>NC_134150.1:5015000-10015000 GCF_033958435.1 Carettochelys insculpta | reverse complement strand
CAACCTCTCCTTGTAGGTCACGTGCTCCAGTCCACTTATCATTTTCATTGTCCCCCACTGGACCTACTCCAATGCATGCACATTCTTTCTATACTGGGGGACCTAGAACTGGACACAATGCTCCAGATGTGGCCTCACCAGTGCTGTATAGAGGAGAATAATAACTTCTCTAGATCTGCTGTAAATGTTCCTCCTAATGCACCCCAATATGCCATTAGCCTTCTTGGCTACTAGGGCACACTGTTGACTCATATTTAGCCTCTCATCCATTGTAATCACCAAATCCTTTTCTGCTGCACTGCTACTTAATTAGTCTGTCCCCAGCCTGTAACAGTGCTTGGGATTCTTCTGTCTCAAGTGCAGGACTCTGCACTTGTCCTTGTTGAACCTTTTCAGATTTCTTTTGGCCCAATCCTCCAATGTGAAGGTTACTCGGGATGCTATCACTACCCTCCAATGTATCTACCTGCACCCTTAGTTTAGTATCATCTGCAAATATACAATGGTTACAACTAACTGACCATTCTCACTAATGCCTTTTGCTGATGATACCCATAAGCTCAAGTTTCTGATGTGGAAGGTCAATTTTTTTGTGGCAATGGCTTCAACTCATAGAATATTAAATGCAGACTCTAGAAGATCCTGATGTAGGAAAACACTTGAGCATGTGTTTAAAATCCCATTTAAGTCCACAGAATTTTAGTACATGCTTAAAGTCAGGGCCATGACATGTACTAGATACCAGGTTTTACAAGAAATTAGTGGTACTAGGAACCCATGCTACTTCCCTAGCAAAAACGCATTCTCCAGCCATGCCGGTGTGGAATAAGCACAAGAATCAGTGGGGAAGATCTCTGCCAGGTGTTGCTGGAGAGCTCTTCTGAAATGATCACCCGTAGTGCAGTTAAGTTATGCTTCTAGCTGTCACTTGTGCTATGTGCTAACTGTTCATTCAATTTATAGGTTTACACTAGTTAAAGTTGAAGCCCTACATATTGAGAGAAGAAATATTTACAGTCCCACATGAGTTCTAGCTTCAGAAAAAGGAATAAGTATGAAAACAATTAACAATAGTGGTTAAAATCCAGCACATTTACCAGTTGAACGCTTACCACTGGAAACCTATTCAAACTGTCATTGGCCAATCAAATGTTGTTGTTCTTTACAGTTCATATTTATTGGAAATTATGACATATTGGGACTGCTAAGCACTTTCAGAAAACTGTTTTGTGTTTGGTAACACTCATTTCTTTCAGAATTTTTGTGGTGCATCACTTGGAATTTGATTGTGTATACCTGACTTTGGAAAGTGCCTTTCAAAGCATTTATTAATGTGTTATGTAACACTGTCCAGACCTGCCAAACCTTTCAGCTTCTTGATATCACACAACTTCGATAGGCAATTCCCACTCATATGTGAACACTTTTTTTCTTCCATTATGCAGATATCCTAACCTCATTATATAAGTATGCTCATGGAATCAAGCCATCAAGACAAGGTGATTGACTCAAAAGGAATATTTCACTTTTTAAAAGTAACAAATATACACAAATGTTCCTATCATCCCAAACTAGTCACATATTCCCCAAGGCAACAACTCTGAATGATGAACACATTAAATGTACATAGTATATTTCACCCAGGGATCTCTAAGCTGTTCATTATTTTATAACATCTGATTTTTTATTTACACTGGGTAGCATTACTCACTCTGTGAGGAGTCCTTTTAGTTCAGTGAGACAACTGGCAGAGTTACAGTACTTCTCAGTTTGAGCAAGGGTTGCATTATTGGACCTTAAACACCCCTCATTATTTTACAGATGGGGAAAATGAGATATAGAGGTTAATTCACCTGCTGTAGAGGACAGTGAGTATAATACATTCAGGTTTGGAATCCAAGAACATCACACTTACACCCTTACACTACAAAAGTCAAATTGGCTTATGTTACTTACTGCATAATTAAACCACTGTTGCACATCCACACTGTGTGCCGTTGGGTCAGCAGAGTGCAACCCCATTAGCAATGGTGACACAGAGAACAGCGCATCCTCTGCATAACAGGCCATGGGGTGTTTGGGGAAGGGTTTGAAGTGCCTCATGAGGGCAGTTTCAGCAACGCATGATGCAGATTTCTCAGTCCAGTCTTTCCATGAGCATTTTGCTAGGTTTCCAGCCACTATTCAACTGCCCTGGTAACCTGTGTGCTGGCCATCTGTCAGAAAGCATGCATACTGCACTGCTCTTCAGTACGGCTCCACGCTTTATGAACACACAGCTGTAAGAGGAGCTTAACAGAAGGAGAGAAGGCCCACCACCACCACCAGCTCCCTCCATGTAGAAGCAGCACATCTCCTTGCTGTCTGCTATGCCTGTTTTTAACTCATCACTGCTGTGTGTCCCTTTTGTTGCACTTCTCCTGCATGCCCAGAACAAGCTGCTGCAGCTGAAGTGTCACCTCTTCTCCTCACAGAGTCAGGAGATCCACCCTCTCTGTGCACTCATTCCAGGCAGGAGTGCATTTGCTGCATGGAGCTGGCACACTCAGCTGGGCAGTTGATATGAGTTCACCACATCTAGCAAATGAGCAAAGCAGGTTCAGAGCTTCCTGGGGATCTAACAGGGAAGCAGCCTTCGCTTTTGTACCTGGATGTGATCAGCAAAGTTCAAAACAGTGACCGGGACAATCACAAAGGGCTTTGTGGAACTCCTGAAGGCCACATAAGATGCTGTGAGCAACACAGCATCCACACAGGTTCTGCATCATTCAAACTATGTCGCCCTAAACTCTGCATCATTTGTCAGGGCAGTCCAATTACATCATGTGTTAAAGTGCAGCATGTACACCTCCATAGCTGGGTTGACCTGGGCTACCTTATGTCAGCAAAACTGTGCAAGGCAGACATGGTTTTAGTCTTTAGCCACTACACAAACTACTTCACAAAGCAGGCTCTTCTTTACATCACAGGAGTAAGAAGATCTGGGCATATTTCATAGTGTCGTATGTTAAAGGTGGGAAGTGCAAAATCCTGTAGATAAAATAAAAACTCTTGTGTACTGTGGTCATATTACACCAGATAACATACATCTGCCTCGAGTCAAAGGAAATAGAATAACTGTAGTACATAAAGCCGGAGGCAAAAAGTTTAGATCTGACGCTGAGTAGACCCAAAGCTGACGGGATGTTCGCAAAGTGTGTTCCAGTTCAGTCCATTAGAGAGAGCTGAATTATAACGCATGGACCTACATTTCAGTGCATGGCTTTGACTGATCATAAAATACCATGGACAAATCTGAATTATACTAACTAGGTTCACCTTGCCTTCTACGTGCCAAAAGACTGCAATTAATTTTCTAAAATGATCTTTACAGATGAGAGAAACACTGGGTTTTGCTTTATGCCTGGTGAAGGATATACAGTATTATTTCATGTGTGGTTTGGTGAACAATTTTTGATTAATACTGTCAGAACACTACCGTAGGATTATATGGAATTTATGTGTGTTTGACCACTTTGTGAAAGGAATTCCAGTGTAACCTATTGTTCGTAAGTATAGAATGTCTCCTAGGGAATTGATATTTAGTTAATTAAAAGCAAATGTCCACAGAAGGAGTGTAGCACTTTCAGCTTGAACTTTAATAATCATAAAATGGTTGGAATAACCATTTGCAACACTGAGTTTCAGATTAAGATTATTGTATAATCTCTTTCCCTTGAAATGCACCTTGATTTTGTTTAGATATAAAATCCAACTTCAGTATCCGAGCTTTACAAAATGATCAAATAAGAGATTTGACTGCCAGTGAAGAAAACAGCAAAAATCCAGTTGACATAAACAACTTGTCTTGTCATACGACAGACCCAATAAGTAATTCCTCTGCACTACTCTATTCTGCTTAGGCCTCAATTGGAGTAGGAAATCCAGTTTTGGGCACTGCATTTCAGGAAAGATTTGGAAAAATTGGAAAACGTCCAGAGAAGAACAACAAAAATGATTAAAGGTCTTGAAAAAATCAATATGACTTTAAGGATGACTGAAAGACTTGGGTTTGTTTAGTTTGGAAAAGAGAAGACAGAGGCTACGTGGAAGACTGAGAGGCTACAGTTTAAACTACATTCGACGGGGACAGGGGAGCAAAGCCCACAGGTAAGTGGAGAACATGGACGTGTTGAGAGTCTCTGTGTTAGAACTAAGACGGTTAAAAAACAAGGGTGATGTTCTTCTAGGGGTCTACTACAGGCCGCCTACCCAGGTGGAAGAGGTGGATGAGGCTTTTTTTAAACAACTAACCAAGTCATGCAGGGCCCAGGATTTGGTAGTGATGGGAGACTTCAACTATCCAGATATATGTTGGGAAACTAATAAAGTGGGGTACAGACTATCCAATAAGTTCTTGGACTGCATTGGAGACAATTTTTTATTCCAAAAGGTTGAAAAAGCTACTGCGGGGAATCTGTTCAAGATTTAATTTTAACAAATAGGGAGGAATTGGGTAAGAATTTGAAAGTGGAAGGCAGCTTGAGTGAAAGTGATCATGAAATCATAGAGTTCACAATGCTAAGGAAGGAAAGAAGGGAAAACAGCAAAATAGAGACAATGGATTTCAGGAGGGAAGATTTTGGTAAACTCAGCTGGTAGGTAAGGTTCCATGGGAAGCAAAACTGAGGGGAAAAAGAGCTGTTTTTCAAAAGGACATTATTAAGGGCCCAAAAGCAAGCTATCCCGCTGCGTAGGAAATATAGAAAACATGGCAAAAGGCTGCTCAAACTAGCTACAGGCAAAAAGGGAAACAAGAAGACTATTTATAAATACATTAGAAACAAGAGGAAGACCAAGGATAGGGTGGGGCCATTGCTCAGTGAAAAGGGAGAAACAGTAATAGGGAACTTGGAAATTTCAGAGATGCTTAATGACTTCTTTGTTTCGGTCTTCACTGAGAAGTCTGATGAAGGAATGCCCAACATAGTGAATGCTAGGCTGCTTCTACACTACAGTTCTGTTTCAAAAGAACGTCTTTTGAAAGAGAACATCAAAAGATGCTCTTTCAAAATGGAGTGTCCACACACACCAGCGGGGACTGAAGGTTCAGTCCATTCTTTCGAAAGACCCCCAGAACAATTTCAAAAGAGAGCGTCCACACATGCCAGGGCGCTCTTTTGAAAGAGCAGGGACAGGAAGTGCCATGGGCAGCGTTGCATGGCAGACCAGCCCTTCCAGGGCCACTGCCCACAATACTCTTAAAGGGCCCACCCCCCATACCTCAGCCTGCACACACCGAGGGCCAGCAACCCTGTCTCCAGGCAGCGCGAGAGAGAGCGAGAGCAAGAGCGAGAGCAGAAGCGAGAGCAAGAGGCATTGGAGGTGGCATCCCAGTCCCCCATGGACCCCAACCAGCACCCCCACTCCGGCCATGGTCCTGGCTGCCGTGCTGCAGCAGCTCCAGGTGGCCACCACAGCAGCCATCCTCCTGGATGCCATCCTCAGGGCACAACATCCCCAGCCGGTCCCCCAGCCGGTCCCCTGGGTCGTCCGCCACCTGTGGAGCTTCCCCACAAGTGGTGACTGGTGGGATCGGCTGGTGCTGGAGGACAGGGGTGATGACTGGTGGCTACAGAACTTCAGGATGACCAAGGGGACATTCCTGGAGCTGTGCCACTGGCTCTCCCCAGTCCTCCAGCACCAGGACACACACCTGAGGCTGGTGCTCCCCCTGCAGGAAAGGGTGGCCATCGTCCTATGGAGGCTAGCCACCCCGGACAATTACCAATCCATCAGCCACCAGTTCGGGGTGGGCAAAGCCACCATTGTGGCCATCCTCATCGAGGTAAGCCATGCCCAGCTCACACCAAGACTGCATGCGGGGGGCAGGGGGCAGCCTGGCGATGGGCACCATCAGGAGGAGGGCAGGCAGTCCAGGGCCAGGAGCAGGGATGGGGACAGGCATGAGCAGGCACCCTGGGGCCAGGGGTGAGGATGGGGACGGGGACAGGCACAGGCAGGCAAGCCACACCCCACCCCACGCTCATGAGTGCACCCCCCTATGCCCTGCAGGTCGTCCGGGTGATCAACAAGATGCTCCTGAGGCAGCTGGTGCACGTTGGGTACCTGGACGACGCCATCCGGGGACTCCAGGAGCTGGGCTTCCCCAACTGCTTCGGGGCCCTGAAAGGCACCCACATCACCATCCGAGCGCCGGAGCGCAGCCCCAGGGCCTACATGAACCGCAAGGGCTACCACTCGGTGGTCCTGCAGGCCCTGGTCAATGCCCATGGCTGGTTCTAGGACATCTATGTGGGCTGGGCTGGCCGCGCCCAGAATGCAAGTGTCTTCAGAAACTCAGGGCTGGGATGGCGTATGTCCGAGGGGACCTTCATCCCCCGATGGGAGCTCCCCATTGGGGACACGATGATGCCACCCTGAATTGTTGAGGACATGGCCTACCCCCTGCAGGCCTGGATGATGCGGCCATACACTGGGTACACCCAGCTGAGCCAGGACCTTTTTAATGAGCAGCTCAACCATGCCCGGAGCACCGTCGAATGGGCATTCGGCCACCTCAAGGGGCATTTTAGATGCCTTTCCACCAGGCTGAAGGTGGGCCTCCCCAACATCCTGGTTGTGTTCGGGGCCTGCTGCACCCTCCATAACCTGATGGAGGCAAAATGTGAGCCCCATGTGCAGAGGTGGGCCACTGAGGCAAGACACGGGTACAAACAGCCCCCTGCCACTCCGTGCCACCAGGCCCAGCAGGATGGGGTGCATCAGGCCTTTGAGCAGGGGCCACGGTAACCCCCCCACCCTGCACACTCCCCCCCCTCAACACCCTGAACACACACCAGCATCCATTCATGGGGGAGACAGGGTAAACCATTAAAATAAACCATTTATAAAGGAAAACTGTGCCCCTCATTATTCAGGGGGAAATATATACATGTGTCGGGGGGACTATTTACATGGGAGTGGGGAAGATGAATGGGGGGAATTATTTACATGGGAGCTGGGAGGATGGCTGGGGGGGGGCAGGGTGGGGAGGGCCTCACTCCTCCAGGGGGCTCAATGGCCAGGAGCCCCATCAACCGCACCGGCACCTTCCTCCCCAGGTCCGGGGGCCCTGCTGGGGCTGGGCTGGGGCCAGTGGCACAGGGAGGTAGGGGTACGGTCTCCGCACCTGCACGGGGGCTCAGCCACCACCTGGCCAGGCCTGGCCAGCAGGCTGTAGGCCAGGCAGATGAGTCTGGCTCGGGAGAGACGGGAGGGATCAAGGCCTCCAGGTTGGCCACTTTGGGGGGGACATTTTTGAGGGGGGAGGGGGCTGTGGGATTGGGGCTGGGGGGAACCACTGGGGGGGATGCATGGGCAAGGGGGGCATGGGGGGACAGTGGGGTGGCAACGGGAGGGTGTGGGTGCACGAGTGACCCATGATGGAGTAGTGGCAGGGGCCAGGTGGCCAACCACAGCCTCGGTGAGGGTGTCCAAGTTGGACCCCACCCAGTCCGATGCCTGCCGCTCCATGGCAAGCCACTCCCACTCTACGCCCGTCAGCTCCCTCAGGGCGGCCGTGTGGGCTGTGTCCCCTGCCTCCTCCTCCCTGGCCTGGTGGCACCGGTGGAGGGACCGGTGGTCGCCCTGCACTGTCCTGGACCAAGGCCTGCGCCACTCCCCCTCACCCTCTATAGTGGGGCTCCCCAGGCCCATCGCAGGGCTGGTCCAGCTGCTGGCTGCTGGAGCTGTGGAGACAAAAGGGGAGAGGAACAGACCATTAGTCCAGGTGAGGGACCCCCTGAACCCCACCCCCATCCCACCCACCCCATCCTGGTCGTCCTACAGGGATCGCATCCGGGGTTCCCGGTCTGGGTTGCAGGAGCGCTGGCTCTCCTCTGGCTTCCTCGGTCCTTCTGCAGCCCGGTGGCCTGTGGTACTGTCTGACCCGCATGGTGCTGGATGTCAGCCCTGTGAGGCCAGGGCAGTGGGGCCATTTGGCCTGCCCATGCCCTGGGGCTGATGTCCCTGCAGGTGGGCTGCTGGCCATGGTGCCGGAGGTGCTGCGGCTTCTCCCGGGGCGTCGCGGCTGGGAGCTGTGCGGGCGGCAGCGTGGGCTCCGTGCTGCCTGAGTGCTTTCAGCTTCCTGCCTGAGGGCTTCTGGGAGCCTGCGTGCTAGGAGGCAGCTGGACGCAGGAGCCATAGAGCTCTGCTTGTGCTGTGAGCGGCGCCGCCACCTGATCATGACCAGGGAGGACTCGCTCTTTCGAAAAAGCGGGCCGCGGAGCATCTACACTTGCTCTTTTTCAAAATTGTCTTTCGAAAGAGGGTGCTTTTCCCATCCTGGGAACAGAGTACCAAATTCAAATGAGTGGGGGAGTTCTTTTGAAGTTAATTTCGAAAGAGCGCCATGTCAGAGCAGATGCTCCATGGCCTCTTTCGAAAGAACTCGGTCTTCCGATCCTAATTTCAAATGTACTTGCTCGTGTAGATGCATGCCTAGTTGGAAAAGGGTAGGGTTAGAAGTTAAAATAAAAAAAGAACAAGTTAAAAATCACTTAGAAAAATTAGATGTCTGCAAGTCACCAGGGCCTGATGAAATGCATCCTAGAATTCTCAAGGAGCTGATAGAGGAGGTATCTGAGCTTTTAAGCTACCATATTTGGAAAATCATGGGAGACATGAGAGATTCCAGAAGACTGGAAAAGGGCAAATATAGCGCCCATCTATAAAAAGGGGAATAAGAATAACCCAGGAAACTATAGGCCAGTCAGCTTAACTTCTGTGCCAGGAAAGATAACACAGCAGGTAATTAAAGAAATCATCTGTAAGCACTTGGAAGGTGGTGAGGCGATAGGGAACAGCCAGCATGGATTTGTAAAGAACAAATCATGTCAAACTAATCTGATAGCTTTCTTTGATAGGATAACAAACCTTGTGGAAAGGGGAGAAGTGGTGGATGTGGTATTCCTGACTTCAGTAAAGCATTTGATATGGTACGGCATGATATTCTTATTAATAAACTAGGCAAATACAACTTAGATCAGGTTACTATAATGTGAGTGCATAACTGGCTGGGTAACCATACTCAGAGAGTAGTTCTTAATGATTCTCAATCCTGCTGGAAAAGTATAACAAGTGGAGTTCCGCAGGGGTCTGTTTTAGGACCGGTTCTGTTCAATATCTTCATCAACGATTTAGATATTGGCATAGAAAGTACGCTTATTAAGTTTGCAGATGATACCAAGCTGGGAACCTTTGCAACTGCTTTGGAAGACAGGGTCATAATCCAAAATGATCTGGATAAATTGGAGAAATGGACTGAGGTAAACAGGATGAAGTTTAATAAGGACAAATGCAAAGTGCTCCACTTGGAAAGGAACAATAGCCGTGTCTACACGTGCACGCTACTTCGACGTAGCGGCACTAACTTCGAAATAGCACCCGTCACGGCTACACGTGTTGGGCGCTATTTCGATGTTAACATCGACGTTAGGCGGCGAGACGTCGAAGCCGCTAACCCCATGAGGGGATGGGAATAGCACCCTACTTCGACGTTCAACATCGAAGTAGGGAATGTGTAGTCGTTGCGCATACCGCAACTTCGAAATTGCGGGGTCCTCCATGGCGGCCATCAGCTGAGGGGTTGAGAGACGCTCTCTCCAGCCCCTCAGCTCAATGGTGGCCGCGTGGAGCGGCCCCTTAAAGGTCCCCACCCCCTCCCTTTCTGTGCAGGAAGCTGAGAGAGCATGCAGGCAGCAGCAATAACACGCGGCTCGCCTGCACGCTCTTCTTCAGCCACCCACACCCCCAACCGACCTGATGGCTGCCCGGCAGCCCCCCCAGAGCCCTCAGAGAACCCCCCCGAAGGGAAGCCAGGGTTCCCAGGGCAGGAGCCAGACTGGGAAGCGGCAGCGGGGCCCCTCCTGGACGGAGGCCGAGCTTCGGGACCTGCTGGGGCTCTGGAGTGAGGAGGAGGTGCTCCAGGTAATGGGGAGCAAGAGGCGGAACGCAGATGCGTTCGCTCGGCTGGCCAAGGGCCTGGCCGCCCGGGATCACCCTGCCCGCACTGCGGACCATGTCCGGAGTAAAGTGAAGGAGCTGCATCAGGGTTACGCCCGGGCCCGGGATGCGGCCGGCTGATCTGGGGCCGCCCCCATCACTTGCCCCTTTTACAGGGAGCTGAGGGACATCCTGGGCCCCCGGCACACCTTCTCCCCTCTGGCCACACTTGACACCTCAGCTGAGGAGCCCCAGCAGGCCCCGGAGGCGGAGTCCGCCCCAGAGGCAAGCCCTGCACCCCGGGGGCCCCCCCAGGAGCCCACCCCCGGGGCACCGGAGCAGGAGGAGGAGGAGGAGGGGGACTCCTCCTCCACCGACACCAGCCTCCAGATCCTCCTCCTGCCATCCCGGAGCAGCAGCCGGGCATCCACCCCCCGGGTGTCCCCCAACCGTGGGAGTGGACCGTCAGGTATGTACCCCACTGGTGCACACCCCTGGGGTTGAGGGGCGGGGGTAATAGATATGGCCAGGGCCCTCCACATGCCCAGATGACCATGGCCCCAAGGACAGCAGTGGCATGTCCCTCACAGGAGTGCATCAGCCCCTGCCCCCCCCAGCACGACAGTGCAATGCCCCATCCCCGGGGCAGGGGGGAGCGGAACCTCTAGGGTCCCACGGGGGGAGGGGGTGGGACACCCAGCAGCAGCAGCAGCATGTGATGGAGTGTGGGGAGTGCAAATGCGAGACTCAGGCTAGATATGAGAAACAAGCTGAATAGCTCCCACTGGCTAAGGATGATCCTGGGGCTACAACTGGCAGGTTACACCTCTGCCCTGAACAAAGAGGAGGGAGGAGCCGAGCTGGGTTTGAATCGGGGGCGGCAGTTAGAGGCTAGGGGAAGGGAGAGCTAGAAGGCTGCCTGCGTGAGGAGGGGGAAAGCTACACCCCAGAGGGTGTACCAATGTAATTTATGCCATCTTGTGCCAGCAATGCCCCTCTGCCATATACATCGGACAAACTGAACAGTCTCTACGTAAAAGAATAAATGCACACAAATCAGACATCAGAAATGGCAATATACAAAAACCCATAGGAGAGCACTCCAATCTCCCAGGACACACAGTAGCAGATTTAAAAGTAGCTATCCCGCAGCAAAGAAATTTCAAAAACAGACTCCAAAGAGAAATTGCTGAGCTACAATTCATCTGCAAATTCAATACCCTCAGCTCAGGATTAAACAAAGACTGTGAATGGCTGGCTAAATACAAAAGCAGCTTCCCCTCTCTTGGAGTTCACACCTCCAGACCTACTGATGACAATACAACTCAGCCTGCCTGACTGAGCTAACCTCGTTATCCCCAGCCTTGCTCTGGCCTATTTATACCTGGCCTTGCAGATTTCCAGGACTAGCATCTGAAGAAGTGAGTTAACTCACGAAAGCTCATGCTCTAAACTTTTCTGTTAGTCTATAAGGTGCCACAGGACCCTTCATTGCTGCTACAGATCCAGACTAACACAGCTACCCCTCTGATACTTGACACCCCAGAGGGGTACCCCTCAGGGTCTTCTCCCCAGGACGGGTTGGAAGGACTGTCTCTAACTGCTGTACTGTCGCTTCTGGGAGAAACTGGGCATCTGTTGCCTAAGAAACCTCTCCTGTCATACCTGCTGCGTGAAGTGAGAGTCACTCCCGCCAGGGGACGGGGTGCAGTGCAGGGGGACCCTTGAACCCCATCACAGCAGCATCTCCCAGGAACGGGGATGGGGAACCTTCAGCAGAGGGGTGGGGGGACAAGGGCCACGGCTCGGGGCCCACACTAACACCTGTCTCCACTCTTCTTCCCACACCCTGTGTTCCACAGCTGCACCATCGGAAGGACCGGAGAGCGCCGGCGAGGCGTCAGTGGTCCCGGAATCCCCTCCGGGGCCATCGCTCCAGGCCAGCCCCTCAGCGGAGCAACGACCGGCCCCACGGCAGGCAAGACGGTGGACCCAGCAGCAGCAGCTGCCAGCGACGGACCCCCAGCTGCTGGCCCTCCACCGCTGGCAGGCAGAGGTCACGGAGCAGCGGCTGTGGGTGGAGCAACACCACCTCCACCTGCAGGAGCGGGCGCTGGCCTGGCACCAAGAGACATGGGGGGCCTACATGCAGACATTCAACCGCATAGCGGATTACCTGACCCTCCATGCCGCGCCAGCCGCCGCTGCGCCCGCCCTGCATGCTCCACCCGCTGCGCCACCCACTGCTATAGTCGCTGCACCGTCCGCCGTCGCCCCGCCACCCGCCACCGAGGGCCATTCCGCCGAGGGGGACCTGGGGCCAGCTAACACTCACTGGCCGTATCTTCCGGTCTGCCCGGCCCCCAGCCAGCCCCGGCCAGGGCTGCGGCCGAGGCGGGGATCCCGGCCGCCCACCCCCAGTGCTGGACTGTAGGGGCGTGGGGCCCAGGACGTGCCCCCCCCTTTGTATATATTCCCCCCACTTTTTTGTTTTTTTTGCCCTGTGCATAGTTTGTATTTATTTATTTGTGACCCCCGTTTTCACTGTCTGATCCTTCCCCCCCATGTAAATAGATCTCCCCTTCCTTGTTATCCCTGTTTTTATATTAATATACGTACATATAATATATGTTAGTTAGAAGTTTTAAAGTTATTATTAAGAAGAGTTCAAGTAAACATGTTTGATTTCACACACAAGTGTCTGCTTTTATTTGTACAAGAAAAGTGTGGGGGGGTGTGCTGTTGGGTGCTCCGTGGTGTGGTTGTAGGGGCAGGGAGTGTTGTGGAGGATGGGGGGGGCAGTGGGGGGCCTGCCAGTGTTCACCCCGCAGCCTCATCGAAGTGGGCCCGCAGGGCCTCCCGGACCCGTGTCCCTTTGGGGTCCACCTGGTGACTGGGTGCAGCGGGTGGCTGCACATCGGCCCTGCTGACCCCCACAGCCCAGCCCTGAATGAAAGCCTCCCCTTTGCTCTCCACCAGATTGTGTAGGGCGCTGCACACACCCACAATCTGGGGGATGTTGGTGGGGCCCTCATCCAGGCGGGTGAGGAGACACCTCCAGCGCCCTTTGAGGCGGCCAAATGAGCGCTCCACCACCTGCTGCACGTGGTTCAGGCGCTGGTTGAAGCGCTCCTGGCTGGCAGACAGATAGCCCGTGTACGGGTGCATGAGCCAGGGCTGGAGGGGGTATGCCGCATCTGCGATAACACAGAGGGGCATGGTGGTGTCCCCCACAGGGATCTCCTGCTGGGGGATGTAGGTCCCTGCCTCCAGCCGGCGGCACAGGCCCAAGTTCTGGAATACCCGGGCATCGTGGGTGCTGCCAGGCCAGCCCACATAAATGTCCTGGAAACGGCCCCGGCTGTCTACCAAGGCCTGGAGGACCACTGAGTGGTAGCCCATCCGGCTGATGTAACGTCCTCCACTGTGCTCCGGGGCGTGGATGGGGATGTGAGTCCCATCCAGAGCCCCAAACCAATTGGGGAAGCCCAGGATGGCAAAGCCCGCGATGGTGGCATCTGGGTCCCCAAGCCTCACGAGCCTGTGGAGGAGCAGGGCATTGATGGAGCGGACGACCTGCAGGGGAAGCACATGGGAGAGCACCAATGAGGGGTGAGCAGGGTGTGTGTGGCGCTCCCCTGCCAGGGCCCCCCTCCCCTCCCCTCCCCTCCCCTGCCCCCCCGCCAGGGCCCCCCTCCCCTGCCAGGGCTGCCTCCCTCTCCCCCCGTGGGTCCTCTTACCTCCATGAGGACAGCTCCGACAGTGGCCTTGCTGACGCCAAACTGCTGGCCCACGGATCGGTAGCTGTCTGGAGTGGCCAGCTTCCAGACAGCGATGCCAACCCGTTTCTCCACGCTGAGGGCACACCACATGGCGGTGTCCTGGTGCCTGAGTGTGGGGGTGAGCCACTGGCATAGCTCCAGAAATGTCTGCCAGCTCATCGGAAAGTTCTGGAGCCAGCGGTCGTCATCCCACTCTCCGAGCACCAGCCACTCCCACCAGTTGGTGCTGGTGGCGTAGCTCCACAGCCGGTGGCGTATGAGGCAGCGGCGGGGGTCGGGGTGCTGCAGGGTTGGGGGTTGCATCCTCCTCCCCTGCAGGCAGCTCCTCCTCTGTGGCAAGGAGGTGCTCAGCTGCCTCCTGCATGGCATGGAGCAGGGCGAGCACTGCTCCTGCAGGGGCGGCTGGGTGGACCTCTGGCTGCTGCTGCTGCTGCTGCTGCTGCTGGGGGTCCATCATGACTGCGTCGCCCGAGGTGTGCGTGCCTATGGCTCTGCAGACCGCGTGCTGTGCAGGCTGAGTGTGTCTGGGAGGGGCCCTTTAAGGGAGCGGCTAGCTGTTGCCCTGGAAGCACTAGTCCGCCCTGTGACCCTGTCTGCAGCTGTGCCTGGCACCCTTATTTCGATGTGTGCTACTTTGGCGTGTAGACGTTCCGTCGCAGCGCCTATTTCGATGTGGTACTGCCCAACGTCGATGCTGAACGTCGACGTTGCCAGCCCTGGAGGACGTGTAGATGTTGTTCATCGAAATAGCCTATTTCGATGTCTCTACATCAAAATAAGCTACTTCGATGTAGGCTTCACGTGTAGACGTAGCTAATCAGTGTCACACATACAGAATGGGGAGAGACTGTCTAGGAATGACTACAGCAGAAAGGGATCTAAGGGTTATAGTGGATCACAAGCTAAATATGAGTCAACAGTGTGATGCTGTTGCAAAAAAAGCAAACATGCTTCTTGGATGCATTTACAGGTGTGTTGTGAACAAGACACAAGAAGTCATTCTTCCTCTCTATTCTGCGCTGGTTAGGCCTCAGCTGGAGCATTGTGTCTCGTTCTGGGCACCGCAGTTCAAGATGTGGAGCAATTACAGAGGGTGCAGAAAAGAGCAACAAGAATGACTAAAGGTCTAGAGAATGTGACCTATGAAGAAAGGCTGAAAGAATTGGGCTTGTTTAGTTTGGAAAAGAAAAGATTGAGGGGGAACATGACAGTGGTTTTCAAGTATCTAAAAGGGTGTCATAAGGAGGAGGGAGAAAACTTGTTCTTTTTGGCCTTTCAGGATAGAGCAAGAGACAATGGACTTAAACTGCAGCAAGGGAGGCTTAGGTTGGAATTAGGAAAAAGTTTCTAACTGTCAGGGTGGTCAAACAGTGGAATAAATTGCCAAGGGAGGTTGTGGAATCTCCATCACTGGAGATATTTAAGAACAGGTTAGACAGATGTCTATCAGGGTTGGTTTAGACAGTACTTGGTCCTGCCATGAGGGCAGGGGTCTGGACTCAATGGCCTCTTGAAGTCCTTTCCAGTCTTAGTATTCTAAGATTCTATGATTCTATGATAACAGCTTTTTAAGTACCTGAAGGTTGTTACAAAGAAGATAGAGTAAAAAACATTCTTCTTAACATCTGATGATTGGACAAGAAGCAATGGGCTTAAATTACAACAAGGGAGAATTAGGTTGGACATTAGGAAAATTTTCCTAATTGTTGCCTAGGGAGATTGTAGAATCACCATCACTGGAGATATTTAAGAGGAGATTAGATAAACAACCATCAGGAATGATGCAGATGGTGCATGGTTCTTCCATGAGTGCCATGGACTGAATTCCATGACCTCTTGAAGTCCCTTCTAGTTCTAGCATTCTATGATACCTTTTATATCTCTGAAACTTAGACATAAATTTTTTCACAGTCTCCATTCTTAGACTCCTCCACTTTCAGAATCTCCCCTGTGCCCCAGAAGTTGGCTCCATGGAAGTCAATAGTACAACTCTCCCTGATTTCAAAGAGACAGAATTTCACCTATAGTTTTGTCTGCTGAATTGTGCCCATCTGATTTGAAAACAGGGTCCCTGTTGCTAACAAAGAGTGCTTCCAAAGTTTTCTTGGCAACTGTTAAAGCACTTTCTGAACAGAGATTTATGTCTGGAAAGGGAAGCTGGGGACAGTAATCTTAGTTAATGCCTCAGGCTGTTAAAGTTCATCATAACCTCTACGAAACAGCCCATATTAGCAACATAGCATAATACTCTCAGTAATTAGAAGTAACTTAAACTATAAAAAGAATTGGGGAATAATAGTTAATCAAAACCTATGATTTCAGAATCAACCAGTTTGACTAGAGTAAGGGCTCTTTTGTGTTAAGATTACTCTAATCTGCTTTATAAAAATATTTCTAAACAGAAACAAAATTCTTGGATATTTCATTAGGAAACATTCCATCCCACACATTTGTTTTCTTCTCTCACTTTCAAATGCTGAGAAATCCAGATAGAGTATTTTACAGTCTGCACTACCTCCAGGGGCCCCTGGTAGTGTTTCATTATATAAACTAATCATCTTCCAAAAAAGAAAAACCATAAGAGTGCTAGAAAATACATATGTATGATTTAGCCTGCAGGGAGTTTTGCACAGTTCAACCATTAAGTTAGTCCAATGATGATATCTGCAGACTTTCAAGTTGCACTGCCAATATTGTTTTTTTTACTTTGTGGTTTGTCTAACTTTGCCAAATGGCCACTGCCATTCTATTACAGAGGCATCACAAGAGCCTGCAGTTCTATCACAGAGACTTCACAAAAATACGTAATTGTTTGCTTGTTCACATATTGTTTTAGTAAATCTGCTTATTGTGAAGGAATGAAGCCAAATAGCTACAAACCTTTCCTGAGTTCCTTTGAGTTAATTTACCAAAAAAATGCTAAACCATATTTTATTCCTCAGTAGCATAAAGTGAATAACTGCCTACTCTGCCTTATAAAGTGGCTGCCCCAGGCTCACTTACCCCCATTTAAAGAAGCAGCTAGTTATTTTATTTCCAAATTTGTCTCTCTCTTCTTTGGTGCAGAATCTCATGGGTAGCAGAAACCATGTAGTTGTTATGGATGAAATGATGCTGATTTACATAATTCAGCTGATGATATGACCCAGGCATGGTATCTGATTAAATTAATGTTTGAGATATTTCACAGAATAGTTCCAGATGATAGTTTAATAGAGAATATCACCACTGTGTCTTAATAACAGTTGGTAAACAGCCTTTCTAAACAAATGAAATAGCTATTGGCAGGAAAATAGTACATCTGTTCCATGATAAAATTCTAAAAAAGCATGGGAATATTTTATTTTAATTGAAATTGTTCATGGAAAGTTTTCTTTTGCTTAAAGAAAAAATGTGCGTGGCTGGGGAAACTTACGATCTTTTTACTTTTTTCCTCTCTTTTCCCAGCGTAAGCATATGTGGAGGAAAGTGAAAGTGGAGTTCTCCACCACCCCGCCTGCAGAAAAGAAAAAGCTCTTGCAAAAATTTGCAATATTTAATTTTTTGTGGTGTAAACACATACTGAAGGGAAACTGTTTAGCTTTTCAATGAAGAGCTACTTGTACTCAAAAACTGTTCCAAGACAGATCTGGACAGACTTTAGCTTTTGGAATTAAAGTCAGAACTGTAAAACCTCAGCTATTTTCTCTCATATACAATGAGTTCCATCTGGAAAAATTCCACTTAAAAATGGATGGAGTTACACTTACATAGGAGAGAGGAAAATCAACCCCATCAATTTCAAATACAGGTTATCTGTCAGAGTCTCAGCTGGTGTAAATCAGTGTAGCTTCACTGACTAAAAGGTCTTTTGACTTTAATGGAGGTAAGTTGATTTACGGCAGCTGAAAACCTGACCCTGTATATGGGACTGCTCACTAAGACTTAATACATCAAATAATTCAGGAAATTATATTGCTGTCTAAAATGGTGAGTCATAGGCCCATTGGTTGCAATAAGGATGACCAAGTGCACAAACATTTGTGCAATTCAGTTCTTGGTCTTGCCTGGTTTAAGTTTCTTTGATGCATGATAATCAGTTTTTTTAAGGGAAAAAAAACCCTTGTATCTCATTTTTTAATTCTAGAGGACCAATAGTGGCAGGAATCTAGACACTACGTACAACTGTTGGACCAGTATAAGTTTTCAGTTTATTTTATATTCAACACATGAGGAAAAAAGTCCTCCCCATGCAAGTGACAGTAGCTATTGAAAAGAAGAAAGAAATACTGTTTTTTTCAGAGACACAGCATAAATGGTCTATGTTCCAGGGTTTCTGAGCTAATTTGAGACAGATGATAGCATAAATATTTAGAAAACTTGGTTTAGTACCAAGCAACAAACCCAAACCAGGAAATGGGAAAGGACTATCCATTTCTTAAAACGAGGAACATCAGTTCTCTCCTCCTCCTAGGCACAACCAAAGTGATAGCTGGATGCAAGTGACTAGTACTAAAGGTATCAGAGAGGTAGCTATGTTAGTCTGTATCTTTGAGAACAAGAAATCCTGAGGCACCTTATAAACTAACAGATATTTTGGAGCATAAGCTTTCGTGGGCAAGACCCACTTCTTCAGATGCAACACTAAAGTACTAAAGGAAGAGCTGTGAGAATAAGCTATCACATGTAAGATATATCCAGTCTTTGGCATTATGTGGCAGGAGTTAAGAAAAGGAAACAAAAGGACCTGCTGCTTTCTGTATCACCAATATTTAGCGGCTTTAATGCCATAGACAAAACTAGACTTCAATGAGGCATCTACAACTCTAAATAGCCCTTATTCTGTTAAAGATCTCAGTACTGGTTGAATCTCACTAATCTGGAACACTCTTGTCTGGCTAACTCCATAATCCAGCATGATTTCAGTTAGATGGATGACCACTTATCTTGGATGAGGCCAAGTTTCCTGTGGTCCCATAATGTTTGTTTACAGCCACCAGTCCTGGCTCTCAGTGTTCTGAGCTGTTATTTAGCTGTAATTTACCCCCAAATGTCTTGCAGGAGCCTAGTAAGTGTGGAAGTGTTGAAAGTGTGCTAGAAAATATTGACCTCCCATCATCTGGAAAATTCTCTGGCCCAGGATTTGTCAGGTCTCAAGGGTGCCAGACTAGAGAGGTTCAACACGCACATAGTTCACCAATTCCTATGTTTCATAATCTGTACCAAGCACTCTCCACCTCTCAGAACTTTATCTAGCAGAGGCTTCAATGTCAATGTCAAACTTCAGGTCTGTTATCTTACCATACTTGCTAATGAACAAAAGGTCTCTCCTTTACTGTAAATTTGTCAAGTTCTGTTGTTTTTGACTAAAAGAGGTCATTTACTGGCAGTTTTCATACTGTAGGATTTGGTCATTAAAATGGAAGATGTTTTAAAACAGCAATGACTTTTTTTGTAATACAAAGATACTGGTCTCTCTATTTCACCAGAAATACAAGGTGGCAGAAGGTGAAACATCCATCTGCATCAATCACAGAACCTCCTGGTCACACAGATAACAAATATCATGCCTTCCTCCCACCCTGTGGTTTTATGAAAATTGGCTTATATATATGAACATTCAGAAAGTAAAGATGTAAAACCCACCTAAGACTATGCCATGTAGTCTATTTAAGGTCATGTAACATCAATTTTTATGATTATAATCTGCTGAATGTGAATATCCTATTTTTCTGTTGGTATAATTCTTGTTAGTGAAGTTAGAAATATGAAGTATGGATCTATTTATAGTTCTAAATGTGCTAAGAAAGCCATCAGTGATAACTTGGAACAGGGATGGCTCAAAGATCATGTCACACGACCTGTGAATAGCCTTGTTTGTCCTATTAACCCAAACTGTGGTTGGACCTAGCCAGGCCAAGCCAGGCCAGGCCACTTGATAATCAAACCCAGTTTGGATCTGGTAATTATCCAGTTTGAGATAAGTTTGAACTAACCATGAAGACTTTCCACCTTGTGCAAAAGAGATATAAGGGGTGGGAAGAACCAATCAAGAATCACCAGCCACCAGGAAACCTATCACTTACCACCTAAGATGCCTGGTTGAATGGGAAGAAGGATTGGGCCCAAACTAGAAGACTGCTTAGTTCATGAAAGATATTTAGATCAAATGAGCAGGGTAAGAATGTGCATATAATACATTTCTTGGTGGATTTGTTGCTAGCTGAGCATTTTTGTTCATTTTAATTTAGTAAATTACTTTGGAGATACACATCTCATAAAGCTGGAACGGACCTTGGGAGGTCATTGAGTCCAGCCCCCTTCCCTCTTAGCAGGGCCAAGCACCATCCCTTTTCTTTTTTTTTTTTAACCTATTTGCCCCAGATCCCTAAACGGCCTGCTCAAGTATTAAGCTCACAACCCTAGGTTTAAGCAGGCTAACGCTCAAACCACTGAGCTATCCCTCGCCCCTAAACTTTGACTGTTTCCACTTGCAACCAGTTAAATCCTACTTTTGTACTTCACAAAAACACTTTTATTATGAAGCCCACTATAAATTGGTACTGGAGGGTGGAGAGGAGAAGCAACTCCCATACATCTTTTTCATAGACTAAGGGAACAGACTTGTGAACTTCCTCCATGTAAAAGACAATGGCTATGTCTACACTAGTACAAATCTTCGAAATGGCCATGCACATGGCCTTTTCAAAGATGACTAATGAGGCACTGAAATGCATATTCAGCACCTCATTAGCATGCCGCCAACCGTGGCTCTTCAAAATTGCCGGGTTTTGCTCCCGCGTGGCTTGTCCAGATGGGGGTCCGTTTTGAAAGGACCCCAGGAACTTCGAAATCCCCTTATTTCTATCAGTAGATAGGAATAAGGGGATTTTAAAGTTGGCAGGGTAATTGCGAAAAGGACCCCTGTCTGGATGAGCCGCACGGTAGAGAAACGCGGCAATTTCGAAGAGCCTCAGCCAGCGGCATGCTAATGAGGTGGCCATTTCAAAGATTTATGCTAGTGTAGACACAGCCAATTTGTTTGGGGGTTTTGTCCCATTTGGTTGTTGGTTTCCTGGGTGCTGAGACCTCCTGCAGCCGAACTGGTTCAGTGTCTGTATTGTTCTGTGTGGTGGCAGTAACCCCAACCCTGTGGAGACTACAGGATCAGTCCGAGCAGGACATGGGCATGGGGAGTCTCACAGAACAGGAAGATGGGCATCAGTGGCTTGACAGGGAGACAGCAAACTGAGGAGACAACCCTATGGGGACTTCTCTGATTTGCCTCATCATAGCAAGTAGTAAGCTGCAAAGGGTTGGAACAGTCATGCACTCTCTGCATGCCTTTCCAGGGGCCTGTACTGCCGAGTTCAGGGAAGTCCTTTGTTGGCCCTTCCCATAAACTATGCCTGAATACTACATTGTAACATTAATGGGATTCTGTAGGTCAAAACCTGAACTCAATGTTGATCTAAATGCAGAGTATCTTAAATTTACTCAATTTAATCTGCTCTACAGGAAGAGCAAAACAGACCCACTTTATTTTGCACTAACTTTCATGGATACTCTTATTCAATGTATGATCCTGTGTCATTCCTCTACTTATAATTATCTGGTCTGTTCATTCCCTATAAAGAAGCTGTCAGTGGCCACTGTTGGAAGACTTCTGGACACGTCAGTGCCCTCCTGCCTCAACCCAACCCAGTGATCAGCCACAATGCTGCATGGGGGGAGCCCTGCTGCCCCCCTCCTACAGTGATCCTCCTCTGCAATTAGGCTCCAACCCCCCTGAGATGCTGGGGCCAGGGACCCCGGCTCTGCCTGCTCCAAATCAGGCTGAAGCCAGGGAAAGTGGCTTGGCCCCATCTCCAGCAGCTCTTGCCAGGGCCAGGGAAAAGCACCACAGCTCTGGCCCCATGCCTATCCTTTGAGTTCAGGTTGGGGCGGGGGAAGGAACACACACATACACACACACACACACAGAGCAAGGAGCCCAGCCCTAGCCTCCCCCTTACTTTAAATATCTGAAGAACACTGGGTAAATTTGATTGTTTCTAAGTAAACATCTTTTCCCCAAATGAGTGGCATATTGAAGGGGGAAGGTGATTTGAGATTTTGAGTTGACTAGTTCACTATTTTTATTTGCTCAGATGCCCTTCAGTTACAGCTGGGTAATATTTCTGTTGTATCTTTAATACGCTACACAAAAGATATCTACAGAATGTGAATACATATTCTGTTCAAGTCTACATATAGTACTATAAATATCTCGGGACTGAAAATGACAAAACTGATTTGTTTTTCATTCCGATATGCAGGAAAAGTTCTAGAGACACTGCCAAATTCTGCCTACAGTACTCTAGAGGAAATCTAATTTAATCCAAATAAAATCTGTGAAGGCATTCATGAATTAGACTGGTAACAGACCAAAATTTGGCCTTAGCTATGTGAAACTAAGAGTTTTTTTAAAAAGCCAAACAAATTTAAGCATGTCCATGGGTCCCAGACAAATGCAACAACATGAAGATTTCCAACAGTGTACTGTTGGAAACAGTGAGATGTCCCTCATCAGCCCACAAGGCCATATGCTCATTGTTCACACTAATAAGAACAAGCAAAGCTGGTGCAGTGAGCTGAAGTTATCTTAATATAGCAGTAAGTGACTACAGCAAAAGAGACATTTATGGAATTTGGTACAACTCTCCACTCACCATGAAAGAGCCTCAGGCTCTAAACAAAGTACAGGTCTTTAATTTTCCTGTATTGCTCAGAACTGAAACTATAATCAGTACCAGATAAATGGGCATTTCTTAGTACTTATTTATGTTTTGGAGGAGCAAGCAGTATGTAAAATCCAGACCATGGATTTTATTTTATTTTTTTTGCATGTCACAAAGCATTGAACCAAAAGAGCTCACTGATTTTATTCAAATGGAAGATAGTTATAAATTAACTTTCTAATCCACTAGCTGCACTGACTGCTAGTTTTCTTTTTTGATTTGCATCCATGATGGAGCATTGCCATATCCAGCTAAGCCTCTCTCTACTATGGTTAGCGCATTTCCGCTAAGCATCTCTAGTGGTCAGTTGCAGAACTTTGTATGTGAAAGCTTAGGGGGTGATGAGGCACACACCCCTGCTCCCATGTCTAATGAGCCAGGAACAAGCCTCAGGGAAAAACTAGCAAACAAGATAGGTGGTAGCATTGTAGCAGAACACTTTTTAGAGAGAGATAAGAGGAAGGGCACAGACATGAAATAATCTTGTATGATGAAATGTGGTAAACACGTAAGCAGCGTTAAAGAACAAGAACTAACAGAACCAATAACAAGATCAATAACTGACAGCTAAGGAAATACTGTAAATGGTAATGAGTGACCTAATGGAATCTTATAATGAGGCACAAAAACTGTATATAATCAACACAGAAACCAATACAATTTGGACCTCACCAATGGGCCACGGCACCAGTGCCTCAGAAGAGTAGAGTGGTAACTCATCTGCAGCTGACCAGGGTCCCCAGCTTGCCAAAGGCATGTAAGACACAGCTTTCCTATCATGCTTTTGCTTTTTAGTTAACAGTTTATTGCTAAAGCTGTCAGGGCAATAAACTGCTAGTGATTAACAGATATCTTGTCAGTGTTCAGTGTCAAACCTGAGAAAACATTTGACTACAATAGCATCCCTGCTTTTTCCACATGACCACCACAGCTAGGAAGGTGGGCCTCAGTCTTCCTTGCTTCCTCCATCCTTAGTTAAGAGCTAAAATTTGTTCCCATTTAGATGGATATTGATCAAGTGTACACACATTTGCCTCCAAGGGATTATAGTAGTTTAACAAGGGCATGGAGCTTGGACCATCTTCCTATCCAGTGTCCCAGGTGCAGGGACCCAGGCAACCTTCTTGCCACAGGCCCCACCCTCACTCCACCCCTTCCCCAAGCCTCACCCTTGCCTCCACCCTCTTCTCATTCCTGCCCCGCCTCATTTCACCTCCCCAAGCAACACAGCATCAGGGATTACCTGAGGGCCTGGTGCAGGAAGGCAGCAGATGCCAACCCCATCCCACAGTCTCTGTGACGGCAGAGGAGTCAGAGAGGGCTGGCAGCCTGCTGTGCTACACCCTACCACCATGTGCCAGACAGCTATGCCCTGGGTCTCTGCAGCACAGGAAGCAGAGTGCCTGGGTGCCACAAGCCGCCAGATATTCCCTGTGATTGTCTTGGGTCCCATCCATAGGATGGTTGAGGTAGCCACTATGGGCTCTTCCCAAAATGTGAGGTATTGAGTTTCTCCCCAAAACCAGTCTATGCATGGGACTGTTCTACACCTTCTATGAAAGGGTACTATTTGAGTGATTTAGAATGATGATGATTCTCCAGTTTACAGCAGTGACGGTACTGTAGGTGTGAGATAAATACAGACTTGTTAAAACAGCCTGACTGCACAGGGCAGGGGTTGGTGAATATTTATAAGCTCCCTAAGACGTACTGGGCATTTTGCAATTACATGGACAACGTAGTTGCCTAGAAAAGCTTCAGACCCAAGCATCAGATTGACCAGCTGCTTTAGGAGATGGAGGGAGGGATTAGGCCATTACCCTCTACCTCTTGAGCCCTTGCACAGCAGGCAGGCAAAATGCTGTCCTCATGCTCCTCTAACACTGAACAGCCTCTGGGGTGCAGAACTCCTAAGAAGAGGATGGGGAGGGGAATTCACATATCTTGCGTCCATTAGTACTGGGCATCAGAGGCATCTGCCTGTGGGCTGTACACCCTCTGTGGGTATATTCTGTGCTTTTGTGCCCTGCATGAATCCACCATGGAAGCCAACATTGAAGGGACAGATAGAGCAGAATGCAGCTGTCCAGGCACTCCAGGCATAGCTACACTGCAACAACAGGGTAAGGCTGCACCTCAAGTAGATATACCCACACAAGTTTTCATCTCGCTAGTTTGGCTCTCAGACAAGGTCAGCCACAGCCCCTTGCATGTCAGCACAGGCTTTAGAAGTTCATCTACACCTCCTGCCAGGGAACTCCTTATGGCAAGACCAGCACAGAGCCCCAGATCCTAGGCAGCAGCTGAGGAAACTGACATTCTGCCAGCTGCTGAGGTCTCAAGAAACAGCTCTCCTGTTGGAAAACACCTAGTTTTTCAGGGGGAGATTTTCGGTTCACAGCAAATTTTATATCAATTTGGTTGTGTTCCAGTTGAAACAACAGATTTTGAAAACAAGAAAATTGTCACAAAAAGGAAATCCTGTACTTTGGTGTGCTCTCCAGCAGAAAGTGCTTTTCTAATCCACATAAGTGTGCTCAGAAAAATACAGGGCACTTCTGACATGACACATGGGCTGTGCAAACCACATACAAAGGCTGTCTCTCAGTATTTGGAACAACTACGCAGTATACACCTTGGTTGGGTCTCCTTGACCCCATTCTTTTCACGTTAGTTCAGAGTCGGCAGTGGGCTTGCATGGAGCCTGCAAACAAACAGCATGCGACCTTTATCCCCACAGGCATTCTGAATGAACTACTCAAGCATCTGAGGAACACAGCTTGCTTGGCAGCCTCAAGCCTGATCCTCTCTGTCAGGGTCAGGGATGCCATCTTTGGCACACAAGTGTGGACAGTCTAAGACAATGTGCTACCAACATGGCATCGCGGTCACAGCTGAGTTTGCAGAAGGGATTATACAGGCTGCTTCCCAAATTCATTCCCATCATTGCATATAATGGGATGTGTGAGAGACCCATTAGTATTCATGCTGCTAATATAAACGGTGAGCTTGACAGAAATGGCACATCTATTTTGGGCATGTTTTGATTTTTGGAAGAGGAGAATAAGGTACAGTCAGCTGGTTCGTTTCCCTTTCTTTTTGCCTTCTTTACTGTCCAACTTGCCTTTGTCCACATTCATCCCGGGTGAATTTGGTTTGTTGTAGCTCTGGATTTTTAATTGGAATGTAGCCTCACTCCTGCTCTACATCTCATTTCTCCAGAGTGTCCTCCCTTCTCCCCTGCAACATAATGGCAGCATTGTAAAAGCCTTGGCTCCATTTTGGTGATTTCACCTCTCAGTAATGCCTTCCAAGTTGCTTTGGTGATTTAGCCTTCCATTAAGTCACAGTTCCACCCCCTTCTGGGATGCCCCCATCCAGAGGAGTCCAGGCCTGCTGATAGTTCCTCCTTCCTTCTACCAGAAAGGTGTAACACATTCCTTTTTTGCATTTGATTCAAGGGGCCCTCTACAATCCTTTCTCTTGGGTCATGCACAGTCCTCTTCCCACTCCGCCCCGCCCCACCCCACCCCACCCTGCCCCACTAGCTCCCTTCCCCCTCCACTGTCCAGCTACTGAGGTAAACAAAAGCCAAAGGGCTGACTGAATTTCTTTGTCTCTTGTGTTGGGCTCAAATCTGATCAGGCTTTTTCTTCAATTATTTTCCAGCTGGCAACAGTGACAAGTGGGTGTCCTTTATACCCTTCTCTTCTTTGGGCTGGGACACAGCACTACTGCTCCCTGGGAAATGATGCTAGAATTCAGCTATCAGTCTGCATTTTCCACATGACATCTGAAGGGGTTAAAAATGATTTTACCAACAACTCACTGTTGATGATCCATATGCCTCTATGGGCATACACAAGAAAAGGAACAGTAAATATGGAAGTCAGACCAAACATTTGCCCCAGAGCATGAAAACATTCAGGAACTTCAAGAGTAACTGTGTTAGTGGCTATAGGTAGTGGTAGGAAATATCTGTTAAGCCACCCAGTCCTCAAATGGTTAGTCTTTTACAAAAATATATTTCCACCCCTTTACATTTTCTTGGGCTGACTGAAAATAAAAGCAAAAGTGCCAAACTGCCACCACAAAGGCTGTTCTTGTGGCATTTCTGGCCTGAGTAGAGGAGACAGCAAGTTCAGGAAAACTCATAAGACGTAATCAAGGACAACCAACTTCCTTAATATGATGTGGCCACAAAGAATACTAATTTCAGAAACAAGAATACTTGCAAGCATAGAAAAACAGAAGTCTGAAAAGTGCCCTGAAGAGGTCATCTATTCTAGTTCTGTGCTCTGGGAGAGGACAACATATATCTACACCATCCCTGGCAAGTGTTTGTTTAGCCAGGTCTTTAAAACCTCCAATGTCAGTGATATCAAAACCTCCCTTGGGAGATTATTCCAGCACTTAGCCATCCTTCGACTTATAAAGGGCCCCACTTTCAGTATCTCCCTTGTTAAAAATTAGGACAATTACTTTTTGTCCTGCTTTCAATAGATATAGAGAATTGCCATCAACATATTAAAAGACTTAGGAGGTCCCCTTGGTTTTCTTTCGTCGGGGCTAAACATGCCCAGGTTTTTTACCCTTTCCTTATAATACAGATTCTCTTCTGTTGCTCTCCAGTTAGTCTACATCTTTCTTAAAGTGGGGTGTCCAGAGCGGACATCTCAGCAATGCGAAGAAGAGGGAAATAATTATCACCCATATTTTGTACATAACACTTTATTTAATACACCCCCATTATCTTAGTCTTTTTCGCAACTGCATCCCATGGATGAGTCATATTCAATTTGTGATCCTCTCTAATCCCCAGATCCTGATCAGCAGTACTGTTTCCTAACCAGTTTTACTCCATTTTGCTGCATTTAATTCTCCCTTCCTAAAGGCAGCACTTTGCCTTTGTCTTTATTGAATTTAATTTTGTTGACTTCAGATCAGTTCTCCAATTTGTCATGGTAGTTTTGAATTCTAATTCTTGTCACAAATCAGGGCAATTGCCAGTGTATTCCATGTCCATGGTCCAGCAAAAGCACCCTCACCAGGCTCCTGAGCCATCCTTTTCTTGAGAGGAGACCTGAATCTCTCTCTCTTCTGAATGGGTAGTTCCAGGCTACAGAGTTCTGTTCCAGTTTCATTCCCCAAAAAGGTAGTATGCCTGAACAGGCAAGCACCTGCTCTTTGTTTTTTCTTTGGAGATTATGAGCAGCTATGATTGCCTATGATTTCACATTACTACACAACTTTTCTAAGGTAAAAAGTATTACAGAGAATATATTAACAGTAAAATAACTTACATACATGATAATAAGCTTATTATGCTCACTCCAACAAAGATTTGAGCTGGTGATGAGTCTTTCAAACCATACTCTGTAATTTTACCTACAGTCACAAGTTCACCAGAGTCAGGTCTGGACTAACATCCTCATTAGCCAGTTCATCTCAGTAACAGGAAGACATCTGACAAAAGGTTGTCACCACCCGGGTAAAGTTCCAAAGTTTTAATCCATCTGTGCACCTGCAATCCTGTTCTCTCAAACACTTCCTAGGAATGCCACTTTATACCTAAGCTGTGTCTACACACGAGTGCCGTTTCGAAAGGGGGAAAATCAAAGTTCGGCAGTCAAAAAAGCGGCCATCAAAAGGGAGCACCCGCCACCATTTTTCAGATTGGAACTTCGATCTGCTCTTTTGAAGTGCCCTTGAGGTCTTTCGAAAGAGAACATCCACACGGCTCCAACTCCTCTTTCAAAAGAAGGGAGGCAGGAAGCGTCGCGGATGGGATCCCATGGCCAGCAAGCCCTTCCAGGGCCACAGCCAGCCACCTCCTTTAAAGGGCCCCTCCCTCTGCTTTCCCCTCTGCATGAGCCAAGTGCTGCCCAGCCTGTCCCAGCCCAGCAGAGCCCACTCGTGCCCACCATGGAGGCCCATCGACAGCTCCTGCAGGAGGACGCCCTCATCATGGACGCCCTGCTGGCAGTGCTGTACACCATAGCCACAGCTGCACCCGAGCTCACTGGGTGGCTGGGCAGTCCCCCCGGGGCACCGCCGGGCACCCCCCTGGGTGCCCTGATGCCTCTGGACCCACCCCAGAAGCAGCGACTGGTGGGAGTGCGTGGTGCTAGGGGAGTGGGGCAAGAAAAGGTGGCTGTGGAACTTCCACATGTCAAGGCAGACCTTTGAGAAGATCTGCCACTGGCTCGCCCTGGCACTCTGGCACCACGACACCTACATGCAGCCAGCCCGCACCTTGGAGAAAGGGGTCGCTATCACCATATGGAAGATGGCCATCCCAGACTCCTATCACTCCATGGGACAGCAGTTCGGGGTGGGCAAGGCCACTGTCGGGGCTGTACTTATGGAGGTAAGAGGGGGGCCGGGTGGGTGGGAGGCTGGGGTAAGGGGAACCCTCTGCTGCAGGGGGGCGGATGGGGCAGGGGCCAGATGGGAGGGGGGCGGGGACAGCACGGGCCCGGGGTTGAACGGGAGGGGGCAGAATGGGCCCAAGGTGGGGGGTGGCGACCGCCACACCCACACTAGAGCATGTGTCCCCCTTGCCCCTCTGCAGCTCGTCAGGGCCATCAATGTGATGCTGCTCCATAGGGTTGTCCACCTGGGGGATCTGGACAACACCATCGCCGGCTTCCAGGACCTGTGCGTCCCAAACTGCATTGACACTTTGGATTGCACACACATCCCCATCCACGCCCCACCACACAGTGCCGGCCAGTACATCAACCGGAAGGGCTACCATTCAGTGGTGCCGCAGGCCCTGGTGGATGTGAGAGGCCAGTTCACCGACCTCTACGTGGGCTGGGCCGGCTGCACCCACAATGCCTGGGTCTTCCGGAACTCCTGTCTCTGCCGCCGCATGGGGGCTGGCACCTTTATCCCCCACCGGGAGATCCCGTGGCAGAGGACGTCACCATGCCGCTCTGCATGGTGGCAGATGCAGTGTATCCCCTGCAGCCGTGGGTCATGAGGCCCTACACAGGACACCTCGACCCCACTCAGGAGGCATTCAATGAGCGCCTCAACCACGCCCGCAATGTGGTGGAGTGGGCCTTCAGGTGCCTTCAGGGATGGCGGAGGTGCCTCCTCATGCAGCTGGAGGTCGGGGTCATCAACATGCCCCAGGTGGTGGGCGCCTGTTGTGTCCTCCACAACATTGTGGAGGGAAAGGGGGATGCCTATTCCCCTGGGGGGGTGTCCCTCCGCACGGCGCTGTCTATGAGCAACGGGGCACCGCCCCCATCTGCCAGGCCCACTGGGATGGCCACCCCATCTGGGAAGCCCTCAGGCAGATCTTTGCTGATGGTAACCTCTGACCCACACACACCCCCACATCCCACGCACATCCATCACCCACCGTCCCCGCCACCTCCACCCCCACCAGCACCGCACCCGCACATCCACCATCCCCCTAAGGAGCACAGCACGGAGTGGTGAATAATAAAGAAAAATTTATATAACTGGGTGTTGGTAACTATGTACGGGGGGATCCTAACTTGCAGGAGGAACCTAACTTGGAGGGGGGAACCTAACTTGGAGGCGGGTGGGGGGAACCGAACATGGACGGGGACGAGGCACTCTTTCCAGGGCAGGGGTGGTGGGCCATGAGCCCCATCGGCCCCTGGAGCCCCTTCCCCTCCCCGGGTGCAGGGTCCCCAGTGGGGAGGGGAGTGTGTGGATATCACCAGCAAATATTGCCAGCAAGTGGGCCTGGTGAGGGTTGAGGGGGCAGGCTCAGTGGGGGTGGAGGGGCCGGGCTCAGTGGGGGCAGAGGAGCAGGACCAACAGGGGGAGCCACTGGAGGGGCTAGGAGGCAGGCCACAGTGGGCATATGGTCCCGGACAACATGGCCAGTGCCCTCCAGGGCGGTGAGCAGTCTATCCCAGGCCGCCCTCTGCCACTCCATGTCAGCCCAGGCGAGCTGGAGGTGCTCCTTGGCCATCTTGGCCTGGCGCTGTCTGGCTGGATCCTCCTTGGCCCAGCGGGAGGCCCTCCAGCCACAGCCCCAATGGCACGCTGCCTGGGGTGGCATCTGGACACCTCCAATGGCTGCAGGCAGACTCTCGGGGACAAGGGACGGTGTGGGGCATGGATGGGGTGGTTATGTGGAGAGGAGAGCATGTGAGTTGTGTGCTCCGAATGGACAGGACCTGGCCGCAGCCCACCTGAGCCCACCCCATGGGGCCCCCGCCCCTCCAAGGGACACTGACCCCACAGGGAGCACCGACCCACCCCCCACAGTCCAGGCCTCCCAGCCTGGGGGTGCATCCAGGAGTCTCTCCTCCAGGTGGCCCTTCCCAGCCTCCAGTATGCAGGCCTGGGCGCTGTCCTGCACTGACTGGCTGCCACCCCTGTGTGGCTTGCGGTTCTGTCCACTGCGGGTGGGTGCTGGGTGTCACTGGTGCACCACCGCGGGGTGCTGCATCCCATGTGGGGATTGGCCTGTGTGCAGCCGGGACCACCAGTCCTGTGTGTGGGTGCCTAGCCGTTGTGTCACCCCCACTCTGTGGAGTAGGTGTGCCCCCTCCCTGTATGTACCTGAGGGTCCCTCAGCAACATCTGGGGACGTCCGACCCTCAGTCGCCCAGCTGGAAGAGAGGGAGGGGATGACTATGGTCAGCTTCCCCTCCACACTGGACCAGTCCGTGGTCTCCTTGCCCTCCTGGGTCCCCAGTCCAGCCTGCTCCTGCTCCTGCTCCTCCTCTGGCTGCAGCTCCTTCTTGGAGGCGTCCAGGAACGCCAGGGGTGGGGAGCTCTTCTGGGGCCCCAGGATGCTCTGTAGCTCCCTATAGAAGGACCATGTCACTGGAGCCGCCCCAGAGCATCTGGCCTGGTCCCTGGCCCAGGCATAGCCCTGGCGCAGCTCCTTAACTTTGGAGCATACCTGCTCCGTGGTACGTTCAAGGTGGCACCTGGTGTGGAAAGCCTGTGCCAGGCGGCCGAAGGCAGCAGCATTGCACTGCTTGACCTCCATGTGGCGCAGGACCTCCTCTTCCTGCCAGAGGCCAAGGCGGTCCCTCAGCTCCTGCTCTGTCCAGGATGGGGACTTTTTTTTTCCTCACCTGGGAGCCCTGGGAGCAGTGGGGTTTGCTGGCGGGGGGGTTGTCTGGCTGCTGGCCATGGGGGTGGTGGAGCGTGGGGCTGGAGCACGTGCGCATGCTGCTCCTAGCACTCTCTCAGCTTCCTGTCATGGGTTTTCTGCATGCATGCGGCTTTAAGGCAGCTGAACACAGGGACCATAGAACCCCACTGCTGCCAGCTGGAGTGGCCCCGCGCTCCAGCTGATTGGCGCCATGAATTTCGAAAGAGCGGACTGTGGAGCATCTACTCTTGAACTCTTTCAATTTAGTATTTCAAAAGGGGTGATCTTCCCGATATGGGATCGGGGTTCGGATTTCGAAGTGTGCGCCCCGTTCTTTCGATTTTCTTTCGAAAGACGGGTTTACATGTGTGGACGCTCCTCCTGCTCTTTCAAAAAAAAGGGCACTTATTTCGAAGTTTTTTGCATGTGTAGACACAGCTCTATTGTCCCAACAGATCATTCATGTTTGCTAAATTTTTCAACAGAGTCTTCTGAATTCTCAGGGACTCCATTAATTCTGTCTTCCTCCCAAGGAAGTGCCATGCAATCCACAGCAATACACAAACAGACATATTTTTAATAAAATGAACTCCTGAATACTCAAATTCAGTAAGGATAGTGCAGAAAAAATTGCCATAACTGCCACAATCCTGTCCTTCAAAGTGCTAGCTACTCTTCCCAGTTAAGTGTTATCTATTGATTTTATCAGCATACACTCAACCCCATTATTCAAGTTATTAATGAAAATATTGACAGATACCAGACCCAGAACAGATTGTTGCAGGACCGAAATAGATACATCACCCAAGTTTGACTTTGAGTGGTCAATAATTATTCACAGTATGGTCTGTTTACCAGTTGTACAACAACCATAATTTTATCTAGTCCAATTTCTTAAGTTTGTGTATGAGGTCATGTGTGACTGTGTCTAAAACCAAGATATATCATATTTATAACTTTGCTCCATCAACTATGCCAGCAACCATACCAAAGAAGAAAGCTAGGTTGGTGTAATAGGATTTGCTCTTGGCCCCTCCGTGTTTGCTATTACTTATAACCCTGTTATCCTTTTAGTGCTCACTAATTGTTTCTTAAATTTTTTCCTGTACCTTTCAAGGCATTAAAGATAGGCTGAGTAGTCTATAGTTCCCGAACTGGAAAGTACCCAATCTTTTCCAAACCTTTTAGGCTCACCCCATTTTCAAGAGATCTGTTTTATAAAATATGAGGCAGTCCAGCTGGGACATTGGTTTCATACTTCTAAGTGATAGAATCATTTTGATGATGTGATTCCCTTTCTAAGGCTTAGTCTATACTAAGCAGATTATTTAATTGCAGATGTGCAGTTCTAGTGATGGCAATTGCTTTGGTAGAATCAACTTACCTGACCATCCTCACTAAGGAAAGTCAACAGGAAAGTTTCTTCTGTCAATGCAATAGGTTGATTTCGCACGTCTCCACCAGGCATGTAACATTGAACCCCAAAAGACTGACCCTGAGTGGGTCAATCTTCTGGGTAATGTAGACATGGCTTGAATTTGTGTATAGCAAGATCATTCAAAAAGTCATGTCTAGCAGTAGACATACATAAAGCAAGCTGATACATTCTTAATAAAAAGAAGTCATCAGAGAAAATTATTGTTACAAACTCATACCATTAGTCTCTGCTCAACTGTTTATGCAAGATGAGTACACAGCCCAAGTTTTCCCCCTTCTATTTTCTGAGAGACAGTCAGACAGACTGGGGCAGGCCCACATCTTTGCAGGAACATCACTAGGGAGCTGAAACACTTTGGACTTATCAAAAAAAGGAGAGCATTTCACAAAAAACCCTGCACTTTAATTACCGGCAATTAGAAAATTCTGGTTTGTGTATTTACAGCTCAAAAATATTAATGAGTGTCAGTTGTGTCAGAACATTTGATGAGGCTTTTAAAGCCAAGCTTGCAAAACTTAAAATATTTACTACCTCCCATGATCAGTGTCTTAGGGGGCTTTCAAGATGACTCCAAAAAGTTCAACGAGCTTTAGTTGTCTCTGCACAGTTCCCCATGGATTACAGTTTGCATCACAATAATGTGTACCCAACATTTTTGGCAAGAGACATTCCTAACTGGCAGTTTTAGGAAGACTGGATACCATCTTAGTAGTACTAGAGATCCTTACCTGAATGATGACATGGAATTCCACAGCTGGGCATAAGATGAATAATCCTGACATGAAAACTGTGTAATAAGTGGATAGGAAATGGAAAAAAGGGTTAGTCTATGTGGGCTGGTTGCTTTTAACATGTGGTATGCCTAGGTTGATAACTGTCTCTGTAAATTAAAGAAGTTAAAGGAAACAGCATGGGTAAGTAATTACTTTAGAATAAAGTTAGTCTGAAAAACTACAAGAACAAAAATTAATTCTGGGGCCTAATAGAAGATACAGTCCAATACATATATAATGCTGATGATGAATACTCACTATATAAGCTTCCATGTGTCATAAAGGATAAGCAATAAAATCAAGACAAAATTGAAAAAGACAAAATGACAAAGCTCTGTGCTTCATTAATGAATTATGAGGAAAGAAAGGCAGATGAGAACCCTCCATGCATATAATAATGACAAGTTTGAACGGTGGTGCTTCTCCATGCCTGAGTATTTAATAAGCTGCGTTGGAATTAAAAATTTAAAAATCAAGTCTATGTGCTTCATAAAATATGAGGGAAGAGTATGTCCTGTCAAAGTTAAGATGTCAGCATTGCACATATGATTAAAGAGTGAGATATATTTCTGTATTCAAAAGCACTAGAGTGAAGTATGGTGGCATTCTAATACTAATACCAAAACAAGAAGTTCAACCAGTAGCTTCACATCTTGTTACATTAAAGGAAGAGTTCTGATCCCCATCAAAAGACCTAAGGAGCCAGCAATAAATTTTATTCATCTTTGTATCTGCAATCCTTTTTGCCAGCTACTTTATTTTAGGATAGGGCTCCAGATCTGGAGACTTGTCATAATAATAAGTTATTTAGTAGCACCTGTTTCCCTATAAGCAACAAGTGTGCTCGGAGAGAAGCTCTAAGAGAGGTCAACTTGGATGCAAACATGGAGCACTGTCAATTAAACAACTTGTTTTTTGTGCCTAGAGAGTGTAGCGTTGTGTGTGATGCTTCCAGTAACTTGCACATCTGAAATTGAAGAGATGGCAACAGCAAGCATATTTTCTTCCTTCACAACCACCAACGGTGGTTCTGTGCTGAGCTCTCAACTCCCCTGGATTCTAAAGTAATGCTGCTAAATTCTTTGCATCTACATCAGGAGCTACAACTGAAATTCAAATCCTTATCTCAGTTGTGTTTTATCCTCCGTCTTCCCCACTGCTGCCCCATATTCACACCCAGCCTCATTTTCCTGGATTTGTTCTAGAATGCTGTGGTATGCAAGTCCTAAAATGGCCCAGTGGAAAGGTAAGTAGATCAATCAACACTCCTTCAAAGAGAAAGAGTGACAGCACCATATGAAATGAAACAGAAGAAATGTAGCACTTTAAAGATTAAAAAAATAATTTATTCAGTGATGAGCTTTCATGGGACAGAGCCACTTCGGTATTGAGTTCTTAGCTGGAGAGGAAGTCTATGTTGAGTGGACGATCATGGCTGAGAGAGGCAGGCAGGGAGCAGGCCCAGGCTGGCAATCAGGAGGCTGTCTTACATTTTTTGTAGAAGTCTCAGCTAGGTTTGGGACCAGAGTTTGGTCTGGTTAAAGTCCTGATGCTCAGTCTGCTTCCTCCTCCCCGTTAGATAGAACAAGGGAGATCAGCTCTTTTTATACTCACAGGGGTCTATAAAATCCCCATTCCTTGGGACAATTCCTTGTCATGCACATAGTGATAGCATGAGCTCTTCAGAAATTGCCAATACTTTCTTTGGCAGGTTGTGACCATATGCAAGTAAAGCCTAACCCTGCTCTATGCTACTACATTTTAGGCTGGATAAGGTTAAAATCCAGCAGCCACAAAGGTACTAAAAAAGCAGAGAATTGGATATTTTGACCCTGCAACACTTACAAAATGCTACAATGCACATGCATGGTATGATTTTATTCTCACTTACACAGGTGTAACTGTATCTACCTAAAAGGAATCATTCTTGCTTTGCAATCCAGAATTAAGCCTGCAATTCCTGGTCACTCCAACCTGGTTCACAGAAGTAGTAGTTTAGGAATATGAAAGCTAATGGCAGAAAGTCAAGATAATTCCGAATAGTAGTTACAAAAACATAAGAGTTAGATATCTCAGTATTTGAGAGACTAGAAATGTCTAACTTTCCCAAATATGAGCTGTCAGAATAGATCAAAATTCATGTTTTTTGTCTTAACCATATCTTGGTCCTATTGTATTGTCCTTGAAAATACCCAGCATTAATGTACTTTATTTGTTTTTAATTTGATAGAGTCACTCCAAAATGTGGACTTTTCAAAACTTTCTGTCTTGCTCATTTCTTTACATAGCAGAGCCCAGTTCCTAGCCTTCCTTTCACTGTTGCTTCTTATTACTATAATTTCCATCTCTTGTTCTTTAAACTGTTTTAAGTACATTTTGTACTTTCTTGAAATTTACAGTAAAAATACAAACATCTATTCCCTGAACTGTAAACATAAAGAAGGTAAATGTCACACCAGGATTCAATATCACCCACCCACTCTGTCTTCTTTGCCCCTCCCCCACAGCCCTGCAAAGCAGCCATAAACCAAATTTAATTGGCCAGGTAAGAGGAGTTTACAGTTGCTTTCCGTCACTGGACAGCATAAAGATGAAATGTACCAGCCCATTTGGGCCTTAATCTGTATATAAAAAGTCATAATGAAGATGAAAGACACTGTTGACAGCCATTAACAGGGCATAACCCTCCAAACAATACAGTTTTGATTTGTAATCTGAATAAGATGGTGGCAGGAAGGGTGGTGGTAACTGAAGGGCTAGCAAACCTTCAATTGATCGATTTTGATTTAATCCACCAGTGAATTTACTACATGTTCTGGATTTCCATATAGTAGATCCGTGAAGCTGGGTTTCTGGTACTGGGTTTTACCCTCAAATTCTAAGAAAATATAAATTGCTCACAGAATTTTTATGTCACAACTGGCAACAATTTAAAACACCGTGTAAACACGGAAGGATGAAGATCAAGATCCCAGGTACTGAAACAAACAGTAGTATAAACAGGATGCATTTGCACTGTGGTAATACACTGAAAAGTGAATTCTGGGACTTTATGACCACCTTGTGACTTCACTTGTGTACAGTGAGTGGAATGAGCAACTTAGAACAGCATTGGTCACATTAAGCCCCAAGAGGCTATGTACCATCAAAGTGGGAGGCCAGGGGTTCTAATCCTTCACACATCTACTGTCATCTACAAGGCACACGCCGGTTTCAAAAGAAACTGTTCACTACTCTACCCTTGCTGTTTACCAGGGTACTACACAAGTGTGTCAAGCCACCTCTCATCTGTTACAGCTTCTCAGGTTCCCTAGCATAGCTAATATACATTAAAGTACCATTTAGCCTTTAGTTTGCAGCATTTCAATCTCTTCCAACTCAAGTATATGCAGATTACACACGTCAAAGGATTATATTTTTTCAAGTTGTTTGCTCTGCAGACCCGAACTGGGCTCTGAAAATCAGTGTGATCTGTATGGCTCACGCATCAGCACCAGTAACAAAAGATCTGGCACTTGCAATTTAGCTAAATAATAATGTTGCTTAAGTGCCAGGCAGAAGAGAACTTGCCCATAATTATGTCATCTCTGCATCATTTCAACTGGTTAACTAAGTAGATGTGACTCAAATGTGTGGAGCACAGGACTATAGGGTATTAGCCATCCTGGTCAGGAAAGAGACTATTCTTTTTCCCAACTATGTCATCTGCACCCTACAATGTAGGAGCACAGGGGCATCACACGGAAGAGCAGAGTTAAGAACAATAAGCGGGTGTTTTTTACATAGTGAAACCCTCATCACGTTAAATTGTAATACCCAGAGGCACTGAGCCCTCATACTAGGGTGAATGAAGTCTCTGCTCTGCCTCTTTGTCCAACAGCCAGCTGCCCTTTAGCTCATCTGGTAGAGCATAGGGCTTTAGCCCCTAAGATCACACATTCAGTCCCTGGTGGTAGCAACCCGGGTCTGTCAGCAGTACAAAAGGATTATAAGGCTTTGGTACAAGGGCCCTTTCCTGCTCCCCAGTGAAGCAAATGGTAATACTCATATGGAGAGAAAAGACAACAAAACCCTACCCACTGAGGCTATGTCTACACTAGCCAAAAACTTTGAAATGGCCATGCAAATGGCCATTTCGAAGTTTACTAATGAAGTGCTGAAATACATATTCAGCACCTCATTAGCATGCAGGCGGCCATGGCACTTCAAAATTGACGTGGCTTGCCACCGTGCAGCTCATCCAGACGGGGCTCCTTTTCTAAAGGACCCTGCCTACTTCGAAGTCCCCTTATTCTCATCTGCTCATAGGAATAAGGGGATTTCAAAGTAGGCGGGGTCCTTTCGAAAAGCAGCCCTGTCTGGGTGAGCCGCGTGGCAGCGAGCCACGTCAATTTCGAAGTGCCGCGGCCGCCCGCATACTCATGAGGCGCTGAATATGTATTTCAGTGCTTCATTAGTAAACTTTGAAATGGCCATTTGCATGGCAATTTTGAAATTTTTGGCTAGTATAGACACGACCTGAAAGTATTGCGAGTAAAATTCTACTCAGTTACTTAACCCCTGTTTAAAAGTTTATTACCAATTCCTAGTCAATACAAAAATGATTTGTTTGTCCATCCTGGAGCACTAAAAAATTTGAGGTTCTTGTTCTTCAATATGCAATAATGGGGCAGGAAAGGCAGACGCGATAGTGCTGATAATAATGAATGCAAACATTTTTGGCAGGGTGAGCCATACAAATATTCCTAGATTGAAGGAACTTCCAACAGCCACTCTCTGGATCTTGCTCTATGACAGAAAGGGGACAGATAATAGTTTTGGCCTGGAGGAGAGTGTAGCAATTGATGAGTTACTAGGTGATGTAGGAGCTACTGTGGATATTTTAGAGGATTGGGTCTCTTCTAAAAATATTATACCATATAACTAACTGGGAACAGGGTCCATTAAGCCATCTCACAATTTCTACTGAACCCCATTATGTGGCTGAGAGACAAAAAATACATCCATTTTCCCCTTCCCATATCTTGCCATTATCTAGGGTTTTATTACATAAATGTATTGATATCAGGCAAGCTGACTTGGCCACCCTGGACTTACTGCACATTGACAGTGAAATGCAGAGTGAAGGCAATAAACGTATCTGGAGGCTGAGTCACAAAGGAGAACAGTCCTTATCAAATGAAGCTCTGAAAGAGGAAAACAAATGTAACCATCGCACATGGAAATAGTTTTTTTAAAGTGGCTTCCTGCTATCCCAATGGAATAACAAAGCCTGTAAATTGCATGTTGTGTAAATGATTTAACAGCTGGTGTGAATGCTGGTAGTATGACAGACTGAATCGAGTCAAGATTCAGTTGCTAGTCCACTGAGTCACATGGTTAAGTCACCTCATAGTTCTGTGCCTCAGTTTCTTCATCCAGGAATAATATTTAGCTTAACACACAGAGACGTTGTAAGGGTTATTCATGTACAATGTACAGAGTTTTGTGCTTCTAGGATGAAAGATGCTGTGATGGTGGAGTGATCCCCACACCCTCTTAATGTTCATTGCTGTGTAACAGCAGTTCCTATTGAGCCTGACAAACTCATTACCTAACACTTTACTGTCTAACATTTATATGTAAAGACTGTCATGTAAGATTTATAATGAAAGTATGGGTGAGGGGATTACTGTCATTTTAAGTTTATATACCTATAAATGGATAGAACTTACTGCCACGGCACCTCCTGCTGGTTATTTACGGAATTAGCTTTTCGTCCTCTTGAGCACCTGCCTCCAGCCAGTGTCTTGCCCACTGTTACTTGTCCATTCTTCACCTAGACTGTGTCTACACTTGCATTTCTCTTTGGAAATGAGGTGTGGATTTACATATCTGGTGCCTCATTGGCATGTTTGGCTTTCAAAAAAGCTTCTTTCAAAAGAAAAAAAGCAGTGTAGACGTGGCTCTTTCCAAAGTAAACCTCATTTCAAAAGAACCCTTCTTCCCTTTTTTTATGGGGAGAAGTATCATTTCAAAGATGGGGTTTATTTTCAAACAAGCCGCTTTGATACTGCTTTTCTTCTTTCAAAAGAAGCTCTTTCAAAAGAAGAATGTGCAAATGAGGCGCCAGATATGTAAATCTGCACCTCGTTGCATTTTCAATTTCCCTCATTTGCATGCCTTATTCAAAAAGGAATGCAAGTGTAGACATAGCCGTGATGTTTGGCAGCTTCAGAAGCCTGTGCAGCCTGATTGTACACTGTCTGCAGACATTCTCTGAGCTGGGAGACATACTCTTCCACCTCTCCCCACTCATTTAACCTACAGGCATGGGACGGAACTTGCCCAGGATACGGTGACTTCTCCAGAAATCCTCTGTGATGGTTGTGACCTGTGACCCTGAGTCAATTAGAGCCTTCCACAGGATACCATTCACTTCCACAATTTCCTCAGTCAAGGGCTCCACCAGGCCAGGATACCAGTTGGCAGTGGGTCGAGAATGCTGGCAAGTTGTGTGTAGTGATGGTACTGGGGAATGTCTCACCAACTCTATGTCCTTCACTTGCCCCTCAGTGTCATGCTTCAGCAGTTTAAAGAAGCGAGAGCCTCACCTTGCCCTGGCCCCATGAGGTGTGGCTGAGGAGGCTGGTGGCAGCCCCGAGTGCTGTGGCCTTCTTGTCCACAATGGTGGCATCTGAAATGGCCTCTGGTACCATGAGCACTAATATCAGGGGTACTTGCACCACTTCCACTTCTAGAATTTTGGGGTGCTACCCTCCCTACTGTGCCTTGCTGCAGTATTTGTGCCTCCTGGGCTGTGTCTACACGTGCACGCTACTTCGAAGTAGCGGCACTAACTTCGAAATAGCACCCGTCGCGGCTACACGCGTCGGGCGCTATTTCGAAGTTAACTTCGACGTTAGGCGGCGAGACGTCGAAGTCACTAACCTCATGAGGGGATCGGAATAGCGCCCTACTTCGACATTCAACGTCGAAGTAGGGACCGTGTAGACAATCCGCGTCCCACAACGTCGAAATTGTGGGGTCCTCCATGGCGGCCATCAGCTGGGGGGTTGAGAGATGCTGTCTCTCCAGCCCGTGCGGGTCTCTATGGTCACTGTGGGCAGCAGCCTTTAGCCCAGGGCTTCTGGCTGCTGCTGCTGCAGCAGGGGATTCATGCTGCATGCACAGGGTCTGCAACTCGTTGTCGGCTCTGTGTATCTTGTGCTGTTTAGTGCAAGTGTGTCTGGGAGGGGCTCTTTAAGGGAGCGGCTGGCTGTTGAGTCCGCTCCGTGACCCTGTCTGCAGCTGTGCCTGGCACCCTTATTTCGATGTGTGCTACTGTGGCGTGTAGACGTTCCCTCGCTGCGCCTATTTCGATGTGGTGCTGCGCAACGTCGATGTTGAACATCGACGTTGCCAGCCCTGGAGGACGTGTAGACGTTATTCATCGAAATAGCCTATTTCGATGTAGGCTTCACGTGTAGACGTAGCCCTGCTTTCCCGTTCCATCATGGTTCTGTTTCTGGAGGACTGTCAGTTCTTGAACCAGCCTGACTAGGCCCTTCACTGCCTCCACATCACATAGTCTGGGGTATTGATAGGCAGAGGTGCCTCGGGAGCAGCCTGCACAGCACCATCTGACAGGGCAGGTTGTTCCATGTTCTTTATCCTCTGTACTGCTACCCTCTACGTTCCTCTCCCTGGCCAGCTGACATAGTTCTCCTTGCAACTGTCGGAAAGTCATGTAGGCAGGCTGCATAGGTGCCAACCTGTTCTGCACTTCTCGGTCCTGGATGACCTGCCTGAACTGCTGTGTCAGTTTATAGTCCCAGTCAGGGAAAGGTTGGCCCCCTCGGAGCTTCTCCTCTATTACCCGCAGTGAGGCTTCTAACTGTACGGCATAGGCTGAGACTATCTCTTTAGGGCACTGGTGCCTCTCATAAAAGTCTGCCATGGGGTCAATAATAGATGAGAGTCGCTGTATTCTGCACTAAGCTCTTCACTAGCTTGGGCCAGAAACTGATCTTGAGGTGGCAGATTAAGAACTAATTTCTGGGCCTCCCCACTTAGGCATCTGACAAGGGTGGGGAACTTCAAAGGCTCAGGAACACCAGTGGCGGCTAGCAGGTACTCCATGTCCTTTATCCAGTCCTCAAAATCTACCCTGCAATCTGCACCACCATTGAACATAGGCACCCCATGGATTTGGTGCTGCACAGGGAGGTATGGCCCTGTCGCGCTCTTTCCTATGGGCTCCCACCCAACACCTATATCCTTAGTAACAGGGCTGCTACACCCACTGGGACCTCTACTTTCACTGACCCCAACCCCAGGTCATACCAATCCCCATGGGCTCCAAACTGTGGCTGCATGGTGTGCTGGCTCTCTGGTGTGCAGACTCCCAACTCTGTCCAAAATAGTCAGACGTCCCCTATCTAAGTCATGGCACCAGTAACTAAAAAATGTAACCCTCCTCTTCACTAGCCCAGTGTGAGGTTATTCAGCACAGGGGAAGCCTTGTGATTTTCTTTTTGTGCTCTGCATTGTATATTAATGGCCGTGTCTACACGTGCCCCAAACTTCGAAATGGCCATGCAAATGGCCATTTCCAAGTTTACTAATGAAGCTCTGAAATGCATATTCAGCGCTTCATTAGCATGCGGGCGGCAGCGCCGCGTCAATTTCGAAGTGCCGCTGCCGCCCGCATGCTAATGAAGCGCTGAATATGCATTTCAGCGCTTCATTAGTAAACTTCGAAATGGCCATTTGCGTGGCCATTTCGAAGTTTGGGGCACGTGTAGACGTAGCCAATGTGTGTGTACCTCAGACCAGACCCACTCAGACAAACCACCAAGAACAGGATTTATTCTGCATAAAAACACAAAACAGGATCACAGTTCAGCAGCCTTGCCCCTCTCCCTGCAGCCTGCACGCTGCTTCAGCTCAGTCTCTGCTGAGATCCCACTGGGGGTAGAACGCACATCCTGACAGGACTAGGAAGTTCTCCTGCATGCTGCAGTTTGTCATCCACAACTTGCAGTAACTGGGGCTGAACTGCCCTGGTCCTGGGGCTACATAAAGGATCTGATCCAGAGTTGTACCACTGAAGTTGTTTGTAACTTTCTCTCTGGGAACAGTTTACCTGGTCATTACTGGGTCTAGTGGCAGCTGGAGAGGGATTGCTTCAAGGATTCAGAGTTTAGTACATACTTAGCTAGCAGCCACTCTTCCTTTTCTAACCTGCAGCCTCTTTACCTCCCCTACTGCTGCAAGGCAACCAATCAGCACCAGCTGAGGAGCATTGGGTCTGTACACTGGCTGACAGGGAACAAATCACTATAGCCAGCATTACCTGTCTTTGAGTTAGTGACAGAGAGATAGCCGTGTTAGTCTGTATTCTACCAAAACTAAAATGCAGTCAAGTAACACTTTATAGATTAACAAAATAATTTATTATTAAATAATTTATATATTTTGAGTCTGTTCTGGTATGGCTATGATCTGAAGAAGTGGGTCTGTCCCACAAAAGCTCATCACCTAATAAATTAGTTTGTTAGTCGTTAAAGTGCTACTTGACTGCATTTTTTTCTATGTACTAATGTCTGAGCACTCACTAAATATCCATGATGTCTCATCCAAAATTTGATCAACTTCTCATACTTACCCCTCACAGATATTAGCAGGTTTATGTCAAAATTTGTGGAGCCTGTAGAGATTCTTGGCACTGTGTAACTGTAAGAGATATCATTCACTGCTGTTGAGGTCATTTCCTAGTCAGGCAAAAGGTCTGTGATCATTCCATGCCTGCCAAAATTAAGAGGAATGCTGGCATTTGAAAGAATGGCTAATCCAACTTCATTGGACAAACTGCATAGAAGATGTTTACCATTGCATAGCACTAGCCGGGGGGGATTAGGTGTACATAGCTTTCTAATAATAAAAAGAAAAAAAGCACTACCTGATGTTAGGCTGTGTCTAGACTAGCCTCCAACTTTGAAGGGGGCATGGTAATTAGCATGTTGGGAGATTACTAATGAAGTGCTGTGATGCATATGCAGCTCTTCATTAGGCTAAATCTACCCCGCAGCAACTTCAAAATGTGAAACTTCCATATAGTTGCGGGTCATCTGCAGGTACTTTGAAGTGTTCACATTCCTTCGTAGCTCCTTTACTCCTCAAAATTTTACACTTCAAAGTTGCCACGGGGGAGATTTAGCCTAATGAAGGGCTGCATATGCACTGCAGAACTTCATTAGTAATCTGCCAACACCCTAATTACCAGGCCCCCTTCAAGGTTGGAGGCTAGTCTAGACACAGCCTCAGTGTTCTATAGCTCTCATATTCCATTGTCAGATGAATAGATAATATGATGCAAAGCTGAAATCTCTTATTCTACAGTCCATAGTCTTGTGCCACTCTTGTAAACTGTGATTGAAAAAGAAATGTCAGGATTTCCGTGTCCTGAATTCAAATACACACTTTTTTAAGAGTTAGCTTTCAGACTGGAGAGCAGTTTGAAGTTCTCTCTCCCCTGGGGTTACTGGCTGAAACAATGGAGAAGTCTCTCCCTTTTGAGTACTGGGTATTTATAACCAGCTGGGTGAGTGTCTTATACTTAAGGACTGAACCATTTCCTGGGGAGGTCAAAAGGAGACTTGCCATTGACTTCAGTAGGCATTCAACTGCAACCCAAGAAGCTCCTGAGGCGCAAATTACCCAGTGATAGTCAACCAAGGGTAGTGTGTGGGTCACAGGTGTAGCCTTCCATTTCAATGGCTGCGAGAATGTCATAACCAAAATGGTTTCCTGGGACACAGTAGTTATGCGAACACTGTTTGCAAACCTAGAATTTGCAGTTTTGGTTGATTGAACTGTAGCAGCACTTAGATTGGATGCTTAAAGAATGCATCTCTCTTACAGACAACATTGTGTGCAATCAGCACACACCTCACTTCATGTGCCTGTCATGTGAACACCGGTAGGAAAAACCTATGCGGATGGAAGTCAGAGGAATCTGGCAATCCTGATCACGGGCAGTGGCAAACAAAATGTCTCATGAGCACCACACAGAAACGCAACTGGTCTCATGGGGCCCACAGGATACAGGCTTCCCACCAGTACAATAACCTGAGTAATGCACAGTATTATTTTTGTCTGTGTATTGTCTTACCAAATTCATACATCCACCTCTTTCCATTTTCTGCCCTTCAAATACATTGTTCATCCTCATCCCTTCCACAAAGCACCCAGTATCTTCAGACAATTTTTAGTAATTAGAGCACCATCCAACACACTAAATGTTAAGTATCAGAGAGGTAGCCATGTTAGTCTGTATTTTCGAGAACACCAAGAAGTCCTGTGGCACCTTATAGACTAACATATATTTTGGAGCATAAACTTTCATGGGCAAAGACCCACTTAATCAGATGCAGTAAAAGGGAGGGCCAGAGTTGACAAGGTCTATTCAGTCAGGGTAGAAATGACCCATTATCAGTAGTATGCATCAAAAGAAGAAAAAACAAGCCAGATCAGGCAGGGGGAATGTTAGTTACTCCACATGTACACAGTTGAGTAAGCAATACTGAGAAACAGAAAAGGAAATTTACAGTAGTTAAACAAACCAGTGCTGCTGCATTAACAGAATAGGCTAGATGTTCTTCTCTATCATAGGGCAGATACTTTCCCAGAGAAGAATACCCATTATCTGTTTTACTCTTAACAGAAAACATGGGCTGGTCTGTTCATGATCACTCTCGCCAAACCAACTCCTTCTGCCCAGCTATTCAAGTTCTGCATAAGATCAAGAAAGGGCAAAAACAAATGACCTATCTAGGCAAAGTAAATCTGCATTTAGATTCCTAAGTAAAACCTTAGACATTTTAATCTTTGGAACAGAAATATGGATGTGATCCAGCTCCCCCACTGGCTTAAAGTCAGAAAACAGTTCAGTTTCAATCAGTGAAGTTAAGCCAATGTAAAATGGGTTACAAGGGAATCTGGATTTCAGCTCGCTAACTGGAAAACACATAAGTGCTGTAAGGCGGATCAAGTTGCCTCTGCAAGCTGTTTAGCTTTTTTTTTTTTTTTTGCTTTATGTTAACAATAGTCAAATATGAAAGAAATTAACAGCTCATAAAAAGCACAGGAAGGGCAATAAAAGTGTTGAAAGACAAAACACTGAAATGTAATCTTTTTACAGAAACATTCACGTTGGCTATTTAGATACTGCCTTTATTCAGCTGTTCTAGTTAACAGCTAACACAAGGCATTTGAAGAAATGCAGGCCGTGCCACTGGTTCAAATTTTCCTTCTAATGGCTCATTTCTTTTGAACGCAGTGCCTCTATTTTTATTCAGGGAAGGCTGTTAGGCTTTAACCCCCTGGGGGATTTCCATTGTCTCCCTATAGTTTTCTCTTCTACAGGCTTTCAGAGGTCATAGTTTTATCACAAAGTTGTCATAGAACTAAAAGTTGTGTTGATACAGTTTGTTCATGTTGACATATTCATCTAGTTAAAAGAAAACAGCAAGCACTATACTCACAAGCATAGATAGGCTACTGGCTTGAGCATGAGCCTGACAAGCCCAGAGTTGTGAGTTCAATCCTCCAGGAGACCATTTAAGGGCTAGAGCAACTAATCATCCAAAAAAAACCTCTTCCCTGTAAAATTAGGAGACCAATTTTCCTACTACATTCATAAACTGCGTAATGGAATGGAAACATAGAAATGATGACTTACTGCAGTGTCTTCAAGTTCAGTCTCCTGCCCTGGGCAGAATTACATATGTTCAAGCAGTGGATCTGGGCTGTTAGGATCAGCTGTGTGTCATGCCAACCTAGCATTCAAGGTTCTCTGATCAATCTTCCAGAGTTCAATTTTGCCACATCTGTGTAGATGCAGGAAAACCAGATCTCTCTGGGCTTGGCCATCAACCCTGGTATGCCTTGTTATGTAATGGATATGAGTGCAAGCCTGAAGGCCCTCATTTGCACTAGGGAACAAAGTCGATCCTGATATGCTGATTCCAGCTATGGTAATAGCATAGCTAGAATTGTGTACCTGGGGTCAACTGTGTTCTTTAGCGTGGACTCAGGTTAAGTATAGAGATAGTTCAGTTGCTAGCACAATCTTAGTATTTCTTCATACAAATTGGTCATGCAATCACACATACCTAATTGTGAATGTCATCTATATTGCCTGAAGTTTAAGGACTCAGAACTGATAAACAAACAGGAAGATTCTACGGCATTCATTTTAGTTTTAGAATAAAATCCATACCAAACTCTAAATGTCTGACAATATCTAGCTTTGACATAAGAATAACCAGCAGTGTTAATATGCAAATACTTTGTCAGACAAGCAGCCTTAAATAATCAAATTGATGTAACTGTTTACTCAAACCAGCTGATTTAAAGAAAAAAGTAGCAAAAACTCCAGAACAGCATCTCACCCCAAGATCACACCCACAACCCTTACTAAGACACTTAGATTTTAGTTTTAACAGATAGTTGAATTACTATGTGAAAACTTGGTAATATTAAACAGGCAAACTCTGTAACTCTCTGAGATTTACCGATATCTTGAATAACTGGTCTTGCTGATCTCTCCTTTTCCATGGACGTTATTTTTATATAAAATAAGCTATAATTTACTATCTGAATATAGGTAAATATGGCAACTAAAACTGGTTGAATGGTGTTTTAAAAAAGTTTAATAAATACACTATCACAATGATTTGCCAGTAAAATGAGTTTTCCCACTGTTAAACTATTTCTGTGGCTACTAAGTAATCTATTTGTGAAATTGCCAGCATTCAGTGATTTTTTCCCACTATTCACTGTTTTTCCACTTGATTGTTAGAGATGTCCTCTGCCTTATTATCCAATTTGCCTCAGCTCTGTTAAATTGTGAAGTGTGTAACTTGCTAATTTTTGTAAGTTTTGGTGTATGAATATATTTGTTGAGGGAGGAAAAAATGGAAATAGGTTTCTTTACATATTGGGACGAATTTAGTAAGTACATCATGCAATTTAGTGAGCCAATTAATAAAAACCACCAAACACCAAAACACACAAACTAATCTGAAACCAATCAACCTGAAGTTTTAAAAATCAAAACTACAGCGTTTTTGACCCCATAAAAAGAAAGTGCTAAAGCTTCTGTGAAGCCCAGTAGGTCTTCACTACTGATTTTATGTGGAAGCTGCTCAGGTACCATAATAATTATGCAACAGCATAAATCCTCAAGATAAGAAGTTTCTTCAGTAGTGAATTTCTGGTTAGTGGGAACTTTATTTTGAATTAGTTTATATACAAAGAAGAAAATGTGTGGGAACAAATTAAATGGCCTTCAAACAAACACAGTCCCCAGCACAAACTGTTGATGCAGAGCAGTGGAACCTTAATGTTACAACAATTGCTTAAGCTTATTTATAACACAGCCATACATGTTGATTAGCAAGCCACCTTTCAGTCCTTAAGGGTGCGTCTATACTAGGAACTTACTTTGAAGGTAATTTCGAAGTTAGGGGCTACTTTAAAGTAGACTGCTGAATGTCTACACACATTTTCTGTTACTTCAAAATAAACTTCAAAGTAAGGACGCCCACCTTCAAAGCCCTTACTCCATTCCTGGGAATGGAGTAGTGCCCTATTTCGAAGTTTAACTTTGAAATAGGCCATGTGTAGACACTCCACATCCACTACTTTGAAATAGTGGGTCCACCATGGCAACGGGCCTCCAGGAGCCCAGAGACTATCTGGCCAGCCTAGGCGGGGCTCTATGGTCACTGCCACATGCAGGAGAGGAAGTAGCTATCCAGTAACCCCAGGGAGGAAGCTGAGAGCATGGCAGAAGCGGGGGAACCACTACTTCCCTGCTGCACAGCCCCCTGTCAATGCCACAGCTGTCACATGCACCCCCAGCTGGCCATGGCATCCCCCCAGGATGCCCTGACCCCCATAGCCCAACGGCGAGCCCCCAAGAGGTCACAGTAGCCAGCCAAGTGACAGCAGAAGGGGGGCCCCTCGTGGACCAAAGCAGAAGTGCAGGACCTACTTGGACTGTGGGGGGAAAAGGAGGTCCTTCTCCAGACAGGGATGCAGCAGTGAAATGCTGACACATTTGAGCATTTGGCAAGGGGGCTCGCTGCCCAAGGGGGCTCGCTGTCCAGATCAGAGAGAGCATCCAGGCAGAAGTCAAAGAGCTCTGGCAGGTGTACTGCTGGGCAAGGGATGCCAGCAGTTGTTCAGGAGCATGGCCCACCTGGTGCCCGCATTATGAAGAGCTTCACCACTTCCTGGTGCCCAAGGCAGTCCAGCCCCCCTGAATACATGGTGGACATCACTGCACCCCCGACCAAGACACAGGAGGTGGTGATCAAGGAGGAGCCAGGACCCTCAGGAGCCACCAATCCCCCATCCGACAGACCACTGGACAGTGGTGGGGATGGAGCAGGGGCCCTGAGCCACAGGGTCAGGACACACAACTGATGGGCTGTCTCCCTGCCCCCATCTGTCTCCACAGGCCTGCCATCCAGGAGCTGCCCCTGGCTCGCCCGTGACCAGCCCTCAACTGGGGAGGGCCAGGAGGCTGGCACCCCACCTCAGACCACCTCCCCCTGGAGTCGCTGCTGGCCTGGACACCTCCATTGCAGGGAGGAGGCCGCACACATAGTTGCTCTGTGGCAGATGACAGCAGTGCTGCAGGACTGGATGACAAGGGAGAAGGAGGTTTGGGTCTGGGTGGCTGACTGCCTGGCGACCCATACCCAGGCTGTCACCACCCACCTTGCCCAACCTCCCCCCACCTCACCAGCCTGCCCTGCAGCCCCCTCGTACCCTTCCTGCAGCATCCCCAGTAGAAGCTGACTTTCTGACCCTGTTGCCCGCTGCCTACCTGGTACTGGTAGAGTGGCTGGTGGCCAGTGTGACAGAGGGCAAGCAGGCCCCTCCCCACCAGCCTCCTCATACCCTCTGCTGATCCCAACATCACTGCATCCGGCCCACACTCCTACCTCCTTGAAGCCCCAGCCCCAGCCCTGCCCCAACAGGCTCCCCAGACCCAGGGTGGGAGGGGCTCCCATAGCTGTCCTGGCACCTGGCCCACCAACCCAGTGGACAAGTGACCCCCGCCCCCCATCCCAGCACCTTCTCCCCAGTTCAGTTCCTTCCCCAAAGCCACCCGGGATCCCTGTTGTATATAGTTTCAAACATGCTGACAAGTTTATATGTTTCAAAAGTTTATTTTCAACAAAGTAAATTTCTTCTATTGTACCTCTACATCATGGGAGAAGGGGGTGTATGGTGGCAGTTTGTGGTGGGGGCAGGTCATTTTGGGCCCTGGGTGAAGGCCTCTCTGACCCACACCCCCTCCCTTTGCACCTCATGGCATGAGACATGGGGCAGCTACTCATACCCTGTGGTGGTCTCAGCAGCCCAGGCCTAGACAAAGGGCTCCTGTTTACTCTCCATTATATTGTAGAACATGCAGCAGGCAGCAGCCACCACAGGCATATTCAGGAGGCTGACCTCCCGCCTCATTAGGAGGCATCTAAATCCCCCCTTCAACCACCCGAATGCCCACTCCACAGTGCTCCTTGTGTGGTTCAGTCACACAATGAACCAGTCCTGTGATAGGTCAGTGCATCCGGTGTAGGGCCTCATGAGCCATAGGTGCAAGGGGTATGCAGCGCCAGCCATGATGTAGTGGGGCATGGTGACAGGGTGCGCCCCGCCCCCCGGGGGGGAGGTAGGTCCCCTCCTGCATTCTGTTGCCCAGGCATGAATTCGTGAACACCCAGGCATGATGGGCTTTGCTGGACCATCCCATAGACGTCCATGAATTGGACGTTAGCATCCATGAGGACCTGGAGGACCACAGATTGGTAGACCTTCTGTTTATGAAGGCCCCCGCAATATGGTCCAGGGCATGGATTGCAATGTGTGTGCCATCCAGCATGCTGAAAGAGTTGGGGAACCCCCGGTCTGCGAAGCCTGCCAGGGTGACATCCAGGTCCCTGATGGTGACCACAGGGAGGAGGGGAAAGGTGTTGACTGCCCAGCTGACCTGTGTGTGGGTGCAAGAGAGATGTGTTCATGAGTGTGTGGCTCAATGCTCCCCATACCCGTGCATGGCTCCCCTCATCCCTGTGCCAGGCCCCCCCATCCCTGTGCAGGCCCACCCCTTGCCGGGTGTCCACCCCACAGTGGCTGCATGGCCCCTGGCCTGGCTTATCTACATCGGTGGCCTTGCCAACCCTGAACTGATGTCTGACAGAGCGGTGGCTGCCCAGGGTGGCCAACTTCCATAGTCTACAGCTACCCTCTTGCACAGGGGGATTGTGGGCTGCATTTGGTTGTCTTGGTGCTGGAGGGCTGGAGTGAGCCAGTGGCACAGGTCCTTGAATGTGTGCCAGGTCAGCTTGAAGTTTTGCAGCCACCAGTTATTGTCCCAGTCCCCCAGCACAAGGCAATCCCACCAGTCGGTGGTGGTGGGAAAGCCCCAGTGTCACCGGACCACTGGGATAGGGTACAGCCATGCCCCCTGGCAGTGGGCCTGCACAGCAGGGCTATGTGGCTCACCCTGCACTGCTGCTGAATGACTGCCATCAGCAGCCCTGCCAGCAGGATGTCCACTATCTGGAGGAGATCCCCCTCGGGGAGCTATTGAGGATCCATGACAGACTCTGCAGTGGCTCTGCTGTGTGCAAAGGGTGTGCTGGGCTGTGTACAGCCTGGCAGCCCTGAGTACGTGCAGTGCAAGTGGTAGTGGGAGGGGCCCTTTAAGGGCACGGCTGGCTGCAAACCTGAAAGAGCTTGTCAGCCATGGGACCCCTGTTTACATAATTTCCTGGCCTCTTACTTTGAGGTATGGGCTACTGGCGTGCAGACACTTCCATTCCAAGTACCGGGACCCTACTTCGAAATAAGGGCAGGCAGCTTGTTGTGTGTAGATGTGCAACTTCAAAGTCTGTAAGTAACTTCGAAGTTAATTTGTAGTGTAGATGCAGCCTAAGTTAGTTACCAACGTCTACTCTCTCTTCTGGGTAAGAGTGATAGCAGTAGAGGTATTCTCAGCTTTGATTCACCAGAATATACAAGCAGTCATGTAGCACCTTGAAGACTAACAATATAGCAATATATCAGAATATAAACATTGATGCAAACACTTGAGTCTCACTCAGAAGGGCGTATGCTGTCATTAGCCTTTAGAAGGACTGAACTGTTGCAGGTGTGACCTTTTTAGAACTTTGATTAACATTAACTCCTGAATGATTTTTTCTGGTGTTGTTCAAAATCAGTCGCTATTAATTTAAGGATCCAAAATGCCAAATAGGTTTGTGCTATTAAGAGAGAGGCAAAAATCAATGGGAGTTTTAATTAGCTTTGGACTGGAGATTTAGTAATCCTGGTTTCATTGTCGTCAGACAGCGACCTCACTGTTTGGTGTCTTAATTTCCCCACTTGTAAATGGGGGATTATCTTGCTGCTACCTTACAAAGGATTTTTGTCATGATTACTTAGTGCTTTCATAGTATTTGCTTCCCAAATGTTAGACAAATACTAAATATATAAGCATTAAGTATACCTGTGCAAATATATTTTAGAAAAAGCACAGTTTTTCACCTGTATGTGAACTCTGTAAAGAAATGAATAGAATCCAGTAAGTACAGACTCCCAGTCCTCCTTTCACAAAGAGCATGACAACAGGGACCTCTTTGTTTTAAGAAAAGCACATTCTGGTCTCTGAATCTAGCCTAATTAAAAGTCATTTGCATCCAGCCTTTATGCTAGTGGTCAGAGGGAATCACTTCCCCCATCAAAGATTATGCACTTTAAATCCTTTGCTATTTCAACCACCATGCATTTGATTTTAATTAAAGTTCTGTCATGAATGATAAAAGCCCAGATCTTCACAGTCATTAATTAAAGCCCCTTGGTGTCTGCATACTAACATTATAATTAGGAGCAAGATGGACAGTGCCCATCAGGAAGTGGCTCTATTGCAGCCACAGCAAAGCAAGCAGAACTATTATTCTGACATGCCCAGGACTGTGCTTCCCAATTGTTCCAGAAGACATCTCCCAAGAATACAAACACACCCACAATGGGGAATAGTTACCCTTTGGAATGACACATAGCAGAAAGTACCATGCACATCTTCAAACTAAATAAATGGGTCACTAAGTGATCTACTCCTCAGGGTGAACCTAAGAAATTAGAAACAGCAAAGTAAGGAAGACCTACATCAAGTGATTACATATCTGATCCAGCAAGCACTTATCGCTAAGTGTGACTACTGTGATTTGTCATCATCTTAATAAGGAGTACATTTGCAAAGTAGCTAGTTATTTACGGGATATTCACAGTTAGGCTTGGAAGAATTAGATTTATTTGTAATCATTATAACAAGCAACAACAAATAACAATGTTTAAGCACCGTTTTTGTTTATCAGTTAAAGTGCTTTCCCTTAAGCAAAATAACAGGCCTTCAGAATTATTAAATTTTATTAATTTAAATTTTCACAGTTTGGAGAAGGGGGGTGGGTCCCGCAATGGGGAGGCCGGACAATACTTATTTAATGATGGTAGATGTTGAGATTCAAAATTTAAACTTTATAACCATTAAAACCTAAATTGTAACATACATACTTTGTCAAAATAAACAAAGTAGCTATCCTTCAATCAAATTACAGTAAGTTCTCAAGGTGCCCTTTTCTCATTTTGCCTGTCTGTAACTTTTGATCACGGAAGGAAATATTTTTTCATTTTTCTGTGTGTGTACAGTGAAATCAGTGTTTACTGGGTTAAAAAGCCCTAGTATTTCCAGGCTTACTCAAGTAGCTCCTTGCTCTGTAAGTTGCCTATTAATATCAAGAAGGCTACTCACAGAAAAAGACACTAATCAATATTGGTAAGGGTGATAGAATCTGTCCCTAATACCATGTATGGCCATGCTGTGTTACCCAGGCTTAGGCTAGGCCAACACCATCAGGACTAAATTCTGTCAGGCCATATGGGCTACTGTATTTTTTAAAGCCTGTGTCTAGACTAGCCCCCTTCTTCGCAGCGGGCATCGTAATCAGCCACATTGGGGAGTAATAATGAAGTGCTGTGATGAATATGCAGCACTTCATTAGGCTAATTTTCTCCAAAGTAACTCTGAAGTTTTGCTGTGTAGCCGTGGGCAGTTTGAAGTACCCATGCAACTTCAAAGTTCTGTACTCCCAAAAATCCTCAGAACTGCATTTCACTATATCATGTTGTCCAGTTCATCACGTATGGCAAGTGGCAAGCAAGTTGAATACCAGGGCTCTGCACCCTTTGAGCTCTCCAGTGCTTCATCGCACTTATCCATCTGATGGCACTAGAACTATATATCCTGTAAACAGACTTAAAGGTAACTCCATCCACCAAAAAATAATCCCTACAGAGGATGCCCTGCGCTGCATAATGGGGTTTTTGTTCTAATTTTCTATCCATTATGGATTTCTATCTCCAGGCCCAGCCAGTGATAAATTATCAGGATTCTTTTAGAGAAAAGAAGCTCTCCATTGCAAAACTGAGCTCTTTACAGTATTTACACCACCTAGACCCACCTCCTCAAGCCAGGAGACACTGAGTTAATCACCTGCCACTGTGGAGCACTCTCAAGTAGGGTCTCTCTAGCTTTCTAGGTGGTGGGAATTAAGCTCCTTCACCCTTATTTTAAAACATACTCAGTCATCAATGGACCACATTACCATCTATATTTCAGATGTCCTGCATTCATCCTGCATCTGGCCCACTCCCACAAGCAACTATTCCTTTTCTTCCTGGCCCATTTGGTCACTTTCATAGCATCAGCTTCTCTTCACTTTGTTGACAAGGAGAGAAGGTGTGCCCTACCCAGAGCTTTGTTCTCCTCCCAAGTTTCAGTAAAGGTTTCCACCAACACCTCCTCTTTACTTGGGCTATCGGAAGTCTTCCTCACATCACATGGTTCCCCTGGTAGGCTCTTCACCATCAGCCTAAGACCCCCATGAGGCATTTTCATGCTTACTGATACCTCAGAGGGATTTGCATCAGTGACCATAATTATTTTATTCCACTCTCCTTCACCCTCAGAAAAGTGGGTTTGTATCACTTTGAGCACGTGCCCTCATAGGCATTCGTGCCCTCTACTTCTTTTACATTTCTTCCTTCTACCAGTCTACTTCTTCAAAGGGCAAAATCTTTTTATGTGGCCCACCTTTTGACAACAAAAGCAGTTAACTCTTGTCCATCACTTACCCACCAGCAGAGCTTCTGTGGCTCTTCCCCTGATTCACCCCAGCAACTCAGTTTTTCTCCCTGCATCCCCCAAGGGGAGCTCTTTTTATATGTCACAATCTAATCATAGGGTGACATCTTGTCTCAATTGAAGTTAATAGCAAAACTCCCATTTTGACTTTGAGGGAGTCGGGATTTCAGGCATTAACCAAATTAATTGAATTGCCAAAAATTCATTTCTAATTCAGCAACAAGCTGGCAAACTGCTTTCATGTGTCACTGTAACTTTTTGTTTTTTGGACCTAAAGTCCAGAAATGAAAAGAAAAAAAATGTTGCTACCTTAAATCTTTTAAGGCACATCTGGTTACAACCGTGGACTTTCCCCCTCTGGCTTCAAGACTAGCTTGTTCGGCACCAAAGCAATGGCTTAATCCAATAACAGCAGGGAAAAAGAGTTGCCAATAAGAGGGAAAATGAAGGGATTGAGAAGTTAAGGCTTATTAAGTGTTGAAAAGGCTCATATCCTTATCAGCAATACACATGGACTATGTTTACAATACAACGATCTGTCAATGGAAGTCATTGTCAAAACCTTCTGGGTGTGCCTCTGCCAGCTCTGTCTCAGCTCCCCTCTGTCACCAGTGCTGTGCCAAAGTGTCGTGTAGATGTGGCCCTTGTTTCCTTGTTCCTCTCAGTATGTTTCACCATATTCAAATCAGGCAACACTGAAATTCCAGAAAGTTCTTCCCTGCTGTTCCCCCCTGATTCCAGTGGTTTCAAGAATGGGATGGATTTGGCTCACTCTACAGAAGAGAAGGGTGATGCCATAAATGCTTACTATAAAAAACATATTCAAATCCAACACATTAACATGTGGTTTGAACCAGGATGGGAATTTTCTGGGTCATTACAGGGGCTCATTTGCATATTTGGCTTAATCTAATTCTTGTCTTCCCCCCCACCGGCTGCCGCTTCTGACCCTCTACTCTCTGATTTGCTCACCTTGATAGTTTTTTTGTCTGATTTGTCCACCTTGATTACTATTTTTGGTTCTCTGTGCCTTAAATATTGAGTCTGTTCTGGTATTACTATTGTCTGAAGAAGTGGGTCTGTCCCACAAAAGCTCATCACCTAATAAATTATTAGTTAGTCTTTAAAGTGCTACTGGACTGCTTTTTTGTTTTTATAAAAACAAACATTTTAACTATCTTAGATTTGAATTACAGGGGCCCATAAAATGTAAACTTTTGAATATTGCAACACATTCAAGCTGTGTCTACACATGCACAAAACTTCGAAATAAGTGTCCCTTTTTCGAAAGAGTGGGAGGAGCGTCCACATGTGTAAACCCACCTTTCAAAAGAAAATCAAAAGAACGGGGCACAGACTTCAAAATCCAAACCCCGATCCCGTATCAGGAAGATCGCTCCCTTTCGAAATAGGAAATTGAAAGAGTGCACGTGTAGATGCTCCACAGTCTATTCTTTCAAAATACGGGTCTGCCACAGCGCCAATCAGCTAGAGCGCGGGGCTGCGCCAGCTGGCAGCAGCGGGACTCCATGGTCCCTGCTTACGGCTGCCTTAAAGCCGCACGCACACAGGAAACCCGTGGCAGGAAGCTGAGAGTATGCTAGGAGCAGCCTGTGCACGTGCTCCAGCCCCATGCTCCAGCACCAGCATGGCTAGCAGCCACCCCGCCCCCTGTGAGCCCCACGTCCCCCCCTCTGAGCCCCAGAAAAGCTCCCAGGGCTCCCAGGGGGAGAAAAAAAAACGTGAACCCCCCTGAATAGAGCGGAAGCTGCAGGACCTCCTCAGCCTGTGGAAGGACAAGGAGGTCCTGCGCCACATGGGGGGGTCAAGCAGCACAGGCAGCACATCGTCGAGGCCGTGGCTGGAGGGCCCCGCGCCAGGCCGAGAAGGACCCAGCCAGCCAGCGCCAGGCTGAGGTGGCTGAAGATCACCTCCAGCTCACCCGGGCTGACATGGAGTGATGGAGGGCAGCCTGGGATAGGCTGCTGAACACCCTGGAGGGCACTGGCCACACCATCTAGGACCATATGGCCACTGTCGCCTGCCTCCTGGACCCCCGGTGGCTCCCCCTGTTGATCCTGCCCCCTCTGCCCCCACTGAGCCTGCCCCCTCAACCCACACCGAACCTGCCCCTCTGCCTCCACATAGCCCACCCCCTCCACCGTCACTGGGCCCACTCGCCAGCAATATTTGCCGGTGCTACCACACCCTCCCCTCCCGGCCAGGGACCCTGCACTCGGGGGAGCAGGGGCTCCAGGGGCCAACGGGGCTTGCAGCCCACCACCCCTGCCCTGGAATGAGCACCTTGCCCCCCTCCAAATTAGGTTCCCCCACGTACATAGTTGCCAACACCCAGTTTTATAAATGTTTCTTTATTATTCAACACTCTGCGCTGTGCTCCTCAGGGGGACGGTGGTTGGTGGATGTTTGGGTGCGGTGCTAGTGGGGGGTGGGGGTGGCAGGGACAGTGAGTGATGGATGTGCGTGGGATGTGGGCATGCATGCAGGTCAGAGGTGGCCATCAGTGAAGGCCTGCCTGAGGGCCTTCGGGATGCAGTGGCCATCCCGGTGGGCCTGGCGGATGGGGGTGGCACCCAGCTGCTCAGAGACAGCGCTGGCTGGAGGGCCCCCCCCCCAGGACATAGGCGTCCCTCTTTCCCTCCACGATGTTGTGGAGGATGCAACAGGCGCCCCCCATCTGGGGCATGTTGAGGACCCCGACCTCCAGCCGCGTGAGGATGCACCTCCACCACCCCTTTAGGCACCCGAAGGCCCACTCCACCACATTGCGGGCATGGTTGAGGCACTCATTGAATGCCTCCTGAGTGAGGTTGAGGTGTCCCGTGTAGGGCCTCATGACCCATGGCTGCAAGGGGTACGCTGCATCTGCCACCATGCAGAGCGGCATGGTGACGTCCTCCGCCATGGGGATCTCCCGCTGGGGGATGAAGGTGCCGGTCCCCATGCAGCGGTAGAGGTCAGAGTTCCAGAAGACCCGGGCATCATGGGTGCAGCTGGCCCAGCCTACGTAGAGGTCAGTGAACCAGCCCCTAGCGTCCTCCAGGGCCTGGAGCACCACCAAATGGTAGCCCTTTCAGTTGATGTACTGGCCGGCGCTGGGTGGTGGGGCGCGGATGGGGATGTGCGTGCCATACAAAGTGCCGATGCAGTTCGGGAAGCCCAGGTCCTGGAAGCCAGTGATGGTGCTGTCCAGATCCCCCAGGTGGACGACCCTATGGGGCAGCATCGCATTGATGGCCCTGATGACCTGCAGAGGGGGAAGGGGTACACATGCTCTAGTGCGGGTGTGGCAGCTGTCACCCCCCGCCTCGGGCCCATTCTGCCCCCCCTCCTGTCCAGCCCCTGTCCCATGCAGCCCCTGCCCCACTCCCATACAGCCCCTGGCCAGTGCAGCCCCCGGCCCCTTCCCTTCCAGCCCCTCCCCCATCTGGCCCCTTGCAGCAGGGGGGTCCCCTTGCCCCAGCCCCCCCACCCATCCGACCCCACCTTACCTCCATAAGTACAGCCCTGATGGTGGCCTTGCCCACCCCGAACTGCTGTCCCATGGAGTGATAGGAGTCCCCGGGTGGCCAGCTTCCATATGGTGATCACGACCTGTTTCTTCAGGGTGAGGGCTGGCCACACGCAGGTGTCGTGGTGCCGGAGTGCAGGGGCAAGCCAGTGGCAGATCTTGTTCAAGGTCTGCCTCGACATGTGGAAGTTTCACAGCCACCTTTCCTTGCCCCACTCCCCTAGCACCACGCGCTCCCACCAGTCGCTGCTGCTGGGGTGGGTCCAGAGGCCCAGCCCCAGGGTGGAGCCCATGATGAGGTCCAGAGGCTGCTGGGGTGGGTCCAGAGGCAGTGCCCCAGGGTGGAGCCCATGATGAGGGCATCCTCCTGTGGGAGCTGTCGCTGGGCCTCTGTGGTGGGCATGAGTGGACTCTGCTGGGCTGGGAAAGGCTGGGCAGCACTCGGCTCGTGTGGAGGGGAATGCAGAGGGAGGGGCCCTTTAAAGGAGGCAGCTGGCTGCGGCCCCAGAAGGGCTTGTCGGCCATGGAACCTGCTCAGCAGCATTTCCTGTCTCCCTTCTTTCAAAAGAGGGCTTGGAGCTATGTGGATGTTCTCTTTCGAAAGACCTCAAGGGGACTTCAAAAGAGCGTATCGAAGTGCTGATCTGAAAAATGGCGGCGGGTGATCTATTTCAACGGCCACTATTTCGACAGCCGAACTTCAGTTTTCCCCCTTTCGAAATGACGCTCACATGTAGACACAGCTTCAGAGATTCCTAAGCCAGAAGGGACCAGTGTGATCATCAAAGGGGAGGAAAGGTTACAATGTACATCAGTATTTTCAGCAAAGGATTTTGCTAGTGGACCAAATTCTGTCCTCAGTGAAAATCCCCCATTCAAGGCACTGAGCCTTTAAGCACACTCTCAAACAAGCCTCAGATCTGTAAAGACAGAGCCACAGCTAGAGCTCTGTCCCTGTACAGAGTTCCTTGGGGTCAATGAGTGCCCACCAATGTAAATCCATTGCGGGGCTGATGGGGCATTACATAAGAGTGATAAATGAGGATGTGGGGGTGCCCCTGTAGCAGATATGGACTGGTTACAGACCTTGCTTATGCACACAATATGTGTTCCTCCCAAGATTTTTTTAAGCTCCGCCAGGTATAGATAAGGTTCATTTAAATAAGGCCTTTTATCCACAGCAACACCTATTGGCTAAACAGTTTAGAGGCATACATCCCACTTAACTAAATTTGCTTCATCTACTGCTCCTACTAGTGACAGTTGACCCCTTTTAATTTCTTCCTTCCTTCTCCCACCCCCACTATATAAACCCTAGGTTCTAACTGCCTAATAATCTAAGGAAGTGGGTCTTTCCCATGAAAGCTCATTCCCTAAAAGATTTGTTAGTCTCTAAGGTGCTACCTGACTGTTCATTAAGTATAATACAAATCAGCATTCCATTACATCAGCAGTTCTCAACCCCACACACTAGCCGCGTCTACACGTGCATGCTACTTCGAAGTAGCGGCACCAACTTCGAAATAGCACCTGTCATGGCTACACGTGTTGGGCGCTATTTCGAAGTTAACATCGACGTTAGGCGGCGAGACCTCGAAGTTGCTAACCCCATGAGGGGATGGGAATAGCGCCCTACTTCGACGTTCCATGTCGAAGTAGGGAACGTGTAGTTGTTGCACATCCCGCAACATTGAAATTGCGGGGTCCTCCATGGCGGCCATCAGCTGAGGGGTTGAGAGACGCTCTCTCCAGCCCCTGAGCTCAATGGTGGCCGCGTGGAGCGGCCCCTTAAAGGTCCCCGCCCCCTCCCTTCCTGTGCAGGAAGCTGAGAGAGCGTGCAGGCAGCAGCAGTAACACACGGCTAGCCTGCACGCTCCTCCATAGCCACCCACACCACCACCCGACACGATGGCCGTCCGGCAGCCCCCCCAGCGCCCCCAGGGGACCCCCCCCCAAGGGGAGCCAGGGCTCACAGCCCAGCAGCCAGGCGGGGAAGTGGCAGCGGGGCCCCTCCTGGATGGAGGCCGAGCTTCGGGACCTGCTGGGGCTCTGGAGCGAGGAGGAGGTGCTCCAGGTAATGGGGAGCAAGAGGCGGAACGCGGATGCGTTCGCTCGGCTGGCTGAGAGCCTGGCCGCCCGGGGTTACCCTGCCCGCACTCCAAATCATGTATGCAGTAAAGTGAAGGAGCTGTGGCAGGGTTACGCCCGGGCCCGGGATGCGGCCGGCCAATCTGGGGCAGCTCCCATCACTTGCCCCTTTTACAGGGAGCTCAGGGCCATCCTGGGCCCCCGGCACACCTCCTCCCCTCTGGCTACTCTTGATACCTTGGCCGAGGACCCCAGCAGGACCCGGAGGCGGAGTCCGCCCCGGAGGCAAGCCCTGCACCCCAGGGGCCCCCCCAGGAGCCCGCCCCCAGAGCACCAGAGCAGGAGGAGGAGGAGAGGGACTCCTCCTCCAGCGACACTGGCCTCCAGATAATGATGCCGTCCTGGAGCTCCAGCCGGGCGTCCGTGCCCCAGGTGTCCCCCGACTGTGGGAGTGGACCATCAGGTATGTACCCCCCCGGTGCACACCGCCGGGGCTGAAGGGTGGGGGTAATAGATATGGCCAGGGCCCTCCACATGCCCAGATGACCATGGCCCCAAGGACAGCAGTGGCATGTCCCTCACAGGAGTGCATCAGCCCCTGCCCCCCAGCACACCAGTGCCATGCCCCATCCCTGGGGCTGGGGGAAGCGGAACCTCTAGGGTCCCACGGGGGGAGGGGGTGGGACACCCAGCAGCAGCAGCAGCAGCAGCAGCAGCATGTGATGGAGTGGGTGGAGTACAAATGCGAGACTCAGGCTAGATATGAGAAACAAGCTGAATAGCTCCCACTGGCTAAGGATGATCCTGGGGCTACAACTGGCAGGTTACACCTCTGCCCTGAACAAAAAGGAGGGAGGAGCCGAGCTGGGTTTGAATCGGGGGCAGCAGTTAGAGGCTAGGGGAAGGGAGAGCTGGAAGACAGCCAGCCTGAGGAGGGGGAAAGCTACACCCCAGAGGGGCACCCCTCAGGACGGGCTGGAAGGACCATCTCTGACTGCTGTACTGTCGCTTCTGGGAGAAACTGGGCATCTGTTGCCTAATAAACCTCCTGTCGTACCTGCTGAGTTGAGAGTCACTCCTGCCAGCGGACGGGGTGCAGTGCAGGGGGACCCCTGAACCCCATCACAGCAGCATCTCCTGGGGACGGGGATGGGGAACCTGCAGCAGAGGGGTGGGGGACAAGGGCCATGGCTCGGGGCCCACACTAACGGCTGTCTCCACTCTTCTTCCCCCGCTCCTGTGTTCCGCAGCTGCACCATCGGAAGGACCGGAGAGCACTGGCGAGGCGTCAGTGGTCCCGGAAAGCCCTCCGGGGCCATCACTCCAGGCCAGCCCCTCGGTGGAACAATGACCAGCCCCACAGCGGGGAAGACAGTGGACGCAGCACCACCAGCCGCCGGCGACGGACCCACAGCTGCTGGCACTGCACCGTCGGCAGCTGGAGGTCACCGAGCAGCGACTGCGGGTGGAGGAACGCCGCCTCCACCTCCAGAAGCGGGTGCTGGCCTGGCGCCAGGAGGCATGGGGGGCCTACATGCGGACCCTCAACCGTATCGCGGACTCCCTGGCCCCCCAGGCCGCACCGTCCGCCGCAGCGCCCACTCTGCCTGCTCCACCCGTTGCTCCACCTGCTGCTCCAGCCGCTGCGCCGTCCGCCGTCGCACCGCCACCCAGGGCCATTCCGCCGAGGGGGACCTGGGCCCAGCTGACACTCGCCGGCCGTGTCTCCCAGTCCGCCCGGCCCCCAGCCAGCCCCGGCCAGGGCTGCGGCCGAGGCGGGGATCCCGGCTGCCCACCCCCAGAGCTGGACTGTAGGGGCATGGGGCCCAGGACATGGCCCCCCCCTTTGTATATATTCCCCCCAGCTTTAAGTTAGTTTTTTGCTGTAAATAGTTTGTATTTGTGACCCCTGTTTTACAATGCTGATCCTTATCCCACCATGTAAATAGTTCTCCCCTTCCTTGTCTTCCCCTTTCATGTTATCCCTGTTTTTATAATATATACATATATAAGTTAGAATTTCCCTGTACATAGTTAGTCGTTGAGATAGTAATAATAAGAGTTCAAATGACGTTTGATTTGACAAACAACTGTCTGCTTTTATTTTTATAAAAAAAGTGGGGGGGGGTGTGCTCTTGGGTGCTCTGTGGTATGGGCGTAGGGGCAGGGAGTGTTGTGGAGGATGAGGGGGAGCAGTGGGGGACCTGCCAGCGTTCACCCCGCGGCCTCATCGAACTGGGCCTGCAGGGCCTCCCGGACCCGGGTCCCTTCGGGGTCTACCTGGCGACTGGGGGCAGCAGGTGGCTGCACATCGGCCCTGCCGGCCTCCACAGCCCAGCCCTGAAAGAAGGCCTCCCCCTTGCTCTCCACCAGTTTGTGTAGGGCACTGCATGGGTCCACAATCTGGGGGATGTTGGTGGGGCCCGCATCAAGGTGGGTGAGGAGACACCTCCAGCGCCCTTTGAGGTGGCCAAATGTGCGCTCCACCACCTGGCGCGCGTGGTTCAGGCGCTGGTTGCAGCGCTCCTGGCTGGCAGACAGATGGCCTGTGTACGGGTGCATGAGCCAGGGCCGGAGGGGGTATGCCGCATCTGCGATGATGCAGAGGGGCATGGTGGTGTCCCCCACAGGGATCTTCCTCTGGGGGATGTAGGTCCCCACCTCCAGCCGGCGGCACAGGCCCGAGTTCCAGAATACCCAGGCGTCGTGGGTGCTGCCAGGCCAGCTCACATAAATGTCCAGGAAACGGCCCCGGCTGTCCACCAAGGCCTGGAGGACCACTGAGTGGTTGCCCTTCCTGTTTATGTAGCATCCTCCACTGTGTTCCGGGGCGTGGATGGGGATGTGGGTCCCATCCACAGCCCCGAAGCAATTGGGGAAGCCCAGGGTGGCAAAGCCCATGATGGCGGCAGCTGGGTCCCCAAGCCTCACGAGCCTGTGGAGGAGCAGGGCGTTGATGGCGCGGACGACCTGCAGGGGAAGCACATGGGAGAGCACCAATGAGGGGTGTGCAGGGTGTATGTGGCCCTCCCCTGCCAGGGCCCCCCTCCCCTCCCCTGCCAGGGCTGCCTCCCCCTCCCCCCGTGGGTCCTCTTACCTCCATGAGGACAGCCCTGACGGTGACCTTGCCGACGCCAAACTGCTGGCCCACGGATCGGTAGCTGTCTGGAGTGGCCAGCTTCCAGACAGCGATGCCAACCCGTTTCTCCACGTTGAGGGCACGCCGCATGGCGGTGTCCTGGTGCCTGAGTGCATGGGCAAGCCACTTGCATAGCTCCAGAAATGTCTGCCAGCTCATCTGAAAGTTCTGGAGCCAGCAGTCATTGTCCCACTCTCCGAGCACCAGCCACTCCCACCAGTCGGTGCTCGTGGGGTAGCTCCACAGCCGGCGGCGCGTGCGGCGGGGGGGCTGCATGGTTGGGGTTTGAGTCCTCCTCCCCTGCGGGCAGCTCCTCCTCTGTGGCAAGGAGGTGCTCAGCTGCCTCCTTCATGGCATCGAGCAGGGCGAGCACTGTTCCTACAGGGGCGGCTGTGTGGACCTCTGGCTGCTGCTGCTGCTGCTGCTGCTGCTGCTGCTGCTGCTGCTGCTGGGGGTCCATCATGACTGCGTCGCCCGAGGTGTGCGTGCCTATGGCTCTGCAGACCACGTGCTGTGCAGGCTGCATGTGTCTGGGAGGGGCCCTTTAAGGGAGCAGCTAGCTGTTGCCCCGGAAGCACTAGTCTGCCCTGTGACCCTGTCTGCAGCTGTTCCAGGCACCCTTATTTCGATGTGTGCTACTTTGGCGTGTAGACGTTCCCTCGCAGCGCCTATTTCGATGTGGTGCTGCGCAACGTCGATGTTGAACGTTGACGTTGCCAGCCCTGGAGGACATGTAGACGTTATTCATCGAAATAGCCTATTTCAATGTCTCTATATCGAAATAAGCTACTTCGATGTAGCGTTCACATGTAGACGTAGCTACTGTGAGTCACTTGCAGCCCAATCAACATCAAGCTGCAGCCCAGGAGAAACCCCCAGCTCCATATAGATTGTATTGATGTAGCCTACATAACAGAAGAAAAGCTGCATAGGTGTCCTACGGAGGTAAATAAATTGAGAAGCAAAGTACAACAGAAAGCAAGTGCAATAACAACTTAACAGGAGACTTAAGTTGCTACATCCTGGTATGTTTGGATTTCAAATTTTCTTTTAACTTGTTGCTCTGGTGTTTCCTCTGAGCCATTTCCAGGTTTTAGTTAAGGTTGTTATGAACTTGTAGCTAAGGGGAAACCATGTGGACTTTGGAGGACTGGCATCTGCCTGAGGTTGAAGTTGTGCATGAACTCTGGTATGCTTGTTAGCATGTGTAAGTTATTTTAGTATTTTAATGTGTGCTATCTGTAAAACTTTTACCTTAAGAATAAATGTGCTTGCTTTGGAAGAACTGTGTGGTGACCTGCACTAGTGAGTAATACACCTGGCATAAACTCTGGGGAGAAAACGAAGTGCACAGTTGGAAATATGACAGTGTAAAGCAGGGAAATGTGCAGCCTTGAAAACACCTACACTGAAGGGAAAGGGACACAAGTGTTGAGCCAAGACAGATGATGGCTGAGCACAGGAAGACTGAGAATGAGTGCCATTGGTGGATGACAAAGGGGGAATATAGGTACAGTTGCCCTGCCTGAAACTGTGACCCTCTATAAAAGGGCTGAGTTCATAGACATGATAAAAGTTCATTATTATTTCTGTGGGTATTCAGTTAGAACAATGATCTGGCAACAGAGCAGATACAAAATGTCCAACACAAAAACTTTTTGTGAACAAATGCTCATTTTTCAGACGTACAGACTTGGCTACAAGTATCTAGGCATCCTGCAACATTTCATTCAGTCATAAGCAGTACGATGCCAATGCAATCTCTGTGGTGCTATTTGGTTGCCGGAACTCTGGTGAACCTTTTAAGGGCTGTTTCACATTTAGCAGAATGTATTTTGTGGATTTCTCTTAATCAGCATGCACACAGTATGCATGCAGTATTACCAAACCCAGGCACTCAGAAAGGATGAGTCAGGCCCAGAAAGTCATAAGTTTAAAAACAAAAGCAAAAACAAAAAAAAAAAATCCCTTGGCCAGAAGATCTCATGGCATGCCTATCTCCGAGCAAAGGCTGTCCAAATGGAGCTTAAGCTGTACAGTAAACCCTCGAACTATGCACAACGAGATACCGCTGCTGTAGCCTGATCACAAGTTCATTATAAGAAGAATTCTCCCTCTTTCTCCTGTTGGAGCAGTCTGATTCCAAATCTAGCCTCAAATGTTTACCAAAATACACTGTAATATTTTGGAACACATAGAACCCGTCTGAAAAAGTTTGAACAAAATTATGTAAATACCAAACCTAAAGAATAACCTTAGGATTTGATTGTTAAATGTTCACAACATGCATTCAATCCATCATCAGCAATTAATCTTGCACCACAGTCCCCCCACTCCACCCCCACCAGTGTCACTTGGGAACAAGTAGGGCTTGACTGTAATTAAACAAGGGCAGAATTTTGCCTCCTGTCTCTTTCAGTCTAAACCAAAATATCTGCCTGTGACTACCTTAAAATCAGAGCAAATCACATCTGGTAACAGCCCTTTTTCTCATGTTTCCACTGGGTTTTTGACTTCCTCTTGTGGCAGCTTGAGACTGCGCATCTGGATGTTTGAAGCATACAAAGGAATTGCTAGAGCAAGCAAAAGGGAAAACAGTGCAGAGAGTTAAAATGTGTTGATAAGCAACTGGTGGACTGTACAGCTAAACTGACCGACAGTCCGTTAGGAGAAATCTCTTTGCAAAAGGGGTAACACAAGTTGAGGCAGAATGAAGAGTCACATTATCTTTTGCCTTTTTGCCTTCGTTTTAAAAGTACTGTTGATCCAGCTAGATTTTTTTCACCAAACTTTAGCTGCACCGTCACCAATCATTAAGTTTCCAGGCGACAACTCTCCCAAAACAGACAAAGAACTAGCAGTGGTAAGTTTTGGTTTTGTCTTTGTTTCTGATTTATATTGTTCTCCATAAGCAGACGTTTCTTTCTTGTTTCAGCTGAGACCAGGAAATGACTGTAACTTAACTTCTTTTCTCTTGAAACTCTGAAAGGGAGAGGTGGCTGGCAAGGATATCAGCTTTCAGATGTAAATGCTAGAGACAAGAACTGATTGTCTTTGAATTTTTCAAGCCAGCACCCTGAAGTCTGAAGACATAAGAGAAGAATGCTTCCATTAAATTGCTTTGATTTTCATGGACATAGTAAAGTGGAGAAACAGATTAATCTAAATTCAAATTAAATAAAATGGAATAGAAAAATGTAACAAGAAGTCCTGTGGCATCTTATTGCCTAATAGATATTTTGGAGCATAAGCTTTCGTGGGCAGAAACCCGCTTCATCAGATGCATCACGAGACTGAGAAAGATGCATCTCACAAAGAGGGTCTTTGCCCATGAAAGCTTATGCTCCCAAATATCTGTTAGTCTATAAGGTACTACAGGACTTCTTGCTGTTTTTGAAGATACAGACTAACTCAACTACCCCTCTGATACTAGAAAATTATAGGAACACACACAAACCTGAGCTTATTGTTAGCAGGTCACACAGCTTTTCAAACTGTAGTTTTCTGTGTTGTTTACTGTGTATTGCATAAGCACAGCTTTAAGCTGGTTTCAGCTTCAAAGAAGATAATGACTACTTCTAACTTTGCAATGTACTTTTCCTAAACCAAATTCAATCCAGAACAAAGGAACGCATTTGGGATTTTTGAATGTGACATTAGCAAGTTATTGATATGTAGGATTTTTATGCTAACCTTCTTGTAACCCTGTGGACTTTAGTGGCATGATGGGGAAATCCATTTTAGGGGAGATTGAGAAAGATTATCCTTCTTTTAGCATATAAATTATGGACATTTCTCTTCCTCTACAGTAAATCCATTTTAAGGAAAATTGAGATAGATTATTCTTATTTTAACATGCAAATGATACTGAGTTGGTCCCTTCTTTAGTAGTTGGTGTGCATCTGGAACTAGGGAGGTGAGGGGACAAGGGGTGGAGAATTTCCAAAAGTGGGGGTGGAGAGGTTAGCAAAAGCAAGCAAACTGACCCAAAATAGCAGTTTCTAGGCTTGGCTCTCACAGAACAAATCACCAGATGTTATACTGACCTTGGCAGCATGATAATGGGTCATATATTTCTAACAGTTTTTCAACTGTTTTTAAATACTCTCTTCATTTTGTTAGACACAATCAGTCGTTTATTGAATAACAGTAATCATCTCATCTGCATTTCATTCAGCAAGCTGATTTTTTGTATATATTCCAAGGAAAATCACAGGCTGCTTTAATGCAGGAGTTCTTGGTTTCTCTCATAGAATTCCTGGGCAGTGCTAAGAAAAAGGTTCCCCATGTGTCCTAGATCTGAGCAGGCTCGGAATTAGAACCTGCATCAATATTTTGCAGCTGGATGCTGTTTCTATGACGGCCTGAATCAAACCTCAATGCACCACACTTCCCCCCCAAGACTTTGGGTGAGGTGAATTTTCAGCTTGGGCCAAGATATAATTTATATTGCCAGGAAGACTTCTTTCAAAAGCCTGTGCTCCCAGAGCAGCTAGGATGTTCATTTCTCTTCAACCCTAACTCCACTGTAGGGCACATTGATACAGGTAATCCTGATTTATGTTTTAGCTAATAGATACAGGTTGGACCTCCTTGGCCTGGCACTCTCTGGACCAGACCAGGCCTGAATGAGGGGGTTTTGCAGACCAGGGGAGGACAGTTCTGTTCCCTTCCCAGCTGCACTCCTGGCCCTGGCCCCATCCACTAGCCCCAGCAACACTCCCAGCCCAGGGCCATGCCCTGGACACTGCCCTAGCTGCACTTCTGGCCTCCTGCTGGCCCCATCTGTTGAGGGTCCCCCAGCATAGATTCACACTGCCACCAGATTCCTGGTTGGCCCCTACTCCCAGCCTCCAGGCCTCTCTGGTACAGTAACATCCATAGTCCTACCAAACCACAGATGTTGCCAGAACAGAGTTCTGGACTGGAGAAGGCCCGCCTATATCTTTATTACATCTCTGTTCTTACAACTCAACTACATGCTGAAGTGTATTATACAGAAGCAGAAGCATCCTGCCCAGTTAAACTTCTCTAAACTTTTGGCCCATACACCTTAGTTTTGAGACCAAAGCACATAAATGACAGATGAGGACAGAGTCATGGTCAGGATATTGAAATATGAAAATCAGGATAACCAATCCTGAATGCTGATGTGTTTAAAATGTGAACCATGTGTCCATTTCACATGACATTAATAGGCCCCACTAACTATGCTCTCAGAGAAGAAACCTTATGGAGGTCAAATAGGACAAAGAGTTGGCTAGAAATTTGTTTAAGTTATATGCTGATGTAACAGTCTCCAGAGGAAAAATGCCACCTCAGAGTGGGATCTCATCGAACTTCACAGCTAAGAAGAGTCAGATCAGGCCAGCACTTTCAGAGAAACCCAAGTGGTTCAGCCAAGTTAAAATACTGCAAACTTCCTTCTGAGTCAATAGTGAACTATTTCCTTGGCATGGGGACAAGGGACACTATTTTCTGGACATGCCAGCTTTCACATGAAATCCAGGTTCTACCACTTGCGGTCATTAAACATCCCTTTCTACTTTTTACTGTTGTAGAGATGTTTGTTCCATACGTAACTCTACTTACTTGTATTCTAGATGCCAAGTTTTCTGTCGATTTAGGATGTCCTTTTTGAAGGCAGTGTACCCTGACTTGAAGTTTACCATGAGGGTCAGGGATGGCCAAAATGGTACTTTTATATGCAGGCAAAGGGATGTGCAGACAACAGCCTTCAAGATGGAGTTCCCTGAAATCTGACGTCAGTGAGTCTCAGCGCCAAAGTAACTTTGTGAGATTAGGTTATAGAGACTTTGTCAAGACATTTGAGATCTTTGGATAACAATTGAGGTGTAAATCTCAGTTATTCATTATTTTTATTATTAGAGATGTATCCAAACCAATTTCTTCAATATTAATCTGAACACCATCAAACTTTGGCAGGGATATAAATTCCAAATCGAAATATAATATCAAGTCCAAATATCTGACCCTGTCCCTATTATAAGCAAAACCAGTCCCAAAGGTCTGAAAACCCTAAGCTGTGAAAATTAGGTAGGACATTTGAAATCCATCTTTGGATCTAAATTTTGAAGCTCAGGCTCCTAATTATAATTTAAATTAACACACTTGTGTGTACCTACTTCTAATTGCTTTGTATCCTGTGATAGCATGCACTTTGTGTTTTAAGTCTTCTAAAAACTCCAGGAAGGGAAGGAGAGTACTTTGAAAGGAGAACTTAGGGGCAAGTACTGACACTCAGAATGGGACTGCTACGCAGCATTTTATGTCTTCTTCTGCTTCTTCTTATTATTATTATTATATGACAGTTTTAACTATATTCTGGGTGCTTTCCAGACACTGATACAGGGATAGTCCCTGACAATGTTCCCTCCAATTTTTTCCATCCACGTGCAGTTTTTTTCCATCCATATGGGGAATAATTTTTATGTGCACTGTGGCATGTGCACCACCAGTAGAAACTAAAGCTAGCTGTGGGTGCTGTGCTAATCATTTGGAGGAATCATAGAATCGCACACCTGCAAGGGAACTCGAGAGGTCATCGAGTCCAGCCCCCTGCCCCAAGCAGGATCAACCCCAACTAAGTCATCCCAGCCATGACTATGTCAAGCTGGGACTTGAAAATTTCTAGGGATGGAGATTCCACCACCTCCCTAGGCAACGCATTCCAGTGCTTCACCACCCTCCTGGTGAAGTAGTTTTTCATAATATCCAACCTACTCCTCTCCTTTAACTTCAGACCATTGCTCCTTGTTCTGCCCTCTGTCACCACTGAGAACAGTTTCTCCCCATCCCTTTTAGAGCTCCCCTTCAGGAAGTTGAAAGCGGCTATTAAATCACCCCTCAGTCTTCTTTTCTGCAAACTACACAAGCCCAAATCCCTCAGCCTCTCCTCGTAGGTCTTGTGCTCCTGCCCCTTAATCATTTTTGTTGTCCTCCACTGAACCTGCTCTAGCACATCCTCACCCTTTCTATATTGGGGGGGCCCAAAACTGGACACAATACTCCAGATGTGGCTTCACCAGTGCTGACTAAAGGGGAACAAAAAACCTCTCTAGATCTGCTCAAAATGCTCCTCCTAATGCACGTCAATATGCCATTGGCTACAAGGGCACACTGTTTAGTCATATCCAGCCTTTCATCCACCATAATCCCTAGGTCCCTTTCTGCTGTACTGCTTCTTAGCCAGTAGTTCCACAGCCTAAAAGAATGCTTGGGATTTTTCCATCCCAGATGCAGGACTCTACATTCCTCCTTGTTGAACTGCATCAGATTTCTTTTGACACAATCCTCCAATTTATCCAGGTCACTCTGGATTCTATCTCTACACTCCAATGTATCTACCTCTCCCCTTACCTTGGTGTCATTCGCAGACTTGCTGAGGGTGAAATCCAGTCCCTCATCCAGGTCATTAATAAAGATGTTGAACAACACTGGCCCCAGACACTCCACTTGAAACCAACTGCCATCCAGATATTGAGCCATTGATCACTACCCATTGGGCCTGACCATCAGGCCATCTTTCTATCCATTTTATAGTCCATGGATCCAATACATACTTCCTTAACTTATGGACTAGAATGTTGTGGGAGACTGTATCAAAAGCTTTCCTGAAGTCAAGCTATATCACATCCACTGACTCCCCCATGTCCACAGAGCCAGTTACCTCATCATAGAAGCTAATCAGATTGGTCAGGCAGGACTTACCCTTGGTGAATCCATGTTGACTTCTTCTGATCACTTTCCCACCCTTCCAAGAGCTCCAGATGGATTCCTTGAGGATCCTTTCCATTATTTTCCCAGGTACTGAGGTAAGGCTGACTGGTCTATAGTTCCCTTTTTTAAAGATGGGCACTACATTTGCCTTTTTCCAATGATCCAGAATCTTTCCTGATCTCCAAGATTCTTCAAGGATAATGGCCAAAGGCTCAGCAATGATGTTTGCCAATTCCCCCGGTATCCGTGGGTGCATTAAATCCAGACCCATGGATTTGTGTACATCTAGTTTTCCTAAGTAACTCTTAATTCGTTCCTTCCGTACTGAGGGCTGCCCTTCACCTTCCCATACTGCATTGTCTAACACCTGAGTCTGTGAGCTATCCTTGCCTGTGAAGACTGAGGCAAAAAAAAGCATTGAGTACTACAGCTTTTCTGTCACTTGGTTACTACTCTCATCCAGTAATTGGCTCACACCTTACCTGATAACCCCCTTATTGTTAACATGCCTCTAAAAACCCTTCACATCCCTTGCCAGCTGCAGTTCCAATTGTGCCTTTGCTGCCCTGATTACTGCCCATCATTTGCCAGCTGTATATTTATACTCCTCCTTAGTCATCTGTCCAAGTTTCCACTTCTTATATGGATCCTTTCTGAGTTTAAGCTGATCAAGGATTTCACTGTTAAGACAAGCTGGTTGCCTACCATATTTGCATTTCTTACTATGCAGCAGGATTGTTTGTTCCTGTGCCTTCAGCAAGACTTCTTTAAAATATTGCCCATTCTCCTGAACTCTTTTCCCCTTCATCTTTGTTTCCCAGGGGATTCTGATCATCAGTAACCTCAGGGAGTCGAAGTCTGCTCTTTTGAAATCAGTGGTCTGTATATTACTGTTCACCTTTCTTCCTTTTGTCCGAATCCTGAAATCTATCATCTCATGATCACGGCAGCCCAGGTTTCCACCCACTTCTATTTCTCCTACTAGTTCTTGCCTCTTTTTGAGCACAAGTCAAGTTGTGCATTTGTGCAAGTCAAGTTGTGTCAAGTTCTGCATTTGACTCTCTCCTGAGTGGCCACAGAACTGCATACTTTACAGAATTGGTGGCAGGTGAAGGCCCAGGTGTACAAGGAAAGACCCAGCAGGAAAAGGAAGGTCCCAACCCCTTGTTTTCCTCCCAAGGCCCCGCCTCTTCTGCCTACACCACACCCCTGTGGATCCAAGCCTAGCCCACACCCAAGGTATTGCACCAGAATCTGACCTCTTAGTCCCTCATCCCAGGGGGTGACATGGCCCCACCTTTCCTGCTTGCGAAGCATTTCATGGTTGGAGGGCCAGATAGCCTTGGCCACAGCCCCAAACCTACCTGGGTGGCAGGACAGCCATAGTCCTGGTCCTGGCCCACCCCAGGCAGCCTCACCCCTCCCCAGACAACTGCAGACCCTGTCCTATCCCTCCCTGGGCACCCAGAAAGCAGCAGCCCTCAGCCCAGGCATTTCCCAGGCAACCGGGCAGCTGTACTGCAGTCCTTGTGTTCCATGGGTGGCCAGTTAGGTCCAGCCCTACCCTGGTGGCCAGGCTACAGCATCACAATCCCAGCGCTCTCTGGGTGGCTGAGAACATAGGTAATTGTGGGAAGCTAATGCTTTCTCTTGTCTACCTTACTTGCTGTCCATGCCTGAGAGAGAACACAGGTCCCTGCCCCAAGAAGCTCACAGTGAGACAGGCAAATTATGGTTCAAGGGAAGGGAAGCATAAAATAGGGATTCCATTGATTCGTTGGTTATTTCTATGCATGTACACATTTTTGGGAGAAAATACTCGCCTTAAAAGGGTGATTACAGTAACAACTGTATGCTAAGGCTTATGTTAAACAGAGATATCCAGTTAACCAGCATATAGATGAATGCTGAGACTCCTTAATTAACAGCCTGAGTGTAATGGACATCAACACAACAGACTACAGAGGCAAACTGCATCCATTTTCAATGGAATACCTAGACTCTGAAAACTACGTCCAGTTGTTAAAAGGAGAAAAGAAGGACCCCACATACCCTTTTGTTCAATTCATATTCAAGTGCTAAATGTCTGAAACTTATGAAAATTTAGTTGCTTCTGTAGAACTAAAATAGTGAGGCAAAAAAGGTGCTACCCTTTGTGTTTGTTTACAATTCATCACAAAGCCTGAATGTTGTTTCTTAAATAAAGATGAGTTCGTGGCCTGTTTGTTACTAGGAATACATCCGGAGGGTAAAGGTCAGACTCTCCTTGTTCTGCTAGAGGACTCAGAGATTTCTGAGATGTTGATGGTGCACTCCTCATATTTCACTGTAGGCATGACAGTGAGTGACTAGAGAAATCTTTTCTTCCCACTGTTTCTCAGGCATTTGAGTTAAACAGATTAACAAAATGACCCTAAAGCCCCAGTTAGGACTAACATCTGAACAGAAACATGAACCCTTTCAGTTAATATGATGCCACTGGTTTCCTTTCATTCTATGATCTTACAATTCTTCAGTCATCCATTGACTCTTTCAGGGCAGAAAAGACTAGACAAAACCTGAAACTCTGAAGTCTCTGAAAAACTCTCAATCAGTTTTATACATGGTAAACCAATCAGAGAAAACCCCATAATTTCCTTTGTAGTTCATGTTTAATGTTTCATGCTCTGCTTTTTATAAAGGAATTCATAAAATAAAGGTAAAAATAAAAATTTCCTACATATTTCTAATAAGTAGAATTATTGCTTAATTAGAAGTGTTTTGTGTCCAAGGGGGACTGTGTCAACTTAGAAGATTATCTGAATGTTGGTTGTTGATATAGTCATTTAAAAAAATAAAAAACTTACAAAGTATAAATATAAAAGTTAGCATGCAGTGTCCATAATAGTAGGGATATCTCTCCTGTTTCACAGTTATGGAACCTTGGTACTCTGTGCATTTTTTCTTTTTTTCAAGCAATACCTGAATAAATACTATGGGTGCCCAAAAGACAACTGCAATTTATTTGTGCTGAAAGACACTCTGAAGAAAATGCAGAAATTCTTTGGGCTGCCTGAAACAGGAGACCTGGACCAAAACACTATTGAGACGATGAAGAAACCTCGCTGTGGTAATCCAGATGTGGCCAATTATAACTTCTTTCCAAGGAAGCCGAAATGGGAAAAAAATCAGATAACCTACAGGTAATACTTTAGCAATTTTGTTTTGTCTTTATCCCAGGATGCCTTGATAGCTGAAGTACTGTAACTTGGCATTTAAAAATCGAGGAATTTTCTAGTGACTGAGCTCCAGATTTAAAACAGGGAACCCCAAATTATAATCCCTTTGTATTTGATCAGCCACTGGAAAATGTTTGTAATTCCCCACCTTTACAGATTAATGAACAGTAATTCAAAATTGAGCAAGAGATTCAAAGAGAGAAAGGATTTTCTCATTGCTAAAGTGCTGGATAGGAACTCAGGAGATGGGACTTTTACTGAAGGAGATAAATACACCAGTTTTCAAAAACTATGGCTATGAAGGCTATAGAAGCTACCAAAACAAAGGCATTACAATTATTCACTATTTATTCTTCTTTAGTGTCTAATATTCAGATTTTTCACCCAATCAGGGACCAGATTGATTACAGGTGACTTAATAACCCATGAATAGTGGAAGTGAATATTTTTCAGCCATGCTGTAGGCTAAAAACTTTTCACCCAAAGCATGAATACTTCTGAATGACAAAATGCCTTAGAATGATTCATGAAAAAGATTCAAAGGTGAGGGGAGAATAGGAGAATGGGCTAATATTCCTCACAATTTGCCCAGCTTTATTTATGACTGTGAGGCACTCTGTCTAAGAAACAATGAACATATTTCATAGGGGTGCACATTTTCCTTAGTTGCTAAAACCACAAAGACTTAAGATCAAATCCTGCTCCTATGTAAATTAATGGCCAGTATCCCACTGATTTCTCTTATCCAAGATGAGACTCTTAATGAAGGGAGCAGAAATTCTGGCAGATTCCTCCCAGCTGCTTTTCTATTTGTGTTCATCCTTCTTTGGTCAGGGGCCAGAGCGCATCGTTCTTACTGTGAGTAGCCCAGCACAGTCTGGAGAATATTGTGGTAGATTTGTAGGCCTTCTTGTGCTGATGTACTCCAGATGATATCATTCCACAGCAGTAATCCCAGACACAAAGCAGGTCCAGTAACCACAAGCAGCAGCACAGGGCTGGAAACTTTTTTAGCAGGAGTGTCATTGTCTGAAGTCAGATGCACAAATAAGTCTTGGTCATCATAAATCAAGATGAAAGAAGTGCACTTGTGAGCTGTCTCTCCATTTTATATGCTTTGTCCCTGTCTCAGTCTGTACTACACCCTTGATGGCATGGCTGCTGGGCATACTGGCAATGAATTAGCTATCATATATTTGACACAAAACCAAAACACATCTAAGCATAAAAGGTTTTTTGTTTTTTAAACTTAAGGGGGAAGTACCCATTTTTTTAAACTCAAAATTGCTTCTAGTTATTAGGAGGCACCTGGAATTCTGACGACTCAGTGGTGAAGTGCTCATATGTCTAATAGGATGATATGACTGGAAGGATCTTTCATTTTACAGAAGGAAACTAATGATAGGTGTGGCTCTTGCAGCATGTCAGCTCTGATATCTGAGACATATAGACTCAGTTCAGTTTGGATTAAAAATGTGAGTAATACAGAGTCTGGTCAAATAACCACTTATGTGTCAGGCTGCTTCCTGCAGTGTCCTTGTTCTTAAAAGAAATAGCAGATATCAGTAACTCTCTGGTAGATAATTACATTTTAATTAGAGGTTATTCCAAATGAAATTTCAATACCCGTGAGCCTTGGGAACATCCAGAACTTTTAGTACAGCTGGCATCTCCCTTTACCAGAGTAGTTAATTTCAGCAGTAGTTTCAATACTTGAAACAGCAAGCCTTAAAAATCAGCAAATTTTTGTGTTGTTTAACCTCTGAGACTTTTTTTTTCTTTACCACTAAGGATTTTAGGGTATACACCAGATTTGGACTCTGAAACAGTAGACGATGCCTTTGCCCGAGCCTTTAAAGTCTGGAGTGATGTGACACCGCTGAAATTTTCCCGAATTAATGATGGAGAAGCAGACATTATGGTTAATTTTGGACGATGGGGTATATTTTCTATTCTTACATATGCTCTTCATTTTCATCCTTCCATTAATCATCAGTATTGGAATGACCTACCCTCAAACAAGCACTCCAATGGCCTTTCTAACAAACTGTCCGTCCGTCCGTCCGTGTGTGTGTGTGTGTGTGTGTGTGTGTGTGTGTACATACACCCTTGGTCTGTATTTATCTGTTACAAGAGAATTGCTATGGGACAAAAATTATTTCTGAATGTAAACAAAATGTAAGCAATCAGTAATAGAACCGAAACATACTGGGCTAGTTCCTCAGCTGATGTGAATTGTCAGTGGTCCACTGAAGTGAATGGAATGATATTATACAGTTTATGTATAAATGTCTGCTAGGTTTTCAGTCTTCAAATGTTATTTACAAAGGATAGACTATTCTAGTACTCCCAGAGCAGGGGGCTGCAACCTGCAGCTCTGGGGCCACATGGGCTTTTTAAGGACTTCTTTGTGGTTCCCAATGCTATAATTGCAAAGTTAAAAAAAAAATCCCTACTGACTATTTTGATATTTTAGTGAACATCTCATCTCTAAATAGCAAATGGTATGTGACATCGAAACATTGGATAACTCCTCCTCTAATATGTTTGGTGTGTTGTTGGATATATGTATGTGCTGTTCGTAAAATACGGGTTACAAAAAGTATGTTTTGATGTTATTTATTGAGAACCATCCCGTATTCACGTGCACTGCTGCCCTTGAATTATTGAGATTTTTACCAAATTAGAAAAAAATGGCTCTTTTAGCTTTTTTGGTTGCCAACCCTTGTCCTAGATGCGAACGATGAATTGGGACATGCCATCTGAACTTCACACCTAGCTTCTATTTACCTTATGGGCTGCACTGAGGCTGTTAGTCCAAGCATGCTTAGCATTTGTGAGGTCCAAAATCTAGACCTGAAGAGCCAGTGTTATTGGACTGGATTCAGTTTGTCAATCTCATTTCACACTAAAGAGTCTGGGTTTCATGAGGAGCCTCTGGCACTTTCACCAACGCACTGTAGAAAGCCAAGTCATTTTTAAAAAGTGCGTTTGCATGTTCAGTCTTTTGGGAGATGGCATTTGGAAGCAAAGGGAGCTGGTCATGAGCTGTGTGTGGAGGTCTGCATTTCAAGCTAGTTTGCTTTAGTAAGGGTTGGGGCGGCCAAAGAAAGTTCAGAGATTCTGTTCAGTATGGAGAAGCATCCAAAATTTCAGATTCTTACCTGGGTCCACAAAACTGAAGTGTCACAAAATGCAGCTCCTGCATTCAGCATCTCGTGACTACCACAGCCCAGAAATAGCGTGCAAATTGCTGCCACTGCCAGTTCTTGTGACAGCTGCTCACAGCCTGCCTGTCAGCTGTCCTATACAGCATTTTGTTGTTCACAAGTTTTCTCAAACTAACTCTTTTCTGACAAAGAAAGCTTAAGGCCTGATACATGGGAATATTGGGAAGGAGAAACTCCACTGACATCAATGGAGAAAGGCCAGCACAAAATGCATACAATGGAATAGAGACTTTCTGCATTTAGGTCTCAGTCAAATCTCACCACAAGAGACCAAAAGGCTTTTAGTGATGTAACTGTAGCCACTGGCAGCTTCGATGGTCAGGTCAGTGTGGTGAGAGAGCTGTGAATAACAGGTTTGTGCCCCTGCCAGATTGCATTACCCAAGTGTGGTAAGCTTCCAAGAAAAGCCGTCAGTGTAGTAACAGGAGAACTAGTGAAAAGGCAGTTGCCTGGCAAGTGGGCTCAGAACAGGCATGGTTGTTGTGGAAGAGGGATGGGATGAGCCGCACACACCAGGACACTGAATAGGAATCAGCTTTCCAGGGATTCACTACTGAGAAAAATTAAGCTAATTTGCTTTCCTACACTGGTAGCCTGTGCCTAGAGAAGGTGGCATACAGGAAAAGATGATAGAATCATAGAATCCTAGGGCGGGAAGGGACCTTAGGAGGTCATCATGTCCAGCCCCCTGCCTAAAGCAGGATCCACCCTAATTAACTCACCCCAGCCAGGACTTTGTCAAGCCAGGATTTAAAAATCTCCTGGGATGGGATGAAGATTCCACCACCTCCCTAGGTAATGCATTCCAATGCTTCACCACTGGAATGAAAAGATAAGAGAGTACATTGCTGTGTAACTGGCTAAAGGAACCTGCAAAGACAAAGAGGTCCTAAGGTCTGGTGTTGTCAGCTGCAGACTAATATGGACAGTGATAGTCCTCTGAAAATATTACTTCACTGCAATGTACAACTACAGTGTATATTTTACTAGTCCTATGAATCAAAATCAAGAACATATGGTGGATGTGGATTACACAGTGTAATGTGTGAGCATCTCACAGAGCTTTACAAACACTGGATTCCCTTCCAAATATCCTTAGTACATATAATGAAACATGCTGTAGTGAACACACTAATCTTCATATGTGCTTTCTTTTTTATATGAAACAGTTGCCTTGCCCCTGGTCCAATCCTGCAAACCTTCCATATGTGACGTATTCCCAGCAATGTCTTCAATGGAAATGCCCATGTGACTCTGTTTACTCATGACTGTGTTTGCAGGGCTGGGCCCGTTATAACTTGTGATTGATCCTCTTCAACATTTCTCTTGTGCAGAGCATGGTGATGGATATCCATTTGATGGCAAGGATGGCCTCCTGGCTCATGCTTTTGCACCTGGGCCAGGCATTGGAGGTGACTCCCACTTTGATGATGATGAACTGTGGACTCTGGGCGAGGGACAAGGTATGTAGATATCTTTGCATTTCAAAGCTTGTGATCTATAGACTGGTGACCAGAGGTTGCACTTAATTCCGTGACTGAAATGACTGAAGTAGGACATTCTAGAACAAAACTGTAACACTAGTAGCTGATGGTTATTAATTACTTTTATCAAACTTTCATTTAATTTTTTAAAAAGTTCCACAGTTCTTCCCCATTTCCCTCCAGAAATTAGAGTAAATTATGGACCGTATCCTGCAAACCTTTACTCATGTAAACAGCAAAGAGAAGTGGGTAAAGAGTGTTCAAGGCAGATGGACCAGGGCAGTGTTTCAAGAGTGACTATGGATTTGGTTTGCTCCCATTTTTGGGCCCCAAACTGAAATACTTTTGAAGACTGGCTTGCTTTTTAGAGGGAGAGGGCTCAGTGCTTCCTGAAACTGGGCCCCTGTAGGCTGTCTCAAGTTAGACACCCCAAATTAGTAATTGCTTTTGAAATGTTACCCCATTATCTTCAGTGGGACCATACACTTGAGTGAGAATTTGCTAGTTCATGTTATCTGTCAAAAGCTTTTGATTGTGGTAATAGTTTCCTCTTTGACAAAAAAATTAGTCTGTTGTTATAATTTTTCTGCCATAAATGTGACAGAAATAGAAGCTCAAAAATTCAGATTTTAAAATGCATACTAATTTCTTCATTTCGTTTTAAATTCAACATTTCTGAAGTCATTTGTTCATTGGAAAAAGAACTGAAGCCTTATACCCTGGGAGTTATATTCCATCTCTTCTGGCTCATTTCAAGCTATAACAGACGCAATAGATTTGCAGCTGTCATTATTGGATGGAAGGTTTGCCTAGGAGTAACAATGAACACAAAACTCTTTTTGTGTATTTGGATTTATTCTGCAAGTGATCTGTTAATTTCCCACATTGAGAAACCACTAAGGACTGTAGGTTGAGTGCACTTCAAAATAAGTTGTTAGGCCAGTGTTGTATTCTTAATGAAAGTTTCTGTATATCACAATCTTGTGAAATAAAAACCAGGCTTAGGCCATGTGTGCATTAATGTAATTGCTAGCACAGCAGATAGATTCAATTCAGTGGTTTATAGGGCTTGTTACAATTACACTGAAACTACTTTGTGGAACATTTTGAAATGCAGTGCACATTTTAGACTATACTATTAAAGAAGCGACATTACTAAACAGATTAACAGGAAGTTTATAAGTTTACATTGCTTGAGCAACTACTATAGCTGTCTTTCTGGGCTGCTTGTAAGGAATGAATGTTTCATCAGAAGCAACATCCTTTTTTTTGTTTGTTTTTGTTTTCAAAATAAGTCATTACAGTTTCAGCTCTGGTCATCATGCCTATAGGGAAACCAATAGAATATATTAATTCAAAGTGTAAATGCACCTGAACTTTCTATGCCTGCATTTGTTATAACTAAGTTCAGCTTCAGAAAAGAAAACAAACCTGTAGGCAGACATCATAATGGACGAAAACAATTGGTGACTGAATGCACTGTTGTGTTTTCTCTCACTACAGTTGTTAAGGTGAAGTACGGAAATGCAGATGGCGACTACTGTAAATTTCCCTTCCTGTTCAATGATAAGGAATATAACAGCTGCACTGATGCAGGGCGCAATGATGGATTCCTTTGGTGCTCTACCACATACAACTTTGATTCTGATGGCAAATACGGATTCTGTCCCCATGAATGTAAGTTGAGCACTTGGATGGGGGCTTGTCTCATGGCAGATGCTAGCCAAGTGGTGTGAGCTGTTGTTATTATAACTTTCCACAGCTACATTGTCAGTTTTGAAATTATTAGTTGGAATTTCTCCTTGATCTTCCTAGCTAATGACTCCCTCAGCTTTATAGAATTAGGATGGTTTGTATTCAACTGCAAAGAAACGGTGGTATGAGGTTATACAGTTAATGGTTCGTTGCAAAATGTTTGTCAGGTATGTGGGTGTGCTTTTATAATTCGGTTTTTATTTTTAACAAATGCCAAATGATTATTTTTACTTAAAAAGCTTTTTCAGTTGCCCAGAACACACAGAGGAATGACACTGTGTATTTTCGAAAATATATATTAGAAAAGTATTAATGGAAAAATGTTGTGTTTTTGAAAAGCTAAGATCATCTGAATTTTTTTTTAAATTAATGTTTCTAAATTGTGAACAGAATGCTCAGATTCCCAGAAAATATATCTCATAATTTGAAAGTTTTTTAGGAAGGATCATATATAGGGTGACCATCTGTCCAATATTGAGCGGGACAACCCCATATTTGGGCACCAGAAAAACATCCCGACTTATTCTTTTAAAATTGCCCTGTGTTTGCCCCCTGCACCAGCTTTTCCCTCAACATCATGCATAGGTGCAGCTTCTGGCCAGAGAGCACATGGAGAGCTTACATGCTCTCAGGCCACAGGAAGAGAGAGCCAGCAGAGGGCCCTCCAAAGATAGGGTAAGTTGGTGCTCTGCTTCCCTCTTCTTTTGGGAAGCCAGGGGAGAACCAGCAGCCGCTGCCTCCCTCCCAGCTCTGAGGCTCAGGGGGAGCACCAGTGACCTGCACCTCTCTCCCAGCTATCTGAGGCTCAGCAAAGCCATGGGGGAGCACCAACAGCTGCCACCCATTTCATGCCTCCCCAAGGCTCAGCGAAGCCAGGGGAGCACTGGCAGCTGCTATCTGCTTCCCAGCTTCCCGAGGCTCAGCAAAGTCAGGGAGCACTAGCAGCTGCCACCTCCTTCCTGGCTTCCCAAGGCTTGGAGAAGCCAAGGAAGAACCAGAGGCTGCTGCCTCCTTCTTGGCTCCCAGAGGCTCGGGGAGCTGGGAAGAGCAAAAGCGGCTGTCTCATGCTACCCAGCTCACCACACCTCAGTAGAGTCATACTTACCTGTCCCATATTTGGGCCAGGGAGATATGGTCACCTGAATCATATAAAGATTGACTAATTTGTATAATGATTTCATTCACGCAACAATTTTTGAAAATATACATAGTGTGGTGACTGGATTTAAAGCAACACTAACATGGTGAACACTCTTCCCTTCACAGATTTTGAATATATACATTATTTAAAATCTTGAGGGTGATTCTGCAGAGTAGAAAGTTACAGCAAACTAACATATGTCAACTTTAATTTGATATAATGGATGTGAAACTGAAGGAAATATTCAGGAGAGGAAGTGTTACCCAGTGGGTAGGGCAGGGCCCTGCAGCTCATGATAACTGGGTTCTATTTCCAGCTCTGCAACTGAACTACTTTGGCTATGTCTAGATGGCGGGCACTATTTCAGGATATGGTGGTACCCCAAAGTAGCTGCCCGCATCTATGCAATGCACCCATTGTCTCAAAGCAGTTTTTGAAATAAGGGGCACAGTATTCTGGCATCCCTGTGTATCTCATTGCATGAGGAGTAAGGGATGCCTCCAAATAGGGCTTTATTTCAGCATGTTACCAAAATAGCCTATTTCAAATCTACTTGAAATGAGTTACCTAGTCATTGTGGTCTTAAGAAAGCCAGTTCATCTCTACGTTCCCCTTCCACTTTTTGTCTGCTTAGATTGCAAGCAAACATGTGGTTCAGTTATTGCTTGTAGCCACATGCATATTATGTTCCTTTGCCAGGAGCGCCAGTTGGCAGAAAGGGCTGACCAGAATAGGAAGACAAAAGAGGCTCCATTTGCCAGTGAATGGCATTGCACCCTGGCACATAGTGTGGCTGTGTCTACACATGGCCAACATTTCAAAAGGGCCACGCTAATGGCCAAATAAGAGAATACTCATGAGGCACTGAAATGAATATTCAGCACCTCATTAGCATGCTGCCAGCTGTGGCACTTCAAAAGTGCCGCATTTCGATCACGTGCAGTTCATCTACATGGGGCCCTTGTCAAAAGGACCCCGCAAACGTCAAAATCCCCTTATTCGGGGATTTCAACGTTTGTCAGATCCTTTCAAAAAGGGCCCCACGTAGATGAGCCGCGCACGATCTAAACATGACTCTTTTGAAGTGCCGCAGCCAGCAGCATGCTAATGAGGTGCTGAATATTCACTTCAGCACATCATTAGTATCCTCTGATTTGGCCATTAGCATGGCCCTTTCAAAATTTCGGCCAAGTGTAGACACTGCCTTTCACAGAATCACTCAAGTTTCTCTAAATAGCCTCTTGACAGAGGGTTCACTTGGACAACAAATTGTGCTGTGGCTCCATGCACCAGGTTGTAAGTGCTGCTCACTGAAATAGAGCCACTCACACCACCAATTACAATCATTCCTTGCTACATAAGTACAATTGGTTCCCAAATTTCCGTTCGGAGGCAAACACTCATGAGCAACACTAAATTCCCATTCAAATACACAGAAAAGTCTCCAATTTGTTCCAAGTGCTTGTAACTTGACATGAACCAGTTGAGTTCAGGTACTTTTTGAATAGTTTGATACCAGAAATAGGATGCAGTGTATGTATGTAGAGCTGAGATTCCCAGCCTATGGGTCAGGACCCAAACATGGGTCACCATTAGATTTGTTAAGGGTCGCCCGCTGGGCAGTTCTGAGCTGCATGTGGCTGTTAAAAAATCCATTTGCAGTTTCTTACCACTGCTGCCTCAGGCAGATATCTATCACTAGAGACACCAATTGCCTTATGCCTAGGTGCTGAAAGCTTAACACTTGAGTTAATTAGTTTTAATGACTGTTACCTGCTGGGAGCAGGAGGGCTGGGGGAGCCACCCAGCCTAGCAGCCCCAGTGAAGAGGCTGCGGGAGAAGGAGGACAGTCTAAGGCCAGGGCCGTTTAGGGCTGCAGAGGGGCGGAGTGGGGTGGAATCTAAAGCAGGGGGTGACTTAGGGATACAGGGGGCAGGGGTCTAAGACTGGGGGAAGTTTGGGACTGCAGGGGGGTTCTAAGGCTGGGGGCAGTTTGAGGCTGCTGGGAGGGTGCAGGTCTCCCCAACCCCTCAGCCAGGGACCCCGCAACTGCAGCAGAGTCAGCCACAGGTCTGCAGGTCTCCCCACTCCTTGGCCAGGGACCCTGCAGCTTGCTCATATTAGTGAGGGAAGTTCGCTCATTTCGTGAACATAGGTGGGTATACGTGTCCTTCGTTTTAGCGAGTACTCGTAAGTAAAGTACTCATTAAATGAGGGATGGGTGTAAGCTAAAGTGAAAGTGGTTCAGTAGGGCATACTAAAATTTTCTGTGAAGGAGCCTCTGATGTGTTTTTAAGTGTGCCTAGCACCATGGGAATCATCAGGTGATACCAAAATCCAATACGGCAAAGAATCAGAAAAGAATGAATGAAATAAATAATAAATAACATTGCAGGTTTTGTTTGAAAACAAAGTTGTGGGACCATGCTGTACCTCCTTGGAACACTTTTAGTGTATTTTTTTCAATGGTATGGCCAGACTATCTCTAGACAATTACAGATTGTATTGGGAAAAGGGTGTGTGTTAATAAACAGCTTAATCGGTGTTTAAAAACAAAGTCAATAAAACCAGATATGCTCAATATCTTGCAGGATCCAGACCAAACTGATAGGCTAGTAATACACTCACCACAAGGGCTGGCAGCTTGATGCAAATGAGCGATCTTGAAATTTCAAAATGGCCACTCATTTGCATATTCGTGACAGGAAACAAGCAACAAAGACATGGTTCTGCTGGCAAAAACCCCCTTTTTGCCAGCCCCTTATCTCTGGAAAAAATCCAGGATACGTGTTTGCTGACAGATGTTTTTTTTGCCAGCAAAACTGTGTCTGTTGTATGGATGTGAGACATGGGTGATAACAAAAGATTTGAAAAGAAGAATAGTGGCATTCAAAAGGAGCTGTTATAGAAAGACTCTGAGAATAGGATGGCTGCAGAAGGTCACCAATGAGGAATTATATAGGAAGATACAGCCGAAAGAAAACCTGCTGCAGAAGGTTATAAAACGGAAGCTACAACTATTTGGACATATTTGCAGAATGAACGACGAATGAAAAATCAAGACCCTAGTATTTGGCATAATGGATGGTTCGAATAGGAGAAGCAGACCCCACAGAGAATGGATAGATGATGTAGTATATTGGTGTGGAGCTAGTCTACAGAAACTAAGTCACTCTGTACTGGATAGGGAAAGATGGAAGGAAATAGTGAAAGAGACATCAGATGCCAATGGGCGCTGAGCCCATGGTTATTGATGATGATGATGATGAGAACTATGTCTTCACTGCTTGTTTTCTGACTTGTATATGCAAATGAGCTGCTCACATATGCAAATGACCTGACATTTTGCACTTTTTAGACTGCTCATTGGCATCAAGCTGCTGGCACTAGGGATGGGTGTGGCACTAGCCACAGATCTCCCAAAATCCTAATTACCATATGACATGTACTGCAGAGATCAGCAGTGTCTCACATGCAGTAATTGCCCATGTGGGTACTTCTATTTATATATTTGTCAGTCGAGCAGGCATAATTTGTGGAGAGACCATAATAGCTGTCATATAGACATGCGTGTGCTCATAGCCCTCCTTTTCAAAGCTTTCCCACTAGCCTAAGAATAATCAGGGAGAGGCAGACCTCATCTTAGGTGTTTCATGAGCCTGGTTTTCAAACAGGAGCTTTTCAATATTAGCAAACTAAACTAGGGTTTTTCAGAGTTTCCCATAATTTTCAGGAATAGTGCCACATACTTCAGTATTCTAGCTCAGAGGTAACAAAGGTGTTTTTTTTTTAGTGAGGGTACGGCAATATGGTAAAGCGTTCTAAGGTGCTGAGCTCTAATTACCCCCTGTTGACTCTATTGATGCACACTGACTCTGAGAGGTACCTGATTGGCATAGTATTATTGTGCACTAGGTACAGTGTCATTAGTATTCATGCGTCACAAGCTATTTCTATGTCTACGATCACACAGAGCACACAATGTAAACAGTCTCTTCAAATGTCAAAGAGAGTTATGGTTCTGCATGCCCCAAATGCTGGTGTCAATGTTTTGAAACTCGACTGGTGGTTTTGAGCTGTTTGTGATGTAATTGTTTTGCAAGATCTTTGAACCACTGTGCACAGATGTTTCTTGTTAGACGCATTGTGGTATTGTTCACTTTTTATTCCAAGACACCATTTTCTAAAACCTAGGAACAGATTCAAATAAGACAGGATTAGACATTTATATCATGGAGTCTGTTAGGTCAGGAGAGCTTTCCAACTGGCAGTATGTATTTTTATTTCTCTGAAAAAGTCATTCTCCAGTCAGAATAAAGACTGCCCTGTTCAATGTATGTGTCCTGCCTAACTTGCCACCAGAATCTGAGAAATACATACTGAGTTAGACATTTGGCTCTGGCTATGTCACTTTTGCCTAGCTCCCCCAGCATAGGGGGGCATGTTAGGGCATAGCCAGAGTTTGTTTAGTTTTCCCATAAAATTATATAACCAGATTATACATATAAGGACTTTGTTGGAATGAGGGACTTTTATCCTCTCATGTCATTCATTACCTGTGGGCAAATGAAGAATCTTATTTTGACTGTGACTTAATATTGTTCTGACTTTCCATATGATTTTACCTTATATGCCTTTTTCAACCAATCAAAAATTCTACTCATAGACAGAGGCTGCCAGAGCTGCAGCTGGAAGCCAAATATGCAGCAAGTGAGTCATTCAAGCAACTTAATTTTGTTTTGCTTCCAACTGTATGATTTCTCTTAAAAGTCTTGCACCAATCAGAATAAAGGCTACACTGTTGAAGGTGTGTGCCCCGATTAACTCACCCAGCCTGTGAGCCGTAAATACTGTGTCCGACACTCAACTCCTGCTCTGGCACTTCTGCACAGCTCCCCCAGAATGGGAGAGGGGAGGGGGGAGGGGGGCATAGAAGGCGTGTTAGGTTGTTGCTAGAGAGTCTCCAGATATACAGGTGCTGTGGTAGGTGCAGTGTCCCCTAGAGGAAAGTTCCTAATGTAACTGATGGTAGGATCAGAGAAGCATAAGCATAGCATTAAGTCCCCCTCCCCTGGATCCTGTGCAGTGGCTAGCTTGGCCAGGCTGCAGGACAATGCTTAATACAGTAAAGCAACAACTTGTTCCTTTATGATAAATTCCAAACCAGTACTGCACACTGAATGCTCTCCCTTAACGCCTGAGTCAGTCCTTGCATTAACTTGAAAGGGAGACATCGGTGTCACATTATTCCCTACTCAGCAGTGATGCCTCTCGGCTCCATTAACCTATTTGTTGTCCCCCCACCAAATCAATCCAAGAAACAACAGATATATAACTACAGCTATCTTGCTGCTAACATGCCAGACTAAGCGCAGGGAAAACTAACTCCACAAACACAAAGTGTCTGTGGTAATTTTTCAGTGATCAGAACTGGATGAAATTCATGCTAAAAGTAACCTACACCATAAAAGGAAACTGTCATGAAGCCTCTCGGGATTCTGTGCCAGTCTCAAGCCTGGATAAAGGAGAAGAGTTCGTCAGATGAGTGACCATGCACTGACCATGAAGCAACAATATGAATGAAATCTGATGCCAGCACAAATAAATGATAAAAGATGCTGGCTCAGATGTCACCTGGATAAGCAAGGTCTGCCACAACAATCGAGAGATTTGGGTTGGGCCGATAAGATGGCTACCAAAAGAAAATTACAACTAACACATATGCTATCGATTGAAGGTGACTGGAAAATTAGAGCTGCTTTGGAAGGAGATGGAGAGATACTGATGTTATATAGTTGGACTGGCAGAGATATATTGGACTGCATCAGGAGAGATGCGCAGTTGCAAAGTCATATGGTCAGGGAACTAAATGAAGCATGAGGCAGGAGATGGATTCCTTCTTAGCAAAAGAGCTAGAGGACCACTATTAGGATCCAACTGGTGAGTGCGAGAAAGATGGTAGCAGGATTCAAAGCAAAACCATTCAACATCTTGGTCATTCAGGTATGTGCACCCATGTCAGACACTGCAGAGGAAGAGAGTGAGCTATTTTATAAAGACTTGACAAAGATGCTGGAGGAGATACTGAAGAGAGATGTGTTGATCATTAGAGGAGATGGAAAGTGAAGGATGGAACAGATAACAATGGTTGGGAGAGAGTCATGGGAAGGTTTGGATATAGCAAAAGAAATGAAGCAGGTGAGAAACTAGTATAGTTTGCTACAGAGTATGAGATGGTGATTTGCAACATGAGATTCCAGCAAAAGGACTGTAAGAAGTGGATATGGTGATCAAATGACGAGAAGTCCAAGAACATGGTAGATATGATTTTGATAAGAAGAAGATGGGTAACATCAGTACAGCTGTGCTGAACTTTCCAAGGAGTGGATATAGACTTGGACCACACTCTAGTGATTGCAAACATCAAGCTAAAACTCAAGAGAAAGTGTAAGACACAGTTTAAGAAGAGAAGAGACATGGTGAAGCTAGGTGAGGAAGAAATAGGGAATGCGTACAGAGCAGCATTCAAAGAGATTAGGAATGTGGCTACAGAGAATGACCTAGATAAGAGAGTCGAAGGGATAGCCACGGCAATAGAAGAGGCAATTGAGAAGACTGTTCTAGGAAAAAGAGAAGATCCACAAGAAGTAGATTATGCAAGAGACACTGAAGTTGGCCCAAGAGAAGAGAGTGTTGAAGTTCAGAAGGGATGCTTCCAAGAGGGCAGGACAGCAATATAGAGTGAAATGAAATGAGGTAAGAAAAGTGGTAATGAGGTAATGAAATGAGATAAGAAAGGACAAAGCAGAATGATTATATAAGCAGTGTGAAGATATATAGAGAGATTAGGAATCTTAATAGGAAGTGACAGACAAAGCAGATGGAGATCAAAGATGAGAACAAAAGGTGCTCATGAACAAGAAGATTGTGCAGTGGACAAGATATTGCACTGGTCTATACAAAGCACAGTTGGACCCGAGTGTCTCAGAGAGACTGATCGAAGAACTGAAAGAGATATCTTCAATGAGCATTGAGAGCAAGACCGATATTTTCAAAGAGGAAGTAGAAAGAGCAGTGAAATGACAAGAACAAGAGCCCTGGAAATGATAATATCATGGGAGAGATAATCAAATTCAGCAGAGAAAGTATGATTCAGAAAATATACCATCTATGTAATATAACACAGGAAGAAGGGAGGGCACCTAAGGAATGGACAAGATCTGTGCTAGTGACAATACACAAGAAAAGAAGTACATTTGAGTGCAAGAACTACAGACCAATTGCCCTAACAAGTCATCTAGGCAAGGTGCTGATGATGATACTGATGGAGAAACTAAGATCACAGATAGAAGAACATCTAGCAGATGAGCAAGCAGGATTCAGGAAAGATAGAAGTAACACACAGCAGATACTGGCACTAAGACTGATAGCGGAGAAGGCTCGTCGAAAGAACAAAAACATCTACACTCTCTTTGTCAACTTTCAGAAGGCATTTGACAGTATAGATCAGAAAGTGACTTGGATGATGTTGGAGCTGTGCAGAGTGGATAGCAGACTGATATGGTTGCTGAAGGATATCGGTGACAATGCAAAGGCAGAAGTGAGAATGTGCGGGGAGTTGGGAAGTTGGTTTAGAATGAGTAGAGGTATGAGACAAGGAGATCCGATATCAGCAAGTATTTTCATCATGTACCTGGAGAGGGCAATGAACAAGATCAAGGGAGAGGTAGAAGGGATATCTGTGCATGGGAACTTGAGGTTCATGGATGATGTAGTTATCACTGAGGAAGATGAGGAGAAGCTAGCAAATATGGTGCAGGTACTGATCGAGGAAGGGAAGCAGTATAGACTGTTTATAAACATCAATAAAACAGAACGATGGTATTCAGAGATAAGGAAATAGGAAGGAAGATCAGTGTAGATGGGCTTGAACTAGAGAATGTAGAGAAGTTCGTGTATTTGGGAACATAACGTTTGACTGAGACTGCAAGAAGGAAATGGCAACTACAATACCAAAAGCAAGAGCAAGTTTGAAGGCAATGGATACGATCTGGAAAAGCAAAGCGATTAGCTTGGGAACGAAGCTGAGCTTCTTGAAAATGTGTATTTAGCAGCATGTTGTATGGATGTGAGACATGGGTGATAATGAAAGATTTGAAGAGATGGATATTGGCATTCAAGAGGAGTTGTTATAGAAAGATCCTGAGAATAGGATGGATGCAGAAGATCACCAATGAGGAATTATATAGGAAGATACAGCTGAAAGAGAACCTACTGCAGAAGGTTATACAACAGAAGTTACAGCTATTCAGGCACATTTGTAGAATGAATGATGAATGAAAAATCAAGACCCTGGTAGTCGGCATAATGGACAGTTTGAATAGGAGAGGCAGACCGTGCAGAGAACGAGTAGATGATATAGGAGATTGGTACAGAGCTAGTCTACAGAAACTAAGTCACTCCACACTCAACAGGGAAAGAGGGAAGGAAATAGTGAGGGAGGCATCAGACACCAATGGGCACTGAGCCCGTGGTTGTTGATGATGGTGCTAATGACCATAAAAGGAAAGATACTTTGCCCTAGGTGCAACTCTCTGACCCCCTAGAATTTGCATTGGTCAACAGTGTAAACACCAAGACTACATCTACACTAACAGAAATCTTCAAAATAGCCATGCAAATGGCCATTTCGAAGATTACTAATGAAATGATGAAATGCATGTTCAGTGCCTCATTAGCATGCCATTGGCCGCAGCTCTTCAAAATTGCTGTGTTTCGCTCCCACGTGGCTCTCCAAACAGGGGTCTTTTTTGAAAGGACCCCACCAACTTCAAAATCCCCTTATTCCTATCTCCTGATTACTTCTATCTTACTTCCCATCTGCTGATAGCAATAAGGGGATGTCAAAGTTGGCGGGGTCCTTTTGAAAAGGACCCCCATCTGGATGAGCCACGCAGGAGAGAAACGCAGCAATTTTGAAGAGCTGCAGCCACTGGCATGCTAAACAGGCACTGAATATGCATTTCAGCACCTCATTTGTATGGCCATTTCAAAGTTTTCTGCCAGTGTAGACATGCTACTCAGGTTATTAGCCTTGAAGTAATTTTTTTTTTAAATCAAGACGTGGTTAAAATAGAACAGAAAAGAATTTAAATGAGTCTCAAACACACTTTGTTTTCTTGCTCTATTCAAATCTGGTTGTAAAGTAGGGGACAAATCCTGAGTTGGGGGGAAATGAGGTGTTTCACTATGTTGTGTTTGCCTGTAATACTCCAGAGACACAGTAGTCTGAGACCCTTTAATCATACAAGGGCATCTTTTGTTCTCACTGTTTGACCCATTGCAATATTCTCAATGTTTCCTTTCATTGGTAGCCCTGTACCCATAGGAACTTTTCTGCTCCTGCTGATCCTAGCTGATACAGTTGCAGAGCAGAAGAGATAGTCAAGACACAGCAGTGGGTGATGTTCCCTTTGGATGACTACCAGGTCATTAGCACACATATACATTATTCATTTTCACATATATTTTTGAAAGCCAAACTAAAACCATTTAATTGTCCTTCTCTGGGCCACCCAACATGGCTGTGGTAGACCTGAGAAGATAATACAGATATCCAGACAGAGTAAGTTCTGTGCCTTAACTACGAGAACTTTCTTTCCTATTTTTGTGATAGAAGCGGTCATGATTCTTACAAAACAGAGAGAGCTTGGGAATGTTCCTAAATCAGGGGGCTTGTGTGTTGGTGAGAGGAAAGAGGAAAATCTGAGCTTTCTGAAAAGGAACATCTTGAGTCTCAGAGTATTAACTGGAGAGGAACAAAAGAGGCATGCCCATCTCTCCTTCTTGACAGAGAAGTGAAGCTCAGTCTAGCTTGGATAGTTACAGAGGCTACGTCTACACGTGAAGCCAACATCGAAATAGCTTATTTCGATGTAGCAACATCGAAATAGGCTATTTCGATGAATAACGTCTACACGTCCTCCAGGGCTGGCAACGTCGACATTCAACTTCGACGTTGCGCGGCACCACATCGAAATAGGCGCTGCGAGGGTACGTCTACACGCCAAAGTAGCACACATCGAAATAAGGGTGCCAGGCACAGCTGCAGACAGGGTCACAGGGCGGACTCAACAGCAAGCCGCTCCCTTAAAGGGCCCCTCCCAGACACAGTTGCACTAAACAACACAAGATACACAGAGCCGACAACTGGTTGCAGACCCTGTGCCTGCAGCATGGATCCCCAGCTGCCGCAGCAGCAGCCAGAAGCCCTGGGCTAAGGGCTGCTGCCCACGGTGACCATAGAGCCCCGCAGGGGCTGGAGAGAGAGCATCTCTCAACCCCCCAGCTGATGGCCGCCATGGAGGACCCAGCAATTTCGATGTTGCGGGACGCAGATCGTCTACACGGTCCCTACTTCGACGTTCAACGTCGAAGTAGGGCGCTATTCCGATCCCCTCATGAGGTTAGCGACTTCGACGTCTCGCCGCCTAAAGTCGAAGTTAACTTCGAAATAGCACCCGACGCGTGTAGACGCGACGGGCGCTATTTCGAAGTTAGTGCCGCTACTTCGAAGTAGCGTGCACGTGTAGACACAGCTAGAGTGTCAGTCACTGCAGCGAGTGATGGTTGTATGGGCATTCAGAAAGATAAACCAGAGCTGTTGAGAAGCTAACAGAAAGAAAAGCAGGATAGAAAATATGTGTCAGGATATGGTCTTCCTGCTTGTATCTTCTGTTATAATCTTCAGACACAATATGCCTATTAAGAAAACCATTGTCTAAAGTGATAATGGCAGACTACAAATCTGGATATGTGGTTACGATGCTATTTTAATAACCTTGGTAGCACAGTGTAAATAAATCAGCAAAACAATAAGGGGAATAGGTGGCTTCCTGAAACACAATCTCAAAGCCTTATTTGAAATAGAATTATTATGAAGCAGGGCATAAAGGATATGTTGCCAGAACTTGAATCAGGTTAATTATTATTGTGAACACATCACTTAATCTCTTTGTTTCTCAGTTCCCCCATGTGTGAAATAGGGATTTTACTTCCTTTTTCCCAAACTTGTCTATTTAGTTCATGAACTCCCTAATGTCTTACTATGTCAGTCTTACATCAGTCCCTGGAAAAATCATGGAGGGGCTCCTCAAGGAAGTCATATTGAGGCACTTGGAGGAGGGGAAAGTGATCAGGAGTAGTCAGCATGGATTCATGAAGGGCAAGTCATACCCGACCAATCTGATTAGTTTCTACAATGAGATAATTTGCTCTGTGGATTGGAGAAAATCAATGAATGTGATTTATCTTGACGTTAGCAAAGCTTTTGATATGGTCTCCCACAATATTCTTGTGAACAAGTTAAAGGAATGTGGATTGGATAAATGGACGGTACAATGGATAGAAAGCTGGCTAGAAGGTCGGGCCCAGCAGGTAGTGATCAATGGCTCAATGGCGGGATGGCGGTCGGTTTCTAGTGGAGTGCGCCGAGGTTCAGGTCTGGGTCCTGTTCTGTTCAACATATTTATCAATGACTTGGATGAGGGGTTGGATTGCACCCTCATCAAGTTTGCAGATGATAATAAGCCAGGGGGAGAAGTAGATATGCTGGAGGGTGGGGATAGGGTCCAGAGTGACTAAGACAAATTGGAAAACTGGGCTGCAAGAAATCTGATGAGGTTCAATAAGGACAAGTGCGGAGTCCTGCACTTGGGCCAGAAGAATCCCAAGCATTGTTACAGGCTGGGGTCCAACTGGCTCTGTAGTAGTTCTGCAGAAAAAGGACCTGGGAGTTGTAGTGGACGAAAAGCTAGTCAACAGTGTGCCATTGTAGCCAAGAAGGCTAATGGCATATTAGGTTGCATCAAGAGGAGCATTGCCAGTAGATCCAGAGAAGTGATTATTCCTCTTTATTCGGCTTTGGTGAGGCCGCGTCTGGAGTACTGTGTACAGTTCTGAGCCCCCAATTATAGGAAGGATGTGGATACGCTGGTGAGGGTCCAGCAGAGGGTGACCAGAATAATTAGGGGGCTGGAGCATATGACCTATGAAGAAAGGTTGAGGGAATTGGGACTGTTTAGTCTGCAGAGGAGAAGACTGACAGGGGGCCTTGGTAACAGCCTTCAACTCACTGAAGGGAGACTGCAAAGAGACTGGAGAGAGGCTGTTCACAGTGGTCACAGATGGCAAAACACAGAACAATGGTCTCAAGTTGTGGTTGGAAAGGTCCACGTTGAACATTAGGAAAAACTTTTTCACTAGGAGGATGGTGAAGCATTGGAATGGTCTACCCAGGGAGGTAGTGGAGTCTCCATCCCTGGAGGTGTTTAAGTCTCACCTCGACAAAGCCCTGGCTGGGCTGATCTGATGGGTTTGGTCCTGCCTAGGGCAAGGGGCTGGACTCGATGGCTTTTTTAGGTCTCTTCCAGCTCTATTGTTCTATGATTCTATGATTCTATGCGTGTGTACCACATTGAGCACAATGGGTCCTTCATTTTATTTGGGGCCCACAGACGTTGCCGTACTACACATAATTAATCTATAGTGTTTTACTTACAAATTTCTAGTTATAATTTATATAAACAGCTCATTAAAATATTTTATTCTTTTCTGTTTCATTTTCTCTGCAGCTCTTTTCACGATGGGTGGAAATAGTGAAGGGCAGCCCTGCAAGTTCCCCTTCAAATTTCAAGGCACATCCTATGACAGCTGCACGACAGAGGGAAGGACAGATGGGTACCGCTGGTGCGGAACTACTGAAGATTACGACAGAGATAAGAAGTATGGCTTTTGCCCAGAGACCGGTAAATAGGCATTTGATTTGATATGCTGGTGTACTTTGCCTTTGATCTCCATGTTGCACATGTAATATTTCATCCTTTAATTGAATGATTAAAAATAGCTGAATTAGGACCATATGGGCCTCTGCATGTGTTGCTATTTCCACTTTATTGAAAGTGTGACTTCATGTGATTGTGACTCCTAGGCACATAGACAATGCCACCTATAGATAAGCCCATAATAAATCTATGGATGTATATGTGTAATGTAACCAAGCTGGGACTCACCACCATGGTGGCTCCTGCTGGTCACTCAGAAATTAGGTCTTCAGCCTCTGGAGCGCCTCTTCTGGATGGTGTTTCACCCACTGTTACCAGTCTGCTTTCCACCCACTTATGTCAGCACCCACTTCCCTCCCAGACCATGGTGGCCTTCCCTTGGCGTACTGCTCTGCCGCAGAGCCCCCACTCTCTGGGGTCCTTCCCACCCAGGGAATCCCAAACACAGATACCCAGATTGCCTCAGTGACCCACTGCCAGTCTTCATCTAGTCCCTTATCTCAGGGGCAAACTGCAGTCTGAAATGGGCACTCATCAGCATCAAGGCGTTTTGGATCTGCTGCCTTCTGCTTCCCTCCCTGCCTCCCTGCTGCTCTAGTCAGGGCTGGCCCTAACTAATTGGCAGTCCTGGGCAAATGAGGAAAGCAGGGTGGGTTGGGGGAACTGCCAGCTGCACCATCCAAACTGCTGAACACTTCTGCCACACCCTGCTGAACCCCCAACCACACGCAGCATGCCCCAGCTCCTAGGCTGCTCAGCTGCAGCCCTGGCCCTCCCCCATCCCTGCACGGCAAGCACCCACTGGCTCTGGCCCCACATATGCCAGTCCCTTTCAGTGACCCCTTGAAATTGGTGGCCCTGGGCAACCACTAAGCTTGCTTCCCCCTAGGTCTAGTTCTGGCCCTAGTACCCTCAGGACTTGTCTCAGGCCCTGCAACCAGGGAGCTTGCCAGGCCAGAGATCTTCCAGCTCTTCCTCCCTTTCCCCTAGTTTCCCTCCCTCCTCTCCTGGAACGCCTATTTGTACAGCCTCAGTTGGGCCCTAACTGGCAGCTAATTGCCTTAGCTGCTGGCTCCTCAGCCTCAGCCTCAGTCCTCTGCCAGGGCTGGATTTTAACCCTTTCCTGCAGGAGTGGGATACTCACCTGACTACATGCAATATAATTAAACCAAAGTAATACCCATTAAACAAAACCAAAGAATTACTTAATTCCCTCCAACTCTCCAACCACTTCTCTTCTCCCAGGAAAAATAAAAATTCTCAAGTCCTTTCTGTTTCTCAGGAAAAGTCAGAGAAAATAAAATAGCTGTACACTATGCCTGGCAAGTAGGGAGAAGTGCTCAAAAAGGGAAGTGGGTTCAGAATTCAGTCCCCTTTAGTGAGTATGCTCTTGCAGAAGACCTCAGATAAATAGATCTCTAGACTTTCAGCCCAAGTGCTGGAAAAATGCTAGGTAGAGCTGTGTTGTACAGATCAGAACTAAACCCTAGAATTACGTCCAAAATTAAACTGAAGCCGTTGTATGTCTTTTTCCTTCTTCTCTCCAGTCACCTGATTAGCCATGAATATACCCATTCAGATGCAATCAGAACCACACTTGAAACACTGGACCAAAGCTCAGAGCTGGAGTTTTCCTGACATTTGAAGGAGGTTGCTTATGGTTTTTCTAGCAAAAGCAAGTTACAAATAGGAACTTTCCCTGATTCTTTGGCTTGTCCAGCTTCCAGATGGAAATAGAATTACTCACAACAAGAGTCATATATCTGAGATATACTGTATAAGCCAACCATGTATGGCCCAAATTTGTAAAAACATGCACCTCTAAAAGTGCATATAGTTTTGCCTATATCCAATTCGGATGAAAAAAACTTGGATGTAACAATCAAAGATAGTTTGCCCTTGAGCTCAGGAATGATCATGAGCACACATGTAAATAGGAACATGCTTGTAGATTTTAGATATAAGTGGCTACCACTACATGGTAAATGTAGTTGTATAAGTACTTCCTAATGTCCCTGTAACTTGAGCTGCAAATGAAAAAAGTACAAAACTATTTAAACAGTCAATGACTAATGCTTAACTTTTACATATTTCTTTTTTTAAAAGGGTGTTTAGCACAGTCAAATTTAGCTTCATAAACATGCCTTTATGAATTCTCACCACACTAGGGAACACATTGAAAAATATCTCTTCTCTCCAGAATAATGAATTTTCTGCTTTCTTTACAATTTTTAAAGTTCATTAACTTAAGCTGTTATTATATAGCATGTCTCAGGAACAAAAGGAGTTTAGAGAATCGTATAACGTGGCAGGAATCATTTTTCTAAGAAACACATTAAAAACACTGCTATTCATTTAAACTGGCTCTGATAGTTCAGCACTCTTGGCTCTTAACAGAGCTAAGGTGAAGCCACCAAATGTAATGAAACCAAAACTAATCTTAAATCTAGCTCTGAAGGAAAGGTTGGCTGAGCAGAGTTTTAATCTATTTTCAAACTTTTAAAAATCCCACATATTTTTAAAATACATATTTGAAACATTTTGATTGATTGCTCATTATTTCTCATTTTCTTATTCATCATTACGGTTAAAGGTAAAAAGTATCAAACTTGGCATAACTGATAATGGGACACCAAAAACTATAAGTGATAGTTAAAGGAGCAGAAGAATATTGGGACTAATATATTGAAATCCTTACACAAAATCTTAACAATAACTAGAAGTAGTTTATACAATTAACCTATATGCTGTTTTGTGCAGCAGCTAACAGAGTCAGGTCCCAATTAGGTATGAGTTAAGAAAAGGTGATGGCTGTCAATCTTCTGTCACAGAAGCTGATGTATTCCCTATTTGTATTTAAATGTTGTTTTCCCATAGCAATGTCAACAGTTGGTGGAAATTCAGAAGGAGCTCCTTGTGTGTTTCCTTTCACTTTCCTTGGCAATAAGTATGACTCCTGCACAAGTGCTGGACGTAGTGATGGCAAGATGTGGTGTGCCTCCACTAGTAATTATGATGATGACCGCAAATGGGGCTTTTGTCCAGATCAAGGTAACATTGTTTCTCACAGAAATGCTTGAAATCCTTCAAAAATGTGTATTACTTAATCCCATCTTGAGCAAACCAATGATAAAAGAATGCTGAACAAATTGTTGTGAGTATTTGTTGTACTTGGCACTGCATCCAGGATAAGTTTGGGCCCATATTTATAATTCATTTACACTTCCATTACTTTCCCTAAAAAATTGGGAATGCATATCTTACTTTTAAAACCAAAAGAATAAAGGGACACTCTTGGAGCACATCTGGCACCCAAAGTTAGGTTTTGCAAAAAAGCTTGTCTAAATAAATACATAAAATTGCTTGCATGATATTTTAAAAAGACAGCAAAGGAAACAGGTTTTTAATCATAAATGTTTCCCTAAGGGATTAGCATTCCCCCTCCAAATCCTTAACTATAAAAAGGAGGGGAAATATTTTTTTAACACTTTTCATTTTAATAATCTTTGGTGCTATGTATAAGAAAATCTGAGATTTTTTTTTAAAGTCAGTATTTTCAATATTTACCAAGTGCCTGATATATGGAAGCATCTTCCATTTTCTTAGAACATGAATTAACTGCTATATTCAGATCTTCTTATTTGGTAACTTTTGATAAAATGCTGACCTTTTGTAAGATGGATGATTTTTCACCTATCAGTGTTTCTTTAACAGTACTAAATTGATGCCTTTTGTTGATAATATAGATTATGGAGGTGATGTCTTGGCATTGATAAATATGTCTCAGAGTCCAGAATGGCAGTACAAAAAGACTAGTGACATAAGGCAGGCGTTGAACTCAGAAATCCAGAGGTGAAAGGCTACTGCACTGACTCTAGACCACCCTCCACCTTGTTTTAGTATCAATTCAACCAAGGCAAATAATGAAAAGAGTTATCTTGTTATTATAAAATTAAAAAATAACAGTACATTTGTGTAGCCCCTGGATGGTTTTAATTATTGAAAGCAATGTGCAGGATCCAGATTGTGGTTTAATTCTTCCATGCTAAATAAATCAAACATTTCACTTAAACTACTTCCTTCTTTCTCCAAAGTACTGATCAGTTTTCAAGGGCACTTTACATAAGAGAGGAAGAAAATACATTCATGAATCAACTGTCCAATAAAATTTAAAAGAAACTTTTCTGTCCTAAGACTTGGCAATATGGCTGGCATGTGTGACTGGAGGCTGCTAAAGTGTTTTTATCTAAAATTCCCTATCAAGGAATATTTATTTATGGGAACCTTTAGGTGGAGAGTGGAGGCATGGCAATTTTATGGGACTGGGATAATATATGCAGCGTATATTTATTCAGATACAAAGCAACCTCGGTGACTCATTGTGTTGTTCAGGTTACAGTCTTTTCTTGGTCGCTGCTCATGAATTTGGCCATGCCATGGGACTAGAGCACTCTGAGGACCCTGGAGCTCTTATGGCTCCAATCTACACCTTTACCAAGAACTTCAGACTTTCTCAGGATGATGTTAAAGGAATCCAGGAACTTTATGGTAAAGTACTCATCATTTCTCAAATGTACATGGAGGCTGTCCTATTATTTTCAGATGCTATTGTAAATAATGTGCAGTTCTGACCAAATTAGAAATGCAAATTTCCATTTCCCTGTCCACCTCACTCAGAATCTTGTTAGCATTTCTACTTCTTATTAATGGCTCAGTTCAATTGCAGTTGCTTAAACTTCTGACTGTGAAACCCCCAGTGCTGCATAGGTGAATCCCAAATCTTTAGGTGGAACTTTGAAAATCCCTCTCTCTGTTTTTGGATATGAAAGGCCATGCTGGGAATTGTGGGCTATCTGTATCATATCGTGGAGACTCTAACTCAGTGGTCATCACCAGGTGCGAGGGGCTCATAATCACTTTACCTTACATGTTGCTTCACATGTTACTGGATCACAACTAAATGGCAAAGGGCAGTACAAGGGTACTTGTATGGACTGTACCCACTCCCCCTGCTACAGCAGGAGTTCTGGGTCCCCCAATGAGCCTTGAGGTTGGAGGGGATCTCAGCCACATGCATAGGGAGGAGCTCTCCTACTCTTCTTTTTTTTCTACTATGGTATTCTCTCCAAACGTAGTACTAGTAGTAAGCTTCTTCCACTTCTACATCTTGGAGCATAGGCCACTGACAACCATTCACCATCGCCCTGGGCAATCTTTTCCAATTCTGACCAGGTGTATCCCATCTTTTTTTGTGTCTGCCTTCAGGTCTCTACTCCAGGTTTTCTTGGGCACTGTTTTTTAACTTTTGGGTTCCAACTTAAGGCTTGCCAAACTCAGTGAGGTCCTACACATATCTCCACAATGTGAGGTTAGGGATGCACATGTGCCTAACTGGTTTTCACATATTCCACCATTAGGCTAAGGAGCCTGTATTGGAAGTGGATTAAAGGTACAGTTTGTTGAAATGGGGAACATGCAGCCGTTTATTTCTTTGCATATGATAGATATGCATTTGTTGATATGGTCTGATGCATATAATGTATGTGTGTGAGAATGTGTGGGGTTTTTTGTGTATCCCTTCCTAAATAAGTAAAATTCCTATGCAACACCCCTGGTTTTATGGGGTATACATGAATAGTATAGGGCAGAATTGTGGCCCAACATGGTTGTTGGCTTTTCCCAAGGACAGCGTACTCACTACAATCAGCCAGAAAGAACTTAATGCTAGATATTCAACTCTTCACTTGGTCTCTTGGAAGAAAGGGGATGATAGAGCTTAATACTTAGTGGGGGTTGATCCTGCTTGAAGCAGGGGGACTGGACTAGATGACCTCTGGAGGTTCCTTCCAGCCCTATGATTCTGTGATTCTATGATATTACCTTGCTAAGCAATTTTCTTCTTCTTCCCTTTTTTTAGTCTGTGAAGGACATTTAAGTCTGTGCTCCAAAGGCCTTTTTTGTCCACAAGCAATGCAATGATCTCAAAGCTGTTTCACGGATGGGGATACATGCATGCCATCTTCATTCTCTTGCTATTGTTTTCATTAAGGAGATTTCCCTAGACTCAGAAGCTGGTGACTGCTGATGGTGGTTAAAATTACAGTAAATTGTAATGAAGGGACAACTTGCTTTTCATGAGATTCATGGCTTCATTTTGTTCAGTTAAAGATTATTATACACTTCATACATTTTTTTTGTTATTTTCTGCTAAGTTCCAGATTGATGTGTGGATAACCACACTCCTCACATGCTTGATTTATTGATGATGGACCAGAATTTGCTAGCATAATGTGTTACCTCTATTAGGCTGCTGCTACACTACCATTATCCCATTGGAGGGGTCATGGTAGTGTGGCAATTTGAAGGAGGCTAATGAGGCGCTGACATGAGGCACCTTATTAGCATAATGGCAGCCACGTGAACAAACTTCAAATTTCAGATTGACAGTGAAGTTGGGGGCAGCTTTGAAATAAGCACCCCACTATGACATTCCCTTGCTCTGCTCTAGTTCTGTGAGAGTAAGTTGAAGTGAGGTGCTTATTTCGAAGCTGTCCCCCGTCTTCACTGTCAATCTGAAATTCAAAGTTTGTTCATGTGGCCGCCATTATGCTAATGAGATGCTGAATATGCTGCCAGTGCATGCCAGTGCTTCATTAGCCTGATTTGAATTGCCTCCTTACCATGCCCCCTCCGATGGGACAGCGGTAGTGTAGCAGCAGCCTTACAGTCCTATCCATCAGCCAATCAGCATACATGATCAAAGAAATGAATTCAAGAAAGCCTGCAGATTTCTAGAACAAAATTAGCCCCATGAGGTTAGCTGGAGGGTGGACTAAGTAAACAGTATGTAGCTGCTCATGGATAGAGGCAGTTATCACAGTGTCTGTAAGTTCATGAAGTTGGCCAGCCTAGACAGAGTTCATTTTCAAGAGCAGCTGTTAGAAAGCACAAGAGCAATGATGTGTTTGAGAACTATACAGAGTGGCAGTATTCTTAAATATGTGCAAAGATAGAAGTCATACAAACTTAAAGAGGTGAAGGAGTTGCGTGGGAGTCTAGGAGCTACCTACAGACAAGTCCATGATCCATCTATTTTGGTTATTCTTTTTTCCAGTTGTAGCCAATGTTGAATGCATCAGAGGAAGATATTAAAGAATAAAATGCACCCAACCTTTAATGCTATGTCACAGGGATGAAGCAAATTTTTCCTTACCTAGTTGGTGCTCAGTGAAAGTGCATCTCCCACCATGATTTAGGCTTCACAATAGGAAGAGCAAAATTCTTAGATAATGTGTGGGAGGTGGTGGTATCTGTGGTATGTGTGGGAGGTGGTATCTCCCAAGATCTCTCTGGAGAATCAAAAAAGAAATCAAATAGTTGTATTCTGTGTTCATAAGTCATATTTATTGGTTTTCTCCAAGGATCATTTTAGCTTATATTGCATGGTTTTATGACTTTGATCAGTTAAAATCAATTACGTTCTACAGACCTGCTGAACTACTATGTGGGGATACCAATATTTCTTGAATAGAAGACCACTGATCAGTTTGAAAGGATCATACTATTTCTCCAGATGTGTTTACCAGCTTTTTTCTTGCATCACTTCTTAATTATTGGTGCCTTGATTCTGTAATCCTGGATACCTGAGAAATACTAATAATAACACCAAGTAACTACTAGGTGAAAGTTTTTTAACCACAAACCTGACCTGGATTTTCATTCTTTCCAGTTCCCAGGCTCTTGAATTAAAATTGTTTCATTTTTATGTAAAGTCTGATGAGCCGAATCAAGATCAGATTTCATTGTGCAAGGTGCTACACCTAACATAGGAAAAGCAATCCCTCTGGGAATATGATACAATCTAACTAGACAAGACGAAGAGGTGGAGGCTGGAAAGGATGCAGCATATTACTGAAAGATTTGGAAATGAGGTTCAGTAAGGGTGATATTCACAAGTTAATAGAAAAAAATCTCTGGAAGACCTCCGAATTTAACCCATGCCTCCTAATTCCCAGGGCTGAGCCTTAACCAGAAGACCAACCTTCCTGCCTCTTTAACTAACCGAAATAATACTTTACAGAAATGAAGAGTCTTTTTTAGTTACACAAACTCATATTTTGATTTTGGGATTGTGTTCATTACACATTTTCTAGCATTATTCAGAGCTACATCAAATCCACTGGAGTTGCATTTTATTTGAATATCACCTGATTGCTATGGAGCAGCCAGGTGCTTTACCAGGCAATGCAGCCACAGTCAAATAACAAAACAAATGAAATCCAACAGATGGCAGAGAGCGTGCTTTGAAGAGAACATTTTTATTCTTAATGAGGGGAGAAAGGCTACAAATGGCTGAAATGTGTATTTATTACTTGCAAATTATTAGCACACTGGAAAAAATGGCAGTAAAAAGAGCTGGTATGTATTCAGAAGTATCTGCATGTGAGCTCAGATATAAAGGCATGTAGTGTTTTAAGAAATTTTGATTTATTATCTTTGAAATTACTGTGGGTGGGGGAAGGGGAGAGAAACAGGGACAATGCTCAAAGTTAAAGTCACAAATTGCTACCAAAATTTGCCTTAAAAATTTTCCAAACTGAGTTGATGAGCTCCACTATGCAAAGGAGGGGAAATATAGGCACTTAGAAGTGACATGGTTGCCAATCTCACAGAAGACTAGTAGAAGAGCTGGAAATAGACCTCTGCCCCCAACATAGCCTTCAGAGTCCTAACCAAGTTCCCAATTCACTGAACTACAACAAAGCCTCAGAGGTATTTTGTAATTTCCATCAAATACAGCCTCCATACAGCTGAAGTGATCATCTCCCTTCAATGGTTTATAGCAGTTCAATATTACTAGAACAACAATACACTCAAATGTTACAATATAAATCTGTTCTTCTTTGTAGGAGGATCCACCGATTTTGGCCCAGGTCCAGAGCCAACGCTTGGACCCATCACCCCAGTGTTGTGCAAACAAGATGTTGTATTTGATGGTGTCGCTCAAATTAGAGGAGAAACGTTTTTCTTCAAAGACAGGTAAGTGAGAGACGTTGGTTAGTGGCAAAAAGGTGCCATAAAAAGATGTAGGAAAATTGTTCTCTCTTGCAACACAGAGCAGGGCCAGAGGAAATGTGTCCAAATGAAGTTTAGCAAATATAACACAGAGTTCAGGAAATGCCTCCTAACTATGAGAACAGTGGGACAATGGAACAGACTGCCTAGGGAGGTCATGGAATTTCCCTCACTAGAAGTTTTGAAAAGGAGGCTGGAGTATCAGGGCAATTTGGCCCTGGGGTTGTACTAGATGACCCTTGCAGCCCTTCTAACCCTATGATTCTAGGATTATTTGGAGAAGAAGGAAAGTTTGTGTTATACTATCAATACAATTCTGTAAAACCTGAAGGCTGTGTCCACGCTTGCATTTCGTTGACAAAAGCCAGGGAGCGTCCACATTACCAGGTACTTATCGACAGTAAATTGACAGAATGCACCACTCTTGTTGACAGTCTTATTCTGCTCCCCATGACGCATAACACCTCTGTCGATAGAGATCTGTCGAAGGAAAGCTGATCTGGACGTTCCATGGGCCTCTCTGTCTACAGACAAAGCTTCCAGGACACCGGGCAGCACTGGGTGTTTTGAGATCAACAGCAGTTGGCTGTTTTGTGATCTGCTTGGCATTTGGCCATGATCTGTTGACAGAAGCTTTGTTGGAAGACATCTTCCAACAAAAACTTCTGTCGACGAATTGCTGTAATCTAGACATAGCTGAAGACTTATAATCAAAGAGTTCTAATCAAACAATACCTGCCCTTTCTTTTATATGCATGAATATGGCAAAGTATCCTAAAGGAGTCATAAGAGAAAGAATATGACAACATTCATGTCTGATAACACAAAGAAGTAGGGATGGGTGAAGCAAGTTCATATACAGTAAGTGTTATAAAAAAAAGTTTGTCTTCTCAGAACCAAGCTCCTTTCAGATTCTGGATGGTTTTGTGTGTTTTTTTTTATTTTATTTATTTATTTTTATTTCTGGTTTCTGGTCTGCATTGGGTCTACTACTACCAAGCCATGACAAAGACTGGGCTGCAATAATTCAAGCCAGGATCAGACCCCAGAAATGCCAAAAACCTCATAAAAAGCTTCGTCTCATCATATTTCCAGCCCATTTTGCAAATTGAAAGTGCCAATATTATCCTTGATGTGTCTTCACCAGCCTTTATTCAGTAACACCACAGATGAATTTACCCCAAGAAGATTAAATAGTTCAGAGAAGCATCAAAATTTTGAATGCTTATTCAAACCAGACATAAACGTCAACCTTTTGATCACGGCAAAGTTACCCACAGAATTAGATCTGGAATAGATTCATGAGATAATCCACCCCATCCCCTGGCAATTCAGAATTTATTCACAATAAACCAGGAGTGGAGAACCTTTTTTTTGTGTCTGGGCACTGACCTGTAGACAAATAAGTCAGGGGCCACAGAAGTGAAAAAAAACCCATCACTGCTGTGGTCCCTGACTGTAAGGGGGCTCTGAGCAGGAAGGAGAGTGCAGGAGCAGGCCGGGAATTGGGGGATCTGGATGGGAAGGAGGGTGCTGGGGTGGGATGGGTGTAGGTGATCTGGGCCAGAGTGGGCTGGAAGAGCAGTCTGTGGGTGGAGGATGTGGGAAGGAGGGGGCAGGCACATGTTGGGAGTGTGGGTCTAAGTGGGAGGACAGGTGGAGCAATGTTTGAGGTGTGGAGTACGGAAGGGAAGGGTCAGGGTGGAAGTTAGGGGTGTGGGAGGGAGGGGACAGAAGCACAGTGAGGGTCGGGAGTCTGGGCAGCCTGGAGTGCAGGAGAGGGATGTAGGATCTGGGCAAGAGAGGATGGAAAGTTTGGGGTGTGAAGTCTGGGAGAGAGTAGTGAGGGTGGGGGTGGGGGCCTGGATGGGAAGCTATCCAGGGACATGGGGTCTGGCTGATGGCGTGCACACACCTTTGCAGCACCCCTGGGTGCATATGGCTCTGCATCCCCTTCCTCTGCTCCCAGGAACTGCCCTCCACTACTTCAATTGGCTGAAATTCCAAACAATCAGAGCAGCTGTAGGAAGCCTCCAAGCAGCCTGCCCAGGCCACTGCTCCTCCTCCTATCTGGGAAAAGCAGTGATTGGCAGAAGATCCCAGAACCGCTTCCTGAGCCCCCTCCTCCTGACCCTCGCTCCTGGCAGAGCCCATGGTCTGGATCTGGACCACAGTTTGCCTGATCTGGCCTACAAGGCTCAGGGCTCTCCACCCTCCACCTTGCCATGGGCTGGATGCCGTGGAGGGAAGCCCCAAGCCTCAGGGTCCAGGTCCAGACAAGCCATAGTGCAGATCCGAACTGCAGGCTATGGGTTTCCCGCTCCTGCTATAAACCACTTGTGAGTGTCTTTTGTAGCATAAACCTACGTACTGTAAATCCAGCAATGGGAAGTCCCCACTTTTCTAATGAAAAGAATTTGATTGAGGTTGGTATCCTGGCTTTTACTGTGTACTGTTTGCACATAGATATTGGCAAAATTTTCAAATCCACTTACAAGATAATTGGAAAAGTATCCAATAGTGGCATATATTTATCTACAAATACAAGCTACACATTTCAGAGCAACTCTAGTATCTGAGAGGTAACCGTGTTAGTCTGTATCTTCAAGAACAACAAGAAGTCCTGTGGCACCTTATAGACTAACAGATATTTTGGAGCATAAGCTTTCATGGGCAAAGACCCATTTCATCTAATGCTTATGCTCCAAAATATCTGTTAGTCTACAAAGGTGCCACATGACTTCTTGTTGAGACCAACCCCAGTGACCCATAAATTCACACTCTATCATAGATACAGAGTCATATTTGTAAGTACATGATGAACTACTTCACAGATACTACTATGATGTCATCTGCCTGAGCAGTTGCTTTTCCAGGGTTTTTAATGTAGTACTCTCAGAACTCAGTGATTTACCTTAGGGGAAGCCAAACACTAATAAATAGTGTAATCTGGTCTCAGGCTGCTATAAAGGTGCACTAGGGTCACTGGCAGCTGTAAAGCAACCGGTGGTAAGGATCCAGGGATGGGGACAGAGCTGCTTCAAAACTGGAATTTCCATCCACATGAAAATCCAAAATTCTGAACAAACCAAACATTCTGTTTCAGAGCAGAGTGGAAATGTTGAAATTTCCCATGAAGGGAACTTAGGGGTGGGGAACTTTGGAACAATCATTTTCCAGGGAGCAATGTTCCCTCTTTTTCTATCTGTGCATCAAGGCATTTGTGGATGTGTACCACCAACAGAAACACACTCTGCCCACTGAAGATAGCTGTGGATTCTCTGCTAATCAGCTGGGTGGCACCTGACTCTCTCTTGGGCAGCTGTGCAAGCACTCAGTTTATAGGGAACACTACCTGGAAGCCTCAGATTTTCAGGGTTCCCAGTTCTTTTCTGTCGCTTTGGCAGGTTTGTCTAGAACTGGAACGTTGAAGGGCTTCCAGACTCCCGTATCTGCAATAGCTTGGGCTCTGCCACAGAAGCCTGAAAGCTCTGAGGTCCCCAACTCAGAGATAGTTTGAATGGCCAGGGTGTTCCAAGAGCCACTGGCCCTGGAAGCTTGGGCTTCCCAGCAGCACACCAGGTAAGGTGGCAGAAAACCAGGAAGGGAACCTACCTGTGTTCTGGTCGGAAGGTCATCAAACCAAATAGATTCTACAAAATAATTCAGTATGGATGGATCAGTAATGAGAAGCTGTTTACCCAGAAGATTTCTGATCAGCTCTCTTAGGGTGACTATAAACAGCACCATTACACCTCCTTCCCCTATTGCTTGGTTACACCAACTATTCTCTGGAAATAGCTGAGCCATGTGCATGCATTATATATGTGTGTGCATGAAAGTCAAATGCAACAGCTCAGTTAGAACCAGAAAGTCAACCTACCAAAACTCTACAATGGTATGGACCCATTCAACTTCAGTGTCTATGTATGACAAAAAAGTAACAGAGAATGAAAGACTGAACTCCAAATGTTCTTTTGTTCCAATAATCAAACGCTTTAATATTGGCACAAAACCAGACAACTGTTATGCAAGAGGGTAGACAAAATAATCATATAATAGCGCTGTCTGGCCTTAAATTCTATGAATCCAATGTCTGTGTTTATATATACAATAGGTGTGTGGGAGTATATAGGTACACATGTTCACATTCATTTGTACTGGAGTATATTCATTTTAGAAAATATGCTTTTCAATATCATCTAAAATGTTAAAATGAATCCAACTTTCGTTTAAAAGAAGCAGACTTTCTTATTGAAAACTGCTTATGCAGTGCTATAAAATATGAAATTGGCATGAATAAGAATGTCGATGGTTATATTATTTTCTCGAATAAACAGGCGTAACGGCCATTTTTCCAACAGTGTTGGAAACTACCGCAGTTATGTGCTCTGCTGAAACACAAGAGATTTGCAAGCACAGAACAGAACTAAATAACTAAACTGGGCATGCTCATAAAACCTCTGAAGTGGAACTTCCAATCCTCAGGCCATTTAATAGTCATTTGTGCCTGCTGGTGTCATATGCCCAGAAATCTCCATGCTTAGTTTCCAGCTGGAACACTTCTGATTTTCTGTGAAATAATATTGCCCTACCAATGTTCTTTGATCATCCTTTCAGGGAAAAAGATAGAGCATAAGGGAGAGTCAAGCTTTTGGGGCCTGATTCACCACTATGTTACTCCACTGATGTAACTCCTGGATGCACTCCAAACTTACATTCATGTGAGAACATAATCAAGAGTCAGAAGGTTTAATTTTTGCTCTGTCACTGGATTTCTGGTTCAGTAATAGAATCTGGGGTGACAAATGTAGGAGAGAGGAACACAGTAAAGAGACTGTGAAGACAATGCCTGCTGAAACTGCTTTATGCTACTGTTGGTATAAGTGGCCTCAAGAGAATGCCCAAGGGAAGGGACATCTGCTGGCATTGGAACACCTTTGGTCAGGTCTACATAATGGGAAAAATCAATTTAAGATATGCAACTCCAGCTACATGAATTGCGTAGCTGGAGTCAACGTATTTTAAATCAATTTTTCCTGCTGTCCCCACAGCTGGAGGTTAACGAGAAACTCTCCCACTGACTTCCCTTCCTCCTTGCAGTTGCAAGGAGTACCATGGTCAATGGGGGAGTCCTGATGGTTCAATTTAAGTGTGCTAAATCAATCCCTGGAACACAGAATCACAGAATCACAGGGCTGGAAGGGATGCTAGTGGTCATCTAGTCCAGCCCCCTGCTTCAAGCAGGATCAACCCCCACTAAGTCATCCCAGCCAGGACCTTGTCCAGCAAGGACTTAAAAACCTCAAGGGATGGAAACCTTGACCACCAGTAAGTGTAGATATACCCTTAGAAGCTCCTGTGCTATTCCTTTCAGTTCCCAGAAAAGGAGGTGTATCCAGGGCTTTCCAACAATCTGGTGATGAGCAGCTGCCAGTACAGTCCCTTGTGGGCTGTGGGCAGTTGTACAAGCAGTCCATAGAGAGCAAATATTGCAGAAAGCCACCTTTGGACCATTCCATGCCTGAGCTGTGAAGGGCCGGGCTGCAGGACCTGACCCACTTACCATACACTTCCACTAGCCTTGATATCTGGGGGACAGACCATAGTTCAGGCTTCCTTTTAGATAAAAAAATGGCCTTTCTGTTAAGTCAGTCACTTTTACAATAAAACAAAAAACATAAATATAAATCCAAGGAGTCAAATTTGTTGCATAAACTCTGCATTGTACAAAACTAACTTGAAGTTTGCAAAACCTGCCTGACTGGAGGCTAGCACACACCATTTCTGAACTGTATGATTAATGTTTATATTCCAATGCCATATTTATCACTTTTAGAACCCAGTTTTCAGATAGGACCCAAGCCAATGATTTAAGCCCAGATTTTAGTTATATTTATATGTTCAGCACTGCAATGCCTAACTGATTGAGCAATCGAAGGTAACATTCCCAAAAGTGATTTTGGCACTAAGCCCCTAAGTCACTTTGATGTTCATGTCCTGATTTCAGAAAGCATCCTAACACTGCACTCAATATTCATATTCCACAAAAGTACAGCTGTAATTATTTTCTGGCACAAATAGAATTCACAACTAGAAGCCTACAACAGGTCCTATTAAAACCAGTTCTCCAGCCATGAAAATCCAAGATTCCTGGAGAAGCCTCCATTCATTATCCTGGAAAAAAGAGAGGAGGTTATCAGATGTATAAGTATGCTGGACTTCCTCTCATACTGTAGGATACCTCTCTTGGGCTCAGCAACAGCTTTTTGCAGTTCCTTTCCTGCTCTCTCCCCTCCTTTCTTTGTATTAGTAACAGAGAGGTAGCCGTGTTCGTCTATATTCTAACAAAACAAAACAGCAGTCATGTAGTACTTTAAAGACTAACAAAATGATTTATTAGGTGATGAGCTTTTTGTGGGATAGACCCACTTGTTCAGATCTGCATAATTTCCAGCCCAGACCCAGATATATAGCATAGAGGGGAAAAAAAATGCAGTAAAAACTGACCCCCATGGAGGACTAGAACTGCCCATGCCCGTGGTCCTGTCTATGCCTTGGGCATATAGCTATAAGCCTGGCTTGACTAATCCTCCCCACCTGTTGAAAGATAGAGCTGGATACTAGGGTGTTTGTGAAACCCCCTATGAGAGATGCCAGGAGCTGAAATCACAGGGTTCTGCCTTCGGCCGATCCCAAGCAGTGGGGTTGGGAGTTACGACGGTGGGCGACGGTGACTGGCGGGCGGCTGGTAGGAGCGGCGGTGGACGATGGCGACTGGTGGGCGGCCGGTAGGAGCAGTGGTGGGTGATGGTGACCGGCTGGTGGCAGCAAGGGGAGGCTGCAGACAAGTGGACAGCTAGTACTGCCCTGGTGATGTATCTGCGGGCTTTGGTTTGGGACTGCACCGCAGAAGGTACATCCTGTAACTGTGTGTGGGGTAAAGGGCCAAGAGACTGGGTTCTACTGCATATGGGGATGGTATCTGGGTGAAGGGGGTTTGTTTCTTCTTTGCTTAGATATACTGCATCTGTCACCATAACCTTGGGGTAGGTTATGGTCGTTAATCAAGCCATTTCTATCTCAGACTCTGTGCTTGTGAGGGGCGGGGGAGAACCGCCTTACAGGCACCCAGCATGGGGGTGAAATTGTCCCAGGCCACTGGGTGGGGGCTCGAGCCGGTTGGTTGGATTCTTGACAGGAAAACCCCACAAGAGTTGAACCCAGCCCTTCTGGCAGGCATCTGGCATTAACAGAAGGGTTACATAAGTGGGGGCTCGTCCGGGATCTCTTTTGCTGGGTAGTACCCCTCGCAAGCACACATATATATATATATAACATTGTAAGAAGCAGTTCTGTTGTTGCAGGATAAGTTAGAGTTTATACCATGGCTGGCCGTATGCTAGAAGAGTGGTGTGAGGAGTTGAGTATCGATCCTAGAAATTGTCTCTTAGTTTTAGGGATACCTGAGGGTATGGAAGATGGCCCAATTGAGGCCCTTCTAACAAAAGCCATTGATTCTCTAACGAGGTGTCGCATACGGGGGCGTAGACCTCAAGTAGACAGCAAAGCATTTGTGGTGCTATGTGAATTGCCAGTAGCTGTGGACTCTTTGCAGATCCCAAGTGAGATAAAGATTCCCACTGGCACCTTGAAAGTTGTGATTGCCAAGGCCTTTGCAACAGGCCCCGCCTCACATGCTGTATTTGAGGAGAAGATGACAACCTTCTTGGCACAGGAAGGAAAGACTATGGCAGACGTGTCGAGTCTACTGAGTGCTGAACCAGTGGCCCCTGGCCCTTCTATGAATGTATGGGTCAAAGCTTTGGGACAAGCATTGGAGAAGGTCCTGTGACCTCATCATGAGTCTAGTTCATACTGTAAGTTACGCTTATTTTCTGGTGGTGTGGTCCCAATACCAGGAGAAGAAGCATTTGAACCCTGGTTAGAACATACCACGGAAATGCTCCGAGAGTGGGCAGTACCTGAAGCTGAGAAGAGAAGGCGACTGATAGAGAGTCTCCGGGGACCCGCGCTGGATGTCATTCGCACAGTGAAGCTGGGTAGTCTGGAGGCTAGTGCAAATGACTGCTTAGAAGCTCTCAATCATGCTTTTGGGAGGATTGAAGATTCGGAGGAAGTTTATTGCAAGTTCCTGAGTACCAGACAACAGAGGGACGAAAAGCTGTCAGCCTATGTTCAGAGGTTGGAGAAACTACTGCAGAGAGTTGTTTTGCATGGAGCCATCACAGCGGAACAAATGGATCGAACGCGAGTGTCCCAGATTGTGAGGGGAGCGCAATACCAGCACCCAATCCTATTCTACCTTTGGTTAAGAGAACGACTGGTGGCCCCACCCAGCTATTTGCGATTGATTAAAGAGATCCGAGAAGATGAAGAAAAGCAGGCCACTAGTGAGAGCTGGGGCACTCAACAGTCCAAACATGGCGGTACAGCCTTCTCGCAACCCCCCACAATATTGATGGTGAACAGTGGAGAGGAGCTCGCCCAGAAGGTGCAAGACCTGATGGTGCAGGTGGACGAACTGAGGGGCACTGTAGGTCCAGCCCGGTCACCAGAGAGGTGAACAGCTAGCAGCAGTGGTCCATAAGACTGGGCTCAGGACCCCTACTTCTACAGGTCGGCCAAGTATAGGATCATTCTTCTGCTACAAATGTGGTCAGGAAGGACACACTGCAGCAAGATGTCGAAATAGAGAAAATCCAACACTGGTGTACCAAAAGCTGAGGGTCACCTGGGAAAAGTCAGGAAATGGCTACAGGGTTTGAGGAAAGGAGCTGCACACAACCTCTGGAATTGAAGGCTCCCTTAGAAGAGAAAGACCCATGGCCTTCCCACAAGGACTAATAGGGCCTAGAGCAGAAGTCAATGTGAAGATAGAAGGGGTGGAATGTAGAGCCGTACTTGATACAGGATCTCAAGTGACTATCATATTCCAGTCATTCTATCAGCAAAGGCTTGGGCACCTACCTATCCAGCCACTGACGGGTCTCGGCCTGTGTGGACTCAGCATGAATGAATACCCCTATGCGGGATATGTCATAGTGCACCTAGAGTTCCCGGAAGAAGTGGCAGGGGTAAGATAAGAGGTAGACACAGTTGCCTTAATATGCCCCAACCCCAAGGGGATCTCTGATGTGTCGGTGCTAATAGGGACCAACTCCAGTCTCTTTAAAGTACTGGCAGAATACTGCAGACGACGGGCCGGGGACCAATACCTGAGCACCCTGATGATTCATGCACTTTGTGCTGAAGCCTACAAAAAATTTGAGGATTCTAAACAGGAGTTGCCTGAACTACCAATGGGTGCCCTGAGGTATGCGGGCACAACTCCCATAGTAGTGTCTGCAAGGACAGAGCAAGAGGTGCTCACTAGGAGTACCTGGCTAAAGAGCAGCGGAGGGACTGTAGCTATGGTAGAGCATCCAGCTGACGGAGGCCTTCCTGAAGGAGTGTTGGTTCCCAGTGGAGTTATAGCCTTACCTGCTGAAGCACAGGAAGAGGTGACTATACTAATCGCTAATGAGACGAGTCGTGATATTGTTGTAAAGCGAGGGCAAAAGATAGCAGACCTTTTTGAGCCCGATGCAGTGGTAAAGCCCCAGTGTGGTACTCCGGCCCCAACGATAGATCCAGAAAAATTTGACTTTGGAGATTCACCACTGTCTGAGGAACGGAAGACGCAGTTAAGGAAAAAGCTTTGCAAGAGAACAAAGGTATTCTCACTGCATGAGTGGGATGTGCAAAAGGGGTTGAACATAACATCAGGCTGCATGATTCTCGACCCTTCCGGGAGAGATCTAGGAAGATCGCCCTTTCTGAGATGGAAGATGTGCGACAGCATCTTCAAGAGCTGGCAGAGAATGGCATCATTACAGACTCCCACAGCCCATATGCTTCACCCATTGTTGTGGTCTGTAAAAAGAATGGAAAAATCCGGATGTGTATTGATTACCGCACCCTAAACAGCCGTACAGTGACTGACCAGTACACTATGCCTCGGATCCAAGATGCCTTAGACTGCCTGCTAGGAAGCCAGTGGTTCTCAGTTTTAGACCTTCGAAGTGGATACTATCAGATTCCTCTGGGGGCAGAAGATAAAGAGAAGACAGCCTTCATCTGCCCATTAGAGTTCTACCAGTTCGAACGCATGCCGCGAGGGATTTCTGGGGCACCAGCCACATTCCAGTGTCTTATGGAGAAAGTTGTGGGAGACATGAACCTACTGCAAGTCTTGGTTTACTTGGATGACCCGATCGTATTCGGAAGAACATTGGAGGAACATGAAGAGAGACTTCTTAAGGTCCTTGACCGGTTGGAGGACTATGGGTTGAAACTTTCAATTGACAAATGCCAGTTTTGTAGAACATCGGTGAAGTATGTGGTTCACATTGTGTCCCAGGAAGGTGTGAGTACTGATCCAGACAAAATAGAGGCACTTGTCACATGACCATGTCCCAACAATTACCGAGAGCTTAAAACCTTTCTTGGATTTAGTGGATATTACCGTAGATTTGTGGAACATTATGCATCCATTGTCAAGCCTTTGAATGATCTCACTCACAGATACCCGCTCAACAAGAGCAAGACTAAGACCAAGGGTAAGGGGGGGCCCTCAAGACTTCCAGGGCAGAAGTGCTGTGGTCCTCTAGAGCCTTTTGGATCACAATGGGATAAGAGGTGTGAGAAAGCTTTCCGAGAGATCATTAATTGCCTAACTCATGCTCCAGTCCTAGTGTTTGCTGACCCAAACAAACCCTTTATCTTGCATACGGATGCCAGTTTGGAAGGGTTAGGGGCGGTGTTATACCAAGATGTGGACGGCAAACATAGGCCTGAGGCCTTCGCTAGCCGAGGATTGTCTGACAGTGAGACCCGTTACCCCATCCACAAGCTAGAGTTCTTGGCCTTGAAGTGGGCCATCACTGAGAAGTTTCATGACTACCTGTATGGTGCTAAGTTCCAAGTATGGACAGACAACAATCCATTGACATATGTATTGACAAGTGCTAAGCTGGACGTGACTGGGCAGAGATGGGTGGCTGCCTTGGCCAGCTACGAGTTCAGCCTACAGTACCGATCGGGGAGAAGCAACATTGACGCCGATGCATTGTCACAACGTCCACAGCCACCGGAGATTGCTGAGATTCCTGTAGATGTAGTAAGAGCCATTTGCAATGGAAGTTATCACAAGTCCCAGGCCCCTGAGAGTTGCATTGCTGAAACTCTGGGTTTACCATCTGAGAGTGTGCCGTCGGCCTCTGTGAACTATATTGCATTGGATCAATTTCCATTGCCTAGGCTCAATGCGGCGGACTGGCAAAAAGCCCAGTTGCAAGATGCTGACATCCGTGGCACCCTACTCGCAAAAAGAGAGGGGCAAGACCCTCGGACCATTGTTCCCTCCACTCCGGGAAGTAAATACTACTAAGGGAGTGGGACAAACTGAGACTGATACAAGGCGTGCTGCACCGGGTCACCGTAGATCCATTGCAAAATCGACAAACACAACTGGTACTACCAACCGCATACAGGGTTCTGGCCATGAGGGCTCTGCATGATGATTTCGGACATTTGGGTATGGAAAGAACACTTGAGCTGCTCTGTAATAGGTTCTATTGGCCCCGGATGGCCGAGGATGTACGCTGGAAATGTGAGACGTGTGTTCGATGTGTTCAACGCAAAACTCTGCCCACTAGAGCAGCCTATCTGCAGAGCATCACGACCAGCAAACCCTTGGAACTGGTATGCATTGACTTCTTGTCTCTGGAACTGGATAGGAAGAATATTGGAAACATCTTAGTGGTAACCGATCACTTTACCCGATATGCTCAGGCCTACCCCACACGGGACCAGAGAGCCACTACTGTGGCACGGGTATTGTGGGAAAAGTACTTCTCAGTGTTTGGACTCCCAACTCGGATACACTCTGACCAAAGGCGAGACTTTGAAAGTCAACTCTTAAAGGAGGTGCTAAGAGTGGCAGGAATCAAGAAGTCCAGGACAACTCCTTACCACCCGCAAGCTGACCCTCAGCCAGAACGGTTTAACCGAACCTTATTGGATATGCTGGGGACATTGCGCCCGGAGCAGAAAGCGGCCTGGAGTCAACATGTTGCCTTTTTGGTGCATGCCTACAATGCCACAAAGAATGACGCTACGGGAGCCACCCCGTACTTGCTAATGTTTGGACGAGAGCCCAGACTACCAATAGACTTATGTTTCGGGGTGTCAGGGGATGGGGAAGGCTATGAGACACATCTGCAGTATGTTTCCTGACTAAAGGAAAAGCTGCGGGATGCCTACCGTTTGGCTACGGCAGCTGCCCGCAGGAACACAGATCGTAACAAACACCGGTATGATGCAAGAGTGCACCCTCAGGAGCTCCAACTTGGGGACCGAGTTCTCCTGCGGAATCTAGGGGTTGCTGGTAAACACAAGATTGCCGATAGATGGAAGGCAACACCCTACCTGGTGGTGGAAAGACTTAAGGACCTACCTGTTTACAAGATTAAACCTGAGAGCGGATCAGGGCCAATGAAGACCATACATAGGAATCTCCTACTGCCCGTGGGAGAGTTGGTTGGTGCATCTGCAGAGATGGACTATGACATACGACCGGGTTGCAAAGAAAGTGCAAGGTCACATCCATTACCCAACACAGGCAGTGGGTACAGTGGAGATGATCTACCCTTATCCAGCACCTTTGAGAGTGATTCTGAAGAGGATGAGATTCCCATGGAACACCCTAGAGTGGGAACCAGGTCCCAGAATCTATTGCAGGAACCTGGGGAAAGGGCAACACCTTTGGCACTGAATCCCAGAGCAGAAGTGTTTAGGCCCTGGCCTGGGGACCCTCCTTCCACAACAAGACTAGTCTGGGATGATGAACCTGCCCCAATTGCCGACAGTTTGGAGGAGAACCAGGGATGTGCAGATACACCCCGATTAGCTGACAGAGACGTTTTTGTCCAGGATATCCCAGTCTGTGAGCAAGAGACACAAGGACCAATGTGTGTGAAGGGGGAGTCCCCAGGTGGATGCCCCTTGCCCTTGCTGTCAGAGGAGGACCCTGCAACCCCTGTTATCCCCATCCTCAATAGGCGAGATAGAGCCATAAAGCCCATAAACAGACTAACTTATGAGGCACCTGGAGTAGTTGGGGAGGATGTAATACATCTGGCACACAGACTTGTAGAAGCCATAGTGAGCTTTCTCAGGCCATTTGAGGGGAATTCATGTGGATGTTATAATCGAAACAGTGTTTTGCCGGGATGTCAAATTCTCAGCTGGGGGGAGGATGTAGGGAATGTGGCAGAAGGAACGCAATGCTGCTGAAGGCTGGGAGGAATGTGTCTCCCAGAGGTCATCTGCATGAGAATGCAAAGAGCGGCAGGTGTGATACTGAGGCTGGGAGGAGTGTGTCTCCCAGTGATCATTTGCATGAGAATGCAAAGGTGTGCATGTGTGATACCTTTTCGGGCAAAGCCTAATGGGTAGCAAGTAAGCCATGAGATTTGGTCTATTGTAAACATGTAGCTGTAAAATCACAATTTAAGCTGACACTTAATGCGGGAGTTGTGAGATCTCTCCAATGCTCTGGGTTGTTGTGGGGGACAGGGCAGTCGCCTTAGCTGTGTAAAGCCGTGTCTACACGTGCATGCTATTTCGAAGTAGCGGCGGCAACTTCGAAATAGCGCCCGTCACGTCTACACGTGTTGGGTGCTATTTCGAAGTTGAAATCGACGTTAGGTGGCAAGACGTCGAAGTCGCTAACCCCATGAGGGGATGGGAATAGCACCCTACTTCGACGTTCAACATCGAAGTAGGGAACGTGTAGACGATCCGCGTCCCGCAACATCAAAATAGCGGGGTCCTCCATGGCGGCCATCAGCTGGGGGGTTGAGAGATGCTCTCTCTCCAGCCCCTGAGGGGCTCTGTGGTCACCGTGTGCAGCAGCCCATAGCCCAGGCTTCTGGCTGCTGCTGCTGCAGCTGGGGATCCATGCTGCATGCACAGGGTCTGCAACTAGTTGTCGGGTCAGTGCATCTTGTGCTGTTTAGTGCAAGTGTGTCTGGGAGGGGCCCTTTAAGGGAGCAACTTGCTGTTGAGTCCGCCCTGTGACCCTGTGTGCAGCTGTGCCTGGCACCCTTATTTCAGTGTGTGCTACTTTGGTGTGTAGACGTTCCCTCGCAGCGCCTATTTCGATGTGGTGCTGCCCAACGTCGACGTTCAACGTCGACGTTGCCAGCCCTGGAGGACGTGTAGACACTATTCATCGAAATAGCCTATTTCGATGTCACTACATCGAAATAAGCTATTTCGATGTAGCGTGCACATGTAGACGTAGCCTAAGACATTGATTACACAGGGCTGCCTGGTTTAAAGCATTGTGAGAAAGAAGGGGAGGGGCACTGGTTGAGCCAGCTTGCTGAGTGCTATGGGCCTGCCTATGCCTTGGCCATATAGTTTTAAGCCTGTCTTGATTAACCCTCCCCACCTGTTGAAAGATAGAGCTGGATACTAGGGTGTTTGTAAAACCCCCTATGAGAGATGCCAGGAGCTGAAATCACAGAGTGGCAGCTGAGGCCATGCAGAGCTGAAATCACAGGGTTCTGCCTTCGGCCGATCCCAAGCAGTAGGGTTGGGAGTTATGACGGTGGGTGACAGCGACTGGCGGGCGGCTGGTAGGAGCGGCGGTGGACGATGGCGACTGGTGGGTGGCCGGTAGGAGCAGCGGTGGGCGATGGTGGCAGGCTGGTGGCAGCAAGGGGAGGCTGCAGACAAGTGGACAGCTAGTACTGCCCTGGTGATGTATCTGCGGGCTTTGGTTTGGGACTGCACCGCAGAAGGTACATCCTGTAACTGTGTGTGGGGTAAAGGGCCAAGAGCCCCCAGCAAGAGACTGGGTTCTACTGCATGTGGGGATGGTATCTGGGTGAAGGGGGTTTGTTTCTTCTTTGCTTAGATATACTGCATCTTGTCACCGTAACCTTGGGGTAGGTTATGGTCATTAAACAAGCCATTTCTATCTCAGACTCTGTGCTTGCGAGGGGTGGGGGAGAACCGCCTTACAGGCACCCAGCACAGGGGTAAAATTGTCCCAGGCCACTGGGTGGGGACTCGAGGCGGTTGGTTGTATCCTTGACAGGAAAACCCCACAAGAGTTGAACCCGGCCCTTCTGGCAAGCATCTGGCATTAACAGAAGGGTTACAACAAAACACTCGTGCTTGCTCTTAACAATGTTGTGCAGAGCACAATAGGCTGCAACAATCCTGGGACTGTTGGGGAGGCTAACGTCCAGGTGCATGTTCAAACAATGGAAGTGCCCCTCTAGGCATCCGAAGGCCCACTCCACAGTATTGTGGGCATAGTTGAGGTGATAGTTAAAAACATCCTGGCTGGCGGTGGTGTGCCCTGTGTAGGGGCACATCAGCCATGGCTGCAAGGGGCACACCGCATCGGCCAATATGCAGGGTGGCATTGTGGTGGCCCCCATGGGGAGCTCCTTGGCAGGGATGTACATGCCCTCATCCATGCAGCACCCCAACCAGGAGTTCTGAAGTACCTGGGAGTCATGGGCTCGCCCAGACCAGCCCACACAGATGTCAGTGAACCAGCCCCTGACATCAACAAGGGCCTGCAGCACCATGGAGTCGTAATCCTTGTGTAGCAGCTTGCACTGTGGTGCAGGGTACAGATTGCTGTATGGGTGCCATCAGGGGTGCTGAAGCAGTTGGAGAACCTAACGGCTGTGAATCCTGCCATGGTATCATCCAGATCCCCAAGGTGGATGGCCCTCCGCAGGATCACGCAGTTGATCACCTGGACCACCTGTGTGAGGGAGGGCACTGACATTTGGGCCTGCAGGGCCCCCAGAACTCCTCCCCTGCAGGGCCTCCCAGCCCAGGGTCTCATTACTCCCTTCCTGTGATGGGTCTGGGGCCTCAGCTTGGCTTACCACCTCCTCCAACAGTGGTCTTGTCCACCCCAAATTGGTGTCCCACCAAACAATGGCTGTCCAGGATGGCCAGCTTCCACAGTGCAATCCCCACTCGTTTCTCAACTGGGAGTGTGAGCTGTATGCGAGTGTACATTTGCTGCAGGGCAGGTGTGAGCCACTGGCACAGCTCTACGAATGTCTGCCTCCCCATTTGGAAATTCTGGAGCCACACTTCCTTGTCCCACTGGCCCAGCACCCACCTGTCTCCACTGGGGGGTGGCTTCAGAGGCTCCATAGGTGATAGGCTACAGGGTGTGGTGGTTGCCCTGTAGCCAGGGCCTGCAGGACCCCAGTGGGGCAGAGGTTGTGGGCTACAGGGCTCCCAGCATGGCCAGGATGACCACTGACATCTGGGCCCTGGTGTCAGTGGAGGCATCAGCCCCGGGCAGCTGCTGGTGCTCCGTGCACTGCAGCATTCCCTCAGAGCAAGGTCTCTACAGTGGTGTCTGCTGCTCTGCAGTGCTCTGTGTGTGCAGATTGGGTGTGTTTGGGAGGGACCCTTTAAGGGGGCTGCTGGCTGCGAGACCCAGAAGGGCTTGTCAACCATGAGATTCCGTGTGTGGCATTTCCTGGCTTGTTCTTTCAAAAGGGCTTGCATTGCTGTCTGGACACTCCCTTTCAAAAGACCAGGACCCTCTTTCGAAAAAGTGGACTAGTACAATGATACGCTTTGTGTGAGTGGCCGCATTCTTTCGATACCCCTTATTTCTATTTTGATTTTCGAAGTTACAGCTTTCGAGATGCGTGTGTACTGTAGACACAGCCATGGGCCATGTCTGCACTAGCCAAAAATTTCAAAATGGCCATGCAAATGCTATTTCGAAGTTTACTAATGAAGCACTGAAATACATATTCAGCACCTCATTAGAATGCGGGCAGATGTGGCAGTTCGAAATTGGGGCGGCTCGCCGCCACACAGCTCATCCAGACGGGGCTCCTTTTCGAAAGGAGTAAGGGGACTTCGAAGTAGCCAAGGTCCTTTCAAAAAGGAGCCCCATCTGGACGAGCCGCCCCAATTTCAAAGCACCGCGGCTGCCCGCATGCTAATGAGGCGCTGAATATGTATTTCAGCGCTTCGTTAGTAAACTTCGAAATGGACATTTGCATGGCCATTTCGAAGTTTTTGGCTAGTGTAGACAAGGCCATGGTGTAACTTAGTTATTCCAAGAACAATATAAAAGCTAAAACAGATTGTTCAAACTGACTCATAGTTTATCTAACATTCAGCAAAGAGAGGGAGTGACTGTTTGGTTTGGAACTCATTTGCCTCTCAGTCTTCCAGATTTCACAACATCAGAAAAGGCAGAAAACATCCTTCAGATCCATTTCTGGAATTAAGAAATAATCCTGAATCATGGGGCCTTGTATGACTCACCCATCTTAACAAAAAAAAATGAGCAAAAGGTTATATTACATAGAATTTCTAGAATTTAGAAATTTGTTTTCACTGCCAATTAGAACAAAAAAGTCAAAAATTCAAAATTACTTGCAAAATGAGAAGTCCAAAAATTTAAATTCAAAGCCCCTAAATAATTTTGTTTCACTAATATAAAAACATACTACAGGTTGAACCTCTCTTGTCCAGCACCTTCAGGACCTCACCAGTGCCAGACAAGAGAATTTGCCAGATGACAGGAGGTCAATATTTTCTAGCACCTTACCAACACTTCCACTGCTTACTGGACTCTTAGAAGACATTTAGGGGTCAATTACAGCTAAATAACAGCAAAGAACATTGACAGCCAGGACAGGGGGCTCGAAACAAACTTTATAGGACCATGGGAAATGGTCACACCCATGATAACTGGTTATCAAGCTAACTAAAATCATGTCAAATTACAAGGTTTGCTGGACAAGAGAGTTCTGGATTAGAGAGATTCAACCTGTGTGTTATATACAATACACATTATTCAAATTAATATTTAATATTAAAGTCTAAACAGTGTTCACATTATTTAAATGAAAAAAAAGTTGAAACAATTAATTTCTCCTTTTTTGCCCTTGATTTTTTATTTTTTTTGGAACCACCATATAACCACAAGACATGTCGATTTTGACTAAAATGCGTTTTCCAACAGAAAACTTTTGTGTTAGAAACATTTTGATGGGCCCATTCATTAGCGATGGGCTTGAACCAGATCCCTGCTTTTGACCTGTTCTGGGTTCTGGGTGGTTTAGATATGGATCACTGGCCCTTTTCACTGACTAAAGCCCAAAATCTGATCCAGACTTGCAGGGCCAGTCCTAGCCAATTGGTGGCCCTGGGCAAATTTTGGTGGCCCCTTGAAAACGGTGGTCTCCACAATAACCTCAAGCCAAGTGCTCTGCCCCAGCTGCACACCCAGCAGCTGGCCCAGTCCTGGAGTGTGCAGCGTGGCAGAGGCCACCCAGAAGTGGAGCTGCCACCCAGAAGTGCATGCAGAGTGGTGGCGCCCGGCCTGGGAGTGGAGTGCCTACTCGGGAGTGCGCAGCCCAGGTGAAGGCTAGCTACTGAGACAGCAGCCGAGCCCAACATGCTGGACTGGCTTTTTGGCAGCCCCTTCAGAGAGGCAGCCCTTGGCAACTGCCCGGTTCGCTGGACCCTAAAACCAGCTCTGCAGACGTGGCAAAGGGGAGCAGAGTTGCTAATGTAGATCAGAATTCTGCAGTGTGGGCCCTTCTCAAAGGGTAATCAGTTATGAAGATCTATAAAGATATTGGAAGAGATGCATTAGATAGAGTTGCATGTGATCTACTTTTCTGTGAAAGAAAAGAATTATATGAGGCAATAGAATATTGTGAATCATTAAATTTACTAGTTTTTTGTATCCTGCTACTGCTAATCTGATTACATCTTCATTACAATAAAAAAAATGAAATTGCTCTTCATATTGGTGAAAGAATAGCATACATCAATACATCATTGCTCCATATCTCAGTTTATGTCCAACATAATTTTCCTAAGGAAAAAGGAAAAGTAACATACATTTAGCCATTTGCTGTCTTGCTCATAACAGCTACTACATCCTGTTATCATAACTGTTTAATTTTTAGAAATGAGACAAAAAAACTACAGTGCTTACAAATACACATTTTAAAATGGTCTCGGCCTTGTCAGCTTCATTTGTTCAGAGTCAGATTTCAACTGATGATGGTAAGAAATCAGTAGTGGTAATTTAGGGCCTAATACTCCAATTTTTGGCAAAAATGAAAACAATTTCAGTCTCTGGGCATTTCATGAGATGGTGGGTACCAGTTACAGGTGAGATAGTATAGCGCATTTTTTCAGCATCTAATTTTCAGAATGATAGAAGCAGGATTTGACCTGATAATTAGGTTACTAGCTACCAATGAATGACTACCTTGCTTGATTTTTCAAGTTTCAGCTAGCTTGTTGACTTTTCCTCTTATAAAACTGGCAAACTGCTATCAGCTTTTGTTCTGATGGAGGGTGGAGGGAAAAGGCTGTTCTTTCAATAGGGGAGGAAAACAGTAGTGCCTTTGTTAATATCAAATGCCTTCTACACAATGCATTGCCATTCAAAAATAGTTACAGCTTTTTAAATCTTAAAATGAATGATGATATTGTTTGTACATAAAATAAGCATTTCTCTAAAGAAAATGTTTAATGTTTCTTTTACTTTTCTGCAGCTTGATATATAGTTATTCAATTTGAACTTTTCGTCACTACAATAATAGTTGCAAGGGCAATTTATGGAATAAAAATGTCTGTGTTTGTCAAACATTTGTCCATCTGCTCCATACATAATAGCAAGATAACTGTAATAATTTATCTGCCTTGTAAATGGTTTTATTTGTCTAACTGAAGCACAGAAATCATTCTACTCTGACACAAGAAGCAATCTGAACTCTTCAGTAACCAATCTACCCCATTTCGGTGGGGTTCCGACATAGGCAGATTATACAACCATTTCACTGAAGAGGCTTTATTGAACCTCTAAGGCACTGTTTTGAATATATTCCGAAGCAGTGCTAAGTTTGTGCTGCTGTTGCTAGCCCATGTGAGCACATACGCCAGTGCATGCACATATGCCTTTGCCAGAAATGATAAGAAACAGATGTGTGGATGAATCAGTTCATTGTAAAGCCTGTGAAATTTTCTATTCTCAGATTCATGTGGAGGACGGTAAACCCTCGAAATAAGCCCACAGGTCCTTTGCTTGTTGCTACATTCTGGCCGGAGGTACCAGAAAAAATCGATGCTGTCTATGAGGCCCCTCAGGAAGAGAAGACGGTGTTTTTTTCAGGTACTGGTTTGAAGTTGTAAATGTAGCTTGCATAGAAGTTGCATTCCAATTGAGTCTTTTTTAAATGCTGATATGGATCACGGAAATGTATCTTTGAGGGTGACTTTATCAGATCTTTCATAGAGTTGGATTTCAGCCATTCCTTTCCCAGGACTAAAGGTCCAGAATCTGCAAGTTGCTCACCACTATTAACTACCGGCAGCTGAAAGGCTGTTAGTATCCTGACAGGAAAGATCAGCAACATGCAGAATGGATTCATTGTATGTGAATGCTCATCAAATCACTCACACATACTGTCACGTTTCATTTTGTCCAGTTCACTCCCATTGTCAGCTACAGTATCAGTACAGATCACTGTTCTTTGACTATTGGACTTTCTTCCATTCTTTATCATTTTCTTCCACTGCACCTCTACTCTCTGCCAAAGACAACTTCAAACTCTGCATTCCAGGACTCTAACCTGGAATACTAAACAGGCAGAGAAAATGTGTGCAGGCATGCCAGCTAGCTTGATGGGAGGGGATAATACTACATAGAAATCAGTATACTATCCAGTTTAAATTAATTATATATCTCTCCACAGATCCAGCTAGCCTGGCCCAAACTAGTGAAGCTCCAAGGTTGTTTTCAATGCTTGGACAACCAAGCCAGCAAAAACATTCTCTAGAATCCACTGTAACATGCCTAAACATCTCTAAGCATGTAAAAACCACATGGTTGAAGTTGCTGTACATTTTCTGCACAGGAAGAAAAAAGTACTGATAATTTATTTGACATGTTTGATTGGCTACATGATAGAAAATAAAAACTCAGCACAATCAACATATTTTCATATGCCACCCACGACAAATATAGTTGTTGACTGTGGGGGACTTTGGAGACTTTTTTTTATAGTTTGATATTTTTGTTTTGTTTTCCTTTTATCCAAGGAAATGCAATTGCTTTAGAAGAATTCTAAACACGAAAAACTAGAAAATGCTAAATGGCCAGTAGGTATCTGCCTCTAGTCCAAGTATCTGAAAATGCTTTGTATAGGAGAATCCATATATTACTCCTGAATGTCAATGCTGGAAACCTACCAGGAAGCAATGACTGTGAAAAAAAACATTTGTGGTGGATTGTCAGCTGCACACAAGCTCCTAGTGTGGTTCTGAGGCCAGGACAGCTAATGTGATCCTGAGATGCAAAAACCAGGGAATCTGAACTAGGAGCAGAGAGTTTATTGTACCTCTGTATATGGCACTGGTGCTACTGCAGCTGGAATAGAGTGTCCATTTTTGGAGCCGACAATCAAGAAGGATATAGATAAATTGGACTGGTTTCAGGGAAAAGCCCCAAGAATCAATGAAAGATGAAAAAAGCCTGGCTGATAATGACAAACTCAAAGAGCTCAATTTACTTACCTTAACAATGAGAGTATAAAGTGGTGACTATATTACAGTCTATGAGCATCTACATGGGGGACAGATATTTGATTACAGGGTCCAGTCTAGCAGAAAAAGGCTGGATGTTCAAGATCAACAAATTCAGACTAGAAATAAGGAATACATTTTTATAGTAAACATGATTAATCAGTGGGGCAATCCCGTCTCTCCAGCACTGACAATATTTAAATCAAGTTTGGATGTTGTTCTAACAGATCTGCTCCAGGAATTATTTTGAGTTACTTCTATGGCTGGTGCGATACATGAGATCAGATTAGTTTATCACAATTATCCTCAAAAATCTGTGAGCTGTCCAGAAACCTCAGTGCTGTCCCTTACACTTGTCTTATGCTACCTAACTTAGCTTAGGAGCCGACTGTCAGTGAAGTCAATGGAAAGCTTTCTGACATTTGTAATTATTGCAAACATAATTATGGTCCATGGAAATGCTGTCTCTGGATGAAAGCTGCCTTTGTTCCTGGTGGTGAGGTTCACTGACGTCAGTGAAATATTCACTGAGCAAGTTACCAATCAATGTACAGGTTGCAGAATTTGGCCCTTTAATTTGTATGTATTTTGGGTCATATTCGAGTTTTGCTGAATGAAAGACCACAGATTCAGGGCCTTTTAAAGTGTAGATATAGATAAACACTTCATGTGTAAGAAGCTTGTATCTAACTCAGTGATTCTCAATCAGTGTACTATGACATCCTGGTGTGCCATGAGAACTCTCCAAATATGCCCTGGAATTTCACCAATTTGGAGAAATTGATGACTGCACACCAGATGTGCTTAAGCAGCAAGGCTGCCTGAGTTCCAGCTGGTGCAGGGTTCATCAGTCCCCTCCTTCTCCCCTGAAAAGCCACTGTCAGGGGACATGCTGCCCCTGCAGGACTCTGTTTGCACCAGCAGGTGGATGAAATGTGCTTCCAGGCCCAAATGACCTAGCAGAGATCACACCCCCACTCCTTGCTGTGGCAAGGGAGAGGAAGGGAGGGCAGGAGCCTGTTAGAGCTGGGGTGTGGTTTAAATGCCACATCCTGGGTTCAATGTACTAGCAGGTAGGGGAGCCTGTCATTTACTCAACATTCCCAGCCTGGTGTGGAGCAGATTTTGAAAATGTGTCTGTGCTCGCTGTTGAAGATTGTTTATTGTTGTATGCACTACTATGTTGCAAACTTCTCTAGTAAGACTGTAACCATATTAAATGTAAGTAAATGTGATGTTTATGAGAAATTGATTCAGCCAAAAAAAGTGGGTGTGCCGTGGAATTGTTTGTCTCATTGAAGTGTGCCATGTTACTGAAAAAGTTGGAAACCACTGATGTAAGTCGATCAATAAACAAAAATGTCTGAAATATTCAAACCCTGGATACATGGAGAGAGTGGATGTTAGCAAGATCTGGGCTCTCTTTGGCCTTCATACTATCCTGCTTTAAGTTTAACTTCATCATCTAGCCAGATTATCACTAATTTTTTGTATTACAGTAAACTTCACTGAGCTCAATGCCCTGTTGTGTATACTCATAGACAGAGGAACTCCCTCTTCCAGATAGCTTATGATCTAAATAGACAAGTCAGATGACAAGCAGGAGGGGAAGAGATGTGTCAGAGTTAACTACCATGTAACTAAATGCTTTTCCTATGTAGGAAATGAGTACTGGGTTTATTCAGCCAGTACTTTGGAGAGAGGATATCCAAAGAAACTCACCAGTCTGGGGTTACCTCCCGAGGTACAGCACATCAATGCAGCTTTTAACTGGAGCAAAAACAAGAAGACATACATTTTTGCCGGAGACAAGTTTTGGAGGTGAGACATATTACAGTTAAGGTGATGAGCCTTTAACTAAACTCCCAGTCATTTGTTTTCATTTGGGCTCAGTTGTTTGCTGCAAAATGTTTTGTTACACAGGAGCCTGCCATGATCATATTCCTTTGCGGCCTGGAAACAAGGTGGTCAGGTGAGAAGACGTGAAATAAATATCTGAGATTTTCAGAAGCACAAATAGCAGCTAGGTGAAAGCACTGAGAGCTAACCATTTCCTATGTGTTTGAATTCTTTACCCTCAGCCACTATATCTGAAGGGCCCGAGATATAAAATTGGGGAAACAAGGGACAGTATAATGCTAGCAAACTTTGTTTGGGATAACTGTTATTCTTGTAGCAATAGAAGTAATAAAGGGCTAACTTAGTATGGTTACCATATCTGAACTTTCAAAAAAGAGGACACCTCTGAGAGGGAGTGTATCTGTATCAGTATCTACCAACTCATGTTGTATTAATGTGCTAGATAAGAATAGATGTTAATTGAGAAATGCCTGCGGCGCATCCAGGCAGAGCGAGGCTTTCAGCCTCCATGGCAGGAGAATCACAGGCATGAGCTCACTGACATGGGCTCCACATCCTGCCAGGTATAATACATGAATACAATGTGAGATGGTAGATACTGCTACAGATACACTCCTTCTCAGGGATGTCCCCTTTTTTAGATGGTAACCTGATTATTTGGTGCTGATGAGAACTTAGCACACCCTGCTGAAGTATATCTGTTAATCTTTTGTCATGCATTAATTTGAAATGTATTTTGACAGCCTCTGCTATCCTTTCCATATTGTCTGTGCACATTGATGTCTATACACTTTTTTTAGGATGGCCATAGATGCTTACAAATACTTGTGTCAATATTGTATTACCCAAAGAGTTACATTGGAAATGTCTGTCGAGGAGTTAAAATTATATTATGTATCATAAGTAATCAAACATAGACATCAAATGTCAGGTTATTATTGTTGTTTATCACATATTACGATAGTACCTGGAAGTTCTAACAAAGATGGGATCCATTTGTGCTACATACAGTAGTTACAGGTAGTAAAAGGTGGTTTTTGAATCAAAGAGCTTACATTTTAAATAGGTAAGACAGACAAAGGCTGGGAGAAACTAAGAGTTATCCCCATTTTACAGAAAGAGAATTGAAACACAGAATGACTAGATGACCTTGCTAGAGTCACATAGGAAGTCTGTGGCAGAGCTAGAGACTGAAGCCAACTATCCTGAAAACTATTCTTCCCAAGTAATCAAATACTCAAAGAATTGCACAATAGGAAGCTTTGTCTACGTTGTTCTAGAAGGAAAGGACAGGTCCTTCACACCCCACCTTGTCTAGAAACCCTAACAGAATCCTCTGCCAAGAGGAAGTGGCTTTAACAGCAGGTTTGTGATTGTAATTGAAAGGCTAGTATCAAATACCTTTCAGATGAAGAAAAATGTACTTGTTTTATTTAGTGGAGTTGCACGAGTATAATTGTCAGTGAGTTTTGACACAAAAACGGTTCTTAAAATTAGTCACCTTTTTGCTGAACTGCAATGATTTAGCTATTGAATAAACATCAAGGGTGTAGTAGAGCTGGGAGAAGAACTCAGATATCCTGACATCCTTGCTTCTGCTTTAATCACCTGACAGACCTTCCTCTCATTAGAAATTAGGATAGGGTTTGGTTTTAAGAATACACACTTTAAATTCCATATAGAAATAAGAGCCATCAATTAATTGACAATATAGAAACAAGTAAAACTTGGGAAGAGCCTACTATAGATATAATATGTTCCCAAAGTTTCAAATATGCTTTTAGTGGTATGTAAGCTATATCACATATCAAAGGTACATCTAGGGTGCATGCATCATTTTTATATAAGCAATAAGTTCATATTGGCTATGTCTACACTAGCACACTATGTCAAAGTAGCCTATTTCGACGTAAGAACATCGAAATAGGCTACTTCGCCGCGTATCTTGTACACATCCTCCAGGGCTGGTGTCATCGATGTTCAGCGTTGAAGTTGTGATGGGAATGTCGAAAGGAGCCACCCTGAAAGGAAATGTGGAGCATCCACACACACAAGCGCTCCCCGTTGAAATAATGGGCCAGCAAAGCCCCAAGCCACTCCCTTAAAGGGCCCCTCCCAGACACACTCGCCCTGCACAGCACGAGATCCACAGTGCCGACAACCAGTTGCAGACCCCGTGCACACAGCATGGACCCCCAGCTGCTGCAGCAGCAGCAGCCAGAAGCCCTGGGCTAAGGGCTGCTGCACCCGGCGACCATAGAGCCCCTTGGGGCTGGACAGAGCATCTCTCAACCCCTCAGCTGATGACCGCCTCAGCTGAGGACCCTGCTATTTCGATGTAGCAGGACACGGATCGTCTACACATACCCTACTTCAATGCTGAACGTGGAAGTAGGGTGCTATTCCCATCTTCGGATAGGAATAGCGATTTCGACCTCTCACCTCCTAACATCGATTTCAACATCAAAATAGCTCACAGCACGTGTAGATGCGATGCGTACTATTTTGACGCTGTGCCAGCTACTCCGAAGTAGTCGGCTAGTGTAGACGCACCCATTGTGAACAGAGTTGATGCAGTGTCTCTTGTTATGCCCTAGTGCCTATGTCTTCTGAGTACATAAAATATCCTTTCCTAAAGCTTGCACTTTGAAAGACTAGTATGCTTAAATTATCTTTGAGAACAGTGCTCTCTTCTTTTACCCATTATCTTAACATACAGGCGTTGATCTGAAAAAGCAAACAAATTACTTCCCACTCACTTTGAATATATTAACTATGCAGCTGGTCATGTTTAATGTTTTCAATATTTATAATATTGCCATGTAGCCTGTGCTATCTTAATTGTAGTTTAAAATGTAGTTTGAATAAGGATTTGTTTCACTATAGCCATATATATTAAGAAGCCATCATGGTATAGCTAACTTAGGCCCACAGAGGCCTACATTTTCTTTGCTTTCCTGTCAGCAGTAACACAAGCAGCCTGCCAGTGAAATATAGCAAAAGGAGCTTTTTGCAGAATATATTTCTTTCACTCTGTTTATAAGAAAAGTTAAGGTCAGACAGGTCAAATTAGTAAGGTTGAGACGTAAGTAAATCTTCACTATCCGCAACACTTTTCTGACACCAACTGGTGTTCAAGCTTCCCCCACCTACCCTGGCTGGAAAGGTGTGATGTTACCAATTGAATTCGAAAAAGGGTCACCTCAGAGTTGTAACCCCCACAGACCCAGGTTGCCAGTCCCAGGAATAGTACCTGCAAGCACAGGGTCTAAAGCCCTGCACTCTACCACATGAGCTAAAGGCCAGCTGGCTTTCAGCCAAGGCTGTGGAGCAGAGACTTCACTCACCCCAGATGAGGTCTTAGTGCCTCTGGTTACTACATGCTTCTCTGGGCTGAGGAAGCACATCCCAACTTCTGAGACCTTCCAGCAGTTCTTCCCAGCCAATGCACCAGTTGTAACACTGACAGACCCAAGTTACCAACCCCACAGATAGAACCTGCAAACATATAGTCTAAAGCCCTGTACTCTACCACAGGAGATGAAGACCAACTGCGTCTCAGCTGAGGCTGTAGAGTAGAGACTTCGCTCACCCCAGATGAGGTCTCGGTACCTCTGGGTACTACACAGTGTTTTTCCCTCAACTTTTTATCAGAAATTGGTCTTAAGAAACATACATGTTGAGGTCATTGGGAAACTTGGGGTATGGTTGATTATTAAAGATTCTATGAAATCAGAGCTTAGTTTAGCATCAGTATTTAAGTACTATAACAAAAAATGGGTCTGAGATCCCCTCGCTGCATGGGGAAGGGGTGCTAGATGGAATCTGTACCACAGGTGTATCTTCCACCTCCATTGGCTTTTTCTCCCTTTACTATCTCTGTTATCTTTGCTACCACTGTTCTTAGAACAGCCTTTTGTTTCTCCTCTTTAATTTGAATTCTACTCACTGCAATAACACCTTTCTCACCCACTGAAGTGAGCTGTCCTTGGCTTCTAGAGGGTTCAGAGGAATCAGTGAGTATTGCACCCTGCTTGCCTAGCATAAATTTAAACCATAAGTGCAGTTAGTTAAGTGACTTGTATTAGTTGTTATAATATTGTTAAGTAAAATCTCTGTTCATAACCAGATATTAACTGTACTAAACATCTTCAGTTTGTATCTAAGTGCTGCTTTAATACCATTGTGCTGCTAAAACAAACTGTAAGCACTGCTAAAAGTATTGTCTGTGTAATCAGTGGAAATCCTGAAAACTCACCTCTAGCTTGAGACATGCTCTGTCTCAGACTCTTTATTTCAACTCCGGAGAGGTGCGAACCTTAGTATTAAAACTTTGTCAGATTGGCGAGCCTTCCCAAATCCATATACTACATTTCCTCTCCCTTGCCCTCCCGAGGGAACAGGCATTTGTAACACTTCATATTATAGACTATGAGTTAGCAAAGCTACAGGTTTCCTCCTTAACATTCAGCGCTTTGATTGGCTGTACTTTTGGGTCTCCAAGAAATTTATCACTCTGATCTCAGACATTATTTCTCTCAAAGCCCCTTACACATTGTAGTCACTGTGGAATGTATAATTTATTGTTGAGCAACTAAACAGCTTAACTGATTAGATCAGTTTAAAGGAGATAGCGAACAATCAGACATTTGGGAAAAGGCACCTACATTTAACATGAACATTATAACCATTAAATATGTATCTGCTTTATTTTATACATGTATTCTGCCAGAAAGTGTCAAAATAACCACTTTTCAAAGGCCTTTCCATGTCATTATCACATGCTTAAAACAGAGGGATAAGCATGAACCCTGCTTCCTTCCTTTCAATGTCTTCATAGCAGGATTGTTAAGCCAGGGGGGTTTTTCAGGCCACTTAGGCAGGGAGATGGTGCATAAATTCCCAGCTCAACATTTAAACTTACACTGCAGGAGGGTTTAGCCACAAAAGAAAGTTTTACTTAAATTGTAATAGAAAAAGTAATTTTTAAATATCTCTGACTATATGGGCTTAATTTTGATCCAAGTTACATCAGGATAAATGAGGAGTAAATCAGTCAAAATCAAGAGTTTTACATGTGTAAAATTGGTAAGGGAGAAAAGACACAGACTATCCATAGAACAGGAATGGAAACAGTTCTGTACAGTATTTGTGTACAGGAAGTAAATAATCATAAATAATCAGTCCACTATCACTGTTTAAACTGAGGTTCACTGGTGCCTCTGAGGGGCAGTTTTGTAGCTGGGGCATAGGCACATCCCCTGCTATTGTCTTTTGGTGAGTCCTGCATAATCTTTCTCCTTCTGGGAATCAACCTCTGTCAGTAGGTCAATGTGAGATGGAAAGTCAGACCATAGCCTCCCTGCCCTCTTGAGGATATCCTGCATCCGCAGGGTCACACAGGACAGTCAGTTGTGCACAGCAGGGTGGGGAGGCTTCTGACATCTTTCCTGAGCCTGTGCACAAGCTGGTCTAGAGTGAAGTGTCCACATTGAACAAAACATCAGATCCTCAGCTGGTATGAAGAGGCAAAGTTCCATTCACTTCAAAAGGGTGTTAGATAGTAGACGAGAGTTCAGGGGAGCTAAGTTAATTTACACTAGCTGAGAATTTAGCCCCCGGTTAAAGCAATTAGGATGGTGTAAATGCTCAGATTTTGTAAGCTAAGGTATAGCTGGTAGTTACACATTTAAGGAAGCTCAGCTGTGGTAACCTTTTTATTATCACTGGTTGGTGTGAAAACAGTGAAATTTTGGGGTGAAATTTCACAGAAAACTATTTGTAATTTTATTCTGGGTAATTTTATGGCTCAAAAATGAAGTGTTGAATGGAATCTTCACAAACTGGTCAGTGCACATCAAAACATGCTATTTTGAAAAGCTGCTGGTTGCAGAGCAAAACTGATTGTTATTGGAACTACATTCTGAAATTTAAAATGTGAACTGTTTGGAAATTGATGGCATTGTTTACAAAAGGTTCTCTTTGACCATAGGGTGCATTTTCAATTCACAAATTATTGCATTTTCAATTGGAAAGGCTGCAAAAAAAAGTCACGGGGCTTTCACAAAATTGAACCAATTTCAAGAAACTGAAAACAACGTGAAAACAAAGTTACTGGTGACTACTGTAAGTTGGTGTCAAATGTGATTATGGTGTATTGTCTTCCATAGATACAATGAAGTAAAGAAGAAAATGGACCCTGGGTTCCCTAAATTAATTGCTGATGCCTGGAATGGTGTTCCAGATAACTTAGATGCTGTGCTGGATCTCAGTGGAAGTGGTGAGCTACAGTCTGGTACTGTATAAATATTTGTAGAACTTCCTTCCAAGTGTGTATTGCCTACTTCTGGAATTCTCGAAGACATTCGTTTCTGATGGCTAATGAACAGGCAGCCCACTCAGGCATTTTGGTTGGCAGGCTGACAGCTAAAATAAGTTTTTAAGTTAAATGCCTCATTGCTCTCAGTTCATTCTTAAAGAAAACTATTTAGGAATTATGACCTTTCCTGAGCATTTCTGATTTCTGGAAAAACAAATCAGTCCCTTCAAAGCAGTAACGCATCCATGCAGTACATGTATTAAAAGAATCTGTTACCACTGATACTGAAAGTATTTAAACTTCCCTGATCCTGTTCCCTTGGAAAGGAAATCTCTAAAGCTGAGTCTACACTAGAGAGTTTTGTTGAAAAAACTCGCAGAGCATCCACACTAAAAATGTGTTCTGTCAACAGAACTCAGCAGTTTTGTCAAGAGCCTTCTGCCTCTCCCCTGTGAGGCAGAACTCCTCTCTGGACAGAATCTGTCGACAAAAAAGACAAGTGAACCCTCTGGGAGGTTGTGGGGAGGGCTTCTGTTGACAGACAAGGCTTCCAGGTCACCAGGCAGCCCTATCTGCTGTGTTTCCAGTTGGCTATTCTGTTGAAAGAGTGGCTGGGCAGTCAGGCCACTCTCTGTCAACAGTGGATCAAGAGAGCGATCTGCTTTTGTGTATGGCTGCAATCTGTCGCCAGAAGTTTTTTCAAAAGATTTCTTCCAACAGTAAATTCTGGTGACAGATCACTGTAGCATAGACATAGCCATAGAAATAAGATTGAGTAGCAAAGTCATTCTTTTGATGTTTAGTAGCACTTTAAAGACTAGCAAAATGGTTTATTAGGTGAGCTTTCGTGGGACAGACCCACGGAAGCTCACCTAATAAACCATTTTGCTAGTCTTTAAAGTGCTACTTGACTGCTTTTTTTTTGATAATGTATAGACTAGCACAGCTTCCTCTTTGTTACTTTTGATGTTTAGTTATTGTTTTCACTTTTTAGAAATGGATGAGCCAAATTAGATAAAACATTCCATTCCATTCCAAAACTGTGTTCAAAACCCTGTGAGAGTACTGAGTGGAGCAGAGATGGGAGTGAAACATGGAACCCCGAGGGGCGTCAGAATCCAAATCTGAGCCCAGAGCAAATTCTGTTCTCATCCTGGACCAGAAGTGGAAGTAACAACATACCTAAGGAAAGGGTCTTCATCTAGCATATTTGACCAAAACCAGAATCACCAGAAAGAGATTTTTCATGAGAAATTCAGTGCAGTATTTCAGATTTATAGGCTTGGAGATTTTGTCTAAGAACCAGAATTTTTTAATTGAAGCCAAATTCTGAACTGTTGGGAACTTCTCCAAAACCATCCCCATTGTCAATATAATTTGCATACTAGGTCTTCGTTTTGTCTTTATGTTTCATATGCCGTGATTTGTGTATGGGTAGCTTGAAGAAAATAATTATATGAGAATGGCTGTACTGGGAGAGACCAAAGATCCATTTAGCCCAGCATCCTGTCCCCAACAGTGGCCAATGACGGGCACCCCAGAGGGAATGAACAGAATAGGCAATCACCAAGTGATCCATCCCCTGTTGCCCATTCCCAGATTCTGACAAATAGAGACTGAGGCACCATCACTACCCATGCTAGCTAATAGCCACTTATCGACCTATCCTCTGTGTATTTATCTAAACAAAAAGCAGTCAAGTAGCATTTATCTAGTTCTTTTTCGACTCCTGTTAAAGTCCTCTGCTGCCCAGCTCTACCCCACCCTGCCATTAGTGGGCCTGCACACAGACACACACACACACACACACACAAACGCATATATGGCAAATTCCTTAGGGCTTGGGCTGGAAGTTTTGGTCCATTTCTTCTGCTTTGTCCCATTCTGGTGGTGTGAAGCCTAAAAACTGGATTAGCTGCCTTGCTGTGGAATCTTCTTTTAGTCTAGGACAAAGTCCGTATAAGATCCTGCCACATGGTCTCTGACATAAGAAGATTTCCAAGACGACAGGACATGATCAGAGAATCCTTGTGCCCAGGAGATTTCCCCAGATGGCTTACTGGAATTATGGGTGGCCAGGTGCTCTCATCCTCTCAGGGTCTGAATCAGACCATAGTATGCTCCAGGATTTGAAGATATAGAGAAATAGCTCAGGGCCAACTTTACTTCTTTTTCTGAATGTATCTCAGCTACAATTAAGGTCCTAGTCCATGGTTTTCAGAAGTGGCCTGCCATTTTTGAATTGACAGCTACAAAGGCACAAGTGTTTGTGAGCTGTCATGGAGGTGCCTACCTGACAGCACCTTCCTACCAAAGAGCTAAATGTTTAAATGTCATTAATTGAGCTAGCAGATATTTCTATGAATAAAACTTGGGCTCACAACATGGGCTTCATTCAAAATCAGGCCTGCCTTGATGTCCACTCTAGAATTCATAATAATATGTACTGTGGCAGGGGCCCCTCCTTCCCTCACCAGTCTTTGGGGCCAGCAGCCCTCTCTTGCCCTCTCACAGCTAATCCCTCTGGGCTCCCACCCCCAGCTATCCCACACTCACAGCAGCTAATGCTGTTCCTGTTGGTATCTCAGTCTCTCTCTGCCTTTCCTCTAGCCCTCCGCCAGTCCCTTCTCTCTGCCCCCCCTAACTGGGACACCTTGTAAAAGGCCTGCCACAGGCCTCTGACTGAAGCCAGCTGGTCCTCATCTGGCTGGGCCACTTCCCTGCCAGATACTCCCAATTGCCCCTGCAGCAATCCACCTTTCCCTTCTCTCCCTTTTTGGGCTGCTTTTCCCCCTGAAGTAGCTGCCCTCTGGCCTGACCCTACCACAGTGCATAACTAATACAAATGTAATTTAAAAACCCCTACTAAAAAACAAAACACAATTTCTTATAAATGTCCTTAGATAAGAAGACTTCTATTCCTATAGGTTTAGCTAAAATAATAAAGAAACAGAAACTATTATGAAGAATTGTCTTTTCCATAATGTATATACTTTTTTTTTTCTTCACAGGGTACAGTTACTTTTTCAAAGACTGGTATTATCTAAAACTGGAAGACAGCAGCTTGAAGATTGTTAAAGTTGGCAATGTTAAATCCGATTGGTTGGGTTGCTGAACTGTATAAAATATAATAACCAAATGCTTACTCTTTTTGTTATATGCCTTTTCTGTCATTAGAGATAGATCTGAATGCTAATTAATGGACCAGTCTGGTACTGGTACCAAAACACTAAGTACCAGTACTCAACATTTTCTTTCATCAGATAATTTAAGAGTGTGCACCTCCTAAGTATAGAAAAGATGTTTACTTACATATCCCTGAAATATGGTACAACTCTCCAATTTTCACGGTAGGAGCAGTATATCCATCATGTTTCATTCCATGGATGCTTAAATCAAAATCCTGTGAAGTCAATGGAAACAAGACTTCTTTGGGTTTTGGATCTGGCCCCTGTCATTTACCTATCCAAATAGACTCAAATGAGATGTACCAGCAGCGCACTTTGATTTTTTTATACTATGCTGAATATAGATGGACTTGCCTCATTGCTTGTCATGTTGTTGCAGGTTTTGGTCATTGTTTCCATTTATTTACATAGTAATACAGAAAGACTGTCAAAGGCACAGGTTGCCTCAGGATTTGAATTGTATTGATGCATGATGGAATCATGGCAAAAACTGTATTAAAAGTATTGTTTTAAAGTACTTTTTATTTTAATACCTTAGTTAAAATTTAGCAATTTGCTTCATGCACTTTGTTACTATTATCACTTGTTCATATGGACAGAATGATTCAGATTTTGAGGTTGATGCAGTATACATAAAAACCAAATACTAATGTCTAACTTGTTTTACGTTATTTTGTTTGTTTGTTCCCTATAACACAGGAGGTTTGTTTGTTTATGTGTTTACTTGATTGTTTATACATTGGGCAAGGAAAAGCTTTTAGTCTTATACCTGATGGAATGTTTTTATTCATAAAAAAAGAAAATCCCACACATGAAATGCCAATAATACCAATAAAACCAAATAATACTGTTAGTGACTCTCATAAACACACTTTCTTGAATTGTTTGTTTTTCCAAAGCATTTTTGCAGCATGTTAAATTGAGCATCAGCCAATGGAAAGGAAATATTAGTCCACAACAGAAATGCATATTGGAAGTATTTAGGAATTCAGGTTCAAATTCTCTGCTGGAGACTTCAGTAGAGTGGCACCAATTTACACCAATCAGAATATTTCATAGAATCATAGTTTCAGAAGGGACCAAAAGGGTCATCTCGTTCAGGGTGTGTCTACACTTGCCCTCTATTTTGAAATTAATTTTGAAAGTGGGCCCAATTTTGAAAGAGGCTGCGGAGTGTCTACATGCCCAACATCATCTTTCGAAATTGTTTTCAACAAAAACGGGCCCGAATTTTGAAACCACTCTTCCCATCCGGGATTGGGAAGAGTGGCCCCTTTCGATATCAAATTTTGAAATAGTGCATGTGTAGACACTCTGGGCCCACAATTTCGAAATTGCGGGTCTGCCATGGCGGCGGCTCCAGGGAGCACGGGAGATGCACCAAAAAGCCCTGGCGGGGCTCTATGGTCCCTGGGCCATCCCCTTAAAGCTGCACTGCTCTGGAAACCCCGTGTAGGAAGCTGAGAGCATGCACAGGGATAGAGAAGCATGAGCTCTGCCTGTCACACTCCAGCAGCCAGAAGACAGAGGCGCCATCCAGCCCATCAGTGGGATGGTGAGCCCCCCACACTCCAGGGCACCCCAGGAGGCCCCCTCTTCCCCGCCCGAGGGGTCACCTGGGGAGAGCCAGGGACAGAAAAGGAGGGGCCCCTCCTGGACAGAGGCTGAGTTAAAAGACCTCCTTGGCCTCTGGGCGGAGGAGGAGGTGCTGCTCCACAGCACAGGGCAGCCCCACAACACAGCTGTCTTTGAGTGGCTGTCCCTGGGGCTGCGGAGGCAGGGACATCCCCAGCGCACGGCCACTCAGATGTGATCGAAGGTGATGGAGATGAGGCAGGCCTATAGCCGGGTCAAGGATGCCCGCAGCTGATCGGGGGCTGGGGCTGGGGCTGGCCTGAGGTGTCCGCACTACCAGGCACTGCAACAGCTCCTCAGCCTGAAGGACGTCCCAGAGCCATTGGTGGTGGCGGGCACATGCAGGCCTGACACCAACCAGGAGACGGACCCACAGAAGCAACCCTCCAGCCAGACCACACCTGTGGGGCCAGGGAGTGACTTGGAGGAGGGGGGCCACTTGTGATCACAGTCAGCTCTGGTATGTCCAGCCAGGCCCCCTCGAGGCAGGTGTCCCTGGAGCTGTTCTCCAGAGCCCCGGGTAGGTGACAGGTGGATCGTGTGGCCCGGGTGGGGGAGCCTATCCCACAGTCCCCTGCCCCGTCCCAGACCCAGGCACAGCACCATGCAGCACACACACCTGTGGACAGCACCTCGGCCCTCCCAACCAGAGAGGGATGCAGGGGCCAGGCCACAGCCAGCAATCGCCCCACAGACGAGGTCCTGGCAGGCACAAGGGAGCCCCAAAGGGGGGGGCGTTGGCAGGGGAGTCACCACCATGGGGGGTGGCATGGGTGGAGCCCCGGGCCTGCACAACAGTACTGATGGGTGGCCTCTCTCCCCTTGTGTCTCCACAGCATCATCCTCTGAAGGCCGGACCACACCCGCGCCACCGCCCAATATCTCCGGAGAGCCCTCCTCCTCATCACCCAGGCTGCCGCCTGGCCAGCCCCAGAGGGCCCGACAGCGCCGCCGCTATGATGCACAGGAGGCAGCGGAGGCCCACACTGCAGCCATTCGGGAGCACACCGCTGTACTCCGGAAGTGGCTGCAGATGGAGCAGGAGGACAGGGCCTGGCGGAGGGAGGTGTGGGCTGAGGCGGCCGCAGCCCTCCGAAGGCTGGCCCCCCAGCCGGCCCCCCCCACCCCCGCTGCCCCCGCCGCCCCCAAACCTGCTCCCACTGTCCCCAAGCACACCGCCCTCATCCCACCCACCCTCACCCTGTCCGCCCATCTCACCCTGGGCTGCTGGCTGATTGGCAGTGCAAGCCAGGAGGGGGATGTCCTCCCCAGCCCCCCCCCAGCCCCCCACCCCCCTGCCTCACCTAGCTCAACCCGTTCCTTAGCCCCGGCCTATGCTACCTCCCCGTCCTTCCAGCCCCCTCCTGGCCCCAACAGGGCCCCCGCACCTAGGGCTGCAGGGGCACCCATACCCCCCGGGGATCTCGCCCCCCCCATCTCCATGGGGGACTAGCCTGCCCGTGCCTGTGGCCCCAGCCATGGGGGCATGCCTCTGCCCCATTGTATATAGTTCTCCCTCCGTTCCCCCGATATTTAGCTCCCATAGGAAGACCCCACACCATTTTTCAACAGCCATTTATTTACATGTAAATAGTTGGTTCCCAGTTAATAAACCCTTTTCGTGCACCCCAGTGTCCTTTGTGTGGGGGGGGGGCGTGCTGCAGGTGGGTGTGGGCCATGTGCCAAGTGAAGGTCAATGTGGCTCCTGCTCGAAGGCCTCCCAGAGGGCTCCCTGGACCCTAAGCCCTTCTGAATGTGCCTGGTGGCACAGGGCCAAGGGCAGCTGCTCATAGCCGTGGCTGTGGTCCGCAGCCCACCCAGGCATGTAGCGCTCCTGCTTGCCCTCCACCAAATTGTGCAGAGCACAACAGGCCCCGACCACCCCAGGGATGCTGGGCAGGCTGACGTCCAGCCGTGTGTTCAGGCATCAGAAACGCACGGTGTTGCGGGCGTGGTTCAGGTTGTTGTTAAAAATGTCATGGCTGTGGTGGTATGCCCAGCGTAGGGACACATCAGCCACGGCTGCAATGGGCACGCCCCATCAGCCACTATACATGGTGGCATCATTGTGTACCCCATGGGGAGCTCCCAGGCAGGGATATAGGTGCCCTTCTCCATGCGCTGCCCCAGCCAGGAGTTGCGTAGTACCCAGGCATCATGGGCTCAACCGGACCAGCCCACGCAAATGTCACAAAACCGGCCCTGGGCATCAACGAGCACTTGGAGCACCACTGAGTGATACCCCTTGTGTGTTACATAAGCTGCGTCTACACGTGCACGCTACTTCGAAGTAGCGGCAGTAACTTCGAAATAGCGCCCGTCACGTCTACACGTGTTGGGCGCTATTTCAAAGTTGAAATCGATGTTAGGCGGCGAGACGTCGAAGTCGCTAACCCCATGAGGGGATGGGAATAGCGCCCTACTTCGACGTTCAACATCGAAGTAGGGACGTGTAGACGATCCGCGTCCCGCAACATCGAAATAGCGGGGTCCTCCATGGCGGCCATCAGCTGGGGGGTTGAGAGATACTCTCTCTCCAGCCCTTGCGGGGCTCTGTGGTCACCGTGGGCAGCAGCCCTTAGCCCAGGGCTTCTGGCTGCTGCTGCTGCAGCTGGGGGTCCGTGCTGCATATACAGGGTCTGCAACTAGTTGTTGGCTCTGTGTATCTTGCACTGTTTAATGAAAGTGTGTCTGGGAGGGGCCCTTTAAGGGAGCGACTTGCTGTTGAGTCCGCCCCGTGACCCTGTCTGCAGCTGTGCCTGGCTCCCTTATTTCGATGTGTGCTACTTTGGCGTGTAGACGTTCCCTCGCTGTGCCTATTTTGATGTTGGGCTGAGCAACGTCGAAGTTGAACATCGACGTTGCCAGCCCTGGAGGACGTGTAGACGTTATTCATCGAAATAGCCTATTTCGATGTCGCAACATCGAAATAAGCTATTTCGAAGTTGGGTGCACGTGTAGACATAGCCATAGTGTCCCGCACTATGGTCTGGGACGCGAATAGCTATGTGCATGCCATCAAGTGCCCTGAAGCAGTTCGAGAAACCAAGGGCTGCAAATCCCACCATGGTGTCGTCCAGGTTGCTGAGGCAGATGACCCTCCACAGAATGAGGCGGTTGATGGCCTGGACCACCTGTAGGGGAGGCACCAACATGTTGGCCTGTGCATCGGGGGGCCCCCCGTCCCCTGCCCCTGCAGGCCCCCCAGCTGGGGGCTCCCCTGCACCCTGCCCCTTCCTGGGGTGGGTGTGGGGCCCTTGTCTGACTTAACTCCAGGACGACAGCTCCCATGGTGGCCTTGCCCACGCCGAATTGGTGCTCCACTGAACGGTGGCTGTCCAGGGTGGCAAACTTCCAGAGGGCAATCCCCACACGCTTCTCAACTGGGAGTGTGGGCCACATGCGGGTGTCCCTGTGCTGCAGGGCAGGGTGAGCCAGGGACACAGCTCCAAGAATGTCTGCTTTGTCATCCTGAAGTTTACGAGCCACTTTTCGTCATCCCACTGGCCCAGGACCAGCCTCTCCCACCAGTCCCCACTGCCGGGGTGGCTCCAGAGGCACCGTGGGAGACAGGGGATGGGGAGCAGCGGTTGCCCCATTGCCAGGTCCTGCAGGACCCCTGTGGGGTGGGAAGGTGGGCTCCAGGGCATCCACCATGCCCAGGATGGTGATCAACACCTGGGTCCTGGTGAGGGTGGCAGCGCTGGCCTCGGGCAGCTGCTGTTGCTTCATTCTCCCCCCATTCTTGGTGCATGCTCCACACAGTGCTGTGCACTGCTCTGTGGTGCTCTGTGTGTGCAGGGTGGATGTGTTTGGGAGGGGCCCTTTAAGGGAGCTGCTGGCTGTGTGACCCAGAAGGGCTTGTCGGCCATGTGACCCCATGCATGGTGTTTCCCAGCTGCTTATTTCGAAAAAGCCCGCGTTCCTGTGTGGATGCTCCCTTTCGAAAAATGGAGGGTGTCCTTTTGAAATAGCAGATCAGTACAGCGATCCGTTTTGTGTGTGTAGCCGTGCTATTTCGAAATCCCTGATTTCAATTTTGTTTTCTGATGTTCTCCCTTTTGAAATTTCTTTGTAGTGTAGGCACACCCTCAGTGTTTCTTAAACTTTTTGAGATCACAGAACACCACACAATTAATATTTGTATGTGGAACACCTATGAGAAGTTTTTTCAAAAAATTGCTGTCAGACCAATAAACAACAACAACCACAACAACAACAAAATATGCAACAAAACAAAATGAAGTAAATTAATCAGGTATCATAGCAGTGAAGTAACACTGTATCTGGTTTAAGTAACAGAAAATATATACAATCAGTGTATATCAAAAAATGTATACAATCAGTGTATATATCGTGGCACACCTGTGAGTTGTTCACAGAACATCAGTATTCCATGGAACATAGTTTAAGAAACACCAATCCAGTCTAATTCCCTACAAAGATGCAGGATTTGTTGTGTCTTCTCTAAACCATCCAAGGCAGACATCTATCCAGCTTTTAATAACCTCCAGTGAAGACACTGCTACAACCTCCTTAGGCAGTCTACTCCATTGTCCAACTGTTCTTAGAATTAGGAAGTTTTTCTTGAGGTTTGTTCTAAATCTGATATGCTGTAGTTTGATCCCATTATCTCTTATTCTGGCCTCTGCAGCAAAAGAGAACTTAGCTACATCTTTTAATGGTGGCCTTTTTAAATATCTGAAGACTGCTACCATAGATCCCCCTTAATCGCCTTTTTTCCAAACTAAACATATCCAGTTCTTCAAGCCCTTCTTTGCTCATATTGCTTGTATTCCATCCCCTTGATCCTCTTTGTCTCTTGCCTCTGAATCCTTTCTAGTTTCTCTACAACCTCTCTATATGTTGGTGACCAAAATTGAGCACAGCACTGCAGCTGAGGTACTATCACCTCCTATGACTTGTCTGCTATGCCTCTGTGAATACAACCTAAAGTTGCATTTGCTTTTTTTTTATAGCAGCATCTCAATGCTGACTCGTGCTGAGTTTGTGATTCACCACAACTCTGGGCGTCCTCTTAGCCAAAGCCAGTTTTCCCCATATTATATATCATTGTGTTTGGTTTTTCTTCCCAAAGTGTAGCACCTTCCTTTTGGCCCAAAATTGCAGAAGAGACCACGGTACTCCTACATTTAGCTTCTGTATTTTCCAGATAGTGTTTCTTTGTCCATCGGCCACATCCTTATTCCATGATTAGTCTCCTATCACCTAGTCTCTCATTTCCATTGGTCCACAACTTTCTTCTCTGGTTAAAGATGTACGCAATCTAAGTCTAGGTCTACACTAGACTTTAAAGTCAATTTTAGATATACAATTCCAGCTATAGCAGTGGCATAGCTGAAATCAACTTACCTACAATCAACTTACCTGGCCATCATCACTGAGGGAGGTCAACTTAGAAACTCTCCTGTTGACTTCCCCAACTCCTCTCGAGATTGAGGGGTACAGGAGTCAACTGTCAACCCCTGATAGTTTGATTTTGCACATCCTCAGTAGGCACATGAAATCAAACCCCTGAAGATCAACCCTGACCAGGTCAATCTTTTGGGTAGTAAAGACATACCCTCAGGCTCATGATGTAACTCTGGCATCTGTCAGGAAACTGAGTAAGATTGGGAAGAGCATCTGAGCAAGAAACAAAATACATTGCTACTACAGTAGATGGCCTCACTGATCCCAAAAAAATTATCCATTCAGGTCTTGATTCCAGGCCTTCTTTGTAGCTATACAAAGATGTAACTGAATTGAGATGCATGATCTCCCATCTGAAAAATAGTGCTAGCTGGCCACAAAGAATGAGAAGTGTTTTCTGATTTAAGGGGACTTCGATTCAAATGGATACATCCCATGAAGTGTTAATATATAAAATATAAAAAGCACAGAAGCCAGTTGTTAACGTGGTCATTTTATAACAAATTTATCACACACATCTAATCATCTACTGATGATTTATATAAGCTGCGTCTACATGTGCCGGCTACTTTGAAGTAGCCGTGCCAACTTCGAAATAGCACCTGCCACGGGTACACGTAGCGGGTGCTATGTCGAAGTTGACATCGACGTAAGGCGGCGAGATGTCGAAGTCGCTAACCTCATGAGGGGATGGGAATAGCGCCCTACTTTGACGTTGAACGTCGAAGTAGGGCACGTGTAGCCGTTGCGCGTCCCGGAACATCGAAATAGCAGGGTCCGCCATGGCAGCCATCAGCTGAGGGGTTGAGAGACACTCTCTCCAGCCCCTAAGCTCGATGGTCGCCGCATGCAGCGGCCCCTTAAAGGTCCCCGCCCCCTGCCTTCCTGTGCAGGAAGCTGAGAGAGCGTGCAAGCGGAAGCCCAACCACGCAGCCAGCCTGCACACCCACTGCAGCCACAGACACTCCGCCCCCCCTGCTGTGATGGCCGCCCGCCAGCCCCCACAAGCACCTCCAGAGCACCACCCCCGCAAGGGGAGCCAGGGCTCCCAGACCAGCAGCCAGCCTGGCAAAAGGCAGTGGGGCCCCTCTTGGATGGAGGCTGAGCTTCGGGACCTGCTGGGGCTCTGGAGTGAGGAGGAGGTGCTCCAGGTAATGGGGAGCAAGAGGCAGAATGCGGATACATTCGCTCGGCTGGCTGAGGGCCTGGCCGCCCGGGGTCACCCTGCCCACACTCCTGACCATGTCAGAAGTAAGGTGAAGGAGCTGCGGCAGGGTTACGCCCGGGCCCGGGATGCAGCCGACCGATCTGGGGCCGCCCCCATCACTTGCCCCTTTGACAGAGAGCTCAGGTCCATCCTGGGCCCTGGCACACCTCCTCCCCCCCAGCCACTCTTGATACCTCGGCCGACAAGCCCCAGCAGGCCCCGGAGGTGGAGTCCACCCCGGAGGTAAGCCCCACACCCCAGGGGCCCCCCCCAGGAGCCCACCCCGGGGCACTGGAGGCGGAGGAGGAGGGGGGATCCTCCTCCAGTGATGGGGGGCTCCAGATCGACATCCTGTCCTGGAGCTCCAGCAGGGCATCCGCCCACAGGGTGTCCCTCGACTGTGGGAGCAGACCATCAGGTATGTACTCCCCCGGTGCACACCACTGGGGTTGAGGGGCAGGGGTAACAGACATGACAAGGGCCCTCCACATGCCTAGATGACCGTGGCCCCAAGGACAGCAGTGGCTTGTCCCTCAGAAGAGTGCATCAGCCCCTGCCCCCACAGCACGACAGTGCCATGCCCCATCCCTGGGGATGGGGGGAGCGGAACCTAGGGTCCCCCGGGGGAAGCGGGTGGGACAGCCATCAGCAACAGCAGCATCTCCTGAGGACAGGGATGGGGAACCAGCAGCAGAGGGGTAGGGGGACAAGGGCCACGGCTTGGGGCCCACACTAACGGCTGTCTCCACTCTTCTTCCCCCCCGTGATCCGCAGCTGCACCATCGGAGGGACCGGAGAGGTGTCAGTGGTCCCGGAGAGCCCACCGGGGCCATCACTCCAGGCCAGCCCCTCGGCGGAGCAACGACCGGCCCCAGGGCAGGGACGATGGCGGAGCCAGCACTCCCGGACAGCGACGGACCCCCAGCTGCCGGCGATCCTCCGGCGGCAGCAGGAGGTCTCAGAGCAGCACCTGCGGGTGGAGGAGCGGCGCCTCGAACTGCAGGAGTGGGCTCTGGCCTTGCGCCAGGAGGCATGGGGGGCCTTTATGCGCACATTCGTGCACATCACAGACTACCTGGCCCCACATGCCGCGCCGGCCGCTGCTCTGCCCGCCCTGCCTGCTCCATCCGCCGCTCCACCCGATGCTCCACCTGCCATCGCACCGCCATCCGCCACCAAGAGCCCTTCCGCCGAGGGGGGCCTGTTGACACCCACAGGCCATATCTACCGGTCCGCCCGGCCCCCAGCCAGCCCCGGTCAGGGCTGAGGCCAAGGCGCGGGTTGCAGCCACCCACCCCCAGCGCTGGACATTAGGGGGTGTGGGGCCCAGGACGTGCCCCCCCCTTTGTACATATCCCCTTCACTTGTCTTTTGTAAATAGTTTGTATTAGACCCCTGTTATGTTATGATGATGCCTGCCCCCCCATGTAAATAGTTCTCCCCTTCCTTGTCTTCCCCTTTTTTTCCTGTCATCTTATAATACATATATGTATAATATTTATTTTGTCTGTAAATAGCATGATTATAATAAGAGTTCAACGTATTCTGGTTTGATGAACAACATCTGTTTTTATTTACAAGAAAAGTGCGGGGGGGTGTGCTCTTGGGTGCTCTGTGGTGTGGGTGTAGGGTCAGGGAGTGTTGTGGAGGATGGGGGGGGTGCAATGGGGGGGCCTGCCAGCTTTCACCCTGTGGCCTTGTTGAAATGGGCCCGCAGGAAGTCCCAGACCCAGGTCCCTTCGGGGTCCACCTGGCGACTGGGGGCAGCGGGTGGCTGCACATCGGCCCTGCCAGCCTCCACAGCCCAACCCCGAAAGAATGCCTCCCCTTTGCTCTCAACCAGGTTGTGGAGGGCGCTGCACGCGCCCACAATCTGGGGGATGTTGGTGGGGCCCGCATCAAGGCGGGTGAGGAGACACCTCCAGCGCCCTTTGAGGCGGCCAAATGTGCACTCCACTACCTGGCGCGCGTGGTTCAGGCTCATATTGAAGCGCTCCTGGCTGGCTGACAGCTGGCCTGTGTAAGGGTGCATGAGCCAGGGCCGGAGTGGGTATGCCGCGTCTGCCATGATGCAGAGGGGCATGGTGGTGTCCCCCACAGGGATCTCCCGCTGGGGGATGTAGGTCCCCACCTCCAGCCGGCGGCACAGGCCCGAATTCCGGAATACCCAGGCGTCGTGGGTGCTGCCAGGCCAGCCCACATATATATCCAGGAAGCGGCCCTGGCGGTCCACCAAGGCCTGGAAGACCACTGAGTGGTAGCCCTTCCTGTTTAAGTAGCATCCTCCACTGTGCTCCAGGGCACGGATGGGGATGTGGGTCCCATCCAGAGCCCCGAAGCAAATGGGGAAGCCCAGGGTGGCAAACCCCACGATGGCGGCATCCGGGTCCCCAAGCCATACGAGTCTGTGGAGGAGCAGGGCATTGATGGTGCGGACAACCTGCAGGGGAAGCACATGGGAGAGCACCAATGAGCGGTGAGCAGGGTGTGCGTGGCCCTCCCCTGCCAGGGCCCCCCTTCCCTCCCCTTCCCCGCCAGGGCTCCCTCCCCCATCTCCCCGTGGGTCCTCTTACCTGCATGAGGGCAGCCCTGACAGTGGCCATGCCGATGCCAAACTGCTGGCCCACGGATTGGTAGCTGTCTGGAGTGGCCAGCTTCCAGACAGCGATGCCGACCCGTTTCTCCACGCTGAGGGCACACCGCATGGGGTGTCCTGGTGCCTCAGTGGAGGGGTGAGCCACTGGCATAGCTCCAGAAATGTCTGCCGGCTCATGCGAAAGTTCTGGAGCCAGCGGTCGTCGTCCCACTCTCTGAGCACCAGCCGCTCCCACCAGTCGGTGCTGGTGGGGTAGCTCCACAGCCGGCGGCGTGTGCGGCAGGGTGGGGGGGGGAGGCGGGGGGCTATAGGGTTTGGGGTTGCTTCCTCCTCCCCTGCAGGCAGCTCCTCCTCTGTGGCTAGGATGTGCTCAGCTGCCTCCTGCATGGCATGGAGCAGGGCGAGCACTGCTCCTACAGGGGTGGCTGGGTGGACCTCTGGTGGCTGCTGCTGCTGCTGCTGCTGCTGCTGCTGCTGGGAGTCCATGACTTCGTCGCCTGAGGTGTGCGTGCCTATGGCTCTGCAAACCACGTGCTGTGCAGCCTGAGTGTGTCTGGGAGGGGCACTTTAAGGGAGCGGCTAGCTGTTGCCCTGGAAGCGCTAGTCCGCCCTTTGACCCTGTCTTCAGTTGTTCCTGGCACCCTTATTTCGATGTGTGCTACTTTGGCGTGTAGACATTCCCCTGCAGCGCCTACTTCAATGTGGTGCTGCCCAACGTTGACGTTGAACGTCGACCGCACCAGCCCTGGAGGACGTGTAGACGTTATTCATCGAAATAGCCTATTTCGATGTCGCTACATCGAAATAAGCTAGTTCGATGTACCGTTCACTTGTAGCTGTAGCTATAATGTGATAAAAATTCACACAAAAGGAACTTAAGTTAAAAAAAATCTCTTTCTCCAGTAATCTGGGGATATAAAATTGAATTGAAACTTAGAATTGGCACTGCCAAATACAGGTGAGTATGCAGAAAGTGGTTTAGAAGCTCCTCAGAGTTTTTGAAGGGCCCAGAACAATTGTCATCTTACACAGGGTGTAAATGTTCACTGCTCTAATGCTGTGGGCGCACATTGAGGCCGTGTCTACTCTATCCCAAAACTTCAAAATGGCCATGCAAAGTTTACTAATGAAGCGCAATTTCGAAGTGCTGCAGCCGCCCGAATGCTAATGAGGCACTGAATATGTATTTCAGTGCTTCATTAGTATGTATTTGGCTAGTGTAGACATAGCCTGAGTGTATAAATCCCTGGCCACAGACTGCTAGCAATGTCCCCACCTTCCCCTTCAACAATGGGGCTCAAAAATAAGCGTTAATCCAAAGTCACAGTTTTCCACTATTTGCATAATGGTGAAATCCTCTGTAGATGAGTCACATGAGGTCTGATATTTTAACCAAGAGAAAATGACTAACACAGAGTTAGTCTTCAGTGTAGGCTTTTGTACATAGAGGGTGCATCTACAGTAGCCGGCAACTTCGAAGTAGCCAGCACAAAGTTAAAATAGCACCCGACACGCGCCGGGTGCTATTTCGACATTGAAATCAACGTTAGGCGGCGAGACGTTGAAGTTGCTCTTCCCATCCTCAGATGGGAATAGCACCCTACATCGACCTTCAATGTCGATGTAGGGTGTGTGTAGACGATCCACGTCCCGCTACTTCAAAATTGCGGGGTCCTCCATGGCGGCCATCAGCTGAGGGGTTGAGAGACGCTCTCTCCAGCCCCTGTGGGGCTCTATGGTCACTGCGCAGCAGCCTTAAAGGCACCACTGACCCAGATTTCCTGTGGCAGGAAGCTGAGAGCATGCAGGCAGCAGCACAGGCACGTGCTAGCCCTGCATGCTTCTCAGAGTCCCCAAGCCCCGCTGCCTTCATCCATGGCCTCAAGGCACCCCCCCCGAACTCCCCCAGGGCTCCCCTCCTGAGGAGACCCAGGCACCCCCAGCAGCCAGGCAGGGGGCCAAAAGGACGCGAGGCCCCTCCTGGTCGGAGGCCAAGCTCCAAGACCTGCTGGGGCTCTGGGGCGAGGAGAAGGTGCTCCATGTGATGGGGAGCAGGCGGCGGAACACAGAAGCATTCACCTGACTGGCCAAGGGCCTGGCCGCCTGGGGTCACACTGCCCGCACTCCGGATCATGTCTGGATTAAAGTGAAGGAGCTGTGGCAGGGGTACGCCCAGGCCCGGGATTCAGCAAGCCGGTCTGGGGCTGCCCCTGCCACTTGCCCCTATTACAGGGAGCTCAGGGCCATCCTGGGCCCCCAAGACACCTCCCCCACCCCCGGCCACCCTTGACACCACGGCCGACGAGCCCCAGCAGGCCTCGGAGATGGATTCCGGCCCGGAGGCCAGCCCCGCACCCCAGGGCCCACCCAGGGAGTCCCCCCCTCAGGACAGCGGAGGAGGGGTCCAGCAGCAAGGATGGGGGGCTCCTCATTGACCTCCCTTCCCGGAGCACCAGCTGGGCATCTGCCCATTGGGCTTCCCCCGACCGTGGCAATGGACAGTCGGGTACATACCCCACAGAGCACACCCCCATGGGCCACAGGGCGGAGGGCACCAGCCACGACCGGGAGCCTCACACAACCCCAGCAGACCCCAACCCGTGAATGCCCAGACACAGTACACTCCCAGGACGGCGGCACAGCCATCAGCACCTGTCAGCACCCGTACCCATGGACAGAACTCAGTCCTGATGCCGGGGGCGGGGTGACAATGCCATGGCGACAGCCAACAGGGACATCAAACCCACCAACGGGGACGGAGACCCAGCACGCAAGAGGGGGCAGGGAGAATGGGCCAAGGGCCAGGGCACTGTACTCACAGCCTTCCCCTCCCTCTCTCCAGCTGCAGCATCTGATGCCCCACGCAGCCAGGCACCCTCTGTTGTCCCCGACAGCCCGCTGGAGGCCAGCCACCGCCAGCGCCCGGAGACACCCCCAAGGCCAGCGGGATGGTCCCGCCACTGCCGGATTCTGGGGATGGCCCCAGTGGACCCTCAGCTCCTGGCAGCTCTCTGGCGGCAGACGGAGGTGGCGGAGGAAAGGCTCCGTTTTGAGCGGGAGGAGTCCACCCAGCAGAGGGCGGCATGGGAGGACTTTATGGGGGTTTTTGGGGACATAGCTGGGTCGATCCAGGAGGTCATTGCCCGGCTCCCGCCCCCTGCTGCCCCCTGGGCCGCCCTCCCTGCCGCTCCACCTGCCTCACCACCTGCTGCCCCACCTGCCGCCCCACCCGCCTCGCCGCCTGCTGCCCTGCCTGCCGCCCCACCCGCCTCACCACCGCCAAGCTCCACAGAGCCCACTGGGGCTGAAGACTGGCCAGCAGAGGCATCCCGGCCCTACCTGCCGGTCCTCCCAGCCCCCAGCCAGCCACGCCAGGGACCACGGACACGGGGAGAGGGGGTTGCGAGCTGTACCTGCTGGGGCTCATGCCCCTCTACCCCCACCCTGGAATGATGGGGGCCCAGCGGACGGCTTGGCTGTTGGCCCCCTTTTTGTATATAGTCGTCCCCGTTTTGTAAATTAGTTGCAGTTTCTCTGTTGATTCACACAAGTTATCCAGTTTAAAAAAAAAAGGTTTTATTTCCAAAAAGCTGGAGGCGTGTGCTTGTTGGGGGGGGTGGCGTGAGGGTGTTGGGGGCAGTGTGCAGGCAGTGTGGGCTGTGGGGGGGGGTCTTCTGGGGAAGGCCAAGGAGGTGCTCAGGGGTCTCCCTGATTGAAGTGGGCCCACAGGGCCTCACTGACCCGTACCCCCTCATGGTGGGCCTGGTGGCTGGGTGCGGCGGCCGGCTGGGAGAAGCCCGTGCTGGCGTTGACCATCCACCCCTGGAAGAAAGCCTCCCCCTTGCTCTCAACGATGTTGTGGAGCGTGCAGCATGCACCCGCAACCTGGGAGATGTTTTGGAGGCCTACATCCAGTCAGGCAAGGAGGCACCTCCAGCGGCCCTTCAGACGGCCAAATGTTCTCATCACCACCTGGCGGGTGTTGTTCAGGCAGGCATTGAACCGCTCCTGGCTGGCGTTGAGGTGGCCGGTGTACGGGCGCATGAGCCAGGGCTGGAGCGGGTAGGCCACGTCCACCACGAGGCAGAGGGGCACGGTGGTGTCCCTCAGAGGGATCTCCCTGTGGGGGATGTAGGTCCCTACCTCCAACCGGCGGCAGAGGCCCAAGTTCCTAAAAACACGGGCATCATGTGTGCAGCCAGGCCAGCCCACGTACACGTCCTGGAAGCGGCCCCAACTGTCCACCATGGCCTGCAGGACCACGGAGTGGTAGCCGCTGCGGATTAGGTATCTTCCTCCGCTGTGGTCTGGGGTGTGGATGGGGATGTGGGTCCCATCCATGGCCCCGAAGCAGTTGGGGAACCCCATGGAGGCAAATCTGGCGATGGCTGCGTCCAGGTCCCCGAGTCGGATGATCCTCTGGAGCAACATGGCGTTAAGCGCACGGACCACCTGTTGGGAGGGAACACAGGTGCCTGTGAGGCTGTGCAGGGTGCCCAGGGGCCCTTCCCCCAGGCCCCCCTTCCAGACACCTCCCCGGGTACCCCACTTGCCCAGCCCATCCTTCCCTGATACCCGTCCCTTTCCAGCCCCACCCCCGGCCCCTCCCTCCCTCCCTCCCTCCCCAAGCCCACCCCCGGCCCCCACCCCACCCCCCAGTGGGTGCGTGTCCGGGCCTCATTACCTCCATGACGATGGCCCCAACCGTGGCCTTTCCCACTCCAAACTGGTGTCCCACAGAGCAATAGCTGTCTGGAGTGGCCAGCTTCCAGACGGCTATTGCAACCGTCCTCTCAATGGGGAGGACGCACCGCATCTGGGAGTCATGGTGCCTCAGTGCTGGGGTGAGCCACTGGCAGAGCTCGAGAAAGGTCTGCCGGTGCATGCGGAAGTTCTGGAGCCACATATCGTCATCCCAGTCCCGCATGACGAGCTGCTCCCACCGCTCGGAGTCGGTGGGGTAGCTCCAGAGGCAGGGGAGCAGCCAGTGAGGGAGGAAGAGGGGACCCCGGTGGTCAGGGGCATCCCCGTCTGCCGCTGGGGTGGGCTCCTCTGGCAGGAGCCACTGGGCGGCCTCCCGGGCAGCACCTAGCAGGGCACTTGCCCCCTGGATGACTACCTGGAGGGCCTCCGCTTCCTGCTGCTGCTGCTGGGTGTCCATATCTGCTGTGACTTGGTCTGCGAGAGAGTGGCTACTGCTCTGCAGACCTCGTGCTGTGCAGGCCAGGTGTGTCTGGGTGTTAGCCGATGGCCAAGGATGTTTGGTGAGGTGCCAGCTATGCCCGTTTTATACCATCCGTGACTTTAACCGCTAGGACGCACTGTCCCTTCGCGGCGGGCAGCCCGGGCTAGGCTGACGGATGCCCCAAGGTCCTAACCACCCGTGACTTTAACTGCTAGAGCTCAGAGCTCCTTCGCAGTGGGCAGTCAACGCTGACTGACGGGTGCCCCAATGGCAGCACTAAGAGCCTTTCCACACCCGTGACTTTAACTGCTAGAGCTCAGAGCTCCTTCGCAGTGGGCAGTCAGGATTGACTGACAGGCGCCCCAAGAGTTTGCCCCGTGGAGGCGGCACAACTCAACGCTAGGCTCTTAGTACTCTCACCTAATGGCCAGGCTTTATAGCCAAAACGGCTGAGGTTCTTTAATTGTGTTGGCTGCTTTACAGTACACCAGAGAAACAAGTCAGGCTTATGCACAAATGGTTACCAAAATTTATTAAACTAGATTCTAATCATGTGGTTACAAAATTGCTAGTGCCTACTTATTTAAATGTATAGATGTTACATACACACAAACAAGTTACAAAGCTGAAGCCACAATCCCAAAGAAAGAAAACAAAGTATAGAGCTCTATGTCAAAATATGTGTACACTAAAGATAGGAGATCAGGTGTGGGTGCTTCTTACCCTCCTTGCATCTCTCGATTTCAGCGGTGCCAAGCCAGGATCGGTCACTCAATTCCGCGGAAAGACGAATAAGGGACAAGGCTCAGGGACCCTCTTAGCTGCAGAAGCCTTGGGAGGCTGTCACTTATCTGACCAGCAGATAGATAGTGAAAAGCACTCAAAAATCATGGTGCTGTAGGTCCCATACTTATACCTCTGTACTCCTTTATTCTCTTTCTCCTTTCTTATGCCAAATTGGGGCTGGTCTGTCTGGGTGACGCCAGCTCTCGCAAGAGTAGTTTACACTTGCAAGGGAGAGAAACAATAAGTTTCGACTACTGGACATTCTTTTATTAGGGTAAATATTTTCCCACCTAGGATGTGGGTGTGTGTGCATCACGTTATTTAGTAGGGGCTAAGAGCCATGTCTGTCACAGCTTCTCTGTCTGCTGTGAGCCTAATCGTTGTATATGTTCCCAGAGGCACATTGCAGCAGCACACCTGTGCTTCTCACAGCTTCAAAGGCTGTGCTGGAATTTATGTTAAGTGCCCTGTTGTTTTGGCTCCCTTGTGTTCCCAGCAATGCTGGTCTGAGAGGGGGCTGGCTGTCTGGCTACATTCCACCCCCTGATGCACCACACTACATCCCAGATTGCAAGGTGGCGGTGATGCCAGCACCTTTTGCCCTCCTTGGGGAAATCTAGAAATACCCAACGAACAAATTAGAGGATGAGGGTTCGCGGAATTGGTTAGGATCCCTTTTTAGCTCTAGGTATCTGATTTGTGTGGAGGAAAGAGCAGTTTGAATCAAACGCTTCATAATACATAAAGTTACACAAAAAACAATTACAATAATTAAAATGGTTAAAACAGTATTTACAACCGAATGTAAAAACGGGGAGAGGGAAAATCCCAAGTGTTGAGCTAACCATTGCATCCATGAGGTTTGTCCATCCTCAGGTTTAGGTATGGGTTGGTGATATGGAACACAATATCCCATCTTAATGTTAGTACAGAGCAAAACCATTAACAAATCTTCTAAAATTTGATCTGAGCGAAAAAGTCCATCTTCATTACACTGATCTAATAAGGAGTTAATAGATTTGATTAGCAATGGGTTATAAATGTGTCCGGAACTGGGAATAAAGAACAGTGATTGGTCATACCAATCTCTGCTTTCAGGGTATCTACTCATATTCAGGGGAACAATTGTGGCATTATATATTCTAAAAAGGGGTCTATGTTCAAGTGTGCCATTGATGGGACCTTTCCAACATTTTAAAGTTCTTTTGTCATTTATGGGTGGGTAGGTAGTCCAATCCCCACTTCTTTTATCAAATACAATTGTATGGGCACATTGCTGCTTACCTAGACTACCCATTTGTATGTCACCCTGAGTTTCAAAACAAATAGGGTATACTTCTTTAGATGATCCCGTTACATATTCCACAGGCCGTCCCCAAACAGTGCGATGCCATTGTCCCACCCCCCCCGAGTCAATGCGAGGGTTGTTGGTGTACCATGCTGGTCCCCACCGAAAGATGTCGCTTTTGTTCCACCAATCATTTAGGCTGAGTGGTACAAATTCAATTCCCAGTCCATTGGTTGAATTTAGCAAGGTGCACATCCAGCAATTTGTAGCACCAGCAGCTGAGGCGATGGTTTGGATTGCTCCCCGAAGAGGATGTTCTGGTATTGCCAAGGTGACTGGAGCCAACAGAAGGATCATGAGGGCTTGCAGGAACATATCTCTGGTGGGTCGGGTTCTAGCTAAAAAACTTATTTTAAAACCAAAAGCAATAATTATACCTGCTATTATAAGCAATGGCAAATATATTAACAGTTCATAGTAGTCTCTAGTGATCAAACAGATCTGCTGCACGGTCCATTTTGCTGACAGGTTAGCTGGCAGGTTGCTCGGAACCATGGGACCATTCCTGCAATAAATCACATGGTCAGCCGGTCTTGGATGCGATCCAAGCCTCTGTAATGGTTATTAGCCTTTTATCAGCATTTAAGGCACTCCATATGCCTTTCTCTTTATAGGCGTGCAAAACACAGGTAAAGGTTCCCAGGGCTGGGTGTTTAATCACAACAGTGTCTCCAGGAGCATACTTGGAACGGTGCAGTGGTGTTCTGGCAGGGGAGATAGCTTTCCCTGTAGGGAAGAATCCCCTGCTGATTGGACTTCCTGTAGGAGTCTGTCTGTTGTTTAATCTCTGCACCACTTCGTCCAGTCTGTCTCCCCATGTGCCATCAGTAGGCTTCAAGTGATTCTTTAGCAACCCATTCCAGCGCTCGACCATGCCATTAGATTGAGGTCGATATGGAAGGTGGAAGGTCCATTGGACTCCATGGTTAAGGGTCCATTCCCTTACAAGTTTATTCTTAAAGTGCGAACCATTATCTGATTGGATTTCTTGAGGCATTGGGACAATTGCTGTTAAGCGGTTTAGTCCCATAACTGTGGACAACCCTGTTGCCAATCGGGTTGGATATGCAAAACCAATCCCTGAAACAATTTCTACCCCAGTCAAGATGTATTTCCACCTCTGCCTTGTAGTGGGCAGTGGTCCGACATAGTCGACCTGCCAGGTTGCCCATAGTGTTTTTCCATCTCTTAGCCTGGCAAACCTTTGTCCTTCTGCTATATGTTTTCTAGTCTCAGCACAAATAGCGCAGGCTTGCACCAGGTCTCTAGCCTGTCTGTGGGTGATAGGCCACCCCCTGATATGTGCTTGCCGCACTAACTCATCACTTCCTGTGTGTCCTAAATTATCATGTAACCATGAATATAAGCGTTCCCATTCTACTTGTGTGGTAAAGAGCTGGGCAGCTGCATCGGCTAAATTGTTTAACTGTGCAGCTGGGGTATTGTTCCTCTGATGAGCTGAGACATGTCCTATAGACAGGGGTTGTTGCAGGGCATGCTGATATAACCACTTCCAGTATTCCAGTCCCCATACTGGTTTACCTCCTACTTCCCAGTGGTTATTTTTCCAGTTAGTGATCCACTGAGTGGCACCTGCCCACACCGCATAGGAGTCCGTATATACTGCGGTGGCTCCTGCTTCACAGGCCAGTTTAATTGCAGCCAATTCTGCAAGTTGTGCTGACCCATCAATTTCAGCAGTTAGGGGTGCTGCAGAGGCGTCTGCAGGCACTGCTGCAGCTTTCCCCTTCCATTTTCCTTTAACCAGCCTGGCACTGCCATCAGTGAACCATACTCCCTCAGGCTTAGAAGGATCAAATGGGGCAGCATCCTTAATGGGAGACTGCTGTGGAGGTAGGCGGTATTCATCAGGCATTCCTACTTTCCATAGGGATTCCTGAATCATAGTGGGGTTTTGTGCAGTGTCTGCACCACCTACCCTGTGGTGTATGTAAAGTGCCCATCTGTGGATAGTCATTTTCTGTGCTACACCAGGTGGTAACTCTTTCCCTTCCAATATAGGTTTAATGATTGGAAGAGGAGTGTGAATTGTGATGTCCTTATCCTGAGTTAATTCCTCAGTTTCTCTCAAGGCTGTGTAAGCTGCCAGAAGCACCTTCTCATAAGGCGTGTAGTTAGCCTGTGACCCTTGCCATGACTTGGAACCAAACTGAATTGGTCGTCTGGGAGCAGTGTCACTTTCTTGCCAGAGAGCATAAGACATTCCAGTGGCTCCCACAGTTAGGTACAAATGGAATGGGGCTTCAGGATGTATGGGACCCAAAGCCTGATAGGTGTGTATCTCCCCTATCAGTTGCCTGAGGGCTTCCTCATGGGCAGGAGCCCATTCCCAGGCAGCACTTTTCTTTAACAAATTGTACAATGGTTTGGCTACAATGGCAAAGCCAGGTACATGTTTTCTCCAAAACCCCAGGGTTCCCAAAATCTGTCTCAATTGATCTTTACTTTCAGGGGAGGGCGCCTGATTTAGCTCTTGCACAGTGTCATTAGGCACAGACCTCCTACCTCCCATCCATACAGTACCTAAGAATTTTATCTCTTGGGAGGGACCTTGGCATTTCTCAGCTGGTAACTCTAAATTAAGGGCTTCTAGTGCTCCTTTGATTTGATTCATAGCCTCCTGTACCTCTTCTGAGTTTTTCCCACCTATTAAGATGTCATCAATGTATTGCACAGTTTGTACATTGGGTGGCAGTATAAGGTCATCTAGGACCTTTGCCAGTGCCCCATGGCAAATAGTGGGTGAGTGCTTAAACCCTTGTGGCATTCGGGTAAAAGTGTATTGTACACCTCTCCAAGTAAAAGCAAATCTTTCCTGGTCAGCTGGTTGCAAAGGGACCATGAAGAACATGTCCTTTACATCTAATACTGCTAGCCAGGGTTTATCCCAGGTTTGTATGGTGTTTACAATATCTGTTATGCTAGGGACTGCTGCAGTTAATGGTCCAGTGTTACTATTTAGCTTCCTATAGTCTATAGTGAGTCTCCATTTGCCATTTGGTTTCTTGATGGGCCACACAGGAGAATTAAAGCGAGAGTGGGTGCGAATTAAAATTCCTCGCTGTTCCAAATCTTTGATCAGGTCAGTAACAGGGCTTATGGCCTCAGCTGGGACATTATACTGCTTTATGTTTGTTACTGTTGAGGGCGGGAGAGCAGGCGCGCTGCTAAGTAAGTTTACAGAACAGTGGGGAGGGCTTTCCTCTTCCAGGTGAGTGGCATGAGGAACAGAACTGACTCCAAAAGCCCATCTTTCCCCATTAATCCTTCCCTCCTTTCCTCTTAAAACGTCCATGCCCAGTGTATTGGCATTGCCCAAAATCACCTCATATTTTCGGGGCTGATGGTGGGGTTGCAATGGGATATCCAGTTTTATCTTAACTAATGGGTAAGTTATGGTACTGCCATTTACTCCTGTAACAAGTACCTGCTTTCGGCCAGTAGGTGGCGGGCCCTGAAAACTTTCTCGCTTAATCATGGACATTTGAGCCCCTGTGTCCATTAAGAAAGGAACAATGTGTTTGTCATTTACAGTTACATGTATCCGGGGGTCTTTTGCTGTTGTTTTCTCCTTTTTGGATTTAAGCTGGTTTATTAGGAGAGGAGATTGACCCCCGCAAGCTAGTTTCCCTGCTCTGGTAACTCTTGCAGTTGCTGCCGCAATGGTGTGTACAGGGTGTCTGCAGGAGGGGGAGGAGGTGAGAGCTGCGGAGGTGCACTGGGAGTAGCATTAGTTTTCTCCCAGTCAGCTCTTTTAAAGGTGGTTAATAATTTTAGCCGCTCAGTGGGCAGTCCATTTATCACATCTCTGGGATAACCTAAAGCCAGACATTGTCTCCACAACTTGGCTCTAAGCTCCTTTTCCTCCTGGGTTGGTTCTCGCCTGTTTTTATATCCTTTAGATGGTGCCCCCTTGTTTCCCTGAAGGGAACGCATCTTAGCTTTGCCTGTCAGTGCTCTGATGTCTCCAAATTCTCTAAAGTATGACACCAGACGGTTTAGCAGTGCCCGAAAGGTTCTGTTATCTGCTGCAGCTTCTGATCTAAGGGACAGTGCCATAGCCCTATGATTACTCGGAGCTCCCTTAAGCAGGGGTCTGAGATCATCTACATCTACCCGACCCTCCCATGGACTTTCATAGGCTAAATCTTGAGGGTTTTGGCCAAGCATGCTAATGACAGCCACAGTTAATAGAGCTGTTTTTACCTCATCTATGCTGGTCCAGTGCATTACTGTGGGTTCATCTCGGTCTGCTGGGTAAATTCCTCTTGCCCATCGACAAGCCAGAGACCAAAGTGTTTTAGGGGTGTTCCCCTCTGAATGTTCCAGGAATATTCCTGCACCTAAGTTAAGGCGCTCAGTTTCTTGGGCTGTCAGGCGTATATATCCACCCCCAGTGTCCCAGAGGCGGACCAGCCACTCTATTATACCTTCCTCAGGCTTTTTAGCAAAATCTCCCTGGATTGTTTTTAACTCCATGGGAGTGTATTGGCGGGTGGTAATTTTGGTAAAGTGTGTTGGAGCTTTACTCCCTTTTCCCTTTTTACCTCCCTTCTTTGTTTTTGAAGAGGTGGATGTATCATTGTCATCCCCTTCCTCATCCAGCTCTGCCCCACTCAAATTTCCCTCATGTTCTTCTGATTTGTGATGTGTGATAGCTGGTCTTAATTTTACAGAGGGACCTTCCTCCTCAGAGGAGGGGGACTCATCTGCTGAATCCCAAATGTCTCCGTCCCATTCCTCAGGGTCTAGCCAGAGAGCAGTCTCAACTTTAGCCTGGTTGATTCTGCGTGTTTTAGTCTCCAGCTTTTCCCTTCGTTCTATCCCTTCTTTCTCAATTAAGGGAAGTAATCTTTTCTGAAGATGCTCCATATCCCTATTCAGTGTTCTTACTCTGGTATCTAAATTCTGGCATTCCTTGCGCAGTGTGTCCCTTTCCTGTTGTAGCCTATTAAATTCTATTGCCAGACTATGATAATCCTTACAGGCAGCTTGCCAAATGTTAGTAAGCAGCCATATACAAGCACCTTTTCCTTTTCCTTTCTTCATCTTGCAGGCAGTTCTCCAGTTACAGAAATGCTGCCAGATCTCTGCTGGTTTTCCCCAATATTTCTCCAGCAGTTCTTTGCTCCACAGAGGATTTCCCCATCCCTCTTGGGTCAAACTTTTCTCTAGCTCAGGGAATTCTGTGGTGTTTATCATGACTGGTTTCATTGTGTTACTGTAGTGCAGCCTATATCACAATCCTGCTTCGACTACGCCAAATCTGTTAGCCGATGGCCAAGGATGTTTGGTGAGGTGCCAGCTATGCCCGTTTTATACCATCCGTGACTTTAACCGCTAGGACGCACTGTCCCTTCGCGGCGGGCAGCCCGGGCTAGGCTGACGGATGCCCCAAGGTCCTAACCACCCGTGACTTTAACTGCTAGAGCTCAGAGCTCCTTCGCAGTGGGCAGTCAACGCTGACTGACGGGTGCCCCAATGGCAGCACTAAGAGCCTTTCCACACCCGTGACTTTAACTGCTAGAGCTCAGAGCTCCTTCGCAGTGGGCAGTCAGGATTGACTGACAGGCGCCCCAAGAGTTTGCCCCGTGGAGGCGGCACAACTCAACGCTAGGCTCTTAGTACTCTCACCTAATGGCCAGGCTTTATAGCCAAAACGGCTGAGGTTCTTTAATTGTGTTGGCTGCTTTACAGTACACCAGAGAAACAAGTCAGGCTTATGCACAAATGGTTACCAAAATTTATTAAACTAGATTCTAATCATGTGGTTACAAAATTGCTAGTGCCTACTTATTTAAATGTATAGATGTTACATACACACAAACAAGTTACAAAGCTGAAGCCACAATCCCAAAGAAAGAAAACAAAGTATAGAGCTCTATGTCAAAATATGTGTACACTAAAGATAGGAGATCAGGTGTGGGTGCTTCTTACCCTCCTTGCATCTCTCGATTCCAGCGGTGCCAAGCCAGGATCGGTCACTCAATTCCGCGGAAAGACGAATAAGGGACAAGGCTCAGGGACCCTCTTAGCTGCAGAAGCCTTGGGAGGCTGTCACTTATCTGACCAGCAGATAGATAGTGAAAAGCACTCAAAAATCATGGTGCTGTAGGTCCCATACTTATACCTCTGTACTCCTTTATTCTCTTTCTCCTTTCTTATGCCAAATTGGGGCTGGTCTGTCTGGGTGACGCCAGCTCTCGCAAGAGTAGTTTACACTTGCAAGGGAGAGAAACAATAAGTTTCGACTACTGGACATTCTTTTATTAGGGTAAATATTTTCCCACCTAGGATGTGGGTGTGTGTGCATCACGTTATTTAGTAGGGGCTAAGAGCCATGTCTGTCACAGCTTCTCTGTCTGCTGTGAGCCTAATCGTTGTATATGTTCCCAGAGGCACATTGCAGCAGCACACCTGTGCTTCTCACAGCTTCAAAGGCTGTGCTGGAATTTATGTTAAGTGCCCTGTTGTTTTGGCTCCCTTGTGTTCCCAGCAATGCTGGTCTGAGAGGGGGCTGGCTGTCTGGCTACACTGGGAGGGGCCCTTTAAAGGAGTGGCTTGCAGCTGCCCCAGAAGGGCTAGTGTGCTCTGTGACCCAGTCTGCGGTCTGTCCTGGCCCCTTATTTCGAAAGAGGGAGCTCGTGTGTGTGGACGTGCTGCATTTCCTTCCAGGGCAGCTCCTTTCGACATTCGCCGTCGGTGCTTCAATGTTGAACGTCGACGTTGCCAGCCCTGGAGGACGTGTAGACGATAGTCGTCGAAGTAGCCTATTTCAATGTTCTTACTTCGAAATAGGCTACTTCAACGTAATGTGCTAGTGTAGATGTAGCCAGAGTGAGACTTTAAATTTATAGGTTTGAGATTCAAGGAGATTTTGTTGCAGTACTTTGCAAGTTTTTAAAAAAAAATTGGTGCTACTATTTTATATGGGAATGTAATGAATCTCAAAGGAACTTTAGGGGTTATGGTGGATAAGCAGCTGAATATGTCTCCAACACATAAGAGAGAATAAGATTTTTAGATTATAAACAAGGACATATTTAATTATATTGTAATTGTATAGTGCATTAGTGTATCCCTTACTGGAATACCGTGGCTAGGTCTTGTATCCACATTTTAAAAGATATGCTTAAAAATTAATAAGGTTTCAAAAAAACAGCTACAAAAATGACCTTAGTTCTGGGACACGTGTCCTATTTTCAATGACCAAAGAAATTACTTGATCACAATCTGTAAATATTTACATAGGAAAAAGGCTGCTGATAGCAGAGGACCTGTAGAAAGGCATGGCAAGATCCAATGACTAGCAGTGGAAGCTAGACAAACTCAGATTAGACATAAGATTTTAATTTTTAACAGTGAGGATAATAAGCCATTGGGAAAAAAATCATAGGTAGGAATATAGTGGATTGTCCATCCCTTGAAGTCCTTAAACAAAATGGAATAACTTTCATTAAGAAATAATACAGCTCAATTACATTTTAGAAACTGTGTGATGTAGGTGGTCAGACTAGGTTATCATAATGGAAACTTCTGACCTTAAAATCTATGAAAGTTGTTGGTGCCAGTGTTTGTTTTTTTTTCTGTCCTATAGAAGAAAATATATACATGGCATAACTGTTTTAAAAGCTAAGAAATCTGTTATTATGCTATTGTAAGGAATGTGGCAGCAGGAACACAACGCGGCTGAAGGCTGGGAGGAATGTGTCTCCCAGGCTACGTCTACACGTGCACCCAACTTCGAAATAGCTTATTTCGATGTTGCGACATCGAAATAGGCTATTTCGATGAATAACGTCTACACGTCCTCCAGGGCTGGCAACGTCGATGTTCAACTTCGACGTTGCTCAGCCCAACATCGAAATAGGCACAACGAGGGAACGTCTACACAGCAAAGTAGCACACATCGAAATAAGGGAGCCAGGCACAGCTGCAGACAGGGTCACGGGGCGGACTCAACAGCAAGCCGCTCCCTTAAAGGGCCCCTCCCAGACACACTTTCATTAAACAGTGAAAGATACACAGAGCCAACAACTAGTTGCAGACCCTGTATATGCAGCACGGACCCCCAGCTGCAGCAGCAGCAGCCAGAAGCCCTGGGCTAAGGGCTGCTGCCCACGGTGACCACAGAGCCCCGCAAGGGCTGGAGAGAGAGTATCTCTCAACCCCCCAGCTGATGGCCGCCATGGAGGACCCCGCTATTTCGATGTTGCGGGACGCGGATCGTCTACACGTCCCTACTTCGATGTTGAACGTCGAAGTAGGGCGCTATTCCCATCCGCTCATGGGGTTAGCGACTTCGACGTCTCGCCGCCTAACGTCGATTTCAACTTCGAAATAGCGCCCAACACGTGTAGACGTGACGGGCGCTATTTCGAAGTTACTGCCGCTACTTCGAAGTAGCGTGCACGTGTAGACGCAGCCCCAGAGATCATCTGCATGAGAATGCAAGGGGCTGCATGTGTGATACCTTTCAGGCAAAGCCTAATGGGTAGCAAGTAAGCCATGAGATTTGGTCTATTGTAAACACAATTTTATTGTAACAACAATTTATTGTTGTAAAATCACAATTTAAGCTGACAGTTAGTGTGGGAGTTGTGAGATCTTACCAATGCTCTGGGTTGTTATGGGGGACAGGGCAGTCGCCATAGCTGCATAAGACATTGATTACACAGGGCTCCTGGTCTAAAGTGTTATAAAAGAGGAGTGTTGGTTGAGTTAGCTTGTTGTGGGCCCTGGCTCTATGACTATGTCTAGACTAGCCCCAAACTTTGAAATGGCCATGCAAATGACTATTTCAAAGTTTATTAATGAAGTGCTGAAATGTGTATTCAGTACTTCATTAGCATAGGGGCAGCTGCAGCACTTCAAGCTTGATGCAGCTTGTCCTGACAGGGTTCCTTTTTGAAAGGACCCTGCCTACTTTGAAGTCCCCTTATTCCCATGAGCTGATAGGAAGAAGGGGACTTCAAAATAGGCAGGGTCCTTTTAAAAAGGAGCCCTGTCAGGGCAAGCTGTGCAGCTGCAAAGCACATCAGTTTTGATAGTGCTGTGGCTGCCTGCATGCTAATGAAGTGCTGAATATGCATTTCAGTGCTTCATTAGTGAACTTCAAAATGACCATTTGTGTGGCCATTTCGAAGTTTGGGGCTAGTGTAGACATGGCCATTAAGAGCTGAATTCAGAGTGGTAGCTGGGGCCCTGCAGAGCTGAAATCACATGGTTGTGTCTCAGGGCAGTCCCCAGCTGTGTGATTGGTAAGGGAGTGATGGTGGCTGGTAGGAGCAGCAGCAGGTGGGCAGCTGCTAGTGGCTACGTCTACATGTGAACACTACATCGAAATAGCTTATTTCGATGTAGTGACATCGAAATAAGCTATTTTGATGAATAACATCTACAAGTCCTCCAGGGCTGGTGCGGTCGACGTTCAACGTCAACGTTGGGCAGCACCACATTGAAGTAGGCGCTGCAGGGGAATGTCTACACGCCAAAGTAGCACACATCGAAATAAGGGTGCCAGGAACAGCTGCAGACAGGCTAACAGGGCGGATTAGCGCTTCCAGGGCAACAGCTAGCCGCTCCCTTAAAGTGCCCCTCCCAGACACACTCAGCCTGCACAGCACGTGGTTTGCAGAGCCATAGGCACGCACGCCTCGGGCGACAAAGTCATGGACCCCCAGCAGCAGCAGCAGCAGCAGCAGCAGCCGCCAGAGGTCCACCCAGCCACCCCTGTAGGAGCAGTGCTCGCCCTGCTCCATGCCATGCAGGAGGCAGCTGAGCACATCCCTGCCACAGAGGAGGAGCTGCCCGCAGGGGAGGAGGACGCAACCCCAAACCCTGCAGGACCCGCCCCCCCGGCCTCATACGCTGCCGGCTGTGGAGCTACCCCACCAGCACCAACTGGTGGGAGCAGCTGGTGCTCGGAGAGTGGGACGACGACCGCTAGCTCCAGAACTTTCGGATGAGCCGGCAGACATTTCTGGAGCTATGCCAGTGGCTCGCCCCCGCACTGAGGCACCAGGACACCGCCATGCGGCATGCCCTCAGTGTGGAGAAATGGGTCGGCATCGCTGTCTGGAAGCTGGCCACTCCAGACAGCTACCGATCCATGGGCCAGCAGTTTGGCGTTGGCAAGGCCACCATCGGGGCTGTCCTCATGGAGGTAAGAGGACCCACGGGGGGAGGGGGAGGCAGTCTGGCAGGGGAGGGGAGCCCTGGCAGGGGAGGGGAGGGGACGGGAGGGGGCCCTGGCAGAGAAGGGCCACACACACCCTGCACACCCCTCATTGGTGCTCTCCCATGTGCTTCCCCTGCAGGTCGTCCGCGCCATCAACGCCCTGCTCCTCCACAGGCTCATGAGGTTTGGGGACCCGGATGCCGCCATCGCGGGGTTTGCTACCCTGGGCTTCCCCAATTGCTTCGGGGCTGTGGATGGGACCCACATCCCCATCCGCGCCCCAGAGCACAGTGGAGGACGCTTCCTAAACAGGAAGGGCTACCATTCTGTGGTCCTCCAGGCCTTGGTGGACAGCCGGGGCCGTTTCCTGGACATTTACGTGGGCTGGCCTGGCAGCACCCACAACGCCCGGGTATTCCGGAATTCGGGCCTGTGCCGCCGGCTGGAGGCGGGGACCTACATCCCCCAGCGGGAGATCCCTGTGGGGGACACCACCATGCCCCTCTGTGTCATCGCAGATGCGGCATACCCCCTCTGGCCCTGGCTCATGCACCCGTACATGGGCCACCTGTCAGCCAGCCAGGAGCGCTTCAACATGCGCCTGAACCACGCACGCCAGGTGGTGGAGCGCACATTCGGCCGCCTCAAAGGGCGCTGGAGGTGTCTCCTCACCCACCTTGATGCGGGCCCCACCAGCATCCTCCAGATTGTGGGCATGTGCAGCACACTCCACAACCTGGTGGACAGCAAGGGGGGAGGCCTTCTTTCAGGGCTGGGCTGTGGAAGCTGGCAGGGCCAATGTGCAGCCACCTGCTGCCCCCAGTCGCCAGGTGGACCCCGAAGGGACCCGGGCCCGGGAGGCCCTGCGGGCCCATTTCGATGAGGCCGCAGGGTGAATGCTGGCAGACCCCCCACTGCACCCCCCCCATCCTCCACAACACTCCCTGCCCCTACGCCCACACCACAGAGCACCCAAGAGCACCCCCCCACCACCACTTTTCTTGTAAATAAAAGCAGACATTTGTTCGTCAAACCAGATATATGTTGAACTCTCATTATTATCATCTTAACTAACTATTTACAGGCCAAATAAATATTACATATATATATATTATAAGTCAGATAAGATGAAAGAAAAAAAGGGGAAGGCAAGGAGGGGGAGAACTATGCACATGGGGGGGCAGGTATCAGCATAACAACATAACAACAGGGGTCTAATAGAAACTATTTACAAAAGAAGATAAAACTGAAGGGTATATATACAAAGGGGGGGGCCACATACCCCCTAATGTCCAGTGCTGGGGGTGGGCGGCCGCGACCCACGCCTCGGCCTCAGCCCTGGCCAGGGCTGGCTGGGGGCCGTGCAGACCGGGAGATAAGGCTGGCGGGTGTCAGCTGGCCCCAGGTCCCCCTCGGCGGAAGGGCCCTCGGTGGTGGGTGGCGGTGCAACAGCGGATGGAGCGGCGGGTGGAGCAGGCAGGGCGGGCAGAGCGGCGGCCGGTGTGGCATGGGGGGGCCAGGTAGTCCACGATATGCTCGAATGTCCACATAAAGACTCCCCATGCTTCCTGGCACCAGGCCAGCGCCCACTCCTGAAGTTGAAGGCGCTGCTCCTCCACCCGCAGGCGCTGCTCGGTGACCTCCAGCTGCCAACGGTGGATCTCCAGCAGCTGGGGGTCTGGCGGCATCCAGGAGTGGGGCTGACTCCACTGTCGTCCCCGCCCTGGGGCTGGTCGGTGCTCTGCCGAGGGGCTGGCCTGGAGTGATGGCCCTGGTGGGCTCTCCGGGACCACTGACACCTCGCCAGCGCTCTCCGGTCCTTCTGATGGTGCAGCTGCGGAACACAGGGGGGGAAGAAGAGTGGAGACAGGCATTAGTGTGGGCCCCGAGCCGTGGCCCTTGTTCCCTCACCCCTCTGCTGCAGGTTCCCCATCCCCGTCCCTGGGAGATGATGCTGATGATGATGATGGGTGTCCCACCCCCTCCCACCCGGGGGACCCTGGGTTCTGCTCCCCCCATCCCCAGGGATGGGGCATGGCACTGTCCTGCTGGGGGGGCAGGGGCTGATGCACTCGTGTGAGGGACATGCCACTGCTGTCCTTGGGGCCATGGTCATCTGGGCATGTGGAGGGCCCTGGTCATATCTATTACCCCTGCCCCTCAACCCTGGGGGGTGTGCACCGGGGGGGGTACATACCTGATGGTCCACTTCCACAGTCGGGGGACACCCGGTGGGCGGACGCCCTGCTGGAGCTCCGGGACAGGATGTCGATCCAGAGCCCTGCACTGCTGGAGGAGGACGCCCCCTCCTCCTCCTCCTCCGGTGCCCCGGGGTGGGCTCCTGGGGGGGGCCCTGGGGTGCAGGGCTTACCTCCGGGGTGGACTCCGCCTCCGGGGCCTGCTGGGGCTCGTCGGCCGAGGTATCAAGAGTGGCCAGAGGGGAGGAGGTGTGCCAGGGGCCCAGGATGGCCCTGAGCTCCCTGTAAAAAGGTCAAGTGACAGGGGCGGCCCCAGATCGGCCAGCCGTATCCCGGGCCCGGGCGTAACCCTGCCGCAGCTCCTTCACTTTACTGCGGACATGATCCGGAGTGCGGGCAGGGTGACCCTGGGTGGCCAGGCCCTCGGCCAGCTGAGCGAACGCATCCACGTTCCGCTTCTTGCTCCCTATTACCTGGAGCACCTCCTCCTCACTCCAGAGCCCCAGCAGGTCCCGAAGCTCAGCCTCCGTCCAGGAGGGGCCCCGCTGCCGCTTCCCAGCCTGGCTTCTGGTCTGGGAGCCCTGGCTCCCCTTGGGGGGGCGCTTAGGGGGCTGGGGGGCGGCCATCGCAGCGCTGGGGGGTTCTGGTGGCTGCAGAGGAGCGTGCAGGCTGTCTGCGTGGCTGGGCTGCCGCCTGCATGCTCTCTCAGCTTCCTGCACAGGAAGGCAGGGGGTGGGGACCTTTAAGAGGCCACTGCACATGGCGACCATCGAGCTCAGGGGCTGGAGAGAGCGTCTCTCAACCCCTCAGCTGATGGCCGCCATGGCAGACCCCGCTATTTTGATGTTGCAGGACATGCAACAACTACACGTTCCCTACTTCGACGTTGAACGTCGAAGTAGGGCGCTATTCCCATCTCCTGATGGGGATAGCGACTTCGACATCTCGCTGCCTTACGTCGATGTCAGCTTCGAAATAGCGCCTGCCACGTGTAGCTGTGATGGGCGATATTTTGAAGTTGGCGCTGGTACTTTAAAGTAGCCACCACGTGTAGACGCAGCCAGTAAGAGCAGCCAGTGAGCAGCAGGTGGCATCAAGGGGATGCTGCAGACAAGTAGACAGCTAGTACTGTCCTGGTGATGTCTCTGTGGGCTCTGGGTTCGGGACTGCACCGTGGGAGGTACACCCTGTAACTGTGTGTGGGGTAAAGGGCCAAGAGCCCCAGCAAGAGACTTGGTTCTGTTGCCTATGGGGATGGTATTTTGTTAAAGGGGTTTGTCTCTCCTTTGCTTAGATATACTGCATCTGTCACTGTAACCTTGGGGTAGGTTATGGTCTTTAAACAAGCTGTTTGTATCTTAGACTCTGTGCTTGCGAGGGTGGGGGAGAACCGCCTTACAGGCACCCAGCAAGTGGAGTGAGATTGTCCCAGGCCACTGGGTGGTGGCTTGAGCCGGTTGGGTGTATCCTTGCCAGCAAACCCCCCAGGAGTTGAACCCAGCCCTTCTGGCAGGCACCTGGTGTTAATAGAAGGGTTACACTATAGACTACAAGATTTTTTTCAATTAAGCTGGGAGCAATCACTTATCTAATTAATTCTTTGACTTTTGAGGAAAGTCCGAAAAATGGGAGTTTTAAAACCATATCAGAGCTAAATATTGTTTTTCCTAAGGAATGCCTAATTTGATTACAATGGTTCTTCAATCCATTTATGTAAGTTTAAACTGACGAAAAGAAGAAGTTGAGTTAGAAATAGAGCAAGAAGTATTAGAAATAAGCATGTAAATCTGGAAAATCTGGCAAATGCTCAAATTGTTGATGGTTAATACTTGACTATATTAATCTGCTCTGACAAGCTCTGGTACTCGTTACAAGAAAACTAGGATTGTGATTAAAGTGTATTTGTTGAAGCGAGTAGCCAAAGAAGTGAATGACTTTGTACCATGCTTTTATTTAAGAGGAATGAATTTTACAAACTTCCTTATTTGAGGTGCATTAGACCAATTGTAGTCTTGCAACTATTAGCGAGCCTGTGTCACTACTTTTAAAAAAAACAATGAAAAATAATTTCTGTTGATAAGAATGAATCTCCAGAGAATTGATCTGTTCTACTTTTAGGAACACATGGAACAGTTTCAAAATCAGATATCTGTTTAATTCAAGGTCAGGGATACCTGTTGCTCCCCTGTTCAGTCTTCCTATGTAGAAGTCAAGCCCTAATTGCATTGCTTCCTATTCAGGCCCTCTGAGAGCAATTCCAGGCCCTGGCCCAGAATGGGCCCCCTATGACCAGTCTGCCTATAATTTTGGCAGTACTGCACCTGCACTGCTAGCACAGTGTGGCTGTATGGGGGGCAGAGGGGAGGGTCTAGGAACTGATACATAAGCAGCTAAACTCACAAAGGGACATCAATGCTGCAAGGTAATTGCACTCGTGATAAGTAATTAGAGATGCACTAGTGAGTATTCTGCATCCCAGGGCTTGTCTACAGTTTGGGGTGGGAATCTGAAAAATCCCCTTTTCAAAAAAAAAAAAAAAAAGAAAAAAGAAAAGAAAAAGAAAGGAACAAGCATTCCCACAGCCACGCAGGATAATTTGAGATAAGAGGGCATTTCCCTCAAAATAATTACTCCAGCTCTATGAACAACTTTTGCCAACACACCACACATGCACACCCCGCCCCCTGCTTTCAAGGCTAAAAATGAATGTGAGTGAACAAAGCACTGCTTTATTGGGTCATGAAAACATTTCTTTTGCAATGCTGTGGTTATGAACTGTGGCTGTAAATGAGAATGCTCCGTTTCTCAATGGTGTGGCTGTGTGAATGCGATTTTCCAACATTACTTATTTAGACATTAGAACATCAAAATCAGTAACCTTGGAAAAGAACTGCAGTGTAGCCAACTACTGGGCTAGAGAGTGAATCTCTTTCTTTCCTCTTTTAGGGCCGAGGGGATTTTGGTGCAAGCTTTGAGGATCCTGTGAGTGTGACTGGTTTAGGCAGTTAAGGAAGCAGTTAGGTGCTGAATTGCTCCTATGAATCTGCCACCTCTGCTCTGCTGACTGGAGCAGGGATTAAAGCAGCAAGGAGCTCTTCCCCCCACCTCCACTGCTCTGCAAATCCAAGCACCGGGTTTAAATCAGCAGGGAACTCTGCCTCCTGCCCTAATGGCCCTTGAATTCAAGCTCTGGAGCTCTCAGCAGTTGCTATACGAAAGGACCGGTGAGGGCTGCCCCAGGCCCCACTTAAGTCCTCTGTGCCCCTATGCAATTTTCCCCATTTGCTCCCCTCTCTCCCCCCATCAGAAGGCCTGTTCCAGTCATAACAAAACAAAACAGATCTACCCTATATCATTATTTCCTGCCCTGCAACAGCTTCACATACAATTTTGAATCTTTGTGATATGGGCAATTAAACTCAATGGCTGTGTCTACACTAGCCCAAGGCTGTGTCTACACTAGCCCAAAACTTTGAACTGGCCATGCAAATGGCCATTTGAAGTTTACTAATGAAGCGCTGAAATACATATTCAGCACCTCATTAGAATGCCGGCAGCCACGGCACTTTGAAATTGACGTGGCTTGCTGCTGCGCGGCTCATCCAGATGGGGCTCTTTTTCGAAAGGACCCCAGCAGCTTCAAAATCCCCTTATTCCTTACAGCAGATTTGCATGGCCATTTCAAAGTTCTGAGCTGTGTCTACACATAAGCGCCCTTTTGAAAGGGCAAAAATTGAAGTTCAGCATTCGAAAAAGCGGCCATCGAAAGAGAGCAGCCACCACCATTTTTCGGATCGGTGTTCCGATCTGCACTTTTGAAGCATCATCAAGGTCTTTCGAAAGAGAGCGTCCACATGGCTCCAAGGCCTCTTTCAAAAGAAGGGAGGCAGGAAACGCCGCGGACGGGGTCCCATGGCTGACAAGCCCTTCCATGGCCGCAGCCAGCCGCCTCCTTTAAAGGGCCCCTCCCTCCGCCCTCCCCTCCACACAAGCCAAGTGCTGCCCAGCCTATCCCAGCCCAGCACAGCCCACTCATGCCCACCATGGAAGCCCACTCATTCCCTCCTGCAGGAGGACGCCCTCATCATGGACGCCCTGCTGGCAGTGCTGTACGCCATAGCCACAGCTGCACCCGAGCTCATTGGGTGGCTGTGTGGTCCCCCCGGGACCACGGGGATCTCCCCACCGGGGCACTACAGGGCGCCCCCCCCGGGTGCCCTGACGCGTCTGGACCCACCCCAGCAGCACCAACTGGTGGGAGCGCGTGGTGCTAGGGGAGTGGGGCGAGGAAAGGTGGCTGCGGAACTTCTTCATGTCAAGACAGACCTTCGACGAAATCTGCCACTGGCTCGCCCCTGCACTCTGGCACCACAACACCTGCATGCAGCCAGCCCTGTCCCTGGAGAAACAGGTTGCAATTGCCATTTGGAAGCTGGCCACCCCAGACTCCTATTGCTCTGTGGGACAGCAGTTTGGGGTGGGCAAGGCCACTGTTGGGGCTGTACTTATGGAGGTAAGGTGGAGAAAAGTGGGTGGGGGGGCTAAGGCAAGGAGAACACTCCCCTGCAAGGGGCTGGATGGGGCAAGGGCCGGATGGAAGGAGGGGCAGAATGGGCCCAAGGCAACGGTCGCCACACCCGCACTAGAGCACATTTCCCCCTCTTCAGGTCATCAGGTCCATCAATGCAATGCTGCTCCATAGGGTTGTCCGCCTGGGGGATGTGGACAACACCGTCACTAGCTTCCAGGACCTGGGCTTCCTGAACTGCATTGCGTTTTGGATGGCATGCACATCTCCATCCGTGCCCCGCCACACAGCACAGGCCAGTACATGGGGGCTGGCACCTTCATTCCCCTGAGGGAGATCCCCGTGGCGGAAGATGTCACCATGCCTCTCTGCATGGTGGCAGATGCAGCGTACCCCCTGCAGCCGTGGGGCTTGAGGCCCTACACAGCACACCTCAACGCCACTCGGGAGGCATTCAATGAGCGCCTCAACCACGCCCGCAACGTGGGTGGTGGAGGTGCCTCCTCGCGTGGATGGAGGTCAGGGTCCCCAACATGTCCCAGGAGGTGAGCACCTGTTGCGTCCTCCACAACATTGTGAAGGGAAAGGGGGACGCCTATGTCCCTGGGAGGGGCCCTCTGGCTGGTGCTGTCCATGAGCAGCCAGGTGCCACCCCCATCCGTCAGGCCCACTGGGATGGCCACCGCATTCGGGAGGCCCTCAGGCAGGCCTTTGCTGATGGCCACCTCTGACCCTCACACACAGCCACATCCCACCACCTGTCACCCACCATCCCTGCCACACACACCCCCATCAGCACCGCACCCACACATCCACCACCCACTAGCCACCAAGGAGCACAGCACGGAGTGGTGAATAATAAAGAAACATTTATATAACTGGGTGTTTGTAAATATATACGAGGGGAACCCTAACTTGGAGGGGAAAACCTAACTCGGAGGGGGACAAGGGGGCATTCCGGGGCAGGAGTGGTGGGCCCATGAACCCCGTCGGCCCCTGGAGCCCCTGCCCTCCCATGTGCGGTGTCCTCAGCGGGGGGGAGGGTGCCAGTAGAACTGGCAAACATTGCCAGTGGGTGGGCCTGGTGGGGGTGGAGGGACCAGGCTCGGTGGGGGCGGAGGGGGCAGGGCCAGTAGGGGAAGATGCCGGGGGGCCAGGAGGCGGGCCACAGTGGCCATGTGCTCCCACACGGCATGGACAATGCCCTGAAGGGTGTCCAGCAGTCTATCCCAGGCCGCCCTCCGCCACTCCATATAGGCCCGAGAGAGCTGGAGGTGCTCCTCCGCCACCTCAGCCAGGCACTGGGTGGCTGGGTCTTCCTCAGCCCGGTGGGGGGCCATCCAGCTATGGCCCCAATGGCACGCTGCCTGGGGTGGAGTCCGGACACCTCCGACGGCTGTGGGTGGGCTCTCCAGGACAAGGGATGGCGCGGAGCTCTCCTGGCCCACAGATGGTGAGGCTGTGTGGAGAGGCGGAGAGCATGTCAGTAGTGTGCCCCCGACGGAGGGGACCCGGCTGTGGGCTACCCGCCCGAGCCCACCCCATGAGGCCCCCGCCCCCCCCCAAGGGACACTGACCCTCCCAGGGACCACCCCCTCCCACCCCGGCACCAGGCCTCCCAGCCTGGGTTTGATTCCAGGGGTCTCTCCCGCAGGTGGCCCTTCCCAGCCTGTGGTGCGCAGGCCCCAGGCACTGTCTGGCACCGACCAGCCGCCACAACTGTACAGCTTACGGTGATGTCCACTGGGGGTGGGTGCTGGGCGTCGCTGGTGCACCACCGCGGTGTGCCGCATCCCATGGCCTGTATGTGGCCCGGGACCACTGGTTCCGTGTGCGGGTGCCTAGCCATTGCATCGTCCCCACCCTGTGGAGTAGGTGTGTGCCCCTCCCTGGACATACCAGAGGGTCCCTCAGCGATGTCCGGAGATGTCCAGCCCTCGGTTGCCTGGCTGGGGGAGCGGGAGGGGATTATGATGCTCAGCTCCCCCTCCTCACTTGACCAGTCCGTGGTTCCCTCGCCCACCCGGGTCCCTGGTCTGGGCTGCTCTTCCTCTTCCTCTGGTTGCAGCTCCTCCCTGGAGGTGTCCAGGAAAGCCACAGGGGGTGAACTCTTCTGGGGCCCCAGGATGCTCCGTAGCTCCCTGTAGAAGGGGCATGTTGCTGGTCTTGCCCCAGAGCATCCGACCTGGTCCCTGGCCCGGGCATATCCCTGGTGCAGCCCTTTTACTTTGGAACATACCTGATCTGCTGTATGCTCTGGGTGGCCCCTGGTGTGCAGTTTAAAGCATTCCTCACTAGGTTTGTAAGCCTGTCTGTGAAGATGCTGTTTCCTCTCTTCATCAGGTGGATCCTGTCACTTCCTAGCAATCCTTGTTCTCAAAACAGAATCCTATGGTCGAAGAAACCAAATCCCTCTCTCCGACACCACTTGTGCAACCCCATTTACTTCCATTATACAATGATCTCTACCCGGACCCCTTCCTTCAACAGAGATGAAGTATGAGAACATCACTTGCACTCCATATTCCTCGATCTTCCTTCCCAGTGTTACATAATCTGCAGTACTTCAACCACATTAACAGTAGGTCGACCAACAACATTGTTAGCCTCTCAGACTACCAACTCAACCCCGCAGAGGAGTCTCTCTTATCCTGGGGTCTTTTCTTCTGTCCTACTTCCCCCACAAACTTAATACAATTCTGTGGGGACCTTGAAGCCTTCTTTCTCCGCCTCCATCTAAAAGAATTTTTCCAGCATACCTATGAACAACAGTCTGACTCTCTTGACCCCCCCTACCAACAACAAAAGAAGAAGAACTCTACGTGGACTGCCCCTGAGGGTCGTAGTGAAAGTCTGGAGTTCTACGTACAGTGCTTCCGCAACCGTGCTCAGTCTGACATTATACACAAACAATGCCAAATGAGACACAATCTCAACTATGCTGAATGCTATGCTATCCAGAGTCTCAAAAATAACCAAGACATCATAATCAAACCAGCTGACAAAGGGGGTGCTGTTGTCATCCTGAATAAGTCAGACTATGAACAGGAGGCAGCCAGACAACTCTTCAACACCACATTTTACAGACCTCTCTCTGCTGATCCCACTTTGGAATTCCAAAGGAAATTACAACAACTACTGAAGGAACTCCCTGCTGCTACTCGGGACCTCATTAACTCAGACACACCATCTGAGCCGCAGCCTGGATTATTCTATTTACTTCCCAAAATCCACAAACCTGGAAACCGTGGTCACCCTATCATTTCAGGTATTGGCACCCTTACCACCGGACTATCCAGTTACATGGACTCCCTCCTCAAACCCTATGCCACCAACGCTCCCAGCTATATCTGAGATACCACCGACTTCCTGAGGAAATTACAAAACATTGGAAAAGTTCCTGATAACGCCATCCTTGCCACAATGGATGTAGAGGCTCTGTACACTAATATTCCACATAAAGATGGATCACAAGCAATCAGGAACACCATCCCTGATGCCACCACAGCCAATCTGGTGTCTGACCTCTCTTACTTTGTTCTCACACACAATCATTTCCATTTTGGGGACAATTTATACCTCCAGATTAGTAGAACTGCTATGGGCACCCACATGGCCCCACAATATGCTAATATATTTATGGCTGACCTGGAACAACGATTCCTCACCTCTTGTCCCCTATTACCACTTCTCTACTTAAGATACATTGATGACATCTTTATGATTTGGACCCATGGTACAGAGGCTCTAGAAGAATTCCACAGAGACTTTAACAATCTACACCCCACCATCAACTTATGCCTTGATTACAACATGCAAGAGATACATTTCCTGGACACTACAGTACTAATCAAGGATGGCCTGATCAGTACCACACTGTACTGAAAACCTACTGATCGCTATACTTATCTACACCCTTCTAGTTTCCATCCTGCACACATGACTAGATCCATTGTTTACAGTCAAGCTCTTAGGTATAATCGCATTTGCTCTCATCCAACTGACGGAGACCAAAAACTACAAGAACTTTATCAAATATTCATAAACCTGAATTACCCACCAGGAGAAGTAAAAAAACAAATCGACAGGGCCAGAAACCAGCTACTCCAAGATCAGCCCAAAAAAGCCAAGAACAGAACACCACTGGTCATCACTTACAGCCCCCAACTCAGACCACTGCAATGAATTATTAAAGACCTACAACCTATTCTTAATCAGGATGCTACACTCCAGAAAGCCCTGGGTGACATGCCTGTTCTCTCCTACAGACAACCTCCCAACCTCATGAGGATCCTCACTAACAGCCACAGTCTATACCCCAGGAATACCAGTCCTGGAACCTTTCCCTGCAACAAAGTCCGCTGCCAGCTTTGTCCACATATCTTCTCTGGAAATACCATCACTGGACCTAACCAGGTTACTCACAGAATCACGGGCAGTTTCTCATGCTCCTTTACTAACATCATATATGCCATCATGTGCCAACAATGCCCAGATGCTTTGTATATTGGACAGACTTCTAACTCCCTTAGACAAAGGGTCAACGGGCACAAAACAGACATCAAAACACTCCAGATCCACAAACCAGTTAGTCAACATTTTAATGGAATGGGGCATTCTGTCAATGACTTCAAGGTATGTGTGTTACCGAAAAGAAATTATCGCTCCTTTGTAGAAAGGGAAGTGGACGAATTGACATTTATATTCAAATTCGGAACATTAACACATGGTTTAAATCGTGATGTGAACTTTCTGAGTCACTATGGCTGCGTCTACACGTGCACGCTACTTCGAAGTAGCAGCGCCAACTTCGAAATAGCGCCCCTCATGGCTACATGTGTTGGGCGCTCTTTCGAAGTTGAAATCGACGTTAGGCAGCTAGACATCAAAGTTGCTAACCACATGAGGGGATGGGAATAGCACCCTACTTCGAAGTTGAACGTCGAAGCAGGGCACGTGTAGACGATCCGCGTCCCGCAACATCGAAATAGCAGGGTCTGCCATGGTGGCCATCAGCTGAGGGGTTGAGAGACGCTCTCTCTCCAGCCCCTGAGGGGCTCTGTGATCACCGTGTGCAGCAGCCCTTAGCCCAGGGCTTCTGGCTGCTGCTGCTGCAGCTGGGGATCCTTGCTGCATGCACAGGGTCTGCAGCCAGTTGTCGGCTCTGTGGATCTTGTGTTGTTTAGTGCATCTGTGTCTGGGAGGGGCCCTTTAAGGGAGTGGCATGCTGTTGAGTCCGCCCTGTGACCCTGTCTGCAGCTGTTCCTGGCACCCTTATTTCGATGTGTGCTACTTTGGCGTGTAGACATTCCCTCGCAGCCCCTATTTCGATGTGGTGCTGCCCAACGTCGAAGTTGAACGTCGATGTTGCCAGCCCTGGAGGATGTGTAGACGTCATTCATCGAAATAGCCTATTTCGATGTAGCGTGCACATGTAGACCTAGCCTATAGGGGCTCGTCTGCATACTTAACTCAATCTAATTCTTGATCTTCCCGCACACTCCTCCACTCTCTGATTTGCTCACCTTGATTATCTTTTTCTGATTTGTCCTCCTTGCTTACTGTTTTTGGTTCTCTGTGTCTTAAATATTGAGTCTGTTCTGGTCTGGATATGGGCTGAAGAAGTGGGTCTGTCCCATGAAAGCTCATCACCTAATAAACTATTTTGCTTGTCTTTAAAGTGCTACTTGACTGCTTTTTGTTTTGATAATCTGCAGTGGTCTGTTCAAGGTCATTCTTTGCTGTGCCATTGGTTGTTACAAAGGAAGGGGTAATAATCTGCAGGTTTGATGATTTTTGGAAGTCTCTCTGTCACCTCCTTGATTCTAGCTCCTGGTAAGCAGCAAACTTCCCGAGATTCCAGGTCTGGAGGGCAGATGGATAACTCCATCCCTCTTAGGAAGGAGTCCCTGACCACCATCTTCTTCTCTTGGGTGTGGTGGTCATAGAACTGCCACGCCTAGGACTAGATACTCCATGCCTTCCAGTCAGTGGAGTCTCCTTCTGATCCCTTCTCTGAGAGATCTCTGCCACAGCATTGCCCACCCAGTACCGTGCAGAGAGCTTGAGTTGGAGATACCTGAACTGGCTTTCTTCTCCTGGAGGTTACATGCTTCCAGTTTTCTTCCTCGGTTTGTACTGCCCTCACTGGTTGCTCAGCCTGCTGTGCCTGCAGTAGTAAATGATGCCTTCTATCGAGGAAGTCGTCACCTTCTCTGATGGACAGGAGGATTGATATTTGCACCTTAAGTCCTCTAAACTTTTCTTCCAAGAGGGCGACCAGGTTGCACTCGGTACACACAAAATCCATTCTCTCTTCCAGGAGGAAGACAAACACAGCAGGTGCTGTGCAGGTCACAATACCTGACTTGTCAGTAGACTTTTCACCATCAATTTTTTTCTTTCTTCAGAGAATTCCCTCAGCAGATACTAGAATAGCTTTGCAGGGAAGAAGAGAAACAAAACTATTTAAAAAAAAAAAAAAAACCAAGGATATTCGGGTGCAGATGCAGATAGGTGCCTTTGCAAAGTGACCCTTCCCCCCTAAGTATTTACATTTTCATTGGAAATTCAAAGCAAGGCTACTTCACATTTTTTTCTTTTGTATTTTTGATCTGTATGGTGCTCCAAAACACTGTGAGGATTTGATTACAAACCTACATTTCAGAAAATGTCCAGGGGTCTAAGGAGTGCCAGCAAAGCTAAAAAAATAACTAAGTCAATAAAACTTCCTAGGAAAATTAGTGCTCCAAAGATGTGGTAGTGTCAGAGCTGCACGGTCCCTGTTTTGGGCCCAATTTTGTAAGCAGTTCCACTGACTTCCGTGAGTTTGCCCATCTCAGTGTATATGATTCACAAGCCAGAATGATTCTGAAGAGGTGTGCGTGCACCTCAGTGGCAGGTGACAGCACCAGGAGGCTTTAGCTACACGGATCTTTAGTGGCACACAGATAGATTCCAGCAGTATAGTAAAGGGTGGCATGTGTCTGAATCAGTAAAGCAGCTCCAAAGCATTTCATCATAACTCTTTAATTTGGTAACTCCCCATCATGCACATAGCACTTCCTCATAGCCTGAGCTGATCTGAAAGATACTCACCCAAAGACATTCTCAGCAGATTACCTTCGCTACGATAAATGCAATTGATTTTTCCACTGTGTTAGCAATTCCTCACATTAAATTATTGAAGCCCATGCTTCACCATCACATCCAGAAAGCTATTAAATATGGATTGCTTATAATACCAGGAGATCTTTTTTCTCATGTGTAATAAGCATTGTGGTAAACTTTAACCTACCAAAGGCCTTACAGAATGCCAAGGTTAATACTGCGAACTTCACTACACCATTTCACTAGGTTTTGCTAGAGATTGCTACAAGAAGCAAACTAGGCACATAGCTCAGGACTGTGCAGATAAACCCTTGATCAGAGATCACAGTGGTCTTTTTTGATCAATTTAACATATCTCTGAGGTCCTGTGTTAACATTTTCCCCATCACTGATTCAATGCCAGTACCACACCACTGGTAGTATTATGGTAGAAATGCTGGTATAGGCATGGCCAAAACATTTTACTATCATGTCATGTTAACTGTGTACATATGAAGGTACAGTCATTCTCACCTGTTTTAGAACTCCTTTGGAGATAGGATTAGGATACTATAGGTCTATGGCCCCAGATCCTTGGGTTTTCTGATTACACCTTAATTGCTGTTTTAGAAAAATTACTGTTTATGGCCGCAATGGTTATAAAGAAAACCTTCAAAACACGGGCCCAGCATAACCTGTGCAGCACCTGAATCTGCCAAGAGCCTGAAATAATAGTTCTTAATGGTGTAAACTGCAATATGCAGGTGTAGCCAGACAAAGTCACCCCCTTACAAGCCAGATTGCTCATTGCCCCCCCCACTGAGGAGCACACAGGGCATGGAAACGGCTGCTGACAGCACAGTCTTTGATGCCCTCATTGAGGCCCAGATATGCTAGCTTATCGTGACCCTGAGAAGCAGAAAGTACAGCTAGAAGGCTAACAGGCCAGACTGTCAACATGAGTGCCGGGGGGGACCCTCAAGAAATCACCCCAGCTGGCATTGATCAATATGATGCACACACACAATCACCCAGAAGGGGACGTGCCCCGCCCGCACAAAAGAATGTCCTGTACTCCTAAATTGCTTATCTCTTGTCTTACAAGTGCAAACTAAGTAGAAATGCCCTTGTAACAAACTGGCATCACAAAGACAGACCAGTATGATCTGGCACCATAGATAAGAAAGAGAATACGTAACCCAAAAGGGGTATAAAAGATGGGTCCAGCAGAACTCTAACTTTGAGTGCATCTCCACCAACTACCTGCTGGTCGGGTCAGGTGATTGCCTCCCGAGGTCCACAGCTGGGGACGCCCAACCTCGTATTCGTCTTTCCGCGGAATTGAGTGACCGATCCAGCTTGGCTACGCTGGTATCGAGAGACGCAGAGAGGGTAAGGTACACCCATGCTAGGTATCTGACTTTTTTTGTGCACAGCTAAAGAATTAGAGCTCTGTAACTAGATGTCATTGTGCCAAGATATCATTGTGTTAGATGGTAACAGATATCTTTGTATTGGATTGTAACGTAACTTGTTAACACCTGTACTTTGCTAGCATATAAGAAGTAAACAATAGCCTTTTGTAACCACACGCTTATAACTGTAGCTTAATAAACTTGTAACTAGTTAAGCTCTGAGCCTAACCATTTTGTTAACCCTTTTGTCACTGCAACACAGCCGGCACAACAAAAGAACTTTAACCGTTTGGTTACTACAGCCTGGCCGTGGGTGAGTGTGCTAGGAGCTGCCTGCTCTAACAGTAAAAAACTGGGTTGCTTAGGACCCAGGGGAGTACCTCACCGCACATTACCTGGCCACCGGCTAACAGAATTGGTGCAGCGAGCAGGGTTGTGACACAGGCTGTACCACAGTGACAAAATGAAATCAGTCATGATAAACAACATGGATTTCCCCAACATAGAGAAGGGATTCACCCGGGAAGGATGGGGTGACCCTAAATGGGACGAGGAAATGTTGGAAAAGTACTGGGGACAATCAGATAAATTATGGTTGCAGCTCTGTAAGCAGAGAACTGCTTGTAAACTAAGGCTACGTCTACACGTGAAGCCAACATCGAAATAGCTTATTTCGATGTAGCAACATCGAAATACGCTATTTCGATGAATAACGTCTACACGTCCTCCAGGGCTGGCAACGTTGATGTTCAACTTCGACGTTGCGCGGCACCACATCGAAATAGGCGCTGCGAGGGTACATCTACACGCCAAAGTAGCACACATCGAAATAAGGGTGCCAGGCACAGCTGCAGACAGGGTCACAGGGCGGACTCAACAGCAAGCCGCTCCCTTAAAGGGCCCCTCCCAGACACAGTTGCACTAAACAACACAAGATACACAGAGCCAACAACTGGTTGCAGACCCTGTGCCTGCAGCATGGATCCCCAGCTGCCGCAGCAGCAGCCAGAAGCCCTGGGCTAAGGGCTGCTGCCCACGGTGACCATAGAGCCCCGCAGGGGCTGGAGAGAGAGCATCTCTCAACCCCCCCAGCTGATGGCCGCCATGGAGGACCCAGCAATTTCGAGGTTGTGGGACGCGGATCGTCTACACGGTCCCTACTTTGATGTTCAACGTCGAAGTAGGGCGCTATTCCGATCCTCTCATGAGGTTAGCGACTTCGACGTCTCACCGCCTAACGTCGAAGTTAACTTCGAAATAGCGCCCAACACGTGTAGCCGCGACAGGCGCTATTTCGAAGTTAGTGCCGCTACTTCGAAGTAGCGTGCACGTGTAGACACAGCTTAAAAGAGAAAAAGGAATATTGGAATAGTTTTGTATCTGGCTAGCTGCGTCTACACGTGCACGCTACTTCGAAGTAGCGGCACCAACTTCGACGTTAGGCGGCGAGACGTCGAAGTCGCTAACCTCATGAGGAGATAGGAATAGCGCCCTACTTCGATGTTCAACGTCGAAGTAGGGACCGTGTAGACGATCCGCGTCTCGCAACGTCGAAATTGCTGGGTCCTCCATGGCGGCCATCAGCTGGGGGGTTGAGAGATGCTCTCTCTCCAGCCCCTGAGGGGCTCTATGGTCACCGTGGGCAGCAGCCCTTAGTCCAGGGCTTCTGGCTGCTTCTGCGGCAGCTGGGGATCTATGCTGCAGGCACAGGGTCTGCAACCAGTTGTCAGCTCTGTGGATCTTGTGTTGTTTAGTGCAACTGTGTCTGGGAGGGGCCCTTTAAGGGAGCGGCTTGCTGTTGAGTCCGCCCTGTGACCCTGTCTGCAGCTGTGCCTGGCATCCCTATTTCGATGTGTGCTACTTTGACGTGTAGACGTTCCCTCGCTGCACCTATTTCGATGTTGGGCTGAGCAACGTCGAAGTTGAACATCGACGTTGCCGGCCCTGGAGGACGTGTAGACGTTATTCATCGAAATAGTCTATTTCGATGTTGGCTGCACGTGTAGACGTAGCCGCTGTGAGATACAGCTCCTTGGACAAAAGCCCAGATTATAAGACCTTGAAGAAACTGCCCAACTCTGAAAGCTTTAGTTCAAGTTCTTAACTCTTTAGCTGCGTCTACACGTGCACGCTACTTCGAAGTAGCGGCAGTAACTTCGAAATAGCGCCTGTCACGTCTACACGTGTTGGGCACTATTTCGAAGTTGAAATCGACGTTAGGCGGCGAGACGTCGAAGTCGCTAACCCCATGAGGGGATGGGAATAGCGCCCTACTTCGACGTTCAACATCGAAGTAGGGACGTGTAGACAATCCGCGTCCCGCAACATCGAAATAGCGGGGTCCTCCATGGCGGCCATCAGCTGGGGGGTTGAGAGATACTCTCTCTCCAGCCCTTGCGGGGCTCTGTGGTCACCGTGGGCAGCAGCCCTTAGCCCAGGGCTTCTGGCTGCTGCTGCTGCAGCTGGGGGTCCGTGCTGCATATACAGGGTCTGCAACTAGTTGTTGGCTCTGTGTATCTTGCACTGTTTAATGAAAGTGTGTCTGGGAGGGGCCCTTTAAGGGAGCGACTTGCTGTTGAGTCCGCCCCGTGACCCTGTCTGCAGCTGTGCCTGGCTCCCTTATTTCGATGTGTGCTACTTTGGCGTGTAGACGTTCCCTCGCTGTGCCTATTTTGATGTTGGGCTGAGCAACGTCGAAGTTGAACATCGACGTTGCCAGCCCTGGAGGACGTGTAGACGTTATTCATCGAAATAGTCTATTTCGATGTCGCAACATCGAAATAAGCTATTTCGAAGTTGGGTGCACGTGTAGACGTAGCCTTTGTGGTACAAAGTGTAGTTATGTAAACATTTATATTGTGGTGTATGTGTATGTGTCATGGAGTTTTGTCACATTAATTGTTTTGCTAACACGTGTTTGTGTCATGTCATGGAGTTTTGTTCAATGTTGTCTGTCTGTCTGTTTGTCCTGCTGGTGCATCCATAAGGAGGGGACGCCTTCCGATATGGACGCCTTTCAATATAGGTATAAAAGATCTGAATCCCTTTAGTAATACTTAAAATGGTAATATCCAATAACATGTCACTTTGCAAAATAAGCGTGTGATTTGAGGTTAAGAGTAAGTGAGTAAGTCCTTAACTCTAAGGGTCTGGAGAAAATTCAGAGTCAGTAACTTGCAGAGTTTAGAAAGAACTGAGCATATTTGTAAATGGAATATTCCAATATGTAACCTGCCACCCCAAAGGGGGTAGAAAAGTATTCTTTTGTCTTTCAGAAACAGGAAAATCTGGTAGTTACTGAAGAACAACCCAAACATCATGAATCTCCTTTTAAAATGAAGAATGTGGTTTTGTATGTTATGTTTGTGCTTATCTTATTAATAGCATTATCAAATTGTCTATGTTGGTAAGTTAGAATATATATGGGCTCATGAAAACAAAATGGTCTCTATATTGCTGCCTTATTAAATGCCTTGGCTGACACAGCAGCCAAAGCTGCAGACCTTTCCCCTCTTGGGCCATTTCACGGTTTCCCATTTTTACAGATTCCCAGTCTCCTATTGCAACCCTTACTGATACTGCACTATTCCAAGATCAGGCCCTAAATTCAGAAGAAACTATCTGGAGACTGGATGAATGCCTTTTGCATCCTGAACACCTTTGGCGCTCCCCGAACGGCCACCTGGTTGCACCCAAGGTCCTTCTCCCTTATCTTGCTTGCATGCACCACAGCCTGACTCATGTAAGCGAAGCAGGGGAATGATTACTGCTGTTCAAGCAAATTGGTTTGCTTCCAAATTCTCCTAAGTAGCCCAAACTACTGTCTGGCTTGCCCTGTCTGCCAAGCCCATGACGTGGACAAACCTGTAAAGACAGTTCTGGCAACTAGATCTCTGCCTTTAGGACTGTTCCTGAAGTTACAAATGAACTTCATTCAGCTACCCAAATGTAAATCTTTTAAAATGTGCTGGTTATTGTTTGTTTGTTCTTGGGATGGGTAGAGGAATGTCCGTGCCGGAAAGCTGATACCGCACAGAACTCCACCTTAATTAAGGAATCTCTATGGAAGGTGGGAATGCCTAGTGAGTACCACCATGCCACCCAGCAACCCCTAAGTATAGGATATGCATCAGCCCAGCAAAAGAATAACACCCCGGCTACACAGCTAAATAACCTGGCAGATGCAGCAGCCCATATCTCTGCCACCCAAGTAGATTGGGAACGTTTGTATCTATGGCTGCATGAGACTCTGGGGCACAGAGGGAGTGATGAGCTGGTGCGGCAAGCACATATCAGGGGGTGGCCTATCACCCACTAACAGGCCAGAGACCTGTTGCAAGCCTGTACTATCTGTGCTAAAACCTGAAAACACACAGCTGAAGGACAGCGATTTGCCAGACTAAGAGATGGGAAAACACTATGGGCAACCTGGCAGGTTGATTACATTGGCCCACTTCCTACTACCAGGCACAGGTGTAAGTACCTCTTGACTGGAATGGAAGTTGTTTCAGGAATTGGTTTTGCACACCCTGCCCCATTGGCAACAGGACTGTCCACCATTATGGGACTAAACTGCTTAACAGCAATTGTCCCTGTACCCCATGAGAAATCCAGTCCGACAACAGCTCACACTTTAAAAACAAAGTAGTACAAGAGTGGGCTACTAAGCATGGAATTCAGTGGACTTACCACCGCCCTTATCGACCCCAGTCCAACCGGCATAGCTGAGCACTGGAATGGGCTGTTAAAAAGCCACTTGAAGCCCACGGATGGCACTTGGGAAAACAGGCTGGATGAGGTGGTACAGCAACTAAACAATGAGCAAACCCCTACGGGCAGTCCAATCAGCAGAGGATTCTTCCCTACAGGGAAAAATTCCTCAAACTCGGTTGCGCCACTCAAGGACTCCAAATCTAATCCTGGAGATACTGTTGTAATTAAACACCCTAGCCTGTGAACACAGACTCATGTACTGCACTCATACAAAGGTGGGGGTGTAGACTGCTTTAGACCCTAAAAGGGAACCAATAACCATTACCGAGGCTTGGATCACATCCAAGACTGGCTGACCTTGTGTTTTCTCTCCAGAAAAGAAGGAACCACCTGGAATACACACCTCCCTGGGAGGAAGCAAGGCAATGGCCACCTGTAACATCAGTACACACCAAAGAACTTTAATGTATATAATATATGCATGCTGCTAGATGCCACATTAATACTAATAGACTCTTAGTAATTGCTATAGGCCTAGTTGTGTTGTAGCTACCTTCAACCCAGATGACAGCATGGCACCTCAACTCCTCGTCATCTTCCTGACTACCTCGCTGACCTCTGCTACACCTAAGCATCCCCTCAGGAATGCCATCCAGTCCATCGTCTCCACCGCTGGTGCCACGGATTGCTGGATGTGTACCCTGCTGAACTCCTCTACCACATTGGGAATTGAGTTTGTCCCTCTGAACCTGAATGATTGGTGGCACAAGAGCAACATCTTCCAGTGGGGACCAGTCTGTTTTGACGACAGCGACGTCCACTCCTACCTTCGCTGCAGCCCCTGGGGTTCATGCTGTGATAGGGTGAACTCCTACATGGATAAGGAATCTAGTTCTGGTTCTAGTTTTGTTATTGTACCCTGTAACGGGATGAGGCTTGCTGGGATTTGGTCCCTGACAACCTTGTCTCCCCGGGTGCTGGAAGGGTGGAACTGAATGTCTTGCTTGTAATTCCTCGGAGTGGAAGCCATCGCGTGAGAGGAAGCTCCAAGGTTAGGCTGGGCCCTTCTGTCCTGTCCTCCCAGCCAAGCTGGTGTGGGTAGAGGTAACCAGTTTAAACTTTCGCGGAACTGAGTGTCTTGCTTGTAATTCCTCGGAGTGGAAGCCATCGCGTGCGAGGAAGCTCCAAGGTTAAGCTGGGCCCTTTTGTCCCGTCCTCCCAGACAAGCTGGTGTGGGTAGAAGTAACTGGTTTGAACTTTCTGGATTAGACCATAATTCTCATCTGCCTTCCTGTCTAATTGTTCTCTGTCTGAGTGTCAGCAAGGGATGGGTGGGTCTCAAAGTATGCAGTCCTGGCCCAACAAGGAGGAGTTTGTGCTGTAATTAACCAATCTTGCCACTTTTAGGTAAACACTCAGAACAGATTAAACAGGATGTATCTGCCATCAAAGATGCAGTTAAAATCTTACATGCTGTAACTAAGAATGGAAAGATCTCATGGTTAAAATGGTTAGCTCAACAATTAGAATTTTCTCTTACTCCATTCCTGCATTCTATTGTAACCACTATTTTGATTGTTCTTATCATAGTAGTTGTGTTTTGCATAACACTGTGCATCGTTAGGAGACTGACTGATGTGGCTATCTCCTCCATGCAAATCCGATACATGGAGCTGACAAGTGATCCTAGCCAGTTCCGCGATTCCCCACATACTGATCGGATCATTGGGCACTTTTAGACTTCCCCAAGGAGGGCAAAAGGTGCTGGCATCACCACCACCTTGCGTTCTGGGATGTAGTGTGGTGCATCAGGGGGTGGAATGTAGCCAGACAAAGTCTCCCCCTTACAAGCCAGCTTGCTCGTTGCCCACCCCACCCCACTGAGGAGCACACAGGGCACGGAAACGGCTGCTGACAGCACAGTCTTTGATGCCCTCATTGAGGCCCAGATATGCTAGCTTATCGTGACCCTGAGAAGCAGAAAGTACAGCTAGAAGGCTAACAGGCCAGACTGTCAACATGAGGGGGGGGGACCCTCAAGAAATCACCCCAGCTGGCATTGATCAATATGATGCACACACACAATCACCCAGAAGGGGACGTGCCCCGCCCGCACAAAAGAATGTCCTGTACTCCTAAATTGCTTATCTCTTGTCTTACAAGTGCAAACTAAGTAGAAATGCCCTTGTAACAAACTGGCGTCACAAAGACAGACCAGTATGATCTGGCACCATAGATAAGAAAGAGAATACGTAACCCAAAAGGGGTATAAAAGATGGGTCCAGCAGAACTCTAACTTTGAGTGCATCTCCACCAACTACCTGCTGGTCGGGTCAGGTGATTGCCTCCCGAGGTCCACAGCTGGGGACGCCCAACCTCGTATTCGTCTTTCCGCGGAATTGAGTGACCGATCCAGCTTGGCTACGCTGGTATCGAGAGACGCAGAGAGGGTAAGGTACACCCATGCTAGGTCTCTGACTTTTTTTGTGCACAGCTAAAGAATTAGAGCTCTGTAACTAGATGTCATTGTGCCAAGATGTCATTGTGTTAGACGGTAACAGATATCTTTGTATTGGATTGTAAAGTAACTTGTTAACACCTGTACTTTGCTAGCATATAAGAAGTAAACAATAGCCTTTTGTAACCACACGCTTATAACTGTAGCTTAATAAACTTGTAACTAGTTAAGCTCTGAGCCTAACCATTTTGTTAACCCTTTTGTCACTGCAACAAAGCCGGCACAACAAAAGAACTTTAACCGTTTGGTTACTACAGCCTGGCCGTGGGTGAGTGTGCTAGGAGCTGCCTGCTCTAACAGTAAAAAACTGGGTTGCTTAGGACCCAGGGGAGTACCTCACCGCACATTACCTGGCCACCGGCTAACAGCAGGTCATTGAAGCGATAACCCCAAGATCCCAGTTCTGGGGCCCTGCCAGTGCCACCCCAATGGAGGATTCAATGTGTGGCAAGAACAGAAGACTACATCCTGACGACTAGGATAAGCCCAGGTGGGCTCACCTGCAGCTGCAACTGCTTCTCTGAAGGGGAGAGGGGACATTGATTGCCACCTTTATGAGGATCAAACCTTGCCATTCTTAAACAGGTGAGAAGGAGATTCACATTTTTATCCCAGTTCTTTGCCAGAGCAAAAGAATACGCACTGCTGACACCACCACTCCTGGTGAAGGCAAGATCTTACTGGGATCCGTGTCATGGTGTGCGTAGCATCATGGATAACCTTAGCCTAGGCTGATTTCCTCCACTACTATCACAAATGGAGCTGTATGGTTAGCAGCCCAACAGGAAGAGAAGTGCTGGAAATCCCCAGTGCAGACACATCCTAGGAATGCATTCTACCAGTAGGTGCTGCTTGAGAGGACTTGTCTGCATACAGTCCCTTCTAGCTGAGCATCCCAGAAAGCTTTACAAGCATTAATGTCACAGTGCCTGCTTGGAGAACTGAGAAGTACTAACCATATTGCTGATGAATGTCCTAGAGAAAGAACTAAGCTGGCTATCTGCACCCACAGAATGATTTTGAGTACTTGTTTATTTTCAGTAATATATATTGGTATGACATGGTTCTTGGGCATAAATATAAGAGTGTTATAATAACAAATGTTGCTAAAATATAGTGTGTTGGCAGGGCACTTCAGGGCAGCTGGGTCTGTCAAAAATATTCCACTAGCCCCTTAGAGAGAGGACTTCAGATTCAAGGCTTGTCACACTGACACATCTAAATACTAACAGGTCAGGCATAAACCTTTCTGACATTTGAATCTTACAAGTAAACAGCAAGACTATCTCACCTATTATCTCAACTGTTCCATTCCTTGTACTTAGCATCTTTATCTCAGATGGCAAAGACTGTACTGTAGTATTTGAACAGTTTAAAACAAGCACCAATTACAACATATTCTTACATGCCTGATTTATGAGATTAGCCTTTTGGCATGTATGAAATTGACCTTAGTCTTCCTATCCCTAACATTGAGGATAATGATACATAATCTACTTCATAGGCATGTTGTCAAGTGTAACTAGAGAATGTCTGCACAGTGCTATAGAAGTACAAAGGGGTATTAAAATCTGTCATACAGGTGATAAAGGAATCCTGGCTTCCAGCTGTATGCTTATTTCTCTGCACAGTGTGACCCCTAGGGCTGCAGTGCCACCTTACCTCCTTCCTCCAAAAGATTTGGTTAGGAAAAGGAGCCTCTACGTTTTCTCATTCCACTGAAACACATTTTTGGTCTCCAAAAATTTTAGGGATGCAAAATGAAGTGACAAAAATGTTTGCAGTATGGGTGTAGCTGTATGAAAATTGTTACTTTTATGAAATTTTCAACCTATCTCTGGATGCAAACTATTCTGGACTTCTCTGCAAATTTCCCTTGTGGAAGGAAAATTCATTGATCAGAACTGAATAACTAATAGCTGTTGGACATAAATGAACTTTTATAATGTACAATTATTTTTGATTGAAAATGAAGTCTTTTCTACAGGTTGAACCTCTCTAGTCCAGCACCCTCAAGACCTGACCAGTGCCGAAGAAGTGAATTTGCTGGACCACAGGAGGTCAATATTGTCTAGCAGCATTACCAACACTTTCACTGCTTACTGGTCTCTTAGAAGATATTAAGGGGTAAGTCACTGCTAAATGACAGCACACAACACTGAAGACTGGTGCCTGTAAATAAACTTTATGGAACCACAGGAAACTTGGCCACGCCCATGTAAGTGGTCATCCCTCTAGCTAAAATCATGCCAGATTACAGAGGTTGTCAGATGACAGCATGCTGGACTAGAGAGATTAAACCTCTACTAGTTTTTCCAGGGTGTTATGATGATATTTTAGTATGGAAGTATGTTTTACAAAATTATGCAATCAGTTAACAATACCATATATACCACATAGCATGTTGTGAAAATTACATAGTGACTTGTGTGTAAATTCCGCTGGAAATAATAACTGCTTCAGGTTAGTTCATGTGCCTTCAGTAGGTCCACATTCTACTAACTTTGCAAATTGGTTGCATCCCCACTGGGTGCCCATTTATAGTCCTGCATACTCAGCTTATTCAGTGGAATGGAGCACTGAGAGCCTCTATGAAATGAGAAAGAGAAAACGAAGGAATTCCTGAAGAAGGGAACAAGGAAGGTTGGATTACTTGTTCAGAGGACAGTGAGTGAGAGTTATTCCTCTTGCCACAGGATTGTTTCTAGTTTGCTTTAATATTCAGAGTCAATATACAGGGCTGTCATACAATGATATTTGGAAAGCGTGAGAAATTTTGAAGTAATCCAATCTGCATATGGTTTGGGGATAAACTACATGACATAGTCCAGTAACTGGACAAACAATGCCACTCACAGGCCAAACTGAGTCACTGCACCAATGTGTTTCAATCCTGTGGAATTTGCTGAGGCTGCGTCTACACTATGAGATAAATTCGAATTTAAGGCAGTTAGCTCAATATTACCATGTGCTGTCTTCACTGTAAACACCATTAGCTTGCTTGGGGGTGCACTAATCTTGAGATTACAAAATCACAGTTACCTGATGGATATAGCATCAAGCTCGAATTCAGAACTTTGATTAAAGGCCAGTGTGGAAGTGCCGTCTCTTAAAATCAAATTTATCAGCCTCCAGAGGCATCTGGGATGTAACCCATAATGACCCTCACTGCTCCACTCTGGCTACTGATTTCCAGTAACAGGAAAACCATGAATTTTCAAGTGGAAGCAGCGAGCGTTTGGCTTTGGGCTTATGTTTGTATGAGAGTCTGAGAAATGTGTTTCTTTCTTTGCTATTTGCACATCTACCCATTACAAATAGCCCCTGAAGGGCATTTGTGGCCATGTGTCTGCACTTGTTATTTTTTTCTGCACTGCCTGGCACCAGCTACTGCCCCACTGTGCAACATGGCAACAAGGCCGTGGTGGGGGTTGTGCTTCCATAAGATGATGAGAAACTTCTTCTCAGAGGTTTACATTTGTGTGTGAACCCCTTTCCTCCCCCACAGGCGATACTCAGTCTGGGTCTTTTCCATCCTCTGCCACATCATGTGGGTAGCCTGCTGTGCCTGCTGTTCAGTGCTGACCATGCTGCCAAGGTAGCACCATGACATAGATTGCATGTGTTTAGGGCTCCAAGGGCAGGAAAGATATTCGGGGCTTGCAGCCACTGCGGGGAAGTCTCCCCCAATAGCTAAGGTATATGGGGGCTTGCTGTTGCTGTGGGAAGTCTCCCCCAGTGGCTAAGATACTTGGGGAGGACCTCTTCAGCTGGTCCCCCACTGAAGCCCCCTATGCCGCTAACATGGCCTGCTACCACGGGGGCGGGGGAGTGTTCACTGGTGGCTAAGATACACAGGGGCTTGCTACAGCTGGGGGGAAGTCTCCCTGGGTGGCTAAGATACTCAAGGAGGACCACCTCAACTGGCGCCCCATGGGAACCCTCATGCCCTTAGCGGTGCTTGTTGCCATGAGGGGAAGTCTTCTCCAGTGGCTAAGATACTCGAGGAGGACCACCTCAACTGGCCCCCCACTGAATCCCCTTAGGCCCATAGCATGATGTAGGGGAAAGCCAAAAATTCTTTTTTCCTACGCTTTTCTGTCCTCTTTCTTCTAACTATAAAATACAGTCTGGCTTTCTGTATCTTTTTCAGGGATCACATGCAATGATGGGAAGTTGGACACTCAGTGGAAACACAGTCGTTGCACAGAAGCATTATAGTGCATGGAAAATCCAAAGACTCCCCCCATCAGCAACTCTGTTCTCTGAAAAACTTTCCTATCTTCTCTTTCTTCATGCTTTTTGGGTCCCTGTATTATTTTCAATAAAGTCATACATCTTTTTTCCTAGACTTTTCTATCCTCTTTCTTCTCACTTTGAGAATACAGTCAGGGTCCTCGTATTATTTTCAGGGATCAGCATGTTTTCAGGGATTGGATGCCAGTTTAGAATTCAGCTACAAAAGAAAGATATTTGTGTAGACTTTTTTGCTGTCTGCGTGAATGCCCTAATTTTCCTTCCTTTCAATGGGAAAAATGGACGGGAGGGGAATGAGGAAAATGCAATGTGGGAAGATGATGTCAAAGACCAGCGAACATACCCAGAATGCTGCAGTGATGAGGGAACTGTGGGATAGGTTTCCACAATACACAACTGCAACAGTCGATGTTTGCCAATTTGAGTGTGGCAGCAACGACTCGACTTTGTTAGGTGCACATGGGGAGGTGAGAATAGTCAAGTTCAAACTTCTAAATTCCAGAATTACAAAATTGATATTAATAAATTTGAATTTATCTTGTAGTGTAGATGCAGCCTAAATGAAAACTGATGGAAAATCTAACTGACATATTTAAGGCCCAATCCACACTACCCGCGTTACCTCATAAATCATAAAAGAAGATTCATCTTGGATACTCACTGAATGACGCTTCACCATGGCCAATCCAGGGTGGGGAAACTGCCAAAAATATGAACTCCATTTTCCCATGAGTGACATATATTACCCTGACAAAATAAAACGGCAGTCATGTAGCACTTTAAAGACAAACAAAATGATTTATTAGGTGATGACCTTTCATGGGACAGACTCACTTCCTCAGATTTTTCAAAGTATATACACATAAATGATTTCTGCTGAAAGCAAGATTAAAATGTGCAGTATGCCCTGTCACTGCTTCCCTTAATGTCTCCTCCATGCAGTATTGCAACAGTAGCCATTAATATACATTAGAGGGATAGGTCAGTGGTTTGAGTATTAGCCTGCTAAAGCCAGGGCTGTGAGCTCAATTCTCAAGCAGGTGGTTTAGGGGGCTAATGCAAATAGATTAAAAAAAAAATGGGTCAGGCAGGTGATAGGTCCTGCTGTGAAGGTAGGGGTATAGACTCAATGACTTCTGACAGTGCCTTCCTGCTCCGTGAGAGGGAGATATCTCTATATCAAAGATGTTGACAGTAATAGCTTTTTTTTTTAATTATTATTAGGGGGAGGGATAACTTGGTAGTTCAAGCTTTGGCCTGCTAAACACAGGCTTGTGAGTTCAATCCTTGAGGTGATCATTTAGGGATCTGGGGCAAATAGATTAAAATGGGATGGTGTTTGAGTCCTGCTGGGTATGTCCACACCAGCAAGTACATTCGAAATTAGGATTAGAAGACTGAGTTCTTTCGACAGAAGCCATGGAGCATCTACACTGACACGGCGCTCTTTCAACGTTAACTGCAAAAGACCTCCCCCATTCTTTCGAAGTTGGGCCTCCACTCCCAGGATGGGAAAAGCACCCTCTTTCAAAAGACAATTTCGAAAAAGAGCAAGTGTAGATGCTTCGTGGTCCGCTCTTTCGAAAGAGTGGGTCCTCCATGGCCATGATCAGGCAGCGGCACTGCTCACAGCACAAGCAGAGCTCTATGGCTCCTGCATCCAGCTGCCTCCTAGCACACAGGCTCCCAGGAGCCCTCAGGCAAGAAGCTGAAAGCACTCAGGCAGCATGGAGCCCACACTGCTGCCCTCACAGCTCCCAGCCGCAACGCCCCAGGGGAAGCCGCAGCACCTCCGGCACCATGGCCAGCAGCCGGGACTCCTGCCCACACCAGGGGCTGTCCAGAGACCAGGGGTAGTCTTCCCAAGAGGGGAGCCGGCCCCCCAAATATTGAGCCTCCTCCTGGACAGAGGCCGAGCTGCAGGACCTCCTCGCCCTGTGGGAAGATGAGGAGGTCATGCAGCAGATGGAGTCCGGCGCTGAAACGCACCAGCCTTTGAGAACCTGGCCAAGGGCCTCATTGGCTGGGGTCACCCCGCATGGACCCCGGACCAGGTGAGGTCCAAGGTCAAGGAGATCCAGCAGGCATACTGCCGGGCTCGGGACACATCCAGGCGGTCAGGGACAGTGCCCACCAGCTGCCCCTATTATCGAGAACTGGACCACCTCCTTGGACCCAAGGAGGTGGGACCCCCAGCCATGTACGTCAACACCGCTGACCCCTGACTGACCCAGAAAAGATGGGGACAGGGACCGAGGGGGAGGACTGGCCGAGACCACCGGCCACACACGGGTGCTCCCACAAGGATCCAGGACACCAGCAATGATGAGGGCTTGAGCGAGGGGGCCCTCGTCATCAACGTCCTCTCAGGCCCATCCAGCCTGGCTCCCTCCAACCACACCTCACCCAAGTTCCTGGGGGGACCCACAGGTATGTACCATGCAAGCTGGTGGACACGGGGGGGAGAGTAGGGGACACGCAGTCCCACCCAGGGTAGCCACAGCCCATCCGCAGTGACATCGCCCCCAGGGCATGGGCAGGCCAGATGGCCCCACCACCCCAGCCTCACAGGGCTGATGTGTGGCACCCAGAACCATGTGGGCCAAACAGTACCATAGGCTGCCGGGCCGCAGAGGAACCGAGGGTGGCAGAGGGGAGCCAGCACTCCCGCAACCCAGACTGGGAACCCCAGATGCGGTCCCTGCAGGACCACTGGGATGGGATGGGCGGGACATGGGGGGTGGGTTCAGGAGGTCCCTTACCAGGACTAATGTCCCATTCCTCTCCCCTTTTGTCCACCACAGAGGGTGAGGGGGAGCGGCCCAGGCCTCAGTCCGGGACAGCGCAGGGCCACCACCAGTCCCTCCGCCAGTACCACCAGGCCGGGGAGGAGGAGAAGGCGGTGACAAGGCCCGCATGGCCGCACTCAAGGAGCTGATGGGTATCATGTGGGAGTGGCTTGCCATGGAGCAGCAGGCATGGGACCGGGTGGGGTCCAACCTGAATGCCCTCACCCAGGCTGCAGTAAGCCACCTGGCCCCCTGCTGCCGCTCCATCACCGGTCACTCCCACACCCACACCCCCGTCGCCCCCCAACCATCCCCTGCACCCCCTTCTCTCGTGCATCCCCCCCCCAGCCCTGAGTTCCAGAAGGCCCTCACATTGTGGGTGTGGCCAGACCAGCCCACATAGATGCCCTGGAACTGGGTGTTGGCATCAACCACGGCCTGCAGGACCACCAAGTGGTAGCCCTTGTGGTTCATGTAGGCCCCGCAGATGTGTTCCAGGGCCCAGATGGTGATGTGGGTGCCATCCAGGGCCCCGAAGCAGTTGGGGAAGCCCAGCTCCTGGAATCCCTGCATGGCATCGTCCAGATGCCCGACTCATACCACTTGCCTCAGGAGCACCTTGTTGATCACCCAGATGACCTGCAGGGCATGGGGGGAACACTCATGAGTGTGGGGTGGGGTGCGGCTTGCCTGCCCGTGCCCATCCCCATCCCCGCCCCTGGCCCCGGGGTGCCCGCCCATGCCCGTCCCCATCCCCACCCCTGGCCCTAGGGTGCCTGCCCTTCTCCTGATGGTGCCCATCGCCAGGCTGCCCCCTGTCCCCCTGCATGCAGTCTAGGTGTGAGCTGGGCATGGCTTACCTCGATGAGGATGGACCCGAAGGTGGCTTTGCCCACCCTGAACTGGTGGCTGATGGATTGGTAGCTGTCCAAAGTGGACAGCTTCCATAGGGCGATGGCCACCCTTGCCTGCAGGGGAAGAGACGGCCTCAGATGTGTGTCCTGGTGCTGGAGGGCTGGGGCGAGCCAGGGGCACAGCTCTAGGAATGTCCCCTTGGTCATCCTGAAGTTCTGTAGCCACTGGTCATTGCCCCAGTCCTCCAGCACCAGCCAGTCCCACCAGTCGCTGCTTGTGGGGAAGCTCCACAGGTGGCGGATGACCCGGGGGACCGACTGGGGACATTGCGCTCTGAGGATGGCATCCAGGAGGGTGGCTACTGTGGTGGCCACCCGGAGCAGCTGCAGCACAGCCGCCAGGACCGCGGCCAGAGTGCTGGCCATGGCTGCAATGGAGGGGGGGTGCTGGTTGGGGTCCATGGGGGACCAGGATGCCACCTCCAATGCCTCTTGCTCTCATTCTCACTCTCGCTGCCTGGGGAGAGGGTTGCTGGCCCTTGGTATGTGCAGGCTGAGGTATGTGGAGGGCCCTTTAAGGGGTTGGCGGGCAGCAGCGCCAGAAGGGCTCATCCACCACGCAACCCTGCCCGTGGCTCTTCCTGTCCCTGCTCTTTCAAAAGAGCGCCCTGGTGTGTGTGGATGCTTCCTTTCAAAATTGTGCTGGGGGCCTTTCGAAAAAACAGACCGAACCTTCGGTCCCCACTGGTGTGTGTGGACGCTCCATTTCAGAAGAGCATCTTCCGATGTTCTCTTTTAAAAGACATTCTTTCGAAACAGAGCTGTAGTGTAGATGTCACTGCCAAGAGAGCAGGGGACTCAACTCAATGACCTCCCAGTTCTGTGAGGTGTGTAATCAAACAATAACTCCTACAATATGAGAGTGACAGAACTCAGCAATATCTAGGTTAAACTGTCTTTTCATTACAGCAGCTTGGGGCATGACTGAAGCCAGTATAAAACCCCATCTAATACTTAAATCAAGACATACATTTGAGGATCAGATATGGAATTTTTGTTCAGAACTTAGAACATCATAATGTACAAAAGTGAAGGTTTGGCATGGCATCTATGGTATGTGTTGCACTACCGTACACATTCTGACATGTGCCTTTATAAATCAGATGTCAGCTACTAATCCTCCATATCAGACAGAGGCAGATTCTCAGCTGCATTCACCTTCCACTGCTTCTGAGTTGGTTATAGGGCTCTGATTTCCAGCCTGGCACAGGTTAGAGCAGCTGAGATGTTGTGCTCTGTCTGCTTCCTGCTCCCTCATGGCCTTCTGCACTAAAAGCATTAGGAATTGAGGCACACGAGCCACGGTACACCCTGGGGTATGCTGCTAACACCAGGGCAGTGCCAAGCAGGGGACTTGCAAGTGTTTCCCATTTTCTCTGTGCTGACTCTTGGGGGCTAATAGCATGCTATGCAAACAGATACCATTAACTAAAATGGCATTGACATAAAAGGAGGGTACATTTGCTGGGCAGATGCACAAGAGCACTCTTCCAGGAAAATACAGTTGAGCTGCAAGAACACTGCCTTACCAGCCCTCATGACTACCTATATAGACCCCTTTGGGGAAACTCGCACCATTATGCACTTCAGGCACTGCATTTTGACAGTCATTCCTCCAGTCAGGGAACTAACTCCTTTTGGAATTAATGAGCATGTCAGGCACAAAAAGGTATTTGAGGGTGATTCCAGGCATTTTGTCTTTCTAAAAATGTGAAGTTTCTGTCTTAACTCAGTCACTCCTGGTAATCTGAGAAGCAAGGATCTTCTCCTTAGGAACATAATATGCCACCACTAAGGCTGGCCCACATGTCAACAGTGCTTCTGCTGTGTATCACAGCTGCTAGCTGCATTTATTTTGCAAGTGAATATTACTGAACACCATTTTTTAAAAAAAATTTGAAAGGGTCATCACAGTTTGTCAAATAAATCTCCACTAAAGTCTTTTGAACAAATAAATAGGACTTTTGGACCTGACTGTCTGTGGTGGATTCCTGACGGAAAACCTGATACTATATTGTACTGGTCCATGGGATGAAACCAGCAAGAATTTGTCCAACTCTTCATACCACAAAAGCTTGTGCAATAAAAACATCATGTGAAGGAGGCATTTTCAAAAGCAAGCCAATCTAATCCTTTATTGTTGCATTCTTGAAGAACACAAGGTCATCATTATTCCAAGGTATTTAGGAGACAATGTGTTATCTTCTGTCCTACACATCCAAACAGCTCATTAAAAATCTAGTCCAAAGCCATCTTTAGTCAATACAAAGAAGTCCAAGTGACTTCAGTGGGCTATGAACTCTTTACACTAGTGCATGTAAATAGTATCTTTCCACACCTTTGTGTTATTTTAGTAAAAACAACAAAATCCTGTGGCACCCTATAAACTAACAGATTTCTTTGGAACATAGGCTTTTATGGGCAAATACCTACTTCGTCAGATGCAATAGATTTTATTTTACACTTTTATTTCCACCACCAATTATTAGCATGGCAACCTTTCAGCACAGAGCATGGGGAATTAGGAAGGCAATGCCACTAATAATAAAAGGTGTTGCACAACTAATTACTGTGTATCACAGTGAAAAGTTACTCTGGTGTTTCTTGTTACAACTGGCTACTTAACAGAGACAGTGAGAAATCATAATAACAAAGAGCAATGATTGATGTACGTGCTCATTGCCACAAGCATCTTTGAAGAATGAATGAGAGTAAAATGTATTGCTAATCCAGTAATTGTGAGACAGCGATCATTTAAATATCACAATGTCAGCCTTTTGCTAGCCTATAAGGTGAAATAAAAAGAGCAAATCCAACTGTAGAACACTTGTAAGTGGCCTTACAGCTCATTTACCTCATCAGGAATAACTTGAAGTTGTGACCAAGTTAGAAGGAACTAAAACAGAACAGAATGGAAGGGAGAAGAAGGCAAACAAAGAAGCAATCTCAGAAATATGAGCATTCAAGATAAGCAGCCACATGTGACCCCAATAATGTCTATATTTTCTGGGTCACTTTGCCTCTCATGAAAAAGTCTCTGTAATTTTCTGTCCCTGATTTTTTTAAAATTTCTCCCTGTCATCAATGCAGCCTGACTTTCATCATATTTAACCAGCCTTAGGGAAATGCACGGGGATGAGCCTTGCAGGAGGGGAGATAAGACTGGTATCAGCAATGGTTCCTTCTCCCCAGCAGATAGCATCTGATGTTCAATGGATTTGGTTGTCTTTCAAATATAAAGGCAATTCCAAAATCAGCCAATCATTTAATGGATCGAATAAATTTCTGACAAACCTAAATCAACTAGATAAACAGGATGGTTTGAAGCCAGATTTTTTTCCATTGAAAAGAAGAACAAAGGAAGGGGTTTTGTGTCTGATGCTGTGTGCCCTAACAAGAGCACCTTGCCATAAGAATCAGGTATGGTTTAGTAATAAGAGGAATTGTCATAGGCAATACGATAAATAATCGATCATTATATTATGGTCTGCTGAATTCCATTCCAGCACTAGGGAATTTTTCCAATGACTATGTAGAGTGATTAGGATATAAAATCAATTCAAAAAAGAGAAGCTGTATTACTGGCAGTCTCTTTACAGCAGCAGATGTTTGTTAATAAACAGAAATTTAACTAGGTCTCTATGATATTTTAATATCCAAGGCTAAAAAGCAATGTTATATATTTCAAATTTATGTAGATTAATCTATTCTACATTACTGTCTGATACACAATGGCTACGTCTACACGACCCCCAAACTTTGAAATGGCCATGCAAATGGCCATTTTGAAGTTTACTAATGAAGCACTGAAATGCATATTCAGCACTTCATTAGCATGCGGGCAGCCACAGCGCTTCGAAATTGACGCGGCTTGCCGCCGCAAGTCTCGTCCAGACAGGGCTCCTTTTTGAAAGGACCCCACCTACTTTGAAGTCCCCTTATTCCCATCACCTCATGGCTGGGTATGTCTGAGAGGGGCCCTTTAAGGGAGTGGCTAGCTGTTGTGCCGGAAGTGCTAGTCTGCCCTGTGACCCTGTCTGCAGCTGTTCCTCACACCCTTATTTCGCTTTGGGCCACTTTGGTGTGCAGATGCTCCCCTGCAGCGCCTACTTCGATGTAGTGCTGCCCAACATCGATGTTGAACATCGACGGCACCAGCCCTGGAGGATGTGTAGACGCTATTCATCAAAATAGTTTATTTCAATTTCGCTGCATCGAAATAAGCTATTTTGATGTAGCGTCCCAGTGTAGACGTAGCTCGTGCTAGGAAGCCAGTGGTTCTCAGTTTTAGACCTTCAAAATGGATATTATCAGATTCCCCTGGGAGCAGAAGATAAAGAGAAGACATCCTTCATCTGCCCATTAGGGTTTTACCAGTTCGAATGCATGCCGCAAGGGATTTCAGGGGCACCACCCACATTCCAGCGTCTTATGGAGAAAGTTGTGGGAGACATGAACCTACTGCAAGTCTTGGTTTACTTGGATGACCTGATCGTATTCGGAAGAACATTGGACGAGCATGAAGAAAGACTTCTTAAGGTCCTCAACCGGTTGGAGGCCTATGGGTTGAAACTTTCTATCAACAAATGCCAGTTCTGTAGAACATCAGAGGTGTGAGTACTGATCCAGACAAAATAGAGGCACTTGTCACATGGCCACGTCCCAACAATTACCAGGAACTTAAAACCTTTCCAGGATTTAGTGGATACTACCGTAGATTTGTGAAACATTATGCTTCCATTATCAAGCCTTTGAATGATCTCACTCACGGATACCTGCTCAACAAGAGCAAGGCTAAGACCAAGGGTAATGGGAGGCCCTCAAGACTTCCAGAGCAGAAGTGCCGTTGTCCTCTAGAGCCTTTTGGATCACAATGGGATGAGAGGTGTGAGAAAGCTTTTCGAGAGATTGTTAACTGCCTAACTCACGCTCCAGTCCTAGTGTTTGCTGACCCAAACAAACCTTTTATTTTACATACGGATGCCAGTTTGGAAGGGTTAGGGGCGATTATATACCAAGAAGTGAACGGCAAATGTAGACCTGTGGCCTTTGCCAGCTGAGGATTGTCTGACAGTGAGAACCGTTACCCCATCCACAAGCTGGAGTTCTTGGCCTTGAAGTGGGACATCACTGAGAAGTTTCGTGACTACCTGTATGGTGCTAAGTTCCAAGTATGGACAGACAACAATCCATTGACATATGTATTGACAAGTGCTAAGCTGGACGCTACTGGGCAGAGATGGGTGGCTGCCTTGGCCAGCTACGAGTTCAGCCTACAGTACCGACAGGGGAGAAGCAACATCAATGCAGATGCATTGTCACAATGCCCACAGCCACCAGAAATTGCTGAGATTCCTCTATATGGAGTAAGAGCCATTTGCAATGGAAGTTATTGCAAGTCCCAGGCCCCTGAGAGTTGTATTGCTGAAACTCTGGGTTTAGCACCCAAGAGCATGCCATCGGCCTCTGTGAACTATATTGTGTTGGATCAATCACCATTGCCTAGGCTCAATGCTGCAGACTGGCAAAAAGCCCACTTAGAATCATAGAAGAGTAGGACTGGAAGGGATCTCGAGAGGCCATCGAGTCCAGCCCCCTGCCCCAATGGCAGGACCAAGCACTTTCTAGACCATCCCTGAAAGCCATCTATCTAACCTCTTCTTAAATATCTCCAGTGATGGAGATTCTACCACCTCCCTTGGCAATTTGTTCCAGTGTTTGATCACCCTGACAGGAATTTTTTCTTAATGTGCAACCTGAACCTCCCCTGCTGCAATTTAAGTCCATTGCCTCTTGTTCTATCCTCAGAGGCAATGAAGAACAAGTTCCCTCCCTCTGCCTTATGACACCCTTTTAGATATCTGAAAACTGCTATCATGTCTCCCCTCAATCTTCTCTTTTCCAAACTAAACAAGCCCAATTCTTTCAGCCTTTCTTCATAGGTCATGTTCTCTAGACCTTTGATCATTCTCGTTGCTCTCCTCTGGACCCTCTCCAATTTCTCCACATCCTTCCTGAACTGTGGTGCCCAGAACTGGACACAATACTCCAGCTGAGGCCTAACCAGAGCAGAGTACAGCGGGAGAATGACTTCTCGTGTCTTGTTCACAACACACCTGTTAATGCATCCTAGAATCATGTTTGCTTTTTTTGCACAAGCATCACACTGTTGACTCATATTTAGCTTGTGGTCCACTATAACCCCTAGATCCCTTTCCGCTGTACTCATTCCTAGGCAGTCCTTTCCCATTCTGTAAGTGTGACACTGATTGTTCCTTCCTAAGTGGAGCACTTTGCATTTGTCCTTATTAAACTTCATCCTGTTTACCTCAGCCCATTTCTCCAGTTTATCCAGATCCTTTTGAATTATGACCCTATCCTCCAAAGCAGTTGCAACCCCTCCCAGCTTGGTATCATCTGCAAACTTAATAAGTGTACTCTCTATGTCAATATCTAAATCGTTAGAATCATAGAATCATAGAACACTAGGACCGGAAGGGGCCTCGAGAGGCCATCGAGTCCAGTCCCCTGCCCCGACGGCAGGACCATCCACTATCTACACCATCCCTGATAGACATCTATCTAATCTGTTCTTAAATATCTCCAGCGAGGGAGATTCCACAACCTCCCTTGGCAACTTATTCCGGTACTTGACCACCCTGACAGTTAGGAACTTTTTCCTAATGTCCAACCTAAACTTCCCTTGCTGCAGCTTAAGTCCATTGCCTCTTGTTCTCTCCTCAGAGACCAAGAAGAACAAGTTTTCTCCCTCCTCCTTATGACACCCTTTAAGATATCTGAAAACCGCTATCATGTCCCCCCTCAATCTTCTTTTTTCCAAGCTAAACAAGCCCAATTCTTTCAGCCTTTCTTCATAAGTCATGTTCTCCAGACCTTTTATCATTCTAGTTGCTCTTCTCTGGACCTTCTCTAATTTCTCCACATCTTTCTTGAATTGGGGTGCCCAGAACTGGACACAATATTCCAGCTGAGGTCTAACCAGCGCAGAGTAGAGCGGTAGAATGATTTCTCGTGTCTTGTTCACAACACACCTGCTAATGCATCCCAGAATCATGTTTGCTTTTTTTGCAACAGCATCACACTGTTGACTCATATTTAACTTGTGATCTACTAGAACCCCTAGGTCCCTTTCTGCTGTACTCCTTCCTAGAGTCTTTTCCCATTCTGTATGTGTGAAACAGATTATTCCTTCCTAAGTGCAGCACCTTACATTTATCTTTATTAAACTTCATCCTGTTTACTTCAGATCATTTCTCTAATTTATCTAGATCATTCTGAATTATGACCTATCCTCCAAGGTAGTTGCAACCCCTCCCAGCTTGGTATCATCTGCAAACTTAATAAGCGTACTTTCTATGCCAATATCCAAATCATTAATGAAGATATTGAACAGAACCGGTCCTAAAACAGACCCCTGTGCAACCCCACTAGTTATACTTTTCCAGCAGGATTGAAAACCATTAATAACTACTCTCTGGGTATGGTTATCCAGCCGGTTGTTCACCCACCTTATAGTAGCCCCATCTAAGTTGCATTTGCGTAGTTTATTGATAAGTATATTATGTGAGACCGTGTCAAATGCTTTACTGAAGTCTAGGTATACTACATCCACCGCTTCTCCCTTATCCACAAGGCTTGTTATTCTATCAAAGAAAGCTATTAGATTGGTTTGACATGATCTGTTTTTAACAAAACCACGCTGGCTGTTCCCTATCACCTTACCACCTTCCAAATGCTTGCAGATGATTTCTTTAATTACCTGCTCTATCATCTTTCCTGGCACAGAAGTTAAGCTGAATGGCCTGTAGTTTCCCAGGTTATTCTTGTTCCCCTTTTTATAAATGGGTACTATATTTGCCCTTTTCCAGTCTTCTGGAATCTCTCCCATCTCCCACGATTTTCCAAAAATGATTGCTAAAGGGCAGTTGCAAGATGCTGACCTCTGTGATACCCTACTCGCAAAACAAGAATTGCAAAACCCTCAGACCATTGTTCCCTCCACTCCGGGAAGTAAAGTGCTACTAAGGGAGTGGAACAAACTGAGACCGATACAAGGCGTGCTGCACCGGCTCACCGTAGATCCATTGCAAAATCGACGAACACAACTGGTACTACCAACCGAGTACAGGGTCCTGGCCATGAGGGCTCTGCATGATGATTTTGGGCATTTGGGTATGGAAAGAACACTTGAGCTTCTCCGTGATATGTTCTATTGGCCCCGGATGGCTGCGGACGTACGCAGGAAATGTGAGACGTGTGCTCAATGTATTCAGCGGAAAACTCTGCCCACTAGAGCAGCCTATCTGCAGAGCATCACGACCAGCAAACCCTTGGAACTGGTATACACTGACTTCTTGTCTCTGGAACTGGGTAGGAAAAATATCAGAAACATCTTAGTGGTAACCGATCACTATACCCAATACACTCAGGTCTGCCCCACACGTGATCAGAGAGCCATCACTGTGGCAGGAGAATTGTAGGAAAAGTACTTTTCAGTGTTTGGCCTCCCAACTCGGATACACTCTGACCAGGGGCGAGACTTTGGCTATGTCTACACTAGCCAAAAACTTCGAAATGGCCATGCAAACGGCCATTTCGAAGTTTACTAATGAAGCACTGAAATACATATTCAGTGCTTCATTAGCATGCGGGCGGCCGCAGCACTTTGAAATTGGCATGGCTTGCCGCCACGCGGCTCATCCAGACGGGGCTCCTTTTTGAAAGGACCCCAGCTACTTCGAAGTCCCCTTATTCCTATCTGCTCATGGCTTTGCATGGCCATTTCGAAGTTTTTGGCTAGTGTAAACACGGCCTTTGAGAGTTAACTCCTAAAGAAGGTGCTGAGAGTGTCAGGAATAAAAAAGTCCAGGACAACCCCTTACCACCCACAAGGTGACCCTCAGCCAGAACGGTTTAACTGAACCTTATTGGATATACTGGGGCCATTGTGCCCAGAGCAGAAAGCGTCCTGGAGTCAACATGTTGCCTTTTTGGTGCATGCCTACAATGCCATGAAGAATGACACTACTGGAGCCACCCCGTATTTGCTGATGTTTGGACAAGAGCCCAGACTACCAATAGACCTATGCTTTGGGCTGTCAGGGGGTGGGGAAAGCTATGAGACACATCTGCAGTATGTTTCCCGACTAAGGGAAAAGCTGCAGGATGCCTACCATTTGGCACTGAATCCTAGAGCAGAGGTGTTTAGGCCCAGGGCTGGAAACCTCCCTTCCACAGCAAGACTAGTCTGAGATGATGAATCTGCCCCATTTACCGACAGTTTGGAGGAGAATGGAGCATGTGCAGATACACCCCAATTAGCAGACAGAGATGTTTTCGTCCAGGACATCCCAGTCTGTGAGCAAGAGACACAAGGGCTACATCTACACTAGACCCAAACTTTGAAATAGCCATGCAAATGGCCATTTCAAAGTTTACTAATGAAGCACTGAAATGCATTTTCAGCGCTTCATTAGCATGCGGGCGGCTGCGGCGCTTTGAAATTGACGCGGCTTGCCGCCATGCAGCTAGTCCCGACGGGGCTCCTTTTCAAAAGGACCCCGCCTACTTCGAAGTCCCCTTATTCCCATGAGCAGATGGGAATAAGGGGACTTCAAAGTAGGTGGGGTCCTTTAGAAAAGGAGCCCTGTCAGGATGAGACGCGCGGCGGCGAGCCGCGTCAATTTCGAAGTGCTGCGGCCGCCCGCATGCTAATGAAGCTCTGAATATGCATTTCAGTGCTTCATTAGTAAACTTCGAAATGGCCATTTCAGTGGCCATTTAGAAGTTTGGGGCTAGTGTAGACACAGCCAGGGTGATCCCCAGCAGATGCTGGTAGGAGGAGTGGCAGATGACGGTGGGCAGCCAGTTGGAGGAGTAGCCAGTAGGCAGCAGGTGGCAGTCAGTGGGATGCTGCAGGCAAGTGGACAGCTAGTACTGCCCTGGTGATGTATCTGTGGGCTCTGGGTCTGGGACTGCACCACAAGAGGTACACCCTGTAACTGTGTGTGAGGAAAGAGCAAAGAGCCCCAGCAAGAGACTTGGTTCTATAGCATATGGGGATGGTATTTTGTTAAAGGGGTTTGTCTCTCCTTTGCTTAGATATATTGCATCTGTCACTGTAAACTTGGAGTAGGTTATTGGCATTAAATAAGCTGTTTCTATCTTAGACTCTGTGCTTGAGAGTGGTGGGGAGAACTGCTTTACAGGCACCCAGCAAGTGGGTGAGATTGTCTCAGGCCACTGGGTGGGGGCTCGAGCCAGTTGGTTGTATCCTTGACAGGAAACGCCCCCTAGGAGCTGAACCCGGCCCTTCTGGCAGGCACCTGGCATTAATAGAAGGGTTACACTGATAATATCAAAACTAGAGGACACAAATGAAATTAATGGGCAGCAGTTTAAAGCAAATAAAAGGAAGTTCTTCACACAGCGCTCAGTCAACCTGTGGAACTCCTTGCCAGAGGAGGCTCTGAAGGCTAGGACTATAACAGGGTTTAAAAGTGAATTAAACAAATTCATAGAGGTTAGGTCCATTAATGATTACTATCCAGGATGGGTAAGGAATGATGTGCCTTGCCTGTTTGTCCACTCCTTCTTGGGCACATGGCATTGGCCACTGTTAGCAGACAGGATACTGGGCTGGATGGAGCTTTGGTCTGACCCACTATGGCTATTCTCATGTTCTTATTAGATACAGTCCAAAAATGTATACTTAAAAATTCTGTTCCAAAGTCCACTGAAATCAATGCAAAGGCTCCCACTGACCTTTGGGTCAGACCCCAAAAGAATAGAAACATGAGAAAACTTGTGTTCTTCAAAAATGAGTTATAATAATTTCAGGTCAATGTAGTATTTCCTTTCAATGGTTTTGCCCATACTGCTCATTCTCCATTCAGGATTTTTGACTCTGTGGTTCCAAATTTAGAATCAGTGCAGGTGGTTGAGGATATCCTTGTAATTATATTAACTTCCACTTACATTATGATGTAAGCCATTGATTTCCAACATGGAGTCAGGGAGACCTGTGGGACCATGAGGGCATTGCAGGAGGTCAGTGAAAAAAATAAAAGATAAATAAAAATGATCATAGAAAATAAATTTTACATAAATTGCAAAGTTACAATCAATTACTATTATTATTATTATTATTATTGTTGTTGTTGTTATTAATAATAATAATAATGATGATAATAATACTAATAATAATAAATTTTTAAATTAAATATCTTCCAATAACATTCTTAATTGCTGTCTGAAAATCTATGCTGCGGTTTCCTTTTTCATTTAGTGAAGTGTACATAGTGGACAGAATTGGCTTTGATGGGGGTCTACAAATGGGTGGGGGGGTTATTGGGGAACCACACTAGCAAAAAGGTGGGGAACCACTGAAGTAAGCATAAGTTAGCCTTAACTTAGTTTACCTGGAACCCTTGAACTCATCAGAGTAGACCCTCATCATTGCAAGAAAAATGAACAATCTCCAGACAGATTATTGTGTGGTTGACTTCAGTTGAGATCTTACCACATCTTCATCCTTCATAAGAACATGAGCCCAGTCTTCATAAGAACAGCAGCTTGCCTACTATCCTCAAATGTTAAAATGTTCTCTCTAACGTAGGGTTGTTCCGCAGTGTGCTGTTCACTAGTTCATTTGTGCTCTTCACCATTGGAAGTGGCTCTGATTTTCAGTGATGCTGTCCAGATATAACCTGCAAAGGACTTTGGGGCCCTTAGAGATATGGGGTGCTTTATACTTACTGTATTTATACACACACTTGTATATTATACTACACAGATATAATAGTATAGTTGAAGTTATATTCACTCGTACTCACATTAAATCAGAATTAAACTATTACCATTGTTTCTGAAAATATTGTGCATGCAAAATATTTTATATCCCATCTTTTTGTGCAAAATTTATTTGAAGTTTGGGCTCATAACAATTTGAGATCCCAGACTGAAAGGTATTAGTTGGGAGAAATCTCACTAAAGGGAAAACAAAGAAGAAGACTGATTGAACAAAGAAGAAGATTTCATCAGATTGCAATAGCTATATGTGATGGATTTATAGTGGGCTGAGCAACTTCAAAGGGGAGGTGCAAGGAAGAATTCCCTACTAAACCCATAGGCTATGTTTACCCTAGAGCGCTACTTCAAAGTAGTGTATTCCAAATTAGTGACATTGAAATATGCTACTTTGATGCATCGAAAGGACAGCAAATGGGAGCATCCACACATACAAGTGGCCCCATTTGAAATAAGGGGCCATGAAAACTCGTAGATGGGGTCACAGGGTAGAGAAGCACTTCTGGTGCAACAGCAAGTCGCTCCTTTCAAGGGACCGTCCCAAACACACTCAGCCTCCACAATGCGAGGCCTGTGGAGCTGCTCCAAGCCCCACACGCAGAACACCCGCAACCAGGGACTCAAAGCAGCAGCAGCAGCAGCTTGACATCCTGCAGGCTGCCACCCAAGGAGCAGGCGCTCTGCTAAGCACCATATAGGTGGCTGCCCAGCAGCTCCTGGAAGGAGATCCCCAGGGGCAGAAGGGGATGCCCCCAGACCTTCAGGCCCTCCTGCCCCCCCGGTCCCCACGCCTGGTCCTCCGTTGGCTCTGGAGCCACCCCACCTGCACTGAGTGGTAGGATCACCTACTCATTGGAGAGTGGGATGACTACATGTGGCTCCAGAACTTCAGGATGGGAGTCAGAGGGGGGTGGGGTGCACCCTCTTGCAGGACCCGGCCAAGGTAGATATGAGCAGTGGGCGGCAGGGTGGCTTTCACCTCCTCGAGTACGCACCAGGGGGACTGTAGGGTGGAGAGCCCCATGAGCCGGGCGAGCACCGGGGCTCCCATCCAGTCCCCCCGGTCGTAGTCCAGGAGGACTCCAACCCTGGTAATTCCACCTAGGACCAACCTCCAGAACACCGTGGGAGACTCCGCCGCCTGCACATGAAGGTAGGGATTGTGTAGCAGGGGCTCCATGAGGAAGTCTTCCCCCACGGTGGACCCTAAGGACCTGGAGGCTGCAAGCAGCCGCCAGGTGCGGAGGAGGTCCTGGTAGAAGGCAAGCAGCTCCAAGAGACCTCGCGGGTGGTCTCTCAAGGACAAGTAAAGGAGCTGCCGGTCGTATTGGAGCCCTTGGTAACAGCAGAGGAAAATGTGCACCAGTGTGCTCCATGCCGGACTACCTGCACTGTTGATGTTGAGAAGTCCCTGCAGGGCCCAGAGGTGGAAGACATGGACCTGAGTGCGCAAGCAAGTCAGGCCCTGCCCTCCCTTCTCTGGGGGAAGATGGAGAACCCCTGCAGACACCCAGTGCAGTCCTGGCCAGAAGAACTCCAGAACTAACTTCTGGAGCTGGGCCAGGTACTCTGGGGGTGGGACCAGGGTGTTGAGACGGTGCCAGAGCATGGACAGGATCAGCTGGTTAAGCACCAGTGCCCTCCTGCGCAGGGAGAGACACTGGAGCAGTCCTGTCCACCTCTGCATTAGCTCAACCACCCTGCTCCTTAAACCTTGCCAGGTTTCAGGAGGAGAGGGATGCGTGGCGGATAGAAAAACGCCGAGATAGAGCAGCGGACCCGCGCTCCACCGGATGGCCTCAAGCGCGGGTGGGAGGCAGCCCGCCTGCCATCCAGTCCCGACCACCAGGCCAGAGCTCTTGACCCAGTTGAGCTGGGTGGAGGAGGTTGCCAAGTAAACAGCTTGGCAGGCCTCCAGCCACGCCAGGTCTCCTGAGTCCTGAACCACGAGGAGCACATCATTGGCATACGCTGACAGGACCAGCCGCAGCCTCGGCTCCTAAAGCACCATCCCCATCAACCTTCGGCAAAGGAGACACAGGAAGGGCTCGATGGCCAGGGCACAGAGCTGTCCTGAGAGCGGGCAGCCTTGTCGTACTCCCTGTCCGAAGCTGACCGGGGTGGTCAGGGTCCAGTTGAGCTTGACCATGCACTCCGAGGCAGCGTACAGCATCCGGAGAAACCTGATGAAGCGGGGCCCAAAGCCGAAGGCGTGCAGGGTGCCCAGGAGATACCTGTGGTCCACCCTGTCTAACGCCTTCTCCTGGTCTAAGGACAGGAGGGCGAACGACAGGCCATCCCTACCCCCAAGCTCTAGGAGATCCCAGACCAACTACAGATTATGGAGGATGATACAGCCCGGGATGGTGTAGGTCTGGTCAGGGTGGACCACGTCCTGCAGCACGGACCCCAACCATGCTGAGGAGCGAGATGGGATGCCAATTCCTGAGGTCGCGGGGGTCCCCTTCTTGAGCAGCAAGGTGAGGACAGCTCGCCTGCACGATAGCGGGAGGACCCCACTTTGCAAGGACTCGGCCCAGACACTGAGCAGGTCTGGGCCGAGGACGTCCCAAAACACGTGGTAAAACTCCACGGTCAGCCCATCCATGCCCGGGCATTTATTGGTGGGCATGAGATGGAGGGCTTCCAAGAGCTCAGCTAGAGTGAGAGGAAGCTCCAGCTGGTCCCAGTCACCTGCGCTGACCGAGGGGAGTTGGTCCCAAAGCACCCTGCAGGCGCCAGCATCGGTTGGATCCGGGGAGAAAAGGGTGGCGTAGAAGGTGCAGGCCCTCTCGCGCATCTCCACCGGATCCGTAAGAGGGGCACCATCCTCTGCAAGAAGGCAGAGGATATGTTTCTTGGCACCCCTCTTTTTCTCCAGGGCATAGAAGAAGTGGGAGCCGCGGTCCATCTCCCGAAGGAGTTGGATTCGCGACCTCACCAAGGCCCCCTGTGCCCGAAGGCGGTCGAGGGCCCTGAGCTCGTCCCTCTTCTCCCGGTATGTGCCGTGGAGGGATGGATCTACAGGGCTGGTGGCTAGGCACCTCTCCAGCTCAAGAACCTCCCGCTCCAGCTGCCCTATCAATGCACACCGCTGCCGGCTGGCCCCCTGGTATAGTTGCAGCAAAAGATCCACACGCACACCTTTCCCAGACCCCACCACCGCTATGTCGAGGGAAAGGAGAGCCGTTGCCCACGCCAGGCCAGCCAGAACTCCCGGAAGGACACCACGAAGCCCACATCCTCCATCAGGCTGTTGTTGAAATGCCAATAGGCTGACTTCCCAGTGAAAGGGAAGCCTTCACGACCACCAGATGGTGGTCTGAGAAGGGGGCCAGCCCCACACTGGAGGAGTGGGCCCAAGAGAGATGGTGCTGAGAGATGTAAATGTGGTCCAACCGGGAGCGTACAGATTTATGGCCCACCACCCGGACGTAGGTGAAGATGGTGTCCTCGTCCGGGTGGTGGCTGCACCAGACGTCCACCAGGGAGTGATGGTTGATGAGCTCCCTGAGGACGTCCGCAGTGGCCTGGCACTGCTCAGTCCCCATGCGGTCCCATTCCTTGAGGGTGCAGTTGAAATCCCCACCGAGGACCAGGCACTCATGAGGATCAATAGTGTTGAGGAAGGCCCCTGCCTATCGGAAGAAGTGTGTTCTCTCCAGGAGGAGTATCAGGGCATAGACATTGAGAAGGTGAAGGGGCAGCCTCTCCACCCGCACCTGGAGATACAGCAGGCGGCCCAGCAAGACCTCGACGCTCCCCAGCACCTCAGGCTGCAGGTCTGGGGAGAACAGGGTTGCTACCCCGGGCCAGCGGGCCGAGAGATGGCTAAAATAGACCCCATCTCCCCCCTCCAGCTGCCACTTGGTTTCGGCGGCTGGGATAGTGTGGGTCTCCTGCAAAAAGGTGACTGAGTACCCCCCTCTCAGACGAAGGAGAGCACTCGGCACCTGCAGAGACCCGACCCGCAGCCCCTGGCAAGAAAATGCTACCAAACTTCTCTAAGCACATGATGGCATATATGATGCTAGTAGAGGAGCATGAGAAAGTGCCCATGATTCTGTGAGTAACCTGGTTAGGTCCAGTGATGGTATTTCCAGAGAAGATATGTGGACAAAGCTGGCAGCGGGCTTTGTTGCAGGGAAAGGTTCCAGGACTGGTATTCCTGGGGTATAGACTGTGGCTGTTAGTGAGGATCCTCATGAGTTTGGGAGGTTGTCTGTAGGAGAGAACAGGCATGTCACCCAGGGCCTTCTGGAGTGTGGCATCCTGATTAAGGATAGGTTGTAGGTCTTTAATACCATCACTGGACCTAACCAGGTTACTCACAGAATCACGGTCACTATCTCATGCTCCTCTACTAACACCATATATGCCATCAGGTGCTTAGAGAAGTTTGGTAGCATTTTCTTTGTATCCTATGGCCTCAGCTATGTATTGATGAGTTTGCAAGGTTTACCACAGTGGCAACAATTTTTTTAGGGAAAAAACCCCCAAAACACTGGAATTTACAAAGAAAACACATTCCCTCTCAGGCAAAATACATGGTCTTGAGGAAGTGTTTACTGAAATGTAAGTATAATAAGATAGAGTTCAATAGGTTTCCAATATTTATTATAGCATTTTTTTCTTCAAAAGGTTCTTTGTTTTGTCTTATTGTTCTTGACATTTCAAACGGCATGTTATGAGTTTTCTCAGAGGAATGCTTTTTTTTTCCCCAGAGAACCACAAATTGCTGGGTTTTTCCTCATGCTAAGTGTTATTAAAAGATGCTCCTTTCTCATATGAAAGAGGAAAGGCAAAGTGCCTTATGTGCACTTGCAAAGTGGACTTACAAAGCCTCAAGGAGAGATGTGATCTAATTATTAATAATAGGAAGAAAATCTTTGGGGCAGGTTGGTGCACACAAGCATTTACATTTATACAGGTCTTCTGTGGTTCTGATGTAATGCTTCATCAATACAAGTAATGAAAGCCATGGGAGACATGGGAAGAAACAATTCTCCAGATTTTTATTTAAGTGGTATATGCCTAGCATTCTATGGGCTTCAGATGAAAGACTGGAAAGCCCAGCACTCCAAGCACTATTCTAGGGAGTCAGAAAATCTAATCCAACTTTCATTCCCCTGTAAAAGATGCAGAAGCAGCCAAAAGATACAAATAAAAATCAGCATTTAGAATTTTAAGCTAGATCCATGTTCTCTCTTATAGTGATCCACTGAATTTAGTCCCGTCCCTAGTTACTCTTAAGAAGACTCTGGATGGTTAGTGATGACTACAAAAGTGTTTTGTGGTTCTTTACTTGGACTGCTTTGGTCATTGCTCTTATTTACAAATCGCTAGCACATCTACATAGGCTGAAATTCTGAATAGCAATTACACTTCTCAAATGATTTAGTTTAGTCAGACATTCACTAAACATCACAGACTACAAGGTGGTAAATATTCAGCTACTCTCGAACCTCCCCTGTCTTTTAATAAGTGCCCAGTAATAAAGCAATTAAGGAACTAATTACTTGTGTCATAGAATCATAGGGCTGCAAGGTACCTCAGGAGGTCATCTAGTCCAGCTCCCTGACTAAAGCAGGATCAATCCCAACTAAGTCACCCCAACCAGGACTATGTCACCATGGGACTTAAAAGCCTCAAGGGATAGCGATTCTACCACCTCTCTAGGTAATGCATTCCAGTGCTTCACCACCCTCCTGGTGAAATAGTTCTTCCTAATAACCAACCTACACCTCTCCCTCCCGCCTCTGCTCCAGTGTGTCCACATCCTTTCTATACCAGGGGTCCCAGAAATGGATGCAATACTCCAGAAGTGGCCTCACCAGTGCTGAGTAGAGGGGAATAATAACTTCTCTGGATTTGCTAGAAATGCTTCTCCTAATGCACCCCAATATACCATTAGCCTTTTTGCTACAAGTGCACATTGTTGACTCATATCCAGCCTCTTATCCACTATAATCCCCAGGTCCTTTTCTGCTGCACTGCTACTTAGCCAGTTGGTCCCCAGCCTGTAAAAGTGCTTGGGATTCTTCCATCCTAAGTGCAGGACTCTGCATTTCTCCTTGTTGAGCCTCATCAGATTTCTTTTGGCCCAATGCTCCAATTTGTCTAGGTCACTCTGGACCCTCTCCCTACCCTCCAATATATCTACCTGACCCCCCAGCTCAGTGTCATCTGCAAATTTACTGAGGGTGCAATGCATCCCCTCATCTAGGTCATTAATAAAGATGTTGAACAGTACTGACCCTAGAACTGATCCTTGGGGCACTCCATCTGAAACTGACCACCAACCAGATATTGAGCCATTGACCAGTTCCCATTGGGCCCATCTGTCAAGCCATCTTTCTATCCATCTTACAGTCCATGTATCCGATCCATACTTCCTTACGTTATGGGCAAGAATGTTGTGGGAGACTGTATCAAAGGCTTTGCTGAAGTCAAGGTATATCATATCCATTGACTTGCTCATGTCCACAGCGCCAGTTACCTCATCACAGAAGCTAATCAGATTGGTTAGGCATGACTTGCCTTGGTGAATCCTTGTTGATTACACTTGATCACTTTCCATTCTATCAGGTTCTCCAAAATGGATTCCTTGAGGATCCCCTCCATGATTTTTCTGGGGACTGTGGTTAGGCTGACTGATCTATAGTTCCCTGGATTGTCCTTCTTTCCTTTTTTAAAGGAAATGTGACATGCTCATGTGTCGGTAATCACACAATGCCTGTCTTTTAATAGGACAAACACTTTCTAATTATACTCTTGCAGTCTATTAACATACTTTAGCTTCTTTTTTTTCTGCCCAGATCCTCAGGCTATTCAAGTGCTTTTCATCCTTACCTCCTTAGTTTTAGCAGTTTCCATAAAATCAGAAATTAATGTTAATTGCTAATTGACATATAGACCAATATTTCACCTACTCTTTTTTTGCCCCGGCCCATTAAGTAGCAAAGGCTGAGAGTAATTGGTCCCGTCCATCAGCATAAGAAGTCTGGTTTCTGAAGCTCCTTTCTTTCCTTAATCATCTTTGTGGATAACTGGCACAACTTCTTGCCAGATTAAGGGCACGGTCCTGTTGTCATTGAAAGATTTGCTACTGACTTAGGAGCAGTATTCCCACCTCAGTAACATGGAACTTTGTGATTTCTGATAATTTTCCAGCAAATTTCCAGCTGGTATTAAGGAATTGGTCTCCAAATTACATTTTGGGCTTGTAATGACAGATAAAAAGATTTTTGCAGTTTGCACCTTCTTTGTCAATCCATTTTACAAACAGCAGGGCTAACAGCCACCACGGACCCTAGGGCAATTTTGGGGGAAGGCTGGTTCTGGATCGTTGGGCAGAAGCAACAGGGCACAGGGCAGTCAGCCCTTATTGCTGTCCAGACCACAGCACGCACCCTTACTTCCAGCCCTCAGAGCTCCACAGAGCCATGTTCCAGCGCTCCAGCAGCAATTCAAAGGGGCCTGGGGCTCTGGCTGCTGCTTCTGCCACAGTAGCCTGTAGGTGGGTCTGTTTACAAACAACATATTAATAATTTTCCAAACCCCAGTAAAATTACCACCACATATTGCATTACAGATGTGAAAAAGGCAGAGGACAGGTACATGAATTTCTCCAGGTTGTATAGTGAATCACTGGTGGAAAACTTCAGCCTTCATTCCCTGTTTTTGCTACTTGTCCACATTTTGTCTGAAGCTTAAGTAATACCTTCATGGATGTAGAGTTTTCTTTTTGGCAACTGAAGTGCAACATACTATTTACATATTCATCACAATGTTTGTGATCTGAGATTTGACCAAATCAATTAACATGTTTTATAAGGCCTTGTCACAGCCTGACCCAGCACCCCAATGGACAGTTGTCAGTCTGTTGAGAAGAGACCCAACCGCTGTCTCCTACATCCTTCCAAACAAACTGGGTCTACATAGATTCTAGCCACTGTTTTCAGTTCTGGGACTATAGGCACACTCCCAGGTTCAGCTCTTGTGTCTGACACCCTTCTTTGAGATGGGAGTACTTCCACGCAATCATCCTACACTATGAAATCAATGTCTGAGACCTCCTGAGCTCCCCCTCCGCACTCTCAGAGTTCCCTATAAGCTGTGGACACTCCTGGCTTCTAGTGTAAAAGAGAACATGGGCCTAGCAAAGGAATTTCTTAGCCGCGGATGCTTTAATCTAAGAGCAACTGAGAGCTACAGGACTTTGAAAATAAAATCCAGAGAGATGTCCTTCCTGAGTATAAGCTCAATTCTCCTCATCAGTCTCAAGTTTGAAAGTGTTTCAAGCTTGCTTGAGTCTCTCTTGTTCCCTTTCTCCTGCAAGCCCTTCTGAAGTGTTGTGACAGTTGGTCCCCCTGCACAGAGCAGCACCCTGTCATAAGTAGGTCGCCATCTCTCTGTCATGTACTCCACTGGGAAACTCCAACCCACTCACCCAATCCACTTGTCTCTCCCCTTGTAGAAAACCTAGTGGGGGGGCAAGCCATTAGCTCACAGTAATTCAAAGTCAATGTCTCCAGATCTAGGTTTTGAGGACTCTTTGCCCTTCACCGAGATGTCAACTCACTTTTTCTGGGGAGGGAAACTACGAGTAATGTAATACAATAGATTGACTTTGGCCATGTCAGGCTCACGTTCAATGCACTGTACAAACTGGAGTTCATGATTTGATGCAGAAATCACATTGTCATCAGCCTGACCTCTTCTTTGGATCTATGGGAAATCACTAGCTCTTTGTCCCAACGACAGATCTTTTTCTATTTTCAAATCTTATAAACTGTGCAGAGCCCCCAGTGAAGTCCACGTGGATGGAGGAGTCCTTCACACAGCTGCAGGTCTGGGGTCATAGGAGATAAGTGTTTTATTGTACTTCCTCCTTCATGTTTTTCTATGTAAAGATATGATATCTGAAGATAATGATCCTGTTTTCTTTATGCACTCCAAACTCAGTCAACTCATAAACTCAAGGAAGAGCTCATCCAAAAAGTTTCTGTTTTGATTTTCCATGTGGCAGGGAAATCAATATTCATTTACATTTTCCATGTTCTCAGTGAAAATTCAAACATTGAAAACTTTTAACCAAAACCAGGAATATTTTAATTCAGAAATATATCTGTGGTGTCTGATGGGAGTTGAAGTTTGGGTGATGATGAAATTTTCAGATGAAACAAAACTGCTCAAAACAGTTAAGTCCAAAGCAGACTGTGAAGAGCTTCAACAGGATCTCACAAACTGAGTGACTGGGCAACAACATGACAAATGAAATTTGATGTTGGTACACAAAGTAATGTGTATTGGAAAACATAACCCCCACCATATGTATAAAATGATAAGAACTAAATTAGCAGCTACCACTCAAGAGAGATAGATCTTGGAGTCATTGCAGATTGTTCTCTGAAAACATGCACACAATGTGAAGGGGTAGTCAAAAAAGCAAACAAAATTTTGGGGATTATTAAGAAAGGATAGAGAATAAGATAGAAAATACCTCATTGTTTTTACATAAATCCATGATATGCTCCCATATTGAAGAGTGTGTGCAGATGTGGTTGCCACATCTCAAAAATATACTGGCATTGGACAAAATTATTAGGGGTATGGAATGGCTGACATGTGAGGACTACCAAGTCTGTGACCTTTGGGCTTGGAAAAGAGATGACTAAGTGGAGATATGAAAGAGGTCTACAAAATTATGACTGGAGTGGAGACAGTGAATGAAGTATTTATTCCTTCCCATACCACAAGAACTAAAGGTCACAAAATGAAATTTATAGATAGCGGGTCAAAACCAAACAAAAGGAAATACCTCTTTGGACAGTGTACAGCCAGTCCTTGGAACTCCTTGACATACAATGTTGTGAAGGCCAAAACTATAGTAGGGTTAAAAAAAAAAAGCCGGATAAATTGCTGGAGGTCAGCTCCATCAAAGGCTGTTAATGAAGATGGGCAGGGATGGTCCCTACTCTTCTACTCTGTCAGAAGCTGGAAAAGGACAACTTGATGATATTCTGTTCTGTTCATTCTCTGTAGGGCATCTGTTATTGGCCACTATCAGAAGACAGGATCCTGGGCTAGATGGACCATTGGTCTGACCCAGTATGGCCATTTTTATGTTCTTCTGTCTCATGCTCCCATTCTCCTCTAGTGGCTGGGTCCCTTGTTTGACCTGTGTTTTCTATCATCCATTGCAGTATCCTTTCTTTAGAGAACAGAGGAAGTACATAATAGGAGTTCCTAGTAACAGAGAGTAAGCTGTGCTAGTCTGTACACTATCAAAACAAAAAGCAGTCAAGTAGCACTTTAAAGACTAGCAAAATAGTTTATTAGGTGAGCTTTTGTGGGACAGACCCACTTCTTCAGACTATATCCAGACCAGAACAGACTCAATATTTAAGACACAGAGAACCAAAAACAGTAAGCAAGGAGGACAAATCAGAAATAGATAATCAAGGTGAGCAAATCAGAGAGTGGAGGGGTGGGGGGGAAGATCAAGAATTAGATTGAGTCAAGTATGCAGACGAGCCCCTACAGTGACTCAGAAAGTTCCCATCACAATTTAAACCATGTGTTAATGTTCCAAATTTGAATATAAATGTCAGTTCGTCCACTTCTCTTTCTAAAAAGGAGCGATAATTTCTCTTCATTAACACACATACCTTGAGGTCATTGACAGAATGCCCCGTTCCATTAAAATGTTGACTAACTGGTTTGTGGATCCTGGAGTGTTTTGATGTCTGTTTTGTGCCTGTTGACCCTTTGTCTAAGGGAGTTAGAAGTCTGTCCAATATACAAAGCATCTGGGCATTGTTGGCACATGATGGCATGTATGATGTTAGTAGAGGAGCATGAGAAAGTGCCCGTGATTCTGTGAGTAACATGGTTAGGTCCAGTGATGGTATTTCCAGAGAATATATGTGGACAAAGCTGGCAGCGAGCTTAGTTGCAGGGAAAGGTTCCAGGACTGGTGTTCCTGGGGTATAGGCTGTGGCTGTTAGTGAGGATCCTCATGAGGTTGGGAGGTTGTCTGTAGGAGAGAATAGGCATGTCACCCAGGGCCTTCTGGAGTGTAGCATCCTGATTAAGAATAGGTTGTAGGTCTTTAATAATTTGTTGCAGTGGTCTGAGTCGGCGGCTGTAGGTGATGAAAAGTGGTGTTCTGTTCTTGGCTTTTTTGGGCCGATCTTGGAGCAGCTGGTCTCTGGGTATGCGTCTGGCCCTGTCGATTTGTTTTTTTACTTCTCCTGGTGGGTAATTCAGGTTTATGAATATTTGGTAAAGTTCTTGTAGTTTTTGGTCTCTGTCAGTTGGATCAGAGCAAATGCGATTATACCTAAGAGCTTGACTGTAAACAATGGATCTAGTCACATGTGCAGGATGGAAACTACAAGGGTGTAGATAAGTATAGCGATCAGTAGGTTTTCGCTACAGTGTGGTACTGATCAGGCCATCCTTGATTAGTACTGTAGTGTCCAGGAAATGTATCTACAATCTACACCCCACCATCAACTTATGCCTCGATTACAACATGCAAGAGATACATTTCCTGGACACTACAGTACTAACCAAGGATGGCCTGATCAGTACCACACTGTACCGAAAACCTACTGATCGCTATACTTATCTACACCCTTCTAGTTTCCATCCTGCACACGTGACTAGATCCATTGTTTACAGTCAAGCTCTTAGGTATAATCGCATTTGCTCTGAACCAACTGACAGAGACCAAAAACTACAAGAACTTTACCAAATATTCATAAACCTGAATTACCCACCAGGAGAAGTAAAAAAACAAATCGACAGGGCCAGAAACCAGCTACTCCAAGATCAGCCCAAAAAAGCCAAGAACAGAACACCACTGGTCATCACTTATAGCCCCCAACTCAGACCACTGCAACGAATTATTAAAGACCTACAACCTATTCTTAATCAGGATGCTACACTCCAGAAGGCCCTGGGTGACATGCCTATTCTCTCCTACAGACAACCTCCAAACCTCATGAGGATCCTTACTAACAGCCACAGTCTATACCCCAGGAACACCAGTCCTGGAACCTTTCCCTGCAACAAAGCCCGCTGCCAGCTTTGTCCACACATCTTCTCTGGAAATACCATCACTGGACCTAACCAGGTTACTCACAGAATCACGGGCACTTTCTCATGCTCCTCTACTAACATCATATATGCCATCATGTGCCAACAATGCCCAGATGCTTTGTATATTGGACAGACTTCTAACTCCCTTAGACAAAGGGTCAACGGGCACAAAACAGACATCAAAACACTCCAGGATCCACAAACCAGTTAGTCAACATTTTAATGGAATGGGGCATTCTGTCAATGACCTCAAGGTATGTGTTAATGAAGAGAAATTATCGCTCCTTTTTAGAAAGAGAAGTGGACGAACTGACATTTATATTCAAATTCGGAACATTAACACATGGTTTAAATTGTGATGGGAACTTTCTGAGTCACTGTAGGGGCTCGTCTGCATACTTGACTCAATCTAATTCTTGATCTTCCCCCCCACCCCTCCACTCTCTGATTTGCTCACCTTGATTATCTATTTCTGATTTGTCCTCCTTGCTTACTGTTTTTGGTTCTCTGTGTCTTAAATATTGAGTCTGTTCTGGTCTGGATATGGTCTGAAGAAGTGGGTCTGTCCCACGAAAGCTCACCTAATAAACTATTTTGCTAGTCTTTAAAGTGCTACTTGACTGCCTTTTGTTTTAATGGGAGTTCCTGCTCATGGTGCATCTTGGGAATGTAGTCCAGCCAGGAAACCTAAAGGACACAGGATGGTGGGGATATGAGGCAGCTGAACTACAACTTCCAGGAGACACTATGGCAACCCATCCAAATTGAGATATTTTGGGCTTTCAGGTGTTTGGGTTTTTTAAATAAAATCTATTTTTTGCATAGAAATCAAATTCTTTAAGACAAACGTTGGTTTGTCAAAAGCCTTACCTTCTGTCAAAAAATAATGTTGATTGAAAAATTTCAAACATGTAAATTGAGAGTTCTGAGGGCACAAGAAATGCAGTGCTGTTTTTCTTTTCATAAACCACCATTTTCTCTTGGCTTTTAATATATGGCCTGAGCCATTATTTAAAAAAAAAAACCCAGCAACAAGCTGGATAATTTTCTACATAGAAGCTCCACTGATATTCCAGTGTGTATGCAATTTTAAGTAATAAAACAAAATGTGACTTTTAAGGATTGTTTGACATGTAGATGGAGTTTTGAATGGAGTTTTGAAGGGTACATAGTTGTGGTAAGAAGGGTGTGTTATCCTTAACTGAATACTCATGAGTTATGTATTAAAGTGAGATATGTTCCATTTACAGTTGACTTTACCCAAATTAGTGTTACATACTCTTGGGTGTATAATGAAACTGTGGCTAGTTGTGCGAAGGAGGGTATGAGAAGTTAATGAAACACATAAAATTCTGTGGTTGGCTGGAGTGAAGCTGATCTTTAGCCCGCATAAGTGATGCCACACATTTTTGTGATACTCTTTTGAACTTAACAAAAACAACCATAATGCCTGAACCTCCTGGAAGAAATAACTGGGGAGCATCTGTTGCTAAGACCTGAACTCCTGTTCCAGAAATCATAGGCTATGGCACGAAAGGGTCACTGACGATTTAACTTGAAGAAACAGACATTAAACTTTTCTTGGCATTTGCCCTAAAAGACCCAGCAAAGCTAAATGGCTGAACCTTCCATCCAACGATTATGAAAAGGATGGGGCAGATTCTGATATTGGTTACACCAATTCAGCCAAGATCAGTAGACAGCAGCAGATTCAATTCTGTGTTCTTCACAAGCACAAGCCAGCAAAGGGTTAGATTCCTTATGGCTTTACTGCTTCCTCAGTGAACCACTCCAGTGCAGGGCTGTCTATATGGCAAGGTGGAGCCAGCCCTGTCAGCTGTCAGTAACTTATGGATTTATGCTTTATTCTGAATCAGGAGATGCAACATAATCCCATGTAGCACTGTAGTAGAAGTGACAGGATTACTGCAGGAGAGTGTTATATATTGTGTTCCTCATGATATAAGCCCAATTGGATATAATCCAATTGGACAGACTTCAAACTCTCTTAGACAAAGAGTTAATGGGCACAAAACAGATATAAAAACACTCCTGATCCACAAACCGGTCAGCTGACATTTTAATGGAGTGGGCCATTCTGTTAATGACTTAAGAGTCTGCGTGTTACTGAAGAGGAATTTTCACACTACTTTGGAAAGAGAGGCTGCTGAATTCTCTTTTATATTAAAATTTGACACATTAACATGTGGTTTGAACCAGGATGCAAATTTTCTGGGTCATTATGGCCATGTCTACATGTGCACGCTACTTCGAAGTAGCGGCGCCAACTTCGAAATAGCGCCCGTCACGGCTACATGTGTTGGGCGCTATTTCGAAGTTGAAATCGACGTTAGGTGGCGAGATGTCGAAGTCGCTAACCCCATGAGGGGATGGGAATAGCGCCCTACTTCGAAGTTGAACGTCGAAGTAGGGCACGTGTAGACGATCTGCGTCCCGCACCATCAAAATAGTGGGGTCCACCATGGCGGCCATCAGCTGAGGGGTTGAGAGATGCTCTCTCTCCAGCCCCTGCGGGGCTCTATGGTCATCGTGTGCAGCAGCCCTTAGCCCAGGGCTTCTGGCTGCTGCTGCCGCAGCTGGGGATCCATGCTGCATGCACAGGGTCTGCAACCAGTTGTCGGCTCTGTGGATCTTGTGTTGTTTAGTGCAACTGTGTCTGGGAGGGGCCCTTTAAGGGAGCGGCTTGCTGTTGAGTCTGCCCTGTGACCCTGTCTGCAGCTGTTCCTGGCACCCTTATTTGAATGTGTGCTACCTTGGCATGTAGACGTTCCCTCGCAGCGCCTATTTCGATGTGGTGCTGCCCAACGTCGAAGTTGAACGTCGACGTTGCCAGCCCTGGAGGACGTGTAGACGTTATTCATTGAAATAGACTATTTCGATGTCGCTACATCGAAATAAGCTATTTCGATGTAGCGTGCATGTGTAGATGCAGCCTATAGGAGCTCTTTTGCAAACTTGGCTTAATCTAATTCTTGACTTTCCCCCACCCCGTCCCCTCTACTCTCTGATTTGCTCACCTTGTTAATATTTTTCTGATTTGTCAACCTTGATTGCTATTTTTGGTTCTCTCTGCCTTAAATATTGAGTCAGTTCTGGAATGGCTATGGTCTGAAGAAGTGGGTCTGTCCCGTGAAAGCTCACCTAATAAGTTATTTTGTTAGTCTTTAAAGTGCTACTTTACTCCTTTTTTTGTTCTTTTAAATTGAGTATAGGGATTGCCTGCCAAAAGTTGCTGATGACAATTGAGGGCTTTTACGCATGATGGCCCAGACTGTTAAAACTATTTAGGCACTGATCTGCTCAGGCCTAAGTGACTTAGGAATTAGACTCTTTTGCACTTAGGAGCATAAATTCCACACAAGGGGCAATGCTGAACTATGTTATAGAACTCTAGTTATGTGAATAGTATAGATGGGGTCAAGGTGCCTTACACTGAGTTACCACTGCATCTCCCTTGTGAGGCATCAAATGGAGAAACTCTCCTGTCAACTCCCCTTACACTTTCTGTTCCAGTGGAGTACCAGAGTTGATGAGTATGTGATCAGCAGTCGAATTAGTGCATCTTTACCAGCCCCACTAAATCAATTCCCATGAGATCAGTTCCTACAGAGCCCATCTTTTTGGAGATGTGTAGACAAGACCTTCAATCTTGCAGTTCCGAGCAGAGCAATATCTAGATATCTTTAAAGAGCCAGGCCAATGTCAATGCAAATCAGTACAATTACTTCTAACAGTAATAACAATAAGCAGGACTGTCATAATGTTTCTACAGTTTTTTATAATTAAATCACACCTAAGCACTTCTTTTTGAGATTTCCACCAACTCATGGTAGCAATTTAGCCCTAAATATTACCTGATAATAACTAAATGGGCTTATATCATGAGGAACAAAATATACAACACTCTCCTGCAGCAATCCTGTCACTTCTACAGTGCTACATGGGATTATGTTGCATCTCCTGATATAGAATAAAGCATAAATCATATCCAAATGAAGGCTTTTCTAAGTCCTGATAGCATAATATGATACCCACGTATTACTACAAGCAGTGTATTATTACCGTTTAGCTTAATAAATATTTTAAAATGTATTACAGTAAAACATACAAGTTCACCTATGTGCCTTTAGTGTGCTTAGTTGTGACATTTAATAAACACAATTTTACAGCTACTATATTTAAATACAATTAGTTCCATACATTTCTGGCTTAATAAGAAATAATACATATTCACTGCTGCTCATTAAAAGTCAGCAAAGAACTCTTAGTTAATGAATATTCAATTATGCTCCATGAATACATTGTGGGATAAATTCTCTTTTTGTTGCTCATATCACTTCAATTCAGTTGCTTCTAATTAAAATTATTTAACTTTGTGTAGACAAACTGGGTTTTTTGAGTCCCTGGAGACTTCTATAAGACTTCTTTTTTATCTCTATGTACTCTCAGCTACCTGATTAATGTTTGAAATAGGGTAAACTTTACTGCTCCATCTGGGGTTAATTCAAAGAGAAAAAAAACAGTGAGATTTTATATTTCATATATATGCAATGAACTGAGTCTCTCTTTTCTTGTAAATCTACTTTTTTCTTTTGTTCTAATGTGAACTCAGTGCTCGTGGAAGACAACACTCCGAGCATTTTGGAAGTTGGATATGTAATCCCCCATAACCAGCTTGGAGTCCCTCTGACCCCAGGAAAGGTCCACATATAAAGATTCCTGTTGAAGTGCCCCGTTCTGAACTGCCTTGCACAAGGTCACCTTAGATGTAAATGAGAGTGACATGGGCAGCACTTGCTAAATCAGGCCCTTAGTTAATACTAACTTTTCCTTTTATTTAGAATCAGCAGGCCACATCTAATCAATCATATTTCACTTAACTGTTCAGTGTATCTAGCTAGCCAGATAGGTATTGATCCAACAATTGATTTAAGCAAATGCTTCTCTTTAAATCCAATTGACTTTCATGGGACTAATCACATGCACACTAAGCCCATGTTAAGTGCTTTGTGGTGACCCTATGCTGCACTTTTGATACCTGACTTGTAAACATAAGGGGACTGATTCTAGTTACTTGTTTTTCCCTGCTTCATTCTACTGAAGTGGTGCAAAGAACTGGGGAAATTAAATTAAATAGCTATGAGCATAGGGGGAGTCTCCTCCCTGTTGCATGGTGATGGGGTCTGGGCATTGCTTTGCTGTCATTATACTCCAACTATTTCTGGATGCCTGAATGATTCATTACACTGAGTGAGGAATGGACACTCCAACTGTAAGGTTGTTCTAGCTTATGCTATGGACTGGACTAGATCCTGCTAACTCTGAAATACAGGAGGCGGTGTATAATTAATTTACCCCCTAGTATCAACGGCAAGAGCTCTATTCACAGATTCCAAGTTTTTCTGCTAACTTACCTTGGCAGCCAGTAAATGTGATGTCTACTTGCTTCTGTAGGGAATGTGGCAGAAGGAATGCAGTGCTGCTGAAGGCTGGGAGGAATGAGTCTCCCAGAGGTCATCTGCATGAGAATGCAAAAGGTGTGCATGTGTGATACCTTTTCAGGCAAAGCCTAATGGGTAGCAAGTAAGCCATGAGATTTGGTCTATTGTAAACATGTAGCTGTAAAATCACAATTTAAGCTGACACTTAATGCGGGAGTTGTGAAATCTCACCAATGCTCTGGGTTGTTGTGGGGGACAGGGTAGTCGCCTTAGCTGTGTAAGACATTGATTACACAGGGCTCCCTGGTTTAAAGCATTGTGAGAGAGAAGAGGAGGGGTACTGGTTGAGTCAGCTTGCTGAGTGCCTTGGTCCTGTCTATGCCTTGGTCATATAGCTATAAGCTCTGGCTTGACTAATCCTCCCCACCTATTGAAAGATAGAGCTGGATATTAGGGTGTTTGTGAAACCCCACACTAGAGATACCAAGAGCTGAAATCACAGAGTGGCAGCTGAGGCCACACAGAGCTGAAATCACTGGGTTCTGCCTTAGGGCAGTCCCAAGCAGTGGGGTTAGGACGGGTGGACAACAGCAGGACCAGCGGGTGGCTGGTAGGAGCGGTGGTGACTGCTGGGTGGCTGGTAGAAGGGGTGGCGGATGACGATGGTGGGTGGCTGGTAGGAGGGGCGGTGGTGGTAGACAACGGAGGCTGGCTGGTAGGAGCGATGGTGGACGACGGCGACTGGCAGATGGCTGGTGACAGCAAGGGGAGGCTACAGACAAGTGAACAGCTAGTATTGCCCTGGTGATGTATCTGTGGGCTTTAAGTTTGGGACTGCACCGCAGAGGGTACACCCTGTAACTGTGTGTGGAAAAGGGCCAAGAGCCCCAGCAAAAGACTGGGTTCTACTGCATATGGGGATGGTATCTGGGTAAAAGGGGTTTTGTCTCTTCTGTGCTGAGGTATACTGCATCTGTCGCTGTAACCTTGGGGTAGGTTACGGTCATTAAACAAGCCATTTCTATCTCAAACTCTGTGCTTGTGAGGGGGGGCGAGAACCGCCTTACAGGCACCCAGCACGGGGCTGAAATTGTCCCAGGCCACTGGGTGGGGGCTCGAGCCGGTTGGTTGTATCCTTGATAGGAAAACCCCACAAGAGTTGAACCCGGCCCTTCTGGCAGGCATCTGGCGTTAACAGAAGGGTTACACTTCCATCCAGGATGTAAGAGTTTTGAACATCTCTGTAAAGCAGAGAGAACAAGGGACAGAAACAAAAGTGGAAATATGTCTGAAAATAGCCAAACTCTTTAAAAAGCTTAGATTTAGAGCTGTTGCACTGTTGTTTAACAAGAAGAGAAACCTACAGGCATTAGTAAGTTTGGATCACAGCCATCTGTGTGTGTTTCTTCAGGAGTAAGGGCAGACCAGTGCTTTCTTGGTTTTAAAAATAAAAAAAAAAAAAGAGGAGACAGTATTCAGCTGAGTCCTCAGCTGGGCCTGCTGGCAGGGCTTCATGCCCCAGCCTACTCCCTGCTGTAGGGCTGCTGGGGGTCCCCATGCCTGCCACGCAGGGATTCCATGGCTGGGGCTGCCAAGGTGCTGTTATTCAGTACCAGCACAAGAAAAGCACTGGGCAGGACTAACAGTTGCTTTTAACTATGTTGTAAACCATATAACTTTCTGAACCTTTCAGTGCTGGGGCTAAAATTTTGCAGACTTGGCTACTTCCTGAGATGGGCAGGGGATTGTGCTATAATATAATATGGATTGAATCTCTCTAGTCTAACACTCTCTGGTTTACAAAATATCTGTGGTCCAGCATGATTTTAGTTAGCCGTAAGTCTACTTATCATGAGCGTGGCCAAGCTTCCTGTAGTCCCATGCAGTTTGTTTCCAGCCAGCAGTCTGTGTTCTGTGATGTCATTTTGCTTTAATTTACCCATACATGTTTTCTCAGAACACAGGAAGCAGTGGAAGTGTTGATAATGCCGCTAGACAATATTGACCTCCCATGATTCAGTAAATTCTCTGGTTTGGCACCAGTCAGTTCCTGAGGGTACCAGACTAAGGAGATGGAAGTCAGATCTTCCATCTATTAAAGTCAACCACTGAGTTACACCATTTGAGTATCTAGCCCTTTGAGCAGTACATATAAAATCTGTTTTTGTTTGTTTCATAATTAATTAGATATAACTTCCAAAAACAGATCACTACTAGTATGTTTTATCTGTGATTCCTTTCTGCTTCTACATCTGCCATTTAAAACCATGAACCATAGCTCATGTTATTGATTTTCCTTTATCAGTCTATATTTTGGCCACCTCACAAGTAGTAATTTCTACAGTCTGATTCTTTTCTCACACCAGTTATACACCAATAGAAGGAAATTGGTTTCAACTGAACTACTTGTAATTTACACCAGTGTAAACAGAAGGAACGTCAAGGCCCATGAACTTTAGTAATCATTTATGGTACTATTTATGCAAAGTTATTGTAGTCTGTCTTGAGAAAGGGCTGTGAGGATCAGTTGCTGAATGAAGAGCTGAGTTTTGTGGTAGTAGACTATTGAGACCACCAGATGGGGCTCATTTTTCAAAAGCAAGTGTGAATCTGCTTCAAACATTAAGTAGGATTTCAATTTACACATCAAAAATGCCTTTGTGAGTGTTCTACATATATAAGGTACAGGGGCTAATCGGGATAATTAATCATCAAAAAGATCTGAGGAGTAACGTGAGTTTATGGCACTGAGGAGAAAATGACTGACAGCAGATTTCAAAAATGTGAGGGCATGTATTTAATCTCACACTTTGGAATATAGTATTTTCTTCTGTTCCATACCTATTTAGAAATGAACATTATTTATTTCCCATCAATCCAATATGAAGCTGTATAAGAAGAAATTATAGCTAATACAAACAAAAGGAGAGTTAGTTCCTCCCAAAATGAGTGCTGATGCAAAGATGCTAAAATTGTCATAGCTCTACTGACATCAATGTTAAGACAACATATACCAAAGGAATATCTGTTCTCTACAGCATATATTCTGCCAAAGAGGCAATATTAGGTGCCCATAACCTGCTGACATGTTTAACAGAGGTTATGTGTATACACTACAGCTATATTGGACAAAAGGGTTCAACATCTGCAGATTTAACTGCAAGATCAGGATCTTACATTGTAAATTCTTCAGGGCAATAATCTATCTTTCTATAGCCATGCAAAGTGCTTAAAATACTCTTTTGAGGTAGATAAATACTTTATACTAGGAAAAAAACTACCCTTAAATTATACATGTATAATTCTGTATGTTTATCTGTGGATTTTGATGATGCACAATAAAAAACCCCAAACTAACATAAAATTCCTTTTGGCGATATTAGGGTCAGTAGTAATCACTGATATTCTGGCAGCACATAGGAGCTCCATTCATGAACCAGGACCTCATTAGGCTGGATGGGAGCTGTGCAAACACAGAACAGATAGTCCATGACTCAAAGTGGTTACAATCTAACTCACTGACACAAATTCAGGAACAAGGGCTGGATTACAAATGAATGCCAATAAAACTTTTTTACCCCACCACCTCATTATGTATTCCAGTACGCTATTTTTAATGTACAGAAAGACTATTTTTGAATGTTATAATATTTTATTTGTGATGTGCTTCTCTCTCACTGCAAAGCTAAAGATCTGTATCATACTGCACAAGGGAGAAAATTATTAGCAATATTTTTAAATTGTGTGAAATAGCCTAAAATAGATTTTCCATATATATATAAGAACACCATGTCCATGAGATCTTCAGCTGGTATAAACCAAAGCTCCCTGGAATTAGAAATATCCCTAGTGGGTGAGGATTAGTGGGTAAAGTTAAGGTGAGGTATTCAAAGATGCCTGACAAGTGTCATTTATCACAAGAGTACCACTACCACATGCTTTATATATATCTTAATGTGAATTCAAATCATAGAATCATAGAACACTGGGACTGGAAGGGACCTAGAGAGGCCATTGAGTCCAGCCCCCTGCCCCAATGGCAGGACCAAGTACTATCTAAACCATCCCTGACAGACGTCTATCTAACCTGTTCTTAAATATCTCCAGCGATGGAGATTCCACAACCTCCCTTGGCAATTTATTCCACTGTTTGACCACCCTGACAGTTAGGAACTTTTCCTAATGGCCAACCTAAACCTCCCTTGCTGCAGTTTAAGCCCATTGCCTCTTGTTCTATCCTCAGAGGCCAAGAAGAACAAGTTTTCTCCTTCCTCCTTATGACTCCTTTTTAGATACCTGAAAACCGCTATCATGTCTCCCCTCAATCTTTTCTTTTCCAAACTAAACAAGCCCAATTCTTTCAATCTTTTTTCATAGGTCACATTCTCTAGACCTTTAATCATTCTTGTTGCTCTTTTCTGGACCCTCTCTAGTTTCTCCACATCTTTTTTGAAGTGCGGTGCCCAGAACTGGACACAATATTCCAGCTGAGGCCTAACCAGCGCAGAGCAGAGCGGAAGAATGACTTCTCGTGTCTTGTTCACAACACACCTGTTACTGCATCCTAGAATCATGTTTGCTTTTTTTGCACAAGCATCACACTGTTGACTCATATTTAGCTTGTGGTCCACTATAATCCCTAGATCCTTTTTTGCTGTTGTCATTCCTAGACAGTCTCTCCCCATTCTGTATGTGTGAAACTAATTTTTCCTTCCTAAGTGGAGCACTTTGCATTTGTCCTTATTAAACTTCATCCTGTTTACCTCAGATCATTTCTCCAGTTTACCCAAATCATTTTGAATTATGACCCTATCCTCCAAAGTAGTCACAACCCCTCCCAACTTGGTATCATCTGCAAACTTAATAAGCATACTTTCTATGCCAATATCTAAATCATTGATGAAGACATTGAATAGAACTGGTCCTAACACAGACCCCTGCAGAACCCCACTTTTTCTACTTTTCCAGCAGGATTGAGAACCATTAAGAACTACTCTCTGGGTACGGTTATCCAGCCAGTTATGCACCCACCTTATAGTAGCCTCATCTAAATTGTATTTGCCTAGCTTTTTGATAAGAAATAGTAAGTGGATGTGAATTTTATATAGAAAACTAGGGCCTGATATCTGGAGAGGCTGAGGATTTGCAACTCCCAATGGTTTGAAACAGGAGCGGGCAATAGTTTTTGATGAGAAGTCACTCCAAGATTTTGGTAAGTGGTCAGGGGTCATATTTGTCTATGGAGGGGTGGGGGCCTGGGATGAGGGTTGGGTGCAGATAGGAGCTCTGGATAGGTGAATGGTGTGCAAGAGAGGATGCTGGTATGGGGGAGGAATGGAAGAGTAGGTGCAGAGTCTGAGATGGAGTTGTGGCCTGGGGGCAGGGTGTAGGAGGGTGCAGAGTGTTTGGGTGGTGACCTGGGGCAGGGGATTGTGGTGGAGGGTCAGGGAGGAGATTTGTGTGCAGGACAGAATTCTGACCCGGGGGATGGTTTTGGAGGGGTTCCAGAGTCTGGGAGAGAGTTGAGTGCAGTGTCAGAGGCAGGCTGTGGCTGGGAGGTGCTTACCTAAGTAGCTCCCATCCAGCAGCACTCTCAGGCCGACCTCCTTGCCTTCCAGAATCCCCGGTTCCCTCAAAGTGTCTGTTCCATGTGGCTCTCTGCAATGTGTGGGGGAGGGAGAAGGCTTTGAAACCAGCCAGTGGGAGCTGAGAAATTGTGCTGCACTGCCCCTGCCCCTCAGAAAAATCTCTCTGCTCCTATTGGCTACGTCTACACTAGCCCCAAACTTCGAAATGGCCACGCAAATGGCCATTTCGAAGTTTACTAATGAAGCGCTGAAATGCATATTAAGCGCTTCATTGGCATGCGGGTGACCGCGGCGCTTCAAAATTGACGCGCCTTGCCACCGTGTGGCTCGTCCTGACGGGGCTCCTTTTCGAAAGCACCCCGCCTACTTCGAAGTCCCCTTATTCCCGATGGCTACGTCTACACGTGCCCCAAACTTCGAAATGGCCATGCAAATGGCCATTTCGAAGTTTACTAATGAAGCGCTGAAATGCATATTCAGCGCTTCATTAGCATGCGGGCGGCCCTGGCACTTTGAAATTGACGCACCTCGCCGCCGCGTGTCTCATCCTGACGGGGCTCCTTTTCGAAAGGACGCCGCCTACTTCGAAGACCCCTTATTCCCATCAGCTCATGGGAATAAGGGGACTTCGAAGTAGGTGGCGTCCTTTCGAAAAGGAGCCCCGTCGGGACAAGCTGCACGGTGGCAAGGCACGTCAATTTCGAAGCGCTGCGGCCGCCCGCATGCTAATGAAGCGCTGAATATGCATTTCAGCGCTTCATTAGTAAACTTTGAAATGGCCATTTGCATGGCCATTTCGAAGTTTGGGGCTAGTGTAGACACGGCCATTGTCTGGAAAGCAGCCCATGGGATCACAGAGATTTTGCTGGGAGCAGGGGCAGCCTGCAAAGTGCTCCCCTGCCGCAAAGCAAAGAGCCACTTTGAGTGTCACTGCTCCATGCTGCAGAGGTGAGACACGGGCCAGACTGAAAGGCTTGGCAGGCCATATCTGGCCTCAGGGCTGGATCTTGCCCGTCTCTGCTTTAAAATGTCCATGTCACAAAGCACTACATAAAAGACCTGACTGTGCTCAAGAGGTGGAAGTTCAGAGTGGGTTGCTGCCAGCAAGAACAATTATGGTTACTCAGCTTCCACTTTGCTATTTCCTGCCTGACAATCACACTGTACAAGGTAGAGAAGTTGAGACTCAGGATACTTAGTCGTATGAAGCAAGGTCTAACCTTCAACTCTGTGGTAATTCTGTCTTTGTGTCTCTTGAATTAAGCTGGGAGTGCCTAATTTATGTTAGCTGTTCTGCAAACCCATCATCACCCCAGATTTCTTCTTATCTCAGTTTATTTAATTATAAAATGGCACAGCCAGGGTGAATTTACTCTGGTCTTTTTGCCCATTATTGAAACAAAACTTTTCAATGCTACAGGAAGTTCCAGTTTCCAGCTAGTTTTCGCCATGGTCCACGGAGTCAGGGCTTAGAAGGAGATCAAAGATTGACAGAGGTCACTGATCACTGGTCACATTCATGACATCATGGCTCTAGGCCTAGGAACTTGATTCTTAGTTCTAACATGTATACCTCTCTGTTACTATTGCTTCTTAGTGTCATCCCAAGTGGGAGGAATTTAGTACCTGAGGGACCCTCATTGTAAGTGGTCACAGAAAGAGAATTAGGCAAAGACTTAATCTCTATACACAAAGCCCTCTTAAGCACTGTTGTGTTTGTATTTTCTATGGAACACTGGCTGCCAATGAGAGGGGAATGGCCCGCTACCTAGTCAAGTAGTCTGGTTTTTGAACACGATGTTATTCATAGTAAAACAACAAGAAGTTACAAAACCATACAAAAACAAAAACTGCAATTCATTCTTTGCAATACTCTTGCCACTCAGAGAGCCCTTCGAATTTTTAGCGAGTCCTTTACAAAGTACTTAGACCCGGGAGTAGCAGCCAAAAGAGCAATGAGTCATTTTTTTTCAAATTCTGTAAAAAACTCAATACTTCAAGAGCCACAATGCATGTGAATACGAGACAGTCCTAAATAAGTAATGTCAACCCAGACTTTTTGTAACCCTTTTTTTAAGAACAGCAAATACATATACCCCACAATGTATGGCACATATTAAAGGGGGAGTTATCCAATGTTTTCAGATTGTCTTTCATTTGCTAGTTAGAGAGGAGTTGTTCATTGTTGGGCTTTTAGAAGTTCACCATTCATCGAAAATAATGAAAGTGGGTTTTTTTGTTTGTTTGTTTTGTTTTTTACTTTGCAGTTTCACCATTCAGAGTCAGAAAGAAGTCCTTAAAGAGCCTCATGTGGCTCTGGAGCTGCAGGCTGCAGACCCCTAGCCTAGACTCTCCTCTCTTCCCTCTATCGCTCCAGCTGTAATGGGGTTTCTCTAGACAATTCCAGTACAGCAGTCACAAGTCTTCCCCCAGCACCAGCCCCGGCCCCAACATCCCATGTTAACAACTTGTATGGTTGTCCTGTAGCAATTTCTGTGAAGAGGGTGTGATAGAACACTAGAACTGGAAGGGACCTCACGAGGACATCAAGTACAGTCCCCTGAACTCACAACAGGACAAAGCCCCACTTAGATCATCCCTAAATATGACAGTGAGAAACCCCAGCAGTGGTGCATACCACAGGCCAGAATTTGGAAGAATCCTTGTATTATTAATTTGCTTTTACATGTGATCTACATTTTCAAAGAACAAATACTATTAAAAATAATTTGACAGGTGTTAACGCATTAATCCTCATGACATTACTGTGAAGGGGGTAACTACTGTTCTCCGCAAAGAGAGGAACTGGATTAGAAAGGTTGTGACTTATTTATTGTTATTTACTAGTGTATGATGGTAGCACTTACAGAGGTAGGATGCTAGCCACTACATGAATGCTTAGTTAGACATAAGACCGACAGTGTGAGAAACATTGTCAGAGAGAAGCCTAGATCACACAGCAGATGAGTCATTTGAGAACCAAAACTAGCCTGACCCTCCTGCTTTCAATGGAGGGAATGAAATAATTTTGTTCTAATAATACAGATAATGAACTCAGATCAGTTAAGAGTGTAGCATGAGGAACTAGAATAAAGTACCACAAATAAAGTCAGCCTAAAACTTCGCTTAGCTTCTAAAAGGGTTGCAGGCAGCTTCATTCACATAGACAGAAGAATGTCCAGCAGCCCTCAATTCTGAAAGGAATAGCGCTCCCTAGTCAAAATTATCTCCTCTTCACTAATTATGCCACATGACCCCTTAACTGTATCTTTCTGGCAATAAGTAGCCCTTGTCTTAGCCTAATGGTACAACATTGCAGCAAAAGGGTTTCTGAGCATTAGGATGAGGATCTCTATTTTAGGTTCACATTTATTTCCATTGCTACATAAAAACCTGAGCTGTCTCATTGTTGATCCCTGTTGAATATGAAAAGGTGATAACATGATACCAAAGGATGAAATTGAAGCTACTGAAGAATAACTTTATTAAAAAGAAAGACTAACTGACCCAGTCCTGGCTGACTACTTGATGATTTACTACCAGATGTACCTGGTGTTGCTCAGCTCTTTAACTGAAATAATTTTCTGGAAACGAATGAAAAATGTACGTGTTTTTTGCAATGATAGTATTTTTCAGAAATGAAGAAAAATGAAGGCTGGAGCAAGGGTTTAGAGATGTGGAGGGTTGGGGTGAGCGGTTTAGGGCAGAGGGTTGGTGGAGGCTCGAGGTGGGGGGGTCAAGACAGGGGGTGGGGGTGCAAAAGTCAAGGCAGATGGGAGGTGTGGAAGTTAGAGCCAGGGTCTCAAGACAGGGAGCTGGGGAGTGGGGAGAGTTACCAGGCCACCCATGGTGGTGAGTGTGATACTACTACGGTGGCAGCTTCTCCCAGGGTACCAGGAAAGTGATCTCTGGCCAATGGCTCCTCCTGGGATGGAGAGATCTGATGTTGTGTGCTGTCAGGGGGAGCTAGGGCTCCGCATGCTGGCCCTGGCATCTAGCTGCACCCCCAACCTGCAGCCTGTGGGAACGCAGCATCTGCGGGCAACCCCCAGACCTGCAGCTGGTTCAGGGGGTCTTTGCTTGGGGTAGTGGATGATCCATCGTGCAGCCTGCTGGAGATGCGACAGTGCTCTGCGGGCTGAGCCCAACCTCCTGTTGCCCCCCTGCCCTCCACTAGTCTAGGTGTGAGGCACTTTGGGGGCTACCCTCAGCCTCCAGCAGCCCTCTCCAAGCTGCTGTAGGATTAGTGGGGCACTCCAGAGGCTGGCCAGGCTCTGTGGGCTACTCCCCTCTTCCAGTGTGCTCTGCAGCCTAGAGGCTGTTTGTGGTGGATCAGGCTCTGTGGTGAGCCCCCTCCAGCCTCCCCCAACCCAGCCTGTGAGCTGTCTGTGGGGGGAACCCAACTGTGTGGGGCTGCACCCCTCCAGATGCTTCTGACAGTGTGCAGCCTGTCTGAAGGGGAGCCAGGCTTTTGGTGGGGGCTCCCCCCAGCTGTCCCCCATAGTTTGCAGACTGTTGGGGGACAATCTTCAGAGGGATGCCCCCTTCCAGTTGCTCCCCACAGTCTGTAGGCTGTTTGGAGGGGCAAAACTCTAGGGGCTGCCCTTCTCTGAATGTTCCCCCCTCCAAGAGCCTCCTCTGCAGCCCGTAGGCTCTCAACAGGGAAGGGGAGGCTCTAGGTTTGGGGCAGGGGAGCTACTTACTCATTTTTGTGGCAGGCAAAATGGCAGAGCCCCAGTCCTATTTGATGCTGCAGCTGCTCACACTTTTCACTCAGTATCCCATACCTCCTGCCTATGCCCCTCACTTTCACCTCCCTTCTCCTTCTACCTCCTCCCTTTCCACATTCTGGGAAATCCTGTGGTTTCAGGCATTTCCCATTTTCCAGCCACAACCAAACCCTGACATTGGTTTAAGTTAGGGTAAGAGGAAGCTGCACACCAAATTTTGTGGTCATAGCCCTTCAGCTTAAGAGTGGTTCTTGGACAAATGTAGCACTCACATGCAGACTCTAAAACATGTATGTAGATTGGGCTTCGCATTTAGACATTGTTTTTTTTTGTATCAGTGGAAAGAGAAGGAAAGCTCCTTGGAGCAGGAACTGTCTTTTTGGTCTAGGTTTGTAGAGTGCCCACACCCAGCATGGTGGTATCTTAGGCCACGCCTGAGGCTCCCAGCAGGAAATCATTTTAACAAGAAATGCAAACTCCAGGCAGAGGCCCTGAGCAAATGATTTAGTTTCTCTGTGCTTCAGTTCCCCTTTTCTGAAATGCAGGCAAATGGATTGTTGTGAGGGGAGAATTAGTAGACGGTGAGGCATATGCTAGACTTGGCGGGCAGCTAGGTACCACACACCGAGAGGTAAGACTGGGAAGGTTTGGTGTGCTACCTGTGAGAGGCTGCAAGGGTCTGAGTCCAATGAGGTGGGAAGCGTGGGAGCTCAACCTCTGGCTTTGGTCTCAGCCCCTATAAGAAGGTCGGGGCTCTGCTCCTGTGATGGTTCCTTTTAGTCACCAGAGCTGGGACCACTGTGGCCAGGGACAAGGCAGCGCCATCCCAGACACCTCCCCTTCCCACCACCTCTGGAGCCAGGCAAGGTCTGCCCAGCAGGACCCCACCGGGTACGTGCCCACAGCCCCCAAGGCCGGGATAGAGCCGCGCACTCTGCCTGCCTGCGCAGGGCAGCAAGCACAGGCGGGAAGGGAGGGGCCGGTATCAGCCGCGACCTCTCGGGACAGCTTCCCGCTGCCTGGCCAGCTCATGCGCACGTGGCTGCAGCGCAGGAGGTGGAGCAGCTCGGCGCCAGTTCCGTGATACCGAGTGCCTCGGCGGGCGAAGAAGCGGCCATGGCGCAGCGGCTCTTCCCCCTGCCCAGGCAGCAGTCCTTCTACCCGCCCAGCGTCCGCAACCCCTTCGTGCACGAGGGGCGTCTGCGCGCCACGGACAAAGCCCGGGTAAGGCGGGCGCGGGGCGGAATTAGCGGCTAGCCAGGGTGCCGTGCGGCGGTGCCGCCTGCCCCGCGCCAGCGCAAGCGGGGCGCGTGGGGTCGAGCGCGCCCGGGAGTGGGGAAGGGGCTGGCCGCGTGCTTTGCGGGGAATTCAGAGTGAAGAGAACGAGGCTGTTGAGCTCCATGCGACGCTGGTTACCAGCACAGTCCTTCAGTCTGGCTCGGGGGGCATGGAGCCTGCCGCAGGCGTGTGGGAGCCAGCAGTGGTCAGTCTCCCTCCAGCAACCTTCCTTGGCGTTCCTCGGGGCCGCGGCGGGACTGCTCAGGGCGGGGTACGCACTAGTCAAACAGTCCTGTGGTCATTCCCCTCCCTCAGCCGGTGCGGCTGTTGCAAGGTCTTTGCCAGTTGTAGCACCTGAGAGTACAGAATGCTCCAGCTGTGTGACTGGCGTCGGAGCCGGTGTACAAACAAACCCCCAGCTCCTCAGTGCCTGTACAGCCGTCCCCCTTTTAAACAGAAGGGGTGTCACAAATATTGTGTCTTGGTGAATGGCAATTTTTTTCTCTTAAAAAAAAAGCCCCCATAGGCCTGGGAGATGTTCCATTAAGAAGAGTTAACCCCTCAATTTACAGTGGCTGTTTGGTGCAACAGTGCAAGGTTAGGAGTAGAGCTTCTGACTTCTTCTTCTGATGTTGGCATTCTGGCACCTTCATGTAAAACTGGCCCAAGATTTGTTTCTAATATTGCTATTAGATCCACTGGAGCCAGGGAATTTAGAGTCTGATGGGATTGAGTGCGGAGGTGGAGGGGGGGAAGCATTGTATAATAGAAATTTTTCTAGGATAAACAAATGTAGTGGAAACATTTCCTTCCTAATCATGGTCTAATTGCTCTGCTTTGTGTCATCTTGAAAATGAAATTCATTAGCAGTCGAAGTGAAAATGTGTATGCTGTTTATATTACCAAAGTTTAGAGGAAATGTAAAAGGGTAAAATATGAGTGTGTAATGTGTAGCCCTTCTGCCAGAAGTGGTTGGCAGCAACCAGCGCCAGGTTCAATATATAGGGGTTCCTTTTCATTCATCTGACATAGAACCAGCTCAAGCCCCCACCCAGTACCCTGGGAAATTCACAACCCCTGGGCACCTCAGAGAGGCATTTGTTCCCCACTCACAAGTAGAGTCTGAGTGCAGAGAAAAACGTTTAATGAAAGAGGCAGAGAAGGCACATGGCATTAGCTTGGGAAAATACCACACCCAAAGTTCATAACCAACCCTCAGGTAACTGTCCCAGCTCAAATGGATTGAGCAGTGTCCTTTGCCTCTCAGGCTCACCAGTCCAGTACTGTAAGGGTCCCGGTCACACACCCAAACTTTCTCTGTACCCCCTTCAAGTGCTCCACTTTCAACTCTGTCCAGTCCATGCAGGCCCTGACACATCACCCTAAGGCAATGCCACCTTTGTGCTGGTCCAGTCTCCTGCTTGCTCCTGCTAGCCATTCTGCTGGCGACCTGCCACCCTCTCCTGCCAGCCACCTGTCTGCGGTGCTCCACCGGCCACTTGTCTGTTGTCTACAGCAAAACCCACAATACAAAACCGTATGATTCCAACTCTCTGTGGCTTCAGCTGCCAGTGATTTCATCTAATAGTGGGTTCAGCTCTGGGCCTAGCCACAGCATCTCAGCATCCAGTAAGGTGAATTTTCACAAACTAACCATAGACGCTAGCTTTAGATCTATTTTTGAACAGTGGCGAGGGGGTGGGGCAGGGGAGAATTAGTCAAACCAGTCTCACAGCTGTATAGCCAAAAAAGCTCCCAGCCAGTTGACTCAGCCATTTCTTTCTCTCCCCCCTTCCCCTCCCATGCTCAGATGGAGAGAGCCCTGTGCAATTCATATCTTACACAGTCATGATGACTGCCCTGAACCCCCACAAAAACTTCAAGCATTGGTGAAACTCCACAATTCTTAACTCCAGTTGATAGCATACATTGTGACTTTACAACATGTTGTTTAGAATAGAAGTCTTTGCTTCACCTGCTACTCATCAGGCTTTGTTTACAAGGCATTACATATACACACCGTTGCATTTTCATGCAAATGATATCTAAAGGACACATTCCCCAAATACTTCAGCAGTACTGAGCTACAGTTGGCACGTTCCTTACAAATGGAATTCTAAATAGTTTGATGTCATATTTTGTTACATTTTAAATAACTCACACAGAAGATAGATGAGTGGAAGAACGGCAAGACCCATGGGTCACAGTATATCCCACACCTCCATTAACTTTATCAAAACAAAAAGCAGTCAAGTAGCACTTTAAAAACTAGCAAAATAGTTTATTAGGTGAGCTTTCGTGGGAGAGACCCACTTCTGCAGAGATATGGTCTGAAGAAGTGGGTCTGTCCCACGAAAGCTCACCTAATAAACTATTTTGCTAGTCTTTAAAGTGCTACTTGACTGCTTTTTGTTTTGATAGTGTATAGACTAGCATGGCTTACACTCTGTTACTATCCATTAACTTTAGTGTGGTTTCTCCAAAGGTATGGCTTTCCATGCTAGCAAAAATGTGTTTTCTGTGATAATCTCCACTTTGTTCAGCAGCTGAAGTATGTTACTGTGAAGCTCATAGGTTGGAGGAGAGGGAGATTTCACAATGGTACAGTTTCGGGTCGTAGTGCTGCAAGGTTCACTGTGTAGTGAGCCTAGCAGCCAGTCGCAGCCCCATCGATACCACTGGATTTCTTCATGAGTGCAGGGCTCTTCCTGTGCTGCACCTTGAAGATCAAGGCCTGACAGAGAAATGGGAGGGGTAAGATGGGAACTGCAGATCCTACTTTTCAGTCACATTTTGCTAGATCATGTTAGAAATTCTGCATAAAACCAAATTCATTTCTCTAGTTCTTTTCTAGTCTTTAGTCAGATGTGGTATCTCCTCCTCCCCATTAAAAACTGTATCAAATAGTTTAATTTCCAAATCTGAGGGGGCTTTCTGGCTATTTGTGTTTTATGACCCTTTAACAAAATTTAGTATAAAAAAATTAACATTCTCATGATTTGTCTGAATAGCTGTGTTCTTCTGTAAACCCAAAGGCTGTAGCCAAGATGGTCCGGGATGCAACCCCATGCTCTGGATGTTCCTGAAACTCCCAACTACCAGAAGCTTGAGCTGGACAATGAGGGATGGATTACTTAGTGGAGCTGGTGTCTGGGCCAGGCAGGTGGTGATGGCCTGGGTGAGGGTTTCCAGATACCTGGCCACCCAGTTCCAGGCCAACTGCTCCATTGACAGCCAGTCCCACAGGAGGTGGTTTTGCTGCCACCACACAGCTGTGGACCACCACGGGGTCATCTGTCTGGCTGTGGTGGCGGGCCCACCTGGCATGGTGCTCAGTCCTTAGAGGCATCACACCTTCCCCCCCTCCAGCTGCTGCCCCTCAGGGCTCCCCGGGACTTCGAGGGGACTGGGGTGGCTTGCCATTGTTGAGGCTGTGAAGACATAAAGGGAGAGGGTGGCACCCTGTCACTCATGCGACCAGGTACTGTGGGCTGGTGGCCACATTTCCAGCTGGCCATGGGTGGGTGTCTTGGCTGTGACAGGGTCCATCCATGGGTTGGTTTTGTGTGGGGCTCAGTCAGCCCCCACCCCCCATGTCACATGCGCTGCATGGCTGTCCATGGCCCCCTGTGGGGATCCCCCACGCAAGGGCCTCTTCCTGACGGCGGTCACGGCTGTCCCCCAGGCCGGGGCCCCGACCGTGTGCCCAGCCCTGCACTGGCAGCAGCCGCCCCTTCCACCTAACCTGCCAGGCCCAGGGTGCCTGACGCACCTGTTCCTACCTGAGGGTGCCCTGGGAGGTTCAGGGGAGGCCCAGGCGGAGGTGTCCCAGCTCGTATCCTCCAAGGGCATGACGATGTAGAGCATGCCTTCACTGCTGCGCTCTCCATTGCTGGGGCTCCAGGTGTGGGATTGGGGGTGATGTGGAGGTCTCCAGCTGTGGCTCCTCGCCCTCCCCCTCCAGCTCAGCAGAGTCCAGGACCTGCTCTGGAGGTCCTGCCTCCCTTGGGCCAAGGAGCTGGTCCAGCTCGGTGAAGTAGGAGAAGGCAGCAGGTGCTGCCCCCGACTGCCTGGCCGAGTCTTTGGCCCATGCGTAGCCCTGGCGTAGCTCCTTCACTTTGTCGCTCACCTGGGCAGGGGCTGGGGGTCCTATTGGCCAGGTTGTCATACAGCCGGGCAAAAGCTGCTTTCTGCTTCTGCTCCTCCATAAGGAGCAGGATGTCCTCATTCCCTGTAGTGAAGTGCAGTGGACTTCCCCTGACTCAGAGGCTGAGGAGGCTCCTCCAAGATCTTGGTGGGCGGGTCCAGAACACCTGTGCCCGCCCCACCCCGGAGAGCAGCACCTGGAGCCAGAAGTACCAGGGGCAGGGCTCAAGGCTCATTAAAAGGCTGGCCTCTGAGCAGAACAGAGGCCTCTGACTTAGCTCCTGGGAGCCAGAGCCGGGGGATCCGGGCCAGACCACCAGGCTGGCGAAAGCCACCAGCCAGCTGCCCTGACCAACCCAGAAGGCTGCAGCTAACCCTGCCATTAGCCAGGTACCTAGACTTCCTGATCTGCCGGGGCGCTTGGGCTTGCGGTGAACTCCATGCCCTGAGGCCCTGTCGGAGCCAGAGAGCCTGCCCATGGCTAGCTACCCTGGTGGCCCAGATGGGCACAGGCCTGGAGTCCTGCCTGCCCCCTGAAATGCCAAGGGCTCAGGCCTGCCAGAGTCCATGGTCCTGCCCCTGGTATACTACCCAAACAACGTGGAAATACCTGAATGGACAGACCTGCCAGCTTCTACCTACCTGGAGGAGACCTGCCTTCCAGAGCTTGCTGAGCACTCCAAGGGGGACAAAACATCAGTGGAGGTGGAACTAGGAAGTGGTCCGGGGAATGCTCCACCTGAGCCCATGATAGTGTGTTGCAGCCTGGATCTCCATTACCCAGCTCACAGTGAGAAGCTCTTTCGAAAGGAGAATATGCAAATGAGGCACCAAATATCTAAATCAGCACCTCATTTGCATGTTTGATTTCCTTCATTTGCATACTTCTTTTGACAGAGGAATGCAAGTGTAGACACAGCTACTGTGCTTCTCCTGCTGCTTCTGTTATTACCCATCATTTTTGAGTCAGGAACTGACTTTTTGAATAGCACGAGGTCTCAGTCTCTGTTTGGGGTTTCTGAGCTGAGCAATACCAATACTAGTACTTGGAAAATAAATAAGGACAAATTTACTTTTGAATGGAGATGACCCAGTTATCTTTGGAATGACAGGATGTCATGACAAGATTGAAGGAATGCTGAAGCAAATGAGCGACAGACAAAAGGAACATTGGAACCAAAGGAGTATAGTATGAATAGGATGAATAATACTTTGAAATTCTTTTAATTTGCAATATGAGTTAAAAATCAAAACAGTTAATTTAATTTGTAGCGATCATTCAGCTACATTAAGGTTTCCAGAAGTTACTCCCTGATTGGGGCAAATGTTTGGCTTCTCTTTTTTTCTGAACAGGAAGTAGTCATTTGTAAAAATCAGATTAGAAGTGCTGCCTTTGAGGGAGAAACGCTGCTGCTTAGTTACAGGGTTTAAAAACATAATTAGCTTGATGTTTGCTAATTATAATCTCTTATATGATCTGGCACTACAATATTTAATGCAACTTGTTTCTTTTTTTTTTTTTTTTGCATGATACACTTCTTGCTGGAACGTACCCATCAGATTTTGAAAGTTTGTCATTAAATGGATATGACTGTGGTGATTGAGATATAACTTTCAAAATGGGAGTTTTCCAACATTAATTCTTCTGTTTATATTTAATTTTGTTTTTGACCTGATGGAGAAACATTGTAGAAATATTTCAGGATTTCAGATTAAACACTCTTTTATTTGATTACTCATGTTGAAAGGCCTCGTGCCACTCAGTCATGCCTTGTGACGATTATGCATGTACACTGTTATATGCAGTAGTGTTATTGTAGATCAAAGCAGGATATGATTACATCATAATAAAATGTAGTGCTCTGTCAAATGTTTGCATTCCAGATTATCATGGTTTATGGTTTTACAAACCTTATTGAATGGGTAGGTTAGACATTGCATTTTCTTGAAACATCTATCTATGGTGGACTTTCCAAGCATGTTTGAGAGAGTTTTATGAAACAAATCCAAGAGGAATAGTTCAATTGTGGCAAGACTTCTTTGTGCACATTATATGATATGTAAACATTGCATCTGTCTTTATCAGTGACTCATGAATGAGAAAGCTGTGTCCTTTTCCTTTCAGCAGCTCTTCTACTTTATTTCAGAGTGCATTTCAGTTTCAGCCTGTCTGAACAGGAAGTAGAATATTGATTGTCATGTCATTATAATGAAAACACAATCATCACGTGTATGAAATCAGGTAGGGGAGATTCCCTTTAAGGGTGAACAAGTAATTTAAGTACGTCTTCCCTACATTTATAGGTCAAGGTACAACCTGAGTGCTACGCCTAACACAGCCACACCCATAATTGTCTAGCTCCAGGTAACTTAGGCTTCAGGTTCAAGTTATCTAGCTAGTCCAGATGTCTGAGTGTGTAGGTGCGTGGAAGTTCAAGCTACTGTTGCAAGAGGGACTGAGGGTATCTCCATCCTGTTTTTTCTAGTGAGACTATACCAAATTCAGTACTAGCTACAGCAGAGTTTTTGAGTATGTTCCCTAGGGCCAGGAGTCAGAAAACAGCAAGCAGATATAGGCTGGTAATGATGTTTGATTACTAACTCTTTCTACAAGTATGGGAACCTATCACCTGACGACTGTTACCAATTCCAGTCCCCTGTTCTTGTCATTCTTATGAGCCTTTACTTAAAGATTCAGAAATTCCAACTAGAGCATTTACCTAAGCACCAGTTGTGGAAGAACACTCAAGAAAAATAAATTCCCCTCTCCTTTTATGTAAAAGAGTGCATCTATACTTAGAATCACACAATACTTTTCATATTTAATCATGTGTGGTACGAATGGCATAAGTACTTCAAAATCCACGTTATGTAACCAGACTAAATCAATTGCTAAAGTGATCTCTGTTGAAGCATTTTCTTCCCTTTTTCCTACCCCCAGACTGTCCTGTTTGGAATTATCCTCCTTCCACTTCGTGCCATCTGCATTGCATTGATTTTGCTGTTAGCATGGCTATTTGCAGCAATTGCAACTTTCTGCCACGCTGAGAGAGGATCTGTGCCACTTGTGGGATGGAAGAGGTAAAAGGCAATTGTTAAACTTTGGGTAACTTTAAGTGATGTATTTTTAAGGATCCAAACTTTAACTTTGTTCCCTTTAAAAATATATATCTTTGGTTATTTACAGATCAAAGATATATTGCAAATACATGCTGTGGAGGCTGTGTCTACCTCATATGGTTAGATTCACCATATGTTTGTGCATTTGCTCTGCGGGATTGTAAAACAGATAAGGTTTCTGCAACCTCTTGCAAATATCAGATAATCTTCTGTGTGGTGAGGTGTGTAGTCTGCTCAGCTCCTTGCAGCAGAGAACTTGTAAGATAGTTTAGTTGTTAAAGACAGGCACTTTGCAGCCCAGGACTTTCCTTACAGATAGTACTGGAAGGGAATATTTGGACCATTGAGTGGGGTACTCATTAACAAAGGAAGTAAAAGAATTTTACTAAAGGATGGTGAGCATAAGAAAATACACCTGTGTATTGCTGATGTTTCATTATAGACCAAGTTTGTACTTGGCCACCTTTCTGCCCAGACTGCTCAATAGTTTTGTGGATGACAACAAAACCCTGTGGAAGCTCACAAGTCTGCTCTCCTAACTATGAGGTTATCAAAGGGCTGATTCACAGGTGTATTTATCATAGGTAGGGATTCTTGGTTTTGTGTACGTCGCTGTATTGTGGGTGCATTCCAGATTCTTCCCTCACTGCAGCCATATGATACTAGGTATAAATAGCAACAGGAAGTGGGTTACAGCAAACTGGGCAGTAACTGAGTGTTAAAATTCCCTTTAAAGGAACATGATCACTTTCTGTATTAATCAGCGTTTCTTTATTAAAACTGATCATTTAAAAATAGGATTGTTGTTATTTAGCTAGGTTTGATTCAAAGTGGAATCCCCATGGTGTTTAAAATATAAAGGGGGCAGTAGGATCTGATTTCCAGCATTGGTGGTGCATAAATCCAGTAGTCTCAATGCATGAAAGGGGAACCGTACTTGCATGCACTTTAATCCAAAGTGGGAAAAAAATGGTGGCCTGGGCAACTAATGAAATTTATTGGCTTACATATGGTATTTGTTTTATATTTTTTTAAAGGAAAATGACCCAGTGTGCCTTCCAGTACTTTGGTCGCGTTATGTTCTTCTGTATGGGCTTCCAAGTTAAAGTGAAGGGGGAAGTAGCGTGTCCACTGGAAGCCCCAATCTTTGTTGTAGCTCCTCACTCGAGCTTCTTTGATGGAATTGCTTGTGTCCTAGCTGGATTACCGTCGATTGTATCCAGGTTAGAGAACTTGTCAGCCCCAATATTTGGCAGTAAGTATTTATGAAGTTACAGATGAGGGGTAAAATTTTGTAATGCATCATATTGATTTGGGAGCCAAAGTCCTATTTTAAAAATTGACTAAGGGATAGGTTTTCAGAGATTTCGGCACTTAAAAATTGTATTTGTTGTAAAGTGGAATTTTCAGACCTCAGTGGGAGATAGGCTCTTAACTTCCTGAGGCACTTTTAAAAATAGCACCATGCATCTATCTGCATCTTTAGGTGTCTTAAATACCTTTGAAAAGCCCAACTATATTTCCAGAGTCTTGCCCTCCCTAATGCTATCCTGAAGTACTTTCTAGCTCCGTTGTCTTCTGTGTGTACATGATTCGAGACCTCTCACAGTCATCCCATTAATCATTAGTACAAAGAGTCTCCTTGTTGATGGTGTTTGGCTTTGGACACCCTGAATAGAATGGAGAATAGTTGGAAGTTTCCCCAAAATTCCAGACTCTTGAGGGAGGAGACAAGAAGATAAAAGGGCATTAGGAGTAATACAGACAGACCAAAAGAACACAGTTTATGTGTCTTTGGGTTAACTTCTGCCATGGAGAGACCTTCCTGCAAAACTGGATTCATTGAGCCTATGCTGAAGGCTTAGGTACTCCTCTTATGACAGTGTTTCTCCATATCACTACACAGAGGAGGCATGAAGGAAGCAGCAGAATTCATAATCCCTGTGCAGTTCTGCCAGTCACTTCTAGAAATAGGAAAGTTGTGCAAAGACTTCTGTAACTGTGAAGTTAGAGAAGGGGGCATACTGAAAGGTAGTTTGGAGGATATAGATTTTCTTTCTCTATCCCAAAGCTGATCTGCTCAGATTGTGGCTAGGAGCCAGGTTTGTGGCCTACATTCAGGTTCCACACAGATTCATAAAGAGGAGGGTGCATCACTTTAATCTGTTTCATGTGCAAAGAGTCTCCTTCACAACCACGAAGTCTAGAAACTTAATTTTTTTGTTTAAATGTAACCTTATGTTCTGCATAACTGATAGCTAAGCTGCCCACTTGCTATGCTAAATTTATAACTTGACATGGATGGATGGAATGGACTTGTCATGTCCTCAAAGTGTTTCATTTGCAAATGAGCATACACAACACTCAGTATCTTGGAGGTGGAGAGTTGTATTAAAAAAATACAGTACAGACCCTTGCTAAGGAAATGCGGAAAATGGCATATTCTTGCTACTGCTTTCTGTGTTTGAACTCCCTGAGCTTTTTTCCTTTTTCTGTATGTGAAGCAGTTGTGGGGAAAAAATTCTATAGATTAGAATGGCATATATACTTGATTTTCTCTTTGTCTGATCCTCCTCCTCCCATCAACCCAAGAAAAAAGAAGGCCCACACTTTTATTACGACTTAACATAGAATTGGAGAATCATGGGGATAGAAGGGACCGCAGGAGGTCATCTGGTCCAGTCCCCTGCTTCGAGCAGGATCAACCACCACTAAGTCATCCCAGCCAGGACATTGTCAAGCCAGGACTTAAAAACCTCAAGGGATGGAGAATCCACCACCTCTCTAGGCAACGCATTCCATTGTTTCACCACCCTCCTGAAGAAGTAGTTTTTCCTAATATCTAACCTACACCTCTCCCTCTTCAACTTCAGACCATTACTCCTTGTTCTGCCATCTGACTCCACTGAGAACAGTTTCTCACCCTCCTCTTTACAGCTCCCCTTCAGGAAGTTGAAGGCTGCTATTAAATCACCCCTCAGTCTTCTCTTCTATAAATTAAACAAACCAAAATCCCTCAGCCTCTCCTCATCGGTCTTGTGCTCTAGCCCTTTAATCATTTTTGTTGCCCTCCACTGAACCTGCTCCCGCACATCCACATCCTTTTTATACTGAGGGGTCCAAAACTGGACACATTATTCCAGATGTGGCCTCACCAGTGCCAAGTACGGGGAGCAACCACTTCTCTAGATTTGCTCGAAATGCTCCTCCGAATGCACTCTAATATGACGTTTGCCTTCTTGACTACAAGGGCACACTGTTTACTCATATCCAGCCTTTCATCCACCATAACCCCTAGTTCTGAGAGTTCATTTTTAATCATCTCTAGGTCCCTTTCAGCTGTACTGCTGCTTAGCCAGTTGGTCCCTAGCCAATAAGAGTGCTTGGGATTCTTCCGCCCCAGGTGCAGGACTCTACACTTCTCCTTCTTGAACTGCATCAGATTTCTTTTGGCCCAATCCTCCAATTTATCCAGGTCACTCTGGATTTTATCTCTACCCTCCAATGTATCTACCTCTCCCCTTAGCTTTGTGTCATCTGCAAACTTGCAGAGGGTGCAATCCAGTCCCTCATCCAGGTCATTAATAAAGATGTTGAATAACACCGGCCCCAGAACTGAGCCTTGCTGCACGCTGCTTGAAACCGACCGCCATCCAGATATTGAGCCATTGACCATTACCTGTTGGGCCCAACTGTCAAGCCAGCTTTCTATCCATCTTATAGTCCAAGGATCCAATCCATATTTCTTTAACTTATGGGCAAGAATGTTGTGGGAGACTGTATCAAAAGCTTTGCTGAAGTCAAGGTATTGTCGAGGCGTTGTCGAGGATTATCCAGCCCTCTGACAACTATCCCATACTTCTCATCCATGTGGGCGCTAATGATACTGCGAGGTGTGATGCTGAGCAGCTCAAGAGTGACTTCAGGGTTCTGAGGGCATGGGTGAGGGAGTTTGGGGCGCAGGTGGTATTCTCCTCAAGCCTACCTGTCAGTGGTAGGGGCCCAGACAGAGACAGGTGCAACCTAGAGGTGAATGCCTGGCTTTGAAGATGGTGTCGCCAGGAAGGCTTTGGCTTCCACGACCACAGGGTGCTATTCCAGGAAGGACTGCTAGGCAGAGATGGCGTTCATCTTTCGAGGAGTGGAAAGACCATATTTGGACACAGGCTGGCTAACCTAGTGAGGAGGGCTTTAAACTAGGTTCAACAGGGGAGGGGAGCAAAGCCCACAGATAAGTGAAGAACATGGAAATCTGGGAGATGGGTCAGAAATGGAAGGCAGCATGGGCAACAACGTCAGAGTAAAAAGAGGATCAGGGCAAAACAGGGAGGCAAGATCAAATCAATATCTTAGATGCCTACGTACAAATGCAAGAAGTATGGGTAATAAGCAGGAAGAACTGGAAGTGCTAATAAATAAATACAGCTCTGACATCATTGGCATCACAGAAACTTGGTGGGATACTACACATGATTGGAATGTTGGTATTGAAGGGTACAGCCTGCTTCGGAAGGATAGGCAGGGAAAAAAGGAGGGAGGTGTTGCCTTATATATTAAAAATGTACACACTTGGACTGAGGTGGAGATGGAGATGTTGAGAGTTTCTGGCTTAGACAAGGAGGGGTAAAAAACAAGGGTGATGTCCTGCTAGGAGTCTACTACAGGCCACCTACCCAGGTGGAAGAGGTGGATGAGGCTTTTTTTAAACAACTAACAAAGTCATGCAGAGCCCGGGATTTGGTGGTGATAGGGGACTTCAACTATGCAGATATATGTTGGGAAACTAATACAGCAGGGCACAGACTATCCATTAAGTTCTTGGACTGTATTGGAGACAATTTTTTATTCCAAAAGGTTGAAAAAGCTACTGGGGGAAAGCTGTTCTAGATTTGATTTTAATAAATAGGGAGGAATTGGTAGAGAACTTGAAAGTGGAAGGCAGCTTGGGTGAAAGTGATCATGAAATCATAGAGTTCACAATTCTAAGGAAGGGAAGAAGGGAAAACAGCAAAATAGAGATAATGGATTTCAGGAAGGCAGATTTTGGTAAACTCAGAGAGCTGGTATGTAAGCTCCCATCGGAAGCAAAACTGAGGGGGAAAACAGCTGAGGAGAGTCGGCAGTTTTTCCAAGAGACATTATTAAGGGCCCAAAAGCAAGCTGTGCCACTGCATAGAAAAGATAGAAAATATGGCAAAAGACTGTCTTGGCCTAACCAGGAGATCTTGAATGATCTCAAAATAAAAAAGGAACAATATATCAAATGGAAACAAGGACAAATTACAAAGGGTGAGTATAGGCAAACAACACACGAATGCAGGAGCAAGATTAGAAAGGCTAAGGCACAAAATGAACTCAAACTGGCTACAGGCATAAAGGGAAACAAAAAGGCTTTTCGTAAATATAGTAGAAATAAAAGGAAGACCAGGGACAGGGTAGGGCCATTGCTTAGTGAGAAGGGAGAAACAGTAGCAGGGAACTTGGAAATGGCAGAGATGCTTAATGACTTCTTTGTTTCGGTCTTCACTGAGAAGTCTGAAGAAGGAATGCCTAACATAATGCTAGTGGGAAAGGGGTAGGGTTAGAAGTTGAAAGAAGAAAAGATCAAGTTAAAAATCACTTAGAAAAATTATATGTCTGCCAGTCACCAGGGCCTGATGAAATGCATCCTAGAATTCTCAAGGAGCTGATAGAGGAGGTATCTGAGCCTTTATCATCTTTGGAAAATCATGGGAGACAAGAGAGATTCCAGAAAACCAGAAAAGGGCAAATATAGTGCCCATCTATAAAAAGGGGAATAAGAATAACCCAGGAAGCCACAGGCCAGTCAGCTAAACTTCTGTGCCAGGAAAAATAATGGAGCAAGTACTTGAAGAAATCATCTGCAAGCACTTGGAAGGTGGTAAGGTGATAGGGAACCGCCAGCATGGATTTGTAAACAACAAATCACATCAAACCAATCTAATAGCTTTCTTTGATAGGATAACGAGCCTTGTGGATAGGGGAGAAGTGGTAGATGTGGTATACGTAGACTTTAGTAAAGCATTTGATACGGTCTCACATGATATTCTTATCAAAAACTAGGCAGATACAATTTAGATGAGGCTACTATAAGGTGGGTGTATAACTGGGTGGATAACCGTACCCAGAGAGTAGTTCTTAATGGTTCTCAATCGTGCTGGAAAAGTATAACAAATGGGGTTCCACAGTGGTCTGTTTTAGGACCTGCATAGAAAGTACACTTATTATGTTACAGATGATACTAAGCTGGAAGGGGTTGAAACTGCTTTGGAGGAGAGGGTCATAATTCAAAATGATCTGGATAAAGTGGAGAAATGATCTGAGGTAAACAGGATGAAGTTTAATAAGGACAAATGCCAAGTGCTCCACTTGGGAAGGAACAATCAGTTTCACACATACAGAATGGGGAGACTGTCTAGGAATGACTAAATTATGGATCTAGGGGTTATAGTGGACCACAAGCTAAATATGAGTCAACAGTGTGATGCTTGTGCAAAAAAAGCAAACGTGAGTCTGGGATGCATTAACATGTGTGTTGTGAACAAGACACAAGAAGTCATTCTTCTGCTCTACTCTGCATTGGTTAGGCCTTAGCTGGAGTATTGTGTCCAGTTCTGGGCACCGCAGTTCTAGAATGATGTGGAGAAATTAGAGAGGGTCCAGAAAAGAGCAACAAGAACGATTAAAGGTCTAGAGAATGTGACCTATGAAGAAAGGCTGAAAGAATTGTGTTTGTTTAGTTTGGAAAAGAGAAGATTGAGGGGTGACATGATAGTAGTTTTCAGGTATCTAAAAGGGTGTCATAAGGAGGAGGGAGAAAACTTGTTTTTTTTGGCCCTGTATATAGAACAAGAGGCAATGGACCTAAACTGCAGCAAGGGAGGTTTAAGTTGGACGTTAGGAAGAAGTTCCTAACTGTCAGGGTGGTCAAACAGTGGAATAAATTGCCAAGGGAGCTGTGGAATTTCCATCGCTGGAGATATTTAAGAACAGGTTAGATAGATGTCTGTCAGGGATGGTTTAGACAGTACTTGGTCCTGCCATTGGGGCAGGGGGCTGGACTCGATGGCCTCTCAAGGTCCCTTCCAGTCCTAGTGTTCTGTGATCACATCCGCTGACTTCCCCATGTCCACAGAGTCTGTTACCTCATCATAGAAGCTAATCAGATTGGTCAGGCAGGACTTGCCCTTGGTGAATCCATTTTCGTTACTCTTGATCACTTTCCCCTCTTCTAAGTGCTCCAGAATGGATTCCTTCAGGATCCCCTCCATTATTTTCCCAGGGACTGAGGTTAGGCTTGACTGATCTATGGTTCCCTGGATTGTTCTTCTTTTCTTTTTTAAAGATGGGCACTATGTTGCCTTTTTTCAGTCATCCGGGATCTCTCCCAATCTCCAAGAGTCTTCAAAGATAATGGCCAATGGCTCGGCAGTGATGTCTGTCAATTCCCCCAGTATCCTTGGGTGCATTAAATCCAGACCCATGGATTTTGTACCTCTAGTTCTTCTAGATAGCTCAGAACTTGTTCCTTCCCCACAGATGGCTGCCCTCCACCTTCCCATACTTCATTGTCTAGCACCGTTGTGTAGGAGTTGACTTTGTCCATGAAGACTGGGGCAAAAAAAGCATTAAGTACTTCAGGTTTTCTTACATCATCTGTCACTAGGTTACCTCTTTCATCCAGTAACAGCCCCACACCTTCTCTGATAACCCGCTTATTGTTAACATGCCTGTAGAAACCCATCTGTTACCCTTCCCATCCCTTGCCAGCTGCACTTCCAATTGTGCTTTCACTTTCCTGATTACTGGCCAGCATTCTCCAGCCATATGTTTATACTCCTCCTCAGTCAACTGTCCATATTTCCATTTCTTGTATGCATCCTTTTTGAGTTTAATCTGACTAAGGATTTCCCTGTTAAGTCACGCTGGTTGCCTACCATATTTGCATTTCTTTCTATGCAGTGGGATGGTTTGTTCCTGTGTCTTCAGGAAGACTTCTTGGGGCCATATAGATCTGCTGTAGCACTTCTACTAATCTCACATTCTTTACTGTTTATGGTGACCAGCCTGAAGTTTTCAGCATTTCTCAATCACAGTACATCTCAGAGCTGAACTCCCAGAAGTCAACTAGGAAAAGCAACCTAAAATCATGAGTCTAGTATGAAAGATTTACTGATATTTGCTATGTGGTTTTGTGAACACAGAGCAGGAAAGATGGTCTTGTGGTCAAAGCAGGACTAGGACTTGGGAGATGTGCATTCAGTTCCTGACTCTGCCACAGATTGCATGAATTTAGATGCAAATCACATAATCCCTCTCTATTAGGGGCAGTAATATCTTGTTTTTCCCATAGATGCCCAGTATTTTTTATTTAGACTGGAAGCTTACCAAGGCAGAATCAGTTTCTTACTACAGTAAACTCTTTGATATCCAGCATCCACAGGACTGGGAGGTTACTGGATAATCAGATATTCTGCATAATAGAAAGGCATACCTAGCAATGCATAACACTAAAGAAAAACAAGCTTAGATATTAAGAAACAAACAAAAATGTATGCAGAATATTGTTCCCAGTCTTTTTCCACAAGCATTCACATACATTAGAAGACTGGTAACAGAGAGGGAGCCGTGCTAGTCTATATACTATCAAACAAAAAAGCAGTTAAGTAGCACTTTAAAGGCTAATAAAATAATTTATTAGGTGATGAGCTTTCGTGGGACAGACCCACTTCTTCAGACCATAGCCATACCAGAACAGACTCAATATTTAAGGCATAGAAAACCAAAAACTGTAATCAAAGTTGACAAATTAGAAAAAAATTATCAAGGTGAGCAAATCAGAGAGTGGGGGGGTGGGGGAGTCAAGAATTAGATTAAGCCACGTATGCCAGAGAGCCCCTATAATGTCCCAGAAAATTTGCATCCCGGTTCAAACCACGTGTTAATGTGTCGAATTTGAATATGAAAGAGTTCAGCAGCCTCTCTTTCCAAAGCAGGCTGAAAATTCTTCTTCAGTAAGGTGCAAACTCTTAAGAGTTAATGACTTATTTTCAGTCTGCTTTGGAAAGAGAGGCTGCTGAACTCTCTTTCATATTCAAATTCGACACATTAACACCTGGTTTGAACCGGGATGCAAATTTTCTGGGACTTTATAGGGGCTGTTTGGCATACTTGGCTTAATCTGATTCCTGACACGCACGCACGCACTCATGCACGCTCTCTGATTTGCGCACCTTGATCATTTTTTTCTGATTTGTCAACTTTGATTGCTGTTTTTGGTTCTCTATGCCTTAAATATTGAGTCTGTTCTGGTATGGCTATGGTCTGAAGAGGTGGGTCTGTCCCACGAAATTTTGACATTAGAAGACTGTTACTCCCTGCCAGCAGGACACAACCTCAGGTGAGTAACTCTGGGCAGCCTGAGTAGCTCACACAAGGTGGGAGAGCAGAGAAGCCTTCCAGCAGCACTCACAATATCTGTGTCCCAAAGGGGGGGATTGAATAGTTTAGAAGAGTGTTAATGGCGGTTGTTAAAAGTGACTGACTGGTGGCTACTTGGCAGATCCTCTGTCTAGATCTTTTTGAAGAAATATCTACATTGTAATTATCGGAGGGGTAGCCATGTTAGTCTGGATCTGTAACAGCAACAAAGGGTCCTGTGGCACCTTATAGACTAACAGAAAAGTTTTGAGCATGAGCTTTCGTGAGCACAAACTCACTTAATCAGATGCTGGTCTTGGAAATCTGCAGGGCCAGGTATAAATAAGCCAGAGCAAGGGTGGGGATAACAAGGTTAGCTCAGTCAGCAAGGGTGAGGCTTACTACCAGCAGCTGATCTGGAGGTGTGAACACCAAGGGAGGGGAAGCTGCTTCTGTATTTAGCCAGCCATTCGCAGTCTTTTAAGCCAGAGCTGAGGGCATCGAATTTGCAGATGAATTGTAGCTCAGAAATTTCTCTTTGGAGTCTGGTCCTGAAATTTCTTTGCTGTAGGATAGCTACTTTTAAGTCTGCTACTGTGTGGCCTTGGAGATTGAAGTGCTCTCCTACGGGTTTTTGTATATTGCCATTTCTGATATCTGATTTGTGTGCGTTTATTCTTTTCCGTAGAGACTGTCCAGTTTGTCCGATGTATATAGGAGAGGGGCATTGCTGGCACATGATGGCATAAATTATATTGGTAGATGTGCAGCTGAATGAACCCACGATGGTGTGGCTGATCTGGTTAGGTCCTGTAGTCTGTGCTCACGAAAGCTCATGCTCAAAACTTTTCTGTTAGTCTGTAAGGTGCCACAGGACCCTTCATTGCTGTTACATTGTAATTGGCATTAATTGTCTCTTAATGGGCAGTGTCGTTAGAATGTTAGCCCTGTGTCCCTCCATGCTGCATCTGAGTGCAACCTGCAGGCTCCTCTGCGCTCTCTGTGCTCTTGCTGCCTAGTGTCTGCTGGACCAGAGCTGCTCAGATGTATGTTATGCTGGTTAGTCGAGTGTGCTGGTTAATCAAATAGCAGTTAAACAAGAGTTTACTGTATTCAGTGCCTGGGACAGTGACACTTGATCTCAGTTGGATTTTCTGGGGTACTAGTCTGCTATGAATAAATAATGATAACTGGAATCTTTCTTTCACAGCAATTCTCAGATGCCTACAGCCTGTACTGGTATCACGTCTAGACCCAGATTCTCGAAGGAATACAATCAATGAGATAACTAAACGTGCAACATCTGGCGGCCAGTGGCCACAGGTAAAATAGGCTGTAAATGATCGGCTTTCCTTTTAAATTGTGATGCTTCAGGTTTGAAAATCCCAGTCACTTGGGCACTGGTGTGTAGCAGTGATGCTGAAAACAAAGGAGACAATACTTTTGCATTTATAGAAGGCTTTTTAAAAAGCAAAGGGAGTTCCAGTATAATTACTCTTGAGTGATTGAGGACTCAGTTAAGAATCCAAACAACAACTTGTGTACACACACGCACACTCCACCCCCAGGACACTACATGGATCTTTTTTTTCCCTCTACCCACCCCAGGTTTGGGGCCTTGAATCTGTTGACCTCATTTAAAACTTAATAGACATTTGGCTTTACTTGTATTTAGAAGCCATTTTACCATCTGCAAGAACATAGGAACAGCTGTACTGTGTTATACCAAAGGTCCATCTAGCCCAGTATCCTGTCTTCTGACAATGGCCAATGCCAGGTGCTTCAGAAGGAATGAACAGAGCAGGTAATCATCAAGTGATCCATTCCCAACCCTGACAAGCAAGTGCTAGGGGCACCATCCGTCCCCATCTTGGGTAATAGCCGTTGATGGATCTGTCCTCCATGAAGTTACCTAGATCTTTTGTGAACTCTGCTATAGTCTTGGCCTTCACAACATCTGGGGAGAAATCCCACATGTTGTGAATTGCGTGAAAAACTACTTCCATTTGTTTGTTTTAAACCTACTGCCTATTAATTTCATTTGGTAAACCCTAGTTCTAGTGTTATGAGAGGGAGTAAATAACACTTTTGTTTTTACTTTCTCCACACCACTCTTAATCATCTCTTTTCCAAGCTGAAAAGTTCTAGTCTTATTAATCTTGTCATGTGGAAGCCCTTCCATACTCATAATAGTTTTTGTTGCCCTTTTCTGAACCTTTTCCAGTTCAATATGTTTTTCCTGAGATATGGTAACCACATCTGCACACAGTATTCAAGATGAGGGCCTAGTATGTATGTATGTAGCAGCAAAAGGATATTGTCTGTATCATTATTTATCCCTTTTTTAATGATCCCAGCATTTCATTTGCTTTTTTGATTACCACTGCACTTTGAGGCTACGTCTACACTAGCCCCAAACTTCGAAATGGCCATGCAAATGCGGGCAGCCGCGGCACTTCGAAATTGACGTGACTCGTCCCGGCGGGGCTCCTTTTCGAAAGGACCCCGCCTATTTCGAAGTCCCCTTATTCCTAGGAGCTGATGGGAATAAGGGGATTTTGAAGTAGGCGGGGTCCTTTCGAGAAGGAGCCCCATTGGGACGAGCCGCGCGGCAGCGAGGCGTGTCAATTTTGAAGTGCCGCGGCCACCCACATGCTAATGAAGCGCTGAATATGCATTTCAGCGCTTCATTAGTAAACTTCGAAATGGCCATTTCGAAGTTTGGGGCTAGTATAGACATGGCCTGAGTGGATGTTTTCAGAGAACGATCCACAGTGACTCCAAGACTCTTCCTTGAGTGGTCAAGCTAATTTAAAGCTGATCATTATCATTTGTCTGTGTTCAAGTTCATAATGCGAGCAATGGCTATCAACTCTGCACGTGTACTGGCACTGGGTAACTTTTCAGCACCACGCTGGTTCTCTGCTTTGAGGATAGCACTGGTGGTCCCCTGAATAGCTGTATGCAGGGGACCACTAGGGCGAGTTCTATACCTGTGACAAATGGAAAAACAAGGCAGCTCCATAGTTACTGTGCCAGGCCAAGGGTTGGGATTGGCCCTGGTGCATAAGCACACCCCATTCTTCTTGGACGAGCAAAGCCTAAAGGATCCCCATAGCTCTGACCTAAGCCCACTGCTGCTCCATCATAAACCTACTAACTGACAACGTCCAGGGAACACCATGCTCTTCTAGACTTGGACCAAATCTTACATCTGTCCTGGCCTATACATTGGAATTGCACCTTTTCTAGTATGTATGCAGCTTTTGAAGGCAACAGAGCATCCAAAATAGAAATCTGCACAAGGTCTGTCATGCTTGTGACTGTGATACTTGTTTTTATTTTCCATGACTCAGAGAACCAGTTCAGTGGCTGAATTTTTTGAGAACTGTTCTCTCAGAGCAGGTCCCTTCCTGGATGATTGAAACACCAGGAGGAAATGGTCTTTCATATTTTGTTTCATTAATGGCTTCCTGAAGTAAAAATAAAACACCTGCAACAAATCAGAGGCTCCAATAACAAGATATGTGTGTTCCTATTGAACCTGAATGCACAATCCTGATTATAAGGGAGCTACTAGGACAGACAGGAGCAATAGGTCCCCATTTCTTGGAAAAGAAAACAAAACGCATGTCATTTTCTCTTTGAGGTGGGATTACTTAAATGTAGCATGCATCATTTTCATTTCACCAGCAGCTTCGCTCTAGGTTCTTTAGTTAGAATTATGGGTTCTTTTATTTGACTCGCAGTTGGATGTTCAACTTTGCCTTCTGCATTCTTACAGTCATCTTTGTTGTTTTTCCATTTGTTACAGCTATGGAACTCTGCTAGGCAAGCATTTTAATCAAACCCACAGATCACATCTAGCAAAGCTTTTGAGTAACACTGTGCTTAGAAATGGAGGTGTGATTGAGCAACTTCATTTTCTTCTTCGAGTGTCCCCGTGGGTGCTCCACAATAGGTGACGGGCTTGCCCGGCGCCGCAGATCGGATCTTCCAAGCAGTTTCTGCCGGCGCGCGCCGCTCCCTTGCACGCTGCTGGCCATGTGCGCGATCCGGTCCCCGCCAGTTCCTCTTAACCGCCGTCGGCTGCAGACAGAATCCGACTAGGCTAAGGCCAAATAGCGTATTCAACGACTTTATCTGTTTTTCATTCAAAGTTTTTCAGATACTTAGGCTACTACGAGTTAGCCGGTTGTTATTTTGCAAAAAAAAAAAAAAAAAAAAAAAAAAAGGGAATAAACAACAACAAACTACGAACGGGACAGCCTCAGCCAGTCCCAGTAACAAGCGCCGGAGGCCAGGAGCTACGACCATCAGCCCTCCTGCTGAGGCAGGCCATCGGACGGGGAAAACAGCACAAAGAAGGTGCTAAGTACCCACTTAAAAAAACTCAAAGACTCACCAACAATGTCCTCTTCAGGCTTTAAAAAATGTGAGTCCTGCCGAGAGGCGATGCCAGTGTCCGATGGGCACAGTCTATGCATAAGGTGCCTGGGGGAGTCCCATGTGGCACAGAAATGCGCCTTCTGTGCTAAATTAACAACCAGAGCACGGAGAGACAGGGAGATGCGCATTAAAATGCTGCTTCTTGATAAGGCCCTCCAGCCAGACGTGCCGGAGCGGCCGCAGCAGGAGGGACCCTCCGGGGCCCTTAAAAGGAAAGCTGCCTCCCTCACTCCATCAGCGCAGAAACGGAGGAAAGTCTCTCCGGCCCGATCCCTGCCGGCAGCAACAGTGAGCGGGACGGGAGGAGCACGCAGCCCCCAGCCGCAGCAACAGCTGATCGGCGGCGGCACGGAGAGCCACGTGCAAACAGCTCAGCCTCCGATGATCAGCCAGCCGCCCCGCACCGCAGGCAGGGCGGCGGCTAAACAAGCGCCGGTACCGGCGGCACCGCAGGCAGTGGCACCGACCCCGACGGAACCGGCGGTGCAGAGTGCGCAGGCACGTAGCCTGCAGGCGCAGAAGGACACCGCACGTGCGGCACCGCCTTCGAGCGTGCGTAGCACGGTGCCGACGGGGCTGGGATCCCCCGCGCATCAGGGGGCGGAGTCACCTCCTCCAGGGAGGGGGAAGGCTGCACACAAGAGGAGGCATTGCAGCCCCTCTCCGGACAGGGCTGTGGAGCTGCTTTCTCACAGCCCTCCGCTTACGTTGCAGACTCCAACCAGAAGGCAGGGGTCCCCCCTAGCCTACCCGGAGCCCCCTTCTCCATTTTTACAACCAGCCTCGCCATGGCTGGCACCACCTTCACCCTTCCTGGGGTTTGAACCACTGGACTATTATGCGAAGTCGCTCTCTCCAGTGTCTCGACGATCTCCCTCCCCCAGACGCAGAGGGTACGCACCAAGGGAGTGGTCTAGGTCACCCTCCCAAGAACAGTGCCTATACTGCCATGGTCGCCCCTACCACGCGGGGCATACACACCATGGGCAATCTACTGGGGAAAGATCCCCACAACCTATCTCGTACCCCCGAGGGCAATCGCGACCGGGGACAGAGACTCAAGCATCTCAAGGGGGACTGGTCATGGAACCCCGAGATTTTCCCTCGCAAACCTCTAGCGAGAGGGTGTACCATCACCAGCAGGAACCGGAAGGGTCCAGAGAGATGTACCCCAGCGGTTCCTCACTCTCTTCCCCAGACGAGGCTACGGCCCTGGGGGACGTCCATCCTACGGACGATCTCAAACAGTTTCAGGAGCTGTTTAAGAGGGTGGCCTTCACGCAAGGCATCCAGACAGCAGAGGTGCAAGAGAAACACCATAAGCTCCTCAAAAATTTGAGACCTCCGGCCTCTTCCAGAGTAGCAATACCGCTTGATGAAGCGATCTTAGAGTCCGCCACTATGATATGGCAGACCCCTGCAACTATTCCGCCTGTCCAAAAGAGAGCGGATAAGAAATACTTTGTGCCGGCGAAGGGCATGGAGTTCCTGTTTAGCCACCCACAGCCAAACTCCCTGGTGGTGGAGTCCTCGCAACAAAGATCAAAAACATCTCAATTTAAAACAGGGGGAATGGACAAAGATGCCAAGAAGCTAGAGCTGTTCGGCAGAAAGGTCTACTCCTCCTCCACTTTAACGTTGCGAATGGCAAATTACGCAGCGCACTTAGCGAACCATAATTTTGACAACTATTCCAGGTTAACTTCCCTCATGGACTCGCTTCCAGAGGACAAAAAGCCGGTCCTCAAGGCCATAGTGCAAGAAGGCTACGCGGCTGCGAGGATGGGAGTTCAGATTGCTTTGGACGTTGCGGACATGGCAGCACGTTCCACAGCAACCGCAGTGGTGATGCGAAGGGAGTCCTGGCTCCAGACCTCGGGTATACCGAGGGATCTGCAGGCGAAGATAGTTGACCTTCCCTTCGACTTGCAGAAGCTGTTTGCTGAATCAGCTGACTCGGTCCTTCATTCCAGTAAAGATTCAAGAGCCACACTCAGGACCCTGGGGATTTACACCCCTCCATACACAAAGAAAAGGTACTACCCTCAGCAAAGGCGGTACCAGTACCAGCAACAGCGCCCCCAGTATCACAGGGGTTACGAGCAAGGGCGACATCAACAGCACCAGTAGTACAGAACTCCCAGGCGACGCTCACAACAGAGCCGTGCGTCCTCGGGGCGGGGCCAAAGGCCACAAGTTTGACATACAGATCCAGGGCTGCGCCATCACTACCATCGCACAAGGTCATCCGAAGCAGCTGTTTCACCATCGCCTCCGACCATTCTACGACCAGTGGCAAAGGATCACCACAGACAAATGGGTGCTGGAGATCATAGCCACGGGGTACGCCATCCCCTTCCAGTCGCTCCCACCGTCACGACCTCCACCCAAGCCCCACCTCCAGGAGGCCTCCCAGGTAGTGAGGCTCAGGCAGGAGGTGGACCATCTCATGCTCATAGGGGCGGTGGAAAGAGTGCCGGAGCGACTGCACGGGAAAGGGTTCTACTCCAGGTATTTCCTCACGGAGAAAAAGACAGGAGGCTGGAGGCCCATCTTAGACCTTCGCGGCCTCAACAGGTACCTGCGCAAGCAACGTTTTCAGATGACCACGATCGCCTCCATTCTTACAGCTCTGGACGATGGAGACTGGTTCGCAGCCCTCGATTTACAAGACGCGTACTTCCACATAACCATCCATCCGGCTCACCGGCGATTCCTCCGGTTCATGGTAGGCAACGAACACTTCCAATACAAGGTCCTACCGTTTGGCCTCTCCTCGGCCCCCAGAGTCTTCACCAAGACCTTGGCAGTGGTGTCAGCCTACCTGCACAGACAGAGGGTATTTATTTTCCCGTATCTGGACGACTGCCTGCTCAAAGGGGCCTCGAAAGGGGAGGTTCTGCGCATGATACGCGTCACAGCAAACACGTTCTCCTCACTTGGCCTGGTTATCAATCTGGCAAAATCACAAATAGACCCCACACAGGACATAGAGTTCATAGGGGCTCGCATAAACTCGGTTGCAGCGAGAGTATACCTACCAGAGGCTCGCTTTCGAGCCATCGGTTCTCTCGTGCAAGTCATCACCTTCAGCCCTACGGTGCCGGTCTTGACGTGCCTGCAGCTGCTGGGCCACATGGCAGCGGTGACGTTTGTAGTGCAGAACGCCAGGTTACACATGCGCAGCATGCAGCACTGGCTGGCGAGTGTATACAAACCAGCAGTACACACCGTTCACAGGGTGGTGTCGCCCACAGCGGGGGTGCGCCAATCCCTGCAATGGTGGGTAAACCCCAGGAACTTGCTAACAGGGGTACCCTTCCACCAGCCGCAAATATCGGTTTTTCTCACTACAGATGCCTCCCTCATAGGGTGGGGAGCGCACATGGGCGAAGAGGTGACTCAAGGACTGTGGTCACCCACGGAACAGTCACTACACATCAACGTATTGGAGCTCAGAGCAGTGTTCAACGCCTGCAAACACTTTCGAGACCACATACAAGGCAAAGTCGTCGGGATCAGTACAGACAATACCTCCACCATGTTTTATATAAACAGGCAAGGAGGAGCTCGATCCCGTGCCTTATGCGCGGAAGCAATCCGCTTATGGAACTGGTGCATCGCCCACGATATAATCTTGAAAGCCTCATACTTGCCGGGTGCACACAACGTGAAGGCAGACCAGCTGAGCAGGCGTTTTGCGCTCACACACGAGTGGCAGATCCGTCCCGATCTGCTACGGTTGATTTTCCACGCATGGGGTTTTCCCCAAATAGATCTGTTTGCCACTCAGCACAACAAGCAGTGCCCACGATTCTGCTCCAGGGCAGGACTGGGATGGGGGTCCCTGGGGGACGCGTTCGCGATCCCGTGGGGGGGCCCCCTGCTTTATGCGTTTCCTCCCACAGTGCTGATCCACAAAGTTTTGCAAAAAGCCAGGAGGGAAAGGGCCCGGATGATCCTGATAGTCCCAACGTGGGATCGCCAACAATGGTTCCCCCTACTCCTGCGCATGTCGGACCGTCCACCGATGCCTCTTCCAGTGGCGCCGGATCTGCTCACGCAAGCCCAGGGGTCCATAGTGCATCCGCACCCCCACAGCCTGCGACTGCAAGCGTGGTTAATCCATGGCTCAGCTCCCTAGAGAGCACATGCACAGTGGCAGTACAACATGTCCTAGAAAGTAGCAGGCGGACTTCCACTAGGAAGACCTACAAACAAAAATGGACTCGCTTCACGACGTGGTGTTCTACCAAGCAGTTGGCCCCCCTTTCGGTGCCTATACCTACAATTCTAGAGTATTTACTGGACCTCAAGAGAGGAGGACTCTCGCTATCCTCGTTAAAGGTCCACCTTGCCGCCATCTCGGCGTTCAGACATGAGGAGGAAGGGCACACGGTGTTTGCCCACCCTATGGTTACCAGGTTCCTCAAAGGGTTGATAAACCTCTACCCCCCTCGGAAACCGATTCCACCTTCGTGGAACTTGGACCTGGTGCTTACCACACTGATGGGACCACCGTTCGAGCCCTTGGCCACGGTTCCCCTCCGCCTCCTTACTATTAAGACGACCTTTCTTCTCGCAATTACGTCAGCTCGTAGGGTGAGCGAGCTCACGGCAGTCATGGCAACGCCACCCTGCACTGTTTTTTCCAAGGAGGCGGTAACCATACGGCTGCATCCAGCCTTTGTCCCCAAAGTTTCTTCCGAGTTTCACATCAACGAACCTATTGTTCTACCCTCGTTTTATCCAAAACCTCATAACTCCAATGAAGAGGCGCGCCTACACCTCCTGGACGTGAGGAGGGCGCTAGCCTTCTACGTAGACAGGACCAAGTCCTTCCGGAAAACGGATAGACTCCTAGTCTCCCTCGCTCCCAAATCGAAAGGAGAAGGTCTCTCCTCGCAGGGAATCTCAAAGCACATTGTATCCTGCATAAAAATGTGCTACGAGCTCAGAAAGACTCCTTTATCAGCCACTCCCAGGGCTCATTCCACCAGGGCGGTGGCGGCATCAACAGCCTTTTTCAAGGGCGTTGCGTTAAAAGACATTTGCAGAGCGGCGACCTGGTCATCCTACGACACCTTCGCCAAACATTACGCCCTTCACAGGGTATTCCAAGAGGATACCCGTCTCTCTGCAGCGGTCCTCTCGGGAACAAGCTGCACATAATCCGATTACCCACCTCCTATCTTGGGTTACTGCTGGGTAGTCACCTATTGTGGAGCACCCACGGGGACACTCGAAGAAGAAAGAGAAGTTACTCACCGTAGTAACGGTGGTTCTTCGAGATGTGTCCCCGTGGGTGCTCCACTACACGCCCATCCTCCCTGCTTCGGATCTCTGTTAGTGTTTTGCAGGGGCACCCGAGGCGGTTGGTCGAGGAACTGGCGGGGACCGGATCGCGCACATGGCCAGGAGCGCGCAAGGGAGCGGCGCGCGCCGGCGCATGCGCGGTCTGGCAGAAACTGCTTGGAAGATCCGATCTGCGGCGCCGGGTAAGCCCGTCACCTATTGTGGAGCATCCACAGGGACACATCTCGAAGAACCACCGTTACTACGGTGAGTAACTTCTCTTTCCTGCAGGAAATGTGTGATGAGATAGCATGTAGGCAGGGTGCACCAGAGTTCTGCTGAGGAGAGGAGCAGATGCAAATGTGGCTTTATAACAGTTTTGCACTATCCTAATATCAGGGGTTTTGGGGGCTGTTTAGGCTTGTGGCATAATTTAGAGTTGCCTTGTGGATTCCAAGTAGACCAAGAAGGAAGCAGAGGCATAGCTAAATGACCAAACTGGGGTTGTGGAATGAGTCAGCAGCCAAGCTTAAAATGTAGCCCACGCTCCTCTGATATCTTGTCCTGGGTGTTGTCTTTCCTCTGCTTTGGAGGAATTGTGAACATTTTTTCACAACACAATCTAAAATATCTAGACCCAAGAGCTGCCACTGTTATGTGCATGCAGTGGAGGAGAAAGCAGAGTGCTCCACGGACCCCTTCTCTCAGAATAATGCACATTAACAGAACAGTGCTTCCATTAGCAACAAGGGCCCAGATATTGCTTCTGTACGGCTCAGCAAAAAGATGTATGATTCTCTGATTGCGTGCTCTGAGTATGTCTGCTGAGGTAGGTGACATGCTCTATCCAGGTGCACCTGCTGCTGCTCCTATCACTTATATATGTTCTTCAAGGGTGTCTCTCTCACCCTAGGGAGGGCTGGCTGCCATCATCTACTTGATTCTGGTGATAGGAATATGAAAATTCCTCTCTGGGCACTAGCGCCAGTTCCATTAAGTCTCAGGTTTTGCTCTTAGGTATCAATTTTTGTTCTGGTTTTACTATATTTAGTACAGGAATGGACTTACGTATTCCACCTTTGTGCTTCCTCTCTTGTTAGAATGCCCCTCTGCCATAAATTAGAGCAGCCTCAAGATTTCCCTAATCCACACCTGTGTGCAGAGTATTGCCGAACCATAGCGGTGCCTTCTCTTCCACCATCCAGGTCCTGTGCACAGGAGGGGGTGAAGTAGGAGCATCTTGTTGTAATTTTTATTACAATGACACTGTTCAGGAGTCGCATGTTCTTGTCCAGAGAGTTCAGAATCTAGTAGGTGTTTATAGAGTGCCCCAAAATGGCGAAGCTCCTGATGAGTTCTATGTTCCTTAAAGGCTTGGCTGCACTGTGCCGTACTGTATCACCAACAGACAGCCTGCCAACCCGAAACAAATTCTCACCAGCAGCTATACACTGTGCCACTGTAACGCTATCTCAGGAACCAATCCCTGCAACAAACCTCAGTGCCATCTCTGCCCACATATCTACCTCAGTGACACCATCACAGGACCTAACCACATCAACCAAACCATCAGGGGCTCATTCACTTGCACATCTACTAACACAATATATGCCATCATGTGCCAGCAATGCCTCTCTGCCATATACAGTGGCCAAACTGGACAGTCTCTACGTAAAAGAATAAATGGACACAAATCAGCTGTCAGGAACAGTAACATACAAAAGCCTGTGGAAGAACACTTCAGTCTCCATGGGTGCTCAGGAGCAGATTTATAAGTAGCCACCCTGCAACAAAAAACTTAAAAACACACTCCACAGAGAAACTGTAGACCTACAATTCATTTGCAAGTTTGACACTATCAAAGGATGAATTGAGACTGGGAATGGCTGGCCAACCTCAAAAGTAGTTTCTCTTTTCTTGGTGTTCACACCTTCGCATCAGCTGCTGGAAGAGGGCCATGTCCTCCCTGACTGACTTGACCTTGTCAGTTCTGGCCTTCCTCTTTTCATGAGCCTGTATATTTAAGAGCTGTCTCTGGAATCTTCACTACATGCATCTGACAAAGCGGGTCCTTGCCCGTGAAAGCTTACGCTCAAAAAAAAAAAAACAAATCGGTAAGTCTGTAAGGTGCCACAGGACTTCTCTTTGTTTTTCCAGCCCTAGGATTCTATGATGCTGCCAGATGCCTAAGCCATTTGGTGGTATGTAATGCTTTCAGAAGTCATCACAACATCACAAATTCTCTCCCCTCTCCATCCCCTCCAAGCTTTGTTTTGCCGCTGCCCCTGAAATCATAATCATATCCTCACAATTGGCATCTAGGCTCATGTTGCTAGCATATATGTTGGCATGTGCTTGAGTGCTTCCTATGCACCTGATGTCAACCCAGACTCAATGTTCATACAGCTTACAGATCTGTAAGGAACTCCTGGCAGAGAAAGAAACAAGTGCTCATTAATTCCAACAATAGATAAATCACAAATATTTCCCATGAAGTAATTCAGACTTGACAGAGGGTTTCTCCAAGCTCCTTCTCTTAGAAAGCACTTATTTCCAACGCCAGATGAATAAAATCATTGTCAGTCACAGGCATCCTTCACTGGTGCTTTAATTTCCTTGTTGACAAAGCGATAAACTTGTGATACAGTATCAGGGCTCATCGACCGCTCGGAGAGCTTTGAGTAAGAAGTAACACCTACAGGCACATATAAGTTGTTAAGGTGAAAGTATAATGTGTGTTCTGTATATAATTATATATGTTTTTCTTTCAAATCCAAGGTACTGATTTTCCCAGAAGGCACCTGTACAAATCGTTCGTGCCTGATCACCTTTAAACAAGGTGAGAGACATTGTGTTGCATGCATTTTGTTAGACATAATGGGCAGGCATGATTGGAAAGTCACTTCAATCAGTTCGTAAAAACATTAGTTTGGGCCAGTGTGTTTCTTTTGTTTCTTTACAATCTAAAAGGGTGGGCATATTAAGTCGAGCACTTCTAAAAAGCTATTTTTCTTCATCTGAGCTAGTAATAACACCTTGGATTATTAAAATTTGAGCAGTTCTTAAACGTTCTTACTACTTTATACCATTTACTGTGAATGTACTTATTCGGTTTCTGGCAGCTGATAGAATGATAATAGACTAGTTGCACTTCATTTCTGAAAGTTTCTAGGTAATTTTACTGTGTCCTTTAATGGAATGGTTCAGTAGTTGTGTTGCAAATCCTTCACAGGATTGTCTGTTAGTTTTGTATAAAAGCATGTTCACTGAAATTAAAGATTTATAAAATGTCTGTTTTACTAAGGTTTTGTAAAAAGCCATTTTCACACAATCTACTTTTGAGAGATTGACCTGACGATGTTTCTATAATTTGAAGTGCATCTGTTTTTTTTATTTAGTTAATAGAATCACAGGGCTGGAAGGGACCACAGGAGGTCATCTAGTCCAGCCCCCTGCTTCAAGCAGGATCAGCCACCACTAAGTCATCCCAGCCAGGACATTGTCAAGCTGGGACTTAAAAACCTTGAGGTATGGAGAATCCACCACCTCTCTAGCAAACACATTCCAATGCTTCACCACCCTCCTGGTGACGTAGTTTTTCCTAATATCTAATCTACATCTCTCCCTCTTCAACTTCAGACCATTACTCGTTCTGCCATCTGACTCCACTGAGAACAGTTTCTCACCCTCCTCTTTACAGCTCCCCTACAGGAAGTTGAAGGCTGCTATTAAATCACCCCCTAAGTCTTCTCTTCTGTAAACTAAGCAAGTCCAAATCCCTCAGCCTCTCCTCATAGGTCTTGTGCTCCAGCCCCTTAATCATTTTTGTTGCCCTCCACTGAACCAGCTCTAGCACATCCACATCCTTTTTATACTGGGGGGGCCCAAAACTGGACACAATATTCCAGATGTGGCCTCACCAGTGCCGAATAAAGGGGAATAACTACTTCTCTAGATCTGCTCGAAATGATTCTCCTCATGCACCCTCGTGTGCTGTTAGCCTTCTTGGCTACAAGGGCACACTGTTTACTCATATCTAGCCTCTCATCCACCATAACCCCATCTCCTTTTCCTTCATACTGCTGCTGAGTCAGTCGATCCCCCGCCTATAACAGTGCTTGGGATTCTTCCGCCCCAGGTGCAGGACTCTAAACTTCTCCTTGTTGAACCGCATAAGATTGGTTTTAGCCCAGTCCTCCAATTTATCCAGATCATTCTGGATTCTCTCTCGACCCTCCTATGTATCTACCTCCCCACCTAGTTTTGTGTCATCCGCAAACTTGCAGAGGGTGCAATCCAGTCCCTCATCCGGGTCATTAATAAAGAAGTTGAACAACACCAGCCGCAGAACTAAGCCTTGCTGCACTCTGCTTGAAACTGACCGCCATCCGTTGGGCCTGACCTTGAAGCCAGCTTTCTATCCATCTTATAGTCCAAGGATCCAAACCATATTTCCTTAACTTATGGACTAAAATGTTGTGGGAGACTGTATCAGAAGCTTTGCTGAAGTCAAGGTATATCACATCCACTGACTTTCCCATGTCCACAGAGCCTGTTACCCCTAATCAGATTGGTCAGGCAGGAGTTGCCCTGGTGAATCCATGTTGGCTACTTATCATCATTCTCCCCTGTTCCACATTGCTCCAAAATGGATTCCTTGAGGATTCCCTCCATTATTTTACCCTGGATTAAGGTAAGGCTGACCAGTCTATAGTTTCCTGGATTGTCCTTCTTTCCTTTTTCAAAGATGGGCACTATGTTTGCTTTTTTCACGTCATCTGGGATCTCTCCCAATGTCCAAGAGTCTTAAAAGAAAATGGCCAAAGGTTCAGCAATGACATCTGCCAATTCCCTCAGTACCCTCGGGTGCATTAAATCCAGACACATGGCTTTGTGTACATCTGGTTTTTCTGTATAGTTTAGAACTTGTTCCTTCCCCTCAGATGGCTGGTCTCCAGCTTCCCATACTATATTGTCTAGGACCGTCGTGTGGGAGTAGACTTTGCCCGTGAAGACTGAGGCAAAAAAAGCATTGAGTACTTCAGCTTTTCCTACATCATCTGTCACTAGGTTACCTCCCTCATCCAATAATGGCCCCACACCTTCTCTGATAACCCATTTATTGTTAACATGTCTGTAGAAACCCTTCTTGTTACTGTTCACATCGCTGGCCAGCTGCAGTTCCAATTGTGCTTTCGCTTTCCTGATTACTGCCCGGCATTCTCCAGCCGTATGTTTATACTGGTCCTTAGTCAACTGTCCACATTTCCATTTCTTGTATGCATCCTTTGAGTTTAAGCTAACTAAGGATTTCCCTGTTAAGGCAAGCTGGTTGCCTGCCCTGTTTGCATTTCTTACTGGGCAGGGGGATGGTTTGTTCCTGTGCCTTCAGTAAGACTTCTTTAAAATACTGACAGTTCACTTGAACTCTTTTCCCCTTTATCTTCATTTCCCAAGGAATCCTGCTCATCAGTTCTCTCAGGGAGTCAGTCTGCTCTTTTGAAATCAAGGGTCTGTATGTTACTGCTCACCCTTCTTCCTTTTGTCCGGATCCTGAAATCTACGATCTTATGGTCGCTGCAGCCCACTTCTATTTCTCCTACTAGTTCTTCCCTGTTCGCGAGCAGCAGGTCAAGTTGTGCATGCCCCCAGTGAGTTCCTTCAGCACTTGTACCAAGTTATCCCCAACATTCTCCAAAAACTTCCTGGATTGTCTGTGTGCTGATGTATTCGTCTCCCAACAAACATCTGGATGATTAAAGTCTCCCATGAGAACCAGGGCCTGTGATTTGGAAGCTCCACTTAGCTGCCTGAAGAAAGCCTCATCTGTCTCATCTCCGTGATCTGGCACTCTGTAGCAGACACCAACTACAACATCACCTTTCTTACTTCTGCCTCTAAGCTTAACCGAAAGACACTCAGCTGGATTTTCTCCCTTCATATACTGGAGATCTGAGCAACCATACTGCTCCCTCACATAACGCGGAACTCCTCCTCCTTTTCTTCCCCATCTGTCCTTCCTGAACAGTTTATAATCTTCCATGACCGTGTTCCAGTTATGCAAGTCATCCCACCAAGTCTCCATTATTCCAACCACCTCATACTTCTTTGACTGTGCCAGGGCCTCTACTTCTTCCTGTTTGTTCCCTAGGCTTCTGGCATTAGTGTACAAGCATCTTAGAGAAGGGGCTGATTGGCCCACTTTCTCCTCTTCACCCAGGAAATGCACTCGATTGTTCCCTCCTCCTTCCCCGCTTACGTCAGGGCTTGTGTCACCTTCCCCAATGAACCTAGTTTAAAGCCCTCCTCACTGGGTTTGTGAGCCTGCCCACAAAGATGTTCTTTCCTCTCTTCGTTAGGTGGATCCCATCTCTTGCCAGCAATCCCTGTTCACAAAAGAGAATCCCATGGTCAAAAAACCAAATTCTTCCCTGCTACACTACCTATGCAACCACGCATTTACCTCTGTGATTCGATGATCCCTATGTGGACCCCTTCCTTCCACAGGGAGGATAGATGAGAACACCACTTGTGCTCCCTATTCCTTGATCTTCCTTCCTAGAGTTATGTAATCTGCCGTGATCTCTTCAAAGTTGCTCTTAGCTGTATCATTGGTTCCTACATGGAGAAGTAGGAAGGGGTAATAGTCTACAGGTTTGATGATTTTTGGCAGGACCCCAATACTTGATATCAAATACTATCAAATACTACTACAGTGCTACAAATACACAACAACTCTGAATTTTACTGTTTCCTGCATTTATATTGGTAGTTTTGTAACAGTTTGGTGGTCCTGTAATTTGTAAAATTTTAAACTGAGCTACTAACTGGAGAAAATTAGTGCTTTTATGTTTGTTTGTTTGTTTGTTCTGCAAATTAATTTAAAAAATAGCAAAATGATTTGTCCTGCAGCTGATTTATGAAATCTATTTCCTATTTGGTAGGATTAGCAGAGTAGATTATTTGCTGCACAGAGCAGATGTTCTGTAAAGGCACTGTCTAGGACAGTGGACACTAACATATTTATTCCAAAAATCATTTCCAGAATTTAAGGGCAACCTAAGATCTACCTTGTCCCTTCCCCAAAGTCATGCTCTGCTTAGTCCATTTCACCCTCAGTCCCTCACTCACTCTTCTCCAGCCTTGCTCACTTCTGCTTGGCAGAGCAGAGGGTTGGGGTTCAGGAGGCATATTGGGGGTACATGAAGAGATATGGTGTGGACTCTGGTGGGGTCTTAGGGCTGGGGCTTGGAGTTCAGGAGGGGTATGAAGTGCAGGCTCTGGGCTGGGCTCAGGGCTGGAGCTCATGGTTCAGAAGGGGGCACGGTGCAGGCTCTGGGAGGGGGCTCAGGGCTGGAATGTAGGAGGAGGTATGAGGTGCTGGCTTTGAGAGTGGGCAGAGGACTGAGATGTAGGAGAGGGTTCAAGGTACAGGAGGAGGTATGGGGTGGTAGCTCTGACTTGGGGCAGAGGGCTGAGATGTAGGAGAGGGTTCAAGATACAGCAGGGGCAATGGGGTGCTGGCTCTGAGAGGGCTCGGGGTTGTGGTGGGGTGGTGAAGTTCTGTCTCTGAGAGGAAGCCCGGAGCAGTGGTGCAAGATGTTGGCTCTGGAAGCAGGCTCAGAGCAACAGGTAGAAGAGGGGTGTGGGATGCTGGCTCCTGGGAGTGCCAGCACCATGCTCCTCTCCCTTGGCTGCAGTGTCTCCTGGGAGGAGAGCCCTGTGGACCAGCAGATATGGATGTCTGTAGGGGCAAAATGGCTTCACGCGCTGGTCATCTCTCCTGGTGCTGCGTTTATTGGCCGCAGTCACTGTTCTTGGCCAAAGGGAGTTGTGGGGGTGGGGCACTGCTTGGAGGCAAGAGCAGCATGCCAAGACTCCTACCCACCCACCCATCGTCTGCTGCACACGTACACGGCTGCGCTGGCCACTCCTGGAAGTGGACCGGTGATGAGTGGTTGGGGCAGGTAGGGAGTTGCCAAATGTCAGTCATGATCCATTGGGAGACATCTCAGGATTGACCAATTGTGAGTGACCTTTTGGTGACCACTCGTCTGTGAGAAATTGTTCTCTTCTGCTCCCATGTCATGTTGTCAGAAAAGCAGCTGCTTATACCAAAGTCACAAAATTGTACCGTAGGTACCTGTTTGGCTAAACAGGGACCAAAAGCATTACCTGACCATCTTGACTGTTGTTCTCCTCAGTGGTCATGTAAACATGTAGCCAGTCCTATTTCCTTGATGACTGGATAGACAAGATAGGTGTGGTAATATCCTTCATTGCTTCATGCGTGTTGTCATTTTTATATCCTGGGACTAGCATGACTGAAACAACACTGCAGATATCCTTGGCAATTGACATTCATTCAGGTAGAAGAAAATTAGTGTAAAATACAGCAATCCCTCGATTTACATGGAGATTGCATCCTGGGCAACCTCTGCGTAAATCAAATTTTGCATAAATTGGGGGGATTCCCAGAATTCCCCTGGATGGGGGAGCAGGCAGCTGAGGGAAGAGGGGTGTGGGGGCAGCCAAGCATCCCCTGGCTTCTCCCAGCTGGCAGGCACATAGCTGCTTACGGTTCAGTTTCTCCTAGCTGGGGGAGCCAGGGGTGGTTTTGACTTTCACTTAACTCACGTTAAATACTAACAGAGAGTAAGCCGTGCTAGTCTATACACTATCAAAACAAAAAGCGGTCAAGTAGCACTTTAAAGACTAGCAAAATAGTTTATTAGGTGAGCTTTCGTGGGACAGACCCACTTCTTCAGACCATAGCCAGACCAGAACAGACTCAATATTTAAGACATAACTCACATTAATGCAAGTTAAGTGCCAATCAAAATTGCGCTTCTGGAGGGTTTACTGTAATCCACAGATCTGAAGGAATCACTTCTCTCTATCCTAAAATTCTGTTCTGGAGTTCAGCCAGGTAGAAGAGAAAGATCTAGTATCTGACTGGTCAGTCTTAAAAACTAACTGTTAAAAGATAACTTTTCTTTTTGAAAATTTCTCTTTTAAGTTTTCTTTGTTCTCCAACACCAGTCCTTCCTTGTTGTAGTCATTTAAAATTCTGACGTGTTATGTTTTTATTTAAAAAAGTGATTTGTGATTCCAGGAGCCTTTATTCCAGGAGTTCCCGTGCAGCCAGTGCTGCTTCGATATCCAAACAGAGTGGTAAGTGGAATATTATTTTTGCAACAAATAAAGCTAGCAATCAAAACATTCTTAAAAGGCCCCAGGCATTAGGTAATCCATTGTCTTCAACTTTAAATGCATTCCTAGAGGCCCCAGCTGCTTTGCTTGAAAGAGGTGACTGAGAGTTCCTCTGGCACAGGGACAGAGAGAGTCATGTTAGTCTGTGTTCTATCAAAACAAAAAAGCAGTCTTGTAGCATTTTAAAGACTGACAGAATAACTGATTAGGTGATGAGCTTTCGTGGGAAAGATGCACTTTTTCAGATCTGAAGAAGTGGGTCTGTCCCACGAAAGCTCATCACCTAATACATTATTTTGTTAGTCTTTAAAGTGGTACATGACTGCTCTTTTGTTCTGACACAGGGGAAACCCTCAGAGATGCATAACTAGCATAGTTGGCTTTACTGCATTTTTCCTCTTCCTTGTTAATGTGGCAAGATTGGAAGGGCTAGCTTAGGATTGTGGGAGGAGAAAGTTTGCTAAGGCTTGGTCTACGCTAGGCAGGTAAGTCAGTTGCAGATATGTAATTCTAGCTACAGCAATTGCATAGCTAGAGTTGACTTTTCTGCAATCAACTTAAGTAGCTGTCTTCACAGAGTGAGGCCAATGGGAAAAACTTTCCCATTGACCTCCCTTCGTCCTCATGAGATCGAGGAGTACAGGGGGTCAACTGACAACCCCAGGTAGTTTGACTCTGTGCATTTCTACAAGGCGCACAAAATTGAGCTACGGAAGATTGACCTGACTGAATCGATTTTTCCATGAAGTCTAGATGAATTCTTGCACATCTACTCACAGCTCTGCCAAAATTACACTTGGCACATTGGAAGATTGAGGGTGCATCATTGTAATTCAGTAGAAAGTGCTTAAGAAATTAAGTACCAGTTTAAGAGCACTCTTGCTATATTTTGTTTACTGTAGTATTACAGATTTACTCTTCACATAGGGTGCGTCTACACTTGCATTCCTCTTTCGAAAGAGGTATGCAAATGAGGTGAATTGAAAATGCAAATGTGTAAATTTGCATATTTGACATCTCATTTGCATATTCTAATTTCAAAAGAAGAAAGCGAGTGTAGATGCTGCTCTTTCGAAAGTAAACCCATCTTCGAAAGAATCCTTCTTCCCTTTTAATGGGGAGAAGGAGGATTCTTTCAAAGATGGCGTTTACTTTCAAAAGAGCCGCGTCTACACTGGCTTTCTTCTTTTGAAAGAAGCTCTTTTGAAATTAGAATACACAAATGAGGTGTTGGATATGCAAATTTGTACCTCGTTTGCATTTTCAAATGACCTCATTTGCATATCTGTTTCAAAAGAGGAATGCAAGTGTAGATGCACCCATAATGTATAACATGTTCCCTTTGATTGACTGCAAGCAACATGGAAGCACTTCTCTCAAACTATGTCAACTCTTACTGTTTTGACTTGTCATACTTCTATGAAAGTTCTCTTAATACAAACGATCTTACCACGGTCTTCAAAATATTGAAGCAATCTGTGTAGCATGGGCTTTGGACATGTCTTGCTTTGTGCTTCAGTATTATTAGTATTTGCTTTTTCTATGTCTTGTAAATAATTGAAAATAACAGTACAATTGCTTTCAATACGCAGTCCGTATTGTAGTATACGTGCTTAAGAAATGCTTGTGTTCTCCTCCAGTGTACTTACGTTATGCCTTCAGTGTAATTAAATTATTTAAAACAATACACTCTGTTTTCCTTTTGTTGTTCCAACTTGGTTAGCTTTGAGACAGAAATCATATTTTATCTGTCTTCTGTTAAGTTGCTTGCCAGCTTGCAGTTATGTATCTTTCATAGTAACATGCACTTGAGAAAACAAATGTGATCTATTTAAAAAAAACAACCTTGAAATAATTTTGTGAGATAATTACTACAAGGCCACAAAAAAAGATAATGCATTGCCTCTCAGTGGCTACGTCTACACTAGCCCCAAACTTTGAAATGGCCACGCAAATGGCCATTTCAAAGTTTACTAATGAAGCACTGAATATGCTCATGGGATCTGCTCATGGGAATAAGGGGACTTCGAAGTAGGCGGGGTCCTTTCGAAAAGGAGCCCCGTCAGGACGAGCCGCGCGGCGGCGAGCCGCATCAATTTCAAAGCGCCGCGGCCGCCCGCATGCTAATGAAGTGCTGAATATGCATTTCAGTGCTTCATTAGTAAACTTCGAAATGGCCATTTGCGTGGCCATTTCGAAGTTTGGGGCTAGTGTAGACACGGCCAGTGACACTTTTTATTAGGGGTTCATGGAATTTTAAGAGTTGTCCATTTTTGTACATCTGGTTCTGTTGTGCTGAAATATTTATGTGGCTGCTAAACTTGAGGACCCCCCAACTTTGAACCGCCAATGCAATGTATGTAATTCCTGTTAACTACTTCCTCTGTCTGGTACGTGGGGCTGAACTTACTGGCACGGACATGTCCATGGGAATAATAGCTTGCACTTCTTCTTCGAGTGTCCCCGTGGGTGCTCCACCATAGGTGACGGCTTGGCCGGCGCCGCAGATCGGATCTTCCAAGCAGTTTCTGCCGGACCGCGCATGCGCCGGCGCGCGCCGCTCCCTGGCGCGCTCCTGGCCATGTGCGCGATCCGGTCCCCGCCAGTTCCTCTCAACCGCCGTCGGCTGCAGACGGAATCCGACTAGGCTAAAGCCACATAGCGTATTCAACGACTTTATTTGTTTTCTCTTTAAAGTTTTTCAGTTCTTTAGGATACCATAAGTAACCGGTTGTTATTTTGTAAAAAAAAAAAAAAACAAACAACAAACAAGCTACGGAGGGACAGCTCAAGCCAGTCCCAGTAACAAGCACCGGAGGCCGGGAGCTAGGGCCATCAGCCCTCCTGCGGAGGCAGGCCATCGGACGGGGAAACAGCACAAAGAAGTGCTAAGTACCCACAAACAAACTCAAAGACTCACCAACAATGTCCTCCTCAGGCTTTAAAAAATGTGAGTCCTGCCGAGAGGCGATGCCAGTGTCCGATGGGCACAGTCTATGCATAAGGTGCCTGGGGGAGTCCCATGTGGCACAAAAATGCGCCTTCTGTGCAAAGTTAACGACCAGAGCACGGAGAGACAGGGAGATGAGAATTAAACTGCTGCTTCTTGACAAGGCCCTCCAGCCAGACGTGCCGGAGTGGCCGCAGCAGGAGGGACCCTCCGGGGCCCTTAGAAGGAAAGCTGTCTCCCTCACTCCATCAGCGCAAAAACGGAGGAAAGTTTCTCCAACCCGATCCCTGCCGGCAGCAACAGTGAGCGGGACAGGAGGAGCGAGCAGCCCCCAGCCGCAGCAACAGCTGATCGGCGGCGGCACGGAGAGCCACGTGGAAGCGGCTCAGCCTCCGATGATCAGCCAGCCGCCCCGCACCGCAGGCAGGGCGGCGGCTAAACAAGCGCCGGTACCAGCGGCACCGCAGGCAGCGGCACCGACCCCCGGGGAACCGGCGGTGCAGAGCGCGCAGGCACGTAGCCTGCAGGCGCAGAAGGACTCCGCACGTGCGGCACCGCCCTCGAGCGTGCCTAGCACGGTGCCGACGGGGCCGGGATCCCCCGCCCATCAGGGGGCGGAGTTACCTCCTCAAGGGAGGGGGAAGGCTGCACACAAGAGGAGGCACTGCAGCCCCTCTCCAGACAGGGCTGTGGAGCTCTTTTCTCACAGCCCTCCGCTCATGTTGCAGACCCCAACCAGAAGGCAGGGGCCCCCCCTAGCCTACCCGGAGCCCCCTTCTCCTTTCCTGCAATCAGCCTCCCCATGGCTGGCACCACCCTCGCCCTTCCTGGGATTTGAATCGCTGGACTATTATGCAAAATCGCTCTCTCCAGTGTCTCGACGATCCCCCTCTCCCAGACACACAGGGTACGTGCAAAGGGAATGGTCAAGGTCACCTTCCCAGGAACAGTGCCTATACTGCCACGGTCGTCCCTACCACGCGGGGCATGGACACCATCGGCAATCTACCAGGGAGAGATCCCCACATATTACCTCGTACCCCCGAGGGCAATCGCGATCGGGGACGGAGACTCAAGCATCCCAGGGGGGACTGGCCGTGGACCCACGAGATTTTCCCTCGCAAACCTCCAGCGAGAGGGCGCACCATCACCATCAAGAACCGGAAGGGTCCAAAGAAATGTACCCCAGCGGTTCCTCGTTTTTCTCCCCGGATGAGGCCACGGCCTTAGGGGACGTCCATCCCAAGGACGATCTCAAACAGTTTCAGGAGCTGTTTAAGAGGGTAGCTTTCACGCAAGGCATCCAGACAGCACAAGTGCAAGAGAAACATCATAAGCTCCTTAAAAATTTGAGCTCCCCGGCCTCCTCCAGAGTAGCAATCCCGCTTGATGAAGCGATCTTGGAGTCCGCCACTACCATATGGCAGACCCCGGCAACTATTCCGCCTGTCCAAAAGAGAGCGGATAAGAAATACTTTGTGCCGGCGAAGGGCATGGAGTTCTTGTTTAGCCACCCCCAGCCAAACTCCTTGGTGGTGGAGTCCTCGCAGCAAAGATTAAAAACATCTCAATTTAAAACAGGGGGAACGGACAAAGATGCCAAGAAGCTAGAGCTGTTCGGCAGAAAGGTCTACTCCTCCTCCACTTTAACCTTGCGAATGGCAAATTATGCAGCGCACTTGGCGAACCATAATTTCGACAACTATGCCAGATTAACTTCCCTCATGGACTCGCTTCCAGAGGACAAAAAGCCGGTCCTCAAGGCCATAGTGCAAGAGGGCTACGCGGCTGCGAGGATGGAAGTTCAGATTGCTTTGGACGTTGCGGACACGGCAGCACGTTCCACAGCAACTGCAGTGGTGATGCGACGGGAGTCCTGGCTCCAGACCTCGGGCATACCGAGAGATCTGCAGGCGAAGATAATCGACCTTCCCTTCGACTTGCAGAAGCTGTTTGCTGAATCAACTGACTCGGTCCTTCATTCCAGTAAAGATTCAAGAGCCACACTCAGGACCCTGGGGATTTACACCCCTCCATACTCAAAGAAAAGGTACTACCCACAGCAAAGGCGGTACCAATACCAGCAACAGTGCCCCCAGTATCACAGGGGTTACGAGCAAGGGCGGCATCAGCAGCACCAGCAGTACAGAACCCCCAGGCGACGCTCACAACAGGGCCGTCCGTCCTCGGGGCGGGGCCAAAGGCCACAAGTTTGACATACAAATCCAGGGCTGCGCCATCACCACCATTGCACAAGATCATCTGAAACGACTTTTTCACCATCGCCTCCGACCATTCTACGACCAGTGGCAAAGGATCACCACAGACAAATGGGTGCTGGAGATCATAGCCACGGGGTACGCCATCCCCTTCCAGTCGCTCCCGCCGCCGCGACCCCCGCCCAAGCCCCACCCCCAGGAGGCCTCCCATGTAGCCAGGCTCAGGCAGGAGGTGGCCCACCTAGAGTTCATAGGGGCGGTGGAAAAGGTGCCGGAGCAACTGCAAGGGAAAGGGTTCTACTCTCGGTATTTCCTGACGGAGAAAAAGACAGGAGGCTGGAGGCCCATCTTAGACCTTCGTGGCCTCAACAGGTATCTGCGCAAGCAACGTTTTCGGATGATCACTATTGCCTCCATCCTTACAGCACTGGACGATGGAGACTGGTTCGCAGCCCTCGATCTACAAGACGCGTACTTCCACATAACCATTCATCCGGCTCACCGACATTTTCTCCGGTTCATGGTGGGCAACGAACACTTCCAATACAAGGTCCTACCGTTTGGCCTTTCCTCGGCCCCCAGAGTCTTCACCAAGACCTTGGCAGTGGTGTCAGCCTACCTGCACAGACAGGGGGTGTTTATTTTCCCGTATCTGGACGACTGCCTGCTCAAAGGGACCTCGAAAAGGGAGGTTCTCCGCATGATACGCGTCACAGCAAACACGTTCTCCTCACTTGGCCTGGTTATCAATCTGGCAAAATCAAAGATAGACCCCTCACAGGACATAGAGTTCATAGGGGCTCGCATAAACTCGGTCTCGGCGAGAGTATACCTACCAGAGGCTCTCTTTCGAGCCATCAGTTCCCTCGTGCAGGTCATCACCTTCAGCCCTACGGTGACGGTCTTGACGTGCTTGCAGCTGGTGGGCCACATGGCAGCGGCTACGTTTGTGGTACAGAACGCCAGGTTGCACATGCGCAGCATGCAACATTGGCTGGCAAGTGTATACAAGCCGGCAGTACACACCGTTCACAGGGTGGTGTCGCCCCCACCTGGGGTGCGCAAATCCCTGCAATGGTGGGTAAACCCCGGGAACTTGCTAACAGGGGTACCCTTCCATCAGCAGCAAATATCGGTTTTCCTCACTACGGATGCCTCCCTCATAGGGTGGGAAGCGCACATGGGCGAAGAGGTGGCTCAAGGACTGTGGTCACCCACGGAACAGTCTCTACATATCAATGTTTTAGAGCTCAGAGCAGTGTTCAACGCCTGCAAACACTTTCGAGACCGTATACAAGGCAAAGTCGTCGGGATCAGTACAGACAATACCTCCACCATGTTTTACATAAACAGGCAAGGAGGAGCTCGATCCCGTACCTTATGCGCGGAAGCAATCCGCCTATGGAACTGGTGCATCGCCCACGATATAATCCTGAGAGCCTCCTACTTGCCGGAAACGCACAACGTGAAGGCAGACCAGTTGAGCAGACGTTTTGCGCTCACCCACGAGTGGCAGATCCGTCCCGATCTACTACGGCTGATTTTCCACGCATGGGGGTTTCCCCAAATAGATCTGTTTGCCACTCAGCACAACAAACAGTGCCCACAATTCTCCTCCAGAGCAGGGCTGGGCCGGGGGTCCCTGGGGGATGCGTTCGCGATCCCGTGGGGAGGCCCCCTGCTTTACGCGTTTCCCCCTGCAGTGCTGATCCACAAGGTTCTGCAAAAAGCCAGGAGAGACAAGGCTCGGATGATCCTGATAGTCCCAACATGGGATCGCCAACCATGGTTCCCCCTACTCCTGCGCCTGTCGGACCGCCCACCGATGCCTCTTCCGGTGGCGCCGGATCTGCTCACGCAAGCCCAGGGGTCCATAGTGCATCCGCACCCCCAAAGCCTGCAACTGCAAGCGTGGCTAATCCATGGCTCAGCTCCCTAGAGAGCACATGCACAGTGGAAGTACAGCAAGTCCTAGAAAGTAGCAGGAGGACTTCCACTAGGAAAACCTACAAACAAAAATGGACTCGCTTCATGGCTTGGTGTTCTACCAAGCATCTGGCCCCCCTTTCGGTGCCTATACCTACAATTCTAGAGTATTTACTGGACCTCAAGAGAGCAGGACTCTCGCTATCCTCGTTAAAGGTCCACCTTGCCGCCATCTCGGCGTTCAGACATGAGGAGGGAGGGCACACGGTGTTCGCCCACCCTATGGTTACCAGGTTCCTCAAAGGGTTGGTAAACCTATACCCCCCTCGGAAACCGATTCCACCTTCGTGGAGCTTGGACCTGGAGCTTACCACACTCATGGGACCACCGTTCGAGCCCTTGGCCACGGTTCCCCTTCGCCTCCTTACAGTAAAGACGACCTTTCTTCTTGCAATTACGTCAGCCCGTCGGGTGAGCGAGCTTGCGGCAGTCATGGCAACGCCACCCTGCACTGTCTTTTCCAAGGAGGCGGTAACCATACGGCTGCATCCAGCCTTTCTTCCCAAAGTTTCTTCCGAGTTTCACATCAATGAACCTATTGTTCTACCCTCGTTCTATCCAAAGCCTCATAACTCCAGCGAAGAGGCGCGCCTACACCTCCTGGATGTGAGGAGGGCGCTAGCCTTCTACGTAGACAGGACCAAGTCCTTCCGAAAAACGAATAGACTCCTGGTCTCCCTCGCTCCCAAATCTAAAGGAGAAGGTCTCTCATCGCAGAGAATCTCAAAGCACATTGTATCCTGCATAAAAATGTGCTACGAGCTCAGAAAGACTCCTTTGTCAGCCACTCCCAGGGCTCATTCCACCAGGGCGGTGGCAGCATCAACAGCCTTTTTCAAGGGCGTTGCATTGAAAGACATTTGCAGAGCGGCGACCTGGTCATCCTACGACACGTTCGCCAAACATTACGCCCTTCACAGGGTATTCCAAGAGGATACCCGTCTCTCTGCAGCGGTCCTCTCGGGGACCAGCTGCACATAATCCGATTACCCACCACCTATCTGGGTTACTGCTGGGTAGTCACCTATGGTGGAGCACCCACGGGGACACTCGAAGAAGAAAGAGAAGTTACTCACCGTAGTAACGGTGGTTCTTCGAGATGTGTCCCCGTGGGTGCTCCACTTCCCGCCCATCCTCCCCGCTTCGGATCTCTGTTAGTGTTTTGCAGGGGCAACCGAGGCGGTTGGTCGAGGAACTGGCGGGGACCGGATCGCGCACATGTCCAGGAGCGCGCCAGGGAGCGGCGCGCGCCGGCGCATGCACGGTCCAGCAGAAACTGCTTGGAAGATCCGATCTGCGGCGCCGGCCAAGCCGTCACCTATGGTGGAGCACCCACGGGGACACATCTCGAAGAACCACCGTTACTACGGTGAGTAACTTCTCTTTTCTCCAAAATACTCCAGAAACTTAAATGTATTAATCAATTTCCCTTCATAACGTATGTGTGAGGAAGGTGAGGTAAATGTCAACCTCATTTTACTGATGAAGAAATTTAAACAGTTTTTCCAAGATCCCGTCAGGGATGAGTAGGAGAGCTGGGTATAAAATTCTGGTCTCTCAAGTCCTATCAGTCTTTTAATTAAACAAACAAACAAACAAACCACCCTTTTATTTCCCCACTCCCGAATTGTGCCATATAAATAAATGCTACCAATGTAGTGGCCACCCCAGGCCCCAATAGCAAAGTGGTGTAAGTCAACAGGAGTTATTACTGAAGGAAAAGCAAAGTCTTTTAATATTTACAAAGCTAAGGCTACGTCTACACGTGCACCCAACTTCGAAATAGCTTATTTCGATGTTGCGACATCGAAATAGACTATTTCGATGAATAACGTCTACACGTCCTCCAGGGCTGGCAACGTCGATGTTCAACTTCAACGTTGCTCAGCCCAACATCGAAATAGGCACAGCGAGGGAACGTCTACACGGCAAAGTAGCACACATCGAAATAAGGGAGCCAGGCACAGCTGCAGACAGGGTCACGGGGCGGACTCAACAGCAAGCCGCTCCCTTAAAGGGCCCCTCCCAGACACACTTTCATTAAACAGTGCAAGATACACAGAGCCAACAACTAGTTGCAGACCCTGTATATGCAGCACGGACCCCCAGCTGCAGCAGCAGCAGCCAGAAGCCCTGGGCTAAGGGCTGCTGCCCACGGTGACCACAGAGCCCCGCAAGGGCTGGAGAGAGAGTATCTCTCAACCCCCCAGCTGATGGCCGCCATGGAGGACCCCGCTATTTCGATGTTGCGGGACGCGGATCGTCTACACGTCCCTACTTCGATGTTGAACGTCGAGGTAGGGCGCTATTCCCATCCGCTCATGGGGTTAGCGACTTCGACGTCTCGCCGCCTAACGTCGATTTCAACTTCGAAATAGTGCCCAACACGTGTAGACGTGACGGGCGCTATTTCGAAGTTACTGCCGCTACTTCGAAGTAGCGTGCACGTGTAGACGCAGCCTAAATGTTGTACATCAGATTGGAAGTAAGATGACTGAAGTTTTTGTCTTCTGAGTATAATTAGATCATGACCAAAACTTTCCTGTTGACTTCAGTGGATATATGTTTGGACTTTGGTAAAATCCTGGCCCTATTAAATCAGTGAAAGTTTTGCTGTGGACCTGAGTGGAACCAGGATATCCTCCTGGTTTTAAATGTACATTTAAGCTGCGTCTACACGTGCACGCTACTTCGAAGTAGCGGCACCAACTTCGAAATAGCGCCCGTCGCGTCTACACGCGTCGGGTGCTATTTCAAAGTTAACTTCGACGTTAGGCGGCGAGACGTCGAAGTCGCTAACCTCATGAGGAGATAGGAATAGCGCCCTCCTTCGACGTTCAACGTCGAAGTAGGGACCGTGTAGACGATCCGCGTCCTGCAACGTCGAAATTGCTGGGTCCTCCATGGCGGCCATCAGCTGGGGGGTTGAGAGATGCTCTCTCTCCATCCCCTGCGGGGCTCTATGGTCACCGTGGGCAGCAGCCCTTAGCCCAGGGCTTCTGGCTGCTTCTGCGGCAGCTGGGGATCTATGCTGCAGGCACAGGGTCTGCAACCAGTTGTCAGCTCTGTGTATCTTGTGTTGTTTAGTGCAACTGTGTCTGGGAGGGGCCCTTTAAGGGAGCGGCTGGCTGTTGAGTCCGCCCTGTGACCCTGTCTGCAGCTGTGCCTGGCATCCCTATTTCGATGTGTGCTACTTTGACGTGTAGACGTTCCCTCGCTGCGCCTATTTCGATGTTGAGCTGAGCAACGTCGAAGTTGAACATCGACGTTGCCGGCCCTGGAGGACGTGTAGACGTTATTAATCGAAATAGACTATTTCGATGTCGCAACATCGAAATAAGCTATTTCGATGTTGGCTGCACGTGTAGACGTAGCCTTAATGAAATACATTTTTCTCATCACCTCTCACAACTAACTGAAAATTAAAGTAACTTCCTTTCCTTTCCCACCCCAGACCCCCAATTCTCAACCTAGTCATTCACCCTCCTTCCTGCCTAGATCTCCAATTCCAAGTCTATTCCTGCAGCCTGCCTGCCACCCAGACCCTGTACTTAAGCCCACTTTCTGGCAGCCTTCTCCCACACTGAACCACTCATTCCCCTCACACACCAGCCCAAGAGCTTAGAGGGGCCCACAAAATTTCCTAGCCTGGCCTCCCAAGGCTGCCAGTGTGCCTTTGTGCATCCAGATCTCCCACTGAGTCACCCACACCCAAACTGCCCCAGACCTGGATCCCCTCCACACTTGGAGACTGCTGGGCTGAGCCAACCCTTACACTGAGTTGGAGTCAGATGCAGCCGCACGGCTGAGTCCCTGTACTGAGGGAGGTGGGAGTTTCTGGGTGATGTCCCCACCCCAATGCAGCTAATGGTCTGTGCTCCTCACTGCTAGAAATGTGAAGATCTCAGGTTTTCTTAATGGTCCTCCTGTCACAGACTTCCAGTATGGCATTGGACCCCTCATTTGATCTCAAAGGGAGATTTTCCACTGATATTTTTAAAGCAAGTAAGGAACTTAATTATTTTGTTTTCATTTTCTTCATATGGGGGAAAAAAGGGATGATACTTATCTCCCTCACAGGAGTTTGTCTGAATTGATTGATTGGTTTTGGTTAGGTGCTTGTGAGGTCAGCAGATGTAAAGTGCTGAGAAGTGCTGTTTTGCAAAGTTGTTTTTTAGAAGTTCAAAACCTTTCTGCTTCAGTCAAGCAGTAGGTACTGCCTTGGATAACAGGAGAATTTCGGTTTTGGACTTTATGGGATGATTTCTCCTTCCATTGTGAGATGCTGGACCAATTTGCCCAAAGAAGCAGGAGAGAGCAGGGCCCCACCCGGCCTCACCCAACCTCACTTTTCAAAGAGCTAGACTAAGGCTATGTCTATACTATGAGATAAATTCAATTTTTAATAAATTCAGTTATTAAACCTAGATATTTTGAATTCTAATTACATGTCTACAAACCTTCTTGAAATTCAACCCACCTTTTTTCCATGTCATCTCTGCATCTCCATTGCCCTATGCAAGTTCGACAGTGTGAGCAGTGCATTGTGGGTACCTATCCCATAGTGCCTTAGCCCCATTGCTTGTGGGTGTTTTATGTTTGAATCCCAGAATTCCAAGTACTGTCCCAGAATTCAGAGCACCAGGAACCATGCAAAAACAAACTGAAGATTGTGCCATTCCAGTGCAAGCATGGATCCCCAGGTGCTTCAACTCATAGCACACATCAGTTCGGCAATCACACTGGCTGTCATGCAATTTTTCCTTTGATTACAAAGCTCAATGACAGTTCAGTATCATGATGATGTCGACAATGGTTTGAAAGAGCAAGTCTTCCAACTGCATTCCAAGAACTTACAGCTGCTGGCTGCCCTGGATCCACATGCTGGTGTGAACACATTATTTTGGAGTCCTGCGATGTCCAGCAATGGGTGCAGAACTTTCACATGCGCAGGTCCACTTTTATGGAACTTCGTAATGTGCTGGCACTTGCCCTGAAGTGCAGCAACACAAGAGTGAGGTTGACTTTAACAGTTCAGAAGCAAGTGGCAGTCGCCCTCTGGAAGGCTGTAATGCCTGACCATTACTGGCCAATGGCAAATCTGTTCCGGGTGGGCAGATCTACAGTGGGGTCCGTGGTGATGGAAGTGATCCATGCAATCTGTCATGTCTCCTCAGGAAGACCATGACCCTGGAATATGTACAGGCCATAGTGGATGGCTTCGCTGCTCAGGGGTTTCCTAATTGTGGTGGGGCAATAGATGGCACACACATCCCCATCATGGCTCCAGACCACTTGGCCTCTGTGTATATAAACAGAAAGGGGTGCTTCTCATTGGTGTTGCAGGGGTTGGTAGATCACAAAGGTCACTTCACCAACATCAATGTTGGCTGGTCACAGAGGGTTTTTGATGTGTGCATCTTCCGAAATTCTGGACTGTACAGAAAGTTCCTAGATCAGAAAATCACGATTGGTGACGTGGAGATGCCTATTGTTATATTGGGCAAACTTGCTTACCCTCTGTTCCCTTGCCTTATGAAGCTCTACACAGGAGCCCTGGACCCCAGCAAGGAAAACTTCAATCACAGACTCGGCAGGAGCAGAATGGTGGTGGAATGTGCTGTTGGCCCTTTAAAAGCAGAGTTCAGATGTTTATTGACATGTTTGGATCTTTCTGAAACTGATGTCCACGCTATGATTGCGATATCTGCTATTTTGCACAACATATGTGAATCAAGGAAGCAGACTTTCACATCCATCTGGAACTCGAAGCAGAGGCCATAGGCAGGGCTTAGTCACTGAGGCAGCAGTAATGAGTCATGCTTTAAAAAATAGCTTAATGAATGATCTATAACGCCCATGCTGCCCATTCAATCTGACATAATGCCAGTAAATCATACCATGTCAATGTATGAATGATTTTACGTGGTGGGAGGGGCTTAAGTTGCAGTAAGTAAAATGCACGCGATGGGCAGCTGTGCCTTCAGCCTTCCGCCAGCCAACCAGTTCCTTCAGCTGCATGTCTGCTGCGGAGCAGGGAGTTTCAGTGGGCAGCTGTACCTTCAGCCTTCCCTCAACTGCTGGAGTTCTTTCACCTACACCTGGCATTGCACTGAGTCCCAGGAGTAACCTCGGGCAGTCATCTCACATGACATCTGCTAACAGATTGCCACATTTCTGTTGGCCACCCGAAGTCTCTTCGCCACCAATTTGTCTCTCCAAATCGCAAGAAGATCCAGAATCTCCTGGTAGGTCCTTGCTGGGGCTCTCTTGCGACCCTGAGAAGTGCTGGGCAGATAACTACCCTGAGCACTCATGATTGCAGTAAATGGCTCATGATGCAACTGCTACCGAAGCGGTGCGATGCAGTGGGCAAAGGAATTTTTTTCATAATGGGCACCCTTTATATTTGCAGGGCTGGGGTCTGCTGAATTCCAATTCAAATTCTAATTCTAATTCAAATTCAGTCAAAACTTCACGGGCTTCTTATGACCTTCTTCTTGTGCACCTGGATAGAGAGCAGCATACAACAAAGTGGCCATACATGGAGGGTCACCGCATAGCTTTGTGGGATACATATGGGACACTTCTGGAGGCTGATCAATTCAAATTATGGACATGGTGCTTCCACACTAGCCTTGATTTGAGATTTTAAATTTGAATTTGACACTATACCCATCCTGTAATATTGATACTTTGTAATCAGTATTACATCTCAATAAATCAAGATAATAGTATTAATTTTGAAGACAGTGACATTTTAATATCGAGCTAACTCCTTGAAATTTGATTTTTATCTTGTAGCATAGACACAGCCTACGACACAGGTAGTCCAGATAGCCTTATGCGGTGTGTGTGCTCTGCAGAGAGGGGCTTGGGGTTTGCACTACATTTTGCTTCTGTTCAGGACCCTTTTTTTTTTTTCTGTAGTCATGCCCAGTATGTACATGATGGTAGAAAGGTAGGAACCACCTGTAACAACAGTTTTAAAAAAAGATTGCCTAAGCTATGATTATCTCCAATGTGATTCTCTACCAGATGATGGGGTAAAGGAAAAAAATATGGACTTATGCCTCCTTTTAGCTTCTTTGAGCTATGTATAGAAGTCCCAAAAGGTTGTTTTTGATATTTGTTTGCAGATGCTGTCTAGAGTCATAGATTCCAAGACCAGAAAGGACCACTGTGATCTCCTACATAACACAGGCCATAGAACTTCCCCAAAATAATTCCTAGAATAAATCTTTTAGAAAAACATCCACTCTTAATTTTAAAAATGTCAGTGATGAAAAATCCACCAGAGTCCTTGGTAAAATGAGCCAGGGGTTAATTACCCTTCTCCTCATTCCCTGTCAAATATTTACACCTTATGCCCAGTCTGGATTTGTCTGGCTTTAGCTTCCAGTCTGGTCTGAAAGACTCTGGTGACTGGAGAACCTTGTGTAAATGGTGAGATCATACATGCCAAAGGAGTAAAAGCAGCATGGTGGGAGAAGATATTCTTAAACTGTTTAAAAATAACATCTGACTGATATTTTGGAACAAATGAAATGCTTGTTGAAGACTGCACATTCACATCCTTTCCATTAGGAAGGTAAGAATCTCAGAGTAAACCACTTCAGTGTTTCTCACTTGTCTTCCAGCAATACCAGAGAAGATAGGACTTCACATTTCTAACATTTCTGTGATGGCAAAACAAGTAGAACTTGCTTCTTAATTAAAACAAACTGATACATTCTTTCAGACTCCAGACTAGCACAGATCACCTCAGCTCCTTCCCCACTCCCAACCCCTTTTTTCATCCTTTTGTAGGTCAATTTTAAAACACTGGAGTGAAGCCATAGGAAATATTGGGTTAGCATAAATGAAAAGCATCACTTTTTAAAGAAGGAAATAGGCAAGACTATTTATATCCATAGAATGGTGTGGCACAGTTAGTGCTGCCATCTCAAGCAGAACGACCAAACCACTCCATACAATTGTTTTTCCTGGAATAGGAGTGGATTATAATTAGTTTAGATCTGAACTAGATTAATCTCTTTGTAATAGCACCTTTAATGGGGCTAGTACCAAATCCCAAGTGAAGGCTTTTAATGGGAGTTCAATAAGAAGCTAGGTGATGTAAAACATCAGTCAGTACAAAACCGCATGGGCAAACTTTTCTGCTGCATACCTGTTTCCTTTGTCATACTGTGGAAATGCAGCTGCTGGTGAAAACATTTGAAAGGTTGTGGATTCCAGTCACGTTAACTTCCTTTTTTCATTATTATAGGACAGTAAAAATCATCATCTTCTTCACCCAATTGTAATTTTACTTTTCCACTGTTACTTCTGTTCTCCCCTCTGTTTGACTTTTCATATATTTCATTTTTTTAAGGATACTGTGACATGGACATGGCAAGGCTATTCATTGTAAGTCTCCTAACCCTGTTAAAAACAACATACAAGAACTTCACCAATTACTGAATAGACTGGTAATGGCAAAACAGCCCTGTTAAATGTATAGAAATACATTTCTTAGCTTTTTGTTGTAATGGAATGTATTTGGGGATTGTAATGACAATATGTAACGGAGTCCAGTGTACAGTATGTTAATGGATGGAGCATTAACCAGGGATTCAAGACTCCCACTGCTGGTTTGCTGGGTGACCTTGGGCAAATAACTTCATCTCTCTGTGCCTCAGTCTCCCCATCTATAAAAAGGAGAAAATGTTGCTAACTTCCTTTTTAAAGAGCTTTGCAATAAAAAGCACTACAGTGCTAGTGCAATAAAAAGCACTATATAAAAGATAGGCAGTGTTCTTGTGCCAACAAGTTTTGTACTTGTTTTATTTTTCTGCTTACAAGCATGTATCCTTTTCCAGTTATATCACCCTGAATTTCACCCTTGGTTTTATTGGTATCAGTCTAGAGAAGGGTCTCTCAAACTTTATATAGTTGGGACCTGGTTTTTTTTTTTCAGTACATATAAATATATATTTAAAAAAGGAATGAAAATGAACACATTTTCACTGTGTATTATTTATTCACAATAATAATATTACATAATGATAATTTGTACATTGTCTAAGGACCAGTATTTTGTTTTCCAAGGACCAGTACTGGGCTGTGGACCACACTTTGGGAAACAATGCTCTAGAGTAATTCCAATGCATTCAAGAGTTTTAAACCAGTGTTCAAAGGGTAAAAGGACAGGAAAACCAGGCACTATTGCAGGTGAATTGCATTTGTAACATTTCCAAATAATTCTTTCCATTTATTCAAGAATTAAACTTTATAAATGCAGAGGCTCTGCCCTGGTTGTAGAGTGTCCAAGAAATATTCTAAGGCTTGAGTGCTTACAGGCTTTGGCATTGTAGATAGATCAGGATGGTTCTCACAGATGGTTTAAAAAAAAGTAAGGTTCTGGATTTTCTGGTGACTAGTAACACCAGAATAATAACTGATACAGAAGAGAAAAATGTTGCAGTTAAATAACTGTGCCTAGATATTGTGAAACGTTGATTTGGTTAGTCTTCTCCTGGCTTTTGCTTTTTTCACGTTACAGAAAAGCAGACAGGGATGTGAAATTCTTATTGTTTCTGTTCCTTTTTTCTTTTTGGACTGTCATCTGTTACCATTGAGAGCAGTCTCTCTCCATCCTCTTTAGAGCCCCCTTTCAGGAAGTTGAAGACTGCTATCAAATCGCCTCTTAGTCTTCTCTTCTGCAAACTAAGTAAACCCAAATCTTTCAGCCTCTCCTCAAAGGTCATGTGCTCCAGACCCCTAATCATGCTCGTTGCCCTCCACTGAACCTTCTCCAATGTGTCCACACCCTTTCTACACTGGGGACCCCAGAACTGGATGAAATACTTCAGATGACACCTCACCAGAGCCAAGTAGATGGGAATAATAACTTCTCTGGATCTGCTGGAAATGCCTCTCCTAATGCACCCCTTTTTGACTACAAGGCCACACTGTTGACTCGTATCCAGCCTCTCATCCACTGTAATCTCCAGGTCCTTTCCTGCTTCATTGCTACTCAGCCAGTCGGTCCCCAGCCTGTAACAGTGCTTGGGATTCTTCCATCCCAAGTGCAGGACTCTGCACTTGTCCTTGTTGAACCTCATCAAATTTCTTTTGGCCCAATCCTCCAATTTGTCTAGGTCACTCAGGACCCTATCCCTACCCTCCAGGGTATCTACTTGACCCCCTTGCTTCGTGTCATCTGCAAATTTGCTGAGGGTGAAATCCATGTCCTCATCCATGTCATTAATAAAGATGTTGAACAGTACTGACCCTAGAACTGATCCTTGGGGCACTCCACTTGAAACCGACTGCCAACCAGATACTGAACCATTAGTAATAGAACCATTGACCACTACCCTTTGGGCCCATCTGTCAAGCCAGGTTTCTATCCATCTTACAGTCCATGTATCCTATCCATACTTCCTTAACTTATGAACGAGAATATTGTGGGAGACTCTATCGAAAACTTTGCTGAATCAAAGTATATCACATCCATTGACATCCCCATGTCTACGGAGTCTCATCATAGAAGCTAATCAGATTGGTCAAGAATGACTTGCCCTTGATGAATCCATGGTGACTACTCTTGATCACTTTCCCCTCTTCTAAGTGCTCCAAAATGAGAATTCCTTGAGGAGTCCCTACATGATTTTTCTGAGGTTGACCTGTCTGTAGTTCCCCAGATTGTCCTCCTTTACTTTTTTAAAGATGGGCACTACATTTGCCTTTTTCCAGCCATCCAGGACCTCTCCCAATCTCCATGCGTTTTCAAAGATAATAGCCAAAGGCTCTGCAATGATATCTGCCAAATCTCTCAGTAGCCTTGAATGCGTTAATTCCAGACCCATAGATTTGTGCGTGTCTAACTTTTCTAAATAGCTCTTAACCCATTCTTTTCCCCGCTGAGGGTTGCCCACCTCCTTCCCATACTGCATTGTCTCATGCCGTAATTGGGGAGCTGACCTTGTCCAGGAAGACTGAAGCAAAAAAGCATTGAGTACTTCAGCCTTTCCCACATCATGTGCCACCAGGTTACCTCCCTCATCCAGTAACGGTTCAACACCCTCCCTGATAACCCTCTTATTGTTAACATACCTCTAGAAGCCCTTCTTATTGCCCTTCGCGTTCCTTGCTAGCTGCAGTTCCAGTTGTGCTTTTGCTTTCCTGATTACCGCGGCATACTCCAGCCATATATTTATAGTCATCTGTCCAAGTTTCCACTTCTTATATGCATCCTTTTTGCGCTTAAGCTCGCCAAGGATTTCCCTTGCAAGCCAAGCTGGTTGCCTTCCGTATTTGCATTTCTTATTGCGCATCAGGATCATTTGTTTCTGTGCCTTCCATAAAATCGCTTTAAAATGCTGCCAGTTCTCCTGAACTCCTTTCCCCTTCATAGTAGCTTCCCAGCGGATCCTGCCCATCAATTCTCTCAGGGAATCAGTCTGCTCTTCTGAAATCAAGGGTCTGTGTTTTATTGCTCACATTTCTTCCTTTTGTCAGGATCCTGAAATCTACCATCTCATGATCACTGCAGCCCAGGTTGCCACCCACTTCTATTTCTCCTACTATTTCTTCTCTGTATGTGAGCAGCAAGTCAAGCTGTGCACGGCCCCTGGTCAGTTCCTTCAGCTCTTGGACTGGGAAGTTATACCCAACATTCTCCAAAAACTTCCTGGATTGTTTGTGTGCTGCTGAATTGCTCTCCCAACAAAAGTCTGGGTGATTAAAGTCTCCCATGAGAACCAGCACCTGTGATTTGAAAGCTTCTCTTGGTTGTCTGAAGAAATTCTCGTCTACCTCACCTACCTGATCTGGAGGCTTACAGCAGACACCAAACACGATATCACCTTTGTTGCTTCTGCTTCTAAGCTTAACTCAAAGACACTCAACTGTCTCTTCTCCCTCCATGAATTGGAGCTCTGAGCAATCATATTGCTCTCTCATATAAATCGCAACTCCTCCTCCTTTTCTCCCTTGACTGTCATTCCTGAACAGTTTATACCCTTCCATGACAGTTCTCCAATTACGTGAGTCATCCCACCAAGTCTCTGTTATTCCAATCACCTCATACTTCTTTGACTGTGCCAGGGTCTCTAATTCCTCCTGTTTGTTTCCCAGTCTTCTTGCATTCGTGTACAAACACCTCAGATAATAAGCTGATTGACTTACTTTCTCCTTTTGTTTTGTTTTGTTCCAGAGCATCTCTTCTATAAATTATACTAAACCCTTGTAATTACACCGTAACCATCAAGACATTTCTTATGCCAATTATTTCATGTTTCCTAAGAGGTGATAATGCTGGAAAAGAATTTCCCAAATACATTTAAAAGAAAATAAATGGGTGCCAATGGGATCTTCAAGAATTGCATATCTGGATCCCAAATTTATTTAACAATAGCGTAAGTAAAAGAGCTGTGCATAAATGTTTAGAAAATGTGTTGCAGAGAAGGATCTTTAAAAAGAACATGATAAACTAATTGGATATTATATCTTAATGGAAAAGGACAGCATGAAATGGTGTAAGTGGGTATAAACAGGAAAAACTAAAAACGTAGACTTAATACTTGCATAACTGAAAATGTGATCAAACCTTTTAAAGCTTCACTTCTTATTCAAATATGACATCAGTTTTAAACTATAAAGGTTGCATCTTCAGATTGATAACAGAATAAAAAATAAATCCTCCAGTGGGGCCAGTTAGTAAACCAGAGAGTATGAGAACTAGGGATGTAAAATCCTATTTAAATGCTAGGTTTAACTGGTTAGCTGATTAAATGGGAGCGGGAATAGCTGGGGAGGACCTAGGGGATGGAGGTTCCTCTGGCTGTGCTGGAGCACCCACGCTAGTGGCACACCAGGGACTGGGACTGCTGTGGCCAGGCTGAAGTACTCCTGTTTATGGTGTTAATTGCTCTCACTTCTCTTTCTGGCACAAACCTTCATGTCACCTAAGAACTTAAGATTTGCAAGAGTAGATATGAGCACAGGGGATACATGATTGAAGGACTCAAGCACACTTTGACTATGACTACATTAGTGTAGCGATGTCCAATAGGAATTCAAAGATTGCCACACGTGTACTTGTTGTCTTTCCATATTTGCCACATACACACACGCACTCTAAATAAATGCCCTCCCTCTCCCTCAGAGCTAGGCACTCCCAGCCCCCTACTAAATAAATGCTCTCCCCCAAAGCCAGGCACCCCCACCCTCTCTCCCCACTCTGAATGCCATCCTCCTCCCCCAGAGACATGCACCCCCAGCCCACCCACCCCCTTCCCTCCCGTGCTCTAATTGAATATGCCAGCAACTCACCGGAGCCACTGCTGCTGGAGCCACCATTAGAGCCAAAGCCACTGGGGCCATGCCAGGGCTGCAGGAGCTGCACAGGGCAAAAGACACAGGAGGAGCTGCTGCCACCATGCACTTGTCACACCAAGTGGTGGGGCGTGTGTGCGGAGCAGGTGGAGGGCGCTCCACGTGTGGCTGCAAGGAGCTGCATTTTGCCTCACTGCAGTGTCTAGTTTGCCACATGTGTTGAGTGGCTAGCATATTGGCCACCACAGTGCTAGAGGGTTTTGTCGACGAAGCTGGTGTTGTGTCAACAGAACCCAGGGAACATCTAGATTCCCAAGGTGTTCTGTCTACAGCAAATTGACAGAATGCAGCACTTTTGTCAGCGGTATTCTGCCTTTCCCACATGAGGGAGAATGTTTCTGTCGACAGAGATCTGTTCACAAAAAGCTGGTCAGGACATTCCAGGAGGCCCTCTGTCGATAGACAGGGCTTCCAGGTTGGCCATTTTGATGAGAAAGCAGGTGAGCGATCCAGCAACTCTGTCAACAGAGCAGATTGCTTTTCCAATCTGCTTTGCAGTCTGGCTGCAATCTGTTGACAAAAGTTTTGTCAGAAAATCACTCTAATCTAGACCTAGCCTTTGAGAGGAGATGATGAAGGGAAAAGCCTGAGGATAAATAGGGAAGAGTAGCAGGAAATGAGAGCAGAGATAAAGAGGTGGTTTAGACTCTGGTTGCATCTACACTATGAGATAAATTTGAATTTAAGGCAGTTAGCTTGATATTACCATGTGACTATCTTCACTGTAAATACCATTAGCTCTGTTTAGGGAGCACTAATATCGAGATCACAATATCACAGTTACCTGATGGGTATAGCGTCAAGCTCGAATTCAGAAGTTCGATTAAAGGCAAATGTGGAAGCGCCACATCTTAAAATAATAGCATCTAGAGGTGTCCCATATGTGACCCACAATACCCCTCACCGCTCCACTCTGGCTGCTGGTCTCCAGTTAATTGGGTAACAGGAAGATCGTGAATTTGGCTGTGGTTTTATGTTTGTATGAGAGCCTGAGGAATGTGTTTCTTTCTTTGCTATTAGCAGAGTGAGTGCATCTACCCATTACAAATAGCCCCTGCAGGGAGTTTGTGGTTCTGTCTCTACACTTATTTTTTTCTGCGCTGCCTGGCACCAGCCACTGCCCCACCACGCCACATGGGAACAAGGCTGTTGTGGGGGTCATGCTTGTGTAACACACCGAGAAACTTCTTCTCGGCACTTTACATTTGTGTGCGAACCCCTTCCCTCTCCCACAGGCACCATGCAGTTTGGGTCTTTCCCATCCTCTGCCAAATCACAAGGGTAGCCCCCAACCCATTAAAAGGATGTCCCTGCTGTTCAGTGCTGACAATGCTGCCAGGCAGCACCATGTCATATATTCCAACCCTTGGAGCCCTAAACACACTCAAAGATATTCGGGGGCTTGCTGCCACTGGGGAGAAGTCTCCCCCGATGGCTAAGATGTTTGGGGGCTTGCTGCCACCATAGGGACATGTCCTCTGGCAGCTAAGGTACTTAGGGAGGACCACTTCAACTGGCCCCCAATTAACACTCCCAAGCTGAAAGCATGGGACCACTGGGGCTTGCCGGGGCCAGGGGGAATTGTCCCCTAGTAGCTAAGATAGTTGAGGGGCTTCTTTAGCAGCCGCAGACCACAACACCCGCCCCCCACACTCTGCCAAAAATATTTTCTGGAGCTTGATGTCCATTGCAGACACCTGGTTTTATATTTCAGTTATATAATCTTTTTGCTAGTATCTGCCATCTGTCTTCATGCTTTGACCCCCTCAGAAAAACAGGGAGGAGGAGCTATGTGAGATTCCACTTGGCGTTATGAGTTCAGTGTATGATATTTCACTGTCACCTAGTTGGCAATGTCTGTATAGTGTAAGGGAAAGTCAAAAATTCTTTTTTTCTACACTTTTCTATCCTCTTTCTTCTAACTTTAGAACACAGTCAAAGCCCCTGTATTATTTTCAGGGATCCCATGCAATGATTGGAGGTGGGACAGCAATGGATGGCCAGTTGACAAGACAGTTCTTGCATGGAAGCCTTACAGTGTACCGGAAAGTCAAAGACTCTGCTGATCAGCAACTCTGTTTTCTGAAAAACTTTCCTATCTTGTCTGTCTTCACTCTTTTCGGGTCCCTGTATTATTTTAAATAAAGTCAAAAAATCTTTTTCCTGAGACTTTCCTATCCTCTTTCTTCTAACTTTGAGGGTCCCTGTATAATTTGTAGGGATTGGCATATTTTCGGGGTTTGGGAGGGGAATGAGGAAAGTGCGATGTGGGAAGATGATGTCAAAGACCAGTGAGCATACCCACAATGCTATGGGGATGAGGGAGCTGTGGGATAGTTGCCCACAATGCACTACTGCAACAGTTGATGTTGGCCAATTTGAGTGTATATGAATCGACTTTGTGAGGAGCACTTGGGAGGTGAGGATGGTCAGATTCGAACTTAAGAATTCCAAAGTTACAGAATCAATATTAATAAATTTTGAATTTATTGCATAGTATAGATGTAACCTCTGTAAGCCCTTGAATGAAACCCTTACTCCATGTGTGTGTGTCTTAACTATGGGATAGGTGCTTAATTTTTTTAATTATAAACTCAGCTGTTAAAATTCATAAGAAAGGACCAGCAAGCCCTCCCACTCCGCCAGTGCTTCTGTATCTCAGAAAACTCTTCCAATATGCAATAAAGTTGTTTCTAGGATTCATCATTTACTGTATTCAAAGTTACAAGTAAAATCATCTGTCTTTCAGCATGAGAGTGCTAACAGAAAGAACACTTTTGCAGTCAAAGGTGGAAGTGGTTAACCATACCTCATTTCCCAACTTCCCCCATGTTAAAACTTCATACTGCCTTTTAAAGCATTCAAGACCCAAAGTGCATGGATGGTTTCTTGTTTAATGTTTAGATGCTAGTGAAAATGTGCAAAATTCATACAAACTCTTAACTAATCTTCCCTCTTCTTGTAGGTGGGAGGTCAGTAGATATTAGCTCAGTTTTCATGTGGAAGAATGAACACACAGAGATGAAATTACTTACCTAAGTTCATATAAGTTGTAAGAGATAGACCTGAGGTTGAAACTCAAGATTTCCTGTTTGCCAGCCAGTAAGCTTCACCTCTCGTCGAGTGATAGATTTTAAGGAGATCATCTAATCTGACTTCCTTCATAGAAGAGTAGGACTGGAAGGGACCTCGAGAGGCCATCGAGTCCAGCCCCCTGCCCTCATGGCAGGACCAAGCACTTTCTAGACCATCCCTGAAAGCCATCTATCTAACCTCTTCTTAAATATCTCTAGTGATGGAGATTCTACCACCTCCCTTGGCAATTCGTTCCAGTGTTCGATCACCCTGACAGTTAGGAACTTTTTCCTAATGTCCAACCTGAACCTCCCCTGCTGCAATTTAAGTCCATTGCCTCTTGTTCTATCCTCAGAGGCAAGGAAGAACAAGTTCCCTCCCTCTGCCTTATGACACCCTTTTAGATACCTGAAAACTGCTATCATGTCCCCCCTCAGTCTTCTCTTTTCCAAACTAAACAAGCCCAATTCTTTCAGCCTTTCTTCATAGGTCATGTTCTCTAGACCTTTGATCATTCTCGTTGCTCTCCTCTGGACCCTCTCCAATTTCTCCACATCCTTCCTGAACTGTGGTGCCCAGAACTGGACACAATACTCCAGCTGAGGCCTAACCAGCACAGAGTAGAGCGGGAGAATGACTTCTTGTGTCTTGTTCACAACACACCTGTTAATGCATCCTAGAATCATGTTTGCTTTTTTTGCACAAGCATCACACTGTTGACTCATATTTAGCTTGTGGTCCACTATAACCCCTAGATCCCTTTCCGCTGTACTCATTCCTAGGCAGTCCTTTCCCATTCTGTAAGTGTGACACTGATTGTTCCTTCCTAAGTGGAGCACTTTGCATTTGTCCTTATTAAACTTCATCCTGCTTACCTCAGCCCATTTCTCCAGTTTATCCAGATCCTTTTGAATTATGACCCTATCCTCCAAAGCAGTTGCAACCCCTCCCAGCTTGGTATCATCTGCAGACTTAATAAGTGTACTCTCTATGTCAATATCTAAATCGTTAATGAAGATATTGAACAGAACCAGTCCTAAAACAGACCGCTGTGGAACCCCACTAGTTATACTTTTCCAGCAGGATTGAAAACCATTAATAACTACTCTCTGGGTACGGTTATCCAGCCAGTTGTTCACCCACCTTATAGTAGCCCCATCTAAGTTGTATTTGTGTAGTTTATTGATAAGTATATTACGTGAGACCGTGTCATATGCTTTACTGAAGTCTAGGTATACCACATACACCGCTTCTCCCTTATCCACAAGGCTCGTTATTCTATCAAAGAAAGCTATTAGATTGGTTTGACACGATCTGTTTTTAACAAAACCATGCTGGCTGTTCCCTATCACCTTACCACCTTCCAAACGCTTGCAGATGATTTCTTAAATGACCTGCTCCATTATCTTTCCTGGCACAGAAGTTAAGCTGACTGGCCTGTAGTTTCCCGGGTTATTCTTGTTCCCCTTTTTATAAATGGGTACTATATTTGCCCTTTTCCAGTCTTCTGGAATCTCTCCCATCTCCCACGATTTTCCAGAAACGATTGCTAAAGGCTCAGATACCTCTTCTATCAGCTCCTTGAGGATTCTAGGATGCATTTCATCAGGCCCTGGTGATTTGCAGACATCTAATTTTTCTAAGTAAATTTTAATTTGTTCTTTTCTTATTTCAGCTTCTAAACCTACCCCTTTTTCACTAGCATTCTCTATGTCAAGCATTCCTTCAGATTTCTCAGTGAAGACCGAAACAAAGAAATCATTAAACACCTCTGCCATTTCCAAATTCCCTGTCACTGTTTCTCCCTCCTCGCTGACCAACGGCCCTACCCTCTCCTTGGTCTTCCTCTTGTTGCCAATGTATTTGTAAAAAGCCTTCTTGTTTCCCTTTATGCTTGTAGCTAGTTTGAGCTCATTTTGTGCCTTAGCCTTTCTAATATTGCTCCTGTATGCTCGTGTTGTTTGCCTATATTCGTCCTTTGTAATTTGTCCTAGTTTCCATTTCTTATACGATTCCTTTTTTATTTTGAGATCATGCAAGATCTCCTGGTTAAGCCAAGGCAGTCTTTTGCCATGTTTTCTATCTTTCCTGCGCAGTGGGATAGCTTGCTTTTGGGCCCTTAGTAATGTCCCTTTGAAAAACTGCCAACTCTCCTCAGCCATTTTTCCCCTCAGTTTAGCTTGCCATGGGACCTTACCTGCCAGCTGTCTGCGTTTACCAAAATCTGCCTTCCTGAAATCCATTATCTCTATTGTACTGTTTTCCCTTCTACCCTTCCTTAGAATTGTGAACTCTATGATTTCATGATCACTTTCACCCAAGCAACCTTCCACTTTCAAATTCTCAATAATTTCCTCCCTATTTGTTAAAATTAAATCTAGAACAGCTTCCCCCCGGTAGCTTTTTCAACCTTTAGGAATAAAAAGTTGTCTGCAATGCAATCCAAGAATTTATTGGACAGTCTGTCCCTGCTGTATTAGTTTCCCAACATATACCTGGATAGTTGAAGTCCCCCATCACCACCAAATTCTGGGCCCTGGATGATTTTGTTAGCTGTTTAAAGAAAGCCTCATCCACCTCTTCCACCTGGCTAGGGGGCCTGTAGTAGACTCCTAGTAGGACCTTATCCTTGTTTTGTACTCCTCTGAGTCTAACCCAGAGACTTTCAACCTGTCCATCTCCTATGTCCATCTCCACCTCTGTCCAAGTGTGTACATTTGTAATATACAAGGCAACACCTCCTCCCTTCTTTCCCTGTCTGTCCTTCCTAAGCAGGCTGTAGCCTTCAATACCAACATTCCAATCATAAGTATTATCCCACCAAGTTTCTGTGATGCCAACGATATCATAGTTGTATTCATTTATTCGTGCTCCCAATTCTTCTTGTTTATTTCCCATACTTCTTGCATTTGTATATAGGCATCTCAGGCATTGATTTGGTCTTGCCTCCCAGTTTTGCCCTGGCCCTTCTTTTACTCTCCCAGTGTAGTCCACACTCCCTCCCATTTCAAGTTCATCTCCCAGGTGTCTGTGCTCTCCACTTACCTGCAGGCTTTGCTCCCCTGCCCCCGTCGAACCTAGTTTAAAGCCCTCCTCACTAGGTTAGCCAGCCTGTGTCCGAATATGGTCTTCCCTTTCCTCGAAAGGTGAACGCCATCTCTGCCTAGCAGTCCTTTCCGGAAAAGAATCCCGTGGTCAAAGAAACCAAAGCCTTCTTGGCGACACCATCTATGCAACCAAGCATTCACCTCTAGGATACACCTGTCTCTGCCTGGGCCCCTACCTCTGACAGGCAGGATTGAAGAGAATACCACCTGCGCCCCAAACTTCCTGACCCATGCCCCCAGAGCCCTGAAGTCACTCTTGACCTGCTCAGCGTCACGCCTCGCAGTATCGTTAGTGCCCACATGGATGAGAAGCATGGGATAGTAGTCAGAGGGCCAGATAATCCTCAACAATGCCTGCATAACGTCTCGGATATGGGCCACGGGCAGGCAGCACACCTCCCGAGAGGAAATGTCAGGGCGACAGATGGGTGTCTCCATCCCCGTCAGAAGAGAGTCTCCCACCACCACTACTCTACGTTTCCTTCTTGCAGGGGTGGCAGTAGACTTCCCAGCCTTGGGGGTATGAGGCTTCTCCTCTTCTGTACGGAGGCTTCTTCTCTTCTTCATGACACAGACCAGTTACTCCTGTATTGAGCCAAATAACTTGGGGTTGACTAACATGCAGGAAGGCACAGTCATGATTCACCATGTCTTACAATACATCTTCTGCCTTGTTTAAAAAGTGCTTAGCAAGATGTGAACTTTCTTGTGTTTTATTTAAAGCCAGTGAATCTGTACATATGTGTAAATGCATATCGCATTAGAAAATGTAACAGGTTCTTTTCCCCAAAGAAACTGCAGCATAAATACTGCTAAAATGTTTTTAACTTTAACAGAAGCAGGAACAAGCCCTATGAAGAAGAAAACTTTAGACAGCAGCTCAAGAAAGTTCAGCTCAGGCATAGGTATATTATTGGGGGGCAAAAAAAGAGTAAGTAAGCAAATGGTATTTGCAAGACAGTCAGCTGTAAGTATATTGTTACTTTAAAAAAAAAACAAAAAACTTACCATTTTTTCTGCCTTCCCCAGCAAACAACTTTGTCTGATGACTTTGTGCCAGCTGTTCACCAAGGTAGAAGTTGAGGTAAGGATTGGAGAAAGGTTATTAAGTTTGGATTTTATAAAAACAGATTGTTTCTGTATTTTTATTAGTATCCAACAGGAAGCAAATGTCTTTTGGAAACAAATACAGTTCATGCCTCCGTAGATTTGCTTACTTTACAGGGCAGTACAGTGGGTGCAGCTCTTAATCTGCAGCCCATGTTGATGTCTTTCAATTTGATGAGAGCCCATCCGTAGACATGGCCAACTTGAAAGGGTTTTTGCAGTGAAATCACTATTAAGAGTCAGTGCTCACAACATTTAGACTCATTGGTTTTGAAAAGACTGAACAGGTTATATTACAAAGTAGCTTGTCCCTGCCCTCCCCATTTCTGCCCCCAGACCTACCCCAGAGCCATTCACACTGACTTCCATCACATGGCAGTGCCCGGCCATCCATGTAACATGCTTACACTACTAGTTCACTATAGCTTAAAGTTAAACACTTAAGGAATTCAAAAGTGTGCCTTGTCTACAGAACCTTTTATCTTAATTTTCTTATTTTTATTAACTTCTACAGAGGTGTATCTGTTGAGAGAGAGAATAATAAATGCACATTTCAGATCCTGATTAGCACAAAAATGAATCGCTCACTTCCCAGCAAAGACTTACTAAGTGAGGGACTATCTTACTACAGCTAAATTAATTTAGCAAAAAATTCTATACAACACTTACAAGGAAGCACTATGCCTGGTAAATAGAAGAAAAGTGTTGATTTGGTTGGAATACAGTGCCGTCTCTGTTATTTATTTTCAAAATTTAAGACTCAGCGATGGGTCTCTCGGTGGTTGGTTGTCTCCTTGTTGGAAGGGTGTTGATATTAATATGCATGAATTGCTATGTAATGCAAAAGAAAATGCAAGTATATCCATTGTGTATTTGTGTGGAGATATGTGGGCCTAATTCTTCTCTCAGCTACTATGGTTTTACACAGGAGTAACTCATTTGACTTAAATGTCTTTATTAGATAGGTAGAGAGAGAAAATAGTTAACATTCTATTCAGTTTTTTCAAAGCACTATTACAGTCTCAAAACTTAATGCTAGTCAGCCTGTAATAAAACAAATCTCCCCTCAGATTCTAAAATTATAAGAATTAGATGCGGAGTATTTCATTAATATAGATCTCCCCCCCAACAGAAAAAATTAAAAAATTGAATTAATAAATAAATTAAAATAAATTAGACATTACCATGAGCTTCCATATATTTTTATATATAAATGCACAGCAATGTACCAACTGTATTTTGTGAATATATTGGAATATGTTTATGATTAATTGTATATGTTACACATGAAACAGTTACGCTGAGAATCTGATTGACAAGCTTACTGCAAAGTGCATACCTGGTATATAGCACAGAAGGGAAAGGGCAAGCCCAGAATATGTTAGGGAGTTGCTTTCATTACTTGAGTGAGTTTATAAAGATTTTACGTGACTAGATGAGAGCACTTATTAATCATCAGCTGGAAATTAATTGTGCTAGCCCCTGTCGCTGGATGGGACAAATTAAATCAAGACATCTTAAGAGTGTGGGCAAGTCACATGCAATGAGGGTTTGTCTCCGCTATGCTGCAGCAATTGATCCACCTGCCGTTGATTTATCATGTCATCTTAGATGTGATAAATCAATCCCCAAGTGCTCTCCCATCAATGCTGGTACTCCGCCAGGACAAGAAAAGTAGCCAGTGTCTGTGTGAGAGCAGCCTCCACCAACCTTACCACACACAAGAGGCCGCAGTAGGTACTTAGACTTCAGTTACACTATAGCTGAAGTCATGTAGATTTAGATCAGTGGCCGGGGTTAGTGTAGACAAGGAAAAAGTCTCAAACATCACTCTTGCCTTTGGAGAAGGTAGAGGTCTTTGGAGAAGGTAGAGGTATTGCAGGTCTCAGCCAGTGAAGAGTAGGTTTGCTCTTTCATACCAAGGTCTGTGACACAGACCAGCAGGCTTATGTGGATCAGCCATGTCTGTGGTTTATGCTCTTGGATAGTTCAAATGTGTTTTGACTTCATCCTTTTTGCATGTCTGCAGTCAAGGATTATGCACAGCGTGAACAACTGTAACTGCAGAGGGTGTCGGTGCTTTGCTTTGCTAGCCCCAGAGTTAACCACTATTTCATTCAGGAAATATGGAGGAGGAGTTAATTTAATAACGGGCAGAGTGGTGTGGGACTCAGAGCAAAGGGTATATACGTGGGGGGGTCCTCAGGGATCAGCCCAGGGATTTCCATGCCAGAAGGTAAGGCCACTTGTACACCACTCATCTGAGAGCACACTAGCTAGGAGTGAGTGGCTGATGGTTACAACCACTTGAAAAGACGCTCCCGGACAGTAAGCCAGTGTAGTACTGCACACAGGCATAATGAAAGAGATGGCTTGCCAAACTGCAAAAGAAAATTTGATTGGGCTGTGTTTCCACAATAAGAACATACAGTATCTCACATATTACAGATGACTGACCTATACGTGCAGACACCATTATGTGGCAAATTATGTAATGAATGCAAACATCAGAAGGATTGAAACAGGAGTTGTGCATCCCTCCATACTGTCTGTTAATTTTCTATGAAAGTTAACTGTGTTCACATGAGCCAAGCCCATGTTCATTGTCCTCCTGAGGGCTGCCTACTTTCTACTAATACCAAACCTATCATAACTTGCCCTGACCCTGCTCACTCTGTGGCTTGCTTTCCCCACCCTCACGCACTTCCTTCTTTTCACTGGGCTGGCTGAGAGGTTGGAGGTACAGTTCCAGCCAAGAGTGTGGGTGCTAGGGTGGGACCAGAAATGAGTTTAGGGTGCAGGAGGGGACTCGGGGCTGAGGCAGGAGGTTAGGGCACAAGGGTGGGAGGGCACCAGTTGGGAGTTTGGGCTTTAAGCTGGAGCTCGGGGCTTGGGACGCAGGAGGGTGCTCCAGGGGGCAATTGAAGTGTTTGCAGAGTGGGATGGAGATCAAGGGGGAGGGCTTGCATGGGGGTTCAGGCATGCGAACTCCAGGAACTACTTTCCTGGACACACCAGCATATCCCCCATATGGCTCCTAGGTGGAAGCATAGCCAAACAGCTCTGTGCACTCCCAGTGTCTGTGGTTACCATCTATTAAGAGCTGGAGAGCTGGCACATGAGGCAGGGGCAGCATGTGAAGACCCTCGACTGCCCCTGTGTGTAAGACCCAGGGGCGGAACATGTCACTGCTTCCCAGAACTCTGCAGGTGATGAGCAGGAAGCCTGCATTAGCCCTGCTAAGCCAGAGACCGGACTTTTAATGGGCCAGTCTGCTGACCTGAGCTGTCATTGTCCTTATTCAACCAGGCATTCCAGGCAAAAAGCAAGACACACGGCAACCCTAGTCAACAGGTTGTGAAGAATCACAGATGTGAACGCTACAGTTGTTGAAATCCTTAAAAATAAACCGTTTTAATAACAAGAGAACATTATTCTCACTCTTACGCAAATTCACTCATTTTTCTCTTACGTTTCAGAATAAAGACTGACTTTTACTGTGGTAATAGATGTATGCATATTTTTGGTGATGTGCTCGTAATTTAAAATGCATTCTGTAAACTAAATTACAAAGTCCTGACTTTTTGGTAATGCCCCACCCATTCAGAGAGCTGAATATAATCTATAGTGCTTCTTACTTTTCTGATAAATTATTCCAATGCAATAACCTTTCTTACAATTTAATAATAAGCCTATTCAGTGTTTTGGAGTCACAAGCTTTCTCAGGGTTATCTGCAGGCCACCTTGTTCCCATAAGAACCAGAATTTGCATTTGGATCTTGAATTAGTTGTAAGTCTTTAAACAGTCAGCTTCAAATAAGTTTAATACATATACAGTAAACCCTCAAAATATGCAATTTCGAGTTGCACTTAACTTGAGTGCATATTAACGCAAGTTAAGTGCAGCTCAAAATCCTGCTTCCCCAGGCCCTGGCTCAACCTCCCTGGCAAGATTAATTTGAGTTTAGTCAGCCTCTTATTATTTTTTCTGTGTATTTATTTTGTTCACATTCCAAAAATGGCAAACATATGTCGTCTCTTTCATCCTGAAATAAGGCCATTCATCATTTCTTCTATTGGAAGGATTTCTAATCATTTATTTCTCCTAGTCAATGTCTGGAAATTTGCCTTTTTCCAAAAACAAGCTATAGAATACCATTACTCAAATTTTTGAAATTTAACTGCAGCATCAGTGTGTTTCCTATAGGTTAGTATTAATACAAACTGAATTTAAATTGTAATACAGTACTAGGTACCTAGGTGTTAAGGGCGGTTTTAAAAGTATATACAGTCCTTGAGAGCTAAATACCAGAGCTCATTCCTAATTTTTGGAAGAACTATAGGGAGATACACCTCTCTCATAGAAGTGGAAGGACCTTGAAAGTTTAGTCCCCTGCACTCACAGCAGGACCTTTCATCATCCTTGGCAGTTTTTTTTTTTCCCTCCTTAAATCTATTTGCTCTAGCTCCCCAAATGATCACCTCAAGGATTGAGCTCACAGCTGTCTTTAGCAGGCTAGTGCTTAAACCACTGCGCTATCTGCCCATTTCGTTTCAGGTTTCATATTAAAACATTTACAACAGATCTGTCCAAAGTAATGTGTAGCAATAGTGGAACAAATCTACAAATAATCTGTGAGGGGTTTTGTTGGGGTTAGTTAAAAACCTGAGCTGTTTCTAAGGTTATGGAGACCTCTAGAGGCTGATTACTTAATTGCTTGACTGGTGTGTTTTCCCCTTTATGATGCAAAACCCTGCTCATTTTCTATCAGGAATAAGTTAGTGGCTGTGCGGATTTACTGAACAAATTATGCTTTTCAGTTTCTGCCTGTTCATGTTCCTACTGAGGAAGAGAAAAAGGATCCTACTCTTTTTGCAAACAGAGTCCGTAATACCATGGCAATGTACGTATCCATAAAAAAGCTTACCAAGAACTCTTCATATATATACTAGGCACCTGTTCAGCCATATTTTGAACTGTTTTGGGGATCTGAAGTATTTCAGGGAGTAATTGAAAAGCTAGGATTCACCTGAGTACTACATTTTGTATTTGAATCTCTAAATGAATTGCATGAGGTATAAATGCCTCTGTAACTATACAATTCTAAATTGGCCAATTATAACTGACTTAAGTTAATTGTCCTGTGTTCCACTGCAGTGCATTTAATTGGTTAAAAAAATGGGGTGATTATTTGCATGACAAGACATAAGTGCCCAGATTGTTTTCTCTGCTATGGTCAATGGGCCTAATTCTGCTCTCTTTCAGCAATGTAAATCTCAAACAAATGTCTTGAATGCAATGACTCTGGATTTACACTGGTGTAACTGTGAACAGAATTTGACCCAGCAACTATATTAATGGTGCAAGGGTAAATTCTCATCTTGCCTGTTCACATATCACCTTTGAGACCAGTACAGGGGAAGATTTGGATGGCTGGGGAAGTAAGATTCAAAATTCTCCTTGTTAAGATGTTTGTCTGTCTACAATATTTCAGGGCATTGAATGTGCCAGTTACAGACCATACTTTTGAAGACTGCAGACTCATGATTTCAGCAGGACAGCTGACCTTGCCCATGGAAGCAGGCCTGGTGGAATTTACCAAAATCAGCAAGAAGCTAAAGTAAGAGAGATTTTACTATTCAGAGTTTTTCAGTGACTTCAGAGAACACGGAATGCTGAGTAATGTTCTCCTGCAGCAGAGGACAAATTGCCTGGTGATGAGTTGATGTTATGTAATGTATTTTAGGATTTGAAAGGCAATATAGTCTTTGTAGAAATTAAATAAGAAGAAGGCCCACATGGGCTTAATTGTGGCTTGAACTGTGTGCCCATGTGAGGAAGTAAGAATCTGCCTGTTGTAGTTAATATCCCCTGCTTGGCATCTCACAATCTTCAATGTATTCATCCCTACAGCACCCCGTGAGGTAGGGAAGTGCTATTAGCCCCATTTCACAGATAGGGCCCTGAGGCACAGAGACACCCACTAGTCACACACAGGAAATTTGGACCAGAGCGGAAAATAGAACCTCCCAAGTGTCGCTTTGTACCAAAATTATTGGACCAAACTTCCTCTGAGTTGTGGGTAAGGTACTGTCACTTTTCCTAGCTGAATGTGAGATGAGTTAATTGTCTTCTCCTATTTGTAACCTAATGCTGTGACATGAAACAGTGATGGCTCAGGTAATCCAAATTTAAGACAGTGAAGTGTTGTCTTTAATGAACTCTGATCTTCTTCCCAGTGAGTGCAGAGACAACTAAGTACAGATTTATCTTTAGTAAAACCAAATAGTTTTTAAGTGGGTTTTAAATGCTGTTTCAGTATCAAATCACACATTGAAAATACTGCCTTTTTAGTATACGACATACTCCAGTCTAGCCAGTTTTCTGCTTTGGAAAGTACAATCACTAATTTGCTATGAAAACTCTATCTCTCTTGGGCCCTGCTACAGAGAAGTTAATTATGTCTTCCTCTGATTTTTGTAGTCTAAAATGGGATCGTATCAGAGATCAATTGGATAAGTTTGCTGCTGTTGCAAGTGCTTCCAAAGGGGGACGGATTGGAATTGAGGAGTTTGCTGATTACTTGAAGCTGCCTGTCTCAGATGTTCTCAAAGAGCTCTTCCTACTCTTCGATAGGGTAAGGGTTTATGGCACTGCCTGAAATAAGGGGTCTTTGTAACATTCTCTTACAAATCATTTTCTCTAAATATATTTGTAAGTATAAGTCCTGCTCACTAAGGCTACGTCTACACGTGCACCCAACTTCGAAATAGCTTATTTCGATGAATAACGTCTACACGTCCTCCAGGGCTGGCAACGTCGATGTTCAACTTCGACGTTGCTCAGCCCAACATCAAAATAGGCACAGCGAGGGAACGTCTACACGGCAAAGTAGCACACATCGAAATAAGGGAGCCAGGCACAGCTGCAGACAAGGTCACGGGGCGGACTCAACAGCAAGTCGCTCCCTTAAAGGGCCCCTCCCAGACACACTTTCATTAAACAGTGCAAGATACACAGAGCCAACAACTAGTTGCAGACCCTGTATATGCAGCACGGACCCCCAGCTGCAGCAGCAGCAGCCAGAAGCCCTGGGCTAAGGGCTGCTGCCCACGGTGACCACAGAGCCCCACAAGGGCTGGAGAGAGAGTATCTCTCAACCCCCCAGCTGATGGCCGCCATGGAGGACCCCGCTATTTCGATGTTGCGGGACGCGGATCGTCTACACGTCCCTACTTCGATGTTGAACGTCGAAGTAGGGCGCTATTCCCATCCGCTCATGGGGTTAGCGACTTCGACGTCTCGCCGCCTAACGTCGATTTCAACTTCGAAATAGCGCCCAACACGTGTAGACGTGACGGGCGCTATTTCGAAGTTACTGCCGCTACTTCGAAGTAGCGTGCACGTGTAGACGCAGCCTAAAGTAGTAAATTGCCAACCAGTCTTTGAGGAAACCAGTGGCTGCCTTTTTTTTGAGCAGGGAGTCAGACTTGATGACCTCCCAAGGTCTCTTCCAACCCTGTGATTCTATGATTGAGTTAAAATTTAAGTTAATGGGCTGCTTGTAAGATTCCAGTCCTGGAACAATGAAGTCCACTGGTTAGTCCTAGACCTGGTACAGCACAAGCAGTGGTACAACAGCACAACATGCAGATGACACCACAAGAGCTCCAAGCCCTGGACTGGAGCGGGCAAGACAACATGTACAGATAAATAGTAACAGAGGGGTAGCCATGTTAGTCTGTACAGAAATGTAGCACTTTACAGACTAACAAAATGATTTATTCAGTCATGAGCTTTTGTGAGACAGACCCACTTTATCCGATCAGTCTCATTTCCAGTTGTCAGTCTGTATTGGAAATGAGATTGATCGGATGAAGTGGGTCTGTCCCACAGAAGCTCATCACTGAACAAATTGGTTTGTTAGTCTTTAAAGTGCTACGTTTCTGCCATTTTGTTTTATCTACAGATAAATAGTTCTTTGAGGGTCCCCATGGGTACTCCACCTTAGGTATGTCAGCACTGCTGCACCTGCAGGCCGAAGATTTTTGTAGCAGTGCCCCTCAGCCAGCTGCTCGCTCATGCAGAGCACAGGCTCGAGGTGCTGTGACAACTACTGCTTATAGGTGAGCAACCTGTCACCTCTGTTCTTCTCTTCTCACTGCCAGCTCTGATGGCATTTGCCTCTCGCGCCCTCAGACCTTAAAACAAACATTCAAACAATGAAGAGAAGAAGAAGAGTCTTTAAACAGTCTCTGTAAACATCAAACTGACTTTGAAAGCTTAAGAAAGAAACTGACAACAAGGAGAGCTGCTGACAAGGGCTGGGTCTTCAGTTGCCCCAGCCGTTTGCCAGGTCCACTTTATAGCGCAGCCAGCCACTCACTCATGCCCAGTTTCCCAGGTTTTAAACAGTGCTCTGTCTGTGGTGTCACAGTCCCTCTGTCAGACAGCCACACTCGCTGTGTCTGGGGCTTGGGACACCAGCACAGAATGGAAGGCTGTCCTCACTGCAGGAGCCTTTCAAACCGATCTCACAGAGGCAGAGAGCAGCATCTCCACATCTGGCTAATGGAGCAGGCTTCAGCTCCTGCTGAACAAACGGACTACCCCCTCAGATGCAGCCCACAGGAGCTTGAGAGTGACAGGCCTCTGGCACTGGCAAGCCCGACAAAAAGGGGGGAATCCCCCAAAGGCAGGAAGAGGTCATATGCCCTGACAGGCTCTGTGTTCCCAAGAGCAAGGGACCACCTCAAAACACCGTGCTGCCACACTCCCTGCAGTTAAGGGGGCAGCCCGGCTGTCCTCATCTAAGAGGCAAGAGAAGGAGAGGTCCAAACCCTCGTTATCTAAAGTAGTGGAGCTCTTTGGCAAGCCATCTGCCTCAGCTCAGCAGACTAAGCCCACACTGGCATTTGCTTTCACTTCTCAAGCCTGTGCAGGGTGAAGCTCTGAGAAACTGATACCAGAGAAGCACCAAAGCTCTGTCAGCCACTACTGCCGCTTCTCTCCCCTCAGTACCATTGACGCAGGGGTCTCCATTACTGATTCCCCCACCACCACCATTCCTCCCTTACACTTTGATGGAGGAGCTGTTTATTACCTCTACTACAAGCATTCTTTGCTGAGAGCTCTTTACATAGCTTGAGGCTCTCCTACTGTGATGCCTGGCAACTAATTTTTTAGTTTCTCAGATTCAGAGGACTACATGCCTCCTCAGTAAGTGCAAGGAGGCAACCAAACCTGCCACAGCCACAACACTGGCAACACCACTGGGCTCTCCCACCTCTACCACCCAGCCTGGCCATATTGGCCGTGTCTACACGTGCCCCAAACTTCGATTTCGAAGTTTACTAATGAAACGCTGAAATGCATATTCAGCGCTTCATTAGCATGCGGGCGGCAGCGGCGCTTCGAAATTGACGCGGCTTGCCGCCGCGCGTCTCGTCCAGACGGGGCTCCTTTTCGAAAGGACCCCGCCTACTTCGAAGGAACATGGGAATAAGGGGACTTCGAAGTAGGCGGGGTCCTTTCGAAAAGGAGCCCCGTCTGGACGAGACGCGCGGCGGCAAGCCGCGTCAATTTCGAAGCGCCGCTGCCGCCCGCATGCTAATGAAGCGCTGAATATGCATTTCAGCGCTTCATTAGTAAACTTCGAAATGGCCATTTGCATGGCCATTTCGAAGTGTGGGGCACGTGTAGACGTAGCCACTGGGTCGCATGGGGGGGCATGCAGACAACAGTCTTGGCCGCAGCCCATACCACAAGCTTTCCTGGTGCAGAGGGGCAGACCCCGCAGCAGTAAGCATTCATCAACCACGTTAAGGCTATCTGAGATCAAAGAATGTGCCTGACATTCAAGGGGGGGGGAGGACCGTTTACCCTCTCCCATTTCTCCATACCTGTTGTCCCCATCGTCAACTGCTTCAGTGGTACAACTTGCCACTTCAGATGAGAATTCCAAGTACTTTCAGGACCTTTTTAGGAGAGTCACACACAGACTCAAAATACCCCTTCCAGCATCAAGGAACTTCAAATGCAAATTGACAAACATTCTCCAGACATCTGCACACAACAGACTGGCAACTCCACTAATGAGGCTCTGCTAGAGCCAGCCAAACTCTGGAATACCCGTCCTCAATTATGCCCAGCTCAAAGAGGCTAGAGCACAAATACTGTGTTGCCCCCCTCTACCACTATCCCCGGGTGCAGAATTCCTTTTCACTCACCCACACTGCAACTCATTGATAATGCATGCAGTAAGTCAGAGGGGAAAGCAACACAATTATAGGGTCAACCCTGGGGGCAAAGACTGGAAGAGGCTGGACGCAATGGGGAAGAAAGCATACTCCTCAGCCAACCTACAATTTCAAATTGCCCAATTTTGTTTTTGACTATCTCTACATCTTCTCTGATGCAATTCCTGACAACGAAACAGAACAATACAAGATGCTCATGAGCGAATGCTGTCTAATTGTGAAAACAGCCCTGCAATCAGCATTAGACTCAGCACATCCTGCTGCCAGGTTCCTAATCTCTGCAGTAGTCATGAGGTGAGTGTCTGGGCTGCAACTGTCCTGGTTTCCCAAAGAGGTTCAGGCCACGGTGCAAGACCTGCCCTTTGAGATGTCTCGCCTCCTTGCTGATAGTACAAATGAGACTTTACGCTTCATCAAAGAATCAAGGGTAACTTTGTGTACTCTGGGCTTCCATTCGACCACCTCAAAGTGCCCTCAGAACAGACAGTCCAACTACAGATACAAGGCACTGGCCTTTAATAACAGGCAATTCAATAATAGGCGATGCCAGAAGCAGCCTAGGAGAAGGCAATCTTCAACACATTTTCCTCCAAGCCCTAACCCCATTCCCTTTCACTGTCCCTTTTCAGGAACCCATCTCATGAGCTGCTGCTCGTGTAAGAGACACAACTACTACTTTGGTTGGGGGCCCTAGAAGAGGCACCCGCTGAGAACAGGGGAATGGGACTCTATTCAAGGTACTTCCTCACGGAAAAAAATTCAGGGGTTGGAGACCGTTATTAGACCTCAGGTGCCTGGACCGGCACATTCTCTGTCAAAAATTCAAGATGGTAAAGCTAGCCACTGTTATCCCCGCTCTGCAAGGGCAGAACTGGCTGTCCACTCTCTACCTGCAAGATGCGTACTTCCATATGTCCAGTCACCCAGCACACAGGAATTTCCTCAGATTCACCATAGCAAATCAACATTACCACTACAGGGTGCTTCCCTTCAGCCTAAGTACAGAATTGAGGGTCTTTTCAAAGGTGCTGGCAGTCGTTACTGCATTCCTGAGAACAGAGGGAGTAACCACCTTTCCCTATCTAGACAATTGCCTGATAAGGGGCCAATCCCGCGCACAGAATGAGCAAGCAATGTCACTTACCAGGACACTCTTCTCTAGCCTTGGTCTGTGCATAAACCTTCAAAAGTGCACCCTTACAGCGACCCCAAGACTCGAATTTATAGGGACGCTCATAGACTGCCAGACTGCTACAGCCTCTCTTCCACCACACAGGCTGAAGATGATTCAAGACCTTGTCACTGGTCTGCAGCTTTCACTGACCGTACCTGCCAGGCAATGCCTATGCCTCATAGGTCACTTGGCAGCAGGGATATTGGTGGTACACGCATGTTTACGAATAAGACCCAGGCAGGCATAGTTCAGAGTGGTATTCAGGTCCCACCTACACCCTCTGAACGAGATCAGGAACTCCCTCACTTGGTGGACACAACCCAAAAATATGTGCTTGGAGTGCCTTTCCAGAGACCCTTTCCTATGCTCGTGATCATATTGCATACCTCCCTCTTGGGATAGGATGCTCATCTTGGAGATCAAGTAAGCCCAGGGTACATGGATCCCAAACAAGCAACTGCAACACATCGGTCTCCTAGAGTTGATAGCAGTACGGTGCATGTGCATGGAAGTGCCCACCCAGAGTTCCAACACTACCATGTGCATTCTAACAGAAAATATGACAGCCATGAAATATATAAACAAACAGAGTGGGGTGCACTCAAAACAACTCTGCCAGGAAGCAGTACTACTCTGGGAGAGGTGTATCCTCCGTCAGATTCACATTGTTGCAACTCGCATCCTGGGCAAGAACAGCAAACTGGCAGACAATCTCAGTCATATTTCTTAACAGACCATGAGTGGGAAATAAATAAGTCCTCCATTCACCGGCTTTCCATAAGTGGAGCTTCCCAATGATAGACCTGTTTGCCACAGCTGCCAACATTCTGTACCCCCTGTTCTGCTCCAGACATGCAATAGACCACAACTCTCTGGGGGATGCATTCAACGTCACACGGAATGCACCTTAGATGTGTGCATTCCCACCGACACCCCTCTTTCAGAGAGTAATAGGCAAGATAAGACAGGATGGAGCTCGGGTCATCTTCCTAGCTCCCAGATATCCCAGACAAACCTGGTTCCCTGCTCTGCTGCTTCTCTCCAGGCATCATCCTCACTGCTTCCCTCCTGTTCCAATGTTCTTCAATCAACAGAACAGCTCAATTCACCACCCAGCCGTCAACCATCTCCACCTGCATACATGGTACCTGGTTGACTGATGGGCCTGAGCTCCTATGCCCACCACAGGTTTGCATGATCCTAGAAAACAGCAGAAGACCAACAACAAGAAAGACTTATTCTCAGAAGTGGCAGAGTTTTATATCATGGTGCCAATCACAGTCATGTGACCCTGTGCCATCAGGGTTTCCACAAATACTCATTTACTTGACTCATCTGCAACAAATGAACCTACTGGTAAGCACCATCCGGGTCCACACAACTGCCATGTCAGCATTCCACCTTCCAATTAAAGACTGTTCAGTCTTTACTCACGCTTCAGTCAAATGATTCCTGAGGGTCCTTTAAAACCTGTTTCCCTCGATTAAGGAACCAACACCAGCATGGGACCTTACTTTAGTTCTCATATCTCATGGGGAAACCCTTCAAATCATGAGCCACCTGCACCCTGCTCCATGAAGGTAGCTTTTCTTGTGGCAATAACATCAGCACACAGGGTATGAGAGATCAGCACTCTCATGTCAGAGCCTCGCTACACAACCTTTAGCAAAGTGGTACTACGTACACACTCTAAGTTCCTCATGAAAGTGCTCACCTCGTTCCATCGTAATGAGCTAATCTGCCTCCTGGTATTCTTCCCCAAACCACACGCCAATGATGAGCACAGGTCCCTCCATACCTTGGACATTTTGCAAACACTGACCTTTTACCTGCAAAGAACACAAGATTTCCCTAATACAGCTCGACTGTTTGTCTCCATGGCCTACAGGTCCTGTGGCATGCCCATTTCCAAACAGAGACTCCCTAAGTGGATTTCCAGCTGCATAAGACCTGCTTATGCTAACACAGATAAACAGCCTCCTGCTAATCTTTGGGCACAGTCCACACAGGCAGTGTCCGCATCTACTGCCTTTCTCCAGGACATATCTGCAGAGGACATGTGTAGAATGGCAATACAGGCCTCTGCACATACTTTTACTTGTCACTATGCCATACAATCTTACTCTGACTCTTAAACCAAGTTCGGCCACTCCATACTGTTATCGACCGACACATAAAATACAAAGATCCCCACTCTGAACTTCGGAACTGCTCTGTAGCCACCTAAGGTGGAGCACCTATGGGGATCCTCGAAGGAGGAGAGGTTACTCTCCCTGTGTAGTAACTGGAGTTCTTCAAGATGGTTACCCTGTGGGTGCTCTGTCACCTTCCCACCTCCCCTCTGTTTCGGATTTCTACCTAGGCATCTAGATCAGAGAAGAACAGAGGTGACAGGTTGCCCACACATTAGCAGTAGCTGTCACAGGCATCTCGAGCCTGTGCTCTGCACATGCAGGCAGCCGGCTGAGAGGCACTGCTACAAAAATCTTCAGCCTGTGGGTGCAGCAGTGCTGACACACCTAAGGTGGAGCACCCACGGGGACAGCCGTCTGGAAGAACTGCAGTTACCGCACAGGGTGAGTAACCTCTCCTTCAGTCTTCCCTGCACATTCTACACCAGATCTTTCTGGTCTACAAAGATGCTAGATGTAATGAGTCTTTGAATGTATCTGTGAATTAGCAACTGGACTCACTTTTTTCACATAGGCCACTGAACAGCCATCAGATGGCAACAACTTGGAGTTTGTTAGACAAATCAATTAACTTTGCTTACCTCAGTGGGTGAAATTCTGTGCTCTGTTACAGCCAAGCATTACTATTAAAAACTGAAAGGATTGTAAGGCTGCAGGTAACTGAGGGAGCCCAAAAACAAGTCCTGTGGCACCTTACAGACTAACATATTTTTTGGAGCATAAGCTTTTGTGGGCGAAGACCCACTTTGCCAGATGCATGAGGGAGACCAGAACATGTAATACAAGTACACGTTCACGCTTGTGAAAACATGCTGTATTTTGAAAGTCTGCCATTCTGCACTCTGTGCTGCAAGCACTCAGGGATCAGTTGTTCATGTTTTATTTTGGGAGTTTCACAAACTCAGCATGTTCTTTCTGATCCTGCTTTTAGTAAACCTCCCTGTCAAGGAATTGTGCAATATTGCTTTGACACAACTTGTTTTGTGATTGTCCAGATATGAACAAATTCATCAGCAGAAAATGAAGGGTCCAATTTTTTTTTTTAAATGTAGACTGTGTTGGAAGTGCATGGAAGCATACATGAACGTTTCAGCACCATAGACTATATTTACTTCAAGCTGTCCTACAAAGATCATAGTGTCTCTTTCTAGGAAACTGTTGGCTAAGGCTCTTCATTTCCCCAAGCTGGAGCTTTCCCATGTGTGGAGCAAGCTGTAGTCTTTTGAATATCACCCTCCATGCCTGCAGCATAATGTTTAAAGTATGGCTGCCTGAGGCAGGGTCCTGGAGCATTGGGAATTCTATCTGCTTGCCCCAAATAACATTGTCTGTGCTTAAAATCCAATCTTCTGGGTTCCGGATAGCAAGGGTAATGCTCGTGTTCATGTCAGTCTGGCTTGAGCATCTCATCTGCACCCTCTTCTGCCTGCCTGCAGATGTTTGGGGAAAGAAGGGAAATGGGTCAGGGAGTTGCAGATCACTGGCGGGAGCCTCACCCATTTTTGTAACCAGCAAAAGGCCATCAAAATCTCAGATAGTAAAATGACTGGACAGGGGACCCTGGCGTAGAAACCCCCATCAGACCTGACTCTTGTTCAGTTGTAGGGGAGAAGCCACAGATAAAACATGAGACTGCACTATCCTGACCACGAGGCTGTGGCCATCGCAATAAGCGGGAGGCCAAGAGCTTTAAACTAGGTTCACTGGGGGAAGGTGACCGAAACCCTGTGGGTAGAAAGGAACTTGGAGGCCGGGAAGAAATGCGAAGAGGAATGTACAACAAAGGTGGACCCCTGGTTCAAGTAGGGAGGGCGGAGAGATCGACTGGTTATCTAAGGTGTTTGTACACCAATGCCACAAGCCTGTGTAACAAGCGGGAGGAATTAGAAGCCCTGGCCCAGTCCAAGAACTATGACTTGATTGGGATAGCAGAGACTTGGTAGGATGACTCACATGACTGGAGCGCTGCCATGAAAGGGTATAAATTGTTCAGGAAGAGCAGGCAAGGGAGAAAAGGAGGAGAGGTTCAACTGTATGTAAGAGAGCACTATGACTGCTTGGAACTCCAGTACGTAGAGGGAGAAAAGCCTGTTGAGAATCTTTGGGTCAAGCTTAGTGGCACAGGCAGCACTGGAGATGTGGTGGTTGGTGTCTGCTACAGGCCGCCAAATCAGGATGATGAGGTAGATGAGGCTCTTTTTGGACAACTGAGGGAAGTTTCTGGATCACGGGCTCTCATTATCGTGGGGGACTTCAGTTACCCTGACATTTGCTGGGAGACCAATACGGCAGTACACAAGCAGTCCAGGAAATTTCTGGAGAATGTTGGAGATCACTTCTTGGTACAAGTGCTGAAGGACCCGACCAGAGGTCGTGCGCGGCTTGACCTACTGCTTACAAACAGGGAAGAACTAATAGGGAAGGTAGAGGTAGGGGATGACCTGGGAAGCAGTGATCATGAGATGGTAGACTTCAGGATCCTGACCAAAGGAAGGAAAGAGAGGAGCAAATTACACACCTTGGACTTCAGAAAAGCAGACTTTGACTCCTTCAGGAGCCTGATGGGCAGAATCCCCTGGGATGCTACCATGAAGGGAAAAGAAGTCCAGGAAAACTGGCAGTATTTTAATGAAGCCCTATTGAAGGCGCAGAAAGAAACTGTCCCAATGCACAGCAAGAGAAGTAAATATGGTAGGAGACCAGACTGGCTTAATGGGGAAATCCTTGGAAAACTTAGAGACACAAAGGGAGCTTACAGAAAATGGAAACTTGGACAGATGTCTAGGGAGGGATATAAACGTATGGCTCGAGAATGTAGGGCAGTTATCAGGAAGGCGAAAGTGCAACTGGAATTGCGACTCGCGAGGAATGTGAAGGATAACAAGAAAAGTTTCTACAGGCATGTTAACAAGAAGAAGGTGATCAGAGAGGGCATGGGGCCCCTACTGGATGAGGGAGGTAACCCAGTGACAGATGATGTACAGAAAGCTGAAGTACTTAACGCTTTCTTTGCCAGTGTCTTCATGGACAAGGACAGCTCCTGGACTAATGCAATAAGTAATGCATTGTGGGATGAAGGTGGACAGCCTTTGGTGGGGAAAGAACAAGTTAGGAGCTATCTAAAAAAACTAAACGTACATAAATCCATGGGCCCGGACCTAATTCATGCTAGGGTTCTGATGGAGTTGGCGTATGTTGTTGACAAACCCTTGGCCGTTATCTTTGAAAAGTCATGGAGATCGGGAGAGATCCCGGATGGTTGGAAAAAGGCAAATGTAGTGCCCATCTTTATAAAAAGGAAGAAGGATGATCCAGGGGACTATAGGCCAGTCAGTCTTACATCAGTCCCTGGAAAAATCATGGAGGGGCTCCTCAAGGAAGTCATTTTGAGGCATTTGGAGGAGGGGAAAGTGATCAGGAAAAGTCAGCATGGATTCATGAAGGGCAAGTCATGCTCAACCAATCTGATTAGTTTCTATGATGAGATAACTGGCTCTATGGGTAGGGGAAAATCAACGGATGTGATTTATCTTGACTTTAGCAAAGCTTTTGTTTTGGTCTCTCACAGTATTTTTGTCAGCAAGTTAAAGGAATATGGATTGGATAAATGGATGGTAAGATGGATAGAAGGCTGGCTAGAAGGTCGGGCCCAGTGGCTAGTGATCAACAGCTTGATGTCAGAATGGCGGTCGGTTTCTAGTGGAGTGCCCCAAGGTTTGGTTCTGGGTCCTGTTCTGTTCAACATAGTTATCAATGACCTGGATGAGGGGCTGGATTGCACCCTCAGCAAGTTTGCGGATGACACTAAGCTAAGGGGAGAGGTAGATACGCTGGAGGGTAGGGACAGGATCCGGTAGGGACAGGATCCAGAGTGACTTAGACAAATTGGAAGACTGGGCTGCAAGAAATCTGATGAGGTTCAATAAGGACAAGTGCAGAGTCCTATACTTGGTCCAGAAGAATCCCAAACATTGCTACAGGCTGGAGTCCGACTGGCTCCGTAGTAGTTCTGCAGAAAAGGACCTGGGAGTTGTAGTGGATGAGAAGCTGGACATGAGTCAACAGTGTGCTGTTGTAGCCAAGAAGGCTAGTGGCATATTAGGTTGCATCAAGAAGAGTGTTGCCAGTAGATCCAAAGAAGTGATTGTTCCTCTTTATTCGGCTTTGCTGAGGCCGCATCTGGAGTACTGTGTCCAGTTCTGAGCCCCCAGTTATAGGAAGGATGTGGATACACTGGAGAGGGTCCAGCGGAGGGCGACCAAAATAATTAGTGGGCTGGAGCATTTGACCTATGAAGAAAGGTTGAGGGAATTGGGACTGTTTAGTCTGCAGAAGAGAAGACTGAGGGGGGACTTGATAACAGCCTTCAACTTACTGAAGGGAGGTTGCAAAGAGGCTGGAGAGAGGCTGTTCACAGTGGTCATGGATGGCAGAACACGGAACAATGGTCTCAAGTTGTGGTTGGGAAGGTCCACGTTGAACATTAGGAAAAACTTTTTCACTAGGAGGGTGGTGAAGCATTGGAATGGTCTACCCAGGGAAGTAGTAGAGTCTCCATCCCTGGAGGTGTTAAGTGTCACCTCAACAAAGCCCAGGCTGGGCTGATCTGATGGGTTTGGTCCTGCTTAGAGCAGGGGGCTGGACTCGATGGCTTTTTTAGGTCTCTTCCAGCTCTATTGTTCAAAAAAAAGAAAAAAAAAGACCCTCTGGTGTGGCTGGTTGCCGGTCACACTGCACCTATTTGGACATGCAAATGACTTTAATTTGTCAGTACAGCACTGAACTCTGACATAATTAAAGAATATCTTTTCACTCTGGCAGCTCCTGCGACGACATTGGTGCCAAGCTCTACTGGCTTTCCCCTTTCCCTTGGATTACATCAGTGGCATGGAGAGGGGGAACCTGCTGCTGGGCATCAGCTGGTTCTTCAAACTTACTTGCCCAGGCTTGCGCCCTGAAGAGGTCACTCCAGCATCTTTTTCTGAGCGGTGACACAACACTGAAAGCAGCAGTTACCAGTATTAAGCCACTGCACTCGACTGGCGTAGAGTGAGGCACCAGGGGTTACTTCCGATGGTGGGAGAGGTCTTCGGATCTCATTGGGCAACTACTGCCCGCCTCAAGCTGGGCAGCCCCCAGCCAAGTAGGTGCTGCCTCGCCACGGTCCACTTGCTCCACTGTGTGTGTGGGGCGTAGGGAATCACCGACAGGTGGATTGTTAACCTTACACCAAGCAAAACAAAGAAGCAACAATATAATCCAGCCTTCAGGCTAGGCACGTGGAATGTAAGGACCATGACTCCAGGCCTTACAGAAGACCTACAGAGCATTAGTAACCCCCAGAAGACAGCAATCATTAACAACAAGCTGAGAAGACTGCAGATGGACATCATGGCCCTCCAGGAAACAAGGCTATCGTTCTCTGGATGTCTCAGGGAGAAGGACTTTTCCTTTTTCTGGCATGGGAAGCCTCCAGAAGAGACCAGGAAACACAGTGTTGGCTTCGCAATCAGAAACAGCCTAGTTGGCTCAGTCATACCACCAAATGTGGGAACTGAGAGAATGCTGAAAATCCAGCTTCAAACACCAGTGGGCATGGTCAACATCTTCAGCGTCTATGCGCCTACTTTAACTTCTTCCCAGGAAATTAAGGACAAGTTCTATGATGAACTTAGCATTGCCATCAGTGAAGTACCTTCCCATGAGCCGCTATTCATCCTTGGCGACTTCAGTGCCAGAGTTGGCAGCGACCACCACAGATGGCCATCCTGTCTGGGACAGTTTGGAACAGGGAAAATGAATAAAAACAGACAGTGCCTCCTTGAACTCTGCTCCCAGCATGACCTCTGCATAACCAATACATTCTTCAACGTCAAACCCCAGCACAAAGTTTCGTGGCGACACCCAAGATCGAAACATTGGCACCAGCTTGACCTCATCCTCACCAAATGCAGCCGTTTAGGTAATGTCAGGGTGACACGTAGCAACCACAGCGCAGACTGTGACACTGACCATTTGCTCGTATGTGGTAAGGTGCACATCCAGCTGCGAAGATTCTTTCACTCCAAAAAGGAAGGGAGGCTGCGCATTGACACTGGCAAGACTCGTGACCCTTCAAAAGTATGCGAGTTTGTCCAAGCACTTGAAGAGGCCTTGCCCCGCCTGGGCGACACTAATATCAGCAAGAGATGGGAACAACTACGGGACACTATCTATAGTACTGTGATATCTGCCTTTGGGAAGAAGACAGTCAAGTCTGCTGATTGGTTTGAAGCCCATACTGAAGTGCTGACACTCCGATTAAGAAGAAGAGACAGGCACTGGCTGCATACAGGTCCTCTCCCAGTGAGGTGAACCCGCAGGCACTCTGGTCTGCTCAGAGTCAAGTGCAGCAGGTTGCTCAGTGGTGTGCCAATGATTACTGGCTCCAGCTCTGCTCCAAGATTCAGCAGCCCACGGACACTGGTAACATGCGAGGAATGTACGATGGGATCAAGCAGGCCATCGGTCCATCACAAAGAGAGACTGCCCCACTTAAGTCGGCCTCAGGCGAGGTCTTGAAGGACAGAACCAAGCAGATGAAATGCTGGGTGGAACACTACTCACAGTTGTACGCCAGAGAGACCGTAATTACAGAGAGAGCCCTGAATGCCATCGAGCCTCTGCCCACCATGACTGAACTCGATGCTGAGCCCACCTTGGAGGAACTCAGTGACGCACTAAAAGCACTCTCTTCTGGAAAAGCCCCAGGGAAAGACGGTATTCCCTCAGAAATCCTCAAACGCGCCAATGGTACCCTAGTTTCAGAGCTGCATGGAATACTTTGCCAATGCTGGAGAGAAGGCAGCGTACCGCAAGATATGAGGGATGCTAACATCGTTACTGTCTACAAGAACAAAGGTGACAAATGCGATTGTAACAACTATTGCAGCATCTCCCTTCTCAGTACTATGGGGAAGCTATTTGCACGTGTTGTTCTGAAGAGTCTCAATGTTCTTGCGGAGACAGTCTACCCTAAGTCTCAGTGTGGGTTCAGAGCTGAACGGTCCACCATAGACATGGTTTTCTCTGTTAGGCAACTACAAGAAAAGTGCAGGGAGCAGAACAAACCTCTGTATGTTGCCTTCATCAGCCTGACCAAGGCATTTGACCTCGTCAGCAGAAAAGGTCTGTTTGCGATTCTGGTAAGATCGGCTGTCCCCTAACTCTGCTCAGCATTATTAGGGCCTTCCATGAAGGCATGAAGGGGACCGTCTCATACGATGGATCCACATCCAAACCCTTTGAGATTCTCAGCGGAGTGAAGCAGGGGTGTGTGCTGGCTCCAACACTGTTCGGCATCTTCTTTGCAGTTTTGCTCAAATATGCCTTTGGAACTGCTACAGAGGGTGTCTCTCTCCGCACGAGAATGGACGGCAACCTCTTCAAACTGTCGAGGCTTAAAGCGAAGACTAGGGTGCTTATGAAGCATCTAAGGGAGTTCCTTTTTGCTGATGATGCAGCTATTGCTGCGCACACTCAGCAGGAACTGCAGTCGCTCATAACTCGCTTTATGGATGCATGTATGGAATTTGGCCTCACAATCAGCTTAAAGAAGACCCAGGTGATGGGCCAAAACGTGGGTAACAAGCCATCTATCAACATGCTAAACTACAAACTGGAAGTCGTCCATGAGTTTGTGTACCTAGGCTCGACAATCTCAGACAACTTGTCACTTGATAGCGGGATCAACAAGCGCATTGGAAAAGCCACCACAACGTTCTCCAGGCTGATGAGGAGAGTATAGGCTAACAATAAGCTCACTGTACACACCAAGGTGCAGGTCTACACAGCCTGTGTTTTGAGCACACTGCTGTACGCCAGTGAAACATGGACTTTGCGCTCAAAACAAGAGCAGCGGCTCAACGCATTCCACACGCGCTGCCTTAGGTGCATACTCAGTATCTCATGGCGGGACAAGGTCCCCAATAGCGCAGTGCTTGAGAGGGCAGGCACTGCCTCCATGTTCACCCTTCTCAGAGGCATAGGCGCTGGCTGGGCCATATCTCACGCATGATGGATGGCTGAATACCGAAGGACCTCCTGTTCGGCGAACTGGCATCTGGAAAGAGGCCAAAAGAGCGACCTAAATTGTGCTACAAGGACATGTGCAAGCGTGACCTCAGCGCTCTCTGTATCAGTGTGAACACCTGGCATTCGTTTGCCTCAGACAGGCATGCCTGGAAAGAGGGAGTGAAGGAAGCTCTTGTTATGTATGAAACTACCTTGGTGAAGGAAGCAGAAGACAGGAGAGCCCTCAGGAAGATCCGTGCCCGTCATACCAGAGCGACATCTGCCTGCTGCTGCTCACAGTGCGGAAAGGACTTCCGATCCCGGATTGGATTGCACAGCCACAGAAGACGCTGCTCGAATCAGTCCAAATGGGGCGCAAACCCATGATCCCTCAGGATCGAAGGATGCCTACTACTACTACTACAGTAAACAGAGCCAGTCGTGTTAGGAAGTAAAGTGAAAAGTTGTCTAACTTTGGCTGTGGTGTTTTGTAATGTTGCATTACTCACCCTGAAACTACTGCAGTTGGAATAAGAAGTATCACTAAGGACATTCTGAACTTTTTGGATCTACCTGGTGTTCAACCCCACAGTTCTACATTAAGATAGTTTCACATCAGATAAAACAAATCAGAGCTGTAAAATAAAAACACCCAAGACTTCAGAGAGAGAAATATGTGTCAAAAGCAGGGCGTGGAGCAGGGAGCTGATGATACTCAGGCAACCAAAGGCTGCACCAGACATGTCTGGACTTGGTGAACACTAATATTTCAGACGCATCATCTGTGTTTTGCTCACACGCAGCTCAGACTCCGTTACAGCTCTCAGAGGCCGCAGGATTTTCTGCTCACATCTGGTCAGTTCTCTGTAAAACATTCATCATGTTCCTTGTTCAGTCCTTGCTCGGTGGAGGGGGCAGTGGTGGAGGGAGTCTTGTGAGAGGCCTTGAGGGTCTTTTAGCAGGAAGTGGACGAGGAGAGGGAAATCTTGGAGGGCTTGTTGGAGGCCTCGTCAACATTGTTAGTGAGGTAGCAGCTGAGTACATTCCAGAACCACCTCCACCTCCTCACAGCCACTTCATGAATGTGGAAGCCAGTGAGAGTGAGGAGGAGCGTCAGTTTCACCGACTGTTTGTGCAGCTGGCTGGAGACGACATGGAAGTGTGCGCAACCGAATTGATGAACATTCTAAACAAGGTGGTTGCTCGACATAAAGACCTGAAGACGGAGGGCTTCAGCCTGGACACGTGCCGGAGCCTGGTGTCAGTCATGGACAGTGACACAACTGGCAAACTGGGCTTTGAGGAGTTTAAGTACCTGTGGAGCAACATCAAGAAATGGCAATGTGTGTACAAAGAACACAGCTCTGACCAATCGGGAACTGTTGAGCGAGCTCAGCTGCCAGATGCTTTCAAGGCTGCAGGGTTCCAACTGCACGAACAGCTCTACCAAATGATCATTCGCAGATACTCCAATGAAAATGGGAACATGGATTTCACTAACTTCATCAGCTGCATGGTGCGACTGGATGGCATGTTCCGAGCCTTTAAATCCCTGGACCAAGATGGAGACGGCCTCATCAACATGAACATTCAAGAGTGGCTGCAGCTGACTATGTACTCCTAAGAGAGTGCTCTGAAATGGAGTACACATCAGTTGTGTGCTGTTGTTTATGCCTGTGTAAATTAACTGGAGCTATTCTGCTAATTGTTCAAGAGGAACTGTTTGTAAAGTCAAACAGCTTTTGTTGCTATGAAAGAGCTTGTGGTACTTTAATGTTTAAAAAGCCCTTAGTTTATAGTGAAATGTTATGGTTTTTTCTACTGTGTACATTTTACGGTTGTTTGCACTGTGGAGGAGCTAACAAATGGAGCAGTTGAACTCTGCAAGATTGTATGTATGTGCACACATCGTAATGCATATGGGTAACAATAATAGAAAATTAGGTTTGGACTCACACAGGAGAGAATGTTGATGGGACAAAATAGATGTTGAGGCTTTCCTCTTAGAGGGTGCTGGTGGCTGGTGAACAAAATACAATTATGAATTTTTCTTAAGATTGTGCTTACTCTAGATGACTAGTTTGGTGTTGATGTATTATCTATCAGTGCTTATTTTTCTTGCAACTGAAGTGGTGCTTGCCTCAGGAACACTGCTAGTAATTGATTTCTGATTTATAAGGAATTACTTGAAATGGGGAAAATAAACTGAAGTTGTAATTATTATTATAATGAGTGGATTTTTTGAGAGACAAATGAAATCTCGTTGCTTTCCTATTTTTGATGTCTCATTGTTTTCAGTTGAAATGTTTCCTGGGGCTTAGTAGAGGTTGCACCTCCTAAAACTGGCACACTCTGGTCTGGCAACATCCCTCGTTCAGCAGGACGAGAGATGTTCCTGTACCAGAGAGCCAGGGAAGGAGAGGGGCAGCAAGTCTTGGCTGGATGTGGTGTTCCTGTCAGCCCCATGTGGGGAACCAGGGCCAGAGCATCAGTTTCCTCTGGCAGCCTTGGCGGGGGACTGGGGCTGGAGTGCCATCTTCCCCCAGCAGCCACGCCCCCCCAGGCCAGGGATGGAGCACCAGTGTCCCCTAGTAGCCCTTTGGGGTCAGAGTGCTGGGGCTGTGGGGGGTTCACTTGTGGTGGTGAGCTGCTGCCAGAGATCCAGGGAGCCATGGTCAGAGGCGGTGAGGGACAGGAGACATTAACCTCCCCTGCTCCAGCAACATGCCTCCACTGACGTCCAGAGGATGCTAAACCAGGGAGTTGCAACCTGTACATACTCTTTTTCTCCTTGCAACCTTTTAATAAATATTTATGCTGTAAAGTGCAATAATTTGAATAGTATCAAAACAGAATTGTGTACTGAAAGAGCCACTGCAGTCACCTATCAGACAGACAAATTCAGCTTTGGCTTATCGTTACTAAAGTGGAGTTTACTCAGGGATGAATTTGATTCACAATCTCCAGCTGTAGTAGTGCTACTCATGTCAGGGCACCAATGCTTGCAGTGGATTTAAAGGGCAAGAAGCAACAAGAATTGGAAAAGGAATGTGCCTGCAGCTCAGAGTGCCCTTGGCTGCTTTAAAGCAAAATGTATTTTACATGGGCCTGATTATTATTTGTGTGTGCTTGTGCTACCTGAATGGAATATGAAAAGATGAGTCAAGAAGTCAACCCTAGTTACAAATATCCAGCTGCCTATGCCCTTTCCACAACATCCTTGTAAGAATGCGTCAGCAGCTAACTAAAAAAACAATGAGGGTATTGCATTTGATTATTAACTGACGTGTTTTAAAATCATTATGGCTTCCATTTCTACTTTTTTCTGCTAATACTGGTAATTGAGTCTGTAAATTGTCATGGAAATCTGATCACCTGTTTGTAATGTAACAAGCCATCATTTACAGTGCATGATACCAGACTGAAAGACAGGATATGTAGAAAGAAAATAGTCAGACTGACAACATCTGCCCCTCACCCACAAATTAATAAATCACAGAAGTGCACTTTTATCTATATTAAGGCTTGGTAGGCAGTAATCCCAAGAGAAGACTCAAAGGAATAGTCATGCTAGTCTGTATCTGCAAAAACAGGAGAAGTCCTGTGTCACTTTAACAGATTTATTTGGACATCAGCTTTCGTGGGTAAAACCCACTTCATCTGATGCAGCTGATGAAGAGGGTATTGCCCACAAAAGCTCATGCCCAAATCAATCTACTAGCCTTGAAGGTGCCATTGTTTTCCCAATAGAAGAGTGAGTGAAAAGGAAAGAAGGACACTTTTGTTTGTCAATTTTGCTATATTAATGTTTGCTTTAGAATTTCTGTCAAGCTAGTGAGACCTCAGCTAAGGGTGTAAGTTTGCCAGGGAAGGATTAAAAAAAACAACCTCCTGCACCATGTTCCTTGTTAGGAAATGAGACATGTAAAAGCTCTGTGTCCAACAGGAATCTCCCTCCCCTCCCCCAACCTTTGCAGCCATATGAGTGACTGATTATTTTCTTTGACATGCACGTACAGTTCTCCTAGGAAATACGGTTTCTAAATCCAACTAGAAACTTTAGTTAAAATTGACATAAAAACTGTGCCTGTTATCACATATATTATAGGCACAGGGCAAGTTGGCCCCTTGGGCAGCTCATCCTTTTCCCACATTACTGCTGTGTATCCACTTGGTCTTGGAGGGAGTTTTTCTAGTTGGAAAAAAGATTATTCTGTGTCAGTGTTATTTCTTTCTCCCTCTGGGGCTCTAAAGTGACCATTTATTGGAGTGGGAGATTTTGGTTTGTTTTTTTTTTCCCCTCAAAATGCAAGCTGTATTGCTATTGAGACCACCATAAATGTACTAACAGAGCTCATGCCTCAGGCTCAAAGACACTACTTAAATGTATAGTACCCCATAGTGAAGAAATACAATGCTGAAGGATGGTTTAAAATCAGAACACAGTAAAATTAAGTTATATTTAACTTACGATTTTGTTTAACAACATACAGATATTTAAATGAGCTACCTTTTTTTATGTCAGTTGGCCAATTAACAACATTTGGCAAGAGGCTTTCAGCATACTGCAGGTTCCCCAAAGTCACACTTTCCAGACCCAGGCACTGCACACTCCAATTTCATAGCCATGGTGAACTCTGCTGACATATAACAAGAAGCCTGGCAAATGCCATTGTTAGAACAATGAGGGACATTTCACTGTACAATAGCAAAATACTAAATTGAAAAAGGAGCTGTACATGAAAAGCTCCAGTCCTTACCTTTGCTGTTTGGGGTTTTGGTTCATTCACAAATCACTTCTCACGATACCTTTGGCTACTGAATTTTAATGTTGCATATTGTGGTGCAACGCACAATCTGTGAAAAGAGAGAGACTGTTAGTCCAAATTTATTTGTAGTGACATTGCCTGTTACTGGCAGTGTTTCTCTAGATGTATCTTTATTTCAATGCCCATCCTTTCCTTTCTCTCTGTTCTCATGCTGGGAGCCAGGCAAATAGCTCAGTTTCTGCTCTTGTGACTCTCACCTCTCCTTTCACCAAATGTAAACCCATCTGGCGTGTAACCAGCATCATAGGAGTTAATCATACTAACTCATTATATCAACTTAAAGTGCAGTTGTCATACCTACATATCCAAAATGCTGGAAGGAAATACAATGAACTATTTGATATCCAGCATTCTATCATTCAGAACTCTCAAATAACTGGCAATTTAATCATAAGTAAATTTTAATTATGTTTTCTGTAAGTACAATATAGTGAGAGTGAATACAAATAAATACAACAAATGCGGTATAAGTTTACAGTGTACAATACTACTACCATTGGTAAATAAAGTTCCCTGCATACATTTTTGTTTGTTTCTTAATATCTAATCTTGTTTTTCTTAAGTGTTATTCATTGCTAGGTATATCTCTCTATTAACCAGAATATTTGAATATCTGGCAACCTCTCAGTCCCGGGCTGCCAGATATGAAAATGTTTACTGTGCTTCTAATGTATGGTATTTAACTTTTGGTTTTGACACTTAGATGGAAGTAGTTTGGCCATACTACTTTGTCATTTAATCCAACACTCGTGAGTCCAATAACATCTGTAATTCAGCATGATTTTATTTAGGCAGATCTCCAGTTATCATGGGAGTGGCCAAGTTTCCCATGGTTCCATAAAGTTTATTTACAGCCACCAGTCCTGGCTTTCAGTGTTCTGTGCTGTTATTTAGCTGTAATTTATCGCTAAATGTCTTCTAGGAGCCCAGCAGGCAGTGAAAGTGTTAGTAATGCGCTAGACAATATTGACTTCCTGTGGTTTTGGGATTCAATTAAGACCCCTTGGGATGATTCTCCAGTGTGCTGATCTTGCTACTGACACCTGCCGCCTTGTTCTCGGTGGCTTGCCACCGCCCTGTCCTGCTGGGCCAGATCATCTGGTCTCCCCTACCCAAGGCACAGAGTTGAGGTAGCCAACCCTGGCAGAACAATGCAGACATTCATCCACTTCAGCTCTGAGAGGACAGAGCTCGAGCACACAGCACCCAAGCAACTAAAACCCCAAATAAATCTGTCTCTGTGCAAAACTTGGGCACAGAGAGGGCTTATCAGGTAAACCCCCTTTATCAATGAAAGGGAGATATGCATGTTGGAGCTCCCCGCCCCCCAAATAATAATTTTCACAGTGGGCTTGATCCTAAACAAAAGAGTTTTATTAAGTATAAAGAGTAGGATTTAAATGATTATAACTGAAAACAGACAGCTCAAAATAACTTACTAAAATGAAATGAAAATGTATGGCTAGTTCTAACTCCCCTAAGAAAACTCACATGTAGATTCTTACCCTACATAACTGTTCTCATGTGAGGCAAAATCTTCAAACCAGAGCTGTTCTTTTGCTCTGATTTGGGTCAACATCCTTTCATAGTTCTTTGTTTCCTCTTAGCATGTGTCAAGCAGATTCCAAAGCAGGCTGAAGATAAAAACTGATAGCTTCTCATAGCTTAAATAAATTTTCCTATAGGGTGGGAAGGCTTAGTTGTATAACCCCCTTCCCATGGAAGAATACTGGATCAAAATAAAAAGCAGTCAAGTAGCACTTTAAAGACTAGCAAAATAGTTTATTAGATGAGCTTCCGTGGGACAGACCCACTTCTTCATACCATATCCAGACCAGAACAGACTCAATATTTAAGACACAGAGAACCAAAAACAGTAAGCAAGGAGGACAAATCAGAAAAAGATAATCAAGGTGAGCAAATCAGAGAGTGGAGGGGTGGGGGGGAAGATCTTAAATATTGTCTTAAATATTGTCTTAAATGTCTTAAATATTGAGTCTGTTCTGGTCTGGATATGGTCTGAAGAAGTGGGTCTGTCCCACGAAAGCTCACCTTCTTCTTCGAGTGTCCCCGTGGGTGCTCCACATTAGGTGTCGGGCTCGCCCGGCGCCGCAGATCGGATCTTCCAAGCAGTTTCTGCCGGACCGCGCATGCGCCGGTGCGCGCCGCTCCCCCGCGCGCTCCCGGCCATGTGCGCGATCCGGTCCCCGCCAGTTCCTCTTAACCGCCGTCGGCTGCAGACGGAATCCAACTAGGCTAAGGCCAAGTAGTGTATTCAACGGCTTTATCTGTTTTTTTCTTAAAGTTTTTTCAGGCACTTAGGCTACTATAAGCTAGCCGGTTGTTATTTTGTTAAAAAAAAAAAAAAAAAAAAAAACAACAACGAACAAGCTAGGAGAGGGACAGCTCAGCCAGTCCCAGTAACAAGCGCCGGAGGCCAGGAGCTAGGGCTATCAGCCCTCCTGCTAAGGCAGGCCATCGGACGGGGAAAACGGCACAAAGAAGGTGCTAAGTACCCACTTAAAAACACAAAGACTCACCAACAATGTCCTCTTCAGGCTTTAAAAAAAAAAAAAAAAAAAAAAAAAAGAATGCTGCTTCTTGACAAGGCCCTCCAGCCAGAAGCGCCGGAGCGGCCGCAGCAGGAGGGACCCTCCGGGGCCCTTAAAAGGAAAGCTGCCTCCCTCACTCCATCAGCGCAGAAACGGAGGAAAGTATCTCCAGCCCGATCCCTGCCGGCAGCAACAGCGAGCGGGACGGGAGGAGCAAGCAGCCCCCAGCCGCAGCAACAGCTGATCGGCGGCGGCACGGAGAGCCACGTGGAAGCGGCTCAGCCTCCAATACTCAGCCAGCCGCCCCGCACCGCAGGCAGGGCGGCGGCTAAGCAAACGCCGGTACTGGCGGCACCGCAGGCAGCGGCACCGACCCCCGGGGAACCGGCGGTGCAGAGCGCGCAGGCACGCAGCCTGCCGGCACCGGAGGACACCGCACATGCGGCATCGCCCTCGAGCGTGCCGAGCTCGGTGCGGACGGGGCCGGAATCCCCTGTATGCTCCCCAGCCCGATCCCTGCCGGCAGCAACAACGAGCGGGACGGGAGGAGCGAGCAGCCCCCAGCCGCAGCAACAGCTGATCGGCGGCGGCACGGAGAGCCACGTGGAAGCAGCTCAGCCTCCGATAATCAGCCAGCCGCCCCGCACCGCAGGCAGGGCGGCGGCTAAACAAGCGCTGGTACCAGCGGCACCGCAGGCAGCGGCACCGACCCCTGGGGAACCGGCGGTGCAGAGCGCGCAGGCACGTAGCCTGCCGGCACTGGAGGACACCGCACGTGCGGCACCGCCCTTGAGCGTGCCGAGCTCGGTGCGGACGCCGGAATGCCCTGTATGCCCCCCAGCCCGATCCCTGCCGGCAGCAACAACGAGCGGGACGGGAGGAGCGAGCAGCCCCCAGCCGCAGCAACAGCTGATCGGCGGCGGCACGGAGAGCCACGTGCAAGCGGCTCACCCTTCGATAATCAGCCAGCCGCCCCGCACCGCAGGCAGGGCGGCGGCTAAACAAGCGCCGGCACCACCGACCCCCGGAAAACCGGCGGTGCAGAGCGCGCAGGCACGCAGCCTGCCGGCACCGAAGGACACCGCACATGCGGCACCGACTTCGAGTGTGCCGAGCTCAGTGCGGACGGGGCCGGGATCCCCTGTATGTCAGGGGCGGAGTTACCTCCTCAAGGGAGGGGGAAGACTGCACACAAGAGGAGGCATTGCAGCCCCTCTCCGCACAGGGCTGTGTAGTTGCTTTCTCACAGCCCTCCGCTATGTTGCAGACTCCAACTAGAAGGCAGGGGTCCCCCCCCCCTTGGCCTACCCGGAGCCCCCTTCTCCATTTCTGCAACCAGCCTCACCCTGGCTGGGACCACCTCCACCCTTCCTGGGATTTGAACCGCTAGACTATTAGGCAAAGTCGCTCTCTCCAGGGTCTCGACGGTCTCCCTCCCCCAGACGCAAAGGGTATGCACCAAGGGAGTGGTCTAGGTCACCTTCCCAAGACCAGTGCTTATACTGCCGTGGTCGCCCCTACCACGCAGGGCATAGACATCATCGGCAATCTACTAGGGAAAGATCCCTACGAACGATCTCGTACCCCCGAGGGCAATTGTGACCGGGGACAGAGACTTAAGCATCTCAGGGGGGACTGGTTATGGAACCCCGAGATTTTTCCTCGCACACCTCTAGTGAGAGGGTGTACCATCATCAGCAGGAACCGGAAGGGTCCAGAAAGACGTACCCCAGCGGTTCCTCGCTTTCCTCCCCGGATGAAGCTACGGCCCCGGGGGGCGTCCATCCTCCGGACGATCTCAAACAGTTCCAAGAGCTGTTTTACGAGGGTGGCCTTCACGCAAGGCTTCCAGACAGCAAAGGTGCAAGAGCAACACCATAAGCTCCTCAAAAATCTGAGACCTCCGGCCTCCTCCAAAATAGCAATACCGCTGATGACGCAATCTTGGAGCCTGCCACTATGATATGGCAGACTCCTGCGACTATTCCGCCTGTCCACAAAAGAGCGAAAAAAAAAAAAAAAATACTTCGTGCCCACGAAGGGCATGGAGTTCCTGTTCAGCCACCCACAACCAAATTCTTTGGTGGCGGAGTCGTCGCAACGTGGGGGAATAAACAAACATGCCAAAAAGCTAGAGCTGTTGGGCAGAAAGGTCTACTCCTCCTCCACGCTACTGTTGCCAATGGCAAATTACGCAGCGCATCTAGCGAACCATAATTTCAACAACCACATTAGGTTGACCTCCCTCATGGACTCGCTTCCAGAGGGCACGAAACCAGTGCTCAAGGCCATCATCCGACCATTTTATAACCAGTGGCAAAGGATCACCACAGACACATGGGTGCTGGAGATCATAGCCACGGGGTACGCCATCCCCTCCCAGTTGCTCCCACCGCCATGACCTCCACCCGGGGCCCCACCTCCAGGAGACCTCCCATGTAGCGAGGCTCAAGCAGGAGGTAGACCATCTCATGCTCGTAGGGGCAGTGGAAAGAGTGCCGGAGCAACTGCAAGGGAGAGCGTTCTACTCGAGGTACTTCCTCACGGGGAGGTCCATCTTAGATTTTCGAGGCCTCACCGGTACCTGCGCAAGCAACGTTTTCGGATGATCACAAACGCCTCCATCCTTACGGCACTAGACGATGGAGATTGGTTCGCAGCCCTCGACTTACAAGGTCCTACCGTTTGGGCTCTCCTCAGCCCCCAGAGTCTTCACCAAGACCTTGGCAGTGGTGTCAGCCTACCTGCACAGACAGGGGGTATTTATATTCCAGTATCTGAATGACTGCCTACTCAAAGGGGCCTCAAAGGAGGAGGTACTACGCATAATATGTGTCACAGCAGGCACGTTCTCTTCGCTCGGCCTGCTTATCAATCTGACAAAATCAAAGACAGACCCCACACAGGACATAGAGTTCGTAGGGGCACGCATAAATTCTATTACAGCGAGGGCGTATCTACCAGAGACTCGCTTTCGGGCCATCGGCTCCCTCGCGCAAGGCTTCACCTTCAGCCCTATGGTGCCGGTTCTGACGTGCTTACAGCCACTGGGCCACATGGCAGCAGCAACGTTTCGTAGAACAGAACGCCAGGTTACACATGCGCAGCATGCAGCATTGGCTGGCGAGCGTATACAAACCGGCAGCACACACTGTTCACAGGATGGCGTCGCCCACAACGGAGGTGCGCAAATCCCTGCAATGGTGGGTAAACCCAGAGAACCTGCTAACAAGGGTACCCTTCCACCAACCACACGTATTGGTTTTTCTTACTACAGATGCCCCCCTCATAGGGTGGGGAGCACACATGGGCGAAGAGGTGACGCAAGGGCTGTGGTCCTCTATGGAGCAGTCACTGCACACAAATATACTGGAGCTCAAAGCAGTGTTCAACGCCTGCAGACACTTTCGAGACCAACTGAAAGGCAAGGTAGTCGGGATCAGTACAGACGATACCTCCACCATGTTTTATATAAATCGGCAAGGAGGAGCTCGGTCCCGTGCCTTATGTGTAGAAGCAGTCCGGTTGTGGAACTGCTGCATCGCCAACAATGTAACCTTGAAAGCCTCGTACTTACCAGGCGCTCGCAATGTGAAGGCAGACCAGCTGAGCAGGCGTTTCGCACTCACGCACGAGTGGCAGATCCGTCCCGATCTGCTGCAACCGATTTTTCCACGCATGGGGTTTTTCCCCAGATAGACCCTGTTTGCTACTCAGCACAACAAGAAGTGCCCACGATTCTGCTCCAGGGCAGGACTGGGACGGGGGTCCCTGAGGGACACCTTCGCGATCTCATGGAGGGGTCCCCTGCTTTATGCTTTCCCTCCCACAGTGCTCATCCACAAAGTGTTGCAGAAAGCCAGGAGGGAAGGAACCTGAATGATCCCGATAGTCCCAACGTGGGATCGACAGCAATGGTTCCCCCTATTCCTGCGCATGTCGGACCGGCCACCGAGGTCCCCTCCGGTGGCGCGGGATCTGCTCACGCAAGCCCAGGGGTCCATAGTGCATCCGCACCCCCAAAGCCTGCGACTACAAACGTGGTTAATCCATGGCTCAGCTCCCTAGAGAGCACATGTACGGAGGAAGTGCAGCAAGTCCTAGAAAGTAGCAGGAGGACTTCCACCAGGAAGACCTTCAAGCAGAAATGGACTCGCTTTACGGCATGGTGTTCTACCAAACAGCTAGCCCCCTTTCGGTGCCTATGGCTGTGATATTAGAGTATTTACTGGACCTCAAGAGAGGAGGACTCTCGCTATCCTCGTTTCAGGTCCACCTGGCCGCCATTTTGGTGTTCAGACACGAAGAGGAAGGGCACACGGTGTTCGCCCATCCCATGGTTACCAGGTTCTTCAAAGGGCTGGTAAGCCTATACCCCCCTCAGAAACCGCTTCCACCTCTGTGGAACTCGGACCTGGTGCTTAATGCGAAAAGGGGACCACCGTTTGAGCCTTTGGCCACGGTTTCCCTCCGCCTCCTTATGATGAAGACGACCTTTCTTCTCGCAATCACGTCAGCTCGCAGGGTGAGCGAGCTTGAGGCAGTTATGGCAACGCCGCCCTGCGCTGTTTTTCCAAGGAGGCGGTAACCATACGGCTGCATCCAGCCTTTGTTCCTAAAGTTTCTTTCTGAGTTTCATACTAACGAACCTATTGTTTACCCTTGTTTATCCAAAGCCTCATAACTCTAACAAAGAGGTGCGCCTACACCTCCTGGACGTGAGCAGGCGCTAGCTTTCTATATGGACAGGACCAAGTCCTTCCGGAGAACGGATAGGCTCCTAGTCTCTATCGCTCCCAAATCAAAAGGAGAATGTCTCTCTTCGCAGAGAATCTCTAAGCACATCGTATCTTGCATAAAAATGTGCTACAAACTCAAAAAGACTCCTTTACTGGCCACGCCCAGGGCTCATTCCACTAGGGCGGTGGCAGCATCAACAGTCTTTTTTCAAGGGCGTTGCGCTAAAAGACATTTGCAGAGTGGCGACCTGGTCATCCTGTGACACCTTCGCCAAACATTACGCCCTTCACAGGGTATTCCAAGAGGATACCCGTCTCTTGGCAGCGGTCCTCTCGGGGACAAGCTGCACATAATCCGATTACCCACCTCCTATCTTGGGTTACTGCTGGGTAGTCACCTAATGTGGAGCACCCACGGGGACACTCGAAGAAGAAAGAAAGGTTACTCACCGTAGTAACGGTGGTTCTTCGAGATGTGTCCCCGTGGGTGCTCCACTACCCGCCCATCCTCCCCGCTCCGGATCTCTGTTTAGTGTTTTGCAGGAGCATCCGAGGCGGTTGGTCAAGGAACTGGCGGGGACCGGATCGCGCACATGGCCGGGAGCGCGCGGGGGAGCGGCGTGCACCGGCGCATGCGCGGTCCGGCAGAAACTGCTTGGAAGATCCGATCTGCGGCGCCGGGCGAGCCCGACACCTAATGTGGAGCACCCACGGGGACACATCTCGAAGAACCACCGTTACTACGGTGAGTAACCTTTCTTAATAAACTATTTTGCTCGTCTTTAAAGTGCTACTTGACTGCTTTTTGTTTTGATAGTGTATAGACTAGCACGGCTTACTCTCTGTTACTACTGGATCAAAATGGCTTTCAGTACCAGGTGGTATGTTCTCGTGTCTTTCTGGCACCAACCAGCTTCTAGATTTACAGGACAAACAAGGCTGTTGTAAAGTTGATCATGCAGTCATTAGGGTTCAGGGCAGGAGTAGTGCTCTCATCAGCACATTTAAAACTACAAACAGACTGACATTCATATTTCTAACCTTACATAGAAGAACAATGAATGTACCAAAGTAGAATATACAGATCCAGTAAATTGTAACATTAAAATTGATTGGACATGAGATATTTTGACCAAAGTATGTCTGAGTAATGCATATCTATATTTCTGTTCCAATTTTCATGAAGCATGGTGGGCTATCACAAGATTTCCTGCACCTTTGATGAGAAATTAAGAATTCTAGCATTCAGATTGCAAATCTGCACAATATAAAAAAATGATCTAGTACTTTGGATGTCACAAGATCCATAGTGCGAAAATATCTGGCATATGAAACCATTGGACAACAAATGTGGGAGTGGTACTAAACTATCAACTGACTATTAGTAGCAGAGTTTAAAGTGAAGAAATTTGACTACAGAATTGACAAATATCAAATAAACTTTACCTCCAGTCTAACAGAATACTAGTAACTTCATTGCAGTGACAATTTTATAAGGGGACTTGTTGACAACCTACAGATCTAGCCAGTAGGTTACACATTCACTCAGAATGCTTCCACAATGCTTCTTTACCCTATCAGAAAACAAAAGGTGGGTTTCTGTAAACTGGTATTGTGTTAGCTTTAGAGGCTGACTAAACTTGGATGTAGGTAGCAATTGTTTAAATTTTGCCAAACATAGTGGATATTTTTGTTTGTTGAAGAGTGCAAAATACTTTCTTACCCACCTATCTGTATCCAGGACTGCCCAGAGTACAGAAGCTCTGCTTAAATAATGGAAATCCACAGTATGCAGATCTCAAGGCACTCTACCACTGCGGTTTGACATTGTTCCATTTGGGCTGCGTATTCCATTATTCAGACTGGGAAAGAGAAAGTCTAAGAGTGTTATGTTCAAGAGGACAGCACAAGTTGATAGTAGAGCCAAAAAGTCAGGCAGATATCTGGTCTGCTTCTTGGCTATGGTTACACTACAGCACTTTGTCGACAGAAGTCACTGTTGAAAGAGATTTCCCAACAAAGCTTCTGTTGACAGAGTATGGCCACACACAAAATCCAGTTGGGAGAGCACTCCACTTTGCTGACAGAGCAGTTGGACTGCACAGCCACACTCTCAACAAAACAGGCACCCAGAAGCACAGCAGACAAGGCTGCCAATTGTTCTGGATGCGCTGTCTGTCGAGAAAAGGCCACCCCCAGCATGTCCACACAGCTTTTCTTTGTACACAGAATCTGTCAACAGCAGCGTTCTGCCTCATCGCTGAGAGGCAGACTGATGCCGGCAAAAGTGCTGAGTTTTGTCAACAAACTGTCAACAAAACACATTTTGTGTGTGCAAACTCCATGAGTTTTGTTGACAAAATTGATCTTTTGTTGGACAAACTCTCTAGTGTAACCATAGCTGTATGTTTTCCCACAAGATCATTCTTCCTTCATTTCTTGCTAAAAAGTTTGATACAGATCAACCTTTGAGAATAGTGACATTACTGTTTTGCCTCCTGAAAGAATACATTTGTTCAGAAGTGTAGCCCCCTTTTATACATGAATTCTGCACCAACAGAATTCAGGTTTTTACAAATGTGTTTGCTATGCAAAAATTTTTGATGAATGTTTCAGAGACTGTTTCAGCCCATGGATCGCCAGTCATCTCAACCAGTGTCTTCAGATGCTTGTTCTATACCGGACTCTCAAATGTTATTGTTTCTTATCACAACATAATTAGGGATGTTAATGATTAACCAGTAGGGGCTGGAGCAGCCTGTTGCTCCCATCTGTGGTGCACCAGGGACCAGGGCTGCTCTGCATGGCTGGAGAGTCCCTGCCCAAGGTGCACTGGGGAGCAGGTGCTATAGTGCCCTCCACCTGCAGCAGCGTAGCAGGCAGGGACTCTCCAGCCTGGCCAGAGTAGCCTCAGGCTCCTCCCCAAACCCCCATTTAATTGGTTAACTGAGTAAACCTACCCTTTAACCAGTTAACCAGTTAAATGGGATTTTGCATCCCTAAACAAAATATCTCCCAAGTCCACCAAAAAACTTTTTAAATGATCGCAAAAATACAATCTGCTTAAATGTGCAAATGTATTTCAGTGCATATTTGCCACTTGCTCTCATTGCTAATAAAATTGTCAACAATTTCCCCTTACTCAGACCTGATTACCCATCCCAGCAAAGCTCCTGCAGTTTCAGTCTGAATGAATTTAGTATTGTATCTTTCTACTTAATACAGTCTGGATTTCCTAGTTCCAGTACAGGCCACTGTGATTAAAGCACAGTATCTCATGGTTTGACTCATTAGGGCTATGTCTACACTTAGGAAAAAATTTGAAATGGCCATGCTAATAGCCAAATCAGAGAATACTAATAAGGTGTTGAATATTCAGTGCCTCATTAGCATGCCACCGGCCACAGCACTACAAAAGTGCCGCGTTTCACTCGCGTGCGGCTCATCTATATAGGAGACCTTTTCGAAAGAACCTTCAGACTTCAGAATCCCCTTATTCCTATCAGCTGATTTCAGTGTTTGAAGGGTCCTTTTGAAAAGGACCCATGCATACATGAGCCACACGTGAGCGAAATACAGCACTTTCAAAGTGCCACGGCTGTCAGCATGCTAATGAGGTGCTGAATATTCATTTCAGCGCCTCATTAGTATTCTCTGATTTGGCCATTAGCATGGCCATTTTGAAGTTTTTCCTAAGTGTAGACACGGCCTAAGTGTCTCAGAGATTTTAACCAGCATTGTGAACATAGTACTTGCTCCACAAAAAATCTTTGGTAACTTCTGTACTATGCTAATATGCTGTATTGTATCCCTGAGTTCTGTTTCTTATTGCCAGAAGTACTATGGGAGTGATACAAAACTAATAACCAAACTCTCTTCTTACACAGGTAAAATTTGTAATCCTTTTGTGAATTCGCACTTTTAAAACAGCAACCAGAAGTCAATTGGTCATCTGTAGTAATGGTTCTTCTGGTCATTTTTATATGGTAAAAATGTGCTGATTTTTTTCAAGAAAAAAATAAAAAATAATAAATTAAGCATTAGTACAGATTGCATAGCCGAATTATGTTTGTTATATGATGAGCCTTTGAAGTGATCCAAACTATTAACACTAACTTGCCATCTGTCTTTATGGTTACAGAATGGAGATGGTACTATAGACTTCCGAGAATATGTGATTGGTTTGTCTGTTCTTTGTAACCCTGCCAATACAGAAGAGACTATTCAGATGGCATTTAAGGTACCTTCACTTTAATAGAGCATTGTAAATTTGACAAACTTGGGCAGATATTACTATTTTGCCTCCTGGAAGGCAAATAATATAGATATAAATTGATAGATTCAGTCTATCGTGAAAATGTGAGTAATGCTCTTAAGTCAATTGACAAGAAAATGTAGCTGTCAGCTTCATGAAGTTCTTCAACGGCCACCTAAAGACACTAAGGAATAGGTAACTTGGCAAAAATAACTCCAAAAAATGGTTCAGCAAAGACTGCACACTTCAGTGTGTGATGTGTAGATGACGATAATGTGGTGTGGGGCTCAAGTGTTTAGTTCTAACTGCTCTTTTAAAAAAAAATCATCAGTGGCACATGGTCAAGGCTAGCAAATCAAAAATTAGTTACCAGCATGGTCTTTGATTCCCTCTGTTTTTATGTATTCCTCATATAGGCTACATCTACATGGTGTGCTGCTGCCAGCAGGGTTGTGCAAATGAAGGTACTTGACTGTGCAAATGACGTGCTCATTTACAAATTGTGTGCCTCATTTGCATACTCTTGTGTGATTACTGTCCCAGCAGAGGCTCCTGTCACCACAAAACAAACTGTGTAGATGGGATTCTGTTGACCAAAACCCTCCTTGTCGACAGCCCCTTATCCCTCATTTTTTCAGGGATAATGGTCTGTCGACAAAGGGTATTTCTGCCGACAGAACCACATCTACACAGCTTGTTTTGTGACAGCAGCCTCTGCCAGGACAGTGATCACACGAGAGTATGCAAACAAGATGCACAATTTGTAAATGAGCACCTCATTTGCATTATTGAGTGCTCACTTGCATGACCCTGCCGGCAGCAGCACACTATGTAGATGCAGTTATAGTTTCTTGAGACATGAAAGACATTACACTGAGTAGATTCTCATAAGTGAAACCAACAACAAATTCCCTATATAGCGTGTGAAATTAGTGTGTGATTGCTTCTCTGTATAGGTAGGTATTCTAGCCTGTTCAACTAGAGCTCCAATAGATAGCTGTATTTGCTCAGAGATGTTTTGTGTCCAAGGATCTTCAAAAAGATTGGCCTCCAAATTATAGTAACTGCCAGTGGTATTTTAACAGTTGCATTTAATTTGACGTTCATCATTACTATCCTCAGTGAGACTCATTCTGCTCTGAAATGGAGCAAGGACTTTTCTTCCATTAACTACTATAAGACAGGGTTTCACCTGCAATGAATTTTGTTCAGTTGCAAGGGTTTGCCCATGGTGAGCTTTTTGTAACATTGGCACCATTGTTCCTTTTATTTTCATTGCCACTGTGCTAGAGAGGATAGTGTGAACTACATAGCGGGTGACAAATCACATCTGTTATTGCAATATGGATTTTCATCCTCACATAAATGGTTGGCATTTCAGTCAGTGTCATACATTTAACTTGCAGAAAAAGACAAAAGCCCTGATGGTATATTTTTTTAATACTCATAAGGCTTGTCTACACTAGCTCCCTTCTTCGAAGGGAGGATGGTAAGTAGGATGTTGGGAGTTTATTAATGAAGCGCTGCGGTGCCTATTGTAGCACTTCATTGAGGAAATTCCCCCTGCTGCCCCGCGGCAACTTCAAAGTGTTAAACTTCAAAGTGCCGGCTCGCATCTAGCTGCGGCTCACCCGCCGGGACTTCGAAGTGCCCAGGGTACTTCGAAGTCCCTTTTACTTCTGAAAATTTTGAGGAGTAAAGGGACTTCGAAGTACCCCAGGCACTTTGAGGTACCAGCTGATGAGCCGGGGCTAGATGCGAGCCGGCACTTTGAAGTTTAACTCTTCGAAGTTGCCTGGGGGGGGCAGTTTGCTTAATGAAGTGCTGCATATAAACCGTAGCGCTTCATTATTAAACTCCCAACACACTACTTACCATCCTCCCTCCTAAGTAGGGAGCTAGTGTAGACAAGCCCATACACTTGTTATAGGTTATCATGTAAAAAAAACTGTGGGCCATATTTTTGAAAAACTAATTTACTGATATTTTTCATGGCTAGTTTCTGAGTATATTATCTAATACAGCCTATTTATATCCAATAATTACATTTGGTCATCATACATCCTTCGATATCAATAATCGTAGAACACTAGAACTGTAAGGGATCTTGAGGGGTCATTGAATCCAGTTCCCAGTCCTCACAGCAGGACCAAGCACCATCTACACCAGTTTCTAAACCTGCTTTTTTAGTAAAGTACCCCTTTTTAAAAAAAACTGTAAGTACCCGCAGAATTCTCTCACGTACCCTAAGGGTACCACCAGTTGAGAAACATGGTGGTAAGGTAATCTGAGGTCTTGAAACAAATGCCTGTCAACCTTTCCAGATTTCTGTACCCTTTTCAGGAGTCAGATTTGTTTTGCATATCACCAAATTACATAAAAACTTAAAAAAATTAAAAACTACTTAGAAACTACTTAGTTACAAAAGTATGCAAAACTATCACAGAAGACTATTACTGAAAAATTGCTGACTTTCTGCCATCCTATTATCAAATAAATTAATTGGAACAGAAATATTGTACTTACATTTCATCATAAGGCATATGGAGAAGTAGAAACAAGTTATTGTGTGAATGAACTTTTGGATTGTACTGACTTTACCAGTGTTTTTAGGTAGCCTGTTGTAAAAGTAGGCAAATATCTGGATGTGCCCCCTAGAAGACTTCAGTGTACCCCCAAGGGCACACGTGCCCCTGGTTAAGAAACACTGATCTAGACCATCCCTGACACGTCTTTCTAACCTGCTGTTAAATATCTCCAGTGACAGAGATTCCACAACATCCCAATGGCTGTGTATATACTATGAGATAAATTTGAATTTAAGGCAGTTAGCTCGATATTATCGTGTGACTGTCTTTACTGTAAATACCATTAGCTCGATTGTGGGTGCATTAATCTCGAGAGTATAAAATCGCAGTTATCTGATGGGTATAGCATCAAGCTGGAATTCAGAAGTTCAATTAAAGGCCAGTGTGGAAGCACCATGTCTTAAAATCAAATTTATTAGCCTCCAGAGATGTCCCATAACCCGCAGTGCCCCTCGTTCCTCTGCTGTGGCCACAGCTCTCCAGTAACAGGAAGAGTGTGAATTTCCAAGCAGTAGCAGCAAGCCTTTGGCTGTGGGCTCATATTTGTATGAGAGCCTGAGAAGTGTGTTTCTTTCTCTGCTATTTGTACTGTGAGCACATCTACCATTACCAATAGCCCCTGCAGGGAGTTTGTGGTTCTGTCTCTACACTTATTTTTTTCTGTGCTGCCTGGCGCCAGCCACTGCCCCGCTGCACCACATAGCAACAAGGCTGTGCTGGAGGTTGTGCTTGCATAAGACTCCGAGAAACTTCTTCTCAGCAGTTTACATTTGTGTGTGAACCCCTTCCCTCCCACACAGGCGCCACTCAGTCTGGGTCTATCCTGCTCTCTGCCACATCAAGTGAGTAGCCCCCAACCCAAAAAAAGGATGTGTCTGCCGTTCGGTGCTGACCAGGCTTCCAGGCAGCACAGTGAGAGATTTCATGTGTTTAGAGCTCCAAGGCTACGTCTACACGTGCAGCCAACGTTGAAATAGCTTATTTCGATGTTGCGACATCGAAATAGTCTATTTCGATGAATAACGTCTACACATCCTCCAGGGCCAGCAACGTCGATGTTCAACTTCGACGTTGCTCAGCCCAACATCGAAATAGGCGCAGCGAGGGAACGTCTACACGTCAAAGTAGCACACATCGAAATAGGGATGCCAGGCACAGCTGCAGACAGGGTCAACGGGCGGACTCAACAGCCAGCCGCTCCCTTAAAGGGCCCCTCCCAGACACAGTTGCACTAAACAACACAAGATCCACAGAGCTGACAACTGGTTGCAGACCCTGTGCCTGCAGCATGGATCCCCAGCTGCTGCAGAAGCAGCCAGAAGCCCTGGGCTAAGGGCTGCTGCCCACGGTGACCATAGAGCCCCGCAGGGGCTGGAGAGAGAGCATCTCTCAACCCCCCAGCTGATGGCCGCCATGGAGGACACAGCAATTTCGACGTTGCGGGACGCGGATCGTCTACACGGTCCCTACTTCGACGTTGAACGTCGAAGTAGGGCGCTATTCCTATCTCCTCATGAGGTTAGCGACTTCGACGTCTCGCCGCCTAACGTCGAAGTTAACTTCGAAATACCACCCGACGCGTGTAGACGCAACGGGCGCTATTTCGAAGTTGGTGCCGCTACTTCGAAGTAGCGTGCACGTGTAGACGCAGCTCAAGAGTGGGAAGGATATTTTGGGGCTTACAGCCACCGTGGGAAAGTCTCCCCTAGAAGATAAGATGCTGGAGGTTTTGCTGCTGCCATGGGGAAGTCTCCTCTGGTGGCTAACTTATTTCGGGGCTTGCTGCCACCGTGGGGAGGTCTCCCCCAGCAGCTAAAAGATACTGCGGTTTGGCTGCTACTGTAGGGAAGTCTCTCCCAGCAAGCTAACCTATTTGGGGCTTGCTGCCACCATGAGGAAGTCTCCCCTGGTGGCTAAGATACTGGGGATTTTGGTGCTGCTGTGGGGAGATCTCCCCCAGCAGCTAAGGTATTTGGGGGCTTGCTGCCACTGTGGAGAAGTCTCCCCTAGTGGCTAAGATACTTGCAGAGGACCACCTCAACTGGCCCCCCACTGAAGCCCCACTACCTCCCTAGCATGCCTTGCTGCCGCCAGGGGAGAAGTCTGCCCTGGGTCATGGAAGACCTCTTCAACTGGCCACCCACTGAACCCCTCCTACGCCCAGGCTGGGGCTTGCTGCCACCAGGGGGAGGTCTCCTCTGGTGGCTAACGTATTCAGGGAGGACCTCTTCAACTGGCCCCACACTGAACTCCACCACGCCCCTAGTGTGGCTTCCTGCCACTGGGGGGAAGTCTCCCCCAGCAGCTAAGCTACAGGAGGCGGGGAGGATACTTCAGCTACTTTAGCAACGGTGGGAGCTAGGACGCTCAGTGGATGGCCAGTTGAGAACACAGTTGATAACACCCGTATTGGCAATATAATAGGTGGGGAAAGCCAAAATTCTCTCTGACTTTTCTATCCTCTTTCTTCTAACTTTAGAATACAATCTGGACCCCTGTATTATTTTCAGGGATCACATGCAAGGATGGGAGGTGGGACACTCAGTGGATGGCCAGTTGAGAACACAGTTGTTGCAGAGAAACTTTATAGTGCGCCAGAAAGCCAAAGACTCTCCCCAACATAAATGTAATGTGGGGGGAAACTGAAAATCCTTCTTTCTTACACTTTTCTATCCTTTTTCTTCTAACTTTAGCACACAGTCCAGGCCCCTGTATTATTTTCAGGGATCACGTGTAATGGTTGGAGGTGGGACAGCAGTGGATGGCCTGTTGACAACACAGTCGTTGCACAGAAGTCTTATAGTGCACTGGAAAGCCAAAGACTCTGCCCATCAGCAACTCTGAAAAACTTCCCTATCTTCTCTTTCTTCACACTTTTCAGGGTCCCTGTATTAGTTTCAATAAAGTCAAATATCTTTTTTCTGAGACTTTCCTATCCTCTTTCTTCTAACTTTGAGGGTCCCTGTATTATTTCTAGGGATCGGCATATTTTCAGGGTTTGAGAGGGGAATGAGGAAAGTGCGATGTGGGAAGATGATGTCAAAGACCAGTGAGCATACCCAGAATGCTATGGGGATGAGGGAACTGTGAGCTAGGTTCCCACAGTGCACTACTGCAGCAGTTGATGTTTGCCAATTTACGCATGACAGCAATGACGGCTTTGTGAGGCACACCTGGGAAGTGAGGATGGTCAAATTCAAACTTATAAATTCCATAATTATGAAATCAGTATTAATGAATTCAAATTTATCTCATAGTGTAGACACAGCCAATGTCTTTCTTTGGAACAGTGCATTGAAAAACGTCCCATCTCATTCTCTAGAAAATATTTATTTTAAAATGTGTAATAAAAATTAGCTGTTGAGACTTCAAATCACAGTGACAACTGCTGAGACATTTTGAGTGGCAGAGACCATGATTGTGTGCTTTCAAAGGTTAATTTGAATTGATATCGCTCTGCTACCACATAGGCAAACTGATAAAAGGTGTCTACATTACAGTTTTGTAAACTTTCTACTTCAGCTCTTTGACATTGATGATGATGGCAACATAACAGAGGAACAATTCGCTTGTATTCTTCAGTCAGCTCTTGGAGTACCCAACCTTGATGTTTCTAAACTCTTTAAGGAAATAGACACAGATAATTCTGGGAAGGTCACCTATAGTAAGTATATTCCATAGAACTAATAAGCTTATATTAAGAAAGAGCTTTGATAGTACTACTCTAGGATCTCAGTCTCTGATTATTACAGCTTCAGAACTCTTTTCTCCATGCAAAAAGTCTGTCAGATGACTAGACCACTCAAATGTTGTCACTGTTGGGTTACTATGTAGTTGGGGAGCATGGGACCAAGCTGCTGTCTTTCTCCTTGAGGGGATGTCTACACTTGGAGCAGTGGGTCTGAGTTCCATTTGAGGAGACGTACTTGTGCTAGCTTGCCAGAGACCCTCGGAACATACTCAAGGCTGCTCACCAGTCCTGCTCCTCTTGCTGCCAGATTTACACTCTGAATGAGAGCAAGGGCAAGCATTTCTCCTCACACTGGCAATCGTGCCCCCCACCTCTGAGTAGATGAAATTTAAGACGTCTTGTACCATCATTTCTGTGGGTTTTTATATGCCATTTTCATCACCATGAGCTCATTAAAAGAGATTCCCACAAGCAGTTTCTGCATTAACTTCTGCCATTCTTCCTCTGACTCCATCATAACAATTTGTATGTTTTCTGTCTTTCCATCTGCACCCCCTTGCTTCTTCCTGCATTGCTAGTTCTGTTATGGCTGAGGGAAAGCTGTGCTGAACCAATGAGCTTTGTACTTCCCTTTAAAACAATGAGAATTGTAGCCATTCTAAGCCCCTGTATTATGCAATTCCAAAGTCTGGGATTTGTGCTGTAAAAGCCTGCTCTCCCACACAAGCAAATTCCACCATTGAGACTGACAGCTACCTCCATGCTTCACAGCAGCTATGAACCATTATTTGTAATGAAATATTCCACTGTATCATCACTTGTTGCAAGAGTTTTGACATGTGTAAAATTAACTTTTCAAGTTACCATTCAATTGACAGTTAAGGTTCTGGAGATTTTGAGAAGACTAAATATTAAACAGCCACAAATAATCATTCAAAAACTGCCCACTCTGGAGTCTGTTGCCCATTCCTCTAAAGCAGTTTGTCCTGATCGTTGTCAGTGAAGGGTGTTCAGTGTGGCAATCACTCTCATTTTCTTTGTTGTAGTGTTATTGTGCAGCAGTGTACTTTACATAACTGCTGCTCAGCAAAGGGTTTTCACTTCCTTTAATTTCAGATGAGTTTAAGGACTTTGCATTCAAACATCCAGAATATGCCAAGTTATTTACTACATACCTAGAACTACAGAGGTGTCAGGCACAGACATCAGATGAAGAAGACAACCCTCAGACACCGGAAAACACATACTCACAGAGTAAGACGTCAGTCTCAGAAAAGACCCCAATCGCAAGAAATAAAGTTTGTCCCGAAGGCAACGAAGAAGATGTCTCAAGTACCTCAGACAAAAAAAGTGACTAAATATAAAGAGCCTGATAATTTTTTGTTTACATTGTGAAGATTTCACGGAAGTTCTTTTATATCACGTGCTCATTGAATAGTGATAAAAGTTTAGATTTTAAGATTTGTTTTAAAAAAATTTTGTATTTCTCTATGTGTCAAGGCCGGGGGAGGGTGTTTAAATAAATAATTGATTGCATTCTGCCCTTCAGTGTTGTGAGGAAGAATGTTCCCTCTGTGGCAGCTTGCCGAATGCAATCTAAGTGTAAGTGAAATGAAGACCGTAACCTCTTCTTGTCAGTTTCACAGGCTCTTGAATATTGTTTACTCTCTTCCAAGTGAGACATTTACAAGGTAGCAGACACTGTTAGGGGAGCCAAGAGAGGAAAAATAGTTTGGCAGAGGGGGCTGCTAGTGACCTCCTGGCAAAGATTTGCTGGTCTCCTGCTCTATAGGGTATTGAAATGTCAGACTTTGTTTGCGTTAGTCTGTGGGCACCCTTCAACATTTATGAAATTTGAAGGGTATAACATATTTAGAATTCATAGGAGAGCAAGCATTAAGAAGTTGCCATTTTCTGTTAGTGCATAGCTGTCTTAAGGTTTTCCATAATCCATTGTCAACCACACTCAAAACCTCTCAACAGAGCCATTGGGACAAAGGCCTACTGAAGAGGGAATGAGTTGAATTTGTAATAATAAAAATGAATTGGAGTTCAAAGATAACAGAACATTATTTGAAAGCAGGGCCTCTGATTAGAATGCTAATTGGAAAAAGGGACATATATAAATCACAGTTTTTGCTAATTTAATGACATGGAAACTACAGGAAAATTTTGAACAATACTTATTAGGGCTGCATCTACACTACAGTTCTGTTTCGAAAGAACGTCTTTTGAAAGAGAACATTGAAAGGTGCTCTTTCGAAACAGAGCGTCCACACACATGAGCGGGGATCGAAGGTTCGGTCCCTTCTTTCGAAAGGCCCCTAGCACAATTTCGAAAGAGAGCGTCCACACATGCCAGCTCACTCTTTTGAAAGAGATGGGGCAGGAAGTATTACGGGCAGGATCTCATTGCGGACAAGCCTTTCTGGCCCCCGCCCACCCCCCAGACCTCAGCCTGCACATGCCGACGGCCAGCAGCCCTATCCCCAGGCAGAGAGAGAGAGAGATGGATGGGGGCCCAGGTGGGGGGGCTTCACCGCTCCAGGGGGCTTGAGGGCCGGGAGCCCTATTGCCCGTGCCCGCCCCTTCCTCCCTGGGGCTGGGGGCCCTGCCGGGGCTGCGCCAGGGCCGGTGGCACAGGGATGTAGGGGCACAGCTCAGGTGTGGTCCCTGAACCTGCACCAGGCTTGGCATGGGGGGTGGGGGTGCCGGGGGCTCGGCCACCACCTGGCCAGCCTTGGCCAGCAGGCTGTAGGCCAGGCGGATGAGTCTGGCAAGGGGGAGGTGGGGAGGGAGCAGGGCCTCCAGGTCGGCCTCCTCGGGGGGGTGGGGATGTTATGGAGGGGCAGGGGGATGGGGGATTGGGGCGAGGGGGGAACCACTAGGAGGGGGATGCATGGGAGATAGTGGGTGCACGAGTGACCCGCGATGGAGCGGCAGCAGGGTCCAGGTGGCAAACCACAGCCTCGGCGAGGGTGTCCAGGTTGGACCCCACCTGGTCCCATGCCTGCCACTCCATGGCAAGCCACTCCCACACAACGCCCGTCAGCTCCCTCAGGGCGGCCGTGTGGGCCGTGTCCCCTGCCTCCTCCTCCCCGGCCTGGTGGTGCCAACGGAGGGACAGGCGACAGCCCTGCGCTGCCCCTGTCCGAGGCCTGGGCCACTCCCCCTGGTCCTCTGTGGTGGGGCTCCCCAGGCCTGTCACAGGGCTGGTCCAGCTGCTGGCTGCTGGAGCTGTGGAGACAAAAGGGGAGGGGAATGGGCCATTAGTCCCATTGAGGGACCCCCTGAACCCTCCCCGCCCCCAATCCCTCCCACCCCATTCTGGCAGTCCTAGTTCCCAGTCTGGTTGTGGGAGCGCTGGCTCTCCTTTGTTTCCTTCGGTCCCTCTGCAGCCGACCCTGACCCCAACCCCACGTCCACGAGCTTGCGTGATACATACTTGTGGGTGCCTCCAGGAACTCGGGCACAGCATGGTCGGAGAGGGCTGGGCTGGATGGGCCCGAGGTGACATCGATGACAAGGGCCCCCTCACTTGAGCCCTTGTCATTGCTGGTGTCCTGCATCCTTTGGGGGCACCTGTGGGTGGCCGGTGGTCCAGGCCTGTCCTCCCCCTCAGTCCCCGTCTCCTCCAGCTCGGTTGGGGTTGGGGGGTTGGTGGTGTCGATGTACACGGCCAGGGGTCCCGACTCCTTAGGCCCAAGGAGGTGGTCTAGTTCTTGATAGTAGGGGCAGCTGGTGGGCGCTGCCCCTGACCGCCCGGTCATGTCCTGAGCCCAACAGTACACCTGCCAGAGCTCCTTGACCTTGGACCTCACCTGGTCCAGGGTCCAGATGGGGTGACCTTGGCCGATGAGACCCTTGACCAGGCGCTCGAAAGTGGGCTTGTTTCGGCGCCAGACCCCCGTCTGCTGCAGGACCTCCTCATCTTCCCACAGGGCAAGGAGGTCTTGCAGCTTGGCCTCTGTCCAGGAGGGGGCCTGATGTTTCGAAGGCTGACTACCCTCCTGGGAGGACTCTCCCCAGTCCCTGGACCACCCCGACGTGGGTGGGAGTCCCGGCTGCTGGCCATGGTGTCGGAGGTGCTGCGGCTTCCCCCGGGGTGTCGCGGCTGGGAGCTGTGCGGGCGGCAGCGTGGGCTCCGTGCTTCCTGAACGCTTTCAGCTTCCTGCCTGAGGGCTTCTGGGAGCCTGCGTGCTAGAAGCTGGCTGGACGCAGGAGCCATAGAGCTCTGCTTGTGCTGTGAGCGGCGCCACCGCCTGCCAGCTGTGAGCGGCCATGGAGGACTCGATCTTTCGAAAGAGTGGGTTGCAGAGCATCTACACTTGCTCTCTTTCGAAATTGTCTTTTGAAAGAGGACGCTTTTCCCATCCCGGGAGCGAAGGCCCAACTTCGACAGAACCGGGGGAGGGCTTTTGCAGTTAATTTTGAAACAGCACCTTGTCAGTGTAGATGCTTCACAGCTTCTTTCGAAAGAACTTGGTCTTCCGATCCTAATTTTGAATATACTTCCTAGTGTAGATGCACCCTAAGTGATAATTACCTTGTTTTGGATAATTAAATATCAGTTGTTAAGCCATAGATCTAACAGTTAAAATCTACTATAAAATACTCTTTCAGAAACTATATCTGCACTTAATTCACCCTAAAAGTGTGTTCCAAAGACCACTTGATGTCAGTGGAAAAGATTCCTGTTGACTGCAGCATTCTTAGTCTCAGTCCCCTACTGTGCATGTGCAATTTAGGATGAGATTTTTTTGCAATGCTAGTCCACCAGCCTTCCTGCCATTAACTTGTAAGGGAGCTATATTTTTAACTTTCAACATTCCTAGGAGGTTCTTGCATAAAAATACTATATTCATCAAGGGGCGAGTGGCCAGTTGCTGTCAATTAGAGCACACCTGCTGAGAGATGAATAAGAGGCTCAGGAACATAGCTTCAAAAGCCTGGAATGTATTGTAGAGCATCAGAAAGGGACCAAGTTCTGCTAGTTAAGGTCCAGCTGCAGTGGTGGATTCTTACTTTTGGTCAATCAGTGATTTTGCATCTCCAGGTACATTTCCATGTTTTATAGTTCATGTGTTTTGTTTGGTAACATAATGACTTTTTCCGTGTTCCAGATGCTCTAAATAAATATTATATAAAGAAAGTATTTGAGTCTTGGAAGAAGGACAGATTGGCGACATTGGCTGCAGGGGTTTTCCAAAAAGTAATCCCTTTCAATGTCTTTGCATGGCAAGGTAAAAATATAGGTTGTAGTTGTGATTCTTAGCCTTGGGAACGAAGGTATTGTCACTTAGCAAGACTATAGAAGTGGGACATGGTTACCACTTTCCTGGAGCTTAAAATGGCAGGGAATTTTCCCTGCTGACTTGCCCAGTAAAAGGGAGCATTGGCACAAAGAACAAGGCACAAAGGAAAAAGAATTTTGCTATCATCCCTTTTGTGGAGCCTCTGAGCTGTTTGTCTGCCCACAGACTATAAATGAGGACACATCATTGGCAAGTAAAAGGAATTAGTGATTCAAACCATAACTAATAAATAGAAATTATGTCCAAGTGTAAGCTGAACTCCAGGAATGTGCATTCTGACTTCTCAGTGACTAAAATCCAGAAGACGAATCTAACCACCGTGATTTCTGAGACACCTTCCTACATACAGACAGTTGATCCTATTCTTTCAGAAGTTGTGTATGACTGTGAGCATGCAGATGAGCATGTTACAGATAACTAAAGAGATTTTTTTGTTGCCACCACCTGCTAAGTGGACAGCTTTCCCCACAAAGTTAGGAACTACCGGTATTAAAAAATTTGTCATCTACATATATGATCCACATGAAACTTCACTATCAGCTGGGAGCACCTCCCTGCACCTCTGCCTTACAGGCTATGTCTACACTTGCCCCAAACTTCGAAATGGCCATTTGCATGGCCATTTCGAAGTTTACTAATGAAGCATTGAAATACATATTCAGCGCCTCATTAGCATGCGGGTGGCTGCGGCACTTCGAAATTGACACGGCTCACCGCTGCGTGGCTCGTCCCGACGGGGCTCCTTTTTGAAAGGACCCCGCCTACTTCAAAGTCCCCTTATTCCTATCTGCTCATGGGAATACTTAACAGTATTATTAGCAGTAATACTTAGCAGTAATACTTCAAAATAAATGAGAGAATACACAATATAGCTGTGTATATGCAAATGGCCATTTTGAAGTTTACTAATGAAGCGCTGAAATACATATTCAGCGCCTCATTAGCATGCGGGTGGCTGTGGCATTTCAAAATTGACGCAGCTCACCGCCGCGCAGCTCCTTTTTGAAAGGACCCCACCTACTTCGAAGTCCCCTTATTCCTATCTGCTCATGGGAATAAGGGCACTTCGAAGTAGGCAGGGTCCTTTCGAAAAGGAGCCACGCAGCAGCGAGCTGCATCAATTTCGAAGTGCCGTAGCCTCCCGCATGCTAATGAGGCGCTGAATATGTATTTCAGCACTTCATTAGTAAACTTCAAAATGGCCATTTGCATATACACAGCTATATTGTGTATTCTCTCATTTATTTTGAAGTATTACTGCTTGAAACAACAGTACATCAGTGTGCGCTAGAGAATGTCAAACATGCATCAGTAAAGCCCACACAGATATTTACTGTGCAAGAGGTATTTTCAACCCCTCACTTGCAATGTAGTAAGTGTTCATTTAAAAAGCTCCTAGAAGCAAACTAAATATGAATGTCAAAGATAATTTTGCCTTACACACACATCAAAGAGGACTGGGAAGGAACATTGGTGCAAAGGAAAGAAAAAGGATGCTTCTGTTCTAGGTAACAGAGGGAGTGTTAGTAGATAGGTGAAACAGTTTTTCCTCTGGAGCCTTCCACACACACGTTGAATGTAGTAGGATGCAAATACCACACTGTAGCTGCGTCTACACGTGCACGCTACTTCGAAGTAGCGGCACCAACTTCGACGTTAGGCGGCGAGACGTCGAAGTCACTAACCTCATGAGGAGATAGGAATAGCGCCCTACTTCGACGTTCAACGTCGACGTAGGGACCGTGTAGACGATCTGCGTCCCGCAACGTCGAAATTGCTGGGTCCTCCATGGCGGCCATCAGCTGGGGGGTTGAGAGATGCTCTCTCTCCAGCCCCTGCGGGGCTCTATGGTCACCGTGGGCAGCAGCCCTTAGCCCAGGGCTTCTGGCTGCTTCTGCGGCAGCTGGGGATCTATGCTGCAGGCACAGGGTCTGCAACCAGTTGTCAGCTCTGTGGATCTTGTGTTGTTTAGTGCAACTGTGTCTGGGAGGGGCCCTTTAAGGGAGCGGCTGGCTGTTGAGTCTGCCCTGTGACCCTGTCTGCAGCTGTGCCTGGCATCCCTATTTCGATGTGTGCTACTTTGACGTGTAGACGTTCCCTCGCTGCGCCTATTTCGATGTTGGGCTGAGCAACGTCGAAGTTGAACATCGACGTTGCCGGCCCTGGAGGACGTGTAGACGTTATTCATCGAAATAGACTATTTTGATGTCGCAACATCGAAATAAGCTATTTCGATGTTGGCTGCACGTGTAGACGTAGCCTGTAGAATATTGTAGTGCATAAAGGCAATTGGCTTACACAAATGAGTAGATCCCTCAGCAAACACAGCTCAAAATGTATATGGTCCTATACAGTAAATGGAAAAGACCACAAATGGTTACAGAATGTGGTGGTGATTCCACTGTCCACTGGAGAGCATCAATTCAGCATGAGAGGCACTAACAAGAAGAGGATAATTTAATATCTAGGCATCCTCAGGGCCTTTGGATGCTTTTGAAAAATAAAGTAGAAACAACAAGAAGTCCTGTGGCACCTTATAGATTAACAGATATTTTGGAGCATAAGCTTTCATGGTCTTTGCCCACGAAAGTGTATGCTCCAAAATATTTGTTAGTCTATAAGGTGCCACAGGACTTTTTGTTGTTTTTTGAAGCTACAGACTAATTTGGCTACCTCTCTGAAACTAAAAGCAGTTTGCAGTAACTAGGCACTATGTCTAACTAAGTGGCAAAGGGGGGACTGACCTCAACAGGTTTTTAAAAAGCCAGGCTAAAATAAAGGAAACAATTCTCAATCTAGCACTGAGGCATAGTACCCTGCACTGAAACAGAAATGTAAGTGTAAGAATTCAACAGTAGTGGATCTCTGGTATATAGGAGTCTTACCTTGAAGTAAAAAAGATTATTTTGAACCATATTTGCTTCTTTGGGGGTGAACTGAATCAATAGCCATAGCCATTATCAGGCAGACCGGGTTATCCAGTTGTTTGCTGTGCCCTATCAGTAATACCTTCTCCTGGAGAGTGATTCATCTACTTGTCAGGCATCCACTCTGCTCTGTCAGCCAAACAGCATGATGTCAAGCCAGCTCAGACAGAAACAGAGATAAAAGAATGCCAGCCTGGCTTAGCGATGCTCCTTCCCAGCGACAGTCAATAGAAACAGACCTGTGCAGGACTCCATACAAGAGGGCTTCCAGGCAGACGAGAAATTACCCAGCACCTCTGACGGACACCTACCGAGAAGCGGGGGGGCAGGATCAGTGAGGTCAGTAATAATACATTGGTGGCTAGCAGACACAACAACTGTTAGCTCTAATACACTCATCCCTCACTCTAGGAGCACAATTGGTTCCCCACTTTGTGCTCATAGGTGAAAACTCATGAGGGACACTAAATTACCATTAAAATATACATAAAAGTCTCTGATTGGTTCCTAGAGCTGGGCAAAAGAGTGGCGGCAGGTGGCGCTGCTTTTGAAAAGTAAGGTTATCGTGGGTTGGGGGTTGGAGAGGGTTGGGGGTTGGGGGGTTGGAGAGGGTTAAAGGCTGGGGACAGTTTGGAGCCATGAACGGGAGGGAGGGTTAAAATCTGGTGGCCGGTTGGGTCCACGAGATGGGTGGGGAGGTTCAGGCTGCTGAATGTTGGGTGTGGGGTCTGGTGGGACAGAGGGGGGTCAGGCTGCTACGGGTTAGGTCTATCAGGCTGGCGGGAAGGGGAGGCAGGGGTCAGGCTGCCACAGGGCCAGTCTGTGAGGCTGGTGTGGGGAGGAATCAGGCTGCCGCAGGGCAGGCAGTCATGCTGCCGTGGGCCGGGGGAGGGCAAGGGGATCCGGATGCTGTGGGGCAGCAGAGGGCAGAGGGTTGGGCTGCCATGGGGCAGGGGAGTATGGAGGGGATCAGGCTGCCGTGGGGCTGGCAGATGTACAGGCGGGATCAGGCTGTTGCGGAGAGGTGTGGGTCAGGCTGCTGCGGGGCCCAGCGGTGGGGGAGGTCAGGCTGCTGTGGGTTGAGGCCGTGTGGCTGGTGGGGGGGTCAGACTGGAGCAGGTTGGAGCCGGGGATGGGGATCAGCCTCGTATTAGCGGGGGAGATCACTCATAGAGTGAACAAAGGTAAATAAACATGTCCCTCATTTAAGCGTGTACTCATTAGTAAAGTACTCGTTTAACAAGAGATGAGTGTACTCTCTCTATAGCCAACTGCCTGGCACCCATCACAGATGCCAAACCAAGTCCTGATTCTCTTGGGCCTTGAGTTATTTCCAACCTTGCACTTTGTTTTGTTTTCATTCTGAAGTTTTTGCACTTGCAGGAACTAACCCTTCTCCCCACACACATTTGAACCCTGAATACTCAATAACACCCCCCTGACCCCCAGCAATTCAGCTTTTGACCGCAAAAATGAAAATTCATAACAGATTTAAAATTAAAATCTTGGGCTTGGTGGGAATTGGCATTTATCACTATGCAGACAGCATGCAAGATGAAGTCTCATATGATCAGAGGATGTATCTGCTTTTAATGACATTTAATTAATTAATTAATTTTAAATCCCTGGAGTAAGAGTACCCTTTCCAATGAAATAACATGTATTAGATTGATTAACAATGAGATGAAGTTTGTCAGTAGCTCTTAAGTTAGCAGAGACGCTGTTACTATACATGGTCAGAGAATCAGAAAGTAATCATCTTATAGGCTTAGTCGCTGTGTTCATAGCTTGGTTGAAATTTGGCCATTTCATTAGTACAAGTCAGATTCTGACATTTCCTAAAGCCAAAAGGCTAACAAAAATTAATCTGATACAGAAATAAGGTGTGCAGATAAAGTTCAAGATGTGTAGTACAATGAAGACCACAATAGAGAAAGAGTAGGCGGCTTAGTTAGGGCCCCAGTTCAGCAAAACACTTAACCCTGTATTTAATCTGATTTCCACAAACCAGATGTTTTGCTGGATTGGGGCCTTAATCAGAAGGACCATGATGATAATGCACAGTACATAAAAATTGCTGTGGCAAATGATTATTGATAATGCTAAGCATAAAGTATCACAAAAAAGTGAATTCAAATGGTTAAATGACATTGATATTTTGATTTATAATGTCATCCATTTGACTTTAAATCTTTCAGAATCACTGCAACATGCCTGATAAGATTTATGCTTTAAAAAAATACTTTATGTGGTTGCTAGGTGTTTTTTTTTCTCCCCACTGGTTCACAGTAGCTAACCCCCCAAATACATGTTGTCTTAATTTTTCAGACTGGTCAGCTCCGTAACTCATATTCATATTGCTTGAAAATCTCAACTCATTGTTCCATTAAGGCTGAAATGTTCAGATACCCAAAAGTCTAATATTCATTTGATGACCTGTATAATGTTTCTCTCTGTCCCCTATTTCAAATGGAAAATTGGTTAACATGAGGAGTTACATTTTAAAGGTTTTTAGTCTTTTTTTTTTCTTGTACTATTTTGGTCTAATCTGAACAAACGTGTCACTCCTCATGTCACCCTAGTTTATAACCAGAGCTAGAGTATGTTATCCTGTTAAGGCAGCCCTATTCATTCCAGTCCTAGAATATTATAGATAAGCACCCGGCTTTTTAGTATTTACAGAAGCTTTGAGCCATCATTAGCCTTGATCATCATCATCAGATCTAATTCTAGAACCTTTACAGTACAAGGCAGGCTGTTGATCAGCTTCAGAAGTAAAGACTATGTGGCAATTGAATTATTATTATTTCAGAGGCTTCCTGAAAGCTAATGGTCATATAGCATCCCTATAATTACCATTTTTATTCATAACTGATACTCTCCAGGTGACATCTGTCCTTAAAGATTAAAGAATTATAGAACTATCATATGAATGAAATTGTTTAAATCCCAAATCTGCTGTTAACTGTTATCTTAAAGGCCCTGTTTCAGGAAAACTCAAACACATATTTAAACAGCCTTCCTGAATAAGGATGTTTGCATCAGGTGGAGTCATTGCCTTGATCCAAACCCCCAGGAGACATCCAGCTTTCAATGCATTAACTTCATGTAGACAAGCAACTTACTGAGGGTCATTCACTGGTGTACCATGCACAAAAGTAAACTGTGGGGTGAGGACAGTTGCGTGGAGAATAGGGAGAGACTGAGCTGTGGTAAGGTGTTGCTGGGGGAGGAGTATTTCAAACCCAAGGATTCGAACAACGTGCCATGTCCTGCGATTGCCTTAAAAATTAAAAGAAATTTATTAGGGATCTTTATTTCTCTCATTGTTTTTGGTGCATTTAGCACTCACAGTTTCTAGATTCTCTGCAAGCAAGAGGTTAGGCCTTCAGATATTTTTAAAGAGATCTGCAATTGTCCCATAATCACATGGACACAGGAACTGGTGATTCACGAAACACACATGATACCCAGAAGTCCTGTGCTAAAGCAGGTGGTAGTCCTGGCATAGACCAGCAGCATGGGGGAGGAGGGAGAGCTGGGAGGAAGCATGTCTATCACTGATCTGACAGAACATGTTACTATTAGGAATTTCCAGATTTGATTAGGGCCAAGGTCCATCTAATCTGTGTCCCATCTCTGGTGGTGGCTGATACCAAATGCATTAGGGGAGGAGTCTGAACTTCTCAGCAGGCAGACATGGGATACCCTTCCCCTCACATAGGTTCTCAGCCTGGTTTCAGAGCACATCTAGCCTGCAGCTGGGAGGTGTGATTTCCCCATCTCTGTAGACAGGCTCACAGTAGCACTACTCAAGCTAGTGCATTGAACACAGCAGTATGGAGATTGCAACATGGGCAGTGGCTTGTTCCAGATACCTGAGCTCAGAAAGAGGGGATGGGTGAGCTTGGATTCACAACAGTATCCAGATCCTCTGCCAATACCAAAGTATCCTCATTGCTATTTTTAGCATGGGAACTCAAGCTAAGCTAGCACCTCTCTGGCTGTCTGCAAAGGGAACCACACCTCCCTGCTGCAGTGGAGACATACCCTAAGGCTGTGTCTCCACTGAACAGTTAAAACAGGTGATTCATACCCAGCCCTGGGAATTTACCCTGGATGTGAACAAAGCCACACCAATATTAGTGCATCCTCTCTGTTCTTAGGCTCACCTGCATGTGTTTGGAGGCATATCCCAGAGATCTTTGTGCATAACATTCTTTCCCAGATAATTGGCTCTGTTGTGGTGCGTGTGTGTCCTTTGTGGGGAGTTGTAGGAAGGCATTGGATGCCTGCCAGCACTTAGGTCATTTAGCCTATATCCTCACTAAAGAGTCAGCAGGTTTCAGGCTGGACTTGAGCTCTGGTTTAACTTACACCATCTGGAATGGCAAGCCTATGCTTAAAACATCTCCAAACTTGGAATGAGAGGTTTTTGCATGTGGACAGGAGGTTGAGCCTTAAACTTGGTTAAGATCCCAGGTTACCTGTGCAGTGTGTACACATCCTTAATTATATATTGTTCAAGCCCTGGGCCACATTACTGTTGGTTGTGCTCTAGGGGCACAAAAGCACCATAAGATTTAAAACTAGATCAGCTCAGTTTTAGTTTTGTTTCTTTTACAGGCATGCTTTAAAACAACTTCCCCTTGTTGATTCTTGATATTGCCACTTCAAATGTTCCCTAAGTGTTAGACATTACACAACAAGCAAAGTGATACAAATTAAAAAGACCCAATCAAATAAGAGTTTTGAGACGATAACTGTTCAAAAAGAACAATTTCCTTTCCAAAGGTAAACAACTGCCTTGCAAACAAAGATAAGCCCAGGTGCCCATAAGGCAGCATTTCTGCTCATGCTATCAAGGATTATTAGGAAAATTCAAAATGCTTGCATTCTTTGAGATGTCTTGTTAATGTCTATTCAAAAACCCTCCTGCCTTCCCCACTGTCAGAGTAGCTGGCAGAAAGGAACTGAGCAGGGGGGGTGGGTCTGGCGGTGCATATATTGGTCACCATACAGGCACCACGGCAGGGGGCACTGCACCAACCCTATGGCTATTGGCTAGGGTAAAAAGCTTCCGACAACCGGGCATGCACCAGCCCACTTGGAATGGACATGAGCAAAGCATCTGAAAGAACACCAGTTACAACGGTAACTGTCTTTCATTCAAAAGAGAAATAGCCAAAATGCCAAGGATTTGTACATTTCTCTTCAAATGAAAATATGCCAGTCTTAAAAGATTTTCTTGAATTATATTTCTTTGACAACTTGGTAGCGAAATCCTTTGTAACAGAAAATACATGAGGAAGGAAAATACATAGGTTTACTTACTGTAAATAGCAGTGGATAGAGTGGTGCGGTAGCACTCATCTCCATGCAACCAGAATGTAGGTTTGCACTACTTCCAGTTGAAACCCAACCCAAGCCTAGAAGCCCGTGTGAAGTAAGCGTTGGTCTGAGGGCTTTTTTTTTTTTTCATCTTAGTCTTTTCTCCTTTAAAAGTTGGTTTTAGGGATCTTTAAACTTTGCTGCTGTGTGGCATATTTCTTAATAGATTAATTCATGAACAAAAAAGGATCCTTCAGGTGTGAAGCTGGGAAGGGAATGGAGCAAGGCACTGAGCTGACTCAATATTTGCCTGCAGTCATACTGTAGGTTGTTAGAAATTGGGATTAAAATCCAAGTCTTTTGGCTTCTGGTTCAGTGTTCTGCTCACTGGACAATGCTGGCTCTTTGAAACTCTGATCCTTGTAAGTGAGGGGTAAATTTAGCATGAGACCAAAATCTCGAGGACTGCGCAGATTGTGTAGATTAGATTGTTTACACCAAGAGAGTGCATGGCTTATATGCTACTTTTTAGCATCAATGCTTCTCTTTAAATGCCCACCCTTCTCACCTGCAGCTATCTCTTCTGTGCTTGCCTTTGCTAGGCATTTATAGTTCATCTCGGACTGATCCTATTCAGGGTGACTGTACTATTTTTGAGAATTTTCACCCCAATAAAGCAATGAATCCCAGAGTCTCGGCACAGTTCTAGAATACTCTGGTGTGCTCCATGCTCTGGCAGGCAAGTGTCTAAGGAATGTATCACGTGCAACAGAGTCCAATCCAACTTTCATTGAACTCAGAGGTGACCCTTTTAAGAGCAGGGAGAGAGTTACCATGGAATCATTCTTCTGTTGGTTCATTTTTTACCCTGTGGTGTGGTTGGATAACTGAAGTGGGTCTTTGCCCATGAAAGCTTATGCTCCAAAATATGTGTTAGTCTATAAGGTGCCACAGGACTTCTTGTTATTCTCAAGTAATTTGATGTCAGTCAAATCCATCTGCTTTTCTTCCACTCATCTCCTCTCTATTTTCACATACAGAATCCTTCTGACTTTCATCAAAGACTCAGACTCTTAAGTCATTGTTTCCATGTTTGTTAATATTTTCCTGCCCATATCACAGAAGAGCCTGCCAAGAGAAATATATTAACAGGAAAACAAACAACAGGCAGCATTACTCGCAGACTGGGTGGATAAATAAACAGTAACTCAAATGAGGAGGGGGGAAGGGGAAATTGTTTGTTCCTAGTGGGTTCCTTTTTTATGCACCTCTCTTCCACAGCATGGTGACAAGCACGTTCTTTATAAGTTTGTGCCACTATACCTGGGAAAGGGCTGTTGCTATAAACTGGACAACACATTTTCTCCTTACTAACTGTGTGAACCTCATGGGAACAGCTATTAGTCTATATAGTGTTACTCCTTTTGAAGCATGTCATAGTCTTCTTTGGATTTAATCTTGTGCAGTTCAGTATCAGCGGCAAATTTTGCCACCTCATTCTCTATCCTGTTCTCCAGATTGTTTATGAATATGCTCAAAAGGATCAAGCCCAGCATAGTCCCCTGTGGGACACCACTAGTTAGCCCACTCCATTTTGAAAACTGACCATTTATTCCTACCCTTTGTTTTCTTTCTTCTAATCTGTTATCAGTCTGTGAAGAACCTTCTCTCTCATCCTATGTCATCTTATTGTACTTAAGAGCCTTTGGTGAGGAATCTTGTCAAAGGCTTTCTGTAAATTTAAGTATGCTATATCCAGTGGATTCCCCCTCGTCTACATCTTTGTTAACCCAGTCCAAGACTTCTAATAGATTAGAGAGGTATGAAATGTTGGTTTTTATTAACACAGTGCTTTTTATGAAGCCTATTGTAAGATTAGGTAAACATCTAGAAGAGTTGATGCACCCCTGGAACACCTCTGTGTACCCCTGTGGTATGCGTATCCTGGTTGAGAGCCACAATATCAGGCCATTGGGAGTGTTGTTTATTATTACTTCTATTGCAGTAGCCCCTCATAGCCCCCCCGACATTTGCCAGGACCCTCTTGCACCAGACATCCTATAAATACCTAACACAAAGATAGCCCCTTCCCCCACAGTTTGCAGTCCAAGTATGAGACAACAGGTGGATGCAGACGGGGAGTACAAGGAAACGAGTGCAGTAAGTGGGAAAGCAACGGCTGAAATGCTCTTACTAGGTTGCTGACACGTACCTTATTGGATACAGATCATACTTTCAAATGTCATACCCAAAGTTCAGGTGAGAACCAGGCATGGGTAAGAATAGAAGCAAGAGTTCCATGAAGATGAGCTAGAGCTGATGCTGTTTGGTTGATGGTAGCAAGTGGACAATACACTGAGGAGGAGATCTATCCTTTCTGTTCCAACCTGACGTTCGCTGATACATTTCCCTCTCCAGAGGTGTTTTTGGATTCCCAACTGTTGTCAATTGATCATAGGACGGCAGTTTTGAAGAAGGCCTTCCCACACACCTTATTCTCACATCTCCATCTGCCCAGGGGAGTGTGGCCATTTCTTTCAGAAGCAGACTTTGCTATTACAATCCCTTGCCTTTGTCTCCTCAAACTAGACAGCACAATATACTGTACATGGGTCTGTAACTTAAATCTAGCTGGAGATTGCAGCTGTTGCAGAAAATGGCAACCCTGGGGACCAAAATAAATCTGTTCCCTGGGCGACTCCTTTAAGTTGACATTTCTTGTAAGCCCCAGAGGAGGCTTCAGATTTTCCTGCCTGGCAGAGGTAAGATGGCAGTTTTAATTTTATTTTGTATAATTGTGTAAAAGGGACCCCTCTCAAATTCTAGGCACACTTTACCCTGACTTTAACAAATTATATAATTCTTATCCATATCCAAAACCAGCCTTTCCTCTCCCCTTAGCCCAAATCATAGTTAACAAACTGGGACATTTTAAGAAGCAAAAAATACTCTACCATCCTCAAAAAAAATCACTGCCCCTGTACCCCATTTACATTTTACAGTAAGGTGTCAGAGAACATGAATCCAGAGTATGCGACCCCGCTCGGACATGTGTCACCCCCAATTCATACAGTAACCCTCGCTTTACACAGCTCCATGGTCACACACGGCAGCACTGCTAGTCTCTGAGCCTGCCTAGTGTCCAACAGCTGCAGGCAGTTAGGCAGGCTAAGAGTCTGTTCCCTGCTTCCCAGAGCAGCGCCGCTTGACAGCCACACTGGTTCACCCCCATCAAACCCTCTGCCTGCTCAGCCCCCGCAACTTTCCCACCGCTGTGGCCCCAGCTCACCCTCCCTGTGTGCCCCAGTCCCCTCCCCCAGCGGGGGGCTCCAGCTGTATGCCTGGCGCTCCCCTCCAACTCCTGTGGACCTGGCTCCAACCCCTGTGCCCCAACCCCGCCACACGCCCCAACCTCGACTCCTCCCACCTGGCCCCAACCCCCACAGACCCAGACCTAAGCCCCCAAACCCCGAGTGGCCACAGGTCATGCCCCCGTGTTGCTGACTTAGCACGTGCGAGGCTCCAACCTGCCCCCTGCTGAAACACCCTGCCCCAGTGCAGCCCCATTCAACCCCTCCCCCACCTGGCTCAAGCCCCACATCACCACCCCATGCATGGGGGCTCCAACTTGAACCCATGCCTGCGGCCCTGGCTCCCAGCCCCCGGTGCATTGCATGGGGCTCCAACCCCCTCCACTCAACCACCCCACCCCGGTGCACCCCACATTCAACTCCCCCACCCAGCTCAATCCCTCCCTCCCACAGCCCCAGCTCACCTCCCCCCATGTTTGGGACTCCAGCTGTCAGCCGCCACCAGCGTGTACAGGGGCTCTATTCCCCCCCCACAACCCCCACCCCGCCAGCTCAACCTATCCCCACCTTGGTTCACCCCCATCCAAGTCCCCCTCCACCCAGCTCAAGCCCCCCCCGACTGCCATCCCCAGCTCACCCCCTTGGCACACACTGGGCTGTCAGCTGCCAGGGTGCGGGGCTCCAGCTGACAGCCACTGCAGGCACATGAGACTCTACCCCTCCCTGGACTAACCCCCCCACCCCACCCCAGTTCACCCCCCCACCATCTCCCATAGCCCCAGCATGCGGGGCTCCAGCTTCAACCTGCGCCTGGGGCTTCCAATCCCCAGCACACAGGGGTCCAGCTCCAACCCCCATACCTATCACCCCCGCAGCCCCGGCTCCAACCCCCTGGCCAGGCTCAACCCCCACCCCAAACCCTTGCTGCCCGGGCCCAACCCACTGCACGCCCCAGCTCAACTGCACCCTCCCGCCACCCCTGACGCCCTAACCCACCCCAGGCTTAAGCCCTCTGCCGCCTCCCAGTGCCCCAACCCATCCCCCCAGGCCCTCCCCAACTTATGAAATTCAAGGCACCTTGAGGGATTACCATACAAAAGTGTGAGACACATCCCCCATTGGCGAACCACTTCTGGCCATGGGGTGATGGAGATATACTCATCTCTCTGGCTCCTGGGTCAGAGAAACTACTAACACCTTTATTCTGCAGAATCAGCCATGTGATGTAGAGCTTGCTGTTATTCCACAATCTCTTGCTGAGTCTGGACAGAGTTGTGGCCACTTTTCAAATGCAAGTCTACAGAGCCTGCATCCTCGGCACCCTCCTTTGTGGCAGCGAGACTTGGACCTTGTATGCCCGCCAGGAAAAGAGGCTGAACATCTTCCACTTGCGCTGCCTCAGGTGCATCCTTGGAATATCATGGAAGGACAGAGTGACCAACACTGCTGTCCTCGAGCAAGCTGGAATCCCAACCATGCACACCCTCCTCAGGCAGCGTCGGCTCCGCTGGCTTGGCCATGTCCACAGGATGAATGATGGAAGGATTCCAAAAGACATCCTGTATGGTGAGCTAGCCTCTGGCAAAAGACCTCCTGGACGCCCCCAGTTGCACTACAAAGATGTCTGCAAGAGAGACCTCAGAGAGGTAGACATCGAGCTGGACAACTGGGAAGAACTAGCAGACTACTAGCAAACTACTACTACAGCCATGTGATACCTAAGAGGAGACTTTCCACAATATCAAAATTGAAGCATTTACCTATTATTTGCTATAGAAATAACTACTTCTGTTTTCAGAATTTGAAACCAAATGAATGGCATTATCCATGTAGAGAAGCAGCATAGCATATGCAAGGCCTTATATAAAACATAAACCATAGAAAAAATATTAGCTAACAACAAAGCCAGTTTAACAGAAGCTAACGGTTCCATCCTGCAAGGTGCTGAACCCTGTCTCCTAGATCCAGTAAAACACTTAAGTATGTGTTTAATTGCAGAATGTAGGGCTGGACTTGTTGACTTAAATTGACGCTTGCGTAAAGATAAGCATGTGCTGAAGTGCTTTACTGAATTGCTTCCAGACGGTCCATCTCGTTGCAATACAGTAAACCCTCAAAATGCACGATTTCAAGTTGCACTTAACTCGCATTGAAGGAAGTTAAATGCAACTCAAAATCCTGCTCCTGCTGGCCCTGGTTCACAGCCCTTCCCACCCCACATGGCCCTGGTTCAACCCCCCCACCACCACCCTGGTTCAACACCCCTGTGGCCACAGTTCAAATGGTCCCGTGGCTCCAGCTCACCACCCACACATGCCTCCAGTTCAAACCACCTATGCATGGCTATGGCTCAGCCCCCCCACCCCTGTTCAGCCCGCACCCCCCCCGCACCCCCGGCCCGGCTCACCACCCACATGTGGCTCGAGCTCAGCAACCCCACACATGGCTCTGGCTCACCCCCCCCCCCCCCCCGCCCACCACCACCCCAGTTCAAACCTGTGCATGGCTCCAGCTCAACTCCCCACCTCCCCACAGCCTGAACAAACTGAGGTTTTGTCAGCAAAACTCACTAGTGTAACCGTAGCCTAGAACTTGTGAAGTCTCTAGAGCCATTCAGGGTAGAGAAACAGAACAGGCATTCAGTTCCTTCTTCATTCAAGCTTGGGTGGAAGAACGCTGTTTTTTAAAACTGTAAAAACATTGACTGCCCTGGTGGCCTCTTACTTACGTGCTATGGCCACAAACTGTTGAAATATTAATTACAATTTAGGCCCCATTTTAATCAGCAACTCATCTGATTTTCTTTGAATATATTTATTATGCAAAAATACTTCCTGAATAAAGTACTTTGAATCCAATACATTCAGCCTACGGGATCCCTATAAACTTTTCACTGCAGCTTTTCTTTGGCATGGTTGGTTAGCTAAATCACATGCTGTTGCTTCTACTTCCAGAATGTATGAGGCTATTTTAAAAACAGGAAAACTAATATTGGCTAAGTCTACACTAGCACTCCCCCCTTTTGAAAGGGGGATGCTAATGAGACACATCGAAATATGCTAATGAGGTGCTGCAATGAATATGCAGTGTCTCATTAGCATAATGGCAGCTGCAGCACTTTGAAAGGGCTGATTTCAATCACACGCAGCTCATCTGTTCAGGGTCCTTTTCAAAAGGACCCCACAGACTTCGAAATCCCCTTATTCCTATAACTAAATACGAAAGGATTTTGAAGTCTGCAGAGTCCTTTCAAAAAGAACCGTGTGTAGACAAGCCACGCATAATCAAAAGCAGCACTTTGTGCTGCAGCTGCCATTATGCTAATGAGGCACTGCATATTCATTGCGGCACCTCATTAGCATATTTTGATATGTTTCATTAGCATCCCCCTTTCAAAAGGGGAGGCCTAGTGTAGACAAAGCCATTAAGTAGCAAATAACAAACACCAGCCATAAGGGACAAATTTCCAGATAAATAGAATTTGCTAACTTCTTGCATCATTAACATCTGCATGATCTCTGAGACTAAGAATTCCACAGGAATTTCAACTACTTCCACCCCACCATCAGCCCAGACCAATCCACACAAGCAATACATTTCCTGGGCATTACAATACACATCAATGATGGTCTATAAACACCACTCTGTACCAGAAACCCACTGAGCCCTGTTCTTACCTACATGCCTCCAGCTTCCATCCAAAACACATCATGCAATCCACTACATCTTAGTGCTAAGATACAGCCATATCTGCTCCAATCCCACTGACAGAGACCTTCTTCTCTTTAACAGTTGCACAGGGAGAGGTGACACACGCATACTCCTGTACACCTCTCTCATACAGGAAGGGGGGGTTACTGAATGACATGACCCAAAGACTAATTGTTACTCTTTTAAGGTGCTACAGGGCTGCTTGGGGGCTATTCTGTGCATCTCTATCCAGGGTCTCCATCCAGTGGGGCAGAGCGATGACACCACACCAGTGAGACTGGGATTGGATACAGCAGCCTGTTTAGGGGCCACATTTTAAAAAGCTGTTGAAAAGAGTCCAATGATTTCATGGCTAAAAGAAAAAAATCTTCTTGTGAGGTATGGAAAGAAGCCTCATTAGTTTAGCTTCTACACAAGAAGGCTGAGAGTGACTTTACTGAAGTGTTTAAGTGCCATCCTGGAGAGAAAATGTCAGGAATTAAAGGTCTGTTTAATGTTGCAGGAAAATGTAGAACAAAACGTTCCTTGGTGTCTTCTAATGAAGACTAGATGCCTTTCTGGTATGTGTTTGGATCAAAACTTAGTTGCTGTGATATACAAGCAGGCTGGGATATGCAGAGGACAGATTAGAGGCTCAAATGGTCCCTTCTGGCTTTAAAGTCTACTACTTATTGATAAGCTAAGTGTGGCACAGGAGCTGCCATGGGGCTTTACTGTGCAGCTATTTTGATAAGCTGTCATTAAGTGGGATGACCCAGGGAAAGCCACTCAAACCTGCAAAGAGGCTAGCCAGGATCAGGCCATCACCCTTACAAGGGAGGAGTGGATGTGGCAGGGACATCACAAAGGCCTGTTGCAGAACCTCAGCCTATTGAGGGTCAGTGGTGGGGAGGTGGTGACCTCACAGAGAGACCATGACATCAGCCAGTCAGGACGGGCAACCCCAGAGATTCTCATGGCTTTGCAGCAGCAAGACTCCTTCTCAAGATCTCTCCTGGGGACTGAGAGGGAATTAGGAATAAAGCATATGAGCATGAGGGGGAACCTCACTGGAATTTTCTCCTTCTCCAACTACTGATTTCACAGTTTTGGGTTAGAAAGTAAGAGCCTCAGGGAGGTTTGGAATTTGATTTCTTACCAAGGACTTGTCCCATAGAACCAGTAGGGGCACTGGGGGGTTGTCATTTTAGGTTTTTCTTTTCCTCTTTCCCTCCTGCTATTTCTTCTATTGCTTCTTCCCCCTGTTCCCTACTTTCCCATTCCTCCCTGCCTCCATCAAGGAGGTGTGTGTGCGTGTTAGGGTGTTTACTGTCACTGTGAGGGCCCTCACCATGAGGTGCGGGATGGAAAAGTGCTCAAAGACTGATCCCCAAGCATGCTGACCTGGGACTTCCTTTTGGATTTCTGCTGAGAGCCATCTGCCTTCTGGCTCTCAGCATCTTGATGCTGATTGTCCAAGGAGGTTGTTATTGGCTGGGAAGACTCGGGTCCCTTTGTTCTCTTTTAGGACAAGATAGGTCATCAGCGTTTGATTGATGGAGCTGCTTCTCTTCAGTTATTGCATCTGATCAGTACCTGATTTTCTCGGGTGCTCCAGTTCTTCTCTAATACTTGCTCAATAATAACTGTGAACAATGGTTGATCTGAAACACATTTGAGAGAACTTAATTGTGAGCAGTCAGTGTGTTCCAAGGGGCTGGCTAGGGGTAGGACACCAGCCTTGCAGGGGAGAGCTGGGTGTGGCAGTGATATCACAAACCCCTGTTACAGACCTGAGCGCACTGGGGGAAGGTAGTGGAGTTGTGATGACCGCAGAGGAAGACTCTGACATCAGCCGGGCGGCATTGAGGTGCAAGGCAGGAACAATGCCAGAGATAACCTCTATTATGGTTTTGTGAGAAGTTGTCCCAAAGAAGTGCAGCTGGAATTGCTATGAGACTGATCCCTTCTGTTGGTGGCCTGGTCCATTCTTTGGAGCATCTGCAGAAACCTCCCAGCCTCCAACTTCTCAGGCTATGTCTAGATTGCAGGCTTTGGTTGGCAGAAGTTTGTGTTGCAAGATTTCTCGTGACAAAAAGCCTGCCAACAGATTGCATCCGGACACCAAGGCACATTGAAAGAGCTATCTGCTCTGTTGACAAGAGAGAGGCTAGGCAACCCAGCTACTCTGCAAATCCATATGAGCCAGGGTTGCAGGTCTCCAGTTCCTTCCAGGAGCCATGGTCAGAGCCCTGGGGAAACAGGCACTTAAAGGGACCCCTCTGGACATCCATTCCCTGCCCCAGCTGTGGGATTGCCTTCCCCTGAGAGGGATATCAGAAGTCTCACAGTGTCTGCTGTGCTTCCCATGCATTTGCAGGTGACAGAGACAGTCCCTGGGTGCCATGATGCCTGAGCTGCTCCTGGACATGTGAGCCGTGTCTACACGTGCACACTACTTCAAAGTAGCGGCACTAACTTCGGAATAGCACCCGTCGCGCCTACACGCGTTGGGCGCTATTTCGAAGTTAACTTCGACGTTAGGCGGCGAGACGTCGAAGTCGCTAACCCCATGAGGAGATAGGAATAGCGCCCTACTTCGACATTCAACGTCAGCTGGGGGGTTGAGAGACACTCTCTCCAGCCCCTCAGCTCACTGGTGGCCGCGTGGAGCGGCACCTTAAAGGTCCCCTCCCCCGCCCTGACTCTGCAGGAAGCTGAGGCAACGTGCAGGCTGCAGCCTGCACATGCGGGCAGCCTGCACAGCCAGCAGCCACCCAGCCAGCAGCGATGGCGAGCCAGGAGCCCCCCCAGCGCCCCCAGGGGACCCCCCCCCCAAGGGGAGCCAGGGCAGCCAGCCCAGCCAGAGGGCCACCCAGTCTGGGAAACGGCAGCAGGGCCCCTCCCGGACGGAGGCCGAGCTTTGGGACCTGCTGGGGCTCTGGAGCGAGGAGGAGGTGTTCCAGGTAATGGGGAGCAAGAGGCGGAACGCGGATGCGTTCGCTTGGCTGGCCGATGGCCTGGCTGCCCGGGGTCACCCTGCCCGCACTCCGGATCATGTGAGGAGTAAGGTGAAGGAGCTGCGGCAGGGTTATGCCCGGGCCCGGGATGCGGCCAGCCGATCTGGGGCCGCCCCCGTCACTTGCCCCTTTTACAGGGAGCTCAGGGACATCCTGGGCTCCCGGCACACCTCCTCCCCTCCGGCCACCCTTGACACCTCGGCTGACGAGCCCCAGCAGGCCCTGCAGCCGGAGTCCGCCCCGGAGGCAAGCCCCACACCCCGGGGGCCCCCCGTCCGGAGGCCATCCCCGGGACATCGTGACAGGAGGAGGAGGAGGAGGAGGAGGGGGGCTCCTCCTCTGAAGAATCCAGCCTGCAGATCCTCCTCCTGCCATCCCGGAGCAGCAGCAGGGCCTCTGACCCCCGGGGATCTCCGGACCGTGGGAGCGGACCCACAGGTAGCTACCCCTCTCTGGTGGACACCCCTGGGCTTGAGGGGCGGGGGTAACAGAGATGTGTCCAGGGCCCCCCACACGCTCACATGGCCATGGTCCCAAGGACACCAGGGCCATGGCCCTCACAGCACTGCAGCCATCAGCCCCTGCCCCCCCCACCCTGCATGACAGTGCCATGCCCCATCCCCGGGCCAGGGGGGAGCGGAACCTCGAGGGGCCCCCGGGCGGAGTGGGTGGGACACCCCGCAGCAGCAGCATGTGATGGAGTCGGGGGAGTGCCCAAGGGAGACTCAGGCTACATATGAGCCACAAGAGCTGAAGAGCTCCCAGGGCCAAAGGAGGATCCTGGCGCTACAGCTGGCAGGTGACACCTCTGCCCTGAACCAAGAGGAGGGAGGAGCCGAGCTGGCTTGGAATTGGGGGGCGAGGGCGGGGGCCACAGATAGAGGCTAGGGGAAGGGAGAGCTGGTAGGCAGCCAGCCTGAGGAGGGGGAAAGCTGCATCCCAGAGGGGCCCCCCTTGGGGTCTTCTCCCCACGACGGGTTGGAAGGACTGTCTCTTCCGACAGCTGGTGCTGTCACTCCTTGCAGAAAGTGGCCATCTGTGGCCTAAGAAACCTCTCCTGCTCTCAGAGACCCTGTGGGGTGAAGTGAGAGTCGCTCCCACCAGGGGACGGGCTGCAGGGCAGGGGGACCCCTGAACCCCATCCATCACAGCAGCATCTCCCGGGGACGGGGATGGGGAACCTGCAGCACAGGGCGGGGGGGACAAAGGCCACGGCTCGGGGCCCACACTAACGCCTGTCTCCATTCTTCTTTCCCCCCTCCTCTCCTGTGTCCTGCACCTGCACCGGCACCATCCGAAGGACCGGAAGAGAGCGCCGGCGAGGCGTCGGTCGTCCCGGAGACTCCTCCGGGACCCTCGCTCCAGGGAAGCCCCTCGGCCGAGGAACCACCGGCCCCGCGGAGGGCAAGACGGCGGACCCCGCGCCTACTACCACCGACGGCGACGGACCCCCAGCTGCTGGCCATCCTCCTCCGGCAGCTGGAGGTATCGGAGCAGCACCTCCAGCTGCAGAAGCGGGCGCTGGCCTGGCGCCAGGAGGCATGGGGGGCCTATATGCAGACATTTAACTGGCTGGTGGACTACCTGGCCCCCCCCATGCCGTGCCGGCCGAGCCATCGCCCGCCCTGCCCGCTCCTGCAGCCCCACCACCAGCTGCTCCAGCCGTCGCCGGCCAGTCTGCTGTCACCCCACCACCCACCCGCGAGGGCCAGAGCGCCGAGGGACCCCTGGAGCCACCTGAGACTCGCCGGCACCGATACCTTCCGGTCCAGCCCGCTCCCACCCAGCCGCGGACCAGACTGCAGGCGCGGCGGGGCTCCCGGCCGGGCACGCCCAGTGCGGGGCTATAGGGGCGAGGGGCCCAGGACGTGGCCCCCACCTTGTTGTATATAGTTGGACCCTCTTTTTTTGGTGCCCCCGTTTGCCCCGTCCCCCCCATGTAAATAGTTCTCCCCTTTCTCCTCCCTGGTTTTCTTTTTATTATGTATGCCACACAGTTGTTTCTTTGGTTTGTTTTATTTGTCTACATATTTCTTTGGTTGAACGTTTGTACTTAGTTTTCTGTTTGTGCCTCACATATTTATTTACACCCCAAAAAAAAGGTTCAGCCAGAAAAAAAAAAATTTACGTTCAGCCACAAGTTCGTGCTGTCATTTGTCCAGGACAAGTGGCGGGGGGGGCAGTGGGGTGCTCCATGGTGTGGGCGTTGGGGCAGGAGTGTGGGGGAGGAAGGGGCGGGCAGTAGGGGGCCTGGGCAGAGTTCACCCCGCGGCCTGTTGGTCGAAGTGGGCCCGCAGGGCCTCCCGGACCCGGGTTCCCTAGGGGTCCACCTGCCGACTGGGGGCAGCAGGTGGCTGGACGTGTGCCCTGCCGGCCTCCGCGGCCCAGCCCTGCAGAAAGGTCTCCCCCTTGCTCTCCACGAGGTTGTGCAGGGCGCAGCAGGCACCCACAATCTGGGGGATGTTGTTGGGGCCCGCATCCAGGCGGGTCAGGAGACATCGCCAGCGTCCCTTGAGGCAGCCAAATGAGCGCTCCACCACCTGGCGCGCACGGTTCAGGCGCTCGTTGAAGCCCTCCTGGCTAGCGGAGAGGTGGCCCGTGTAGGGGTGCATGAGCCACGGCCAGAGGGGGTAGGCCGCATCTGCGATGACGCAGAAGGGCATGGTGGTGTCCCCCAGAGGGATCTCCCGCTGGGGGATGTAGGTCCCCGCCTCCAGCCGGCAGCACAGGCCCAAGTTCCGAAAAACCCGGGCGTCGTGATGCTGCCAGGCCAGCCCACGTAAATGTCCTGGAAACGTCCCCGGCTGTCCACCAAGGCCTTCAGGACGACAGAATGGTAGCCCTTCCGATTGAGGTATCGTCCTCCACTGTGATGCGGGGCGCGGATGGGGATGTGAGTCCCATCCAGAGCCCCGAAGCGGTTGGGGAAGCCCAGGGTGGCAAAGGTGGCGACAGTGGCATGTGGGTCCCCCAGCCTCACGAGCCTGTGCAGGAGCATGGCGTTGATTGCACGCACAACCTGCAGAGAAAGCACATGGGACAGCCCCAGTGAGGGGTGAGCAGGGTGTGCATGGCCCTGCCCTGCCCTGGCCCCCCTGCCCTGCCCTGCCCTCCCTGCCCTGGCCGCCCTGCCCTGCTCTGCCCTGCCCTGCCCTGCCCTGCCCTGCCCTGCTCTTCCCTGCCCTGCCCTGGCCCCCCTGCCCTGCCCTGCCCTGCCCTGCCCTGGCCCCCCTGCTCTGCCCTGGCCCCCCTGCCCTGCCCTGCCCTGGCCTCCCCCTGTGGGTTCTCTTACCTCCATGAAGACAGCCCCGACGGTGGCCTTTCCGACACCAAACTGCTGTCCCACGGATCGGTAGCTGTCCGGAGTGGCCAGCTTCCAGACAGTGATGCTGACCCGTTTCTCCACAGGGAGGGCACACCGCATGGCAGTGTCCTGGTGCCTGAGTGCGGGGGTGAGCCACTGGCACAGCTCCAGGAATGTCTGCCGGCTCATCCTGAAGTTCCTGAGCCAGTGGTCATCGTCCCACTCCCCAAGCACCAGCCGCTCCCACCAGTCGGTGCTGGTGGGGTAGCTCCACAGCCGCCGGCGTGTGAGGCGGGGGGTGGAGCGGGGTGCTGCAGGGGTAGGGGTTGAGCCCTGCTGCCCTGGGGGCATCTCCTCCCCTGGGGCAAGGAGGTACTCAGCTGCCTCCCACATGGCATGGGCCAGGGCAAGCCCTGCTCCTGCCGGGAGGGCTGGGTGGACCTCTAGCTGCTGCTGCTGCTGCTGCTGCTGTTGCTGCTGGGGGTCCATGACTGCGGCGCCTGGGGTCTGTGTGCCTATATGGCTCCTCAGACCGCGTGCTGTGCAGGCTGAGTGTATGTGGGAGGGGCCCTTTAAGGGAGCGGCTAGCTGTTGCCCCGGAAGCACTAGTCCGCCCTGTGACCCTGTCTGCAGCTGTACCTGGCATCCCTATTTCGATGTGTGCTACTTTGACGTGTAGGCTGCGTCTACACGTGCACGCTACTTCGAAGTAGCGGCAGTAACTTCGAAATAGCGCCCGTCACGTCTACACGTGTTGGGCGCTATTTCGAAGTTGAAATCGACGTTAGGCGGCGAGACGTCGAAGTTGCTAACCCCATGAGCGGATGGGAATAGCGCCCTACTTCGACGTTCAACATCGAAGTAGGGACGTGTAGACGATCCGCGTCCCGCAACATCGAAATAGCGGGGTCCTCCATGGCGGCCATCAGCTGGGGGGTTGAGAGATACTCTCTCTCCAGCCCTTGCGGGGCTCTGTGGTCACCGTGTGCAGCAGCCCTTAGCCCAGGGCTTCTGGCTGCTGCTGCTGCAGCTGGGGGTCCGTGCTGCATATACAGGGTCTGCAACTAGTTGTTGGCTCTGTGTATCTTGCACTGTTTAATGAAAGTGTGTCTGGGAGGGGCCCTTTAAGGGAGCGACTTGCTGTTGAGTCCGCCCCGTGACCCTGTCTGCAGCTGTGCCTGGCTCCCTTATTTCGATGTGTGCTACTTTGCCGTGTAGACGTTCCCTCGCTGTGCCTATTTCGATGTTGGGCTGAGCAACGTCGAAGTTGAACATCGACGTTGCCAGCCCTGGAGGACGTGTAGACGTTATTCATCGAAATAGCCTATTTCGATGTCGCAACATCGAAATAAGCTATTTCGAAGTTGGGTGCACGTGTAGACGTAGCCGTAGACGTTCCCTCGCTGCGCCTATTTCGATGTTGGGCTGAGCAATGTCGAAGTTGAACATCGACGTTCCCAGCCCTGGAGGACGTGTAGACGTTATTCATCGAAATAGCCTACTTCGATGTCGCAACATCGAAATAAACTATTTCGAAGTTGGGTGCACGTGTAGACGTAGCCCCTATCTCCTCATGAGGTTAGCGACTTCGACGTCTCGCCGCCTAACGTCGAAGTTAACTTCGAAATAGTGCCCGACGCGTGTAGACGCGACGGGCACTATATCGAAATTGGTGCCGCTACTTCGAAGTAGCGTGCACGTGTAGACGCAGCTGTAGACGCTATTCATCGGAATAGGCTATTTCGATGGCGCAACATCGAAATAATCTACTTCGATGTAGGCTTCACGTGTAGACATAGCCGTGATGGCCCGACATCGACATGCTGCAGCTTGTGCTGAAATTTCTAGCAGCTGACCTCCTGTGCCCCTTAAGATTAACCCTCAAGATCACCTTCAAGGCTGTTGCCCTGGCTGCAGGAGCTGCACTCATCTCCCACAGTGCACAGTTTGTAGTGTTGGGACTGGCTGGTCACGGAGCAGTGGGACAACCAGCAGTGGCCCCAAAACTTCTGTATGTGGAAGGCCACCTTCTTGGAGCTCTGTGCCTGTCTCACCCCTTCATTCTGAAGATGCGACACCCATAATCCCTTTGGAGAAGTTGGTTGCAATGATTCTCTGGAAGCTTGCCACCTCTGACAGTTGGTGGGAAACCAGTTTGGCTTGGGGAAGTCCACCGTTGGGGCCCCCTTCTTGAGAAGGTCACACTCGGGCACACAGGGATGGGGGTATCCAGCTAAAGAGGGGCCATGGGAAGAGGGGTTGGGAGATATGAGGAGTAGAGCTGGCTTGGGGGGGGACCACATCCCTGGGGGATTGTGCCATCTGGCTATCACAGAGCCCTGCTGCTGCTGGGGCCAGCCTCATAGGGGAGACACTCGGAGAGCTTGTGGGGAGAAGTGGGCAGGAAGGGGATATAGGCCCCGCATGAGTCCAGGTACTCCCTCCTTCACTCCCTGTCATGTGTGATCAGCCACCTTCTTCTACAGGTCGTGAGGGCCATCAGCTCAATCCTGCTGTGGAAGGTCATCCGTCTGCAGGGTCCTGAGGTTGCCAAACTATGTCAGAGCTATCAAAGGGACCCACATCCCAATCCATGCCCCAAAGCATTGCAGAGCCAAGTTCATCAGTAGGAAGGGCTACTTCTGCATCATTCTGGAGGGCCCAGTCAACCACTGTGGACAGGTGTTTAGGCAGAGCTGTCAGGCTGGGCACATGACGTCCATGTATTCTGCAATTCCAGCCTGCACCAGAAGCTGGAGGTGGTCACATTTGTCCCCTGCTGTTAGCTGGCAGCTGGAGATGTGCAGATGCCAGTCTGCACCGTGGGGGATGCAGCATACCCCCTCATGCCATAGCTGTTGAAGCCATATACCAGACAACTGGACACCAGCAGGGAACTGTTCAAAGAGCACCTGAATCATGCCAGGATGTGGGCTTAGTGCGCCTTCAGCTGGCTTCAGGAACAGTTCAGATGTCACCTGACCTGCCTTGACGTGGGGGAACACAAAGTCCCCAGGTTGTGGGGACTTGCTATAGCTGGACAACATCATGGAGGGGAAGGGGAAGGCCCTGCTCGTGGGTAGGGGGCAGCTGCTAGCCACAAGGCCCATGCCTACAAGCAGCTGAGTACATCTGCTATTTGCCAAGCCCATTGGGATGGGCTGCAGATCTGGGAGGCCCTGAGGGAGAATTTCTCCCAAGGACCCCAGTAACCCTCAACAGGAATCCCCCAGCGGAGGCTTCAGGCCCAGAGCCCTACCCCATTACCACCACAAGCCCTCCTTTTGCCCCCTCACCCCCTGACTCCTGCTCATTAAAGACAGATGCAATGTGGTGATTAACTGGGTTTTAATGGTCTGAAAATATTAACAAGATTAATTGTGAATTTGAAAACTATTTACAAAAAAGTAATGTGAAATGTAATAAGTACTCACATGCAAACTATTTACAGCAGTGGGACAGTGGTTGGGGACAGTGGGGAGGTGAAGCGGCCTCAGAATTAGGACATGGGGAGGTGGGGGTTGGGACATGGGGTAGGGTCCTCAGAACATAGGAGACGTGGAGAACCACAAACCCAAGCAGGGAGCAGGACCCCAAGCAACATCAGCCTCAGGATTTCCTCCCACTGCAGGTTCAGGGCCCCCATAAGGCTTGGCCTAGGACTAGGGGGAGGCACAGATGAGGAAGGGCTGCAGTGGGGTCTGGGTGGGCAGGGGGAGTAATCACAGTGGAAGTAGGTGGGGCTGGTGGGCAAGAGGAGCAGGGGGGCTGAGGACCAAAGGGTGGAGGCATGGCCATTGTCCAAGGGAGCAGGCAGGGGTACAGGGTGCCTTGTGGGAGGACAGGCGGGTGCAGGGCAGTAGAAGCAGTTGTGGGCACCTGGACCAGCATGTCCCACCAGATGCTTATGACAATGTCACAGTAGCTGCGTCTACACGTGCACGCTACTTCGAAGTAGCGGCACCAACTTCGAAATAACGCCCGTCGCGTCTACACGCGTCGGGTGCTATTTCGAAGTTAACTTCGACGTTAGGAGGCGAGACGTCGAAGTCGCTAACCTCATGAGGAGATAGGAATAGCGCCCTACTTCGACGTTCAGCGTCGAAGTAGGGACCGTGTAGACGATCTGCGTCCCGCAACGTCGAAATTGCCGGGTCCTCCATGGCGGCCATCAGCTGGGGGGTTGAGAGATGCTCTCTCTCCAGCCCCTGCGGGGCTCTATGGTCACCGTGGGCAGCAGCCCTTAGCCCAGGGCTTCTGGCTGCTTCTGCGGCAGCTGGGGATCTATGCTGCAGGCACAGGGTCTGCAACCAGTTGTCAGCTCTGTGTATCTTGTGTTGTTTAGTGCAACTGTGTCTGGGAGGGGCCCTTTAAGGGAGCGGCTTGCTGTTGAGTCTGCCCTGTGACCCTGTCTGCAGCTGTGCCTGGCATCCCTATTTCGATGTGTGCTACTTTGACGTGTAGACGTTCCCTCGCTGCGCCTATTTCGATGTTGGGCTGAGCAACGTCGAAGTTGAACATCGACGTTGCCGGCCCTGGAGGACGTGTAGACGTTATTCATCGAAATAGACTATTTCGATGTTGGCTGCATGTGTAGACGTAGCCAGTGAGACATTAACTGCTGCCATGCCTGCGACAACCACTACATGTCCACCCGGATGTGGTATTCCAGGGTCTGCTGGATGGCCTGCAGCACAGTGATGTGCTGGTGCATTAGCTCTTCACACACTGTCCAGCATCTTCTCTGGCTCCAGAGTGGTTTGACAGCATTGTGGGGGTGGCCCAGCCTTTGGTCAGTGCAGGCCCAGCTGTATGGAACACAAGGAGGGAGAGCTGGAGAGTCATTCATGCAATGTAGCCCCTGAGGCCATGGCCCCTACCATGAGCTGCAACCAACACTAGGCCAAGGGACAGGGATGGCCCAGGACCAAAGCCACATAGTAGGGCCTCCACAGTGGTCCCAGCCACATGGGGGCACCACAGTGCCTCTGGAACCATGCTGACCACTGCAGACCATGCTCCCCAACCCGCCTTGTGCAACAGTATAGCAGCTATAAGGGAGGTGAGCTGGGAGCTGCTTAGCCCTCCCTGGAGCCCACTCACACACCTGCAGCTTGCAGCACAGCCCATGGGAGCAAGTGCTGCCTCATGACTGAGGGCATGCCTGTATGTCAGGTACCACGCTCCTCAGCATGTCTGGGGTCAAGCCGGTGCCCTTGTGGCTAGCTTGCTTTCAACTGTGGCCGGTGCTGGGAGGATCCTTTCCCCCAGGGCCTGACACTCATCCAGCCTCCTATGAGCCTGGCAGCAGGCTAATGCATGTGCCCTGGGGCTGTAAGCTAATTGCAGGTGATACACACTACTGCTGCATGAGGTTCCACATGCTAGTAGCATAGCATGAGGTCTTACCCGAGCTGGACAAGTGACACTCACATCCTGTGCCATCTGCACACTTCTCCCACACCCAGGAAGGTGTGACACGTGGCATTCACTGGAGGTACCCTCTCCAAGCCCAGAGGAGGCCCTGGAGGTGGCCTGGCTGCCAGAAACTGTGTCCAGGGCAAGGATGAGGCTGTTCAACTCAGAGTTCAGCTCCTGCAAGCAGTTGGCCCTCAGCTGGTTGGTCCTTCTCCTGTTTGGGCTCTTGCTCCACCAGGAGGCCTTGAGCCCTGAGTCCAGGCTCAGCTCAGAGGTGAGGTTTTCCCCCTCTGCTAGGATGCAGTGGAGTTCCTGGTAGTAAGGGCAGGATGCCTTTGCATCTCCACTTCTCCCATCCCTGTCACAGTTCTTTCACTTTCACCCACACTTGCTCCAGGGTGTGGTGGGGGTGGCGCTGTTGGGTGAGGGCATCAGCCATGTGGCTGTAAATATCTGCATTCCTGCAGTGGGCCTTGGAGTCTTGCAGGGTCTCCTCCTCGGCCCAGCGATCCAGGAGGGGGCACTCCTCTTGGACACCCAGGGTGGATCCTGGGACCCATGAGACTGCTCCCATGAGGGCTCTCTGCTGCTCATCCAGTTTGGAAAAAGGTGCAACTGTGAGGGCACAGGGAACTGCAGGATGTAGCTCAGCTGCTCCCACACTGTCAGATTGCTGCCCTGGGGCTCCCTAGGCTCCCTGCAGCTTTAAGGGCCAGAGGCAGGAACTATAGAGCACTGATTGCTGTGGAGAGGGTGTCCACTGGGGCATCAGCAAGGTTTCCCAGAAGCCTTTTCTGTCAGCAGAAGCCCCCCCGCAGAATGTTGAGACCACCTTTTGTCAACAGATCTTTCTCAATAGAGGCATTCTTCTTCATGGCGAGCAGGGTATGGCCATTGACGAAAACCACTTTGTTCTGTAGACTTACTGTTGACAGAATACACATCCCAATTTGGACTCTCCCCAGGTTTTGTTCACAAAATCCTGCAGCCTATACATAACCTCAGAGTGTCGATGCTGATTGGCCCAGGAGGGGGCTACTGACAGGGAGGAGAAGTTTTCCCTATTTCTGACCTGTGAACATGGCTGCCCCTTCCTTTACAGGCTCTGTGCAAAAATTTGCCTGACCTCAGGCATGCCATGCTGGGGAACCAGCTGCCAGAATCCCCAGACAGAGACAGGCTCCAATACGTCTTGGAGTTAAACATGGTCAGAAGGGGCAGGGGACAGTTTTACCTTAGTTCTGGGGAGAATTGGAAAGGCAAAACTGGAAATGCATTTTCCTGTCTGTCCTCCTAGCTTGCACCCCAGTGAGCTATGCTTAGTCAGGGCAGTCAGGACAGTTCTATTGCCCCACACCTACTGGGTGTGGTTCACTGTCCCATGTAGTGGCACCTAGACCACTTACTCAGAGCAAGAATGAATCTCTTCCAGGGCCTTAGCTGAGCACCAGCTACCTTTTAGGTCAAACTGTAGAGGCTCATGTGCTATGTACCAGATCTTCCAGGTTTGAGTCCATCTGTGGGCGGTTACACGATATTGGACCCTATCTCCTTTATGAATAGGGGAAGGAGATGGAACTTCAAATCAGATGCCTGGCTGGCAGTGAGAGCCTCAAATCCCCTGTTCAAGCTGCCCTACTCCTGCCAAACTCTGGGCACTCTGGCAACTGGTTCCCCAGCATGGCATGCCTGAGATCAGATGAGTTCTTGCACAGATCCTGCAAAGGAAGGGACAGCCATGTTCATAGGTGAGGAATTGGGAAAAGTGCTCCTCCCTGTCAGTAGCTCCTTGCTGGGCCCATCAACATCTTCTGTTTAATTATCTGTGACTGCAAATAAAGTTAAGTAGCCAATTCCAGCAAGACTTTGCATATATTCAATTACACAATGTTTTAAGAAGGAAGTGAATTTGTTTGTCACATTGCTAAGATTTTCTTCTGTTTTCCTTCAACACAAACATTAGTATTAATCTAAATATGGGAGTGATTGAGCCGCTCCCCTGTGACTCACCAGTGGGGGTAGGAAGGACCAAGAAAAGGTTTTAAAAGGCAGAGGCCAAGCGACAAGCAGGAGTGTTCATAACTGGTTGGACAACTCTTCTCAGAGGGTAGTTACTTCTCAGAGGGTAGTTCACAATTATGCTAGATGGGCATAACAAGTGGGATTCCTCAGAGGTCTCTTTTGTGACTGGTTCTGTTCAATATCTTCATCAGTGATTTAAATATTGGTCTACAGAGCATACTTAGTAAATTTGCAGGTAATACCCAGCTAGGAGGTGTTGCAATTGCTTTGCAGGATAGGGTCAGAATTCAAAATTATCTGGAAAAACTGGAGAAATGGTCTGAGGTAAACATGATGAAGTTTAATAAAGACAAATGCAAAGTACTCCACTTAGGAAGGAGTACTCAGTTTCACACATGACGAATGGGAAGTGATTGTCTCGCAAGGAGTGCTGCAGAAAGGGATTTAGAGGTCATAGTGAACCACAAGCTAAATGACAGCCAACAGTGTGGTGCCATTGCAAAAAAAAGCAAACGTGATTCTGGAATGCAACAGGAGTGTTCTGAGAAAGACACAAGAAGTCATTCTGATGCTCTACTCTGTGCTGATTAGGCCTCAGTTGGAGCATTGTGTCCAGTTTTGGACACCACATTTTAAGAGGGACATGGAGAAATTAGATAAGGTCCAGAGAAGAGCAACAAGAATGATTAAAGGTCTAAAAAACATGAGTGATGAGTGAAGACTGAAAAAATTGGGCTTGTTTAGTTTAGAAAAGAGAAGACCAAGGAGTGACATGATAGCAGTTTACAAGTACCTAAAGGAGTATTACAAGGAGGATGGCAAAAATTGTTCTTCTTAGCCTCTGAGGATAGAACAAGAAGAAATGGGCTTAAACTGCAGCAAGGGTGGTTTAGGTTGAACATTAGGAAAAATTTCCTAACTGTCAGGGTGGTGAAACATTGGAATAAATTGCCTAGCAAGGTTGTGGAAGCTCCATCACTGGAGATATTTAGAAGCAGGTTAGATAGACATCTAGATGGTACTTGGTCCTGCCATGAGGTCAGGACTCAATGACCTCTCAAGGTCCATTCCAGTTCCAGTTCTAGTATTCTATGAAACAAGAGAGAAGAAATCTTCCATCAGTTGCAGTAAGTTTAATATCAGCACTGACATTATAAGCCTCTGCTTCCAAGTGTTTATTTGGCATATCTGGATCTAAATTCCTCTAAAGTTTGGAATTTTGGTTCAGTCACCATTATTTGTTCTGATCTCTAGTTACATAGATTGTAACCTCTCTGGGGCATAGCCTCTTCTTCTCTTACATACCTATCACAATTGGGTCCAAATCCCTGATTTGGACATGAAGTCTCCACTGCAGCACAAATTCATACTAATCTGTGATGGATAGAAATATAACCCTTTATTACCAAACCTCTGGAAATTAAATTGTCCATTATATTTTCTGATAAATAAGCTCCAAAGAATGTGCACTGGATGGATATAATAATAATTACATCGCATGAAAATCAGCTGAGGAAGCTTTAACACGAAGCAGAATGGTGCCTAAGAGCTAGAAACCTGCATTCATGTTATGTTGAGTTTTTATAACACCAGGGCAGAGAAACGTAGAATTGGGTTTCCATTCCAGCCACAACACTGCTGATATCCTCATAATGCGTTACAATAAATGTTTTCATGTTGAATAGTGACCCTAAGTACTGTAGGCATTCTCCCCAAACTTCATTGTGGCCGTGTCTACACTTACATATAGAAAAACTTAACAGAAACGCGTCACCAGGACTGGGTGAAATTTACCCAAGGGTTCTGAAAGAACTCAAGTGTGAAATCGTGGAATTATTAATTGTGACTTATAACCTATCCTTTAAATCAGCTTCTGTACCCAAGGACTGGAAGATGGCCAACATAACACCAATATTTAAAAAGGGTTCTAGTGGCGACCCTGGCAATTACAGAACTGTAAGTCCAGCATCAGTACAGGGTAAATTAGTTGAAACAATAGTAAAGACTAAAATTGTCAGACACATAGAAGAACATAATTTTTGGGTAAATGTCAACATGGTTTCTGAAAGGGAAATTGTGTCTTAATAATCTCTTAGAATTCTTTGAAGGTGTTAATAAACATGCAGACAAGGGGGATCCAGTAGATACAGCATTCTTCGATTTCCAGAAAGCCTTTGACAAAGTCCCTCACCAAAGGCTCTTGTGTAAATTAGGTTGTCATGGGATCAGAGGGAAGATCCTTTCATGGATTAAGAACTAGTTAAAAGGCAGGAAACAAAGGGTAGGAATAAATGGTAAATTTTCTGAATTGAGAAGGGTAACGAGTGGTGTTCCTTGTGGCTCAGTCCTAGGACCAATCTATTCAACTTATTCATAAATGACCTAGAAAAAGGGGTAAGTAGCGAGGTGGTAAAATTTGCAGACATTACTAAACTGTTCAAAATAGTCAAGACGAAAGCAGACGGTGAAGAACTTAAAAAAGATCTCACCAAACTGAGTGATAGGACAACAAAATGGCAAATGAAATTTAATTTGGATAAGGGTAAAGTAATGCACATTGGAAAAAATAACCCCCAAGTATACATTCAGTATGTTGAGGGCTAATTTAGCTACAACTACAGTCTTCCCCACCTTACGAGGGTAATCCATTCCTCAAAAACCCATCTTAGGGTGAATTCTCGTAAGTCGAAAATGTAATTATCATTAATTTCAACGTGAAAAAATGTTATGTCTTCCTGAGCCCCAAAATTTACACCCATTTTTGCTAAAAAAACACCAAAGCCCATTAAAATGAACACAATTACTTTAATAGTTAACATTAGTTATCACAACACAACCTAACAAGGCATTTTCCCTTCATTAATTACTCTATAATATGGCTGCTTACAGGCTTTCGGTGGGCTGTCCCAGGTGCAGAGACAGGGCTGCAAGGGGAATGGAAATCGAAGAGTGCCTGGGGGGGGGAGGTGCAAAGCCGGGTAGCTGCCCACGGCTACAGAGGCAGGACCGATGCAAGAGGGTGGGCAGGGCAGAGCAGGACATGGGGAGGCAGCCCTGCCTGAGTGTAGCTTAGGTTAAGCTGGGAGGGGGCAGTGCCAGGGGGCTGGCTGCGCAGGGAGCTAGACAGGCACAGGGGGACCGCCGGCTGGTGACGGGTGATGCCTTGCTCGTTCGGGGCTCCGTGGTGGAGAGGCCCCGCTGGCAGCGGTCGAGGTGGCAGCAGCAGGTGAGCCAGGAGCTAAATGGGATAGAACGCCGCAGGCGGTGAGCCGTGCCCTAGGCACAGCTGTGCAGGGGGGGCAGCAGCAGCCCCCTAGCCACCTGGAGGGGGTGAGCAGCAGTGGCAGGGCCAGGATGGACTGTGCGCCCAGCATCCACGTCTCACAGAGCTGCGCGATCTACTGCCTCAGACGAGTCTATCTCCCCACAACGCACCACCACCCCGCTGCACAGCCTCTTCATCAAAACCGACGCGGCCGACTCCAACCCCTTGGTGCTCGCCTACCAGAGCCTCCAGCCTCCACCCGGCCCCAGCCTGCGCCACCAGGAGTGCAGGGAGCCCCCAGCCACCAACCAGGCTGGGGTGCGCCACTGCTGCAGCACTGAGGCGGAGACCCAGACAGCAGTGTCAAGGTAAAGGCGGGGGTGGGCTGAGGTGTCCGGGGCTGCGGCTCTGCAGATGGGCGCTGTTCCCTCCTCTCCTGGCTCTGGAGGTGGGTGCCCTCTGTGGCCGGCCGGGGGCTCCAAGAAACCGCCACTGGGTGCTGCGAAGAGATGTGCCGGGCAGGCATCTGCTGCAGGCAACCATTGCCTGGAGCCACGTCCTTTCTCCCGCTGCAGGGTAACAACGTCCTGCTGAGGCTCATGAAATTCAAATCAGTCGTCATAAATGCGAAGAAATGCCTCATACCGAAGTAGGGGTATTAAATGAAACTCCTTGTAAAGTAGAATTCTCGTAACTCGAATGGGCGTATCTCGGGGTATGACTGTAATCAGGAAAGAGATCTTGGAGTTATCACAGATAGTTCTCTGAAAACATCCACACAGTGTGCAGCAGCAGTCAAAAAAGCAAATAGAATGTTAGGAATTATTTTAAAAGAGAAAGAAAATAAGACAAATAATATTTTACTGGACCTTTATAAAACTATGGTATGCCCACATCTTGAATACTGCATACAGATGTGGTCTCCTCACTTCAAAAAAAGATATTTTGGCATTAGAAAAGGCTCAGAAAAGGGCAACTAAAATGATGAGGGGTTTGGAATGGGTCCCATATGAGGAGATGTTAAAGAGAGTGGGACTTTTCAGTTTAGAAAAGAGGAGTCTGAGGGGGGATATGAGACAGGTATATAAAATCATGAGCAGTGTGGAGAGGGTGAAAAAAGAAAAGTTATTTACTTGTTCCCAAATGTAAAAAGTAGAGGACACCAAATGAAATTAATCAGTAGCAGGTTAAAACTAATAAAAGAAAGTTCTTTTTCACACAGCAAACAGTCAACCGGTGGAACTCCTTGCCAGAGGAGGCTGTGAAGGCTAGGACTATAACAGATTCCAAAGAAGAGCTAGATAAATTCACAGAGGTTAGGTCCATAAAAGGCTATTAGCCAAGGGGTAGGAATGGTGTCACTGGCCTCTGTTTGTCAGAGGCTGGAGATGGGTGGCAGGAGACAAGTCACTTGATCATTGTCTCAGTCCAGCCCCACTGGGGCACCTGGCACTGGCCATTGTTGGCAGAAGGGATGCTGGGCTAGATGGATCTTTGGTCTGACCCAGTAATGGCCATTCTTATTAGTGACTCATGGCCCTGTCCAGTCTCCTGTGCCTGCAGGTGGTGTGTACCATCAATGAGACCTTGCTACAGAAGCTCATTCACATCCACAACATAGACACCCTTGTAGCTGGCTTCCCCCACCTGGGCTTCCCCAATTGTTTTGGGGTGGTGGATGGCACACACATCCCTATCCAAGCTCTGGAACACAGCGCTGAGGCTTCATCAACCACAAGGGGTACCACTCAGTGGTCATGCAGGCCCTAGTGATCACTGAGGCTGGTTCCTCAACATCTACATCCAGTGGTCAGGCTGCACTCATGACATGTGGGTGCTCCGCAATTCAAGCCTGTTCCGCAGGATGGAGGAGGGCACCTGCATCTCCCACCAGGAACTGGCCATGGGAGAGACACAGATGCTTTTCTGCATCATGGGGGATGCAGCATATCCACTCCTCCAGTGGTTCATGAGGGCCTACAAAGGCCATCTGGAGAGCATGCAAGAGGTCTTCAACACCCACCTCACTTGGCTGAGGTGCGCCATCGAGCTGGCCTTCGGCTGCTTGAATGGGAGGTTCCAATGCCTCCTCACATGGCTAGACATGGTGGAGGAGACCATCTTTGCAGTAGTGGCTGCATGTTGTGCACTCCTCAATATGGTGGAGGGAAAGGAGGAGGAGTTCCTCCAGAGATTGGCGCTGGAGGAAGGGTGCTGGTACAAATGACCCAAGGCAGCCCCCAACCGGTAGGTGCGCACAGATGAGATGCACATTCAGGATGCCTTGCAGGAGGCTTTTGCCCATGGCCCCAAGTGACCATGACCAGGCACTCCAGGGAGGGAGGGCGTCACAATCCCACCATGCCCCTTTCCCACTGCATCCCCCACCATCATCCCACAAGGAGGTACACAGGGGTTTGACAAAACCAGGAAACCTTTATATAAAAAAATAGTTATGTATAATAGAAATAGAACAATAATATATACAGGTGCCCTTCTGATTACAACTGGGAGAGGAAGCCACCTGACCTGGGGAAGGAGGCACCAGAACTGGGGAAGGGGGATCAGTTGGGTGTGGGGGTTTGTGGGCCATGACCCATGGTGGTCGTGTGTGCCCCTTGCATCCCATGGTGGGCCTCTACCACAGGCCTGGGCTAGGCCTGGGACCATGGGGAGGTACGGGGCTAGTGGAGCTGCTGCAGCTTCTGGCTCAGTGGGTGGGTCAGCGGGGCTGAAGGGACCTGGAAGGGGGGATGGTTCCCTGACATCTCCATTGCCCACCGCATGGCTTGTGCCATCTTGTGCGGCTGGGGGAGTGGGAGCGGGAGGGGGAGCCCCACCTGGCAAGGGGTTGAGGGCAGCAGGTCCTTTGGACGGGGTGGGCCAGGCCACCGTGGCCTCCACAATGTCCAGGAGCTGGTCCACCTGGGCCAGCCACTGCTCTGTCCCCCGTGCGTAGTCCCAGTGCCTTTCGTCCTCTCAGTGCATCCACTCCTCAGTCAAGTCTTTGTGCCACTGGAGGGCAGCAGTGTATGCCCTGAGGGTGTCCTCATCTGGCCACCAATGGGTCCTCCGGATGTATGGACACACTGAGGCCAGCAGGCTGCAATCCTTTGGGGGTGTCAGTCACTCTTCCCCTGCCTCCTCCCTGAGGCTGCTTGAGTGCATGGCAGGGCTGTGCTGGCCCTCCGACGCTGCAGCTAGGGGGAGAGGGTGAGTACTTCTCACAGCAAAACACTCAGGCCCTGCCCGCCCCCCAGCAGTCACAGCCTCCATCCCTGGGCTGAGGGATAGAGCTGTCCAGGGTGCACATGTCTGTGCCCTCACAAGGTGGGCCCTGCCACACAGCATGCCTGTGCTGTCAGTGGGAAGGGCCTGACCACATTTCCTCAACCCCCAGAAGCACATGGGGTTCCCAGCATGGGTGGTGGGGAGCCCAATGCTGCCGTGGCCTCCCCAGGGCCCTGCCACATGTGTATGGCACTCATCACCATTCAGGGACTTTGGCAAGGACGGCCTGCCCCAGTGACTCAGGATGTCACAGGGCCCCCCTGTTGGATAGCAGCAGCCTGGTGGCTGCCCGTTGTGCAGACGATATGCACCACCATGGCTATACGCACAAGTGATGAGCCATTGAGGGGCCTGCCCCCTCCGTTCCCAGGGCCAGGGGGATGTAACAGTTGGTCCTGAGAACAGGTCTGGGGTTGCCCGTGCAGAGCTGGTGATGCTGGGGGTGGTAGAGTCCAAGGTGATGACCAGCATGCCCTGGCTTGACTCAGGATAGAATCAGAATACTAGGCCTGGAAGGGACCTTGAAACGCCATCGAGGCCAGCCCCCTGCCCTCATGGCAAGACCAAGTACTGTCTATCAGGGATGGTCTAGACATTTATCCAACATGTTCTTAAATATCTCCAGCGATGGAGATTCCACAACCTCCCTATGCAATTTATTCCAGTGTTTGACCACCCTGACAGTTAAAAACTTTTTCCTATTGTCCAACCTAAACCTCCCTTCCTGCAGTTTAAGCCCATTGCTTCTTGTTCTATCCTCAGCGGCCAAGAAGAACAACTTTTCTCCCTCCTCCTTATAACACCCTTTTAAATACTTGAAAACTAGTACCATGTCCCCCCCAACCTTCTTTTTTCCAAATTAAACAAGCCCAATTCTTTCAGCCTTTCTTCATAGGTCATGTTCCCTAGGCCTTTGATCATTCTTGTTGCTCTTTTCTGGACCCTTTCCAATTTCTCTACCACTTCCTTGAAATGCGCTGCTCAGAACTGGACACAATAATCCAACTGAGGCCTAACCAGTGCAGAGTAGAGCAGAATGACTTCTTGTGTCTTTCTCACAACACACCTGTTAATGCAACCCAGAATCATGTTTCCTTTTTTGCAACAGCATCACACTGTTGACTCATATTTAGCTTGTGGTCCACTATAACCCCTAGATCCCTTCCTGCCATACTCCTTCCTAGAACGTCGCTTCCCATTCTGTATGTGTGAAACTGATTGTTCCTTCCTAAGTAGAGCACTTTGCATTTGTCTTTGTTAAACTTCATCCTGTTTACCTCAGACCATTTCTCCAATTTGTCCAGATCATTTTGAATTTTGACCCTATCCCCTAAAGCAGTTGCCACCCCTCTTACCTTGATATCATCTGCAAACTTAGTAAGCGTACTTCTATGCCAATATCTAAATTGTTGATGAAGATATTGAACAGAACCAGTCCCAAAACAGACCCCTGCGGAACCCCACTTGCAATACCTTTCCAGCAGGATTGAGAACCGTTAATAACCACTCTGAGTATGGTTATCCAACCAGTTTTGCACCCACCTTATAGTAGGCCTATCTAAGTTGTATTTGCCTAGTTTATTGATAAGAATATCATGTGAGACCATATCAAATACCTTACTAAAGTCCGGGTATACAACATCCACCCTTTCTCCCTTATCCACAAAGCTCGTTATCCTATCAAAGAAAGCTATCAGATTGGTTTGACGTGATTTGTTCTTTACAGAGGATTTTCTTAATTACTTGGTCCATTATCTGTCCTGGCACAGAAATTAAACTGACTAGTCTTTAGTTTCCTGCATTGTTCTTATTCCCCTTTTTAAAGATGGTCACTGTATTTGCCTTTTTCCAGTGTTCTGCCTTGTGGGTTATCCTGGGAAGGAGTAAGGCTAAGGGAGTAAACCCTGACAGAAAATCCAGAGGGGAGTCCTAAGGCGGTTCTGTGTCAACTTCTGGCACTGTCCTGGCAACGCCTGCAGCTGAGCTGGTACCAAAGTAGAGGTTATCCTTTCCTTTGGACTATATCAGTAAAGCCGAAAGGGGGGGGGCCTGGTGTCGGGGCAGCCCACGGTCTCCATAAAAATTGCCCAGGTTCACGCCTGGAGAGGTACTCCAGCATCGCTTAATAGCATTGAACCAACATGGGAGGCAACAGATACCAGTTATAAGCTCTTGCTCGATTGGCATAGAGAATGAACGCCAGGGGTTGCTTCCAACGGTGGGAGAGATCATCACATCTCATTGGACAATCACCGCCTGCCTTAAGCTGGGCAGCCCCCAGCCAGTAGGGTATTGTCTCGCCACAGTTCTCTTGCCTCACTGGGCGCATGAGGCTTAAGGTTCCCAAACCTGACAAGTGACTGAAATGAGCACCAAACAATCCAACAAGAAAATTATCAAGAAAAGGAAATCATCAAAGTTTCAAGCTTGCTTGTTGGAATGTATGGACCATGTTGACCGGTTTGACTGAAGATCTTCAGGACATCAGCGACACCCGAAAGACCGCTGTCAACGAGGAACTGAAGAGGCTCCAAGCTGACATCGCCACTTTGCAGGAGATGCGACTCGCAGCTTCGGGATCCCTCAAGGAAAAGGACTACACCTTTTTCTGGCAGGGCAAAGCCCAAGAGGAACCCAGGGAGCATGATGTCAGCTTTGCCATCAGAAACACCTTTCTGCAAATGGTGGAATTAGTCATGGGCGGATCAGAAAGACTTCTTCAGGTCAAACTTCAAACCTGTGCCGGTCCCGTCCACCTGATCAGCACTTACACCCCCAACCCTGAACCCCACACCAGAAACAAAGGACAAGTTCTATGACGAACTCAGTGCCGCCATAGTGCAAATACCTGCTTGTGACCAATTGTACCTTTTGGGTGACTTCAGTGCAAGAGTTGGAGCCAGGTCACTTCACTGTGTGAAAAATGAATGACAACGGACAGCGTCTCCTCGAACTTTGCACATACCACAATCTGTGCATCACAAACACATTTTTAACCAAGGCACAGCACAGAGCACCCACTCTTGAAACACTGGCACCAATTAGACTTGGTCATCACCAGACGCGACAACCTCAAAAACGTCCTCCTGACACGTAGCTACCTTGGTGCCGAGTGCGATACAGATCATTCACTAGTCTGCTCCAAACTCAAGCTGAGACCCGAGAAGCTGCACCACTCTAAACCAACTGGAAGGCCCCACATTGACGTCAGAAGGACGGAAAACTCAGAAAAAGCCGAAATGTTCAGAGAGACCCTTGAGGAGAATCTGTGCAGCAGCCCTGAAGGTGCTGATGTGACATCCAGATGGCAGCATCTGCGGGACACAATCTACCATACGGCCTTGTCGGTGTTTGGAAGAAGAGCTGGAAACACAAACAACTGGCTTGAAGCTAACTCCAATGAGATGATTTTAGCCATTGAAAAGAAGCGCGCTGCATTTCTGGAGAATAAATGCTCACCGAGTCAGAGTACCCAGCAAGCACTCAGAGTAGCCACAAAATAGTACACCAGACAGCCAGGCGCTGTGCTTAAGCTTTGCAGCAGTATCCAGACCTGTGCTGACTCTGGTAATCTCAGGGGAAAGTACAAGGGCATAAAGAAGGCAATGGTACCCATCCAGAACAAGACAGCACCTCTAATCCAAATCTGGTGAAGTCATCACTGACAAAGCCAAACTGATGGAGCAACGGGTCGAGCACTATTCTGAGCTATACTCATGCGAGAACATTGTGGTTGATACAGCATTCAGTGCTGTTGAGCTCCTGTCAGTCATGGACGAGCTGGACCAGGAACCAACTGTGGTCGAATTGAAGAAAGCTATTGACAGCACTGCAGTAGGAAAGGCCCCAGGCCAGGATGGTATACCACCAGAGGTAATCAAGTGTGCCTTGGACACATTTCTGGAACCCCTACATGAGCTGCTGTGCCTGTGCTGGAGAGAGTGAGGTTCCACAGGATATGCAGGACACCAACATTGTAACCTTGTATAAGAACAAAGGAGACAGATGTGACTGCAACAATTACCGTGGAATCTCCCTCCTAAGTATCACTGGTAAATTGTTCACTCGTGTCATCCTCAGCAGACTCCAGAAGCTCGCTGACAGGGTGTGTCCTGAATCCCAGTGCGGATTCCACACTGAGAGATCTACCATTGACATGATCTTCTCCCTGAGGCAGCTGAAGGAGAAATGCAGGGAGCAGAGGAAGCACTCTATGTCGTCTTCATTGACCTCACCAAGTCTTTCGACTCGGTCAGTAGGGATGGACTGTTTAAATTGCTCCATAATATAGACTGTCCACCACGGCTACTCAGGATGATCCACTCTTTCCATGAAGACACAAGAGGAACCATCCAATATGACGGCACATCATCGGATGCCTTCAGCATCAGGAGTGGCATCATAGAAGGATGCATCCTTGCTCCGACGTTGTTCGGGATCTTCTTCGCACTCCTCCTGAAGCATGCCTTTGGATCCTCAACAGAGGGCATCTTTTTGCACACAAGATCTGACGGGAAACTGTTTAATCTTGCAAGGCTGAAGACTAAGTCTAAGGTGCGGCAAGTGCTCATTAGAGACATGCTGTTCGCAGATGCTGCTGCTGTAGTGACACACATAGGCTACGTCTACACGTGCACCCTACATCGAAGTAGCTTATTTCAATGTTGCGACATCGAAATAGGCTATTTCGATGAATAACATCTACACGTCCTCCAGGGCCGGCAACGTCGATGTTCAACTTCGACGTTGCGCAGCCCGACATCAAAATAGGCGCAGCGAGGGAACGTCTACACGTCAAAGTAGCACACATCGAAATAGGGATGCCAGGCACAGCTGCAGACAGGGTCAACGGGCGGACTCAACAGCCAGCCGCTCCCTTAAAGGGCCCCTCCCAGACACAGTTGCACTAAACAACACAAGATCCACAGAGCTGACAACTGGTTGCAGACCCTGTGCCTGCAGCATAGATCCCCAGCTGCCGCAGAAGCAGCCAGAAGCCCTGGGCTAAGGGCTGCTGCCCACGGTGACCATAGAGCCCTGCAGGGGCTGGAGAGAGAGCATCTCTCAACCCCCCAGCTGATGGCCGCCATGGAGGACCCAGCAATTTCGACGTTGCGGGACGCGGATCGTCTACACGGTCCCTACTTCGAAGTTGAACGTCGAAGTAGGGCGCTATTCCTATCTCCTCATGAGGTTAGCGACTTCGACGTCTCGCCGCCTAACGTCGAAGTTAACTTCGAAATAGCGCCCGACGCGTGTAGACGCGACGGGCGCTATTTCGAAGTTGGTGCCGCTACTTCAAAGTAACGTGCACGTGTAGACGCAGCTATAGAAAGCCAGCTTCAAAAACTGCTGGATCAGTTCTCCAAAGCATGCAAGGACTTCAGGCTTAGCATCAGCCTAGAGAAGACAAATGTACTTGGTCAGGACGTTGCTGAACCTCCATCAATCAGCACTGACAATTACATGCTAGAGGTCATCCATGAGTTTGCTTACCTCGGGTCCACAATCACTGACACCCTGTCGCTGGAGACTGAGCTAAACAGGAGGATCGGAAAAGCAGCCGTAACTCTGTTCAGACTTAGCAAGAGAGTGTGGAAAAACTACAAGCTGTACACTCACCAAAATGCAAGTCTACAGAGCCTGCATTCTCAGCGCCCTCCTCTATGGCAGCGAGTCTTAGACCTTGTACGCCCGCCAGGAAAAGAGGCTGAATGTCTTCCACTAGCGCTGCCTCAGGCGCATTCTTGGGATATCTTGGAAGGACAGAGTGCCCAACAATGCCATCCTCAAGCAAGCTGGAATTCCAACTATGCATACCCTCCTCAGGCAGCGGCAGCTCCGCTGGCTTGGCCACGTCCACAGGATGAATGATGGAAGGATCCTGAAAGACATCCTGTACGGCGAGCTAGCCTCTGGCAAAAGACCTCCTGAACGCCCCCAGTTGCGCTACAAAGATGTCTGTAAGAGGGACCTCAAGGAGGTAGACATCGACCCAGATAATTCGGAAGACCTGACAGACGACCGCAGCAGCTGGAAGCAGGAACTACACAAGGGCCTTCGGAAGGGCGAGATGAAGATCAGACAGCTGGTAGAGGAGAAGCAAGCCTGTAGAAAAGACAGCAAGGACCTGCCAGACACCCACTACATATGCAGCAGATGTAGCAAGGGCTGTCACTTTTGTGTGGGCCTCCACAGTCACAGTCAACGCTGCAAATGACAATCTTAAATGGAGTTAAGAAGGGTGCAATCCATAGTCTACGCAGACTGAAGGATGCCTAGGATAGGAATCTCTCCTGTCTCCCATGATTTTCCAAAGATGATCGCTAGAGGCTCAGGTACCTCCTCTATCAGCTCTTTGAGTATTCTCGGATGCATTTCATCAGGTCCCAGTGACTTGCAGACATCTAACTTTTCTAAGGCCTTGTCTACACTAGCCCAAATCTTCGAAATGGCCATTTCAAAGATTACTAGTGAGGCGCTGAAATACATATTCAGCACCTCATTAGCATGCCACCAGCTGTGGCACTTCGAAATTGCCATGACTGGCTGCTGAGCCACTCGTCCAGAGAGGGCTCCTTTTCAAAAAAGCCCCAGGAACTTCAAAATCCTTTTATTCCTATCTGTTGATAGGAATAAGGGGATTTCAAAGTTGGCGGGGCTCTTTCGAAAAGGAGGCCCCTGTGGATGAGCCACTTGGCAGTGAGCCGCGGCAATTTCGAAGTGCTGTGGCCGGCAGCATGCTAATGAGGCACTGAATATGTATTTCAGTGCTTTATTATGTGACAATTTCCCTTGCCAACCCCTGTGGGTCCCTGTGCTTCCTGGCAGTGCTCTGTTGTGCCTCAGAGACTCACAGAGACCCCTTATCTGCCCAGGCCTTTCCAGAGGCAGGTGTCTCCACTTTAGCAAGCCATCCTCAGCACACGCAAGGCCCAAATGGGGAGGATAAAGCCAGTCCCCTTGCAGGCCCGCCCCTGCTCCAGTGGAGTAACCCTCTGGGGAAGGGTTGGGGGGAGACCAGACCCACCCTCTTACCCTGGACTCTGGCCAAGGGTCACTACAAGGTCAAGAGGCTTCTGGCAGGGTCTTCACCCCTGCCCCAATGTAGCAGCCTCACCCTGGGCCACTTCGCCCACGGCATCCCTGTGGTACGCTCTGGCTCTGGCTCTGGCTCTGGCTCTGGCTCTGGCTCTGGCTCTGGCTCTGGCTCTGGCTCTTCGGTGCACCTTCCAAAACCTTGCCCCTCCAACCAGCAAGGGGGAAACTTTTGTATGGAGTGCAGCGCCTCAGCTGACGAATGACTGCTGATTAGACTCAGGTGTGGTTAATGGTTAATGAGGCCTCCAGCTGTCTGCCTTAATTGAGAAACAGGAGCACATTGCCCCACCCAAGAAGGGGAACCTCCACAACCTCAGGAACTGACGTCCCATCTCGCTCCTCAGCACGGACTACAAGACTATCACCAAAGCCATCTCCCTTCGCTTGGGGTCCGTGCTGAAGGATGTGGTCCACCCAGACCAGACCTACACGGTCCCAGGCTGCAGCATCTTTGACAACCTGTATTTGGTCCGGGCTGTCTTGGAGCTCGGGTATAGGGATGGTCTGTCGTTCGCCCTCCTGACATTGGACCAGGAGAAGCATTCAACAGAGTGGACCACAGGTATCTCCTGGGCACTCTGCAGGCCTTCAGCTTCGGGCCCCACTTTGTTGGGTTTCTCCAGGTGCTGTACACTGTTTCAGAATGTTTGGTCAAGCTTAACTGGACCCTGACGCTCCGGTCAGCTTCAGGCGAGGAATGTATCAAGGCTGCCTGCTGTCAGGCCAGCTCTACACTCTGGCCATCGAGCCCTTCCTCCATCTCCTTCGTCGAAGGTTGACAGGGTTGGTGCTCCATGAGCCAGAGCTCCGGCTGGTCATGTCAGTGTACGCTGATGACGTGCTCCTCGTGGTCCAGGACCAGAGCGACCTGGTGCGGTTGGAGGCCTGCCAGGCCATCTACTCGGCAGCCTCCTCCGCCTGGGTCAACTGGGTCAAGAGCTCTGGCCTGATGATCAGGGCTCGATGGCAGATGGACCGCCTCCCACCTGTGCTTCAGGCCATTCAGTGGAGCGCGGGTCCGCTGCCCTATATGGGCGTCTTTCTATCTGCCATGCATCCCTCCCCACCAGAAAACTGGCAAGGTTTGAGGAGCAGGGTGGCTGAGTGGTTGCGGAGACGGACAGGGCTGCTCCGGTGTCTCTCCCTGCGAGAGAGAGTGCTGGTGCTTAACCAGATGGTCCTGTCCATGCTCTGGCACCTTCTCAGCACCCTGGTCCCGCCCCCGGAGTTCCTGGCCAACCTCCAAAAGTCAGTTCTGGGGTTCTTCTGGCCAGGATTGCATTGGGTCCCTGCAGGGGTTCGCCATCTCCCCCCGGAGGAGTGGGGACAGGGCCTGATGTGCCTATGCACCCAGGTCCACATCTTCCACCTCCGGGCCCTGCAGGGACTCCTTAATAACAATGGTGGAGATAGTCTGGCATGAAGCTCGCTAGCGCACACTTTCCTCTCTTGCTTCCAAGGGCTCCGATATGACTGGCAGCTCCTTTCTTTATCTTTGAGAGGTCATCCACAAGACCTCTTGGAGCTGCTGGCCTTCTACCAGGACCTCCTTCACACCTGGCGGCTGCTCTCGGCCTCCAGGTTCTTGGGGGCCACCACTGGGGAAGACCTCCTCATGGAGTCCCTGCTACACAACACTTATCTTCGTGTGCAGGTGGCGGAGTCCCCCGCAGTGCGCCAGAGTTGGTCCTGGGTAGAATCACCAGGGTTGGAGACCTCCTGGACTACGACCGGGGAGACTGGGTGGAGGCCCCGATGCTCTCCCGGCGCATGGGGCTCTCCACCCTACATACTCCCAGAGGTGATGGCCACCTTGCCCCCCGCTGCTCATCTTTACCTCAGCCGGATCCTGCGAGAAGGTACACCCCGCCCCCCTCTAACTCCCGGCCCTCCCAGTCTCTCCATGGGCCCCTGGCCCCGTGAGCTTCCCCACCCTGCGTCCTCTCACTATTCCAGCCAGCTGCACACCTTGCAGCCAGTCCCCTTCCAAACTGCGCCTAGGCGTTATCTGTACACTCGTGTCCTTCACATGCTCCATTTCCCCACCCTTGCTTCTTGGCCTGATCACAAGTGGCAGGGCCTTCTACCACCATCCGAGCGTGGGGAGCCTCGGTGGGCCAGCCTCTATTCTACTTTGGCTCCACGGCCCGCCGGGGACATCGGTTGGAGGATTCTCCTTGGAGCAGTGAGCATGGGTGTGTACCTGGCACAATTCACCCCCTTCCCGGACATCTGTTCCTTTTGCAGCGTGAGGGAGACCCTGGCACACATCTATGTTGAGTGCACCAGGTTGCAGCCCTTCTTCTGGCTCCTCCAGAACCTCTTGCTGAGGTTCTGGCTGCACTTCTCCCCATACCTCTTGATCCTGGCACACCCCATCTGCAGCCCCACTAAGTTGTGGGTCCTCTTTGTCAGCCTCCTCCTGGCGATGGCTAAAGTAGCCATCTATAACACCATGGAGACGAGGCTGGCTGAAGGGGAGACCTGGGACTGTGGGGCCTATTTCTGCTCTGCTGTCCGCTCACAAATCCGGGCAGAGTTCCTCTGGGCAGCGTCCACTGACTCCCTCGAAGCCTTTGGGAAGCAGTGGGCACTGCCTGGGGTTCTCTTTTCGGTGTCCTCTTCTGGCTCCCTTGTTTAGAACCTTTGACCCCCACACCTGTCCCTGTTCTCTTTTTAGTTGTCCCCCGAATTTATGTGGGGCCATGTTTTTTAGTGGGTCCCCCCCTCTTTGAGCAGGACCTTTTAGTTGTGGGCAGGCTGTGCCTGCCCCCTCCATGGTCTACCCGTAGGACTAACTGGTATACCTGCCTTTTGGGGGGCTCCTGCAGCCTGTCGCCAGAGGCTGGGAAGCTGCCACAGAGAGCCCACTTAGGGCTCCCATGGTTGGGAGGTGGGATATAGGGAGGTGGGCAGCTTTTGGCTGAGGCTTTTGGCCTCCCTTGGGGCTGCTTCTGGCCCCTTCTTTGGGGCCAGCTTCTTCCCTGCCCTGGGCAGGTTGCTTTCTCCACCCCAACACTCCACCCCTCCCACCTAGTTTTTCTGAAACTGCTGGGTGGGTGGTGTATGGGGGTACTCCTGCTGCCCTGCCTCTTTGCAGGGAAGGAGGTACCCTCCCCCCATTTCCATCTTCTTGGGGACAGTCTGCTGGCCCCCTACTTGGGCCCACTCTACCGTCTGGTGGCTGCTGCATTCTCGCTGCTTCAAAGGAGGTACAGGGCTCTCTTAGGTGGTGGCTGGGCTTCCCTCCACAGCTTGCAGTGGAGTAGCTTTGTGGGGGAGGGGGTTGGGTGGAGTCCCTCTCAACCAGGGCTCCAGAGGAGTGGCTGCATAGTTGGGCGTGGGATGTTAGGGGGTGGTCCCTGCCCCACCCCTACAGCCACTGCCTCCTTTACTGCCCCCCCTCACACCCAGCTGCCACTGGGGCGCTCTCCACCTGAGCCCCACCATAACCGTCTGTCCCTTCCTCCCTCCCTTGCTCTGTGAGGCTCTGCAGCAGCTGCTGTGGGCCAACCCCTCAGGTGCCCATGGGCACACCCATCCCTTAACGCCCCCTTCCCCCCACTTTTGGTTGGCTCTGCCACCCCTCCTTCTTTCACCTCCCTTTGTGCCCATGCCCCCCCTTTTTGAGTTTTGTTAGGCTCCTGAGCCCCTCCCCTTCCCTCTCACTCACCTCCCCACACATACATATATTGAATCCCCCCACATCCCAGTGCAGTAGCAGGAGCCATTTACCATCTTGCACTGGGAGTTGTGGCCTTTCTTGCATTCCCCTCCGCCCTGCCTTTCCTCACTCTCTGCTCCTGCCCCACCCCTACCTGACCAGGCCCTCAGCCTGGCCAGTGGGGGACGGGTAGCCATTTTCCTCCCTCCCTTCTGCTCTTCTCTCCTCCCTTCCCCTGCTCTTTCTTAAAAGACATCTGTTGGAGGATTCTTCATGAGGCAGTGAGCACAGGTGTGTACCTGGCTCAGTTCACCCCCCTTCCGGACACCTGTTCCTTTTGCGGCACGAGGGAGACCGTGGTGCGCATCTACGCTGAGTGCACCAGGTTGCAGCCCCTGTTCTGGCTGCACTTCTCCCCACACCTCTTGATACTGGCACTCCCCATCCGCGGCCCCACTAAGTCGCGGGACCTCCTCGTCAGCCTCCTCCTGGCTATGGCTAAGGTAGCCATTTATAACACCCGAGAAAGGAGGCTGGCCGGGGGGCAGGCCTGCGACTGTGAGGCCTATTTCCGCTCTGCCGTCCGCTCACGAATCCGGGCAGAGTTCCTCTGGGTGGCGTCCACTGGCTCTCTTGATGCCTTTGAGGAGCAGCGGGTACTGTCTGGGGTTCTCTGCTCAGTGTCCCCCTCTGGTTCCCTCGTTTTAAACCTTTGACCCCCAACTCCCGTCCCTGTTTTTCTCTTTAGTTGCCCCCCCTATTTGGGTCCATGGCGTTTTAATGGTTTCCCTCTCGTTCTGAGAGGGGCCTTTAGTCGTGGGCGAGCTGCGCCCGCCCACTCCCTGGTTCCCATGTACAGCCAGTATACCTGCCTTCTTGCAGGATTCTGTAGACCCCAGGAAGCAGTCTGCCGCAATTAGTAATCATTAGTAATTTGCATTAGTAATCATTAGTAATTTGCATGGCCATTTTAAAGATTTGGGCTAGTGTAGACATAGCCTAAGTGATTTTTAACTTGTTCTTTTTTTTTTTTTTTGTCTTCTAACCTACCCCTTTCCCACTGGCATTCATTATGTTATGCATTCCTTCTTCAGACTTTTCAGTGAAGACGGAAGCAGAAAAGTCATTAAGCATCTCTGCCATTTCCAAGTTTCCTATTACTGTTTCTCCCTCCTCACTGAGCAATTGGCCTTCCCTATCCTTGGTCTTCCTCTTGCTTCTAACATATTTATCAAAAGTCTTCTGGTTTTCCCTTATGCCTGTAGCTAGTGTGAGCTAATTTTGTGCCTTTTCCTTTCTAACCTTGCCCCTGCATTCCTGTGTTGTTTGCCTATATTCATCCTTTGTAATTTGTCCTAGTTTCCATTTTTTATATGATTCCTTTTTTATTTTGAGATCATGCAATATCTCCTGGTTAAGCCAAGGCGGTATTTTGCTATATTTTCTATTTTTCATATGCAGCGGGATAGGTTGCTTTTGGGCTGTTAATAATGTCCCTTTGAAAAACTGCTAACTCTCCTCAGTTGTTTTTCCCCTCAGTCTTGCTTCCTGTGGAACCTTATCTACCAGTTCTCTGAGTTTACCAAAATCCACCTTCCTGAAATCCATTGTCTCTATTTTGCTGTTCTCCCTTCTGCCCTTCCTTAAAATTTTGAACTCTGATTTCATGATCACTTTCACCCAAGCTGTCTTCCACTTTCAAATTCTCAATCAGTTCATCCCTTCTTGTTAAAATCAAATGTAGAACAGCTTCCCCTCTGGTAGCTTTTTCAACCTTCTGAAATAAGGAGTTGTCTCCAGTGCAGTCCGATAACTTATTGGATAGTCTGTGTGCTGCTGTGTTAGTTTCCCAAAATATATCTGGAGAGTTGTAGTCCCCCATCAGCACCAAATCCAGGGTCATGGATAATTTTGTTTGTTGTTTAAAAAAGCCTTATCCACCTCATTCACCTGGGTAGGTGGCCTGTAGTAGACTCCTTGCAGGACATCACCCTTGTTTGCTACCCCTAACCCAGAGACTCTCAACACATCTGTTTCCTATGTCCATCTCCACCTCAGTCCAAGTGTGCACATTTTTAATATATAATGTAACACCTCCTCCCTTTTTCCCATCTATCCTTCCTGAGCAAGCTGTACCCTTCCATACCAACATTCCAATCATGTGTATTATCCCACCAAGTTTCTGTGATGCTAACGATGTCATAGTTGTATTTATTTATTAGCACTTCCAGTTCTTCCTGCTTATTACCCATACTTCTTGCATTTGTATGTAGGCATCTAAGATATTGATTTGATCTTGCCTCCCAGTTTTGACCTGACCCTCCTTTTACTCTGCCATTATAGCCCGTGCTCCCTTCCCTTTCCGACCCATCTTCCAGTTCTCCATGTTCTCTATTTACCCATGGGCTTTGCTTCCCTGTCCCTGTCAAACCTAGTGTAAAGCCCTCCTCCCTAGGTTAGCCATTCTGTGTCCAAATAGGGTTTTCCCTCTCCTCTAGAGGTGAATGCCATCTCTGCCTAGCAGTCCCTCCTGGAATAGCATCATGTGGTTGAGGAAGCCAAAGGCCTCTTAGTGATACCATTTACACAGCCAGGCATTTACCTCTAGGATGCACCTCTAGCATGCCTGGGCCCCTACCCTTTGACAGGGAGGATTGAAGAGAATGCCACCTGCACCCCAGCCTCCCTCACCTGTACTCCCAGAGCCCTGTAGTCACTCTTGATCCTCTCAGTGTCATACCTCACAGTATCATTAGTGCTCACATGGATAAGTAGCATGGGGTAGTAGTCAGAGGGCTGGAAAATCCTCGACAGCACCTCCATAACATCTCAGATACAGGCCCCCAGCAGGCAGCATACCTCCCAAGATGAAAAGTCAGGGCAACTGATGGGCGCCTCTGTCCCCCTCAGAAGACAATCACTGCCCACCACTACTCTACTTTTCCTCCTCGGAGTGGTGGTAGCTGACCTCTCAGCCTTCGTGGTATGAGGCTTCTCCTCCGCTGTACAGGGTGATTTCTTGTCTCCTGTATCAAGTAGAGCATAATGGTTTCCTAGTACCACGGTGGGAGGGTTCAGAGCAGGGGTGGAGCACTGCCTGCTGCCAGAAGTAACCAGCTACCAGTGTCCACCATGAGCCATCTCCTCCTCCACCTGTGGTGTGTCAGCAGTAGTGTGTACTGGAGATAGCTACCTCAGCTGTCTCCACATGAATACTGTCCAGGAATTGCTTGTGGATTCGGATACTCCTCAACCTAGCCATCTCCTCCTATAGCTCTCTCACTGCTGCCTGAGAGATTCCACCAGCAGGCACCTTTCACACTGGATGGTCTGCCTAGACTGGACATCAGCAAGTGGGAATTGTAAGCCACAGTCCCTGCAAAACCACACCAGAATCTGGGTAGAGGCATCCATGGTCAAACAGTCTGTCTGGCTACAGCACAGGCAGAGGAGACAGAAGCAGTGCAGTCTTCCTGACCATTGTAGGCCTCCCTCTGTTAAATTCCCTCTTAAATCTCCTGTCCGCTTCTCTCTCCTGGTTGCTCTGCCTCTGGCTGTTTAAGCCTGCTCACCTAGGTCAGCCCTAACCCCTCGTTAGCTACACAGGGGATGGCTGAGCCTGAGACTGATCAAAGGCAATCAAGGGAACAAAGGTCAGGCACTCAGTACCAACTGCCACAGAAACTGAAGCTGAAATCACCCACCTGGTAGCCTGGTGTTCTTAACAATTTGTATTTTATGGGTACAAAGCTCTAACTTTTTGAATCTTGATATATACTGTCATTAAATAATTGTTGGCCTCTTCCCACAACTTCAAGTTGATAAAAACAAAAGAAAATCTTAAATGTAATTTTGCACAATGGTGAAAATTTAAGTAGCTAGAAATGCTTAAAAGAAATATTGATATTATCTGTTGATATTTAAAAAAAACAGACAAATTATTCCATCAATACACTTATGGCATTTTTATCAGACCCACTGAAGGCACTGAATAGTAGCTGGCCCTCTGTGTGTTTAGATGTTGAGTGAGACCATAGCAATTCTACAGCTGGAAGTTCCAGGACAAATATTAATTTTGCTTGCACTACACTGAAAGTTTATATTTAACAACACTTCTTCAAAAATTGTAAACTGCACTGATCTGGCTCACCTCATATTTTACTTTGCTAGATGTGTTAAATGAAGTTCACATATACCAATGTGCAGGGTTTTTTTCCAGAAAAAAAGGTGCCGGAATTCCCCGCTGCCCTAAACTCCTCCCTACAGGCTTCTCCATCTGCAACCCCAAACCACCCCAGGCTTAACCCCACCCCCCGTGCCCCGAGGCTTAACCCCTCGCAGCCTGAAACACAACCCGCCCCCACCCCCAGGATTCACTTACTTACCCAGGAGCTCCACTTGCTGCCACCACCCCCGGCTGCTCCTTCACCAGCCACCATCTCCTCTTCACCAGCTGATCAGCTCTCCCCATGTACAGCGCATCAGGGACAGCTCCCAGTGCCTTGACATGCTGAAAGAATAGGACTCGATTTAACTTGTTTAATGGCTGGATCCCTCACAGCCAGAGAAGTAAGCGGCAGCAGCAGTGGGAGCCACAAATGGCTCCTGAGGGAGTCACATGCAGCTTGGATATGCCCAGATGGCTTCCAAAATGGCGGCGTGAGGAAGAAAGGTGCCGGAACTCTCTTCTGGTGTGTTCCATCAGAAAAAAAAAGCCTCAGTGTGGGTCAGGATGCAACATGCCTTTTGACTGGCCTACTATTCAGAAATGATGTTGGCACAGGCGTGTCAGAGCCAGGGACTGAGAAGCTGCAGAAAGTCTCACAGGAGGTCGAGGTTAACCAAACACATCTGTTCTCAAAACAAAACAAAACCCCTCACTTGAATTTCAAGTTAAATTATAAGGCTCTATTTTTAAAGCAAAAGGACAGAAACCAGCGAAGTTGCTGTCCACATTGCCTTCAAGCAATTTACCAATGTACCCACCAAACAAATTGCATCATCCCAGAATAGAACAAACATGCCAGTACTTCGTCTGCCAGGAGTCCCTGCCCTAGCTTCCAATCAGAAAATCCCTGCCTCTCATAAAAAGGCAGTTCAACCACAGCGGCATCAGATTGTTTCAGCTCAGAGTGCTCCCAGAAGAGAATCCAAAGCCCTGGCCACAGTTTCACCCAAAGTAAACCAGGCTGCTTCTGGCCCTGCAGCACAGAGTTCCACACATTCAGCACTGACCATACTACACATTCTATCCTTCTAAGAAGACACACTCAAACCATGCTCATGGAAGGCAAGCGCTGGGGTGGCAGGCGCTTTGATTGTTACCAGCAGAAATCCCAGAAGCTCTGCAAGATCCTAGTCCTGACCTGCTTTTCCTCTTGAAAGCAAGAGAAAAGTGCAGAAACTTGTAAGATCATTAAGAATGTACCCACAGACAGAGCTGCCTAGGAAAACGTATGTCCTATCATCTGCCCTCAGGGCCTGGCAATACTGTAGCTGTGGTCTGTCCTACTTCAGGGTCCTTGTGGTGCAGGGAGTGGCATGAGGTACACACAGAAAGCCCCCTCTATCTACCTGAATCCCAAGAAAAGGTGACTAAAGCCTGCCAAAACCAAGCCCCCCCACCCCCCCCACAAACCGCTCCGCAACAGTTTAACACAGTGACTTTGCCTGGAATTAGGAAGGAAGTTTAGTGGTAAATTACTACACCTCACATGCCAAGACTGCATGTGGCCCTTTGACTGGGCAGTTGGAAATCTGGAATACCAGTCACAAAAGCTGTGTCTACACTCAGCAGTTCTTTCAAAAGAGCAGCCCCCAGGTCGGCATAGCACACAGCGCGTCTACCCAGGCCATGTACTCTTTTGAACATGAAATCGACAGCAGGCCCTGCAGGAGTCAAAACAGCACTTCCAAACTGAAAATAGGAAGAGGCCACCTTTCCGATGTCTTTTTTTCGAAAAAGGACATGTGTAGATGCTCCACATCCTGCTTTTTTGAAAGAGCGGGGTCTGCCATGGCGGTGATCAGCTGTTAAGCAGAGACATACTGCCCAGCCCCTGCGGGGCTCTATAGTCTGTGCATGCAGTGGCTCTTACAGCTGCACAGACCAGGAAATCCTGTTGCAGGAAGCTGAGAGTGTGCAGGAAGCACACTTGGTGCCCCTGCATGCCTCAGCCAGACCCCCAGCAGCCACCAGAGCAGCATGGCCAGCAGGCAGCCATGCAAGGAGGCCCAGGGCCCCCCCTCCAAGTGCACCCAGGGCTCCCAAGGGTCCAGCCAGGTGGGGAAAAACCCCGCCTCCTCCTGGACGGAGCATGAGCTTCGGGACCTGCTGGGGCTCTGGCAGGAGGAGGAAGTGCTGCAGGTCATGGACACAAAGTGGAGGAATGTGGCCACTTTCGCCTGGCTGGTCAAGGGCATGAGTACCAGTGTAGCTTACGCTGAGCTTAATTTAGTTATAGTATACGGTTTAGGTTAGACATTAGGAATCCATGACAGTCTAGCTAACTGAGGCCCAGAAGGGTGTAGGCCCACCTATCTTTCCTGTTAGCAGTAATGCAAGGGGCCTGCCCGTTAAACAGGGCGTGAGGAGGCAGCTTGAGCTAAATGACTTTCCATATATAGGTTAAAGGTCAGGTCAGTAATTGTGTGATATCAGTCTGTGCCATCTGAGAATGTCTCAGACACCAATATACGTCCAAACTTTTCCCCACCTAAAGGAAGCAATATGAAATTGTCTGTGAGATTCATGTGAAGGACCCCAGGCAGGATTTTCCCCTCAAGCTTTTCTCAGAACGGTAAGGACGGATAGAATAAGGTCATCGGAATTAATGGTAAAGTCTGAGGCAGAGCCTCAGGCTCAAGCCAGAGGTGAGTTTTCGGGATTGCCAGTAAGTATACAGACACTTACAGTTTGTTTATTTAACAGCACAATGGTATATATGCAGCACTTAACTAATACAAACTACGATATATATATATCGTGGTTAGCAATTGGATTACAATAAAAAGATTTTACTTAACAACATTTCTAAACAATAGCTATTGTTCTTCTAACTGCACTTATGGTTTAAACCTATGCTAGGTAAACAGGATGCAATGCTCACTGACTCCTGTTGAGCTTTTTAGAAGCTGAGATCAGCTCGCTTCAGCCTGTTAAAAATGAGTTATTGCAGTGGTTAAGAAAAGGAAGAAACTAACAGACTGTTCTAGGAAAAATGGCAAAATTACAAAATAACAGTGAAACGAGAGAGTGAGAATTGGGGTGATAGGCACCCCACTGGTGTGGATCCGTCTGGTACAGCTTAATGCGCGCCGCATTGAGCGTTCTTCTACGCTACCTTCTTCGTACCCCACAGAGCACATACATGGGACGGGGGCACCATACATGACTGGGGGGTCCCTCACACCCTCAGCAGATCCCAACCTGCCAGGGCCCAGCCAAACCACAGCTCCAGGATGGTGGCATGGCCACCAGTGTCTTGTCAGCACCCGTTCATGTGGACGGCACCATGCCCTGACCCCAGGGAGACGGGTGAGGGGGTTGGACCGCACAAAGGGGACATCCACTGGACCACTGTACCCACGGGGAGATGGGGGGCATGGGTTGGGGGGCATGGGTTAGGGTGCAGGGGTTGGTACTCACAGCCTGTTCCTCTCTTCCCCCATGTTTCTGCAGCTGCACCAGCCAAGGGCTAGGAGAGTCTTGCCCCATCAGTTGTTCCTCACAGCCCGCTGGAGGTGAGGGACAGCGACTTTCTGGAGCCCGCCCTGTGTCAGGATGGGCCTGTTCATGGCAGAGCCAGAGGCAGTTGATGGAGGACCCCCATCTCACCACCTCCATCTGGTGCCAGGTGGAGCTTCCCAAGTGCCGGCTTGGCTTCGAGGAGTGGGAGGCCACCTGGTGCTGGGCAGCCTGAGGGGAGTTCCTCTTCATGTTCAGGGGTGTGGTGGCCATGTACCAGGAGCTCCTGGCTCGGATGCCCCCTCCTACTACCCTTTGCCTCCAGGCTACTTCCCCACCACCACCCCTGCCACCCCTCCTGCTGTGGCCCCACCTGCCAAACCCCCTGGAGAGGACCCTGCTGGCCCAGACCACAGGCCTGAGGCTGAGCCATAGCCCACCTCCCCATACTCCCCATCCACTCCCAGCCCCACTGGGGACCCCCAGACAAGAGTGGGGAGTGGGACCTGGGACCGGTACAGGTTGCATCCCGCCATCCCTGCCCTGGAGTGATGGCCCACTGGGTGGGCACCTAGATCCCCCACGCTCCTTAAATAGTTAGGCTGCCCTGTAAATAGTTGGACATTCTGTTATGCTTACCACACAGTATTACCCCATGTTTTTTGTAATTCACAATACACCCATTTATTTTTCCAAAACCCCTGCATGCAATGTGCTCGGTGCAGGAGGCTGGGGCGGGGCTGTGTTCAGGAGGTGGGGGAGTAGTGTGGGGGGGGATGTGGGATGAGCTGGGGGGGAATGTGCGGGAGGCCCACCGGGGTAGCCATGGTGGTGCTCACTGGGGCCCCTGCTCAAAGTACTGGTGCAGAGCCTCCTGGATGCAGATCCCATCCTGGTGGGCCTGGTGGCTAGCAGTGGCAGCTGGCTGGGAGTAGCCCATGCCAGCCTCGCACGCCCACCACTGCAAAGCGTTCCCCCCACCTTATTCTCCATGATGTTGTGCAGCATGCAGCAAGCACCTACAAGCTGTGGAACATTGAGGATGGCCACCTCTAGAGGACCAGGAGGCAGCATCACCATCCCTGCAAGTGGTAGAGGGTAAGCTCAACCACCTGATGTGCGTGGTCGAGCTGGTCATTGAAGTGCTCTGACTGGGGTTGGGATGGCCTGTATAGGGCCATGTGAGCCAGGGCTGGATTGGGTATGCTCCACCAGGCAGAGGGGGACGGTGGTGTCCCCCAGCAGGATCACCCTCTGGGGAATGTAGGTCCCTGCCTCCAGCCACCGGCACAGACCCGAGTTCCAGAACACCTGCACATCATCGTTGCAGCTGGGCCAGCCCACGTCAACATCCTGAAACTGGCCACAGCTGTCCACCATGGGCTGCAGGACCACTGAATGGTAGCCATTCCTGTTTATGAACTGTCTGCCACTATGCTCTGGGGCACGGATAGGTATGTGGGTTACATCAAGGGCCCTGAAGCAATTTGGGAACCCCAGTGTGGCAAATCCTGCAATGGCTACATCCAGGTCCCTGATATTGATGACCCTCTGCAGAAGCATAGCACTGAGGGCGTATACTACCTGTGGGTGGGAGACATAGTACCCATGAGAGTGTGTGGGGTGTGCCCAGCCCCTCTGAATCCCCCACCTTGGGCCCTCCCTGCCCCACCCCAAACCACCCCACCAGTCCCCACCCGCCAGAGTGTGTGTGTGCACCCGTGCCACCTTACCTCCATTACAACAGCCCTAATTGTGGTCTTACCTACACCAAATTCATGTCCCACTGAGTGGTAGGTCTCTGGAGTGGCCAGATTCCAGACAGCTATCAAGACCCTCTTCTCCACGGGGAGGGTGTACCTCATCCAGGTGTTCTGGTGTCTCAGGACCAGGCACAGCCACTGGCACAGCTCCAGGAAGGTCTGCTGCCTCACCCAGAAGTTCCAGAGCCACCAGTCATCATCCCACTGCCCCCATGATCAGTTGCTACCACCACTTGGAGCTGGTGAGGCAGATCCAGAGCCAGTGGAGCACCTGGGGTCAGGGCAGAGGACCCCATGGTCTGGGATGTCCCTTCTGCCCCTGGGGTGGGGGGCCCTGCCAGGAGCTGCAGGGCAGCCACCAGTGCTGCAGCCAGCATGGCGCCCATTGTGCTGGCGGAAGCCAGCAGAGTTTCCAGCTGCTGCTTGCCCATGGCCTCTCATGTGGCCACTGTGTCTGTGGGGCTTGTGGCAGCATCACAGATCTCACGCTGTGCGGGCCAAGGGTGTCAGGGAGGGGCCTTTAAAGGAGAGGCTTGCTGTGGCCCTGGAAGGGCTTGGCCACTCTGCGAGCCTGTCTGCTGCATTTCCTGCCCTGTTCTCTCAGAAGAGTGAGTGGGTGTATGTGGATGCTATCTTTCGACAGCCTGGGCAGCCCCTTTCAAGGTGGCACATGGCCCTTTTGATAGTGCCCATCGACAGCGCCAGCCCCAGCCCGTGTGTAGATGATCCCCTTCAAAAGCGTGCCTTTCAACACTCTCTTTTGAAAGGCGCCCTTTCGAAAGAGCGCTCTAGGGTAGATTTAGCTAAGGCCAGGAGGCAGCTAGATCTGCTTGAACACTTTGTTTCCTGCTAATGTTAAGTGGACCTAGCAGAAGAGTCATCTGATTAGGACTGGTAACATTTACAGAAAGAAACACAACTGAGCTACAGGATAGATACTAATAATGAACATGTCATCTATCACACTGGAGCACAGAAGGAATATTCCTAAGCGGAGAACCCAGAGTACTTGCCCAATCACCACTCCATGTCAGCAGGGAAGGGACTCCACCATTACACCACCCAGCCTTGGTCAAGCCCTCTTCTACAACCACTTCCCACACCAGGAAATGTTCATTACATTAAAACTCTTCTGGGCAGGGGCTGTCCTTCTAATCTACCCCGATCCAGTGGTACTCTGATCCTGACTGAGGCCTTGGGTGTTACCACTGAACAAATAGTGACTGGTCCTTTGTAAAATATAGGTCGTGTCTACCCTACAAAATAACTTCAAAGTTGCTTATTTTGAAGTACAACTTTGAAGTAACAAACTTCGAAGTTGCGCATCTGCACACAAAAAGCTGCCAACCATTACTTCGAAGTAGGGTCCCTGTAGTTCAAAAGAAAGTGTCTATACATCAGTAGCTACAACTTCAAGTAAAAGTCCAGGAAATTATGTGGATAGGTTGCATGGCCAACAAGCCCTTCTGGGCTCTCAGCCAGCTGCTCCCTTAAAGGGCCCCTCCCCATACCCCCTCACCCTGTATGTGCTCAGGGCTGCCAGGATGTACACAGCACAGCACAGCCTTTGCACACAGCAGAGCCGCTGTGAAATCCATTATGGATCCATTATGGATCCCAAGGGGGGATCTCCTCCAGATCATGACCAGCCTGCTGGTAGCACTGCTGGTGGTCATCATACAGCACCAGCGCAGGGCCAGAGTCATAGCCTCCCTCCTGCAGCCCTCTGTCAGGGGAAATGGCTGCACCCCCATCCCAATGATCCGGAGGTGCTGAGGCTTCCCCACCCGCACCGACTGGTGGGACCTCCTCCTGCTGGGGAACTGGGACGATGACCTGTTGCTGCAAAACTTCTGGATGACCTGGCAGACATTCGAGGATCTGTGCCGCTGGCTCGCGCCTGCCTTCCAGCACCAGGATGCCAGGATGCAGCCTGCACAAGAGGAAAGCCATTTCCCTATGGAAACTGGTAGTCCCCGACAGCCACCTGTCTGTTGGACATCAGTTCAGGGTGGGCAAGGCCACCATCGGGACCATCCTGATGGAGGTAAGACAGATTGGGGACGTACACCCACCATGTCTGTGGGGCACCCCACAAGGGGAGGCCCTGCACGGGACTGAGGACCATCAGGCCACACACTCATGGACACGTGTCTTTTGCACCCCATGCAGATCGTCTGAGCAGTCAACACTTTCTACTCCACCAGATGGTCACCATCAAGGACCTGGAGGTTGCCCTAGCAGGCTTCGTGGACCTGGGATTCCCCAACTGTTTGGGCTCGCTGGACAGCACGCACATTGCAATCCATGCCCTGAACCACAGCGTGGGGGCCTTCATAAACAGAAAGGGCTCCTGCTCCATGCTCCTTCAGGCCCCCGTGGACACTAACAGCCAGTTCATGGATGTCTACTTGGGATGGTATCATGGGCCTTGAACACAGGATGTAGAAGGGGACCTACCTCTGCCTCACAGGAGCTCCTTGTGGGAGACATCACCGTGCCCTCCCCCCGCATCGTGGCCAATGCAAGTACCCCTTGCACCTGTGGCTCATGAGGCCCTACACCAGACGCACCGACCCATCCCAGGACCGGTTCAATATGTGCCTGAACCAAGCCAGGAGTGCCATAGAGCAGGCATTTGGGTGGCTGAAGAGGTGATTTAGATGCCTCCTAACAAGGCTGGAAGTCAGCTTCCTAAATGTGCTGGTGGTGGTCACGGCCTGCTGTGTTCTCCACAATATCGTGGAGAATAAAAGGGAGCCCTTTGTGCAGGACTGGGCTGCTGAGACTGCCACCAGCTACGAGCAGCTGCCTGGTGTCCTCTGCCATGAGGCGCAAAGGGATGGAGTGCGGGTCAGGGAAGCTTGTGAGAGGCCATCAACCGGGGCCCACAATGACCATCCCCACCACACACCCTCACCATACACCACTCCCCTCGCCCCCACAAACCTCCACCACACTCCCCTCCTGCACCACCACCACACAAGAGGAACATGGTATTTGGGGTGCAAGAGCACAGATTTACTTTGTTGAAAACAAACTTTGAAAACGTATAAACCTGTCAGGATTTGAAACTATTTACATGGGGGAACTATATACCACAAGATCCTGGTGCAGCACTGGGGGAGGGACTGAACTGGAAGAGGGTACTGGGGCACGGGGTGGGGGCTCACTTGTCCACCAGGGTGTTGGGCCAGGAGCTGCAATGGCCATGGGAGCCCCTGCCACTCCAAGTCCAGGGACCACATCGGGACAGGGATGGGGCTGGGACTATGGGGAGGTAGGGGATGGAAGGGGTGCAGCAATGTCGGGGTTGGAATGGGGCATGGGGGACAGAGGGACAGGAGGGGCCAGCTCGCCCTCCGTCACCCTGGTCACCAGCCACTCCACCAGTGCCAGGCAGGCAGTGGGACCCAAAAGGCAGCACCTGCAGGGGGGGTTGCTAAAGGGGTTGTGGGGGGGCTGTAGGGTTGGAGAAGGTTGGGCAAGGTGATTGGCAACAGCCCAGGTAAGGGTCTTCAGGCAGTCAGCCATTCACACCCAAACCTGTTCCCATGCCAGCCAGTCCCACAGCACAGCTGTCATCGCTCACAGACCAGCTCTATGTGCAGCCACCTCTTCCTCCCACCTGCAACAGCAGCATCTGTCCTGGCAGCAACTCCAGAGGGAGGCAGCTCCTGGATGGCAGGTCTGTTAAAACAGAAAGGAACAGTGGCACAGCCCATTAGTTGTGCATCCTGGCTTTGTGTCCAGTGGTCCGGGGACCCATGGGATATCCGGTGCAGGAGGGTCCCTGCATGGTGCAACTGGTGCTGGATGAGCTTCACCCCTGGACAGGAGAATGCCCTGTGGAGCTAGGCAGGGCTGCAAAGCAATGTGATCCAGCCAGGCATGTGGCCCCCCACTGGCCATACTGGGGGCAGGGTCCCTCTCCCCAGGCCCCGGGGCATCCCAAATGCCCAGTGCCTATGTGCAGGTATCTCCATGCACTCAGGGGAAGCCCATCTGGAAGAGTCCTGGATGGATGACTCAGAAAGCAGAGTAATGAGGAGGGTCCCATCACTGGAACCCGACTCAGTTCCCTTGTCCCTCGGGCAGGGGATGGTGTCTCCCAAGGATCCCAGCTCATCAGCAGTTGCTGTCTTAGTCTCCTCCTCCATCTCAGATGGGGGTGCAGTGGTGTCCATCACATATTTGGGGGCTGGACCTTCTTGGGCCCCAGAAGCTGGTGGAGCTGCTCATAATGGGGCCACCTGGTGGGCCATGCCCCTGAGCAGCTGCAGGTGTCCCTTGCCTGGCAGTACATCTGCCAGCGCTCCTTCACCTTAATATGGATGCTCTCCCTGATGTGGATGGTGTTCCCCCAGGAAGCAAGCCTCCTTGCCAGGTGCTCATATGTGCTGACATTGTGCTGCCTTACCCTGGTCTGCAGCAGGACCTCCTTGTCCCCACACAGTCCAAAGACATCCTGCACTTCTGTGTCGCTCCATGAGGGGTCCCTCTTCTGATGCCACTTTGCCAGCTCCTGCGAGCCCTTGGGGGACTCACCAGTGGGCTCTGGGGATCAGGGAGCTATGGGGTGGCTGCTATGGCTGTCTGGGGGCATGAGGACAGCAAGTAGGTCTTTAAGAGGGGGCTGGGCAGCAGGGAACTCATGGTCTCCCTGCTTCTGCCACACTGTCCACTTCCTGCCTGGGTTTGTTGGGTAGCTGCTTCCTTTCAGGCAGCCGGCAGCAACCATAGAGCCCCTCCTGGGCTGCCCAGAGCCTGTCTCCATGGCAGACCGCCTACTTTGAAGTAGCGGGTGTGGAGCATCTACACACACCCTAGTTCAAAGTTAAACTTCAAAGTAGGGCACTACTCCATTCCTGGGAATGAAGTGAGGACTTTGAAGTTGGGCTCCTTTACTGCGAAGTTAACTTTGAAGTAAGGGGAGACGTGTAGACACTCTTCAGGCTACTTCAAAGTAGCCCCCAACTTCGAAGTTAACTTTGAAGTAAGTTCCTAGTGTAGATGCACCCATAGTATATGCAAATGCCAGTGCTCTCACTCACAGGAAGGTTGAAGTAATCATCCTCATACTTCCAATGAATATCAAAAACAATCTCATCAGTCCTAAGCAATTCAAAGGCATGGAGTTTAGCTAATCACAGCATAGGAAAATAAGACAGACTGGTAGCCTGGAGAAACCAGTGGATAGGATGTTGGCCTGGGATTCAGAAGAGAAGTTTCCTAGTGCTGGGTCTGCCACTGAACTGTTGCAAGAGATTAAGCAAGTCACTGCACCCATTTCCCCTCCTACTTTTGTCTGACCTATCCACTTACACTGTACACTGTTCAAGGATGGCCCTGCATGTTTGTACAGTGTCCAGCAGAGCCAGGCTCTCAGTCATACAAACAGTGATAGCCCTTCCCAAATGAAACTGAAATGCTCCTACGTCTCATTAACAGTCTATTTCCTCATGGAATACTGTCAACACCTGTCAGATGCATGAGTTGGGTGGTTCCAGAGAAGGTTTAATTACAATCTGATGAAATATGTCTTTGCCCATGAAAGCTTATTGTAGGAGCAAACTCTGGATACCAGGAGGGTTTATTACACACAGCACGCATGGGGTATCACTTCATGTGTTAGGCTAAGTAAGCACCATCAGGCAACAGGTTACAATTGATTATATAGGTTATTGATGGGTGGGGAGAAACTACAGCATGGCTGTTACCCAAGCCTGGATAGGTTCTAGAAGCAAGACAAAATGAGCACAATAAGCCAATAATCTAAAAGGTTACATAGTATCCCCGTCCATAGCTTATAGAACATCTTATGTCTAGTACAGGTGGGTTTTCCTTAACAAATTATTAAAACAAAGCAGACATGCAATGACATCTATGTGTCTAATTGGATGGATGGTGTATCTCCAAGAGTAATGATGGCACATTCACAAGGGCACCTCCAGGGGTTCTTACCTAGAAGATTAAAGCAAAAGAGACAGTAAGAGCATAAAGCAATAACATGTTTGTTTTGAGTACCAGCCTGGGATGGTGGAGGAGAGAACGCCATGTCTCGGTTCTCATATGCGGGGCCTCTCCTTCAAATGTGGTTGCTGGGGCAACTATCCCTCCCTCCAAACTCCAAGGCCTTGTCTGAGGTGGAATGACCTTCCCTGGGTCTTGTGAGTTAGATGAAGGGGAGCCATCAGGGTAACTTTCCACTCATGCTAAGTGGGTTTCTGTATTATAGAATCATAGGCCTACTGCAGACTTTAGGATTCGAATAAGGGGCTCTTTAGCACAAACCATGGCCGGCCTCAGAAATTTTCACCCTACAGTCCCTGCTCCTAATCTCAGGGGTCACAAACCTGCCAGGTTAGATATAACAGTTTCAGTATTTTAAATTTGTTCTGGAAGTGGCAGTACAGCACCAGTACTACTAGGAATGTCAGGATAAACACTCACCACATAACTTGGCAGAACACCACCCAACTCCATCCCCATGGAATGTCGTCGCTAGTAAAGGCGCTGCCCATGATCACCTTCTTGAACTCTACTGCCTGGTTGGGTGCCTTGGAGTATTTGGTTTTAGCCTGTATTTAGTATTTAGTGTGTACCTCAGATGGCCAATCCCAATATGCCTTTGGGCCTCAATGCCCAACTGCTCAATCTTTGCCTGCAGGGCCACTAGACCCTCCTCTAGGACCTTACTTCCACTGTGCCACTCAGGATCCCATGTTAGGTTACCCATCATTGCTGGAGTATGGTGGAGCCGTGCCCTGTCAACAATTAGACTTGCCTGGTGAGGGACCATCATGCACATGGATGGGTATGTGGAAGGGCAGGGCTTTCCATTCAATTTGATGGAGTGGTCAGTCTGGGCAGTCCAACACCAGTAGGTACCATTCATTTGGACCAGCTCTGTATGCATTCAGTTCTCGGTGACGACCACTTCAAAACTAGACAGATTCATCAAGACGTTATGTGGGCATGTACACAAAATTTCACTATCGGAATGAGTGCAGCATTCACTGGGGTAAAAGGTGCCTCCAGCGCCCTAAGAGTAAGCAATGCCCTCTATTCTAGTAATATGGCCCTTCCGCTGCACAGGCAGGGGGGTTACCATTCTAGCTCGCTGTGAGTGGGGAAAGCCCAAGGGCACCAGGAGGCTGAAGGTTATACTATGTCCTGTCCACATGGATCGTTGGACTCTCATTGATTTTCTGTGTCCCCATTCCTATGGTGGGATATTGGGAAGGTGGGAGCTTACCACCTTCATAAGGGCTGGATGTACCTGGCCATCTAAGCAATCTAGTACAATAGCCTGGGTAGTGATGGCTAGAGTGTGTCCTATTCACCAGCAATTCTTTTCCAGTACCTCTTTCTTAGCATCATTTAATAACAGAGACACTAGCCTTCAGTCTAGGTAGTCTGTTATACCCAGTGAGATAGTCATCAAACCTGATAGATCATTTAAGCTATTTCTACAAGTGAACGCTACATTGAAATAAGCTATTTTGATGAATAATGTCTACACATCCTCCAGGGCTGGTGCCGTCGACGTTGAACGTCGACGTTGGGCAGCACCACATCGAAGTAGGCACTGCGGGGGAACGTCTACATGCCAAAGTAGCACACATCAAAATAAGGGTGTCAGGAACAGCTGCAGACAGGGTCACAGGGTGGACTAGCGCTTCCGGGGCAACAGCTAGCCACTCCCCTAAAGGGCCCCTCCCAGACACACTCAGCCTGCACAGCATGCAGTTTGCAGAGCCATAGGCACGCACACCTCGGCGACGCAGTCATGGACCCCCAGCAGCAGAAGCAGCAGCAGCAGCAGCAGCTGCCAGTGGTTCACACAGCCGCCCCTGTAGAAGCAGTGCTCACCCTGCTCAATGCCATGCAGGAGGCAGCTGATCACATCCTAGCCACAGAGGAGGAGCTGCCCCCAGGGGAGGAGGAAGCAACCCCAAACCCTGCAGCCCCCCTGCCTCCCCTCCCCCCGCTGCACACGCCGCCGGCTGTGGAGCTACCCCACCAGCACCGACTGGTGGGAGCGGCTGGTGCTCAGAGAGTGGGACGACGACCGCTGGTTCCAGAACTTTCAGATGAGCCGGCAGACATTTCTGGAGCTATGCCAGTGGCTCACCCCGGCACTGAGGCACCAGGACACCGCCATGCGGCATGCCCTCAGTGTGGAGAAACGGGTTGGCATCGCTGTCTGGAAGCTGGCCACTCCAGACAGCTACCGATCCGTGGGCCAGCAGTTTGGCGTCAGCAAGGCTACCATCGGGGCTGTCCTCATGGAGGTAAGAGGACCCACAGGGGGAGGGGAGGGGAGGCAGCCCTGGCAGGGGAGGGCCACACACATCCTGCACACCCCTCATTGGTGCTCTCCCATGTGCTTCCCCTGCAGGTCGTCCACGCCATCAATGCCCTGCTCCTCCACAGGCTCGTGCGGCTTGGGGACCCAGATGCCGCCATCGTGGGGTTTGCCACCCTGGGCTTCCCCAATTGCTTCGGGGCTCTGGATGGGTCCCATATCCCCATCCGTGCCCCGGAGCACAGTGGAGGATGCTACTTAGACAGGAAGGGCTACCACTCAGTGGTCCTCCAGGCCTTGGTGGACAGCCAGGGCCGCTTCCTGGACATATATGTGGGCTGGCCTGGCAGCACCCACGACGCCCAGGTATTCCGGAATTCGGGCCTGTGCCGCCGGCTGGAGGCGGGGACCTACATCCCCCAGCGGGAGATCCCTGTGGGGGACACCACCATGCCCCTTTGCGTCATCGCAGATGCGGCTTACATCCTCCGGCCCTGGCTCATGCACCCTTACACGGGCCAGCTGTCAGCCAGCCAGGAGCGCTTCAACATGCGCCTGAATCACGCACGCCAGGTGGTGGAGCGCACATTTGGCCACCTCAAAGGGCACTGGAGGTGTCTCCTCACCTGCCTTGATGCGGGCCCCACCAACATCCCCCAGATTGTGGGCATGTGCAGTGCCCTCCACAACCTGGTCGAGAGCAAGGGGGAGACATTCTTTCAGGGCTGGGCTGTGGAGGCTGGCAGGGCCAATGTGCTGCCCCTAGTCGCCAGGTGGACCCTGAAGGGACCCGGGTCAGGGAGGCCCTGCGGGCCCATTTCAACAAGGCCGCGGGGTGAACGCTGGCAGGCCCCCCACTGCCCTCCCCCATCCTCCACAACACTGCCTGCCCCTATGCCCACACCACAGAGCACCCAAGAGCACCCCCCCACCTTTCTTGTAAATAAAAATAGATATGTTGTTCGTGAAACCAGAAAACGTTGAACTCTTATTATTATTATACTATTTACAACCAAAATAAGTATTATATATATGTATTATATGATGAAAGGAAAAAAAGAGGAAGACAAGGAAGAGGAGAACTATTTACATGGGGGGGGCACGTATCATCATAACATAACAGGGGTCTAATACAAACTATTTACAAAACACAAGTAAAGGGGATATGTACAAAGGGGGAAGGGGGGGCCACATCCTGGGCCCCACAGCCCCTAATGTCCAGCGCTGGGGGTGGGCTGCCGCAACCCGCACCTCAGCTTCAGCCCTGGCCGGGGCTGGCTGGAGGCCGGGTGGACCGGGAGATATGGCCGGCAGGTGTCAGCAGGCCCCAGGTCCCCCTCGGCAGAAGGGCCCTCGGTGGCGGATGGCGGTGCGATGGTGGGTGAAGCAGCAGGTGGAGCAGGCAGGGCCAGCAGAGCGGCAGCCGGTGCGGCATGGGGGGCCAGGTAGTCCGTGATGCACTCAAACGTGCACATAAAGGCCCCCCATGACTCCTGGCGCCAGGCCAGCGCCCGCTCCTGCAGTTCGAGGCGCCGCTCGTCCACCTGCAGGCACTGCTCTGAGACCTCCAGCTGCTGCCAGAGGATCAACAGCAGCTGGGGGTCTGTTGCCGTCCGGTGGTGGTGCTGGGTCCGCCGTCGGCCCCGCCCTGGGGCTGGTCGGTGCTCCGCCGAGGGGCTGGCCTGGAGTGATGGCCCCGGTGGGCTCTCCGGGACCACTGACACCTCGCTGGCGCTCTCCGGTCCCTCCAATGGTGCAGCTGCGGAACACAAGGGGGGAAGAAGAGTGGAGACAGCTGTTAGTGTGGGCCCCGAGCCATGGCCCTTGTCCCCCCACCCCTCTGCTGCTGATTCCCCATCCCTGCCCTCAGGAGATGCTGCTGCTGCTGCTGGGTGTCCCATCCCCTCCCCCCGGGGGACCCTAGGTTCTGCTCTCCCCATCCCCAGGGATGGGGCATGGCACTGTTGTGCTGGGGGGGGCAGGGGCTGATGCACTCTTCTGAGGGACATGCCACTGCTGTCCTTGGGGCCATGGTCATCTGGGCATGTGGAGGGCCCTGGTCATGTCTGTTGCCCCCACCCCTCAACCCCGGGGGTGTGCACCCGGGGGGTACATACCTGATGGTCCACTCCCACGGTCGGGGGACACCCGGTGGGCGGATGCCCTGCTGGAGCTCCGGGACAGCAGCGCGATGTGGAGCCCCCCATCACCGGAGGAGGATCCCCCCTCCTCCTCCTCCTCTGGTGCCCCAGGGGTGGGCTCCTGGAGGGGCCCCTGGGGTGGGGGGCTTGCCTCTGGGGCGGACTCCGCCTCTGGGGCCTGCTGGGGCTCATCAGCCAATGTATCAAGAGTGGCCAGAGGGAAGGAGGTGTGCCGGGGGCCCAGGATTTCCCTGAGCTCCCTGTAAAAGGGGCAAGTGATGGGGGGTGGCCCCAGATCGGCCGGCCGCATCCCGGGCTCGGGCGTAACCCTGCCGCAGCTCCTTAACCTTACTCCTGACATGGTCAGGAGTGCGGGCAGGGTGACCTTGGGTGGCCAGGCCCTCGGCCAGCCAAGCGAACGCATCCGCGTTCCGCCTCTTGCTCCCCATTACCTGGAGCACCTCCTCCTCACTCCAGAGCCCCAGCAGGTCCCGAAGCTTGGCCTCCATCCAGGAGGGGCCCTGCTGCCGCTTCCCAGGCTGGCTGCCAGCCTGCAAGCCCTGGCTGCCCTTGGCGGGGGGTGCCCTGGGGTTGCTTGGGGGGCTGGCGAGTGGCCATCGCTGCAGGGGTGGTGAAACGAGGCTGCAGAGAGGCGTGCAGGCTGGCCGCATGGCTGTGCTGCCACCTGCACGCTCTCTCAGCTTCCTGCACAGGAAGGCAGGGGGCGGGAAGCTTTAAGGGACCGCTGCACGCGGCGACCATCGAGCTCAGGGGCTGGAGAGAGAGTCTCTCAACCCCTCAGCTGATGGCTGCCATGGCGGACCCTGCCATTTCAATGTTTCAGGATGCGCATCGGCTACACGTGCCCTACTTCGACGTTCAACGTCGAAGTAGGGTGCTATTCCCATCTCCTCATGGGGTTAGTGACTTTGACGTCTCGCCACCTCACGTCGATGTCAACTTCGAAATTGCGCCCACCATATGTAGTCATGGCGGGCGCTATTTTGAAGTTGGGGCGGCTACTTCGAAGTAGCCGGCACGTGTAGATGCGGCTTTAGACTACTCAGGATTAGTCTGTTGGCCTGGCTGGTGTCTAGTCTTCCACAGGCATTGGATATTACTGTATCTGCCAGCCTTGATTCAATATGGTCCCTTTCCTTGGCCTGTTGTGCTATGACATAGGTGTGGCTGACAGACATTCCAGCGCCAAACCAGCTTCCAATGTATCTGCTAAACCCAGTTTCTGTCAAGCTAGGCACTCACCAATATGGTTAGTTAGTCTGGTAATGTTGGCACATTGCTGGCCTATATCCTCTTGAGCAATACGCACCCTGACCCTGTAGGTGTGGAATACCACCAAGGCGAGGACCAGTAAAAGTGGTCCTATCATCACTAGTTCCAGTTCTGGAACAGGGTTTTGCTCAGGGCATGATACACAATCAAGGGGTTCTACTCGATACTTCAGGAATTGGTTGACAGTTTCCAATTCAGGGCATGTCAATGTGGGCCATTACTTAACAAATGATTGCCATGCCTCTGGGGTTACTACTGTTTGGGCCTTAAGGGGTAAAACCTGGCTGGAGTTTGTAGGCCCTACTTCTATAGTCACAGTGCTGGTATAGTTGGCATGCAATCTGGTATTGGTGTTTGGTTTCTTTCCTACAATATCCCATACTAATTCCAGCACTGAGGACTCTGTGTTTGCAAAGTAATTATGTTTGAATGAGGGGTAGTCCAGGGCCTTATATTCGCCATCAATGTTGGTGTGCATTTATTTTCCAGTGTATGTGATTTGGAGGCTGGTTGCATTGACTGGGTTACTGTTCCTCTTATGGGCCCACAGCAGGGCTCAAGAATACCCTTCCTGTTAAATGGAGGGCCAACACTGAGCCATGACTCCTCCCATGTATTCCCATTGGGTCCCATAACTTCTGGCACTTGGCACCACCAAATGACTGGGCACTCGGCCATCATAAAGATGATGATATTATTCACTTCCCTGTTGTTGTATGCATTAGTGTATGATTTAATGTAGACCTTTTTATAATCTACTAGTCAGTGTCCCAGCCACAGGCTGGTTCTTACCACTGGCCAAACCTTTGTAAGGGGTAGTACTCATGGTCTGCAAAAGCTAACTGTTGTGTTAGTATAACAATTAAAACGAAGCAATACCAGTAAGGTGAGGTTAGTGACCCAGTTCCAGACTTCTCTTTCACATGGTACACTCCTAACTCCATGGCTGTGTCTACACTAGCCCCAAACTTCAAAATGGCCATGCAAATGGCCATTTCAAAGTTTACTAATAAAGCACTGAAATACGTATTCAGCGCCTCATTAGCACGCAGGCAGCCGCGGCACTTCAAAACTGGCGCGGCTCGCCACCGCACGGCTCGTTCAGACAGGGCTCCTTTTCAAAAGGACCCCAGCTATTTTGAAGTCCCCTTATTCCCATCTGCTCATAGGAATAAGGGGACTTCAAAGTAGGCGGGGTCCTTTCAAAAAGGAGCCCCATCTGGACGAGCCGCGTGGTGGCGAGCCACATCAATTTCGAAGTGCCGCGGCTGCCTGCATGCTAATGAGGCGCTGAATATGTATTTCAGTGCTTTACTAGTAAACTTCGAAATGGCCATTTGCATGGCCATTTTGAAGTTTTGGGCTAGTGTAGACCCGGCCCATCAGTCAGGAACCACAGGGCTAGCAGGAGTCTCAGCAGGAGCACCTTCATGGCCATCTGTTGATCCTTCTGGTGTATCTGAGGAGACTGGAGAGACATTGTTAGTATTCACAGTTGTTAATGTAAACAATTTTAATTGATTTTGATGCCTCCAAAATGTTCCCATTTTCCCCCAGACCTTTGCACAGGTGTTAATAGTGAGTAGGACCCACACGGGACCTTGCCACCTTGGCTTTAAGATTCTTTTAGCTTCAGGATAAGTGTGACACATCACCAAATCCCCAGCCTGAAAGACGGGTTTGTCCATGGTGCTGGTGTCATCTAGTTGAGCTTGATTTTCCTTCACTTGGCTGTACAGGCTCTTTAGTTCCTTGTCCAGTACCTAGATGTTTGTTTGCAGCCTGTCTGAAAAAGCTCCTGATCCATTGGCAGGCAGGACTGCATCACCAGGCATTTTCATTGCTCTTCCTGTCCTCAGTTCAAAGGGTATGAGCTGAGTCAGCCTGTTTGGGCTTCCTCGAATTCTGTAGAGCACAGCAGGGAGCATGTGTGCCCATCCATCCCCTGTGCCCATGCACACTTTTGTTAAAGCAGCCTTCATGGTCCTGTTCATTCTCGTTACCATTCCCAAACTCTCAGGGTGGTAGGGAATGTGGAACCATTGTTTTATTCCTAGCATCTTACAAACTTCCTTCATTACATGCCCCATAAAGTGGGTTCCCTGATCAGAGCTGATTGATGGGGCAGACCCCATCTGGGTATTCCTTCCTCTGCTAAAATTTGGGCTAGTGCTGTAGCAGTACAGGTTTTGGTGGGGGATGCTTCTACCCATCTGGTAAATGTGTCAATAATCACCTAGGTGTACTTCAAGAACAATAAGAAGTCCTTTGGCACCTTTTAGACCAACAGACATTTTGGAGCATAAGCTTTTGTGAGCAAAGACCCACTTTGTCAGATGCAGGAGTTGGGGGGCATGTTCAGAGGAGTATTTAAAGAGTGGAGTTCCAGTAAAAAAGGAGAGCCAGAGCTGACAAGGTCTATTCAGTGAGGGTGAAAATGGCCAATTATCAGTAGTATACATCAAGAAAGGAGAAAACAAGTCAGATCAGTCAGGGGGGATGTGGCCCATTGTCAGATTCTAATGTGGAGGTGTGAACTTCCAGAGCAGAGAAACTGCTTTTGTAAGGGGACAACCACTCCCAGTCTCTGTTTAATCCCTGGTTGGTGGAGTCAAATTTGCAAACAGATTGCAGCTCAGAGATTTCTCTCTCCATTTAATTTTTGAAAAATTTTTGTTGTAGGACTGCTACTTTCAAATCCGTTACTGAGTGTCCAGGGAGACTGAAGTGTTCTCCTACAGGCTTTTGTATGTTACTGTTCCTGATGTCTGATTTATATCCATTTACTCTTTTACGTAGAGACTGTCCAGTTTGGCCAATGTAAACTGCACTGGGGCATTGTTGGCACATGATGGCATATATAATATTAGTAGATACGCAAGCAAAGGAGCCCCTGATGGTATGATTGATGTTGGCTGCGTCTACACGTGCACGCTACTTCGAAGTAGCGGCAGTAACTTCGAAATAGCGCCCGTCACGTCTACACGTGTTGGGCGCTATTTCGAAGTTGAAATTGACGTTAGGCGGCGAGACGTCGAAGTCGCTAACCCCATGAGTGGATGGGAATAGCGCCCTACTTCGACGTTCAACATCGAAGTAGGGACGTGTAGACGATCCGCGTCCCGCAACATCGAAATAGCGGGGTCCTCCATGGCGGCCATCAGCTGGGGGGTTGAGAGATACTCTCTCTCCAGCCCTTGCGGGGCTCTGTGGTCACCGTGGGCAGCAGCCCTTAGCCCAGGGCTTCTGGCTGCTGCTGCTGCAGCTGGGGGTCCGTGCTGCATATACAGGGTCTGCAACTAGTTGTTGGCTCTGTGTATCTTGCACTGTTTAATGAAAGTGTGTCTGGGAGGGGCCCTTTAAGGGAGCGACTTGCTGTTGAGTCCGCCCCGTGACCCTGTCTGCAGCTGTGCCTGGCTCCCTTATTTCGATGTGTGCTACTTTGCCGTGTAGACGTTCCCTCGCTGTGCCTATTTCGATGTTGGGCTGAGCAACGTCGAAGTTGAACATCGACGTTGCCAGCCCTGGAGGACGTGTAGACGTTATTCATCGAAATAGCCTATTTCGATGTCGCAACATCGAAATAAGCTATTTCGAAGTTGGGTGCACGTGTAGACGTAGCCGTTAGGTCCTGTGATGATATGGCTGGTTCAGATACGTGAGCAGAGGTGGCAGCGAGGTTTGTTGCAGGGATTGGTTCCAGGTTTAGAGTTACTGTGGTGTGGTCTATAGTTGCTGGTGAGAATTTGTTTAAGGTTGGCGGGCTGTCTATAGGGGAGGACAGGCCTGCCTCCCAAGGTCTGCAAGAGTGAAGGATCATTGTCCAAGGTGGGCTATAGATCACTGATGATAGGTGGGAGAGGTTTTAGTTGGGGGTTGTATGTGGTGGCCAGTGGTGTTCTCTTATTTTCCTTGTGAGGCCTGTCTTGTAGCAGGTGGCTTCTGGGTACTCATCTGGCTCTGTCAGTCTGTTTCTTTGCTTTCGTAGGTGGGTATTGTAGTTTGAGGAAAGCTTGGTAAAGGTCTTGAGGATGTTTGTCTCTGTCTGATGGAGGGGAGCAAATATGGTATGCCTTAGTGCCTGTCTGTATACAATGGGGCTGCGTCTACACGTGCACGCTACTTCGAAGTAGCGGCAGTAACTTCGAAATAGCGCCCGTCACGTCTACACGTGTTGGGCGCTATTTCGAAGTTGAAATCAACGTTAGGCAGCGAGACGTCGAAGTCGCTAACCCCATGAGCGGATGGGAATAGCGCCCTACTTCGACGTTCAACATCGAAGTAGGGACGTGTAGACGATCCGCGTCCCGCAACATCGAAATAGCGGGGTCCTCCATGGCGGCCATCAGCTGGGGGGTTGAGAGATACTCTCTCTCCAGCCCTTGCGGGGCTCTGTGGTCACCGTGGGCAGCAGCCCTTAGCCCAGGGCTTCTGGCTGCTGCTGCTGCAGCTGGGGGTCCGTGCTGCATATACAGGGTCTGCAACTAGTTGTTGGCTCTGTGTATCTTGCACTGTTTAATGAAAGTGTGTCTGGGAGGGGCCCTTTAAGGGAGCGGCTTGCTGTTGAGTCCGCCCCGTGACCCTGTCTGCAGCTGTGCCTGGCTCCCTTATTTCGATGTGTGCTACTTTGCCATGTAGACGTTCCCTCGCTGTGCCTATTTCGATGTTGGGCTGAGCAACGTCGAAGTTGAACATCGACGTTGCCAGCCCTGGAGGACGTGTAGACGTTATTCATCGAAATAGACTATTTCGATGTCGCAACATCGAAATAAGCTATTTCGAAGTTGGGTGCACGTGTAGACGTAGCCTGGGTCATGTAGTGTGCCCTGGATGGAAGCTGGAGGTGTGTAGCTAAGTATAGTGGTGTGTGGGTTTTTGGTATAGGATGGTATTTACTTGACGCGGCCAGGAGTTTTAATTTTCCTATTGGCAATGCATGCAGTAAGTCTTTAGTGTATCCTAGATCTAAACTTTGTTTCCATAATTTGGCTCTCAGCTCCTTTTCCTCTGGGGTTACTTCACATCTGGGCTTAAAGCCCTCTTGTTTACCCTCAGGATTTCCCTTTAGGTTTTGCACCTTAGCTCTAGCCTGCAGTGCTTCATCTTCCCCAATTTCTCGGAGATCTCGTAGGGTGTCCTCAAATATCTGCCAGTAATTAGAGTTCCCTCCCCGGGCCTGCGTTCTCATGGTTAGAGCTATTGCTTTATAAGGCCCAGGGGTTCCCTTTAGGACTGGTCTTAACTTTCCGGGAAGGACAGTTTCATTCCAGGGGTTTGGTTCTTCCTCTTTGGGCAATGAGGGTAACTCATGGAGTCTGGCCATTACTGAGGCAGTTATTAGAGCCTTTCTAAGCTCTTCCTCATTTGTCCAGGGAATGCTAGGGGCTCACCTCTATCGGCATGGTGTATTCCTCGGGCCCACCTACAGACAAGAGTCCACAGGGATATCAAACTTTCCTTTTTGCGGGGACTTAGGAACACTCATGCTCCAAGGTTAACCTGTCCACCTTTCTCAGGGGATAAATACGTATGGCCAGCTCCCATTTCCCACAATCTGACTAGCCACTCTATCACTCCTTCCCCAGGTTTCTTAGCAAACTGTTCTTGTATTTTTAACAGCTTTCCAGGCTCATATGACCAAGTGATAATACGGGTAGGTATTAGTGCTTGGTCTGTTTCCTCCTTGTTCCCTTCATCCTCCTAGTTTTGGGACACAGTTCTCCGGTACGTGACCATGGGTCTTACATGGAGAGGAGGTTTCTCTGATGGTGCAGGGTAGTCCTCGTCAGAGGAGTCCCATATATCCCCATCCCATTCTTCTGGATCTACCCACAGAGCAGCCTCCACCTTAACTTTATTAATGCTCTGTGATTTGCTTTGTAGTTTCTTCCTTCGCTCAATTCCCTCTTTCTGTAGCATAGGGATGAGTCGCTGCTGCAGGTGCTCTAAATCTTTAGTTGGCATCTGTGCTCGAGTGTCTAAGTTTTGGCACTGCTGCTGCAGGTCATCCCTTTCCCTCTGTACTCTTATCAACTCTGTTTCTAGATCCCAGTAACCCATGCACGCTGCTTGCAGTGCACCCTTTAATAGCCAAATGAAGGCTCCTTTCCCTTTTCCTTTCTTTATTTTACAGGCAGTCCTCCATTTACAAAACTGCAACCATAATTCCTCAAACTGTCCCCAGTTCTTTCCCAACATTTCCTTGTCCCATTTAGGGTCACCCCATCCTTCTCGGGTGAATTCCTTCTCTATTTTACTGAACTCTATGTCTATCATGACTAACTTCATGTTACTGCGTTTCAGCCGATAACACAAATCCTGCCGACTACGCCAATTCTGTTAGCCGATGGCCAGGTAATGAGTGGTCTGTGTGCCTATCACATCTGAGTCTTTAACTGCTAGGACCGGAAGTCCCTTCGCAGTGGGCAGCCAAGATGGCTGATGGATGCCGCTGATATCCACCCGAGTCTTTAACTGCTGGGACAGACAGTCCCTTCACAGTGGGCAGCCAGAGTGGCTGATGGGTGCCCCAAAGGTTGGTGCAGAGAGCTTGTTTCACCCGAGTCTTTAACTGCTAGGACAGACTGTCCCTTAGCAGCGGGCAGCCAGGGTGGCTGACGGGTGCCCCAGGAGTCTGTCTCGTGGAAGCAACACAACTCAGCGGTCAGCTTTACTGCACCTTACCACTGACCAGGCTAATATAGCCAAACTGGCTAAGGTTCTTTGTTTGTGTTCAGCCAAGTTACGGTAACTGGAAGGAGTCAGGCTAAAGCTTAAATGGTTACTATTTATTAAAAACAGAAATAAGAAATCTTAATGGTTACAAGGTTATTGCTCTATCTTCTTAACTACTAGTAGGATGATACATGCAGTATATCAATTAGATTACAAATGAAAGTTACACATTTGAGGACAAAACACCTCAGCCTACAGAGCTCTTACTATTAAATGTGCACAAAATACATTGCAGGTATAATTCTCACCCTTGCGTCCTTCGACTCCGGTGTAGCCAGCGTCATCCACTCAATCCCTCGGGAAGAAGAGTATGAGGAGGGCATCCCCTGGGACCTCGGGAGGCAATACCCTTACCCAAGCAGCAGGTTCAGGTGATTGGAGCTCAGTTAGAGTGGGCTCCTGGACCCTTCTTTATACTCTTTGGGTCACATACACTCCTCCTTATCTAAAGGTGCCAGTTGTACTGGTTCGCCTTTGTGACGCCAGTTCTTACAAGGGAGTTGCAAACTTAATTTACACTTGTAAGACAGAAATAAGCTAAATCATTAAGACAGGACATTCTTTTCATATGGGTGCAAGATTCCTCTCCTGGGACGAAGTGTAGGCTTCTCAATTATCAGTACCAGCCAAGGGCAATTTGAGGCCCTGTGGTCATCGGCTGGCCTGTTAGCCCTCTTATCTGTGTTCTTCTATTGTCCGGGGTCGTGATAAGGCAGCACATCTGTGCTCTGAGGCATCAAAGACTACTTGCTATTAGCACATCTGTGCTCCCAGGCATCAAAGACTGTGCTGTTTCCTTTTGTCCTTTGTGCTCTGAGGCAGCCTAAGAGGGGCAAGATGGAGTAGAGCAGGGGAATTCTGTCTGGCTACAGAGGGGTACTAGGGGACAAGAAGTGAGGAAGCATTGTTCCAGGTCAGCCATAAAAATGTTGGCATAGTGTGGGGCCATGAAGGTGCCCCTAACAGTGCCACTTGTATACTTGTGTACTTGTATCCCCCACTTTGTGGCAGGAGCCCCCTGAAATCAATTTGTAAATTTTGCCACAGACCCTCTGGATGTGACTGGTGGTTTAGGGGTGCTTTCTTCCTTTCCCCCCCATTCTCTTGTGCACATATCACACACCTTTTAAGGAAATGTGTCAAGTCCTTTGTCATGGACATAACAGGGAGGCAAGATCAAATCAATATCTTAGATGCCTTTATACAAATGCAAGAAGTATGGGTAGTAGGCAGGAAGAACTGGAAGTGCTAATAAATAAGTACAACTATGACATCATTGGCATCACAGAAACTTGGTGGGATAATACACATGATTGGAATGTTGGTATTGAAGGGTACAGCCTGCTTAGGAAGGACAGACAGGGAAGAAAGTGGGGAGGTGTTGCCTTGTATATTAAAAATGTACACACTTAGACTGAGGTGGAGATGGACGTGTTGCGAGTCTCTGGCTTAGACTAAAAGGGGTAAAAAAACAAGGGTGATGTCCTGCTAGGAGTCTACTACAGGCCACCTACCCAGGTGGAAGAGGTGGATGAGGCTTTTTTTAAACAACTAAGAAAGTCATGCAGAGCCCAGGATTTGGTGGTGATGGGGGACTTCAACTATCCAGATATACGTTGGGAAACTAATACAGCGGGACACAGACTATCCAGTAAATTCTTGGATTGTATTGGAGACAATTTTTTATTCCAAAAGATTGAAAAAGCTACCGGGGGAAAGCTGTTCTAGATTTGATTTTGACAAATTGGGAAGAATTGGTAGAGAAACTTGAAAGTGGAAGGCAGCTTGGGTGAAAGTGATCATGAAATCATAGAGTTCACAATTCTAAAGAAGGGTAGAAGGGAAAACAGCAAAATAGAGATAAATGATTTCAGGAGGGCAGAGTTTAGTAAACTCAGACAGCTGGTAGGTAAGGTCCCATGGGAAGCAAAACTGAGGGGAAAAAGAGCTGAGGAGAGTTGGCAATTTTTCAAAGGGACATTATTAAGGGCCCAAAAGCAAGCCATCCTGCTGTGCAGAAAAGATAGAAAATATGGCAAAAGACCACTTTGGCTTAACCAGGAGATCTTGCATGATCTCAAAATAAAAAAGGAATCGTATAAAAAATGGAAACAAGGACAAATTACCAAGGATGAATAAAGGCAAACAGCACAAGAATGCAGGAGCAAGATTAGAAGGGCTAAGGCACAAAATGAGCTCAAACTAGCTACAGGCATAAAGGGAAACAAGAAGGTTTTTTATAAATATATTAGAAACAAGAGGAAGACCAGGAACAGTGTAGGGCCATTGCTCAGTGAGGGGGGAGAAACATGAACAGGGAACTTGGAAATGGCAGAGATACTTAACAACTTCTTTGTTTCAGTCTTCACTGAGAAGTCTGATGAAGGAATGACCAACATAGTGCATGCTTAGTGGGAAAGGGGTAGGGTTAGAAGTTGAAATAAAAAAAGAACAAGTTAAAAATCACTTAGGAAAATTAGACGTCTGGAAGTCACCAGGGCCTGATGAAATGCATCCTATAATACTCAAGAAGCTGATAGAGGAGGTATCTGAGCCTTTATCATCTTTGGAAAATCATGGGAGACAGGAGAGATTCCAGAAGGCTGGAAAAGGGCAAATATAGTGCCCATCTATAAAAAGGGGAATAACAAAAACCCAGGAAATTACAGGCCAATCAGCTTAACTTCAGTGCCAGGAAAGATAATGGGGCAGGTAATTAAATAAATCATCTGCAACCACTTGGAAGGTGGTAAGGTGATAGGGAACAGCCAGCATGGATTTGTAAAGAACAAATCATGTCAAACCAATCTGATAGCTTTCCTTAATAGGATAACGAGCCTTGTGGATAGGGGAGAAATGGTAGATGTGGTATACCTAGACTTTCGTAAAGCATTTGATACAGTCTCACATGATATTCTTATAAAAAATTAGGCAAATACAATTTAGATGAGGCTACTATAAGGTGGGTGCATAACTGGGTGGATAACTGTACCCAGAGAGTAGTTCTTAATGGTTCTCAATCCTGCTGGAAAAGTATAACAAGTGGAGTTCCACAGGGATCTGTTTAGGACCAGTTCTGTTCAAAATCCTCATCAATGATTTAGATATTGACATAGAAAGTACGCTTATTAAGTTTGCAGGTGATACCAAGCTGGGAGGGGTTTCAACTTCTTTGGAGGATAGGGTCATAATTCAAAATGATCTGGATAAATTGGAGAAATGATCTGAGGTAAACAGGATGAAGTTTAAGAAGGTCAAATACAAAGTGCTCTGCTGAGGAAGGAACAATCAGTTTCACACATACAGAATGGGGAGAGACTGTCTAGGAATGAGTACAGCAGAAAGGGATCCTGGGGGTTATAGTGGACCACAAGCTAAATATGAGTCAACAGTGTGATGCTGTTGCAAAAAAAGCAAACATGATTCTAGGATGCATTAACAGGTGTGTTGTGAACAAGACACGAGAAGTCATCCTTCCGCTCTACTCTGCACTAGTTAGGCCTTGGCTGGAGTATTGTGTCCGGTTCTGGGCACCACAGTTCAAGAAAGATGTAGAGAAATTAGAGAGGGTCCAGAAAAGAGCAACAAGAATGATTAAAGGTCTAGAGAATGTGACCTATGAAGAAAGGCTGAAAGAATTGGGTTTGTTCAGTTTGGAAAAGAAAAGACTGAGGGGAGACGTGAGAGTGTTTTTCAGGTATCTACAAGGGTGTCATAAGGATGAAGGAGAAAACTTGTTCTTCTTGGCCTCTGACAATAGAACAAGAGGCAATGGGCTTAAACTGCAGCAAGGGAGGTTTAGGTTGGACATTTGGAAAAAGTGGTCAAACACTTATCCCAGCGGCCTGGGCTATACCAAAGGTGATTTTTATATTTGCGGCCTTGAGCCTCTAAATTGTTTTGCTCGTCTGGTCTTAGAGATGAATATAGGACTTTCAGGTTTATTTCCTCTTCTACTACTTGTAATTTTGTGATGTGCTTTTATTTTAACCACAGCCACTTCTGAGGGTAATTTGACAGCCTCTACTAATTTCTTTATTGCATTAAGGTTGTTAATGGGGTTGACAGTAGTAGTAATGAAACCCCTCTGTGACCACATGTCCATATAGTCATGGACTGCCCTGAAAGCATACCTGCTATCACAGGAAACAGTAATTCTTTTACCCGCTCCAGCCTGAAGGGCTTCTGTAAAGGTGGTTAATTCTGCTTCTTGGGTGGATTTTGAACTGTCCAGCTGACCTGAGGAGATTATTGCCCCATTGCTAAGTACCACCGCCCAACCAGTGACTGGCACCCCGTTTTCATATTTCCTGGATCCATCTAGGTACAGGATTAAGTCCAGGTTCTCTAAGGGCTTTTCCTTTACCCTTCCCAGTACTTCCTCTTCTTTGTCCACTAAGCATTCATGCACTTCCCCATCTATTTAAATATCTGGCCACATTGATTCCTTTGTCCCTTACTATAGAGAAATTGGAATTTTGCATCTACAAGGTCGATTCCCACTGACTCCAGCTGGTGTCTGTTACAGGTTTTAATCGCCCACTGTTGAGATCAATAAGAGTGCATGGGGTATGCAGTACCAGAGTGCCCATAAGGGTGTGTGGCTCACAGGCTTTTACAGCCCAAGTTGCACAATCCAGGGCAGCCACACACTCCAGTATCCCCTGCAATAAAGGGGGTGGACGTGTATGCTACGGGCCACTGCCGAACACCGTGGAGTTGGGTTAGCACTGTGAAGTACTGGGATTTACTATGAGTGCAATAAAGGTGGACCTTTTTTTTTTTCATACCTGGTAAACCAAGGCATGGGGCAGAAGCTAGAACTTGCTTCACTTTCTTGAATGCTTCCTCCTGGGCCTGTCCCCAGTGTGCTAGTTCATTGGCAGGCTTCCCCCCTCTCATGAGGCTTTGGATTGGCTCCACTATGTCTGACTATTCAGGTATGTACAGTGTACAATAGTTTAACAGGCCCACTACCTTGCTGACTTCCTTAACAGTCTGCAGCCTTTTTAACTCATGAATGGTTTGCTTCCTGTCCACAGTGAGAGCCTTCCTTCCTTGTGATTTTTCATGTCCTAGATACAGGACTCTTGGCTGCTGCAGCTGAGCCTTTTTTGGCACTTAATTTGAAACTGTCTTCGTGGAGTTGTATGAATAGCTGGTTCAGGGTTTTTAAGTGATCTTTCTCACTTGAGCTGGCTGTTAGCAGGTTGTCCACGTACTGTAATATTACTGTGTGTCCTTCCACCGGGACTTGATCTATGGTTTTTGCCATTGCTTTATGGAAAATGTACTTTGAGCTATGATAGCTCTGGGGTTCACGAGTCCAGGTGTACTGTTGGTCCCTGATGGTGAAAGCAAATTTGTCCTGGCTTTCCTCTTCAAAGGGAATGCTTCAGAACCCATTTTCCACATCCAGGACAGTACATAGAGGCTACGTCTACACGTGCAGCCAACATTGAAATAGCTTATTTCGATGTTGCGACATCGAAATAGTCTATTTCGATGAATAAAGTCTACACGTCCTCCAGGGCCGGCAACGTCGATGTTCAACTTCGACGTTGCTCAGCCCAACATCGAAATAGGTGCAGCGAGGGAACGTCTACACGTCAAAGTAGCACACATCGAAATAGGGATGCCAGGCACAGCTGCAGACAGGGTCACAGGGCGGACTCAACAGCAAGCCGCTCCCTTAAAGGGCCCCTCCCAGACACAGTTGCACTAAACAACACAAGATACACAGAACTGACAACTGGTTGCAGACCCTGTGCCTGCAGCATAGATCCCCAGCTGCCACAGAAGCAGCCAGAAGCCCTGGGCTAAGGGCTGCTGCCCACGGTGACCATAGAGCCCCGCAGGGGCTGGAGAGAGAGCATCTCTCAACCCCCCAGCTGATGGCCGCCATGGAGGACCCAGCAATTTTGACGTTGCGGGACGCGTATCGTCTACACGGTCCCTACTTCGACGTTGAACGTCGAAGTAGGGCGCTATTCCTATCTCCTCATGAGGTTAGCGACTTCGACGTCTCGCCGCCTAATGTCGAAGTTGGTGCCGCTACTTCGAAGTAGCGTGCACGTGTAGACGCAGCCAGAGAGTGACTAGGGCTCAGCAAATTAAGGATAGTGGCTGGCATTGCCACAAAAGGGTGAGCCTTGGGAGTTACCAAGTTAAGGTGGTTGTAGTCTATGGTTAGTCTCCATGTCCTATCAGATTTTTGGATGGGCCATATTGGGGAGTTGGTAGTAGAGGTGGTTTCTGGCCCACTCCTCTGAATTCCACACCTCTGATTATACTTTTAGCTGCCATTAAGGCTTTGGGTTTGATCAGGTACTGCCTGTGGGCTTTATGTGTAGATCCTTCCACGACCACAGACTCCATATTCACTATCCTGCAATCTTGTTTACCTGTTGCCCAGACCCAGGGTGGAGGGACAAGAGGGTTTCTACTAGATGTCCCTGCCTCCCCCTGACATTTTTGGGTTGTCACTTTACTGCAGGTCATCATAGCAATATTTTGGGGTTGTTCTATTTGTGTGGCCTTCCCAGACATTCATTCAACACTGCTGGCTCTGGGATTGATCACTCCCCCAAGCTCCGCAAGGAGAACCACACTGCAAATTGTGTCTCCTTGTTCTGGGCAGACCCAAATTTGACTCACAGTGTTTATATCTTCATATTCAAATTCTACTGGTTGACTCAGGATGGCCTTTAATTTTCCTCCCCCGACACCCCGAAGCCACATGGAACAGCACGTGAGGGGAAGATCTCTACTGGCTATCAACACCGAGGCCCTGGCACCCACCAACATTCTGCATGGCTGCCCCCCACTCACACATTAAGAAACATCCTTGGGTCACCTGTGGTTCCAGCCACCAGGGCCACTGCTACCTATTGCATTTGATGTTCAAATGTTCGCCAAGGTTGTCAATTTGATTGCAAAAGTTTCATTACCAATCAAGGTAACATCATCAGTGCACAACAGGTTTTTAAATAAAAGTCCTCCCGACCAGTCTTTATATAGTCTTTTTGCATGACCCTAACCAATAGTTCATTTTAATTGGTCACTTACAGCTGACCAATCATCATTAACCATGTTTTCATTAGGTGTTCTTTTTCTATTATCCCTTAGATTCATAGGTTCAAACACCAGATCTAGAGCAACATGCCGATTAATTGAATAATTTCCAGAAAGCCACACCTCTAGAAATGCTCTTCCTTGCCTATATCATGTTTGTCCTATAACTTTCAAGTTGTTGAAATCAAATTTATGACCAGTATTGTCCTTGTGTCTTCCTTGCCTCCTCCGGGGTGAAAACAATCTTCCTTAGTGTGGCCTGTCTTTTTACAGTTGCTATAGGTTTTGGGTTTCTTTTTAATCTTATAGTCCCATGCCAGGTGTCCCGGCTTCTCATAATTGTAGCAAGGAGTGGTCCCACTCATGTGGACTGTGGCTACTTCTTCTATGGAATTGACTGGGACTACCTTATTTTTCTTCCTGCTCTCTAAGTATGTTGCCCACTTCATTACAACTGTTACATGTTCCCAACTGAAATACCTAGGGCCAGCATGGCTTGATGATCTGCAGACATCCCTTCCTTTAGGTTTTGAAGGAACACCTCACGGTCTCTAGTTGTTATACTGTCTCAACCAGAATACGAGTGCAAGGCATTCTATTTCTTTTCTGCATAGGACATAATGGACTCCCCCTTCTGCTTGGTTACTGCTTGTTAGTAGTCCAGGCTCCCAAAGCTATGGCATGTGCCTCTTTAAACCTGTTTATGTCACCTGCTTCTTGGTTTTCTATTTGTTCATTGCGTTCTGTGGGTTGGGGACAGTGTCCTCAGTCCAGCACCTAGACCTCCATTTTTCCTCCAGATTATCCCACACATCCCTGGGGCATTTGCACCTGGCCAAAATGCGCATGTCCTTCCTATGTAGCCCATGCATTTCTGTTAAGCTATTGAGTTTGTTCCAGAATTCAGTGTTTCTATGATCATGCTTCAAATTGGGCAAATCTGATATTAGCACCTGTTTTTCCAGGGGGTGAAGGGGTGTTACACCAAAATGGTCTTCAATTGGAGTGGTGTCCTGCTTTCTCCTTCAGGTTGAGGACCACTAACTCTCTGGGTTTGCCCTTTAATTAGGGCTATGCTTGGTACCTGATCCCTGCTGGTTATCTTCTGTACCTCTTCTCTTTTCAGATTAGGAGGGTGAACTTTTAGGGTCACGTGAGCTTAGGCTTCCCGGATCAAGTGTCTGGTTTAGATGGGGAAGCGTGTTTACCCCTTTCTATATAGACATTTATGTATATAGCTTTACCACGGTCTTAGTACCCACAAATGCCAGCCTTAATGGGGACTTGTACTATTCATTATGTGACTGTTGGGGGTCTTCCATCAGCACTTGCAATTACGTGCAATGAGAAAGTGTGACCTCCAGTTCACACTGTCTGCTGCCTTGCGTATTCAGCCAGTCCTGGGCTTAACACATGCCTCAGTTGATCACTGGTGGTTTATCCAGTCCCTCTGTAACACATTCCTTAGCTTAAACAGCGTACAGCCCTCTTGTACTTGCCCTCCTTTCATGGATATCCCTTCTCCTGCTTCTGACTCTATGCTTGGCTTATACACATCCAGGTTCATTCTGGTTTAAACTTGGACAAGCAAAACGAAGATGTGTCTGCAGGGAGAGACTTCTACCCTGGCTAGTGAGGTGCTAAAGTAAACATACCCCTCATTGGATGTCAGTCTCCAGCTCCCATGCAGCTCAAAAGCTTGGATCCCACATGAGCCCCCATTTGTAGGAACAAAGTCTGGACACCATGGGCTACGTCTACACGTGAAGCCTACATCGAAGTAGCTTATTTCGATGTTGCAACATCGAAATAGGCTATTTCGATGAATAAAGTCTACACGTCCTCCAGGGCCGGCAACGTCGATGTTCAACTTCGACGTTGCTCAGCCCAACATCGAAATAGGCGCAGCGAGGGAACGTCTACACACCCAAGTAGCACACATCGAAATAGGGATGCCAGGCACAGCTGCAGACAGGGTCAACGGGCGGACTAGCGCTTCCGGGACAACAGCTAGCCGCTCCCTTAAAGGGCCCCTCCCACATACACTCAGCCTGCACAGCACGCGGTCTGAGGAGCCATAGGCACACAGACCCCGGGCGCCGCAGTCATGGACCCCCAGCAGCAGCAGCAGCAGCAGCAGCAGCAGCAGCAGCTAGAGGTCCACCCAGCCCTCCCGGCAGGAGCAGGGCTTGCCCTGGCCCATGCCATGTGGGAGGCAGCTGAGCACCTCCTTGCCCCAGGGGAGGAGATGCCCTCAGGGCAGCAGGGCTCAACCCCTACCCCTGCAGCACCCCGCTCCACCCACCGCCTCACATGCCGGCGGCTGTGGAGCTACCCCACCAGCACCGACTGGTGGGAGTGGCTGGTGCTTGGGGAGTGGGACGACGACCACTGGCTCAGGAACTTCAGGATGAGCCGGCAGACATTCCTGCAGCTGTGCCAGTGGCTCACCCCCGCACTCAGGCACCAGGACACTGCCATGCGGCGTGCCCTCACGGTGCAGAAACGGGTCAGCATCGCTGTCTGGAAGCTGGCCACTCCGGACAGCTACCGATCCGTGGGACAGCAGTTTGGTGTCGGAAAGGCCACCGTCGGGGCTGTCTTCATGGAGGTAAGAGAACCCACGGGGGGAGGCCAGGGCAGGGCAGGGGGGCCAGAGCAGGACAGGGGGGCCAGGGCAGGGGGGCCAGAGCAGGGCAGGGGGGCCAGGGCAGGGCCAGAGTGTCCAGAGCAGGGCAGGGGGGCCAGGGCAGGGGGGCCAGAGCAGGGAAGGGGGGCCAGGGCAGGGCAGGGGGGCCAGGGCAGGGCCAGAGCAGGGCAGAGCAGGGGGGCCAGGGCAGGGGGGCCAGAGCAGGGCAGGGGGGCCAGAGCAGGGCAGGGGGGCCAGGACAGGGCCAGAGCAGGGCAGGGGGGCCAGAGCAGGGCAGGGGGGCCAGGACAGGGCCAGAGCAGGGCAGGGGGGCCAGAGCAGGGCCATAGCAGGGCAGGGCAGGGGGGCCAGGGCAGGGCAGGGCCACGCACACCCTGCTCACCCCTCATTGGGGCTGTCCCATGTGCTTTCTCTGCAGGTTGTGCGTGCCATCAACGCCATGCTCCTGCACAGGCTCGTGAGGCTGGGGGACCCAGATGCCACCGTCGCCGCCTTTGCCACCCTGGGCTTCCCCAACTGCTTCGGGGCTCTGGATGGGACTCACATCCCCATCCGCGCCCCGCATCACAGTGGCGGACGATACCTCAATCGCAAGGGCTACCATTCTGTCATCCTGCAGGCCCTGGTGGACAGCCGGGGACGTTTCCAGGACATTTATGTGGGCTGCCCTGGCAGCACCCACGACGCCCGGGTTTTCCGGAAGTCGGGCCTGTGCCGCCGGCTGGAGGCGGGGACCTACATCCCCCAGCGGGAGATCCCTCTGGGGGACACCACCATGCCCTTCTGCGTCATCGCAGATGCGGCCTACCCCCTCCGACCGTGGCTTATGCACCCCTACATGGGCCATCTCTCCGCTAGCCAGGAGCGTTTCAACGAGCGCCTGAACCGTGCGCGCCAGGTGGTGGAGCGCTCATTTGGCCGCCTCAAGGGATGCTGGAGATGTCTCCTGACCGGCCTGGATGCGGGCCCCAACAACATCCCCCAGATTGTGGGTGCCTGCTGCGCCCTGCACAACCTCGTGGAGAGCAAGGGGGAGACCTTTCTGCAGGGCTGGGCCGCGGAGGCCGGCAGGGCACACGTCCAGCCACCTGCTGCCCCCAGTCGGCAGGTGGACCCCGAGGGGACCCGGGTCCGGGAGGCCCTGCGGGCCCACTTCGACCAACAGGCCGCGGGGTGAACTCTGCCCAGGCCCCCTACTGCTCGTCCCTTCCTCCCCCACACTCCTGCCCCAACGCCCACACCTTGGAGCACCCCACCGCCCCCCCCCCCCCACTTGTCCTGGACAAATGACAGCACGAACTTGTGGCTGAACGTAAATTTTTTTTTTTCTGGCCGAACCTTTTTTTTGGGGTGTAAATAAATATGTGAAGCACAAACAGAAAACTAGGTACAAACGTTCAACCAAAGCAATATGTACACAAATAAAACAAACCAAAGAAACAACTGTGTGCCATAAATAATAAAAAGAAAACCAGGGAGGAGAAAGGGGAGAACTATTTACATGGGGGGGATGGGGCAAAAGGGGGGACCAAAAAAACAGGGTCCAACTATATACAAGGAGGGGGGCCACGTCCCGGGCCCCTCGCCCCATAGCCCGGCACTGGGCGTGCCCGGCCAGGAGCCCCGCCACGCTCGCAGCCTGGTCCGCGGCTGGGTGGGAGCGGGCTGGACCGGAAGGTATCGGGGCCGGCGAGTCTCAGGTGGCTCCAGGGGTCCCTCGGCGCTCTGGCCCTCACGGGTGGGTGGTGGGGCGACGGCGGACGGGCCGGCGATGGGCGGAGCAGCTGGTGGTGGAGCTGCAGGAGCGGGCAGGGCAGGCGATGGGTCGGCCGGCGCGGCATGGGGGGCCAGGTAGTCCACGAGCCAGTTAAATGTCTGCATATAGGCCCCCCATGCCTCCTGGCGCCAGGCCAGTGCCCGCTCCTGCAGCTGCAGGTGCTGCTCCGAGACCTCCAGCTGCCAGCAGAGGATGGCCAGCAGCTGGGGGTCCGTCGCCGTCGGTGGTAGTAGGCGTGGGGTCCGCCGTCTAGCCCTCCACGGGGCCGGTCGTTCCTCGGCCGAGGGACTGCCCTGGAGCGATGGTCCCGGACGGCTCTCCGGGACAACTGAGGCCTCGCCGGCGCTCTCTTCCGGTCCTTCTGATGGTGCAGGTGCAGGTGCAAGACACAGGAGAGGAGACGGGAAAGAAGAATAGAGACAGGCGTTAGTGTGGGCCCCGAGCCGTGGCCTTTGTCCCCCCCGCCCTGTGCTGCAGGTTCCCCATCCCCGTCCCCGGGAGATGCTGCTGTGATGGATGGGGTTCAGGGGTCCCCCTGCCCTGCACCCCATCCCCTGGTGGGAGCAACTCTCACTTCACCCCGCAGGGTCTGAGAGCAGGAGAGGTTTCTTAGGCCACAGATGGCCACTTTCTGCCAGGAGTGACAGCACCAGCTGTCGGAAGAGACAGTCCTTCCAACCCGTCGTGGGGAGAAGACCCCAAGGGGGGCCCCTCTGGGATGCAGCTTTCCCCCTCCTCAGGCTGGCTGCCTACCAGCTCTCCCTTCCCCTAGCCTCTACCTGTGGCCCCCGCCCTCGCCCCCCAATTCCAAGCCAGCTTGGCTCCTCCCTCCTGTTTGTTCAGGGCAGAGGTGTCACCTGCCAGCTGTAGCGCCAGGATCCTCCTTTGGCCCTGGGAGCTCTTCGGCTCTTGTGGCTCATATGTAGCCTGAGTCTCCCTTTGGCACTCCCCCCACTCCATCACATGCTGCTGCTGCGGGGTGTCCCACCCCCTCCACCCGGGGGCCCCTCGAGGTTCCGCTCCCCCCTGGCCCGGGGATGGGGCATGGCACTGTCATGCAGGGTGGGGGGGGGCAGGGGCTGATGGCTGCAGTGCTGTGAGGGCCATGGCCCTGGTGTCCTTGGGACCATGGCCATGTGAGCGTGTGGGGGGCCCTGGACACATCTCTGTTACCCCCGCCCCTCAAGCCCAGGGGTGTCCACCAGAGAGGGGTACCTACCTGTGGGTCCGCTCCCACAGTCCGGAGATCCCCGGGGGTCGGAGGCGCTGCTGCTGCTCCGGGATGGCAGGAGGAGGATCTGCAGGCTGGATTCTGCGGAGGAGGAGCCCCCCTCCCCCTCCTCCTCCTCCTCCTGCCGCGATGTCCCGGGGATGGCCTCCAGGGGGGGCCCCCGGGGTGCGGGGCTTGCCTCCGGGGCGGACTCCGGCTGCAGGGCTTGCTCGGGCTCGTCAGCCGAGGTGTCAAGGGTGGCCGGAGGGGAGGAGGTGTGCCGGGAGCCCAGGATGTCCCTGAGCTCCCTGTAAAAGGGGCAAGTGACGGGGGCAGCCCCAGATCGGCTGGCCGCATCCCGGGCCTGGGCATAACCCTGCCACAGCTCCTTCACCTTACTCCTCACATGATCAGGAGTGCGGGCAGGGTGACCCCAGGCAGCCAGGCCATCGGCCAGCCGAGTGAACGCATCCGCATTCCGCCTCTTGCTCCCCATTACCTGGAGCACCTCCTCCTCGCTCCAGAGCCCCAGCAGGTCCCGCAGCTCAGCCTCCGTCCAGGAGGGGCCCCGCTGCCGCTTCCCAGCCTGGCTGGCCCTCTGGCTGGGCTGGCTGCCCTGGCTCCCCTTGGGGGGGGGTCCCCTGGGGGCGCTGGGGGGGCTGCCGGCTAGCCATCACCGCTGGGTGGGTGGCTGAGGGTGCAGCAGGCTGCCCGCATGTGCAGGCTGCAGCCTGCATGTTGCCTCAGCTTCCTGCAGAGGCAGGGAAGGGGAGGGAACCTTTAAGGGGCCGCTCCACGCAGCCACCAGTGAGCTGAGGGGCTGGAGAGAGCGTCTCTCAACCCCCCAGCTGATGGCCGCCATGGAGGACCTGGCAATTTCGACGTTGCGGGATGCGGATCGTCTACACTGTCCCTAATTCGACGTTCAACGTCAAAGTAGGGCACTATTCCTATCCCCTCATGGGGTTAGCGACTTCGACGTCTCGCCACCTAATGTCGAAGTTAACTTCGAAATAGTGCCCGACGCATGTAGGTGCGACGGGCGCTATTTCGAAGTTAGTGCTGCTACTTCGAAGTAGCGTGCACGTGTAGACACAGCTCATATATGCAGCAAGCAGGAGGATCTATTACACACAGCATTGTTGGGAAGTAACAGGAAGGAAGCCGTGCTAGTCTATATAACATCAAAACAAAAAAGGAGTCCAGTAACACGTTAAAGACTAACAAAATAATTTATTAGGTGATGAGCTTTCGTGGGACAGACCCACTTCTTCAGACCATAGCCATACCAGAACAGACTCAATGTTTAATGCACAGAGAACCAAAAATAATAATCAAGGTTGACAAATCAGAAAAACATTATGAAGGTGAGCAAATCAGAGAGTAGAGGGGTGGAGGGGAGGGGGTCAAGAATTAGATTAAGCCAAGTATGCAAAAGAGCCCCTATAATGAACTAAAAAATTCCCATCCCAGTTCAAGCCACATGTTAATGTGTCAAATTTGAATATAAAAGAGAGTTCAACACCTTCTCTTTCCAAAATGTTGTGAAAATTCCTCTTCAGTATGAAGCAATCTGGGCATTGTTGGTACACAATGGCATATATGATGTTAGTTGAGGAGCATGAGAATATGCCCATGATTCTGTGACTAACCTGGTTAGCTCCATTGACAATTTCTCCAGAATAGGTGTGTGGTCAAAGTTAGCAACGGGCTTTGTTGCAAGGAAAAGTTCCAGGACTGGTGTTCCTGCGGTATAGAATGTGTTGAATTTGAATATAAAAAAAAAAAGAGAGTTCAGCAGCCTCTCTTTCCAAAGGGTTGTGAAAATTCCTCTTTAGTAAGACACAGACTTTCAGGTCATTAACAGAATGGCCCACTCCATCAAAGTGGTGACTGACAGGTTTGTGAATCAGGAGTGCTTTTATGTCTGTTTTATGTCCATTAATTCTTTGTCTAAGAGAGTTTGAAGTCTGTCCAATATACAAAGCATCTGGGCATTGTTGGCACATGGTGGCATATATGATGTTAGCTGAAGAACATGAGAATGTGCCCGTGATTCTGTGACTAACCTGGTTAGGTCCAGTGATGGTATCTCCAGAATAGATATATGGAGAAAGTTGGCAATGGGCTTTGTTGCAACGAAAAGTTCCAGGACTGGTGTTCCTGCAGTATAGGTTGTGGCTGGCTGTAAGAATCTTCATAAGGTTGGGAGGTTGTCTGTAGGAGAGAACAGGCACTTTCTCATGTTCCTCAACTAACAACATATATGCCATCATGTACCAACAACACCCAGATTTCATCTTACTGAAGAGGAATTTTCACAACACTTTGGAAAAAGAAGGTGCTGAACTCTTTTATATTCAAATTTGACATATTAACATATGGTTTGAACCAAGATGGGATTTTTTTAGGTCATTTTGGGGCTCTTTTGCATACGTGGCTTAATCTAATTCTTGACTCCCCCCTCCCCACCCCTCCACTCTCTGGTTTGCTCACCTTGATCATTTTGTTCTGATTTGTCCTCCTTGATTACTGGTTTTGGTTCTCTGTGCCTTAAATATTGAGTCTGTTCTGGTATGGCTATGGTCTGAAGAAGTGGGTCCGTTCCACGAAAGCTCACCTAATAAATTATTTTGTTAGTCTTTAAAGTGCTACTGGACTGCTTTTTTGCTTTGAAGGCTCTGGTGGGGTGCCACTTCGCATGTTAAACTAAATGAGCACCCTCAGACAATAGGTTACAATTGATTATGTAGGTTATTGGTGGGCAGGGAGGAACTATAGCATAGGTGTTACCCAAGCCTGGATGGGTTCTCGCAGCAAGATGAAATGAGCACAATAAGCCAATAATCTAAAAGGTTACATAGTATCCTTGCCCATAGCATATAGAACATCTTATCTCACCTCTAGTACAGGTGGTTTTCCTTAACAAGGTGTTAAAACAAAGCAGACATGCAATGACATCTACGTGTCTAATTGGATGGATGATGCATCTACAAGAGTAAAGATGGCAGATTCATACGGACACATCCAGGGGTGCTTATCTAGAAGATTAAAGCAAAAGAGACAGTAAGAGCATAGAGCAATAACATGTTTGTTTTGAGTACCAGCCTGGGATGGCGGAGGAGAGAACTCCATGTCTCGGTTCTCATATGCAGGGCCTCTCCTTCACGTGTGGTTGCTGGGGCAACTATACCTTCCTCCAAACTCCAAGGCCCTGTCTGAGGTGGAATAACCTTCCCTGGGTCTTGTGAGTTAGATGAGGGGGGCCCAGCGGGGTAACTTTCCACTCATGCCAAGTGGGTTTCTGTATTATAGAATTATAGGTCTACTGCAGACTTTAGGATTCAAATAGGTAGTCGTTTGCACAAATCATGGCCTGCCTCAGAAATTTTCACCCCACCCCACTTTAAATCCACTTTGGTACCAAATGACTGGAAGACGGCCAATATAACGCCAATATTTAAAAAAGGCTCTAGAGGAGACCCTGGCAATTATAGACCGATAAGTTTAACATCAGTACCAGGCAAATTAGTAGAAACACTAGTAAAGAATAAAATTGCAAGGCACGTAGAACAGCATGAATTGTTGGGCAAAAGTCAGCATGGTTTCTGCAGAGGGAAGTCGTGTCTAACTAATCTATTAGAATTCTTTGAAGGGGTTAATAAACATGCGGACAAGGGGCACCCAGTGGACATAATATACCTAGATTTCCAGAAAGCCTTTGACACGGTCCCACACCAAAGGCTTTTATGTAAATTAGGTGGTCATGGGATAGGAGGAAAGATCCTTTCATGGATCGGGAATTGGTTAAAAGACAGAAAACAAAGGGTGGGAATAAATGGTAAATTTTCACAATGGAGGAGGGTAACTAGTGGTGTTCCCCAGGGGTCAGTCCTGGGACCGATCCTGTTCAACTTGTTCATCAATGATCTAGAAAATGAGGTAAGCAGTGAGGTGGCAAAGTTTGCAGATGACACCAAGTTGTTCAGGACAGTCAAAACCAAAACAGATTGTGAACTACAAAAAGATCTCAGCAAACTGAGTGATTGGGCAGCAAATGGCAAATGAAATTTAATGTGGGTAAGTGTAAGGTAATGCATGTTGGAAAAAATAACCCAAATTACACGTACAACATGATGGGGTCAAATTTAGCTACGACAGATCAGGAAAGGGATCTTGGAGTTATAGTGGATAGTTCTCTGAAGACATCCACGCAGTGTGCAGCGGCAGTTAGTAAGGCAAATAGGATGTTAGGAATTATTAAAAAAGGGATCAATAATAAGACAAAAGATATCATACTTCCCCTATATAAAACTATGGTACGCCCACATCTTGAGTACTGCGTGCAGATGTGGTCTCCTCACCTCAAAAAAGATATATTGGCATTAGAAAAGGTTCAGAAAAGGGCGACTAAGATGATTAGGGGCTTGGAATGGGTCCCATATGGGGAGAGGCTCGAGAGACTGGGACTTTTCAGTTTGGAAAAGAGGCGATTGAGGGGCGATATGATAGAGGTATATAAAATCATGAATGGTGTGGAGAAAGTGAATATAGAAAAATTATTTACCTTTTCCCATAATACAAGAACTAGGGGACACCAAATGAAATTGATGGGTAGTAGGTTCAAAACTAATAAAAGGAAATTTTTCTTCACACAGCGCACAGTCAACCTGTGGAACTCCTTGCCCGAGGAGGCTGTGAAGGCCAGGACTCTATTAGGGTTTAAAAAAGAGCTTGATAAATTTTTGCAGGTTAGGTCCATAAATGACTATTAGCCAGGGATAAAGTATGGTGCCCTAGCCTTCAGAACAAGGGCAGGAGATGGATGGCAGGAGATAAATCACTTGATCCTTGTCTTCTGTTCTCCTTCTCTGGGGCACCTGGCATTGGCCACCGTCGGCAGATGGGATGCTGGGCTGGATGGACCTTTGGTCTGACCCAGTATGGCCATTCTTATGTTCTTATGTTCACCCTTATGCTCCAAACTATCCATTAGTCTATAAGGTGCTACAGGACTTCTTGTTGTTTTTGAATATACAGACTAACTCGGCTACCTCTCTGATACTTCTCAGCACCTGTTCATTTTTGAGATAGTTCTCCTGCCCAGGAAGAACTATCCACCTAAGCGCCACCACACAAGTGAGATCAATGGATAGAAAGGGGGCAATAGGCGCACTTGCAAGCCTCCATGGAGCTAACAAATAGTATTTTTAAATGTTGGGGGATGCTTCATTCTGCCCAGCTTTGTCATATACATTCATGGAGTATCTACATTATGAACAGGTACTTTTATTAGCTTTTCCTCAGAGTTAAGCCTTCAGAAGAATTTGTTGCCTTGATTATCCTTCTGCCACTGTTATTATCCCATATATAAATAAATTTTTTATGATATAGTGTCATGAGACTCCCTGTTCTATAACGTGCTGTTTAAAACCAAGCTATTGCAGTTACTACATTTTAAATGAAACAGCAATCATGAAAGCTGTCCGGTATAAGTGACCAACAAAAGGATGATGTTGCATGACAGATGTTACTGGCAGAATTTACTTGTTTATATTTTCCTGGGATGCAAGCAACACTCCCTGAATAGAATAATGTATAAAAAGTTAACATTAAGAAGCTACATCTACACTGGGACGCTACATCAAAATAGCTTATTTCGACGTAGCAAAATCGAAATAAGCTATTTTGATGCATAGCGCCCACACATCCGCCAGGGCTGGTGCCATAGGAAAGCACTAAATCGAAATGGGCCCCACAGGAGAGTGTCTACACACAAAAGCAGCCCCAATTGGAATAGCGGGGCTAGGAAAGCCTGCGGACAGGGTCACAGGGCATACTAGCCCTTCCAGGGCAACAGCAAGTGGCTCCCTTCAAGCGCCCCTCCCAGGCCCACTCAACCTGCACAACACAGATCCACAGAGCTGACCACTGCTTGCAGACCCCGTGCACGCAGCAAGGACCCCTAGCAGCAGCAGTCAGAAGCCCACACGGAAGCCCCCAGAGCAGTGGCCGCCCTGATCGGTGCCATGGAGGAGGCCGCCCAGCGCCTCCTGGAAGATGAACTGTCCTCCTTGGGGGATGCAGGAGCCACCCCAGACCACCATGTAGCCCTCCCTGCCTCCCCTTGCCAGGCGCACAGCCGGCTATGGAGGTACCCCACCAGCCCAGAGTGGTGGGAGCAGCTGGTGCTTGGGGAGTGGGACAACGACCACTGGCTCTGGAATTTCCGGATGAGCTGGCAGACTTTCCTCGAGCTCTGCCCGTGGCTCACACTTGCCCTGCGGCACCAGGACACTCACATGCGGCGTGCCCTCGCTGTCGAGAAATGGGTTGGGTTCACTGTCTGGAAGCTGGCCACTCCAGACAGCTACCGATCCATAGGACAGCAGTTTGGTGTGGGCAAGGCCACGACTAGGGCTGTTGTCATGGAGGTAAGGGGACCCCAGGGGGAGGGGGAACCCTGGGGGGGAGCCCAGGGGGAGGGTCAGGCACACCCCTCATGGGTGCTCATGTCCTTCCCCTGCAGGTGGTCCATGAGCTGAACACTCTGCTGCTCCACAGGCTTGTGCAGCTTGTGGACCTGTCTGGCTGGGGACATTGCAGGGTTTGCCAGCATGGGGTTCCCCAACTGCTTCAGGACTCTGGACGGGACCCACAGCCTCATCTGCATCCCAGACCACAGCGGAGGATGTGTCGTGAACAGGAAAGGCTAGTGATAGCCATGGTGGACAGCCGGGGCCACTTCCTGGACATATACATTGACTGGCCTGGCAGCATCCACAACGCCCGGGTTTTTAGGAACTTGGCCCTGTGCCGCTGGCTGGAGGTGGGGACCTACATCCTCCAGAGTGAGATCCCTCGGGGGGACATCACTGTGCCCCTCTGCCTCATGGTGGATGCAGCCTACCCCCTCCAGCCCTGGCTCATGCGCCCCTACATGGGTCACCTCAGCACCAGCCAGAAGCAGTTCAACACCCACCTGAACCATGCATGCCAGGTGGTTGAGCAGACTTTTGGCCGCCGCAAAGGCCACTGGAGGTGCCTCCTCACCCTCCTGGACTTGGGCCTCCCCAGCATCCCCCAGGTTGTGGGCACATGCTGCACACTCCATAACCTGGTGGAGAGCAAGGGGGAGGCATTCGTGCAGGGCTGGGCTGTGGAGGCTGTCACAGCCTATCCCCAGCCACCTGCTGCCCCGAGCCACCAAGCCAACCACGAAGGGATCTAAGTCCAGGAGGCCCTGGGGGCTCATTTTGACCAGGCTGCGGGGTGAGTGCCGGTGGGGCCAGCCTGGGGAGCCACCCACCACCCACCCTGCCACCATCCACAACACACTACACTGCCCCCACACCCACGCTACACACCCTGAGAGCACACAACACACGTTTGTTTTGTTTTAAATAAACTGAACATTCTTGAAACAACAGAAATGATGAACTTTCAACATGCATGGTGAACTATGTCCATGGGGGAGGCAGCTACTTAATGGGGGTGGGACAAGGCACCTATTTACAATAATGGGGGAACTACGTACAAAAGGGGGCCTGGGTGGCCCAGTCCTTGGCCCCTTTACCCCCTACTGTCCAGCACCCAGTGTGGGCGGGACATGACCCACATCAGGGCCGGAGGCCCTGTCGAGGCTGGGTGGGGGCTGGGAGGACTGGAAGATATGGCCAGGCTGGCCCCTGAGCCCTGCAGTCCTCCTCCTTGGCAGGCTCCAGGGCAGGTGGAGGGTGGCTGGGAGGGACGGTGGCTGAAGCGGCGGGGGTTGCCATCTGCTTGGCAATGCACTCGAAAGTATCAGGCCAGCGCTCTCTTCTGCAAGTGGAGCCAGCGCTCCTTCACTTGCAGGTGGTGCTCTGACGCCTCCACCTGATGCCGGAGGGTGACGAGGAGCTGGGTTCAGTGGTGCTCTGGCAGTGGCAGGCTCGTCCTGGGGCTGGTCCCTGCTCTGCCACCTGGCTGCCACGGTGCAACGTCCCCACTGGGCTGTCCAGCATAATGGATGCAGCGCCCGTGCTGTCATAGCCCTCAGATGCTGCGGCTGCGGAATAAAGCGGGAAAGAGTGAAGACAGCCGTTAGTCTGGGCCCTGACTTGTGGCCCACACTGCCTCCCCCTCCGCTGCTGGGTCCCCATCCCCTGTCCCCCAGGATGATGTTGTGTGTGGTGTCCCCCCTGTGGGTGACCCCCTTCGGGGATTTTGCTCCGCCCTATCCCCAGGGATGGGGCATGGCGCCATCCTGGGGTGCAGGTGCTGACGGGCTCTGAGGAACTTGCCACTGCTTTCTTGGGGCCATGGTCTGCCTGGGCCATGGTGGGCTGGGGTCAGCTGGGTGTGTGGAGGGCCCTGGTCATTTCCCTTGCCCCCAGCTCTTAACCCTGGGGTGTGCACCTGGGGTACATACTTAACGGTCTACTCCTATGGTCAGGGGACACCCGGTGGGTGAACACCCTGCTGGACCTGCGGGAGGGAAGGTCAGTCAGGATTCCCTACCCCTCGCTGCAGCCCTCCTCCTTTTCTTCCACTGTCCCGGGTTGGGGTCCTATGAGGGACCCTAGGGTGCAGGGCTCCCTGAGCTCCCTGTAAAAGGGGCAAGTGGTGGGGGCAGCCCCAGACCAGCCGGCTGTGTCCCAGGCCCGGGCATAACCCTGCCACAGCTCCTTGACCTTACTCCTGACATGGTCCTGACCCTGGAGCCAGGCCCTTGGCCAACCAGGCGAACAAGTCTGCATTCCACTGCTTGCTCTCCATTACCTGGAGCACCTCCTCCTTGCCCCAAAGCCCCAGGAGGCCCTGGATCTCAGTGTCCAACCAGGAGGGTCCCCGCCACCTCTTCCTCCCCTGGATGGATGGGTGGGAACCTTGGGTCCCTTTGGGGGCATGCCCTGGGGGTGCCTGGGGGGCTGGCTGGCTGCTATGGGCACTGGGTGGGGGATCGGGGTGTCTGAAGGGCATGCAGGCTGTGCACGTGTCTGCTTTAAGGGGCTGCTGCACATGGTGACCATAGAGCCCAGGGACTGGACAGAGAGTCTCTCAACCCCTTGGCTGATGACCACCATGGAGTACCCCACTATTTCGACATAGCAGGGTGCGAATTGTCTATACATGCCATACCCTGGGGTAGGGGCTGAAATTTCATAAGGGGGCACAGCATGATCGGCTACTGGGTCTCAGGCTTATCCATCTCATAAACAGTGTTGAAATATGTCACTGTTTTTATGTATGGGTATTCACATTTAGCTATAGATTAATAAAGATTTTACATTCTTTTTACTTATTCTCTTACACATGCCAAAAGGGTTGGGGTTTTTTCCTCCCCATATGAACATAACCAAAATTTCCATTGGTTTGGACTACATTAGATAAATTTGGGACCCTGCTAATTGCAGGTGGGAAAAGTGGGGCCCAATGTAAAAAGTGTGCTCACCCCTGTTTCAACAGATTAATTTGAAATGAACAAAGCCAAGGCATTGTTAATTTTTTTAAAAAAATCCAAATTTGTGTTTATAACCATATAATGACCCTATAGGGTTTTAAGCATCAGAGAGGTAGCTGTGTTAGTCTGTATCTTCGAGGACAACAAGAAGTCCTGTGGCACCTATAGACTAACAGGTATTTTGGATAGTAACAGAGAGGAAGCCATGCTAGTCTATACACTATCAAAACAAAAAGCAGTCAAGTAGCACTTTAAAGACTAGCAAAATAGTTTATTAGGTGAGTTTTCGTGGGACAGACCCACTTCTTCAGACCCTAGTCAGACCAGAACAGACTCAATATTTAAGGCACAGAGAACCAAAAACAGTAAGCAAGGAGGACAAATCAGAAAAAAGATAATCAAGGTGAGCAAATCAAAGAGTGGAGGGGTGGGGCAAGGTCAAGAATTAAATTAAGCCAAGTATGCAGATGAGCCCCTATAGTGACTCAGAAAGTTCCCCTCCCAGTTTAAACCACGTGTTAATGTGCCAAATTTGAATATAAAAGCCAGCTCGGCTGTTTCTCTTTGAAGAATGGTGCAAAAGTTCTTTTTCAGTAAAAGAACTTTCGCACCATTCTTCAAAGAGAAACAGCCGAGCTGGCTTTTATATTCAAATTTGGCACATTAACACGTGGTTTAAACTGGGAGGGGAACTTTCTGAGTCACTATAGGGGCTCGTCTGCATACTTAGCTTAATCTAATTCTTGACCTCCCCCCCCCTCTTTGATTTGCTCACCTTGATTATCTTTTTCTGATTTGTCCTCCTTGCTTACTGTTTTTGGTTCTCTGTGCCTTAAATAATGAGTCTGGTCTGGTCTGACTAGGGTCTGAAGAAGTAGGTATTTTGGAGCATAAGCTTTCATGGGCAAAGACCCACTTCATCAGATGCTGGGGGCTGGGGGCGGGTTTCAGAGGAGTATTTAAAGAGTGGGGTCTCAGTAAAAGGGAGGGCCAGAGCTGACAAGGTCTATTCAGTCAGGGTGGAAATGGCCCATTATCAGTAGTATACATCAAGAGGGGAGAAAACAAGTCAGACCAGTTGAGGGGGATGTGGCCCATTGTCAGATTCTAAGGTAGAGGTCAAGTATCGCAGTGGTAGCCGTGTTAGTCTGGATCTGTAACAGCAACAAAGGGTCCTGTGGCACCTTATAGACTAACAGAAAAGTTTTGAGCGTGAGCTTTCATGAGCACAGACTCACTTCATCAGATGCTGGTCTTGGAAATCTGCAGAGCCAGGTATAAATAAGCCAGAGCAAGGGTGGGGATCACAAGGTTAGCTCAGTCAGCAAGGGTGAGACTTACTACCAGCAGTTGATCTGGAGGTGTGAACACCAAGGGAGGGGAAGCTGCTTCTGTATTTAGCCAGCCATTCGCAGTCTTTGTTTAAGCCGGAGCTGAGGGCATCGAATTTGCAGATGAATTGTAGCTCAGAAATTTCTCTTTGGAGTCTGGTCCTGAAATTTCTTTGCTGTAGGATAGCTACTTTTAAGTCTGCTACTGTGTGGCCTGGGAGATTGAAGTGCTCTCCTACGGGTTTTTGTATATTGCTATTTCTGACATCTGATTTGTGTGCGTTTATTCTTTTACGTAGAGACTGTCCAGTTTGTCCGATGTATATAGCAGAGGGGCATTGCTGGCACATGATGGCATAAATTATATTGGTAGATGTGCAGCTGAATGAACCCACGATGGTGTGGCTGATCTGATTGGGTCCTGGTTGGGTCTGGTTGGTGGTGCTGGTGTAGGTATGTGGGCAGAGGTGACAATGAGGTTTGTTGCACGGATGGGTCCCTGAGTTAGAGTGACTGTGTTGCGGTGTATAGTTGCTGGTTAGGATTTGCTTCAGGTTGTCAGGTTATCTGTGGGCAAGGACTGGTCTGCCTCCCAAGGCCTGTGAAAGTGGGGGATCATTGTCCAGGATGGGCTGTAAATCCCTGATGATACGCTGTAGAGGTTTTAGCTGAGGACTGTAGGTGATCGCTAGTGGTGTTCTGTTGTTTTCTCTCTTGGGCTTGTCCTGTAGTAAGAGGCTTTGTGGCACACGTCTGGATCTGTTGATCTGTTTTTTCACTTCCTCAGGTGGGTATTGCAATTTCAAGAATGCTTGGTAGAGATCCTGTAGGTGTTTGTCTCTGTTGGAGGGGTTGGAGCAAATGCGGTTATATCTTAATGCTTGGCTGTAGACAATGGATCGTGTGGTGTGTTTGGGATGGAAGCTGGAGGCATGAAGGTAGACGTAGCAGTCAGTGGGTTTACGGTACAGGGTGGTATTGATGTGGCCATCGTGTATGAGCACCGTGGTGTCCAACAAGTGGATCTCCTGTGTGGACTGTTTCAGGCTGAGGTTGATGTTGGGGTGAAAGTTGTTGAAGTCCCGGTGGAATTCCTCCAGAGTCTCCTTCCTATGGGTCCAGATGATGAAGACGTCATCAATGTAGCGTAAGTAGAGACAGGGTGTTAGTGGACGACAGCTAAGGAAGTGCTGTTCCAGGTCAGCCATGAAAATATTGGCATATTGAGGGGCCATGAGGGTACCCATAGCTGTGCCGCTGATTTGAAAGTATATATCATCGCCAAATCTGAAATAGTTGTGTGTGAGGATAAAGTTACAGAGCTCAGCCATCAGATGTGCTGTAGCATCATCAGGGATACTGTTCTGGACAGCATTTATTCCATCTTTGTGTGGGATGTTGGTGTAGAGAGCCTCTACATCCATGGTGGCTAGGATAGTGTTTTCTGGTTGGTCATCAATGTATTGCAGTTTTCTCAGGAAGTCGGTGGTGTCTCAGAGATAGCTGGGAGTGCTGGTGGCATAGGGTCTGAGGAAAGAGTCCATATAACCAGACAGTCCTTCAGTGAGAGTGCCAATACACGAGATGATGGGGCGTCCAGGATTTCCAGGTTTGTGGATCTTGGGTAGCAGGTAAAATAACCCCGGATGGGGCGCTAGAGGTGTGTTGGTATAAATCTGTTCTTGTGCTTGTGTAGGGCGTGTCCTGAGCAGATGGTGTAGTTTCTTAGTGTATTCCTCGGCGGGATCTGAGGAAAGTAGCCTGTAAAATTTGGGATTGGAGAGTTGTCTGGAAGCCTCCTTCTGGTAGTCAGACCTGTTCATTATGACAGTAGCTCCTCCTTTATCTGCCTCTTTGATTATAATGTCAGGGTTTTTTCTGAGGCTGTGGATGGCATTGAGTTCTGCATGACTAAGGCTGTGAGGCAAACAATGCTGTTTCTCCACAATTTCTGCCTGTGCGTGTCGGCAGAAGCATTCTATATATAGGTCCAGACTGTTATTTCTACCCTCAGGAGGAGTCCACGTGGAGTTATTCTTCTTGTGCTGCTGGGAGGGTGTCTGTGTAACGGTGTGCTGGTCAGTGTTGTGTTGAAAGTATTCTTTGAGTCTGAGACAGCGAAAGTAGGCTTCCAGATCACCGCAGAACTGTATTATGTTTGTGCGGGTGGTGGGGCAAAAAGAGAGTCCCCAAGAAAGAGCAGACTCTTCTGCTGAGCTGAGTGTGTAGCTGGACAGATTGACGATATTGCTGGCTGAGTTAGTGGTACCACTGCTGTGGCTCTGTGTGGCAGGCAGGAGTTTAGACAGCATGCAGTCCTTTTTCCTCTGTAGAGTAGTGAAGTGTCTAATGTAAATCTCCTGTCTTGTTTTAGTAAAGTTCAGCGGAGTGGAAGTTTGTGTTGAAGGTTGGTTTTTTATGAAAGACTCCAGATTTGAGAGCTCTTTTTTGATGTTCTCCTGTTTGTTGTACAGGATGCTGATTAGGTGGTTCCTCAGTTTCTTTGAGAGCGTATGGTATGATCTCTCACTATAGTCTGTGCAGTATGTAGATTGCAAAGGATTTTTCACCTTTAGTCCATTTGGTGTGATGTCCATTCGTTTGCATTTGGAGAGAAAAATGATGTCTGAGTTTGTGCAAGCTTCCTTGTGAGGTTGATAGATTTCCATTCCATACGGCTAAATGCAGTGCCTTGCATGGTGTCAAGTATCGGAAGGGTAGCCGTGTTAGTCTGGATCTGTAACAGCAACGAAGGGTCCTGTGACACCTTATAGACTAACAGAAAAGTTTTGAGTGTGAGCTTTCATGAGCACAGACTCACTTCATCAGATGCTGGTCTTGGAAATCTGCAGGGCCAGGTATAAATAAGCCAGAGCAAGGGTGGGGATAACACGGTTAGCTCAGTCAGTATATGATCATATACTATTTGTTCTACATGGGCTCTGTCATGTTCAGTGGATAGGCCAGACTGGGAGCAAGGCAGAAGGTTCCAACAAGAGAAAGGACGTTCTCTTACACTTAAGGCAGACACCCCAGAGAGTTGTATTTTATTCCTGGCTCTGACATAGATTTCTAATGTGATGCTGGGCAGGACTTGTAACGTCGAATGGGGATGAACTGAGGGTGCACAGAAAGCCTTAAAATTGACATTTCTTCACTTTCAAAGGCTTGACTTTGCAACCTTAAAATTTTAACACAGTTTTCATTATTTAACTCTATGATGTAAACAATTAACTTTTTAGTGTTATTAAGGCTACTTGTGCTTACAGTAGCTTGAAGCAGTTGGTTTCAAGATCTATAGAAAAATCCCTGAGCCTCTTGGATGACCACAAACGAGAATATATTCAGATGGCCAGCAAGACACAGGCAGCAGTTTTCCCTTTGGGACCCTCAAGCAGGGCCCTGGGTCATCAGCATCAGTTGTTCTACATAGTGTTATCTTCACTCTAGTCAAAAACTTTCCTCATCATCTCTCCAGATGAACTGAACTTTAACCAGCAGGTGGAGCTTTAGGGCAACCTAAAAAGAGTTTTCCAAATCACTGCACAGCATCAGCCTGAAAGTTACGTTTACTGTGTATCCGCTTCCAGGCAATCAAGACAATGCTTCTGCCAGAAAAAGCAGGCCAGTTCAGAAAACTGCAGCTGAAGTACTGCAATTATTACATCTACAGACGCTTAATTGATACACAATCTAGATAAATGCCAAGCTTTCTGGCAGCTCATTTCATCCTCTCCATTAGATACATGGCTAGAGGCCTGTTTGTTAGAATTCTGAACAAAGGGACATTTTGCCTCTAGGGATTTCTTGTTTTGTTCCCCTTCTCTCCCCTCTTCCTGTTCCCTCCCCTTCCCCCACCAAGGCTGTGACACAGTCTGAAGGCAAGCACATATAACCTTCAACCTGGTAGATTTACACCCCTCACTGGCCATTTCTACACATGCATGATCTTCTGGAAGACGATCATCCGGAAGATCGCGTCTACACGTAAAATACAGTCTGAAAGAGCTGTCATTCTTCCAGCGGAACTCATCTACACATGCACTGGCACTCTGCTGGAAGAATAGGGCAGGAAATGGCGCAGATGGTGTTGCATGGCTGGAGAGCCATTCCAGGGCTGCTGGCAACGTGGCCCTTTAAAGGACTCCACCCAAACAGCCTCTCCCTGCATAAGCTGCTGAGGCCTGCCATGCTGCTTGCAGCAAGGCTGACCCAGGTCCCTGTCCTGTCTGCCCCAGCCAGCAGGCATGGATCCCCAGCAGCCGCAGACCAGCAGAGTTGCCTTGACCTGCAGGCTGGCCATTCTCCTGGCCACCCTCCTCGGCCTTCTGTGGAGACAGAGACCCAGGCCTGTGGGTCCCAACCCCACACTGCCCCCCACTGGGCCCCCTCCCCCCAGCTGTCCTGCAAATCTGGACCCATGCCACCAGCACTGACAGGGTCATCATGGAGGAGTGGGACAAGGAGCACTGGCTGAAGAATCTCTGGATGAAGAATGAGACCTCTCTGGAAATCTGCAGCTGGCTAACACCACTATGCTCCAATGCCAGGACACCTGGATGAGGCCAGCCCTCTCCATGGAGAAGTGCATGGCCATTGCTATATGGAAACTGTCCACCCCATACAGGTTGGAACATCGCAAGCCCCATCTCCCACAGGAGCCCCTCCTGCCCCAGGCACACTGTCCCTGTCGGGGCACTGATGGGGCCAGGAGCACTGCGAGGAAGGGGCGGTCAGCCACAGGTCTGGCCTCAGTGGGGGGTGGGGGGGTTGCAGGGGTGGGGCCCTCCTCAGGGCCCACCATGGCCATGAACCCAGCCCTGAGGCTCCAGAGGACAGCTGCAGACAGGTCCAGGGTAGTATGTTGGCTAGGTCCTCAGGGCCATCATCTGGGGGATGGGAGCAGCAGGAGGCAGGGACCTCAGAGGGGTAGCTGGGAGGCGGGGGGCAGGGGCAGTTGGGGGGCTGCTCGACTAGGGCCCTGCACACAGTGTGGAGCATCCCCATCACCTTCCCCACTCCCCGCCATGTCCCACTGCCAGTTCAGTTTGGCCTTGTCCAGGGCCAGCTGCCTTTCCACCAATGCTTTCTGGGGCCAGAGGGCAGCTGTGTAGGCCACGGCCTCATCATCATGGCCATGGCATTGGGCCCTCTGGACCCATAGCCACTGTGCCATGGGTGCTGAGGCTGGTCCAGGCCCGGCTGTTGGGCCCTCTGGCCTGGATGGAGCTGGTAGAACCTGAGTTCCTTGTCTGGCTGTCCCACCCCTTGGATGCACCTGCTGTAAGACAGCTGGGGTGGGGGGAAGAGTGAGTCCAGAGCCACATCCTGTCTGTAAGATAGGTGAGGGCAGAGGGAGGGTTCAGAGCCATGTCCGCACCCTGGATGCCATGCTCTCACCCCCCACCCCAGACCCATGGGATGGGCATGTGCTGGGTATGGGCCCTGTGCGGTCTCCCATGTCCCTGGCACACTGGCCTATGAAGCACAATGGCATGGCAGTGGCGCTGACCATGGTGGGCCCTCCCAGGAATGGGCTGGTGGGCCGTGGGGGGCGGAGTTCAGATGTGGGGGGTTCCCTGCCTAGGGAGTGGGTGGGCTGGGTGCAGCCATGTTGCCCAAGGGTCCCCTGGTGCGTTTGTGGGGCTCTCCATGGAGAAGCGTGCTGGATGTTGACTGCAGGCGTAGACGTGGCCCTGGGCCATGTTCTGGGACAGGCCACCTGAGGTCAGGCCATCGCACTGGGGCCCAGGTGTGCCTTCCCCCAGGGATGTGCCATGACATGTGCTTACCTGAGGTGACCTTGAACAGGTTGGGTGATGCCCAGCTGGAGGTGGCCTGGCTGCTGGTGGCGGAGGGCAGCTCAGTGACCAGGGAACTGAACATCTTGAAAATGTGTGTATTCAGCAGCATGTTGTACAGATGTGAGACATGGGTGATAACGAAAGATTCCAAGAGAAAGGTATTGGCATTCCAGAGGCATTGTTATTGAAAAATTCTGAGAATAGGATGGATGCAGAGAGTCATCAATGAGGACTTACATAGGAAGATACAGCCAAAAGAGAACATACTGCAGAAGATTATACAACAGAAGTTACAGCTATTCGGGTGTGTCTACAGAATGAAAGATGAATGAAAAATCAAGACCCTGGTATTCGACATAATGGACAGCTCAGATAGGAGAGGCAGACCCCCACAGAGAATGGGCAGACAATATAGTAGATTGGTGCAGAGCCAGTCTACAGAAACTAAGCCACTTCGCACTGGACAGGGAAAGATGGAAGGAAATAGTGAGAGAGGCATTGGACACCAACAGATGCTGAGCCCATGGTGGTTGAGGATGATTATCTTAAGCTGGCTTTATGTGTAAAGTTCTGGTCCTATTTTAGTTTCAAAAAATCATTAAAAACTATTTCATGCCTTGATCCAGTTCTTCAGAAGTCCACTTGGTTGCTTTTCCATGTATCAGTATTCATCATCTGTTCTATTTGTGTGTGTTTGAAGGATGGTGTTTAACAGGGTCTAGAACTATTTGCCAGAAATATTTCTACACACTAATATTTGGGTCACTTATCTTTAATAATAAAAATAATTAACAAAGGAATATGTAGTAAATGGACTGTCAGAGCAGGTTCCACTGTGCTGGGCTTGGCACACCTTCAAGGGGGACTGACTTTCACAAAGTGCAGAGCTGCCTACTCTCCGAAAATCTGGCACCTCTTGAGGAGTGTCACATTAGGCACTCAAAAATAAGGTACCCAGCACATTTTATTGTTCTTGGCTATGAAAGTGTACAGCTCCCAACACATGTAGGGTCTAAGGATATATTTGTTTTCCTCAGACTTTCAATTTTCTTTCTTCAGGTCAACTCTTTGTTTCTAACCTTCCAGTTTATCAGCATTACTCTATTTAATATAAAGTAGTGTGGTTACCTTGAATCAATTATACCTTTTTCTGTGCAATTTCCAAAGCGTAATATATCTGCTACTGCTCAGCCGCAGGGACAACTTGTCCATCTGGATCCTAAATTATTTCAATCCTTAATTCAATTGTATTTTTGCCACAGAGCAGCCAATGAGCATAATTCTTTTATGGCTAAGAAGCCTTTTTAGAAATAATCCAATAGCCCATATTAAAATATAGGTCACTGCGAGACCTGCCAAGTGGCTGACTTGTCATAACTTTGAAGACAGGCTCTAAGTTTCCTTGGGTGCTGTTGATGCTTCCAGTGCTTGCAGGCTTAATTTTAAAACAATCAGCTCAACAAAAACAATTTACTTACAACTGTCCAAACTACTCAATGTTAGCTGGGAAGCTAATTCAGTAATTCGCTACTTGCTGTTTTGGTTGAGTAAATGCTGCACTCAGGGCAACTGGAGATTTCCTGGTACCAAGTAATTTTATAAATCAAAGTACCTATATAGACCCATTACTGTAGTATCAGAAAGAATTTGGGCTCAGGGACTGAGCTAACATACAGGAGATAAGCATGTAAAAGCAACAAAACAAAACAAAAAAATCCTTCATATGCACAGATGTGAAGTATTTTTAGGTAGGGTACTTACCCTGGCTCCTTTCCTAATACAGTAATTTATAAGTATTAGTGTCCTTTTGAACAAAGAAAACCATTTCTTGCATTTTCACCTTGGCTTAAAAAAGGAATGTACTCAGTAGATTGATTTCTTAGGAAAATCTTCAGTTCTTTTCTACTTCTTTACTAAGGAAACGAAGCCTAACCATAAGGTCACTGAAGTCACTGGGCTTTGGACCAAGACCTCATAGCATCCATTGGCCTACAGAATTTTTGAAAAACATATATCCACTGAAGACACTTTTATCTCCCCCATTGAGTTGATCTGAATATGCCATACACAAAGATTGTCATCTTTAGATATTAAAAGCAAACCTAATTTTAAAGCATTTGTACAATTCCTCTGCATGTTCAGCACTTAGAACAATTAGGCCCAAGCCCGGATGGCTGTGCTAGAAATACGAGTTGACAGCATGAACCACAGATCTCACACATTCTTCATTTGGAAGGCAGCTTATTTAATACAAATCACTTTTTCATGGGTTTTCTTAGCAAGCCAAAGATGACAAGTCATAGGATTTACACAAGTAGAAAATCTACTAATTTGCTCTCAATATATTTGGTATGTAATTCTGCCTGGCCATAAAGGGATTGTTGTATTTGAAGCAGAAGGCATAAGTTGACCGCAAATGTTGGCAAGTACAAGTAGCAATCCCCCACAGTGAATAATTCATGTTTTTATTATTTTCTTTAGATTTTGTGAAATTAATTAATCACTTGCTGTTTTCCAGTTGAGATGAGAGGACTTTGATGCCCCATTTGTGCTTTTGGTTGCTGAGCATGAGTCTTGTTAAAGTTAATGGGAGCTGTGTCTCTACAGGTAAAAGCTGAACCCAAGTGTGTTTAATATTCAGAATTGCAGAGGATACACTTGGGGGACTCTTCTTTTCTTACTCTTTGCACAGAAAGTCAAATAAACCACATTTTACTTTGTTCATGCTGCCATTTATTGTAAGTATTGAAGACAGACTTTCACAAAGATAAAGGGAGAGAGTGTGCACCTTAACTTTGTGCCTAAAGACTCAGCTGGAACTGGAACAGGCCATAAGTTCCTAAAGTTTTAGGGTCATATTTAAAAGCTAATGCCCTTTATATGCAGTCTAATGTGGAAAAACTGCCTCTAAATCTCAAGCTCATCTAAATTTCAGAGAGTCTTCATGTTTATTAGACTGTAAGATCTGTGAGGCTGGCTCTCACTTTTTGCTTATGGTCTATTGTGTTGGCACTATACAGTCTTGGCTGGGGCCTATAGTCACTAATAAAAATACTAATGAAGTAGTTTGTGACTACCTTGATTTGGAGACATGTACATAATTCCATGAGACCAGTGCTTTCTCACAATTCCTACAAGCAATAACAAGTAAAAAGCCTCTTCAATAATTCCTCCAACAGGTACATCTCAAGAGGTCAGTACCACTAAAATAAAAGGAGAGGAGGAAGAAAAAAGAAGGGCTAAATAGCCACTATGTAACTTTTAGCTTAGGTATGTCTACAGCAGTTCTGGGAACCTTCTGGCCCTCAGCCTTAACAGCTAACTCAGTGCAACAAAAAGCATGTTTACACAGTAGAAAAACTTGTGGCCAAGTGAATGATGCTCATGAGGCCCAGGCTGTGGGTCTATTTCATTGCTAAGTAGGTATTTGGATTCATGCAAGAGCTTGACCTTTGCAACCTTCCCTCCTTGCCAGGTCTTAGAGCTCCAGCCCTAGTCCAAGCCCGGAAGCCTATACATCAATGAAACATGGGTCAGCCACAGTTTGCATCCTGCAAGGAAAACTAAGATTAAACATTTTCAATCAGATATCATACAACAAAAGAGGGTAGGCTTATCTTTTAAGAAGAGAAAAATTAGTGAACACTCAATTGCTATAGGAATTGATGATAAAGTAGGCATTAATCTTCATTCTGAGCAAGAACTGAAACTTCAACCCACTGACAAGGACACTGTAATGCTAGTAGGGTAACCATCCATCCCGTATTGGGCAGGAAGGTTCTGTATTTGGGACATCAAAAAGACCTTCCTTTAGAGTTAGTGCAATACATCATATCTATATCTATATATATTGGTTTTGACTAGTGAATCAATATACATAAGGCCAACCGCATTCCCCATCACAGTTTTATAAAATAATTATTCTTGCTTATTAGGTACAAACTGCTTCTTTATTGAGAAGTAACCAACAATCCTCAAAAACAGACTGCTGGGTTAACCCATACAATGGAGCCTAGATCTGGAAAAAGACAAGATTCTATCCTGGTCTTTGTTATTTGTCTCACTTTATGCTCAGTTGCATGAGCTCTCCACAACAGAAAGTCATGTGGGGAGGGTAATGCTCCCACAGAAAGTGGCACATCACTAATGTGTTTATCTTCCCAAGCAGTGTGCTTTTGTCTGGCAAGTGAGAAAAAGAGAGGCTTTGCCTCTGTAAGGGCTCCCCTACAACAGGTGGAAGAAAGGAGAGACGAGACCCAGTGAGAACACTACATTGTCCTTCCTGGTGACCCAAAGAGTATGGGTGGTATTTGTTACTCATGAAGCCATGTAAAGGTCCTCTTTCATTGGGATCAGACAAAACCCACTTATGAACTTGGAAAAAGATCTGATCTCCCTCTGGACCCACTGTATACATTATGCGAGTTGCTTATTTCCTTAGGCAGGGAGGGAAGGGAGAAGGACTTTTTCCTTCCCTGACGCACTGGCAGAGGTGGGGTGGGTTTGGTGTTTTTTTTAGTTGGTTGGTTTCAGTTTTGGTTTTTGCCTTTTCCCCAGCAGTTCTAGGACTGGGTGAAAAGGGGTAGGAGGCTTAAGCTATAATGTCACAATGTAAGATGTAAAACTGGTGGGGAATATCCAGTGAAGAAACTCAGTCAAGAATGGATGCAGTTATCAACTAAAATGGATTCAAAATGGATGTAAAAATAAGTCATCTCTTAAGGGACCTGAATAAGGAAAGGACTAAAATGTAGGAGGGAGCAAAACCTCCTGCTGCTTTTTCAACCCTTAACCTTCCTAACAGGGGAGGGCAATGGGGGATCACCATATAAACATAAGAATGGCCATATTGGGTCAGACCAAAGGTTCATCTAGTCCAGTATTGTCTTCTGAGAGTGAGCAGTGACAGGGACCCTAGAGAGAATGAACCTGTTGCCCATTCCCAGCTTCTGATAAGCAGATGCTAAGGGCACCAGCAGGATGACTGGCACCAGGTTGGAGATTATGTGGAAATGATGTAAAAATATTGCTGTCCTGCGCTGCACAATTTACTATCAAGTATTACCAGATATTTTAACTGAATAAAGTTGTAGCCTAATACAACTACAACCATCACCTCCTGGCTTTCGTGCAGAATGGCTAAACAGTGAATGATTCAGCCTTTGGTAGTATTCCCTCTATTTTTTTCCCATCAATGGGCAGAATAAATTTTGTTCCATGCACCCAGGCATGTGCAGATGTGCACCATCAGCAGAAATACATGCTGCCAGCTGTGGGTGGATATGGGCATTCTGCTAATCAGCAGGGTGGCACCTGAATTGCTCCTGGGCAGCTACCCAAGTACTCAGCTTACAGAGAACACTGCCCCAGAGATATGTTGTAGTCAAAATGCTTAGTTGGAAGGGGAAATAGAGTGCTACAAGAATCCGAAAGGCCCTGCTTTATTTTCAAGGTGAGGTACAGTCCCACAGGCAGTTAGTGCTAGCTAGGAAGGGCTTAGAGTGGTCAGGATACATACTAATGAAGCATCTCTTGGGACCTTCCATCACGTCCTAAGTTAAATCAGTCTTCCCCAAGTAGAACTGTCAAAGAGCACAACACTTTGACCTCCCCTCTCTCACCCCGTTCCCTCTCTTCCTGGCTTTCTATTTATTCCAATCTTCCTCCTGCCATTAGTTCTATTCTGGAATGCTAAAAACTACTCTGTATTAGTAATTAAGTTCCAATTTATTCTTTTTCACTTCCTGTCTTAAAATTTGTGGATAAGGTGCAACTTCAGCAGCCACTGCCTTCCACCCCAGAGGCAGCTCCATTTATGGGCTGTATACAATCAAACTTGTAAAGGAATTTACTATCATGGGGTATTAAAGGCAATATATGAATAGGGGTATGCTCATTTCCTTTGTACCTTCACATTAATTGCTTTTTATCTGTAAAACTTTCAGTTCAAGAGGGCAGGAGGCAAGCTTCATATTCTTTACAATTTTACTTGTGGTCAGCCTTTTGATATTATCTGTTGACTACTGGCAAAGTCAGGATCATTTGGAAGGTATCCAGTTTATTTACCTAAAATATTGGGTATTGACTCAGTGTTTGTCACATTCTCTCCAAGCAGCTGGTCCTCATGATGGATAACAGCCTACTCTTGCTTCCAGGTAATGGAACTAGCTCTTCATCTCCAGTGGGAGAGGTCTGTGCTATGTTGCCAGGCCATGGATTCAGACCCTGTTGACAATGCCTTTATGGAGTAGAAGTATAAGTAGATAGGTCTATCTGCCTTTGTGGAAATTTGGGAGCAGAATACTAAATCTAGACAACTCTTATGCCAGTGCAAGAGGGTCTTCTACAGTGTCCCAGCCTACTTTTAAATGTTAGAGCTTTCAGGGCATCTCCAGTTTAACAAGCAGTCCTGTAGCACCTTAAAGACTAACAAATTTATTGGGTTATGAGCTTCCATAGATAAGACACACTTGTTCACATTATACACTTAAATGGACAGTTAAATCCAACTTCAAAGCAACCAAAGTCATTCACCAATCTGAATCAAATTACACCCACCCCAAAGTAATGCCTCTTCCCTCTGGAAAGTAGCACACCATTATTTGCCATCTTGCTTTGCCCCACTGAGCTTTCTTACCACACTTAGTATTCCCTTCTCCTGCCTGTAACTCAATCAGCTGTCAGGTCCCATTAGGCATAACAAGATCCTGACAGATTCAAGATTAAGCAACTTTTTACAAATCCAATTGAGGACTTTCTTACCTTGAGGGTGCACAGATATTACTTTAGCCAGACTGATCACACTTTCTACCTAAAAGCAATTATCACACATATTATAAATAAGTGGCAGGGGAGCTTACCCGATTGCTCACCTACCAATCTCATACAAACCAAGATCAACTCCCACACTAATTCCCCTTGGGGTGGGGAGATGATCCCATATGCTCATAGCAAATCGTTATCTTGTTTGCTGGGAAGGGACTAGCCAGAGGCTCCATGAGGGAGGTCTGGGTGGATTATTTAATGCAGTAATTCAATCGCATGGAGAGAGGGCAGCCAAGGTCAAAAAGCTCCTTGGTGAATCATCCATAGCTTCTGCTCCAGGAGGAACTTCCAGTCCCAAATGCAAGCAGGGCTAGTGTGGTAGACCGCAAAGAAAGGCATCCCCTCTTCATTGCAGATTTCCTCCCCTCCCCTGCCCCCAGATGCCAAGGTGCTCCTAACTGAGAGGGGTCAGGGTTGTGCATGTATTCTGCTGGTTTCTGGTGTGTATATTTAAAGCAATGGCTTTCAACCTTTTCAGACTACAAGTTCCCTTTTGTGTGGGAGGGATAGCTCAGTGGCATGAGCATTAGCCTGCTAGTCTCTGGGTTGTCAGCTTACTTCTCAAGGGGGCCATTTAGGGATCTGGGACAAATAGATTACCAAAAAATCTGCCAAGGTTGGTGATAAGTCCTGCTGCAAATGCAGGGAACAAGATTCAATGACCTTTGAAGGGCCCTCCTAGCTCCATGAGATAGTTGTATCTCCATGGCTACGTCTACACGTGAAGCCTACATCGAAGTAGCCTATTTCGATGTGGCGACATCGAAATAGGCTATTTCGATGAATAACGTCTACACGTCCTCCAGGGCTGGCAACGTCGATGTTCAACACCGACGTTGCGCAGCACCACATCGAAATAGGCACAGCAAGGGAACGTCTACACGCCACAGTAGCACACATCGAAATAAGGGTGCCAGGCACAGCTGCAGACAGGGTCACAGGGCGGACTCAACAGCCAGCCGCTCCCTTAAAGGGCCCCTCCCAGACACACTTGCACTAAACAGCACAAGATACACAGAGCCGACAACGAGTTGCAGACCCTGTGCATGCAGCATGAATCCCCCGCTGCAGCAGCAGCAGCCAGAAGCCCTGGGCTAAGGGCTGCTGCACACGGTGACCATAGAGCCCCGCACGGGCTGGAGAGACAGTGTCTCTCAACCCCCCAGCTGATGGCTGCCATGGAGGACCCCACAATTTCGATGTTGCGGGATGCGGATCATCTACACGGTCCCTACTTCGACGTTGAACGTCGAAGTAGGGCGCTATTCCGATCCCCTCATGAGGTTAGCGACTTCGACGTCTCGCCGCCTAACGTCGAAGCTAACTTCGAAATAGCGCCCGACGCGTGTAGCCACGACGGGCGCTATTTCGAAGTTAGTGCCGCTACTTCGAAGTAGCATGCACGTGTAGACACAGCTCATATGTTATATTCTCACATGTACCTCCACAATTCACCTTTAAAAACTACTTGCTTATACAACCAGACATGAAAGCACAAACATAGCACATTATTATTGAACATATAATTATAAAATCAATTGATCAGTTGGAATATCAACATTGTAGTTACACTTCAGTCTGCAGTAAAGGGAGCAGTACAAACAAGCCATTGTCTATATGAAATTTTAGTTTGTACTGACTTTGTTGGCGCTTTTTATGAAGCCTACTGTAAAACTAGACAAACATCTAGACAAGCAGGCATACTCCTTGGAAAACATTTGCCTACCTCCTAGGGGGTATAGGTACCCCTGCTTGGGAACCTCTGGTCTATTGGAGGGGATTGTTCCTAACCAAGTATGACTTAGGCTGTAGCTGTGGTGTGGAACGTGCATATGAAGAGTAGGGTGATGAGACCCAGGAATGTGTGCATAGTATGTGCCCAAGGGAAAAGTGTGTGTGGCTGGCCTGTAGTGGCAGGGAGGGTGTGTGCAGTGAGTGTGCCCCATCTGTCTTGCTGGTGAGTGTACTTGGAGGGCAGTGGGAGTATGGAGGCTTTATGGTGTGTATGTGTGTGCATGCTATCCTGTGCAGTGCAGTAGGGCACAGGACAGGGTGTATATGGGAAGCCTGGACACTGCCTCAAGGAGTGTGAGAATCATGAGCAGGAGAGGGAGGTTGGGAAGGTCTGGGCACTGCCTCAGGGGGTGGGGGCCATGAGGAGTGGGAGAGGGAGGTGGGGGAAGCCTGGGCACTCTCTCAGGGATGGGGGCTGTGAGGAGTGGGAGAGGGAGGTGGGGGAAGCCTGGGCACTCTCTCAGGGATGGGGGCTGTGGGGAGTGGGAGAGGGAGGTAGGAGAAGCCTGGGCACTCTCTCAGGGATGGGGGCTGTGAGGAGTGGGAGAGGGAGGTGAGGGAAGCCTGGGCACTGCCTCAGGGGGTGGGGGCCGTGAGGAGTGGGAGAGGGAGGTGGGAGAAGCCTGGGCACTGCCTCAGGGGCCCTGTGGAGAGGCAGCAGCAGGAGAAGGAGCTGTGCCCGAATCTAAAGGCAGGAACAGGACTATACGGGTGCCAGTGGCCCCGGGGCGCTCTAAGACGTGGCTGTGCCCGGAGCCGGTGCGGGAGCCAGGGCCCGGCTCAGGCTGGTGCAGAACTCGCTGCTGCGGCTGCGCCGCCCGGTCAGTCAGAGATCCCCATGTGCGGGCAGCCCCTGTCCCCCGCCCCACTTCTCCGGGCTCCCGCAGGTACCGGGCCCGGGCCGGGCAGGGCGGAGCCCGCAGGTTGTGCCGGCGGAGCGGGCCCCGAGTGTCAGTGCCCGCGAGGTGATCCAGCCGCTCCCCCAGTCCAGCTCCGGCGCTCCCCACGCTCCCAGCCGCCTGCCCCGCTCAGCCCCTGCAGGGCGGCGCTGCCCTGCATCTAGCCCCGCGAGCCAAGCCGAGGCGCTGCCGCCCGCCCGAGCCGCTGCAGGGCTGGAGGAGCTGCGGCGCTGGCCGCCCGGGGACCAGCCCTGCCTCGGCGCCAGGCGCGGGGCGGCGGGGGCGGGGTGGCGCTGGCGCAGCGAGGCTGGGCATGTTCAGGTGCCAGGGGAGTGGCCGGGCCGGTCCCTATTTAGCCAGCGGGATGTGGGTACCGGGGCTAGCAGCGGGCAGTGTCCTGCTCTTGCCCAGCCTCGGGTCCGCCTAGCGCCTTCCGGCGCCCCTGGCTGCGGGCCTGACCTGGGTGGAACAGCGGGGCAGCAGGTGCCGGGAAAGCGCCCGGAGTCGGTCGCCACCGCGAGGAAGAGCCGCCCCGGTTCCCCCCCCCCCCCCACGCTCATTTGCATGCTCCACTCCGGCCGCGCCGGCTCCTGCCACTATAACACCGGCGGGCTGGTGAGCGCAGAGTCGCCTCCAGTGGGAAGTGTACTTCCGTTGTCTCGTCCCCCCCGCCCCCCGCGTTCCCCCTCCTGAGCGCTTCTGCCGCTGCTCCGGGCCAGCATGAACAAACAGAGCCAGCCCGAGCGCAGAGTGTCGGCGGTGGCTCCTTCACAGGACTGCTCCGGCCCGCCGCCCCTCAAGAAGGACGTGGAGCTGATCCTGGTGAAGGAGCAGAATGGGGTGCAATACACCAGCAGCAGCCTCCTGCCGGCCCCCTCCAGCCTGCACTACAGCGCCGGGAGGCAGCAGGACAGAGAGACCTGGGGCAAGAAGATCGATTTCCTTCTCTCCGTCATTGGATTCGCAGTGGACCTGGCCAATGTCTGGAGATTTCCCTACCTCTGCTACAAAAATGGAGGGGGTAAGAGTACGATTTACTGGGTCTTTCCCATTCCCCGAGCTATAGCTTTTGCAGAGTGTAGTGATGTTTTCACAGAGTTTCTGGCTTTTGTGTGTGTGTGTATTACATACAGTACCGGCTGAAATGACAGCTGCACTGTGTCTCTCTGGTCTCCACTTAATGATCTTTCCTTAATTTCACTGGCTAATGGGTATCAGGCCCTAGGGCAGGGAGCACTCTCTCATCTAGGTTAGAAACTCTGTTCCTTTCCTACTTGTCGGCAGAATATATGCATCCAAGCTCCCTTGCAGTTTATTCCACAGAAATTGATCAGATAAGAATTACACTCACACAGGCCTCTGAGTAAAAGTTTTGAACTGAGGCTACTACCCTTGACAGCCGCTTTAATCTTTTACAACTGGTGTTATGTCTGATTGCTTTTTTTTGCAAAAGATCTCAGAGTATAAAGGAAAAAAAAAACTTGTGAAAAGTAAAGGAGCACCTGGAAAAGTTGTAGTTTGGCCAGTGAAAAGTTTCTGAAGGAGACCGCTTTTGTTTTGGATTTGATTTCCACTATGCAGTATACAGTCTGAGGAATTTTTTGTTTTGTCTATAATGGGTAGAAGATTTGTCAAAAATTAAAACCCCTTTTACGCATCACTGCTGGGAAAATAAACTCATCCCTAATTGTATCTATAGAACAATGAGGCCTCTTTCATCACTGTGAAATTTAAGGTGCAGCTGCTTGTGATGATTCCCCCTTCTCCCCACACACTGCAGTGGAGTAACACCATCTGTGGGTGCCTACAAACCACACATAGAACAGACCACATTTACCAGCTGGAAGACTGTTTGCCTGAATGTTCAATGCTATGGGTAGAGGGAAGGCTGGGTAGAAAGTATGTACTGTGAGACACAGCTATTTATGTCTCAGTGATGTGGTTGCTTGGTGATAAAGACCAATGGTTTCATATTGGTAGCATAAAGTCTTTCCTATGAAAAAATGCACTGTGCGGGGAAAATCCCACTCCATGCAGATAGCTGAAACTGAGTTGTACACTAAGTAATTGCACCTCTTCTATCTCTGCCTTAAAACTTCAGCTGATAAGTAGTAAGAGCTTTCACTTAAAAACTTAGCCGACCTTAATACCATCAAATCTTTGGATGGGTATCAGGTAAACAAACCATCCTGCTACCAACATAGATGTTCCAGTTGTTTAACATCTGAAAATAATAACCCTCAAATATACTTTGATTCAATCCAAGGTATCTCAGACACTCCAAGAAACTGTGGCATCATGCAGTGTGTCTTTGTAAGGGTTATTTTTGGTAGGTGACCCTCGAGGGTGTATCCACATCACCATCCATGCCATTCTGCTTGTATGCTCCATTTGAAGCGCTTCTGTTTGTTTAGCAGTCAGTGGACAGAATGTATTTTACTGCAGGGTGAGAGAGGCATCATTCTCTATTTCACAGTAGAGTAATAGAAAAATGTAAATTTTACAATGGTCAAACTCCATGATTCAGAATCACTTCTATTGAGATTCTTCACCCTTTTCCTTAGGTAGTCTGCTCCTCATTCAGGACAGGGGTACAGGATTCTGTATATTCCTCTGTGTTCTGTGAGCTTCACATTAGCTGTTTATTGTAATTTCAGCCAGGACAACTTAGAGATGGCTAGCTTGCTTTTCTGAAGGGAAAAAAATGAGATGGCAGCAGGTATGGGCCTGGCGTTTTAGAGGATTGTGTCTGTTGGACATGATCCCCTGATTTAGTTTTCAGTTTATATAACTTTTAAAAAGTGGCCCTACTGTTGAAGTCACTGGTAATATGCCTGGATGATACACTCCCATAGCACACCCTGAGATCACCCACTCAGAAGCTTTTGCTTTCCCCACTTGCAGAAAAGCGAAATGAGGGGCAATGCCGAGAGGCTCTGAAAAACTACTGGGCCCCTGAGTGCTGCAGAATCTTCGGAAACTCAGACTGGCTATGCGCTTTGGCATGGAGACTGTAAACACTATTTTGCTGCCTATGGTCCTCCACCTTCCTCCCTTAACTCTCCCTCTTCCCTGAACACAGTCTTAGGAGCACAGCTCCTCCTAGCCTTTCAGAAGGTTTTTATTGTGGAGTGTCAGCTTCTGTGAGGAGGGCAGTCACTTAACCAGGGCTTCCTTTAAGAGATGTTCTCAGCATGGAAGATAACCAGGGAGGGGCTGCCTCAGAACCTGTCCCAAGCTGAGAACCAATGTGCTTTTCTATTGTGGCTGCAGGTTGCAATCACTGCTAGATACTGAACATGGTTTGTTCACATCTATGCTAATTGCTCACACCTAGGCAGCAGTGTATCCACTCAGTGTTTGGGCATAGCACTGTTGCTTAGCACAGATCAGGGCTGAGGAGTGGGAAACAAAACAACTTAGTGGGCTTGGCTATGACCTTCTATCTAGTTTTGCTGGACTGTTGTGCAGTTGCTTCTCTGGTGTTTGAATGCCAACACCATGTGTGATATATGCAGTGGATTTGCTTGGTGCCAAAGTAGAAGCTTCTGTTACAGAAAGCTGAGCAGAGGAGACTAAGGGTGGGTGAACCTGGTTTACATAGTTTCAAGCTAACTTTTCCTGTGTGAAGATTGGCGGCACATTTGGCCATAGGAGGGTGCTTGTTCCATAGGCATTCCTGCAGCAAAGGTAAAGAGGAGTGCAACTCAGCACAGAGAAGTGCCTTCTGGCTTTCACTCACATCTCTCCATCCCTGTGTACCATAGGTATTCTCAAAGGTTTGATTTGCAAATACAGCAGCACCTGTGAAAGGTGCAATTGTAGGAGCAAATGCTGCAGAAGAGAATCACACTAGCATTCTAGTGAGTTCTGCTGACTCAAAATGAGCAGGGATCATATAGACTTGCTGGCCTACATATCCATTCAGGAGATGTCACAGGCAGACATACACAAAAACACAACTGGAAAGCAATCAAAGAAAGTGCTACTGTTACCAAAATAGCTTTAGGTTTGGCTGCTCAGTTAGCCAGAAGTGTCATATCAGCTTTGATTTCTGGTGTTGGTGATGGCACCCATTGAATAGAATGTCCAGAGACTTATTTTAATTTTTTTTTAAATATTCAATACTAGCTTCTGTTCTTCTTTTTGATGTTTTTAAGATTCTCCTTAGATTATCTGATTGTACAGGGGAAAGAATAAAACTTTCTCTACAAAGTGTGCTGAGCTTACTAAAGAGCTAGAGCAGCTTATAGCATTTTGGGACAAATATTTTTATTTTTAAGCTCTACGTTCCTATAGTGGCTTTCTGGGAGGTAGTGAGTTCTCCCAAATGCCAAGACAGAACTAAGCCACTCTGGTTTTATTCTTAAGGCCATGATTTTTGGATTCAGAGTAGTGTGTGATACTTGGGTGAACAGAATTATATTCCCATTGCAAAATCTTTCATCTGTAAGGCAATGCTAGGGGCTCGCTGCAAACAGGAACTTCCAAGCATATGAAAGACCCTTCCTGAAAGCATTATGTGGAGGAAAATCCCCCTATGACAATGGGAAGGGGGATTAAGTGTGAGTCCTGTCTGGGTTCCTGTGTTACTCTGAATAGTTTATACATTGTCATTGAAAACATTACACCCTAGAGCCTTTCCAAGCTTGTAAAATACATGATGTCAAAGTGAGAGCACTTGTAGGAAGCAACATGCTTTTTACAAGAGCAAAATCTAAACATCGTACACACTGGCCTCTCCTCAGTCAAAGGATGTGTATGTGTATTAGCCACATCCTTGAGTTCCTTTGTCAGGCAAACTCCAGGGAGTTTCCTATGTAATAACTGTTGATATGGCCCCTAGGGGCTAGAACATAAAATGCCACATAATTAAAAATATTAGCTTTAATAGGAGTACAGGGTCATACTGCTGGGTGGTGTTTGATTCACTATGCATGTTCATAAACTGCATCACTGAAGCTAAAAATAAATAAATAAAAATGTGTTTCTCTTCTTCCAACTCTCAATAAAATACCAGCAAAAGAGTAAGAAGAACCCTCTAGCATTGGAATGTTAACGAATTTTAACATCTGTGGTTTTGTCATGTCTTTCTGAGTGACTCCAATGGGATTTCTGCACGTAGAGTGTAGAATATAATCTTGTGTGAGCAGTTAAACCTATCAAATATCCTTCAACAATACGATGAAAAGCAAATCAAAATTAAGAAAAAAAAACTTTAGCAAGATTTAACAAGTTCGAGTGTTCATCTTCATTTTGCTTACCAGCGGTCACTGATTTTGCTTATCTTTCAAAAGATAGCATTCAGTGTCAGCCACAGGTAGTTTGAAACAGGCCAACGATTTATTTAAGAAGAAACTTTTAGTGCAAGTATACTGGTCCTGATCCATCACTCACTGATTTCAGTGAGTGCAGAACCAAAACCACTGTATAATCTAAGCTAATTTACTCTGTGACAACAAAAATTACATACAGATAGTAAAGAGCTTTCATGGGACAGACCAACTGAAGAAGACTTCCTACCATGGGGTTTCCAGTGCTCCCTGCAACTTTAAGACTGGACAGAGGCAGGGAGCATAGAGCTGTAATTGCTGTGGACAAGGTGTCTCCCAGGGCCAGCTGGCCAATGCCATGGAGGACTTATCTATCAACAGCAATTGACAGATTCCCCCCTCCCGCCCCCCACCACCCAAGAGCATCCACACATGATTTCTGTCAACAGAATCTATTGAGAAAAGAATTCTGCCTCATGGGGGGAAGGCATAAGGTGGCTGACAAAAGTGCCATGTTCTGTCAATTTACTGTTGACAGAATGCATTTTTTTTGTGTGGACACTCCATGAGTTTTGTCAGCAAAACTCTCTAGCTTAAGAGTTTAGACTGAGACCAGTGAATGAGTGGGTCTGGCATTTCAGCTTGGATAAGGACCCAAAAATTAGGAATCTTATCCAAACTGTACTGATCTCCTGGATCCACTTCACTAGGCTGCTCTACTTATAAGTTTAACCCTTCTGTTAATGTCAAGTGCCTGCCAGAAGGGCCGGGTTCAGCTCCTAGAGGGTTCCTGTCAAGGATACAACCATCTGGCTCGAGCCCCCACCCAGTGGCCTGGGACAATCTCACCCCACTTGCTGGGTGCCTGTAAGGCAGTTCTCCCCCCCGCCTTGCAAGCACAGAGTCTAAGATAGAAACAGCTTGTTTAATGACCATAACCTACCCCAAGTTTACAGTGACACATGCAGTGTATCTAAGCAAAGGAGAGACAAATCCCTTTTACAAGATACCATCCCCATATGCTATAGAACCAAGTCTCTTGCTGGGGCTCTTGGAATTTACCACACACACCATTACAGGGTGTACCTCTTGCAGTGTAGTCCCAGACCCAGAGCCCACAGATACATCACCAGGGCAGTACTAGCTGTCCACTTGTCTGCAGCATCCCAGTGATAGCCTACCGGCCACCCACCAGTCATGCTGTCCACCGTGCCTTCTACTGGCCACCTGCCATCATCTATGACTGCTGCTCCTCTTACCAGCCACCCACCATCATCACTCCCTTACCAACCACCTACCAGCATCTACTGGGGACCCCTATGAGGCAGATCCCTGTGATTTCAGCTCTGTGGGGCCTCAGTTACCACTCCATAGTTTCAGCTCCTAATATCTCCAGCATAAAGTTTCACAAAAAGTATAGTAGGCAGGTTTTATCCTTCAACAAATGGAGAGAACTAGTCAAGCTAGACTTACAGCTGTATGCCCAAGATATACCCCCCAAAAAAACCCAACACACTCAACAAGCACATTCAATTAGTACCTTTTCTTTTCCCTGACTCACAGTGCTTGGAACCAGGGAGCCCTGTGTAATCGATGTCTTATATGTCTGTGGCGACTGCCCTATCCCCCACAACAACCCAGAGCATTGGTGAGATCCCACAACTCCCACACTGAGTGTCAGCATAAATTGTGATTTTACAACAATGTGTTTACAATAGACAAAATCTCATGGCTTACTTGCTGCCTATTAGGCTTTGCCCGAAAGATATCACACATGCACCCCTTTGATTCTCATGCAAATGATCTCTGGGAGACACATTCCTCCCAGCCTTCAGCAGCATTGCGTTCCTGCTGCCACATTCCTTACATAAGAAAAGAATTTCTCATGTGGTTTTTAGAACTTCCTTTTTCAGATACACTAGAAATATAATTAGAACTTTCTAATCATACTCCAGCACTTCCATTTTTAAACAAAACCAGGAGAAGCACAAGGGAAGGAAAATGAAAACATGAACCAAATGTGCTAAACTTTCAAAGGACACCCACCTGCTATTGGGATTTGGTGCTATTTTGCCCATGTTTGCAGTATATGCTATTAAAATGGTAACAATCGATTTTTAATCCTTAATTGTGTATGATCTGTTCCTTCAGTCCCATTCAGCGTGGTTAGAAAGGCACATCTGCAATCTGTCAGCAGAACTGATGACTAATCAGGAACTTTAGGCTTGTTTATTACATGTCAACCACTTCCTTAAACAAAAGCATGAAGCCCTAACTGCAGTTACTAGAAAACCATTATTTTCTTTCTGTAGGAGTGTGGACTGGGTCTTCTCCCTGAACAGATCACAAAAAGGATTTATTAGTGCCAAAACTGGTTTGCTTTACTCAGTCTCACTGACCTCAGGATAATCTTGAATAGATGTAGCTACAAGGCATTTCACTACCAGTAGCCTGCTGTTAAATATCAATCTCCAGCCTGTCGGAAGCTCTTCAAGGAGGGATGTGCATGTTTTCAATTCAGACATGATTTAGCTGGAAATTTGTATTGCCCAATATTGCCAGCTCTCATGAATCTGTCACAAGTCTCACTATAATTATCGTTTTCCTTAAAGCCCCAGCCAGGAGTCAAGTAGATGTATGATGACTTCAGCCTGCATTCTAAAGGAAAAAAGTAAGATTCAAGCTCTTGTAGGTGTGGAGACTTCAAAATGTGACCCCTAAAGACTAAAAAGCAGAAGACCAATTAAAAAACACTACATCTATTACATATAACCAATCAAATTATTTGTTTGTGAACCCAACTGATGATTTTTGAATATTTGGGGTTAGCAGTATTACTGGCATCTTATCATTTATATGAACTTTCGCAGTACCCTAAACTCAAAAGTCAGAAACCCCAACTTATACTATGTAGGGATTTGATCTCTTGAGACAGGCGGAATCAGTTATTCCTTCTCAGGTCCAGACAATATCTACTAAGTATCAGATGTAAGTAAGCAGTGCCACTCTAACCTATAGCCCCACAAGGCATGAGCCTGGGACACTGCAATTCTAGGGCACCACTGTGGTGAGGTAACAAGACTGATGATCAAATGGAGGATACGCAGGAGGGAGCTTGCAGAAGCATATGGGCAGAATCTGGTTAGCTGCTGGGCTGGTGAGCTTGGAGAAGAGTTGGTTGTGTGTATGCTAGAGTTCTGATGGCCTGCCAGCAGGGACTGAAGAAAGAAGTGGCCATGTGGCTCTGAAAAGAAGGGGTTGCTGTCATGTGGTGGGGACATTGCAATTCCTTAATTTGTAATCTTTTTTCAAATCTGCCATTTACATGATACACTGGGACCAAAGACTTATGAACACACTACAGAGCGGGCCAGGCATAAAGTTTTGAAGAACCTGTGGGAGTTCACTGGCTTGACACAGCTTTTCTAATAAAACTTGGATACAGTACTCTGTATTAGGAAAGCAAACTTAACTACTACATTTGAATCCAAAAATGTTATTGCTCATTGAGGCCCACTGCAGGGTAAAGCTTTCAGTGAAATTAAATTAAGTTCCTTCAGATGTTGATTATAAAATGTTGAGGGAATACAAAAGACAATACTCCAGGTTACTGTTCTTTGACACAAAAAGTAGGGAAAATCAGGTTTTTAAAGGTGTGGTTCATTTCTATGCTAAAATATACTGGGCTTATCTACATTTTGGGAGCAAGGGAATTTCAAGTTGTGTGGGTATTTCAAAGTGCCTGCAGCTACACTGCTTGCCACTGCTTCAAAGTTAGCAACTTTGAAGTTTGTGCAGCAGGAATTATACTGATGAGGTGCTGAATATGCAGCGCAGAGCCTCATTGCTGTTCTCCGATCGGGCTGATTAACATATCCCCTTTGAAGGAGGAAGCTAGTATAGACGAGTTACTAATTATTATATAGATATGTACAGTCCTGGAAATCAGTCAGTCTAAAACACTGGGGATGAAGAGCAAAATGGACATTTAAAATGTAAATGTATGGAAATACTAATAAGGATCTGGTGACTGATCTCACAATTCCATGCTTACTAGTGAAAAGTCTGAGCATGATCAATCTTACCAAGTAGTTTGGATCACAAAGAAAAGTGCGTAATAGTGTAACAAGTCTTTTCTCTTAGAAATCTGAATTCAAAATATTCTAGAGGCTGTGTCCCATTTCATTTTGTTTATGAACTGCGTGAAAACTTTTAACATGAAAGTTAATATTAAAAGGCTGTAATCACTCTGTTAATTAATGCAAAATATCGCCTTATACCCACAAGGGTCACACCAATCAATCATACCAGGCATTACTCAGGATGTAGTTGCTTAACTTCTTTTGACGTCATTTTTGGCTAATAGATGCATTATAAACTACCAATATAAATAATATTCCAAGTTTATGATAATCTAAGTCTAAAGGTGCTAGATATTCTGGAAAATTCTTCAGGGTTCTATTTGGCAGTCCTCACTCAGTGAAAACATCCCGTTGAATACAGGCTCATAAGAAATGTGTAAGAGGTCAGGCCTCAGACTTTAAGTACAATGACGTTACAGGAGAACCTCTCTAGTCCAGCACAGTCTCATCTGGCAACATCCCCAATCCGGAATGATTTTAGTTAGCTGGACAACCACTTCTCATGAGTGTGGCCAAGTTTCCCATGGTTTGTGTACAACCGCCAGCCCTGGCTTTCAGTGTCCTATGCTGTTAGTTAGCTGTAATCTACCCTTAAATGTCTTCTAAGAGCCCAGTAAGTTGTGGAAGTGTTGGTAATGCTGCTAGACCCTACGGTGGTCCAATAAATTCACTCATTTGGCACTGGGCAGGTCCAAAGAGTGCTGGACTAGAGAGGTTCAACCTGTACCTGCTTAAGGAAGGAGTGATCAGACCTCTAAATAGACAGACAAAGCCAAGGACTACATATTTTAAATAAAAAAAAAACCTCTTGCCAGAGGTTTGTAAGATAAATTAATTCTAATAAGGTTCAAGAATTTTGAGGGGAGGGAAATCTGGGGAAAAAGGACATACTTGAAAGCAAAGCATTTCAAACTTCACCCACTGAAAGCAGTAGTTTTCTTTTTTGTTGTGAAGGTTGGTCAAGAACTGCTGATAGCCCCACCATTGTGGAAGCACTCAGGGACCTCCTAGCTCTAGAGTATCATCTTGTCTACCTGCCAGAAACTGCAGTAACTTACTATGGCCGCGTCTACACTAGCAAGTACATTCGAAATTAGGATCGGAAGACTGAGCTCTTTCGAAAGAACCTGCGGAGTGTCCACACACACCCTGCGCTCTTTCGAAAGTAACTTCGAAAGAACTCCTGTGGTCTTTCGAAGTCAGTCCTCCGTTCCTGGGATGGGAAGAGTGCCCTCCTTCGAAAGATAATTTCAAAAGAGAGCAAGTGTAGACGCTCCGCAGCCCCCTTATTCGAAAGAGGGAGTCCTCCATGGTGGCAATCAGCTGGCAGGCGGCAGTGCCACTCACAGCACAGACGGAGCTCGATGATTTTAGCATCCAGCTGCGCTTTAAGAGGACGCGGGCTCCCAGAAACCCTCAGGCAGGAAGCTGAGTGCGTGCAGCCAGCAGTGAAGCCACGCTGCTCTGCAGCTCACCAGCCCCCGCAACGGTCAGCCAGTCTCCCACACCACCCGGACCCATGGCCAGCCACCCGGACCCCCGCCCACCCCAGGGGCCCTCCAAAGACACGGGGAAGTTGTCCCAGGAGGCGGGCCAGGCCCTGAAGCGCCGAGCCACCTCCTGGACAGAGGCCGAAATCAAGGACTTCCTCTCCCTCTGGGAGGATGAGGAGGTCCTCCAACAAACGGGGGTCCGTCGCCACAATGCGGTCACTTTCCAGTGGCTGGCAAAGGGGCTGCTCAGCCGCGGCCACCCCTCCCGCACAGTGGACCAGGTCCAATCAAAGGTAAAAGAACTGCGGCAGGGGTATTGCTGGGCCCGGGATGCAGCCGGGCGGTCGGGGGCAGCCCCCACAACTTGCCCCTACTACCAAGAGCTCCACCGCCTCCTGGGGCCAAAGGAGGCCAGACCCCTCACCATCTTCCTTGACATGTTGGTCAGTGACACCAAGCCCGAGACGGTGACTGAGGGTGAGGAGCACCCAGGGTCGTTAGCCAGCCCCAGGCGACGGCGGACAGCACGGCGACTCAACCCCACCAGTGATGACGAGGGCTCAAGTGAGGGGGCCTCATCATCAACCTCCCATCCGGGCTGTCCAGCGGGCCCTGTCTGACCGTGCCTCGCCTGCCTTCCCGGAGGGACCCCTAGGTAGGTGGTGTGCACACCAGCCTCCCTACTGCCCAGTGAGGGAGTGTCAGGTCCCACCTGGGGTGGCCACAGGCATCCCAGACAGCCACCAGTCCAGATGCATGTGGACCCTGGACAGCTATGTTCCCCGGGCTCTCAGGGGGATGATGCGCGGCGCTTAGCACCACATAGATGGGACAGCATCAGGGGCTGCCCAGACTTGGAGGGAGCGGGGAACAGCATGGGGGGGGCGCATTCCCGGTACCCCTGTGGGGCACCCAGGGACATGTACCCTGGTGGGGGGGCAGGACACGGGGACCTGCATCTGGGACTAATGGCCCATTCCCCCCTGCTCTTCTGTCTCCACAGCTCCTGCAGCCAGTGGCCGGACCAGCCCCACCACGGAGGGCGAGGAGGAGCGGCTGGCTTCCTGAGCAGGGACCATGCAGGGTCGCCACCAGGCCACCCGCCAGCGCCACCAGGGTGGCGATGAGGAGGCGGGGGACACTGCCCATACTGCAGCTTTGCAGGACCTTACTGGTGTGCTGCAGGAGTGGCTTGCCATGGAGCGGCAGGCCTGGGACTGGGTCACGGCAAACATGGATGCTCTGACCTGAGCCGTGGTGGGCCACCTAGACCCAGCTGCCGCCCCATGGCAAGCCACTCCTGCACCTGCCCCCCCAGCCCACCATCCCTCATCCTTCTGTCACCCAGCTGCCCCCCCGCCTTCCCAGTCCCCCAGTCAGCCTCCCCACCCTCGACCCCAAGCACCTCCCCAGTCCCCTGGTCAGCCTCCCCGCCCCCAACCTCAACCACCTCCCCAGTCCTCTGGTCAGCCTCCCCACCCCAGACATCTCCTGCCCCCCGGTCTCCTCCCTACTCCACCCCCTGCAGCGAACCCCTCCCCACGAGCCTGACCTCTCTGCCTTTGTCCCAACCCACCTGCCCCCATCTGCCCTGATGCAGCTGGCCCATATGTTGATGGCCAGGGCTGGCCAAGGTGAGGCCATTCTCCCTTCCCCCCACACCTCCCATGCCGACCCCAGGGAGCCCACAGGGTCCCCTCCCCATCAGCGCCCCTACCTCCCCGTGCCACCTGCCCCAGCCCAGCCATGACGGACCACCCAGACCAGGGGAGGAAGAGGCAGATGTGGGCGAAGGGGATCCCGTCCCTCAACCCCCATAAATGAATAGGGCCTTCCTCCCTTACCTTTGGCCCTCTCAGGGCCCGGAGGGTGACACCTGGGGCCGCAACGCCCCTATATATAGTTCTCCCCAACTCCCCTTTCTGTGATATCCCAGGTATATGGTTCCCCCAACCCCCATTTCTGTGATACCTCTCCCTGTACATAGGCAGCAAAGATGTAATACTGGTTAAGTAAAGTGTTTATTTTGTGGTTCCATCTGGGTCACCTGTGCACGTGTGGGGGTGGTGGGGTGTGTATTGGGGTGGGGTGGTTACTGCAGTTCCCGCTCAAAGGCCTGGCACAGGGCCTCCCGTACCCACACCCCATCCTGCTGGGCCTGGCGGCATGGGGCAGCAGGGGACTGCTCATACCCTTGCCCTGCCTCAACGGCCCACCCGTGCATGAAGGGTTTGTGCTTTGCCTCCACAAGGTTATGCAGGGCACAGCAGGCCCCAACCACTTCTGGCACACTGGGGAGGCCAACCTCCAGTCTCGTGAGGAGGCATCTGAAGCGCCCTTTCAAGCGGCCAAATGCCCGCTCCAGCCTTTCATTAAAAACGTCCTGGCTGGGCTGTGTGTGTCCCATGTATGGCCTCATGAGCCAGGCCTGCAGGGAGTAGGCCGCGTCCGCCACAATGCAGGGTGGCATTGTGGTGTCCCCAGTGGGGCGCTCCCTCTGGGGGATGAAGGTCCCCTTGGCCATGTGGCGGCCAAGCCCCGAGTTCCGGAACACCCTGGTGTCATGGACACGGCCGGACCAGCCTACACAGATGTCCTGGAACTGACCGTTGGCGTTGATGAGTGCCTGAAGGACCACGGAGTGGTAGCCCTTACGCTTTATGAAAGCCCCGCCACTGTACTCTGGGGCCCGAATGGCGATGTGCGTGCTGTCCAGGGCTCCAAAGCAGTTTGGGAAGCCCAACTCTTTGAAGCCCCGGATGGCATTGTCCAGGTCCCTGACATGCACCAGCTGCCGCAGGAGGACCCTGTTGGTGGCTCGGACGACCCGCAGGGAGCGGGAGGAGGATGCAGTCATGAGCATGGGGTGGGGTACCATGCCTGACCATCCCTGTCCCTGCAGGGCAGGCTTCCCTGGGGCCCCTGTCCCCGTCCCTGTCCCTTCCCCGGTGGGGGCTGCCCTGTGGTCCTCGATGGTGCCCCATGCCGGAGTGCCCCCCATCCCCTTGTCCCTGCATGCACATGGCTTACCTCATTGAGGACGGCCCCAACGGTGGCCCTACCCACCCTGAACTGATGGCCAACAGATCGGTGACTGTCCGGAGTGGCTAGTTTCCAGAGGGCGATGGCCACCCTTTTCTGGAGCAGGAGCGCTGGCTGCATGCGGCTGTCCTGGTGCTGGAGGGCTGGGGCGAGCCAGTAGCACAGCTCTAGGAATGTCCCCTTGGTTATCCAGAAGTTCTGTAGCCATCGGTCGTCACCCCAGTCCTCCAACACCAGCCGGTCCCACCAGTCGCTGCTTGTGGGGAAGCTCCATATGTGGCGGAAGCCCCAGGGGACCAGATGGGGATGTCACGCTCTCAGGATGACTTCCAGGAGGGTGGCTAGGAGGTTGGCTGCCCGTAGCCGCTGCTGTGCGGTGGCCAGAACCACAGCCAGAGCACTGGCCATGGCCTCGATGGGAATGGGGGGGTGCTCAGGTTCCATTGGGGCCCGGGGTGCTTCCTCTGATCTCCTCAATGTGCAAGCCTGGGGACAGGTGGCTGGCCCTTGACGTGTGCAGCCTGACGTATGGGATGGGGGGGCCTTTAAGGGGATGTCAGGCTGTGGTCCCGGAAGGGTTTATCTGCCATGCAACCCTGCCCATGGGATTTCCTGCGCCTGTACTTTCGAAAGAGCACCCTGCATAGCGTGGACGCTCATTTTCGAAATTGCACTCTGGGACTTTCGAAAGAGCGGATCGCACCTTCGATCTCTGTTTTTCTGTGTGGACGCTCCCTTTTGAAAGAATGGCTTTCGAGTTCTGTTTCGAAAGTCATCCTTTCGAAAGGAGTCTGTAGTGTAGACACAGCCTATCTGTATAGTAACAGAGAGGTAGCTGTGTTAGTCTGTACTGCAACAAAACAAAACAGCAGAAATGTAGCACTTTAAAGAGTAACAGAATGATTTATTCAGTGATAGGCATTAAAGAGTTCATAGCTTGGGTCCCACTGCCCAGAGTATGGCTTCATGAGCCAGGGCATGAGGGGTAGGCAGCATCCCACACAATACACAATGACATATTCATGTCCCCGATGGCCAGCTCCCAGCAGGGGATGTAGTGCCCACCTCCACCCTCTGGAACAGGCTGGAGTTGCGTAACACCCATGTGTCATGTGGCCAGCCCAACCTCCCAACATACATGTCAAGCAATTGTTTCGAGTGGTTCATCAGGGCACACAGCACAGTGGAGTGATCACAGAATCATAGAACAATAGAGCTGGAAGAGACCTAAAAAAGCCATCGAGTCCAGCCCCCTGCTCTAAGCAGGACCAAACCCATCAGATCAGCCCCGCCAGGGCTTTGTCGAGGCGAGACTTAAACACCTCCAGGGATGGAAACTCAACTACCTCCCTGGGTAGACCATTCCAATGCTTCAGCACCCTCCTAGTGAAAAAGTTTTTCCTAATTTTCAAACTGTACCTTTCCAAACACAACTTGAGACCATTGTTGTGTGTTCTGCCATCCGTGACCATGGTGAACAGCCTCTCTCCAGCCTCTTTGCAGCCTCCCTTCAGTAAGTGGTATCCCTTGCAGTTGATGAACCTGACTGCTCTGTGGTCCAGGGCACAGATTGGGATGTGGGTCCAGTCGATTGCGTTGAGGTTGGGGAAACCCCGGTCAGCACAACCGTCCACGACTGCATCCAGGTCGGTGAGATGGATGACCCTCTGCAGCAGGAGCATGTTGATGGCCATCACAACCTGCAAGGGGACGGGACTAAACACACAAGTCAGGCACTGTGGGAGGGAGCCCCTGGGCTCAGAGGCATCCGTGGCACCCTCCTGTCTCCCTCCCCATGAGCTCTCTGGGAGCCTCCTGTGTGAGGCTGCTACCCCGGCAGCAGGTCTGTGTGAGGGTGGGATGGCATGGTTCCCTGGCGGCAGGGCAGGGCTTCACCCCCACCCCACTCCCTGAGTGTCCCCCTTGAGCAGGACATCCACTGCTCTTTCTATGCAGGGCCTGCAGCCCGAGAATGCCTCACTTGCATGAGGATGTCCCTGATGGTGGATTTGTCCATGCCAAACTTGTTCCCAAGGGAGTGATAGCTGTTGGGAGTGGCCAGCTTCCATAAGGTGATGGTGACCCACTTCTCCAGGAGCATGGTGGGCCACATCTGAGTGTCCAGTTTGTGGCAAGTAGGGGCAAGCCAAGTGCAGAGTTCCAGGATGGCACCCTTTCTCGTTCTGAAATTCTGGAGCCATTGCTAGTCCTTTCACTGCCCCATGACCAGCCGGTCCCACCAGTGGTGTACCTCCAGAACTGCCTGGGCATCTAAGCAGGTGAGTGCAGATGGGCCTGTGACACTCCTTGAAGTTGATGCTGGGCTTGTCCTCCCAGAGGAAGAGGAGGGAGTCCAGGATGAGGTGCAGCAGAAGTCCCCTGGGGGCTGCTCTGGCTCCATGGCTATCTGGAAGGCGCACAGTTTCTCACAGAAAGTGTGTGAGCCCTGCAGTAGGTATACTGTCCCTCAACAAGGTAGGCAAGGCTTAGCATAGGCAAGGAACATGAGTGTGGAGGGGTCCCTTTAAAGGCGTGGCTAGCCAGAGCTTCCAGAAGGGCTAACTGGCCATGTGACACTATCTGATGGAGTTCTGGGGCCTGTTCTGTCAAGAAAGTGGCCAGGCGTTATCTTCCAACCGTAACTTCCATTGACTGTTTGCTGTAGTGTAGATGCCGCCTAACTGGGAACTATACAGGCAAGAGAATGCAGAAGAGAAAATGATCAACAGATCTTTTTTACTGCACCTGCTGAAACATTTGTAAGAAACAGATGGAGAGAATTCATGCTGATTTGCTCACAGTGGGAGCCTGGTCTACACAGAATTTTGAGCGGTTTAATTATTTAAGTAAAAATAAGTCACACCTCTGAATGAAATACTTGTATTGATACAGTGTGTAGTGTGGATGGAGCTATTCCAGTTTAAAGATGGTTATACCAATATAAAGTATTCTGATTCTGATCTAGTATATCTGTATCAGTATAAAGCATCTTTTTACTGATACAATTGTTAGAGCCCTGCATGGATTCAAAATTTGTGTTTATATCTAATCAGCAATCCACAAAAATGATCCATGGATATCCCCAGATTTGTAGGGTTTTAAATATAAAATTTGGATCCATATCCGTCCATGATCTGCAAAAGTGGTTCACAGGTATCCACGTTGCTGGATAAAAAGCTGGTATCTGTGGATCTGCAGGGTATTCATGCAAAGGAGTGAGAAGGTTGTACTATTTTTAAATTGCTTAAAGAAGACCTGATATGAGTTATGATTAAAATTAGTCTGTGGTATACTGGATCACTTTCAAATTTTAATGTAGGCAAATGTTTCAGAGTATTGCAAGTGCTTTTAAGAACCATCACCCCTAAATTTCAAAGAGGATGTTTCTTCATCCTTTCACTGCTTGACTGAGAGTGCACTACTGGTTATCACTACTAGTGCTGTTGTCCCAATTTACTGGTTAACATGAGTAAAGAAACTTTAAAAATCTATGGCAAAAGTACAGAACTCCATTATTGGCTTCTCTTGTAGAGACCATTGATTTACATAGTTATGGTTATTTTCTCTCAAAGCACATGGAAAAGTCATTTGTAACACCATTTATACACATTCCTATCCTTTGAGAGGTATTTGAGTCACTGTAAAATATTGCACTGCAGGGGTCATGGTACAATGAAAGACATTTTTGAATGATAGTTTTGAATGGGTATCTTCTTGTACATAGAAAAGTCCAGATCTGTTGACTAGTCCTTCTCCATTCCTAAGATTTTCTGTCTCCATTATAGCACTCATATCATTCACTCAGCATGTACAAAAACACAACATGAGATTTTTCCAGGAAATCTTGCATTGAAAACAAAGTCAAAGATAGTTTCTGTTTCTTTGCAGCTCATAGCAATCCTATAACTAGAGCACTGAGTAATGTTAGTAAAAGGTAAGGGAGTAGATGGGGCAGATCTTGACCACGCTAAATGTCCTCTTCAACTCAATGAAGCTGCTTGTTGAGTTAGTCCTTACTCTGGCAAAAAGTCTCCCTTAATTTACATTGAAGAGATACAAATACGAGTTGAACTTCTCTAATCTGTAACTCTCATCCGGCAACATTTGTAATCTGGCATGATTTTAGTTAGCTGGATAACCACTTACCATGGGTGTAGATAAGTTTTCTGTGGTCCCATAAAGTTTCTTTACAGCCGCCAGTCCTGTTTTGTGCTTCTATTTAACTGTAATTTACCACTAAATGTCTTCTAAGAACCCAGTAAGCAGTGAAAGTGTTGGTAACGTGCTAGAAAATATTGATGTTCTGTGGTCCAGCAAATTCTCTCATCTGGCACCAGTCAGGTACTGAGGGTGCTGGATGAGAGAAGTTCCACCTGTACACTTATTTTAATCCAAGATTCTCAATGGCACAAGATTCAAATTTCTAGCCCTGCTAGGTAATTGGAGCGTTAATCTGCCACAAATCTGGAATCTTGCTGGCCCTGCAATTCAAAAGTATGTTTCTTCTGAGGTGGGCTGTGAATAGAGGAAAATGAGAGGGGAAACCTTCTCTGACAGAGTATTTAGTCCTTGTTCAGGGGGGAAATAATCTGTCTGAAACACATTTGACCCAAGCCCTGATTGACAAAAAACTCCAGCAGTTGTTCCTAAGGTTGTAGTGGTGATCACATCCTCTACCTTCACCTCCACATGGGGTCTGAGGGCACAGGATCCACACAGGCCACATACCTGTTATCATGTAAACAAATTTTGCCTACACACAACACCACTTTCATTCAATCCCCGCATATGCAAGAAGCTCCTCAATCCTCCCCTTTCTGTATCTACTCCTGACATCAAAAATATGGCGGTTCACTAAATCTTGGTCTTCCATGAAAGATCATCCCAAATGCATAGTGCTATGTCACTGTTCCCAAAGTTAGAATAGATGTTCCACATTAAGGCAAGATGCCAATATTTTCAAAACCTGGCTGCTTTAAAAAAAACAATCATGCACCTGAATCTTAATTTTAAGGGCAGTCTTGTCTGTAGAGATGCTCCCGCTGAAATCACTGGATAGACTATCATGCCTGAGCTTCGGTTGCTCAGTATCTTTAGGCCACTTATGTGCTTGATTGTCTGCCTAGCTTTAGCCTTTTGAAAGGGTTGGGTATATTCCTTAAACAGTAGCAACAGAACCACAAAAGAGAGCATTGCCTGCATTTTGGTATATTATCTTGTTTGTTACTTATTTATGTTGGACAGTTTATAGATGAAAACTTCTCAACTATATGTATCATATCAGAACTGTTTTCTTATGTTCTTGTCTCCCTTACCCATCTTGTAATTAAATGTGTCTTGCAATGGCTGTACTGAAGCATGACAAAGACGACAGCATAATACTCTGAGATTTAGGGACTACTGTTCAAAAGCTGAACCTGTCTGCCAGAGGACTGATTAAGCACTTCTTTCTGTCTCACTAATTTTCATCCAAGAAACCATTCAGAGTTTCCAGTAGACGAAATTCCAAAAAACAAAGTGACATACATTTCAGAAGTTAGGCAAAAATGAGCCATTAATTATCTTTCACCAGCTCATAAGCAGTTGTTTAAGATCAGAGTTCTGTGTTGCGGGAGCGGTGAAGAAACCTGCCTTCATTGTTGACTTGCCTTTTACTAGAATATGCTAACTGCCAGTGCTCCCAATTTTTGCCTAAATCTTCATGAACATAGTCACTTGCAAAAAATATAGACAATTGCTGCTGCTGTCCTCTTGATGTGTATTATATGGTTTGCTATTGTTTAATTATTACTGTTGTTCAAGTTCATACTCTATGCATGTGTAAAATAGAAATCCATCACTATCAGACTGTTAAACAAATGCGCATATGTATATATATATGCACACACACATACACACACTCACACACACACAAAAGTCTCTCACTCTGCTTTCTTAAACATGCCTTTCTTAGAGCATACATGTCATATCAGTATAACAAAGAAACCTTGGCTCACAAGAGCAGCCTATTGGTTTGATTGTACTTCACTGAAGATGGTAGGTATTTATATTTCAGAACAAGAAGGATCAATTTCTCGCTCCCTACAAGCAGAGTGGTTGAAGAACCACATCTTACTATAGCATCCTTAGGCTGAGTGTTTTGTGTGTCACTGATGTGCCAGGAGTACAGATGGTAGAAAAGCGCATAGCAGTCATCTTCATGTGAGCCTGCAGCATTGTCACCAGCTAGTCTTCTAGCTCATCGATGGCATGGGGAAATGTGCTCTAAGTTGTCAATGAGCCAGTGAAATAAGCTTATATTCTGAGTCTATCACTCCTAAAGAAACCAATCATCAAAGGTTTGCATGGGACATTTTTAGAAAGGGTCAAATGTGGTACAGCAGAGATGGTTCCATTCCACGTACCCTCGTATAACCTGAATTTCGCATAAGTGGGGGTCCAGCTTTTTCCTCAGTGGAACACATGTTCTGCATCTGAGGAAGCAGCAGAAAGGTAAGTGAAAGGTAAGAAAGGTGGAGGGCTGTTGGGGAGGGTTAAGCCTGGCAGTGGGTTGGGGCCATGGGAGGTGTGCGGGGGAGGCTAAGCCTGGGGTGGGTTATGGCTGCAGGAGGGGAGAGGAGGGGAGTTGAGTGGGACCTCTGCTTAGGTGGTGAGCAGAGCAGTGGAGCTGGGGGGCGGGGGTTGAACTGGCACACAGGAGGTTTAAACTAGGGCGGGAGGATGAAACCAGGGCTGTGCTTGAGGAGTTTGAACCAAAGTTAAGAGGCGGTTGAACTGGAGCCGTGCATGGGGGGTTGAAGTGGGTCAGGAGGATGGAACTGGGGCCACAGGCAGTGGGTGGGTGAGCTGGAGCTGCACGTGAGGCGTGGTGAGCTAGAGCCGGAGACGGGTGGGGATGAACAGAAGCTATGCGCAGGTGGTGAGCGCAGCTGGGTGGGGGGCTAAGCCAGGGCTGTGCGGAGCTGCGTGGGTTGAGCCAGGACCGTGAGAGAGTGAGTTTAGCGCAACTGGAAATTGCGCATTTCCAGGATTTACTGTAGGAATCGGGTCAGCCACATAAAGGTAGAGTTGTGTACTCTGGGTTTGCGTACTCTGAGATATTACTGTACTACTGAACTGGAAAATGCTGTTTTAAGTGCAGGGGGAAGGGAAGGGTGGGCATTTTTCTGATAAACCACTCTATAAAATACAGAACTTACAGGCCAACACTTTTTTTTCAGACCACAAGGTGGAGCAATAAAACCTTATAAATGGATAATTAATGTAAATTCAATGTACTGTGTTCATACAGCCAGCTGATTTGGAATTCAGACAACTGTATACTACTGTAATAGAAGTGGTCTTTCACAACTGACTCTTTTTCTTGGATCTTCTGACTCACTTCATGTATTAGAACAGCACCTTTCACTACTGCATAATGAACCATTGAGATGACTTTTCCATATTGCAGTAATGATGGTTGGAACACCACAAAAATGTGTTGCTCAAATTAACTCACCATTGGAAAATTTGAAACAAGGCTAAGATAAAAGTGCAGGCATGCCCCTTTATCGGAAGGAAGGAAAAAGGCAGGGATTATTTCTCAGAAGGATTTAATTTTCTGTGGTCCACCAGTGCAGCCTTACAGAACTGTTTTAACTATGGGCAATGAACAATCCACAGCTCCATGTTATAGTCGTGACTGCATTTCTAGAACACAGAACCATATTTTGTATATTTTACACTATTAAAACTCGCAATCTTTTCTCAGCAGGTAGCAGTCTGTTCCTACTTGTGCATGACAATCTTTCAAACAGCTGGGGGTACAAGTTAAATCTTTGCTTTGAGAAATATCTGTTAAATAACTTGGAGTAATTATAATATTAGATGTTTTCTCACAAGTGTTATAGAAATGCAATGATCACAAGTCTCTAGCTGAATCAGAACTACATTTGTTACATGACTTTTCATCAAGATATGGGATTGCAGCTGTCCAGGGATGTTCACAGAGATTGATCCCTTAGGAGCCCACAAAGATTTTGTGTCCGACTGTTAAGACATTAGTAATGAGAGATTGCTATGAATGCTTCATATGCATGTCTTATTTTAAAGATGAATGATGAAAATCAAGAAATTTCATTTGCTAAGGGATATATTTATGTCTTATACAGAGAGAGAGATGTGAAAGGTACAAGTACATGAGATCACAAGAGAGGTAGGTGAGGAGAACGGGGCCCATCATTAAGTAGTTTGATGCTCTGTGGTTGATCTTCCAGAGTTCCATTCGTCCTCTCTGGGCTTGTCCATTGACCCCTATACTCCACACTATCATGTGGAGCATGGGACATCAACGCGAGACTTCTGAGCCTCAGACTATGCTAAGGAAGAAAGTCGATTCTGATACATCAATTCTAGCTACACTAATGGCGTAGCTAGAATTGCATATCTGAAATCAACTGTATTTCCTAATGTAGACAACGGCTCAGTACGAAGCTGGTATAGAAGATTTTCAGTTTGTAAGAACTAGTCTTCACTCAGTACTATGCACTCTAAAGAAAAGAGTGTTAGATTTGAATAAGCTGTGGTTATCATTAAAGGTACTGGTTTTAAGCTGACTCTATAAAGGTCATATTGTGGCCTGTGCAGCTCTGCAGGAGCATAAGCCACCCTCTTCCAGTACTGTGCAGGGCTTCTTTATTATAGGTCACAGAAGCTGGGGACAACAGCCAGGTGGCTAATGGGTGGAGGATGGAATTTTGACTCTGCCCCAGGTCTCTCACATGCCAGCCAGCTCTGGTGGAGCAGTGCAGGGTAAAGTAAGTTGGGTTCTAAATGATCACAATTTTGTCATGAGAATTATGATGATTTTATCAAGATTTTATCAGAGATCCAAGTGATTGGCTGAGACACTCAGCTTTCATTCCAAACTACAAGGAATTTTCTAGCTCTTGTGCTTGTAGAGGAAAGTCAGAAAATCTGAATCAACTGCACCCAAATGCACTCCATAGGCCAGAAGGCAAATAAAAAGAACTGATTTAAAAAAAGCTTGTGGTGATAAGTCAAACTCACTATTTTTCGAGACCTGATTAATATCTTTTTTAAATGTTGGTAATACTGGGCATGTGGCTGGCATGGATTGCTTCTCCCCTGAAGCAAATAGTGGAAGCCCATGAGCAGATACAGAGTCACAGTCACAGTCTAGTTCATAGAATCACAGAATCATACGGCTGGAAGGGACCTTAGAAGGTTATCTAGTCCAGCCCCCTGCTTCAAGCAGGATCAACCTCAACTAAATCATCCCAGCCAGGACCTTGTCAAGCTGGGACTTAAAAACCTACAGGGACGGAGAATCCACCACCTCTGTAGGCAACGCATTCCAGTGCTTCACAACCCTCCTGGTGAAGTAGTTTTTCGTACTATCCAACCTACTCCTCTCCTTCTGTAACTTCAGACTGTTACCTCTTGTTCTGCCATCTGACACCACTGAGAACAGTTTGTCTCTATCCTCTTCAGAGCTCCCATTCAGGAAGTTGAAGGCAGATATTAAATCACCCCTCAGTCTTCTCTTCTGTAAACTAAGTAAGTCCAAATCCCTCAGCTTCTGCTCATAGGTGATGTGCTCCAGCCCCTGAATCATTTTTTGTTGCTCTCCGCTGAACCTGCTCCATCAAATTCACATCCTTTTTATACCGTGGAGCTCAAAAGTGGACACAATATTCCAGATGTGGCCTCACCAGTGCCGTATAGAGGGGAATAACCACCTCTCTAGATCTGCTTGCAGTGCTCCTCCTAATACACCCTAATATGCCATTAGCTTTCTTGGCTACAAGAGCACACTCTTTACTCATATCCAGCCTTTCATGCACCATAACCCCTAGGTCTCTTTCTGCTGTACTGCTTCTTAGCCAGTCAGTTCCCAGCCTATAACAATGTTTGGGATGCTGTACTTCTCCTTGTTGAAGCACATGAGATTTCTTTTGGCCCATTCTTCTAATTTATCCAGGTAACTCTGTATCCTATCTGTGTACTCCAATGTTATCTGCTTCTCCTCCTAGCTTAGTGTCATCTGGAAACTTGCTGAGAGTGCAATTCATTCCCTCATCCAGGTCATTAATAAAGATGTTGAACAACACCAGCCCCAGAACTGAGCTTGAAACTGACCACCATTCAGATATTGAGCCATTGACCACTACCCTTTGGGCCTGACCATCAAGCCAGCTTTCTATCCATCCTATAGTCCATGGATCCAATCCATACTTCCTCAATTTATGAGTGAGAATGTTGTGGGAAACTGTAACAAAAGCTTTAGTGAAGTCAAGGTACATCACATCAACTGACTTCCCCATGTCCACAGAGCCTGCTTCCTCATCATAGAAGTTAAAAAGATTGGTCAGGCACTGCTTGCTCTTGGTGAATCCATGTTGACTACTCTTGATCACTTTCCCCTCTTCCAAGTGCTCCAAAATGGATTCCTTGAGGATCACCTCCCTTGTTTTCCCAGGTACTGAGGCAAGGCTGACTGGTCTATAGTTCCCTGGATTGTCCTTCTTTCCTTTTTTAAAAATGGGGACTACATTTGCCTTTTTCCAGTCATTCATGATCCCTCCTGATCTCCAAGAGTCTTCAGAGATAATGGCCAAAGGCTCAGCAATGACATCTGCCAATTTCCTCAGTACCCTTGGGTGCATTAAATCCAGATCCATGGATCTGTGTACATTTAGTTTTTTTAGGTAGCTCCTATTTCACTCCTTCACCACCGATGGCTGCCCTCCACCTTCCCATACTGCATTTGTCTAGCACCGTAGTGCGGGAACTGTCCTTGCCCATGAAGACTGAGGCAAAAAAGCATTGAGTACTTCAGCTTTTCTTACATCATCTGTCACTAGGTTACCTCTTTCATCCAGTAACAGCCCCACGCCTTTCCTGATAACCCTCTTGTTGTTAACATGTCTGTAGAAATCCTTCTTGTTACCCTTCACATCCCTTGCCAGCTGCAGTTCCAATTGTGCTTTCGCTTTCCTGATTGCTGCCCTATTCTCCAGCCATATGTTTATACTCCTCCTTAGCCAACTGTCCACGTTTCCATTTCTTATACGCACCCTTTTTGAGTTTAAGACGACCAAGGATTTCCTTATTAAACCAAGCTGGTTGCCTACCATATTTGCATTTCTTACTGTGCAGCAGGATAGTTTATTCCTGTGCCTTCAGTATGGCTTCTTTAAAATACTGCCAGTTCTCTTGAACTCTCTGAAGTCTGAGGTTCTGAAGTCACATTTATGCATTGCCTCTTACAAAGGGCTGGCAACAATGACAAAGAATATCTAAGTCTGTTGTGACAGAGTGAGGCCAGGGGAGAAAGTACAAGGGAGAAAAGCAGGGTTGTTTTGAGCTAGGAATCAGACAGAGTGGGAGCAGCTGGGGAGGAGGCCGCCCTAAATCAATTAAGGCCAGCTGGACCCACTTAAGACTACCTTTAAAAACCCTTTTCCCAGTGGGGCTGTGGGGAGTGTGAGAGAGGATGGTGGAGTGCTTAGGAGGTGAGTAGAGAGAGGCAGGGAGAGTTTTAGGAATAGCAGAGTAGGGGAGGAACTTCAGCAGTTCCTGGCCCCCCATCTTGGGTGACCCTGAGATTCAGTTGGAGGCTGGAAAAAAGTGATCACCCAGTGGAACTGATCAAGGAGGTGGGGACATGCTGCTGCTGCTACCTTGAGGCGGTACTAGGGGGGATCATCTGGGGAAGTGGCCCAGAGAGAAGAGCTGCGGTATCAAGGGCGAAGAGATATATTCCCAATTGGTAGCAGCCACACAGGCTCCCTGGGCTGGAACCCGGAATGAGTGCACAGGGCCTGGGTTCCCCCAAGACCACTACCTCCTGTCCCAGCAAAGGCAACGGTGTCCTTGCCATAGGGTCAGTGAACTGAACAGAGGCCTGGAGCCCAGGAACGACACTAACCATACCACCTGTGATGCCAGGGGTGGGGGAATCCCTGCTGCCATGAGACACTATGGAGACCCACCTAGAGCAGCTCTTGGAGGAAAAATAAGGAGAGAGAGACCCAGATGAAGGATGTAGTGAAAGCCATTGTACAAGCCACTGCAGCATAGCAAGAAGCTACATGGGGTTATGCAGTTACCCAGCAGGAGGCCCTGCAGCTACAGCAAGAGACTAACCAACTGCTGATGAGCCAGGCTGCCCAGGACTGAGTCACCCTAGAAGAGGTCATAACCCAGCTGAAAGCTCTGATTGCCCAGGTGCATGGCCTAGATGGGACTCAACCCCTGCGGGCTAACAACTACCTCCAGAAAATGATTGGAGAAGACAGTGTGGAAGCATACCTCTTGACCTTTGAGAGAATGGCCATATGGCTGGCCCCGAGACCAGTGGGCCAGCATCCTGGCCCCATTCCTGTATGGAGAGTTCCAGAAGGCCTACTTTGACCTACCTGAGAAGGTGGCTGCAGAATACACCCAGCTGAAGGCAGAAATCCTGGCCAGGACCAGAGTGACAATGGTCATCAGAGCTCAGAGGTTCCACAAAAGGAGGTACCGAGAGGGGAAGACACCAAGGTCCCAGCTGTTCAATTTAATCCACCTGGCCTAAACGTGGCTATAGTCTGAGACCCATGGCCCAGAGAAGATCCTGGGGACCATTGTGCTGGACCAGTAATGAGCGGTTTACTGCCAGACCTGCAGGGATGGATCAGCTAAAATAACCCGTCGCCATACGATGAAATAGTGGCTCTTGTGGAGAAACAGCTAACAACCCAAGATATCTCACAGACCCTTGGGGACGAAGCCCAATGGGGCAAGCAACCCACTCTTGCTCCCCGGACTCATGAACTGGAGCCCCTACGCAGGGCTGGGGAGAAAGAAGAGAGAAGGGCAACTGGAGGCCACCAAAGGATGTGGGGGACCAGAGAAAGAGGATTGGGGTGAGATCCAGCATTAAGCAGGTGTCCCATGTGATGTATAAGTGCTCAGCATGCAGGGAACTGGGGCATATGGTGGCCCACTGTCCAAGCTTGGAGGAACCCATGCTGTGTAACCTTGGGGACCTGAGGGACTCCTGCAAGATGATAGGCGTGGTGTTCATAGCAACAGCCCCCCCACCGGTATACCTGGCCTGTTAGAGCGAATGGCATGAAGACTACAGCCATGGTTGACTTTGGGAATGCCCTCACATTAGTCTCAAGGTAGCTGTTGGGGCAACACCAACATTCCCGAGCCAGCGCGCGCACGAATATCCAGTGTACATGGGGATGTACGTTACTACCCAGTCATCCCAGTGCAAATAGACAGCAAGTGTAGTACCAAGGCTCCCCTACCCGGTAGTGATGGGGCAGGGCTTCCCCAGCTTTAGCAATCTGCTGCCCATGGAGGAAGGGAGAATAGAGGGGCCATCCCCAACCTTCCACAAGTTCTCCCAGAATCTCTTTGCTGCACCTGGGGAGCCCCAGAAGTCAAGGCATGAGAGGAGGACAGCCAAAGAACTGGGCACCCAAATCCTGTCCCAGAATGAAGGACCAGCCCTAGCTGGGGAAGAGGATGAACCCACAGGGAAGAGGGCGACATGGGGGATAGAAGAGCCTGAGGCAGGGCCCAGTACTGCAGGGTCCCCTGGGTTAGAAGAGGAGGGAGCTCCCTCTGAGCTTGAGAATGTAGGATCCTCCCTCACAAGTTTTGCGCAGGAAGAGGCCGAGGAAAATATATGCCAAGAGGTAGCGGAGGTAAATGGGGTACCAGTGGAGGGAAGGGTCAAAGGTCCGAGACCATACTATATAATCAAGGGGGACCTACTATACCGTGTATGGAAAGTCCAGGACCAGTTGGTAGAGCAACTCCTGGTACCCCAAAGACATCAGAGGGTTGTGATGGGCCTAGCCCATAGACATCTATTTGAGGGTCACCTTGGGGTTGGGAAGACCTTACACTAAGTCTTGCAGATGTTCTTTTGGCCTGGGGTGTATACAGAAGTCCAGCGTTACCGTGCCTCCTGCCCTGAGTGCCAGCTGCATGGACCACAGCCGCATCTGAGAGTCCTGTTGGTACTCCTGCTCATTATTGAGGTCCTCTTTGAGCAGATTGCGATGGATCTAGTTGGCTAACTGGAGAAGTCAGCCCAAGGACACCATACATGTTAGTGATCCTGGACTATGCCACCTGGTACCCAGAGGTGCTGCCCCTGAGTGATGCCCACTCAAACACTATCACGAGTGAGCTAGTACAGATCTTCACCAAAGAAGGAATCCCCAGAGAGATATTAACAGACCAGGGTATGGCCTTTGTCTCCAAGCTGCTGAAAGATTTGTGCACACTGCTCCACATACGGGCCCTTAGGACTTCAGTATACCATCCGCAGACAGATGGCCTCTTCGAACAGTTCAACTGCACCCTCAAAAGCATGATCCACAAGGTAGTGAGCCAGGAAGGGAGATACTGGGACGCCCTTCTCCAATACCTAATGTTTGCTGTCTACAAGGTTCCTCAGGCATCCGCAGGATTTTCTCCATTCAAGCTATTGTATGGGCAGAACTCCCAAGGCATCCTGGACCTCGCCAAGAAACCTGGGAGGAACAGCTGAACCAAGGGTGCAATGTCATCGAGCACATCCTTCAGATGAAGGACTGGAATGCCAAGGTTACGTCCATCATTTGGGAACACATGGAGCAGGCCCAAAAAGCCCAGCAGACGTACTATAACAGGCAGGCAATTGTCCAGAAATTCAAGATCGGGGACTGGGTGATGGTATTGGTCCCAATGGCAAAGAGCAAGCTCCCCACCCAGTGGCTGGACCCCTATGAGGTGGTTGAGGTCCTAGAGGAAGTAAACTACAAAGTATGAGAACCAGACCATCGGAAGACTGAGCAGGTCTACCATATTAACTTATTAAAACCTTGGCAAGACTTGGAAGGGCAACTGGCTGCCTGGAGCATTTGGGCACTGGAGGAAGGCCAGGAGAAGTAGGTGGGAATCTCTCCAGAGCTAAGCAATGATCAAGAGGGGGAGGTCCTCAACATCTGAATGTTGACTCAACATGTGTTTTCAGCAAACCCCAGATGAACCGCGGAGATGGAACACCACACTGTCACCAACCCATGGGTAAGGGTGCATGTGAGGCCTTACAGACTCCCAGAGGTGAAATGGGAGGAGGTCTAAAGGGAGGTGCAGAAGATGCTGGAGATGGGTGCTATTGAGGAGTCCTATAGCCAAAGGTCCAGCCCAATCGTCTTGATGCCTAAACCAGACAGCAGCCTCCAGTTTTGCAACAATTTCCAAAAATTACACAAAGTGTCTAAATTTGATACATTCCCCATGGGACAATTAACTGATTGATTGGCAAAGGACCACTTTCTATCTACTATTGACCTGACCAAGGGACATTGACAGATTCCCTCGGCCAGGGAAGCCAGAGAAAAGACAGCCTTTTCCACCCCGGATGGCTTATATCAGTACACTGTCCTCCCATTTGGGTTAACATGGAGCCCCTGTGACATTCCAGTGGCTAATAAATAAGTTGCTATGGCCACACTGCATCTATGCTGCAGCTTATCTAGATGACATCATTATCCATAGCCCAGACTGGGACACCCACCTGAAGAAGGTGGTAACATTGTTAAAACCCCATGAGGGAAGCCAGCCTCATTATGAATCTGGCAAAATGTGCTATAGGACTGATGGAAACAAGATATCTGGGGGTACATTGTGGGAAGGGGTATGGTGAAACCCCAACTGAACAAGGTAGCAGCGATACAAAAGTGGCCTCGGCTGCTCTGGAGAAACAGGTCTGGGCATTTCTGGGAGTCGTGGGGTATTATCAGAGGTTTAGTCTCCACTTTGCTTCTAGGGCATGTCCCCTGACAAATCTCACAAAAGCCTGTGTCCCTGACATGGTGAACTGGACCCCTGAGGCAGAAGAGGCATCTCTGGATCTAAAGATGGCCCTACGTAGAGACCCTGTCCTTATTGCCCCAGTTTTTGAGAAGGAGTTCTTACTACAGACTGATTACTCTGAAGTGGGCTTGAGTGCTGTACTGTCCCAAATGATCTGGGGGGAAGACCACCCCATCCTATATCTGAGCTGTGAGCTCCTTCCGAGAGAGCGAAATTACACCATCATCGCAAAGAGTGTGTCATGGTGAAATGAGCGGTGGAGAGCTTAAGATACTACCTCCTCAGATGGAAGTTTACTTTTGTCACAGACCCAGTGCTGTACAGTGGATGCACAGAAACGAGGACAGGAATGCAAGAATAACCTGGTGCTTCCTGTGCTTTACAGCCATTCCACTTCAGACTGCAGCATAGGGCTGGGGCCCAGCACAAGAATGCTGACGGCCTGTCCCACATACACTGTATGCCGTCCCAAGTAGCCAAACCCCATGGTGTTGCACTGTTTGGGGGGACGGCGGCGAATATGTGATAGAGTGAGGCCAGGGGAGAAAGTACAAAAGGGAAAAACAGGGCTGTTTTGAACTACCAATCAGACAGAATGGCAGCAGCTGGGCAGGAGATGGCCCTCAATCAATTGGGGCCAGCTGGACCCACTTAAGACTGCCTTTGAAAACCCTTTCCCCTGTGAGGCTGTGGAGAGAGTGAAAAGGGGAAGGAGGTTTTGGCAGTGAGGGATTGTCCCTCACCCAGGTGACTCTGAGACTTGACTGGAAGGAACTGATCACCTGGTATAACTGATCAAAGTGGGGCAGGGGGGGATGTGCTGCTGCTGCCTGGAGGAGGTACCTGTGGGGGATTGTCTGAGGAAGTGGCCCAGAGAGAAGAGTTGTGGTATCAAGGGTGAGGGGAGACATTCCCAGCTTGTAGCAGTCACACAGGGTCTCTGGGCTGGAACCTGGAATGAGGGGTGTGGGTTCCCCCCAGACCACCAACCCTGTCCTTGCTGTGGGGCCAGGGAACTGAATAGAGGCCTGAAGCCCAGGGCCAAGACTAACTATACCACACTGTATTAATAGATCTAAATATCTTAGAGTTCACTTAATTGTTTTCTATGTTGCACTACAATGATGAGGTTTGAAAAACAACTAGAAGTAATAACAGTCAATGAGAAGTTTCCTTTTTCTGCTGCACCACACAGTCCAAACACTACCCAGACAACACAGATTTACTGTGGTACAGTCATAGCATAAATCTTGCCTTCCATTTTTCATGTAAAACCCTAACTGGAAAATAGGTTGCTTTCAAATCTTACTGGATCACCATTTTGTCTTAGCAGTGAATTATTATGGAAGCTAAGGCCACTTCCACATTCTTGGACAGAATTTCTAGCTAAAGGGCCCTGGACACAATAGCAGTGACAGAGTGAATACAGGCAAGTTTGGATGAAGAGGGAACTAGGTTTCTATGTTTATTGTTTATGGACTAATCAGAAAATCCATTTAATAAAAACTCAGAAACCCACTGCTACTAGCCTAGATAAAACCCTGTGTGCCTCCTTTCTCCCCTTACAGAACAAGTGGGCAGAGAAGGGATCAAGTGTGGTGCCTAGCCAATCCAATGCACCCGGCTAGAACTGATGAGCCAATACAGGGATTACTTGTAACTTGCTGTGGTTCTGTGGTTTAGACCAGAATCAAATTACTATCCTTAATCCTTTGGGTGTGGGAAGGGACAACAGCAAGACAACTGGGCAATAGGAGCTCAGCGATCTAGTCTTTCTGAGCAACTATTGGGACAGTACAATTTCACAAGAATTTTTGCTTGCAGGCCATAAGGTGCATTGTATCCCCAATATCCTTAGCTCATCAAGGCAGGGGTGCACTGCATCCAGCATGTTGCCAATGCTACCCTATCACACACAATAAATTGTGTGCCTTCAAGCTTTGCAGTTGTTAGTGCTTTCAGTGACAATTAACCCTATTAGGCTACGTCTACACGTGCACGCTACATCGAAATAGCTTATTTCGATGTAGCGACATTGAAATAGTCTATTTCGATGAATAACGTCTACATGTCCTCCAGGGCTGGGAACGTCGACGTTCAACTTCGACGTTGGGCAGCACCACATCGAAATAGGCGCTGCAAGGGAACGTCTACACGCCAAAGTAGCACACATCGAAATAAGGGTGCCAGGAACAGCTGCAGACAGGGTCACAGGGCAGACTCAACAGCACGCCACTCCCTTAAAGGGCCCCTCCCAGACAGTTGCACTAAACAACACAAGATCCACAGAGCCGACAACTGATTGCAGACCCTGTGCATGCAGCATGGATCCCCAGCTGCGGCAGCAGCAGCCAGAAGCCCTGGGCTAAGGGTTGCTGCACACGATGACCATAGAGCCCCGCAGGGGCTGGAGAGAGAGCGTCTCTCAACCCCTCAGCTGATGGCCGCCATGGCGGACCCCGCTATTTTGATGGTGCGGGACGCAGATCGTCTACATGTGCCCTACTTGGACGTTCAACTTCGAAGTAGGGCACTATTCCCATCCCCTCATGGGGTTAGCGACTTCGACGTCTCGCCACCTAACGTCGATTTCAACTTCGAAATAGCGCCCAACACGTGTAGCCATGACGGGCGCTATTTCGAAGTTGGTGCCGCTACTTCGAAGTAGCGTGCACGTGTAGACACGGCCTTAGTGTGAAATTCTTTGGTTTCCCAAATTCCTGTAATTGAACGATGATCAGCCAAAGAAGCCACAGTCAGCTGGAACTCACTCTGATTCAGTGATTTTAAAAATCATAGTGGTCTGAGCTGATAGCACCTTCAGTCTTTTTAAAATAAATGGAAGAACATTTTTATATTCTCCCAGGCAGTTTGGGCAAGAACCACTGTAACTGTAATGGTAAATATGCTATCAGCATAATCCCTTATTCAAATCACTTCAGCCAGAAAGTGTTTACAAACAAATTAGTTAAAATATTGTATAAAGTCCTCGTTAGCCTCATTTTAATAAATTATTGATTATAGTTAGAATATTTACATTCAATTATATGAGGTATGTAACATTACCTTTTATGGGTTCTTAGCTCTGTAACATAAGATATTTGTAATAAACTGTAGAAGTTTTTCAATATTGTTGGCAAAAATATAGCTGGGCATCGTAAAAGTTGGGAAAGATATTTAATTATCTGTATCTGTTTGACTACTATGTAGAAAATGAATCTTTTCCTCTAGTAGATAGTCCTGTATAGACATGAACAATCTTTGGTATAGAGTGTGTTTTATCAGCTTCCTGTACTGAAGTCTCTGCTTATAATGACTGAGAGCAAAATGGCACCTTGGTTTACTGGGTGTCTGACATATTGGAAAATATAACCATTATTCACTACTGAGGCACAGTATATTCTTTGGCTGATAGCAGGAATTTGCAAGATGCTGCTGTTGAAAGATAATACAGAAAATATTAAGATACTACAAACAGACCTCTAGTAAAACCTAAAAAAACCCCACAATTTCCTGGTTTGGCTGTTGAGTCCAAAAATTGGACTTAAAATTCAAAATGAAATTAATCATTGAACCGTGGGACAAGTTTTAAGTGCACCTCATGATGTTTATACTTGCTCTAAAGCTCTGTTAGAGAAGAATCATTTACCTCCCATTGGTTTGTACATTAATCCTCTTGAAAGATGCCTGGCACTTGGCTAAAGCTAATTTAAGATGTCTTGAGCACTTTGCTTGACTTTGGTACAGTTATGACTCTTATGCCGCCTAAAAATGGGTATGTATCCCCAGAGGGTGCTTGCATTTGGAGAATTTTTATTTTGTTTCCTCAAGTAACTAAAGACAATCGAGGCCAAAGAAGTATTTTAATGTGGCTGCCTACACATGAAGTTGCTCTGGGAAAAAGAAACCACTCTGATAAGCTCACCGAGTGGCACAGTATTAAAAATACGTTCTCTCAGATGCATAGTTTTGCAGTATACGCTAATGATTATGAATCTGTTGGAGCAGATCACCAAAGATGGAATCTGAGTGCCCTGCACAGGAGTATCAAACCCAGCAGTTTTATCAGTCATGTGGAAGTACAGTACATCAACAGTCTGCTGATATATTTTGTGGCTGATGCACAGATTGGCAGAGTGGTGAATAATGGTTCTGAGAGAGCAGTAGTACACAGCAACCTGGATCACTCGATAAGCTGGGCCCACGCAAAGTCTCACCTGAGGGACAAGGAATTCAGCCCATCTGGAATGCAGTAACCCAGAAAATCATGTAGGGATGGTAGTGGACAAGCAACAACATGAGATCCCAGTGTGATTCTGTTATGAAAAGGGCTAGTTGCCTTCATTGCATAAACAGAGGAGTAAGAGCAGGGAGGTGATTTTTATCTCTACAGATAATTTTGTGTTCAGCTCTGATCACATTTTTGAAATATGCTGAAAGATTGAAGAGAGTGCAGGAAATAACCACAAAAGATTTAAGTCTTTTTTAAAGCCTTATAGTGATACTTTAATGGCTCAATCTGTTTATCTTATCAAAAGGAAGCAGAGGTTACTTGATTACGGTGTATCATGGGGAGAAAATACCAGGAACTAAAGAGCTCTTGATCTAGCAGAGAAAAGCATAAGAACCCCTGACATTGTTAACAGCAATGGAATAAACTATTCAAATTCTCCATCCCTTAATCTTCAAATCATGCCTGGATGCCTTACAGAAAAATAAACTTTAGCCAAACACAAGTTAAGGGGGCTCAATACAGGCATAAGTGAAATTTAATGGTCTGTGATACAAAGGATTTCAATCTGTGCTTCATCCTAGTGCCCTTATGGACACTGCTCTAAAGAGCTGAGAAGGGCAGGAGACCCTCAAACACCACTCCCAGAGCTGGTTGGGTGCAAGCTGACCTAATTAGGAGTGCCCTCATGAACAGCTCTGTGTAACTCACACAAAATTCTCCCCACAGGCATCCAGCTGCATTGTGATTCTTCCCCATTCCCATAGCATCCTCAGTATCTTTGCATTATCCTGCCGTATGCATTTAAGTTTGCTTGTTCCAACTGAAGCCACCCCAGATATGTAACATTGATACTCTGTCAGGGTGGAATGAATTAAATCAAGGTTTAAATCACCAAAAAATATTTTTAAATCAAAATAAGTAATTACCATTGAACTCACTGGCACTTCCATTTTTGAGAGAACCAATATAGAATGAGGTTTCCTTAGAAAAGCTGAGTTATGCTGAAGTAAAAGAGGAAATACATTTATGGAATCACCATTATGGTCTGCAGTCATGGTACTCCAAAATAAGGGGCATGTACTATGTAATATAAAAAAGAAATGACCCTCTGGCAACTGGCAACTCTAGATTTCTTTTACTGCAGCTTTCTCTATTGTATATTTGAATTACTGTTCTAAACCTAGTTAACTAATTAAACAACCCATAAGGATTATCTAAACTTATTTTTTCCCCAACAACATCCAACACAGCAACTGGCTTGGGAATTTACTTGTCAAATCATATTTGCACTAAAAGGCACAGTCCTGAAGAATAATGCATTGCAAAGTGAATTATTTAAATTGCTAATCAAGTGATCCACTCAGCCATATCCACACCATTTTCTCTAAATAGTTTTCCTTAGGTTTCAGTTCTGCAATTAGGCCCTGCATGTCCTCCTTGCACTGCTTACCCATGACACCTTTTCCTCTTTTACCCACGGAACAAATTTCTTCAAAATATTCCCAGCTAGGGTTTCCTCTTATGCCCAGAAGCCATATCAGTTTTTCTGTAGCAAAAGTATGGGGGGGATATAAGATGATGTCCTTTATATACTGCCTCTGTCCTTTCCTATATTTTTGTCTCCTTAACAAATTCCTATGCTGTGCTTGGCCAAGGTTTTCCACCACCACATAAACACAAAGCAAAAAACAACCTTATTCAGGCTGTCTTTCTTTGCACATGTTGCTTTTTAGTTCACTGAGAAATAGAAATTGAAAGCCCTGAACTCTCAAGAAGCAAGAGCTAGCAATTAGGCTGTACAGGCTAGAGCTATTTTTATGAGACTGTATGCATATGTATATCATGTTTGTGATGAGATTTAATTGTATTTAATTGTATTTAATTTTATTATTATTATTTATTATTTATTTAATTTAATTGTATTTAATTGTATTTAATTTTAAATGAGAAATTTAGTATTTTATTGCTGATGTTAAAAAATCCAATGTTTACTTTTTTAAAAAATCATTGATTTTTATCCACACTGCACTCTGTACTGACCAAACAAATTGCATTTGAAGCATAAGTTTAATCTTTTCCCCACAAAAGAGAGCCAGCAGAGGGCAGACTCTCATTCCATTTGTACTAATTATAATTTACCAGTCACATGCATTTTTCATGGAGAACTAAAGGTGGGATTTTCACAAGTATCCAAGGCTGATCTAACTTGATTCCCGTGGAAGTCAAATGTTAAGCTTCTAGTTACATCAATGAGAGCAGTAGGGTTTTCGAAAACACTTGATCTAACGAGCTTTGTTGTACAGAGAATACATCTTTCTGAACACTGGAACCCCCATGTTCTCTCTGCTGTTCATGCTTCGGTTTTCCTGAAGTAGTGCAATATGCTTGCCCAAAGTCATGCTTATTAAAAACGCTAAAACGGTACTTAGGGCTGCTAAGTGGTATCAACTATTGCACTTCAGGCACCTCCTACCACATATTCAGAAGCTTGCAACGTCTTCCCCATGTAATTTTGCAGCTCATAAAATGATCCAAGAACCATAGCCATGCCGCTCCTCATCATGCCCACATGTGGAATTAAAACACAAAGCCCAATGAGTAAACAAAGCAGAGAAGAAGAAAGCTGAGAGACTACACCAGGGGTGGGGAACCTCTTTTGCATTGGGGGCCACTGACCCACAGAAGAAGATCAGTCAGGTGCCACACACAAGTGAGAAGCAAAAAACAGAATGAACACCCTCACTGATGTGGCTTCCAACAGAGGAACAGGAAAAAACCTCACCTCACTTGTGCCACTTGGGGCACCAGGGTTCTCCTCACTTTCCAACCCTGGGGGGAAATGCCAGAATGAAGTGTTCAGTGTGCAGAAATGGACTGCTGGGGAGGTCTGGATGGGAAATATGGTGCAGGAACAGCTAGGGGGGCAGGGTCTTGGCGGGAGTCAGGGCACAGGAGTGGACTGAGGTGTGGGAGGTAGGGTGCAGGAGTGTGCTGAGGGTGGGGTCCTGTGGGAGGCAGGGTGCAGGACTGGTCTGAGGGTAGGGGTGGAGGTCTAACCAGGAGGTACTGTGCAGTAGGGAGCTGGGTGTGGGGTCTAGGAGGAAGGGTGTGGGAAGGAGCAGAAGTGATTAGCTGGCACAGTTCCTGGGGAGATCCCAGGTAGCCACACCACTCTGTACTCACAGGCATTGCCCTCTGGCACTCCCTATGGTCACACTTCCCAGCCAGTGGAAGAGGTCGGGATGGAGCATACAGGAGACTGCTTCACTGAGGTGCAATTCCCCAGCTGCATGGGAAGGGCATAGGCATAGGCATAGGCAGAGCTGGCTACACAGGGGTGCCCCACTGCAAGGATGAAGGGGCAACCTTGAGCCTCGTGGGCGAAATTGAGAGAAGTGGGGTCCAACTCCAGGTTCCCCGTCCCTGGATTACAATACTGTTTACTCAATTGTCTCTAGTTTATGAAAAAGAATATTGAGAAGCAACTTGAATACAGTGTAAAAGTACAAGCACAGGAAGAAAATAGCAGGTACTAAAGGCCTTTTAATTTAGCTGGAAAAGGTATAAAATCAAGAACCAAATGCTGGAAGTTACAGCTTGACAATTTCAAAATAGAAATAAGGCATACACCTCTGACAGCAAGAGTGAGTAACCACTGGAACCCACCATTGAGGTATGTTGTTGATTTGCCATTGCTTGATGGGGTCGTGCACAACTTGACCTGCTGCTCACAAATGGGGAAGAACTAGTAGAAGAAATAGAAGTGGGAGGAAACCTGGGCTGCAGTGACCATGAGATCGTAGATTTCGAGATCCAGACAAAAGGAAGAAAGGTGAGCAGTAACAAACAGACCCTTGATTTCAGGAGAGCAGACTTCGACTCCCTGAGAGAACGGATGAGCAGGATCCCTTGGGAAATGAAGGGGAAAAGAGTTCAAGAGAAATGGCAGAATTTTTAAAGAAGTCTTACTGAAGGCACAGGAACATCCCGCTGCATAGTAAGAAATGCAAACATGGTAGGCAACCAGCTTGGCTTAACAGGGAAATCCTTAGTAAGCTTAAATTCAAAAAGGATGCATACAAGAAATGGAAACATGAACAGTTGAGTGAGGAGGAGTATAAACATATGGCTGGAGAATTCCGGGCAGTAATGAGGAAAGCGAAAACACAATTGGAACTGCAGCTGGGAACAGAGGTGAAGAGTAACAAGAAGGGTTTCTACAGGCATGTTAACAATAAGCAGGTTTTCAGAGAAGGTGTGGGGCCATTACTGGATGAGGGAGGTAACGTAGTGACAGATGATGTAGGAAAAGCTGAAGTACTCAATGCTTTTTTTGCCTCAGTCTTCACGGGCAAAGTCAACTTCCACATGATGGTCCTAGACAATGCAGTATGGGAAGTTGGAGGGCAGCCATCTGTGGGGAAGGAACAAGTTCTGAGCTATCTAGAAAAACTAAATGTGCACAAGTCCATGGGCCTAGATTTAATGCACCCAAGGGTACTAAGGGAATTGGCAGAGATCATTGCTGAACCTTTGGCCGTTATCCTTGAAGACTCTTGGAGATCGGGGGAGATACTGGAGATGACTGGAAGAAGGCAAATGTAGTGCCCATCTTTCAAAAAGGAAAGAAGGACAATCCAGGGAACTATAGACCAGTCAGCCTTACCTCAATCCCTGGGAAAATAATGGAGGGAATCCTCAAGGAATCCATTTTGGAGCACTTGGAAGAGGGAAAGTGATCAAAAGTAGCCAACATGGATTCACCAGGGGCAAGCACTGCCTGACCAATCTGATTAGCTTCTATGACGAGGTAACAAGCTCTGTGGACATGGGGAGTCAGTGGATGTGATATACCTTGACTTCAGCAAGGCTTTTGATATGGTCTCCCACAACATTCTTGTCCGTAAATTAAGGAAATATGAATTGGATCCTTGGACTATAAGATGGATAGAAAGCTGGCTTGATGGTTGGGCTCAAGGGGTAGTGGTCAATGGCTCAATATCTGGATGGCGGTCGGTTTCAAGCGAAGTGCCACAAGGCTCAGTTCTGGGGCCAGTGTTATTCAACGTCTTTATTAATGACCTGGGTGAGGGACTGGATTGCACCCTCAGCAAGTTTGCAGATGACACAAAACTAGGGGGAGAGGTAGATACGTTGGACACTAGAGATGAAACCTAGAGTGACCTGGATAAATTGGAGGACTGGTCCAAAAGAAATCTGATGCAGTTCAACAAGGAGAAGTGTAGAGTCCTGCACCTGGGGCAGAAGAATCCCAAGCATTGTTACAGGCTAGGGACCAACTGGCTCAGCAGCAGTACGATGGAAAGGGACCTGGGGTTATGGTGGGTGAAAGGCTGGATATGAGTAAACAGTATGCCCTTGTAGCCAAGAAGGCTAACGGCATACTAGGGTGCATTAGGAGGAGCATTTTGAGCAGATCTAGAGAAGTAGTCATTCCCCTCTATTTGGCACCGGTGAGGCCACATCTTGAATATTGTGTCCAGTTTTGGGCCCCTGCAATATAAAAAGGATGTGGATTTGCTGGAGCAAGTTCAGCGGAGGGCAACAAATATGATTACGGGGCTGGAGCACAAGACCTATGAGGATAGGCTGAGGGATTTGGGCTTGTTTAGTTTTCAGAAGAGAAGACTTAAGGGTGATTTAATAGCAGCCTTCAACTTCCTGAAGGGGAGCTCTAAAGAGGAGGGTGAGAAACTGTTCTCAGTGGTGTCAGATGGCAGAACAAGGAGTAATGGTCTGAAGTTAAAGAGGGAGAGGCGTAAGTTAGATATTAGGAAAAACTACGTCACCAGGAGGGTGGTGAAGCACTGGAATGTGTTGTCTACAGAGGTGTGGATTCTCCATCCCCCGAGGTTTTTAAGTCCCAGCTTGACAAGTAGTCCTGTGGCACCTTATAGGGTGAAACAGGGCAGTGCTCCATTTGGTCCGGTGTCAGGGAGCTGGCAGTGGTCTGCGTCTGATGTTTAAGAGGACAACGTGTATGGCACTAGGAAGATATGACAGTGTGTAACATTATGACCTAATATACTACCAAAAGATACTAATATACAGTAAACCCTCGAGAAACACACAATGAAGTTGCACATGTCTTGGGTTAATGTAACTGCTATCCCTGACAGGAGTGGGGAACCTCTCCTTTCTGGGGTGGCAGCTACGAGTCAGGCTGCAGTCCCTGACGGTAGCGGGGAAACTGCTCATGTCAGGGGCAGCACCCTGACTCTTGCCATCCACGGCAGACACTGCTGTCAGGGGCAGCACCTGCGAGTCAGGCTGCCACCCCTGACAGGAGCGGTTTCCTGGTCTACAGAGTGGCGGGGAGCTGGGAGCCACGCAGCAGCCTGGCTCCCGGCTCTCCTCTGCTTGCAGAGCTGGGAAACTGAGCAGGGCAGCATCCCTGCTTAGTTTCCTGGCTCCAAGGAGCAGAGGGGAGCCAGGAGCCAGCTCCTCTCCACTGTTTCTTGGCTCCTCTCCACTGGCTGGAGCCAGGAAACTGAACAAGGCTGCTGCCCTGCTCAGTTTCCACACTCTGCAACCTGAGGGCAGCAGGGAGCATGGCTGCTGCCTGATTCCCAGCTCCCTGCCACCTGCAGGACTTGGGAAGCTGACAAGCTGGTCAGTTTTCTGCGTCCTGCAAGCAGCAAGTGTCGGGGAGACAGGAACCAGGCTGCCCCCTGGTTCTCGGCTCTCTGCCACCCTATGAGTCAGGAAACAGATCAGTCCCACTGGGCTGGTCAGTTTCCTGGCTCCTACAAACCCTGTCTTTCCTCAACTTGCACGGAAATTTGAGTTATGTGCGGGTTGCAGAAATGCATCCCCCTCATAACTTGAGGGTTTACTGTACTGTATGACGTTAGTAGTAACAGAGAGGTAGCTGTGTTTGTTTTGTTAAAATACACGCTATCAATCATGTAGCACTTTAAAGACTGACAGTAATTTATTAGTGACAGAGAGATAGCCATGTTAGTCTGTATTCTATCAAAACTTGTTTTATCTATCAAACATTTTATTCTATCAAAAATTGTTTTAACAATTTCTTAGGTGATGAGCTTTCATGGGACAGACCCAGTTCTTCAGATCAAAGTGGGTATGTCCCATGAAAGCTTATCACCTAATAAATTATTTTGTTAGTCTTTAAAGTGCTACATGACTGGTTTGTTTTATATGGTATGAGTACAGTATAAGAACCTACACAGAACAGAATACTGGACAAACGAGGCCATTGGTCTATTCAAGTACAGGAACTGCTGCGCTTTGTGAGGAAGGAGACTATACTTGGCACTATGTTTGATGTTGGCACTCTGTGGAAAACAGAATTTGTATAAAGTTATAACTCAAGAACTATGCTCAGTTATTTAGTGAGAGATTTGGTTTATAAGTTATTTTCTAACATTATGACTATGTTAGATACCAGTAAAGCCACTGCCCTCTTTCCTTCCTGAACTCACCAATGTATTTTATCTGAAGCTGGTTTTTCATTTTACCCCTCTTCCATCTTTCCACAAACCATCTCTTTGGTGATCTAATTACTACAGTAAGCCTTCCTCGGCCTGAGAGAACTTACCATTTGTGGACGGCTCTCCATTTTCCTCCTGGGAGAAGGAAGCCGGGGTAACTGGACTTGTCCAAGATGTTGCTGCCTTTCTTCTGACACTGATATTATCTGTGCTTTTATGACATGCTCCCCTTCCTCAGTTGAGATTACTGGAGTGTGACCTATATGCAATTATGCTTCAAGAACCCAATGAATCTTCAACTACCAGCACTACTACTATACTGTCATCTCCACTGGCTCTGGACCCTGTTCCTAGATAAAGGCTAATCTTCTCCCACATTTTTCTCTTTGATTACTCTTTAAATTCTTGCTGAACCCAGATGGGCCTTTGCTGCCCTTTTGGCTGTTCCTGCGATTATCTTTAAATTACATACCATTGTAAAAGGTGATCTTTTCATTAATTTATGTAAATAGGACCTTACTCCAAGACTTAGCTATTACTTACAAATGAGTCATGCTGCTATCAGTGACTGGCTATGTTTAACTCTCTTTAATTTGTTCAAAATAGCTTCTAATAGGTCTCTTTAGCTCGTTACTCTTGCAACAGAAAGCAGTGGAGATAACTGAGTTAGTCTGGAGATGTGGTAACCCTTTCTGTGACTACGCAGTGGGCAGAGCTTAAAAATAGAGAACCATAAGTACTATGGCAATAGAAGATTAGCTACTCAAGATGACACATTCAGACTTTGAAGGCAGTCAGCCAGTGAATTAGAGAAAAACACTTGCAGAGACTTCAGCCTGTTTATTCCCCGCTTTCACCTGTGCGAAAGGAGCCTCACATTTGCCTGAGTTATGGAAAAATTAGAAGTGTTTACCAAAACTGAAAATGAGGACATAAATTGACATGCATATAAAACCAAGCAGAATTAGAGTAGGTTGAAGTCCAAGGGCTTTGTAAGAGATGCTGTATCTTTCTTATTACCATATAATTCCATTCTTTGTAAAGTGAAAGAATGAATTTATGAGAAGAGCCTACAGTGGTATTGGAAATAATATTATAAAGAAGTTGCTAATTTGTCAGTGTGCTGCAAACAGTTTGCTCAGCTCTGTTAGTTTCAACTACTATCACATACTTCTATGCTTAATATCACCATACAAAAAACTTATCTCCTTGGCTTGTCACTTAGATTAAATCTCCTCCTCTTTAAATTTTTCTCCCCACAATAGGGTCGTCCTCTCCAGTGCACCCCTTCATGGTCTGGGATGTCCGGGCAGCAACTCTGCATCAGGTTCCCTCTTTTCAGGGCTCTGCACTATCTATAAGAAAGCATTTTGGAAGTCAAACACCCCCTTACTTTGTCAAGTTTATTATCAAAAGCTTTCAAAATCAGGTCCTGAGAGTCCAAGTCATAAGTTCATGCTCTTTAAGGTTTATACATCATCCTTAAGGCATTCCCAGGCCTTCTTGCCTGGAGCCTTCCCTGGTTTATCAGGGCACTCCCAGTCCTGTCCAAGCACCCTTTTCTGCCTTCAGCATCTCCCCTCTGAAGCTATACCAACTTCCTGCAGCTCTCCTTACTGTCTGTGTGACAGGCTCCCACAGAAGAGAGAATTCCATATCATATAACAGCCTTTTGTTGAAAATGACAAATAGTGGACCTCTCCAGAAGAATCTCATTAAGCCTAGGTCCACCTGCAGCCTAATGTGCTTATTTGTTTAAACACTTCAAAGTTCAAACAACATATCAGTCACATTTGGAAAACACACATTTTTAACTATAATTTATTATTTATAGGCATTACACAGTCTTTTAATTAATTGTGTCAAACAAAAATATCTCTTCCCAATATGTAATGTTGTGTTTTCTATGGTCTCTTGACATTAAAGTTAATGAAACAGCTCTCAGTGCAAACTCCTGTAAGAAACGGCTCTCTGCAATGTGCTAGGTTTGTTAATCAATTTTACTTGTGTGCAATACAGCCCAAGACAGACAGGTAGTCTACGTGTCATATTTTCAGCGATCTTGTGAGTGAAAAGATCACTCAAAAGATCTCTGAAAATATAACACCTACGCTACATCTACACTCAAACACTACAACGAAGTAGGCTATTTCGAAGTAACGACATCGAAATAGGCTACGTCAACGCGTATCAGCCACACATCCTCTGGGGCTGGTGCCGTCGATGTTCAGCATCAAAGTAGCCACGGGGAACGTCGAAAGGGGCCGCCCCAGAAGGAAAAGCAGAGTGTCCACACACACAAGCACCTCCCCCCTTCACAATAAGGGGCCAAGAAAGCCCGTGGATAGGGTCACAGGGCAGACTAGCCCTTCCGGGGCAACAGCATGCCGCTTCCTTAAAGAATCTCTCCCAGACACAACTCGGCCTGCACTGCACGAGCCCTGCATTGGTGACACAACCTTGCAGACCTCGAGCCCACAGACTTGGACATCCAGCAGCGGCTGGAAGCCCTCCAGGTTTCTCCTGCGGGGCAGGCGTCCTGCTAAACACTGCGCTAGGCCACCCAGCAGCTCCTGGCAGGGGAGCCCTCCCCAGGGGCACAAGGGGATGCTCTGGACCATCAGGCCCCCTGTTTCCCCCACATCCGGGTGCCCCGCCGGCTCTGGAGCTACCCCTCCAGCACCAAGTGGTGGGTGCATCTGGTCATGGGGGAATGGGACAACGACCAGTGGCTGCGGAACTTCTGCATGATCTGGCAGACCTTCATGGAGCTCTGCCAGTGGCTCACCCCCACCTTGAGGCACCAGGACATCCAGATGCAGCACGCCCTCACTATTGAGATAGTAGTAGTAGGCATCCTTCAGTCTGCATAGACTATGGATCGCGCCCTTTAAAGTTTCAATTGAGGACTTCATTTACAGCGTCTATTGTGACTATAAAGACCCACACGAGAGTGACAGTCCTTGCTGCATCTCTTGCAGATGTAGTGGGTGTCTGGCAAGTCCTTATTGTGCTTTCTGTGTGCTCGCTTCTCCTCTGCTAGCTGTCTGATCTTCAACTCGCCCTTCTGAAGGCCCTTGTGTAACCCCTGCCTCCATCTGCTGCGGTCGTCTGCTAGTTCTTCCCAGTTGTCCAGCTTGATGTCTACCTCTCTGAGGTCTCTCTTGCAGACATCTGTGTAACGCAACTGGGGGCGTCCGGGAGGTCTTTTGCCAGAGGCTAGCTCACCAAACAGGATGTCTTTTGGAATCCTTCCATCATTCATCCTGTGGATGTGGCCAAGCCAGCGGAGTCACCGCTGCCTGAGGAGGGTGTGCATGGTTGGGATTCCAGCTTGCTCGAGGACGGCGGTGTTGGTCACTCTGTCCTTCCATGATATTCCAAGGATGCGCCTGAGGCAGCGCAAGTGGAAGACGTTCAGCCTCTTTTCCTGGCGGGCATACAGGGTCCAAGTCTCGTTGCCATAAAGGAGGGTGCTGAGGATGCAGGCTCTGTAGACTTGCATTTTGGTGTGAGTGTACAGCTTGTTGTTATTCCACACTCTCTTGCTGAGTCTGGACAGAGTTGTGGCCGCTTTTCCGATCCTTCTATTTAGCTCAGTGTCCAACGACAGGGTGTCGGTGACGGTGGACCCGAGGTAAACGAACTCGTGGACGACCTCTAACGTATAGTTGTCAATGCTGATTGATGGGGATTCAGCAACATCCTGACCGAGTACGTTTGTCTTCTTTAGGCTGATGGTAAGCCCAAAGTCCTTGCATGCTTTGGAGAATTGATCCAGAAGTTTTTGAAGCTGGTCTTCTGTGTGAGACACGTCTGCGAACAGCATGTCTCTGATGAGGACTTCTCGCACCTTAGACTTAGCTTTCAGCCTTGCAAGGTTAAACAGTTTCCCATCAGATCTTGTGTGCAGCAAGATGCCCTCTGTTGAAGATCCAAAGGCATGCTTCAGGAGGAGTGCGAAGAAGATCCCAAACAATGTCGGAGCAAGCACGCATCCTTGTTTGACGCCACTCCTGATTCTGAAAGCATCTGATAATGCGCCGTCATATTGGATGGTTCCTCTCATGTCTTCGTGGAACGACTGAATCATCTTGAGTAACCATGGAGGACAGCCTATCTTGTGGAGCAGTTTGAACAGACCATCCCTGCTGACCAAGTCAAAAGCCTTGGTCAAGTCGATGAAGGCTATGTAGAGTGGCTTTCTCTGCTCCCTGCACTTCTCCTGCAGCTGCCTTAGAGAGAAGACCATGTCAACGGTAGACCTCCCTGCGCGGAATCCGCACTGCGATTCGGGGTACACCCTCTCAGCAATCTCCTGGAGTCTGCCAAGGATGATGCGAGCGAACAGTTTACTAGTGATGCTTAGGAGGGAGATTCCACGGTTGTTGTTGCAGTCGCTTCTGTCTCCTTTGTTCTTATACAACGTTACAATGTTAGCATTGCGCATATCCTGTGGAACCTGACCCTCTTTCCAGCACAGGCACAGTAGCTCATGTAGGGGTTCCAGGAGTGTGTCCGCGGCACATTTGATTACCTCTGGTGGTATACCATCCTGACCAGGGGCCTTTCCTGCTGCAATGCTGTCGATGGCTCTCTTCAGTTCATCCACAGTTGGTTCTTGATCCAGTTCATCCATTACTGGTAGGAGCTCGACGGCATCGAGGGCTGCGTCAACCACAAAGTTCTCGCGTGAGTACAGCTCGGAGTAGTGCTCAACCCAGCGCTCCATCTGTTTGGCTTTGTCAGCGATGACTTCACCAGATTTGGATTTCAGAGGTGCCATCTTGTTCTGGGTGGGTCCTAATGCCTTCTTCATACCCTCGTACATTCCTCTGAGATTACCAAAGTCGGCACAGGTCTGGATGCTGCTGCATAGCTGGAGCCAGTGGTTGTTGGCACAGCGCCTGGCTGTCTGCTGTACTGTTCTTCTGGCCTCTCTAAGCGCTTGCTGGGTACTCTGGCTTGGTGAGCGTTTGTACTCCAGGAGTGCAGCGCGCTTCTTTTCAATGACTGGAATCATCTCATCAGAGTTAGCTTCGAACCAGTCGTTCGTGTTTCTAGCTCTTCTTCCAAACACTGACAAGGCCATGTTGTAAACTGTATCCCTCAGATGTTGCCATTTGGATGTCACATCGGTGCCCCCAGGGCCGCTGCGCAGATTTTCCTGGAGGGTCTCTCTGAACTTTTCAGCTTTCTCCGAGTTTGCCATCTTTCTGGCGTCAATGCGGGGCCTTCCAGCAGATTTAGAGCGGTACAGCTTCTTGGGTCTCAGCTTGAGCTTGGAGCAAACTATCGAGTGATCTGTATCACAGTCAGCACTATGATAGCTGCGTGTCAGAAGGATGTTTTTGAGGTTATTACGCCTAGTGATGACCACATCTAGTTGATACCAGTGCTTCGAGCGTGGGTGTCTCCATTACACTCTGTGCTGTGGCTTCGTTCGGAAGAATGTGTTTGTGATGCACAGATTGTGGTACATGCACAGTTCAAGGAGACGCTGTCCATTGTCATTCATTTTTCCCACACCGAAGTGTCCTAAGCAGGAAGGCCATGAGGCCCAATCAGCTCCAACTCTTGCATTGAAGTCACCCAAGATGTACAGTTGTTCACGAGCAGGTATTTGCGCTACAGCAGCACTAAGCACGTCGTAGAACTTGTCTTTTACTTCTGGTGTGGCATACAGGGTTGGAGTATAAGCGCTGATCAGGTGGACAGGACCAGTTCAAGTTTGAAGCGTGATCCGAAGAAGTCTTTCTGATCCGCCCATGACTAATTCCACCATTTGTAGAAGGGTGTTTCTGACAGCAAAGCCAACACCATGCTTTCTGGGTTCTTCTTGGGCTTTACCCTGCCAGAAAAAGGTGTAGTCCTTTTCCTTTAGAGATCCCGAATCTGCAAGTCGCGTCTCTTGCAGTGCAGCGATATCAACTCTGAGCCTCTTCAGTTCCTCGTTGATGACACCGGTCTTGTGGGTGTCACTGATGGACTCAAGATCTTCAGTCAAGCCGGTCAGCATGGTCCGCACATTCCAGCAGGCAAGCTTGAATTGTTGATGTTTCTCATTTCTTGTTGATTTTCTTATTGGTTTGCCTGGTGCCCAAATTTCAGTCACTTGTCAGGTTCAGGAACCTTAAGCCTCACGCACCCAGCGAGGCAGGTGAGCTGTGGCGGGACAGTACCTTATTGGCTGGGGGCTGCCCAGCTTGAGGCGGGCAGTGACTGTCCAGTGAGATGCGAGGATCTCTCCCACCGTCAAAGGCAACTCCTGGCACTCGTTCTCTACGCCAATCGAGCAAGAGCTTATAACCGATATCTGTTGCCTCCCGTGTTGACGCAACGCTGTTCAGCGATGCCGGAGTACCTCTCTGGGCGTGAGCCTGGGCATTTATTATGGAGACTCTGGGCTGCCCAGACACCAGTGTCCCCCTCTCGGCTTTACTGATATAGTCCAAAGGAGAGGATAACCTCCACATCTGGTACTAGCTCAGCTGTAGGAGTTGCTGGGACAGTGCCAGAAGTTGACACCGAACCACCTTCGGACTCCACTCCGGATTCTCTGTCAGGGTTCACTCCCGTAGCCTTTCTCCTTCCCAGGATAACCCACAAGGCAGTGGGGTGTGGAGAATGTGGTTAAGGATCCCACTACTTCATACCTCCCTGTCACCACAGCTCCCTGTGGAGCAATGACCTCATATCCCCGGGACCCTCCTCCCTACCTTTCGCCCCACCCCAGCTACCATCATCATAGGACCCTCCCCAACCCACTACCCCCATCTGCTCCCATGTCCGCCCTCCTCACTGCACTGGCCCCTCTCCCCCAGCTGCTCTCAGTGCCCCCAGGTCCACCTTCACCCATCGCTCTTCAGGCTCTTTTCTTCAGAGACTCCTTTTCCTGGTAGTGCTGCCTTGCAGGGCACAGGTGGAACACCATACCCCCACTATCGAGAAGAGGGTCACAATAGCAGTCTGGAAGGTGGCCACTCCAGACAGCTACTGCTCCGTGGGCCAGAAGTTTGGCATTGGCAAGGCCACAGTCAGGGCTGTCGTGATGGAGGTAATGAGGCCTGGGCCTGAACCCACTGCGGGGGGTGGGAAGGGGGGTGGACTCTGTGTACCCTCACAGGCACCCTTGTCCCCTCTGCGCAGGTGGTGCGTGCGCCCAATGCCCTGCTGCTGCAGAGGGTCATCCAGCTGGGGACCTGGACGTGGCCATCGCAGGATTCGCCTCCATGGGATTCCATAACTGCTTTGGGACCCTCGATGGGTCCCCTTCCGCACCCCGGACCACAGTGGTGGGTGCTATATCCACTGGAAGGGATATCACTCTGTGGTCCTGCAGGCCATGGTGTACAGCCGTGGCCGCTTCCAGGACTCATATATTGGCTTGCCCAGCTGTACTCGTGACGCTCGCATGTTCCACAGTTCGGGTCTATGCCACCGGCTGGAGGCGGGGACCTACATCACCCAGAGGGATCTCCCTCTGGGGGAAACCACCGTACCCCTCTGCCTCGTGGCAGATGCAGCCTACCCTCTCCAGCCCTAGCTTATGCGCCCCTACACGGGCCACCTCAATGCCGGCCAGGAGCACTACAACACCTGACTGAACCACGGCCACCAAGTGGTTGAGTAGGCCTTCGGGCGCCTGAAGGGCCGGTGGCGTTGCTTCCTGGCCTGCCAGGACGTGGGCCTCCCAAACATCCCCCAGGTTGTGGGTGCCTGCTACACGCTCCACAACTTGGTGGAAAGCAAGGGGGAGGCCTTCGTGCAGGGCTGGGCACTGGAGGCGGGAACAGGCTATCCCCAGCTGGCCGCTGCCCCTAGCCGCCAGGCCCACCAGGGCGGGGTCCAGGTCCGGGAGTCCCTGGGGGAGTTCTTTGACCAGGGGGCCTAGTGAGTGCCACCCAGGCCATGCCTGGTGGGTCCCCTGCACACTGCCCCTAGCACCCACACACCACCCTCACCGAAAGCACACAGGACACAGGGTTTTTGAAAAATAAAACTGCTTCATTGTTTAAATAACCAAAACCTCGCCTCTGTGTGTATAAAACTAATGACAAACAGCATAATGGAAAATAACTATATACACGGAGGGACAACTATAATAACTGTATACAGAGCAGGACAACTATAATAACTATATATGGGGGGGACAACTATATACATGGGGGAGACGTGGGCAGGCCAGCCATTGTCCCATCATTCCGGGGCAGAGGTGGACAGGTGCGACCCCCCCCGTGTTTGGGTGGCTGGTACCCCTCTCAGCCTGGGTCCCCAGCTGGGGACCAGGTGGTCAGGGAGGTACAGCCAGGGCAGGTCATTGGCCCGGTTGTCAGCCCCAGTGGGCTCCTGCCCTGTGGAACTGGTGGGTGGAGCGGCAGGCGGGACATCAGGCAGGGAGGCAGGGAGAGCAGCACAGAGGACAACGGGGGAGCAGCTGGGCCACTAGCTCCTTGAAGGTGGAGGCCACCCGGTTAAAGGTGGCCATGAAGTCCCACCGGGCCCCCCCGGTGCCAGGTGGCCTCCTGCTCCTTGAAGTGGAGCCTCCACTCCATGATGTCCACCTGGCACCAGAGGGCAGCGTCCACCTCAGGGTTGTGGGTGGTGCACCTCTGGCCCCAGTGTGGGTGGGCCTGTCCCAGCGCCGGTGGTGCCCCTGGGCAGTGGTGGTCTGGAGGTCTCAGGGGGCTGTCTGGGACCACAGATGGTGTGGCTGTGGAAACAGCGGGGAAGCAGTGAGGGAAGCCATGAGACTTGAGCCCTGACCCCTGGCCCACCCTTCCATCCCCCCAAGGGCATCTGGTCCCCATCCCCCATCCCCCATCGGTACGTGCAGTGGCCTTGTGGGTTGCTCCTTCCAATGGTCTGCCCCTCCCACCACGGGCAGGGCATGGCACTGTCCAGGGGTGAGGGTTCTAAAGGGCACTGGTGGCTGGGGCACTGCCCTGTGCCATTGTCTGCTTGGGCCCTGGCAGGCTGGGGTCTGCTGAGGATGTGGGGGGCCCCCAGTCAAGTGGTGCCCCTACCCCATGCTCTAGGGGTGTGTGCCCTGTAGGGCACGTACCCAACAGTCCACTGCCATGGCCAGGGGAGGCCTGTCTGGCAGATGCCTGTCTGGAGTTGTGGAAGGGGATGTCCAGAACGAGCTCCCCCTCCTCGCTGGACCACTCTGTGGCCAGGGTGGAGGGTCCTGGCTGTGGCCCTGCGGGTTCAGGGCTGGGCTCTGGACCCGACTCTGGCTCCAAGGCCTGCTGGGCTTCTCGGCCATGGTGCCAAGGGTGGCTGGGGGAAGCAGGTGTCCTGGGGGCCCAAGATAGGGGCAAGCGGTGGGGGCAGCCCCAGACTGGCTGGCCAAGTCCTGGGCCCAGCCGTAACTTTGACGCAGCTCTTTGACCTTACTCCTGACATGGTCAGGAGTGCGGCCAGGGTGACCCCGGGTGGCCAGGCCCTCGGCCAGCCAGGCAAACACCTCTGCATTCCACCACTTGCTCCCCATTACGTGGAGCACCTCCTCCTCACCCCAGAGCCCCAGCAGGTCATGAAGCTCAAAGTCAGTCTCGGAAGGGCCTGCTTCCTGTCCCGCTGGCTGGAGGCCTGGGAGCCCTGGGATGGCCCGGGGGGAGCTCTGGGGACCCTCGGGGGGCTGGCTTGCTGCCATGGTCTCCCTCTGGGCTGTGCAGGGGCACCTCGTGGCACGGCTGCTCCCTTCATGGTCTCAGCTTCCTGCTACAGGGTTTCTGGGTCCCTGTGGCTTTAAGAACCGCTGGATGGAGAGATCATAGAGCCCCGCAGAGGCTGGATAGCACATTTCTGCCTAACAGCTGATTGCTGCCGTGGCGGAGCTCGCTATTTCAAAATAGTGGGACGTGGAACATCTGCACGTGTCCTACATCGATGTTAGACGTCAACGTAGGGTGCTATTCCCATCTTCTGATCAGAATAGTGTCTCACCGTCCAGCTTCAATTTCAACTTCAAAGTAGCATGTGCCGTGTGTGGATGCAGTACAAGCTATTTCGAAGTTGGGCTTGCTACTTCAATATTGCATTCAAGTGTAGACACACCTCTGATGTAATTAGTTAGATATTAATAAGAACAATATATCCTAAATGATACTGTGTTTCAACTCGTAAAGCAATTCAGAGTTATTAGAGATCAATGAGTGCTGGGCATGTAAGTACCTTTGAGAATGCCTCCCCAAATTCTTAGTAAAATATAGCAACTCACAACAGCAGTACTACTAGAAAAGTGCCTATGACTTGTACTGAATTATTAGACTCCATTGTGCACTGTATAGTCACAGAACAAAAATTTGATATAAGACATCATAGCTATGTCTATGCTACAGCAATCCGTGGACAGAAGTCACCATCGGAAGAAATCTTCCAACAAAACTTCTGTCGCCAGATTGCCGCCAGACTGCAAAGTGGATCAAAAAGTTGATCTGCCCTGTTGACAGACTGGCCAGGCTGCCCAGCTGCTCTCACAACAGAATGGCCAACTGGAAGCGCAGCAGACAAGGCTGCCAGTAAGCAGGAAACCCTGTCTGTCGACGGAGGGCCCTTCCAGCACGTCCACACTTGCTCTCTGGTGACAGACTCTGTCAACAGAGGGGTTTTGCCTTCTTGGGGGATGGTAGACCACTGTCAAGAAAAGTGCTGCATTCCGTCACCTTACTGTAAACAGAAGACATTTATGGATGCGCTGTGAGTTTTGTTGACAAACACATTTACTCTCTAGTGTAGAGGCAGCCAATGTGTTTCTCCTCCTTTCTATTCACAAGTAGTAAGCCATGTTTAAAGTCCTTTATTCTGTGAATATTCTGGGAAGACAAGGAGTTCCTGCACCAGAGGGGGGTCTGGTGCTGCAAAGCCACAGCGTTCGAGCACCTGTTCAAGGACCTCAATGGCTGGGGTCACCCCACCCACACCCTGGACCAGGTGAGGTCCAAGGTTAAGGAGCTTCAGCAGGACTATTGCAGGGCCCAGGACAAGTCCAGGTCGTTGGGGACTGCAGTCACCAGCTGCCCCGACTTCAAAGAACTAGACCGCCTCCCTGCGCCCAAGGAGGCAGGACCCCTGGATGTGATCCTTGACACTGTGGACCCAGATGCAGAGCTGGAGCTCGAGACATGGTCGGAGGGAGAGGACCGCCTGGGACCAGCGGCTGGCACCAAGTGCCCGCAGAGGCTGCAGACCATCAGCAAAGAGGAGGGCTTGAACTCGGGGGCTGCCCTCATCAACATCCCATCAGGCCCATCTAGATGGGCTCCCTCCAACTATTCCTCACCCGAGTTCCTGGAGGGACCCTGAGGTATGTGCTGTGCATGCCAGTTGCCATGGGGCTCGAGGAGGGGGCGCCCAGTCCTATGCAGGGTGGCCACAGGTCACCCACGTGGCCATCGGTCCTGGGGCACATGCAGGCCGGACAGCCCTGCTCCACTGGCCTCAGAGGACCAACACGTGGCACTCAGCAGTGTGTGGCTGGGACAACACCATGGGCTGCTTGACCATGGAGGGACCAGAGGGGGTGTGGAAGGGACAAACAGGGGAGGGAAGTTCTCAGGGGCCGTCTCTCAGGACTAGTGGCCTGTTCCTCTCCCCTCTTTTGTCTCCACAGCTCCAGCAGCCAGACCAGCCCTTTCAAAGGCCCGGGGAGTCCAACCACTGAGGGAGTGATGGGGATCAGCCCAGACCCCAACCAGGGACCCCATGGAGCCACCACCCGGCCATCTGCTGGTGACGCCAGGGCAGAGAGTAGGAGGCGTGTCGGGGGTGCAGCGTACACTGCAGCCCTGCAGGACCTGACAGGTGTGCTGCAGGAGTGGCTCACCATGGAGTGGCAGGACTGGGACCGAGTGGCAGCCAGCCTGTGCACCCTGACCCAGGCTGTGGTCAGCCACCTGGCCGTGAGTGGCACCCCATGATGAGCAACTCCTGCACACCTGCCCCTGCCACCCCAACCTACCCTCCATCATGTCCTGTTACCTGCCTGCCCTCCCACCTCCCGACCTCTCCTCCTGCCCTGATTTCTCCCCTCCCAGTGCACCCCCCACAGTGGCTACCACCCCCCTCCGAGCCTGATCCCACTTCCCTGGTTCCAACCCACCTCGCCTGGCTGACCTCATGCAGCTCGTCCACATGTTGCTGGTGAAGGCCAGCCAGGTGGAGGTCACACCCCCTGCCTCCCGCTTGCCCCATGCTGAGCCCAACAATGCCATGGGGGCCTTGCCCCAGCTGCACCCCTACCTCCCCATACCACCAGCCCTGTCCCAGGCCTGATGGGGCCCCCAGACATGGAGGGGAGGAATGGGTGCGGTGATGGGAATCAAGACCATCAGCCCCCCTCGAAGGGTAAAGCGTCCCACCTTGACCCCGGGCCCCCGGGGGCTCACAGAGCACCCACATGGGGCCACTATGCCCCTGTACATAGTTCCCCAAGCCCCCATTAGCTGCTTCCCCTCCTGCCTGTACATAGTTCTCTGGATCATGCAGAAGCAAACAGTTACAAAGCATTCCAGTAAACTGTTTATTGTTGTGTTTAACCCTGTGTCCCCTGTGCATATGTGGGGGTCTGGGTGGGGTGTGTGTGTGTTCAGGGTGGTGGTGGTGGGGGTGTGTGTGTGCAGGGTAAGGGTGGTCACTATGGCCTCCACTCGAAGGCCTGGTGCAGGACCTCCTGTACCCTCACCCCATCCTGCTGGGCCTGGCGGCACGGGGCAACAGGGGGCTGCTCATACCCATGCCCCACCTCAGCCGCCCACCCATGCACAAATGGCTCATCTTTGCCTCCACGAGGTTGTGCAGGGTGCAGGAGGCCCCAACCACTGCTGGGATGCTGTAGAGGCCCACTTTCAGCCAGGTGTGGAGGCATCTAAAGCGCCCCTTCAAGTGTCCGAATGCCCGCTCATCCGTGTTGCGGGCCCAGTTGAGCCGCTCATTAAAATCATCCTGGCTAGGCTGTGTGTTTACCCGCGTATGTCCTCACCAGCCAGGCCTGCAGGGGATAGGCTGCATCTGCCACAATGCAGGGTGGCATCATCATGTCCCCTTGGCCATGCGTCTGCCCAGACCCGAGTTCTGGAAAACCCTGCTGTCATGGGTGCAGTTCGACCAGCTCACACAGATGTCTTGGAAGTGACTGTTTGGCATCGACGGGTGCCTGCAGGATCCCACAGTGGTAGCCCTTCCAAATCACATAGGCCCTGCCTCTGTGCTTCGGGGCCCAGATGGCGATGTGTGTGCAGTGCAGCGCCCTACAGTAGTTCAGGAAGCCCGGGTCCTCGAAGTCCTGCATAGTATTGTCCAGGTCCCTGATGCAGATCAGCTGCTGCAGGAGGACCCTGCTGATGGCCCAGACAACCTGCAGGGTGTGCGGGGGGCACATTAATAAGTGTGGGGTGGGGTGCAGCATTCCCACCCATCCCTGTCTGCTGCATGGCAAGGCTCCCTGGGGCACTCGCCCTCTGCTCCCTGTGTGCCTGCCTATCCCCACCCCGTCCCTGCCGGGGCCCGCACACTTGGTTCCTGACGGTGCCCCTTGCAGGGTGTCACCTTCCCCCTGCTTCCCTTGTGCCCACCCAGAACTGGTGGCTGCTTGATTGGTGACTGTCTGGGGTGGCCAGTTTCCAGAGGGCAATGGCCACCCTTTTCTGGAGCAGGAGTGCTGGCCTCATGAGGGTGTCATGGTGCTGGAGGGCGAGCCAGTGGCAGAGCTGCAGGAATGTCCCCTTGGTCATCCTGAAATTCTATAGCCACCGGTTGTCACCTCAGTCTTCCAGCATCAGCCGGTCCCACCAGTTGCTGCTTGTGAGGAAGCCCCACAGGTGGCAGATGACCCAGGGGAACAAGTGCAGGCATTGCACCCAGAAGACAGCCTCCAGGAGGGTGGCTAGCAAGGTGGCCACCCAGAGTCACTGGTGCACAGCAACCAGGACCATAGGTGGTGTGCCGGCCATGGGCTCGATGTTGGGGGGAGATGCCCGGGGTGCCTTCTCTCCTTACTCCCCTTCTGCTTACCTATAGACAGTTAGTTGGCCCTCAGCATGTGCAGGCCAAGGCTTGGGGTGAGTGACCCTTTAAAGGGGCAGCAGGCAGTGGCCCTGGAAGGGCTCGTCCACATGGGACCCTGCCCCTGTACTTTTGAGAGAGCACCCTGGGACTTGTGGACACGCACTTTCAAAAGGGCGGGTCAGACCTTCACTCCCTGTTTACCTGTGTGGACACTCCCTTTCGAAAGGCTGTCTTTTGATGTTTAGTTTTGAAAGATGTCCTTTCAAAATGGAGCTGTAGTGCAGATGCAGCCATGGGATTTACCAATTTTGAAATAATGCACCTACTATTTCAAATTTATTTCAAAATAGCGTGTGCATAGTGTCGACAGCAAAGGTATTTTGAAATAGCAGTTGTTATCTCGAAATAACTTGGCTGTGTGGCCGTAGCCTTGCTGATCTATAGTACAAAGGTAGAAAACCCTCCGTTACCGAGAGAACAAAACTCTGCCCTTTGCCAACATACTCTGGTAAGTCGATACTGACAGAAAGGCTTCCCCTTCTCTTTAAGGGGTGAAAGTCAGATTTGCACCATACCTCAGTTTATTGTCCCAGGAAAATAGATTTCCAAGGGTTTGATATCTGGCTTTTTAACTTTAGAATCCAGACACATGTTGTTTCTAAAATATATAGTAGATTATAAGCTCTTTGGGACAGAGATTTTTTTTTCTGATCTGTATTAATACAGCACCTAGCACAGGGAATCCTAGTCAATGACCAGGGTTCCTAGCCTCCCTGAAAATAGCTGTAATAAAAGTAGCAATAGAATACTAGTAAACCACAACAAAACTTAGATTTCAATGGCTACTTGTAATTCTGTCTCCAGGTGCCTTTCTTATCCCCTACATCCTCTTCCTAATCATTGCTGGAATGCCCCTGTTCTACATGGAGCTAGCACTGGGACAGTACAACCGAGAAGGTGCTGCTACAGTGTGGAAAATCTGTCCAGTTTTCAAAGGTAAGTTCCAGTTCTCCACTTGCTTTAAGAAGAATGCCAGGTTTTTTAAAAGTCTGGTAAACATGGAAGGGGTGTGTCTTCTTATTACTTAGCATAAAAGTTGATGGGCTATTGGATAAGCTCAGAGTCTGAGGTCCTCTTGTTACCACAGAACAAATACAACATGAGAAAAAGCAGGGGACTCTTCCAAGGGTAAGGGAGAGGGTTAGAACAGAGGAGGAGCATCTAGGTCAGACTTCTGATCATTGTAACTTTTTTCTCTTCATCAAACCTTCTCTCAAGGGTATCAATTAAAGCCATTTGTTGTGTCTGTTGTTTCTTGTGATGCAAACCTCTCAAGCTAACCTCTTTGGAATCAGCCTTGGATGGGTAGCCATGTAGGTCTGTAGCTTCACAAACAGGAGTCCTATGGAACCTTAGAGACTAACAAACTTATTAGAGCATGAGGTTTTGTGGGTAAAACCCACTTCCTCAGATGAACAGATTCAAATTCCAGCAGGATCCGTAGGCCCCTCACACTTCTAACATAGATAAATCAGGTTTTCCATTCAGTTTTTTCTCTGGGGTTTTGTTTTTGAACTCTTTAAAGCCAAAATGTTACTGTTTTGGCTGGGGGCCTAAAACTCCAAGGGCCATGACTAATGGCTATGGCCAGGCTCACCAACCTGGGCAGGAGGGGGAAACAAAAGGGGACAGTTATCCCGGGATCCAGCAATTCAAAAGGGCCCAGGACTCTCGGACACCACTGTCACTGCTATAGGAGTGATGGCAGCTGGAGCCCCAGGCCCTTTAAATTCTAACTGTAGCTCTGTGCACTCTGGGTGGCTCACAGAACTGCCTGGGAGGTGCAAGGGCAGGACTTGGTGTGGTCTGGGCAGCACTGAGTGCTGTATGCCCCAGTCTTTGTTCCAGTGGCATCTTGTTTGAGTGTGTAGATATTTGTGTGGGTGTTGAGATGTATAGTTCAGTGCTTATGATATCCTTCAGAAAGTAAGACGTGATGTTTTCAGTGTAAAATACAGGTTCAACCTCTCTCTCATGTGGCACCCTCAGGACCTGATTGCCAGACAATGGGAGGTTGATACTTTCTAGCATATTACTAACATTTCTACAGCTTACTGGTCTCTTACAAGACACTTAGGGGTGAATTACATCTAAATAACAGAATAGAACACTCAGAGCCAGCACTGGTGACTGTAAACAAACTTTATGGGACCATAGTAAGCTTGGCCACACCTGTGATAAGTGGTCACCGTCTAACTAAAATCATGCTGGACTACAGATGTTGCTGATGAAAGAATTCCAGATTAGAGAGGTTCAACCTGTACTGTATAAGGACCCATGACAAAAGTACCAGCTGGCAATGATTTTGAGTTGTTACCATCCTGTACCTGATTGGATCCAGAGCCCTGGGGGAAAGCTTCTGCAATTCAGAGCTGTGTGAAATGACTGAAAAGTAACACAAACCCAGACCTGACCACCTTTCTTAGAAGTATAAAATCCAAACAATGTTTGTGAAAAGATCACCACTCTGATGCTCATCATCCTTCTCCAATCTCCCATTGGCTGAACTGGAGCTTGACTATGGGTTATCTTGAGCTAATTTTGTGCTTTTACTGTTGTGTTGAACTCATGTAAAATGTTCCTTTTTGTGGGGATTAGAAGTCAAAAGTAGGAGAAATCTGCAGTTTCACCACATTCTGGTTTGAGAACTTGCTTTCAATCACACCCAAAACTCAATAGTGAAGTTCAAGATGAACAGACAAGCATGGATGGACACCTAATTAAACATATGCATGAAATCTTTCAAATTGAAGCACTGTTTTACCCATTCCTGTTGTTTTCCTGCTGTTAAATCCATGAGTGATACCAATTCTACACCCAGAATCATGACATCCCTAAGTGAACAAAACAAAACAGAAAAACCCTCACTCACTGATATCAGCTCTTTGTGTGCATGTGTGTGTGTGTGTGTGTGTGTGTGTGTGTGTGTGTGTGTGTGTGTGTGCGCGTGTGCCAGAGAGAATTCTCCTTCTCAGGTTTGCAAAGTTTGGCTTGGAGGATCTCAGAAAGTGTTATCCAAAAATCATTCAAGTCAGTTGCAGTCTTTTTGTTGACTTCAGGCATAACAAGATGATGAGAAGGGAAACCTAAAATTTATTTCATATTTAGGATTTTAGGTAGAGGCTTGTTAACAATCCAGCTGTTTTTTAAGGTGAGATTTCTTCAAGTCTTCCTAAGTGTGTTAATTGCTAAATGTTTCTACTACTAACTAGTACGTAGAGCATTGGATTCTAAAAATATAAGTAATGTTATATTTTAAATTCCAGCCATGGGATACTGTTAGCAAAGTTTCATTCACAATTTCTAATAAAATGCATAAATATATATTAGTACTTTATACACATATATACACCAGAGTTCTTTTGACATATCTCTGGGTTAACTCAAATCCAGCCCTGAAATGAAATGTGCAGTCTCAAATTTATAATACCTTCTCTAAATGAAAAAAGCACTATAGTGCTAATTTTAGCTATGAATAAATAATACCACTATGAAAGCTAAGACTCTAAACTTAATGAAGCATTCCCAAAAGGCAGGGGATCAAAAATGTATCTTGTAACCTTTACAGCATAGACTATTTGCATCACAAGACTTTTCAGGGTTTATATTAGCAGCTTGGATGGGACAAAGTTCAATAAATAAAAGGCTGTGGCCAGAAACAACAGAGCAAATTCATTCCCGGATTTATCCTATTGTTGTGGATGAGTTTGGTCTGGTGTCTTTGAATTTTCACATTAAATTCCAACCATTTTCTCTCCAGAATTGTAGAAGCAGCATATATGTGTAACAAAATCTCAGGTCAATGTAATATGTAGACGTTGTGGTGGATATGTACATTGTAAAATACATTATCATTTAGCAGAACAGTTTCACTGCCAACAAGCAGAAGCCATCCAAGCCCCAAGATTTTTTAAGTCCCTTTTCGGATTGTTTTCACCACTTTTTTTCTAAAAGTTAAAAGATAAACCAACTGATTTCTATATAAGACATTACATAACTTTCCCCTGACAACACAGACATGCTTGACACAATTCACTCTTTAGACTGTTGGCTTCTGAGGAGTTGGCAGCTACTCGTTACACGAATTTAAAACATCTTTCTGGTGTGCAATGGAACAATATTATTGTTGCATTTTCACAGACCAGCTCCCTAAGTACCTAGTACTCAGTCTACAACCTGTGTGGTCTTTGGTTTGTAAGGTGCCTAAAACCCGGTGGCATGTGATTGTTAGTAAGAATCTCATGCTAGTATTACTGTCACATTTCTGGACTGACAAAAAGTGTAAGTGATGGTCTTGAGATACCACAATGATACAATAGCCTTTATAAGGCTATTCAGTCTTCACCTATTATAGACGATCCAAATGTCTTAAATGTAGCTTTCGGTAAACACTGTCCACAGAAGAAAATGATGGCATTGACTTCTTTGCACAATTTTAAGAACAAACCTCCATACCGACGTGCTGTTAGAGTACCAGAGTTCCCTCTTAGAATATGTGACAATGATGAGTTGTTTTCAAGGTGAGAACAAATGCTCACTGAAGGGAGTCTACACTGAAACTCTTAACTATGACAAAAAACAAACCTAGCTCTCCAGGGCCCAACGGAGAATGCACAGGGTGGAGTCCACCCCAGGCTGAAGGACTCATACAAGGCCTTGCATACTATTTAAAGATTTTTTGCTTAAGTTATACCCTTAGTTATGCTTTGCAGACCCACTGAAGTATTACTCCCATGTTACTGTATAAGTGAGGGTAAAAGCTGACCCTGAGGCTGAAATTCACAGTGGTTTGAAGGGCCATCCAGATGCCCTCAGTGGGCGCACCATAGTCTCCACAACTCTTGCATTATCTGAAATGAGTTTCCAGGCTAGATTCATGTAAACCAGTGTAGATAATAGCAATGGAGATACACTGGGGAGGAAATCAGTCTCTAGTTGTCCTGATATTGTTTGTACACTGGGACAGACAGCAGCCACTACTGAAGCCCACAGATGGGAACAGCCACTTTAGGGGTGCTTTACTGCATCCTTATGCTCTGGCCTTGATTTTGTGGGGAGGGAAGTAAATTAAACTTGAACTTCACTCAGGTGAAATGAATGACCCTATTAACTCAGGGCTTACAGCCCTCTGCACTGCATGAGTTTCCATATATATATATAGAGAGAGAGAGAGAGAGCGAGAGAGCATGGACTCTAGCAGAGCTGAATCACAGCTGAAATTTGTCCTTAAATAACAATATTTCTAGTTTCCAGCAAACACAGCAAGCTTTATTAAACACAGTTAGTTCAGTTGAATCACTATTTTAAATGGTGAGTTTTTGTGTCCAGCCACTGTATTTATAACCGTTAGCTGAATTCTTGTGAAATACTAGTCTAAAGCAAGCTTTTGGTTAGGAACTGGCCTTTTTTTAAAAAAAAAAAAGAAGTCTAATTTTGCTTTCAAACAATAATATTGGAATATATTGTTGGCTATGAAATGCAATGTATAATCTAGTTTTCCTTTGTCTTTAGGTGTAGGCTATGCAGTAATACTCATAGCTCTTTACGTGGGTTTCTACTACAACGTTATCATAGCTTGGTCTCTGTATTATCTGTTTTCATCATTCACATTTGAGCTGCCCTGGACAAACTGCGGCAACAGCTGGAATAGCCCAAACTGTACAGATCCAAAACTCTTCAACGCCTCAGTGCTTGGCAATGGCACCAAGTATTCCAAGTACAAACTCACCCCTGCTGCTGAATTTTATGAGTAAGTCTTGATTCACCTTTGCTTTTGTTTGTGTCTCTAAAAGCATCTCTTTGGTGAGAATCACAGAATCACAGGGCTGGAAGGGACATCAGGAGGTCATCTAGTCCAGCCCTCTTCTTCAACCAGGATCAACCACCACTAAGTCATCCCAGCCAGGACCTTGTCCAGCCGGGACTTAAAAATCTCAAGGGATGGAGAATCCACCACCTCTCTAGGCCACGCATTCCAATGCTTCACCACCCACCTGGTTGCAGGTTAGGTCCATAAATGGCTATTAGCCAGGGATAAAGTATGGTGCCCTGGCCTTCAGAACAAGGGCAGGAGATGGATGGCAGGAGATAAATCACTTGATCATTGTCTTCTGTTCTCCTTCTCTGGGGCACCTGGCATTGGCCACCGTCGGCAGATGGGATGCTGGGCTGGATGGACCTTTGGTCTGACCCAGTATGGCCATTCTTATGTTCTTATGTTCTTATGTTCTAATAGTTTTTCCTAATATTTAACCTACACCTTTCTGTCTTCAACTTCTGACCATTGCTCCTTGTTCTGCCATCTGACACCACGGAGAACAGTTTCTCACCCTCCTTTTTAGAGCTCCCCTTCAGGAAGTTGAAGGCTGCTATTAAATCACCTCTATGTCTTCTCTTCTGTAAACCAAACAAGCCCAAATCCCTTAGCCTATCCTCATAGGTCTTGTGCTCCAGACCCTTAATCATTTTTGTTGCCCTTCACTGAACCTGCTCCAGCAAATCCACATCCTTTTTATACTGGGGGGCCCAAAACTGGACACAATATTCCAGATGTGGCCTCACCAGTGCCGAATAAAGAGGAATAACTACTTCTCTGGCCTAGGCAACATGACCCTATTCTAGGAGTCAGGATACCTGAGTTATGCACTTGGCTGTACCACTGACCTGCTGTGTGACTATAGGCAAGTCACACAATCCCTCTGTGCCTCAGTTTCCTCACCTCAGATAGGTAATGCTAATAAGCCATGTGAAGTCAGACAAAGCACACAGTCTTCCCCTCACCTTGCACAATCTTTTTCATCCCACACCAAAGCTGTCAGAATAGTTATATTTGTGTTAAGAAACAATAATTCATGCAGAATAAAGCTGTCTGATCATTTCCCCAACTAATTTAGCTTCTCTGCTTAGCAAGCGTCTCTGAGCAGATCTCTTTTTCCTTTGCTGCTCTAGCAGCATGGTGAAATGGAATGAAGCTCAGAGCAGGGAGGAGAGAGTAGCGGTTGCAAACTACTGGTCTTGATCCTGTTGCTATTTAAGGGAAATGGAGTTCTGCTGCTGATGGTAATAGGAGCATAATTAGTCACATAGGCCATCATTAGGCTTCAAGACATTTCAAACTAAAACTCCTCTTTTGGTGCATAGTAGTAGCAGGGCTCATTGCAAAGGGGAGTATGAATGAATGGTGAAAATGCAAAACAAAAATGCCGGAATAATAGAGCATAAATCTTACTATGAATGACGGGGTTCTCTCCCTTCAGGGAAAGATGTGATTGGATTAATGAAAGGGGAGCACAGGCAGCACACTGGACTAATTGCATCAATTGCTAAATTGGTTCAGATCATGAATTAATATTTCTGTTTTGTTGTTGCAATCATGACAGTTTCTAGTGAGCATTGGCCATATTCTCAACAGAATGTACCAATCATCATTCTTCCCACAAGTAATTTAACCTGTTTAGATGGGTAGTCATATTAGTCTGTAGCTTCACAAATAACAAGCAGTCCTGTAGCACTGTACAGACTAACAAATTAGTTAGGTCATGAGCTTGAAGTGGGTTAGCTCATGACCAAATGAATCTGTTAGTCTCTAGGGTGCTACAGGACAGCTTGTTATTTGTTAACCTGTTCAGTGTGGCATACCTGGTTGAGCTACAAGCGGGAGGGATCTTGCGGGTCCAGGGTTACTGCACTGACATACTACAATGACATGGCTTATTTTTCCTCTTAAACATTAGTAAATTTGTGAAGTTGGAAGTGGCATACAGTGTAACCAATGGGAAGAGGTACAGGTCTGCTAAACTCTGTGCTTTATAGGATATTACTGAGTGACTGTGACAGCATAGAAACTTGGTTCTGTTCTGAGTACAATGCTCAGCTAGGAAATTGGCCTCTTCCATGCAGAAAATAAAATTTCTCTTAGTATTGTGCTTAATTATAGCAAAAAGATGCACCAAATATTATATACTGTAGAATATGCTGTTGGGGCAAAAGAAGAAAACTGAATAATCAAAGAACATTACCAAGTGGGAACTACACTACAGCAAATGTTAACATTAAAGGCATCTTAGGCTATTCTACACTATTAAAAAAAGTCAAAGTTATCAAAGTCGACTTTGCAAAACTGGCTTTTATAAAGTCAAAGTTGAGCTTCCGCACTTCCCCACAAAGTCAATGTAGCGAATCCCCACTAAATTGCCAAAGTTCAACTGTTGCAGCAGTGTACTGTGGGAACCTATCCCACAGTTCCATCAGCCCTGTGCATTTTGGGTTGTTTTGGTGATGCATTATGGGAAAAAATGCCCCACAAATGGTTGTGGGCATGTGATGTCATCTTCCCACACTGCATTGCCCTCATTCCCCTCCCATTGTAAACAAACAACCATTTTTCAGAAGTTTCTTTCCCCAATGAGAAAAATTGTTTGTCATCCACATTATTAACTTTTTAACCAAATGTGTCCTGAGAGCACCCACAGTCATCTTCCCATGCTTCATTGCCCTCATTCCCCTAGCATTGAAACCAAACAGCCATTTTTCAGAAGGAAAAGATGGGCTTCAGAAGGTGAAGATGAAGCATGTCAAGGAACTGTCAGTCCCACATACTACAATGTATGTGCTCTGGGAGCACCCAGCTGACTGCACCATGTTAACAAGTCGCTCAGCTACTTTCTCCCTGGTGAAAATAAATATAGCAAACAGGCCACTACAGAGGCTGTGTCTCCCCTGAGCCACATGCGTTGGGAAGAAAGACTGTTGGAGCTGGGCCCGGTGGCTGGCCCCCTAACAAAACTCAGCTGAGGGACCAGTTGACATGGTGCTGTCAGCGAGTTTCTTATTAGGTGGTGGGTCAGCCCAGAAAATTCCTGCAGTCCTTTCTGGGACCAGACTCCTTCAACCTGTTGACATTGTTCAATCAGTTGTGTGCCTGGGTGGGAGTGCGGGGGGCAGCCAGCCCCTGAAAATGTTTTCTATTGGGGGAATCAACCTGCCAAAGCCAGCTCCCAAAAAAATACCCACAGAGGGAGCCAGTGCCTGAAAATATTTGCCACCGGGAGAGCCAGTTCCTCAGTGCTTGGTGAGCCCCCAGACGATGTAAAGAGCAAAAGCCTTCACCCTGTGCATGCCAAGACATGCTGCTGTCTGGAAACCTGGTCTGTACTGCACAGCCACCATGGGTTGTGGTGGGGTGGGAGCTAGCCCGTCAACTTCATGGTGCCTGTGAGGGAGGAGGTACTGCCCTATACAAAGGAGAAGCGCAGAAAAGAAGTTTCTTGGACTCTCCTGTTAAATCCTGTGCAGGTGGGAAGTCTTCATTCCACACAGGGTAGGACATGCTGCTGTCTGCATCCATGATCCCCGCAGCCCAGCCACCATCTTGTGGGGTGGGGGATAGCCCACCAGCCACAAAGAGCCTGGGGGAGTGGTTAGCCACGTGGTCTGGTGGGGGCTAGACCTCTAAGTGCATGATGCCTAGGTGCAGGGGTTGCCCCATACAAATTTGAAGTCCTGGAAAGAAGTTTCTCATCCTGTCCTGTTACATCCTGTGCAGGGAAGAAGCCTTTACACTGCACAGGGCAGGATGCCAGCCCACTGTCTGATGTGCTGCTGTCTGATCCCCACAGCCAAGCTGCCAGGTGGAGTGGTGGGGCAGGGGCTAGCCCGCCAGCTGAAATGAGATCTTGACTCTCCTGATGGCTCCATGCTACGGCTCTTTCATGGCTAGATGCAATCACCACACTGATCATAAAGAAATTAATTCAAAATGCCAGGCTTCCTGTTCTTTACTTCCTGCATACCTGGAGAGCAGGGGAGGTGAAAGCAGATAATGTACACATTCAAGGCATTATGGGATGCCTCTGGAGGCCAATGAAGTTGATCTAAAGAAACGCTGTTTCTACACTAGCATTATTCAACCTTTTAAATTCAAACTTGGTGTTATGCCACATTGGATGGTCAATGCAAGAATATCGACTTTAGCGCTTCTCAAAATTGACCTAATGGTTTTTGCAGTGATGACAGTAACATTGTAAAATCAAGCTAAGTGCCTTAAAATCAACTTTATGCTGTAGTTTAGACATAACCTCAGAAAAGTTTCTTTTTAAAACGTGTATTCTTGGGGCCAGATTTTTAAAGGCATTTACGTGCTACCCCTCCCTGTATACTCCATACACCCCCAGCCCTCATACTTACTACAATAATTATCATATTGCTGACCACTGTTCTATACACTTTGCTATCTCACCTTAACTTCCTTTTTGTTCCTAATTAGTTTGCCCTAATTTTACCCTTACATGCTTGTGTTGCATGTATGTTTAGCAACAGAGCTTGATTGAACAACTAGCTGGAGATCTGGAGTCAGGGAATCCCTCCCACCATATGACTGGCAGAGATGTTTGTATACCTCCTCCTCTTGGTTCTTCCCAGCATAGGACACTCCACAAGGTGAAGCCCAACAACTCTATTTTAGCACCACTGAGATGGTAGACTTGCTCTATGGGAGGTCCTATTTTGGTGTGTGCAACTTCCAGTGCCTTATGGCACAACTGACTTCACTGGAAGTTTGCTGACATGCATATCCTGAGAATCTGGTTTAGTGGGGAACAGCTCACAGAATTAAACACTTTGCAATTTAAGTTCCATTCAAGTTAGTAGGTAATTTTGATTGAACTGTCCATTTATTTCTGTTTAATACCATGTTTCATTAGACAAATTCTGGTTCCAATCCTCCAGTCTCCACCTGGGCAAAATTTCCATTGACGTCAATGGGAGCTTTGCCTGACTGTGAAATATGGGAATGGGACTTCTGTAGTACCTCATAGGAGATGGTTGAAATAAATCAAAATATATTTACACATTAAAAATCAGGCAAGATAAGTGTTATTTAATCTACTTCTTTTATTCTTTCTTTGACATGCCAGTAGTCGAGTTGTATAGCTCACAGTTTATGCTCTTTTGCTGGTAATAATAAGTCATAAGAGAAATTCAGCAAATACTAAAACATCAACTCCACATTACTTTGGAGACATGTATCACTTTAATTATTTCCTTAACCTGTGGTTTGGAACTCTTTGGAGAAAGCAAACTGCCTCCAGTCCACTTTAACTTGGTTAAAATAAGTCATAAAAGTTACCATTAAGTGAGGTCTGTGTGTATTTTTTTTCCAGTGAGGCACTATCATTCCTCCCATGCTTTCCAAGGTTTTTATTTATTCAAATATGTCATATGAATATAGACATACTGTATCTTTGTTGTCTCAGTTTTTGCTTCATGCAGGGTTTGTTTCCAGATTATCAGGAATGTGACGGAGATATGGCCATATTATTCTGTGTTCTATCAAAACAAAAAAACAGTCATGTAGCACTTTAAAGACTAGCAAAATAATTTATTAGGTGATGAGCTTTTGTGGGACAGACCCACTTCTTCAAATCTGTTCTGGTAAGGCTATGATCTGAAGAAGAGGGTCTGTTTGATGAAAGCTCATCACCTAATAAATTATTTTGTTAGTCTTTAAAGTGCTACATGATTGCTTTTTTTGTTTTGCCAGGAATGCATTGAGCTCTAGCTCCTTTTCACAGGATCATAATCCTTTCCTTCTGTGTAATAATATAACATGTTTTACAAACAAATTTTCATGCCCCAATCAGTGGTGGAAATTCTGTGAAGTTTTGCAGCTAAATGTGTGCAAGTCTGCCCAGCAATAAATAACTAATTGTAAAAGCCTTTGTAAGCAAGCACATGGAAGTTCAAACAAGCTGAAAATCAACACAGTTCACATCTATTCTGCTTATGAGCTTAACTCTGATGTGTGATGCATCAGTGTGTTTCAGAAACTAACTCCACATGTAAGAATGTAATCAAAAATCATATTTGATGTGACTTAACCTACTAACCATCCAGTTGGCCAAATAAAGATGAGTTGTAACTCCTAATAGAAAGTACCATAGCAGATCAGATTAGTGGACCATATAGTGCAGTATATTGTCTCTTGCCAGAGGCCAGGACTACATGCTTCAGAAGAAGGTGCAGCAAACATCAGTGTAGACAGTTATGGAATAAACTCCGAGGCTGTGTCTACGCTGGTCCCCAACTTTGAAGGGCGCAGGGTAATCAGGGCCGCGGGAGATTACTAATGAAGTGCAGCAGTGAATACGCAGCACTTCGTTAGGCTAATTTTCTACTGCGGCAACTTTGAAGCATCAGACTTCAAAGTGCCAGCATTTGCGTAGCTGTGGGCACTTCGAAGTGCCCGCGCTACTCTGAAGTCCTTTTATGCCTCAAAATTTTGATTGGACTGTCCATTTATTTCTGCTTAATACTGTGTTTCATTAGACAAATTAAGGTCCAAATCCTCCAGTCTCCACTTGGGCAAAATTTTGAGGAGTAAAACTACACTCATGCTGGCACTTCGAAGTTTGACGCTTCAAAGTTGCCATGGGGGAAAATTAGCCTAATGAAGTGCAGCGTATTCACCCCAGCACTTCATTAGTAATCTCCTGTGGCCCTGATTACCATGCCCCCTTCGAAGCTGGGGGCAAGTGTAGACACAGCCCTTATGTGAGAGTTTTTTTCCTAAACCCCATAAATCAAAACAAAAAAGTTGTCATGTAGCACTTTAAAGACTAACAGAATAATTTATTAGATGATGAACTTTCATGGGACGATTACTTCTTCAGATTTGGAAAAAAAACGTAAATCAGTAACGTAATTCCCACAGGCATGATGATTTGTCCCTTAATTTTTGTGTCCTCTTAATTAACTGCAGATGTTTTACATATATGTACACACCCACCCACCTATAATATCAAACCCTTTTTTCAATCCTGCTCAATTTTTGCCTTCCATTTTTTGTGCCTGTGAGTTCCATTTGTTGGGTATACGTAGTTTAAAACTGTCTTGCCCTGCTTTGTTGAATGCTGACTAACCTCACCCTGTTAATAGCCTTCCATTCAGTGTAACAGAACAGAATTGGTTATCTGGCTTAAAACTGTTTCAAGAGGAAGTGTCAGCAATTGTGGTCCTAAATAAAATTACATCAAAGGCCAAAAACAGTGCTTAATTTGTGCCAGGGCTAACTTTCAGCACATCCTGGCATGGCAGGTCATAGTTCTGGTGCCTCTGTTCTTGTCATAACAGTTATGGAAGTAAAAAAATTGCTTGAGTCCCAGCACCTCTTCTGTTACAAATGAAGCATTACCAAAAAAAAAAAATTTGATGGGGCAAACCACTATTCTATTGTGTTCCATGAGAAGAAACTCATGCCAAGATGAAAAGTTGTGAGTACCGTTCTGTTATATCCCAGTTTTTCAGGTAACAAGACAGATCTAGTTCATCAGTGTGCACAGCACTGTTCATCTTGGATCCTCTCAGAAAGTTTTTCCTGAACTCATACTGCAACCAGATACAAAATAAAAATGGGAGGGCTGAGTGAGCAAATAGAGACGTGCATAATAATTTTCCTGCATTTCAAACTTAATCACCTCTTTGAAAGGTAATTGCAAAGGGGGCTGGGGGGAGGAGGAGTGGATTTCCAGGCATTTCTGACAAAGGTTAGGGCTGGGTAACACTAAAGCAGAGGTCAGCAACCTGTGGCTCTGGAGCCACATGCAGCTCTTAAGGAGTCATTTGTGGCTCCTAACGCTGACTCCTTTGTGGCACCGGACAGTGTAATGACCCTGCCCTGCTGCTGCTGAAACAATAGTAGCTATCTCCAGCCTGGCCAGCACTCAACTCTCCCTCCTCCCCCTCTCATATCTGGCCAGGAGAGGAGTCAGCAGGGCAGCAGGGGGAGGAGCAGCAGAGGGAGCTGGCCCTATTTCTGTGCTGCATGGGCTCAAGTAGACTGTGGTGCGGCAGACTGCTCCGGACAGGTATGGAGAGGTTTCGGTGTCTCCTCTCCCCCTCCTGCTTCTCTGGTTCCTTTTCATGACCCGGAAGCTGGGTTCTTCCTCATTCCCCTTAGCCATGCTGCTCTGTCCCCAGCAGCAGTGTGGTTAACCCCAATGTCTCCATGCAAGCCAGGCTAGCAGTGTCTCTGCCATTCCACTTTAGCCCTGGGTTCTCTGGGTGTGCAGCAGCATCCTGTCCCCACCCTGCTCTAGGCACAGTGTGTGCTGGTTCTACAACCAGCGATTGCCAGCTGGCTTTGTTGCTGCCACCCAGCAGGGAGAGGGTACAGAGTGGAGACCCTCACCTTTGGAAGGCCTGCAGGATATGCATGCAGATCATCACAGTCAGTACATAAGGCAATGAACTCTGTGTTGTCCTTTTTTATAGGACAGTGTATCTCAACAACCAGTCAATGAACTGGTATTGTTCACTAAAATCTCCCTGACACAGTTTAAGAAGTCAACAAGCCAGTCCCTGGTCTCAAAAAGGCTTAGAAAGGAGAACTAGCCAGATGGTTATCCAGCCAGAACCCTGCCACTGAACAACTCTGAATGATTTGAACCATCTCCAAGAAAATAAACTCTGTTAGCTAACTGAATCTTCTACTGTATGAGAAACACAATTTGCTACCAATTATTACATGAGTAGTAAGCATGGTTATAGACACAATTATGTTTAGAGCCTTAATTCTGCAAATGTCTTTAAAAGCATGTGGAACAGATGGGGCCTAGATCCTCTGTGCAAAAATATCTTATTCTGGCATCATGGGGGCAGACTTTGTCCTAAAAATGAGTTTAAAACTTGACATTACAGTAAACCCTAGAGTTACATGGGGGTTGTGTTTCTGCAACCTCCACATAACTTGAATTTTCTTGCAAGTCAAGGGGAGACAGGAGCCAGGCTGCAGGAACCAGGGGCTTCCAGGTGCCAGGAAACTGACCAACCCAGTCTTTTTAGTGTCTCCCAGAGTGGCAGAGAACCAGGAACCAGGGGCCAGCATGGTTCCCATCTCCCCTCAACGTGCACGAAAATTAAAGTTACTTTTCCCAGGTCCTGCAAGTGGTGGAGAGCTGGGAACCAGGCAGCAGCATGGAAACTGAGCAGGGCAGCGGCATTGTTCAGTTTCCTGGCTCCAGCTGGTAGAGGGGAGCCAGGAACTAGGGGCATCCATGGCTGCAGCCTTGCTCAGTTTCCTGGCTTTGCAAGTGTAGGGTTTATCTTTGGACATGGACTGGAATCACAGCCTCCATTTTAAAATACTCAAGGCAATTATTTTGTACAATATTCTCTGATACTTGCAAAATACAGCTCAGTAAGTGTTAGTTACGCAGTAGGTATTAGTCACACAAACAGGCTGCTAAGGAATATCTCCATGAGGCTTGGTTATACAAAAGGCAATACCAGTCTCAAAGCTTTTGTTTTTGTTGTTTCTTGAGATAGGATTAAAAATATTAGACTGAACAATACAGTAATTTTCACATAAGGATACAAATTGTTCTTTCTTTTTGATTGGTTCTCATGGGAGACTTTAACCACCTGGACATTTGTTGGGAGACCAATACAGCAGTGCACAGACAGTCCAGGAAGTTTTTAGACAATGTTGGGGATAACTTCCTGGTACATGTGCTGAAGGATCCGACCAGGGGCCGTGCACAGCTTAACCTGCTGCTCACAAACTGGGAAGAACTAGTAGGAGAATAGAAGTGGGTCACAACTTGGGCTGCAGCAACCTTGAGATGGTAGATTTCAGGATTCTGACAAAAGAAAGAAATATGAGCAGTAAAATACAGACCCTTGGTTTCAGAAGAGCAGACTTTGACTTCCTGAGAGAACTGATGGGCAGGATCCCTTGGGAAGTAGATATGAAGGGGAAAGAAGTTCAGGAGAATTAGCAGTGTTTTTAAGAAGTCTTATTGAAGGAACAGGAACAAACCATCCCAATGCACAATAAAAAAAACAAACATGGAAGGCAAGCAGCTTGGATTAACAGGGAAATCCCTGGTTATCTTAAACTCAAAACGCATGTGTATAAGAAGTGGAAACTTGGACAGATGATTAAGGAGGAGTATAAATATATTGCTGGAGAATGCAGGGGAGTAATCAGGAAGGCAAAAGAACAATTGGAACTGCAGCTAGCAAGGAATGTGAAGGGCAACAAGAAGGTTTTCTACAGGCATGCTAACAATAACAGGGTGAGCAGATAGGGTGTGGGACATTTACTGGATGAGGGAGGTAATCTAGTGACAGATGATGCAGGAAAAGCTGAAATACTTGTTGCTTTTTTGCCCTCAGTCCTCACAGACAAGATCAGTTCCCAGCCTACAGCACAACACAGTACAGTATGGGAGGGAGGTGGGCAGCAGTCGGTGGGGAAAGAACAGGTTAAGAGCTACTTAGAAAAGCTAGTGGTACACAGATCCATGCGTCTGGATTTAATACAGCCAGGGGTGCTGAGGGAATTTGGCGCCTGTCATTGCAGAGCCTTTGGCCATTATCTTTGAAAACTCATGGCACTCAGGAGAAGTCTTGGATGATTGGAAAAAAGCAAATGTAGTGCCATCTTTGAAAAAGGAAAGGACAATCCAGGAAATTATAGACCGGTCAACCTCACTTCAGTCCCTGGAAAAATCATGAAGGGAATTCTCAAGGAATCCATTTTGGACCAATTGAAAGAGGAGAAAGTGCTCAAGAATTGTCAACATGGATTCACCAAGGGCAACTCCTACCTGACCAGTCTGATTAGCTTCTATGATGAGGTAGCTGGCACTGTAGACATGGGGAAGTCAATGGATGTGATATACCTTGACTTTACCAAAGCTTTTGATACAGTCTCCCACAACATTCTTGCCCATAAGTTAAGGAAGTATGGATTGGATGCATGGAATGTAAGTGGATAGAAAGCTGGCTTGATGGATGGGTCCAATAGGTAGTGGTCAAAGGCTGAATGTCTGGTTGGTGGTTGGTTTTAAGTGGAGTGCCCCAAGGAGCGGTCCTAGGGCAAGTACTGTTTAATGTCTTTATTAATGACCTAAATGAGGGAATGGATTGCACTCTCACCAAATTTGCAGGTGACACTAAGTTAGGGGGTCAGGTAGATACGTTGGAGTGTAGGGGTCGGGTCCAGAATGACCTAGACAAATTGGAGGATTGGGCCAAAATAAATTTGATGAGGTTCTACAAGGACAAGTGCAGAGTCCTGCACTTGGGACGGAAGAATCCCAAGCACTTTTGTAGGCTGGGGACCAAATGGCTAAGTAGCAGTGCAGCAGAAAAGGGCCTGGGGATTACAGTGGAGGAGAGGCTGGGTGTGAGTCAACAATGTGTCCTTGTAGCCAAGAAGGCTAATGGCGTGTTGGGGTGCATTAGGAGAAGCATTTCCAGCCAATCTAGAGAAGTTATTATCCCCTCTACTCAGCATGAGAAAGGATGTGGACACATTGGAGCAGGTTCACCAGAGGGCAATGAAAATGATTAAGGAACTGGAGCACATGACCTATGAGGAGCAGCTAAGGCTGTATCTACACTGTGAGATAAATTCAATACAAATATAAATTTTCTAATTCTGGAATTTATAAGTTCAAATTTGACCATCCTCACTTCCTACGTGCTGCACACAAAGTTGAGTCATTACTGTCACACTCAAATTGGCTAATGTCGACTGTTGCAATCGTCTCACATTGCATTTTCCTCATTCCCCTCCCCATCCCTGAAAATATGCCGATCTCTGGAAATAATGTAGGGACCCTCAAAGTTAGAAGAAAGAGGATAGAAAAGTCTAGGAAAAAAGAATGTTTGGTTTCCCTCCACGTTACATTGCCAACACGGGTTCAGCAACTGTATTATCAACTATCAGAGAAGTAGCCGTGTTAGTGTGTAGCTTCAAGAACAACAAGAAGTCTTGTGGCACCTTATAGACTAACAGATATTTTGGAGCATAAGCTTTCATGGGCAAAGACCCGCTTCATCAGATGCATGAATGAGGAGGAGGGGGTTTCAGAGGGGTATTTAAAGAATGGGGTCCCAGAAAAAGGGAGGGCCAGAGCTGATAAGGTCTATTCAGCAAGGTGGAAATGGCCCATTATCAATAGTAGTATCAAAAGAGATAAAAACAAGTCAGGTCAGACAGGGGGATATGAGTCATTGTCAGAGTCTAATGGGGAGATCTTAACACCCAGGGCAGAGAAGCTGCCTTTGTAAGCTACGAGCCACTCCCAGTCTCTGTTTAATCCTTGGTTAATGGAGTCAAATTTGCAAATAAATTGCAGCTCAGAGATTTCTCTCTCCACTTGATTTTTGAAATTTCTTTGTTTCAGGACTGCCACCCTTAAATCTGCTACTGAGTGTCCAGGGAGATTGAAGTGTTCCCCCACAGGCTTCTGTACATTACCGTTCCTGATGTCTGATTTATGTCCATTTATTCTTTTACGTAGGGACTGTCCAGTTTGGCCAATGTAAATTGCAGTGGGGCATTGCTGGCATATGATGGCATATAAGTGCAGGTAAAGGAGCCCCTGATGGTATGGTTGATGTTAGGTCCTGTGATGATGTCACTGGTGTAGATATGTGAGCAGAGTTGGCAGCGAGGACCATTGCAGGGGCTGGTTCCAGGCCTAGAGCCACTGGTTTGTGATTTATAGTGGCTGGTGAGGATTTGTTTAAGGTTGGCAGGCTGTCTGTAGGCGAGGACAGGCCTGCCTCCCAAGGCAGTGAAAGATCATCGTTCAGAATGGGTTGCAGATCACTGACGATGCATTGGAGAGGCCTTAGGTGGGGGCTGTATGTGATGGTATTTATGTGACCATCTCTTATCTGCACAGTAGTGTCCAGGAAGTGGATCTCTTGTGTGGACTGGTCCAGGCTAAGGTTGATGGTGGGGTGGAAACTGTTGAATCATGGTGGAACACTTCAAGAGACTCCTTCCCATGGGTCCAGATGATGAAGATGTTATCAATGTAGTGCAGGTAGAGCTGGGGCGCTAGGGGATGAGAATTGAACAAGCGTTGTTCCAGGTCAGCCATAAAAATGTTGGCATACTGTGGGGCCATGTGGGTGCCCATAGCAGTGCCACTGATTTGAAGGTATAATTTGTCTTCAAATCTGAAACAGTTGGGGGTGAGGACAAAGTGTATTCTGTATTCTCTACTGGCGATCCACTTGTCCCACTTCCCATCATTGCATGGGATCCCTGAAAATAATACAGGGGCCTGGACTGCTTTGTAAAGTGAGAAGAAAGAGGATAGAAAAGTGCAGGAAACATGAATATTTGGTTTCCCCGTTCATTATATTGGTACTGCGGAGAGTCTTTGGCTTTCTGGTGCACTATAAGGCTTCTGTGCAATGACTGTTCTCAACTGACCATCCACTGAGCATCCCACTTCCCGTCATTGCATGTGATCACTGAAAATAATACAGGGGCACAGACTGTATTTTAAAGTGAGAAGAAAGAGGATAGAAAACTGTAAGAAAAAAGAATTTTTGGTTCCTCCCCCACATCATTACATTTCTGCTGGGGAGACTCCTTGGCTTTCCAGTACACTGTAAGGCTTCTAGTATCGGAGGGGTAGCTGTGTTAGTCTGGATCTGTAACAGCAACGAAGGGTCCTGTGGCACCTTATAGATTAACAGAAAAGTTTTGAGCATGAGCTTTCGTGAGCACAGACTCACTTCATCAGATGCTGGTCTTGGAAATCTGTAGAGCCGGGTATAAATAAGCCAGAGCAAGGGTGGGGATCACAAGGTTAGCTCAGTCAGCAAGCGTGAGGCTTACTACCAGCAGTTGATCTGGAGGTGTGAACACCAAGGGAGGGGAAGCTGTTTCTGTATTTAGCCAGACATTCACAGTCTTTGTTTAAGCCGGAGCTGAGGGCATCGAATTTGCAGATGAATTGTAGCTCAGAAATTTCTCTTTGGAGTCTGGTCCTGAAATTTCTTTGCTGTAGGATAGCTACTTTTAAGTCTGCTACTGTGTGGCCTTGGAGATTGAAGTGCTCTCCTACGGGTTTTTGTATATTGCCATTTGTGATGTCTGATTTGTGTGCGTTTATTCTTTTACATAGAGACTGTCCAGTTTGTCCGATGTATATAGCAGAGGGGCATTGCTGGCACATGATGGCATAAATTATATTGGTAGATGTGCAGCTGAATGAACCCACATTGGTGTGGCTGATCTGGTTGGGTCCTGTAATGGTTTTGCTGGTAGTAAGAGGCTTCGTGGCACACGTCGGGCTCTGTTGATCTGTTTTTTCACTTCCTCAGGTGGGTATTGAAGTTTCAAAATGCTTGGTAGAGATCCTGTAGGTGTTTGTCTCTGTCGGAGGGGTTGGAGCAAATGCAGTTATATCTTAGTGCTTAGCTGTAGACAATGGATCATATGGTGTGTCTGGGATGGAAGCTGGAGGCATGAAGGTAGGCGTAGCGGTCAGTAGGTTTATGGTACAGGGTGGTATTGATGTGGCCATTGTATATTAGCACCGTGGTGTCCAGGAAGTGGATCTCCTGTGTGGACTGTTTCAGGCTGAGTTTGATGTTGGGGTGAAAGTTGTTGAAGTCCCGGTGGAATTCCTCCAGAGTATCCTTCCCATGGGTCCAGATGATGAAGATATCATCAATGTAGCATAAGTAGAGATGGGGTGTTAGTGGATGAGAGCTAAGGAAGCGCTGTTCCAGGTCAGCCATGAAAATATTGGCATATTGAGGGGCCATGCGGGTACCCATAGCTGTGCCGCTGATTTGAAGGTATATGTCATCGCCAAATCTGAAATAGTTGTGTGTGAGGATAAAGTTACAGAGCTCAGCCATCAGCCTCTTACTACAGGACAAGCCCAAGAGAGAAACCAACAGAACACCACTAGCCATCACCTACAGTCCTCAGCTAAAACCTCTACAGCATATCATCAGGGATTTACAACCCATCCTGGACAATGATCCCCCACTTTCACAGGCCTTGGGAGGCAGAACAGTCCTTGCCCACAGACAACCTGCCAACCTGAAGCAAATCCTAACCAGCAACTATACACCGGACCACAGTCATTCTAACTCAGGGACCCGTCCACGCAACAAACCTCATTGCCAGCTCTGCCCACATATCTACACCAGCAACACCATTACAGGACCTAACCAGATCAGCCACACCAATGTGGGTTCATTCAGCTGCACATCTACCAATATAGTTTATGCCATCATGTGCCAGCAATGCCCCTCTGCTATATACATCGGACAAACTGGACAGTCTCTACATAAAAGAATAAACACACACAAATCAGACATCACAAATGGCAATATACAAAAACCCGTAGGAGAGCACTTCAATCTCCAAGGCCACACAGTAGCAGACTTAAAAGTAGCTATCCTACAGCAAAGAAATTTCAGGACCAGACTCCAAAGAGAAATTTCTGAGCTACAATTCATCTGCAAATTCGATGCCCTCAGCTCTAGCTTAAACAAAGACTGCGGATGGCTGGCTAAATACAGAAGCAGCTTCCCCTTCCTTGGTATTCACACCTCCAGATCAACTGCTAGTAGTAAGCCTCACCCTTGCTGACTGAGCTAACCTTGTGATCCCCACCCTTGCTCTGGCTTATTTATACCTGGCCCTGCAGATTTCCAAGACCGGCATCTGATGAAGTGAGTCTGTGCTCACGAAAGCTCATGCTCAAAACTTTTCTGTTAGTCTATAAGGTGCCACAGGACCCTTCATTGCTGTAAGGCTTCTGTGCAACAAATATGTTCTCAGCTGGGGTCATTGGAACAAAACAGAACAATACAGAAAGAATGTCGTTGTAGGTATAATAAGGTGTCAGTGGAAGCCCCAAATGTCATTGACAGCAGAAGCCAATTTGTGTTTTCAAGTGGGGCTGGGCAAGTGCTGAGGGCCCAGTTGACATGGGGCCTTCATGTGGAATCAGCCCCCCACACCAGCTCCTGAGAATTCTCCCTGGCAGCAGCAAGCCCCGATATGGGCAAGAGCAAGTTCAGTGGGGGAGCGGGCAGTTGAGGTTTTCCTTCCACCTGGCAGCAGCAAAACCCTGAATATCTTGGCTGCCAGGGGAGACAGCGCCTCTGGCAGCAGCAAACCCCCATGTGTCTTAGCTACTGGGGGAAGCTTCCCCAGTGGCAGAAAGACCCTTAGCCACTGGGGAAGACTTCCCCCCCCAGTGCCAGCAAGCCTTGGTATGGGTGAAGGGGGGGTGGGGTTCAGTGGGGGGCCAATTGAAGTGGTCCTTCCCCATGGCAGGAGCAAAGCCCCCAGTACCTTAGCTGCCACGGGAGACTTCCCCATAGCAGCAGTAAAGCCCCCAATATCTTAGCTGCCTGGGGAGACTTCCCCATGGCGACAGCAAGCCCCCAATATCTTTCACCCCCTTGGAGCCCTAAACACGCAACTGGCAGCACAGTGAGCACCAAATGTCAGGCACATCCTTTTATGGGGTTGGGGGCTACTCATCTGATGTGGCTGAGCACAGGAAAGATCCAGAATGTGTGGGACTTGTGGGGGAGGGAGCGGGGTTCGCACAAAATGTAAACTGCTGAGAAGTTTCTTGGCATGTTATGCAAGCACAACTCCCGGCACAGTCTTATTGACACATGGTACGGCAGGGCATCGGCTGGCACCTGGCAGTGCATAAAAAATAACAAATGTACTGACAGAGCCACGAACTCCCTCCAGGGCTATTTGAATGGGTAGATACACTCAAAGCACTAATAGCAAAGAAAGAAAGACTTTTCTCACACTCATACTAACGTGAGCACACAGCTAAAGACTCACTGCTCCCACTTGAAAATTCATGATCTTCCTGTTACTGCAGAGCAGCTGCCAGAGCGGAGCTGTGAGGGACATTGTGTGTTACACACAGGACACCTCTGGAGGCTACTAAATTTGATTTTAAGACATGGTGCTTCCACACTGGCCTTTATTCGAACTTCTGAATTCGAGCTTGATGCTATATCCATCAGGTAACTGTAATTTTGTAATCTCAAGATCAGTGCACCCTAAATCAAGCTAATTGTATTTACAGTGATACAGTGGTATTTATTACATGGTAATATTGAGCTAACTACCTTAAATTCTAATTTGTCTCATAGTGTTGACACATCCTGAGAGATCTGGGCTTATTTAAAATAGTTTGCAGAAGGGAAGACTGAGGTGTGATTTGATAGCAGCCTTCAACTTCCTGAAAGGGGGCTCTAAAGAGGATAGAGAGAGAGAGACTGTTCTCAGTGATGACATATGGCAGAACAAGGAGCAATGGTCTGACATCGCAGAGGTTGGATATTAAGAAAAACTCTTTCACCAGGAAGGTGATGAAGCACTGGAATGCGTTACCAAGAGAGGTGGTGGAATCTCCATCTCTAGAGATTTTTAAGTCCCAGCTTGACATAGCCATGGCTGGGATGATTTAGTTGGGGTTGATCCTGCTTTAGGCAGGGGGTTGGACTAGATGACCTCCTGAGGTCCCTTCCAGTCCTAGGATTCTATGATTCTCTTTATGCCTTAATACTTCAACAGTTATATAAGGGACACAAGTACAAACTATTCTATTGCACTTTTCATCCCTAAATATCAAAGCACTTCATGAAGGGGAGAACATCACTTTCCCTTCATAGCTGGGGAAGGTATCACATCAAAAGTAGCGACTTGCTCTGACTCACTCCTAAGGGGAACCTATGAGGAGAACACACATCTCTTGAGTACTAGCCTCATATCTGATCTCTAAGGCCTCTTGAGTTTAACAAAAGTTGTGAGTAGAAGTGCAGGACCTTACCTTGGCTGCTTGGGATCCAGGCTGTGCAGTCTGAGAGGACCTACATGCATTATGGAGGCAAATCAGAATACCAGGGTATAGCAAATACCTCACTGCTGTTGCCCTAGTGTCTTCTAAGTTTGCTAACAATCTAATTACATAAACCTAAACACTCTTGCCCTTCACCTTTCCTGAGGCCCCACCTCTCCTCCCTCCATCGCTCACTCTTCTCCACCATCACTCACTTTCACTGGGCTGGGTTGATGTGTGGTAAGGGGCCCTCATCTGAGCATTGGGCAAGATGTATAAGGGTGCAGTCTCTGGAAGGGAGTTTAGATGTGCAGAGGAATCAGGACTGGGGCTGGAGTATACCGGGGTGGGATGGGGTGAGTTGCAGGCTTTTGGAGGGAGTTTGGATGCAGCTGGGGAGTCACAGCTGCAGCAGGCAATTAGCTGCTGAAGTGAGTTTGGAGTGTGGCTCTGAGAGGGAGTTTGGGTGAGGCAGAGATCTCCGGGCAGGGATTGATTTGTGGGGGATCATCAGGGTGTAGACTCCAGCTGTGTGTCATAAAATGCTGGGACTGGAAGGGACCTTGAGAGGTCATCAAGTCCAGCCCCCTGCCCTCATGGCAGGACCAAGTACTGTCTAGAACATCCCTGATAGACATTTATCTAGCCTGTTCTTAAATATCTCCGGAAATGGAGATTTCACAACCTCCCTAGGCAATTTATTCCAGTGTTTGACCACCCTGACAGTTAGGAACTTTTTCCTAATGTCCAACCTAAAACTCTCTTGCAGCCGTTTTAGCCCATTGCTCCTTGTTCTATCCTCAGAGGCCAAGAAGAACAAGTTCTCTCCCTCCTCCTTATGACACCTTTTTAGATACCTGACAACCACTATAGTGTCCCCCCTCACTCTTCTTTTTTCCAAATTAAACAAGCCCAATTCTTTCAGCCTTTCTTCATAGATCATGTTCTCTAGATCTTTGATCATTCTTGTCGCTATTTTCCAGACCCTTTCCAGTTTCTCCACATCTTTCTTGAAATGCGATGCCCAGAACTGGACACAGTACCGCAACTGAGGCCTAACCAGTGCAGAGTAGATCGGAAGAATGACTTCTCGTGTCTTTCTCACAACACACCTGTTAATGCATCCCAGAATCACGTTTGCTTTTTTTGCAACAGCATCACTCTGTTCATTCATATTTAGCTTGTGGTCCACTATAACCTCTAGATCCCTTTCTGCCATACTGCTTCCTAGACAGTTGCTTCCCATTCTGTATGTGTGAAACTGATTGTTCCTTCCTAAGTGGAACACTTTGCATTTGTCTTTATTAAACTTCATCCTGTTTACCTCAGACCATTTCTCCAATTTGTCCAGATCATTTTGAATTTTGACCCTATTCTCCAAAGCAGTTGCAACCCCTCCTAGCTTGGAATCATCTGCAAAGTCAATAAGCGTACATTCTATGCCAATATCTGAATCATTGATGAAGATATTGAGCAAAACCAGTCCTAAAACAGACCCCTGCAGAACCCCACTTGTTATATATTTCCAGCAGGATTGAGAACCATTAGTAACTATTCTCTGAGTATGGTTATCCACCCAGTTTTGCACCTACCTTATAGTAGCCCCATCTAAGTTGTATTCGCCTAGTTTCTTGATAAGAATATCATGTGAGACTGTATCAAATGAGACTATACCAAATGCCTTACTAAAGTCTAGGTATACCACACCTACTGCTTCTGCCTTATCCACAAGGCTCATTATCCTATCAAAGAAAGCTGTCAGATTGGTTTGAAATTATTTGTTCTTTACAAATCCATGCTGGCTGTTCCCTATCACCTTACCACCTTCCAAGTGTTTGCAGATGATTTCCTTAATTACTTGGTCCATTATCTTTCCTGGCACAGAAGTTAAACTGACTGGTCTGTAGCTTCCTGCATTGTTCTTATTCCCCTTTTTATAGATGGGCACTATATTTGCCTTTTTCCAGTCTTCTGGAATCTCTCCTGTCTCCCATGATTTTCCAAAGATGATAGCTAATGGCTCAGATGCCTCCTCTATCAACTCCGTGAGTATTCTAGGATACATTTCATCAGGCCCTGGTGACTTGCAGACATCTAACTTTTCTAAGTGATTTTTAACTTGTTCTTTTTTATTTTATCTTCTAAACCTACCCCTTTCCCACTAACATTCACTATGTTAGGCATTCCTTCTTCAGACTTCTCGGTGAAGACCAAAACAAAGAAGTCATTAAGTTATCTCTGCCATTTCCAAGTTTCCTGCTACTGTTTCTCCCTCCTCACTGAGTAATGGGCCTACCCTATCCTTGGTCTTCCTCTTGCTTCTAATGTATTTATAAAAAGCCTTCTTGTTTCCCTTTATGCCTGTAGCTAGTTTGAGCTCATTTTGTGCCCTGGCCATTTTGTGCTTACCTCAATGGGCTCTGAACCCCATTTGGTGGTACTGTGGGGCTAAGGTAGGCTCCCTTCTTGCTCCTGCCCTGGAATGGGCCAGCCCATCTTAGTGGTCCCTAAGAAGGGGCGAGGTGACTTCATGTGCAGGCACAACCCCCACAGCTCCCGTTGGCTGCAGTTACCAGCTCTGGAGTTATCATTTGAGTCATAAGCAGTGATGAGAGACCCCCTGTCTTCCCCACCCCACCAAGGTGCTGCAGGGAGGGACTCTTCCAGGAGTAGCCTGGGGCAGAGACTGGAAGAGGGTCAGCCGCAGTCCTACTGCACCACCAGATTTTTAGCAGCTAATCTGCCAGTTGGGCTTCTGAAGCTTCTGGGAAAAGAAGCCCAGTTCCAGGAGACTCCTGGCAATGTCCTTACATTGTCCTTATGTCCTTACATTGGTTGAACAATGTTTTTGTTAAGCATCATAGTCTGTATTTTTGTTAATATTTCTGCAAGTCTTAGCACTCATCCTTCTTAAAATAAAGTCTACCTTTTCATTTATAAAAAAATGAAATCTTTTTGAAGATGCATCATATACAAATTGATCCATTTGCTTTTACTCCTTCTTTGTTATAGGTCCTGGAATGCAATAAAAACAGAGTAGCTACATACTATGGCATGATGGTTTTAAAAGCATCTTTCATCTAGTTATGTTTGAAATTGAAGTACCAACCAACAAATTATAGAAGCTTTTCTTTTCTTTTTTATATGCAATGAGTTAGCAAAGCAAAATGGACAGGGCCATCCTTACCCATACATAGAATATGCAGCTGTGTATGGCCCCCAAAAATTTTTGACAACACTAGGTCAACCCACCCACTTCTTCCTATCCCAGTTCTGTGGCTCTGCTTCCTCCAGTGAGGATCTAACTTAAAAGTGAAAAACTTGAACTTTGTGAAAAAGCCATTCCAGTGATAATGAAGCATTTGCCAACCCCAGATATATACTGCCAGTTTCTGAATTTACTATGTTGGTCTGCAGGACCTTAGTTTAAAATTTGCTTTAACAATATTTCATTAGCGCATTGCTAAAGAATGAATCTCATCTATAAAATATTGTGTGTGTTCCTCCCCTCACCCCACCTCCATCTGCCATTGGGCATAGGGACACCAATTTCATTGAACTGCATAGGGCCTGTGACACAGCCCCTATCAATCCCCTGGGAGTTTCTGCACTTCTTGACAGTCTCATATGTGCATCAGAGACTTATGGTGGCCCCTTTGTTGCCTTGGGGCTTTCCACACACAAGGGCCCCCACTCACCAAACCATTCTCATCAGAGGCACATCCTATGCAAGGGGCAAACAAACCCCCTTCAGCAGTCTATGGGCTGCTCTCATCCATCCAGCAGGACAGCCATCCAAGGAGAGGGTGGTGGGAGCCCAGGCCTGCCCACCCCACTCGGCTCTGGCCCAAGAACCATAGGAGAGAGGCAGCTAGAGGGGTTTTTACCCCTCCTCCATGCAACAGTCTTTCCCTGGGCCACTTCATTCACCACTTCCCTCTGGAACTATCCGCTGTACATTGCTGGTGGTCTGGTCCCCAGGTTCTCAAACATCCTGCATTTCCTCCACATGCACGTCCCAACTCCTTCCCGCTTCTGCTTGCGAGGAAACCTTTTTATAGTGAGCCAGCAGACCACTCCCTGACAACAGCCTGACCTGCAGGCTGGTCGTTAACAAGCCACAGCTACGTCAACTGGCTGCTGGGCTCAGCTCTGAGGACCTAGTTGGGAAACAAGAAGGCATCTATCCAGACTCCACAACACCTCCCTTCAACCAGGCTCTTGCATCCTGTCAGCTGTGTTCTGCCACAGGCCCCATAAATCCTAAGGGTGTCCCAGAAAATGGTTGTATTATTTAGTCCTCCTCCTCCCATTTCCTGATGCTGTGGTAACTCAGGTTTCTAGCTGGCATTGGCCTAAATAAAATCTAAAACTGATCAAACATGAGGGGAGAATATTGGTGAACATACACACTTAGGCCATGTCTACACTAGCAAGTTCTCTCGGAGAATCAGGCCCTTTTTCGAAAGAACGCACAGAGCATCCACACATAAAATGCGCTGTTTTGATCTAAAATCGAAAGAAAGCTGCTCTTCTTCTGGAAGCCCTCTTCCACTTCTGGATCAGGTAAAGTGCCTGCTTTTGAAAGCTTCTTTCAAAAAAAAGCACATGTAGACACTTTGGTGGCCCTTTCTTCGAAAGAGCAGTCCTCATGGCGCCAGATGTTTTGATTCCTGACCCATTGTTTTGAAACAGCAGGGGCTGTGTGGGCGCTCTCTATCAAAATAGCAGATCGATAGTTTATTTGTTTGTTGTTTGTTTATTTGTTTTTGTGTGTGTGGATGCACTCTTTCAAAAGAAGATCTTCTGGAAGAGATCTTCCAGAAGATCATCATTTGAAAGATCGCTGTGTAGACGCAGCCATACATATAGACATTTTTTCATCAATTTCAAAATCTGAAATATTTCAACCAGCTGGACAGCTGGTGAACAAAGGGGAGTGGATGTTCACAAATTCATTTTACTTTCTGTGATTTAATCCAAAATAGAAAAAATACTAACTTTTTTTCGTCAGGTGAATATTGAAAATGTTGGCCAGCTTTACTAGAAACTAAATCAAGCAGAGAAGCCACTCATGTTATCATTCGGTTTTATTATGTCTTCTTGCAGTCCGCAGGATGAGAAGTATTAAGTAATTATCTCTTTTTGTTTGTTTGTTTCTTGGTATCTCTTCCTCTCTTGTGTCTAGACGCGGTGTCCTGCATTTACATGAAAGCAGTGGAATCCACGACCTTGGCTCACCCCGATGGCAACTCTCTTTGTGCCTCTTGGTGGTAGTCATAATCCTTTTCTTTAGTCTATGGAAAGGAGTGAAGACTTCAGGGAAGGTAACACTAATATAGCCCTTGTATCTTAATATTGATTTTTGTCCTTTTTAGAAAGTGAGTGTGAGAGGAAGGAGGGAAATTGGTTTTAAGTCATTGTAGCTAAGGGTGCCACAACAACTGAAGCTTGAGGTTAGATTTTTGTTTATCTGTCTTACAAAATGGAGTGGACGTTTCAAATACAAGTCCTGTTTCATCTGACTAAGCAGTTACATCATCTTTCTCCAGCAATGTCCAGTACTGCAAAGTTCTGTTAGCCTTTTAACTTTAAATTTGGTATTAATGACTTGAAAGAATGTCCACTCAAATCAATGTGTGAGTCTTTGCTTTGACTTCAGTTGGCTTTGGATAGGATTATTCTCTGCAAAACCTGCTTAAAGCTTTTATTACATTGTTAAAGGGCCCTTTGCTTTTATTAAACAAATATAAATTCTAATTTAAATCCTTTATTGTTTCCAAAAATGTTGGCAACTATTCTTTGAAGTACTTCAAGAGCTTAAACCATTTGGATGTGTTGAAGTTAAGACTTGAGGTCTTGATGCAGTTCTACTAACTTGTGGAAAAGGAGTTTCTAGTTTCCAAAGCTCAGAATGTTTTTGATTTTGATAAGTATAACTATAACTTATCACCTCATCCACTTTTCATCAGTTAATGTTCACATACCATGGTTTAATTTAGATCATGTGGCCCAAAACACAGCCTACCTTTATTTGGCTGTGCCATTTATTTTCAGTAAATACTAGCATTTCTTTATTTTCATGTTGATATTTTGTTTAATTTATGGAGCTTTTTTTGGTAATTTGTGATGGACAAATCAAACTCAGTATATTGTTTGCTTCCAGAAGTCCTAGCCTAGGGAGACATCTGGGAATTCTTTCTGTCTGTGGTTGCAGTGTATATTTCTATGGTATTTACAGCAAATATCTGCTTCAGTCTACTTACACTCCTGGAAATCATTCACACTGAGCTTTCTCAGTTTAATACAACCATTAGTAATATAGTCATTCCACTACTGACATATCTCAATTTGCTAACCCATCTGATGCTTTAAACACACTGCCTGTCCTTTTTTGTGGGACTTTTCCTAGTCTACGTGACTGGTACTATCAGTTCTTTTTTGCTAGGACAATGACACTTAGGATAAACAATTAAGACATGCTTCAGAGAACAGAAGAGATAAACACAACAAAGGGACAGTCATAGTCTCCAACATGTTTATAAAACTTCCTGTTTGTGCAACACTTGATTATTTAATGTTTGGTGTCTGTTTGTCGCTGGCAGGTTGTGTGGATAACAGCCACTTTGCCTTACGTTGTATTATTTGTATTGTTAATCCATGGAATCACATTGCCTGGTGCGTACAATGGAATAAACGCTTACCTTCACATAGATTTCAGAAGGTTAAAAGAAGCTACGGTAAGTTCTCCCGCCCAGCTTCGCTTCCTGTATTGAAACAGTAGCTCTCACAGACCCTCCTAACAATTGTGTGAGTTAATAGAGATGAGAGCTGCCAGTAAATTGCTGGTGTGTATTTCTAAAGTGAGGAATTTATATTGCATGGAACACGAACATTACTTGAGTTTCTCCAGCGTGCTGAGATCCTGGCTGTCTGCTGCTGAGGAGAGCATCAGGGAGCCCTTATCATGATGGAGCTGCACAACTGTGGGCGCTGGTACTGTGAGATTAGCCTGGGGCTGCTTCAGCTTATTCCTGCTTCTCCTGTTCATGTTTATGATCAGGCAGTGTACCTATGACAACATGCTTCCTATCTGACCATGGGATGGTACAACGCCAGGCTGTCTCTGCCAGTGGAGCACTCCTGCATGCCAGGGAAATAGTTGGTAAAATCTGATTATTTCCTAGCCTTTTATGGTGAGCAGTTGCTAGTAGATAATAATTATAAGAATGGAATGAAATTTGCCATTGAAAAGATCATGGCTACGAAAAACAGCTTTTCAGTGAAAATGAAGATTTTCATAGGAGAAATAATTCTGGATCAGTCTGAATAGGCACTTGATACTTTGAACTAAACTGAGGTTTGGTCATGAATACCTTCCTTGTCAGGGCCATTCCATTGCAAGCCATTTTATTGCACTTTGTAATCACTAAGATTTTGAGTAGTGACTACGAAAAGTACATAGGACTACAAGTTTTCCTGACATTGTAGGTCAGCCTACATAAATGGCCACATAAATTCAATGTGTGACCAACATAGTCCTATAAGCCTTTGCACTCTGAGAACGTTCAGCCTACCATATATTAAAATAATTGTTGCTCTCAGACCAGAGTATTACTGGGGACCGACTGGCTAAGTAGCAGTGCAGCAGAAAAGGACCTAGGGATTACAGTGGATGAGAGGCTGGAATGAGTCAACAGTGTGCCCTTGTAGCCAAGAAGGCTAATGGCATATTGAGATGCATTTCCAACAGTTCCAGAGAAGTTACTGTTCCCCTCTACTTGGTACTGGTGAGGCCACATCTGGAGTATTGTGTCCAGTTGTGGGCCCCCCAGCATAGAAAGAATGTGGACACACTGGAGAGGGTTCAGCAGAGGGCAACAAAAATGATTAAGGGCTGGAACATATGAGCTATGAGGAAAGGCTGAGAGATTTGGGCTTATTTAGTTTGCAGAAGAGAAAACTGAGGGGTCATTTGATAGCAGCCTTCAACTTCCTGAAAGGGGGCCTAAACATCGAAGTAGGGCGCTATTCCCATCTTCGGATAGGAATAGCGATTTTGATGTCTTGCCACCTAATGTCGATTTCAATGTCGAAATAGTGCACGGTGTATGTAGAAGCGACGTGTGCTATTTCAATGTTGTGCCAGCTACTTTGAAGTAGCCGGCTAGTGTGGATGCACCCACAGAGGGAGATGTGTAGGCTGGATATTAGGCAAAACTATTTCACCAGGAGGGTGGTGAAACATTGAAATGCATTACCAAGAGAGGTGGTGGAATCTCCATCCCTAGAGATATTTACATCCTGACTTGACATAGACATGACTGGGATGATTTAGTTGGGGTTGATCCTGCTTTAGGAAGGGGGCTAACTAGATGACCTCCTGAGGTCCCTTCCAGCCCTAGAATTCTGTTTCTGTGATTAAAAAGACTTGCAAGTCAACTTACGCAGATTTTTTTATGAAAATACTAGCCTTTCCAAAGCCTCACGTGGTACTAATTTTGTGATCACAAACAAATTTTATCCTAGGGCTGCTACTATCTTTCATGGTTTCTCTTTGTTTGTATTTTTTTATTTAGTAGAGAAAAAAGAACCAGTCATTAAACAATGACATTCCACTAGTACAAACCAACCTGAAAATGTGATGTTCTTTTCAAATAAATGCAAAAGAGAAAACTGGAAAATAATCAATAAAAAGAAACAAACTGTCATGAAAATAAATGCTTCATCCCCAGAGAGAGGCCCATCAGAGTTAGAAAAACTAGACAAAGTTAATAAGAAGTTTGAATAACAAAATCCAGGGGTAGTGTTAATTTTATCTGCTGTCAATGCTCCAATGCTCAGATCCCCTTATTGACTGTAGGTTCTACAGCACATCCCTGGATCCACTCCACTTGAGTGGAGGTCTGTCACCAGGTCTGTCACCGAAGCGCTGTCATTTTCTCCCATCATACCAGAAATGTGTAATATACAGTAGTATATGTGAGTTTGCAAAGCCTGGTACAGGGTTAAACAATAAATATTCAGGTCAGATTCCCAGCTGGAGGTAAATGGAGCTATGCTGACTTGAAACTATCTGTAGGTCTGTTCCTCAAATTGTGTTCTGCATATGTAGAATATATTTGTGTGTTGCTCTTTTGGGCTTTAAGTTTACACAGTTGCTATTTGACAAGCTATAAATATATTTATCTGAGACCAAGTTTTCCAGATTACTTATATGGAGGGGTGGATATAGTGAGGGAGGGAGAAGTCCTGTAGTATGATGAAAGATGGAAGACAACTTACAAGGAAGAGAAAAGCCAAGTTGCCTGTTGTATTAGTTCAGCAGAATTCTTTCTGCAACCCCCTGCTGTCTTTATTGACATGTTTGTGTGTTTAATCCTTATTATTGGGCTTCTGGGAGATCTGACTGCTGCCTGACTACCAGTTCAGTGTGTTTCTGCAAGAGCCATTGTCATATTCACTTTTTTCCCCAATGAAGAACAACAGCAACTATCAAGAAAGCAGTCCTGTAGCATCTCCTTCTTTCCCACTATTTAGCAGATTTCTCAGTTTTTGCTGTTTTCTTCCCTCTCAGTAATACTCCAAATCTGAAGCACTGGGTCTTTCCCACAAAAACTTATCACCTAATAAATAATATTGTTAGGCTACAGTAACACTACAGTGATCTGTTGACAGAAGTCACTGTCGGAAGAGATTTCCTGATAAAACTTCTGTTGACAGAGTGCGGCCACGCACAAAAGCCACTCAGAAGGGACTGCCCAGCTGCTCCCTCAACAAAACAGGCACCTGGAAGCACAGCAGACAAGGCTGCCCATTGTTCTGGATGCCCTGTCTGTCAAGAGAAGCCCCCTCAGAGTATCCACACAGCTTTTTATTGACAGACCCTGTTGACACCAGCATTATGCCTCATGGCTGAGAGGCAGAATGCTGCTGGTGAAAGTGCTGAGTTTTGTCAACAAACTGTCAACAAAACACATTTTGTGTGTGGATGTTCTACCAGTTTTCTTGACAAACCTCACTAGTGTAAGCATAGCCTTAGTCTTTAAGGTGCTACTGGACTGCTTTCTTTGTTTTGTGAAGATACATACTAACACAGCTATCTCTCTGAGCAAATATGTCACAGATAAACGGTGCTATTCAACACACTTTGTCATAGGATCAAAAGTCCTTATATAAAAGCCATAACGTCTCCTCATGCCAAGGATATATAAGGCTCACTACTGCAAGGTATTCAGCAACTCCAGAGAGGCTTTCATTGCCAAAACACCAGCCCTGTGCAGGATCAGATCCATCAAGAATACAACAGAAGTGTCTTTTGGAAGGTGGCACAAAGCTCCTCTGTACAAAAAGCAAGTGATTAACTTAAAAATCTATGTAACTGGCTACTGTATTTCTTTTCCACCATAGGAACAGCAGTTAGTGATTAATACAGCCTGTGACATCAAGCATTCTAGGCCAGGAAGGAGGGATTTGCTCTTTTGTCTGTCATAAAAAGTTTCCTGAATATTACATCATGTCTGGAGAGTCACTTAGTACTTCCTCTTCCTCTCCATACTGTGCAGTAATTTTGCAAGTCCATACATGGATGAGAAAATGTAAGAACAAAATATATAGTAATATAAACAGGAAGGAAGCTTGGAGTGAAAGACTGTAATGGTACATAAAAAGACTGTAATGGTACATAAAAATTCCAATACTACAGGATATAGTTAAAGTGGATCATGGCATGAGTCAGAAGTAATGCTATTGAAATAGTAGAATAACATCAATGTAAATTTTAGAAGAATCCAGCTCCATTGTCTCTGTGCTGCATCCTGTTTGTTCTTAAAAGGAATGTTCTGCATGGAACCTTGACTTTTTAGTGACTTCTGTCTTCTTTTGCTTCCTTCTTATCTAAGTCTGCACAACAGCAAATTGAGATAACATACAGTATCATTTCAATCCACGTTTCAGATTTAGAAAGGCACAAAAGCACATGCTTAACACTAAGCCCATGCTTACATCCATCTCTGTAGAGCATGTGCTAAGTCACCTTAAAGCCAAGCACTTTTGAATTGGGCCAAAAAACAGAACTACCATAAGTAGCTACAAATTTAGTAGTAGCACACAAAGTGACAAAGAGCTAGTGACCGATGTAAAAGTAATACAAGTCCCTGGTGCTGTCAGTATGGCATTCCCAAGTATTATTTACTTTTTAAATCTCCTGCTGCATCTACACTAGCTCTCTCCTTTTGGAAGGAGCATGGTAATGAGGAAACATTTGGTTTTGGGAAGAAGGGGGTTTTGAAGTCCAGGGGGTCCTTTCCAAAGGCCTCTGTCTACACGGGCAGTGTGCATTTTGAAAGTGGCACTTCTGAAACGAGCACGGCCACCATTATGCTAATGAGACGCTGCATATTCATGGAAGCATCTCATTAGTATCTGCCAAAATCCCTCATTACTCTGCCCCTTCCAAAAGGAGAGGGTTAATATAAACACAGCCCTTGTGTTCAGACTTTTTACAATATTTCCAGCAAGTGAGATGCTGAGTGTTAGTAGAATCAGCTGATAGCTAGGGTATTTTGCTCAACACACATGCAAGACAAAATGATTTTTGCACCCCTAACTTTTCCGCACCTCTCTAATCTGAGTAAACTCCATTTGTAAAAAATCCAGGCCTTTTCTCTGGACATGGGCTATATACAGTCTGAGTAGATGCAGTGATGAGATTTAAAGAGTTAGGAGTAATTCTTAGCCCTTCAGAAGAATGGGAATTGAGAAGGAATAGCTCATATAAGTCATTTTCAAATCATATCAATCAGACATTGGCCTCTGGCAGAAGAAAACATTATATAAATGGCAATTACAGTTCCAAGCAGTAAGCACTTTTGTGGGAAAGGAAAACATTTCATAACTTCTGACTTATTAAATATTTTTATTTCTGACTGTGCACTTCAAATTAACCCAATGAAATTGAGAAATGTATTCCCTCAACACAGCAAAAATATCAGTCAATCGTTTCTGGACCCTGTGGAAGTTCAGTAAACAACCATCACCCCCATAGCACCACTCCGCACACACTTTAGGTTTTGCTGTTGAATTTAGAATTTGACACTACATCCATAACTGTATCGCAGGCCTGGGTCCTTGATGGGTTGGGCAATATTTATGGGTCTATAGTCATGGAGAATTGTCAAATATTATTTCAGTAGATGTCCATGCTATGTGACTAGAATAGACTTTCTCTTTTAAACTGAGCTAACACATCTAATAATTTTCATCTCTTTATGCAGGTATGGATTGATGCAGCCACTCAGATATTTTACTCTTTAGGAGCTGGGTTTGGAGTTTTAATTGCATTTGCTAGTTACAATAAGTTTGACAACAACTGTTACAGGTAAGATAATCTGTTTTTCATTGCCCTTTGATAGTGACATTTAATTTTAAAAAAGCTTTGATTTCACGCTCACTTTATTAGCGCTCTGATACCATGGTTCCAATAAAATACATGAGAAATTTGATGTGTAATCTAATTTGAATGTATTTATGTATTTATTTCTTGATATGTATTTCACAATTCAAGAACTGTATTTTCTTGTTAGTGTTGTATTTTTACACCAACAGGTATATGCTAGCCAATATAATACAGTATGCATACAATGTAATAAACTATATTTATTTTATATAATAGTATATTATATAGGTAACATGAATATTCTACTATTTATTATTGACTATTATTATTATTATTTAGCTAGTAAAGATGATAATTACTACAAATATGCACCAAAATTTACTTAATTGTGGTTTTATTATCGACAGACATTTTGATATGGGTATAACTCAAACCAACACTTGAACCAAACACATTCAAATTACCTCTTTCTGAAAGCTGAACAGAAAACCTGTAAAGTTAGTGACTCTCCTGTGCTAAAAGTGTAGGATTACTTTCAGACAGCTATGTAAGCTACAGAGAATATTAAAGGAGAGGTGATTGTTCCACAACCTCAGAGCACCAGGAGGAAGGTTAACAGAAATAAAGGTTTTACAGTTAAATTCTAAAAGTGCTCTTAGGTTTTGAATGACATGTTCATGACTTTTTTCAGCAGGCAAACTGATTCAACAAAACTCTTAGTTCAGGTTCAACATGTTCATGTATACATGCTTTGCTAAATCAGAATCGGAGTTCATAGAAGTCGTAAATAAAGTTGGAGATCCCATTGTAGGAGACACTGTGCAGACAAATGGTGAGACAGATAGTGTCACTTTACATTTTAATGGCTATGTCTACACTAGCCCCAAACTTCGAAATGGCCATGCAAATGGCCATTTCGAAGTTTACTAATGATGCGCTGAAATACATATTCAGTGCCTCGTTAGCATGCAGGCAGCCGCGGCACTTCGAAATTGATGCAGCTCATCCCGACGGGGCTCCTTTTCGAAAGGGTCCCGCCTACTTTGAAGTCCCCTTATTCCTATGAGCAGATGGGAATAAGGGGACTTCGAAGTATGCAGGGTCCTTTTGAAAAGGAGCCCCGTCGGGACAAGCCACGTGGCGGCAAGCCGCATCAATTTCGAAGTGCCGCGGCCGCCGCATGCTAATGAGGTGCTGAATATGTATTTCAGCGCTTCATACATTTGCATGGCCATTTCAAAGTTTGGGGCTAGTGTAGACATGACCAATGCCAAGCACTCTGATGTGTGTTCTAATTTTTCTATGTGCCTCTACTGTACTTTGATTGAAAAGACCTATAGAATGGAACTAGTTGAAAAACTTTGAATTCTTCTTCAAGTGGTCCCTGTGGGTGCTCCACAGTAGGTGTCGGGCTCGCCCCGGCGCCGCAGCTCGGAAAATCTTCAGCAGTCTCCGTCGGGTCGCGCATGCACCGATGCGCGTCGGCTCTTCGCGCGCTTACGGTCACGTGCACGATCTGGTCCCCGCCAGTTCCTTCTCAACCGCTAACGGCTGCAGACGGAATCCTCTCCGGCTCCAACGCCTGAGACAGATAAATCTTATTTTTTTCTCATGTTAATAGTTTTTAACAGTTCATAGTTAGCAGTTCTATAGTTATTATAGTTAGTTACTCTGTTAAAAGTTGTTAAAAGCTAAAGACTATCTTAAAACTGCAGTGGCCGCCTCCGGGCAGGCCCACTGCTTTTGTTTGTCGGCCTTCAAAGGCCAACGGTTATTAACATCACCTAACAGACTGTTAAGTGTGCTATTAGCACCTAAGGACTCAGAGTTAAGTTTTAACAATGCCATCCCCCGGCTTTAAGAAGTGTGAATCTTGCTGGGAGGCCATGCCTGCTTCGGATGGCCATAGCAGATGCATACGGTGCCTTGGGGAGACGCACGTTCCCCAGAAGTTCTCCCGTTGTTCCAAGTTGACTAATAGAGCTAGAAAAGATAGAGAAATGAGGCTGAAGATGCTGCTAGTTGACAAAGCACTTCAGCCTGCCTCATCGGAGGCAACGCATGTGGAGGGCTCTTCAGGATCGCACAAGAGGAAGGCTGCCTTTTTGACCTCCTCTGCGCAGAAGAAAAGAAGAGCCTCGCCTACTCGATCCCTGCCCCTTACTGTTGGGAGCGGGATGAGTGTAACAAAGGGCCCGCGCACGCTGGCTTCCTCCACTGGTAAAGCCGCGGCGCATGCAACCACTCAAGGCCCTGCAGCTACCGGGGAGATGGCACCGAGAGCAGTGCGGGCACTAGTCAGTCTGGCACCGGCTACTGCGGCACCGATTAAGACTTCTCCAGAGGCACCGAGGACATCGGCACCGGGATCGACGGCACCGAGGATGACGGCACCAGGATCAACAGCACCGAGGACGACAGCACCGGCGACGATGGCACTGGCAACAACGGCACCGGGAGCAGTGGAAATCAGCATGACACCTGCTCCGGTACCAAGTTCACCGATAAGACCACATGAGAGGGCAAAGGCTAAAATGAAGACCAGGCACCGCAGCCCCTCTCCTGAGGTAATTGCGCTGCCTCTGTCACCATGATCACCACTGGAGATTCGACGGGCAGCAACACCTTCAGCCTGCCACAGACATCCTTCTCCTTTTCTTCGGAGTCCATCCCAGGGGTCTGCACGCTTTTCTCCATCATCTAGCAGAGATCCCTACGAGTCTTCTCACAGAGGCTCTCCTCGTACGTCGGTATCATCTTGGAGGTCTCGACATTCCAGGCACCACCCTTACATCCTTGGGTCATGGTCCAGGTCTCCATCACCGGGCCCCTGTCCCTGTCGCTACGACCGCCATCATTATGCGGGGCGTCAGCACAGGAGGTCGACGTCTCACTATGGATCCCCGTCGACCACCCCTCAATGCCACAGTGTTCTGCTTCCACCTGGGGGAACACCACGAGTTCCCCAATCAGAAGCTGGGTCTAAAGGCATTGAACCCCACCTCGAAATTCCACAAAGGCAATCACATCAATACAGACAGGATCCAGAGGAATTGGAGGAGAGATACCATAGTGATGCCTCCTCATCCTCGCCAGACGAGGCCGTGGTCCCTGGAGACATTTCTCCCCCAGATGACCTGAAACAGTGCCAGGAGCTATTCAAACGAGTAGCTCAATCCCAAGATATTCAAGTGGCGGAGGTGCAGGAGAAACACCACAGACTCCTTAAAAACCTCAGGCCTCCATCTTCTTCTAAAATTGCTATTCCTCTGGACGATGCAATCATGGAGGCAGCCACTAATATATGGCAGACTCCAGCATCCGCTCCTCCTACCAACAAAAGAGCAGACAAAAAGTACTTTGTCCCTGCAAAAGGTATGGAATTTCTATTTAGTCATCCACAGCCAAACTCGCTAGTGGTTGAATTGTCCCAACACAGGTCCAAATCGTCCCAGTACAAATCTGGGGGATTGGACAAGGACATAAAGAAGCTGGATCTTCTGGGTAGAAAAGCCTACTCCTCCTCTACTCTGTTGCTCCGCATGGCCAACTATGCCGCTCATTTGTCGAATCACAATTTCGACAACTATTCCAAGCTTACTGCCCTCATGGACTTCCTTCCGGAGGATAGAAGGCCAATTCTTAAGGCAATTGTGCAAGAGGGCTACGCGGCTTCTCGAGCGGGCGTGCAAATTGCACTGGATGTGGCGGACACAGCGGCCCGCACCGTGGCCACTGCAGTGGTAATGCGGAGAGAGTCATGGCTTCACACATCCAGCATTCCAAAGCAGTTACAGGTCAAAATTGCAGACCTCCCCTTCGACGAAATAAAATTGTTTGCTGAATCGACCGACTCAGTCCTACACTCGAGCAAAGATTCCAGAGCGACACTTCGAACTTTGGGGATATACCCCACCGTTCAGAAGGAAGAAATTTTATCCTCAGCAACGCCGTTATGGTTACCAACAGCAACGTACCCAATTTCAACGGGGGTATGATCAGGGACGTCATCAACAAACACATTATATGGGCCCTAGGCGCCGGCCTCAGCAGGACAACGCTTCCGCAGGGCAAAGTGCAAGACAGCAAGTTTGACAGGTATGTCGAGGGCCGCGAAGCCAAGACCATACATCAGTGCCAATCTCAGTACATGTTCCATCACCGACTCAAGCCATTTTACCCACAATGGAAAAGCATCACGTTGGATAAGTGGGTATTGGAGATTGTAAACACGGGATACACGATCCCCTTCCAGTCTTTACCTCCACCAAATCGTCCCACCGCACCCCTTCTCAGAGACCCCTCTCACCTACCAGAATTAAGGCGGGAGGTGAACCACCTCCTATTCATAGGGGCGGTGGAGAGAGTACCGGAGCAATTTCAAGGCAAAGGGTTCTACTCCAGGTATTTCCTGACGGAAAAGAAGACAGGACAGTGGAGATCCATTTTGGATCTACGCGCACTGAACCAGTACCTACGCAAACAGCGCTTCAAAATGACTACGATGGCTTCAGTAATCACGGCAATAGACCATGGCAATTGGTTTGCAGCCCTCGACTTACAGGATGAGTATTTTCATATCGCAATTCATCCAGCCCACAGGTGTTTCCTCCGGTTCCTTGTGGGCACAGATCATTTCCAATACAGAGTCCTCCCATTCGGACTCTCTTCAGCACCCAGAGTCTTCACCAAGACCTTAGCGGTGGTGTCAGCATACCTACACAGACAGGGAGTTTTCATTTTCCCGTACCTGGACGATTGCCTGCTAAAGGGAACTTCCCGGGCGGAAGTATTACGGATGATACACATCACCACAAACACATTTACCTCACTGGGCCTCATCACCAATTTCTCAAAGTCAAAGACCGACCCCACGCAAAATATAGAGTTTATAGGGGCTCGGATAGACTCAGGCACGTCAAGGGTGTATTTACCCGAGGCTCGTTTTCGTGCCATCGAATCTCTCGTACAACTACTAACGTACAGCCCCACTGTTCCAGTTCTCACGTGCTTACAACTGTTGGGGCATATGGCAACCACCACGTTTGTGGTGCAAAACGCCAGGCTGCATATGCGAGGATTGCAGCATTGGTTGGCAACCGTATACAAACCCTCAATCCACACCGTCCACAAGAGGGTGTCACTTACAACAGAGGCACAAAGCTCGCTAACATGGTGGGGAAACCCCAAGAATCTCCTAACAGGGGTGCCCTTCTGCCAACCGCAAATTACTGTGTTCATTACAACAGATGCCTCCCATATGGGATGGGGGGCTCACATGGACAACAAAACCACTCAAGGATTATGGTCCCCCGCGGAGAAGACACTACACATAAACATATTAGAGCTCAGGGCAGTGTTCAATGCGTGCAGGCATTTTCACAATTATCTGTGCGGAAAAATAGTCGGCATGAATACCGACAACACCACCACCATGTTTTATATAAACTGACAGGGGGGAGCCAGGTCTCGTATGCTTTGTGCGGAGGCGGTCCAACTCTGGAACTGGTGCATCGCCAACAATATAATCATAAAGGCTTCATACCTACCGGGGGTCCACAACGTCAAGGCGGACCAACTCAGCAGACACTTTGCGCCCACTCACGAGTGGCAGATCCATTCAGACCTACTTCACCAAGTGTTCCGCAGATGGGGTTTTCCCCAAATCGACTTGTTCGCCACCCGAGAAAACAAGAAATGTCCCCAATACTGCTCCAGAGCGGGCATGGGACAGGAGTCTTTGGGGGACGCCTTCATGATCCCATGGAAGGGCCCTCTACTTTATGCGTTCCCTCCCACGACACTTATACACAAGGTCTTGGAGAAGGCCAGAAGGGAGAAAGCACGCATGATACTCATAGTCCCAACCTGGGACCGGCAACAGTGGTTCCCATTGCTCTTGCGCATGGCTCAACATCGGCCATTTCCCCTACCAACAGTACTGGACATTCTCACTCAGGCTTGGGGGTCAATACTGCACCCGAAGAGACTTCGGCTACAAGCATGGCTAATCCATGGCTAAGCGCCTTAGAGACTACATGCTCAGAGGGAGTACAACAAGTCCTTGAATGTAGTCGGAGAACTTCCACCAGAAAGACTTATCAGCACAAATGGTTGCGTTTTTCTGAATGGTGTTCCTCCAGGCAACTAATACCCCGGGACGCCATCATATCTACAATTCTGGATTATTTGCTACAACTCAAACAAAACGGACTTTCGCTATCCTCTGTAAAGGTGCATCTGGCGGCTATATCAGCATTTTGGCATAAACAGGATGGATCAACCAGATTTGCCCATCCTGTTGTCTCGTGTTTCCTAAAGGGGTTGGTGAATCTGTACCCCCCTCGGAAACCAATACCGCCGTCATGGAGTTTAGACCTAGTTCTACACACCCTCTTGGGACCGCCCTTTGAACCATTGGCTACGGTCCCCCTTCGACTACTTACTATTAAAATGACTTTCCTCCTGGCAATCACGTCAGCTCGCAGAGTGAGTGAGCTCGCAGCCATAATGTCCACACCACCCTGCACGATCTTCTCAAAAGAACTGGTGGTCTTACGATTACACCCAGCCTTCGTTCCGAAGGTCTCTTCAGACTTTCATATCAACGAACCAATAGTGCTGCCCTCGTTTTATCCTAAGCCTCACAACTCAAATGAAGAGGCACGGTTGCAATTACTTGACGTAAGAAGGGCACTGGCCTTCTACATCGATAGAACTAAACCTTTCCGGAAAACGGACAGACTCCTGATGTCCATTGCATCCAGGTCAAAAGGAGAAGCGCTATCTTCACAGAGGATTTCAAATCACATTGTGTCTTGCATAAGACTGTGTTACGAGATTTGCAAGACTCCTCTGCCAGTTCCGCCAAGAGCCCACTCTACTAGGGCGATGGCGGTGTCAACGGCCTTCTTCAAAGGCATCACGCTGAGAGATATCTGCAGAGCGGCGACGTGGTCTTCCTATGACACCTTCACCAAGCACTACGCCATGCACAGGATGCTTGATGAGGATACACGCCTGTCGACAGCAGTCCTTTCACGGGCAAGCTGCGCATAAATCGGGTACCCACCTCCTTTTTCGGGGGGGGGTTCACTGCTGGGTAATCACCTACTGTGGAGCACCCACGGGGACCACTCGAAGAAGAAAGAGAAGTTACTCACCTGTGTAGTACCGATGGTTCTTCGAGATGTGTCCCCATGCGTGCTCCACTACCCACCCGTTCCTCCCCACTTCGGAGCTCTGTTTGTGTGTTTTTTCAGGGGTGTCCGGAGCGGTTGATCAGGAACTGGCGGGGACCGGATCGCGCACGTGACCGTAAGCGCGCGAAGAGCCAACGCGCATCGGCGCATGCGCGACCCGATGGAGACTGCTGAAGATTTTCCGAGCTGTGGCGCCGGGGCAAGCCCGACACCTACTGTGGAGCACCCACGGGGACACATCTTGAAGAACCATCGTTACTACACAGGTGAGTAACTTCTCTTTTTGAAAGATTTTTACCAAAGGGACACTTTATTTGGGAATTAAAATTTGTATAGTGGTTCCCCAAGGACTTCACTACTTTTGCTTGTTTGGCTTTAAAGTACTCGCATTTCTGGGTCATTTCATGTGCCTGGTGTTAATGGGTGGGTGTGTCTACCTTTGCGTTCCTCTTTCGAAAGAGGTATGCAAATGAGTAAAATTGAAAATGCAAATGAGGTGCATATTTGGCACCTCATTTCCGTATTCTTATTTCGACAGAGTTTCTTTTGAAAGAAGAAAACCAGCGTAGATGCTGCTCTTTTGAAAGTAAATCCCATCTTGAAAAGAATCCTTCTTCCCTTTATTTAATGGAAGAAGGATTCTTTCGAAGATGGGGCTTACTTTTGAAAGAGCAGCATCTACACTGGTTTTCTTCTTTCAAAAGAAGCTCTTTCGAAATAAGAATATGGAAATGAGGTGCCAAATATGCACCTCATTTACATTTTTGATTCCCCTCATTTGCATCCCTCTTTCAAAAGAGGAATGCAAGTTTAGACTCACACAATATGTACATCAGCATTTGTGGGCCAAACTGACTAGTCTCTTTGAAATGTCCAAGGTAAGAAAAATGCAGAAAGCATGAGTGAAAAGTAACCTCTAAAATATCTTTCAGGTTTAAAAATATTTTTCTTGGAACCCAGTTTAGGATGTTTTCCCAAAAATACAGATTTTAATCAAGAATATTTTATCACAAAAAGAGAACAAAAAGGAAGTTCCTGTAGTATACCCTCACTAGAGAGAAACACGAGTGAATGAAAATACCCATAAATGAAAGCTTCCTAAAACAGCACTGCAAGTTAGATAGCCTGAATTGGGTGTTAGCAGCCACCTGCAGTAACTCTCTTTAAAAATATCTATTGGTGAAAGCAAAGGGCTTGGAGATGATTATAGAAACATCCCAGCAGGCAGCATGTGTGAGATAGAATTTTTACTAACAATATTACACTGTTCTCCCTGCAAAGTAGTAGCTTGCAGCTGGCATAGGCAGCACACCAAGCATCAGCTCAGCTGCAATGAGCAGTGGGCTGGAACCAACACTCTTTCCGTCTTCCACCCTGTCCATCAGTCTGCCCAGAAGAGAAATATGGCATGAAGCTCATGTAGGGGAATATGGGAGTCCTTATTCTCTGCCTGGGCCTGTAGTCTAGCTAGGGGTCTCAGAGAAAGGACTTACACAGACACATGTGAATGGTAAGCCTTGTTTAAAAATATTTAGCTTTCCTAATATTTGCTGCCACAGAGTAATATATATGATCATAAAGAGGAAAATGGAACCCAGCAGTGCTTCTAACAAACACTCCCATACTAGTCTAAAAAGCACAAAAGGCTATATAAATTTTAGTTAGCTGGAATTTTCTGTTAAATGTGTTCAATTCTCTGAACACCAGGCCTGATCCAAAGCCTTTTGAAATCCATGGAGAGACTCCAGTTGACTTCACTGAACTTTGGACAAAGCCAACTGTGACTTTAGATTTACAAGCGTGTTCTCATTTTAGGTGACATTAATGCAGGTTATGTTGACACCCTGAATAATAGCTGTTCTCTGAAGTGGCAATCACTGTGTTCTGCAATTAGGTTTGCATTAATCTTACTGATTTCTAGGAAGCAAGCCTGTAAGGTGTTTCTGACATAATTGTTTTATTATGTATCCTGAGTAAATACACCATGAAACACAAAAAGAAACACTCTGGAATTTAAAAAAAAAAAAAAGCCTTCAGGCAGGACCCAAAATTACATTAAACTGTGCTAAGCTTATTACACTTGTCTTATGCTGTTTACCAGCATCACTTTTGCTGTTTTGTAGAGTGATCTGCAGTGTTTTTAAAATATTATGTTTTATCTTTAATCCTAGAAAAAAGCTTTAATTCAAACACAATTAACACTTAAGCGAATCCATTCTTTGGTAAAATACTGTGGATTATGTCAGTGACATCTTCATTGCATTGGCAACACTTTACTGAATTGGAACAAAGCAAATTTAAATTAGCATTGTATTTCCAAATAAAGGGCATGATTCATCTTTACATTAATCCAGTTGTTTGATATCAGTTGAACTCCATTGAAATTGATTGTTATGCAGGTGTAAAACTGAGGCAGCACAACAGCAAATCAGAGCTAGATGGTTTGAAGAGCTGCAGCATTGGAACACAGCATGTTATCAATGTCTATCATTTGTGTTTAACTCTGTCACAGTTTTACAATGTAACATATGAGCTAAATTGTGCACTTGATCACGCAAATGAAAAAAGCTACTTGCGTGTGAATGTTCTAGAATTGAGGAAAATTGTAATGATGATCTTGGTCATAGTATTGCAAATATGTACTGAACAGCTTTTGTCCCCAAGGAGTCCTGAAGGAATGTTAGCATTGTATAAGGCCTTCCTTGTGTAAGGCCTTCCTTGTATAAACACACCACTCTAAGAGTGGTGTGACAGATACAGAAACTTCTGGTTAAGGCAAACTGTCATTAAAAAAACCATTATGGTATGACTGACATTCGCCCTGTGGAGACGGGACTTCAATTTTAAAGACCTTGTCCAACTGTAGACTGCATGGGAACTCGTTGTATCTACTTGTAACACAGGTCTATTTTGACAACCCTGTTGCAAGTTAGTAACAGAGAGTAAGCTGTGCTAGTCTATACACTATCAAAACAAAAAGCAGTCAAGTAGCACTTTAAAGACTAGCAAAATAGTTTATTAGGTGAGCTTTCGTGGGACAGACCCACTTCTTCAGACCATAGCCAGACCAGAACAGACTCAATATTTAAGACACAGAGAACCAAAAACAGTAAGCAAGGAGGACAAATCAGAAAAAGATAATCAAGGTGAGCAAATCAGAGAGTGGAGGGGTGGGGAGGAAGATCAAGAATTAGATTGAGTCAAGTGTGCAGATGAGCCCCTATAGTGACTCAGAAAGTTCCCATCACGATTTAAACCATGTGTTAATGTGCCAAATTTGAATATAAATGTCAGCTCGTCCACTTCTCTTTCTAAAACGGTGCGATAATTTCTCTTCAGTAACACTAACACTAACAGACATCAAAACACTCCAGATCCACAAACCAGTTAGTCAACATTTTAATGGAATGGGGCGTTCTGTCAATGACCTCAAGGTATGTGTGTTACTGAAGAGAAATTATCGCACCGTTTTAGAAAGAGAAGTGGACGAGCTGACATTTATATTCAAATTCGGCACATTAACACATGGTTTAAATCGTGATGGGAACTTTCTGAGTCACTATAGGGGCTCATCTGCACACTTGACTCAATCTAATTCTTGATCTTCCTCCCCACCCCTCCACTCTCTGATTTGCTCACCTTGATTATCTTTTTCTGATTTGTCCTCCTTGCTTACTGTTTTTGGTTCTCTGTGTCTTAAATATTGAGTCTGTTCTGGTCTGGCTATGGTCTGAAGAAGTGGGTCTGTCCCACGAAAGCTCACCTAATAAACTATTTTGCTAGTCTTTAAAGTGCTACTTGACTGCTTTTTGTTCTGTTGTGATTTGTTTGATTTTAATCAGTGGACCATGAAGCCAGGGTATTTCATACTTAAGGCTGAAAGCACTGAACAGTCTTCTCTGGAATGGAGTTCATGGCATAGCTAAAGCCAATGAATTGCATTACTTACTTTTTTCATAAGGCTTGTTGGTATTGCCACTTGTCGGGAGAATGACAGGATGTGAGCAGTTGGGCCTAATGGACGGAGTCACAGGGGTTATCTGGTCCAGAGATTAGTGCAGAGCCAAGCTGGAGTCAAGGATCCAAGCCAAAGGGCAGCCAAGGATGGGAGCAGAGCCAAGGGTCAGACACAAGGATCAGAAGACAAATGCCAGAAGCAATGGGCTAGTTTGGGGAGCTGTTCTGGGGGCTCAGAGCCAAAGGTGTCAGGGATGGAGAAAGGCAGGAACTGAAGTGGGCACAAGATCAGGCTGGGCATGGGAAAGAACAGGCTGGACAGTGGACAGAAAAGGCCCAGGAAGCAGTGTCAATCACAGCTGCAGTGTGCAATATGGTCAGCACCTGGCAAGCTCTGGCCGCTCCTGGGACAAAGCAGAGCTTAGCACTACATCCCCAACAGCCAGGAGGTATAGCCCATGAGGCAGAGCAGCTCCCGGTGAGGTCACCTATGCTTAGTGTGATGCTAGGAGGCTGACCTGCTGCAAACATTCGCACTACAGGGGAATAATCATGCTGAGGTGGAACATTCTCCTGTCCTCTCAGGCAGTGTAGTGCCATAAATTTACACTGGAGAGCTGCCTAACCTTATAAATAATATATTTGTGAAGGACACATTTCTCAGAGAAATTTTGAACCAAGCAGTTTACACCCAACAGCTCAGGGGACATATTAAACATATCATTAGAAAAGATGACAGCTTTGCACAAGGCAGTGAAGTTTATAAAATCCTGCTGTCATTGCTATTTAACAATGGAGGGGATGAGGAAATATTCTTAGTCTCTACAGCATACTATTCATTAAATATGTAACAAATTATAATATCTGTCTTTTCATTAATTTATATACCGCAAATAAATGCTCGATAGTGCAAAATGAGGGCTGGGGAGGGGCAACCTCCCCCTTTTTTGTAAACATTAGGAACTTCAACACAAATGTTCGATGAAATTTTGAATTTCAAAACATGTGGCCAGTTGTAATACGTGCATTACAACGTGGTGGACATATCAAATTCATGGTGACAATGTGACCAGATTTAATCTTGGCATAAATATGCATAATTCTGTTGGATTCAAAGAAAGGTTGTCTGCTTTTCCTAGGGCTGAACCTGGGCATACGAATTTTCCTTTGTGGGTCCTGTTCTTGGTCTAAAACAACAGTAGATTAATAATAAATAATAAACATAATAATCAGCATATTTGTCAAAATTATGATGGCTACCTCTTCATAATATACAGCGATGATGGACAGGTCAGATTCCAATCTCACTGATGTCCATGGCAGTTTTACCATGGGTTTCAATGGGAGCCAGATGAGGTCTTTCTGTGTATCTTATCTGTAATGTCTGCTTAACTGGAAAAATTGATGGATGGATTCTATGCAATACCTTGAAAATGGCACCAAAGTTTACTGAAAAGCATACCCGATGTTGTCTGAAAACATTCATGAGAGTTTATAGGTATGGATCGGTATTGCTAATACAGAAAACTCTTTCATATCTGGCATTCTTACATTTTTACATTTACATTCATTACATTCTTACATTACATTCATGCATTTTTACAAATACATTGGTAACAAGAGGAAGACTAAGGAGAGGGTAGGGCCATTGGTCAGTGAGGAGGGAGGAACACTAACAGGGAATTTGGAAATGGCAGAGATGTTTAATGATTTCTTTGTTTCGGTCTTCACTGAAAAATCTGAAGGAATACCTGACATAGAGAATGCTAGTGAAAAAGGGGTAGGTTTAGAAGTTGAAATAGGAAAAGAACAAATTAAAATTTACTTAGAGAAATTAGATGTCTGCAAATCACCAGGGCCTGATGAAATGCATCCTAGAATCCTCAAGGAGCTGATAGTAGAGGTATCTGAGCCTTTAGCAATCATTTTTGGTAAATCATGGGAGACGGGAGAGATTCCAGAAGACTGGAAAAGGGCAAATTATAGTACCCATTTATAAAAAGGGGAACAAGAATAACCCGGGAAACTACAGGCCAGTCAGCTTAACTTCTGTGCCAGGAAAGATAATGGAGCAGGTAATTAAAGAAATCATCTGAAAGCAATTGGAAGGTGGTAAGGTGCTAGGAAACAGCCAGCATGATTTTGTTAAAAACAGATCATGTCAAACCAATCTGATAGCTTTCTTTGATAGAATAATGAGTCTTGTGGATAAGGGAGAAGCGGTGGATGTGGTACACCTAGACTTCAGTAAAGCATTTGACACGGTCTCATATAATATACTTATCAATAAACTACGCAAATACAACTTAGATGGGGCTACTATAAGGTGGGTGAACAACTGGCTGGATAACCATACCCAGAGAGTAGTTATTAATGGTTTTCAATCCTGCTGGAAAAGTATAACTAGTGGGGTTCCGCAGGGGTCTGTTTTAGGACCGGTTCTGTTTAATATCTTCATTAACGATTTAGATATTGACATAGAAAGTACACTTATTAAGTTTGCAGATGATACCAAGCTGGGAGGGGTTTCAACTTCTTTGGAGGATAGGGTCATAATTCAAAAGGATCTGGATAAACTGGAGAAATGGGCTGAGGTAAACAGGATGAGGTTTAATTAAGGGCAAATGCAAAGTGCTCCACTTAGGAAGGAACAATCAGTGTCACACTTACAGAAAGGGAAAGGACTGCCTAGGAATGAGTACAGCAGAAAGGGATCCTGGGGGTTATAGTGGACCACAAGCTAAATATGAGTCAACAGTGTGATGCTGTTGCGAAAAAGGCAAACATGATTCTAGGATGCATTAACAGGTGTGTTGTGAACAAGACACGAGAAGTCATTCTCCCGCTCTACTCTGCGCTGGTTAGGCCTCAGCTGGAGTATTGTGTCCAGTTCTGGGCACCGCAGTTCAGGAAGGATGTGGAGAGATTGGAGAGGGTCCAGAGGAGAGCAACGAGAATGATCAAAGGTCTAGAGAACATGACCTATGAAGAAAGGCTGAAAGAATTGGGCTTGTTTAACTTGGAAAAGAGAAGATTGAGGGGGGACATGATAGCAGTTTTCAGGTATCTAAAAGGGTGTCATAAGGCAGAGGGAGGGAACTTGTTCTTCCTTGCCTGAGGATAGAACAAGAGGCAATGGACTGAAATTGCAGCAGGGAAGGTTCAGGTTGGACATTAGGAAAAAGTTCCTAACTGTCAGGGTGATCGAACACTGGAACGAATTGCCAAGGGAGGTGGTAGAATCTCCATCACTGGAGATATTTAAGAAGAGGTTAGATAGATGGCTTTCAGGGATGGGCTAGAAAGTGCTTGGTCCTGCCATGAGGGCAGGGGGCTGGACTCGATGGCCTCTCGAGGTCCCTTCCAGTCCTACTCTTCTATGATTCTATTATCTGTAACTCTCAAATAACCAGCATTTTAACCATATGTTAGTTACATTTTCCATAAGTACAGTACAGTGAAAGTAAAAACAAATAAGTACAGCAAATAGGCCATGTCTACACTAGCCCAAGCCCAAAACTTCAAAATGGCCATGCAAATGGCCATTTCGAAGTTTACTAATGAAGCGCTGAAATACATATTCAGCATCTCATTAGAATGCGCGCAGCCAAGGCACTTGGAAATTGACGCGGCTTGCCGCCGCGCAGCTCATCCAGACGGGGCTCCTTTTCGAAAGGACCCCGCCTACTTCGAAGTCCCCTTATTCCTATGAGCAGATGGGAATAAAGGAACTTCAAAGTAGCCGCGGTCCTTTCAAAAAGGAGCCCCATCTGGACGAGCCGTGCGGCAGCAAGCCGTGTCAATTTCCAAGTGCCGCGGCCACCCACATTCTAATGAGGTGCTGAATATGTATTTCAGCGCTTCACTAGTAAACTTCGAAATGGCCATTTGCATGGCCATTTTGAAGTTTTGGGCTAGTGTAGACATAGCCCTACAGTATAAGTTTACAGTGTACAATACTACTGTTGTTGCTAAATAAAGTACTCTGCATTAATTTTTGTTTGTTTCTTAATATCTAATCTTGTTTTTCTTTAGTGCTATGCATTGTTAGGTATACCTCTCTATTATCCAGAATATTTGAATATCCAACAAACTCCCAGTCCTGGGGCTGCTGGATGTGGAAGAGTTTACATATTCATTTCCCAGAGTAATATTTTATTCACTTCTGCTTACTTCCCTGTTCCATTATTGCAGCCTGCTAAGGCCATCTTATCATTTAACATAGTTTTTAAGATTTTTGAACACAGACTAATTTCAAAGCAATGTACAAAATAACAGTGGGTCTCTCCCACTATAATATACTGGTATGAACCTTTGATCATCAAGATGATTAATTGATTGGCATGTTTCTCTTTTCCACCAGAATCTTACCGACATTAAAAAAACAATTCCCTCCTACTTCCTAAAGTATTTCCCACTGTTGTTCTCTCTCACACATTAGGGATGCTTTGGTAACTAGCACAATCAACTGTGTCACAAGCTTCATCTCAGGATTCGCAATTTTCTCTATACTGGGCTACATGGCTCATGAGCACAAAGTGAAAATTGAAGATGTAGCCACTGAAGGTAGGAAGTTCATTTTACTCCAGCTTTACTGACAAATTACCCAGCTTCTCCACTACTGCCCAGCAACCCTGTTTATATTTGTCTCATAGGAGACCAGACAAAGAAGCCCACCTACAATCTGGCCTGCTAATGGGGGAGAAGGGGCAACTGCCACAAGACCCGGTGGACTCAAAAGCCACCATCACCATTGCAGCTATTGCCACCAGATCACCATGCGATAGCTCTGAGGGCTGGCTGGGCAGGGAGGCACAGCTCATTCCAGGTGGTGCTGTGGGCTGGCTGTCCCCACCTCTTGTGACTAAAGCCCTGTCCCTTTTGCGAGTGCAGAGCTGCCCCCCCCACCTACCTCCACACACCTTGCCCAGAGGCCAAGCAATTCTGTCAGCCACCCTACCTACAACAAACCCAGTTGTGTCTCTGATTCAGCAAGCTACTTAGGGTGAGCCTACCCCACAGTGGGGAACATGCTTCCCAGTGTGAACTGACACACATACTACTTTGCTGGAGCTAGTACTCTCAAAATAGCCGAGGAGCTGGATGTAGCACCAGGGTGGTTTGAGTGAGGCTGGATTGATTTGTACTCAGGTTGGTATCCTGAACTGCTGCCTGTGCTGCCCCTGACTACATGGCTGTTTTTAATGTGCTGGCTCTGGCGTAACTATTGTGTCTGTGTGCTCACATTCGGAGGCACAGCAGATGTACCCTTAGACATATACCAACTTTGAGCATTTGAGTTGCCTCATTGAAGTGACCTGAATGCGACCACTTAGGTGCTTCAGGACAAGCACATGCTTAAGCACACTGTTGAACTGCAGGCCTTGAGTGGTCCAAGTTTTAGTGAGTTGCAAGTATTCAACTCCTTGCTGGACATATAACACTTCAGAGGGTCAGGTCTGCACTGAACACATGCATAAACTATTGAGACAAGTCTACTCTGTAGCTTTATAGGTTACTGCCTGAACAAGGTTCAAATGTGACACTCTCATCTCTAAAGCCAAGAAATGGAAGTAAATAGGTAAGAAAACCTGGATTCTTGTTATGATTTGAGGCCCAGACCCACAAAAGGACTTAGGCCCCTAACTCCAGACTCAGGCACTACTGTGATCCATAAACATTTGTCCCTAGCCTCTGTTTGTCAGGGCTGGGAAAAGGCAATATGGAATGCATCAGTGGATGATTGCCTGTTGTGTTCATTCCCTCTGGGGCACCTGCCATTGGCCACTGTCAGAAGACAGGATCCTGGGCTAGATGGACCTTTGGTCTGACCCTGTGTGGCTGTTCTTATATTTTTATCAACTCCTGCTCAGCTGCTGCCTAAATTCACTCAGTGCCTAAATTTTCATTGTGAAGTTCTCTGGGTGCCTAAGCTTCTACCACGGGATACATGCACTTCTGACTCAGTCAAGTGTCCAGGTACTCGTCTGATAACTAAGCAATAGTGCAATCCCCATATCAGCTGAAGATATCTTTTCTCTGGCTAAATCATCCTCAGGACCCAATCCAGATACCCAACTCTGCACAAAATGGCAGCAGTGTGAGTGGGAGGAGGTGGCCTACCTTATAACACTTACTCCAGTGTTTAAGGTATTTATGTGGAATGTGGAAGACTCTGATTCAATTCAGTCCTCCCTCTGCTTGGTGAGGAGAAGAGATTTGAAGGAATTTGAGGTGGTTTCAACCTCTCAGCTGAGTGCTCTAGCCACTGCACTCCTGTATATTAGGATAAAGGTCTTTTTCAGTCTCTCTTTTTAAAAAAACTTAATTGGTCCAGATAGGGAGTGGAAATGACTCAGTAGATGCAACACCAAAGTACCTTTGTGTATCTGGGCCTGAGTTCATCATCAGTTTCTCTTGCTTTTCCTGGAAACAGTTCATGCATTACAGACTTTTGGAATTTGTAGCCTTTCTCCTTTTACAATATATTTTAATTCAAGAGGGCACGTGCCTCTTTTGCTTCTGTGCCATAAAGTAACAAATGGAATCTAGTGATCTCCTGTCGCCCGACAATCAGGGCTCTCATAAGGATTGTGGTCCCAGAGGAGACTAAATGTTAGGGGCTCAGCCATAAAAGGATGGGATATACTTTTAAAAATATGGCAACGTGCACTACCAAAATTGTGAGTTAATTTATGTGCACAGTATTCACAGGCTAGGGGCAAGCCACTGGTCGTCAACTAGTTTGAGCTTGAAATTAGACAAAGGTTTTTAATCATCATGAAAGTGAAGTTCTGGAATAGCCTTCCAAGGCAAGAAGTTGCGACAGAACACCTACTGGCTTCAAGAGGGACCTTGATAAGTTTATGGAGGGGATGGTAGAATGAGACTGCCTTACAAAGGCAGGTAGCCTACCTGTGACTGCTTGTAGGAAATAAATGGCCAGTGATGGGACAATAGATAGGGAAGGCTCCGAGTTACTATAGAGAATCTTTTCTTGGGTGTCTAGGTAGGTCTTGACCACATGCTCTGGGTCTGATTATCACATTTAGGGTCAGGAAGAAACTTTCCCACAGAATAGATTGAAAGAGACTCTTCTTTTGCAGCATGTGGCATGGGTCACTTACTAGTGTAAATGATGAATTGGCAACTCCAAATCTTTAAATCATCATTTGAGGACCTCAGGGTTATGATTCTATTACAGGAGAGGATGGGTGAGGTTCTGTGACCTGCAACATGCAGGAGGTCAGACAACATCATTGTGTTGTTCCCTTTTGGCTTAAAGTCTATGGGTACGTCTACACAGGCAGCATCTGTCAACAGAAGTCACAGTTGAGAGAGAAACATCAGCAGTACCTCTGTTGACAGATTGCATCTGCACATAAAAACAGATTGAAAGAGCAATCCAATCTGTTGGCAGAGAGCAGCCATACTGCCCTGCCCTCTCTCAGAACATTGGACTAGAAACTCTACAAACAGGGCTGCCTGGGGAACCAGAAGCACTTTCTGACAACAGAACTGTTTACATGGGCACTCTGTCAACAAAACACTGTCCACAGAGGTGCTATTCCTGACTGGGAACAGAGATAAAGCTGCTGACTGAACAGCTGAGTTTTGTCAGCAAACTCTCAACAGAGTGCTTTAGCCATGTAGATGCTTGGCGAGTTTTGTCAACACAAGGCCTGTTCTGTCAATCGAATCTACCCATGTAGATGCGGCCTATGAGTCTAAGTCCTTCAGATACTTATATGGTGCAGGATGCCAATATAAGAATCTGAGTAGATCAAATCTTGTTTTCATGAACATTTTTACAGCTTTGAAAAGTTAATAAATGGAAAAACAAATTTCTTTCCTCTTGCTTTTCAGGAGCTGGATTAGTATTCATCCTTTACCCAGAAGCTATTTCAACCCTTTCAGGATCAACATTTTGGGCAGTGGTATTCTTCATAATGCTTCTTACATTGGGCATTGACAGTTCTGTGCGTATCTTCCATGTCTGTAATTTTTCCTTTAATAACATTCTCTGTTATTAAGTACGGAGGTACCTGTCTCATTCCACTAAGTTTCACAAGCCACATGCCGTGGTCTGAGTGTATCCATTTTCATACTTAAGACCAATACAACAAATATCATTACACACAGCAATTTATTTAATTTAAGATTCACAGTGTGCAAAAGGCTTGGGAAGGGCCATATATTTTATGAACATAGATTTGGGGTTGGACTCAAGAAGTAAAAGTTATTCCATTTTAAGGGCGTGATACTGCATCACTAATGCTATAGAGAATTTTACCATCGATTTCAGTCACAGCACACTCATGGCCCAAAAATGAAGTTAGGAAATGTATAGGAACAAGATGCTGAACTGAACTTAGGCAAGGCATACCTATGGTTCAGTACTATTTTGTATCAGTGATTTCCATTTGTTATTTCCCATAGCATTATAGGTGATACTCATGACATAATTGAGGACAGCATTTAATTATGTATGGAATTATATGCAAGATACTTTCTTTACAAGTCTAGTTGTGATCAATTTTTTAAAAAATCAGTTTCATGTACACTATTATTTTGTGTTTGCTAGGTGTCTTGGCAAAAGCAACAATGTAATCTGCATGGTGACAGATATTTGATATGTAGTAATGGTAATGAGCAGTCAGGTGGGCTGCCTCATTTTACAGTTAAATTCAGTTTTAGACTGAGGTATCTGAGCTTCAGTCAGCATGAATGGGGTGTTACATGTGCTTCCTACAAAGTTAAAGTATATATAGTGTTGGGAAAAAAATATTACAGACATTAACTCTCAATGAAATATTCTAAGTACCCTAAAAGTACTTGTACCATCATATTCTTGCAAAAGAATCATCGAGACTTCCTTTTATACTTATCATCAGAGCTAATTTTTTTTGAGAACAGGAAATAGCACCTTCAAAGAACAGAACTGTTACTGTCATAAGGAATTTTTTTTACTATTCCAAAATAAGAATTGTCACGAAAAAGGAAACTTTTAAAATAAAAATAAAAATGGGTAGGCCGGGAAGTTCCATTTAATATTTAAAATGTTTGCTGAGCTTAACTGCAGACATTTCGTTACTAAATGGAGTAACATCATCAGTTCCTAGTGAGAGATCTTCCAAACTGTTCTTTATATAGTCCTTTCACATAGACCTTATCTTGTGCCGGTTAATTGCCTTATTTCATTAATATCATTGCATGAAGATAACACCGGCCACAAGTTTGACTTTAATGGTGTGAAGGTGATAGGACAGGCTGGATCTAGGCAGGGAGGAGAATTTTTAGAAGCATGGTTCTCCGGAAATGAGGCAATTAACTGGCACATTGATTTGGATCCGGTGTTTGAACCTATGAGATAAAAGGATAATAGAAGAAGAACAGCTAATGAGAGTGTGATTAGGTGCAATCGGTTTTAAATTGGAAGACACGAGTAACCAGTTAAGAACTAATTACTGATAAGGTCTATGTGAAAGGACTACATAAAAATGGTTTGGAAGATCTCTCACTAGGCACTGGTGATGTTACTCCACTTAGCAATGAAACATCTGCAATTAAAGTTGTTAAGCTTGGTGAACATTTTAAATACTAAAAAAGAAAGAAACTGTCTTGCCTAGCTCAGAATATGAAGTGCTGATCAAGGAGCCTGTCACAGAAAATGACAAACACTAGTCTTCCATCTGCATGCTCAGTTAGTTGAAGTTAACTCTTTTTCAAAACTAGAATAGAAAGTTAAAATAGAGACATGATGGGGAACAAAGTCAGGCCTGTTAACAATTCCACTAAGTTATAAGACTGAGACTCTAGAACCATTAGAAACTTGAGGCGAACTCAGATGTGAAGTTCCAATCTGGACCTCTTTGTACAGTGAACAAAAATGGAGGAGGGATCAAAACAGATGAGAGTGATAAGAGTGCCTAGTAGTAATGAGTCAAAATTAAGAAAAGATAAATCTAAGCTGAATATTACAGGGTGAGTTCTAGTGGGCCCAATAACTACAAACATTAGGGACTTGCTCAACTTTATCACAGCAAAGTACATATGTAAATGTTTGAAGGGTCTGCACATTACACTGTAGAATAACATTTTTCCAGTGGAAGGAGTAAGGCTTGTCAAATTATTCAGAGAGGATGAATGGTGACAGCTGTGATCAGGCCTAGATGTTTGCCTATTTATTTGTTGTTCATAATTATTTTTGCTTGGGGGAAGGGAGGGGGAATTGGCAACACTCCTGATTTGAACAGACTCACCCCACCCAATCAAAGGCCACTGAAGACACTGATGTGCCTTGGGGGAGGATCAATCCAGTATATGATTCCAACCAACTGACTGGAGAAATAAAAATATTCACCCATTCAGTGTCATTGCCAACTACATGCACCATCCATGTCATCCATTTTAGAGACATGTGAGGCTTTGGTTTTACCATCCAGCTATCTGTAGCACAAGCCTGCCTATTAGAAATACCCAAGGACAGAAAATTAAACAGTTTCAATGACAGACATTATAGTGGATTCTTAAAAACAACAAGAAGTCCTGTGGCACCTTATAGACTACAAGATATTTTGGAGCATAAGCTTTCATGGGGAAAGACCCACTTCATCAGATGGATTTTTGTCACAAACAAGGAGACACTTAGATGATCCAGCAAGTTGCAGTCTTCAACAAGTTGAGAACAAGGTGATTTCAGTAGTGGAGCCATGTCCAACAAGCAGAAGAAGGTATAATTTTACAGAAGCACTGCAAAGCTGGGGCTGAAGGAATTAGCACACAAGGCTGACCATGTATGAAGGAGGGGGCTGTAAAATGAGATTTTGGCTACGTCTACACGTGCAGCCAACATCGAAATAGCTTATTTCGATGTTGCGACATCAAAATAGTCTATTTCGATGAATAACGTCTACACGTCCTCCAGGGCCGGCAACGTCGATGTTCAACTTCGACATTGCTTAGCCCAACATCAAAATAGGCACAGTGAGGGAACGTCTACACGTCAAAGTAGCACACATCGAAATAGGGATGCCAGGCACAGCTGCAGACAGGGTCACAGGGCGGACTCAACAGCAAGCCGCTCCCTTAAAGGGCCCCTCCCAGACACAGTTGCACTAAACAACACAAGATCCACAGAGCTGACAACTGGTTGCAGACCCTGTGCCTGCAGCATAGATCCCCAGCTGCTGCAGAAGCAGCCAGAAGCCCTGGGCTAAGGGCTGCTGCCCACGGTGACCATAGAGCCCCGCAGGGGCTGGAGAGAGAGCATCTCTCAACCCCCCAGCTGATGGCCGCCATGGAGGACCCAGCAATTTCGACGTTGCGGGACGCGGATCGTCTACACGGTCCCTACTTCGACGTTGAACGTCGAAGTAGGGCACTATTCCTATCTCCTCATGAGGTTAGCGACTTCGACGTCTCGCCGCCTAACGTCGAAGTTGGTGCCGCTACTTCGAAGTAGCGTGCACGTGTAGACGCAGCCTTTGAGAGCTGTAAAAATCCTAAATCCTCCCTGTCATGGGATGCTCTCCTCACTGCTGGGTAGCATCCCTGTGGTCCATCTGGGGATGAGCTCATGCCTAGCCTAATACCCTCTCTTCCAGTTTCTCATTCTATGGTTTCATGCTCTTTTTCTGGTTTCACTCCTTCTTCCTTCAAGGTGCCCCCTGCTTCATGGCTTGACCTTCCAACCTGGTCACTTTAATTTTCTCCTTCCTGAATATCAAAGTCCTACTGGAAGACTGTACCAAGCTGTCTTCCACTCCACTATCCAGTTTGTGCCACTTCCCTTGTGGCTGGAAGGGGAACCCCTGTTCCAGCACAGGGATCCTATGCCCCGCAGCCAAGGTCTTCAGTGTCCTAAACCTTGCTGCTGTTTCCCTGGTCTGCTTCCTGTATCTCCTCTATCAAACTCCTTTTCCACCCTCTTCTAGGTATGATATACCATCTGGTTCCCTCCCACTCTTTTCCCTTGGTAAACCCATAGAGGCTACGTCTACACTAGCCCAAACTTCGAAATGGCCACGTGAATGGCCATTTCGAAGTTTACTAATGAAGCGCTGAAATACATATTCAGCGCCTCATTAGCATGCCGGCAGCCGTGGCACTTTGAAATTGCCGCAGCTCGCCGCCGCACAGCTCATCCAGACAGGGCTCCTTTTCAAAAGAACCCCAGCAACTTCGAAATCCCCTTATTCCAGTCTGCTGTTAGGAATTTCAAAGTGCAGCAGCTGCCGGCATGCTAATGAGGTGCTGCATATGTATTTGAGTGCTTAATTAGTAAACTTGGAAATGTCTAGTGTAGACACGGCCAGAGTGACTACAGGTCATCTGTATTGCAGCCCCTTCTGACTCTCTCTCTCCTAGGATTATAAGAGCTTAGTTTTCTCCTTGCCCAGCTGGGCTTCAACATCAGTTAAAAGTTTATCAGTATCACCTGTCCTCCAAGTGCAGCCTGTCACTGGGTTAATTGGTCCTTTCTCCCTTGTCAAACTCTGTGAGGGGTTGGGACCTCACCATAAGCCCATCCTGATCTGTTCTGTTCACTACTACAGATATTTCAAAGCCACATCAATCTGCTGCTGTTGCTCACCGTGGCCACATTGGGCCAAAACTTCAAAATGGCCATGCAAATGGCCATTTCCAACATTACTAATGAGGTGCTGAATTGAATATTCAGTGCCTCATTAGCATTAGGAAGCTTCTGGCTGCAGCGCTTCGAAAGCACCGCTCAGCGCAGCTACACGGGGATCCTTTTCGAAAGGACCCCACACATTTCAAAGTCCCCTTATTCCTCTCAGCTGTGGGGAATGAGGGGATTTCGAAATGCGTGGGGTCCTGTCAAAAAGGACTGCAGTGTAGCCGCACCAAGCCACAGGTGTTCGAAAGTGTTGCTTTTGAAGTGCTGCAGCTGGAAGCATCCTAATGCTAATGAGGTGCTGAATATTCAATTCAGTGCCTCATTAGTAATCTTCTAAATGGCAATTTGCACGGCCATTTCAAAGTTTTGGCCAAGTGTGGCCACAGCCATAATTTTTTACTGGTTTTATGCAAGCAACTGAGGGTTGTTTGTAGATTGGTCCCCTTGATTACCCACTCTACAGTATGAGAGTTTGGCTGCCTAAAATACATAGTATTGTGGCTTATCTCTGATTAGAAAACTGAAACTAGAAAATGAAAAAAAATACTAAGAAAAAGCTGACTAATGCATTGATATTCTTGTTGATGCATAAAAATCTCTTGTTGATGTATGAAGACAGTTTTCTAGAACTCCCCAAAATGTTTATGGAAAGAGAGACTTCTGTGTGAACATATTAGTGGATAGTAAATTAAAAAGATTAGGAATTAGAATGTAATATTAATATATAATATTATAATATTATATATATAAGCAGTGCTCTGAGATTTAACAAAACAAAAAAGCAGTCATGTAGCACTTTAAAAACTAACAAAATGATATATTAGGTGATGAACTTTCATGGGGCAAATCCACTTCTTTAGATCTGGATATAGTGCTGTATTGGAAATGGTCAAGAGATTGAACATTTGAGATTTAAGTGTATGATTCCCATGGATGCTTGCAGAAGTCAGGTGGATAAAACCATCCATCCATTTAAACTGTTTTGACATTTTCCTGTTGAGCGTTGGATTTACTCAAAGAATGTTTGCTCTTTCCTCTGCAGCCCTTTGATTTTAGAAGCGAATCATTCCGATCTATGGAGATTATTCTCAGCAAGTGATACAGAACAGATATGGTTATCTCCAAGCTGATCCCCTCCCGCTCTGCCTCAACCTCCAAGTATTTGCCACATTTCTGTGTTCAGAAAGTATCTTATATTGATTCTCTCCCGCAACTGATTACCACATTCTTAAATACATTAAGTTGGATTGTTACAGACTAACAGATATTTTGGAGTATAAGGTTTCATGAGCAAAGACCTGCTTCATCAGATGCATCATCAGCGGGTCTTGCCCAAAATATCTGTTAGTCTATAAGGCGCCCCAGGACTTCTTGTTGTTCTCAAAGATACAGACTAACATGGCTACCTCTCTAAGTTGGATTGTGTGTGCCTAGCAGGACCAGAGTTGGCCTTCAGGATGGGACAGAAGCTTCCAGGTCAGCAAATCAATAGCAGGAGAGGCAAGGGTTAGGACAGTGCTTAGCTATATATTTGGTTGTGATATTTTTTACCCACCTGTTTGGGCAGTGCCAAAAATACTTTCTGACCTAGGCAGCAAAACACCTAGGTCTGGCCTAAGAAAAAAGATTGGCTTCATTTTGATTTACCCCATGAGTAAAAAAAAAAAAAAGGCCAGAAAACTGCATTCTACAGCAGTATCAATGAAAGTTTGGAAGATATTTCAGCACCACAATCAATTTCTGCCAACAGCAAAAAATGACTAACGTATAAATTACATCCAGGGAGCAAACAAAATTCTTTTACTGACTCATCAAGAATTTTTGTTACTATAGAATTTTCAGCAATGAGGGTTGTATATAGAGAAAACAAAGTTGTTTGATTTGCCACATTGTATAGCTCTGCTCTTTATTTTACTGATCCTTATAACTAAAAATAGCAAGTACCCAGTGAAGGAAAGTCAAATCTATTTATTCTTATTTCTAACACATCAACTAAGTGCAAGTTTTAACAACAGGAAAGATTAATCTAGAGTTAAATCAAATATACATTTTATGGAAGGTATTCCCCTTTTTAAATAAAGAGAAGAAACTCAGTCATTATTGGAAATCACAAAATGAAATAGAGATGAATCTCAAACATACTTGTACAGTTTTGTTTGTGGGTAAAATGTCTTTGTTATTCCTACCTAAACTAGATAGCTATATTCCTTTTCCTTAGATGGGTGGAATGGAAGCTGTCATCACTGGTTTAGCAGATGATTTCCAAATACTGAAGCGGCATAGAAAGCTTTTCACATTCGGTGTCTCCTTTGGAACTCTCCTAGTGGCTCTGTTTTGTATCACCAATGTAAGTATTGCAAGCGTTTCCATTAACAAGTTAACTTAATTTGTTTCCATTTACAAGTTAACTTAATTCATGTATTCCTGTGAAAAAAGCCAAATTACCATAGGCTGGGATTGACCTGTCATTTTGCTGTACATGGAGAGTTAAATTTTCACCAGTATTACAGTCTGAAAATGATATTAATTCTTCCATGAATTAGTCCTTGCCCTCCTGGTGTGTAAGCAGTTGTCAATCAACTGATCTCACAATGATGCCCATCCATTATACTTACTTCCACTCAACCTTCGTCATCTGAAATGGGGCTATGGTCACTGCTTACTCTTGGGGTGGTGGGGGGGAAATTTTGGGGGACCATGTCCTTAGGCTGTGTTTTACTTATAACTTTTCACCACAGTGTTTCATTAGCTAAAAAGAGTTTTCAAGGACTGAAAGTAAGTATAATTATTGTGATATGAATAATACAGATACAGATTATGCTAATAATAAAAATAGTGACTTTTTTTGCATTTTTTTGTTTTTATCTGTCATCTAATGCAGCTGGATCTGCTATTCCTTGTTCCAGATTATATCTGGGTTAACAATAGGCGTAGACCAATGGGTTAGAAGAAACATAATGGGTCAGATCTTTAGCTGGCCTAAATTGGTGTAACTCCATTGATTTCAGCTGCTTGATGCCAATTCAGACCATGTGAGTTTCTAGTTCAGTGCCATTCACATGATGGCACCTCTGTGGTATTCTCAAACAAGCTTAAACTGCACTGAAGTGCCTTGGCAAGTACCAATACATTAGTTCTTTTAACAGAAAAAGTTGGTATCCGATGTGTACAAAGTAGAAATCAAATCCCTTGTGAGACCACAGAAATAAACTAATCCATTGAATTTCTCCTTGAAAATCTTTGGTGTATATTTTCAGAGCAGTTTGTTTTTCATACATACATTTTTCATGAGTCACCTTTAGTGGATTTCTAAAATAAAGACATTCAAATAATGAACAAGCATGAAGCAGAAGATCTTACTTCAAATACCATTCAATAAACATTCTTTTGCTTGTTGTTAAAATATTTGCCATGAAGTTCATTAGCCATCCTAAATTAATCCAAACTTTGGACAGATCTCCACAGCATAGCTCCAGAGCTATTAACTGAGGAAATCTCAGACAACTGGCTCCATCAGTTACTGTAAATAGCCACACCTCTGGTATGAAGCCTCTGTATATTATCACAAGAGAAAAGCTAAACTATATCTTTGTTAAGTTCACAGAGTAAAATCATCATCACAGCTACAAAATGAATGGTACTTAACCTCTTTTTAAAATTGTTAAAGATACAAAAGAAAAAAGCCATACTTGGAACAGGCATATTCATAAATAATAAATATTGTTAGAATCTGCTATGGCTGGAAGTTTTTTCAGATGTTAGCATTAGATAGAACAGTAAGAATGTCATGAAATATTTTGCTTTGCTTCATTTCCAAACAGTAAGGAGCTTCATTAGCTAATAGTCTCTCCCATTCTCCTTACTTGACACTCAAGAACATGAGACATTTAATAGTTTGCTCAAATACCAACCAAATAAAATAAAGTTAAATGTAGCTAAGAGAGGCTGAAGAATGATTCTGAAAAAATCTTGTAAATACAATTTACCGTTCCACATCAGTGCAATGGGAGCACGCAGTGAAGACCTCACAGTCAGTTGTATGCATGGGGCCAATCTGCACAAACCTGCGGATAGGACATTGAATCAAAAAATGCAGATCTATTGGACTACAAGCATGGAGTGGTAGCCGACATGACTGTGACCGCTCCTATGCTTTGCAGCTACTTTGAAAAGCAACTCTATGGCTACGTCTACACTAGCCCCAAACTTCGAAATGGCCATGTAAATGGCCATTTCAAAGTTTACTGATGAAGCGCTGGAATGCGTATGATGGGAATAAGGGCACTTCGAAGTAGGCGGGGTCCTTTCGAAAAGGAGCCCCATTGGGACGAGCCGCGCGGTGGCGAGGCGCGTCAATTTCGAAGTGCTGTGGCTGCCCGCATGCTAATGAAGCGCTGAATATGCATTTCAGCGCTTCATCAGTAAACTTTGAAATGGCCATTTGCGTGGCCATTTCGAAGTTTGGGGCTAGTGTAGACACGGCCTATGTGTGGCAGACCCCTACCTGGAAGCTTCAGGAACTTTCTAGAAGGAAGATATGCAGGGTGGTGGGCTAATGCATTCTTGTTCCCTGACTAGGACAATTAGGACAGCCAGCTGGGGCCTTATTAGGAATCAGCCCTCATTGGTCAGCGGAGGCCCAGCTCTCCCTATAAAAGGTTCCCACTAGCTGGTTGCAGGAAGGAAGGTTTTGGAGGGCATGCTGGAGGAGCAGAGCAGAGCAGAGCAGAGCAGAGCAGAGCGAGCGAGCGAGCGAGTGAGTGAGAAGGTACCACGGGGAAGCGGTGGGCTAAGTGGCCCAGGGTGAGGTTGCTACTTTGGGGCAGGGGTGAAGGCCCTGTCAGTTGCCTCTTGTCCTCGTAGGGACCCTGGGCCGGAGTCCAGGGTAGAGGGTGGGTCTGGACTCCCCCCTCCCTTCCCCAGAGGGATTACTCTACTGGAGCAGGTGCGGGCCTGCAAGGGGACTGGCTTTATCCTCCCCACTCTGGACTTGCCTGTGATGAGGATGGCTCGCTAAGCGGAGACACCTGCCTTTGGAAAGGCCTGGGGAGATAAGGGGTCTCCATGAGTCTCTGAGGCACAACAGAGAACCACCAGGAAGTGCAGGGACCCACAGGGGCTGACGAGGGACTTTGTCACATATGCTAGCTGTAGTATGGGTTCAGTCCTGCAAGTTGCTGAGTACACAAGGCACAGAGGAATCTCACCTCCCACTGAAGTTACTGGAAATTGAGGGTGCCCTTTAACTGAGTGTTCCAGAGGAATTGAGTCAGAATTCCACCTATTTTTCAGCTCCCATTCTGTGGGTGAGCCATTTATATGGGTTGTGCCTTCCATTGCACCATTTCCCTAAGATTAAGATTTCCACTCCCTGGTTAAATGTAGTAAGATTATTATATTTCTACATAACAGACCTCTGGTACCTGGAGGATCGCAAAAGAATTTCATCTGTTTTTAAGACCTTTGATGAGCCCTCCTGTTGGAAGTGTGTAAGTGGCTAATCACTCCCTGATGGTGGGATCTACACAGAGCTGAGCTAGTTAGGGAGATCAGGTATAAAAATCACTTGCTAGGCAAACTCAAGGCCCACAAAGAACAGCTAATAGGAGAGCTTTGGACAGAGTTGAGAGATGGAGAATGAACGGCTTCCCTGGCAGGTTAGGCGCTACATGTAATTTTAAGATGATCAATGGTGGAATATGTGTGGAGAGCTGTACCAGATGTGCCAGGTTTTCTTTCCTGTATGCAACAAGAAGGGACTTCCCTGTTCATGAAACGCAATTTGATGGCTGTATTAGAGGAAAATGTTCTTGGATTGGAGGGGCAAATGGAGATGCTACTGGAAAGCAGAAGCATTCTTAGGTGTGGGAAGCATCAGTACCCTTGGGAGAAAGTAAGAGACCACAAACAAGTCAGGGAGACAGGAAACTAGAGAGGAGCAATGTTTCCAGGAGTTTTTTTCCATCCCTGGGTAGAATAAATTGTATTATGTGCACCAATGAATGTGCAGATGGACACCACCAATAGAAACGTGCTGCTGGCTGTGGGTGCTCTGCTAATCAGCTGAGCGACCCCTGAATCTCTCCTGTGCAGTCACCCAAGCACTCAACTAACATGGAACACTGGAGAAGAGTCCTGGAAAATTCATTACCCCCAGAGGGCAAGAGATCACATCCACTAGAGACAAATGTGGATTGATAGGCTGTGACCACCAGAGAGATGAAGACCATCAAGACCTCCACACAGCTAAAAGTTTCCAATCGATACCAGAGCATCAGAATGGAAACTATGGCATATTCCTCTCAAGATCCAGCTGGTCCCAGGGAATGGAGAGATGTATAGGAAACACCTGTGGACAGCAGCTAAACGTAACCTGTAAGAAAATCAAGTTTATCCACAGAGGTTTTCCAGTCATCCAAGAAAAATGGATGATGCTTGTTGGAAACTTTGTACTCAGAAGAATCAAAACATTGTTCTGAAAGAGACAGAAGGACAGCATGACAGTATACCATCTTCCTGGAACCAAGACACCAATCTAAGTTTGGATAGGCTTTTGAAGTCAATGGGCAAGGAGCTATTCATGATGGTTCACATTTGCACTAATGACACTGCATAATGGGATGTCTTACAGAAAATAAATGACTTCAGGGAACTTTGAAGTGTCATGAAGAAGAAACTTGAAATCAGAGGTCTCAAACTCATTTTACCTTAGGGCAATGCCAGTCCTCAAATCCTCCTACTGGACCAGTGGACACCCCTCTGGTAGGACTCTGGGGGAGTGGTCCTCCATCTCTCAATTCCATCTGCCAGCCCACATGCTTCCACCCCCACACAAATCTCCTGGCCCTGCCTGCTGCCCCGTAGCAATTTAAATCCTCCAGCGGGGGGAGCCCCAGTGCCACCACCATTAGAACAGCAGTGTTAAGAGTGGCTTCCAGCTGCTAATCCGTGTGACTTCCAGCACAACCCTGTGGCCTGGGAGAGGAGTGCACAGTGCTCTCCTGTCCATAGAATGATTTGATGTGACCACACTGTGCCACATACTTTGTGGTGCAGGGAGCATACCACTGTGGTTGCCTGAACTGTCCTAAGGATAGGATATTCTCCCATACTTAGTTTAGCCCACAGGGTCCTGGAGTGGCCAAGAGTTGGCAGCATGGGTGGGACCCCTGCCCACCCTCATCATGGCAATGGGGGCTTCAGGGAGTGGACGTACACAGCAGTCTGCTTTACTCAGCTGCCACCTCCCAATCTTGAGGATAGGGCATTAAGGGAAGGAGCACGGGGTGGGGGGAAGAAGGGCAGGAGCAGAGCCAGGGCTAGACTTGGGGAAACAGTGCACAGAACCCAGTGGGGCCCATTCAGTGGATGGGTAGTCACATGGGCACTAAATTAATAACAGAAGAGGAGAAATAAAGCAGGGAAAATAGGAGACCTTATTTGTCACAGACTCAAGATTCTGAAAACAAAATTAATGAAGGAACCAGAAGATACCTACCCTCTTTGGCATATTCTTCTCAGTTCTACTAAATTGCACGTTTCAAAACTTGTGCCACGATGTGTTTCTCCACACAAGATTAGATGGCTCTCTCTACAACCTGACAAGACTGAAGGCCAAAACTAAGGTCAAGAAAGTCCTCATTACAGAACTCCTCTCTGCAGATGATGCAGCTTTCATCACTCATAATGAAAACATGCTACAGTCACTGATGGATTCTCTGTCCAGAGCCTGCAAGTTGTTTTCCCTTCACATAAGCATGAAGAAAACTGTTGTGTTCACTCAAGGTATACCTCAGCAACTCAGTGTCATTCTGGGTAATAGCCCATTAGATGTGGTTCAGCAATTCTGTTACCTTGGATCTACTGTCACCACAAACCTATCCGTGGATGAAGAAATGAACATCAGAATCAAGAAGGCAGCTAATATTTTTTGGCAGATTTATTAAACAAGCCTGGAAGAATCCTAGGCTGACAGTGAAAACAAAGATACTAATCTACCAGATATGTGTATTGAGTATCCTGCTTTATGGTTCTGAGGCATGGACCACCTACCTGAACCAGAAGTAAAAATTGAATGGCTTCCATCTTTGCTGCCTCTGCAGAATTATAAATATCAATTGGCAAGATAAAGTTTCAAATGCAGATGTCCTGTCAAGAGCTGGCATACCCAGCCTCATAGCGATCCTCAACAGCAGAAGACTACGATGGCTTGGTCTTGTGAGAAGAATGGGCGATGAACATCTTCCCCTAGAAATCCTCTTGGGTGAACTGTCACGTGGGTTGGGAACAAGAGGAAGACCAAAGCCAAGATTCAAAGATACATGCAAAAACACCATGAAAAAAATTCAACATTGATCCAAAATCCTGGGAATCTACTTCATCAGATCGAAATACTGTTGACAATTGCTATGACACAGCACATCATCCTTCAATAGTATATGTGCAAGCCACCCAAAAGAAGTTTGTGTTAGAAGGAAAAACTCTCAGATTCAAGAATTCGGAAATAGACTGACATGCAGTTATTGCAATTGACCATGCAAATCCAATATTGGACAGATAAGCCATGAGAGAAGCTGCAGACTCAAACACTGCCCATAGATCCTCACCGCCACTGCTAACCACTATCTCTCAAAGTGAAAAGGGGCCATGGTAATTGTCTATACACCAATGCTAGGAACCAGGATAACAAACAAGACTGAACTGGAATTGCTCATTTATGAGCATAAATCCAGTCAAGCTGGTATTACTGAAACCTAGTGGGATATGTAAGACTTCAAAATTAAAATCAGTGGTTGTAACCTTTTAGGAAAGACTGAGTGGGCAAAGGGGGAATGGTGTTCTACGTCAAAAATAACATTATCCATTTTGGAGCCACTGAAAACTTGGAAGAATGTGTTCTTGAATACTCATGAATAATGTCCTAACACATAAACCACAAGAGGGTGTTTTTGGTGTGTCCAGCATAGGGGAATTCTGTGAGTCTCAAGAGATAAAGAAAAACTGATCACAGCTAAAAATTAATTATATCTTAAGTATAAGTGATCAAGACTTTATCCTGATTACAATATGGAAGCGGAATAAAGTACAGACCAATAATATATATTCTTGGTGCTTTAACAGGGCCAGTTTCACAAAGCTGAAAACAATTATGAACCAGCTCAGCTGGAAGGAAAAATTTAATCATAAAAATCTGAATGATGATTGGAAAATGTTTAACTAGATGCGCAAAAAACACAATTGAGGAAGGCTGTATTGATGTTAAAATTAACCTGGTTTTGAGGGGAAGTGAAGACAAATATAAAAAAAAATAAAAATATATAATATTTTAAAAAAGGAGAAACTGATAGTAATGAATATAAATTAAAAGCCAGGAACTGTAGAAAACTGATAAAGGAAAAAAAGGAGTGCAAGGAGAAATATATGGCCATCAGCATTAATGACAATAAGGAGAGTTAAATCTACTGGGGAAGAAAAATACAGGACAATTATAGTGGCCCATTACTATGTGGAAATTTTAGAATTATCAGTAATAACCCAGAAAAGCAAAAGTGTTCAATAAATATATCTGTTCCATATTTTGGAGGAAAAAGCCAGCTGATGTAGTATCTGAAGTGTATGTTAAATAGCAAATACATAGTTAAATAAATAGTTAAATACAATTAAACTTTTTTGAATCAGCAAGTCCACGTGACATGCATACAAGAGCTTTTAAAGAGTCAGCTAAGGAACTCACTGGACAGTTAATGTTGATTTTCAGTGTCTTGAAACACAGGGGGACTTTCAGAAGGCTGAAAGAAACCAAATGTACCAAACTTTTAAAAGGGCAGATGGGATGACCTAGATAATTATGGGCCTTATAAGTGACTTATCATTGTATGTACCTACTTCAAGTGGGATGTGTTCTATTTAATATTTTTTCCAGTGAGCTGGAATGAAACAAAATTATCAATGACAAAATTTGCAGATGACACAAAAATTGGGAGTGGTAAGTGATGAAAAGGACAGCTACACCATTCCTACAATGCATAAATGGGGGGATTCAAGAAGGCTGTTTATAAATTGACAGTGCTCAGAGAAGAGCCACCAGAATGATTAAAGGATTGGTAAACGTCTCTTCTAGTTACAGACTCAGGTATATTAATCTATTTGTTTTAACAAAGCGAAGTTTAGAGAGTGACTTGATTATAGTCTGTAAGTCTCCACATAGGAAACTAATATTTAATAATAGATTCTTCAGTCTAGAAGTGAAAGTTATAACATAATCCAGTGGCTGATAATTCAATGTATACAAATTCAGACTGGAAATAAGACTTTTAATACTGAAAATAATTGACCATTAGCACACTACACCAAGCATCATGGTGTATTTTCCTTCACGGTCCATTTTCAAATCAAGACAAGGCTTTTCTAAAAGATCTGGTCTAAGAATAATTTTGGGGATGTTCTCTAGCCCATGTTATGTAGGAGGTTGGTCTATATGAGCACAGTCTTCTATTTTGGCCTAGGAATCTGTGAATGTGTAATACTTGTTGGATGATTTATGCCACAGGGTGGAATTTACGTGCTCACTCTACTGGATACTTTTGCGGCTGGGACTTCAATATTGTTTGCTGTTTTAATGGAGGCAATTGGAGTTTCCTGGTTTTATGGTAAGTGCTTTTCTTCTTTGTGACAACAAAAAGTCCTGTGAACTTCTGGCTGTCTCCATGATACTGTGGCCTAAGGTGATATGGGAGATATGGGAAGTAGGGGCAGCTCCTCCAAGGGAGGATATGGCAAGTAGGGGCAGCTTCTCCGAGCCGCAGGGAGCTGGAAAGGAGACGGTGGCTGCTGGCACTCCCTGGGAGCCCTGGGGAAGGAGCAACCACCAGTGCTTCCACAGAGCCCCAGGGAAGTGGCAGCCATCAGCGATCCCTGGGAGCCTGGGGAAGCAGCAGCCGCTGGCGATTCCCAAGAGCCTCAGGGAAGCAGCAGCCACCAGTGATCCCCAGAAGCCCAGGCAAGCCGCAGCTGCCAGCACTCCCCACGCCCTGGGAAAGTAGCAGCTCTGCACGCTCCCCAACTTTCCAAAGGCTCAGGTAAGTGACTCTTGCCAGCAGTTGCTGGCAGAAAAGTGGGCTGTGGGGTGGCGGCTGGAATGGCCCCATTATGGGACAATGAGTCCCTTTTAAAAAATTAGTCAGGAGACCTTTTTGGCATTCCAAATACAGGACCGTCCCACCCAATGTGGGACAGATGGTCACCTGAATGTGGCTCAGAGCTGTAAGTAATAATGTGAGTGTGTTGTGTAGCAGAAACCAGAAGAGAAGTTGCTCTTCATCTTTTTACACAGTGACAAGAATATATATGTTCTATAAGCTAAATTTGGGAAACATGCACAAAGCCAAAATAAACTGCCTTGGACAGAGGGTCACTGTTGGGCAAGAGTCCTCCGATTCTTCCCAGGGAGTTGTAGCTTTTAATACAGCCTGTGGGTTGCAATCACACCTCTGAACCACGCAGAATTTCAGGCCAGTGTATTAGCTTAAATACAGAGCCAGTTACACTGACCCTACCTCCACAGAACTTCTCTGCTACCCTCAGGGACCACAGAAGCTTTGTGGTCTTTCCATGTCCTATTCAATGGACATAGGATGGCTTGACACAATAGACTTGTATTAATTTCTTTCTGGGCAGTTCTTCTGCTTAGTCTGATTTTGTAATATAGTGCCTGGTGAAATAGTACTGTAGCACTGACTTTTTGCTTTGTTATATGCCTAGTGTATGAGTAGATCCATCAATGAACCAGTGGACACTAAATACATCTACATATCTGTATCTATATATGTATATTAGTGCAGCAGTTTAGTCTCTAATGACAGTTAGGCAACAAGCCGTCCTTTGCACATTTAACATCTCCCTTTGTGAGCTTCAACCCAAATGCTGCTGTTGTCTTAACAATAGATTTTAAGATATGATGAGCCAGGCTTGGGAGCTCTCTGTAGACACTAAGGTCCGTGTGAGATGGCTCCATAAATTCAAACAGCAATCTTTCCCAATGATCATACTTCCATAATTCTGGGAGATTTTCAAATGCTCAAAAGGAAGTAAAATGCCCAATTCCTATTAAAAGTCATTGACAGCTGGGCACCTAACACCTGATTGCATGTTCACTAAAGGGATGTGTACTGAGGGTGTGGAAAGGGGTAAGGGGCTTTCCATTAAGGACAAGGCACAGCAGGAGTTTAGGGACAGCTCTGCTCATATTATCTGTGAGGTACACAGCACTACTCAAGGCATAGGAAGGAAGGGGAGGCAGGAGGATCATGCTCCCCTTCCCAGAAGGCAGAGAAGGACCTCTCCCCAGGGGTTGTATGTTATCCAGTGTAATGAGGTCTAGCAACAAGCACATTTCCTTGCAGGCCAAGCATCAGGAGATATTCTGATGGCCACCTGGCACTGCCTTCATGCTGGAGTGGCTTTGCACCAGTCCCAATACAAAGATATTTCAGTGAAGCCTACCGGAGAATAATACTCATACAAAGGATGGTTCAAGATCTGCTCCAAGATGCATGTGTGCAGTTTCCATTTAACTCCTTGATAATTGCACAAGCAATATATTAAGCAAAGTTTGGCCATTCATATGTTCTGTTCCCTCAAGTATCTAAATATTATACACACAGAGGCTTAAAAATACAGGAGGGTTATGTAAGGAAGAAGAGTAAAATATATGTTTTGTTTTCCCAGTATATACATGACCAAACATTGGCAATCAGACACTGCTCATTCTCCTCTGAACCAATATGAATGAATTATGGTGAACTTAGCCAGAAGAAGAGCGACTGTATTTAGTTTACTAATATTATGGGCTTCTAAATCAGGATAGACCCAATACTCAACTAACAGGAATTTTAAAACTGGTATAATCTTGTGGAAAATGTCCAGTGTTGTGCAAGTCTGCCAAGAAAGAAGAGTTTCAGGGATATAACTGTTGGAAAGCTGCTTGAAATATAAAATAGCCCTGAAAGCTAATTCTATTGTAGCATTTTGTCGGGCAATGAAAATGATATGGGGGCTGGAGCACATGACATATGAGGAGAGGCTGAGGGAGTTGGGTTTATTTAGTTTGCGAAGAGAAGAGTGAGGGGCAATTTGATAGCCTTCAGCTCCCTGAAAGGGGCATCTAAAGAGGACAAAGACAGATGGCAGAAAGAGGACAGTAGTGATGGATGGCAGAACAAGGAGCAATTGTCTCAAGTTACAGAGCAGGAAATGTAGGTTGGATATTAGGAAAAACCATTTCACTAGGAGGGTGGTGAAGCACCAGAATGCATTACCGAGAAAGGTGGTGGAATCTCCATCCCTGGAGATTAGAATCATGGGATGCTAGGGCTGGAAGGGACCTCAGGAGGTCATTGAGTCCAGCCCCCTGCCTAAAACAGGATCAACCCCAACTAAATCATCCCAGCCAGGACTTTATCAAGCCAGAACTTAAAAACCCTAGGGATGGAGACTGGAGGGATGGAGACTGGGACTGGCTTGACAAAGTCCTGGCTGGGATGATTTAATTAGGGTTGATCCCACTTTAGGCAGGGGGCTGGACTCGATGACCTCCTGAGGTCCCTTTCAGCCCTAGGATTCTATGATTCTATCTGTTTTTTCAAAATCTACAGGTCCTCCATTTGTTCACTGCTTTGCTGTATAAATATGGTCAGTTGTAGGCAATCCTGCTTATAAAGAGAATTTACATTAGGTAAACTTATTTTTTCCTTCTATAATTTGCTTTGGAAAATGTATTCTTTCCTTTAGTGGAGTGGGTTTCAAGTGGATAAAAGTGTCTTCTAGCTTAGACTTCTGAGATGGTGCTTTCCACGTTTTGATTTTTGTGCCTGTATTTTTGCTTTTTAGACTTTAAGATTATGTTCCATTCTGATTTGAGAAGACACAAGGAATTATCTAACTTAGAAATGGCCTGAATTCCTTTTTATAGCATGCTTTCTCCTGCGAAAATTAGAGTTTTGATTGTTTCTTGTTTGTGAGCCAGCTAGATTGCTCCACTTTATTAACAATAAAATATCACGTATTACTCTACACTAATATGATTGTGTTTATATATGCACTATAATGATCTTGTATGATTCAGTGGGGACAGATAGCTATTTTTATATGCAAAGAATGGAAGGGGGAGGGGTAGCTTATAGGTTTGTATGTTGCCCTGTTAAAGCAAGGGTTGCAAGTTCAATCCTTGTGGAGGCCATTTAGGGGTTTTAGGAAAATAGGTATCAGGGATGGTGCTTGGTCCTGCCAAGGGGGCAGGGAACTGGACTAGATGATCTCCTGAGGTCTCTCCCAGCTCTAGGAGATATATGTATCTCCAGTTATAAACTGAAGTTGTATTGTACTTAGACTAATAGGATCCCATTTTCCCAGGACTCAATTCTGCCAATTTTATGATAGCAAGGGGCTACAGGAAAGTAAGATAATATGCATAAGTGAAGGTGGCCATACAAGGCTTATATTCCTTCTGTTCAGCATGTGAGGTTCAATGTTTTTAAACTCTTTTTAGCCATTTTCCCTGATGCTTCTCATGCCTTTTAAGCCTAAAGGCCTACAATTTGGATTCTGTTAAAGATCTGGAGCCTTAAATTCCACCTGTTCTATTGGATGTTGTTTTAAAACTCCCCTGAAACTCCAAAGCAAGGAAGCATACCAACTGAGAATTAGAAGGAACTTTAAATCTCCATTAGTCACTGAATCATTTTGAACACTCCTGGGGGAATTGGGTCTGCATTAGCCAACTCTAAAGGTATAATGAAAATGCTATTCTATTTCTCTTGGAAGGGACTGTAGCATTTCTTGAACTTCTCCCTGCCAAAGGTGCTGAAATTGTAACAACTTAAATTTCTTCCCCGAATAGCCAATTGTTTAAGGAAGTTCTGGATTTTCTCTGGGAACTCCATAATGTAACATAAAATGAACGTGGGAAGCCGTATAATCTTATAAATCTCTAGCATGTTTTTGTCCTTAAATGACCTAATGCATATCCAGATACAGTGTATCCAGATAATGGCCTGTTTTTGTTTCCAATCAATCAGCTATTCCCAGATCACCTGGTGTATTGTTGTTGTGGGTTTTTCAATGTTCTCATCTCATCCAAATAACTAAGGCCCCAAGTGTGGAGCAAAGGTCTGAGTACAACTATAATTTGCCATGTTTGTAACCTCATCTGTTATGTTTCCAGCCAATTTTTCAGACATTATAAACATTGAAAACTTGCTTCCCAATTACTTCCCCAGTGGTTATTCTGTAGTCAGCTGCAGTATTGATATCAGATAAAAGTTGCACATAACAGCTCCACTTTTGCTCTTTCAAAAGTCAAAGCAGCATTCATACTCCTCCTTTAATGACTTAGCAATTGGGGTACTTTGCTAATTTTTAATTTCTGTTCTGCTTTCAAATTACTTATGTTCCAACTATTGAGGACACCACCTAGGAAGACTTTCTTTATTCTGTCAAAAGTATTCTAAATATTTAGGCAATTTGGTAGGCCGCTCAAATGATAAGCACCTGAACAGTGTGATATTAATAGCAAGCCCATCTCCTTTGCTCTCCCCAGCAACTTCAGGAAGAAATTGAATGTCCTAAGGGTCCCATAATAATAATCTGTACGTGGGTAAATAGTTCTTACTCACAGTAAGTACTCCTGTTTTGACAGCATCAACTCAAGCCATCTATCATATCTGAAGATGATTGCCATTAAAAAGTCAGTATCATTAATCAACCATTCATGAACCATTTTTTCTCTAAGCTATCACCTCCTCTCTCCTCATCATAATAGAGTTCATAGACATAACTGGCCAGCATTCAAGCATGTATTTTCCCCTAAAGACTTTATGTGACTCATCCTAATATATACTGAGCTAGCTGTCCTGATTACTGGTGAAATGATTCTTCTTTTTCTGACAGTCATCTTATTTTCTTCTTAGAGATAGTGCTGTATGACCATCATTGTGTTTTATAAAGTTCTCAGGTATTCTTGCTCCTACTGCCATTTACCTCCCTCAGCCATTATTTTATCCCATCTGCAAACCTCCCTTTATTTTTCTAATTAAACTCACAAATGGAAACTTATGTCAAGCACGAAATCTGAAGGGATGACAACCACAACTGCTGCATCTAAAGAAAATAAAGAATGTCAGACACACAGTCCTTGGAATGATAATTCTGTTCATCAGAGATAGCACACATCTCACAGGTTGTAATGCGTCATCTTAATAAAACAATTAAAGGAACTAGATTTTGGAGAAAAATGCTTTTTAATGGAGGTAAATATTAGAGTGTGTGCCAAAGAGAAGGATGCCCATACTCTGGTTTGGCAGCTGGGCATAAAAATAGCCTTGTTTCTTTAATGATGAAGAGTTATTTTCTGTTACTGAAATGGGATTTACTGTGCTCCACAATGGCTAGGCTTGGATGAAGTCAACAAAGTAAATCATCTGAACTCAATCAGAATTCTCTTTATTTGTGAGACATTCTCCATTTGCTCACCACCTCTTGTCTCCCCGCCCCTCCATAATTGGGAAAACATCTATTCATTAGTCTCAAGCAGCTGATAAATGTTTTTACTGACACAATAAAACCTGCTGCTCTATAAAGAACAATTTATTGCAGCCCCAGGTGCTATTTTAATCACTGGCTGATTAAATCTGGCATGACTTGACCACCCCTTTTCTCTGATAGACCCCAGTTGCCTTAGTGACCCAGCAGGAGCATTAGCTTTGCCCAAAGGCAAACTTGACATTTTGGCACAGACCAAAACTGTGGAAATATTGAGTGCACATAATACCTATGTCTATTAACTGCAAATCTTTTGTTCCAAAGATTTTTGTGAGGTAGGGGATCTGATTTTTTTTAGAAAGTAATAATATTTTAGCTGCCATTGTGTCTTAATACCAATTTCCTTGTGTAAATATAGCAAGGGTATGCTTGGCTTGCTACATATTCTCCGAAAAGTCTCTTCCACCCCACATTAAAATCTGTTTATTAGCATCACTGCCAGGCAAAGCTCCATGCCACAGGATTTACAGTCACAAGCCCTGTCATGGAATGTTTCTGTAAAGGAATACACTTAACATTTGTGAACAGTGAATTCCTGTTTCCAATTCAGCTTCACGTTTTCAGTTGCTTGGAATCTTCTCAAATAAAATCCTTCTGGGCTGAAACTTTTCACACTTGGGCTCAGCTCATGAGTGAATTTGTTTGGAATGTTTGAGTTAAATGGGTTGAGCCATTTGGCTGAGCGGGAGACAAGTATTAGCCAGGAACTGACTTTCAACATCATATTTTTGTTCACCTCACATCACTTCACACATAGATTCAGGGTGCCAAGGAGCAAACTGCAGAAAGGGCCAAATTTGAGCAACATTGTAACTCTGTGTGCCATGTCGCAATGTTACTCTCTCAAATTTGGCGCAGCAACTGCCCCATCATACCAGCAGGAAAGGGAATCTGTCATTACACCACCCAACTCCAGTCAGAGACTAAGACGCTTCCAAATACAGGTTCTGAGAAGTAAGAGTGACATGCTCTCCACCATCCCCCCCGCCCCCCGACTTAAAAGGCTGAACAGTGAATCTTTTTCCCTATTTCTAGCACCCAGGCATAGATACCATCTGCAAATATTCATATGGCCAAAAGAAACAGACACAGAAATAGTTATAGAAGAGCAAACAAAAATGGGGCAAACATGGTTGGAGTGAACAGAAATTTAGAATTCATCAATAACTTGGGAGAAATGTTCCCCGCTCTTCTTTGAACTCTGACAGAACTGTCAACTGTGGTGGCCTCCAGACCTCTCAACAGCACAAGCCATGTGTGCTCCCTACTACTTCTTGCTAATGTCAGCAGCCATTCTGCATTGCATTACTGGGTGACCGCATGGCTGTAGCACCCAGTGCTGTGCAGGGTTGGTTCCAGAGGGAAACGTTAAACCATTGCTCCTTGTTCTGCCATCTGTCACTCCTGAGAACAACCTCTCTCTATTCTCTTTAGAGCCCCACTTCAGGAAGCTGAAGGCTGCTTTCAAATCCCACCTCACTATTCTGCAAACTAAATAAGACCAGATTCTTCAGCCTCTGCTCACAGATCATGTGCTCCAGCCCCCTAATCATTTTTGTTGCCCTCCGCTGGACCTGCTCCAATGCACCCACATCCTTTCTCTACTGGGGGCCCAGAACTGGATGCAATAGTCCCGGGCTGTGGCCACACTAGCCCCTCCTTTTGGAGGGGCTATGGTAATGAAGAGCTTCAGCAGATGCTAATGAGGCGCTGCCATGAATATGCAGCTCATCATTAGCATAATGGTGGCTGCATGTGATTCGAAAGTGCCACTTTTGAAATGCACAACGCCCATGTGACTAGGGGCCTTTCAAAACGAACCCCTGAATTTGAAGGCTCCTTCTTCCCATTTGGTTTTGGGAGGCTTGTCACTGATTCCAAAGAGAGCAAGGTTTGATTCTAAAATACAAGGAAACTAACTGTGGCATGTATCATCACTTTGTTTATTTAAAGTATATGACTTTTCATTTTGAAAGATTTCAGGAGCATTTAATGAACTCTTTCAACAGATATTCATACAACCAACACATTTCATTTTCAGGGTTACAAAAAGTTGCTGAATGTGCATATGTTACCCAGAGTAACACACAGCTATTTTGATAGCATGAAGATGCTGATCAACAGTACACATCAAGATCCAGAGAATCTTGGAAGTTAGGAAGCATACTTTCCCCAACCAAACTGGGCAGAATTAGGAATGCCAAATGTTAAACTCACATTCTTAAAAGAGGAAAGATTTGCAGAGTTAGTTCGAGATCATTGGGACAGGAATAGAAATAAAACAATAAAGGATAAAGCAGTATTTCCTGTAACTGCACTGAAGTGGCTAAAGTGTTTTGCTGAGAAGGAATGGATTACTTCTGATCTTTGTGTACATGCTTAAAAGCTTTGCTGAATTCGGACCATTAAAATGCACATTCTAAATCACTAAGCCTCTGTACTGTCTAATACACTATGAGCCTGATTCTCAGTTGCAGTGAGGTCTCTCTGTGCTCTTCTGACAACGTAAAGAGACATAGATGTAAATGAGAACCCACTCCCACATAATTTTAAAGACAGCATATCAGAGTCAAAGAAGTTTAATAAAATGTGAGAAACAAAGCACTTGTGTGGGCAGAATCTAAAAGCTAAACACAATCATTGCATAGAAGAAAAGTCTTTCTACAAGTTAAGAATTGTACATTCAGAATATCAAGGATTTGTTATGTTCTCCATGTTGATAGTGATGGAACAGAGTTGGACTGCTATATTGAAACTGAAGTGGGGGATGTGGGAAAAAAGTCCCTTTATTTTCAGAGGAAGCCTGTGAATTTGTGATTAAGTTAGAATTTGAATTAGAATTTGAATTTGAATTCAGCGGCACCCATAATGAAAAAATTCCTTTTTGCCCATTGCATCACACTGCATCGGTAGCCATCACACTGCATCGGTAGCAATTGTATCAGTAGCCATCTATTGCAATTATGAGTAGTCAGGGTAGTGATCTGCCTAGTACTTGTCAGGCTTGAGAAAAAACCGCAGCATGGACCCACCAGGATATTCTGGATTTTCTTTCGATTTGGGGAGATCAGTCGGCTTAGAGAGGATTGATGAAATGGAACAGTAACTGGAAGGAGGACTTTAGTGGAGTCTCCTCTAGAGCTGTGGTGTGGTTATTTGACTGATTGACTTTGGCTAGTTGGCTTGAATGATAAATATGTTTTCAGAATAATGTGGCTAGTTCGCTACAGCAGTAGCCACTATAGTGCCTGCTGCTTCAGAACTCTAGAGACATAGAAACATGTGGATTTATTTTACAATCAGTGCCTTGTTTGCATGTAGCGCTTGTGTATGAGTTTGAGGCTGGATCTACATTGTGAGATAAAATCAGTTTTAAGTCAGTTAGCTTGATTTTTCCAAGTTCCTGTCCTTACTGTAAATTCCATTAGCTCAATTTATGGAGCACTAAAATTGACATAATATTGAAATCGTAGTAACCTAACACGTGTAGCATTTAAAATTCCAATTGAAGAGTAGTGAGGATGTGCCATGTCTTTAAATCAAATTCATTAGTCTCCAGACATGTCCTGTATGTGCCCCACAATGCCCCACAGTTCTCCACTCTGGCCTCTTACATCTCTGCTGTGCTCAGATGCGGAGGGATTAGGCAACAGGAAGACCATTACAATTTGGCACCTGGAATCCAGAGGCTGAAACATCTTTCTTTTTCTTTGCTGGTAGAGCGAGTGTGGGGTCTGTGGTTCTGTGTGTACCCCTGCTAGCTGCCATTTTTTTCTGTGCTGCCTGGCACAAACCACTGCTGCAACCTCCCGCCCACCCCATACTGTGTCAGCTACGCTGTGTGTGAGGATCGTGCTTGTCTGGTAGAATGAGAGACAGACATTTCCATGTTGTCCTGCCCACCACATCTCCTCTCTTTCCTCCCTGAGAGGCGCCGCGCATTCTTTAACTTTCTCTTGCCCACATCATGTGGCATCTAGTCTGTGGGTGGGGGTCGTGCCTGGACGAGAAACTTCTTTTCAGCCACTTAAATTTTATCTGACCCCCACATGCCTTTCTTTCCCTCCTCCCAGAGGTGCCACACAGTCTGGAACATTCTCACACTCAGCCACATCACATGGCTTGACCTTGAACAATAAAAGGATGTGCTGCAGAAGGTGCCAGTCAGCTTGCACACGGTGAGGGTCATGATTTTTGGGGCTGGCTGTAGCTGGTGGTCTTTTAGCCACCTGGGGGACATCTCCCTTGGTGGTCACAATTTTGGGGGGCTGGCTGTAGCTCAGGGTCTTTTAGCCACCCAGGGGACAGCTCCCTCGGCGGTCACAATTTTTGGGAGCTGTCTGTAAGTGGCCTTGGGAAGTCATGGTTTCTGGGACTGGCTATAGCTGGGGATCTTTTATCCACCTGGGGGATGTCTCCCTTGGCAGACATGATTTTAGGTCAATGAAAGAAAATACTTTGTCACTAGAGTGGCTGTCCTCTGGGACCAAATATTTTATATGGGCTTTATCAAAGGCCAAAGGGGCTGGCTTTATTTGGTGGTCTTTTATCTGCTCTGAGCCATAACTATTTCAGTGATTCATTCGAGTTTCAACCTTGTCTAGTTAAACATAAGCATCTTCTTTTGCACAAGGCCTAAATCCAGATTCAAGTTCCTACATAATGAAAGGGTCTATATGGTGGTCACGATTTTCATATCTGTCATTTTGAGGCACTTGGAGGAGGGGAGAGTGATCAGGAATAGTCAGCATGGATTCATGAAGGGCAAGTCATGCCTGACCAATCTGATTAGTTTCTACAATGAGATAACTGGCTCCGTGCATAGGGGAAAATCAATGGATGTGATTTGTCTTGACTTTAGCAAAGCTTTTGACACGGTCTCCCACAATATTCTTATCAGCAAGATAAAGGAATGTGGAGTGGATAAATGGATGGTGAGATGGATAGAAAGCTGGCTAGAAGATCAGGCCCAGCGGGTAGTGATCAATGGCTTGATGTCGGGATGGCAGTCAGTTTCTAGTGGAGTGCCCCAAGGTTCGGTTCTGGGTCCTGTTCTGTTCAACATATTTATCAATGACCTGTATGAGGGATTGGATTGCACCCTCAGCAAGTTTGCAGATGACACTAAGCTAGGGGGACAGGTAGATACGCTGGAGGGTAGGGACAGGGTCCAGACTGACTTAGACAAATTGGAAGACTGGACTGCAAGAAATCTGATGAGGTTCAATAAGGACAAGTGCAGCATCCTATACTTGGGCCGGAAGAATCCCAAGCATTGTTACAGGCTGGGGTCTGACTGGCTCACTAGGGCTGTGTCTACACGTGCCCCAAACTTCGAAATGGCCATGCAAATGGCCATTTCGAAGTTTACTAATGAAGCGCTGAAATGCATATTCAGCGCTTCATTAGCATGCGGGCGGCAGCGGCGCTTCGAAATTGACGAGCCTTGCCGCCGCGCGGCGCGTCCAGACGGGGCTCCTTTTCGAAAGCACGTCACCTACTTCGAAGTCCCCTTATTCCCGTGAGCTCATGGGAATAAGGGGACTTCGAAGAAGGTGGCGTGCTTTCGAAAAGGAGCCCCGTCTGGACGCGCCGCGCGGCGGCAAGGCTCGTCAATTTCGAAGCGCCGCTGCCGCCCGCATGCTAATGAAGCGCTGAATATGCATTTCAGCGCTTCATTAGTAAACTTCGAAATGGCCATTTGCATGGCCATTTCGAAGTTTGGGGCACGTGTAGACGTAGCCTAGTAGTTTTGCAGAAAAGGACCTGGGAGTTTTAGTGGACGAGAAGCTGGACATGTGTCAACAGTGTGCCGTTGTAGCCAAGAAAGCTAATGGCCTATTAGGTTGCATCAAGAGGCGCGTTGCCAGTAGATCCAGAGAAGTGATTATTCCTCTTTATTCGGCTTTGGCAAGGCCGCATCTGGAGTACTCTGTCCAGTTCTGGGCCCCCAATTATAGGAAGGATGTGGATACACTGGAGAGGGTCCAGCGGAGGGTGACCAAAATAATTAGGGGGCTGGAGCATATGACTTATGAAGAAAGGTTGAGGGAGTTGGGACTGTTTAGTCTGCAGAAGAGAAGACTGAGGGGGGACTTGATAACAGCCTTCAACTTACTGAAGGGAGGTTGCAAAGAGGCTGGAGAGAGGCTGTTCACAGTGGTCACGGATGGCAGAACACGGAACAATGGTCTCAAGTTGCGGTTGGAAAGGTCCAGGTTGAACATTAGGAAAAACTTTTTCACTAGGAGGGTGGTGAAGCATTGGAATGGTCTACCTAGGGAAGTAGTGGAGTCTCCATCCCTGGAGGTATTTAAGTCTCACCTCAATAAAACCCTGGCGGGCTGATCTGATGGGTTTGGTCCTGCTTAGAGCAGGGGGCTGGACTCAACGGCTTTTTTAGGTCTCTTCCAGCTCTATTGTTCTATGAGTCTATGATTCTATGAAAAGTCTGCTGTCTTTTAGCCGCCCAGAGCCATTACTGGTGATTTATTTGAGTTTCAGTGTAGCACCCATGTCTGCTTAGATTCCTCTTTCCCAGGAGGCCTAAATCTGTATCCAAGCCCAAAAGAAATCCTAGGTGCACTGCTCATAGGGGCAGGTGGTGGGTCTCCCTGGGTGATCATGGGTTTTGGGGCTGTCAACATCATGATTTTCAAGCACTGACTGTAGCAGGGGGTCCTTTAGCTGTCCCAATCTGTACGTGTTTCAATGAAGGCAATGTAGTAGCAATTACCACAGTTCTTGAAATAACTTGCAGTTCTTGAAATAATTTTGCAGTGGGGAATATTTTTGTCCTGAGGGTCTTTTTTGGCAGGTCCAAACCTAGCTGTAGTTTGCGGTCTTTTAGCCATCCCGAGCTGTAACTGTGACTGATTCATTGGAGCTTCAGTGTAACAACTGTGTCTACTTAAATATAAACATGGCAGGGGAAAGAGGGGAATGATAGGTGAGCAGATGTTGTCATATTCCCACATCTACTTGTGGGACCAGAATGCTACGGGCTTCAGGGAACTGTGGGACTTCCCACAATACACTGCTGCAGCACTTGATTTAAGATCTATTTAAGCTACTTGTGTGTGGCAGCAGTAAGTTGGTTTTATGGGGAGCATGTGGGAAGGTAAAGATGCTCAGAATTGAATGGATAAAATCCAGCATTAAGAAATTGATTCTAATAAAAATCGATTTTATCTCATAGTTTAGACACAGGATGAGTTGCCATAATTTGACTTTGCAAACAATAGCCTACAGCCATAATTTTAAAAAGCACCTGTATTCATTTTGCCACTTAAATATTTGAAATGTGTTGTAGCTTAACTGAAAATGAAGCTCAACATAGCTATCTAAGTGGTCATGTGACTTACATGGGACGTATTAGGGAGAAACCCCTAACTCTGTTGAACTCGGCTGCAAAATTTCTGTAAACTAAAATGGGATCAGGATTTCATCCTTACACTATTTGTCTGTGTCTACACTCGCATTCCTCTTTCAAAAGAAGAAAAGCCATGTAGATGGCAGATCTTTGAAAGAACCCTTCTTCCCAGTTTATTTTGGGAAAGAATAATATGCAAATGAGGACCAGATATGTAAATGTGCACCTCATTTGCATTTTTATTTCCCTCATTTACATGCCTCTTTCAAAAGAGGAATGCAAGTGTAGACACACCCTTTCTGTTTTGAAAGTAACTCACATACATTTTTCTGAGATTACAAATAAGAAATGTGGTTTTTGTTTGTTTTCCCCCCCCCGGTATCTTATCATTTTATGCCAACTTAACACTGTGCATCTTCTGTTTGTGCTTAACCTGCAGGTGTGGACAGATTCAGTGAAGACATACAACAGATGATGGGCTTCAAACCAGGCCTCTACTGGAGACTGTGTTGGAAATTTGTCAGCCCTGCTTTTTTACTGGTAAGAAGCAACTTGTAATATTATTTGCGTGCTACATCTCTTGTTGCCCAGGGCAGTATAGATTTTCAGTGCCCCTCCCCCCTGGCAGAACAGATGAGCAGAGTAAAACAAACACTCCATCCACTCAAATTTGGTGCAGACAGGTCCTGGATATTAATTTTCCACTCACAAAGTTGGTGTCCAGAGCAATGGCACTGAGTACTGGACTCCAAGGATGACCCTGTTAGAGCAGTTGTCAGATGGGAAAAATGATTAGTGGTCAAGATCATCTAAGGTAGGTGTGGGTATTACATATAGCCTCTTCTCTCCCAATTGTTTTAAGAGATAATGGCTCAGCTTAGTAACTCACCAAAACCTCTGATGGCGAGAGAGATCTCCATATCCTAAACCATTGTGAATGTGTTGAAGGAAAGGAAGGTAGCAGGCCTCAAATTCATTTTTGGAGAAGAGGTAGTAAATAAAGGTTGATTTCATAGGATTTAAAGGCCATTTGACGTGGAACGGTCCTCATTAAGTTCAGCTAAGCATCTTAATATTTTGTGGGGTGTCCATCTTCAAATCTGTAGGTAGCTCTATTAGTGACATTGAAATTGGCTTGGAGAACTGCTGTGTGTAATGGTATTTGTTTATATTAACAGTGAGTTTACACATTTCTCATTTTATTGTGCTCTGATAACACTCATGAGTGCTTTGGTGACATATTGGATTATAGGTGAAGTTTATCTTCTGTCTCACCAAAAACAGCCATTATGCCCCGCAGCTTCAAATGCACTTCCCTCATTTAGGCTGCCATGAATTCAGTTTTTAAATCTCACACACACACCCCCGCCTTGGACTGACTTCCTTCCTCCTTGGGAACATGAATGGTAAGGAGAGGGCCAGAAAAAGAAATCCAAAGTGTCAGAACTTCTGCTTCTAAGAAGAACCGCCCTGGAGATGAAGTAGAGTCATAAACAACACAGCCACTTGCATTATTTGACACAGGCTATCAGCCCATAGCTGTGTTTGCAGGCAGAGAATCCTCTTGTACAGTACACTAAAGTTCCTAGTTGTCAAGGCCTTTCTTAGAGTGATGCTTCAGTCTGCTAGAGTCAGAAACTGCACTGCAACAGTGTATGGGCTACTACCTGTTCCCACTTCACACAGGAAGAACATATACATAAATGAGTTTCAGTCTGTGAATCAAAAGACTGCAGAATTGAAGAATCTGTCAAATCAAAATGTCATTCAAGGCTACCCCATCTCAGTACTCATGTTGAGGAATCCTCATCCCTCAGAAATTCACATTCAGGAATTCTTGTCCCTCAGAATCTAAGCAACATAAAAGAGATTCAGGCTGTGTATACTCTACAAATTACTCTGGTATAATTCATGTCACTCAGAGGTCTGAAAAATCCACACCCACAGTGACATTCAGTGTGGTAGCCTAAACACCAGTGTACACCATGCTGTGTTGACAGAAGAGCTAGCACATCTCACACAGGCGGGAGAGCTCTTCACTGATTGTCATGGAGCATCTGCCCCAGAAGTGCTACAATGGCTTAGTTACATCAGTGCAGTTGCACCACTGCACATGATGTGGTGTAGACACAGCCTCAGTGTCCTCTTGTCAAGCTTTTTATCCCCTCTGCTCCAGAGTCCAAAATGGATGGGATGGATTCATAAGTGAAATGGTATGGGATGGGGTTTAACTTATGAACCTCTCCTATGAGGGCTGTATGTTGAACATCTCTCCTTCACAGAGGGACTTAGGAATGCAATTGACACGGCCTGCTACAAGGCTCCAACCCCCAACCCCAGCCAGGCTCCAGCCCGAGCTCCCAGCCCCAGCCACTGGCCCTGGGCACGACTCCCAGCCACACCCCGTCTCTATAATTTGGCAATATCTGTGGTCCTGCTGCACTGCAACACCCGCAGGGTCGCTGACAATGCCAAACCATAGATGTTGCCAGCCAGAGAGTCTTGCACTAGAGAGGGCCAACCTGTAGTTCTTTTCCTGTTTGATGTGTTACATAGTCACAGAGATTTACAATACAAATACTGAGTATAACTTTATACCATGGGCTATAGAGATTGTAAGTGAATCTATAATGCATCATCCTACATGCATTTTTTTCAAGTTTAAACACTATACACATTCTTATCAACTTAACATCTAATATTTATTCTGATAATGTTAACACACAGATAACCAAGACTGGTTTCCAGTTCATTTGTAAGTGTTCAGTAAGATCTGGGGCTTTGAAATGAGCTGCATTTGGTCTGCCTTCATCATATTGATAGTACATTTCTACCCCTCCTGGCCAGTTATACTTCTGGAAGCATGTTTGATATGAGGGGAAAGAATCTGTGAGGGCTTTTTCCTTCCTGTCTCCCCTTCATAAGCCCAACATGGTACTGTGTTCTGGCTCCTCTTCCCATCCCAGGCTTCTAGTTCATGCTTCTACTTCAAGGACAAATATGTCTCATTATAACTTCAGTGATGCCCAGCAGAATGTCAAACAAGTTGGTTAAAAAAGTAACCAAGAAACTACTCCTTTCTCCACCACAAAGAAATCCATAGGGTAATAAGGCACAGTAAACCCTCAATATAACAAACTAATGGCAGGGAGGGGTGTCCGTTAATACCAAAAGTCATTATATGCAGGGGTTTACTGTATTTGCCCTGTCATCCCCCCAGCCAGGCTTGCGCAGACACACACACCCCCGCAAAAAAAGGGGGCAACTCACCAGAACTGCTGGAACCACTGGAGCCATCAGAGCCACCAGCTGCAGGAACCACCTACCACAGACAGAGGAGCTGCTGGCCATGGCTAGTGCTGCTCATGGCTGGAGCTGCCTGCATGCCGCGTGGCTGCAGAGTCCCAAGCCACACAGCTGGAATTTTCAGAGCCTGCCACATAGCTACAGGAGCAGCCATCACCACTGGAGCCACCACATGCTCCTGCCGCCAGGGATGGGAGCATACACGAGTGCCACCTGCCCACATACATGCCCCAGCACTGGTGGGATGCGCTCATGGTGACTCCAGCAGGGGCGACTGTCCAGGCAGCAGTGGCTGTGGCAGCTGGGGTAAGTTCTTTATTTTGTGGAGAGGAGGCAGGGGTCAGGTTTTAGGATTTTCTGGGCCCCGATTAAGCGGACATCAGGAACAACAGGGGTCTGGTGGATGTCCATTGTTCCCAAAGTCCACTAAATTGGGGTCCGTAAAATTGAGGGTTTACTGTATATGATTCCAGATGTTGCCCCAGTTATATAGAACTGCAGAATAGAGTGATGTTATTTATATCTAATGTTTTAGAAACATCTAAATAATTTGAGGATTTAATTCGGTGCTGAATTTCATTCAGCCATCATTAAACAAATTTGTGTCAGCTAAGCATGTAACTTCTTGAGGCATTACCATTTATGTATGTGCTTTGTTTTTGAAAAGTAATGTCACAATATGCACAGGAATGTGACTAGATACCATATTTTTACATTTTAATAACTATTTGCTGTATTCAGTGATTAGTATATTTTTTGTTTGGAGGGTATTAAGATCACAAATGTTCACTAACTTACTAGACTGTGGAGGGTGCAGTTACTTCAGGTGGTTAGCTCTGAGACACAGAAAGGGAAGAGACATATTAAATATAACTTGTAAGCCTTCTGACGTGCATTAAGGAAAATAAACAGATGTTTCATTACATTTGAGGATTTTTGCCCTCTGAAATGTGAAGTAGTTTTATGTAAAGGTTAGAATCAGAACTAAACTGCAGTTTTATATTGAGTATTTATACATTCACTCCAGTTTATTTGTAGATCAAAAGGTCAAGGTGAATATATGGAGATTTTGACATCATTGTGACCTAGGATATTTTTCCATTGCATTAAAGTTTATGCTTTCGATTTAACATTTAAAGCAGTAGAGATCTGCCAAATAGCCACATCAAATCTGGATCAAATATTGTCTCAAAGTTCAAAATTAGCTATCAGCCAAGTACAGGACACTCTTATCTGGGCATATTTAATATGAGCCACACTGTACGTTTTTTTGAATGAAAAGCATTTAAACACAATACATGATATGATAGCATCCAATCAGTAATGAGCCAATGAGGCACACACTAAAGTCAGTCAGTCTTACTTTATACTAATGTTCCATTTGCCAGTGTTTTCAAAAAGGCTAATAAGTTATCAAAAGTTGTTATAAGCATGGTAAAGACATAAGGGCTCTATGCTGAAGATCATTATAAGCACCCAAGTAGAATGTATACTATATATATGGCTATAAATCATTATTATATAAACAACCTTTACATTCTGTAACAGTTAATTAGCATTTAATAGAACATTTAGGCTATGTTTACATGGGCAGCTTCCATCGACTGACGTCATTGTCGGCAGAGGTACCTCAGCAAAACATAAGTTGACGGAGAGCATGCACATGTAAAAAGAAGTTCACCACTCTGTCAACAGCAAGTATCTACGTGGCACCCAGTTCTGTCAACAGAGGGAGCGCCTTAACCCCAGAAGTGGGGCATGCATAGAGGGCAAGCCCTTCCAGGACCACCGGTTCCACATGCCCTTAAAGGCTCCCTCCATGGCCTCGGTCTCTGCGCACAGTGAGCCTTGCAAAGCCCTGCTGATACAGCCGAGTTCCTACAGGGCCCACAGCCTCAGTTTGTAGAGCCAGTTGGTGGCAGCCCAGCAGCATGCCAGGGCAGCTCCCAGGCTGTCCCTGGAATGATGGGCAGCTGCTGCTCCCTTTACCTCCCATCCTCATGAGGGTCTTCCATTACATATTGGAGGATGACCCTGAGGAGAGCCCGCAGACAATGGCCCTGTGGCCCCGATACCACAGCAGCCCTCCCCACGTTGGGGGAACCCGACAAATCTGGTGGTGGTACGTATTTGGTTATAGGAATAAGGGAATTTCAAAGTGTGCAGAGTCCTTTTGAAAAGGATCCCGTGTAGACGAGCCATGTGGGATTGAAAGCGGCACTTCTGAAGTGCTTGGCTGCCATTATACTAATGAGGTACTTCATATTCATGGTAGCGCCTCATTAGCATCTTTCGGTTACATTCATTATCATGCCCCTTTTGAAGTTCTGGGGCTAGTGTAGACATAGCCATAGTGATAGACTAAAAGAGCTTAATCTACTTATCTTCACAAAAAGAAAGTTTAAGGAGTAACTTGATTATACTCGGTAAGTATCTGCTTGAGGAACAAATATTTAATAATGCTCTCTTCAGTCTAGCAGAGGAAGATGTATTGGGACAGTTCCATCCTTATGAAGTTGGAACCCCTGAGGGAAAGGACAAAGAGGGATCCTGAGGTGTCCTCAGGGACCCTTTGAAAATCTACCGGTAGTCCTGTACTTGAACCATGACTTCACCCTGAGACCTTCCCCACCTTTAGCTCTCGCTTAAATACCAGAATAAGAAGTGAGTCTCAGTCTTGGAAGCAGAGAAGTAAATCCCCCTCTCAGAACAGTATGTGGTCTGCCAGTGACATTCACTAGTACACAGGTTGGATACAAACCGCCTGGCTGGATTTTTTTTTATTTTCCTGACCATTAACATCATTGGTAAGTGCCCTAAGTAATTCTACATTTTCGTTTGAATGGAACACATTGTAAATAGACTGAAGGTAGGGCTTGTTCCATGAGTCTAACTATCCCCTTTGCACTGCGGAGCCTGGCTCATCTAACAGCTCAGGCTTGTTATCCACTTGAAATTTTTCCAAAGGACTAACATTTAGATTATTTCTATTTTTCTTCTCTTAGTTTGTGGTGATAGTCAGTATTGTAAACTTCAAACCTCTGACCTATGATGACTACACTTTCCCTCTCTGGGCAAATCGAATTGGCTGGGGGATAGCATTATCTTCAATGATCCTTGTGCCTGCCTACATTATCTATAAATTTCTGAATGTGCGTGGGACCTTTAAGGAAGTAAGTGGTGTGCTAATAAAATGTCATGAAATGTTATTATGAAATGAATATACTGGATCTGAGCTAACAGTTTGCTTCTCTAGCTCCCCAGACACCTTCCTCCTTGTGTGACCTTTTAGAGCCAGCTTTCCAACTGGTTGGAATTAGAAGCTGTATTTAATATGCCCTACTCCAGTTTCTAGACAGCAATTACTCTGCCAAAATGCCCTGGTCTTTTGTAAAATCATATTTTTGATGTATGTAGATTTTAAAGTTAAATTAATATTTTTTCTACTGTACCAACATATGTAAATGGATGTGTTCAATAAAGTATACATGGGAGCAACTCTAGATGGTTTCATTAGACAGAAATTTGACCCACGAGTCTCAACAGGAATGCTGTGCATCTTTCATAATCTGGGTGCTTCACTGAGGTGATCAAAAGAGATTAAACCACTCACCTGAATTTATGGCTCCAAATGCTTATTACGTAATTGATATTAAAGAAATTGGAAGAAGGCTAATTTAAATGGAGTTGATGGGACCATCTATTCAACAAGTTGCCCAACACTGTCCATTAATAGAACCTGTTTTCAAATGCTGGGTGTCTACCTGAGGCTGAATACTCTTGGGAAACTGCATCAAAAAGAGAGGAGCCATTACCAAAAATGTGGTGGTGAAAAATACATTCCATTTCCCATATTAAAATGTGATTAGTGTTAGAGCCCCATGCTTTGGAACTGGAACTTGGAATTTGGCAGGAGGTAGACTTTGTGTCAAGAATGTGCCTTTTGCTGTTCCTATGGAAACCTGCTGAAATGTGGTCTCAAGGGATAAGATTTGAAAAATTGCAGTTCACATATGTTCACTAAAGACTTCTTATGGCTTTTCTGCACAGTGAGTTATTAAGGATTAGCTATTTCGGAAGAGTTATTAAGCTACAAAACATTCCCTATCTAAATCCAAATTAACTTTTAAGTAGGCAAGAAGTTGAGATTTTTGACAAGTAGATTTCCCCAAAGAGTCAGGGAGTGCTCCAGACTGGGCCCTGCAGTTGCAGCTCTGGTCTCTGCCAGGCACCTAAACTGAGAGCAGTGAGACCACCTTACTTGTACTCTCAATGACATCCCATGCTGGGCCTAGGCAGCAGCCTGATTTGAATACAGAGGGGCAAGAGCAAGACCAGTGAGGGCGGAAAGGGGAATAGATTGGGCCGAGGACAAGAGTATGGCCCAAGGTGGGGGAAGAAGAGGGAACGAAAATGGGATGAAGAGTTATTTTGGGATGGAGACTGGGAGTGGCTAGGCAAGAAGCCTGGGACTTGGAGGTGGGGAAGGAAATGGAGAGATATTGGAGCCAGTAGGAGAGTAGTGAGCAGTGGAGGGAGGGAGACTGAAGGACGCTTGAACTGGGTGAGGAGCCCTGGGAGGTAGACAGGGACTGAGATTCTGAGGATGGGAAACATGGGTCAATGCTGGGAGGACCAGGAAATTGGCATGGGAAGTCTAGTGGGGTAAAACTAGGACCTGCTGGGCAAAGACAGTGGACTTGGATCAGAATCCTGAGGACTGCAAATTACAATGAGAAACCAGGGGTGGAGAATACACAGGGCTGAAACAGGCACAGGTTGGAGGCAATGGGACAAAAGGAATTCAGACTTTAGGGTGAAATATGCAGAAGAGTCTGTGCCCAGTCGACAAACTTTGCAGCCTTGAAAACAACCGAGATACCCATATGTCACCATTCCTTTGCATCACCAAATGTCTGTGAAACTCACGGGCAAATTTTCTTCTCCACGTCCTGCTCCTTCACTGTTGTTCAACGAAGAAGATGACAACTTACTACTGCTACAAATTACTGCATTAGTTTAAGTGGCAGAGGTCTGTGTGGTGCATGTTCCAACCCTTTTGATGGAGCTTGTAGGTGTAAATATCATCATTTGATGGATGCTGATTTTTACTGGTGTTTTTAGGACCTATACTGTATTGTATGTTATAGGAAATTATAGGCAAACTACATTAAAAGAACTTCAGAGTTGCAAAGTCAAGCACTGAGAAGTTAGTAAATTCCAGAATTAAGATTCATAGAAATTATAGAATATTAGAACTGGAAGAAACCCAGAGAGGTCATCAAGTCCCATTCCCTGCACTCACGGCAGGACTGAAGACCATGTATGCCATGTTAATCTAACCTGCTCTTAAATATCTCTAATGATGGAGATTCAACAACCTTCCTAGGAAATGTATTCCAGTGCTCAACCACCCTGACATATAGAAAATTTTTCCTAATGTCCTATCTTGCTGCAATTTAAGCCCTTTGCATCTTGTTGTGTCATTAGAGGATGAGGAGGATATTTTTTCTCCCTCGACCTTGTAACGCCCTTTTAGATACTTGAAAGCTGTTACCATATCCCCTCTTGGTCTTCTCTTTTCCAAACAAAACAGCACTAAGTCTTTCAGGCTACGTCTACACGTGAACCCTACATCGAAGAAGCCTATTTCAATGTGGCGACATCAAAATAGGCTATTTCAATGAATAACGTCTACACGTCCTCCAGGGCTGGCAACGTCAATGTTCAACATCGACGTTGCGCAGCACCACATCGAAATAGGCCCTGCGAGGGAACGTCTACGCGCCAAAGTAGCACACATCGAAATAAGAGTGCCAGGCACAGCTGCAGACAGGGTCACAGAGCGGACTCAACAGCAAGTCGCTCCCTTAAAGGGCCCCTCCCAGACACATTTTCACTAAACAGCGCAAGATACACAGAGCCGACAACTAGTTGCAGACCCTGTGCATGCAGCATGGATCCCCAGCTGCAGCAGCAGCAGCCAGAAGCCCTGGCCTACGGGCTGCTGCACACGGTGACCATAGAGCCCCGCAAGGGCTGGAGAGAGAGCGTCTCTCAACCCCCCAGCTGATGGCCGCCATGGAGGACCCCGCTATTTCGATGTTGTGGGACGCGGATCGTCTACACGTTCCCTACTTCGACGTTGAACGTCGAAGTAGAGCGCTATTCCCATCCCCTCATGGGGTTAGCGACTTCGATGTCTCGCTGCCTAACATCGATTTCAACTTCGAAATAGCGCCCAACACATGTAGCCGTGACGGGCGCTATTTCGAAGTTGGTGCCGCTACTTTGAAGTAGTGTGCACGTGTAGACACGGCCTCAGTTGTCCCTCATAAGTCATGTTTTCTAGATCTTTAAGCATTTTGTTGCTCTTTTCTGGACCTGCTCCAGTTTCACCTCAACTTTCTTGAAATGGGGTACCCAGAACTGGACAAAATACTCCAGCTGAGGCCTAATCAGTGCAGAGTAGAGCAGAAGGATTACATGTCAAGTCTTGCTTATGTAACTCCTGTTAATGTATCTCAGAATAATGTTTGATTTTTTTTTGAAACCGTGTCGCACTGTTGATTCCTGTTTAGCTTGTGGTCTGCTATGACCCCTAGATCCCTTTCTGCTATATTCATCCCTAAACAGTCACTTCCCATTTTGTATGTTTGAAACGATTTTTCCTCCGTAAGTGGAGTACTTTACATTTGTCCTTGTTGAACTTCATCCTGTTTACCTCAGACCATTTTTCCAGTTTGACCAGATTATTGTGAATTATAACCCTATCCTCCAAGGCAGGCATGAGCAAACTTTTTGCATCGGGCCCTACTTTTCATCCCTCCAGTCAGCAGGGGCTCTGATCCTATCTAATGAACTCCAAACCAACAGAAATTTCGGTTAGCTTCATATAAAAAAAAATCCTTTCATCACGTGTAAGAAAATATGTGGAAGGTGTAAACTTTATCGATTGGGATATAAATCTGAATACACATATATAAAAACAGTGACATATTTCAACATTTTTAAGGAGATGGATGACCCTGACAACCAGCAGCTGATCATGCAGCACCCTCTTTATTTTGCAACTCCCTGAGGGGGCATGGTCCTTACTCTGCTCACCCCTGCTCCAAATCACTTGCAACCTCTCCAAGCTTGGTATTATCTGCAAACTTTGTAAGCCTACTCTCTATGCCATTATCTAAATCATGGAAGATAATGAACAGACATGGGCCCAAAACTCATCCCTGTGGAACTCCACTTTTTATGCCCTTCCAGCATAACTGACAACCATTGATAACTAATCTCCAAGGGCACCATTGTGCTAGACACCCTGTAGTAGCCCCATCTATTTTGTATTTCCCTAGTTTATTGATAAGAAGTCATGCAAGACTGTATCAAAAGCTTAACTAAAGTCTTAGGTATACCATGTCTACTGTTTTTCCCTTATTTCATAAGGCTTATTATCCTATCAAAGAAAGCCATCAGGTTGGTTTAACACGATTTGTTCTTGACAAATCCATGCTGGGTGTTGTCTATCACCTTATTTTCTTCCAGATGTTTGCAGATGAATTGTTTAATTACTTGATCCATTATCCTTCCTGGAACAGAAGTTAAACTGACTGGTTTCCTGGGTTGTCCTTATTTCCCTTGCTTATGAAATCTTAATGTGGCCTTCTTGCATTACAGTCTTAAATCACATGTTACATTTGTTACAGAAGTTGAAAGGTGTATAGGGGCTACAGATGAATGGGAATTTTTTAACTAAAGCTGGAACACAGGCTATCCACATTGTTCCTCCTGATTTGGATTAGGAACTCGATGTGGGTTTTCTACTTACAAATACCCTGGATCATGAAAATCTTGTGGGGGAGGATCTCTCTCTGTCTCGCTCATTCACTCATTTGCTCACTCGTTCACCCACACATACACTTATGTGAATGTTCTTCGTTTTCTTTTTAGGTAGAACAAAGACAGATATTGAAATCAAAATTGTTAAGAAATGGAATTTCCATTCCATAGTAATAAATTGGGCAGGGGATGGACAGAAAAATGAAAGAGGGTCTCCTCAAGGCAGTTGAATGTTGTCCTGGGAGACTAGATTCTACTCCTGCCACTTCTACAAAGGTCCTGTGTGATGCTAGCCAAATAATTTAAAATAAACTTTTCCAAGAGATCCAAGTGTGTTCCTCACTTTCATGGTGCCTGACTTAGGACCCTGGGGCCTGTTTTGCAGAAGTGCTGAGCACTCACAGCAGTAATTGGAGCCAATGGTATCATTGCTTTGAATACATGTGTCAAAGTGCTTAAAGTGCTCTGAAAAATTCGATTCCCGGCATCTCAAACCAGACATTCACTATCAGTAGATACTTTTGACTGTAAGTGCCTCTGTTTCCCCAATGCTAAATGCAGATAACACCTGCTCATTTAACAGGGATGCAGAAAAATAGATTGATTGTCTATTGCTCAGATACTGTGAGGATGAAACATTCATGGGGAAATTAATAGTAGGATTTGAATAACATGCAATAAATAAGACATGATGCAACACACCGAGGAGAAAACAGAATATTGAATAGCTGCTCTTCAGTCGAACACTGTCCTGTGTATTGACTAAGGCAGGCATACTGTGACAAAACTAGAATGCTGTCATGCAAGGAAAGACGAACTATGCTCACAAAGAAAGGAGTTCCTTAGGCAATGCTGACTTTTCTACCTTTAAAATGTTATTTTAACATAGTGTTATTGTGGGTTATATTTATCTAATATTGTTCTGTTTAAGAGGAATCTGGTTTCTCTGGTGAAAAAACATCTAATTATTTTTCCTTACAATTTCGATGCTCCATATTTTCCTGAAATTACCACTTCAAAATGACACAAGTTTAGGATTCACTTACCATGTTAATTTTCTCTTCACTGTCACTGAAAATTCTTAACCATGCTCTAGTTCTTTAAAAATACCAAACATGCTCCTAAGACATTGCAATGTACTGTAATCTGTCTGTGGAACAAGTGCAGAAAATGCACTGTGGCTCTGATACAAAGCCTGCTGAGACCAATGGAAAGATGCCAACTGATCTCCAAAGGCTTTGGATCGGGCCCTATAGTTCAGGCAGAATTTAATTCATTTTTAAACCTGTTATGCAAATAGAGTTGTGAGGTAACCAGGCACAGCAATGCTAATAGCCCTGGGGCCAAGGATGAGAGGGGTGAGTTTAGGCCAGTCGGCCCTGGGGGCACCCTCCTACACACACACCCCACCCCACAATGCTCCCCCAGAGCTGCACATGGAATGGTGACACATCACTGCTGCACCGTTTCAAAGAGCTCATAGTTCTGGCCACCACCACTGCCAAAGTAGCAGCAGTGGTGGCTGGAGCTCCAAGGCCCTTTGAAACACAGGGCCTAAGGGCAACTGCCCCCGTTTCTCTCCCTCTCTCACCTACCCCGCCACTGTAGGCAGGCCTAGCCAGGCTTAATATTATACTTCCAGGCTAAATCTACAAGGCATTCCTCTCGCAAGAAAGGAATGCAAATGAGGGAACCCGACATTGCAAATGAAGTGCTGATTTACAAATCTCATACTTCATTTGCATAATCTCATGGGATTTTGGTGAAAAAAAATATACGTGTAGATGGGGTTCTGTTGGCAAAACCCTCCTTTGTCGACAGACCCTTATCCCTGAAAAAATGAGGTATAAGGGTCTGTCAACAAAGGGGATTTTCACTGACAGAACCGCATCTGTATCCATGGCTGGGTTTTTTTCACCAAAATCTCTCCTGACAGCACAATCGTGTAAGATTACGCAAGATTTATAAATCAGCCCTTCATTTGCAATGTCGGGTTCCCTTATTTGCATTCCTCTCTTGCAAGAGGAATGCTGTGTAATGTAGCCCAAATGTTTATTTCTGATCTGTAAATTCAAATAGCCCCCTAAGATACTAGAACAAGAGAAAGGTGAGAGATACATTAATATTTTATAAGCTCCTTCTTACACCAATGTACAGGCTATATTCAGTACATACATGTAGAAGACGACAGCCACTGCTGGTCCATGATGTCTTCTCCTGCTAATAGGGACAAGAATGCTCAGGGAGCACATGAAGCTTTGATTCCCTTCCCCGCCCCCGCAACACACCAGGTTTTTAGCAGAACCAGGGCAAATAGAAAGTCAGAAACCTGAGTGAAGCCCTCCAAGTTACAATCTGATACTTGCACTGTTCTTTACTCTTGCTCATTTGTAGGGTTGCAAAACAGCCCTGTACAGTCAGTGTTGTGCAAAGCTTTGGCTTTAATTTCAAAGGGTTTGAGGAAACTCTTTATTTTGTTCAGTTATCTTGGGTTTGTGAATTTCTTTCAAGCGACACCAAAACCTGAAAGCAGAATTCACACTACCCTGCTGAGTTTCACCTGCTAGCAAAAGTGGACGACCCAAAACCATAGATCAAGTTCAGGTTTGCTCACAACCCTAGAAATACCCAAAAATAAGGGGAAGCTATGCTCAAACTATTTGATATAAAATACTAAGGGCTAAATTGTGTCTATTCAGATTGCAATGGGAGAGTGAAAAGAAGCCCACTGTAGTGGGAGTTCCTGGAGGCATGCACAAACCCCATGCCAAAGCAAAGTCTGTGTGTGCTCCCAAATGATGCTCCTGTTGTCCTTGTGGACAATATGCAGGGGTACTTCCCATGTGCCTGTCTTCGTTTGCATTGTTAGTAGCTTCCAGCAATCCTTAGATTCAGGGAGTTCAAGGGCTATGATGCCAACTACCTCTGGGGCCTTTTTCCTATCGTGGGGAAGCCAGCTAAAATTTATCCTTAAGTATTTTACATGCACATTTTGCTGCTGCCGTGAGATTAGGACTGCCATGAAGAAGCTTACAGTACATTTTGTTCTCCCAATTATTAGGTCCTCTCTGGGCTCAATGATATTAAACATGAAGTCAGTGATTTATGTAAACCCAAGGATCATGTTCGCTATTTGCAGATCTAACCATTTAACATGGTTAACTTTTTTTTCCTGTACTTCTTCTCTTGTTTAGAGACTAGCGTACTGCATCACACCTGAGAACGAACACCATCTTGTGGCACAAGGGAACGTGAGGCAGTTTAAGGTGTGTATTCCTTGTCTGTACCTCCCTCCCTTCTTTGGGATCCTTTAAATCCTTTGCAAGTTTGTCTGGCAAATTGAAGTGGGTTTGTTTCCTTTCTGCCTTTTGGGCAGTATGTTGCTTTGTGGTTGGGGTGATGCCATGTGTATTGGCCTGGCAGGACTTTTGGTACCCATCTCTTACCACTGTAATAATATGACCTTCTAGAATACACAAGCAGATCTAGTGCAAAGTGTTTTTGTCCATATGTGACCATGGTGAGATCTCATCAAAACCCTATGGCAATGATTGAGCCCAAAGCATCATGCAGTTGAAAAAAAAAACATTTTATGAGGTACTTCTCCCTTCCAGAAGTTATTTCACAGGGATCTGGATTGATGGATTCCACCTCAAACTCCAAATATGTATCACCAGTCATGACAAAATCGCTGTGCAAATATCCTGTGACAAGAACTCACAAAAGAACTTATAAAATGGTCACACTGAGATGACCTGATACTAAGATAGAATAGGTTTTCCCCATATACTTAAAGGTTGAAGATATCCCTTTTTTTGCATGGACATGGTTAAGCAACCATGAAACATGTTTCCAATGGGGCCTTCACTTTAGCAAATAAAATGAGGTTTTTGAAGTACACTTTGCTAAAAGAGACAAAGGATACAAATATCCCATTCAACAGTCGTACTGTATCAGTTTTTGCCTTCATGGTTAAAGGTAACTAAGAATTATGTACAACACCTCAAAACTTGACTACAGGTCTATAGCTGTGATTTGGATGCATTGATCATGAAACATTATGTGAAAATCTGGCTCTCTGTGATTACTTGGAAGCAAAAGAAAGCAATTGAAGAGGCAAATACTTGTGAAGGAGAATTTTTTCTAAATATTTTGGCAGGATATAATATTGCTATATTCCTATATATTTTAAAGCCTCAAAACATCTTAACATCTTAACAAAACATTAATCAGTGTGCTTATTTTATGAGGTAGTTAATATCTTTCCCTAATGTCCAACTGTTGTGCATTTTAAACTGTCAGATTATTAAATGATTGATGTATCAGGCAAGGTGGTTATATACAGAAACTGGGATTCTTTTGCATAATAATACTGGTAATCATTTTTCCTCCTTTTCCATAATTCAAGATTTGTCATTTCCCTTATTTCATACTTGCTCTCCTGTCATTGACATCAATAATATATTATCAAATAAATAATTGTTTCTGTTTCCTTTCAGCTTCAACACTGGCTAACAATATGACTCCTGACAGGTTAAGGAAAAAAACAATACATTAAACTAAATTGGGGATAAACAAAAAATAAAGTTCAAAGCTCTCTCGATTGTGCTTGGACCAACCTGGCTTAGAGCTCATCTACTGATTCCTTTGAGGGAAGACAGCTTCTGCTCTCTGTTTTCCATGCCTCCTTTATGTTACTTGGTTTCAAATGAAAATGAGCATACAGACTGTTTTTCCATTTCCTTATATCTTTCAGTGCGATGAGATGCATACTTGACCAAATTTATGAGCTTTGACAGAGATAGACGTAGAGGAGAGAGCAAAAGTATCAGCATTAATTAAAGAAACTCTTGTCTTGGAGAGAGAAATAAAAAACAGTTATTTTAAATATGCCTGCCACAGCTTTCTTTAGACTAAATGTATACACGGAGGTGGATGCATCTTGATTATGAGACAAGAGTGACTTTAAGTGCACAGTCATGTCGTTTGCTTACTTTAAGTACTATCCTTTGGGATATAATTTTGTGTCCCCCTGAAATGAAGATGCAGTGCTTCACTGTCAGTGGGGTTGTTATTAGTCTCTTCTCTTGGTGAAGAAAGTTGTCTTTGCTGTGTATGTGTGTGCTGTTTTCTGTGCAGTTGAACTATACACACTGAAAAGTAACAGGGATGGAATTGAATTCCAATTGTTGTGGCTATTGAGTACAGAAAGTGGTTTTAACAATAGACTGCTTAACAATGCAAACATATTCCTTTATGTCAGCTATTAAAGTGGCTTTATCATATGATCCATATTATATGGAGTCAAAGTTAAATGCCAAAAATATTTATTAGTCAGATTTTGCTTCTAAACTCTGTTATATTGTGTGATAAAGAATGTACAGTATCTATACATATATAGGAACAGAGGGAATGATTTTTAGAATAAGCCATTCTATTCAGTAGCACCAAATATCAAATGTTTGCTTTGTGAGTGCACTATTATAATAAATGTCCTCTAGGTTTAACTGCCAGAGTTGTTCAGAGAACCTTCGATTGGAGGGGGTCTTCTAAGAGTAACTGAATTATCTAGGCATACTCACTCTCTTGTCTCCTTCAAGTAGTTTTATGCAAGCTGGACTATTCAGAGAAAACTTTGTGTGATTGGGTACTGTTCTATATGGTCACTATTTTAAAGACATCTTCCCAATGATCTCTAGGTTGCAGTAAATATGAATTACTTATTACAAAAAGCTTCAAAATTTTAGGGATAGCAGATCTCAGTTGAGTCTAGTCTGGAGTTAGAACCTTAATGCTGAATTTCTTTGCCTTTATATGTTCAATTCAGTTTCCTAATTTTTTTAAAAATATATATATAGTGTGTCCTTTTTCACGATTATTTATATTCTTTTTAATTCTTCTTTTTTTTATAATACCATCCTGGAAGTCTGAAAATTAAAGTTTTCCCTATTGATTTTGTCCTTTGCCATTTAACAACCACTAACCATTCCAACCCTCAATGTTTTTATTAGATTTTAAATGTATCTGCTTCTCTTTTTACTTTATCCTTTATGTGCCAGCATGATTGAAAAACCAAAAAAATATTTAACGCTTCTTTAAAACAGCTGATCATCTTTATTCAGTGTCTAAATGGCAACATGTTGACATTGTCTTCTTCCTCCCTCTCCCACCCCTCCCAAAATACAGTGTTTTAAAGCCATTGCAAGCTTTTTACCCAATCTAACGGACACTAATCTGGTAGGACAACTATGAAAATTTATATACAAAACCCAAGGAAATTAAAATGCTAAAATTAAAATACTATAATTACTTAAGAGTCCCAACAACATTTGTTCAAAAGGAAAATAAGTTTAAGATTCTTTTTTAAATGGTCGTTATGTATATAGTCACTCTAATCAGCATAACTTTTTAAAATTATGCTGGGGTGTTTATTTTGTAGAAGTAAATATTATGTTGAGAATCTTATAGCTTGCACATCCTTGTTCTGAGGGGACTGAAAAGCTTCTTAGAATGGGCTTATGGCTACTAGTGCCCATAAATGGTAGACTTATAAGCTAGCAACCAACAGCAAAATTTATTTGTGAAAAATCTGTCAGTATACAGTGAAATGGCTACACATGTAATGCTCTCTCATCATCACACCTCTAAAGCCAGTGTGGTTTTCCTTCTTCTGTTTAAGGGACTTGGAGCTTTCTCCAGACAGCATGTTAAGGACTGATCCTGCGAATACTGTGTTCTTACTACTAAAAGAATAGTAGTTCTTGTGTCTGTGAAGAATTTCCATTGGTGGCTATGCCCAAGGCCAAAAATTATTACGTCATTAAATTATCACATTAAGATCCCACTAATGGAGCAGGACCCCATTATGCTAGGCATCAGACAACACAAAACAAGAAAATGGTTTCTGGCTAAAGAGGTTACAGTTTAAGGGCTTGTCTAGAGTTGAAACAGTGACACTGCTCTAGGACTGTCAACATGCCATGTGCTACCAGGAGGGGTTCTCCCCTGGGGCACAGTACTCTACCTCCTGGGGGCAGTAGTTATGTTGGCCACTGACCTAGTACTATCTACCCTGAGGATTAGGTCAGTGTAATTTTGTTGCACAGAAGATTTTTCACACCTCTGAGTGACATAGCTAGGTTGACCTAAATTTTAGTGTAGAGTAGGGCTAAATATTGAGACAATAGAGGAGAGAGAGAGAGAGAGAGAGAGAGGAATTATGTTATTGATGGGACTACTCAGGGTCATAAGTGTTAGCATGATTGGTCAGTGTGTCAGCCAAGAGTCTCTTACAATCAATACAAGGCATTTCCTCTGGCCCAGGAATGGAAAATAATATCCCTGGTTCTCCATTAAACGAGGGAGCAAGATGAGCTACTTTGTCACATCTTCTGGATGACAGAAAAGTATGTTGCTGTTAGATGCAACCTCAGGGCTTGCCAAATAATGAAATAATTTCAAGGAAGCCATGCCTGATTATGTGAACAATGTGTTAAAGTCTCAGTCAGTTTCTGTACTTAGTAAGGCAATATCTACTATATATTTAAAAGAATTTTCTGTGTGTTTCTGTCCATCTGTTTGTGTGTTTGCCTGTTATGTTCAATAAATCCTAAACAGTATGGACCTAGGACCACCAAATTTGGTATACAGCTTCCTCTTCTTTTAACTTAAAGCAAGGTAACGGTTTGGTTATGCCTGGAAATGGGATGTGCCTGGAATGGGATTGCCTCTCAAAAAAACCATACAGAAAAATGACATTTATCACACAGGTGAAAAGGGCTGACTTCCCCACTCCCATCTAGAACTGCCTCCCACTCCACCAGGCACCCTTTAGGGAGGCTGGTTGTGGGGGTGAAATGCCCCTCTTTTGATTCCTATGGAAACATTCTTGCTGTTCCCCTTTGACAGGGAGCAAGGGGAAGGTGCACAGTTTTGCTGAATTCCTCACGCTGGCTAAGGAGCACAGGATACAGATGAGCCTGGATCTACCCCAGCCAGGTGACATGCACCCCTTCCTGGCTGTGTCTGCTGGAACTGTAGCAGCCATGGAGAGTAACTGCTCACCTGGCCCCAAGCGTCTGCAGTGAGAGAGAGCTGGGGTAGCCCTTGCTCCTTGGGGCAGCTTACATACTAAACGCCTCCTCCCTAGCCCCACCCCACAGCAATTATTTAAATGAAGCATGTTCATTTTAATTTTCTTTTACAAAAAAACAAAAATTAAGGACCCAGCCAATGCTAGACAAATCTTCTAGCAGACAATATGTAAATCAATGAAACCTCCATTAGAACGTGCATAGATTTGGTGCCACACCCTGCCCCTTGAAGGTACCACCTTTCCAGTGCATTCTTTAGTCTTCACCCACAGCAGCTATGGAAGATTGCTCAGGCAAAGCAGGCTCACAGTCTGGAGGAGGTGATGCTACTGAAGGGCTCCCACCAGAACCAGTGTGCCTGACATGTCCAAATAAGCAGGCAGTTCACTATTTCCCCCTCACAGATGCCTTCCTGTGAGAGCAGCCCCTTCCCATGCCTTGGAGTTGTTCTGTGAGACCTATTTCTGGTAAGGAGGCACTGGACATTGAGAGAACATCCAACACTATCACATGCTTACTTTGGGAGGCGGGGGGTGTTTTATTAATCTCAGATTAACAATGTTTCTTAAGTGAAAACCCCTTTTATGCTGCCGTTTATCACAGCACAGTCATTTCAGGGCCCTCTTTGCAGTCTCTGCAGAGAAAAAAAATTACTTCCCTTCTTAACTCCTAGAAACAGGAAAATGACTCCAAGTACAAACCTCTGACACCTGCCTTCTTTAGAAGCCCCAATCCCAAACTGTGTAGAAACACACGAGTCCTTAGAGGTGGCATCATAATAAATTTTCTGCTGAACCAAGGTCCAACTCATTTGACTCCTCCCAGGTTATATATAGGTTTCACATGCAAATACAGCAATATCTCACCCTAAAAGTGTGCTTGTAATTTGCTTGCTAGCTCTATATATTGGTAAACCAGCATGGCCATTCACCTTGGTCTGAGGTGTAGGGAGCATAATAGTGTCATACTAAGCAGGTTTATTTGACAGCTTTCGACATCATTGTATGCAAAAAAAGTGAGTTCTTAATTGAGGTTAGCTTTACTGTATCAGCTAAGATTAAAAATCACACTGAAGGCAAAGGAGCTCAACTTTTAGATAGCCCAAATTCAACCTCATGATTCCATATAACCTTTAACTCGAGCTGATAACATGAGCAACAACCCATTTCACTATATCTACATTGCTATTGTAACCTGTTAGCTTTTACGTATTAGCTAATTCACGTTTTTAAAAATCAAACAATTTTTTTAACTTGTGCTCTATGAGTGGTTTCAGGAACAGTTGTTTCACGGCCAGGTAGATGAGAAGCTCAACGTCATGTCTCCTGTAACACTGATACTGAAAGTAGAGGTAAAATTTTTCATACAAAGCTTTTTCTGAGAAAAAAATACAAATTTGGAGAGACCAGACAAGTTTATAAATTAATTTCAGTTTCCTTGAACTATTTTGTTTGGAAATGAAAAAAAAAAAGTCCATCTGACACTTTCTGAAAAAAAATTTGGTTCAAAAGTGCTTTTCATTTCCAAATTTATTTTTATTTGGAAACAATGAACATACTTTAAATGGTCAAATTGAAATATTCAGCTTTTTGAAATTAAACAGTTGTTTTTACACCATATTCTTTTCTTTCAGTTTTTGAAATTGCAGCAAACAATGCCCTGACACCCACCCACACAAACAAACCAACCAACCAAAAATACAGCATCCCATTCCTGATTGAACTTTAGGATCAAGCCAGAATCCACATTGGCTCAGCAAACCGTAAAAAGCCAACTAGCAAGAAGAGAACTTCCTTTTTCTTTACATTCTACTGTAACTCAGCAGCACTGTGAGTTAGCTGCCATTTTCCACCACTCCATTTTAATGCCCTCAAAACCTGGATTTCTAATGGAACCACAGTGAGCCATTTGAATCAGTAATTCACAAACTACTGCGTGAACCACACACTGCTGTATTGTGCCTTCTGTCGTGTCCTGGGGCATACACACTGGCAACACTTGAAAAGTATTTTACCATAGTGACAGATTTTTGCAGCGTTGGAGTAAAGTGCGGGGGGGGAAACACTTGTTCAGCAATTGTCCATGTGATGCATGTTGCATTTAATTTTCCCAGAAGTTCACTGTAGTTACTCTTTTTCAGCAGTAAGATGAAAAAATGATAAAAGAAACAAGTTTAAACACCTAGTATATACATTTCCCTTCTTGCATTGTTGTTAAGGGGGGGAATTTAATTAATTTTTTTCTACAATGTAATAGGAGAAATGACGTAAAGTGATCTAATTTTTCAAAGAAGTTTCTTAAAGTTGTATATTTAATGCCGATTCAGATGGACTGTATAGGACAGATAAATTTGTTTTCTGAGTGAAATGGAGTTGATTGGTGGGTGTTTCGAATGTTTTTAAGCCTCGCCAAACATTTCCTAAAATTCAGTGAGCCGGTTTAGTGGATCAGCCAAACTAAAGACCATGAATTTCTGATGTGACTAGGGATTTTTGCTGTCTCATCTGAGTTGAGACATTTAAAAAAGCTCATAAGTTAGAACCTGATAGTTTCTCAAACTGGGCCCCCAAAATCATTTCTTTTATTTTAGATTCTTGGCCACAGCACAGGCAGAGGCAGCTTTTATCCAAAGGGAATAGCCTTTACAATCTCTATTGATCAGCATGACTCATACTATTATCTATGACAGCTCTTCAGTTAGGTGTCTAGTTACTGCTAATTGTAGTTATTGCTACTTGACTGCACACAGTTCAGAAGACGGGGAGGTTAAAATAGCTCCTGGAGCTGCCGCTGCAGGGCTGGCCCTTCTACATTAAGGGCTGCGTCAATAGCAGGAGAGGGACGTTCTAAAATGACAGTGAGCAACAGCCGCCAGGAGCTGGATGCAGAGGAGATGAACAACCACACCATTGCCTAATTTTCTTAACCCATGCCGCAAAATGCCATGAACACTCCTTCCTATCCCTACCCCACGATGCCCCTTTGTTTGGCAAAGGAGAATATTTTAATGAGATGGTTGTACCTGAAAGGAATCTAAAAAAGTCTGCTGGGGGTATTATAGAACTGTGTGCTCAATATCTTTCTGCAGTTGTGTTTTTTTTAAATTCCAGTCCAGATGTTGGAAGTGAGAACTTTTGCACTACAATAAGTTGTTTTGGTTTCTTTTATCCTAACTAATAATATTGGAAGGCAAGGTTTGACTAAGGAAGAGATACTATTAGCTATTAGCTATTAAGACCAGACTAGTGTGCACAAATTCTTTAGCTTTGAAGAAAATTCAAATTAACATGTTTCTCCAGTGTCTAAAACGACTAGAGAGGCAACATATTGCATGATTTTTAAAAAACAAGCCAGAACAGGAACATCCTTCATCTAAGCCTCTAAACATTTGTGAAGAGGTATTGACTTGCTTTTTACATGGACGCAAAAACAAGTGATTCAAAAAACTTTTGGCTATTGACATTAGTAAGTGTAGATTATTAGTGACCATACCTAAAGTGTAGTATCTTTTAATTTCAGTGTCAATATTTTTCTAGCAAAACATAGCTTCTTGAATAGAACACAAAATACTGTAGGAAAAACAAGGGGAAAATGATTCTGAATTGTAAGAAATTATTCATTTTTCCTATCAAAGCTATTGCTGGTGAGGAGAAATATTCTAAAACCTCTTGTCTGAGACAGTATTCCACAAGAAAGCCATAATCTATATTAAACTAGCAGAAGAGAGTATTGTAGCATGTGCAAAGTTTGTTTGAACTATGCAAAATAAGTGGTGCAGCTCTCCTTTAAAACTGGGCAGTGCCATTGTCCAGCAATATTGGAGCCATCAGAATCATTTAGACTGAGACAAAGAAGCTAACAGATTACTTGTATGTCTAAGCCGTGTCTACACGTGCACGCTACTTCAATGTAGCGGCGCCAATTTCGAAATAGCGCCTGTCATGGTTACACGTGTTGGGCGCTAATTCAAAGTTGAAATCGACGTTAGGTGGCGAGACGTCGAAGTCGCTAACCCCATGAGTGGATGGCTACGTCTACACGTGCAGCCAACATCGAAATAGGCTATTTCGATGAATAACATCACGTCCTCCCAGGGCCGGCAACGTCGATGTTCAACTTCGACGTTGCTCAGCCCAACATCGAAATAGGCACAGCGAGGGAACGTCTACACGCCAAAGTAGCACACATCGAAATAAGGGAGCCAGGCACAGCTGCAGACAGGGTCACGGGGCGGACTCAACAGCAAGTCGATCCCTTAAAGGGCCCCTCCCAGACACACTTTCATTAAACAGTGCAAGATACACAGAGCCAACAACTAGTTGCAGACCCTGTATATGCAGCACAGACCCCCAGCTGCAGCAGCAGCAGCCAGAAGCCCTGGGCTAAGGGCTGCTGCCCACGGTGACCACAGAGCCCCGCAAGGGCTGGAGAGAGAGTATCTCTCAACCCCCCCAGCTGATGGCCGCCATGGAGGACCCCGCTATTTCGATGTTGAGGGACGCGGATCGTCTACACGTCCCTACTTCGATGTTGAACGTCGAAGTAGGGCGCTATTCCCATCCGCTCATGGGGTTAGCGACTTCGACGTCTCGCCGCCTAACGTCGATTTCAACTTCGAAATAGCGCCCAACACGTGTAGACGTGACGGGCGCTATTTCGAAGTTACTGCCGCTACTTCGAAGTAGCGTGCACGTGTAGACGCAGCTTTGGTTTTTAGTGCCGCTAACATGGAGTCTGTCTTCTACACCAGTAACCCAACTTTTGGATATTGAGAGGGATTGTCTCAGTTTAGCATGTGATGAGCTAGAATATGCCTTTTTGGATTCTTATCATACATGATCCTGTCGTGACACCAACGAGTGTTGGAATAGCAGTAAGTAACTCTGTTGAAGAACACCATCAGAAACAACCTATAATTTTTTTTTTTTTTTTTTTATATTCAGTCACTCCTGAAAAAATTTCAAAGGTGGAAACATACATAGGCCAGTGTGCATCTTTTTTCTCCGTTTAAAAAAACCTTAAATACAAATATGAAGTATGAGACAGAAGCTGTGAGCTTTAGGAACTGAGCTCATTTTCAAATTAATCACCAAAAGCACTTTTTAACTACAGAGAATGGCAAATTCATGTAACCTTAGGGCTGGCTATATGTGAATCTGCAATAGTTGCATTGTTCTTCCTTTGAGAAGCTGACCGTAATCTCGATGCTCTCCATTGGAATTATTGCTACTGGAGCGAATAAGGGTACAGATAGATAAAATTTCAGCTATCATAGGAATTTGCCTTCCGTTTTACTTGTGACACTTTATAATAATAGGCAGCTCTTTCTTGTTTGTTTGGGTGTTCTTCACTCCTATTGCTAAAAGCAACCTTATTTAGTCATATAGCAATAACTAAATGAAGAGATTGATGTAGGGGCGAAATAGAAAGAGGTACAGGAGAACAAATTGCCTGAGTGTAGTTTAGCTTAATTAACGTTTTCAAATAAACGCACATTCTTTTTAGAGACCTTTGAGTGCTATGAAGAAAAATTCCATGCTGGAGCTACATAATTTTAACGCGACTCAGTCAAAAGCCAATGAATTTGTTGACAGCATTCTATAAGATTTGGATCAGGCAGTATTTTTAAGTTCTTTCAGTCCTATTTACAGCAAAGCTTCTAGTGGCATAAGTTTTGATGCTGAGACCAAATGACTTCTAACTTACTTAACTGCCTGCAAGGCTGTGCCTCTTGTCTCCTTGTTTTCTTTAGTAAAATGGGCTCTTTACTGCAAGTTTAAATGGTTCTTTAAATTACTAGATTTTTTTTATGAAAGTAAAATGTAAAAACACAGCAAACTCAGAAGATCACTAACCAGTTATCCTTATTTAAATGGGTCATATTGTTTCTCCAAGACAGTGTTAAATTTGCAAGTGAACTGCATTTATCACGTATCACGTTGCACCCTCGCTATCAACCTTTTTGTGAGAGAGTAACATTTGTGCACAGAGGGACTCTCAATTGCTAAAGGAAGATTTCCAAACACTGCATTTTAAAAGTAATACATCAAGGTTTGCCTTACAAAAGAAAGAAGCACAGTGATCATTTACTTGATTTACACAAATGTTTTTCTTAGGTTGTAATGCCTTTTTTAGAGCAGTTATTAGAATTTAGCTTAAATAAAGTTACCTCTGTTTAGTACTATGTTAGAATTTTCCTTTTTTTTTATTTTAACAAAATGTAACTGTATACTATAAGGTGAGAAATGGAACTTTTGTTCAGTCATGTTACCACATACGCGTGCGCGCGCTCTCTCTCTCTCTCTCTCTCTCTCTCTCTCTCTCTCTCTCTCTCTCATTGTAATTTTGTATACTCAGCCAAGAAATTGTAAATATGATGAAAGAGAATAAAGTGATACTCTCTATAGGTAATGTGACCTGTAGTACAATATTCTCCAAAAACTGCCTTAATTTCGAAAAAAGGAAGTGTTCTGTGTCTATGTTCTGAAAAATCAGTTAGAGCATTTTTTGGTCTGTAAAGTTGTTGTGTTATGGAGAACAGCACTTTAAATAAAATAAGACTGTTTAATGTAGGGCCATAATCCAAATCAAGAAATGTGAGTCAAGTTCCACAAAAACTCATAGATTGACAATTTGCTAATAATTGAACATTGTTCAAAACCTCCCTAATAGCCCCAAATATTAGAATAATGCAACTAACTTTCACATTCACTTACACGAGTTTATACAACCTGCAGTGCTCCTGTTCAACTAATTCATTTCTGTAAATCATGAGTTAATGTAAATAATGAATTAATCTGGGAAGAAAATCATACAGCGTTCCTTTTTAAAAAAAGGGAGACAGCGCTACATATGTATGTAATGAGAAACAACCACATTTCTTATAACTATGGCGGTATGTGTGCTAGATTGACTGTTCAAAATATTGGTGGTTAGTGAATGTATTTGTCCTCCTTCTTCTGTTCTGTGATAAGTGTAAATAAGACCTGTTTTAAGTTGTGCACTATAAATGTAACATATTTCAATATTGTGTACAAAATTTTATTTAAATGAATAAAATGCCTGACAAGTATGCACATACAAGAATAGATTATAAACAATAAAAAATTTGTGTAACACAAGTTGACCATGATACTATTCTGTTTGTTGAAGATGTTAAGGTGGCTAAATTGCCTAAACGCCTATTGTGTATGTTGTACAAATAACTTTGTAACGCTATCACTGATTAAGTGAAAACTAAAATCAAGGTGCAAGAATTGCACTTAACTGTAATTCATAGGGTTAACCTTTTTAAGTATTTGCTGACGTTGCCATTCCGCTTATAAAATATGCCATAATTATAGTAACTATGATTAAAAAAATCTTAAACTAAGGCTTAACTAGGAAGAAAATTGCTCCCACCCCAAATTGCTAGTACTTAGTGAAAAAGTGGGATGTATCAAACATATCATCAGCTTTTTTTAAAAAATTTACTTTAAAACATCAGCTTGGGCACAATGGCTCAAATGTGAAACTTTGCAAAGATTCACAACTCTTTTTTTTGACCCTCCATATAGCTCCTTTTTTGACGCTCCATATAGCTAGCTAGATAGCTATGTATATCTATGTGACTGTGTGTAACATAACAGAGGACAGGCCCTCTCAAGTGGAGTTTAGCCTAGAAAGGGCTTACCTAACTTGTGCCTGGCCTGTTTTTTTGGGTTAGTCCTGCTGTGAACAGGGGGTTAGGCGAAATGGCCTGAGGTCCCTTCCAAACTTAAGCTTGCCCAACAAATGGCTAACACGCCAGTTAACCCAAGCAGTAGAATAATGTCACCATAGAAGAATATAAACGATCTTTACATGCAAAGTTTAAAATGCCATGGTAAATTTAGGTATACAACATAAAGAAAAAATTTGCAAAGCTTGCTCTTCGTTACTGTAGACAATCAGAAGGTGTTCATCAACACTAAGAAGGAAAGCGACGGCCAAGTCACTGAAAACGGGGTGTGGAGGGTACTGGCTGCTCAAGGCATTGTGTTCAGTGAGGGAAATGCACTCACTGAATGAGAGGACCGAGACCAGGCAGACAGTGAATGCTGCAAGCTTGATTGATTGTTATTTTTATTTTTTTAATGGGGACTTAAGGAGAGAGGACGAGAGAGAGAGAGAGCGTTCCTTAGCTTGCTCTCGCCAACCAACCTGACACGCTGTCAAGGGGCAGAGGGGAATACTTACAGGGCAGATAACATTCTGCAGAGGGCGATCAGAGCCCACACCAACATCTGGCAAGAATGTCCAGAAACTTGGTGGAAGGGACTCAGGGTCTCCAATGGAAGGAGGGGCACGACGACACACAGGTGTTTTTACATGGAAGCAACCATGTAAAAGCCAATAGGTTGCTGGGGCAGGCCAGTGTTCCTTTTTTTGAACCAGGCAATAGTTGCAGATGGCCCTGACAGGCTGTGGTTTAGGATATGTTTAAACATGGCACATTTTCGCGGCTTTATATTCTAGAGGCAGAATACGCACCCATGCTCGTCACACACACCCCTACCCCGCCATGCACAGAGCTTGACCCTTGCTCTGAAAGCCAAAGCAGATGCAATCAAGTTACTTCTCATGACATAGGGGCAAGTTCTATGGTCTGAAGAAGTGGGTCTGTCCCACGAAAGCTCACCTGATAAACTATTTTGCTAAACTTTAAAGTGCTACTTGACTGCTTTTTGTTTTGATAGTGTATACACTAACAACGCTGTTACAAATCATAGAATGTATCTGCGACTAACCAAGCTTGGATGCACTACACACACACACACACACACACACAAAGTAGTGCGCTGTGGGATGCCCTCTTCAGCCCTCCCATAGCATTCTGGATTTGCTTGCTCGTCTGGACATCCTCTTCCTTATTGCATTTTTCATCATTCCCCTCTCCATCTCTGGAGGTATGGCAATCCCTTGAAATAACGTGGAAATCAGAAAGAAGAATTGTTGGTTTCCCCACACGTTATATGGCCAACAGGGATGCAGAAACTGTTTTCATATCATTGCCAAACTGTGATGCCAAACAGGACCCACAAAATTTTCTTTTCAACCACTGAGAAAAGATGGAGAAAGACAGATAAATTGGCGGGGGCCGGGGGGGGGGGGCAGCAGTGGACGAGCCCTACCTTTTCCATGGTGGCAGCAACGCCAATAGCTTAACCGCCAGGCGAGACTTTCTAGAGTGGCAACAAAGCCCCCTCTTTCTTGTGTGACTGGCACCATTGCCAGCAACGAATGGCAGAGGGGTTTTATTGCATTGGGTTCAGGTTTAACTACATGATGATGCTAGTCACGGGCACCGATGGATTTCGGAGAGGAGTTCGCAAACAACCATAAAGCACTGAGAAGTTTATGAGCCTGTTGCGCAAGTACAAACCCAGTGGAGGGCTGATGCTGACAAGTGTACAGCGATTAACAAATGGCCTGCAGTGCCCGCTGCTAACAGCATCAAAGAACGAAGCCATTTCTTCAGGCTTTCCAAACTTTCCGTGAGCCCATAGATAAAGGCTAACACCTCTTGCTTGGAAATGCGTGTTACAGAAAAGCAATGGCCGGAGCAGAGCAGTGGGAGAGGCATTAGACCCACTGGAGACTGTTAAATTTGTTTTTTTTTCAGGCATGACACTGCTGCACTTGCAATTAAGAGAAATCTGAGATCAAGATTGCGTTACAGGAAACTACAATTTTGATATCTCATGATAGGTAAACCCAAAACAGAGGTAGTGGTGTCTACAGTGAACGCTGTCATATACTAAGGTCGCGCTGTCAATTGCAATCGAAAATATCTCATAGTGTAGACATAGCATAAGAAGTAAGCTGGGATGCAAACTGAGCTATGCGAAAAGACTACATTATAAGCTGGACTAGAAAGCAGCTTCAAACATAGTCAGGAAGCTAGAATGGAAAAATGAGCTATATAGAAATTTATTTTGAAAGAGCAAGATTACATAGTAGGAGCCTATCTACATAGCCTGAGGAGCAGCTCCAAACATCAACAGCAAGTTCTACTAAAATCTAAGAAACGGTCAAGCATAGCATTAAACCTAGATCAAGACGCAGAGGAATCACAAACAGGAAGTGAAAACTCGCCATCATAGTTTTCTACATGCAAAAAGACTATTAAAAGTTAGGCTGAGAATTACTTTCATATATAGACCAACAGCTAGGCTGAAAAACTAAGGTAATTTAGTGATAGCCTACATTAAAAGCTACTCTGAGCACCAGCTACATTCAAACACATGCAAATAGAATGCGAGCGCATAATATAAAAGCTAAACTGAGAGGTAGCCTTAAACATTGGCAAGATGATAGGCTGCACCCGAAGGTTCAATAAAACAGTGGGTGGACCAAATTAAAACCTAGACTGAGAAGTAGATTTTGAACACAATAGGAAGGAAGGGTAAACCTGCGCTAAGTTCGAAGGGAAGAATTAGATTTAAATGTGACTCAGAGGTAGATGCCAAGCTCTTCAGAAAGAAAATGTACAAAGTAAGCTACATGCAAGATAATGAGGGAAATAAAATAAACATAGTCAAGCTTAGAAAGGCACCTGCGTATGGGAGTAAGTTAGAAAGACAGAAAGAGATACCGCATAGCCAGTTTCAAGGACTAATTCGAAATTAATTAGAGACCATCTTCTAATCCAGAGACGAAGAGGTCCCAAAACTGGTATATGATCAACGCTCACAGAACGAGTACATTAAAGAAAGGCTAAGAAATAGCTTTAATAAAGACAGGATACGAGAGAGAATGCCTATTACTTTCAAAGAATGAGTCCCACATTAAAAATTTGACGGAACAGTAGACAGTAACGTACATGGAGAGCAAATCTGAACACGACGTGGATACAGGTCAACGATTACGTTAAAGTTGACAGAAATGTAGCTGCAAAAGGTGCTACGAGGCCTGTTGCTCCAAAACCACATTCAACCAGAGCAACTGCTCTAGATTAAGCCACAGATTAAGAAACTGCAAATAGTGACTAAAAAAATGAACACTTGAAGCTTTGAAGAAATCTTTTTAAACCATGAATTGAGACGTAGCCTCCAAAGGCAAGACACCTCAATATTAACCTAAATTCATATATAAGTAACGAAATAATGTCTACCTAGACAGCCACAAACTTAAAACATTTACTGATTACCTGGTATGTAAGCGAAAACATCAAAACGCGAGGACTGTATTTAAAAATGGCTAGAGAACTATGTTTCCAAGAAGGTGCAAGACGGAATAAGAAGCCTCAACCACAGAAAGCAGCTAGGCGCAAAAAGTGACCCACTTTAAAAGATAACAAAGAATATATAAAGAGCTAGACATAGAAAGCTTGTAACAAAAGAGTCTTTGGCCATTCATATTCAGGCGCGGAAAAGAGAGGAGGTAAAATGGAATACGTTTCTTTAGCTGGCAGGTGGCTAGAACTGAGCTGCACTGAAAAATGGCTAGAAGACTACATAAAAAGCAGCTTCAAATACAGGCACAAATGTAGGTCTACTGTGCATTTACATTTTGAAGACAGAGCACGAGAGCGCTAGAGAGAGCAAGGTCTGAAATGGAACAATGTTTAATATTAACCAGTAAGACGGTCTCAACATTCAGAGCCATTCATAAGCAGCAAAAGAAACATATTAAAGAAAGATTGAGGAATATCTTCAACACAGCCTTGAAATCTGATAAAAATCACAGCGTGGTTTGGACCTGTTTTAAAAATTTGGGGGAGAAGTAGGCTCCAATATACAGTGGAAGCCTTCAATATAGAACTATCTGTAACAGTGACAGTTTTCCACCTTTGAGCCTGTTTCCCAGTCTCTCTTTTATGTGTTTTATATATCGTGTTTTCCTCTCCATTAACTGTTTGGAACATAGGTGTCATGCAAATTACAAGTGTACTCCCTTTTCTCTCTGTGCTATAGTCCTATCCTGCTTATGAATGAGCCATTCTCCTCAGGCCTGTTAAAACGATCTTCTCTGTGTAGCCGTTCAGGTGGAGAGCTCACTCCCTTTGAAAGTCACTCCGTTTTCGGAACGACTTTTTGCCTGTTTAAACTTATGTCAGTATATCTTTGATTTTCAGATTTTGGCTAGTTTAGAAAACAGATCATTTTTCAGATTACGTTCGTACCTAAATTTGAAGCACTATACCATGCGTACCATAAATAGCAACCTCTGGCTTCCTTTTACTTTTTAATACGTTTTGTGCCTCAGTTAGTATCCATGGTTTTAATTTTTGCCGCAGGTTAGTGGTTATTTTATTTTTCTCACCCTCGATCAATTTATCTTAGTTTTTTGCACAGCTCTGGCCATATATGGAAGCTACTTCTCAGTTGCTCTTGAAAGGCAGATCAGGTTTCAGCACGCTACATGCCGATCATCACAGTTTATTCTGAGGCTGTGGTTTGAACACTTTTTTTTAAAAAGCTATGTTTCCTGACCGCTTTTTTGCAGGTTTTCAGCTTATGTGCACGTGCAGGTTAGAGGAGCCTTCTGGGTGAAGTATTTAATGCGTTTTTCACGATTCGTACGCACTTTGGGAACTGATCAGCTTTCTCCTCAGAGAACTGATTGTTTGTAACTGTTGTTCAGTCTTTCTTTTAATGTACTCGGCTTTGAGGCAAGATTAAGATTAAGGGTCACTGGCACAGCAAGATGTCGCGCAGCGCCCTTCGTGAAGAAGCAGCTTCTTGCTAGTCTCGCTCTTAGCGCCGGTTTCGCTCCCTCCTTAATTGCCGAGAGTTCAAGCCATGAGTCAAATGAGCCAGTCGATTAGTGTATTGTCCTCTCCTAAATAGTGTGCCTGTGACTATATCTGGACCTCAGTTTTCATGGTTGTTTTACAATTAGGTTAAAGCCATCTGCTCTATTTTTCGTTTAGCTTTCGCGTTGTCTTTGACACTAGATTAATAGTCGGCTAGCTTGGAAAGTAGAGCAGTTTTAAGCGTAACATCCTGACCATTTGTATAGCTATTTCTGAACAATCTTTAAATACAGCATTCACTCTGCGTTGCACTGCATTTCTGGGCGAGCTGAGATTCCTCTCTATGGTTTAAACGTTGTTCTTCCTTTATTTAGTCATTGAATAATCTATAAATGTAGTTTAGTTTTGAGGTCAAGCCTCATTTGCAGCTTAATATTTTGAAAAAGGGCGCATAAAACAGTCTCGTGCATCTCAGTTTAATTTACTCCAATCGATGTCTTGGAATTACGTTTTCTTTTCACCTAATGATCCTGTCAGCATTTGCAAGCTACAGCCATATCAATTTTTGCGGCCCACTTACGGAGATAATTTTGGAGGCCAGGTGCAGCTTGTGTGTTTTTTTGTTACATGCCTCATGTCTCAGTTTCTTCTGCCATTTGGTGGACATTTAGTTCTCTCCTTCTTTATCAATGTACCTTTGTTTTTCATGACATCGTCCGCCCTCATTTGAGTAGTCATTCACTGGAGATATATTGTCTTGTGATCTAGTTTTATTTTCAGGTACGCTTCCTTTAATATAACCAGGAAGCAGGTTTCATTCGTGACATAAGTAGTAAGAATAGATTAAAAGAAAGCTTGACAAATAGTTTCAACACAGGCGGGAAGCTGCGGGAAAAAAAATTGATGCTTTACGAAGTGAGCGAGAGACAGAGACAGAAAACTATATTAAAAATCGTGACCGAGAACGTTCTTAAAAATCTTGACTCCAAGCTAAATACACAAGTTGCTGAAAACCATCTTGCTTCATGCCGATAATGTGTAGCCGTTTAATGTGCTTGCTTCGTCTAGCTGCAGAGGCCAAGAGGAACAACTTTCTTTTTCCTCGTTATGACATTATTTTAGATACTGAAATCTAGTATGGTGTCCCCTTAAACATTATTTGCGCCCCCAAACTAAAGAGGCCTGACTTTCCTCACAGATCATGTTCTCTAGGCCTTTGATCATTCTTGTTGCTCTTTTTAGATACCTTTCCCATTTCTCTACCACTTCCTTGAAATGTGCTGCTCAGAACTGGACACAGTACCACAACTGTGCCCTAAGCTGTGCAGAGTACAGCAGAAGAATGAGTTCTCATGTTTTTCTTAGAACACACCTTTTTAACGCATCCCAGAATCTCTTTTGCTTTTTTAATAACAGCATTACTACGTTAGATCATATTTAGGTTTTGGTCCACTGTAAACCCTAAGGCCCCGTTTTCCTAGACAGTTGCTTCCCATTCTGTGTGTGAGAAACTGATTATTCCTTCCTAAGTGGAACAATTTGCATTTGTGTTTATTAAACTTCATCGTGTTTACTTCAGACCATTTCTCCAATTTGTCCAGATCATTTTGAATTTTGAGCCTATACTCCAAAACAGTTGCCCCCTCCCCCACCCAGCTTCGCATCACCTGCAAACTAAGTATATCCGAAGCCAGGATCTAAAATTTGATGAAGAGATTGAACCGCTTGAAGATAGACATATTGATTCAATCTCACATTGTCCCTCGGAACTCCCCCGTCCCTGCAGTTCCGTTCAAGATTTTTAAGAACGTTCTGGGTCACGATTTTTAATATAGTTTTCTGTCTCTATCTGTCTCTCGCTCACTTCGTAAAGTACCGTTCCTCCAGGATTGAGAACCGTTAATAACCATTCTGAGTACGGTTATCCAGACACTTTGGACCCACCTTATAGTAGCCCTATCTAAGTTGTATTTGCCTAGTTTATTGATAAGAATATCATGTGAGACCATATCAAATACCTTACTAAAGTCCGGGTATACAACATCCACCCTTTCTCCCTTATCCACAAAGTTCGTTATCCTATCAAAGAAAGCTATCAGATTGGTTTGACGTGATTTGTTCTTTACAGAGGCTTTCCTTAATTACTTGGTTCATTATCTGTCCAGGCACAGAAATTAAACTGACTAGTTTCCTGCATTGTTCTTATTCCTGTTTTTTAAAGATGGTCACTGTATTTGCCTTTTTCCAGTGTTCTGCCTTGTGGGTTATCCTGGGAAGGAGTAAGGCTAAGGGAGTAAACCCTGACAGAAAAATCCAGAGGGGAGTCCTAAGGCGGTTCTGTGTCAACTTCTCTGGTACCAAAGTAGAGGTTATCCTTTCCTTTGGACTATATCAGTAAAGCCGAAAGGGCGGGGGCCCTGGTGTCGGGGCAGCCCACGGTCTCCATAAAAATTGCCCAGGCTCACGCCTCGAGATGTACTTCTGAATCGCTAAACAGGTTTGAACCACCATGGGGCCATACCAGTTATAACGTCTTCCTGGTTTAGCATAGACAATATACACCAAGGGTTGCTTCCGATGGTGGGGGAGAGATCATCGCAGCTCTTTGGACAATCACACTCAACTTCAGCTGGACTGCCCCCGGCCAGTAGGGTACTGTCTCACCGCAGTTCTCTTTCCTCACTTGGGTGCATGAGGCTTAAGGTTCCCAAACCTGCAAGTGATTGAAATGAACACCAGACAATCCAATAAAAAAATAATTAAGAAAAAGGACTCATTAAAGTTTCAAGCTACTTGTTGGAATGTATGGACTATGTTGACCAGTTTGACTGAAGAGCTGCAGGATATCAGCGACACCCGAATGACCGCTGTCAAAAGGGAACCAAATCGTCTCCAAGTTGATACCGCCACTTTGCAAGAGATGCGACTCGCAGGTTCGGGATCCGTCAAGGAAAAGGACTGCACCTTTTTCTGGCAGGTCCAAGCCTAAGAGGAACCCAGGGGGCACGGTGTCGCCTTTGGCATCAGAAACACCCTTCTTCAAATGGTGGAATTAGTAAAGGGCGGTTCAGAAATACTTCTTTACGTCAAAATTAAAAACTGTGCCAGTCCCGTCCACCTGCTCAGCAGTCACAACCCCATCCCTGAACCCCCACAACAGAAACAAAGGACAAAAATCTATGAGGAGATCAGCGACGCCATACCTGTTCATGACCTTTTGCACAACCTCAGTGTAAGAGTTGGAGCCAATCATGAGTCGTAAATAACTCTTTTAGCCAGTTAAGACAAATTTCAGGGCAAAATAAGAGGTAATTTTTGAATTTTTTCTACCGTTTGCTTTTTTTTTTTTTAGTACTTCTGTGTAAAGAGGCACGGGTTCCTGTTAGATGTAGCTAACATCGCTGTGTGGCCCCCTTTGGGAAAAAGGCTTCACCCAGGTAGGAGGTGGCGCGAGCAGATATAGGACAGACTGACGAAAGACTAGTCAAACGACGGAAGAACGGATGTTTTCTGGAAGTGACTACAGTTGACTTATATGGACTCTGGTGTAAGTGGCTTTTGGAAGTGTGTTGTAGAAATAGAAGGGTCCTGAGAAGGAAGCGTGAACTGGCAGAGAAACCAAGCGTCCTTGGCTGGGACCCAGACTGTGTGGGAGAGGATTCTCCACGCCCCCAACCCCGCTGTCAACGCCAGGCACCAATCCAATCTTAACAGTGCAGCATGCAAACAGAAACCCTTCTCATCGAAATATTGTATTTTTGGCTTTACCAGTGTTGGGGCCGGCCCACTTATTTTCTTAATCAAGCCCTTGTGAGTAGAGGGGGGAATGAGGGAAACAACAGTCTAGGGGATTTCATCAACCTCCTGTCTGGGGTCAGATCTGGGTTTTTGGCGTGGCGGAGAGGTGTACTTTCTCCTTGTCTTGATGTCAACTTCCCATCCTGGCTCATTTATATCCTGAGGGGCTAACTCTTGTCGCATCTGGACAGCTGTCACCTTTGTATCTGTGGCCAGGAAGGCGACAAATAAGCAAGAAAGCTGATGCCTCAAACCAGCTCTCTTCTTAAAGTATAATGTCTTTCGTTAGTCTTCAACTTATCACAAGAGTCCTAGATGTTAAACAGGCCTTCTAAATGGCAAAGATTTTTTCTTTACATTTCTCACGTATTTGCTTAAAAAAATGCAAATGCACTTGGTTTTTTTGCTATTGTCTATATTTGCTCTCATAGTAGCAATAATGAATATGATGACTTTTACATATTTCCAGGTGACGCTGACATTTGGCTATTCATGAACAGTTTTTGAGGCGTTTGCTGAACTATATTTTACTAGTTCACTCAGAGTAAGTGTAAAATTAAATCCAGTTTTCCATAATTCATGTTTATGCTTTATTTTTCTGTCATTGTGTTCTAATTCTGTGGTGCTGAGGCTTGCTTTAAAAAAAGATTAGAGGCGGGGAGCTAATTCATAGACTCCATATGTTCACAAATTTTAGCTGGTTCCGCGAAAATCCGTGCTCAGAATTAAAAACACTCCTTATATATATATATATATATATATATATATATATATATATATATCTCCTGAAATGCTAATCCTATTTAACTTAATAAATAATAAATAATGTAGTGGTTGCACCATTAAAGCAAAAGCGGTTCACGCTTATTCGCCTGAAGAAAATAAACCCACAGGTATTTGGCAAAATGGATGATTGAAATAGTCAGCCCCCGCCCCCCACGGCCTTCTCGCCACCAAAAGACGGTGAGCGTGTTGTCGTTGATAACCATAAGCGGTAAAGTGCTGAAGCACATGCATGAGGAGAGAAAAGTATTTCCAAACAAACTGTATACCTCTTACATTAGAAATATTTTTCAAATGAATGTGTAACTTATACGTTCATTCTCGTCTACATCTGAAACAGCCTCGGGTTTCCTCTTTCATCACATATGTGCTCTTCATCGTGAATCACAATGTGAACTCGAAAAAAATTGGGTTGTATAAACGAACAATGAACACCCATGTTGCCAAACTCATCGTTGTCTTCAAAAGACGGTAAAGGTCAGGACAGGACATAACTCATATGGGCCTTACCTTTACCTATGACAACAGCTCTTTTTCACCAAAAGAGAATGTCTCTCTAACTGCTTACCCGCTTCCTATCATAATAATAGCAAGCCTTTTTTTTATATTTTATGAAGTATCTGCACTTAGACAACTTAGACAACATTTGGGGCATGCAGCGATTGAGAGTTCTACCCGTAGCATTTTTTTTTTATTTCCCCCAGCGCTGAGACAATCTTTATGGAGCCACGCCCCCCTCGCCCACCAAAAAGCACTTTTCTTTCGTCTGTGCTAAGAAAAATCATGTGCCTTTGTTGAAGGCACATGACAGTTACTGGAGACATAGAGGAATTGACTCGCTTAAAAGAAAAGCCAATTTGAATGGTATCCAGCCCGTTTGTTCTCTCTTTCCCCACTTCAGGCGCTTCACTAATTCCAAAGTACGCTTTCGTTTAGAGGACAATGAACGATAATTTTTACAGAAGACACGCTAGGCGAATGTGATGAGAAGGGACTATCCTGACAATACAATGAAGCTGAGAAATATACACTTGATTGCGCTTTTCCTACAATCATGTAGGAAAAAATACAAATTTTCATACGGTCCAAAACGCAATAACGTCCGCCTTCAGCTCTTGTGGCACTCAGGCGCTTTAACTTCATGTGACAGTTGGTTTCTTATGCAAGATGACAGAAGTCAAGGAAATGAGAAGTTCATGCAAAACTATTTGAGAGCTAAAGCCATCTCTGTGAATGTATTCCTGAAAAGAGCATCTGCATCTCGATTTTTAATTAGCCATAACAATTACGTGGCCTCCAAAACTGATAGTTAGAGCTCAGTAAGCCTAGAAGAAAGGGTCTCAGAAGACTCTTTTAAGGACCTCTCTGAAAGTCACAAAGCCAATTTTTTCAGTAAATTCTACAGAAACTTTACATACTTCCTGAAGAAATCTATGCTATGAACTGTGACACCTATTGAATTGCTAAAACTCTTCAGGAAAGAATTTCAGCATAGCAGTGGATTAACATTTATGACAGTTAAGTGGCTACGATTGCTCAACTATGCCCACTTCATGAATAGGCGAATATTAAACCGAGTGACTCAAACTCAAGACTGCTAGAGATTTTCTTAAAGGTAGCCTTCCCTTTGAGAATAGTGTCTCGTGGCGATACACAATTATCTAGAGTTTTCATGTCTTGTGTGTGCATTAAATATATGTTTTCACTGCTGGACTTAGCATGAAATTGCTTGCAATTTATCACGTATTTATATTGAACCCCTCCCCCCCACCAATTATACTGGCAGACCTTACAAACTTGCAATGTTGTTTTTATCTCTTCCTCATCACATATGGTTATAACATGTACATAGCGTCCTTGACTTCTTGAATGTCTTCCATTTAGTTTTTTTAGTTCCTATAGTGAAGGATGGGCACAAAATATCGAAATGATCTGCAGAAGTACATTCATGTAGGGGTACCCACTATATCTAAAGAAGGGGCAATAAGTTTTAGTAACAGCCAATGTACCCTTTTTTAATTAGTGACTAATATACTAAACGAAAGACGTTCAAGCTCATTAAAAATTGATTATGCTACTGCCAATGGCATAAATCTTACCCATACTGGGTGTTGTTTTTTTTTTTTTAGGACGTCTTGAAATTTACTTCTGAAAACCCCCTTAACCCACTTCTTTATGCTAGTTTATTGTTTTATTCTTGTTAAGGAGCTTATGAACCAAACAATTGCCTGTACCAACTGAACCTGAAGTCTTTGAAATATTTCACTTTTTGAACCTGTGCTTTTAAAAATTACACCTGAAATATCTCGAGTCCTTCCAAGGCACATAGCAGATAGAGGTATTGAGTTGATCTGATTATCTCTGTCCTTACAATATGTCAGAGCAATAGTTCATATAGCGCACTGTCTTTTCTAATGCTTTCGGAAACCAAAAATGATATTAGCTTGCGTAAGCTGTCATCACGGGGTAGGACACAAAAGGCATTGTACACGACACGAGCAATACTTTTCATTTGTCTGCTTGTAATGGTTATCAACAACAACAACTGAAGGTCATTTATATGTTGAACTCTTTTATAGATTTCATATGACTCTCTGACTTTCTTACCACAAAGTAGGAAAAGTCAAGGCAGAGAAAGTTCATTTCAGGCTATAATGTGCTGGCTTGCAAAGATATCTTAAAAAAATGGTTGAGTTAAGTTTAGAAGATCGAAGTCTTGCAGCCCTTCTATTTGTAATATGGATGCTTTGAAATGTTTTTTTCAGTATTTCCTTGCAGACTTAAGAATTTTTGGAGCTGTGTGGTTCAATGCTGGTTGTGGTCAGGTACATATTTTATTTTTTGCTGAGACTGCCTACCTAAATGATCAGCGTAAATTAATTTTAACAGTAAGAGACTGTTGCAAGTCTTTAGTAATCTAACTCCCTTTTCTGTCGCGAAAATAAGACTAATCGCTTGAATGATCAGTGACTCACATGCATTTTTAAATATAATTATTATTATAATGGTTAGCTAATTATAGCACCATTGAGGAATGATATACTACACCTTGGTGCATAAGGGACTCACCACCTCATGCCCTTGTTTTTTTTGAAAGGGCCCAGTCAAGAGCAAGGTCGGCGGCTGATATTGAGTGGGCTTCCATGAACATGATATACATCAATGTCTGTCCTGGCTATTCAAATCATGCACCACCTGTGTACCAGGACCCTTTACCAAGCTCTTTATTTCAATTTTACTAATCTCAAGACGCCCCGCTTCGCAGCCACAAACCATCTACATGGCCACCAGTTTAGAATTACTGGGACTGAATTATGCTAACGGGGTTGTGCATATTGATAGCAGTGCTGCAGAGCATCGTCTCACCTTCTTATTTAGCATTCCAGTTTTTCAAAGGAAAAGGCTAGTCTGGCTGTAACATTTTGTCTCCCGTAGAGCAAGTTGGTCTATGAGAAGCTAAGCCTTTGAATAAAGTTCTCTAGGGCTTCAATCCCTTCATCGTGTGTAAATAAAACATAGATTTTTTTGACTGATAAGAAAGACAACACTCGCAGACAAGACTTCACACCACATACTCACACGAAGTCTTTATTTTCTGAGAGATCAGTGGTACCTAATCCCACTGGATGATTATAACAAAAAGGAAAGAAAAATGTTCATTTTCGCCACATCATGATGAGCCATGAGCTTTAGCTACCAAACATATGAGTTTGTTTAGATCCTTGTATGGCGAAAAAAGTCAAAAGTGATGGCCAAAAAACATGCTCATTAAATGTAGGCTAGGCACATGATAGTCTACAAATGGCCTGCATACCGAGGGACAGAATGACGGTGAAAGGGAGGAGAAAAACATAGCACTACTCAACCTCGCAAATAGGCATGTCATGCTGAAGAAGTTATGGACGAAGCATTGTCTGGGTATGACTAAAAAATCTGCATTTCTCGCAATAAGCCAACGACAGTGGGAGGCAAATTAGATATATTGTAACTATTGGAGGCAATTAGCATTTTCCATTTCACTGCTATGGATTAGCATCTGGCCCTGTATCAAAATCAACCGGAAATACCAATAATTTAAATCTTTCTCCCTTCTCATGATATAAACGCGGAAGTCTCATTTACAGCAGTTTTTTTGCAATACAACATTAATGAATTAATGCTCTTTGTAAATAGACCAATGTTATGTTCTTTTTATGTATATTAGAAAAGTCCAATGTACAATGAGGTGCACTCTGAAAGAATACCACACACACGGCAACAAAGTTGAGCCCAACTAAAGGTATATGATTAGCAAGCGTTACACTCAAGGGGATAAGACTCGACTACAGATGGGGTTCTGGCGGAAGTCCCTTGCTCCATAGCATGAAATTGTGTAGGCCCAGCCCAGGCCCAGGAAGGGAGACGTATGGAATGCGAAGTGTGTGTACACTTACCTTGGTTTCTCACCCAAAAAAATCGGCATCTATTCAGGGGAAAGTTCAGTGCTTGTGATATATTTCGGGTGACTTGATTTACTACATTCCTGGTGGAATATTTCATTTATTGAAAAGATCTCTGTGAATTACAAAAGGGGTACGATAGCGGTTGCAATACGAATGATTGAAATTTGCCATAGGGAAACACTGCTGACCAGTGACAAAAATGGTAGTCTGTGAAATAAATGGCCTGAGAAGGCAAAAAGATAATAGCGATTGCGATGCTAGGTCTCCCACTAATCTGCTTCCCAAACCATCCTTATTGTTTACACAGTGAATGCATTTGGCTCTGGATATCTAGTGGCTACATTCACTTCAATGAAATTACCTCACGCCTAGTTTGCCTCCTACAGCTTTACTTGTGTCCTCAATGGTAAATTCGGTGGCGCACTTAGGAGTCAATAGTCTGGCAACATTTGACTTTGGAGACTCATGATCAGGTGAGGAGTGGCTGAGCGAGCTCGTTTGTTGAATGAGAATCATGCCATCACAAAGCAAGATATTTGAACCTTCTGACGGAGAGCTTTAGGGATAACGTTTTTCCTGAAATGGAAGAGATGTGACAGATTGTTCAAGAGATGCCTGACAACCCTTGCGGAACAATTCCCGATGCCTTACATTGTCTGCTATAGAGTGGCTTTAAGTTTTAGACCTTTTCAGCGCATATTCCCACATTTCTCTGAGAACAGAAGATTAGCTGAAGACCGTCTCCATCTGCCCAAAAGAGATTAACCAATTTGAATGTATACTTCAAGGTATTTCTGTGGTGCTAGCTACATTTCAGCATGTTTTAAGAAAGTTGTGGGAGACATGAACTTATTGCTCGTCTTGGTTTATTTGGATGACTTGATCATCTTTAGGAAAAAAAACCCTTAGGAAGGCAAAAAAGGAAAAGACGTCTTAATTTTCTAGTGTGTTTGGAAGACTATGCAATAAAGCTCCTGACACTTGTACGGCTGAAAAATCTCGGTTTACACCTGAGCGTTTGTCCAAAATTAATATCCGTTAACCACATTAATGCGGTAGACCAGCAAAAAGCACTATTGTGAGATGTTGACATCCGACAATATCCTGCTTGCAAATAGCTAGGGACAAACGCTATGAGTATTGCTCCCTCCTCTCCCACTGTAAGAAAACTTTGAGGGAGTGCAAAACCCTTGGAGACTGATTCAGTATGTGCTTAACTGGGTCACAGTGGTGTCACTGTAAAATTGCCATACACAGCTGGTGCTATCACACAGTGTAGAACCCACGTGATTTTTCTTTTTTAATGTAAAAAAAATCTCTGAGATATTAGGCAAGATGGACTATTGGGACCAGAGGGCCAATAATGAATTCAGAAATGTCCGCATGCTGCAGAAAGTCCTAACCAGCAAACCATTGTATGTTGAATGTATTGATTTCTTGGCTGTAGAACTAGAAAGAAAGAAGATTGGAAAAGTGTTATTGTATCTGATTTCTATACTATGAAAAAAACTTCAAACTCTGAAGGAGAGTTTTGAAGATTCAGCATGCCAAGAAAACGGCAGAGAATTCCCAAAGGTCATCCAGGATAATAGCAGGGAAAAGACTTCAGTGATTTTAGTCGATTAGGAACTCATTCTGCTGAAAGATGAAGTTTTACAAAAGAGCAGCTTTGCAGATAGCAAATATTTGCTTGTATTTTTAGTATGCTCTTCTTCCTGCCATCTGCCAAATGCAAATACCATGTAGCAAATAAGTAGCCACATTCACTTAGCTGGCCTTGGTTCACTAACAGTAACTATTGAAAAGGTGAGCTCTAATTCCTCCCAAGACGTGAAATCTCGGAAGATGATGCCGCTTTGGAAAAAAAGAACAAAATGCCAAGATTTTGTAACTTGCGTATTTAAATCCGATGAAAGCTCAGGGGGTTACTATTAAAATGTCAAAACTCTGTGGTCAATGCTGACAATTATTGAAGTTTTAAATGTCGAGCACTCTATGTCTTTTTATTAAACCATTATAACATAAATGTTTTTTGTTATTTAAATGGCGAAGCCCATTACGTTAAAAGCCTTGAAATTTCTGCTTATTTTCCTTTTCTAGCATGGTGGTTACCTCACTTTTCAGCAGTCGCCCCCCTCCCCCCTCCGCCGCGCCCCCCCAATCATTTGAAGCCATAAAGCAAAGCCATTTGATGCTAATGTGCACTGCCTTAAATGGAAAAGTAAACTACACTGTAGCTTTTCAGACAGCAACAAATAATATTATTAAAAGAAATTTATCTTGACACATAGAGTATAACTTAGTATAACTGGGCCTTCACAATTTCATGCTATGGACCATAAAGTAGGAAAGGGAACCAAGTGTGAAAATGGGATTTCCCAGTGAGCCGGTGTTTGGCGAAGTACGCGCACTAGTGACACACGCAATCTTCCCTGACCCTGTGAGCCCCAAAGAAGTGGAGGTAGCAGGTTCCTCCCAATACTTAGTACGCCGCAGAGGCTACCTATGCTACGCAGCATGACTGTGACATTCACAAGCCTCTGGACTGACTGCAACAGCTAACCGCTTTCTCATTTAGTTGTCCCCTGCTAAGCCCGATAGTTCTTCTTTTCTCTTACTAAGGAAAAAACAGGCATAACTTGAGAAGTAATTATATGTTGTAGCGGTGATTATATCGGAAAGCGACATATCTTAATTATTGGCAAGCGGCTTGCCTTCATTCCCAGCTGTGCCTGCTGCTCTGAGTACTCTCCCCACGTGTACATTTCATAATTATCCGCAAAAAGACAACCAATGCAGACACATTCTAAAAGGTACACCTCACAAATCCATGTACGCCATATCTATTTATTTACGCGCTAGCTATCTATTTAAGATCTACTTATCTTGTAATTTCATATCAAATTGTCATCAATGAAATGTCTCCTGATAGCTTTTTTTACCTGTACTTGTACTATCTGGCATCAGAAAAAACATTTAAGTTTTATGAAAAGAACACAAAGTATATGATGGCAACTCCACCATGGAAATCCTTACACGTGTTCGCATAGGAGGCTGAATCACACACCAACAGGAAAATTAGCGCATTGTTCTGCTATATCTTGCCATCCGTAGCATTTTTGACTCGCTTTTTTTAAGCTTTGAGCTTAGCTAAATGTGCAACAGAAGCCTATCGCCGTGACTATATGAGTTTGTTTTACTGTACTTTCAAGAATCAGCAAAGTTCTAGGTAATGGAAACCAGCTGGAGGTTCTGTTGGATGGCTTCTCTGTTCAAAAAGGAACTTTCTTCTCACATAAAAAAACCAAAAAATAAAAAAACGCCACTGGAAACATTCACAGGCCAAGCGTGATCCTGAGTGAGCTATATTACCCCTTGCTCCCTTGGCTCATGAAGCCACACTTAGATACTCTGTATAATAGTAAAGTGTTTAACTACAGCCTGAGCAAGTGCAGCATAGTGGGAGGTGACATAAGCGCTCATAGAGGCGTGCAGAGTGCCCTCTGACACGGCAGGCCCGCCCCCGCTCCGCCCACCCCTGCATGCCCTGTTCCCCCTTGCTAATAACGACTTCCCCACTATATGATGTGTGCTATTCTGTAAGTGCTATATGGCCGAGCCCGCCCCTTCACCCCAATAAAAACAATAAAACAGAGCTCTTAATTATTATTATTTAGGATACAAAATATATAGTGCGTGTGGAAAAGACTGGCACGGACTTTGCAGAAGGGTGATGAAAGGCAAAGGGCGTTTTGCCCATTGCAGGCCAAGGAATGTCAGAGCACTTCGAGAAGCAGTTCTGGGCATGAAATGAGTAGCTGTCATAGAAAGATGCTGAGATGTTGTCTTTTGAAGAGGAGACGACTGAGGGGAGCACTAAAGGGGATTGGGCCAAACTGTTTTTAGTACGGTAATATGGGAGAACAAAAAGCAAGAGTGTCACGTTTCAGCAGGAGAGGCATAGGTTGGATAGTAGGACAAACTATTTCTCCCGGCGGGGTGAGGCGTGGCGAGCTGGGGCTGGAATGCGTTGCCTACAGAGAGCGTGGAATCTCCGCCTTAGAGGTTTTTTAGGCTTGTCAAAATTCCGGCTTGGATGACTTAGCTGGGTGGAATAGAGTTTGGTTGAAGCATAGGGGCCACTGAATGAACTCCTGAGATCCCTTAGACGCCTATGACTCTAGGCTACTTGTATCATGATTAAAATGAGCCCTCACCAGCGGTGACCTCCCTCCCATATAGGTTGAGCTGAAAAACCTCCTGAGCGGCGAGGGTGCTCCAATGTTTAAAAAAGCTCCTTGCTCCTGAACGGATCAGCTGCTCCGTTGGTCTGCTAACAGTACTCGTCATTGCTCTTCCAGCATAGTCTCATCTCTCCCCCCAAGTAATACGGTTCTGAAATCCTGAAAAGGCTTAGCTAGTGAAAGAAATGGGAGGAAGAAAAAAATGACACACACAAGTATGAAGATATACTGACTGGCAAAAATTTAAAGACCAATATGGGTCAGTGGCACTGATCATAACTAGAATAAACAAACAATTATGGGGCAGGATGAATGAAATCACCTAAAAGAAATATTTCCCTTCATATTTTTCCATTAAACCTTTCATTTTTTTTTCGAAATTCTCCATAAGAAATTTAATTCATTCTGAAGCAAAAATCCATTACTAAATGGAAAGAGATAAATCTTTGCCCCTATTCTTCTTTTTTAAGTGGATGTACTGCAGCGCACAGGGGGAATTTAGTGCCTCATTTCTTACAGAATAGCCTTCCTTTTAAAGCAAGTAGTAGGACCAAACCCTATACGTGAAATCATACACGGAAGGCCCTTCCCCAGCCAAAGGAAAAGCTTTGCTTTCATGAAGATGAATTATTTAATAGGGCTGAGCCTAATCTAAAGCCATATACCACAAAAACTTGCACAATTTCTATTGTACGAACGGTGTAGCTCTTTTCACGGTCGCTTATTTTAAAAGCTGTGCAATCGAATCAGCACAGAGTTTTGAAATGAGTTGGTATTTCAACTTTCATGCTCTTCATTGCACAATGAGAGTTAGAAAAAGAAAAGATTACACTTGAAAGAGTTTTTGAGGAAAATTTATCAATGGGAAAAACCACTACAATGTAGCCATAGCATAAGACACTGAATATTTGACCAACAGTGACGTTTTCAAGTGAAGCTTTATAGATATTAGGTAATCTTGCCGATTAGCCACACTGCTATAAGGCAAAGTCAGAGTATGGGAAAATAAGAATGCTGAACCTGCAAAACTAATTTACTCCTGTAGAAAATAATTATGCCTGTAGGTGAAAAAGCTCAAAGATAACCGGCAAAGTAGGAGCATATAGAGACAAACAAAAGCCTGAGAACGTCCTAATGGAAAGACGGTCACCTCGTAAGGAAATATTCATAGCAGTTAATTCACGTTCATATACTTAAGTACTGGACTAAAGACAAGCCATAGCGACTTAACTCTGGATTTTGATTCCATTTCATTAATCATAACAATATACTACCTGGCTTGAGCATTGAAATAAAAGGATTAACAGAATTTTTTTGCTGGTTCAGCTAACTGATAAGTAAGAGAGTAAGCCATGCTAATGTATGCAGTATGAAAACAAAAAGTATCAATGTAGAAAAATAGTTTATTACGTGAGGTTTTGTGGGGCAGACCCTCTTTTCTTGACTGGGTTTTTTTTTTGGTGATTGAAAAGGTGTGACTATTCTGATAACTCGACTGTTTTGTTCTGTGGAGGAAACCTTGTTATTGTCATTCCAGACAAAATTATACTATAAATGAAGGATAGTCTTGTCTGTGAAATACGTAAAGCAAAATTCATTTTCTTTCTTGGCGATTAGATTATATAGTATAACTCAAAAAAACTGAATCAGGATACAGTTTTTACAGCGCCCTAAACCTAAAAATGAATGAACCGCCAGGGTTCTCTTGGTCACATGATTGAAATGCTTTGCTTCTGTGGAAATGAGAAAGGCTGTAGGTAGCTCAGACCTGCGCCTAACACGTGTCCTTGGTATCATGACAAAGGATGAAGGTTCTAATGGCGTGCACTTATGACTACTATTGTTTAGCCTACAAGCACAGACCATCGCTTTGCAAATTAATAATTTAGACAGTGTGGGGTGGGGGGGGGTCATTCTGTCCTGAGGCTCTTATAATTTAAGTAAGTAAGATGAAAAGGAAAGGGCACAACCACAGTGAGTTGTTCATGGTCACAGCTTGTTAGTGGTAAAGACTGTATCCTGATAAATTTTTTGTTGCATGGAATAATATCACAGCTCATTTAAAAAGTTGTATTAATGTTTTCCATCAATGAATTGCTATGAAAAAAATCAGGCAATATAGGATACTTCTGCAGATTTTTTTCTTCCCCATGTAGCTAGAGAGAGGAGCAGGAGAAAGAGTTGGTCGTTTAAATGGAAAGATGCTGCAGCGGAACGTGGTGTTTATTATGGTCAAACAAACGTGCATGTTTTATATTATATTTCAGAAGAGCAACAAGGAAGGCTCTTCCCTTCTTAGTCAAATGGCATTCAGAATCCACCTTTTCAATTTCTGTGTAGTGGCTAGTCAACCCACTGGGCATTTCTTGATCCTGAATAAGGAAGAGATGAAAAGATTCATGGCTAAGGGGTTTGAGGGGTCGCATTGTGTCTTGGGGCTTGAAGATTTACCACAAAAACGCAGGCTTATAACTCAAAGTTGTTCCCACGCCACAATTTAGGGCTGTGACAATACACGCTCCCATGCTTTGCGCTCCACCTAAGCAGAGGGTCCTATTCATTGCAAAAAAAGGGAACTTTTCATTAGCTTTAATCGTGGGCATGTAGATTTTTCCCTTCCCATAGCTCAACTACTGCATTTTTTATCGTCTCCAGAACCAACGGTACTTATTTGGACTTATCAGCTTCTCAAAAAAGCACTCCTCATTATAAATTGAAGGTTTATAGCCGTCCGTTTTTGTGCTGGATCCATCGATCTATACGTCTCGTCCCCACGTCCCTCTGTAGACACTCCCCTTAGGGTTAAGGTTGCCCAGATTCTTTTTTTTGGAACTGTGACCTTGCTGAGTGCTTCCCCTTTGAAGCGCCTCTCTGAGTGGGTTTGTTGCATCCTTTGTGCGCCCCCCACAAATGTTTCCTCTTTAATGTGCCCTAGGCAGACCACCTAACTCCAGAGAGCCTTCTGTGAAAGGTGGGTAAGTGAGGAAGCGCTCTACTTCAATCCTATTACTTCCCACAGCACTAAAAGATAAGCGGTATGTATACGATATACGCGCACACGTTTCCTCTGCGAGACACTAACTGTTCCCAGGCTCGTGTTCCAGTAATCCCCTTGTTTCCCCGTATGCTCTTCTTAGAGCAAGTGGCCTGTTAAAGCTCCTAGTCTTAAAGAGGCACGTATCTACCTTTCAGGTAGGGTATATCAACATGAAATGCCAGATTCAAATTAAATGCAAATTGTTTCAAAAGGCATCTGCGAAGTGCAAGGTGCCTTTCACCACCTTGCTCATCAGTGGATGGAATCAGGGATCACCACAAACCACCAAAGCTTAATGTAAACCATGATTTCCTAAAATCGGAAATGGAGACATTGCATTGGGCTTGCAGGCAACCCATATTACGATCAACTGACTAGCGTTCTACTTCTGGCTCGCAGCTTCCCCATTGTACACGGATGACTGTGCTACTATAAAAAAACAAAGGTGAGCAAGTATGTCTTAGAGGAGGAGAAGGAAGATTGAGTTAGCTGCCAATGGGTTATGACTAGGTTTGAAAGTCGAGAAGGGTCTGGGTGTGTGGCTTGTCATGTAAAGGAGTGTGTTGAGTATGACAAAATATTTATATTGCTACGGAGTTTAATAGAATTCAGTGAAATAACTGACGGCGTTTACCATACGCAGACCATTGCCTTCATACCTCAGTCAGCAAGGTGGAGGCACCACCATTTTACAACTATCCAATACACTACTAGGACACAGGCCCTCCGCTATATTGAACGTCTCAGGCAGAGACACATCTCTGAGTGTTGCCCCCACCCAAGTAAACCAAGGCGGAGAGAAAATGGTTACAATTAAAAAAAATAAAAATCCACCAGCAGCCTTCCATTATATAGGAAAATGTTAATGTGTAGTCTGGGATTTTATAGGTCCTATGATATACGCTACCAACCTTTTTAATACCGTTAATCACTAAAGCTCATTCTGCCCCTAGTTTGGTAAAACTGCCTGTTTTCCGTTCTCGCCTTCTGGATGGCTTACGTCTTTCTCGCACTACACATGGCAAAGGCTAAACTTTTTATCCGCGCCTCCCAAACTCTTTTACCTCGTTTTTTCATGCACGCCCACTGACAACTCTGCTACCGTCTCACACACAGAGACAAACACACACTCTCTTTCTCTCTCACACGGGAACTGTTGTTTTTCTCAGCATCAGCACACTGCATACAGATATTTCACCCAAAAGGTAAAATTGCCCAGTGAAGTGATGTGACTGTGACTTGATATTTTGTAAAGCTCTCTGGGAGTTTTCCAGATGCAATAGAATTTAAAAGCCTCATATAAAAATTTCTTTATTTACGTCAGAATTTTCTCCTTGCTCAGTTTAGTTGACACTCGGAAGTTTGATATTCCTATGGTGAACAATAAAATCCAGGGTTTCAGCTGCTGACATGATGTCACAAAAGCTTTGTGCTCTATTATGGATGGTCAATAGTAGAAAATACGAGTAAATTACACGATTCTAATTACAGAGGAACATATCTCAAAAGGTAATCACTGGTTTCCATTCATCTTCATGCCTCTGAGCTGCCTTCTTTGTTTTTTTGTTTCAGAGTGTTCTGAAAACTATTATGTTTCTGAATCGGCCTCCCAAAATAAAGATAATTTCTGCAGCTTCAGTGGAAGCTGGGTAGCAAATAAAGTTTTGGCATTTAGATTGAGAAGGGGCTTAACTTAACTTGACATTAAGTTTGAAGAGGTGGGAAAAGAGGTCATAATTCTTCAGGCTTCACAATTGAAGCCAGAGTCCCATAGGTGTGCCTCCAACGCTATAGAAACTTGATTAGTGTCCTGCCTCAAATGGCAGTTCATATTTTTCTAGGTCGTTCTTACAAAAAAGAATTCAAAGGAAAAAAAAAAAATCTATCAACTGTCCCTTAGACAGGTACAGCTCTTCCTTTTTCACATATAAATTCTGGTGCGGTTTGACCACTGCGATTGGAATCGCTTGGTTTCTTGTTTTGGGGAAAACACAGTTGGAAAATTGATGAATATTCCCCATATTTCCTTTAGTGTAAATATCATTAAAACCTATTGCTTCACTGGGTTCGAGTCACAGTTGATTTGGGTCCTTTGGGGCTAGATAACAGTACTGAGTTACAAAAATCTAAGTGGACAGTAACCATTAGCTGGTGTCTTATAGTGACTAATAGAAGTTAGAGTGTTTAATTTAGTTCTTGTAGAAGAGTGTCTGTTGTCATAAGTGTCACAACTGGAAATCTTATTGTCAGTTTGAAAAGAAATGCCCTGTATTGTTTATGTACAGAATAATCTGCCTTCTAAAGTATGAACCTAGCTGCATCATATAATATATAAACCACATTGCCAGAATGATATAGGCGAAATTTTGCATTCCAATTCTACATGAGATACTGAATAAAAAAGGCCAATTCACACGGGAGCGAGCCAAGCGTTTTCTTGCAAATGTGAGATTAAAAATATGTTAAAGTACAATGAATCTACAAAGCTAAAAAATACAAATCACAGGAAGCCAACTATGGCTATTTCTATCTAAAACTTGGTGTTTGTAGCTATTTATTAGTAGAGAGGCAGTGTGCTAGCTACTCCTAATAAGAGATAGAGGCCTGCAGCTTACAGAAAACAATAGCCTGTTGTCTTTGGCACAGGTTTAAGGGTCTCCTTTCTTCATTTTAATAAATATTTACAGTTTCTGGCAGCAAAAAGGGTACACTGTTTTTGTTTCATTTGTTATTTTGTCCGCTGAGAAGATTGTAGTATTGAACTACTTCATTACAGCAGGTCTTTAAAGAAATACAAAGCTGGCAGGGAATCAATAGCATTGCTGGCCTTTGAGATCCACGATAAAAACAATTCACAGAATCAAGCAAAGTTGCCAATAGTCCTTTGGCCAGATTCTTAAAGAGAGTTACCATTTATTTAAATCTCTGTCTTATTCAGCGTGAGAGACCATGTGAGCTTTTTTATGGGAAGTCAAGCAATGGTAGATATAGAAAACAGTTAATTTGTTTTGACCGCATGTAATTGCCTCTGTTCAGTGGTCTCTTTAGCAGAACTCTAGATAGAATCAATACATTATCTTCTTCATAACAAACATCCCAGAGAAATAAATATATGCATATTGCCTTTTTTGCCCATTTCTAATTATTGTACTTTACAATGGCTTCCATGGGAGCCCTAAGGGGATTTTTTTTTTTTTGTGTATATTAATGCCTACTACAGCTAATCCAAACAGAACAAAGCTTTGATTCAAATTAGAAGAAGTGGTCATGACCAAACATGGAAGGAGCAATATCAGCCCTTCAGTCCGAATCATTGGAGCTGTGCGCGCCTCCGTTCTTACTCGCTGCTCAGAACTACACTAACACCTATTTTCATGGGACTTTAGCAAAAACGTCTACCTTTCGATACAGCCAACATCCCCAAGTAAAAATAGAGTAAATATAGCCTCCAGTTCGGAAAGACCAGTCATAAGAGAAGGTCTCAGTAAGAAAAACAAGGAGTCATCTGCCTTCAAGGCTCAATAGTGTACAATCCACTTCCCCTCTACTCTAGCATGGGGAGCACAAAACCCACTGCCCCCTATCTTTGATCCCTCAGCCTTTCTCTTTGTACCAGATTTATTGTTCACCTCGATGCCTTATACACCAATGCACTTATGCCCAATGCACTCACCTTCTGTGTTCGGGTATTGAGGGAATGTGTCCCTGCTCTGTCGCATCTTGGGACTGCCTTACCGTCCATTAGTAATTCAGACACGTTCCTCAAGGAAATATTATCAGATTCCAAATAATGGACCCAGCAAAATAAGTACTGGAGACCACTGAACTAATCTTACTTTTCTGCAGCTATAGTGCATCCTTTATGGCCCGTTAGGCTCTAGGCAGGAGCTCTACCAGTATAAAGAGGGGGAAAAAAGACAATGAGGATAGGCGTATAGTTACTAGAGGACCAACACACTGGCAGTGAATCTTCATGCCTAGCTGGGCTACACTAAATTGAACACACTGTGGTGATGTCAACTCTGCAGTTGTGAAGAATAAGGGAAGGTAACGGGATATTTTGCTTGTCAACGCCCCTCTCTGCGCAAAAATTTATTCAAGATACTGCAACTCCAGCTATGCACTTCTCACGGCTGGATTTGTGCGCCTTAAATGGATTTCTTTGTTAAACCTCAGAGTAACATTGGCCTTAGGCTGCACTACCACTTAAACGGACAGTTATAGCATTAGCTGAGACAATGTGCAACTGGAGAATTACGGAATTCAAATTTGGAAGATGGAATCAAGACATTCCTAAAATTTCAGGTTAAAAGCTACTGCCTTCCGAGGTCATCACATGAACAAAGCATCATGGACAACCATGGTCCCATTAATTCAGTCAGACTCCTATAAATAACTCTGGCATTGAAGGGGGAAGAAAAAAAACCTCTTTGTGCTGCATGTTTGACTAGTGGTTGGGATTGAACTCTGGATTTCAAAAAGAACATTCAAGATAAAAGTGAGTCGTCAGGAACAAGTCTTTATTCTCATAACTAGTTCATAAGTTCCATTTGCAAGTTGCTTAACATTCAAGCAGGACAGTTTCTACCACCTACGATGTTGTGTGATAAAGTTTTAGCGCCATCAGCTGTAGAATTTTTGTTATTCACGAGGAAGGGATGGAGTTTTGTAAGTTTTTCTCCGTAAGGGACAAGCATAATTGTTAACTTTCAAGATTTTTGAGGTTATGAGGGGTGACAAATGAGGGAATGAAAATGGCTCTAACCTCCATCCACCAGCCTTTCAAACGCTCAGAAACTGCAAGTTTGTCGAATGAGCCACTGCAGTTGTCATCAGAAAAACATCCTGGAAGATTGGCCTTTTAATCTAAGTATACTTCACCCTTTGCCTCCTTCGCATCAACGTGGTTGACTGCCTTTGCAAGCACAGTCATGGGTGCACGCAGGGGTTCCCTGTCCTCTTCGCCTTCAACCCCCGCTCCCGCTCCAACACTGGGCATTACCGCGCCCCCCCCCACCCCACACACACCCAGTCTGGTCCTGGCGCCCCAAGCCCACTGGACCAGAACCGGCCCCCCCCCCCCCCCCCCAACGGGCAGGGCTTAGCTGTAGGATGATGTCTCCAGGAATGGATGTTCGCACACAAAACTGCTGCCCACTGTACCGGTGGCTCTCCGGGGTGGCCAGTTTCCAGCCAGCGATGGCCATGTGCCTCTTTGGGAGAGGGCTTGCCTCATCCACGTGTCCTGATATTAGAACATCGGGGTGAGAGAGATGAAGGTCAGAGGAACACAGAACATAGAACACAGGAACATAGAACAATGGAGCTGGAAGAAATCTAAAAAAGCCATCGAGTCAAGCCAAGTAGGGTAATCCAAGAAATCCCCACCCCCCCCTCCAACCCGCCGGCTGCCAGGGCTTTGTCGAGACGAGATTTAAACACCTCGAGGGATGAAGAAGCCACTACTTCCCTATATAACCCACCACTTCTTTGGGTGGACCAGTCCAATGCCTCACCACCCACCTCGTGAGAAAAAGTTCAACTTGGACCTTCCCAACCGCAAAGGACGACCATTGCTCTGCCATCCGAGAGCACTGTCTAACTCTCTCTTCCACCCGCCTTGCCACGTCGCTTCAGTAAGTTGAAGGCTCTTATCAAGCCGCCCCCCCACCCCCCCCATCAGTCTTCTCTTCTGCAAATGAAACAGTCCCATTTGCTTCAATCTTTCTTCATAACTCATATGCTCCAGCCCCTCAATTATTTTGGTCACCCTCCTCTGGACCCTCTCCAATATGTCCACATACTTCCTACAATCGGGGGCCCAGAAATGGACATAGTATTCCACATGGGACCCCACTAAGGCCGAATAAAGAGGACTAATCACTTTTCTGTACCTACTGGAAATGCTCCTCTTGGTAAAACCTAATACGCAATTAGCTTTCTTGGCTACAACGGCAACCGCTGAGTCACTTCTAGCGTCTCGGCCACAGCACCTCCCAGGTCCCTCGCTCCAGAACTCTTACCGAGCCCAGTCGGACCCCAAGCTGTAACAATGATTGGGCTTCTTCCGGCCGAAGGCCAGGACTCTACACTTGCCCTTATTGAAACTCATCAGATTACTTGCAACGCAGCCTTCCAATTTCTCGAAGTCATTCTGGACCATGTCCCTAACCTCCATTGTATCTCCTTCTCCCACTAGCTTAGTGTTGACCGCAAACTTGCTGAGGGTGCAATCCAAGTCATAGACAAACCTGTTGAATGGAACAAGACCCGGAACGGAATCTTGGGGGAACTACACTAGAAACCATTCGCCAGCCCAACATCGAGCCCTTGATCACTACAGTCTGTGCCCAAAGCTTTCTATGCATCTTATTGCTGACAGGAATATTGTGGGAGCCCATATCAAAAGCTTTGCTAAAGTCCAAATAAATCACATCCAAGGATTCCCCCCCCCCCCCCCCGCACCCCGAGACAGTTATTTCATATCCGACTGGTGAGGCATGACTTGCCCTTCATGAATCCATATTGACTATTCCTAATCTCCCCATCCTCCATGAGTTTTTACCAAGGACTGATGTAAGACTCACCAGCCTCTAGTTCCCTGGCTCATCCTTCTTTCCCCGTTTTCTCCCGTCGCCATAACTTTTCAAAGATAAATGCCAAGTACTCATCAACAGCATACTCCAGCTCCCTTAGAAGTCCAGGATGAATTGAGTCTGGCCCATGCTTTTATGTACGTTTAGCCTTTTTATAGAGGACTTCTAATCTCTTCTTTTCCAGCCAAAGCCTGTCCACCTTCATCCCACAATGCATCACTTATTGCATTAGTCAGGGAAATCATCCTGTCTGTGAAGACAGAGGCAAAGAAAAAGTTAAGTACTTCAGAATTCCCTACATCATCTGTCTCTGGTTTACCTCCTTGTGAGCTCATGGCTCGGTGAGATGCCACCTTTGTCCTCGCCGACGGCAAAGCACAGCAGTGGCTATGCTGAAAGCAGACAGGTTCTTTGTTTTGTGTTCTGTTTGCAGAGTAAAACGCGGCAGATTATGACATAATCAATTACTTTATTTTTATTTAGCAAGTTAATCTCTTATTCTTACAAAGTTGCTTTATTTGTTTACTTAGTGAGTTGTGCTCTTGTGGCTACCATCGTTACAACGTTTATACGTTGATAACAAATAGGTATACTCTAATTAATAGAATCATACTCATATGCGTGCAAAAGGAAAAAAGATAAAAATACCTCGCAGTCTTATTCTCACTCCTGCGTAATCAGCCTGGCTTCTCCGATTTCGCTCTCCATCCCTTTGTAAGAAGTCCTTTGTTACTTTAACCTCAGGAGTGGGGCATCCCCGGGGAGCTGGGGAAACTCCCCACCCCGCTGGTCCAGCAGGAAAAAGGATTGGCGCTCATAAGAGTGGGTCTGCTGGGCGCTCAATTTTACACCTATTGGTTCACCTAGGCTTCTTCCTTATTTCAGTTGCATTAATCTGCCTGATACAGGTTTTCACACGGAGTTCAAGGGCTCAGTTTACAGCTGTTGGGTAGACAATTGAGGTAGACAAATGATGTTGCCCTTTCTTTATGTCACAGCCATGAAAGCATTGAAGAAAAGCTCACAATGCTAGCCAAAAATTCCACAGCGGCTACACTGAGTATTAGCAAGGGAAAGACCAATACCGTGAGGCTCACCTCGTCCAACAAGCCCATTATCACACAGGGCCGAAATGACCTGGACGATCTTGAGCACTTCACCTAATCAGGGGTATTATGAGCAGAGATGAAGGAAAAGGAACAGCTGAATTCAAGATGCACTCTCCCATATAGAGTTCACAAATAATATCGCTGAAGGCAAACAGAGAGATATTATTTTATTGATAAATCTTCAACACAAATGAAAAGACTGTGCTCGTGTATGGGTTTGAGACCTGAGACCGAAAAAATCTTCAAATCCCAAGCTATGCGTCTTCAGAAACACATGCCCGTGGCACAGCCTTCTCTTCAAATGGTAAGACTGTCGCAAATGAGGAACTTTGGAAGAGGGAAGGACAAAAAATATTGCCATTGAAATCACGCGTGGAAAGAGGGGCCGGCTAGGCCACACGGTCAGAAAGCCACCAGCCAGCATTATCCCACAGGCTATTACATGGACCCCCCACAAAGAAAACACAAAAGCAGGAAACCTCGCTCAAGGAGGTCTGCTGAGATTGAAGGACAGCAATTAGGGTACTCCTGGAGCCAGCGTGGACACGACTTGTAGATGGTGCACTTGGTGTACAATGGTTACGTAGACGTGATAGTCAGCTGCACCTCGCCCCCCGAGGGTGGGGGCGGAGGCTTAACAAACAGGTATTCGATCAGGCTGGTTGGTCTAGGACAGTCCCAGGCATTGCAGGTTGGTAAGATGGGCTCCCAGCTGCTTAACGGCTTTCACCTACTTCCGCAGGTAGTCCAATTCTAGGAAGTTACACAATTGCAAGGAAAAAAAAAAAGATTTTAGAGTCTGACCACCTGCCCAATTAGAAGGGTAGCCATTTTAGTCTGTCTCTCCAATTACAATAAGATACCATGTGGCACCTTATACACAAATAGATATTTTTGAGCCTACCTTTTGGTCATCAAAAATGTGATGTGGCCACAGGAGTTCTTGTTGTTTATTCCTCGGCCCCCCCCACCCCCCAATGTGCTGCATAGCCCTAGGCCTCCACAAACTGAAAGATGCCTTGTCTTACTTAGTCCCCTCTGGCACACTTTGCATCAAACAGGGCGCTAAGTTAGACCTTTTACCTTTTATAGTAAGGACACTGTTTTTTTACTGTGATCAAAACTGATAATAATGCCTTTCACAGCACAAAGTTTAGAAACTTCCAAATATACAAGCGTTCCAATTTCTTTTGTGCAAGCAAAGGAACATATTAGGTAGCAGCTAAAAGAGTTTTTGTAGAGATTTATGCAATTCTGATGAGGACTGATAGTCTCCATTTTTTATCTGCAATTGACAAAGAGAGAAAAAAAACGAATTTTCTACTACTGTATAAATATACCAAACATTTTGGGGCAGGCATTTATTTCTGTGGTTTAAACAATGGTATTGAACGGTCCCTGGTTAGCTTAATTTTAGTGGCGTTGCACCAAGATATGTTCAATTCGGCCATGGTCTCAGGAAGCTTTCTTTGGGCTTCAGTTACTGGCTTACATGTAACAGTTCCTGAAGAAAACAAAGGAGAAGAAATGTAGCACTTTAAAGATTAACAAAGTGAAAGAGAGAGGTTATGCCGTCAGTTGGATATGTTCACAGCGCAGTAGCTAGAGTATGCTTTACCGTTTAATGCATGACAGTTAACTTGGGATCTAGCAATGTTCATACTGTGGGTTCAGTTTGTGGCCAGCCACTGTAACTTACCATTCCCTGGTGGCACTCCTGATGTACAGTAGTGGTATCATATGCCTGCCATACATGTCATTAAACAACATCACCTGGGTTTCTACCACAACCCAAATATGAAATATTGAGCCTTGTGTTCAAACTCTTAAATCTTCCAAAAGTCAAGATTGAGGGTAGCTGCATGATTACTTACATGGGAATCACTTTCCTCCACAGCGAGGTTGTGCAGGTCCAGCAGGGACTTTTTCTCACAATCTTCTCTAGCTGCATGGCACAATGCAGGGCCTCCAGGCTGTTTCCTTACTCTAGCTTCTGCATGAGAAAAAAAATTCTGTGTGCTACTGGACCGCACTTTCATGAAGACTATCGGACCACACATAGTTCTATATACTGGACTTGGCAGAAAGAAAAGATTGCGTACATCTACACAAGAAAGTTATTCCAAAATAACTGCCATCATTTTCAAACAACTTCATAAACATCTACACTATGCTTACACTATTCAAAATAGTGGCCATGTTATTTCAAATATAAAACTAATTTCAGGATGAATAATGCCTATTTTGAAAGAGGCTCTGTTAAGACATTGACTAGTGCTTTTTCAAGAAATACCAATATGACATCCAATGGCAGTATTTGGAAATAAACACTACGGCTGTGTCTACACTGGAGCCCACCATTAAAAACGAAAAAATTGAAATTCAGCCATCATTCAGCCCTTGACCATCTTTCAAAAGACCATGATGGCACAGCAAAGACAGTTAGGACCTACTCTTTCGAAGACACCCCGTCCCATTATTTTAAAAAAGAGCATCCCACATGTATACGCACTCTTTCGAAAGAAGGGAGGCAGAGCTGCCGTAGACTGGGGTTGCATAGCCACCAAATCCCTCTCAGGCCCGCAGCCAGCCGCCGCCTTAAAGGGCACCCTTCACCCCTCGCCATTGCTGCCAGGAGCAATGTGCAACCCCAGCAAAGCAGCACCAGGGCCGACGACACGCTGCTCCTCACATTGGATGCAGATTGTGGGCACTGTTGTCCACGTTGTCTGCACAGTGACCACAGCCACACCCGTCCTCCCTGGGAGACAGACCAGGTCCCAGGCCGGCCCTCCGCCCCCACCCCCGAGGACATGGAGACCACCTAGCTTGCTGCCCTATCCCTGGAACCCCAGAACCTGTGCAGCCACCCCAGCAGCACGGAGTAGTGACAGCAAGTGGTTCTGGGGCAATGGATGATGACATCTGGCTTTGGAACGTTTGCATGAGCCTTCCTTGAACTCTGTCGCTGGCTGGCACCTGCACTGAGGCGCCAGGACATCACCATGTGGCCTGCACTTCCCCTCAAGGCCACTGTCTGAGAAGTGCTCATGGAAGTAAGGTGGGGGTGGGGCACACTCCCACCACAGGCCGGGAAAAGGGGGCCCATGGACAGAGCGGTCGCAGGCCTGGGGTGGGGGGCGGGGGTCCGCTGGCGGGGGTTGGGGGGCGGGGTGGGGCTAGGAGAGGGTCGCTATCTGGGACCACCTCTACACCCTCATGAGCATGCAGGGCCTCCCTTCCTGGAAGTTGTCCGTACCCTGAATGCCACGCTTTTGCACTGGGTTGTCCTCATCAGGGATCTGGACTCCATCATCGAGGGTTTCTCTTTGTTTGGTGGGGCAGTTCCCAAACTGCTTTCGTGCCCTGGATTAGCCGCACACTCCTATCCTCGCCCCACCACAAAGCGCCAGCCGCTATATCAACCCAAAGGGCTCCCACTCGCTGCTCCTCCAGGCCCTGGTGGACCACAAAATGTGGTTTGTGGACTCCTACGTGGGCTAGTCAGAGCAAACCAATGACACCAGGGTCTTCCACAATTCTGTCCTGTGCTGGAGTATGGAGGCCAGCACCTTCATCCCCCAGCAGGAAATGCCATTTGGGAGATTATCATGCCACTATGCATAGATGTGGATGCAGCATCCCCCCCCCGCCGCCCCGCCCCCTACTGCCGTGGCTGATGCAGCCCTATACTGGCCACCTCAACCCCAGGAGGAAGGCCTTCAACACCCACTTCAACCAGGCCCAGCATGTGGTCGATTGGACATTTGGGCTCCTGAAGAGGTGGTGGCAGTGCCTTCTTCCCCACCTCGAGGTGGGGGATGCACAATAGCCCACAAGTGGCCGGCGCCTGCTGTGTCCTCCACAACCTTGCCTACATCCAGGGGTGGGCAGCTCAGGCCACAATGGGGGTTCCAGCTGCCACCTGCTGCTGCCAGGTGTGCCACCATGGTGTCCAGATCTGGGAGGCCCTTTGTGCAAGTCTTGCCCCAGGGCCTCACTGAGTACCTCGATGTCCAAGCCTCCCCCTCCCAGCCCAAACACCCCCCCCCACCCACCCCCACACATGCACCACCACCCCACTGTGCTGTGCCCCATTGCCCCCCGCCCGCCAGCATGGGACCACGGGACACAGGTAGTGTCGCACAATATAAACCTTTATCAATAATAAACTGTAAAAAGACTGGTGTAGAACAACTATGTACAATGGTGAGGTATGAGGCAGGGGCTAGAACTGGGGGGTGGGGCCTGAACTCGGAAGGTGGTGGGGAGAGGACCAGATTTGGGAGGGTCACTCAGGGAAGGGTTTTTTGGGCCAAGAGTCATACCAGCCCCAAGATCTCGTTCCCCCGGGAGCGGGTGCCACGGTGGGGCCAGGCTGGGATGTGGAGCACCGGAAGGTACAGCCATGATGGCATGGCTGGGGGGGTGGGGCTATCTGTGTGAAGTGGGGTGGGCAGGGGACCCTGGGTGGAACCTTTGGGCGGGGGGGGCCCTGCAGGGGGCTTAGGGACTTGGGCAGCTGGGGAGAGGGGCGGAGGGACAGGAGCCAGGCCATATTTGCCCACGTACTCCTGCAAAGTCCCATGGATGGTGTCCAGGTGGGACACGAACGTGTCCCAGGCCTCCCTCTCCTATGCCAGGTCAGACTCCTCCAGCCAGAGCCGGTGCCCTATAAGCACCGCCTGGCGAAGGTTGACGAGGTCATCTACTGGGTGCTGCTGTGACCACCGGCTGTGCACCCAGTGCAACGCTGCTGTCCGATGCCACCGATGGAAGGGTGGGGGGCGCTCGCGGGGCCACTGATGCTGATACACTGCGTGGGCCCTCACATGCTTCACCTGCAAGGGGTGATGGATAGCATGTCAGTCTCCATGCAGGACCTCCCCCCCACCCCGGACCCTGTCCCTCTGGAGCCCCGCCTACCCCGACCATCCCAGGGCCTGACCATGGTGGACATGGCACCCCGTGGCATCAAGTGCATATGCCCCATCCCCCACCCCCCACCCCCGCCCCCAGGTGGAACCATCCCTGGATTGGGCTGGCCCATGGGCATCCCACTGGGCAAATGGGTGCCTGGAACTGCTGTGCACTTACTGAGGGGCGGGGCGGGACACCCGAGGACGCCCAGCTCCCTGTGGCCTGGCTGGAGGACTACAAGGGGACGTTGATGATGAGGTTGCCCTCCTCACTGGACCAGTCCCAGATGGTGTCTGCTCTGTGGCTTGGGATGGCTTGTCCTAGCTCCTGCAGGTCCTCTGGCTCGGGCTAGTCTGCTGAGCTGTCCAGGACTGCTCTTGGTGGGGGAGCTGTCCCAGGGACCCAGGGTGCTATGGAGCATCCTATAATAGGGGCACGTGGAGGCGGGTACCCCTCTGCAACCAAGCCTCCTCCCGCACCCAGGAATAGCCCTGCTAGATTGCTTTAACTTTGCTTTGGACTTCCTCTGGGGTCCACTCCATATGGCCTTGGATTGTTAGTCCCTGGGCAAGGTGGGTGAAGGCAGCGTCGTTTCTCCACTTTACTCCCATCTCCCGGAGGACCTCCTATTCCCTCCAGAGGCCCAGAAGGTGTCTCAGTTCACGGTCTGTGCGGCTGGGGGTGTGGGAAGGGTGTTTTTCTTTTTTTTTTTCAGGACCAGACCCCTGGGACCACTGTGGGGGCTGGCAGGGTGGGGGGAACCCTGGAGGTTGCGGGGGTGGGCGGGGGGGCGGAGGGAAACGTCCAGGTGCTGGCCATATGCCTGTCGGTGTTGTCTGGTGCAGCTGAGGGCATGTGCTGCCTGGAGCTCATGATTTCGCAGCTTGCCTGCTGTCAGCTTCCTCCCACGGTGTTTCTGGGTCCGTGCAGCTTTAAGACCAGCTGGATATGCACGTCAGACAGCTCTGCTTGGTGGGCTCTGACTGGGCGCTGTCATGGAGGCCTCTTCTTTCGAAAGAGTGGGCTGTGGCGTGTCTGCACATGAATTCTTTCAATGATGTTTTTCAATGGGTGGCACTTTGCCCATTTGGGATTGGGGTCCAGGTTTTGCTATCTGGTCTGCGTTCCTTTGATTTCACTTTGCAAGCATGCATGGTACGTATAGACGCTCCCTTCACTCTTTTGAAAGAGGACTGCTCTTTTCGAACACCTGGGCATGTGTTGATACACCCTATGTGCCGAGATATGCTATTTGAAACCGCTCGGTACGAGTTCAAAATGCGTTTTTGTGTAGCTGTGTTATTTCAAAATAGCTATTCTTTCAAATTAATGCATCTGCTTTTTGGAGAAGAGTAGCAAGGGGGACCTAAGCAGCGGACACATTCGTTGCAGAATAGCCTATTATTTCCACCTGAATTAGGGACAAGTATTGAGGACTCCCTTGAAGCGGTCCACTCACCCAGGTTTCTAAATTTCCTTTCCCTTCAACCTTCCACACAAAGCAGGCTGCAGAAGTAATATGGAGAAGCAAGCTGGCACCCGCCCCCCACCCGGAAGAGTGGTTGGGGACACACTATGGCATCAACGTAACTGCAAAACCATTTAAGGTGCATCAGGCAGATTGATCTTGTATTGAGACTCACCTAAACAGCTATGCCTGCTGAATTTGCCATAAGGTCCCTGAGACTGTCAGTAATTTAAAAAGTTGTCCTCTTTGCTCATAGCAGCTTTCTTTCAGACTGCATTGAACAGAATTCCTTAGAACAGAAGTAGCTCTATTTGTGTGCATCAATATCATTGTAGATGAAGGACCAATAGAACCGACTACAGTTACTACATTGCAGGAAAAATGATGTACAGTCTTCCCGCACAGCTTTTAAATGCAGATCCACAGCGCCCCTTAGTGTTCAAGTTATTAGTTACAGACAGCTGTTAACAGAGGGTGAGCAAATTTTTACATCCGGTCCCACTTTTATTCCCTGCAACTAGCAGGGCCTTCAAATCTGTATAATGTAATCCCAACTGACAGAAATGTTGGTTGTGTTTAGCTGAAAGGAAACACAACCCACGTTTCAGCGTGTGTAAGGAAATATGTAGACCCTTATTAATCGCTGGGTAAATGTAAAAATTTTAACATTTCAACTTTTTAAATGAGATGAAAGAGTCTCACACCCAGCAGCCAAGAAATTTCATGGCCTCCCCGGCGGGTGGGGGACCCTCCCCACATTGTGCATCCCTGTGTTAACACTTATTCTTGTAAAGACACTGAATCAGCGCGTTCCAAACTTTTCAAGACGTTGACCCGTTTTGACAATTCAGTAAGGCTTTGTGACCCAAGGCCATTGAAAATGCGGTGGGCGGGGAGTTCCTTCCCTGGGAAAAATTGTTTTATTAACCTTGATTGCACGCCCCCCCCCCCCCCAGGCTTAAATGCCTTACAGCCCCAAACCGTTCCCCCTCCCCCCAATCTACCCCCTACGTGAACTCCGCTGCTGCTGCCCCTTCACCAGTCCACTCCTGCTGCCTCCTCTGCACTGCTCCGCCCCCCCCCGGCCCCCCCAACTGTCCTACTCCCTTCCCCCACATGCAGCACTGCTAGTTCTTGGCCCTGCTGTGCTGAAATGGACTCAGTTTAATTGGTTTTACATCTGGATCACTCCTGCCAGCTCCTAAATCAATTAAATTAAGTTCTATTTCATTGCAGCAAGGCAGGGACTGGGAGCTGAAGGAGTGAGCAGCGGCGGGAACCACAGATGGCTCCTTCAAAAGCTACATATTGCTCAGAGCCGCCCAGCCGGCAATCCTTACACAATCTAATTGGGAACCCAGGTTTGGGTCCCGACCCAAAGGTTGGGAATCCCTCCTCTAAATAGAAGTTTCTTTTCACTGACAGACAAGATCCACCACGGTTACTGAAAGTGCTCATTTGTACACGAAAAGAACATAGCTGTAATGCAGCAATAAGCTGACAATGTGGTGATTTTTTTTGAAACAATGTTAAAATAAACTTTGTTGGGTACATGAATAGGTTTCTTTTGTGCCCTGATAGCTTGAAGGATCATGTGCATCCACACTTCACACACTTATTCCGGTGGCACAGAAGCTTCTCTGCATGTGCCTCAGAGAGACTTCATCAGCCAAACTAGCGCTGTGAAAATTATGAGAAATGAACAGGACAGTGAGTGGAGGGAGACAGCAACAAGGTGAGTTGGTAGGTGTTGGGGGTTGGGGGGGGGGGGGACTTAGCCCCCCCCCCCCACCTAAAGGGTACCTTGGGGCCAGGGGAGATCAGGGACTGAGCTGAGGCATGCCACCAGTCAACCCCTGTCAGCTGGTACCCAAGTGGCACAGTTTTATGTTGTTACTGGAAGGGTTGAACTTCTGGCTCACTAGAACAGATTTTCCATGACAATTAGACTCTATGTTGCCTCTCCAAATCAATTGGACTTTTTTCTGTATGTAATCATTTTATCAAACACCACCAGATTGCTGCCAGACCCAAGCAACCAGTCACTTACAACTAGCTCTGTAGAGCTTACACCAAAGATCTATTCGCATACAATACAAGAGTAAAATAAGAAAAGGTTTAGTCAATAAGAGTAGGAAATGAGAGCATTACAGGAAGGTAGAAAGAGGTAACTTCTATGTACAGCCTACAATTTTAAATGGTGGCAGTGAATATAAACCAAAAACTTTCCACAAAAATCTTTTCAGTGCCCCAGTTTTCCTCTGGGGCACTCCACTTTGCGTCTGGCTCACCTCTCTGCAAGAGTCCAAAGACTTTGAAGATGCCAGATACGTCCATGAGTCTATATTTAAAGCTCCTAACAGGAAATAAGCTATGTCACTACCCCCAGCCTTTTCCTTTGATGATGGAGAGAGGAATGCAGTTTGAGTCTTTGATCTTTGCTCATCAGTCAGTGATCACTCAGTTTGAAGTTAGCATTTTTCTATTAAAATTCTTCATTTGCATACCACAAGGCTTCTTCCTCCCTGGATAAGTGATTGATTTGCAAGGAGATACACAATGTAAATGTTTGTGCCTACACAGTAACAGGATAGAGATGAATGAAAGCATAAGCTGAGAGTTTTCATAATGTTTGAACACCAAATGCGTTCTTGTACACAGAGATATTTCAAAAGACAGCTGCACCCAAAATGCATTTCAAAATAGCACTCATTGGCATCATTTGGCTTATTTCAAAATAGCCTGTTCTGAAATAGTTATGGAATGACATGTACCAGAATCAAAACAACACACCAGCGATTTTGATTTTATTTCAAAATAGCAGGTGCATCATTTAGATGCTGCCAAAATTATTTCTAAATAACTGCTATTATTTCAAGGTAATTTTGCCATATAGGCACAACCATAGCCACAGAAATATTTCATAGAGGCGTAGAAGACTTTCTGCTCTTGGAATTTTTTAAGTAATGTGGGAAGTAACATGGAATTGCCTGGATATTGCTGAGACAAACTGTCGTACCAGACACATCCCCCACCCCTTTATCATTTAAGCACTTTTTACATCACAATTTTAGGGCACTCACTCACACTAGTTGAATCAAGGGGCCTAAATGGGTATATAGGCTAGATATTGGCATAACCTCTAATGTAAAAAGTAGTTTAGGCAGGGAAGAGCTTTAAAAATAGTCTAGTTTGCTGCTTATAGGCAGGTAGAGGACCTGCATAGTGGCAACATAGCTATTTTTGTTGCTTGTTTAGGAAGAGTGTTAGGCACTCTTTACCTGTTTTGAACCATATCCAGACCAGAACAGACTCAATGTGGGGGGGAATCAAGAGTTATATTGAGTCAATTAAATTGACTCAGTCTAATTCTTGATCTTCCCCCCCCTCACCCCTCCACTCTCTGATTTTGCTCACCTTGATTATCTTTTTCTGATTTGTCCTCCTTGCTTACTGTTTTTGGTTCTCTGTGCCTTAAATATTGAGTCTGTTCTGGTCTGGCTATGGTCTGAAGAAGTGGGTCTGTCCCACAAAAGCTCACCTAATAAACTATTTTGCTAGTCTTTAAAGTGCTACGTGACTGCTTTTTGTTTTGATGGTGTATAGACTAGCATGGCTTCCTCTCTGTTACTGTTGCCTGTTTTGATTGTGATATTTGTGGTATTAATTAAGAAGCCTCGTCATGGTGTTCAAAGGGCCTGTTTTTGCCAATATCCATACCGTTAACAACTCTAGGGAGGAGTGGAGTTCTTAGAATTATAGGGTTGGAAGAGAGTGTCGCAGGTCATGGAGTCCAACCCCCCCCCCCCCCCCCCCCCACCCCGCAGGGAGCAGGGCTCATCCCAACTAAGTCATCCCATCCAGGGTTTTGTCAAGCAGAATTTGAAGACCTCTAAGGAAATTCTATCACCTTCCTAGGTAGGCCAGTCCAGAGCTTTACCACCCTACTAGTGGAATAGGTTTTTTTTCTAATATCTAATTTCAACTTCCCGCACTGTAACTTGAGACCACTGCTCCTTGTTATGTCATCTAGCTACACTGATAAAAAGCATTCTCCGTCCTCTTTGGAACCCCACCTAACACTTTCAGGCTTTTGAAGGCTCATATCAAATCATCCCCCCCTCTTGCTGCTCCTCTGTGGGCTAAATAAGCCCACTTCGCTAGATTGGATAACAGTGCTCATACTACTGCTTTAAAGAGCAGACCGTTGGCTCATATGTAGCTTCTCATCCACTGTAGTCTCCAGAACCACTGCTTAGCCCATTGGTTCCCAGCTTGTAGCAGGTTAGAGGAATCCCAAGCAATAAGTGCAGGACTCTGTACTTGTCCTTGCTGAAGTTCAGATTTGGCTAGATCGCTCCAGACACGTTTCCCTACACTCCGGCGTATCTACACCCTTCCCCCCCCACGCCCCCGCCCGCCGCTCCGCCTCCAGTTTAGGGTCATTCACAAATTTGCTGAGGGTGCAATTCATCCCTTCATCCAGGGAATAAATAAAAGTGTTTAACAAAAACAGGTACCAGAACCACTTGATACCGGCCACAAACCAGACAGATCTTTATCTGGTGAGCCTGATGCTCTAGGCAGCTTAATCATTTCTTACATCAAGACTCAGCCCTTGCTTCTCTATACCTACATTACCCACTGCAGAACAAACTAGACAAGGCACCACCCCCAGTTTAAACCAGCATCTCATGATTATTAGTTAAGGGAACACAAATTATCCTTACTTTTCCATCTCACTTCCTATGCCCTTTGCTGACAGTTGATCACTTTCCCCATACTAACTGAGGAGATGATAGATTTTAGCTTCAAGTCAACGTTTATTTGTAAGTCTGCATGACAAGAAAGCCTAGCAGCAAGTCATTCTGCTGCTCTCCCCTAGGGTGAGCTTATCAAACAGGTAGTCTCCCATGCCATTCTGGGGGTACTCCCAAATGCTTCAGGTTGGTGAGGTGGTCTCCCAGCAGCTTGATGTCTTTCACCTGCTCCTCCAGGTAGTCAGGCTCCAGGGAGCCACAGAGCTGGAAAGTAAATGGATATTCAGAACACTGAGCTTTAAACTGAAAGAACTCATACATGAAATTGCAGAACTGTATTTTTGTAATCTATCCTTTACACAGCTTAGAAACAAAGGAAGTACTTCACACAATCAACCTGTGGAACTCCTTGCCAGAAAATGTTGTGAATGCCAGGACTGACAGGTCCAAAAGTGAACTAGGTAAGTTCATTAAGAATAAATCAAGGACTGAAAGCCAGTGTGAGCAGAGATCCAACACCAAACTGTGAGTGTCCCTCACCTCTGTTTGCTGGACGCTGAGTGTGAGTGATGGGTTCAATCACTAGTCATTTTTTATTGTCAGAAAATAGTAACCTGGATTAGATCACTCGTTTGTCTGACCCAGTTTTGCCATTTCTTTCAGATGTCATTATACAGAAGCCAGATGTAGTTCAGCCCATACTGTTAACCCACTAGACCCCCCCCCCCCCCCCCCACTCTCCACCCACAGTGGAGCTAGGACACAAGAGGTCTGCTGGGAAGTCTCTCTCTGCATAGAAAGTAACAAAAGTATCTGTATATACATTGTATATATAGATGAATTTTAAAGTTAAGTGTCCCTTATGTTGACATCTTCTGGAATGTTATTTGTTATTAGAGCTGAGTGAGTCTAATATTTGTCTTTATAGAGAAACCTATACCTGCCAAAAAGCTAGTGTTCCTAAATAGCCCCTAGAATGAGTCAAATTGTCCCTCTTTCCTCTTCCCGAGGAAAGTCTGATATGATACCTGTTCATTCTGGTGGATGTGGTTTTTTTTTTTTTTTAAACTTCATCCAGGAACATTTTATACCATATGACAACTATAGCCAAAAGCTGATGCCATTCATGACAGATTAAAGTCATTTTAGCAGCAAGGACTACAGTGGTATAAACATCACATAGAATTCTCAGAACACATGCTTCCTGCTGCCTTAATTCAATAGTTCTGCTTTTCCTGGTTTCATACCACACTGGAACTGACATGTTCACCCCTTGGTCTAAATTGCTCCATTTAGTTTTCGGTGCCATGCTTCCAGCAAGGCTCCTTTCCTGCTTTCCTCACCCTTGCTCCTCAATCCAGAGATTCCTGTGGCTCCAGTTTATCCACTGACAAACAACGTTGGCCTTAAGGTATTTAACAATAATTGGAGCCTACCCAAGATAGCATCTGGTTGTGGTAGCGTCTGGTCTGGGGATTGCAGTGGATGAGAAGCTGGATAGGCATCAACAATGTTCCCTTGTAGCCAAGAAGGCCAGTGACATACTGGGGTGCATTACAAAGAGTATTTTCAGCAGATCTAGAGAAGTTAGTCCCCTCTATTCAGCCCTAGTGAGGCCACCTCTGGAGTATTGCATCCAGTTCTGGGCCCCCCCCCCCAGAACAGAAAGGATGTGGATGCATTGGCAAGGTCCAGAAGTGAGGAACAAAAATGAGTAGGGGCCTGGAACACATGAGGAGTGACAGAGATTTGGGCTTATTTAGTTTGCAGAGGAGGAGAGGGAAGGTTGATTTGATAGCTGCCTTCAACTTCCTGAAGGGGTAGGAGGGCTCTAAAGAAGGTGGAGAGAGGCTATTCCCAGTACTTATGTAAAGCAGAAAAAGGAGCAAAGTCTCAAGTTACAGTGCCAGAGGTGTGGATTCAATATTAGGAGACGCTATTTCACCAAGAGGGTGTGAAGCACTGCAAAATGTTACCTAGAGAGATCATGGAATCTTCATTCCGAGAGATTTTTAAGTCCCGGCTGAACAAAAGCCTGGCTGGGATGATTTAGTTAGGGTTGATCGTGCTTGAGGCAGGGGGCTGGACTCACTGACCTTCTGCAGTCTCTTCTATCCCTAGGATTCTATGATAAGGATTTCCCTGCCCAGTTCTACCGGGCCTCCTTTCATGCTCAGGGTGAGTATGCTCCTACATAAAAGAGTGGCAGCAACTGGAAGGAATTTCTTTAGCAGATCAGTAAAATTGCTCCTCAGCAACTATTTCCCCACCCCCAAAAACTTTTATCACTTTTTTACTACTTTGAAAAAGAGATGAAGAGGTCTGAAGAAGTTGGAGGGGAAGGAAAACGGGAGTGGGGGGTGGTGGTGGTAGACATCTATACAGCTTCCAGTTTATTGCTTTCAGTGGGCTAAAATTCTACGCCACCCTTTTCTCTCCAGATCCGACCCACAGCCACATCTGCAGAGTGCTTTGGGACCAACTCCCTTCGGTCAGTGTGGGTGACCGGGACTGGCTGGAGCTCCCCCTCAATCAAACCGAGTTCTCGGAAGCCCTCCGTCTCATGCCCACCAACAAATCCCTGGGTATGGACGGGCTGACCGTGGAGTTTTACCACGTGTTTTGGGATGTCCTCGGCCCAGACCTGGTCAGTGTCTGGGACGAGTCCTTGCAAACCTGGCTCTTCCCTTTGTCATGTAGGCAAGCCGTCCTTGCTTTGCTGCCTAAAAAAAGGGGACCTCCATGATCTCAGGAACTGGCCTCCCATCTCGCTCCTCAGCACCGACTACAAGAGTGTTCCTAAAGCCTTCTCCCTCCGCTTGGGGGCCGTGCCGACGGATGTGGTCCACATGGACCAGACCTACACGGTACTGTGGTCCACACAGACCAGACCTACACGGTACAGGATGTGGTCCACACGGACCAGACCTACACGGTACTGGGCCGCACCATCTTCCATAACCTTTATTTGATCCGGGATGTATTTGATCTTGGGTGTAGCGATGGTCTGTCGTTCACCCTCCTGTCCTTGGATCAGGAAAAGGCATTCGGCAGGGTCGACCACGGGTATCTCCTGGACACTCTGCAGGCTTTGGTCTCCATTTCGTTGGGTTTCTCCAGGTGCTGTATGCTGCCCCACAGTGATTGGGCAAGCTCAACTGGACCCTGACCACTCCGGTCCACTTCAGGCAAAGAGTGGGTCAAGGCTGCTCATGCTCAGGCCAGCTCTATGCCCTGGCCATTGAGCCCTTCCTCTGTCTCCTTCATCAAAGGCTGACGGGGTTAGTGCTTCAAGAGCCGGGGCTGTGGCTGGCGCTGTTGGCATACACTGATGTCTTGCTTCTTGTGGTCCAGGACCCAGGCGACCTGGCACAGTTGGAGGCTTCCAGGCCATCTACTCAGAAGCCTCCTCCACCCAGGTCAACTGGGTCAAGAGCTGTGACCTGGTGATTGGGGCTAGGTGGCAGGTGCGCAGTCTCCCACCCGCTCTTCAGGCCATTTGGTGGAGCACGTGTCTGCTGCCCTATCTCGGCATCTTTCTCTCCGCCATGCATCCCTCCCCGCCAGAAAACTGGCAGGGTTTAGAGAGCAGGGTAGCTGAGCGGTTGTGGAGGTGGACGGGACTGCTCCAGTGCCTCTCCCTGTGTAGGAGGGCACTGGTGCTAAACCAATTGTTTTTGTCCATGCTCTGGCACAGTATCAACACCCTTGTCCCACCCCCGGAGTTCCTCGCCCAACTCCAGTTCTGGAGTTCTTCTGGCCAGGACTGCACTGGGTCCCTGCAGGGGTTCTCCATCTCCTCCTGGACTTGCACTCAGGTCCATGTCTTCCACCTCTGGGCCCTGCAGGAACTCCTTAACACCAACAGTGCAGACAGTCCGGCATGGAGCTCTCTGGCACATGCTTTCCTCCGTCATTTCCGAGAGCTCCGATATGACTGGCAGCTCCTTTATTTGCCTTTGAGAGGCCATCCGTGAGGCTGCTTGGAGCTTCCACCCTTCCACCAGGACCTCCTCCACACCTGGCAGCTGCTTTCAGACTCCAGGTCTTTCGGGGCTACAACGGGTGAAGAGCTCCTTTCAGAGACCCTAATACACAGCTCTTATCTCCGTGTGCAGGTGGCGGAGTCCCCCGCAGCATGCCGGAGGTTGGTCCTTATTGGAAGCACTAGGGTCGGACACCTCCTCGACTATGACCAGGGAGACTGGATGGTGGCCCCAGCGCTCGCCTGGTGCATAGGGCTCTCCACCCTACGCCCCCACCCCCCCGGCGCATACTCTTGGAGGTGAAGGCCGCCTTGCCTCCTGCTGCTCATGTCTTCTCAGTCGGGTCCTGCGAGAGGGTGCACCCCACCCCACTCTCACTACTGGCCCTCTGGATCTCTCCATGGGTCCCCAGCTTTGTGAGCCCGCCTGCCCCCCCTTCTCCTCACCATCCCAGCCAGCTGCACACCTTGCAGTTGGTCCCCTTCCGAACCACGCCAAGAAGTCATCTGTAGACGCTCATGCTTCACACACTCCACTTCCACTCCCTCGTGTCCTGGCCAGATCACAAGTGGGACCTCCTACCGCCGTCAGAGGGTGGGGAGCCCCAGTGGACCAGCCTTTATTCCACCTTGGTCCTGCGGTCCGCCAGGGACATCAGTTGGAGGGTCCTCCACGGGGCAGGGAGCACGAGTGCGTACCTGGTGTGGTTCATCTCCATCCCAGACACTTGCCCCTTCTGTGGTGGGAGGGAGACCCTGGCGCACATCTGTGTTGAGTGCGCCAGGTTGCAGCCCCTCTTCCGGCTCCTCCAGAGCCTCCTCTTGGGGTTCTGGCTGTACTTTCCTCCACACCTCCTCATCCTGGCACTCCCCATCCGTGGCCCCACTAAGTCATGGGTCCTCGTCAGCCTCCTCCTGGCTATGGCTAAAGTAGCCATTTACAAGACCAGGGAGAGGAGGCTGGTGCAGGGAGAGACCTGTAACTGTGGGGCCTATTTCTGTTCTGCCCTCTGCTCATGAATCCGTGCAGAGTTCCTCTGGGCAGCATCCACTGGGTCCCTCGATGTCTTTGGGGAGCGGTGGGCACTGTCTGGGGTTCTCTGCTCAGCATCCCCTTCTCTGGTTCGCTCATTTTAAACCTTTGACCTTCATTCCTGTTCCTGTTTTTCTTTTTAGTTTTCCCATGTAATTAATTGAAGCCAAGTTGTTTTAATGGGTTCCCCTCATCTTGAGAGGGGCCTTTTAGTCATGGGTGGGCTGCGCCTGCCCAATAGGGAAGGCTCCTGCAGCCTGTTCCCACAGGCTGAGGGACTGCCACAGACAGCCCACTTGGGGTCCCTGTGGTTGGGAGGTGGGCAGTCTTTGGCTACTGCTTGTAGCCTCCCTTGGGGCTGCTTTTGGCCCCTTTTTGGGCCAGCTTCTTCCCCATCCTCCCTGTTGTGGGCAGGCTGCTCCCCCACGCCTTCCAGCTCATTTCTAGAGCTGCTGGGTGGGTGATGTGTGGGGGACTCCTGTTGCCCTGCCTCTTGGCAGACCAGGGGGTACCCTCTCCCCCACTTTCCATCTTCTGGGTGGGAGTCTCTTGGTCCCCTACTTGGGCCCACTTTCCCAGCTGGTGGCTGCTGCATCCTCACCACTTCAAGGAGGTAAGGGGCTGTGTTAGGCAGTGGCTGGCCTTCCCTCCTCAGCTTGCTGTGGAGTGGCATGAGGGGGGTTGTGTTTGGGTGGAGTCCCTCTCCACCAGGGCTCCAGACGGGTGGCTACATAGTTGGGGTGGGGTGTTAGGGTGTGGTCCTGACGGAGAATTATAATCCGAGGCTTCTGTAACCTGAGAGGAGAGACTGGAAGCAATTTTAGACAGATGTATACAGTATTGAAGTAGTTCATCATAACAATCAGACAACTGGGAAGGTTTAACTTTTCTAGGAGGGTCAAATCTAAGTAACAATGGTCTCCCAAAAACAATTTCATAAGGGTGAGACCACATTTTTGGTTTGGGGTATTTCGGATATGCATGAGGGCAAGGGGCAATGCCTGTGGCCACTTGAGCTCAGTATCAGAGACAATCTTGCTTAATTTTCATTTAATATTAAGGTTTTTTCTTTCAACATGCCCTGAACTTTGGGGATGATATGGAGTATGGAACCGTTGCTCTATGTGGAGGGCTTTACATAGATCTTGCATGATGTTGGCTGTAAAATGGGCTCCTTTATCTGAATCAATTTTTAAAGGAATTCCAAATCTGGGAACCACCTCAGGAGCTACTTTCTTTACTACAGTAATGGCATCTGCACGTTGGCAAGGGAAAGCTTCCACCCAACCACTGAACACACATAAAATGACAAGACACTGCTTAAACCCACAGGAAGGTGTTAAGTCTATAAAATCAATTTGCAAATATTGAAAAGGTCCATAGGCCCAGGTACGAGCACTCATAGTAGTCTTTCCTCCGCCCTGGGTAGAGAACTTTTGACAAGTAGCACAATTGCTAGTGACTTTAGCATCAGCTTGGTGAATCCCGGGCGCATACCAATGCTTCAGAATCTGGTCCGCTACCCCCCTTTTGTTCATATGTCCCAGCCCATGACTGCTGGGACACCAATGTAGACGGAGCCATGCGTCGTCCATCTGGGGACTGCCAAATTTTATTATCTTGAATACAACACCCTGCTTTATACCAATTGTTTTGTTCCTTCTCAGGTGCCCTAGACTGCAACAGGGATAAATCATTTTGGGTTGAGGGAACAGAAACTGCTACCAGAATTTGAAAAGGAGGTGGAGGACCACAGACAGCTGCATTCCTGGCTGCAGACTCTGCCCATCTGTTTCCTACTGAGACAGTATCACATTTATCAGTATGAGCATTGCAATGCATAACAGAAATAGCAAAGGGTAATTGAATTGCAAGCAAGAGGTCATTAACAAGTGATCCATTAGAAATGGTGGTACCCGAGGATGTTAAGAATCCCCAGTGTTTCCAGATCTGACCTACAGAATGACAGATATTAAAAGCATACCTTGAGTCAGGATAGATATTAACGGATTGATCAGTAGCTAAAATACAGGCACGAGTAAGAGCAATAAGTTCAGCTGCTTGTGCACTTTTTGTCCCTGGAAGAGAATGAGCCTCAATTATTGCATGATCAGAAACAACAGCATAAAAGGTTTATGCTTAAAAGGTTTCCTTTTTCATCCCTTTTATATGACCCATCAGTGTAATATACTAAATCATGATTTGACAAAGGAATGTCCCTTAGATTGGATCGCAGGGTACAAGTAAGGTCTACCAATTCCAAACAATCGTGAGAGCTCATGGGGCTCTCCGTCAGTAGAGTTAGGAAAAAGGGTAGCAGGATTTAAAGTAGAACAGCGTACTGTAGATATATTCTGGGCTCCTAAAAGGGCTTTCCTCATTGTTAATCAATGTTTGTGTTGACAGATGCTGAGTTTTACTCTTATTCAACAAGGCTTGTACTGCAAGAGTTAGGTTGTGACCCAATACCAGACACTGACTTTTTTCTAATGACACAGTAGTTGCTGCAACAACCCGAAGACAAGGAGGAAAACCCTTTGCTACTGAGTCAAGCTGAGTGCTAAAATAAGCTAGAGGACAAAGGTGATTTCCAAATGGCTGACATGATACTCCTGAAGCAGACTGGTCCTGTTCATGACAAAAAAGAGTAAAAGATTTATCATATTCAGGGAGACACAGGGGGGTGGAGAGGCCAAAGCAGCCTTTACTTTCTGAAAGGATTCTTTTTCCTTCCCTGACCACAGGATAGGACCCTTTACCTTGTCACATGTTAGAGATACAAGGGGTTTTACAAGACCAGAAAAATTAGGAATCCATTGTCTGCACTAGCCAGCAGCACCTAAGAGAGACCGAACGTGTTTCTTAGTTACCGGGCAGGGGAGAGAAAGAACAGAAGTTATGCGTTTATCAGTAAGTTTCCACCCTTCTTGGGATATGAGGTGACCCCAAATATCCAACCTCTGCTTTACGGAACTGGAGTTTTGCCTTGGAGGCTTTGTGCCCCTCTTTGCTAATTGACACAGAAAATGAACAGTATATGTTTTACATGTTTCACAATCAGGTGAGGCTATTAATAAATCATCAACATACTGAATAAGGGTAGACCCCTTTGGCAAAGAAATTGAATCAAGGTCCCTTTTTAACAATTGTGAGAAAATGGTGGGACTTTCAGTATATCCTTGAGGAAGTCTCGTCCAGGTCAGCTGCTCCCCTTTACAGGATAATGCAAACAAAACCTGTGAATCCTTGTCAATGGGAATAGAAAAGAAGGCTGAACATAAATCTATAACAGAGAAACATTTAGCACCTGCAGGAATGGAAAACAATATTGTTGCTGGATTAGGAACCACAGGGAATCTGGGGATAACAAACTGATTCACAGCTCTTAGGTCCTGCACAAATCTATATACCTGTCTCCCTTTATCATCAAACTTTCCTTCCTTTTTGACCGGAAGTATTGGTGTATTACACACAGATTGTGTTCTTATAAGCACTCCTTGTTCCAACAGGGAGGAGATTACAAATGCTACGCCCTCCTCTGCTTCTTGAGACAAGGGGTACTGAAGCACTCAAGGGTAAGGTCTGCCACATTTGTACGTGATCTTTACAGGCTCTGCTGTTAACAGTTTCCCAACTTCATTGGATTGGGAAGCCCACAGAGACAGTGGTACCTGATCCAGTTCCACACATTCCTTGTTAGAAGCTGGGTCTGTACCTTGCTCTTCTGTTGTTAACATCATGAGAAAATTTGGCACCTCATTATGGGGGATATCTACAAAGACCCCGCTTGGGGAACAATAAATTGTAGCATTCAATTTACACAGCAGATCTCTACCAATCAAGTTTACAGGTGTACTGGGGGATAACGAAAAGTCATGTTCCTCTGCCAAAGGTCCAATGATCAAGGAACATGGTTCACTCACTGCATGGGGTATCATCACCCCCCCCACCCCCACAGCATTTACTATTTCTCCAGTTTTAGCCAGATTGGGAACTTCATCCTCGGGTATTGTGGAAAGAGAGGCACCAGTATCAATTAGGAATTCGTGTTTGTTTCCATCAACAGAAAATGAGACTAAGGCATCAGGTGTAGCAGAGAGACAGACGGTAACAGAGAGCATTGCAATGTCTTATCAATAACCTCTTGGCATAGTCATGTTGGATTACTCCTTCGTTGGTCCTCTGGAGGGTAGCCTCTGTTGGGTGCACCCGCTGAAAAGGGGTTAGTATTGGGCCACCTTTGTCCTTGTGGTGATGGTCTGGACTGTCTGTTGGGGCCCTGGTTAAATCTGTTTTGTTGTTGTCTCTTATGACATTCATTTTTCCAATGGCCAAAACCCACCACAGTAATTAGACACATCATTAGGTCGGGGGCCCCGCCGGGGTCTGTTTAGACCTTTTTTCTGGGTTTTTGGTTGCCTGTGGCCTTGTAAATCCTGCATTTGTAGTGCCATTAGGGTATGTTTATGTTCCTTTTTCTTTAGTTTTTCTACTTGCAAGTTTTCAAAAAACTGAGTTGCAGCTGCCAAAATTTTCTCAGTAGTTTCCATTTTCCATCCAATCATATTATTTATAATTTTGTCACCAATCTCTGGTCTTAGATTCTGCACAAAGGTGGTCACTACCATAGTGTGCATATTGGCATCGTTTGGATTAATGGTGCTATATTTTCTCATGGCTGCAAAAAGCTTTGCCTGAAAATCAATAGGGCTTTCATCTGGTTTCTATTTCCAGTTATATACTTTAGACCAATTGGTTTGCGTCGGAACCATTTCGCTAACTGCATTCAGGAGACCTGCACGGTCATTTGCTAGCTGGGTACGTTCTTCATCAGTAGCGGGAATTCCTGGCAAATCCTGGGGCCATTGCTCACTCAGGTGGGCAAGAGTATCCCCAGTACCTCACCTTGCTTGAGTGTAAAGGGCTTGCTTCTCATGGGGCTCCATTATTCCTGAGAGTAGCATATCAATGTCTCTGTAGGCAGGCTGATATACTTCAAAAATCTGATGCAATTCCCTTTTCAACCCCACAGGATCTTTTTATTTTTAGGAGTGTAAGTCTAAAATGCATGATGTCATCAGTTGTCCAGGGGATGTGAACAAATGCTGGGGCGCTCCCTGCTGGCTTAGGAAATTGTCTCAGTGGTAAAAGTTTAACTGGCTCTCTTAACACTGCGGGAAAACTCTTAGGTCCAGCTTTAATGGTCACTTCCTCATTCACATAATTACTTATAGTCACTTTGTTAGCTCAGGGATCTATTTTAGTTACAACAAAACCCAGGTCCTTTAAGTTTTTAGCCAATGCCCGCTGCAACATTTGTGTGGAGACTTCTGACAGCTGCAGAGTTACTGGACTCTGAGTATGCATGGCGTTAGCACCAGAATCCAAATTTTGGTTGGTCAGATCGACATCCCCCTTTACCCCTGTGGAACTGCTAGCATGTGAAGGGGATCCAACATCACCTTCCAGGCTGGTTTTAGGGGTGAGAAAAGTCCCTCCGGGCTGGCAGGTAGTAATAGATTGGGCTGGTATAGTTTCAGTAGTGGTAAACAAATTTTGCTGATTCTGGTGCGGGCTGGCAGGAAGCAGGGCTGGGAAGTTGGGGGCTTACATGTCCAACAGATCCTCCAGTGGATCTGGCAGCAGAGCTGGCGATTTCAAGAGGGCTGGGCAGATTCCACTGGGTGTGCTTGGTGTAGGAACGGGGTAGTATGGAGGGGGACAAACTTTAGAGGAGTCAGATTTCTCCTTTATTGCTGCCAATTGTTTTTTTCATTTGAGTCCTTTAGGCTAGTCATCATGGATTTCTCTCTTAATTTAGAAGCCTAATTGTCCCAGAGGTACCAATAATCCATTTGGGAGGGGTCAGTGGACTCTAAGAAACCCTTTAAATAATTTAGTCTGTCCAATTCAAAGGTACCTTCATTTGGAAACTGCAGTTCTGAGTTTGCATAAGTATATTCATTCCACATGTGTGTAAGCTTTACCAGCCTCCTGAGTTTGAGGCCTGCTGGCAATTTCCCTGGCTGACTATAAATCTTCAGCATTTTACCCAGAGGGGTTCTTGGATCTATTTTAGATCCTTTATTCCTCATAATCCCTGTTTTATTGCCTATAATACAGTTCCTCCCCGTCTTATTACCTATAAGATAGTTCCACAACCTGCGCTTGCACTAACCTTCCTTCCTATCAGCTTCAAGCCTGAGCTCACCCTCTTCTCAGTGGGGCTTGCTTTCACCTTCACCGGGTCATCAGATTTCTCCTAGCTGGTGGGGTGGAGCATCTTCCCACTGTCCCTTTTAAACAACTTATTCACAAGATTCAAAAATAAAAAAAAAAGAGAAAAATAAAATAAAATAAAATAAAAGACTTACAGATGGTCGAGAAGGATGCTAACAAAATAGGGAGGTCTCTTACCACCAGTGAAAACAGTTGTTCAGGACAAGAAGAGAGAGAAACAGACGAGTGAGATTTTGTAATACAGATCTCTTACCAATGTGTCTGGCACCTGGCTGTGGGGTCTCTCTAGTCTGGCCCGCCGTGATCACCTGGTGTCCCGATCCGTCCCGCTTCTGACACCATAAATGACGGAGAATTATAATCCGATGGTTTGGATTGGGGCCCAAATCCCTACCAAATCAATTTCAGGCACTCTTTAGCAACCAGCTTTATTCAGGAATGCATTCCAGGGCAGGGTCTCCAGGATACTCTCAGGAGAGCTGCAACTGCCCATTTACAAAACAATGTCTTTTGTATTATCTTGCATGGTAACCATCCTGTACCCACTGACCACTCACAATCACACACTTACATAGGTCATGCCCTTCTGCACCAAATCACTTCCAATCACTACATATCACCTCAAATTCTATTCTCAGGTATCTCTTCAGAACAGTACCTTGATACCAGTAAAACAGGTTTATACCAGCTTCACCCAGCCTCTTCCTTGCTGCCCACCTAAAAGCCTACACATACCACCCTACAAGGGGTCAGGCCCAACACCTAGATCACAGAGAGGTCACAAAGACAGCAAATTAATTTTCTCCTTCAGTCCGTGCCCCACCCCTGCCGCCACTGCCTCCTTTGCTTACCCCCTCCCAACACCCAGCTGCCCCTGGGGCCTTTTCCACCAGGGCCCCACCATCACCATCTGCCTCTTCCTCCTCCCCAGCTTCGTGAGGCTCTGCAGCAGCTGCTGTGGACCCACTCCTCAGGCACATGTGTGCACGTCTATCCCTTTATGCTTCTGTTCTTCCCTCCTCTTCCGGTTGGCTCTGCCACCCCTCGTCTCTTCCCTCATTCTTTCCCTCCCTTTGTGCTCAGGACCCCTCCCCTTTTTGTTTGTTTAGACGCCTGAGCCCCTCCCCTTTCCTCACTCACCTGGCCACACATACACATATTGACCCCCTCCACATCCCATGGCATCAACAGGAGCCGTTTACCATCTTGTGCTGGGAGTTGTAGCCATACTTGTGTTCCCCCACCTCCTCTGTCTTCCTTTCTCTCGCCTCCTGTCCCAACCCTGCCTGAACAGGTCCTCAGCCTGGCTGGTGGGGGAAGGGCAGCCACTTTCTCCTTCCCTTCTCCTCTCCTCCTTCCCCTCCTCCACCTTTCTTAAAGGGCCCACCCTCCATTAACTCACCTGCTTTTTTGCACCCCTCACCATGGCCTCAACATCCACCGGGGGGGTCACCTGGTGATGCCCCATCCCTCCTCCACTATCACCCCCTTCACCTGTGCAATGGCAGTCAGCCTGTCCAAGGCTGCTGGGAATTCTACCCTTGCGACGGTTGAGGGCGCGGGTGTGGGCTCCGGGGCTCCTGATGCCTCTGCCGCAGCATACTCCTCCGGCGACTCGGCCCCTAAACCACTCCCCCAGAAGGACAGGAGGGGCCAGGGGACCAGAAAGGGCAAAAGCCCCTCCCAGCAAGCCAAACCTCCCATGACGGGGACCGCCACCCCGATGCAGATACACCTACCACAGCTCCCCCTCCTTCCCACCCCCCTGCTCCCTCACCGACCCTGGGGGCCCCAACTCCCCAGCTCCCAGGATGTATGCCCAGGCAGCGGTCTCCACCTTGCACCCTGCTCCTTCTGCCTCCACTCGGAATACCATCCCTGACGGTCGCGGACCCTTCCCCGCCCTCGCCAGGAGGCATGGGGTCTGCTGCCTCATGGTGTTGGCCTCGCCCCACGTAGAGAACTACATGCAGGCGCTGGCACAGGTGGTGGGGCCCGTGGCCATGGTGGCAGCCTCTCGGATGTTCAGGAAGATCATCTTCTTCCTGGCGTCAGAGGCTGCCACCCAGCAGATGGTGGAGAGGGGCCTGGTGGTCGGGGGCATTCACATGCCCCTGGAGCTGCTTGAGGACCTGGGTGTGTGGGTAGTCTTCTCCTCTGTCCCTCCCTTCTTCCTGAACTCCACCCTGCTGCCTTTCCTTACTGCCCTTGGCCAGCCCTTGTCAGTCCTCTATAGGCTGCAAAGACCCCGCCCTACATCACATGCTCGCCTTCCACCGGCAGGCTCGAGTCCAACTGCCACCAGCAGCAGCACAGTGCAGGGTGGCCCAGGAGGGGACTATACTGGTGCCCATCAAGGGGCTCAGTACCGGGTGTACTACACTGTGGGGGACACCTGCTGCTTTGTGTGCCGGGTGATGGGGCATGTTCGGAGGGACTGCCCCCTGGCCTGGCACAAGGAGGAGGAGCCCGGGACCCCCACCAACCCGGGGGGGTGCCAGCTGACCGACCGGCGACACACCGACTGCACTGAGCCCTGGGACCGCCCCTCCTCCTCCCGCCCCAGATGGTACCATCACCGCTCGGGCATTGGAGGACACCCGAGCGTGTGGGGAGGGGCAAGAAGAAGCAGGCTGTGGCACCTGAGCAGATACTGGAGCCAGGCCTGAGGAAGAGAGGGAGGCAGAGCCAGCAGCAGGACTCAGGCAGGGCCCACCCCAGGGTAGGCCGTCCCTTCCCTCACTGTCCCACCCTCTTTCTCCTCCCCCACCCCCCGCCTCCTTGCTGCCCTCATCCCCTGGCCCTTCCTCCTCCACCACCCAGCCCACCTCATTGGAGGACTGGGTGCTGGTGAGGGTGAAGTGGCAAAAGAGGAGTGCATGCACGCCCAGCACTCCACCCTGTTCGAGGACGGGGTAGAGGTGCCGTGCAAGGCACTAAAGAGAGCTGCCAGCCCCGATCCCCCTGCTGGACCCCCAAAGCGGCTGGGGCTGCTGCAGCGGAGGTGGGGGATATTGCTCCTCATGCTCCAGAGTCCAAGCCCAGCAGGGTGAACGAGGTTGTCCCTGAGCCTGTGTCCTCTTCTGACTCCTCTCTGGACACCTCCCACACCACCCTTGGGGGGTGCCTGGAAGTGGTGGGCGTAGGCCTCACCCTCCTCTTGCAGGAGGTCGAGGCCCTAGGTCTGACCCCAGCTGCCTCAGACACAGGCGGCCTGTTAGTGGAAGTCTGTGGGCTGGCCGCTCATGACCAGCCGCCCACTTTATCCCCTGCCCACACACTGACAATCACTTAACCTTTATCCCTCCCTATCCTGGGGCATCACAGGATATACCCGCCTGCCTGTCTGGGACCGGTGCCCCGGCCATGGCCACTGAGACCCTGGATGCCACGGGCAGCTTTGACCTTTGACTTTTCCCTGTCCCCTGCCTTCCCTGGCCTCGAGGACCTAGGTATTTGTCCCCTTACACCTCTAATGCCTGTGGTCGGGTGTGATGGCAACTCACCCTTGATTCCCCCTCCTCTTTTGTCACTTGAAAAGGCCACTCCCCCTGACACCCCCTTTGCCCATGTTCCCACTCCCCACTCAGCCCCCCCCACCACTGTCCCTCGCTCTGCCCCCGCCCCTTTCCCTAGCGACTACCCTCCCTGACACCACACACCCTCCCCCTCCTGACCTGCCTCCTCATAACCCACTCCCTTCCCCAGTCACCTTTGTCTCCTCTGCCCTTATTCCTACCCTCCCTGAACCCCTCCTCACCCTCTGTCCCTTCCTCGCTGCCCCCGAGGCTGTAATCCCTCAGGGGACCTAATTTCTTTAGCCCTCTCAGCAGTTCTAGGGCTGCTCTTCACTCGCTGCTTCCACTCCTTCCCTGGGAAAGCCCCAGCCCTCACCCAATCTTCTTTGTAGGCTGCAGGACACATAGGGATGAGAGGCCAATGGGTGCTCAGAACCCCGAGGCCTCAGTGCCCCACGTGCTGGGGAACAAGATGAGCTGGTTCCTGGAGGACACTCGTGGCTCCAGGGACAAGGTGGCTCTCGCTCTCCAGCGCTGGTGGTGGTGGTAGGATTTCCATCTTGTTTTGTAGTCCATGGGGGCACGTGGACCGGGAGGAGGGCAGCCACAGCCTACCAATGGGCCCACAGCTTCCGTGGTGCCTTGACCTTCAGTGTCGATCATGGTTTTCTGCGCGGCCCCACGGGGACCGTCGGCACTCCCTCCAGCGAGGATCCTCCCCAACCCTCTAGATGCCACCAATCATCCTTGCCACTTTGAACACCAGGGGCTGCAGGTCGGGTCTCTGCAGGTGCCGAGTGTGCTCCTTCCTCCAAGAGGGAGGGTACTTGGTCACCTTCCTACAGGAGACCCACACTACTCCAGCTGCCGAAGCCAGCTGGCGGCTGGAGTGGGGAGATGGGGGTCTACATTAGTCATCTCTCGGCCCATCGGGCCAGGGTAGTGACCCTGTTCTCCCCAGGCCTGCAGCCTGAAGTTCTAGGGAGCATTGAGGTCATGCTGGGCCACCTGCTGAATCTCTGGGTACGGGTCGAGGGGCTCCCCCTCCACCTCATCATCATCTATGCCCCGATATCCGGCCCGGAGAGAACATCCTTCTTCCAGCAGGCGGTGGCCTTCCTCGACTCCATCGATCCTTGCGAATGCCTGGTCCTTGGCAGGGATTTTAACTGCACCCTCGAGGAGCGGGACCATAGGGGGACCGAGCAGTGCCAGGCCGCTGTGGATGCCCTCAGGGAGCTCATCAACCATCGGTCCCTTGTGGACATCTGGCGCAGCCAACACCTGGACAAGGGTACTGTCTTTACCTACGTCCAGGTGGTGGGCCAAAAATCCACACACTCCCAGTTGGATCTCCTCTATATTTCCTGTCTACATCTCTCGCGGGCCCACTCCTCCAGCATGTGGCTGGTCCCTTTCTCAGGCCACCATCTGGTAGCCATGAAGGCTTCCCTCTCACCAGGGAAGCAGGGGTCAGCCAACTGGCACTTTCACAACAGCCTGCTGGGGGATGTGGGCTTCATGGTGTCCTTCTAGGAGTTCTGGCTGACTTGGCGCAGGCAGCGTCACACCTTTCCCTCGGCATGGCAGGGATGGGATCTGGGAAAGGTGCGCGCACGTCTCTTCTGCTGTGACTATACCCGGGGAGGGGGGGCCAGCTGGCGGCCAGATGCGTTGATAGGGCAGCTGGAGCAGGAGGTTCTTGAGCTGGAGAGGCGTCTGGCTGCCAGCCCCGGGGATCCATTCCTCTGTGACACGTACTGGGAGAAGCAGGACGAGCTCCGGGCCCTTGATGACCTTCGGGTGTGGGGAGCCTTTGTGAGGTCGCATATCCAGTTCCTTCGGGCGATGAATCGCGGCTCCCGACTTCTTCTATGCCCTGAAGAAAAAGAGGGGTGCCAAGAAACATATCCTCTGCCTGCTTGCAGAGGATGCCACCCCTCTTACAGATGTGGTGGAGATGCGCTAGAGGGCATAGCCTCTGTGTCCACTGGGGGGTCGTCTGGCGATGCCCCCCTCCAGCTTCCCTCCACTGTTACCCCTCCAACCTCTGTAACGGCGGTTGACCGATCCAAGACTGCTGAGAATTCTGCCCCTGCGGTGGTCGAGGGTGTGGGTGTGGGCTCTAGGGCTCCTGCTGCCCCCGCTGCAGCGTCCTCCTCCGGCAACCCTGCTCCGAATCCACCTCCGAAAAAAGAGCAGGTAGGGCAAGAGCCCCGCCTGGAAGGCTAAACCTCCTGTGGTTGGAACTTCCACCCCAGCTTCCGATACACCTGCTGCAGGTTCCCCTCTTTCCTGCCCCCCTGCTCCCTCTACCGATCCTGAGGGCCCTGATCCCCTGGCCCCCAGGTCGTATACACAGCCGGTGGCCGCCTCGCACCCTGCTCCTTCTCCCTCCCCAGGGAATACCATCCCCAACGGCCATGGCTCCTTCCCCACCCTCACCAGAAGGCATGGAGTCCATTGCCTCATGGTGTCGACCTCAGCCCATGTGGAGACCTACCTGCGGGCACTGGCGTGGGTGGTGGGGCCCGGGGCCATGGTGGCGGCCTCCCGCAAGTTCAGGAAAATTGTCTTCTTCCTGGCATCGGAGGCCACCTCCCAAGAGGCGGTGGAGAGGGGCTTGGCAGTCGGGGGTATCCATGTGCCCCTCAAGCCGCTCGAAGATCTGGGTGTGCGGGTGGTCTTTTCTTCTGTCTCTCCCTTCCTCTCCAACTCTTCCCTGCTGCCTTTCCTCACCTCCCTCGGCTGGCCCTTGTCAGTCCTGAGTCCCCTTCCTCTAGGCTGCACGGACCCCGCCCTACATCACGTCCTTTCATTCTGCTGGCAGGCACGGCTCCAACTGCTGGTGGTGGCAACACAGGGCAGGGTCACCCAGGAGGGAGTTATACTGGTGCCTCATTAAGGGGCCCAGTACTGCCTGTAGTACACCTTAGGGGAGGCCCGGTGCTTCATGCGCCAGGCGGTGGGGCACGTCCGGAGGGATTGCCCCCTGGCCCGGCCCAAAGAGGAGCCCAGGACCCCCCGCTAACCCAGGAGGCACCAGCCTTACAACTGGTGATGCCCCAACCACGGCAGGCCCTGAGACTGTCCCTGCTCCTTCTGCTCTGGAACACTCCACTGCCGCTTGGGCATCAAAAGACGCCCGGGTGGGGGAGGGGGAGCAAGAAGAAGCAGGCTCTGGTGCCCAAGTGGGCACTCGGACTGGGCCTGTGGAGGAGAGGGAGACAGGGCCGGTAGCAGGACTTGGGCAGGGCCCACCCCAGGGCAGGTTGCTCCCTTCCTTCACTGTCCTGCCCTCTTTCTCCTTCCCTCTTGCCTCACTGCCCCCATCCCCTGGCCCTTCCTCCTCCACTGCCCAGCCCGCCTGTTTGGAGGACTGGGTGCTGGTGAGGGGGAAATGAAAAAAGAGGCGTGCATGTGCTTGGCATTCCACCGTCGGAAGATGGGGTGGATGTGCCATGCAAAGTGCTCGAGAGAGCTGCCAGCCCTGATCCCCCTGCTGGACTGAGGTCATTCCTCCTGCCCCGGAGACCAAGCCCAGCGAGGCGAAAGTGGTCAACCTGTAGCCTGAACCCTCTTCTGACTCTGCTCCAGCCGCTGCCCAGGCTGCCATCAGGGAGCGCCTGGAGGAGGCAGGCATCAGCCTCTCCCTCCCCCTCCTCTCACAGGAGGTTGAAGCCTTAGGTCTGACCCTGGCTTCCTCTGATGTGGACGGCCTGCTACTGAAAGCCTGTGGGCCAGCTGTCTACACCCAGACACTCCCCTCATCTCCTTCCCCCCCTCAACCATCACTGACCCATCAACTGTCACTCCTTTCCGCCCCCAGAAGTTGGGGTGCGACTGCCAGCCCAGCCGGGACTGGTCTACCAGCTGTGGCTACTGAGGCCCCAGATGCCCTGGGTGGGTTTGACCTCTCCCTGTCCCCCATTTCCCTCGATGTCGACACCTTTGGTGTTGGCCCCCTTGCCTCATCGGTGCCTGCAACTGACCATTCTGGCACTTCACCCTTAATCCACCCTCCCCTTTCACCACCTGAAAAGGCACCCCCCGAAAAATCCCCTCTGTCCGCGCTCCCACATTGACCCCCCTCCCATTCCCATCCCTTGCTCCGTCCCCACCCCTATCTCTTCCTCCAGTGAATGTTGTGTCCTAGAACCTGCACCCCTTCCCACTCCCCATCCTCCTCCCACTTCTCCTCCTCTCCAATTTCCTCCTCTCCCTCCCCTCAACCCTCTCCCTTTCCCCTATACCTTCGTTGCCCCTGCCCCCACCCCCTTTTTTCCCCCTCCCCTCCCTGACCCCATCTGTTCATAACTGCCCCCAAGGCCACAATGCCTCGGGAGGCCCCCTTTTCTTCACCCTGTGCCAGCACTTCTGAGTCTGTTCTCCCTCCGCCACCCCAGCTCCTTCCATGGTGAATCCCTAGCCCCTGCCCGACCTTTCCTGTTGGCTGTGGGGGCTTCAAGGACACGTGGCCAATGGGCCCTCAGGACCCTGAGGCCCTGACACCCCACACACTGGGGGACAAGATGCACCAGTTCTTGGAGGACACTCGTGGCTCCAAGAACAAGGTAGCTCTTGCCCTCCAGTGCTGGGGAAACTTCCATCTTGTTCTGGAGAATGTGAGGGCCCTCTTGAAAGAGGGCAAAGGGACCAAGAGGAGAGATGCCGCGGCCTACCAACAGGTCTGCAGCTTCCGTGATACCTTAATCACTTTTGGCATCGGCCACGGTCTGCTGCATGGTCCCACGGGGACGTCGGCACTCCCTCCAGTGAGGATCCTCCCCAGCCCTCCACATGCCACTGATCTTCTTTGCCACTTTGAACACCAGGGGCTACGGGTCAGGTCTCCGCAGGTGCCAGGTGCTCTCCTTCCTCCGGTGCGGGGGTACTTGGTCACCTTCCTCCAGGAGACCCACACTACTCCAGCTGCCGAAACTAGCTGGCGGCTGGAGTGAGGAGACGGTGTCTACTTTAGTCACGTCTTGGCCCATCGGGCTGGAGTAGTGACCCTGTTCTCCCCAGACCTGCAGCCCGAGGTGCCAGGCTGCCTGCTGTATCTCCGGGTCTGGGTCAAGGGGCTTCCTCTCTACCTTGTCAAGGTCTACACCCTGACATCCGGCCTGGAGAGGACGTCCTTCTTCCGGCAGGTGGTGGCCTTCCTCGACTCCATCAATCCTCATGAGTGCCTGGTCCTCGGTGGGGATTTTAACTGCACCCTCGAGGAGGAGGACTGTACGGGGACTGAGCAGTGCCAGGCCACTGTGGACGCCCTCAGGAAGTTCATTAACCATCGCTCCCTGGTGGACTTCTGGCGCAGCCACCACCCGGACGAGGACACTGACTTTACTTACTTCTGGGTGCTGGGCCAAAAATCCGTACACTCCTGGTTGGACCGCATCTACATTTCCCATCAACATCTTTTGCGGGCCCACTCTTCCAGCATGTGGCCGGCCCCCTTCTTGGACCACCATTTGGTGGCCATGAAGGCTTCCCTTTCGCCAGGAAAGCAGGGGTCGTCCTACTGGCATTTTAATAACAGCCTGCTGGAGGATGTGGGTTTCATGTCATCCTTCTGGGAGTTCTGGATGGCCTGACGCGGGCAACAGAATGCCTTTCCTTCAGTGCGGCAGTGGTGGGATCTGGGAAAGGTGCATGCACGGCTCTTCTGCTGCGACTATACCTGGGGAACCAGCTGGCGATAGGATGCATTGGTAGGGCAGGTGAAGCAGGTGGTTCTTGAGCTGGAGAGGCGTCTTGCCGCCAGCCCCGGGGACCTGTCCATCTGTGGCACATAACAGGAGAAGCGGGATGAGCTCCGAGCCCTTGACGACCTTTGTGCACGGGGGGCCTTTGTAAGGTCACGTATCCAGCTCCTTTGGAAGCTGGATTGTGGCTCCTGCTTCTTCTATGCCCTAGAAAAAAAGAGTGCCAAGAAACACATCCTCTTCTTGCTTGCGGAGGATGGCACCCCTCTTACAGATGCAGTGGAGATGCGCAAGAGGGCTCGTGCCTTCTAGGCCTCCCTTTTCTCCCCAGATGTGACTGATGTCGATGCCTGCAGAGTGCTCTGGAACCAACTCCCTTCGGTCAGCGCAGGCGACCGGGACCTGCTGGAGCTCCCTCTCACTCTAGCTGAGCTCTTGGAAGGCCTCCATCTCATGCCCACCAACAAATCCCCAGGCATGGACGGGCTGACCGTGGAATATTACTGCATTTTTTGGGACATCCTTGGCCCAGGCCTGGTCAGCATCTGGGCCGTCAAAGCGGGGTCCTCCCTTTATAGTGCATATATGCTGCCTAAAAAGGGGGACCTCCTCAACCTCAGGAACTGGCGTCCTCTCATGCTGCTCAGCGTGGACTAAAAAATTATCACCAAAGCCATCTCCCTTCACTTGGGGTCAGTGCTGAAGGACGTGGTCCACCCCGACCAGACCTACACCATCCAGGGCTGCATCATCTTTGACAATACCTCGATTTGGTCTGGGATCTCTTGGAGCTTGGGTGTAGGGATGGTCTGTCGTTTGCCCTCCTATCCTTGGACCAGGAGAAGGCATTCAACAGAGTGGACCACAGGTATCTCCTGGGCACTCTGCAGGCCTTTGGGCCTGGCTTTTCCAGGTTTCTCCAGGTGCTGTACGCTGCCTCAGAGTGTTTGCTCAAGTTCAACCGGACCCTGACCGCTCTGGTCAGCTTCGGATGAGGTGTGCAACAAGGCTGCCCTCTGTCAGGCCAGCTCTGTACTCTGGCCATCTAGACCTTCCTCTGCCTCCTTCGTAGAAGGTTGACAGGATTGGTGCTTCATGAGCCAGTGCGCCAGCTGGTCCTGTCGGTGTACACCAATGACATACTCCTTGTGATCCAGGACCCAGGCAACCTGGCATGGCTGGAGGCTTGCCGAGCTGTCTACTTGACAGCCTCCTCTGCCCGAGTCAACTGGGTGAAGAGCTCTGGCCTGGTGGTCAGGTCTAGGTGGCAGGCGCGCAGTCTCCCACCTGCGCTTCAGGCCATTGGGTGGAGCATGGGTCCACTGCCCTATCTTGGCATCTTTCTATCCACCACTCATCCCTTTGCACTAGAAAACTGGCAGGGTTTGGACAGCAGGGTGGCTGAGCGGTTGTGGAGGTGGACGGAACTGCTCCAGTGCCTCTCCCTGTGTGGCAGGGCTCTGCTGCTAAACCAGTTGGTCCTGTCCATGCTCTGGCACCATCTCAACACCCTGGTCACACCCCCCAGAATTCCTGGCTCACCTCCAGAAGCTAGTTATGGAGTTCTTCTGTCCAGGACTGCACTGGATCCCTGCAGGGGTTCTCCATCTTCCCCGCGGAGGAGGAGGGGGGCAAGGCCTGACCTGCCTATGCACTCAGGTCCATGTCTTCCTCCTCTGGGCCCTACAGGGACTCCTTAACAACAGTGCAGATAGTCCGGTGTGGAGCTTGCTGGCGCACACTTTCCTCAGTCACTTCCGAGGGCTCCGATATGACCGGCAGCTCCTTTATTTGTCCTTGAGAGGCCATCTGAGAGGCCTCTCGGAGCTGCCAGCCTTCTACCCGGACCTCCTCCACACTTGGCATCTGTTTTCAGTTTCCAGGGGCCGCTGCCCATCTCCATGTGCAGGAGGTGGAGTCCCCCGTAGTGTGCTGGAGGTTGGCCCTCGGTGGAATCACTAGGGTCAGAGACCTCCTTGACTACAACTGGGGAGACTGGATGGAGGCCCCAGCGCTCACCCGGCGCACGGGGATCTCCACCCTATGCTCTCCCCGTCGTGTGCTTGAGGAGGTGAAGGCCGCCTAGCTACCCGCTGCTCATGTCTACCTCAGCCAGATCCTGCAAGAGGGTACGCCCTGCCCCCCCCCACCATTACTGTTCCTGTGGATCTCTCTGTGGGCCTCCAGCTTTGTGAGCCCACCCACCCACCTCAGCCAACTGCATGCCTTGCAGCTGGTTCCCTTTTGAACCACACCCAGATGTCATCTGTACACACTCATGCTTCACATTCTTCATTTCCCCACCCTCATGTCCCAGCCAGATCACATGGGGCAGGACCTCCTACTGTCATGGGAGGGTGGGAAGCCCTGGTGGGCCGCCCTGGTGGGCCAGCATTTATTCCACCTTGGTCCTGTGGCCTGCTGGGGACATCAGTTGGCAAATCCTCCATGGGGCAATGAGCATGGGTGTGTACCAGCCCAGTTCACTCCCTCCCCAAAACCTGTTCCTTTAGCAGCACGCGGGAGACCCTAGCGCACAGCTGTGTTGACTGCAGCAGGTTGTAGCCCCTCTTCTGGCTCCTCTAGAACCTCCTGTTGAGGTTGAGGCTGCATTTTCCTCCCCCCCCCCCCCCGCACCTCCTAATCCTGGCACACCCCATCTGTGGCCCCACTAAGTCACAGGACCTCCTCATCAGCCTCCTCCTGGCTATGACTAAAGTAGGCATTTACAAGACCAGGGAGAGGAGTCTGGCAGAAGAGGAGACTTGTGATTATGGGGCCTATTTCCCTTCTGCCCTCCGCTCACAAATCCAGGCAGAGTTCCTCTAGGCAGCATCCACCGGCTTCCTCGCTGCCTTTGGGGGAACAGTGGGTGCTGTCCGAGGTTCTGTGGTCCCCTCAGGCTCCCTCATTTTAGACCTTTGACCTTCACTCCCATCCCTGTTTTTCTTTTTAGTTGCCCCCTGTATTTGAGATGAAGTCATTTTAATAGGTCCCCCCTCAGTTTGAGGGGGGCCTTTCAGTCATGGGCCATCTATGCCCACCCCCTCCTTGGTTTCAATAAGAGAAAGCTCCTGCAGCTTCCAGGCAGCTGTCTACCACAATACATACACTATAACCTATTTCTGGTGCCAAACTATTCAAATACTTCAGAGGAGTACCTAGACTCAGCTGGCTTATGTTAAGTTACAAGCACTTGGAACTAAAGTGAAGACTTTTACATGTCTTTTGGTTCAAATTTACTGTTGCTCCTGTGAGTTTTCACCTATGAGCAGAAACGTGGGAACCAATTGTGCTCATATAGCAAGGGATGAGTGTAGTGTCTTACTAGCATCCCCCTCCACCCCCACCCACAGCAGTCCTCCCACCTTCAGAGGGTGCAAACAAGGACTTATTGTGAACAAATCAAAAAGGCACAGGGTCTTGGACACATAGAATGTTTTATTACCAGTGCTTGCACAATTGGCTACAAAGGCACTTCAACAGCTCTCCCCCAGGGTGAGCTTGTCAAACAGGTACTCCCCCATGCCATTCTGGGGCACTCCCAGTCGCTTCAAGTTGGTGAGGTGGTCTCCCAACTGCTTGATGGCCTTCACCTGCGCCTCCAGGTAGTCCGACTCCAGGAAGTCACAGAGCTGCAGCCAAGCAAGGAATATTAATTCCTGTTTAACTATGCACTATCATATTTCAGTGCAGAGTTTTGCATCAAAAGCTCAGTGATCTGAAGATTTTCAAACCCCCAACTGATAACGAGGAAAAAGAAACTATAGCCTGTCAGCTCTGTGACTAACCCCAAGATTGTAACAATAGCTTCTTACACCTTTTGACCAAGGAAGCACTACAGTTAAGATGAGCATCACTGCCAGCTAGCTATGGCACTAATAGATAGAGGGAGATGGTCACAACTGTAACCTTCACTCCCTTTCTCAGCTCAAGCCTTCCAATTTCTTGGCCTCCTTGGGGTTGAAAAAGGTTTCCGTAATGCAGAAAGTGAATAAAGAGCTCTCTTCTGCTAAGGAACGCAGTCTGGGCAGATAAGACTAAGCCAGCTGATATCATCTTCACATTCTCAGACCAGAGATTCTTCTTTAAAAACAACAAAACAAAGCTCCTAGGACAGAGAAACAAGTCTTTCAAACACCTGTGTTGCACTTGACTGCCATTATACTCACATGGGGGTCATTCTTCTCTGTTGCCAGCTTGTGCAGGTCCAGCAGGGCCTGGTTCACAGTCTTCTCCAGCTGCAAAGCACACTGCAGAGTCTCCATGCTGTTCCCCCACTCATCCTGCTCTGGCTTCTATTCAGGAGTTCACCAGGGGAGGAAGAAAAAAAAAGAAGCCAAACAAGCAACATTCAGTCCACACAAACTCTACCACTCACTGAAGCTATGTGGTAATCTACTGCCTACTCACTCCAATGCTTCTTCCCCATGCCTTGGTATCCAAAGAGGATGTATCCATTCCCTGCATGATAAGTTTCTATAGGAGGCACCATTTTGGTTCACTCAGTGGGACCAAGAACACCAAGCAATACCCATTATTATTTAAAAAAAAAAAAAACAAAAAAAAAACGGTACAGAACCAAGCAGGATATTAAGACTGCAGAATTATATGCACCCATATTAAGTGATTTATGAGAGCAGTTTATATTATACCTCGGAGAAATGATAGACCATATTCTGAAAGACTTTTGGAATTCCTGATGATTGTCATTAGGAATTGTAGACTGACAACTGTACATGTTGAGCCACAAAAAGCAGATGAAATGTCAGATTCTGGTCTTGGATTACTACAGATTTGGCTATTAGCGTTGTTTGGCATGAGAGTTTGCCTACAAGTCAACGCGGGAGACAATCACTAGATTTCTTGGGACTTGATATAGTCTGTTGCTATCTAGATGAGCTGGACAGTATAAGATAGGTTGGAGTCAGCCACCCTTGGATGCTCCATTATAGACTACTGTAGTACTTATGGGTGGGGTAGGTGTGTATGCGTCACATTTAATAAGGGGCTAGTTCTCACCTAGCTCACTAGCTGGGGTAGCTGCCCTGAGGCAGCCATTGCATTTATTTGGCAGGGTGACAAGATCCAGGAAATATAAAGTAGGAGTGAATAAACACCCTTAGCAGTCACTTCACCTTGATATCCTGCAGGACAACACGCCCCCCTCGCTTGTTCTGGTATGTCAGAAGCTTCTCTGCATACTCCGTCTGCTCATGAGACTGCTTCTTCAGGAACTGAGCCATGTGCTTCAGGGCTACATCATCCCGCTCAAAGTAGAAGGACTATGGAGATAGAGATAGCAAAGGCAATGCACTGGATGCATATTAGAAATAAATATTTAAGTACTTACAAAGCCCAGCTCCCCTTCCCTTCCCTCCCCTCCCCCATGGGCACACAATTACTTGTCACTTTCACCCCTTACTTTAGCCAGGTACAATAGAATTCTCTCTGCCCAAGTGCAATAACTGATGAGTCCACGTTTCTGGATTTTGATTAGTGCTTACATTCAGTTTTCTCCCAAAGCCACATTTCAGGCCACTCCCACTCAGACTGATACTTGCCTATTACAGCTAGACAACTATTCCAACATACTACCAAAATACTTCACAGCTTGACAATTTCCCTCCCTCATGCTAATTTTGTTTCCTTTCCCCCCCCGCCCTCTCAGTGACCAGGAATAAAGCACAGAGGACCAACATACTCACCATAGACAGATAGACATAGCTAGCATAGAGCTCCAGGTTCACCACACGATTCACAGCAGCCTCACACTCAGCATGGAAGTTTTGACACACCTGGGACTCCATCTCAAGATCTGGAGCGCAGTTATAACAGCCGCTCTACTCTCTCAGAGCAGGAACACAACCCCAAAAGCAAGCACAGCCTCCAGCTGAAGACAGGTGGCGTTAATACTGTTCAGAGTAGGGAATGCTTGTGATGGGCAGCTGATGCCGACCAATGCAAATTCCATTCCTCAGCAAGGCACCAGTCACAATTATTCTTGGGACTGTTAAAGGGTGTTCACAGCTGAGAGGCTAGCTCAGCAGGAAGACATTTACTGTTGTAATTACATCTGCAGTAAAAAGAGAGTGAGGACTATGGATTCTCCTCTAACAAGTCCCTTAGCAGAGTGTTTTATTTTCTTGTTTTCTGGCCATTTCCAAACCTTGGGTAACAAGCAGTATATTTAGAACCAGGTAGGAAACTAATAGTTTTGCTGTCATGCTTATCCCTCAGGCACTATGAGGTCAGTTTTCAAAAGCACCCAAGTCTCACCTCCAGATGTGATAGAGGCACTCAGCAGTGTCACTGAGAAGTACCTAAGTTGTCTTCCAAAATAGCACGTATGTGTTTTTGAATATCTTACTTTGCTGAGCTGTGCATTAGGTACTAAGGCTCCAGTACTTTGGGAACACAAACAGCCCATCTTACATAATGCACAGCCATCTTACTTAACTCCCCAAACTTTTGTAAAAACAGATAGTTTTGCCTCATGCTAAAAAAAAGTACAATTTGTCCTTTCTGTCTCCCCAGGAGAAGGAAACTCTCCTGACTGACCTATGGAGCTCTTTGCACAGGGAATCTCTCTGCACCTACAGACCTTCTGGTAGGTACAAACTGGTGCCAATTTTATCACCAACAAGGCTGCAAGAATTGCTTTGCTCCTGCAGTCACAACACAGAGGACTGAAATCTCTACTGGCTGTCTATATATAATATAATAATATATAGAGATATATACATTTTGTAGAACTGGAAAGGACCTTGAGAGGTCATTGAATCCAGGCCCCTGCCCTCACAGCAGGACCTATCATCATCCCACACAGATTTTTTTTAGAAAAATCTAACCTGCCCCAGACCCTTGGAAGGCCCTCTTATGCTCTGAGCTTGTAACCTGGAGTTCACAAAGCCAGTGTACTAACCACTGAGCTAGGAAGAGCACACACAGGCAAAGTAAGCAAGCAACCTCAAGAGCAGAGAGAACAAGACAGGCAGAAGATTTGGTAGTTTTTGTTTTTTTTCCCCTCAGGAGCATGCAGTTTAGCTGGGTTGGTAGGGCAGGGACTTTTGCCACATCCTTCATGTCAGACACAGCAGCAGGGGATGCAGCAAGGGATGCTGCTCACTCGTGGTCCCTTCTGCTCTTAAAAGCTGAAAAGCCAACGCTAAGGAAGATACCCAGCAGCAGGGAGGGAAGGGATCCTGATGCCTATGAACAAGAAGACAAAGCTTTATTACTCTTTCCCCAGTAATCTCTCTTTAGGACTGGAGAAGATCCCATCTCATTTCTTCAGCTAGAAACTCCACGTTGGACTAAAGCAAGAGATAGATATTGGAAAGATATCAGTTTTCTTAATTTTTATGAGACATTATTGAAACACTTAATTTTGAAGGTTCAAACCACTTTATTTCAGATTTATCCTTTTCACTTTTCTTGTAAGCTATAGTGTGAATGTAACAAAAGAGAAGTTGAATTGAATGGTTTGATGAGGACGTAGTGCTTATTTTTTGATCTTCAATTCACACAAATTTCAGGCTTTCATTGCTTCTCTTGTATAGAACATTTTTCAAGTAGCTGTTTTTAGTCACTTGTGTTTATTTTCACACAGCAATCTTCATGCTGGTGGCTACAGTACTAAGGAGAATTGTGCTAGTTCCAGAAAAAGGCTTGGTTAGTATCCTCTGATGTCCTGGAAAGCACTCATTTTGAGGATCCAGCACTGAGCAGAAAGTGGCTTCACAAAGGTGCTGAAATCAAGACATTAACAAATATATCTTTTGTTCATACCACCCCATTTTCCCTTCCCAGTGGAAGTTGAGCACTAAGAATTGTATGCCAAGGCCCAGCTGCCAGAGGGTTCACTATCTCCAGTCACTTCTCTAAGCCAGCTATTTTGTATCTCTAGCACACCTTCTTACTTGTGTCAGGTTGCAATCCTACTCCTCATTTGTGCACTCCTCTTGCTCCAGGTTTTGCACAGCTGAATGTGAGACATAGTGACAATGTAGAACCTTCAGCCCTACACCTGGCATAAAGGGTATTCCACTGTGTGTAAGTTACTAAGTTGGAACAGCAGCTGGCAAGGGATGTGAAGAGTAACAAGAAGGGTTTCTACAGGCATGTTAACAATAAACGGGTTATCAGAGGAGGCATGGGGCCATTACTGGATGAGGGAGGTAACCTAGTAACAGATGATGTAGGAAAAGCTGAAGTACTCAATGCTTTTTTTGCCTCAGTCTTCAAGGACAAAGTCAACTTCCACATGATGATCGTAGACAATGTAGTATGGGAAGGTGGAGGACAGCCATCTGTGGGGAAGGAACAAGTTCGGAGTTATCTAGAAAAACTAGACGTGCATAAGTCCATGGGTCTGGATTTAATGCAGCCAAGGGTACTGAGGAAATTGGCAGAGGTCATTGCTGAAACTTTGGCCATTATCCTTGAAGACTCTTGGAGATCGGGGAGACACCGGATGACTGGAAGAAGGCAAACATAGTGCCCATCTTTAAAAAAGGAAAGAAGGACAATCCAGGGAACTATAGACTGGTCAGCTTTACCTCAATCCCTGGGAAAATAATGGAGGGAATCCTCAAGGAATCCATTTTGGAGCACTTGGAAGAGGGAAAAGCAATCAAAAGTAGACAACATGGATTTACTAGGGCAAGTCCTGCCTGACCAATCTGATCAGCTTCTATGAGGAAGTAACAGGCTCTGTGGACATGGGGAAGTCAGTGGATGTGATATACCTTGACTTCAGCAAGGCTTTTGTTATGGTCTCCCACAACATTCTTGTCCATAAGTTAAGGAAATATGGATTGGATCCTTGGACTATAAGATGGCTAGAAAGCTGGCTTGATGGTCGGGCCCAACGGGTAGTGGTCAATGGCTCAATATCTGGATAGCGGTCGGTTTCAAGCGGAGTGCCGCAAGGCTCAGTTCTGGGGCTGATGTTGTTCAACATCTTTATTAATGACCTGGATGAGGGATTGGATTGCACCCTTAGCAAATCTGTGGATGACACTAAGCTAGGGGGAAAGGTAGATACATTGGAGGGTAGAGAGAGGATCCAGAGTGATCTGGATAAATTGTTGGATTGGGCCAAAAGAAATCTGATGAGGTTTAACAAGGAGAAATGTAGAGTCCTGCACTTGGGATGGAAGAATCCCAAGCATTGTTATAGGCTGGGGACTGACTGGCTAAGCAACAGTACAGCAGAAAGGGACCTAGGGGTTATGGTGGATGAAATGCTGGATATGAGTAAACAGTGTGCCCTTGTAGCCAAGAAGTCTAACAGTATATTAGGGTGCATTAGGAGGAGCATTTTGAGCAGATCTAGAGAGGTTGTTGTTCCCCTCTATTCAGCACTGGTGAGGCCATGTCTGGAATATTGTGTCCAGTTTTGGGCCCCCCAGTATAAAAAGGATGTGGATGTGCCAGAGCAGATTCAGTGGAGGCCAACAAAAATGATTGAGGGGCTGGAGCACATGACCTATGGGGAGAGGCTGAGGGATTTGCGCTTGTTTAGTTTACAGAAGAGAAGACTGAGGGGTGATTTAATAACAGCCTTCAACTTCCTGAAGGGGAGCTCTAAAGAGGAAGGTGAGAAACTGTTCTCAGTGGTGTCAGAGGGCAGAACAAGGAGTTGGAAGTTGAAGAGGGAGAGGTGTAGGCTAGATATTAGGAAAAACTACTTCACCAGGAGGGTGAACAAGGAGTCTGAAGTTGAAGAGGGAGAGGTGTAGGCTAGATATTAGGAAAAACTACTTCACCAGGAGGGTGGTGAAGCATTGGAATGCATTTCCTAGAGAGGTGGTGGATTCTCCATCCCTCGAGGTTTTCAAGTCCCGGCTGGACAAGGTCCTGGCCAGGATGACTTAATGAGGGCTGATCCTGCTTGAAGTAGGGGGCTGGACTAGATGACCTCCTGAGGTCCCTTCCAGCCCTATGACTCTGTGATTATCTGATACTATAGTCAGTCTGTTTCCTGCAATAGCCAGAAAGAGAGTACATCAGATACACTACAAAAGGAAAGCTCTCCTGTAGGAGGCCACAACATGGAGAGTATATCTAAGCTAAGGCTTTCCAATGGCAGTCCTCCTTGAACTCTGTCTATTATGTGCTTTGTGATTTCTGTCCCTCACCCCCAGAAAGAAAGACACCTTAGAGGTTTCAGCTGATCAATACAGTCTATTTTCAACACTTGTGTGGCCATTGAGCCAGTTCTACTATGCTGGAGGAGAGCTTCCCCTGCATGTTATTTAGCTGCTCTCTCCCAGCCTAGGATGAGCTTGTCAAACAGATACCCATGCTATTCTGGATCACTCCCAGGTACTGCAGGTTGGTGAGATAGTATCCCCACAACTTGATGGCCTTCACCTGTTCCTCCAGGCAGTTAAACAGCTGCAGCTGGAAAAGAAAGGTTGGAAAATGTATTTGTTCCATCTAGGATAGACACTACTGCATTTCACTATACAGAGGTCAAAGCTGTGAGATAGTGGTGTCATGCTAAGCTATGAGAGGTTAGTCCTTCTGTCCCCCCAGAAAAACCCCCTCAGATTGCTGCATGCTGGCACTTGTATGTTTGAGCTAATTAATATTGTTAGTGAACATCCTTTCCCACTACTGCAGCTAAGAACAAAGGTCCCTAGCTCAAAGGTTGATCTCTGAAGCAAGGGGGTGGTAAGCAGCTTGTCTACACTCCCAAAGAAGTCAAACACAGCTGTAGTAAAGGGACTTCTTCTTAAAGCATGTCATCTCTTAGTTCTTCATCCCCCATTCCGTGGCCTCCAGGCACCAGAAGCCATTCTGCTGCAGTAGAGAAGTTGGGGGAAAGTAAAGGTAAGCAGCACTGATTCTTAGCTACAAAAGAAGAGGACAGGAAAGCCTGGGATGAACTGTGGAAGATAAGAATATATCCTAAGTTGCTTTTCATTTTCTCCTACACAGAAACAGTCCTTCATCTGTCCCCAGCGGAAGGAGTTTTCTGCCTGAGAGTGATATCTCCAGACCTTCTTCTTCCCCCTCTGCTTCTGTACAACAGAGTTTTCCTGTGACAGAGTGTAAAAGTGCCCCCCCAACTCCCCACCTTCTGTTCAGAGCTGCCCTGCATTTCCCTGTCACCATTCTCATGTGGGGTTCATTCTTTTCTGTAGCTAGGTTGTGCAAGAACAGTAGGGGCCTCTTTCAAGAATCTTTTCCAACTTCAAGCTTCACTACAGAGCCCCCAGGCTTTTCCTCTGCGCAACCCACTTTTATCTATGCACTGTTCACCAAGACACGAAACAACATGTAAGCTGCACCAGTTCCACCATGTACTGAAGACACACAGCCTGCTTCTCACCCTGACACTCCTTCCCCAGGCCTGGCTATGTCAGGATGGCATACCCATTCCTACTGAGAAATGTGTTATATTTGGTGCAGTGGTGCAGGATGGGTGTGTGGGGAAAGGATAGCTCAGTGGTTTTAGCATTAGCTAACCCCAGGGTTTGTAGCTCAATCCTTGAGGGGGCCACTTGGGTCAAATACATTAAAAAAATCTAAGGGGTGGTGACAGATCCTGCTGTTAGGGTAGGGGACTAGACTCAATGATACCTGAAGGTCACTTCACTCTCTGGTCTGTGAGATAGGTGTATTACCTTTGCTTCTGATTCAGGAATAAAAACAAGGAGTACTCCTGCTACAGCAAGGGATCATTTGATTATACGGAGATTATAAGAGCTTGGTCATACCACAGGAAAAAGTGACAAGTCCAGCAAATAAATCAGCACTAATATCCTGTGGGGAAGGCAAGGGCAGACATGTTAGGGAGTATGTGGAGGAATGTTTATATAGGTACTGCCATCCTATGATAACAGATGCTATGTAACTGCCCATACAGAAAAGATGCACACAAGATTAGATAGAAATTGCTTGGACTATACATGAGTTCCCATTTCTGGTGACATTTCTCAAGCAACACCAAAGCCTCTCAAATATCTGAAATGTTGTTCAGACCAACCCTCTGTTCTGTTTCACGGAGAACTCTGCAATCCCTTCTCTGTTCAGGTCTGTATCCAGTAAGCTGGGCTTTCTCACAAGAGAGACTGTGGTGGGAAGGTGCAAAGGCTGGAGCATCACAATGGAGAGTAAACAAGGATTGTGCCTTCCCTCATATCTCTGCAATGCCCAGCTCATTGCGGTCACTATGAAGCAAAAAATAATATTAACAAAGGTACAAGTGAGAGAATACAGCTGAAGCAGAGCAGTGGAGACATATAGGGAATTGGAGAGACACAAAAGGAGCCCTGGAACGTGGATGGGACCGGCCAGTATATGTGAAAATGCCAACAGTCATCTAACTATTCTTGTGGCAATTCAAAAACAGAGTATCCTGCACTTTGCAGATGTCTATTCCTCCCCACTACTGTCAGTGCAGCAAGTCTGACAGACCATTGCAAGAAGTGACTGAATACTCAGAAATCCAGCTGCCTGTGTGATCCATGTTTTCCCTCAAAGGGTCCCAAGTTCAGTGCAACAGGAAATCCCTCTCTAGGACATCCATATCTCTTAAGCACAACATCTAAAAACAAAATGAAGCACACATGGGTAGGTCTTCTCTTCCTTCCATTCCTAGTAAACAGCTTTTTAGCATGTGGAATGCATCCTGTTGCATCCCAGATCAGAAATGACAGATGATTCTTTGGAATAACAAGTGCCTCGGAGGGATGAGGGAGTCAACAAATGGAGTTCCTGGATGCTCTGTAAGGTCCACTTTTATAGACTATCTCAAGTGTTAAGCCATGTTAGAAAAGCATTCTTCCCAAAAGAACCACCTATTTAAATTAAGGTCCTCTTTGTAAAGCAACCGCACAGGGAATGGGAGTCACAGAATGCACATTAACACTGAACTGTAGAAAAATTATGTCCTTGAATGCTGGTGCTAGTACAAAGATCTCACACTCATCTGTCCAGTCTGTTCTAAACTGAGGATAGCTGAAAAGGCAAAAAGCAACATGGACAGCAGCTTGGCCCTGCTAGTGTTCCAGTTATTACTATGTTATATGACAGATTCCTCAGTCAGCTCCGTAGGGCTACCTGTGCTTCCTGGTGGTTTACTGGTGTACCTCAGAGACTCACAGTGGCCCCTTAACTGCTCAGATCTTTCCAAAACCAAATGGGAAGAAGGGGCTTTTGAAGTCCGGGGGGGTTCTTTTGAAAGGCTCCCAGCCACACGAGCAGCATGAGTTTCAAAAGCAGCACTTTCAAAATGCATGCAGATGCCATTATGCTAATGGATGCTGCACATTCATGGAAGTGCCTCATTAGCATCTGCCAAAGTGGCTCATTAGCATAGCCCTTTCAACAAACGGGGGCTAGTGTACCCACAGCCAAAAGCATTAGCCTACCATCCCGAATCTGCCTCCTTTCAGATCCCTACAGCCTGTCCTACCTGCTGTGCTCTGCCACTTGACTTGCTTGGACGGGGTTCTGTGGCACAGAAAGTGGGTTGTTGGGGTGGCACACAGCCTCCAGCTGCTCTTGGCCTCCCCTGGGCCAGCTTTTGTTTTTCCCTTCCTTCCTGCCATTTTGCAGGCTGCTTTTACCCCTCTTCCCCTGCCCCCGTCCCCTGCCTCCAGGTAGCTCTTGGAGCTGCTGAGTAGGTGGGCAGGGGGAGACTTCTGCTGCTCCCTTCTTTCCATCTTCCTGGGGGGCGGTCTGCTAGCCCCTCACTTTGGGCCCAGAGTTTCTGTCTCATGGTTGCTGCTTCCTCATCGCTGCGGACAAGGTAGGGGGCTGATTTCCAGCAGCGGCTGGGCTTCCCTCCACAGCTTAGCATAGAGTGGTGTGTTTGCGGGGGGAGGGCGGATTTGTGTGGAGCCCTATATCACCTGTGCTCCTGGAGAGTGGCTGTGCAGTTGGGGTGGGGTGTTGGGGTGTGGTCCCCACCCCACTTCTGCCACCTCCATTGCTGCCTCTACCCTAGCCCCAGCTGCTGCTGGGGCCTTTCCACTGGGGCCCCACCACCACCATTTGCTCCCTCCTCCTCTGCTTCATGAGTCTCTGCAGCAGCTGCTGTAGGCCTGTTCTCAGGCACCCATGGGCACGCCGGTCCCCCTACAACCCCCTCCCATTCGCTTGTCCTAGGTCAGCCTTTGCTGCCTACCCCTACCCATTGTTTATCCTCCCCTTTCTACTTGCTCACACCCTGCCACCTTTTTTCTGCTTCCCCTCTTCCCTTTTCTCTCACCCCCTCACACACATTTTTTGAGTCACTTTGTCATCCCAGTGCAGCAGTAGGAGCTGGTTTACCATCCTGTGCTGGGAGTTGTGACTTTCTCCTTTGTTCTCTTGCCCTTCCTTCCTCCTTTTACCACCCCCACCCCCACCTGGCCAGGCCCTCACCCTGGCTGGTGGGGGAAGGGTAGGTACTCCTTCTTTTCCCCTCTCCTCCCACCTTGTTTTGTTAACCACCCCGCCCCCACCAACATGCCCAGACCTAGAATCCCAGCAAGTTTGCTGCTTGCTGGGAGCTAGAATCCAGGATGTTACAGAGCCTCAGCCACAAATCATCAAACCTGTAGACTATTACCCCTTCCTACTTCTCCATGTAGGAACTAATGATACAGCGCAGAGTGATCTTGATGAGATCTCTGCAGACTATGTAACCCTATGAAGAAAGATCAAAAAATATAGAGCACTAGTGGTGTTCTCATTCATCCTCCCTGTGGAAGGAAAGGGTCTGGGTAGGGATCGTCAAATCACCGAAGTAAATGCGTGGCTGCATAGGTGGTGTAGCAGAGAAGGATTTGGTTTCTTTGACCATGGGATTCTGCTTCAGGAACAAGGACTGCTGGGAAGAGATAGGATCCACCTAACAAAGAAAGGAAAGAGCATCTTTGTGGGCAGGCTTGCAAACCTAGTGAGGAGAGCTTTAAACTAGGTTTATCGGGGACAGAGGGAGTAGGGTACAACAGAGTATGATTCTTAGGTGAGGAGCAGAAAGTGGGTCAATCAGCCACTTCTCTAAGGTGCTTGTACACAAATGCAAGAAGCATGGGGAACAAACAGGAGGAACTAGAGGCCCTGGCACAGTCTAAGAAGTACGAAGTGATTGGAATAACAGAGGCTTGGTGGGATGACTTGCATAACTGGACTCGCTCTATGTCTGGGTCTACACGTGCCCCTTCCTTTCGAAAGCGGCATGTTAATGCGCAGGTTTGAAAGATGCTAATGAGGCACTGCAATGAATATGTAGTGCCTCATTAGCATAATGGTGGCTGCGGCGATTCGAATGTGCGGCTTTTCAAATCGTGCGCCACCCGTGAAAACGGGACCTTCCGAAAGGACCCCCCCAGTTTTCAAAAGCCCTTCTTCCTATCTGTGATCGGAAGAAGGGCTTTCGAAAACTGGGGGAGTCCTTTTGGAAGGTCCCGTCTACATGGGAGGTACGTGAGGGAGTGTTTTGATTGCTTAGAGCTCCGGGATAAGGAGGGAGTAATATCAGTTGTGTCTTTGTGTTAAGCTTAGAGGTGGAAGCAATAGCAGTGATGTTTTAGTTGGTGTCTGCTTAGACCGCTAGATCAGGGAGATGAGGTAGATGAGGATTTGTTCAGATAGCTAAGAGAAGCTTCCAAATCAGAGGCCCTAGTTCTCATGGGAGATTTTAATTATCCAGACATTTGTTGAGAGACCAATACAGCAGCACACAGACAATCCAGGACGTTTTTAGAGAACATTGGGAAAACCTTCCTGGTACAAGTGTTGATGGAACCAAGCAGTGGCCATGCACAACTTGACTTGATGCTCACATAAGGGAAGAACTAGTAGAACTAGAAGTGAGTGACAATCTACGAGATGGTAGATTTCAGGATCCTTACAAAAGGAAGAAAGTTGAGCAGTAATTTCCAGACCCTTGATTTCAAAAGAGCAGACTTCAGCTCCCTGAGGGCACTGATGGGCAGAATCCCCTGGGAAATGAAGATGAAGGGGAAAATGGTTCAGGAGGACTGGCAATATTTTAAAGAGGTCTTGCTGAAGCCACAGGAGCAAACCATCCCGCTGCATAGTAAGAAATGCATATATGGTAGGCAAACAGCTTGGCTTAACAGGGAAATACTTGGTCAGGTTAAACTCAGAAAGAATGAGACTAAGTGGAAAAGTGGACAGATGACTAAGAAGGAGTATCACTGTATGTCTGGAAAATGCCAGGCAGTAATCAGGACAGCAAAGGCACAATTGGAACTGCAGCTGGCAAGGGATGTGAAGGGTAACAATAAGGGTTTCTACAGGCATGTTAACAATGAGGGTTATCAGGGAAGGTGTGGGGCTGTTACTGGATGAGAGAAGTAACCTAGTGACAGACGATGTAGGAAAAGCTGAAGTACTCAATGCTTTTTTGCCTCAGTCTTCACAGGCAAAGACAGCTCCTACACTACAGTGCTAGACAATTCAGTATGGGAAGGTAGAGGGCAGCCTTCGGTGGGGAAGGAACGAGTTAAGAGCTTAGAAAAACTAGATGTACACAAATCCATGGGTCTGGATTTAATGCACCCAAGGGTACTGAGGGAATTGGCAGATGTCATTGCCGAGCCTTTAGCCATTATCTTCAAAGACTCTTGGAGAAGAGGAGATCAGGAGAGATCCTAGATGACTGGAGAAAGGCAAATGTAGTGCCCATCAATTAAAAAGGGAAGAAGGACAATCCAGGGACCTATGGACCAGTCAGCCTTACCTCCGTACCTGGGAAAATAATGGAAGGGATCCTCAAGGAATCCATTTTGGAGCACTTGGAAGAAGGGAAAGTAATCAAAAGTAGTCAACATGGATTCACCAAGGGCAAGTTGTGCCTGACCGATCTGATTAGCTTCTTTGATGAGGTAACTGGTTCTGTGGACATGGGGAAATCAGTGGCTGTGATATACCTTGACTTCGGCAAAGCTTTTGGTACAGTCTCCCACTACATTCTTGCCCATAAATTAAGGAAGTACAGATTGGATCCATGGACTATAAGAGGGATAGAAAGCTGGCTTCCCGTAGGGGAAATCTAAAGATGATGGTGAGAAACTGTTCCCAGTGGTGTCAGATGGCAGAACAAGGAGTAATGGTCTGAAGTTGCAGAAGTAGAGGAGTAGGTTGGATATTAGGAAAAGTACTTCACCAAGAGGATGGTGAAGCACAGGAATGTGTTGCCTGGAGAGGTGATGGAATCTCCATCCTTGGAAGTTTTTAACTCCTGGCTTGACAAGGTTCTGGCTGGTATGATGTAGCAAGGTCCTTAGCTGGTATGATTTGATTCTGCTTGAAACAGGGGGCTGGACTAGATGACCTCCTGAGGTCCCTTCCAGCCCTAGGATTCTATATTCATAAGTCTTTAGGCAAAGGATCTAGGGGAGGCAACAGTTGTCAGTGAAATACACAACTACCTATTAAACACCATGGCTACGTCTACACTAGCACAATACATTGAAGTAGACTATTTCGCAGTAAGAACATCAAAATAGGCTACTTCGACGATTCTTGTCTACATGTCCTCCAGGGCTGGCAACGTCGATATTCAACATTGAAGTAGCGACAGGGAACGTCGAAAGGAGCCGCCCTGGAAGGAAATGTGGAGTGTCCACACACACAAGCACCCTCTTTCGAAATAAGGGTCCAGGAAAGACCACGGACCGGGTCACAGAGCACACTAGCCCTTCTGGGGCAGCTGCAAGCTGCTCCTTTAAAAGGCCCCTCCCAGACACACCTGACCTGTACAGCACGAGGTCTGCAGAGAAGTAGCCACTCTCTCGCAGACCAAGTCACAGCAGATATGGACACCCAGCAGCAGCAGCAGCAGCAGCAGCAGCAGCAGGAAGCAGAGGCCCTCCAGGTAGTCATCCAGGGGGCAAGTGCCCTACTAGGTGCTGCCTGGGAGGCCGCCCAGTGGCTCCTGCCAGAGAAGCCCTCCCTGGAGGCAGACACGGATGCCCCTGACAACCGGGCTCCCCTTTTCCTCCCTCACCGGCTGCTCCCCCACCTCTGGAGCTACCCCCAGCAGATCCGAGTGCTGGGAGCAGCTCATCATAAGGGAGTGGGATGACGATATGTGGCTCCAGAACTTCCGCATGCACCGGCAGACCTTTCTCAAGCTCTGCCAGTGGCTCACCCCAGCACTGAGGCACCATGACACCCAGATGCGGTGTGCCCTCCCTGTCGAGAGGAGGGTCGCAATAGCCATCTGGAAGCTGGCCACTCCAGACAGCTATCGCTCTGTGGGACACCAGTTTGGAGTGGGAAAGGCCACGGTCAGGGCCATCATCATGGAGGTAAGGAGGCCCAGGCATGCACCCACTGGGGGGTGGGGGGGCCGGGGGGCCGGGTGTGGGGCTGGAAAGGGAGGGGTACAGGGGAGGGATGGGCTGGGCAAGTGGGGTACCCAGGGAGGTGCCTGGGAGGGGGCCTGGGGGAAGGGCCCTGAGGCACCCTGCAAAGCCTCATGGGCACCTGTGGTCCCTCCCAACAGGTGGTCCATGCACTTAATGCCATGTTGCTCCAGAGGGTCATCCGACTCGGGGACCTGGACGCAGACGTCACCGGATTTGCCTCCATGAGGTTCCCAAACTGCTTTGGGGCCCTGGATGGGACCCACATCCCCATCCGCGCCCCGGAACACAGCGGAGGAAGATACATCAACCGCAGGGGCTACCACTCCTTGGTCCTGCAGGCCATGGTGGCCAGTCGGGGCCGCGTCCAGGACGTGTACGTGGGCTGGCCCGGCTACACACATGATGCCCATGTTTTTAGGAACTCAGACCTGTGTCGCCGGCTGGAGGTGGGGACCTACATCCCCCAGAGGGATCTCTCTCTGGGGGACACCACCATGCCCCTCTGCCTCATGGTGGACACAGCCTACCCCCTCTAGCCCTGGCTCATGCGCCCGTACACCGGCCACTCCAACGCCAGCCAGGAGCGGTTCAATGCCCGCCTGAACTACACCAGCCAGGTGGTGGAGAGAACATTTGGCCCTCTGAAGGGCCGCTGGCGGTGCCTCCTTGCCCGACTGGACGTCGGCCTCCAAAACATCCCCCCAGGTTGTGGGAGCATGCTGCACACTCCACAACATCGTTGAGAGCAAGGGGAAGGCTTTCGTCCAGGGGTGGGCGGTTGACAGCAGCACGGGCTTCCCCCAGCTGGCTGCTGCACCCAGCTGCCAGGCCCACCATGAGGGGGGTATGGGTACGCGAGGCCCTGCGGACCCACATCGATCAGGAGACCCCTGAGCACCTCCCTGGCCTTCCCCAGAAGACCCCCCCCCACCAGCCCGCACTGCCTGCACACCGCCCCAACACCTGCATGCCACCCCCCCAACAAGCACACGCCTCCAGCTTTTTGGAAAATAAAACCTTTTTTTTTTTTTAAACCGGATAACTTGTTTGGTTCACCAAAGAAACTGCAGCTAATATACAAAAAGGGGGACAACTATATACACGGGCCAACAGCCAAGCCGTCCGCCGGGCCCCCATCAGGCCGGAGTGGGGGTAGAGGGGCGCGAACCCCAGCGGGTACGGCTCGCAACCCGCCCCCCGCCATGTCCATGGTCCCCGGCGTGGTCGGCTGGGGGCTGAGAGGACCAGCAAGTATGGCCAGGATGCCTCCACTGGCCAGTCTTCAGCCCCATTAGGCTCTGTGGAGCTTGCCGGTGGTGAAGTGGGTGGGGCAGCAGGTGGGGGCAGCAAGCAGCGAGGCGGGTGGAGTGGCAGGCGGGGCAGCAGACGGTGAGGTGGATGGAGCGGCGGAGAGGGTGGCCCGGAGGGGCAGCGGAGGGTGGGAGCCTGGTGACGGCCTCCCAGATCAACCTGGCTATGTCCCTGAAAACCCCCATAAAGTCCTCCCATGCCACCCACTGCTGCGTGGACTCCTCCCACTCAAAACGGAGTCTTTCCTCCGCCACCTCTGTCTGCCGCTGGAGAGCTGCCAGGAGCTGAGGGTCCACTGGGGCCATCCCCAGAGTCCGGTGGTAGCAGGACCATCCCGCTGGCCTTGGGGGGTGTCTCTGGGCGCTGGCGGTGGCTGACCTCCGGCGGGCTGTCAGGTACAACAGAGGGTGACTGGCTGCCTGGGGCATTGGATGCTGCAGCTGGAGAGAGGGAGGGGAAGGATGTTAGTACAGTGCCCTGGCCCATGGCCCATTCTCCCCACCTCCTCTTGGGTGCTGGGTCTCCATCCCTGTCGGTGGGTTTGATGTCCCTGTTGGCTGTCTCCATGGCATTGTCTTCCCGCCCCCCCAGAGTCAAGACTGAGTTCTGTCCGTGGGTATGGGTGCTGATGGGCGCTGATGGCCATGCTGCTGTCCTGGGAGTGTACTGTGGCTGGGCATTCACGGGTTGGGGTCTGCTGGGCGTGTGTGAGGCTCTCGGTCATGGCTGGTGCCCCTGCCCTGTGGCCCATGGGTGTGTGCTCTGTGGGGTACGTACCTGACCGTCCATTGCCATGGTCAGGGGAAGCCCGGTGGGCGGATGCCTGGCTGGTGCTCCGGGAGGGGAGGTCGATGAAGCGACCCCCTCCTCACTGCTGGACCCCTCCTCCGCTGTCCTGAGGGGGGGCTCCTCGGCTGGGCCCCCGGGCATGGGGCTGGCCTCTGGGCCAGACTCTAGTTCCGGGCCAGACTCTAGTTCTGAGGCTCGTCGGCCGCAGTGTCAAGGGTGGCCGGGAGGAGGAGATGTCCCAGGGGCCCAGGATGGCCCTGAGGTCCCTGTAATAAGGGCAAGAGGTGGGGGCAGCCCCAGACCGGCTGGCTGAGTCCCGGGCCTGGGCATACCCCTGCCGCAACTCCTTCACCTTATTCTGGACATGATCCGGAGTGTGGGCAGGGTGACCCCAGGCAGCCAGGCCCTCGGCCAGTTGGGCAAACGCTTCTGCATTCCTCCGCTTGCTCCCCATCATGTGGAGCACCTCCTCTTCACCCCAGAGCCCCAGCAGGTCTCGGAGCTCGGTCTTCGACCAGGAGGGGCCCCGCGTCCTTTTGGCCCCCCCACTTGGCTGCTGGGGGTGCCTGGGTCCCCTCTGGAGGGGAGACCTGGGGGCGCTTGGGGACTGGCTTGAGGCCATGTGTGGAGGCAGTGGGAATCGGGGCCTCTGAAAAGCATGTAGGGCTAGCACGTGCCTGTGCTGCTGCCTGCACGCGCTCAGCTTCCTGCCACAGGAAGTCCAGATCCGTGGTGCCTTTAAGGCTGCTGCGTGTGCGGACCATAGAGCCCTGCAGGGGCTGGATAGAGCGTCTCACCCCCTCAGCTGATGGCCGCCATGGAGGACCCCGCTATTTCGAAGTAGTGGGATGCGGATCATCTACACACATCCTACTTCAACGTCTTGCTGCCTAACGTTGCTTTCAACGTCGAAATAGCACCCGGCGAGTGTAGATGCGATGGGTGCTATTTCGACGTTGTGATGGCTACTTCAAAGTAGATGGCTAGTGTAGACGCACCCCATGAGTAGTAAGGTGTGTACACAAGACCTTGTCTGAAAACCAGCATAGTAACTGTCCAACTGTAGGAGCTGTGACACATCATATTCAGTATTTTGTCTCAAAAATAACTAGAATTGCAAAGGAAAGGCCAAGTACCCCCACACTATCACACCTGTGGGTGATCTGTCACCCTATGGATGTCTCACTATAAAAACTAATGGATAATGGATTACATGATGAAGTATGAGGTTTTTTTAATCCATTCCAATACTTCTGTATTAACTCTAACACCAGGTATTCTTATTCATACAAGTGTCCAGACCCTCTGAATATTAATAATCTTCTCCTGAACATCTGTGGTAGTGCATCCCACAGCCTAATTTCACACTAAGCAAACAAGTGCAGCCTCCTCTCACTTTTTAATTTGCTACTATTTGCTTTTGTTGACTTGTTTTCCCCATCTCAGTAGAAGAACAAACTGATCTGCTCATTGAGAATGTAGCTTCATTGACCTCTCCACTGTGAACAGACACAAAAACAGAACAACAATAAAGTAGAATGGGAACATTGTGGTGTTTAGAAGTAATACTGTTTGTAATTGCTGGAACTCAGAGCACTGGTGGCTGAGAGTCTGGAAGCATGGGAAACCGGAAGGAGAAGGGAGGATATTAGCTGGGGGCATAGGAGAGCTACAGAATGATGCAGCAGCTTTGTACATAGGTTTCACTTTTGTAAATAAAGTTCTATTGAAGTTTGCTAATACCTTGCTTGCACAAAGCAACAAGCATATACTCTTAGGTGATGAATACAGTGAGAACTATGGATGCAGCCCCTTCCCTACAACTGACACTGCTCTGAAGCTACCTCAGATTTAAAGTTTTTCCCTAATTCCTCCTCTACCACAGATCTTTGAGAATTACTACATTCTCTGCCCAATCAGTCTTTTGTAAGTGCTGAATGGCCACAGTCTAACACCTCACTCCATTCTCTCTTCCAGCCTCCCAGGGTGGACTAGGACTCCCATGAGACATGATGGCAACTCAGGCAGATGTAGGTCACTGGCACACCAGCCCAAGCAAAGTATTCCAGTGAATCCTAATTGAGGCTTATTGTTCTCCAGACAGCTACGTCTACATGTGTATGCTACATCGAAATAAGCTATTTCGATGAACAACGTCTACACGTCCTCCAGGGCTGCTGCCGGCGATGTTCAACGTTGACGTTGGGCAGCACCACATCAAAGTAGGCGCTGCAGGGGGGAGTCTACACGCCAAAGCGGCACACATTGAAATAACGGTGCCAGGAACAGCTGCAGACAGGGTCACAGGGTGGACTAGCACTTCCGGGGCAACAGCTAGCCACTCCCTTAAAGGGCCCCTCCCAGACACACTCAGTCTGAACCGCACGCGGTTTGCAGAGCCATAGGCACGCACACCTCGGCAAAGCAGTTATGGACCCCCAGCAGCAGCAGCAGCAGCCGCCGCCAGAGGTCCACCCAGCCGTCCCTGCAGGAGCAGTGCTCACCCTGCTCAATGCCATGCAGGAGGGCAGCTGATCACCTTTTAGTCACAGAAGAGTAGCTGCCCCCAGGGGAGGAGGAAGCAACCCCAGACCCTGCTGTCCTTTGCCCCCCTCCCCACCCCACCGTCACACACTTCGCCGGCTTTGGAGCTACCTCACGAGCACCGACTGGTGGGAGCAGCTGGTGCTTGGTGAGTGGGACGACGACCGCTGGCTCCAGAACTTTTGTATGAGCTGGCAGACATTTCTGGAGCTCTGCCAGTGGCTCACCCCCGCACTGAGGCACCAGGACACCGCCATGTGGCGTGCCCTCAGCGTGGAGAAACGGGTCGGCATCGCTGTCTGGAAGCTGGCCACTCCAGACAGCTACCAATCCATGGGGCAGCAGTTTGGCGTCGGCAAGGCCACTGTCGCGGCTATCCTCATGGAGATAAGAGGACCCACAGGGAGGGGAAGGCAGCCCTGGGGGGGGGGAAGGGGAGCCCTGGGGCGGGGGGGAGGGCCAGACACACCCTGCACACCCCTCATTGGTGCTCTCCCATGTCCTTCCCCTACAGGTCGTCCGCGCCATCAATGCCCTGCTCCTCCACAGGCTTGTGAGGCTTGGGGACCCGGATGCTGCCATCACGGGGTTTGCCACCCTGGGCTTCCCAAATTGCTTCAGGGCTCTGGATGGGACCCATATCCCCATTCGTGCCCTGGAGCACAGCGGAGGACGCTTCCTCAACAGGAAGGGCTACCATTTGGTGGTCCTCCAGGCCTTGGTGGACAGCCGGGGCCGCTTCCTGGACATTTATGTTGGCTGGCCTGGCAGCACCCATAACGCCCGGGTATTCAGGAATTCGGGCCTGTGCTGCCGGCTGGCGGCGGGGACCTACACCCCCAGTGGGAGATTCCTGTGGGGGACACCATGATGCCCCTCTGCGTCGTCGCAGACAAGGCGTACCCCCTCCGGCCCTTGCTCACGCACCCTTACATGGGCCATCTCACAGCCAGCCAGGAGCGCTTCAACACGCGCACCAGGTGGTTGAGCGCACATTTGGCCTCCTCAAAGGGTGCTGGAGGTGTCTCCTCACCCACCTTGCTGCGGGCCTCACCAACATCCACCAGATAGTGGGCGCGTGCAGCGCACTCCACGACCTGGTCGAGAGCAAGGGGGAGGCATTCTTTCAGGGCTGGGCTGTGGAGGCTGGCAGGGCTGATGTGCAGGCACCCGCTGCCCCCCAGTCGCCAGGTGGACCCCGAGGGGATCTGGGTCCGGGAGGCCCTGCGGGCCCATTTCGACCAGGCCGCAGGGTGAACACTGGCAGGCCCCCCCCTGCACCCCCCCATCCTCCGCAACACTCCCTGCCCCTACGCCTGCACCACAGAGCACCCAAGAGCACCCCCTCCCCCCGACTTTTCTTGCAAATAAAAATAGACCTGTTGTTCGTGAAACCACAAAACGGTGAATTTTCTTATTATATTATTACTACAAATATATTATATATTATTATAATATGATAAACAAACTGTGGAACACAAGGAAGGGAGAACTATTTACATGGGGCGGGCAGGTATCACAAAATGACAGGGGTCTAATACAAACGATATACAACATAAGGGGATAAGTACAAAGGGGCGGGGGGCACGTCCTGGGCCCCACACCCCCAATGTCCAGCGCTGGGGGTTGGCGGGCTCGACCCTCGCCTTGGCCTCAGCCCTGGCCGAGGCTGGCTGGGGGCCGGGCGAACCGGCAGATACAGCCGGCGAGTGTCAGCAGGCCCCAGGTCCCCCTCAGTGGAAGGCCCCTCAGTGGCGGATGGCGGTGGGACAGCGGGTGGAGCAGGCAGGGCGGGTAGAGCGGTGGCTGGGGCGGCATGGCGGGGGGGGGTGCCAGGTAGTCCGTGATGCGCTCAAATGTGCGCATAAAGGCCCCTGATGCCTCCTGGCACCAGGCCAGTGCCCGCTCCTGTAGTTGGAGGCACCGCTCGTCCACCCGCAGGCGCTGCTCTGAGACCTCCAGCTGCTGCCGGAGGATCGCCAGCAGCTGGGGGTCCGTTGCCATCCGGTGGTGGTGCTGGGTCCGCCGTCAGCCCTGCCCTGGGGCTGGTCGGTGCTCCACCGAGGGGCTGGCCTGCAGTGATGGCCCCAGTGGGCTCTCTGGGACCACTGACACCTCACTGGCGCTCTCCGGTCCCTCCGATGGTGCAGCTGCGGAACACAGGGTGACAGAAGAGTGGAGACAGCCGTTAGTGTGGACCCCAAGCTGTGGCCCTTGTCCCCTCACCCCCTCTGCTGCTGCTTACCCATCCCCGGGAGATGCTGCTGATGATGATGGGTGTCCCACCCCCTCCCCCCGGGGGACCCTAGTTTCCGCTCCCCCCATCCCCAGGGCTGGGGCATGACACTGTCGTGCTTGGGGGGGTGGGGGCAGGAGCTGATGCACTCTTCTGAGGGACATGCCACTGCTGTCCTTGGGGCCATGGTCATCTGGGCATGTGGAGGGCCCTGGTCATGTCTGTTGTCCCCCACCCGCCCCCCAACCCTGGGGGTGTGCACCGGGGGGGGGGTGGTACATACCTGATGGTCCACTCCCATGGTCGGGGGACACCCTGTGGGTGGACGCCCTGCTGGAGCGCCGGTACTGCACCGCGATGTGGAGCCCCCTGTCACTGGAGGAGGATTCCCCTCCCCCCTCCTCCTCCTCCTCCTCCAGCATCCCAGGGGTGGGCGCCTGGGGGAGCCCCTGGGGTGCAGGGCTTGCCTCCGGGGCGGACTCCTCCTCCGGGGCCTGCTGGGGCTCGTCGGCCAAGGTGTCAAGAGTGGCTGGCGGGGAGGAGGTGTGCCGGGGGTCCAGGATTTCCCTGAGCTCCCTGTAAAAGGGGCAAGTGGCGGGGCCGGCCCCAGATCGGCTGGCTGCATCCTGGGCCTGGGTGTAACCCTGCCGCAGCTCCTTGACCTTACTCCTGACATGGTCAGGAGTGCGGGTAGGGTGACCCCGGGCGGCCAGGCCCTTGGCCAGCCGAGCGAACGCATCCGCGTTCCGCATCTTGCTCCCCATTACCTGGAGCACCGCCTCCTCGCTCCAGAGCCCCAGCAGGTCCCGGATCCTGGCCTCCGTCCAGGAGGGCCCCGCTGCCTCTTCCCCAGCTGGCTGCCAGCCTGGGAGCCCTGGCTCCCCTTGGGGGTGGTGCCCTGGGGGGGGGGGTGTGGGGGGCAGGCGGGCAGCCATCGCAGCGGGGGTGGTGTCTCTGGGCTGCAAGGAGGCATGCAGGCTGGCCGCGTGGCTGGGCTGCCGCCTGCATGCTCTCTCAGCTTCCTGCACAGGAAGGCAGGGGGGCGGGGAGCTTTAAGGGGCCGCTGCACGTGGCGACCATAGAGCTCAGGGGCTGGAGAGAGCCTCTCTCAACCCCTCAGCTGATGGCCGCTATGGCGGACCCCACTATTTTGATGTTGCGGGACGCGGATCGGCTACACGTGCCCTACTTCGACGTTCAGCGTCAAAGTAGGGCGCTATTCCCATCTCCTCATGAGGGTAGCGACGTCAATGTCTTGCTGCCTTACGTCGATGTCAACTTTGAAATAGCGCTCGCCACGTGTAGATGTGGCGGGCGCTATTTTGAAGTTGGTGCAGCTACTTCAAAGTAACTAGTATGTGTAGATGCGGCTGATATGTGCTATTTCACCCTTTTCATCCTGAACAAAGACAGGAAACAAACATTGAAATATCAGTTTCTCCTCAGAAGATTAAATTTTGGAGCTTCAGTTAGGTCTGTTTCCTGGGAACTGCATACTGTTAGATAGGACTGGGGCACATTACAAATCTAAGTTACATTTGTAACTGGATAGTGTTTTCCCTCCATGTATCTAGGAAGTCCCCAAACCTGAAAAGGGTGCTCAGTTGTGGGCAACATTTTTCAGCTGTTATACGAAAACTGGCCTGACTGGAATGTAAAGCAATAAATATATTAGGGGACTAGATTAAGCACATTAGAAAGATTAGAAGGATTTAATAGCTAAAACTTGCTTAACAGATGATCAAGAAAGCAGATGGACATAGCACATCTATACAGGCTGGACAGATATAAACATCAAGACATTTATGCTAGTATTTTGGAGGTAGCTAGGAATTATGCACAGAAATAGACTGAATAACAAGGAAGTTTTCTGTAAACTATGGTGGTATTCTAAAGATAGCCAAATTAACTACCAATTTTTTTTTAAAAGGGAGGTGAAGCTATTTTGCCAGGTACTTTGAGCAGACAGTGATTTCTACTTGAAGCCTATTTTACATTTGATCAGAGGGCTCCTAAATCAAACAAAAGCACAAAACATTTTGGCTGTGTCTACACTTGCATTCCCCTTTTGAAAGAGGCATGTGAATGAGGGAAATTGAAAATGCAGATGAGGTGCATGTTTACATAGGTGATACCTCATTTGCATATTCTTTTGAAAGAGTGTCTTTAGAAAGACGAAATGCAGTGTTGATGCGGCTCTTTTGAAAGTAAACCCCATCTCCCAAAGAACTCTTCTTCCCAATTTTTTTGGGTGGGCGGGGGGGAAGAAAGGTTATTTTGAAGATGGGGTTTACTTTTGAAAGAGCCATATGCAAATGAGGCTTCAAATATGTAAAGCTGCACTCATTTGTATTTTTGATTTCCCTTATTTACATGCCTTTTTCGAAAGTACAGTGCTAATGTAGACACAGCCTTCTTGGCATAGGGATGGTCTGTGGGTTTGACTTAATGAGGATAGTGTCTAAGGCAAAATCTGTGACTCCCTCCTGTCAGGGGCTAGAATATATTTCACAGCATGAAGGTCACCATAGCTACTTGTTCCCATTCTTCTCATGTCCACAATGAGCATTCTCTCCCTCAGCTAAGTTTTAGGTTGCACAGCTAGTATTAATATCATCTCCAGGGATGTGACTGGAGACCATTACTGCCCAATGCAAATGTTCTTCATCAGTGTCCCTCACCATTGTGGTGGGCAGTATGTTCATGAAGGAAACCCATGGTGTAGGTACAATACTACACTGCTAAGGAGAGGACTGTAACAACCAGCATGCTCTCTTCTTTCTTGTAGTTTTTAGGTATTACATATGTAATAATTATAAGTTGCCTAAAAAAGGCATTTGACTTCAATGGTCTGCAATGCTGTAACCAAAACACTTTAGTGCATGTATCAGCTGCTATGGTCAAATGTTATTTCACATGATGCAACGGTTGGAGGAAGAAGTTCATGAGCCACAGCTGCCACCATCTCGTGTGTATGAGACTGAGACGGCAGGGGCTGGGGAGGTGATTGTAGTACCAGCGGCGGCAGCAGCAGCAGCTCAAGCCCCGGCCAGGAGGATGCGGTAGCGGATTACGGCGCCAGCGGCAAGGGGCAGCATCACTTGGTGGCGGTAGCAGCCAGAGATTACGGGGGGGGGGGGCTCTCAGTCTAAGGGGAGTTGGGGGTAGGTCAGTGGTTTGAGTATTGCCCCCCCCCCAGCCCCAGGGTTGTGAGCTTAATCCTTGAGGAAGCCATTTAGGGATTGGGGCAAATAGATGTCAGGGGTGGTGCTTGGTCCTGCTAAGAGGGCAGGGGACTGGACTAGATGACCACCTGAGGTCCCTTCCAGCTCTCAGAGTTGTGTATGTGTGTATCTCCAGTTATGGAGCTGATTGACCCATGCCTTTTTCTTTAAAGAACCAGAAAACTGTGGAGTTTACCACCATGTTCCACACAGAAGTCTGAGTAGAGCACAGCCTGTAAAGACAGTGGCACATTCTCCCCCCATCAAGTGTAATCTAAGCGTTTTGTATTGCTGTACATTTCTCTAATGAAGAGCTTGTTGAAGATTGAATTTTACAGGCACCTGCGCAAGCTAACGCAGACTAGTATTTAACTCCTGCTAGCTACACAATAGACCCTGGTTCTTTCACAAGCTGCTTAGCAAATATGGAAGAAAAATTCTCTGGGTGGGGTATTAACATGGGCCCTCAAAGTCCTGGATTTAATTCTCTGCTCTGTGCCAGTCTCCCAGGGTAAGGGTTGGAATGAAGTCTGAACACCATGTATGAAGCAAGCAGGAGGGTTTATTACACATAGCGCTGGTGGAGTGTCACTTCACCCATCAGTATTTAGTGGCGCACTGCCAGACAATAGGTTACAACTGATTATATAGGTTATTGGTGGGCGGGGTTGGGGGGGAGGGGCGGAAACGGGACTATGGCATGGGTGTCACCCAAGCCTGGAGAGGTCTTAGCAGCAAGACGAAAAGAGCACAATGAGCCAATAATCTAAAAAGGTTACAGAGTATCCTCACCCACTGTTTATAGAACATCTTATCTCTAGTACAAGTGGCTTTTGGTAACAAGTTACTTAAATAAAGCAGACTTGCAATAACGTCTGTATGTCTAATTGGATGGCTGATGCGTCTACAAGAGTAATGTTGGCGCCTTACATGGGCACATCCAGGGGTGCTTATCTAGAAGATTAAAGCAAAAGAGCCAGTAACAGCACAGAGCAATAACAGATCTGTTTTGAGTACCAGCCTGGGATAGCAAATGGGGTGGTGTTACATTCCGGTTCTCACTTGCATGGCATCTTCTTGGAATGTGGTTGCCATGGCAACGATCCCTCCCTCCAAACCCCAAGGCCCTGTCCAAGTTGGGATGACCTTCACTGAGTCTTGTGAGGAAAATGTGTGGTTGGGGCAGGGAGGCGGGGGGGACACCAAGCAGGGATAACCTTCCACTCAAGTTAACTAGGTTTCTGAACTATAGGCTTATAGGCCTACGCCAGACTTTAGGATTCGGATGGTTGTGGGGGGGAGGGGTGGTCTTTAGCAGAATACCATAACCTGCCTCAGAAATTTCCATCCTACAATAAGTCACTTACAGTCTTTGTTGGCTTCCTGTAAAATAGGGATAATTCTTGCCTGGTGAGGATGGGGGTATTATGATGATTCAGCTGCAAGAGTATTAAAAACCAGAGAAGTGTCTTTGATAGAAAGGGGCTAGGTTATATGACTTTGGTTATGTTCAGCAGTGTTTATGACTTCCGATTTTCCTTATGTTGGGAACCCTTGAAATATTGCAAAAGATGAGGCAGAATGCATAGTTCATGGGGGGGGACGTTGAATGCAGTCTGCTCTACCTCACTTTAGTTGACTAGCTGGTTACAAATGTGTATGTATAACCTCAGCTATATGTTGCCCATCACTGCATGGTTTGAAGAATCTAATGCTGCAGCCGAAGCATAGATTTTTTTGAGCAAATGCCTCAAAGTTCTTTCTCCTATTCACTGGCGCTGTCACAGTCTCTCTATACTTTAACTAATGCTCAGTACAATTTTTGGATTACTGCCCTGAGAGTGAAGATTACAGAAACAATCAGTTTAAATGCACTATGAGAGCTATAGCGAATATGTGCTAGAGAAGTACAATGCACTAGCTATTCATGTGCTGTCATGTTCACACAGCAGTACTCAGCTTTTCCATATTCTATTTGTCACTAAGCTGTCGCCACTGCTTTGTTTCTGGGTTCTTTCATCTCTGCTCCATTGCCTAGAATATAATCAGTGAATACAAAGATCAATTAGCTGCTGCATCACCTCAAAGCTGTGTTGCAGGATCCTTTGGTCATCTTATTGCCCAAGCAGTTCTTTCCAGGATCAAGAAGTAAGGGGGCAGCATCTCAGATAGTGCTCAGGTGAACATCAGTGTCAGCAGTCACTCATATGGACACGCCTTTCCTTTGTCTGCTCACTGCAGAGCTGTTCCTTCTAGCTTTGTCTACATGTAAGCATCCCTTTGAAAGGGCAAAAATTGAAAGATGGCATTCGAAAGTGCACCTTTTGAAAGGGATCAGCCACATGTTAACTTCACATCAATGGGTCAATCTGTCCTTTCAAAGGGCTGCTGCGTTCTTTTGAAAGGGAGTGTCCACATGGCTCCAGGCACTCTTTCTAAATAAGGGGGCAGAAAATGCCATGGATGGGGTCCCATGGCCAACAAGTCCTTCCAGGGCTGCAGCCAACTGCTCCCTTAAAGGGCCCCTCCCACCACCTTCCAGCCAAGCAGAGCCCACTCGTGCCCTGGGATGGAGTCCCAGCAGCCGCTCCTTGATGAGGATGCCCGCGTCATGGAGACCCTACTGGCAGCGCTATGAACCATTGCTGCAGCCGCTCCTGTTCTACTCAGGTGGCTGAGCAGCCTCCCAGGGACCCCCACCCAGGACACCGCTGTTCCTGCCCCCAGGTGCCCCTGCACCTCTGGAGCCATCCCAACAGCACCAACTGGTGGAAGCACCTGGTGCTAGGGGAGTGGTATGACAACTGATGGCTCCAAAAAATTGGCGTGTCCAGGCAGACCTGCCACTGGTTTGCCCCAGCACTCCGGCACCAGGACACCTGCATGTGGCTCGCTTTCTCCCTCAAGAAGCGGGTTACAATAGCTATCTGGAAGCCGGCCACCCTGGACTCCTACTGCTCCATGGGACACCTGTTTGTGGGTGGGCAAGGCCACTGTTGGGTCTGTACTCATGGAGGTAAACTGTGCCCAGGTCACATGCCCCCTATGGGAGCATGGAAGGGCTGGGGCAAGGGGAACACTCAGCTGTGGGGCCCAGGAAGGGACTGGGAGAGGTCAGGCAGGGGGCCAGGAGGGGGTGGGGACCATGGATGACCTGCCATGCCCTCAAGGACTGCACGTCACCCGCCCCACTGTATAGGTGGTTGGAGCGGTGAATATGATGCTACTGCACTGGGTTGTCCACCTGGGGGATCTGGATGCTGCCATCACAGAAGTCACTGCACTGGGCTTCGCAAACTGCTTTGGCACCTTGGATGGCACACACATCCCCATCAGTGCCCAGGACATAGCATCAGCCAGTATGTCCTCAGAAAGGGCTACCGTTCGGTGGTCCTCCAGGCCCTGACTCCAGGGGCTGGTTCACCTAAATATATGTGGACTGGGCCAGCCACACACATGATGCCAACGTCTTCTGGAACTTCAGGCTCTGCCAGTGCATGGGGACTGGCTCGTTCATCCCAAATTGGGAGGTTCCAGTGGGGGAGTGGGAATGTCACCATGCTGCTCTGCATGATGGCGGACGCAGCCTACGCCTTACAGTTATGGCTTATGTGGCCCTATATGGGCCACCGTGACCCCACCCAGGACATGTTCAACGGCCACCTCAAACAGGCCTGCCACATAGTGGAGTGGGCCTTCAGGTGCCTTAAAGAGAGGTGGTGGTGCCTCCACTTGAGGTTGGAGGTCCAGTTCCTCAATGTGTCTCAGGTGGTAGGCTTCTGCTGCACTCTACACAACTTTGTGGAGGGCAAGGGGGACACTGGGGGTCAGTGGGGCCTGCGTCATCTATGAGCAGCCAGGCACTGCCACCATCTGCCAGGGCCACCAGTATGGCCTCTGAATTAGGAAAGCCCTATGTTAGGGATTGGTGGCTGGATGCCTGTGACTCCCATCCACCACACACACACGCATCCACCCCTCACCATTCCCATCACCACCACTGCCACCACACGTGCACATCTACCACCCACCATCCCTCCCTGAAGAGCATGGCACAAAAGGGTGTTAGCAAAATAAAACTTTACCTGCACAATATCAAACCCTGAATGGAAATCGTTGTATGGGGGGAAACAACAGGGTACCAAGGCAGGGGGACAGGAGGGTTCTTACCCTGGAAAGGGCATGGGAGGGCTCAGTGCAGGGCTGGAGTGGTAGGCCGTGAGCCCTGTCAGTCCCAGGATCCCCTGCCCCCCACCCCAGGTGCAGGGTCCTCAGTGGGGCAGGGATGGGGCAGAGAGCACTGGGGTAAGGCCATGGGAAGTGCTCAGTGGGGGGAATGGCAGGGGGCTGGGCAGGGGGTCAAGGAGGCAGACCACATTGGTTGCATGCTCCCTGAGGGTGCTGCCGTTGCTGTCCAGGTTGGTCTGCAGCCTGTCCCAGGCTGTCTGCCACCGCTCCAATTTGGCCTCCATGAGTCAAAGGTGCCACTCGGCCACCTCAGCCTGGTAGTGGCTGGTCAGGTCTGCCTCTGCCCACCAAGGGGCCCTCTGGCCCCAGCCCCAGCAGTGTGTAGTGTGGGGGAGGGGCTAGGCCTCCACATCCACTGAGGGGCTCTCAGGAACAATGGAGGATGTGGGGCTCCCTCAGCCCTCAGATGGGGCAGTTGTATGGAGAGAAGGACAGTGTGCTGGTACCATATTATGGCCAGGGGGGACATGACCATGGGGTGGCATCCCTCCCCCTTGGGCAATCCTTCCTTGCTCCTGGAGACAGCATCCCATCTGATGGTGCAGCAGCCAGGGGGCATCTCGGGCAGGTGCAGGTTCCCGGCCCATGTGGAGAGGTCCCCAGGTACTGTCCAGCCCTGACTACCCACTGCCCCAGGTGTGGCTCATGGTACTGTCCACTAAGGGTGGGTGCTGGCCATCACTGATGGCCATCAAGGGGTGCCTTGTGCCAGGCCAGGCCAGGCCAGGAAGTGTGTGGCCTGGAACCACTGACTGGCACCAGCTGACTGGCAGGTGTATCACCCCGTGCCCTGCAGATCAGGGTTTGTGCTCTGCCACACACATACCTGAGGGTCCCTCGGTGACATCTGAGGATGCCTGGCTCCCAGTCACCTGGCTGGATAAGCAGGAGAGGATGTAGAAGGTCAGGCCCCCCCCGCCCCGATCAACCACTTGATGGTGACATCAGCCCTGGTCTGGGCTGCTCCTCCACCTCTGGCTGCAGTGTGTCAAGGACCACTGGGGGCAGGGAGCTGTCCCAGGGACCCTGGATACCCTGTAGCTACCTATAGTATGGGCAGGTTGCTGGAGCTGTCCTGGAGAGGCTGGCCTGGTCCCAGCCTGGGCATAGCCCTGTCGAAGTTCTTTAACTTTGCTGTGGACTTGGTCCGCAGCGCATTCTGTGTGGCTCCTCATCAGGAGGCCTGGGCCAAGCGGGTGACTGCAGCAGCATTTCACTGCTTCACGCCCATCTCTCGTAGGACCTCCTCCTCCTTCCACAAAACAAGGAGTCCCTCAGCTCCCTCTGTCCAGGAGGTAGCCCTTTTTTTTTTTGCTCCCAGGGCACTGGGAGCCCTGCAATGGTTCTGAGGCGGGGCCCTGGGACTCCTGGGGGGACTGGCTGCTGGTCATCGCTCACCACTGCTGCTCTGGGGCTATTCTGAGGGTGTGCTGGGGCTGCTCCTTGCATGCGCTCAGCTTCCTGCCACAGGGTTCTTGCTTGCATGTTGCTTTAAGTGCAGCCAGATGCAAGGATCATAGAGCCCTGCTGCTGCAGGCTACAGTGTCCCTGAGCTCCAGCTGGCCGGCACTGAGGCAGATTCCTCTTTTGAAAGAGTGAGCCATGGAACGTCTACATGTGCACTCTTTCAAAATAGTTTTTCCACAGGAAACGCTCTTCCTGATACAGGGTTGGGGTTTGGATTTCCAAGTCTGCCCCATGCTCCTTCAATTTTCTTTTGAAAGAATGGGTTACACATGTAGACATGTTCTTTCAAAAGAGGGCTGGATGTTTCGAAGTTTCTTGCACGTGTGGACACAGCGTCTGTGCCAATGCATGAAGATCCTTTTTTTTAGAGCCCTTTACTATGATGCTGTCAAATGCAGTCTTTTCAGGAGCCTACTCAGCACTTCTTATGTTATACTCCCTTTGAAGGCTACAGGGGTACAATGCAGCATTAGCCTAAAAGCAAGCACAAGACCCAAATGCCATTAACAAGTATTACCTGTATTAAATTCGGTTCTGCAGTTTATAGAATACTGTATAAGACTTTTGTCTGCTTCTCTGCAGTGCTGGACTCTGTCATGGAAAAGAGTCTCTACCTTTGGTAGTTTGTGACTGTGCATCCCCCTCTATTTAATTCATGTACGGAGTTAGGGGTTGCAGCATTTATGGTGGATTGTAGAAGAGGTTCTTTTTCAAAAAAAAAAAAAAAAAAAAAAAAAAATCGATGCCTGTTAGGGATCCCAGCTTTTTGCTACAGATAGACCAGCTCTATGGGAAAGACTTGGAGATGGTTTCTATCACACGCCACCAGAGACTCAATTAAATGCGGCAGGGTCTCTGTCCTTTGGAATGTGACGACTATTGGAACATTACTGAAACACATTATTAGTGACTGAAACAGGAGCCAGACCATTTTGTTGTCATAATTTGTTTGCTTCTCCATAGCAAACCAGGAAACATTAAAAACCAGGAATGTATACAACTGAACAGGGATTTCAAATATCCAGATGTGATTCTGGGTGTGGGTGACTGGACACAGCAGTTTCTTTAATAGTAGTGGTACAGCAAAGGGGTGTACAAATCCAGTTGATAAGCTTTTTCTGGTTTCAGGTCAACTCTGCTTATACTCATTGATTTACCTGCAGAGATGGTCTGACACTCTACAGCATGGATCCAGGCCCACATTGCAGGAAGTGCTTCAGACTGCTGGGTGCAGGCCAATTTGAACTAAATTTCAAGTTCATCCCAACCCCAAAAAATCAAATTGAAAACAAGCCTTAATTGATGCATCATGATAGACCCTTATTTGTCAGACACACAGCTCCACTAGTCAGCAGACTCCTCACTGATTTAAGGGCTTTAAAGAAACTTGGAAACCTGTTTGAGCTGGTTTGGAATCTTATTAAAATATATAATTCACTCTTTGGTGGTGCCAGTAAACAAGACAGCAGAACAGGCTTTTAGCGGGGACTGAAGAAAGCCTAAAGGAGCAGTTAAAAATTCCAAAAACATTTTTTCCTTTGCTAGTTTCATCACTCTGATCCTGGGAAAATCTCTTCATCTTAACACATAATAGGATTTCAACCACATAAAAGAGTATTTTAGAGGATTTACTCCGTTGAACATGTAAATGTCTTCCTTCAACTTTCCCCTCCATCCATTTTGTTTGCAGGACTGTCATCTTTGGTTTGTTTTGGAAAACTTCCATGGTTTCCCCAGTTTGAAAGCACCTATTGAATTTCTTTCAAATATTAAGTCAAGCAAGATGTGTCAGGCAGGATTACACAGTGGAAACATGGCTAGTAATGAGACTAATTAAATTTTGATACTTCAGCCTGGCTTGGGCAGGGTCAGTCCTCTGATCTTGTTAGCTTTTAAAGAGATCATGGGAATGACACTTCCCCACCCTGACTTTCAGGGACCCTCCTTTTCCTCCCCTGACCCCACCTCTCCAGCAGTATTTATTTCAGCCCTGCATTACAAGCCATCTCTAGCGCCTTTTTCAATGTAACGTAACTATACATTTATGCAGCTAAAGTTTGGGGATTTTATGCTGTTTTCTTAAGTACAGAATCACCAATCATTTTAATTTCACGGGTGTAACTGTACTGACTTTCAGTATCAAAAGAGCAGCTGTGGTTGCCAATACAGTTAGAATAAAAACATAATTGTCCAATTCTTGGCATTCTCAGAATTGTCCAATTAAACAAGCACTCTCATTTCTAACTGGGTTGTGTTCTTGGGCTTTATTCATCTGCTGTAGAGTTGAGTGGGTAAAGAAATAATGAGTGTTCTCAACAGCTTTTCTCTTTGATTTCCATGACTTTCTGCTCTTGTTTATCCCACTAGGGCAGCACTTTTGCTTCCAGCCCCATGCAAAAACAGAGAGGTAGGGAAATAATAATGATGCTGTGAACATGTCCTCACATCATAGCTCTGAGGATGTGGTCAGGAAAGATGACACGGCATGACTCCTGCTGCCAGCTGCTTCCAAGAGGGTAGGACAAGAAGCAATCGGCTTGAATTTCAGCAAGAGAGGTTTAGTTTGGACATTAGGAAAAACTTCCTGTCAGGGATGTTAAATACTGAAATAAATTGTCAAGGGACGTTGTGAAAGCTCCATCTTAAAAATCTCCCAAGAGCAGGGTAGAGAAATGTATCAGTGATAATCTAGATAACAGTCTCGCCACGGGTGCAGGGGGCTGGACTAGATGACTTCTTGAGGCCCCTTCCAACCCTGGGATTCTATGAATCCTTATTGTGCTGGCCAGATTTTGGCTTCTCCTCAGTAGTTTCGTCAGAATAAATTATTATGACAGCTCCTAAGCATTAAACAATTGCTGTCTGTCACCAGAGCAGAAGCAGATGTATGAAGTATTCTGCATCTATAGCCAACAAATACGTTTGAGTCTCTGTAGTGTTACTGTTTGGGACCTGTGCAGGAGAAAGATACTATGTAGAACTAATATATTAGAGAATAACCCATTGTGCCTCGATGCATACCCTCCTTCATTCAGAGGCAACTGGTGAGGGAAGTGCCACTGGGCCACTGGCCAAATGATACCTCCCTCCCCCGCAAGCCTGGGGAAAGGCAAGAACAATCCCCTTCATCCCTGGCCTCTCCCTGCCCCCTACACATCACCCCTTCCTTCCTTCCATTCCATCATTGTGCCAAGCCTTAGTATTTCGCGGTTGGCACAACCACTGATGTATATTAAGTAGCAGAAGATAACAGGCACTGTAAATAGAGTTAGTGCAATCATATAGCAGCAATGTTCCCTGTAAGCTGCGCACTTAGGTGCTCCCACCCCCAGGAGAGATTCAAATGCTGCCCAGTTGATTAGTAGAGTGTCCTCAGACAGCAGCATGTGTTTCAACCGGTGGTGCTCATCCACATATGCTTCAGTGCACATAGTAAAATGTATTCCTTGTATGTATGGGAAAAAGTGGGGGTCTGTTGGAACACAGTGGTGTTCATACACCCCAAGGCAGTCTTCACATTTCTATTATGCCTCGTAAAGAGATGCGCCCTCAGTTTCAGAGATGTTGATGCTGAGCATGAGTTGCTCATCACTTCTGAAAGTCAGACTTAACAGTTTTATCCTATTATGGATGTTTTAAGAGCTATTTCATTCCATGCAAACACTGACTTAGGCCTGCAGGAAGAAAACCTGGGAAGTGATATACTAGGCACAAAGAGAAATCCACAGCTTTTAACATTTAAAATTGCATTTTAGATTAAGGTCAAAACCAGAGCAACTGAGACTTGTGAACTGTCACCATTGCAGTGTCTTCACGGATTTAAAGAGTTTGGCCTACAGACAATTTAGATTCCTAACTTCAACGAAAAAAAGGAGAAGGCCTGTTGTACCTTTTAGACTAACAGATACTTTGGGGCATAAGCTTTTATGGGCAAAGACCCGCTTTGTCAGATGCATCTGCTGCTATATGATGTATCTGAGAAAGTGGGTCTTTGCCCATGAAACATTACGCTCCAAAATATCTGTTAGTCTAAAAGGTACAACAGGACTTCTCATTGGTTTTGTGTACATAGGCTAACACGGCTACGCCTCTGATAACTTCAGCTGAATGTTTGTATTTAATGGAGTTAGGAGCCTGAATACCATTGAGGATCTTGCCCTCAACATACAGAACAAAGGCAGAGGTGTTACAAAGCTGAATCTGCCCCTCGTATTAATTTAGCTGGAATATATGGGTTCAGGGGTTGAGGGAGTCTAAGGTAGTAGCACCATCCAATCAATGGCCAGCATTAAATAGCTTTCAACAAGGTTCAGGTATGGTATACAGTGACTTCAGCCTGCTTACCTGGATGGCGGGTAGCAGAGGTTAGGAAGGAATTGCTTTGTCAAACTGCTAGGTATGGTCCCGCCCACTCTTTGCTCCCAGGATGCCCCTTGCTTCAGCACAGCTCCCAGACTGCCCTGGGCTTCAGCTGCACTGAGGCTGGGGACATTGTGCCAGTGCACATGCCTGTGTTCCAGGTCAGGAGAGAGTGGTCATCTGACTTCTCCCAGCTGTGGGGCTGGGACCATGTCACACACCTCCCAGTGCTCTGGGGAAGCTTGGGCCATGTGGGGCCAGCTGCATGTCGCATGCCCTTCCCGTGCTCCAGGGCTGGGAGGATTATGTGGGAGGCTGGAGGCCTTCCCTTGTGGGGTTGGCTTCTGCAGGGGCAGAGCCTAGGACAGAAGGGGAGGGGTTGGGGGCTTGCCTCACCCAGACGTAACTTCACCCACTGCTTATGCCTGCTTAGTTCCATGGCAAACGTGTTGAACCTTTTACTAAAGATGCAGAAAAGGAAAAATGGGTCAAGCATTTGAAATATGAAGGATGGAGTAAGGCTTTTATCTGAACACCCCTTTATCCCCTTTCTCTCCACCTAGAAGGTGAGGGAGATTTTATAAAGCAAAACCCCTGTTTGACAGTCTTTGAATGGTATTTCACAAAGACCTTACAGCCATGTTTTAAAATAAACAGTGTTCATTGCCTAAGTCACATATTGGTTACACAGGAGGTAAAACAGAAGAGAGATAGGAAAGAGGAGAAATAAGCTGGGAGGTCTAAGGTGCAACTTGGTGTCTGGGAGTTAGCCAGAGCCTGTGGAGATGGCAATATCATCAGGATCCCTCTTTCTGGCTCAGCAAGGACAGTGCTCAGGATCAAGTGACAGAGAACTATGGTGTTACTGTGGATTCCAATTTCTTTCACTCAGTAATTATTGCACTCATGCAGCTCCCTCTGATTTTCAAGTATTTTAAGGACCCCAGAAAACAGCAACGGTCAGAAAAGCCCACCCTATTTTCTCCACCACTTATGCCTAGTTTCTGAAATACTAATTTTGATGCATCAATTTCTAGTCCCATATGCCTTGTGCCAGGCCCCGACACAACTTTTAATTACATCAGCAGACGTTTCTGTTCAGAATGATTCAATCTGACTCCCCTTTGCACTCTTTCCCATCAACAGTTACAGGTACAGGTTGTTGTGATACTTCATAAACTTTCTCAAAGTTGAGCTAACAATTATGGTAAATGTGAAGACCCAGTTACAGCAACATACCACAGGGACAGAGGAAGGGTAGAAGAAAGGGCTCATTTGATTTTCATTTTAAATATTCATTTTGGTTTGCTAGCTCAGCTATCCACTCTTTACACTGGGAAATTACTTTCATTACTGCAGACAAGTTGTCAAGAATGTTAATGAATGGAACGGTGCCTAACAAACCCTTTATGAATGGTTTAACCTCTGCCTTTCTGGCTAAACAAGGATTGTGGTGGTTTAAAGTATCCAGAAAATGAATAGGGCTGTGTTTGCCTTCATCTCTAGTACAGCTAGCCTGTGAGAAAGTGCATTGTGCTTGTCCTTGTGGGGCGGGGGGGAAAAACAGACTGGCATTTTATTATGGGAAATGCTTATGTGGATTCTCAGGTGAAAGCAGATGAAAGGGACCCAGGGAAACATACACTCAGCTTTGAATATTGCCAACTTATTATGAAGCCCTGTATTTGCATATTTCATTTTGCTCTTTAATGTTACTCCATCCTCCTTTCTCCTCCATTTTTTGAGCTTTGACAACTGCTTTTTAATATGAGAACCAAACTGCGGGATTAACTAGCAGACTATGAAACAAAGCAAAGCATGCATTTGTTAAAAATGCAGAAAACTGTTTCAAATAAAGAGACATTTGACAGACATCCTGTGTACTTAGTACATAAAAAGGGCTGTGCCATTTTTACAAAATGCTACATTTAAGACAGGTTTTACTCTCATTAAGTATTTAAATTAAAGTTTGTATAACTGTTTCCCCAGACCAACCATTCTTACAACCTAGCAGTATAGTCCCATGTTGTTTGACAAACCTTCAGATAAAAGTAGAGCTGTCGACTGCTTTAAGGCAGAAATCCAATTGCATTTTGAAGTCCAGCTGGACTATGACCCAGTTCTGTACTCAGTCATATGAAAACAACTAGTAAGGAGTAGCAAGTTAACTGAATATGTACAAATCAAGGCATCCTCACTCAAAGATGCATTTTGGTGTTCAGAGCAGTAATGATTAGCTTACATTTCCATATTTCCAGCTGAAGAGAGATACCTAAGTGTGGATACTGTGAATGCCCAGATCAGGAGTACAGTTGGCCCTGCTGAAAAGAAACAAGATAGTTTATAGAGTTGCATGTGATTTCTTGCAAAAAGTTTAGATTTTTACCAAAGCCTCTAAATTCCACAGCATGAAGGAATTTATCTAATCCAAGCTCCCAGAGCATCAGTTTGCTCAGCCACTCCCAATTAATAGGGACATTTTATAAAATCTCTACCACTTAAAATCTCTGTAGGGGCTCTGTAGCAAACTTGCATGGCAAGCCCTCCTAATCATACCTGAGCCACATACATGCTATCATCCATCTCATTATCCTGAGATGTGCAGCTCACAGCATTAACAGCAACATCTGGTGCAATAGCACTAGGTTAATTATAACAGTGGGAACAGGCCTTGGCCATGAATCTCAGATCCATTGCTTCCTGGGTGTCAAACTTTGACTGCCATCTTGTGGTTTGTACAATAAGTGGTCAGACAACAGCCTAACCCCAAAAGCAAATGGGCCCACTTCCTTTGTACTTTGTGCTGAGCAAATGGAGCAAAGCACTCACTACAGCTTCAGCAACTACAAAGAGTAGACATGCACAGTACCTAGTACTCCTGTGACCAGATAGCGATCTGTACAGTTCCCTTTTTATTCCTCATAGTGAGTGTCCAAGTCCAGGGTCTCCACCTCAAGAGCTGCTAGAGGCTGGAGTCTGGCACATGAGCAGCTATTGGGATAGAAGTCCTCCAGCTTGGCATAGAATCATAGAATCCTAGGGCTGGAAGGGACCTCAGGAAGTCACCTAGTCCAGCCCCCTGCTTCAAGCAAGATCAACCCCAACTAAGTCATCCCAGCCAGGACCTTCCCAAGCCAGGACTTAAAAACCTCTAAGGATGGAGATTCCACCACCTCTCTAGGCAGTTCCAGTGCTTCACCAGCCTCCTGGTGAAGTAGTTTTTCCTAATATCCAACCTACACCTCCCCCTCTGTAATTTCAGATGATTGCTGCTTCTTCTGCCATCTGTCACTACTGAGAACAGTTTCTCTCCATCCTCTTTAGCGCTCCCCTTCAGGAAGTTGAATGCTGCCGTTAAATTACCCCTCAGTCTTCTCTTCTGCAAACTAAACAAACTCAAATTCCTCAGCTGCTCCTCATAGGTCATGTGACCCAGCCCCTTAATCATTTTTGTTGGCCTCCGCTGAACCTGCTCCAGCACATCCACATCCTTTTTATACTGGGGGCCCCAAAACTGGACACAACATTCCAGATGTGGCCTCACCAGTGCCAAATAGAGGGGAACAACCACCTCTGTAGATCTGCTAGAAATGCTCCTCCTAATGCACCCCAATATGTCTTTAGCTTTCTTGGCTATAAGAGCACACTGTTTATTCATATCCAGCCTTTCATTCACCATAACCCCTAGATCCCTTTCCACTGTACTGCTGCTTAGCCAGTCAGTCCCTAGACTATAACAATGCTTGGGATTCTTCCATCCCAAAGTGCAGGACTCTACACTTCTCCTTGTTGAATCACATCAGATATCATTTTGGTCCAATCCTCCAATTTATCCTATCTGTACCCTTCAATGTGTCTACTTCTCCTCCTAGCTTAGTGACATCCGCAAACTTGCTAAGGGTGCAATCCAGTCCCTCATCCAGGTCATTAATAAAGATGTTGAACAACACCAGCCCCTGAACCGAGCCTTGCGGCACTCTGCTTGAAACCAACTGCCATCCAGACATTGAGCCAGTGACCACTACCCATTGGGCCTGACCATCAAGCCAGCTTTCTATCCATTTTATAATCCATGGATCTAATCCATACTTCTTTAACTTATGGGCAAGAATGTTGTGGAAGACTGTATCAAAAGCTTTGCTGAAGTCAAGGTATATATCAGTTTCACCGATTTCCCCATGTCCACGGAGCCTCTTACCTTGTCTTAGAAGCTAATCAGATTGGCCAGACAAGACTTCCCCTTGGTGAATCCATGTTGGCTACTTTTGATCACTTTCCCCTCTTCCAAGTGCTCCAAAATGGATTCCTTGAGGATACCTTCCATTATTTTCACAAGGCTTGAGGTAAGGCTGCCCAGTCAAAAGTTCTTTGGATTGTCTTTCTTTCCTTTTTTAAAGATGGGCACTACATTTGCCTTTTTCCAGTCATCCAGGATCTCTCCCAGTCTGCAAGAGTCTTCAAAGATAATGGCCAAAGGCTCAGCAATGACGTCTGCCAATTCCCTCAGTACCCTCGGGTGCTTTAAATCCAGCCCCATGGATTTGTGTACATGTAGTTTTTCTAAATAGCTCATAACTCATTCCTTTCCCACAGATAGCTGCTTTCCACCTTCCCCTACTGCATTGTCTAGCACCATAGTGTGGGAGCTGTCTTTTTCGGTGAAGATGGAGTCAAAAAAAGCATTGAGTACCTCAGCTTTCTTACATCCTTTGTCACCAGGTTACTTCTTTCATCCAGTAATAGCTCCACACCTTCTCTGATCATCCTCTTATTGTTAACATGCCTGTTGAAACCCTTCTTGTTAACCTTCACATCTCTTGCCAGCTGCAATTCTAACTGCATTTTCACTCTCCTGATTACTCTCTGGCATTTTCCAGCCATATGTTTATACTCCTCCTTAGTCATCTGCCACATTGTGTTTTAACAACATCTGTGGCCTGCCATGACCAAAACACACTTTGGGTGGGGGGCAACCTGCTCTTTGTAATGAGGCAGCAGGCATTGTTTCCTCTATAAGTACTGAGCGTCGACTGACACCTCAGCTACTGTTCAGCCCTGTGTTAAGTTTGTGATCAGTTCTTTGGAGGACGATTGTTTTGGAGCTTGTTAAGGCTTTAGCAATTGCTGTGCTTGTTGAACACAGAAAATCAGCCACTCCCATAGTTTGAAAGTACAGCTCTGACTTTTTTACCAAGCATCTAGCCTTGGAAGTGCCTTCAAACAAACCAGGGCTAAACAAGGAGTAATTTGAGGCTGCTGACCTTCAGGACAACACCACAAAGAACTGCTAAATGGGGAAATTGATTTATGTTTTGTCTTTCTTTCACATGACAGGTACCCACATTGCTCTCAGACCCGCTTGTAAATAACTACTTGAGAAAATCATGAAAGGTGCTCTCTCAGCAGGAGTTCATAAACATTCTAAAAACTTTGTGCTTCTTCATGTGAACAAATCTCCCAAATGTCTGGCACTCTAGTTCCCTCTTGTGGAGTTGAGTGTCTAAACTTCAGGGCGTTCTGCAGCATCTCTGTCACTGGGAAAGCTAAGCTGCAATAGTGGCGTGCCATCGTAGTCTTCAAGGACAATACTGCTCCATTGTGAGTGTTGTAAAAAAATAATGGTGTTTACAACTAACATCAGGGATTCTGATGCTTGTACTTCATTAACATCTCTGGGGTCCCAGGCAGACAGTGGCAGTGCAAATGCATCTTTTTTCAACCGAGAGAAAAGACTAACATTTGCCATTCAAAATGCCATCTTGCCCTGGAATATTTACATTTTTGATAAAGGATATAGTTTTCCCAAAGAAAAAAATTCATGTGGGAGCTTGTTCATGGCCTCAGATTTATGCTATTTTTTTCAGTTTGTTATCATTTTGATCATTTGCAGTCTGAACAGGTTTTATGAACCTCCCCCATTCAAAAGTGAGTTCACATTAGTTCATGTTTACAAACCCATTAAATTAAGATTAAAATAGAACACACAGGGGCAATATGAGTACATGCAAACTTTCTTTTGAAAGAGAAGTCTGTGGTAGCTTAGGAAGGAAATGGAAGTACTAACACAGTTCCCCGACAAGCAGAAGTTAAGATGATTCATCTAGTTACCACCTCCTTGCTTTGAATCTTCTTGTGTTCTGGCTGTTCCATTCCATTCCGTTCCGTTCCATTCCATTCCATGAGTTTTCACTGGACATCTGCCCCCTGCCCCCATTACGTCCAAGAAGAGAGGCTGTGAACTCTGGGGAGGTGGGAATAAAAATATTAAGAATATACACTTTTGAACCAACTATACTAAAGGGTCACAATTATCCATAACATTTACTAAAAATACAAAGGACTAGACCAAATTTGGTTTTTGCTGTCTGTATGTTCCTTTCAAGTCTTCCTTGCAATCTACCTGACATGCCTCCTGCATACTTTCTAACACAGCAAACCCCATATGCTCTAGAGCACAAGCAACAAACTTTAAAAGTTAAGGATAAAGTCCCACCATTTACTTGAGTGTACTCTTGTATGGATGCAGGCCCTGGCATACTTAAAAGTGTTCAAAGCACTAGCTAAAGACATTCATAAAGAGATGCCTGGAGTCCATCCTTCACATCAAATGGTAAGACTTTGCCACAAATGAGGAGCTTGGGAACAGAGCAGGACAAGAACCACCTGATGTTCAAATCAAGAGAAGAAAGTGGGGATGGCTAGGCCACAGTATCAGAAAACCATCATGAAGCATATCCCGTCAAGCTCTCACATGGAACCCACAAAGAAAATGCAAAAGAGGAAAACCTTGGACAATGTAGAGAAGGTCTACTGAGACTGAAGAACAACTGGGGTACTCCTGTAGCCCGCTTGAAGTTTTGTCCCAAGACAAAGTGAAACGGATACTTGTATGCTCCATGCAAAGTACAAGGGTTAAGTAGTAGTAAGTAGTAGTAATGTAGATGGCACTAAAACCCCTTGATAAAGTTGAGTTGCGTGATACCAAATGCCACTGGAACTTGATTTACCATGAGGCACAAGTACAGCTATTTGATTCTTGAGTGTGGTGTAGCTCTGAAAAGTTTAAGTATAGTGAACTGAAGTGGGGAAAAAAGGTAATTTCTCAGAGCTATTCTAATAAATTCTACTAAACTGGCAAGAAAAATACTCATCTGCTACAGAGTTGGAAATGACTGATTGCGATCAGCTTAAGTTTATAACATATTTCCTCTCCACATCCTCCAATGAATGAGTCGATCTTTAAAAATGTTACTGTATATCTCACAAATATTTAGCACTCTCTACATTTTCAATTAATTCTAAAGCAAAAAGTAAAAATGATTCATGCTTCCAGAGACTGGAATCCAGTACAGCTAGTTTTTAAGAAAAACAAAATCCATTCTTCAGTAAAATGCAAGTTCCAGGGTCCTTTTGTGAATATTTTTTCCCAGGAGCTTAATTGTGTCAGCACTCTTCAAAATTCATCTCACCCCAAACATATTTCATTGGGAGGGATCAGTGAGTGTCCCTTTTCTTGTAAGGGAGCAGTTCCTTCAATTCAAGTTTGAATTTTCATAGGCGGTGGCCACACTAGGAAGGGATGTTGAAAGGGCTAATCCTGATCTATAATTTTGAAGAGAGGCGTTTCGATATGAAGCAACTACACACAAAACACGGATCAAAGTTGTGATCTGCAACATTGAAGAGACCTCCTGTCCTCTCAAAAAGGGAAAGGCTACACAGCATAAAGCCCTCTTTCGAAAGAATGGGGCAGTAAATGGCATGGGAAGAGTTAAACGGCCAACAAGCCCTTCCTGAAGCATGGGCCAGCTGCCCCCTTAAGGGGCCCCTCCCAAACAATGCCCCCTGAGGGCCCAGGCTCCTTGCAGCACACGACCTCCAGCTCAGCACTGGTGGAGCCTTGCTTAGCCCCAACACTGCAGCATGCCTTGGACCTGCAAGACTTCCTGGATGAGGATGTCCTGGACATCAAGGCCAGCCCAATGGCCATCCTGGCAGCAGTCCACCTGAGGTTCCATGATGCCCGCCAAGTGGCCGGCATCTTGCAGATCCCCTCCCGCCACTGTGCATCCAGAGCAACCCTATACCCAGGCCCGCCGTCACCTCTGGAAGTACCCCACCAGTGGGGAATGGTAGGACTGCATCGTTCTGGAGGAGTGGGACAATGAGTGGTGGCTCCAAAACTTTTGGATGACCTGGGCCACCTTCATGGAGCTGTACCAGTGGCTGGCACCAGCACTACACCACCAGAACACACGCATGCGGCCTGTGCTCCTCATGGAGAAAAGGGTGGCCATCGCCATGTGGAAGCTGGCCACCCTAGACAACAACTACTCAGTCAGCCACAATTTCAGGGTTGGGAAGGCCACCATCAGGGTCATCCTTCAAGAAATAAGTCAGCCAGGCTCATGAACCCATGACGGGGCACAGGGAGGTGGCCGGGGAGGAGGCCCCCCTGTATCCCACCACACGCTCATGGGCGCCTGTGTCCTCCACCCCATGCAGGTTGTCGATGTCATCAACTGGATCCTCCTGCATTGGCTCATATGCTTGGGGGATATGGACGCCACCATGGCCACGTTCCAGCAGCTGGGGTCACCAACTGTTTCAGTGCCTTGGACTGTACCCATGTTGCCATCTAGGCCCCATCACACAGCCATGGATGGTATATCAACCACATGGGCTACCGTTCCGTCATCCTCCAGGCCCTTGTGGATGCCAGTTTTACATACATTTGCATGGGCTGGGTGGGCAGGGCTCACGATGCCTGCATCCTGTGGAATTCATGGCTCGGGTGCTGGATGGCCAAGAGTACCTACGTCCCCCCACGGGTGCTCCCAGTTGGGGACATGACTATGCCCCTGTGTATAGTCACCGATACGGACTACCCCCTCCAGGCCCGGCTAACGAACCCCTACAATGACAGCCAGGATCACTACAACTCCTGGCTCAACTAGGTCAGAAACATGGCAGAGTGGGCTTTTGGGCACCTGAAGGTGCGCTTCAGGTGCCTGCTGACAGATCTGGAGGTGGGCCTCCCCAATGTGCTCTTGGTCATGGACATGTGCTGTGCTCTCCACAATCTAGTGGAAAGCAAGCACGAGCTCTTCATGGAGCACTGGGAGGCCAAGGTGTTGCTGCACTATGAACAGCTGGGTGTGGTCCTGTGCCGCCAGGCGTACCAGGATGGGGCGCACATGCTGGAGGCCCTCTGGGAGGCCTTCACCCAGGAGACCCCATGACTTGGCCCCGCCCAACCCCACGCAATCCCCCCTCCGCCCACCTGCCCCTCACCTCCACCCCACCAGCACCCCTGCCCACACACACAGCCATCCCCACCCGATGTATGACACTGACACTGTCCAATTAAGTTAACCATTAACTGTTCAAACTCAAAGAAGCCTCCAACTATTTACAAGGTGGGGCGGGGGGCACACTCTGTAATGGGGGAACAGGGGGCAAACTATTTACAAGCAAGGGGCGGGGGGCCTCACTCATCTGTAGAGATGGGGGAACGGAAGCCATGGCGGCCCCTGGAGCCATGACTGCCCTGAGTCCGGTGCCAGGAGCACCAGCAGGTATGGGCGCTGTGGAATGCAGTGGCTTCAGGCTCACCAGCAGGGGGCTGGTGGAACCATGACTGGGGTGGACATGCCTGCCTACAGCCACCACACCAGCTCCTCCCTCTCAGCAGTGGCCATGAGGCATTGTCCCTGAGACGGGAGTGGAACAACGCTTTCGAAATGACTGCCTTTTTATTTCAAAGTTGATTTCAAAATGAGCAATTTGTGTATATTCACTCCACTGTTCGTTTTGAAATCACCCCTTCTTTCAAAAATGTTTTCGAAATTAATTCCCAGTTTGGCCAGAGCCATTGTGCTTTGGAGGGTGAAAAAGGGGAGAGAGCAAAAGCATGGAAATGTGAAGAGAGTTCAGTGTAGTCGCCCACCTGTCGGTGACCTGACATGCTGGATTGCTTTGCTGGAGTTCTTTCAGTGAACACACGCTGACTGCCTTCAGGGCACACAGAACAGTGAAGAGAGCAGGAGTGCTTTCAAAAGGAAAAGGAGATCAGAAAACCAGAATACATCCTATAATTCCTTACTGGTACGTCTCTCCCCATATGTGGTAAGACATCTCTATCCACCCCAGGATACAAAATTCCCACTGTGCTCTACACCATGGCAACCCCAATATACCCAGAGACAGAGCTCATCATCTTCTTTAAAAAAAAAAAAAAAAAGTCACCGCTCCTCCCATTTCACTAAAGGAAAGCTTTGTACAGTGTTAACTGTAAACATTTTGTAAAAACACCTAGGCATCATTATGACCAGGTTAAAGAAACATCTGATATGGACATCATCTTTCTACAATATAGGAAGAGTGGAAGAAAAGAAGTTAGAGGAGTGTCACACACTTGGAAACTAGCAGGTCTCTATCTGCTACCCTAGATAGAATAAGAAATGTATCAAGTATATCAACCTTCATGATTCAGATATGCCAACCGCTAACAGTTAAGGTGAAGAGAAAGTCCATCCTGTTCCTCTCATAAAAACGTTAGCATAATTTAATATAAAATTTAATATAATACTTTAACAGTCAGCAGTCTACGTAGGTGTAGCTGAACACTTCCAATCCCGTATCATAGAGAGGAATGGTGTGTGCACACTAGCAATTGCATTGCAGAATAAAGAACCCCACATTGTTTAACAATCAAGTGTATGCAACATTTTATTGAAAAAATAAGGTCCCTTGAAACAGTAAATATAATTTAATGGGTTTGGTAATATCCTCATTAGTCAAGAGATTTTTGTTGCTATTTTTTTTAAAAACAAGTCTACAGAAAGCAGCTCCTGTACTTGTGCAAGCACAATCCATCACTGTGTGAAGTGCGTGTTTTCATGGTACTGAAATCTCAACATACATTCATCCCTCCTTAAACGAGTTCTTTATTTACAAGTACTCGCTTAAATGAGGGACACATTTATCTCTCTTAGTTCACTCGACTAGTGAACTCCCCCCACTAATATGAGACTTACCCCCCTCCCCGTGGCTCCAACCCCCTAGTCTGACCCCTCCCCACCAGCCAGCCCTGCAGCCCTGTAGGGTGTGAGAAGAGTTTGTAACGGTCTCATGAGAGCAGATCGACCCCTCTGTGAATCCTCAGGAGAATCTAAACAGGCCAGCCTGTGCAAGGTAAAAGCTACAAACTGCCATGGGAACAGCTGCAGAACAAGCCGCGCTTGCCAAGATTTCAAGGCTACGCTGTCCGTAGGCCACAAGAGATAGTGATAAGAAATGCATAGGCAATTTTAGGCAATCTTATGTTAATGAACTCAGCTTTATCAGCTAGTGTTAGGAGGCCTGTTACTGAGCCTCTCCCCGAGCGAAGCTCCGACGCGTCGGGTTTTCCCCCATGGGTGACTGCGGCGTCTCCGGGGCTCCCGCCGCGGGTGTCACGCGCTTTCAATAAACCAAATATAGCACTCGCCTTCTGGGTGCAGCCTCGTCTCTGGGGAACCCGAGCCTGGTTGGCTACAAGCCCCAACCTGCTGCAGCCAGACCCCCCGCTGGCCTTGCAGCCTGACCCCAACCCCCGCGGCCCCAAACCACAGCAGCCTGATGTCCCTGCCAGCCCTGCAGCCAGACCCCCCAGCACTTGACCCCCCCGCAGCCTTAAACCACGGCAGCCAGACCCCCTTACCAGCCCCACAGCCTGAAACCTGACCCTCACTGCCTGCACCCCCAGCGGCCTCGCAGCCTGACCCTCCTATGGGCCCCACAGACCAACTCCACTGCCGCCTGTATTCCCTGGGGCCCTGTGGCCAGACCCCCACTCCACCGCTTGTAACTCCCATGGCCAGAACCCCCCTGCTACCTGTAACCCCCGTGGCCCTCCAATCTGACCCCACTGCTGCCTGTATCCCCCACGGCCCCATGGCCAGACTCCCCTCCACCTGTAACCCCCGCAGCCCTACACCCGTCACCTATTCCCCCCACATGGCCCCGCAGCCAGACACCCTTAGCAGCCCACAGCCAAACCCCCCTGCCACCTGACCCCCTCCCCCGCCGGCTCCAAACCATGGCAGCCTGAACCCCCCCCACACCAGATTTTAACCCTCCCTCCCGCTCACAGCTCCAAACTACCTCCAGCCTTTAACCCTCCCCAAGCCAAGGGTCACTCACCTTTCAAAAGCAGCACCACCTGCTGCCACCCCTTCCCCGACTTAAGAGCCCTAGGATCTAATCAGAGGCTTTAACATGTAATTTAATAGGACTTTAGTGTCTGTCTTATGAGTTTCTGCCTACAAGCAGAAAGTTGGGAACCAATTGTGCTCATATAGCGAGGGATGAGTATACTCAGAATTATACAGTGGGCTGCAGGATTTTTTAATGAGGAAGAACTGCACAGGACTTCGCTTGGATCTGCTGATGGTTGAAATTTATTTAAGAAACCTCTCTGTGAAACTCCTAGACTTGTTTGCATTCCTGTTTCCAATGTTTCCAACAAATAAATACAAAAATAAATAGGTATCTGCTTCCTCTGCAGAACCATAAGTCTCAGAAGCTACACATTCTTTGTAGCCACTGTATACATAATCAACTATACCAACATAATTTATTTAAATCTATAAATGTAGTAAAGTATAAATTCTTATGCAATACTCAAACTGTAGTTCTGGAAAGGAACCCAGAAAAAAGTAGCTTTGTCAGTCATTTTGCACTTTAGTGTTTTGTTTAGAAAATGCACTATATCTGAATTTCTGCAGAAACTAACTGCTAGATAATGTCATTCTATCCCAACAAACTAATACAAAAGCTTTTAAAATCTTGTTACAGTAACTGACTTTTGAGCCCTAACTTTATATAATTTCTAAAAACACTGCACGTTAGCACTGTTTGCTAAAAATAGGTTTAGTGTGAAACTACATTCACAAATGCCAGAGTATCAGAGCAGAAGCCAAGTAATATTGTAGATTCATGATTCACTTGTGTTGCCAGTTGGATGGTGTAGTAAAGCAATACAAAAGATATGTATGTAGCAACTGGAGTGTCACCTGACAGAAAACCAATAGAATCAATACTAAGATCTATACTTTGCTTTACAAGGTTGGCTGGTGAGGAAACTTCATAGTCGAAATTCAAGAGACAGAATGGATGATAGAAAGCCCGTGTTTGTTTGCAGAGGAAGAGAGAGAACATATTTTCTTCTCCATTTAAAACTGGAATGTCTTTTGTCATCAAAAAAGTAAATGTGCGATGCCGCAGAAAACTGTATTAAATCAAGAATAAATTGTGATGACTTCACGACCCCCTCCTCTAACAAGTAATACTCTCTCTAAGCCTTCTGTCAAAACCTCCAGGAATTCCATATCTGTATTGCTAAGTCAAGGACAAAAGATACTTTATAACTTACATGCAGACAAAGAGTGGGTGGCATCCTTTCCACTGAACAGTAATACAAAACCAATAAGCCTTCTAATACTGAGCGTAACCATAACTTCTCTAAAAAATCTTATTAATTTCTTAAAAATTATTATGTCAATTGCAACCTTGGGGATTGAGTGCTTCTAAATAGCATGGGGCAAACTTTCAAGAGCTAGCTGATGGATCTCCTTTCAAGAGCTAGTAGAGTTAAACTTTTGAAAAACAGGTAGAGTTAAAATTTCTTAAATTGATATATTTCCTATACATGGCTGAATATACTTTGTAAATGTTTATGCTTTGAACCCAAATGAGGGGGTAAATTATATCTTCGCACTAAATTCATTTATTGCGACTCAAATAAATCCAACATATGTATTAGTTTTGTGGCTCAATATAGCATCAAGTATCATGTATGGGTCACCTCAGTCACATTTTGAGTCATATTTCAACCACATCCTAAGCTTTTTAAAACACTGCTTCCTTCAGTATAACATTTGGGTCTGTAACAGGGCAAGACTGAAAGTTGTCCCCATGAAATTTTAATCCAAGCCAGCTGTAGGGCGCACTAAGGAAAGCAGATGCACAGCTAATTCATGGATAGTACCTACCAGAATTTTCTCTCAGCTGCATCTATTTCTTAAGCTGGGGTGGGGAACCCCCCCCCCCACAGAATCATGACTTGTCTAGATTCAGACCCCAAGGCTCAGGGCTGCCTTCCCCAGCATCCAGCCTGTGGCAGAGTAGGGAGCCCCAAGTCTCATGGGCTGAAGCCAGGCAAGCTGGGGCTGGATCTGGATCCGAGGCTCTGCTGAGGGGATTGGAATCCTGGCCAATCAGAGCAACAGAGTGCAGTGCTTGGGAGTGGTGGGGGAGGGCGCAGAGGCATGTGCACCTGGGGGTGCTACACAGGGAAGCCTCCCCCCTGTCGCCAGACCATACTCCCACTCCCTTCCTGTATCCTCCCTCCCACACCTCCACTCCAGTTCCCTTCCTGTACCCTCCCCCCACCTGACTCCCCACCCCCACACTGCTCCTGCAACCCCTTCTGTCCAAATCCCCACCCCTCTCCTGCACCTCCCAAGTCAGACACCCACTATTAACCTGCTCCTGCACCCCCTGCCTGCCGCCCAGATCACCAAACACCAGCCCACTCCTGCCCAGATCACCCAGCCTGCTCCTGCAGCCATCCTGTGGCCCAGACACCATGCCTCAAGCCCAGTTCCCGGCAGCCCCTCATGGCCTATCCCAGAGGGCCCAGAAAATCCCCTTCTCCACTCACCCAGGCTCTTGTGCGAATGTGCCAGTGGAATGAGGGGAGTGTCTCCTTCTGTTGTTGACAGACAACAAGAAGTCCTGTGGCACCTTACAGACTAAGGGATATTTTGGAGCATAAGCTTTTGTGGGCAAAGACCCACTTCATCAGATGCAACATCAGATGCATCTGACGAAGTGGGTCTTTGCCCACAAAAGCTTATGCTCCAAAATATCTATTAGTCTGTAAGGTGCCACAGGACTTCTTGTTGTTCTTGAAGGGACAGACTAACATGGCTACCTCTCTGATACTTGTCCTTTTGTTGTTGTTTTTTTCAGTCAGGGACCATCAATAGTGAGGGTTTGATTGATTTTTTCCCCTCACTTATGTTGCCCACAACTGATTTGTCTATGGACCAGTAGCCCCTAACCCAGAAAATGTTTCCTATTTCTGCCTGAAGCTAAAGCAGCAAGTGCACCATTTTAGTGTCACACAAAATCTCAACATTTTTCCCATTTTAGAAACATACCTGAATGCACGAAATGACATGTGCCCCAGTCATTTCTCGGGAAGGGTATCCATACTGCCTCCTAGGAACATACTCTCAACCTCTCTGGAAGTGCATCTTTGGCTACACTTACACTACAGCAGAAAGTTAGGTTAAGCCACAAAACTCCAAGTATGTGAATAACAGAGCTGGAGTCAAAATACAGTAAACCCTCAAAATACACAGTTTAAAGTTTGGAGAAAGCAGGGAGAAGCAGCCAGGAAACTCTCCCCTCCACTGGCTGGTGGGCTGGTCAGTTTCCCAGGTCCCACAAGCTGTGGAGAGCTGGGAACCAAGCGCAGCCTGGCTTCAGCTCGCCTCTACTTGCAGAGGTGGGAAACTGACCAGGACAGCAGCCTTGGTCAGTTTTCCTGCTCCAAGGAGTAGGTGGGGAGCTGGGAGCCAGGCTGACCCCAGTTCCCAGCTCCCCTCCACTGGCTGGAGCCAGGAAACTGACCAAGGCTACTGCTCTGGTCAATTTCCTGGATCTGCAAGGGGAGGGGAGCCAGGTGCCAGGCTGCTGCCTGGTTCCCAGCTCCAGGCCACTTCCAGGGGTGGGCTGGGAGGGCAGAGATCCAGGAAACTGACCAGCCATGAGCTGGTCAGCTTCCTGGGTCCCCAACGCAGAAGGGAGCTGGGAACCAGGATGACGCTTGGGTCCTATCTCCCTGCTGCTTGCGGGACCTGGGAAACTGACCAGCTTGTGGCTGGTCAGTTTCCTGGGTCTCCCAAGCAGTGGGGATCTGGAAATGAAGCAGCAGCCTGCAAGCCCAGCGTAACTCAAATTTCTGTGCAAGTAAGCATGGGTGGCGGGGTGGAGGAGAGACAGTAACCAGGCTGCTCGGTGGTTCCCAGCTCCCCGCCACTTAGCCGGGATGAAGGGGTGGGGAGGGGGGAGTTGGAATCCAGGAAACTGACCAGCCATGAGCAGGTCAGTTTCCTGGGTCCCCAAAGCCTGTCTCCCTGCTGCTTGCCAGACCTGGGAAACTGACCAGCTGAAAAGAGTGTAGACAAGACAGGTCAGTTCCTATGATAGGTGAAGCTAGTAAAGCATTCTGGGTACAAAACAGAAGGGTGTACAGGCAGATATGACCTTCCCTTATAAGTATTTACTATCTCTCAGTCATGATTTACTATTTTCACAAGCAAGGGATGAGAACCTGGTCTGAAAGAGATATGTATATGGTGTATCATCTTGGTTTCCCTTCAAAGGATACAGTTTTCATCACCATCTACGTTCTTTGGAGGGCCAGGCATGTTGAGAAGAACAAGTCTGGCATCATGGGATCTGTTTACAATTACTTCATTTAACTTCACTGCTGTGTGCATTCTTCTGACATTTGACTGGTTCCTGTTGAAGAATCACATTTACTATTAGAAAAAACACTTGTAAAACTGTTTTTTTAAATCACTACAAAATTCCTCATAATGACCATATCTACTAAATACCATTTAAAATGCCAACTAATCCAACTTTTTCCAGATTTTAGCTTAAAGCCTCAGAGTTATTTGTACTGCAACATGTTTAGGATGAATAGTATTCCACTAGGTTTTGTGGTCTCTGTTCTGAGAGCATCATTTAACTTACTTCCCATTCCACTACTGTCCCTGGTCTCCCCAGAGCAGCTGTTGCCCGATTGCCTGATACAGAAAATTCATCTTCAGTGACATCCATAAAAACACCAAATATAAATGTCAAGGTCATCTGCTGTGACCTCAGATTAGAGTTGAGCTGGAATTCATCAAGCAAGTGTCATAGTCACAACTTGTAATGACATTAAGAGTATTCTACCAAACCCAGGAGTAACCAAGGCACTATGTGAGAAGGACCAGGACTCATGCACCTGGCCTTACATGAAGAATAAGATGCTGCACGCTGCCCTCCCCACCCCTTTAGCATGGGGAACCCCTGCCTCAGATTTCCGTACAGAAAGGAAAGCACAGAGCCCTTACTGCTCACTTGCAAGGTGGCTATGCTTCTACCAGTGCACCAGTCAACATAGCTAGCATGCGAAGTGGCGGGGGGGGGAAGTTTACTTTCTCTGATTCATAGTCTGGCCCCTATGCTGCCTCTTTCTCAGGGCACACTGAAAATCAGTACTTCAGGCCACACTCACTGACTATCCCCCCATCAAAGCACAGAAGAAATCTTCAACTCTGGGCATCCCTGTAGCCAGACAAAGATCTCCCCCTTACAAGCCAGCTTGCTGCCCCTCCTGAGGTACCTCACAAGCGCACAGGGCACGGAACAGCTGCTGACAGCACAGTCTTTGATGTCTCCCACAGAGGCCCAGATGTGCTAGCTCATCGTGACCCTGAGAAACAGAAAGTACAGATAAAAGGCTAACAGGCCAACTGTCAAAAAGGGGGCCTCAGGAAAGTACCCCAGCTGGCATTGATGGATTTGATGCACCCACACAGCCATCCCAGAAGAGAAATCTCCGCCCTTGTAAAAGAATGTCCTGTACTCCCAAAATTGCTTATCTCCTGTCTTACAAGTGCAAATTAAGTAAGAATTGCTCTTGTAAAAACTGGCGTCACAAAAGACAGACCAGTATGATCTGGCACCACAGATAAGAAAGAGGATACGTGACCCAAGGCGTATAAAGATGGGCCCAGCAGCACTCTGACTCTGAGTGCATTCCGACTAACTACCTGCTGGTCGGGTCAGGTGATTGCGTCCCGAGGTCCGCAACTGGGGACGCCCAACCTCGTATTCATCTTTCCGCGGAATTGAGTGACCAATCCTGGCTTGGCTACGCTGGTATCGAGAGACGCAAGGAGGGTAAGATATACCCATATTAAGGAGGGTAAGATGTACCCATATTAAGGACTCCTTTCGGTGCACGCAGTTAAAGAATTAGAGCTCTATAGATAGATGCTGTTGCATTAAGACGTCGTGGTATTGAATTGTAATGTAACCTGTTAACACCTGCACTCTGCTAGCATAAAGAAGTAGACAATAGCCTTTTGTAACCGCACGCTTATAACTGTAGCTTAATAAACTTGTAACTAGTTAAAATCTAAGCCTGACTGCTGTTACTCACTGTCACTGCAACACAGCTGGCACAAGAAAAAGAACTTTAACCATTTGGTTACCACAGCCTGGCCGTAGGTGAGAGTGCTAAGAGCCTAGCGTAGAGTCGTGCTGCCTCCACGGGGCAGACTCCTGGGGCGCCTGTCAGCCAATCCTGGTTGCCCGCTGTGATGGGACAGTGCATCCTAGCAGTTGAAGTCTTGGGTGTGGAAAGGCTCTTAGTGCTACCATTGGGGCACCCATCAGTCAATCTTGGCTGCCCGCTGTGACGGAGCTCCCTGCTCCAGCAGTAAAAGACTTGGGTGTTTAGGACCCTGGGGCATCCATCAGTCTGGCCCAGGCTGCCCGCTGCGAAGGAGCCCTGAGCTCCAGCAGTTAAAGACTCGGATGGTAACAAGGGCATAGTTGGTACCTCACCGCACATTACCCGGCCACCGGCTAAGAATCCCACTCCTCGTAAACGACCCAAACTGGTGACAGCAACACCAGACCACATGTCTAGGATGTGCACTGGTGGATGTTTGAGCTGAAAACCACTCATATCCTCACAAAATGCCTTTATTACATTGAAAATATGATCACATCACATCAGTCCATGCTGAACAAAAACTGGAGAGTCAGGGAGTCATTTTTAGCCAGAAGATAACTCCTTCCAATAGGCAATTAACCACTAGTTTCGTTAAAACGGGTGAACAAAACAAAAGACAGGAAAATGCAGACCTAAAGGGAAAATTAATTTGTTTCTGTAACTTGGATAAGATTTTTTTTTAATTTCTATTGATATTGTCCATGAAAAGCTGTTATTTTACAGAAGGGGTATAGATAAGAAGCCATTATACATGCTAAAATTATTGTAACAGGCCATAGTGAACTCATTTCTTTTCTGAAAACTTTCTTTTTCCTGTTTTAGAAGTCAATTTATTTTTTGTTTCCATCTTTTGATGACTTGCAGCGTTACATGTTTGTGACATTTCCTAGGGCAAAGGTCTGCAACCAAAAGAGCAAGAAGAGCCATTTTTTTCAAATTCAATTACAAAATCATAGACTCATAGAATCCTAGGGCTGTAAGGGATGACCCCCTGCTTCAAGCATGATCGACCCCAACAAAGTCATTGCAGCCATGACTATATCAAGCCAGGACTTAAAAACCTCTAGGGATGGAGATTCCACCACCTCTCTAGGCAACACAATCCAGTGCTTTACCACCCTCCTGGTGAAGTAGTTTTTCCTAATATCCAACCTACTCCTCTCCTTCTATAACTTCAGACCATTGCTCCTTCTTCTGCCATCTGTCACCACTGAGAACAGTTTCTTTAGAGCACCACTTCAGGAAGTTGAAGGCTGCTATTAAATCACCCCACAGTTTTCTCTGCTGTAAACTAAACAAGCCCAAAGCCCTCATCTTCTCATCATAGGTCATAGGATCCAGCCCCTTAATCTTTCTGTTGCCCTCTGCTGGACCTGCCCCAGCACATTCACATCCTTTCTATACTGCGGGCCCCAAAACTGGACACAACACTCCAGATGTGGCCTCACCAGTGCCGAATAGAGGGGAACAACCACTTCTCTAGATCTGCTTGAAATGCTCCTCCTAATGCAGCCCAATATTCCATTTGCCTTTTTAGCTACAAGGGCGCACTGTTTACTCATATCCAGCCTTTCACCCACCATAATCTCTTGGTTTCTTTCCTCTGTACTGTTGCTTAGCCAGTCGGTCCCCAGCCTATAATAGTGCTTGGGATTCTTCCGTCTCAAGTGCAGAAACTCTACACTTCTCCTTGTTGAACCACATCAGATTTCTTTTGGCCCAATCCTCCAATTTATCCAGGTCACTCTGGATCCTATCTCTACCCTCCAACATATCTACCTCTTCCCCTAGCTTGGTGTCATCTGCAAACTTGCTGAGGATGCAATCCAGTCCGAACAATACTTCAAGGGCCACAATGTATGTGAGTATGAGACAGTCCTTAACAAATAACATCAAACCGTACTTTTCGTAACCCCTATTTTAAGAACAGTGCACACACAATGATTTGTACCTGTTAGAAAGTTTAAGTTACTTTCACCCCTGGATTGGAGAGCAAATGAGGACAAGGAAAATGCTATGTATGCCTGGGGACAGTCTCTTAAGTTGGAAGGAGCAATGTTCACATCAACACTCCACGTCCCCCAATTCCCAAGTTCTACTCCCTCGGTCCCCAAGCTCACCCCCCCATCTCCAGGCTTTACCAACCTCAGCCCCTAAATCCACCCCTTAACCCCAAGCTTTACCTCTCCATATCCCACAAACCCCCATCCCCAGAATTAACTCGTCTTAGCCCCAAACCCACCCCCCAATTCCCAGGCTTAACCCCTCTCAGCCTCAAACCTGTCCCCCACATCTCTAGAATTAACCCACCGCAGCCCCAAACTGGCCCCCAGGACTAACCTACCCATGGTGCTTGCTCTGTTTATTGTCAGCAAGTTGGGTACAGCGGCATAGCCAGACAGCAGGCATCGCAGTGCAGTGGAGCCCCCCCCAGGGAGTGAGGGCCTCTGACCCCAGGTCCTGCTGCAGCTGGTGGGGTGGGGGGCACTTTCAGGTGGGGGAGTCACAGTGCACACAGTGTGTGGAGCTGGCTCCCCGGGGCTGTGCTCAGAGCACAGGGTAGAGGGAACCCATGCAGCCAGCCTGAAAACAGCCCCTTACCTGAGTTACAGCTGGGAAGGAGCACAATGCAGCGGCTCCAGCCTTCCTGGCACGGATGGGAGTGCTCAGATGGTGGAGAGCCTATACCTGGTGGCTACGTGCACCTAACCGAAGGACGGCTTCCTGCCCTGCTATCACTAAGATAATGGGACTAGATTTGATTGGTTAAACAGCCAGATCCCACCCACCGCACTGCCAGCCATTGAACCAATTACATTTGGTTCTCTGGTGTCAGTGGCAGCAGGGCAGGGAGCCACAAGAGGAGTCAATGATGGCAGTGTCCAGAGCCGCAAATGACTCTTGAAAGAGCCGCATGCGACTCTGGAGTCGTAGGTTGTGGACACCTGTTCTAGGGGAAAAATCTTCCCAAAACATGAAGGAAGTGGCAGATACCCTGAGGTGACTCATTTGCATTGCCTTACCAAGAGAGGGTGGTGCTGCACAAAGCCATTTAAGGAGCAAGATTTACAGCCTTGGGCAATTTGCCCAGTTTGGAATACTTTCCTTGTGATGTCAGGCTACGTCTATGTGGTATTTTTTATTATTATTATTATTTTTTTTTAAGTGAGCATTTTTTAAATGTTTAAAGTGACCCTTAAAACTGGCATCTATCCAGAGAGCTGGGAATATGCCACTAACTGTGGTGTATGCATGTAAGGAATGGTTTACCCAGCCACCAAAAGCAACTAACAACACTGGGATTTTTCTGTTGTATGACCAGCAAATCACTGTTTGGTCTGAGGATGTAACACTTCTGATTATGCTAACACTTCACCCTTTAACTGCTGTGTAGACATCAGGCTGGAGCCTCAGGTCTGGGAGCCTGGGAGTATAAAGGATCCAGCCCAACATCTATGTAGTAATTTTTAGCTCCGCAGCCCAAACCTTGCAAGTTCAAGTCAGCTGCCCCAGTCACAGGCATGCCACAGGGCTTTTACTCCTTTGTAGATGGACCCTTTGCTTTATGCTATTTCTGAACACACCTATTTGTCTTAAGAATTAAGGACTCAATTTTGTACCTGTTAAAAACAATGGCAACTTCAAGCTTGCAGGATCAGGCCCAATGTACAGCATCACTTGTAGACTAAAAAAATGTCATTCCCTTTCAGCTAGGGAGAATCTTCCCACTCCCAACCACAGAAAATCATTTTTAAACAATTAGCAAATGAACTTACAGGTTTTCCCACTCCCTGAAAGCATGAAAAGGAGAGAAGAGTGCATCAGTTTAAATTTAAATACAATCTCAAGTTCTATAGATTCTAACAGTAAAATATACTAGAATTTCCTATACCAAGGAATAGAATTTCAAATATTTAAGAATTTTCTCTGTGTTACTCAACAGTGAGTTATATAATCATCTGCCAATATCTTAGTGCTGGATGGTCTACAGAACACGTAGGCTATGGTTACACTGACCCCAACCACCAGCAGCAGCATGCAAATGGGCAGTCTCAAAAATGCACATGGCTGCTTCTTTGGCTATTCACTCACCAGCAGATGCTGCCACTGGCACAAAAAAAGCTGTGTAAATGTGGGTCTGCTGGCGAAACCTCCCTTTTGTCGGCAGCCTCTTCTACCTGATTTTTTTCACCAGACCCAAGTTCGCTGGCAGACCCACATTTACACAGCCTTTTTTGTGCTGGTGGCAGCATCTGCCAGTGAGCAAACATGCTAATGAGTGTGCATTTGCACTTTCAAGACTGGCCATTTACATACTGCCACCGGTGGCTTGGATCAGTGTAACCATAGTCAGATATTACACAAATAATTCTTCTAGCTTACATAAAACCACAACTAAATTGCCAATTCTAGAACTATGAGACCTTTTGAAGCATTCATACCCACATCCCACCCTTAATCTTAGCTGTGCATTTGGGTGACTGTAGTGGGGTGAAGGCCCCACTTCTCCGTAAAGGGGTTAAGGCAGGTTGGAGGGAACATGTGCAGCACCTCAGCCAATGAGGAAAGAACTCCTAGGGAAATCAATCAGAGGGTAGCTTGCTGGAGCAGCCCCATATAGAAGGATCTGCTCAGTGCTGAGTCAGCTGGGTCCTAGACAGGAAGGTGCAAGGCCAACAAGACAGGAAGCACCTGAGGTGTGCTGGGCAGAATCAGAGGAGCAGGAGAGTGGCTCCGGCCTGACATCTGCCAGAATGCTGGTCCTGATAAGAGAGCCAGGAAGGTGCAAGGGGTCACTAGGAAGTGGCCCAGGGAGTGAAAGGCAGTCAAGGGAGAGAGGAGGAGGGTTGCTGCTGGAAGGTCCCTGGGCTTGGACTCTCAGTAGAGGATAGGACAAGGCTGCTGCTGGAAGGTCCCTGGGCTTGGACTCTCAGTAGTGGACGGCCTGAGTCCCTCTCCTTTTCCCTTATATCGACCCTAGACATGTTGAGGAGTAGCCCATATGGACTGTGGCTTGCTCCTGAAGTGAGGAGCTAGACTGAGGCTACACCCGGCACTAGTAGTGGGTGTATAGAGGCCGGACTGCTGTAAGTCCCAGAAGGGAGTCAGAGACTTAAGTGAGCACTGCTGGAGAGCAGCACCCTGAAGACGACATCATAATCCGGGGAGTCCCACGAGTCCTGACAGCAGAGTATGGAGAAGGTATGGAGCGACAACACACCATGCATAAGCCAGTTTAGGGTGCTCTGCTGAAGATTAAGCTAATTTGCAGGGTAACCAGAAGGAGGTGCTGCGTGGTGGGTCCCACCCCATGACAGTGACTAACTCTGCTGACTTTCCGCTACAAAAGCCTGAAACGTTTAAGTGCAAGACCTGTGCAGCAATAACACATTTTTTAAAGGAAGTCAGTTATTTTGTCATTAGGGATGGTGTACAGTGGACAGCCAGCACAACCAGACTTTAACTCAAAGTTGTCTGAGATAATGAAACTCACGGTTTAATACTGATCAATTCTCTGAAATTTTCCATTGCACTGTTCCGGTTCCATTTTTCAGATTCACTTTTGTCTTTTGTCCATGTCATCTGAATTTTCTCAGGTACCGTCTCTCCCTCATCTTCTTCATCTGAATACAGACTCTCTAACCGTATTATAGAGTGTCTGTCCTTTACCAGCTGAGCCTGAGAAGTGTTAAAATGGCAAGCTGAGAACATTCACAGATTAATTTGATCTTTCCTGGATCCCTTTCCCCTCTTAAATAGCTCTCATTTCATTGCAGTCTTCACCTGTGTTCAGCAGAAGAGCCAGAGCAGTTCACTGACAAGGAGCAAATGGGGTTACAGTGCATATGAGTCAACCAGAATTTGCAGCCATCTGGGGTGTCCTTATACAGACAAATAGAAAACTTGATATCATAAGGTAACACAGGACATGGCAGTCTAAAATGACCTCAAGCTGATGAAAACTGTTCTGCTGGTACGACACAAACTGAATAGATTTTGTGGCCAAGTGAACTAGTTGCCTTGCTCTACCAAAATCCAAGACATGACATAATCCCACCCTAGGAAAACAAAATGCATCATGACCTGGGAAAAACCCAGGATACACAAATACCAGAAACTCCTCAGACTTACAAGAAGCCTCTTGAGACTTATGTTCTAAACTAATTGAACATCGTATAATTATAAACCGAAACACACAAAAGGCTTTTTTACAGATTACATGACCACCATGTTGATTCTTTCCTAGGACAGAGCATTTCTAGCATGGTTCCGTGAGTGTAGCTGAGATCAGAGCTGAAAGTGGGCTTGTCTCTTCTCCCCTCTACCCCCAACCCATTGGCAGCCCTGTCGTAAGGCTGCACTGCTGGATGCTACTACCAGGGTCACTGATGTGGCGGAGGTGGGAGGGGAGCAAAAGGGGCAGCTGCCTGGGGATTTAAAAGGCACCCTGGAGTCCCAGCCACTAGCTACCGCCATTACAGCAAAAGGCATGAAGGGCTGGCAGGGGAAGTCTGACCACCACCCCATCCTTTCTGCCCAAGGCATTTCTCCTTCCAAGGGCCCAGAAGGCCTCCTCTTCCCCACCTTGCCAAGAACACCGGTATACACGTAAGTCCAGGAAATTACTTGCACCCCTGGCTGAGGTGTTCACCACCAGGAATAAACCTACTTTTCAGACATAGCAACAGAAAAGGCAACAGTAAATGTTTATTTCCTTCAAGATGTTGGAGATCTCTGGATATTAATTCATGAATACTAGGAACAGCGCATGGATTCATTGATCTTAGCTCTTGCTATAAAGAATGACATACCTCCCTTTCCCTTTCCGTTTTGGTCAGTCTCATTTGTCTCAGCATCTGAGATCTCTGCTCCATCATTAGTGTCCGCTCATAGGTATAAGCTGAAATATCACTGTTTTGCTGCAGAAATAAGAAAAATATTCCTCCTTGTAATAAAATAATTTACTATCAAACACTGAGGTGATGTAGGGTTGATTACTCACCATTTCTACCACTTCTACCTCTGCCTCTATGCGTAGGTGGTAAAGAAAAGTAGCCAGATCCTTCTTCATCTGAATGCTGTTGTCGTCCATCTGGGCTACTGTGAAAATTCTCATTTTGCACTTTCTCCAGACCTATGTGAAAATAGAAATTCTCTTTTCTACACAAAAAAGAACTGTAATGAATACAGCACCATTATTTTCCAATGTGGTGGTTACATTGGGCTGTGTGGATTTTCTTTTTAAACACATCCATACTATTGACTTTCCCATCATAGAAACACAGCATAGTTTAGAAGCATTGTTGAAGCACTGTGGTGACAAATAGGTATGATTATCAACCACGGTTTTAACAAATAGGGGGTAATGAGCCATTAATGTAAAGTGGGGGGGAGGAGAGAAAGGGGACACCTCAATAAAGGGGATACCTAAATAAAACATTACTCATTCCCCCAGACTATTTCCTAGTGAGTGTGTTACAAAGACATATTTCATTCCTCTGGAGCATTGTATGATCTTCATATTCTTTTACACTTCAACAAAAAATAAACTTAGCACACACTAATGTGTTTGTTATATGCAAATATTTGTGGGTGGAGGAGGAGGAGGGTTTTTTTCCTAGCATTCTTTTCATGACAGTATGAATAATGACTATTATATCAGCTGAAAAGTTTCCTCTCTCTATCAGAACAACAAGAAGTCTTGTGGCACCTTACAGATATCTGTTAGTCTATAAGGTGCCACAAGACTTCTTGTTGTTCTCGAAGCTACAGACTAACACGGCTACTTCTCTGATATTTATCTCTATCAGGTGACTTTACAGGCAGAAGTGGCTTCAACCAGCTCAATATGCTTGCATCCTACAGCTTAGCTGCAGTGGATAAACTGGCGAAGTTGCAAAAAAATTAAAAGCCCCCCCGCCATACCACTCAGAAAACCCAAGGGCACTGTATTGTAAAATCTCAACATTTTCGGCACAATGGTCCCAAATTCTGTATTGTTTTTAAATATACTATAGATTTTTAAAAATCATCTTGTTTTAAGCATTTTGCATGGTAACAAAAGAGGCTAGCAGATGTTTTTTTATGTAAGGAGACCTAGGCTTTCCCTCTTTGTCATTTTTCAGTGTCACGAAATTTCATCAATTTCCCCTCTCTGTGGCTCTCTGCAGAGCCACCACAGGGGTGGGAGGCGGCAATTTGATGAACATGCACCAGCTGAAGCTCAAGCAGAGAGGCTGCCTGAGTCTCAGCAGGTGTGGGTTTGCCAATTTCCCCTTGCAATGGCTCTGCAAAGAATGACCCTGGAGGAAAATTGATGACACCACGCCAGTTGGGGCTCAGGCAGCAAGCAATCAATTCAGCTAAAAAAGGGGGTGTGCCATGGAATTGTTTGACTCATTGAAGTATGCCATGTTACTGAAAAGGCTGGGAACCCGTTTAAGAGAGAAGGACAACTTTCTTCATTATAGATAGCATTCAAATTGGTCAAGTTCCAGTTAATTTGTGTAAAGTTTTCATTGCTTTTTTATTACAGGTTTTCAATTCATTTGACTGCTCATAATATCCCAAAATAATCAAATCTGATTAAAAATATATCCATGGTTTTCAAAATCTACAGTGTTTCTTCAACCATCTGTACTAAGAGCACTATTATAGTCCCTCACCTTCATGAGCATGCTGACTTTATTAAATTAAATTTAAATTCTTAAATTACTACAAATGAGTTCTTTTTTTGGTTAAATAGTACAGCAACCACCTACTTAACACCTGCTACATAACTTGACTCCGTTTCCCTTTTGTATACATATAATGAAATATAAAGTAATTAAGACACTTGTTAGGTCCTATAGCCATTGTGCAAATGGTATCCATAAGCAGTCTGCTGAGTCCTTTATGGTACATCATCATCAAATTTATGATACACTTATTAATTCTACAGAGCAAACAACAGAAGATTAAGTGAGTCTCAAACTCAGCTTCAGGGCTTTGCCTTTTCATTAGTTAAAGCTAAAATGCAATGCAAGATTTACAGAACCCTTTTTGTTTAAAAAAAAAAAAAAAAGAAAAAGATGCCCAAGTTTGTATGGTCAAGACTGCTTGATCATGCAAGAAAAATACATTCTGCTAATGCAAAAATGTATTGTACAAAAGCAGAATTTACATGTAGGTCAAAACCATTTTTATGAATATATAATACAGAAAAAAATGTCCTGGGAGAACAGCTTGAAGGTTAATTCTAAATCCCCCAAATCTTCCCCAGATAGGCTTAAATGGGAATCTTCACTTCACTTCACTATCTGTTTCACACCCTGCACTGAAGCATGAAAAGCAGTAGGCAGCTTAACTTGCTCTCCAGCTCTTTTCATCCTTACTTTATGCTGTTTCAGTAGAAAAGGAAGAAGCATCAACATTCCTCCATCATGCACAATCCACCACACATCAATGTTGCCTTCATTGTAACGTTCATGATTGCTGGGGTAGAAAGACACATTTTTGGGCACCAACAGAGCCAGATGGGCAGCAGTTGTACAACGCACAGTATCTGTAGGGAAGGGGAAGAAACCAACAGTCACCTCTCTATGTTGTCACGTTATTCAGTGAGCAAGTGCCACTAACCCATAATATCCCCATTCACATTAAACACAGATATGTATTCACTCCTTTTGTGTAACTATACCACTTATTAACCGAAAAGATTATGTGTATGAAAAACTATTTGTAATGGCTCAGAGACTTACACCAGTCAATAGGTGCCATGATTTTCCTAGTGTTCTTTTGTTACTATTAATACAAACAATAAGGAAGGAATGCTGACCTTGCAGAATAAACCTATTCCATCAAAAGTACAGTGTGCACAGAATAAACCACAGAACTTGATTCCAGATATCTAACAAGATAATATATTACAACTAACCTATAAATGTCTTCCAGGCTCTTGCATCTTCACTTTGTCTCCAGCCGTATGGCCATCCCAAAACCACAGTGTTGTGTTTCATGCCACCTAGTCCACAAGACTGTATTAAGTGGGCAATTCCTTCTCGAACCTTAGTGGCTACAACTACTTGACAAAATCCTTTTACTTTCTCAATTTCAATCATGTTTTTGATCGTCTGGAAGAGAGGCAAGGAGGGAAAGTTATGGGGTACCCCATTAAAAGGGGTACCCCATATATCCACCATATCTGATGAATGTTCATGGTATAATTTGCATATATTCATCCAGAACAAAATTTTACTGTCCTATTTTGAATAATGAAAGGCAGTAGAATCATATGTGGTATAAAGGTTGTATATGTTAAGGCTTTATAACAAGGCTGCAAGATATAAACAGAACAATAATTTCATGCTTAGCAAGCTCTTATCCCACAGATACTTAAAAATGGAAAACTATTTCATGTATGTCCCATCTTTTGGAGGGCTACTGAGGGTGGCATGGCCTTGGAATGTCATGATATGCTGTGACTAAACAGGTGTAAATGACTAAGCATTAGGAAGGGTTCTCTGTGTCTTCTACCTTTCCATCAAATAAGCAAAATACAATAAACTGACAGCTACAGTGAGCAGTTCAGGAAATTATAGAACACTTCTGTGAATAGTCGACATCATAAAACTTTATTTGTCCATGACAATTTGTCCCGTTAAAGGAGTTACAGATGCACACATATCAGATGTACAACAAAATGCAGCAGCAGCCATGACGTGCTTTTTACATCTTTACATGCCAAGTCAGTGGCATACTTACGCGTGTCCTTAAGCACTATGGTCAACAGGCAGTCTACTTACTACGCTTGTGTTTAAGAGCTTTGCTTTATCGGAGCCTGCTTTACTTTGCACAAAGTTTACTAAACATTCATGACAATTGTATAAAACTACTATTATATGCCAGTGTGTACAGCACACACCTGTTCAGCAGCTTGGGCCTCTCCATAACTCTCGAGGAAATTTCCTTGGATCACCGTCCCTATGATAGTCAAACCTTTGCCAGCTTTCAGCTGAGAAGCAAATGTTAACAGCCTTGGGTACTTCACATGCAAATCTTCATCTAGTTTTAGAAGCACCAGCAACTGAGGCCTAGAAGAAAAGAAAAAGCCATCAGATTATTCTTGTAAAACTTTTAAAAACATGTTTGCTTCACTAGTTATCTGAATTATGCTGTAATATTAATGCTGATACCAGCAATAGTGAATTACTATCTCAATACCATATACACTTACAGTACAGTCCTCAATATTTTATTTTTTTAGACAAAAAAGATTAGAATCTTCTTTCTTTTGGTTCTGAAGAAAGAATGCTAACAAGCCTAAGAAATCTGCACTAGCATTTTACTTACACTGATTTTCAACAATCTGCCTGCAGGCCTGTCAACGATGGGAAAGGAGGATCAAAGAGGGTAGTTGCCTCTGGGCCTGGGCTTTTGAGGAGGCCCAAAACATCAGGCCCCTTTGAAGTGCTGGTAATGCTGCTCCATGCAACTATGCATGCCCAACGCCACAGTCCCAAGTGCCACTGCCCTTGGCTCTGTCCCTTTTGGGAGTGCAGAGTTCAGCCCCCTTCCACGTTGCCTGAGGGCTCAAGTTGGCTGTCAGCCCCTTGTCTGCCTGATACAAAGTACATTGCATAGTACAAGTGTGCAATATGGCTCTATTCTAGGTCTATGCAGATACTGTGTAACAACATGTGGGAATTAAGATTACAATCCAAATGAACAAAAGAATTTCCCCTTCGTCTGACATGTGAGATACATGTAATATCAGTCTGACATTGCCAACATTTGGATTTTCTTTTCCCAACATTCAGCTATGAGTAACAGAACACTATTGTTTAAGGTAGACTTCTATGCCTCATCATAGATGGAAGAACACTCAGCATCCCTATGCATTAGTGCTAGTTGACAGCATAGACTAGATAGGCTTATGCGCTTTAGAGATGAAAGTCATGAAAGAGTGCAAGTTTACCTTTCGGTTCATAAGGATTTCACAGCCTCCTAGGTCTTACAGTTTTCCAGCTGCTTGAATGCAGAACTGAGCTCCCGCAGAGCAAAATTCATATTGCCCATGGCATCTGGCTTTATGCATCTCAAGGACAGAGATCAGAGGGAGAAATCCTTGACCACTAGTCCAGCTTTAAAGCTGGAGCCACATCAGCAACCTCTGTGCCACTATTGCAGAATATTAGGGCCACTGCATCCCTAGCATAATAGATCTTATGTGTCATTCCTCAACTAGCCTATACAAAGCCTAAATCAAGACTCCATCCACATCCAAGACAAGATGTGTAACTCCTCTACTTCTGCAGACCCATATGTCCTCCCACCAGCATGGAGCATGGAATATCTGACATGGGTTGCATGCATGTCACACTAAGAGCTGAAGACTTACTCACATGCATTCACTCCCATTAAAAAGACTGAGTTCTTAAACTTCTCTTGTCTTGTAAAGATAGTACAGTGGATCCCCAACTTACATGGAGGCCATGTTCTTGGCAACCCCTTACAGGTCGAATTTTTGCATAACTCAGGGAGCCAGGAAACTGACCATCACAGCAGTTTCCTGGCTCCCCGAGTTACATGAAAATTCATCTTACCGGTCAGTTTCCGGTCTCCTGTGAGCATGGGAAACTGAAGCCTGGCTTGCAACTCTCCTACTCCCACAGTAAGGCTTGGAGCCCGTAACCAGCCCATCGTCTGGTCCCCAGGGACACGGAAACCACCCCTGTCAGGGGCGGCAGTTGTATTAACCCAAGATATATGCAACTTGAGTGCATGTACCTCAGGGTTTTACTGTAAAGCTCCTTGTCCAGACTCAAGCTAATTCCTTATATGTAAATTGCAGGTATTGTTTTGAATGTTGTACATGCAGTCTTGGGCTCAGCAAAAACTGCATTTTGCATATCCAAGATGCCTACCTCCAGTTCTTGGTGTGGGGAGGCCCTTCTTCCAGTCTTAGCAAAGCGTATCTGGCGGCACTGAGCGACAAACCCCGAATACCATCACCCCATTCCTTTTCTGCCCTGCAAAGAATCACGTTATAGTGAGTACATAATCCGAGATCTGTTGATGAAAAGTGATACACTACAAGCTTTATTATTCAGCATCCTCAGGGAAGCTGGATAAAAAAATGTTCTTGTTATTGGAGCTGGGGCCAGCAGCCCTGTTCTGCCCCTTCCCTCCAACCCAGCCAAGGCAATGGGCACCTGGCCCCACTCTACCCCACAAACCCTGGCTGGGAAGTGGTCAGCTGGCCCTGCAGCAGTGAGACCCTGGACCTGCAGCAGCTGGCCCCCGCCAGACACCAGGCCATGGATGGCAGCCCCAGCTGGGCATGCCAGTAGTCCAAGTGTGCTGATTATTCGAATGTCCAATAACCAGTGTTTTACTGTATATAACAGCTACGTAGTATTATTGCAGGAGTGTTTAACTTCCTTGCTCTTGCATGGAAATCACAATTATTTTACAACAAGTTTGCAGATGTGCTTCACAGCATAATGTTCTCACAGGGCTGAAATGCAAGTTGTATTTCAAGCAAACACAACAGGTGGGGACCATGAAGTCTTCTATTGTAATATGTTCCTCTCTCCTGTCTGCGGTTGAAATTTCCTTGGCATATCATTATGCATGAACTATGCCATGTACAGTACTTCACCATATCACAGGTGAAGATGAAGTCATACAACTGAACTACCAGTCTGAGAGTTGATAACTTCTTTTTTGAACTGCCACCACAAAGCAATTGCAAAAATATTCTGATGAAGAAAAGTTATATCATAGACACAAGGCAAACCTTAGTCATGTGCTGACCCATTAAATGGTAAGTAAGTTCAAGTCTCCCCTTACCCTGCTCCTTCTGAAAACACTTACCCTTGGTATTCAATGTACTTGTAAATCATGCCTGCAATGAGCATAGCCACCAGAGCATAATACCAGGATGAAATGAACATCAATGCAAGACAAATACTCATGCCTAAAAATGATAAGGTCCTGGAAAGGGAAAAAATAGGTATCAGTGAGGACCCGGGGGAAAAAATTAAAAGGTTGAAGTATCAGTTACAAACCTATTGGTTATTTTCTTTCCCTTTTAAAGTTCCTCACCTTCTGTATCTTTTCTCCTGTTTTTTTCTGAACATATGGCAGTGAAAAGCAATCAGTATCCCCTGTCACTACTGTTGTAATTCTCCATTGTGGGGATGACCCTATTGTCACATTAATCACCACAATTCTGCTCCACTCAAATGTGGATTTTCTTCCTGAATCCTTGATTGCCACAGACAGAAAGAAGGAATCAAGCGGCCAGGACTGAGTCCCTCCTGACAGCCCCTTGGCACTGCAGAATCATTGCATCTTCTCAGCCATGCTAAGGTGGCCCAAGAAACTGTTTCAGAAATGAGATACCCGAGTAAGGCCCTCCATGGCTGGCTGCAAAAGCCGCATACAGAAACACCCAACACCTGTGATCTTCAAGAGGAAATGCTCTTAACACCCCCTCTATGAGGAATCTCCTCTTCTCATCTGAAGGGTTAACAACATTCTTTGAAATCCCCTCAAGAAGCCAGAGAATATGGGCTGGAAGGAATACACTGAGTCTTTTGCTTACCAATGATAGTATTTAAATCGAGGTCGCCAGTTTGGAGTTCTAAGAAGTGTTTGTACTGCACATGCCAGATTAACAAATAAGTAGCACATCAAGAAGAACCTGGAGGAGGAACAATTTAGCACAGGTTAGCATTTGCCGTAAACTGTAATGATGGAAAGATTTGAATGTCATGCACTTAACACCAAAACAAGTATCTGTTTTGCCACAAAAGGCTAATGTTGCAATTTGTTACTAAAGATGGGCCTAAGTAGTTAATACAAATTAGGTGTAAAGACAAGAGACTCTTTACAAATAAATCTAACCAATTTCCTTCTGTTCAACTGCTGAGCATCAAACATGATGCAGTTTTCTAAATGGAAGAGTAAACCACCTTTGGCAGAAAAAAAATGTTAATTCACAATGTATTTCAGAGGTATGGCTATATATGTGTTTATTAATATGGATGCCAAGTCATTTGTAGTCCTTAAATAAGAGGAAATTCTGTTCCAGTAACTGTTGTATTTATATCTAAAATAGAGATTCTAAAAGATAATCAAGTTAGCAGATTTCAAAAGCGTGCCATGTATAGCTTTTACCAGTGACTCTTCTTACATGGAGAGAATTGGTGCGACCATGTCCAGGGAAGCTATAAGAATTCCGAGTTCAGCAATTAATGTTGTTAACAGAAGTGCCCATGTTGGCTCTCCATTTGCTTTCCCGTGGCCAAAAACCTGAGCAAAAAAGAGAAGAAACATTATTTATTTGTACTGTCATATCTGATTAATAGCTTAATGTGACACTGTTTACAAATATGTTCAATAACATTCTAAAATACCATCTATTTTCCTATCTTCCACTTCAAAGATAGCATGGAGAAGGGGATTTTTCTATCTTTCATTTAAGGACAAGGACAGAAGTCCAGCTAGCTTCTAATTCAAATTTCTACTCCATTGAGTTTGATGTTGGATCCCTTAATGATGCAAGAAATATTCATCCAAATCCTCCCTTAAATACACACCTATGGGTTTTTGGTTTCTTGCTTTTTCAGACACAGACACCAATTTACAATGGGGGCAGGCAGTGAATAATCTAGTTTTAGAGTGGGGAATCCTTGTCCAATCTTCCTTTCTTCCCCTGCTTTTGACAAAATTAAGCAAGAAGCTAGTCAGAGAAGAGGCAATAGTCATTTGCAATCAGTAGACAGCAACTAAAGGATGAAGATATGGCTGCTGCTTCAACAATGTAACCTAACTGAGGCAGACTCACTGAAGAAGGGATGAGAGATAATTACCGACTCTCCAGGGTCCAGACTGGAGCAATCTCAGCAGTTCCATTTGTCCCAGTCCTCCCCGCAAAAGATCAAAGGGTAGGCAGGGCCAATAGTGGGGCAGGCAGGATTGCAAGCAAGGACTGGGGACTTGAAATGTAGCGGCTTGGATTCACCATAGCCAGCACTTGCACCTCAGTGATCGGGTTTCTGATATCTACCAACTGCCTCTACATATCCCAATTCCCTTCTTCGCCTGAATGGAACCCTATCCCACTGGCTAGGCCACAGGGTTCATTCCTTAATATTTACAAACCCATAGGAAAGGAATGATGTTGTCCTTGGCTATAGCTTGCAGTAGCCGTGGTGCTCCAGTGAGGCTCTGTAAGCCTGCTCCGCAGGTAGAGAAAAATGAGCCTATCACAATGACCCAAGGTGAGGGCCAAGAGAGTGTGCCCACCACTAAGTTCTTGTTCACCGCATCACCATACCTGGAAGAAAGAGAAAGGTTAGCCAGCCCAAAGTTCCACTCTTACACAAGTGTAATCCAGCAAAAAGCATTTTGCCTGACAACCCAAAATTTCCAGCAAATTCACGAGCTGCAATATGGGAAAAAAATGTGACTGAAGGGTCCAGGTGACCTCTTACAACAAGCTGACTGCTAGTGGAAAGAAGTCTACACCCATTTTTCAAGGACAGCCATCTGGCAATTCACTTCTATTTTCAATTATTTAGAACACTTCTTTTGCATCTACACTGCGAGATAAATTTGAACTTCTTAAATTGATTTTGTAATTCTGGAATTTATAAATTCAAATTTGACTATTCTCACCTCCCCACGTGCTCCTCACAAAGGTGACTTACTGCTGCCACACTCAGTTGGGAAACATCAACTGTTGCAGTAGTGCACTGTGCGAATCTATCCCACAATTCTCTCATCCCTGTAGCATTCTGGGTGTGCTCACTGGTCTTTGAGATCATCTTCCCACACTGCACTTTCCTCATTCCCCTCCCATGCTAAGCAAACATCCATTTTTCCCATTGGAAGGGAGGACAAGTAGAGCATCCACAGAGATGGCAAAGAAGTGTACAGAAATCTCTTCTGTAGCTGAATTCTCAACTGGTCATCCACTGAGCGTCCCCCCCCCTCCCGTGATTGCATCTGATCCCTGAAAATAATACAGGGACTCTGAAAAGCTTGACAAAAGAGAAGATGGGAAAGTTTTTGGAAAAAGAGAGTTGCCGAGGGGAGGGTCTGTGGCTTTCTGGTGCACTACAAGGCTTCTGTGAACAGGCTGTGTTCTCAACTGGCCAGTCACTGAATGTCCCCTCTCCCATAAATCCATCCAATCCCTGAAAATAATTGTAATCTTGATTTAAATTAAGCTAATTGGGTTTACAGTGAAGACAGTCACGTGGTAATAGCAAGCTAACTGCCTTAAATTCAAATTTATCTCATAGTATAGATGTAACCTTCTATTGCTTTGTTAAACAAGCACTCATTTCAGTTCAGCTGGTGAAAAGCCACACTTTTTACACTGAAACTAAGCTCGTCTATTTATTTAAGTAACCAGTGACATATAAGTTTTTCTGCCCTGCATTCTTTTTTTTAGCATGCAACAACCACCACGAAGTGTGGAAACTGACTGTACAATCCCAAATACCAGACTCATACAGACTGCTTCAGTGATAACAGACTTTTTCAACCAGATTTTAGCCTCATGTTCCCCTGTTTGTCCACTGCTTGTCCCCTGAGAGAAGGTTGTCTTGTTATGGTTGCTTTCAGAAACGCTGCTTGAAAATTGCAGCATTAAGGTAACTATCATTCCTTAGAAAAACCAGCAGAAATGTAGCACTTCAACCGTTAACAAAATGATTTATTTGGTGGTGAGCTTTTATGGGACATATCTATCTCATCAGATCAATCTCATTGCCAATACAGACTGACATTTGTTAAGTACAGAGGACCAAAAGGAAAGAAAAAATTTTGCAATAAAAATTGACAAATCAAGTACATAGGACTGAAGTAGGTGGCAGAGAGATGAGGGATGTTAAGTGTCCTGCCTGAGATAATTATGAGCATTGACGGAATCAAAGCAGTCCTTGTAGTTTTTCCTTTTGGTCCTCTGTACTTATAAATGTCAGTCTGTCTTGGAAATGTGATTGATCTGATGAGGTGGGTCTGTCCCACAAAAGCTCATCACCAAATAAATCATTTTGTTAGTATTTAAAGTACTACATGTCTGCTGTTTTGTTTTGTTGGAATACAGACTAACATGGCTACCTCTCTGTTACTATCACTCCTTAATTTACAAGGCTGGGAACCTGACGGTAAGAATCACGATTGTCAAACATGACAAAATTCTTCTATTTACAAAAGACAGCTTAGGTTTGACCATGTTCATGTCCTCTTTTTCATTCCTAATTCATAAGTGGGATTTTGGTCACACAAGCATATAAGGGAAACAGAAGACCTTCAGACTAGAAGACCTTAGGCCTCAGCTGGAGTACTGTGTCCAGTTCTGGGCACAGCAGTTCAAGAAAGACATGGAGAAATTAGAGCAGGTCCAGAAAAGAGCGATAAGAATGATTAAAGGTCTAGAGAATGTGACCTATGAAGAAAGGCTGAAAGAATTGGGCTTGTTTAGTTTGGAAAAGAGAAGATTGAGGGGAGACATGATAGTGGTTTTCAGGTATCTAAAAAGGTGTCATAGGGTGCGTCTACACTAGCTGGCTACTTCGAAGCAGCCAGCACAACGTCGAAATAGCACCCGTTGTGTCTACACGCGTTGGGTGCTATTTCGACGTTGAAATCAACGTTAGGTGGCAAGATGTTGAAGTCGCTATTCCCATCGGAAGATGGAAATAGCACCCTACTTCGACATTGAAGTAGGGTGTGTGTAGACGATCCGCATCCCACTACTTCGAAATAGCGGGGTCCTCCATGGTGGCCATCAGCTGAGGGGTTGAGACATTCTGTCCAGCCCCTGCAGGGCTCTACGGTCCCCGCGTGCAGCAGCCTTTAGAGCACCACGGACCTGGATTTCCTGTGGCAGGAAGCTCAGAGCGTGCAGGCAGCAGCACACACACATGCTAGCCCTGCACACTTTCCAGAGGCCTGGCTGCCCGGGGTCACCCTGCCCGCACTCCGGATCACGTCCGGAGTAAGGTGAAGGAGTTGCAGCAGGGGTATGCCTGGGCCCGGGCCTCGGCCAGACAGTCTGGGGCCGCCCCCGCCACTTGCCCCTATTACAGGGAGCTCAGGGCCATCCTGGGCCCCTGGGACACCTCCTCCCCCTTGGCCACCCTGGACACCATGGCCGACGAGCCACAGCAGGCCTTGGAGCTAGAGTCTGGCCCGTAGGCCAGCCCTGCACCCTGAGGCGCACCCGAGGAGCCCCCCCTCAGGACAGCCGAGGAGGAGTCCAGCAGCAAGGAGGGGGGGCTCTTCATCGACCTCCCCTCCTGGAGCACCAGCCGGGCATCTGCCCACCGGGCTTCCCCCAACCACGGCAATGGACGGTCAGGTACGTACCCCATAGAGCACACCCCCATGGGCCACAGGGCGGGGGCACCAGACATGACCGGGAGCCTCATGCACCCCCAGCGGACCCCATCCTGCAAACGCCAAGCCACAGTACGGTCCCAGGACGGCGGCACAGCCATAAGCGCCAGTCAACACCCAGACCCATGGACAGCACTCAGCCTTAACCCTGGGGGCGGGAAGACAATGCCATGGCGACAGCCAACAGGGACATCACACCCACTGCTGGGGATGGAGACCCAGCACCCAAGAGGGGGCGGGGGGAACAGCCCACGGGCCAGGGCACTGTACTAACAGCCTTCCCCTCCCTCTCTCCCTCTCTCCAGCTGCAGCATCCGACGCCCCAGGCAGCCAAGCACCTTCCGTCATCCCCGACAGCCTGCCGGAGATCAGCCACCGCCAGCGCCCAGAGACACCCCCAAGGGCAGCGGGATGGTCCCGCCACCGCCGGACTCTGGAGATGGCCCCTGTGGACCCCCAGGTCCTGGTAGCTCTCCGGCGGCAGACAGAGGTGGCAGAGGAGAGACTCTGCTTTGACCAGTAGTCCACCCAGCAGTGGGCGGCATGGGAGAACTTTATGGGCGTCTTTCAGGCCATAGCCGGGTCGATCTGGGAGGCCGTCGTCCAGCTCTCACCCCCGCTGCCCCCTGGGCCGCCCTCCCCGCTGCTCCACCCGAGGCCCCCCCGCTGCACCGCCTGCTGCCCCACCCACATCGCTGCCTGCTGCCCCCGCCTACCGCCCCACCCGCCTCGCCGCCTGCTGCCCCACCCATCTCGCCACCTGCAAGCTCCACAGAGTCCACTGGGGCTGAAGACCAGCCAGTGGAGGCATGCCAGACGTACTTGCCGGTCCTCCTAGCCCCCAGCTGGCCACGCCAGGGACCGCGGACATGTGGGGGGATGTCGTGAGCCGTACCCACCGGGGGTCGTGCACCTCTACCCCCACCCCGGACTGACGGGCCAATGGTCAAGCTGTCCGCCGAGCCCCCATGTATATAGTTGTCCCCCTTTTTGTATATTAGTTGCAGTTTCTGTTGTGAACAAAACAAGTTATCAGGTTTCAGAAAAAAAAAAAAAAAGGTTTCGTGCTTGTTGCGGGGGGTAGTGTGCGGGTGTTGGGGGCAGTGTGCAGGCAGTGCGGGCTGTGTGTGTAGGGGGTCTTCTGGGGAAGGCCAGGGAGGTGCTCAGGGGTCTCCCTGATCGAAGTGGGCCCGCAGTGCCTCACGGACCCGTACCCCCTCATGGTGGGCCTGGCGGCTGGGTGCGGCGGCCGCCTGGGGGAAACCCGTGCCGGCGTCAACTGTCCACCCCTGGACAAAAGCCTCCCCCTTGCTCTCAACAATGTTGTGGAGCGTGCAGCACGCGCCCACAACTTGGGGGATGTTTTGGAGGCTGATGTCCAGTCGGGCAAGGAGGCACCTCCAGTGGCCCTTCAGACGGCCAAATGTCCTCTCCACCACCTGGCGGCGTGGTTCAGGCGGGCATTGAACCGCTCCTGGCTGGCGTTGAGGTGGCCAGTGTACGGGCGCATGAGCCAGAACTGGAGGGGATAGGCCGCATCCGCCACGAGGCAGAGGGGAACAGTGGTGTCCCCCAGAGGGATCTTCCTCTGCGGGATGTAGGTCCCCGCCTCCAGCTGGCGGCACAGGCCCGAGTTCCTAAAAGCACGGGCATCATGTGTGCAGCTGGGCCAGCCCACGTACACGTCCTGGAAGCAGCCCCAAGTGGTAGCCCCTGCGGTTTATGTATCTTCCTCCGCTGTGGTCCGGGGTGTGGATGGGGATGCGGGTCCCATCCAGGGCCCCAAAGCACTTGGGGAACCCCATCTAGGCGAATCCGGTGACGGCTGTGTCCAGGTCCCCGAGTCGGATGACCCTCTGGAGCATCATGGCATTCAGCGCACGGACCACCTGTAGGGAGGGAACATAGGCGCCCATGAGGCTGTGCAGTGTGCCCCAGGGCCCTTCCCCCAGGCCCCCCTCCCAGGCACCTCCCCGGGTACCCCACCCACCCTGCCCCCCCCGGTACCCCTTCCTTCCCAGCCCCATACCCAGCCCCTCCTTCCCAACCCGACACCCGGCCCCTCCTGCCCCCCAGTGGGTGCATGCCCAGGCCTCCTTACTTCCATGATGACGGTCCTGACCGTGGCCTTTCCCACTCCAAACTGGTGTCCCACGGAGCGATAGCTGTCTGGAATGGCCAACTTCCAGACGGCTATTACGACCCTTCTCTTGACGGGGAGGGCGCACTGCATCCAGGTGTCGTGGTGCCTCAGTGCTGGGGTGAGCCACTGGCAGAGCTCGAGAAAGGTCTGCCAGCGCATGCGGAAGTTCCGGATCCACATATCATCATCCCACTCCCACATGATGAGCTGCTCCCACCAATTGGAGCTGGTGGGGTAGCTCCAGAGGCGGGGGAGCAGCCGGTAGGGGAGGAAGAGGGGAGCCCAGTGGTCAGGGGCGTCCCAGTCTGCCTCCGGGGAGGGCTCCTCTGGCAGGAACCACTGGGCGGCCTCCCGGGCAGCACCTAGCAGGGCGCTTGCCCCTTGGATGACTACCTGGAGGCCCTCCTCTTCCTGCTGCTGCTGCTGCTGGGTGTCCATATCTGCTGTGACTTGGTCTGCGAGAGAGGGGCTACTGCTCTGCAGACTTTGTGCTGTGCAGGCCGGGCGTGTCTGGGAGGGGCCCTTTCAAGGAGCAGCTTGCTGTTGCCCTGGAAGGGCTAGTCCAGCCTGTGACCCGGTCCATGGGCTTTCCTGGCCCTTATTTTGAAAGAGGGTGCTTGTGTGTGTGGACACTCCGCGTTTCCTTCCAGGGTGGCTCCTTTCGATGTTCCCTGTCGCTACTTTGACGTTGAACATCGACAGCACCAGCCCTCGAGGACGTGTAGAAGATACGCGTCGAAGTAGCCTACTTTGATGTTCTTACTTCGAAATAGGCTACTTCAACGTAGTGTGCTAGTGTAGTCGTAGCCATAAGGAGGAGGGAGAGAACTTGTTCTTTTTGGCTTCTGTGAATAGAACAAGTGGCAATGGACTTAAACTGCAGCAAGGGAGGTTTAGGTTGGACATTAGGAAAACGTTTCTAACTGTCAGGTGGTCAAACAGTGGAATAAATTGCCAAGGGAGGTTGTGGAATCTCCATCGATGGAGATATTTAAGAACAGGTTAGACAGATGTCTGTCAGGGATGGTTTAGATAGTACTTGGTTCTGCCATTAGGGCAGGGGGCTGGACTCGATGGCCTCTCGAGGTCCCTTCCAGTCCTAGTATTCTATGATTCTGTGAAATGCCCGTACGTGAGCTACGTCACATGTGAGTAGACATGATCACGTGCTAAGTAAGGCTATGTCTACATTACAAGATAAATTCGAATTTAAGGCAGTTAGCTCAATATTATCACGTGACTGTCTTCACTTTAAATACCATTAGCTCAATTTAAGGATCAGTAATAGTGAGATTACAATATCATCGATACCCGACAGGTATAGTGTCAAGTTCGAATTCAAAAGTTCAATTAAAGGTCGGTGTGCAAGTGCCACAACTTAAAATTGAATTTATTAGCCTCCAGAGGTTTCCTGTATGTACCCCACAATTCCCCTCAGTGCTCCGCTCTAGCCGCTGCTCTGCAGGTGCACTGGAATTACGTAACAGGGACACCATGAATTTCAAAGCAGGAGCAGCAAGCCTGTGGCTGTGGGCTCACGTTTGTATGAGAGCCTGAGAAATGTCTTTCGTTCTTTGCTATTAGCACTGTGTGCACATGTACCCATTACAAATATCCCTGCAGGGAGTACGTGGTTCTGTCTCTACAATTGTTACTTTTTTCTGTGCTGCCTGGTGCCAGCCACTGCCCCACGAGGCAGTAAGGCTGTAGTGGGAGTTGTACTTGCATAAGAAGCTGAGAAACTTCTCAGCAGTTTACATTTGTGCACAAACCCTCTTCCTCCCCACCAGCCCAGGTGCCACTCAGTTGGGGTCTTTCTTGCACTCAGCCACATCATGAGGGTAGCCCCCGACCCAATACAAGGATGTGCCTGCTGTTCGGTGCTGACCAAGCTGCCAGGCAGAACCATGTCCTTGTTTGCTTGCGTTTAGGGGTCCAAGGGGAGGAAAGAATTTTGGGGACTTGCAGCCACTGGTCGGGAAAGTCTCCCCTGGCAGCTAAGATACTTGAGGGTTTGCTGCCACTGGAGGGAAGTCTCCCCTGGAGGCTAAGATAATTGGGGAGACTACTTCAACTGGCCAATCACTGAACCCCCAACGTCCCCTGCAAGGGACTAGTGGTGCTTGCAGCCACCAGGGGGAAGTGTTTCCCTGCGGCTAAGATTTTTGGGGGCTTGCTGCTGCCAGAGGAAATTCTTCCCCAGTGCTAAGATAGTCGGGGAGACTACTTCAACAGACCAGAGCACCCCTCCTCCCCTGCCAAAAATATTTCAGGGGCTTGCTGTCCATTGCAGACACCTGCTGCTTTTACACTTCTGTTATAAATCTTTTTCCTAACATTTCCTATCTGTCTTCATGCTTTGACCCCCAAAAACACAGGCAGGAGGAACAGCTGAGATTCCTGTTTCCGTTATAAGCTTCACTACCATCCCCCATGTTGGCAATGTCTGTGTAGTGAAAAGGAAAGTCAAAAAAAATTTTGTAGACTTTTCTATCCTCTTTCTTCTAACTTTGAGAATACAGTCGGGGTCCTTGTATTATTTTCAGGGATCGGCTCCAATCATGGGAGGGGTGACACTCAGTGGATGGCCAGTTGAGTATTCAGCTGGAGAACAGACTTCTATACACTTCTTTGCCACCTCTGTGGATGCCCTACTTTTCCTTCCTTCCAGTGGGAAAAATGGATGTTTGCTCATGAGCTCCTTCTACGGGCAGAAGTGCAGAAACTTCTTACATTAGGGGCAATAGAACCCATACCCAATAAACACAGGGGCCGGGTTTTTATGCCAACTATTTCCTGACAGCCAAGAAATCAGAGGGACAGAGACCTATCTTAGATCTCAGGGAACTGAACAGATTCATTCTCAATACAAAATTCAAGATGGTAACTTTGCAGGCTATCATTCCGGCACTAGATGAGGGGGATTGGACGCTTATTTTCATGTGACCATTCACCCATCCCACAGGACGTTCCTTCCTTTTATGTTGGGTCAGGAGGGTTGTGCTGCGCGCTCTCTCCTCAGCCCAGTGACGTCCCCGGCTGCTCCTTTGCATGTGTGGCACCCAGGGTGGGGCGGCGGGGGGGAAACACTACTCTGTAAAGCATTCCAATCTGCAGCACAGGGATGCGCTGACACCTACGAGAAGCACTTGCAGGGAACACTCAAAGAAGAAAAACAATTTCTTGGGACAAAAAAGAGCTGAATTCATCACATAATTCATTTACAAGGAAAAATGTCAGCAAGTCTAGTAGTAAGGAGGCTGACAGGGAGAAGAGGGGAGCAAAGGGGAAGTTACGTGTTCAAATAAAATCACTGGATTTTGGATTTTCCAGAAAGTTATCTGTAATGTCAAGAAAATGACATTTGACCTGAGTATCCCTTGGAACTAAAAAATATAACATGATGCAAAACAAAATAGGTAAAATATTCCTCTGAAGACCCTACACTGCTAGAGACTAGAGGGAGCAATCACACAGGCCAGTCTACACTACAGTGATATTTCAAAAGAAGATTTGCCGGACAAGATCGTCCAAAAAAAAACTTCTTTTGAAAGTGTGTGTTCACACACAAAGAAGCAGACTGAAAGATTAATCTGCTCTTTTGATAGAAAGCAGCTGCACAGACCCTCATTTCAAAAGAACAGGCCAGAGATCAAAAAATCCGGTGCCATGAGGACTGCTCTTTCAAAAAAAGGGCCCCCAGAACATTTACATATGTTTTTCTCTGAAACAATCTTTCGGAAAAAGGTGCTCTTCCTGATCCAGCAGCAGAAGAGGGCTTCCAGAAGAAAAGCCATGTTCTTTTGATTTTGGCTTAAAAGACTGCATTGCACGTGTAGATGCTCTGCATGTTCTTTCAAGAAAGTGATTGATTTTCTGAAAGAACTTGCTAGCATAGACCCAGCCACAGAGAAAAGGGAAGTGCAGAAACCATTCTTCCACAGTATCCTTTACATTTTGAATGTAGACATGCCTAAGTCATGCTCTAGTCAGGGGTGAAGACATTCATTCACTGGACAAAGGCAGAGCACAACCTCCCCTAACATGTTTTATGTAAAACATTCATTCATTACTTACTTATCTTTAAGAACAACACCTTCTATACAGGCTCCAAATAGCAATACACTGCTAAAGTCTTGAGTATGGAGTATGTCAAGGAAGATAACTATATTTAGACATGGTACATAAATGCAATAATATTGAACATCATTAAAGTTCAATATTTGTGCCATGTTAATGGTTATGATACAATATAAATGTTATGGTCACTTGAGTTATGTGGACAGTGAGTTGTTAACATCACCAAATGTGTATTTGTATTTTAAATAATTAGGAGACAAATATAAGTAAACTGTTGTTCAAAAATTCGAAATTTAAGAAAGACTGGTTCATAGTTAATGTTTTCAATAAAATTAGTTTTACATTTTGATACTCCCTCATGGGAGCTGAAAGCCCTAAAAAAATTGCTTTGAAAGTTTATTAATAGACCAAGTGAAGTTTAAGCCAGTGACCATGTCCCAAACAGAAGAGTGCCATTCTGGTAGGAAGTGACTCAGCAAAAGTGTAGCTTTGTGTAGATCAATAACTCATTTGGACACTTTGACAAACCCCTGGGACTCTGGATGGCGACAGGATAGAGTGGGCCAAGATCACCTTATCTTTGCCTCCATGCTCCCCTGGAACAGTAAAACTAGGGAAGGACTGTGACCCACTGCATACAGTTTGGCTGGGATGCCCTCCAGATGACTGACCCTTCAGAAAATAAACGTCCATTGCCTGATCACAAGGCCATCTGGTCACCAAAGTGTTCAGTTATATCAACGTACAAACAGCTTGGCTTAACAGGGAAATCCTTAGTCAGCTTAACTTCAAAAAGGACGTGTACAAGAAATGGAAACATGGACAATTGACTAAGGAGGTGTATAAACATATGGCTGGAGAATGCCAGGCAGTAATCATGACAACAAAAACACAGTTGGAACTGCAGCTGGCAAGGTATGTGAAGGGTAACAAGAAGGGTTTCTACAGGCATGTTAACAATAAGTGGATTATCAGAGAAGGTATGGGGCTGTTACGGGATAAGAGAGATAACCTAATGACAGGTGATGTAAGAAAAGCTGAAGTACTCAGTGCTTTTATTGCCTCAGTCTTCACACTATGGTGCTAGAAAATGCAGTATGACAGGTGGAGGGCAGCCATCTGTGGGAAAGGAATGAGTTAGGAGCCACCTAGAAAAACTAGATGTACACAAATCCATTGACAGGATTTAATGCACCCAAAGGTATTGAGAGAATTGGCAGACGTCATTGCCAAGTCTTTGGCCATTACCTTTGAAGACTCTTGGAGATCGGGAGAGATCCCGGATGATTGGAAAAAGGCAAACATGGTGCCCATCTTTAAGACAGGAAAGAATGAAAATCCGGGGAACTATAGACTGGTCAGCCTTACCTCAATCCCTGTGAAAATAATGGAGGGAATCCTCAAGGAATCCATTTCGGTGCACTTGGAAGAGGGGAAAGTGATCAAAAGTAGTCAACATGGATTCACCAAGGGCAAGTCGTGCCTGACCAATGTGATTAGCTTCTATGATGAGGTAACAGGCTCTGTGGACATGGGGAAATAAGTGGACGTGATATCCCTTGACTTCAGCAAAGCTTTTGATAGTCTTCCACAACATTCTTGCCCATAAGTTAAGGAAGTATGGATGGATCAATTGACTATAAGATGGACAGAAAGCTGGCTAGATGGTTGGGCCCAACAGGTAGTGGTCAACGGCTCAATATCTGGACGGCAATCGGTTTCAAGCGGAGAGCCACAAAGCTCAGTTCCGGGGCTGGTGTTGTTCAACATCTTTATTAATGATCTGGATGAGGAACTGGACTGCACCCCCAGCAAGTTTGCAGATGACACAAAGCTAAGGGGAGAGGTAGATACGTTGGAGGTTACAGATATGATCCAGAGTGACCTGGATAAATTGGAGGACTGGGCCAAAAGGTATCTGATGCAGTTCAACAAGGAGATGTGTAGAGTCCTGCAGTTGGGACAGAAGAATCCCAAGCATTGTTACATGCTGGGGACTGCCTGGCTAAGCAGCAGTACAACAGAAAGGGACCTAGGGATTATGGTGGATGAAAGGCTGGATATGAGTAAAGAGTGCACCCTTGTAGCCAGGAAGGCTAATGGCATATTAAGGTGCATTAGGAGGAGCTTTTCGAGCAGATCTAGAGAAGTGGTTGTTCCACTCTATTCAGCACTGGTGAGGCCACATCTGGGATACTGTGTCCAGTTTTGGGCTCCCCAGTATAAAAAGGATGTCAATGTGCTGGAGCAGGCTCAGCGGCAGCCAACATAAATGATTAAGGGGCTGGAGCACATGATCTATGAGGACATGCTGAGTGATTTGGGCTTGTTTAGTTTACAGAAGAGAAGACTGAAGGGTGATTTAATAGCTCTAAAGAGTACGGTGAGAAACTGTTCACAGTGGTGTCAGATAGCAGAAGAAGGAGCAATGGTCTGAAGTTACAGAGGGAGAAGTGTAGGTTGGATATTAGGAAAAACTACTTCACCAGGAGGGCAGTGAAGCAGTGGAATACGTTGCCTAGAGAGGTGGTGGATTCTCCATGCCTAGAGGTTTTTAAGTCCTGGCTTGACAAGATCCTGGCTGGGATGACTTAGTTGGGATTGGTCCTGCTTGAAGCAGGGGGCTGGACTAGATGACCTCCTGAGGTCCTTTCCAGCCCTACGATTCTATGAACTTCTGTCCCACACGGAAGTAGGAGTGTAACATGGAGTACAATATCCTTTGGATAACAAAGGACTCAATCATGATACAGTTTGGCGGAAGTGGGGAGATGACAAGTTTATTCCCAATGCACATTACAGGTCATGTGCCAACTTGTTCATGCACAGTTTGCAGAAGAACTTGTTAGCAGGATAGCAGCAGCAAATTTTAGGAGGGTCTAGTTTATATTGATCCTTTCATTGCAACTTCTCATCCCCTCCCCAGTTCCATTTCTTATTTAACAACATAGCTACTACAGCAGAAGCTTGATTATTCAGCCTCCCTGGGGAATAGGGGTAGCCAAATAATCAAAGTTTCCAGTTAGTTGAGTGGGGCCACTGGCTCTGCTTGGCTGACCCTGGTGCAGGAAGGGGCCCAGCCATACTCCTGAGGGCTGGAGGAGGGGGCCACTCCACTGTCACCAACCCAAGCAGTGCAGCTGGACACACAGCAGCCAGCCCTGGCTGGAGAGGAAGGGGGCAGCCCTGTGGCAGGCAGCCTGGCAGATCAGCTTCCCTGAGTGCCGGTTAATAGAATGTCCTGATTATCTGAGTGCCGTACAACAAAGCTTTTATTATACATCTTGCCATCTCCTTATTTGCCTTTCTACACAGACATTCACTTTCAAAATATTAGGCAGAGTATATTGACTTCCTTTACACACACTTAAAAACCTATTTATTTTAAAAGGGACTGTAAGCTACACATTTCTGCATTAAGTCCTTTCCTCATCTTACCAGCTGGAAATGTTTTTAGCTCTCTTTCTGCAAGCCCAAGAAACCACTGGCTGCTAGTCACATTGATTAAAGGAGCAAATAACAGCATCAAGCATAAACAGAGCTAGAAAGGGAAGGAATTTATATATACTCTCAATTAAACCAACACTTTTGTTCTTTCACGGATATATGACATTTGCAGTTAGATTTATAATTGGCCAATAACAGTGCAATTAACAGGAACACAAAAAATAATAATAGTTCAAACAAGTCACCATGTCCTAGAATTCTAGTTTTAAAAGGATACACACAAGTGAAGTGGTGACAATAGCCAGAATTGTTCCAACAGGAATAGATTTTTGAGCATCTTTGAGGTCTCCTGATCTGTTTGAACCAGCCATGATACCTAAAATATATTTCAGTTTAAGAAAATGTCTTTGGAAACACCACAAGAAAGGTAATTAAAAATCCTGCAAAACTCCTTCCCAATATTCACCAGTCACTGAAGGGAAGAATATGCCAACTAATACTGTGAAGGATGTGGCTATGTCCGCAAACACATAAAGGTGAAGGTTGCTTTTCAGCCCCAGTACATCAACTGAGGTATGACCAGGTTTTTCCAGTATCTCTCCTTTCTCCATGTAATTGCTCCATAAGTTATCTAGGGACAAGAGGAGAGCAGAAAAGAAGAGTTACCATCACAAGAAGAGAGCAGTAGACACAGATTAACAGATTAAAACAGATTAACTCAAACCTATTTTACTGAACTCTTAATGATCTACTCAAAGCAGTAACAGGATGGGGTTTGGTCCTGCCTTGGGCAGGGGGCTGGACTTGACGGCTTCTTAGGCCTCTTCCAGCTCTATTGTTCTATGAATCCATGACAGAGCTAAACTTGGCAGGTTACTGCAGTTACTAAACTAGACACATAAAACCTCTAAAAGAGTAAACATTTCCATTGTACAGGTTCGGCCTCTTTAATCTGAATTTCTGTAGTCATTTGCTGGGCTCAAGTTCAGGGAGGGAGGGGAGGAGTGGTGAGGGGGAAAAGTGCTGACAAGGGGACATTTGGAGGAGAAAGACAGGATGACTGTGGAATCCTATGGGACTAAACTCCTGGCCACTCACTGTGGGGCTTTGCAACCAATTCTGCCCCTTCTCCTTAAACCACCTCCCTAAGTCCCCACTCAGGCAATACCAGCCCCCTTGCTGCTGCCAGATGTAGTCCCGCAGCAGAGGGTCCACCACTGACTTCCCCTGGTCTGGCAGATTCCCTGGCTCAGCACCTATTAGGTACCAAGGGTGATAGACCTGGGAGGTACAACCTTTATTTTCACGCAGACTTTTCACAAAATGTGTTTGGATTATCACCGTACAAGCCAACTGCCTAGAAGGGTTTATGCAACATTGATTTTTATTCTATCAAGTTAATGAACCAATACGATATCATTCTAATTTATTTAAATACACTTGCTCTTACAAAAGCAACATAAATTTAGCATTTTCACATAAATTAGGCATATTAAATGAGAAAACATACATATACATAGCAACTGAAGAAACATAAAGGGTAACCCTGAGCAGGTTTGTGGATGGAAATTATTTTATTCTTTAAGAAGTATTATGGCAGTAAATAGATTTGCATTTAACTAATGCTTCAATTCTGCAGGGAATAAGTAATGCAAATATCTTAAGAACTATGCTAATCTTCCTTGCTAAATAGAAATGTTATGAAGATATACGTTTCACCTGCCCACAGCAAATGTTCCCTTTAATTTTTCTCTATGGTCAGAATTTTGTAGTAATATATAATTTTATCTCTGTGGTAAGGTATAGAGAACACAGGGTGCACACAAATCACCTTCATACACACACTTCTATGATTTTTCCAGATAGAATCTAATATATTGTAAATCTGAGAATGACACATTCTGCCACTACTCCCTAACCTCGGCCCATGTTAATTCACCCTACAAACTTAATGTAGTTGAGTTTCTAGTGCACATATCAGATGTGCTAGTCTAATTCAGTCAATTTTGTAGAACTGAGAATAAGCCTCTTATCTAGAAAAGGGACTGACGCCATCTACTCCTTAAAGTATTCTAACAGTTTTCCTCAAAAGGGTTTTATTGACTGTAATTAAATTTCTTCAAAACTTTTCCTCTTCTAGCACAAAGCAGCTCAATCCTCCTCAGCTGCTTGGTGGATCTCTTAACAAGAGGACTTCCATTGATCCAACAGTGCCTTGTACCATACCTTTTAAAATGCCACTTGCAGCTCCAGGAATACCAGCTATCTCCGTAACATTGTTAAGCAGAAAATATTCATCACAGTTACCAGAGGTTAAGTTAGAACTGTGGCAGAAGAGTTCCCAAAGCTTTGTGGCCACAGTGACATTGTCCACAACTGTCGTTTTGGCACAAACATCAAAATGATCTCTAGTCAGGGTCCTATTGCCCAACATGCAAATCCTGGAAGGAGAATGACAGTTATTTAGAAACATCTACTAAGCCAGGATGGTTTCTCATATCAAATGTTACTTAGAAAGCACAGATTTTCTCTTCTAATACACTGGGATTTTCAAGAGGTTCTACTCCCAAACAAATTTTCCAAATTCAAGAATCTCTTGGGCAGCAGAAACAGGAATATATGTTTTTGATATTGTTTTGTTTTAATATTCAGAGTTAAAATATTACTTCATTACTCATTTCTCTCTCCATTTGCCCGAGGCGACGTCATTTCCAGGCTGCAGGTTGGGGTATTTGCCTACAAGTAGGGCTCGAAGTTCTGAAGATCAGCAACGCCTGAAAGGTGTGTGCCACCTAATGTCTCATCCCCATGAAGGGGATCACCAGATGGAGGAAAAGGACTGTAGAGCACAAATGTTGGCTTTGAGAGACCTGGATTCAATTTCCTCCTCTGCCACAGTGTATCCTTGGGCAAGCCTCAGTCTCCCTTTGCCTCAGTTCTCCAACAAATCAAGACCATAGCATTTCCTTTTCTCTTTGGGATTTTCTTAGGAAAACTATATGAAAGATTATGTAGTGCTGAGATGCTAAACTAATTGGGCCACAGGAAGTAATGGGTACCCACTGTTATGTTTCTCCAGATGGTTTGTCAAGAGTGGAAAAATGAGAAATTCAGGCAGTTTCACTCTTTCTGTAATCTATCATAAAAAGATATTGGTCAAAGTGTTTATGCCACATTTAGAACAGAATGTTTCTTTTTGTAAAAACAAAAATTGCTAAGTTCTCTAGATTTCAAAGTGTTCAAGTCTCTTTAGATGACTCAATCAATACTTTGAACAGGGCAGATTCAAAAGGGTCTTAGATTATTGCATTGTATCTACTTGAGCAAATCCCTGTTTTTTGAGCTTTTAACACTGCAGATTCTGCATCTTAATGGAAACAAGTCCCTGCTTGACTCATGACACATTGTTTTTCTCTTATTTTAGAACCACATACCACTGCGTAGGAGTTGTTCAGGGCCTGCTGTACTTCCCTTAGTTACAGAGAGAAATTTACTCTCACAAAAATTATTTTTTATCCCATTTTTAACACTAGCACCATCACTGAGATCTCACTCCTTTTCCTATTCGCCCTTTGCCAAGTGGTTTGCCATGATAGATGGTGCACTATCAGATCAGCAGCTCCCAAATGAACTGGGATTTAATTGGCATCAGAGACGTTGGTGGAATAAATCTCAGGATCAGAAAATTGGTAGGGAGCTGAATATCTTCCTCAGGAGTACAGGCAGAGAACGAACAAAAGGAAGGTGTTACATTATACATCAAGAATATACATACACTTGTACAGGAGATACATGACTTACATGGAGGTTGTGTTCTTGCGCAACCCCGCATAAGTCAAATTTCACATAACTTGGAGGAGCCAGGAAACTGACCAGCACAGTAGCACTGGTCAATTTCCTGTCTCCTGTGAGAGGGCAAACCTTTTTGTCAGCCGTGGCAGCCAACTTGGTTGCCACCCCTGACAGGAGACAGGAAACTCAGCAGCATCATGTTAACCCAAGATACATACAACTTGAATGCATGTATCTTGGGGTTCTGCTGCACTGAGTTCTGGAGAGAGGGGAGGGGCAGAACAGTTGAAAAGTCTCTGGATGAAGATAAGGTGGGGGGAACGTGATGTCAGACTAGTGGTCAACTGCAGAGCACTAAATCAGGAAGGGTGGTAGATGAGGCACTTCCAGCGAAATATCCAAAACACAACAACTGATGGTAATGGGGGATTTTAACTACCTAGACATGTACTGTGAAAAGTATTATTGTAAAACACAATCTCCAACAACATTGTGAAATGCAATGGAGACATCATCTTGTTTCAGAAGGTGGGGAAAGTAGACAAGTGAGTAGCCATTTCAGATCTGACTCAGATTAACAGGGAAGAATTGGTTGCAAAGCTGAAGGTAGAAGGCAATTTGGATGGAGGTGATCATAGAATCATTGAATACTAGGACTGGAAGGGACCTCGAGAGGCCACAGAGTCCAGCCCCCGTCTAAACCATCCCTGACAGACATCTATCTAACCTGTTCTTAAATATCTCCAGCGTTGGAGATTCCACAAACTTCCTTGGCAATTTATTCCACTGTTTGACCACCCTGACAATTGGGAACTTTTTCCAAATGTCCAACCTAAACCTCCCTTGCTGCAGTTTAAGTCCATTGCCTCTTGTTCTATCCTCAGAGGCCAAAAAGAACAAGTTTTCTCCTTCCTCCTTAAGACACCCTTTTAGATACCTGAAAACCGCTATCATGTCTCCCCTCAATCTTCTCTTTTCCAAACTAAACAAGCCCAGTTCTTTCATAGGTCACATTCTCTAGACCTTTAATCATTCTTATTGCTCTTTTCTGGACCCTTTCTATTTTCTCCACATCTTTCTTGAATTGCGGTGCCCAGAACTGGACACAATACTCCAGCTGAGGCCTAACCAGTGCAGAATAGAGCAGAAGAATGACTTCTCGTGTCTTGTTCACAACACACCAATCAGGAAATGATTTCAGGGATCTAGGAAAAGGAAGGAGCGAGGACAGAAGAATAGGGACAATGGACTTCAAAACAGCAGACTTTCGCCAATGCAGAGAGATAAGATGCCTTGGGGTGCGGGGGAGTGGATCTAAGGAAAAAAGGGGTTCAGAAAAACTGGCAGCTTCTCAAATAGACAACAAATATTACAAAACAAAACTGCAAACTCTCTCAATGCAAACGAAAAATGGGAAGAACAGTGAGAGACCAATATGTCTCCATCAGGAGCTCTCTGATGGCTCAACAGTCAAAAAGGAACCATACAAAGAATGGAAACAGAGACAAATTTCAAAGGATGACTATGAAAGAATAGCATCAGTATGCAATGGTCAATTTAGAAAAGCTAACTTACAAACTACATTACACCTAGCAACAGACATGTGTCAGTAAGATGATGTTCTATAAATACATAAGAAGTGAGAGAAAGAGGAAAGAAAGTTGAGGTCCATAAACTTACTGGGGAACGAGAGCTGCTAATAACATCAAGAAGTCTCAGGTGTTGCACACCTATTTTGCTTCAATATTCCCTGAAAAGGTTAATTGTGACCAGATACTAAAAACCATAATACCAACAAAAGAGTGGAAAGAACACAAGCCAGAATAGCGTAAGAACAGGTTAAAGCACATTTAGATGTAACTGAAGTCTGCAGAATTTGATGAAATTTATCCTAGTTAAGGAACTAGCTGAAACAATTTTGGAACTACAGTAAAGTTCCTTTAATCCGGCACATTCGGGACTGAACAGGTGCTGGATTACCAAATTTTATGGATTAAAGGATGTCACCATAAGCTCCACGCCCTAGTTCAACCCCCTTCCCCCACATCATGGTCACCACCTCTGTGCATCCCCAGCTTCTTCAACACCCCTGTGGGCTCTACAGTGCTGCTTGCGCACCCAATGGTGGAGGAAAACAGGCGTGCTCGCTGCTGCCCAATGAACGGGGCCCTTGAGGGCTTCAGAGCTCAGTGTACCCTGGGCTGGTGCCATTCTGCTGGGGATAAGTGGCTCCATAGGTTGCTTCACTGCGTTGCTAACAAATGCCTGAGAGCTGGGCCTTGCCCTTTGTGCATGGGGTCGAGCCAGGAAAAGGGGGCCAGGCTGCGCAGTCGGTGTCTGCTGAGCAGGGGTGCTGGGGGTTGGTCTGTGCTGCGCTGAGGAGGGCAGAGCCTCAATAAGGCCCGGGCGCTGAAGGCTGAGTCCAGCCAAGGCTGCACTTGTAACTCAGTGGCAGATCCCAGCTCCCTCCATTCCTGCATGCCCAAGGCTGTTCCGGTCTTCACATCTCAATGCCTGTGCACAGGGAGAGTCAGCGAAATGGGCAGCACTGTATAGCCAGCTTCTTCATCATCTCGTGCTCCTCCAGCTTCTTCACCCCTCCTGCAACCCTCGAGTATCTTGGGGGACTTCAGATGTCAGACCATCAGGATTTCCAGACCATCAAAGGCCAGATTAAAGGAATTTTACTGTATTACCAATTCTCTTTGAAAATCCGTGGTGAACAGATGAGGTCCCAGATGACTGGAGAAGGACAAATATTGTACTATCTTTAAAATGTGGAATAAAAAAGGCCAGGAAAATTACAGGTGAGTTAGCCCAACTTCAATAGTTGGAAAGATAGAGAAGTTACCCACGTGGGTGGTAACGATGGTTCTTCAAGAGGTGTCACTGTGGGTGCTCCATATTAGGTGTTGGGCCAGCCCCAGTGCCAGAGATCAGAGATTTGCAAAGTAGTTGCCGCTTGGATCATGCATGCGCAGAAGCGTGCCGGGTCCTTCATGTGCCTCTAGTCCCATGCGCAACCCAGTTTGAGCCAGTTCCTCAAAGCCACCTTGGAAGTATGCATCTGAAAGACATAACGAGACAGCTCCAAAGTGGGTAGGATGGGAGGGTAGTGGAGCACGGGGACGCATCTCGAAGAACCATTGTTACCACCCAGGTGGGTAACTTCTCTTTCTTCTTTGAGTGGTCCCCATGGGTGCTCTATATCAGGTGACTACATAGCAGTGGCCCCCCCAAAAAACATGAAGGGGGGTATCAGAGTTAGATAGCAGTAGCTACCAAGAGCGTGGTTGTTCACAGGATTGTGACTCCAGCCATCTGGCGATGTATGACATAATGGGTCGTAAGATGACCATGTCGCTGTTCAGCACATGTCCTTCACAGGGATGCCTTTGAAATAGGCCATGGATGCTGCCATTAAACTAGTTGAGTGAGCTTTAGGAGGGACAGATATTCTGCAAAGAAAAACACGTAGTTATGCACAATGTGATAATGTTCGAGATTCTCTGTGACAAAAGCACCTCACCCTTAGATCTCTGTGCAAGAGACAGTAATAGCCAGTCTTTTTCGGAAGGGCTTTGTTCTAGGTAGAATGCTAAAGCTCGTCTCATATCCAGAGCATGCAGTCTTGTCTCCTTACTGGAAGTATGCAATCTCGGGTAAAAAGACAGAAGTATGATCAGCTCATTCAAGTGGATATAAAAAGAGAGAGCTGCATCTCATAGAGCTGGAAGGGACCTTGGGAGGTCACCAAGTCCAGTCCTCTGCCCTCTTGGCAGGACCAAGCACCATCCCTCTCCTTGCTGCCCTTTTTTTTAAATCTATTTGCCCCAGGTCCCTAAATGGCCACCTCAAGGATTAAGCTCACAACCCTGGGTTTAGCAGGCCAATGCTTGAACTGCTGAGCTCTCCCTTCCCCCAGATACCGTGCTGGTGGTTTGCATTGGACCATGGAGATGGTAGCACAGGCCTCGACAGAGAAGTCAAAATTGCTGCATTGGGTTTTGCGGAGATGGATTGTTTTGTTGTTGATTCCACCTTCTAGATGGCCTGTGGGGTTGTTTGGATTGATTATAGCCCCTCTGCTGATAGGACTGCCACTGGTACAGGTAATTGATATGGGTAATACCTCTTTCTTTTGTATGGAAGAATATACATCCCTAAAGTTCTCAGTGTTGCTCGAGAATCTTTATTGGAATGTAATATAGTATCTACCTGTAGCTTCAGCAAATAATTTGCTTTTGTCTAAAGACAGGTCTTCGACCTCGGCCTGTAATTCTTGAGGCACCCCAGAGGTCTGGAGCCAGGATACTTATCTCATAACCTCAGCTGTCGCTGTGGAACATGCAGCTATGTCAGTGACACCTAAAGCTCTCTGTACGAAATGCTGCATAACACTTTTGGACAACTGCCTTAAAAATAAGTTTCTTGTAATCTGGTAAGTGATCCATGAGAGTCGTTAGTTTTGTATAGTTATCAATGTTATGATTAGACAAATGCACAGAGTAGTTAGCCATGCGCAATAAGAGGGTAGAAGAGGCACAGACTTTTCTCCCAAACAGATCCAGCCTTTTGGCATCCTTTTTGGAGACTGTGGATTTATACTGGGGTTCCTTAGACCTCGGCTGCAATGATTCTACCACCAGAGAGTTAGGCTGAGGATGGTTGAATAAAAATTCAGTCCCCATGGATGGCACAGATACTTTTTGTCAGACCTCTTGTTAGTGGCAGGGATGGAAGCAGGGGTTTGCCAGATGTTACTCACTGCCTCCATTATGGCATCATCTAATGGGATGGCGATCTTGGATGGTGCTGGAGATCTCAAGTTCTTCAAAAATTTGTGTTGTTTTTCTGGGACTTCATCTATTTGAAGGTCCTGACTCTGAGCTACTCTTTTAAAAACAGTTCTTGAAATTGTCTTAAATCGTCAGGAGGTGAAGAATTGCCCGGAATAACCATCTCATCAACTGATGAGGAGGATACATCTGTCTGGTAAGTTTCCATGCGTTCCTCTAAGTTCCCTGGTTGGTCCTCTGTTGGTTTCAATAGGGCGGGACTTATGGATTGGGCCTGTGGAGAGAGAAGTGATGGCAATGGTGGAGGGGTAGTTGAATGTCTGTACCATTGTCTGGATTCAGGAAATATCTCTAGATCTGCTGTGATAGAGGTATTGCTGCTGGTAACCCCTGTAGGTGTAAGGGTAGCAGCATGCTCAAGTATCTGGGGATGAGAAGCAAGAGATGGAGCATCTCCTGTATTTGTGATGGTGATAAAAGTAGGGCAGGTATGACAACCTCAAAGACAGTGGAGATGAAGGGGACCTGCATTAATCATGGCTCTTTCGCTTTAAGATGGTGGTCTCAGGAATGGCAATGGAGGAGATATTGGACGTTGAAATGAGGGTACCGTGGGAGAGCACAGAGACAGGAGTTGAGGAGACAATGTCAGAATTGGTGAATAAGGTAATGGGATACGGTGACAAGTCTTAACCTGTGCATTTTTTGGTTCCTTCTGGGAGTCTGTGCCCACTGGCATAGTATACAGTGCTGGGTAAGTCAGTGTGGTTAGCTCCAGTGCTGAACTCAGTGCTGAGACTGTCAATGCCACTGGCTCAGGTGCCGCTGGTGCCAGGGGCACGGTGTGTGGTGCCTGTGGTAGTTCCAGTGCCGATTGATCTTTTTGTGTTGGCACCAATGAGCTCCACAAACCTGTCGGTTCCAGGCGGGATTCTTGCATCAACACCAGTAGACCTGCTTTCTTATGACTTAGGTCACTTGTCCTCTTTAGTTAGCGAGGAAGCTCAGCTCTCAGTACAACTTGTCTGGTCACCAGATGAAATGGGCAAAGATCGAGTCAGAGACAATTTCTTTTTCTCATGGCCTTCTGGGGAGACCAATGAGGCAGTTTGGTATTTTTGATCCACTGCAATGCCTTCAGGTGTTGGCTGCTCCATGGTATCAGGCTGGAGAGCTTTTTCAAACACAATCATTCTCAGTCTCATTTCTCTGTCGTTTCTAGCTTTTGCTGTGAGTTTAGAGCAATGTGGGCACTTGTGAGGCACATGGGACTCTCCTAAACAGCATATATATTGAGAGTGGCCATCTGAAGCCAGCATTGCCTCCCGGCAAGAGTCACACTTTTGAAAACCTGATGCAGGCATTTCAACAGAACAATAGAGCTGTTAACAGCTTAGCTCTTGGAATTGCAAACAAGGTGGTAACACAGCTATTAACTACTGGTATACAACTATACAACTGGTATACAACTTTAACTGAACCTTTTTTTTTACGGTAACTATTAAATAGAAAACTACTGCTGTTAGAAACTATGAACTCTAAATAACAAAAAATCAAAAATTGTTTTTCAGACATGCTGCTGAGGAGCTCAGGAGAAGTCTGTCTGCAGCCGAAGGCACTTGAGAGAAACTGGCTGAGACTGGATTGTACACTTGACTAGAAGCACGTGAAGGGCCCAGCGCGCTTCTGCACATGTGAGATCCAAGTGCCAACTGCTTTGCAAATCCCTGATCTGTGGTGCTGGGGCTGGCCTGACGCCTGATATGGAACACCCCCAGGGACCACTTAAAGAAAAAACTAAAATTACAAAACAATCCATTTGTAAGCATTTAGATGATATGAGGATAATAAGTAGCAATCAATATGGGACTTCTCAAGAATAAATCATGCCAAACCAACCTAACTTTTTTTCTCTGACATTAAGGATAGAGGGAAGCAATAGATATGTGTCAAGGCTGAGCCCCACTCTGAGATTCTTGAGTGCAGAAGATGAGGGCCCACAGGAGACATTAAAAATACTTTGCCTCTATATACTCTGCTAAAAACTTCCCACAGTCAAAGATTCCCTGACCCTAGAACATAGCTGCCACCATCATACATCAGAGAGGATTAAACAGAGAGTGGGAGTGGCTTGCAGCTTACAAAAACAGCTTATCCGCCCTGGGTGTTAATATCTTCCCATTACATATGTCTCATATCCCCTGTCTGATCTGACTTGTTTTTTCCTCTTTTGATATGTACTATTGATAACGGGCCATTTCCACCTTGCTGAATAGACCTTGTCAGCTCTGGCCCTCCCTTTTACTGGGATCCCATTTTTTAAATACCCCTCTGAAACAAACCCCCACCACCCAACTCATGCATCTGATGAAGCGGGTCTTTGCCCATGAAAGCTTATATGCTCCAAAATATCTTAGTCTATAAGGTGCCCCAAGACTTCTTGTTGTTCTCTGCCACCATCACAGTGAGAAATTCCCCCCCGGAAGACACACGTGGGTGTCTCCCTGGGGGGTAATCCCAAACTCTTAACTCCCCTTTAGGAGAGAGCCCGGAAACAAAGATGAAGCAATTAAGATGCAATTTGATAGCTGCCCTTTTGATCTTAGGCATGACTACACACAGACATCAAATCACTGCCTTCAAGGGAAAAAAAGGTGATTTATTAACAAAAAAGATAAAGTATATCAAGAAAATGATAAAGCACACTTGGTTGCTAGGGTGTTACAAAGCAACTTAAAAATAAGTAGATAATAGCACAGAGGATCACTTCCGTGGGATTCAGTTTAGAAGTTACAGTGTAAAGGTGAAACCCAAAATAAAAACCAGGTTGTGTCTAACTAAACACTTCCTTTCTCCATACATATCAGTATATCCATGTCATATTGTGGCCTGAATATTTAATGGATTCAGTAAGCCTGCTCAGGATTAAAGACCTTGGTCTTTCTGTTCTGGCCAGACAGAACAAAAGACCGTCAAGCATCTAACTGCTTCAATTCAAAAGATCCCAATCTTCCCACTGGCTCACCTGGCTGCTTGCCAACAGAGAACCCACTCTCTCTGAGTTTAATCCTTTACACACATTCATTCCTGACAACGTGATATATCTTGATTTTAGTAAGACTTTTGACAAGCCCATGTGACATTCTCACAAATTAGAGAAACATGGCCTACTATAGGGCAGGCACATGAGTGACTGAAAGATCATGCCTAGAATAGTTACCAATGGTTTACTGTCAAAATGGTGTGTGTGAGAGGGTGTGTGTGTATATAAGAGGGTCTTGGGGGGGTCCATCTTGTATCTGGTACTACTCAATAGCTTCATTGATTATTTGGACAATGGAGTAAAAAGTATGCCTATGAAATATGCAGATGACATCAGGCTAGAAAGGGTTGCAAGCACTTTGGAGGGCAGGATTAGAATTCAAAAGGACCTTGCCAAGCTGAAAAATGGGTCTGAAATCAACAAATTACAATTCAGTAAAGGTAACTGTGAAGTACTACACCTAGCAAGAAAAAAATAAAAACACAAGTACAAAAAGGTAGTACTGCTGAAAAGGTCCTTGGAAATCACAAATTGAATGTGAGTCAACAATCTCTTTCTAAAAAGGCTAATATCATTCTAGGTTGCATCACAAGGAATGTATTATATAAGACACAATGGTAACCATACCTTTCTGCTTGGTACTGGCAAAATTTCAACTGGGGCACTGTGTCCTGTTTGGGTTGCCATACTTTATGAAGTTGTGAGCAACTTGGAGAGTCCAGAGAAGAGCAACAAAAATGTTAAAAGGTTTAGAAGGCATGATCTATTAGGCAAGGGTTTAAAAAATGGCCATATTTAATTTCAGAAAAAGAAGGCTGAAAGAGGGGGCACCTGGTAAAAGTTTTCAATAGTAATGTTAACTGGTTAGTTAGTAAACACCCCAGTAAGCATTATGTTCACCAGTTAACTAACACTTGCCAATTAACTCCAGCAGCAGCCAGTTGTGCTGGGCTGGAGCAGCCTGCTCCACCACCAGCCAGTGGAACATAGGTTAAAACTGTTAACAAGTTCAGTGCTGTCGTTTAACCAGTTAAGCATTTTAACGTCTCTAGTCTTCAAATATGCTAATAGCTGTTATAAAGAGGTGTTCCATCAACTACTGTCCACGTCCCCTGAAGGTAAGAAAAAAAGTAGTCATTTGCAACAAGTGAGATTTAGACCAGATGTCAGGAGAAAATACCTAATTATTCAGTATCTTAATTCTGAAATAGGCTTCCAAAGGAGACTATGGAATCCCCCGAATTGAAGATACAGTAGTCCCTCGAGTTATGTGAGGGTTGCGATCCCATTCACCCTTGCATAACTCGAATTTCACATAAGTCGGGAGCGGCTTTCTTCCCCGGCAGAATGCACGTTCTGCAGCTGGGGAAGCAGCAAGAGAACCTGGCACTCCTTTTGAAGGTAAGCCCTGGGGTTGGGGGTGCAGCTGGGGAGGGTTAAGCTTGGCAGTGGGTTGGGGCCAGGGAAGAGGGTAGGAGGGGTTAAACCTGGGGTGGGTTAGGGCTGCAGAGGGGGCAGAGGATGGAGTTGAGCCAGAGCTAGGCCATGGGAGGGCAGTGGGTGAGCTGGAGCTGCACAGAGAGTTGAGTGGGAGCCAGGCCACGGGGGAGCCGTGTGCAGGGTTTGACAGAGCCACACGGGAGGGTGAGCCGGAGCTGTGAGGGGGGTTGAACTGGGGTGGGGCAGTTGAGCCAAGGCAGGGCTAATGTGTAAATGCAAGTTAAGTGCAACTCAAAATTATGCATTTTGAGAGTTTACTCTATTAACTGCGCTGGCCTTGGTTGGTCCTGCCTCTTGACTGGAGGTTGTTTCCAGCATGAGTAGACAAGTGGGGAGAAGCATTCACTGAATAAGCGAAAGCTGCAGGGAGAGGGAATACCCTGTATTTTAATTTATTCCTGATTATTTGTATGAGTTTGATTTGGGGTTTTGTTTGGTTGGTTGGTTTTTACCCACTTCCATTGAAGTAAATGGCAAAACTTCCACAGCACTGCAGTGTCACAGCCTGGGCTCTACAAGCCTACTGGGTTCTAGGACATGGCTGTAGCTACTCATTTAGCATAACTAATGTGACACCAATATTAAAAATGGGCTCTATAAGTGACCCTGGCAATTACAGACCGGTAAGTTTAACGTCAGTTCTGGGCAAACTAGTTGAAACAATAGTAAAGAATAAAATTGTCAGGTACTTAGAAGAACATAATTTGATGGGCAAAAGTCAACATGGTGCCTGCAGAGGGAAATCATGTTTTACTAATCTGTTAGAGTTCTCTGAAGGGGTTAACAAACATGCAGACAGAGGAGATTCCAGTGGATATAGTATACTTCAGTGCTGACCTGTCTGTTTATTTGAAAGGCCGTGTGCTCAGGCTGGCAGTTGGAAGCTGTTAGCCTTGATTAGGTTTAGGTTTGAAATCTAAACTCTGCATGCTGATTGGCTGAGCGGTAGTCAAAGGTAAGGGCTCTCAGGAAGGCCAAAGCTTTTTAAACCCTGCTGGCAAGTGAACAGGGAGCTTGCGACCGGGAGCTTGCAAACAGGGTGGTTGCTAACAGGAGGGATTTTTGAGAGGGGAGTTTAGAGGGAGCTAGTTACTCCCACAAGGGTAAGGAGCGGCAAGATGGTTATGGTGGCAGCGTTGCCAACTGCTGGCTGGAGCTGAGGGACCCGCTGCTCCCAGGGTGCAGCGTGGGCAGAGAGATGCAAGTGGGCTTGAGGGAATGTGGGGGGCGGGGGAGCGAGACAGAGGGGTGTCGGTGGTGGGCATGTGGTTTGGGGGGGTATGGTACAGCTGTGTGGATGGCGGCACCCACAGAGGCTGGTGGTGGCACGCCCGGCTCAGATTGCCTGGGCTTCCAGGCCCAGTCCTGCAATCCCTGCATGCGCATCCCGCAGCAGCTCCATGGGGCTCCGGGGGCAGCCGCAGCCAGAAGAAGAGTTGGTAGCTTTGGCAGGTGTAGCCAGACAAAATCTCCCCCCTACAGACCAGCTTTTGCCTCCCCCCTAAGGTGCCTCAGAGCACACAGGGCACTGAACAGCAGTTAAACAGCACAGTCTTTGATGCCTTCCTAAAGGGGCCCAGATGTGCTGGCTCCTCATGACCCTGAGGAACTGAAAACACAGATAGAGGGCTAGCAGGCTAACCGTTAACGAAGGGCCTCAGAGAACTGCCCTTGGCTGGCATTAATGGAGTGATGCGCCCACACAGCCATCCCAGAAGAGAAATCTCCGCCCTTGCAAAAGAATGTCCTGTACTCCCAAAATTGCTTATCTCCTGTCTTACAAGTGCAAATTAAGTAAGAATTGCCCTTGTAAAAACCGCGTCACAAAAGACAGACCAATATGATCTGGCACCACAGAAAAGAAAGAGGATATGTGACTCAAGGGGTATAAAGATGGGCCAAGGAGCACTCTGACTCTGAGTGCATTCCCACCAACTACCTGCTGGTCGGGTCAGGTGATTGCCTCCCGAGGTCTACAGCTGGGGACGCCCAACCTCGTATTCATCTTTCCGCGGAACTGAGTGACCGATCCTGGCTTGGCTACACTGGTATCGAGAGACGCAAGGAGGGTAAGATGTACCCACATTAAGGTCTCCTTTTGGTGCACACAGTCAAAGAATTAGAGCTCTATAGATAGATGCTGTTGCATTAAGACGTCGTGGTATTGAATTGTAATGTAACCTGTTAACACCTGTACTCTGCTAGCATATAAGAAGGAGACAATAGCCTTTTGTAACTGCACGCTTATAACTGTAGCTTAATAAACTTGTAACTAGTTAAGATCTAAGCCTGACTGCTGTTACTCTTTGTCACTAAAACACAGTCGGCACAATAAAAAGAACTTTAACAGTTTGGTTACCACACCCTGGCCATAGGTGAAAGTGCTAGGAGTTCCCTGCTCTAGCAGTAAAAGACTCGGGTGTTTAGGACCCTGGGGCATCCGTCAGCCTTGCCCAGGCTGCCTGCTGTGAAGGAGCCCTGCACTCTAGCAGTTAAAGACTCGGATGGTAACAACGGCATAGTTGGTACCTCACCGCACATTGCCTGGCCACCAGCTAACAGCAGGGACCCAGGGCGCGGCTGGGCCGCGAGATCAGCACCCTCCTGGAAGACATGGGGCTGGAGCAGCGCATGGCTAGGTGCGGAGAGGCTGGGAGAAGGGGGACCTGGGGGCGATGAGAGCTGATAGGGGGCAGTGTGGTGAGGTGGGGGCACATGGGAGTGGATGGGGGACAAGGGGGCGGGGGGGATCTGGGGGTGATGGTAGCTGATGGAAGGCAGAGGGGTAGGGAGGAGGGTCCTGGGGAGGTCATCAGGCCACGGGGAGCTTTGGGGACACATGGGACCAGGGAAGTGCAAGAGGTAGTGGGATTATTACCCACATTCTCCATGCCCCACTGCCTTGTGGGTTATCCTGGGAAGGAGCAAGGCTGAGGGAGTAAACCCCGACAGAAAATCGGGAGGGGAGTCCTAAGGTGGTTCTGTGTCAACTTCTGGCATTGACCCAGCAACTCCTGCAGCTGAGCTGGTACCAGACGTAGAGGTTATCCTCTCCTTTGGACTATATCAGTAAAGCCGAGAGGGGAACGCTGGCATCTGGGCAGCCCAGGGTACCAAAATTTGCCCCGGCTCGTGCCTGGAGAGGTACTCCAGCATTGCTTAACAGTGTTGAACCAACACGGGAGGTAACAGATACCAGTTATAAGCTCTTGATTGATTGGCGTAGAGAACGAGCGCCAGGGGTTGCCTTCGACGGTGGGAGAGATCATCGCATCTCACTGGACAGTCACTGCCCGCCTCAAGCTGGGCAGCCCCCAGCCAGTAGGGTACTGTCCCGCCACAGTTCACCTGCCTCACTGGGTACGTGAGGCTTAGGGTTCCCTAACCTGACAAGTGACTAAAATTTGAGCACCAGGCAAACCAATAAGAAAATCAACAAGAAAAGGAAACCATCAAAGTTTTAAGCTTGCTTGCTGGAATGCGTGGACCATGCTGACCTGTTTGACTGTAGATATTCAGGACATCAGCGACACCCAAAAGACCACTGTCCTCAATGAGGACCTGAAGAGGCTCCAAGTTGACATTGCTGCTCTGCAAGAGACGCGACTCACAGATTCGGGATCTCTAAAGGAAAAGGACTACACCTTTTTCTGGCAGGGTAAAGCCCAAGAAGAACCCAGGGAGCATGGTGTTCGCATTGCTATCAGAAACACCCTTCTACAAATGGTGGATTTAGTTATGGGTGGATCAGAAAGACTCCTTCAGGTCATACTTAAACTTGCGCCGGTCGTGTCCACCTGATCAGCGCTTACACTCCAACCCTGTATGCCGCACCAGAAGTAAAAGACAAGTTCTATGACGTGCTTAGTGCTGCCTTAGCGCAAATACCTGCTCGCTAACAACTGTACATTTTGGGTGACTTCAATGTGAGAGTTGGAGCCCATCATGACTCATGGCCTTCCTGCTTAGGCCACTTCGTTGTGGGAAAAATGAATGAAAACGGACAGCATCTTCTCGAACTTTGCACGTACCACAATCTGTGCATCACAAACACATTTTTCCAAACCAAGCCACAGCACAGAGTGTCATGGAGACACCAACAGTCGAAACACTGGCATCTACTAGCCGTGGTCATCGCTAGATGTGATAACCTCAAAAACGTACTGACACGCAGCTATCATAGTGCCGACTGTGATACAGATCACTCACTAGTTTGCTCCAAACGCAAGGTGATTCCCAAGAAGCTGTACCACTCTAAACCAACTGGAAGGCCCCGCACTGATGCCAGAAAGACAGTAAACTCAGGGAGAGCCGAAAAGTTCAGAGAGACCCTCAAGGAAAATCTGCGCAGCAGCCCTGGGGGTGCTGATGTGACATCCAGATGGCAACATCTGAGGGATACAATTTACAACACGGCCTTGTCAGTGTTCGGAAGAACAGCTAGAAACACAAATGACTGGTTTGAAGCTAACTCCAATGAGATGATTCCAGCCATCGAAAAGAAGCGCTCTGCACTCCTGGAGTACAAACGATCGCCGAGCCAGAGTACCCTGCAAGCACTCAGAGCAGTCAGAAAAACAGTACAGCAGACGGCCAGGCGCTGTGCCAACAACTACTGGCTCGAGCTATGCAGCAGCATCCAGACCAGTGCTGACTTTGGTAATCTCAAGGGAATGTATGAGGACATCAAAAAGCATTAGGACCCACCCAGAACAAGATGGCACCTCTGAAATCCAAATCTGGTGAAGTCATCGCTGACAAAGCCAAACAGATGGAGCGCTGGGTTGAGCACTACTCCGAGCTGTACTTACATGAGAACATTGTGGTTGATACAGCCCTCGATGCCATCGAGCTCCTACCAGTAATGGACGAACAGGACCAGGAACCAACTGTGGACGAACTGAAGAAAGCCACCGACAGCATTGCAGTAGGAAAGGCCCCGGGCCAGGATGGTATACCACCAGAGGTAATCAAGTGTGCCACAGACACTCTCCTGGAACCCCTACATGAGCTACTGTGCCTGTGCTGAAGAGAGGGAGAGGTTCCACAGGACATGTGCGACACTAACATTGTAACCTTGTATAAGAACAAAGGAGACAGAAGCGACTGCAACAATTACCGTGGAATCTCCCTCCTAAGCATCACTGGTAAACTGTCCGCTCGTATCATCCTTGGCAGACTCCAGAAGATTGCTTACAGGGTGTATCCCAAATCACAGTGCGGATTCCGTGCAGAGACATCTACCATTGACATGGTCGTCTCTCTGAGGCAGCTGCAGGAGAAATGCAGGGAGCAGAGGAAGCCACTCTATATTGCCTTCATTGACCTGACCAAGGCCTTCAACTTGGTCAGCAGGGATGGACAGTTCAAACTGCTCCACAAGATAGGCTGTCCACCACTGTTACTCTAGATGATCCAGTCTTTCCATGAAGACATGAGAGGAACCACCCAATATGACGGCACATTATCAGATGTTTTCAGCATCAGGAGCGGCGTCAAACAAGGATGCGCCCTTGCTCCGACATTGTTCGGGATCTTCTTCGCGCTCCTCCTGAAGCACGCCTTTGGATCTTCAACAGAGGGCATGTTTTTGCACACAAGATCTGATGGGAAACTGTTTAATCTTGCAAGGCTGAAAGCTAAATCTAAGGTGCGGGAAGTCCTCATCAGAGATATGCTGTTCGCCGATGACACTGCTGTAGTGTCAAACACAGAAAACCACCTTCAAAAACAGCTGGATCAGTTCTCCAAAGCATGTAAGGACTTCGGGCTTTCCATCAGCCTAAAAAAGACAAATGTTCTTGGTCAGGACATTGCTGAACCTCCATCAATCAGCATTGACAACTATATGTTAGAGGTGGTCCACAAGTTCGTTTACCTCGGGTCCACCATCACTGACATCCTGTCATTGGAGTCTGAGCTAAACAGGAGGATTGGAAAAGCAGCCACAACTCTGTCCAGACTCAGCGAGAGAGTGTGGAAAAACAAGTTGTACACCCACACCAAAATGCAAGTCTACACAGCCTGCATCCTCAGCACCCTCCTTTACGGCAGCGAGTCTCAGACCCTGTATGCCCGCCAGGAAAAGAGGCTGAATGTCTTCCACTTCCGCTGCCTCAGGCGCATCCTTGGAATATCATGCAAGGACAGAGTGTCCAACACCACCGTCCTTAAGCCACGCACACCCTCCTCAGGCAGCGGCGGCTCAGCTAGCTCGGCCACGTCCACAGGATGAACGACGGAAGGATCCCAAAAGACATCCTGTATGGCGAGCTAGCCTCTGGCAAAAGACCTCCCGGATGCCCCCAGTTGCGCTACAAAGATATTTGCAAGAGGGACCTCAGGGAGGTAGACATCGAGCCAGACAGCTGGGAGCAGCTGGCAGATGATCGCAGCAGATGGAGGCAGGAACTACACAAGGGCCTTCAGAAGGGTGAGATGAGGATCAGACAGCTAGCAGAGGAGAAGCGAGCCGATAGAAAGCATAGTAAGGACCTGCCAGACACCCATTACACGTGCAATAGATACAGCAAGGACTGTCACTCTTGTGTGGGCCTTCACAGTCACAGTTGACACTACAAATGATGATCCCAAATGGAACTACGAAGGGCGCAATCCATAGTCTACACAGACTGAAGGATGCTACTACTACTAGTATACTTAGATTTCCAGAAAGCCTTTGACAAGGTACCTCATCAAAGACGCTTATGTAAATTAAGTTGTCATGGGATAAGAGGGAAGACTGAGAACTGGTTAAAAGACAGGAAACAGAGCGTAGGCATAAATGGTAAATTTTCCGAATGGACAGGGTAACTAGTGGTGTCCCCTAAGGGTCAGTCCTAGGACCAATCCTGTTCAATTTATTCATAAATGATCTGGAGAAGGGGGTGAGCAGTGAGGAGGCAAAGTTTGCAGATGACACTGAACTGTTCAAGATAGTCAAGACAAAGGCAGACTGTGAAGAACTTCAAAAAGATCTCATCAAACTGAGTGATCAGACAACAAAATGGCAAATGAAATTTAATGTGAATAAGTGTAAGGTAATGCACACTGGAAAAAATAACCCCAACTATACTTACAATATGATGGGGGCTAATTTAGCTCTAACTAATCAGGAAAGAGATCTTACAGTTATTGTGGATAGTTCCTTGAAAACATCCAAGCAGTGTGCACAGGCAGTCAAAAAGGCAAATAGGATGTTAGGTATTATTAAAAAAGGGATAAAAAATAAGACAAGGAGTATCTTACTGCCCCTACATAAATCTATGGTACACCCACATCTTGAATAGTGTGTACAGATGTGGTCTCCTGACCTAAAAATAGATATCCTGGAACTGGAAAAGGGTTCAGAAAAGGGCAACTAGAATGACTAGGGGCTTGGAACAGGTCCCGTATGAGGAGAAGCTAAAAAGATTGGGACTTTTCAGTTTAGAAAAGAGGAGGCTGAGGGGGAAGATGATAGAGATATATAAAATTATGACAGGTGTGGAGAGTGTGAATAAGGAGAAGTTATTTATTTGTGCCCATAATACAATAACTAGAGGACACCACATGAAATTAATGGGTAGCAGGTTTAAAACTAATAAAAGAAAGTTCTTCTTCACCCAGCACACAGTTAACCTGTGGGACTCCTTGCCAGAGGAGACTGTGAAGACTAGGACTATAACAGAATTTAAGAAAGAGCTAGATAAATTCATGGAGGTTACGTCCATAAAAGGCTATTAGCCAAGGGTAGGAATGGTGTCCCTGGCCTCTGTTTGTCAGAGGCTGGAGATGGATGGCAGGAGACAAGTCGCTTGATCATTGTCTTCGGTCCACCCCTTCTGGGGCACCTGGCACTGGCCAGTGTTGGCAGACAGGCTGGTAGGCTGGATGGACCTTTGGTCTGGCCCAGTATGGCCATTCTTATAACCTAACTACACTGCATAATCGCCTGCTATCACTATATGTACTGTGCAATACATTGGTCTATGTCTACATAGCAACGTTATTTCAAAACAATCCATTTCAGAATAGCTATTCAGAATAGCTATTCTGAAATAGCTTATTTTGAAATAAAATAAGAATACATTTTGAAATAGTGCCATTGGATGCCATTATGATTTATTTTGAAATAGCATTATTCTGTGTCCTAACAGAGCCTATCTTGAAATAGATATTTTCAAATAGGCGTTATTCCTCCTGCAATGAGGTTTACAAAATTCTAAATAATGCACCCTCTATATAAATTTATTTCAAAATAGCATGTGCGTAGCATAGGTGTTTGCAAAGTTATTTTGAAATAACAGCCATTATTTCAAAATAACCGCCGTGTAGACATAAGCCTGCATTGAGCTTAAAACTAAAAAGACTGTACGCCAGCTCAGAACTAAAACTAGTTTGCAATAAAAAATGAACTGATGCCATGTGTATGTGATTATTTTTATATGAGGGGGAATAAGTAGAAAAATGTCAATTTCCATCCATCTTCCTCTACCTATGCAGAAAGCCCCATCCTAATGGCTAAAGATGGTAAAGATTAATAAAGTGCTTATTTTCAGGATATGGAGCTTTGTTTTCTGCAGAAAGTAGCCAGAAAACACTGTCATTGAACATAAAAGTTACCATTCATCAAGTAAACAACTTGTAGAGCATGTGCTGCCATACTTGTTGGATAACTTTAAAATTGCAATCAAAGATCTTTCTGGCTTGCAGGATGACAGGCCCAGCCAGCAAGATTACTTACGGAAATGCTGGTGGATCAAAGATGGACTTGATAGCTCCAGCATAAATGGACAATATGGATATTATTACACAGGCCAAGAAGAGAGAAGCAAATTTATTAACATATTTCACTCCGACAAAAACTACCATGGCCATAAAGGTGAGAAATATGGTCCCATAAACTCGCATGTTGTTCAGGGTAACACTAGATGTATCATGGGCACCAGTGGGATGAAAAACTGCTGCTTGTGGAGCAATGTATGTCTGAAATAGAAAACAAAAAGCTCAATGGCTGCAGAAAGAAAACAGAATAATACTTTCACTTATTGCATTGGTTTCTATTTTAAATAAGCATTACACAGAAAATTTATTTCACTGCAAATCAATTCTGCATTTGCAAAATACTTTGAGCTGGATTCTTGACCTTGTAGACTGACTAGTCAATTGACAAGGGCAGTTTTGTACCCCTAATTCCATAAGTTATGATGTCACTGACTCACTGTGCGGCTTAGAATAAGTCAAATTTCAACCCACATTTCCAATTGTGAATGATGATTTCGGAAATCTGCATTTTGTACACACAAGATGAGCCCAGGCTTCCAAAGGACAATGCACTTTCTGAGAGTTACACCACGAAAAAAAGAATAAAAGTGGCACCAATAAATCAGTTTTGAAAATGTACACGTTCATCCTGCATGTCCCTTCAAAATGAGAGTAATTCTATCCCAATAAGGCAGGGATTTTGCAGTAGTTTCTGCTTATGAATTGCCACATAAGGAACACTACTTACCAATAAAATCTCAATGGCACCAAGAATGTACATAGCTCCTGCAAACGTTGTTCCCAAATAAAAGCACAGTCCCACAGCTCCACCAAACTCTGGACCTAATGACCTTGAGATCATGAAATAAGAGCCACCAGCTACAAGACACAAAAGTGAGGTGGTATTTTCCAGAATGCTTATATTATGAATTTGAGATTTTAAAAATCTAGAACATGCAAATGAAGTTATAAACTACATGTCTAGCTTTTTATAGACATTTACCATAAATACCTTTGTTTATACAATAGCAATTAAACTACCATAGCTCTTATTTACATAGGCAGCATTCAGCAGAAATACAGGGTATTAAATCAAGCTTGTATCTTGGCTCAATCTAGGTTTCCTCCTAAGAAACGTATTTAACAGTTTCTGTTAACTAATGCTTCAAAGATTAAAAATTTAAATCTTTCACAATGGGGGACAATTGTATAGGTGGGGTCCTAGCAATTTGCAGTGACAGAAGTCCTGAGGGTGCTTATGGTGTTCTTGTACTTGCATTCTTTTTGCAATTTTCCATTCAATTTAATTCTCTTAAATTCAGAAACAAATATTATTCCCATTCTCGTCAAATAAGAGAATCAGTCACATGTGCAGAGAAACTGGGTAAACGAAAGGCTACATCTAATAAAGAACACAAACGAACTAAGTCACATGCAGTGCAAATCTGCCTAATATCCAATCAAAGATTAGTTAGCATCACCACTCTGAGGAGTGAACTATATTTTAAGTTACTGGAGTTTACATTTTGCACACACTAAACTAACTTTCTTACTCATTAAACAATGTCAGTCCCTCAATCTGCTGAGAAATTCAACTTTATGGGATCTGAAGCAAAAACAAAAAAACCTCAGGAAAATAGCAATGAGACCACAGCAACGATGGGTATTTCAGTACAGGGCCTGTTTCTCAAATAGGTTAGTAGCTATATTACCAACTCATGATTTTAGAAAGTCACTGTTTTTCTCAGCTTTCATTTAAAATACCTACTAGTCCTCATGGTAGCTGATCAACGAGTACATAAAGAAAGAAAAAAAACCCAAGTACTTTAAAAATAATCAAGATTTTTAAGCCAATTTGATGTAGTTTTGGTGGGCCAGTCCCATGATTTTTTACACTTGGGGCTGGAAAAGGTACAATACTGTTCTCCATTTGACATGTCCGGATGATAGTTTACCTGCTCATCTTGCGATTTCAGTGGAAAGCAACAAAATATTACATTTATTAAACAAGTCTTCTAGTTAGTACACAGATTTGCGCATGTCTACAGTTGTATTTACAATAGAGAAATGAGAGTCAAAGATGTATTACAGATATGCTGTTCTGCAGAAGTGAGATTTGCTAATTACAGTTACCTGGAACTACACCATTTGTTGCTATTGCACTCATTGATATGGCTGTCAGCATAGTCTGTGGAGAGTAAGAGAGTGGATACATTTACATAAGTGAATTCCAAAAATACAATTATTTTCCTGTATTCACACCATAAACATTACTGTAATGATTTTTAGACAAAGTATGCTTTGTAAATTACCATAGGAAAACTCAGTATGTTAATTGGTATTGTTCTGATAAAATGTGTGTGACAACATTGTAGAGAAGTTATAAGATTTTATAGTATGGTGTTAACGTATGGATGAAACTAAGGTTGGCAATCAAGTATACTTCAAACAAAGGAATGAGTGCTGTTTATTTTGCATTTGCGCAGACTTATCAAGTGGGAAGGAAAACAAAGGAACATGAAATAGATGAGCAAAAAGCAGCAGGAACATCCTTTCCCACAGATGTTTTGTCTTATGATACCCAGCTGGAAATATTTTTCAAGAAGAGGGCTGAAACCCTACAAAGAAGAGACAAACACCCCAAGACACCTGTCTTTGACCTAAAGCGACAAAGAAAGCCTTCAATGGATTCTGGGAGAAGCAGTGCTAACTAGGTTATCCAGTAAGCATTAGGCTTACTAGAACGCTGATCATATAACCAACCAGTTAACATGACTGCCAGCCATGCCAGGCCATAGAGCCCTGGCTGTATTGGAAGGACCAGCAGGATCTGGACATTCAGGGGGCAGACAGACCCACGCGGTGAGCAGGTAGAACCCTAGCCACACCACAGTGACCGTAGCAGGGAGGTATAACCCTGACCTCAGCCCCACTGGATTGGGGCGGTGGCTCAGGCTATGCTGGAGCAGCCCCGGTAGGCAGAAGGGACCCTGATCATGGCCATGTCAGAGTGGTCCTGGCTGGCAGACTGGCCTGGTGAGCAACCCTGGTTGCCCTGATGATATAAGTGTAATTGTTTAACCAGTTAACTGTTTTAATTGATATTTACATTCCTAGCCCTAACCTATGGGATTTGGTCAGGAAGTGAGCTGAAAGCATGTGGTGGGAAACTTTAACTATGATATAGGTTGTTAAGTTAGGCATGAGTACCATTTTAACTTTATTATCTAATAATCATTTCTGACTCCTACTCCTCATTCCTTGTACTCAATTTAAATCTCACTCTTTTTGGTTGCTTTATTTAACCCAGTGCGTGTTAAATTTAAGTGTCTGGAAAATGCCAACTGGGGTGTGTGCACAACTTTTGTGCACATTATTCCTATTAAAGACATATGGGCTTTACATAAAATTGAATTGTCTAGGAAAGGCCTGGGCAGTTCATGACATACATTCCACAGGCAGGGAGGGAATCTAAGGCTGTGTCTACACTACGAGATCAATTTGATATTTAATAAATTCAAGTATTTAACTTCGATATTATGAATTCAAATAAAGTGTCCACAAAGCTTCTTGAAATTTGACCCACCTTTTTTCCATGTTGAATCTCCACGTCCCCATTGCCCTGTGCAAGTTTGACAGTGTGAGCACTGCATTCTGGGTACCTATCCCAACAGTGCTATACCCTCAGTTGCTTGTGGGGGTTGCATGTTGGAATCCCAGAATTCCAAGCACCGTCCCAGAATTCACTGCATCACTAACAGCACGAAAAAAGAACTGGAGATCGCGCCATTACCTGCTGCAGCATTCCAGCGCAAGCATGGATCCATGAACACTCCAATTCATAGCGCAGATTGTTTTGGCAACCACAGAGGCTGTAGTGCAACTTGTCCTTCAATTCCAAAGCTCAGTGATCCTTGGCTATCATAATGGCGCTGCTGCTGCTGACGACGAGGATGGAAGAGCAAATCTCCCAAATGCAGTCCAAGAACGCAGAGCTGTTGGTTGCCCTGACTGCATTGCTGACAATGGAGCAGCGGTTTTGCACTCATGAGACCATCACACATGGATGGGACCACATCGTTTTGGAGTCCTGGGATGACAGGCAGCGGGTGCAGAACTTTTGCATGTGCAAGTCCACTCCTATGGAACTTTGTGATGTGCTGGTGCCTGCTCTGAAGTGCAGCAACACAAGAATGAAGCTGGCATGAACAGTTCATAAGTGAGTGGCAATTGCACTGTGGAAGTCTGAAATGCCTGACAGTTACCCGTCAGTGGCAAATAAGTTTGGGATGGGCAGATCTACAGTGGGGTCCGTGGTGGTGGAGGTGGTTCATGCAACCTGTCAGTGTCTCCTCAAGAAGACTGTGACCCTGCAAGATGTACAGGCCATAGTGAATGGCTTTGCTCCCCAGGGGCTTCCTAACTGTGGCGGGGAAATAGATGGCACGCACATCCTCATCATGGCCCTGGCCCAACTCGCCTTGGAATATATAAACCAAAAGGGGTACTTCTCCATGGTCATGCAGGGGTTGGTAGATCACAAAGATCGTTTTACTGACATCAATTTTGGCTGGTCAGGGAGGCACACATATTCCAAAATTTGGGACTGTACCGAAAGCTCCTGGATGGGACTTCTTTCCCTGACCAAAAAAATCAAGATTGGCAATGTGGAGATGCCCACTGTTATATTGGGCAACCCTGCTTACCCTCTGCTTCCCTGCCTGATGAAATCCTACACAGGAGCCCTGGACCCCAGCAAGGAAAGCTTTAATCACAGACTGAGCAGGTGCAGAATGGTGGTGGAATGTGCCTTTGTATATGTAAAAGCGAGGTTCAGATGTTTATTGACATGTTTGGACATTCCTGAAGGTTATGTCCCCACAGTTATTACAGCATGTACTATTCTGCACAACATATGTGAAGCCAGGAGGCAGATTTTCCCAACAATCTGGAATTCCGAAGTGGAGGCCATAGGCAGGGCTTACTCACAGCTGCCTACGCAGCCATCCATCAGTAGCCATGCTCAGGCTACAGCAATAAGGGACGCTTTAAAAGCAGCTTTATGACTGATCTGTAATGCACATGCTACCTATGCCATAATGCCAATAAATCATACCATGCTGTAATGAATGAATGCTTTTACTTGGTGGGAGGAGGTTAAGTTGCAGTAAGTTGAAAGCATGTGGTGGGCAGCTTTACCTTCAGCCCTCCCCCAACCTACCCACTTTCCTCAGCTGCAGGTCTGCTGTGGACCAGAAAGTATCAGCGGGCAGCTGTGCCTTTATCAGAACCCCTCCTCCCTCAACCAACCCATTTTGGTTTGTGTTTCCCCTCCACCCACTCCTGCAGGACAAGAAATCACACCAAGCTCAAAGGAATGATTTTATTTTGTGGGGAGGAGAGGTATAAGTGGTTATGAAGAGAAGCCTTCACCAGGGTGCTTGAATAGCCTTTTGCAGAGGCCCTTGGGGCTAGAGTGGCAGGGTAGCCTTGCCCTCATTCCCCGCGTGCGGGGATCAAGACGACAGGAGGTGGGTGATCTCTCGCCAGGGGATTCCGGCGGCCAACAGGTATCAGATGCTACCCTGCTGGGTTGGGCGTGCCTCTGCAGCTGTAGCAGAGAGTGCAGGACCTCTGTCTGCTTAGTAACAGTCATTACAAGATTTGCTGCGACCTCAGTCTGCTTTGCTGTTGCCTCACTCATCTTTGACAATTGCTGCTGCTGGAAGTCAAGGATTCTCTAATTAAACTGTACTTGAGTCTGACACCACTGAGCAGCATCCTTTCTCAACTTCATGTGCTCTGCCTCAGTCTTTTCCATGGGCTGCAGGACCAGATCTTTTTTGCATTTCTTCTGTCTTCTGGTTTTCTCTGGAATGCTGGGCACTGGGTCTGGAAAATGAAAGTCAAAATTAAGATAAAATTCACATAATGTGCTCTGAAGTGCAATGAATGGGGTCTTTCTGTGTACTATCATTGAAAGTATACTTGTCAAGGACACATGGATTATTAAGGATGGGACAGCAAGCGTGCATTTCACAATACCTCATTTGCCCCCATCACTTATCCAGCACATTGTTTTGCGGACATGGTAAGCTATAGGCAACTGTCCTCTTTGTTGGGGAAGGGGGAGGTCTGCAATGCAGGGGAAGTTGCCAGGTGTACTGGCCAGGTGTTCTGTGGCAGTGAAAAATGAGCACCTGCGTATGGGGGTGGGGGTTCAATGTACTATAAAAGTAACAAAGAAAAAAAAATAATCCAAAGAAAGGCTGGATGTAAAGGGACATGGGAGGGCAAATGCACACCAGAGCACGGCATCCATGTGGTACTGGGGAGTCCTGGAAAATCAGAAGAAATGCTGGGGAAAGGGGACATAGGAAGGTAAATGCCCTGCAGAGCCCAGCAGCCATGGGGAAGCAGAGTCCTGGAAAATGCAAAGAAATGGTAGAAAAGAAATGCTGGAGGAAAGGGACATGGGATGGGAAAAGGCCAGCAGAGCCCAGCAGCGGAGTAGTCCTGAAAAATGAAAAGAAATGCTGGTTGGAAAGGGACATGGGGGGGAACCCCCACAGAGCCTGCAAACCGCATTGGAGGGTGGGGAACAGCGCACCCACCGGCTGTTGCATGCAAATGTAAAGGGGCAGGAAGCGTGTTAAAAAAAAAAACAACAGATGCGAATTCCTGTGCTTCTGCAGGTTGCCAAAGAAGACATCACTCTCCTGAAACTAATGGATATGGAAGAACACCACTCGCTCCTGCTGTGTGACCAAAAGCCTGGAAAATTTGCTAAAATGCTGTGTGGTGCCATGTTAGCAGATCGCTATCTGGTTGCCAGGCATGGCAAGGTGTGCTACTGTGGAAGCCGCAACAAGTCAGGCCTGCCCAAGAACCTTGTGAAAAAAATACAAGAGTGCCTGGATGACGCCTTTGAGGAGATCTCCAAAAAGAAGAAATGGTCCCAAGAAACATTAACACGCTGTTCTAAGGGTCACTGACCTACAGCTAGCAAACCTGTACCCCACCCCCAACCTGCTTCTAGCATGCAGGATAAATACTCACCCAAACTGCTTGCTCCAGAGGGCTCAGGGACCAGTGTGGAGGTGACTGGTGCGTAGGGGCCTGTTCCAGATCCAGGGTGAAAAGCTCCGGGCTGTCTGGAAAAAACTTCCTGTCCCCTGCTTATTGCTCCTTTCCTCCTCTCTGTTGCCCAATTCCTCCAGCTCACCCTGCTCCTCTGGGTTCACCCCAAACTCCACACCAGGGCCTTCACAAATGTCGTAATTCAGTACAAGCTCTGTGGAGGGGTTGCTCCCCATAAGTATGTGAAACTGTTCACAAGACAGGCAGGTCCGTGGAGTTGCCCCGACCACTGGTTGGCTTCCTGGACTTTTTGATAGGTCTGCCGGAGTTCTTTGAGCTTCACGCGGCACTGCATAGAGTCCCAGGAGTAACCTTGAGTGGTCATCTCGCGTGCCATCTGATCATAGATTGCCATGTTTCTCTTGGCCACCTGAAGTGTCTTCTCCACTGACTGGTCTCCCCAAATGGCAATGAGGTCAAGAATCTCCTGGTGCGTCCAAGCTGGGGCACTGTTGCGAGCCCGAGAAGTGCTAATCAGATCACTAGCCTGAGTGCTCATGACTGAAGTACAGGGCTACCAAAAATTGCTACCGATGCAGTGCAATGGCTACTGACATGGTGCGATGTGATGGGCAAAAGATTTTTTCATAATGGATGCTCTTTATATTTGCAGGGCTGGGCTGTTAAAATTCCAATTCAAATTTTAATTCAAGTTCAAATTCAATCAAAACTTCACAGGCTTTGATCTTCTTCCTGCACACCTGACAGCAGTGTACAACGAAGCAGCCATACTTGGAGGGTTACCACATAGCTTTGTGGGATACATAAGAGACACTTCTGGAGGGTAACAAATTCAAATTAAGGACATAGCACTTCCACATTAGCCTTGATTCAAGATTTTAAATTAGACTTTGACACTATACCCGTACTCTAATATTGATAGTTTGTAATTGGTATTACAGCTCAATAAATCGAGTTGACAGTACCAAGTGTGAAGACAGTCACATTTTAATATTGAGCTAAAGCCTTGAAATTTGATTGTATCTTCCCATGTAGACACAGCCTAAGACTGGGTTGTTGGGATCACCCTGCAGTACAACCATAGTTAGTGAGAACCAGAGTGTAACCTAAGTGTGACTGGCTGGCTGCAGTTTCCCATGGATGTTCAGGATGATTTGGATGCTGGAAGTTTATTGGTGAGCAGCCAGGATGGGAGCTGTTCCAACCAAAGCACTGTAAAGCACCCAAGGCTGCAGCTTGTACCAGCAAAAAAGTGCTTATGGCAATATAGGTTGTGCTGTTTCCCTGAGCAAAGGAAGGCTACATCTGAAACACTTCAGCAGTACAGGACTGCCAGTGTACTAAACTGACAGTGAATTCTTCCTGTGGACAAAGATTTACCAGCAAAGCAGCACTTTGTGTATCTCCCGCTCCCGACAGGCAAAATAAGAATATCTGTAAAAACTCGATTCACTGATACAGCTGGAAATTCTACCAGCCATGGATCTCTTCACATCCTGACCAACACAGTAGTACTGGCGGAGTCTGGTGTAGACACAGCCTAAACTACACTGGTATTACAACTGCATTCAGATTTTTACCAGCATAGTTATATTTACCATCCCCAGTCAGAAAACTAAATCACACCCATAACTGACACTACTATTGGGGATGTTAATGGTTAACAAGTAAGGCTCATCCTAAATGGATGAGGCTTTCCAGTTATGGTTAACCAGTGTGGACTGGAGCAGCACTCTGCCCACATGGGGCCTGCTGCAGGCACCGGGGGCTCCAGCACAGCTGGAACAGCCATCTTCTGAGGTGGACTCAGCCATGCCTTGGCAGGGGCACTCCAGCCTAGCTGAAGCAGTCCCCACGCCCTCCCCATTTAACCAATCACTGCTTAAATTTAATATTTAACTGGTTAACTAATTGAACAGGATTTTACATTCCTAATTACTTTGCTGCCTAATGTTTCTATTGTAGTCTTAGTCTGAGTCCTACACATATGTACAATAAAGTCTCATAGACAGGTGCTGAAAAGCTTTGCAAGAGGAATACTATGTTGTCGGAAGTGTTTTAATTTGATCTTATACTCACACAACAGCAGCAGATCAAGACTATCAGGAAGGACTGCAGAACTCCAGCTGTTCCCACCATCCATGTCAACCGAAGGAAGAGAATGACCCCAAAGATATTCTGCATACATGGGAGGTAAACTCCCATCAGGGTGCCCATGCTGGGTGACTGTAAATAAGCACACACATCAAGTTTTATTACCTGGGTAACTGAACACAAGAGTTTAGAACAAAGGGGGAAAATGGATTTCAGCTATTTAAATGACATCATGTTGTGCTAGGTTATTAAACAAGGGTGCACAAATGTTACAATACAGTAGGGTATCAACATTTATGAACCTATGGTTCGTGAATTCAAGTAGTCATGAGCAGCTGTGAACGGACGCTTCCCTGGGGCTCAGGGGCATGCAGCACCGGCAGCCGCTTCTTCCCAGTGCTCTGGGCAGCAGCACCGGCAGCTGCCACTTCCCCAGGGCCCCAGGCAGGGAGTGCCAGCAGCCATGGCTTCCCCAGGGTCCCAGGCAGGAGCACTGGCAGCCATGGCTTCCCTGGGGTCCCGGGTAAGAGCACCAGCAGCTGTGGCTTCCCTGGTGTCCTGGGCAGGAGCACTGGTAGCCACTGTTTCCCCCAGGGTCCTGGGCAGGAGCGCCAGCAGTCACAGCTTCCCCTGGAGCCTCGGGCAAGAATGCCGGCAGCTGCTGCTTCCCCTGGGATCCCGGGCAGGAGTGCTGGCAGCTGCTGCTTCCCGTGGGGTCTGGGACAGGAGTGCCGGCAGCCAGGGTCCAGGTGGGAGAGGCATTCCCAAAATTCAACATTTGTGAGGGTTCTCCACATGGAACCCACGTGAATGTTCAGACCCTACCATACTGTGCTTCTAAAACAAACAAACAAACAAATCAAACCAAGAAATTGGTTTAAAACAAAGCCATTAGCTGATTAGCAATACAATTTGGATCAAGTTGCTCGCTATTCATTTCACCCTCACCTCCCAAGCAGTTACCAACTCAATGTATCTTTCTGATTAGTACTATGGCAGTACCTACAAGCACCTAGCAAGGAGCTGGACTCTGATGTTCTAGACAAAGGGTGGGGGCCAGATGCAGGCCACAGGCCAGATGCAGTTCACAAGGGTTAGACCCTGGCTGGCTGCCAGACGTTTTATCTACCTGTGCACCTGCAAGTATGGCAGCTTGCGCCTCCAATTGTCGAGTTTCATTTGTGCAGGAAATAGTTACAGTACAACATGAACGGAATCAAGGATGTGCACTACAAAAAAGAACATTGTGGCTTTTGTTTGGCACATATGAAAAAGCAAGAGATCGTTGTCACATGATACTAATGGAACCTGTGTTTGTGTACAGTTAGTATTGTCCTAATTCAACTTTCACAAAAAGCTGAACACCCGTTGGAAGAGCAGCTCAGATGATTTATTAGTAGGCTCTTGGGAAAAAAATGAGACTTTTCTTAGAAACTTCCTTATGTCCTTGACATCAGCTTGGGACTTCCCATTCCTTCTGACTGGTAACTTGGATTTTGCTTAAATTGTGTAGATATTAAATCTAGGAGTGTGCTATGAAACATTGTCTCTATTCACTGGGCTGAATTTGCAAAGACCCAAAGTCTTCCAACATACCATACTAATGCCTCTGATTTAAAATTAACTGTCCTTGCAAGCTCTGAAACAATCTGGTACATAACACTCACTTCTTACAGGCTGGACCTCCCTGGTTCGGCATGCTTGGGACCCAACCTGAACGGTGGAATTTATCAGAGCAGGGGTGGTCCTCTGCCACCAGCAGCCCAGCTTACAGCCCCTCCCCACTACCAGCTCAGCTTCCAGCCCGGCTGGCCCCTGCTTTTGGGCTGGCTGGGCTGCCAGCCCTGTCCAGGCTTTCCAGACACCTGCCCTTCATACCACCAGCCCCAGCCTGCCTCCTGCAGGGTTGACAAGTGCCAGCCCGCTGCCGAATGCCAGCTTCAACACCAGCCCTGCAGCCAAATACCAGCTCCAACCCCACACCTGAACACCAGCTCTGACCCTGGCCCCACAGCTAGACAGTGGCTCCAGCCCAGCAGCCAGCTCTGAACTGGGACAGACTGCCAGACACTGGTTCTAGCCCTACTGCCACCAACTCCAGCCAAGTTGCCAGATGCCAGCCCCCCTGACACTGGGGGCGCTCTGGTCTTAGAACACTGTGGTCCTGCTGGACCATGAAGGTTTCATGACCAGAGAGTCCCAGTTTAGGAAGGTATAACCTGTAGTATCCCCACTCAGTCTGTCAGTCTGGATAATGTTTTTAATGTCTATGCAGATACCTTATTTTAAAGTTCTGTCCCTCACTAACAAGAGGAATACGTTAGAAAGCATCTAATTAGAATGTCTTGGAATGTTGTCATGCCACGTATAAATTACACAAAACATTTAATCTTAGATGTGAAAACCAGAAATCTAACTTTTTGTGAATCTGCATTGTACTCATACCCTAGCATATTATTCTGATTATTTATAAAGTGACCATCCCTCCTGTATTGGGCAGGACGGTCCTGTATTTGGGATGCCAAAAAAGTGTCCCGACTTTTTTTTTTTTTAAAAGGGACTCGTTGTCCCATATTTGGCCCCCAGCCAAGACTCGAGGAAGCAGGGGGAGCATGGGCAGCTGCAGCTTCCCCAGAACTCCGGGGGGCTCACTGGCAGCTGCCACCTCCTTCCTGGCTCCCCAGGGTTTGGAGGAGCTGCCCCTCTCCCCCACATCCCTGTGTCCCATACTTGGGACAAGGAGATATGGTTGCCCTAATTATTCACCTCTGCTGATTCTGGTTTTTGTTTTAAATACGCCATCCTTTTTCCCACTCCCAAAACATGGATGTTCTGAAGGGACTGATACTGTTCAAGATCTTTAAAAATTCAACTAAATCTGTGTGCATATGAGTTAGCATTTGGCTATGTTTGAACCATAGTGTGTTAACTGAAAGACTGATTTGCTAAGTACATTGCATGGCTGGGGCAGCAGGAGCTAAAGTTTACAACTGCAAGGTTTTAATGGAACATACTGAAGAATTCAGGCAGGGACATAGGGGTATAGTGAATGAAAGGCTGGATATGAGTAAACAGTGTGCCCTTGTAGCCAAGAAGGCTAACGGCATACCAGGGTGCATTAGGAGGAACATTTCGAGATTTCGAGCAGATCTAGAAAAGTGGTTGTTCCCCTCTATTCGGTACTGGTGAGGCCACGTCTGAAATATTGTGTCCAGTTTTGGGGCCCCCAGTATAAAAAGGATGTGGATGTGCTGGAGCAGGTTCAGTGGAGGGCAACAAAAATGATTAAGGGGCTGGAGCACAAGACCTACGAGGATAGGCTGAGGGATTTGTGCTTCTTTAGCTTACAGAGGAGAAGACTGAGGGGTGATCTAATAGCAGCCTTCAACTTCCTGAAGGGGAGCTCTAAAGAGGAGGGTGAGAAACTTCTCAGTGGTGTCAGATGGCAGAACAAGGAGAAATGGACTGAAGTTAAAGAGGGAGAGGTATAGGTTGGATATCAGAAAAAACTACTGCACCAGGAGGGTGGTAAAGCATTGGAATGTGTTGCCTACAGAGGTGGTGGATTCTCCATCCCTCTTGGTTTTTGAGTCCCAGCTTGACAAGGTCCTGGCTGGGATGACTTAGTTGGGGTTGATCCTGCTTGAAGTAGGGGGCTGGACTAGATGACCTCCTGAGGTCCCTTTCAGCCCTGTGATTTTGTGACTCTTACAGTCCCTGTAACATCCCTGTAACACCAGCACTTGCGGTGTTGTCAACTCCTGGCAGTTGAGATGATTTTCTTGCAGCCCCACCAGCAAATAAAGACCGAAAAATCATCATTTTAGAAAATTGCATGGTTTAGAGTGCTCAAATCACAATTTTTGAATGCTCCGGGTTTCAATATGATATAAAAACACTTATAGCAGTCACCATTAAATTTGCAAAGCTCAGAGCTTCAACACAGTCTACTTTCCTTTGGGTTGAAAATTCAACTTTGAAATGGCAGAATACTGAGTAAAACTGCCTTTGGTTTACTTGACTCTCTCCCCCTCCCCATTCACTCGGAGCATTAAACACAACCAAACTGAGGCTCTCTTTACATGTCTGAAACTAAAACGCAAATGTGGCAGTACTTTACAGCAGGGGCGGGGAACCTTGGATCCAGACCCCCAGGTTCGGGGCTCCCCTTCCCAGCATCCAGCCTATGGCAGGGTGGAGGGTATGGAGCCCTGAGCCCCGCAGGCTGGAGCCAGAGAAGCCAGGGTCGGATCCAGTCCATGGGCTCTAACAGGGGGTGTAGGGGAAGAAATGCCTCTGCACAGCACTGCTGCTGCTCACTGCTGTTCCCCCAGCTGGGGAAAGGAGGGAGGAGTGGAAGCATTGCCTGAAGGTTTTATCCCACTGCTCTCATTGACCGGAATTCCAGATCATCAGAGCAGCAGGAGGCAGAGCCTGGAAGCAGTGGGGGAAGAAAGAGGGCACTGAGCCATCTGCATCACAGGGGTGCCATACTGAGAAGCTGTACCCCCATCATCCAGACCCTGCACCCTTGACAGCTCCTGTGAGACCCTCCCACCAGACCCCCTCCTGCAGACACCCTCCCACCCAGACTCCCCACCGATCCCTCCCTTCCAGATCCCACACCCAAACTCGCCTGTACCCTTCCTCCCACCCAGACCCTGCACCCCAGCTGGCCCCTGCATTCCCTTCCCACCCAGACCCCCATCCCAGCTTGCCCCTCCACTCCCCTCCCACCCAGACCCCCTACCCCTCTCCTGACACACCTCCTGATCAGAGTCCACACCCAGCCAGCTCCTGCAACCCTCCCTTCCATCCAGACCCCCCCACACTGAACTGCTCATTTTTGGTCCCATCCCAGAGCCTAGAGGGACCCACAAAACATACTAGTCTTGGCCCCTGCTGGGCTCTGGGGATGGTATAGGAGGGGAATGAGTGAAGTGTCTCCTTTGTTGTTGCTGTCGTTTTCTAGCTGGGGACCACATCTTACTTATGTGGTCCCAGACTGATTTTTCTGTGGGTCAGCGACCCCTGACTGGAAAAAGTTCCCCACTGCTGCCTTGCTGTACAAGTATGGCCATGGCGCTACGTAAATCACCTCCAAGAGGGGAGTAGCTAACAGCCCTGGAACCCATTTATACTGGCACTTTACAGCACTGTAACTTGCTGCGCTCAGAGGGGCAGAGGGATGCTCTTTTACACGGAGACAGAAAGTTGCAGCACATTGATGTGGCAGTGTAGATCTAGCCTCAGACTCATAACCATCATTTATGTGCTTAGCTTGGGCTTCCCCTCTCCCCTGACTGGTGACTTGGTGCTTCCACCTCCTCTTCCCTGATCATTACCTCACCTTACTGGCTCTGGTCCTTTTTCTCCCTTTTTTTTTTCAACCTCTTCTACACCTAGTTATAATCTCAATTATACCAGGAAAACATTGTGTAATCACTGTATACTTTAAGAATTGCAAGGCTGGGGTGATGCCTAAATCACAGCATTACCAAATGCACCTCAGACACTAGTGCTACACCTACACTAGAAGCACCTGTCCACAGAAATTACTGTCAGAAGAGATGTTCCAACAAAACTTCTGTTGCCAGACTGCTTCTACACATAAAAGCAGATCAATCTTTTGATCCACTCTGTTGACAAAAGGGCCCCCCAGAGCATCTACATGGCTCTTTTGTTGACAGTTTCTGTCAACAAAATGCATTTTGTGTGTAGACACTCCATGAGTTTTGTTCACAAAACCCAGTTTTGTCTACAAAACTCTCTAGTGCAGATGTAGCCTAGGACTGGAAGGGAGTTTATTTGCATCAATTAAAAACACTGTAAACAAGCAGCTTGCATAAGCAAAATCATTTGTAGCAGTGATTTGCAGTGGCTAAGCCTCTCTCTACATCATCTTGTATCACTAGATGCCAGTACTGTAAATGGTTACATGAAACTAGTCAAGGAAAGGCAATCAGAAATAACAAAGGCAATATCACTCTAAATAGTCTTGTTGATACCAAATGGGAAAACTGAAATACCACTCTAAAGATTTCACTGAGTGGATAAAATAATCAGCAAATGGTACAAAACTCTTGTGTCTAATCTGAAAATTGTCTGTTTCAGCCAGGCAGACCGCACTTCCACATGTGTGGTATTCACTTTGATCAGCTTTAAACATGTAACAGATGAAAGTTATTGACGTGACTCTAAACGACACTGTTCCCCTTGTGCTAGTCTGATTGGTTTTCAAACAACTGGCTGCAGGGCTCAAGAAAATTGACAACTGCAATTACCAGCCACCCAAAATAAGTAACTGATGATGCCACAGAACAACCCTAAAAGCCATAGAAACAGACACTTGCATAAAGCCGAACTGCCTGGTTAAGTCATAGGAGCTGAAGTAATTAATCTGATCCCCAATATGGGAAGAGATATTTTTATTACTCTTTTTATTACTCTTATTAGATGGAAAGAGACCTTAAGGAGTCTTCTAGCACAGTCCCCTGCACTCAGGGCAGGACTAAGTATTATCCAGGCCATCCCTGAAAGATGTTTGTCTGATCTAGTGTTTGAACCACAATAACTATGTCTGTACTTTACTACAGAGAGTATTCACACTAACCTAAAAAGAAAAACAAAGCCATGGCCACTCTCCTACACAGACAGAAGGTGGCTGGTAATGTATCTCGACACACATCAAGGAGCTACAAAAAACATATCATCCACATCACCCACTTGTCTCAGGTGCTTGTACACAAAGGCCAGAAGCCTGGGAAACAAACAGGAAGAATTAGAGGCCCTGGCACAGCCAAAGTAGCATGAGATGGTTGCAATAACGGAGACCTGGTGGGATGATTCACAAAACTGGAGCACGGTCACGGAAGGGTATAAACTGTTTAGGAAGGACAGACAGGGGAGAAAAGAAGGAGTTGTGCTCTATGTGAAGGAGCAGTATGATTGCTCAGAGCTCTAGTATAAGGAGGGAGAAAAGCCAGTTGAGTGTCTTTGGGTTAAGCTTAAGGGCAGAAGAAACAGAGGTGATGTTGAAGTTGGTGTCTGCAATAGACCAACAGATCAGGGAGATGTGGTAGATGAGGATTTCTTCTGACAGCTAAGAGTAGCTGCCTAACCACAGGCCCCGGTTCTCATGGGAGACTTTAATCATCCAGACATTTGTTGGGAGATCAATACATCAGCACACCAACAATATAAGAAGTTTTTGGAGAATGTTGGGGATAACTTCCTGGTACAAGTGCTGATGGAACCGACAAGGGGTCATGCACAATTTGACCTGCTGCTTATAAACAGAGAAGAACTAGTAAGAGAAATAGAAGTGGGTGGCAACTTGGGCTGCAGCAACCATGAGATGGTAGATTTCATATCCTGACAAAAGGAAGAAAGGTGAGAAGACCCTTAATTTCAACCCCGAGAGATCCGATGGGCAGGATCCCCAGGGAAATAAAGATGACGGGGAAAAGAGTTCAGGAGAACTGGCAATATGTTAAAGAAGTCTTGCTGAAGGCGCAGGGACAAACCATCCTGCTACATAATAAGAAACACAAATATGGAAGGCAACCAGCTTGGCTTAACAGGGAAATCCTTGGTCAGGTTAAACTCAAAAAGGATGCATATAAGAAGTGGAAGCATGGACAGTTTACTAAAGAGGAGTATAAATATATGGCTGGAGAATGCCGGGGAGTAATCAGGAAAGCGAAAGCACAATTGGAACTGCAGCTGGCAAGGGATGTGAAGGGTAACAAGAAGGGTTTCTACAGGCATGTTAACAATAAGAGGGTTATCAGGGAAGGTGTGGGGCAGTTACTGCATGAGAGATTTAACCCTGAGACAAATAATGTAAAAAAGGCTCAAGTACTCTGTGGGGTTTTTTTTGCCTCAGTCTTCATGGGCAAGGACAGCTCCCACAATACAGTGACAGACAACACAGTATGGGAAGGAAGCCCTCAGCAGGGAAGGAACAAGATAAGTGCTACCTAGAAAAAGTAGATGTACACAAATCCACAGGTCTGGATTGAATGCACCCAAGGATACTGAGGGGATTGGCAGATGTCATTGCCAAGCCTTTAGCCATTATCTTTGAAGCCTCTTGGAGATTGGGTGAGATTCCAGATGACTGGAGAAAGGCAAATGTAGTGCCCACCTTTAAAAAAAGGAAAGAAGGACAAGCCAGGGAACTATAGACCGGTCAGCCTTACCTCAGTCTCTGTGAAAATAATGGAGGGGATCCTCAAGGAATCCATTTTGGAGCACTTGGAAGAGGGGAAAGTGATCAAAAGTAGTCAACGTGGATTCACCAAGGGCAAGTCATGCCTGACCAATCTGAGTACCTTCTATGATGAGGTAACAGGCTCTGTGGACATGGGGAAGTCAGTAGATGTGATACACCTTGACTTCAGCAAAGCTTTTGATACAGTCTCCCACAGCATTCTTGCCCATAAGTTAAGGAAGTATGGATTGGATCCATGGACTATAAAATGGATAGAAATCTGGCTTGACAGTCAGGCCCAATGGGTAGTGGTCAATGGCTCAATACCTGGATGGTGGTCAGTTTCAAGCAGAGTGCCCCAAGGCTTATTTCTAGGGCTGGTGTTATTCAATATATTTATCAATGACCTGGATGGGGGACTACATTGCATCTTCAGCAGGTTTGCAGATGACACCAAGCTAGGGGGAGAGGTAGATATGTTGGAAGGTAGAGATAGGATCCAGAGTGACCTGGATAAATTGGAGGACTGGGACAATAGAAATCTGATGTGGTTCAACAAGGAGAAGCGCAGAGTCCTGCACTTGGGATGGAAGAATCCCAAGCATTGTTATAGGCTGGGGACCAACTGGCTAAGCAGCAGTATAGCAGAAAGAGATCTAGGGATTATGGTGGATGAAAGGCTGGATATTACTAAACAGTGTGCCCTTGCAGCCTAGAAGGCTAACGGCACATTGGGGTGCATTAGGAGGAGCATTTTGAGCAGATCTAGAGAAGTTGTTGTTCCCCTCTATTCAGCACTGGTGTGGCCACATCTGCAGTATTGTGTCCAGTTTTGGGCCCAAGCATAGAAAGGATGTGGATGTGTTGAAGCAGGTTCAGCGTAGGGCAAAGAAAATGATTAAGGGGCTGGAGCACACAACCCATGAGGAGAGACTGAGGGATTTGGGCTTACTTAAGTTGTAGAAGAGAAGACTGAAGGGTGATTTCATAGCAGCCTTCAACTTCCTGAAAGGGAGTTCTGAAGAAGATGGTGAGAAACTGTTCTCAGTGGTTAGAGATGGCAGAACAAGGAGCAATGGTCTGAAGTTACAGAGGGAGAGGAGCAGGTTGAATGTCAGGAAAAACTATTTCACCAGGGGGGTGGTGAAGCACTGGAGTGTGTTGCCTAGCACGGTGGTGGAATCTCCATCCCTAGATGTTTTTAAATCCCGGCTTGAGAAAGTCCTGGCTGGGTTGACTTAGTTGGGGTTGATCCTGCTTTAGGCAGGGGGCTCGATTAGATGACCTCCTGAGGTCACTTTCAGCCCTAGAATTTTATGATTCTATGATAACACACTGAATACTAAAAACTTATGGCAATATTGAAGCAAGGTGAAATACAGGTTGAACCTCTGGCCAGCAATATACGTGGTCCAGCAGCTGACAGTCTCATGGCAGAGGTCAGTGGCATGGGGGCAGGGAGTCTGGTGGCAACCAGAGGGGCCATGAGTCTGGTGGTGGCTGACTGGGCAGCACTCAGGAGCACAGCCAGAGTGTCCAGAAGTGTGGAGCCATGCGGCAGCCAGGGCAGCAGCGCAGCCCAGAAACCAGGAGCTCCGCAGATGCTGGGGGCCAAGCTCAGCAATTGGAGCTTCCATCAGAACTCAGCTTGTGTCCTGGAGGGGAGCCCATCTCACAGTTTGGGAGCAGGAAGCCTAGCATCTGGGTTCAGCAGCAGAGCCTGGATGGGTATGCTGATGAATCCTGGGGGAGCCTGGAGTCAGTCAGCAGAGGGGTCAGAATTGATCTCCCTGCTCCAGCAAACTCTCTTGTTTGGGACCACTCAGGTCCCAAGGGTGCCAAACCAGGAAGGTTTAAACAGCAGTTACATTGTGCCATGCTCCATTCAACTTTGTTCTTAACATTTGCACAATCCAAGCAAGTTTTCTTAAGGTATTTTAATTTCCGGTTTTGTTTTCTCTTGACAGAAATTCCATATCGTGTATTTTCCCACACTTGAAGTATTTATGATAAATTTTCAAGTCTCCTTCAATTTTGTAATTCTAGTAAGTCCAGTAGAATATAAAAATTGTCTCTGAAACCTAAACCACCACGTGATGTTCTAGCAGGTAAAGCATACAATTAGCTTTCCATATCTGCCATTCACAGGCATTAGTAATTTGCATTTGTGTACATGTGGGTTTTCTGCGTTTAAGTGGCAGGGTTTTGAAAGGAGAATCTACCTATGCTAATATGACTCTGGTGAAACTGCTTGGTATGGACAAGTATGGCCAGATGCAGTATTTATTGAGAATTTGTATAATTTTTACTTACAGAAAAGACTACATTACTCATGCAGCATGTCATATCTAATGATCAATACAGACATAAGAGATGAGAATGTAGAAAAGCCAGATTATTAAAAATTCACTCTTGTAACATGCATCTAAAAATATATGTTGATATTTCAAAGAGTTGGGCATCAGAGATTTACAGAGCCTAAACCAAAAGACAGCTTCTATTTCTGGTTCAGTATTTCCCTGTGGAATGTCAATTCAAATGCCTGAAGAGGTAGGTAGGTAGGTAGGTAGGGGTGTGTGTGTGTGTTGAGATTACACCTTTTATTGGATAAATAAGTTACCCCTCTCATATTCTAGGAGTAATATGGCTATAGTAACATTGCATAACTCAAATGATTTGACATGTCAACAAAAGCAATTTATTTTCAGCCGAGAGGCAAGGTAAGCAGACTGTGCCTGTGCAGTGCCTATTAAAGGAGTGAGAGGTGGGCTCCAGAAAGCCCCAATATTTCTATTATTTTATTTATAGAAGAAACAATGGGCCTAAATTGCAACAAGGGAGGATTAGTTTGGACATCAGGAAAAGCCTCCTAAAAGAGTGATTAATAAATTGCGTAGGGAGATTGTGGAATCTCCATTATTGGACACTTGTAAGAGCAGGTTAGACAAACACTTCTCAGGGATGGTCTAGGTAGTGTTGGTCCTGCCACGAGTGCAAGGGCCTGGATTTGATGACCTCTCAAGGTTCCTTCCAGTCTGCTAGTTCTGTGATTTGCTGGGTGTATGTAGCATATTGTCCAGGTTAACAATGGTAATAGTAAACAGCAGAGTGTCAAAGTTTAATTCCCCATCATAATAAGTGGGAGTTGTACGCCTCAGTGCTACTGCTTCCTTATGCCAGTATTTTCACTTTAAAAGGAGAACTAGAATCTTTCAATAATAAAAACCGGAAGCCTGTAGGAAAAGGCCATTTGCACAGCTTCTGGAGGCTCTCTCAACGCAGGTGACTTCCAGTCTCTCTGCCCATGATGCTGCATTCCTTTTTTTGGTTATACAAATTAGTATTTCATGTCTTTATTCAACTTCCTTGTTTTATATTCCTGATGTCACCGGACATTCTGACAGCTTTTATGTTATTTGCATTCCTCCACCTCTATACCAACCACAGTTAATTGAGATTACACACAGTGGGACTTTTACTGTAGTGTCCTTTACAAATGACAGACACTGTAGGAAGAAATTTGCTGCCTGGGGGTTCAACATACACACTGTACTGAAACATTCGCTCAGGGTAGTTTTAAGAAGCTTTGAACATGTTAGTCAGAAGCTACACTACAAAAAGTTAACATTTTGTGGTCTACATATTTAATACACACCTGTCTTAGTGCAGAAAGAAGTACCAGAGACTAAATGAAGAGACAGTGGAGTTTCTTTTCTGTGTTTTTTTTTTTTAAGTGCAGTCCTACCCATACAATGAGAACAAAATGAGCTTTAACCGTGTCACATTCTGCTGTGGTAGCACCACAAATGACAACACTACAGCTTAAAATGGACCACCTGTTATAGTGTAGATAGGGCTTCAATGTATTAAATTCACTTTCAGGACATGCCCACACGTGCTGCACTGCCACATTAGCACTTACCAGAGCTTCTCCCATTAGCATTGGTACTCCAGCACAGTACTGACTACAGTACACCCTGACTTACTTGGTCTAATTGCATTGTTCACGGGATTTTGCAAACCCTGAGTGTCATAGTCATACTGACATAAGGTGGTGGCACAGACCAAGCCTAAGTGGATTACATGATATATGCAACATTTCAGTACAGACTATTTTATACTACCATGCTTGGAACTGATAACCACTTCACAGATTCACATCATTGCCTCATCTCTTCCTCAGCGAGACTGGAACCAACTCCAAATACTCCGTATTCTTTTCAAAAGAGAAAAGAAATGGCTGGCTTCCAGATGGCCAGTCTAGAATACCACAGTGAAATATCACTTAATCAATGTCTTTAACAATGACCAGAAAAAATATGTTGTTTACAGGATTTTATCTACCTATTTCCCTGCATTTTTCATTAGAGTAATTTCTTCCCATTTTTCTGAAGAACAGACTGAATAATTAACTGAGATTAAGTAAAGCCATAAATTAACAGGATAAGACAACAGCTCATGCTTGATTTCAGTTAATTGTTTCCTAACTGTTATACAATACAAGTCTGATTATCCGGCATCCCTGGGGAATGAGGATTCCCAGATAATCAAATTTTCCGGTGAGTTAAGTGAAACGCTGGCCCCAGCACTGAGGGGGCAGCCAGCCTCATGGCTGCCAGCTGATGCCAGATAATAGAACTTGCCAGTGATCCACGTGCTGGATAACATGGTTTTTACTGTAAGTATTTTTACAGTATTTAAGAATATATACATAGTTAAAGTTATGACTAAAAGGAAATCCAAATAGGTGAAGGTATCAAAATGCACAGACAGCTAAATAACCTAACTCTGTCCTTTAACGACCTCATAATAACTATAACCCTGAAGCATTTTGATAACTGTAGTCCCTAATTAAACTAATTTTTTAAACGTGTGTTCGGTTTGATAACAATGTTGAAATCAGAAAGGACTCCAGGTGGAGTGAGGGTTCTGGAATCAGACTTTTGGCATGGATTATATGCATTCCCTTTGAAAGCAAACTGGCAGTCTTCAGGGTTATTGCCTCTGTCTTGTTTCAGTGACTCAAGATTTCTGTACATATAGTAACACAGGATGACAATAAATCTGGACTATTCAGGTTTCACAGCAGTTTTTGAAAATCTTTTGCTGAACCTTGGCTTGAAAATCTGCAAGCAAAGCAGCAATACCTTTCAGTAGGAAGTTTAGCCTTAAAGTGTTGATTTTTAGTATCCTATTGAAGTATACAGCTTGATTTTCACAGATACTAGATAACTACAGAGGATAAAGGGGGCTGCTGGTGCACAGCAGTCTCAGATCAGGCCACTTAGCTGATATTACCAGGAAAGCCCATCTCTAATGACAAACAGGAAGACTAACACAAACACATCCACCCTCACATACTCCCCAAAGAAGTGATTTTGGTATCGGTGTGATAATTCTCAGACTAAGTTTCTATATAAGACGAATAAGGGTAGCAGAAAGAGGTTACAAAATTTAAACGCATGATTTATATGACCTTGGTGGAAGACTTACTTTTAATCATACCTCCTGAGAACAATATCAAAGTTGGAATGGCTGGATTGCTTAAACATTTCTTCATCTCTAATTTTTGAGGGCAACAGTCTCAGACGAGAAGCAAGACATTACAAGCAACTCACTGCATTCTCTTGGGGCCCACTCCTGTTCCCAGTGGATCCATGTCATGTCATGGTTTCCATGGGAGCAGATGTTGAGGGAGGTGGCAGAGCATTAGATTCTTATTCAGAAATCTGCTGAAGCACAAGGAATATCAGAACTCTCCAGTTGCGCACATAAGCAATCTCACCAGCTGGCCACAGAGAGAAGTTCTACTTACTTTTGATACTTTCCTCCTTGAACCTTCAGCACTTTCTGCCTCCTCATGTTCCTTGGCTCCTTGAGTAAGATTTGTGTAGTTGACCAACTTTCCAAGCAGAGAAGATACCTTAGGTCGTATATCCAATTCCTCCTGGGGAGTAAAATAATGTCTGTAAGCCAAAATGATGTGAAAGAAGAGGGTGGCTCTGACAGCTGCTCAGCAAGGCTGGAGCTGCTGGTATAAAAGAGGCTGCAGTAGAAGAAATGAAATATTTATTTGGTCTGATTTGACTAAAGGACATTTGGGTTTTGAAACCTGAAAACTGTAACAAGGAGTAGAAGACAATGGGGACTTGTCTTCTACTTGTCAGGCACTGACATGCAAGGAAAAAAGGCTCTGAACTCCAGATTTGCAGGAAAGTGAACAATTTCCAGTTGGGCTAACATAAAAAATATTTTCTGGGACATTTTGTCAAATAAGCTAGTGGTCAGGTGGCCAGAGGCCAAGCCACTGCAGTATTATGGGCACATTCTGATAGATTTGATATTAATATCTTAATTCAGGGCCTCAGAGAAGTTTGCGGTTAAATAAGCCTCCAAAAATCAATGTGTTTGTTTGGAGGTATGAAGGTCTCACAATTCCCTCTCCCTAAATTCCTCAAATCCAGCAGGATCTCTCTTACCCTGTGGTTTTCTTGGAGGACAGGATGAGCCTGAGTGTTCATACTTTGTACCAATGTACTCGAGGAGAGGCAAGCAGACACATTCCCATATTGCAGCTTCACCCTATCTTCTGCGCAAATATGGCAGAAATGAACCACTTGGCTCATTTTGATAACAGCTGGGATCTTTTGCAAAGTATTTATAGAGTACTTTAATAACTCCAGCTCTTACAGTGTGTCCTCTCTGCCTTCTGTCTACATTCTTTCCCGAATTATCTCTGTCAGAGATTTAAAACAGTTCTATTGGCCTGACATTTCTGTTTTGCACCTCCACTTATGCTCACCCCCTACACAAAGCACACCTGCCAGACTTAAATTTTCTCAAGAGCCCATCCTACGAGTCCAATAACAGAAAATCAGGGAAGTCACCAGTTAAGCCAACATTCTCACCAGTGACAACCTCGGCAATCATAATTTACCAGCCACATAGACGCACAGGCCCTGCACATACACAAACTCCCTTTGTTCCAGCACAGCCACCCACAAAGCTCCTGATCCCACTCCAAAGCAAAACTCCAGCCTCAGCCAGAATAAGATCTCTTTTCTGGCAGATAAGCCTCCCAGACAGGCTATCAGCTGCTATCTCTTCATACATTAGCACGAGGTCTCAGTTAAGGTTTTGCTTAGAGTGAGAGTGGCAAAATTGTGTGTGTTGTAACTGGTCCCATCCTACAGGCACTGGACTTCCTCAGCATGAGCCTCTACATGATGGGTCATCACTGTGGAAACAGCTTGTGATAAAATGGAGCTTTTGTGACCTGATAGAGCAGTTGCTCAGGAGCAGCTAATCTAAATGGCCTGTTTGGAAATGGAGTCCTCAAGAAAGCTTGCAACATGCTTTCTCGTGAAATGAAGCACCAGGATGGAGGCTGCTAATGCTCCCTTAAAGAAAATGTCAAGGATTCTTGCTTCTTTTAATTCTATGGGAGTGGCACAAACAACATGCAGCACAACAAGAAGAAACAACAACTGGAAGCAAACAGGTTCTTACAATTTTATCAGGACTCTTGAATTCCTACCTCCTTCTTTATACAAAGTACACACACATGTTCAAAGATGAGTACTTAACATTAGCCACCTGAGTAGCCTGATTCAGAGGCACTGAACAGCCAATGGCGGTGATAGAAACTCCAGGTGCTCAGGAGACCACTGAAAATTAGGACTCAACCAAATTTAGGCACTTAAATTTGAACATTTTGGTCTTCCTTTACAGAGCTTCCTATTACAAAAATATGACCTTCCCCATGTATATCAATGTCCTTCTAACTCAGCCATGCAACCAACAACAAAAAACTGCCCAAGCCTGATTGACCAATCTGCAGACAGAGGACAGTGGTACTGGTATGAAGTGCCCTTCTCCACTCTGAGTGAACCTCAAAACAGACTCTTAGCATGTCAAACTTGCTGAAGGGTGAAGAGGCACACTCCTCAATCGCACACATTGTGCAAGCCACAACCAGTCTGGAAAGGATTCCACAGTGTGCCTAGGGCTTTATCCTGGACCTGTTAATCATTATTACCCATTTCTAATCCCATAGCTCAGTAGCTAGCGACTCTCATACTTTGTGGCTACATCTACATTAGCCCAAAACTTCGAAATGGCCATGCAAATGGCCATTTCGAAGTTTATGAATGAAGAGCCTAAATACATATTCAGCGCCTCATTAGCATGCCAGCAGCTGCGGCACTTCGAAATTGCTGCAGCTTGCCACTGCGCAGCTCATCCAGACGGGTCATTTTCTAAAGGACCCCGGCAACTGCGAAATCCCCTTATTCCTAACAGCAGATAGGAATAAGGGGATTTTGAAGTTGCGGGGTCCTTTCGAAAAGGAGCCCCATCTGGATGAGTCATGCGATGGCAAGCTGCGGAAATTTCAAAGTGCTGCAGCTGCTGGCATCTAATGAGGCGCTGAATATGTATTTCAGCGCTTCATTAGTAAACTTCGAAATGGCCATTTGCATGGCCATTTTGAAGTTTTGAGCTAGTGTAGACACGGCCTGTATGATGCACAAACTAACCCCAAGCCAAGAAAAGGAGTTGGGCGTGGGAGAAGCCAGCACTCCACTAGCTGTTAAAGCAAATAACAGCAGAGGCAGGGAGACAGGGTCAGTGTGTGGCTGCTATATTCACCCTGATGATCTGAGTTACTCAGAGCCTCCTGGGCATCAGAGCCCAAGCATATTACTTCTCCCACACTTCCCTAATCAGAGCTCATATCCTTCCTTGTCCCTAGTCTCTGGAGCCCACGCCCCCAGTCAGCCCTCCAACACTAGATACTGGGGGCAGAGAGCCTGAAAAGCAACTGTTACGTAACAGCATATGTATCAGAGGGGTAGCCGTGACCAGCATCTGATGAAGTGAGTCTGTGCTCACGAAAGCTCCTGCTCAAAACTTTTCTGTTAGTCTATAAGGTGCCACAGGACCCTTCGTTGCTATAACAGCACATGGCACCTGGGATGCTATCTGTTCCTTCTTCTCTCAGCTCTACACATCACCAGGAAAGCAACCACCCACAAACAGTGCTTGGGACAGTTGCATTGTATGTGTGTTTCAACAGGTGTGACCTACCACAGGCTTCCCAGCACTTTTAAAAGACTTTTAAATGGCATGAATGGCATTTTGGTGTCTAGCTCTGTGACTTTAGATGGCAATTAAGCATCTTCTTGCTTGTTGTAGCTTTGAAAGTTTCCATCCCCACATTTCACAAAGACAAAAGATAAAGACCTCATCTCCTATTTCCTGTAATGCAAGATCAGAGAGGTCCAGTGGTCTGGAAAGCAAAATTAAAATTTACCTCAAACAAGGCCAAGTTTCTGTCATAATAATCACTTCCCTTGCCAGCTTCAGAACTGTTGAGAAATGGACTGTTTTCTTTATGGTTGCCATGACCTGCGGAGGGAATGAGAAATCATTTTTGTAAGTCTGGAATGGAACATGTCAACTCTTCACGGAAGACAGGAAAAAGCTTTCTCATCAATTTTTAAAATCTCAGTTTTCATTCAGCATTTAATTTTAAAATGGCACAACTATGTTAGTTATGTTTGATTTCCCACAACACAGAGAAATAGAAAGTCACCCATACTGCTTTCAGTGTTGGAAGTACTCTTTTTTAAAAAAAGGACAGGGAAGAATACAAAATGGCCTCAAACGAAAGTTTACAGGTGAGACTGCTGCCAAGATGATATCATGGGCCTAATGACCTTGACAGTTTTCTTTCTAAAGTTCTCATGGCAGAAGACTATGATAAATCAGAAAAAACAGCTGTTTAAGCAATAATGACACAAACAAGTTTGAGAGATTTAAACAGGCTGATTAAAAACATTTAGTAAGAATTACTGTGTGCTCATTAAGATAACACATGTAAAGAGTATATTCTTTTCATTTTATTGCAAACTCTGAATTCTGTAAACAAACATGCACTTTCTCAGTTACTCTAAATCCTTTTGCCTTTAAGGGCACTGTAGCACAAAATGATGTGACATAGCCCACAATGGAGCAATACTTCAAGATTTCTGAAATTCTTAGCATGCTGCCATGGGAGTTACAGGTGATCAGCATTTCTTACATTCACATCTTTTCTTATCACTGGTAGCAGTAGCTTCCCCAAGCAGCTCTCAGCAACACTTCCAAGCACACTGTGCAGAAATCCTGCAGTGATTTAAAGGACCTAGGGCTCCTGGCCACTGCCACAGCAGCTGGATCAACAGCCAGGAGCCCCTGGCCCCTTTGAATTGCCAGGCTGTAAGGCAATTGCCTCCTTTGCCACCCCTCCCACCCTTGTCAACAGGTCTGACAAAGCACCTTCTCACAAACAACTCAACCATTTTGACTGAAAAATTCTGAAAAATCCCAAATGAAGTCATGATCCAGCATGGAAAAATTCAGCTCAGACTAGTTAAGTCTGGAAAATATAAACATCTGAAAACAGGGATTTATGACATGTGATGAGCAACTTTCAGAGCCAGTATTACCAGCTCTGTTTCCAATGCACACACAGCACCTAAGGGTTTTTGGAAGGCTCTAAGTGAAGAGGCACTCATTAACAACTAGTCTATTGACATTCTATCCCAAGTCCCGCAGAGATAGATAACTAGCATTTCTGAAAAGCCACAGAAAGGTAATAGTTCATTCTGAGGCTGCGAAAACAGGCTACAAACATGGATTCTTGTTCCTTAACATTGAAGTATTTACTCAGGGCCTTACAAAACAGTGTTTTTTCATGGTTACATACCTATAAGGCTTGATACTTTGAAGTGCTTTTTTAAAAAAACGAAGTAACTATCATCTATTTAGCACTGTTTGAATGGCAATATTTTAACTGTTAAGTACCCATGAAGAAGCAGCATGGTGCTTGCTGCTGAAATGTAAAAGATTCAAGCTGTGATGACATTGAGCTTAAAAAGGCCTTGCATAAAAACAGTTAAGGATAGGGTCTTTGAAGCTCCCAGATTTCTGGCAGCAAAATATGTTCGTTCTGAGATAGGTGAAGGGTAGCCTGTTCTCTGGATGCATTCATTCAAAGCTGTACTTTAGCTTGTAGTTGTCAGGAGTTCAATAACCCCAAGCAGTTGATGTAGTCAATGGAGCTGGCCTATTAACAAAGTCATCCAATTCCTAATTAGTATTCAACCAAAAGCACAAGTAGACCACCACCTGAGGGGAGCAGGGGGGTGTAACAGTGTAAGTCAGAATGGCTGAATAAGTCAGTTCAGAGTTCTCCTAAAGGGAGAATTTGTAACTGTACAAGTGCCCCAAATAATCTTTTACATGGGATAGTTTAGTTATAATCATTTTATTGCAAGCACAGGAGCTGTGCACAATGTTCCTTTTATGGGTCTGCCAATGTACAGGTTAGACCTCCCTAGTCCAGCATCCTCAGGACCTGACTGGCCCCAAAGGAGGGAGTTTGCTGGACCAGGGGAGGTCAATTCCAGCTTCCTTGCTGTCAGCCTCCAGGCTCTCCCAGAGGGCCGCTGACCTGCAACCAGCTTACTAGGTCCTGGGCACAGGCTCATGCTGCCAGTCCTCAGGCCCAGGCCCCCAAATCCTGGCTGCTGGGCATGCTGTCACTGGACTTGGCCTGCAGTGTTCCCTGTAAGGTGAGGATGTGGGCAGTTGCCCTGAAAAGATTCAGATGCCACTCAGTTGATTAGCAGAGGACCCACTGTGGCCCATGCCCAGCAGCATGTATTTCTACTAGTGGTGCACATCTTCACATACTTTGGTGCACATAACAAAAGTTATTCTGACAATGGCTGGCACCTCCTCCCAGCCGCTGGGGCTTTGTCTGGCAACATCTGTTGGCTTAATGGACCATGGATATTGCTGAACCAGAGGGTCCTGGACCAGAGACGTCCTACATGTGCTGAAATCTTAACCAGCAACAATTCCGGATGCCTTCAACTGGGCTCTCCACAGCAGATTACAGAACTGTAAACACAACCATTCAAAACTCATGGATCATACCTGAAAAAAATTGTATGAGATTACTGTTTAAAATCTCTGGCTTAAAAATCAGTTTAATTTGCCTTCTGGCATTTGAGATTCCAAGGTTCTATATTTGCAAGATTTCTACCAGAGACAGGAGTACTAGAAATGTTAATTCTTCAAAAATGAAAAAGATTATCACATAATCACGTCTCCAGGAGCTGGGCTTTAAGAAAATACAAATTATCCCAAAATTCCATAAGATCGCCTGGGTTAGCAATAGATTGTCAAGCTGAAATGTTTCCAGACTTTTTAAATATAGACAAGTGTCTATTGGAGACCGGAGTCAAAGAAACACCCACTTACCACATGTTATTTAAGCCAGTTTCCAGTCTGCAGTGGTGAATGATGACTGTAATACAAATAGTGACCCACCTAGTTCAAGATTTTGGAACACTTTGTAATAGGTTACTGTTCACTCAGGCAGTTATTATAACTTTGTCTTACACAGTACTTAAACTGTCTTGATTATTGATCTTCTAGGGTTGTTCTGATACATTGGAAGCTTTAAAAATAAGCTAGCCGCTCATTTTTTAAACTGTATCTTTGCTACTTGAAGCCTCAGGGTACCCTCCTCTGCAATAAACAGATCCTGTGATTCTCTTGCAGTTGCAGCATGCTACCAGCAGAAATATCTGCTTAATGGGATATGGGTTCATTTTTAATATCTCTGGGAATATTTTAATGCTTTTTGTAGAAATGCCTGTACACTTCCTTACTCTACAAAACCCATGTGATTGATCACTGTAGTGTTACATAAAATAGATTAGGCATGAATCCAGTAAGTATCAAAATCTTTTGCCCTTTTCAGTGCTTTGGCCCTTCTCATCACTTCTGCACTCTTACCCCAGCCTGGTCTTCTCCAACTTCTCCCTTCCGCCTGGACCCCACTGAGATAGATTAGTGTGTCAATAATGGGTATGCTTCCTATATTATCAGAAATATATAGCACAATCAGCCAGATATGCTCACCTGCTACAAAATCAGACATGTATAGCAAAACCACATTTTCTTCCTCACACACATATATATATATATATATTGGTTCTCTGTGTCTTAAATATTGAGTCTGTTCTGGTCTGGCTATGGTCTGAAGAAGTGGGTCTGTCCCACGAAAGCTCACCTAATAAACTATTTTGCTAGTCTTTAAAGTGCTACTTGACTGCTTTTTGTTTTGATAGTGTATAGACTAGCATGGCTTCCTCTCTGTTACTATATATATATATTTAATGTATTTATGTAATAGTTTAAGTCACAATGGTTGAATTAGTCAGTTCAGAGTTCTCCTAAAGGGAGAATTTATTAGCATACTATATAGATGTTAGCATATATACATATGACATTTGTTCCATAAGCTTGAAAAATCATGCAGAATTAACAAATCAGTGACTGTGTAAGTTATAAATGGGCCTCTGAACTGTATGCTTCTACCAGTCCAATGGCTAGCCACACTTTCGGTCCAACTTCTGTCCCCCTCAAATACTGCACACTTATACAGTAGTAATCAAAAGCTCAGACATTTACAATCAAGTTCACTGCTAGGACATTCCCTTTTAACCTCCATCAATACTTAGATTTGGCTGCTAAAGAGAAACAGTTTGATCTATTTGTTACACTCTCACTGGGAGTACTACATTGCTCAGTTGACACATCAGTGGACCAAAATCACCTTCAGCATAATAACCATTTCTGAGCAGTCTGTGCATTTCTGATGTGTTGTAAACCATGACACCAAAGTGGTCTCATTTTATTTGGTGTCTACTTACTTCTAATGTCCTAAGTAACACCATGTAGACTTACCCCATTTTCTTTATGAAACAAGAATCCAGTACATGTGTAGAGTAATTTGCTTATGTACAATGCAAAGTAATTTTCATAGGATCTGCCATACTAGAATACAGCATTTAGCCTACTACCTTGTGTCTGCAAATGGAAATATCAGATACCTCAGACTAACAACATGTTGGACAGGAAAGCAGTTCTGAGAAATTCCTTTCTCAGCCCTTGTATATCATCAGCTTGTATTCTGAAGCATGAAATATATCTTAACAGTAAGGCAGACATCACCAAACAGTAATTTACTTTATTAAGGATACAAGCAAGTGTTCAGTCTTGGGAAGATATAGTTTGTAATAACAGTTTGCTATACAAGGCTCTGTGCAGAGGCTTGTCAGTTTTACTTTAAGTCCCTGCAAACATGTGACCAGCTGACCCTGGCTCTCATCCAATTCCCATCAAAGGAACCAAGACTCTCAGGCTCTCTCTAAACTACAAAATTTTGCCAGCATAACTATGTAAGTGGGGAGGCGGAGAAGGTAAAATTACACTGTGATGCTACTCAGGATTGAGAAGCACCTCAGTGCCACCTGCCCTTACCATGAGGAAGCCTTCCTGTGCCTGCCATGAGATCAGCTCCCCAATTCCACTGTCCACAAGCAGTACAAGTACTCTTGTGCAGGCCCTGGTCTCTTTCTACAGATTAGCAATAGGAAGACTCCTGCCCTGAGCATCTTCTGTGAGTGTCCTGTGCACTGAACAGACTCACTGAGATTACCAGTTACACATCATATCAGCGTTCCACAGTGCTTAGGTGCGTAAAAATTTATTTAACAAAATACAAGATTTCAATAATAGCAAATAAAAATATTGGAAACAAATGGTTACATATAAAACAAGGTCACAACCACACATTCTAGAACCTAGACTTACTTGAGGCTTCCTTGTCTTACAGAATAACACTCAAAATGCTTCCAACATCTTACAGCAAGGCTTGATCTCAGTTCACAAGACCAGTCAATGCTGTCAGCTTCCCTGTCCATTAGTACCCTCAGGTATATCAGTGCAGTCCTTTGTTTTCATGGATACCCACTGCTTATTTTTTCCCTCTGTAGCTTCTTTTTGTCAATTTCACAACCCTTTGGTTAGCATCAGGCTCAATATGCAAATAGAACACCACTGTGAAGCAGACAATGCACCCAGTAACTAGACAAGGAAATGAGAGTCTGCTACCCCTTGCTGGAAGTGAACTGGTTCAAGACATGTCACCTCTTGGTGATCTGCCCCTCCTTAAGAACAGAGTTTCAGTATCTATGGATTGCTTCTTAAACATTAGTCTTACATGCACATTACAATTATGGCAACCAGTGGGCTACTGGCTCTCACTGCAGATCTCACCCTTTGGTGAACTACTATGCATACATCTGATCCAGAGGTCCCTACAAAAATCACTCCCTTTTCCCTCTGTCAGTTAGCATCAAAAGGTCACAGGGTGTCACAGGCTCCTAGCTGACAGCTTTGCCACTTAACCTACACAGCTATGTTCCAGCATGGACATGACTGTGCTGACACCAGTGTGCTTCTGTCATCACAGCTAATGTCATTTCTGGAGACGGCATGTCTGTGCTAGTAGGACACCTCCTGGCAGCTTACACAGCATTTCCACTAAGGGCCTCTGTCTCAGGTAGACCAGAAAAGGCTCTGTGGTGTTGACAAACCCAGATACATGCTTTTGAGGCTAAGACAGGGTCAGCAATGCTTCTAATGTCATATTTAAAAGAAGTCTCCTCTAGACTCACTTAATAAGACAGCTTCCTACAGTTTACTATTTGTAGACTTACTGCAGTCTTCTATTTCACTTTCCTGATTGCCACCTTGTTGTGGTGAGTGGGCTTGTGTGTTCTAATGAACCCAAGAGCAATGTCAGAGGGAATATCTCATACTCCCAGCAGGGTCACTCATGGCAGCAAGGTCAAGGGGGAGTGTCCAGGAGAATGATGATTCTAAAAGTCCTCAATAGCAGAACAGATGGAGAATAGCAAGAGTAATGCTACAATGGCTGTGAATGCAGACAGGAGACTCCCAGTCATCATGGATTACATGCCATTGGATCTGAGCTTTCTGTCTGTCAAGAACTGTGTGGTAGCTTCAGTACAATAGTGCCCCCATGTTAAAAGAAGTCACACACACGTCTTCCTCTGCATACTAGCATCTTCTGAAGGCACTTGAACAATATAATCAGCGCTGCCTCAGGAGAATCCTAAATATCTCTTGGGAGGATAGGCACACAAACACTAGTCTCCTGGAAGAGTTGAATATGACCAGCATTGAAGCATTATCTTTCATTAACAATTTCACTGGATTGGTCATGTGGTTCAGATGTTTAATCAGTACCTCCCAAAACAGATTCTGTTTTCTGAGTTGAATGAAAGACAAAGGAACGTTGGGGGGGCAGTGGAAGCAATATAAGGATGTGCTGAAGGCACACATGAAGAAGTGCAGCATTAGTGTTGACACTTGGGAGAACCTTGCCCAAGGCCGTTTCCAATGGAGAACAGTAATCCATGAGTAGCTGGTGTAATTTAAGAGGTCCTGCAGCAGTGCAGATGAGGAGTAGCAGAGAAGAAGAAAAGAGCATCAAAGACTGCCACACTCCCCTACAACAGCTACCAACACCTGCCCCTTCTGTGGTAAGATCTGCGGCTCCAAAATCGGGTTGATCAGCCCTCAAAAGACTCACAAATAGGAGGGTGACATGAAGATGTCCTATTCTTTATTGAGTGACCATCAAGAGAAGAACAAAAATCTAGTTGTAATGTCCACGTGCATAGATTCCAATTGCAAGATAGAGATCTCACATCTGTATTAGTGATTGACATGCATATTTCTCCTAGCCAGCACCAATAGTAAATGAATATCAATATAGAAGCTAGTTGCCATTAATTTGAGGCCTGGGTTTAGCCCTCTCCTGCCTAAAAGCTCACTTGGAATTTCACACACCCTGTCTTAGTCTAGACTAGAAATTATTTTAAAAGTTTGGGGTAAACTGAAGCATTTTGTAGAGAATTACATTTTGCAACACATGTGGCCTTCTTGTACAAAGCTTTAACAATATTTTTCTTTAGATTTTAGTGATCAGCAAGTTGTTTCCTTGACAGTCAGAAATACAGTAGTAGGCTAAACAGCCATCAAATCCAGACTTACCTCTCCAGAAACACGAAACCAAATTCTTATACTTGGCATACCCCATCTGAAAGGTACGAAACTCCTTCACAAGATAGACTGCACACCCTAGATCATCATGCCCTTCTGTACAGTTATACCACAATTAGACACTGAGGCTGCATCTACACTACAAAATAACTTTGAAGCTGCTTACACTAGTAAGCAACTTCGAAGTATAGCGTCCACACACAAAATGCATCCTCCCTTACTTTGAAGTAGGCTCCCCCTTACTTCTAAGTTAAACGTCTACACACAAGTAGCCCCTACTTCAAAGTAAGGGGCCAGGAAATGATGCAGGCATGGGGTTCATAGAATCATAGAACAATAGAGCTGGAAGAGACCAAAAAAAGCCATCAAGTCCAGCCCCCTGCTCTAAGCAGGACCAAACCCATCAGATCATCCCCGCCAGGGCTTTGTCGAGCCGAGACTTAAACACCTCCAGGGATGGAGACTCCACTACTTCCCTGGGTAGACCATTCCAATGCTTCACCACCCTCCTAGTGAAAAAGTTTTTCCTAATGTTCAACCTGGACCTTTCCAACCACAACTTGAAAGCATTGTTTCGTATTCTGCCATCTGTGACCACTGTGAACAGCCTCTCTCCAGCCTCTTTGCAGCCTCCCTTCAGTAAGTTGAAGGCTGTTATCAAGTCCCTCTCTCAGTCTTCTCTTCTGCAGACTAAACAGTCCCAATTCCCTCAACCTTTCTTCATAAGTCATATGCTCCAGACCCCTAATTATTTTGGTTGCCCTCCGCTGGACCCTCTCCGGTGTATCCACATCCTTTCTATAATTAGGGGCCCAGAACTGGACACAGTACTCCACATGCAGCCTCACCAAAGCCACAAAAAGAGGAATAATCATTTCTCTGGATCTACTGGCAATGCTCCTCTTGATGCAACCTAATATGCCATTAGCTTTCTTGGCTACAACGGCACACTGTTGACTCATGTCCAGCTTCTCGTCCTCTACAACTCCCAGATCCTTTTCTGCAAAACTACTACCGAGCCAGTCGGACCCCAGTCTGTAACAATGCTTGGGATTCTTCCAGCCCAAGTGCAGGACTCTGCACTTGTCCTTATTGAACCTCATCAGATTTCTTGCAGCCCAGTCTTCCAATTTGTCTAAGTCACTCTGGACCCTGTCCCTACCCTCCATCGTATCTACCTCTCCCCCTAGCTTAGTGTCATCTGCAAACTTGCTGAGGGTGCAATCCAACCCCTCATCCAGGTCATTGATAAATATGTTGAACAGAACAGGACCCAGAACTGAACCTTGGGACACTCCACTAGAAACCAACCGCCATCCTGACATTGAGCCGTTGATCACTACCCTCTGGGCCCGACCTTCTAGCCAGCTTTCTATCCACCTTACCGTCCATTTATCCAATCCACATTCCTTTAACTTGATGACAAAAATATTGTGGGAGACCACATCAAAAGCTTTGCTAAAGTCAAGATAAATCATACCCATTGATTTTCCCCTATCCACAGAGCCAGTTATCTCATAGTAGAAACTAATCAGATTGGTCAGGCATGACTTGCCCTTCATGAATCCATGCTGACTATTCCTGATCACTCTTCCCTCATCCAAGTGCCTCAAAATGACTTCCTTGAGGAGCCCCTCCATGATTTTTCCAGGGACTGAAGTAAGACTGACCGGCCTATAGTTCCCTGGGTCATCCTTCTTCCCTTTTTTAAAGATGGGCACTCCATTTGCCTTTTTCCAATCGTCCAGGATTTCTCCCGATCTCCACAACTTTTCAAAGATAGTGGCCAAGCACTCATCAACTACATACGCCAACTCCCTTAGAACCCTAGCATGAATTAGGTCCAGGCCCATCGATTTATGTATATTTAGCTTTTTTAGATAGCTCCTAACCTGTTCTTTCCCCACCAAAGGCTGTCCACCTTCATCCCACAATGCATCACTTATCGCATTAGTCCAGGAGCTGTCTTTGTCCGTGAAGACAGAGGCAAAGAAAGCATTACGTATTTCAGCTTTCCCTATGTCATCTGTCACTGGTTTATCTCCCTCATCCAGTAGGGGCCCCATGCCCTCTCTGATCACCTTCTTCTTGGTAACATGCCTGTAGAAACTTTTCTTGTTACCCTTCACATTCCTCGTGAGTCGCAATTCCAGTTGCGCTTTCGCCTTCCTGATAACTGCCCTACATTCTTGAGCTATACGTTTATACCCCTCCCTAGACATCTGTCCCAGTTTCCACTTTTTGTAAGCTCCCTTTTTGTGCCTAAAATTTCCAAGGATTTCCCCATTAAGCCAGTCTGGTCTTCTACCATATTTACTTCTCTTGCTGCACATCGGGACAGTTTCTTTCGTCTTCAATAGGGCTTCCTTAAAATACTGCCAGTTTTTCTGGACTCCTTTTCTCCTCTTGGTAGCATCCCAGTGGATTCTGCCCATCACGTTCCTGAAGGATTCAAAGTCTGCTTTTCTGAAGTCCAAGGTGTGTAATCTGCTGCTCTCTTTCCTTCCTTTGGTCAGGATCCTGAAGTCTACCATCTCATGATCACTGCTTCCCCGGTTGTCACCCACCTCTACCTTCCCTATTAGTTCCTCCCTGTTTGTAAGCAGCAGGTCGAGCCTCACATGACCTCTGGTCAGGTCCTCCAGCACTTGTACCAAGAAGTGATGCCCAACATTCTCCTTGAAATTTCCTGGACTGCTTGTGTACTGCCATATTGGTTTCCCAACAGATGTCAGGGTAATTGAAGTCCCTGATGGTAACGAGAGCCCGTGATCTGGAAACTTCTCTCAGTTGTCTAAAAAAAGCCTCATCTACCTCATCATCCTGATTTGGCGGCCTGTAGCAAACACCAACCACCACATCTCCAGTGCTGCCTACACCACTAAGCTTGACCCATAGATTCTCAACAGGCTTTTCTCCTTCTATGTAGTGGAGTTCAGGGTTGCATGGCCGACAAACCCTTCCCAACTCGCAGCCAGCCAACCCCTTAAAGGGCCCCTCCCAATATTCACAGCCCGCACCTGCTCAAGGCTGACAGGCTGCAGACAGCAGCAGAGCATGTGCAGGGAGGAACAGCAAGAGACCATGCCAGCTCACTCCCTCCCTGAGGACGATGCTCTCTCGACCCTGGTCAGCCTGCTGGCCATGCTGCTTGCCCTGCTGTTGCAGAAGTGTGGGTGGGTCGCCTGCCTGGGACCCAGCCTCGAGGCCCTGGCCACGATCACTCTGCCCCTCCCCTATTCCCCTCTGAGCTGGCACCAGTGGGCCTATGCCACCAGCACCAAATGGTGTAACCGGCTGGTGCTGGAGGACTGGGATGACAAGCGGTGGCTGAGGAACTTCAGAACGACCTGGCAGACATATGAGGACCTCTGCCACTGGCTCGCTCCAGACCTCCAGCATCAGGACGCCCGCATGCTCCCGGTGTGGAAGAGGGTGCCCATTGCACCCCCGACAGCCACAGATCCGTCGACCACCAATTTGGAGTTGGGAAGGCCACTGTTGGAGCAGTGCTGAGTGAGGTATTTCCAGCCCCCAACATGGACCCACCTTGGGGAGGGGGCAACTGGGAAAGGGGCAGGGAGCCACTGGTGAGGGTGGCAGGGGGTCTCCCGGTCAGGAGTTCATGGACGTCTCCTCCTTCCCCCTGCAGGTTGTCCGAGCCACCAACACCATGCTCCTGTGACACGTTGGGACCTGGACGGGATGTTTTGGAGCCTTGGATGGGATGCACGCTGTGGTCTGGGCTCTGACCACAGCAAGGGCACCTACATTAACAGGAAGGGGTACCACTTGGAGGTACTGCAGGCCTTGGTGGATGCAAGGGGCCATTTCCTGGACACGTGTGTGGGGTGGCTGGGCAGGGCCCATGACACTCAGGTGTTCCAGAATTCGTGGCTGGGATGCCAGATGCAGCAGGGTACATATGTCCCCCTGCAGGAGCTCACACTTGGGGACATCACGATGCCCCCTGCATCATGACCAATGCTGTGTACATGCAGCACCCGTGGCTCGTGCGGCCCTATACTGGACACACAACGCTTGCCCAGGACACCTTTAACAGTCGCCTCAACCCTGCCAAGGAAACAGTCAAATGGGTGCTCGGGAGGCTGAAGGGGAGGTTTCGCAGCCACCTCACCAAGCTTGATGTCAGCCTCCCAAATGTCCCTGCAGTCATTGCCACCTGCTGTGCCCTCCACAACCTTCTGGAGGGCTCCTGGGAGACCTTTATCCAGAGCTGGACTGTGGATCCGGGAGCAGGCTATGAGCAGCTGCCTGCTGCCCTGTGCCACGAGGCACAGAGGGATGGGGTCAAGGTCTGGGAGGCCCTGCGCCAGGCCTTCACGCAGGGCCTGTCCTGACCCTCCCCCAGCCACATACCGCACCACATGCCACCCCACCCCCATCCCCCTCATGCTCTCCCCCTCACCACTCCCTAGTGAAGCACCAGGGACACGGGGTTAGGGTTGGAACAACACACTTTAATGCGAGGAATAAAGTATTTCACAAAACAGAATGGAACGTTGTGACCTTTGGTGTGCATGGGGTGGAATGGTTGGCAGTGGGGAGGTGGGGGCCTAGGTGGGGGACTTAACTGGGAATGGGGCTGGGATGGGAGAAGGGTCAGTCGCCCAGAAGTTTGGGGGCCGGGAGCCACGTCAGCCACAGTCGCCCCTACCATCCTGAGTCCAGGGCCCCCTGCAGGGCTGTGACAGGGCCTGGACCAAGGAGAAGTAGGGATGGGGTGGGGGTGCCATGGGCTCTGCCTCCTCAGGATGTGGAGGGAGGCCACTGGGGCTGGGTCAGTCAGCGGCCACTGGGCTAGCTTGAGGCACTTGGCTGGTGCCAGGTCCACCACACATTGGGCAGCTGAAGGAGGGGCAGCTGTGAGAGGGGCTGGTGAGAGGGCAGGAGGCCTGGGCCACGGTGTCCATGCTGCCAGCCAGCCTCACCCACACATCCCACTCCATCACCAGCCAGTGCCAGAGCACCCCGGTCATCTCCCACAAGCACCCAGTTGGCCACAGCCTCTTCATCCCTCCAGCATTGTCCCCGGGAGGCCTAGCCACAGCTGTGGGGGAATGCGGGCTGGGGTGATGGGGCGGTCTCCTGTGACAGAGGCCCACTTAGCTGTGTGGTGGTGGCTGAGCCGCGAGGGACCTGTGGAAACAGAAGGGGACAGGGAATGGCCCATGAGTGCTGGCTCCCAACCCTGAGGGGAGTGCTGGAGCCTCTGCTACCTTACCCCATCCCATTCCCCTGAAGCCCGATGGCCTGTGAGATCCCAGATGCCCAGCGATTCCTGCGCAGCGAGGATCGGCCCATGTTCTCTCCCCCTCCCTGGTCCTCAAGCATGTGGGCTGTGACGCTGTTCTGGGGGGGCTCTGTCCCCCTCCCTTGCAACGTCCCACTTGCCCCAAACATACCGGCTGCAACTTCCTGTGGCTCAACTCGGCTCGGCTTGTCGATACCTGGCTGGCTGTCCTGGAGGGGAGGGCTATGACGAGGCTCCCATTGCTGGAGCCCTCGTCATCGCCCTCGGTCTCGGCAGGCCGGTCCCCATGCGGGGGGCTGGTGGTGCCAGAGGGGCTCACCTCCTCATTGCTCTCTGCAGGGGGGACGGGGACTAGCGGTGTCCACTACATACTCCAGGGTGGCCATCTCCCTCGGCTCCAGGAGCCTGTGCAACTCCCTGCAGTGGGGGCAATGCAGGGGCTGTGCCCCTGACTCGCTGGCAGTGTCATGGGCCTTTATATAGGTCTGACGGAGCTCCTTCACCTTTAGTCTGATGCTGCTGCTGGTGCTGTTGGGGTAGCCTCAGGCAGTGAGGCCACTGGCCAGCTGGTCAAAGGTCTCGGCATTGCGCTGGCAGCTGCCTGTTTGCCAAAGGACCTCCTCCTCCTCCCACTGAGTGAGGAGGTCCTTCAGCTCCTCTTCAGTCCAGGAGGGTCCCCTCCTGGCATGGCTCTTGCCTGGGCCCTGTGAGCCCTTGGACCCCTCCTCTGGAGCCCCCAGAGAGGGAGGGGGGTCCTGTCGTGCAGCCATGTTGAGTAGGGGGTGCAGAGGCAGGCAAGTGCTTTGCACAGTGGCAGTCCAAGAGAGAGCTCATGCTGCCCCTGTTTGTGGCACACTCTCAGCTTCCTGCCTGGGGTTGCCAGGGAGCTGCTTCCTTTAAGGCAGCTGGCAGGGACCATAGAGCCCTGCCTGAGCTGGCCAGACTGTCTCCATCCTCCGTGGAGGGGAACCCTCCTTGGAGGACTCCTTACTTTGAAGTAAGGCATGCAGAGCATCTACACACACTGAACTTCAAAGTAAGCCACTATTCCATTCCCGAGAATGGAGTAGTGACTTCGAAGTTAGCCTCCTTTTCCTTACTTTTAAGTAAGGAAAAGTGTGTGCAGATGCTCTGCAGGATACTTCAAAGTAGCTCCTTACTTGGAAGTTTGTCGTGTAGACACAGCCTTAGTTATAGCATCTACATATACAAATCTAGACAGGAGTGTCACGTTGACTTATATTCTTATGTGAAAGCAGTTATAAAACTACAGTTCTGTGACTTCAGTACTCCACTTGCAAAGGGAACAAATACACTGCCTGCAAATTTAAGATCAGAATAGCAAATGAATAAATAAAAAAGAATTTGGGTCAAGTGATCTAATGTCCAGGATTCTGTATTTTCTTATACCAAGTAGAAACATAGTAGCAGTCTCCCAAGTTACTATTTGGTTCCAAGTAAACACAATTCTCTCAAACTTTAAAGCGATAGTGTGTAACTGAACTTTTAAAATCTGTTTGTTCTACGAAACAGGGAAAAGAGGATTCCAATTTACATCCTCACACTCATGTTTATAAAATAGCAAGGAAACAAACAAAAGTAATCCAGTTAGATAGTGTTCAAATGGAAAAATTGCAGCAGTGTTGAGAATCCCAAGCAGAGCTCAGCAACTTAGCTTTAAAACATAGTAATGGTTTCTTCCTCTCAATTTCAAAATAATATTGCTGATGTTTACTTGATTTTTTTCTAAGTTTTGCTTAAAAACTATTATCCCCCTCCAACTATATGATCTTGGTATTTGTGATTATTTTAGCCTCAGTCCAGTATCAGCACTTTGGAGTCCTGAAAGAAGATGCATTCACTCTTCCAAAAATCTTTATTTGAAGACTAGATTGTGCTTCCACACTCACACTAAGTATTATGTGCTCAACTAATAGCTTCACTGACTTCAGTGGAGCTACCTGATAAGTACTAGTCTGCTCAATACTAGTAAGTGGCAGATTCTGACCCTGCATCTTTGCCAGTATATATGTTAAAAGTGGTCTTCAAACTGGTCAATGACTGGACTGAGCATTAACAAGGAAAAGACCAAGTCAATGAGGGTCAACCAGTCCAACAACACCACCATCACACTGGGAGGGGAGGACCTGGAAGACATGGAGTAGGTGGGGAGTATTATGGGCCTAGATGGAGGAACAGATAAGGATATCAGTGCCAGGATGGGGAAACCAACAGCTGCATTCAAGACTCCCCATCCCATGTGGAGTTCACAATACTATCTGTGAAGATGAAACTGTGTCTTCACAAATGTGAAGAGTGTGCTCTTGTATAGATGTGAGACCTGGCATACTGAAAAGTCTTCAAATCACAAGCTACAGACATTCACAAACAAATGCCTGAGGTACATCCTTTACATCAAATGGTAAGACTGTGTCACAAATTAGGAGCTTTGGAACAGAGCAGGACAAGAACCAATTGACACTGAAATCAAGAGAAGAAAGTGGGGATGGTTAGGCCACACTTTCAGAAAACCATCATCCAGCATAGTCCATCAAGCTCACACATGGAACCTGAAAGGAAAATGCAAAAGAGGAAGACCTCGGACAATGCAGAGAAGGTCTACTGAGACTGAAGGACAACAACTGGGTTGCTCCTGGAGTCAGCTAGAAGTTTCATCCCAAGACAGAGTGAAGTGGAGGAGACTTGCAGATGACCTATTCTCCATGTGGAGTATAAGAGTTAAGTAGTATTAGTAGTCTTCAAACTGGAATATTCTGACCCTGCAAAACCATTCAAGCCTATTTCTAGGAGTACAGCCAGCACACAAAGGGAAATGATTACCCCCTTCTATTCAGCACTGTTTAGTATTGGGCCCCCTACTACAGAAAGGATGTTGGCAAATTGGAGAGTGCAACAGAAGTCATTGGGGGCTGGGACGCATGGCTTCTAAGGAGACGATAAGGGAACTTGTACAGAAGAAAGGAGTTGGAGGGGGGAGCAGATTCAATAGCAGCTTTCAATTACCTAAAGGGGGGTTCTTAAGAGGATGGATCCTGGGTATTTTCAGTGCTGGCATATGACAGAACAAAAAACAATGGTCTCAAATTGTAGTGGGGGAGGTCTAAGATAGGTATGAGGAAAAACTATTTCACTAGGAGGGAAGCAAAGCAGAAGAATGGGTTTCCTGATCCAGTAGTGGAATCTCTGTCAGTAGAGGTTTTAAATCCTGACTTGACAAAGCCCTGGCTGGGATGATTTAGTTGGTGGTGGTCCTGCTTCAGGCAGGGGGCTTAACTAGATCACCTCCTGACATCTCTTCCAACCATAATCTTCTATTATTCTATTTTTATGCATACCAGTGCACTACAATGTTATGCTAATTTTATTTCTTTGTAGAAAGATACAGTATTTCACATATTCAAACTGTGAAGATTGGTGTATCTGAAGAATACACTTGCAATACTCACACATCGTGATACTGTAAGAAAGGAGTGAGCAAACTATTTGCATCAGGCCCCACTTTTCAGCCCTGAAATTAGCTGCCCCCCAACCTGTGGGAGGACCACAGGAAGGGTTGTGGGGGGTGCACTCTGGAAGGGGATGGGATGCTTGGGATGTTAAGGGGCTCCAGGGGGTGTCCTGAAGGAAGAGGGGTGCTTGGGGTCAGGACCCCAGGAGGGCATGTGGGCAATTCAAGGGGACTCTCAGTTGTACTGCATTGATTAGCGGCCATGGCACCAGGATGAAGGCAGCCCCGTACCCCCACAGGCAGCATTTACTCCACATTGGTATCTCGAGGGACTCTCAGGGGCCAGCATGACATGGGCTACGGAGACCAATGCAGGTGCCTTTCTAAATTGGGAAGTTACTGGCTTGGCCCTGCCACTTAACTCAGGGCCTCAGAATATTCTGATTGGCCCAGCAGCAATGGGGGCATTCCCTTGGCAACAGCAGCAGTAGAGGCCATGGGAGAAAAAGCAGAGGGCTGGGGAGGCAGTGTAAGTTGCAGGGCACTGCGCTCTCCCTAACAAAATGTTGTGCCACCTCTTGGGGGGGGGGAGGGTCGCATCCCCCACTTTGCGTGCCCCTGCTGTAAAGCATAACTGGAAATGGGACTGTCATTTAACAGCTTGTTTTCATATATCAAATATCTTCTGGTTCCATTACTACACAGAATAGCATGAGGACTTCTATTGAATAAACTTCCAAGACAAACTGTTATATAAGCAATTGTTCTCTTTTCCACAACATAAGTTAAGTAACTGAAAAATCACATTAATTGTGAGAGTTCCAAACATAAGTTAAGTAACTGAAAAATCACATTAATGGCTTTACATCACTTAAAAAAGCAAAACAAATCATAATCCAATTATTTAAATAAGATTCCAAAGTGACTAAAATAAGACAACAGAATTTAAAACCTGTTAGAAAAATGTGACTGGTTTTCTCTAGACAACAGTAAATAGTTTTTGTATTAACATGTTTTTACATAATGCAAGTTTCTGGCTATAACACATTTATGCTCTCTCCAAATGCAGCTTACGTCACAGATCTGATGAGTAATATTGATTCACTTTTGCTTCAACTGCATTTTGATCAATAATTAAATTGTCAGAGGCATTTTTCATTAGAACAGTAAAAACAGTTCCCATGACTGTAAGATTAGATTTCTAACCTGTTTATATGTTTTCAGAATTGAAAGATGTAAATCAAATTATAGCTTAAGGCAGTCAACCTTTTGGTGATTCATCTCCACGTTAGACTCCTGCTGAAGTCTAACATACTTGAATTCGTTCATACTTCATTCAAAATCACTACACTAAATATATCTCCAGTTGTGAGCAGTAGGAAATGAAAATGGCACTTTCTTTGACAGAATACAGTTTTATTCTATACGTACCCTGAGATAAGTATTGACAGTGACGTGACTGCTGGGGGGGGCACAAAAGCAGCCATTCTGAGTTCAGCAACAGCTCACCCTCTGAGACCTCAGAGCCCATTGCACTGAAAGAGAAGGTTGAGGGAGGAGCTGTGAGGGAATGACAACTGCTCCTCCAGGTTTATCATCTGTTTTAAGACATTGTCACAGGAAGAAGCTAAATCTGTCCTGCATACACCCTTGTACCATGGGGGATATAGGATAGAATAAATTTTGGCGTAGGATCTCTGGCCTCTACCTGACCTGCTCTGAAGCATGCAAAAGGAATCACATTGATGCTTCAAACATAGAATTGAATTCCAGAGCTTATTCTTGAACATCAGTCACAACAGCTTAAAGCCAGGTAGCAAACCCAACCTAATAATATGTATAGCTATTTTTAAAAGACAAAATTGTTAACTGCCATCTGTTAGCTACAGTACAACATTACCCATCCCAACACTAAGACCCCACCCTAACCAAGACTCAACAGATTTCACCTGGCAAAATAAAGATTGATTAAGAACAGCTCAGTTTGCACATGATGCTGCAGATAAAATGTGCAAAACTAATTTATGGCCAGCAACATCATCTTTTGCAACTAAAAATGATTTAGCACAAGCAAATTTAGTACAAGCAACTAGTACATGATTTATAATAAAACAATGTTTTTAAATGAGCTACTAATATGTTTTGAAATATATAAAGTGCAATTTCCAGGTCAATATTCCTTAAGATTATTTGCATGTTTTTTTTTTATATGCAGCTGTAACACCAGTCCTATGAAAACACAGAATCCACCTTTCCCAGTATTTTGCAAGACTCTGCTAATACATTCCCAGCCACAGCAATGACAAGAGAACTGCACAATTTAAATGACTGAGCAATTTAAATGTTTGTGATTAGTAAACCCACAAGCCCCTCTATTTTACTCCTTATAAATAAGATACACTGATGCCCTCAGAACACTACACCCCTTTACAGGATTAATATCAACATGCTGTACTTACCCCTTAGCAGTAACTGTTTGCCATTTGCTGTAATTTGGTTTACCATTCTTCTCTATTCTTCAAACAACATTTAGTTAGCACATGCTTTTTGTGCAGCCCTGACAGACCAGAACAAGTAATACGGTACTTCCAAAGGAACTTTTCATGATTGCCTTGGACACACTGACTGGTGGCTGCTGCACAGCAAATAATTGATTTAGCTCACAAAGCAATATGGTTTCTCAAAGAAAGACTAAGCAGACATTGATACAGTCCCAAAATTCTAATCCTTTCAACAGAGATGAACTATATAAATATTGCAACTTACTGAAAATGCTAGTGCTAAAAACAAAGCTACTTAAAGTCAGAAGACATCAACCTACTATCTTCAAAGGCATGACACAAATCTGCTACTCATTTTACGTTGTCTACTGTGTACCAAAACTTGCTAATGCCATTGGAAGTATAGCTCTGTGACATTCATCCTCCAGGCTTTTCAGCTTTAGGGGGATTGCAGTGATGCATTCTTCCATCTTCAATATGTTTTAATGACGTTACCAATGAATGGATGAGACGTATGAAATTGAAGATTACAGGGAAGTGAGAGTGTGAGAAGGAAGGAGGAAAGTTTATAGAAAAGATATAAACTTACAGAGTTCAGAACTGGACTGACACTGACCCTATTCTACTTAGGTTCATATTCTTGCACTCAGAGGCTCCATCACAGTAACACTAATTCTGGAACTTTTCCTTGCAATAAACCCCGTTGCCAACTTTGTACACATATTTAGTCTGGAGATACCATCACTGGACCTGACCACATTTATTATAAGATCCGGGGCTCGCTGTCATGCTCCTCGATCAATATTCTATATGTCATTATGTGCTAGCAATGCTCTTCCACAATATGCTTGGAAGAGAATATGCTTCCTATAACAAAGAGACTTTAAAAACAGATTACATAGGGAGATTTGGAACTGGGCTTCATATTCAAATTTGACACATTAACACTTGGTATGAACAAAAACAACAATTATCTCAGACACTACAAGGACTGCTTCCCTTCCTGTGATGTTGTAATGATCTCAGGCAAGACACTTAACATTCCCCACCCCTCACTCCGCTCCTTCAATTCATGGATTTTATTTGTCAGTTTTCATTGCAATTTTTTTTGGACCTCTGTGCTATATATCTAGGTCTGGACTGGAAATTATATAGATCTGAAGAAGTGGGCCTGTCCCACAAAACCTCATCACCTAATAAATCATTTTGTTAGTCTTTAAAGTGCTACATGATGGCTGTTTTGTTCTGGCGAACGGTATATCAACTCCTGACTTTAGAAACCGAGATATATATAACACATACCTATCTCATAGAGCTGGAAGGGTTCTTGGGAGGTCATCATGTCCAGTCCCCTGCTCTCCTGGCAGCACAAAGCGCCATCCCTGACAGTTTTTTTTATTTTAAATCTATTTGCCCCAGACCACAAAATGGCCTCTTCAAGGATTGAGCTCACACCCATAGGTTTACAAGGGCAATGCTCAAACCACTGAGCTATGCCTCCACCCTAAGTTGCCTTATTTTCTTAGTGTCTGTCTCTGTGCCAGTAACAGACTCATAGCTGACCTGGAGCAACTGACTCAGGTTGTGAAGATATAAAACTGCATGTAGACGTTCCAGCTCAAGCTGCAGCCTGGACTGTGGGACCCTCCCAAAGAACTACATGCCCATTTTATAGTCTCATGAGCCTGATTCAGCTGATGCAGGCCACCCCGGGTGCTCTAATGCAGCACAGGCATATCCATCAGCTCCAAAATGCCCTATACACCTTTGAAAAGTCGAATTCAGGTTCCTGTGCATTTTTTAAAATTTTTGTTGACTAAAAAGGGTCCTGTAAAAGCAGTCTTCATGCTCCACTGTAGCAACACCGCAAACTTTCTAATACCTACACAGACCAGACATTACAATACTGTTTCATGTCCTATCTATGGCTATATCTACATGGGCAGCCTCTATTGACAAAACTGGGCTTTTGGCAACAAAACTTGCCAAGCATCTACATGGTTATCTCTCAAAGAGTCTGTTGACAAAACTTACCTGTTCAAATGGCAGTGTGATACCTCTTCCCAAAGAGGTATAATGCCTCTGTCGACAGTATTTTGTTGACAGAGTGCCCATGGTTAGTTGTTCTATCGACAGAGGGCAGGTCAGTCCAGCTGCTCTCCATCGACAGAGTGGCTTACTCTTTTGAGGTGCTTTCATGTGTAGATGTGATCTGTTGTCAGAAGTACTGCCAAGGTTTCTCTGTCAACAGAGGGTGCCCATATAGACATAACCTAAGAGACCAGCCTAGTATTTTGCATGAAACTCAACCTACCTACTTCTCTTGGAGTTGAATATATGGTTCCAGGAAGTTCAGTTATTTCTAATCTGGAGCGTATTTTTTAATATCTAGGAAGAGGGCTGGCTGGTCTTTCTTTAGCTTTCCATCTACATTAATTACAACTGAACAAATAGTATCTGCTGTATGGTGAAAAGCCGAATTCAAAATGATCAAAAAACACACTGGCTACAGTTACACTGACCCGAACTGCTGGCAGTAGTATGCAAATAGGTGGTCTCGAAAATGCAACTGAATGCTCATTTGCATACTCCCCGAGAGGCTGCTGCCAGCAGAAAAAAGCAGTGTAAACATGGTTCTGCCAGCAACACCCTGCCTTTGTCAGCAAGCTTTTATGCCTAATTTTTTTCCAAGCATAAGAGGCTGCCAAAAAGGGGGACGGTTCCCCTAGCAGAACCATGTAAACTCTGCTTTTTTTCTGTCAGCAGCAGCCTCCACTGGCAAGAGAATATGGAAATGCATGTCTATTTGCATGCTTGAGACCACCTATTTGCATACTACTGCCAGCAGTTCAGGTCAGCATAACCCTAGCCATTGGCTATGTCTACACTAGAGAGTCTTGTAGACAAAACTCACAGAGCATCTACGCACAAAATGCATGTGGCAGACAGACACTGTTGACAAAAAACCTGTGTAGATGCTCCTGTGGACCCTTTTGTTGATAGAGCAAATCAAAAGGTCGATCTGCTTTTATGCATAGACAGGATCTGTTGACAGAAGTTTTGTCCGAACATCTCTTCCAACAGTAACTTCTGTCAACAGATGCTTCTAGTGTAGACGTAGCCATTGGGTAATGGATTAGCTGCTCACTGCCATTTCTTCAAAGGGGTAAAAATTGTTTTAGATAATCCTTGTTACATTTTGTGTCAATTAACATCTGAAAAGGTTGTTCACTGTAGCAAGTCAAGCTAAACAGAAACTGCTGCAGGACTTCATAATTAGCAAAGAGTTCAGAGGGAAAAACACCATATCCCATATGCACCACAGAAAGCAGGTGCAGCTCACCATGTCCATACTGTAAAGTCTTTAGGGCAGTGATCATGTCTTGCTCTGTGCTCTATATGGTTTCTCAGCACAAGATGGTGATGTTCTGAGTAGTTTTAGAAAAGTGAGTGCCCCCAGGAATAAAATTTATTTCTTACTGTGGCAATCGAAGCAAGCCCCAGCAAGTCTGCTTTCTCCGAGAGTTATCCTAGCTCAGCAAAACAAACTGCTTCAAATGGCATGTAACCAGCATCATTTTGCCTTTGAAATGGAGATGAAAAGCAAAATAGCAATGGTTTGACTCCCCTAAAGATATATGTTCTTAGACAAGATCTGATGCCCTAATTAAGGAACTTCTCATACACAGGGCCTGCCTAATAAAAAATGAATAAGAAAAAGCACTGAGCTGTAAGTAGGGACCTCGGAAAGATGGAGGGTGGCAGCTAGATTGTAGGGGGAAAGTGCAACCTCTTTCAACTATGATAGAAGGGGTGAAAGCAGTCAGAAGAACAGCAGTGGGCAACCTAGGCTAGTGAGTGGCCCTCCTTCATCTCACTGGGCCACAAGAGTTTTATAACCAAGACAATCTCCTGGGATAGGGTAGTTTTGCTAACTAAGTTTGCATACCTAGAATTTGTGGGGTGTGCTGATTGAACTACAGCAGCACTTTGGCAGGATATAGATAGACCTCACAGCTCTCGCAGTCAATATTGTGTACTATCAGCACACACCTCACTTCAGGTGTCCTTGCTTTGTGTGTGTGTCACTTGACTAATACTGGTAGGAAAAAAACCCTATGTGGATGGAAACTGGCAAAATCTGGCCACTCTGCACATCGGCAACAGTAAAAATTCTCATGGGCACCACAGAACCCCAATGGGCTGCAAGTTACCCAAGATGGCAGTGCTGTGCTATTTAAACACATACCTGCTTCATCTGTTTGTCAGAGATATTTATATGGCACTCACAACCACAGAATCTCTCCCAGTCAATGTCAGTCCTAGTTTTCAAAGCAATTAATGGATTAAGCCCCCCTTACATTGAAGGCCAAATGCTGATTTATGAACCAACAAAACAGTTGCCTTACTCTGGGACAGGGCACCTGAGCCAAGGCCAGAACAAAGCATGTGAGAACAGGGAATAAAGCATTCTCAATGGAGGTGACCCAACTACAGAATGAATTTCTAGAGGAGATCGGCAAACAACAGTCTACTCGTGTTTATGAAACACAGCAAAACTATTGTGTTCAAAAATCCTTTCTGTTATAAGAACGGTGCTCAACAATGACACCCCCTTTATCCAATAAATCCCAACTAACAGAAGAAAAGGTAGTAAGAACGGCCATCCTGGGTCAGACCAAAGGTCCATCCAGCCCAGTCAACTGTCTGCCGACAGTGGCCAGTGCCAGGTGCCCCAGAGGTGGTGGACCAAAGACAATGATCAAGCAATTTGTCTCCTGCCACCCATCTCCAGCCTCTGACAATCAGAGGCCAGGGACACCATTCCTAACCTTGGCTAATAGCCTTTTATGGACCTAACCTCCATGAATTTATCTAGCCCGTTCTTAAATTCTGTTATAGTCCTAGTCTTCACAGTCTCCTCTGGCAAGGAGTTCCACAGGTTAACTATGCACTGAGTGAAGAAGAACGTTCTTTTATTAGTTTTAAACCTGCTACCCATTAAAAGACCAAAAGCATCACTTGATACCCCCTCCACCAAGATTTGCCCCCACTTAAAAATAGCAGAAGTCCTGTGGAGACTCCATAAAATCCACTTCACTATTAATGCAGGTTGAACCTCTGTAATCCAGCACCCTCGGGACCTGACCAGTGCAGAATGAGAGAAATTATTTGACCACAGGAGATCACATTGTCTAGAGGCATTATCAACACTTCCACTGCCTACTGGGCTCTTAGAAGAAATTTAGGGATAAATTACATCTCAATAACAGCACAGAATTCTGAGAGCAAAGACTGGTGGCTGGAAGCAAACTTTATGGAATCATGGGAAACGTGGCCACACCCATGATAAATTGTCATCCAGCTAAGTAAAATCATTTTGGATTACAGAGTTTGCCTAATGAAAGAGTTCCAGATTAGAGATGTTCTACCTGTACAGAATTTACATTGAAACTGCTCGGAGACTATGTTGATGGGCAGCAGTTACAAAACCATAAGACTGAGACTTCTGGAAGCTATCTTTTGCTTACTGTAATGTCTATTATAGTACAGTCACCAGTGGTAAAAAAAAATCAGCATTTGGCAAATAGTCACAATACTATATCTCCTCGTTACTGTAATAGTGCACAAAAGTACATAAATGTGGCAAAGAAACAAATGCTCACCACTAGTTTAACTGTCACGCACTAATGAGCTCCTTGAGGTACAACTGTCCATGGCTATAAATCAAAGCAACTTTGGAACAATCTAGAAACAAATGCAATGGTAGAAATAAATTTTAAGTAAAGCAAAGACCTCAGAATGTTGCAAATGGTAACAAAAAAGAAAATCCTTTCTCCTACAGCCAGGCAAAAAGTAATAATTTAGCCTTTAATTCTTAAGGTTATTACCACTTAACTTTCCACTCTGCCTGCCAAGCAAATGTATGCCTATGGGCATGCAGAGCAGAACAATGATTAAAAGATCATCAGAAACTCAGCATGACACGTGTAATGCCAAATACTTCAACAGCAAGGGATTCCTCACACTATTCTAAGCAGCTGCCCTTCAAGGAGTGGGAAGGCAGACATGTAAGGAAGAGGTTGGCTGGTACTTACAAGTTCCAGACTGGTCACGATTACAAAAGTTAAACCCCTACAATGCAACTGGGGCCAGAATCCAATGATTCAGGCAGCTGTTACTCAAAAAGCTACAAAATATAGAATAATATCAATAGGCAAAAAATTGCGTATTTATAAAGACAAACTTCTAGTATGGAGATCAGGACGGATGACGAAAGCCACGAGAGAACAGATTACCCTTCTACCTTTTACAGAAGTATACCAATAAGCAGTACACTCATCCCTCATTAAACAAGTACTTTACTTACGAGTATTCGCTTAAACGAGGGACACATTTACTTACCTTTGTTCACCCTACGACTCAACTCCCCTCAATAATATGAGCCTTACCCCGTGGCTCCAACCCGCTGCAGCCTGACCATCCCCCTGCTGGCCCTGCGGCCCCAACCTGCCGCAGCCTGACCCGCCCCACACACACACCCCACAACCCCCACCCACGGCAGCCTGCCTCCCCCCCCCGGCCCTGCTGCCAGACCTGCAGCCACAACCTGCAGCAGCCTTAACCCCCATGCGGGCTTCAGACTGGCCCCATGGCAGCCTGACCCCCACACCTCCGTGGCAGCCTGACCCCCCACCCACCCTCCACTGGTCCCGTGGAGGACTGACCCCCCGCCGCCTGCCCCGCAGAAGCCTGACCGCTCCCACCCCTGCTGGTCCCACAGCAGCCTGACCTCCGCCTCCCCTCCCTGCCAGCCTGGTAGACCTAACCCACCACAGCCTGACCCCACCCCTCTCCACCAGACCACACACCCAACCTTCAGCAGCCTGAACCCCCCACCCACCCCACAGACCTGCCACCAAGTTTTAACCCTCCCTCCCACTCATGGCCCCAAACTGCCCCCAGCCTTTAACTTTTTCCAACCCCCCAAGCCAAGATTCACTTACCTTTCAAAAGCAGCGCCACCTGCTGCCACTCCTTCGCCAAGCTCTAGGAACCAACCAGAGACTTTTATGTATATTTCAATGAGAACTGTGTGTCCCTCTTATGAGTTTTCGCTTATGAGCACAAAGTAGAGAACCAAATGTGTTCATAGAGTGGGGGATGAGTGTATTCATATAGTCACAGTCTGCCATATCCTGAATGCACTTAGCTCAATAAAGCTAAACTATATTGAACCATGAGGTTCATTGTATTAAAACTGTAGATGTATTATTCTGGAATTATATTAGCCTCTCCTTGCCTCTGGGGCTGGGTCTACACTTGCCCCCAACTTCAAAGGGGGCACATTGATCAGGATCATGAGAGATCACTAATGACGTGCTGCGGTGAATATGCAGCACTTCGTCAAGCTAATTCTCCCCTGTGGCAACTTTAAAGTGTCAAACTTCGAAGCGCTGGCATGTGTGTAGCCACGGGAACTTCAAAGTGGCTCTATTCCTCAACATTTTGGGGAGTGAAGGCACTTCCAAGTGCCTGCAGCTGCACACATGCCAGCACTTCGAGGTTTGACGCTTCAAAGTTGCCGTGGGGGAGAATTAGACTAATGAAGTGCTGCATATTCACCATAGAACTTCATTAGTAATTTACCATTGCCCTGATTAACATGCACCCTTCGAAGTTGGGGGCAAGTGTAGACCCAGCCCTAGGAGGAAGAGGAGGCTAATATACTTTATTTGTTATCAGTGTTTTGAAACCATCCAGCACCCATACACGCCCCTTCTAGACAGGAATGAAGTTCAAGTTGTATTCTTCAATGACCAAGCACCTAAAATGATTTGGGGATAAATAGCCTGATTTCAAATTGCCTCAGTGCCCTTGCCCTGGCCTAGCAATGGACGGCGTCCCTGGTCCATGAAGTGCCCCAATCCTTACAGTTGGGTTGGAAAGGCTGTGTTTACTGAAGCCCCAAAAACTGGTGTTAATTCTCAGCTGAAGCTTTGATGAATTTGTGACCACAAAAGAAACCCTGTGGCTAAGATGCTGAAGAACTGCTCCTCCAAGAGCCTATGGTGAAATGATGTCTAGTAAGCTTATTAACATGCGTGGAGCTTCCTTTATTGTTTTTAATGTTTTCACCTTAATGCTTTTATGTTAAGATAAAAGAGGTTTGCACAAAAAGACCTTTTGCGGAAAAATATAACTGGAGCAATTGCAGTTAACTGTCTCTGAAAAAAAGCGAACAGGTGTACTTGGGCAACATGCCTCTACTGGGAATAACACAGTGAAGGCAGGAAACTGTGCTATGATTGGTTGAATTACAGAAGTCCCCTGAGGGTTGTTCCATGGTGTGTTCAGCAGGCCAATGACACCAACCTTCTTGCTCTCTATGGCTCCCCACCATCCTGTCCTGCTGAGCCAGATCCTCTCAGACAAGAGGCATACAGGTGGGGATATTGCCATTGCAGAGCAACACAAACACTAAGCCAGTTCAGCTTTTGGGGAAAGGGGAGGGAGCTCAGCTCTAAGGGCTCAGCACCCACTAAATTAACCCCCCAAAGAGACCAAAACCCCAAATAAATATATCATAGCCTGTGTAAACATTTTACCCAGAGAAAGCTCATAAGGAGGTCTGCTCACTTCAACAATGAAAGACAGATATGCACAGTGGTTGCTTCCTCTCTTCCCCTCCCAACCCAGTAACAATTATTTACACAGAGCTTGATAATAAACAAAAGTGTTTTTTATTCAGTATAAAAAGTAGGATTTAAGTGGTTGCAAGTGAAAACAGACAGATCAAAATAAGTTACTAAATTAAAATGAAGAAAAAAAACGTAACTAATTCTAATTCACTAAGAAACTTGTTACAAGCAAACAGCTATTCTTTCTTCAGGCAAAAGGCTTCAGAGTTGATGCTTACTCTGGCCCAGATCAACAGCTTTTCAAAATTCTTCCTTGTCAAGTATCCTTTCGGGGTGGACCAGGCAGTTTCAAAGGCCGGCTGAAGATAAAGGGCTGATGACTTCCCACTGCTTAAATAGACTTTCCCCCAATGTGGGAATCCTTTGTTCCTCACTCCCCATGCCCAAAGAAAACTAGTAGGTTCAGGATGGATTCCAGTACCAGGCGGCATGATCACATGTCTTTCTAGGACCTACCACAGTTTGAGCTTATAGGACAAACAAGGCTATTGACAGGTTGTTGCCTTGATCACAGAGCCATTCAGGTTCTCGGGCATCAGTAATAGCCCTCATTAGCACATACAGAATTAAAACCAGATTCACACTTCAACTTCCTGACTTCATGTACAAGAATGATACATGGACAAAAAAGGATATACAGATTCAGCAGACTGTATCTGTAAAATTAATGAATTACGTGACCTGTTTTGTATATAATCTCTTCCAGTTACACATATTTATAAGCCAACTTCCATAAAGCATTCAAAGGGACATGTGAAGCCTGGAAGTTGCCCAGACATAAGGGAGTAAGATGGGTGTCTAGTCTCCACCCATGAAAGCCAATGCCTGGGGAGAAAAAAGCCTGGTTGAATCACTGAGGGGCAACACAGACACAATAGCCTGAACTGCAAACAGAAGAATCCACAAAATTTACTAAAGAGCAAACCAGCTAAAGAGCAAAGTTTGTGAAGAAAATGGGAACAAAAATACTTAAAGTAATACATATTCACTCTGGGGGAATGCTCTCTTGTAGGAACCTCAGGATAATCTTTTCAAGCATGGGGGAGGAAGAACATGTTACATACCATTTTTTTCTCCCACAGACATAGCTTACCTACTACAGACACCTCCACATGAGTGGCAGAAACTGATGAAAGCGCTCTCTTACAATGGCTGCTGTAAACTGTATTGACGCTCCAAATGCTGTAGAATTCTTTTTGGGTAATTGATTTGAAAGACTCAAAACTATAATCCATTTGATCTGAGAGACTACCATGATGTGTAAAGTTGGTTACTTGGGGTTAAAGAGCTGCCCATTTCTAAGAAACTGAAGCATTTGTTGTTCCTGCTGTTGCTCATTTGTAATTTAGTTCCATAACAACTGGGATTAATTGTGAGGCAAAAAGATTAGCACATGTATAAAAGATTTTGAAGTATGCAAGATAAAAACAACACCCCAAACTTATGCCCAACTGAACAATGTATCTTATACACATTTGTAAAGTGCCACCTGATAGATCTGTGTAAATGGGCTAGTGACTGGAAGCAGATTCACATTCCTAGCTAGAGAGTGATATACTGTACAGCAGATCCCTGAGATATGCTCACTCAAGCTGCACGTTATCTCAGGTTAAAGCGACTGAGTGGCAGGGAGCTGTCACCTGGGGCCAGCTCCCCGCCACTAATAGGAGTGAGGAAACTGACCAGTGCTGGTTCCCAGCTCCCTTCCAGTCAGGGGAGCCAGGAAACTGACTCCTGCCCTGGTCAGTTTCCTCATTTCTGTCAGTGGCATCAGCGAGAGCCTGACTTTTGACTGCCGCCACTGACAGGAGCAGGGATACTACTCTTGTTGGGGTGGCAGCCTCAGGCTGCTTCCCCTGCCAGGAGCAGGGAAAATGACCAGAGTCCACAACTCTGGGCTGCCCACCACTCACAAGAGACAGGAAACTGACCAGGGCTGCTGTGCTGGTCAGTTTCCTGGCTCCCCCCAGTTGCATGAATTTTGACTTGCATGAGGATGCGCAAGAACACAACCCTAGTGTAAGATGGGGTCTACTGTACAATGAACCCTGCTCTGCAACATGCAGGTCTTTATAGTGCTGCTGCTGCTCTTTTGCGTACAAACGTCACTTGAGGACTCCTCTATACAACCAAGAAAGCATTCTAGAATAAGTAAATATGGCTGTTTAGACTACTATGAAGCTTCCTTATTGCCTTCAACAGCTGCTAGTGGCGTTTACAACATAATGAAAACTTTATTCGCCAGAAAACACACAGAAATAAGATTACACATTCATTGGAACATCTTTAAAAAGCTCTCTCAATTTTGTCATACCGAGACAAGTGCATTATCTTAAGGATTTAGGAATGTGGCATTTACAAATTATAAATTAAGGTACCAATTGAAAGGATGATTTTTGCTTCCTACAATTAATCTGATAGCTAAAGAAAAGCCTCATGCATCAAGACCTCTATACTGTAAATATTTGCAAAGGCAAAATAATCAGAGAAAACTTGACATTGCAAGCTAGAAGTCATATTTTTAATGACATCAAGTCGTAGTGTTTTAGGCAAATATAAAACAACTCCTGCATAATTAAATTAGGATGGAGAACAGGCATTCAGAAATTAAGAACTTGATTTAGTTACAAGACTTAAAACACTCACATACAGCATCCTGTTTTGCTGCCTGATTCAAAAGCATTAGTTCTGGAAGACTAAACTTGATTGCATATGTCATAAGCAGACAAAGATAAGCTCTATGCAGCTCAAAAGCTTGTCACTTGCACCAGAAGTAGGTCTGATAAAATATACTACCTTACTCTCTTAATATGCCATAAACACACAAATAATACACACCACAGAACTAAAGGTAAACAGTTCTCTACATACACTGCAAAATACATGTCTCTTAAGTAATACCAAGAGGAAAAAAATCCATAGCACAACAACAGCAGAGAATTTTCACTAGTCTGTCATAAGCAAGACATGAAGAAAGTAATTTTATCCATCACTACCCCTGTTCAAATCACGATTAAAGAGGAGCAATTAAGAAATAAAGGTGTTGCCTCCCAAATCAAACAGAAATACAAAAACAAACCCGTTGATAGAGTAAGTCAGCGGCATTACCAAAAAAAGTCTGCTTATTAAATCTGAGAAAGCTATCTTGAATGACTTTGTTAAGATAAAGTTAATTTTTTTACTTGTTCCTGGAATTTTCTACTTAAAGAGTTTACCACAAAATGCTTTCCTCTCTCTGTTGCACTGAGAGTCCCCCATTCTGTTACACGCATTTAAAAAGAAAATAATGAGCAGTAGGTTTTTAAAAAAAAAAACAAACAAAAACCTTGAGTGAATGGTGTTTATGCCTGGCTGCATTTGCTGGCCAATAGGGCTGTAAAATGTCTTAATCTCCACTTAGCATGGGGCTTCGCTGTGAAAGCAAACTTTAAAACAAAGATCAATAAAAACCTAATCCCTCAACTTTGTTGTTAGAATGAGGAAAAGGTGAAAGGATGCTACTATTTCCTTTTAATGAAACCAAACACTCATAAACAAGCTGGGGGTCCTGGGGTGAGAAAAACAAAATGAAGTTTTATATGAAGCAGAGATTAAGTGGGAAAAGACCCGTTGGGTTCACCACTAGCTGAGTTAGGATCCCTGAAAAAGTATTCAGTTTGATGGAAATTTCCCTCTGCTTCAGCCTGATCCTCTGACTTCTCCTGTTTGAAACATTCATTAATCAACATTTGTAGATAAAAATCAACTGGAGAATCAATTTTTCTGTATACTGTTGCTAAGATTTATAATCACATGTACCCTCAGTTATAAAAATTGAGCAGCAGAGGAATTGTTTTGCACTGCACACCTCCCAACAGGCATGACAAAGGGTTGTTTTTAACTAAGCTTGATGCATCAGAACCATCTTTCTTAGACACTTCCAAATTACTTAAATCCCAGAGAACCCTCCAAAAATGTGCAGTTTCTGCTAAATTTAGCTGAAGAGTTCACTTGCACTGGCAACAGGAGTTGTTCAGTGAACGACAGTTGATGCTACCATGCCACCGAAATCACAAGCAGATGAAAAAGGTGGTGTATAAAACAGGCTAATCAGAAGCATGTTTTTTAAGTAAGCAGTATATGGCAGTGGCTTTCAACCAGTGTGCTGTGGCACACTGATGTGCCCTGAGAATTGTAAAAGTGTGCCCTTAAATTTCTCCTTAGTCCAGAGCTTTGCAGAGGGGTAGGGGGCGTGACTTGATGACCTCATGACAGCTGGGGCTCAAGGAGCAAGGCTGCCTGAGTCCGAGTCCCAGCTGACCCAGGGTTCATCAATTCTCCCCCATGCTGGGTCCTTGTGGAGCCACTGAGAGGAGAAATACAGACTCTGCAGGACCCACTTCATGCCAGGAGGCAGCTGAAATGCTGCTTCTGGGCCCGAACAAACTGGCAGAGAGCCCACCCCGCTCCCTGTTTTGACAAGGCAGAGAAAAGGAGGGAGCCTTCCGGAGCCACCTCCCCCACCCATGAAGAACTGAGTAGCCGCTGAAATTTTCAGTGGTTACTCGTTTACTCAACATACGTTGCATGGCGTTGAGCAGATTTTGAAAATGTGTCTGTGCTCGCTGTCAGAGAAAGTGTATTCTGTGGTGGACTTAAAACATTAATGTATCTGACCCTTGTTTAGCTTGCTGTGTGCCCCACTGTGTTACGAACCTCTCCAATAAGACCATAACCATAGTAAATGTAAGTAAACATGACGTTTATGAGCAACTGATTCAGATGAAAAAAATCAGCGTGCCATGGAATTGTTTGTCTAACTGAAGTGTGCTGTGTTACTGAAAAGGTTGGGAACCACTGGTATATGGAGTAAGCATGACAAACTACTGAAAAGCTTGAGAAACCTGACAAGCCTCCTGAGCGAACACTAAATGGGGCAGGATCTTTGCTTTCAGAGTCTTCTGGCCCACAGAAAGAATGAAAACACCTTTTCCTCCACCCTATTCAGTCATGTTCATTTTGGGGTAAGTTCTGAATCCCTTCTCCACTCTTGCAATTTTCCACATAAGCCTTTCTTTATCAGCACAGGAAGTCTGCAGACCTATGCACCTGAACGCTGCATCCTGCTTTTGGTCCCAGATACCCATTGCTACAGTAACTGCCATCTGATCATAAACTCGACCCCACACTTGACTCCATAAAGAAGGGAGAGACTCTTAGTTAAATCTGACACAACCTAGTTTCAGACTCTCAGTTTCCCTTACAAGCTATTTTATATCTTAGATGTATGTTTACAAGCAGTTGCTACAGTATTTATCACTCTGGCACAGAAGCACAGTGTGGCTCTGCAACACACACATACTGTATTTGTAGCCAAAGGGCTACAAAGTCAGGTCAAACCAGTAGGCTGGAAATGTCTGATCCTCCATGATCCATGGCTTTATGTAATAAATGTTACATAGTGTCACATGGCTGGACTTTTATATTGGGTCTGGAAACCATTTTATATGCCCTATATGGCTATTAGCCCAAAATACTGTGCTGGTGTGCCATGTGAGGTGTCAAACTAAAGTTGATGATTCCCTGAATCTATGTAGGCTACTTATCTGTCTGTATCATGTATGTACGTAAAGTTATAGATTTTCAGCTCTGCAGCTGTATGAGAAATGCTTCAGGCTGAGGTTCACAATGGGAAGTGGGGCTCCACCCCAGCCAGAACAATAGATTGAGCAAAGTCCCAGACAGCCAACACCCATTTTGTGATGGTGGGGTTTTCCTACTGGGACTGCGATGAATGGAAACTCAGCACAGTGACCCTCCTGATCAGGTGGTAAGCCAAGACCTATGGAAATGAATTGAAATTTTCCTCCACGTATGAAAGCTATAGGGTTGGCCCTGGCAGGTAACTTTCTTTGTTCTTCAGTCCTCATGAGTTAAGCCTGTCTGGACTGGGGACCCATCCCTCAGAGGGATAATGTGGATTTAGCAGTGTCGGTCTTGGATTTTTTGTCTTGTGGTCTCCAATGGTCCGTGTCCCAGCATGTGGACCCCAGCGAGCCAGATCTACAATTCTCCAATGACTGAATCTAGGTAACCTGAAATGAACTTTCAGAGACTTTCAAAAACAACAAGAAGTCCTGAGGCACCATATAGACTAACAGATATTTTGGAGCATAAGCTTTCATGGGCAAAGACCCACTTCATCAGACAAAGCGGGTCTTTGCCCACAAAAGCTTATGCTCCAAAATATCTGTTAACCTATAAGGTGCCTCAGGACTTGTTGTTTGTTGTTTTTGAAGACACAGACTAACTCAGCTACCTCTCTGATACTAGAGATTTTCAAGAATCAACAAACACCACCACTGGCCTGCTTCAGTAGTTATGACTAATGCATGTCAAGTATTGCTTTAACAATTCTTCTCTCCAACCCTGTTCTTTCTTTTCGTATTAATAAACCCTTAAATATTAGATCTAAGGATCTGACTTCAGTGTGGTTGTTTGGGTAAGATCCAAGTATATATTGACCAGGGCTTGGGGCTGGGCCCTTTGGGGTCTGGAAGAACCTGTGTGGTATCTGGTGAAATGGGCTTCATAACCGCTCACCTTAAGTTGAGGGTTGTTAGTCTGGGCTGGTACAGCAGATAAGAAGTCTGTAGGTTTGCTTGTGCAGCTTCTGGCTGGCCACTGGGGCTGGCAGCAGTTCTATGGAGACTGTTTGGATATGCCTTAGTAAGAAAGAAATCCCAGCCTGTGGTTGTAAGTGGCCCAGATTTTAAGCAAAGGTACCCTGGATTGATTTGTCTGTCTGTGCCTGGAAACCCTGTCCTATCACATACAGAGCTCACACTATATTTGTCATGTAAGGCTAAAGCAGCTTAACATGACATTGTTATCCCCACTTACCAAAGGGGGAAAAGGGGTTAAAGTGACTTCCTAGGCAGAGCTATTCCTTGAGAAAATTGGGTAAATGGAGAAGAAAGCTCCATGGCATTTTCACTGGACAATGGTAAAGAAATCACATAGGAGTCAGGTCCTCCATTATTGAAAGTACAGTAAAGTCTCAAAGTATGCAAATCCAGAGTATGTGACCCTCCTTTTACACGTCTGACCCCCCAATTCATACTTATGCTCGTGATTCATTCTTATGAGCTATGCATGGGGTGAGAAGCAAGTGTACGGTACTCACCCCCAACATTTCTCACTAGTATCACTTGGAAAGCGAGTCTACTCACACAGCATCTTTCCTCTTGCATAAGAAAAGCAAGACTGCCACCACCCAGCATCATTCGTCCCATGTAAGAAACAAGTCCACACAACTAGCACGTTTCGTATGTATTTATCATGTCATACTTAATAAAGTGTTTAGATTATAAAAAATATATATTTCATTTATTTAGATGGTTCATCCTGTTGGGATTATTGCTGAAGGGCTGCCTAGATAAATTACATAAGAATCTTCCATGCTAATGCATGAGTTTACAGACACTCAGACTAAGCATCTTCCTTCTCTCTCATGCTCTCATTTCGTGAACATCTCCCTGTTACGCTCGTATAAAGTTTTTCTTTATCAGTGAATTTTACTGCAACCATGGGTCCTAAGAGAAAAATTAGTAGTGGGGCTAGTTGTGTTGAAAGTGAGAAGAGGAAAGCTCATACTGTGAAAACTTTTGAAGAAAAAGTCAAGATTTTGGACTCACTAAGAAGTGGCACATCGAACTCTGAGGTTGTGCAGCGGTTCAATGTGAACGAATATTCTGTGCAGTCTATTAAAATTTGTGAAAGGGAAATATGCAAAACAGTAGAAGACAGTGCACCAGCAACAGCCAAACTGATCCAATTTGCGCAGGATCCAATTCTTATCAAGACTGAGAAAGTCTTAAATTTATGGCTAGAGGACATAAATAAAAAGTGTGCCATGAGATGGAAGGGTGTTACAGGAAAAATCTCTCTCTTTGTATGAGCACTTCAAGAAATCCATGGGTGATGAAGGATCTACTGCATCTACGAAAACGTTTTCAGCACGTAAACGGTGGCTGGTGAGATTCAAAACCTGATATTTGCCATATAACATACAGTTAACAGGAGAATCAGCATCTGCCAACCAAGCTGCAGCCAAACGATACCCAGCAGAACTGAAGAAGTTGATCCAGGAGAAGGGATATAGGCCAGAGCAAGTGTTTAATGCATACAACACTAGCCTTTTCTGGAAGAAAATGCCCAGTAGAACCTACATTTCAAAGGCTGAGAAGCAGGCACCTGGGTTTAAGACAGCAAAGGACAGAGTTACGCTCCTATTTTGTGGCAATGCTGCTAGGCATATGATCAAGCCTGGGATGCTGTATCGCTCTGAGAACCCCAGAGTATTGAAAGGAAAGAATAAAAACCTCCTCCCATGTTTTGGCAGTCCAATAAGAAGGCATGGGTAATGGCAAATGGCACAGATATTTTTGGACTGGTTCCACAAGTGTTTTGTCCCTAAAGTGGAAAAATATCTGGCTGTGAAGGGAATGGAATTCAAGGTGCTGCTCATCGTAGGTAATACTCCTGGGCATCCCAAGTCTCTACAATTCACACACCCCAATATGGAAGTCGTCTTCCTTCCTCCCGATACAACCTCCCTCATCCAGCCACTTGACCAAGGTGTGATATGCACATTCAAGGCTATCTACACTCTCCTCACCTTCTCCTGCATCCGAACTGCTATGGACCTTGATCCCGAGCTTGACATAAGCCGTTGTTAGAAGGACTACAGCGTCTGGAACTGCATTATACATGTCAAGGAGGCTATGGAGGAACTTAAACCTGAAACCGTGAACGTGTGCTGGAAGAATATTTTGGAGGAAGCTGTGAATAATTTCACGGGCTTCTCCAAGGTAGATGACGAAGTCAAGAGGATCATTAATGTTGCTCCTCAGGTGGGCAGCGAAGGATTCAGTGACATGGCAGAGGACAATATAGAAGAATTACTGAATGGCGATGGAGATGAGCTAACAGAAGAAGATGTAGAAGAACTTGTGAAGAGTACAAAGGAAGAGGAATTAGAAGAGGAAGAAGAGATCACACAGGCACCACAGGACCTCTATAAGTTCAGCGAAGTCTTTTAACTCCTTAAACAGCTAACTGATAAGGAGCAGGAGTACAATCCTTTGATAGAAAGAAGTTTAAGGATCACTCGGGAAGTGAACACGTTTCTTCCCATTGAAGGAGATGGTCACAGAACTCCAGGGCGAGAAGCAGCAACTTCCTATCACCATGTTCTTCATGAAAGCGCCACAAAGAACGCAATCTCCCTTGCCAACCTCTACCATCACGCAGTCTCCCACCACATCGCTGCAAGGAGCCTCCCTGCACACTCCTGTTTTGTCGCCTGCATGAAAAAAAGTCACAAAATCACCGATCAAAATGCCTGTCACAAGTCAAGCCTTGCACTCTCCTGCTTTGTCGCCTGTGCTAGTTGATGCCTCGCATTCTCCTGCTGCCTCAATGTCTGTATCACCTGTTCGCAAGAGAACTTCCTCTGAAGTGGATCCCAATGACCCTCCATCTGTTGAGGGGTCGGAGGAAGAGGATCAGGAATAAAAAGCCCCCATCATACTGTACAGTGCATTTCATCATTGTCTTCCTCCGTCATCACACTGTACATCAGGCTACATCATACAAAGAGAAATGGACGATCTTGCATTCAGATAAGCCCCATTCAATTTTTATACAAAAATTATAGTGTCCCAGCATAGTATTTTATAACATTTATACTGTAAGATTTACGTACATTTAATTTACACAAATAAAGTTTATATGAACACTTACCTGGTTTATAGGAGTTTCCAAAGTTTTACCATTGTATACAATAGTTTTCTACAGGGAGACCTCAATTTATGCAAATTGAAGCTTTCACAGGGCTACCAGGAACCGAACCCTTGAGTACTTTGAGACATCACTGAAACTTTAAAGAGAACACTGCTCCGCATTCCAAAGTGACCTCACATTGTTGCCCTGTCAAACTGCTTCCCAAAATCTTCCCCAGTGCCCTCCTTGACTTCATTAGACATTTTTCAAGTAACATGAAGAATGACAAGGATAAATGTACATGGAACTCCAGAAGCATGGAGACCATGTGATAGTGATAGTGAAGTCTCTGTCTCCAGCCTCATCTGAAAGCTAGGTGGCCTTTAGCATGTGTGGTAGAGTGAAGGGCCCCTATGGTCACAGGTTCAATCCCTTCTGCTGACAACCTGAGTCCATTGGCATTACATATAAATACAGGTTTGTCTCTCATCTAGTCAAAAATTACCTACCCTCTCTTTAGAATAGGGGGCTGGCCTCTGTTTATCCATGAGGCTGCTATGCACAGCCCCTGAAATACAGAAGCTCAAGTAATGCACTTTTATATATGTATATAGGAAAGTCCATGTGGCTACTCACTAGTTAAGAGGTTTAATTTCAATAAAAGACCATTTTTCCTCTTGTCTCCAGACTTTGCCAAAGTTTTAAAAGCACTGGAATCTTTTGGAATGAAAAAATGCTATTAATACCATAAGAATTTTCAGAACATTTTGCATCAGCTGCGTTACAAGTTTAAGAGCTGTTACTTCAATAATTAAAACTATATTTAAAAGCAAATATTGTAATCAGAGATGTAAAAAAACCACCTATTTGGGGAAAAGAGTAAAGGGAAAATATATGGTCTTAGTATCATTTCATTCTCCGGTTCCCCCAACCATTAAAAAATCAGCTTGCAAAAAAGCTATTTATATAGTATCAAGCCACCATAACCTAAAAGCATCAGTACAAATTGCAAACATACTACTAGCCTGCTACCTCTGGCTGATTACAGCATTGTTTCACTGAGTTCCATGGATTCAACAAAAGCTGTAATACAACTGGCAAATAAGTGTGAAAGTGCATTGGCAAAACCAGAAGTGACCAATGCCAAAACTAGATCAGTGACACCAAACCTACTAGTCTCAATTCCACACACATCAGGGAAAATAAACAGCTTTGTGCAGGTTATCTGAGGTTATCATCCTTGTGCTGGCAGAAGTCAAGCACATTGCACAGGTGAACAGCTTAACCTTCTCAGGGGTGGGAAGAGTAATCACCTTTATGAAAGATCAGCTTTAAGATACAAGTTTTATCTTCCAGACCATTTCTTTGCCCCTTTTTAAATGAGCCCCCTATCAAGTCAACAGCTTTATATCATAAGTCGGAGGGATGTCAGGTGTGCTTTCTTACCATTGCTGATACACAAAGCGGGGCTCACAAACTTACATCCATGCTCCAAATGAAGGGAGGTGTCATGGTCTAGCCATAAGCAGTGAGCATAAGAAGCACCTGCTCCTCAAAAACAGATTTGTTCTATTTACAAGTGAGCAATTTAGCCAACTGATAGAATTAAATAATCACATGTTAAATATTTTTATTGAACTGCATTACTTGCATTGCACTTTATTTGTTTATAACTGGTGGTGAAAAGAAATTGTAATAATGAAATGCTACCCCGCTGTAGTCGTGCAATGTATGATTTGAGGTCTCTGTGAAATAAAATGAAAAACATTTAAAACAAAAACTCCCATGGAAGCAAATTGACATGATCTGAGGGAGAGAAGGAGTCAAATTACATCCCCCCATAATCAGAGAAACATAGCACGAGAAAGACTATTTAAAAAGAGCACATGTAAGAAACATAGTGAACACCAAAGCCAGTGATCTTTCCCTGTTTACAAAACTGCTATAGTTGAGAGTCAACATCACCATGATAAAATCTGTATTTGAGAGATCATACCATAACTCAGTCATTTTAGGCCATCTACATGATCAAACTGAGAACAGCATTTAAATACGGCTCTTGCTAGCAAGCTGCCCAAGTGAGACAGTCACAAAAATACCTACACTTAGTTTCACCACTTCAGCGTTGGTGACAGGGATCATTTCACTGCACCACAGGAAGGAAATGGACAACATGCCAGCACACTTATTGCCAGCCAGTCCCTGCACATACTCATGGACTGGCCATGGAGCACCACACACACTTTGGACAGAATCAACAACTCGTGTTGTAAAGTTACACATTCCAATTACACAAATGTACAATGTCCTATCTGGCATGGCAGCTCTCACCAACTGTCAGCATCCTACTCACATGCCATACTCACAACTGCCATGGAACACTCCCTGTAGCCTGTCCCTCCCCTCCCCAACATCCACTTCAGCTCCAATTGGCTCAGTCCCACAAGTGGAAATGCCAGTCTTTCACAGGAGTGTCCCCCACTCTGTAGGTCTTATTACTTGGCACTCCCCATGCACTGGATGCTCCCCTACTGGAGAGTCTCAACCCTCCACCCTCCAACATGCTATAAAAACTCCACAATTTGCCTGTGCCACAACAACCGGTTTTCTGTGTATAAAAGCCAAGGCCAGCTTTGATGGGTAGCAATCGGAGCAGCTGCCTGGCTCCATGCCACATGGGCCCTTGCGAAGCTACGTTGCTCAGGGCTCAGGCCCCTGGACTTCAGCCTCATTCAGTGGGACTTTGGCATTCTACCCTGGGCCCCAGCAAGTCTAGTGCTGCCCATGGCTGGTGGCCCCCGTGAAATTTGCCTGCTGCCCTCCAGGGGGCCCTGCAGCCCTGTCTGAGAACCATTGTCCTGCACACTACATAAAGCTGGAGAGAGGCTCTCAGAAGAAGAGAAGAGGCCAAAGGAGTTGTCCTCTCCTGCATGCAATCACAAAAGGATGGAACCCAGCAGGAGAAATAAAAAAAAAAGGCCAGACGACTTAGCCCCAGACCTGGAGTTCGCCATTGCCAGGGTAAAAAACAGCAGCAGTAAGTGGGTTTTCACTCCCAGGCCTTACCTACAAGGTGGGAGATCACTGGAAAAAGAGCATAAAAAGCACCAGGAAGCTCCACCCCTGTACTGCCCTTGCCTGGAGGATCTGCCTCCACACCTACCATTAGCCAGGAATCATGGGCAATGGCACACGTGGGGGGCATTGCAGGATGGAGCCACCTGTTCTCCTTCCCACTGCCACCAAATGGGAACTGCCCCACGTAAGCACCCAGCACCCCAACCCCCTGCCCAAGCCCTCTCCCACACACTTAGTCCCTAGCTCCCTTCCAGACCCCACAACCCAACCCTGAGCCCACTCCTGCACTTGAGCTCCCTTCTAGACCCCACTTCCCAACTCTGTGTCCCTCCCACACCTTAACTCCTGCCCAGACACTGCATCCCCAACCCAGGCTCCCGCCCTGAGCCCACTCAGACACTCCAAACCCCTTGGCCCCAGCCTGGAGTCCCCTCCTATACCCTAAATACCTCATCCCCAGCCTCACACCAGAGCCCATGCCCCCCAGTCACAGCCCTCACCCCTTCCCACAACTATACTCCTGCCTCAACCTGCAGCACCCTTCCACACACTGAACACTTCATGTTTGGCCCCACGCTGGAGCCTAAAGGGCCTCAAAAATCATATAGCCCTGGGCCCCAGAAGAGTTAATCCAGCCTGTCTATTCATCGTCTTTATGCCGATGTCCAGGATGGGCCTCAACTCATATGAATACTTATAAAAGTGGGGTGCAGAAATGAAAGCAGAGAGACAGAGCGAGCTGAAGCAGTACACATATAACAGATCATTCACAAAATACTTGTCAGCTTCCCATTATATGTAAGTACGCTCATGCCTCACTATACGAGCACAATTGGTTCCCAACTTTCTGCTTGTCGGCAGAAACTCGTAAGAGGGACACTAAATTCCTATTAAATTACATGTTAAAGTCTCTGATTAGTTCCTAGAGCTCCTAAGTCAGGAAAGGGGTGGCAGCAGGTGGTGCTGCTTTTGAAAGGTGAGTGAACCTTGGGTTGGGGAGGGTTAAAGGCTGGGGGTAGTTTGGGGCTGTAAGTGGGAGGAAGGGTTAAAATCTGGTGGGGGGTTAGGGGTTCAGGCTGCCCACGGTTTACGGCTAGTGGGAGCGGGGGTCAGGCTCTGGGGCCGTGGGGGGGGTCAGGTGGCAGGGGGTTCTGGCTGCAGGCTGGTAAGGGGCTCTGGCTGCCACAGTTTGGGGCCATGGGGCCAGCGGGGGTCAGGCCGCAAGGACATGGGGGTTACAGGCCGCAGGGGGGCATCTGGCCAGAAGGGTTACAGGCAGCAGGAGGGGTCTGGCCGCAGGGACCACAGGGGTGTCGGGAGGCCAAGGGGTCAGGCTGAGGAGCCTGCAGGGGGTTCAGGCTACAGGGCCGCCAGGTGTACAGGCGGTGGGGGAGGGGTTCAGGCTGCGGGGTTGGTAAGAGGCTCTGGCTGCCGCAGTTTGGGGCTGCGGGGTCTGGCTGCAGGGGTGTCAGGCTGCCACGGTTTGGGGCTGAGGGGGGGGCAGTCAGGCTGCGGGGCCAGCAGGGGGTCTGTCTGCAGCAGGTTGGGGCTGCAGGGCTGGTGGGGGGGGTCAGATTATGGGGGTTAGAGCCACAGGGAGGGTGGTAAGGCTCGTATTAGCAGGGGGAGTTCACTTGTAGAGTGAACTAAGGTAGGTAAATGTGTCCCTTGTTTAAGCGAGTACTCATAAATAAAGTACTCGTTTAACGAGAGATGAGCATACAGCTCTTTGGCACATCTTCGTTTAAGCATCTAACTAAAAAGCAGCACACACAGGGCTATGATATGTTAGCCTGCCAAAAGGATGGGAAATGAAGTTGCTTTCAGCACTAAATGAAGCAACATGGAAAAAAAAGCCAGGGCTTTCTTACCTTCTGTAACCAAACAGATCAGATAGCAGCAACTCCTACTAGTCCCAGTGGTCATCCCCACAGCACAGGGGCAGGCAACAACTGATTGCTCCATCATGTGGAGAATGCACAAGTGAGGCTCTGCTTCCATGACTGGTTGAGGTGGACTAATTCATGATAAAACTACCAACAGCCTTGTCTTCACTTAGATTTTACCAAGTTAGTTACCACATACTCATTCAGAACTCACTTTTTTGTCCAGTAAAGACAAGGCCTAAAGGATTAATATATTCTATAGGTTAATTACTTAAACTTATTTTTGTGGGTGAAGGACAATCCACAGAAAGCACTTAGGGCCTTTGGCAGTGAAGGTTTTCAGAACTTAGAAAGAACCAGTCCAGCAGGAACCAGCCCACCTGTCTAGCAAGCTGCTCAACAAGGGAACTCCAAAGCCCAATAGAGAAGCAGACAGCCTGAGGAGCCCGAGGCAAGGGAAAAACAAGGTTTTACAGGTGGGAATCTGATGCACAAAGTAACTTGCCCATGACTGAACAATGAGCCTCTAGCCAAGCCTGGCACTGAACCACAATCTCTCAAATTTCAGACAAACACCTTAACTGCAAGACAATCAAGATGGTATGTGTCTGCTCAACGTACTCCAATTCCCTGTACCTATGGCCCAGAACTGCAATCCCCCAGTGCTTAGCACCCCCTGAACCAGCTGGGTGTAGCTAAGGAAGCACTAGACTTCTGGTATGTTACCATTGAGCTACCACCTCCTACCTTGGAAAATATCATGGCATCTGTTCTATTTTATGTGTCCTAAAGCAGTATGATAAGAAATATCCAAAAAAGCTCATGAAGACCTGGGCTTGGACAATTTGGACCAAATGGAGATAATTGTGGACAAGAAAGATGAATTTGGGTTTGTAATTCCCAATGCAGAGGCAGAATGGAATGGAATTCCTAACGCAGAATGCAGAAAAAATCTAGCGTATTCTCACAGGAGATGAAAGATTATACAGCAAATAAAAAGCATGTGTATAACTTTTCTTTCAATAGATGTGTGAATATAAGCATACATTACTGTACCATTATTATTTGCACTGGAATAGTACTGTTGGACATTTTATTTGAAAACTGCTAAATATGTACTGACCTTTTAAAAAAGAAAGTTTTTAAAAAGACTTGTTCTCTCAGGTCTTGGTTTGTGGATTAGAAGTATTCTTTGGGTGGCCCAAGACTAGTATTTGGAAATTAGCCCCCAGATTGGCTGTTTGATAAAGCATTTTACAATATCACACTAACTGAGCTTCTCGGAGGTGTGCAAAAAACAAACCCTGGAACATTAGAATGCTAAGGTCACTTACATTACTGGAGCGTCCCTGTTTCCATCACCTATAAGTCAGATTATTATTTCTTTTGGCTGTTTAAAATTCCACTGTCGCTTGCAGTATGGTTGTAGCCACTTTGGTTGCCCACCTCATGTCTTTTAAATTCTATTTTATTTTAAAGTCACAGTGAAACATCCAGAAAGACTAAACAGTGACATCATTAACCACCTGAACAGCAGCTTAATTAAAATTCCATTTCTCTACTGTCAACCCCCAGGGTAGGCCCCTCCCTCTTAAGAAATAAACTTCTTTAAAAAAAATTAACTACTAACAAGGTGCAGTTATGCTTAACATAAGCTTATGTAAAAGCAACCCAGAGACAACACAGAGAATGTTTGCTTCATTATTTAAGGACTGATTTCACATTTAAAAAGTAACTGTTAGACCTGCAGGCCAAGGAAATGAGAGTGCATATCCACAGAAGCGAAAGCAAACAGCAACATGAGATTACATTGTTTAGCTATAGTTACTATCATCAATTTATTTAGTGGAGAGCATTTTAATATTTTCTCATGTCAGCTTTTAACACTCCTATCACAAATAATGAAAAATCCTTCCATGCACAGGATGAGGCCATAAATGGTACATTCACTAAGAAACATGAATTTCAAAACAAAGTATCAACAAGTGATCCAAAGCCAAAGCTGTTTTGTAGGGGAAGGCATGGTGCCCGAAGCAGAAGGATAAGTTAGTTTTTTTAATTGCATGTGGACTTTTGTGTTTAAAAACAAAAACTATAAGAAGAATTATTTATTGTCTCCTGCTGCACGTCAGTGCAACACAGACAGGCAAGCCATAGCTACTATTTCGTGACAAGCAGCATATTATTTAATTTTAAAAAACACGTGTAGATAATAACCAATTATATAATTGTATTAGGTCATGTCTAAAAGAACTGAACAAAAATAACTTTGATCACCAGTCATTTTAAAAACAAAAATGTGGTATCTGAATTGATCTTCAGATACTAAACCTGACGTCCTTAGACTACAAAAGGCTAGAACAGACTACCAGTGTTTCTAGGCAAGATTTTTCATCAGGTACATCTTCCTAAACACCAACTGGCAGAACATCACAGGCCACGTGATTAGAGACAGATCTTCCCAGCGGTGGTAAGGAAATATTTGAAAATCCGTTTTAAAATATTCTTTCCGAATGGCTTTCTAGTTACGAACAATAAAGAAGCACATCGGAATCTGTGAGCCCATCTCCATTCCTGTACGGCTCTTCTGCTGCTCTCTTAGCTCCCTAAAATACTTCGCCTTTCTGGAGTGGCCAAGGGCCCGTTCGCAGCCAAAGGGCCGATCGTCCTCGGCACAGCAGGGACGCTAACAGTGACCCTGCCACCAGCACCCCACGGGCCCCAGTCACTGACCAAGAGGGGAACGGAGCTGCTACAGGCGTGGGGATGTGGCTGGCGCTTTAGCTGTGTCGCTTTGGCTCTCAGGATCTCGGGGGCGAGCGGCGCCAGCTGACGAGCCTCGACGTGTTTCCTGGCTGACAGCTGGACTCCGCACACCCACAGCCTCTCCCCGGGCTGCACCGCCCCCTGGCGCCGGGGAAAGGAACCGCCAGCCCAGTCATTGGGCTCATTCCGATCCCGGTCTCCTCCACTCAGCGCGGCGGCGCTGCACTGGCGAGGGGAGCCCAGAGCCCCGGCGCAAAGGAGACTCGGTCCCCGGCCCTGCCCCAGCGCGAGAGGAGGGAGGCCTTCCGCCCGCAGGACTTGGGGGAACTTTGCTTTACTTACCCTCGGAGCTGGCCGTGTCGTAGGCGTCCGCGGCGCCCCGCGCCCCGCCCGGCTCGCTGTAGTCCACCCAGCTCAGCCCCTCCAGGCTGTCGTAGTCCCCGCGCTGCTTGTCCGCTACCGGCACCACGGTGAAGTGCGGCATGTCGGCGGCGCCCCGCGACTCGCTGCCAGCCGGGCCAGACGCGCTCCCCTCCAGCAGCGCATTCCAGCCCGGTGCGGTCACTTCCTCTCGGCAGCCCGGGCGCCTCCACCCCACCCCGCCCGGCCCCGGCGCCGCCGCCGCCCGGCAGGAGGCGGGGGGCTCCGCTGCGAGGGGGAGGGGACTTGGAGGCTCCACTGCTCAGTGGGGGTTGGGGGGGCTGCATTCTGCGATGGGAGGGGCCTGCGGGGCGAGAGGGCTTTGGGACGTGACTCACCTCTGCAATAGAGGAGGGGGGGACTTCGGCAGGGACCCCTCACCTCTGTGACTGGGGAAAGGGGATTTTTGGTGTGTTCCGCTTAGTAAGAGGGGGAGGGTCCGGGGGGCTGCACTTAGCAAGGGGGAGTGGGGGATTTGGCAGACTAGGCTCCACTCGGCAGCGGGCAGAGAGGGGGTAAGAAGCACATTTCATTCAGCAATAGGAAGAAGGGAGGAGACTGGGGGACCCCCACCCAGCCGTGCCTGGTTGGGAGTGTGGATCCATTCAGCTGGGCTTAAGTGGGAGGGAGCGGGCGGGGGGGGAAGGTCTCAGCAAGGGATACAAGCAGCATTTTGGTTGTAGAAGCGGTGGGTGGGGGGGAGCTGTAAAAGGACTGGTCTGGGCAGAGGTGGTGAAACAAGGCCCTGGGAGAAGTCACTGCAGGGCAGCAGGGGAAGGCAGTCGGCTTTGGCAGAACTGGTGAAGACAGGCCCTTTCCATCCCCAGGTGAGAGGCAAACCACTTATCCACAAAGCACAATGAAGCCAGATAGAAGCAACACCTTTCCCTCTGTCAGAGTCTGCCACTCTACCAACTGACAGGGCCCAAAAGTGTCTCTTTGTGTCCTTGTGCTGTGCTACTGCTGCCAAATACGGGTTTCCTGCAGGAAAGACAACCAGAGGAATGGTTATAAAGAGGGAAGCCTTGGCCTGGCAGCCCAATGGAGCGAAGGGACATCGCTTAAGTGGACCCACACATCTCAAAAATGCAGCATTTCTTCTTTTCCTGCAGCTAGACCTGAAACCATCAAAGATGGGGAATCAGTCTCCTCTGCTAAATGGGATATAATGAACCTTCTGTTTGGCTGTTTTTTTCATAATGGTAGAGTATTTACCTGAGAACCTAAAGCTGGTTGGGAAAGCAGGAGGCAGGCAAGCTGAGCCAGTGTGCTTGCAACTCTCACAGCTTCCCTAAGTAGGCAACAGTTCTTCCTGCTGTGGAGAACAGACTACTACTGTGGCTTGCAGTGTTGCCAGGTTTCACAGAGCAAGTGCCTGGCCTGGAGCTCTGTTTTACGCCAGGCCAGTGACAAGACGTGTGTCCCCCAGACCTCTCCACGTGGAACCTAACAGAAGGCAGCAGAAGCTAAACTGGTTCTAACTGTGCTTCAGGAAGGCAGCCAGTGAGAGCATCTTCTTGATCATTTGGAAGTCTCCAGGAGCTTGAGTAGAGAAGGGGAGAGGCCTTAGGTGATGAAAGATACAGCTGGACAACCAGGAAGCTGCTCTCTATTCTTTCTTCCCAGATGTCCACCAGGAACAGTTTTCAAACTGAGCCATTAAACAGGCTGAATCTGAACAGGCAGCAGTATGGCCAACATTGAATATTCAAAGATTATGAGTCAGGGTGCAAAAAATTCATGATTAGCTTACAATTTTTTTAAAGTAAATCTAACAATTGTTTAGGGCTCACACTTTCAAACTTTTGTACAGGTCCAGGATAAAAAACTTCTTTAAAAAAATTGAAGGTTGAGATCCTTACATAATCACATGTCTCCAGGATCTTTGGCTTTAAGAAAAAAGCTAAATATTGCAAGAGTTTGCAACTTGAGTTTTTCATTTGTTAGGAAAACAGTAGGGGTTCGATACCCAAACTCTGCTTCTGACATCAAATCAGATGGTCAGTAATGAACTAATTAAAAGAACACTTCCAGCTTCAACTCTGGTATATTTTAAATGACTTAAAATAGTTTCAGGTACTATCCCTGATTCCAGATCCTTCTGTCATTTGCTGTGGTTTCACATTAATATTTTTTCTATTTCTCCCATGTTTCTCTCTGAAGACCCACACAAGCAATATGGGAAATATTCTCCTGTGTAAACAAGCAGCCAAGTAGCACTTTAAACGCTAACAAAATAATTTACTACATGATGAGCTTCTGTGGGGCAGACCCAATTTTTTAGTTAGTCTTTAAGGGACTACCCAACTGCTTGTTTGTTTTGTTAGAACCAGTTGTGCCTGACTAATCTGATTAACTTCTTTGATGAGGTAACAGGCTCTGTGGACATGGGGAAGTCAGTAGATGTGATATATCTTGACTTCAGCAAAGCTTTAATACAGTCTCCCACAACATTCTTGCCCATAAATTGAGGACGTATGGATTGGATCCATGGATTATAAAATGGATAGAAAGCTGGCTTGACGGTCGGGCCCAACAGGCAGTGGTCAATGGCTCAATATCTGGATGTTGGTTGGTTTCAAGCAGAGTGCCCCAAGGCTCAGTTCTGGGGCCAGTGTTGTTCAACATCTTTATTAATGACCTGGATGAGGGAATGGATTGCATCTTCAGCAAGTTTGCAGACACTAAGCTAGAGGGAGAGGCAGATACATTGTAGGGTAGAGATGGGATCCAGAGTGACCTGGATAAATAAGAGGATTGGGCTAAAAGAAATCAGATGTGGTTCAACAAGGAGAAGAGTAGAGTCCTGCACCTGGGATGGAAGAATCCCAACCATTGTTATAGGCTGGGGACCGATGGGCTAAGCACCAGTACAGCAGAAAGGGACCTAGGGTTATGGTGGATGAAAGGATGGATATGAGTAAACAGTGTGCCCTTGTAACCAAGAAGGCAAACAGCATATTAGGGTGCATTAGCAGCAGCATTACGTGCAGATCTAGAGAAGTGATTATTCCTCTCTATTCAGCACTGATGAGGCCACATCTGGAATATTGTGTTCAGTTTTGGGCCCCCCAGTATAAAAAGGATGTGGATGTGCTGGAGCAGGTTCAGTGAAGGACAACATAAATGATTAAGGGACTGGAGCACATGACCTATGAGGAAAGGCTGAGGGATTTGGGTTTATTTAGTTTACAGAAGAGCAGATGGTAGCCTGACAGAACCCCCCCCCACCTTTTGCTCTACTCCATTTTGACTTCCCTAGGTGCTTCAGAGCACGAAAGGGTTAAAAAGAGACAGCCCAGCCCTGGAATGCCTGAGAGCGCAGATGTGCTTATCTTAGCCACGGTCTTTTATGCTCCGGAGCAAAGCTGATAAGAAAAATGGGCTAATTAACAGCCTGGGCCTCAGACTGTCCTTGGCTGATTACCATCAGTTGATTTGCCTGCACACTTGGTCCCAGACAAGGAAAATCTCTGGCCCATAAAGAAACAAATGCCTTCAATTGTCCCTACCTCACAGGTGTGAATTAAGCCCTTGAACTCCCTGTGAGAACCAGCATCGGACAGTTTAATTCAATTGAAACAAGGAAGAAGCTTACGTGACCCAATGGGTATAAAAGAGGGGTCTGACAGACCCCCTATTTGAGCTCCAATTATTTTTCCTGCCGGACAGGAGGGTGTGGTCTCCCCAGGTCCCTGGGGATGCCTGACTCCTGGAGAAAAAGGGAAATGGACTTCTTCCCGAAGGATTGAGAGAAACTGGCCAAGCCACGTTGGTAACACAGGGGTGAGAATAAGACCTGCTAGGTATTTTATCTTTTGCTTTTTTTTTCACACATTTAACAAGTATAGTTCTATGAACTAGAGTGTATGCTAGCTATTTGTAATCAAAGTATAAACCTTGTAACAATTGTAATCACAAGAGCTTAATTCGCTAGGTAAACAAATAAAGCAACATTGTAACCATAAGAGATTAACTCATTAGGTACATGAACAAAGTAATTGATTAAGTGGTAACCTGACTCCTCCTGTTACTGTGCAAGCCCAACACAAAGAAAGAACCCAGCTGCTTTCAGCTGCTCTAAGCCTGGTCACCAGTGGGGCTCTGCCCTAGCAGTTGAAATCTCATATTAATACAAGGGCATAAGTGGCATCTCACCTGACCATTGGCTAACAGAGACCAAGGGGTAGTTTAATACCAGCCTTTAACTTCCTGAAAGGGGGCTCTAAAGAGGATGGAGAGAAATTGTTCTCAGTGGTGACAGATGGCAGAACAATGAGCAATGGTCTGAAGTTACAGAAGGAGAGGTGTAGGTTGGATATTAGGAAAAACAACTTCACCAGGAGGGTGGTGAAGCACTGGAAGGTGTTGCCTAGAAAGGTGGTGGATTCCCTATCCCTACAAGTTTTTAAGTCCCAGTTTGACAAGGTCCTGGCTGGGCTGATGTAGTGGGGGTTGATCCTGCTTTTAGCAGGAGGCTGGACTAGATGACCTCCTGAGGTCCTTTCCAGCCCTGTGATTCTACAATTCTAACAATACAGAGTAACACAGCTACCTCTCTGTTCCTATTCTCCTGTGTAATCAGTTACTCCATCTCCAAGGTCCCTACAGTATAGTCTGTAATGAAAATTCTATAATAAGGCTTCACTATTAACATCCTCCTTACACTTTCATATATCTTTTGGGAAATTAGCTTTGAAATTATAATGATTTGACCATCTTCCTCTATTCCTGTTGCTAAATTAATGGTGAAAATGCTGCAAAATTCATAGCCTCAAGAAACGAATTAAGGAAGAAATTATATAGTTGATTTTTTTACCAGTCAGTTAATCCAACCTGATTTTAGTTTTACAGCTGAAGAGACTCCCAAAATTGGGAATCTGTATAAACTCATGGACCATGTAAATGCGCTGTAATAATGCACTTTTTAGTTCCTGCCATTAGACAGAGAAACAGTGTTTGGGCTACACAGGAGCCCATGGGAAACATTTATCTTAGGGCAGAAAGGAAGACTATTTGCTGATCTTAGAGGCACACAGCCATTAGGCATTTTGTTTAACCTCACCCTGCTTTCTGGGGCAGGCCTTAATATTATCAACAGAGCAATGTCTTGCTTGTCAAAAAGTGCAGGTCGTGAGCAGAAATAAGACACAAACAAGAGGGAGAATTCTCTGTTCACAAGAGCTGAATAACAATTCCACTCTTAATTAGTTGGGTTTAAGGATCCATGCTGTGGAATGACTGCTGCCAAGAGGGATGCAGGTTTCTCAGTTCACTTAATGCAGACCTACTGATAGGCCACCTCTGGGAAAAGTCAGAACAATCACACCCCTTGCAATAATCAGAGAAGTGAAAAGGCTTCTGAGAAAGGAAATGATTTTCTAGCATCTAAATTTTATTTAGATATTTTCACAGTATTAGCAAACAAATGTATCTGTTCGGTTTGGAGCATTTTGTTTGTTTTGCTGTGCAGCATCTCCATTCCCTATTTCTGACCAGATAAATGTATTTTCTCAGTAATTTTACAATATTTAGGGTGGGGTTTTTACGTATCCTGTTGAAGTGAATGGGACTTATACAAATAGTTTCAATGGGAATAGAGTTAGTTAGTCTAAGCACTTCTGAAAATCTACCACTACTTTAGATTTTAGAAATACAAGTATTACCACGTCAGGTCAGTCCAGTGTTCCAGCTAGTCAGTATCCTGTGTAGGACACTGGCAGGTATCCGCTGCTCCACATGAAAGTGCAGGAATCTCAAATTTTTCAATTATGGGATACCAGGCCAAAGTAGAATTTTCTAACCCTTCAATTTGAGGTGCCTCCTATATTAGACACACACAAAATTGAAGGTGTTATTAGAACTATAATAATTTTTTCAGGGATCCTAGATTAGCCCCCAGAAGTTTGAAAGGAGGTAAAAAAGGGTAATCTCCAGGGTACTAAGGCAGAATATTATGGGACAGGAGGACGACTATGACTATGCGAGTTCACATTCACTCATATTTCTGTTGTGTGGCTCTCATTTAATATCATTCGACTCCAGGTGTTCTGCACAATTGTGCTGTCCTAGCAAAAGCAACAGGGATTGCAGTGAAACTCCTGGTGACACAGCAAGGGGTGCTGCAGGACAAACTGTGTATAATCTCTGTGGCAACCCTGGTAGCCAGAGGGAGAGTGAGACAGTATTTGCCTTTTCCTCTCCCCTTTCTTCTGGAGCAGACTTGGGTCTGTATGATGTTTCCCAGGAGAACAACATCACCTGTCCTTAGTATGTCCATGCCTGCCATGGATAGGTCCCTGCACCCAAACACCTCCAACAACACAGGCATGGCCTTCCAGGTCTTGGCAGACCTCACTCTCTCTGTGCAGGTAGCAACAGGAACACACACACACCAAGCCCTCATGTGGTTCCCTGCAGGGTGCAGAGTTTTATCTACAGAACACTCTCAGCATTACTAGGCCTGCTGTTTGGAAAGGCACAGTACCCTTGTAAACTGTACCTAAAGAGCACTGCTTTGCTTGACATCACAGCACTTACATACATTTATAGTGGACTTAAGAATAAAGAGCAGAGATTCAGGTAGCAAGGGTAAATATATTGGAAATAAAGGGATGCATATAAAAACAAAGTCATAGAATCATAGAACACTAGGACCGGAAGGGGCCTCGAGAGGCCATCAAGTCCAGTCCCCTGCCCCGACGGCAGGACCGACCACTATCTACACCATCCCTGATAGACTATCTAATCTGTTCTTAAATATCTCCAGCGAGGGAGATTCCACAACCTCCCTTGGCAACTTATTCCAGTACTTGACCACCCTGACAGTTAGGAACTTTTTCCTAATGTCCAACCTAAACTTCCCTTGCTGCAGTTTAAGTCCATTGCCTCTTGTTCTCTCCTCAGAGGCCAAGAAGAACAAGTTTTCTCCCTCCTCCTTATGACACCCTTTAAGATATCTGAAAACCGCTATCATGTCCCCCCTCAATCTTCTTTTTTCCAAGCTAAACTAGCTCAATTCTTTCAGCCTTTCTTCATAAGTCATGTTCTCCAGACCTTTTATCATTCTAGTTGCTCTTCTCTGGACCTTCTCTAATTTCTCCACATCTTTTTTGAATTGGGGTGCCCAGAACTGGACACAATATTCCAGCTGAGGTCTAACCAGCACAGAGTAGAGCGGTAGAATGATTTCTCGTGGCTTGTTCACAACACACCTGCTAATGCATCCCAGAATCATGTTTGCTTTTTTTGCAACAGCATCACACTGTTGACTCATATTTAACTTGTGATCTACTAGAACCCCTAGGTCCCTTTCTGCTGTAGTCCTTCCTAGACAGTCTTTTCCCATTCTGTATGTGTGAAACAGATTATTCCTTCCTAAGTGCAGCACCTTACATTTATCTTTATTAAACTTCATCCTGTTTACTTCAGACCATTTCTCTAATTTATCTAGATCATTCTGAATTATGACCCTATCCTCCAAGGTAGTTGCAACCCCTCCCAGCTTGGTATCATCTGCAAACTTAATAAGCATACTTTCTATGCCAATATCCAAATCATTAATGAAGATATTGAACAGAACTGGTCCCAAAACAGACCCCTGCGGAACCCCACTTGTTATGCTTTTCCAGCTGGATTGAGCACCATTAACAACTACTCTCTGGGTGCGATTAGCCAGCCAGTTATGCACCCACCTTATTGCAGCGCGATTTAAGTTGGACTTGCCTAGTTTGTCGATAAGAATATTATGCGAGACCGTATCAAATGCTTTACTAAAGTCTAGGTATACCACATCCACTGCTTCTCCCTCATCTATGAGTCTCGTTATTGTGTCAAAAAAAGCTATCAGGTTGGTTTGACATGATTTGTTTTTTACAAAACCATGCTGGCTGTTCCCTATCACTTTACTACCTTCCAAGTGCTTGCAGATGACTTCCTTAACTACCTGCTCCATTATCTTTCCTGGCACAGAAGTTAAGCTTACTGGCCTGTAATTTCCTGGGTTGTTCTTATTCCCCTTTTTATAGATGGGCACTATATTTGCCCTCTTCCAGTCTTCTGGAATCTCTCCTGTCTCCCATGACTTTCCAAAAATGAGAGCTAACGGCTCAGCTACCTCTTCTATCAGCTCCTTGAGGATTCTAGGATGCATTTCATCAAGCCCTGGTGACTTGCAGACATCTAATTTTTCCAAATGGGTTTTAACTTGTTCTTTTTTTATTTCAAAAACTAACTCTACCCCTTTTCCACCAGCATTCTCTATGTCAGGCATTCCTTCAGACTTCTCTGTGAAGACCGAAACAAAGAAGTCATTAAGCATCTCTGCCATTTCCAAGTTCCCCATTACTGTTTCTCCCTCCTCACTGAGCAATGGCCCTACCCTGTCCTTGGTCTTCCTCTTGTTTCTAATATATTTGTAAAAGGCCTCTTGTTACCCTTTATGCCTGTAGCTAGTTGGAGCTCATTTTGTGCCTTAGCCCTTCTAATTTTACTCCTGCATTCCTGTGCTATTTGCCTGTGTTCATTCTTTGTAATTTGTCCCAGTTTCCATTTTTTATAGGATTCCTTTTTTAGTTTGAGATCATGCAGGATCTCCTTGTTAAGCCAAGGCGGTCTTTGCCCATATTTACTATCTTTCCTACATAGGCGAATAGCTTGTTTTTGGGCCCTTAATAATGTCTCTTTGAAAAACTGCCAACTCTCCTCAGTTGTTTTTCCCCTCAGCTTTTCCTCCCATGGGATCTTACCTACCAGCTCTCTGAGTTTACCAAAATCTGCCTTCCTGAAATCCATCATCTCTATTTTGCTATTTTCTCTCCTACCAGTCCTTAGAATTGTGAATTCTATGATTTCATGATCACTTTCACCCAAGCAGCCTCCCACCTTCAAATTCTCGACCAAGTCCTCCTTATTTGTCAAAATCAAATCCAGAACAGTTTCTCCCCTGGTGGCTTTTTCAACTTTTTGGAATAAAAAATTGTCTCCAATGCAGTCTAAGAACTTATTGGATAGTCTGTGCCCCACTGTATTAGTGTCCCAGCATATATCTGGATAGTTAAAGTCCCCCATCACTACCAAATCCTGGGCTCTGGATGATTTTGTTAGTTGCTTAAAAAAAGCATCATCCACCTTTTCCACCTGGTTAGGTGGCCTGTAGTAGACTCCTAACAGGACATCACCCTTGTTTTTTACCCCTCTTAAACTAACCCACAGACTCTCAACACGTCCATCTCCTATGTCCATCTCCACCTCAGTCCTAGTGTGTACATTTTTTATATATAAGGCAACACCTCCCCCCTTTTTTCCCTGTCTATCTTTCCTAACCAGGCTGTAGCCTCCAATACCAACATTCCAATCATGTGTATTATCCCACCAAGTTTCTGTGATGCCAATGATATCATAGGCCGCGTCTACACGTGCACGCTACTTCGAAGTAGCGGCACCAACTTCGAAATAGAGCCCGTCACGGCTACACGTGTTGGGCGCTATTTTGAAGTTGAAATCGATGTTAGGCGGCGAGATGTCGAAGTTGTTAACCCCATGAGGGGATGGGAATAGCGCCCTACTTCGAAGTTGAACATCGAAGTAGGGCACGTGTAGACGATCTGCATCCCGCAACATCGAAATAGCGGGGTCCGCCATGGTGGCCATCAGCTGAGGGGTTGAGACACGCTCTCTCTCCAGCCCCTGTGGGGCTCTATGGTCACCATGTGCAGCAGCCCTTAGCCCAGGGCTTCTGGCTGCTGCTGCTGCAGCTGGGGATCCATGCTGCATGCACAGGGTCTGCAACCAGTTGTCGGCTCTGTGGATCTTGTGTTGTTTAGTTCAACTGTGTCTGGGAGGGGCCCTTTAAGGGAGCGGCTTGCTGTTGAGTCCACCCTGTGACCCTGTCTGCAGCTGTTCCTGGCACCCTTATTTCGATGTGTGCTACTTTGGCGTGTAGACGTTCCCTCACAGCGCCTATTTCGATGTGGTGCTGCCCAACGTCGAAGTTGAACGTCGATGTTGCCAGCCCTGGAGGACGTGTAGACGTTATTCATCGAACTAGACTATTTTGATATCGCTACATCGAAATAAGCTATTTCGATGTAGCGTGCACGTGTAGATGTAGCCATAGTTGTATTTATTTATTAGCACTTCCAGTTCTTCCTGCTTATTACCCATACTTCTTGCATTGGTATATAGGCATCTCAGATATTGATTTGAACTTGCCCCCCAGTTTTTTCCTGGCCCTCTTTTTACTCTGACATTGTTGCCCATGCTCCCTCCTACTTCCGACCCATCTCCCAGGTTTCCATGTTCTCCACTTACCTGCGGGCTTTGCTCCCCTGTCCCCAGCAAACCTAGTTTAAAGCCCTCCTCACCAGGTTAGCAAGTCTGTGTCCGAATATAGTCTTTCCCCTCCTTGAAAGGTGAACGCCATCTCTGCCCAGCAGTCCTTCCTGAAATAGCATCCCGTGGTCGAAGAATCCGAAGCCTTCCCGGCGACACCATCCATGCAGCCAGGCATTCACCTCTAGGATGCACCTGTCTCTGCCCGGGCCCCTACCCGCAACAGGAAGGATTGAAGAGAATACCACCTGTGCCCCAAACCCCTTCACCTGTGCCCCCAGAGCCCTGTAGTCACTCTTGACCTGCTCAGCATTACACCTCACAGTATCATTAGTGCCCACATGGATGAGAAGCATGGGATAGTAGTCTGAGGGTCAGACAATCCTCGACAATGCCTCTGTAACATCTCGGATACAGGCCCCAGGCAGGCAGCATACCTCCCGAGCCGAAATGTCAGGGCGACAGATGGGTGCCTCCGTCCCCCTCAAAAGAGAGTCTCCAACCACCACTACTCTGCGTTTCCTTCTTGCAGTGGTGGCAGGAGACTTCTCAGCCTCGGGGGTACGAGGCTTCTCCTCTTCTGTACTGGGCGACTCATCTCCTGTAGCAAGTACAGCATAACGGTTTTCCAGTACCACAGTGGGAGAGTTCTGTGCAGGGGTGGAACACTGCCTGCTGCCAGAAGTAACCAGCTGCCAGTGCCCACCCTGGTCTACCTCTTTCTCCACCAGTGGTTTATCAGCCTTCCTGTACACTGGAACGGTCACCTCAGCAGACTCCAGATGAATACTATCTAGGAACTGCTCATGGATTCGGATACTCCTCAACCTGGACACCTCCTCCTGTAGCTCTCCCACCTGCTGCCTGAGAGATTCCACCAGCAGGCACCTATCACACTGAACGGTACCCCCAGCCTGGATGTCTGTAACTGGAACTTGCAAGGCACAGTCCTTGCAAGGCCACACCAGGGTCTGGGTAGAGGCATCCATGGTAAGGCAGTCTGTCTGGCTACAGGCACAGGTGGAGGAGACAGCAGTAGTGGTGGCACAGGTGTTACGGGTCTTCCTGACCATCGTAGGCTTCTCTTCTGCCAAACTCCCTCTTAAACTCCCCTGTCAGCAGCTCCCTGTCCGCTTTGCTCCTCTGGTCGCTCCTGCCTCTGGCTTTTAAAGCCTGCTAGCCTCTCTCAGGCCCTCCCCCTATGAGTCACACAGGGAAGGCTGCTCAAGGAAGCAAAAGGTCAGGCAGGAAGGAAGGAAGGCTGCTCAAGGAAGCAAAAGGTCAGGCAGGCAGTCCCAACTGAAACTGAAACTCCCTCTACCTGGAATCAAAATGGCAGTTCAATTGCCAGCAGTTAAAGCACACGCTCACTCACCCAGAGATCAGCACACTCACGTGGTAGCTTCTTCAGCGGCGGGTTCACTTGCTCTCCTCCTTCTTAAACTCCCCTGTCAGCTTAACCTCATAACTTAACTTAAAATAACTTAACTTAAAATGCTTAACCTCATAACTAAAGTTTCTCTCACTCAAAATTCCCCCCTTGTATTTTCAGGAACACCTGGTCAAGACCCCTTTTTCACAAAGCAAAGCTGCTGTCTGTTTACTTCTCAACAAAGGGAGCCTGAGACTGTGTCTACGCTATGAGACCCCTTTTTCACAAAGCAAAGCTGCTGTCTGTTTACTTCTCAACAAAGGGAGCCTGAGACTGTGTCTACGCTATGAGATAAATTCAATTTTTAATAAATTCCATTTTAACCTCGTTCTTATGAATTCAAATTTAAGTGCCCACAAAGCTTTTTGAAGTTCAACTCACTGTTTTTCCATGTTGAGTTTCCATATCTCCATTGCCCTTGCAAGTCTGACAGCATGAGCAATGCATTTTGGATACCTATCCCACAGTGCCTTAGTCCTGGTTGCTTATGGGTGTTTCATGTTAGAATCCCAGAATGCAAAGCACTGTCCTAGAATTCAGAACACCAGCAACTGCATGAAAATGAACTGGAGATCACATGATTTCCTGCGGCATTTTCTCCACCATTGCAAGCAGGGATCCCCAAATACTTCAACTCGTAGCCCACATCTTTCCAGCAACCACCCTGCCTGTCACGTAATGTTGCTTTCAATTACAAAGCTCAGTGATGGTTCAGTATCATAACGATGATGATGCTGGTTTTGAAGAGCAAATCTTTGTACTGCGGTTCAAGAACTCACAATTGCTGGCTGCCCTGGATGCATTGCTGATTGTGGTTTTGGACTTGTGAAACCAGCACACACTGGTGGGACCACATCATTTTGCAGTCCTGGGGAGACCAGCAGTGGGTGCAGAACTTTTGCATGCGCAAGTCCACTTTTATGGAACTTCGTGGTGCGCTGGCCACCACCCTGAAGCACAGCAACACAAGGATGAGGCCGGCTTTAACAGTTCAGAAATGAGTGGCAATTGTTCTGTGGAAGTGTGAAATGCCCAGCAGTTACCGGTCAGTAGCAAATCAATTCAAGGTGGGCAGATCTACAGTGGGGGCCGTGGTGATGCAGGTGGTCCATGCAATTTGTTGGTGTCTCCTCAGGAAGACCTTGACCCTCGGAAATGTGCAAGCCATAGTGGATGGCTTTGCTGCCCAGGGATTTCCTAACTGCAGTGGGGCAATAGATGGTGCACACATCCCCATCCTGGCCCCCGATCACATGGCTTCTCAGTATATAAACCAAAAGGGATACTTCTCCATGGTTTTGCAAGGGTTGGCAGATCACAAAGATCATTTCACCAACATCAATGTGGATGGTCAGGGAGGGTTTACAATGTGCGAATCTTCCAAAATTCTTGGCTCTACAGAAAGCTCCTGGATGGAACTTTTTTCCCAAACCAGAAAATCCCAATTGGCAACGTAGAGAAGCCTACTGTAATATTGGGTGATCCTGCTTACCCTCTGCTCCCTTGCCTTGTGAAGCCCTACACAGGCACCCTGGACCACAGCAAGGAAAACTTCAATCACAGAGTCAGCAGGTGCAGCATGGTGGTGAGATGTGCCTTTGAAGGTTTAAAAGCGAGTTTCAGATGCTTATTGACCTGTTTGGACCTTTCTGAAACTAATGTCCGCACCATGATTTCAGCATGTGTCATTTTGCATAACATTTGTGTATCCGGGCAGGAGAATCTTCCATCCATCTGGAATTCTGAAGGTGAGACCATAGGCAGGGCTTACTCGGAGCTGCCTACACAACCATTAACCAATAACCACACTGAGGCATCAACAATAAGGGGCACTTTAAGACATAGTTTCATGTAACACACATGCTACCAATGTATTTCTCTGTTGTAATACCAATAAATCAAACTGTCTTAATGAATAAATGCTTTTAATAAATGCTTTGGTGGGAGGGGGTTAAGTTGCAGTAAGTAGAATGCATGTGGCAGGTAGCTGTGCCTTCAGCACTCCCTCAGATCCGCCCAGGTTCCCTGTGCCGTGCATTCTCTGCGGAAGTTGGCGTAGTGGCAGGGAGCTGTGCCTTCAGCTCTTCCCCCAAAACCCACCCGTGTTCCCTGTACCACATGTCCTCTGCAGATGTTGTCATAGTGGCAGGCAGTTGTGCTATCAGCCCTGTCCAGCCCTGCCCGGTTCCACCAGCTGCTTGTCCGCTGTGGACCTTGGCATATTGATGGACAGCTGTGCCTTCAGCCCTCCCCAAACCTGCCCGGTTCTCCACAATGATTTGTGTTCCCTACCATTCCTGCACCCCACAAAATCACACTGAGCTCAAAGGAATGATTTTATTTTGCGGGGATGGGAGATTTAAGTGACAGAGAAAAGAAACATTGTCAAGGGTGCTTGAATAGCCTTTTGCAGTGGCCCTTGCGGCTGGAGCAGCATGCTATCCTGCCCTCCCTCCCCAAGTTCACGGACCATGATGACAGTGCCTGGGCAACCTCTCTTCAGGGGACTCTGGGCAGCAGGTATCAGCTCCTGCAGTGCTGAGCTGGGAGTCCCTCTGCAGTTGCATCAGGCCGTGCAGGACCTCTGCTCCGTAACTGCAATTACGAGCTTTGGTATGGACTCACTCTGGTTTGCCTCTTGCTATTACTGGAAATCAAGCATTCTCTGTTGTAACTCAGCTTGACTTTGATGCCACTGAGCTGTACTATGATGCCACTGAGCAGTGTCCTCTGTGAGCTTAGTGTTTTCTGCTTCATTCCGCTCCATGTGCTGCAGGATGAAATCCTGTTTGCACCTTTTTCTCTTTCTCAACCTGTCTCCCATGCTGGGCATGGCAGCTGGAAAATGAAGGTCAAAATTAAGATACAATTCATACAATGTGCTTTCAAATGGAATGAATGAGTCTGTGTGTGTACTATCAGGGAAAGTTTCTTTTTACAAGGCCACTAAAGGCTTATTAAGGGTGTAATTCTAAGCATGCATTTCACAATACATCATTTGTCCAGCACATTTCTTTATGAACATGTTAAGCTATAATTAATTCTCTGCTTTTTATGGGAAGTAGAGGGCTGCAAAACAGGTGAAGCCATCAGGTGTCCTGGGGCAGGGGAAAAAACATTTTTGGCCATTCCCAGAGCAATCCTCCCTAATGACAAAGGAATACAGTGCCTGGCAGCTGCATAGCAAGAGGGGATGCTGGGGAGGGGTTTGATTACAGCCGCATGGATGGCTGTGTGTGGAGGTGATCCCTGTAAAGTAAAAACAAATGCTGGGTGGAAATGGACATGGGAAGACAGAAGCCTCACTGAGTCTGCAACCTGCATGGGGTTGGGGGGAAATGCAGCACTCACCAGATGTTCCAGGGAAATGTAAAGGGGCAGGAAGCATGGGAAACAAATCTGATGCAAATTTCCATGCTTCTGTAGGTTGCCAAAGAAGACATCACCCTCCCAAAACTAACAGATATGGACAAAGAAGACCTGCTCATCCTGTGTGACCACAGGTCTGGAAAATTTACTAAAATGCTGTGTGGCATCATGACACCAGACTGCTTTCTGGTTGCCTGCCATGGGAAACTGTGCTACCATGGAAGCCACAAGTCAGGCTTGCCCAAGAACCTCATGCAAAAAACATGAGTGCCTGCATGAGGCCTTCGAGGAGATATCAAAAAGGAGAGGCGCTCCATCCCAAGAAACATTAACATGCTTTTTTGAGGGGCACAGATCCCTAGCAAACCTGTATCCATATTCAAACCTATTCCTATACCCACCCACAACCCTCTTCCAGCATTCAGACTAAATACTCATCTGAACAAGTTGGTTCAGATGGCTTGGGGATCAGCATAGAGGGGAACGGGCTGTCAGGAAGAACTTCCTTGGTCTCCTGCTCATTGCACCCTTCCTCCTTTCTGTTTGCCTCTTCCTCTGGGGCACTCCACTCCTCTTGTTTCACCCCAGACTCCAGAGCAGGGGCTCTTCAAGTGTCATTATTAAGCCCAGGCTCCAGGGAGGGGTCGCTCCCTGTAAGCATGTGCAGCTGTTTGTAATAGCAGTAGGTCCATGGAGCTGCCCCTGAACACTGGCTGGCTTCCTGGACTTTTTTGGTAGGCCTTCCAGAGTTCTTTCACCTTCATCCAGCGTTGCATAGAGTCTCAGGAGTAACTTCTGGCAGTCATCTCATGCGACAACTGCTCATAGATTGCTGTGTTTCTCTTGACCACCTGCAGTCTCATCGTCAAATTGCAAGAAGATCCAGAATCTCCTGATGGGTCCACGCTGGGGCTCTCTTGTGAGACTGAGAACCACTAGGCAGATCACTACCCTGACTGCACATGATTGCAGGAGATGGCTACCGATGCAGTTTCTACCAATGCAGTGTGATGGCTACCAATGTGATGGGCAAAGGAATTTTTTCATTATGGGCACCCTTCATATTTGCAGGGCTGGGCACTGCTGAATTCAAATTCTAATACTAATTCAATCAAAATTCATGGTCTTCCTGTGACCTTTTTCCCACACATCTGAATGGAGAGCAGCAGAGAAGGAAGTGGCCATACATAGAGGACCACCACATAGTTTTTTGGAATACACTTCTGGAGGCTAATAAATTTGAATTAAAGACATGGTGCCTCCACACTAGGCTTTATTCAAAATTTTAAATTCAAAATTGACACTATACCCATCTGGTAACATAGACATTTTGTTATAGGTACTAGGGCTCATCAAATTGAGCTAATGGTATTTACAGTGAAGACAGAGAGGTTTTAATATTGAGCTAACTCTTTAAATTTGATTTTATCATAGTGTAGGCACAGCCTCAATATATTCACAGGTGTTTAAACCTCTTCCCCCGTGAAGGATAGTTTTGCCATTGCTAGTGAAAGTGTGAACGCTGTTTTCTTGGCAGAAGTGCTCTGTTGAGGAGAAAGAAAAACCTCCCCAGTAGGGGTGGAAGTATTTTTTCAATAAAAATGCCAAAAACAGAAGTCACACAAGCTGACTTTTAGCAACAAAACTGCATTGTGTAGTCATGCCCTAAGCATCTTCTCTACTCTCCAAGTATAGTCAAGCATTTTTTGATGTAAACCTCAAGATAAGATTCTCTGCCCTACTGTAGTTCTCCCGTTAGTGCCTTTCAGAGAGATTGTCTATACTGCCACTTTACTGCACTGTTTCTCTCTCTCTCAATCTCTCTCTCTTTCCCCATCCACTTCCTTTGCATCCAATACAGGCTGCTGCTAACAAGCCCATTGTGAACTAGGTAATACTCAATTTACATGTAAACAGATCCAGGGATAAACATCTCGTTTGATAGAGAAAATATTTTTCATCTTTGCTGGTGACCAAGCCCTGCCCTGCCACACACTTTAAGGATATATTTTCAATGTATATAAATAATGCCTCATGTAGTATCTGTACATTCTTTTCATAATGATATTGATGACCAGTGTGATGCTAGCTTTCATGAAAGATCTTAGCACTCTTTGGCAAACTAGAGTGTATACAGGAGACCCAGTCTCAGAGGGGTAGCCATATCAGTCTGTAACTTCACAAAAAAAAAAAAAAAGGCAGTTCTGTAGCACCTTAAAACCTCTCTGAACTCTTGTCAATTGACATTAGAGTTTCTTGAGTCACAGTATGGTGGGAAATTATTTCCCTTCTTTAGCTACCAAACAGAAATGCAGGTCTTTGAAGAACCAGACCACATGGTTTCCATTCATGAAACCTCTTGCACTAAATTTCCTTCTGCTGGGAAAAACACCCGCTTTCTCACTTATCCCCACAACTCCCATTGTGTTGCCGAAGGGGAATTGTATCTGCAACTCTGAAGAGGCAATTTGCCCCTAGGAAACTACAAATTTGAAGGCAAAATATTACTTTTGTAGAAAGTCAGTGACTTTGTTTACTGACTAGAGGCTGGTCCATAACTAACAATAAAAGCTAATTTGTCCATAACTTTGTTTTGCAGTATCTAGGTTGACATGGAACAGGAGTTTTAGCTAAGACATTATGGATCTCATAAAAGACTGAGCATAGACCAAAGGAACTGGATTTACTGCTATCTTGGCTAATTCAGTTAATTGTTCACTTTAATTTTTTTCTTCACTGAAAATACTAATCCTTACTTATGAATGGAACAAGTGGCCAGTTCAAAATGTTACCCCAGATGTGCACGCCATCTGTGACATCAGATGTTCAGTTTGTCTAGTGGTGTCATTCCATATGCCTGAAATAATATCACCCATTGTCTCTCATAAAACTAAAGGTGTGAACAAGAAACTTGTAGGTTACTGGCCTGCTTCAGACCCATTACAGGTAGTGAGAAGTGGTCTTGATTTTTATGTTAATGTATAAATGGATCTGAGAACTGACAGGACAGTGAAAGCAGAAATGGTGAAAGTAAAGGACCACAAACTCCTTTGTTTTCCAAAGGTGGAGAAAAAGTCTACTGTTCTCAAACACACAAGACCCAGTGATTATAGCAGGAGTCACTTGCAGGTCAGATTAGCAGAAGCAAGGTATTGAATGGTGAAGAGCTTGATTTTGCAGATTTAAAATGTTATTAAAAGATAATGTTTGAATGAAAAAATTGGCATGGTACAGAGGTTAAGAGAAAAAGATCTGTACATCTGGCTGCCATACTTACACATTAGAATATGCCAATGAAGTCAATGTCAGGTGTACAGTGTAAGGAAAACAAATTGATTGGGACCTGGGCCACTGAGGTGAGGGAGAGGGGCGGTGCAAAGGTGCAGTTGACCTGGGATCCAGTGATTTAAAGGCTATTGCAGCAGTAAATCGAGCCCCAGGCCCTTTAAATCACCGTCAGAGCCCCACACACAGTATGGTCCAAGTGGCATTAAGGGCTGGCTTAGAGAAGCCAGCCCTACCCCTTCTCATGGACCTGGAATCAACCCTCCACATTGACCAGGGCCTGGCGAAGTGTGTCACCAGCCCTGATTGGGGCAAAATAATATGCCTGAAATTTTGCTCATTCTCCTATCCAAACAAATATAAAGAGCAAATATGGTCAGAAAAGTAACAGAGGGAGCCGTGCTAGTCTATATACTATCAAAACAAAAAGCAGTCAAGTAGCACTTTAAAGACTAGCAAAAGAATTTATTAGGTGAGCTTTCGTGGGACAGACCCACTTCTTCAGACCATAGCCATACCAGAACAGACTCAATATTTAAGGCACAGAGAACCAAAAACAGTAATCAAGGAGGACAAATCAGAAAAAAACGATCAAGGTGGGCAAATCAGAGAGTGGAGTTTGGGGGGAAGGTCAAGAATTAGATTAAGCCAAGTATGCAGACGAGCCCCTATAGTGACTCAGAAAATTCCCATCCCAGTTCAAACCACATGTTAATGTGCCGAATTTGAATATAAAAGACAGCTCAGGTGTTTCTCTTTGAATAGCGGTGTGAAATTTTTTTTCAGTAACACACATACTCTTAAGTCATTAACAGAATGGCCCATTCCATTAAAATGTCGACTAACTGGTTTGTGGATCTGGAGTGTTTTGGTTTCTGTTTTGTGCCCATTAACCCTTTGTGTAAGGGAGTTAGAAGTCTGTCCAATATACAAAGCATCTGGGCATTGTTAGCACATGATGGCACGTATGATGTTAGTAGAGGAGCATGAGAAAGTGCCCATGATTTTGTGAATAACCTGGTTAGGTCCAGTGATGGTATTTCCAGAGAAGGTATGTGGACAAAGCTGGCAGCAGGCTTTGTTGCAAGGAAAGTTTCCAGGACTGGTATTCCTGGGGTATAGACTGTGGCTGTTTGTGAGGATCCTCATACAGTTGGGAGGTTGTCTGTAGGAGAGAACAGGCATGTCACCTAGGGCCTTCTGGAGTGTGTCATCCTGATTAAGGAAAAGTTGTAGGTCTTTAATAATTTGTTGCAGTGGTTTGAGTTGGGGGGCTGTAGGTGATGACCAGTGGTGTTCTGTTCTTGGCTTTTTTGGGCCGATCTTGGAGTAGCTGGTCTCTGGGTATTCATCTGGCCCTGTCGATTTGTTTTTTTACTTCTCCTGGTGGGTAATTCAGGTTTATGAATATTTGGTAAAGATCTTGTAGTTTTTGGTCTCTGTCAGTTGCATCAGAGCAAATGCGATTGCATCTAAGAGCTTGACTGTAAACAATGAATCTAGGTATGTGTGCAGGATGGAAGCTGGAAGGGTGTAAGTAAGTATAGCGATCAGTAGGTTTTCGGTACAGTGTGGTACTGATCAGGCCATCCTTGATTAGTACTGTAGTGTCCAGGAGATGTATCTCTTGCGTGGAGTAATCGAGGCATAAGTTGATGGTGGGGTGTAGATTGTTAAAGTCTCTGTGGAATTCTTCTGGGTCCAAATCATAAAGATGTCATCAATGTATCTTAAGTAGAGGAGGGGTAATAGGGGACAAGAGCTGAGGAATCGTTGTTCCAGGTCAGCCATAAATATATTAGCATATTGTGAGGCCATGAGGGTGCCCATAGCAGTTCCACTAATCTAGAGGTATAAATTGTTCCCAGATCAGAAATAATTGTGTGTGAGAACAAAGTTACAGAGGTCAGACACAAGACTGATGTTTTGATGGTCAGAAAGGTCACTATAAAGGTATCTACTTCATCCTGCACGACTCTGCTGCTTGTGTGAATTCACAACCAGAAGGAGCACCGCAGTAGCTCCTGCATCGTCTGCAAACTGAACAAGGAAGGGCCTGCGTTCAACCCTCATTTTTCAAGTCACCAGAGTCTCGTTAGATTCCACAAACCAGAGACCTAGCTGCAGAGCCAACATCTTCCCTCACTTTCACCTGTGCAATTCAATGCAAAACAATGGTTTGCACCAACACCAAAGAGCCTCTTAGAAAGTTCAGTAAATGAATGTCCTAAGATGTTCATACGCACAGTTGATGAGCCCCAAGCAAAGGCTTAGACAAACAGGTGTAATCAACAGCACAATCTTTATTACAGGTAATTAACATGCAAACAAAAGAAGACTGCATGACTTTTAGATCCATCATGAGGTAGTGGCACAGAATCTGCTGGTAGTTATAAAACTTGCTGTATATTTAAGTGCACTATTTGGGGCTGCTTTACTAGTGTTGCAATGAACATACCACTAAGCTTCTGATATTAATCTTAGCTAAACAACAGGTCCTATTTTCCTTTAAATAAAAAGTTATTAGAGTAGGTTTGGGTTTATGCATGCCCAGAATTTGAGATTAGATCTGGCCATAGCTTTTTAATTTTATATTCCCACAGAAGCTATGGAGGGGCAAAATCACAGCTGTAGATACATATTTCAGTTTTTATAGTCGGGACAACTAAATGACATATTCTCAAAGATTATCATTAGAAGATGAAGGATGAGAGATTTTACTGGGAGCTCAGATTATGGTGAAAGAATTTTAAGATTCAGAGTACAAACTTGTCAAACTGAGTGAATGCTGATGTTCTGTTTAGATTGCTTTTTAATGAGAACAATATGAGATTATTAATACAAAAAAGTTTGTATGTGATTCAAATCAGTCAATGCAAAACTCATTACAAAATATACAAGGATAAAACTATGCAGAACTGCACCACCCCTACAAAGCCCATAGTGACCTGATAATCAGCAGTACTGTATATATTCCAGGAGAATCGGATTAAGACAAAATATATTTAGCATGGCTGAAGACACATCTGCTGGACGTATTGGTCAAGGACATTGAAAGACCCTCCATGACTACATTAATGCCAAGCACAGAACCCTACATTGCACGGGATACATATATCTCCAATACCTTAGATACATATATTGTGATTGTTATCCATTAAAATAACATGTGGATTTAAGATTTCCATCTCATCTCTTTGCCTCATGGCAAGGCACTTCTTTGCCTTGGCATTGCTCCCTGTCTCCTCTGAATCCAGAGGTTTTTTAATTCTTTGCTTTGGTTTATTTTTTAATATTTACAAGGCGCATCACAAAGTAAGGCCCAAGTAGTGCTCTTAAGCAACACCAGACACCAGCTGCACACTCTTGAACAGGAATGCCTGGAACCTCTTGAGACACCTGAGAGTTACGAAACCCACACAGGCCACAAGGTGGTAGGTGAATCCAATGCCATCGCTGCTAAACTTTAGCAAGCACCAAAGCAGCAAACAGACAAACAGTATTGCAGACTTAACCAGATGATGATGTCCACATACAGTCCATTGTCCCAATGGTCTGGTCATTGCACAGCTAACAATGTATCCATTTTTGACAAAGTGGGGATTTTATTTGCCTCATTATTATGTGTATGTGATGTCTACTCCCTTCTTGCCTTGCATGTGATTTCTACTATCACATAGTAACCTTGTGTGTGTGTATGCCTCAGTTTCTTGGGGCAACACACCAATACCTAGATGGTGTAGGAAGTTTTGGGTATGATAGCTTCCCACATGTACACAATGGCTGATGCTCATCATAATTTGAGCCTGGGAGGGGCTACATCCAGGTGAGCAAAACAAAGGGCAAAGGAGGGGCCTGGCTGTGGAGCTCGGACCAGCCTGCTGGGAGTGGGACACTCTCAGCTGGCGTAGGTTGCAGCGGAAGGGGCCAGGGCCCTGACTCTGGCCCCCATTTCCCAGACATGGATTGTACTGAATGCTTCTGATTTCTGTGGTCACAAGTCTGTCCTACGCTGTGTTCCTATAAACTAATGAACCTTGTGTTCTACCTGCTGTCTGAGAGTCACATCTGACTTTGGATGGGGGAGCAGGGCCTAGTGACTGTCCTATACCCCAGTGACACCATTGCAGCCACAAAAATGGGAAACGTAGCAGGAAAAGATAATATCTATCCTGGGTCTGTTGTCATGGAAATGGATGATGTAGCTTTTCACTAACATGTTGGAGATTAAGATGTTCCTTTGTGGGGAGAGAAGCCAAGATCATTGCATTTGGAAAACCTGGGAAACCTGTCGATCAGCATTCCAATGATAGGCCAGTCTCCGTCCTGAGCAGCACTGACATACGATTCTGAACCAAATCAGACTCCCCATGGAGGCCAGTCCACCCAATGAGCAAGACGGCTTGTGACCCTGCAGAAGTTCCCATGACGAGGTCCAGGCCCTCACTATGGACATTGAGGCTGGATTCCAGTGAAAATTCAAGACCAATATTACTATCATCAATCTATCAGCACCATATGACACTGTCTGGAAGGATGGTCTGGTACTGAAACTGACCAATCTTGCATGTATATCACCTGTAACTGGATTCACAGTCTGCTGAATGCCATGCTTAGCAGCCAAAGGATACACATGTATTTCAGAGATCAACCCCCACCCTTTGAGTAAGAGGGCTACCAACTTACTCTGTACTTGATCCAGCACTCTTCAGAGTCTACACTTAGCAATATGCCTGAAACAATAGGATATAAATTTACATATGCTTATGAACTTAGGCCTGTAGCTTTAAGAATTTGAAGTGACCCTTAAATTTCACCTTACAATCCCAGAGGTGTAATTCCTAAAGTAGCAGCTAGTATTAAATATGGGCAAAAATCAATAGTCTCTATTTTACACCTTAACAACAGAATCACAAAAAACACTCTGTGGTGAAACTGCCATTACAATCCCAAACCAACACACCCTAGTATCATTCTTGACAGCACAACGGCTTTCATAACTGCTTCAAGAAAGCAGCCTCGAAACCCAAGAGTCATACCAATATTCTTAAAGTTAGTTGGAATGAGCTGAGGATTAACGGTGCTGCAATCAATGTGGCCAGAGTTTTGGTGCTCTCAGTAGCGAGCACAGGGCATTAGTGTGGACAAGAAGTTGTCCTACTTGACTTGTGGTTAGGGGGCTGAGTCAGGCCTTGCAAATCATCATAGGAACTTTAAAATTAACACCTCTACGGTAGCCTTCTGTATTAGCAAAAACTGAACCTCTAACTATCCTTCAAGATATAGCCATACCACGAGAACTTAAATGCTCCAAAGACTTCCCACCTAGAAGATTATGGATAACATACCCCAAAACCACCTGAAATTGTGAAAACCCCTATGTATCAACGTGAACACCATACATCTCTGGATTCAGGCAGTGAATGGCAGTGCATCTGGATCTACAATTACAAACGATCACATTACTACTGGCCCAATAAGCCACTTTCCCAGGTTTAATCTGCCACACAGACTTTGGACCACACTAAATTGTATCCAAACAGGGCATGGCTTGATGCACAAATGGAAGACATCACAGCCCCCTCACCTCAAGCCCAAAGCGACTGCAGTGAGAACATACAAACCCAACCTCACAAGGCAGCGCCCCTACTGTGACGCAAAAGTGAATTTGATGATAGCCACAGAGAAGGGCTTGAAATGGCTTCTGGACCTACAATGACATCTGTAGAATGTTGCTCTGCAGATGGAATATGCAAGAGAGATGAAGTGCAAAACGAAGAAACAAACTTATATAACAAGAAGAAATACTTCCCTCTGCCCCCATTTCAGAGTACTGCCTTCTTACGCTGCTTCTGCGTGCAAGTCCTTTTCCAAACACCAGTTAACCAGGTTGTTCCCAGCAGCCGTCCACCACAGAGAAAGCCTTTCTCCCTGCTGCCACTAACTCTGCTGCAGTTTCTCTCTCTTCCCTCTTCCCACTCTGGCCAGATGAGAGGGTTTTTAAAAGCCATAGGCAGCTCTGAACTGGACTCAGAGGTTCCTAGTTGACCTGAAGTAACCTCTTAAACTTAGGGGGAAAAGTGTCTTCATAATTCTAGGGCTAGTAGATTTGCCTCCCACCACAATGCTCTACTCCCTTTGCACATTTGAGGAGTAGTGGGCACTATCTGGGGTTCTCTGCTCCATGTCCCCTTCAGGTTCCCTTGTTTTAATCCTGTCAGGGATCCTCCCCCCGCAGTTCTCCGAGTGCAGAAAGTGGGGCCCTGCAGAGACTTAAAAGTACCTTGCCTATACACAGGCTTGACTTTAAAACTTCTCCAGGGTCACAGATCCCCCAGAAGCCTGAAAAGTAACTGCCACCACGCTTGTCCTTGGAGACCCCTTTAGCCCAGGCAGGCACCCTGGGGGATGCCCCTTGTGGGTGAAACTCCAGCCCCGTTCTCCCTTCCACAGAGGGCTTGAGAACAGCAAGCTGTAACTTGATATCTACATGGCCAAAGTCACATACAGACCTTGGGCTTTTTTCTGCTGGGCCACGTCTACACTAAGAGAAATCTTCGAAATAGCCATGCTAATGGTCATTTTGAAGAATACTGACAAGGCGCTGAAATGCATATTCAGTGCCTCATTAGCATGCTGCCGGCCATGGCACTTTGAAATTGCCGCTTTTCATTCCTGCGTGGCTCATCCAGACAGGGGTCCTTTATGAAAGGACCCCACCAACTTCGAAATCCCCTTAATCCTACTCCTAGGAATAAGGGGATTTTGAAGTTGGTGGGGTCCTTACGAAAAGGACCGCCATCTGGACAAGCCATGCGGGACCGAAAAATGGCAATTTCGGAGTACCACGGCTGGCGCCATCCTAATGAGGCGCTGAATATGCATTTCAGCGCCTCGTTAGTATTCTTCGAAATGGCTGCTGGCATGGCTATTTTGAAGATTTCTCTTAGGGTGCATCTACACTTGCCAGCTACTTTGAAGTAGCTGGCACAACGCTGATATAGTACGCGTCGCGTCTACACGCACCGTGTGCTATTTCGACTTTGAAATCAACGTTAGGTGGCAAGATGTTGAAATTGCTATTTCTATCCAAAGATGGGAATAGCGCCCTACTTCGACGTTCAAAGTCGAAGTAGGGCATGTGTAGACGATCCGCGTTTCGCTACGTCAAAATAACAGGGTCCTCCATGGCAGCCATCAGCTGAGGGATTGAGAGACGCTCTGACCAGCCCCTGCGGGGCTCTATGGTCACTGCATGCAGCAGCCCTTAGCCCAGGGCTTCTGGCTGCTGCTGCTGCTGCAGCTGGGGGTCCATGCTGTGTGCACAGGGTCTGCAACTGGTTGTCGGCTCTGTGGATCTCGTGCTGTGCAGGCTGAGTGTGGCTGGGAGGGGCCCTTTAAGGGAGCAACTTGGGGCTTTGCTGGCCCCTTATTTCAACAGGGAGCGCTTGTGTGTGCGTGGATGCGCCACATTTTCTTCCAGGGCAGCTCCTTTCGATGTTCTCCGTCGCTACTTCAATGTTGAACATCGATGGCACCAGCCCTGGGGGACGTGTAGATGATATGCGTCGAAGTAGCCTATTTTGATGTTCTTATGTTGAAATAGGCTACTTCAATGTAGTGTACTAGTGTAGATGTAGCCTTAGTGTAGGCGTGCGTCTACACTTGCACTCCTCTTTTGAAAGAGGTATGCAAATGAGGTAATCAAAATGCAAATGAGTGTAAATTTACATATTTGTAACCTCATTTGAATATTCTAATTTCGAAAGAGCTTCTTTCGAAAGAAGAAAGCCAGTGTAGATGCCGCTCTTTCAAAAGTAAACATATCTTCAGAAGAATCTTTCCCTTTATTTAATGGGAAGAAGGATTCTTTCAAAGATAGGGTTTACTTTCGAAAGAGCAGCATCTACACTGGCTTTCTTCTTTTGAAATTAGAATATGCAAAGTAGATGCCAAATATGAAAATTTATACCTTATTTGCATTTTCAATTTACCTAATTTGCGCATCTCTTTCAAAAGAGGAATGCAAGTGCAGACACACCCTGGCTACATCTACACTACCACAGTATGTTGAAGTAGCCTATTTCAATGTAAGAACATCGAAATAGTCTACTTTGACACATATCACCTACACATCCTCCAGGGCTGGTGCCATCGACGTTCAACGTCAAAGTAGTGATGCAGAAAGTCGAAAGGAGCCACCCCGGAATGAAATCCGGAGCATCCACACACACAAGCGCTCCCCACCGAAATAAGGGGCCAGCAAAGCCTCAAGTCGCTCCCTTAAAGGGCCCCTCCAAGAAACACTCGCCCTGCACAGCATGAGATCCACAGAGCCGACAACCCGTTGGAGACCTCGTGCATGCAGCATGGACCCCCAGCTGCAGCAGCAGCAGCAGCCAGAAGCCCTGGGCTAAGGGCTGCTGCATGCAGCAACCATAGAGCGCTGCAGGGGCTGGACAGAGCATCTCTCAACCCCTCAGCTGATGGCCACCATGGAGGACCCTGCTATTTCGAGGTAGTGGGACGCGGATCGTCTACACCTGCCCTACTTCGACGTTGAACGTCGAAGTAGGGCGCTATTTCCATCTTCGGATAGGAATAGCGATTTCGATGTCTCACTGCCTAACGTCGATTTCAACATCAAAATAGCTCATGGCACATGCAGACACAACACGTATTATTTCGACATTGTGCCAGCTACTTCAAAGTAGCCCCAGCATGTCCCGGGATGGCATTCCACACCTTTTTTCAAAAGGCGGCTGGGCAGCTGCAGCCAAGCTGTACCTGGCCCTTTAAGAGCCAACCGCTGCTCTTGAGAGCTGCCCCAGCTGACTCCTCCTCCACTTCTTCCCCTCCCTGAGATGCATGCATATGAAGGCAGGACAAGGCACCAGAGATAGGGGGTAAAGTAGGGAGGAGAGGGGCTGTGGGGGGGAGTAACCCTCAAGGGTGTGGCTCAGGGCCACACAGGGGGGCAGGCCTTGGGGGGGCAGGGTCCCCTGGGGGTGGTTAAGCTGCTGGGGGGCAGCTTGGGCCCTGCATGTGACTGTTAAGCCACCAAGGGGGGTGCAGCTTGATCTAAGCATTGGGGGGGGGCTGGGCCCTGGGTCCTGAGCTGGGGGCAGGCCACCAGAAGCCTGTTAGGGCCCCCGCTGGTGGGGGGGGGGTTAAGCTGCTGGCTGCGGGTTGGACCTCAGTGTGGGTCGGGGGGGCAGTTTGGGGCTTGAGTTCTGCCACCCTTTTTTCTAGGAATAAAAGCACTGCACAGACTCTTCTCAGGCACAGGTATCAGATTGTTTGCTTTAAAAAAGTGAGCTATTCACAACCAGGAGAAAATAAATCATGGTGCTATACACAGAGAAGACTATTTCCCTGGGACTCAACTTAAAAAGTTACAGGGGAAAAAACATCACGTCAAACAACAACACAAAAGAGAAAACCAGAGCAAGCAGTCCAACCAAATTCAAAATAACCACAACCTGACTGCATCTAACTATACATTTCCCTTTTACTTACACCTCTGTGGCTAATTTTGCAACAGCTAGTACATTTCTGAATGGTGGGGGAAACATCTCCTCCCCCCAGCTCTTCCCTTCTGCTCATCTGCAGAAAAACTCTGAAAGCTGCAATGGTTCTCAGTTTAAACAAAGCTACTTCCCATTGGCTCATCTGGGATTCAGGTTACCTCAGGAGATTAACCCCTTCCCTGCACGCATTCATGACAGATCCTTTGGCCTTCATGCATGCCCCTGTTGTATTCTTGGATGTCCACCCCAGTTACTTGAGCTCCTGAGCCTTGTGGATCCTCCACAAAGACTGGGGAAGGATTCTTTAGCAATGGGCAAGCTCGCACCTGCTTGCTTCCAAGCAAGCAATAAACTCCTCCATGCTAGCAGCTGGACTCACACCTGACTTGGTCACAGTCTGTAAAATGCAATAAGAAACCAAATTCTGGCAGATGTGACACTGTAATGATTTTGGTGGTGTCCTGTGTATCAATTTATATCTAAGGGCTGCAGAATAGAAATATGCACTCCAGTTAAATGAAAAATTCATTGGGTTTTCCACAAACCTGTCTGCATTAATCAATCCAAATATCAAATGTTTTTCAAATAACCAAGTGACTTAGGTGCATAAGTCTCACTTTCAAAATCAACTTAGGAGTTTAGGAGACAAAGTCACTTTTGAAAATGGGACTAAAGCATTTTTGAAAATTTCACAATTAGCTTTCTCAGGCCATGGCCCGATATGCTTCATTTCCCTGGCTACACCAAATAGAGGAGTCTGTACAACATTCTAGTGTGTGTAATATTTTTCTGCTATTTTTGCTGAATAATTTCTGTATAATGTATTATGAACAATTTTAGGACAAATTTACAAGTGCTGTACGTCTGTGTGTATTTTCAGCTACTATTAACACAGTCATTCCTTTGATCTGAAACAAATGGCACTTACAGGTAGGTATGCACATATCTGTATACTGCTGCAGAAAAAAGCATTGCTTATTTTATAAAGTACTATATGAGGCTCTTGTTTCATTACAGGCATCAAAGAGGTCTATACCTATGGCAGCATTAACCCTGTTACCCATTTTCCACCTAGATGAGGGATTGTGTTTCTGACAGTATGCAGTTTGCAAAGCTACATAAGGCTTTTATGAAACAATGCTGACTTCCCACTTCTGTAGCAGCATTAAATGTTATCCTCTGAAGATGCCAGTGTAGATTTCACATCATAAATGAAATATCCTTAAGTAAATTGTTCTTCACTTGCTTTGGAATTTCCACAGTATATTTAAGAAATTAATTTAGTTTTCTCTTGAAGGGCTAGGGTGCAAGATCATAGAAAAAGCATCTGGAGTGTTAACTTTTGTTTATTTTTCTTCTTTTTCTTTCTCCCCCCGTCCCCTACTTTCCCAAATCCCTTTCATTTCATTCACAGAGTACTTTTCATCCTCTAGTTTTGAGACACTATGACATTCCATAGCTTGCTGCTCAGACCAATGTAAAATCACACGGAAAAAATTCACAGGACCCACAGTGACAGCCCTCTGTACTGAATTAATAGTTGCAATAAACATTGAACTTAGGCTGTAATAAACGATGTCCTGAGTGAATTATTTATTATTTATCACTAAGCATATTTAGTAGTGTAACCCTTCTGTTAACACCAGATGCCTGCCAGAAGGGCCGGGTTCAACTCTTGTGGGGTTTTCCTATTAAGGATACAATCAGCCGGCTCGAGCCCCCACCCAGTGGCCTGGGACAATTTCACCCCTGTGCTGGGTGCCTGTAAGGCGGTTCTCCCCGCCTCGCAAGCACAGAGTCTGAGATAGAAATGGCTTGTTTAATGACCGTAACCTACCCCAAGGTTACAGCGACAGATGCAGTATATCTCAGCACAGAAGAGACAAAACCCCTTTTACCCAGATACCATTCCCATATGCAGTAGAACCCAGTCTCTTGCTGGGGCTCTTGGCCCTTTTCCACACACACACAGTTACAGGGTGTACCCTCTGCGGTGCAGTCCCAAACTCAAAGCCCACAGATACATCACCAGGGCAATACTAACTGTCCACTTGTCTGTAGCCTCCCCTTGCTGTCACCAGCTGTCTGCCAGTCACCATCGTCCGCCGCCGCTCCGACCAGCCACCCGCCGTCATCTACTGCCACCGCTCCGACCGGCCGCCCACCAGTGTCTACCGCCACCGCCGCCCCAACTGGCTGCCCACCGTCATCATCCGCCACCGCCGCTGGTCCTGCTGTTGTCTGCCAGTCCTAACCCCACTGCTTGGAACTGCCCTAAGGCAGAACCCAGTGATTTCAGCTCTGTGTGGCCTCAGCTGCTACTCTGTGATTTCAGCTCTTGGTATCTCTAGCATGGGGTTTCACAAACACCCTAGTATCCAGCTCTATCTTTTAACAGGTGGGGAGGATTAGTCAAGCCAGGCTTATAGCTGTATGGCCAAGGCATAGGCAGGGCCATGGCACTCAGCAAGCTGGCTCAACCCATATCCTCCCCTTGCTCTCTCACAATGCTTTAAACCAGGGAGCCCTGGGTAATCAATGTCTTACACAGCTAAGGCGACTGCCCTGTCCCCCACAACAACCCAGAGCATTGGTGAGATCTCACAACTCCCACCTTAAGTGTCAGCTTAAATTGTGATTTTACCACTGCATGTTTACAATAGACCAAATCTCATGGCTTACTTGCTACCCATTAGGCTTTGCCTGAAAAGGTATTACACATGCACACCTTTGCATTCTCATGCAGATGACCTCTGGGAGAATCATTCCTCCCAGCCTTCAGCAGCACTGCGTTCTCCTGCTCCCCGTTCCCCACACTACCAAAGACAGGGGAACTGCTGCTGCCCCCCACTTGAGCAGCCCACCTCCTCATCCAGCAGCTGCTGCATCCTCACCCCCCAGGAACGGTAAGGGGCTTCTGAAAGCGGCGGTTGGGCCCCCTCCACAGGCCTCTTCCTGTGGAGTGGCCTGGGAGGGGTGAGTTTGGGCAGAGCCCTTCCTTTCCACCGGGACTCCAGAGGGGTGGCTGCATAGCCAGGGGTGGGGTGTTAGGGTGTGCCCCTGCCCCACCCCTGCAGCCACCCCCCCCTTACTGCCCCCCCACCCACACCCAGCCGCCGCTGGGGGCCCCTCCTCCACCTAGGCCCCCTTCTAACCATCTGCCCCTTCCTTCTCCCCCTGGTTTCCTGAGGGCTCTGCAGCAGCTGCTGTGGCCCCCCCCCCTCAGGCGCACATGGGCACCCCCGCCCCATTTCCACCAGGTTGGCTGTGCCCACGCCCCCTCCCACCCCCCTTTATTTTTCACTTCACCTAAGCGCCTGAGCCCCACCACACACGCATAAACTTTACTCCCTCACATCCCAGTGCAGAAAAGGAGCCATCTCACCATCTTGTGCTGGGAGCAGCGGCCATCTTAGGTCTCACCTTCCCCTGACCTCACTGCCCTTGCTCTGCCCTTCCCCCACCTGACCTGGTCCTCAGCCTGGCCGGTGGAGGAGGGGCAGCCAAGCCTCCACCCTTCCTTCCACTCCACTCTCCTCCCCTCCCCCGCTCTCTCTTAAAGGCCCCACACCCAACAAACTTCCCCCATCTTACAAACCCACCACCATGACCCCCACACCCGCCGGAGGGTCATCCAGTGACCCCCTCCTCCCCTCGTCTTCTACTGTCACCCCTCCCACCCCCGAAACGGCGGCCCACTCATCCAGGGCCGCCCAAGACTCTGCAGCCATGTCGGCTGAGGGCGCGGGCATAGGCTCCGGGGCTCCCACCACCTCCACCGCGGCGTCCTCCAGCAACCTGGCCCCGAACCCCCCCCCCCCCAAAAGGGCAGGAAGGGCCAGGGGAAAAGGAAGGGCAAGAGCCCTGCCCGGAAGGCTAAACCCCCCGCGGCGGGGACTCTCCCCCCGGCTGCCCAAGCACTCGCCGCAGCCTCCCCTTCTCCCCCTCCCCCTGCTCCCTCCACCACCCCTGGGGGCCCCGACATCTCGGCCCCCAGGTTGTATGCCCAGGCGGCGGCCGCCGCCCCGCACCCTGCTCCTTCCGCCTCCGCCAGGACTACCATCCCCGATGGTCGCGGCCCCTTCCCCGCGCTCACCAGGAGGCACGGGGTCCGCTGCCTCCTGGTGGCTGCCTCGCCCCACGTGGAAACCTACGTGCGGGCGTTGGCACGGGTGGTGGGGTCCGCGGCCGTGGTGGCGGCCTCCCGGATGTTCGGGAAGATCGTCTTCTTCCTGGCTTCGGAGGCCGCCTCCCAGGAGGCGGTGGAGAGGGGCCTGGCGGTTGGGGGCGTGCACGTGCCCCTGGAGCCGCTGGAAGACCTGGGCATGCGGGTGGTGTTCTCGTCCGTCCCGCCCTTCCTTCCCAACGCCGCCCTTCTGCCTTTCCTCACCGCCCTGGGCCGGCCTTTGACGGTCCTGAGTCCCCTCCCCCTAGGCTGCAAAGACCCCGCCCTCCGGCACGTGCTCTCATTCCGCCGGCAGGCCCGAGTCCAACTGCCGCTGGCGGCAGCACAGGGCGGGGTGGCCCAGGAGGGGACTATACTGGTGCCCTATCAAGGGGCCCAGTACCGGGTCTTCTACACCCTGGGGGAGGCCCAGTGCTTTGGGTGCCGGGCGGCGGGGCATGTCCGGAGGGATTGCCCCCTGGCCCGGCATGAAGAAGAGGAGCCCGGAACCTCCTCCGACCCGGGGGGCGTCAGCCACGAGACCAGCGGCGCCCCGACCGCGACATGCCCTGGGACCGCCCCTCCTCTTTTAGGCCCGGACGGATCCATCGCCGCTCGGGCGTCGGAGGGCGCCCGGCAGCATGGTGCCGGGAGAGAAGAAGCGGGCGCCGGCGCCCGAGCGGGCACAAAAGCCGGGCCCGTGGAGGAGAGGGAGGCAGGGCCGGCGGCAGGACCAAAAGAGGGCCCACCCCAGGGCGGGTCGCCCCTCTCCCTCGCCGCCCCACCCCCCTTCTCCCTCCCTCCCTCCTTGTCGGCCCTATCCCCTGGCCCCTCCTCCTCTACTGCCCAGCCCGCCTCCTCGGAGGGCTGGGTATTGGTGGGGGGGAAAAGGAAAAAAGGGGGTGCGCACGTCCGGCACCCCACCCCGCCGGAGGACGGGGTGGAGGTGCTGCGCAAGGCACCCAAGAGATCCGCCAGCCCCGCTCCACCTGCCAAACCCCCGGCTACCAACCACCTGCCGGGGGCGACGGAGGTTGCCGCCGCGGCGGCCGAGGAGATTAACACCCCCTCGGCCCCGGAGCCAGAGCCAAAAGAGGCCGAGACGGCCCTCCCTGTGCCCGCGCCCTCCTCCGACACCCCTCCGGCCGCTACCCAGGCGGCTGTAATGGAGCGCCCGGAGGAGGTGGCTCCCGGCCTCGCCCTCCTCTCACAGGAGGTCGAGGCCCTGGGCCTCACCCCGGTGGCCCTGGACATGGAAGGCCTGCTATTAGAGGCCTGTGGGCCGCCTACGGACTCTCCCCCACCCCTCCCACTTTCCCCCACCCCTCCCACCAGCGATCCCTCAATTGCCACCTCCTTCTGCCCTGAGCTGTCCCAAGGGGCAACCCCTCCCTTAACTAGGGACGACCCCCCGGCAGAGGTCGGCCAGCCCCCGGACGCCCCAGGGGAATTAGGGCTCCCCTTGCCCCCCCCCTTTGTCCCCGCAACTGAAAACCCCGATACCCTCTCCCCCGACCTGCTGGCGCCTCCTGCTGAGAGTGCCGGCACCTCAACCTCTACCCTGCCATTGCCTGAGGAGGCTCCCCTCCTGGAGACCTCCTTGGCCCGTGTTTCCGCCCTTGCTCCCACCTTGGCCTCACTGCTTGCCACCCCCGCCATACCCCTTCCCGGACAGTGCCCCGCTCCAGAACCCGCAATCCCCCGCACTCTAAACCCTCCCCTTCCTCCTCCCCCCCCACTCCCTCCTTTCCCTCCCCCCCATGACCCCTCTCTTCCCCCACTGATCTCTACCTCCCCTGCCCACTCATACCTGCCCCCGAGGTCGTAACCCCTCAGGAGGCCCCTCTTGCACTGCCCTCTCCCAGCACTTCCGGGGCTGCTCTCCCCCCGCTGCTCTCATCCTTCCCAAACTCAGGCCCCAGTCCCTACCCCAACCTCTTCTCTGGCCAGGGGGCCCAAAAGAACGCGAGGCCGATGGGTTCTCAAGACCCCGAGACCTCAGCACCCCACGCGCTGGCGGGCGAGATGCGCCAGTTCTTGGAGGACGTTCGCGGCTCCAAGAACAAGGTTACTCTCACCCTCCAGCGCTGGGGAGACTTTCACTCTGCCCTGGAGTCCGCGAGGGCCCTTCTGAGGGAGGGCAAGGTGACCGGGAAGAGGGACGCCACGGTCTACCAACGGGCCCGTAGCTTCCGTGACGCCCTCGTCACCTTTGGCGTGGCTCACGGCTTGCTGCGTGGCCCCACGGGAACCGCCGGCGCTCCCTCTGGCGAGGATCCTCCCCAGCCCTCCAAATGGCGCCGTTCATCCTTGCCACACTAAACGTCAGGGGCTGCGGGTCGGGTCTCCGCAGGTGCCGAGTGCTCTCCTTCCTCCGAGAGGGCGGGTACTCGGTCACCTTTCTACAGGAGACCCACACTACTCCGGCCGCCGAAGCCAAGTGGCGGCTGGAGTGGGGAGACGGGGTCCACTTTAGTCATCTCTCGGCCCAGCGGGCCGGGGTAGTGACCCTGTTCTCCCCAGACCTGCAGCCCGAGGTGCTGGGGAGCATCGAGGTCGTGCCGGGCCGCCTGCTGTATCTCCGGGTGCGGGTGGAGGGGCTGCCTCTTCACCTTGTCAACATCTACGCCCCGACACTCGGCCCGGAGAGAACCCCCTTCTTCCGGCAGGCGGCGGCCTTCCTCGACACCATCGATCCTCGCGAGTGCCTGGTCCTCGGCGGGGATTTCAACTGCACCCTCGAGGAGCGGGACCGCACGGGGACCGAGAAGTGCCAGGCCGCTGCGGACGTCCTCAGGGAGCTCATTAACTGTCGCTCCCTGGTGGACGTCTGGCGCAGCCACTACCTGGACGAGGACGCCGGTTTCACCTACGTCCGGGTGGTGGGCCATAAATCTGCACACTCCCGGTTGAACCGCATTTACATCTCGCAGCACCATCTCTCCCAGGCCCACGCCTCCAGCGTACGGCCGGCCCCCTTCTCGGACCACCATCTGGTGGCCATGAAGGCTTCCCTCTCTCCGGGGAAGCGGGGGTCGGCCTACTGGCATTTTAACAACAGCCTGCTGGAGGACGTGGGCTTTGTGGCGTCCTTCCGGGAGCTCTGGCTGGCCTGGCGCGAGCAGCGGCACGCCTTTCCCTCGGCACGGCGGTGGTGGGACCTGGGAAAGGTGCGCGCGCGGCTCTTCTGCCGCGACTATACTCGGGGGGCCAGCCGGTGGCGGGATGCGTTGATAGGGCAGCTGGAACGGGAGGTCCTTGAGCTGGAGAGGCGTCTAGCCGCCAGCCCCGGAGATCCATCCCTCTGCGGCACGTACCAGGAGAAGCGGGACGAGCTCAGGACCCTCGACGCCCATCGGGCACAGGGGGCCTTGGTGAGGTCACGAATCCAACTCCTCCGGGAGATGGACCATAGCTCCCGCTTCTTCTATGCCCTGGAGAAAAAGAGGGGCGCCCAAAAACATATCCTCTGCCTTCTGGCGGAGGATGGCACCCCTCTTACGGATCCGGTGGAGATGCGCGAGAGGGCTCACGCCTTCTACGCCGCCCTTTTCTCCCCGGATCCGACCGACGCCGACGCCCGCAGGGCGCTCTGGGACCAACTCCAGTCGGTCAGCACGGGCGACCGGGACCGGCTGGAGCTTCCTCTCACTCTGGCCGAGCTCTCGGAAGCCCTCCGTCTCATGCCCACCAATAAATCCCCGGGCATGGATGGGCTGACCGTGGAGTTTTACCGCGTGTTTTGGGACGTCCTCGGCCCAGACCTGCTCGGCGTCTGGGCCGAGGCCCTGCAAAGCGGGGTGCTCCCCCTCTCGTGCAGGCGTGCAGTCCTCAGCCTGCTACCCAAGAAGGGGGACCCCCGCGACCTCAAGAACTGGCGTCCCATCTCGCTCCTCAGCACGGACCACAAGATCATTGCCAAAGCCATCTCCCGTCGCTTGGGGTCCGTGCTGCAGGACGTGGTCCACCCCGACCAGACCTACACCGTCCCGGGCCGCACCATCTTGCAGAATTTGTCCCTGGTCCGGGATCTCTTAGAGCTTGGGTGTAGGGACGGCCTGTCATTCGCCCTCCTGTCCCTGAACCAGGAGAAGGCGTTCGACAGGGTGGACCACAGGTATCTCCTGGGCACCCTGCAGGCCTTCGGCTTCGGACCCCGCTTCGTCGGGTTTCTCCGGGTGCTGTACGCTGCCTCGGAGTGCATGGTCAAGCTCAACTGGACCCTGACCGCTCCGGTCAGCTTCGGACGGGGAGTACGACAAGGCTGCCCGCTCTCAGGACAGCTGTACGCTCTGGCCATCGAGCCCTTCCTCTGCCTCCTTCGGCGAAGGTTGACGGGGTTGGCGCTTCCAGAGGCAGGGCTGCGGCTAGTCCTGTCGGCGTACGCCGACGACGTGCTCCTCGTGGTCCAGGACCCGGGAGACCTGGTGCGTCTGGAGGCCTGCCAAGCTATCTACTCGGCAGCCTCCTCCGCCCGGGTCAACTGGGTCAAGAGCTCTGGCCTGGTGGTCGGGACCGGATGGCAGACGAGCCGCCTCCCACCCGCGCTTCAGGCCATCCGGTGGAGCACGGGTCCGCTGCTCTATCTAGGCGTCTTTCTCTCCGCCACACATCCCTCTCCGCCGGAAAACTGGCAAGGCCTAGAGAGCAGGGTCGCTGAGCAGTTGCGGAGGTGGACAGGGCTACTCCAGTGTCTCTCCCTCCGAGGGAGAGCGCTGGTGTTGAACCAACTAGTCCTGTCCATGCTCTGGCACCGCCTCAGCACCCTGGTCCCACCCCCCGGGTTCCTGGACCAGCTCCAGAGGTTAATCCTGGAGTTCTTCTGGCCAGGACTGCACTGGGTCCCTGCAGGGGTACTCCATCTCCCCCCGGAGGAGGGGGGACAGGGCCTGACCTGCACGCGCACTCAGGTCCATGTCTTCCGCCTCCGGGCCCTGCAGAGGCTTCTCAACACCAACAGTGCAGATAGTCCGGCGTGGAGCACGCTGGCGCACGCTTTCCTCCGCCGTTACCGAGGGCTCCGATGCGACCGGCAGCTCCTCTATTTATCCTGCAGAGACCGTCCGCGAAGCCTCTCGGAGCTGCCGGCCTTCTACCAGGACCTCCTCCGCACTTGGCGGCTGCTCGCAGCCTCCAGGTCCTTAGGGGCCACCGTGGGAGAAGACCTCCTCGCGGAGCCCCTGCTACACAACCCCCACCTTCGTGTGCAGGCGGCGGAGTCTCGCACGGTGCGCTGGAGGCTGGTCCTAGGTGGAATCACCAGGGTCAGAGACCTCCTGGACTACGAGCGGGGGGACTGGATGGAGGCCCCGGCACTCGCCCGGCACATGGGGCTCTCCAACCTACGCTCCCCCCGTCTCGTACTCCGGGAGGTGAAGGCTGCCCTGCCCTCCACCGCTCACAGTTACCTCGGCCGGGTCCTGCGAGAGGGTGCACCCCGCCCCCCTCCCACTCCTAGCCCTCCGGACCTCTTCGTGGGCCCCCGGCTTCGCGATCCTGCCCGCCCCCCTCCCCCCCATCACCTCAGCCGGCTGCACACTTTCCAGCCGGTCCCCTTCCGAACCGCGCCTCGACACCTTCTGTACGCGCTCGTGCTTCACACGCTCCACTTCCCCACCCTCGTGTCCCGCCCCGATCACAAATGGCGGGACCTCTTGCCGTCATCGGAGGGTGGGGAGCCCCGGTGGGCCGGCCTCTACTCCACCTTGGTCCCGCGGCCTGCCGGGGACATCAGCTGGAGAATCCTCCACGGAGCGGTGAGCACGGGCGTGTGCCTGGCGCGGTTCACCCCCATCCCGGACACCTGTACCTTTTGCGGCACGAGGGAGAACTGGCGCACATCTACATCGAGTGCGCCAGGCTGCAGCCCCTCTTCCGGCTCCTTCAGAACCTCCTCTTGAGGTTCTGGCTGCACTTCTCCCCACACCTTCTCATCCTCTCACACCCTATCCGTGGCCCCACAAAGTCGCGGGACCTCCTCGTCAGCCTCCTCCTGGCCACGGCCAAAATGACCATTTACAAAACCAGGGAGAGGAGGCTGGCAGGAGGGGTGACCTGCGACTGTGGGGCCTACTTCCATTCCTCCCTCCGCTCATGAATCCAAGCAGAGTTCCTCTGGGCAGCGTCCACCAACTCCCTGGACGCCTTTGAGGAACAGTGGGCGCTGTCCGGGGTCCTCTGCTCGGTGTCCCCCTCTGGCTCCCTCATTTTAAACCTTTGACCCTCACTCCCGCTCCTGGTTTTTCTTTCGTTGTCCCCCGTATTTACTTGGAACCGGGCTGTTTTTAATGGGTCCCCTCTCATTGTGAGAGGGGCCTTGTAGCCGTGGGCAGGCTACGCCTGCCCACTCCCCCGGCATCCAATAGGTACATCCTCCCCCCAGCTGAGAATTTGACGTCCCGGCAAAACACTGTTTCGATTATAACATCCACATGAATTCCCCTCTAATGGCCTGAGAAAGCTCACTATGGCTTCTACAAGTCTGTGTGCCAGATGTATTACATTCTCCCCAACTACTCCAGGTGCCTCATAAGTTAGTCTGTTTACGGGCTTTATGGCTCTATCTCTCCTATTGAGGATGGGGATAACAGGGGCAGGGTCCTCCTCTGGCAGCAGGGGCAAGGGGCATCCACCCGGGGACTCCCCCTCCACCCGCGTTGGTCCTTGTGTCTCTTGCTCACAGACTGGGATATCCTGGACAAAAATGTCTCCGTCAGCTAATGGGGGTGTATCTGCACATGCCTGGTTCTCCTCCAAACTGTCGGCAGTTGGGGCAGGTTCATCATCCCAGACTAGTCTTGTTGTGGAAGGAGGGTCCCCAGGCCAGGGCCTAAACACTTCTGCTCTGGGATTCAGGGCCAAAGGAGTTGCCCTTTCCCCAGGTTCCTGCAATAGACTCTGGGATCTGGTTCCCACTCTAGGGTGTTCCATGGGAATCTCATTCTCTTCAGAATTACTCTCGAAGGTGCTGTATAAGGGAAGATTATCTCCACTGCACCCACTGCCTGTGTTGGGTAATGGATGTGACCTTGCACCTGGTCGTATGTCATAGTCCATCTCTGCAGATGCACCAACCAACTCTCCCACAGGCAGTAGGAGATTCCTATGTACGGTCTTCATTGGCCCTGATCCGCTCTCAGGTTTAATCTTGTAAACAGGTAGGTCCTTAAGTCTTTTCACCACCAGGTAGGGTGTTGCCTTCCATCTATCGGCAATCTTGTGTTTACCAGCAACCCCTAGATTCCGCAGGAGAACTCGGTCCCCAGGTTGGAGCTCCTGAGGGCGCACTCTTGCATCATACCGGTGTTTGTTACGATCTGTGTTCCTGCGGGCAGCTGCCATAGCCAAACGGTAGGCATCCCGCAGCTTTTCCTTTAGTCGGGAAACATACTGCAAATGTGTCTCATAGCCTTCCCCATCCCCTGACACCCCGAAACACAAGTCTATTGGTAGTCTGGGCTCTCGTCCAAACATTAGCAAATACGGGGTGGTTACTGTAGCATCATTCTTTGTGGCATTGTAGGCATGCACCAAAAAAGCAACATGTTGACTCCAGGCCGCTTTCTGCTCCGGGCGCAATGTTCCCAGCATATCCAATAAGGTTCGGTTAAACCGTTTTGGCTGAGGGTCCCCTTGTGGGTGGTAAGGGGTTGTCCTGGACTTTTTTATTCCTGCCACTCTTAGCACCTCCTTTAAGAGTTGACTTTCAAAGTCTCGCCCTTGGTCAGAGTGTATCCGAGTTGGGAGTCCAAACACTGAGAAGTAGTTTTCCCACAATACCCGTGCCACAGTGGTGGCTCTCTGGTCCCGTGTGGGGTAGGCCTGAGCGTATCGGGTAAAGAGATTAGTTACCACTAAGATGTTTTCAATATTCTTCCTATCCAGCTCCAGAGACAAGAAGTCAATGCATACCAGTTCCAAGGGTTTGCTGGTCGTGATGCTCTGCAGATAGGCTTCTCTAGTGGGGAGAGTTTTGCGTTGAACACATCGAGCACACATCTCACATTTCCTGCGTACATCCTCAGCCATCCGGGGCCAATAGAACCTATTACGGAGAAGCTCAAGTGTTCTTTCCATACCCAAATGTCCGAAATTATCATGCAGAGCCCTCATGGCCAGAACCCTGTACTCGGTCGGTAGTACCAGTTGTGTTCGTCGATTTTGCAGTGGATCTACGGTGACCCGGTGCAGCACGCCTTGTATTAGTCTCAGTTTGTTCCACTCCCTTAGTAGTATTTTACTTCCTGGAGTGGAGAGAACAATGGTTCGAGGGTTTTGCCCCTCTCTTTTTGCGAGTAGGGTGTTACGGATGTCGGCATCTTGCAACTGGGCTTTTTGCCAGTCCGCTGCATTGAGCCTAGGCAATGGCGATTGATCCAACACAATATAGTTCACAGAGGCCAACGGCACACTCTCGGGTGGTAAACCTAGAGTTTCAGCAATGCAACTCTCAGGGGCCTGGGGCTTGTGATAACTTCCATTGCAAATGGCTTTTACTCCGTCTAGAGGAATCTCAGCAATCTCTGGTGGCTGTGGGAGTCGTGACAATGCATCGGCGTCAATGTTGCTTCTGCCCGATTGGTACTGTAGGCTGAACTCGTAGCTGGCCAAGGCAGCCACCCATCTCTGCCCAGTGGCGTCCAGCTTAGCACTTGTCAATACATATGTCAATGGATTGTTGTCTGTCCATACTTGGAACTTAGCACCATATAGGTAGTCACGAAACTTGTCAGTGATGGCCCACTTCAAGGCCAAGAACTCCAGCTTGTGGATTGGGTAACGGGTCTCATTGTCAGACAATCCTTGGCTAGCGAAGGCCACAGGCCTATGTTTGCCGTCCACGTCTTGGCATAACACTGCCCCTAACCCTTCCAAACTGGCATTCGTATGCAAGATAAGGGGTTTGTTTGGGTCAGCAAACACGAGGACTGGAGCATGAGTTAGGCAGTTAATGATCTTTTGGAAAGCTTTCTCACACCTCTTATCCCATTGTGATCCAAAAGGCTCTAGAGGGCCACGGCACTTCTGCCCTGGCAGTCTTGAGGGCCCCCCCTTACCCTTGGTCTTAGCCTTGCTCTTGTTGAGCGGGTATCCACGAGTGAGATCATTCAAAGGCTTGATAATGGACGCATAATGTTCCACAAATCTACGGTAATATCCACTAAATTCAAGAAAGGTTTTAAGCTCTCAGTAATTGTTGGGACGTGGCCATGTGACCAGTGCCTCTATTTTGTCTGGATCAGTACTCACACCTTCCTGGGACACAATGTGACCCACATACTTCACTGATGTTCTTCCGAATACGATCAGGTCATCCAAGTAAACCAAGACTTGCAGTAGGTTCATGTCTCCTACAACTTTCTCCATAAGACGCTGGAATGTGGCTGGTGCCCCAGAAATCCCTTGCGGCATGCGTTCGAACTGGTAGAACCCTAATGGGCAGATGAAGGCTGTCTTCTCTTTATCTTCTTCCCCCAAAGGAATCTGATAGTATCCACTTCGAAGGTCTAAAACTGAGAACCACTGGCTTCCTAGCAGGCAGTCTAAGGCATCTTGGATCCGAGGCATAGTGTACTGGTCAGTCACCGTACGGCTGTTTAGGGTGCGGTAATCAATACACATCTGGATTTTTCCATTCCTTTTACGGACCACAACAATGGGTGAAGCATATGGGCTGCGGGACTCTGTAATGATGCCATTCTCTGCCAGCTCTTGAAGATGCTGTCGCACATCTTCCATCTCAGAAAGGGCGATCTTCCTAGATCTCTCCCGGAAGGGTAGAGAATCATGCAGCCTGATGTTATGTTCAACCCCTTTTGCACATCCCACATCCCACTCATGCAGTGAGAATACCTTTGTTCTCTTGCAAAGCTTTTCCCTTAACCGCGTCTTCCATTCCTCAGACAGTGGTGAATCTCCAAAGTCGAATTTTTCTGGATCTATCTTTGGGGCCGGAGTACCACACTGGGGCTTTACCACTGCATCGGGCTCAAAAAGGTCTGCTATCTTTTGCCCTCGCTTTACAACAATATCACAACTCGTCTCATTAGCGATTAGCATAGTCACCTCTTCCTGGGCTTCAGCGGGTAAGGCTATAACTCCACTGGGAACCAGCACTCCTTCAGGAAGGCCTCCATCAGCTGGTTGCTCTACCATAGCTAGAGTCCCTCCGCTGCTCTTTAGCCAGGTACTCCTAGTGAGCACCTCTTGCTCTGTCCTTGCAGGCACTACTATGGGAGTTGTGCCTGCATACCTCAGGGTACCCATTGGTAGTTCAGGCAACTCCTGTTTAGAATCCTCAAATTTTTTGTAGGCTTCAGCACAAAGTGCATGAATCATCAGGGTGCTCAGGTACTGGTCCCCGGCCCGTCGTCTGCAATATTCTGCCAGTACTTTAAAGAGACTGGAGTTGGTCCCTATGAGCACCGACACGTCAGAGATCCCCTTGGGGTCAGGGCATATTAAGGCAACTGTGTCCACCTCCTCTCTTACCCCCGCCACATCTTCTGGGAACTCTAGGTGCACGATGATATACCCCGCATAGGGGTATTCATTCAGGCTGAGTCCACACAGGCCGAGACCTGTCAATGGCTGGATAGGCAGGTGCCCAAGCCTTTGTTGATAGAATGACTGGAATATGATCGTCACTTGAGACCCTGTATCAAGGACGGCTGTACATTTCACCCCTTCTATTTTCACATTGACTTCTGCTCTGGGTCCTATTAGTCCTCGTGGGAAAGCCGTGGGTCTGTCTCTTCTAGGGGAGCCCTTGCTTCCCGAGGGTGTGGGCGGCTCCTTTCCCAGACCCTGTAGCTGTTTCCCGACTTTTCCCAGGTGGCCCTCAGCTTTTGGTACACCAGTGTTGGATTTTCCTTATTTCGACATCTTGCTGCAGTGTGTCCTTCCTGACCACATTTGTAGCAGAAGAAGGATCCTTTACTTGGCCAGCCTGCAGAAGTAGCTGTCCTGAGCCCAGTCTTATGGACCGCTGCTGCTAGCTGTTCACCACTCCGTGGTGCCCGGGCTGAACCTACAGCACCCCTCAGTTTGTCCACCTGCACCATCAGGTCTTGCACTCTTTGGGCAAGCTCCTCTCCACCGTTCACCATCAATGTTTTGGGGAGTTGCGAGGGGGCCGTGCTGCCATGTTTGGATGGTTGAGTGTCCCCGCTCTCACTGGTGGCCTGCCTTTCTTCCTCTTCTCGGATCTCTTTAATCAATTGCGAATAGCTGGGTGGGGCCGCCAGTCGTTCCCTTAACCGAAGGTGGAATAGGATTGGGTGCTGGTATTGTGCTCCCCTCACAATTTGGGACACTCGAGTTCGATCCATTTGCTCTGCTGTGATGGCTCCATTCAAGACAACTCTCTGCAGTAGTTTCTCCAACCTCTGAACATAGGTTGATAACTTTTCGCCTCTCTGTTGTCTGGTGCTCAAGAATTTGCAATAAACTTCCTCCGAATCTTCAGTCCTCCCAAAGGCATGATTGAGAGCTTCTAAGCAGTCATTTGCACTAGCCTCCGGATTACCCAGCTTCAACGTCTGAATGACATCCAGCGCGGGACCCTGGAGACTCTCTATCAGTCGCCTTCTCTTCTCAGCTTCAGGTACTGCCCACTCTCGGAGCATTTCAGTGGTATGTTCTAACCAGGGTTCAAACGCTTCTTCCCTGGGTATTGGGACCGCACCACCCGAAAATAAGCGTAACTTAGGGTATGAACTAGATTCATGATGAGGTTGCAGGACCTTCTCCAATGCTTGTCCCAAAGCTTTGGCCCATACATCCATAGAAGGGCCAGGGGCCGATGGTTCAGCACTCAGTAGACTTTACACGTCAGCCATAGTCTTTCCTTCCTGTGCCAAAAAGGCTGTCATGTTCTTCTCAAATACAGCATGTGAAGCGGGGCCTGTTGCAAAGGCCTTGGCGATCACAACTTTCAAAGTGCCAGTGGGAATCTTTATCTCACTTGGGATCTGCAAAGAGTCCACAGCTACTGGCAATTCACATAGCACCACAAATGCTTTGTCGTCCACTTGAGGTCTACGCCCCCGTATGCGACACCTCGTTAGAGAATCAATGGCTTTTGTTAGAAGGGCCTCAATTGGGCCATCTTCCATACCCTCAGGTATCCCTAAAACTAATAGACAATTTCTAGGGTCAATACCCAACTCCTCACACCACTCTTCTAGCATACGGCCAGCCATGGTATAAACTCTAACTTATCCCGCAACAACAACTGCTTCTTACAATGTTATATATATATATATGTGTGCTTGCGAGGGGTACTACCCAGCAAAAGAGATCCCGGATGAGCCCCCACTTATGTAACCCTTCTGTTAACGCCAGATGCCTGCCAGAAGGGCCGGGTTCAACTCTTGTGGGGTTTTCCTATCAAGGATACAATCAACCGGCTCAAGCCCCAACCCAGTGGCCTGGGACAATTTCACCCCCGTGCTGGGTACCTGTAAGGCGGTTCTCCCCACCTCGCAAGCACAGAGTCTGAGATAGAAATGGCTTGTTTAATGACCGTAACCTACCCCAAGGTTACAGCGACAGATGCAGTATATCTCAGCACAGAAGAGACAAAACCCCTTTTACCCAGATATCATCCCCATATGCAGTAGAACCCAGTCTCTTGCTGGGGCTCTTGGCCCTTTTCCACACACACACAGTTACAGGGTGTACCCTCTGCGGTGCAGTCCCAAACTCAAAGCCCACAGATACATCACCAGGGCAATACTAGCTGTCCACTTGTCTGTAGCCTCCCCTTGCTGTCACCAGCTGTCTGCCAGTCACCATCGTCCACCGCTGCTCCTACCAGCCGCCCGCTGGTCCTGCTGTTGTGCGCCAGTCCTAACCCCACTGCTTGGGATTGCCCTAAGGCAGAGCCCAGTGATTTCAGCTCTGTGAGGCCTCAGCTGCTACTCTGTGATTTCAGCTCTTGGTATCTCTAGCATGGGGTTTCACAAACACCCTAGTATCCAGCTCTATCTTTTAACAGGTGGGAAGGGTTAGTCAAGTCAGGCTTACAACTATATGGCCAAGGCACTCAGCAAGCTGGCTCAACCCATACCCTCCCCCTTGCTCTCTCACAATGCTTTAAACCAGGGAGCCCTGTGTAATCAATGTCTTACACAGGTAAGGTGACTGCCCTGTTCCCCACAACAACCCAGAGCATTGGTGAGATCTCACAACTCCCACCTTAAGTGTCAGCTTAAATTGTGATTTTACAACTACATGTTTACAATAGACCAAATCTCATGGCTTACTTGCTACCCATTAGGCTTTGCCTGAAAAGGTATTACACATGCACACCTTTTGCATTCTCATGCAGATGACCTCTGGGAGACTCATTCCTCCCAGCCTTCAGCAGCACTGCAGTAGTTTCTGAATGAATACAGTTGAAAATTGTAGGTAAAGAATACCGGTGATCTAGGTCTGTAGCAAGAACACACATGTACAACTGTCTGCACTCAGTGAAATTAATTCCAAGTACTGTAATTGCATACAGAAAACGTTATTTATGTAAACAACATCCTAAATATGCTGCATGACAGACATGTAACACTAATATTATAAAAACCACATATATTGATATTGTCTTCATTTTAGGGCAGCAAAAAGGAAAAAAGGGTGACTTTCATTCCTCCAGGATTTACACATTAGTAAGCTCAGTGTGGCTGTGACCCCCCCAAACACCTATGGATAAAGTTAAGCCTCTTTATATGAATTGTGAAAAAAGACTTGCAGTATGGCACCTTAAGACTAGCTATACTCAGGGTAGAAACTATTTTCAATGTATCTTTTCAAGACAGAATTTATTACAATTCAATACAATTTGTAAGAGTTGAACCCCATTTAACCACTTAACCTAAAACTCCCCTGACCTACACTGTAGCTAATTGCAGAGACAATATATATTCTCCCTTTTGGAAAAGCAAGGACCACTGAGAATCACAAATACAACCCACTATTCTTCCATAGTTTGCTGTCCCCATGATTTATAATCATAACAAATAAAGCAGTCAAGTAGCACTTTAACAAAATAATTTATTAGGTGAGCTTTCGTGGGACAGACCCACTTCTTCAGACCATAGCCATACCAGAACAGACTCAATATTTAAGGCACAGAGAACCAAAAACAGTAATCGAGGAGGACAAATCAGAAAAATGATCACCTTGATCATTTTTTTTCTGATTTGTCCTCCTTGATTACTGTTTTTGGTTCTCTGTGCCTTAAATATTGAGTCTGTTCTGGTATGGCTATGGTCTGAAGAAGTGGGTCTGTCCCACAAAAGCTCACCTAGTAAATTATTTTGTTAGTCGTTAAAGTGCTACTTGACTGCTTTTTTGTTTTGATAGTATACAGACTAGCACAGCTCCCTCTCTGTTACTATTCAACATGGTTTATAGTGGAACTGTTTTCAGTGCCATCTAGCTTCAGCTGAGGTATACCCAAGGGAAGCTCAAACCCATCATCTCAAATTACAGTACCTGCTTGAGCTGCAGGCTATGTAAGGGGATTTCACGTGGAAAGTAGTAAATCATTGCCACTGCCATTCTTGATTGTTTTTACAAGATAATCACAATATTTGGCTCTGATGGTGCTACAAACTAAATGGGAGTTTTTTTATTATCTTTAATGGGAACAGATTCTAACCCCCAACCATTAAATTGACATTGCAGCAGCATATGGGTGGGGTTTCAGTCAACACACAGATCCATGGGGGTATTATACATCTGTAAAAACAAGCATTCAGGTATTGACTTGTTTATCCATCTTAGCAAACAGTGCTTGTCCTTTTCCACCAATATTTTAGCAGAATTGAGTCATACAGGGAAAACCTGTTGAGAACAGAAGCTGCAAAAGCAGCCCCAGGCCTCCTGGAAAGACAGTCACGTTACCAGCTTTCAGTTTCTTCTCTGGCGTGCAAAACACAACCTTGGAAGTTTAAACTTTGATTAAATACATTAAGATTCTTATAACCAAAGTAAAAATGAGCTGTAAGTGGAGTTTTAAAATGGTAAAATTTAGATTTGAATGATAGATTACTTCCTGCCAGTACTTCATGGGCCCAAAGTAGCTTGAGAGCAGACGGACTGAAGTGGTTCTACTGTACATGGTTAGAATACAAGGAACCCTTGCATCAACACAACTTATGTGCTACAGAGACTAGCTCAGAGAGACATCCCTATTCACAGTCCGTGAGTTAGTGGATCCCCCACTGGGACTGATCCTCACAGGACTTTTCTTCTTTCCTGGTCCCTTCTGCATCACACGCATATTTGGCCTGTGTGTTATGGGGCAGGATTTGATTTGACCTCTTTGAGAAACAACAGAAAAGAACAAATAAACCCACTGAAGAGGTTTGTGGTAACATGCCCCATATAGGGATTCAAAGTGCATCAGTGTGTGACAAGGGAAATTTCCCTATTAGGCACATTTGTTTTTACCACCCCTAAAAATCAAGCCAACAATCTAAAAACACCCTGTGATCCAGCTCAGGCCAAAGACTGGGCATAAGAAATTGTCACTGAAAAAGTGAAAAGCTTTAGGCTTCTACTTCAAAGAAGCATTTGTGGAAGGAGGTCCCTTCTTCCCCCCGAGAGGCAAAACCAGTAATTAAAGATGGAATTGTACACTGAAAACTGAGAGAACCTCGGAAAAGATAGTAAAAAAGGCATGTGGGGGCAGAGACAGCCTACCCATAGGACAGTTCAGATCAGCCACCACAGGCCCCAGGCTTTCAGGGGCCTTGCAGTGGCCACCCCAACTGCCCTATGGACAGGACCTGTGGGACCAAGGACGGCCCAGAAGATTACCAGAGAGCCTGACGCAGGACAGTTGCAGGGTTCAGGATCCCCCACACTCACCATGGCAACAGGAACTGAAGTGACCCAGCAGTGTGCTTTGCTCCCCCACCCATTTCCCAGCCCTCTGCACTATGGGGCCAGGTTGCTCTGCTTGCTGGCGCTGTGGTGAAGCAGACAAGAGTGAGCTAAGAGATGGGTTGTGTGGAGAGGACTGTCTGGTCACTTAGGCTCCCACCACCGTGGTGTGTGCAGGGGAGCATGACGCCTATTGCTGCCCTGATCCCAGTAATCCTGCAGCTTGTGTTGCTCAGGGGAGAGGTCTTTGGGCAAGGGTTGCAATGGGGATGGGAACAGGTGGAATAAGGGCAGGAGAGTTGGGGCAGAGCAGAGGCAGCGAGGGGCCTACATGGGAGAGGGTTCCCAGAGCCCTCCTAGGGACAATCTGTGCGGGGTGAGAGGGCATCCTGCTCATTTCCCTGAACACAGTAGAGTGAGGCACACTGTGCTCAATCAAGCCAATATACCAGGGGTGTGTGTGTGGGGTGTGTGTGTATCAGAGTATGGCCAGGGTCAGAGTATGGTCTCAGGGCAAGAGATGCTTCCAGAAACAAATTGCCCAGAATTTCTTAAGTATAGCTTATGTACTGTGAGGTGTCAACAGTAGACATAGTTACCGGAAATTCACATTACACGTGTACAAAAGTCTGCATGCAAACAGCAGCTGTGGGAATTCTGCTAATGTTCTGAGGTGCACTGCAAAATGTGAGAGGGTTTAGATGCTCAATGCCACAAGATGGCACTTTAGTATCAGGTAATAGGGAGATTTTGCAAGAAACAATTTTATCCCAAATTAACTTTGAAGAAAACATTTTTTAATTCTTTGCGCGATGGTTCCTGTTGTATTCCACAGATGGTTACACATGCTCACCATGTGCCTAGAGAGGAGCATTTGAAAGCAACATACACCCTGGCTCTCCTTGTGCTTCTGTCAAATGTGGTAAGAGGAGGACAAAGGGAGCACATCAACTGTGTCTCCAGTTCCTTCTCACCGCCACATGGTCCACACTGAAGGGTCCTGTGGCACCTTATAGACTAACAGAAAAGTTTTGAGCATGAGCTTTCGTGAGCACAGACTCACTTTATCAGATGCTGGTCTTGGAAATCTGCAGGGCCAGGTATAAATAAGCCAGAGCAAGGGTGGCTTATTTATACCTGACCCTGCAGATTTCCAAGACCAGCATCTGATGAAGTGAGTCTGTGCTCACGAAAGCTCATGCTCAAAACTTTTCTGTTAGTCTATAAGGTGCCACAGGACCCTTCGTTGCTGTTACAGATCCAAACTAACACAGCTACCCCTCCGATACATGGTCCACACTGGAATTCTCAGTGTACTTGTCTCCAACACACAGGTCTAAAAGAGACAGTTGCATGTGGTTTTATTTCCCTCTTAATTCCAATACAGGCTCAACCTCTCTAATCTGGAACTGTCTTGGCCAGCAACATCTGTAATTCAGCATGATTTTAGTTAAGTGGACTACCATTTATTATGGGTGTGGCCAGGTTTCCTACAGTCCCAGCTGTTTCCAGTCACCAGTGCTGGCTCTCAGTGTTCTGTGCTGTTATTTATCTGTAATTTACCCCTACGGGTCTTCACAGAGCTCAGTAAGCAGTGGAAGTATTGATAATGCTGCCAGACAATATTGACCTCCTGTGGTTCATCAGATTCTCTCATTCAGCACCAGTCAGGTCCTGAGGGTGCCAGACTAGAGAAGTTCAACCTGTAGTTAATAGTTAGAGCATGACTAAGAGGTTTCCAGACACACACTCATCTCATATGGGTACTGGACTATGTGTAAGACTCCAGGCTGCAAATTGTACATCATCTGCTGCCTGCAAAGCTTCTCAACCAGCAACAACCACCAGTGCTGCCTCCACTGCCTGGGGGAAGCTCACAGCATGGCTAGTATCAGAGAGGTAGCCCTGTTAGTCTGTATCTTCAAGAACAACAAGAAGTCTTCAACAGCAACGAAGGGTCCTGTGGCACCTGATAGACTAAGAGAAAAGTTTTGAGCATGAGCTTTCGTGAGCACAGACTCACTTCTTCAGATGCTCAGGCACCTTATAGACTAACAGATATTTTGGAGCATAAGCTTTCGTGGGCAAAGACCCACTTCGTCATATGCATGAGTAGGGGCTGTCTGTCTGTATCTGTGCAAGCTTTTTCAGCAGCTTGAGGCAGGGAGAGGGATAGCTCAGTGGTTTGAATATGGGCCTGCTAAACCTGGGGTTGTGAGTTTAATCCTTGAGGAGGCCATTCAGGGATTGGGGTAAATAGGTGTCAGGGATGGTGCTCAATCCAGACAGGGGGCTGGACTAGATGACCTCCTGAGGTCCCCTCCAGTTCTAGGGGATGTGTCTCTCCAAATATTTCCACTAAAGGCAGTGCCTTGCATGGCAGCAAGCACCAGAGAGGTGGCCCTGTTAGTCTGTATCTTTGAGGTCTTCAAGGTGCAGTATTTGCCAGGCCTCCCCCAGCTATACTTAAGAAATTCTGGGCAATTTGTTTCTGGAAGCATCTCTTGCCCTGAGACCATACTCTGATACACCCCCACACCCGTGGTATATTTGGCTTGATTGAGCTGAGTGTGCCTCACTCTACTATGTACAGCTCCAATGGTGGTGGAACCACTCCTTGGCAAGGCCTACGTGGGAGGGACAGTAGCACTCTAGGACCACCCAGCTCAAAGACCCTCCAGTTACAGGTAAGTAAAATCCTCATTATGCATCTTGTTATAGTCCAGTCGTTTTTGAAGTTCAGATCCTGGACTCCTGTAGGAAGAAGCATTGGGATGAAGTTTTCAGTCTTAGCCATGGCATGTGCCATTGTCATTTTTATGTCAGCCCCTGAACTGAGCATTTACCTTGAGAAGACCCTTAGGCATTGCAGGCCAGATTTACCTTTCCACATCCACCTGTCTGACGTAGGTGTAAGTACACTGAACTCAGTGGAAGTCTTCCTGATTTTCACTCATGTAGGAGGTGACTCAAGCCACAGCCTAAGGGGAAATTCATTTCATCCCCAGAGTCATGGGAACCAAAGTCTAGGAGATTAAAATCTAAGCAGATATGGGGCACGAAACACCACCACCAGCAGAGGGCCTGGCACCTTATCGGGTTGCTGAGCCAGCCTATGGATTGGATTAACAAGTGCAGCATCTCCACTTGGTGAAGGATGCGCTAGAGCCATTGGAGCTGTGTCTATCTTCACCTCTTGTGCCAGTGGGAGTCACATCAGGGTTCTGGGTCAACCTTGGTAACCACAACTTAGTATGTATACAACTTGCACAGGCTCCCCCACATTCTCCTCCCCTCGGGGCCAGGCCCCACAGGTCACCTCAGGATTTCAGATACACTCCTGTGATTTTGTAACCCATAAACAAACACTTTCCATATTTTTTGCAAAACAGCCTGCCAGGTCAACCCCGTGCAAGCAGAACCTTCTTGAATCCCGCCCTTGCTCCAGCTGAGTAGAGGACCACAGAGACGTCATTTGCTTTTTATCAGGAAGGCTAGATGTGGAGCCCTCAAGAATCAGCTTGGATCACAGACTCAGTTGGGAAGGATTGCACCTGGTGCCTTTACAGAAGTCCTGGCTCAATGCACTCCTGTGTCAAATATGAGATTCTTAGCTGGCACTACAGAACTATAGCGTCTAGCCAAGCACAAATATTTCTTTTTGTGTTCATTTGGAACATAGATTCTCAAAAAAGAGCTCAGAGACAGATTTTTCAAGTCCTCAGCACCCACAATTGGAGCCAGATTTGCAGAAGTCTGAAAAGAAAACTAAAGACAGAAGCTCCCAAGCCTGGAAAATGTATTATTATGGGTTAAGTTACACCCACCAGTTTCTAGTGGTTTAACAGCTGCCCTTCATTACTGATAAAGGTAAGGTGTAATTAAGCTCCTGTATGGAATCAGATAACTAAGGGGGTGGGGCAGACTGCAGCCCACTGGCTACATACAGCTCATTCCATCCTTCAACCTAGTCCCTGAGCTCTCTCCAGCCAGAGGGGTTGGGGCAGCCTTTCTGGGTGGAACTAGCCCACCTCCTGGGCGGTATGATAAGCTGGGGCAGCTAGCCCCTTTCCCCCACATTAGCTCTTTTCCCCTGTAGCCTCAGGTCACCCCATGCCTGGTCAGGAGAGTCACCGTGCCACCAGCCCCAGTGCTCCAGGCAGCTCTGCTGCAGCTCCAGCTGAGTAGCATGGCTCTGATGCTGTGGCTGGCACGGTCAGGGAGTAGGAAGCAAGATGAGGCTGGATGGTGGTAGGCATCCCAGGGATGGTATAGAGTGGGAGGCGGTCCTGGGGGTGTCCAATAGCAAGTAGGAGATACTGGGGGGCAGGCTTCCATAGCTAGTAGGAGATCTTTGGGGGTGGGGTCCAATAGCTAGTAGGAGGTGCCGCAGGGGTCAGATAAGGGGCAGGGGTTGGCCACGCTCAGGTGTTTACAGGGGCACAGCCTTCAGCAGCCTCTCCTCACTGGCCCTCGCACATTCCCACATACCACAGGCCCTCAGACAACTGCCACAAAAACAAGGCACATGGGGACAGAGGGTTTTGCTGGGTGTTGGTATGCAGAGAAGGACAACAAGTGTCAGAGAAACTGCGAAGCTCTAGAAAGCCATGGACACAACCAGAACAAGCACTGAGAATGTGGCCCTGAGAAAAGCTTCAAAGCTTTCTGTGGGGTTACGTGCTGCTCGGAGAGGCACTTCGAACTGTGAACAAAGTAATTATCTCCCACCATGTAAACCAGGGTTTCCAAACTGGGGGGGTGTGAAGAAATTCCAGGGAGGGCATGAGGCGACCCACCCCCCCATCCAAAGAAAAAGCCAGCTTTTGCTTCCAGCCCTCATCCCCTGCCATTTTACGTGGGAGACCCAGCGCAGCCGCTATAAAAAGCAGGCAGCCGGCGAACACCCACGTGGAGCTAGCTGCCTCCTGCAAAGGGAGGGGCGGGGGGAGAGGATGGGGTTAGGTGGAGGCCGGGGGTGCTGGCTTTGGGGGAGGGGAGGGGCTTGGACAAGGGGGATTGTGGGGCTCAGGCAGCCGGTTTGCGAGGGTTGCGGAGCTGGGGCAGCCAGCCCCGGCATTGCAGGGCTTGGGCAGTTTGGGCTGGCAGGTGGCTCAGTCAGCTTGGATGGGAGGCTCTGGCAGCACAGGGCTCAGGCAGGTGGGCAGCTGGGGTTGCACCAGGCACCCACAAGTGGCTAAGAAAAACTATTTGTGCTTATTTTTAATTTAAAGTAACATTTTACATTGTTATTGTGTTTATTTTAAATTACAAATTAAATTTTTTGTTAGAAGGAGGTTGGATGATGATAAAGAAGAGGTGGGGGTGTGAGGGTTTCTAAAAATCAAAAGGGGGGACAAAAAGTTTGAGAACCACCGTGGTTGTAAACAGAAACAGGCCTTCAAAGAAACAAGATTTACTCATGAAGGAAATATCTAACATCAGATTTCTCTTAACATTAACAGCCCGTAACACCTCTAAGTTAGAAAGTACCCTAGTTAATGGGGTAACAAACACTGACTTCCCCTCTAGCTAGACAGGTGCCAACCTCTTCCTCTACCCCAGGCCCCACTCCCACATCACCCCTTCCCCCCATTTCCCCCCCTCCACTGTTCTGCCCCACCCCATTTGTCCCCTTTCTCCAAGCCTGTCCTTCCCCCAACTGCACCCCTTCCTCATGGAGCCTCCTGATTGCCACAAAACAGCTCTTCATGGGTGCATGGGGGAGGAGCTGGTCAGTCAAGCAACCAGCCGGTGAGAGGTGCTGCGCGGAGGGAGGCAGGGGGGACCTCAGCTGCCAGTGCGTGCTCTGCACCCACTGATTTTTCCCCATTGGAGCTGGTGTGTGTAGCAGTCTGTGGTCCATTGCAAAGGGATGTAAATGAAGGATTACAAGGCCAGTGTTGGACTTGCTGGTCTTCTACTAATATGTGAAAAAATCACACTGAAGTCTAAAGAAACTTGCATTTTCTTAGGTTTTATTTATTTCTCAGCAAATTCCACAATGGAACCCATAAGGGTATCCTAATTTATGTATCCCTGATTCTGTGTTATACACCACAGAAGCTTGGATTAAATAAATAAAACAAACTTTATATTAAAACAGCAAAGACAACTTCTGAGAGAATAGATCCATGTTAGCTATAAAGTCCTAAAATCTAAAGTCCCTAGGAAAATTTACCTAGCATCAAGATAAGTTTTGTTCATAAAGTAGCCTCCATACCTTAGGGTCTCTGGTTCAAATCCAACAAAAATCAGTGGCAAATCAGTCACTACTGTCTGACAGGTCCTCAGTAACTGTTGTATAGATTTTCAAATTAGATTAGTAGGGGGACCTGATCCTTCCAGGGCACAGAAGAGAGAAGCAGAGGACTCCAGTGCAACAAAGGAAGAAAAAGCTCAATGGTTCAAAGTGGAAGCTAGACCAGGTCACACTGAAAATAAAATGTAAATGAAGGGTTTTTCTGCGGGTAGGAATTTGTCACCACCCTGGCTCAGAACAATCCCACTAATGAATCGTGGGCCTAAGATCTTGTCCTCATGGAACAGGTGATAAGCAGACAAAGGCACCTTCCCCAGGGCAAAGCTTCAAAAGGCTGAGTTCTCCCATGACTGGAAGGGGCACATTTGTGCATGTGCCCGCACGTGCACGCGCACACACACACACACACACACGAGATTTCCTGGAAAACCCACTTAACTGTAAAGCTTTATTCTTGGCTGGCCCATTGTTTCAAATAGTTCTCTAAGCTCTGAGCACTTCCTAGGATTTCCGTTAGCCTCTCTCCCCCAGAGGCATTACACATCCCCTGACAATGACACATGGGCATTTGCATTCTTAATATAATGAAATACTTACATGCAACAAAGTTTAATTTAAGTTAACACATTTTGTCCAGATGCTGCAGGAAATGGCCAGGCCTGTCACACGCTGTACTTCTCCCGCAACGAATGGAAGTCAGACGCTAGCTGAACTACAGTGACTTCATGTGACCAACAAAACAAAAAAGCAGAAATGTAGCTCTTTGAAGATTAACAAAATGATTTATTCTGTGATGAGCTTTCATGGGACAGACCTACTTCATCAGATCAATCTTATTCCAATACAGACTGACATTTATAAGTACAGAGGACCCAAAACAAAAAAATTGCAAGAGAAACTGACAAATCCAGTACATAGGACTGAAGGGGAGAGGGGATGTTAAATGGCCTACCTGAGATGATTACAAGCGTCAAAGCAAGGGAAGCAATCCTTGTAGTGTGTGACATAACTGTTCATACTACGTTTAAGGTGTTGAATTTGAATATGAACTCCAATTCACAAATCGATTGCTGTAATGTGTTTTTAAATTCTTTTTGTTCTAGGACACAAATTCATGTGACCAGTTCAGCTGGGTGCAGCTGTAGCTTTAGGCCTGGGCTAGATCATCATCTGTTTCCTACAGGAAAAAACTCGTATTTGTTTCAGTGGGCCCTGTAGCCCCTTGCTTTGAAAACCAATAATACCTTCACAAACGAACTGGTATCCTTCAGAGTCACCTCAATATTATGTTTGTAGCTTAGTGTGGCTGTCACACCCGTGACACCCTGTGCTCACTGAAACACATTTTAAAGGTTGGAGGTGCTCTTATCTGCAAAGCTGAATTAACGTACTTGACAGTTGATCAGTAAATGACTCCAATCTTTATGCACTAGTTTATGTAGCAGTAGGGATCAATATGGTCCAACACAGACATTAGTATCGCCCAGGCTTTACCATGGAGAGTTTGCATATCTCCCTGAGATCATAGATAACACATATTACTAGGTTGTTTGCCATCTGTTTGATTGCCTTCTGCTGACTAGCCCCTCTGTAGTCCAGTGTGCAAGTTCTAGATGCTGCAACGCAGAGTCCGCTCACAGCCTGTTCCAGACACCAAGGCTTTTATCAACTGGTGCAGGCTATCACTGTCTCTTAGTCTGCTCTGTTACCCAATGTGGTAAGGAAAATGTAAAGAGCAATTATTTCCTGCTTCGGGTGCCTGGGGGTATCTAAGATGTTCCACATTATGTCTGAATTTTCCTGGACGTAACCTCCATTTTGGTCTGTCCATCCCTGTCCTGGCAGATTTTTTAAATACAGGAAGGTCTCAGAGTACATGAATCCAGAGTACACGACCCCACCGTTACGTGCTGAACCCCAATTCATACTGTATCCAGTAAACCCTGGCGATATGCTGAGGTGCAGTGAGGGGGAGATCCCCCTGTCAAAGAGGAACAGAGCTGGCAGCAGCCATCTCTTCCTCTGAGTGCCACAGGGGGCGGAGTGGTCTCCAGCCACTGGCCTGCGCGCCAGCTCCAGCCACGACTGCACAGCCCAGGCTCCAGTCACCACTGTGCACCCCAGATCCAGCCAATGCCTTGCACTCTGGCTGCAGCCTCCACCACAGCCCTGGCTCTAGCCACCACCATGCACCCAAGCTCCAGGCTCTGCTGCAGTCCTGGCTGCAGCCTCTGCTTGTGCGTCCCAGGCCCATCCCCCATGTCTCCGGCTCCAACCTCCGACCCCAGCCCCAACCCCCACAGACCCAGCTCCAACCCCTGCAAACCAGGCTCAACTCCACCCCCGCCCATCCTTGCAGCTTTAACCCACCCTAGGCTTAACGCCCCTGCCCCTCTCCCACACCTCAACCCACTGCCCAAGCCCCCAACGCACGAGAATTTCAGGGCATGTGCGGATTGCGTGGAATGCAACCCTCAGGTATCTCGGGGAATTACTGTATTAACAACTGCCTGGGATTTTAGTCAGGAGAGAAGGAGCTTGGGAGGGTAAGGAGCTCAACAGCTGAAGGTTCAGCCTCTCCGCCAAATACCCTCTTCCCTCCAGCTCCTCCTACCTTTAGCACTGTCCACTTTTTGGGAACCTAAAATGTGGCAACCCAAGGCTAGGGGTCTGTTTAGTTGAGGTGTAGAGTTACAGGCCAGCTCTTCCTCTGAGTGCGACAGGGGGAGGGGTGGGCTCCAGCCACTGACCTGCGCACCAGCTCCAGCCACGACTGCAGAGCCCAGGCTCCAACCACTACTGCACACCCCAGATCCAGCCACTGCCACACTCCCCGGCTCCAGCCAATGTCACATGCCCTGGCTCCAGCCACTGCTGCACGCCCCGGTTCCAGCCACCGCCATGTGCCCTGGCTCCAGCCATGTTAGTCTCTGTCTTCACAAAACAAAAAAAAGTCACATAGCACTTAAAAGACGAATGAAATAATGTATTGGGGTGATGAGCTTTCATGGGGCAGACCCACCTCTTCAGATCTGGAAATATTCTGTGAGATTCTTGCCAGCTCTGAGGAAGTAGGTCTGCCCCATGAAAGCTCAACACCTAATAAATTACTTTGTTAGTCTTTAAAGTGCTACATGACTGCTTTTTTATTTTGTTAAGTGTAGAATTCAGACTCTGGCTCCCTCCCACAACATGGGGTCCCAGAACCTGTGCTCCAGCCGAATGCAAACATGTCACCTGCTTTAACACGCCCCTTAGCCTGAGACCTGAGTGCCCCATTCAGGTGGCTCAGGCCAGCCACTCATGTCTAATTGGAGTGGAGCGATATCCATAGAGAGTAGTGGTGCGTTTTTGTCTCTGAGCTGCTCTGGGAAATGGGAGTGGACGGCATTTGGACCCCACAGGATCAGGCCAAATGGAATTTTGCAGCCTCAGGTTACCTCAATATCTGAGGTGATATCAATATCTGATGGAGCTTCAGTTTTAAATTACAAGGCCAAAGAGATTTTTTTCTCCCGTGGTTGAATTTTATATCTATCCATGATTTGTACTCATGCAGGGAAATGAACCAACTGTGGATGAACTGAAGACAGCCATCGACAGCATTGCAGGAGGAAAGGCCCCTGGTCAGGATGGTGTACCACCAGAGGTAATCAAATGTGCCGCAGACACACTCCTGGAACTCCTGCATGAGCTACTGTGCCTGTGCTGGAAAGAGGGTGAGGTTCCACAGGATATGCGTGACGCTAACATTGTAATGTTGTATAAGAACAAAGGAGACAGAAGCGACTGCAACAACTACCATGGAATCTCCCTCCTAAGCGTCACTGGTAAACTGTTCGCTCCCATCATCCTTGGCAGACTCCAGAAGATTGCTGAGAGGGTGTACCCCGAATCGCAGTGCGGATTCCACGCAGAGAGGTCTACCGTTGACATGGTCTTCTCTCTAAGGCAGCTGCAGGAGAAGTGCAGGGAGCAGAGAAAGCCACTCTACATACCCTTCATCGACTTGACCAAGGCTTTTGACTTGGTCAGCAGGGATGGTCTGTTCAAACTGCTCCACAAGATAGGCTGTCCTCCACGGTTACTCAAGATGATCCAGTCGTTCCACGAAAACATGAGAGGAACCATCCAATATGACGGCGCATTATCGGATGCTTTCAGAATCAGGAGTGGCGTCAAACAAGGATGCGTGCTTGCTCCGACATTGTTTGGGATCTTCTTCGCACTCCTCCTGAAGCATGCCTTTGGATCTTCAACAGTGGGCACCTTGCTGCACACAAGGGCTACGTCTACACGTGAAGCCTACATCGAAGTAGCCTGTTTCGATGTGGCGACATCAAAATAGGCTATTTCGATGAATAACGTCTACACATCCTCCAGGGCTGGCAACGTCGATGTTCAACATCGACGTTGCGCAGCACCACATCGAAATAGGTGCAGCGAGGGAACGTCTACACGCCACAGTAGCACACATTGAAATAAGGGTGCCAGGCACAGCTGCAGACAGGGTCACAGGGCGGACTCAACAGCCAGCCGCTCCCTTAAAGGGCCCCTCCCAGACACACTTGCACTAAACAGCACAAGATACACAGAGCCGACAACGAGTTGCAGACCCTGTGCATGCAGCATGAATCCCCCACTGCAGCAGCAGCAGCCAGAAGCCCTGGGCTAAGGGCTGCTGCACACGGTGACCATAGAGCCCCGCACGGGCTGGAGAGACAGCGTCTCTCAACCCCCCAGCTGATGGCTGCCATGGAGGACCCGGCAATTTCGAAGTTGCGGGAAGCGGATCGTCTACACGGTCCCTACTTCGACGTTGAACGTCGAAGTAGGGCGCTATTCCGATCCCCTCATGAGGTTAGCGACTTCGACGTCTCGCCGCCTAACGTCGAAGTTAGTGCCGCTACTTCAAAGTAGCGTGCACGTGTAGACACAGCTAAGATCTGATGGGAAACTGTTTAACCTTGCAAGGCTGAAAGCTAAGTCTAAGGTGCGAGAAGTCCTCATCAGAGACATGCTGTTCGCAGACAACGCTGCTGTAGTATCTCACACAGAAGGCCAGCTTCAAAAAGTGCTGGATCGGTTCTCCAAAGCGTGCAAGGACTTTGGGCTTACCATCAGCCTAAAGAAGACGAATGTACTCGGTCAGGATGTTGCTGAATCCCCATCAATCAGCATTGACAACTATACGTTAAAGGTCGTCCACGAGTTCGTTTACCTCGGGTCCACCATCACTGACACCCTGTCATTGGACACTGAGCTAAATAGGAGGATTGGAAAAGCGGCCACAACTCTGTCCAGACTCAGCAAGAGAGTGTGGAATAACAACAAGCTGTACACTCACACCAAAATGCAAGTCGACAGAACCTGCATCCTCAGCACCCTCCTTTATGGCAGCGAGACTTGGACCCTGTATGCCCGCCAGGAAAAGAGGCTGAACGTCTTCCACTTGCGCTGCCTCAGGCGCATCCTTGGAATATCATGGAAGGACAGAGTTACCAACACTGTCGTCCTCGAGCAAGCTGGAATCCCAACCATGCACACCCTCCTCAGGCAGCATTGACTCCGCTGGCTTGGCCACGTCCACAGGATGAACGATGGAAGGATTCCAAAAGACCTCCTGTATGGTGAGCTAGCCTCTGGCTACCTCCCGGACGTCCCCAGTTGCATTACAAAGATGTCTGCAAGAGAGACCTCAGAGAGGTAGACATCGAGCTGGACAACTGGGAAGAACTAGCAGACGACTGCAGCAGATGGAGGCAGGGGTTACACAAGGGCCTTCAGAAGGGCGAGTTGAAGATCAGACAGCTAGCAGAGGAGAAGCGAGCACACAGAAAGCACAATAAGGACTTGCCAGACACCCACTACATCTGCAAGAGATGCAGCAAGGACTGTCACTCTCGTGTGGGTCTTTATAGTCACAATAGACGCTGTAAATGAAGTCCTCAATTGAAACTTTAAAGGGCGTGATCCATAGTCTATGCAGACTGAAGGATGCCTACTACTACTACTATGCATGCAGGGAAATGACCCAGCTGCTCTTTCTGCAGATGCTAGATATCATGCGGGGTAGCCAGCTGCCAGTGTGACTTTCTTCCACATGGATTTTGCATTTTGTTACTTAAGGATCATGAGATCATAGTTTAGTCTCAAGGCCCCATATCACTTAATGTCTTCCTAGCTAGCACTTGTTTTTAGCCAGTGTTTTCTTACTCAGCCTTGGAGACAGAGTTATTTGCAATTATTCCATTCCCTCATTTCACTCATCATTCTCTACCTGCCCCCCTTCCCCCAGAAGTCTATATTCGTACACGCGACATTAAAAAAAAAATCCAAGGAAATTAGCACATGGGTCAATTCTCACAATGTCTCAAGATTCCATTTTTAAAAACATCAAACTGCTTATCATGGGAAAGTTTTCCAGCAAGCATGAGATTTGCTTTGGAAAAACATGTACAAACTCACCTTTCTAGACATTGCTAAGGTCAATGCTGCACATAAATAAAAAACAGATGGCAAACTGCCAAGTCGCATGCAACTCCAACTAAATGTCATAGCACTTTTCTCAACACTCACTTCCGAGAAGTGATGGCCTGCAGAGGGTGCCCTAGTGTTGCTATGGAGATACAAATTTAAGTAACTGATCAGGAAATGGATGATTCACTTCCCTGCCCCACTCCTTTAAAAAATATAGCACTTTATGTTTTATATTATAGCAGCAGTTTTTAAATTTTGAGCTGAGCCTCCCTTTGATTTACAATTTTTGATTGTATCAGAGGTAGCCATGTTAGTTTGATTCCTTGAGAGCAAGAAGAAGTCCTGTGGCACCTCACAGACTAACAGATATTTTGGAGCACAAGCTTCTGTGGGCAAAGACCCACTTTGTCAGATGCATGAGTGGGGGGATGGGGGTTTCAGAGGAGTATTTAAATAGCGGGGTCCCAGTAAAAGGGAGAGCCAGAGCTGCCAAGGTCTATTCAGTCAGGGTGGAAAGGGCCCATTATCAGTAGTATACATCAAGAGACAGGAGAAAACAAGTCAGATCAGTCAGGGGGGATGTGGCCCATTGTCAGATCCTGAAGCGGAGGTGTGAACATCCAGAGCAGAGAAACTGCTGTTGTAAGGGGCCAGCCACTCCCAGTTTCTGTTTAATCCTTGGTTGATGGAGTCAAATTTGCAAATGAAATGCAGCTCAGAGATTTCTCTCTCCATTTTATTTTTGAAATTTTTTTGTTGTAGGACTGCTACTTTTAAATCTGTTACTGAGTGTCCAGGGAGATTGAAGTGTTCTCCTACAGGTTTTTGTATTTTACCGTTTCCGATGTCTGATTTATGTCCATTTATTCTTTAACGTAGAGACTGTCCAGTTTGGCCAATGTAAATGGCAGTGGGGCACGATAGCATATATTATATTAGTAGATGTGCAGGTAAAGGAGCCCCTGATGGTATGGTTGGGGTTAGGTTCTGTGATGATTTTTGATTGTATCCTCCCAATGTAGACAAAAATAAACACACACAAAGGTATATAAAGCAAACAGCATGAACGCAACTTTCAATTAACTACACTTGTAGGTTACAAATAAACAGATATTTACCAAAGGTACAGCCATTGCTTCCTCTCCAGTCAGCTGCTTCCACCTTGCAGACAGTCTGCAGTGCTAGGACAAGGCCATTACCTACCCCTCTGCCCCCCTCAGGCTTTCCGGGTTGGAGAGAACACACATGAGGATTTCTAGGGATTACCCACAGGCTGGTGACTTGCTGTGGTGAGTCAAAGGGGTGTGTGTGAAGGTGGTGCTCCCTTTCCCCACAGGGCCATCCCTAGGCATACGCAGAGTACTCAGCTGCTTAGGGCATCACTAAATTTGGGGCACCACTGTGCTCCAAATTAAGCCATGCCCTCTGCTGTGTATGCCTAGCAATGGCCAATTATAGCAGCCCCAATTCCCTGGCCTCTCAGCCCCTGCTCTTCCTCCTAGCCTTGGTGGCTCAGATCCCAGACCTCTGCTCTGCCTCCGGTCCCTTGACCTCTGTGGCACCTCCTAGTGCCAGTGGTCCAACGCCCTGACCTCCAGCTCTGCTGCCTAACCTTCCCATTTCCCAGCCCCCTGCTCTGCCACCCAACCCCGCAGCCTCAGTCCCCGGGTGCCTGTCACACTTCCTTGCCCCAGCAGCTGAATCCTGCACCCCCCCACCCCCTGTCTGCTCCCCCCCCACAGCCCCTCATTCTGGAGTCTCGTCCCAATGGCTCCAGGCTCTTGGTGGGCTACACCACTTGCCCTTCTGCCTTTTCCAGCACTATTCTCCTAGCCCTGTTCCTGCCCCCACAGCCCCTAGCACAGCCCCCGCCTCAGAATTCTGCCCCCACTCCCCACTGGGGGGTGGGGGTGCAGGTGTTGGGGTTGCATAGGGCACCAGAGGTCATAAGAACAGCCCTGCCTCCCCTGTAGGGATTGGTCAAGTCCTGCTGTATGGGGCTGGCACAAGCCATCTGGTATCACTACTCACGCACCCTTTCGAGCATTTCTGCAATGCCCGTTGTGGGGAGCATGCCCTACAGTTTGAAAACCTCTGCACTATAGGTCTTCTCTCCAGGCAAGTGAACAGAGTGGGTGGAAAAGATTAAAATTAGAGCTGCCCTGAAACGTCCATACTAACCATATTAAACCTGCTTTCTGCTTTTGTGACAGACCCAAATCTCAGGCCGGAGTTGGCCAAAATGTTTAATGCTGCCCTCTTCTGTTTCAGTGGGCCAGGGTTATGTTTCAAACTATGTTTCAAAACAACTGGAAACTGTTGTTTAGACAGAGGGACTTTCACTTTACTTCACTTTAAAGGGGTGTCTTTCTATGCACAAGGCAGTTTCCAAATGCTGAAGGACAGCCCTTGCACTGAAGGGTTTATTCGAAGGAAAAAGTACCTGCTAATGTAAACCTTAAACATTCAGAGGAACTATTTGATGATTAAGAGCAGCAGGAATGGGCAATTCAGTAATGACCAATAATTTTTGCTTTAGGCTTCTAGGAAAGAACTAGTCACAGCACTATCAATCAATTATCTGCCACGTGGAGCTGTATGTTAGAGACAGTCCTTGAATATATCGATCGTAATAAGCAGGCATGGGAAAGGCCTATAAAGCTCATCTATCTCTCTCAGATGAGCAGAACTGTTCCTTAACAGCTTTATATTCCAGAGCTGCAGATATCAAACTTCATTGCACTGTGTCCCCTTCTGACAGCAAAAGTTGCCCCATGACCCTGGGTGGGAGGTGGGGAGACAGAGTTCAAGCATCACACTAAAGTCTTCAGGCTTCTGCTCCAGCCCTGGGAAAGCTAGTGGTCAATTTTTCAGTTAAGATCTCAGATTCATAGAGCAAGGCATTTAACCTCTGGAAAATATCCTTCTTTTTTCTTTTCAATCCTGTTACTGACTTCTTTGAAATGGAGACTGTCAGGAAGCCCTGTTATACCAATTTGTGAGAAGAATACATTCCCCTCTGCTCGCCTGCACAACTCCTCATGAATGGTATTGCAGTCACAGGTTCACTGCAACTACTCCAGGTCAGTCCTGCTCAGTCCTATTTACTCAGGCTGGTCAGAATCCTTCGACCAACTAACCACAGTAGCAGCTGTGGCCTTAAGGTAGGGCTCAGATCGCCTTCTACTCTCACCCACCTAACATCTTCTTCATACCCCCTGGATCTTGCTGTGCTGGCTACCCTGGATGCTGAGGCCTCTCTCTATACCCTGACCACACTCCTGCAGCAGAGGTGAACCTAATCTGCTATGCTCAGGGCTTCTGCAGCCCTGAGCATTACAGTGGTTTGACTATGTAAATAGAACCAATATGACATGGGGGCAGGGAGGTGGTGAAAGAGAGAAGGGGCTACTACTAAGCATTTTAGACTTCCAAAGTTTTATTCAAGGGAACAGTTACAGTAACATCTTTGCATTTTAAGACAATGGCAGACAGATGAGGAGACTTGCCCACAGTCTCATGAAGTAAATAACACAGCTGGAATTAGAACACACAAGTTTGCTTCACTCAGTTCTTTTCATTGTTTCACTGTCAGGCTCTCCAAGAATATGTACTTGTGCAAGCTGCATAACATCAGGCGGACTAGGATTATTTTAAATCAGTGTTGTCATGTTCACTTGTACACACAGGCCTGAGGCCCACATTTACTGCCAAAATGGTTCTTAGAAATATGGGTCAAAATGCTCTAATTTACTCATCATGGCTATGCTTAAAAGCACGGTATCTAGAGCAGGACTGAGAATATAGTCAACACATTATGATAAAACTGAACATCACAGGTGGAGAAGAAAACCAACCCCATCCACAGCCTGGCACAAGCATAGTCCATAAGCTCTTCTTGAAAGAAGGTTGTACAGATTTTGTACTTATTTTCCACACAAAGAAAAATTAATTGCTTTCATTAGATTTCACCATGTTAAAGATTAATATAGGCTGAACTTCTTCAGTCTGGCACTCTCTTGTCTGGCAATATCTGTACTCCAGCATGATTTAGGTAACCAGAAGTGACCACATATCATGGGTGTCACCAAGTTTTCTGTGGTCCCATAAAGTTTGGTTACAGTCACCAGTCCTGGCTCTCAGTGTTCTGTGTTGTTATTTATCTGTAATTTACTAAATGTCTTCTTAGGCTGCATCTACACTATGAGCTAAAATTGATTTTCTTAACATCAATTTATTAATGCTAAGTTTTATCAATTCAATTTTGAGCATCCTTACGTTCTCACATGCTCCCCACAAAATTGATTTATTGCTGCCACACACAAGTAGCTTAAATCAAATGCTGCAGCAGTGTATTGTGGGAATCGATCCCACAGTTCCCTAAGGCCCGTAGCATTCTGGCTACTTTCACTAGTGCAGCATGAGAAAAAAATGTCCCAGAAGTAGATGTGGGTATCTGACAACATCTTCCCACATTTCATTTCCCTCTTTCCCCGGCTGTGTTAAACAAATGTCCCTTTTTCCAGACAGGGCCTGGCTTGCCTTTAAAAGAGATGTGCTTTCTAAAACTGAAAGGACAGGATGGGATGGGTAGTAAAGCGCTTAAGAATGATTAAAAAAAGATTTTGGGTTCACAGGCTTTTGAAAGCAGGACGCAAAAGCACTGGATCTTTGCAGGCTTGGATCTGGATTTAGACCTTCTGGCAAAGAAGATCCTCAGAACAAGAATTTGTTTAAGTAGACACAGGTACTACACTGAAACTGCAATGAATCATTGAAACAGTTACAGCTTGGGGCAGCTAAAAGGCCCATGGCTACAGCTTGCTCCAAAAATCATGACCACCTAGAGAGACCCACCACCTGCCCCTATAAACAGCATGCCTAGGCTTGGATCTACGCTTGGATCTGCATCTGGATTTAGACCTCCTGGAAAAGAAGACCCTTAGAAGAAGAATATATTTAAGTAGACACGGGTGCTGCACTGAAACTGCAATGAATCATCAAAACAGTTACGACTCAGGGCAGCTAAAAGACCCCTGGCTACAGCCAGTTCCACAAATCACGTCCACCATATGAGGCTTCCCCTGGGTGGCTAAAAGACCCCAGACTACAGCCAGGTTTGGACCTGCCAAAAGAGACCCTCAGAACAAGAATACTTCTCACTGCAAGCCTTACTTCAAGAACTGTGGTAATTGTATAGCTACTACATTGCCTTCATTGAAACAGACCCCAGACTACAGCCAGCACCCGTAAATCATGACCGCCAAGGGAAACTTCCCTGCGCAGCTAAAAGACTCCCAGCTACAGCCAGTCCCTGAAAATGATGACCGCTGAGGGAGAGTTCCCCCTTGTGACTAAAAGATCCAAACTACAGCCAGCGCCCAAAATCATGACCACCAACGGAGACTTCACCCTTGCAGCTAAAAGACCCTGGCTACAGCCATCACCCGAACACTGTGACTGCCAAGGGAGACTGCCCCCTAGTGGCTAAAAGACCCCCAACTATAGATAGCCCCTTGTTCTTTGGTTAAAGCCCATCCAAGAATTTCCTCCTGAGACTTCCCCTGGCTGGCTACAGAAACACCACCATGTGCAAGCTGCCTGGTGCCTTGCACAGCACGATCTTTCATTGGTTTGGGGTCAAGCCATGTGATGCAGCTGGGTGTGGGAAAATTCCACACTGCTTGGCTCCTCTGGCGGGAGGGAAGGGAAGGGATTGGGGGTCAGGACAAAATGTAAATGGCTGAAAAGGAGTTTCTTGTCCAAGCACAACCCCCACCCACAGACTAGTTGCCACCTGATGCATGCGAGGGAAAGTTCCAGAATGTGTGGTGCCTCTTGGGGAGCGAAGGGAGAGAATACGGAGGGCAGGACAACACATAAACAGCTAAAAAGAAGTTTCTCATACTATCAGTCAAGCATGACCCCCACCCACAGCCTAGTTGTCACATGGTAGCTGTGTCTACACGTGCACGCTACTTCGAAGTAGCGGCACTAACTTTGACATAGCGCCCGTCGCGGCTACACGCGTCGGGCGCTATTTCGAAGTTAACTTCGACGTTAGGCGGCGAGACGTCGAAGTCGCTAACCTCATGAGGGGATCGGAATAGCGCCCTACTTCGACGTTCAACGTCAAAGTAGGGACCGTGTAGACGATCCGCGTCCCGCAACGTCGAAATTGCCGGGTCCTCCATGGTGGCCATCAGCTGGGGGGTTGAGAGATGCTCTCTCTCCAGCCCCTGCGGGGCTCTATGGTGACCGTGGGCAGCAGCCCTTAGCCCAGGGTTTCTGGCTGCTGCTGCAGCAGCTGGGGATCCATGCTGCATGCACAGGGTCTGCAACCAGTTGTCGGCTCTGTGGATCTTGTGTTGTTTAGTGCAACTGTGTCTGGGAGGGGCCCTTTAAGGGAGTGGCTTGCTGTTGAGTCCACCCTGTGACCCTGTCTGCAGCTGTGCCTGGCATCCCTATTTCGATGTGTGCTACTTTGGCGTGTAGACGTACCCTTGCAACACCTATTTCGATGTTGGGCTGAGCAACGTCGAAGTTGAACATCGACGTTGCCGGCCCTGGAGGACGTGTAGACGTTATTCATCGAAATAGACTATTTCGATGTCGCAACATCGAAATAAGCTATTTCGATGTTGGCTGCACGTGTAGACGTAGCCATGGTGTCTCTTTCTGGCTACCGTGGGGATTAGCACTTGCCAGGCATTGTGCTCCTCTGACAGGTCTCTACCCAGTGTCTCTTTCCCCTGGTGGCCACTCTCATTCCTTGCATTCCTTACAACCTTCTGTTTGTGGCTTGATCCTGCACCTAGGCCACTAAGGTGCTCCACTGTCAAGGAAATGGCAATCAGAGTTGCCAACTCTCCTGTAGCAGATGGACCAGAAGCCATCATTCCCCAGCATCTCACACATCACAGAGGCAGCTTCTGTTGCAGGGAAGCTTCTCCGCGGGGCAGCTACCCTGTTCTCTGCCTCCCCAACTCCCTTCCAGGAGGCTGTAGAGTCCCCATCCCCAGTGCCTCACTGTGGGGCAGCAGCCCCCATCACCGAGGAGCCCTGATATGGGACAGCAGTCCCCCATCTCCAGAGGCCAGTGTCTGGTATTTGTCATAGGGCAATGTGGTCACCCTAGCTCCAGGGCATGTCTACACAGCATTTTGGAGGGAGTCTCTCAGCCTGGTTTAACAATGCTTGAGCTCTGAAGCCAATGGATACAGTGGTCTGCAGAGCTCAAGCTCCACCCAAGCAGCAGCCTCAAAGTGTTCTCTGTGCAGCACTGGCATGAGCCCTGCTAATCCAAGTCTGTCTCCCCATCACCGGTGTATGAGGCAGGAGGTGGATCAGGATTGGGCAGAGCTAGCTCTGTATGTCGGAATGTTAAGGTCGATGTGTTCTACACAGAAGTTTCCTTCAGATCCACTAGGATAAACTTGGCCTTGTTCTAACGGACTCTTTCTGGATGCACTGCTGGTAAAGGAGCTTGCAGACTGAGACCCCTTTGTAAAGATTTTATTTTCTGTTGGAATTACAGAAATTATCAGCACTCTCTTTGCTACTATTACATAGATATTATGTGTTTTACACAGATCATTCTTAGTCTAGTTATAAGCGGTGCTTTTTTAGTGCCTGTAATTGCCAGTACTAAGTATTGACATCTCGGCACCCCCCAGCCACAGGATTATCTGGGGGTGGGGTTGGGAAGCTGGCTGAGAACCAGCTCCTCTTTTTTTTTTAAAAGCAAAAAAAGCAGTGGTTATAGGCCTTTGTTTGGTGCTACAATAAATTATATCTTTTACAGAAATTGAGTAAACAAGCCATAATAACAACAAGCATAGCAACAGGAACTCCAGGATCCTGCAGGTAATCAAAACAGCCTTATAAAGTCAGTGATGCAAACTTAATTTTATTGTGTATTGTCAATATTTGTTTTTATTAAACCCTGAGCTTCTGGAGTCATGTGATTATGTCAAAATCTCTGCTTTTGTTTAAAAAAAAGTTCCAGCTTCAGCACTATGGAAAATAAAACCTTGAATCAAAAGTCTCAAACACCAGAAGACAAACAGAAAGAAGCATCATTTTAAAATTTACAATTGGCATTACTGTAGTTGGAGCTGGGTGAGATATTTTAGTGGAACGTTTCTGATGTGCATATTTCACAAACATGTCTTGAAATTTAAATGCCTCTTTTTTTCAAGTTTTAGAAATTTTCAGCAAAATGTAAAGCAAATACTATTTTCTCTTAGTATAACAGCAGATAAATATTGGCAAGAAAGGTCTCTCTCCCTGACTGAACAGCCAGGGTCCTTAGTTGAGCATGACATGGTCATGTTGCCTCAACACACAATCCAGCTGAGGGACAACAGCTCCAGAGCCACACTTCAACCAACTCTCTCGTGCCTATGCCCTCATCAGCTGACAGCCTGAAACAGCAGGATGCAGTACAGATCCCTATACCACTGCTGGGAGTGTAACCTAAGTTGACATGTCCTTGGCCACTTCCATGCCCATCTGATCTAGAATAGTCAGTCTGTGGCACTTCATGGTACTCTGATGACTGCTGCATTCAGTGATGATGATAAAATAAGTAACCAAAAATATGCCTTAAACAAAAAGTAACTTCTAAAGTAATCATAGTACTGAATCTGCTGGAAATCCATCCTTTGCATATTTCATCTTAATCCCTGCACCTTGCTTCTATCTATTTGTCAGGCTACATCTACACCATAGCAAGGATTGATGGTCAGAGATCAATCCACTGGCACTCGATTTAGCAGGTCTAGTGAAGACCCACCAAACTGAACTCTGATCATTCTCCAGTCAAACCCAGTACTTTACCCCCAATGAGATGAATAAAGCAAATCAGTTGGAGAGTTCCTCCCATTAGCCCCATCTTCCCCACAAAGTATAGTCCCCACAGTAACTCAGCTTGAGGTATGTTATTTACCTTGCTGGAGTTGCATACATTTACGTTGATTTGCTGCAGTAGTGTAGACCTGCCCACAGCTGCAACAAGAGGTATGACCCTGTTGTGTCTGGCAGGGTGGGGCAGTTTCAGACTACCTGAAGCAGTTTCCTTCAGCACAGCCTCACACCAAAACAGCTAATATACAGCCAAGATGCTAATTCTGTGTTATCAGTGGGTCTTGAAAATTGAACTGCATAGAAATTTAATAATAAAATGACACTGATAGATTGAAAACCATATGAAATTAACTGGGAAAAGTATCAGCTGCAATTCCACAAGAAGTTTCCCCCCACAACTCTAGTAATCATCTTCTCCAAGAATAGACAGAGCATGAGGAAGTTCGGGATGTCAGTTGGTAGCTTTATCACTAATAACTGAGGTTATGGTTGGGTGATGGGTATTTCTACAAAACATCTTGGACTGGCCACAGACAGTAAACAACAATCCACAACCCCTGATTTGTCAGTGACTTGTATTATATATCCTTGTAAATCTGGGGGGAAGGTGAGCCAAGGGTAGCATGTATACTTTGCGGTGGGGAGCTTGAGATGCTTGCTGGTGCTGGGGGTGGGCAGTGCCAAGTGGCCCCCATTGTTACTGGGGTGAGGTGTTGGTGGAACTGGCAGGCTCCCAGCCAGGCTCTGTGTATCTCCTTGGAAGTGGCAGTGTCCCTCTAATCCTAGGTGGAGGCACAGCAATGGGGCTCTATGTACTGCCACCACCCTGAGTGTTGGCTTCACAGCTGCCATTGGCTAGGAGCACAGCCAATGAGAGCTGTGGGGGCAGCACTTGTGAATGGAGGTAGTGCATGGAATCCCCCTGGCTGTGGCTTCATGTAGGATCTGAGGGGAAGACATGTCACCGTTTCTGAGGTGCCCCCCAACGTAAGCAATGTCCAGACTCAACTCCCTCCACATGGCCCAAGCCCTGAGCCCCCTCCCACACCCAAACACCTGCTGCTGCTGGGGGAGGGGACTCAGTGGCCCAAGACTGCCCTGGCTGTGGCAAGCTGCCCCTGGGCCAGCTGCATAGAGGTCCTGGAAAGTCATGGAATCAGTGACAACTGTGAGCTCCATGATAAACTCACAGCCTTGCTAAGAACTCAAGAGAAGTTCATTAACTAACATCTGCAAAAACAAAAGCAAACTGGGCAAATAAACAGTGCTACCGAAAGGAAAAATTCAGCAGAGGACAGTTGACGTTCTTATGGTGGAAGGTAGGGTTTTTTGGAATAAATGATTCATAGATACAGCCCTCGTTCTGAAGATGCCAGATCTATCCCTCCAGGAACATGGAACTAGCCCCACTGAAGCCAAAGGAATTGTGTCAGCTTACTCCTGCCTGAATTTGACCATAGCACTGGTGAGCAGAAATTGATCTAGATTTTGGGCAGACATGCACCAATAGATGTCATGGTCATAAATAACAGTGGCTTGGGGTAGGCAGGACCTGACAGGACCCAAAACAGATTGCATAATTATTTAGCCTTCTCAGGCTCAAAGCAATGAAATGGAGAGAGCACTCAAAGCAAGATACTGCTGCATATACAAAGCAATGACAACTTAATTCTGTCCCATGATGAACAGCATTCAAACACTTGTCAGATCCAGTAGTGCCATACATGCCTAGGATTTTTACCTCTCCCAGACACTTAGGTGAAGACACTTTCTGCAATGTGACTAACTAAAGGGCAGAATGTAGTTTACTGAATAACTTCCAGGTTGACAGAATCCTTTAACTTTTGGGGGAAAAGTAATTAAAAGAGGCTACATTCTCCTTCAAAAAGCTGAGGTATTTTCCCTTCTCGGACTTGTATCACAATGGTAACCTGCAAATTCAGCTGGCAGTTAACTCACTCTGAAACTTTAAAAAAACAAACAAGCAAAACAACAAACAAACAAAACATTTCATTAGTACTTCTGGTCGTCAGTCCTAATACCAGCCTTCCAAAGACAAATGGCCAGCCAAGAGCTTGAACAATATTGTTCCAATTCTTCGTTTTCAGTTCCCAAGTTTTCCAAAAAACGCTATTATAGAGTTTTTTCACAAAGATTTTGCACTTCTCAGGAATATAAAAATCCTGATTATGTTAAAGAAATCCAAAACATTATGTTAGGTGGTATGTTTACATTAATAATAAGTTTGCATTTACACTTAGACTAGGCTATCTGTTTAAATAAGACGTAGTAGAAGACATACATGTCCATGTGTTTACAACTTCTAACTCCCTTAGACAAAGGGTCAACAGGCACAAAACAGACATCAAAACACTCCAGATCCACAAACCAGTTAGTCAACATTTTAATGGAATGGGGCATTCTGTCAATGACCTCAAGGTATGTGTTACTGAAGAGAAATTATCGCTCCGTTTTAGAAAGAGAAGTGGACAAACTGACATTTATATTCAAATTCGGAACATTAACACATGGTTTAAATCGTGATGGGAACTTTCTGAGTCACTATAGGGGCCCATCTGCATACTTGACTCAATCTAATTCTTGATCTTCCCCCCCACCCCTCCACTCTCTGATTTGCTCACCTTATTTATCTTTTTCTGATTTGTCCTCCTTGCTTACTGTTTTTGGCTCTCTGTGTCTTAAATATTGAGTCTGTTCTGGTCTGGATATGGTCTGAAGAAGTGGGTCTGTCCCACGAAAGCTCACCTAATAAACTATTTGGCTAGTCTTTAAAGTGATACTTGACTGCTTTTTATTAACATCCAGTTTGTGAAATAAACCACAGCATCTACATCTACACGTGCCCCAAACTTCGAAATGGCCATGCAAATGGCCATTTCAAAGTTTACTAATGAAGCGCTGACATGCATATTCAGCGCTTCATTAGCATGCGGGCGGCAGCGGCGCTTCGAAATTGATGCGCCTTGCCGCCGCGCGGCGCGTCCAGACGGGGCTCCTTTTCGAAAGGACGCCACCTACTTCGAAGTCCCCTTATTCCCATGAGCTCATGGGAATAAGGGGACTTCGAAGTAGGCGGGGCCCTTTCGAAAAGGAGCCCCGTCTGGACGCGCCGCGCGGCGGCAAGGCGCGTCAATTTCGAAGCGCCGCTGCCGCTCGCATGCTAATGAAGCGCTGAATATGCATTTCAGCGCTTCATTAGTAAACTTCGAAATGGCCATTTGCATGGCCATTTCGAAGTTTGGAGCACGTGTAGACACGGCCAGCATGAACGGCTTTTGCCTTCAATATTCCTACTTTGCTCTTTGTTCTCTAACCCAGAAAACCATGAAGTTATTTTTCTGAACTAATTTTCATCCATTTTTGTAATAAACAGTAACATTTCCCAGGAAATGTTAGAAACAAAATAAAAACTGAAAATAAGAGACCTTGCACACAGCACAGGATCTGACCTGAGATTTAGGGTATTACTAGCTTCCTTTTACATAAGTGGATCCAAGAATGTTCAGCACTAAGCAGAATCAGACCCTCAGAATTTCAAACACTGCTACCTAAGCACTTAAGGAAAACAATCTTTGCCATAGTTAGGTTTAATACTATTCACACACCTTTGAGGTACAGCTTTGTAGCTAAACAGAAGATTTATCTATTTGCATTGCAGTTCACTCTACATGTAATGTTTGCTTTGGTATGTGTATTCAATAACCCTTTTTAAACAATTGGGTTTCTGTGTATTGTTAATGAAGTAATATTACAGTGATGAACATTAGCCCAAATATCTGTACCACAGAAGGAGATCCAAAGGAAGTGGGGGGCACACCAGATGTGCGAAGAGGAAGTTTTCTTAGGTTTAAACGACAGGAATTTTGCACCTCTGCTTGTGGGATTTCATTTTCATTCTCATTCATTGACCTGCTGTCATTCCGCACCTGGAAGAAACCAAAGAGTATTGCCCTGGAAATCAGCTTTCTGACACATTTTTGAGAGTCTTATAGTACAACTTTGTTAATTCAAGTGGACCATTCTTAAACTGTGCTTCAAAGTACATTCAGGATGAGGAAAGCAACTTTGTTGTTTTAAGCTAATCTTATGCACTCTCAAGAGTTTACAAAAGATTGCCCAGAGCTTTCTCTGGCACACATCCTAGCAAAGGGTGATCCATCTCACTGTTCCTTAGGTAAATCATTTGGTCCACATCTGCTGTGGATACCTCCACTGGAAATCTCCAATGGCAAGAGTCAGTTAGGATCTCCACCTTAGTCAGCTGACAGTCTTAATTCAAAGACAAACTTCTCTAACAATTTTCACCCTTCTGATTTATTTTGTCAGTGAAAGATCAGTTAGGTTCCATGAAGACTTCCTGACATTGTGGTGTGATGGCAGCTGGTTGCACATTCACAATTCAGCATCAGACATTGACATTTTTAGGACTCAAAGGATAGTTCCACCACTGGTACTATTGTAGCTAGCAAACTGAGACGTAATTTCACTTAGAATTCAAGGACCACTGCAGCGACTGGAGACATCCTTATAAGAGAAACTGGCTCTGTCTTGTCCTATCTGCACTCTTCCCCTTGCCTCTTCTAACTTTTGCTTTTCAAGAGCCATTTTGAATCTTTACAATAACTCCCTCCTCTTTTTGCACATACTTACTGCACAGCAAAATGACAGTCTCTTTCCCTGTTGGCAGCAGTCAGAATTTCAGTGTCTGTCAAAATAATTTTGCAACTGTTTTTAATCTTACTTTTTCCACCTCCTTGAAAACACGGAGGAGGTTTTCCCTTAAAACCCCTGCCAGTTCGCTTTCGGTCCAGCCTCTTCTCAGAAGTTCCTCAATCAATACAGGGTATTTTGAAACATCTTCCAGTCCTTCAGGGAACCTGTTAGCAACAACCACAAAATGACATACCATATAACTCATCCTTCTGGGTGAATAATGTGGAGAGGGATTTTTAAATGATTATGGCTAGGGATCAGTTACGCTGAAGAATAAGTCACAAGAACACTCAATTTTCCTTCCAGTACATCAAAATCAAAAGTCCAACTGACTTCATTAGGAGAAGGGTTCAGTCCCAGAGCCATACCAAACAAGATTCTTTCTGCATGAAGTATCCCTGTAGTGACTAAACTGTGTATTCCAGAAAAAAGCAACCAAAGACAGCATGGGCAGTATTGATAAAACTCCATTCATTAGTGAATATTCCCTCATCACCCATACCCAATCTCCGATGGCCAGGAAAACATCTATGCAACAGAAGGCTATGTGCACTGTACCTATGAAATGCTACGCTATTAAAAAGAGAGTCTGTGTGCATATGATACATGAACAATTCTTGACCTTTTTATGTTCTCTACTATACACTTGAAGTCAATAAGAATAAATTACAGGGGGCAACATCCTGAGAGAAATCCCAGTTTTGAGCTCAATGGGAGTTTTGGACATGCAAAGAAAGCTACATGAAATGCTCCATTTGACAGAAATACAATAAACAATTTGATATCTGTTGTGTGATTCCTGTTACACCAAATGGAGCTGGAAATAAGAAGCAGCCAAACCTGTGCATAACTAGTCTTCCAGGGTATTTTTTTCATGGGCCTTTGGCATTGTTTTGAGAAACTATGTGTAGGGCTCTTTGCTTTAAACCTGTATGTATCAAGTAAGCTGGTAGTGTCATCTCTTTACTCCATGGCTCATTCAGCACTTTAGGAACCTCTAACCCCAGTTCTATGTGAGTATAAGACAATAAGCTCAATTGTTAACCATGGCCATGTAGGAGAGTCAACTGAAGAATCCCGAATGGCTTGTCACTGCAGGAGCAGACTTTTGTGGAGACCTGTGCCCACTTGACATGACTTTGTGCTCAAGTTTCTCTGACACAAACAAGGAAGATGAGCAAGGTCAAGAGTTTATAAATGAGGAAAGGAGAAAAGCTTAATGGTAAGTGGAGAGGTGCCAAGCAGCCTCGTCTTATCCTATACAGCATATGTTATTCTGGCCCATATATTACCCCAAAACAACCACAGAAGTAAGCAGGGGGCATGATGGTATGGTATCAGACTGTTTGTTTTGAAGGGATGAGGTTCCATGACATAACAGCGGGTTGCCCCCTTAGGAACCAATGTAATCCATAGCCACAGAAGAGCTAAGAGTGTGAGATGCTGTTAGCTTTTCTGCCATTCATTGCTGGCAGGTGCAAACCTGAGACCTCAAAGGGGGCACCTATCTGGTTCGGAGGACAGTAGGAGGTTTGTTGTGCAGGCAAGATCATTTCCACCCCACACCCAATGAAAGAGACCTGCATGCTGATCTAGGAGGAAGTGACCAAGCCCTTGCTTTATCAACTTGTATTTTAATGATAACTTCAAGACAATTTGCTCCAATAACTGAGGTGTGACTTTCTCAAAAGAACCGAAAGAAACCCCTCATGATCTGAAGAGCACTTTGTTTTTGAATTTATAGATTACTTTACTAACTGATTCACTCCATCGTAGTCACCACCAATTCCTATTGATTTTGAACCTGCAATTTTCTTTATGTGGTCAAAATGATCTAGAAAAAAATATCAAAGAAAACAGTGTCAAAGCACATGGGAAGAAAAATGATTTCTGACATATCGGTATTTGGTTAACGTGTCTCAGGATGTTTAGACAAAGCACTACGTTCATTTTAAATATCTGACATCAGAAGATCCATTTATAACACAGGCTTAAAAAATCAGTGATACAAGTGACACTGGTTCTTAACCTGACAGTTTTTATTCAGTGCAGTAGCTGGTCGTTTTAAAGGCTGCTTCTACATTACAGGGATCCTTCAAAAGAAGTTCTTCTGGAAGATCTCTTCCGAAAAAACTTCTTCTGAAAGAGCGTCCACACACAAAAAAGCAGATCGAAATAGCGATCTGCTCTTTCAAAAGGGAACATTCACACAGCAGAAGAGGGCTGCCAGGAACAGTGCTGTGTTCTTTTGAATTCCTTTAGAAAGAACACATTTTGTATGTAGATGCTCTATGGGATCTTTTGAAAGAGCCCCAGATAGTCCAAAAGATCTCACTAGTGCAGACGTGGAATTTGAGAGTGCAATAACTAGCCTGATAAAAAGCTATTCAAGGAATATGACTGGCTCATATGAAGGGCATTACTTCTCTGAAACACCTTGCAGATAGCAATGGAAATCGCATTACCCCTGCCCCAGTACTCCAATAACCCTAGCTGTTTTCTGTTCTTAGACTATTTAAGGACAAGGATTTTCCTGCGGAAACACCCAGTCAGGATTTTGTTAATGTTCCACTTTGAGACACAAGTTTCTCTAGCTCCTTTTTAGGGCTTGCACCTCTTTTTATGTTTGATAAGTACAGATGCTAAAAATGACCAGAACCAATTGTGCAGTGCAAAGAGCAGAGTGTCACAAGTAAACAAGTGGCTGTGGTTTACACAGTGTGGGACTGGGCAAAGGTGTGCATTACAGCAACAAAGATTCACCCTTGCAAGGTAGCTCAGACACTAGAAACATGTAAAGAAGGAATCATTATTCAGAAGTGAAGTTTATCAGATTCAAACCTGCGACCGTTGAGACATTCACAACCTCTCTACCACAGGCCAGCAACTTAGTATAGAAAGTCACCATCACAATTCCATTGTTCTCTTTCTGAAAGACAAAAGGATGTATTGGAAGCAGCTATTCATGGGCCCTGTGTCATGGTCACTCTGAAGGGATGAGCACAGCTCCTTCTAGAGCAGGGTTTCCCAAACTGGGGGTGTGCTTCCCTGGGGGGGGCACAAGGCGACCCAGCCCCTCATGGTTCCCACCACCTGAAGAAAGATCCAGCCTTTGCTTTCGGCTCTTAGCCCTGCCATTTCACATGGGTGACCCAGCGCAGCTGCTATAAAAAGCAGGCAGCCGGCAAAGACCCATGTGGAGCTAGCTGCCTTCTGCAAATAAGAGTGTGGCTTGGGGGAGAGGAGGAGGAGGAGGATGGGGTTAGATGGGGGGCTGGGGGTGCCTGGATTTGTAGGAGGGCTGGAGAGGGGCTCAGGTGGGTGGCTCACAGGGCTAGTGGAGCTTGGGCGGCAGGCCAGCTTGTGGGACTCGTGGGGCTCAGGTGGCTGGCCCTGTCAGAACAGGGCTAGGGCAGCTGGCCCCAGCAGCGTGGGGCTTGGGCGGCTTGGGCTGGTGAGTGGACAGCTTGCCCTGGCAGTGTGGGGCTTGGACAGATTGCTTGGGCAGGTGGCCCATGGCTGGTGGGCAGGTGGCTGGTCTCAGCAGCGCAAGGCTTGGGCGGCCTGTGGGCCAGTGGACAGCTGGCCCCAGCACCTGGTGGGCAAACGGGTGGCTGGCCCTGGCAGTGTGGGGCTCAGGCAGGCGGTTCTGGCAGCACAGGTCTTAGTGAGGTAGACGGATGGCACGGTCAGCTCTGGTGGCTGGCATTGGGCTCAGGCAGCTGGCCAGCTGGGGCTGCACTAAGCAACCACAAGGGGCCAAGAAAAATTATTTGTGCTTATTTTTAATTTTAAATAACATTTTTATATCAAGTGTTTCTGTTTATTTTAAATTACAAATTGAATTTTTTGTTAAAGCGGGGGTTGGATGATGGTAAAAAAGAGGTGGGGGTCGTGTGAGGGTTTCTCAAAAATCAAAAGGAGTGTGATGCTGAAAAGTTTGGGAACCCCTGATCTAGAGCCTGACAATGTGCTGTGCATGTAAAGGTCAGTTAAGATCACAAGTTGCTGCCATCCCATCCCTTGTTCAATCTGCATCAGGTATAAGTTGGCATAACTCCATTTACTTCAGGGACATGGGCAGCAGGTATTAGAGGCAGCTGGGAGGAGGGGCGGGAGGCGGGGAGGGAGGACACATCCATCTTTACCCATAGAGGAGCATGGAGTTGCATAAGGCATCTGAGGATTTGGGCACCACTGGGTCTTAATGACACCCACCTGCTTCTTCCTATCCCTGTTCCATAGTTCTGTTTCCTTTGGAAAGGCTCCAGTTAACTTAGAAGTGAAAAAGCCACTGGAGCTATTAGCAGTACATTGACTATGTGAAAGAGCCATGTAAGTGGTAATGAAGCCATTTAACAGGACTTCAGTCAAACCCTGTCAATTTCTGAATTTACTCTAACAGAAAAGTTTTGAGCATGAGCTTTCGTGAGCACAGACTCACTTCATCAGATGTTCTGATGAAGTGAGTCTGTGCTCACGAAAGCGCACGCTCAAAACTTTTCTGTTAGTCTATAAGGTGCCACAGGACCCTTCGTTGCGGTTACAGATCCAGACTAACATGGCTACCCCTCCGATACTTGAATTTACTCTGTTAGTCTTCAGGACCTTAGTTTGAAACAAGAGTGGGCAAACTTTTTTGGTTTGGGGGCCACTGATCCACAGACAAATGAGCTGGGGGCCACAAGCAAGTGAGAAGCAAGAAAACCCAAATCAAACCAAACCACCTCACTGATACCTGCCAACCCCGCCATGACGAAACCCCCTAAACACCTCACAGATGTGGGCCCCATACTGACAGGCAGAAAAAACATTCGCCTCACTACCCTCCAGCTGCACCCAGAGCCAAAGGGGAGTAGGGCTAGTAGATTCTGTGGGACCCACCTAGGATCTGGGATGGGGCCAAAATGAGCGGTTCAGCTGCTGGGCGACAGGCTGGTGGGGGGATGCGGAGTCTGGGTAGGAGGTAGTGCGCAGCAGTGGGCTGGAAGTGGGGGTCTTGGAGAGAGGCAGGGTGCAGGAGCAGGGTGGGGATGGGGAGGGGGGTCTGGGCAGAAGGAGGAGGACAGACTGGTGGTAGTGGAGCTGCAGTGTGTGGGTGGGAGGCAGGGTGCAGGAGGGGGCTGGAAGTGGGGGTCTGGGAGGAGGAGAAAGTGCAGAAGGGGGTTGGGCTCTTGTGAAAGCATGCTGGGGGGTTGGGTCTGGAAAAGAGGGTGCAGCATGAAAGGGAGGGGTCTGGGCAGGAGGTGGCAGGTGATGGGGGCACCTATCCAGCACAGATCAGGTAGGGGAGCATGTGCATGTGGCTCTGCAAGCTCTGTGTGCTGCAGGGAACGACCCCCTGCTGTCACCGCCCTTGCTGCTCCCACTGGCTGCCATTCAGCCAACAGGAGCAACAAGATGCGAGTCTCTGAAGTTTACAGGAGATGCTTCCTCCCTTATTCTAGACAGAGCCCATGGGCTAGATCCAGACTCATCTTGGGGCTCCCTCATCCCGCAGCAGGCAGCTAGTGCCAGTGTTCCAGCTATGGCACCCCCCTACTGCGTGGCTGGAACACCAGCACCAGCTTGCACCCCTGTGTGGGTGGCCTAGCTGTGAGCCTTGCAGGCCAGATCAAAGAAAGCCACTGGCTGGAATCAGCCCACAGGCTGTACGTTCCCTCTCCTGGTTTAAAATTTGTTTTAAAAATATATTGTTAATGTGTTGCTAATGATTATAAAATCACGTCTCTAAAAAAATCTTTGTCTCCCTGCTCCACCTGACTGAATTGCGTCAAGAGGCAACAGTTTAATAGTACTGCTTAGGGCCCCATAAATCCTAAGGATAGCCCTCAGAGCAGGCAATGCCTTCCCTACTGCTCAACCTCTCCCCTCTTCTTAGCCCTATTGTAACTATTCCTGAAGGCTTCCACAGTAGGCTTCTGCAGCCTGGTAGGTTTTCTTCAGGAGAGGAATCTATTAACTTAAAAGTGAAAATCTCCCCAGCTTGACAGACCTATTAGCATACGATTGAACCTAAAAGAGCCATTAAGTGGTAAAGAGGCCATTTAACAGGTATGTGCCAACCTGGATGGATAGGAAAACAAAAAAGCAGTAAAGTAGCACTTTAAAGAGTAACAAAATAGTTTATAAGGTGATGAGCTTTCATGGGACAGACCCACTTCTCCAGACCATAGCCATACCAGAACTCAATATTTAAGGCATAGAGAACCAAAAACAGTAATCTAGGTTGACAAATCAGAAAAAAAAATATCAAGGTGAGCAAATCAGAGAGTAGAGTGGCAGTGGGGGGGGAGAGTCAAGAATTAGATTAAGCCAAATATGCAAAAGTATGCATACTTGGCTTAATCTAATTCTTGACTCCCCCCACCCCCCGCCCCGTCCCTCTACTTTCTGATTTGCTCACCTTGATGGCTTTTTTTTTCTGATTTGCCAACCTTGATTACTATTTTTGGTTCTCTATGCCTTAAATATTGAGTCTGTTCTGGTATGGCTATGGTCTGAAGAAGTAGGTCTGTCCCACGAAAGCTCATCACCTAAAAAACTATTTTGTTAGTCTTTAAAGTGCTACTTTACTGCTTTTTTGTTTTGATAGTATATAGACTAGCATGGCTTTCTCTCTGTTACTAATCAACATTAATAGATATGCTGTCAGTTTCTAAATTTACTGACAGAAGCTGAGCTGTATTACTATACCTACAGGACCTTAGTTCAAAATTTGCTTTAAATATTTCATTAGTTTGATGCTGAAGGTTATAAAATCACATCTTTAAAAAAATCCTTGCATAGATTTTTAGATGCCCAGTCTGAGTATTCAGCTTTAGCCTCAAATGCTTGGATTGTTGCACATAATTTTTAAACCAATTCTTCAAAAGACAGCTTTTATCTAAAAGGCACATCTTAACTACTAGGCCGTTTCTACACGGAGCGAAAGATGCTAATGAGGCACGGATGCAAATTCTCCACGCCTCATTAGCATAACGTCACGTGATTTGGAGTCCGGAAGACCATTCTTCCGGACTCCAAAACGCCGTGTAGAAGTGTGGCCCGGGTGGGGGTGGGAGGGTAGTTCCAGAAGGAAGTCCTCCTTACAGAGGCCCCTTCTTCCCAAAAATTTTTAGGAAGAAGGGGCCTCCGGAAGAAGGACTTCCTTCCAGAAGCCCCCCCATGGCCGCACTTCTGCACAGAGTTTTGGAGTCCGGAAGAACAGTCTTCCGGACTCCAAATCACGTGACATTATGCTAATGAGGTGTGGAGAATTTGCATCTGTGCCTTATTAGCATATTTCGCTCTGTGTATTAGCATGCCACTTCGTTCCTTCCTTGTGTAGAAACGGCCCTAGAGTGCAAAATTTTACTTCCAAAGTCTTCTCATCCTTCTTGACCATCCCTGCTTTCTTTTCAGGCCCCCTCTTGAATAGAGCCCTTAAAAGGACAACATTCCTTTTCTTCTAGATAGCTGGACAAACAACTTCTCCTTTCTTTACATCTGACTATTTGCTGAACTAGTGTATAGAAAACTCTCCAACAAAATCAGTACTTTACTAAGATATGAAATCCTTTGTTATGCCTAAAATCTTTGGAAACATATTTTTAACATAAACAGATGATGAAATTTCATAAACATGTCCATTGTGATGGAGATCACACAAAATGAACATTCCCATTTTCTAAAAACCATGAACATTGTTGTGAACACACTATGACTGATTAATTTAAAATAATGTTTTTGTTTTAGTGTGATAAATATGTAGTAATTCAGAATGATTGCTTTATGAAGGCTAAAGAATACATTCTAAATATAAAATCAGCTTAAAATAGTGATTAAGAAAATGTAAAACAGAGAAGAGGTGACTTTCCTTTACTACTCAGTTTTTGCAAATAAATCTCTGCCAAACTTCAGGGTATATCGAAAACTTGTGACTGACATTTTTATTCCCAAATTTACCACTTTTAATTAGGTACCTTACGTATTTTCTTCATATCCAGTCTTCACAATCTGGCTTGCAATGGAAAACATGCTCCATTTTTTTAAAAAATTGGCTTTAGAAGAGTTTTTTTTTTTCAAATGTCATTTGCTACATTTGGGTTCAGGGATGTGGCTGGAAGATGTGAGCAGAGAGCAGGGAGGGAGGGGAAGCAGGATACAGTGGGGAGAGGGTAGGGCCTGGCAGAGTGTGTGTGGGGCAGGGCTGGACATAGCAGGGATGGAGTATGGGCGGGGTCACAGGCTGGGGAGTTTGCCTACCCAAGCAGCAGCTTCACCCACTGCCCATGTTCAGTGACCATATCATACCAGTTCAACCTCCTCTCAGTGTAAAGCATTTATTTTCAATGTACCAGCAACCATTATACCTTTGCACTCATGTACCAAATGTAACCCAGAAACACAGCCTTGAGAAGCAAATGTTTAACTTATTGCTCAGAATCTGCTTATGACTAACTGCGAACCGACTTCAGAGATGACGGAAAGAGAAGTACAAACTGAATCCTGTATGCATGGGATTGTCTTGGGCCTGCCAGAGAAAGGAAATCTTTTCAAGTCACTCACCAAACTCTGGAGAATGTCATCAGGAACATTTCTTGAGTGGTTGCAAACAGAGAAGGATGAAGAATGACTGAAAATTACTGGTGCTCTGGAGATCCTGAGAGTCATTCTTGCTGTAGCATGTGATGTATGGGATAAATCTATCATCATCCCCAAACGATTCATCTCCAGCACCACTTCCTAGCACAGATTTAGAGAAAGCTGCATTAGTGTTGTGTTCTGCTAAAGGAGATGGGTTAGCAGATGTATGGGACTAAATGCGTACATTCTACAGCGGACATTAAAGTAAGTATGGGTATCTACTTGCATGGGTTTTCTGGCTGGCATGAGCTTCCTAATAGTTTCTGTATTGGGGATACACTCACAAACCACAGAGTCTCCTTCTCAATGTTAGCTGCAGTTATCAAGCTTTTACAAACTTATCCATACACACACAGAGGTCTTGATAATTCAGTGGGTACTGTATAGTTCAAGATAATTCACTGCGTATTGTGTAGTTCCCTTCAGTAATAAGGGAAACACTAACACAAAATATTAAAATTCCTTACTCCTTGAGTACTCAGTGTTCTGAAACAGCTGTGACAAAATTGTCCTAACTACCAAATGATTTGTGGCATTTTCCCAGATTGTAAGTCACTCATGCCTTACTACACTCATGGAAATAAACAATCCAGGGTAAATTTAACCCAGTTGCTCATCCCATTGGTCTGAACACTTGAAAGATAAGGAAGGTGTCCAAGGATGAACTTTGAAAGACACCGAATATGAAGGAGCATGGGAACCTCAAAATTATGAGTTTATGCTTATGTAATTTACTTTTGAAGTACCTTGGAAATAATACCAAAACCTTCCCTCTGACCAAATTTGCCCTTCTCCAGTTTCGTATTTTTCTGTTCTATGGGCTATGTTTTGTGAGCAGTGCACCAGCTCTGAGGACATTCTTCTTTTTAAGAATATCTTTGTGAATAGAGGCGTTCATGATTGCACTATGGAGCCAACCACCATAGAATTTCTTTTGGGAGAGGAAAGGGAGATCAAAATCCCCATCACAATTTTTCAGGTCCATCACTAATGGCCATACAATCAAGGCCTAGAAGCCCATTTATTGTGGGCACTCTTTAAAAATTCTATGGAACAGCTTCTATGAAGTACCATGGAACATACTACAGCTGCTATTTTATGTATTATTTCAAATCCTGACGTTCTTATTCAGGGAACTTCCACAGCTTCATTTGAAGTTGAGCAAAAATTGTGTTAAAGAACCACAGGATTTGAGGTACTTGACATTATAACTTTACAAATTTCTTATTTTTTAAAATTATCCAACGTTACAAGCACATAAATGGAATCTCCGATCTACTAATGCCAAAGTTTCAGCTTGAAACTAGTGTTTTCTCTGATTTTACCCACTCATCTGTAGAATGAATTTTATTATGTACATCAATATGGAGGAAGGGGGTTCAGACTGTGAGAGGTACTCAGGGCTGGGGCAGAGGGTTGTGGTGTGGGAGAGAGGGAAAGGAGTGCTCCAGTTTGGGTGCTGGCTCTGTGGGGCCTAGGGTTGAGTGGCTCAGGGCTGGGGCAGAAGACTAGGGTACAGGAGGGTGTGGGGGCTCTGGCTGGGGATCAGGCTCTGAGGTGAGGGCCAGAGATGAGAAGTTTAGGGTGCAGACTTCCCTGAGGCTGTGATGGGGAAAGATGCTTCCCCACCAGTTCTTTCTCTCTGCAGCAGCACCTGTGCTGAGGTGGGAGAGATGTTCTTCTCCCAGCCCCAACATGCTGACTCGTTCTGAGCTGGAGTGTGTCCAGCACTCGCTCCGCATTAGATGACTCCCTGACTACTGCCTGAGTGAGCCTGGGAAGGAGGCTGAGCCACCACACAGGACATAATGGTGAAGAGCTGCTCCTTCCATTCACGTGGTGCCAGAACCCAGGGCTTGGAAACACATTTCGGCTGCACAAGGTACTCTGCGGCAGCTCTGGGCCAGGCTGGGTTGGGGCCTGGCCCCAGCGGGTCCATGGTTGGACAGGGTAGAGTTGGGTCCAGGACTGAGGGAGAGGAGTCTGTCCCACTGCAGCCCTCAGTGCCTGTGCAATGCTTAACAGACAGCTGCAGTCGCGCAGCTTAGAGGGAACTGAGGCTTGAACCTTTACATATCTTGGATAGGCAACTTGTGGGAAGGGCCCAAAGGGAGGCATCAGTGAAAGGGAAGTGGGGTGTGTGACCTCCCCACATGACTCCTCCCCAGCCCATGGCCACCATGCTCCTCTGTCCCCGTCCCCATCCTATGTTACCTTGTGTGGGGAAAGTCTGCCCTCCTGCTGCACTAGCTTCCCCAAGCATTCAGTTTCTCCTCCTGACAGCCAGGTCCTGCAGCCACTCCTGGATGCTGCCAGGTGCAGCACAGCAGCTGTGTGAGTGCCCACCCAGAATTTGCCCAGACAGCTGCTAAGTTACACCCAGCAGCACCTAGCTGGATAAGGAGAGGCTCTGGCCCCGCCCCTTCCTCTGGCTACCCAAGCTGGCAGGGACACTTGACCTGGGGAGGGTCACTTGACTATTTGTGCCCTGCCCACCAGTTGCCTTGCAACCTATTGTCTCAGGTCCTGAATACTCGCACCCTCTGATACTCAACCTATGCCATCACAGGAAAGTGATACAGAGTTTGACAGGGACATAACCACAAGGTTGTGCAGAAGTGTACTGAATTGTTAAAAACAGAAAAGACTGAGGAATGATGGAACATGGACAGTTTAGGAGAGGGCCAGTCCTTGATTTAGGATGGGAAAAAGTCTATGGAATTGTACAGTAAGGATACAGTTTTATTATACATTATAGATCTAGATAGAGTCACATTATCTTTACATATTTTGCTCTCTCTGCTCTATTAAATTCTGAATACCATATTGCAAGGCCATCTACAATTTACAGTAATTAAATCTCTTAAGACAAATGGTTTTTCAGGAAGAAAAAAAAAAAGGATCAGAATCTTGGAGAGTGTTAATGATAGAAAAGTTTGCTCAGATTGCCACTGAGGAGAGAGTCTTACTTTGCCAAATGAACTCAGACCATTCACATTAGGATAAAAGTTATGTACTTCTTTAGACGAAGATTCTGCCCTTCAAAAAGAAAAGAGTAATTATTCTAGTGGATTAGAGCCAACGATTAAATTTCACACGAACACGGTAAAACACTCTCACCCTGAAGTCAGATAGCTGAGTTTAAAGATGATAAACATAAATTTCATTCTTGCATTGTCATGCTTGTGTCATGTATCTCACTCTTGCACAGGAGTCTAGGTCAGAACTAGATCACATGGGCAAGATGGAACAAGTGTGTGCGGTCTAAAGTTGCAACACTTCTAGTGGTCACTAGCAGATGTCAGGGCTGTCAATCTGGTATCTTTCACCAAGACTAGGCTCACTTTTAAAATTGCACGTATGCTATGGGTGAAGAGGAAAAAGAATTACAGCAATGAATACTGTGGTGATTCTTAGGCTTGGATGCAGCATGGGAATGGGTTACATTTTAAATAAGTTACTTCTTGTAGGCAGGCTGGATATCAGGAAAAATTATTTCACCAGGAGAGTGGTGAAGTGCTGGAATGCGTTACCGAGAGAAGTGGTGGAATCTCCATCCCTAGAGGATTTTAAGTCCTAGCTTGACAAAGTTCTGGCTGGGATGGTTTAGTTGGGGTTGATCCTACTTTAAGCAGGAGGCTGGACTTGATGACCTCCTGAGGTCTCTTCCAGACCTAGGATTCTATGACTCTACGACAGCAGCAGTGGGCCTAGGACCAGAGAGCGGTAATGTGCAGGAACAACACGAAGTCCTATGGTACCTTATAGACTAACAGATATTTTGGAGCATAAGCTTTCATGGGAACTGGGTCTTTGCCAACAAAAGCTTATGCTCCAAAATATCTGTTAGTCTATAAGGTGCCACAGGACTTCGTGTTGCTCTCGAAGACACAGACAAACAGGGCTACCTCTCAGATACTTGTAATCTTCAGGAGCCAAAGAAGGACAATCCATGTACATGGAGACAGTATAGAAAGATGTGAAAATGGCTCTGTAAGAACTGGATGCAGGATATTGGGGATGACCTTATTAGCCAAACAGAGGAGACTGGAGGGCAATGTGTCTAGATCAGGAGGCAAGAGCAGAGTCATGCAGGGCTATTTCCTACCATTAACTCTTCTTCACCCCCTATGAGATTGCACGACTCTGGGATTAGAAATATGATTTTCAGGCTTTGATATTTATGCCACCAATCTGAACCTAGTGTGGAACGTTCCTCCTCAAAAGCTGTTTTTGGAAAGAATTGGCATAAAGTAGGTCCCAGTGCTGATGTCTACATCAGTGGTGCCCAACAGAAATTGAATAGATCACCACGTCCCACCCCCAGCTGGGTGACCCCCGCCACAGAGATTACTCACTAGAGCTCCCACCAAGTGGCTGGACCTGCACCACTATATGAACCATGTCACCCTGCAACTGGAGTGACCACTGTGAGGGCTGCAGGAGTCCACAGCTTGGAGCTGCCTCCATACACTTATCCCACCAAGTAGTGGGACACATGCGTGGAGCAGCGGAAGGGGCACCCCATGTGTGTGGCTCTTCTGAGCTACATTTGCCACATCCCATTGCCCCGTTCACGACATGTGGCTAATGGGGATTGTATTGGGCACCGCAGGTCAACTTTACTGTTAGCTCATTCCATAAAGAGTCCTTCTAAGACTGAATGTGTGCTTAGGTCAAGAAATCTGTTGTTTCTGCACAGTAATCTACAGCAAAGGTGTTCTGGGAAAAAGTTCTTAGAATTCAAAAGTGCATTGGCTGTCCTGCTGAGGAATCAGTATTTGTGTGTAAAAGTCTGGGTCCTACCTGGTAACCTGGCCCAGCTCATTTTAAAGGAAAGAGGTTCACAGACAAGTATGAAGTGAAACTAAATGGAAGAATAGTTGCCCCACACTAGGGTACTGTCATTCTCCAAAATTGGAGAGTTGGAAAAAATAGGAAAGTTGTAAGTGTAATTTAAGCAGTGTTTGTGGTGTGACAGCCTGCTGGTTTCTTGACAGCAGGAAAAGATCTGACCAAGTGGTCATTCTTTAACTCTGATGCTCTTACAGGCTATGTCTACATTAGCATTCCTTTTTTGACAGAGTCATGCAAATGAAGCAAATTGAAAATGCAAATGAGGCACATATTTACATATGTGCCACCTCATTTGCATATTCTTCATTCAAAAGAAGAAAAGCGGTGTAGACATGACTCTTTTGGAAGTAATCCCACTCTTTGGAAGAACCCTTCTTCCTAAAAACAAAATAGGATGAAGGATTCTTTTGAAGATGGGGATTATGCTCAAAAGAGCTGTGTCTACACTGCTTTTCTTCTTTCAAAAGAAGCTCTTTCGAAAGAAGAATATGCAAGTGAGCTGCCAGATATGTAAATCTGTGCTTCATTTGCATTTTCAATTTCCTTCCTTTTCATGACTCTTTCAGAAGGGGACTGCTGGTGTAGATGTAGTCACAGTGAAGCATTCCTAGGGCTACGTCTACACTAGCCCCAAACTTCAAAATGGCCACGCAAATGGCCATTTCGAAGTTTACTAATGAAGCGCTGAAATGCATATCCAGCGCTTCATTAGCATGCGGGAGGCCGCGGCACTTCGAAATTGACGTGCCTCGCTGCCGCGCAGCTAGTCCCAATGGGGCTCCTTTTCGAAACGACCCCGCCTACTTCGAAGTCCCCTTATTCCCATCAACTCATGGGAAAAGGAGCCCTGTTGGGACGAGCCGCGCGGCAGCGAGGCGCATCAATTTCGAAGTGCCGCGGCCGCTTGCATGCTAATGAAGCGCTGAATATGCATTTCAGCGCTTCATTAGTAAACTTTGAAATGGCCATTTGTGTGGCCATTTCGAAGTTTGGGGCTAGTGTAGACACGGCCTAGGTGATAGAGCAAAGAATAGGCAGCCTGGCGGGAGGGGAAAAGGAGGAGAGGAAAGAAGAGTGGACTAGTTTTAAAATCAGTGTGTCGGGGGCAGAGCCAGAGATGCATAAATAAAGACAGTGCCCTACATTCCTCATACTCCCAGGTAGAGGGCAGGCAGGAGCCAATGTCCTGAAGTGGCAGGGTTCTTAGAGGGGCTACTGCCCCTCCTCCAGTCACCTCAAAGAATGTTCCTGTTTCCAGGGACTAATAAGGCACTTAAAACTCTACTTTTTTTGGCAGATAACTTAGCAATTAGTAGACAGGAGCATTGCATCTAATTCCAATATAAAAGAAAGAAAATAAAATAAATATTAAAGCCACTCAACACAAACCATACCATGTTCTGACCTCCTGTGGCAAGTTACTTAAGGGGGACAGCCTGTCATCCCTGAACTTATTTCATTTTATTGGAACTCTGGTATAGTTTGGGCCTTTCAACCATCCCCAGCAAAGAGATCTACAGGATGACCATGACTTTTCTTTGTTTAAACTCTGCTACCTATAAATTTCATTGGGTGACTTACTTGTGTTATGTTAGCGAAGGAATATATAACGTATCCTTATTCAAAACAAAAAGCAGTCAAGTAGCACTTTAAAGACTAGCAAAATAATTTATTAGGTGAGCTTCCGTGGGACAGACCCACTTCTTCAGACCATAGCCATACCAGAACAGACTCAATATTTAAGGCACAGAGAACCAAAAACAGTAATCAAGGAGGACAAATCAGAAAAAATATGATCAAGGTGAGCAAATCAGAGAGTGGAGGGGTTGGGGGGGGTAGGTCAAGAATTAAATTAAGCCATGTAAGCAGACAAGCCCTGATAGTGACTCAGAAAATTCCCATCCCGGTTCAAACCATGTGTTAATGTGCTGAATTTGAATATAAAAGACAGCTGAGGTGTTTCTCTTTGAATAGCAGTGCGAAAATTTTTTTCAGTAACACGCATACTCTTAAGTCATTAACAGAATGGCCCATTCCATTAAAATGTTGACTAACTGGTTTGTGGATCTGGAGTGTTTTGATGTCTGTTTTGTGCCCATTAACCCTTTGTGTAAGGGAGTTAGAAGTCTGTCCAATATACAAAGCATCTGGGCATTGTAGGCACATGATGGCATGTATGATGTTAGTAGAGGGGCATGAGAAAGTGCCCATGATTCTGTGAATAACCTGGTTAGGTCCAGGGATAGTATTTCCAGAGAAGATACGTGGACAAAGCTGGCAGCAGGCTTTGTTGCAAGGAAAGTTTCCAGGACTGGTATTCCTGGGGTATAGACTGTGGCTGTTTGTGAGGATCCTCATACGGTTGGGAGGTTGTCTGTAGGAGAGAACAGGCGCGTCACCTAGGGCCTTCTGGAGCGTGACATCCTGATTAAGGATAGGTTGTAGGTCTTTGATAATTTCTTTCAGTGGTTTGAGTTGGAGGCTGTACGTGATGACCAGTGGTGTTCTGTTCTTGGCTTTTTTGGGCCGATCTTGGAGTAGCTGGTCTCTGGGTATTTGTCTGGCCCTGTCGATTTGTTTTTTACTTCTCCTGGTGGGTAATTCAGGTTTATGAATATTTGGTAAAGATCTTGTAGTTTTTGGTCTCTGTCAGTTGCATCAGAGCAAATGTGATTGTTTCTAAGAGCTTGACTGTAAACAATGGATCTAGTCACGTGTGCAGGATGGAAGCTAGAAGGGTGTAGATAAGTATAGCGATCAGTAGGTTTTTGGTGCAGTGTGGTACTGATCAGGCCATCCTTGATTAGTACTGTAGTGTCCAGGAAATGTATCTCTTGCGTGGAGTAATCGAGGCATAAGTTGATGGTGGGGTGTAGATTGTTAAAGTCTCTGTGGAATTCTTCTAGAGTCTTTATACCATGGGTCCAAATCACAAAGATGTCATCAATGTATCTTAAGTAGAGGAGGGGTAATTGGGGACGAGAGCTGAGGAATCATTGTTCCAGGTCAGCCATAAATATATTAGCATATTGTGGGGCCATGCGGGTGCCCATAGCAGTTCCACTAATCTGGAGGTATAAATTGTCCCCAAATCAGAAATAATTGTGTGTGAGAACAAAGTTACAGAGGTCAAACACAAGACTGGCTGTGGTGACATCAGGAATGGTATTCCTGATTGCTTGTAATCCGTCTTTATGTGGAATATTAGTGTATAAAGCCTCTACATCCATTGTGGCAAGGATGGAGTTACCAGGAACTTTTCCAATGTTTTGTAATTTCCTCAGAAGGCCCTAGGTGACATGCCTGTTCTCTCCTACAGACAACCTCCCAACCTTATGAGGATCCTCACAAACAGCCACAGTCTATACCCCAGGAATACCAGTCCTGGAAACTTTCCTTGCAACAAAGCCTGCTGCCAGCTTTGTCCGCATATCTTCTCTGGAAATACTATCACTGGACCTAACCAGGTTATTCACAGACTCATGGGCACTTTCTCATGCTCCTCTGCTAACATCGTATATGCCATCATGTGCCAACAATGCTCAGATGCTTTGTATATTGGACAGACTTCTAACTCCCTTAGACAAAGGGTTAATGGGCACAAAACAGACATCAAAACATATAAAATTTGAATATAAAACATCTGAGCTGACTTTTATATTCAAATTTGGCATATTAACACATGGTTTAAATCGTGATGGGAACTTTCTGAGTCACTATAGGGGCTTGTCTGCATACTTGGCTAAATCTAATTCTTGACCTTCCCCACCACCCCTACACTCTCTGATTTGCTCACCTTGATTATCTTTTTCTGATTTGTCCTCCTTGCTTACTGTTTTTGGTTCTCTGTGCCTTAAATATTGAGTCTGTTCTGGTCTGGCTATGGTCTGAAGAAGTGGGTCTGTCCCACAAAAGCTCACCTAATAAACCATTTTGCTAGTCTTTAAAGTGCTACTTGACTGCTTTTTGTTTTGAATTACAAGACTTTTGTTATCTTAATCACTCTATCTCCTTCTGTTTATAAACAAACCCAGTGGCCAAAGGGAAAGTTGGGAGCCACTCAAGCTCTGTTGCAGTTAAGAGCTGGGTCTGGGTTAGGACATGCACTTAAAGCAGACCCCAAGTATGAAATTTGTGTGTGTGTGTGAAACTTCAGGAGGGGGCTACATCCCTGATAAGGCCCCCCGCAATGGTGCCCCTCTGAGGACGGGCTCTGGAGCAAATGTAAAGGCTGATATATAGCTGTGAGTTGCAAAAGCATCACTAGTATGGCAGAGGGAGGCATGACAGGAAAGTCTTCTAGGAGCTGGATCAACTCGCATCTTATAGGGAGTTTGGGTTCCAGATCCTCTCTTCACTTGATGGATACAGGAGGATGTGCTTGGCCAGCAGGTGGAACCAAAAGGTGTGTGTTATGGAGGCATTTATTGTCTGAACAAACTAAAATGGATCCCAGGGCATCACTACACTGTCAAGAGGAAGAGATATTCTCCCTCCTCAACCCATCATGGAACAAGGTGACTTATCCAAAGGCCACCAGACACCATTCAACTCTACCACTAGACCCAGATAGCAGTACCCCCACATTTTTCAAACTAATTTTGACCCATCTTAAGTAAGCATTGCATAAACAAGCGCACATCAGTTACCATGGAGTATTGCAGGTGTGTGTTAAAGACATGTACCGAACACCCAGGTCATAGTACATCCTTAGTGTTGCGAGACTGCTGTCAATGGAATGGCCACCTTCTATTCCAATCAAGCATGCTATCTTTTTACTATGCTCAATACCTGGAGTTTAAAAGGAAGATAAATGCCACAGTTAATAGAAGCCAAAGACTTACAGCTGTTTGCATTGAGCCACAATCATTTCATAACCACGAATGCCAATATTTGCATTTTTAATATGCCTGCGTGTGATATGCCCAGTATTTCATGCCACACATATTCTGTCCTGTAATCTCATTAAAGAAACATTTTCATGTTTAAAAAGTTTCACCTTGTGAAGTTGTAACAAGTTCAAGATCTTGATAGGTTTGACACATCCTCTTGACAACATCGATCTGCTCTAGGGTCAGACGCACAGCATCCTTCCTCTGAGCACTACATAGAACGTACACTGACCAAAACTGAACAAGACACATTGACAGAGAAGCCAAACAACAAATTCATGAACTTCATTATCAGCAAAAAGACTCCTAAGAAAACCACAACTTTCTCCCCTGCAATTTTCAACCACTGATATATCCCAGAGGAACACCTAATCTGATAACAGGATCTTGACACCCCACCACTCACAGTGTTCCAAGGACAGGTGAAGAAGACAGCATTTTAATTCAGCTGCTGTAAAAAATACATAATACTTGTGGTAAGTACAGCTGGATTTTGCAAAGGCATTTTAAAGTGTGATGAATGCCAATATATAAAATCTTCAGTAGCCATCTGTTTTCCATTCTTATTACCATGGGCTGAATCAAAATTTCAGATGTGAACCACCTGTTCTAAACTATTTTATACCCAAAATCTAGACATGCATCTGTATTTTGCTCCAATCTATCTGTAGACCAAGCATTCTCTCTACAAAATCTTCTCTGTCTAAGAAGTCTAGGTCATAGCACCAATAGTACATACTTGAGCTCCGACATGGCCATGCTGAAGTTTCTGAATGTTTGTATTTGTGGTGTTGAGGGTTTTTAAGTTGATTTTACTCAGTCTGTTTTCGTATAATATCCTCAGTCGTAAGGGAAGGTCATTGTGCCTAAAAAGTAAATAAGGTAGAATTAATTATATAAATAAACTTGACCTTTCCTCTGTAAATTAATCATATACATATTGCCAAGTTTCTGGAGGCATATTAAAATATCTGTACCTATTTTAATTTAAATTATTTTAAAAATTCCATCTGCTTTAATGCATGGTGTTTTTTTATTTGCAATATTCTGATGTCAGACATTTGCCCATTCAAAAAAAACTTTTGAAGGAAATGTTTATGCAAAGTTCTCTTTGTGCTGTTGCTTGTATGTGATTAGCACTGGTGGAAGGTGCCTAGCTGACAGATCTCAAAACTGACACATTTTTTTCCACATAAGCAGGTGTAAAGCCCTGCCACTGCCTGCTTCACCCCAGACCTGGGAGTAAGGGAGTAATTCATCTCTTCTTGGCACTTTCCTATACTTAATGTTTATTCATCTACTTTTAAGTTCCCCTGGCATGTTAACTGCCAGCATCCTTGCAATGGTTCTCTAGGTGGTGGAGAGTTTGCAAACCTGGCAACAAAAAAAAAAAAAAATCAAGGTTGGTGGCTGAGGAGTACACTTTAAGCTGGGCCAACCTTAGGGGAAAAATGGAGCCCTGGGTGAATTTGTGTTTTGGTTCTCTTGGCCACTCTGAGTATATCACCCCCCATTTCCTCTAACCCCATGGACTCCCTAACCCTGGACCACTGTCCTGTGCCCTCTTTACTGCTAACCCCTATATTATGACCCCTTTATTCCTACCCTATGCAAAGGTTGTCGTCACGCTTAACCCTACCTTTCTCTCTCGCCTGGGACAAGTTTGCCTGATCCTAGGGTAGGCCTTGATTTTAAGCAGCTTTTTACTGAAGCTATTGCTCACAGATTACAGGAAAGCCCGTCCACTTTTTTCAGACAACTTAAAGCATTGCCTCACAGTGAGATTTGCTTCAGAGCCACCCTTTCTGGTGTGAATTTCATTCCTCACTGATCTTTTTTACTGATGTCCTGAAGACTTTTTCCCTTTCACTCCTTGATGCTGAAGTTTCTCTTGTCACCCCCTCTTTCCACCTCATTCTTCTAGCCACTTCTCATCTCTGCTCTTTCTGTTCAGATGTTATATCTGCACATAGCAGCTGCACTAGCATGATCTTTAGAATTTTGATTGTGATTAAGTCTGAGTCTAGAATTTTATTTAAGGTACAGCAGAGTAGTATCTGAGCCTGAAAGTGCCTCCTTCCCTTTATAGTAACAGAGAGCTGGCTGTGTTAGCCTGTATCCTAACAAAACAAACAAAGCAGTCATGTAGCACATGCTCCATTTATGAGCTTGAAGCACATGCTGCATGACTGTTTTTTTCTTTTCCTTTATGTTCCTGGATCAAGTCAGCATGCTTTCATGTCATGCCTCCTACTTTGCAAGCACAGGCAAAAGGAAGTGAAATTATAGACAAAGAAGGGTATTTTAAAAGGAGACAGTAGAATTCCATAATGAAAAAGTAAACAAATGCTGGACTCCCACCTGAAGACTAATGTAACTTGATCCAAAGAGAACAAGCAGTCCCGTAGCACCTTAAAGACTAACAATTTTATTTATCAGGTAATGAGCTTCGTAGGAAAGACCCCACTTCTTCAGATTCGTGGGTGTTTCCCATGAAAGCTCATTGCCTAATAAATAATATTGTTAGTCTTTAGGGTGCTACAGGACTGCTTGCTTTGTTTTGCAAAGATGCAGACAAACACAGCTACCTCTCTGAGACTACTGATTCCAAGAAGTTAATACAAAGCCTCTGAAATCAAATTGAGATGCCTTCAGACTGAGACATGAGACATAAATGCTACGCCACAGGTGCTGCTGACATCTCTTTGATCTTCAGAAAATATTTCTGCCCACTCCTTACTTTCCAAGGCAACAGCCAAGAGTGGCTGGGCCTCTGGTTGCAGAACTGGCTGTACTGCTCAGGCTTCATGGGATTTGCCCTTTAGTCTCCCATTGTAACAGGCATAGGATACCAGGAGGCCTTAAAATACATCAATATTTGTTTACTGAGTGGGATGAAAGCTACCACTGAAGTGCTCAGTTTGCTAGACCCAGATCTTTCAGATTTCCAATAATTTGTGTTGAATAGTTGGCTCCCTTATTGCATCTCGTAAGTGATCTAAGAGGTTCACTCTAAAGTACAGTTACATCTAATATGCTTTTGCTAGTTTAAAATATTTGTGCTTAAGAAAACTGAGGGATTCTAATGGTACGTGGGAAGAGGCGAATTAAAAGGTTTTGGCTGATTTTCAGACCTCATGTTAACTCATCTCTAAACAAACAATTACAGGTGTAACCCCAACAAAACAAAACAGCAGAAATGTAGCACTTTAAAGACTGACAAAATGATTTATTTGGTGATGAGCTTTTGTGGGACAGACCCACTTTATCAGACTAATCTCATTTCCAATACAGACTGACAGGCGGGAGACTGGCTGGGATGGCTGGCCCATGACTTGGGTGGGTGGCTGGGGCAGCTGGTGGCTGGGTGGCTGCCCCCAGCAGTGCAGGTCTCAGGTGGCTGGCAGGTGGATGGCTGGCCGTGGCAGCATGGAACTCGGGCGGCTGCCTGTGGCTCGCAGTACTTGGGCTTCTGATGGATGGGCAGCTGGCCCTGGCAGCTCAGGGCACTGGCTCTGGGCAGGCAGGTGGCTGGCCCCAGCAGTGCGGGGCGCAAGCTGGCAGATAGGCAGCTGGCTCTGGCAGCATAGGGCTTGAGTGGAGGGCTCGGGTGGCTGGCAGGCAGGCAGCTGGCCCCAGCAGCGTAGGGCTTGGGCGCCTGAAGGGTGGTCAGCTGGCTCCAGCAGCACAGGGCTTGGGAGGGCAGATCAGGTATCTGGCCCATGGCTCACTGGGCTTGGGCATCTGACTGGTGGGCAGCTGGCTCTGGCACTGAGGGGCCCCAGCAGCTGGTGGGTGGACAAGCATCTGGCCCCAGCAGCTGGCAGGCATGTGGGCAGTTGGCCCCAGCAGTGCACACTTTGGGTGGTTGGCTCTGGTAGGCAGGTGAGTGGCTAGCGCAGGCAGCTCTGGTGGCTGGCACGGGGCTCAGGCAGCTGGCCAGCTGGGGCTGCACCAGGCACCCATAAGGGGCCAAGAAAACTATTTATGCTTATTTTTAATTTTAAATCACATTCTTATATCAAGTGTTTGTCTTTATTTTAAATTATGAATTCAAATGTTTGTGAAAGGGGAGGCTGCGTGATGGTAAAGAAGACATGGGGGCATGTGAGGGTTTCTCAAAAATCAAAATGGGGGTGTGATACCAAAAAGTTTGGAAACCAGCATACTGGGGAGAGCCAGCTGACCTTTAGCTCACGTGGTAGAGCACAGGGATTTAACCCCTAAGGTCACAAATTCAACCCCTCCTGCTGATGACCCACATCTTTTGGCATTACACATGTAAATGAGCTTCTCTCCTCAGACCCTACAGAACCCTTTCTTAATTTACTAGCTATATAGTTTGGGCTTGATCACTCAGCTTTCCAAATCAGCATACACGTATATTGAATACATAAGTATACCTTATCTATAGCCCCCTGCATTAATAATATTAATATTGCTAATGAAAATTACCAGGACACACTGGAAAACAAGACTTTCTACATACCCATCAATGAGAGGGGCTTGCTTCATTAACTCCACAGCCTGATTAGTTTTAAAAGCCAAACCATCAGAGATGAAAAGCAAGAGCCACAGGAATAGCTTCAAAGGCCCTCTCCTCATTTCCACAGAGATGTTACCTGGAGAGGGCAACCACCACGGAATGCTGGCTATGAAGAACAACTTTGCAAAGGTTCTAGGCAATGATTTTGGCAGAGATTGTCTCTATTGTTGGTCAGGCACAAGTAAAGGAAGTTCTGCCGGAAAACAGAAATAATGAACAGTGTAAGAAAGCAGAGTAGGTGGATGATGTTATGATAATCAGTTCCCTTTTTCTAAGTAAGAGATTAACACTTGTGACAGCTGTTTGAAAGTTGATCAGTAGGTATTTGTAGTTACGCCTTCCTTACAAAAACTGTCTTTGCCAATTGAAGTTAAAGTTGTTTACTCATTTTGCAGCTGGATGAAATACCTGAGCCTGGTTTTGCATCTATCAACTAGTAATCACATGTCCAAAGCATGCAACTAGAGTTATTTATTTCCATTCAGGAGAGTTAAGCATGAAATTCTCTGAAGATATAAGAATATAGAAGATACAGCCTTTGGTAGAGCAGTCCAGATAATAGTAAAACTTAAGCACTTCTTCACTGGGTCATCCTTACAGTTAGTGGTGCCCCAAATAAGGGGTGGGGACCGCTCTCAGGGCTGGGGAGGGACAAGCAGACAGGCAAAAAGGCATAGATATGGGAACTCTCCCCCTTCACCTGGGGTCCCGGGTGCTGCCCAGGGCTCCGCCGCCAGCCCTGCACTGGAATCCCCCATGCACAGGATGTGGCTGCCTCTGGCACCACCGAATGGGTGCACGTGGTGTTTGCCCTTTATAAGAACATAAGAATGGCCATACTGGGTCAGACCAAGGTCCATCCAGCCCAGCATCCCATCTGCTGACGGTGGCCAATGCCAGGTGCCCCAGAGAAGGAGAACAGAAGACAATGATCAAGTGATTTATCTCCTGCCATCCATCTCCTGCCCTTGTTCTGAAGGCTAGGGCACCATACTTTATCCCTGGCTAATAGCCATTTATGGACCTAACCTGCAAAAATTTATCAAGCTCTTTTTTAAACCCTGATAGAGTCCCGGCCTTCACAGCCTCCTCGGGCAAGGAGTTCCACAGGTTGACTGTGCGCTGTGTGAAGAAAAATTTCCTTTTATTAGTTTTGAACCTACTACCCATCAATTTCATTTGGTGTCCCCTAGTTCTTGTATTATGGGAAAAGGTAAATAATTTTTCTATATTCACTTTCTCCACACCATTCATGATTTTATATACCTCTATCATATCGCCCCTCAATCGCCTCTTTTCCAAACTGAAAAGTCCCAGTCTCTCTAGCCTCTCCCCATATGGGACCCGTTCCAAGCCCCTAATCATCTTAGTTGCCCTTTTCTGAACCTTTTCTAATGCCAATATATCTTTTTTGAGGTGAGGAGACCACATCTGCACGCAGTACTCAAGATGTGGGCGTACCATAGTTTTATATAGGGGAAGTATGATATCTTTTGTCTTATTATCGATCCCTTTTTTAATAATTCCTAACATCCTATTTGCCTTACTAACTGCCGCTGCACACTGCATGGATGTCTTCAGAGAACTATGTAGGCCTCCCATAGTAGCAGGGAAGAAGACATCCTTATTATGTAGGCCTCCCATAGTAGCAGGGAAGAAGACATCCTTATTAAACAGATTAATAATGATAAAACCACAGAAAGTGGAGATCCAGAGACAGCTGTAGTTTCTGACATGAATTTAAATTACTCACCTAATGATTGTGGTACCTTTCAGAATGTTGTTATTTCCATTTTAGTGGAACTTTATATTACAAACCCCAAATTGAACAAAAGTGAATGGATTTGTATTCATTAACTTACAAACAGCCCATTGAAAACAGTTTGATATTTCAAACCAAAATACCTCATTATTTTGTGGGTACATTACACACGTAGAGTCTGAAGCAAAAAATGAAGTTGACCAGACTAAAGTCCTGTGGCACCTTATAGACTAACAGATATAATATTGGAGCATAAGTTTTCATGGGCAAAGACCCACTTCATCAGATGCAGGCTACTTGTACTGTCCAAGCTCAGAGGAATGAGAGTAAGATGATTAAATGAGAACATGGAGATTCTTTTTAGCAATGTAAGGTGTTACTCGCTCATTTAGAATTTTTAAAAATGCTAGTTTAACCCAGCGCTCTCTGTTAAGTAAGGCTTCTCTTTTTAAAGCCAAAGAACCAAAGATATTAAAATAAAAATCATTTTGCAAACACATTGTGGGTATGACATTTTATTAGTTCTACATTCTTTTGCTAGATTTCATGCACGGCCTATTCTGAATATGACCTTTAGGTTCACATTTTGTGCCACTGGTCCTTGGAGCTTGCTGGAAAGATAGCAGCTGCTGGTCTGGTGATTTTCTTTTTCTTTGGCAGATTTCAAATGTGCCTTTTCTATGGAGGAGCTAGCGTAGTCCTTTTCCACACTACAAGTGTGGGAACTGTACAGTAAACACAAGCTTGCAGGCACTTGGAAAGCTGCCAAACATGTGGATGTGATGATACTATGGTATCTGCAATTGCAAAACATACTTATTGGAAAAATAATGCTCGATGACTAACACCATAACTTTCAACTCCCACAGGATCAACCCTGCCACAACCCCCTGATCAAGGATAGCAGCTACAGAACTCTCTCAAATGACGTCATTTCCCAGATAATCAAACATGGCCATGGCTGCTTCAAGAACTAGAAAAAAATCCAAGCCAGTCTGTGTGTGTTTAACAGCCTGTATATAGTACCACTATCATATTGATTAAAATCCAAGTCTAAGCTAGATCTGAAGGAATGCTTCCACTACAGCTGGCTTGAATGGGAGAGAAACCGTGGGTGCATTTGTGCAAATAGTTTGCTCCTGCTCTGCTAAATTTGTTAGCTATTGAGCAGAAGGATGATAAGCAATAGTTTGTTCATTGTAATCAACTTAATTTATGACCTAAATACAAGGATAACTAAATTATGGTTACATGTTTGTAATTTTAAGGGAATACAGAAAAGTAAGCTTGTGTGCCCTTGTAGTGAAGAAGGCTAACGGCATACTGGGGTGAATTAGGAGGAGCATTTCCAGCAGATCTAGAGAAGTTATTATTCCCCTCTATTCGACACTGATGAGGCCACATCTGGAGTACTGCGTCCAGTTCTGGGCCCCCCACTATAGATAGGATGTGGATGCATTGGAGCAGGTTCGGTGGAGGGCAATGAAAATGATTAAGGGGCTGGAGCACATGACCTATGAGGAGCAGCCAAGAGATTTGGGTTTATTTAGTTTGCAGAAGAAAAGACTGAGGGGTGATTTAATAGCAGCCTTCAACTTTCTGAAAGGGGGCTCTAAAAAGAATGGAGAGCATTGTTCTCAGTGGTGACAGATGGCAGAACAAGGAACAATGGTCTGAAGTTACAGAGGGAGCAGTGTAGATTGGCTATTAGGAAAAAAACTTTCACCAGGAGGGTGGTGAAGCACTGGAATGTGTTACCGAGAGAGATGGTGGAATCTCCAGACATAGAGGTTTTAAAGCCCTGGTTTGACATAGTCATGGCTGGGATGATTTAGTTGGGGTTGATCCTGCTTTAGGCAGAGGGCTGGACTAGATGACCTCCTGAGGTCCCTCTCAGCTTCAGAATTCTATGATTTGAAAAAAGGAATTTGCAAATGCAGGGGCCTGACATTCTGAGCTCTATGAGGGAGAAGGGAAGGTTGTTCTGGTAAGTAGGCTATAAAGCATTCCCTTTTCTGGACTGATTCTCCCCCACTATTCAAAGAACAGAGCTATACAGGTGTCATTAGGTGCCTCTTTTCTGATGTTAATGTGTTGGAGTTGTGCTCACTGGGAGATGAAATCATTTGAGACTGACAGGCAGAAGTCACAGCCAAGGAGTGGATGGCAGTGAATGGTAACTGAGAGCCAGCAGATGTGTTACAATGGACCATCAGGGTAGCAGTAAGAGCAAGATGCTTCTTTACCCCTTCACCCCCTCAGGATGGGAGGTGGATTCTGCCGATGCACCTTTGATCTCTGGGTCTATCCTGACCAAGGGCAGAGACTGTGAGTGGGGTGCAGAGAAGGGGACATTCAGATTGCAGGACTTAAGAACCTGAGAGGAAGAGGACACTGCCCTGCCTGCTTGGGATAGGACTTTCACTCATGGTTTGTCTGTGAACTCTGTGGCATTTTCCCCAATTAATGCCAAGTTACTTTCCTCTCTTTTATCAAAAGTTTCTTTCTACACTCAGACTCTGTGCTGGTGAGTGGGGAAGAATTGTCTCTGAGAGGCACCCAGAGTGGTGTGTGAATTTCCCAGGTTACTGGTTGGGGGCTTGAGCCAGTTCTGTGTTGGATGGATGGAGAGGAATTCCGTGGCCCTGGCTGCTGCTGGCTCAATCTGGCAGGAAGGTTACACAAACATTGTTCCTTCTGTAAGCACCAAACTGTGCTCGCTTTAGTAATGAGAGCAGTTCCCACCATTCTCTTCTCCGCATTCCAATCTCAGAGAACTCCCACCCTCTGGTTTGCAGAAAGGTCCTCGCCATTCTCCAACAGGGTCCAGGCAGTCCCTGGAAATCCTATGGATTTTCACTGTGGTTGTGCCACAAATGACAGAAGACATATCTGAGCTGAAGCCACAGAAATTCTCCATGTTTCTCCTATGTTAACTGGTCTCAGGGAGACATGTGGGTTACAAGAATCTTCTCTAGACAGTGCGTAAATTGCAATTCACTGATTAGTGTTGTGCAGTATCAAGTGAAAGTCGGTGCCGTGCTCAGCACTAGTGTCGGCATGAAACAAACTTATGGATATAGCGTAAGGGGTTATGTATATACATTGAATATTAAATTCTTAAAATCTGTGGCTAAGGACTGGCCAACAGCAAAGGGGAAACAAAGGGTTTCTGTCAGATGAGAAATTCTTGCCTATTTGGCTGTTTACATGCAAATTCTGTCTTGTATGGGTCACCTTTAGCCAGTCTGCATGAATACTAACAAGGGACAGTGAAATATTCAAAGAAATTAAAATAACAGGAGGATGTAAGCAGTGATGTCCATAAGGAACATGAAGCAGGGACATTGAGACCTCTGTTGAGTGTAAGCCAAGAACCCTCAACTCCAGGGTTAACTTCAATAGCAACTGCAGTTATGAGAAGTCAGGCACTAGTTATCCAGTTGGACTTCCAAACAAAAGAGACCTAAAATATAGCAGGCAAAGGTATCAACATAGTTAGCTTTCTCAGTGCCACAGAAGTCAGTCAGGGCTAGATTAAAAGTCAGCCCCTCTCCAACTAATTCAAAACCAAGTTTTGTCAAGATTTTCTTGTGCTTAATTTTGTGAGCTCAGGAAGTGACAGAAACTGAAAAATGCTTGTGTTACAGCCTGGTGTGAATGCCAGTGCAAGAGCATTGACCCATTTAGTTCCATTTCTCAAGGGCTAAGGCTACACTGAGGTTTCTATGTCAGGGTATGTTTGTATCCTGAAATAGTAACCCCACAGCCAAACACTGCACTCTAGTGTAGTATGTGGTTCCCGCTACCCCTCATTGTGAAAGGGATAGCAGGAAGTTTGAAACAGGCACTTATTTCAAACTTCAGTGCCATGTAGCTGTCAAAAAATTTGAAATGTTATCTCAAAATAACTTGTACAATTTGAGGAATGCAAATTATGTAAATTATTTCGAGATAGAGCTACAGTGTAGCCCTAGCCAAGATCAGTGAAGCACAGAAAGGAAATAAAAGTGGGGAAAAAGTAAATCTATTTATTTATGTTATTATTTTCAACTCATGTTTAACTGATAAAATCAAAATGAGAAAGAAACCCTTCTTTGACGTAAGTGTCCATTAATGGTTCTCAAGTTTTTATTGTATACTTAGCCACTGAATGCTGCTCCATTAATTGTGGTTGGCTGTAACATGCAATCATCTATTACACTGGCTTTGCTAGGGCTTAGTCAGACTAGTCACCCCTTGTATTGCCACCCACTTTATCACACCATTTCCTTCCTGTATCTGCTATACTCCCCCACTGCTGTCTCAGTGCATTACATTCTTCAGAGATTATGTGAAGCAGCCTACCTCACACTGCTACATACTGACTCCATAAACCTGTAGTCTGCATTTATCAATGTTCAAATGATCCCCAGGGAGTCCCTACTGGTTGAGAGAAGCTGGAAGGACATTAGACACTTCAGAGAAGTAGGGGCTACAGGTAACTTAATTTACACCCATTCCTTCATTATACTCTTGGGCTGGATCTCAGAGCCACTCTTCCAGCAGCTCCACGTTAATGAGCAGTCTTGCAATTGCTAATGCATATCGCCGGGGCTCATTAGCATAGCCGTGTGATATCTCGCCCTCGGCAGTGGGGGTGTGCCGGCAGTAAAGAGTCCATGTGGACATGCAACTGCCAGGAAAATCCCCCTCTATTGCCAGATGCTTATACCAGGGGGTTTTTCCCGGCAGAGGCATATCCATATGGCCTCTTTACCGCTGGCACATCCCTCTGCCAAGAGCGAGATCTTGTGTGGCTATGCTAATGAGCTGTGAGACTATCCTAATGAGCAGCCATTTGCAACTGCGAGACTGGTCATTAGCATGGGAGAGCGGCTCCATGTAGACCCAGCCATGATATCCTTCCATGGACTAAATACAATACCTTAAACTACTCTGTACTATAGATTCCAGCTGGATACATTCAGAGTTGATACCATAACAGCTTCTGTCTTGACAGACCCAGGGTTTCAACAAGGGACCTGTAGGATTGCTAGCATAAGGGTCAATTACTCAAGCTCGAGCCAGCCTCTAGAGCTGCAGCCTCCTTCTTAGCCCAAGTGCAGACACACATGAGATGTGCTTGAACTAAAAAGCTGACTACTGCAATGTGGATGTTATCACACAAACTAACCACACAAACACAGTCCTACCTGACACATGGCTTCATAAGGAACCCATGCTGCCGCCTGTACCACAACGGCCACTCTGCTATTTTTATCACACTAACTCAAGCAAAGCTAGCAGGCCTACACTAACAGCCTCACTTTCTCTGAGCCGTGTGAACTGGGCACATGGGAATGCATAATTCCCACTGACCCACTGGTCACAGATGGGATATGTATTTACACATTGGTAATGAAAGTTGCTTTAAGTCTTCGTCTACCATTGTCAATGCGCAAGTTACACCAACTTACCTTCCTTGCAGATTTGCCTGTGAATTTGGCCCTCATTCTCAGAGGAATCCACTAATGAGTGTGCCTGTCTACAGCAGCCTTTATATTGGAGACAGACCACAGACCAGGGGTGTAGAAGTTCAGGGATGGGTGACAGAGGCAGCCAAGTTTCCAAAGTTGATAGCTTAACCATGCTCTGTGCAAATCTGTCTGGAACTTTTTATGCATATTGCCTTGTAATTATTAAATATCTGTTTGTGACATTCCTGTGAAGCTCACATAAAAAAAACGTGTCTTTATAAATTGCAAGTGTCAACTTGTAACAGAGTACACAGGCCCCGAGAACAAAGAGGGAATTGTACCAGCCTGAAATCACCCTGCCTTGCTTTCTGCACCAGCACCAGCCACCCCAGGGAATGCTTCTGGTATTGCTTTCTGTTTCAGGGAGCACAACCACAGGAGAGCCTGGCTTGTTGTGGGGTGGGAATGGCAGTTTCCCACAAAAGCAGTTTCTCCATCCCACAGGGTTCCTGTGGGATGGAGAAGGGTTTATTTTGAAAGTTTACTCTGATCTCCAACAAAAGCCACATTCCCATATGGTTACATAGAATTGCCAACATGAGTGTTGATAACATGTTTCTTTGCATCCCACCCTTCTCACTATATCATAGTTAACAAGCAATACTCACCTACAGTAAACTCTTTCTTATCTGGCTGCCCCAGGAGGCTGCCAAGTGGTTGCCAGATAGTCAAATATTCTGGATAATAGAGAGTTATAACCAGCAATGCATAACACTAAAGAAAAAAGGTATTAAGAAACAAACAAAAATGTATGCAGGGTACTTAATTTACCAAGAACAGTTGTACTGCACACTGTAAACTTATACAGGTTGAACTTCTCTAAACCAAAACTCCCGTGGCTGGCAAATGCCGTAATCCAGCATGATCTTAGTTAGTTAAACACCATTTATCATAGGTGTGCCAGGTTTCACTTGGTCCCAGAAAGTTTATTTACAGCCACCAGTCCTGGCTCTCAGTGTTCTAAGCTGTTATTTAGGTATAATTAACCTCTAAATGTCTTCTAAGAGGCCTGTAAGCAGTGGAAGTGTTGGTAACGTGCTAAAAAATATTGACCTCCCATCATCCAGAAAATTCTCTCATCCTGCACTGATCAGGTCCCAAGGATGCTAGATAAGAAAGGTTCAGCCAGTATTGTATTTGCTTTCACTATACTGTACTTATGGAAAGCATAACTAATATTAACCTCTGGTTAAAATGCCAGTTATTTGAGAGTTCTGGGTGATAGAATGCCATATCTGTAAGAATTTACTGTACTTACCCTGGGGGTATTTCTTGTTGTTTTTTACAGTATGCAGCAATTCCAGATCTTACTGTACAGAGATGAAAAAATAAGACTGTTGGCAACCTTATGTGGTACTGAGCACCCTCACCTCCCTCTGAAGTCAGCATTATACAGGTCTCTCATCACCTCCTTCGATCAGATCCCAGGAATGCAGGCCCCTTCCAGGACAGCTTCTCCCTCACCAGCTACTCTGCACTGAAGGGAAGCATTTATGCCTTGTGCCTATTTTAGTCAATCAGAACAAGAGTTCTTATTAACCTTAAATAGGCTCCCTGTGTAAGAGTGCCTGCTGCATGAGACACCAGCTCTGTTTTGAAACGTTCTTGCGGTCTAGAAGCCAGAGCAGTGAGATTTGGGTGAAAATAATTTGATCAATTTATATTGCTTGATTTAGACCAAGGATATTTTAAGCCATAGAGAAAGTATAAAGAGATTCTGAACTCAGTTGTTTTGTCAATTGTCAAAATCCAGCTGAAAACCCTGAGCGTTCTCCATTCAGCTTTCTAAACCTGGATAGCACATAGCCTCCACAAGGGCGTTCAGGCATGTCTCTTAGACCAGTGGTCCCAAACTTTTCAGGGTCACACCCTCACTTACAACTGTCTATCTACCAACCTCACTCCTTCTGGAACCAGGGCTGAGAGCAAGGCCATAGCTCCTGGGGGGAGGTGGTTGGGAGGGAGATGGGTTTCAGGAGGCTGAGGCTGGAGCCACAGCTGGAGGTGGGTCAGGGGCCAGAATGGAACTGCAGACAGGGGCATAGGCTGAGGGAAGTAGCATGGCAGCTGGGACTAAGGCCAGGGGTTGGAGCTGCAGCTCAAACTAGGAGTCAAATCTGCAGCCAGATCATGGTGAGAGGACAAGGCCGGAGCTTCAAACAGAGCCACATCCACAAGCTAGTGCTGTGTCCATGGCCAGAGAAGAGCTGGGAACAGAGCAGGGCTGGGTAGCATTACTGCCCTGTCCCTCCAGAGGCTGGCCTGGGCGCTGCTTCATCCTCAAATGTTCCTCTGTGCCCTCCCACCCCCAGTTTGCAGACCTGTGTCTTAGCCCTTTAAAGAGATTCATCACTTCAGCTACCAAGCACATTTCAGTACTGACAATTTTAGTGATAGCCAGAGCATGTGAGCAATACCCACTTGTGCACTTGTGCTTTGTTTTGTTACACTGAAATGTTTCAAATGTCTGCAATCAAAAGGTTCTGTGGTCTACAGTAAACTGCAACTGCTAGCTCTGGAAACCGGATGTCAGAGACTCTGAGCCACCCCCCTGCCCCTCCCCACCTCTTTCCCTGTTCTGTTCTTTTTCATTTTCACCAAAAAACTCAAGGTTGTGACCAATGATCCTTAAAACAGTTCCCTGGAATTTTGAAATTAATAGGATACTGCATTCAAAACTTACCATATACAGAGAAATGCCACAGAGGTGACAGACAAGGTGAGTGAGGTAAAATTTTCAATTGGACTGACTTCTGTTGTGAGAAAGACAAACTTTCAAACCACAAAGAGCTTGAGAGGCTATTGCCTCAGCTACTTTGCCTACTATCTCATTAACTATTTAAAAGAAGATGGAGGTAGTACCTAAACAATTCAAAAACAAAAAATACCCATGCTTCAAACCTATTTGAGATTGTTAATTGACAATGCAAGTGTAAGTATTAAGACAAAATACCTTAAAGGAAAGTAACATTTTCCTGTCCACGTTATACCTTTCTAGAGCCTGTAAGATAGATTTAACAGCAATTTTAAATATTTGACCAAACAATTCTAATGTCATGCACTACAAGATTTTCCTAGGTAATACTGCCATTTGAAAGAAAATATTTAGATACTGAAACAAGGAAGACCAAAATTTACAGATCATTTATAGGCTTATAACAAAATATAAAATTATTATGGAGTGGAAGAAACTCAGTTTTCTGAATGGAATGCCAGTCTTACAAACAACAAGTAGTTATAAAAAAACATTTCCCCAGTGTTGACAATGAAAATGAGGTCAATGAAGAACAAGCTGACACTCCTTCACATACCAATATTTTCAGCATATTGGAAATCATTTTGAAGCAAAATTGGCAACTGATGCAGCATACCCTGCTGCAATTTATGCCCAGACCTACTGTAATTCTGAGATATTCAATTGTATGAATTTTGATTTTATGAACTGCTCAAGCCACAATTAGTTCCCAAGACAGGGGTTCTACAGTGCTTTAATATAAAGTAGTATTTTGACTTGCTAGTCTTGTGATGTCCTTAAGCCATCTTGTACATGGGCAGTCAATGTACATTATCATTTAGTGCTTTTCAAAGGCTTTTACAAATAGTCTATCAGCACTGTAAACACTACAGCTAAGCTAAACAGGGTGCAGTAAGCATTCTTAGTTAAACGGCACTATGCATACAAGTATAAAATCCACCCAGCCATTTTCTCTTCTGTCTGAATAAAGCTCACAATTGAGCAGGAGAGCGCTTTGGAGCTTTTTCTTGTTTATGGAAATGTTCTTTGGTGCCAGTTACCTTCTTTGGACAATGACAAAGAAGCAAGATCCACATTCCACTGGGTAGGAAACAGCAAGAGCCTGGCACTGCTTACTTTTGGCTTCACATCCGCAGCAAAGGACTCTGCTTCTTTTAGGACTCTAGCACACTCATAACTGGCTTCATAATCAGTCTTAGGAGCCTTCTGCCACCTGATAAGCACACCCCACACCACCACAGTCCCACTCCCTGTCTGTAACTGCTGAAAAGCAGAAGTTATGACTTTCCAGGCTGCTCAGCTTCTCTGTCAGCTCCCCCTCGTGGGCAAAACTACAGTAAACTCTCATATCCAGCAGCCTGGGTTGCAGGATATTCAAATATTTTGGATAACAGAGAGGGATACACAGCAATGCATAACAACAAAGAAAAACAAGATTCGATGTTAAGAAACAAACAAAAACATATGCAGAGTACTTAATTTACCAACAACAGTAGTACTGGACACTGTAAACTTATAGTAACAGAGAGAAAGCCGTGCTAGTCTATACACTATCAAAACAAAAAGCAGTCAAGTAGCACATTAAAGACTAGCAAAATAGTTTATTAGGTGAGCTTTCGTGGGACAGACCCACTTCTTCAGACCATAGCCAGACCAGAACAGACTCAATATTTAAGGCACAGAGAACCAAAAACAGTAAGCAAGGAGGACAAATCAGAAAAAGATAATCAAGGGGAGCAAATCAGAGAGTGTAGGGGTGGTGGGGAAGGTCAAGAATTAGATTGAGCCAAGTATGCAGACGAGCCCCTGTAGTGACTCAGAAAGTTCCCATCACGATTTAAACCATGTGTTAATGTGCCGAATTTGAATATAAAAGCCAGATCATCTGCTTCCCTTTCCAGAACGGTGCGATAATGCTTCTTCAGTAACACACATACCTTTATGTCATTGACAGAATGCCCCATTCCATTAAAATGTTGACTAACTGGTTTGTGGATCTGGAGTGTTTTGATGTCTGTTTTGTGTCCATTGACCCTTTGTGTAAGGGAGTTAGAAGTCTGTCCAATATACAAAGCATCTGGGCATTGTTGGCACATGATGGCATATATGATGTTAGTAGAGGAGCATGAGAAAGTGCCCGTGATTCTGTGAGTAACCTGGTTAGGTCCAGTGATGGTATTTCCAGAGAATATATGTGGACAAAGCTGGCAGCGGGCTTTGTTGCAGGGAAAGGTTCCAGGACTGGTGTTCCTGGAGTACAGACTGTGGCTGTTTGTGAGGATCCTCATAAGGTTGGGAGGTTGTGTGTAGGAGAGAACAGGCATGTCACCTAGGGCCTTCTGGAGTGTAGCATCCTGATTAAGGATAGGTTGTAGGTCTTTAATAATTTGTTGGAGTGGTTTGAGTTTGGGGGCTGTAGGTGATGACCAGTGGTGTTCTGTTCTTGGCTTTTTTGGGCCGATCTTGGAGTAGCTGGTCTCTGGGTATTTGTCTGGCCCTGTCGATTTGTTTTTTTACTTCTCCTGGTGGGTAATTCAGGTTTATGAATATTTGGTAAAGTTCTTGTAGTTTTTGGTCTCTGTCAGTTGGATCAGAGCAAATGCGATTGTACCTAAGAGCTTGACTATAAACAATGGATCTAGTCACGTGTGCAGGATGGAAACTAGATGGGTGTAGATAAGTATAGCGATCAGTAGGTTTTTGGTACAGTGTGGTACTGATCAGGCCATCCTAGATTAGTACTGTAGTGTCCAGGAAATGTATCTCTTGCATGTTGTAATCGAGGCATAAGTTGATGGTGGGGTGTAGATTGTTAAAGTCTCTGTGGAATTCTTCTAGAGCCTCTGTACCATGGGTACAAATCATAAAGATGTCATCAATGTATCTGAAGTAGAGGAGTGGTAATAGGGGATGAGAGCTGAGGAATCATTGGACCAGGTCAGCCATAAATATATTAGCATATTGTGGGGCCATGCGGGTGCCCATAGCAGTTCCACTAATCTGGAGGTATAAATTGTCCCCAAAATGGAAATGATTGTGTGTGAGAACAAAGTTACAGAGGTCAGACACCAGATTGGCTGTGGTGGCATCAGGGATGGTATTCCTGATTGCTTGTAATCCGTCTTTATGTGGAATGTTAGTGTACAGAGCCTCTACATCCATTGTGGCAAGGATGGCGTTATCAGGAACTTTTCTGATGTTTTGTAATTTCCTCCGACTTCCCAACCCTCCACTCTCTGATTTGCTCACCTTGATTATCTTTTTCTGATTTGTCCTCCTTGCTTACTGTTTTTGGTTCTCTGTGCCTTAAATATTGAGTCTGTTCTGGTCTGGCTATGGTCTGAAGAAGTGGGTCTGTCCCACGAAAGCTCACCTAATAAACTATTTTGCTAGTCTTTAAAGTGCTACTTGACTGCTTTTTGTTTTGATAGTGTAAACTTATACTGTACTTGCTTATTTCTTAGAATCATAGAATCATAGGGCTGGAAGGGACCTTAGATGGCCATCTAGTCCAGCCCCCTGCTTCAAGCAGGATCAACCCCAACTAAGTCATCAATTTATTTGTTGGTATTTACTTTCACTATATTGTACTTATGGAAAATGTAACTAAAATTTGCTTGTGGTTAACATGCCAGTTATCTGAGAGTTCCAGAGGGTAGAATGCTGGATATGAAAGAGTTTGCTGTAGTAGGTCTAATCTTTGCATGTCCCCCTCCACCCTGCACACCAAAAAGGTGCTCACTTTAGAAGCAGAGTGGACTGTGTTTTGGTTTACGTGTATTGAAGCAGGAGCTTCATCTGGTACAGCTAGATTTAGGGAAATGACACAGACTGGTATTGCCCTAATTGTATCTGTTTCTCAGCCAGTTAAGTTAACTGTACAAAACAGTGTAAAAACCAAGTCTTAAGACCTCTTGAATTAAACCAGTGCAAATCTCTATGTGCATGCTTATGTGGGCCTGAGAGTGGCTCATCCTAAACCCTAAACCTGTTTCCAACCATTCTAAAATATAGAAAAAATAGGTACCCTTTTTAATCTTTTTGTTAATTAACTGTATCAGTTTAACTAAACCAAATTACTCCACTACAAAATGTGTGTAGACAAAGCCTTAAGCAGTTTCCAAAGAATTATTGCACATGACAGCCTAGTCAATGTTATTTCTAGGAAGGCATAGTTATTTCTGTGAGGCTGTGGCCACACTTGGCCAAAACTTTGAAACAGCCATGCAAATGGCCATTTTGAAGATTACTAATGAAGCGCTGAACTGAATATTCAGCGCTTCATTAGCATTAGGACGCTTCTGGCTGCAGCACTTCGAAAGCGCCGCCTTTGAAAGCGCGTGGCTCGGCACGGCTACACGGGGGTCCTTTTCGAAAGGACCCTGCTCCTTTCAAAATCCCCTTATTCCCCTCCGCTGAGAGGAATAAGGGGATTTGACCCCCGTGTAGCTGCGCCGAGCCATGCACTTTTGAAGGCAGCACTTTCGAAGTGCCGCGGCTGGAAGCGTCCTAACGCTAATGAAGCGCTGAATATTCAATTCAGCACTTAATTAGTAATCTTTGAAATGGCAATTTGCATGGCCATTTCGAAGTTTTGGCCAAGTGTGGCCACAGCCTGAGAGTTAGAAAATTAGGCTAGGTCTACACTGACCTGTAGTGCTGGCAGCTTCGTGCTAATAAGTAGTCTTGCAATTGCAAATGGCTGCTCATTAGCATAATCACACAACTAATTAGCACAGCCACAAGAGATCTTGCTGCCAGCAGGGTCATGCAAATAAGGGCACTCAACAATGTGAATAGCCTTTCAGTTGCATAGTCATGTGCCTCGTTTGCATAGTCATGCAAGATCGCTGCCCTGGCAGAGGCTTCTGTTGCCAAAAAACAAGCCATGTAAATGGTGTTCAGTCAGCCAAAATCCCTCTACTCAGCAGCCCCTTATCCCTGGAAAAATGAGGGATAAAGAGCTGTCAAGAGGTGGGGCAGGGGAGGGTTGGTTGAGAGAACCCCATCTACACAGTTTGTTTTGTGATGACAGAAGCCTCGGCTGGCACAGCCGTCTCCTGTGACTATTCAAATGAGCGGCCATCTGCATTGTCGAGTACCCTTATTTGCATGGCCCTGCCAGCAGCAGTGCACTGGGTAGATATGGCCCTAGAGAAATTTTCAAACAAAATTAGGCTCTAAAGGTAACTTTAGCGACTCTTTAGGATAAGGCCTTGTGCCTACTTGGGTAAAGCCTGTGGCACAACACTGCAGTCTGTCACGTTAATTTGAATTTGAAGCAACTTCTCAGAGTTGGTGCCCAAAAAGTCTTTGTTATTGCATGTACCAGCCCTGCCAATGGGGGGGAGGGCGGCAAAGGGGGCAGTTGTCCCTGGTTCTGGTGTTTCAAGGGATCCCAGAGCTCCAGCCACTGCCACTGCTACTTTGGCGGCAGTGGCAGCTGGAGCTCCAGGCCCCTTTGAAATGTTGTGACAGCACTGCTCCAGCTGTACGCAGCTCAGTGCTGCAGTCCAGGCAATGCTGAGGGCTGACGGCCCTGGCCCGGCCCCTTATGCACTTCCACGGTGCAGTGCCAGCTCTCCCTCCCACCTAGCCTCAGTGCTTGCAACGACTGTTGGCACTGCTGACATGTACTATATTTTTAAGCTGGATGTATGGCAGATGCTTATAGCTGTCAAAATCTTTAAACTAAACTGCCAGATTTTTTAAAGTATTTGGTCATGTAAAAGTAGAGATTAATCCCCAAGTGGGGTTTGTAGAAGTTTCACTTTGGAGACGTAAGTTTCCTAGTACTCCTGAAAATCTTACTAGGCACCCACCTGCATCTTGTCTTTCACCTATATGCTTTAAAAACTTGACCTCATTGAAAGTCAGTGTTATCTCAAAGGTTTCAATTACACAAGTTCTTACTGCTTACATCCCTTTTTAGAGGAGGGAGGGGAAAATTTCCAGCAGTTACCACGATGCCTTTGCCAATTTACAAATGAGTACTAGCCCTATTCTTGAAAAAAGACCAGGGTCTTAATTGTTTCATCTAAAAGAACTGCAGAGGCATACAAAAACTGGAATAATCTGGTTAAAAAGTTACACCCAGTTGCTCCAGGATAGATCAAGATTCTTAAAAGGAATGTTTGTTATCATTTCAACAAAAACAAGGCTGGCTGTAAGGAAGCAAACAGAAATCCCATTCCCATCAGAATAGTAGCTGGAGATTGTTACTACAGTGAGCATCTGTTATAAACATTTTCTACCACGTCACAGGAACTACAGTATCCAAAACAAAAGATATTTAAGGTCAGGACAAATTCTCTTTTGTCAAGTGTTCTCGACGCCGAGCCTTGACCATAAAGCCTAGCTTTGCCACAAGAGCCACGTCTATTCCATACTCGCTGACGTACCCAGCCTTGCTCAGGTCCTCAATAGAGGTATTTTTGTTGTTCTTTTGGAAATGTAAAGGAAAATGTATGTCATGTTTAAATAGCAGCCTCATGCTTTATTTAAATAGCGGAGCCCAGGGAAGGAAGTTGGGGTGGAGGAAGTAGGCCAGGAGGTTGGGTGGGGGCTCAGGGCAAGGAGTGGGGCTGCTAGAGGCAGGGCAGAAGGCTGGTTACACTGGGGAGGGTGGGTCTCAGAGCAGGGGGATAGGTGAGGGAGGGCTGGGCCAGGCTGGGGGTGCAGGAGTGGGGGCAGAGGCTGGGAGAGTTGTGGGGGCTGCGTCAGGGGTTGAGGTTGCAGAATTGAGGGTATGTGATGGGGCTTAGGGCAAGGGTGGGGGTGGGAGACAGGGGGCACCTGGCACGGGGGTGGGAGGTGGGGGAGCTTACTGGGGATTGCTGTGGTGGCCTTGGGGCTCGGGGGGGGTCAGGGTCAGGACATGGCTCCTGGACTCCTCTGCCTGTCCCTGCCTGTCTTGGGACAGCTGGTCAGGCTAAAGCTCCTGACTCCCTCGCCTGTCCCTGAAGGGGGCTGGTTTGGGCCACATCTCCTTGCTCCCCTGCCTGCCCCACAGAGGGGACAGGGTTCAGGCCACAGGTTCTGGGCCAGCCTCCTGTCCCTGGGTTGGAGGGGCTGGGCTAGGAAGGGCGAGAAATCGGGCTGTGGCTCCCAGCCCCCCTCCCTAGCCTGAGCTCTGGAGGGTGTCGGGGAGACCAGGGCCAGGCCACTGTGCCTGGGAGCCACTGCACCTGGCCTAGCCTGAGATTCAAGCGGGGGTAGGTCCAGGCTGGGCTATGGCACTGGGCCCAACCCTAGGGTGAACCAGGGCTGCTGGGCCCGAGCTGAAGCTCTGAGCTCTGCCCAGTGTAAACTAGGGAGTGGGGATGAGGCCGTGGCAGGACCTGGCTGCAATTTGAAGGTGTGGAGGGCAGAATTCCTGGTCTCAGCGCGGTGTGGGGGGAAATAATTCCAGGGGGTCAGGGCAGGGGGGTGCATGCTGCGGTTCCTGGCTCCCATGTCTGGAGTGGGAGTATTCCCAGGGGATGGGTTGGGGGGAAGCACTGGAGCTCAGGGGGCCACTTATCTGTCTGGTGGTGAGTTGCGTGGAGAGCCCTGTCTCTGCATGGCCACTGTATTCCTGATGTGGCTGCCCACAGTGGTCACTGCAGAATCCCTGTTCCCTGCGGTCGGTGCCCCCAGTCTAGCATCCCTTTTCTCAGTACCCTTCCCTTGGGATATTCATCATGTCCCACTCTGCAGAAACAACCAGACCCTGACCTTGGTTTGAGTTAGGGTAAGAGGAAGCTCATACCAATTTTCATGGTCATAGTTCTTACAGTATGTGTAGTTCTTGAACAAACATAATGCAGAGAGACAGACACAACAGCTTGACTCTCCAAAATATAGGGAGATTTTGACTCCTGTCACTGAATACTAGTCTCTGCATCAGTCTCTGCCATCTGTTGTAGTTTGTTCCAGTGTGGTATGGCCTTGTGGTTACCCCGACATGTCTACCCATCAGGTGACCACATCCCTTAACAGTCCCTAGCAGCCACCTCTTTATCCCAATATGGCCTTTCCCAGACCCTTTCTTCTAGGTCTTCCGCTCAGTCAAGTTCTTTGCTCTGTGTTAGTTCCTGACCCTTTCACAGCTGAGCTCACGAATTATCATTAAGTTGCCACATCACTGTCAGGTGGGGCCTAGCTGATATATCACAGGCAAGACTAAGCCCAGCTTGCCTTAAAGGGCCAGCCAACCGGAGACTCTGTCCCAGCTCCTATTTCCCTGCTAACACTGAATACAATTCCCTGCCTTTATTTATGGCTTCCCCTCTTCTTCCAATACTAGCAAAGCTACAGAACCATTATGACACCCAACACCAAAAAAAGAGGGGGGGAATTGAATTCCCTCCTCTCACAAAGCCAAATGTGTCAGTGAGCATTATACTTAGGTTTGAGCCTTCTGCAATAAATCCACGGGCTTCAATGAGTTTCCTTTACCTGATAACAGTTCCAACAAAGTCATTGATGTGGTCGAGTTTTAACAATTCACCTTATTATAAGTTCAGTTTGTTTGTTTGTTTGTTTGTTTGTTTTTTGTTTTTAAGTTGCAAAAATCTAATTGTTCCTCTGGCTTGTGATCAGAGGTCTTTGATTTCTTTGACTACATTTGTTTTTCATTTTGAGTTTACATTTCATTATGCCTGCAATTTAGCACTCGAGATGTAACCCTTAATTTGAAGGTCCTCTAACTGGCTCTGCTCTAAAAAAAAATAAATTACAATTGAAAAGATATCTGCACAGCTGTGCTCCATCAAAGCTTTGACTGCTTGTATTGTTTTTGGAGATTTCCAAGTAACTCCAGAAGATATAAACTGGCTGCTCCGTTTGTATTGCATAACTATAATCAGTTACTTTTAGGACACAGCAGTCTAATGTAACAGTATATATTTAAATTTGGGTTACGCTACAAAACCTTATACTTGTAATTCAGCTCCCTTCAGCACACAAGAGCTACTCTGGTTTTAGTAAAAGTACTAGTGTCGCCAGCATTCAAACATTTTTAACTACTGTACCATGAAACTAGATTTTGTGACAGAGTTACATTATTTTTACCACTAACTTAACTAGCATTTAGGACAAGTTCACTTGCACCATTATTAGAATACAGTAAACCCTTGAAATGTGCAATTTCGAGTTGTGCTTAACTTGCAGCCCTGGTTCACCCCCCGCCCCAAGCCCTGGTTCAAATCCCCCGCAGCCCAGCTCACCACCCCGCACATGTGGCTCTGGTTCAAGTCCTCCGGCCCCGGTTCAATCCCTCCACGCACAGTTCCTGCTCAGCTCCACCCTCCCACCGCTTCTGCAGCCTTAACCTGCCCCAGGCTTAACCTCCCTGCCCCCCTCCCACACCCGAACCCACTGCCAGGCTTAACCCTCCCCAGCTGCCCTGCCAATCCCAGGACTTACCTTTCAAAAGGAAATTGATGGGTAGTAGGTTCAAAACTAATAAAAGGAAATTTTTCTTCACACAGCACACAGTCAACATGTGGAACTCCTTGCCGGAGGAGTCTGTGAAGGCCAGGACTCTATCAGGGTTTAAAAAAGAGCTCGATAAATTTTTGCAGGTTAGGTCCATAAATGGCTATCAGCCAGGGGTAAAGTATGGTGCCCTAGCCTTCAGTACAAGGGCAGGAGATGGATGGCAGGAGATAAATCACTTGATCATTGTCTTCTGTTCTCCTTCTCTGGGGCACCTGGCATTGGCCACTGTCGGCAGACGGGATACTGGGCTGGATGGACCTTTGGTCTGACCCAGTATGGCCATTCTTATGTATGTATGTTCTTATACTTCTGAGTAGCTACGTCTACACTGGGATGTGACATCGAAATAGCTTATTTCGATGTAGCGAAATCGAAATAAGCTATTTCGATGAATAGTGTCTACACGTCCTCCAGGGCTGGTGCCGTCGACGTTCAATGTCAATGTTGGACAGCACTACATCGAAGTAGGCGCTGCAGGGGAGCGTCTACACACCAAAGTGGCCCAAATCGAAATAAGGGTGCCAGGAACAGCTGCAGATAGGGTCACAGGGCGGACTAGCACTTCCGGGGCAACAGCAAGCCGCTCCCTTAAAGGGCCCCTCCCAGACACACTCAGCCTGCACAGCATGCAGTCTGCAGAGCCACAGGCACGCACACCCCATGTAAGCAGCATGGACCCCCAGTAGCAGCAGCAGCCAGAGTCCCACCCACCCGCCTCTGGAGGAGCAGTGGCTGCCCTGCTCAGTGCCATGCAGGAGGCAGCTGACCATCTTTTATTTCAGGAAGATGAGATGACGAAGCAGCCCCAGACCTTGCTGCCCTCCCAGCGCCACTCCCCCACCCGCTGCACACACCGCCAGCTGTGGAGATACCCCACGAGCACGGACTGGTGGGAGCGGCTGGTGCTCGGCGAGTGGGACAATGACCACTGGCTCCAGAACTTCAGAATGAGCCAGCAGACATTCCTGGAGCTCTGCCAATGGCTCACTCCTGCCTTATGGCACCAGGACACCCCCCATGCAACGTGCCCTCACCATAGAGAAATGGGTCGGCATCGCTGTCTGGAAGCTGGCCACTCCAGACAGCTACCGATCTGTAGGGCAGCAATTCGGCGTGGGCAAGGCCACCATCGGGGCTCCTCATGGAAGTAAAAGGACCCAGGGGGAGGGGGAAAAGCCCTGGGGGGAGGGGGTAGCCCGGGGGGGGAGCCCTGGAGAGGAGAGGGGGAGCCCGGTGGGGAGGGCCAGACACACCCTGCACACCCCTCACCGGTGCTCTCTCATGTCCTTCCCCTGCAGGTTGTCCGCGCAATCAATGCCCTGCTCCTCCAAAGGCTCGTGCGGCTTGGGGACCCGGATGCCGCCATCGCGGGGTTTGCCAGCCTGGGCTTCCCAAATTGCTTTGGGGCTCTGGATGGGACCCATATCCCCATTCATGCCCAGGAGCACAGCAGAGGACGCTTCCTCAATAGGAAGGGATACCATTCCATGGTCCTCCAGGCCTTGGTGGACAGCTGGGGCCGCTTCTTGGACATTTATGTTGGCTGGACTGGCAGCACCCACGACGCCCGGGTGTTCAGAAATTCGGGCCTGTGCCGCTGGCTGGAGGTGGGGACCTACATCCCCCAGCGGGAGATCCCTGTGGGGGACACCACCATGCCCCTCTGCCTTGTCGCAGATGTGGCGTACCCCCTCCGGCCCTGGCTCATGCACCTTTACACAGGCCATGTCACAGCCAGCCAGGAGTGGTTCAACATGTGCTTGAACCATGCACGCCAGGTGGTCGAGTGCACTTTTGGCCTCCTCAAAGGGCACTGGAGGTGTCTCCTCACCTGCCTGGATGCAGGCCTCACCAACATCCCCCAGGTTGTGGGCGCGTGCAGCGCACTCCACAACCTGGTGGAGAGCAAGGGAGAGGCCTTCTTCCAGGGCTGGGCTGTGGAGGCTGGCAGGGCCGACGTCCAGCCACCTGCTGCCCCCAGTCGCCAGGTCGACCCTGAGGGGATCCGGGTCTGGGAGGCCCTGCGGGCCCATTTTGACCAGGCTGCGGGTTGAACGCTGGCAGGGCCAGCTGCGGGCAAGCCATCCACTGCACCCACCCATCCTCCACAACACTCCCTGCCCCCACGCCCACACGACAGAGAAACCGAGAGCACCCCCCCTCCACACCTCTGCACAATAAAAAAATTGAATTTTTTTAAACAAAACCCTGAAACCCTTTGTATTGTTAATATGAAAACAGAAAATAAGGGGGGAACTATGTACATGGGGGGCAGGTACAAAACAGGGGTAGAACAAAAACTATTTACACAAACATGGGGGGAATGAGTCCAAAGGAGGAGGCCTTGGGGGGCAACGTCCTCAGCCACGCACCTCTATTGTCCTGCGCCTGGTGTTGGGGGGCGTGACCCATGTCTCGGCCAGAGGCCTGGTCGAGGCTGCATGGGGGCCAGGAGAACCGGCAGATACGGCCGGGTGATGTCCGGAGGCCCATGGTCCCCCTCGGTGGCAGGCCCCAGGATGGCCAATGGTGGAAGGACGGCAGGTGGAGCAGCAGGCGGAGTGGCAGGGGGGGCCAAGTGCCGGGCGATGTCCTGGAAGGTGCGCATGAAGGCCCCCCAAGCCTCCTGGGGCCAGGCCAGTGCTCGCTCCTGGAGGTGGAGCTGCCGCTCCTCCACCTGCAGGCGCCGCTCGGACACCTCCAGCTGACTCTGGAGGGTGGTGAGCAGCTGGGGGTCCGTGGACGCCCGCAGATGGCCCCACCGCTGTCGGGCTCATCATGGGGCTGGTCCGTGCTCTGCTGAGGGGCTGGCCTGGTGGGATGGCCCCGGTGGGCTCTCCGGGACCACAGACAGTGCACCGGTGCTCTCCAGGCCGTCCGATGGTGCAGCTGCAGAACAGAGGGGGGAAGAAGAGTGGAGACAGCTGTTAGTCTGGGCCCTGACCCGTGGCCCTTGTCCCGCCACCCCTCTGCTGCTGGTTCCCCATCCCCGTCCCCCAGAGATGCTGCTGCTGCTGCTGATGGGTGTCCAACCCCCCCTGGGGGACCCTAGGTTCCACTCCCCCCATCTCCAGGGTTGGGGCATGGCGCTGTCCTGCTGGGGGGGAAGGGGCTGATGGACTTTTCTGAGGGACATGCCACTGCTGTCCTCGGGGCCATGGTCATCTGGGTGTGTGGAGGGCCCTTGTCATGTCTCTTGTCCCCGCCCCTTAACCCCAGGGGTGTGCACCGGGGGGGTACATACCTGACACTCCGCTCCCACAGTCGGGGGACAGCCATTGGGTGGACACCCTGCTGGAGCTGCGGGAGGGGAGGGCGATCTGGAGCCCCCCGTTGCTGGAAGCCCCCTCCTCCTCCTCCTCCGGTGTCCCAGGGGTGGGCTCCTGGGGGGCCCCTGCGGTGCAGGGCTGGCCTCCGGGGCAGACTCCATCTCCGGGGCCTGCTGGGGCTCGTCGGCCGAGGTGTCAAGGGTGGCTGGGGGGGAGGAGGTGTACCGGGGGCCCAGGATTTCCCTGAGCTCCCCGTAAAAGGGGCAAACGGCGGGGGCGGCCCCAGATTGGCTGGCTGTGTCCCGGGCCCGGGTGTAACCCTGCCGCAGCTCCTTTGCCTTACTCCTGACATGGTCAGGAGTGTGGGCAGGGTGACCCCGGGCAGCCAGGCCCTCGGCCAGCCAAGCGAACACATCTGCATTCTACACAGGAAATAAGGGGGCAGGGAGCTTTAAGGGGCTGCTGCACATGGTGACCATAGAGCTCAGGGGCCGGAGAGAGCATCTCTCAACCCCTCAGCTGATGGCCACCATGGAGGACCCCGCTATTTCGATGTTGCAGGACACGGATCGTCTACACGTACCCTACTTCGACGTTCAAAGTCGAAGTAGGGCGCTATTCCCATCTCCTCATGAGGATAGCAACTTCAACATCTCGCCGCCTTACGTCGATTTCAACTTCGAAATAGCGCTCGCCGCGTGTAGATGCGGCGGGTGCTATTTCGAAGTTGGCGTGGCTACTTCGAAATAGCCAGCTAGTGTAGATGCGGCTAGTGATTACACTGAAAATATTGCTATTTCAAGGCCTCTGCATTTTTCATATAAACATCCCATTTCAATGGTACATTCTTTGAGCTCCCATTTCCTTGCACCAATCGTCTCCTTGCAAAACCCATAGAATCTATCTGTATGTTTATTAGAAACAAATTTAACCGTAATGGACAGTTAAAATTCTAACTACAGCCTCTTCACTTTCTCTCAGTGTGTTTGAGTATATTAGCACTTGATTCATGGAATGTTCCCCTCTGATTTCTTTCACTCCTATTTATTACGGTCATTCCTCTCCCAACACATTCTGAAATAAAATTTTAACCTGCACTTTACTTAAAGAAATTTCTAAATCAGCTTGCTCATTTTAACAGCATCTTTTGCCAGTTTGCTTCTCATTGCCCATTATCCCTACAGGAGCTGGGCTTTGTGCACTGAGCTTTTCAGTGGAGCACTCCCATTTAAGTATTGGACAAGAAGCTGAAATTTGAACGTCTGATGAAATCCAAATAAATCACGAACCAAGAGAAGCGAAGTATTGTTTACACTGTAGCATTAGTCTTGATTCACCAATCTGTGCTGCAACAATTAGCAATTACTCCTATTTGCTCAGCTGGCATAATTTGCAATTTTCCTTGCCTATTTTTGGTATACTCATGCAGCTACACTGGTAGCTGGCCACCAGCTGCTAAAGATAACAAAAAAAAAGGGCTGAAGCTAGGAATTTCTTATTTGCTGCCTTATCAGAAGCACACTGCTGTTTTTATTTCTTGACTTCTAGGCATCTGCCTGGTATTCAGTCATGGCATCTATTGAAAAGGAATAGCATGGAGCTCTGAAAAGATACAGATGATGCGACCTCTTTCTGAAATAGACTTTCTGCCAATATCTATTTGTTGTTAAGCTGATCGTATCCAAGTGCTAAAGCAAACCTGAAAAAGGTGCTGCTACTATATAATTTTTGTTTGCTTAATTATACACTTGGCCTACCAAGGACAATTCTGACACTAAAAAGCAAAACATGGCATTGCTATTTAAATACTTGAGATGATTTCAAAATTTTTTCTGTTTCTTACACTTAAGAATCTGGAATGTCTAATCTGGTCTTCCCTGTTTTCTAGAGTTCCCCCTGGATGTCTCAGAGCAGGGGTACTGTGAGCTCCCCGTCTTTGAAGGGTGTTGAATTTTTAGCAAATGCATTTTCTGTTTATGGTATTATAGTTAAAATTTCAAAAACCGGAAAGTTTTCACGAGGCTAGAGTTTTCTCATGAAGGCAAAACTTGAACTACCAATGCAAATAGTAAGCTGAAAGTCCTTTAAAAAACTTGAGCTGTTCTCAAGTTATATTAAAAGTGTACATAACTACTTCCTCTGTATGACTTCCTTTTATGAGGAATTCATTTCCTTGGTGCAGTGTTCAAAGGGCAAGCAGTACGTCACTACAAACTGAATTACATTTGGCACAAAGTCAAGCAACTGAGTAACCTTAACACTGAAAGTCATTTAAGTATCAATACTGACACAGAGTAAAATGTGAGAGATATTACACTAGTTGCCATAGTGCTTTAAGTGTGGTTCTGTTCTACAGAACTGTTTCAGGAATGGAAATAATAATTTATGCAACAGCACACTTAAAATAAAAACAGGGGACTTGTGCAGTCAGCAAAAATAACCACAAGGTGGAAGTATCTTCCCAGTTAAAGGTCTGAGCTAGAAAGATATTTTTTTAACCTCAAAAGAAATTACACATTCTAATTATCAGACTATGAAAATACCTATATGAAGGGAGTATGAATATTTGCAGTTATGGATGATAAGATAAAATCAATATTAAACGTGAAATGTGTATTTAAGTCAAGAAAATATGAAATCAGGAATAATGGAAATAAAGGTCAGGTCTACTCCGAAATATCATTGAGATGCATAACAACGTTCAGTATTTCAATGCAGGAAGATGATTTTTTTTTTTGCCAGCCCTGTAAATGCACCCTAGGATTAGAAAAATCAAAGACTTTTGCGTCTGCTGCTGCTGTTCTGCATACTGAGTTTTTACCAGTAAGAAAGATTTGGTTGAATACATATCATCTGTGTCTATCGTGGGACTGTGATGTCCTTCATCAACAAAACCTTTAGTGCCTCAGTTTGTGGATTTTGTCCTCACAACACCTGTGTGAGGTACGGAAGTATTACCTCATTTTATAGATGGGAGCTGGAGTCACAGATAAGTCAAATCTTAATATCACTCTGTAGCAGAGTCAAGAATTAGAGCCACATATTCCAAGTCCCAGTCCAATCTCTTAACCATAAGGCCATTTTTGCTTTTAGTTATACCTAGATGTGCATGTGTTCCCGCCCCAAACCCACACATGCAGATGTGTTCCCGCCCACGCATACACCCTCCCTTAAGGGACTGGAGTGGTGTCGCCAACCACACAATTTACTTATCAGTTCTGTAACTGAGGTGAGATAAAACAGAATATAGCTCCCTCAGCTGCAGATGTGATGGCTCTGCAGTGTTATCATGGAATGGTGTCACTAACCCAAATGGTCCTGAATACACATGGGCAATTAAAGGTGACATTTTTACCCTAATGCTTTGCAGAGTAATCCTTTGCTTTGGGACATTGTACTTGGAAAGTTTCTGAAAACTGTCCACTTGCTAGAAATTGAACAAATATTTAACGGCAAATCACACACAGGTATTTGGGGCAGACAGGCTGATTGTCACTGGAGACTCACAAATGGAACAAATGCACACTAAACTTGCAAGTGCAGGTACTGCAAGTCCAGAACATTTAAACATTCAAAAATCATATGATTAGGCTTTTCGAAAATTAAGTCGAGAGCAAGTGAGGGCTGTCAGCTTCACGTGAAAAATGAGTATGAAATTCTAGCCAAAAAATAGACCCCTCAGCAGAATGGTGACAGCATTTAATGTATTGTGGCCTTTGGCCACATCTGACCAGTGTCTGTAATGAGTACTAACAGCTACCATACTAGATAGCTAAAGACAAGGGATGATGGCTTCAATCTTAGTAGATCAGTACTATCCCCACTATCACAACTGGTACTCGCTGGCAGTTAAAGTAGGAAGAGTAGGGAATTAAATGGACATGGAGGAAAATGAACTCTCATTGACGAGAAGGCATATATTAGCATTAGGAAGCCTGTATTAATTGGTCATGCTCTATCTGGACCATGAGGAAAAGATTCCAATACAGCATCTTTCAAGTTGAATAGTCACAGAGAGGCAGCTGTGTTAGCCTGTATCTTCATATAACAAAACAGCAGTCCTGTAGCACTTTCAAAACTAACAAAATAATTTATTAGGTGATGAGCTTTGGTGGGGTAGACCCACTCCATTCTAGATCTGAAGCAGTGGATCTGTTCCACAAAAGCTCATCACTTAATAAATTATTTTGTTGGTCTTTAAAGTGCTACAGGACTCTTTTATTGTTTTGTGAGCATCTTTTAAGAACATTACATTTACATTTAAAGAGGCAACTCAGCTTCCTTCCAAGTATCACCAGATCTGGCTGGCTTCTCATTTTATTTTCCATCTTGCAATGTGGTCAAGAGTAAGAAACGCAAATGGATGCAGGAAGAGATCCATTCATGTGTTTTCCTTTACAGAGTAGGAGTGGAGTGGAATATGGAGCTTATCATGAATCAACTGTTTTTTCTGTTGTCCTTGATAAACTGGGGGACCACTGAGCTCACCCCTTCCCAGAGTCTGGGATCTCTCACCCTGTCCTGCTGAGTCAGGCCCTCAAGCCTCTTCTAGCACACACACAGACTAGGACACACCCAGCTACAGAAAGACAGAGATACTGAAATCAGTACTGCATGGGAGGCTTTCAGCTAAGAAATTGCCCAACACTCACTTGCACATCCCCTCTTTAATGTAACCCAAAACTGTATTGTATTGTGCTGTACTAAAGGCCATGCAGCATAAGCTCACAGAAATTCCTCTCCTCCCTCTATATGGAGGATGCTATGCATAGCCTTTTGGCCCAATCCCTCAGTTATGAATTTCATGCAACTGTAGTTCTCCCTTCCCTTCCGCTCTCCACTCTCTCCTGGCAAAATAATTCCAATCTATGCCTGGAGAGGCTTTAAAAAATTAAGTATTCTAGGAACAAAAAAAGAAGGATGATCTACTTGTATTCTGCTGAGTGTGACCTGATGATGGAAAAGTATTTGCCAGTCCATTAAACATTCTCGTTCTTCAGACTAAAATCCTCTTAGCTCGGAGGCTGCTTTACTACTTGCAGCCAAGTGTCTCACAATTTCTCTACTTCTTTCTTTGTAACCAAGCTTGCTATAAAAGGGTGGTATTAGACTCGAACTAGGTTTCACCCTACTTTCCTCTACACATCTTCGCCCTCACTCCACTGTGAAAAATCTTTGGAAGAAATTAAAACTGTGGTTCAATTCACACTGAAATCTACAAAACATTCAGATTTAAAAACATAAAATAATATGAGTATATTAAAAGAAGGGAAATTTGGAGTCTCAATGCAACTCAAAGACATATGATTCTTTTAAAACTTATGTTCAATGAATCCAAAATGAACAAGTCTGCTTCCAGATTAGCAAGACCTGTAGATCCTTTTCTCATAGAATGCGCCTCACCTAAGTGGTTTTACTTCTTCATTTTAATTTTCAAGATTAGAAATTAAACTTTTGCAAGAAATCTTAAGTGACACTGTGCTATACAACAAGCATCTCTTGTACAAGACTATCAAGGGTTTTGAGAGGAAGTTGGCTGAAATTAGAAGCATCTCTCAAAACAAATGTACATGATGATGTTCAGTGTTGAGTAGACTCTGTGAGGACAAAATATAACCTCACAAAATTACTTTGGCTTCCAAGTGCTCCAAGGCTTTGCTCTTATAAAGCAGTCTGTTCCCTTGGTAGCAGAGAAATGAATAGGCTGATTGTATCTAGACTTGATTTGTGAGAGCACAGTTTTACGTTGAACATCTTTTAGGTGCTACTTCAAGTACACAGTTAATGTTTTCAACTGAAAGATTAACCTGTAATAACCTGATAATAAAAAAAAATTGTTGAGGAGGTTAGATGGACAAAACAACCTTCACACTATACAAAGTATCATTTCTATACCTTCCTCCTGGCTAAACAAAACAGCAGAAATGCAGCACTTTGAAGACTAACAAAATGATATGTTCGGTGATGAGTTTTCGTGGGACAGACCCACTTCATCAGATCAATTTAATTTCCAATACAGAGGTCCAAAAAAAATTTCAATAAAAACTAACAAATCAAGTACATAGGACTGAAGGAGAGGGTGAGGGGTGGGGGATCTTAAGTGTCTTGCTTGAGATCATTATGAGCATCAAAGGAAGGGAAGCAGCCCTTGTAATGCGTGAGGTAATTGTTATCTCTGTTCTTACCAAATGTTAATGTGGCTGTAAAAGTAGGAAGAATTATATTGTTAGAGAAAGATGAATTATACTGTAATAAGTTCAAGGAATACTGTTTGTCCCTCAACAGGAAAGAGCAGATTATGTTAATGTTGTTTGTAGGTATGCAGGATGGATCAGAGTGGAGCCAGGTGTGTCTGGGATAACAGAAGAAGGAACATTAGGTGTTTTAGACAGGAAGTAATTGAGATAACCAGGGAGATATGGACAGGAGATTGCTGAGGCTTGATATGGAAATGAAGATACATGACTAGTCTCATGGGAATCATGTGAGTCTTGCCCCTTTTGTAATCTTGTTAATTTTGCTTTCTTTCATCTGTATAAATCAAGGGGCTTGAGCCCTGTATGGCACTCGCATTTTCTGGGTGCGTTAGCAGAGCAGCTTTGCTAATAAACAGAGTGGTCTGACAAATTTGTGAGTCCTGAGTCTGACTTTGACAATGTGGAGGTTCCACCGAGATGGCAACCATCTTCGCTGAGGCTGTGTGATCCCTGACCGTCTTGCAGGACGACTGTGTTCTGGTAAGGATCCTGGGATCTGACATCAGGATTCTAGTCAGGTAATTATCTCTATGTTTGTCCGGTCTGAGGACTGTCCTGTTTCTGTGTGTATCCATCCTCCCTATGGAGTGTTTGATCTGGGCTCTGGTCTGAATAAGTGAAATCTGAACAATCGCAGCCGCACCACACCTTGGGTACAACCCTTGCTGTGAAAGCAAGGGAGATTGAGGTAGTAGCCTGTGGGCTCCTTTTGTGTGCTGCACTGGGTACTGCTCTGACGAACCCGAATTTCCTTCTAGTGTGATTGGTGTGTGAGAAGTCCTCCTGTATGGGTAACCAGAAGTCTAAGTCAGGGCAGTTCCCTAAAGGGACGTGGTTCATTTTATGTATTTTAAGAAGGGTCTGGACTCCTGTAAATTTCTGGAAAAAATGGTCTAGGTTGACTCTGGGGATCCCAAATCACAGTGGCCAGTGTTAGGTTCTTGGGACAAAGACCAAGTGGATGTCTTAAAAGACAAACTTGGCCTCCCCAAAACTATATTGGCTAGAGGAGAGGTAGATTGCTTCATGCAGTGGTGGGAAGAGGCAAATCGTAGATGGACCGAATCAAAGCTCGCCTCCCTTGAAAATTCTAATGATAAATTAAAGGCCCTGTTGAATGCAGCCTCTCCCACCACCCCAGCCCGAGCGCTCCCCTTTACCCAGTTCTGTGTAATGATCTGGATCGAACCCAACCCCCTCCATACTCCCACCCCAGTGAGGGAAAAGAGGAAGAAAGGCCTTCGGTAATTTCCAATGACGAGGACAAAGAAAATACCCTCATTGGCCTTGCAGCCCTGCAGAGTGTTCAAGGTCCCACAACCCCAAAAAGAACCCTCAACATCTGAACCGCACAGATTCTCCTGATTCCTCTTTTGATACTCCCAATTTAATGATCTCACCGTCACCCTCTCGCCCTCTTCCCTCCGCTTCCTGGAGAAGAACCCCTGACGGAAGGTGGGAAAAGGACCCTAACAAACCTGTTCTGGCACCCTTGTGGGTCCTTAAGATGGAAGGGGGTGGCCCCACTTGGAGTCATAAACCCTGGACTCGTACAAAACTTTTGTCCGTAATTAAAGGTTTTCCGAAGCCACAGGAAAATCCTATTAAATTTGCTGAGGAATTTTTGCTGATCTGTGAAACCTATGAACCCTCTGAGACAGACCTCCTCCAACTGTGTAAACTGTTAGTGTCTACCAGCCAGTATGAAAAGTGGCTGACTGCAGCAAATTGGCCAGCTGCAGCATGCCATTCGACCACGAAAGACACTGGCCCCGACATCGCTTATAGAGACCAGTGCAGGGTTATTTTGAGACAACTACACAAAACCATTCCCCGAGTGTGGTCTCCTAAACCGAACTGGGCAGCCATATGCTGTCGTAAACAAAGGCAAGGGGAAAGTCCAGGAGATTATCGGACCCGGATAACTCATATTTTCTTACAACATTCAGGAATACAACAGCCCGATGAAAATGGACAGGGGGCCTTGGTGCATGAATTTGTTGATGGTCTTCTCCCTGCTATTGGCAGTATTTTAAAGCAAATAAGTGTTGGGTGGGAGACCGAAACCATGGACAAATTGCAAGCAGTGGTAGAGCATTGCCACCGCACTCTAAAAGGGAAAGAGGAACATTCCTCCCAGAAGTTAACGGCTCTGCAAATACAGCATTACTCAGGGCAGGGCAGACAGTACTGGGGACCGTGAGGGTTCCAAGGATGGGGACGTGGTCGTGGGTGAGGCCATGGAACTGGATTTTTGGGTTTTGGAGGTGTTTGTAATTACTGTAAGCAGCCCGGACATTGTACATTGTGTAGGGTTGGCACCAAAAGGCATATATTACATTGGTTGACGTACATGAGACTGTGCCCTTGATCTTGTAACTAACATGGTTAGGTCCAGGGAGGTAGCCATGTTAGTCTGTATTCCAACAAAACAAAGCAGCAGAAATGTAGCACTTTAAAGACTAACAAAATGATTTATTCGGGAATGAGCTTTTGTGGGAATGACCCACTCCTTCAGACCAAATTGATAGTGTTTAAAGTGCTACATTTCTGCTGCTTTATTTGATTTTATGGTTAGGTCCAGTGAGGGTATCCACTGAATAAATATGTGGACAAAGCTGGCAGTGGGGTTTGTTGCAAGGAAAAGTTCCAGGATTAGTATTAATGTGGTGTAGCCTGTGATTGCTAGTGAGAATCTTTCTTAGTTAGGAGGTTGTCTATAGAAGAGGACAGGCCTGTCACCTGGGGCCTTCTGGAGTGTAGCATCATAATCTAGAATAGGTTGTAGGTTTTTAATGATGCATTGCAGGGGTTTGAGTTAGGGGTATAGGTGATGACAAGTGGCGTTCTGTTATTGATCTTCTTGGGCCTATCTTGAAGTAGCTGGTTTCTGGGTATTCATCTGATTCTGTCAAGCTGTTTTTTCACTTCTCCCAGTGGGGAATTAAGTTTTATAAATGCTTGGCAAAGGTCTTGAAGTTTTTGTCTCTGTCAGTAGGATCAGAGCTGATCAGATTGTATCTAAGGGCTTGACTATAAACGATAGATCGTGTGGTGTGTGCTGGATGGAGTCATATAGGTAAGTGTAGCAGTCAGTGGTTTGCTGGTGGAGAGTGGTGTCAGTGTGGCCATCAGTGATTTCTACTGTGGTGTCCAGAAATTGTATTTCTCATGTGGAATAGTCAAGGCTGAGATTGATGGTAGGATGCAGGTTGTTAAAATTTCTGTGGAATTCTTCCAGAGTCTCTTTACCATGGGTCCAAATGATAAAGATGTCATAGATGTAGCATAAGTGATGGAGTGGTAACAGGGCACAAAAGTGAAGGAATTGTTGTTCTAAGTTGGCCATAAAAATGTTAGCATACTGTGGGGTCATGCTAGTGCCCTTAACAGTGCCGCTAATCTGGAGGCATAAGTTGACCCCATATTGGAAATAATTGTGGGTGAGAACAAAGTTACATAGGTCAGCTACCAGACTTGCTGTGGTAACATCAGCGATGGCATTCCTGGTAGCTTGTAGTGCTTCGTCATGTGGAATATTGGTGTACAGAGCCTCTACATCCATGGTGGCAAAGATGGAATTGTCAGGAAGGTTTCCAATGTTTTGTAATTTCCTCAGGAAGTCAGTGGTATCTTGGAGATAGCTGGGAGTGCTGGTGGCATTGGGTTTGAGAATGGAGTCTACATTGCTGGATAGTCTGGTAGTCCCAGGTATGGGCACACTTACTACCAAACTACCCAGCTATGTAGACTCCATCCTCAAACCCAAAGCCACCAGCACTCCTTGCTCACTAATGCTCACTAATGCTTTCAGGACTAGCTCAAAGCACGTTAATGAACAGTCAGTGCATGTCAGCAGGGCAAACAGAGACAGTTTCAGCACAGCAGGCTAGTCAGGGACTGATTCACACCCAAACTTGCCACCGTCTATCGGTTCATGGAGACAAGCCGTAAGTCACCACAGGGATCCTGCTACCATGAATTAAAAGCTCTGTAGTGTGCTTTAATGCCCTGCTGTTTCAAAAACAGCTAGTTAGTGAGTGGCAGGCTAGCAAGCTATAGATTCACACCAATCTTGCTGCACACTAAGGGTGTGCGCGCACACACGGTGCACACAAAAAGTGACTTAGGCTTGCATTACAGGGCTAATAATAGCAGTGTGGATATTTGCACTGTGGCTGGAACCTGAGGTCTGAGACCCAGAGAGGGAGGCAGGTCTCAAAGTCTAGGCTCCAGCTCAAATAGGAGTAGGAGTTCCCTGCTCCCTGCCACTTGCAGGACCCGGGAAACTGAACAGCCCACCAGGGGCTATTTTTATCCCCATAGGAGTAAGAGGCCAAGTCAGCTGATCAGGACTATCTCTATAGTTCCTGAAGCTCCATCCTATTCCAAAAGGACTTTTCTCTTCTTAATGACATTCTACTCTGGAAAAGAAAATGAAAATTAGGTGACCTTCCCCCAAGGAACCTGTCCGCTGCTTCCATTCAGAATCTGATCTGCAGACATTAGTACAGTAAACCCTCAAAATAAGTTAAGCACATGAGTCATGAATTAAGCACAACTTGAAGCTACTCTGTGGCTGTCAGCCTTCCTAGCTGCAGGGATTCTTTTAGGGTGTATCTACATGGGCACAAATCTTTGAAATAGCCATTTCAAAGATTACTAAGGAGGTGCTGAATTGAATATTCAGTGCCTCATTAGCATTAGGACGCTACCAGCCGCAGCGCTTCAAAAGCACCACTTTCGAAAGCGCGTGGCTCAGCGCGGCTACATGGGGGTCCTTTTCAAAAAGACCCCACACCTTTCAAAAGCCCTTAATTCCACTCAGTGATCGGGATAAGGGGATTTCAAAAGGTGCGGGGTCTTTTTGAAAAGGAACCCATGTAGCCGCGCCAAGCCACATGCTTTCGAAAGTGGTGCTTTCCAAGCACCGCGGCCGGAAGTGTCCTAATGCTTATGAGGTGCTGAATATTCAATTTGTGCCCATGTAGACACACCCTGAAAGATTCCCTTTCCTCAGGAGTTCAAGGACGAGGGTGGGCAAGGCCTGGCAGTGGGGCGTGAGCTGTCAGGGCTTCATGGCTCTCATGGTCACCACGTGCTTCCCCTCCCCACTCTGCTGGAACAGTGAAAGCTTTTCTTCCCCCAGAGAGCCCAGAGAAGGGGTGGCCAAGGCATAGCAATACAGCTTGGGCTATCGGAGCTGTGTGGCATTCATGGTTGCCACATACTCCTTCCCCTTGTCTGGGACAGTGAACGTGTTTGTTCCCCCAGGAGCCTGGGGAAGGGAAGGTGGTGTGACTTGTGCTACCATAGCTTAGTGCATACACCTTCCCTTGCTTCATCTGGATTGCAGGGTGAGATATTAGTCTCCTTAGAATAACACCCATTGATAAAGAACAGATGCTGACTGAATGCAGGCAGAAGGCTGGTAGCTGTGCTGCACTGCTCTGTGCTGCAATGATGTCAGATCACTTACTGCTGGCTGGGCATGGAAAGGTGTCCTATTGTGGAGGCTGAAAAAAGGCAGGTCTCCTCAGAAACCTGGGAAGGATTAAAGAGCACCTGTCTGAGCGCTGTATGGAACTGTGCAGGGAGGATTGCTAGTCCCTCCCCAGACAAGTTTTCCTGGTGGGCCTGGACTGCAAACTGTGTCCACCACAGATCACACCCAATTAACTTAACCCACTTTCAGCATGATTAGAGATGAGAACTCATGAGAAACACCTTCTCTCTGTCAACAGGGTCTGGCTGTGAAATGTCCAGGGAGGAGGCGGATGGGATCCAAAATTTAAAAAATGAGGTTGTGGATCTTGGTGAGATCAGCTGCTCCATTCACCTGCTGACCATTGTCATCCTCCTCCTCTTTTTCATCAACCCTGGCTTCCCCATTGTTGCCAGAGGCTGCTTGAAGAATCTCTTGGGGGGTATCCTGGGGCTATTTGGGGACAGTGGTTGGCTCTCCCCACAAAATCCCATGCAGATGCTCATGGAACCAGCATGTTTGCAGCAATGACCCAGAATGTTGTGGAAGTATAACATTGTATAAGTATAACATGGTATAAGGGGACATGCTGGATACATTGTATATGAGAGGACATGCCAAAACATGTTACAAAGTATCTGAGGGAGCACACGTAGGGACAGTTAGCTTTTGAATGGAGAAGCAATTAAGATGGAGCCAGCACGTCTAAGAAGCAGGCATCAGAATGGAAGGTGTGAAGGGCAATCAGTTAAGTTAACTGGAAGCTGTTAAAGGAGATTGTTAAGGGTGGCAGGTAATTGAAGATACATGACTGGTCTCAGGGATCTCGAAGGGTGGTGACTAAACTCTTTTTCTTCTTTTGTCTGTAACTTGTCTGTAACTTGTTCTCCAAAAACCTGTATAAATTAAGAGACACAAGCCCCACTCGGGGGACTCACTTCTAAATGTATTAGCAGAGCAGCTTTGCTAATAAAACAGAGTGGTCTGACAAATTGTGAGTCTGAGTCTAACTTTGACAATTTGGAGGTCCCACCGAGATGGCAAGCGGCTTCGCTGAGGCTGTATGATCCCTGACTGCCTTGCAGGACGATCGTGGCAGCCGGCGCCTGGACGCTTAGTCCAAGCGATCCTCCACAAGACAGAAAGGTACACAGCAGCAGCGCAGTCTACGCCATCGAACTTGTTGGTTCCCACTCTGTTCGGGTAGGGGTCTTTGGATCCAGCTTCTGGAATCAGACGTCTCAGGTAATTATTATTTTTGTGCTTTAACCGGTTTGAGGACTGTCTTGTCTTTGTGTCTATCCGTCTTCCCTGTGGTGTGTGTGTGAATCTGGGAGCCATCTCTGTCCGGAGACTGGCTGACCAAGAGGTCCCCGTCCCCGCGGTTTGAATAAGTGGACTCTGCACAGCTGCAGCCGCACCACGCCTTGGGTATAACCCCTGGTGTGAAAGCAAGGGCAGTTGAGGCAGTAGCCTGTGGGCTCCTTTCTGTGTGTTGCACCCGGTACCGCTCTGCCGAGCCCGAATTTCCTTCTTGTGTGAGTGCTGTGTGAAGTCCTCTTAAAATGGGTAATCGAAAGTCTAAGATAGAACAGTTCCCTAAGGGAACTCCGGCTCATTTTGGCTACGTCTACACGTGCACCCAACATCGAAATAGGCTATTTCGACGAATAACGTCTACACGTCCTCCAGGGCCGGCAACGTCGATGTTCAACTTCGACGTTGCGCAGCCCGACATCGAAATAGGCGCAGCGAGGGAACGTCTACACGTCAAAGTACCACACATCGAAATAGGGATGCCAGGCACAGCTGCACACAGGGTCACAGGGCAGGCTAGCGCTTCCGGGGCAACAGCTAGCCGCTCCCTTAAAGGGCCCCTCCCACATACACTCAGCCTGCACAGCACGCGGTCTGACGAGCCAGATAGGCACACAGACCCCGAGCGCCGCAGTTATGGACCCCCAGCAGCAGCAGCAGCAGCAGCAGCTGCAGCAGCAGCAGCTAGAGGTCCAGCCAGCCCTCCTGGCAGGAGCAGGGCTTGCCCTGGCTCTTGTCATGTTGGGGGCAGCTGAGCACCTTCCTGCCCCAGGGGAGGAGATGCCCCCGGGGCAGCAGGGCTTAGCCCCTACCCCTGCAGCACCCTGCTCCACCCCCCGCCTCACACGCCGGCGGCTGTGGAGCCACCCCACCAGCACCGACTGGTGGGAGCGCCTGGTGCTTGGGGAGTGGGACGACGAGCACTGGGTCCGCAACTTCAGGATGACCCGACAGACATTCCTGGAGCTGTGCCAGTGGCTCAGCCCCGCACTCCGGCACCGGGACACTGCCATGCGGCGTGCCCTCAGCGTGGAGAAACGGGTCGGCATCGCTGTCTGGAAGCTGGCCACTCCGGACAGCTACCGATCCGTGGGGCAGCAGTTTGGCGTCGGAAAGGCCACCGTCGGGGCTGTCTTCATGGAGGTAAGAGAACCCACAGGGGGAGGCCAGGGCAGAGCAGGGGGGCCAGGGCAGAGCAGGGGGGCCAGGGCAGACCAGGGCAGAGCAGGGGGGCCAGGGCAGAGCAGGGGGGCCAGGGCAGAGCAGGGCAGGCCAGGGGGGCCAGGGCAGAGCAGGGCAGAGCAGGGAGGCCAGGGCAGAGCAGGGCAGGCCAGGGGGGGCCGGGGGGGCCAGGGGGGCCAGGGCAGGGCCATGCACACCCTGCTCACCCCTCATTGAGGCTGTCCCATGTGCTTTCCCTGCAGGTCGTGCGTGCCATCAACTCCATGCTCCTGCACAGACTCGTGAGGCTGGGGGACCCAGATGCCACCATTGCCGCCTTTGCCACCCTGGGCTTCCCCAACTGCTTCGGGGCTCTGGATGGGACCCACATCCCCATCCGCGCCCCGGACCACAGCGGAGGCCGATACGTGAACCGGAAGGGCTACCATTCAGTCGTCCTGCAGGCCTTGGTGGACAGCCGGGGACGGTTCCAGGACATTTACGTGGGCTGGCCTGGCAGCACCCACGACGCCCGGGTTTTCCACAACTCGGGCCTGTGCCGCCGGCTGGAGGCGGGGACCTACATCCCCCAGCGGGAGATCCCTCTGGGGGACACCACCATGCCCTTCTGCATGATTGCGGATGCGGCCTACCCCCTCCGGCCGTGGCTTATGCGCCCCTACACGGGCCACCTCTCCGCCAGCCAGGAGCGCTTCAACGCGCGCCTGAACTGTGCGCGCCAGGTGGTGGAGCGCTCCTTCGGCCGCCTCAAGGGACGATGGAGATGTCTCCTCACCCGCCTGGATGCCAGCCCCAACAACATCCCCCAGATTGTGGGTGCCTGCTGCGCCCTGCACAACCTTGTCGAGAGCAAGGGGGAGACCTTCCTTCAGGGCTGGGCCGCCGAGGCCGGCAGGGCACACCTCCAGCCACCTGCTGCCCCCAGTCGGCAGGTGGACCCAGAGGGGACCCGGGTCCGGGAGGCCCTGCGGGCCCACTTCGACAACCAGGCCGCGGGGTGAACTCTGCCCAGGCCCCCGACTGCCCGCCCCTTCCTCCCCCACACTCCTGCCTCAACGCCCACACCACCATGGGGCACCCCACCGCCCCCCCACCCCCCTTGTCCAGGAGAAACGACAGATCGAACTTGTGGGTGAACGTAAATGTTTTCTTTGGCTGAACCTTTTTTTTTTTTGAAATAGAAAAATATACACATGTGAAAGGGAAAGCAAAAAGGAGGGACAAACATGTAACAAAAGCAAGATGGGCACAAATAAAACTATGTACAACAATAAACTCCAAGCAGGGTGCGCCATCCACAAAAGGAAACCAAAAAGCAGGGAGGAGAACGGGGAGAACTATTTACAGGGGGGACGGGGCAAGCAGGGACAGCACCCACCCACCCAGTCCCCAAAGTCTGTCCATCGGGGGGGGGGCCACGTCCCGGGCCCCTCACCCCCTACAGGCCCCCAGTGGGCGTTCCCAGCCGGGAGCTCCGGCGGGCCTGCAGTCTGGTCCGCGGCTGGGTGGGAGCGGGCTCCACCGGAAGATATCGGCGCCGGCGAGTCTCGGGTGGCTCCAGGGGTCCCTCGGCGCGGTGGCCCTCGTGGGGAGGTGGTGGGGCGACGGCGGACGGGCCGGCGGCAGCTGCAGCAGCTGGTGGTGGGGCTGCAGGAGCGGCCATGGCGGGCGGTGGCGCAGCTGGCGCGGCATGGGGGGCCAGGAAATCAACCAGGCGGTTGACAGTGTCCACCAGGGCCCCCCCATGACTCGCGACGCCAGGCCAGCGCCTGCTCCTGCAGCCGGATGTAGTGCTGCGACACCTCCAGCTGCCGCTCCGACACCTCCAGCTGCCGCTCCGACACCTCCAGCTGCCGGCGATGGATGGCCAGCAGCTGGGGGTCTGTGGCCACCGCCGGTAGTAGGCGCGGGGTCCGCCGTCTTGCCCTCCGCGGGGCCGGTGGTTCCTCGGCCGAGGGGCTTCCCTGGAGCGAGGGTCCCGGAGGACTCTCCGGGACGACCGACGCCTCGCCGGCGCTCTCTTCCGGTCCTTCGGATGGTGCCGGTGCAGGTGCAGGACACAGGAGAGGAGGGGGGAAAGAAGAATGGAGACAGGCGTTAGTGTCGTCCCCGAGCCGTGGCCTTTGTCCCCGCCACCCTGTGCTGCAGGTTCCCCATCCCCATCCCCGGGAGATGCTGCTGTGATGGATGGGGTTCAGGGGTCCCCCTGCCCTGCAGCCCGTCCCCTGGTGGGAGCGACTCTCACTTCAGCCCGCAGGGTCTGAGAGCAGGAGAGGTTTCTTAGGCCACAGCTGGCCAGTTTCTGGCAGGAGTGACAGCACCAGCTGTCAGAAGAGACAGTCCTTCCAACTCGTCGTGGGGAGAAGATCCCAAGGGGGGGCCCCTCTGCGATGCAGCTTTCCCCCTCCTCTGGCTGGCTGCCTACCAGCTCTCCCTTCCCCTAGCCTCTACCTGTGGCCCCCGCCCTCCCCCCCAATTCCAAGCCAGCTCGGCTCCTCCCTCCTGTTTGTTCAGGGCAGAGGTGTCACCTGCCAGCTGTAGCGCCAGGATCCTCCTTTGGCCCTGGGAGCTCCTCGGCTCGGGTGGCTCATCTGTAGCCTGGGTCTCCCTTTGGCACTCCCCCCACTCCATCGCCTGCTGGTGCTGCGGGGTGTCCCACCCCCTCCGCCCGGGGGCCCCTCGAGGTTCCGCTCCCCCCTGGCCTGGGGATGGGGCATGGCACTGTCATGCAGGGTGGCGGAGGGCAGGGGCTGCTGGCTGCAGTGCTGTGAGGGCCCTGTCCCTGGTGTCCTTGGGGCCATGGCCATGTGAGCGTGTGGGGGGCCCTGGACACATCTCTGTTCCCCCCGCCCCTCCAGTCCCGGGGTATCCACCAGAGAGGGGTACCTACCTGTGGGTCCGCTCCCATGGTCCGGAGATCCCCGGGGGTCGGAGGCCCTGCTGCTGCTCCGGGATGGCAGGAGGAGGATCTGCAGGCTGGAATCAGTGGAGGAGGAGCCCCCCTCCTCCTCCTCCTCCTCCCCCTGCCGTGATGTCCCGGGGATGGCCTCCAGGGGGGACCCCCGGGGTGCGGGGCTTACCTCCGGGCTGGAGCCCGGCTGCAGGGCCTGCTGGGGCTCGTCAGCCGAAGTGTCAAGGGTGGCCAGAGGCGGGGAGGTGTGCCGGGAGCCCAGGATGTCCCTGAGCTCCCTGTAAAAGGGGCAAGTGACTGGGGCGGCCCCAGATCGGCTGGCCGCATCCCGGGCCCGGGAGTAACCCTGCCGCAGCTCCTTCACCTTGCTGCGGACATGGTCAGGAGTGCGGGCAGGGTGACCCCGGGCAGCCAGGCCGTCGGCCAGCCGAGCGAACGCATCCGCGTTCCGTCTCTTGCTCCCCACTACCTGGAGCACCTCCTCCTCGCTCCAGAGCCCCAGCAGGTCCCGCAGCTCGGCCTCCGTCCAGGAGGGGCCCCGCTGCCGCTTCCCAGACTGCTTGGTCCTCTGGCTCTGCTGGCTGCCCTGGCTGCCCTTGGGGGGGGCCCCTGGGGGCGCTGGGGGGGCTGCTGGGCAGCCATGGCTGCTGCAGGGGCTGAGGGCTGGGCAGGCTCTGCACCGCGTGTGCAGGCAGGAGCCTGCACGTTCCCTCAGCCTCCTGCAGTCAGGGCGGGGGAGGGTGCCTTTAAGGGGCCGCTCCACGCGGCCACCAGTGAGCTGCGGGGCTGGAGAGAGCGTCTCTCAACCCCCCAGCTGATGGGCGCCATGGAGGACCCGTCAATTTCGACGTTGCGGGACGCGGATCGTCTACACTGTCCCTACTTCGACGTTGAACGTCGAAGTAGGGCGCTATTCCCATCCGCTCATGGGGTTAGCGACTTCGACCTCTCGCCGCCTAACGTCGATTTCAACTTCGAAATAGCGCCCGACGCGTGTAGACGTGACGGGCGCTATTTCGAAGTTGGTGCCGCTACTTCGAAGTAGCGTGCACGTGTAGACGCAGCTTTTATGTATTTCAGAAAGGGACCGGACTCTTGCAGGTTTCTTGAAAAATGGTCCAAATTAGCCCTAGAGAACCCCAAATTACAGTGGCCACTGTTAGGTTCTTGGGACAAGGATTGAGTGGACACTTTAAAAAGCAAACTCGTCCTCCCAAAAACCAAATTGGAGAGAGGAGAAGTAGACTGCTTCATGCAGTGGTGGGAAGAGGCAAATCGTAGATGGACTGAGTCAAAACTCACCTCTCTTAAAAATTCTAGCGAAAAACTAAAAGTTCAATTGGATGCAGTCTCTCCCACCACTAGTCCGAGCGCTCCCCTTTGCCCAGTCATGTGCAATGATCCGGATCAAACCCGACCCCCACCATACTCCTGCCCAAATAAGAAATCAGAAAAAGAAAAATCGTCAGTGACTACAGATAATGAAAGTGAAGAACATACCCTCATTGGCCTCTCAGCTCTGCAAAATATTATGAAAAAGAAATCCAAAGCAGACTGCAAAGATTCTCTTGACCTCTCTTCTTGGAAAAGAGAACCTGATGGGAGGTTAATGAGAGACTCTGATCAAACTGTTGTGGCACCCTTACGAGTCCTTAAGATGGGAGAAAGTGAGTCCATACGGGATTATAAGACCTGGACTCGTACAGAACTTTTATCTATAGTTAAAGGTTTTCCCAAACCACAGGAAAACTCTATCAAATTTGCTGAGGAGTTTCTGTTAATCTGTGAAACCTATGAACCCTCTGAGACAGATCTCCTCCAACTGTGTAAATTGTTAGCTCCTGCCAGTCATTATGAAAAATGGTTGGCTGCCGCAGACTGGCCAGCTGAGGCACGCCACTCAACCATAAAAAGTACTGGCCCAGATTCGGTGTACAGAGACCAGTGTATGGCTCTTTGGAAGCACCTGCATCAAGCCATTCTCAAAGTGTGGTCTCCTAAAACAAACTGGACAGCAATACGTTGCTGTAAGCAAGGGCAAGGAGAAAGCCCAGGTGACTATAGGTCCCGGCTAACTGATATTTTCCTACAACATTCAGGAATACAAAAGCCCGATGTAAATGGGCAGGGGGCCTTGGCACATGCATTTGTTGATGGTCTTCTCCCTGCCACAGGCAGCATGTTAAAACGAATAAGTGTGGGATGGGAGACTGAAACCATGGACAAACTGCTGGCAGTAGCAGAGCATTGCCACCGCACTTTAAAAGGAAAGGAGGAACAGTCCTCCCAAAAGCTAATGGCTCTGCAGATACAGCATTATTCAGGGCTAAGCAGACCACACCGGGGACAGGGACGGGGTCATGGAAGGGGGCGGGAGGCTGGATTAACTGGGGTTTGTAACTACTGTAAACAGCCTGGACACTGGAAAAGAGAGTGTCCAAGACGACCTAATTATCGTATGGGAAATCAAGTGAACCCCCCGCTGGTTCCTCCAGCTGATCCCCAACCCTATTTTTCACCCCAACAATGATGGGATGCTGGGGAACCCCAGGAAGTTTTAGCTCCCTTATTACCTCTGTCCCCTACTGGAGAATGTGTCCTGACTGTAAATGATCTCTCTCCCCCTTTCCTTGTTGATACTGGAGCTTCTCTTTCTACAATCCGCACCACTGACTTGCCTGTGGTTCCCCGATCTGGAAAATCTGTGTCTGCTGTTGGCATTACAGGGATCCCTACCTCTTTTCCCCTCTCAAAACCCTTGTCTATTCAGGTCGGTCCCCTCTCTGAGGAACATGCATTCCTCCTCTCTGATTCCACCCCTGCAAACCTTCTGGGACGGGACTTGCTATGCAAACTTCGCTGTTCTATTTACTGCTCCCCAGATGGTGTCTATCTGCAAATCCCTCAGTCTTCCTTATGTGATTCTGTAGCCTCCCTGCTGTCTGAAACTTCCCTCTCCACTCCGGTCCCTTGCTGTCCCTTAACTCCGTCCCTAGAGCACCTAATCTCTCAGGTTCCTTCCTCCCTATGGCCATCTCACCCATCTGAAGTGGGCCGATTAAATACTGACCCAGTTCGGATTACTGTAGACAATTCCAAACCTCTGCCTCGCCTGTCTCAGTATCCTTTGAATCCTGAGGCAGAGGCTGGGATTGCTCCAGTTACATCCGCATTAAAAGAACAAGGAATTATTGTCCCTTGTTCCAGCCCCTGTAACACCCCTATCCTCCCAGTTCAAAAGGCTGATGGCAAATCATGGAGATTTGTTCAAGACCTTCGAGCTATTAACCGTATTGTCATACCTTCTTTTCCAGTGGTCCCTAACCCCGCTACAATACTAGCGTCTATTCCTCCAAATGCAACCCACTTTACTGTTGTAGATTTGTGCTCCGCTTTCTTCTCTGTCCCAGTTCACTCTGAATCCCAGTATCTCTTTGCCTTCTCCTACAAGGGTCAGCAATATACATGGACTACCCTTCCCCAGGGGTATACAGAGAGTCCATCCTATTTTTCTCAAGCCCTAGCCAGGGATCTCGCTGATCTGGTTTCCCCATCAGGATCCACACTGATCCAATATGTGGACGACTTACTCCTGTGCTCCCCCTCTCTGTCTGCCTCAGAAACTGATTCACTAACACTTCTCACAGCTTTAGCGAACAAGGGTCATAAGGCTTCTCGCACAAAATTGCAGCTCTGCCAAACCTCTGTCACATACCTAGGCTTCCTTCTCTCCCAGGGCTCCCGTACACTCTCTCCAGCCCAGGTACAAGCCATTCTTAGCTTTCCCCAGCCTTGCTCTCCACGCCAGGTCAGAAAATTCTTAGGCATGACAGGGTTCTGTAGGCAATGGATTCCCCAATATGCTTCTCTGGCTAAACCACTCCAAGAACTCGCTCGATCCTCTGTACCTAACCCCATGCCATGGCCACTTGAAGCAAATGCTGCTTTCATCTCCCTTAAGCAGAATTTAGCCTCTGCCCCTGCCTTAGGGTTACCTAACTATGACAAGCCTTTTACCCTTTTCTGTCACGAACAATCTGCTTGTGCCCTTGGGGTTCTTACTCAGGAGTACGGTGACAGAAATCGCCCGGTGGCTTACTTCTCTGCAACCTTGGACCCTGTAGCCCAGGGTTTACCCCCTTGCCTACGCGCTGTAGCTGCTGCAGCGCGCCTGGTCGAGATGTCTGAGTCCCTTGTCCTCCACTCTCCTTTCACTCTCATGGTTCCCCATTCTGTGGAAACTCTCCTTCTGCAACGCAACCCTGCTCACCTCTCCTCTGCTTGCCTCACTAGGTATGAACTTTTGCTGCTTTCAGCCTCACATATCACTATTAAGCACTGGTCCCGGTTAAACCCTGCTACCCTCCTTCCTTTACCTAGTGATGGTGAACCCCATGACTGCCTTGCAACTGTCTCTGCTATCACTGTCCCGCGCCCCGACCTTTCAGATGTACCTCTCCCTAACTCTGACTTGGTATTATTCACTGATGGGTCCTGTTATAGAAATGACCAAGGCCACCTTCTTGCAGGGTATGCTGTGGTCTCTCTCTCTGAAACCACAGAAGCTGCGCCTTTACCCTCTGTGACCTCTGCCCAGGTGGCTGAACTGATTGCTCTAACCCATGCCTGCTTTCTAGCCGAGGGGCTCTCTGCCACTATTTTTACTGATTCTCGGTATGCCTTTGGGGTTGTGCATGACTTTGGCACCCTCTGGCAGGCTCGAGGTTTTCTTACCTCTACGGGTACCCCTATCAAGAATGGCCCCTACATTGCCGCCCTCCTGTATGCAGTTTTACTACCGTCTGCCTTGGCAATTGTTAAGTGTACTGGCCACTCAGTGGCAGACACCGAGGTGGCAAAAGGTAATGCACTTGCTGATGCTGCTGCAAAACGTGCTGCCACTATAAAACCTTCACCAGAAGCGTTTCTTGGTCCCCCCTCTGTCTCTGTAACGCCACCATCCCTGTCTCATCTCGCTCAGCTCCAGGATTCTGCCCCAGAAACAGAGAAAGACTCCTGGAGTGCTTTGGGTTGCTCTTTGCATTCTGATTCCCTTTGGCAGTCGCCCACCGGTACCTTTGTATCCCGCCTCTCACTCTACCCGTCTCTAGCCACCCTGCTACATGGTGTTTCGCATGTCGGCAAGGAGGGGATGGTCTCTGCTATGAGTAAGGCGGGGTCGTGGGCTCCCCATTTCAGCTCCTTTGCAACCTGCCACTGTGCCGCTTGTGTTACTTGTCAAAGCCACAATGTAGGCAAATCTGTAAAAGTAACACAAGGGTTCTGGGGTTTGCCTCAAGCACCTTTCCTACACTGGCAACTTGATTTTGTACAAATGCCAAAGTGTCAGAAATATGAATTCATTTTAGTTATAATATATCTATTTTCGGGTTGGATTGAAGCCTTTCCCTGTCGCAAAGCAGATTCATTGTCTGTTGCAAAATGTCTGTTAAACCACACTATCCCTACCAAGGGAATTCCTGCCACTTTGTCTAGTGACCGGGGAACACATTTTACTGGAAAAATTGTTCAACATCTAAACCAGGTATTACATGTCACCCACCTGTTGCACTGCCCCTACCATCCACAGAGTGCAGGGGCAGTTGAAAGGTGAAATGGTGTGCTTAAAAATAAGCTGGCAAAAATCTGTAATTCCACAGGGTTAAACTGGCCAGCTGCTTTACCACTGGCCCTTATGGAAATTCGGTCATCCCCATCCCAGAGACACAAATTGAGTCCATTTGAAATCATCATGGGACGCCCTATGCGAACAATGGCTACTATTACCCCAGTCCCAGACCTAAACCTAACTCACAGCACGCTCCTCCAGTACTGCAAAGGGTTAATGCAAACTGTGAGCTCCTTCCATTCGCAGGTGTGAGCAGCTTGGCCGAAGGAACCCACCTCTGCTGCCTGTCACACTCTTGAGCCTGGTGATTGGGTCTACCTGCGGCACCACCTTCAGAAGCACGCCTTGGAACCCCAGTGGAAGGGTCCATACCAGGTACTGCTCACCACCCAGACAGCAGTGAAATTATCCGGCATCGCTGCATGGATCCACGCCTCACAGTGTAAGCCAGCGCCACCTCCAGGGGACCAAGCACCTCTGCAAGACCACGCAGAACCAGCTTCAACCCCAGAAGACAAAGAGGAACAGCCTGCAATACCTTACGATCTGCGCTCTCGTAAGGGTTGCCAGAAGCAGAGGGTAAGCAGACAGCAGGACCCAACAAACAAGAAGCAGTAGTGAGCCTAGCGCCTGCTGCCTGGTGGACGTAAAACCGTGACTGCGGTTCCCTCGAAAGGGGTTGTCGGAACCAGAAAGGGTCCTGCTTCCAACATGTGTCCTTTGAGAAGCTTAATCCTCAGCTATTGTGTCCTGAGGGTCTGGGGAATCCAGAGTGACAGTGACAATTCTTTCATCCAACAACAGGTGCAGATAGCCCAGATCCTGAATATTTCTAATTGCTGGGTCTGCAGCCACATCCCAGCTCACTCACAAGCTAGTATCCCCACCATGGCAATCCCTTTGAATTCCTCAGAGCTTGCTGGAGAACCCTATCCACTTAAAAGGACATGGAAGGAAAATGACACTTGGAGGCTGGGAAAAACATATGTTCCTAAACTTACAAGTGTGGTGAAAGGAAAGGGCCACTGGTGCTGGGTGTGTAATGGGATAGGGCTGAATCTAGGGAGGAGCAGCTGTCTCCAATACATCGTGTCCCATGGTGTATGGGACTATTCAAACAAGGTTGGAGAATGGCGAACCGGGTATGGAAAGATAAACTTCCTCTCAACCTGGGATAAAACCAGAGATTCAATCTCTTGCTCCCCGTACAGCCTCCCTGAGAAAAACAGCACCATCTACAAATGTCATGTAAATGCTACCTCTTCTCCCAGTGAAAATCATCCTGTGCCCTTTGGGGGATACTATTCCTCCTTCGTAAATTCTTACATGTCAAAGGGTTGCAGTCAACCCTTCCCAGCTTTAATGGGACATCATTGGGTTTGTGGGGAAAATGCTTACACTGTGTTACCTGCAAATTGGTCAGGTATCTGTTATCCTGCTCAGCTTTTCCCACAATTCCGGGTGCTTCAATCCCTCCCACGAAATCGCCTCTGTAATTTCAGGCGAAAAAGGAGGGACTTGCCAGATGCTAAATGGTATGTAGATAACATAAGCCCCCTAACTTGGGAAGAAGCTGTTGGCATTTCTTTAATCCCAGTAGGGGGGGTAATTCACCATGCAAAAAGGCTTTTAAGGTTACAAGCGGTGGTTGAGATCATGGCCAATGAAACAGGAGAGAGCTTAAAAGCTCTGGCCAAAGAAGCAGGAGCGGTCCGACAAGTGGCCCTCCAAAACCGTCGGGCATTAGATATAATACTGGCAGCCAAAGGAGGGACCTGTGCTCTAATTGGAACAGAATGCTGTGTATACATACCTGATAATACTAATGAGGTAATAAATCGTGCTAGCCATCTGGAGCAAATTGCATACCTTCCCCACGAAGAACCAAGTTCCTTGTGGAAATGGATAAGTAACTTATTCAATTTCTCTAGTCTGGGAAACTGGTTGTTTCAAGGAATCCTGACTATCCTATTTGGAATTCTAATAATCTTTGTGTGTTTTCAATTGATTTCTTGTTGTATCCAAAACTGCACAAGACACACCATCCATCAGGTTACCCCTAACCAGAGTGCTAATCTAATGTTGTTAAATGTCACCAGTGAAAGTAATGAAAAAGAACGATTGATGTATGGAATCCAGTAAGTCATTGGTCATGGGCGTAGCCTTGACCAAAAGGGGGATTGTGGAAGTATAACATTGTATAAGTATAACGTGGTATAAGGGGACATGCTGGATACATTGTATATGAGAGGGCATGCCAAAACATGTTACAAAGTATCTGAGGGAGCACACGTAGGGACAGTTAGCTTTTGAATGGAGAAGCAATTAAGATGGAGCCAGCACGTCTAAGAAGCAGGCATCAGAATGGAAGGTGTGAAGGGCAATTAGTTAAGTTAACTGGAAGCTGTTAAAGGAGATTGTTAAGGGTGGCAGGTAATTGAAGATACGTGACTGGTCTCAGGGATCTCGAAGGGTGGTGACTAAACTCTTTTTCTTCTTTTGTCTGTAACTTGTCTGTAACTTGTTCTCCAAAAACCTGTATAAATTAAGAGACACAAGCCCCACTCGGGGGGCTCACTTCTAAATGTATTAGCAGAGTGGCTTTGCTAATAAAACAGAGTGGTCTGACAAATTGTGAGTTTGAGTCTAACTTTGACAATGTCCATTTGCTTCTTTTGTTTTATGGTATGCCTGCTTGAGTTCCTTCATTTTCATATGGTGAGACCCTGCATCCTTGGTGTATCCTTTTTGCACCTTGCCCCATGAGATCTTGGCAGAGATGTCTGCATTTCTTTTGCTGCTTCATTGCTTTGCCAGCACAGCTTCTGCCCTGCCCCGCCTGGATCTCCTGAACACTCCATGCTGGAGCTCATCTGCCACCCTGCTCCACTAAGAAGGAGGAAATTCAAACTTTCTGGGGCTGTTTCCTGCTTAACTGGAGAGCAGCAGAGCTGAAAGCGCTGGCGAAAGTGGTCACATTGGGGCAATATGGGACACCTCTAGGAATCCAAGACTATTGAATTTCACAATGTTCTTTCACAATGCTCCTATAGTCAACTATACAAGGTCAAATTTGGCATTAATCCCTGTGAAAAGCATGAGTAGCAAAATTGACCTTAGGAGCCCTTAGAGTCAGTGCAATGGATCCTGTAGGGTGGACTGATAGCTTAGACAATGAGCCTAAGTCAGCTAAATTCAACCTGTGTCTACACTAGCAAGTTCTTTTTAAAAGAACTAGGCCTTTCCCGAAAGAACCTGTGGAGCATCTACACACAAAATGTGCTCTTTTGATCTGAAATTGCAAGAATGCAGCTCTTTTTCTCTCAGCCCTCTTCTGCTCCCAGATGAGGAAGAGCACCTTTCTCCAAATGATTCTTTTGGGAAAAAAGTGTGTAGACACCCTGGGGACCCTTTTCAAAAGAGCGCCAGGTTTTTCAATTCACAGTCCATTCTTTCAAAAGAGCAGGGGCTGTGTGGATGTCCTCTGTTAAAAGAGAGAATTGGGTTTTCTGATCTACTTTTATGTGTGGCTGTGCTCATTCGAAAGAAGTTTTTTTGGAACAGATCTTCCAGAAGAACTTCTTTTGAAAGATTGTGGCAGTGTAGATGTAGCCCTAGTGTGGAGAACGCTTTAAGGTATGTCATCGCTATAGGAACCATAGAATCACAGAGCTGGAAGGGACCTCAAGAGGGTCCAGCCCCCTGCTTCAATCAGGATCAGCCTCAACTAAGTCATCCCAGCCATGACTATGTCAAGCCAGGACTTAAAAACCTGTAGGGTTGGAGATTCCACCACCTCTCTAGGCAATTCCAGTGCTTCACCACTCTCCTGGTAAAGCAGCTTTTCCTAATATCCAACCTACACCTCTCCCTGTTTAACTTCAGACTATTGCTCCTTCTTCTGCTGTCTGTGACCACTGAGAACAGTTTCTCTCCATCCTCTTCAGAGCGCCACTTCAGGAAGTTGAAAGCTGTTATTCAATCTCCCCTCAGTCTTCTGTTTTGCAACCTAAATAAGCCCAAATCCCTCAGCCTCTCCTCATAGGTCATGTGCTCCAGCCCCTTAATCATTTTCGTTGCCCTCCACTGAACCTGCTCCAGCACATCCACATCCTTTCTATACTCGGGGGCCCAAAACCGGATGCAATACAACAGATGTGGCCTCACCAGTGTTCAATAGAGGGGAACAACAACTTCTCTAGATCTGCTCAAAATGCTCCTCCTAATGCACCCCAATATCTCATTAGCCTTCTTAGCTACAAGGGCATGTTGTTTACTCATATCCAGTCTTTCATCCACTGTAATCCCTAAATCCCTCTCTGCTGTACTGCTGCTTAGCCAGTCAGTCCTCAGCCTATAACAAAGCTTGGGATTTTTCCACCCAGGTGAAGGGCTCTACACTTCTCCCTATTGAACTGCATCATATCTCTTTTGGCCCAGTCCTCCAAATTATACAGGTCACTCTGGATTCTATCTCTATCCTCCAACATATCTACCTCTCCCCCTAGTTTGGTGTCATCCACAAACTTCATGAGGATGCAATCCAGTTCCTCATCCAGGTCATTAATAAAGATGTTGAATAACACTGATCCCAGAACCGAGCCTTGGGGCTCTCCGCTTGAAACCGACCATCATCCAGATATTGAGCCATTGACCAATACCCATTGGGCCTGACTGACAAGCCAGCTTTCTATCCCTCTGTGGATGTACCCAGTCTATGCTTCCTTAACTTATGGGCAAGAATGTTGTGGGAAACTATATCGAAAACTTTGCTGTGTATCACATCCACTGTCTTCCCCATGTCCACAGAGCCTGTTACCTCATCATGGAAGCTAATCAGATTGGTCAGGCAGTTCTCTCAGAGAATCAAAGTTTGCTCTTTTGAAATCAAGGGTCTGCTCACCTTTCTTCCTATTGTCAGGATCCTGAAATCCACCATCTCACAGTGGCTGCAGCACAAGCTGTCACCCACTTCTATTTCTCCAACCAGTTCTTCTCTGTTTACGAGCAGCAGGTCAAGTTGTGCATGGCCCCTGGCCAGTTCCATCAGCACTTGTACCAGGAAGTTATCCCCAACATTCTCCAAAAACTTCCTGGATTGTCTGTGTGTTGCTGTATTGATCTCCTAGCAAATGACTGGATAATTAAAGTCTCTTAGGAGAACCAGGGCCTGTGATTTGGAAGCTTTTCTTAGCTGTCTGGAGAAATCTTCGTCTACTTCATCTCCCTGATCTGGTGGTCTATAGCACACACCAACTATAACATCACCTTTATTGTTTCTGCCTCTACGTTTAACCCAAAGACTCTCAACTGGCTTTTCTCCCTCCTTGTACTGGAGCTTTGAGCAATCATAATGCTCCCTCACATAGAGTGCAACTCTTCCTCCTTTCTCCTCTGTCTGTCCTTCCTGAACAGTTTGTACCCTTCCATGACTGTGCTTCAGTTATGCGAATCGTCCCACCAAATCTCCGTTATTCCAACCACTTCATGCTATGCCAGGGCCTCTAGTTCCTCCTGTTTGTTTCCCAGGCTTCTTGCATTTCTGTGCAAGCACCTTAGAGAAGTGGTTGATTGGCCCACTTTCTCCTCTTCACCCAGGAATTCTACTTTGTTGTACCCTACTCCTTCCCCATTTATCTCAGGGCTTGTGTCACTGTCCCCCGATGAACCTAGTTTAAAGCCCTCCTCACTAGGCTTGCAAGCCTTCCCACAAAGATGGTCTTTCCTCTCTTTTTTATGTGGATTTCATCTCTTCCTAGCAATCCTTGTTCCTGAAGCAGAATCCCATGGTCAAAGAAACCAAATCCTTCTCTGCTACACCACCTATGCAACCACACATTTACCTCAGCGATTTGACAATTCCTACCTGGACCCCTTCCTTCCACAGGGAGGATGGATGAGAACAATACTTATGCTCCATATTCCTGGATCTTTCTTCCAAGGGTTACATAATCCCTAGTGATCTCATCAAGGTCGGTCTTGGCTGTATCATTAGTTTCTACAGCAAGAAGTAGGAAGGGGTAATAGTCTGTGGATCTGATGATTTTTGGAAAAGATTCTGTGACATCCGGGATTCTAGCTCCCAGCAAGTGTCGAACTTGCCAAGATTCTAGGTCTAGACAGCAGATGGATGACCATCACCTGTCTTCTTCTCTTAGAGGTGGTGGTCATAGAACCCCAGCCCGAGGTCTGTGCATCCCATGCCTTACAGTCTGTGGGGTCTTCTTCTGATTCATTCCCTGTGAGATATCTTCCCCAGATATTTCCACTGTATCATCTGTGCGGAGAGGCTGAAAGTGGTTGCTTATCTCCACTGGAGCTGTGGAGACCTGAACTGGTTTTCTTCTGGCAGTAATATGCTTCCAGTTCTCTTCTTTATTTTGAACAGCCTGCTGTTCCTGCAGTACTGAATGGTGACTTCTATCCAGAAAGTCTTCACCTTCTCTGATGGACCTAAGGGTTGATATTTGTGCCTCAACTCCTCTAACCTTATCTTCCAAAATGGCAACCAGCTTCCACTTGAGACATGTAAAATTCTTCCTGTCATCTGGGAGAAAGACAAACTTGGCACATGGCATGCAGGTCACAACAGCAAACTCCTCAGTAGTCATGTCCCCATGCGACTCGCGAAGAATGTGAAGGATAACAAGAAAAGTTTCTACAGGCGTGTGACCAAGAAGAAGGTGATCAGAGAGGGTGTGGGGACCCTGCTGGAAGAGGGAGGTAACCCAGTGACAGATGATGTACGGAAAGCTGAAGTACTTAATGCTTTCTTTGCCTCTGTCTTCACGGACAAAGACAGCACCCAGACTAATGCAATAACTGATGCATTGTGGGATGAAGGTGGACAGCCTTTGGTGGGGAAAGAGCAGGTTAGGAGCTATCTAAAAAAGCTAAATGTACATAAATCGATGGGCCCGGACCTAATTCATCCTCGGGTTCTGAGGGAGTTGGCATATGTTGTTAACAAGCCCTTCGCTGTTATCTTTGAAAAGTCGTGGAGATCGGGAGAGATCCCGGACAATTGGAAAAAGGCAAATGTAGTGCCCATCTTTAAAAAAGGGAAGAAGGATCATCCAGGGAACTATAGGCTGGTCAGTCTTACATCAGTCCCTGGAAAAATCATGGAGGGGCTCCTCAAGGAAGTCATTTTGAGGCACTTGGAGGAGGGGAGAGTGATCAGGAATAGTCAGCATGGATTCATGAAGGGCAAGTCATACTTGACCAATCTGATTAGTTTCTACTATGAGAGAACTGGGTCTGTGGATAGGGGAAAATCAATGGATGTGATTTATCTTGACTTTCACAAAGCTTTTGATACGGTCTCCCACAATATTCTTGTCAGCAAGTTAAAGGAATGTGGATTGGATAAATGGACGGTAAGATGGATAGAAAGCTGGCTAGAAGGTCGGGCCCAGAGGCTAGTGATCAATGGCTCGATGTTGGGATGGTGGTCAGTTTCTAGTGGAGTGCCCCAAGGTTCAGTTCTGGGTCCTGTTCTGTTCAACATATTTATCAATGACCTGGATGAGGGGTTGGATTGCACCCTCAGCAAGTTTGCGGATAACACTAAGCTAGGGGAGTGGTAGATACGATGGAGGGTAGGGACAGGGTCCAGACTGATTTAGACAAATTGGAAGACTGGGCTGCAAGAAATCTGATGAGGTTCAATAAGGACAAGTTCAGAGTCCTGCACTTGGGCCGGAAGAATCCCAAGCATCGTTACAGGCTGGGGTCCGACTGGCTCGGTAGCAGTTTTGCAGAAAAGGATCTTGGTGTTGTAGTGGACGAGAAGCTGGACATGAGTTAACAGTGTGCTGTTGTAGCCAAGAAAGCTAATGGCATATTAGGTTGCATCAAGAGGAGCGTTGCCAGTAGATCTAGAGAAGTGATTATTCCTCTTTATTCGGCTTTGGTGAGGCCGCATCTGGAGTACTGTGTCCAGTTCTGGGCCCCTATTTATAGGAAGGATGTGGATACACTGGAGAGGGTCCAGCGGAGGGCGACCAAAATAATTAAGGGGCTGGAGCATGTGACTTATGAATTGGGACTGTTTAGTCTGCGGAAGAGAAGACTGAGGAGGGACTTGATAACAGCCTTCAACTTACTGAAGGGAGGCTGCAAAGAGGCTGGAGAGAGGCTGTTCACAGTGGTCACGGATGGCAGAACACGGAACAATGGTTTCAAGTTGTGGTTGGAAAGGTCCACGTTGAACATTAGGAAAAAGTTTTTAGTAGGAGGGTGGTGAAGCATTGGAATGGTCTACCCAGGGAAGTAGTGGAGTCTCCATCCCTGGAGGTGTTTAAGTCTCGGCTCGACAAAGCCCTAGTAGGGCTGATCTGATGGGTTTGGTCCTGCTTAGAGCAGGGGGTTGGACTCGATGGCTTTTTTAGGTCTCTTCCAGCTCTATTGTTCTATGATTCTATGATTATTCCCCTTTCTTCAGAGAGTTCCCCTAGATGTTTCTAGTGCTACCTTGAAGGGTACAAGAGAAACAAGCCTATATGAAAGGGACAACTGGTATGGGGCTCACCCCCAATGTGAACTCCCAGGCGAACTCCCTGTTCGCTGCTCACAGTGTTCGCTGCGGCTACCTTCTTATGAGGCTGCTGGGTTGGCTAGGCCCTGCTCAGAGCTTTGCCTCCAATCTAATCAACCCCTGAAGGCCCACCTGGAACAAAGCACTCCCAATCCACACCTTGCAAACTTATCAAATGCTCTTCCTGAAACAGGAAAGGAAAAACTTATTGAAATTCCAAATACACTTTCAAAGTGCCCCTCTTGCAAAACAAATGCTCAGACACACAGGCAGATATTCAACCCACCAGCTCACAACGCAACCCCCCACAAGCCACACTCACCTGAACTCATCTTGGATGCTTTCCCAGGCAAACTCCCTGTTAGCTGCTCCTATTCACTGCCCTGCTATGGTCAAGCTTTTGGAGATCAATTTAGCACACCTAGTAGGGATGCGCTAAATCAAATTTACAGGATACCTGCGTCAGCACCAGTACTTCTGCTCCTCATTAGGAATAAAGAAGGTTGACAGGAATGAATGCTCCCATTGAACTCCCTTAGTGAAGATGGCACAGAAGCCCATATTAAGGTGCATTGACTCCAGCTATGTAATTAATGTATCTGGAATTGCAAACCTTAATTTGACTTTCCATTGTAGCATTGACCTGCCCTCGGCTTGTACCATGTTTGTGTTATATATGGATGGACTAGGATTCATCCAGCTGAATTTTATTCCTCCTTGTATGTCAAATCAGGTTTATGAAATTGTAATTGCCTGTGCAAACCAATTGAAAGGGAATGTCATTAAATCATTGTATTTTTCAAAGAGGTGCTGGTTATAGCAAGTAGCTCTGCTAGTAAATGAATAGATCACAAGTCTAAAAGAAATGATTGTGATTATTCTAATTTGACTTCCTGTATAAAGCTTTAGAACTTTCTCAAAATAATTCTTAGAGCAATCTTTTAGAAAAACATCTAACCTTGATTTAAAAATCACCAGTGATGTAAAATCCATCACAACCTCATTTAAACTGTTCCAGTGGTTAATCACCCTGCTGTTAGAGATGTTGGCTTATTTCCACTCTAAAGCCATCTAGCTTCAACTTCCAGCCATTATATCATGTTAGCTCTTTATCTGCCACACTGAAGCACTGATTAGTAAATATCTGCTCCTGACGTTGTTTCTTGTAGACATCCCTTAAACTTCTGTTTGGTAAGCTAAATAAATTGACCTCCTCAGGCAATCACAGTAAGATATAGAAACATATATGTTTGAGAATAAGGAAGTAACGGAAACCTCTAACCAAGCTATAAATAAAGATCAGGTGAGGGAATTCTGGAAAATGTGAACACATACAAATTAGCAAACATATATGGCATGCATCTTAAGGTATTAAGCAAATTGGAAAACAATCTCACCAAATTATAGACAATTGTTTTGAATGTTTTAATAGGGAAATGGATTAAAATAACCATAATACCAATTTTCATGGAGGCAAGAGCGGTAAGTTTACCAGACTTCAACACTCATGAAATAATGGAATAAACATTAAGAACGTTATTAAGCATCTGAAGGATAAAGAAACCATGAGCAACAAGCGGCAATGTGTCAATAATGGTCCATCAAGGACACTAAAGAGGGCTCACTGAGAAGAACATTGAGTGACAAAGTTGGTACTATTTTCACATATGTTAGATTTCCTTGGTATAACGCTGGAGCTGATTTATCTGGAACTGTTGGCCTCTGGGAGGGGCTTGTTTACTGTTCTTGAATTTTTTTGCTGTAAACTTTGCTGCTGGCTACGGGATTGGAGCTATGCCATAGCTGTGGCAAAGAACACAACTCACTGAGTTCTATCAAACTCTGCTCTAGGTTGACAGGTCAACTTGCATTTGTAGTATAGGTATGCCCTAAGTGAGCTCACTTCATAAGACACCCACTGACTCAAGGAATCCAGTAATATGTCCCCAGATTTAAAACAAAAACAAAACAAAAAAAAACAGTCTGAATGCTTTTGTAAAACCTGTAATTTGTGTGTATATGAATGTTAGTGTAAAATAAGCTATTATTTGATATATAAACTTGGATGAAATGCCATGGCTATATTTTCCTGTGTGTTGTCTTTTAGTGATTTGAATCTGGGCTGAGGAGGTAAAAGGTATGCAGCTCTGGGAAGCCAGGTGTCCTGGAAAAAGCCTCAGCCATGGGGCTAGTGCAATTTCTGTGACAGAATTATGACAAAAGTTTTAAGAAAATATGTCATGTTAAAAATAGCACCCAGGTCTGTAACTCTATCACAGAAAATGTATTCAAATCCATTTCCACCCAGTAGCTTCTCCAATTATGGACCATTTATTATCAGTTTGAAATTCACATATCACATATTCAAATATCACATCTTGAACAGCCTTTGATTACATTATATCATTTCTCTGCAAGAAAGTGTTACTAAGAACTTAATTTTTACACATAGGGAAAAATTTTAGAGATTGCATCCAGGAATTACTGTACAACAGGAGGTGAAATAGTTATATCTTGCAATATATGTCTAACCTGTAGGTTCCAAAAATAAGCTTCCTTTTAGACCTAAAGGCAAACTAGCACATCCATACTTTAATCTGCTTTAGCTACTGCCACCTTTCCATTACAGTTGTCAGGACACTATGATGAACTTCTACTGCCCACCTCCTCCAAAATCATCATCTATTGTTTTTTTTCCCCGATTACTCAACTCCTTCAGCAGGTTCTTCATTGTCCTGAGCATCAACTTCAACCTCTTCGGCTTGAAGTTAACATTCAGGATAATAAAGAACCAGCCAAACTTCACGGCTATGCCCTGAAGGCATAACCAGCAGAACCTCCAATCTGAGTTTCTTCCATATTCCCAGGTGGCCCAGCTTTTAACCAAGCACCTCTCTTTCCAGAAACTCATTCTGCCACTTCAACTATGGCAAGCCAGGGAAGGAAATTAAAAAACCTGAACTAATTACTGAGTAACCAGATTGTTTAACCTAAGACTTGTCCTTCCTTTCCCAGCTTTTGACCTCATATTTCACTGCACCTTTCTGTGATGTCAGCATATATTTGTACACATCACAAGAAAATTGATCCCTACCTCTAAAGCAAACTCTGAAGGAAGATCAGGAGGCACTCAGAAGCAAAGTGGCTTTTCTTCTTCACTCAGAACAACTTCCACAAAACCTGGGGAAAGTCCACATATAGGTAGTCCATCGTGTCCGACGATGACGTCTGAGCTTGCACAAACTCATTGGTTGTGGACTCACATGTGACTGAGGAGTCCAAGCTTTGAATGGCATGGGCGTTCACGGTGGGGGCAAGGGAATTGTCTTGGCTCTCTTGGTGTGGCTGCTGCTGTTGCTTTCTTTCTGTCACGAGCATCAATGAGGCATATGTGTCGCTGCTCTTCAAAGTTGTCATATGCATGTCATACGAGCGCACGCCAGCCTGTTCGATCTTTTGCATGATGCTCTAGCTGATCTGGTTTTAAACCAGCATGAGCAATGTTGGCCTTCACGCAGTCTGTATACCTCTTGCAAGGCCTACCTTGATCCTTTTGCGCTGGGAGAGTTCACTGTAGAGGAGTTGCTTAGGGATTCTTGACTCCTCCATAAGTCCATAAGACTTCAGTATCCCAGGCTGTAAACCTCAGGAAGTATGACATGCTCAATTCAAATCTTGTGTATTTTAGGAGCTAGCTGAGGGGAAAGTAGCCCAATTGAAAGTTGCATGTTAACATTATTGCTTGGCAGGATGGACTAACTGCCTTAGACAAACTCAGAGAGGACTGGTGAACACTTGAATTTTTGAAGAAAAAAAAAAATTGAAAAAGTGCAATGGTTTCCTCTTCCAGTGGGAAAAAACACAGGCAACAGGGTTAGCGGAAAACACAAAGCTGATTTGTTACCAAAATAAAATGTTTCTCGTTTTAACACTTTTCATTAAACAATGTAAATAGTATATTTTGATACAAGATATTTTTTATTAAAAAATAAAGTTTTAAACAGCTGGATGAGACAAGAAGATAAAATTATGAAGTGCCATGTGAGAGGACACTGCAATATTTCTAACCCAGCAAATAAAAAAAAAAAGACTTCAAAATGAGACCTCTAGCCTACTTTAAGAATGAAACTTAGTTTGGTACCCCATATTTAATGACACCTGCAATAATATTTGTAGTTTTCTTTCAGTAACTGGGGGCATAAAGATTGATCTAACAGAAATGGTCATATAAGCTGTTCTATAAGATTCTGGTTATCTACACATAAAGCCATAAAAGACTGTTCTATTCAAGTAGCATTTCATGTGAAAACACAAGCTACAAAAAAAAAAACAAAAAACCAACCCCAAAAGAAAAACCCACAGCACTTCTACAAATATTTCATGTTATGCCAGATAAAATTTTAATTCTTATGCGGCAAGTTAAAAATGCGGCTCAGCAACCACAATGGTGTTTATAATAATAATAATAATAATAATAAAAATAATAATAATAATAATAGAAAAACAACTGTTTGGGGTAGACAACATTAATTTCAATTCAGTGTTTTATGCTAATAGTCACTACTTGCAAATAAGCTTTATCCACAACAGGAAATCAGCACTGATTATATTGTGTAGGCACAATAAAGTTGGCAGAGTAATCAAAATACCATCGGTACAAATCATCCTGCATTTGAGAAGGACACAATAATTATAACATGAGGCTTTAGTAAGTTGTGAGTGAACAATTCTTTGTGGATAAAGGTGATTGTTATGAAATATCATACTAGATGTGAAAAAAGAATTACACTTAATTTAACAGTGGTAAAGCATTTTGTAGTTTTCAGGTATCTATCCCTTAAGACCATTTATTCCTTTATTTTCAGGCTATCTGTGATGGAGTGGGGGATATGTGTGTATGTGGCTCACAGAGAGTGTGGGACTCCTGCTGAGGGTAACCGAGGCAACCAGGTGACAACTCTGTACTGCAGATAAAGGGAGAGGTGGAGCCTCAGGGCTTTGAATTGGAACTAGGAGTTGGAAAGCAGTGAGTCTGAGAGAGAGAGAGAGAGGGAGACAAAGGAGGGGGCAAGGCCCCAGCTTGCGGGGCCCCTTGGGGCCTCCTCTCCCCAACATGACCTGGAGTGACTGTCTCTGCCTGCTGTACTGATTCCTCCGTACGACACTGTGCCCTGTTGGCTAATAAACCTGCTGTTCTTCTGCTGAGTGAGAGCCACTCCTGCCTGCAGATGGGGTGCTGAGCTTGGGGATCCCTGGATCACATTACACTGGTGTCAGTGGTGGGATATACTGCTCCCTATGGACGGAGCATCTGGCAGTAAGTGACTGGGGCGCAGAAGGAAGAAGCAGGGCCAGCAAGACCCATGTGTGCTGAAGGGCAGTGAGGTGCAGTTCCCCAAGGTGGAAGGGGCTGTAGTTGACCCAAGAGAGTACGGTCGTGTTCCTCAAGAGGGGGTGTCACACCTCAGGGGGGGTTACTCTTGGGAGTTCATTGGAATCAGTCCCAGAAGGCAGAAGGGCCTACAGCCTAACCCCTGGGAAAGTGTGACCCACAAGGAGGCTGGCACACTGAATGGGTTATTCCCAAGAGAGTGTGGTCATGGTCCTTGAGAGGGGCTGCTACACCTGAGGGGGGTTACTTCTGGGAGTCCATCAGAATAAGGCCCCAGAAGGCAGAGGGGCCTACAGCCTAACTCCTGGGAACATGTGACCCACAAGGAGTCTGATTCTTCTGGGAATTGTGGGGGCAGGAGGCATCGGCCTTTGAGTGTGCAACCCTGCTCAGCAACTCCTCTGTGAAGCAGCAGTGCCTAGAAACTGAACTGAGATTAAACAATCAGAACAACTGAGAGAAAGAGAGCGGCAGCATGAATGTGCAATGGCAGAGCTGAGGGCTAAGCAAACTCATGCAGGGTGAGCCAATATGTGGGCAGGAAATCCTGGACTGAATGGAGCTCTGAACCGAATGGCTTTCCACAGTTCAAAGGAAGGAAGGAGTGATTCCAACCCACTGTCTACAAGTGGGCAGGACAGGCCTGTGCAGAGTTTTCCAGGCCTGGACTGAGGAAGGGTGCCTGTGTGTCTGTGCAGAAAAGCAGCTTGTCCACTGGGAATGGCAAGTTGTCTGTGACAGAAGCTGCCTCACCTCCTGGGCATGTGTCTGAGATCAGCCAGGGGGGCTGGGACAAAGGAGAGAGTGTCTCTGATTGTCTGTCTGTGTTGAACAGCAGCAGCAGCCTGGGGAGAGAGCAGAGCGCGCATTTGGAAAAGGTGCCAACAAGGAAATAACTCCATTGTCTGAGGAAGACTCCTCACAGCCTATGGTGGCTGGAGAGGGAACCATGCAAGAGCACTCCAGGCATGACTCTGAATCCAGCCATGGAGGCTGGAACAGAGGGAATGTCTCTGGGATGGGCAGTGGCATCCCTGATGAAGACACTGATCCTTGGTGCAAGGAAGGTGCTTCTACTTCTGGGGAAGCTAATTCTTTGCCTGAGTCTAGGGTGGCTCAAAATGGTAGTAAGATCCCAGAAGGAACTGGTTGTGTCTCAAGGGAGCAGGGCCCCTGTAAAGCCAGATGGAGGTCAACTGGTGTTTGAGGGAAGTCCTGAGGAAGGGGCTTCTGCTGGAAGTTTCCCTGAGCAGTCTGTGGTAACTGCAGGGAATGGGACCAAGGTAACGAAGGGTGATCAGGAAAATTGCTAGTCTGTAGAAGGCAGCAGTTTGTTTGGAGAGAAGTTTGTATCAGTTCCTGATGGCCAGGACCTGCCTGAGTGAGACCACTTGCTGTGCTCTGGAAAGAGCCAGAGCAAATAGTGTAAAGGTGTCTCAGGAATTGGAAGTTGGTCCTGGTAAAGTGAAAGCCATAAGGGAATGTGAGCAGCCCTCTTATAACCAAGTGACTGTGTGTGACCAGACTACTGGAAGTGTAGTCGTATTTCAGGTCACTGGGGAAGTGAACAGAATGGGTCTCAGGTTCAGAGGAAAGGTTGTGTGGCTAAGTATGTGGAGCAGAACAGCTGTATGGTCAGTCTCTGTAGGATGCAGGAGAGGGCCAACAATTCCCCATCTCCAGATGCTGGAAACACTTGTATTCTCTTAATGGACTCCACTTCTGATTCCATGGGGAGGCAGAAGTTGTTGGTAGAAGAACAAAGGAGCTGTGGGCCTGGTGGGCCAGTAAGGGGTAAACAGGGTTTCCTTCATGTGAATTTTGCATCTGGAACTCACAAAGCAACTTTTCCAGACTGGCTGGCTGGGGGTTGGGAATTCTTCCTGAGGATCAGCAATGGCCTAGCTATTGTTAGAAGGGAGGGCACACCCAGAGAGATCAGATTTCCACCTGTGGGGCAAGGGGAAAGGTGCAAAGAAAGGCCTTAACCATTTAGCCCCAAAATGCCAGATTGTCAAGGATGTTACACAAAGATTGTGGTACACCAAAAAGCAATGTAAATGTACAATTGTAATGGGTTTGTTCTTGTTACTCATGCTGACCACTGTAACCAATGGATGCGGCTACCAAAAGTCGTAGAATTGTACCATGTACTAAACGTTTTAAAAGAACCATGTAATGTGTTGACATTGATGTATAAGCATGAACTGTGTATTTAAAAAGTTTGGTTTTCTAAAATGTCACTGTTGTTCCCTGTAACTAGTCTTGCAACCTCTCACATGAGACGGAACATTCAAAACCGTTGTGTGGTATGGGAAAGGGAAACTGAGGCACACAACCGTTTTGGTTGTGTGGCTAAATGCCCAGGGTGGAAAGCATTTGTATCTTCATTTGCTGAACAGTGACTAAATTCCAACATTTGCTGGAGCAGCTGTTTGGGCAGATGGGGGAGGGGCCCACATCAGAGAGGAACTGTTTGATCTGCAGCCCTTGGAGCAGCTGTACGGGTTTTGCCTGCCTGACGAGAATGTGGCTGATGGACCGGAGGCCAAAGCAGGGAGACCAACCACCCCGAGGGAGCCAATGGGACTTGCCTGGCAGCATTGCATGACCTTTCATGCCAATGCCAAGCTCCTGACGTGGCGCCTCCACCTGCAGGATTATGACACAGAGGTGACAAGTATCAGAGAGGTAGCCATGATAGTCTGTAGCTTTGAGAACAACAAGAAGTTTTGTGGCACCTTACAGACCAACAGATATTTTGGAGCATAAGCTTTTGTGGGCAAAGACCTGCTTTATCAGATGCATGAGCTGGGGGGGAAGTGGTTTTCAGAGGGGTATTTAAAGAGTGGGGTGCCAGTAAGAGGGAGGGCCAGAGTCAGATCAGACAGGGGGATGTGTGCCACTGAGTGGCAGATTTAAGGGTGACAGTTCTGAAACAAAAAAAATTCAAAAATCAAATAGAAAAATCTCTAAGCTGCAATTTATTTGCAAATTTGACTCCATTAACCATGGATTAAACAGAGACTGGGAGTGGCTCGCAGTTTACAAAGGTAGTTTCTCTGCTCTGAGTTCTATCATCTCCGCATTAGACTCCGACAAAGGCTCACACCCCCCTGTCTGATCTGACCTGTTTTTTCCTCTTTTGATAAGTGCTGTTGATACTGGGCCATTTCCACCTTGCTGAATAGACCTTGTCGGCTCTGACCCTCCCTCTTACTGGGACCCCACTCTTTAAACACCCCTCTGAAAACACCCCCACCACTCATGCATCTGACGAAGCGGGTCTTTGCCCACGAAAGCTTATGCTCCAAAATATCTGTTAGTCTATAAGGTGCCACAAGACTTCTTGACATGGAGGTGGTACACATCAGGGGGAGCACTGAGAGTAGAGCCAAGGCCCTATCATATGGGGAGGGCCTCGAACTTCGCCAGGTCACTGGCTGAGTGACCCTGCTCAGTTCAGTCTGGAAGTGGGGAGAGATGTGATGTAGTGGGGGATAAGTGTGTGTATGTGTGGGTGTATGTGTATGTGGCTCACAAAGGGTGTGGGGGGCTCCTGCTGAGGGTAACCGAGGCAACCAGTTGATACCTCTGTACTGCAGACAAAGGGGGAGGTGGTACCTGAGAGTTTTGAATTGGAACTGGGAGTTGGAAAGCAGTTAGTCTGGGAGAGAAAAAGAGGGAGATAAAGGAGGGGGGCAAGGCCCCAGCTTGGGGGCTCCTCTGGGCCTCCTCTCCCCAGCATAAATTGGAATGACTGTCTCTGCCTGCTGTACTGACTCCTCTGTATGACGCTGTGCTCTGTTAGCTAATAAACCTGCTGTTCTCCTGCTGAGTGAAAGTCACTCCTGTCTGGAAATGGGGTGCGGGGTGCAAAGCTTGGAGACCCTTGAATCTCATTACACTATCATTTTTGTTTGATCTTCACTGTTCGAGATGCACAGCCCTTCATTCTGAAAACAAAACGGCATCTGCATGAAACATACAATAGACATCCACAGTTAGAAATGGTCAGATTCACAAGAGACTCTCCTTTTTCTGAAGTTTAAATAACTCATTCAGCAAACAGAAATCCCAGGCAATTTAGGTAATTAATCTTATGTAATAAATACTGATTAATGAAGAAGCCAGCTGCCAAAATTTGTCTGTGCTGCTATTCCAATTACTGACAGTTCCATTATAAAAAAGTCATGTTTTGCTATGCATAAATTATCCAAAGAGAGGGTATAATGTCAGATAGGCAATCTGCAGACACTATACCAGTATAATAACTGGAGAAACACAATTTGTCTCCAATACCTGTGGTAATGTGATTTGCAGAATTATGATTCATATTTGAAAATTGATTTTCTTCTGTCATCTCACAGATGTTAAAGGACAGTGGAATGAACATGAAATGGGGGGATTCAGTGCTTAGGTCTGACACCAACACTATCATTTAAACATTATCTTCCAGAATACACAAACCATTCAGTGAAATGTGCTTGCTTATTCCAGTGGCAGCTAGTGGGGCTAGGTAAAGGAAAAGAACTTCTGATCACATAGAACAAGAAGAAAAGGGGGAAAGAGAGGAAAGCGTACAGGGAAAGAACAAGAAAGCAGCTGGGCCATCTTAGAGTGAGGTTTGTCTAAGGAGGTTAGGCTATCCCGCCAAGCAATAATGTTAACTTACAACTTTCCCCTCAGCTAGTTCTTACAATACACAGGAGAGGAATTGTACTGTTGACCAGAAGGAAAATGGAAAGAATCATACCTTGTGAAGCCCTGGAGAAAGCTTTATGTGAAGCCCAGGCTGACAGCACCCACAGACTCATGTAATTTGCACAAGGACTGGGTTTCTTCCTTACCCAATGTAGGCATTGCACTGCTCATACTTTTTCCTTGGAAGGCTGGGAAGGAATTTTTCCCTCACCAGATTGGCTAAGGCAGTTTTTATCCTTCTACAGCAGGTTTCAGACATGGTGGAGTGAGGATGAGGAGTTAGGTTAGAGTCATGCCCACTCACAGGGTAGGACAAAGAAGGCAGTTGCCCGCGGGCCTGGCAATTCAAAACACCCTGGTGCTTGCCGAAGTGTGTGGATCCCCAGGACCCTTTAAGTTGCTGAGGAGATATAGCAGGGTGTGCTCTGGACAGTGCTGAGGGCTTACTGCTCAAGCCCCACCTCTTCTGCCCAAGGCCCCACCCTTTTCAGGAGTGCACAGCCAAACCCTCCCACTTTTCCCCCAGAGTGCAGCAATTCCACCAGCTAATCTAATACAGGGTACGCTGAACTTTATGAATCTTAATTGATAGACAGTGGAGACAAAAATTAGTAGTTCCCTCTTAGTATTCATTATTCTGTGCAATAATTTAGCATGCAAAACAGGCAACTTGTAGCTTTGACTGGTTTACTAATCAATAAGCTGAGATGAAGACAATGGCATTTGTGCCAACATAGTTAACCTTATGATTTTTATTATTAGATGCTTAGAAACTTTATTTAATGCTTTAGCTAACTAGGATTTTTCTTTCTGGGGCTGCGAAGAGTACTTAGAATATGGTTTTATAGTAAACTAATTCTTGAAAATATTATTATCAAAACAATGGGCAGAAACAATATAGGATTTCGAGACTATGCAGATAATCAGTTTGCCATCAAGGAGAAATTACCAACTGGGGATATTCTCAGATAATTTACAAGATGTGCAGAAGTCTGAGTGACCTTGAACAGTGGTAACTGCAGTTTCAGTCAACTTCTCTTTCAGAAACTCCAGCTAAAGCATCAAATTAATCTTGTTACCAAGAAACGGTTCCATTTTCTGCCTCCTTTTATCATTATATTGTTAGAACGTGTTCTTTCCTGCATGTGCTCTGTCCTGTTCTCCTAGGAAACCCTTTAATCACTGACTCTTGGTTGTGTGGACTAGCTTGGACAGATGTGAGTGTTAGCCCTCCTTTGTATGCAGCTGTGCTGTGACAAAAACGCTCCTCTGTTAGTCCCCATCTAAAGGAGAAAGTGCTTAGCCCTCAGTTAGCATCACAAAGCGCCCATTCTCTTAGGGCACCTTCTATGTTTACATCTTCTACCCCAGTGGCTGTTATCCTTTCCAGACTACTGTACCCCTTTCAAGACTCTGATATCTCTTGCATACCCCAAATTTTACCTCATGTAAACCACTTACTTATGAAAATCAGACATAAGAATACAATACACTGTTGCTGAGATATTACTTGCTTCCTCTTTTTTACCATATAATATTAAAATAAATAAACTGGGATATAAGTATTGTAGTTACATTTTAGTGAATAGTGTACACACAAAATAAACAAGTCACAGTATGAAATTTTAGTTTTTAGTGACCTTTGTATACTGCACTAACGTGACCCAGTACTGGTTCTGGTGTCTGCATTCTAAGAAGTATGTTGGAAAACAGGAGAGGGGTCAGGAAAGAGCCACAGAATTATTTGCTGCCTGGAAAAATGCCAGACAGTGAAATATTTAAAGAGCTCAATCTGTTTCAAAATATTTGAGAGGTGATTGATTTCAGTGTATATGAATCTTCATGGGTAGAAAACACTGGATGCTAAAATAATGAAAAGTCCTGTGGCACCCTAAAAACTAACAAATGTATTAGGGCATAAGATTTTGTGGGCTGGAACCCCTTTGTCAGCTGCATTTTTGGGGGGGAGGGGCTGGTCCAGACTAACATGACTACCCCTCTGAAACTGGATATTCAGTGATTCTTTCAGTTGGTGGAGAAAGGCTAGTTGCTGAAGCCAGACACATTCAAATGGGAAATAAGACTCATATGATTAAGCTTTGGAAAAAATTGCAAGGGAAGTGGTGAATTCGCCATCTCTTAGTGCCCCAGGAAGATACACTTCAGTCAAGTGCAGATGATCAGGCTCAATACAGCGGAAACTGGGTCAAATGTAATGGCCTTACCCTCAGCTAATTTATGATGGGTACATGAAGAGCCATGGATTTACGTCTTCCCTCCAATTTTTATAGCCACGTCTCACTTGACCTTTACTCCAATTTTTTAAAAGTTGACAACATTAAAAACATGTCAGTTCTGTACTCATACCCTTATATGCTATGTCCTCTTCCCTTTCCCTTTCCCCACAGTCAGTATGAGTAAGACTAAACCTTCCAAAGATAAATGGGTATCGTATTTATTTGTAAAGCTCCAACGACGAAAGGGTTAACAAAGCCAGTGAAAGCCTTTGGAACTACACTGTCGTAGAATTTTTTACTAATTCAGGTTGAACCTCTCTCATTTGGCACCATTGGAACTTGACCAGGAAGAGAGAATTTGCCAGAAAACAGGAGGTCAATATTTTCTAGCACATTACCAACACTTCCACTGCTTCCTGGGCTCTTATAAATTAGGGGTAAATTACAGCTAAATAACAGCACAGAAATCTGAGAGCCAGGACTGGTAGCTGTAAACATACTTTATGGGACCATAGGAAATTTGGCCACAGCTGTGGTAATTGGTCATCCCACTAACTAAAATCATGCCAGATTACAGATGTTGCCAGATGAGCAAATTCTGGATTAAAGCGTTTTAACCTATAACCAAATGCAGCATGATGCATACTCATAGATCCAAGAGTAAATGCTCTGACAATATATGTAGCAGGTTACAAGATGTAACAGCAAACTAAAAAAGTTATGTGAATCAAATGTAGCCTAGGACTTGAGTTACAGAGGCTCCAATGCTGGTTACACTATTAATGCAAAAAAAGTCAAATGAACACACAGAGCTCTAACTTTCACTTCTCTAGGACCAAGTTCTATGAGATGGTGAGGGTACTTTGCTTTCGTCAAAGTCAACAAGAATCCAGGGGATTCAAGCTCTTTAGGATCTGGCCTTCATAAGTTTGGTAGCAAGAAAGTTATCCTGCATGACAATTGTTATGGAAAGGTTCATTCATAATCATCACATTAATGGGTAATTCAGAATTTATTCCTAATTTGTTACAGTAAGTTCAAAAACCAGAATACAATATCAAACATAACTGTAATTAACTGGAAAATGTAGGCAATAATGCTAACTGCAGAGCAGTGAATATGCAGAAGTTAATACTATAAGGAATGTAAAGTTAATATTATCAGTATAAGAAACTGAGCTGATGCATTTCATAGGATTTTTGGGGAGAACACAGCAAGAACAAACCTAAACATACTTCCCCTTATTTGGCTTGATCACAATCAATGCACAACAACTATTATTTATATTTGGTTGTGACCTACACAAAATGGCATGAAAAAGCTAAAGCATCTGGCAAATCCACCATTTAGGAATATATTCTTACAGGATTATTTCACAATTTCAAAACTGTTTATGAACTGCAATTTGATTTTCACGTTATTCATTGGTTTCCTGTTGCTGCCATTTGCTTAGCTATTTGCATATAAGCTTTTTCACTTGTGTGCAAAGTGCCTAGTCTTTATACTGATTCCAATACCTTCATGCAAATCAAGGGTGCAGAAAATCATTTTGGTTATTCTCCTATTTCAAAAGTTTCATTGAATTAGGGAACTGAAATAGGTTGACTGATTACATCATGATTTATAGCCTGCAGAACGCTGTGTCTACACGTGCACGCTACTTCGAAGTAGCGGCACCAACGTCGAAATAGCGCCCGTCGCGGCTACACGCGTCAGGCGCTATTTCGAAGTTAACTTCGACGTTAGGCGGCGAGACGTCGAAGTCACTAACCTCATGAGGGGATCGGAATAGCGCCCTACTTCGACGTTCAACGTCGAAGTAGGGACCGTGTAGACGATCCGCGTCCCGCAACGTCGAAATTGCCGGGTCCTCCATGGTGGCCATCAGCTGGGGGGTTGAGAGATGCTCTCTCTCCAGCCCCTGCGGGGCTCTATGGTCACCGTGGGCAGCAGCCCTTAGCCCAGGGTTTCTGGCTGCTGCTGCAGCAGCTGGGGATCCATGCTGCATGCACAGGGTCTGCAACCAGTTGTCGGCTCTGTGGATCTTGTGTTGTTTAGTGCAACTGTGTCTGGGAGCGGCCCTTTAAGGGAGCGGCTTGCTGTTGAGTCCGCCCTGTGACCCTGTCTGCAGCTGTGCCTGGCACCCTTATTTCGATGTGTGCTACTTTGGCGTGTAGACGTTCCCTCGCAGCGCCTATTTCGATGTGGTGCCGCGCAACGTCGAAGTTGAACATCGACGTTGCCAGCCCTGGAGGACGTGTAGACGTTATTCATCGAAATAGCCTATTTCGATGTTGCTACATCGAAATAAGCTATTTCTATGTTGGCTTCACGTGTAGACGTAGCCCATAAGTTAAATAATTGGTGTAAACTTAAAATTATTCATCCAATTCAGAATAGAATTCAGATAACTCTCAGGGGAAAGTCAGGTAGCATTGATACCTCCTGTTTTAATGGGAATTAAGTATAAAAAGGGTTAATTTGCACTGAGGGAGCATTTCATAATGGCATAGTTAATAATATGTTACAAATGTCAGATCTTAAAAGACTTTAATTTATGTTTAGGTGTCTGCTTTACTTCTGAAGTACCTCATCATCTGTGGTCTACATCTAGTGATGTACAGAAAGATGTTATTTTAGTACTGGGACTTGCCAGTGATATGAATAGGAAAACAGATAGCAAATTGCAGTGAGTCTGTAGTGAGCAAACCTCCCTCTTCAATGTGGCAGAGATAGTCACCATGGTAACTTTTCAGCAGCAGAAGCCATTAAAGCACACAGTGACCACTTATATCTGTATCATTTTGCCTTAAATGGTATTAGTAATACTCCCAGGAAAGAGCACATAAAACAATTAGTTACATGGTAAAAGCCTGTGACTTACATAGTTAAGTTAGTATAAAATTTTGTTATATTTCAAAGACAGACATTTGCCAGGTTATATCCTGTTACAAGAAAGGGAAGTTTTAATAGAGGCATGGGAGAGCAGACACTCTTCAGTACCATCTATTAATGTTAGTGCTATGGGCTAACTCAGGATGATCCCTGACGAGGTTCATGACTTCCAAATTAATCCAGGAATCAGAGCCCAGAAGACCAGCAGAAAAGGGCAGGGTTTTTTGTTTTGTTTTGTTTTGTTTTTCCCTAGCACTGTAACTATGTGAATAGTCAAAATACACCTGACAATTTACCACAAAAACTTGCAACATTTTGCTGGGGCTGTCTCAACAAAAGCAGTCCTCCTTGTGACTCTCATATTCTAGATCCCCAGGAAGAGCGGATAAGTCAACAGGAGAGTTTCTTCCATCAACACGCCCTGGTGTAAGTCAACCTAAACTATGCCATCTTCAGTTACATTATTCACGTAATTGAAATGGTGTAACTTAGATCAATTTACCATATTCAGGTAGATCAGGGCTCAGAAGATTGCGTCTTCTGGAAAAGTCCAGACTTTGATACTGTAGTCTGGCGTCTCCACTGGAACAGTGCTCGGGCATCCAATCTGCTCCCTTTGATGTTAATCACTTTGGCCGCGTGCATGTGCTCTCTTTGGACAAGAGTGGAGACCCTGCAGTTAGCCGACACTACAGACCTCCGAGAGCCCCCAAGAACCACAAATCAAAAGAGGTACAAAGGAGCTGGAGCCAGGTTTATTGTCGTTGATGTATGGTCTCCAACACCTTCATGAGTCTCCAATATGACTCATCAGTTTACAGTGGTACATGCATACGCCGTGACAATGGACGCAACTCAGCTGACGGCCAGGGGGATCCGTCATCCCCTAGGTCACTTGACACAGCCCCTGTTACACACACTTTTATACACAGGTATAAACAAGTTACATATCCAGGTACAACCCCCTCATTGTAATACATTGACACCCCTTAATGTAGATAATGGAGATACCATCAAAACAACACTATCCATCATGCTGTCATTACGACCTGTTCCTGAATTTGGGTCAGAATGTACCTGGTGCTAAGCTGGTATCTATGGCGAGGGTATGAGGAGTGCATGGTACTAAGTAGGATGTGTTTATGTGCATCACTAAGTGCCTGGCTCTTAGTGCTTTTAGGTGTTTTTATGTGCTTTTAAACTTTGTCTCTTGCTGCATTTCTGTGGGCAGAAGCTACCTAGCACAGTTTTTACTTTAACCTACTGTCATTCAGGCATGAGGCCTTTAGCTTTACTGTATATTAACAAAGCATTGACTGTTGTCCTCAGCCTTTAGTCTTACACCAAGCATCTCATTACTACATTCCCCATTTTTTGTCTTTTTATGGGGAAGATGTTTACCCATTGTCCCGGAAAAGCATAATGCATAGACTGAAAGGTGACCCAGTGGGCTAAACACTGTCATGTGGACACCTTTCTTCTCCCATCCACACACTCATGCCCCATCTATCCCAAAGTCTGCACATTCCCTCATACGACTGGCGAAGAGATTTATTTGCCAATTTTGATTAGTTGCTTATGATGGGCCTGGGAATGTTAGGCCCGGAACCATAACCATAAGTGGGGTAAATGCATTTGATAACATGAGATGGCTTTGATTACCTATTGCCCATATGCATGAGATTAATTGTTTCTTTACAGGAAACAAGCTCACTCGGTGACTAAACTCATATTTTAGATGTTACCTCTACATATTCCCTAACATGGTGATTTTCTATGATGGCAGAGTTAACGGCCATTTCCATCCGTTTTCTGATTCTATACTGAAATGTAGCTTTGTTAGCTTGCCTGTGCATGTAACAGCACATTCCGAAGAGAACCACCATGGTAATGACTTGGAGTCTCATTAAGACCATACGTAGAGTCCATACCACTGGATGTAAAGTGATGTCCTCTGGAATGGCCCACCATGGTGTTTCCACCTCTTGTACTTTTTCTATTTCCTCTATCTGCTGTTGTATCAGTTGAGTTGTGGAGATTAGTGCTTCTTTTGATCTGGCTATCATGTTATGTATATTTAGTTGTAAATGTTCTATGGAAGGAAACAAATTACCCAGCAGATTTTGTAGATGTCCAAGGGAAGAGAGCATTTCAGTAGCGGTGTTCACAGCACTTGCTGGCCAAAAGGCATGAGAACCAATTTGGATTGTGCTGGTAACTGGTAATCAAAACCCAATATCATTGGTAGAACACGTCCTTCCGCGTATAGAAAAATGTGAATACTCCAGAGCACAAATCATGTCTCATATTCATACCACCTTATGTACTAATTCTTTGTGTACCATTTGAACCCAGCCTCTTTTAGTCTCATTCATATTAATTGTAACATAGCATTTACACAGCCACCATCCTTTGTTTAATGCACCAACCTGATTAACCTCTAGGCCAGTGTCTGTGACTAAACACACAGAGGAGTAATGTTGTACGTATGTGTTATTTACCACAGTCCCCACACTATTTGCATAATATACATTGACCAGCTTCTACATCCATTTAGGGATGGCCATCGTGAGCTACATGCGTTTACCACCCTCATGATGTAATTTAGGTATCTTTTAAAATTTAACAAATTGTAAAAACTTTGGAATTAATATTACTCATTTCTTGTTTCTGCACATACTTCAATGATGGCTGTGTGGTCCAATATTTGTGGCCAGTTTTGTAGCTGCGTAATTTTATGTGGTATGTGTGCCTGTTCAGGACATATGTGAAGTTTAGAGTTATTATTGGAACTTGTCTACAAAATCACAGTAAAAACAAACAAACAAGCAAACAAAAATAAACAACAGCCATAAAAATACACTAATCACAATCCAGAAAATTGTGTAACATCCAGCAACAAACATATGTGTCCTGTGCACTTTTAGTTGTCAGTTCTTTTATGATTTTTCTTCTGTCATCATCAAATTTTGCTCAGCAATTTTTCATATTTGCAACTGTCCAGTAGTAGGCTCTTCTAAGGTTAGGTGGCGTGGCTCTGTGGATATGTTGTGCTTGTTGTCTTCCTTTTGCTTTACACGCCAGCTGTAAAACAGTTCCAACTGGATGGGATTGGCTTGCTGTCTGTATCATAGTGGAAGGTGGTAAGATCTCAGTTTATACATTCTGGACCACTGCATAGGTTTGGTCAATCTGTGTAGTATCAGAGAGTCTCTCTATGTTGGATAACCCACACTGCATTGGACAGCATGCATTGCCAGGCTGGTAAATACCTGTGAAAATAAAAAACAAACAAATGCTTCTCTCTCCTATGACATTGCGTAGCCACATGCAATTTTTTTTTTTTTAAATTGTAATACATAATGTGGTCTGGGGCTTTTTGTTTAGTGTTTAGTAGGCAGCAAGTTCTTTACAGAGTCCCAGTTTATTTTTAAGAACCATTAAGTTTCTGCTACAGCATGCAATAGATTTTTTTTAAGTGAGAAGGTTTAAATTTTACACCATACTTTTGGCAACAGTTTAGAAATTCTATTTTGCTCTGTTTCACTGACCACCAAGATATTATTGACATACTGCTCTATTTTTCCTGCCTGCAACAATTCTTTCTTTTCCAGTGTATTTTTTACAACGTTGTGAAAGACTGTGAGTGCATCATAGTACCTCATAGGCAAAATGCTTCATAAGTATTGCACACCCTGAAATACAAAAGCTGTTTAATACCAAGACTCTGGATTTAGAGAGAGACTGCAAAATCCATTTGCCTTATCAAGCACTGCAAACCACTTTATTTCAGGGAATGCTATTACAACAGCTTCCCACTTCACAGTTTTATTTTTAACACTTTGTAGTTAATAGTTAATTTTCATGTTCCATCCAGTTTTTTGACAAGCCATACAGGTGCCGTGTGAGGTGCTGAACACCATGTATTAGTTTTCATTTTTTCAATTTTTACTAGTTGTATTAGTTTTCATTCTAGGGAATTTACTGCTCAGACATTCCAATGGGTGGGGGGTATTTTAATTTATTGCTTTTACGGTCTGAGTAACAAGTTCCATTGGGATTAGGGTAATTTTAGATACTTCTTTTGGTATCGAGGTAGTCTGTCTAATAAACATATTTGGAAAATCTAGTATTATTCCCAATTATTTCACAGTTTCTGCTCCAATTAAATTTCTCTCCCAGAAACAGCACACTTCTCCAGAATGGTATATGCACCAAGCTGAAGAGGTAGTTTACTGGATTACTCACAACAGGAGCATTCAATTCATGAGTTAACATCTTTACTTTAGCAACTTTTGTTGCAGGTTTTTCATCTGACTTTTTAGATTTATTGCTAATCGTACATACCTGCAGCTGTGTTGCTGCTTCTCATTCTCTCCTGTTTTAAAATCTCAGGCAGCACCCACTCATTTTGCTTGACTCACTCTGCCTCTTGCCATTCTGACATCTCTCCAACCCCTGCTGAGAGAGTCACAGGGAGGGATTAATTATCCTAATCTTTCTGTTCTCCACTGTGTCAACTGAGTTTTTAAACTCATGCCCACGGGTTCCCTCCTCTTGTTTAAAAGCAGTTTTCAGTTTTTCAATCCATTCATTCCAAGGCAGAGTTTTACTCTTGTTCTCACAACATACATTCACTCATTCCATCACTCTGGGGGCAGTGTCAATTTTCAATAAATGTATTAATAAATGTTTAGTATCAGTTTCTTTAGTACCATTTTTTGTATCAGTTTCCGCTGTTGTTATCCTAAGGTACATTTGAATCCTTCCTGCCAATTTGGCAGGAGGTTTTCCAGGCAGTCTTGCTATTCCTCTAAGAGTAGCGATGGCACTACATAATTTAAAATGCTTTTGAGTTACACATTTAACCATTTGAGCAGCATTATTAACAAAACTTAGGGTATGGCTGCTTAATGTTTCCAATAAAGTCTGTGTAACACTGGTTCCTGGGCAATATTAATTTCTACTGTCTTTAATAGTTGTGCATATTTATGCAACCATGCCAAAACTCATTAAAATTCTAGAGGGAGGGGGACGAACAGTTAATTCATTCCTTTTTAAAACATCAAGCTGTAGCCAGACGAAGGTCTCCCCCTCGCAAGCAAGCTTGCTGCCCCTCTTGAGGTGCCTCACAAGCACACAGGGCACGGAACAGCTGCTCACAGCACAGTCTTTGATGTCTCCCACAGAGGCCCAGATGTGCTAGCTCATTGCGACCCTGAGAAACAGAAAGTACAGATAAAAGGCTAACAGGCCAACTGTCAAAAAGGGGGCCTCAGGAAATTACCCCAGCTGGCATTGATGGATTTGATGCGCTCACACAGCCATCCCAGAAGAGAAATCTCCGCCCTTGTAAAAGAATGTCCTGTACTCCCAAAATTGCTTATCTCCTGTCTTACAAGTGCAAATTAAGTAAGAATTGCCCTTGTAAAAACTGGCGTCACAAAAGACAGACCAGTACGATCTGGCACCACAGATAAGAAAGAGGATACGTGACCCAGGGGGTATAAAGATGGGCCCAGCAGCACTCTGGCTCTGAGTGCATTCCCACCAACTACCTGCTGGTCGGGTCAGGTGATTGCCTCCCAAGGTCCGCAACTGGGGACGCCCAACCTCATATTCGTCTTTCCTCGGAATTGAGTGACCGATCCTGGCTTGGCTACACTGGTATCAAGAGACGCAAGGAGGGTAAGATATACCCATATTAAGGAGGGTAAGATGTACCCATATTAAGGTCTCCTTTTGGTGCGCACAGTTAAAGAATTAGAGCTCTATAGATAGATGCTGTTGCATTAAGACGTGGTATTGAATTGTAATGTAATGTAACCTGTTAACACCTGTACTCTGCTAGCATAAAGAAGTAGACAATAGCCTTTTGTAACCGCACGCTTATAACTGTAGCTTAATAAACTTGTAACTAGTTAAGATCTAAGCCTGACTGCTGTTACTCTCTATCACTACAACACAGCCGGCACAGTAAAAAGAATTTTAACCGTTCGGTTACCACAGCCTGGCCGTAGGTGAGAGTGCTAAGAGCCTAGCGTAGAGTCGTGCTGCCTCCACGGGGCAGACTCCTGGGGCGCCCGTCAGCCAATCCTGGTTGCCCACTGTGACGGGACAGTGCGTCCTAGCAGTTGAAGTCTTGGGTGTGGAAAGGCTCTTAGTGCTACCATTGGGGCACCCATCAGTCAAACTTGGCTGCCCGCTGTGACGGAGCTCCCTGATCTAGCAGTAAAAGACTTGGGTGTTTAGGACCCTGGGGCATCCATCAGTCTGGCCCAGGCTGCCCGCTGCGAAGGAGCCCTGCGCTCTAGCACTTAAAGACTCGGATGGTAACATGGGCATAGTTGGCACCTCACTGCACATTACCCGGCCACCGGCTAACACAAGCCTGTCTGCTATCCCTCTGGCTTGAGGTGCCTGTGACTTATTTATCAAACACTTTGTTACAGTATTCCCCCATTTTAACCAATTTTTTAAAGACATCCCCCTTCTCCTGGGCAGTATGTTGTGTTTCTTTTAATAGTTTGTTTCTGGGGGAGCCTTCAGGAGTAAGTTGGGGTGTAACTATAAGGAGGCTGACCTTCTCCTTCACCAGGTATACTTCTCACTTCAACAAGAATTGATCTAGGTTTTGGCAGAATGTTTTCCAAAACCTGGTTCTCTGCATAAAGTATCAGAAAGGTAGTCGAGTTAGTCTGTATCTTCGAGAACAACAAGAAGTCTTGTGGCGCCTTATAGACTAACAGATATTTTAGAGCATAAGCTTTCATGGGCAAAGACCTGCTTCATCAGATGCATGAGTGCATAAAGTGGTGGCTAAGTGGCAGCTTCTGCCCATGGGTCAGTGGAGGAGGGTTTGTCTAGGTCATTCCCATTCCAACTGTCCCCAGTACCGTCTTGCAGCTTTGCTAGGGCTACCTGTATTAATTTCTATCCCATCTCTGCCAGTTGGCTGTCTGTTGTATAAGAGGGGGATGGCACATTTTTTTCAAGTTCTGAACAGCTGTTTTCAATCAGTTAAAGGAGGAAAATGTTACCTGTTTGGAATGTTTGCTGCCCTGTCTGCAGAGTTAGCACTTTCTAGTGATTTATTAACTGTGTTACCGCCTTCCTATTTCTGATCTTTCCCTTCACCTTGGAGGCAGGCAGAGTAATATGTTGTTTAAGACACCTCACTGCCTGTTCCATCATTTGCAAAGTTCTGTACTTTTTGTTTTTGTTACTGTTCTTCAGAGCTTCAGTTTCTGTCATTGCTTTACATATGCCAGTCCAAGTTTCCCCACTTTTTTTTTCAATTCATAAGAACCCCCCAAGCTGGCAATCCAGGGGGTCCATGTTTCATCAAACTCTGTGGGGATTTTAAGGGAGGGGTTATACAGGGGATTCCCTAGCTCCAAGTTTTCTGTCATGTTAGATCGCGATTTCTACAGAGGACAGCTCACTGACTCACCAGATCAATGGTCAAGGTCACCAATGTATTTGGGCATCTCTACCAGAATGGTGCTCAGATGTCCAATCTGCTCCCTTTGCTGTTAATCACTTTGGCCGCGTGCGTGTGTTCTCTTTGGACAACAGTGGAAACCCTGCAGTTAGCCGACACTGCAGACCTCTGAGAGCCCTCCAAAACCACAAATCAAGAGAGGTACAAAGGTGCTGGAGCCAGGTTTATATTGTCTCCAACACCCTCATGAGTCTCCAATATGACTCAACAGTTTACATTGGTACATGCATACGCCGTGACAATGGATGCAACTCCATTGACAGCAAGGGGTCTCTGTCATCCCCTAGGTCATTCAACATAGCCCCTGTTACATACACTTTTATACACAGGTATAAACAAGTTACATATCCAGGTACAACCCCCTAATTGTAATACATTGACACCCCTTAACCACGCCCTCCAGGTGGTGGAGAGGACCTTTGGCCGCCTGAAGGGCCACTGGCAATGCCACTTTGACTGCCTGGATGTCGGCCTCCAGAACATCCCCCAGGTTGTTCTCATGTGCTGCACACTCCACGACATTGTGGAGAGCAAGGGGGAGGCCTTCGTCCAGGGGTGGGCGGTCGATGCCAGCACGGGCTTCCCCCAGCCGTCTGCCACACCCAGCCGCCAGGCCCACCATGAGGGGTAAGGGTCCGCGAGGCCCTGCAGGCCCACTTTGATCAGGGAGACCCTCTGAGCAACTCCCTGGATTTCCCTGGAGGACCCCCCCACAACACCGCCCGCACTGCCCGCATACCTCCCCCAACACCTGCACGCCATCCCCGCAACAAGCACACATCTCTGGTTCTTTGGAAAATAAAACTGTGATTTTTTGAAAACAGCTAACTGTCTTCTGTATGCAACAAAAACTACGACCAATATACAAAGGAGGACAACTATATACAAGGGGGGCAACTATATACAAGGCAGACAACTATATACAAATGGGGGCTCGGCCCATCAGTCTGGAGTGGGGGTACAGGGGCGTGACCCCTGGCGAGTAAGGCTCGCGATTGCCCCCTTGTCCGCAGTCCCCGGCGCAGCTGGCTGGGGGCTGGGAGGACTGGCAAGTATGGCCGGGATGCCTCCACTGGCTGGTCTTCAGCCCCAGTGGGCTCTGGTCCTGGGGGGCTGGCAGGCAGCACGGCAGGTGGGGTGGCAGATGGTGAAGGAGGTGGGGCAGCAGGTGGGGCGGCAGGTGGTGAGGCAGGTGGGGGGGCAGGTGGGGTGATAGGTGGTGCAGCGGGGGGGCATCAGGTGGAGCAGTGGGGAGGGCGGCATGGGGGTAACTGGGGGCGGGAGCCAGGCGACGGCCTCCTGGATCGACCCAGCTATGTCCTGGAAGACCCCCATGAAATCTTCCAATGCTGCCCAGCACTGGCTGGACTCCTCCCTGTCAAAACAGAGTCTCTCCTCAGCCACCTCTGTCTGCCACCAAAGAGCCGCCAGGAGGGACCGGGGGGCCATCCCCAGCAGCCGGTAGTGGTGGGACTGTCCCTCTGGCCTTGCAGCTGTCTCCGGGCGTTGGCAGTGGCTGACCTCCGGCGGGCTGTCAGGGACGACTGAGGGTGCCTGGCTGCCTGGGGCATCGGATGGTGCAGCTGCAGAGAGGGAGGGGACGACTGTTAGTACAGTGCCCTGGCCCATGGCCCATTCCCCCCACCCTCCTTGGGTGCTGGGTCTCCATCCCCATCGGTGGGTGTAATGCCCCTGTTGGGTGCCCCCATTGCATGGTCCCCCCACACCCAGGGATAGAGCACAGTGCTGTCCATGAGTGCAGGTGATGATGGGCGCTGATGGCCGTGCTGCCATCCTGGGACTGTGCTGTGGCTGGGCAGTTGTGGATCGGGGTCAGCTGGGGGTGTGTGAGGCTTCTGGTCATGTCTGGTGCCCCTGCCCTATGGCCCAGGGGGTGTGTGCCCTGTGGGGTATGTACCTGACTGTCCATTGCCGCAGCTGGGGGAACCCCGGTGGGTGGACACCTGGCTGGTGCTCCGGGAGGGGAGGTCTATGAGGAGTCCCCACCTCCTTGCTGCTGGACCCCTTCTCCGCTGTCCTGAGTGGGGGGTCCTCGGATGGGCCCCCGGGTGCAGGGCTGGCCTCTGGGCCGTCGGCCATGGTGTCAAGTGTGGCTGGGGCGGAGGAGGTGTCCTGGGGCCCAGGATGGCGCTGAGCTCCCTGTAATAGGGGCAAGTGGCAGGGGCGGCCCCAGACCGGCTGGCCGAGTCCCAGGCCCAGGCATACCCCTGCTGCAACTCCTTCACCTTACTCCGGATGTGATCCGGAGTGCAGGCAGAGGGACCCCAGATGGCCAGGCTCTTGGCCAGTTGGGTGAACGCTTTCACATTCCACCACTTGCTCCCCATCACGTGGAGCACCTCTTCTTCACCCCAGAGCCCCAGCTGGTCTCGGAGCTCAGCATCCGACCAGGAGGGGCCCCACCTCTTTTTGGCCCCCCCACTTGGCTGCCGGAGGTGCCTGGGTCCCCTCAGGAGGGGAGCCCTGGGGACGCTCTGGGGGCTGGCTCAATGCCAGTGCTGGTGGCAGTGCAGATCAGGGTCTCTGGAAAGCGTGCAGGGCTAGCATGTGCGTGTGCTGCTGCCTGTACGCTCTTAGCATCCTGCCACAGGAAATCTGGGTCTGTGGTGCTTTAAGGGCTGCTGCGTGCGGCGACCATAGAGCCCCGCAGGGGCTGGACAGAGTGTATCTCAACCCCTCAGCTGATGGCCACCATGGAGGACCCCGCTATTTCGAAGTAGCGGGACACAGATTGTCTACACACGCCCTACTTTGACGTTGAACATCAAAGTAGGGAGCTATTCGCATCTTCGGATAGGAATAGCGATTTCGACATCTCACCGCCTAACGTCGATTTCAATGTCAAAATAGCACACTGTGGCTACGTCTACACGTGCACCCAACTTCGAAATAGCTTATTTCGATGTTGCGACATCGAAATAGACTATTTCGATGAATAACGTCTACACGTCCTCCAGGGCTGGCAACGTCGATGTTCAACTTCGACGTTGCTCAGCCCAACATCGAAATAGGCACAGCGAGGGAACGTCTACACGCCAAAGTAGCACACATCGAAATAAGGGAGCCAGGCACAGCTGCAGACAGGGTCACGGGGCGGACTCAACAGCAAGTCGCTCCCTTAAAGGGCCCCTCCCAGACACACTTTCATTAAACAGTGCAAGATACACAGAGCCAACAACTAGTTGCAGACCCTGTATATGCAGCACGGACCCCCAGCTGCAGCAGCAGCAGCCAGAAGCCCTGGGCTAAGGGCTGCTGCCCACGGTGACCACAGAGCCCCGCAAGGGCTGGAGAGAGAGTATCTCTCAACCCCCCAGCTGATGGCCGCCATGGAGGACCCCGCTATTTCGATGTTGCGGGACGCGGATCGTCTACACGTCCCTACTTCGATGTTGAACGTCGAAGTAGGGCGCTATTCCCATCCGCTCATGGGGTTAGCGACTTCGACGTCTCGCCGCCTAACGTCGATTTCAACTTCGAAATAGCGCCCAACACGTGTAGACGTGACGGGCGCTATTTCGAAGTTACTGCCGCTACTTCGAAGTAGCGTGCACGTGTAGACGCAGCCTGTGCGTGTAGTCGTGATGTGTGCTATTTCGACGTTGTGCCAGCTACTTCGAAGTAGCCAGCTAGTGTAGACACACACATTCAGTATAAGGCTGACAAAAGAGAGCTTACTTCTATTTTTGGGGGATAAGAAGAGAATATAGCACACGATTTTCCGCCATGTTACCAACTGCAAACCATTTAAGGGTAAAATAGGCAGAGCAAGGGACTAGATTTTAAAATTTGATTAATCTCCTTGAATAATGAGAAATGTAAGCAAACAACATTTGCATATCTCAACTAATTACTGATTTTCCCCAGTGAAATACAAACCAGTTTTACTTATTTTAAATCAGAAGATGCAGTCTTTAAAATTAACTTTTCATAGCTGATTGGGTACTTTAAGAAACCCAATCTGTGGAATTAATTGTACCGAAGAATCAGAGTCAATCCCATTAGCAGAATTTAGGGATTGACTCATTTCCATGATCAATTTATGTTTATGCAAATAACAATGTATGCATGACAAGCATAGTTAAATTGTGCTTCTTGGAAAAATTCATCTGCATGAAGAGCTGAGGGCCCAGTGGAGTGGATCAGAACCTTCACACAGCTATTGATGATTTCTCCTTAGAAGTTCTAACACAGAGGCAAAGGCCTTCACAAGATACTTCACAAGGCATGAAGTCTGGCAGCCTGTCAAATCTCTGAGGTATTTACAGGAGAGTTACTTTCCCATGCCCATGAAAATGCAGTGTGCAGAAAGGACAAGAGATCGGCCCGCTAAAATCTTTTATATGTGTAATTACAGGATTCACCAATGCAAGAGAGCAAAGCATTGCAGAAGAGCAAAGCAAAGGGGCTAGAAGTAAGGGTGTGGGGGAGGGGAGTGGGGTGCTGCAGCACCCATTGGCTTGAAGATATTTCCGTTATATAAAGGGTTTACAGTTTGCTTCATGAGTTCTCAGCACACCCACTAGACAAATTGTTCCAGCACCACAGAGCAAAGAGTAATAATAGTTGTACGAAGAAGTAGCTGAGAAACTATCGTTTAGGTCAGATTTAATTGAAAAGATTAATCTCTTTTCCCATCCCTGGGATGAAAATATTGCATTCTTAGGAACATATAAAAATTTGTATATAATAGTTACTTAGACCTTTCTTCTACCTCATCCAAGTTTAACTTACGAACTTGTCATTGGTATGAAGATCTGACATGGCAACTGCTAAACACTAGAAAGTCCTTCACTGGTGAGAGCCTACCCCTGAACTGAGTTATGCTAATGAATAAGATTTACAAGATCAGGCTCCCACTTAGTTACAAACTGATGGGCAGGATCCCCTGGCAGACTAATATGCAGTGGAAAGAAGCATTATTGAGGGTGGAGAAACAACCCATCCCAATGTTCAGAAAAAATAGCAAATGTGGAAGGTGACCTGCTTGGTTTAACAGAGAAATCTTTGGTGATCTTAAACACAAAAAGGAAGCACGCAAGAAATGGAAATTTGGGCACGTGACTAGTGAGCAGTATAAAAACATTTCATCCCTGCACACTTGAGCAATCAGGAAGGCCAAAGTGTAATTGGAGATGCAGCAAGAAAGGGATGTGAAGGAGAACAGGAAAGGTTTCTCCAGGTATATTAGCAACAAGAATGTCAGGGAAAATGTGGGATCCTTATTGAATGGGGAAGGCAACCCAGTGACAGATAATAAAAAGGCTGAAGTACTCAATGCTTTTTTGCCTCAGTCTTCACAGACAAAGGCAGTTCATAGATGAAGTTGTGAGACTGCTGGGCAGCACAGTATGGGGAGGGGGTGAACAGTCCTCAGTAACGAAAGAACAGGTTAAGGACTATTAGAAAAGCTGGATGTACCCTAGTCCATGGGGCTGGATCTAATGCATCCAAGGATACCGAGATACTTGGCTGATATGATTGCAGAGCCATCTGCCATTATTTTTGAAAACACTTGGAAACTGGGAAAGGTCCTGGATGACTGGAAATAGAAAATATAGTGCCCATCTTTAAAAAGAGAAAGGTGGAGGATCTTGGGAACTATAAATCATTCGGCCTCACCTCAGTCTCTGGAAAAAAAGTCATGGGGCAAATCCTCAAGGAATCCATTTTGGAACACCTGGAAGAGGAAGGTGACCATTATTCTCAACATGAATTCACGAAGGGCAAGTCATGCCTAATCAACCTGATTGCCTTCTATGATGAAATAACTGATTCTGTGGATAAGGAGAAAGCAGTGGATGTGATACATTTTGACTCTAGCAAGCTTTTGCTGATGTTTCCCACAGCTTTCTTGCCAGCAAGTTAAAAAAGTATGGCCTGGATGAATAGACTATAAAGTGGATAGAAAACTGGGTAGGCTGTCAAGCTCAAAGTGTAGTGATCAACGGCTCAATGCCTCATTGGCAGAGGGTATCAACTGGCATGTCCCAAGGGTTGGTCCTGAGGTCAGTTTCGTTCAACATCTTCACGAATGACGTGCTTCACTAATGAGGGGTTGGCTTGCACCCTGAGCATATTCACAGATGACACTAAGCTGTGGAGGGGCATGGGAATAGATATGTTCAAAGATAGGGCCCAGAGTGACCTATATAAATTATAGGATTGGACCATAAGAAATTGGATGTGGTTCAACAATGACAAGTACAGATCAGGACAGAAGAATCCCAAGACAGATACAGGCTGGGGACTGACTGGTTAAGCAGAAGTTCTGTAGAAAAGGACCTGAGGATTATAGTACAAGAGAATCTGTATATATGAGTTAACTGTGTATCAAGGGAAATGATTACTCCTCTCTATTCAGCACTGGTGAGGCCACATCTGGAACATTACATGTAGTTTTGGGGGTCCCACTACAGAAGGAATGAGGTAAATTGGAGAGAGTCCAGCAGAGGCAACAGAAATAATTAGGGGGCTGAAGCACATGACTTATGAGCAGAGGCTGAGGGAACTGTACTTGGTTTGGAGAAGAGAAAAGTGAGTGGGGATTTGATAGCTGCCTTCAGCTACCTGAATGGGGGTTCCAAAGAGGATGGAGGGAGATTGTTCGTAGTGATTACAGATGATAGAACGAGGAGTAATGGTCCAGGTTGGGGTGGGAGAGGTCTAGGTTGGATATTAGAAAAACTATTTCACCAGAAGGGAGGTGAACACTGGAATGGGTTACCTAGGGAAGCTTTTAAGGCCAGGTTTGACAAAATCCTGACTTGAATGATTTAGTTGGAGGTGGCCCTGCTTTGAGCAGGGAGTTGGAATGGATGGCCTCCTGAGGTCTTTTCTAACCCTAATCATCTATGATTAAGGGCAAAACTTACATCTGGCTTCTGATTTAGGTTCTGCTTCTGCAATCCCTTGACTACAACAGTACCTATATGAGTTAACAGGAGTGCTCAGGAAAGGCCTGTAAGACAGTTTTTACAACATGTATTCCAATGAAATCGTAGACTTTTTACAGAGTGCTGTAACTAGTCACTTCCAAGTTTGTGTTTGTAAAGTAATTATAGATAAAACTTGCAGGATGCAGAAAGACAATCTGCATCACTTAATGAATCAATAAATTCCGAGCATAATTTAATGTATCCAGGCAATGTCTGTCTTGCTAATTTGATGAGATGGCTAGCTCTTATTTCCCCATAGTCTGGTGTTTAATTCTGGTGACCTTACTTAGCACTGAAGCGAGCTCAGTGACTGAATGTGACATGTCACTGGCTTTTCTACATTTAAACTGAACAGCACATAAAAAGCTGTTTCTTAGTTCTGAATAATACAGGCTCTATTCTTTCACTGAGAGAGCTTGGGACACAGAATTTGGTGAGACTAGGGACATGATTTTATACATGAAATAAAAATATTTGATTAAAAATCCATATCTAATTGTGGCCACTGTTCAGTCAACATGATACTTTTTAAGTCAAGCACAAAACAAAACAAAATGAAGCAATTGACAGAAAGTATTTTTCAGTGAATTCCAGTTCATATATTAAAGCCAATTTTACATGAAGTAACTAGTCTTTTAAAAACACTGTATGTTATAGTAACAGAGAGGAAGCCATGCTAATTTATACACTATCAAAACAAAAAGCAGTCAAGTAGCACTTTAAAGACTAGCAAAATAGTTTATCAGGTGAGCTTTCGTGGGACAGACCCACTTCTTCAGACCATAGCCAGACCAGAACAGACTCAATATTTAAGACACAGAGAACCAAAAACAGTAAGCAAAGAGGACAAATCAGAAAAAGATAATCAAGGTGAGCAAATCAGAGAGTGGAGGGGTGGGGGGGAAGGTCAAGAATTAGACTGAGCCAAGTATGCAGATGAGCCCCTATAGTGACTCAGAAAGTTCCCATCACGATTTAAACCATGTTGAATAGTAACAGAGAGGAAGCCATGCTAGTCTATACACTATCAAAACAAAAAGCAGTCAAGTAGCACTTTAAAGACTAGCAAAATAGTTTATTAGGTGAGCTTTTGTGGGACAGACCCACTTCTTCAGACCATAGCCAGACCAGAACAGACTCAATATTTAAGGCACAGAGAACCAAAAACAGTAAGCAAGGATGACAAATCAGAAAAAGATAATCAAGGTGAGCAAATCAGAGAGTGGAGGGGTTGGGGGGAAGATCAAGAATTAGATTGAGCCAAGTATGCAGACAAGCCCCTATAGGGACTCAGAAAGTTCCCATTACGATTTAAACCATAAGTTAATGTGCTGAATTTGAATATAAAAGCCAGCTTGGCCGTTTCCCTTTCCAAAACGGTGTGATAATTCCTTTTCAGTAACACACATACCTTTAGGTCATTGACAGAATGCCCCATTCCATTAAAATGTAGACTAACAGGTTTGTGGATCTGGAGTGTTTTGATGTCTGTTTTGTGCCCATTGACCCTTTGTCTAAGGGAGTTAGAAGTCTGTCCAATATACAAAGCATCTGGGCATTGTTGGCACATGATGGCATATATGATGTTAGCAGAGGAGCATGAGAAAGTGCCTGTGATTCTGTGAGTAACCTGGTTTGGTCCAGTGATGGTATTTCCAGAGAAGATATGTGGACAAACTGGCAGCGGGCTTTGTTGCAGGGAAAGGTTCCAGGACTGGTATTCCTGGGGTAGAGACTGTGGCTGTTAGTGAGGCTCCTCATGAAGTTGGGAGGTTGTCTGTAGGAGAGAACAGGCATGTCACCCAGGGCCTTGGCTATGGTCTGAAGAAGTGGGTCTGTCCCACGAAAGCTCACCTAATAAACTATTTTGCTAGTCTTTAAAGTGCTACTTGACTGCCTTTTGTTTTGATACTGTATGTTATGTTTTCAACCAAACAGACCATCTGGTTCCCCACTATCTCATGCTTTCTTGTAACTGACCAGGGTCTCAGCTAAAACAACAGGTCTTTATTACTGCTATTACAATATCATTCCCAATAACAGCGTTGGAACAAAGGGCAGAAAATACTCTCTTTCACAATTAGGGTTTTTATGATAATTACATTTAACACTTGCAGCTTCTAAGCTAACTCCTTGTTTTTCCAAGTTTATCCTGTTTGTTTCACAAATTCAGAATGATTTTATATTTGTATGGTTGTGCATATAACCAATGTGTTCTGTTGTAGTTGCTCATCTACAGGACATATAATTAGCCTGTCTCTGAAACTTTCATTATTTAATTCCCAAAACTGTGGTTATTGACAATAGATATAATGCTCTTATAAAAATATTTTCTGATGTTTCATGAAATCTCTGGTGAAAACATGCTCTTTCATTAACCACATTTCTCTGAAGCATCAATCAACCATTTCCAGTCTTCAGTAAAATCAAAAGATTTATGCATGCTTTCCAGTGACATAAATTAAGGATGATGCCTGAACAGCTTTAGTATCCTTATGGAGTTCAGTAGTAATGTGCAGTCTTGCATAATATTGCTTCCAATCTGTTGGGGTGTCAAAACTGAGGTTTGCCAGACTCCTGCAGGGCGTGAGACATGGATCCCTGAGTGACACAGGCTGGAGCCAGGCAAGACAGAGCACAATCCAGCCAATGAACTTTTCTTGGTGGGGGAAGAAGCAGCTCTGTGTGTTGTCTCTGCTCAACCCCCCAAAAGCCTCTCCTGCCATTCTGATTGTAATTGGCCAGAATTGCAAGCAGTGGTGGGGGTGGGTGCTTGGAAGCAACTGGGGACATGGAGCCACATGTGCCCACTGGGAGCTGTGTCAGGTAAGTGTCCCTCATTGCCCAGACCTCACACACCCATCTCTCCTACACCCCAGCCAACCCCCTATCCCAGCCCACTCCTGCACCCTCCTTCCCTCACCCAGACCCCACACCCCAAGTCCACTTCCTGCCAGGCACCTCTCACACTGAACCCCTCATTTTTGTCCCCGCCTCAGAACCTACAGGGACCTACAAACTCTACTAGTCCTGGCCCCCGCAGGCTCTGGGGCTGCTGTGTGAAGGGAATGTCTTTATGTTTTTTTTACGTTTCTCAGTTGGGGATCATGTCAGTGACGGTTTTGTTTATGTGGGTTAGTTGTGGGTTTTGTTTGTTTGTTTTGCTTCTTATTTGTGTGGCCCTGACTGATTTTTTGCCCCCTTGTGGATCAGTGGACCCCACCCAAAAAGGTTTCTCTGTTGTACACCTTTGCTCCATCGGTTGGTACCTTTGCTTCTGCTTTCCTTCTCTTTCTGTTCTTCTCTGGCTCTAGTTTTATTTCTGACACCATGCTATGTGCACCTTGTATTTGACAATTTGCAGAGCTGGCTACAAAGAGCTATGAAAGAGAGACATATATTCCATAATATTTTAATGCACTGCCAGGTATAGCTAGGGTTAGCTTAAACAAGGCACATTACACACAGCACCATGTACTGTAGTGTCTGAGCAGCACAAAACAGTTTAGCATTCCACTGTATAATGTGGAAGGGATGTTGTGGTGGGTTTGGAAGAAGGAGGTAAGGGGAATAGTGTGGGGAGGTTGTGACAGTGGGGAGATTACAATTGTGCTTTGTCTTGGCTTGGCTCAGCAGCACCAAAGAAGTAAACACAGGTACTGGCCAAGGGACACCCTAGCACTTTGTTCCACACAAGCTTCAGAACTGCTCATGGTTATTAAAGGCCCCTTCCTCTTTCCCCCATCACTTAAGCACTGGCCAGGCGGAGCCTCTGTCTCCTGAACTCCATTGAACAGCTCTGTCAGTTTCATTAGGATGATGGTAATAAACTATCTAAATGAGCACAGTAGTGTTTACAAATTCACATATGACCACTTCAAACATCAGTTTTGGTAGAACTGTGTATTTCATAGGGCTGAAAGTTATATTGATGCTCCATTTCTCTGTCAAGATTTCTCAGAGTAATGGGAGCAGGTGAAGGGAGGCAGGGCCTTATTCCTGGTAGCTAACCAGAAGAGGCTGAAGAGATGGTTATTGGGAAGGTGGTACATATTAGCTTGCAGGATGCCAGCATTAGCCCTATCAGCCCATGCCCTCTTAAGCCAGCTGTGCTTTCTGGGCCAGTACTCCAGGATCAGAGGCAGTACTAGTCTACTAGGAGCCCTAAGCAAGAAAATTATCAGGACACTTTTTTAAACACAGTCTAAAAATACTAGTTGCATTTTTTCCATAAACCCAAAAAAATATGCAAATACACTTGCTAAAATAGTCACATGGTGTAAGCTGAATGGGATTTTGGATAATACTAAATCAGGGGCTCTTTGAGCAGCTCAGGGCCCTAAGCAATTGCTTAGTCTACTAATATCTGGCACCACCATTGCTCAGTATCAACAATCTGAGCCAGGGCAAAGCATTCGCTGTTGAGAGAACAGGCTATAGAAACAACTTGCAGAGGTGATGAGAAGAATCCAGAGCCTGATTATCTTTAGGACCTTTGCAATGGCATCTGGTCCTAGAAAGCCTTTCCACCTTCAGTAGTAGTAGGCATACGTCAGACCCGGAGGACTATGGTGTGTTGTTGCACCTGGGGTTGGATCGACAACAGTGTCTAGTGTGGCTGTAAAGTCCAATTCTTGAGTGACAGTCTTTTCCGCACAGGGTATAGGAGAACACTGAGCCCTGGTTGATGGATTGGGGACAGGACTTCCTCAGGGTTCTTTTCTCTTCTGCTTGTTGCCTGAGGTTGTCTTCATACTGGGAGAGTCCTTTTTTCACCCGTTGCTTCCACAGGCATCAATCGGAGGCGAGTGTCTCCCAGGTGGCAGTGCTGATGTTAGCAGCCTTCAAGTCACGCTTGCACACATCTTTGTAGCAGAGATGAGGTCTTCCAACAGGCCTGGTCCCTGTTGCCAGTTCACCATAGAGCAAATCCTTAGGTATGCGACAGTCCTGCATGTGGGAGATGTGACCTAGCCATCGCAGTTGTCTCTGCTTGATCAAAGTGTGCATGGTGGCAGTCCCTGCTTGTTCGAGCACCGTGTTGTTGGTCACCTTGTCCCACCAGGAGATTCCCAGAACGCATCTCAGGAAACACATATGAAATGAGTTGAGCTTCTGTTCATACTTGGAGCTCAGCATCCAAGGTTCACAGCCGTACAGGAGGGTACTCAGTATGCAGGCTCTATAGACTTGTGCTTTGGTGTGTAGTCAAGGGATTGCAGAATCAGAACCTAAATCAGAAGCCAGTTGTGTTGGACCATACTCTTTTTGTTAGCCTGGATAGTGTGGTGGCAGCCATTCCAATATGTTTGTTAATCTTGCTTTCAAGGGAGAGGTTGTTGGATATTGTGGAGCCCAGGTAAATGAATTTGTGGACAGCTTCCAGCTGGTGATCATTGATGCTTATGGCAAGCAGATGGTTAGTGTCCTGACTCATCACTTGCGTTTTCTTGATATTGATGATAAGCCCGAACTCTTTGTAGGCATCTGCAAAGCGATTCATGAGGTGCTGTAGTTCCTCCTGTGTATGAGTTGTAATAGCTGCATCATCCGCAAAGAGGAAGTCTTGCAAGCACCTTGTTTGCAGTTTGGTCCTTGCTTTTAGCCTAGACAGCTGGAAGAGCTTGCCATCAGATCTCGTGTGAAGGTAAATGCCTGTTGTGGCTGAACCAAAGGCATATTTGAGCAGGGCGGAAAAAAATATTCCAAAAAGTGTAGGGGCCAGAACGCAACCCTGCTTCACTCCCCTGTGGATACTGAAAGGTTCAGAGGTGGATCCATCATAGACAATGGCTCCCTTCATGTCCTCGTGGAAAGACTTGATGATATTGAGCAGGGTGGGGGGACAGCCAATCTTTTCCAGAATTTGAAAAAGACCATTTCTGCTAACAAGGTCAAAAGCCTTGGTTAGGTTGATGAATGCAATGCATAGTGGCCTTTGCTGTTCCCTGCACTTTTCCTGCAGCTGCCTAAGGGAAAATATCATATTGATGGTAGATCTTTTAGCTCTAAACCCACACTGTAACTCAGGATAGACTCGTTCTGCAAGGACTTGGAGACTCTTTAATACTACCCGGGCAAAGAGCTTTCCAACGATGCTAAGGAGGGATGTACCACGATAGTTGTTACAGTTGCTCCTGTCACCCTTGTTCTTGTAAAGAGTGACCATGTTGGCATCTCTCATGTCTTGTGGTACTTTCCACTCCTTCCAACACTGACACAGCAGCCCATTCAGCTCTGGAATCAGGCTGCTCTTAGCACACTTGAGAATTTCTGATGGAATGCCATCTTTACCTGGGGCTTTCCCAACTGCCAGTGCGTCAAGTGCCTGGCTGACCTCCAGCGCTGTTGGTACATTGTCAAGCTCTGACAAAGTTGGAAGGCACCTAATGGTGTTCAGTGCTGCTTCTGTGACAATGTTCTCCAAAGCATACAACTCTGAGTAATGCTCCACCCACCTTTCCATCTGTTTGGAGCGGTCCTTAAGGATCTCTCCATTGAGTGCCTTCAGGGGAGCAATCTTATTTTGAATTGGTCCAATGGCTTCCCTGATTCCATTGTACATGCCCTTTATGTTGCCATTCTCTGCACAGGTGTGGATTCTGGAGCAGAGCTGAAGCCAGTAGTCATTAGCACAGCGCCTGGCTGTCCTTTGGACTTTACCACGAGCGGCCCTGAGTATCTGCAAGTTCCTCTCGCTAGGGTATGTCTTATATGTTGTCGCTGCGAGTTGCTTCTCCTCAACGATGGGCAGCAGCTCTTCTGAGTGTGCTTCAAACCAGTCAGCTGACTTCGTCTGCTTCTTACCAAAAATCGACATCGCTGTGTTGTAGATGGTGTCCCTAAGGTATGCCCACCTTCCGCTGGTACTTGCACTGGTTGGGCCAGGAAGGGCTGCATCGAGGGCACGGGTAAACTGTGCCACCCTCTCGGGGTCTTTGTTCATACAGATGTTGATTCGTGGCCTACCTACATACTTTGTTCAATACAGCCTCCGAGGTTGAAGCCTGATCTTGCTGGCAATGAGTGAATGGTCAGAGTCACAGTCTGCACTATGATAGCTGTGAGTCAGCTTGACGTTGCCTATGCAGGCGCGCCTTACAAGGATCAAGTCCAGCTGGTGCCAGTGTTTGGACCTGGGATGACACCATGACACACTGTGCTGGGGCTTGGTCTTGAAGAACGTGTTGGTAACACAGAGCCTGTGCTGGCAGCAAAGCTCCAGCAGTCGCTGCCCATTCTCATTTAACGTCCCAACTCCAAATTGCCCTAAGCATGTGGGCCAGCTGGAATGGTCAGCACCAACTCTTGCGTTAAAATCCCCAAGAATGATCAGTGGCTCGCGAGTTGGAATTTCTTCGATTGCAATGCTGAGCTCATCATAAAACTTGTCCTTAGCTTCTTGGGAAAAGGTCAATGTTGGAGCATAGGCACTGATGATGTTGGTCAGGCCTGCAGATGTTTGCACTTGGAGTTGTATAAGCCTTTCCAAGTGCCCTGAGGGTGGTGTGATGGAGCCAGTCAGACTATTCTTGATTGCAAAACCCACGCCATGCTCTTTGGTCTCACTAGTGGGTTTTCCCATCCAGAAAAAAGTGAAATCTTTCTCCTTTAGACTGCCGGAAGATGACAGTCTTGTCTCCTGAAGGGCGACAATGTCCATTTTTAACCTTCTCAGTTCATTGTTAATAACCGCTGTCTTGTGGATATCATCTATGTCCTGAAGGTTATCTGAAAGTCCAGCTATCTAAGAACTGGGCACTTTTGTATTTTTTTCTTTTTGTTTGGTGCACAGATTTCAGACCACCCTCGGTACCACTCACAACATGAACAGACATCTCATTGCCCCCACCACCCCAACCCAAATCTTAAAAACCTACGTCAAGCATGGCTCTGACTCCATAAGGGGAGAAGTGCAAGAGATTCAATGAAGGCACTGAGCAAATAACTATCAATGCTGATTTCACATAGGAGACGCCCAGATACTATGATGATGGGCAGCAGGATAAACTCTTAGGCTGCATCTACACTGCAAACTTACTTCAAAGTAAGGGGCTACTTTGAAGTAGCCTGCAGAGTGTCTACACACACTTTTGCTTACTTTGAAGTTAACTTGAAAGTAAGGGAGGCTAACTTACTCCAGGAATGGAGTAGTGGCTTACTTTGAAGTTTAGGCACCCCCCACCCCCCGGCAAGGATGGAGACAGTCTGGCCAGCCCAGGAAGGACTCTATGGTCCCTGCTGGCCACCTTAAAGGAAGCAGCTCCCCCAGGCAGGAAGCTGACACTGTGTCACAAACAAGGGCAGCACGAGCTCTCCCTCAGACTGCCCCTGCTCAAAGCACCAGCCAGCCTCTGCACACCCTGGCCACCATGGCAGCATGTCAGAACCCCACTGCCCCCCGGGGGCCCTGAATGAGGATTACGAGGGCTCACAGTGCCCGGGCAAGAGCTGTACCAGGAAGGGACCCTCCTGGTTTTAGGCAGAGCTGAAGGACCTCCTGGCCCTGTGGGGGGAGGAGAAGGTCCTTTGGCAAAGCGGCACCCGCCAGTGCAATGCTGAGGACTATGACTGGCTGGACAGTGGGCTCACCGCCCAAGGCCACACTCATCACACTGGGAGCAGCATGCAGATAAAGGTCAAGGATCTCAGGCAGGCATATGTCAAGGCCTGCGATGCTGCCAGCTGATCAGGGGCACTGTCTGTGCACTGCCTCCCCCCACTATAGGGAGCTGCTCAGGCTCCTGGGGCCAAGGGAGGTGGCCACCCCCGTGTGTGTCGTCAACAGCACCGTTCCCATCTCCCCACAGACAGCAACGAGGAGGCAGGCCCCTCCGGCACCACCAACCCTCTGTGCAGGGACTGGCCAACCAAGACTGAGGGCAATTACAAGGCTCCAGCAATGGGACCCTCAACACTGCCCTCCCCTCAGGGACACCCAGCTGAGCCTCGTTGAGCCTTGCCTTGCCTGAGACCTGGAAGGTCACAGCCGGTAAATACAAGGTGAGCGTGATGTCACAAGGGATGCCCCCCCACACCAGAACAGCCAGATAGCCCACACACCTGGGGATGGGGTAGAGGGAGGTAACACAGGCCAACCCTCACCAAGTGGGAATCTCTGGGCATCCAGGACCCCATGGGGCTCACAAGCCATCAGGCGGCAGAGGAGCACGGTGGGGGGGCAAGGGAGTGGGGGGCCCGTCCCCTCCAGGGTTGGGAGCCAGCACTCACGTGCCATCCACCTCTTCCCTTCTGTCTCCACAGGTCCATTGCTGGGCAGCCGTCACAACCTGTAAGAGTGGGCCACAGTCGCAGGGGGCCAGCAGGATGCCCCATTGCCCCATCTGGCATTCCCCTGCAGCTGGGCATCCCAGAGATGACACTGGAGGGATGAGGAGGCAGCTGCCAATTGGATGGTTGCGTGGGAGATGACTGGGGTGCTCTGGGACTGGCTGGCAATGGAGCAGGACGTGTGGGTGAGGCTGGCCGGCAGCATGGACACCATGGCCCAGGCCTTGGCTGCCCACCTTTCCCAACCTCCCGCCCCCTCATCAGCCTGGCCCACAGCCATCCCTCCCACAGCCACCCCCCCACCACACCTACCCCTCCTGCAGCTGCCCTGGTGAGGAAGCTGTGAAAACTCCCCTTCAGCCTCCCAAAAACCCACTCTACTGTGTCCCTAGTGTGGCTGAGGTGACTGTTAAAGGTGTCCTGGGCTGGTATGGTGGGTCTAGTACAGGGCCGCATGAGCCATGGGTGCAGTGGGTATGCGGTGTCAGCCATGATGCAGGGGGGCATCATGATGTCCCTGAGCAGGAATTCCCATGCAGGGACATACATGCCTTTCTGCATCCAGCATCCCAGCCATGAATTGCAGAACAGCCGGGCATCATGAGTCCGGCTCAGCCACCCCACACACATCCCCTCATGTCCACCAGCGCCTGGAGTACCACTGAGTGGTACCCCAGTCCTGTTAATGTAGGTGTAACCCTTCTGCCAGAAGGAGTCAGCAGCCACCAGGGCCAGGTTCAACATGTAGGGCTTCCTTTTCATCCACCTCACATAGAATTGGCTCGAGCCCCCACCCAGTAGCCTGAGAAATTCACATACACCCCTGGATACCTTGGCTATGTCTACACGTGCACGCTACATCAAAATAGCTTATTTTGATGTAGTGACATCGAAATAGACATGAACAACGTCTACACGTCCTCCAGGGCTGGCAACGTCGACGTTCAACTTCGACGTTGCGCAGCACCACATCAAAATAGGCGCTGCGAGGGAACATCTACACGCCAAAGTGGCACACATCGAAATAAGGGTGCCAGGCACAGCCGCAGACAGGGTCACAGGGCAGACTCAACAGCAAGCCGCTCCCTTAAAGGGCCCCTCCCAGACACAGTTGCACTAAACAACACAAGATCCACAGAGCCGACAACTGGTTGCAGACCCTGTGCATGCAGCATGGATCCCCAGCTGCCGCAGCAGCAGCCAGAAGCCCTGGGCTAAGGGCTGCTGCACACGGTGACCATAGAGCCCCACAGGGGCTGGAGAGAGAGATTGTCTCTCAACCCTTCAGCTGATGGCCGCCATGGCGGACCCCGCTATTTCGATGTTGCGGGACGCGGATCGTCTACACATGCCCTACTTCGACATTCAACTTTGAAGTAGGGCGCTATTCCCATCCTCTCATGGGGTTAGTGACTTCGACGTCTCGCTGCCTAACGTAGATTTCAACTTCGAAATAGCGCCCAACATGTGTAGCCATGACGGGCACTATTTCGAAGTTGGCGCCGCTACTTCAAAGTAGCGTGCATGTGTAGACGCGGCCCTTGACAGCAGTGCTGCCCCACTCACAAGCACAGAGTCTGAGGGTAGAAAAGAAATTTCTAATGAAAGAGGCAAAAAAGTCAAATGACATCAGCTTGGGAAAATACCACACCCAGGCTACATCTACATTTGCCCCTTCTTTTCGAAAGGAGCATGATAATGAGCAAGGTCAGAAGATGCAAGTGCTGCTTTCTAATCGTGTGCTGCCACTGTAGACAGGATCCTTCTGAAAGGACTCCCCCAGTCTTCGAAAGCTCCTTATTCCTAAAACCAAATAGAAACAAAGGGCTTTCAAACATGGGGGGGTCCCTTTGAAAGGACTCCATCTGTACAGGCGGTGAGTGATTTGAAAGCAGCACTTTTGAATTGCCACAGCCACCATTATGCTAATGAGGCACTCCATATTCATGGCAGCACGTCATTAACATCTTCCGACCTTGCTCATTACCATGCCCCTTTTGAAAAGAAGGGGCTAGTGTAGACGTAGCCCCAGAATTCATAACCAAACCTCAAGTAACTGTCCCAGCTCAAATGGATTGAGCAGTGTCCTTTGCCTCTCAAGCTTACCAGTCCAGTACTGTAAAGAGCCAGTCCGCACACCCAAACTTTCTCTGTACTCCCCTTCAAATGCCCCACTTACAATTCTGTCCAGTCCTTGCAGGCCCTGACACACCACCCTGATGCATTCCCTTATTGAACCTGAGGCACTGGCACCTTTGTGCTGGCCCAGCATTCTTCTTGCCCCTGCCAGCTACCCCAGTGGCCACCCACTGGTCACTCCTGTTGACCAGCTGCCTGCCAGCCACTTCTCTTACCACCAGCCTATCTGTGACTCTAGCTTTCTGTGTCTTCAGCTACCCATGGCATTCAGCTCTGGGCCTAGCCATAGCAGCTCAGTATCCACCAAGATGGATTCTCCCAAAATAGCTATAGACCCATATTTAGATCTACTTGTGAACAGTGCCAGAGAGAACAAGTGAAACCAGTCTTACAGCTATATAGCCAAAAGGTTTCCAGCCAGCTAATCCAACCACTATCCCTCCAATCTCCCCTTCACTTCACAATGCTTAGATGGAGGGAGCATTGTGCAATCCACATCTAACACAACAGTAATGACTGCCCTGAACCCCCACAACAACTTCAAGCATTGGTGAGACTCCACAATTCTTATACTGGGTGATAGATAAATTGCGACGTTAAAACAACATGTTGTTTACAATAGATGAAAATTCATTGCTTCACCTGCTCCCATCAAGCTTTTTTAACAAGGTATTACATATGCACACCTTTGCATTTTCATGCAATTGATTTCTAAAGGACACATTCCCCAAATCCTTCAGCAGTATTGAGCTCTTGCTGGCACATTCCTTACATCCTCTCCCCAGCTGAATATTTGTCACCCTGGCAAATCACATTTTTGATTACACGATCCACATGAATTCCCTTCTAAGGGTCTGAGAAAACCCACCATGGCTTTCACAAATCTGTGCACCAGGTGTATGACATCCTTCCCAACCACTCCAGGTGCCTCGTCATTTGGTCCATTTATGAGCTTTATAACTCTATCATGCCTATTGAGCGGGCATAACAGGGGCTGGGGGGGGGGCCTCTTCTGAGGACAGGAGCAAGGGGGGCACTCCCAAGGATTCCCTTTCTACTGGCATAGGCCCTTGTGTCTCTTCCGCACACGCAGGGATGTCCTGGGCATCAGTGACACCTTCGACTTGCATATCATCTCTGTCCACTAATTGAGGTGTATCTACACATGCTTGGTTCTCCTTCAGACTATCTGTAAATGGGACAAATTCATTACCCCAGCCTAGTCGTGTTGTGGGAGGAGGGTTTCCAGCCACAGGCCTAAACACTTCTGCCCTGGGATTTAGCACCAAAGATGTTGAACTTTCTCCATGTTCACTTGATAGGATCTGGTATCTGGTTCCCATCCTGAGATGCTCCATGGGAGCCTCACCCTCTTCAGATTCACTCTTAAAGGTGCTTGGTAAGGGTAGATTAGTCCCACTGTGCCTACTGCCTGAGCTGAGTAGTGGATGTGGCCTTGTACTTTCTTTTCACTCTGGTCCTATGTCTGGTTCTGGTGCCTCAGAAGGGGCATCAACCAGTTCTCCCACAGGCAGTAGGAGATTTCTACGTACTGTCTTCATTGGCCCTGATCCACTCTCAGGTTTAATCCTGTAGACAGGCAGGTCCCTAAGTCTTTCCACCACCACATAGGGTGTTGCCTTCCATCCATCAACAATCTTGTGTTTGCCAGCACCACCTAAATTTCACAGCAGAACTCCTTCCCCAGGCTGGAGCTCCTACAGGTGCACTCTAGCATCATACCGATGTTTGTTACAATTTGTGTTCTTCTAGTCAGCTGCTGTAGCCAAATGGCAGGCATCCTGCAGCTTTTCCCTTACTTGGGAAACATACTGCAGATGTGTCTCATAGTTTTCCCCACCCTTGACACCCCAAAGCATAAGTCTATGGGTAATCTGGGCTCTCGTCCAAACATCTGCAAATATGGGGTGGCTCTGGTAGTGTTGTTCTTAGTGGCATTGTAGGCATGCACCAAAAAGGCAACATGCTAACTCCAGGTTGCCTTCTGCTCGGGGCACAACATCCCCAGCGTATCCAATAGAGTTCAACTAAATCGTTCTGGTTGAGGGTCACCTTGTGGGTGGTAAGAGGTTGTCCTGGACTTTTTGATTCCTGCCACCTTCAGCACCTCCTTCAGGAGGTGACTCAAAGTCTTGCCCCTGGTCAGAGTGTATCCGAGTTGGGAGTCCAAACACTGAAAAGTACTTTTCCCATAATACTTGTGCTACAGTGGTGGCTCTCTGGTCACGCGTGGGATAGGCCTGAATGCACTGGGTATAGTGGTCAGTCACCACTAACATGTTTCCAATATTCTTCCTATCTAGTTCTAAAGACAAGAAATCAATGCATACCAGCCCCGAAGGTTTGCTGGTCATCGCATTCTGCAGATAGGCTGCTCTAGTGGGCAGAGTTTTCTGTTGAACACATTGAGCACGTCACATTTCCTACGTACATCCTCATCCATCCGGGGCCAATAGAGCCTATTGTGGGTAAGATCAAGGGTTCTTTCCATCCCCAAATGCCCAAAATCATCGTTCAGGGCCCTCATGGCCAGGCCTCTGTACTCTGTTGGTAGTACCAGTTGTGTTTGTCGATTTTGCAATGGATCTACTGTGACCTGGTGCAGCACACCTTGTATCAGTCTCAGTTTGTTCCATTCCCTCAATAGTAGTTTACTTCCAGGAGTGGAAGGAACAATGGTCACAGGGTTTTGCCCCTCTGTTTTTGCAACTAGGGTATCATGGATGTCGGCATGTTGCAACTGGGCTTTTTGCCAGTCTACAGCATCGAGCATGGGCAATGGAGATTGATCTAGCACAATAGTAATAATCACAAAGCCCAATGACACACTCTCAGGTGGTAAACCCAGAGTTTCAGCAATACAACACTCAGGAGCCTCTGACTCATGATAACTTCCATTGCACGTCTCTCACCCCATCTAAAGGTATCTCAGCAACTTCTGATGGCTGTGGGCACTGTGACAATGCATCTGCATCGATGTTGCTTCTCCCAGATCGCTACTTTATGCTGAACTCGTAGCTGGCCAAGGCAGCCACGCATCTCTGCCCAGTAGCATCCAGCTTAGCACCCGTCAACACATATGTCAATGGATTGTTGTCTGTCCATACTTGGAACTTAGCACCATACAAGTGATCATGAAACTTCTCAGTGAAGGCACACATCAAGGCCAAGAACTTCAGCTTGTGGATAGGGTAACAAGTCTCACTGTCAGACAACCCTCGGCTGGCAAAGCCCACAGGTCTACGTTTGCCTGACACTTCTTGGTATAAAACCTCTCCTAAACCTTCCAAACTGGCATCAGTATGTAAGATAAATAGTTTGGGTCAGCAAACACTAGGATGGGTGAATGAGTCAGGCAGTTAATGATCGCTTGAAAAGCTCTTTCACACTTTTCATCCCATTGTGATCCAAAAGGCTCTAAAGGATCACAGCACCTCCACTCTGGAGGCCTTGGGGGCCTCCCCTTACCCCGGGTCTTAGTCTTGCTCTTTTTGGGTTGGTATCCTCAGGTGAGATCATTCAGAGGCTTGACAACATTAGCATAATTCTTCACTAACCTACGGTAGTAACCATTAAATCCTAGAAAGATTTTAAGCTCCCTGTAATTGTTGGGACGTGGCCATGTGACAAGTGCTTCTATCTTATCTGGGTCCTTACTCACACCTTCTTCGGACACAATGGCTACGTCTACACGTGACGCCTACATCAAAATAGCTTATTTCGATATAGCGACATCGAAATAGGCTATTTCGATGAATAACGTCTACACGTCCTCCAGGGCTGGCAACGTCGATGTTCAACTTCGATGTTGCGCAGCACAACATCGAAATAGGTGCAGCGAGGGAACGTCTACATGCCAAAGTAGCACACATCGAAATAGGGATGCCAGGCACAGCTGCAGACAGGGTCACAGGGCGGACTAGCGCTTCCGGGGCAACAGCTAGCCGCTGCCTTAAAGGGCACCTCCCAGACACACTCAGCCTGCACAGCACGCGGTCTGAGGAGCCATAGGCACACAGACCCCGGGCGACGCAGGCATGGACCCCCAGCAGCAGCAGCAGAAGCAGCAGCAGCAGCAGCAGCAGCCAGAGGTCCACCCAGCCCTCCCGGCAGGAGCAGGGCTTGCCCTGCTCCATGCCATGCGGGAGGCAGCTGAGCACCTCCTTGCTACACCGGAGGAGGAGCTGCCCCCCGGGGCAGCAGACTCAACCCCCAACCCTGCAGCACCCCGCCCCCACCTCCGCCTCACACACTGGCGGCTGTGGAGCTACCCCACCAGCACTGACTGGTGGGAGCGGCTGGTGTTTGGGGAGTGGGACGACGACCGCTGGCTCAGGAACTTCAGGATGAGCCGGCAGACATTTATGGAGCTGTGCCAGTGGCTCACCCCCGCACTCAGGCACCAGGACACCGCCATGCGGCGTGCCCTCACAGTGGAGAAATGGGTCGGCATCGCTGTCTGGAAGTTGGCCACTACAGACAGCTACCGATCCGTGGGGCAGCAGTTTGGTGTCGGCAAGGCCACCGTCGGGGCTGTCCTCATGGAGGTAAGAGAACCAAGGGGGGAGGGCAGGGCAGGGGAGGGGGGCCCGGGCAGGGCAGAGGAGGGGAGCAGAGGGCGGGGGAGGGCAGGGCAGGGCAGAGGAGGGCAGGGCAGGGCAGGGCAGGGCAGGGGAGGGCAGGGAAGGGCCACGCGCACCCTGCTCACCCCTCATTGGTGCTGTCCCATGTGCTTTCCCTGCAGGTTGTGCGTGCCATCAACGCCATGCTCCTGCACAGGCTCGTGAGGCTGGGGGACCCAGATGGCACCATCGCGGCCTTTGCCACCCTGGGCTTCCCCAACTGCTTCGGGGCTCTGGATGAGACTCACATCCCCCTCCGCACCCCGCATCACAGTGGAGGACGATACCTGAATCGCAAGGGCTACCATTCTGTGGTCCTCCAGGCCTTGGTGGACAGCCGGGGCCGTTTCCAGGACATTTATGTGGGCTGGCCTGGCAGCACCCACGACGCCCGGGTTTTCCGGAACTTGGGCCTGTGCCGCCGGCTGGAGGCGGGGACCTACATCCCCCAGTGGGAGATCCCTCTGGGGGACACCACCATGCCCCTCTGCGTCATTGCAGATGTGGCATACCCCCTCCGGCCCTGGCTCATGCACCCGTACACAGGCCATCTCTCCGTTAGCCAGGAGCGCTTCAACCAGGGCCTGAACCACATGCGCCAGGTGGTGGAGCGCTCATTTGGCCTCCTGAAAGGACGCTGGAGATGTCTCCTGACCTGCCTGGATGTGGGCCCCAACAACATCCCCCTGATTGTGGGTGCCTGCTGCGCCCTGCACAATTTGGTGGAGAGCAAGGGGGAGGCCTTTTTCCAGGGCTGGGCTGTGGAGGCTGGCAGGGCCGACGTGCAGCCACCCGCTGCCCCCAGTCGGCAGGTGGACCCACTTCGATGATGAGTCCGCAGGGTGAACTCTGCCAGGCCCCCCACTGCCCGCCCCTTCTTCCACCACACTCCTGCCCCAACGCCCACACCATGGAGCACCCAACCGCACCCCCCGCACACTTTTCCTGGACAAATGACAGCACGCACTTATGGCTGAACTTAAACTGCTTTTTCTTTGAGAACTTTTTTTTTTAACTATAAATATATAAAACAAGAACAAACTATATACAACGTGTGGAACCAAAGTAATATGTACAAATAAAACAATAGTAAGAAAAAAGTGTGCTCATTAATAAAAAGAAAACCAGGGAGTATAAAGGGGAGAACTATTTACATGGGGGGGACGGGGCAAACGGGGGGCACAAAATAATAAGTTCAAACTATATACAAGGGGGGGGGCCACGTCCTGGGCCCCTCGCCCCTAAAGTCCGGCACTGGGTGTGGGCGGCCGGGAGCCCTGCCGCGGCCGCAGCCCTGTCCTGGGCTGGCTGGAGGCGGGCCGGACTGGAAGATATGCCCGGCTAGTCTCAGCTGGCTCCAGGGGTCCCTCGGCGCTCCGGCTCTCGGCGGTGGGTGGCGGGGCGACGGCGGATGGGACGGTGATGGGCGGAGCAGCTGGTGGTGCAGCGGGTGGAGCAGGCGCTGCGGCGGCCGGCGCGGCATGGGGGGCCAGGTAGTCCACCAGGCAGTTGAAAGTCTCCATGTAGGCCCCCCATGCCTCTTGGTGCCAGGCCAGCGCCCGCTCCTGCAGCTGCAGGTGCTGCTCCGCGACCTCCAGCTGCCGACGGTGGATGGCCAGCAGCTGGGGGTCCGTCGCTGTCGGCTGGTGGTGGCACGGGGTCCGCCGTCTAGCCCGCCGTGGGGCCGGTCGGCCCTCGGCCGAGGGGCTTGCCTGGAGCGATGGTCCCGTAGGGCTCTCCGGGACCACTGATGCCTTGCCGGCGCTCTCTTCCGGTCCTTCTGATGGTGCAGGTGCGGGACACAGGAGAGGAGTGGGGGAAGAAGAATGGAGACTGGCGTTAGTGTGGGCCCCGAGCCGTGGCCTTTTTCCCCCCAGCCCTGTGCTGCAGGTTCCCCATCCCCGTCCCCGGGAGATGCTGCTGCGATGGATGGGGTTCAGGGGTCCCCCTGCACTGCACCCCGTCCCCTGGTGGGAGCGACTCTCACTTCACTCTGCAGGGTCTGACAGCAGGAGAGGTTTCTTAGGCCACAGATGCCCAGTTTCTCCCAGGAGTGACAGCACCAGCTGTTGGAAGAGACAGTCCTTCCATCCCGTCCTGGGGAGAAGACCGCAAGGGGTGCCCCTCTGGGATGCAGCTTTCCCCCTCCTCAGGCTGGCTGCCTTCCAGCTCTCCCTTCCCCTAGCCTCTACCTGTGGCCCCCGCCCTCCCCCCCCAATTCCAAGCCAGCTCGGCTCCTCCCTCCTGTTTGTTCAGGGCGGAGGTGTCACCTGCCAGCTGTAGCCCCAGGATCATCCTTTGGCCCTGGGAGCTATTCGGCTCTTGTTGCTCATATGTAGCCTGAGTCTCCCTTTTGCACTCCCCCCACTCCATCACATGCTGCTGCTGCTGCTGCGGGGTGTCCCACCCCCTCCTCCCGGGGGCCCCTCGAGGTTCCGCTCCCCACTGCCCCGGGGATGGGGCATGGCACTGTCGTGCAGGGTGGGTGGGGGGGCAGGGGCTGATGCACTGCTGTGAGGGACATGGCCCTGCTGTCCTTGGGGCCATGGCCATGTGAGCATGTGGGGGGTCCTGGACACATATCTATTACCCCCTGCCCCTCAAGCCCAGGGGTGTACACCAGAGGGGGGTACATACCTGTCGGTCCACTCCCACAGTCTGGAGGTCCCGGGGGGGCGGAGGCCCGGCTGCTGCTCCGGGATGGCAGGAGGGGGATCTGCAGCCCGGATTCTGCGGAGGAGGAGCCCCCCTCCTCCTCCTCCTCCTCCTGCTGTGATGTCCCGGGGGTGGGCTCCGAGGGGGGCCCCCAGGGTGCGGGGCTTACCTCTGGGGCGGACTCCAGCTGCAGGGCCTGCTGGGGCTCGTCGGCCGAAGTATCAAGGGTGGCCGGAGGGGAGGAGGTGTGCCGGGGGCCCAGGATGTCCCTGAGCTCCCTGTAAAAGGGGCAAGTGACGGGGGCGGCCCCAGATCGGCTGGCCACATCCCGGGCCCGGGAGTAACCCTGCCGCAGCTCCTTCACCTTACACCTGACGTGATCAAGAGTGCGGGCAGGGTGACCCCGGGCAGCCAGGCCGTCGGCCAGCCGAGGGAACGCATCCGCGTTCCACCTCTTGCTCCGCATTACCTGGAGCACCTCCTCCTCGCTCCAGAGCCCCAGCAGGTCCCGCAGCTCGGCCTCCATCCAGGAGGGGCCCCGCTGCCGCTTGCCAGCCTGGCTGGGCTGGCTGCCCTGGCTCCCCTTGGGGGGGGTCCCCTGGGGGTGCTGGGGGGGCTGCCGGGCAGCCATCGCAGGTGGGGTGGCTGGTTTGGATGGCTGAGGGACGTGCAGGCTGGCCGCGTGTCTGGGCTGCCGCCTGCAAGTTCCCTCAGCTTCCTGCACAGGAAGGGAGAGGGAGGGGACCTTTAAGGGGCCGCTCCATGCGGCCACCATTGAGCTGAGGGGCTGGAGAGAGCGTCTCTCAACCCCTCAGCTGATGGCCGCCATGGAGGACCCGGCAATTTCGACGTTGCGGGACGTGCAACGACTACACGGTCCCTACTTCGACGTTGAACGTCGAAGTAGGGCGCTATTCCTATCCCCTCATGGGGTTAGCGACTTCGACATCTCCCCGCCTAACGTCGAAGTTAACTTCGAAATAGCGCGCGACACGTGTAGCCGTGACAGGCGCTATTTCGAAGTTAGTGCCGCTACTTCGAAGTAGCGTGCACGTGTAGACACAGCTAATGTGACCCACATACTTCACTGACATTCTACAGAACTGGCACTTGTTGATAGAAAGCTTCAGTTCATAGGCCTCCAACCAGTTGAGGACCTTACGAAGTCTTTCTTCATGCTCCTCCAAGGTTCTTCTTAATATGATCAAGTCATCCAAATAAACCAAGACTTGCAATAAGTTCATGTCTCCCACAACTTTCTCCATAAGATGCTAGAATGTGGCTGGTGCCCCAGAAATCCCTTGAGGCATGCACTCAAACTGGTAAACCCTAATGGAGATATGAAGGCTGTTTTCTCATCTTCTGCTCCCAGAAGAATCTGATAATATCTACTCTGAAGGTCTAAAACTGAGAACCACCAGCTTCCCAGCAGGCAATCTAAGGCATCTTGAATCGGAGGCATAGTGTACTGGTCGGCCACAGTATGGCTGTTTAGGGTGCAGTAGTCAATACACATCCACATTTTCCCATTCTTTTTACAGACCACCACAATGGGTGAGGCATATGGGCTGTGGGATTCTGTAATGACGTCATTCTCAGCCAGCTCTTGAAGATGCTGTCACACATCTCCCATCTCAGATTGGGCGCTCTTCCTAGATCTCTCTCAGAAAGGTCAAGAGTTATGCAGTCTGATGTTATGCTTGACCCCTTTTGCACATCCTCCATCCCACTCATACAATGAGAACACCTGAGATCTCTCACAAAGCTTCCTGCTCAAGTGATTTTTCCACTCCTCAGACAATGGTAAGTCTACAAAGTCAAATCTTGCCAGATCTATTGTTGGGGCCTAAGGGTCACACTGAGGCTTTACCACTGATTTGGGCTCAAAGAGGTCCGCTGTCTTTTGTCCTTCCTTCACAACAACATCATGATTTGTTTCATTAGCAATCAATATAGTCACCTTTTCCTGGGCTTCAGCAGGTCAGAATATGACTCCACTGGGGACCAGCATTCCTTCAGGGAGTCCTCCTTCAACTGGCTGCTCTACCATGGCTAAAGCTCCTCTACTGCTTTTTAGCCCGGTACTCCTGGCAAGCACTTCTTGTTCTGTCCTTGCAGGCACTACTAAGGGAGTTGTGCCTGCATAGCTCAGAGCACCCATTGGTAGTTCAGGTGACTCCTGTTTAGCAACCTCAATTTTCTTATAGGCTTTGGCACAAAGTGTACAAATCATCAGGGTACTCAGGTATTGGTCCCCAGCCTGTTGTCTGCAGTAGTCTGCCAGTACCTTGAAGAGGCTGGAGTTGATCCCTATTTGTACAGATACATCAGAGATCCCCTTAGGGTCAGGGCATATTAAGGCAGCTGTGTCTACTTCCTCTCTTACTCCTGCCACCTCTGCTGGGAACTCTAGGTGCACTGTGATATATCCCATATACGGATATTCATTCATGCTGAGTCCACAGAGACGAAGGCCAGTCAGTGGTTGAATAGGAAGGTGCCTAAGCATTTGTTGCTAGAATGACTGAAATATAAGTCACCTGAGATCCTGTATCAAGCATGGTTCTACATTCCATTCCCTTCTTTCTTCACAGTGACCTCTGCTTGTGGCTCTATCAGTCCTTGTGGGATTGTGGTGGGTCTGTCTTTTCTAGGTGAGCCTTCAGTTTCTAAGGGCTTAGGCAGTTCCTTTCCCAAACTCTGTGGCTATTTCCTAACTTTTTCCCAACTAATCCTCAGCTTTCCATAAACTAAGCTGGGATTTTCCTCATTTTGGCAATTAGCAGCACTGTGCCCATCTTGAGCACACTGGTAGCAGAAGAACTGTCCTCTCCTCCTTCGCCTGGGTGGGGTGGTGGCTCCAGATGCTGACTTCTCCATCACTACAGCCTGAGGCTTCTCAACTCTGAAAATCCTAGCTTGGTCAATGACGCTTTGCCACTCAGCCATCTGTCCTGTCAGGACCTGATTTTGTTGAGCAAGGTCTTCTCTGGTGTTCCTCATCAGTACACTGGCTTTTTGTCAGGGTGCTGTGCTGGCTGGCTCAGGCATCTGGGCTTCCCAAAACTCATTGGCAGCCTTCCTCATTTCTTCCTCTCTGACCTCTTCAATCAGCTGGGAGTAATTTGGGGGGGTGTTCCTATCGCTCTCTTAACCGGAGATGAAGTAGAATCGGGCTGTAATACTGAGTTCCTCTTACAATTTGAGCCAGTCTGGCCCGGTCCATCTGCTCCTCAGTCACTGCTCCCCCAATGACAGCCCTCTGTAGCAGCCTCTCCAGCCTGTGCTCCCAAAGGTGTGAGTGAGGGCTTCTAGACAATCCTTTATGCTGACCTCAGTCTTAGTGAGCTTCAGGGTGTGAATCACATCTAATGCTGGGACCCTGAGACTCTCTATTAAACATCTTCCCTTTTCTCTGTCTGGTACACCCCACTGCTCTAGCATTTCAGTGGTGTGTTCCAGCCAGGGTTCAAACTCCTCTTCCTCAGAAAATAATCTTAGCTTACAACAGAAGCTTGCCCTAGCATGGGGTAGCACACACTTTTCCAGTGTCTGTCCCAGGGCTTTTGCCCAGGCATCAGCTGAGGCTGCCACACCTGAGCTAGAGGCTTCTGAGCCAGGGCCCAACAAACCTGTCAGATTAGCCATGATACAAACAGTAACTTCCTCAAATACACAACACAATTATTTCCCACTTAGCAAATCACTCAACGGCTACTTCTACACTAGCCCCAAACTTCAAAATGGCCATGCAAATGGCCATTTTGAAGTTTACTAATGAAGCGCTGAAATGCACATTCAGCGCTTCATTAGCATGCGGGGGTCCGCGGCACTTCGAAATTGACGAGCCTCGCCACCGCGCGGCTCGTCCCAACAGGGCTCCTTTTCGAAAGGACCCCGCCTACTTCGAAGTCCCCTTATTCCCATCAGCTGAATAAGGAATAAGGGGAATCAGGGGACTTCAAAGTAGGCGGGGTCCTTTCAAAAAGGAGCTCCGTCAGGACGAGCCGCGCAGCGGCGAGGCGAGTCAATTTCGAAGTGTCGCGGACCCCCGCATGCTAATGAAGCGCTGAATGTGCATCTCATTCATTTGCATGGCCATTTCAAAGTTTGGGGCTAGTGTAGACACGGCCAACATGTGCTTGCAAGGGGTACTGAGCTAGGATCCTGGAGGAGCCCCCAAAATGTAACCCTTCTGCTGGAAGGGGATGGCAGCAACCAGGGCCGGTTTCAACATCTAGGGATTCCTTTTCATCCAGCTCCAACAGAACCAGCTCGAGCCGCCACCCGGTAGCCTGGGAAATTCACACACCACTGGGCACCTCCAGGGGCAATGATTCCCCACTCACAAGCACAGAGTCTAAGTGTAGAAAAAAACTTTCAATGAAAGAGGTAGAAAAGTCATATGGCATAAGCTTTGGAAAATACCACACGCAAGCCTCGTCTACTCTAGAGCGCTACTTCGAAGTAGCAGACACAACTTTGAAATAGAGCAGATCATGTCTATTCACACCATATGCTATTTCAAATTTGAAATCAACATTAGGCATGGAGATGTCGAAACTGCTGTTCCAATGAGAAGATGGGAATAGTGCCCTACTCCGATGTCTAACTTTGAAGTAGGATGTGTGTAGACAATCCATGTCCTGCTCCTTCAAAATAGCAGGGTCTGCCATGGCAGCAATCAGCTGGGACGCAGAGACAAGCTGTTCAGCTCCTGCAGGTTTGTATGATCTCTGCATGCAGTGGCTCTTAAAGCTCCATAGACCCGGAAAACTCATAGCAGTAAGCTGAGAGCATGCAGGCAGCTGCGACACACAATGCCCTTGCACAGCTCAGACACAGCCCAGTAAGACCCATGCCAGAGACGGCAGGCAGCCAGTCACCCAAGTGCCCCCAGGGCTGCCCCCGAAGGGACCCCATGGTTCCAAAGGCCCCAGCCAGCAGGGCAGGAAGCGGGGCCCTTCTTGGTCTGAGGGTGAGCTCCATGACCTGCTGGAGCTCTGGAGTGAGGAGGTGCTCCATGTAATGGGGAGCAAGCACCGGAATGTGGATGTGTTCACCTGGCTGGCCAAGGGCCTGACCACCCAGGGTCATCTTGCTTGCACTCCTGACCGTGTCAGCAGTCAGGTGAAGGAGCTGTGGCAGAATTACACCTGGGCACAGGGCTCAGCCAGCTGGCTGGGGACCACACTGCCTCTTGCCCCAATAACTGGGAGCTCAGGGCCATCCTGTGCCCCTGGAACACCACCTCTCTGGCCATCCTCGACACTATGACTGAGGAGCCCCAGCAGGTTGCAGAGCCGGAGCCAGAGCCAGAGCTGGGACCAGAGGCCACCCCTGCACCACCAGGGCTGCAGCTGGAGCCAGCCCCCAAGGCAGAGCGGTCAAGTGAGGAAGGGGAGCTAGTGCTGGACCTCCCCACCCACAGCTCCAGCTGGGCATCTGCCTGATGGGCTTCCCCAGTGGTGGTAGTGGTCCCTCAGGTATGTACCCCACAGGGCACACCCCCCGGCGCATGGGGTGGGGCATCATACATGACTGGGGCCCCCGACACTCACAGCAGACCCCAGCTCACCAGGGCCCAAGCAGACCATGGAGGAAGGATGGGGGATGGACCACACAAAGGGGCTGCCCACAGAGTCACCGCACCCATGGATGGGGGACAGGGGATGGGGAACAGGTACCCATGGGGGGCAGGGGGGCATGGGCCATGGGGCAGGGATCACTACTCATGCCCTTCCTCTGTCTTCCTTCCTTTTCCCACAGCCACATCATCTGAGGGCAAGGACAGTCTCATATTGTCGGTGGTCCCTGACAGCCTTCCTGAGATGATGGACCGCAACTGCCCGGGGGCACCAGCAGTGCCAGGACAGGCCCACCCTCACTGGAGCCAGGTGTCAATGGGCATGGACTGCCACGTGGCTGCCACCCTCTGGCGCCAGGTGGAAATCACAGAGTGGTGGCTGCAGTATGAGCAGTGGGAGGCCACCGGGCGCCGGGAGGCCTGGGCGGCCTATATGGGCACCTTCAATGACATCACCACCTCCTACCAGGAGCTAGTGACCTGGCTGCCACATCTCGCTGCCCCCTGTCCCCTGCTGTTCCCCCAGTGTTCTCCCTGCTCCCCCCCCCAGCTGCCCCACCTGCCATCCCTCCGGGAGAAGAGGTAGCAAAGGCTGAACGCCAGGCTGAGTAGCAGTCAAGGCCATACTTCCTGGTGCTCTCTGCCCCAACCCAGACTCTCTGAGGACCCCGCACAAGAAGGTGTGGGGGGGCTGTGACCTGGACTTGGTGGCGGTCATGCCCTTCCACTTCCGCCCCAGAGTGATGGGCCAACAGCTGGGCCCCTAGTCCCCCCGATCGCTGTACATAGTTGACCTTCCCCCGCCTCACCCATAAATAGTTAACCCCCCACCTTACATAGTTATGCCACCATGGTGTAAATAATTCTATTCATTGTTGTTTTCCCAAAATATGTTTGATACACAGTTCTAACAGTTAAGAATATATTTAAACTTTTATTTTTCCCAAATATCTGTGTACAGTGTGCTCGTTGGGGTGGCAGTGTGCATGGGGGTAGGGGCAGTGTGCAGGGGCAGTGTACAGGAGCACCGGGGTGGCGCTCACTGGGTTCCCAGTTGAAATATTGCCACAGGGCCTCCTGGACCTCCTCCTGGTGTGCCTGGTAGCTAGGGGTGGTGGGTGGCTGGCTGAGGGTAGCCCATGCTGGCCTCAGTCACCCACCCCTGCATGAAGGCCTCTCCCTTACTCTCCACGATGTTCTGGAGTGTGCAGCAGGTGCCCACAACCTGGGGGACAATGAGAAGACCTACATCCAGGCAGGCCTGGAGGCAGCACCACCAGCCCTTGAGACACCCAAAGGTCCACTCAACCACCTGGTGGGTGTGGTTCAGCTGGGCATTGAAGCACTCCTGGCTGGTGGTGAGATGACCCATATAGGAGCACATGAGTCAGTGCTGGAGCAGCTATGCCGCGTCTGCCACCAGGCAAAGGGGCACAGTTGTGTCCCCCAGTGGGATTGTCCTCTGGGGGAGGTAGGTCCCTGCCTCTAGCCAGCAGCACAATCCTGAGTTGTGGAGGATCCACACATCATGCGTACAGCTGGGTCAGCCCACATTGGTGTCCTGGAACCAGCCCCGGCTGGTCATCAAGGCCTGCAGAACCACCAATGGTAGCCCTTCTTGTTTATAAATTGTCCACCTCTGTGCTCCGGGGCACAGATAAGTATGTGGGTCCCGTCGAGGGCCCTGAAGCAATTTGGGAATCCCAGTGTGGCAAAGCCCATGATGGCCGCGTCCATGTCCCCGCTGAGGATAACCCTCTGGAGCAGCATGGTGTTCAGCGTGTGGACCACCTGTGGGGAGGGGACATAGGCACCCTTGAAGATGTGCAGGGTGTGTCCGCCCCCCCAGCCACCATCCTCAGTCCCTCCACACCCTGTCACCCTCCTCAGAACCCCTCCTCAGCCCCCCCACCTCTGGTGGGTGCGTGCCCGGGTCTCTACCTTCATGATGACAGCCCCAGCTGTGGCCTTGCCTACACCAAATTGGTATCCCATGGAGCAGTAGCTGCCTGGAGTGGGCAGCTTCCAGACAGCTATCATGACTCTCCTCTCCACGGTGAAGGTATGCCACATCTGGGTGTCCTGGTGTCTCAGTGCGGAGGTCAGCCACTGGCACAGCTCCAGGAATGTCTGCCAGCACATCCTGAAATTCCAGAGCAGCACATTATCGTCCCACTGCCCCATGACTAGGTGTTCCCACCACTCAGAGCTGGTGGGGGTGGCTCCAGAGCCGGTGGAGCACCTGGCCAGGGGGAGTGGGGCCAGGAAGGCCCGATGGTATGGGGCATCCCCTTCTGCCTCTGGGAAGGGCTCCCCTGCCAGGAGCTGCTGGGCAGCAACCCATGCAGCACCTAGGAGGGCGCCTGTTCCATGGGTGGCAGCCTGCAGGATGTCAAGATGCTGCTGCTGGTGCTGGTGCTGCCGCTGCTGTGCGGGTACTGTGTCTGCAGGGCTTGTGGCAGCTCCACAGGCCTCGTGCTGTGCAGGCTGAGTGTGTTTGGGAGCAGCCTTTAAGGGAGTGGCTTGCTGTTGCCCCGGAAGGGCTTCTCCACTCTGTGATCCCTGTCCACAGGCTTTAATGGCCCCTTATTCGAAAGGGGCTGCTTGTGTGTGTGGAGGCTCTCATCTGATGTCCTTTCGACATGTGACATCTCTATTTCAATGTTGCACATCGATGGCTCCAGCCCTGACAGGTGTGTAGACACTGCGCAGTGAAGTAGCTTATTTCGATGTCTCTATTTTGAAGTATGCTACTTCGAAGTAGTGCTCTAGTGTAGATATAGCCCCAGAGTTCATAACCAACCCTCAATTAACTGTCCTGGCTCAGATGGGTGGCCGCTGGAGCAGCTGGCAAGGGCAAGTAGAACACCAGACCAGCACCTTGGATGGCATTGCCTCAGGCTCAGTGAGGAAATGCATCAGTGTGATGTGTCAGGGCCTGCACGTACTGGACAGAGTTGTAAGTGGGGCATTTGAAAGGGAGTACGGAGAAAGTTTGGGTGTGTGGATTGGCTGTTTACAGTACTGGACTGGTGAGCCTGAGAGGCAAAGGACACTGCTCAATCCATTTGAGCTGGGACAGTTACTTGAGGGTTGGTTATGAACTCTGGGTGTGGTGTTTTCCCAAGCTTATGCCTTACGACTTTTCTGCCTCTTTCATTAAAAGTTTCTTTTCTACACTCAGACTGTGTACTTGCAAGTGAGGAAGCATTGCCTCTCCAATGCGCCCAGGGGTGTGTGAATTTCCCAGGATACTGGGTGGAGGCTCAAGCCAGTTCTAAGTGAGATGGATGAAAAGGAAACCCTAGATGTTGAACCTGGCCCCAGTTGCTGCCGACTCCTTCCAGCAGAAGGGTTACTCTAAAAATAGCAGTGTGGACATTGCAGCTAGGGCAACAACTGTGGCTTTCTAGACAGCCTGCTCTCTTCGGTCTGAGTTCAAGTGGTAAGCCTGAGTGTGTGCTAGCACTGCAATATCCACACTGCTCTTCTTATGCACTAGCTCAAGCCAAGCTCACAGAAGTCTGTCTACCCAGTGTGGGAAGCTCACTCCCAGCTGCGGCATAAACATATCCAGGCACACCTGATGCAAAATTCTATAATCAACTGTACTATTAATGAAATGTCACACCTGGGTCAGATTAATTTAATACTTGAGAAAAGATGTCCTAAATCATGAGCTGAGTGAAAAAAAATGATACGACAATTTGTCTAGCTATTGTAACTCAGAAGTGGTACTGCTGCCTTACCTGGCCTTTGTACAGTAATTGGAGCAGGGGTGGGGGCGGGGGCGGGGGGCGGGAAGGAATCAATTCTATGTCACTAAAAAGCTTGAAGAGTTGAAATCTCAGTAATTGTTCCTAATGTGAAACTCCTTCATTACAACTGGATCTTAAATCAAATAGTCTAGTAATCCTTTACTGGACTAAGGGGCTGTGGGTGGGCAGTCTGGGCGGGAGGGAGGTGCAGAAGCAGGCTGGGGATAGGGGTCTGTGTGAGAGGAAGATTTTGGGGTGTGGGTTCTGGAAGGAAGGGGTCAGGATGGGGTTGAAGAGTCTGGGCGGGTGGGCACAGGGGAGTGGTCAAGGGGTGTGTGGTCTAGGCAATGGGGGTGCAGCCTACCCAGGAGGTACCTCTGCAATGTACATGGCTCTACACTCCCTTCCCCCAGCTCCCAGACACTGTCCTCTGGTGGTCTGATTGGCCAGAATTCTGACCAATGAGAGCACTGAGATAAAGCCTCTAGACAGCACTCCTGTTGTTGCTCCCCTCCTCCCCCTCCTTCAGCAGTGGCACTGCACAGAGCTGCTCCCTGCCCTTTCACTGCATCCTGTCAGAGCCTGTGGGCTTGATCCAGCCCCGGCTTGCTTGGCTCTGGACCACAAGACTAAGGACTCCACACTTGCCACCTTGCCACAGGCTGGGTGCTGGGGAGGGGAGTCCTGAGCATTGGGGGCTGGATCCAAGCAAGCCACAGTCCAGATCTGAACTGTGGGCCAAGGTTCTCCACTCTGGTTTATATTTTGGCTTAATGGCTCTCGGCACGCCCACTATGCAAAGTGTTCCAGCACCTGTGCAGCATAGGCTCCCTTAAGTCTCCTCTGAAACCCACTTCTGCTTGTTTATGTTGTCTTCTAATGGTACCCCTGAACGGAGATGAAAGAGCAACTAAACAAACAAATGGAAGTCTTTCCTGCTCTTCCTTCCCTTCTGAGAGAGAAGGGTTCCTTGGAAAACAAAGAGAAGGAAAGGGGGCAGTTTTCCTGAGCTAGCCCTTTGGGTTTAGCCTAAAATGGGGCCTACCTGCTGCCCTTCCTCCTGGGTCATGTCACTTTGGGAACAGTGGGGCCTGCTACTGCCTCTGCCTCAGCAGGCCTATCTCTACTGTCTGAGCTAGAGCAACCATCCCCCTATTCACCATTCCTTCCCAGGGTAGGTTTTCCCTTTTAAGCCTTGCTGGTGTGTCTTGGAGGTGCTGAACAAGCCTGGACGTGCTCCTTTGCCTCCCTTCTCAGCGACTGATACAGTTCCAACATTGTCTCTTGTCTGCAATGCACCTGGCACACAGTTCCTTGCCTCAAGGAGCTTGGCATCTAGATTAATAGTCTTATTTACTCTGGCATCAACCTGAGTCTATCCAGCTGTAGCTGGCTCACAGCTAGTATCATGCTTTCTGTCTAGTTTCAGAGGACAGTTGCACAATCTCTTACCTTCTCATTCCCCTCTCTAGGAAGTTAAATTTTCCTCTTGCTTTGCAATTTCAAATTGAATGAACACAACAGATTATAATTTTGAGTCAGGAAGTATTTTGTTATTTTGGAGTTTCTGAAGCATAATGGCATAAACAAGTTAAATAAAGTAATTACTTGAAATGACAACAAATGAAATACTAATTGCACTCAGAGGACTTTAGATTAAACAGCTGCAATTAACAAAATCATTAGACCCTCCAAGCAACTCATGGCAAATCAGACATTGCATCTCATCCTGCTGTTATTTTCCAATAAAGAAAGAAGACCCATATTGTCATCACTTTGCTCCAGACAATTACAGACATGGATATGATTAATTGTTCACAAATTTTATTTTAAATGCACTGTAATTTCCTCAGTGCTAGCACACTCAAACCTTAGCAAGGCACCACAGTAGTGTGGTTAGAGAACCAAATAAGAGCCAAGATGCTTGGGTTCCATTCCAGATTCTGTTACTAAATAGCTGTACTTAGGATAATGCAAGTCAGCTCTGTGCCTCAGTTTCCCCATCCCTCTATTTACATTGTAAGGTCTTGAGAGCAGAGAATTTCTCACCGTTCATAAAGTACTCAACACAATGTGGTCGTGGTCTTGATCTTGTCTGGGGCCACTAGATGCCATTGTAATATAATAGTGTCTGGAAGCCTATCAAAAAAACAGACTGCTCAAACAAAAAGATAGGGGGAACTTCCAAAAGAAATATGTATGAAAATTAGCTCAACTACAACTCACCATGTCACCTGTCTTGATTCTGTGTCATGCTTAAACACAATAAATTTTTCTTACAAAGATATGTACTGTTGTATGTAGTCAACTGGTCTGACTCTTTTTAGGGGAGCTTCAACCTTTCTATTGTCTTTTTGGGATATCGGAACCCTGATTGTCTCATATACTATATTCTGTCACTGTCTCCTTGGACGTCCAGGCTTTCATCTATAAAGTACAACTTCAGGCAATTGGTCATTCTGGCAACATAGCCAACCCACTGTAACTGGGCCATTATAATGATTGTAGTCATGCACTGAGCTTTCAGTCCTCCACTGATGTCATAATTTGTTAGTCCATTAGCCTTACTGTACAAGTGACTGCATCTTTTGCTCCAGATGCTTTGGTAATAGCCACATTTCATAACATTAGGTATAATTAGCATTGTATGTAGTCTGGTTTTAGCTTTCATCGATACTGATTTAAGGCTCCAATTGTTTTTTCCACAAGAATCAGTTTGTGTAAAGTACAGCTTGGTGGATTTTTTTCCCATGAAAGTCTGATACTTTACCATTTATTCTTGTCCAAGGTAGGAAAAAATGTGAAAGTATCATTTCTGAATGTTTGGGATGAGATGATTTTAGGATACTGTAAAATCCCCCATCTGTGTGCCTGGCCGTGGATTGTACCAGTCAATAGTGCACAAGAATACATAGTAAGGTTCTTGGGTTTGGCAGGCTCCATAAATCTTGTCACACACTGCAAACAGCTGCCATTGTGCCACTCCTTCCATGGCACTCTTGACAGTGGAATAGTTAATAGCAAACAGTAGTTTGGGATGACCCATTTTGAGGGAAAGAACAGGGGACTCACTAGAAGGGGAATTCTACCCTATCTAAGATGATCAGAGCTGCGTCTACACGTGCACGCTACTTCGAAGTAGCGGCACCAACTTCGAAATAGCGCCCGTCGCGTCTACACGCGTCAGGTGCTATTTCGAAGTTAACTTCGATGTTAGGCGGCGAGACGTCGAAGTCGCTAACCTCATGAGGAGATAGGAATAGCGCCCTACTTCGACGTTCAACGTTGAGGTAGGGACCGTGTAGACGATCCGCGTCCCGCAACGTCGAAATTGCCGGGTCCTCCATGGCGGCCATCAGCTGGGGGGTTGAGAGATGCTCTCTCTCCAGCCCCTGCGGGGCTCTATGGTCACCGTGGGCAGCAGCCCTTAGTGCAGGGCTTCTGGCTGCTTCTGCGGCAGCTGGGGATCTATGCTGCAGGCACAGGGTCTGCAACCAGTTGTCAGCTCTGTGTATCTTGTGTTGTTTAGTGCAACTGTGTCTGGGAGGGGCCCTTTAAGGGAGCGGCTGGCTGTTGAGTCCGCCCTGTGACCCTGTCTGCAGCTGTGCCTGGCATCCCTATTTCGATGTGTGCTGCTTTGACGTGTAGACGTTCCCTCGCTGCGCCTATTTCGATGTTGGGCTGAGCAACGTCGAAGTTGAACATCGACGTTGCCGGCCCTGGAGGACGTGTAGACGTTATTCATCGAAATAGACTATTTCGATGTCGCAACATCGAAATAAGCTATTTCGATGTTGGCTGCACGTGTAGACGTAGCCCAGATGTCCCAGTTTTAAAGGGACAGCCCTGGAAGGTTGTTATCTGTGCCTATTACCCTAATCCCATCCCAATTTTTCACACTTTCTGTGTGGTCATCCTAACCGCATCTGAAGACAGGATAGGAGCCAGACTGCAGCTTGGGAAGAGACATGGGAGGAGGCCAAAGTTTGTGATGGCTTGATGGTTTTTTAAAGAGGAGTGGTGAGAGGAGCAGATGGAACCCCTTGTTTTGCAAACCTACTTCACCAGCCTGATCTAACCATCACTTCACACGTAGCTCCTAATGGACTCCCTGTGCACACGGCAGACAACCACTCCACTTCCTGTCCAACACCTCACATCTTGTCACCAGAGTCTCAACATGTGTGCTCCCGCTCACTCCTGAGGCAACGTAGGTAGATGAGAACTGGAAGGATTCGAATCCAAGTGGGAGAAAATCTTTACAATGGACTTAAGGATTATGTGATGGATTTGGAGCTGTTTTGTAAATTACTGATACTGTACAGTTGGCCTAGTTTTGGCTTAGGAAGGAAAAAATACAGGGAGAAAAAGAATGGGTCAAAAGAGCAAACCCTGAAGAGTTAATGGTCAATGCCAGAAATATTTGCTTTGATTTCCCCTTCATCTTTCATCACATACAAAATGGGTTTGGACCAGGAAGAACCCAAGCTTGAGAGCACAGAAGAACTTAACAACAATAGAAGAGTTTTAAAAGGGACTCTCTTAAGAGAAGAGTTTATTGGAGGTACCAGGTTGCAAAACAAAACCCTACTGGGGGTGTGTGAAGAAATTCAGTCTTGCTAGGCCACTATCACAGGACACAGACCTACAGGTAACACAGACATGTATAGGCTTTTCTTGTTTTTACAGGATCCTACTCCAAAAACTTTATTGTTACTGCTAAAACTGTCTGATCTCCATGTACCACAGGTCCAATCCCAGGTGGGAGAATTACAAGTTTCCAAAGTTAGTTTGAGCTGCAGGGTAAGAACTCTTGATGCCCTGGGCCCAGTCTAGATGTGAGAAATTGCAGAATTCCATTGAGATGGTCCTTATACATTTACCTAATGACCGAGGAGGTGCAGACAACACAGAATGGGGTGCAGTTGCCGTATAACTGTGGTAGACAGGATGAAATAAACAAAAAGAACTGAGACATTATCAGAAAATATTCTAACCAATTCTGTTTTTAATTTTAAGGAGCAGTAGAAAGCCTAGTTCTTGGGTGATTTTAAAATTAGAATGGGCACAACCTTAAAATGCAAAGGGAGCTATCTAAGTAACTTGAGGTCTTTTCCATGTCTGATTTACTCTCCTTTAAAACATCATCTATGTCAGGTAGCGAGCTCCCAGGAAATGATTTCACCACTTAAATCTGTTGAGCTAACGACCCTTCATCCTAAAACAAACATCAGTTTTGTTGACAAACTTAAAATTGCTCTTATACAATAAATACTAGAATTAGTATCCATCAGCTTTTATAAGTTAGGAATTATTTATTATAGTGCTGCTAATGAGCACACACCTGTGCCAATTGCTCAGAAAACCAGTGTAGGATAGGGTCAGACCAAAGGTACATCTAGCCCAGCATCCTGTCTGCCAACAGTGGCCAATGCCAGGTGCCCCAGAGGGGGTGGACCAAAGACAATGATCAAGCGACTTGCCTCCTGCCATCCATCTCCAGCCACTGACAACCAGAGGCCAGGGACACCATTCCTACCCCCTGGCTAATAGCCTTTTATGGACCTAACCTCCATGAATTTATCTAGCTCTTCTTTGAACTCTCTTATAGTCTAGCCTTCACAGCCTCCTCTGGCAGGTTGACTATGTGCTGTGTGAAAAAAAACTTACTTTTATTAGTTTTAAACCTGCCACCCATTAATTTCATTTGGTGTCCTCTAGTTCTTACATTATGGGAACAAGTAAATAATTTTTCCTTATTCACCCTCTCCACACCGCTCATGATTTTATATACCTCTGTCATATCCCCACTCAGTCTCCTCTTTTCTAAACTGAAAAGTCCCAGTCTCTTTAACCTCTCCTCATATGAGACCCGTTCCAAACCCCTAATCATTTTAGTTGTACATTTCTGTACCTTTTCTAATGCCAGAATCTCTTTTTTGAGATGAGGAGACAACATCTGTACGCAGTATTCAAGATGTGGGCGTAGCATAGTTTTATAAAGGAGCAGTAAAGCATTCTGTCTTATTTTGTATCCCTTTTTTTAATAATTCCTAACATACTATTTGCTTTTTTGACTGCCGCTGCACACTGTGTGAATATTTTCAGAGAACTATCCACAATAGCCCTAAGATCTCTTTCCTGATCAGTTGTAGCTAAATTAGCCCCCATCATATTGAACGTATACTTGGGGTTATTTTTTCCAGTGTGCATTACTTTACACTTATTCACATCACATTTCATTGGCCATTTTGTTGCCCAATCACTCAGTTTGGTGAGATCTTTTTGAAGTTCTTCACAGTCTGCTTTCGTCTTAATTATTTTGAACAGTTTAGTATCATCTGCAAACTTTACCACCTCACTACTTACCCGTTTCTCTAGATCATCTTTTTGAGTCTTTTGCTTAGTTGAACAGGGCCAACGCTTCTTTGACTCTCCTCACATGTACATTGGAGAATAAAGTATTTTTAAACTCCCAGTAACCTTCTATACTGCTGCATGGATTATAACAGAGTGTCTCTGTAAATGCAGGACTCTGCCATGGGCTATAACTGTTAGTTCAGCCTTTGGTGAAGTGGTGTTTTGCAGAAGGGTGAAGGATAGCAAAGATGTTCTGGTCTCTGTATCTTTGCTTCTCTGGCATCAATTCTCTTTGAGAAAAACTCATCACAGGCTCATCCTGTTGGTACTAAGGATAAAGAACAAGTTTCCCTGCTGTTAAGTAACACATATTAAATGTCATTGGGAACTAAATTCCTGATTGACCCGTGAAGGAAAGGGGAAGCTAGCACATCAGTGGAGACCGTAGGTATCCCAGCAGGCTCAGTAAGTCATAATAACAGAGCAAGACATTTAATCACCCTAACCCTAACCACTCCCACCCCCCCCAAAAAAAGTGCTCCATGCTTCCAGCTGCCAGATTTGTGTAACTCTGTTGCACTGAGGTCTGAATCTGTTTGCACTAGGAGCAGATATACCTCTGCTCCAGGTAGGCATTAGAATTCTGTGAGCATCCAAGAACTGTCAGAAGCCAAGAAGAAGTCATTCTGGGTTTTGCAGCCTTTCTGCCAAGATGGCAGAATCCAGATTTTACAGCTATAAAATCCAGCTCTTACCTCTTTCCCTGTGTTTGCAACAGATGCTCCCCAGCTCTACTCCTGGAGGAGTTCCTTGCAGGCTTCCCCTTGCAGATACTGGTGGATCAGCTCCTTTAAATCAGAACATCTTTGCTGTCCTCCACCCTTCCCCAGGTGCATGCCTGCTGGATGGAGGAGATTGGAGCTTCTCCTCTTAAGGATTCAGTCCTGGAGAGTTCCCCGTTTACTCCTTTGTTAAGTGCAGCAGCAGAAGGGAGGGGGTGGCAGTGGCTCTCTGCATAAGAGTGGGTGGAGAGGAAAGGAGGAGTGCAGCAGGGGAGCTGGAACAATGCAGATTGCACTCAGAGCTCTCAGGACATCTTTCTCCACAGCCTCTCTGGCAAGGGAGGTGTTCCATGCTCAAGTCCCTCTGTGGCTGGCATCTCACTGCCAGTTGCTGCTGCTGCTGTTGCTGCTGAGCCCCCTGCATTGACAACGGCACCCAGGAGCTGGGTCAGGGAGCCCAGAACCTCAAGGAAGCATCCCCAGGAACTCAAACACTGGTGCTGGAGGAGCCTACATTCTCTTTGCCCCTGGAGAAAGAGTCCAGGCAGAATAGACCCCCTGGAGGAGGCAGCTCCTTGAAGTGGGGTCACTGAACACCAAATAACTAAGACAGATCAGCACTGTGGGAGCCAGAGGTGCACCAGGACTGGCCTCTACCAGGCACCCCGATAAGATCCAGCCTCTCCCTTGTGCCTATCCTGGATCCATGGAGGAGGAGGCAGCTGTGCTTTTTCCCAGAGCTAACACCACCGAGTGCAACATCGGGGCTAACTGGACAGGTTCTCCCATGTGTTGGCTGCAGGTGTCTGGTGGCCCAGAGGTAGTGATTGTGCCTGTGCTCTTTGGGCTGATCTTCCTACTGGGTATGATGGGGAACACACTGGTGTTAGTGGTGCTGGGGCAAATCCGATCTGGTGGACGCCCTTCACGCAGTGCCACCAACATTTTCATCCTCAACCTGAGCATCGCAGACCTCTCCTTCCTGCTTTTCTGCGTCCCTTTCCAAGCCACCATCTACTCCCTTCCTGAATGGGTCTTTGGTGCCTTCTTCTGCAAGTGGGTTCACTACTTGGCCATGGCTACTATGCTTGTCAGCATCTTCACCCTGGTGGCCATGTCTGTGGACAGATACATTGCCGTGGTGCATGCCAAGCAGTCGCCCTGTATCCGCAGCAAGCGCAATGCCTCCCTGGGTGTGGGCATCATCTGGCTGCTGTCGCTGCTCATTGCTATCCCTGTGGCCCAGCACCAGGCCCTGATGAGTGGCCACCAGCAAGCACCCAACAGCTCCTTCTGCTGGGAGCAGTGGGCTGATGATTCAGCTGCCAAGCAAACCTACAAGGTAACCATCCTGGTGGTGGGGTACCTGCTGCCCCTGGTGCTCATTACCTGCTGCTATGCCAAGGTAAGTGAATAGAGCAATTGGCGGCTGTTTGATAAGGGATTATCAGATTTCCAATTTCCCTTACATCCTACACCAGGACTCATGATCAGTCCATCTACTTATATGGCCTTCCCTGGGATGGATGGAAATACCCATCACCCTTGTTCCTTTCCTAAAGCTGCAGGTACCAACTTCAGGGTGGGAGCAATTGAAAAGAGAGCAGTGGGCAAAACCGTCATAACATAACACAGTGGTGGGCAACCTGCAGTCCACATACCTCCGCAGGCCTCCCCCCCAGCTCACCTCTTGCACATCGGGGCACCTGATCCCCACACTTCCGACTCCTTCTCTGCCCTCCCAGAACTTTCAAGCACCACAAACCAGCTGATTCAGGCTCCATTGCTACTCTTCCCCCTCCTGCCCAGAGCTGGAATGCCGCAAATCAACTGTCTGTGGCTGTTCAAGCTCTGGCAGAGAGGGCAGGAGTGGGGGTGGCTGCCAATCAGTGGACTCATGGCACTTTGAAAGTGCTGGGAGGGGCAGAAGGAGAAAGTGCAGGGCTCCACAGCCCCAGTGCGTGAGAGGCGCTTGGGGAGGGGGAGGATGCAGACAGAACCCCAATGCCCCACGGACCACAGGTTTTCCTCCACTGCTCATGTGGCCCACTGAGATATGGAAGAGCCCTGCCTGCAGCCTGCTCACTATTCTTGATTCCCCATTGCTGACATAACAGATTTCCAAATATTTATTTGCTTAGTCCCTCTCCAGGACTGATGGGTGCGGGAGCTGGAACAATTCCCCCATACATCTTTTTCAGGATTGACAGAGATTTATCCCTCACTGGTTATCCCAATGCACATGATGAGTCTTGTAGCTTTACAATAATTTTCTTACTTTGGTAAAAATGTTCCTCCCCGTGTTGCTGTGCAAGACCCACAAAAATGAAAATACAGTTGACACTTTTTCTGAGACCATGAAGTCACCAAAGTAGATGTTCCTTTAAGTATAACTGAATATTCTACCAGTATAATAAATCTCCTTTGCTTAAAATTTCATAATAGGACTTACCTTAGAAAAAAGGCACTTCACTCTTCTGCTGTGCTTATACTGAAATCTGTAATCTCTGTGCTTGTGTGTATGGGGGAAACAAAACTCTAATATACAAACATCTTTCAATACAGTGCTTAGCTACCCCTATGGTAGCTTAGATTTAATGCTAGCTTCTTTCCAGTTCATTGCCTATGGTGTGATTACTGGCAAATGGTATGTGAATGACATTTAACAGATGGATTTTCTTATAAATAATTGATTTAGGTACGTTAGTCTCCTTGCTCCAACAGCCAGAGTATAGTAATTGCCTGGTTACAGCATTGCTGTAATTGTGTTTTAAAAGGTTAATTTAAATTTTGTTAGAACATTCAATCAAAATTATCTTTTTCATAGTTTGCTGCATTGTGTTTTGTTTATTTACAGTCCTTTTCCTGCCTACGACTTTTTAACATACCACATACAGGTGTGCCTACACTTAAAAAGCTACAACAGCACAGATACTTCACTGCAATTTGCAAAAGTGGCATAACATAACACAGTGTTGCAAAACCTGCTCTTCAATCTATACTCTGCTGCATTTCAATCTACACTCTACCTATGCCAAGGAAAGGGGGTCTCCTACTGGCATTGGTAATTCACCTCTCCAGATGCAATAGCTAGGCTGATGGATCAATCTTGAACTGTCTGCACGGGGACTTAAATCAGCTTAACAGCACAGTTCAGGGGCATTGATTTTCCACACCCCAAGTGATGTAGAGAAACTGACCTAATTTTCTAGTGTAGACCAGGCCTAGCTAACCAACATTAAATTCAAGTTACCACTTCAGAGTGCCCAGTTAATAGTTACAGAGTAAGTGTCCTATACCGAATGGATGCAGAACTGACAGCAGTTACTCATCACCCTGTATCTTGATGGAACTTATACATGTAGCTGAGATACCCTGATTCAAAGTCCATCAGCGCTGAAAGAAACACTCACATGGACTTTGTCAAACATTGGGTCAATCTGTTTATCTATAATGAACATCTCCTTGTCCATTTTTAGCTTTTTCATGCTTTTCCTCAGGAAACAAGCTGTTAGAAGGAAACTGAAGCTTTAAAATCTGGAGCTGAAAATTTCTACACAGCACATGTAATATCATTAATTTATGTGGTGTCTACTGCTAAACCATTTTTTTTTTAGGTTTTATATCATCTTCATAAAAAAGTGAAGAACATTTCCAAGAATTCAGAGAGATCAAAGAAAAAGGTAAAAAAACAAACTTCCTTTACATCTAGGCTCAGCCACCGCACTGCTGAGCTATCCAAAGTGCAAGTCTGTGACTTCACCAGCATCCCTGCTTCCTGGAATCCCCCAAAACCATAGTGGCAGCAGCCAAGCCAAGTTTATGTGCTGGAGTGATGAAGAAATAAATGACTAGGTGGGCCCATCCTCACCCAGAGTCCTCCCTGGAGAGGACTGTAAGGACCACCACAGCTGCAGATAGGAGAGGACTCTCTCCTTCCTTCAGAACACACTGGTGCTCCAGCAGCAGGAGACAGGTTTTGGTTCTCCTGACAGAAAACTGAGAGTGGAGTGATTGGCAGGTCCCTTCAGCCTGGGGTAGCACAGGAACTCATACTGATATTAAGGATAATCCCCTACAGGATACATCCATGGAAACTAGGTGGGACGCTTTTAAATCAAAATAAGAGGATTGATAACAGAGAAGAAAAAGAGAGAGCTCTCTTCTTTGCCAACCAAAGTCAGACTGATTTCCATTAGGAGATCTAGAGCATACTCAAGGGCAAAAAATAGAATTCTCTAAACAAACAAACAAACAAAATAAAAAAATGCTAGTGGAATATTTCTGAGAGAGAAATACAAGCAAATATGCAAACGTGGGAGAACTGGGAGCAGGGATTGCAGGATTTAAAGTGCCCAGACTGATGCATAGTGAAAGAGTAGTGCTACAAGACCCAACAACCCAGGAAGAAATAAAGATGATGTACTCTCATGACTAAAATCAGGAGTAAAATCCTGAACCAGATTCATGTTAAATTCTATAAAATATTTAAAACACAGATAACTCCATTGTTAGTAAATGTATTACTGAGCAACAGAGCACTTAACAAACACCTTCTATCCAGCAGAGAAAGTTTTCATACCAAAGGCTATGTCTACATTAAAGGGTTTTGTCAACAAAAGAGCCATTTTATCAATAAAAGCTGTGGAGTGTCCCAGTTGTGAAGCATGTTCTGTCAACAGTAAGTTGACGAAACACAGTGCTTTTGTCAACAGCCGTACCCCACTCACCACGAGGAAGAACATTGCTGTCAACAGATCTAATGCTGGTCTGGACATCCCAAGGGGACCTTCTGTTGACAGAAAAGGTCTGTGGTACACCTCACAATCCTGACTGCTGTGCTTCTGGCTGGCTGTTTTGCCGATAGAGTTGTCAGGCAGTCCAGCTGCTCTCTGTCGGTAGAGCAGATTGCTCTTTAGATCTGCTGTGCAGTCTGGACATGACCTGTTGACAGAAGTTTTGTTGGAAGATACCTTCCAACACAAACTTCTGCTGACAAATCCCTGTAATCTAGGCATAGCCTAAGAAAATAAGGACTTTTCAGGTACAGCATTTTATAGACCCATTTCTTTAACATGGGTAATGCTAAAATACTAGCATCCAGTTCAGAGACAATAATGCCTGCATTAGTATACCAAAGAAATATGGCCTTTGTAAAAAAGCAAGATTCCCCTTAGGTAACATAGAAAATTTCTATGGCTACGTCTACACGTGAAGCCTACATCGAAATAGCTTATTTCGATGTAGCAACATATAGGTTATTTCGATGAGTAATGTCTACACGTCCTCCAGGGCTGGCAACGTTGATGTTCAACTTCGACGTTGCACGGCACCACATCGAAATAGGCGCTGCGTGGGAACGTCTACATGCCAAAGTAGCACACATTGAAATAAGGGTGCCAGGCACAGCTGCAAACAGGGTCACAGGGCGGACTCAACAGTAAGCCGCTCCCTTAAAGGGCCCCTCCCAGACACAGTTGCACTAAACAACACAAAATACACAGAGCTGACAACTGGTTGCAGACCCTGTGCCTGCAGCATGGATCCCCAGCTGCCGCAGCAGCAACCAGAAGCCCTGGGCTAAGGGCTGCTGCCCACGGTGACCATAGAGCCCCACAGGGGCTCGAGAGAGAGCGTCTCTCAACCCCTCAGCTGATGGTCGCCATGGCGGACCCCGCTATTTCGAAGTTGCGGGACGCGCAATGACTACACGGTCCCTACTTCGACGTTGAACGTCGAAGTAGGGCGCTATCCCCATCTCCTGATGAGGATAGCGACTTCGACGTCTCGCCGCCTAATGTCGAAGTTAACTTCGAAATAGCTCCCGGCGCGTGTAGTCGTGACGGGCGCTATTTCAAAGTTAGTGCCGCTACTTCGAAGTAGCGTGCACATGTAGACACAGCTTATATGTGGTATAACATTCCAAGAATGCTCATAAAGATGCCTACAGTCTAACTATGGATGCAAGAAAGTTTTTAAGCTTAGTAGAACAACCATATTCATTTAGAATTACAGTTTTGGGGAACACCTTCAGAAATGGATTAAAATCTACGTAAGTCCTGTCACATGTATTTTGGGAAATAGCAAAACAATCATGTTGATACTGTTATACAGAGAAAAAAGGCAAGAATGTTCCTTATTCTTGTTCTTTGAGGGGCATTAAAGAATTAGGCAATCAGCATGTTGGAACAGAAACCAGAATTTTATTATGCTGATGAGCTTACGATTTTTATAAATCCCCACATAAAGGAGTGAATGATACATTGACTCCATATATAATTTTTGTGAGTCTGTGCTCACGAAAGCTCATGCTCAGAACTTTTCTGTTAGTCTATAAGGAGCCACAGAACCCTTTGTTGCTGTTACAGGTCCAGACTAACAGGGCTACCCCTCCGATATATAATTTTAGTTGCCTTAAGTAGGGCAAAGGGGTGTTAATCAAATCTTGAGTCATTAATGAAAGCTCTATTCTCTCCAGGATCAATGCTAGTTGGAGTAAACTGTCATGGCCCCATCTGTATATGACCAATGTTTGGACCACTGTAGCAAACCTGGAATCTGATCAACTGTTAATTCAGAAATAAGATTACTAAAATATGTAGAGCCAGGTTCAAATGATTCTTGTCTGTAAACATCTGCTTATGACCTTTTTTTCTCAAAAATTCTTAGTATATATCACCTGAAGAAATGAACAGGTCTTTTCCATATTTAATTCATATTTTTGGTGCACACAAAATGCTATTTGAAAGAGAGGAGTGACATACACCTCAGATTGCATCTGTGACCAATGCAGATGCTTCCAAATGCATGAACTTCCATAACACACTTAGTTATGGAATGCAATAACTTCTTCCTCACCCTCACTGGTGCTAATTTCACTATTAATAACAAAGATATTAATCTTTGTGCTTTAAAGGATTAATTGTGAAATAGCACCAGCGAGGGTGAGGAATATCTTTTGTGATTTTAACCCACACTAATTAGGACAGATGCTGTTCTTACTCTTATAAGCCGTGTCTACACGTGCACGCTACTTCGAAGTAGAGGCACTAACTTCGAAATAGCGCCCATCACGGCTACACGCGTCGGGCGCTGTTTCGAAGTTAACTTCGACGTTAGGCGGCAAGACGTCGAAGTCGCTATCCTCATCAGGAGATGGGGATAGCGCCCTACTTCGACGTTCAACATCGAAGTAGGGACTGTGTAGTCATTGCGCGTCCCACAACTTCGAAATAGCGGGGTCCGCTATGGCGGCCATCAGCTGAGGGGTTGAGAGACGCTCTCTCTCGAGCCCCTGCGGGGCTCTATGGTCACCATGGGCAGCAGCCCTTAGCCCAGGGCTTCTGGCTGCTGCTGCAGCAGCTGGGGATCCATGCTGCATGCACAGGGTCTGCAACCAGTTGTAGGCTCTGTGGATCTTGTGTTGTTTAGTGCAACTGTGTCTGGGAGGGGCCCTTTAAGGGAGCGGCTTGCTGTTGAGTCCGCCCTGTGACCCTGTCTGCAGCTGTGCCTGGCACCCTTATTTCGATGTGTGCTACTTTGGCGTGTAGACGTTCCCGCGCAGCACCTATTTCGATGTGGTGCTGCGCAACGTCGAAGTTGAACATCGACGTTGCCAGCCCTGGAGGACGTGTAGATGTTACTCATCGAAATAGCCTATTTCGATGTTGCTACATCGAAATAAGCTATTTCGATGTAGGCTTCACATGTAGACGTAGCCATAAAGTGTCTACCTCTGTTTATCCAGCTTTCAATTTTTAAAATACTCACTGAATCTGTAAAACTTCTGTAAGGAATGTGGCAGCAGGAATGCAACGCTGCTGAAGGCTAGGAGTAATGTGTCTCCCAGAGGGCATCTGCATGAGAATGCAAAGGGCTGCATGTGTGATACTGAGGCTGGGAGGAATGTGTCTCCCAGAGATAATTTGCATGAGAATGCAAAGGTGTGCATGTGTGATACCTTTTAGGCAAAGCCTAATGGGTAGCAAGTAAGCCATGAGATTTGGTCTATTGTAAACGTGTTGTTGTAAAATCACAATTTAAGCGGACACTCAGTGTGGGAGTTGTGAGATCTCACCAATGCTCTGGGTTGTTGTGGGGGACAGGGCAGTCACCATAGCTGCATAAGACATTGATTACACGGGGCACCCTGGTTTAAAGCATTGTAAGAGAAGAGGGAAGAGGTACTAGTTGAGCCAGCTTGCTCAGTGCCTTGACTGTATGGCTATGAGTCTGGCTTGACTGGTCTTCCCCACCTGTTGAAAAATAGAGTTAGGTACTAGGGTGTTCATGAAGCCATACTGGAAATATTGGCTACGTCTACACATGAAGCCAACATCGAAATAGCTTATTTCGATGTTGCGACATCGAAATAGTCTATTTCGATGAATAACGTCTACACGTCCTCCAGGGCTGGCAACGTCGATGTTCAACTTCGACGTTGCGCGGCACCACATTGAAATAGGCGCTGCGAGGGAACGTCTACACGCCAAAGTAGCACACATCGAAATAAGGGTGCCAGGCACAGCTGCAGACAGGGTCGCAGGGCGGACTCAACAGCAAGCCGCTCCCTTAAAGGGCCCCTCCCAGACACAGTTGCACTAAACAACACAAGATACACGGAGCCGACAACTGGTTGCAGACCCTGTGCCTGCAGCATGGATCCCCAGCTGCCGCAGCAGCAGCCAGAAGCCCTGGGCTAAGGGCTGCTGCCCACGGTGACCATAGAGCCCCGCAGGGGCTGGGGAGAGAGCATCTCTCAACCCCCCAGCTGATGGCCGCCATGGAGGACCCGGCAATTTCGACGTTGCGGGACGCGGATCGTCTACACGTTCCCTACTTCGACGTTGAACGTCGAAGTAGGGCGCTATGCTGATCCCCTCATGAGGTTAGCGACTTCGACGTCTTGCCGCCTAACGTCGAAGTTAACTTCGAAATAGCGCCCGACGCGTGTAGCTGCAACGGGCGCTATTTCGAAGTTGGTGCCGCTACTTCAAAGTAGCGTGCACGTGTAGACACAGCTATTAAGAGCTGCAATTGCAAGGGCTATGTCTACACTAGCACACTATGTTGAAGTAGCCTATTTTGATGTAAGAACATTGAAATAGGCTACTTCGATATGCATTGTCTACATGGTATCCAGGGCTAGTGCTGTTGATGTTCAACATCGAAGTAGCAATGGAGAACGTCGAAAGGAGCTGCCCTGGAAGGAAATGTGAAGAGTCCACACCCACAAGTGCTCCCTGTCAAAATAAGGGGCCAGCAAAGCCCCAAGCTGCTCCCTTAAAGGGCCCCTCCCAGACACACTCGGCCTGCACAGCACAAGATCCACAGAGCTGACAACTGGTTGCAGACCCTGTGAATGCAGCATGTACTCCCAGCTGCAGCAGCAGCCAGAAGCCCTGGGCTAAGGTGACCATAGTCCATGGTGACCATAGATCCACACGGGCTGGACAGAGCATCTCTCAACCCCTCAGCTGATGGCTGCCATGGAGGACCCCGCTATTTCAAAGTAGCAGGAAGTGGATCCTCTACATGCGCCCTACTTTGACGTTCAATGTCGAAGTAGGGCGCTATTCCCATCTTCAGATGGGAATAGCGATTTCGACGTCTTGCTGCCTAACGTCGATTTCAATGTCGAAATAGCACGCGGCGCATGTAGACGTGACGCATGCTATTTCGACTTTGTGCCAGCTACTGCAAAGTAGCCGGCTAGTGTAGACGCACCCAAGGTGACAGCTGAGGCCATGCAGAGCTGAAATCACAGGGTTCTGCCTCAGGGCAATCCCTAGCAGTGTGATTGATAAGGGAGCAATGATGGTGACCGGCGGGCAGCCAGTAGGAGGCGTGGCGGATGATGGGGACTGGCGGGTGGCTGGTAGGCGCAGCAGCGGATGACGGCAACCGGCAGGAGGCCAGCAGGAAGAGCGGCCAGCAGGTGGCAGCAAGGGGATTCTGCAGACAAGTGGACAGCTAGTACTGCCTTGATTATGTATCTGTGGGCTCTGGGTTCGGGACTGCACCATGGGAGGTACACCCTGTAACTGTGTGTGGGGTGAAGGGCCAAGAGCCCCAGCAAGAGACTTGATTCTACTGCATATGGGGATGGTATCTTGGTAAAGGGGTTTGTCTCTTCTTTGCTTAGATATACTGCATCTGTCACTGTAACCTTGGGGTAGGTTATGGTCATTAAACAAGCTGTTTCTATCTTGGACTCTGTGCTTGTGAGGTGTGGGGGGGGGAGAACCGCCTTACAGGCACCCAGCAAGTGACGTGAACTTGTCCCAGGCCACTGGGTGGGGGCTCGAGCCAGCTGGTTGTATCCTTGACAGGAAACCCCGCAGGAGTTGAACCCGGCCTTTCTGGCAGGCACCTGGCATTAATAGAAGGGTTACACTTCCAAATTACCAAAAAGAGAATGAATTCACTATAGAGCTGTTGAGCATTGCATTATCCAGCCTCACATGACTCCCTCTCTATTATACCGCCATAATCAGTCTATGTCCATTTCTATCCATTCATCATACTCAAAGTTGTCTTTCAACTGACATTATACATAAACAATGCCAAATGAGACACACTCTTAACTATGCTGAATGCTATGCTGTCCAGAGTCTCAAAAATAACCCAGACATTATAATCAAACCAGCTGACAAAGTGGATGCTGTTGTCATCATGAATAAGTCAGATGATGAACAGGAGGCAGCCAGACAACTCTCCCACACCACATTTTACAAACCTCTCTCCTCTGATTCCACTTTGGAATTCCAAAAGAAATTACAACTACTATTTAAGGAACTCCCTGCTGCTACTCAGGACCTTATCAACTCTGACACACCATCAGAGCTCCATCCTGGATTATTCTATTTACTTGCCAAAATCCACAAACCTGGGAACCCTGGACAACCTATCATTTTGGGTATTGGCACACTTACCACCGGACTATCCAGTTACGTGGACTCCCTCCTCATACCCTATGCCACCAACACTCCCAAATATCTCTGAGCCACCACTGACTTCCCGAGGAAATTACAAAACATCGGAAAAGTTCCTGACAACACCATCCTTGCCACCATGGATGTAGAGGCTCTGTACACTAATATTCCACATGAAGACGGATTACAAGCGATCAGGAATACCATCCCTGATGTCACCACAGCCAGTCTGGTGTCTGACCTCTGTAACTTTGTTCTAACCCACAATTATTTCCAATTTGAGGACAATCTAGTAGTAGTAGTAGGCATCCTTCAGTCTGCATAGACTATGGATCGCGCCCTTTAAAGTTTCAATTGAGGACTTCATTTACAGCGTCTGTTGTGACTATAAAGACCCACACTAGAGTGACAGTCCTTGCTGCATCTCTTGAAGATGTAGTGGGTGTCTGGCAAGTCTTTATTGTGCTTTCTGTGCGCTCGCTTCTCCTCTGCTAGCTGTCTGATCTTCAACTCGCCCTTTTGAAGGCCCTTGTGTAACCCCTGCCTCCATCTGCTGCGGTCGTCTGCTAGATCCTCCCAGTTGTCCAGCTCGATGTCTACCTCTCTGAGGTCTCTCTTGCAGACATCTTTGTAACACAACTGGGGGCTTCCGGGAGGTCTTTTGCCAGAGGCTAGCTCACCATACAGGATGTCTTTTGGAATCCTTACGTCGTTCATCCTGTGGATGTGGCCAAGCCAGCAGAGTCGACGCTGCCTGAGGAGGGTGTGCATGGTTGGGATTCCAGCTTGCTCGAGGACGGCAGTGTTCTACCATTGATATTGTCTTCTCTCTAAGGCAGCTGCAGGAGAAGTGCAGGGAGCAGAGAAAACCACTCTACATAGCCTTCATCGACTTGACCAAGGCTTTTGACTTGGTCAGCAGGGATGGTCTGTTCAAACTGCTCCACAAGATAGGCTGTCCTCCACGGTTACTCAAGATGATCCAGTCGTTCCACGAAAACATGAGAGGAACCATCCAATATGACGGCGCATTATCAGATGCTTTCAGAATCAGGAGCGGCGTCAAACAAGGATGCGTGCTTGCTCCGGCATTGTTCAGGATCTTCTTCGCACTCCTCCTGAAGCATGCCTTTGGATCTTCAACAGAGGGCATCTTGCTGCACACAAGATCCGATGGGAAACTGTTTAACCTTGCAAGGCTGAAAGCTAAGTCTAAGGTGCAAGAAGTCCTCATCAGAGACATGCTGTTCGCAGACGATTCTGCTGTAGTGTCTAACACAGAAGACCAGCTTCAAAAACTACTGGATCGGTTCTCCAAAGCGTGCAAGGACTTTGGGCTTACCATCAGCCTAAAGAAGACGAACGTACTTGGTCAGGATGTTGCTGAATCCCCATCAATCAGCATTGACAACTATACATTAGAGGTTGTCCACGAGTTCGTTTACCTCGGGTCCACCACCACTGACACCCTGTCGTTGGACACTGAGCTAAATAGGAGGATCGGAAAAGCGGCCACAACTCTGTCCAGACTCAGCAACAGAGTGTGCAATAACAACAAGCTGTACACTCACACCAAAATGCAAGTCTACAGAGCCTGCATCCTCAGCACCCTCCTTTATGGCAGCGAGACTTGGACCCTGTATGCCCGCCAGGAAAAGAGGCTGAACGTCTTCCGCTTGCGCTGCCTCAGGCGCATCCTTGGAATATCATGGAAGGGGACAATCTATACCTCCAGATTAGTGGAACTGCTATGTGCACCCACATGGCCCCATAATATGTTAATATATTTATGGCAGACCTGGAACAATGATTCCTCAGCTCTCGTCTGCTATTACCCCTCCTTTACTTAAGATACATTGATGACATCTTTATGATTTGGACCCATGGTATAGAGTCTCTAGAAGAATTCCACAGGGACTTTAACAATCTGCACCCCACCATCAATTTATGCCTCGATTACTCCACACAAGAGATACATTTCCTGTATACTACAGTACAAATCAAGGATGGCCTAATTGGTACCACACTCTACTGGAAACCTACCGATCACTATACTTGCCTACACAGTTCTAGCTTCCATCCTGCACACATAACTAGATCCCTTGTTTACAGTCAAGCTCTTAGATACAATCGCATTTGCTCTGATCCTACTGACAGAGACCAAAAACTACAAGATCGTTACCAAATATTCATAAACCTGAATTACGCACTACGAGAAATAAAAAGACAAATCGACAGGGCCAGATGAATACCCAGAGACCAGCTACTCCAAGATAGGCCCACAAAAGCCAAGAACAGAACACTACTGGTCATTAACCTACAGCCCCCATCTCAAACCACTGCAGCGCATTATTAAAGACCTACAACCTGTCCTTAGTCAGGATGCCACACTCCAGAAGGCCCTAGGTGACAGGCCTGTTCTCACCAACAGCCACAGTCTATACCACAGGAACACCAGTCCTGGGACTTTTCCTTGCAACAAAGCCCGCTGCCAGCTTTGTCCACATATCTATTCTGGAGATACCATCACTGGACCCAACCAGGTTAGTCACAGAATCATGGGCACATTCTTATGTTCCTCAACTAACATCATGTATGCCAACAATGCCCAGATGCTTTGTATATTGGACAGACTTCAAACTCTCTGAAACAAAGAGTTAATGGGCACAAAACAGACATCAAACACTCCTGATCCACCAACCAGTTAGTCTACACTTTAATGGAGTGGACCATTCTGTTAATGACTTAAGAGTTTGCATCTTATTGAAGAATAATTTTCACACTGCTTTGGAAAGAGAGACTGCTGAACTCTCTTTCATATTCAAATTCAACACATTAACACATGGCTCTTTTGCATGCTTGGCTTAATCTAATTCTTGACTCCCCCCCACGCTCTGATTTGTTCACTTTGATGATTTTTTTTCTGATTTGTCAACCTTGATTACTATTTTTGGTTCTCTGTGCCATAAATATTGAGTCTGTTCTGGTATGACTATGGTCTGAAGAAGTGGGTCTGTCCCACGAAAGCTCACCTATTAAATTATTTTGTTAGTCGTTAAACTGCTACTTTACTGCTTTTTTGTTTTGATAGTATATAGACTAGCATGGCTTTCTCTCTGTTACGGCTCCACAGTAGTGTGAAATCAGAATTCTGCCCTTGCATTGATTTTTTTTTATACTGCAGTGGGAAACCTAAGAATCCAGAGGCTGCAAAAAGTTGTATTGGTGGCATTCCTCCCTATGAGGAGGAATTGAACCAATTCACTGGCACAGCTGTTGAGGCAAATTGCTACAAAAAATGCACATTTTTTCAAGTAAGCAAACTCAGACTGAGGTCTGATTTTTCCAGGGTCACTGAAGTGTGCATGGCACTCAGCCAAAGAAACATTAATCTAGATTGGGGTGGGCAAGATATGGCCCAGGGGGTGGATTCAGCATGCCAAGTCTCTTCATTCAGTGTATGGCCAGCTGTGAAGGAGGGGAGAAATTTGGGTGCTGACCCCACCCCTAGCAAAATTTCTCAGCTCCTATTGGCCGCAGGCAAATGGGAGCTGAGAGATTATGCTGGGACTAGTAAATGGCACAGAAACACAATTTCTAATCTCCCATTGGCTGGTTTTGCTGAGTGGCTGGGGCAAGACAGCATAATTTCTCAGATCCCATTGGCCAGTTTCTGAGCAAAAGGAGCTGAGAGGTTTGGCTGGGGTTGGAGGCAGCACACAAAACCACCCAATGGGAGACAAGAGATTTTGCTGGGGTGGAGCAGGTGCAGGAAGCCCTCCCCTCACAGCATGGAGTGCCACATGGAACAGCTAGTGGGCTGGATCTGCTGGCAGGCAGGAGAGTCTGCCTGAGAGTGCTGCTGGTCAGGATCTGCTTACATAAGTGCCTCATGGCCAGAGCTTGCTTCTGGCACCCCAGCTCCCTTCCAGACCCTGCGCCCTCTCCTACACTTCTCCAGGCCAGAATCTTCTTCTGCACCCATGGGCCCTGCACCCCAATACCCAAATGCAGGTCAAAACTTCCTCACAGACCCCCACCCTCCACCACATCCCAGTCCCCTACTTCCGAGCTTCCTTCTGCAACCTCCATCCCAGACCCCACACCCGCTCTAGAGGAAAGTGCAGCCCTTTACCACTTATCAAAATCTTGGACTGCCTCCCATCAAAAATTCTTGTCCACCCCGAGCTAGATGCTTGGCGAAAAACCCATTTGGATAGCTAGATGCTGTTTGTCACTAAAGTACTGCTGCCATTTCAACTGAGCAGTTTCCTGCCCAAGCTGTCCCACGTGGCAACTGCAGTGCATGGTGAGGGAAACCGGCTTTCCCCGTATTATGTGCGCTAAGTTTCACACTGTGGGATTCATCAGGTGAAACATTGCTTTTGATGTTATGAATACAGAAATCATGTGTAAGGGTCTCATGTCACAAAAATCAGGAAACTTAGGGGCAAGACTGAACTACTGTTCAGCTTGTCCTTAATACGTAATACTGCTGTATGTGCAGGAGATACATGAAATCACTCTGTGCAGTGATTCTGGAGCTAAGCTAAATTCCACTCCTACTATCAATACCTTTTGTGGATGTGTGTGTGCTCCTGTCTGCCTTTATTTTGTTCACCTTACCTAATCCTGCCTCGGATTAATCTTCATTTAAATGTTCACCCATGTATCTCAGCTACTCTCCCTGTGGAATTGCCTGTCTTCTAGAGTCATGTCCAGGACTTTATGACCTCATTAGACTTCAGTGGTTTTGTTACCTATTTTGAATAACACAAGGCATTGCACTGTAAGTCATAGAAGATGCTAAGAAAATTAAATGAGAGCATTTTATCATCTACATTTCTTTTTACTTCTAATACTTTTCAGCACAATATTGCTCTCTTTAGCTGGTAATGCGGCTTTAAAGTCCAATTTATTGCTCACTGCAAGGTGGTGTTATTAAAATACAGAGACTATGAGCTAAACTAAAGTGCTGTGACTACAGCAATACATACTGTGGCTGTATTAGAATTACGCAAAAGCAGTTCTCCAAACTTCTTCTTTGTATTCTTGGCAATAGAGAGCATCCATTATAGTGAGTGTTTTAAAAAAATCTTCAGATACTTCTGCTTCAGGTTTCGTAAGCTTCATATGTAACTTGGTTTTGGATACTTGTGTGGAACCAGCTGGTAATTCAAAGACGCTCTTGCTTCTCAGCTGGAACTCGTCAAGTACAATGAGTGAGATGTAAAGATGTCAGTGAAAAGAATGACTTTGCACCATCTGGCTCCTCTGGTCAATCCTTGGCCCTTTGACAGATGTGCTTTTTCAAATCTCTTGATGTTTTACCTGTCAACACCACAGATTGCTGGCAGGGCAAGTGTTACCACCCCACTCCAACACTGACTTGCAGGTGCCAGCTCAGGAGGTAATGGGATCATGCCAACAACTTTCAGCTAGTGTTAATATTGATGGTTCTTGCAGTAGAACCTGATCATTTACTTCAGAGACCACTGCGCAGCTAGCAGCAGGTAACAGTTCCCTCATCAATTCTATCTTACCATCCTTATTCTGGTGAATCTTCATTGATTTCCATGGAAAATGAGCCTCAGTAAAGAGTGCAAGATCTGGCGTGTAGTTAAAACAGATTTAGGGTATTAAAAATCTAATGTCTTGGCGAAGACATGCTATTTCTCATAAGCAAACCCTGCAGATTAACATTGCAAACAATGTATGTGTAGGTATGTGTATGAGGGTATGTCTGTAAGCACTGTGCATGATATTTAGTGCTTACCAGCACCAATATATTACAGTACATCTACCTTTTCTAACGCGCATTCAGTTTTAAAGGATGATATATTGCTATGTGGGCCCATTTGATGCCAGTGGTATAACTATATGGAAACTCAGGCTATGTCTACACGAGCACACTACGTCAAAGTAGCCTATTTCGAAGTAAGAACATCGAAATAGGCTACTTCGACACATATTGTCTACACGTCCTCCAGGGCTGGTGCCGTTGACATTCAGCATCAAAGTAGCTATGGAGAACATCGAAAGGAGCTGCCCAGGAAGGAAAAGTGGAGCGTCCACACACACAAGCTCTCCCCATCAAAATAAGGGGCCAGGAAAGCCAGTGGACCCAGTTACAGGCTGGACTAGCCCTTTTGGGTCAACAGCAAGCCGTTCCTTTAAAGGGCCCCTCCCAGACACACCTGGCCTGCACAGCACAAGGTCCGCAGAGTACTCTCCACACTCTCGCAGATCAAGTCACAGCAGCTACGGACCCCAGGAGCAGCAGCAGCAGCAGCAGCAGCAGCAGGAGGCCCTCCAGGTAGTCATCCAGGAGGCAAGCGCCCTGCTAGGTGCTGCCCGGGAGGTCACCCAGTGGTTCCTGCCAGAGGAGCCCTCCCTGGGGGCAGAGGGGATGCCCCTGACCACTGGGCGCCCCTCTTCCTCCCCCACCGGGTGCTCCCCTGCCTGTGGAGCTACCCCAGCAGCTCTGAGTGGTGGGAGCAGCTGGTCATGCGGGAGTGGGGTGACAACCAGTGGCTGCGGAACTTCTGCATGCGCCGGCAGACCTTCCTGGAGCTCTGCCAGTGGCTCACCCCCACACTGAGGCACCAGGACACACAGATGAGGCGTGCTCTCCCCAACGAGAGGAGGGTCACAATAGCCAACTGGAAGCTGGCCACTCCAGAGAGCTACCACTCTGTTTGGAGTGGAAAAGGCCACGGTCGGGGCTGTCGTCATGGAGGAAAGGAGGCCCAGGCACGCACCCACTGGGGGTGGGGGGGGCCGTGTGTGGGGCTGGGGAGGGAGGGGCCAGGTACGGTGCTGGGGAGGGAGGGGTGCCAGGGAAGGAGGGGCTGGGCAGGGGGGTACCCGGGGAGGTGCCCGAGGGGGGGGTCTAGGGGTGAGAGCCCTGGGACACTCTGCACACCCTCATGGGCACCTGCACTCCCTCCCCACAGGTGGTCCCCACTCAATGCCATGCTACTCCAGAGGGTTGTCCAACTTGGGAACCTAGACACAGCTGTTGCCGGATTCGCCACCATGGGGTTCCCGAACTGCTTCGGGGCCCTACATGGGACCCACATCCCCAGCCACGCCTTGGACCACAGCGGAGGAAGATATATCAACGGCAGGGGCTACCACTCCGTGGTCCTGCAGGCCACGGTGGACAGCCAGGGCCGCTTCCAGGACGTGTACGTGGGCTGGCCCGGCTGCACACACAACGCCCGTGTTTTTAGGAATTCGGGCCTGTGCTGCCTGCTGGAGGTGGGGACTTACATCCCCCAGAGGGATCTCCCTCTGTGGGATACCACCATACCCCTCTGCCTCATGGTGGATGCAGCCTACCCCCTCCAGCACTGGCTCATGCTCCCGTACACCGGTCACCTCAAAGCCAGCCAGGAGCGGTTCAACGCCCATCTGAACCATGCCCGACAGGTGGTAGAGAGGACCTTTGGCTGCCTGAAGGGCTGCTGGTGGTGCATCCTTGCCCGCCTGGATGTCGGCCTCCAGAACATCCCCCAGGTTGTGGGCGCATGCTGCACACTCCACAACATTATGGAAAGCAAGGGGGAGGCCTTTGTTCAGGGTGGGCGGTCGACACCGGCATGGGCTTCCCCCAGCCAGCTGCTGCACCTAACCGCCGGGCCCACCACGAGGGGGTATGGGTCCGCAAGGACCTGTGGGCCCATTTCGATGAGGGAGACCCCTGAGCACCTCCCTGGCTTTCCCCAGAGGACCCCCCTACCGCCCACACTGCCTGCACACTGCCCCCAACACCCGCATGCCACCCCCGCCCAACAAGCACACATCTCCTGCTCTTTGGAAAATAAAACTGTGATTTTTTGAAAACAGCTAACTGTCTTATGTTCACAACAAAAACTACAACCAATATACAAAGGAGGACAACTATATACAAGGGGGACAATTATATACAAATGGGGGCTCAGCAGATGGCTCAGCCATCGGCCCATCAGTCTGGGGTGGGGGTAGAGGGGCACGACCCCCAGCGGATACGGCTTGTGACCTCCCTCTTGTCTGTGGTCCCCAGCATGGCCGGCTGGGAGCTGGGAGGACCGGCAAGTACGGCCGGGATGCCACCACTGGCTGGTCTTCAGCCCCAGTGAGCTCCAGTCCTGGGGGGCTGGCAGGTGGCACGGCAGGTGGGGTGGCAGGCGGCGAGGCAGGTGGGACAGCAGGTTGCACAGCGGGGGGGCATCAGGTGGAGCACCGGGGAGGGTGGCACAGAGGGCAGCGTGGGGGGGCAAAGCCGCATGACGGCCTCCCAGATTGACCCAGCTATGTCCCAGAAGACACCCATGAAATCTTCCCATGCCGCCCAGCGCCGGGTGGACTCCTCCCAGTTGAACCGGAGTCTCTCCTTGGCCACCTCCGTCTGCCGTCGGAGAGCCGCCAGGAGCTGGGGTCCATTGGGGGCCACCCCCAGGGTCCGGTGGTGGTGAGACTGTCCCACTGGCCTTGCGGGTGTCTCCAGGTGCTGGCGGTGGCTGACCTCCAGTGGGCTGTCAGGGATGACAGAGGGTGCCTGGCTGCCTGGGGTGTCGGATGGTGCAGCTGCAGAGAGGGAAAGAGGAAAAGGAAGGCTGTTAGTACCATGCCCTGGCCCATGGCCTGTTCCCCCCGACCCTCCTTGGGTGCTGGGTCTCCATCCCCTTCGGTGGGTGTGATGTTCCTGTTGAGTGTCCCCATTGCATGGCCCCCCTGCCCCTGGGGTTAGAGCACAGTGGTGTCCATGGGTGCGGGTGCTGACGGGCGGAGATGGCCGTGCTGCCGGCCTGGGACCATGCTGTGGCTGGGCGGTTGTGGGTTGGGGTCCACTGGGGGTGTGTGAGGCTCCTGATTGTGTCTGGTGCCCCCGCCCCGTGGCCCAGGGGTGTGTGTCCTGTGGAGTACGTACCTGACCATCCATTGCCGCGGTTGGGGGAACCCCAGTGGGCAGACGCCCAGCTGGTGCTCTGGGAGGGGAGGTCTATGAGGACCCCCCCCACACTGCTGGACCCCTCCTCTGCCATCCCAAGGCAGGGCTCCTCGGGTGGGCCCCGGGGTGAGGGACTGGCCTCCAGGCCAGACTCTGGCTCTGAGGCCTGCTGGGGCTCGTCGGCCGTGGTGTCAAGGGTGGCCGGGGGGGAGGAGGTGTCTGGGGGCCCACGATGGCCCTGAGCTCTCTGTAACAGGGGCAAGTGGCGGGGGTGGCCCCCGATTGGTTGGCCAAGTCCTGGGCCCGGGCGTACCCCTGCCACAACTCTTTCACCTTACTCTGGACATGATCCAGAGTATGGGCAGGGTGACCCTGGGTGGCCAGGCCCTTGGCCAGTCGGGCGAATGCTTCTGCGTTCCGCCGCTTGCTCCCCATCACATGGAGCACCTCCTCCTCCCACCAGAGCCCCAGCAGGTCTCGGAGCTCAGCCTCTGACCAGGAGGGGCCCCACCTCTTTTTGGCCCCCTGCTTGGCTGCCAGGGGTGCCTGGGTCCCCTCAGAAGGGGAGCCCTGGGAGCGCTCTGGGGGCTGGCTCGATGCCAGGGCTGGTGGCAGTGCAGATCGGGGCCTCTGGAAGGCATGCAGGGCTAGCACGTGCATGTGCTGACACCTGCACACTCTTAGGTTCCTGCCACAGGAAATCTGGGTCCGTGGTGCTTTAAGGGCTGCTGCCCATGGGGACCATAGAGCCCTGCAGGGATTGGACAGAGTGTCTCTCAACCCCTCAGCTGATGGCTGCCATGGAGGACCCCACTGTTTTGAAGTAGTGGGATGCAGATCGTCTATACACGCCCTACATCGACGTTGAACGTCAAAGTAGGGCACTATTCCCATCTTCGGATGGGAATAGTGATTTCAACGTCTCGTCACCTAACGTCGATTTCAACACTGAGATAGCACACGGTGGCTACGTCTACACGTGCAGCCAACATCGAAATAGTCTATTTCGATGAATAACGTCTACACGTCCTCCAGGGCCGGCAACGTCGATGTTCAACTTCGACGTTGCTCAGCCCAACATCGAACTAGGCGCAGCGAGGGAACGTCTACACGTCAAAGTAGCACACATCGAAATAGGGATGCCAGGCACAGCTGCAGACAGGGTCACAGGGCGGACTCAACAGCAAGCCGCTCCCTTAAAGGGCCCCTCCCAGACACAGTTGCACTAAACAACACAAGATACACAGAGCTGACAACTGGTTGCAGACCCTGTGCCTGCAGCATAGATCCCCAGCTGCCGCAGAAGCAGCCAGAAGCCCTGGGCTAAGGCCTGCTGCCCACGGTGACCATAGAGCCCCGCAGGGGCTGGAGAGAGAGCATCTCTCAACCCCCCAGCTGATGGCCGCCATGGAGGACCCGGCAATTTCGACGTTGCGGGACGCGGATCGTCTACACGGTACCTACTTCGACGTTGAACGTCGAAGTAGGGCGCTATTCCGATCCCCTCATGAGGTTAGCGACTTCGACGTCTTGCCGCCTAACATCGAAGTTAACTTCGAAATAGCGCCCGACGCGTGTAGACGCGACGGGCGCTATTTCGAAGTTGGTGCCGCTACTTTGAAGTAGCGTGCACGTGTAGACGCAGCTGGTGTGTGTAGACTTGACACGTGCTATTTTGATGTTGTGCGAGCTCCTTTGAAGTAGCCGGGTAGTGTAGATGCACCCTCAATGTTTATGAAGGCTTATTTTTTTTAGTTCATTTTTAGACCTCTTACTTGCCAGTTCTACTGATTCAGATTAGAAAACTATCACCAGTACATAATTTAAAGCTAATGTGGAGATTCTGCCAGTCTCTTACATGAATGTATTGTTGAGTTCAGGGTTTTAAATCTTAACCATCATAGCCATTTTTATTTAATTCTATCTAGGACTTATTCTTTCTATTTTATATAGCTATTTTTCTCCATATAATCTCTGTTCAGCAGCAAACTCAGTTCATGGGAACAACAATCTGTTGGGTTCTGTAGGAGCACTGGATAACACTGGCCCGTGGTTAGGCAAACAACTCTTCCTACTAAGTAGATCATCCCCATTCTCTTACCTGTGTTTAGCTACAGTGGCTTATGTGATGAATGGCTGAACTTTCTGGCCAGCAGTGACTGGCCATCAAAGGCCAAATTTCTCCTGGTATAACTGCATTTTCCAACAAAGGCCTGGTCTACACCACAGTCGGACAACTCTGGCCAGCATTTTTCGTCCCACTGCTCTGCAGGTGTGCGGGAAACAGGTAGGGGAAGTTTGAATTTCATTTCCTCCTTGGCCAGCAAGTTAACCAGAGCAGGCAGCACACCTCAGCTCCACAGAAGAGCTCCAGCCTGGAGCGTGGAGAAGATCAAGGACCTTATTGCTGGGAGGATGGGGGGATGAATCTGTGCTGGCACAACTATGAAGCTGCAAAAGAAACACAGACAAAATCTCACAGGGCCTGGTGGAATGGGGCTGGGATGCCCAGCAGTGCCATGACAAAATAAATGCCGGCTACTCAGGCAGGTATACCAGAAGGCAAATGAAGCAAATGGATGATCTTGGCCAATGCTGCAAACATGCCACTTCTCTGAGCAGCTGCATGGGATTCTAGTGTGGGACCCAACCACTGTCCCCAAGGAGTCTGTGGATACCTCCCAAGAGATTCCTCAGGCAGTCTCTGGCAACAGCAGGGGAGACGTGGAGGAGGAGGAGGAGGAGGAAAACAACATTGGTGAGCAGCTAACCAGAGCAGTTAATCTCACCAACAGCCAGAAAGTTTTTTTTAACTTTGGATCTCATCTCCTTCTCCCAGGACTCTTTGTTTCCAGACTGTGATGACAAGGAGTGAGTTCTCTAGTGAGTTCTCATTTTTAATCCTGTATAAGTGTGTTAAGAAAGTTGGGTGTGATCTCTGGTGGGCACTGTATCTGCGCAGCCTGGGTCCCCCAGAACAACTTGTTAGTGTGTCTGGAGGCAGAGTGACAATCCTCTCTGAACATCTCCGTAAAGCTCTCAGACAGGTACTTTTTAATCCTTCTCAGAAGGTTTCTGGGGAGGCCTCCCTTATTTCAACCTCCACGATAGGACACTTTTCCACACCAAGCCAGCAGCAAGTAATCTGGTATCATTGCAGCACAGAGAACTGCAGCACACCAATCAGCCTTCTGCCCACATTCAGTCAGCATCCATTCCTTATTAATGTGTGTTATTCTAAGCAGGCTAACATCTCTCATTGCAACCTAGAGGAAGCAGGATAAGGAGCATTAAGATATGATAGCACAAGCTGCTCCACCATGCCTGGACCACACCTCTCCCTTCTCTGGGTGAAGGGAAACTTTCACAGTCCCAGCCAAGGGGCAGAGGGGAAGCACACAGTGATCATGAGAGGAACATATACGATCTGAGGAGGAAAGCACAAGCCACAGTGGCATGCTTCACCCCCCTTCTTCCTGTGGGAAAGGAAACTTCCCCTGTTCTAGTCAAGAGTGTGGGGGGAAGCACATGGTGACGAAGAGAGAGAGAGAGATAGAGAGAGAGCCCCAATAGCACATGCTACACTATGTCTGCCCCGCCCCCCGCTCTCCTTTACCTGAGGTGCTGGGGGAAAGGAAAGCTTCATGGCCCAGCAGGGTGGGGAAGGGAAGCACATTTTGACCACCACTACTGCAGTCCCAAAATCCATTACACCCTCCACCATCCCTGCTTGCATTATGCACAACTACATACACTTCCTGTGGAATCAAAGGCTTGAAAGCATGCCCCAATCTGTGCCTTACTGGCTACATCTACACGTGCAGCCAACATCGAAATAGTCTATTTCGATGAATAACGTCTACACGTCCTCCAGGGCCAGCAACGTCGATGTTCAACTTCGACGTTGCTCAGCCCAACATCGAACTAGGCGCAGCGAGGGAACGTCTACACGTCAAAGTAGCACACATCGAAATAGGGATGCCAGGCACAGCTGCAGACAGGGTCACAGGGCGGACTCAACAGCAAGCCGCTCCCTTAAAGGGCCCCTCCCAGACACAGTTGCACTAAACAACACAAGATACACAGAGCTGACAACTGGTTGCAGACCCTGTGCCTGCAGCATAGATCCCCAGCTGCCGCAGAAGCAGCCAAAAGCCCTGGGCTAAGGGCTGCTGCCCACGGTGACCATAGAGCCCCGCAGGGGCTGGAGAGAGAGCATCTCTCAACCCCCCAGCTGATGGCCGCCATGGAGGACCCAGCAATTTCGACGTTGCGGGACGCGGATCGTCTACACGGTCCTTACTTCGACGTTGAACGTCGAAGTAGGGTGCTATTCCTATCTCCTCATGAGGTTAGCGACTTCGACGTCTCACCACCTAACGTCGAAGTTAACTTCGAAATAGCGCCCGACGCGTGTAGACGCGACGGGCGCTATTTCGAAGTTGGTGCCGCTACTTCGAAGTAGCGTGCACGTGTAGACGCAGCTACCCTGTCTGAAAGCAAATGGAGTCAAGCAGCTCCCTTAAGATCTCTGTGTAGGATCTGCTGCACTGAGGATGCTTAAAAGCAAAAATGTGTCCTTAGAATCAAAGAATCATAGAATCCTAGGGCTGGAAGGGACCTCAGGAGGTCATCGAGCCCAGCCCCCTGCCTAAAGCAAGATCAACCTCAATTAAATCATCCCAGCCATGACTGTGTCAAGCCAGGACTTAAAAGCCTCTAAGGTTGAAGATTCCACCACCTCTCTCAGTAACACCTTCCAGTGCTTCACCACCCTCCTGGTAAAATAGTTTTTCCTAATAGTCAAACTACACCTCTCCCTCTGTAACTTTAGACCATTGCTTCCTGTTCTGTCATCTGTTACCATTGAGAATGGTCTCTCTCCATCCTCTTTAGAACCCACTTTCAGGAAGTTCAAGGCTGCTATCAAATTGCCCCTCAGTCTTCTCTTATCATTTCCATGGCTTTTGTTGTTTAGTCATTTCACTGCTCTTTCTATTTCCTCCTTCAAAATATCAGTCTCGCTCTCGATGCTCATGGAGATATCTTTTTCACTTCTTCCACCAGTCTCTCTAAGACCATTGGGTCCAACTGTGATTTGTATAGATCCGTGTGATATCTCATCCATCGCTGCACAATCTTCTCTTTGTTCATGATCACCTCTTCATTTTTGTCTTTGATCACCATCTGCTTTGGCTGCCACTTCCTGTTAATATTCCTAATCGTCTTATACACCCCCCTGGGCTTTGTCTGTTACAACTCTGCCATGAAGCCTCTGGGGGTTCCATGCCAGTCCCAAGCCTGGATGAAGGAGGAGGGTTGGTCAGATGACCCTGAAATAACAATACAAATGAAATCTGATGCCATTAAGACTAAATGATAAAAGATGATGGCTCGGACGCCACCTGGATAACAAAGGTCTGCAACACCAATCAAGCGATTGGGGTTGAGATGATAAGTTGGCTACCAAAAGAAAATTTCAACTAACACATATACTATCACTTGGAATGTGGAACATCCAAACACTGTGGGCGACTGAAAAATTAGAGCTGCTTTGGAAGGAGATGGAGAGATACACATGCAATATACTTGAACAGGCAGAGATGTGTTGGACAGCACAAGAGAGATGTGCGGTTGTGAAGGCATTTGGTCAGGGAACTAAACAGCACAAGGCAGGAGTCAGATTCTTTCTTTGCAAAAAAGCTAGAGGAGAATTGTTAGGATACAAACCGTTGAGTGCAAAAATGATGGTAGCAAGATGTGAAGCAAAACTATTAAATATCTCCATCATTCAGGTGGGTGCACCCACATCGGACAGCACAGAGGAAGACATTGAGCTATTCTATAAAGCTTGACAAAGATTAGGAATGCGGCACAGAGAAAGACCTAGATAAGAGAGTCAAAGAGATAGCCAAGGCAATAGAAGAGGCAATTCAGCAGACTGTTCTGGAAGAAAAGAAGAACAATAAAAAGTGGATTATGCAGGAGACACTGAGGTTGGTCCAAGAGAAGAAAACATTGAAGATCAGAAGGGATGTTTCTGAGAGGGTAGCACTGCAATATAGGATGAAATGCAAAAAAGTAAGGAAAAAGTCCGGAAAGGATAAGACAAATTGGTTAGAGGAGCTGTGTGAAGATATAGAAAGGTATTATGGCAAGTGTAAGACCAGAGAGGCGTATAACATAATTAGTAATATAAATAGGAAGTGACAGACGAAGCGGTGAAAGGTGCTGAACATTATAGGGGACACTTCAGAGGTGCTTGAAGAATGGGGCATACCCAGAGTTAACCTGCAAGGCAAAGAAAAGGCTGGCATATATCTGAGGAGATTGTTTGGGTGGCTAACAGACTAAAGCTGTGTCTACACGTGCACGCTACTTCGAAGTAGCGGCACTAACTTCGAAATAGCGCCCGTCACGGCTACACGCGTCGGGCGCTATTTCGAAGTTAACTTCGATGTTAGGTGGCGAGATGTCGAAGTCGCTAACCCCATGAGGGGATAGGAATAGTGCCCTACTTCGACGTTCAACGTCGAAGTAGGGACCGTGTAGTCGTTGCGCGTCCCGCAACGTCGAAATTGCCGGGTCCTCCATGGCGGCCATCAGCTGAGGGGTTGAGAGACGCTCTCTCCAGCCCCTCAGCTCAATGGTGGCTGCATGGAGCGGCCCCTTAAAGGTCCTCTCCCCCTCCCTTCCTGTGCAGGAAGCTGAGGGAACGTGCAGGCGGCAGCCCAGACACGCGGCCAGCCTGCACGTTCCTCAGCCAGCAAAGCCACCCACCCAGCTTCGATGGCTGCCCGGCAGCCCCCCCAGCGCCCCCAGGGGACCCCCCCCAAGGGGAGCCAGGGCAGCCAGCCCAGCCAGGCGGGCAGCCAGGCTGGCAAGCGGCAGCGGTGCGCCTCCTGGACGGAGGCCGAGCTGCGGGACCTGCTGGGGCTCTGGAGCGAGGAGGAGGTGCTCCAGGTAATGCGGAGCAAGAGGAGGAACGCGGATGCGTTCGCTCGGCTGGCCGACAGCCTGGCTGCCCGAGGTCACCCTGCCCGCACTCCTGATCACGTCAGGAGTAAGGTGAAGGAGCTGCGGCAGGGTTATTCCCGGGCCCGGGATGCGGCCAGCCGATCTGGGGCCGCCCCCGTCACTTGCCCCTTTTACAGGGAGCTCAGGGACATCCTGGGCCCCCGGCACACCTCCTCCCCTCCGGCCGCCCTTGATACTTCGGCCGACGAGCCCCAGCAGGCCCTGCAGCCGGAGTCCGCCCCGGATGTAAGCCCCGCACCCCGGGGGCCCCCCCTGGAGCCCACTCCCGGGACATCGCGGCAGGAGGAGGAGGAGGAGGAGGAGGAGGGGGGCTCCTCCTCCGCAGAATCCGGGCTGCAGATCCTCCTCCTGCCATCCCGGAGCAGCAGCCGGGCCTCTGCCCCCCGGGGATCTCCAGACCGTGGGAGTGGACCGACAGGTATGTACCCCCCTCTGGTGTACACCCCTGGGCTTGAGGGGCGGGGGGTAATAGATATGTGTCCAGGACCCCCCACATGCTCACATGGCCATGGCCCCAAGGACACCAGGGCCATGGCCCTCACAGCAGTGCATCAGCCCCTGCCCCCACCCCCACCCCGCACGACAGTGCCATGCCCCATCCCCGGGGCAGGGGGCAGCGGAACCTCGAGGGGCCCCTGGGAGGAGGGGGTGGGACACCCCGCAGCAGCAGCAGCATGTGATGGAGTGGGGGGAGTGCAAAAGGGAGACTCAGGCTACATATGAGCAACAAGAGCCGAATACCTCCCAGGGGCAAAGGATGATCCTGGGGCTACAGCTGGCAGGTGACACCTCTGCCCTGAACAAAGAGGAGGGAGGAGCCGAGCTGGCTTGAAATTGAGGGGGGAGGGCGGGGGCCACAGGTAGAGGCTAGGGGAAGGGAGAGCTGGAAGGCAGCCAGCCTGAGGAGGGGGAAAGCTGCATCCCAGAGGGGCACCCCTTGCGGTCTTCTCCCCAGGACAGGTTGGAAGGACTGTCTCTTCCGACAGCTGGTGCTGTCACTCCCGGGAGAAACTGGGCATCTGTGGCCTAAGAAACCTCTCCTGTCAGACCCTGCGGAGTGAAGTGAGAGTCGCTCCCACCAGGGGATGGGGTGCAGGGCAGGGGGACCCCTGAATCCCATCCATCACAGCAGCATCTCCCGGGGACGGGGATGGGGAACCTGCAGCACAGGGCTGGGGGGACAAAGGCCACGGCTCGAGGCCCACACTAACGCCTGTCTCCATTCTTCTTCCCCCTCTCCTCTCCTGTGTCCCGCACCTGCACCATCAGAAGGACTGGAAGAGAGCGCCGGCGAGGCATCATTGGTCCCGGAGAGCCCTACGGGACCATCGCTCCAGGCCAGCCCCTCGGCCGAGGACCGACTGGCCCCACGGCGGGCTAGACGGCGGACCCCGCGCCACCACCAGCCGATGGCGACGGACCCCCAGCTGCTGGCCATCCACTGTCGGCAGCTGGAGGTCGCGGAGCAGCACCTGCAGCTGCAGAAGCGGGCGCTGGCCTGGCACCAAGAGGCATGGGGGGCCTATATGGAGACTTTCAACCGCCTGGTGGACTACCTGGCCCCCCATGCCGCGCCGGCCGCCGCAGTGCCCGACGTGCCTGCTCCACCCGCCGCACCACCAGCTGCTCCGCCCATCGCCGTCCTGTCCGCCGTCGCCCCGCCACCCACCGCTGAGGGCCGGAGTGCTGAGGGACCCCTGGAGCCAGCTGAGACTAGCCGGGCATATCTTCCGGTCCGGCCCGCCCCCAGCCAGCCCCGGACAGGGCTGCGGCCACGGCGGGGCTCCCGGCCGCCCACGCCCAGTGCCGGACTTTAGGGGCGAGGGGCCCGGGATGTGGCCCCCCGCCTTGTATATAGTTTGAACTTATTATTTTGTGCCCCCCGTTTGCCCCGTCCCCCCCATGTAAATAGTTCTCCCCTTTATCCTCCCTGGTTTTCTTTTTATTAATGAGGACACTTTTTTCTTACTATTGTTTTATTTGTACATATTACTTTGGTTCCACATGTTGTATATAGTTTGTTCTTGTTTTATGTATTTATAATTAAAAAAAAAAGTTCTCAAAGAACAAGCAGTTTAAGTTCAGCCACAAATGCGTGCTGTCATTTGTCCAGGAAAAGTGGGAGGGGGGGTGCGGTTGGGTGCTCCATGGTGTGGGCGTTGGGGCAGGAGTGTGGTGGAGGAAGGGGCGGGCAGTGGGGGGCCTGGCAGAGTTCACCCCGCGGCCACATCATCGAAGTGGGCCCGCAAGGCCTCCCGGACCTGGGTCCCTTCGGGGTCCACCTGCCGACTGGGGGCAGCGGGTGGCTGCACATCGGCCCTGCCAGCCTCCACAGCCCAGCCCTGGAAAAAGGCCTCCCCCTTGCTCTCCACCAAATTGTGCAGGGCGCAGCAGGCACCCACAATCAGGGGGGTGTTGTTGGGGCCCGCATCCAGGCGGGTCAGGAGACATCTCCAGCGTCCTTTCAGGCGGCCAAATGAGCGCTCCACCACCTGGCGCGCGTGGTTCAGGCGCTTGTTGAAGCGCTCCTGGCTAGCGGAGAGATGGCCTGTGTACGGGTGCATGAGCCAGGGCCGGAGGGGGTATGCCGCATCTGCGATGACACAGAGGGGCATGGTGGTGTCCCCCAGAGGGATCTCCCGCTGGGGGATGTAGGTCCCCACCTCCAGCCGGCGGCACAGGCCCGAGTTCCGGAAAACCCGGGCGTCGTGGGTGCTGCCAGGCCAGCCCACATAAATGTCCTGGAAACGGCCCCGGCTGTCCACCAAGGCCTGGAGGACCACAGAATGGTAGCCCTTGCGATTCAGGTATCGTCCTCCACTGTGATGCGGGGCGCGGATGGGGATGTGAGTCCCATCCAGAGCCCCGAAGCAGTTGGGGAAGCCCAGGGTGGCAAAGGCCGCGATGGTGCCATCTGGGTCCCCCAGCCTCACAAACCTGTGCAGGAGCATGGCGTTGATGGCACGCACAACCTGCAGAGAAAGCACATGGGACAGCACCAATGAGGGGTGAGCAGGGTGTGCGTGGCCCTGCCCTGCCCTCCCCTGCCCTGCCCTGCCCTGCCCTGCCCTCCCCCACCCTCCTCTGCCCTGCCCTGCCCTCCCCTCCCCTCCCCTGCCCTCCTCTGCCCGGGTCCCCCTCCTCTGCCCTGCCCTCCCCCCGTGGGTTCTCTTACCTCCATGAGGACAGCCCCGACGGTGGCCTTGCCGACACCAAACTGCTGTCCCACGGATCGGTAGCTGTCGGGAGTGGCCAGCTTCCAGACAGCGATGCCGACCCGTTTCTCCACTGTGAAGCCACGTCGCATGGCGGTGTCCTGGTGCCTGAGTGCGGGGGTGAGCCACTGGCACAGCTCCATACATGTCTGCCGGCTCATTCTGAAGTTCCTGAGCCAGCGGTCGTCGTCCCACTCCCCAAACACCAGCCGCTCCCACCAGTCTGTGCTGGTGGGGTAGCTCCACAGCCGCCGGCATGTGAGGTGGGGGTGGGGGCGGGGTGCTGCAGGTTTGGGGGTTGAGCCCTGCTGCCCTGGGGGCAGCTCCTCCTCCGGTGTAGCAAGGAGGTGCTCAGCTGCCTCCCTCATGGCATGGAGCAGGGCAAGCCCTGCTCCTGCCAGGAGGGCTGGGTGGACCTCTGGCTGCTGCTGCTGCTGCTGCTGCTGCTGCTGCTGCTGCTGCTGCTGCTGCTGCTGCTGGGGGTCCATGACTGCGTCGCCCGGGGTCTGTGTGCCTATGGCTCCTCAGACCGCGTGCTGTGCAGGCTGTGTGTGTCTGGGAGGGGCCCTTTAAGGGAGCGGCTAGCTGTTGCCCCGGAAGCGCTAATCCGCCCTGTGACCCTGTCTGCAGCTGTGCCTGGCATCCCTATTTCGATGTGTGCTACTTTGGTGTGTAGACGTTCCCTCGCTGCGCCTATTTCGATGTTGGGCTGCGCAACGTCGAAGTTGAACATCGACGTTGCCAGCCCTGGAGGACGTGTAGACGTTATTCATCGAAATAGGTTATTTCGATGTAGGCTTCACATGTAGACGTAGCCTAAAAGTGTTAGTGAGTGGGCATCCTTTGCGCCACAGGCAAATCTCTCTCACACGTACACAGAGATGGGGGAGGGGTTAACACTCTAGTCCTGGGCACCTGAGAATGTGTCACAAAATGATCACCCATTTTATTCTATTAGTACTTAACTCTAAATCAGATTTATGCGTCCATGCGCATCACAGTCTTCTGTAATATGAACCTTTTATCTTCTCATTTCAGTACTCTTCACGCAGAAAGGGCTCTCATGTCTCCCTTTTCATTTTCTTTCCCAGTTTGATTCAGCCATTTCTTTTATCCCCTCATAAGCAGTCTCCACTAGGCAATTTTCTCAGGCCTTCTCAATTCCTGCCTATACTTTAGACACATCAAGTGTCAGGCGCAGCCACTGGCACAATAGGTATTACAAAGAACACTTCACGACAGGCCTTGATACAAACTGAATTACTTCTTGCCATTTTTATTAAACGAGCTTGCCCACTTACATAACTAATTGGTCAGGTAACATGATAAGTGGATTCATTACAAACCTGGCCTTAAAAAAAAAAACTAGCAACTCTAACAAATGAGCAGACTTCACTTCTTCACTTTACCATTTTGTTCCAGGCCGCCTGCACAAAGCTGCATACTGCATGTTTGAAAGTCTAATTTTGAAGCTGCAGAGTCTATAGTTCTATACAGTATATTTATAATTTCACAGTAATCAAAGCCTAAATTGCCCTGATTTATCAAATTCACTATTATCATAAAAACATGGTCTTTTTGAATGAGTTGACAGTTTTATGTACATATAACCAGACTTCTTTTGCATCTTGTACACTGAGATAGAAAACAAATCTTAATGACATGGTTAGCAGTTCAGCCACCAGTCTCAACTCCCTTCTGCCTTTCTGCCTCACTATTAATCTTAACTAGAGTGGTTTTGCTCATTGTTTTTAAATCCTTTGTGCAGGACCAGCAGAAATAAAAAAATATTTTAAATCCTACAACCTTCCCTTTTGATTTTGTGGAAAAACAAAGGGTTGATTTTGTGAACCTTTTACTCATGAAAGTCTCACTAACTTCAGTGAGTCTAGCCATGAGTAAAGCCTTCAAGATTAGGCTTAAAACTTTGCAGTTTTACTTCATGAAATCTTCATTGGAGGGGGTCAGAGAATAGTATCCTGCATTACTGTTTAAAACAAAACTCATTGCTAAATGTCACATTCCAATATTTTATCTGAACGTGTTGAACTATGGTTTCCATATGTAATATTCTTTCAAATTAGTAACACATCAAGAGCAGGACACAGCCTACACATCATAAAAGCACAGTGAGAAAGATGAGTCTAAACGATGCGAGAAGGGGGTGCCAAGGGTCACCGTACAGAGTACTGACGGAGAGAACTGCAATCTCTACTAGTGATTGCTGCCAAGAGCTTGGTGCTGGATCAGAGGCTCTTCTCCATGCTTTCCAGAGGTACCCTGAAAACATGTAGTACCCTGAAAACATCTGCTGCTGCCTGTGACCTTGGTGGAATTTGTGTTCATTATCCCTAGAAAAAAAGCAAGGAGAGACGCTTAGAAGGCATAACTGCCTCCATGCCTAACAAGACTCAGCCCCCTGCTAGGACAACAGTAGAAACTGAGGGTTAGGGTTGGAGCAGCCCCACTGCCACCTGCCAGTCAGTCACCCCTGTGGCAGCTTGGCTCAGCAAAGTATATGACCCGGTGGCAGACAACCCCAGCCAGCCATCCAGCTAGCCACCTGTGGCATGCCAGTTAGCTCAATGTGCCAGTTATCTGGGTGCTGGATAACCAAGCTTTTACTGTATATAGGTTCATGTGCATGACTCTGTGGAGGAGGGGAGCTCTTGAAAGTCTATTAAAAGCTGTTAAACTTGGCTCTGTATCCAAATGACCTGTAAAATCAGAAAAGGATTTTGGCTTCCAATGGGCCTCATCAGTGAAATTCAGATCACTGTCTAAACCTGGATGGAGCAAATGTACAAATCAGAATGGGAGGAGGTGTTTGATCCAGGCTAACTGTTAATAGAGATCTTAACATCTAGCCCTGATCATACACCTAGATTATTATATTAAGATATATTATAAGATATTAACAATTGATCCAAAAAGTCATAATATGCTGCTCATATTTTTCAAGTAGGCAAGTAAATACCTGACTTTCTAAAATTTTCTCCACGAACTTGTTAAATACTCTTCCTATGTAGTCTTGGATTTAAGTTGATATCAGCTGGGAAGAACAATAGTAGTGATGGACAATTATATCAATGCAGACCAGCCTTTTCCTCTCACTGTCATGGGAGCAATGCAGATGGTTGTAGCAGTCTGTATTAGTGTCCTTTAGAAAAACAAAAACCTGTTCTTTCTTTATAAAAACTTTCAGTGTGGCTGTTTGTTGCTCATCTCATACATGTTATTACTCTCTGACCTAGAGAATCTCAACTTGCTCTTTTGGCACCTGCTGTGAGTTCTTCCTCCATTACTTTTACGTGCTCTTCCCACATAATAAGGAGTTTAGTGGTTTTCTTGTGTCTTCATCTTCATTGTTGCTCTTTGAATTGTTTCTCTTCTTTGACATCTATTATGTGCAACCTGCTCATAGTGGAGGAAGATCACCTGATATTTGGGCAAAGCTGTGCACAGAGGCAATTGTTCTATACTAAGGATTTATTTTTAGATTTCAAAACTAAAAATGCTGCATATGTAAGGGCAGCTTTGATGCAGACCTTCCCTGTCTCCAGATTTAGGCCATATAATTTGGTTTTCCATGCCTCTTGGAAAGGGCTCTGATGTACATTGTTCAAAGACCATTTTAGCCAACCCCTAACATTCAAAAGAGCTAAGTGCCTTTATTTCAATGGACTAGAGAGGTGTACATGTTTACAGGACTCTGAATAACAAATGGCTCCTTATTGCACAAAACTTGTTTATCATATTCTGTTCAGTTTAACTTCCAAAATGAATAGTACACACTCCCACCCACCAAATCAAGAAGTATCTGAGACAGAAGTTTTCATATGTGATACTTGTGAGCACTATTGCAGTTCGTTTTGCTGTTCAGGAGGTACAGATGATGACAAATGATTTATTCAAACACCTTGAATTGAACATACTTAAAACTGAACTGGATGGGGAGGCCTATAGAAAACATGTAAGTCTGCAAAAGAGAAGTGGAGGTGGTGCTGAGTCCTTATAAGTTATTGACTAGTAGTGAAAGGAAAGGCAAGGAGAAAAGCAAAGGGTGGGGTGAAGGCAGAATTGTTTTTTTTTTAAAAACATTCTCGGAGAGGACAATGTTTGCATGTCAGAGGGAACACTGGCCTTCCCACTCAGAACTATAGAGGAGAGGCAATGGAATCTTTGCACGTGAGGTGAGGTATCTGTCCAGGCACAATCAGCATCCTGAAACAGTCATGTTGAAAAAGTCGTTCAATGATAGAAACACCAAAGGTGCAACTGCAGGAGTTCTGCTAGTTTTCTAGATGAAACATTGATGAGTTCATCACATGCAGTGAAAACAGATACAACACTTAGTAAACAAACCCATAATGAGTGAGGTGAGCTTCCTTTTCTCTGGGACAGCAATAGCATTTAGAAAGCAGGCCTGGAATCTCAACCAGACTAGTATAACAGTGGCCACAAGTCCTAAAATCTCATACTTCAACAGAAGGTGTTGGAGGTCAGTCCGTCATTCATGACACTGAGCTTTTCTGATTTAAAAAAGTGGGAATTTCCTATATTTATTATACCTGTATGTCACTCAGTTTCCCTCTGTACTTAGCTTTGCTACCAAGTCAATGCAAAAGGGTTAAATCTCTCTTGGGGTTGAAGGGGAGACAATGGGTTTGTGTCATGTGGCTGTCACAGGCAGATTGACTGGGTCATTAAAGGACTGGGTCAAAATTGATCCATGTCAATGAAGAATCCAAAAAGACAGTGGACATCACAATGGTCAGAGCACTCATATCTACAAGCAAGGGGAAGGAGATTTCGCCACAACCGCCTGTTGGCAGGGAAGCTGAATGAAGGCCCCAGCTTGAGAAGAAAGGGAAAGGTGTCAGTGCAGTTCAGTGCTGCCCTTTGAAGACAGAGCTCTCAAATTAGATGGACAAAGGCCTGCTCAACACGAAGATGTTAGTCCACATTGCAGGGTCCGTTCCACTGATTTTAAGGGCTCATAAGGTGGATTTTTGTATGCCTGCTTTTTCCAAGGATTAATGCCAAATTTGACCGTGCGTAGTCGACTTTAGAGTAATGTAGACACAGCACTGTGAAATTCAACATTCTTGGCCTCCTGGAGGCGTCCCATAGTGCCGCAATGTGACCATTCTGGCCAGCCCTTTCACCCTGGCTGTGCAGGAAACAACCTGATAAAGTTTGAATTTTATTTCCTATTTGGCTAACAAGGCAACACACCTCAGCAGTACACCTGGCTGTGTATTCCCAGGGGGCAGATGAGTTCCAGCATGGAGCATACAGGAGATCCACGATCTTTATGCTGTGTGTGGGGAAGAAGGTGTGCTGGCAGAACTACAAAGAAGCAAAAGAAATGCAGAATGGGAAAAAGGATACACCAGGGATGCCCGGCAATGCCATGGGAAAATAAAGGCACTTAGGCAGGAGGCAAATGAAGCAAACAGATATTCTGGGTCATTGCTGCCACCATGCTGCTTCTATGAGCAACTGCATGGGATTCTATGAGAGAACCAACCACTGTCTCCAAACTGCATGTGGCTACCTCCCAAGAGGTTCTTCAGGCAACCTCTGGCAACAGCTGGTGGATGGGAAAGAGGAGGAGGATGACAATGGTAAGCAGACAACTACCAACCAGTGACAGAGAGATAGCTATGTTAGTCTGTATTCTATCAAAACAAAAAAGCAGTCATATAGCACTTTAAAGACTAACTAACTGATTTATTAGGTGTTGGGCTGTCGTGGGACAGACCCACTTCTTTGTATCATTGCCTTACCAGAAAAGACTCAATATATAAAGCCCAGAGGTCCAAAAATTGTTATCAAGTTTGAAAAATCAGAAAAATTGTTATTAAGGTTGGCAAATAGTTTTTTTACCAACAACCAGAAACTTTTTTTAACTTTGGATCCCATGCACTCTTCCTAGGACATTTTGCTGCCAGATCCTGATGGCAGAGAGGGCACTGTTGGTAAGTTCTCATTTTTAATCATGCTACAGTTTGATTAAGGCATAAGTATGTTTCATACTATGTTTCATATCCTGCCACTGTCAGTGCCCCAGAATGCAGGGGAGGGGGACGTCAAGTGCAGATTTCCATTCAATCCCCAGGGACATTACTCAGAGCAGAAGGCTGACGTACCCCCGCCTGTAATTGCAAAATACCTCTTGACCTTTCTTGCCCACCTCCAAAGCCCCTGCCATGAACTCCTTGACTGTATGGTTAATTTCATCCCCTAAATAAAAGCACATAAGCTTAAAAAAGTGCCTTTATTGCTTGTGTTGCACAAAGTGGGAGTGTTTTACAGGGTTTACAGGTCAGCACACGTCATACAGGGAGCACCTCCTTGACAGCAATGGACATGACCTTCATGTCGCTGTCTGTTTTTCAAAGTCTCCCTAATTAGCAGCACCCATACCTGTGCTCTCCTTATTGCCCTCGTGCTGGATGCTCATAGTTAGCGGCCAGGTGATCTACCTCAGCCCTTCAGCCTGCAATGAAATTTTCTCCCTCACTCTCAACAGACATTATGGAGCACACAACAGGGTGCCACCATGAGTTCCTTTGTCGCTGAGGTGTAACCGAGTCACGAGGCTCCTGAACCTTGCTTATGAACAGACAACTGCTCATTCTACTGCCATTCTGCACTTGCTCAGCCTGTAGCTGAACCGCTCCTTACTGCAGTCCAAAGCTACGTCTACATGTGAAGCCTACTTCGAAGTAGCCTATTTCGATGTGGAGACATCGAAATAAGCTATTTCAATGAATAACATCTACACGTCCTCCAGGGCTGGCAACGTCGACGTTCAACATCGACGTTGCGCAGCACCACATCGAAATAGGCGCAGCGAGGGAACGTCTACATGCCAAAGTAGCACACATCGAAATAAGGGTGCCAGGCACAGCTGCAGACAGGGTCACAGGGTGGACTCAACAGCAAGCCGCTCCCTTAAAGGGCCCCTCCCAGACACAGTTGCACTAAACAACACAGGATCCACAGAGCCGACAACTGGTTGCAGACCCTGTGCATGCAGCATGGATCCCCAGCTGCAGCAGCAGCAGCCAGAAGCCCTGGGCTAAGGGCTGCTGCACACGGTGACCACAGAGGCTGAAGAGAGAGCATCTCTCAACCCCTCAGCTGATGGCCACCATGAGGGACCCCGCTATTTCGATGTTGCGGGACACGGATCGTCTACACGTGCCCTACTTCAATGTTCAACTCTGAAGTAGGGCGCTATTCCCATCCCCTCATGGGGTTAGCGGCTTCGACGTCTCGCCGCCTAATGTCGATTTCAACTTTGAAATAGCGCCCAACACGTGTAGCCATGACGGGCGCTATTTCGAAGTTAGTGCCGCTACTTCGAAGTAGCATGCACGTGTAGACACGGCTCAAGCTGCCTATGTATAGCTTCATGAGCTGGGGAGAAAGGGGCAAACTGGATCACTATTGGCATTTCCGTGTTTCCAATAGTGATTTTTCAGTCTGGGAAGAAATTTCCATTCTGCAGCTTTCTGAACAGAGCAGAGTTCCTGAACGTGCACGTGTCATACACTTTTTCCCAACCATTCCACACTGAAGTCAGTGAAATGGTCCTTGTGATCCACCAACACCTGTAATACCATCGAGAATTATCCCTCGTGGTTTATGTACTCTGTGGCAAAATGAGCTCATGCCAAGATAGGGAAGTATGTTCCATCCATAGCCCCACCACAGTTAGGGAACCCCATCAAGGCAAAACCACTATGCCCTGCACATTTTCCAGAGTCACTGTCTTTTGTAGCAAAAGGGTACTGGGTACCTTGGCTACCTGGATCACAGCAGCCCCCACTGTAGATTTGCCTGCTCCGAATTGATTGCCCACTGACTAGTAGCTGTCTGGCATTGGAAGCTTCCACAGAGCTATTGCCTCTTGCTTCTGAACTGTCAGAGTAGGTCTCGTGGTATTAGTGCACTTAAGGGCAAGGAAAAGCAATTTGTGAAACTCCAGGAAGGTGGATTTATGCATGTGGAAGTTTTGTAGCCACTGCTGATCGACTGGAATGCAGGACAGGGTGTGGGGGCTGAGAAGGATTTTGGGTGAAGGAGAGGGTTGGGGCCTGGGGTAGGGCCAGGGAGCGGTATGGGTACAGGAGAGGATTCTGGGCTGGAAGATGGGTGTAAGGGAGTGCAGGGTCTGGGTGGGAGTTGTGATCTTGGTTGGTGGAGTACAGAGGGTTTGGGTGGTGACCTGGGGTTGGGTACGGGAGGGAAGGAGGGGCTGGAGTGCCAGAGGCAGGCTCTGCCTGAGAAGCACTTACCTAAGTGGTGCCCAGCCAGCAGCCCTGCAGGACTCTGAGGCAGGCCACCTGCCTGCTGCAACCTCAGATAGCTTACGACTGCTGCCTGCTCTATGTGGCTCTCTGTTCTGTATGCTGGGGAAGGGGGAGGCTTCTCCCACTGCCTCCATCCCCCTCCCTTGCAAAATCTCTGAGCTCCTCTTGGCCAGAAACCAGCCAATGGGATCTGAGACATTTTGCAAAGGGGCAGGGACAGCATGCAAAGCTTCTCCCTCCTCCTGGTCTCTGGAACAGAGGGCTACTTGGAGCAAAAAGCCACTTAAAGCAGCATCGGGCTGCTCTGAAATGGCTGGCTGCTCTGTGCCTGTGGGTCCCAGTAGTGCAGTCTGTGGGGAGGATACAGTGGTTTATGTGCATGAGTCACACAGCTACCATCTAAAACTGAACTTGAGTGAAATGTTTAAAATCTGCAACAAAATGTTCATTGCTAAGTTATTGTGAGTTACCTGATAGCTTTCTAAGCAGTACTCTTGAGTTAGTTTCAAATTGCATCTTTCAAAATAAGCATAAATAGCAAGTACACGATGATCGAGAATGACAACAATCTTGATGGTACACCTGTGTGTCTGTGGCTACGTCTACATGTGAAGCCCACTTCGAAGTAACCTATTTTGATGTGGAGACATCGAAATAGGCTATTTCGATTAATAACGTCTACACGTCCTCCAGGGCTGGCAACGTCGATGTTCAACATCAACGTTGCGCAGCACCACATCGAAATAGGCGCAGCGAGGGAACGTCTACACACCAAAGTAGCACACATCGAAATAGGGGTGCCAGGCACAGCTGCAGACAGGGTCACAGGGCGGACTCAACAGCCAGCCGCTCCCTTAAAGGGCCCCTCCCAGACACACTTGCACTAAACAGCACAAGATACACAGATACGACAACGAGTTGCAGACCCTGTGCATGCAGCATGGATCCTCAGCTGCAGCAGCAGCAGCCAGAAGCCCTGGGCTAAGGGCTGCTGCACACGGTGACCATAGAGCCCCGCACGGGCTGGAGAGACAGCGTCTCTCAACACCCCAGCTGATGGCCGCCATGGAGGACCCCACAATTTCGATGTTGCGGGACGCGCAACGGCTACACGGTCCCTACCTCGACGTTGAACGTCGAAGTAGGGCACTATTCCCATCCCCTCATGGGGTTAGCGGCTTCGACGTCTCGCCGCCTAACATCGATGTTAACATCGAAATAGCGCCCAACACGTGTAGCCGTGACGGGCGCTATTTCGAAGTTAGTGCCGCTACTTCGAAGTAGCGTGCACGTGTAGACACGGCTTGTGGTACTTAACTCCAAATATTGTCATTTAACAAAAGACAGAATACAAAAGGCATGATATAACTCCCCAGCTACCAACATGAAATGATGAGCAGTCATCTGCAGTTTAACAAAAGGCTGAATCTACTCTAATTCTGAACACACACGGGCATAGTAGGTTTCTGGGGAGTGATCTGTTCTTTATATTTAATACAAACTTAATTTAATGGGAGTATATCTGGTTTATGTCAGTGTTAGGGTCTTTTACATTCATTCGAGTTTATTGTGTCTCTAGAGTCCATCTGCTTTTTGCTTTGCTAATTCTCATTGTCAGACTAAATACATAGCCAGAATTATTGTAGAATCAAACTATTTTTGAAGCTTCTAATTCTGAAACATACCTTCTGCATGAATTCTGAAAGTGGAAAAAACTATTTATTAAACATGTGCTTTTAAAAACATAGAAATTCCTACATCATTTTTGTTTTTCCTATGAAGGTTACATCTACACCAACAGTTCTTAACCATGGGGCTGCAACTCCCGAAGGGGCTGTTAGGAGGTTTCAGGAGTCTGCCAAGCAGGATTGACATTAAGACTTTCTATAGCCTAAGGAGGAAAGTTCAAGTCTCAACATGTAGAGCAGAAGCTTGTATCCCCAAGTCTTACCACCCAGGGCTGAAGCTGATTAAGTAGTAACTTAGCTTTGCAAGGCCCCTGTGCTGTGGAGCAGCTGGGCAATTATCCCACTTGCTACCCACTAATGCAGGCCCTGGCTTCTGTATTACTGGATCTGTGGAAAAAAGTTGTCATGACATATGAACCACAAAGTTTTAACAGCATGTCGGAACCTCAGAAAGATAAAGGCTGAGAACCCTCGATCTACACTATAGTGCTTAGCCATGTTCTGTGGAGGTGCTTTTTGTGGAGATGCTCTAAGTTGATGGGACAGCTCTCCCATCACCTAAAATATTCCTGCCTCAGTGAGAGATGGTAGTTATGTCAGTGGGAGAAGAGTGATCATAGAATCATAGAACAATAGAGCTGGAAGAGACCTAAAGAAGCCATCGAGTCCAGCCCCCTGCTCTAAGCAGGACCAAACCCTTCAGATCAGCCACGCCAGGGCTTTGTTGAGACGAGACTTAAACACCTCCAGGGATTGGGACTCCACTACTTCCCTGGGTAGACCATTCCAATGCTTCACCACCCTCCTAGTGAAAAAGTTTTTCCTGATGTTCAGCCTGGACCTTTCCAGCCACAACTTGAGACCATTGTTCCGTGTTCTGCGATCCGTGACCACTGTGAACAGCCTCTCTCCAGCCTCTTTGCAGCCTCCCTTCAGTGAGTTGAAGGCTGTTATCAAGTCCCTCCTCAGTCTTCTCTTCTGCAGACTAAACAGTCCCAATTCCCTCAACCTTTCTTCATAAGTCATATGCTCCAGCCCCTAATTATTTTGGTTGCCCTCTGCCGGACCCTCTCCAGTGTATCCACATCCTTTCTATAAGTAGGGGCCCAGAACTGGACACAGTACTCCACATGCGGCCTCACAAAAGCCAAATAAAGAGGAATAATCACTTCTCTGGATCTACTGGCAACACTCCTCTTGATGCAACCTAATATGCCATTAGCTTTCTTGGCTACAACAGCACACTGTTGACTCATGTCCAGCTTCTCATCCACGACAACTCCCAGATCCTTTTCTGCAAAACTACTACTGAGCCAATCGGACCCCAGCCTGTAACAATGCTTTGGATTCTTCTGGCCCAAGTGCAGGACTCTGCCCTTGTCCTTATTGAACCTCATCAGATTTCTTGCAGCCCAGTCTTCCAATTTGTCTAAATCGGTCTGGACCCTGTCCTTACCCTCCATCGTATCTACCTCTCCCCCTAGCTTAGTGTCGTCTGCAAACTTGCTGAGGGTGTAATCCAACCCCTCATCCAGATCATTGATAAATACGTTGAACAGAACAGGACCCAGAACTGAACCTGGGGGCACTCCACTAGAAACCGACTGCCATCCTGACATCGATCCATTAATCACTACCCTCTGGGCCCAACCTTCTAGCCAGCTTTCTATCCATCTTACCGTCCATTTATCCAATCCACATTCCTTTAACTTGCCAACAAGAATATTGTGGGAGACCGTATCAAAAGGTTTGCTAAAGTCAAGATAAATCACATCCATTGATTTTCCCCTATCCACAGAGCCAGTTATCTCATAGTAGAAACTAATCAGATTGGTCATGAGTGACTTGCCCTTCATGAATCCTTGCTGACTATTCCTGATCACTCTCCCCTCCTCCAAGTGCCTCAAATGACTTCCTTGAGGAGCCCCTCCATGATTTTTCCAGGGACTGATGTAAGACTGACCAGCCTATAGTTCCCTGGATCATCCTTCTTCCCTTTTTCAAAGATGGGCACTACATTTGCCTTTTTCCAATCATCCGGGATCTCTCCCGATCTCCATGACTTTTCAAAGATAATGGCCAAGGGCTCGTCAACAACATACGCCAACTCCCTCAGAACCCTAGGATGAATTAGGTCCAGGCCCATTGATTAATGTACATTTAGCTTTTTTAGATAGCTCCTAACCTGCTTTTTCCCCGCCAAAGGCTGTCCACCTTCATCTCACAATGCATCACTTATCACATTAGTCCGGGAGCTGTCTTTGTCCGTGAAGACAGAGGCAAAGAAAACATTAAGTACTTCAGCTTTCCCTACATCATCTGTCACTGGGTTACCTCCCTCATCCAGTAGGGGCCCCACACCCTCTCTGATCACCTTCTTCGGTAACATGCCTGTAGAAACTTTTCTTGTTATCCTTCACATTCCTCGCGAGTCGCATGGGGACATGGCCACTGGGGAGTTTGCTGTTGTGACCTGCATGGCATGTGCCAAGTTTGTCTTTCTTCCAGATGACAGGAAGAATTTTACATGTCTCAAGTGCAAGCTGGTTGCCATTTTGGAAGAGAAGGTTAGAGGACTTGAGGCACAAATATCAACCCTTAGGTCCATCAGAGAAGGTGAAGACTTTCTGGAAAGAAGTCACCATTCAGCACTGCAGGAACAGCAGGCTGTTCAAAATAAGGAAGAGAACTGGAAGCATATTACTGCCAGGAAAAGAAAACCAGTTCAGGTCTCTACAGCTCCAGTGGAGATAAGCAATCACTTTCAGCCTGTTTGCACAGATGATACAGTGGAGATATCTGGGGCAGATATCTCACAGGGAATAAATCCTACCATATTTACTTCTCTTGCTGCGCATCAGGACAGTTTCTTTCTGCGCCTTCAATAGGGCTTCCTTAAAATGCTGCCAGTTTTCCTGGACTCCTTTTCCCTTCATGAATTCCCTTCCCAGGGGATTCTGCCCATCAGGTTCCTGAAGGAGTCAAAGTCTGCTTTCTGAAGTCCAAGGTGTGTAATTTGCTGCTCTCTTTCCTTCCTTTGGTCAGGATCCTGAAGTCTACCATCTCATGATCACTGCTTCCCAGGTTGTCCCCCACCTCTACCTTCCCTCTTGGTTCCTCCCTGTTTGAAAGCAGCAGGTCGAGCTGCGCATGACATCTGGTCGGGTCCTTCAGCATTTGCACCAAGAAGTGAGCCCCAACATTCTCCAGAAATTTCCTGGACTGCTTGTGTACCACCGTATTGGTCTCCCAACAGATGTCAGGGTAATTGAAGTCCCCCATGATAACGAGAGCCTGTGATCCGGAAGCTTCTCTCAGTTGTCTAAAAAAAGCCTCATCTACCTCATCATCCTGATTTGGCGGCCTGTAGCAGACACCAACCACCACATCTCCAGTGCCGCCTACACCACTAAGCTTGACCCATAGATTCTCAACAGGCTTTTCTCCCTCTATGTACTGGAGTTCCAAGCAATCATAGTGCTCTCTTACATACAGTGCAACCTCTCCTCCTTTTCTCCCTTGCCTGTTCTTCCTGAACAGTTTATACCCTTTCATGGCAGAGCTCCAGTCATGCAAGTCATCCCACCAAGTCTATGCTATCCCAATCAAGTCATAGTTCTTGGACTGAGCCAGGGCTTCTAATTCCTCCTGCTTGTTACCCAGGCTTCTGGCATTGGTGTACAAACACCTTAGATAACCAGTCGATCTCCCGCCCTCACTACTCGAACCAAGGGTCCACTTTTGTTGTACATTCCTCTTTGCATTTCTTCCTGGACTGCAAGTTCCTTTCCACCCATGGGGTTTCGGTCACCTTCCCCCAGCGAACCTAGTTTAAAGCTCTCCTCACTAAGTTTGCAAGCCTACTTGTGAAAATGCTCCTTCCTCTCTTGGTTAGGTGGACCCCAACTCTTCCCAATAATCCTTGTGCCCAGAACAGTGTCCCATGATCAAAGAATCCAAAGCCCTCTCTCCAACACCACCTGCGTAACCATGCATTTACTTCCTCAATTCGACAGTCCCTACCTAGCCTTTTCCCTTCAACAGGAAGGATGGATGAGAACACCACTTGTGCTCCAAATCTTTGACCCTTCTTCCCAGTGCCACATAATCCACAGTAACCCACTCAAGGTCATTCTTGGCTGTATCATTAGCTCCCACATGCAGAAGTAGGAAGAAGCAGTATTCCGAAGGCTTGAGCAGTTTTGTAAGGCTCTCAGTCACATCCTGAATTCGAGCTCTAGGAAAACAGCACACCCCATGAGATTGCAGGTCTGGTCGGCAGATGGATGGTTCAGTCCCTCTTAGGAGGGAGTCCCCTACCACCACCACCTGTCTTTTTCTTCTGGGGGTGGTGGTCATAGAATCCCCACCCCTAGGACTAAACATCCCCTGTCCTGCAGCAGAAGCAGTTCTCTTTCCATTTTCTTCCTGTGAGGCTCCTTCCAAAGCATTCCCCACCGCAGAACCAGTGGAGAGTGCCTGAAAACGATTACTTATCTCTATATCAATGAGGAACTCGTGTACCGGCCTTCTTTTTCTTCTAGAAGTTACATGCTGCCAGTTCTCCGCTTCATCCCTTACCACCCTCCCCGGTTCTTCTGCCTGCCGTGCTTGCAAGATTAAATGCTCCCTTCTGTCAGGGAAATCTTCATCCTCCCTGATTGAGTGTAGGGGTCAACACTTGAGCCTCCTATCCTCTGATTTTTTCTTCTAAAATGGAGGCCAGCTTGCATTTAGTGCAGATGAAATCCCTTCTTTCCTCAGGGAGGAAGACAAACATGGCGCATCCCAAGCAGGTAACAGCAGCAGACCTGTCACTATCCATGCCTGCCATCCTAGAACAGTGATTTAAAAGAAAGGCAAGGGTCCCTGGCCCCTTCCACTCCCTTCCAAGTGCCTACTCTAAACTCCCTGTTTGCAGTCCCCTGTTCGCAAACTCACCTGTTCACTTGGACACTGCTTTATAAAGCTCGGAACTGCCTCTAAGTCCCTCCCCTTACTAAGGCTCAGCCAATCAGCAGAGGTTTCTAGATAACAAGCTTATTTAGAAGCCAACAGATTCCAACTGCCACATAACAGTCTTCAAATATGTTATAAAAAGTATTCTGATTGTCCTCCAAGTTCACTGAAGGCAGTGTGATGCTACACCCATATTTTTCAAGATAGGCTGTCCACCACGGCTACTCAAGATGATCCAGTCTTTCCACAAAGACACAAGAGGAACCATCCAATATGACAGCACATCATCAGATGTCTTCAGCATCAGGAGTGGCGTCAAACAAGGATGCGTCCTTGCTCCGACATTGTTCGGGATCTTCTTCGCACTTCTCCTAAAGCATGCCTTTGGATCCTCAACAGAGGGCATCTTTTTGCACACAAGATCTGATGGGAAACTGTTTAATCTTGCAAGGCTGAAGGCTAAATCTAAGGTGTGGGAAGTGCTCATTGGAGACATGCTGTTTGCAGATGCTGCTGCTGTAGTGACACACACAGAAGGCCAGCTTCAAAAACTGCTGGATCAGTTCTCCAAAGCATGAAAGGATTTCGGGCTTACCATCAGCCTAGAGAAGACAAACGTACTTGGTCAGGACATTGCTGAACCTCCATCAATCAGCATTGACAATTACATGCTAGTGGTCGTCCATGAGTTGACTTATCTCGGGTCCACCATCATTGACACCCTGTCGCTGGAGTCTGAACTAAACAGGAGGATTGGAAAAGCAGCCGCAACTCTGTTCAGACTTAGCAAGAGAGTGTGGAACAACAACAAGCTGTACACTCACACCAAAATGCAAGTCTACAAAGCCTGCATCCTCAGCACCCTCCTCTATGGCAGCGAGTCTTGGACCTTGTACGCCCGCCAGGACAAGAGGCTGAATGTTTTCCACTTGCACGTCCTCGGGCACATTCTTGGGACATCATGGAAGGATAGAGTGCCCAACAATGGTGTCCTCAAGCAAGCTGGATTTCCAACCATGCATACCCTCCTCAGGCAGTGGCAGCTCTGCTGGCTTGGCCACGTCCACAGGATGAATGATGGAAGGATCCCAAAAGACATCCCGTATGGAGAGCTAGCCTCTGGCAAAAGACCTCTCAGACGCCCCCAGTTGCACTACAAAGATGCCTGTAAGAGGGACTTCAAGGAGGTAGACATGGACCCAGATAGTTGGGAAGAGCTGGCAGACGACCGCAGCAGCTGGAAGCAGGAACTACACAAAGACTTTCAGAAGGGCGAGATGAAGATCAGACAGCTGGCAGAGGAGAAACGAGCCCATAGAAAGGACAGCAAGGACCTGCTAGACACCCACGACATATGCAGCTGATGCAGCAAGGACTGTCACTCTCATGTGGGCCTCCACAGTCACAGTCAATGCTGAAAATGACAATCTTAAATGGAGTTACAAAGGGCACGATCCATAGTCTACGCAGACTGAAGGATGCCTTGAATAGATTAGTGCAATATGAGCATCGCATAATGATGATATATTTTGTGTAATGTAAGATATGAGATATCATTGGAAAGTTTATGACTTCCTGAATATCATTTTCATATTTGTATTCATGTATCATAAGAACACAAGAAGGGCCATACTGGGTCAGGCAAAAGGTCTATCCAGCCCAGTATTCTGTCTTCCAACAGTGGTCAATGTCAGATGATCCAGAGGAAGTGAATAGAATAGGTAATCATTGAGTGATCCCTCTTCTGTCATCCATTTCCAGCCTCTGACAAACAGAGGCTAAGAACATCATTCCTGCCCATCCTAGCTACTAAGTATTGATGGTTGATGATTGAATAGATCTAGTTCCTTTTTAAACCATGATAAAGTCCTGATCTTCACAACATCCTCAGGCAAGAATTTCCACAGGTGGACTGTGTACTGTGTGAAGAAAAATTTCCTTTTGTTTGTTTGTTTTAAACATGCTACCTATTAATTTCATTTGTTGACCCCTAATTCTCAGGTTATGGGAATTATCCTTCTTCAATTTCTCCATATCTGTCATGATTTTATAGACCTCTATCATATCTCTGCTTAATCTCCTCTTTTCGAAAATGAAAAGTCCTAGTCTCTTTAATCTCTTCATATGGTACCTGTTTCAAACCCCTGATCATTTTTGTTGCTCTTTTTTGAACCTTTTCCAATGCCAAGATATCTCTTTTGAGATGAGGTGACCACATCTGTACTCACTGTTCAAGATGTGGGCATTCCATGGATTTATACAGAGGTAATATGATATTCTTTGCCTTATTCTCTATCACTTTTTAAATGATTCCTAACATTGTTTGGTTTTTGACTACATTTTCATAGAACTATCCACAATGACTCCAAGATCTCTCTCGAGTCGCAATGATTAAATTAGTTCCCATCATTTCGTATATATAGTTGGGATTATTTTTTCCAGTGTGCATTACTTTGCATTTATCAACACTAACATTCATTTGTCATTTTGTTGTCCAGTTGATTAGTTCTAGGAGATCTTTCCGAAGCTCTTTACAGTCTGCTTTGTTCTTAACTATCTTGAACAATTTGGTATCATTAGAAAATTTTGCCACCTCACTGTTTATCCCTTTCTCCAAATAATTTATAAATAGGTTGAACAGGATTCATCCCAGTACATACCCCTGCGGAACACCACTAGTTGCTTCTCTCTATTCTGAAAAATTATCATTTATTCCTACCCTTTGTTTCCTGTCTTTTAACCAGTTATCAGTCCATGAGGGGACCTTCCCTCTCATCTCATGACAGCTTACTTTGCTCAGGAGCCTTTGGTGATGGACCTTGTTGAAGGCTTTCTGAAAATCTCAGTACACTATATCCACTGGATTCCCCCTTATTCATATGCTTGTTGATCCCCCTCAAAGAACTCTATCAGATTAATAGGGCATGCTTTCGCTTTACAGAAACCATGTGTACTTTTCCCCAGCAAAGTATGTTAATCTTTGTGTCTGACAATTCTAGTATAGTTTCAACTAATTTGCCTGTTACTGACCTTAGATATACATGTTTGTAATTGCTAGGATCACCTCTAGAGCCCTTTTTAAATATTGGCATCACATTAGCTATCTTCCAGTTATTAGGTACAGATAGCACCTTTTTTGTATTAAAAAAAATAAAAAAGTTGGCATTCAGCCAACTCCCCACCCCTCCTGCTCAGCCAGTCCAGAACCTGGGGCTGCTTAGGTGCCAGTACTCACTACAGGCAAGTACTGGCACAAAAAAAGCACTGGGTATAGATAGATGATTGGAAAGACAGGTCACAAACCATAGTTATCATTTTGTATCTGAAGTTAAGATACTGTTAATGCATCTGTTACAAATACATTCATGCCTGGGGAATGTCTAATAGACAAAATGCGATCAATCCAGGTAATTGTTTGGGAAGGGCCATTAGAAAGAACAATAGGTCTCAGAAGATGTTAATCTTTCACTGAGGAGCCTTCCTGGGAGTCTTCAAGGGAAAGACAGCCTCTTAGTTATGGTTGCTGAATGATTTGCTCAAGTCACCTGATGCTGGACTCCATGATAATACTAAGGGTTTTTTTCCCCACTCATAAGGGTGGGAATCACAACAGAAGACAAAGATTCCTGCCACAGGTAAAACCTATTTAGGTCAGGGGAGTAACATAGTTGTGCTTCATTCTTCACCAAATAGGCGGCCGAGTTGACTGCTGTAAACATCTAAGAAACAAGCACTGGGCTAGGGTGGAAGCACTGAGCCCAGACTAGAAGGCAGTCTAGCCTGTGAATGGACTACCTGAAGTTTTATAATGCAGGCAGGTACAGCTGAACTTCAAGAATCTCTGCAATCTGCCTAAAACAACATTTAGAGTGAGAATTTGGTGCTTGTACCAGTTTCTTTAATGCCTCAAGCCTAGGCAGCATGCTTGTTTATTTGTTAGGTCATCTGCCTTGATCTGTTTGCTATAACTTATAACCCCTTAAATTTTTTCTTTTGTAGTAAATAACCTTGTTTTTGTTTTGTTTTGTTTTGTTTTGTTTTGTTTTGTTTTGTCTAAAATCACTTTGTGGAATTCATAACTGGAGGCAAAAGGCTGTTGCATATTTTCTTCTACACTGAGGGAGGGGGCCAATTTCATGAGTGCTCTAAGCCAGTGGTGTCCAGTACAGTCTCCACTTGCTACATGTGGTGAATAGGAGACCACATTGTGGTGAATGGGCCTTTTGGAGCATGGGGCCAGGGCTGAATCCCAAGCCCCTGCTGAGGGGCCCCCACCAGAGTGTGGGGCTGGAGCCTGGGCCCCTGCTGTGTGCCCCCCCCCCAGAGCATGAGGGTGGGGTCCCCTCTTCAGTGTGGGGCCAGAGTCTGAGCCTCTGCCATGGGGCCCCCGCTGGAGCACCAGAGCCCACTGCAGTAGATCTGCTATCGGTAATGGGGTATGCAGATCAGAGGGGTGTGCAGGCCTAGGCAGGCACTTGCCTCAGAAAGATTACTGATCCCTGAGCTAGGGAGTGCCTTTCTTTGAGGAAGGATCAGTCCATTTATTTAGAGCAGGGGGTGGAATGCATTGAATATGGAAAGATGACAACTGCAAGTGTGGCAATCTTTGAATTCCTGTTGGATACCACTAATCTATGCAATGTAAAATGGTGTAATTTGGGATTTATCTACTAGAAGGTGGGTATGCATTTGAGTAACTTAGTTGAGCTTCACTAAACTGGCCTAATCTCAGCATTCATCTGTATGGGTGCCACCACTTGTAAGGTAAAGTGCATTCTGAAGCCTGAGGAAAGGCTTGGGAGGTTATGCAGCTGTATAGGGCAAAAGGAACCCAGGCTGGATGGTCAGGTGGGTTCAGTGGTACCACAGTTCCAGGTGGCAGCTTGAAAGCAGGAGGAGGGGACCCATCAAAGGTAAGGCCCTACAACTCTAGAGGTTTTTAAGTCCCAGCTTGACAAGCTCCTGGCTGGGATGACTTAGTTGGGGTTGATCCTGCTTGAAGTACGGGGCTGACTAGATGACCTCCTGAGGTCCCTTCCAGCCCTATGATTCTACGATTCTATGATTAATGAGCTTAATTTGTGACAAGTGAGATGTTAGTGAGGTATTAGGTGGGAAAAGTGTGACTATAAAGATAGTTAAGCACTGGAATAAACCATTATTGTAGGTTTTTAAGAACAGGTTGGAAGAACACCCATCAGGCATGGTTTAAATTAGTTAACCGCAGGATGCTTGGTTTGATAGCATCTCGAGATTCATTCTAGGTTCCTTCTGTGTCTCAGTTTTGCATTTTGTGAAATGGGGATAATGTTACTGGCCTCCTTTGTGATCTATGTATGAAAAATTCTATATTATTTTTATGGTATTAGATTTATTATTTTCCTTAAAATATATGGTGTACTTCACTGGGAGCTACTCCAGATTTTCATAAGCCAACACAAAATCTGATAATCTTTTTCCTGAACCCTGATACCTTCCCTACCAAAGAATCCATTCCATGTTTTCCCTAGACCTTGCTAGGTCAGGATGCGAGTTTCAGTGACAGCCATGGTGGACATGGTTAAACCTGACAATTAGTTACATTAATAAATACTTCTCACTGTACTAATGGCTACCAGTGAGGTGGCATAGAACAGCCACATTCTTCCTAACCATGATGTGAGAGGATCCATGTAGGAGCAGGAGGTGGGAGTCAGATCAGAAACTTAAATAAGGATATTTGGCTGCTGAATGACCTATGGGTTTTACCAGCACCACCAGTCTTAGCTGAAATCTTAAGCAAGTCACCATTTCTAAAATGGGTGGCTGTTTTACTAACCTGAGCCTTGTAGGGAGGTGCCTTGCTCAAAGGGAAGACTACCCTGAGATCTCGCAAAAGACACACTACTGTTGGGAGGGCAGTAACACTTTAATAACTTGGACAATAGTACACAGAGTGCCTTGTGGATTTTGAGGGTTATCTATCACAGCTCTCAACAAAGGGGTCTCAAGTATTATTAAATTGCTAAATTACATTGTATAGTGCAAGATTGTATAGTTCAGTATAGAGTCCTATATAAAGTATAAATATATTGCTTGAACATGCAAGGGCATACTCAGAAAGACCAAAGCCAACTGGAATTTCAGCTAATAAGAGATGTGAAAGGTAACAAGTAAGATTTCTTCAGGCAATTTAGCAATAAGAAGTTAAAGAAATACGCAGTGGATAAATGGACTCCAAGGTGAATTGAAAGCAAGCAAGATCAATGGGTAGTGATCTTGGGTAGTGATCAATGGCTGGTTGGTGTTCGGTACCAAGCGATCGGTTCTGCTGCCAGTTTTGTTCAACATCTTTACTGATGACCAGGATGAATGGATGGTTTGCACACTCAGCAAATTCATGGATGACACTAAGCAAGGGAGAAAGGTTGATTTGCTGCAGGATGGAGATAATGTCCAGAGTGACCTAGACCAATTGGAGCATTGGGCCAAATGAAATCTGGGGCACTTCAACAAGGACAAGTGCAGAATCCTGAACCTGGGACAGAAGAATCCCAAGTACTGCTTCAGGCTGGAGACCAACTGGCTAAGCAGTAGTTTTGCAGTAAAGGACCCAGGGATTACAGTAGATGAGAAGCTGGATGTGAGTCAAAAGTGTGACCTTGTAGCCAAGAAGGCTAACAGCATACTGAGGGTGCATTAGTAGGAGCTTTACCAAGAGATCTAGGGAAGTGATTATCCCTCTTTATTCAGTACTGCTGATGCCACATCTGGACTATCGCATCTAGTTTTGAGTTCCCCATTATAGAAAGGATGTGTATCCATTGGAGAGAGTCCAGCAGAGGGCAATAAAAATAATAAGAGGGCTGGAGTACATGGCTTATGAGGACAGGCTGAGGGTTTTGGGCTTATTTAGTCTGCAGAAGAGAATAGTGTGAGGGTGCGGGGGAGGATGGAAGCCTTCAACTACCTGAATGGGATGGGGGGATTCCTAAGGAGGATGGAGAGAGACTGTCCTCAGTGGCTGTGTCTACATGTGCCCCAAACTTTGAAATGGCCATGCAAATGGCCATTTCGAAGTTTACTAATGAAGCGCTGAAATGCATATTCAGCGCTTCATTAGCATGCGGGTGGCAGCGGCGCTTCGAAATTGACGAGCCTCGCCGCCGCGCGGCGCGTCCAGACGGGGCTCCTTTTCGAAAGGGCCCCACCTACTTCGAAGTCCCCTTATTCCCATGAGCTCATGGGAATAAGGGGACTTCGAAGAAGGTGGCGTCCTTTTGAAAAGGAGCCCCATCTGGACGCGCCGCGCGGCGGCGAGGCTCGTCAATTTCGAAGCGCCGCTGCCACCCGCATGCTAATGAAGCGCTGAATATGCATTTCAGCGCTTCATTAGTAAACTTCGAAATGGCCATTTGCATGGCCATTTCGAAGTTTGGGGCACGTGTAGACACAGCCAGTGGTGACAAATGACAGAACAAGGAACAATGGTCTCCAGTTTCAGTGGGGGAGGTCTAGGTTGGATATTAGGAAAAACTATTTCACAGGGAGAGTGGTGAAGCACTAGAAATGTGCTATCTAGGGAGGTGGTGGAATCTCCATCCCTAGTGTTTTTAAGCACTAAGTTTACAAAGCCATGGGTGGTATGATTTAGTTGGGATTGGTCCTGCTTTTAGAAGGGGGTTGGACTCAAAGACCTCCTGAGGTATCTTCCAACTCTATGTTGCTATGATTCTGACTGGTAGACTCAAGGATGACATTGATATGACACTTTTCTCAGAGCACATCTACATGTGGACAGAGTCTCATCATGTGATTCCTTACATTTAACTCTTCAGGAGAAGTAGTGTATGGAGGTTGGCAGGGGAGGCGGGGTATACTCCTGTATGCCATAAAGCCCAAATCTAGATGTAGACCTCCACTCCCTAGGTCTTTTGCCATTGCCCCTTGTTCTGGTGTGGGGAAAGGGAGGGGGCAGAGGAGGAGGAAAACAGCTGTAGTGGCCGAGATCTCAAGGAAGAACTCTTTTGTTCCTCTCACAAAAGCTCCCTTGACACTGATTCAATCTGCTGCTGGGGGAGGAACTCTTCCATCCTTATTTCCTTTCAATTTGACTTACTTGTATTACACTAATGTACATTTTCTGTAAGGAACATACTTGTTAAAATTAAGTGAGAAAGAGTTATCAGTCACTTGCCCTACTACCACCATGTATGGTCTTTTTCTCTCACAGACTGATGACTGTGCTGTATTCCACTGCACCATATGTACTTGTAAATATAATAGCTGTGTTGGGTAGTAGTAGGGTGTATCCTTACTACAAGAACTCAACTGCAGAAGTTATACTTTGAAACAACCACTATGGACAACCTAATGCTGTGTTCCCTCGCCTATCAAGTGTTGTAATCATGAAGCACAGTTAGCTGTTGGAGCACTGTGCTGGGAGCTCATTAGGAGATTCAGTGGTCTCATTACAAGAATAAAATTGATAATCTTTCTTGCCTTTCCAGAAATGCAGACCATCACTCTCCATTTCGGGGGAGAAGCCTGTCATTGTGTTACTCTTGGTTATCTCTAGTAGCTTATTCAAGCAATTGATCCTGAAAGTAGTGCACTGAATCATAGCACATCAGTCGGGGTGGAGTATAAGGTTCAAAAACATTCTGCAGATGAGAATTTTTTCGTAATTCGGGTGTGTGTGTGGGGGTGCTTTTTATGGGACAGCTTCTACCTACAGTTCGTGTGTCCCTCCTCGGTTTAAAAGAGAGAGAGAAAGAGAAGCTAAGGAAAAATTATCTTCCATTACAGAACACATCACATTCAGTTCAGTTAAAGAACTGAAGATAGATTTTTGTGAAGGTGACACATTTGTTACTCATCTACTCATGCCCCATCTCTCTCATGTTTTCACTGTAGGAGCAGAAGCGAACACAAACACACCCCTAATATTATTTTTGTAACAAGCATTGGGCATGTGTAAGACTTACTGATAGATGGATTTATTACCTACAGCCCTCAACTCAAACCACTGCAACGCATTATTAAAGACCTACAACCTATCCTTAATCAGGAATCCACACTCCAGAAGGCCCTAGGTGACAGGCCTGTTCTCTCCTACCGACGACCTCCCAACCTGATGAGGATTCTCACCAATGACCACAGACTATACCACAAGAATACCAACCCTGGAACTTTTCTTTGCAAAAAGCCCCATTGCCTATTTTGTCCACATATCTATTCTGGAGATACCATCACTGGACCTAACCAGATTATTCACAGAATCATGAGCACATTTTCATGTTCCTCAGCTAACATCATATATGCCATCATGTGCCAACAATGCCCAGATGCTTTGTATATTGGACAGACTTCTAGCTCTGTTAGACAAAGAATTAATGGGCACAAGACAGACATAAAAACACTCCTGATTCACGAACCTATCAGCCAGCACTTAATGGAGTGGTTCATTCTGTTAATGACCTGAAAGTCTGTGTTCTTCTGAAAAGGAACTTTAACAGCTGTTTGGGAAGAGAGGCTGTTGAATTCACTTTTATATTCAAATTTGACACATTAACACGTGGTTTGAACTGGGATGGCAATTATCTAGCTCATTATAAGGACTCTTTTACATACTTTGCTTTATCTAATTCTTTACTTCCCCCTGACCTCCTTCTGCCCCTCTGCTCTCTGATTTGCTCACCTTGATAACAATTTTTCTGATTTGTCAACCTTGATTACTATTTTTAGTTCTCTGTGCCTTAAATATTGAGTCTGTTCTGCTCTGGCTATGGTCTGAAGAAGTGGGTCTGCCCCACGAAAGCTCACCTAATAGATTATTTTGTTAGTCTTTAAAGTGCGACTGGACTGCTTTTTTTGTTTAGATAGTATATAGACTAGCACAGCTATCTCTCTGTTAATATAGTTGAATTTAGTGTGAGATTTTTCTAAAGGTACTAGTGTCTGTCTGAATGTCTACATTTCTTAAAATCTTCTTGGGTTGGAATCTCTGGTTCCATCTATGCTTTACTTCCCTGTATGGTTCTGTTCTGTAAGGCTATGGCTACACTAGAGCAATCTGTCAACAGAAGTCTCTTTCGGAAGATATATTCTGACACAACTTCTGTCAACGGATCACAGCCAGACTGCTAAGCAGATCAAAAAAGCCATCTGCTCTGTTGACACAGAGCAGCTGAACTGCCTGGCTGCTCACTCAACAGAATGGCCAACTGGAAATGCAGCAGACAGGGATGTCAATAGTGCCACATTCTGTTGGTTTACTGTTGACAAAATGCCTGGGGAATGTGGACACTCTGTGGGTTTTGTTAAGAAAACAACAGTTTTTGACAAAACTCTCTTGTGTAGACATAGCCTAAGGGAGACGAAGAATGGTGAGAGCCTTCATTTTATTTATTGGCTCATCTAAAGAAAGAAATGAGTAGAGAAAAAGGAGGCCTAAGACATTGGCACATGGGAGTATTTAATTATGGTTCCAGTCAGAAAAGAGACTCTACTCATCTTAGCTGTGTCTACACGTGCACGCTACTTCGAAGTAGCGGCACTAACTTCGAAATAGCGCCCGTCACGGCTACACGCGTCAGGCGCTATTTCAAAGTTAACTTCGACGTTAGGCGGCGAGACGTCGAAGTCACTAACCTCATGAGGGGATCGGAATAGCACCCTACTTCGACGTTCAACGTCGAAGTAGGGACCGTGTAGACGATCCGCGTCCCGCAACGTCGAAATTGTGGGGTCCTCCATGGCAGCCATGAGCTGGGGGGTTGAGAGACGCTGTCTCTCCAGCCCATGTGGGGCTCTATGGTCACCGTGTGCAGCAGCCCTTAGCCCAGGGCTTCTGGCTGCTGCTGCTGCAGTGGGGGATTCATGCTGCAGGCACGGGGTCTGCAACTCGTTGTCGGATCTGTGTATCTTGTGCTGTTTAGTGCAAGTGTGTCTGGGAGGGGCCCTTTAAGGGAGCGGCTGGCTGTTGAGTCCGCCCTGTGACCCTGTCTGCAGCTGTGCCTGGCACCCTTATTTCGATGTGTGCTACTGTGGCATGTAGACGTTCCCTCGCTGCACCTATTTCGATGTGGTGCTGCGCAACGTCGATGTTGAACATCGACGTTGGCAGCCCTGGAGGACGTGTAGACGTTATTCATCGAAATAGCCTATTTCGATGTTGCCACATCGAAATAGGCTACTTCGATGTAGGCTTCACGTGTAGACGTAGCCCTTGGGTGGTAAATGTGAGTTACAGAAACCAAAAAACTATGACAATAGATATGTTTACATAGGTTATTGTTTCAAACATAACATTAAAGTGATGTCAGACAATATTCAAGAGTGAAGATCCCTGTTGAAATATAGTGCTGTCTTGGTCTGAATTCAGATTTAGATAAAATGAGTACCTCATACCACAGAACAGTTGGGAAATGTTAACTAGACCCCATAGTAATAGTCACTTTACTACTATGAGAGGTACAATTTTAGGACCCAAGGCTCTGAAAATTGGAATCACACTATCATTCCATGTGATCTTGAGCAAAAAAATAAAATCCTGCATCAATTTACCCATCTTTAAAATATGCAATAAATAATAATATTCAGTGACTTCCTTGCAGGGGAATGCAAGGGTTAATTAACTCTTATTCATGTTGAGACCCATACATGAAAGTCACTGTTATTTTTGCATAGATTCTAATGTTAGTTATAGTAAAGGGTCTCTAAATTGAAGTAGCATTCTGGTGGCTTTGCAGCCTGTGTGAACCAGGGATCTCCAACAGAGATTGGGGCTCAAGTGTGAGAGGCAACGTACAATCACAGAATAAAGGGCATGTTCTCTGAAGAGCTTGCAATCTAAACAGAGAAGGCAATGGGCTGGGCAACAGAAGGGCTCTCACAGGTTCAGTGAAGGGCAAAAAAATGATTAAGGGGCTGGAGCACAAGACCTATGAGGATAGGGTGAGGGATTTGGGCTTGTTTACTTTACAGAAGACTTAGAGGTAATTTAATAGCAGCCATCAACTTCCTGAAGGGGAGCTCTAAAGAGGAGGGTGAGAAACTGTTCTCAGTGATGTCAGATGGCAGAACAAGGAGTAATGGTCTGAAATTGAAGAGGGAGAGGTGTAGGTTAGATATTAAGAAAAACTACATCACCAGGAGGGTGGTGAAGCATTGGAATGCGTTGCCTAGAGAGGTGATGGATTCTCCATCCCTCGAGGTTTTTAAGTCCCAGCTTGACAATGTGCTGGCTGGGATGACTGAGTGGGGGTTGATGCTGCTTGTAGCAGGGGGCTGGACTAGATGACCTCCTGAGGTCCTTTCCAGCCCTCTGATTCTGTGATTCTGTGAACATTTTATGGCTACAATAAAAGTTGGAAGATAACAGGTTTACTGAAATGTAAGACATTATATATTTTTTCAAAATGAACTCTTAGCGTTTGTTGTGAAAAGTTTTTGCAAAATTTAGTACATTTAAAATAAAAGGAAATCACCTCTAGTCTGCCCCCTATTTTTAAAAGTGATAGTGATTGTTGTGTGCCTCAAATCTATGCATGTCCAGCCTGAGCCTTAACAGAACTAATCAGAGTGGTGGTCAGAACTTTTGGAAAATTGGCACCAAAACAGCACTTCATTACAGGCTGAACCTCCTAAAACCAGCATTCTCTGGTCTGGCAACCTCCCTAGTGTGACCAGAGGGCCATGGCAGGGCAAGCCAAACTGGCTTCCTTGTAGCTCTTCAGGGAGCCAGGCCCAAGGTGCCAGCATCCCCTAACAGCTGCACAAAGATGGCATGGAGGAGACAGCATCGCCTGGCTTCCTCACAGGTGGCTGGAATGTGGGGAGGAGCCCACTGCAGTGGCAAGCCACATATGCAGGGCCAAGCACTTGTAGCTGGCCAGTGTGGGTGGCCAAGGACCAGAGGGTATTAACTTCCCTCAGTCTGGCAAAATTCCTCCAGAGGTCCCGAGGGTGCTGGACCAGGGAGGTGCAACCTGTTCCTTAAAATTTTGGATCATAAATATCGTTAACAAAATACATATTTTTCACTTTCTTCTCCCAAAAAGCTCTAGTCCAATGTAGATCAGTGGCTTTAACAGCATGCCTCCTTTTTGCCTCCTTTTTCTATTTAAAGCTTTCAAATAATCTCAGATACAGCAAGCCACTGCAAAAGTTGAAACACTAGTGCAGGGGTGACCAAACCTTCTACATTGGGCCTCCTTTTCATCCCTGCAATTAGCTGCCCCCCAACCTGTCTAATAAAATGCAAACCAATGGAAATTTCTGTTAGGTTCGTATCAAAAAAGCAAACAAACAAAAACCTTTCAGCATGTGCCAGTTTATGTGAGTCAGCAACATAAACTGCAATGGTGCAAGGACAATGCACACAATGTGAGAGAGGATGCTTATTATTACACATGGAGGCAAAACATTTTTGAAGAGCTCCCCAGCCCTCCCAGACAGCTATTAAAGCATTAATTCCCCCTAGTCTTTGGCCATCCACACTGTTTAAAGAGCCCTCCCAACTCCAGTAGTCTCAGGTAGTTCATGTGGTTGTTTCAAGACCCCAACCCAGTTTAGGAGGAAAAAACAAAAAACAGCTCCCTGCTCTTTAAAGAGCCCCCCCTCCACCCGTCCCCTTTTCCAGTCGTCCCAGGCAGACTTTTAAAGTAAACAAAAGAGCTAAACAAAACATCAACATAATAGCACTAGAAAGAAAGAAAAAAACCTGGACTCTCTGAGAGGAAGCTGAAACCAGGGGCTGTGCTGATAAAAGCTTACTGCAATTCAGCTGCCTCTGCAAGATGTGTGAGAGAGGGTACCAGACTGAATCTTGAGCCTTGCGCCTAGAACCTGAAGCTGTGCTCAAGAAGGGGGCAGGGAGGCAGCCAGCTGAGCCAAGGGAGGCTGCAGGGAAACAACAGAGGGCCCCTGCAGGAGGGAGAGGAACTGGAAATAAAGTCGGCCCTCTGCTGGCAGGAAGGCAGGCAATGCAGCACACAAGCACAGCACAGCTAAGCGCAGAAGCTACAGGAAGGGAGCAGAGGACCCCCCATGGGTGAGGGGAGCCAATTGTGCTGTGCCCCGCCTTTTGAAATTTCACCTCTCCCCAACGAAGCATTTCCCCCCCACCGGTTTGGGCACCCCTGCTCTAGGGATTGTTGTAAGTGATGTTGCTCCAGTGTGCTAAATAACTGATAAATATAGCTAGTACCAACTGTGTAATTTAATCTGCTCATTAGAAAATTACCTCTTTCCTAGGAAAATGATTACCTGTAATCCACTTGAACACATAATGGGGATCAGTGTTAACAAAGAACAGTGAAACTGGATATTGAAATTGCATCATGCCAGTGCATTAAATATTATCAAGCCAAAATAAAGGCTTGGGTTTAGCTGACCTGGCTTTCAAACGTCATTGCTTTGCTCCTATATCTGATACATCCCTTCAGGGAGCCAGGGCCAGGGTGTCAGCATCCTCTGACAGCTGCACAAAGATGGGGCTGAGGAGACAGCATCCCCTGGCTGCCCCACAGGTGGCTGGGATGAAGAAAGGAACCCACTGTGGTGACAAGCCACATCTGCAGGGCCAAGTACCTGCAGCTGGCCAGTGTGGGTGGCCAAAGACCAGGGGGAATTAAACTCCCCTGATCTGACTTGTGCTCTTAAGATAACTCATGGTCTGTCTGTATAGAAACAATGTTGCATAAGATTGTAAGGGGATTTAAAAGGTGTAAATAACTGTATAATACTAAAAATATGCATATGGAGGGAAAGATGCCCTGTATTTCCCTTTATGGGTTGAAAAATACTGGCAACCTTAATTTAGACAACATGTTGTAGAAGGACTGTGAAGCCTTTCAGGTAGAAAAGTAGTACTCAACACGGTATATCTTAATCATAGTAAGGCTTTTTATACCATCTTGCATGTCCTGCCATAGCATGGAAGGAGCACCTAGAAGGTGGGTGGTTGAAGAACTGATTGCAGAGGATAGATATCAGTCATTAACAGTCAGGTTGGCAGGGGAGAGAATGTGGGTTCTTGCAGGAATCAGTCCTGGGTCAGTTTCTGATCCATATCTTTGTCAATGGTTTAGATAAGCAAACCCTTTGAAGTGTCCGCAGCTACACAGCATTCTGGCAGTTCGAAATTTGACACTTCAAAGTTGCCGTGGGGGAGAATTAGCCTAATGAAGTACTGCATATTTATTGCATCACTTCATTAGTAATCTCCCACCAGCCTGATTACCATGCCCCCTTCGAAGTAGGGGGCAAGTGTAGATATAGCCCATGTGATGGATGCCAAAATAGTTTTTTTTCTCTCATTCTGCTATATTTCCCAGTCTATTGTCTGTTTCATGAAACAGGAAAACTTCTTGGGGGTCAAGTCCCCATCTCTGTTGTGATCAGTCTTCCTCCCAGTTCATTTAACTTGATGGCTTTGTTTACCTTATAAGTAGATGCACTTTTCACAGTTTCTGAGGCTATGTCTAGATTACAGTGATTTGTTGAGAGAAGCTTTTGTTGGAAGATATTTTGCAACAAAACTTCTGTTGACAGATTGTGTCCAGACAGCAAAACAGAGCAAAAGAACTATCCACTCTGTTGACAGACAGTAGCTGGACTGCCTGGCTGCTCTGTCAGCAAAATGGCAAGCCAGAAGCACAGCAGACACAGTTGCCCAGTGTCCTGGAAGTGTCTGTCGACAGAAGGGCCCCTCTGGAACATCCAGACTGGCTTTTTGTCAACACATCTCTGTCAACAGAGGAGTTCTTCCTCATGGAGCATGGGGTACAGCTGTTGACAATAGCCGTGCATTCTGTCGACTTACTGTCGACAGAACGCCCTTGGAAATCTGGACTCTCCATGGGTTTTGTTGACCAAGGGAAACAGACCAAATGCATTCCTGTGCCTAGGAAAGGGTGGTCTTATATGCTGCTTGCAAAACACCTAAATGAAAATATTAAAAAATATGCACCAGAAGTGCAGTTTGATCTCCTACTCCCATGTCTCCCATCTAATGTTCATGGAAAGATGCTCTCAGCAATTAAAGCTTCTGCCAAAATACTTTTGTAGTCATCAAAAGTATACCTTGGGCATGCTTAGTTGCACATAGTTCAACTTTAAGCTGTTGGACAAGTGTATGAGTAAACCAGAAATGGTTATACTCTCCCTGCAGACATTAATGCAATATTTTTTGATACTGGAAAGAAGAGTAAAAGGCATTCAACTCAGACTTGCACAGGATCTTTGTGATGTCAATTCTAAGTTGGTTAATACTTCACATAGAACAGTAAAATAAGCAATGAAGTGGCACAAAGAGCAAATAAAACTGACAACACTGAAAATACACAGTGAAGTAAAACATCAAGTGCTTGGCTGTTACAGCTATTTTAAATGAGTGTTTCTGTTAAACCTATCCAAAAGGAGTGTTCCTGTGTTCCAACACACAGCTACGACATTTCAGTCATCTGTTGAAGGGATGCACCAAGTGAGGGGTGCAAAATTTTGTAAGAGGGTAGAGTGTGATCAGCCTCCCCTCCCAACCGTGGCTTCCGCTGCCTCTCTTGTGGCCTACACTGGCTGCCCCAGCCTTCCACCCACAGCCTCCATTACCTCCCTTCCCTCCCCTAAGGTCTTCACTGCCACTGTTGCCAAGGGAGTGCAGTGACCAAGAGGAATGGCATCCTGGCCACCACAGCACCCTTTGGGCCAATCAGAAAGTTTGGAGACATCGCTGGGAGGCCATGCATCAGGCAACAGGGGCAGCTGGCAAGCTCCTGGCTTGGTAAGGTGGCCAGTCTGGTTACCACAGCTTGCTGGCACCCAGGACACCCCCACCTCCCAAAATGCCAGTGTAGAGGTGTGGGGGAAGCTGGGAATGGCACAGTCTGGGATCACCACCTACCTGCATATGGCACAGCCCACTGTCACCACCTGCCTACTTTACAGCAGCACCAACGTACATGGCCAGTAGAGGAGCAACAGCAACACTGATGAGGTGATGGTGATGCAGGTGAGCCCCTGGAGTCCCCCTGCCAGCCTCCCGCCCCGAGCATCCCTGTCCCCACTTTGAGTTACTCCCATGTACCCCTTCCCCTTTGGGGCACCCCTTGAGTCCGCCACGTGCCCTCCTGGCATCTTCTCACTGAGCATCCCTCCCCCTTCCAGGTGCTCCCCCTGCATGCTTTCCTATGGTCCTCCTTTAGGTTGGGCAAGCCATGTTAATTGCAGGGATGAAAAGTGGGGCCCAACATAAAAAGTTTGCTCACCCCTGGTCTAACCTGTGGGTTTGTCTTTTACAGACAGCACAGACAGTGCTACTTGTGGTTGCTGTGTTCCTGGTATCCTGGTTGCCACACCACATCATTACTATGTGGGCAGAGTTTGGTCAGTTTCCCCTAAACAACATCTCCTTCACTTTTCGCATCATCTCTCACTGCTTAGCTTATGGGAACTCTTGCATTAACCCATTCATCTATGCTTTCCTCTCGGAGAACTTCCGCAAGGCCTGCCGGCAAGTTTTCACCTGCAAGCTCCTGCTGCAGCCAGCTCCTACTGAGAAGCTTGTGAGAATACGGATGGAGAACTTTTCTACCACCCACTCAACAACTAACGTGTGACTTGTGCATAAAAAATGAAAACACATTTCAGTGGGATCTACTGGAAAACTAGAGAAGATTGGAGGGAGGGGAGAATCCACTTGTATAGCTATGATTCTAGAGCAGGGTGCTTTAAGGGTAACATTCATCATGCCAATGGAACAGTGAGCTGTCACTAAATGCAGCCATTAGCACACTTCACACAGGCACAGCTTATCCATTCGTGGTCGGTTAACTACCAGGTTCTATACATAAGTGGTACTCAGACGCACCTCATAAGCTCCATATGTTCCAATTCACACAAAGAGGCTGATGCCTAAGTTGAGATGGAGAGTGATTTTTTTTCCTGTGGGAAAATAATCCAGTTTTTTATTCTGCAAAGTGTAATCAAACTGAAGGGGCAGAACACAAACTGGGATGTGGTTTATCAGTGACAGAATATTTGGAGAGATTGCTTGAAGTAGTTAGAAAAATGCCATGTTGTAAAATCTCTAATTCTACTGTTGCATCTTAAATGATATCTGGATGTTAATGTTTCTACTGTATGTGAGCTGGATTTATTTTTAATTAATTTGATGTGACTGGGTCTCCCTTCTTCATGACAGGTTTTTCATAGCCCTCTTTGACAGAGTAAAAGGTCAAGTGCATTCATTTAACTGACCAGTCACAATTTCTCTGAGGTCTGAGCATTTGTATTTGTTATTTCCTTATTACCCTGTAAATTTTCTGCTTTGACTATTAGAACCAGTTATATTCAGGAAATCATTGTCTGTAATGTTGGTCTGTTTTGCACCAGCAAGTAGTTAACAGCAAGATTTAAAACTAAAACTCCTGATAGTATACTTGTTAAGTATTCTGTCTCTTTCTGTTCAAAAGTATTGTTTACACAGGGTTGTTTTTAGACACAGGGTGAGCATACCTTGCCCAAGCCTTTTCAGATAGTTACGTTCATAAAGGTCCACATATATTGATGCTATTGATTTCATCAACTATACTGTAGCAACATTCATTTTGAGGCCTTTGAACTGAGCATTATAGCTGTGTAAAGCTGGTGTTTGTAAATATACAGAATGCCACAGTAGTTTATTTTTTACACTGTATGGCTGAAAATTCAATTTAGTCACTTATGTATTTGAAATCTTTGCATTAAACTTTATGTTCTGAAATTCAGATTGATCCAAGATGAAATGACCAAAGACAAGTGTATGCTGGTCCAGGAACTTGCAGTGTTGCATGAAAAGGATTTTAACAACCACCTTTATTAAGGTTTTGTATGCATTTCTTCAGATGGATTACCGATTAACCTATGCACAAAACAGGTTGCTTATACCCATGTACATTGTTGTAATCTTTTATAATCACCTACAGCATATACTAAATATTTGTAACATGGTTATAGTACTCGTCAACCACTTAACTCTTTACTGTTTATTCAATGTGAGCAAAACATCCTTTGTAAATTTACTGGGATCTTAAGGCCCCACCAAAAAAACTAAGGCTCTCTTTACTTTCCCTCATCAAAACCTGATGGCAAAATCATCTTTTCTAATCCATGTAGTGAATATGTTACTATACTATCTTTACTATATTTCTTCTCTCACTTCCCTTGAAGAACTACGCTATGAAGCAAACATATACATTGAGGAATACAGAGAATTATGTAGTTGTTCCAGCACAGAACTGCAAGTCAGAGTCAAAACTCATGTAACAGACTCAGAATAGCTCAATTTCCCCTTTAATATGGGGGTGACATCTGCCTACTTAGGGACTGGTGGGCTTACACTGTTCAACTTCAAGGTCCTTAGATAATAAACAAGAAGCACTATACACAGCTAAGATTAGCAAGGAAGAGAGGATCAAAAATGATAAAATATGAGTAAGAGCAAATGAGAAACAATCAAATGAAAAAAGAGTCTAACATCAGGAAATAGCAGACAGCTAAACAGTGACAATTTTTTAAAGGCTTATACAAAATGCTGCAAGTCTAATAAGATGGGCAAACTAGAGTGCCACATATTAAAGGATATAATTGATATTATAAGCAACACAGGAACTTACCAATGTGACACAGTCATACTAGAGTACAAAATATATTGGAATAACAGAACAGGCTGTGCTGGTGCGGGAGTTGAACTATACATGTGTCAAAGTTAGACTCAAGACTCACAATTTGTCAGACCACTCTGTTTATTAGCAAAGCTGCTCTGCTAGTACATTTAGAAAAGTGAGCCCCCTCCCAGGGCTCAGGTCTCTTAATTTATACAGATCAAGAAGACAAGTTAATAGACAAAGGAAAAAAAGAAAAAAAACAGACACCCACCCACCCCATATAGTCCTTGAGACCAGTCACGTACCTTCATTTCCATATCACCCTCAGCAATCCCCTGCCAATGACTCCTTAGTTACCTTAATTAATCGCCATTTAGCACTTAATGCTCTGGTTCCTGCTTTTCCAGGCACACCTGGCTCTGTTTAAATCAGCATAACCTCCCCTTCTTGAGCTTAGAAGCAACATTGTATCAGTGTGATTTAATTTCTTTTTACAATGTAACTCTTTTATGTACAATGTCACATCTTATACTTCCACAATCCCTCCTTTTGGTCAAGCTACGCCTATGACCAACAATTACCGGGTTCCATGCATTAACCGTTCTTTTTCATTCCTCTCATCGGTGATATTTAAAACCATCAGATTGGCACTCTGGTTAGGGGTAACCTGCTGGATGGTGTGCCTTGCACAGCTTTGGATACAATAAGAGATTAATTGGAAACATACAAAAATCATTAAAATTCCAAATAAGATAGTCAGAATTCCTTGAAACAACCAGTTTCCTAGGCTAGAGAAATTAAATAAACCACTTAGCCATTTCCACAAGGAACTTGGCTCTTCGTGGGGAAGGTATGCAATTTGCTCCAAGTGGCTAGCGCGATTTATTACATCATTAGTATTATCAGGTATATATACACAGCATTCTGTTCCAATGAGAGCGCAGGTCCCTCCCTTTGCTGCCAGTATTATATCTAATGCCTGATGGTTTTGGAGTGCCACCTGTTGGACCACTCCTGCTTCTTTGGCCAGAGCCTTTAAACTTTCTCCGGTTTCATTTGCCATGATTTCAACTACTGCTTGTAATCTTAAAAGCCTTTTTGCATGGTGTATTTCTCCCCCCAGCTGGGACAAAGGAAATACCAACAGCCTCTTCCCAAGTCAAAGGGCTTATGTTATCCACATACCATTTGGCATCTGACAAATCCCTTCTTTTTCACCCAAAATTACGGAGGCGATTTTGTGGGAGGGATTGAAGCACATAGAATTGCGGGAAAAGCTGAGCAGGATAACAAATACCTGACCAGTTAGCGGGTAACATGGTATAAGCATTTCTCCCACAGACCCAATGATGTCCTATTAAAGCTGGGAAGGGTTGGCTGCACCCTTTTCACATATAGGTATCTACGAAAGAGGAATAATATCCCCCAAAGGGCACAGGATGACCTTCCTTGGGGAAAGAAGTAACATTTGCATGACATTGGAAGATTGTGTTGTGTTTTTCAGGGAGGCTATAGGGCGAGCAAGAGATTGATTTTCCGGTCTGATCCCAGGTCGAGAAAAAATTCATATCCCCGTACCCAGTTCGCCATTCTCCAATCTTATTTGAATAGTCCCATACACCATGGGACACAATATATTGGAGACAGCTGCTCCTCCCTAAATTCAGCCCTGTCCCATTACACACCCAGCACCAGTGGCCCTTTCCCTCCACCACACTTAAAATTTAGGAACATTTGTTCTCATCAATCCCCAAGTGTCATTTCTTTTCCACATCTTTTCAAGTGGATAAGGTCCTCCAGTGAGCTCTGAGGAATTCAGAGGAATTGCCATGATGGGGACGCTAGCTCGTGAGTGAGCTGGGATGTGGCTGCAGACCCAGCAATTAGAGATATTGAGAGTCTGGGCTATCCACACTTGTTGCTGAATAAAAGAATTGTCATTGTCACTTCGGACTCCCCAGACCTTAAGAAACCAGTAGCTGAGGATTAGGCTCCAGCAGGGACACATGTTGAAGGCAGGACCCTTTCTGGTTCTGACAACCTCTCTCGAGGGAACCGCAGTCACAGTTTTATGTCCACCAGGCAGCAGGCGCTAGGCTCACTACTGCTTCTTTTTGGGTCCTGCTGTCTGCTTACTGTCTGCTTCTGGCAACCCTTACGGGGGCGCAGGTTGTAAGGTATTGCAGGCTGCTCCTCTACGTCTTTTTCTGGAGCCAAAATTGGCTCTGCGTGGTTCTGCGGTGGTGCTTAGTCCACTGGGGATGGCGCTTTCTTACACTGTGAAGCGTGTATCCATGCTGCGATGCCGGATAGCTTTACAGCTGTCTGGGTAATGAGCAATACCTGGTATGGACCCTTCCACCGGGGTTCCAAGACGTGCTTTCGAAGGTGGTGTCACACGTAGACCCAATCACCTGGCTCAAGGGTGCGACAGGCATCAGGTGGGTTTCGTTGGCCAGGCTGCTCATACCTGTGAATGGATGTGACTCACAGCTTGCATTAATCCCTTGCAATACTGAAGGAGTGTGCTGTGAGTCAGGTTTAGGTCTGGGACTGGGGTAATGGTAGCCATTGTTCGCATAGGGCGTCCCATAATGATTTCAAATGGACTTAATTTGTGCCTTTGAGATGGGGATGATCGAATTTCCATAAGGGCCAGTGGTAAAGCTGCTGGCCAGTTTAACCCTGTAGAGTCACAAATTTTTGCAAGCTTATTTTTTAGCATACCGTTTCGCCTTTCAACTGCACCTGCACTCTGTGGATGGTAGGGACAGTGCAATAGGTGAGTGACATGTAATACCCGGTCCAGATGCTGAACAATTTTTCCAGTAAAATGTGTTCCCCGGTCACTAGACAGAGAAGCAGGAATTCCCTTGGTAGGGATAATATGGTTTAACAAGCATTTGGCAACAGACAATGAATCAGCTTTGCGGCAGGGAAAAGCTTCAATCCAACCCGAAAACAGATATACCATAACTAAAATGAATTCATATTTCTGACACTTAGATATTTGAACAAAGTCAAGTTGCCAGTGTAAGAAAGGTGCTTGAGGCAGACCTCGAAGCCCTTGTGTTACTCTTACAGACTTGCCTACATTGTAGCTTTGGCAAGTAGTACAGGCAGCACAGTGGCAGGTTGCAAAAGAGCTGAAATGGGGACCCACCATCCTGCCTTAGTCATAGCAGAGACCATCCCCTCCTTTCTGACATGAGAAACACCGTGTAGCAGGGCGGCCAGAGATGGGTAGAGTGAAAGAGGGGCTACGAGGGCACCAGTAGGCGAGCACCAAAGGGAATTGGGATGTAGAGAGCAACCTGGGCACTCCAGGAGTCTTTCTCTGCTTCTGGGGCAGAGTCCTGGAGCTGGGCGAGATCAGAAAGGGACGGTGGTAATACGGAGGCAGAGAGGGAACCAAGAAACACGTCTAGCGAAGGTTCCATAGTGGCAGCATGTTTTGCAGCAACATCAGCAAGTGCATTTCCTTTAGCCACCTCAGTGTCTGCAGCTGAGTGGCCAGTACACTTAACAATGGCTAAAGCAGATGGGAGTAAAACTGCATACAGGAAAGCAGCAATGTAGGGGCCATTCTTGATAGGGGTACCAGCAGAGGTAAGGAAACCTTGAGCCTGCCAGAGGGTGCCAAAGTCATGTACAACCCCAAAAGCATATCGAGAGTCAGTGTAAATGGTGGCAGAGCAAGCACGGGTTAGGGCAACCAGTTCAGCTACCTGGGCTGAGGTTACAGAAGGTAAAGGCGCAGCTTCTGTAGTTTCAGAGAGGGATACCACAGCATAGCCTGCAAGGAGGCGACCTTGGTCATTCCTAAAACAGGAACCATCAGTGAACAACACAAGGTCGGAGTTAAGGAGAGGTACATCTGAAAGGTCGGGGCGCAGGACAGTGACAACAGAGACAGTTGCAAGGCAGTCGTGGGGTTCACCATCATTAGGCAAGGGGAGGAGGGTAGCAGGGTTTAACCGAGAACAGCGCTTTATAGTGATATGTGAGGCTGAAAGCAGTAAAAGTTCGTACCTAGTGAGGTGGGCAGAGGAGAGGTGAGCAGGGTTGCGTTGCAGAAGGAGAGTTTCTACAGAATGGGGAACCATGAGAGTGAGAGGAGAACGGAGGACAAGGGACTCAGACATCTTGACCAGGCGCGCTGAAGCAGCTACAGCGTGTAGGCAGGGGGGTAAACCCTGGGCAACAGGATCCAAGGTCGCAGAGGAATAAGCTACTGGGTGATTTCTGTCACCGTACTCTTGGGTAAGAACCCCGAGTGCACAAGCAGATTGTTCATGATAGAAAAGGGTGAAAGGCTTGCAATAGTCAGGTAACCCTAAGGCAGGGGCAGAAGCTAAACTATGTATAAGAGAAACAAAAGCAGCATCTGCTTCTGGGGGCCACGGCATGGGATCAGGCACAGAGGATCGAGTGAGTTCCTGGAGCGGTTTAGCAAGAGAAGCATACTGGGGAATCCATTGCCTGCAAAAACCTGTCATGCCTAAGAATTTTCTGACCTGGCGTGGAGAGCGAGGTTGGGGAAAACTAAGGATGGCTTGAACACGGGTTGGAGAAAGTGTATGGGAGCCCTGGGAGAGAAGAAAGCCAAGGTATGTGAGAGAGGTTTGACAGAGCTGCAATTTAGAGAGGGAAGCCTTATGACCCTTGTTTGCTAAGGCAGTAAGGAGTATCAATGAATCAGTTTCTGAGGCAGACAATGAAGGGGAACAGAGGAGTAAGTCATCTACATATTGGATCAGTGTAGATCCCGATGGGAAAACCAGGTCAGCAAGATCCCTGGCTAGGGCTTGAGAGAAGTAAGATGGGCTCTCTGTATACCCCTGGTGAAGCGTAGTCCATGTGTATTGCTGACCCTTATAAGAAAAGGCAAAAAGATACTGGGACTCAGTGTGAACTGGGACAGAGAAGAAAGCAGAGCACAAATCCACAACAGTAAAATGGGTTGCATCTGGCGGAATAGAAACCAATATTGTTGCGGGGTTAGGGACTACTGGAAAAGTAGGTATGACAATACAGTTAATGGCTCGAAGATCCTGAACAAACCGCCACGATTTACCATCAGCCTTTCGAACTGGGAGGATAGGGGTGTTGCAGGGGCTGGAACACGGAACAATAATTCCTTGTTCTTTCAATGCGGTTATAACTGGAGCAATACCAGCCTCTGCTTCAGGATTTAAAGGGTACTGAGACAGGCGAGGCAGAGGTTTGGAATTGTCTACAGTAATTTGAACTGGGTCAGTATTTAATCAGCCCACTTCAGATGGGTGTGATGGCCATAGAGAGGATGGAACCTGAGAAATTAGGCGTTCAAAGGATGGAACTAAGGGGCAACAAGGAACCGGCGTGGAAAGGGAAGTTTCAGACAGCAGGGAGGCTGCAGAATCACACAGGGAAGACTGAGGGATTTGTAGATAGACACCATCTGGGGAACAGTAAATAGTACAGCCAAGTTTACATAGCAAATCCCGACCCAGAAGGTTTATAGGAGTGGAATCAGAGAGAAGGAATGCATGGTCCTCAGAGATGGGGCCAACCTGAACCGATAAAGGTTTTGAGAGGGGGAGGGAGGTAGGGATTCCCGTAACGCCCACAGCAGACACAGTTTTTCCAGATCGGGGAATTGCAGGTAGGTCAGTGGTGCGGACTGTAGAAAGAGAAGCTCCAGTATCAACAAGGAAAGGGAGAGAGAGATCATTAATAGTCAGGACACATTCCCCAGTAGGGGATAGAGGTAATAAGGGAGCTAAAACTTCCTGAGGTTCCCCAGCATCCCGTCATTGTTGTGGTGCAAAGTAGGGTTGGGGATTAGCTGGCGGGGCCAACAGAGAGTTTAGCTGATTTCCTGCATGGTTACTAGGTCGGCTTGGACACTCTTTCTTCCAGTGTCCAGGCTGCTTACAGTAATTACAAACCCCTGAAAATCCAACACCACACCCCGCCCCCGTGACCACGTCCCCGTCCCCGGTGCTGTCTGCTTTGCCCTGAGTAGTGTTGCATTTGCAGAGCCATTAACTTTAGGGAGGACTGTTCCTCCTTTCCCTTTAAAGTGCGGTAGCAATGCTCTGCTACTGCCTGCAACTTGTCCATGGTCTCAGTCTCCCACCCGACACTTGTTCGCCTTAACATACTGCCTGTAGCAAGGAGAAGACCATCAACAAATGTATGTGCCAAGGCCCCCTCTCCATTTACATCAGGCTGTTGTATTCCTGAATGTTGTACGAAAATATCAGTTAGCCGGGACCGATAGTCTCCTGGGCTCTCTCCTTGCCCTTGTTTACAACAACGTATGGCTGTCCAGTTTGGTTTAGGAGACCACACTTTGGGAATGGCTTCATGCAGGTGGTTTCAAAGGGCCCTACACCTGTCTCTATATGCAGAATCTGGGCCAGTACTTTTCATGGTTGAATGGCGTGCCTCAGCTGGCCAGTCTGCAGCAGTCAACCATTTTTCATACTGACTGGTAGAGGCTAACAGTTTACACAGTTGGAGGAGGTCTGTCTCAGAGGGTTCATAGGTTTCACAGATTAACAGAAACTCCTCAGCAAATTTGATAGGATTTTCCTGTGGCTTGGGAAAACCTCTAACTATAGACAATAGTTCCGTACAGGTCCAGGGATTATAATTCCATATGGGCTCACTTCCTTCCACCTTAAGGACTCGTAAGGGTGCCACAACATTTTTATCAGAATCCTTTTTCAACCTCCCATCAGATTCTCTTTTCCAGGTAGCGAGATCAAGAGAATTTTTGCAGTCTGCTTTGGGTTGTCTTTTCATAATATTTTGCAGGGCTGCGAGGCCAATGAGGGTATTTTCCTCATTCTCATCATTGCTCTCATCATCTGTAATTACTGAAGGCTTGTCTTTCCCTTTTTTCTTACTCGAGCAGGAGTATGGTGGGGGTCAGGTTTGATCCGGATCATTACACAGGACTGGGTAAAGGGGAGCGCTCGGACTGGTGGTGGGAGAGACTGCATTCAATTGGGCTTTTAATTTATCATTAGAATTTCTAAGAGAGGTGAGTTTTGATTCAGTCCACCTATGATTTACCTCTTCCCACCACTGCATGAAGCAGTCTACCTCTCCTTTTGCCAATTTAGTTTTGGGGAGGGCGAGTTTGTCTTTTAAGGCATTCACTCGGTCCTTGTCCCAAGAACCTAACAGTGGCCACTGCAATTTGGGGTTCTCCAGGGTCAGTTTAGACCATTTCTCAAGAAACCTACAAGAGTCCGGACCCCTCCTAAAATACATAAAATGAGCCGGAGTTCCCTTAGGGAACTGTTCTACCTTAGACTTCTGATTACCCATCCAGGAGGACTTCACACAGCACTCACACAAGAAGGAAATTCGGGCTTGTCAGAGCAGTACCCGGTGCAACACACAGAAAGGAGCCCACAGGCTACTGCCTCAGTTGCCCTTGCTTTCACACCAGGGGTTATACCCAAGTTGTGGTGTGGCTGCAATTGTGCAGATTTCACTTATTCAGACCGCGCGGATGGGAACCCCTTGGTCGGCCAGTCCCCGGACGGAGATGGCACCCAGACTCAAACACACCACAGGGAGGACGGATAGATACAGAGACAGGACAGTCCTCAGACTGGTCAAAACCCAGAAAGAATAATTACCTGATCAGAATCAGATTCCAGAAGTTAGATCCCGGGACCCCTACCAGAACAGAGTGGGAACCAACAGGTTCGATGGCGTAGACTGCGCTGCGGTTATGCACCTTTCCGTCTCGTGGAGGACCGCTCAGACTAAATGTCCAGGTGCCAGCTGCCACGGTCGTCCTGCAAGGCAGTCAGGGATCACACAGTCTCAGCGAAGACGCTTGCCATCTCGGTGGAACCTCCAAATTGTCAAAGTTAGACTCAAGACTCACAATTTGTCAGACCACTCTGTTTATTAGCAAAGCTGCTCTGCTAATACATTTAGAAAAGTGAGCCCCCTCCCAGGGCTCAGGGCTCTTAATTTATACAGATCAAGAAGACAAGTTAATAGACAAAGGAAAAAAAGAAAAAAAACAGACACCCACCCACCCCATATAGTCCTTGAGACCAGTCACGTACCTTCATTTCCATATCACCCTCAGCAATCCCCTGCCAATGACTCCTTAGTTACCTTAATTAATCGCCATTTAGCACTTAATGCTCTGGTTCCTGCTTTTCCAGGCACACCTGGCTCTGTTTAAATCAGCATGACCTCCCCTTCTTGAGCTTAGAAGCGACATTGTATCAGTGTGATTTAATTTCTTTTTACAATGTAACTCTTTTATGTACAACGTCACATCTTATACTTCCACACATGAAAGAAAATGTCGATTATATGAAGTAAAAATCTTAATGAACCAAAATATTCCACAGAATCTCTATAGATAGTAATTCCATGCTCTAGTGTTAAGAATACATCAGCAGAGATATGTTATTGACCACCTCACCAGGATAGTGATACTGACTATGAAATGTTAAGGGATATTAGAGGGGCTGTCAAAACAAACAACTCAATAATAATGGGAGATTTCAACATTTCAGCTGTCCCCATATTGACTGGGTACATATCACCTCAGGTCACAATGCAGAGAGAAAATTTCTTGACACCTTAAATGACTGCTTCTTTGAGAAGCTAGTTCTGGAACCCATAATGGGAAAGGCAATTTTTGATTTAGTCCTAAGTGGAGCACAGGATCTGATACAAGAGGTAAATATAACTGGACTGCTTGGAAACAGTGACCACAATGTAATTAAATTTAAAATCCTGGTGGTGTGGAAAAAACCTCAGCAGCCCAAAACTGTGATATTTAATTTTCAAACGGAGAACTACTCAAAAATGAGGTTAAACAGAAGTCAAAAGGTACAGTTCTAAAAGTAAAATCCTTGCAAGCTGCATGGAAATTTTTCAAAGACAACATAATCTTAGAACACCAGGACTGGAAGGGACCTTGGGAGGTCATCGAGTCCAGCCCCCTACCCTCATGGCAGGACCAACTACTATATAGACCATCCCTGATAGACATTTACTTAACGTGTTCTTGTATATCTCCAGAGATGGAGATTCCACAACTTCCCTTGGCAATTTATTCCAGTGTTTGACCACCCTGACAGTTAGGAACTTTTTCCTAATGTCCAACCTAAACCAATCTTGCTGCTGTTTAAGCCCATTGCTTCTTGTTCTATCCTCAGAGGCCAAGAAGAACAAGTTTTCTCGCTCCTTCTTATGACACCCTTTTAGATATAGGAAAACCGCTATCATGTCACCCCTCAATCTTCTCCTTTCCAAACTAAATAAGCCCAATTCTTTCAGGCTTCCCTCATAGGTCATATTCTTTAGACCTTTGATCATTCTTGTTGCTGTTTTCTGGACCCTTTCCAATTTCTCCACATCTTTCTTGAACTGTGGTGCCCAGAACTGGGCACAATACTCCAGCTGAGGCCTAACCAGCACAGAGTAGAGCAGAAGAATGACTTCTTGTGTCTTGCTCACAACACACCTGTTAATGCATCCCAGAATCATGTTTGCTTTTTTTGCAACAGCATTACACTGTTGACTCATATTTAGCCTGTGGTCAACTATAACCTCTAGATCCCTTTCTGCTATACCCCTTCCTAGACAGTCGCTTCCCATTCTGTAGCCGTGTCTACACGTGCACGTTACTTCGAAGTAGAGGCACTAACTTCGAAATAGCGCCCGTCACAGCTACACTTGTCGGGCGCTATTTCGAAGTTAACTTCGACGTTAGGCGGCAAGACGTCAAAGCTGCTATCCTCATCAGGAGATAGGAATAGCGCCCTACTTCGACGTTCAACGTCGAAATAGGGACCGTGTAGTCGTTGCGCGTCCCGCAATGTCGAAATTGCGGGGTCCTCCATGGCGGCCATCAGCTGAGGGGTTGAGAGACGCTCTCTCCAGTCCCTCAGTTCAATGGTGGCCGCGTGGAGCGGCCCCTTAAAGGTCCCCTCCCCCTCCCTTCCTGTGCAGGAAGCTGAGGGAGCATGCAGGTGGCAGCCTAGACACGCGGCCAGCCTGCACGTCCCTCAGCCACCCAGAACAGGGCCAGCACCTGCCATGGCTGCCCGGCAGCCCCCCCCAGTGCCCCCAGGGGAGCCAGAGCAGACAGGCCAGCCAGCCCGGCAGCCAGGCTGGGAAGCGGCAGCGGGGCCCCTCCTGGACGGAGGCCGAGCTGCAGGACCTGCTGGGGCTCTGGAGTGAGGAGGAGGTGCTCCAGGTAATGGGGAGCAAGAGGCGGAACACGGATGCATTCGCTCGGCTAAGGACAGCAAGGCCATGTCCCTCACAGCAGTGCATCACCCCCTGCCCCCCGCCACCCCGCACGACAGTGCCATGGCCCATCTCCGGGGCAGGGGGGAGCGGAACCTCGAGGGTCCCCCAGGAGAAGGGGGTGGGACACCCCGCAGCAGCAGCATGTGATGGAGTGGGGGGAGTGCAAAAGGGAGACTCAGGCTAGATATGAGCAACAAGTTGAATAGCTCCCAGGGGCAAAGGATGATCCTGGGGCTACAGCTGGCAGGTGACATCTCTGCCCTGAACAAAGAGGAGGGAGGAGCCGAGCTGGCTTTGAATTGGGGCGGGGGCTGCAGGTAGAGGCTAGGGGAAGGGAGAGCTGGAAGGCAGCCAGCCTGAGAAGGGGGAAAGCCACACCCCAGAGGGGCACACCTTGGGGTCTTCTCCCCAGGACGGGTTGGAAGGACTGTCTCTGACTGCTGTGCGGTCACTCCCGAGAGAAACCGGGCATCTGTGGCCTAAGAAACCTCCCCTGTCAGACCCTGCTGAGTGAAGTGAGAGTCACTCCCACTAGGGGACGGGGTGCAGCGCAGGGGGACCCCTGAACCCCATCCATCCCAGTACATCTCCTGGGGACAGGGATGGGGAACCTGCAGCACAGGGGTGGGGGGACAAGGGTCACGGCTCGGGGCCCACACTAACGCCTGTCTCCATTCTTCTTCCCCCCTTCCTCCTGTGTTCTGCAGCTGCACCATCGGAAGGACCGGAAGAGAGCGCCGGCGAGGCATCAGTGGTCCCGGAATCCCCTCCGGGCCCATCGCTCCAGGCAAGCCCCTCGGCGGAGGACCGACCGGCCCCACGGTGGGCTAGACGGCAGACCCCGCAACAGCACCCGACGGCGACGGACCCCCAGCTGCTGGCCATCCATTGTCGGTAGCTGGAGGTCGCGGAGCAGCGCCTGCGGGTGGACCAACGCCACCTGCACCTGCAGGAGCGGGCGCTGGCCTGGCGCCAAGAGGCATGAGGGGCCTACATGGAGACATTCAACCATCTTGTGGACTACCTGGCCCCCCATGCCGCGCCGGCCACCACAGCGCCCACCCTGCCTGCTCCACCCGCTGCACCACCTGCTGCTCCGCATGTTGCCATCCCGTCCGCCGTCGCCCTGCCACCCACCACCAAGGGCCGGACCGCCGAGGGACACCTGGAGCCAGCTGAGACTCGCCGGTCATATCTTCCGGTCCGCCCGGCCCCCAGCCAGCCCCAGACAGGGCTGTGGCCAAGGCGGGGCTCCCGGCCGCCCACCCCCAGTGCTGGACTTCAGGGGCGTGGGGCCTGGGACGTGGTCCCCCCCCTTGTATATAGTTATATATGTCCGAGAAGAGGATTGTTTTATTGACCAATTTCATTTATATTTGTCCCCCCCCTTTGCCCCATCCCCCCCATGTAAATAGTTCTCCCCTTCCTTATCATCCCTGGTTTTCTTTTTATTGACCAACGTCTCCGTGATGTGCAATCCCTTTTATTGTTGTTTTATTTGTACAGAATACTTTTGTTAGAAGAGGTCTTGTGTATAGTTTGTTCTTGTTTTAATTATAGTTAAAAAAAAAGTTCTAAAAGAAAAACCAGTTTAAGTTCAGCCACAAGTGCGTGCTGTCATTTGTCCAGGAAAAGTTAGCGGGGGGGTGCGGTTGGGTGCTTCATGGTGTGGGCATAGGGGAAGAGAGTGTTGTGGAGGAAGGGGTGGGCAGTGGGGGGCCTGGCAGAGTTCACCCCGCAGCCTCATCATCGAAGTGGGCCCGCAGGGCCTCCCGGACCCGGGTCCCTTCGGGGTCCACCTGCCGACTGGGGGCAGCGGGTGGCTGCAGGTTGGCCCTGCCGGCCTCCACAGCCCAGCCCTGATAAAAGGTCTCCCCCTTGCTCTCCACCAAATTGTGCAGGGCGCAGCAGGCACCCACAATCTGGGGGATGTTGTTGGGGCCCGCATCCAGGCGGGTGAGGAGACATCTCCAGCGCCCTTTCAGGCAGCCAAATGAGGGCTCCACCACCTGGCGCGCGTGGTTCAGGCGCTGGTTGAAGCGCTCCTGGCTGGCGGAGAGATGGCCTGTGTACGGGTGCATGAGCCAGGGCCGGAGTGGGGACGCTGCATCTGCGATGATGCAGAGGGACATGGTGGTGTCCCCCAAAGGGATCTCCCGCTGGGGGATGTAGGTCCCCGCCTCCAGCCAGCGGCACAGGCCCCAGTTCCAGAAAACCCGGGCATCATGGGTGCTGCCAGGCCAGCCCACATAAATGTCCTGGAAACGGCCCCGGCTGTCCACCAAGGCCTGGAGGACCACAGAATGGTAGCCCTTGCGATTGATGTAGTGTCCTCCACTGTGATGCGGGGCGCGGATGGGGATGTGAGTCCCATCCAGAGCCCCGAAGCAATTGGGGAAGCCCAGCGTGGCAAAAGCTGCGATGGTGGCATCTGGGTCCCCCAGCCTCACGAGCCTGTGCAGGAGCATGGCGTTGATGGCACGCACAACCTGCAGGGAAAGCACATGGGAGAGCACCAATGAGGGGTGAGCAGGGTGTTCGTGGCCCTGGCCTCCCCCACCCTCCCCCACCCTGCCCTGCCCTGGCCTCCCCCGCCCTGCCCTGCCCTGCCCTCCCCCGCCCAGGCCCCCCTCCCCTGCCCTGCCCTCCCCCCGTGGGTCCTCTTACCTCCATGAGAACAGCCCCGACAGTGGCCTTGCCGACACCAAACTGCTGTCCCACGGATCGGTAGCTGTCTGGAGTGGCCAGCTTCCAGACAGCGATGCCGAACCGTTTCTCCACAGGGAGGGCACGCCACATGGCAGTGTCCTGATGCCTGAGTGCGGGGGTGAGCCACTGGCACAGCTCCATAAATGTCTGCTGGCTCATCCTGAAGTTCCTGAGCCAGCGGTCGTCGTCCCACTCCTCAAGCACCAGCCGCTCCCACCAGTCGGTGCTGGTGGGGTAGCTCCACAGGTGGCGGCATGTGACATGGGGGCGGGGCGGGGTGCTGCAGAGTTGGGGGTTGAGCCCTGCTGCCCTGGGGGCAGCTCCTCCTCCAGTGTAGCAAGGAGGTGCTCAGCTGCCTCCCGCATGGCATGGATCAGGGCGAGCCCTGCTCCTGCCGGGAGGGCTGGGTGGACCTCTGGCGGCTGCTGCTGCTGCTGCTGCTGCTGGGGGTCCATGCCTGCGTCGCCCGGGGTCTGTGTGCCTATGGCTCCTCAGACTGCATGCTGTGCAGGCTGAGTGTGTCTGGGAGGGGCCCTTTAAGGGAGCGGCTAGCTGTTGCCCCGGAAGCGCTAGTCCGCCCTGTGACCCTGTCTGCAGCTGTGCCTGGCATCCCTATTTCGATGTGTGCTACTTTGGCGTGTAGACGTTCCCTCGCAGCGCCTATTTCGATTGAACGTCGACGTTGCGAGCCCTGGAGGACGTGTAGACGTTATTCATCAAAATAGCCTATTTCGATGTCTCCAAATTGAAATAAGCTACTTCGATGCAGGCATCACGTGTAGACGTAGCTTGTATATGTGAAACTGATTGTTCCTTCCTAAGTGGAGCACTTTGCATTAGTCTTTATTAAACTTCATCCTGTTTACCTCAGACCATTTCTCTAATTTGTCCAGATCATTTTGAATTATGACTCTGTCCTCCAAAGCAGTTGCAAACCGTGCCCCCCGCAGCTTGGTATCATCTGCAAACTTAGTAAGCGTACTTTCTATACCAATATCTAAATCGTTGATGAAGATATTGAACAGAACTGGTCCCAAAACAGACCCCTGCAGAACTCCACTTATTATACCTTTCCAGCAGGATTGAGAACCTTTAACAACTACTCTCTGAGTATGATTATCCAGACAGTTTTGCACCCACCTTATAGTAGCCCCATCTAAGTTGTATTTGCCTAGTTTATTGATAAGACTATCATCCGAGCCTTACTAAAGTCTAGGTATATCACATTCACCACTTCTCCCTTATCCACAAGGCTCATTATCCTATCAAAGAAAGCTATCAGATTGGTTTGACATGAGTTGTTCTTTACAGATCCATGTAGGCTGTTCCCTATCACCTTACCACCTTCCACATGTTTGCAGATGATTTCCTTAATTACTTGCTCCAGTATCTTTCCTGGCACAGAAGTTAAACTGACTGGTCTGTAGTTTCCTGCATTGCTCTTATTCCCCTTTTTATAGACAAGCACTATATTTGCCCTTTTCCAGTCTTCTGGAATCTCTCCTGTCTCCCATGATTTTCCAAAGATGATAGCCAAAGGCTCAGATACGTCCTCCATCAGCTCCCTGAGTATTCTAGGATGCATTTCATCAGGTCCTGGTGACTTGCAGACTTCTAACTTTCTAAGTGATTTTTAACTTGTTCATTTTTTATTTTATCTTCTAAACCTACCCCTTTCCTACTAGTGTTTACTACGTTAGGCATTCCTTCTTCAGACTCCTCAGTGAAGACCAAAACAAAGAAGTCATTAAGCATCTCTGCCATTTCCAAGTTTCCTGTTACTGTTTCTCCCTCCTCTCTGAGCAATGGGCCTACCCTGTCCTTGGTCTTCCTCTTGATTCTAATGTATTCATAAAAAGTCTTATTGTTTCTCTTTATGCCTGTAGCTAGTTTGAACTCATTTTGTGCCTTTGCCTTTCTAATCTTGCCCCTGCATTCCTGTGTTGTTTGCCTATATTCATCCTTTGTAAGTTGTCCTAGTTTCCATTTTTCATATGATTCTGTTTTCATTTTGAGGTTATGGAAGATCTCCTGGTTAAGCCAAGGCAGTCTTTTGCCATATTATCTATCTGTCCTACGCAGCAGAATAGCTTGTTTTGGGGCTCTTACTAATGTACCTTTGAAAAACTGCCATCTCTCCTCAGTTATTTTTCCCCTCAGTCTTGCTTCCCATGAGACCTTACCTACCAGCTCTCTGAGTTTACCAAAATCAACCTTCCTGGAATCCATTGTCTCTATTTTGCTGTTCTCTCTTCTACCCTTTCTTAGAATTGCGATCTCTACAATTTCGTGATCACTTTCACTCAAGCTGCCTTCCACTTTCAAATTCTCAATCACTTCCTCCCTATTTGTTAAAATCAAATCTAGAACAGCTTCCCCCTGTCCCCTGGTCGCTTTTTCAACCTTCTGAAATAAAAGTTGTCTCCAATGTAATCCAAGAACTTATTGAACAGTCTGTGCCCTGCTGCATTAGTTTCCCAACATATATCTGGATAGTCGAAGTCCCCCATCACCACCAAATCCTGGGCCCTGGATGATTTTGGGCATCAGGCATTGGCCACTGGTGGAAGGCAGGGTATTGGGCCAGATGGACCTTTGGTCTCACCCAGAATGACCATTATGTTCTAAAGACATTTAGACACCCGAGTTTCCTGTAAGCTGCATGGCCATGTAGCTGCCTAATTAGCACTGTGCAAGTAATTCAGGAAGAAATGCAGGGCAAGGACCTGTGACAGACAGAGAAAGACTGCCCCTCCCACCGCCATATTGGTGTCCATAAAATTCATCTTCTCATTTGTTGGAAAATTAGATGGAACATTCTAAGACATGGGTTCCCAAACTGGGGGGGACGACGGACATGATGATATTCTGGGGCGGGGGTGAGTTGTCCCAGCCTCCCCATCAATCCTCCCCACCCCAAGAAAGAACCTGCCCTGGCATTGCCTCCTGCAAAAATGGAGCTAGTGCTGCCTTCCTCCAGTGTCGGGGGGCGGGGGAAGACAGCATCTTAGGAAGTGCATGTGCTGCTTCCCCTTCCCAAACAGCTGGCCCATTTCCTGAAAAGTAAGGTCTGCTGCCCGCTGCTGCCTTCCTTCCATCTGCTGCCTTCCTGTATGGAATGAGGGGGGTGAGTAGGAGCCCTGGGTCTGCACCAGCTCCAAGTGCTCAGGCGGTGTGATCTCTGCTTCTTGCTCTCCATGACAGCCGTGTGCTGCCTGAGCAGCTGGAGCTGGCGTGGACTCTCATTCGCCTGCTGTCCCTCATGCAGGAAGGCAGTCGCTGGTGGACAACACACCCAGCTTTTCAGGAAATGCACCGGCTATTTGTGGAGGAGAAGTAGTGCACGCGCTTCCTGAGATCATAGATCTGGCATGTAGCTGCAGGACCCACAGTTAACCAACTGAGCTGTCCCCTCCCCTCATCCAGGCCCCCACCAGCACCCTGTCCCTTACCTTTTGGCCAAACACCTACCCCCAGCTTGCTCCCGTACCTTATTTTCCATCCAGATTGTGCACCCCATCCCTAACCCATTCACTGGCAGCCCTGTCCCCACACACTGGATCCGTCATTTTTGGCCCCACCTCAGAGTGTAGAGGGAACCACAAACTCCACTAACCCTGGAACCTCAGAAGAATTAATCTGGCCTGAGGCTGGGGTGCTAGGGCTGGGTTGCTAGGGCGCTAGGGGAGGCAGATGTCTCAGCTGGGACCACATCAATGGGGCTTGGGTGTATGTGTGATGTAGTGGGGGGATGCGTGTGGGGGGGGGGGTTCCTGCTGAGAGTAACCTACGTGACTAGGTGGCACCTCCATATTGCAGACAAAGGGTGAGGTGAAGCCTGAAGGTTTTGAACTGCAACTGGGAACTGGAAAGCAGTTAGTTTGGGGGAGAGAAAGACAAAGGAGGGGGCAAGGCTGTGGCTTAAGGTGGCTCTTGGGGCCTCCTCCCCTCAACACGAATTGAAATGACTGTCTCTGCCTGCAATACTGACTCCTGTGTACAGCACTGTGCCCTGCTGCCTAATAAACCCCCTGTTCTGCTGTGAGAGTCACTGGTGCCTGCAGATGGGGTGCAGAGCTTAGGGACCCCCAAATCCCATTACAGCTGGTGGCAGTTGTGGGATATACTGCACCCTGTGAATGGAGCATCTGGCAGTAAGTGACTGGAGCACAGGAGGAAGAAGGGGGGCCAGTGAGACTCAGGTGTGCCAAAGGGCAGCAGGATGCAGTTCCCCGAGTTGGAGGAGCCTGTGGCTGAACCCAGGAGAGTGTGGTTGTGTTCTTTGAGAAGGGGTGTCACACCCGATGAGGGGTTACTCCTGGGAGTCCATTGGTCCCAGAAGGCAGAGGGGCCTACAGCCTAACCCCCAGGAATGTGTGACCTGCAAAGAGTCTGATACACTGAAAGGATTGTTCTGGGAAGTGTGGGATGCAGCAGGCATCAGCCTTTGAGTCTGCAACACCGATCAGCAACTCCTCTGTTGCAGTGCCTAGAAATTGAAATGAGATTAAAGGAGCTGGACAAGGCAGCATGAATGTGCAATGGCAGAAGTGAGGGCTAAGAAAACTCCTGCAGGGGTGAGCCAACATGGGGACAGGGAACCCTAGACTACATGGAGCTTGGAAACGAATGGCCTGCACAGTTCAAGGAGGGAAGGAGTGATACCAGCCCATTGTCTGTTAGTGGCCAGGATAGGCCTGCAAAGAGTTTTCCGGGGCTGAGCCAAGGAACGGTGACTGTGTGTCTGTGCAGGAAAACAGCTTGTCCACTGGAAATAGCAAGTTGTCTGTGAGAGAAGCTGCCTCACCTTCTGGGCATGTGACTGAGACCAGCCAGTGGGGCTGGGACAGAGGAGAATGTCTCCGATTGTCCGTCTGTGTTGAACAGCAGCATCATGCCTGGGGAGAGAGCAGAGCCTGCATTTGGAAAAGGTGCCAACAAGGAAACAACTTCATTGTCTGAGGAAGACTCCTCACAGCCTATGGTGGCTGGAGAGGGAACCATGGAAGAGCACTCCAGGTGTAACTCTGAATCCAGCCATGGGGGCTGGAACAGAGGGAATGTCTCTGGGATGGGCAGTGGCATCCCTGATAAAGACACTGATCCTTGGTGCAAGGAAGGTGCTTCTACTTCTGGGGAAGCTAATTCTTTGCCTGAGCCTATGGTGACTCAAAATGGTGGTAAGATCCCAGAGTTGGATCTCAGTGCAGCTGAGGCTCAGAAGGAATTGGATGCAGCTCAAGGGAGTAGGGCCCCTCTAAAGCCAGATGGAGGTCACTGGTTGTTTGAGGGAACTCGCGAGAAAAGGGCTCAGAAGTTTCCCTGAGCAGTCTGTGGTAACTGCAGGGAATGGGAGTAAGGTAACCAAGAGTGAGCAGAAAAATTGCTTGTCTGTAGAAGGCAGTAGTTTGTTTGGGGAGAAGTTTGTCAGTTGCTGATGGCAGGACCTCCCTGAGTGCGAGACCACTGGCTGTGCTCTGCAAGGGCCTGGAGCAGAGAGTGTAAAGGTGTCTCACAAAGTGGAAGCTGGTCCAGGTAAAGAAAGCTGTAAGGGAATGTGAGCAGCCCTGTGATAAACAAGTGACTGGGTGTGACTTGCTTACTGGGAGTGTAGTCCTGTTCCAAGTCACTGTGGTAGTGGATCTCAAGTGAAGAGGAAAGATTGTATGACTGAGAATGTGGAGCAGAACAGCTGGGCAGTTGATTTCTGTAAAAGGCAGAAGTGAGCAAGCATTGTCCCATAACCAGACATTGTGGACACTTGCATTCTTTTAATGTACCCCTCTTCTGATTCCAAGCAAGAACAGAAGTTTGGAGGTCAGAAAATAAAGGAGCTATGGACTAATAAACCCACTGTTCTCCTGCTGAGTGAGAGTCACTCCTGCCTGCAGATGGGCTGCAGAGCATGAGGACTGCTGAACCCCATTACAGGGGGCTTGGAGGGCTTTTTCTGTTTGTTTTTGCATCTCACTTGTGTGGTCTCTGAGGTTTTTTATTTGTGGGTCAGTGACCCCTGACCCAAAACAGGTTCCCCATCCCTCCCATAAATAAAGACAATGCTGAAATGTTTGTGTTGGACATATTTTAATTAAAAATGAAGCCTGGCCAACAAGCCCCCATCTGGCCACAGCACCACACACTCTGCATCTGTACACACACCTTAGTCCTGAGCCCATCATATACCGGAGCCCCCTGCCCTGTGCTGTCACATCCCCAGTCTTCTGCCACAACACTACTGCACAAGCCACAGACTGCAAATCTGTGTCCTCATACTCCCAACCCCAGCCCTGAGCCCTCATACACCCCAACCTGAATTCCTGCATCTTCACATCCACAAGCCTGGGCAGCACCCCCACACTTCGCCTAAACCCAAAACGCTCCAGTGTGGAGCCCCCAGCAGACCCTTCTCCACCTCTTCCTGCCCCAAATTCCCTCCCAGAGCTTGCACCTTTCACCCCTTTCCACCCCCAAATCCCTCATTCCCACCCCCACAGCCTATAGCCGCTGTCTCATCCCTGTAAGAGTGAGTAATGGCTGGCAATGGCAAATGATGGAGAGGAGGGGAACGGAGAGGGCAGGGCCTCAAGAAGGGGGTGAGGTCTTGTAGCTTGCCGTGACATTCAAAGAGCCATGTTGGGTGTAAAAAGATTGGCAATCACTACCACAACATTTTTTTTTAATTTCAAATTTCATTCCACAAAATGTGATTTTTTTTTCCTTTTGACATGTAGGGGTACGAACTGAAATTTCTGTTAGGAGGAAGGTTGGATGATGGTAAAGAAGAGGTGTCGGGGGCGTCAAAAATCAAAAAATAGACATGATGGCAAAAAGTTTGGGAACCGCTGCTCTAAGATACCACCTGAGTTCCAGGAGATGGCTGCCGTTCCTCAGTGAACCTCTGACAATGTGCCATAATAGAGAATCAGGCACTAATTGTCAGTATTTTTCCCTTCAGAGACAGTTGTCCGTTCAAAGAAATACACAGTCTCCTTCTTTAGCATTATACATGTTTATATGGATGATGCATAGGCCCTGTAGAACAAGGCTTGTAATCTTTTAACGGAGCACTACAAACAAGAACCTGAAAATAGGAATGGTGAAACTAAATAGTAGACTCTAAGGCCGAAAGGGATCACCAGATCATCTAACCTGATCTCCTGTACAAGAGACCACCAATACCTCCTAGCATCCACACACCCAACCAGCAACAAAAATTTGATCAAGATTAATTACACCCCTAAGAAGACTAACCTATACCACAGGGAGAGAATAGGAGAAATCAAGATGCACCAATGCTGAAGGTATTGCAGAAACAAGAGACTAGTGAGGTATATCCAGACAACTCTGACAAGCAACCCACTTAGCACCTTGTTGAGGAAAGTGAAAACATGCTGCCCCTCTCCCCCGGCCGCCATACACCCCTAGATCACTGCCAAGCTAATTTTCCAACTCCACCTACAACCATCAAATCAGATCCTAAGCATGCAAGCAAACCCAGTCAGACATCTAAGAGTGAATGCTCACCATGAACTCCCTGCACCAGGTCACCTCATCTTGTGTCCAGCCATGGCCATCTGATACTTAAAAGAATTGTGATGACAACAGCACAAAAGTGACTGGCTGAAGCTCTGAAGCATGGGATTATAGGATCAGACATGAGCCAGAAAGAAACTCTGGGGTGCCACCCACCATCACAAGCCACTTCCATCTCTCTCAAAACAAGCTAAGTGCATACCGCCACAAGTCTTCCGAGAAGGCTATTCCAGACTCTCACTCTTCTGATGGTTAAGGTGACCATGTTTCCCTATGATGAACATGGAACACTTCCTAAAATTACTCATATTCACAGAAGTTGAACAACAGTCAATCAAAACTCTGCAGTACAAAAGTTCAAATTAAAATCAACTCAGCCTCCGCTAAAAAGAAAGTATTTCATAGATAAGATTCTTTTTATTTACTCTCTTACCTTTAAGGCTGTAGGATTCACACAGGGAAAAGTCAGTCAGTCCATTGGTTGGCCGGTGAGTCTCTCTCTCTCTCTCACACACACCCACACACACACCTCTCTTACATGAAGGGTGTTGGGGGTGACAGGGGAGACCAACTGACTGAACCCTCCCTGCCCAATGCTTTATCCCCAATTCCTGGCTGGGCCTCCAGGTTAGACCCACCTCTCTTGGTACCTGGTGCTGCATCCAACTGAGACATATGGGTGAGCACATGTGGTCACAATTTTGGCACTGGTCAGCAGTGTTCCCTGTAAGCAGAGTGCTTGGGCACCTACTCAGGAGAGATTCAGGTGCCACCCACATAATTAGTCATGGGACCACAGCACCTTTCTGCTGCTGGTGTACATCTGCACATGACTCAGTAAACATAACATTTATTCTGCCCAGGGGTGGGAAAAATTAGAGGGAACATGGAGGTGTGTGGAGACGGGACGAAAGCTGTTTCCAGTTGCACTGGAGTGAGGAGAGGAATAAGAATGCCATTACCACTGTCTTTGCAGAGCTTCTCTTCTCTTCTATCCTTCCCTGCCCCACCCCATGGCTGGAATCAGCTTGTTCCTTCCTGCCTGCAGCATCAAGCAGCAGCTAACACCGCTAGGCTCCTGCTGGCCACAAACATAACCCAGCTCCCTCTTGTCCCCATGGCTAGTGTGGCCAAGAAGGGGTTAAGCCCTGAAGCTGCATTGTGCACCAGGAGCTTCAGCAAGCCCAGCCAGAGAGGGAGGAAACTCACAGGGGAGGGAACATAGGGGACCTAACAGCCCTGCAGTCCCTGGAGAAGGGGGGATGGGGAGGTGAAGAGAGTGCCAAACTATTTTGATGCGTTGTGCTGTTGTGAAGCCTCCAGATGTGAGATGTGAATAGGATGGAAATCATGTCCCTCACCCCACTCCTACCCTTGCCACTCCACAGCTCAGCTGAGGGGCAGAGAAACTTCCAGTGCTAGCACTGCATAGCACTTTTGCATATGTAGGTCTCACCTATTCTGTGGTGAAACAGGACTTTATTTCCACAGTCAAGCCAAAACACCTTCACCCATGAAATCACACATTCAAAGGAAGTATATCAACACTCCAAAAAAAGTAATTGATACTTCTGCAACTTTTAAGTGGCATCTAATAATCAATGCCTACTTGAAGATAATGGGGGATATTGTCATTATGCACTGACAATCCTGTACTATATTCAAGACTATAACAAATCAAGGCTATCATCTAGTGTCCTACACTGAAATAAAAATTACAAGACTTCAGGAACAGAACAAATGCAATGCAGACCTTACTAAAAAGAGGAAATATTTATTAGTTGTTGGGTTCATTACATCCATTTAGATTTAGAAAATCATGGAGTAGCACTTCATATTGACATGCATCAATGCACCTGACAGTAACTAACCAAGCCCAACTTGTAACTTGAACACTCTCATTATATTGTTTCCTTTTTCCCCATAGTCTTATTCCGACTCAAAAAATTAAGTTTAGGGGCTTAGGCCATCAACAGAAGTCATTATCAGTACTCTAAATCCAATTTGGACTTTAGTATTTCATTGTTCGTCAGCCTGAGTCAAGTCTTTTTTTGGGCAAAGGCTCCTTAATGGCAGACACCATCCCAGGCAGACTAGTCCTTCTCCGGGCTGCAGTCTCTATCTTCCGCACCAGATCAACATCCCAACGATGGGTTACAAAACTAACCACTGTACCAGATACCTTGCTGCCTACACGCCCAACCCGCCCCACACGATGGAGATAGTCCTGCAATGTGGATGGGAAGTCATAGTTGACTACTAGATCCACGCTGCTGGTATCCAGACCACGGGAGGCTAAGTCAGTGCAAACGAGGACATTACTTTGCCCCTTCTGGAAGGTGGTGAAAGTGCCTGCTCTCATCGCTGCAGGCATTTGTCCCTGTATCCTCAGGTGCTTGATTTTGTGGTCATCTAGAATGTAGCCTAGCCAATTGACTGTGCTGGCACTGTTGCAAAAGACAAGAATGGCTCCACTAGAGAGATCATGGTCTTTGATGAGCTGTAGTAGCTCAGATACCTTGTCACTGCCTTTGAGGCGGATGAACTTCTGCTGGACATGTGGCAGGAGGTGGTGCAAGTTCTGGCTGGTGAGGGTGGTGAAGTGACCTAAGTCAGTGACCTTGCTCAGCAGCTGACCCAGCCCTTCAGGGAAGGTGGCTCCAACAATCAATAGCTGAGTTTTGGTGTCCCACTTGTCAGCCACCTCTTTGGGTCTGTAAGCAATGGGGGCTTGCATGATCACTTCCTCAACGAGGTCAAAAAAAGTGGGGTCCAGCAGGGTATCAGCCTCATCTAGCACCAGACAACACACCCTCTCCAGCTTCACCATCCGCTTTCGCAGCGCCTTGCACAGGGCCCCAGGCGTGGCCACCAGTAAGTCAACATCAGGATCCGAGTGGAGCTGGTTTTTCACACTGGCCATGCCCCGGCCCCCACCAATCTCCCCGACCCGTAGTCCCAAGGGACGGCCCAGGGAGGAAGCTACAGTGCGCACCTGCTCTGCCAGCTCCCTAGAAGGCAGCAGCACTAGGCTGCGGGGAGAGGGCAGCAAGGCCGGGCCCAGCGCGGACCAAGACAGGAGTTTTTGGAACAGAGGGAGAAGGTAGGCCAGGGTCTTGCCGCTGCCTGTCTCGGCGGCACACAGCGCGTTACCCCCACGCAGTAGGGCGGGGATGACGCGGCGCTGCACTGCCGTGGGCTGCGTGATGGACAGGGCCTGCAGGGCCGCCACCAAAGCCGGCCGCAGCCCCAGCGCCTGAAAGGAAACGTCGCCCCGCGCGGTTGAGGGAGGTTGCAGAGCCAGGGCAGGCGCCTGCTCTTGGGAGCGCTCCAGCTGAAAGTAGTCCCCGTGGGAGCGCCGCTTCTTCCAACCCGCCGAAACCAGGACTGGCCGCTCCCAGCGTCCCAACGTCAGGGAGCGAGGCTGGCTCAGGTGCGGTCGCCGGCTCCGGAGCAGCAACTTCCCAGCCCGGGTCGGAACCACCGGCACCTCTCGGCCCCGCCTGGGCGGCTTCTGAGCTAGCCGCAACTGCAAGACCCGCGGAATCCGCACCACGTTCTCCGGGGGCTGCCCGCCGCCGCCTGCAGGGAGGTGCACCCAGCGCAGCAAAGTGAGCTGCAAGGTGGGAGTCCTGGTCCCGCCCAGCACTAGCTTCCCGGGAGCCACCAGCAGCGCCCCAGCTTTGCTCAGCGCCATGCCGGCGGCTACAGCTGCCCCACGCCCTGGGTGAGACGCGCCCACGTGGGGAGAAAGGAGAGGAGGCGCCCTCCGATGACGTATGTGGGATAAGGCGCATGCGCAGTGGGAGCTGGGGCAGGCGAGGTGGCTGCGGCAGTAACCCCGCGAGGCGGCAGAACCCGTTGGGTAGGTAAGCGGGACTGGGCGGTTGTGCTGTGGTGCCCCCAGAGCCCGGCGGTTCTGCCCCACCCTCATAGGTGCCCCAGTGCCCTGCTTGCCCCTCCCCAGCTAGCCCCGGGGCTCTTTCCCTGCCCCACCCGCTCTCCTCACAACTGCCCGGTGCCCTGCTGCAGCCCCAGCGCTCCCCCGTCCTCGTAGCTTCCCCAGTGGCCTCTTCTCAGACACCGTCTCTTCATGCCTGGCCCTTCCCTGTCCCCCACGGCCGACCCCATGTCCACCAGGGCCCTTTTCTCCTCCAGCGTTTCTCCAGAGCCCCCCTTCCCGCCCATGTCCACCAGGGCCCCTCTTCCCCTCCAGCGATTCCCCAGAGCCCCCTTCCTGCCCATGTTCACCAGGGCTCCTCTTCCCCTCCAGCGATTCCCCAGAGCCCCCTTCCTGCCCATGTTCACCAGGGCTCCTCTTCCCGTCCTCCTCTTCCCATGCCAGGATCCCCACTGGCTGGTTCTGTGCCCCTCAGTGCTCCCTCCACAGGGCTGCCTCACTGCTGCCATCCACCATCCATGTTCCCCCCAGGCCCAGGGCTGCTGGAGCAGTTTTGTAGTGGGCGTGCTGAGAGCCCCTGGACCAGTCTGTAAGCCCTGTGTGTGACAGAAGCCACTTCCAGCCGGGGTTGCTGCAGCACCTCTAGTTCCAGCACCTATGCCTGAGCTGTGTGGCTGTGCAGCTCTAACACAGGGACTCAGGGCTGCCACAGCCAGGGGAGAGGCCCCTGTTTCCCAGCTGCAGCAGCTCCCTGCTGAGGTCAGAAGAGGGGTGTGATCTTCTGGTCCTCCGGGGCTGAAGCCCCAGGCGAAGGGGTGGGGGTCTCTTGGCCAAGGGCTGCAGTCCATAAAGCCCCTGTATTCTAGAACCTGTATGCTATCCCTTCGTAGCAGGGAGAGGGGTGGGCAGTTCTACATGTTGCTGTTTACTTCCCTTCCTGGGGTGGAGCTGTGTCACCATGAGGGCTGGGACACTGTCACCGCAGCTCCCATTGGCTGGTAATCATGGCCAGTGGGAGCTGCATGAGACAGTGCCTGCAGGTGAGTGCAGGGCAGCTTGGAGCCATCTGTTTATCCTCCTCACAACCACCAAACAGGAGCTGCCTCAATTCCCAGCTTAAGCCTCTTCCAGCACCATAGTTCTGTCCTAGACCCCACTCTGAGTCTTCTCCTGCACCCTAACGTCTGCCCAGGGTCCACCACACTCCCACCCCAATCCCACACTATGAAGTGCTTCAGCTGTACCCCCACCACAGGTGGTGTATGTGCATAATAAAATTTACCTTCACCAATGGGGGTGGTGATGTGTTGTATATCATCTCCACATAACAAAATTCCTTCAATGCATGGAGATAAAAAAAAAATAGAGGAAACACTGCCTGTCAAACTTTTCTTTCTATGGCTAACTGATTGTCCTTTCCCCTTGGGCTTTTGCCATTCTTGCAAATGCTCAGGGATGTTATAGCAACAATTTCTCCTTCCCCTGGCCCACTGGGGTTTTACACCAATCTTCATGGCTGCTTCAGTGGCTCTCATTTCTCCCTGTTCTTATAACTGCTGTAGAGTCTGCCTCTTTTTTTCTCCTCCCTCTCACTCATCTCCATAATGAAGGGGTGCTCAGAAATGTCAGTACAAAAGACAAGAGCCCTTGAGCACCATCCTGGGACCAGCCTCTTGACAGTAACTGTTGTTGCTGAGTGGGAACCAGTTTTGAAAAGATTGAGCTGCCCTGTGTGGCACCATAATGACAGTTTGTAGAGACAGAGATTGCAGTGGTGTCTGATATGTGCCATGCTCAAAACTTTTCTGTTAGTCTATAAGGTGCCACAGGACCCTTCATTGCTAATATGTGCCGGGTACTTTCCGGTCACTCCCTGCCTTATGCAATGAGACAAAATTTTGTCCCTTCCACTTCACTAATGATGTTTTTCTCTATCCTCAGATCTTGCTGTATTAGCTTCTAACTAGGAGGTTTCATAGTCACCTCTAACTAGGAGAGAACTACCTTTTTTTAAAAAAAAAAAACCATAGGGTTGTATTTTTTAGATGTGTTCACACATGGTAAATGCACACTGCTAATGGTTGTTGGGGCATATTGACAGGACTCTATACAGAGCTCTTACTGACTTATCTGGTAGCAGAAACGGGCCCCTTGTTTGTAAATAAAATTGGTTGGAAATAAGAGAGTGATTTGGTCAATAGGGGCCTCATGCAGCACTCACTGAAGTCAGTGAAAGGACTTATTGACTTACTGGGCTTTGTCGAGCCCTGAGCATGTAGAAAAGTATGCCACACAATGTCTGAAGGCAAATCATTTTTAAAGGTACTGAAAACAGTTGAAACAATATTTCCTAGTTTTTATTCTAGGCCACTGGCTCTGGGCATACTTGCAACTTTGCAAGTTAGAGAACATTCAGGTGTTATGAAATAGGAGTTGTTGCTAATTAGATAGGTCACCTAGTGTGACAGGGCCAGGCCAGAGGGTGAGTTAAGAAAGCAAGAGTGTTCTAAAGAAAGCAGAGATGGACTGGCTAATTAAGAGTATTACTTCAGTGCAACAATGAGCAGCTGACAAGCCTCTTCCATTCTATAAATCAATTCTATACACATCTCAGAGAGCTGGAAGGGACCTTGAGAAGTCATCAAGTCCAGTCCCTTTTCTTGATGGGGATATGTATAATTTTAACATATCCCAGGCCTTTGAAAGGTCCCTTCAGGGAATTGAACTCACCACCTGAGGTTTACAAGGCTAATGCATTACCCACTGAGATAGGCTATCACCTCAATTACCTGTTGCATCCCACTCCCTACCAGTACCCAGCTCTCTCTGAACCCTAGCCACCTTCATCTGGATCTCCTGAAGAGTCCTGTTGCACTCAAAACACCCCCTACCCCCAGCCCATGAGCCCCTGTGCTTTCACATCCTTGCCATACCCAGACCTCCTTATGAGCCATTAGATGCCCCACTCAGAACCTGCTCTCTCCACCCGTGGATGCTCTCACATTAAGCCCATTCACACACTTGTATCCTGCTGGACTGAGCTTGCCTGTCCACAGCTGGCATGGTGGGATAGGGTCCCGGGGGTTTTCTGGGGAAGCTCCAGCCCGCCGCGGGGTCAGGTACATCCTAAGTGCCTGGGGTGAGGGGCCCTGAAGTGTGATTTCTTACTTTTGTGAAGCCAGTGGTCTGTGTTCCTCAAGACTGTTAGCCGCCACATTTATTTATTGATAAAACTTGCAACATTTTTACACAATTTTCAAATAACACAAATAATTTCTAATTATTTATTTATTTTAATACAGAATTCTCTCAGGAGTGGTATATATCTGAGTTCAGTTGCTATAAGAGCTCATTGTGAAAGAGGGCGTTTAGACGACACAAACAAGATGAGATTTCAGAGCTTGAAATTAGTACTTTATGTTGCACCTAGCATTGTGCAGGAAGCCCAGTATGATTGCTGAATAATTGGTGTTCTGTGATCACCATAGGTAATGTCTGGTGTATGCTTTTTACATTGGCAGAAAGTGAGGCTGGATTACAGCCTCCGCAAGAGAGCATTGCGGTTTTCCAATCTAAAAGTTAAAAGGTGTGGATTATTCTTTCAAATGAATTCCATTTCACAGCTTTTAGTCAGATAAATTGAGGTCTGCTGTTTGTTTCTCTTTCTTTCTCTCTCTCACACACACACACACACAAACTGAAATAACATTAGTAAGGTTGCAAAATGAAGTGCCTCTCATGAAAATGAGTGGTGCTAGTCTTTCATTAGATGTTTATATAATATTTTTCCCATAGGTAGGATTCCTACTTCACTCAGTTTTTCGGTATTTTATTTTCTCATTGTTTACTGTTGCACATTACTCCTGTCCTCCTCTGAAGACAGAATTATTAGTATCTTTGTGTATTTTTCTTTCATATCACTGTAAAGTTTGTATAGCCCTTGGAAACTAATACATTTATTTTTACAGAGATGTCTGTGACTGAGTTTTACAGAACAGCATTATGTAGCACTCTCTGTCCACAGCTTTGACTTCACTTGTAATTGTGAGTAATCATTACTTTTGGAAATCACATACCAAGGTCTTAAGCTAGAAAATAAGCAACATGCTATTAGTGATCACCTCTGAAAGGTTTGATTTACATGAATTGCCTGGCATTACATGGGAAATCTGGAGCAGACAGAATCCAGTTCATCAGGGCAGCATTCAACTGCCTTAATTATCCCTTCTCTTCCAGCAAGCTTCAGTTCAGTCACCTTTCAAATTCCATAATTAATGAAGAAGGACTCTTACAGACAACAGTGTGCTTCATTACGCACTCCTGAGTCATCCTAGAGCAGGTCTGTCCTGTACACTAAATGAGACAAGAATGCTTTGAAAAAAAAATTGGTATGCAACTGTGTAATTAAAGTTGACTCAGAGGAGTCAAAGTAACGTTTCTGGTCCTATACTTTCTAAATCATGAGAGCTTGACTTCACAAGTGTAATAATTTTTTTATCTCGTGTTTTGGGGTTTCTGTATAACTTCATAGTCCATAAAAATAAACTGCAGAAGGATAATTTCTGCCACATGACATCTTACTGACCCCAGCATGAGTCATCAACACAGTTAGAATCTTTAGATTTACCACACACCTCTTCCACTTCAACTAATTGAGTAACTGTACTTCTGTAAGTGTGGTAGCAGTAGAGAGAAATGAGATACTTAAACAGACAGGTTCAGCAGCATTGGTGGTTCAGTGGTTGAATTTTCCCCTGTGATGTGGGAGGCCCTGGTTCAATTCCTGGCTGATGCAGTAATGGTGGTTTTTCTGGATAAATTGGAGAAATGGTCTGAAGTAAACAGAGTGAAGCTTAATAAGGACAAATGCAAAGTGCTCTACTTGGGAAAGAACAATCAGTTTTCCACATACGGAAGGGGGAGAGAGTGTCTAGAAATGACTGCAACAGAAAGGGATCTAGGGAGTAAAGTGGACCACAAGCTCAATATGAGTCAACAGTGTGATGCTGTTGCAAAAAAAAAGCAAATGTGATTCTGAGATGCATAAACAGGTGTGTTGTGAACAAGACACAAGAAGTCATTCTGCTTTACTCTGTGCTGGTTAGGCCTCAGCTGGCATATTGTGCCCAGTTCTGGGCACCACAGTTCAAGAAAGATGTAGAGAAATTAGAGAGGATCCAGAAAAGAAGAAGAAGAATGATTAAAGGTCTAGAGAATGTGACCTATGAAGAAAGGCTGAAAGAATTGGGCTCGTTTAGTTTGGAAAAGAGAAGATTGAGGGGCGATGTGATAGTGGTTTTCAGGTATCTAAAAGGGTGTCATAAGGAGGAGGGAGAAAACTTGCTCTTTTTGGCCTCTGAGGATATAAGAAGAGGCAATGGACTTAAACTGCAGCAAGGGAGGTTTAAGTTGGACATTAGGAAAAAGTTCCTAACTGACAGGGTGGTCAAATAGTGCAATAAATTGCCAAGGGAAGTTGTGGAATCTCCATCACTGGAGATATTTAAGAACAGGTTAGATAGATGTCTGTCAGGGATGGTTTAGACAGTACTTGGTCCTGCCATTGGGGCAGGGGGCTGGACTCAATGGCCTCTCAAGTTCCCTTCCAGTTCTAGTATTCTATGATTCTATGAGTATTTGGTGATAGCAGTGGGATGGTGTAACTCGTGCAGGAATCTTTGTTCTCATTGATGGCTCTGGAAGGGAGTGTGCTGCAAAGGGGACAGGCCCTTTTGCTCATGCTTCCTAAGATTCACCCCTTTTGCCTTGTTCCCTCCACCCTGTTCCTGTCCTATTCTCCTTACATAGTCACTTTTACTCTCCTCTTTTAATTCAGTCTATTTGGCCACGCATTCCAAAGCCTTCCTTCACCTTGTCTTACCCACCTCATGAATTGTGATGACAATGATGACAAATTTGATTCTGCGTGTTGACTGGTAGAGAAAAATGTTTTTCCTTATATGTTTTGCTTTCTGTTTCAGAATACACCACAAAAGGAATGACTGTAAACACTCCAGCCCTCAGTTTCCGAAGCAAAAACATTTTGGCTCCCATGGTGCGGGTTGGAACACTACCCATGCGTCTTTTGGCTTTGGATTTTGGTGCTGATATTGTGTACTGTGAGGTATGAAGACTAAGGAGATGGGGAGTCTGTTTTCTTATGATATGGCAATTTTAAGAACAATAGTGTTCTTTCAGGACAGGAATAGCTTGGTGGTTTGAGCATTAGCCTGCTAAACACACAGTTGTGAGCTCAATCCTTGAGGGGGCTCTTTAGGGATCTGGGGAAAATGCATTTTAAAAAAGTCTGTTAGGGATGGTGCTAGGTCCTGCTGTGAGGGCAGGGGATTAGACTCAATGACTTCACAAGGTCCCTTCAAATTCTATGAGATATACAAATTTTCATTTTTTCAGTACTCAGTAATGATATCCTCATAAATGTTAAAGGGATTGGCATTCATATCGCACCATAAATCCCTAGCAGCGTACCAGCAGATATCACCCCAGCACCATTCTTCATCTCCAGTGCCATTTAAGCTCCATAAGAGGTCAAAGAGGGGCACTCTCCTAAGCCACTGACTTAGGCACTGACTGAGGAGGACTCAGCTTTAAAACAGCAAAAACATGTACCATTGACTGGGGCCCCCAGGTATAGTGAATCTGGCAACTAGTGGCTCCTTATCGGGTACCAGACCTGGCAGAAGTCTTGGAGGCACCCTCAGTGCCACACAGTTTTGAGGCTGGCAGAGACCTGATCAAGCTAATGGCTCCTCTGAACTCGAATGGTAAGGATAAACCTCTGGCACCACACAGACAAGTGCCATCTAGAGGTACCAATAATACAGCCTCGTTGGTTTCACACATGCACCATTCCCAGCATCTTTCCTGGTCCCCATCACTTCAGTACCGCTCCCTGGCACTACTTACGGTGCAGCGTCATGAGGCACCAGTAGGGAGATAGTCAGTGTCTCTAGTCCCAACAGACCATTATCTACTTCAGAGAAATGGCAGCGTTCCTGAGCACCAGTTTCCAGAGGCTATTTTCTGGCACCATTCAATCAGTACTGTCTCTGTTCAAGGGACACTAGGCTCTAGTACTCAGCACATTGATTCTGGCATTGGTTCTTGACCTCTTTTGCACAATACTGACCATCACCTCAGGGTTGTCACCATCACATTGGTCTTTGCCTTCCAGATTCTCACTTATGGAAGCTTAGTCAGCCTAATCAAGGCACAGTAGGCATAGATTAAAGTGGCACAGAGCAGAGACCCAAATAGTCCAGCAGCCACGTCTGATTGGGATGCAGTTGTGAGCCAGCATGGAGGAACCCAGGAAGCAGAATGCCTAGAGGAACATGTTAACGTTATTCCCCCACTTGCCTCATTGTCATCCCCTCCATACGAGGCAGCACCAGAAGCATCTGCCTCAGGGCTCTGTATATTAAGTATAGGGCCCACCAAGATCTGTGACAATGCATTGCCTGTAATTTTGGCTTGCAGGCAGAAGATGTATCCAGTGGTGGACATAGTTACCTTGAAGACCTGCCTAGTGTGCCCCTTCCACTAACTAAGACTATCCAAAGAACCGGTACTACCCTTTGGCAGACTCTGGCCTCCATTCCTCTCATCACCAGCAAAATGAACTGGAAGTACTATGTACTCTCTAGAACATACGAGTTCCCATTCTTGTATTCATACCCGTGCTCACTTGGGGCTCCAAGGGCAAATGAAAGAGTTCCAAGTTCAACAGGCACCATCCCCAAGGTTAAGGAGGCCAAGTTCATTGACTTGTTGAGTAGGAAGGTCTGTGGTGCCTGGGGGGTTTACACCTCAGGATATCCAACTAACAAGCTGTCTTCAGCTGGTACAGAATGAATTCCTGGGACATCTTGGCTCCCTGAAGAGTCAAGATTGCAATTTGCTACTCTGCTCAAGACGGGGAAGACCGTGACTGGAACTTTTCTTCAGACCTCCTTCAAAGCAGCTGAGTCAGCTACAGGAACTGTCTCTGTAGGAGTACTTTTGAGAAGATGCTGCTGTCCACAGGCCTCCAGCATACTCTGCAGGATCTCCCATTTGAGGGGATGGGACTGTTCTCTGAACAAAGAGATTCAAGACTTCATAACCTCTAAGACTCTAGGGCATCATTACAATCTCTAGGGATGTACGCTCTGGCTACTTAGAGAAAACCCTTTAAGCCTCAGCAGCAGAAGTACTAACTGTCACACCCAAAGCAAAAAGTGTTCTACCATAGGGGCAGGAACCGTAGGTGCAAGTCACCTAACTACTTAACAGGATTTGCATCAAAGTCCCTCAAAACCCCCATCAGGACCCAAGAAAGGTTTTTGATGGTACCCCAAGGAAAGTGTAGCACAACGTGGCTCCTTCCCATGTTTTCGCATTCACTTATCCTACTTACACTGTGCATAGTCCCTTGGAATATTGGACTCCAGGGTCCTAACTGTCCTCCTACTTGTGCTCCTTCCTTCCCTCTCAGCACCCTTCCCCATCCCTCTTCAGAGACCCTTCTCATGAGCAACTCCTTATTGAAGAGGTTTAGATGCTTCTTGCCACAGGGGCAGTGAAGGAGGTTCCTTAGGAGTTAAGGGGTAAGGGTTTCTATTCCTGATGTTTCCTAAGCCCCAAGGTGAAGGCAGAGGGGCCTCTGGATCATGTTAGATTTTCATAGCCTCAGCAAATTCACGGTAAAGTTGAGGTACTGCATGGTCTCCCTTAGCACAATCCTTGGATCTGGGAGATTGGTATGTTGCCCCCTGCATGAAAAACATCTAGTTCCTTATTGCCATTCAGGCAGCCCACAGATTCTGCCTGAGATATGTAATTGGTCAAAGGTCTGTTAGTTTATTGTGCTCCTGCTTGGTCTAATCACAGCCCCGTGCATGTTCACCAAATGCATGTCGGTGGTAGTGGCCTTTCTTCGCAGCCCTACCTCAATGACTGGCTCCTGCGGTGGCAATTCAGAGAGTATGTGGAGTCTCAAGTGAGATGAGTAAGTGAGACCTTTCACAAACTGGGGATCCTCCTCAACTATGACACTCTTGCCAAGCCAGACAATAGAGTTCATAGGGGCAGTGCTGAAATTGGTGCAACCAAGAACAGTCCTGCCAGAATCCAGATTCCAGACTATGACCCTGCTTATTTAGAATTTAATGCAGTAACCCATCACAGCTGCAAGTGCCTGAGTCTCCTTGGGCACATTGCAGCCTGTACCTATGTAGACAGGTGTTCCAGACTGAGACTAAGACCACTACAAGCATGTCTACCCAAAGACAGTCTGGACATGGTAGTAACAGTGCTGGAGCAAGGTCATGAATCCCTGTGTTGGTGGCTATACTATTGCATAGTCTGCAAAGGTATCCTCTTCAACATGCCTCAACCTTGTCTGACCTTAGTAATGGACATATTGGACTTTAAAATAAATGGAGCTATACATCTCATTGAGCTGGAAGGGACATTGGGAGGTCATTGAGCTCAGTCCTCTGCCTTCTTGGCATGACCAAGCACCATCCCTCAGATTTTTTTGGTTTAATCTCTTTGCCCCAGATCGCTAAATGGGCTCCTCAAGGATTGAGCTCACAACTGTGGGGTTTGCAGGCCAATGCTCAAACTGCTGAGCGAACCTTCCCCCTTGCTTTAGGGGAATCCGCCTAGAGTTCCTTCACACAGGGGATCAGTGGACACACAGAAAGATTCCTCTTCATATCCACATAGAGGAGCTCAGAGCAGTTTGTTTAGCTGCCAGATCTTTCAGGCCATTATGCAAGGTCTCAGTTCTGGCAGACAAAGACATTGCCATATATGAACAAGCAAGCTGAAGCCTGCTCCTCTTCCCTCTGCCAAGAGGCTCTCCTATGGGTCTCCTGTGAGATGGCAAAATTTGCTGCTGATACTAAACTGTTCAAAATAGTTAAGAACAAAGTAGACCTCTCTTCAAAAAGATCTCACGAAACTAAGTGATTAAGCAACAAAATGGCAAATTAATTTTAATGTTGATCAATGTAAATAATGCACATTGGAAAAAATAATCCCAGCTATACAGTAATGCCTCAATTTATGTGTAGATTGCAGTCCCATGTACCCTTGTGTAAATCAAATTTTCCATAAGTTGGCAGGGGGGTGGCTTTTCCCCTGGTGGGGGGCACTTTCTGCTGCCAGGGAAGCAGCTGGAGCACCTGGAGCTCCCTTTGGAAGGTCAATCCTCAGGTTGGGAGGGGCAGTTGAGAAGGGTTAATCCTGGCTGTGGGTTGGGGCCAGGGAGTGGAGTGGAGCTGGATCTACATGTGGTGGGGAGGTTGAGCCAGAGCCGTGCATGGGGAGCAGGGGTTGAGCTGAAACTGTGCTTGGGTGGTGAGCTGGGCCATGGGGGCCTTGGACTGGGGTTGAACCACAGCCATGTGCAGAGGGAGGTGGTTGAGGTGGAGCTGTGCGGGGTAGGGAGTTGAACCAGGCCAGGGAGTTTGAGCTGGAGCCATGCTGAGGTGGTAAGCTGGTGCGGGGTTTGAACTGGGATAGGGGGTTTGCACTGGGGCCAGGGGATTTAGCTGTAGCTGTGCGTGAGGAGTGGTGAGCCAGAGACCGGTGCAGGGTTGGAGGGTGAGCTGAAGCTGGGCATGTGTGATGAGTGGGGCTGGGGGTCTGGGGAGTTGAACCAGGGCTGTGTGGGGCTGGGGGGATTGAGCCAGGGCTGGGAGAAGCAGGATTTTGAGTTGCACTTAACTGGCATTAAAGCAAGTTAAGCACAACTTGAAATCGCACATTTCAAGGGTTTACTGTATGTATGAAATTATTAGCTATAACCACTCAAGAGAGAGATCTTGTAGTCATTGTGGATAGTTTTCTGAAAACATCCACTCAATGTTCTGAAGCAATCAAAAAAGCAGACAGAATGCTAGGAATAATTAATGAAGGGATGGAGAATCAGACAGAGATCTTATTGCCTCTATATAAATCCATGGCACACTCGCTTCTTGAATATTATGTAGAGATGGGGCCGCTTCATCTCAAAAAAATGAAATTAATGGGTAGGAGGTTTAAAACTAACAAAATAAAATTTTTCTTCGCACATTGCATAGTACGTCTGTCGAACTCCTTGCCAGAGGAGGTTGCAAAGACCAAGATTTTACCAGGGTTCAAAACAGAACTAGATAAATTCATGGAGGCTAGCTCCATCAATACTTTTAGCCAGGATGGGTAGGAATGGTGTTCTTAGCCTCTGTCAGAGGTCGGAAATGGATGTCAGGAGAGGGATCACTTTCAAGATCACCTGTTCTGTTCACTCTCTCTGGGGCATGAGGCATTATCCTCTTTTAGTGGAGAGGTAACTGGGCTAGATGGACCTTTGGTCTGACACACTATGGCCGTTCTTATGTTCCTGTATAGCCTGATAAAAGCTTGCATTCCCATTTCATGAAAAAGCTGGAGTAGGAAAGTCGACCTTAGGACCCCTGAAAATCGAGTTAATGATACTTGTAGTGAACAGGTACATTATAAAATCAACCTAACTCCCTTAAAATTGACTTTATTCTCTAGTGTAGACATAGCCTTAGCTATTGGAATGGTCAGTGGACATCCCAATATGGCTACTGGTTCACTCAGAACTGATCAAGTAGGAACTCCTGCACCTGGACCTCCAGTCACTCCATCTCATGGTGTGGAAACTTCTCAGAGAATTCATAGTTCTAATGGTCTCAACCTGTGAGAGAGGTGCTTATCCTGCCACGTGGGAGAGTTTCTCTTTATGGTGTGAGCAGCATCACCTACATTTGCTCCAGGCACCGACACCACTCATTCTAGAATACCCGCTCTGTCTAAAGCATCAAGGCAGTGTCATGCTTAAGGGTGCATCTAGAAACTATTTCAGCATTCCACCTGAGGTAGTTTGAGACCTCAGTATTCACCAATCCCATGGTAGTGTGTTTCCTCAAATGTGTAGAAAGGTTATACTCATATTCACAACCACTATATCTTTTAGACGGGGCTTTAGTTCAGGGTTTTGAAGCTTGGGTTTTCAGCACAGAAGCCTGCAGGAAAGGAACCTATATATTTAATTCCTTGACTGAGACACGTTTTATAGTTACAGCCTGTAGGTTTACATCCAAATTAGAAGCCCTGAAAAATTGATTTAGTAATAGAAATACTGGCAGATCCCTTTATATTGACTGTGGAATAGCCCTTGTAACCGGTAACAATTAATACAATATATGAAACTATTTTTCTAGAAAAGAAAGGACCAATCCCAATGGTGGGGGTGGGGTAGCGGACTTTAATCTGTAGTTAAGGAGGAGTCCACCTGGAGTCGGTGCCCTCAGCTCAGGCTTCAACAAAGACTGTGAATGGCTGGCTAAATACAAAAGCAGCTTCCCCTCCCTTGGTGTTCACACCTCCAGATCAACTGCTGGTAGTAAGCCTCACCCTTGCTGACTGAGCTAACCTTGTTATCCCCACCCTTGCTCTGGCTTATTTATACCTGGCCCTGCAGATTTCCAAGACCAGCATCTGATGAAGTGAGTCTGTGCTCATGAAAGCTCATGCTCAAAACTTTTCTGTTAGTCTGTAAGGTGCCACAGGACCCTTCGTTGCTGTTACAGATCCAGACTAACACGGCTACCCCTCTGATACTTTTGTTTTAAGTAATACGATTAGGCTAACGTACGATTAGTAAGTAATCGATTAGTCTCTTGGCAGTAGGTGCCTGGTTACTTTTACCACAAGACCAAGAATTACCGTAGGATAGTTGATAAGATTGGTCACTGATCTAGTCTACTGATACATTTCCGTTCATGTAATTATGGCTGCATCTACACTACGAGATAAATTTGAGTTTAAGGCAGTTAGCTCAATATTACCACTTGACTGTCTTCACTGCAAATACTATGAGCTCGATTTAGGGAGCACTAATATCGAGATTACAATATTGCAGTCACCTGACAGGTATAGCATCAAACTCAAATTCAGAAGCTCAATTAAAGGCCAGTGTGGAAGCGCCATGTCTTAAAATTGAATTTATTAGCCTCCAGAGGTGTCCTGTGTGTAACACACAGTGCCCCTCACTGCTCCACTGTGGCCACTGCTCTTCAGTTAATTAGGTAACAGGAAGAGTGTGAATTTCAAAGCAGGAGCAGCAAGCCTTTGGCTGTGGGCTCATGTTTGTATGAGAGCCTGAGAAATGTCTTTCTGTCTTTGCTATTAGCTCTGTGAGCACATCTACCTGTTACAAATACTCCTTCAGATAGTTCTGGCTCTACACTTGTTATATTTTTCTGCACTGCCTGGCGCCAGCCACTGCCCCACTGCAGCACATGGCAGTAAGGCTGTTGTGGGAGTTGTGCTTGCATAAGACGCTGAGAAACTTCTTCTCATGGTTTACATTTGTGCACGAACCGCCTTCCCTCCCCCACAGGCGAAACACAGTCTGGGTCTTTTGTATCCTCTGCCACATCACGGGGTAGCCACAACCCAATAACAGGATGTGTCTGCTGTTCGGTGCTGACCATGCTGCCAGGCAGCACCATGTCATCAATTGCACGTGTTTAGGGCAGCAAGGGCTGGAAAGATATTCAGGGGGGTTTGCAGGTTCTGGCTGGAAGTCTCTCCTGGTGACTAAGATATTCGGGGACTTGCTGCCACCAGGCGGAAGTGTCCCGGCAACTAAGATATTCGGGGTGGACCACTTCAGCTGGCCCCGCACTGACACCCCCTCCATGCCCATAGCGTGGGACCACTGGAGCTTGCTGCCGCTGGGGGGGAGATAGTTGGTGGTACTACTTCAACTACTTCAGCAGCTGCAGACCACAGCACCCCCACCACATTCCGCCAAAATATTTTCAGGAGCTTGCTGTCCATTGTAGACACCTTGTGGTTTTATATTTTGGTTATAAAATCTTTTTGCTAGTATCTGCTATCTATCTTCATACTTTAATCCCCCTCAGAAATATGGGGTCAAGGGGGGGGAAGCTAGTTGAGATTCCTGTTTGCGCTATCACTGTATTATATTTTACTGCCATCACCCCTGTTGGCAATATCGGTGTAGTGAAGGGGAAAGTCAAAAAGTCTTTTTTCTAGACTTTTCTATCGTCTTTCTTCTAACTCTAGAATACAGTCCATGCCTCTGTAAGGGATTGCGTGCAAAGGTGGGAGGTGGAACACTCAATGGGTAGCCTGTTGAGAACACAGTTGTTGCACAGAAGCCTTATAGTGCACCAGAAAGCCAAAGACTCTCCCCATCAGCAACTCTTTTCTGAGAAAACTTTCTTATCTTCTCTTTCTTCAGGCTTTTCAAGGCCCCTGTATTATTTTCAAGGATCACATGCAAGGATGGGAGGTGGGACATTCAGTGGATGGCCAGTTGAGAACACAGTCATCGCACCCGTGTTGGCAGTATCTGGATAATGAAGGGGGAAGCCAAAAAGTCTTTTTTCCATAGACTTTTCTATCCTCTTCCTTCTAACTTCAGAATACAATCCGGGCCCCTGTATTATTTTCAGGGATCATATGCAATGATGGGAGGTGGGACACTCAGTGGATGGCCAGTTGAGAACACAGTGGTTGCACAGAAGCCTTATAGTGCACTAGAAAGCCAAAGACTCTCCCCATCAGAAGCTGTCTTTTCTGAAAAACTCAATATCTTTTTTCCTAGACTTTTCTATCCTCTTTCATCTAACTTTGAGAGTACAGTTTAGGGTCCCTGTATTATTTTCAGGGATTGGCATATTTTCAGGGATCGGATGCAATCACGTGAGGGGGCACATTCAGTGGATGGCCAGTTGAGAATTCAGATACAGAAGAAAGACATTTCTGTGAACTTTATGCCGTCTATGTGGATGCTCTACTTTTCCTTCCCTTCAGCGGGAAAAATGGACATCTGCTTACCACAGGAGGGGAATGAAGAAAATGCAATGTAGGAAGATGATCTCAAAGACCAGTGAGCATGCCCAGAATGCTATGGGGATGAGGGAACTGTGGGATGGGTTCCCACAATACACTACTGCAGCAGTTGATGTTTGCCAATTTGAGTGTGGCAGCAATGAGTTGACTTTGTGAGGAGTTGTGGGAGGTGAGGATGGTCAGATTTGAACTTATAAATTCCAGAATTACAAAATCAATATTAGTACATTCAAATTTATTTCCTAGCATAGACATAGCCTATGAAATCTAATTGTAGTCATAAATTATTTCATTTACGTTGTTTCTTTAATTTTCCTTTTGTGCTATTTTTCTAGAGCTGAAATATAGGATCGCGAATAGGAGGCAAAAATAACACATTTTACTCGGATAAATAAGCTTATTTTTATTTTTTAAATTGATTTATATTTCTGATCATTTTTAGGAGCTGATTGACTTAAAGATGGTGCAGTGCAAAAGAGTTCTAAATGGCAAGTACAATATATTTTGATAAAAGCTTTCGGGTGCCTTTTTTATTCAGTAAATGATGAGAAGTGTGCTGTTACTTTGTTAATTTGGTAGCCAGAGAAACCTAAGAGTAGCTACAAGAGGTTTTTACTTTCCGTATTCCATTGAATAAAGTGTTAAAGGGAAACCCTTGAGCTAAAAATAAGATAGAAAATATTATTTGATTACAGTTATTCATAATTATTGAAACTAAAAGGTTAAGATCTAATTTTCTTTTAACAAATTTCACATAATTGATGAAATCTTAGAAAATTACTTGTGATGCTTAAAGAATGACTTGAGTTTATATGTTCTCAACAGTCAGATCAATCTGCTCATTTTACAGAGGATATTTTTGGTCATGTTTTAGCTCTTTTATAATAGCAATAAAGTTTATATACCTGAAAGTAAGTTGATAATTTGGTTGGTTAAGAGTGTAAGTATTAAAGCTGAAATACATTTGGTTTTCCTCCCTCTTGGTGAGAGAGCCTGGAAGCAATTACTAGACCGTACTTGGTGTAGTAAGTACAGGCCCAGTATGAAGCTTTAGGCCTGAACTAAAGTAATGGTCAAGACTTTGCTAACAGAAAGCAAAGTTCAGCTGTGAGCTAAAGGAATGCATTGCTCACAGAAGTTGGCAAGAAGAGGGTTGATGTTGCATAAACATATCTACCTAGCATATTGAAGTATGAACATGGTACCAGAACACCCTACCCTGGAACATTCCACAGATAAGAAAGAACAGGCCGACCCATCCCAATGACAGGGGCAAAAGGGTAATATGATGGATAGAGTTGTTTTGTTCGAACCAACATGTACAAGGTGAGAGGCGGCACCTGACTACGTAGAAGGGTTGTACCTCAATACGTCAGGAGTGATGTGTAAATTGTTTGTACCTGTGTATAAGAATGTACTCCTGGGATGTGGTCTGGGTCCAGCCGAGGGGGCAGTGGAAAGTCCTGCCACTGACTGAGCTGAGTCCATTGATCGTGGGTGCATATTTGTAGTATGCCCTGACTTAGACTAAGAAGTCTACAGGGAACTACTATTGTGTCCAGTATGGCAATAAACCTGGCCGACGTGCCTTCGCACCTTACTAGACTCTGTGGTCATTGGGGGTTCTGTTCGGGTCTGCTGTGTCGGCTATCTGCAGAGCTGGGGCAGCGCACAGAGGGAACACATGCATGCAGCCAAGTGATACGAACGTTGGAGAGAGCAGAGCACCATGATGGTAGCATCTGACAACACCTGGGAACACACACAAATATTCATGTTCACAAATACCTGTACTAAGGAATTTCATCTTTAATGTCATAGTTCAGAGGGACACTCAAGAATAGGGGACTTCAACATAGACCTGTGCGTAGTGTAGGTCAGTTTTCTGAACTCTTGTTGTGGCTATTTGGCTTGTCTTTCTCCTCTTCACAGGCTGAAAACTTGGAATTTCTATACAGTTTTAAGGTACGTAACTGTGAATCCCACAGTAATGGTACTGTATGACCCAAGAAACCATATGCTGAAACTTTTGACTGTCTTGTATGAAACTGAGTCTTGATTTGTTTTGTTTTATTAATGTTTGTTTTAGTAACAATTTAAAAGAAAAAAGTGAACCTGAATTGTTTGAAGATGAAAATGGGGTGACAAGATGCGAGTCAGTTTTTATGTTGCAGAATGTTCAACTAAAATAGTGGCTTTCCCTTTTGCACAGTTCTGATGGAATGTTGTACTAACTCCCTTGTCCTTTAGGTGATACTGCAACATCTGTTTTAAATAATAATGACTAGTGACTGCATGAAAAGGGTGATGAGCTAGACCAGCAACAAGGCAGAGCGTAGATATTATTGGTCCAGATAGAACACATTCTGTATATATAGTTAATGTAGTCCTATGGACTATAATGGAATTTTTCTGTGTAAACGGTTACAAGATGACCCAGTTTATCAGTTTGAATGAGAAGTGCTTGACTGAGCCTCTGAAAGCAGATTAAAATTGGAGTCTACAAATATGTGCTTACAAGAAATAAGGTTTGTCCAAGGTGAAGGATCCTTGCAAAGCTCTATAGACCTTTTCTGCCCTTCAAAGTGGATCTTAAGTGATGTAGAATACTAACAGAGAGTAAGCCGTGCTAGTTTATACACTATCAAAACAAAAAGCAGTCAAGTAGCACTTTAAAGGCTAGCAAAATAGTTTATTAGGTGAGCTTTCGTGGGACAGACCCACTTCTATAGGGGCTCGAATACATACTTGGCTCAGTCTAATTCTTGACCTTCCCCCCCACCCCTCCACTCTCTGATTTGCTCACCTTGATTGTCTTTTTCTGATTTGTCCTCCTTGCTTGCTGATTTTGGTTCTCTGTGTCTTAAATATTGAGTCTGTTCTGGTCTGGCTATGGTCTGAAGAAGTGGGTCTGTCCCACGAAAGCTCACCTAATAAACTATTTTGCTAGTCTTTAAAGTGCTACTTGACTGTTTTTTGTTTTCTTAAGTGATGTAGAGAGACTGACACCTTCATCCTAAAGATGTTGGGTGAAATTAAGAATTATTATTTCTAAGGAATTTTTATATGGTGTGGTATATTTATATATTTTATCTAATATTATTCATGGTTGTTTTTTTCTAAAAGACAACATTTTATTTTTCCTAAAAACTAATACATTAGATTTCATCAGTTGTTGACATCGGATGTCAATCTGTTTCGCCTGTATTTATAACAATGTTTTATTAAGATGTTCAAGTGGAATCTTTCAGGTAATTGCATGAAAACTGCTTCTGCATAGTAAAATTCTTTAATGTTCAAACTAAACTTGTGGAGTCAGTTTGCTAGTTTTTATATTGGATTGAAAATTGTGTTTGTTTCATCCAACTTAGAGATTCGTACTTTTCAAGGCCAGAATAGGCAATTGTGATCCTCTGTAAAACATGCCATAGAACTTCTCCGAAATAATTCTTAAAGCATATCTTTTGGTAAAATATCCAATCTTGATTTTAAAATTCTGAGTGATGGAGAATCTACCACAACACTTGGTTAAATTGTTCCAATAGTTTATTATTCCCACTGTTGAAAAAATTCTACCTTTTTTCCTTTTTAAATTTGTCAGGGTAAAACCTCTGGTTGTTGGATCATGTTATACCTTTTTCTGTTAAGTTGATGAGTCTATTATGAAATGTTTTTTCCCCTTGTATAATCTTTAATCAAGTGAACCCTTAATCTTTGCTTTGTTAAACTATAGATTGAGCTCCTTTAAGCTACGTCTACACGTGAAGCCTACATCGAAGTAGCCTATTTCGATGTGGTGACATCGAAATAGGCTATTTCGATGAATAACGTCTACACATCCTCCAGGGCTGGCAACGTCGATGTTCAACATCGACGTTGCGCAGCACCACATCGAAATAGGCGCAGCGAGGGAACGTCTACACGCCAAAGTAGCACACATCGAAATAGGGATGCCAGGCACAGCTGCAGACAGGGTCACAGGGCGGGCTAGTGCTTCTGGGGCAACAGCTAGCTGCTCCCTTAAAGGGCCCCTCCCAGACACACTCAGCCTGCACAGCATGCAGTCTGCAGAGCCATAGGCATGCAGACCTCGGGTGACGCAGTCATGGACCCCCAGCAGCAGCAGCAGCAGCAGCCAGAGGTCCAACCAGCCGCCCCTGCACGAGCAGGGCTCGCCATGCTCCGTGCCATGCGGGAGGCAGCTGAGCACCTCCTTGCCACACACGAGGAGGAGCGGCCCGCAGGGGAGGAGGACTCAACCCCCAACCCTGCAGCACCCTGACCTCCACCTCACACGCCGGCGGCTGTGGAGCTACCCCACCGGCACCGACTGGTGGGAGCAGCTGGTGCTTGGGGAGTGGGACGACGACCGCTGGCTCAGGAACTTTAGAATGAGCCGGCAGACATTTATGGAGCTATGCCAGTGGCTCACCCCCGCACTCAGGCACCAGGACACCGCCATGCGGCGTGCCCTCCCTGTGGAGAAACGGGTCGGCATCGCTGTCTGGAAGCTGGCCACTCCAGACAGCTACCGATCCGTGGGACAGCAGTTTGGCGTCGGCAAGGCCACCGTTGGGGCTGTCCTCATGGAGGTAAGAGGACCCACGGGGGGAGGGGGGGAAGGCAGCCCTGGCAGGGCAGGGGGGCCTGGGCAGGGCAGGGCAGGGGTGGGCAGGGGGGCCCTGGCAGGGGAGGGCCACACACACCCTGCTCACCCCTCATTGGTGCTCTCCCATGTGCTTCCCCTGCAGGTCGTGCACGCCATCAACGCCATGCTCCTCCACAGGCTTGTGAGGCTGGGGGACCCGGATGCCACCATCGCGGACTTTGCCACCCTGGGCTTCCCCAGTTGCTTCGGGGCTCTGGATGGGACTCACATCCCCATCCGCGCCCCGGTGCACAGTGGAGGGCGCTACATAAACCAGAAGGGCTACCACTCAGTGGTCCTCCAGGCCTTGGTGGACAGCCGGGGCCGTTTCCAGGACATTTATGTGGGCTGGCCTGGCAGCACCCACGACACCCGGGTTTTCCGGAACTCGGGCCTGTGCCGCCGGCTGGAGGCGGGGACCTACATCCCCCAGTGGGAGATCCCTGTGGGGGACACCACCATGCCCCTGTGCGTCATCGCAGATGCGGCATACCCCTTCCAGCCCTGGCTCATGCACCCGTACACGGGCCATCTCTCTGCCAGCCAGGAGCGCTTCAACCAGCGCCTGAACCACGTGCGCCAGGTGGTGGAGCGCTCATTTGGCCGCCTCAAAGGGCGCTGGAGATGTCTCCTCACCCGCCTGGATGCGGGCCCCACCAACATCCCCCAGATTGTGCGTGCGAGCAGCACCCTACACAATCTGGTGGAGAGCAAGGGGGAGGCCTTTTTTCAGGGCTGGGCTGTGGAGGCCAGCAGGGCCGACGTGCAGCCACCCGCTGCCCCCAGTCGGCAGGTGGACCCCGAAGGGACCCGGGTCCGGGAGGCCCTGCGGGCCCACTTCGATGATGAGGCCGCGGGGTGAACGCTGCCAGGCTCCCCACTGCGCCCCCCCCCCCCCCCCGCCATCCTCCACCACACTCCCTGCCCCTATGCCCACACCACGGAGCACCCAACAGCACACCCCACCACACTTTTCCTGCACAAATAAAAGCAGACACTTGTTTGTGAAATCAAACTGGTTTACTTTCAACTCTGTTCTATAACTAACTAATACAAACTATATACAGGAACTTCTAACTAACTTAATATATACGTACACTTTTCATATTTAACAAAAAAAAACAGGGATAACAAGGATGGGGAGAACTATTTACATGGGGGGGACTGGGCAAATGGGGGGCACAAATAAATAAATACCAACTATATACGGGGGGGGCACGTCCTGGGTCCCACACCCCTATAGTCTGGCACTGGGGGTGGGCGGCTGGGAGCCCCGCCTCGGCCGCAGCCCTGTCCAGGGCTGGCTGGGGGCCGGGCGGACTGGCAGATACGTCCGGCGAGTGTCAGCTGGCCCCAGGTCTCCCTCGGCGGAACGGCCCTTGGTGGCGGGTGGCGGGGCGACAGCGGACGGCGCGGTGACGAGCGGAGCAGCGGGTGGTGCGGCGGGTGGAGCAGTCAGGGCAGGTGCAGCGGCAGCTGGTGCGGCATGGGGGGCCAGGTAGTCCGCTATGCGGTTGAATGTCTCCATGTAGGCCCCCCATGCCTCTTGGCACCAGGCCAGCACCCGCTCCTGGAGGTGGAGGTGGAGGCGGCGTTGCTCCACCCGCAGGCGCTGCTCTGCGACCTCCACCTGCTGGCAGTGGAGGGCCAGCAGCTGGGGGTCCGTTGCCGGCGGCTGGTGCTGGGTCCGCCGTCTTGCCCGCCGTGGGGCCGGTCGGTCCTCCGCCAAGGGGCTGGCTTGGAGCGATGGCCCCGGAGGGGATTCCGGGACCACTGAAGCGTCACCAGCGCTCTCTGGTCCTTCCGATGCTGCAGCTGCGGAACACAGGAGGGGGGGAAGAACGGTGGAGACAGGCGTTAGTGTGGGCCCCGAGCCATGGCCCTTGTCCCTCCACCCCTGTGCTGCAGGTTCCCCATCCCCGTCCCCGGGAGATTCTGCTGTGATGGGGTTCAAGGGTCCCCCTGCACTGCACCCCGTCCCCCGGTGGGAGTGACTCTCACTTCACTCAGCAGGGTCTCTGACAGGAGAGGTTTCTTAGGCAACAGATGCCCAGTTTCTCCCAGAAGTGACAGTGCAGCAGTCAGAGACAGTCCTTCCAACCCGTCGTGGGGAGGAGACCCCGAGGGGTGCGCCTCTGGGGTGTAGCTTTCCCCCTCCTCAGGTTGGCTGCCTTCCAGCTCTCCCTTCCTCTAGCCTCTACCTGCAGCCCCCGATTCAAAGCCAGCTCGGCTCCTCCCTCCTCTTTGTCCAGGGCAGAGGTGTAACCTGCCAGTTGTAGCCCCAGGATCATCCTTAGCCAGTGGGAGCTATTCAGCTGGTTGCTCATATCTAGCCTGAGACTCGCATTTGCACCCCCCCCCACTCCATCACATGCTGCTGCTGCTGCTGCTGCTGCGGGGTCCCCCACCCCTTCCTCCTGGGGGTCCCTGGGGGGGCAGGGGCTGATGCACTCCTGTGAGGGACATGGCACTGCTGTCCTTGGGGCCATGGCCATCTGGGTATGTGGAGGGCCCTGGCCACATATCTGTTACCCCCGCCCCTCAACCCCAGGGGTGTACACCAGGGGGGTACATACCTGTAGGTCCACTCCCACGGTTGGGGGACACGGGGGGGCGGAGGCCCGGCTGCTGCTCCGGGATGGCAGGAGGATGTGCAGGCCGGTGTTAGTAGAGGAGGAGTCCCCCTCCTCCTCCTCCTCCTCCTGCGTCGGTGCCCCAGGGGTGGGCTACAGGGGGGGCCCCCGGGGTGCGGGGCTTACCTCCTGGGCGGACTCCGGCTCCAGGGCCTGCTGGGGCTCCTCAGCCGAGGTATCAAGCATGGCCGGAAGGGAGGAGGTGTGCCGGGGGCCCAGGATGGGCCCTGAGCTCCCTGTAAAAGGGGCAAGTGACGGGGGCGGCCCCAGATCAGCCGGCCGCATCCCGGGCCCGGGCATAACCCTGCCGCAACTCCTTCACTTTACTGCGTACGTGATCCGGAGTGCCGGCAGGGTGACCCCGGGCGGCCAGGCCCTCAGCCAGCCGAGCGAACGCATCCGCGTTCCGCCTCTTGCTCCCCATTACCTGGAGCACCTCCTCACTCCAGAGCCCCAGCAGGTCCCGAAGCTCGGCCTCCGTCCAGGAGGGCCCTGCTGCCGCTTCCCGGCCTGGCTCCTGCCCTGGGAACCCTGGCTCCCCTTCGGGGGGGTTCCCTTAGGGCGCTGGGGGGGCTGCCGGGCGGCCATCAGGTCGGTTGGGGGTGTGGGTGGCTGAAGAAGAGCGTGCAGGCGAGCCGCGTGTTATTGCTGCTGCCTGCCCACTCTCTCAGCTTCCTGCACAGAAAGGGAGGGGGTGGGGACCTTTAAGGGGCCACTCCACACGGCCACCATTGAGCTGAGGGGCTGGAGAGAGCGTCTCTCAACCCCTCAGCTGATGGCCGCCATGGAGGACCCCGCAATTTTGATGTTGCAGGACGCGCAACGACTACATGGTCCCTACTTCGACGTTGAACGTCGAAGTAGGGCACTATTCCCATCCCCTCATGGGGTTAGCAGCTTCGACGTCTCGCCGCCTAATGTCGATGTTAACATCGAAATAGCACCCAACACGTGTGGCCGTGACGGACGCTATTTCGAAGTTAGTGCCGCTACTTCGAAGTAGCGTGCACGTGTAGACACGGCTTTAGTCTGTCACTGGGGCTATGTTAGATTACAGGGTTTTGTCAACATACCATACCATACCCCACTCTCCATTAGCGAAACAAAATGCTCGTCTGGATCCTCCTGGGGGGCTTCTGTCAACAAAAAAAGACATCTATGATGTAGTGCAGGTGCCTTGGCAGACAGCCTGTCTACAGCAAACAGTACTCTATGGTTCCTACCTTCAGATATTCGTAAATCTCCAGGGACCTCAGGAAACCACATGGCAGGATGCTGAGAGCATGCAAGCAGCAGAGTTACAGGCTGTTGTGAAAATGCCCTCACCGCCACACTGTGCTAGACAGCATTCTGCCATGGCAGACCAGCAGGTAGCACGAGACCTCCCCTGGGGCCCTCAAGAGAGTAGCTGAGGGGTCCCAGGATCCACCCCAGGGCTCCAAGAGGGCTGGGGCTGAGCTTCAGGCCTTTTTGGACTGGGTGGGGAGGAGGAAACCCTCCAGACCCCCAAAGCCAGGCAGCCTTGACATATGCAGCAGGATGGCCACCATCCTGGCTGAACAAGGCCACCTCCACCACACCATGGAGCAGATCTGGGCAAAGGTCAAGGAACTGAGGCAAGGCTACATCCAGGTCAAGTAATCTGCCCATATTATCAGGAGCTCAATACCATCCTGAGAGGGGACATATTCCCCCACACCTGAGCATCAACATGGTGCTTGATGCCCTCCCATTGCAGTGGGAGTCGCTGCAGGAGGAGGAGGAAGAGGAAGAAGCATCCCCGCTCCAACCCAAGGGGGAGCTGGTCTCAGAGGTCGGCAGCCTCGTGCTGGTCTTGGACCTGGTCCCTGGCAACCAGGCCACGTCCCAGGCTTCACTGGAGCAGGGGCAGGACCCCTCTGGTGAGTACCCTTTACATCACACGCCCCAGGTCGTGGGAGGTGGGTACAAGTAGGGCGTGCTGTGAGCGTCACTTGGCTAGCCTGGGCTGGACCTCATGCTGTGGTCCCAGCACATAGAATCATATGCAGTGATAGTGTGCACCACCTAGACCCAGTGGATAGCCCCTGGGCTTGGGCGGTATCCTGTTGCCAGGTTCACGAGAGGCTGAATGAGCTTCAGGCCCCCGGGGGCCCTCCCAGCACCTTCCAAGCCTGGAAACGGCTAGCCACAAGGGTGCCAGCCTGACCCCAGACACACTGAGGAGTGCAGCACTCAGTGCACAGGCATGCCCACAGGTGCGAGATGGCACCTGCTTTTGTGGGCAGTGCTGGAAGCCACAGGTGTGTGTGTAGGTCCTGGGAAGGGTAAGGCTGCTCCCAGCTCACCTACCACCCAGGAGAGGACACCTCTGTGGCTTGACACCCCTCTTGGCCTCTAGTCCACCGAGCAGGGGCTGCAGTGGGGTCAGCATGGTCCCGAACTCACTGCAGAATCCTCGTGTGGCAGGACCCTCTGTTCAGGCCACACAGGGTTTTGCTCCTGGGACACCACCATCTCTTGGCCTGGGAGGTGTTGGTGGGTGCTCATGGTGTGAGGCTGGGCCTTAGGGGCTGCATTGCATAAAGAGACTTACCATCTCTCTTCCTTGCCTTTCTTACAGCTGGATCTTCATCATCCAAGGGCTGAGCCACATCTGCCTCACCAGGTTGAGTCCACAGCCAGAGAGGCTGTTGAAGGGTGTATGAGGACCTCCAGTGGGACCATAATGTCACCTTGTGGGCCATGTAGAAGATGATGGTGCGCCAGCTCAGGGCCAACATGGAGCGGCAGTTGCAGGCCTGGGACCAGCTCATGTCCCACTTTGACACTGTCACCAGAATCTGGTGGGACATGATGTCCCAACCTCCTGTGACTGCACCTTCCCCTGCCCCCACTGCCCCATACCCACTGGCCCTCTCCCAGTGCATCCTGGACACCTGCCTGCTCTCATGGCTGCCAGCCATGGCTGCCCCCTATTCCCCAGACCCTTCTGCTCCTCCTACTCACCCAGACCCTGTTGTAGTCCCTCCATTCTCGCTGCCCACCTTGATCCTGCCACAGCCACTTCCCCTTGGGTTCATGGCCTCCCACACTCCCATGTTTGGGCACCCCCACCCCTGTTCCAAGGCTTCCTGCACTATAAATAGTTATGCACATCACTTCCCTGTAAATAGTTTTGAATGGCACTGTATTTGCACACATTTTGTTTTGAGTAAAGCCCATTTATTTGTTCATCACACCTGTGCTGTGGTTGTTGTGCAGGGGTTGGGGGGAGGTGAAGGGAGGGATCATGGTGGTGATGGGGTAGGGCTGTGAGCCCAAGGTCCCTGCTGAGAGTGCCCTGGGGAGGGTTACTGGGAGCCATGGGAGAAATGCTCCCTCTGGGCCTTTTGGGTCCACAGTCTGTCCTGATGGGCCTGGCAGATGGTGGCTGTGGCTGGCCACTCATAAGCATGCTCTTTGTGGCCAGTGGCCGCCCTCCACTCCAGGAGAAAGGCCTCCCCTTACCCTCCACAATGTTGTGCAGGACAGAACATGGTGCCACAATTTGCTGGATGTTGTGCTCCCCCACATCCGGGTTGGTGAGCAGGCACCTGAAGCATGCCTTGAGGCAGCCAAAGGGGCACTCAGCTTGCATCCTGGCCCGACTGAGGTGTATGTTGAACAGTTCCCAGCTGAGGTCCAGCTGGCTGGTAGGGTTTCATCAGCCAGGGCATGAGGTTGTAGGCTGCTTCCCCCCACAATTCAGAGTGGCATCTGAACGTCCCTGACTGCCAGCTCACAGTGGAGGATGAATGTGCCCGCTCCCAGACTCCATCACAGGCTGGAATTGTGGAACACATAGGTGTCGTGTGCCCAGCCCACCCACCTGCCGTAAATGCCCATGAACTGTCCACAGTGGCTGACCAGGGCCTGCAGCACCATTTAGAAGTACCCCTTGTGGTTTATGTACTGGGATACCCTAGGCATGGATCAGGATGTGGGTCCCACTGATGGCCCCAGTGCAGTTTGGGAACATCAGGATGGTAAATCCGGCCACGACCTCATCAAGGTCTTCCAAACAGATGACCCTCCACAACAGGATCATGTTGATGGTTGTCATGACCTGCAGAGGGAGGCAACCGAACACACACTTTGGAGACTGAGGGAGGGAGTGCCTGGCCCTTGTGGGTCCCCATCCTCCTCCTGTCCCCCAAAGCTCTCCAGGACCCCCACCCCCATGAGGCCATCCCCCCAGCAGCAGTGCTGTGCAAGGGTGGGACAGCATGGTCCCCCAGGGGTGGGACTTCTCCCCATCCCAACCCCACCCCTTACACCCCAAACTCCATTTCCTGAGGGTCTCCCTTTGGTGGGACACCCCTTGTGACCCCCAGCCTGAGAGTGAGGAGAGCCCTGGTGGTGGACTTCCCCGTGCTGAACTGGTTGGCCACCAAATGGTAGCTGTCAGTGCGTGCAAGCTTCCAGAGGGTGATTGCGACCCGCTTCTCCACAGGGATGTCAGGCCGCAGCTAGGCGTCTGTCTCTGGAGGGCAGGGGCAATCTAGGCACACAGATCCGGGAAGATTTCCTTTTGCATTCTAAAATTCTGGAGCCACTGCTGGTCGTCTCACTGCCCCATGACCAGCCGGTCGCAGCAGTTGCAACTGCTGCAGTGCCTCCAAAGCCACCTGTGCATCAGTTTGTGTGTGTGTGCAAGTGTGAACACCCTGCAGCCATGGCAACATCCTTGCAGTGGTCTTAGGCTCGCCCTCCATGAGGAAGAGGGGGACAGCTTTCAGGAAGTTCAGAAGCTGCTACAGCATCTCGGTGTGGGGCCACCACAAGTCTGGGGGCAGCTCCAGCAGCATGGCTCTCAGGAGCCAACTGTGTTGCCCACCAAGGTGTGAAGACCTGTGACAGTTGTGCTATCCCTCGAGGAGGTAGGCATGCTCATAGCAGAGGCAGGGAATGAATATCTGGAAGAGGGAGTCACTTCAAGGGCATCTCTTGCCATGGCTTCCCTAAGGAAATGATGACTTGCAACCCTGTCTGACGGGTTTCTGGGTGGCCATTTTGCTAATAGGGTGGCCAGGCAGTCCAGCCATTCCCTGTTGACAGAGCAGATTGCTCTTTCAATCTGCCTTGCGATCTGGACACGGTCTGTCCACAGAAGTTTTGTCGCAAGATATCTTCCAACACAAACTTCTGCTGAGAAATCCCTGCAATCTAGACACAGCCTACAGAGCATATTTTGTAATCCTTTAACAATTTTCTTGCCTGCTCTCAAAGCCCTTTCTGATGTATCTACATCCTTCTTGAATTGTGAATGTCAGAACTGGAAACAACAAGAGTCCTGTGGCACCTCATAGACTAACAGATATTTTGGAGCATAAGCTTTCATGGGCAAAGACCCGCTTCGTCAGATGCAACTGGACACAGCATTCCAGCAGCAGTTGCACCAGCGCCGAATGTAGAGGTAAAATAACTTGTACTCCTACTTGAGAGTCCACCATTTATGCAGTCACAGCTTTCACTTTGTACACCTCGGGTGATGATTTTCAGCCTTTTATCCTTCTGCTAACCCTCACTAAGTCACTTCCTTTTCTGTGATCTCATATTTACTACTTGCGGCCATTCCTCAGTTGGACCTCAGAGCCCTTTGTCATTTTTCATGACAGCCAGTAGAGTGTTTTATGGGGTGCATCTTGCATCTGAGGGCTGCTTTCAAGTGGTTAAGAAAAACTGGAGGAGAAAAACTATTTGCTTTTGGCCACATTTTTAGAATCTCTCACTCAGACTAATGAACACAAGCGTAATTCAACTTTGGTGTTAAATGGCTTAATTTGGCCCAGTGATGGGAGCAGAGAAGGGGAAGTTTGAGGGATTTTATCCAACCAGCTTTAATATAGGAATATCAGAAAATCTGAAGAAATAGAATTAGTTACTGTATTTTGATGTATAACCACCTGTAAAAATATTCAGTCTGAAAGTACCATTGAATCATTGTACTTATAGCTTCTTAGTGGCTTGTCTGTTTTTATCTCAATCATGTGATTAAATTAAATTGTTTTATACCCAGATTTGTTTACTATTAATGTCAAGGCTTCATAACTCATGTGCATGTCTCATGAAGGCCTTTAATTAAGAAAATTTTAGAATCTGGTGATTTCTGTGGGCTCCTGTGACTAGACACTGATGGTTCTGCTGTACTTGTCTCTCTTCACAAGTGTTTTAGAAAGCTGCAGAATCCTTTGGGATTTAGTACATGGATTTTGCAGTTGTAATCTCCACTGCAGACCTTCCCGGCGAACCTGGTAGGCTACGTCTATGCTATGAAGCGGTTTGAAAGGGTGGCTTTCGAAAATACCCTTCGAAAGACAGCCTTTCAAAAAGGAGAGTCCATACAGCCAAATGGGGATTGGAGCTCCGACTCGTGCTTTTGAAAGGCCCAACCAATCTTCTGAAAGAGAACATCCACGTGACCCAGTGTGCCCTTTTGAAAGTTAAAGGGCCAGGAAGCGCTGCAGGCAGGGTCGCATGGCAGGCAAGCATTTCAGGGGCTGTCACCAGCCACTCCTTTAAAGGGCCCCTCTCCAGGACCATTGGCATGCGCATGCTGAGGGCTGGCTAGCCGTCCACAGGCACACAGAAGGTGACCATGCAGAGAAGGCACTGCAGGGCACCCCATGAACCCTGAGCAGTTCCCACCCCTTGCCACCCATCCAGACTATGGGCAGTATGCTGACCACGGTGCTGGCTATGGTAGCTACCATCCTGGAGGCTGTCCTAAGGGTGCAACGTCCTCTCCCAGTCCCCTGGACCATCCGCCGCTTGTGTGGCTACCCCACAAGCATGGACTGGTGGGACCAGCTAGTGCTGGAGGACTGGGGCAACGACCAGTGGCTGCAGAACTTTAGGATGACCAATGGGATATTCCTAGAGCTGTGCCACTGGCTTGCTCCAGCCCTCCAGCACCGTGACACCCGCCTGAGGCCAGCGCTCCTGCTCCAGAAAAGGGTGGCATCACCCTCTGGAAGCTGGCCACCCTGGACAGTCACCGACCTGTTGGCCACCAGTTTGGGGTGGGCAGGGCCACTGTCGGGGCCGTCGTTAACGAGGTAAGCCATGCTGAGGTCACACTCCCATCACAGGCTTGGGGATGGCCCCTGACACAGATGAGGGAGGGGCCAGGGATGGGGTGCCTGCAGAGGGCAGGAGGAAGGTGTCCCAGGGAGGAATGCCCTGTAGGGGATGGGGTGGGGACAGGGCGGGCGGGCACGCAGTTCCCCAATCCACACTCACGAGCGTGCTGTCTCCTCATGCCCTGCAGGTCGTCCAGGCCATCAACAAGGTCCTCCTCCGGCAGCTGATCCACATCAGGGACCTCGATGACGATGCCCTCAGGGGATTCAATGAGTTGGGCTTCCCCAACTGCTTTGGAGCACTGGATGGCACCCACATCGCCATCCGGGCCCTGGAGCACAGCGGCGGGGCTTCCGTAAACCGCAAGGGCTACCACTCAGGGAGCCACAATGATCCATACACACACACACCCTGCACACACGCGCACGCATGCACATACACCTCTCCACCCCCTTGCCGCACACACAGGGGTAAGCACAAATAAACCTTTTACTGAGCATGTACCAAGCAGCTGTGCGTCTTTGTAACCTTACAACCTATTTACAGGGGGGTGGGGGGAACTATGAATGTGTGGGAGGAACTATTTATAGGGGTGGCCTGGGGCAGGGTGGGCAGACAACAATGCTCCAGGAGGGCTGGGGGTAGGGGTGGGAGGCCTTAGCCTTTGATGGGCGTCGAGGGATGGGATTCCTGTTGCCTGTGTGAGCCCCTCCCCCCCAGCATCCAGGGGCCCCATTGGGGCTGGGCTGGGGCTAGGAGCACAGGGAGGTAGGGGCGTGGCTGGGCTGCAGCATCCATGGCCTCTCTGGGGTCAGCATGTGGGGAGAGTTGGGCAGGGGGAGCTGCCTCCACGTGGTTGGCCCTGATCACGAGCGTGTGTGCCAGCTGGCCGCCACCCTGTCCCAGGCCTGCACTCCCATCACAAGCCACTCATGCAGCACGTCCATGAGGTCCCACAGGGCTGCAATGTGGGCAGGGTCCCATGTGTCCTCCCTGCCCTGGTGGTACCGGTGTATGGCTTGGTGGTGGCCCCATGCCATCCCTGGTCAGGGTATGGGCCGCTCACCCTCACCGTCTGTGGTGGGACTCCCTGGTCATTGGATGGGGCTCGGCTGGCTGCCGGGTGCTGGAGCTGTGGAGACAGAAGGGGACATGGGAATGGGCCATTAGTCCCATGCAATGGCCCCTGTGTGCCTGCCCCTCCTCTCTCTATCCCGGGGGCCCTGTGATGTCCAGATCCTGGAGTTCCCTGCATAGGTGGCATGGGCATGAATTTCCCTTTGCCCCTGCCCCCGGTCCCTCCACAGCTGTGCTGTCCATTGTGCTGTCCAGGCTGCTTGGTGCTGAGTGCCACGCACTGGCCACTCTGGGGCCTAGGGAGTGTGGCCATCCAGGCTGCGCCGGGGCCGCTGGCTGAGGGGGAGGGGGAGACTGCGACCACTCCAGATGGTACCAAGTGCCCCCTCTCAGGGTCCCAGGGCAACTGGCATGCATGAAACCTACCTGAGGGTCCCTCCAGGAGCTCAGGTGTGGCACAGGTGAAGGGACCCCAGCTGGACGGCCCAGATGGGATGTCGATGGCAAGGGCCCCCTCACTTGAGCCCTCATCATCACTAATGGTTTCCAGGTGCCAGACAGTCCACTGTGGCCTGGTGGTGGCTGATGGTCCTGGGTGGTCCTCGCTCTCTGTCCCTGGCTACAGCTTGGTCGGTACAAGCAGGACGACAGCTGGGGCTGCCACCTCCTTGGGGTCGAGGAGGCGGTCCTCTTCTATAAAGTAGGGGCAGCTGGTGGGCGTTGCCCCCGACTGTCCGGCCCCATCCTAGGCCTTACAGTAGCCCTGTCGGAACTCCTTGACCTTTGACCTCATCTGGTCTGGGGTGTGGGTGTGGTGGCCCTAGCTGGTGAGGGCCTTTGAGAGGTGCTCAAAGGCAGCTGTATTCCTGTGCTGGACCCCCGTCTGGTGCAGCACCTGCTCGTTTTCCCAGAGGGAGAGGAGGCCCTGGAGTTAGGCCTTCATCCAGGAGGGGGCCCATCTCTTCAGGGCCTGGCTCAGCTCCTGGGGGGGCCTCCCTGCTGTCCTGGGGGTGGGTGCTTGGGATGAGCGGAGGTCTGGGGTGCTGGCCATAGGTCCAGGGAGCACAACAGTTTGGCTGGGACGTCTCTGAATGCAGCGTACTGGTGAGTAGTGTGGACTCCCTGCTACCAGCACACTTTCAGCTTCCTGCCTAGGGGTTGGTGGGAGCCTGTGTCATTAAACCCAGGCAGATGCAGGAGCCATAGAGCTCCACTTGCGCCATAAGCGGCTCCTCTACCCACCAGCTGATTGGCACCATGGAGGACCCCCTCTTTCAAAATAGTCATCTGCGGAGTGTCTACACATGCTCTCTTGCGAAAGAGATTTGAAAGGGAATGCTCTTCCCACCACAGGAACGAAGGACTGACTTCGACGGAACAGCCCTGTTCTTCAAAGTTAGTTTTGAAAGACTGTGGTTTGTGTGTAGGCACTCCAAGCGTAATTTCGAAATTAATTTTTAATTTAATTTCAAATGTACTTGCTAGTGTAGATGCAGCCGTAGTGTTTTAGGGAGGGGAAGAGTGTGTGTATGCTTTCAGTAAATTAAACAAATTTGAGATGCCATCAGATTAGTTTAGGCTGAAAACGTTTTCTAAAAACAGCTATAATTTTTTCTTTCAAATTGGATTGAGGTCATTTGAATTTTAGTAAGCAGTAAAGGTAGGAGATGTTTGGAGTCCAGCAGCTTCCTGGAGTGTCCATGAACAACAGTTGAGTGAAAGCTGGAGAGTGAAAGTGACTACTTCACATGTGTTATGAAAAGTGACAAAAATTCTTGATGAGTAAAGGTCCACATCTTAAAATACTTCTCACTCTTATTAGAAGTTGAAAGAAACTTATTAACTTAAATGTTAAAACTCCAGATGCCTGTGATAGTTTACAAAGGCAAATAATGAAACTAGTAGTTTCTGGGCTAAGAACAAAGAGACTTAAAAAACAGATTACATAGAGAAATTTGTGAGTTGGAGTTCATATTCAAATTTGACACATTAACACTTGGTATGAACGAAGACAGCTATTACCTTACGCATTACAAGGACTGCTTCCCTTCCTTTGATTCTCATAATTATCTCAGGCAACACACTTAACATTCCCCATCCCTCACCCCCCTCGTTTAGTCTTATGTGCTTGATTTGTCACTTTTTATTGTTTTTTTTTTTTACCTCTGTTCTTATAGATGTCATTCTGTACTGGAAATGCTATTGATCTGATGAAGTGGGTCTGTCCCATGAGGACTCATCACCAAATAAATCATTTTGTTAGTCTTTAAAGTGCCACATTTCTGCTATTTTGTTTTTTTAGGAAAGCTAGTGAAAGTGCATCATTAACAGAGTTGAAAATCTGCTCTTGTCATTCAGGGAAATAACTCACTTATAATTGTTTCTATATATGCTTTCATAAACAACTTTTGTTAAAAAAATAACATCAAGTTGATAGTTTTGACTGGTGAACTAGGAAGTTCAGTAGTACGTCTTGCATTTCACTCCCTGATTCTAAAAACCACTGTTTTTTCAAATATCCTTGTGAGGGATGAAGCATTGGCTATGGTGCTTAATTATCAGTTCTATTAATTTGTACAATAGCTTCATGAACTCATCGATCTAGCTGATTTTGCTTATGTGATTTAATTGTACATTGTTACTTGATAAACTTTATGGTTGTGACCTTGATGTGTACAGCTTTATTTGGTAGAGTTTCTTCATCTGGATTATTTTGTGACTGTATTTACCTGTATTATTTTTGTGTGTCTCTCCTATTTCATGTAGAGGTGCTTGAAACAGTGGATTTTATAGCTCCTAATGAAAGAGTTGTTTTCAGAACCTGTGAGAGAGAGAAGAATCGTGTTGTCTTTCAAATGGTAAGTAATACACAAGAACAGTTACATTTCTGACATCAAAGTAGATTAATTTTTTTTACTAGCGCTGTACTGTTTAAATATATCTAAACATAGTTCTGTGTCAGATATTAAGAAGCTCCCAGATTTCCCAACTGGGGTTGTTTCTGGATTCTAATTTCACACGAATGGTATTTAAGATTTCTAATCTGTTATACATTGTGGACCACAGATGCAGCTTATTTCTAGAGTATCTTATTTTAGCTATATGTTTAAACATACTAGTACCAAAGCTAAAATATAATGAAATAAGATTCTATTGTTGTTTTTAATTTCACGAAACAGAACTCATAGCTACGACATCATTTGTGCTTATCAGTTTTAGTAACATTCAGCACTTTTTAGTCAACGTTCCTAGTTTTCCTTCATTTAGTTAACTGATTTATTTGCATATGTCAGTGCAGTAAATAACAGTGAGGCTTAACATTTCAAAATGTCATACACCTAATGGAAGAGAGAAGGATATCATTGGTACCCCACATAATGTAGTAAATTCTTTCCTATCCGGTGGCCCTAGAGCTGGGAAGTTGCCAGATAGTCAAATATTCTGGATAATAGAGAGGTATATCTAGCATTGCATAATACTAATGAAATACAAGACTAGATATTAAGAAACAAACAAAAATGTATGCAGAGTATTTTATTTACCAACAGTAGTATTGTACCCTGTAAACTTATAGGCTGGGTCTACATGAGCCCCTTCCTTTCGGAAGGGGCATGTTAATGAGCAGGTTCGAAAGATGCTAATGAGGTGCTGCTATGAATATGCAGCACCTCATTAGCATAATGGTGGCTGCGGCAATGCAAAAGTGCGGCTTTCGAATCACTCACTGCCCGTGGAGATGGAGCCTTCCAAAAGGACCCCCCAGTTTTTGAAAGCCCCTTCTTCCTATCTGGTGTAAGGAAGAAAGGGCTTTTGAAAACTGGGGGGTCCTCCACGGGTGGCATGCGATTCGAAAGCTGCACTTTCCAATTCCCGCAGCCGCCATTATGCTAATGAGGTGCTGCATGTTCATATTCATTTGTGTTACATTGTGGGCCCTGATCCTACAAACGTTTGAATGTGTTCTTAACTTCATACAATGTGTAGGGCAACCATATCTCCCTGTCCCATATTTGGGACAGGGAGATATGGGGGGAGGGGCAGCTCCTCCCATCTCCACCAAGCCCCAGGGAGCCAGGAAGAAGGCAGCAGCCACTAGTGCTCCCCCAGAGCCCTGGGGTAGCGGTAGCTCCCAGAGCTCCCAGGGAGCCCCAGGGAAGCGGCAGTCTCCAGCCCTCCACCAGAGTCCTGGGGAAGCAGCGGGGATGGGGCAGCTGCCCATGCTCCCCTGGTTCCCTGAGGCTCAGGGAAGTGACTCCCATCAGCAGCTGCGGTGGAAGAGGTCAGCGGGGGAGGGCGATAATACGGGACAGTTAGTCCCTTTAAAAAAATAAGTAGGGATCATCCCTCCTAATTCGGAATGGATGGTCACCCTAACAATACGCCAACTTCAAATACATCTTTAACTTATTGATTTTGCTCTCTAGTAGTGGGTCTGTGTCAGATAACACATACATTCATTTTAAAGTGTGCATAAAATGTGTAATCCTACATAAAAGCATTTATTATAAAACAGTATCAAGTGAACAGATACTGATTTACGTCCTTTTGCCCAACAGGGATCAGCTGATGCTGAGAGAGCCTTGGCTGTAGCCAAGCTAGTGTAAGTTCTCTTAGAAACTTATCTTAAAATAATTTTTTCCTGGGCTTCCAGAAGTTTAAATTTAATCTTTAAAGATCTGTTTTCAGTTTTATCCAAATGGTGCTGGCATTTGAAACTAGACATTGAAAACTTCTGTTGCAGTATTTTTCCCTAGTCTTTATTATTGTTGTTTATTTATAAGCCTTTAAAAAGGAAACAAATATTTTTAAAGCAGAGAAGTAAGGTGTAAGAATCTTGTGCAATTTGCAGAGCTAATAGGGCAGACAAAAGTTCCATATCCCACTGGCAAACTGCAGCAGAGTTCACCATCTAGAAAGATCAGTGGGGGAGCAATCTGCACGGCTTGTGCTCCTGCTCCCATTCGCAATAGTGATTTTTTTTCAAGGCTCAAGCAATTACTTTTCATGCTAGTAGCTGCTTTGCAGCATTGTATTAGGCATGCTAGTTCTCTGTTTGCAACATGTTCTTCTTTAGGTGCTGTGTATCTGCTGATAAAGCCCTGGTGGCCAATTTCTTCTATTCTTTTTGATTTTAAAGCACTCAGCCAGGTAATATGTGTTAAATAGAAGAAAAACATTAGAAAGTGTATGTTGGTAATGGTGAGGAATATAACTTTTAAATCCATGTAATCTTTAACCTGAGAAAAATGTTGCGAGATTTCTCATTTACTTATATATACATATATTTTGCTGGATTTGAGTTTGTGGGGGAGAGCATCCTAACTACGTTTATTCCCAAAGGGTCTAGTCTTTGAAATCTTCCATAAAGAAAATGAAATTCTTAGATAAGTTTTGAAATGTCTTTGGAGACCACTGTCTAAGCTAGCAAGGAGATGAAAGAAAAGATTCAGTGGTTTCGGAAAAAAATGACAAACTTCAGATTCTAATCTGAACTCCTTAGGGATGGAAATCTCATTCAAGCAAGCTTTCTGGCAAGATGCTTTTTTCTGTTTTCTAGTCTGGAATATTTGGGGGTATGTTTTGCTGTTCTTCTTCTTCTTCCTGTCTTTTCAGAGAGAATGATGTAGCTGCTATTGATGTCAACATGGGCTGTCCAAAAGAATATTCTACTAAGGCAGGTTGATTTTAATACTTTTAGATATTATCTTTTCCTCTTAGAGGCACAGGATATAACACGTTTTCTGTTCTTTTAGTTCTGGCACATTCTTATTTGTTGTTCTCTGTTCTGAATGTTATGGTGGTTAAATTATTTATGGTTACAGTGAGTCATTTTATTTTTGGCTGCAATTGTGATCTCTTGTCTGTATCTGTGAATTGTTAACTGCATTTGTCCAGCGCATTAGAAGCATCAGGCCAGCCATTTTACTGTTGATCTTTCTCTCTGATTAGTCGGTATTTGGGCCCTTGCAGGCTGTTTAAATAGGCAGAAGAAGTTGATGAAATTCAGATATTCCCTAGGTGCTGTCCTACTTAGTTATAAAAAATGTACATTCAATCCTGTTTTCCTGAACAGTGTAAGAACAAACAGGAGGTGGTTTCCTTGAAAGAGAATTTCAAGTCTCTGACCATCCAGTATTGTGCTCAAAAATAATTTCTTTTGGCTTCGTCCTAGGGACATCCTAAAAGTGCTTCTCTTGCTTTCTGCTGGCTTTTCTGCTGCTTGATCTCCACTCTGTTGCTCTCCTCCACTGCAGTCAAATCAATCCCGCTGTTCCTGTTATCACTGAAGTAAAGGGAATTTCATTGCCCACTCACTTAGGCTTAAGGAAAAGCTACCCGCATTCTCTTTAGCATGACATTATGATTGGAAGGTCCTCTCCATCTTAAATAATATTTCATGTTCAGGGATTCAGAAGCTTTAGAATGCTGCACGTGCTGTTCATCACACCAACTTATTCACAGGGATAACTAGCTTGTTGCATGAACAGAAAGCCTGGAAGCTTTGCTCTAAGTAAATGTAGTGCTTCTTGGAATCGGGGAAGAGGTGCTTATGTAAATGTCCCCTGAGTTCAGTGCACCACAGTTCTGTACTGGAGGGTCACAAAACCTAGAATGTCAGCCTTCTGGTGATCATCACTGAAATACCAAACTAATTTCATTAGCCAGTTTCCTTTAAATGACATATATTGTGATTTTAGCCAGGTGATACAAATGAGTCTGATTTGCAGCTTCGTTTAACTGTAGATATCAGACTTAGCATGAACATTGACTGGTATTTTAATTTTTGTTACCATTATCTGTTGTAATAGAAAAAGCTAATATTTATTCCACTCTCACATGAAAAAGTAGCACCTCAAAATAAAGAGACAAATAGAATTCATACTGTCATTCCCAGAGCCAAAAATCTGTTATCTTGAGGAGCAAAACATGTCTTCTGTATTTATAGCTCATGAATATTAAACAAATACCAAATATTCATTGGTACCAAATGATGCTGATTAGTTAAATCACACACACAATCCTTAAAAATAGAATGATTGCTAAATAAAACGTTAACTTGAAATGCATGATATTTTAACAACAGTGAAATCACAATATTTGAATAGAATGAACACTTTCATTAAAATGTAATTCTTGATCAGTTGCTGTTGTCCATTATATCATTTTCCTATGCAAGTCCATGGTTATTTGTAACAGAGTAATATTTCCGTTATGGAATTATATCAAAGGTATAAGTAACAATATAGTTAAATATAAATGATATATTTTGGAGGTGGAAATTAGATTTTGGTACCTTGAAGCATTTTGTTGTTGAATTGTGAAAAATATTTATTAAACTGTAAAATTATAAATGTTGACATATTAAATTTAGGATGTACATTTCAGCATCTTTCAGAAAAATGGTATATCTTTTTACAAAAGAATTATAGATAAAATATGTTATACAATAGTGGTGTTTATGTGGGTGGTATAATAAATGTACCATAATCTTCAGTTTTTGAATTAAATGAGTATAGTGTAATCAGAAGGAAGCTTAAGAAAGATTGAATACAGATAGAGCTGGTAAGAATACATTTAGTCAACATTTTCTAATGCTTTCTAAATGTAAGACTGTTCGTTTTCCATTGGAAATTTTAGGTAGAAATGTTCTATGCTGATCCTGCTTCAAGCTGAATATTTTTGGAAAGTTAAACAAAAAAAAATCATCTGTTTCCTAGTTAGAAGGAAGTGTTTTGCTAAAAGATAAAAAACAGACAAAACCCCCAACCTACCAAAGAAAACCACAGCCCACTTTGGTGAGGATAATTGACCGAGTTATAAACCCTGGAAAATCATAATTTGCACATGTTCAATAGTGGCTTGTTGGTAGCTGGCAAATTTTTTTTTCCGAGCATTGTGGCTGCAGGGCCTGAACAGTGCTTTCCTTGCATTTGCATTTCCTGGCTTGTATGATCCCAGGCCCCAGAGCTGAAGGTACAGATGCTATCTGTTGTGATCTCAATGCTTTCCTGATGTTAGAGTGGCAGAATGGAGACAGATAAGGAGTCAGTCTTACTAGGATGGGGTGAAACTGGGGCAGAATGGGGAAAGACAGTGATTAGGGCTGGAGGGACTACAGTGAGCTCAGGATTCCAGAGATCTAGCTTTATTCTCTTGTTTAGCCAGGTAGCTGTGAAGCATTGCTGGCAGAGTTCATGACTCATCCCTTTCTAGTGGCTAGTTCCATATGGTAGCCCATAGTTAAGGTGTCAGTTGTTCCAAGAGCTCAAGTCATAGGAGTCTGTTCTGTGAATCTAAAAGTCTGACTGGTATGATGCGACATGATAGAATTTGCTTTTTTAGTTTTCCTTTCTTAAAAATTAAATTTTTGAAATGTATTATTTCCTATGATATGTGAACATTTAACCCTCTCACAAGTTAGCAGTTTTCTAAATTCAGGTTGTATGCACAACATAATGTGGATCCCTTGTTCGTATGTGTTACAATAGACCAATACAGATTATATAATTAAAAACGATAGGTTTAGTATGTAACATGCTGCTTTAAATAAAAGGTGTCATTTGAAGAGTAGCAGTAAGGTATTTTAATTTTTGGGGGGACATGTTTAGGTTTTAAATTATTTTCAGGAAATAGATGTGCATTTTGGCTGATTGCATGTTGGAAGTGGAAGATTGTTGTGGAATAGTGTGGTCAGAATTCTTGTAGGTATATACAGATTTCACTGTTTCAGCTAAAAGTAAGATTTGAAATCAGTTTCACAAATCAGTGCAAAAGACTTGATGAATATATAAAAATCTTCTGTACTTTGGCTATTATGATCCCAGTCCAGCAAAATGCATAAGTATATTCTTAAATTAAGTATTTTGCAATTTTTTGTCCTATTTTACTTTAAGCCCATGGTGTTGCAGGGAGGCTCGTGTAGTTACTTAGTATTGTTTAAGTGGTGATTTCCTTGATTTTTAGTGGTGACGTGTATAGGAAATTTAAAGTTAACTAAACATTTCTAAAATGTAGGAATATATATATATGTACAAGAATTCTATATATTGTGACCTGCTATATTGTCTACTACATTTAAAATAAAAATTTAATTAAACTAAACATACAAAAATACTCTCCCACTTTCTTGAGCCAACTGGTTTCCTTGGTGGATGAATATATCTTCCTACTTGGGATAGTAAAGGTGAATGAGTCAGATTTAGACTGAGGCAGGTAAAGTTTTATTCCAGCTTTGTTGGGAATGAACAAGTCAAAACACTATCTCTACACATACAACAATAAAATAATCCTAATTTTTTTAATTGGGATTTAAAAAGTACCCAAAAAGGCACTTGAGTAAATGTACAGCTACTTTGAAAAATGTAGTTAAGTAGAAGTCAAAGCAACCTTCTGGAAAGCTGATAAGGGAGGTAGTATTACATCTTAATTGTACTCAAGTATTCAAAAGTAAAATGTGGCTGTCCTATGTAAATCTATGGTTAACCACCTAAGTTATCATGGGACACCATTATTTTTCACATGTATGCACACAAACGTGTATATGCATATGTATGAATGTAGAGTGTATGTGGATATACAATAGATAATACATATAAAATGTGCCCCTGGCTTACAGTGCTCCTGGGCCAGGCTGCTGCAGGTGGGGATTGCTCCAGCCATGCTGGAGCTCCCCCCACTCGTGGTGGTGCTGCATAGCAGGACATTCCATGAGCGCCCCTCTCCAACCCGTTAGATCAGTTAATGGGTTAAACCTAGAATTTAACCTTCCTCACAGGTAATAATTAAACATTGTCATTCTGTATAATGTGATGAAGTGGGGGATACCTGTGTGTGTGTGAGTGGCTCACAGAGGGTGTGGGGCTCCTGCTGAGGGTAACCTTGACGACCAGGTAACACCTTTGTACTGCAGACAAAGGAGGAGGTGGAGCCTGAGGGGTTTGAATTGGAACTGGGAGTTGGAAGCAGTTAGTCTGGGCTGAGGGAGAGAAAGACAAAGGAGGGGGCAAGGCCCCAGCTCTGGGGGCCCCTCGGGGCCTCCTCTCCCCAACATGGATTGGACTGGCTGTCTCTGCCTGCTGCACTGACTCCTCTGTACGATGCTGTGTCCTGTCGGCTAATAAACCCGCTGTTCTCCTGCTAAGTGAGAGACTCTCCTGCCTACGGCCGGGGTGCAGAGCTTGGGGGACCCCAGAACCCCATCACACTGGTGTCAGGAGTGGGATGTTCTGCACCCCGAGGATGGAGCATCCAGCAGTAAGTGACCGGGGCCCCGGAAGAAGTGGGGCCTGCGAGACCCAGGTGTGCTGAAGCGCAGTGAGGTGCAGTTCCCCAAGGCGGAGGGGCCTGCGGCCGAACCCAAGCAACTGCGGTCGTGGTCCTCGAGAGGGGGTGTCACACCCGAGGAGGGGTTACTCCTGGGAATCTGCTGGAGTCGGTCCCAGAAGGTGGAGGGGCCGAGAGCCCAACCCCCAGGAACAAGTGACCCCTGAGGAGGCTGACGCTGAATGAGTTCTTCCCAAGACAGTGTGCTCATGGTCCCTGAGAGCGGGTGTCGCACTGAAGAAGGGGTTCCGCTGGGAGTCTGTTGGAGTCGGTCCCAGAGGGCGGAGGGGCCTACAGCCTAACCCCGGGCAGCTTGTGACCCGCAAGGAGCCTGGCACACTGAAGGGATTCTTCCAGGGATCGTGGGGTGCAGAGGGCATCAGCCTGAGAGCCTGCAACCACGCTGAGCAACTCCGCTGTGAAGTGGCAGCACCTGGAAACCGAATCGAGATTAAAGAAGCTGGACAAGGCAGCGTGGATGTGCAGTGGCGGAGCTGAGGGCTGGGGAGAATCCTGCAGAGGTGAGCCCGGATTGGGGCAGGGAACCCTAGACTGCCTGGAGCTCTGAACCGAGTGGCCTGCCACAGCTCAAGGAGGGAAGGAGCGATTCCAACCCATCATCTACTAGTGGCCAAGACAGACCTGCGAAGAGTTTTCCAGGCCTGGGCCGAGGAAGGTGCCTGTGCGTCTGTGCAGGAAAGCAGCTGATCCACTGGGAATGGCAAGTTGTCTGTGAGAGAAGCTGCTTCACCTTCTGTGTGTGTGTGGAGACCAGCCGGGGGGCTGGGACAAAGGAGAGAGTGTCTCCCATTGTCTGTCTGTGTTGAACAGCAGCAGCAGCCTGGGGAGAGAGCAGAGCCTGCGTTTGGAAAAGATGCCAATGAGGAAACTAGCCCATTGTCTGAGGAAGATTCCCCAGCCTGGGGTGGCTGGAGAAGGAACCACCAGAAAAGAGCATTCCAGGTGTGTCTCTGAATCCAGCCATGGGGGCTGGAGCAGAGGGAATGGCTCTGGGATGGGCAGTGGTGTCCCTGATAAGGACACTGGTCCTTGGTGCAAGAAAAGTGCTTCTGCTTCTGGGGAAGTGAATCCTTTGCCTGAGCCTGTGGGGGCTCGAGATGGAGCCAAGATCCCAGAGCTGGATCTGAGGGCAGCTGAAGCCCAGATGGGAAGTGGGCCTGCCTCTGTGTCTCTCAGGGGGGATGATGCTTTAACGTGGTCTAATCCAGTTAGTATCATCAGGGAATCCCAGAGACCAGACGATTCTGGTACTTATTCTTTGCCTGATGCTGAGGTGTTACTGGGGGGGGGTGAGAGGACTCTGTCCTACCAGAGTCATCCTCTCGCCAGGACACGAGAACAGACAGGCAATGGAGTTACGCTAACTGATGAAGATAAAGGAGCTGGTAGCAGAAGGGAGGAAAGGGACCCTTAACCTTCTGTCCGGTGGTACTGGCTGTCTGCCTGAAGGGGGATTACGTGGGAATCTGCCTGATGGGCCAGAAGTGATCCTGGGTTTAGGTGAAACCCAGGAGCTGGTTGTGGCTCAAGGGAGCAGTGCCCCTGTGGAGCCAGACAGGGGTAAGTTATTGTTTGGGGAAGCTCTTAAGGAAGAGAATTTCCCTGAAACTTTTCCTGACCCGTCTGTGGGGACTGCAGAAAATGGGAGTGAGGTGGAGGAGAATGAACAGGAAAGGTGCTTGTCTGTAAGCACCAGAGCAACCCTTTGCCTGGGGAGAAGTTTGTTTCAGCTCCTGATGGCCAGGACCTGCCTGAGTGTGAAACCACTGGCTGTGCTCTGGAAGGGTCCAAAGCAGGCAGTGTAAAAGTTTCTCAGGAATTGGAAGTTGGTGCAAGTAAAGTGAAAACTATCAGGGAATGTGAGCAGCCCTGCGAGAACCAAATAAAACAGCTGCACAGTCAGTCTCTGTAGGATGCAGGAGAGGGCCAGCAATTCCCCATCTCCAGATGGTGGAAACACTTATATTCTTATACTGGACTCCACTTCTGATTCCATGGGGAGGCAGTAGTTGGAGGTGGAAGGACAAAGGAGCTTTGGGCCTGGTGGGCCAGTAAGGGATAAACAGGGATTCCTTCATGTGGATTCTGCGTCTGGGACTCACAAAACAACTCTCAGAAAGCAGTTTGGTTTGCAAATTTCCAGACTGGTGGGGGGGGCCATCTCCCTGAGATCATCAATGGCCCAGCTCTTGTTAGAAGAGAGGGCACAGCCAGAGAGATCAAATTTCCACCCCAGGGGGCAAGAGAGAAGATTAGAACTTGATGGTGCTAAGAAAGGCCTCAGCCATTTATCCCCAAAATACCAGATTCTCAAGGAGGTTGCACAAAAGTTGTGGTCTACCAAAGAGCAACGTAAATGTACAGTTGCAATGGGTTTGTTCTGTTACTCACGCTGACTGCTGTAACCAAGGGGTGCTGCTACCAAAAGCTGTAGAATTGTACCATGCACTGAATGTTTAAAAAGAGCCATGTGACATGACGACATTGATGTAGAAGCATAAATTGTATGCTAAAGGAGTCTGTAACTCTGAAATGTCACCATTGTTCCCTGTAACTAGTCTTGCAACCTCTGACATGAGAAGGAACATTCCAAACCTATTGTGTGGCATGGAAGGGGAAACTGAGGCACACAGCCATTGTGGTGGTCTGGCTAAATGCCAAGGATGGAAGCATTTGTACCTTCCGTTACTGGACTGTAACTGAATTCCAGACATTAGCTGGAGCAGCTGTATGGACTGGTGGTCAGATGGGGCAGGACCCAGACCACAAAAGACCTGTTCGATCTGTTGGTGCTGCAGCGAGACCAACCAACCCAAGGGAACTAAAGGAACTTGCCCGGCTGCATCACATGAAAAGGGCCAAGACCAAGCTCCTGACTTGGAGCCTCCCCCAGCAGGACTATGATGTGGAGGTGGTGCACATCGAGGGGAGAACAGAGGGTACAGCCAATGCCCTGTCACAAGGGGAGAGCCCCGAACTTCCCCAGGTCACCAGTTGAGTGACCCCGCTCAGTTCGGTCTGGAAGGGGGGAGAGATGTGATGAAGTGGGGGATACCTGTGTGTGTGTGAGTGGCTCACAGAGGGTGTGGGGCTCCTGCTGAGGGTAACCTTGACGACCAGGTAACACCTTTGTACTGCAGACAAAGGAGGAGGTGGAGCCTGAGGGGTTTGAATTGGAACTGGGAGTTGGAAGCAGTTAGTCTGGGCTGAGGGAAAGAAAGACAAAGGAGGGGGCAAGGCCCCAGCTCTGGGGGCCCCTCGGGGCCTCCTCTCCCCAACATGGATTGGACTGGCTGTCTCTGCCTGCTGCACTGACTCCTCTGTACGATGCTGTGTCCTGTCGGCTAATAAACCCGCTGTTCTCCTGCTAAGTGAGAGACTCTCCTGCCTACGGCCGGGGTGCAGAGCTTGGGGGACCCCAGAACCCCATCACAATAATTTATATTAGAATGAGGGAGTATTTTACCATAAGGTTGTTACAGACTTTGGGATAAGTGAGAGTTGAATCTGGACCTAACCTGCTTATCAGTGTTCGTGTAGACATCCACATTGAAAACCCATTAACTGTGTTTTTTATTAAAGCATCATTGTAAAAATACCAAGCCTGTGAAAGCTGCCTCTTTTCCTCTGGCTGGCAGACTAAGGTAGCTCATCAGTAATTATTTTTACAATGAAGTATTTTTAGCATTAGGTAAAAATGTAGATTTTTTTTATATTTTAATGTTTATCTTGATTATCTTAGCTGTTTGGAATCCGACCTTCTAATATTCCAGCTGGTTTGAAAACATCACTAGTAAAGTGGGAAATAGTAGAAATGCCAAGGCTCACATATTGCCAAACATGTCCCTGTTGTGTTTATTAGCTTGATACTGCACAGACTGGATACTTATGTCTGAAAGGACTGTTGTTTTCCAGTAATGGAACATTTCTTTTTGTGAGACTGTTTGAAAAGGAAAGGTGTTTATTTTAGGCCACATGACCTTAATGAGAGGGAAGAAAGGCAAAGTTGTGCAATAAGTCTGTTTTGTAGTAGATGAACACGGAAACCTAGTGCCTTCTGCAGGGATAATAATGACAGTGCTTTTTCCCATCCCAACAATCATGTTTCTTGTGGGCATTGGTTACTTAAGGAACATAAAAATGATGAAGATGCTTTGAGGTAAGGCATGTTAACTAAATATTTCAGTTAGTTCCTTATCTAAGCTCTGACATTGGTATCATCTGACTCAGAAGATCATGCAAGAGAATGTAACTTACTGTTGAAAATTATAGATTAATCAATTCCTAGGGAAAGTTTGTTCTTAACCCATTTCACTTTTGTTAGCTTCTTCATTGAAGCATGAGAGCTTATATCCCTTCTAAAACTTTGTGTTTTGTCTAGTCTCAAGCTATGTCTACACCATGGTTTCCCAAACTGGGGGGCATGCCCCTCTGGGGTATGTGAAAGAAATTCCGGGGGGTCATGAGGTGACCGAGCCCCACCCCGACACTCCCCTCACCTAAAGAAAGAGCCGGCCTTTGCTTCCCGCTCTCAGCCCCTGCCATTTTATGTGGGTGACCTGGTGCAGCTGCTATAAAAAGCAGGCAGCCAGCGAAGACCCATGTGGAGCTAGCTGCCTCCTGCAAAGATGAGTGAGTGTAGGTTGCAGGGAAGGAGGGGAGTGGGATTAGATGGGAGGCTGGGGGTGCCTTGCTCAGGGGATGGGGATGGGCTAAAAGTGGGGGCCGCTGGTGGTGCCTGGCTTTGTGGGATGGGAGGGGCTTGGGCGGGCCACTCACGGGGCTTGTGAGGCTTGGGAAGCTGGCGGGTTTGTGGGAATTGTAGTGCTTGGGCAGCTGGCCCTGGCATTACAGGATTCAGGCAGCTTGGACTGGTGGCTGGCCCCAGCAGCATGGGGCTTGGGCGACTGGCCATGGCAGCACAGGGCTTGGGTGGCTTCGGCTGGCAGGCAGGTGGCTGACCCCAGCAGCATGTGGCTCAAGCGGCTTGAGATGGCAGATGGGCGGCTGGCCCTGGCAGCATGAGGCTTGAGTGAGCAGCTCAGGCAGCTGGCCCATGGTTGGGGCAGACGGCTGGTGGGTGGGCAACTGGTTCTGGCAGTGCAGGGCTCAGGCAACCGGCGGGCAGGCGGGTGGCATAGGGCTCAGGTAGCTGGCAAGCTGGGGCTTGGGTGGGTGGCTCTGGCAGCGCAGGTCTCAAGCAGGCAGGAGGCTGTTGTGGTCAGCTCTGGTGGCTGGCATGGGTCTCAGTAGCTGGCCAGCTGGGGCTGCACCAGGCACTTGCAAGGGGCCAAGAAAAACTATCTGTGCTTATTTTTGATTATAAATAAAATTTTATATCAAGTTTTTGTGTTTGTTTTAAATCACAAATTGAATTTTTTGTTAAAAGAGGGGGTTGGATGATGGTAAAGAAGAGGTGGGGGGGAAGTGAGGGTTTCTCAAAAATCTAAAGGGGGTATGATGCCAAACAGTTTGGGAACCCCTGGTCTACACCATGAGAAAATATCAATTTTAAGTAATTAGCCTGATTTTAGCAACTGCCTATCTTCACTGTAAACTGCATTAGCTCGATTTATGGTGCACTAAAATTGACATAATACCAATATCATAATATCATAGAGACCTGATGGATGAAACGTTCAGTTAGAATTTAAAATGCTGAATGAAGGGTAGCAAAGAAGCACCATGGCTTAAATCAAATTCATCAGCCTCCAGAGATGTCCTGTATGTGCCCCACAGTTCTGTGCTCTGGCCTCTTCCATCTCCACTACTCTCAGGTGCGGAGGAATTAAGCAGCAGGAAGACTGTTTCAATTCGGCACCTGGAAGCCCATGGCTGTGGGGTCATGAGAGGCTGAAAAATATTCTTCTTCTTCGAGTGCCCCGTGGGTGCTCCACAATAGGTGTCGGGCTCGCCCGGTGCCGCAGATCGGATCTTCCAAGCAGTTTCTGCCGGACCGTGCAAGCGCCGGTGCGCGCCGCTCCCTTGCGCGCTCCTGGCCACGTGCGCGATCCGGTCCCCGCCAGTTCCTCTTAACCGCCGTCGGCTGCAGACAGAATCCGACTAGGCTACGGCCAAGTTAGCGTATTCAATGGTTTTAACTGTTTTTTCTTTAAAGTTTTCAAGTTCTTAAGCTACTGTTAATTTAGCCAGTTGTTATTTTCAAAAAACAAACAAACAAACAAACAACAAGCGGGACGGCATTCAGTCCAGTCCTAGTAACAAGCGGAGCACCGGAGGCCAGGAGCCTAGGGCCATTAGCCCTCTTGCCGCGGCAGGCTATCGGAGAGGGGGAAAAACAGCACAGAGAAGGTGCTAAGTACCCATTAACAACTGAAAGACTCACCAAAAATGTCCTCTTCAGGATTCAAGAAATGTGAGTCCTGCCGAGAGGCAATGCCAGCGTCTGATGGGCACAGTCTCTGCATAAGGTGCCTGGGGGAGTCCCATGTCACGCACAAATGCTCCTTCTGTGCAAAATTAACAGCCAGAGCAAGGAAGGACAGGGAGATGTAGCTTAAAATGCTGCTCTTCGACAAGGCCCTCCAGCCAGACGTGCCGGAGCGGCCGCAGCAGGAGGGACCCTCCGGGGCCCATAAAAGGAAAGCCGCCTCCCTCACCCCATCAGTGCAAAAACGGAGGAAAGCCTCCCCAGCCCGATCCCTGCCAGCAGCAACAGCGAGCGGGATGGGAGGAACGCACAGCCCCCAGCCGCAGCAACAGCTGATCGGTGGCGGCACGGAGAGCCACGTAGATGCGGCTCAGCCTCCGATAATCAAACAGCTGCCCTGCACCGCAGGCAGGGCGGCGGCTAAACAAGTGCTGGTACCGGCGGCACCGCAAGCAGCGGCACCGACCCCCAGGGAACCGGCGGTGCAGAGCGCGCAGGCACGCAGCCTGCAGCCACCAGACGACACCGCCCGTGCGGCACCACCCATGAGCGTGCCGAGCACGGCCCGGACGGGGCCAAGATCCCCTACACGTCAGGGGGTGGAGCTACCCCCTCAAGGGAGGGGGAAGGCTGCACACAAAACAAGGCACCGCAGCCGCTCTCCAGACAGGGCTGCAGAGTTGCTTTCTCTCAGCCCTCCGCTTATGCTGCAGACTCCAACCAGAAGGCAGGGGTCCCCCCTAGCCTACCCAGAGCCCCCGTCTCCATTTTTACAAGCAGCCTCGCCCTGGCTGGGACCACCTTCACCCTTCCTGGGGTTTGAGCCGCTGGAATACTATCACAAATCACTCTCTCCAGTGTCCCAGGTCTCTCGACGATCTCGCTCCCCCAGATGCAGAGGGTATGCACCAAGGGAGTGGTCTAGGTCACCTTCCCAAGAACAGTGCCCATGCTGCCATGGTCGCCCCTATCACGCGGGGCATAGACACCACCGGCAATCTACCAGGGAAAGATCCCTATAGACGGTCCCGTATCCCCGAGGGCAATCGCGAACGGGGACAGAGACTCAAGTATCTCAGGGGGAACTGGTTATGGAACCCTGAGATTTTCCCTTGCAAGCTTCCAGCGAGAGGATGTACCATCACCAACAGGAACCGGAAGGGTCCAGAGAGGCGTACCCTAGTGGTTCCTCGCTCTCCTCCCCAGACGAGGCTACGGCCCCGGGGGATGTCCATCCTCCGGACGATCTCAAACAGTTTCAAGAGCTGTTTAAGAGGGTGGCCTTCACGCAAGGCATCCAGACAGCAGAGGTGCAAGAGAAACACCATAAGCTCCTCAAAAATCTGAGACCTCCGGCCTCCTCCAAAATAGCAATACCGCTTGATGAAGCAATCTTGGAGTCCGCCACTATGATATGGCAGACCCCTGCGACTATTCTGCCTGTCCACAAGAGAGCGGATAAGAAATACTTCGTGCCGGCGAAGGGCATGGAGTTCCTGTTCAGCCACCCACAACCAACTTCCTTGGTGGTGGAGTTGTCACAACAAAGATCAAAGCATCTCAATTCAAGACGGGGAACAGACAAAGATGCCAAGAAGCTAGAGCTGTTCGGCACAAAGGTCTACTCCTCCTCCACTCTACTGTTGCGAATGGCAAATTACGCAGCGCATTTAGCAAACCATAATTTCGACAACTACACTAGGTTAACCTCCCTCATGGACTTGCTTCCAGAGGGCAAGAAACCGGTGCTCAAGGCCATCGTGCAAGAAGGCTACGCGGCCTCAAGGACGGGAGTTCAGATCGCCCTGGATGTTGCGGACACAGCGGTACGCTCCACAGCTACGGCAGTGGTGATGCGAAGGGAGTCCTGGCTCCAGACTTCGGGTATACCGAGGGACCTGCAGGCAAAGATAGTCGATCTTCCCTTCGACTCACAGAAGCTGTTTGCTGAATCAACTGACTCGGTCCTTCATTCCAGTAAAGATTCGAGAGCCACACTTAGGACCTTGGGGATTTACACCCCTCCATACAGAAAGAAAAAGTACTACCCTCAACAAAGACAGTACCAGTACCAGCAACAGCGTCCCCAGTACCACAGGGGTTACGAGCAAGGGCGACATCAACAGCACCAGCAGTACAGAACTCCCAGGCGACGTTCCCAACAGAGCCGTGCGTCCTCGGGGCAGGGCCAAAGGCCACAAGTTTGACACACAGATCCAGGGCTGCGCCATCACTACCATCGCACAAGGTCATCTGAAGCGGCTATTCCACCATCGCCTCCGACCATTCTACGACCAGCGGCAAAGGATCACCACAGACAAATGGGTGCTGGAGATCATAGCCACGGGGTACGCCATCCCCTTCCAGTCGCTCCCACCGCCACGACCTCTACCCAGGCCCCACCTCCAGGAGGCCTCCCACATAGCGAGGCTCAAGCAGGAGGTAGACCATCTCATGCTCATAGGGGCAGTGGAAAGAGTGCCGGAGCAACTGCAAGGGAGAGGGTCCTAGTCGAGGTACTTCCTCACGGAGAAGAAGACAGGAGGCTGGAGGCCCATCTTAGATCTTCGAGGCCTCAACCGGTACCTGCGCAAGCAATGCTTTCGGATGGTCACAATCGCCTCCATCCTTACGGCACTAGACGATGGAGATTGGTTCGCAGCCCTCGACTTACAAGACGCGTATTTTCACATAACTATCCATCCGGCTCACCGGCGATTCCTCCGGTTCATGGTAGGCAAAGAACATTTTCAATACAAGGTCCTACCGTTTGGCCTGTCCTCGGCCCCCAGAGTCTTCACCAAGACCTTGGCAGTGGTGTCAGCCTACCTGCACAGACGGGGTATTTATATTCCCCTATCTGGATGACTGCCTACTCAAAGGGGCCTCGAAGGAGGAGGTACTACGCATGATACGCGTCACAGCAGGCACGTTCTGTTCACTCGGCCTGGTTATCAATCTGGCAAAATCAAAGATAGACCCCACACGGGACATAGAGTTCATAGGGGTACGCATAAATTCTATTACAGCGAGAGTGTATCTACCAGAGACTCGCTTTCGGGCCATCGGCTCCCTCATGCAGGTCATCACCTTCAGCCCTACGGTGCCGGTCCTGACGTGCTTACAGCTGCTGGGCCACATGGCAACGGCGACGTTTGTAGTGCAGAACGCCAGGTTACACATGCGCAGCATGCAGCACTGGCTGGCGAGCGTATACAAACCGGCAGCACACACCGTTCACAGGGTGGTGTCGCCCACAGCAGAGGTGCACAAATCCCTGCAATGGTGGGTAAACCCCAAGAACTTGCTAACAGGGGTACCCTTCCACCAACCACAAATATCGGTTTTTCTTACTACAGATGCCTCCCTCATAGGGTGGGGAGCACACATGGGCAAAGAGGTGACTCAAGGGCTGTGGTCCTCCACAGAGCAGTCACTGCACATTAGTATACTGGAGCTCAGAGCAGTGTTCAACGCCTGCAGACACTTTCGAGACCATATACAAGGCAAAGTTGTCGGGATCAGTACAGACAATACCTCCACCATGTTTTATATAAATCGGCAAGGAGGAGCTCGGTCCCGTGCCTTATGTGCGGAAGCAATCCGGTTATGGAACTGGTGCATTGCCAACAATATAATCTTGAAAGCCTCGTACTTACCAGGCGCTCACAATGTGAAGGCAGACCAGCTGAGCAGGCGTTTTGCACTCACGCACGAGTGGCAGATCCATCCCGATCTGCTACGACCGAATTTTCACTCATGGGGTTTTCCCCAGATAGACCTGTTTGCCACTCAACACAACAAGAAGTGCCCACGATTCTGCTCCAGGGCAGGACTGGGATGGGGGTCCCTGGGGGACACGTTCGCGATCTTGTGGAGGGGCCCCCTGCTTTACACTTTTCCTCCCACAGTGCTGATCCACAAAGTCTTGCAGAAAGCCAGGAGGGAAGGAGCCCGAATGATCCTGATAGTCCCAACGTGGGATCGACAGCAGTGGTTCCCCCTACTCCTGCGCATGTCGGACCGTCCACCGATGACCCTTCCGGTGGCGCCGGATCTGCTCACGCAAGCCCAGGGGTCCATAGTGCATCCGCACCCCCAAGGCCTGCGACTACAAGCGTGGTTAATCCACGGCTCAGCTCCCTAGAGAGCACATGTACGGAGGAAGTGCAGCAAGTCCTAGAAAGTAGCAGGAGGACTTCCACCAGGAAGACCTACAAGCAGAAATGGACTCGCTTCACGGCATGGTGTTCTACCAAACAGCTAGCCCCCCTTTCGGTGCCTATGCCTGTGATATTAGAGTATTTACTGGACCTCAAGAGAGGAGGACTCTCACTATCCTCGTTAAAGGTCCACCTTGCCGCCATTTCAGCTTTCAGACACGAAGAGGAAGGGCACACGGTGTTCGCCCATCCCATGGTTACCAGGTTCCTCAAAGGGTTGGTAAACCTATACCCCCCTCGGAAACCGCTTCCACCTTCGTGGAACTTGGACCTGGTGCTTAATGTGCTAACGGGACCACCGTTCGAGCCCTTGGCCACGGTTTCCCTCCGCCTCCTTACGATAAAGACGACCTTTCTTTTCGCAATCACGTCAGCTCGCAGGGTGAGCGAACTTGCAGCAGTTATGGCAACACCACCCTGCACTGTTTTTTCCAAGGAGGCGTTAACCATACGGCTGCATCCAGCCTTTGTTCCCAAAGTTTCTTCTGAGTTTCACATTAACGAACCTCTAGTTTTACCCTCGTTTTATCCAAAGCCTCATAACTCTAAGAAAGAGGCGCCCCTACACCTCCTGGACGTGAGGAGGGCGCTAGCCTTCTATATAGACAGGACCAAGTCCTTCCGGAAAACGGATAGACTCCTAGTCTCTCTCGCTCCCAAATCGAAAGGAGAAGGTCTCTCTTCGCAGAGAATCTCGAAGCACATCGTATCCTGCATAAAAATGTGCTACGAACTCAAAAAGACTCCTTTACTGGCCACTCCCAGGGCTCATTCCACTAGGGCGGTGGCGGCATCAACAGCCTTTTTCAAGGGCGTTGTGCTAAAAGACATTTGCAGAGCGGCGACCTGGTCATCGTATGACACCTTCGCCAAACATTACGCCCTTCACAGGGTATTCCAAGAGGATACCCGTCTCTCGACAGCGGTCCTCTCGGGGACAAGCTGCACATAATCCGATTACCCACCTCCTATCTTGGGTTATTGCTGGGTAGTCACCTATTGTGGTGCACCCACGGGGACACTCGAAGAAGAAGGAAAGGTTACTCACAGTAGTAACGGTGGTTCTTCGAGATGTGTCCCCGTGGGTGCTCCACTACCCGCCCATCCTCCCCGCTTCGGATCTCTGTTTAGTGTTTTGCAGGAGCATCCGAGGCGGTTGGTCAAGGAACTGGCGGGGACCGGATCACGCATGTGGCCAGGAGCGCGCAAGGGAGCGGCGCGCACCGGCGCATGCGCGGTCCGGCAGAAACTGCTTGGAAGATCCGATCTACGGTGCCGGGCGAGCCCGACACCTAATGTGGAGCACCCACGGGGACACATCTCGAAGAACCACCGTTACTACGGTGAGTAACCTTTCTTTTCTCTGCTATTAGCATGGCTATGGGGTGTGTGGTTCTGTATTGACCTCTGCTAGCTGCCCTTCTTTCTGCGCTGCCTGGCACCAGACGCTGCCCCTTCCTCCCCCGCCCCCACCATGTGCCAGGTAGTTTGTGGGTGGGGGTTGTGCTTGAACCAGAAACTTCTTTTCATCAGTTTACATTTTGTCCTGACCCTCACATCCCTTCCCTTCCCTCCCCCGGAGGCGCCACACAGTTTGAAACTCTACTGTGCCCAGCCACATTACATGGCTTGACCCCGAACTAATAAAAGGACATGCTGTGAGGGGTAGCTTGCGTGCAGTGAGGGTTCTGTAGCTGGCCAGGGGAAATCTCCATCGACAGCTTGGATATTGGGGGGCTGTCTGCTATTCGGGGGTCTTTTAACCTCCTGGGAGAATTCTCCCTGGGCAGTCATGATTTTTGGAGGCTGTGTGTAGTCGGGGGTCTTTTGTCTGTCAGAGGGAAGTCTCCCTCTGCAGACGTGATTCTTGTTCTAAAGGTCTTCTTTGCCCGGAGGTCTAAATCCAGATACAGGTGGTGGGTCCTGCCTCAGAGTGTCGGCCAGCATCCTGGGCACAGATTTAACCCTGCTGGACCTCCTTCACCTTCTCCTGGACTTCCTCCATGCTGCAGCAGGGGGTGACCTGATTCCGCCAAGGCAGTAGCCATCTGGCGTAGGCTTGGGCATTATACCACTTCACCTTGGGGTCTTGGTGTAGCTCCTCCTCACCCCACAGGTCCAGGAGGGTCAACACCTTTCACCCAGTCCAGGAGGGACCCGCCTATTGATGCGGCAGGCTGGCTCCTGGGACCCTCTGTATGATTCCTTGAGGGCTCAGGGAGTCTTGGGCTCCCTGCTGGTGTGCCAAGTAGAATGCTGGCTGGAAAGGAGTGCATGCAAGGATGTTTGCACAGCAGCTTGTAGGTCTGTCATTCAGGCACACTCAAATTTGTCACTAGAGTGTCTGGCCTTTGAGACAAAATTATTGATCTGAGGATCTTCTTTGCCAGGAGGTCTAAATCCAGATCCACGCCTCCAGAGATCCAGTGCTTTTGCATCCCGTTTTGAAAACTTATCGGTTGGGAAACGTGAAATCTTTTTTCTAACCTTTCCCAAGCATCTTACTACCCCTCCCCTCTCATCAGTTGTCAAAAGCACATCTCTAATACAAGCAAGCCAGATTCTGCCTGGAAGAAGGGACATTTGGTTAACAGGGCAGGGGAATGACGGAAATGAAATGCAGGAAATGAAAAGTGCGAAGACATTGTCAGATACCCACAGCCACTAGTGGGGCATTATTTTCCCCTGCTGCACCAGTGAAAATACCCAGAATGCTAGGGGGCTCAGGGAACTGTGGGATAGTTTCCCACAATACACTGCTGCAACAGTTGATTTTGGCAACCTGCATGTGGCAGCAATAAGTAGAGTTTGTGGAGAGTATGTGGGAAGGTGAGGATACTTAAAATCGAGTTGATATAACCCAGTGTTAATAAAATAATTTTAGTTAAATCAATTTTTAGCTTGTAGTGTACATGCAGACCCAGAGGGGTAGCTGTTACTTTAAGAAGTGGATCTTATTCAGGAAGGTGCATGACCTAAAATATTTGTTAATTTAAGGTGCTACAGGACTGCTTGTTTATGTTTTATGTATGTTTTATATTGTTTTATATTGTTTATGTTTCATCTATGTTGTAACTGTGGATAGTCTCATCTGTATAAATGTCTAATCCTTTTGTTTGAATTCTGCTAAACTCTTGGCAGACTTGTGACAAAGAAGTCTGTTAGAAAATTATGTATTCTGCTAAAAATGCTTGTTTTTATTATTTTTGAACATTTCAATTTCTTTGACTGTCCCCAAGCCTGGTATAATGAGAAGCTAGATCAGAATCTCTCTATACCATACAGTTTAGTTTCTACGATAAGATAACTGGCTCTGTGGATAGGGGAGAATCAATGGATATGATTTATCTTGGCTTTAGCAAAGCTTTTGATACAGTCTCCCACAATATTCTTGTCAGCAAGTTAAAGGAATGTGGATTGGATAAATGGAAGGTAAGATGGGTAGAAAGCTGGCTAGAAGGTCGGGCCCAGCGGGTAGTGATCAACAGCTCGATGTTGGGATGGTGGTCGGTTTCTAGTGGAGTGCCCCAAGGTTCGGTTCTGGGTCCTGTTCTGTTCAACATATTTATCAGTGACGTGGATGAGGGGTTGGATTGCACCCTCAGCAAGTTTGCGGATGACACTAAGCTAGGGGGAAAGGTAGATACACTGGAGGGTAGGGATAACATCCAGAGTGTGTTACACAAGTTGGAAGACTGGGCTGCAAAAAATTTGATGAGGTTCAATAAAAACAAGTGCAGAATCCTGCACTTGGGCTGGAAGAATCCCAAGCATTGTTACAAGCTGGGGTCCGACTGGCTTGGTAGTTGTTCTGCAGAAAAGGACCTGGGAGTTGTAGTGGACAAGAAGCTGGACATGAGTCAACAGTGTGCTGTTGTAGCCAAGAAGGCTAATGGCATATTAGGTTGCACCAAGAGGAGCATTGCCAGTAGATCCAGAGAAGTGATTGTTACTCTTTATCCAGCTTTGGTGAGGCCACATCTGGAGTACTGTGTCCAATTCTGGGCCCCAGTTATAGGAAGGATGTGGATACACTGGAGAGGGTCCAGGGGAGCGCGACCAAAATAATTAGGGGGCTGGAGCATATGACCTATGAAGAAAGGTTGAGGGAACTGGGACTGTTTAGTCTGCAGAAGAGAAGACTGAGGGGGGACTTGATAACAGCCTTCAACTTACTGAAGGGAGGTTGCAAAGAGGCTGGAGAGAGGCTGTTCACAATGGTCACGGATGGCAGAACGCAGAACAATGGTCTCAAGTTGCAGTTGGGAAGGTCCAGGTTGAACATTAGGAAAAGCTTTTTCACTAGGAGGGTGGTGAAGCATTGGAATGGTTTACCCAGGGAAGTAGTAGAGTCTCCATCCCTGGAGGTGTTTAAGTCTCACCTTGACAAAGCCCTGGCTGGGCTGATCTGATGGGTTTGGTCTTGCCTAGGGCAGGGGGCTGGACTTGGTGGCTTTTTTAGGTCTCTTCCAGCTCTATGATTCTATGATACATTATTTCATGTGCCTGTAGAGTGCTTTAAACAGTTCTAATCTTTTCTGTCTCTGTTTTCGTGATTATTTTCTAGTTATATTACCCTTCTTTCATCCTCCCCCCTGCCAATTCCTGCTGTGTTTTTGAAATAAGGTGATATTTTCTGGGCACAGTATTTTTGGCAATGGTGCATCATTGAGTTACATAAGTAAGTTACATCATTGAGCTGCATTCCAATCTTTTCAGTGCTACTTCCTTTTACTCAGTATTTTCTTTGTATCTTAATTTTTCTAAAACTTAACTAAGCAATCTTTTTTTCTCAAACTTGCCTATCTTTCTAATGACAAAAGGACCAAAATATTTTAAAACATTGCAGGAAGGAAAGTCATTTTCAGGACATTAAAAAAACGGCATGCTCCTCGATAGCTTGTTTTGGTGTACTGGCAAAACAGCAGGAAAAAAACTGAAAACCTGGTCGGCTTCTGGTAGAAGTTTTGCCAGTCAACATGTACTTGATTTTGATTTCATTGTATTGTCATTTTCTGAATGAAGAATATTCTGTCCAGAATTTTCCCCAGAGACCTAATGTCAACACTTACAGCTTGATGAATTTGTGTATATATGAACAGGGTGATCATGGAAGAACATCCAAATTAGAGGAGAAAACATTTGTATTTTTAGACTAGTAGCTTGGTTCTATCACTTCCTTTTTCTGTCAAGTATCGGAGAGGTAGCCGTGTTAGTCTGAATCTGTAACAGCAACGAAGGGTCCTGTGGCACCTTATAGACTAACAGAAAAGTTTTGAGCACAAGCTTTCGTGAGCACACACTCACTTCTTCAGATGCTCTGAAGAAGTGAGTCTGTGCTCACGAAAGCTCATGCTCAAAACTTTTCTGTTAGTCTATAAGGTGCCACAGGACCCTTCGTTGATTTTTCTGTCAGTACTTAGTGTGGAAGACAGTATTCAGACCAGTTAGGACTTCTCAATCAATTCAGTGATGTAATGGACAACACATGCATGAAATTTATCACTGTACTAGGAATTAAAAAACAATTATAGGGCATAGATACAGATTTTGGAGTTTGTCTGTTTGGTAGGGAAATAGAAAACTGTGACCAGGAGTGACTCGCTGCCATGCTGTCTCCTGCTGGTCACTTCCAAATTAGCTCTTCCTGATTCTAGAGCAGCATTTCCCAAAGTGTGGTCTGTGGCCCAGTATTCGTCCTTGAAAAAAAAATATCGGTCCTTAGAAAATATACAAATTATTGCACACGATCCTATTAATTTGGTACATTTCATATTTTCCCATGTAATTAAGGTAATAACAAAAGGTTAGGCACTTCATTATTTATTCACAATAATAATATACATCTTGATATAAAATACTTAAGTAAAAATGTATTCATTTTTCATTTTTTTTATATGCATTTATATTTTTGGGATGCCAAAAAGGTACTAAAAAACAGGTTACACCTATATAAAGTTTGGGAAACCCTGCTCTAGGGCACCCTCTTCTGACCAATCTCTCATCCACTATTACCTGTCTGTTTGGTTCCCCACTGCCTTTTATCAGGTCCCATGTCCAGCTGAGACCACAGTGTTCTTCCCTCAGGGTACTGGTCTGCCATGGTGCTCCTACTCTCTCTGGCTCCTCTCCTCTCAATGACTCCTGAACAGTAGTACACAACTTGCTTCAGTGACCCCTGGCTATTCATCATCTAGACCCTTTTCTCAGGGGCAAACTGCAATGGCTCCTCCTCGTTGGCAAGGTGTTTTGAACCTGCTGCCTTCTCCTATGCTGGCTGCTTCCCTTCAGTCCTACTGTTTTAGGGCTTGTTGCAAGCCCTGCTGCCTGGGATCTTGCCTGGCCAGAGTTCCCCCAGCCCTGCTGTATGTTAGGAAGCCTCTAGCTATTCCGGCAACCAAGTCCCTCCTGCCCACAGCAAGAGTCTTCTGTCCTCCAGGGTTCCAGGAACTGTCATTTATATGACCCTGAGCTGGGCCTTAATTAGCTGATACATGACTCAGCTGCTTGCTTCACAATCTCAGCCCTTTCTCAAGACCGGGGGAGGGGTAACTTAGTGGTTTGATCATTGGCCTGTTCAAACCCAAGGTTATGAGTTCAATCCTCAACAAGCCCAATTAGGGCAAGTAGATATCAGGGATGGTGCTTGGTCCTACCCAGAGGGCAGGGGACTGGACTAGATGACCTACTGAGGTCCCTTCCAGTTGTAGGAGATGCGTACCTTCAATTATTTAAAAAAAATTCACTTTAACCCTTGCTAGGCCCATACAGACACCCTGGATGCATCTACACAAGGAACTAACTTCAAAGTTAGGCACTACAGAGAAGTAGCCAGCAGAGCCTACACACGTTCTTCAAGTGATTGCTCATCTGCATTCCAGTTTAGGTGCACACCAAGCACATGCCCAGTTGCCAGAAACTTTTTGCCCTAGCCAGTAGCCTTAGGGTCAGTGCAGCACCCCCTGGAGTGGCACCCATATGGCCACCCATATATACATCCCCCAACCCACCCCCATTCAGTTCCTTCTCACCACCCTTGGGAGCTTAACTCTTGTTGAGAGTTCGCTGGTGGCCTTTACTGTTTTAATTAGTTGTAAATAGTTGAGATAGTTATCTTTGTAGGTAAAGAGTGCCTTTTAGCACCAAGTAAACCGAGGTGGGTCTTTATCTCCTTGGCGCCAGGGGATGCCTGGCTCCCCGGGGTTTAAAAGCTGTTCAAAATGTGGCAAATCTATGCCCAAAAGCAACCCACATAGGGCATGTCTGGGTTGCCTTGGTGAGACTCATCTCTGGGTGCACTGGTCTATCTGCAAGGCCTTCAAGCCCAGGACTTTAAAAGATAGAGCTCAAAGGCTGAAAGTTGTTCTAATGGAGTCAGCCTTGTGCCCGGACAGCATCTCGGCGGGAATGCAGAGCGCCGCATCTTTGGTGCAGAACGCTCTGGCACCGTCAGTGCTGTCAGAGGGCTTCTGGCGCCGAGAGAAGGACTCGAGGCCTAGCGCTGCCCAGCACCATAAGAGCCAGTCCCTAGTGCCTCGTAAGAAGAAGAGATAGGACCGGGGTCGATTCCAAGCAAGAGGAGGGCAAAGACAGGCATCAGGAGAGTCCGCCAGATCACACTGTGACCGAGGTCATGAAGTGCGGGCATCGACTCCAGCGCGAGGCAGGAGCCTGCACTCTCCCAGCGTGCCCTCGATGCCGGAGGCCTTTAGTGCTGCACAAGGCCTCCTGGAATTTGTGGTGCCGCTACAAATGCTGCACCGGGAGCCTTCATCACCCCTGCTCCAGGGACCCTGGCATGGTTCCCGATGCTGGTGGGACCCCAACAAACGTTCAGCACCATGCAAACGGTACAGAGCCCGCAGGAATCAATGAGAGGTACAGGACCCTTGGCACCACTATGGTCATCGGCGTTGGGGTCCGCATTGGAATCGGACCTTTTACTCCAGCTCGGCGTGGAGCGGTCACAAGGTCATCCCGATGCAGCAGGCACTGGTACCACTCCTGACACTCCCTAGAAGGAGAGTGGAAAAGGCCCCATTAAGGGGCACCACAATGGCCCTTCTGGACCCTGTGGGCGATCCATGAGGTGCAAGGGTGGGATGCAGAATTCCTGTTCAGGGTGCCTGGTACCCCTCAGGTGCCGAGATTGGCCCAGACAGCTTTTGTGGGAGCCCTGCTGAAGGAGCAGGTGGAGTTGTTTGCACTGGCGGCAGCACCGGCACCAACATCGGCACCGGGACAGTTAGAGGCGACCCAGGCATGGCCGCTGCCTCTACAGGCACTGGAAACTGTGGTGCAGTGGGCACCGGCAGTGACGGAATTGGTGCTGTCCCAGGTGCAGAGTGGCCCTGTCTTCATGGCGCCATACCACAGACCACTAGGGGGCCCTCCACCCCAGGCACCGAGCACGACACCACAGACCATGGTGCCGGGGACTCAAGTAGAAGTGTCAGCACCCTCCGCACTGGTGGGCTTGGTGGGTATATTGACCTCATCTTCGTTCTCTCCAGATGAGGCGTTAGCTGGATCCTCCACATTCCCAGTGCTGGAGGATGGAGGAGTGTACCAGCAGCTATTGAGGAGGGTCTCCCAGAGTCTGGGGGTGCAGGCGGAAGAGGTCAGGGACAAAATAGACCCTGTTACAAACATCCTCTCAACGTCTGGACCGTCCAGAGGGGCACTGCCCATTATAAAGACAATTGCCAACACAGCGTGGCAAACCCCAGCCTCAGCCTTGCCCACGGCTAGGAAAAATGAATGCTGGTATTTTATCCCAGCCCAGGGAAACGAACATCTGTTCACCCATCCTCCCCCTGACTCCCCTGTTGTGGATGCTGTGAACAACAGGGACAGGCAGGGGGTTCAAGGGTCCTCCCCCAAAAACAAAGATGCCAAAAAACTAGACCTGTACGGTAGAAAAGTTTACCTACAAGTGGCCTACAGTTGAGAATTGCTAACCAGCAGGCCATGGTTAGTAGGTATGTGTACAATATGGCCAGCTCCATGGACCGATTCGCTGAACTGCTCCCACCAGACTCCAAGCCAGAATTTACGGCCCTGGTAGCACAGCAGAGACTCATATCCAGAGCAGCACTGCAGGCTGCCCTAGATGCAGCCGATGCGGCCACTGTGGTCATGTCCTCAGGTATAGCCATGAGAAGGGGGGCATGGCTTCAGGTCTTGGGACGCTCACAGGAGGTGCAGCAGTCCATTGAGGACCTCCCTTTTGAGGGTCCCTCCTTATTCTGGGAAAAAAATGATAAGAGACTTCATGGTATGAAGGACTCTCTGACCACACTACACTCACTGGGTCTATACACACCAGCGACCCAGAGAAGGCATTTTACTCCAAGGCCCCAGTTCAGACAGTTCCCCCCCAACAACAACAGGATGGGAACAGGAGAAGGGGCCATCATAATAGGAGGCGTCAGGGTCACCAGACACAGGACCAGGGCCACCTTAAACCCCCACCCAGGCCCAAACACCAATTTTGATGGGGCGGTCAGGAGCGATGCACCAGCCACCCCCATAGTTCCAGTCCAGTGTTTATTTTCACTCTGCCTATCGCCATCCCCATCCCCTAACCCCATGGTGCAGCATAACTTTGGACCAGTGGGTCCTCAGCACAGTAGAAAAGGGATATGCTATCCAATTTTCTTCTTACCCCGCTTCGCAACCCCCTTCCCCATCCCTCTTCAGGGACCCCTCTCACAAGATAGCTCTCAGACAGGAGGTAGGAACCCTCCTCCAAAAGGGGGCTATATAGGACGTTCCCCAGGAATTCCGGGGACAGGGATTTTATTCCCACTATTTCCTAATTCCATAAGTGAAAGGGGGGCTGAGGACAATCTTGGACCTGTGAAACTTGAACAAATTTGTAAAAAAGATAAAGTTTCGTATGATATCCCTGTGATTAATTATCCCAGTGCTGGAACGAGGGGACTGGTTTGCCGCTCTTGACTTACAGGACGCATATTTCCATATAGCAATTTATTCACCTCACAGGAGGTTCCTCAGATTTGTGCTAGGGAAGGACCATTATCAATTCACAGTCCTTCCGTTTGGACTCTCCTCAGCCCCGAGAGTCTTTACCAAATTTATGTCAGTAGTAGCAGCCTTCCTACGCAGGCGGGGAGTGCATTTGTTCCCGTATGTAGACGACTGGCTGATCAGGGGTCGGTCACAAGGACAGGTGTCGAAACATATACAGCTAATAAGAGCAACATTCGACATGTTAGGCCTCCTAGTAAATGAGGTGAAGTCTGTGCTAGCCCCGACTCAAGTTATGGAGTTTGTGGGTGCGTGTGTAGATGCAGAGCAAGCCAGAGCGTTTCTGCCACACAGCAGGGTCCAAGCGATGGCGTCTTGCATCCAAGTCCTAATAAGGTTTCCACCCACAATGGCCAGGGGATGCTGCAGATTGTTGGGGCACATGGCAGCATGCACATTTGTAGTCCAGCATGCCAGGTTATGAATACAACCCTTTCAGATGTGGCTCGTCTCCGTATACTGACCTGTCAGGGACAACATAGACAAGTTAGTCATAGTCCCCTGCAAAAGTGTTGACAATACTGCGTTGGTGGCTAGAAGCCGGGTCAGTCTGCATGGGAGTACCCTTCAATCCCCCACAACCCTCCCTCTTCCTAGTCACAGATCCCTCAGACCTGGATTGGGGAGCACACTTGGGGGACTGCCAGATGCAGGCCCTGTGGGTCAAGACTGATGCTCATCTCCACATGAATATGCGAGAGCTCAGAGCAGTTTGACTGGCGTGCGAAGTGTTTCAGCTGAAGGGGCACTGTGTTGCAGTCAGCACAGACAACACTACAGCAATATACTATATAAACAAACAAGGGGTGCACACTCGTTGACCCTGTGTCTAGAGGCCCTCGTGCTTTGGGATTTCTGCATCCAGCACCAGATTCTCCTGAAGGTGCTCTGCCTGCCTGGGACTCACAGCTCTCTGGCAGACCAACTCAGCAGGTCCTTCATGGATCACAAGTGGTCATTACACACAGAAGTACTGAATTCAGTTTTCCAGAGGTAGGGACATCCCTAGGTAGACCTCTTTGCCACGCATCTCAATGCCAAGTGCAGGACATTCTGGTCTTACCAGAACCGAAGTGCAGGCTCTTGGGCAGACGCCTTCAGCATTCGTTGGTCGGGCCCACTGCTGTACGCCTTTCCACTGATACCACTCATACACCAAACGCTGTTGAAAATTTGGTCAGACCAAGAGTCAGTAATCCTGGTGGCCCCAGCCTGGGCTTGACAACATTGGTACTTGACCCTCTTGGAGATGTCCACTCACACCCTGGAGACGCTTCCGCTGCGCCCGGGCCTGCTGACACAGGAGGAGGGGAGACTGTGGCACCCCAGTCTCCAAGTGCTGCATCTCACAGCATGGAGGCTCCGTGGCTGAGACCGGTTGAGCTGGCGTGCTCCAAACCTGTCAGGGAAGTATTGCTGAACAGCAGGAAACCCTCTACAAGGGTAGCATATGTGGTCAAATGTAAAAGATTTACCATTTGGGCCACCCAAAAGGGGATGTCCCTGGGATAGGCCCCAATACCATGTGTCCTAGATTACTTGCTGGCTCTAAGCCAGACGGGGCTGTCAGTATGCTCCCTAAAGGTGCACCTGGCAGCCATTTTGGTGTTTCACCCAGGGGACGGGAGGTTCTTGGTCTTCTCAGACCCAGTGGTAAAGAGGTTCATGAAGGGAATGGAAAGAGTCAAACCACAGGTTCGGGCCCCCCTGCCAACATGGGACCTTAATTTGGTTTTGTCTAAGCTGATGGCTCCCCCTTTTGAACCTCTTGCCTCTTGTTCTATGTTGTTGCTTACCTAGAAGGTGGCATTCCTGGTGGCCATTCCCTCAGCCAGAAGGGTGTCAGAGCTAAGGGCCCTGATGGTGGACCCAGTTTATAAGGTATTCCACAAAGACAAGGTTAGACTAAGATTCCACCCGGCATTTCTGCCTACGGTGGTCTCCACTTTCCATATTAACCAAGACTTCACCTTACCGGTGTTTTACCCAAAGCCCTATGCCTCCCCTAGGGAGCAGAGTTTACACACCTTGGATGTCCAGAGAGCATTGGCCTTCTATATGGACAGAATCAAACCCATCCAAAAGTCGCAGCAGCTGTTCGTTGCAGTGGCAGACAGGATGAAGGGGCATCCAGTCTCCTCTCCGGGGATCTCCTCTTGGATAGTAGCCTGTATCAGTGAGTGTTACAGACTGGCGGGGGTTCCCCCTCCACCTATCAGGGTGCACTCTACAAGGGCACAGGTGTCCTCTGCGGCATTCTTGGCCAAAGTCCTTATCCAGGACATCTTCAGAGCGGCCACTTGGTCCTCCATTCACATGTTTGCAGCGCATTATGCAGTTACGCAGCACGCACAGGAAGACGCTGCAGTGGGCAGGGCTGTCCTGCACTACTTTCGGGGCTCCAACCCCGCCTCCTAGGCATTGACTTGCATTCACCCAAATTGGAATGCACGTGAGCAATCACTCGAAGAAGAAAAGACAGTTACTTGTTCCGTAACTGGTGTTCTTCGAGACGTGTTGCTCATGTCCATTCCAAAACCCTCCCGCCTTCCCCTCTGTCGGAATAGCCGGCAAGAAGGAACTGAGTGGGGGTCGGGGCAGGTGGTGCATATATGGGTGGCCATACGGGTGCCACTCCAAGGGGCGCCACACTGACCCTAAAGCTACTGGCTAGGGCAAAAAGCTTCCAGCAACTGGGCATGCGCTCAGCACACACCCAAATTGGAATGGACATGAGCAACACATCTCAAAGAACACCAGTTACGGAACAGGTAACTCTTTTTTCCCTTACGTCAAAGTTAAGTGGGGAGCCCAACTTCAAAGTCCTTATTCCATTCCTGGGAATGGAGAAGTGCCTTACTTCGAAGTTTAACTTTGAAGTAGGGTGTGAGTAGATGCTCTTCTTTGAAGTTGTACTTCAAATTCAGCAACTTCAAAGTAATTTTTGTAATGTAGACACAGCCCATGTGACAAAAGCAAGAACATCAACAAAATCCTTCTCAGTGTTCTGTTCCCAAAACTGTTGTGACTTCATTTGCTGACATTCTAGCAAGAATGTTTTCTTATTTCACCAAATAAGTGCAGATATGCACTTTCACCTAGATTTCGAATGTAGATTCTTTTTTAAATGAAAATACTTCTGTAGCCACACCAGTAAATGATGTGTAAGTAACTTTGTACCATACTTTTTAAGTATTGTATGGTAGTTAAAGCTTGTGTGAGAGCATTTTTCATGTATGAGAGGATTTAGTGTTGCTGTAGTTTTCAGTCACTAATGTACTTTTTAGGAAATGAAGAAAATAGTGATTTTTTTAATGTGTCCAGTCTATAATTTATTCTGTTGGCATGTGTTTCCCCAGGGAGGTATGGGAGCAGCACTGCTGTCTGATCCTGAGAAAATTGAGTGTGTAAGTATACAGTGTATCAGTTTAATTTGCCCAGGAAGACATGGTGCTTATGTACAATAATTGAGTAATTCTTGAGCTGCTGGGTTTATTGGTGTCAGAGATATTTATGTGAAGGGCAGTTTTGGAAAGAGTAATGAATGGAAAAACATCTGAAGTTTTGAAGGTTGGAGTGAAAGCCACATAAATTATACCTCTGGCTTAGTTTCCTTTATAGCCAAAGGAACAATACTATTGATGTTGACTTGCTGTACACTTTTTAAACTTGTATTTATTGGTTCTGCAGTTTAATTTTCTGTTTTTCTGGTCATTGTCAACTTTTTATTTTTAGTTTAATTTAGACACAAACAATTTGCAACAGCGGGACCCAGTCCCCTCTCTGAACAGATACATAATTTTGAGTTTGCAATGGCCTACACCATTGTAGAGCTCTGCAAGAACTCTTCTGGAGCCTTAAGATTCGGTTTAATGAGGAGTAGTAGGCAAAACTGTATATATTAAAATGAAAATATAACATTCCTTAACATCAGTTAGATTGTTTCCATTTCCATATGATAGCAGTCAACCTAATCTAATGTCAAAACAAAAAGCAGTCAAGTAGCACTTTAAAGACTAGCAAAATAGTTTATTAGGTGAGCTTTCGTGGGACAGACCCACTTCTTCAGACCATAGCCAGACCAGAACAGACTCAATATTTAAGACACAGAGAACCAAAATCAGCAAGCAAGGAGGACAAATCAGAAAAAGACAATCAAGGTGAGCAAATCAGAGAGTGGAGGGGTGGGGGGGAAGGTCAAGAATTAGATTGAGCCAAGTATGTAGACGAGCCCCTATAGTGACTCAGAAAGTTCCCATCACGATTTAAACCATGTGTTAATGTGCCGAATTTGAATATAAAAGTCAGCTCGTACACTTCTCTTTCCAAAACGGTGCGACAATGTCTCTTCAGTAACACCCATACCTTGAGGTCATTGACAGAATGCCCCATTCCATTAAAATGTTGACTAACTGGTTTGTGGATCTGGAGTGTTTTCATGTCTGTTTTGTGCCCGTTGACCAAGGCATTCATTTTACCTAAATATGACTATATTTAGTAGATAATTGAGGGTGTAGTTGAACTACTTGCAATAAAAAAAAATTCAAGTGTTTATGCTTAGGAGAGTTTGTAGAAGTTGTTCGGGTTTATGTTATCACAGCCAGTTCAACCACACTCCTTGATGATGATCTCTCAAATAAAATCATACTTAACAAAAGACAAAAATGTACAGGAATTAATGCAATTTGTATCCATAATTTTTTCAAATTGTATTAACTGATTTTTTTTTCTTTCAGATCTAGTACTTGAACAATTCAATTTTGCAGTGATGTCAGCCAACTGAATATATTCAAATTTAATTCTGAGTATGTTTCCCCATGAATTTCACCTGGGCTGTGTCTACATTAGCTCCCACCTTCAAATGGAACATGGTAAGTAGGGTGTTGGGAGATTACTAATAAAGTGCTGCTGTGCATATGCAGTACTTCATTAAGCTAATTCTCCCTTCTGGCAACTTTGAAGCTGCAAAATTTTACAAAATTACATACAAAATTTTGAGGAGTAAAGGGACTTTGAAGTAGCCTGGGCACTTTGAAGTACCTGCGGGTGAGCTGCAGCTACACGCGAGCCGGAAGTTCGAAGTTTGCCGCTTCGAAGTTGCCACAGGGGAGAATTAGCTTAATGGAGTGCTGCATATGCACCACAGCACTTCATTAGTAATCTCCCAACATCCTACTTACCATGCTCCCTTCGAAATTGGGAGCTAGTGTAGACACAGCCCTGTAGAGCTATATCCTTCATGTTCTACTCACACAAGTACTTCTATTGATATCTACAGTGTCAGTTTACTTCACAGACTTTAAGATTAGTTGGATTTAGCTCCTGACTGGGAGTAGTTTGTATATTAATGATTTTGCTGAATAGCAATAATTTGAAAGCCATATATATGACTTAAATTCACAAGTCCATTAAATTCCAGTGCTTGCCTAAACATTATTCTACTATGTTATATTTAGCACCGAACTTTCCTGGATTATTAATATGGACTCAACTTAAAGTACTGCTCAAATAATTTAGAGTTGTAGGTTGATTCAAGATTTACAGAAACTCCCACAGTAGTATTTGGGTTTTTTAATTATTAAACTCAATTATTTCTAATCTCAGAGCTTCTTTTAATGAATAAAACATATTCCATGTTACCAGTGTTACTGATTTTACATTGTTTGCTGCTGAAATGCTTTGAAGTTGGTGTTTGTTTTTCTATTTTTTCAATTCCGGTTTGCTTTGCCTTCACTGAGGCCTTTTCTTCATTTGCACAGCTGATTTAATAAATAACCATGTCTGTTTTTCATACGTAGAATGTAATGTTCAAATATGAAGAAACCACAAAATTAGCTAGACAAAAATGAAAAATCTACAGGCATGTTTTTGAAACTTGTACAGGTTGAATCTCTCTTGTCCTGCATCCTCGGGACCTTATCAGTGCCGGACGAGAGAATTTGCTGGACCATAGGAGGTGAAGATTATCGAGCACATTACCAACACTTTCACTGCTTACTAGACTCTTAGGAGACATTTAGGGGTAAATTAGAGCTAAGTAACAGCACAGAATGCTGAGAGCCAGGACTGGTGGCTGTAAACCAACTTTATGGGACCACAGGAAACTTGGCCGCACTCATGATAAGTGGTCGTCCAGCTAACTAAAATCATGCTGGATTACAGATGTTGCTGAGCAAGAGAGTTCTGGATCGACTTATTTGACTTAAACCCTTGTACTCTGGGTGGAGCATAGGTCATCTACAAATCTCCTCCACTTCACTCTGTCCCGGGACAAAACTTCTAGCTGACCCCAGGAGTACCCCAGGGGTTGTCCTTCAGTCTCAGTAGATCTTCTCCACATTGTCTGAGGTCTTCCTCTTTTGCGTTTTCTTTGCAGGTTCCATTTGAGATCTTGATGGACTATGCTGGATGATGGTTTTCTGATAGTGTGGCCTATCCATCCCCACTATCTCTCTTAATTTGAACATCAGGTGGTTCTTGTCCCCTTCTGTTCCATGGCTTCTCACTTGTGACCAAGTCTTGCTATTTGATGAGAAGGATGTACCTCAGTCATCTGTTTATGAATGTCTGTGGCTTGTGATTTTTAGTAGACATCCATACAAGAGCACACTCTTCACATTTATATTGAATACTTAGTTTTGTCTTCGCAGATATTCTTTGTGAACTCCATATGGGATGAAGAATCTTGAATGCAGCTGTTCCTTTCCCTATTCTGGCATTGATATCTTTGTCTGTTCCTTTGTCTTTGCCCATAATACTCCACAATTAGTTGAACTGCTCAACGTTTTCCAGCTCATTCCCTCCCAGTGTAGTGGTGGTGTTTTTGGACTGGTTGATCTTCTTTGCCTTGTTCTTCCCTTTGTTAATCCTCAGTCCAGTCATTTTGTCTAGTATCAGAGGGGGTAGCCGTGTTAGTCTGGATCTGTAGCAGCAACGAAGGGTCCTGTGGCACCTTATAGACTAACAGAAAAGTTTAGAGCATGAGCTTTCGTGAGTTAGCATCTGAAGAAGTGAGTTAACTCACGAAAGCTCATGCTCTAAACTTTTGTTAGTCTATAAGGTGCCACAGGACCCTTCATTGCTGCTCATTTTGTCTAGTGTTGCAACATTTTCTTCCATGCATTCGCATCGGTCTGAAAGGAGGGTAACGTTGTCAGTAAAATCAGCGTCATCTCATTCATTAATTCACTTGTGCCATGCTGATTAGCATAGGCAATCATGGCCCTCCACCCCCGTCTATTACAAGTGTTCTGGAGCATCTCCACAGTACTGTGGCAATGCAACCATGAAGTAATACTATACAATATTTTCTCACATTGTCTACCTCATCGTTGCTTTCCATTATACTTTCCTGTTGTCACTAAATTTTCAAGTGCAGACTTTCTAATTATATGGCCTATAAATTTTGCCTGCCTTGTTCTTATCCTATTTAACAGTGTTCATTTGCTGTTGGCTTCATTTAAGACAGACTCATTCATCCTTTTGGTCATCCATGAGATGCACAACATCCTTCTTAAAACCACATTTCTGTGGCTTCAACATACTTCTCATCTTGTTTATGATAGTCCATGATTCGCATCCATACATGAGGACTGGTTTTACATAACATCTCAGCACTATTCCTAATCTCCAATGCTACAGATCTGTTTGTGAGAATGCATCTCATTTTCTGAAATGCTGCTTTCGCTTGAGTGATTCTGCATTTCACTTCAATTAAACACCTACCATCAGATGTGATATATGATCCTAAGTACTTGAATTTAGTCACTTGACGAAGAACTGTTCCATTTGCTAGTACCTCACATGTTGTCAGTACCTTCGTCTTCATAATAACCATTACTTCTGTCTTCGAGATGTTCAGCTTGAGTCTCTTCAGCTTGCTTTCTTTATTGACAAAGTTAACCAGTTCCTGAAGACCTTTTTCACTTTCTGCTATTACAATAGTATCATCTGCATACCTCAGGTTGTTGCTGTTACATCCTCCAATGTTTAATCCTATCAGACCTTCTATTTTGTGCATTATTCTTTCACTGTATAAGTTAACGAGGTCAGGTGAAAGAACACAACCTTCTTCTTCGAGTGTCCCCGTGGGTGCTCCACATTAGGTGTCGGGCTCGCCCGGCTCCGCAGATCGGATCTTCCAAGCAGTTTCTGCCGGACCGCGCATGCGCCGGTGCGCGCCGCTCCCTTGCACGCTCCTGGCCACGTGCGCGATCCGGTCTCCGCCAGTTCCTCTTAACCGCTGTCGGCTGCAGACGGAATCCGACTAGGCTATGGCCAAGTTAGCATATTCAGTGGTTTTAACTGTTTTTCTTTAAAGTTTTCAAGTTCTTAGGCTACTGTTAAGTTAGCCAGTTGTTGTTATTTTCAAAAAAAAAAAAAAAAAGAAACAACAAGCGGGACGGCATTCAGTCCAGTCCTAGTAACAAGCGGAGCACCGGAGGCCAGGAGCCTAGGGCCATTAGCCCTCCTGCCGCGGCAGGCTATCGGAGAGGGGGAAAACAGCACAGAGAAGGTGATAAGTACCCCATTAACAACTGAAAGACTCACCAACAATGTCCTATTCAGGATTCAAGGAATGTGAGTCTTGCCGAGAGGCAATGCCAGCGTCTGATGGGCACAGTCACTGCATAAGGTGCCTGGGGGAGTCCCATGTCACGCAGAAATGATCCTTCTGTGCAGAATTAACAGCCAGAGCAAGGAAGGACAGGGAGATGTGGCTTAAAATGCTGCTCTTCGACAAGGCCCTCCAGCCAGACGTGCCAGAGCAGCCGCAGCAGGAGGGATCCTCCGGGGCCCATAAAAGGAATGCCGCCTCCCTCACCCCATCAGCGCAAAAACGGAGGAAAGTCTCCCCAGCCCGATCCCTGCCAGCAGCAACAGCGAGCGGGACGGGAGGAGCACACAGCCCTGAGCCGCAGCAACAGCTGATCGGCGGCGGCACGGAGAGCCACGTGGAAGTGGCTCAGCCTCCAATAATCAAACAGCCGCCCCGCACCGCAGGCAGGACGGCGGCTAAACAAGCGCCGGTACCGGCGGCACCGCAAGCAGCTGCACCGACCCCAGGGAACCGGCGGTGCAGAGTGCGCAGGCATGCAGCCTGCAGGCACCGGAGGACACCGCCTGTGCAGCACCGCCCATAAGCATGCCGAGCATGGCGCGGATGGGGCCAAGATCCCCTACACGTCAGGGGGCGGAGCTACCCCCTCAAGGGAGGGGGAAGGCTGCACACAAAACAAGGCACCGCAGCCCCTCTCCAGACAGGGCTGCAGAGTGCTTTCTCTCAGCCCCCCGCTCATGCTTCAGACTCCAACTAGGAGGCAGGGGTCCCCCCTAGCCTACCCGGAGCCCCCGTCTCCATTTTTACAAGCAGCCTCGCCCTGGCTGGGACCACCTTCACCCTTCCTGGGGTTTGAGCCGCTGGAGTACTATCACAAATCGCTCTCTCCAGTGTCCCAGGTCTCTCGACGATCTCGCTCGCCCAGACGCAGAGGGTATGCACCAAGGGAGTGGTCTAGGTCACCTTCCCAAGAGCAGTGCCCATGCTGCCATGGTCGCCCCTATCATGCGGGGCATAGACACCACCGGCAATCTACCAGGGAAAGATCCCCACAGACGGTCCCGTATCCCCGAGGGCAATCGCGAACGGGGACAGAGACTCAAGTATCTCAGGGGGAACTGGTTATGAAACCCCGAGATTTTTCCCTTGCAAGCTTCCAGAGAGCGGATGTACCATCACCAACAGGAACCGGAAGGGTCCAGAGAGGCGTACCCAAGTGGTTCCTTGCTCTCCTCCCCAGACGAGGCTACGGACCCGGGGGACGTCCATCCTCCGGACGATCTCAAACAGTTTCAAGAGCTGTTTAAGAGGGTGGCTTTCACGCAAGGCATCCAGACAGCAAAGGTGCAAGAGAAACACCATAAGCTCCTCAAAAATCTGAGACCTCCGGCCTCCTCCAAAATAGCAATACCGCTTGATAACGCAATCTTGGAGTCCACCACTATGATATGGCAGACCCCTGCGACCATTCCGCCTGTCCACAAGAGAGCGGATAAAAAAAAAAATACTTTGTGCCGGCGAAGGGCATGGAGTTCCTGTTCAGCCACCCAAAACCAACTTCCTTGGTGGTGGAGTCGTCGCAACAAAGATCAAAGACATCTCAATTCAAGACAGGGGGAACAGACAAATATGCCAAGAAGCTAGAGCTGTTCGGCACAAAGGTCTACTCCTCCTCCACTCTACTGTTGCGAATGGCAAATTACACAGCGCATCTAGCGAACCATAATTTCGACAACCACACTAGGTTAACCTCCCTCATAGACTCGCTTCCAGAGGGCAAGAAACCGGTGCTCAAGGCCATCGTGCAAGAAGGCTACGCGGCCTCAAGGACGGGAGTTCAGATCGCCCTGGATGTTGCAGACACAGCAGCATGCTCCACAGCTACGGCAGTGGTGATGCGAAGAGAGTCCTGGCTCCAGACTTCGGGTATACCGAGGGACCTGCAGGCAAAGATAGTCGATCTTCCCTTCGACTCGCAGAAGCTGTTTGCTGAATCAACTGACTCGGTCCTTCATTCCAGTAAAGATTCAAGAGCCACACTTAGGACCCTGGGGATTTACACCCCTCCATACAGAAAGAAAAAGTACTACCCTCAACAAAGACGGTACCAGCAACAGCATCCCCAGTACCACAGGGGTTACGAGCAAGGGCGACATCAACAGCACCAGCAGTACAGAACTCCCAGGCGACGTTCCCAACAGAGCCGTGCGTCCTCGGGGCAGGGCCAAAGGCCACAAGTTTGACACACAGATCCAGGGCTGCGCCATCACTACCATCGCACAAGGTCATCCGAAGCGGTTATTCCACCATCGCCTCCGACCATTCTATGACCAGCGGCAAAGGATCACCACAGACAAATGGGTGTTAGAGATCATAGCCACGGGGTACGCCATCCCCTTCCGGTCGCTCCCACCGCCACAACCTCCACCCAGGCCCCACCTCCAGGAGGCCTCCCACGTGGCGAGGCTCAAGCCGGAGGTAGACCATCTCATGCTCATAGGGGCAGTGGAAAGAGTGCCGGAGCAACTGCAAGGGAGAGGGTCCTAGTCGAGGTACTTCCTCACGGAGAAAAAGACAGGAGGCTGAAGGCCCATCTTAGATCTTCGAGGCCTCAACCGGTACCTGCGCAAGCAACGCTTTCGGATGATCACAATCGCCTCCATCCTTATGGCACTAGACGATGGAGATTGGTTCGCAGCCCTCGACTTACAAGACGCGTATTTTCACATAACTATCCATCCGGCTCACCGGCGATTCCTCCGGTTCATGGTAGGCAAAGAACATTTTCAATACAAGGTCCTACCGTTTGGCCTGTCCTCGGCCCCCAGAGTCTTCACCAAGACCTTGGCAGTGGTGTCAGCCTACCTTCACAGACGGGGTATTTATATTCCAGTATCTGGACGACTGCCTACTCAAAGGGGCCTCGAAGGAGGAGGTACTATGCATGATACGCGTCACAGCAGGCACGTTCTCTTTGCTCGGCCTGGTTATCAATCTGGCAAAATCAAAGATAGACCCCACACAGGACATAGAGTTCATAGGGGCACGCATAAATTCTATTACAGCGAGAGTGTATCTACCAGAGACTCGCTTTCGGGCCATCGGCTCCCTCGCGCAAGTCATCACCTTCAGCCCTACGGTGCCGGTCCTGACATGCTTACAGCTGCTGGGCCACATGGCAGCAGCGACATTCGTAGTGCAGAACGCCAGGTTACACATGCGCAGCATGCAGCTCTGGCTGGCGAGCGTATACAAACCAGCAGCACACACCATTCACAGGGTGGTGTCACCCACAAAAGAGGTGCGCAAATCCCTGCAATGGTGGGTAAACCCCAAGAACCTGCTAACAGGGGTACCCTTCCACCAACCACAAATATCGGTTTTTCTTACTACAGATGCCTCCCTCATAGGGTGGGGAGCACACATGGGCAAAGAGGTGACGCAAGGGCTGTGGTCCTCCACGGAGCGATCACTGCACATAAATATACTGGAGCTCAGAGCAGTGTTCAACGCCTGCAGCCACTTTCGAGACCATATACAAGGCAAAGTGGTCGGGATCAATACAGACAATACCTCCACCATGTTTTATATAAATCGGCAAGGAGGAGCTCGGTCCCGTGCCTTATGTGCGGAAGCAATCCGGTTATGGAACTGGTGCATCGCCAACAATATAACGTTGAAAGCTTCGTACTTACCAGGCGCTCACAATGTGAAGGCAGACCAGCTGAGCAGGCATTTTGCACTCACGCACGAGTGGCAGATCCGTCCCGATCTGCTACGACCGAATTTTCACTCATGGGGTTTTCCCCAGATAGACCTGTTTGCTTCTCAACACAACAAGAAGTGCCCACAATTCTGCTCCAGGGCAGGACTGGGACGGGGGTCCCTGGGGGACGCATTCGTGATCTCCTGGAGGGGCCCCCTGCTTTACGCTTTCCCTCCCACAGTGCTCATCCACAAAGTCTTGAAGAAAGCCAGGAGGGAAGGAGCCCGAATGATCCTAGTAGTCCCGACGTGGGATCGACAGCAATGGTTCCCCCTATTCCTGCGCATGTCGGACCGGCCACCGATGCCCCTTCTGGTGGCGCCGGATCGGCTTACGCAAGCCCAGGGGTCCATAGTGCATCCGCACCCCCAAGGCCTGCGACTACAAGCGTGGTTAATCCACGGCTCAGCTCCCTAGAGAGCACATGTACGGAGGAAGTGCAGCAAGTCCTAGAAAGTAGCAGGAGGACTTCCACCAGGAAGACCTACAAGCAGAAATGGACTCGCTTCACGGCATGGTGTTCTACCAAACAGCTAGCCCCCCTTTCGGTGCCTATGCCTGTGATATTAGAGTATTTACTGGACCTCAAGAGAGGAGGACTCTCACTATCCTCGTTAAAGGTCCACCTTGCCGCCATTTCGGCGTTCAGACACGAAGAGGAAGGGCACACGGTGTTCGCCCATCACATGGTTACCAGGTTCCTCAAAGGGTTGGTAAACCTATACCCCCCTCGGACACCGCTTCCACCTTCGTGGAACTTGGACCTGGTGCTTAATGCGATAACGGGACCACCGTTCGAGCCTTTGGCCACGGTTTCCCTCCACCTCCTTATGATAAAGACTACCTTTCTTCTCGCAATCACGTCAGCTCGCAGGGTGAGCGAGCTTGCGGCAGTTATGGCAACGCCACCCTGCACGGTTTTTTCCAAGGAGGCGGTAACCATACGGCTGCGTCCAGCCTTTGTTCCTAAAGTTTCTTCTGAGTTCATATTAACGAACCTATCGTTTTACCCTCGTTTTATCCAAAGCCTCATAGCTCTAACAAAGAGGCGCGCCTACACCTCCTGGACGTGAGGAGGGCGCTAGCCTTCTATATAGACAGGACCAAGTCCTTCCGGAAAACGGATAGACTCCTAGTCTCTCTCGCTCCCAAATCGAAAGGAGAAGGTCTCTCTTTGCAGAGAATCTCGAAGCACATCGTATCCTGCATAAAAATGTGCTACAAACTCAAAAAGACTCCTTTACTGGCCACGCCCAGGGCTTATTCCACTCGGGTGGTGGCGGCTTCAACAGCCTTTTTCAAGGGCGTTGCGCTAAAAGACATTTGCAGAGCGGCGACCTGGTCATCCTATGACACCTTCGCCAAACATTACGCCCTTCACAGGGTATTCCAAGAGGATACCCATCTCTCGACAGCGGTCCTCTCGGGGACAAGCTGCACATAATCCGATTACCCACCTCCTATCTTGGGTTACTGCTGGGTAGTCACCTAATGTGGAGCACCCACGGGGACACTCGAAGAAGAAAGAAAGGTTACTCACCGTAGTAACGGTGGTTCTTCGAGATGTGTCCCCGTGGGTGCCCCACTACCCGCCCATCCTCCCCACTTCGGATCTCTGTTTAGTATTTTGCAGGAGCATCCGAGGCGGTTGGTCAAGGAGCTGGTGGGGACCGGATCGCACACGTGGCCAGGAGCGCGCAAGGGAGCGGCGCGCACCGGCGCATGCGCGGTCCGGCAGAAACTGCTTGGAAGATCTGATCTGCGGCGCCGGGCGAGCCCGACACCTAATGTGGAGCACCCACGGGGACACATCTCGAAGAACCACCGTTTCTACGGTGAGTAACCTTTCTTTGTCTCACTCCTCGTTTTATCTTCACATATCTGCTAAGGTTTTTTCTGACCCTGATGGCTGCTGTCTGTTCCCAGTAGATGTTTTTAATTATTCTCAAATCTTTCCCATCTATATCCAGTTCTTCCAACAGTTTCATCATTTCTTCATGTTTTACTCTGTCGAACACTTTCTCATAGTCAATGAAGCACAAATATATGTCCTTTTGAACTTCCAGTGCTCTTTCGATTAATGACCTTAAAACGTAGATTGCATTACCAGTACCTGTGTTTTTCACAAATCCACAATGTTCATCAGAGATCTCAGACTGTATTTTATTTCGAATCCGGTTCATAATAATCTTCAAAAGAATTTTGGTCATGTGACTCATGAGACTGATTGTCCTATGCTGTTCACATTCAGTTGCACATGGTTTCTTCGGCAAGGCTATAAAAACAGATCTTGATAAGTCTTCTGGGATATGCCCTGTACTGTAAATATCATTTAAGAGTTTCAAAATTGTTTCAATACCAAAGTCTTCTACGGCTTCAAACATCTCACTCATGAGTGTGTCCAGACCAGGCGCTTTTCTTACTTTTTCCTTGAGTATAGGTGGGCCATCTGCATTCTTAGAGGGACTCAACTTTTCCACTCTCTCATCATCATCGAGTTCTAAAATGTATTCTGACCACCATTCCAAAATGTTATCCTTTTCCATTATTACACTACCATCCTTTGACGTCAGACAGCCAGATGATGAACATGTTTTCCTTCCTGTTACCTCCTGGATTTGCGTATGCATCTCTTTTGTGTCACTTCCATGTTGCTGTTCAATTATCTTACACTGTGTCCTCTAGCTGTTTGAAAAGTGTCCACTGAATGTCCCACCGATGGCTGGCTGTTGTCCTGCTCATAATCCAGTCCATTGTGATCAGAAATAGGAAAGGTGACACTAGGCACCCTTGTCACACTCCTGAGAGTATGCTGAAGGATTATCAAGACATTGTTGTGAATAACTTGGTATATTGAGGGTTCATACACTGAATGGATCTGGTTAATAATTTTGGATGGGCTGCCACTGTGTTGCAGCATTTTCCACAAAGTGTCTCTATCAATGCTATTGGAGACCTTTTCAAAGTCTTTGAAGGTTATGTACAAGGGGGAGTTCCATCAAGAGAGTGTTCTATGATTGCTCTGAGGATTGCTATTTGGTCAGTACAAGATTTCTCACTTTGGAAGCTGACCTGTTCTTCCCTGAGCTGTCAATCAATTTCTGTCTTCATTCTACTTTTCCTGGAATAAACAGTAGCATGATACACCGCCAGTTCTTGCATTTCTCCGGGTTACCTTTCTTTGGAAGTTTAATAAGGTAGCCATATTTCCAGTCTTTTGGGATCTCCTCTGTTTCCCAAATTTTCTGAAACAGATTATACATCATGTTGACTGATGTCTCACTACCTGCCTTGATTTCTTTTTCAAGGATGCTGTCTGGACCAGGTGCTTTTCCGCTCATTAGGTGGGCAGTGGGTTTTCTGATTTCTTCTTTTGTAGGTCTGTTGCTATTAATTTGCAGAGGTGTATTTGCAGGTGGTAACTCCCGAGGTTCCTTGTGCGCAGGGCAGTGCATTAGCTCTTCAAAGTGGTCCTTCCATCTGCTGAGCTACTCACATGGGTTTGTTAACACATGCCTCTCTTTGTGCTGCACTGGCTGTTCCACTGTAGACCGTGATCCAGCTAGCTTCTGTGGGATGTCATAGAGCTCTTTAAAGTTTCTCCGTCCTGCGACCTGTTCTGCTTGTTTTGTGCAAGGTTTTCCACAAAGTCTGAATTAGTGAGGTTCAACCTGTAGTAGAAATTTCACTCCAGCAAATCTTAAATCTGGTCAGCAGATGGTAGTGTGGGAAAATGTTATTTTAAGACCCGGTGTAAGTAGAAGAGGAAATAAAATAAAATTACCTCATCATTGATTTAATTATAAATATATTTATCTGGTTTAAGTTTATACTTAAGTACCTCTGTAATCTGGCACTCTTTTGCCTGGCAGCATCCATAAGCCTGCATGGTTTTAGTTAATCAGATTACCATTTATTGTGGGTGTGGCTGAATTTCCTATGGTCTCATAAAGTTTGTTTACAGCCACCATTCCTGGCTCAGTATTCTGTGCTGTTATTTTGCTCTAATATACAGCTAAATGTATTCTGAGAGCCCAGTAAGCAATGAAAGTGTTGGTAATGTGCTAGAAAATATTGAAGTCCCATAGCCTGGCAAATTCTCCCATTCTTCACTGGTCAGGTCCCTAAGGGTGCTGGACTAGAGAGATTAAACCTGTAATTTAAATACATGTATTGTAAAAAGCAACATTGTATTTATGGGCATTTATTTATTTTTCCATACAGATGTGTTTAAATGTTCAACAAAGCAAGGTCATCTTGCTTGTGTAATAGTATTTATCCCTGCCTTTCTTTAGATTCTGAGTACCTTGGTTAAAGGAATTTGTAAGCCAGTGACCTGCAAAATCCGAATCTTGCCTTTGGTAAGAACATGGTTTAATGTGCTTTGTTCCAGCTAATACTAACCCTTGGAGCCAGATTAGAATCATGTTTTAATTGATTTTTAACCCATTGACTTGATATACAGAAACATGTACTTTTATTCTGAAATGAGAGTGTCCGCACATTGACTCAATAGGACATAGACAAGCCCAAAGCAACTGACAGTGAATTTCTCAGGGAAGCAAGGTGGCTGAAGTACTGTGGTTTGGGCCAGTTTCTCTGTGGCTGTGTCTAGACTCAGGGAACTGTCAGCAAAAGGTACGCAAATTGCGCACTGCAGGTTGCGTATCTTTTGCCAACAGCTCTGTCGGGAGAGGCTTTTCCAACATTCAGCTCATCCACATAGGGCAAATGTGGGAAAATCTCCCCGTCAGTGATATTCCACCACAAACCTTGGTATGTTGTTAATGATTAATTACTCTCACTGTTAACAATCCTGAATTTGTTTAGCTTCAGATTCCAGCCATTGATTATGTTATGTCTTTTTCTGATAGTTGGAAGAGCTCATGATTAAATATTTATACCCCATGTAGGTGTTTATAGATTATCATGTCAGCTCTTAACCTTCTCTTTATTAAAGTAAATAGAAGAAGCTCCTTTAGCCTATCGCTGTTAACTGGGCTTTCTAATCCTTTAATCATTCTTGGGATCGTTTTCTGAACCATCAACAATTTACCACATCGTTCTTGAATTGTGAGGTCTAGAAGTGGATGTAGTATTCCAGCCAGGGTTGTATCAATGCCAAATACAGAGGTAAAAATCTCCACTTGAGACTCCCTTGTTTATGCGTTAAAGAATCTCATTTGCCCTTTTGGCCACTGAATGGCACTTAGAGCTCATTTTCAGCTGATTGTTCACCATGACTCCCCATGCCCCATTATTACATCAAAGAGCTAGCAGGTTCCCTTTTCCATTGGAACTACTATCATGGTTTCTGTTCCTTATGTTTCAGCCAGTTTTTGCCGAGCATATATCTTCCAACAGAATGGCAAGTGAGCTTCTGTCCCTACCTTTATGCCATCTGCTTCTCTGTAAGGATGAGCTTCCTATTGTAGAACCTCAGAGTCATGAAAACTTAGAGAATGGATGTTGTTTGTAACTCTGAATAAAACATTATGGTTGTTCTTCAGGAAGTATACAACTGACCATTAATTCAATATAGCTTTGAAACTTCAACAATGCAGAAAAAAAGTGCTCCTTTCCCTTTTTTTAGTAGTTTATGGTTAACACGATGATGTACTATATTTGAGTGGGTTTTTGCTGCTTTGTTTTTTTATCTCTGCTGCTGCCTGATTGTGTACTTTCAGTTCTAAAAAAGGTGTGTGATTATCTGGTCAGTTTTAACTCTAGTGTTTTAAGCTCTGAGGTTCTACTTTTGGATGAACCATAGTCCACTAACCCAGCTGCTGAAGAGAAAACAAATCCTTTGCTTTTTCTGACAGCAGGACAAGATGTCAGTGTCCTGAATTCTTTTGATAGTCTTATAAGTCTTTTGATAGGCTTATATTTTCTCTTTGAAAGAATAGGGCTGTTTTTTTCCCCTTTATTTCATGAGACAACTAATAATGTATGGATACTAACAAATTCAGTCATAGGGTAGCATTTTTCAACATACATCCTAGGGAAATTTTGGTGAATATTTCGTACATGAATAGATGCGAGTGATATCTCTAACATTCAAGATATATGATTTACAGCATATTCAATGCAATCATATCTGCCAGTCAAGTGAGGGGAAATAATTTCAATGTTGTATGCCCAAGGTCAGGAAGGTACTGAAGCCCAAAGTCAAGTAAGATTTTATACTGTAACTTCTAAAGGAAATATTAAAAATGGCTGGAATCCTGTTTCAGCCAAAATAAATAGTTCTCTTAGTAAAGCTTATATTATGGTTATGTTCATACTGAGTTTGAGTGTTGTAATGTAGGAATTGTGTATACTTTGGGAGAACAGTTCTTCTGCATGTGTTTGTATAATGATCTTTTGATGAAGGACTCTAAAATAACATGCATTCCATATTTTCTCTCTTAAGGTCGAAGACACTGTAAGGCTGGTGAAGAGGATAGAAAAGACTGGTGTTGCTGCCATTGCAGTCCATGGACGGTAAATACACTTGTGTGGGAAAAAAATGATGCGTACTGTTATTAGTTGTTGGCAGGTAGAGCACAATAAACTAGCCAATTTACTTCACCTTGTCTAGTTCAGCAGCAAGGAAGTGGTTCTGATTTCAGTGAGAGCTGGATCCTGAGTAATTTACTATATTAGGTTTCTTATTCAGAAGTTTAGAGATTTAGGAGTTTAAGACCAAATGTGAGGCAAAAATTTTCTGAGATTAAGGACTTAAATAGTTGATGCTAGATTTTAATTCTCAGGTGTGCGAGGTGTATAACTGGGCACTCCAGACATTATAGCTATGTCTACACGTGAACGCTACATCCAAGTAGCTTATTTCGATGTAGCGACATCGAAATAGGCTATTTCGATAAATAACGTCTACACGTCCTCCAGGGCTGGCAACGTCGACGTTGAACGTCGACGTTGCGCAGCACCACATCGAAATAGGCGCTGCGAGGGAACGTCTACACGCCAAAGTAGCACACATCGAAATAAGGGTGCCAGGAACAGCTGCAGACAGGGTCACAGGGCGGACTAGCGCTTCCGGGGCAACAGCTAGCCGCTCCCTTAAAGGGCCCCTCCCAGACACACGCAGCCTGCACAGCACGCAGCCTGCAGAGCCATAGGCACACACACCTCGAGCAACGCAGTCATGGACCCCCAGCAGCAGCAGCAGCAGCAGCAGCCAGAGGTCCACACAGCCGCCCCTGCAGGAGCAGTGCTTGCCCTGCTTGATGCCATGCAGGAGGCAGCTGAGCACATCTTTGCCACAGAGGAGGAGCTGCCCGCAGGGGAGGAGGACTCAACCCCCAACCCTGCAGCACCCTGCCGCCCCCCCCCACCCCCCGCCGCACACGCCGCCGGCTGTGGAGCTACCCCACCAGCACCGACTGGTGGGAGCAGCTGGTGCTCGGAGAGTGGGACGACGACCGCTGGCTCCAGAACTTTCGGATGAGCCCGCAGACATTTCTGGAGCTATGCCAGTGGCTCACCCCCGCACTGAGGCACCAGGACACCGCCATGCGGCATGCCCTCAGCATCGAGAAGCGGGTCGGCATCGCTGTCTGGAAGCTGACCACTCCAGACAACTACCGATCCGTGGGCCAGCAGTTTGGCATGGGCAAGGCCACCGTCGGGGCTGTCCTCATGGAGGTAAGAGGACCCACGGGGGGAGGGGGGAGAGGCAGCCCTGGCAGGGGAGGGGAGGGGGGCCCTGGCAAGGGAGGGGAGGGGAGGGGAGGGCCAGACACACCCTGCACACCCCTCATTGGTGCTCTCCCATGTGCTTCCCCTGCAGGTCATCCACACCATCAACGCCCTGCTCCTCCACAGGGTCGTGAGGCTTGGGGACCCAGATGCCACCATCGCAGGCTTTGCCACCCTGGGCTTCCCCAATTGCTTCGGGGCTCTGGATGGGACTCACATCCCCATCCGCGCCCCAGAGCGCAGTAGAGGACGCTACATAAACTGGAAGGGCTACCACTCAGTGGTCCTCCAGGCCTTGGTGGATAGCCGGGGCCATTTCCAGGACATTTATGTGGGCTGGCCTGGCAGCACCCACGACGCCCGGGTATTCCAGAACTCGGGCCTGTGCCGCCGGCTGGAGGCGGGGACCTACATCCCCCAGCGGGAGATCCCTGTGGGGGACACCACCATGCCCCTGTGCATCATCGCAGATGCGGCATACCCCCTCCGGCCCTGGCTCGTGCACCCCTACACGGGCCATCTCTCTGCCAGCCAGGAGCGCTTCAACCAGCACCTGAACCACGCGCGCCAGGTGGTGGAGTGCACATTTGGGCGCCTCAAAGGGCGCTGGAGGTGTCTCCTCACCCACCTTGATGTGGGCCTCACCAACATCCCCCAGATTGTGGGTGCGTGCAGCGCCCTACACAACCTGGTGGAGAGCAAGGGGGAGGCCTTCTTTCACGGCTGGGCTGTGGAGGCCGGCAGGGCCGATGTGCAGCCACCCGCTGCCCCCGGTCACCAGGTGGACTCCGAAGGGACCCGGGTCCGGGAGGCCCTGCGGGCCCAGTTCGACGAGGCCGCGGGGTGAATGCTGGCAGGCCCCCACTGCACCCCCCCATCCTCCACCACACTCCCTGCCCCTACGCCCACACCACAGAGCACCCAAGAGCACGCCCCGCTACTTTTCTTGTAAAAATAAAAACAGACAGTTGTTTGTCAAATCAAACCTCTTTACTACTACTCTAATTATTATTATTATTATTATTATTATTATTATTATTCTGAACCAGACAAACTATGTACAGGGGAAATCAAACTGATAAATATATATACATTATAAAAATCGGGATAACATGAAAGGGGAAGACAAGGAAGGGGAGAACTATTTACATGGGGGGCTAAGGATCAGCATAGTAATGGGTCACAAATGCAAACTATTTACAAGAAAAGAACAATAAACTGGGGGGAATATATACAAAGGGGGGGGGCCACGTCCTGGTCCCCACGCCCCTACAGACCAGCGCTGGGGGTGGGCGGCCGGGATCCCCGCCTCGGCCGCTGCCCTGGCCGGGGATGGCTGGGGGCCGGGCAGACCGGGAGATACGGCCGGCGAGTGTCAGCTGGCCCCGGGTCCCCCTCGGCGTAATGGCCCTCGGTGGCGGGTGGCGGTGCGACGGCGGACGGCGCAGCGGGTGGAGCAGGCAGGGCGGGCACTGCAGCAGCTGGCGCGGCCTGGGGGGCCAGGGAGTCCGCGATGCGGTTGAGGGTCCGCATGTAGGCCCCCCATGCCTCCTGGCGCCAGGCCAGCGCCCGCTCCTGCAGGTGGAGGCGGCATTCCTCCACCCGCAGCCGCTGCTCGGCAACCTCCAGCTGCCGACGGTGGAGGGCCAGCAGCTGGGGGTCCGTCGCCGTCGCCTGGTGGTGCTGCGTCCACTGTCTTCCCCGCCGTGGGGCCAGTCGGTGCTCCGCTGAGGGGCTGGCCTGGAGTGATGGCCCTGGAGGGCTTTCCGGGACCACTGACGCCTCGCTGGCGCTCTCCGGTCCTTCCGATGGTGCAGCTGCGGAACACAGGAGGAGGGGAAGAAGAGTGGAGACAGCTGTTAGTGTGGGCCCCGAGCCGTGGCCCTTGTCCCCCCACCCCTGTGCTGCAGGTTCCCCATCCCCGGGAGATGCTGCTGTGATGGGGTTCTGGGGTCCCCCTGCACTGCACCCCGTCCGCTGGCAGGAGTGACTCTCACTCAGCAGGTACGACAGGAGGTTTATTAGGCAACAGATGCCCAGTTTCTCACAGAAGCGACAGTACAGCAGTCAGAGATGGTCCTTCCAACCCGTCCTGGGGAGAAGACCCCGAGGGGTGCCCCTCTGGGGTGTAGCTTTCTCCCTCCTCAGGCTGGCTACCTTCTAGCTCTCCCTTCCCCTAGCCTCTAACTGCCGCCCCCGATTCAAACCCAGCTCGGCTCCTCCCTCCTCTTTGTTCAGGGCGGAGGTGTGACCTGCCAGTTGTAGCCCCAGGATCATCCTTAGCCAATGGGAGCTATTCAGCTTGTTTCTCATATCTAGCCTGAGTCTCGCATTTGCACTCCCCCCACTCCATCACATGCTGCTGCTGCTGCTGGGTGTCCGACCCCCTCCCCCCAGGGGACCCTAGAGGTTCCGCTCCCCCCAGCCCCGGGGATGGGGCATGGCACTGTCGTGCTGGGGGGGGCAGGGGCTCATGCACTCCTGTGAGGGACATGCCACTGCTGTCCTTGGGGCCATGGTCATCTGGGCATGTGGAGGGCCCTGGCCATATCTATTACCCCCGCCACTCAACCCCGGGGGTGTGCACCGGGTGGGTACATACCTGACGGTCCACTCCCACGGTCGGGGGACACCCGGGGGGCGGACGCCCGGCTGGAGTTCCTGGATGGGAGTATGATGTGGAGGCCGGCGTCACTGGAGGAGGAGTCCCTCTCCCCCTCCTCCTCCTCCGGTGCCCCGGGAGTGGGCTCCTGGGGGGGCCCCCAGGGTGCGGGACTTGCCTCCGGGGCGGACTCCGCCTCCGGGGCCTGATGGGGCTCCTCAGCCAAGGTATCAAGAGTGGCCAGAGGGGAGGAGGTGTGCCGGGGGCCCAGGATGGCCCTGAACTCCCTGTAAAAGGGGCAAGTGACGGGGGCGGCCCCAGATCGGCCGGCTGCATCCCGGGCCCGGGCGTAACCCTGCCACAGCTCCTTCACTTTACTGCATACATGATCCGGAGTGCGGGTAGGGTGACCCCGGGCGGCCAGGCCCTCGACCAGCCGAGCGAACGCATCCGCGTTCCGCCTCTTGCTCCCCATTACCTGGAGCACCTCCTCCTCACTCCAGAGCCCCAGCAGGTCCCGAAGCTCGGCCTCTGTCCAGGAGGGGCCCCGCTGCCGCTTCCCTGCCTGGCTGCTGGGCTGTGAGCCCTGGCTCCCCTTGGGGGGGGGGTCCCCTGGAGGGGCGGGGGGGCAGCCATCACAGCGCTGGGGGGTTCTTCTGGCTGCAGAGGAGTGTGCAGGCTAGCCACGTGTTACTGCTGGTGCCTGCACGCTCTCTCAGCTTCCTGCACAGGAAGGCAGGGGGCGTGGAGCTTTAAGGGGCTGCTCCACGCGGCCACCATTGAGCTGAGGGGCTAGAGAGAGCGTCTCTCAACCCCTCAGCTGATGGCCGCCATGGAGGACCCCGCAATTTCGATGTTGCAGGACGCGCAACGACTACACATTCCCTACTTCGACGTTGAATGTCGAAGTAGGGCGCTATTCCCATCCCCTTATGGGGTTAGCGACTTCGACGTCTCGCCGCCTAACGTCGATGTTAACTTCGAAATAGCACCCAACACGTGTAGCCGTGACGGGCGCTATTTCAAAGTTGGCACCACTACTTCGAAGTAGCGTGTATATGTAGACGCGGCTTATATGATTCAACTGTCGGAATCAAAATAGCAATATTTTTCATGAGAGCTGGGCTTACATGTGATGAGCATCTCTTCAAAAGGGTGAAAATCGACATGTGGAAGTTGAAATAGCGGCTGTCGAAAGGGAGTGACTGCACGCTAATCGTGGATCAATAGATCGATCTGCTGTTTCAAAGGGATACCATGGTCTTTCGAAAGGGAGCGTCCACACAGCTCCAAGCTCTCTTTCGAAAGAAGGGAGTCAGGAAACACCGTGGACAGGGTCTCATGGCCAACAAACCCTTCCAGAGCCATAGCCAGCCTCTCCCAGAAAGGGCCCCTCCCTGAACCCCGCACGATCTGAGTGCTGCCCAGCTGTCCCCAGCCTGGCAGAGCCCACTCGTGCTCCAGGATGTAGTCTCAGGAGCAGCTCCGGCAGGAGGACACCCTCATCCTGGAGACCCCCCGCCAGCTATTTGAGTGGCTGAGCAGTGTCCTCGGGGCAGTGGGCCCCCCATGCCCAGGACACCGCTGGGGTCCCACCGGGTGCCCTTGTGCCTTGGGAGCTGCCCCAGCAGCACTGACTGGTGGGACCACCTGGTGCTGGGGGAGTGGAATGACGATAGGCGGTGGTGGAACTTCTGCATATCGAGGAAGACCTTCAAGGAGATCTGCCACTGGCTCAACCCTGCACTTTGGCACCACGACATCTGCAAGTGGCACGCTCTCATTCTGGAGAATCAGGTTGCAATCACCACCTGGAAACTGGTCACCCCAGACTCCTACTGCTCTGAGGGATAACAGTTTGGGGTGAGCAAAGCCACCAATAGGGCTGCACTGATGGAGGTAAGGCAGGCCTGGGTCATGTGCATCCTACATGCGGGTGGGGAGGACGGGGCGAGGGGAACGCATGGCTGCAGGGGCCAGGCAGGCAGGGGGCTGTCTGTAAGGGGGCAGGTGTGGAGTTGCCAGGCAGGCAGGGGGCAGGAGACAGGCCAGGACGGGGCAGGCCAGAAGCCGGGGGGGGTCAGCCCTCCCCACCCTCATGGGAGCACACATCCCCCATCCCACCATGCAGGTTGTCAGAACCATCAATGTGATGGTGCTGCACAGGGTACATCGCCAGCCAGTATGTCAACACAAAGGGCTACCATTCAGTGGTTCTCCAGGCCCTGGTGGACACTAAGGGCTGGTTCACAGACATCTACATGGGCTGGGCCTGTCGCACCCACGACGCCTGGGTCTTCCAGAACTCTGGGCTCTGCCAGCACATGGGGGCCAGCACGTTCATCCCCCAACAGGAGATCCCAGTCCAGGGAGACATCACCATGCTGCTCTGCACGGTGGCATATGTGGTCTACTCCCTCCAGCCATGGCTCCAGCAGCCATACATGTGACACCTCAACCCAGCCCAGGAGGTGTTCAAGCAGTGCCTCAGCCACGCCCACAATGTTGTGGAGTGGGCCTTTGGGTGCCTTAAGGGGCGTTGGAGGTGCCTCCACACACGGTTGGAGGTCAGGGTCTTCAATGTACCCCAGGTGATGGGGCCTCTTGCATCCTCCACAACACTGTGGAGGGTAAGGGGGAGGCCGATGTGCAGGGGAGGAGCAAGGCAGCCAGCACCAGTTAAGAGCAGCCAGGTGCCGCCCCCATCCCAATGGCCCACCAGGACGGCCTCCGCATTAGGGAGGCCCTCAGGCAGGCCTTTGCGGATGGACACCTGTGACCTGCACCCACCCCCACCCCCCATGCTCTTAAGCCATCCCTACCGTACCCACCTCCACCCCCGCCACAGCCCCCACCAGCACCACACCCGCCACCCACAATCCTTCCCGAGGAGCACAGCATGAAGGGGTGTATGGTAAATAAACATTTATCAACAACTTAACGGTATGTGCAACTATGTAGGGGTGAGGGGGACGTTGTGTGGAGGGGGCGGGTGAGTACCTAACTGGGAGGGGAGGGGAACTCTGAACCTGGAGGGAGAGCTCATTCCAGGGCTGGAGTGGAGGGCTGCGAGCCCCATTGGCCCTGGGATCTTTTGCCTCCCCGGGAGTGGGTCTCCAGCAGGGCAGGGAGGGGGCGGGTAAGGCTGCGGGAGGGACTCGGCAGGGGCAGTGGAAGCAGGCTCAGTGGGAGCGGCTTGGTGGGGGCCAGTGGGGGGGCCGGGAGGCAGGCAGCATTGGCTACATGCTTCTGGAGCATCATGCCAGTGCCCTCCAAAGCGTTCAGCAGCCTCTCCCACACTGCCCTCTGCCACTCCAACTCAGCCTTCGCGAGCAGCAGGTGCCGCTTGGCCACCTTGACCTGGCAGTGGCTGGCTGGGTCCTCCTTAGCCTGGTGGGGGGCCCTCCAGCTGTGGCCTCAATGGCGTGTGGCATGGGATGGGAGCCTGGCTGCCCTCGACATCTGCAGGTGGGCTCTCCCAGCCCACAGATGTTGCAGCTCTATGGAGAGGGGGACAGTGTGTCATTAACGTACTATGGCCCCGGGGGATCTGGCCATGTCACCCCCCCTCCTGGAGCACTTGCCCCCTCCCCGCGGGCTGGGCATCCCATCTGATGGCACAGCAGCTAGGGGGATTCTCAGATGGGTGGCCTTTTCCAGCCCATGATGTGTAGTCCCTGGGTGCTGTCCAGCACTGACCAGCTGCCACCCCTCATGCAGCTGTCCATTGGGGGCGGGTGCTGACCATCATTGGTGGGACGCCATGGGTGCCATGTATCAAGGTGGGCTGGCATGTGTGTGGCCTGGGACCACTGGTCCTGTGTGTGTCCAGCTGGCCAGTGCATTGCCCCAACCCCACCGACCAGGGTGCACACCCTGTCACGTACATACTGGAGAGTCCCTCAGCAACTTCCAGGGATGCCTGGCTGGATGAGTGGGAGTGGATCTAGATGGTCAGGTCCTCTTCCTTGCTTGACCACACAATGGTCTCATGGCCTCCTGGATCCTTGGTCCAGGCTGCTCCTCACCTCTGGGTGCGGCTCATCTGCCGATGTGTCCAGGACCTCCAGGGCGGAGAGCTGTCCCGTGGCCCCAGGATGCCCTGGAGCTCCCACAAATAGGGTCGGGGAGAGGATGACTTGGTCCCAGGCCCAGGCATAGCCCTACCGCAGTTCCTTCACTTTACTGTGTACCTGTTCTGCCATACATTCAGGGTGGCCCCGTGTGAGGAGGCCCCGGGCCAGGCAGGTGAATGCTGTGGTGTTTTGCTTCTTGATGCCGATCCCATGGAAGACCACCTCCTCTTTCCAGAGACCCAGGAGGTCCCACAGCTTCCATTCCATCCAGGAGAGGGCCCTTCCCCCCCCAGAACCCTGGGAGCCCTGCAAGGGCTCGGGGGGGAGGTCCCTGGGGCTCATGCGGGGGCTGTATGCTGGCCATTGCCACATTGCTCAGAGCGTGTAGCTGGAGCTCATGCTGGGGCTGGTCCTAGCATGCTGTTTGCTTCCTGCCATGGGGTTCCTGTATGCATGCTGCCTTAAGGTGACCAGACACAGGGACCATAGAGCCCCACTGCTGCTAGCTGGAGCAGCCCTGCACTCCAGCTGACAGGTGCCATGGTGGACACCTCTTTCGAAAAAGCGAGATGTGGAGCATCTACACATGTACTCTTTCGATTTAGTTTTTCGAAAGTGGGTAATCTTCTTGATACAGGAGTGGAGTTCGGATTTCGACATCTGCATCGCGTTCTTTTTATTTTCTTTTGAAAGAAGGCATTGCATGTGTGGACACTCCTGCCATTCTTTTGAAAGAGGGCCACTTATTTCAACGTTTTGTGCACGTGTAGACATAGCAGAGCTGTTTGCTGTGAAACAGGCGTTTATACCTGCATATAGGGTTACATTCTGCGTATGATCATAAACTGAGACTGACTAGATTTGTCACCACAGAACTGAACTTGTCTGCTAAGAGTTTTCTTATGTACAGTTTCCACTTGAAATCTTGTCTTTTTCTTTCTGTGTTGCAAAGGAAGAAAGAGGAGAGGCCTCAACATCCTGTCCACTGTGAAGTGATCAAAGCGATCTCTGAGGCAGTCACTATTCCTGTAATAGCAAAGTAAGTTGGATTAGTTAGGTGGTCCTTTTAAGGTGTCTCTATCTAGCAATAGACATTAAGCCAAGGAAATCTAACTCTGAGCAGGAAGCAATTAAGTGCAGGAAAGTAAGAATCTCCTTATATATAGGACAAATGAGGTAATTACATTTGTTTTCCATTCACGAGGTTGGAGTGAGTTAGCCATCTGAAATGTCTGTCTTTGTTTTAGTACGGTTTCATGACATGGCACAGTCCTCCTCTCTGGGTAGACATGAGTGCTCTATTTGAGTCCAGCTGCTGAATTCTTTGTGCTTCTAAGCCACCTGGGCAGTGACTGATTATTTTTCTGAGCTCTTGGTTTCTCAGGCATGCTCCTCATTTAGACTCCTCATGGGCAATAATACTCTGCTCTCTGATGATCTAGGCCAATGGTGGGGAAACTTTTTCACATCAGGGCCACTGATCAGTAGACAAATTGTCAGGGGCCACAGAAGTGAGCGGGGGAAAACCCTACTGCTGTGGTCCCCAACTTGTGGGGGCTCTGCACGGGAGGGAGGATGTAGGAGTAGCCTGGGGGCGGGCGATCTGGGCAGAAGGTGGATGTAGGAGAGGAGTGGGGGTCTGGGTGGGACGGATTGCATGAACAGATTGGGGGTGTGGGTCTAGGTGAGAGGAAAGGTACAGGAGGGTTTGGGATCTAGAAGGGAAGGGTCTTGGAAGGAGTGGGGAGAAGGGTGGGGAGTCTGGGCAGGAGGGGATGGGGGTCTGGATGGGAGGCGCACAGGAGCTGTCTGGGGGCGTGGGGTCTGGGTGATGGGGGTGCACTTCCCTTTGCAGCACTGCTGGGTGCACATGGCTCTGTGCCTATTCCCCCCTGCTCCCAGGCACCTCCCTCCGCTGCTCTGATTGGCTGAAATTCCCTGGCTGGGAGAGCAGCAGCAACCAGCAGCAGAGTCCAGAGCCACTTTCTGCTGCCCAACCCCTTCTCAGTTTAAGGGGTCCCAGAAGAATTTTTATGACTGTATTTAACATAAGTTCATATTTAAAGTGAGTTAGCTGTTATAGCTACAAAACACATACATCTTAGGCAGAGGCAGAGTATGCTTTTACTCATTGTTCACTTGCCAGTTTGCTTTCGACTATAATTATCAACAAGGGGTGCCTGTTTTGGAGGATGTATTCTGAGGTGTACGCTGTCCATCGGGAATTGAACTGAGATCATCAAACTTGTTTTGCACAGGCCATCAAACAGCATTTTCATACCAGAACAGCCGACTGTTTAAAAACTGTTACATAGTTGATGAAGCTGTGCTTGTCTCTTTTAAGAAATCTCAGCCAATATATATTCCTTTAGGAAAACTAAGGCAATTTGTACTTATTATGGATGTATCTTGGACTGAGGAGAACTATTCACTGGAAACTGGATTGATATGAGCAAACAGAGGCTGCCTACAAGTCATCAGATGCTAATATCTTGGCATCACTAAGGATCTGTCCTGATTTTGGCAGGCTTTCATATCCTATTACTAATAATCCTCCAAATCATTCATTCTCCCAGAATTTGCCAACAATGAATAACATGATAACCAAGTAGCCTTCTGTAGTGTCATACATGCCCAGTTCTGTTCATGTGAAGAATACACTGTTATCTGCATAGCGGCGTCATGTTAATCGTAACAAAGATGTTCATTTTCAGTGGTGGATCTCATGACTTCATCAAAGAATATACTGACATTGAAGCCTTCCAACAAGCAACCGGTGCTTCATCAGTAATGATAGCTCGTGCTGCCATGTGGAATCCATCCATCTTCAGAAGAGATGGCCTTTGTCCCTTGAAGGAAGTCATGCAGGAATACATCAAATATGTATGTGTGGGAAAATTTTAATTTGTAATTAAGATGATTTAGCGAGACAAGTTCGTGTAAGATGTTTTTAATTCCTCATTGTTTTTCAGTAAGTAAAGCTCCTGTAATATTTTTGTGCATTGCATAAGATGAAAACTACTACAATTTTTACCAGCTTTTCAGTGAATACATCATTGAGTTTTTGTCTAGGTGATGGTCTTACCTTAAGTAAATTTTTGTGGGGACAAGTTACCTATTGTGCTTGCCTTTTCTCATTATTGATGCTCAGATTTTAGAAAGATTTCTCAGGCTTTTGGGACTACCTCAAAATCTCTGCACTTTTGCAGGACTAGTGCTAGTAGTGCCAAGGCTGTGAATTCTACAACAGTGAATGTGATACTAAATGCAGCAAAGTAAGAATAAAAAGATAAATTCTGTATAGGCAGGCAACACACTTTCATGGTTTTCTAAAGCAATTTAAAGTACTGTAGAGAATTATTTTCCTCATCTAGAAAGTGTTAGGGTTTTTTCTAATGGCAGGAAAGCAAAGAGAAAGTTGTTCAGCTGTTTCATTGTAGTGTTGTAAATCAGTTGGGTTTGGTCCTGCTTAGAGCAGGGGGCTGGACTCGGCTTTTTTTAGGTCTCTTTCAGCTCTATTGTTCTACGATTCTATGATCCTATGAAAGAGAAGCACATGTAAAAAAATAAAGGAATTGGACTTCAGTCATTTTGACAGTGTCTTAATTTTTTATTATTCAGTTTTTTAGCCACCATGAAAAAGGCTACATTTAAAAAACTCTATAAAAGTTAAATTTAAAATAAGCTAACATTTACAGCCTAAAATGCACAATATAGAAATTTATTTTCAGCCCTACTAAAGGTGTGCCAAATTCATTTGTGCTGTTAAATCCATTGTCATTGGAGTTAACCAACAGATTGGGCCAAATTAGTCTTTGGAGTTGGCTTTGTTAAAAATATCCCTAAAGCAGAATTTATAGTACAGCTCATACTACTGCTGAACTGTCAGAGGTAGCTTATGTCGAAATCAACAAAGCATTTGTGAATGTGAATAGTTACTGGCCTGGTTACACAGATGAGTAGATTGCTCAGCTGGAGCCCCATCCCCATATAACTTTCATTTGCTCAAATCTGGAGGGTAAAATCAAGGAATGATGAATGACAAAGAACAAAAATCAAATTAATGGAACTTCCACTGTACCCAAAGGTGTAAAATCCATTAATTTGACTAGTAAAGTAGCATGTGTGTGAAATTCTTGTCAAGTTTTTTTGTTTTTCGCATATCTATAAAAAGCCAATAAAATTCTGATTTCTTTTTCCAGAAAGAAGAGTTCTAGACTTTATTAATCCATGATACTGACTTAACTGAGAAATATGTACACTATGCTTTATATCCTGTAAACTGTTTTGAAATGCAGCCAGAAACATGTGAAAGGTTAGGTAGTATGAATAGTTCTTTCTTCAGTGTATTTTTATAGATTGCATGTCTCTTTCTTTCAGGCAGTGAGATACGATAATCACTATACCAACACAAAGTACTGTCTGTGTCAAATGTTAAGAGAACAGTTAGAAACCACACAAGGAAAGAAACTGCATGCAGCACAGTCTATTCAAGAAATCTGGTAAGCATTTTATGAGGAAGTGGGAACTGCTGTACTGGATTGGACCAATAGTTCATCTAGTCTGGGATTATGTCTCCAGCAGGTGCCAGCATTTTCTCTGTTGATGCCATCCAGATGAGCTGATTCACAGGAGATTTGTTTCTGCCACTTTCAGAGTATAATTCTGTGCTTGCAACATTGCTGTTTCACAGACCTGCCTTAGCAATCCATAAGCCTTTGGAACAATGTTTTGAACAATCTGTTTAAATACCAGATAACTGAAGAACATTTAGGGTTTTTTTAATAAATGAAAAATATCTGCATAGTTAGTAGTGTGATTTCACACTGCTTCCTAGAGATATTGACGTTAAATTGACCCCAGTAGAAGTTTTGGCATACTACAGAGTTTTTATTCTCTTTGTCTGGGTCTACACTGCAAACTTACTTTGAAGTAGCATGCAGAGCATCTACACACACTTTCCCTTACTTTGAAGTTAACTCTGTGGTCCCTGCCAGCCACCTGAAAGGAAGCAGCTCCCCAGCAGTCCTAGGCAGGAAGCTGAGACCGTGTCACAAGCAGGGGCAGCATGAACTCCCACTCGAACTGCCCCTGCTTGAAGCACCAGACAGCCTCTGCACTCCCTGGCCACCATGGCAGCACGCCAGCACTTTCCTGCCCTCCGGGGGCCCCAGATGAGAAGTCTGAGGGGTCACAGCACCCAGGCAAGGTCCATGCCAGTAGGTGACCCTCCTGGACCGAGGACGAGCTGAGGGACCTCCTTGCTCTGTGGGGGGAGGAGGTGGTCTTTCAGCAAACTGGCAACCGCAGAGGAACACAAAGGCCTTTGACCAGCTGGCCAGTGGCCTCACCACCTGAGGTCACCCTGACTGCACTGGCAGCAGCATCTGCATCAGAGTAAAAGAACTCCACCAGGTCTGGTGCAGGTCTCAGGGACAGAGCTGAATTCTGTATTGGCTTATGTAGCTGTAAAGTTGTAACTTAACTGGAATTGCATAGCCTGTGATGGCTTTTTGATTTGCTTTCAGATCCCAGATTTAGTATTTAGACCATCAGGTAGAGGAATGAGCTTTTCCTGTAGGATGAGCAAACTTTGCAGTAAGTCTAGGAGAGATGATGAACATAGAATCTCATGACTCTAGGCATCATTACCTGGCAGCACATAACTAACTGTACATCATCTTAGTTTTCAAAGCACATATAACTTACTTGAAATAAGTTTATTTTCTAATGTATTTCAACTAATTACTAAAATGGGGTCGTCAAAACACATACATTTTCTGCTAATGCTAATAGAAGTCAATTTCTTCTTCAAGTGGTCCCCGTGGGTGCTCCACAATAGGTGTCGGGCTCGCCCGGCGCCGCAGATCGGAATTCTTCTAGCAGTTTCTATTGGATCGCGCATGCGCTGATGCGCGCCGCTCCCTTGTGCACCCTCGGTCATGTGCGCGATCCTGTCCCCGCCAGTTCCTTCTCAACTGCCATCGGCTGCAGACGGAATCCGCTCCGGCTGAAGCCTGAGACAGATAAGATAGTTGTTTTTGGCTACGTCTACACGTGCAGCCAACATCGAAATAGCTTATTTCGATGTTGCGACATCGAAATAGTCTATTTCGATGAATAACGTCTACACGTCCTCCAGGGCCGGCAACGTCGATGTTCAACTTCGACGTTGCTCAGCCCAACATCGAAATAGACGCAGCGAGGGAACGTCTACACGTCAAAGTAGCACACATCGAAATAGGGATGCCAGGCACAGCTGCAGACAGGGTCACAGGGCGGACTCAACAGCAAGCCGCTCCCTTAAAGGGCCCCTCCCAGACACAGTTGCACTAAACAACACAAGATACACAGAGCCGACAACTGGTTGCAGACCCTGTGCCTGCAGCATAGATCCCCAGCTGCCGCAGAAGCAGCCAGAAGCCCTGGGCTAAGGGCTGCTGCCCACAGTGACCATAGAGCCCCGCAGGGGCTGGAGAGAGAGCATCTCTCAACCCCCCAGCTGATGGCCGCCATGGAGGACCCAGCAATTTCGACGTTGCGGGACGCGGATTGTCTACACGGTCCCTACTTCGACGTTGAACGTCGAAGTAGGGCGCTATTCCTATCTCCTCATGAGGTTAGCGACTTCGACGTCTCGCCGCCTAACGTCGAAGTTAACTTCGAAATAGCGCCCGACGCGTGTAGACGCGACGGGCACTATTTCGAAGTTGGTGCCGCTACTTCGAAGTAGCGTGCACGTGTAGACGCAGCTTTTATGTGTTAGTTCGTTGTTTGTCACTATTATACAAAAAAAAAAAAAAAGAGAGAAGAGCATATTAAATAGCAGACAGAAGAGGAACGAAGGAGAGAGGGGCGGACAATAGGCTGTTAAGCCGTCCGCTGCCCTGAAGGCCGTGAATGTTATTTTGGGTTAGAAAGCACTGATTAGTGGCTAAGTACCCTATTAACAGTAAAGACTCACCGCGATGGCTTCCTCGGGGTTTAAGTAGTGTGAGTCATGCTGCGAGGCATGCCGGTCTCAGATGGGCATAGTGAATGCATTCGTTGCCTGGGGGAGTCTCATGTTACCCAGAAGTGTTCCCACTGCGCTAAGCTTACAGCCAGGGCCAGGAAGGACAGAGAAATGAGGCTCAAAATGATCTTGTTTGATAAAGCCCTCCAGCCTGAGCCGCCGGAGAAGCCTCACACAGAAGGGCCCTCTGGGTCGCATAAAAGGAAGGCAGCCTCTTTGACCCCCTCTGTGCAGAAGAGGAGGAAACTCTCCCCGGCTCAATCCTTGCCGGCAGTCCCAGCGAGCAGTACGGGCAGAACGCAGAGCCCCCAGCCACGAGCTGATGAAAGCGGCAGCGCAGCAGCGCACGTGGCCGAGGCCGGGCCTCCGACTATACAGCAGGCGGCACGGAAGGCGCCACGAGCGCCAGCGCGGCAAGCGCCGGAATCAGCGGTGCCACTGCACGTGGCACCAGCTCCCGCAGCGCCGACGGCGCAGGGGCACCCAGCATGGGGCCTGCCGGCGCCAGAGGAAGCTACCCGTGTGGCACCGCTGTTGACGGTGCCGAGCGCGGCGCTGACAACGGGGCCGAGATCCCCAGCATGGGAGGGGGCGGTGCCCACCCTGCAAGGGAGGGGCAAGGCTAGAGCTAAAACCCAGCACCTTAGTCCATCTCCAGGCAGGGCTGTGATGCCCTTATCACCCAGCCCGCCTCCTGAGATACACACGCCGCACCGCTGGGCGGCAACTCCACCGGCTTATTTCGGGCCTCCCTCTCCGTTCCTCCAACCAATTTTGCCGTGGCTCAGGCCACCTTCACCATTTTTGGGCATGGATCCCCTTGAGTACTATCACAAACCAGCTTCACCACTATCAATGTCGTCACAGAGATCCCGCTCTCCCAGACATCATGGGTACACTCCCCGATCGTGGTCCAGGTCTCCATCACCGGGCCCTTGCCCATGTTGCTATGGTTGTCCTCATCATGCTGAACACAGACACTGCAGGTCTAGATCCAGGGGCAGGTCCTCTCCTACTACTCGTCAATACTCCCGTGTACACTCTCGCTCTGGGACGGGAACACAATTGTCCCAGGGGGAATTAGGTCCAGAGTCCTGAGACTTCCCTTCACAGCCCACCAGGGAGCAAGTATACCACTGAACTCGGGAGCCAGAGGATTTGGGGGAGGCTTACCCCAGTGGTTCCTCCTCATCCTCCTCAGATGAGGCCATTGCCCCCGGGGATGTCTCCCCTCCGGATGACCTTAAACAATTCCAGGAGCTGTTCAAAAGGGTAGCATTCACGGAGGATATTCAAATAGCAGAGGTGCAGGAGAAGCACCATAAACTCCTGAAAAATTTGAGACCCCCAACTTCATCTAAAATCACTATCCCGCTGGACGAAGCAATTATGGAGTCAGCCACTAACATATGGCAGGCTCCGGCCTCTATTCCGCCTACGAACAAGAGAGCAGATAAGAAGTACTTCGTCCCAGCCAAGGGCATGGAGTTCCTGTTTAGCCACCCATAGCCCAATTCTTTGGTGGTCAAATCGTCCCAGCAGAGGTCGAAGACGTCTCAGTACAAATCAGGGGGGTCGGATAAAGATGCTAAGAAATTAGAGCTGTTCGGCAGGAAGGTCTACTCCTCCTCTACCCTATTATTGAGAATGGCAAATTACGCGGCACATCTATCAAACCATAACTTTGACAATTACTCTAGACTCACTCCTCTCATGGATTCACTTCTGGAAGACAAGAAGCCAGTGTTAAAGGCAATTGTCCAAGAGGGCTACGCGGCATCGCGGACGGGAGTCCAGATTGCCCTGGACGTGGCGGACACAGCGGCACGTTCAACAGCTGCAGCAGTGGTAATGCGTAGGGAATCCTGGCTCCAGACGTCCAGTATCCCCAGAGACCTACAGGCGAAGATCGTGGATCTTCCTTTTGACAAGCAAAAGCTGTTTGCGGACTCAACCGACTCGGTCCTCCACTCCAGCAAAGACTCGAGGGCCACGCTTAAGACCTTGGGTATTTATACTGCCCCATACAAAAAAAAGAAATTCTATCCTCAGCAAAGACGCTACGCTTACCAACCACAGCGCGCACAATATCAGCGAGGCTATGACCAAAGGCGCCATCAACAGCAGCAGCAGTACAGGGCCTCCAGGCGACGTTCTCAACAAGGCCGTACACCCTCGGGGCAAGCCCAGAGACAGCAAGTTTGACGGGTATGTCGAGGACTGCACTATCAACACCATCGCTCAATGCCATTCTCATCTCATGTTCCATCATCGCCGCAAACCATTCCACTCCCAATGGCAAAAGAGCACAACAGACAAATGGGTGCTAGAAATTATAGCCACGGGTTACACGATCCTCTTCCAGTCACTTCCACCGACGAAACCTCCCACCCGGCCTCATCTCAGGGACGCTGCCCACGGGGTGAGGCTGAAGCAGGAGGTAGATCACCTCATGTTCATAGGGGCGGTGGAAAGTGTGCCGGAACAATTCCAAGGGAAAGGTTTTTACTCACACTACTTCCTAACAGAGAAGAAAACAGGAGGCTGGAGGCCGATTTTGGATCTACGGGGCCTCAACCGTTACTTGCGCAAGCAGTGCTTTCGGATGATTACAGTTGCCTCCATACTTACGGCACTGGACGATGGAGACTGGTTTGCAGCCCTCGACTTACAAGACACTTACTTTCCTATTACAATCCAGCTGGCACACAGACGCTTCCTCCGCTTCATCGTCGGCGGGGAACATTTCCAGTACAGGGTTCTTCCATTCGGCCTATCCTCGGTACCCAGAGTCTTTACCAAAACCCTGGCAGTGGTATCAGCCTACCTGCACAGACAGGGGGTGTTTATTTTTCCATATCTGCACGACTGGGATACGTGTCACCGCAAACACGTTTACTTCGCTGGGCCTAGTTATCAACCTCGCAAAGTCAAAGACCGAACCCACGCAAGATATAGAGTTCATAGGGACATGCATAAACTCTATCACATCAAGAGTATACCTGCCCAACGCCCGCTTCCGCGCCATCAACTCCCTGGTGCAAGTCATGATGTACAGCCCCACGGTGCCGGTCCTAACATGCCTGCAACTGTTGGGGCACATGGCGGCAGCGACGTTTGTGGTACAGAATGCCAGGTTACACATGCGAAGCCTGCAGCATTGGCTGGCGAGTGTTTACAAACCGGCATCCCACACTGTCCACAGGGTAGTGTCGCCCACAACGGAGGTGCGCAGATCGCTAGCGTGGTGGGAAAATCCCAAGAACCTGCTAGTGGGGGTGCCCTTCCACCAACCACAAATTTCTATTTTTCTTACAACCGACACTTCCCACATAGGATGGGGAGCGCACATTGGCAGCAAGGTGATGCAAGGGCTATGGTCCCCTGCGGAACAGACTCTGCACATAAACATACTGGAGCTCAGAGCAGTGTTCAGTGCATGCAGACATGTTCGGGAATACCTGCACGGCAAAGTAGTCGGGATCAATACCAACAATACCTCCACTATGTTCTACATCAATCGACAAGGAGGGGCACAATCTCGTGCGTTATGCACGGAAGCAGTCCGATTGTGGAACTGGTGCATCGCCAACAACATAACGTTGAAAGCCTCGTACTTGCTGGGCACCCACAACATGAAGGCAGATCAGCTGAGCAGGCGCTTCGCACTCACACACAAATGGCAGATCCGCTTTGACCTGCTACAGCGCATATTTCGTACATGGGGGTTTCCCCAAGTCGATTTGTTTGCCACCCAGTACAACAAGAAGTGTCCCCAGTACTGCTCCAGAGCAGGAATGGGGCAGGGGTCCCTGGGGGATGCATTCATGATTTCATGGAAGGGCCCTCTACTCTACGCATTCCCCCCCACAACGCTTATCCACAAGGTTCTGCAGAAAGCCAGAAGGGAGAGAACTCGCATGATACTCATAGTTCCAACTTGGGACCGGCAACAATGGTTTCCCTTGCTTCTGCGCATGTCAGGTCGTCCACCACTCCCCCTACCAGTGGCGCCGGACTTACTCACGCAGGCTCAGGGGTCCATAGTGCACCCGCACCCTCAGGGACTACACTGACAAGCATGGTTAATCTATAGCTCAGCACCTTAGAGAGCACGTGTACGGAGGGAGTACGACAAGTCTTGGAGTGTAGCCGAAGGACCTCCACCAGGAGGACTTACAAACAGAAATGGACATGCTTTACAGCCTGGTGTTCCACCAAACAGTTAGCTCCCCTTGACGTTCCTATAACTGTAATACTAGAATACCTATTGGACCTCAAACGAGACGGGCTTTTTCTATCCTCGCTAAAGGTCCACCTCGCCGCTATATCAGCTTTTCGGCATAAAGAGGAAGGGCCCACCGTATTCACCCACCCTATTGTCACAAGGTTCTTGAAGGGGCTAGTAAACCTGTACCCCCCTTGAAAACGGCTACCGCCGTCGTGGAGTTTGGACTTCGTGCTCAGCGCGCTATTGGGACCACCCTTCAAACCATTAGCCACGGTACCCCTCCAAATCCTTACTATGAAAACAACCTTCCTTCTTGCGATTACGTCAGCCCGCAGGGTGAGCGAGCTTGCAGCAGTGATGGCAATGCCACCCTGCACAGTATTCTCAAAGGAGGCAGTGATCTTACGGTTACACCCAGCCTTCGTTCCAAAAGTTTCCTCGGAGCTCCATCTTAATGAACCAGTAGTTTTACCCTCATTTTACCCGAAGCCTCACAGCTCCAGCAAGGAGGCGCGCCTACATCTCCTAGATGTGAGAAGGGCGTTGGCCTTTTACATAGACAGAACTAAGTCCTTCCGGAAAACGGACAGGCTTCTGGTGTCTCTCGCTCCCAGGTCAAAAGGGGAAGGCCTCTCTTCCCAGAGAATTTCAAAGCACATTGTGTCCTGTATAAAAATGTGCTACGAGCTTCGAAAGACCCCTTTGCTGGCCCCGCCTAGGGCTCACTCCACCAGGGTGGTGGCGGCATCAACAGCCTTCTTCAAGGGAATCCCGTTAAAAGACATCTGTAGAGCGGCGACCTGGTCATCCTATGACACCTTCGCCAAGCATTACGCCCTGCATCGGGTGTTCGATGAGGATACCCATCTGTCGACAGCAGTCCTCTCGGGGGCAAGCTGCACATGAATCGATTACCCACCTCCTTACTTGGGTTACTGCTGGGTAGTCACCTATTGTGCAGCACCCACGGGGACCACTCAAAGAAAAAAGAGAAGTTACTCACCTGTAGTAACGATGGTTCTTCGAGATGTGTCCCCGTGGGTGCTCCATCACCTGCTCATCCTCCCCGCTTCGGATCTCTGTCTGGTGTTTTTCAGGAGCATCCGAGGCGGTTGGTCAAGGAACTGGCGGGGACAGGATTGCGCACATGACCGAGGGCGCGCAAGGGAGTGGCGCGCATCAGCACATGCGCAATCCAATAGAAACTGCTAGAAGAATTCCGATCTGCGGCGCCGGGCGAGCCCGACACCTATTGTGGAGCACCCACGGGGACACAACTCGAAGAACCATCGTTACTACAGGTGAGTGACTTCTTTTTTTTATAGTGAAGTCTTTGAAATGACACATTTATATGAAGAAACAACAGCTTTTCTGGAAGCTAAGAAGGCATCATTAAAGTCCATGTTAGAAGATGAAGATGACCAGATGGAAGACACAGATGTGATAAAAATGGCTGTTAGATATGACAAGTAAGAATGCAAAGTTAATTCTTCACCATCTTTTTGAACTTACAGTTAACACTTTTGTCTGATGTTGGTACCTGACAAAACTTTGTGACTTCTGTAGGTGAGAATTGGAAAATCAAATATTACAGCACCTTCTTGGGTAAACTTTTAAAGAGGAAACCACCTCCATGCCTTGTCATGAAATAATGCACTACAGTAAATCATTATACAGAATTTGAGGCAAGAAATGAAAGAATCTCAACATTGATCTAAACAAAGCTGATTTTTCTTTTAAAACTTTATCGTGTATAATTCTCTTTAATGGAATTTAATTAAGCCATAGTACATTTTTCTAAATACTGTAGTTTTTTCCCTGCAGACACACACAAGTTCCAGCAGGAAATCACAAAGTTCATAGTAATTAGCAGGCGCAAAGTGTTTTCTCTTCTAAAAAATAATTTTGATGTGATTGGCCAAGTGTATCATTCTCATGAAATTATTTCTCTTAAGCCTATATACCGTGCAGGAGCAAGCGCATGAATAATTTTTCCTTAATATGTACAGGAAGTCTTCAGAAGATGTCTCTAAACATTGCCTGAGAGATTAAATTGAGGGACTGTGGGAACCACAATTTGTAAACATTATTACTGATCTAAGATTGCCTATTTTTGAAGTGATCTTGCAGAATAATTTTGTTATACTTTGCTTACCCAAACTCTTGGAGAATCTGTTGGACTTGCCCCATAGGTTAAGTATTATACAAGGCACCTTTCAAAGGCACTCTTTTTGCTTTCAAACTCATCAGGAGTAAAATGTGAGTCGCTAAAGATTGAACACAATGTCTCTGTAGTATTTCTATTCTCTGCCTATAACCTAGGAACGATACTCCCTCTTTGATAATTGAAGCAATGTTTACCTTTCCTATGCATCTGTTAATGCTACTTTTTCATTACAGAACCAGTCTAATTCTCCTCTTCCAAACCCTTTCTAAGTAATAAATTAATTCCTGGAAGTTTTTAAAATTACTGTTGGAAAATATTTATGGTAATTATCTGTTAAGTGATAAAAAACAACCAACAAAGTCCTTTGGTGTGGCATGTCAGTTTCAGCCTGAAACTCAGTAGAATTCCTGGTAATTTGAACCAACTTTCCTATAAGTACCTTATCATATTGCTTGTATGACTCTACTTAGTTAAGGTAGGAGATGGTTAGTAAGGAACCAATATGTAATATTAGTTTTCAAAAAACAATTTAAAGCTGTATTAATGGAACAGTTACCTAAGAAAGGGGTCGAAGCCCTATTACATGTGAGTTTTAAAATTATACCAGTAATAAAAACTAGTAAAAATACTATAGTAATCAGTCATACACTGATAGATTGCCTGTCTAACCTAATATATGTCTGTTATATAGACATTTTTTATACAAACGTATTCATTACAAATCGTGGGATTATTTTGTTTTTCTTTTTTGTCTAGGCGAGAATATCCACCACAGATTACTCCCAAAATGTATCTCTTGGAATGGTGTAGGAAGGAAAAGCACCCTCAACCTGTTTATGAAACCGTGAGCCTCTGCATTTCTCAGCACAAGTACAAGGCAGATCAGCACTGTCAGGAAACTTGTTTTAAAAATTGTTGACATAGTTGCTAGACTGCTTGGTATGGACACCTGTAGATCGTAAAGGCTACATCTACACATGCCCCGCCCTTTTGGAATAGGCATGTAAATGAAGCAGGTCAAAATGCAAATGAGGTATTGATACAACTATTCAGTGTCTCATTTGCATATTGTCAGCCACCTGGAGCATCGAAAGTGCTGCTTTCAAATTGCAAACTAGCCATGTAGACGGGGTTCCTTCGAAAAGAAACCCTGATTTCACGAACACCCTTCTTCCCAAAAGAAACTGGGCAGGGCAAGAGTAGACATAGCCAGAGAGTAATAGCATGAAATAAGAGCGAATTTCTGCAGCATAAAAACATGTGAAATTTGATCTCCCTTAAAATCCACTGAAAATGGCCATTACTATTTTCTGTATAAAACGTGTGAATTGTTGGCGTACTGATGATCGTGAGGAACTCAAGTATTGAGTAGGCTTTCCTCTTACAATTCATTGTATCTCAATTCTGACATGCCATTCTTTCAGCTACCCATTCTTACTTCAGGGGGCCACCCAGTTTTATGTCCAGATTATAAACATTTTCAAACTGACTAATAGTATTTTTTTAAATGCCAATTCCCTGAGTTTCTGCAAAAATGTGTGTGCAGCTTGTCTGCATTTTCATTGTGTCTCTGTGTAAATCGATGATAATTCAAAGTGTGCCTAATACTGAGAAGCTAAATGAGACATGGAATATTAGAATGCAGCACTGCAGAATTCCCAGAGTTGTGCTTATTCTTGCTCATGCCATCTACGATGTCACAAGTCTGCTTTTTCTTTCTCTGTCTGGGCAGCAGCAATTTTTACAGCTGCTGTGGTAGATAAACAAGAAATACATGTTCACAAAATAGGAAAACAAACAACTGACATAAAATAACATCTTTATTTTGAAATTCTAACCATCTTCTCCATAGCTTTGGGAAGAGAGGGCTTTCGAAATCAGGGTGGTTGTTTCAAAAGGCCCCCGGGTACACAGGCGGCGTATGATTCGAAACCGGCAGTTTCGAAGCACGTGCAGCTGCCATTATGCTAATGAGGTGCTGCATATTTATGACAGTGCCTCATTAGCGTATTCCGAAGTGCCACATTACCATAGCCCCTCTGAAAGGGGTTAGTGTGTCTACAGCCCACATGATAAGTGCTATGCTAGGTAGGTAGTGCTTATAGAAAAGTAAAGAAACCTGTAATGGTGTGATATGGTCCTGACACTTTTATCAGTATAACTATTGGAAAGTTTGAATTTAGAGTCTTTTTAACATAAGAAAAACTAAACAAGTAATAAAATTGAAAGGCAACAGATTTAAAACTGAAAAAAGGACATACTTTTTTAATACACCACAATATTTTGGAATTACTTGTTGGAGGATGTGATTTAAATCCAAGACCTTAGCAAAATTCAAAAGGGTTACAAGTGGACATGAATAATATCAATATTTTTATTAGATGGCATAAACATATGAGAGACAAACCCTCAATCTCTTACTGACAAGTGTTAGGAAGAAATTTCTAGTATGCACAAGTCATTATGTAATTGTGACAGGATTTTTTTTGGATACTTGCTTATGTTGCATCTGCTGGTAGCTGTTGTTAGATGTAGGATACTAGGATAGATGGGATAAGGGCAATGTAAGCAGTTCTTGAAACAGCTCTAGTTTGAACCATAGATTTCTTGAGTGCTTTGATCTCGTGAGGGATATTTTGCAGTGTGAAGGCTTAGAATGTTAATGGTGTTACATGTTCACAGAGTATAGACAAGACTAGAAAGGATTCTGTGTTATTGTTCATTTTACAAAATACAATTATTTATATCAAGTTACACCTGTGTTTCTCTCCTGTCTCTAGGTTCAAAGATCACTAGACAGATTATTCTGTTCAGTTGTCACAGTAGCTCAACAAAAATATAGATCAACCTTATGGTAAGTCTTCTCTGACGTGGTCTAACTAGGCCTTAGTAGAATTGATTCTGTGATGTGCTGTTGTTCCTCACAAACATTGGGAGGAAAAACCTTTGAAGGAAAATCTTGAAAAAAGTTCCTGTAAAGTGGTCCAAGATTAAATAAGACATATACCAAGCAGGAGCGATTCCCATAGTCAAGGGCCCTTCATAGCAGAGAGACTGTCTCTAATAGTAGGTATACTTAATCTTTCCCACGATTTTCATAATATTCCTTCAGGAAGCAAGGGGTTTTTGAGAGGAGATGACCATCCTCATGGCAGTAACTTTCACTCAGCAGCAGGCTTCTCTTTCTTTCAAGATGGAGAACAGATACAACCTGTTGAGCTGAGTGAATAATTGGTCAGAAGAACTTGGTTTGTTACTAACCAAAACTTGTTTTTCCCCCTGCTTTGCTTGGTGAAATTAAAAGCCAAAAACATTTCCTTTGGGTCAGTTAACACTGACATTTTAAAAAATGGATGGCACTTTTGCTCTTGAGCAGTAACAAAACTTACGGCATGTATAAAGTGAGAGGTAGTTGAAGTAGGGAGCTTGGAGTAGGGGATTGGGGTACAGGAGGGTGTGTGGGTTATGGGAGAGAGTTTGGGTGACAGAGAGAGTTATAACGTGGAGCAGGTGATTGGAGTGGGAGAAGGGCTGCAGGATCCAAGTGGGTGCAGTAGAGGATACAGACCTCAGGGAGGGATTAGGTTGCAGGAAGGGGTGGGTGCTAAGTGCAAACTCTGGCTAGGAGGCACTTGCTGTATGTGGCTGGTGGTCCAGCAAGACCCTCAGGCAGGCTGTCTGTCTGCTGCAGCCCTGCACACCACTCAAAGCAGCTGGCTTCTGAGGCCATTGGGTGTGTCTCTGTGCAGTGCACCCATTGGAGGGGAAGGGGGTGGCGGGTGTTTCAAGCTGTTTTAACCTGTAAGCACTTCTCCTTTAGCTCTAATTGGCCAGTTTCTAGACAGTGGGAGCTACCAGAATAGTGCTGCAGGTAGGGGGAAGTGCATGAAAACCTCCCTGTCCCAAGGGGCACACTGTGCAGATACACACATGGGCTCCAGCTTCCTGAGGGTCCAGCAGGCTGGATCCAAACCTTTGGCAGGCTGTATTTTGCTCACCCAGATCTAGTAAGTTACAATTTGAAGATCAGTGTTGGATAAATCCCCTTTTAATATGTACATGCAACAGACAGAAGGTTATTTTAGAAGTTTTGCTTCCAATGGTATAATTGTCAATTGGAATTCGATGAAATACTCAAACATCTGACAACTTCCAGCTGGACCATCATTCTCATGCCAAGCTTAGCTGAAGAGAAACAGAATCCTTTCATGTATGAAGTTTAAAGAACATACAACCCTATACTCAAAGCCAGTTTTCTGGGTTTCAGTGCTGCTCGAGCTACTCCCGTTTTTGTTGATTTCAGTGGAGTTAAACTCACATTAGTGATACATTTGGACTTGCGGGTCAGTCCATAAATTGAAATTGTATGTGATTTATTCATGACTTCTGGTGTTAATCGGAGTAAAGATTGCAACAATTAGCCAAATTCCCACTGACATTCTCCTACCTTCTGAATAAAGATTTTGGGGACTGTAAGTAGAATCATGGGGCTGGAAGGGACATCAGGAGGTCATTGAGTCCAGCCCCAACTTCAAGCAGGATGAACCCCAACTAAGTCATCCCCGCCAGGACCTTGTCAAGCTGGGACTTTCCATTTGGCTCAGTATTCCTAGAAAGGATTTTCCTACTTGGAACAACACCCTACTGCAACACAGGCACCTACAAAGATGTGCATATGTCTGTTGAACTGAGCACCCTTGTTTTCCATCTGTTAGACTGTCATTAAGTGTTCCATACTGTTTATTTCATTGTGTTGCAGCAGGTATGTTACACTGTGCTTGGCACTATGCAGGCTTTTCATCTGTTTTTACCCGTGCTCTGTCTTACTCTTCAGGGACAAGTCAAAGAAGTTAGCAGAACAGGCTGCAGCTATAGTCTGTCTTAGGACGATGGGTCTCCCAGAGGGGAAGTTTAATGAGGGAGAAAACCACCTGATTAACAAACGCAAGAGAGAGAGCCAGGAGCTATTAAACAACAAAGCACATGAAGATGACCTACTTGTTGAGGCTTCACATAAAAGAGCTCATGTCACAGAGAAAACTACTGACTTCAGCTCTTCTGACATGCCACAATAGCATGAAAAGCAAAAGTTCCACAATTTTGCAGCTACCAATTCACTCACTCTTTTATATCCTGCTGTTATATTTCATCTAGACTCAATCGGAGACAGGTAAACTCTGCCCAATTGTGAACTAGATAAATGTCTTTTGATTTCTGCTTTGCTGCCTTTCAGAAAGGGTAAAATAGCCGTCTGAATTAGATCCCAACATTAAATTCTGTTTCAATAGCAAATATTTTCAGTTTAGTCTTTGACATGCTGAAGTTTTTGTTTGATGCATTTTATAAGTAGAAAGAAGAATTTTAAACATGCAAAAGAGGCTTATAAGCGATTGTTTCCAACTGTTGGAGTTTTGGTGTAGCTCCATCAACTGAAATAAGAACATTAGATATTGCTTCTCTGAAAATACAAGTAAAAAAATTACAGCAGGTTGTGTCATGATCCCTAGAGGATTTTGTATGAAGAAGACATTAGAAACACAATTCATTGTTGACGAATGACACCAAAATGACTTACCTATTTATAAATAATGTTTTTATTTTAAATGGAAGGGTCCACACTAAACCATGTTTTCCAATGGAAAAGCAATATCTGAGGTTGTTTAGAGTTTTTAAGTCCAAAAGATGTACATGGTAATTAAAATGGCTGCTGCACAAATCTTATAATTTTAATAAATTTCTATACTTTTTGCATTTGACTGAAAAGTAATTGCAGTTTACTTCCTGCTTTGTAGACTGCAGTAAAAAAAGGGGTATTAGAAGGTGCTTTCAGAATAACCATTTCCTCACTGAGATTGAGATATGGGCCAACAGCATTTGTCAAGGCCATTTTTAGGCAGTGACGAGAAATGGTCATGCAGATATTATACCAGAGTCTGATTCATGCCTGGAATTTTGAAGGCAAAATGCAGGTTACATGGCCCACTGATAAGAAGCACTGCAAGTTGTCTGCAATCCAGGTTTGCTGGGCAGGTCAGATTTCAGAAATTCCTGCACACTTTATGAGGAAAGACATGATTAGGGTACCTTCGGGATCACTGGAGCTCTTCTGGATCACCATCCACAGTTGCCTGTCAGAAAAGCCTGTGGCATACTGCTGAATTATCTATGCTACCATCCACCCAAGGGAGGAAACTCTCTCAATGCAAGGTGCAAACTGCAAATCCTGCACCTCTGGAAGAATGTATATTAAATCCCCACATCCCCCATCTATCTGTCCAAAATTAACGCCTTGATTCATAGAAACACAGGGCTGGAAGGGACCTCAGGAGGTCATTGAGTCCAACCCCCTGCTCAAAGCAGGACCAACTGTAACTAAATCATCTCAGCCAAGACTTTGTCTAACTGGTACTTGAAGACCACTAGAAAAGGAGATTCTACCACCTCTCTAGGTAACGCATCCTAGTGCTTTACCACCCTCCTAGTGAAATAGTTTTTCCAAATACCCAACCTAAACCTCCTCCAGTGCAAATTGAGACCGTTGTTCTTCCTTCTGTCATCTGTCACTACTGAGAACAGTCTCACTCCATCCGCTTTGGAACCTGACTCCAGGTAGTTAAAGGCTGATATCAAATCCCCCCCTCACATTTCTCTTCTGCAGACTAAAGAAGCCCAAATCTCTCAGCCGGTCCTCACGGGTCATGTGCTCCAGCCCCCTAATAATTTTCCTTTCCCACCACTGGACCTTCTCCAATGTGTCCACATCCTTTCTGTGATGGGGGGCCCAGAATTGGATGCAATACTCCAGATGTGGCCTCACCAGTGCAAATAAAGGGGAATAATCACTTCTGTAGATCTGCTGCAAATCTCTCCCGTCCCCTGCTTAGTCTCATCAGCAAACTTGCTGAAGGTGCAATCCATCCCCTCATCCAGGCCATTAATAAAGATGTTGAACAAAACTGGCCCAAGAATTGATCCTTGAAGCACTCTGCTTGAAACTGACTGTCAACCAGACATCGAGCCATTGGTCACTACCCACAACAATCTCGCCAGCTTTCTGTCCACCTTACAGAACATTTATCCAATCCATACTTCATGAACTTGCTGGTAAGAATTATGTTGAAGACCATATCAAAAGCTTTGCTAAAGTTATATTATATCACATGCACTGACCTCCCCAGGTACACAAAGCCAGTTATTTCATCATAGAAGGCAATCAGATTGGTAAGGCATGACTTACCCTTGGTGAATTCATGTTTAGTATTCCTGATCACTTTCCTCCCTTCCAAGTGCTTGAAAATGGATTTCTTGAGGATCTCCTCCATGATTTTTCTGGGGACTGAAGTGAAGCTGACTAGACTGTAGTTCCCTGGATTGTCCTTCTTCCTCTTTTTAAAGATAGGCACTACATTTGGCTTTTTCCAATCATCCAGGACCTCCGCAGATCTGCACGATTTTTTAAAGATAACAGCCAAAGGCTCTGCAATCACATCTGCCAACATCTTCAGCATCCTTGAATGCATTGCATTTGGCACCATAGATTTGTGTATGCCCACCTTTTCTAAATAGTTCTTAACCGGTTCTTTCTACACTGAGGGCTGCCCACCCTCTTCCCAATCTTTGTTGCCCAGTTCAATAGTGTGGGAGCTGACCTTGTTTGTGACAAGAGAAGCAAAAAAACAAGGACTGAGTATTGTACCTTCCTCATCCAGTCAAGGGACCATGCCCCCATCTGATCACTCTCTCATTGCTAACATGCCTGTAGAAATCTTTCTTGTTACCTTTCATATTCCTTGCTTGCTGCAATTTCGGTTGCACATTGTCCTTCCTGATTACATCATTGCATTCTCGAGCAATATATTTATACTCTGACCAGTTGTCCACTTCTTGTAAGCTTTCTTTTTGTATTTAAGCTTCTCATGATTTCACTGCTAAGCCAAGCTGGTTGTCTACCATGTTTGCTTGTCTTACTGTGAATCAAGATAGTTTGTTCCTCTGCCTCAAGTAAGGCTTTTTAAAAATACTTCCGGTTCTCCTGGACTCCTTTCCCCTTTATGTTAGCACCTGAGTGATCCTACCCATCATTTCTCTGAATCCCTGAAGAGTGAGGTTAAGCCATGCACGAGGATGCTGGCTGACAGTAGAGACCAGGTGACTTTTAATAGCAACATTTTAATGTGGCCTTTTCAGTCCCATGTGTTACAGAATTTCATTCAGTAGGTGGATGGGGTTGGAGAGCTGATGGGCATCTTATCAAAGAAAGACGCAGCCTTTGAAAAGTCTTTGAGTGGGCTGCCGTGCTTCTCTCTCCCTTTGAATTGTGGTGTTTATTCAAAGGTTCTGTGCACCCTGTGAAACCTTTGCATAAATGTTCCTATCATCCTCCACAAATAAAACGTAAGGATTTTGTGACATAATTTTAGGTCATGTTATGTTTGCACATAAAAAATAATGTTTTGAAAAGTTTTTTTCTCCTGAAAGCCAGGGAACTTATGACCCTTTGTGCCTGCACAGTACTCATGTGCACCTTAATATCAGTGTTGTGGTCACCACTAAGGCTGTGTCGAGATTACAGTGATTTGTTGACAGAAGTTTTTGTCGGAAGGTATCCAATAAAACGTCTGTCAGCAGATCACAGCCAGATTGCCAAGTGGATTGCAAGAGCGATCTGCTCTGTCTACAGAGAGCGGCTGGACTACCTGGCCGTGCTCTTGACAAATAGCCAACAGACAGGGCTGCCTGGTGTCTCAGAAGCCCTGTCTGATGACAGAGGTCCCCCCAGAATATCCAGACTGGCTTTCTGTCAACAGATCTCTGTCAACAGAGGCGTTATGCCTTGTGGGGAGTGGGGTAAGACTGTTGCCAAAAGTGCTGCATTCTGTCAATATACTGTCGATAGAATGCCTTGGGAATCTGGGCACTCCCTGTGTTTTGTCGACAAAACCTTCTGGTGTAGACATAGACTAAGGGCTTATGGAATATTTGGGCCAAAGAGGGGTTTCAAATGCAAGAAGTAGAGGAAAGAGCATAATGGAATTTTTGTACCCCAGTTCTTACTCTTTGAAGTGCCCAGAGAAGTCATTCAGCAGAAGGTTAGCAACTGAAGTCATGGGGTGGGAAGCCTAAGAGTCAAGGCCTGTGTTGCATGCTTTTACACCATTTTCTTGTTCTTGAAAATTGGCCCTATGTGACACCCACACAAAGTACATGTCGTAAATATCAATCATGGCACAAACAAAATGCCTCAGGAAATAGAGTTGTAAAGCAACAGCAGGTGGTCAGCACACAGATGCACATTAACCATGCTTTTACATTACCTCTGTGCATCAGTTTAGGATTGGTGAGTAAGGGACTGTTTGATATTTGACATGACCTGTTGTGGGGAAAAGAGAAGTAAAAATTACACACAGGGAAGTAATAGAAAATAAGAAAAGATGCTGTCTCAATTCAGTTTCCAAAGATAAGTTTTAGCATTCAGCTACGAAACGAATATTGTGATTTGGCTGAATCAAACTGAAACATCATTAAAATAAGTTAATTGTTTAGCAGATCTAATGCTTTCAAGGAAATGTTTAATAATTACCTGATTGCAAATCATCATTTTATCTAATGTAACATTTATATAAGTAACCACAGTTAGTTGAATAATATATAATTATGGTAGGATAAGTGGTGTATCATTGCAAGCATGAAAGTGAGATGCTGCTTGACTGTAATGAATAGTTCAGGCTAAATTTGGCATTCATGTAAATGAAAAATGGTCAGAAAATGGTTGCATACAAAGTGATTTATGGCTCCTATTTGATGTTCTCAATGTGAGTCAGAAAAAACAACTAATGCAAGTCTGTAGTGTTTTGTCTACACTGGCAAGTTACTGCACTATAAATATCTTACTCATGGGCTTGAAAAAATATGCACACGCACACACACACACACACATGCACCGCAAGTGCACCAAGTTATAGTACTGTAAAGCACCAGTATAAACAACTGTGACCAAACTGCTGCATCGAAGTGTAGAGTGTAGACAAAGCCTCATTAGCCATGTCTACACGTGCACGCTACTTTGAAGTAGCGGCACTAACTTCGAAATAGCGCCCGTCATGGCTACACGCATCGGGCGCTATTTCGAAGTTAACTTCGACGTTAGGCGGCGAGACGTCGAAGTCGCTATCCTCATCAGGAGATGGGGATAGCACCCTACTTCGACGTTCAGCGTCGAAGTAGGGACCGTGTAGTCATTGCGCGTCCCGCAACTTCGAAATTGCGGGGTCCTCCATGGCGGCCATCAGCTGAGGGGTTGAGAGACGCTCTCTGCAGCCCCTCAGCTCAATGGTGGCCGCGTGGAGCAGCCCCTTAAAGGTCCCCTCCCCCTCCCTTCCTGTGCAGGAAGCTGAGGGAACATGCAGGCACCAGCCCAGACATGCGGCCAGCCTGCACGTCCCTCAGCAGCCACAGGACCATCAATGGCCGCCCGGCAGCGCCCCCAGGGGACCCCCCCCCAAGGGGAGCCAGGGCAGCCAGCCCAGCCAGGCGGGCAGCCAGGCTGGCAAGTGGCAGCGGGGCCCCTTCTGGACGGAGGCTGAGCTGCGGGACCTGCTGGGGCTCTGGAGCGAGGAGGAGGTGCTCCAGGTAATGGGGAGCAAGAGGCGGAACGCAGATGCGTTCGCTCAGCTGGCCGAGGGCCTGGCTGACTGGGTTCACCCTGCCCGCACTCCTGATCATGTCAGGAGTTAGGTGAAGGAGCTGCGGCAGGGTTATGCCCGGGCCCGGGATGCAGCCGGCTGATCTGGGGCCGCCCCCGTCACCTGCCCCTTTTACAGGGAGCTCAGGAACATCCTGGGCCCCCGGCACACCTCCTCCCCTCCAGCTACCCTTGATACTTCGGCTGACGAGCCCCAGCAGGCCCCTCAGCCGGAGTCCGCCCAGGAGGTAAGCCCCGCACCCCGGGGGTGCCCCCCGGAGCCCACCCCCGGGCCATCACGGCAGGAGGAGGAGGAGGAGGAGGAGGGGGGCTCCTCCTCCGCAGAATCCGGGCTGCAGATCCTCCTCTTGCCATCCCGGAGCAGCAGCTGGGCCTCCGCCCCCCGGGAATCTCCGGACCGTGGGAGTGGACCGACAGGTATGTATCCCCCTCTGGTGTACACCCCTGGGCTTGAGGGGCGGGGGGTAATAGATATGTGTCCAGGGCCCCCCACATACTCACATGGCCATGGCCCCAAGGACAGCAGGGCCATGTCCCTCACAGCAGTGCATCAGCCCCTGCCCCCCCCCCACCTCGCACGACAGTGCCATGCCCCATCCCCGGGGCAGAGGGGAGCGGAACCTCGAGGGGCCCCTGGGAGGAGGGGGTGGGACACCCCACAGCAGCAGCAGCAGCAGCATGTGATGGAGTGGGGGGAGTGCAAAAGGGAGACTCAGGCTAGATATGAGCAACAAGAGCCGAATAGCTCCCAGGGGCAAACGATGATCCTGGGGCTACAGTTGGCAGGTGACACCTCTGCCCTGAACCAAGAGGAGGGAGGAGCCGAGCTGGCTTTGAAATCCGGGGGGGGAGGGCGGGGGCCACAGGTAGAGGCTAGGGGAAGGGAGAGCTGGAAGGCAGCCAGCCTGAGGAGGGGGAAAGCTGCATCCCAGAGGGTCACCCCTTGGGGTCTTCTCCCCAGGACGGGTTGGAAGGACTGTCTCTTCTGACAGCTGGTGCTGTCACTCCTGGGAGAAACTGGGCATCTGTGGCCTAAGAAACCTTTCCTGTCAGACCCTGCGGAGTGAAGTGAGAGTCGCTCCCACCAGGGGACGGGGTGCAGTGCAGGGGGACCCCTGAACCCCATCCATCACAGCAGCATCTCCCGGGGACGGGGATGGGGAACCTGCAGCACAGGGCTGGGGGGACAAAGGCCATGGCTCGAGGCCCACACTAATGCCTGTCTCCATTCTTCTTCCCCCCCCTCCTCTCCTGTGTCCCGCAGCTGCACCATCGGAAGGGCCGGAAGAGAGCGCTGGCGAGGCATCAGTGGTCCCGGAGACCCCTCCGGGGCCATCGCTCCAGGCAAGCCCCTTGGCCAAGGACCGACCGGCCCCACGGCGGGCTAGACGGCGGACCCTGCGCCACCACCAGCCGACGGCGACGGACCCCCAGCTGCTGGCCATCCACCGTTGGCAGCTGGAGGTGGCGGAGCAGCGTCTGCGGTGGAGCAACACCGCGTCGAACTGCAGGAGCGGGCGCTGGCCTGGCGCCAAGAGGCATGGGGGGCCTACATGGAGACTTTCAACCGCCTGGTGGACTACCTGGCCCCCCATGCCACGCCGGCCGCCGCAGCACCCGCCGCACAACCAGCTGCTCCGCACGTCGCTGTCCCGTCCACCGTCGCCCCGCCACCCACCACCGAGGGCCGGAGCGCCGAAGGACCCCTGGAGCCAGCTGAGACTCGCCGGGCATATCTTCCGGTTCGCCCCGCCCCCAGCCAGCCCCAGACAGGGCTGCGGCTGCAGTGGGGCTCCCGGCCTCCCACGCCCAGTGCCAGACTTTAGGGGCGAGGGGCCTGGGACGTGGCCCCCCCCCTTGTATATAGTTGTGACTTATTAATTTGTGCCCCCCGTTTGCCCCATCCCCCCCATGTAAATAGTTCTCCCCTTTATCGTCCCTGGTTTTCTTTTTATTACTGAACAAACTTTTTTATTACTATTGTTTTATTTGTACACATTACTTTTGTTCCACACATGTTGTATATAGTTTGTTCTTGTTTTATTTATAGTTAAAAAAAAAAGTTGTAAAAGAAAAAGCAGTTTAAGTTCAGCCACAAGTGCGTGCTGTCATTTGTCCAGGAAAAGTGGGAGGGGGGTGCGGTTGGGTGCTCCATGGTGTGGGCGTTGGGGCAGGGAGTGTTGTGGGGGAAGGGGTGGGCAGTGGGGGGCCTGGCAGAGTTCACCCTGCGGCCTCATCATCGAAGTGGGCCCGCAGGGCCTCCTCGACCCTGGTCCCTTCGGGGTCCACCTGCCGACTGGGGGCAGCGGGTGGCTGCAGGTCGGCCCTGCCGGCCTCCACAGCCCAGCCCTGGAAAAAGGTCTCCCCCTTGCTCTCCACCAAATTGTGCAGGGCGCAGCAGGCACCCACAATCGGGGATGTTGTTGGGGCCCGCATCCAGGCGGGTCAGGAGACATCTCCAGCGTCCTTTCAGGCGGCCAAATAAGCACTCCACCACCTGGCGCGTGTGGTTCAGGCCCTGGTTGAAGCGCTCCTGGCTAGCGGAGAGATGGCCCGTGTACGGGTGCATGAGCCAGGGCCGGAGTGGGTATGCCGCATCTGCGATGACGCAGAGGGGCATGGTGGTGTCCCCCAGAGGGATCTCCCACTGGGGGATGTAGGTCCCCGCCTCCAGCCGGCGGCACAGGCCCGAGTTCTGGAAAACCCGGGCGTCGTGGGTGCTGCCAGGCCAGCCCACATAAATGTCCTGGAAACGGCCCCGGCTGTCCACCAAGGCCTGGAGGACCACAGAATGGTAGCCCTTGCGATTAATGTAGCATCCTCCACTGTGATGCGGGGCGCGGATGGGGATGTGAGTCCCATCCAGAGCCCCGAAGCAATTGGGGAAGCCCAGGGTGGCAAAGGCTGCGATGGTGGCATCTGGGTCCCCCAGCCTCACGAGCCTGTGCAGGAGCATGGCATTGATGGCACACACAACCTGCAGGGAAAGCACATGGGAGAGCACCAATGAGGGGTGAGCAGGGTGTGCGTGGTCCTGCCCTGCCCTCTCCTGCCCTCCCCTCCCCTGCCCTCCTCTGCCTGGGCCCCCCTCCCCTGTCCTGCCTTACCTCCATGAGGACAGCCCCGACGGTGGCCTTGCCGACACCAAACTGCTGTCCCACGGATCGGTAGCTGTCTGGAGTGGCCAGCTTCCAGACAGCGATGCCGACCCGTTTCTCCACAGGGAGGGCACGCCGCATGGCAGTGTCCTGGTGCCTGAGTGCGGTGGTGAGCTACTGGCACAGCTCCATAAATGTCTGCCGGCTCATCCTGAAGTTCCTGAGCCAGCGGTCGTCGTCCCACTCCTCAAGCACCAGCCGCTCCCACCAGTCGGTGCTGGTGGGGTAGCTCCACAGCTGCCGGCGTGTGAGGCCGGGGGGGGCGGGGTGCTGCAGTGTTGGGGGTTGAGCCCTGCTGCCCTGGGGGCAGCTCCTCCTCCGGTGTAGCAAGGAGGTGCTCAGCTGCCTCCCGCATGGCATGGATCAGGGCAAGCCCTGCTCCTGCCGGGAGGGCTGGGTGGACCTCTGGCGGCTGCTGCTGCTGCTGCTGCTGCTGCTGCTGCTGCTGGGGGTCCATGACTGCGGCGCCCGGGGTCTGTGTGCCTATGGCTCCTCAGACCGCGTGCTGTGCAGGCTGAGTGTGTCTGGGAGGGGCCCTTTAAGGGAGCGGCTAGCTGTTGCCCCGGAAGCGCTAGTCTGCCCTGTGACCCTGTCTGCAGCTGTGCCTGGCATCCCTATTTCGATGTGTGCTACTTTGGCGTGTAGACGTTCCCTCGCTGCGCCTATTTCGATGTTGTGCTGCGCAACGTCGAAGTTGAACATCGACGTTGCCAGCCCTGGAGGACGTGTAGACGTTATTCATCGAAATAGACTATTTCGATGTAGGCTTCACGTGTAGACGTAGCCATTATGTGTTAGAGTTACACTGCCCTGCGATTTACACTTTTCAGGCTGACCTTTGTTGCACACAAAACTTGTGATGTAATTCCCCTGTGTCAGGGGGTCTGTGGATGCAAACTAAAAAGTTCTTAGTTTGCATTAATATATTTCTGTTTCAAGAGAACTGTGTTAGGGAGCCCTTTAGTTCATGCCTGCAATAGTCACAGAGGAGAGACAATGCATTGCTTTGGTGCACACTGCCATTAACACCCTTGTAGTCTGCAGGGCAGCAAGGACAAGCCTTAGTTGCTCTTCTGCCACTCTTCTTCTAACCTACTTTCTCCTCCTTTGTAGCTTTTTGCATCACTCACATCACTGAATTTACACTACATTCATTTGTGAGAATGGCACCTGCACCTAGCAGATCTGAGGTTTGCTCTAGATCTTAAAATAGGTTCTTATTCTGGGGAACAAAATGTCTTTTTTCCTAGAGACTGTTCTATTCAAGGTATTGGATTTTTTATTATAAAATAAAAAAATAAAATAAATGAATTAATAAAACCTTATTGTGACTCATCCACAATGCAATTTGTCACTTACATTTTCAGTATGCACTCAGCTAAAATAATGAATCTCTTTTCTGCATATTTCTTACATAAACTGGAGATGGCAAATGTTTTTTGTGCAAACGACAATTCCTGTGCTAGTGTATCCCAGCTGTACAGCTGCTGCACTACTTCATTCTTGCATAAGATGGCAATCCAGACCACAGCTTGGATTTTAAGAAGAAATTTAACACCAATCATAAGAAATGGTGGATCTGCTTAATTTAAGGTGGCCATGCTATGTGAATATGGTAGTCAGGTAATATTGACGGAAGTCGTTCAGTTATAAATATTTGTTTGGTAAAGGAATTTCTCTTCTACATAGTCCTTGCAATTTAGTGAAGCAATTGTTCTTTTCTGTCAAAGGTAAAAACATATGAGCTGCGTCTACACGTGCACGCTACTTCGAAGTAGCGGCACCAACTTCGAAATAGCGCCCGTCACGTCTACACGCGTCAGGCGCTATTTCGAAGTTAACTTCGACGTTAGGTGGCGAGACGTCGAAGTCGCTAACCTCATGAGGAGATAGGAATAGCGCCCTACTTCGACGTTCAACGTCGAAGTAGGGACCGTGTAGACGATCCGCGTCCCGCAACGTCGAAATTGCTGGGTCCTCCATGGCGGCCATCAGCTGGGGGGTTGAGAGATGCTCTCTCTCCAGCCCCTGCGGGGCTCTATGGTCACCGTGGGCAGCAGCCCTTAGTGCAGGGCTTCTGGCTGCTTCTGCGGCAGCTGGGGATCTATGCTGCAGGCACAGGGTCTGCAACCAGTTGTCAGCTCTGTGGATCTTGTGTTGTTTAGTGCAACTGTGTCTGGGAGGGGCCCTTTAAGGGAGCGGCTGGCTGTTGAGTCCGCCCTGTGACCCTGTCTGCAGCTGTGCCTGGCATCCCTATTTCGATGTGTGCTACTTTGACGTGTAGACGTTCCCTCGCTGCGCCTATTTCGATGTTGGGCTGAGCAACGTCAAAGTTGAACATCGACGTTGCCGGCCCTGGCGGACATGTAGACGTTATTCATCGAAATAGACTATTTCGATGTTGGCTGCACGTGTAGACGTAGCCATGGGCATCCATGCTTGATGATACTGGGATCAGAAAATATAGGTAACAATACTCTGCCAAACGTGTGAATTAACTCTATAGGATCTCTGTGTAGGGAGCAGCCTAGCTTCATTCAACTGCTGTATATACTCTGTTTATTTGTAATATGAATGAGAATGTAAAAGCTTTCATCTTCCAAGTCATTTAGCTTCCTAGTCTATTAGCTTGATTGTTTCCAAGTTGGACACTACCTCCTGAGGCCTTGTTGGTGGAATGTTTTTGGAATGTCCCAGGCTCCAAGCCCAACCCTGCCCTGGAATTTTAAGTTAAATGTTGGCAGTAAAAACGCTGAGTTTGAATATTTAAATTGTAGAGTTTCGCTACTACTGCATTTTCAGAAAGCTGACAAGTGTCAGCTCAGCTGCTGTCTGATTCAAAGAGTAAAAATGCCTTGTGGGTTTTCTTCCCTCCCAACCCTTGGAGTGGAAGTTCACTTTCCTGTTATGACCTGCAGAGGAGCACAGTTTTCCAAAGGCTTTAACCAGCAAGCCTGCAACTGGTCACAAACAGGTGCTGGCTTGTTAAAGAAACCCTCATTCAAAAAGTGTTTTGTCACTTCATTTGTCATCATCCCCACAGGCCCTATATATGTCATGGTATGTTTGTGTTGTTGTAAAACTCCCATGACTGGCCCAGGTCACCTGACTCAAACTCATAGGGCTTGGGCTGTCAGACTCGGGCTGGTATCTGGGTGCTGGGACCCTTCTCCCTTAGGTCTTAAAGCCCAGTGTCTGGTCCTAGCCACATCTTTTTTAATTTTATAATTAAACAGCTCGATCCATACAAGCCCAAGTCAGATGACCCCAGGGAGCCACAGAAGTTTTACTGCAGTGTAGACAATACCCTGAGGCTACGTCTACACGTGCACCCAACTTCGAAATAGCTTATTTCGATGTTGCGACATCGAAATAGGCTATTTCGATGAATAACGTCTACACGTCCTCCAGGGCTGGCAACGTCGATGTTCAACTTCGACGTTGCTCAGCCCAACATCGAAATAGGCACAGCGAGGGAACATCTACACGGCAAAGTAGCACACATCGAAATAAGGGAGCCAGGCACAGCTGCAGACAGGGTCACGGGGCGGACTCAACAGCAAGTCGCTCCCTTAAAGGGCCCCTCCAGACACACTTTCATTAAACAGTGCAAGATACACAGAGCCAACAACTAGTTGCAGACCCTGTATATGCAGCACGGACCCCCAGCTGCAGCAGCAGCAGCCAGAAGCCCTGGGCTAAGGGCTGCTGCCCACAGTGACCACAGAGCCCCTCAAGGGCTGGAGAGAGAGTATCTCTCAACCCCCCAGCTGATGGCCGCCATGGAGGACCCCGCTATTTCGATGTTGCGGGACGCGGATCGTCTACACGTCCCTACTTCGATGTTGAACGTCGAAGTAGGGCGCTATTCCCATCCGCTCATGGGGTTAGCGACTTCGACGTCTCGCCGCCTAACGTCGATTTCAACTTCGAAATAGCGCCCAACACGTGTAGACGTGACGGGCGCTATTTCGAAATTACTGCCGCTACTTCGAAGTAGCGTGCACGTGTAGACGCAGCCTGAGAGACCAACATAAGAAACAGGGAGCATGTTTGTAATGGTGTTTGCAAAAGGGGTTGGGGTAGTAGGAATTGTTCCAGGCTGGTGATATAGCTTGTAATGTTAGTTAGTGACCTCCCTGCTCATATGCAAGAACCTTATGTTTGAGTCTTACTCTATGTCTACACTATGAGATAAATTCAACTTTTAATAAATTAGATTTTTAACCTCGTTATGAATTCAAATTAAGTGTCAACAAAGCATCTTGAAATTGGACCCACCTTTTTTCTGTGCTGAGTTTCTGCGTCCCCATTGCCCTGTGCAAGTTCAACAGCGTGAGCAATGCATTGTGGGTACCTATCCCACAGTGCCTTAGCCCTGGTTGCTTGTGGGCATTTCATGTTGGAATCCCAGAATGCAAAACCCTGTCCCAGAATTCAGAGCACCAGTAACCGCGCAAAAACAAGCTGGAGATCATGCCATTTCCTGCTGTGTCATTCCGGTGCAAGCAGGGATCCCCAAATGCTTCAACCCATAGCCCACATCTTTTTGCAACCACACTGGCTGTCATGCAGTTTTGCCTTCAATTACAAAACTCAGTGACGGTTCAGTATCATAATGATGATGATGGTTTGGAAGAGCTCCACAGTCCAAGACCTCAGAGCTGCTGGCTGCCCTGGATGCATTGGTGACAGTGGAGCGGTTGTTTTGGACTCATCATTTTGGAGTCCTGGGACAACCAGCAGTGTGTGCAGAACTTGTACATGCACAAGTCCACTTTTATGGAACTTTGTGATGTGCCGGCCCCCACCCTGGAGCGCTGCAACACAAGAATGAGGCCGGCTTTAACTGTTCAGAAGCGAGTGGCAATCACACAGTGGAAGTTTGCAATGCCCAACAGTTACTGGTCAGTGGCAAATCAATTTGGTGTGGATAGATCTACAGTAGGGTCCGTGGTGATGGAGGTGGCCCACGCAATCTGTCGGCGTCTCCTCTAAGATGTGCAGGCAATAGTGGATGGCTTTGCTGCCCAGGGGTTTCCTAACTGTGGTGGGGCAATAGATGGTACCCACATCCCCATCATGTCCCCAGCCCACCTGACCTCTGAGTATTTAAACTGAAAGGGGTACTTCTTGATGGTGTTGCAGGGGTTGGTAGGTCACAAAGGTTGTGTCATTGACATCAACATTGGATGGTCAGGAAGGGTTCACAGTGCGTGCATCTTCGGAAATTCTGGGCTGTACAGAAAGGTCCTGGATGGGACTTTTTTCCCAGACCAGAAGATCACAATTGGTGACATGGAGATGCCTGTTATAATATTGGATAACCCTGCTTACCCTCTGCTCCCTTGCCTTATGAAGCCCTACACAGGAGCCCTGAACCCCACCAAGGAGAACTTCAATCACAGACTCAGCAGGTGTAGAATGGTGGTTGAATGCACATGTGGCCGTTTAAAAGCGAGGTTCAGATGCTTATTGACCCATTTGGACCTTTCTGAAACTAATGTCCCCACCATGATTACGGCATGCACTATTTTGCACCCTATTTGTGAATGCAGGTGGGAGACTTTCTCATCCATCTGGAATTCTGAAGCAGAGGCCATTGGCAAGGCTTACTTACAGCCACCTACACAACCAACCACCAGTAACTAGGGTGAGGCAGCAGCAATAAAGGATGCTTTAAAACATAGGTTCATGAATGATGTGTAACACACATGCTACCAATTCCAGTTCCAATAATTCCAAAAAATCATACCATGTCTTAATGAATGAATGCTTTTACTTGGTGGAGCGGGGTAAGTTGCAGTACGTAAAATGCATGTGGCAGGTAGCTGTGCCTTCAGCCCTCCCCCAACCCGCCAGGATCTGTCAGCCAGATGCAGCAGACCTGGGAGTATCAGTGGGCAGCTGTGCCTTCAGCCCTCCCCCAACCCATCTGGGTTCCCTGTGCCGCAGGTCCAATGTGGACCTCAAAATACCAGTGGGCAGTTGTGCCTTCAGTCCTCCCCCAACCCTTGTCATAATTTGTGTTGCCCACCACTCCTGCACACCACAAAATCACACTGAGCTCACAGGAATGATTTTATTTTGTGGGGAGGAGAGGTTTCAGTGGCAGGGAAAAGAAACCTTCTCAAAGGTGCTTGAATAGCCTTTTGCAGTGGCCCTTGGGCCTGGAAGGCCAGGCTATCCTTGCCCTCCCTCCTCATGTTCGGGGTCCATGACAACAGGGAGTGGGAGACCTCTCTTCAGGGGACTCTGGGCAGCAGGTATCGAATGACTCCTGCACTACTGTGTTGGGAGTTCCTCTGCAGCTGCAGCAGGGCACACAGGACCTCATTTTGCTCCGTAACTGCCGTTACAAGCTTTGACATGGCCTCAGGCTGCTTTGCCGCTTGCTGTTGCTGGACGTCAAGTATTCTCAGATGCCACTGAGCTGTACTATGATGCCACTGAGCAGTGTCCTTTGTCAGCTTAGTGTGTTCTGCTTCACTCCGCTCCATGCACTCTATGATAACATCCTGCTTGTGCCTTCCTTTCTGTTCCTCTCTCCTCCACTGGGCATTACATCTGGAAAGCGAAGGTCAAAATTAAGATAGAATTCACATAATGTGCTTTCAAATGGAATGACTCAGTCAACTGTCAGGGAAAGTTTCTTTTTTGAAGGCCGCCAAAGGCTTATTAAGCATGGGGTAGTAAGCGTACATTTCACATACATCATTTGCCATTGCTTATCCAGCGCGTTTCTTTGTGGACATGGTAAGCTATAAGCAATTGTCTGCTTTCCGGGGGAAAGGGAGAGCTGCAAAGCAGGGGAAGTTGCCAGGTGTCCTGGGGCAGGGAAGAAAAATTTCAGATGTTCCTGGAGCAGTCCTACCCAATGAGAAAACCGCATAGAGGGGGTGGTTAAAAAATGAAAATAAATGCTGGGTGGAAAGCAACATGAGAGGGGAGGCACCCATCATAGCCCCGCAGCCACCTGGTACCAGGAAGTCCTGAAAAATGAAAAGAAATGCTGGGTGCAAGAGGTTGTGGGAAGGGAGACGCCCATCACAGCCCAGCAGTCATGTGATGCTGGGGAATGCTTAAAAATACGTCTCTCATAGAGCTGGAAGGGACCTTGGGAGACCATCAAGTCCAGTCCCTTGCCTTCTTGGAATGACCAAGCACCATTCTTTCTTTTCTTTTTCCTAATTTGCTCTAAATCCTAAGCAGCCCCCTCAAGGATTAAATTTACAGTCCTGGGTTTAGCAGGCTAATGCTCAAACCACTGAGTTATCCCTCCCTGGACATGTATGTTCCAAAAATAAATGCTGGGTGGAAAGAGACATGGGAAAGGGCGACGCCCCAGAGAGCCCGGCAGCTGCCTCGCTTGTGATATTTCTGAAAAAAAAATGCTGTGTGGAAAGGGACATGGGAGGGGAGAAGCCCCACAGAGCCTGCAAACCGTGTTGGGCGGTGGGGAATGGAGCACCCACTGGCTGCTGCAGGCAAATATAAAGAGCAGGAAACATGTTAAAAAAAAATCTAATGCAAATTCCCATGCTTCTGTAGGTTGCCAAAGAAGACATCACCCTCCTAAAACTAACAGATATGGAGAAAGAACACCTATTCCTGCTGTGTGACTAAAGCCTGGAAAATTTGCTAAAATGCTGTGTAGCGCCATAACACCAGATCGCTATCTGGTTGCGTGGCATGGCAAGGTGTGCTACCGTGGAAGCTGCAACAAGTCAGGACTGCCCAAGAACCTCATTAAAAAAGTACAAGAGTGCCTGGATGAGGCCTTCGAGGAGATCTCCTAAAAGGAGAAGTGCTCCATCCCAGGAAACATTAACACGCTGTTCTGAGGGGCACAGAACCACAACAAACCTGTACCCATACCCAACCCTATACCTAACCACAACCCACATCTAGCGTGCAGAATAAATACTCATCAGAACAGCTTAGTCCAGGAGGGGACCAGTGTGGAGGTGATCGGTGTGGAGGGGACCAGTTCCAGGTCTATGGTGAAGAGCTCTGGGCTCTTGGGAAGAACTACCTCTGTCACCTGCTCATTAACCCCTTCCTCCTCCCCATTGCCCTCTTCCTCTAGGGCATCCAGGCTCCTTTCGGTTCCCCCTGAACTCCATACCAGGGCCTCCACCAGTGTCATAATTAAGGCTGGCCTCCATGGTGGGGTTGCTCCCCATAAGCACATGCAGCTGTTGATAATATTGGCAGGTTTGTGGAGCTACCCCTGAATGGTGGCTGGCTTCCCACACTTTTTGATAGGCCTGATGGAGTTCTTTCACCTTCACCCAGCATTGCACTGAGTACCAGGAGTGCCCTCAGGCGGTCATCTTGCACAACATCTGATCATAGATTGCTGTGTTTCTCTTGGCCACCTGCAGTCTCTTTACCAGTGATTGGTCTCCCCAAATTGCAAGAAGATGCAGAATCTCCTGATGGGTCCATGCTGGGTCTCTCTTGAGAGCCTGAGAACCACTAGACAGATCACTACCCTGAGTGCTCATGATTGCAGGAGATGGCTACTGATGCAATTGCTACCGATGTGGTGCAAAGGGCAAAGGAATTTTTTCATAATGGGCAGCCTTTATATTTGCAGAGCTGGGCGCTTCTGAATTCAAATTCAAATTCAATCAGAAATTTATGGGCTTCCTGTGACCTTCTTTGTGCACACCTGGATGGAGAGCAGTGCACAACAAAGTGGCCATACATGGAGGGCCCTCGCATAGCTTTGCGGGATACATATGGGACACTTCTAGATGCTAATAAACTCAGAACACGGCACTTCCACACTAGCCTTTTTTCAAAATTTGAAATTTGAAATTGACACTATACGGCTACGGCTACACGTGCAGCCAACATCGAAATAGCTTATTTCGATGTTGTGACATCGAAATAGTCTATTTCAATGAATAACGTCTACACGTCCTCCAGGGCCGGCAACATCGATGTTCAACTTCGACGTTGCTCAGCCCAACATCGAAATAGGCGCAGCGAGGGAACGTCTACACGTCAAAGTAGCACACATCGAAATAGGGATGCCAGGCACAGCTGCAGACAGGGTCACAGGGCGGACTCAACAGCAAGCCGCTCCCTTAAAGGGCCCCTCCCAGACACAGTTGCACTAAACAACACAAGATCCACAGAGCTGACAACTGGTTGCAGACCCTGTGCCTGCAGCATAGATCCCCAGCTGCCGCAGAAGCAGCCAGAAGCCCTGGGCTAAGGGCTGCTGCCCACGGTGACCATAGAGCCCCGCAGGGGCTGGAGAGAGAGCATCTCTCAACCCCCCAGCTGATGGCCACCATGGAGGACCCAGCAATTTTGACATTGCGGGACGCGGATCGTCTACACGGTCCCTACTTCGACGTTGAACGTCGAAGTAGGGCGCTATTCCTATCTCCTCATGAGGTTAGCGACTTCGACGTCTCGCCGCCTAACGTCGAAGTTGGTGCCGCTACTTCGAAGTAGCGTGCACGTGTAGATGCAGCTTACATGTCCCATAATATCAACATTTTGTTATCTGTGCTAAGGTTCAATAAATCAAGCTAATTGTATTAACAGCGAAGACAGTGATGTTTTACTATCGAGCTAATTCCCTTAAATTCAATTTTATCTCATAGTGTAGATGTAGCCTTATTGAGGACAGAGATGATGGAAAATCGTGAGGGCAACATGAGAAGCCTTTGAGAAGGGAATGCCTGTGGCGTTGATCAGCTGCTATAGAAGTCAAAACCAACCTTCCTGACTTGGAAAAATATTAATCTCAATGGCTGTCAAATAGCAGGCTGAAAAAAAATTACAACATTCATGTCTGTGTACAGTAAACCCTTGAAATGTGTGATTTTTGAGTTGTGCTTAAAGCGCGTTAATGCGAGTTAAGCGCATCTCAAAATCCCTCTCCCCCTGGCCCTGGCTCAACCCCTCCTGGCCCTGTGTGGCCCCGGTTCAACCTCCTCCAGCCCCCATTCAAAGCCCCCATGGCCCAGCTCTCCAACCCTGCTTGTGGCTGTGGCTCCAGATTCAAGCCCCCACCCTGATTCAGGCCCCCCGACCCTGTGGCCTGGGTCACCACCCATGCATGGCTTTGACTTATGACCCCTGCATCTGGCTCTGGCTCTGGCTCTGGCTCACCCCACCCCACCCCCGTTCAAACCCCACTGCTCCAGTTCAACCACCCCACGTACACACATGAGGTTCTGGCTTAACTCCACCCTACCTGCAGCCCTAACTCACCCCAGGCTTAACTCCCCTTCCCAAGGTCCCAACTGCCCCCCGCAGCCCAAGCTTTACCTTTCAAAGTAGCTCCAGGTGCTCCTGCTGCTTGCCGAGCTGCAGAATGTGTGTTCCACTGGGGAAGAAAGCTGCTCCCAACAGGTGAAATTCGAGTTGTGCGTGGGAACACAACCCTTGCCTAACTCAAGGGAGTACTGTATACTATTCACTTGATTATTGGCAAATGAAAATGGGAGTGCCGGAGAATTAATAGGAATCACCTGTTCAACAGTCATTAGATTGGTAAATAAGTGCCTTCTCCCTGCCCTCGGATGGTAGGGAAGAATCAGTTTTCCTGGTTATTTAATATGTTCATGTCTCATTCTGGCAAATCTGCTTTTTTAGTCCTGTGGCATTTTACAAAATACGTCGTTCACTCTGAATTTATTTTCCATTTCAGTTGCTCCAAACCAAATGACACAAGGAGTACAGATTTTGTGTGATTATGGGGCTGCCAATTTACTGTCTGTTTCCTGTTAATTGGAGATTATAAGAGAAACAGTGGTCATGTAACCTTGAGAGTGTGTGACTGGACCTGGGCACAAATCTGCTGTCTTGATTTGTAGCCACTAATCTTAGAGCCATGCACATATCTCTGATTGTCTGATAATACTGTCTGCTGGTTTACAAAATATTAACACAATATTTTCAGTAGGAATTTGGAGGAGAATGTTACTTTCCATATGTCAATGCCGATGAAACGATATGTTGGTAATTTTAACCCAGTTCTAATCCTGGGCTTTGGCTGTGGTCTTTCATCTTTCTTTGAGTTTTGAAACTGAGCTAAAACAAAGGAATCTGCCTCGGCCGTTACATCTGTGTAAGGGGTTGAAGAATGGCCGCTATGGCCCTCTTAAGCTGCTCTGGAAGAACAGGAATAACTTAAGAGAGAAAGAGGAGGCTTGAGGATGTGGAGAGCTGGTGCTGGGTAGAAGAGTTGTTAGGGAATACTGGAGCCGGAGTAGCCAGAGTTTGAAAATTACTTTACAAGGGTGAACTTCGACATCTGCGTGATGTTTTCCACAACGATGCCTTTGGGTGCTGAGCTCATGCAGCTCCCACAACAAAAATAATGTAATTCAACAATTTTCAATGGCTTGGGTGCATGAAGTTTTGGGCACAGTGTCCCTCCCATCAATGGCTGCTTGATGTCCTACATCCCACAAACTCCCTGAAGTCAACAAGGAGTTTCAATAGCAAAGATATACTAAGAAACCCTCCCTTCTGGGCACCCGATCAGATATGCAGCAGTTGGAGTACCTGGTTATCTCACAGAGTTTGCAAACTCTACATATGTAGGGGCTGTGCTCTGGCTGGGCCAAGGGTTCAGAAGACAAGCACTTTGAAATGTCTCCAATTCGTAGGAGATGAATTCTTTTCTGAAGACTTCATACTGAGCCTTAGATGCTGTCTCTGTGCTTTCTGGTATTTCCAGATGATGAAGGTTCTTTTAAATTCTCATTTATTGAAAGCAAACCTGGGAAACACCATGTAAATATTAAGGTGAGACAAATTTAACATTGCATCTCTAATCTTAATTCTGTCCCTGAACACACAAGGACATTCAAACCAATAGAATGTAACAATATATTTTAATCTTTGATGCACTGTTTACTATTCTGTATGTGCCAGGCAACCGTAGAAAGTCATTTGTATAAAAAATACAGTATAAACTGTAGTTTCACAACATTGTTCAGATTTAGTAAAACAGAGCAATCAGAAGAATGTGCTGGCATATATACCACGCACAAATTTGTAGCTAAATTAGCTCCTTAATTTTTGAGAGGAAAAACAGCTCTTTGATTTTGAAATTGTCACTTTACCTCCAGTATTTGTTGCACAATTTAATTACGGTAACAGTTACTAAAGAAGTATGTGCTTGACTGTGTGTTGACAATTGCAACAAGAATGCACCCCAACATGTGAATGAGTAAGAGAAGCTGGTTTTCAGCTAACCACTATTCATTAAAACCTTTTTAGGTCTCTTAATAATGGTTCAGTATATTTAAAATGTGTGTATATATAGGGAGATTGAATAGGGGTAAATATTGGAGAAATTGTGATGAAAGAGGAGATTTTATACATACGTAACCCAAGGCCAGTGCATTTCAACAGCAGCTCTGGGGGAACTACAAGTTGTGAACTACAAACTGCAGCATGCTGGGAGAACTCCTTAGTTCCTGCCAGGATGTGCCCTCTGTCCCCAGCAGGGTCTCAGCAGAGACTGAGCTGAAGCAGCGTGCAGGCTGCAGGCAGAGGAGCAGGGCTGCTGCATGTGATCCTATTTTGTGTGTTGTTTACAGAATAAAGTCTGTTCTTGGTGGTTTGTCTGAGTGGGTCTGGTCTGAGGTACATGCACATCAATACACAGTGCAGAGCACACCAAGGAGCCTCAGGCCTAGTCCCCCAGGTTATGTAAGAAATCACAGGGCTTCCCCTGTGCTGAATAACCTCACACTGGGCTAGTGAACAGGAGAGGTGGCACATGTATAGTAGAAATGCCCAGTCATTAGCTGGGATCCTAGTTGTCAAATAGAATAGCTGAAGTAGGTCACATAGTATAGATTAGATCTAAGATCCTAAAACAGGAAAATTGTGTCCCATCACCTGAGCAGACCCACCCAGGAGACGTGGCTGAAACAGCCACTCCACTGGCTTTCTCCAGTTCCTCACTGGACGAAATGGGGGTGAGTACCTTGGTGTTAGGTCCCCCCAATGGATTTTCACATCTTATAGGACCTCCTTCATAGAGTGGCCCACAGCCTCCACCCCCTATTGAGGAGGTCAGTGAGCAGGATGACCCCCATGGTCAACATTCTGGCCCCAGAGAGTCACGTGTGGCCTTCCCTATTCATATAACAATTTTGATATCTGCTAAGACAATCTGACAGATCGACCCCAGCTTCCAGCCCCACCCCCACTGTGAATAGCCTGCATTAATTCAGTGGTTCCCAACCTCTTCGCTAGAGCGGACCCCAATTGCCACCCCAAACCATGGACTCCCCAAAGCCCTCCCAAACTGTTTGCCAACCCCCATCAAAGCAAATTCTAGCTGCTATGTACACTTCATTAAATGAAAAAGTGAACTACCACATAAACTCTTGGACCACAATTAATATTATTATTGGAAAATATTTTAAAATGATTGTATGGTCATTTTAATTTATTTTATTTTTTGCACAAACCCCCTACAAAACTCTCTCTGAACCCCACACTGGGAACCATTGCATTAATGCAAATACTCTGTTCCTGTCAGGGAGTGAAAATACCTTTTCATGCACCCTTCGCCCACTCCCTGGAGGTGGAGGCTGTTAATGAGAGGAGAGGTAGGGCTACCAAGCTCTGGCTCTTAAATATACGGAAATTAAGGGCCTAGAATTGTTTGGTAGAAAGGTCTATTCCATGTGGGGGGACTGCTTCACCGGGTGGCTAACCAGACAGCCATCCTGAGTTGCTATAATTATAATTTGTGGGCCTCCCTCCTCAGATTTAAGGACTTGTTGTCCCAGGTTTGTGGGATGAGTTTCCCACCCTCATTCAAAATGATAAACCAATGTCACACACATGACTCCAGGCCTCCTTGGTCACAGGGAATGCTGCTTGCAGGGTGATGGCCTAGGGCTGCTGTGCAGTCTCCCCCACCCCTCTCCCCAAGGTCCTACAAACTATCCAGAACCTCCTGTTTGATGGGACAGGACTGTTTACTGAGCAAACTAATTCCTGCCTCCATGGTTTAAACAACTTGTGTAATTCTGTGAAGTCCTTGGGCACACATATGCCTATCTTCAGCCGTCCTTCCCTCCTAGAGGTTGTCCCAACTTCTCCCACCAGGGCTACGTCTACACATGAAGCCTACATCGAAGTAGCCTATTTCAATGAATAACGTCTACACGTCCTCCAGGGCTGGCAACGTCGATGTTCAACATCGACGTTGCGCAGCACCACATCGAAATAGGCGCAGCGAGGGAACGTCTACACGCCACAGTAGCACACATCGAAATAAGGGTGCCAGGCACAGCTGCAGACAGGGTCACAGGGCGGACTTAACAGCCAGCCACTCCCTTAAAGGGCCCCTCCCAGACACACTTGCACTAAACAGCACAAGATACACAGAGCCGACAACGAGTTGCAGACCCTGTGCATGCAGCATGAATCCCCCACTGCAGCAGCAGCAGCCAGAAGCCCTGGGCTAAGGGCTGCTGCACACGGTGACCATAGAGCCCCACACGGGCTGGAGAGACAGCGTCTCTCAACCCCCCAGCTGATGGCTGCCATGGAGGACCACACAATTTCGACGTTGCGGGACGCGGATCGTCTACACAGTCCCTACTTCGACGTTGAACGTTGAAGTAGGGCGCTATTCCTATCTCCTCATGAGGTTAGCGACTTCGACGTCTCGCCGCCTAACGTCGAAGTTAACTTCGAAATAGCGCCCGACGCGTGTAGCCGTGACGGGCGCTATTTCGATGTTAGTGCCGCTACTTCGAAGTAGCATGCACGTGTAGACACAGCTCAGAGGCCCCACTACTCTTGGTGAAACTCCTTCTGTCCACAGTCCAGGGCCCACCAGGGCCAGCCCAAACCCTTCTCGGGGCCAAAGCAATCTTTTTGAAGGTGCTAGTGCAGCCAGATACTTCTCTGCTTTTCCTCAACAGACTCTCCTGGTCTTTCCAGGATTGGTCAGCTGTCACATTTGATCATTGGGATCTGGATGATAGTGCTGGACTATGCTATCCCTTTCCTTTCTGCCCATTCTCTGATACATCGTCCAGGTTTACCCCTCTTCGGATGATTGGCTCCTGAGGGGTTGTGCCTCCTGCCAGGTAGAGGCTCTGGTGACTTTCACCAGAGAGACCCTGGACAGGTTGGGTCTCATGTTCAATCTATGGAAGTCCTTGAAGTCTCTGACTCGGATAGAATTTATCAGGGTGGTACTCGATGCCACCAAGGCCGTGGGCATGTCTGTCTGATCACTGCTTTGAGACTCCATCCTGACTCCTTCACTCCCTGTCCAACCTTTCCATGACCACAGGGCAGATGTGCTTCCACTTGTTGGGACATGTGGCAGCATGCATGTACATGGTTCCCTTTGCCATGTGATGCCTTTATTCCCTCCAGTCATGGCTTGTGTCAGTTGTCTGGGACAGGACAGTATGGACACGGTCATCACGGTGCCCATCACATCTCCTATGCTCTTTGCTGATAGCTTAATCCTCAAGTGGTGTTAATTGGCGTTCCTTTCCATGCCCCACAGCCCACAACGTCTCTGGTAACAGACCTGTCCTCTTTGGGTGGAGGAACCCATCTGGGGCAGCTTACCACTCAGGCAGTACAGACAGTGGCAGAGTTGTCCCTCCACATCAATAGCTGCGTCTACACGTGCACGCTACTTCGAAGTAGCGGCACTAACTTCGAAATAGCACCCGTCACGTCTACATGCGTCGGGCGCTATTTCGAAGTTAACTTCGACGTTAGGCGGCGAGACATCGAAGTCGCTAACCTCATGAGGAGATAGGAATAGCGCCCTACTTCGACGTTCAACGTCGAAGTAGGGACAGTGTAGACGATCCGCGTCCCGCAACGTCGAAATTGACGGGTCCTCCATGGCGCCCATCAGCTGGGGGGTTGAGAGACGCTCTCTCCAGCCCCGCAGCTCACTGGTGGCCGCGTGGAGTGGCCCCTTAAAGGTCCCCTCCCCCGCCCTGACTGCAGGAGGCTGAGGCAACGTGCAGGCTCCTGCCTGCACACGCGGCGGCGAGCCTGCACAGCCCTCAGCCCCTGACAGCAGCCATGGCTGCCCAGCAGCCCCCCCAGCGCCCCCAGGGGACCCCCCCCAAGAGGAGCCACAGCAGCCAGGGCAGCCAGAGGGCCACGCAGTCTGGGAAGCGGCAGCGGGGCCCCTCTTGGACGGAGGCCGAGATGCGGGACCTGCTGGGGCTCTGGAGCGAGGAGGAGGTGCTCCAGGTAATGGGGAGCAAGAGGCGGAACGCGGATGCGTTCGCTCAGCTGGCCGACGGCCTGGCTGCCCGGGGTCACCCTGCTCGCACTCTGGACCATGTCCGGAGTAAGGTCAAGGAGCTGCGGCAGGGTTACGCCCGGGCCCGGGATGCGGCCAGCCGATCTGGGGCCGCCCCCGTCACTTGCCCCTTTTACAGGGAGCTCAGGGACATCCTGGGCTCCCGGCACACCTCCTCCCCTCCGGCCACCCTTGACACCTCGGCTGACGAGCCTGAGCAGGCCCTGCAACCGGGCTCCGCCCCGGAGGTAAGCCCCGCACCCCGGGGGCCCCCCCTGGAGGCCATCCCCGGGACATCGCGGCAGGAGGAGGAGGAGGAGGAGGAGGGGGGCTCCTCCTCCACCGATTCCAGCCTGCAGATCCTCCTCCTGCCATCCCGGAGCAGCAGCAGGGCCTCCGACCCCCGGGGATCTCCGGACCGTGGGAGCGGACCCACAGGTAGGTACCCCTCTCTGGTGGACACCCCGGGGCTTGAGGGGCAGGGGGAACAGAGATGTGTCCAGGGCCCCCCACACGCTCACATGGCCATGGCCCCAAGGACACCAGGGCCATGGCCCTCACAGCACTGCAGCCATCGGCCCCTGCCCCCCGCCACCCTGCATGACAGTGCCATGCCCCATCCCCGGGCCAGGGGGGAGCGGAACCTCGAGGGGCCCCCGGGCGGAGGGGGTGGGACACCCCGCAGCAGCAGCATGCGATGGAGTGGGGGGAGTGCCAAAGGGAGACTCAGCCTACATATGAGCCACCCGAGCCGAGGAGCTCCCAGGGCCAAAGGAGGATCCTGGCGCTACAGCTGGCAGGTGACACCTCTGCCCTGAACAAACAGGAGGGAGGAGCCGAGCTGGCTTGGAATTGGGGGGCGAGGGCGGGGGCCACAGGTAGAGGCTAGGGGAAGGGAGAGCTGGTAGGCAGCCAGCCAGAGGAGGGGGAAAGCTGCATCCCAGAGGGGCCCCCCTTGGGGTCTTCTCCCCACGACGGGTTGGAAGGACTGTCTCTTCCGACAGCTGGTGCTGTCACTCCTGCCAGAAACTGGCCATCTGTGGCCTAAGAAACCTCTCCTGCTCTCAGACCCTGCGGGGTGAAGTGAGAGTCGCTCCCACCAGGGGACGGGCTGCAGGGCAGGGGGACCCCTGAACCCCATCCATCACAGCAGCATCTCCCGGGGACGGGGATGGGGAACCTGCAGCACAGGGCGGGGGGGGACAAAGGCCACGGCTCGGGGCCCACACTAACGCCTGTCTCCATTCTTCTTTCCCCCCTCCTCTCCTGTGTCCTGCACCTGCACCTGCACCATCCGAAGGACCGGAAGAGAGCGCCGGCGAGGCATCGGTCGTCCCGGAGACCCCTCCGGGACCCTCGCTCCAGGGCAGCCCCTCGGCCGAGGAACGACCGGCCCCGCGGAGGGCCAGACGGCGGACCCCGCGCCTGCTACCAGCGGCGGCCACAGACCCCCAGCTGCTGGCCATCCTCTGCCGGCAGCTGGAGGTCTCGGAGCAGCACCTCCGGCTGCAGGAGGAGGCGCTGGCCTGGCGCAGAGAGGCATGGGGGGCCTTTCTGGATACCATCAATCGGCTGATTGATTCCCTGGCCCCCCATGCCGCGCCGGCCGCGCCACCGCCCGCCATGCCCGCTCCTACAGCCCCACCACCGGCTGCTCCAGCCGTCGCCGGGCCGTCCGCCGTCGCCCCACCACCTCCCCGCGAGGGCCACCGCGCCGAGGGACCCCTGGAGCCACCCGCGACTCGCTGGCGCCGCTACCTTCCGGTGGAGCCCGCTCCCACCCAGCCGCGCACCAGACTGCAGGCCCGCCGGAGCTCCCGGCCGGCCACGCCCACTGCTGGGCTGTAGGGGCGAGGGGCCCGGGACGTGGCCCCCCCCCTTGTTGGACAGACTTTGGGGACTGGGTGGGTGGTGGGGGGGTTTCCCCTGTTTGCCCCGTTCCCCCCTGTACATAGTTCTCCCCGTTCTCCCTGCTTTTTGTTTTTCTTTTGATGGCGCACAGTGCTTTCATTTTTATTGTTGTACATAGTTTTATTTGTGCCCATCTTGGTTTTGTTGAATGTTTGTCCCTCCTTTTTGGTTTCTGTTTCACATATATATTTTTTTTTATATAAAAAACAAAAAAATTCGTGAGGACAAAAAAAACATTTACGTTCACCCACAAGTTCGTGCTGTCATTTCTCCTGCACAAGTGGGGGGGGGGCGGTGGGGTGCTCCATGGTGTGGGCGTTGGGGCAGGAGTGTGGGGGAGGAAGGGGCGGACAGTAGGGGGCCTGGGCACAGTTCACCCCGCGGCCTGGTCGTCGAAGTGGGCCCGCAGGGCCTCCCGGACCCGGGTCCCCTCTGGGTCCACCTGCCGACTGGGGGCAGCAGGTGGCTGCACGTGTGCCCTGCCGGCCTCGGCGGCCCAGCCCTGAAGAAAGCTCTCCCCCTTGCTCTCCACGAGGTTGTGCAGGGCGCAGCAGGCACCCACAATCTGGGGGATGTTGTTGGGGCTGGCATCCAGGCGGGTGAGGAGACATCGCCATCGTCCCTTGAGGCGGCCAAATGAGCGCTCCACCACCTGGCGCGCACGGTTCAGGCGCTCGTTGAAGCGCTGCTGGCTGGCGGAGAGGTGGCCCGTGTAGGGGCGCATGAGCCACGGCCGGAGGGGGTAGGCCGCATCCGTGATGATGCAGAAGGGCATGGTGGTGTCCCCCAGAGGGATCTCCCGCTGGGGGATGTAGGTCCCTGCCTCCAGCCGGCGGCACAGGCCTGAATTGCGGAACACCCGGGCGTCGTGGGTGCTGCCAGGCCAGCCCACGTAAATGTCCTGGAACCGTCCCCGGCTGTCCACCAAGGCCTGCAGGACGACTGAATGGTAGCCCTTCCGGTTGAGGTATCGGCCTCCACTGTGGTCCGGGGCGCGGATGGGGATGTGAGTCCCATCCAGAGCCCCGAAGCAGTTGGGGAAGCCCAGGGAGGCAAAGGCGGCGACAGTGGCACGTGGGTCCCCCAGCCTCACGAGCCTGTGCAGGAGCATGGAGTTGATGGCACGCACGACCTGCAGAGAAAGCACATGGGACAGCCCCAATGAGGGGTGGGCAGGGTGTGCATGGCCCTGCCCTGCCCTGCCCTGGCCCCCCTGCCCTGCTCTGCCCTGGCCCCCCTGGCCTGCCCTGCCCTGGCCCCCCTGCCTTGGCTCCCCTACCCTGCCCTGCCCTGCCCTGGCCCCCCTGCCCTGCCCTGGCTCCCCTACCCTGCCCTGCCCTGCCCTGGCCCCCCTACCCTGCCCTGCTCTGCCCTGCCCTGCCCTGCCCTGGCTCCCCTGCCCTGGCCCCCCTGCCCTGCTCTGCCCTGCCCTGCCCTGCCCTGGCTCCCCTACCCTGCCCTGGCTCCCCTGCCCTGGCCCCCCTGCCCTGCTCTGCCCTGGCCCCCCTGCCCTGCTCTGCCCTGCCCTGCCCTGGCTCCCCTACCCTGCCCTGCCCTGCCCTGGCCCCCCTGCCCTGCTCTGCCCTGCCCTGCCCTGCCCTGGCTCCCCTACCCTGCCCTGCCATGCCCTGCCCTGGCCCCCCCTGCCCTGCCCTGCCCTGCCCTGCTCTGCCCTGCCCTGCCCTGCCCTGCCCTGCCCTGGCTCCCCTACCCTGCCCTGCCCTGCCCTGCCCTGCCCTGGCCCCCCCCTGCCCTGCCCTGGCCCCCCTGCCCTGGCTCCCCTGCCCTGGCCCCCCTGCCCTGCTCTGCCCTGCCCTGCCCTGCCCTGGCTCCCCTACCCTGCCCTGCCCTGCCCTGGCCCCCCTGCCCTGCTCTGCCCTGCCCTGCCCTGCCCTGGCTCCCCTACCCTGCCCTGCCCTGCTCTGCCCTGCCCTGGCCCCCCTGCCCTGCTCTGCCCTGCCCTGCCCTGCCCTGGCTCCCCTACCCTGCCCTGCCCTGGCCCCCCTGCCCTGGCTCCCCTGCCCTGCCCCCCCTGCCCTGCTCTGCCCTGCCCTGCCCTGACCCCCCTGCCCTGCCCTGGCCCCCCTGCCCTGCCCTGGCCCCCCTGCCCTGCCCTGCCCTGGCTCCCCTACCCTGCCCTGCCGTGGCCCCCCTGCCCTGGCCCCCCTGCCCTGCTCTACCCTGCCCTGCCCTGCCCTGGCCCCCCTGCCCTGCTCTGCCCTGCCCTGCCCTGGCTCCCCTACCCTGCCCTGCCCTGCCCTGGCCCCCCTGCCCTGCTCTGCCCTGCCCTGCCCTGCCCTGGCTCCCCTACCCTGCCCTGCCCTGCCCTGCCCTGCCCTGGCCCCCCCTGCCCTGCCCTGCCCTGGCCCCCCTGCCCTGCTCTGCCCTGCCCTGGCCCCCCCTGCCCTGCCCTGGCCCCCCTGCCCTGGCTCCCCTGCCCTGGCCCCCCTGCCCTGCTCTGCCCTGCCCTGCCCTGCCCTGGCTCCCCTACCCTGCCCTGCCCTGCCCTGGCCCCCCTACCCTGCCCTGCTCTGCCCTGCCCTGCCCTGCCCTGCTCTGCCCTGCCCTGGTCCCCCTGCCCTGGCTCCCCTGCCCTGGCCCCCCTGCCCTGCCCTGCCCTGGCTCCCCTACCCTGCCCTGCCTTGGCCCCCCTGCCCTGGCTCCCCTGCCCTGGCCCCCCTGCCCTGCTCTGCCCTGCCCTGCCCTGGCTCCCCTACCCTGCCCTGACCTGCCCTGGCCCCCCTGCCCTGCTCTGCCCTGCCCTGGCTCCCCTACCCTGCCCTGCCCTGCTCTGCCCTGGCCCCCCTGGCCTGCCCTGGGCTCCCCCTGTGGGTTCTCTTACCTCCATGAAGACAGCCCCGACGGTGGCCTTTCCGACGCCAAACTGCTGCCCCACGGATCAGTAGCTGTCCGGAGTGGCCAGCTTCCAGACAGCGATGCCGACCCGTTTCTCCACAGGGAGGGCACGCCGCATGGCAGTGTCCTGGTGCCTGAGTGCGGTGGTGAGCTACTGGCACAGCTCCATAAATGTCCTCCCCTGGGGCAAGAAGGTGCTCAGCTGCCCCCAACATGACAAGAGCCAGGGCAAGCCCTGCTCCTGCCGGGAGGGCTGGGTGGACCTCTAGCTGCTGCTGCTGCTGCTGCTGCTGCTGGGGGTCCATGACTGCGGCGCTCGGGGTCTGTGTGCCTATGGCTCCTCAGACCACGTGCTGTGCAGGCTGAGTGTATGTGGGAGGGGCCCTTTAAGGGAGCGGCTAGCTGTTGCCCCGGAAGCGCTAGTCCGCCCGTTGACCCTGTCTGCAGCTGTGCCTGGCATCCCTATTTCGATGTGTGCTACTTTGACGTGTAGACGTTCCCTCGCTGCGCCTATTTCGATGTCGGGCTGCACAACGTTGAAGTTGAACATCGACGTTGCCGGCCCTGGAGGACATGTAGACGTTATTCATCGAAATAGCCTATTTCGATGTCGCAACATCAAAATAAGCTACTTCGATGTAGGGTGCACGTGTAGACGTAGCCAATGTGTGTGAGCATTGAGCAATCCATCTCGTGTGCCTTGCCTTTCTACCTCACGTCCAGGGTTTGTGTGTCTCGATCCTGATGGACGGCATGACAGTCACATGCTACATTGACCGTCAGGACAGTGCCCATTCATCCCCACTCTGTGCCAAAGCCTTCCATTTAAGGGAGCTGTGAATAGTCAGCCCCATCCACCTGGAGGTCTCCTATCTCCCAGGAGTACAGAACGAGTTGGTGAACTGCCTCAGTTACTGCTTCCTTGCTCAGGAGCAGTTATTTCATTTGGATGTCCTCCGCTCTGTTTCCCAAAACTGGGGTTTTCTCCACTGGGCTTCTTTGCTACCTGAGACAACTGCAAGTGCCCACAATTTTGCTCCATCTGAGGCCTCATTCCGGGCTCTCGGGCAGATGTGTTCCTGATTCCATGGACCTTGGGGTTGCTTTAAGCTTTTCTCCCATTCCAGGTTTCTCACAAGATGCTCCTCAAGCTTTGCAGGGACCAAGCGATAGCTATTACCCTGGTAGCTTGGACCCATCAGCATTGGTACCTCATGCTAATGGAGCTCTAAGTGCTTCTTCCCATGATGCTTCCTCTGCTTCTGGATTCATCATGCAGGAACACGGTCATCTCTTTTGCTCCCTCCGCCTCATGGAGTGGTGGCTTGATGGTTGAATCCTGTCGAGCAGGTGTGCTCAGAGCAGATGCATCATGTTCTCCTCAGCAGCCAGAAGCTGTCCACGAGGCGAATGTACCTAAGTGGAAACATTTCTCTCGGTGGTGTCTTCAGCATGGCCCTGCGTCCCTGTCCATCTCCATCCCTCAGGTGCTGGAGTACTTGAAAGAGCAGGGCCTGGCCACATCCTCACTCAGCAGTCACCTGGTGCTCATCTTGGGCTTCCATTTGTTTTTCACAAGCCCCTTGGATGAGCAATTCCTTAAGGAAATGGATCATCTTCACCCATCAGCTTGCTGCCCCATACTGGCTTGGGATCTCAGCCTGGTCCTCAGGGTGCTCATGAGGCCCCCCACTTTGAATCATTGGCCACGTGCTTTCTTCTTTACCTTTCCTGGAAAGTGGCCTTCTTGATGGCCATCACTTTTGCCAGAAGGGTGTCTGAACGTCATGCCTTCATGGCACAGCTGCCGTACGCAGTTTTATATAAGGACAAAGTGCAGCTTCATCCTCATCCAGCTTTCTTCCTGAAGCTGGTTTCCAACTTTCATACCAGTCAGGATATTTTCTTTCCCATTTTCTGTGCTAAACCTCATCACTCACTGCAGGAGCAGAGGCTGCTCTCTCTACATGTGAGTTGGGCATTTGCCTTCCACACTGACAAGACCAAACTTTTCTGCAAAACCTTGCATCTCTTTGTGGTGGTTGCAGATCATATGAAAGAGTTACCTGTTTTGTCACAGTACGTTTCCTTCTGGATCATGTCTCGCTACAAAATATGTTACAATCTCACTAAGGTTGCCCCACTGCCGATAACAGTGCATTCTGTGGGAGCACAGACTTCTTCATCTGCTTTCCTGGCTCATGTTCCTTTCTAGAAAATCTGTTGGGTTGTGACATGGTTCTCAGTATACACTGTCACATTGCACGATACTATTGTACAACAGTCCAGATGAGATGTGGCCTTTGGGGCAGATATTCTTGAGTCAGCCACGTATTAACTCTGATCCATCCTCCTGAGTATGGCTTGTGAAACACCTATTTTGAACAGATATGAACAAACACTCAAAGAAGAGAAACAGTTACTTGCCTTTGTGGCTGTTGTTCAAGATGTGTTGCTCATATCTATTTGAGACCCAATTTCCTTTCTCACTGTCTGAGTAGCCGGCAAGAAGGAACCAAAGGGCAGTTGAGTGAGCAGGGTCCTGTATAGGGTGTCACATAGGCGCTAATCCAGGGGGCTCCACAGCTTTCCAGCAGCTGTTTTTCTCTTGCCCTCTATCTACAGTCATAGAAAGGGTTTTGTGGGAGGACAAAAGGTCTTTTGCTTCTCTGCCTGCCTTACTTCCCTACAAAAGGAGGCATTGTTTCACTTCTGCCAGTGTGAGCCATCTACCCCTAGGTGGGATGGGGGAGTAAAAAGGCTGGGCAAGGATGTTAGTAACAGAAGACAGGTTGGGTAGGGACTATCTCTGCTTAGGAATTCTTGTCTGCATAATTTTTCGCCCTTCGAGATGTGAAAGATTTCCTCTTGATGTGCAGGTGCACAAGATGTTAGAAGTATAGCTGCTCATTTATGCACAAAGAGTAGTACCAGTCACCAGGGCACCCAGTGATAGGCTGGCAGTTACACCAGCCCAAAGTACTATTCCCAAAAGGGGAATGGTGGGTTCATCATCCATCAAGTGCATTTATTACCCTTGGCAACAAGTGCAATGATCAGAGCATTGAAAGAGTGCTGACATACTTTGTGATGAGTAGTCATAGAATCACAGAGCTGGAAGGGACCTCAGGAGGTCGAGTCCAGCCCCCTTCTTCAAGCAGGATCAACCTCAACTAAGTCATCCCAGCCAGGACTATGTCATGCAGTGGCAGGATTTTACTATGCCCCAAACATCTGGCTCCTTGCCACTGCATACACCACACAGGTGTTTGGCAGGAATGCTGACGTCTGGCTGTAGGTTTGTATGTTGAACAGGAAATAGCAGTAAAATGGCATTCCTCAGTGAGGTGCAATCAGTCAGCAGAGTTAATGTATTAAAATAATATCAATCATTTTTAAAAGTCTGGGTTAAAAATAGCCTTTTAGATGTATGTATTACTTGTGGTAAATGTTTTAGGATTTAAGCCAAACCTTATTAACCATTTCCAATGTCCTCAGTGGGCATTGGATTGGATTTAAATTTTAAGGCTTTAAGCAGTGCAATTTTCTTTTCATTGCCAGGTACCAGAAGGTAACACAAATTATACATTTTGTTCAATGCATGTTATAGCTCTTTGCATTATTCCATAGACTTGGAGGACAATTTATTTAAATAAAAGTCATCTGCCCATTTGTTTTAAGTGTTGTGACATAACTTAAGCTACAAATACAAAAAATCTCCATTGCAACAAAAATACACACGACCCAATAACAAACTATGAAAATCAGAAGTTGAAACCACTCTTGCTATCATCTCCTCCCTATATTGGACTGGGGCCAGATCTTGAACACAGTGTAGAACTAAGTAAACAGTTGGAAGCTAGATAAAGGTAAGAGCCACAAAACATGTTTCAAAATTGTCTTAAAACCATTTATTGTTGTGCAGTTTCACTTTAATAAAAGATAAATTAAAATAATTATAGTATAATTTTAGACTAAATTAACTGGTACTTGATAAAACACTCTTTCCAGCAACTCATCAACAAACCAAAGAGGTCATTACATAGTTGAAGAGAATGTAACATCAGTAGCATTTTCCTTCTAGTGGTGAATTACATGTACAGACTTCACAATATGAGCTCATATATTTGCACATCCTATAATGATGCTGGAATTTAATTAACAAATTGTATTTAGAAAAGAGGTGATACAATTCTGTGTTGCAATTGGAGTGTGAGTATAAATTTATGTCCTTCAGTGACATACTAGGAGCTTGTAGTCCTTTATAATTTAAGTGGTAGTTGAATACCATTTAATATGGGTAAACAATAGCACCAGAAAAGCTATGATTTGGCTATACTACATTCACATAGTGGTTTAGTGGCAGATGCAGACTTAACCTACAAGGCCTGTCTGAATCCAAATGCCATGCTCCCAAACAGTAGTACCCAGCCTTCTACATTCCTCCAGTCCTGGTGGCCCCTTTTTAGCATATGACTAAAACAAGTGTGGTCACAGCCTCCGAGTTATGAACCCATGTTGTAGAGCGGTGGTTTTCAACCTGTGTGCTGTGAGAACTGTCAAAGTGTGCCATGGAAAATTCATCAATTTCCTCTCCCCACAGCTCTTTGAAGACGTTTCTGCACACTTAGATGACCCCGTGCCAGCTGGGGGCTGAATCAGCAAGGCTGCCTGAGTCCCAGCTGGCGAAGGGTTATCAATTTCCCTCCTTCAGCTGCTTTGGAAAGTCTCTGCAAGGGGAAATTAACCAACCCTTGTCTTGTTGCTTGAGCTCCCAGCTGGCTTGGGGTCCTCAGTTCTCCTCTTGCCCCTTGGCTCTGCAAAGAGCTGAAGGGAGGAGAAATTGATCAACCCTGTACCAGCTGGGGGCTCAAGCAGCAAGGCTGCCTGACTCCCACCTGGCTTGAGATTGGTCAATTTCCCCTTCCAGAGGCTTTGAAGATTGCTGGGGGGTGAAATTGATCAACACTGTGCTGTCTGGCTCACTCAGCAAGACTGCCTGATTCCCAGCTGGCTCAGGGTTGGTCAATTTCTCCTTTCAGAGACTTTACAAAGACCAGCTGAGGGGAAATTGACCAACACTGCACCAGGTACACAGAGCTAAAGATGGATCCCGCAATGAAGCTGAAATTTGGAGAGGTATCTTTGGACATTTTGGCTGACTGCAGTACATGAATATCTGATGATCTCTGACCACGCTATTGCTGTATTCTTGCTGTTTCCAACCACGTACCTCTGTGAGCTAGCATTTTCAAAGCTGGCATATGTAAAAAACAACAGGACGGAGTGCTTCTCAATGGAGCAAGATTTGCAGGTGGCCCTCTCATGAGTTCCCCTCTGTATCAAAAGATTCCTTGCACACTGGCAGGCCCAGGTTTCTCACCAACCTGGGAAGTTGCTATTTACTCTATTTTATGTTTTGCTCTGATCCATTGAATTTCATTTCGGTTCAATTATTTAGTAAAATTGGCTTGTTATATGCACTACTATGTTGCAAACCTCCCTAGTAAGACCTTAACCAGAGTAAACATAAGTCAATATAACTTTTATGAGCAATTAATTCAGCCAAAAAAAAAGTGGGTGTGCCATGGAATTGTTTGTTTCATTGAAGCGTACCATGTTACTGAAAATGTTGGGAACCATTGTTGTAGAGGTTCTGATTAGTAGATTATACTGCCTACTAAGCACTGTTTCTTCCCCAAAGGTCACATGTTGTATATGACCAAGTCTTAAGAAGCAAATCAATTCCATTTAGACTGTGCAGTGAATGGGATCATGACATGGAAGGACAAGGAGTGAGACTGTTCTCAGTAACTCACCACCATAGTCTGTTAAATATACTTGAGAGAACTTTAGAGATAAAACCATATCTGCAGGTTATGTATCTTTCACAAGTAAAGCCCTGCACAGATACAAAATTTGTATCTTCATCTGTAAAAATGAGCCACAGTTACATTGATGTGGATATAAAGGAGACATCTGCAAACTTGCAGTGTTCTAGATACAAAATATGTAGTTGTAGCCACATTCGTAACCCCAAAAATGAGCCATGGATACCCATGGCTCATTGCAGGACTCTGTTCATGAATATTACACATTCCTTGCTAGGAAGAGAAAGGAAGCATGTTTTTCTTTTTTCCTAAAAATCCCAAAATCTTAAGTACAAATGTGACTGAACTTCCTGATCCTGTAAGTCACTGAATTAGCGGGCCTTGCTGTTATGCTATTACTCTCTTTGGGGTGATGAGGGAACAGAGGTTTGACAACTCTATTTTGCATTAATTAACCTTTTGCTTCACCTTCATGTGCTTTTCTCTACTTCTGCTTTTAAAAATCAAAAAATCTTTAAAATCACTCTGTCAGGTTTATAGATTTACGAGTTTCACAGCTATGCCTGGTACACTGTCATATAGTCCCTACTGTAACAGCAGACCACCTTTTCTGTAGTTATGCAAGTGCTGGCAGGGACGACTTACTGACATCAGCATCAGCTAGTCAGGGAAGGTGTATGATGGTGCATCTATGAGAACACAGAAAGCTGTAAGCAGGGACTTTCTTTTGGTGGATGGATTACTATTGGGAATGTTGAAATGCCAACAGTGATCCTAGGTGACCTCGCTTACCCTGTACACCTGCTTCCTTGACAGCACCAAGGAGTGTTTCAGCTACAGGATGAGCAGCAGCAGAATGAGAGTTGATTGTGCCTCCAGTCATTTAAACAGTTCTTGGAGGTGTTGAAGTCCAAGACTGGACCTCACTGAGATAAATATCCCAATGGCTGTAGTGGTCTGTGGAGCTGGAATTTGAACAGATAGAAGGGCTGTTAGAAAAGCTCAGTATGGAGTTATATGGCTCAGGGAGGCTTTGGAGGAAAAATTTAATAGTGAGAGCAGTGTATATTGCTGTAGCCCACCTTACTCTTTTGTGGCTTACTATGAATCTGGCAGTAATTGCTGTGTATTTAAGAATATAACATTGTCAGTGAACCTATTAACATTGTGTTAGAATTATGTTATGGATCACATGACACAGTGTCCTACTAGGAAATAGTTGCTGTCAGACCTTCTAGCACCAGCTATTATACATTGTGAACTAAGAAAGGTTAATTTTGTTCTGTAGCATCACTCTGGCAATTTAAAAAAAATTAAAACTTAACAAATTAAGGGAAAAGTACTTAGGAAGGGGAAAGAACAATCGTTTCTGTTTCAGGTTTATCTACACCAGTATGTGAAGTGGTGATTTAATTTCTCCTCGATGCTGAGTGGAGTGGTGGGGTTAGGGCATGACCCCAGTGTCATGAGGAATGTTGAGATTGGGCAAAGGGAGGTCCTGATACTGAGTGTTTGTGGGCTGCAGAAGGAAGTGAGCAAAGGATTGTTGAACCTGCATGTCCACTAGAGTGTGCAGCATCTCAGTTTGCTGTCTGAGATGCACAAGCGTTTCCTGCTGCGTGTCCCTCTCCTTTTCCTGTGCTCTTTTCTCCACTCTGTTCTTCTCCATGTTGTCCTCAAGAGTGATCCTCCAGGGCCTGTGCTTGTTCTCTGACGCAGTACTGGCTTACAGGATCTCCTGGAACATGTCATCCTGACCCCTCTTCTTTTTCTTTCTTACCTGCTTCTCACCCTGAAGTCTATGGTGGTAGCAGCTGCAGATGCAGCACACATTTTCAGCACATCTGTGACTGAACTAGAAACATAAGTTGCTGAACTTCCTACCCTTGCTCCCCCAAATCGTATGCAGTAAATTGTCATTTCTGCTTGGGACTGATAGAGCACAGCACCAACCACAGGATGCATAGCCCTCTGGGAATGGGGGAAATGAAGAGGGAATTAGCTCACCTGCATGATTCTGGTTGTATAGGACAATGTAATTATATACTAGCAGTGATGAATCCAGCTGATATTTCACTCCTGAAGGTAAGAAGTTGCTGCTGGCATCCCAATGCCACCCAGACTCAGTTACTGCTAGCCTGTGCACTGTAATTGTGTCTGCTAAAGTGGCATGGTAATGCATCCTACCATTGCAGAAGAAGTAAGATGGCCCTCCCCAGAAATCTTCAGCAGAAGAGTATCCCTCAAAGAGAGGTATATCAATATGTCTGTGGAAGATTTATGGGACATCCCAATGCACATAAGTGCCCCAAATAGCTAAGTCTGGAGCTGCGTGACAAGCAGATAACAACTTACTTCCCTTGGTTGTGAAAATGAGTTAGTCAAAAGATGCCCTGTTATTTTGGGGGTGTTATTTCAAAGTAAATTGCATACTTACCAGAGGCTTCTTTTCCTCATCAGGCTGGCCTGTGCTTGACTTCTGGGACTGGCTGGACTGCAGTGGAGTGAAAAACAGGTCCTGGCTCGCTGCACAGTTGGGTCCCTCAGTCATCTGTTTCCCATATGCCTCCTCTTCCTGATCTACCTCCTCCTCCCAGCTATTCCCAGCATGAGCCTGTGACTTGAACTCCTGAGTAGTGTCCACAGTGCTTCTGAGGGTTGCAGTGGTGTCTCCACTGAGGAGGGCATGCAGGTCTTTATAAAAGCAGCAAGTCTGTGGCTCAGCTGTGGATTGATTGTTGGCTTCCCTGACCTGCTGCTATGCTTGCTACGATGCCTTTGCTTTCATGTGGCATGGCTGCTTGTCCCTGTTCTAGTCCTTCTCTTTCATCCCTTGAGTAGTCTAGATGTCCACGTTTCTGTGGCTGGCTCAAAGCTATGGCTAAACAGAGGCATTACCTGTCTGCTCCAGGAAGGAGCATGTCAGCAGTGTGTAGCCAGTATTCTCAAGGAGGTTTGCACACTCAGTAATGGAAAGCTCCTAAGTGTGCTGACCAAGATGGGCAACCAGGAAATGAATTTCAGAAATTTGTGGGGTTCTAAAGGAAATCCTGTTTACCTGACCCCCCCCCCACCCCCGGCCCCCAGCTGATCAGTCTGGGACATTGTGGAACAGCTATTGTAGCAGTTGACCTAAGTCAGAGAGAAATGGTTGGAAGAGAGACTCAGTCCTCCCACTACCTTATTTATTTCATCTAACATCTTAATTAAAACCAAAAGGACGTTGTAAGCAAGTTTGGGTGAAAGGGAGGCTTTCCAGAAAGAGCTGAAGCATTTCCATTTAGTGGAGAATTAACCTCATCCTGTTAAAAACAGTGTGTATCTTCCCCCATCAGTGCTAGGCCAGTACTGTTCTAACCCAGGCGATGAACTCACCAACCACCTGGTGGGGGAGAACAATTCGCCCACGCAATTCACACCCTTGTCATTTCCCTTGTGCTCCAGTACCCACACACACACTCGCCACACTGACATCCTACCCGGCCTGGCAAGGCTCAGGCAGTAATGTGCACACACAAATGTATGTGCGAATTTTATTAAGCTAGCGCAACAAATTTCAGCATTCCAAGCCTGATGTTCAAAGCACGAAACCATCCCTTCAGGCAAAATTAAAAGCAGGTGGAAAGATGGTTGACTTTGTAACCTCAGAGGCACTGAGGTGCATACTAGGGAGAGTGAAGTTTCTGCTTTACAGCCAGCTAGATTTTAGCTCATGTGCTAGATTTTAGCACAGAGCTTTCTTTAGTCCCTAAGGTTGCTGGTTCATTCTTCCTGCCAACAATGTGGGAGTTGTTGGCCTTACAACTTCTTGAAGGATTGTTTAATCCTCTAATTTCACTTTTCCCATCTAGGTATTTGCGGCTGGTGTGGAATGTTTCTATTCCAGAACTCTCAGCTAGACTATCAGTTATTGATCTAGGGCTGTGTTCATTCTGTAATGAGATGTATAGTCACTTACTGTCATCTAGTTCTCTATGACTTGATTTATCTCATGTAAACAAAAGACAGAGCAGCTAGACAGAGAGAAAGGCTTAGCCATAAGTGTTATATGCAGCAGATTTCCAGACATTACAGAAACTGAGATGCTGATACAGCCAACCTCATTATAATACAGCCCAGGGGTGGGCAATACTTTCTGATGTTGGGGGGCACTCCAAGATTTTGGTAAGTGATCAAGGATCACACTTTTCTATGGAGGGAGTGACATAGGGCCTGGAGTAGAGGTTAGGTGCAGAGGGGAGCTTGGGATAGAGAACAGTGGTGCAGAAGAGGGTGGGGGTCAGAGGAGGAGTTTAGGTGAAGGAGAGATCCAGCCCACAGCCCATATCTTACCTGCCCTGATAAAGCTGATTTTAGCTTGTTTAGAATGATCTGGTTTTAGCTGATAATTTAAATCTGTGTCTTAAACTAGTAGTGGTTTAAAGCAGCTCCATACCTTTGTTAACATTTTGCAGAGAATACACATCAGAGTTAGCAAAGGAAGCATATATCTGGGGCATCAATAAATCTCTGAGGTATTATTCCCCAAGCCCCATGTATTATCCTGCTTTGGGTTTATGTCCCTATGCAAATCAAACTGAATTCTATGGTCAGCTGCTCAGTCAGAATGCTCAGACTAGCATTTTGATAGAATTGCAAATCCTGCCCCATGCTAAAATGCAGATTAATGAAGTGAGTGTGACACTTTCACTGCATGGAAGAAATAGCAAATTCTGCTTAACCACAACTAGAGTATGTGCCTTTCTTGATGTGAGATGTTCTGAGCTGTTCTGTTTTTACATAACCGTGTAAAAGGGACACTCTTGGTGAGCCCTGCTAAATAGTATCAGTTTGCTGATGTGAAACGAACCTTTAACTCCAGATCACTTCAGATCAAACAACATCCTTACAGGGTGCATGTGTAATAATTCAAGTGAAATGAATTGCTTGTTGTAATCCGGTTGCCAGTGTGAAAGTAAAATTTGCACTGTCACATCCTAGACAGCCTCAGCACAGAATTCAGTCAATGAGATCAGGTGTAGAGGCTAAAAACTTTTCACCCCTAAAAGGATGATGGCTGTGATCAGAAGTAAAGCACGTTGACAAGGTCTTCTGTAGAAGATTGTGCTGTATCTGCCGTATGTAGAGGATTTTAATTTTCAAGGCACTCTGACTCCTCTCACACAGCTAATGTTTTTGCTAAATGGCAGAGAAGGAACATGTCAGATGAGCTTCAGTTATCTGAAGTGAGATCTGAAGTGAACCCTTATGACAGAAGAACATTGCACTGGGAAATGTTATATATGTTTTCCAGCCCAGCTCATCTCAAGTTTTAGAGGCCGCTTTTAGACCTCTTGCATAGCGGCTGAAGACAATCAATGTGCTTTTTAATTTGAGATTACATACCGTTGAGAAATCATACTTATGGCTGAGCTCTGTCACGACCTCAGCTATTTAAATAACAAAACTTGAGTTGCTGTGTGTAAACTCTTGTAATTTTATGTAAAACTTTGCACACCAAAAGGATCATCCCTTGATGGGTGAGGAAGTGGCATAATCTCTCATTAGTTTCCTTCTAACGAAATAACAAGTATCTTTAACCACATCTTTAGACTCCCACGCCATGTGGATGTCAAGATGTTAAGCTCGATTTACTTTAAAGGTCATCATGTGAGATCTAGTGCACAGTTTCCAAACTATAAGTGAAACATAACAACCCAAGAGAAAAACAAAGATTAACAATAGTGAGTGGGTAAAACTTAACACCAGAATCTAAAAATAGACTCTAGTGTTGTTTGTATGTCTTAAAAGCATTAGCAGATGTGCGCAGGGCTTTATTTTTAATTAGGTGAGACCTTAGTTTCTGTATAATAACAAGCTTTATTTTTAATAATTTAGGCTATTTTGCTGCTGAAAATATACTGATCAGTTTACAAACAAAAGGAAAAAAACTCTTTCTTACAGAACTTACATTTTAAATTAACAAAAGGTGGAGCAGGGAAGATGCAAAGTGATCAGTGTGATGGTAGGTACTAGGCTTTCTATTTACAAAGTGCTATTTAAATGTAGTGGTGTACCTTCCCAAACCATCTTCTCAGCTCTCCACAGCTCTTTGTAGATTTAGATCCATTTTCTTTATCCCTGCTTTGCCCATCCCCCGCCCTGCATGTGACTCCTTCCCTCTACTGCAGATCCCAGAAGTTCTAACATGACTAAGACTGAAAAAAAAATTATGAGATTTAAGAGAGAGAGTGTTGGTCTCTCTTTTAATTTTTGAACTGCCCTGGCCATCCCCAATGTGTGCGTGGGAAGCTAGTGTTTAAAGCTCTCCCAGATGTGTGGAGTAAGTTGATTTTTGCCCTGCTGTAGTAGTTCTTACTGGCCGCCCATCCAGTTATCTCCCATGCTCTTGAGTGTAGAAGGGGTTCTGCTATGGATTCACATTGACCCTCCTCCCTGCACCTCCAATGGCCATCTTGATCACTTGTCCATTCTTTCCCCCAGCAGCTGTGGAGGAAGCTGTGTAGCCCTGGATCTGTTTTCAGTGGCATCTGCTCTTCAGGCAGATAATAGCACAGAGAGCCCTGTCCCTATACTGTGGGGTTCTGCTGACATGGCAAGGGACGGGCATCCTGGAACAGGGCAGGGATCTCAAAATGTCTCTGCCCCCACCCAGCTGGCTAGGTAGTTACACAAAATGTGCCCCAGGCAGCTCTCCTCCCCAGGCAGCTATGGTTGGGAGATTGTGCCAGTTACTGCCCCCCTACTGTGGCGGGAAGTTGTCGGGGAATCTTCATGTCTTCACAAGGTGTGGTAGGAGTGTAGTGTGGCTGGACAGGGGCTGAGGAAGGCAGAACATGACTCTCTGCACTGGGATTGCTGTAGTGAGGCTGGGTTAGATAGCCCAGGTTGGCACAGGGAGCTTGGTGGTAATGGAAGCGGGTTACATTGCCATCCACCATATATTGGGGTGCCCCATAATTTCCAGTCATGGTTATGTTATGGTTCCAGCTTATTTCCAAGCCTCAAAGTTCTCATTGTGTTTTCCCACCAGCCCTATATCTGCTTGTTCTCCAGCTACCTAATTATTACGCAAGGCCCCAGCCTCCACATAAACTTTGCCCCACCTCTGCTGTTTGCCTTTCAGTGCACTCTGAAGCTCCCAGGGTTCGTCATTCTCTTTCCTAGGCATGGGGACACAGCTGCATCTGGGTTTTTTATTTCATCAGCTTTTGGGGGGCAACTCTAGGGATTCTTTCCCGTCCCCCTGCCCCCATTCCCTGGCTGGTGTTGCAGGATGAGAGACAGGAGGAGCGGAGCGTTATTTTGACCCATCTTTCATAGGCGCAGAAGGGAGTATGGGAACTGAGCTGCTGGTTCTTTCTGCTTTCCCTGCACCTTGAGAATGGCATTGGCTACTCCCCACTGTCCCTACCTAAAAACTGCCTCTGGGGACCTTAGGAGCTGTGTCCCTCTGCTGCAGTAGTTCTGATGGGCTGCTCTTCCCCAGCAGGTATGTAAGGCAGGCAGCCAATCAGAGGAGGGTTTTCTCTTGCTCCTGACTGAAAGAATACCATGGGAAACAGGACTTGTTGCAAAACAGGCAAAATACCCGGGTCAGGAATTATGTTACTGTAATGAAAGCATGAGTGTTGGCCACACTGAGTTCCCTCGGCATGAGTGAGAAGTTCACTCGTAATAAGATAAATTAAATAGAGGAGGGAGCTCAGTCATTAAGATTCCTGTAGGCTTTGCAGAAGGAAGTGGTGGTCAGGAACATTTAAGAGTGACTGGTACTGACTGGACAGGACAGTTCAAAAGAGAGCATATATTTGGTTCTAATCTAGACAAAGTCTGTCCTCACTGGTAGAGCAGAGGAGACAAAAAATGTGACTGAAGACAAATGTGAATAAATAGGGAGGGAGGGGCATAGGGATTTAGCACCTTGATGACCATAGCTAGAAGAACAACAAGAAGTCCTGTGTCACCTTATAGACTAACAGATATTTTGGAGCATAAGCTTTTGTGGACAAAGACCTGCTTCATCAGATGCATGAGTGAGCAGCTAGAAGGTAGAACTTGATGTGAAGAAGTAGCCAGTTGTGGGATTCAAAGAGGGGAACCATCCATGTTACAGGGACTGGGAAGGACAATGAACTTGATAATGCAGGTGGGAGCTATATGGCATTGAGGAGGCTGTCGAGGAGGGAATTAACAGTGCTCACGGCAGGATGAGAGAGCCGAGAAATAGCTCCCAGAAGCTGCGTCTACACGTGCACGCTACTTCGAAGTAGCGGCACCAACTTTGAAATAGCGCCCGTCGCGTCTACACGCGTCGGGCGCTATTTCGAAGTTAACTTCGACGTTAGGCAGCGAGACGTCGAAGTCGCTAACCTCATGAGGAGATAGGAATAGCGCCCTACTTCGACGTTCAACGTCGAAGTAGGGACCGTGTAGACGATCCGCGTCCCGCAACGTCGAAATTGCTGGGTCCTCCATGGCGGCCATCAGCTGGGGGGTTGAGAGATGCTCTCTCTCCAGCCCCTGCGGGGCTCTGTGGTCACCGTGGGCAGCAGCCCTTAGCCCAGGGCTTCTGGCTGCTTCTGCGGCAGCTGGGGATCTATGCTGCAGGCACAGGGTCTGCAACCAGTTGTCAGCTCTGTGTATCTTGTGTTGTTTAGTGCAACTGTCTGGGAGGGGCCCTTTAAGGGAGCGGCTGGCTGTTGAGTCCGCCCTGTGACCCTGTCTGCAGCTGTGCCTGGCATCCCTATTTCGATGTGTGCTACTTTGACATGTAGACGTTCCCTCGCTGCGCCTATTTCGATGTTGGGCTGAGCAACGTCGAAGTTGAACATCGACGTTGCCGGCCCTGGAGGACGTGTAGACGTTATTCATCGAAATAGACTATTTCGATGTTGGCTGCACGTGTAGACGTAGCCAGAGTTGAGCATAGAGACCAGTTCAGATTTTAACAAAGAGTATTTGGATGTCCCCTGGATGTGTATCTTGGTGATTTATTCTTTTAATAAAAATAGCAATGGGGTGCAGAACATTGATATTTTTCCAAACAGTTTTTATCCTGTAGTAAACTCATATGTTTGGCTTGTTTATCTGAGGCAGTGACCTGTTCTTCTGATATAATAAACAAACATGACAATTGCTGGCAATAAACACTAAAAATATTTTAAGCATCCACAAACTTAAGGCTAGTGCTTTTTTTGTGCCAGTACTTTGCCAGTACTGTGTACCAGCACCTTGGCAGCCCCAGCCATGGGACTGGCAAGGGAAAAGGTGGCCGGGAGACGGCAGAGTACCAGCTCCTCTCTTTTTTTTTTTTTTTTCTTACAAAAAGGCACTGTTTCGGGCTTACTTGTATATTAAAGTTGAAATTCTGTAAAAGTTAAATTTGATGGACTTAAGTGATATAGTTTAGATCTAAATTCTTACCATGCTGTTTAGATGTGGAATTTTGCTTCAAGGCTTTCTCTGTTTGAGATCTTAATTTATCAATTTTAAAGAAGGGAATTGGCATTTGCTTATTATTTTTTGTCTTAGCCCATAACAAACCCACTTGTAATGAGATGGAGACTAACCAGCCATGGTGGGATTAAGGATACAGGGCACATAAGGCTAATGGGAGGGAAGGGCCTAACTATGAACTACCTATTGCAAAAGAAATTATGAAGTCATCAAACGTTTATTTATATGTATATTTACAAAAAGTTAACAAATTTAGGCTGTGTCTACATGGGAGCCCACAGTCAAAAAGCCAAAACCGAAAGGCAGGAATTGAAATCCCGGCTTTCGAAAGCGTACGACCTCACACCAAAGGCACATTACAGGTCCGACTCCTCTTGAAAATCCGCTCCGTTCTTTCCAAAGGGAGCGTCTACACAGCTATGAGTGCCCTTTCAAAAGAATAGAGCTGGAGATGCCATGGATGGGGTCGCATGGTTGCCAAGCCCTTCTGGGACCTGCAGCCAACCACTTCCTTAAAGCACCCCACCACTCCCCCAACACCTCCACCCTACACAAGCTGAGGCCTGGTGAGCTGCCAGAAGCAATGCAGACCCCAGCACAGCAGCACCATGGCGGACGAGACCCTGATCCTGGTCCTGGACACAGACTGTGGACACCATGGCCCACCTTGTAGGCATGGTCACCAGGGCTGCCCCCTCCTCCTTGGGAGACAGAGCACCCCCCCGGGATGCCGAACCCGCCAGCCTGTACCCCAGCCACTGGCACCCTGGTGCCTGAGAAGCCACCTCAGCAGTTCCATGAGCTATGCCACTGGCTGGCCCCCGCCCTGAGGCACCAAGACACCACCATGCAGCCCACACTCCCCCTCAAGAAGCATGTCAGGATAGCACCCTGGAAACTGGCCATCCCAGACTCCTACCACTCAGTGGAGCACCAGTTTGTGGTGGGCAAGGCCACCATCAAAGCAGTCCTCATGGGAGTAAGCCAGGCCCAGGGCACACCCCTGCCATGGGGAGGGAGAAGGGGACCCCTAGGCCTAGGGACCATCAGGGGCTGCTGGCTGGGAGGAAGCTTGGGGTGGGCTGCTGGTTGGGAACACCCCACAGCACCGTCATGAAAGCGCATGTCCTCCATCCCATGCAGGTTGTTCTTGTCATAAACGCAACGTTCCTGCATCGTGTCATTCGTGTCAAGGACCTGGACGCCAGCGTTGGGGATTTTGTATTGCTGGGATTCCTGAACTGCTTTGGTGCCCTGGATGGGACACACATCCCCATCCACACCCCACCACACAGCGCTGGCCACTATATTAACTGAAAGGGCAGTCCTCCAGGCCCTGGTGGATCACGAAGGCTGATTTGTGGACATCTGCATGGGCTGGACAGGCTGAACCCATGACACCAGGGTCTTCTGCAATTCCAGCCTGTGCTGGCATATGCAGGCTGGCACCTTCATCCCCCAGTGCAGCTGCCAGTTGGGCATGCCACTCTGCATGGTCATAGATGTGGCATACACCCTCTACTACCATAGCTCATGCGGCCCTATACTGGCCAGCTCAACCCCAGCCAAGAGGCCAGCAACACCAGCCTCAACCAGGCTCAGCATGTGGTTGAGTGGGCCTTTGGGTGCCTGAGGGAGCAGTGGCAGTGCCTCCTCATGTGTCTCAAGGTTGGGATGTGCAATGTCCCAGAGGTGGTGGGCAGCTGCTGCACCCTCCACAACATTGTGGAGGGAAAGGGGGATACTTAGTCCGGGGTGGGTGGCTGAGGCCACTGCAGGGTTTGAGCAAGTGGCTGCTGCTGCCAGTCAGCTGGTGAACCACAACGGGGCCAGATCAGGGAGGCCCTCTGGGTGAGCCTTGCTCCCAGACCACACTAACTATCCCACCCCCACCCCTCACCATTTCCCCATGCATTCCCCCCCATGCCCCACTGCGTGCACCTCCACCACTGCATCCACACCTCCCCCCATGAGCCCATGGGACAAGGGCACTGGTGTGCAATACATCATTTATAACAACCACCACTTGCTGTATGTGCAAAGGGGTTCAGGGAGGGACCTGAACTGGGTGGGTTACTCTGGGTTGGGGTTTGTGGACTGAGAGCCCCATTGGCCCTGGGAGCCCCTCCCTCCCCAGGTGTGGGGTTTACAGTGAGGCTGGGGTGGGGTGGGGACCACGAGCAGATAGGTGCATTGGGGGATGTCATCAGGGCCTCAGCATGGGGGGGAGGCTTCTGCAGGAGGCTTGGCCCCTGTGATAAGCTTGGAGGGGGCAGCATGGAGGGCTAGGAGCTGTGCCACATTTCCCCTGTGTTCCTGGAAGGTCACAGAATCACACAGAATCATAGGACTGGAAGGGACCTCAGGAGGTCATCTAGTCCAGCCCCCCTGCTTCAAGCAGGACCAATCCCCCACTAAGTCATCCCAGCCAGGACCTTGTCCAGCCAGGACTTAAAAACCTCAAGGGATGGAGAATCCACCCCCTCTCTAGGCAATGTATTCCACGGCTTCACCACCCGCCTGGTGAAGTAGTTTTTCCTAATAGCTAACCTACACCTCTCCCTCTTCAACTTCTGACCATTACGCCTTGTTCTGCCATCTGATACCACTGAGAACAGTTTCTCACCCTCTGTTTTAGAGCTCCCCTTCAGGAAGTTGAAGGCTGCTATTAAATAACTTCTAAGTCTTCTCTTCTGTAAACTAAACAAGCCCAAATCCCTCAGCCTATCCTCATAGGTCTTGTGCTCCACCCCCCCACCCTTAATCATTTTTGTTGCCCTTCGCTGAACCTGCTCCAGCAAATCCACATCCTTTTTATACTGGGGGGGGTCCAAAACTGGACACAATATTCCAGATGTGGCCTCACCAGTATTGAATAAAGAGGAATAACTACTTCTCTAGATCTGCTCAAAATGCTCCTCCTAATGCACCTCAGTATGCTGTTAGCCTTCTTGGCTACAAGGGCACGCTGTTTACTCATATCCAGCCTTTCATCCACCATAACCCCTAGGTCCCTTTTCATCGTACTGCTGCTGAGCCAGTTGATCCCCAGACTGTAACAATGTTTAGGATTCTTCTGCCCCAGGTGCAGGACTCTACACTTCTCCTTATTGAACCGCATCAGATTTCTTTTGGCCCAGTCCTCCAATTTATCAGGTCCCTCTGGATTCTCTCTCTACCCTCCAACGTATCTACCTCTCTCCCTAGTTTTGTGTCATCTGCAAACTTGCTGAGAGTGCAACCCAGTCCCTCATCCAGGTCATTAATAAAGGTGTTGAATAACACCGGCCCCAGAACTGAGCCTTGTGGCAATGGACACCCTGCAGGTGGGGCATCAGGCAATCCCAGATTTCCCTCTACCAGGTCAGCCTCCAACTGGAGGCAGTGCTCTGCCATGTTGGCCTGGTGCAGGCTGGCAGTGTTGTCCCCCACATACTGCTGCAGTCTCCAGCTATGGCTGTGGTGTGGTGCGGTGATGCTGGCCCCATCAGCTGCCTCCAGGGGGCTCTCCAGGACCATTAATGTGCAGGGACTGGGTGGATCCTTGATTGCTGCAGCTGGAAGGGGAGGAGGATGGTGTCTAAGTCCCCCCTGGGGGTCACATACTCCCTGTCTCACCCCCCAGGGTGGACAGTTGTGGTGTCCATACAGTGTTGGGGGGCTCACAGGCATGCCCCTGCATGAGGCTGCCCCCACATACATCCCACTGTGCATCTGGGGCTTGGAGGTGTCCTGAGAGTGACCCACTGAGAGCTCTGTCACCCCTGTCCTGCCAGCTCTGGTGTATGCCTGACCTTGCATTTACCAGGGGGTCCCTTAATGACTGTGAGAGGATATTATGAGGTTGCCCTCCTTGCTTTACCAGTCTTGGGTGGTCTCTGCCCCCTTGCTTGGGCTGCAGATGTTCAAGGGCCAGTGGCAGGGGAAAGCTGTCCTGCTGCCCCAAGATGGAGTGCATTTCCTGGTGGGGGGCAGCTGCCCTGACATCTATTTGCTCCAATCCCTAAATGGCCTCCTCAAGGATTGAATTCACAACCTCATGTTTAAGCAGACCAATGCTCAAACCACTGAGCTATCCCCCGCCTCCACCTCCCTGTCAAAGTATTGGAGATACACATCTCCTAGAGCTGGAGGGGATCTTGGAGGTCATCTAGTCCAGTCCCCCACCCTCTTGGCAGGACCAAGCACCATCCCTGACATCTAGGGTACTGTCTGGGCAGTCTATTTACCCCGGTCCCTAAATGTCCTCCTCAGGGATCAAGCTCTCAACCCTGGATTTAGCAAGCTGATGCGCAAACCACTGAGCTATCTCACCCAGCCTTAGATACAGCCCTGCTGGAGCTCCTTTACTTTGCTTTGGACTTGATCTGGGGTCCACTCCAGGTGGCCACAGCTGGTCTTTCCCTGGGCAGGCTGGCAAAGGCTGCAGCGTTCCTCCGCTTGATCCCTACCTCCCAGAGGACCCACTCCTTTTTCCAAAGTCTGAGGAGGTCTTGGAGCACAGGCTCTGTACAGGCGGGGGCCCATTTTTTTGTCTCCAGGGCTGGCTCCTGGGAGCCTTGTGAGGGCTCTGAGGGAGGGCCTTGGGACTCCGGAGGCTGCCAGGCAATGGCCATTGGGTCTGTGCTGTCGCTGGGGGCGGCTAAAAGGGCGTGCTGTTAGGAGCTTGTGCTGATGCAGCTCACCTACTCTCAGCTTCCTGCCATGGGGTTTCTGGGTCCATGTGGTTTTAAGAGTGGCTGAGCGCAGGAATCATAGAGCCCTGCTGCTGTAGGGCAGGGCAGGGCAGGGCAGGGCAGGGTGTCTCTGTGCTGCAGCTGGGTGCCAACATGGAGGACACCTCTTTCAAAAGAGCAGGCCATGCAGGGTCTACACATATCTTCATTGGAAAAAGTTTTTCGAAAGGGGGCACTCTTCCCACTACGGGATCGAGGTCCAGGTTTCGATGTCTGAGCCGCGTTCCTCTGATTTCCATTCAAAAGAGCTCATTGCATGTGTAGACGCTCCATGTGTTCTTTAGAAAGTGGCCCTGTCTTTTCGAAAATATGTGCACACATAGAAGAAATAATAATAATAATAATAATTAATAATAAGTGCCAGGCTCAGTGGGGGCAGAGGGGGAGGACAAGCAGGGGGAGCTGCTGTTGGGGGCCAGGAGGCGGGCAACAGTGGTCATATGGTCCTGGACAGCATGGCCAATGCCCTCTAGGGTGGTCAGCAGCCTATCCCAGGCTGCCCTCTGCCACTCCATGTCAGCCTGAGCAAGCCACAGGTGTTGTTCGGCCACCTCAGCCTGGCGCTGGCTGGCTGGGTCCTCCTCAGCCCGGCAGGGGGCCCTTCGGCCTCGGCCCTGATGGCACACTGCCTGGGGTGGTGTCTGGGCACCTCCGAGGGCTGCAGGCGGACTCTCAGGGACAAGGGATGGCGCAGGGCTCTCCCAGCCCACGGATGGTGCACCTGTGTGGAGAGGAGGACAGCATGTCAGTAATGTGCCCCGGACGGAGGCGACTCGGCTGTGGCCCACCTGCCTGAGCCCACCCCATGGGGCCCCTGCGCCCCCAAAGGACACTGACACCCCAGGGGACACTGACCTGCCCCTGATGGGCTGGGCCTCTCAGCCTGGGGGTGCATCCAGGGATTTCTCCTGCAGGTGGCCCTTCCCAGCCTGCAGTGTGCGGGCCCCAGGCACCGACCGGCCACCACCCCTGTGCGGCTTGCTGTCCACTGAGGGTGGGTGCTGGGCATCACTGGTGCGCCACCACAGGATGCCTCATCCCATGTGGGGTCTGGCCTGTGTGCGGCCCGGGACCACCAGTCCCATGTGCGGGCAACTAGCCGTAGTGTCGCCCCCACCCTGTGGAGTAGGTGTGCACCCCTCCCTGTACGTACTGGAGGGTCCCTCAGCAAAGTCCAGGGATGTCCGGCTCTCAGTCACCTGGCTGGAGGAGTGGGTGGGGATCACGATGGTCAGCTCCCCTTCCTCATTTGACCACTCAGTGGTCCCCTCGCCCTCCTGGGTCCCCAGTCCAGACTGCTCCTCCTCCTCCTCCTCCAGCTGCAGCTCCTCACTGGAGGTATCCAGAAACACAGGGGGTAGGGAGCTCTCCTGGGGCCCCAGGATGCCCTGGAGCTCCCAGTAGTAGGGGCGTGTCGCTGGAACTGCCCCGGAGCAGCAGGCCTGGCCCCTGTCCCGGGCGTATCCCTGGGGCAGCTCCTTAACCTTGGAGCATACCTGCTCCACAGTATGCTCTGGGTGGCCCCTGTGCAGGCCCTGCGCCAGGCGGCCAAAGGCTGCAGCATTGCGCTGCTTCACACCCCTGTGTGAAGGAGGGGGTCCAGGAGGCGCCCCCCCCTTTTTATTTTCCCCCTGGGAGCCCTGTGGAGGCTTGGGGGGTGGGGATCACAGCGGGGCTGGCTATGCTGATGCTGGAGTGTGTGTGTGGAGCACATGCACAGGCTGCTCCTAGCGCGCTGTCAGCTTCCTGCCACGGGTTTCCTGCATGCATGCGGCTTTAAGACAGCTGAACACAGGGACCATAGAGCCCTGCTGCTGTCGGATGGAGCGGCCCCTCACTCCAGCTGACCGGAGCCATGGCAGACGCGTATTTCGAAAGAGTGGACTGTGGAGCGTCTACACGTGTACTCTTTCGCTTTAGTATTTTGAAAGGGGCCAATCTTCCTAATACAGGATCGGGGTTTGGATTTCAGAGTCTGCGCCCCATTCTTTCCATTTTCTTTCGAAAGATGGGTTTACAAGTTTGGACACTCCTCCTCTTTCGAAAAAGGGCCACTTAGTTCGATGTGTTGTGCATGTGTAGAAACAGCTAAGGAGTGCTGGGGTTGACACACCCCAGAACACACCATTTTGCGCATGCACAAGATGGCGTCCTGGAAGATCAACCCAGAGAGGCTGATCGCCTATGGTAAATGTAGCTGTAGCCTGGGCTGGTGTAGAATGAAAGAACACATAGGGAACAGATAGACCTTGCTGATGCTGTTGCTTCTTTTTTTCCTCTTCCTGCAAGAGCTCAGAGTTGAGGGAAGGAAAATGAATTAGATTCTGATTATCTTATTTAGGCATGAAAAAGCATAAGGGACCAAAAGCTATTCTTATGCTAAAAATCTATTCTCCTGGCCCCTGCTGGTAGTCAATAAGGCTACAAAGGCCTTTGTTCTCATTCCCTTCTCCAGTTATACTTATTCCAAGCTTACCAACATTTCACCTTGGAAAAGAAGTTAGTTTGAGCTGGGGCAGAAAAATGTGGGCTCCCAGTCAATTTTGCTTTAAGCTTTTTGAATGAAAAAGGCAATCAAATGGGAGGTGCTTTTATTATGGCTTGATCACTGAGGCCACTTCTTCGAAAGTGGCGTGCTAATAAATGGCCTGAAATATGCTAATGTGGCATGGATGCAAATTCCCCACACCTCATTAGCATATGGTCATGTGGTTTGGAGTCTGGAAGATGTTCTTCTGGACTCCAAAACGCTGTTTAGAAGCGCAGCCCCCGGGCTGGGGGCGTCTTCTGGAAGGAAGTCCTTCTTCTGGAGGCCCCTTCTTCCTGAAAATTTTTGGGAAGAAGAGGCCTCAGGAAGAAGGATTTCCTTCCGGAAGACCCCACGGGGGCTGCGCTTCTAAATGGGGTTTTGGAGTCCAGAAGAATGCCTTCCAGACTCCAAACCACGTGACCTTATGCTAATGAGGCGTGGGGAATTTGCATCCACACCTCATTAACATATTTTGGGCCTTTTATTAGCACGCCACTTTCAAAGAAAGTGGCGTGTGTAGAAATGCCCCTAGAGACCCAGCAAATGGACAGAAGAACCCTGTCTTAGCCTATCTTAGAGATATTAACAGGTAGGGGCTGGAGCAGCCCTTGTCCAGCTGCCACTGGCAAGGGGCTGCTCCAGCCCTGTAGGGCATGTTTGGGCAGGAGTGCTCCACCACTACTGGAGCAGCCCTTGTCTGCCCCAGGCCCAGAAGCGCTGCAGACCAGAGGCTCTTCCACCCATGCAAAGCAGCCCGTCTGCCGCAGCCTCAGGAGTGTTGCAGATGGAGCATGATCTACAGCCCTGTAGCTAGTGGCCTCAGGAGTGCCTTGGGGTATCAGGGAGGGGGAGGTGTCCACCCCAGCCAGAGCAGCCCCTATCCATGGTGTAAGGAGCCCCGGACTTCAAAAGCCCCTTCTTCCCATTTGGTTTTGGGAAGAAAGGGCTTTGGAAATCTGGGGGGGTCCTTTCAAAAGGCCCATCTACACCAGCAGCGTGCATTTCGAAAGCGGCACTTTCAAAACGTGCGCGGCTGTCATTATCTAATAAGGCGCTGCATATGCATGACAGTGCCTCATTGGCATCTGCCAAAGTGGTTCATTAGCATCCCCCTTTCAAAAAGAGGGTGCTAGTGTAGCCACGGCCCCAGACTGCCCTGCCCTCCATCAACAGAACAGCAGACTGGAAGCTCTGAAAACAGCTGGCCAGTGAACCAGAAGACATATCTGTGGACAAAAGCTTCTGGTTTCTGGGAAGCCCTGTTTGCAGAGCTGCCAATTTGCTTTCTGTCACCAGAGGGCATTGCAGTCTGGCAGTTCTCTGTCAACAGAGCAAGCTGGGTGCAGCAGCAATTTATCGACAGAGGTTCTGTCAACAGATGCTTCTAGTTTAGACGTTCCCCAAATTTTTGAGGGATAACACTATCGAGACAAATGCAGAGCTCTGTTGGACTTTGTCGACAGACCACTTTACATGTGTGTAGATGCTCTGTGAGTTCTAGTGTAGGCACAGCCTCAGTCTTTCTACCATAACCTGCTAAGAAGAGAATTTAAATCTCTGAGGGAGAACCTGGGGAGGGAGAAATCTACAACAGTGTGTGTTGAGCTTCCCCAGTGCTTTTTCAGGCCCTTAAAAGAACAAAGCTGTGCTGGCCTGTGGAACTAGGCTCAACGAACAGAAAGAATTGTTTTCATCCCAGTCCAGAAAAATACACTGAAGAAAAAATAGGCGTTCTTTGGGTTTTTAGTACGTTGTTGAACACAGTGCATGATAAATCCAATAACCCTTGGTGGATGGGACTGTAAAAGTTGAATACTGGTATCCAGAGTGGTGCTTTTCATTTTTCCTAATGTGTGGGAATTGGTTTCTTATATGGGATGGGGGTGAATGCGGTAGTACTGGCTAGAGCTGTCTGGAGCTGATAGAGCATATGCAGATTATGTGTAAACTTCCCCCTGTGCTGCTCTGGTACTGCCTCTCCCCCACCCCTTCCACTATCTTTGTGCCCTGCCTCCCCACAGGCATTCACCAATTGCCCAGAAATGGACCCAGTGCGCACAGAAGATAAAGGTGAGAGGCTCTAGGACCAAGGAGGCAGCATCCTGACGTTACCTGCCCTCAGCAGAAAGGGGACACAGGCACAATGAGCCTTGACCCCACCCTTCCTCCCCAGTTATGTCTACACTAGAGAGTTTTTTCCTCATTCCTGAGGTGTTCTGTCGTTTGACAGGACATGGCACTTTTGTCGACAGCGTTCTGCTGCTCCCCCACAAGGCAGAACACCTCTGTCAAGAGAAGGTCAGCCTGGACATGCCAGGGGGCCCTCTGTGGACAGACAGGGCTTCCAGGACACCAGGCAGCCCTGTTAGCTGTGCTTCCAGTTGACCATTTTGCCAATAGAGTGGTTGGGCCATCCAGCTACTCTCTGTCGACAGAGTGGATCACTCTTTCAGTCTACTCTGTGGTCTGGCTGTGATCTGTCGGCAGAAATTTTGTCTTCTGACAGTAACTTCTGTCGACAGATCGCTCTAGTGTGGACATAGCCCCTGACAGCTAAACAGAGCTCCAGACAGTTCAGTGGTGGGGAATACTGGGGGCGGGGCTGGGGCAGGACAATGCCTGGTAAAACTGCACCCGTAATAGACATGGGTTCCCATAGTAACAGTATTCTTAAGTGTCCTGTCACTACTGTTAACTGGAGGATACCTGGCAGATGGCAGTGAGTTCCAACAATGTGGCCATGGAGAGACAGGCCCAAGAGAATGCCAACTGAGCTCCTCCTGAGCTGCTTTGCCTTTCCTGATGGCAGTTCTTTGGGCTCCAGCAGGGCTTATGAGCAAGTTCACTCCCCTTCATCTGGCCCTGGCCTTGCCCCCTGCCCCATCAATGGGACCTAAACAACAGGAGGGCCTAAGGCTAATCCTATCTTGTCACCAAGGAACAACAATGACCTGGATTGCACCCTCAGCAAGTTTGCAAACAACACTAAGCTGGGGGAGAGGTAAGTTCATTGGAGGGTATCACAGAATTATAGTGCTGGAAGGGACCTCAGGAGGTCATCTAGTCCAGCCTCCTGCTTCAAGCAAGATCAACCCCAACTGTCATCCCAGCCAGGACCTTGTCAAGCTGGGACTCAAAAACCAAGAGGGATGGAGAATCCACCACATCTCTAGGCAACGCATTCCAATGCTTCACCACCCTCCTGGTGAAGTAATTTTTCCTAATACCCAACCTATGCCTCTCCCTCTGTAACTTCAGACCATTGCTCCTTGTTCTGCCATCTGATACGATTGAGAACAGTTTCTCACCCTCCTCTTTAGAGGTCCCCTTCAGGAAGTTGAAGGCTACTACTAAATCACCCCTCAGTCTTCTCTTCTGTAAACTAAATAAGCCCAGATCCATCAGCCTCTCCTCATAGGTCTTGTGCTCCAGCCCCTTAATCATTTTCGTTGTCCTCCGCTGAACGTGCTCCAGTACATCCACATCTTTGTCATGTTGCGGGGTCCAAAACTGAACACACTATTCCAGATGTGGCCTCACCAGTGCCAAATAGAGGGGAACAACCACTTCTCTAGATCTGCTTGCATTGCTCCTCCTAATACACCCTAATATGCCGTTAGCTTTCTTGGCTAGAAGGGCACACTGTTTACTCGTATCCAGGCTTTCATCCACCATAACCCCTAGGTCCCTTTCTGATGTACTGCTGCTTAGCTGGTCGGTCTCCAGCCTATAACAATGCTTGGGATTCTTCCGTCCCAGGTGCAGAACTCTACACTTCTCCTTGTTGAACCACATCAGATTTCTTTTGACCCAGCCCTCCAATTTATCCAGGTCACTCTGGATCCTAGCTGCATTGTGAGCTGGTGGGTTGAATATGTGCCTGTGTGCCTGAGCATTTATTTTGCAGAGAGGCTCAGTTGGAAAGCGTGTTAGGCAGTTTGACAAGTTTACAAGGTGTGAATTGGGACAGCTTCCTTCCAGGTGGGCCTTCAAAGGCTGATTAGATTGGAGACAAAGGCTCTAAACTGGGCCTAACCAGTTAGCAGCTTTATAAGAAGGTGAATGTGGAAATGTGAATGCATATGTAAAAAGTAACAGATTTCAACATTTTTAATGAGATGGATGAGCCTGACGCTCAGCCGCCAACCGTGCTGCACCCCCCCTTATGACATTTCACATTCCCCAAGGCGGCCCATCCGTATGCCCACCCCTGCTCTAGAGGAACAGGAGAGCTTCAGTGCTGTTGAGGTCCTAGGCATAGCGTAGTGCTCTCAAGAATGCCATCGTAGCCCAGTGGACACTAATTTTGTTTAATTTACTAATTTGTCTGCAAGTTTCATGACTTTAGAGAGAACTGGGGTCTGTGTTTGTTTCCTTTCTATTTCATCAACTATAACAAGTGTCTGGGGATAAAGTGCTGTGCTGGTGGCTACAGTTCCACTTATGTGACTGTAGGAAATTGGTGCCTTGCCCTTAAATTTCGTTAAACATGGCAGCAGCCCAGGATTATGATGATCTGTTTCTGGGGGTAAATTCAAAACGGGAACAGCATGTCACCTGCGTCTTAGGGCTTTGTTACCAGATGTGCTCATTACTCTGGGGTATGCGCATTTATTCGGGGTTACAGGGGGGAGAGGTGAATAAGTCGATCAGTGTGCTGCTTGTGACACTAATGTGCTTAAGGAGCTTTACTTCTCCCTTCTGCTAATTCCCTTTCAATGGAGCTATTGTGCCTGACCCAGGGTCCTCAGGATTTTCTTCCCACCCTGGACCCAGGTGAACACACACACACACACACACACACTTAATCAGCACTTACAAGCTGACACCTTATATGTTCCCTGTACTCAGTGGGCTGGGATGCACAGCAGTGCCAAGCTGTGGCCCTTATGTGCCCTTGGACTCGGGCTGGGTTAAACAGCACTCTCAGCTGCCACCCTCAGATGCCACCCTGGTTCAGCACCCATTCCCTAATCCCCACCCTCACAACCATTTCTTGAGCAAGGGTAGGTTTTTTTGTAGAGGCAGGACAATAGTTCAAGCACATGGGATTTGATTATGGGTAAACAGAGGCCAGACAATATAGAGACTGACATTCCTTGATGTTCCTAGAACAAGCTCACAATGCAAGTAGGCAGTTTTAGTATTTTGGGTAGCAATAAGATTCATTATTAGAATTGGTCTGATAATGACTAATTTGGGTGTGAGCAGGCCTGGGTTTATTAGCATCTGGAGCAGAGATTTCCCATCAGGCAGTGCTTCTCTGCTTTAAGTATCCCATAGTTCTGTGCGGTTCATGCTTTGGAAGAGCTGTTCCCCATTCTTTATGCAAATGGAGATGTCTTTTCATTCTGTTTTCAATGCAGATGAGGCTGGGGGTGTTTCCTAAATCCAGTCACCCTTGTTGGAGGGATTTAGGGGTGTCCACCCCTCCCAGTTTCAGTGCTTTGTCTTTGATTCAAGCAGAGGCCTGGGGGAAGGGGTTTGTTTTCCATGAGTGTCACTCCCTGACTCCCCAAGAGCACAGGGCTGTTAGATGGTCCTGGTCTGGTTCCCCAAAAACACAGAGCTGATAGGTAACACCTTTTGGATATGTCTATGCTGGAACAACTGTGTGGCAAATGGGGTGTTAAAATGCTACCCCAGAAAGACAAAAAGTTTGCTAAGACAAAGTTTCAGAGTGAACACTGCTTTGTTGGCAGGAATGATCTCATGCAGGCAGAGCTAATGCAGTCTGTTGGGGGCATAAGTACTCCGTCTACAAAACAGCTAACAAACATCAGCTCCACAGCCCAACTTCTAGCGACACGGCTGTAGTCTTATTCTCTGTCAGTGATCCATAGGTAGGGATAATGAGAGCTGATATAAATTTTAATGAAATGCAATCTGTAATTTAGCGATTCTTCTGTCTTGTCCTCCAGGGCCCCTTTGCTGCCTGAGGACTATTAATACAATAGACAATTTAAATATAACAATTCAATTTGCAGCATTTTTTAAATTTTTTGTTTAGTGAATTTATAGCTAGGTAAAGGTGCTGGAAGGATAGCCTGGCACCCCAAGTCCTCTATTTATGGGTCAGGGGCAGCATGGTCAGTGTGAATAGAAGCGTTACAGTGATGGTTTGCCAATACATCACAACTGTGATTTACAAGATTCGCTGCTAGAGGAGTGAGAATCCTCTGTGAAGGCTGCAGATGATTCTGGTGGTGGTATTTTTCTACTAGCAAACTATTTTGTTTGCCTCACTTAGCTCCAACTGGAGCCAACTCAGAGCTTTGGAAGACAGATGTGACCACTTTACCCATGGGTACGTGAGCGACACTAGGCCACGCAGCTCACAGGAATGACCCCCAACAGACACTACTGGTCAAAAGAGATTGCATCTGGGAGGGGTATGCATGCCGTAAGTGAGATCCACACAGAGAAAACACCTTGAACCACAGTTACAATAACTTTCCACAGCCATATGAAAGAATATTGAAGACAGCAACCAAATTCTTCTAAACCCTTTTTTGAGTCAGGGCTTAAAGCAGAGATGGAGAATTTGAAGAGCCAGCCACCTTATCCCACAGAATTAAAACAAAACAGTGCCCTGTAAACAGAATGAGTGATGATTTAATGCAACCTAGTGCTTGAGGCCAATGTAAGTATAGAATTATTACATGAAGTAATAATTCAGCTCAACATTCATAAAGGTGGGCAATGAGCAGCTTTTTTAACAAGCTTTTTTTCTGAGTGTTACAGAGGCTATAAAATCCATCTGGATTTCCCACCACAAACACTTGCATTGTGTAATAATTCTGGTTTGGGGAATGGCAAACATGTACAGTATCTTGGAAGTTCATAAAATTATTGGCAGCTTTAAATTGTGTATTGTAACTTTTAATTTCCTCATAAGTTTCAAGACTCAAGAACAAAAAATAAATGAAAAATGAAAAACCAACCAACCAACCAAACAAACAAAAAACTAGAGACATACCTCACATAACTCTAAGAGACCTTCAGAGGTCATTGAGTCCACGTCCCTGCACTCACAGCAGGACCTAGCACCATCCCTGAGAGTTTTTATTTTATAAAAATGTATACATACATTTGTTCCAGATCCTTAAACAGCCCCCTCAAGGACTGAGCTCACAATCCTGGATTTAGAAGGCCCATGCTCTAGCCACTGAGCTACCCCCCAACATAGGAACTGCCTGGGCAGATGGTTATGTGATCATGTCATGCTACTGCAGCAGTACCTCAGTGAGACCCACCATGGAAACTCACCAGGCTTAGATTGTTATATAACATAAATTTGAGTGACTGAATGAATGAATATCTTGACTGATATCTGCTTGTTCTTTGAGTGCTTGCTCGTGTCCATTTCAATCAGGCATGCCCATGTGCATATGCACAATAGCTGGAAGATTTTCACTCCAGCAAGCTGGTCCCAGAATCATAGACTTCTAGGGGTGGGAGGGACCTCAAGAGATCATCCAGTCCAGTCCCCTGCCCAAAACAGGATCAACCCCAACTGAATCATCCCAGCCAGGACTACGTCAAGCCGGGACTTAAAAACCTCTAGGAATGGAGATTCCACCACCTCTCGTTAACATATTCCAGTTAGGATCAGCCTAGCATGGTGCCCAATGCAGAGCCTTGCTGACCCTTCCTCTGTTCCTTCTTACTGCCAGTGATGGTAGCTGGAACTCCCCTGCGCTCATTTAGTGAGTGTAAGAGCAGCTAGCTAGTTATTATTGTATAAATGTTTAGTAATTCATGGTATTGTTTTAGCTAGTCAGTGTGTAGTAGTTTTTCAAGTTCTAGTTTGGCATTTAGAGTCAGAGTACTTTTTGTGGAGGTGTATCTCCCCCACCTTGAGTCCCCGGCACTGGGGCATGCTTAAGTTGCGAAGCTTTAAAGCCCACATTAGCTGTGCCATGTGCATGATCAAGAGTGACCATCCTCCTCTATTTCCTCCATGAAGTTTGGGGCAGAGTTATCAGAAAGACCATTGCTCCATTTGCAAGACCTTCAGGCCAAGAACCTTGAAGGACAGAGGTCAGTGGCTGAAGGTATTGCAGATGGATGCTACATTGCAACGTCCACAGCATTCATCTTCTGACTCAGTGCCAGGCTCCTCTTCCTTGGTGTAATGTGCACTGGCACTGCCGATGGCCCTGGCACGAGCCAAACACAAGAACTTGAAACAGTCGGTGCCAAGGGGCCCCAGTGCGCAGGCACCATTCTCAGTCTCCAGTGCCTAAGAAAAGGAAAGGACAGGGGTCACTCGCCCACCACAAGAAGAGGGAGCTACCAAGTGTATGACCAGAGCAGGGCCACACTTCCCTGGCCTCACCTCCTTAAGTGTCAGCGTTGACTCCAGCAGTCACTGTTCGGCTGAGTACGCAGTTTTTGCCACCTCTGCCAAATGGAGACCTCCAGCTTCTGTCGGTACTGGAGGTATTCAGAACAGTGCAGAGTTTCATGAAGATGACAGCACTCGCCTCCTCTCCAAGACGTCATAGGTCTTTGAAGACTATTGCCGCTTGCTCACCATCATGTGGTAAGCCTGCTCTGATGGCAGGCTCACCAATGCCAAGTCACAGCACTGTCGCAGCGCCTCCTCTCACTGAGCACTCCCAAAGTCTGAATCATGAACCCTTGGTGCCCAGGAGCACAGCACTACCCTGGTCCTCAGCATCAGAGACCTCGGAGTCTGAGTCTCATTGAGATAGGGCCAGCAGATGCGATCAAGGATTGCACCTGGCACCGTGGCCAATTTTGTGCAGAGGGCTGACACTGTGGCCCTTTTTCACACCCTGGGCTTTTCATCAGAGCCAGGACCTGCCTTCTTGCTTTTGCTCCAGGGTGACTTCTGTGGTCTTTACCTCATTTCTCCCTCTAGCAGCACCAGTGACACCAGCATAGTTGTCGGCACCAAATCAACCAGCACAGTCCATAACAGAATATTCAAGCACCACAGTCTCAGCACAGACATCAGTTCCCACACTGTTGCTCCACTTGGCACTGATGGATCACACTGGATTACCAAATGCATTGGCATTAGCAAGAGTATTCTCTATACCAGGCGTCTTCCTTCATCATCCAGTCCTGACAATATCTTCAGCTCTGTCAGCACCAACAGATACCTCTCCCAGCACCACAGGTGAAGAACACCATTCCCAGGCATGTGGATGGCATAGGGCAACCCATAGAGACACTTTCTTCCTCTTCTTCCCCTGACGAGGCCCTGGCTGGCATGGCCATGTCTCAGGCCCTAGACAGCAACAGAGTTCTACAACAGCTCTTGTAAAGGATGGCTCAAAACCTGGGCATCCAAGCTGAGGAGCTCAAGGAGGAAGTTGACTCAATGTTCGATATTGTCTCATAAGAGGTCCTTATAGAGTGGTACTACCTCTGATAGAAATTATATCACATAATACCAAGACCTTTTGACAGACTTCTGCCTCAGTTCCCCTCCCCCACTGCCAAAAGGAACAAAGTCATTATTTTGTTTCATCCAAGGGTTATGAGCACCTCTACACTCACTCTCTCCCAGACTCCCTCATAGTTGATGCTGCCAACCATCAGGAATGTCAGGGTCTTACATGGTCCCTCCCCAAAGAACAGAGAGGCCAAACAGCTTGAACTTTATGGGCCTTCAATTCGGATTTCAAATAATCAGGCCAGTGTCAATAGATATTCCAACAATGTGACATTGTCAGCGGCCAAGTTTGGTGAGTGGTTGCCCCAAGATTCAAGGGCAGAATTTTTTGCTATTACGGAAGTAAGCAAACTGGTCTTACAAGCAGCCCTGGATGTGGCTTCAAGTATATGGCCTTCCTTATAAGGTCTACCAAATGATCCAAGACCTCCCTTAGAAAGATAATCACTCTGCTCTGAGAAGACAGACAAGTGTCTCCATAGCCTGAATGACTTAAGGGCCACCTCAAAGTCCTGGGTTATGCAGGTGCCAGCCACTCAAAGGAGGCACATCTCTCCTCCTCCTCTTCATCGCCCATACCATCCACAGGGACATCAGGAGTCAAATAGGAGGCAAAACAGAAGTGGGAGCTGAAGGCCCAATCATTCGTGCCAAAACTTGGGTCAAGAGAAGCCCTCGCCAGGCCACAAGCAGGCCTTGAAGGTGCGATTGAGGGAGACATACCAGTCGCAGAGCTAGACCCACCTTTTCTTCCCATCTCTCCTCTTTCTACCATGCCTGATCTCACATCACATCAGACCGCTGGGTCCCATACATGATAGGGGATATTCAATTCTGTGCATTCCATGCCTGTTCCCTGCCCCTTTTTGGGGACTCTTTTCATGAGAACCTCCTTACTCAGGAGGTGCAGTTGCTCCTAGCTGTAGGGGCAGTGGAGGAGATTCCTCAGGAATTCAAGAGACCGGGTTTATACTTTTAGTGTTTCCTAAATCTGAAGGCCAAAGTGGGGCTCAGGCCAATTCTGGACCTCAGAGAACTCAACAAGTTTGTAAAAATGAATCAGTTTTGCATGGTTACCTTGGCATCAATTATCCCTTCTCTGGATCTGGCTGACTGATATGCTTCCCTGGATTTAGAGGATGCATACTTTCACACGTCCATTTACCTCCCACAGACAATTTCTCAGATTCACGGTGAACACCCATTATCAGTTTGCAGTCCTTCTGTTCAACCTGTCAGCTGCACCAAGGGTGTGTACAACATGCCTGGCAGTAGTTGTAGCCATCCTTTACAGACACAGAACTCAAGTATTTCTCTATTTTGATGACTGGTTGATCAGAGGTTGGTTGGAGCATCGCATTCATCAGAAAGACTTTCAACACCCTCAGTCTACTCATAAATGAGGAGAAGTCCACTTTGTCCCCAGTTCAGAGAATAGAGTTTGTAGGAACATTCTTGGACTTTCTCCAAGTCAGGGCGTTTCTTCCAGCATCATGGCTCTAAGCCATCACCAGCATTTTATTCTCTCTCTTTCAGTTTCCCTTGATGATGGTAAGGAACTGCCTGAAGTTACTTGGCCATATGTCAGCGTGTATATTGGTAGTGCAGGACACCAGGCTCAGGCCTCTTCAGTTCTGGTTTGCATTGGTCTACAGACCCAACAGAGACATGGACTCTGTACATGGTTCTTACCCTCCCCTGGGAAGTCCTGGACCCTCCTAGAGTCCATGGACTCTAGGAATCTGACCCTCAAATGGGGTATTCAGGGGTCCCTTTTGTGGTTCAGCAATCTTCACTATCCTTAGTGATGGACATGTTAGGCATAGAGTGGGGGGCCCACTTGGTAGACACCAGGACTCAAGGTGTCTGGAGCCCTGTCAACCTGATCCTTCACATCAACATCAAGGAGTTAACGGCAATTCAATTACCATGTCAGGCTTTGTGCCCTCAACTGTCAGATCACTGTGTGGCTGTGAGCACAGACCACACAATGACAATGTTCCATATCAACAAGCAGGGAGGCCTGCATGATGTGGGACTTCATTATAAACCATTCAGTACTGCTCCAGGTGTCATACCTACTGGAAATCCAGAATGGCCTAGCAGATCACCTCATGAGTGGTCTCTCCATGAAGACATTAGCAAATCAATTTTCCACAGGTGGGGTCCTCCCCAGATGGACCTTTTTGCCATTCACCTCAACACGAAGCCCCAAGAGCTTTGCTCTTTCTAGAACAGCAGCCCAGGCCCCCCTGCAGATGCATTCACTCTCCACTGGCGGAGCTCCCTCCTGTATGCGTCTCCCCCATTCCATTCATTCCCAAATATTGCTAAAGATCAGGTGAGGTGTCATTCTCATATCCCCAGCATGGGCCCACCTACAATAGTACATGGCTCTGTTTGAATTGTCAGTGGACACCCTGGTCATGCTTCCCCTTCTTCCACAGCTTCTCAGATAGCTATCCCATCTGAACCTCGGATCCCTCCACCTGACAGCATGGATCCTCTGTGGCTGAACCCCTCAGAGTTTTCTTGCTTGGACAAGGTTAGACATGTCCTGCTTAGAAAGGTAATCTCACAGTTCCGTGTGAACCAGGATATATTTCTCCTTGTTTTCTATCCTACGTCCCATTTCACACTCAGAGAACAGTGTCTTCACCCTTTGGATGTTTGCAGGGATCTAGCATTCTACTTGGATAGAACTAGACCCTTTAGAAAGTCCTCCCAACTTTTTACAGCAGTGTCGGACAATGTGAAAGGTCACCCAGTATTCTCACAAAAGATTTCATCTTGAATTGTTTCATGTGTAAGGGAATGTTGTAAGTTAGCAGGGATACCATCATCTCTTCTTAAGGCACATTCCATCAGCGCTCAGGCCTTGCTATTCCTGATTGGAACGGACATGAACAATACATCTCAAAGAACAAATACGGGAGGTTAGGAACTGTTTTTTCTTCATAGGCCTGTCTAGATCTGAATTACAAGTGAGTGTTCTCTTTGGTGTGCAAAAAGTAACTAAAGGCCAAAGCCCCTGATTGTAACACAGACAAATGTCTATAGAATGTATGGAGATACACATCTTGTAAAGCTGGAAGAGACATCATCAAGTCCAGTCCCCTACTCTCTTGGAAGGACCAAGTGCCCTCTCTTTTTAAAAAAAAAATAAAATCTATCTACCCCAGATCCCTAAATGACCCAGATCCTCTGCAGAGTTTTACAGGCGTCAACAGAATCCCTGGCTACCATCGCCATCCTGGTTCCTAACTGGATATTATCCCTTGAAAAGTGTAATTATAGACCCTTGGAACTACTGCAAGCTGCTTCTCCTTTAGGGGTCCTGCAACTAGGAAACTGCCAGGATTTATATTTCTGAAAAGCACAAGTTAATCTGGCCCTACATATTTTATAGCTGTATACCTCTTTTTACTTTAATTCATTTGTGAAACATTTGAGTAATAAATTATGTATTTCAGCACACATACACAAATATATTCTCTAACTGTATTTGTCATAAAGTAAAATATAATCATAAAGCATTTAGCAATGTGGTAACATTTCTCTGAATTACCTAACTGACTTAAGAGCCTAAATTCTATTTTCAGATGTGATTTAGAAGCATAAATCCCATTGACTTTCACTGAGACTGAGGCTCCAAAGTGTCTAAGCTACTTTTGAAAATGGAATTTAGGCTTCTAAGACATTTAGACACTTTGGAAAATTTTCTCCTGTGTGTATCACAAAGGTCCCAGTCCTGCAATGTGTTCTATTTACACAAATCCTGTCCTGGGGCCCAGCTCTGTGGACATTACAGTTGTCTATATGAGGTGTTAAGTTTAATTGAGAGGGGCCACTATGGACTCAGTATCAGAGAGGTAGCCATGTTAGTCTGTGGACTCAGTCAATTTTTATAAATTAAACTTTAAAATTGTCTTTGATCTTGGTAAAGGACAATATTTTACCTGTAAAATATGCAAGTATCAGTGTTTCCTTCCTGTCTGCTACCTCCTTGCATCACCACTACATCCCAAAAAAATTACAAAATGAGCCATTTAACTGTTATCTCAAAAGGTACTATATTTTTTAACAATTTTCCTTTTACTTAAATAAACCTGACCACTCTGCTTGAGCATTCTGTATTGTACTGCAGATTATTTTCCATTCATATTTTGTGCTTTCCTTGCTGCTGTCTGTTTCAGCTGTAAAGGACAGACAAACAAGTTTGGATAGAATAACAGTCTCACCACAAACTTCCACCCTTTTTTTAGAACTGATCTTTTGCCAGCTTCTGAAAGCAAAACACCATGCAAGAAACTGTCTGTTCTCATACTATTCCAGCTGGGATCAAAAACAGAAGTGCTTGTAATCTCACAAACAAGCCTGTTCCTCGTGAGATTTACAGTAGTCTTTCTGACACACAAAGTTCAGGTAATTTCAGACAAGCATCCAAACTTTTTCTGTGTTTATCTGAACTAAACTCTCATTTTGAATCTTTTGTAGTTCACTCATCCTTAGTCCCATATCTAACTACATGTATCTCAGTTACATTCATCTAGGGAGTGTGACTTCCAGCAACAGTCATACCCTGTGCACAGGCTGTTTGTTTTCAGTTACAAACTATGGTTTGACATTAATTCCTTTTTACTGAGGGGGATGAACTATGGACAGAATTCTTAAGGATTTTCTCAGAGGGATCAAATTTCTAGTCAACAAATGTCAGGTAATTATGACTCTGTTTTTCCAGCCATTTTACCATCAAATATAACTTACTTCTGACAACAATCCTTTGAAGTGATTGCCTTTCTTTCTCATTACATATTCAAAGTGGCACTCTAAAAGTAAGTAACTTAATCTTAATATTCACTTTAACACAATAAAAATCCCAGAAACAATAATTCAATAGCCCCTTCCTTTGTCACTGGCAATAAACATCATTGTTTGCTTTTCAGAGTTATTCTCCCTCTCAGTTCCACTCTCGATTAGCCCCAGTGGGAGTTTTCTTTTAAAGGTCTCTCTGCAGCAACACAATCACACCATTTACATTTGGTAAACATCTCACATCATATCACATTTGAATACCCAGGAGAGATCTGAGGCAGTTGTCTGTCCATCTGTAAGCTTGTGCAAGATTCCTCTTACTAGAACCTGTAGGAAACACTGACATCACTGCAACACTCTTTTTCTTAAGCTATTGTTTTCATGAAAATGTACCATTAACTCTGATTTTCACAATGCACAAGTGAAAGCAAACTTGACTTTCATTTCTCTGTATTCTTTGCACTGGTGTAGGTCCATTTACTTCAGTTGATTGATTTATGCTGGCATAAGTGAAAAGTGTTTTGTTACTAGAATATGAGATTGTAATTCATTGTACATCATTCATTATACTCATGTGTTGATTCAGATTTGCAAAAATTACTGGAGTAGAATTTAATACTTAATGTATATGAATGTGATCTGTTATTTTTGACCTATTTCTGCATTGATTTGTTGAGTTGTTTTTGTTCTTTAGAACTGCTGGTATAACAACATCTCTGGGTTGCTCATTAGCTTGTTATTCAACTCAATAAAGAAGCACATATAAAACAATAATAATAAAGATTGTGCATAGGGGATCCTTTCCAGCTCTGTTTTGTAGATTGGAGAATGTCCTGGCAGGCGAATTTAAGAAATATGATTTCTAAGAACTTCTCAATGTATTAGGCTTAGCTGGCATCTTTTGTTTTATTTTTGCTTTGTAACTTACTTGATCTCTCTGTTTTCTCTTGCAATCAATAAAACCCAATTTTTAATACTCAATAAAACACTTGTGTTTATTATCAAAGCCAGTATAAATAGTTACTTGGGGGTGGTGTAAAATCAACAGCTGTGCATATCTCTCTTTCCCTGATAGGGAGTGAATTCTGAGCTTCTGTGTAAAATTTTTATACAGAGTAAGGAGGATTCATATGGAGTTTTGGTCCTATTTGGGGTTGTGCATGTGCCTGCATGCTGGCGTGTATCTGTAGTTGAGCCCTCTCAGAGCTGAGCTGTTATCAATGGCTGTGCTACTCTGCTGGGGGGGGAGGGTGCTGTTACACCAACTCTGCGCCTTTGCTCAGGGAGACCAAAGGATCTGGCGCAAGTGGTAGATCATATAGCTGCCCCTCCCTGGTAGCTTATATAGCTGTAAACAGGGGAGACTGCATGTGCTGAATGCTGCAAGAGAAGGAAAGCAAGTGAAGGGCAGCTATTGTTTAACTGAAGCCAAGGAACTGGCAGACAGGCTTGGTTCAGTATGCAGGTTCAGCGATATGATCGGCATACTGGGCAACAGTCTCAAGGGGATCTCTGTGATCCAACCTGTCACACTATGCGAGTGTGAACCACTATTTTGATCAGCTTATTGCATTTCTTATGGGTGAACCTAAACTCTCGCCACATTGCTTATTTTCAGAGAAAGTGCTAACTACATGTTCTTCCTACATATTGTGAACCTGGCTTACAAGTCTGCTATATACCATTTCTTGCATAAAAACAAAAAAGCAGTAAAGTAGCACTTTAAAGACTAACAAAATAATTTATTAGGTGATGAGCTTTCGTGGGACAGACGCACTTCTTCAGACCATAGCCATACCAGAAAAGACTCAATATTTAAGGCATAGAGAACCAAAAATAGTAATCAAGGTTGACAAATCAGAAAAAAAAATTATCAAGGTGAGCAAATCAGAGAGCAGAGGAGAGCGGGCGGGAGGGCAGGGGAGTCAAGAATTAGATTAAGCCAAGTTTGCAAAAGAGCCCCTATAATGAACCAGAAACTTCGCATCCTGGTTCAAACCACATGTTAATATGTCAAATTTGAATATAAAAGAGAGTTCAGCAGCCTCTCTTTCCAAAGTAGTGTGAAAATGCCTCTTCAGTAACATGCAAACTCTTAAGTCATTAACAGAATGGCCCACTCCATTAAAATGTCGGCTGACCAGTTTGTGGATCAGGAGCGTTTTTATGTCTGTTTTGTGCCCATCAGCTCTTTGTCTAAGAGAGTTTGAAGTCTGTCCAATATACAAAGCCTCTGGGCATTTTTGGCACATGATGGCATAAATGATGCTAGTTGAAGAACATGAGAATGTGCCCATGATTCTGTGACTAACCTGGTTAGGTCCAGTGATGGTATCCCCAGAATAGATGTGTGGACAGAGCTGGCAGCAGGCTTTGTTGGAAGGAAAAATCCCAGGACTGGTGTTCCTGTGGTATAGACTGTGGCTGTTGGTGAGAATCCTCATAAGGTTGGGAGGTTGTCTGTAGGAGAGAACAGGCCTGTCACCTAGGGCCTTCTGGAGAGTGGCATCCTGATTAAGGATAGCTTGTAGGTCTTTAATAATGCGTTGCAGTGTTTTGAGTGGGGCGGGGGCTGAAGGTAATGACCAGTGGTGTTCTATTCTTGGCTTTTTGGGGCCTATCTTTGAGTAGCTGGTCTTTGGGTATTCGTCTGGCCCTGTCAATTTGTTTTTTTATTTCTCCTGGTGGGTAGTTCAGGTTTATGAATATTTGGTAAAGATCTTGTAGTTTTTGGTCTCTGTCAGTAGGATCAGAGCAAATGCAATTGTACATAAGGGCTTGACTGTAAACAATGGATCAGTTATGTGTGCACGATGGAAGCTATAAGCCTGTAGGTAAGTATAGCAATCAGTGGGTTTCCGGTACAGTGTGGTACCGATCAGGCCAACCTTGATTTGTACTGTATTTTGCATGGAGTAATCGAGGCATACGTTGATGGTGGGGTGCAGATTGTTAAAGTCTCTGTGGAATTCTTCTGCAGTCTCTATACTATGGGTCCAAATCATAAAGATGTCATCAATGTATCTTAAGTACAGAAGGGGTAATAGGGGACGAGAGCTGAGGAATCATTGTTCCAGGTCAGCCATAAATATATTAGCACATTGTGGGGCCATGCGGGTGCCCATGGCAGTTCCACTAATCTGGAGGTATCAATTGTCCCCAAATGGGAAATAATTGTGGGTGAGAACAAAGTTACAGAGGTCAGACACCAGATTGGCTGTGGTGACATCAGGGATGGTATTTCTGATCGCTTGTAATCTGTCTTCGTGTGCAATATTAGTGTACAGCGCCTCTACATCCATGGTGAGAAGGATGGTGTTGCCAGTAACTTTTCTGATGTTTTGTAATTTCCTCAGGAAGTCAGTGGCATCTTGGAGATAGCTGGGAGTGTTGGTGGCATAGGGTTTGAGGAGAGAGTCCACATAGCTGGATAGTCTGGTGGTAAGGGTGCCAATACCTGAAATGATAGGGCGTCTGGGGTTCCCAGGTTTGTGGATTTTGGGAAGTAAATGGAATAATCCAGGATGGGGCTCAGATGGTGTGTCTGAGTGAATAAGGTCCTGAGTAGCAGCAGGGAGTTCCTTAAGTAGTTGTTGTAATTTCTTTTGGAATTCCAAAGTGAGATCAGAGGAGAGAGGTTTGTAAAATGTGGTGTTGGAGAGTTGTCTGGCTGCCTCCTGTTCATCGTCTGATTTATTCATATATTGCATACATTTGTGCATGCCTAATTTAAGTCCACAAAAATCTGGTGGAGAGCTGCAGTCTGGAGGTCTCTTTGGTCCACTGAATAGTTCTAAACCTTTAACCTACCCTGGGCTGATAAACTATGTAGGTAAAAAGGATAGTTGCCTTTATGGCCTACCTGTTGTTTCTGCTGAGGCTTTCAGTCATGGGGGCTCTTATGTTTTAGATCCCTGTGCCCAGAAAGCTTGTGAAAACTAACTTGTGTACTTTGAGCTACTAACCGACACTGGATTTGAATTATCTTCAAGATTAACAGGCTCGATATTTCATTAGCAGGCCTCTCAGTTGCTCTAACCCCTGCTTTAAGTTCTAAGCTGTATATATAGATTTTAGGGCCATGTTATTAAATCATTTCTGTTCTATATTATGCACTCAGTTATGCAGACACAAAGTGGGAGCTTTCCAAACTAGCACTAGTAATGTGTGTATGTTCCCACTTAGTCAGCAAAGGTGTTAAAAAAAAAAAGGACAGCAAAAGGCATTTGTTGTGTGTATAGGGGATTAAACAGGCACTTGAGCAGAAGGATAAATGACAGCAGAGGCTGTTCAGGATTTGACCAGCATTCAGGGCCAGCGTTACTGATTTTTTTTTTCTGCACATAAGTTAGGCATAGCCAAATGCATGCAAGAAATATTGCATACCTGAGTCTGTAAATAAGGTTCCAAGTAGAGAGAGACTGTTCTCTTAACAAATCAACACATAACCTTTGTTTTGAATGAATAACTTTTGATCTGATGCACTTCATTAACATCTGTTCCATTTTGTTTAGGGCAGGGGTCTGCAACCCACAGCTCTGGAGCCACATTCTGCTCTTTAAGGACTCCTTTGTGGCTCTCAGTGCTATAATTACAAAGTTTTAAAAAACCCTGATAATTTTTGATAAACAGTGAACGTCTAAAACCCAACAATGAGCAACTCATGTCTAAATAGCAAACAGTATGTGATCTCGAAATGTTGAACAGCTCCCCTTATGATATGTTCAGTGCATTGTGAGATATGATACTGTATCTGTGTTTTGATTATGTTTCTAATAAAGTCTTGAATTTGGAAAGGAAAAGGAAGCTTGCAGCATTCCTGCTGTGAAGGGCAACACTCATTTTAAGAGAGAAAACTGAAATTAAATATGAGGTAAAATTGGCAGGTAGGAGTGAAAGTAAGGAATATAGTGTTACAAACACACAAGGTAAAGTGTGAAGAAATAGAATATGTAAAAAGTTTGTGAAATTCCTGCAGTAAACATGTATTGCATTACAAATCATTGTGTGTGCGCTGTTCTTAAAATAGGGGTTGCAAAAAATATGATTTGATGTTATTTATTAAGGACAGTCTCGTATTCACATGCTTTGTGGCTCTTGAATTATTGAGTTTTTTACCAAATTGGAAAAAAATGGATCTTCTTCCTAGTTTGGTTGCCAATCTCTGGTTTAGGGCATTTTGTAATAGTGGTTCTCTTAGTAATGAAGTACTGTGTTGGGATAAAATTTTGTTACTTCCAATTGTGTTAGATTTTGTCAGTGCCTTTATAGAAGAGGTTTTACACAGAGTTGCAAATGGTTGATGAAATAGGTACAGCTCCATAATCTCATTTCAACAAATGTAAATTCTTTTGCTTCTGCACTACCTCTCTGACCTCCACACTGCACACTTTCCAGCATGATCTTTGCATTCTGTCCAAGGCTGCCAATTTCAGGCTTCAACAGACATTTTGCCATCCAAACACTCCCCGCCTCTGCCTCAAGTCTGGAAAGAAAAAAAAGACCAGTAATTCTGGATTTGTCACAAAGAAAGAAGTTTTGCTTACCTCTCCCAGTCATTACATTCTTGTCTGTTTGCTGAGAACCACTCCCTGTTGATAATAAAGGAGAGAATGGAGAAGGAGTAATGGATAAGGGTAATGGTGGGTAGTAAGGGGAAGGAGGTCACTAAAACATGTAGAAACATTCTGCTCTTTTGAAACAGAAAACTGAGAGCATTCAGTGCTTTAACTTAATATTTGTATGCTAATAAATTTCGTACCTCAAAAAAAAAACCTCATTGAAAATCCCTCATTTATTTTTAGGCAAAAAATATTTTAAATTACAATTAAAGCTGAGAGTGTGTATCAGTAATCTAAAAAGTTAAAATGTTACAAGCATTAAAAACCAACAGATTCAGAGTTAAGGTTAAACGTTAAAGAAATTCAAACATTTTAAGGTACAGAAATGCCCAGAATACCCAAGCAACCTTAACTCTGCTTTGTGGTAACCAGTATCATCCACAGATTATTGTTTAAAGGGACGTTGTCAGTATGCAGAAGATTGATCTGTTAAGGGTCAATCTTTCAGAATTCAATTTTGCTCACCTGGTATAGGCACATATATTCAGACTATCTGGGATCAGCAGTCAACCGCTGTACTCCTTAATATCATAAGGGAGAGTGAAGATGGCCAAGTAAGTCAGTTGCAAGTTAGTTGTTTCTCGCTATGCAATGGTGTCACTACAAGTCAGATTTAGTGCTGTTTGTGTCCCTAATTGTACAATTCCATGCTTTGGATTTTAACACTGATTTCTCTTTTATAATTATTTTTATAATTTTTTACTCTAAATCACTTTAATTTTATCTTACACGCTCTTAATTTCCATTTGAAAATAGTTTAAGAAGTTTCTGAAAGTTATTACAGATCATAATTTATGGTAAACACATTTCCAATGCATTGAAGATGTGTAATATTTCTTGTCTGTTTCACACATACACACTGACTATTGGTGCAAAAATCTTTCAGAAACTCACAAAGAATTGTCCATATTCAAAATCACTGCTGTTCCATATTATCCTGAATAGGACCGAGATCAGAGGCTCCCTTTATTTAACATGCCTACGTTCATAATGTCCACCCCTGCTTATTCCCAGGAAGAGTAAACACAAACCACCTTCAGGTAAAATGGTAGCCTCTGTGCTGTCAGAGGCAAATTGAACAAGTGATGAGAATGCAGATGGATTTCTTGACTTAAGTGAGCCTATGGCCACAGTTGCAGTGAGAAGCCTGGGGCATTTGAGAAGGCCCTCTGACAAAGGGTAGTCTCTGCTCTCAGTTTGATTCAGAACAATAGGAAATGGCAGGTATTTTGGACAAGAGGGGTTTTGTGTCATTCTGTCCACCACCACTCTGCAAGCAAAGAAGCGTCTCTCATTTTTGCAGGATAATGGCAAAAAAGACTTGATCTTCCCCTCCAAAACAACAACCTAAATTTTAAATACGGCCAGTGCACAAGATATTAGTGAGCTCTAACTCTGTGTAATGGTGTAGCTAGGTCGGTCCCAAGATATTAGAGACAAGGTGAGTGAAGGAATATCTTTCATTTGGCCAACTTCTGTTAGTGAGAGAGACCCTTTGAGCCTCCCAGAGCTTTTCTTAAGTTTGGGAAAAGCCGTATTCCTTTCTAAAGCTATGTCTGCACTAGAGAGTTTTGTTAACAAAACCCTGTTTTTGTCAACAAAACTCACGGATGTCTACACTAAAAATGCCTTCTGTTGATGGTACCTCAGCAGAATGTGGTACTTTTGTCGATAGACTTCTGCCTCTCCCCCATGAGGCAGAACGCCTTTCTTGGCAGAATTTGTCAACTAAAAAGCTGTGTGGTTGCTCGGGGTGTGTGTATGTGGGGGGTCCTTTTGTGAACAGATGAGTCCTCCATGGCTCTGTCCAGCTGGGCACCCTGTGCCCCATAAGCCAAGCTCTATGCTCCTTGCTTCTGGCTGCCCTTAAAGCTGCAGGGAGTCCCTGAAGCCCCATAGCAGGAAGGTGAGAGCGTGCAAGCAGAAGAGGCACAAACTTCTAGCTACATTCCCTTGCAGCCATCCCTAAGACCCAGGAAGGATGTCCAACACGACTCAAGACCCCCTGACCCCTCACGGGACCTGTCTGAGGGGGTCCAAGGACCCACACCAGAGTTCAAAGAGGTGGGTCACATCCTGGAGTGGGCCAGAGCTCCAGGACCTCCTGGGCCTCTGGGCCAAGGAGGCCATACTACTGGACCCCTCGGTGAACAGGCGCAATGCCATGGGGTACGCCCACCTTGCCACAATCCTGGCCGACCATGGACACCCCGACCGTGACATGGAGCAAGTGTGGGCCAAAGTAAAAGAAATCTGCCAGGGGTATGTCTGGGTATGGGACGTACACTGCAGGTCTGAGGCAGGGACAGCCACCTGCCCCTTCCACGTGGAGGTCCACCAGCTCCTGGGGCGTGAGGATGGTGCCCCCAGCAGAGTGTCTACTCAGCCAAGGAAGCCCCTGCAACACCACTGGAGCTTGAGCAGTTGGGGACCCCACCAAAGCCCCAGTAAAAGTCTGACTCAGACCCTGAGTGCAACCAGGGTCTCCTGGTCATCACCCTGGGCTTGGGCTTCTCCAGTGAGGTGACAATGAGAGTGTTTCTGGACCCTCTGGTGAGTACCCCACAAGTCACACACCCTGGGGCATGGGGCATGGGCATAGATGGGGCATGCAGTAAGTCTTGCCACACCAGCTCAGCAGGACCCCACGCTGCATCCCAGCATGTGCAAAGCAGTGTGTCCCACCGAGACCCAGCAGGCAGGCCCCGGGCATGGGACCCAGCCCGCTGCCAGCTCTACAGGAGGTCGTGTGAACCTCAGGGCCCCAGTGGGGGGCACCTGCCCCTGCTGCAGCTGCAAGTGGACCAGTGACATGGGCAACAGCCCAACCCGACAAACCACCGAGGAGTGTGGCTCTCAGCCCGTGAGCATGCCTAGAAGTGACAGGCAGCACCCACTGCTGCAGCCAGCACTGGGAGCAGCACACGTCAGGGAGGGCCAGGCTGCGAGGACCCCTCTGTGGCTGGACATCCCCCCACAGGTCGCTAGCCCATTCGTCAGGAGAGTGTGAGGGGCATAGCGGTCAGCCCGGTCCCTGAGTCACCAGGGCTACGTCTACACGTGAAGCCTACATCGAAATAGCTTATGTCGAAATAGCGACATCGAAATAGTCTATTTCGATGAATAACGTCTACACGTTCTCCAGGGCTGGCAATGTCAATGTTCAACTTCGACGTTGCGCAGCACCACATCGAAACAGGCGCAGCGAGGGAACGTCTACACGCCAAAGTAGCAGACATCGAAATAGGGATGCCAGGCACAGCTGCAGACAGGGTCACAGGGCGGACTAGCGCTTCCGGGGCAACAGCTAACCACTCCCTTAAAGGGCCCCTCCCAGACACACTCAGCCTGCACAGCACGCGGTCTGAGGAGCCATAGGCACACAGACCCCGGGCGCCGCAGTCATGGACCCCCAGCAGCAGCAGCAGCAGCAGCAGCAGCAGCAGCAGCAGCAGCAGCCAGAGGTCCACCCAGCCCTCCCGGCAGGAGCAGGGCTTACCCTGCTCCATGCCATGCGGGAGGCAGCTGAGCACCTCCTTGCTACCCCGGAGGAGGACCTGCCCCCAGGGCAGCAGGGCTCAACCCCCAACCCTGCTGCACCCCGCCCCCCCCCCGCCTCACACGCCGGCGGCTGTGGAGCTACCCCACCAGCACCGACTGGCGGGAGCGGCTGGTGCTTGGGGAGTGGGACGACGACCGCTGGCTCAGGAACTTCAGGATGAGCCGGCAGACATTTATGGAGCTGTGCCAGTGGCTCACCCCCGCACTCAGGCACCAGGACACCGCCATGCGGCGTGCCCTCACAGTGGAGAAACGGGTCGGCATTGCTGTCTGGAAGCTGGCCACTCCCGACAGCTACCGATCCGTGGGGCAGCAGTTTGGTGTCGGCAAGGCCACCGTCGGGGCTGTCCTCATGGAGGTAAGAGAACCCACGGGGGGAGGGCAGGGCAGGGGAGGGGGGCCCGGGCAGAGGAGGGCAGGGCAGGGGAGAGGAGGCCAGGGCAGGGGAGGGGAGGGCAGGGCAGGGCCACGCACACCCTGCTCACCCCTCATTGGTGCTGTCCCATGTGCTTTCTCTGCAGGTTGTGTGTGCCATCAACGCCATGCTCCTGCACAGGCTTGTGAGGCTGGGGGACCCAGATGCCACCATCGCGGCCTTTGCCACCCTGGGCTTCCCCAACTGCTTCGGGGCTCTGGATGGGACTCACATCCCCATCCGCGCCCCGCATCACAGTGGAGGACGATACCTGAATCGCAAGGGCTACCATTCTGTGGTCCTCCAGGCCTTGGTGGACAGCCGGGGCCGTTTCCAGGACATTTATGTGGGCTCGCCTGGCAGCAGCCACGACGCCCGGGTTTTCCGGAACTCGGGTCTGTGCCGCCGGCTGGAGGCGGGGACCTACATCCCCCAGCGGGAGATCCCTCTGGGGGACACCACCATGCCCTTCTGTGTCATCGCAGATGCGGCATACCCGCTCCGGCCGTGGCTCATGCACCCGTACATGGGACATCTCTCCGCTAGCCAGGAGTGCTTCAACGAGCGCCTGAACCACACGCGCCAGGTGGTGGAGCGCTCATTTGGACGCCTGAAGGGACGCTGGAGATCTATCCTGACCTGCCTGGATGCGGGCCCCAACAACATCCCCCTGATTGTGGGTGCCTGCTGCGCCCTGCACAATTTGGTGGAGAGCAAGGGGGAGACCTTTTTCCAGGGCTGGGCTGTGGAGGCTGGCAGGGCCGACGTCCAGCCTCCTGCTGCCCCCAGTCAGCAGGTGGACCCCGAAGGGACCCGGGTCCGGGAGGCCCTGCAGGCCCACTTCGATGAAGAGGCCGCGGGGTGAACTCTGCCCAGGCCCCCCACTGCCCGCCCCTTCCTCCACCACACTCCTGCCCCAACGCCCACACCATGGAGCACCCAACCGCACCCCCCTCCCACTTTTCCTGGACAAATGACAGCACGCACCTGTGGCTGAACTTAAACTTCTTTTTCTTTGAGAACTTTTTTTTTTAACTGTAAATATATAAAACAAGAACAAACTATATACAACATGTGGAAACAAAGTCATATGTACAAATAAAACAATCGTCACAAACAAGTGTCCTCATTAATAAAAAGAAAACCAGGGAGGATAAAGGGGAGAACTATTTACATGGGGGGGACGGGATAAACGGGGGGCACAAACAAATAAGTGTAAACTATATACAAGGTGGGGGCCACGTCCCAGGCCCCTCGCCCCTACAGTCCGGCACTGGGCGTGGGCGGCCAGAAGCCCCGCCGCGGCCGCAGCCCTGTCCTGGGCTGGCTGGGGGCGGGCTGGACCGGAAGATATGCCCGGCGAGTCTCAGCTGGCTCCAGGGGTCCCTCGGCGCTCCAGCCCTCGGCGGTGGGTGGCGGGGCGACGGCGGACAGGACGGCGACGGGCGGAGCAGCTGGTGGTGCGGCTGGTGGAGCAGGCACGGCGGGCGCTGCGGCGGCCGGCGCCGCATGGGGGCCAGGTAGAACACCAGGCGGTTGAAAGTCTCCATGTAGGCCCCCCATGCCTCTTGGCGCCAGGCCAGCACCCGCTTCTGCAGCTGCAGGTGCTGCTCCGCGACCTCCAGCTGCTGTCGGTAGATGGCCAGCAGCTGGGGGTCCGTCGCCGTCAGCTGGTGGTGGCGCGGGGTCCGCCGTCTAGCCCACTGTGGGGCCGGTCGGTCCTCGGCCGAGGGGCTGGCCTGGAGGGATGGTCCCGGAGGGCTCTCCGGGACCACTGATGCCTCGCCGGCGCTCTCTTCTGGTCCTTCTGATGGTGCAGGTGCGGGACACAGGAGAGGAGCAGGGGAAGAAGAATGGAGACAGGCGTTAGTGTGGGCCCCGAGCCATGGCCTTTGTCCCCCCAGCCCTGTGCTGCAGGTTCCCCATCCCCGTCCCCGGGAGATGCTGCTGTGATGGATGGGGTTCAGGAGTCCCCCTGCCCTGCACCCCGTCCCCTGGTGGGAGCGACTCTCACTTCACCCCCGCAGGGTCTGACAGCAGGAGAGGTTTCTTAGGCCACAGATGCCCAGTTTGTCCCAGGAGTGACAGCACCAGCTGTCGGAAGAGACAGTCCTTCCAACCCGTCGTGGGGAGAAGACCCCAAGGGGGGCCCCTCTGGGATGCAGCTTTCCCCCTCCTCAGGCTGGCTGCCTTCCAGCTCTCCCTTCCCCTAGCCTCTACCTGTGGCCCCCGCCCTCCCCCCCAATTCCAAGCCAGCTCGGCTCCTCCCTCCTCTTTGTTCAGGGCAGAGGTGTCACCTGCCAGCTGTAGCCCCAGTATCATCCTTTGTCCCTGGGAGCTATTCGGCTCTTGTTGCTCATATGTAGCCTGAGTCTCCCTTTTGCACTCCCCCCACTCCATCACATGCTGCTGCTGCTGCTGTTGCTGCTGCTGCTGCGGGATCCCCCACCCCCTCCTCCCGGGGGCCCCTCGAGGTTCAGCTCCTCCCTGCCCCGGGGATGGGGCATGGCACTGTCATGCGGGGTGGGGGGGAGGGCAGAGGCTGATGCACTGCTGTGAGGGCCATGGCCCTGCTGTCCTTGGGGCCATGGCCATGTGAGCATGTGGGGGGCCCTGGACACATATCTATTACCCTCCCACCCCTCAAGCCCAGGGGTGTACACCAGAGGGAGGTACATACCTGTCGGTCCACTCTCATGGTCTGGAGATCCCTGGGGGGCGGAGGCCCGGCTGCTGCTCCGGGATGGCAGGAGGAGGATCTGCAGCCCGGATTCTGTGGAGGAGGAGCCCCCCTCCTCCTCCTCCTCCTCCTCCTCCTCCTGCCACGATGTCCCGGGGGTGGGCTCCGGGGGGGGCCCCCGGGGTGCGGGGCTTACCTCCGGGGCGGACTCCAGCTGCAGGGCCTGCTGGGGCTCTTCGGCCGAGGTATCAAGGGTGGCCGGAGGGGAGGAGGTGTGCCGGGGGCCCAGGATGTCCCTGAGCTCCCTGTAAAAGGGGCAAGTGACGGGGGCGGCCCCAGATCGGCTGGCCGCATCCCGGGCCCGGGAGTAACCCTGCCGCAGCTCCTTCACCTTACTCCTGACGTGATCAGGAGTGCGGGCAGGGTGACCCCAGGCAGCCAGGCCGTCGGCCAGCCGAGTGAACGCATCCGCGTTCCGCCTCTTGCTCCCCATTACCTGGAGCACCTCCTCCTCGCTCCAGAGCCCCAGCAGGTCCCGCAGCTCGGCCTCCGTCCAGGAGGGGCCCCGCTGCTGCTTGCCAGCCTGGCTGCCCACCTGGCTGGGCTGGCTGCCCTGGCTCCCCTTGGGGGGGGTCCCCTGGGGGTGCTGGGGGGGCTGCCGGGCAGCCATCGCAGCTGGGTGGGTGGCTGAGGGATGTGCAGGCTGGCCGCGTGTCTGGGCTGCCGCCTGCATGTTCCCTCAGCTTCCTGCACAGGAAGGGAGGGGGAGGGGACCTTTAAGGGGCCGCTCCATGCGGCCACCATTGAGCTGAGGGGCTGGAGAAAGCGTCTCTCAACCCCTCAGCTGATGGCCGCCATGGAGGACCCGGCAATTTCGACGTTGCAGGACGCGCAACGACTACACGGTCCCTACTTCGACGTTCAACGTCGAAGTAGGGCGCTATTCCTATCCCCTCATGGGGTTAGCGACTTCGACATCTCGCCCCCTAACGTCGAAGTTAACTTCGAAATAGCGCCTGACGCGTGTAGCCGTGACGGGCGCTATTTCGAAGTTAGTGCCGCTACTTCGAAGTAGCGTGCACATGTAGACACGGCTCAGGGGTCCCAATGCAGCAGGGTCCACTGTGCAGAGCACATGTCTATGCTCCCGAGACATTTCCATCCCTCGGCCTGGGGGTGGGGGCTGCTGCGTGCGGCATGTGTGGGGGCAGAGCCATGGGGGCTGTGTTGCAGGAATGATTCACCATCTTTCCCCCCTCTCTTCCTTACAGCTGCATCATCGGAGGCCCAGGCCAGCTCCACCTCACTGCCAGGGCCAGCCAGCCCCATCCTGGGTCTGGAGCCGGCCAGCCAAGGAGATCCACCTGAGAGGGCCAGCACCCCACCACCACGGGGGCAGGCCCATGGATGGGGGAGCCACTGGCGGCCCAACGAGGATGCCCTGCTGGCCTCCACAGCTTCTTTCAGGAGACAGATGGAGCAGCAGCTGTGGGAGGACCAGGACTGGTGGGTGCAGGAGTAGGAATGGCAGACCTGGACCTGGGAATAACTGATGTCCTGCCTGGATCCTCCCGCACTGCCGTTGTCCCCCGCGCCCCCCGCCAGCCCTGTCCCTGTGGGCCTGCTGCCCTGCCTCCATGGGACATCTTGCCAGCTGTCTTGGGCCTGGTGCAGTGGCTGATGGCTGTGGCTGCCCCCCCTGCCATTCCAGTCCCCCTCTCCCCAAGTCTCCCATGCAGCGACCCCACCGAACCCCCGCTTGCCAGTCATACCTTATCATGTTCCCACCCCATCCCAGCCCTGATGGGGACCCTGAACCTGTGGCGGGAGGGGATCCCATGGCCAACGCCGCTTGGGATCCCACTCCCTCATGAGGTCGTGGCTCCCAACCTCCTCCATAGACTGAAGACCCCTAAGCCCCTCCCATGTATATATTTACTTATTCTACCATATATATGGTTGTTTGCACAGATTGCATTTTAACATGTTTGTCTATTATACAGTAAAGGGTTTATTTGTTCACAATCCCCATATCCCCCACCGTTGGGGAGAGGTGGGGGAAAGGTGGATGGGGGATGGGAGGAGGGATTGTGGTGGGGATAGGGGAGGATAGTGGTTCTGAGGCCCTCACTGGAAGAGTCATTGGGGGCCACGGGAAAAGCTGTCCCTCAGGGCCTCCTGGATCTCCATCCATTCCTATGGGCTTGGCAAACCAGAGCTGTGCCTGGCTGCTTGTAGCTGTGGCTGGTGTCCACCCCCTCACCCCAGAAGGATGACCTCCCCCTCCACAACGTTGTGGAGGGCAGAACAGGCAGACATTACCTGGGGGACACTGTTTTCCCCAACATACAGCTGGGTCAGGAGGTATCTTCAGATGGCTGAAGGCACACTCGACTTGGTTCCATGCCCAGTTTACATGGGTGTTGAAGAGATCCTTGGGGGGGGCGGTCCAGGTGGCTGGTGTATGTCTTCGTAAGCCAGGGCACGAAGGGGTAGGAGGCATCCTCCATGATGCAGAGTGGTATCTGCATATCCCCAACTGCCAGCTCCAGGTGAGGGATGTAGTTGCCTATCTTCATCCTCTGGCACAAACTGGAGCTGCAGAACATCCGTGCTTTGTGTGCTCAGCCTAACCTAACCCAACGTACACATCAAGGAACCATCCACGGTGGTCAACCAGCATCTGCAGCAAGATGGAGTAGTATCCCTTGTGGCTGATGAACCAGGCTGCACTGTGGTCCAGCACATGAATGGGGATATGGGTCCCATTGATGGCCCCGAACAGAGGGGAACCCCAGTGCTGCGAAGCTGGATACAACTGTGTCCAGGTCTGCAAGGAGGATGACTCTTTGGAGCAGGATGGTGTTGATGGCCATCACAACCTGCAAGAGGAGACCGAACACAAATATGAGGAACTGAGGGAGGTAGGCCCTGGACCCTGGAGGTTTTCCTGGCACCGTCCTGGTCCCCTTTACCCCACCCCGAGCACTCCAGCTTCCCCTGCTCCATGAGCCACTGCTGATCATTCCACTGTCCCATGAAAAGGCAGTCCCACCACTTGGCATTGGTGATGTACCTCCAGACCTGCCTGATCACCTGGGGGGGTGGTGAGCATGGGTGGGGCCATGGGGCGCTGAGGGTATGCTCTTTGATGGTAGTGTGGGACATGTACCATCAGAGGAGGTGGAGGATGGACTTAATCAAGATGAGCAGCAGCTTCAACAGTGCTGACTGGGTCCAGGGCAAGCCCAGGGGCTGCTCTGGTGCCACGGCTCACTGAACAGCACTGGTATCTCTCTCAGCAAGCATGTGAGGCCTGCTGTAGCAGCTGCTGTCCTTTGAGGAGGCAGACCCTCGAGGAGGATGGAATGGGTGGTGAGCAAGGAATGTAGTTCTGGGGGGGCCTTTAAGAGCATGCTTAGCCGGGGCTCCTGAAAGGGATTGATGGCCTCTTGACCCTGTCTGTGAGGTTCCAGGGCCTGCTCTGTCGAGAAAGCAGCTGGGCAGTCTGGCCACTCTCCGTCGACAGAGCGATCTGCTTTTGTTTGTGACCACAATCTGTTCACAGGAGTTTTGTCTGAACATGTCTTCTTACAGTAACTTCTATTGACAGATTGCTGTCGTGTAGACATACCCTCACTGTACGATGAGTGTGAAGAGCCTGTATTATTCTGTCACTGATATTCAAGACAAGAAGGTCTGCACATAACAGTACATGTATTTAAAAAAAACTCTGAAAATTCACTTTAACTTCATAAGCAAGTGGAAAGATTTGCCTATAAATTCTCAGTTTATTCTGCACCCCAAGTATAAGTGCTATACGTAATAGGTTTTGCCTGTGCTTCAAAGAATGTCAGCTCAACCCTAACTATGGAGCTGCAACTATTGGCACTTCCACTATAATAACAGAAAACAAATTTAATTTAGCATATTCTGTTTGGGGTGGAAACAGAATAAACAGGCAGCAATAAACCTCAACTTGAGGAGATGAATGCATATGGGGCAAGTAAAAATTTACATTGAACTTCAGTCTCTCTGAGGCTTTGAAGAAGGCTAGTTTACCTGTTGTTTTTTCACTGTTTTGTACACTTCTGCTCTTCTTTCTTCTGCTCTGTATTGGAAGTGAAAGTTCTGGGTATTTGGAGAGAAGACACAGATGATAAGAAAATTAGAGCAGGTTCTGAAGCCCCACCGACAACACAAGACTCTGGGGAAGCCTGCAAATGTTTGGTTCTTTTTCCCAGTCACGCTTTTGAGGTTTGCACATTACTAACAGGAAGATTATGTCTATTTCCAGTACAGCACTATCTCAAGAGCTGAAGAAATGTGTCTGCCTCATGAAAACTCATCACCTAATAAATTATTTTGTTAGTCTTTAAACTGCTACATGACTGCTGTTTTGTTTTGTTAGGAAGATTATGGATAAACACATTACTATTTTAATTGGAGAAAATTACTTCATTACAATCCCTGGCTATTTCCTAGCAGAAGCACCTTCTCTTTTTATAGAAGGATTATGCTATCATAGTCTACAATAGGATCTGTAACACTACTGTAAAATGTAGTGGTTTGGGATTATACTGTAAAATGCTGTATGATTTTCAAAGGCAGAAGCATGCTTTCTCTTAATATAGATATCTTACTTACTTGTTCAGGCAGTTTCCCAGTTGGTGCCCCTCGATGGCTTTTCCATTTAATCTATTTCTTAAACAACTGTGTAACCCCAGAGGATCAGAGTCTCCAGGAGAACAACATGAAGGACAGCTGTTGCTCTCCAGCATTATTTTTACTGAGCAAAAGCATGCCAGAGCCTTCAGAGTAGCTTACTGCTACTGCATGCTGAAAAATGCATGCATTACAGTGATCATGGGTACATACAGTACTGATGGCTGCTTCCTACTGACTCCTTGGCCAACAAGCTACTCCACTGATCGAATGTTCCTATCATTTACTTTAACAAGAATTGAGATATTTGTAATGAAATAGGAAATTTAATGAACTAACAAATGACTAGTTCGTCACCTGCTCTTGTCTATGTAGTCACAGGTCAAACAGGAAATTTTTGAAGAAGCTCCTTGTTTAAAATTTCAGCATCAGCACTTCTTAGCATGGCTAACAGATGCTTTCTCCTCTCTATCCAAGGTAGGTGAAGTGGCCAAGTTACTTCCTCAGCATACTTTCCTTGATCAAAACCATCTTTAATCCTTAGCATGTTACAAAATGCTCTGGCCTATCCCCATAGTAAACCTTTGAAAACAACTGCCCTCTCCTTTTTCTTTTTTCCTTAGCTTGGCTTTCACATTGGTACTCTGTCTCCTTGCTATTTTTCTTCAGAGAAGAACTGAAAGAACCTGGAGAAAAAATGTGCCATCCTAGCTACCAGTACTTTATTCCTTTGAAGTGGTATATGTACACAATAATGTGCACTCTCCATATCATTTTGCTCTCCTGCCATACTATTTTTCTTCTAAAATTATTGTTAATCATCCAACTTTCCCCAAAAGTCATCAGTTCTGCTGCTTCCCTATTTCGCTATGTTTACACTAGAAGCATCTGTCTACACAAGGTACTGTTGGAAGAGATGTTCCAACAAAACTTCTGTCGACAGATGGCATCTACATATGAAAGAAGACCGATCTTTTGATCCACTCTGTCAACAAGAGGCCCCCCTGGAGCGTCTACACTGCTTTTTTGTTGACAGTGTCTGTCGAGAACACATTTTGTGCGTAGATGCTCTGTGAGTTTTGCCAACAAAACCTGTTTTGTCTACAGAACTTTCTGGTGTAGACGTAGCCTTTGTGTTTAAGCACAGAACAAAGTCTGATCGCAAAGATAATCAGTAGACTACGAGCTGGAAAAATTATTCCCTTTTTAATGTTTTGTTTGGCTTTTACTTTGTAAAAACAGAAGAGAAAGAGAAGATAGGGCAAAAAGAATCTTCAGATCTGTGGCTTTTTTGCTTCTGTTACATTAATTCCCTTTTTGGATATCTTCCGTTCTTTCTTACTAATACTTTCCTTTTAACTGTCTATTCTGAGTTTTTTTCCTTTACTGTATTGTATTAATTGACAACTGTCTTTATCAGCTTATTATATCTCTCTTACGGCATGCCTGAGCCTGACATTCTGTGCTTCCAAGGTAGTTTTGAGCTGGTTATTGTATTTGTTTTGAGTCTGGGGATTGAAGAGGGGTTGGCAGAATCAAAGATTGCTTTTAAGTGGCTTTATTTCAAATTTACTTTGCTTCACAGTCCTGGCTAAGATTCTCTCCATCATTTACATTTCACCTTGTTCCAGGACTTGCAGAACCTTTTATCTCTCAGTGATTAATTTCAGCGCAAATTGGTAGTAAGTAGAATTTATTACCATTTAATAGTTGGGTAATATCTGTCTTGGGTGCTTGCTTATACTTACTGAAGAGTAGACGCTCTGGAGGTTGCTCTTCAGGGTTTGATTTAGTCGGTCTACTAAGGATGGACTAAATCGAATGCTCAGGGTGCCCCTGTCAACCTTGGTACTGATTGCAGTCATGAGGAGTAAGGGAAGTTGACAAGCGAGTTTCTCCCGTTGACCTACTGCAGTGGGGATGGCACAGAAAAGCAATGTGAGGTATGTCAACTCCAGAGACACAATGCATGCAGCTGGAGTTGCATATCTTACATCGATTTTCTCCCCTCATGTAGACCTGGCCTTGATTTTAGCTGTAGGTGTCAATATCACAGCTGTCTCTACGTTTCCTGGCAATATAAACCCTTATTGTCATTGTTTGAATGATCATGAGGTCACAAATTAAGGCAGTATGGGGATGCTTGTAGTGATGCTGCCTAATTCATGATCCCATGGATAAGCATTTTGGTCATAGGGGCTGTCAGTCTAGGACCTTTCATAATCACTATATTCCTATGGGTTTTTATTTTAAAGGATATCATTTCCCAGTGATGAAATGTTATTTGGTAGTTCTGGGTTTCCTCACCAGCTTCCCTTCTGTATTTCTTGTCCTCACTATGAAACATTTTAAAATTCCTGTTGCTCTTCTCCTGGTACTGGGCCACAGGATTGTTTACTTAAATATATCCTGTCTCTTTTACCTTGTGTTTTACATGTCATGTGTTTTCTTCTCACCCATTAGCTACGTCTACACGTGAAGCCTACATCGAAGTAGCTTATTTCAATGTAGCGACATCGAAATAGGCTATTTCGATGAATAACGTCTACACGTCCTCCAGGGCTGGCAACGTCGACGTTCAACATCGACGTTGCGCAGCACCACATCGAAATAGGCGCTGCGAGGGAATGTCTACACGCCAAAGTAGCACACATCGAAATAAGGGTTCCAGGCACAGCTGCAGACAGCGTCACAGGGCGGACTCGACAGCAAGCCGCTCCCTTAAAGGGCCCCTCCCAGACACAGTTGCACTAAACAACACAAGATCCACAGAGCCGACAACTGGTTGCAGACCTTGTGCATGCAGCATGGATCCCCAGCTGCCGCAGCAGCAGCCAGAAGCCCTGGGCTAAGGGGTGCTGCACACGGTGACCAGAGAGCCCCACAGGGGCTGGAGAGAGTGTCTCTCAACCCCTCAGCTGATGGCCACCATGGCGGACCCCGCTATTTCGATGTTGCGGGACACGGATTGTCTACACGTGCCCTACTTCGACGTTCAACTTCGAAGTAGGGCGCTATTCCCGTTCCCTCATGGGGTTAGCGGCTTCGACGTCTCGCTGCCTAACGTCGATGTTAACATCGAAATAGCGCCCAACACGTGTAGCCGTGACGGACGCTATTTCGAAGTTAGTGCCGCTACTTCGAAGTAGTGTGCACGTGTAGACACGGTTATTATGTTCTCCACTTGATAACTCTATTTATATAGAAAGCTTTTCATCAGTGCCTCTTAAGCTGCTGGTCACTTACCCTTTATGTCAATGATTGATTTCTGTTGCCTTGTTTTTAATTGGAACCCCCTCAAATTTGCCTTCAGTGTAAGTTGAACCGGAAGAAGTAACCATAAGTTCATTATCTGTCATATCTATAAAAAGAAATGTTGATGACAAAAGATACAAAAAAAAAGAAGCTACATTTTCTGTCTTTGTTTTTCCTTTCTCTTCCCTTTTGCAAACATTCGTCTTCTAGGAAACGGAATCAGACCCTAGCAACATTAGCTCCATCCCATTTTAACCCCTTAACTCTGTTTTCCTCCAAAAAGCAATTTGGATAATCTTTAGCACTATCTAGAAGACTGTCAAACAAAGGGATTTTTCTTCTAAAATCTCTCTCCCACTAAAGGGAAATGGAAGAAGAAATGTCAAAATGAAAACTTTATGCAATACTTTATGTTTCAAACTCTTAAACTGCTTTCCCTTCTTTTCTGCATCTTTACTAAAACATTAAAATATTTTTAACAGTGTTTTCCAGTTCCTTATCTGTATTCGCTCAGATTTATCTGCCAAATAACTTCTGCATATCATTTTTTCATTGTGGTTAATTGATAACAGAAAACCAAGCTGCTTTAATGGCCAGACAGGCTGTATGGTATTCACTGACTGAATGAGAAATATCCTTGAAATTGGATTGCTAGTGTGAATGCATATTCAGAATTTGCTTTATGTAAATATTCACTTAACATTTGCTGCTGTGGCAAGTATACTTAGCAGAGAACTCATTCATTAGACCTTCATGCAGTATACGGGTTGAACCTCTCTTGTCCAGTTCCCCTGGGACCTGACCAGTGCCAGATGAGAGAATTTGCCTGACTGTGGGAGGTTATATTTTCTAGCAGTATTACCAACACTTCCACTGCTTACTGGGCTCTTAGAAGATATTTAGGGTAAACTACAGCTAAATAACAGCACAGAACACTGAGAGCCAGAACTGGCAGTTGAAAACAAACTTAATAGGGCCATAGAAAATATGGCCATATCCATGATAAGCGGTCTTCCGGTTAACTAAAGTCATGCTGGATTACAGAGTTTGCCAGATGAGAGAGTTATGGATTAGAGAGGTTCAATTTGTACTGTTTTGACTCAGCTGAGTAGCTAAGGAGCCACCCCTCTCAGTGGAACACTTTAAGATCTGATTTTATTATTTCCTTCTTGACCTCTCTGATTGCAAAACAGTGAGAAATGGATACCTTTCTCCCATTAAGACTATTCCTTCTCCAATAAATGAAGTACTATACATTCAAAATTATAGCAAATGAGTTCTAAAATGCCAACCTCCATCAATATTCAGCTAAGAACTCCAGAAGCCTTCATTTTAGTCCTCACAAGAAACCAACAAGCGCACTGCTTATAGAGTAGTCCCTCGAGTTTTGCTAGGGTTGCAGCCCCACTCATCCTTGCATAACTCAGATTTCACATAAGTCAGGGTGGGAGGCTTTTTTCTTCCTGGTGGAATGCAAGTTCTGCAGCCAGAGAAGCTGCAGGACCACCTGGAGCTCCTTTTGAAAGGTAAGTCTTGGACTTGAGGGAAGCAACTGGGGAGGGTTAAACCTGGCAGTGGGTTGGAGCCTTGGGAGGAGGGCAGGGGGATTAAGCCTGGGGTGCGTTACGGCTGCAGAGGTGCAGGGGGTGGTGAGCCGGGGCTGCATGGCCCTTTGGGGGGTTAAGCTGGAGCTGGGCACGGGGTGGTGGTGAGCCGGAGCCATGCACAGGGGGAAGTTTAAACCAGGACCACATGGGGTGGGTGGGGGTTGAATCAGGGCCGCACGCATTTTGAGGGTTTACTGTATACATACAATAAGAAGTAGTTTATTATTCCATCTAAATGTTGTCCTCAGTTGTCATCTGAGTGCCAGAAAAGGAAGCTGACCATCGATCCCATTTCTGGCAGGACAGCCCCATATTCCAGGTGCCAGAAAGGTGGCCTGATTTATTTTCAAAAGAGGGCTAATTGCCCTTGTGGAAAAATCCCACCAAGGCCTAGACATGCCGGCCAAGCTTCTTGGGTGTATTGCATGGGCACTCACATTGTGTTTACTGCCAAAAGGCCTAGAGGTATGCTTGTTGTCGCCTCATGTAGGGCCAAGCCATATAAAGAAAGGCCAGTAACACAAAGACAAGAGACTGTAATAGTTAAACAGACACGGGTGCAGCTTAAAACAAAGAGATCTCTAAACAATAGATTAGACCTACATTTAGATCCAGCCAGCGAGACTAACCAACTATCAAATAAGGAAACAAATGAATATGCAACACTACACAAACATGTAATGCTATGGCGAACTGTATAAGTAAAGTAAGGGAGGAACAGAGCCAAAAGTTCCAGAATCAGAGCAGAGAAAAGGGACGCAAACTATAAGTACAAACAGCGGGAAGAAATCAAGGAGGATCTCCCGGAGACCGGAGAAGACCGGATCCTGTCTGCAGCAGCTAGGACTAATCACCCTCGCCCGCTCCTCCCGCCTGACCCGAAAAACTTTGAACAGGTTGCGAAAGAATCAGAAAATGGTACCATATAGCTAGAGTAGAGAAGAAAGTAGCTTGTTAGTTAGATAGCACCTAGCAATGATGATGTTTGTTGTTTTTCTAACCCTGTACATATCTTCACTTACTGTAAGTATCTGTTAAAACTCATTACCTGTTCTGCTTTAAATAGTTCAGTCATAGAAGGTTAACAGGTTGAAATGTTAAAAAAGAGATTAATACCCCGTAAGTGGTGCAAGTCATAAGAAATCCCAAGGAAATTGTGGCTCCTTTACCTCAGGAGGCACCCTCATTCCAACCTTATTATAGAATAGTAGAAGCAACTTCTCAGTCGTCTTCCACATGGCATCATGAACAGGATCTGGGGGTGACTACGTGTGCCCCTGGGAAAAAGGAGTATGCACAAATGGTGAACTCCAGCACATTCTGTTCCACATTCAGGATGGAGGTGGGGGGAGATTATCACTTCACCCTCTCAGATGGGGATGTGACTAAGGCACGGCAAGGGATGGTAATGATATCGGGTCTAGCTTGTCTATTAACAGCTCATCTGCAGTTGTTATTTTTCCCTGCGGAAGATGATAACCAACCAAAATTGATAGCTACAAAACAAAAGAACCCTGACCCAAACGAAGGCCCCGAACATGCATTAAGGGTAGTGCAAAAGGTAATACAGAGGGCTGGGATTTCAGTAGATTCCATCAAGGTGCCAGCCATGTTACACCCGGGGCTATGCACCACAGCCCTACTAACATCTTGGGCTAAGATCCTAAGGGAAACAGAGAGATGAGGGTCAACTAAATATCCTATGGAAAAGGTAGCAGATGTAATATATTACTGTTTCTTAGGAACTACAAATGAATTAACGAAAGTCAAGTCTAGTTTGAACTCGGCATTATTTATGCTTAATAACACTCACGCAAAGGAGGTTTCAAATAAATGGAAACACCTATCACAGTGAAGGCAAAAATAGTGGTGAAATACCTGGTACACCGTCAATGCCTGAGTGGCCAGATGAACCCCCCATCTCATACCCCTGGACCGAGTTGCGGGCTGGTCGTAATCAAACTGGGTTGGAGACAGATTCCTCCAACCCGCAAGCCCTTCCAGTAATGGTCACAAAGATGGTCACGGATCACAATATGAGACAGACTGTGGCTACCATGGTCCGGAGGGACCGAACAGCCGGGGAATTAAAGGCCTTGCTTGAGGAAACCAAGCAAGTAGGGGGAGAACCAGGGATGGTGTGGATAGGTCAATTAGCGTTGGAACATGGCTTTGAATGGGTGAATCAACAAGAAGTGCGGTATTTGTCATGAAATGCCAGTTGAAAGGGGGGCGGGCCACAAATAAAGTGAATGATAATCATGTATGGCCCGTTCCCCTTCCATCTCTTGCTATGTTAATTAGCAGTATCAGTTTTCAGTCTATGGCATTGGCACCAGGGTCCATTAACACACCAGCGGACTTATTACGTGCCATTGTGGGGATAAGTGTTATGACATGGACTCCGGTGGCCGGAGGACCAGTAGGTTTGACTGAAGAGTAGATACGACATCCCACCCCTTATGTGTACATACAAGATTTTACTCATATCCCCATAAATGGGTTTGCTATAACAGGGTGTGTAGGAGGACTGCCCAGCAAAAACCCTGCTGTAACATTATGGCTCGGGGGGTAGAAAATCAGCCAATTGGGCAGTTATATGATGTGGAGCAGGATTTACCTTTATTTGAGAATAATCATCATGCTGTGGGAAAGATTAAGTAAGGATATATGGCTGAACCAACAGCTCTGTCTGGGTTAAGTAAAGAAAATCAAAAACCGCAACGGTCAAAGTATCAACAGGCCTCATTTGGGTTTTTGAGAGGAAAAGCATTAGACAGCTCGATTATTAGAAGATGGAATGACAACCAGATGGAAAAAGAAGCAGAAAAGCTAGGATGGGTCCCTTGGGGTACACACCAGCCGCCAAAAAATGAGTAAGGGCCGTGGTTCAAACCTCAGCCAAATGGGACAGAAGTGATTCACACCCCTGTCACCGGTTAATGGATGTAAATGGACACACATACCAGTTTCTTTTAGACATGGGGGCACACATCAATGTAATAATCCCTAACATTCCACATATGCCCACCAGTAAACAGTTATGGGTACAAGGGCTACACAACATGAAATCAACCCTTCTGGTAAAGGTTCAACTGGCCATTCTGGGAAAGTTGTTCAAAGTTTTCAAGGCGATTTTGGGAAATAAAAATTAAATAGGGGTTGATGGAATTCGCCAACTCTGCTTGCAATGGGTTTTAGCAGCCTTACCTTTAACCCAGATAGCAAGCCCAAAATGGAGCCGCATCAACCAACGATTATAAACTATAATAGCTGGAAGTTGAATAAAATACCTACAAAAGGAGAAAAGGGAGTTGCAGCAGTGACTACACTGTTAGAAAAATTATTGAAAGAAAGTAAAATAAAGCAAGTAGTAGAAAGCGTGTATTTATCATCGGGTTGGTGAATTGAGAAACCAGGATCTACTCCCAAAAACCCAAAATACCATATGGTTATTGACTACCGCATGGCTAATAGCCAAATTCGACCCATAGTTTATAATGTTCCTTGGGACCAGCCAGCGATTGAAAAGGTTTTAGGAAATTATGCCTATCAATGGGGATGTACTATGGATTTGCAGGATATGTGCTATCAAATTCCACTCACCGATCCACACAGAATTTTAAATTTTCAATTTGGGGGAAAAATGTACCAATGGATGGCCTTACCACAAGGGTACTTAAATGCCCCATCTGTAGCCACACAATGGCTGGCACAGACATTAGACAAAATAAAAATACTCCAAAACTGTCAACTATTATTTTCACGCTGGCCAGATATCCAGCCAGAAAGGATGAATCCATGGAAACCAGTTTTTGAGGTTAATCAAAAGGTCTGGGTTATATTACCAGGGGAAGAGGAAAACAAACCATTCAAATCAGAGATCGACAAACCTGACACATATCCCAACACCTACCACTTAAAAATTCCTAAGATTCTAGTGCCTCATAACTGGATAAGCTATAGATCTTAGTGTACCCATGCATTTAACCTACATATGAGTATTGTTTCAGGTATCAGCTTTGGAGGAAAGCAACCACCAAGTAGTAAACCATGGCTATGGACCAGCAGGACAGCAAAATACCTTCATAACCACTTCAGCAAACATTGCCAAAACCCTTAATCAATCCAAGTGTTGGGTATGTTCTTTAATGCCCCCCAATTCTTGTGCTAGCATCCCTATGGTCCCTATACCACTCTCTGCATGGAACTTAACAGCCACCCATCGACCCTTCAGCCTAAGTAATGCCAATGCAACTTGGGCTGCTGTAAAGGCTAATACCTCTGAATATGTGGTGGTCATACCTAAGGGGGTGAATGATGTTGGGTGTGTAACAGTACAGTAAAAGTGGGAAAGAGTCAGTGTAATAATTATGTTATGAGGGGTGGTCTCTGGATAAAAAATAAGACCTGGGTTTCTGAGGTGACATTCCATGGTCCACATGGAATGAGTATACTTCCAGAAATAATGGTGGGGTATAGTGTGAACTCACAGAGGACTTGTGGAACTGCTTGGGACCACCTACATCCACCCCCTTTACAGGTTATTACTCAGGCTGGGTGGGACGATACATGACAAATTCTTGTGGTGACCACTTACCTGCCCTCACTGGACATTATTTTGTATGTGGACAAAAAGCCCACATACAGTGGCCACCAAACTTGGCATGGTAGCTGTTATCCAGCTTACATAGTACCTGCAGTACGCATAAGGAGATCGTTGCCCCAAGGAAAGATTCATAATATGAGGGATTTGGATTCTGTTAAGAGGGAAATAGACAGCAGATCTGCTCTAGCATTTTCAGAAGCAATTCAATGGTCCTTCCTTTCCCCAGTGGGGGTAGCAAGAGTAGGAGGAGCAGTCATCCATCTTCAGGCCGTTTTAGAAGTAGTAGCAAATGAAACAGGGGAAGCCTTGAAATCCTTAGCAGAAGAACAAAAGGCTATACGACAAATGGTATTACAGAATCAGATGGCCTAACATATAATATTGGCATCGAAAGGGGGTACCTGTGCTCTGGTGGGGCAAGAATGTTGCGTTTACATTCCAGATAATGACCAGGAGGTATTAGATAGGGCGGACCATATTATGAAAATAGCATACTTACCCCCCAGTCAGTCGTGGGATTTATGGTCCTGGTTCATCAAACCCTTTGGGTATATAGGTGAGCAAATTGTTAAAGGAATACTCCCTGTATTTGCATTTGTGGTAACACTTTATATATGTTATTTGTTAGCCAAATGCTGTATTTACTGTTTTAAAGGAGAAATTAAACAAACCTCTTATAAGTTGCATAAGTATTTACAAGTTGACTTGGCACCACTGGAATGGTAATTTTAAATTCCTTATTGGCTTGATTCGTAATAATACATTTCTTATGTTTGGTTGGTCACCCGTCTTTGCGTATGCCTCAGTAGCCCAAGCAGTCCTTGGTCCAAGGTCTATGCCACCATTGCGTGGCCATGGGGACATGTGGAAAAATCCCCCCAAGGCCTAGACATACTGGCCACACTTCTCGGGTGTATTGCATGGGCACTCGCATTGTGTTTACTGCCAAAAGGCCTAGAGGTATGCCTCTTGTTGCCTCGTGTAGGGCCTAGCCACATAAAGAAAGGCCAGTAGCACAAGGACAAGAGACTGTAATAGTTAAATGGACACGGGTGCAGCTTAAAACAAAGAGATCTCTAAACAATAATTAGACCTACATTTAGATCCAGCCAGCAGGGCTAACCAACTATCAAATAAGGAAACAAATGAATGTGCAACACTACACAAATATGTAATGCTATGGTGAACTGTATAAGGAAAGTAAGGGAGGAACAGAGCCAAAAGTTCCAGAATCAGGGCAGAGCAAAAGAACGTAAAGTATAAATACAAACGGCGGGAAGAAATCGAGGAGGATCTCCTGGAGACTGGAGAAGACCAGATCATCTGCAGCAGCTAGGACTGATCACCCTCGCCCGCTCCTCCCGCCTGACCCGAAAAACTTTGAACAGGTTGCGAAAGAATCAGAAAATGGTACCATATAGCTAGAGTAGAGAAGAAAGTAGCTTGTTAGTTAGATAGCACCTAGCAATGATGATGTTTGTTGTTTTTCTAACCCTGTACATATCTTCACTTACTGTAAGTATCTATTAAAACTCATTACCTGTTCTGCTTTAAATAGTTCAGTCGTAGAAGGTTAACAGGTTGAAGTGTAATAAAATGAGATTAATACCCTGTAAGCGGTGCAGGTCATAACAAATCCCAAGGAAATTGCAGTTCCCTTACCTCAGGAGGCACCTTCACTCCAACCTTATTATAGAATAGTAGAAGCGACTTCTCAGTCGTCTTCCACAGCCCCATATTTGCAGGAGGATCAGCTGCTGCCCAGTTCGTGGCATGCACAAGCACAACTACTGCTGGGCTGAAAACAAACTTCATAGGACCATAGAAAATATGGCCACACCCATGATAGGTGGTCTTCCAGCTAACTAAAATCATGCTGAGATGCAGGGAGCTGGCAACCAGGCACAGACACACCAGTCCAGCTCCTGGCTTCCACCAGCTGCCAGGAACCAGGTGCAGCCATGCTGGTCCTGCTCCTGGCTATAATTTTGAATGTATTACTTCATTTATTGGAGAAGGGGTCGTCTTAATGGGAGAGCAGTATCCATTTCTCACTGTTTTGCAATCAGAGAGGTTAAGAAGGAAATAATAAAATCAGATCTTAAAGTGTTCCACTGAGAGGGGTGGCTCCTTAGCTACTCAGCTGTTGAGTCCCATAAGATACTGGAGATCTTGGTTCCTTTGCTATCTCCATCACAAACTTCCTAAGCAACTTAGGAGGGGCTCTTGAACTCTGAGCCTCAGTTCCCCCATCTCTGATATGGGGATAATACTTCCCTTACCCACTCTTTGTCTGTCTTGTTTCTTTAGGGGTATGCTTCTTACCCATGTGGCTGCTGCCCAGTTCCCAGCTTCCTGTACATAGCGGGAGCTGGGATGAGCACCAGCGGCTGCCACCTCCTTCCCAGCTCCCTGCACCTCAATGAATCCGGTGAAGCACTGGAGGCTGCTGCCTCCTTCCTGGATCCTCAGGGAGTGGGGAACTGGGAGTCCACCTACCTGGCTGCCATCCAGTTCCCAGCTCCCCATGCCTATGGGGAGTCAGGAGGAGCACTAGCAGCTGCCACCTCCTTCTTAGCTCCCCATGCCTCATGGAAGCTGGGAGAGCACCAGCAGTTGCTGGCTGCTTTCTGGCTTCCAGCACCTTGGGAAAGGCAGATGAAGCACTGGCTGCTGCCATGTCCTTCCTAGCTCCCTGAGGCATGGGGAGCTGGGAGCCCACTTGCACAGCTGTCACCTGGTTCCTGGCACCCTGTGCCTCGGAGGAGGTGGGAGCTGCCATCAGTCCCCCCATATCTCCCTGTCCCATATTTGGGATAGGGAAATATGGTCACCCTACACAAGAATGAAATATCTGTCCAGATAATTGCCTCAGAAGCAGAAGCCCACGTTGGGCACAATTTTACGTTGATCCCAGTAAAAATGTTGATAATACATCTATCCTGTCTTCCAGTTGAGGGTCTCAAAACATTACTAACACTTACTTTTGGCAGAGATTTGCGAAGGAAGCATTGTGACTGGGTTGTGTCAGACATCTGAAGTTCTCCTAACATATGTATGTTGTGGTGACTTCCACGTGGGGCAAATCTCGTCTGCACTTAAAAAAAACCTATAAACATTAAAATAACAGAAAACATTATTAAGTAATGTCTGCTTTACATGCCAAAATATTAATCAAACAATAAAGAAAGGAAGTAAATTCTTTAATATCTGAAATATATTGAAGGAAAAATACAGTTAATTGGACTAATCTTACACAGCAAGTTCTGGGGAGCAATGAAATTTCCTGGCGAAGGTTGTAAAATGGTTAAATGAGACTCCGTAGTCCTATTAAGTTTTTATATGGGTTATGTTTTTGTTAGCACACACCTTGTGAGCAATCTCTTTTTATTTTTGTAAAGTTTGTTATATTACAAATGCCCCATTGATCAGATCCTCAGCACAAAAAATGTGGAAGGAGGTACTGGGTTTAGATAACATCTTTATTATTGATAAGTGTGGAGTGGACGGTCTTACCAGAAAGCTGCAAAATGGAGGCAATCTTCTTTTGCCTGAAAATATTATTTAACATGTTGTCAGACACCAAAGAAATCACTATCTTCCATTGCATCTAACAATTACCAAGAATTCCAATGTCTGAACTAGGACATCTGCTGAAGGTCTTACTAAGACTTCAGTTCTGTACAGTTCTTATTATTTTTTAAATTCCTTAGTGCCAAAAGTTTCACATTTCACCCATATACTGGTAATTAGCCAAGGAAATTATTAAAATTCCCAGATGTTACATATTAAATATAAATAACCTATGACCCTGTGTACAGAATGCCTTTTTCCTGCTTGCATGCTGAACTTAGCTAGCAAACTTTCAGTTCACATAATTTTATGATTGAGAGAAGATCAGGGTATTATGCTTACACCAAAATAATATCTTTCTTATGCATAGCAAACATTCTATATACTTAAAATGGATCAGGATGGTTAGTCATGTGAGAAATAAACCATGGGGTCGTCTGGTTTAATAAGCAACTTGCAAATATATTTTGTGAAAGTCTTTGAGGATGGACATCATAGCTGCGTCTACACGTGCACGCTACTTTGAAGTAGCGGCACCAACTTCGAAATAGCGCCCGTCGCATCTACACGTGTCGGGCGCTATTTCGAAGTTAACTTCGACGTTAGGCGGCGAGACGTCGAAGTCGCTAACCTCATGAGGAGATAGGAATAGCGCCCTACTTCGACGTTCAACGTCGAAGTAGGGACCGTGTAGACGATCCGCGTCCCGCAACGTCGAAATTTCTGGGTCCTCCATGGCGGCCATCAGCTGGGGGGGTTGAGAGATGCTCTCTCTCCAGCCCCTGCGGGGCTCTATGGTCACCATGGGCAGCAGCCCTTAGCCCAGGGCTTCTGGCTGCTTCTGCGGCAGCTGGGGATCTATGCTGCAGGCACAGGGTCTGCAACCAGTTGTCAGCTCTGTGTATCTTGTGTTGTTTAGTGCAACTGTGTCTGGGAGGGGCCCTTTAAGGGAGCGGCTGGCTGTTGAGTCCGCCCTGTGACCCTGTCTGCAGCTGTGCCTGGCATCCCTATTTCGATGTGTGCTACTTTGACGTGTAGACGTTCCCTCGCTGCGCCTATTTCGATGTTGGGCTGAGCAACGTCGAAGTTGAACATCGACGTTGCCGGCCCTGGAGGACGTGTAGACGTTATTCATCGAAATAGACTATTTCGATGTCGCAACATCGAAATAAGCTATTTCGATGTTGGCTGCACGTGTAGACGTAGCCCATGTATGTTAAATGTATAATAAACATTCAAATTGGAAGAAAGAAGTAAACTGATGGAATATACTGTGGCTTTTTCATTACAAAAAGTCTCCCTGGATGCACTCATGATTTTTTTCAACAAAGTAGCTGAAAAAGTACTAACGTGAATGCTGCCAAAGAATATTATCTAGTATTTGCAGTTATCAAAAAATTATCTATTGCTATGCTTTGCTCATCTACTGCATGTGGCATTTAGAGTGCATCATTTACAAACAGGTCTAGAACAAACCAGAAAATGCAGTCAGACCAGACACACATTATGTTGGGTCATAGGAGATTAATATTTGGTTTATTAAGCCACATAGGACTAACTCCTACCCAAGTGCAGCCAGACTGCATCTAATTTGATATCCATGGTGTGTGTGTGTAGTGGGAGGAAGGGGCAGCAAAATCCTATGCTCTAAGGCAGATATGAATCATGTTAGTTGGAAACCTAAGACTGCTAATTGTCACACATAAGATGATGTCAGAGAGATGAAATTTACGCAGTGGTGCCCTTTCTCTGGTGGAGAGAGGGTAGGTGTTTGGGACTGACAGTCGTAGCACACCTAGCTGATAACCCTAACGAGTGTGTCAAAGTACATTAGAGCAAAGCACACTCCTTTCTCCCCAACAAGAAAAACAGGCATGGGCACTAATGTTCCTTCTAATCTTTTCCATCCACGTGCAGATTTTTTTTCTATCCATGTGTGGAATAATTTTTATGTGGATCTTGGCAGCCACTCAGTAATGAGTAGGATGTGTTCAAATCACCCTTCTATTTGTGAATCCGTTGATGGCTGATCAGCCCAATTCTGGAGCCACAGCTCTTATCACAGAAGGGGCAGGTGTTGGTAGCTGTTTGCAATTTTTGGTAGTGCGGCAATTTTTGCTGCTCTTTTCTTCTCTGCCTCTCTTTGTACTGAGCAGGACCTCTCAAATTGCACCACGCACCTCACCGATTTCCATTCTCCTCTGGGGATGGTCCTAGACAAGTTTCTCCCCACTGTCAACACTGATGCTGCACTTTTTCCTGTGTGCTTTTCAGCATGTCCCTGTAGTGCTTCCTCTGGCCCCCCAACGCTCCTCCATCCTTCCTCTAACTGGGAAAACAAATCTATTTTGGGAAGCGCTGATCAGACATCCAAACCACACGACCAGTCCAATGAAACTGGTGGTGAATGATAATGGCTGATCATGTTTGACTCTTCCAGCACACTAGTGTTCATGTGCCTAGCCTCCCCAGAGACATTTAGGATTCTCCTGAGGCAGTATTGATGTGCCTTCAAATGATGCTTGTATGTTGTCCAAGTTTCCTATGCAGACAGTAGCATTGGAATAACCACTGCACAGTAAACAAGGAACTTTGTTGTGGCATAGATGTCACAGTTTTTGGAGACCTTTTTTCTCAGGAGGGAAAAAGCAGAGCTTGCACAGCTCATATGATGCTGGATTTCTGTGTCAATGTCAACTTTAGCAGAAGGATGACTACCAAGGTACAGGAAATGCTTCACATTTTCCAAGAGTTCTCCTTTGACTTTAATAGAAGGTACATTTGATTGTCCTGTTGGCAAGGGTTGGTGGAGCATCCTGGTCTTTTTGATGTTCAGCGTGAGGCTGATAATCTCGTATGCTTAGGTGAAGGCACTTAAGATGGTTTGAAGGGCTCCAGCAGAAAGAGCAGCAACCATTTTGTCATCCACGTTGCTCCATGAACGAGGTTGTGGAGTTCTTGCTTTAAGCCTTCAGCCTCCTGAGATTGAAGAGGTTCCCTTTTGTTCTATAGACAATCTTCATGCCACCTGGCCTCCCACCACCTCCCTAGACTGAGATCCCCCAACCCCCTGTCCCAAGACCCCCTCCAAGTTTGGATACCCCCACCCCCTTGCCTGAGCCCCCCATCTTGCACACTGTAAATAGTTATTTTCATACTTTCTATTTTGCACAAGTTTTTCTATTGTAAAGAATTTATTTACCAACTCCATATCTCTCATTATTGGGGAGAGGGTGGGAAGAGGTGGGTGGGTGACAGGAGGGACAGTGGTGGGGATGGGGAAGGGCTGCAGGCCTGAAGCCCCCACTGGAGGACCCCCAGGGAGAACCATTGGGAGCCATGGGAGAAGCTGTTCATTAGGGCCTCCTGGATCCACAGCCCATTCCTATGGGCTTGGTGGATGGGAGCTGTGCCCAGCTGTTCGTAGCTGTGGCCAGCATTAGTCCCTCACCCCAGGAGGAAGGCCTCCCCCCTCTCCTCCACAATGTTGTGGAGGACACAGTAGGTGCCCTTCTGTCCACGTTCAGTCAGCATCCATTACTCAACAATATGCATTATTCTAAGGAGGCTATTGTCTTGCACTGAAAATGAGAAAAACAGGGGAAGGTATATATAACTTAAGGGCATTAAGCTATGATAGCACAAGGCATACAGCCATACCTGGCCCATGCTGTTCCCTTCACTTCCTTGGGGTTCTGGAGGAAGGGAATCTTTAACTGTTTCAGCTGTGGAGAAGGGAAGCACATGGCAATGGCAAGAGCCACACAGCCCCAAGAGTGACAGCACAAGCAGCACTGCCATGTCTTGCCCCCTCTTCCCTGCCCAAGGCTCTTCAGGAAAGGCAAACTGTCAGTGCCCAAGCCCTTGGGGGAAGCACATGGCAACCATGTGAATCTGTTTTTCAAAGCCTCCTTCATTAACAGTGCCCATCATTGTGCTCTCCTTATTGCTGTGGTGTCTGGCTGCTCATAAAGAAGTCCTGTGGCACCTTATAGACTAACAGATATTTTGGAGCATAAGCTTTCGTCGGCAAAGATCCACTTCATCAGATGCATGAGAAGCAGGTATTTGCCCATGAAAGCTTATGCTCCAAAATATTAGTTAGTCTATAAGGTGCCACAGGACTTCTTGTTGTTTGTGAAGATACAGACTAACACGGCTACCTCTCTGATACTTGGCTTCTCAGCTCTGCAGCCTGGCATGAAAATTTCCCATTTACTCTCATAGAAGTTCTCGAGCACACAGTAGGCTGCCACCAACAGGGGAATGTTGTTTTTACTGAGGTCTAACCAAGTCAGGAGGCTCCCAAACCTGGTCTTTAAATGGCCAAATGCACATTCTTCTACTGTTCTGGCCTTCCTCATCCTGTAGTTGAACTGCTCCTTACTGAGGTCCAGATTGCCTGTATATGGCTTCATGAGCCAAGGGAGTTGGATCTCCCAGGATTGCTATGGACATCACCACATCTTCAATGGTGAGTTTTCCAGTCTGGGAAGAAACTTCCATTCTTTCTGAGGAGACCAGACCTCCTAAAGATACGCACATAATGCACCTTTCCTAATCATCCCATGTTGATGTTGGTGGAACAGCTCTTGTGATCCACCAACACCTGCAACACCATAATGAAGTACCCCTTGCAGTTGATGTTCTCTCTGGCAAGGTGGTATGGTACCAAGAGAGAGATGTGCATTCCATCTATCATCCCAATTCTGTTAGGGAACCCCATGGTGGCAAAACCATCCACTATGTCCACATTTCCAGAGTCACTCTTCTTGGTAGCAGAAGGGTGTTTATTGCCTTGGCTACCTGGATCACTGAGGCCCCACTTCAGATTTGTCAACTCTGAATTGATTACCCACTGAGTGGTAACTATCTGGCATTGCAAGCTTCCACAGAGCAATTGCCACTCGCTTCTGAACTGCCAGAGCAGGTCTCATTTTGCTGCTGCTGTGCTTCAGAGCAGGGAAAGCAAGTCACAGAGTTCCATGAAAGTGCCCTTATGCATCCAGTTAGAAGCTGGACAGGTTCAGTGCTTGCCTTGCAATGGCATCTGCATAGGTAGTCAGTGAAGAGAGGGCACAAAAACTTTTTGCTGTTGCTTTCCAAAGGGAGGACATAAGTGCACTATAGGAGACTGAAAACACCTACCCAAAACCATCCATGGCACTGTTGTGTCCTGTCAGGCACTGGGAGCTTAACCCACTATGCAACGTGGGAGCAGGAACTGAGGGATAGATATCCACAGTGCAATGCTGAGAAAGTCAAAGGTGCCCACCCTAATGGGGACTCATGCCATTGACTTCATATGGCAATGTGGATATGTACCCTTGAGTGTACAAATTCAGGTGCTAAAAAATTTACTTTAACAAATTCAGCCTAACCCTGAGAACTGCACAAATAGCTGTGGGAAGAAATTTGTTTTGTGCTGGAGACAGTAAAAACAAGGCTATTGAATGCAGATTTTCTAATATACCACACATGAAAAATGTATTCTGTTCCCTGAATATGCAGCACTTCATTAGGCTAATTCTCCCCCACAACAACTTCGGAGTGTCAAACTTAGAGGTGCTGGCATGCATGTAGCCATGAGCACTTCGAAGTGCCCCTACTGCTTCAAAGTGCCTTTGTTCCCCAAAATTTTGAGAAGTAAAGGCACTCCGAAGTAGTGTGGGCACTTCGAAGTGCCCACAAGTACATGCATGCCGGCACTTCAAAGTTTGACCCTTCGAAATTGCAGCAGGAGAGAATTAGCCTAATGCAGGGCTGCATATTCACTGCAGCACTTCCTTAGTAATATCCCATCACCCTGATTACCATGCCCCCTTTGAAGTTGGGGGCAAGTGTAGAGGCAGCCATACTGTAATTTGACACAGCAGTTGTCTGGCTTCAGGTAATATACTATCAAAGAGAAATTCCAACTATCTGCTTTAAAAACTCTTCAAAATCCTGCAAAGTTCTATATTTTGGATCAGAAAGCTCCCTGAAAAGAGCCAGTAGTTGCAGGAAATCACATTACGCGTTATTTACTATAGCGAGAGTTCATTGTAGTTCTCTTTCATTCAAGAATGTATGTGTAGTTTTTGGCATCTTTACCAATCCAATTACACATTCTTTTCCAGCTTGTGTAGCTACATGACCTTGAACTTAGAGGTAAAAGTAAGCTCCAGGCCATCTGTGAGCTCACTGTAATGGCTGGTGCTTCTTTGGGAAAAGAAACTGGCTACCCTGGCAAGAGAATCAACCTTTTGATTAAGTATTGCATAAACAGTAGCTGCTTGTATGTTTTTAGGTGAAGAAACAGAGATATGAAGTAATAATGTGTGGGAAATTATGATAAAATCGTAAGCACTAGGACAGTAAGCTAAACATGAATGTATTATTGTTCTAAATGAATCTGCAAACAGTGCTGCTCTTGTACTGGCTGGTTTCAGTTTTGAACATTGTTGTTTGTATTTGCAAAATTTGACAGTATAGATCAGAAAGTGACTTGGGCAGTGTTGGAGTTGTATGGAGTGGATAGCAGACTGATATGCTTGTTGAAATATATCAATGACAATGCAGAGGCAGCGGTGAGAATGTGCGGGCAGTTGGGAAGTTGGTTTAGAATGAGTAGAAGTATGAAACAAGGAGATCCGATATCTCCAAGTATCTTCATCCTGCATCTAGAGAGAGTGATGGACAAGATCAAGCAAGAGGTAGAAGGGGTATCTGTACACAGGATAAGAATTAACAACTTGAGGTTCGCAGATGATATAGTTATCATTGAAGAAGAAGAGGAGAAGCCAGTGAAAACAGTATAGGTGTTGAACAATGAAGGGAAGTTGTACAGACTGATCATAAATATTGATATAAACAAAAACAATGGTATTTAGAGATAAGGAAATAGGAAGGAAGATCAGTGTAGATGGGATTGAACTAGTGAATGAAGAGAAGTTCTCATATCTGGGGAGCAACATAACGTATGATCTAGACTATAAGAAGGAAATAGTGACTAGAATAATGAAAGCAAGAGCGAGTTTGAAAGCTATGGATAAGATCTGGAAAAGCAAAGTGATTAATTTAGGAATGAAGCTGAGCATCTTGAAAACGTGTATTCAGCAACATGTTGTACAGATATAAGATATGGGTGATAACAAAAGGTTTGAAGAGAAAGATATTGGCATTTGAGAGGAATTGTTATGGAAAGATCTGAGAATAGGATGGATGCAGAAAGTCACCAATAAGGAATTACATAGAAAGATACAGCCAAAAGATAACCTACTGCAAAAGGTTATAAAACGGAAGTTACAGCTGTGTAGGCATATTTGCAGAATGAATGATGAACAAAAAATCAAGACCCTGGTATTTGGCATAATGGATGGTTTGAACAGGAGAGGTAGACCACACAGGGAATGGATAGGTGATATAGTAGATTGCTGCGGAGCTAGTCTACAGAAACTAAGTCACTGCACTGGACAGTGAAAGATGGAAGGAAACAAAGAGGCCTCAGACACCAACTGGTGCTGAGCCCTTGGTTGTTGTTGTTGTTGATGGTGATGATGATCATTTGCAAAAGTTAGGTAACCCAGATAATATTAACTAATAGATGTGTATGTATCGGCTGATGGTGACATAGAAGTGAATGGTCTGAATAATCCTTAGAATTTGTATGGCACTTTTCATTTTCAAAGTGCTTTATAAGCATTAACTAATTAATTCCACCATTTCTGAAATATGTAGATAATACAGTAAACCCTAATTTTTTATGGACCCCTATTTAGCAGACTTTGGGAACAACAAACATCCCCATTGTTTCTGAAGCCCACTTTATTGGGGCTCATAAAATCCTAAATCCACCCTGTCGTCCCAAAAAGAGTAAGGGACTTACCAGAGCTGCCGCTGCCTGGACTATCTCTGCTGCTGCAGCTGCCACATGCTCATCCCACCAGGGGTGGCCACATATGTGGGCATATGGCTCTCGCATACGCCCCCACCCCTGGTGGGAGGAGCATGTGGCAACTCTGGTCGTGGCAGTGGCTTCTCTAGCTGCATGGTGAGGTCCAGCAGCTCCAGCTATACGGCACAGGCCCCTTCCACCCATGCAGCATGGGGGCAGCTCCAGCCATGTGGTGTGGGGGTAGCTCCAGCTGCACGATGTGGGGGCAACTCCAGCCACATGGCTTGCAGCCCCATGCACAGGGCCCAGGCTCCAGCTCCAACTGTGGCATTGGGCTTCGGCGCTTCCAGCAGCAGGTGAGTAGCAGGCATTTTGTGGGGGGAAGAGGACTGGGGCTGGAGGAGCCCGGCGAGGTGGGTCTCAGTAAACCTTCCACTTTAACAGATATCTGGGTTTAACGGCCACCCCTGCCTCCATTATCATTGAATCATAGAGCACTAGAACTGGAAGAGACCTCAAGAGGTCATCGAGTCCAGTTCTCTGCCCTCTTGGCAGGACCAAACACCATCTAGAATGGGATCATCCTTGATAGGTGTCTATCTAACCTGTTCTTAAATATCTCCAGTGATGGGGATTCCACAACCTCCCCAAGTAACTTATTCCAGTGTTTAACCACCCTGACAGGAAGTTTTTCCTACTGTCTAATCTAAACCTCCCTTGCTGCAGTTTAAGCCCATTCCTCCTTGTCCTATCCTCAGAGGCCAAGGAGAACAATTTTTTCCCTCCTCCTCGTAACCCTCTTTGAGGTACTTGAAAACTGCTATAATGTCCCCTCTAAATCTTTTCTTTCCTAAACTGAACAAGCCCCATTCTTTCAGTCTTTCTTCATAACTCATGTTCTCTAGACTTTTAATAATTCTTGTTGCTCTTCTCTGGACCTTTTCCAATTTGTCCACATCTCTCTTGAAATGTGGTGTCCAGAACTGGACACCATACTCCAATTGAGGCCTAATGAGTGCTGAGTAGAGCAGAAGAATGACTTCTCATGTCTGGCTCACAACACTCCTGTCAATACATCCCATGTTTGCTTTTTTGGCATCAGCATCACACTGTTGACTCATATTTATTTTGTTGTCCACTATGACCCCTAAATCCCTTTCTGCAGTACTCCTTGTTAGGCAGTTGCTTCCCATTCTATACGTAAGAAGCTGATTGTTTCTTCCTAAGTGGAGTACTTTGCATTTGTCCTTATTAAACTTCATCCTGTTTACTTCAGACCATTTCTCCAGTTTGTCCAGATAATTCTGAATTATGAGCTTATCCTTCAAAGCAGCTCCCAGCTTGGTATCATCTGCAAACTTAATAAGCGTACTCCCTATGCCAACATCTAAATTGTTGATGAAGAACAGAACTGGTCCCAAAACATATCCCTATTGAGCCCCACTTGCTATACACTTCCAGCATGACTGCAAACCATTAACAACTACTTTCTGAGAACAGTTATCCAGCCAGTTATGCACCCACCAATAGTGGCCCAATCTAAGTTGTATTTGCTTAGTTTATTCACAAGATCATGCGAGACCATGTCAAATGCTTTATTAAAGTCTAGATATACCACATCGACCACTTCTCCCTTATCCACAAGACTTGCTATCCTGTCAAAAAAAGCTATCAGACTGGTCTGGCATGATTTGTTCTTTACAGATCCATGCTGTTTCTTACCTATCACCTTACTTTCATCCAGATATTTGCAGATGAATTCCTTAATTATTTGCTCCATTGTCTTTCCCGGCACAGAAGTTAAACTGACTAGTCTGTAGTTTCCTGGGTTGTTTTTTCCCTTTCTATAGATGGGCACTATGTTTGCCCTTTTCTGGTCTTCTGGAATCCCTCCTGACTTCCAGGACTTTTCAAAGATGATAGCTAAAGGGTCAGAAATCATCTCTATCAGCTCCTTAAGTATTCTAGGATGCATTTCATCAGGCCTTGGTGACCTGAAGACATCTGATTTTTCTAAGTAATTTTTAACTGTTCTGTATCCTCTAAACATATCCCATTCCCACTAGCATGCATTATGCTAGGCATTTCTGCATTTGGCCTTCTTGGTGAAGACTGAAACAAAGAAGTCATTAAGCACCTCTGCCATTTCCAAGTTTCCTGATACTGTTTCTCTCTCCTCACTGAGTAGGTGGCCTACCCTGTCCTTGGTCTTCCTCTTGCTTCGAATATATTTATGGAATGACTTCTTGTTACCCTTTTTGTCTCTAGCTAATTTGAGCTCGTTCTGTGCCTTGGCCTTTCTAATCTTGCCCCTGCATACACACATTGTTTGTTTACACACATCTTTTGTGATTTTTTATATGACTCCTTTTTGATTTTGAGATCATCCATGATCTCCTGGCTAAGCCATCGTGGTCTTTTATCATACTTTCAGACTTCAAACTCTCTCAGACAAAGAGTTAATGGGCACAAAACAGACATCAAAACATTCCTGATCCACAAACCAGTTAGTCTACATTTTAATGGAATGGGCCATTCTGTTAATGACTTAAGAGTCTGCGTTTTATTGAAGAAGAATTTCCAGTCTGCTTTACAAAGAGAAGCTCCTGAACTCTCTTTCATATTCAAATTCAACACATTAACAGGTGGTTTGAACCAGGATGCACTTTCTGGGACATTATAGGGGCTCTTTGGCATACTTGGCTTTATCTAATTCTTGACTCCCCGCCCCCCCCCCCCCGGCCCCTCTGCTCTCTGATTTGCTCACCTTGATAATTTTTTTTCTGATTTGTCAACCTTGATTACTGTTTTTGGTTCTCTGTGCCTTAAATATTGAGTCTGTTCTGGTATGGCTATGGTCTGAAGAAGTGGCTCTGTCCCACGAAAGCTCACCTAATAAATTATTTTGTTAGTCTTTAAAGTGCTACTTGACTGCTTTTTTGTTTTGATAGTATATAGATTAACACAGCTCCTTCACTGTTACTAATTATTGCAGCGTTTCACATCTTTTGCTCCTTCTGTCAGCAGTTCACAAATGGATCCCCCCTCCCTCCCACCAGAGATGGTATCTCAGGATGGGGCTCCAGACATGAGATAGTGGTGATGTACGTAAAAGTGTTTGACGCCGCTCCTGATTCTGAAAGCATCCGATAAGATCGCGATCCATAGTCTATGCAGACTGAAGGATGCCTACTACTACTACTACTACTACTACTAAGTAAAAGTGTCTACATAGACAATGTGTCATCCTAATTACATGAACCAATGCAGTATGCTTCTTGTGGAGGTGGAATTAAGTGGATCAAGTCGGTGACTTACATTGTTAAAAACTGTATTTTAGTGTAGTGTTTCAAGGGCAACTTTAAAATGAAGAATTAGATGAGCCTTTCCATTGTTTTTTGTTAGCTTTTGAGCAAATTAAAACAATACCTACGTAACTATTTCGGAAAGCTCTCATTCCATAAGACACTGTTACAGCAATTACGCTCCTTCAGGGGAAGAGAGAGGATTGCTCATGGCTGCTTGGAAGACTATGGCCACGCTGCTCTCAGGGTGGGAGCGACACACAGCGTGCAAGCCCGGGGCGTTAAGCAGAGTGGGTGGGAAGGGGGCCCGGCTCTCCCCGCGGAGCCGCTCTCCCATCTCCAGTTACCCCAGAGGGCCGCGGTCAGGCGCTGCTGAAACAGGGGGGCTGCACTGCTCCACGCCTCGTCCGAGAGGGGCTCTGCGCGGCAGCCGCCCTCCGGGTGGAATTTCCAATACTGCTCTTGGGGGGACGCTGCTGCTGGCACATCCCGCCCCCCCCCCCGTCCTTCCTCCCCCGGTTCAGAGTAGGCCCATCCTAAACACTACATCTCCCAGCAGCTCTTGAGGCAGAAGGCTCGCGCTGGAACACGTGGCCTACACTGACGTGCCCCTCTCCCCTCCCCCAACGAGGAGAGTACCCATTGCGCCTACGTCATGAGCTAGACACAGCGTCTGCGAGCCTCTGTGGGAAACTAGCTGGGGGTCAGGCACGACGAGAAGCCGCCAGTACTAACGCGCAGGGAAGGGAGAGCAGGCGGAGGGGCGTGGCCAGCACGAGGGAGGGGGACAGAGCAGAGCGAAGCGGTTGGCCGCAGGGGCCTGGCGTCATAGCAGCAGGCAGAGCGCGAGGCGTGCTCGGTGCGGTTGGGACCAACGAACGCAGCGCATGACGAGCCGTAAGAGAACGGCGGGGGGCGGGGTCTAGCTCGGCCCGTAGTGCTGGGCATCTCGCTGAGTGACAGCTGGAGTCCGAGTGAGGGAGCTGAGACGGGAGGTGCCGCGGCCGGCGCTCGCTCTCCCTACACGCCTCCCTGTGTTATGAGTCGGCCCTGAGAGCCGCGGTAGGGAGCCCAGCCCAGCAGGAGCCCGGCGCGGCCCGGGGAAAACTGGGTCTCGCTTCTCACCGCCGGCCAAACCGATGACTACGGCAAACTGCGGCGGCACCGACGAGTTCGACTTCAGGCTGATCTTCGGGGAGGACGGGCAGCCGGGCCCGGGGCCGCCGCTGGGGCCTGCCGGTGAGTCTCTGCGCCGGCTGTCGCGGCCTGCTTTTCCACCGCCCGATGAGGGGCCTGGCTGGGCGTAGGGCTCGGGGAGGGGAAATGATCTGGGTCGGGGGGTCGGGCTGAGCTGTGGTGAGGGGCCGAGACTTTGAGTCCCCTTGCGATGTACCGCCGCGGCGGGTGCTGCTCAGCCGCTCTCCCTGAGCCCGGGGCGCTGGCTGTTGTAGAGAGACTCGCGCTCGGGCAAGCGGCTTCCCCGCCTCGGGCTAGGGAGCCGGGCCGCGGAGGCAAAACGCGGGGGTGGCCCAGGCACCTCGGCACCGGGCTCCCTAGTTGTCTGTGAAGCGCTGGAGACCACTCCTGTAGCCTGCTCGTACTTGTGCGGTTCAGGGGCTGTTTGCCTCCTTCCCTAATAACTTCTAAAATCGGGCCTCGAATACCTGGGGATGGAGGGGTCATTTGTATGTGCCGTGAACCTCGCTGGTTTGTTTAAGGAGTAATGTAGTATGGGTTCTCGCCCACCGGTGTAACTTTCCAAGTGAGAAGTTGGGTTACGTTGAAGCTTATGGCTGTTTGTTTGTTTTTACATGTAGGAACTTGCATCACCAAATCGTGGAGGGACCCAAACTGTGTTTACTGAGTTAATACGGTGGCATGTTTAGCTTAGTTTTGGGACTTTGCTGAAAAAAAATATTTTGTCTGTGAAATACTGCTGGCATACTGTCACTCTGTTCTCTCAATTGCTTTCATTCAGCCATTTGTGAAGTAGCGAGACCTTTATGTTATCAGATTAAATTGATAAAAATGCTTGAATTTTAATATGTATTTTAGCATGTTTTGTAAGGTTGTATGATTTTAAATAGTTCCCAGACTTAAGTAAGTCACATCATTGCTCATGTAGAGCATTTCAAATGGGCACTTCTTTCATTCTCACAAGACTACTGCTCTTCCATGATTCCTTGCCTTTTGTTAATCAAATAAGTACCTTACGGTACTGTATAAATAGTGTGTGTATAGCTCAAAAGAGGAGGGGGTGAATAAAAAAACTGCAGTGACTGTGAATGGAATATGGAACAGTGTCATCTAGTGAAAATAAGAAACTTAAAATGGAAGTTTTCTCTATAGACAGTGGCAATCAAGAATAAAGCATCATGTTTGAAATTAATATGGGGAAGAAAACCAAACTGCTCAAAATTGAACAGGTATTATTAGCTTGAATGGCATAAGTTAGTGAAAGCACTTGATCAACTATTTTTACTACTGCATTACAAGAACTTTTTTTGCCAGAACATTATTAGCTGAAGACATTTTTAGGCAACCCTGTAAACTAGTTATTGGTCTGTTCCTCACATGAGCCAATTTGTGTTAAGACAAGGGCTGCATAGGTTTGCGTATCCCATAAGGTGATAGGGATTGGTGTGCTCCAGAGCAATCTGAGGCTCCTAAATACATACTTATGGGACAGAGGAATTAGGACAGGTCTCTGCTTCCAAATACTGTTATAGAAGAAATGCCACTACTCAGCAATTCTGCTTGAATAGATGATGATAATTGGAGGCGAGTTTTGCAGTATGTATTGTTTTTTGTGTGGTCAGATTTGTAACAGGATATTTGTCCTGTCAATTTTTCATTTTATGAATAGTAAACTATTTTAAATCCTTATTTAAATAACTGAGTGGAAGGTCTTGATGTAAATAATCAGTTCTAATCAATATTGGATCACATTTTGTTGGTGAGAGAAACAAGCACTAGAGCCACACAAAGTTGTTTTTCTAGTCTGGGTAAGGTAATCCTAGTGTCACAGCAAAATTCAAGGTGGAAAGGATTGCTTAGCTTAAGTAGTTAGCTCATATTGTAAGGGATCATTCAAGATAGATGTATCTATCCCCTGGATGAACAGCCTTTAACTCAAACCTTATAGTAGAGATTAATGAATTCAGCATATGTTTTATTTAATGTTAAAAGAAATTATTTCTATATATTTTTAAAAAGACAAGGTGTTTAATTCAAAATCTAATTTTGATTTAAAAAATCCATTAAAAATCCATCCTGGCTTTATAAATGTGGTACTGGTAAAACATGGCAGCAGGAAAAGCTATAGCTATTTTAGTAGAAACATAACTTTTTAATGTTTCAGAAGCTGAAAACCAACTATAATTGTTTCTTAACCCTTTTAGGAAGCTTTTAGGATTGTTAATCTCTTCCCTTGTGCTGTGCTCCTTCCTTAAAGGAAATGTGCAATGGATGGGGGTGGGGGGGAAATTACTAGGTCCATGGGATAAATGTCCAACATGAACACTTTTTTGGTAAATTATAACAGAAGTTGTGTGACATGACATTTCTTGACTTTAAATTCACTGTGTTCGTTTACCTGGTCTGGAATACAATTGTGGAATGGACTATATATTTAAACTTAGTTTTGAAGAAATAAAAGCTTGCCCCCTTTTTACTGTATTTAATTTCATTCTTTTAAATATTCCTGTCTAAAAGATGTCAATTTAAGGCTCTGGGCACACTCACATTCATTTAAAAACCAAAATCAATCAAAAGCTCCCCAATCACATCATTATCATACAATAGTTCGTTAGAATTCCTGTGTAATGCTTAATTTTATGTTAGATTGCAGGAATCATGACCAACTTGATTAGCATAGTTGTGTTTGCACTGGTCAGTAATAGTAATTGCTCTTAGGATGGTGAATATGACAGATTGTTTAGAAGTATCCACCAATCTATAGTCTAATACTATAATCTTTAGTATTGTAATTTAGTTCCATTAAAGAAAGAGGGATCTCCCTTATTAACAAACTAGTCAGATGAGTTACAGGCTTGTGGGATAATGCAAAATTCTCAGCATAGTAAACTTTCATATCTTGCATTCTATCATCCAGAACTCTCAAATAACTGACATTTTAACCATAAATACATTTTAGTTATGTTTCCATTAGTATAGTAAATACAATACAGTAAGTTTACAGCATACAACACTACTGTTAAAGTATTCTGCATACATTTTTTCTTTTTCTTAATATCTAATCTTGTTGTTTTTCTTTAGTGTTATGCATAGCTAAGTATACCTCTCTATTATCCAGAATATTGACTATCCAGCCACCTCCTGGTCCTGGGGCTGCTGGATATGAAAGAGGTTGCTGTACCTCCTGTCCCTTCTTCTTGCCACATGGAAGATAGAAATAGTCTTCATTTTTAGAATGTGTAAAAGGCAAAACAGAAGCTCAGAATTTTAGCTTATAAAAGTTTTAGTTTCTCTTTGACTTGCATACTAGTAATCAGTGTTTTGCTATACAATTTGTAGAGGTCTAGACTGACCTGAACATATATTAAACCATAGACTTTATAAAACTAAAGCTCTTTCAGAATGACAGCTACTTATGGTGATTTTTAAAAGTTGTGCATAGTACCGTAACTTTTAAACTAGTATTGGAAGATTAATGATCTGTCACAATCCAGTAGATTTTCACTTGTATTATTATTCAGTTCTTCCAAGTGTTACTTTGTAATTTGTACTTTCAGAAGATGTAACTTGAAGATGAATGTGTTAGAACTAACCATGATCATTTCAAAATGTCGTTTTTTAGAAAAGACCAAGCTTAACTGTTCAAACTTTTTAGTAATATTTGACACTTGACAAGATTTAACAGTGAGTATTAAATGAAAAAGCACTGCAAGTGGAAATGAAAGGAAACATAATTTACAAAGTCAGAATACATTTAAACAAGGTAGCAACTGTGTATTAGATGCTGTCTGTTAACATTCTTTGTACCCAACTTGAGGCATATTGTCTTACTGGAGATGGCAATAAGTAATCTTTTATATAAAGTATTAATTTAGTTTATAAACAGCTGTATTTTTATTTTCCTTACAAAGGAGCCAGTCCTGGAAATTGATACAGCATACAACATTTCCCAGGTGGCCTGAATCCACAGAGCCTTTCCATCTGGCCCATGGAGCTGGCAGTGGCATCGTTTTGAAAGCTGGCTGTGCATCTCTGAGCTGCATGTGGCTCTGTAAAGAGCCATTTGCAGCTCTGGGTGCTGCTGCCACTCACTCTTCCTCCTCCGGCCCCCTGCCCTGCTGTGCTGAAAGAGTAGAACTCATTTTAAGTGGTTTAATGGCTGTCAGGAGGGATCCGGCCACTAAACCATCTAAATCCATTTAAGTCCATTATTTCAGCATGGCGGTGCAGAGAGCTGCATGCTGTACATGGGGCAAGGGTATAGGTGGGCTGTGGGGAACCACACAGTCACAGTGAAGAGGAGACGGTGGCTTGGTGACGGGGCAGTGGGGAGCAGCAGTATGCATGGCTCCTGTGTGAGGTAAGTGAATCCTGGGTTTGAGTCTGTGGGGAGTTAAGCCTGGGGGGGTTTGGGGCTATTTCATGTTTAGACCCTAGAACATGTAAAAAAATTGCCATGTGGTCCCTCCCAGTTGAAAAAAGGTTGGCTGCTTCTGTGGTTTCCAGTGCCTTGTAGGGTCAGACCCTGTAATAAGCAGATTTGGATGTATTATTTTTATCCAAGTGGAAGTGAACCTAACTTAAAAATTGCAGCTTGTTATGCTAGTGTTTTTTAAACTAGCTTTTCCAGTTGTCTGTGAGCCATTCATAAGCAATTTTGTTATTGATGATGTAGACAATATTTTTAGCTAACAGACCACTTTTATCCTTTGTGATAGCATAGAAATTTGATAAGCAGTCTTTTAACTTCCATCATGTTTTGCAGTATAATAGCATAGTGCAATGTACTGATTATGGATTGACATCTACGGGGTGGGGAGGAGGGCTACCATCCTGGTGAAGATTAGATGGATTAGATAACCTTAGCTTTGGTGTTTTGTTTTTGTCGAAAACAGTGTCTTTTGAAAATGCTGTTAAACAGGTTTACTCTTGACATTACTGTTCTGTAGTAGATGTGGAATTTGCAAAAATAGATGTTATATAGTTAGATGCTAATGCATTTCAAATGGATGGAAAGCTTACGTATTTCTTGCAATTCACCACACCATTTAACTGCCTGACAGAATGGTATTGCAACTAGTGACTTGATACTCACACCATTGCTTATGCTTTTTTAAGAGAGAACTTTCAATCTGCTTATTTTTAACAAAATAAAGCAGCAGAAAGGTAGCACTTTAAAAGACTAACAAAATGATTTATTCGGGAATGAGCTTTCGTGGGGCATACTCACTGCATCAGACTTCATCACGTCTGATAAAGTGAGTCTCTCCCACGAAAGCTCATTCCCGAATAAATCATTTTGTTAGTCTTTTAGAAAGTGCTATCTTTCTGCTGCTTTATTTTGTTGGAGTACAGACTAACATGGCTACCTCCCTGTCACATTTACGCTAGTTTTGGTCTTTTTAGACTCCAGTCCAACAGTGCAGTTGATCATCTGTAGAGTCCTATGGCAGACATTTATCTTAGCTAATATTTGCTTTTTTTTTGTTCTTTAGTTTTCAGACTTGATACTTTGTTTGCTAATTCATAGTTGTTGTGGAGTTTTCTTGTTCGTGTGTTTTGTTTTCCTTCCTCAGGACATTGAGTTATTTTCTAGATAGGAGAGACTTACTGTCTTTTTAAACAAATCTTTCTTTTTTTAAAGAAATATTTGCATGGCTACTGCTACAGTGACATCTGGAGGGATTTTTTTGATTTTAATTATGTTTATCTTGCGTACCAATGGAATATTTAGATTATTGAATGGCTATCCTGTACCTTTGGGTCTTTAAATACTTCTGATAGCAGCAACCCTTCTGCGAACAGCAAAATAAACCTTAATGCATAGTTTTGCAGTGTTAATTTCAATATATAGGAATGGTTTTACCATGTCACCATGTGGCACAGAGAAATATATAGCTTTTGTAGGTGTGCCTTACTTGTTGATCTGTGTATTTTTGGCTTTCTTGCACACAGGTTCTGATTTTTGTGCTCTCTGACGTCAATATTATTGGTGCAGCACATAATATTGTAATTTGCTGCCCAGCAGAAGCTGATGGTGCAGATAAGTTGGGTGCTACCTTTTTTTTTTTTTTTTTTTTGTGGGCTGGGAGGAGCAGGGGAAGAAGAGTTATCCTGACCAATGTGGGAGACTAGAGGCAATAAAAAGAGAGGGATCAAAATCTTCTCAGAAGGAAGCCCTGGGGCTAGGTAATTGGGATGAAACATTTCTCTTCCACTTGTCCTATTAACTAATTTCTTAAGTGAAATTTTGGGGTCAGATGCTGGGCCATAGCTGTTGTACACACACAGAATGTAGTGGATTTAAGTGTGTGCATAAGCAAAGACAACAAGAAGTTCTGTGGCACCTTATAGACTAACAGATAATTTGGAGCGTAAGCTTTCATGGGCAAAGACCTGCTTTGTTATGCTCCAAACGATCTGTTAGTCTATAAGGTACCACAGGACTTATTTTTGAAGATCTAGAATAACTTGGGTTACGTCTCTGATACTTGCATAAGGGGAGGTAGCACAAAGCTTATGTTTTGCACTCTATTAACCCTTGCATGCTATCTTTGTATAGGACATGATCCATGTGCTGAATTAAATCAGCTTTTTGAAGCAGACACATGGCACATTTGTTACTGAGCACTCTGCATGCTTGTGGCACTGTACAGATTAATAATAAACCATTCTCATGTATTTCTTCTCCTATCATAATTTGATTCAGACCTATGTAAGTGTGTGTGTGTGAGGGGTCTGATTCCCAGGCAGACTGTAACACAACTTTAATTTTGGTTAACATATTTGAACTTTTCCTAACATTTACACTCTGGTGATTTTTATCCATCTTTTAATCTCTGGGAAATTTTTCACACCTTTTTCCTCTTCTTTGTTTCCCATTTGCTGTGTTCTGTCTAGATCTAGTGTCTCTTTCATTCAACATCCCATTTCTTAGTAGCTGTTAGCTGTGCTGTTACTGCTTTGTTCCACTGTGCTTTAGTTTTGTTTTTTTTTTTTTTAAACCACATGTGCTCTGGATACAGTTGAGTGCTATTGGTATACTGTATAGTGAAAACTAGTTTGTCTGCTGACCTTGCAAGCATGTGATGGAAGGTAATACAGTACATTCTCAAAAAGCACTCTTTGCCCTTCCTTCCCCAAACAGCTGAGGAGAGACCCATCCTAGTTTGTGCTTGTGGTATTTGCTGAGGGAAGATGGGAACAGAACAGCTAAGTATCTCGTATATAAATGAAAACGTGTCTGTGGCAAAAACCTTGCCACTTCAGACCGAACTATAGAGGTATTTGAGGACTAGTTGGCATGGGGGAGAGCAAATGTGTGCTAAAATGAAGTATCCAGCATCCTTTGGTAAGCGGCTAACAGTACAACATTGTTACCCAGAATATTTCAGGAAATGAAAAAGATTGGGTTACTGAGGAAAGCTGATTTTTTTCAGACTTGTATTGGGAGATATAATAGTGTTTGTCTTAAAGAAATTTTATAGTTTTTGTCGTCTTGGATAAAGCTTGTGTAGTATGATTCCTATAGCCTACTGTGGGGGTGGGCAATAATTTTTCATGCGGGGGCACTCCAAGAATTTGGTAAGTTGTCATGGGTCACACTTTTCTATGATATTAATAGGGAGAGTGTGGGGTCTGCGATGGAGTTGGGTGCAGAAGGGAGCTTAGGGTATAGGAGGAGGTTGGGGCTGTACTTGTAGGCTCTGGCCTGCATCTGACAAAGTGGTTCTTTGCCCATGAAAGCTTATACTCCAAAATATCTCTTAGTCTGTAAGGTGCCACAGGGCTTCCTGTTGTTCTTACAGATAATGTGGGTTTTGCTTTGAATCTTAATTCCCTTTGTGTGTGTGTTTTGCTTGTGCTCTACAGCTACATGATAGTCACAAACTAAGATTAGATAGCACTAAAGGAATGAGTGGGCAAATTAGTAGTGTTGATTTTAAAGAAGTGAGTTGTATGAGTAGATTGCACCTCACTTGATACTGCTGTGATGTGAAAAGCCAAACTGTGCTTGCCAACATAAGTAAGGGAGGTGTTGTCTAATGCTGCCCTTCTGGGTCAGGGGAGCAATGACAGAGGAGTGTTGGCAGCAAGCCCAGTGTCTAAAACAGCATCCAAGTCATTGCATTTGCCCAGGCATGCCGTGTGAAGTTCAAATGACAGTCTAATTTAAGATGACTGAAATGATCAGTAAAGCTTAATAAAATCACAAGCAGGAACAAGCTTTTAACAAGCCAGCACTGTATTCCAGCTTGAAAACATGTCTGCTTATATGTGCCATATACAGTTCATATGCAATATTGTATTATAGGATTTTTCTCAGCAGTTGGACTTTCCCAAGTTACTTGGTTAGAATATGACTGAATTTGGAAAAATGTAGAAAGCACTAAGTAGACTTGTAGTCTGTATTATAAGCTGTACATTTTATTAATTGGAAACAGAACAGCTGGAATGTAATCATGTACAAAGTTGATTTCATTAAATATCTCAGTGACGTTGCTTGAAAACAAATCCCAAGTTGAACAGGTTTCAGAGCCTGCTACCCAAATGGCTTTGTGTCCAAGACTCTGAGAGGAAACAAAATGGACATTTTTTAACGAGCTTTTAATTTTAATATGCACATCATGAGGTGAGGCAAAATATTGTTGGTAGTCTGAAGGGTAGCTGTTAGCCTGTAGCTTCACAAATAACAAGCAATCCTGTAACACCTTAAAGGCTAAAAAATTTACTAGGTCATGAGCTTGTCATTTAATTTTTTTTCTACTTTCCTGTGTGGAAAAACAGCCTATGGATTTGTAATAGTTAATGATAATATGGTAGTTGTGTGTGTTCTACAGGCTCATAAAATGTTCTGAACTCTCCCTGAGCCTTATATGATGATAACCTGCATCTTAGGAAAATATTATAGTGATTGTGGTGTTTAATATACTCATTCTTTTACCAGAATCCTTACCTTTTGTTAGATGCCTACCTTTCTCTGCATTATTTTAGAACGTGGATACATATCTCTCTAGTATGAGTTCACTTACATTCTTTCTTATTTTAAGGGGAAAAATGACTGAACATCACTTCTTTAGAAAACTAGAAGCAGAGCCCCCCCCCCTTTTTTTTTGTTGGTACTAAAAAAAATTTGGTGTACTACTTTGTAAGCCATTTCTTTTGAATGAGATCACGGGTAATTTAATATATATTTGTATATCGTTGGGATTTTAAATTCTCTTGTGACATAAAAGTACTAAGGACAGCAGTTGTAATTGTTCTGAGTTAATAATAAAATTATGTTTCATATACTTCAGTCACTATCAGTAATGCTTTCAGATAAAATGTTTGAGTGCTTTTGGGGAAAAACTAGAAGCTATTTGCTGCCTGTAATAAGCTAGTATATGACATGTATGTTGTATAAACATCTTAAGGGCAATGGCTTCTGTCAGTCTGCTGGATGTGGAGAATCAGTGATAGCAAGATTGCATGAAAGTTTCAACAGTTGTTTGGGGTGTCTGTATTGCTGACTCAAGGCTTCGCCCTATTGTTCCAAACAAGTGCTGAAAGGATATATATGGCAGTATAGTCATATTTTAGAGAAAGTACTTAGGCTATCGTGTTCCTTCCTTGTAAAGAAAACTGCCTTGCTTTATCTGTACAGGCTTCAGATTAGCAGATATTAGGTAAAATATTTTGAAACCTCCAGCTTGTCTATAAATAGTGTAACTTTATGAAAAATGCTTTGGGGATATACAGGCATAGACATAGAATCATATAACTGGAAGGAATCTTGAGAGAATCAAGTCATGTCCCCTTCACTCATGGCAGGACCAAGCACCTCTGACAGGTGTTTGTCTAACCGGCTCTTAAAAATTTTCCAGTGATTAAATTGCCTAGGAGGCTGTGGAATCTCATTCCAGTCTTTTGCTACCCTGCACTTTACAAGTGTGGAGCATATCCCAGACCTTGGAAGTCATCTTTCCACTAAATTCAACATTGACATGGAAATCCAGCACTGTCTGAGGTTGTGCAAGCTCTGCTTTTGCCTGTCTGAGACAAAGAGTCTTTGAGAACTGGGATAGCTGTGCTAACACAAAGCTCCTTGTATAAAGTGGTTGTTTCAGTGCTACTGCATGCATGTGAAACTTGGACAAGATACAAGAAGGCACTTGAAAACATCAATGCTGCATCAAGAAAATCCTGACTATCTCTTGGGAGGATAGGTGCACAAACACTAGCATCCTGAAAGAGTCAAACATAACCAGCATTGAAGCCATTATCATTCACCAACAACTATGTTGGACTGGACAGATGGTTTGGATGTCTGATCAGCTCCTCCCAAAACAGATTCTGTTCTCCGAGTTGGAGGAAGTATGGAGGAGTGTTGGGGATCAGAGGAAGTGATATAAGGACATGCTGAAGTTGACACATAGGAGAACTGTGCCTCAGGACCATTGCCAGTGGAGAGTGGTAATCCATGATGGGTGGCACCGTTTGAGAGGTTCTGCCACAGTGCAGATGAGGAGAGGTGGAGAAGAAAAGAGTGGCAACAACTGCCCCATGATCCTCCAGCACCTGCCCCTTCTGTGATAAGACTTGCAGCTTCAGAATCAGCCTGAGGAGCTGATATCAGACTCACAAATAGGAGAGTTACTTGAAGACTACCTGCTTTTTATTGGGTGACCACAGAGAGTGAAGATAGTTCAGAGCTTTTCCTAATGTTGAGTCTAAACCTTGCTTTGCTTCAATTCAAGCCCATTGTTTCTTGTTCTGTCGTCAGTGGTTAAAGAGAATAATTTTTCTCCCTCCTCCTTGAAATAACTTTTTGGTACTTGAAAGCTGTTATCCTGTCCACTCTGTCATCTCTTCTCCAGACTAAACTCTCTCTTCTCTTGGCAGTCACTCGTTAACATGTAGAGGACAGCTTCATGTTACCCTCCACATTTTCCAACGGTTCTCTGACTTCAAAAGCAGGTACATTGAGGTTGCCCTGTCAGTGGGGGTTGGTGGAGCACCCAGGTCTCTTTGATGCTCAGTGTGAGGCCAAGATTCTCATGTTTTGGTGAAGGCGCTTAAGATGATCTGACGAGCTCCAGGAGAAATAGCAGCAACTATGTTGTCATCCACATATTGGATGTCTTGCTTTTAGCCTTCTGTCTCCTGTGATTGACGAGCTTTCCAATTATTTTATAGACAATATTCATGCCATCTGAAAGCGTGCCATCAGTGAGGTGAAGGGTTATGGCAGTGAAGATGCTGAACAGTGATGGGGCAATGATGCAGCCTTGTTTAACTCCTGTTTGAACTTCAAAGGGGTTGCTTTGGGATCTGTTCTGGTCTGATGAAGCAGGTCTTTGCCCAGGAAAGCTTATGCTCCAAAATATGTTAGTCTATAAGGTGCCACAGGACTTGTTGTTGTTTTTGAAGATACAGACTAACATGGCTACCTGTCTGACATTTGGGGTCTGTTGTTGCTCAGTACTGTGGCAGTCATATTGTTTAAGATACTAGTGAATTTTTTTGGAGCAGCTGATCTTTGAGAAAATGGTCCGTAGAGTGCTGTGATTGATTGAGCTGAACACTTTGGTTAGGTCAGTGAAACTCATGTATAAAGCTTGGTTTTGTTCATGTTATTTTTCTTGCAATTGCCAGGAGGTGAAGATCATATCTCCTGTTCCTCGGAGTGATTGGAAGCCACACTGGGAGTCTGGTAGAATTTCTTCTGAATGTGGCAGGAGTTGGTTCGCAAGGATCTGAGCTAAAGTTTTCCCTGCCATTGCCAGGATATGCCATGGAAGTTTGACAAGTCAGACTTTGGAAACTCAGTTCTTTCAATCTGCCCTCCTTCAGTCATGTTTTCTAGACCTTTTATTGCTCTCCTCTGGATCTTCTATTGTTCACATAACACATTGTTCTGTTGTTCCAGGTTTTTCAATGGAATAAGCTCTCTGTGGATTTGTTTTTGGCATGAGAAGATTGATGCAGGAGTGGACTATGGCAGTCTTAGTTGACCTCCTGTTGTTGTAATTTTTATCAGACTGATACACAGGAAATTGAATGACCAGCCACTTTGCTCTGAGAACATATTGCGAAGGAAAACCCCTCCTTTTTGGCTTCACCCCAGAGCTTAGAAGGGCCCCATCAAATCCACTAGCCACAACCTACATAGAAGAGTTAATGCAGTCCTGAGTCTATGGTCTTTCTCCCCTGGCGCCCCCATGGGGCTGGAGAATGAGGGGAGTGTTTTCTCTCCTCACCCACCAGGCCCCCACTTCTCAATTAGGAGCTACATCTGTGAAGGTTGTGGTTTGTTTTTGTTTGTCTTTTCCTTCTGTCTCACTGCAGGGCCAAGGTGTTGAGGATTGTGGTGTGTAGTCCAAGTGCCGATGATACTACTTAAGTCACTGATAGTCCTACTTACACAGCTTCATTAATAAAGATGTAGAGATTGACCCTTTGACTTTAACAGTTCAAAATGGAGTATGGAGACATCAAGTACAAATTCATTGTTAGGACAGTTATGAGTTTTGAATGCTTGGCAGTGACTTATATTTGTGTCGTAGCTGTGCATGTAGCTAAGGGAACATTAATTCATATTTTCAAAAAGACTTTATTGGTGACAGCTGATCAAAAATCTTTTTTAACCGCTGGATCAGGGAATGGGATATTTTAAAAAAATTTTTGTTAAATCATGTTTGCAAATAATACATATGCTTTTTGTGTGTCAGATGTTTTATGTAGATATTCAGTGGGCTTGATTATTTCTCTAACTGGTCCCATTCTGATGCTCTGCTCCTTTACAATTTGAAATTTGTATTTGCCTAAAATCAGGATAATTATAAGGACATCTCTTTTACAGTTGAAGTGCAGCCCATGAAGCTCCTCCTGTCCTCCCCATTGTCTACCAGACCCAGAGTTGGGGTTGGGCAGGCTCAGGTTTTTCAGACAACTGTTTGGCTTGTGGGTTCAGCAGGAGTGGAGCTAAAGCCCTGAACCCCTGCACATGCCTGCCACGGGACTACAGCCTCAAGACTTGCCTTCCTGCAGGACAGAAGACTCTTGTCCTACTACTCCACTGCAGGTGAGGGCTCCAGCTCAAGGTCTCAGCTGCATGAGGGGAGGAGGGATGTGTCCGAGCTCCCGCCTCACGTTCCATTGAAAATTAGCTCAAATGCACAGAATGGCACATGTGCCAGGGGTTGCTGACCCCTGTGCTAGAAGGTGAGATACATAAGAGAACAATACTCAGCTACAGATAAAACTACACTGTTGTCTCACAAGGAATAGCAGATGTAATCCATCAGTTGAACTGTGTTGTTTTTGTTGAGTTGTAGCTTCTTGTTCATACCTGTACGTTTCTTTTTCAGTTTATTGTTGTTTGTACAGCTACTGTGGTGGAAAACAGTACTACTGAAATTTCAGGAAAAAAAATTTCTGTTGGAAATGAATTGCTTAGGAAAATCTTTGATGGGAAAATTATCTATTCTACTTCACTCTGAATATATAAAAGCAGGATTCAGTTTCATACTTCATAATGGTGTGAGCTGGATTAAACCTGGTTATGCGTTGCATTAAAACGTTGCAAAATGTGAATGTCATCCACTTAAACTGTGAGGCCGTTTCTACACAGGCCACTTCTTTCGGAAGTGGCATGTTAATACACGGAGCGAAAGATGCAAATGAGGTGGGGATGCAAATTCCCCGTGCCTCATTAGCATAATGTCACGTGATTTGGAGCCTGGAAGACCGTCAAAAATTTTCAGGAAGAAGGGGCCTCCGAAAGGACTTCCTTCCAGAAGCCGCCCCCCTCCAGAGGCCCCTTCTTCCTGAAAATTTTTGACACGGGCTCCAAATCACGTGACATTGTGCTAATGAGGCACGGGGAATTTGCATCTGCGCCTCATTTGCATCTTTTGCTCCGTGTATTAGCATGCCACTTCTTCGGAAGTGGCCTGTGTAGAAACAGCCTGAGAGAGTTCAGACACCTTCCCTTAAAAAACGGCCTAGTAGCACCTTACCAAGAATTTTGAATTGTTTGGTACGAGGAGCTTTTGCTGAATTTTTTTGGGTAGGTGAATGAGGCAGAACACACACACTGAAGATGGACAAGAGTAGACAGGGCAGAGGCAAAAAAAGCAAGAAGACCTCACAGGCAACTGTTTGCACAGTGTGATCCTGTAAACAACTAGGCTGTGGCCACACTTGGCCAAAATTTCAAAAGGACCCTGCCCATTTTGAAATCCCCTCATTCCCCTCTGCTGAGAGGAATAATGGGATTTCGAAAAGAGAGGGTTCCTTTTTGAAAAGGACCCCCATGTAGCTGCACCGAGCTGCGCACTTTCGAAAGCGGTGCTTGTGAAGTGCTGCGGCCAGAAGCATCCTAATGCTAATGAGGCGCTGAATATTCAAATCAGTGCCTCATTAGTAATCTTTGAAATGGCCATTTCGAAGTTTTGGCCAAGTGTGGCCATAGCCCTATAGAGAAAATGCTTTTGGGTTTATTGCTGATTGTAAGCTAAGAAACTGCTCCTTTTGTTCTTCCTCCTGTGTTCAGAGAAGCACATCATTGTACATTCTTCAGACATTTAACAAGAGATCAAATTAGTGGATTCCATCAGTTTCTGCTTCCAAATGGAGCATGCCTAAGCACCCCAAACTTTGAATAGCCACTCAAATTGAAAAGGGCCATTAACATGCTTTCTTTTTTAAGAAGAATGGTGGCTCAAAGTATTTCTCTTCTCTGGTATTTGCTACCAGAATCCTAACTCTGTCATGTGAGTTTTATTGCTATAGGCTTTTAGTAGAAACCATGTTTTGCTTAAGGTTGTACAGGAAGTTATGGCAGGATTTTTAGCATAAATTGTTTCAAAAAAGAGAAGTGAAATACATACAGACAAAGATTTTTTTTGTTTTAAAGAAATCATCTGATTCATTAATGTAAAATGGTCTCCATCAGCATGTCTTTCTCTCAGCACACTGGCTTCGTTCTATGAAACTGGAACAGAGAACTACATGTGGTCGCTAGTGTTTGGCAAATATGCATGCTACAGTATTGGAAAACAGCAGGGACGTAATGTTGTATGGAAATATCTATCCTCCCTATCTTCAGACAGGCAAATGGTTGTCAGGTAAAGGTAGATACTCCCCGCCCCCCAAGTATAAATCTAAATTTTCCGGCCTCCTTTTGAGGCGCTCAGTATTTTTCTTACCTCCATATTAATTAGATCTCGAAACTGTGTGTTGTCTGGATTTTCTGGGTGAAATTCTGGCCCAGTTGAAGTCATTGTGAATTTTACCCTGGGCTTCAGTGGGGCTAAGATTTAATGTTCTACTAACACAGCAAAGAACGACCTTGAGCATATCACTGCAGATTATGTGACTCTAGGAAGGAAGATCAAGGAATATGGAGTGCAAGTGCTGTTTTCATCCATCCTCCCTGTTGAAGGAAGGGGTCCAGGAAGAGATCGTAGAATCATGGAAGTAAATGCATGGTTTGTGCAGGTAACGTTGGAGAGAGGAATTTGCTTTCTTCAACCATGGGATTCTGTTTTGAGAACAAGGATTGCTAAGAAGTGATGGAATCTACCTAAAGAAGAGAGGAAAGAGCATCTTTGCACGCAGGCTTGCAAACTCAGTGAGGAGGGCTTTAAACTAGGTTTGTTGGGGGCCAGTGACACAAGCCTTGACACAAGCGGGGAAGGAGGAGGTACAACAAAGGAAGACCACTCGTTTAAAACGAGAAAGTAGGCAAATCAGCTTATTATCTAAGGTGTATGTCCAAATGCAAGAAGCCTGGGAAGCAGGAAGAATTAGAGGCCCTGACACAGTCTAAGAAGTATAAGGTGATTGGAATAATGGAGGCTTGGTGGGATTACTCGCATAACTTGAGTACTGTCATGGAAGGGTATAAACTGTTCAGGAAGGACAGGCAGGAGAGAAGAGGAGGAGTTCCCATTTATGTGGGAGATCAGTATGATTGCTTAGAGCTCCAGTATGTGGAGGGAGAAAAGCCAGTTGTATTTTGGGTTAAGGTTTGAAGTGAAAGCAACAGAGGTGATGTTATGTTTGGTGTCTGCTATAGGCCACCAGATCAGGTATATGAGGTAGATGAGGATTTCTTCAGACAGCTAAGAGAAGCTTCCAAATCACAGGCCCTGGTTCTCTTTGGCAACTTTAACCACCCAGGCATTTGTTGGGAGACCAATACAGCCACACATAGACAATCCAGGAAGTTTTTGGAGAATGCTGGGGATAACCTTTCTGGTACAAGTGCTGAAGGAACTGACCAGGTGCTGTGCGCAGCTTGACCTACTGCTCACAAAAAGGGAAGAAATAGAAGTGGGTGGCAACTTGGGTTGCAGAGATCAAGAGATGGTAGATTTCAGGATTCTGACAAAAGGAAGACAGGTGAGCAGTAAAATACAGACTCTTGATTTCTGAAGAGCAAACTTCAACTCCCCGGCCGTTTCTACACAGGCCACTTTCTCCGAAAGTGGCATGGTAATACACGGCCCGAAATATGCTAATGAAGCACAGATGCAAATTCCCCATGCCTCATTAGCATTAGCCATGTGATTTGGAGTCCAGAAGACCGTTCTTCCAGACTCCAAAACGCTGTTTAGAAGCGCGGCCCCGGGCGTGCTTCTGGAAGGAAGTCCTTTTTCCAGAGGCCCCTTCTTCCCAAAAATTTTCGGGAAGAAGGGGCGCCTGGAAGAAGGCCTTCCTTCCAGAAGCATGCCCGGGGCCACGCTTCTAAACAGCGTTTTGGAGTCTGGAAGAACGGTCTTCCGGACTCCAAATCACGTGACTGTATGCTAATGAGGTGCATGGAATTTGCATCCATACCTCATTAGCATATTTCAGGCTGTGTATTACCGTGCCACTTTCGCAGACAGTGGCCTGTGTAGAAATGGCCCCTGAGAGAACTGATGGGCAGGATTCCGTGGGAAGCTAATATGAAGGGGAAAGAAGTTGAGGAGAACTGGCAGTATTGTAAAAAGGCCTTATTGAAGGCACAGGAACAAACCTTTCTGATGAACAGTAAGAAAAGTAAATATGGTAGGCAACAGCTTGGCTTACAAGGGGAGTCCTTGGTGAGCTTAACTCAAAAAGGATGCATGTTAAGAAGTGGAAATGTGGACAGTTTACTAAGGAACATAAGAACAGCCATATTAGCTCAAACCAAAGGTCCATCCAGCCCACTAGCTTGTCTGCTGACAGTGGCCAATGCCAGGTGCCCCAGAGGGGGTGGACCAAAGACAGCAATCAAGCGATTGTCTCCAGCCTCTGACAATCAAAGGCCAGGGACATCATTCCTACCCTTGGCTAATAGCCTTTTATGGACCTAACCTCCATGAATTTATGTAGCTCTTTCTTAAATTCTGTTATAGTCCTAGCCTTCACAGTCTCCTCTAGTAAGGAGTTCCACAGGTTAACTATGTGCTGAGCGAAGAAGAACTTTCTTTTATTAGTTTTAACTCTGGTACCCATTAATTTCATTTGGTGTCCTCTAGTTCTTGTATTATGGGCACAAGTAAATAACTTCTCCTTATTCACCCTCTCCAAACCTGTCATAATTTTATATACCTCTATCGTGTCCCACTTCAGTCTCCTCTTTTCTAAACTGAAAAGTCCCAATCTTTTTAGCCTCTCCTCATACGGGACCTGTTCCAAGCCCCTAATCATTTTAGTTGCTCTTTTCTGAACCTTTTCCAGTGCAAGAATATCTTGTTTAGGTGACGAGCCCTCATCAGTACACATTATTCAATATCAAAACAAAAAAACAGTAAAGTAGCACTTTAAAGACTAACAAAATAATTTGTTAGGTGAACTTTTGTGGGACAGACCCACTTCTTCAAACCAAGATGTGGGCGTACCATAGATTTATATAGGGGCAGTAAGATACTCCTTGTCTTATTTTCTATCCCTTTTTTAATAATACCTAACACCCTATTTGCCTTTTGATTGCCTGTGCACACTGCGTGGATGTTTTCAAGGAACTATCTGCGATAACTTCAAGATATCGTTCCTGATTAGTTATAGCTAAATTAGCCCCCATCATATTGTAAGTATAGATCAGGTTATTTTTTTCCAATGTGTATTACCTTACACTTATCCACATTAAATTTCATTTGCCATTTTGTTGCCCAATCACTGTGAGGAAGAGTATCACTCACTCAGGAAGAGTATAAATAAATGGTTGAAGAATGTGTGTGTGGGGGGCGGGGGGGCGGTTAATCAGGAAAGTAAAAGCTGTAATACCAATTGTGCTAGCAAGGAATATGAAAGGCAATGAGAAGGGTTTCTACAGGCGTGTTAAGAATAAGAGGGTTATCAGGGAGGGTGTGGGGCTGTTACCGGATGAGGGAGGTAACCTGGTGACAGATGATGTGGGAAAGGCTGAAGTGCTCAATGCTTTTTTTGCCCATTTTCATGGACAAAGTCAGCTCCCCGACTATGGCACTAAGCAATGCAGTATGGGAAGGAGGTGGGCAACCCTAGGTGGGGAAAGAATGGGTTAAGAGCTATTTAGAAAAGCTAGAGGTATGCACATCCATGAGTATGGATTCAACACATGTAAGGGTATTGAGGCAATTGGCAGATGCCATTGCTGAGCCTTTGGCTATTATCTTTGAAAATTCATGGAGATTGGGAGAAGTCTCGGATGATTGGAAAAAGCAAATGTAGTGCGCATCTTTAAAAAAGGAAAGGAGGACAATCCAGGGAGCTATAGACTGGTCAGTCTTACCCCAGTCTCCAGAAAAATAGTGGAGATGATCCTCAAGGAATGCCTTTTGGAGCACTTGGAAGAGGGTAAAGTGATCAAGAGTAGTCAACATGGACTCATCAAGGGCAGGTCATGCCTGATGAATTTGATTAGCTTCTGTGATGAGGTCGCTGGCTCTGGATATGGGGAAGTCAGTGGAGGTGATATACCTTGACTTCAGCAAAGCTTTTGGTACAGTGTCCCACAGCATTCTTGCCCATAAGTTAAGGAAGTCCAGATTGGATACATGCACTGTAAGATGGATAGAAAGCCAGCTGACAGACAAGCTCAACAGGTAGTGGTCAGTGGCTCAATGTCTGGTTGGCAGTTGGTTTCAGGTGGAGTGCCCCAAAGATCAGTTCTAGGGCTGGTACTGTTCAACATCTTTATTAATGATCTGGATGAGGGGATGAATTGCACCCTCAGCAAATTTGCTGATGACCCTAAGCTAGCGGGAGAGGTAGATACATTGGAGGGTAGGGATAGAATCCAGAGAAATGTGGTGCGATTCAAAAAGAAGTGCATAGTCCTGTGCTTGAGATGGAAGAATTCCAAGCACTGTTACAGGCTGGGGACCGAGTGGCCAAGTAGCAGTGCTGCAGAAAAGGACCTGGGGATTACAGTGGATGAGTGGCCAAGAAGGCTAACGGCATATTGGGGTGCATTAGGAGAAGCATTTCCAGCAGATCTAGAGAAGCTGTTATTCCCCTCTACTCAACACTGGTAAGGCCACATCTGGAGTGTTGCATCCAGTTTTCGGCTGCCTGGTATAGAAAGGATGTGGACGCATTGAAGCAGATTCAGTGGAGGGCAGTGAAAATGATTAAGGGGCTGGAGCACATGACCTGTGAGGAACAGCTGAGAGATTTGGGCTTATTTAGTTTGCATAAGAGGAGACCGAGGGGTGACAGATGGCAATGGTCTGAAGTTAGAGGGAGCAGTGTAGATTAGGTATTAGGAGAAACTATTTCACTGGGATAATGGTGAAGCACTGAAGTTTATTGCCTAGAGAGATGGTGAAATCTCCAATTCTAGAGGTTTTTTAAGTCCCGGCTTGACATAGTCATGGCTGGGATGATTTAGTTGGGATTGATCCTGCTTTAGGCAGGGGACTGGACTAGATGATCTCTTGAAGTCCCTTACAGCCCAATGATTCTGTGTGTCTGATTAGTAATTGAATCTGAAAGCATGTAACTTCTGCATATAACTAAATGACACTTTACTAGATTTGTTCATAACTAGTTGTTGGCTGGATGTGTCTTCTTGAAAGAACTGATCATACACTATAAAATGAAGGTATCTTTACACTTCCCCAATTCCCCATCTCCAGTAAGATGAACAGCAGTCTGTAGAACAGCGGTGGGCAACCTGCAGCCTGAGGACCATGTGTCCCATTGGAGTTCTGTGTGTAATCTGGGAGACCATATTGTTTAGCATTGCTCACATGCAAATTTGACAGATCCTCTTTGTTTTCATCCACATAGGGTCTCTTTTTGTGACACACCTAAAGCCAGGACACATGAAGTCAGGTGCATGTTGATTGCACACAATGTTGTGAGAGCCATGCACTTCCTCTGCATACATCAAAGCGCTGTTACAGTTCAGTCTACACACTATGCAAATTCTAGATATGCAAGCATAGTTGGCAAAACTACTCTATCCTGGGAAACAGTCTTGCAGCCAGCTGAGAAAGAGGGCTACTCATGTGGCCTACTTACTAGATTAGGTTGACCCTCAGTGCAGTAAAAGGAACATGCTATCACTTTGCCCGCCTTTGTGACAAATTGACATACACCCTGCAGTAATTTCCTCAGTTGGACCATTAATCAAGACGTTTATGTATCTAGCAGCAACCCCTTCTGAATGTCTTGTGAGATGAACTGCAACCAAAGAGATCTTAACCCAGGCTTCTTAGCTGGGAAGTGAGCTCTGTGTGAACTTGGCCCAGTCCTGAGTTTCCATTTCACTTGTAGATCATTTACCCTGAAGGCATTTCGAATTCTGAGGGCTTTGCTAGAGCTGGGTCTTCTGCAAAGGCCATCCTGCCAACTGCATTTCTTCTCCAGACAGTGTAAAGCCTCCAGTCATACAGCAGTTTAGAAGGTCCTTCCCTAAGATCCTTTCCTAACTTGTCTTCGTACTTCTGTTCTTTGGGAGCCTCTCTACAAACCATGTTGGTTGCCGTTAATGAGATCCAGTGGCTAGTGAGCTACCTAAGGAGTTGTAATTACTTAAAGGTGCTCAAAAATGAAGATTTTTTTTTTTCCTTAAAGAAGACCGTGGATGGCGTGGACACTGTCTAACCTTTTAACAGAATGGCTGGCCCTTCTAGTCTGTAAGAAAATTGCCAAAAAGAGTTTATACATCTTCTCCAAAAGTTGACTATATTTGCTACAGCCAGTGAGGACAATTGTCTAAAAGTATATAGTTTCAAGTTTAGATGTTTTCATGTTGCGGGACAGAAACAAACTTCTGTATAATAGGTCTATAGCTCACTTACGGGCCAGATGAAAATTAGCTTACTTTCCAGGTATGTGGGATGTTGTAGATTACATTTCTGATTATATCATAAATATCTATGCATAGTATGTTCAAGAATTCCTGCAATTGGCAAGAAAATTGCAAATAAAGATGATTTGAAGATGTGTACAGTCACAGACTACTACATCATCTTTTTTACCTTTAAAATTCTCAGTGTGGTAAAGCTACTTTAGTCAAAATACCTGTCTGCATGCAGTATGTGTTCTATGCAGAGTTAGTGAGATAGGAAGGCAGAATTCCAATGGGAAATGCCTGTTTTAAATTTACTCCTTCTTCTAATACACCAAAGCTGTGCTTAATTTTTTTATTACTAATCCAGAGAACTGCTATGTTAGAAAAGTACTGTAAAGGCTTTATCTGGCAACTGGAGGAGGGGGAGTCAAAATTTCCAGTTGACTAAGAGGGAAGGATTTGGGATGCAGGAGGGTGGAGAATGTGGTGCACAGGATCTGGGAGGAAGTTTGGGGGCAGGAATGTTGGGAGTACTGGATCTGGGCAGCGCTCACCTTGTGTGGCAACATGTTCCTACTTTTCTTAGGTGGTGGTTTACTTGTAAACTGCTGTATTAATACTATATGCCCTTAGATTTTAATTTATTGGAACATCAGCTGTAGCTTGTTGCCAAAATTTTGGCCCCCTGATTTTTGTAATAGATGTCGTGAATCCTTTTATTGATGTCAATTCTTTTGTTTTGCAAGGACCAATTTGTTAGTAATAAAAAGCTTCTCCCTGTGTGGGGATCTGGGCAGGAGAGCGGGTGCAGGAGTAGTCTTAGGTGTGCAGGGTCTGGGTGACAAGTTGCAGCTTATCTGTGAAGGACCCTGGAGATGTTCATGGCTCTGTGCCCCCTCCCACTCCCAGGCATCATCTCTTGCTGCTCAGAGCTGTGGGATAAAGGGTCTTTTAATCTGTTCCTCTTGCTATCTTTGAATGTAGCTCATTGTTCAGACTAGCTTCCTGCCAGTGTTTGTTTGAATGCAGCCTCACCAGTGTCAAAGAAAGGGGCATAATCACTTCTCTTGATCTGCTGGCAGTGCTCCTACTAATGCACCCCAATATGCCATTAGACTTCTTTGCTACACAGGCACACTGCTAGCTCATCTCTAGCTTCTCATCCACTGTAATTCCCAGGTTCTTTCTGCAGAAGTACTTCTTAGCCGTTTGGTTCTCCGCCTGTAGCAGTGCTTAGGATTCCTCCGTCCTAAGTGCAGGATTCCGTACTTGGCCTTGTTCAAACGTCATCAGATTTCTTCTGGCCCAATCCTCCAATTTGTCTAGATCTCTCTGGACCCTGTGACTGTCCTCCAGTGTATCAATCTCTTCCTAGTTTAGTGTAATCTGCAATTTTTTGAGAGTGGAATTCATCGTCATTAATTCAGGTCATTTAATAAAGATGTTAAACAAACAGCACCAAATCCGACCCTGCGGGTTCTCCACTTGATACAGACTGCCAACTAGACAGAGCTGTAGATCGCTGCCTATTGAGCCTAACGATCTAGCCAGCTTTCTATCCACCTTGTAGTCCATTTATCCAGTCTATACTACTGTATCTTTCTGGTAAGAATACTGTGGGAGGTTACATCAAATGCTTTGCTAAAGTCAAGGTATGTTACATTCATGGTCTTCCCTGTATCTAGAGTCAGTTACTTCATCATAGAAGGCAGTCAGGTTAGTTAGGAATGACTTGTTCTTGGTGAATCTATATTGACTATTCCTGATCACTTTCCTCTCTTCCCAGTGCTTCAAAATTAATTCCTTGAGGACACCCTCTATGATTTTTCTGGGGACTGAGGTGAGGCTGACTGTCCAGTAGCCCCATGGTTTCTCCTTCTTCCCTTTTTAAAAGACGGATGCTACGTTTACCTTTTTCTAATCCTCTAAACCTCCCCCACTCACCATGAGCTTTCAAAGATAATGGCTAATGCTTCATGCCTCTGCAGTTGCATCAGCGAACTCCCTCAGCACCCTTGGATGCATTTGATCTGGCCTCATGGATTTGTGTGTGTCCAGCTTTTCTAAATAGTTCCTAACCTGTTCTTTCTCCACTAAGCGTTGCCCACCTCCTTTCCATACTGCAGCACTCTGAGACCTGACCTTGTCTGTGAAAACAGAGGCAGAAAAAGCAGTGAGTGCTGCAGATTTTTGTATGCCCTCTGCCACTAGGTTATGTCCCTCATGAATGATGTTCTGCTTGGTGACTGACTTACCGCGTTTGTGGGGGCTTTCATTTTTTAATTTTTTTTACTGCACATCAGGATGGTGCTTTTCTGTGCCTTTAATGAAGTTTCTTTAAAATACAGTCATCTCCCCTGGACTCCTTTTACCCTTATGTTAGCATCCCAGGGGTCCCTGCCCATCACTACCCTCAGAAAATCAGTCTGCTTTTCTGAAGTCCAGCATCTGTAGTTTTGCTGCTTTCCTTTCTTCCTTTGGTCAGGATCCTAACTTGACAATCTCATGGCTGCTTCCTAGCTTGCCCTCTACATTTACTTCCCTCTGCCAAGTCATCCCTGTTTGTGGGCAGTAGATGGAGCTGAGCCCAGCCCTTGGCTGGTTCCTTCAGTACTTGCACCAGGAAGCTGTCCCCAACGTTTTCCAGGAACTTCCTGGATTCTCTGTGTACAGTAATCCCTCAAGATACACAAGTGTTGCATTACACAGGGAGGGCTTGAGACATGGGTTGGGGGCCCTGGGAGGGGGGAAGAGGTTGGGGCCCATGGCCGCCGCTTCTTCGGGGCTGGGAGCACCCACAGGCGCTGCTTCCCTGGGGCAGGGGGCAGGGGGTTTTAGCCTGCCTGGCTGCTCACAGGGGCAGGCAGCTAAGTCAGCTTAAAAGCCTTCCCAGAGCAGTGCCTAGCACTGCCCTGGGAAGGCAGGGGAAGTGGGTCTTCGCCTGCTTGCAGCTGCAGGATGCTAGGCAGGCTGACAGCCCAGCAGCTTCACATTTTGAGAAGCTTGCATTAATGTGAGTTTCATGCAACATGAAGCTGTGTAAAATGAGGCTTTACTGTAATATTGTGTTGGTCTCCCAGTATCCTTGTTGATAAATTGTCATTTATCTGTTTGTGGCATGCCTTTCGTAAAAGTGTGGTGTCAAGGTGAGAAGGAATATTACTTGCAAGGACCATTGGGAACAGCTGATTTTGTAATCTCACTGAATATTCAGATTCGTATGGGGCATGCCTCTGACTTAAATCTCCTCTGGTTTGACTTGCAGCTCTGTTTTTAGAGAATATGCACTTCTAATGCTAGACACCCCCATAAGTGTGTGTGTGTGTGTGTAGAGAAATTTAGTCATACCTTTTTTCTTTCCTGAGCACATTGCTGTTTTCCTTTGTCATTTATGGAATTATATACTAGCGTAACATTCTGCTGTGTAGTTTGCAAAGGTACAAATTCAGATCAATGTATTATTAATAGGGCCCTATTACTGAAGCATTAAATCTATGAATAGAGTGGGAAGAGACTTGTGGAGTTGGATCATGTCTTTCCTGTGCTGCTGGAAGCACCCCATCAAAGGGGTCTTCCTGATGCCAAGTGGACAGTAGAGGGACAAAGCTTGTCCATCTCTTCCATAGCTTCTGGGAGTGAAGATAGAGCCATCTCCAAGTGCCTCCCCCTGCTGCAGGATGCTATCTGGGCAGCAATCTTAGGCTGCTGCAGCTTTGTGTGGGGCAGAAGTGTGGTGCTTTCTGCAGCTGTACAGAGAGAGAGAGAGAGAAGTATTTTTGCTCCCAAGTTGGTGAGGACTAGCAGTGAGGAGCCCTTTGCTGGGGGTGCGTCCAGGGGAGATCAGACCCACATCTGTTTCTTGGAACCTCCTGCGGTTGCAGAAGCTCTGCAGCTGTTTCCTTCAGAGTCCAGTTCTGATGGAAGCACACAAAGGAGGGTGACAGTCCCATGACCACCCTTACAACAGGTTTGTGATGTCCCCCACCCCCGCTTATAATCTTTTTGGTTCCGGACCCCACAATTACAATACTGTGAAATTTCAGGTTTAGTTCTACAGTGGCAGACTTTGAAACATTGAAGTTGTTGGGCTTCTTTTTTGTTAGTTTGTTTGCTGAGGAAAACATTCTAATGTACTTATTTAACCATGCATTATTTGAGGTTGGAGTCACTACTGGTAAATTAACTACTCTTAGGTGCTTTCTTATTGGAGTGGGCAAAATAACATGGGTGGTGGATTGGCTTCCAAAAGGTTGATGTAATAATTAACAAATTAGTTAAGTTATAATCATTTGGTGACTGTGTCTTAATTATCCATAATTCTTACATAACCATTTTCTCTTGGTGCAGACTTATTTCTGACATCTTCCCCCCTCCACAAATCACCATTTGCTTTTGCTTGCTTAAATTTTTGGTACTTGCCCTGGTCTTGGTCTTGTCTGACCTCTCTTTTATTTGTTCTTATATTTCTGTTTCCAGCAGTGGTACTATTACAGGGGTTGGAAAACTTGGGGAGGAAGGATCCTGGGGAAGCTGCATAGAGAACTTCTCTCTGCATTTAGCCCCGTAGAATCTTTCCAACAGTGGAAAGAAGAAAATTGTGTTGAGGGAAAAGTCTGGAGGAGGATGTTGAACCCATTTCCCTCTACAGGTTGAATTTCCCTTGTCCAGCACCCTGGGGATCTGACTGTCCCTGAATGGGGGAGTTCGTTAGACCAGTGTAGGTCAATTTTGGCCCCTCTACCGATGGACCCTGGTCTCTTCGGGGGTCTGTGGGCATACCTGGCTGGGCTCCCCTCCTGGTTGTCAGGCTCTGCTGCCAGCTTTGCTGCCTGGATCTGTGCCAGGCCTGGACTTTCTGGTCCAGCAACATCCATGCTTCTCTTGGAACAGAGAGACCTGGAACAGAGGGGGTTCAACCTGTATTTGTATGTGGGGAGAGGGGTGATTGTGCTTATGTACACCACTCTGAACAAGAGGAATAGCAGCAGCAAGTAGTTGGAGGTTTTCTTTAACAAGTAGTGAGTAGCAAGAGGTGGAAGATTCTAGTAGTAACAAGCAGGAGGGAAAGCCTTGTAGGCCATGCCCATCTTGGCTTGAAGATTTTATGTTTCTTGCTGATTGAGCTTTCCTAGTGTTGAGAGGAGGATGGGAGTTGCTGGTATACAACTGAAGAAAGCAGCTGCCAAGTATCTTTTCAGGGCTCACAGACCATAGATTTTATTTTCACCCCATTGTAATGGATTCAAAACTTCTAATTAGCTCTTGGAGGGACAAGACTTGGAAAACTTCAGCGTGGAAAACATTAGAAATTGAAGGATTTCCGGAACAGAAGTGCTTAGGAAATCTGTTATAGTCATTGCTGCATCAGCCACCTATGATTGACCTTTTTCTGGATGTTCATAGTCATATCTTCAGTGTACAGATTACAAACATTTTCTGTTACTGCAGTAGTTTAAAACATGATATGGTTTAGTAAGCATGTTGTTCTAAATTTAAAAATATATTTAATGGAAGGCTGGATTAAAATCAAGTGTAGTCTTTTTATACTCCTGGAGAAAGCAAAATTATTGAAAAATTCATGATTTGCATATATGAAGTGGGTAACATTTTTAAAAAATTAGTTTTTTTTAAATATTTCCATAAATAAAGATTCAAACTCAAAGAATTTTTGTTATCTGTGTTTCAGTATGTAAGTACATAGTTATACATTTTAAAACAGGTCATTAAAATACTGTTACACAATTTTTTTCATTAAACTGCCCCATGTAACTATAATCTTCATAACTGGTATCTTAAAAATGTGAAATAGAGTAAGGCTGCAAAATTTCTTTGTGGTGTAAGATTATTAGCTATGTAACAGCCTGTCTAATGTCAAAGCCGGACAGCATTTGGTACCCTGAGAATTGCCTAGAACAGGTGTGAGCAAACATTTTATGTCAGGCCCCGCTTTTTGTCCCTGCAAATTAACAGGGCCCCTACAACCTATCTAATGTAATTCAAACTAATGGAAATTTATGTTCATATGAAAAAAGAAATCTTTTGGCAGTGTAAGAAAATAAGCACACAGAATGTAAAAACTATTAATTGGTATATAAATGTGAATACACATCAAAAACTTAATATCCTTCAGCGCTTTTTAATGAGATGAGCCTGACAACTAGCAGCCAATCATTCTGCATCCCCCTTTTGAAATTTCATCCCCCGCTTGAGAAGGCCTGCCCCCACTTTGCTCACACCTAGCCTAGAAGAACCACTAATGCTCAGACAAATCAGTGAAATTTGATATGAGTACTACACTTTGACTTCTTCCTTTGTTTCCTTTTTCAGATCTTGAACCAGATGATTCTGCATCCATATACATCTTTAATGTAGACCAACCATCATCCTCTGTAAATCAGCCAGTTTGTATCCCTCACCATGGATTGCAGTCACACTCCTCTCCTCTGTCTCCACCAATCAGACTGCCAGGTCATAAAAACTATGAGGGAATTTGTGAGGTACCAGAATCCAAATACAGTCCATTAGGTGGACCCAAAACTTTTGAGTGCCCTAGTATTCAAATTACATCTATCTCTCCTAACTGTCATCAAGGGATTGAAGCTAGTGAGGATGAATTGCAAACAAATGGCCCAGAAAATGAATATATTGAAAGGCCTTCAAGGGACCACCTGTATCTTCCTCTTGAGCCATCCTACAGGGAATCATCCCTTAGCCCAAGCCCTGCCAGCAGCATTTCCTCCAGGAGCTGGTTTTCAGATGCTTCCTCTTGCGAGTCCATCTCTCATGTTTATGATGATGTAGACTCGGAGCTGAATGAAGCTGCTTCTCGATTTACCCTTGGATCTCCCTTAGCATCTCCTGGTGGTTCCCCAAGGAGTCTAGGGGATGAACCTTGGCAACAGCCTTATGGATTTGGGCATGCCTTATCTCCTAGACAGTCTCCTTGTCATTCTCCTAGAACTAGTATTACAGATGAAAATTGGCTAAACCCCAGGCCAACGTCAAGGCCCTCATCGAGACCTACATCCCCTTGTGGGAAGCGACGACACTCCAGTGCAGAGATTTGTTATGCCAGCTCTCTCTCACCTCACCATTCTCCAACTCCATCACCTGGCCACTCTCCCAGAGGTAGCATAACAGAAGATACGTGGTTAAACAGTTCTCTCCATGGTGTACAAGGTCTTAATCCTGGCCTTCAATCATTTCAGTGTTGTACAGAGACTGACATCCCTCTTAAAACAAGAAAGACCTCTGAGGATCAAACTGCTACTTTATCAGGAAAAATAGATTTCTGTTCTGAAGAACAGGGTAATTTATCACCAACCATTGAAAGTGTAATAGATGATTGCTCCGGATCTCAACATGTGTTAAAAAAGGATTTGCCTGGTGACCAATTTCTTTCTGTTCCTTCACACTTTACTTGGAACAAACCAAAACCTGGTCATACTCCTATATTTCGGTAAGTAGAATAAAAACTTACATATTTTTCATACTTTTCTGAGTATTATGTTCATGTGTCTGCTTATATTTCAATGATGCCCTGAGCCTTTCTCAAAGACAATTAACTTTTTTCTAATATTCCTATCACTAAGTGAAATGCCAGATCTGCTTCATTATGAAACTATTCCAGCCACATGAAAATAGATATTTAGGCTCCTATATGTCAGGTTATTGACTGTGAGCAGACAGAATGCTATTGACTCGAATGGAGTTTCACAAGGACAAAGCAGTTTACCAAATGTAACTTCTTGTGAGAATCAATTATATTAAATTAGAAGTTCTTCAAAGAATATATGTTCTGTTTCTATTCACAGTGCTCAGGGCATTTGGGTGCAATAAATTAGTGGAATGAGAGCAATAAAATACTAAATGTGGGTAACCAAGAGTGATACATACACTTGTAGCCTTGTTGGCTTACTGATATTAGAGATAATATCTTTGAACCAACCTCTTGGTGAGAGACACAAGCTTTTGAGAGACAAACAACTTCTGATCAGAAATTGGTATAGTTGAAAGATACTACTTCGCATTGTATCTCTCATAGACCTGTAAAGGCAGACATCTTAGTTGCGTAGAGCTGTTTTTATCAGGGTTTTCATGTCTGTTTTGTTTGCGTTTTTAGCTTGTTTTGCTGGAATCCTGAAGAGAAATTTTTGAGAAATTTCCTCAGTGCCGTTTTAAAATCTGTTTGAGCTGAAGTAGCTGGTGTGTGTTTGCATTCTGTTTAGCTGCAGAGATGGATTGGTATGAATGTACCTTCAGTATGTATTTCCTGGTTTTCAGAAATTTGTTTTAGTGAACTCAGCAGTTCTGTCAGTGAACCTAATCTGATAGAACTGAACTGAAGGGAACCTTCAGAGGTTATGGAGTACAGTTCCCTGCTCACACAGCAGGGCCTCTCACCATCCCTGACAATCTTTTTTTTTTTTTTTTAATCTATTTGCCCTAAATGGCCCCCTCAAGGACTGAGCTCTCAACCCTTGGTTTAGCAGGCCAGTGCTCAAATCGCTGAGCTATCCTGACCCTGTATAATCAAGGTTATAAGTAAAATGAGTCTGACAGGTTAAATTTATTATTCCATATTCAGGTTCATTGGACCACAATGGCTCTTCTAGAGCAAAACTATCTAGTTTATTCTATTTTCATAGCTACATGGAAGGAATCCAGAATAACTCTGCAGAGCACTTATTTTCAGAATTTGTGTGTTCAGAATAGTCTTTTTAAATGGATACTCTGGAACTATACATGCAAACGAGAATTTGTATAGCTTTAGTTGAATTTCATTGAGTTAAATGAGGCAAAATAAATAAAGGAAATATGTAGTGTCAGTCTGCAAGCTTGCCATAGAGGTCAGATTCTGTGACTTTCTTGGACATTCATGACTTCTGCAGTAGCCTGTGCACCTGGCTGCAGGGGCCATCTGAAGTGCTTAGGCAGATTTTGTGCCAGCCACATTGGCTGCTGCTGGGACAGTCTTGGGATACCCTGCCCCTCTCCTGCAGCAGCAGTTTCTGGGAGTTAGAGCTCAGGAGGGGGTGAGGTTTCTGGGTCATGCTTACCTGGGGGGGAATCTACCCTGGAAGCTGTGACATCCCCCTTCCTCAGCTCCATACCCTGCCTTCACCTGTAGACATTGCCTTCCACAGTACCACTTGGCTGTGGTACTGGTATGTGGGTCAAGAGAAAAGTGTTTATTACAGAGCTAAGGGAGGGACATGTTACTGTTTCTAAGGAACAGACTACGGAGCCTGACAGCCCAGGCAACTCTCTCCCCCCCCCGCCACCCTTGCCACTCCACCACCATGGGCATCTGTATGTGTAGTTATGAGAAGTCCTGTGGCACCTTATAGACTTACATAAGCATGAGCTTTCACGAAATGCATCTGACAAAGTGGGTCTTTGCCTAAGAAAGCTTATGCTCCAAAAAATCTGTTCATCTATAATGGGCCACAAGATGACTTGTTTTTGTGGATACAGACTAACACAGCTACTCCTTTGACACTTGTATGTGTCGTTGGCATTGTTTTACTCTCTGTGTTGCTTGGAATTGAATTGCATGTGACATTTTGTTGCACATAAATCTCTGTGGCACTTGTGGAGGAGACTTTTCACTTTGTTCAATTATCAATGATGTTGCTGCCAAGAGAAGGATATCACTCCCCATCCTGGATAGACTGTTACAGCTGGCCAATTTGCATTGTCCAACCCAATCTTTTATCAACCCACTTCAGAGAATATCTGACAGTTTGCTTTCTCAGGAGAGGTGTGGTTCTTTTAGTTTTGTTCCCCCACTCCCACCCCCTATTGACAAATGTGGTGGTGGTGGTGGTTGCGGGAGTTGTCAGACTTTTTCTGTCATGTTATCGGCAGGTCAGAATGTAGTCAAACTTTCCCTCAGGATCACTTTTGATGCAGCAGAATCTTCTGTCAAAGGAATGACTTGCCCTATGACCATCATGAAGATTGTGCATGGCTTCAGTTCTCCTCTTTCAGCTGTGGACACTAAAACTAAATTGGAAAGACATCCCTTTCAAAAGGGAGTTCTTTTCAGTGAATTGATTATTAGAAAATCTAAAGGACACACAATCAGCAGCCTCACCTGTCTGGTTCATTCCTTCTTCACAAGGGACAGCACTACACCGGCATGCAGCATTCTACTTTTCATCCAAGACCTCAAATGATCAACAACCTGTAGCCTTAGAGTCATTATAAAAAAGGGCCTTTCAGATACAACCTGCTTCTTCATCAGCACCCTTATCTTGAAATATCAAGCCTCCATTTAGATAAGATGGAGAGTGAAGCACTTTTCTACCCCTTTCTTTGGAGTCAGGCTAGCCCTTTCCCACAACACATGGAAGCAGATTACATCAGACTCCAGGGTCTCATGTAAAAGTGCTGTAGTTTACAACCTAAAAGACTGCTTCTTCCCCAATTTTCCTTACCCATCCCTCTAAGTATCCCTCTTACAAGAGGTATAATGCTTGCAAAGGTGGAGAGATTTCTCTTGCTAGGCAGAGTCAAATAGCTTGCCTGACTGGACAGCATTTTTACTCCTAATACCTTCTTTTCACCCTGCACCCCCCCACTTCTCCTGCGAAAAAAGTAGGGGTAAAGGAGTCTGATACGATACTTAAGGGAATTGAATCGAAACTTCTGACTGTACTTTTTTCCCATGACCTTGATCTCCATAATCTCTTCACTCTTACTTCTGGATTAGTTCATGACTTTTTTTCCAGTGTGAACGATCTGTTTTGTTATCTGACCATGATCAATCTTTTCTCAGACGTAGGTTTTTGTTCTCAAACAAAGTTGATCCTCTGTGCCACCCAAAGGATTTGATTCCAGGGTTGGACTTAAGTTAAATGGTGGCCAGGGTGAACTTGTGTTTTGGTACCTCTGTTCGCTATGGGCTCCCTAGCCCCTTCACCACCATCCTGTGCTCTGTTTACCATCGTGACTTCTTCACCCTTAACCTCTTCACAATGCTGTCTTCTCTCCAACCCATGTACCTCCCTCCTGCCCGTGCCACCAGCCCCAGCTCTGTGCTGCCAGAGTGCCCTGCCATACTGTCCTCTGCATACCCTCTACCCCATTATGCATAGCAGCCATCATGCCTAGTGGCTTCTTACCCAGAGATGGCCATCATAGCACTTCCACATTCCTGAGGAAATTCATGACCAAAAAGTTAAAAATTCTGTGCGTGGTATTTTAAAATTCTGCAAACTATATTTTGTCAGTAAATCAATATGGAAGAATTAGCATGGCAAGAGCAAGCGGTGGTCACTGGCTGCATGGGTGGGAGATCACCCTTCCTCTGCTAGGATATGGTCTTCGCAGTGAGAACTCTGTGCATGGCAAAAGACCACAGGGAAGCAGGGGGCCCGTATCCGAGACGTTACGCAGGCATTGTCGAGGATTATCTGGCCCTCTGACTACTATCCCATGCTTCTCATTCATGTGGGCACTAATGATACTGCAAGGTGTGACGCTCAGCAGGTCAAGAGTGACTTCAGGGCTCTGGGGGCACGGGTCAGGGGATTTGGGGCGCAGGTGGTATTCTCTCCAATCCTGCCTGTCAGAGGTAGGGGCCCAGGCAGAGACAGGTGTATCCTAGAGGTGAATGCTTGGTTGCGTAGATGGTGTTGCCAGGAAGGCTTTGGTTTCCCTGACCACGGGATCCTTTTCCGGGAAGGACTGCTAGGCAGAGATGGTGTGATGGGGTTCAGGGGTCCCTCTGCACTGCACCCCGTCCGCTGGCAGGAGTGACTCTCACTCAGCAGGTACAACAGCAGGTTTATTAGGCAACAGATGTCCAGTTTCTCACAGAAGCAACAGCATAGCAGCCAGAGACAGTCCTTCCAACCTGTCCTGGGGAGAAGACCCCGAGGGGTGCCCCTCTGGGGTGTAGGTGTAGCTTCCCCCTCCTCAGGCTCCCTGCCTTCCAGCTCTCCCTTTTCCTAGCCTCTAACTGCCACCCCCAATTCAAAAAACCCCTCTCAGCTCCTCCCTGCTCTTTGTTCAGGCAGAGGTGTTACCTGCCAGTTGTAGCCCCAGGGTCATCCTTAGCCACTGGGAGCTGCTGCTTGCCTCAGACATCCAGCCTGACTCTCACATGCACTCCCCCCACTCCATCACATCGAGATGGCGTTCACCTTTCGAGGAGGGGGAAGACCATATTCGGACACAGGCTGGCTAACCTAGTGAGGAGGGCTTTAAACTAGGTTCGACGGGGGCAGGGGAGCAAAGCCCGCAGGTAAGTGGACAGCGTGAATACATGGGAGATGAATTTGAAATGGGAGGGAGTATGGGCTACACTGGGAAAGTAAAAAGAGGGCCAGGGCAAAACTGGGAGGCAAGACCAAATCAATGTCTGAGATGCCTATATACAAATGCAAGAAGTATGGGAAATAAACAAGAAGAATTGGAAGTACTAATAAACGAATACAACTATGATATCGTTGGCATCACAGAAACTTGGTGGGATAATACTCATGATTGGAATGTTGGTATTGAAGGGTACAGCCTGCTTAGGAAGGACAGACAGGGAAAGAAGGGAGGAGGTGTTGCCTTGTATATTAAAAATGTACACACTTGGACAGAGGTGGAGATGGATGTAGGAGATGGACGGGTTAAGTCTCTGGGTTAGACTCAGAGGAGTAAAAAACAAGGATGAGGTCCTACTAGGAGTCTACTACAGGCCCCCTAGCCAGGTGGAAGAGGTGGATGAGGCTTTCTTTAAACAGCTAACAAAATCATCCAGGGCCCAGAATTTGGTGGTGATGGGGGACTTCAACTATCCAGGTATATGTTGGGAAACTAATACATTAGGGGACAGACTGTCCAATAAATTCTTGGATTGCATTGCAGACAACTTTTTATTCCAAAAGGTTGAAAAAGCTACCAGAGGGGAAGCTGTTCTAGATTTAATTTTAACAAATAGGGAGGAAATTATTGAGAATTTGAAAGTGGAAGGATGCTTGGGTGAAAGTGATCATGAAATCATAGAGTTCACAATTCTAAGGAAGGGTAGAAGGGAAAACAGTACAATAGAGATAATGGATTCCAGGAAGGCAGATTTTGGTAAACTCAGACAGCTGGTAGGTAAGGTCCCATGGAAAGCTAAACTGAGGGGAAAAACGGCTGAGGAGAGTGGGCAGTTTTTCAAAGGGACATTATTAAGGGCCCAAAAGCAAGCTATCCCACTGTGTAGGAAAGAGAGAAAACATGGCAAAAGACTGCCTTGGCTTAACCAGGAGATCTTGCATGATCTCAAAATAAAAAAGGAATCCTATAAGAAATGGAAACTAGGACAAATTACGAAGGATGAATATAGGCAAACAACACGAGCGTGCAGGAGCAAGATTAGAAAGGCTAAGGCACAAAATGAGCTCAAACTAGCTACAAGCATAAAGGGAAACGAAGGCTTTTTACAAATACATTGGTAACAAGAGGAAGACTAAGGAGAGGGTAGGGCCATTGGTCAGTGAGGAGGGAGGAACAGTAACAGGGAATTCGGAAATGGCAGAGATGTTTAATGATTTCTTTGTTTCGGTCTTCACTGAGAAATCTGAAGGAATGCCTGACATAGAGAATGCTAGTGAAAAAGGGGGTAGGTTTAGAAGTTGAAATAGGAAGAGAACAAATTAAAATTTACTTAGAGAAATTAGATGTCTGCAAATCACCAGGGCCTGATGAAATGCATCCTAGAATCCTCAAGGAGCTGATAGTAGAGGTATCTGAGCCTTTAGCAATCATTTTTGGTAAATCGTGGGAGACGGGAGAGATTCCAGAAGACTGGAAAAGGGCAAATATAGTACCCATTTATAAAAAGAGGAACAAGAATAACCCGGGAAACTATAGGCCAGTCAGCTTAACTTCTGTGCCAGGAAGGATAATGGAGCAGGTAATTAAAGAAATCATCTGCAAGCAGTTGGAAGGTGGTAAGGTGCTAGGGAACAGCCAGCATGGTTTTGTTAAAAACAGATCATGTCAAACCAATCTAATAGCTTTCTTTGATAGAATAAAGAGCCTTGTGGATAAGGGAGAAGCGGTGGATGTGGTATTACCTAGACTTCAGTAAAGCGTTTGACACGCATGGTCTCACATAATATACTTATCAATAAACTACGCAAATACAACTTAGATGGGGCTACTATAAGGTGGGTGAACAACTGGCTGGATAACTGTACCCAGAGAGTAGTTATTAATGGTCTTCAATCCTGCTGGAAAAGTATAACTAGTGGGGTTCCGCAGGGGTCTGTTTTCGGACCGGTTCTGTTCAGTATCTTCATTAACGATTTAGATATTGACATAGAAAGTACACTTATGAAGTTTGCAGATGATACCAAGCTGGGAGGGGTTGCAACTTCTTTGGAGGATAGGGTCATAATTCAAAAGGGTCTGGATAAACTGGAGAAATGGGCTGAGGTAAACAGGATGAAGTTTAATAAGGACAAATGCAAAGTGCTCCACTTAGGAAGGAATAATCAGTGTCACACATACAGAATGGGAAAGGACTGCCTAGGAATGAGTACAGCAGAAAGGGATCTAGGGGTTATAGTGGACCACAAGCTAAATATGAGTCAACAGTGTGATGCTGTTGCGAAAAAGGCAAACATGATTCTAGGATGCATTAACAGGTGAGTTGTGAACAAGACACGAGAAGTCATTCTCCCGCTCTACTCTGCGCTGGTTAGGCCTCAGCTGGAGAATTGTGTCCAGTTCTGGGCACCGCAGTTCAGGAAGGATGTGGAGAAACTGGAGAGGGTCCAGAGGAGAGCAACGAGAATGATCAAAGGTCTAGAGAACGTGACCTATGAAGAAAGGCTGAAAGAATTGGGCTTGTTTAGTTTGGAAAAGAGAAGATTGAGGGGGGACATGATAGCAGTTTCAGGTATCTAAAAGGGTGTCATAAGGCAGAGGGAGGGAACTTGTTCTTCCTTGTCTCTGAGGATAGAACAAGAGGCAATGGACTGAAATTGCAGCAGGGGAGGTTCAGGTTGGACATTAGGAAAAAGTTCCTAACTGTCAGGGTGATCAAACACTGGAACGAATTGCCAAGGGAGGTGGTAGAATCTCCATCACTGGAGATATTTAAGAAGAGGTTAGATAGATGGCTTTCAGGGATGGTCTAGAAAGTGCTTGGTCCTGCCATGAGGGCAGGGAGCTGTACTCGATGGCCTCTTGAGGTCCCTTCCAGTCCTACTCTTCTATGATTCTATGTGATACAATGGCTTGGCTTGGCTGTTGGCCGTTGGCCGTGACCAAAAAGGAAATAGCTGGTACCAGTAGCTTAGTCCAGTCCTCACTCAGGCCCTAGCTTGCCACCACTCTGGGCCATCAACTCCCAAATGACCTTTTATTCTTCATATGGTAGAGCATTTCCTTCTAATCCTGAACTGTAAAGGGCTGCTTGGGATGCACTGTTTAACAAGAAAATGAACCGATTCTTGATTTGCATGTGTGCTCCTTAAAAACAAGTTCCTTCCTAGCCCACCCTCCTCCTGTTTCTGTCCCCTAGCCTGGCTGCCAGCTTTCCTATTTTCCGTCAGAAGTATAATCTGGGAGACTTCCCTAATTTTAACACCTAATTTTCATTCTTTTCCACCTCCCATCCCAGTATTCACTCAACCTGCAATCACACTTTAAAACTATAGTTGCTATATCCACACTAGGATTTCACTAAATTGTTACCAGGTGTTAGCTAAAAAAAAATGGTGAAAATATGTTGTTGCCTAGGCAAAGTAAGACCTAATCAATTGCTCTGAAGCAACCACTCACGTGGTCTAGGTACAGGGGTAGAAGTCGCACAGCAGTGGGTGCAGCTACACTATTTTAGTGTATTTTATTCTATAAAGTTTCTTATAACATACTTATTATCTCAGTATCTGAGCATCTTGTTAATACATTAAGCAGCTATTACTCCTGGGGGAATTTTGAGCCACTGGTCGAATTCATGTGTCTGAACGTTTTCTTTGCTTTCCTGCAGAAAAATATCTTTTTGACAAAAGTTGTAATAGATGTCGTGTATCACTCCTTAGCGGTGTCGGTACAAGGTTCTAGGCACCCAGGCTGGGAGGTAAATCACCATGGGTGTGGGGATATCCCAACTAGTGGCCCCTATCTTGAGCTGCTATCAACGGCTAGTCCCAGCTGCACTTCAGGACTCCCCCTTCCTCTGCAAGGAAGGGCTCGGGCAGTGGCAGACCTATCCCGAAATCTTCCTCTAGCTGCAGGAAGCATAGCAACATCCCCTGCTTCTTGTCCTCATCATTGCTCAGTTGTGCAGTCACTCTATGGTGAGCTACTTCCTTGTTCACCCAATCCCTGTGCAGCTAGACCTCCCAACACCCAGCCTCTCCTGCCAAGCTTCACAGGGTACGTCCAGAATTCCCCTAACCCTCCATACCAAAACCCCACTCCACTGTACCTCAGTTGCATCATACGGAGCCCTTCAGCACTCAGATCCCCCTACTTCGGGACCACGATACCTGAACTCAGACCACTCCCCTACTGAGCTCCCTGCATTCATTTCCGCCTTAGATGGCTTATACCCTGAAGTACCCTGAGCCCCCATATCTAGATCTTCATACCAGTGATCACTAGCTGGGTGCACCCAGACTCCCATCCTCCCCATCCCAAATTCTTTTGCCACACATCTGGATCCCCCCACACTTGAATGTGCCCAGTTGAGCCTACCTGGTCTGCACCTGGCACAAAGTGGCATGACTCTGGAGTGTTTCTGGGGCAGGCCCAGGCTTTGTGTTGTCAAAATCAGGAGCAGCCTCACAACTGAGTCAATGCCCCATATTTGGTCAGTCAGCCTGTGCTCCCTACTGCCAAACTAGAGCCTCAGCCTTTATCTATTGACAAAACTTGTAGAATTTTAAAATTGTGTGCAGAATTTTTAATGTTTTTTTTGGTGCAGAATGCCATCAGGAGTAAACCATGACTTACATCTGTCCCATGTTATTTGTTCTCTCTGTAACCAGGGCAAAACCCCAGTGCAGAGAAGAGATTATTTACTCTCTTACTACCAGGTGTGGTCTGAAGCAGGAAATGGCAGGGAGTTACATGAGCTGATGAAGAAAGCTTGTCAGTGTTCAGAGCTGTCAGGCACCTTTCATCAGTGCTAAACATGTACATTCAAGTGCACAAAGAGAATTTTATGTAAACATTTCCTTTAAAAGCTTTCTTCTCTGAAAGGAGCAAATATCTGATGCCAGAATGTTTCAGATAATAAAACATGCATTGAAGGCAGGTAGTTGTGTTTTTTTTTTTTTTTTAAATCAAACTACAAGACTTTTTAAGACTACAGAACCTCAGCAATATGTATATGATTAACCCTTTATATACACGCAGTTTCCAGGATTTCATATTGTTGTAACCCTTTCTTTTCTTTGTCACTCCCTTCATTGCTCTCTTGTGTTCTGTTCAGTCTTTGATTGGATGGCTCATGGCAGAAGACAGAAATAAAGTAATGAAAACTCACTGTTCAAGTGTCCCCGTGGGTGCTCAACCTTTGGTGTCAGGCTCTCCCTGGCGCCTCAGCTCAGAGATCTTGCTAGCTGTTTCTGCTGGACCACGCATGCGTGGCTCCACTGCTCCACTTTGCGCTCTTTCATCACATGTGCGGTCCAATCTCATCCAGTTCCTATCAACCGCCAACAGCTGCAGATGCAGCTTCCAACTCTCTCTCGCTCTGGCTTGACGGTTCTTCTGCTTCACACATTCCTCATTGGGTTTATGATTCATTGATAGAGACTTCATTGTTATTTGCATTAATTAAGTTGATTCCTCATTAAGCTGCCATTTGGCTGACGCTTCGTTTTCTGTTGACGGTGTTGTGAAGTCGTTTATGAAATTTTCCAGAACAAGGACTCCTTATCTGTTAGTGTTTTACATTTCAAGGAGCTGTTAACTATGCCTGGCATAGCTGGCTTTAAGAAGTGTGAATCTTGCTGCGAGGCAATGTCTGCCTCTGATGGACATTCCCACTGTAGTCCATGCTTGGGAGAGGGGCACATGCCTCTGGAGTGCCCTCATTGTTCTAAGTTAACCATGTGGGCCTGGGGAGAGAGGGAAATGTGTCGTTGCATGCTCCTGTTTGAGAAGGCCTAACAGTCTGCTCCACTTGAAAGTGGCAAGCCTCCTCAAGAGGGCCAACACAAGTGTAGACTCTGTCCACCGAAGTGATTGCACACAAGTGTCCGAGTCTCTCTTCTACTTGATCGCTACCCAGTCTGCCTGCGGGTGTGATGAGCGAGACTGAAGCAGGTGCTGGAATGGTCTCTGGTGCTCCTAAAAGCCGTGTCTACACGTGCACGCTACTTCGAAGTAGCGGCACTAACTTCGAAATAGCGCCCGTCAGGGCTACACGTGTCGGGCGCTATTTCGAAGTTAACTTCGACGTTAGGCGGCGAGACGTCGAAGCCGCCATCCTCATCAGGAGATAGGAATAGCGCCCTACTTCGACGTTCAACGTCGAAGTAGGGACCGTGTGGTCGTTGCGCGTCCCGCAACGTTGAAATTGCGGGGTCCTCCATGGCGGCCATCAGTTGTGGGGTTGAGAGACGCTCTCTCCAGTCCCTCAGCTCAATGGTGGCCACGTGGAGCGGCCCCTTAAAGGTCCCCTCCCCCTTCCTTCCTGTGCAGGAAGCTGAGGGAACGTGCAGGCGGCAGCCTGGACATGCGGCCAGCCTGCACATCCCTCAGCCACCAAGAACAGGGCCAGCACCTGCGATGGCTGCCCGGCAGCGCCCCCAGGGGACCCTCCCCACAAGGGGAGCCAGAGTAGCCAGGCTGGGAAGCGGCAGCGGGGCCCCTCCTGGACAGAGGCCGAGCTGCGGGACCTGCTGGGGCTCTGGAGCGAGGAGGAGGTGCTCCAGGTAATGGGGAGCAAGAGGCGGAACGCGGATGCGTTCACTCGGCTGGCCGAGGGCCTGGCCGCCCGGGGTCACCCTGCCCGCACTCTTGACCATGTCAGGAGTAAGGTTAAGGAGCTGCGGCAGGGTTACGCCAGGGCCCAGGATGTGGCCAGCCGATCTGGGGCCGCCCCCGTCACTTGCCCCTTTTACAGGGAGCTCAGAGACATCCTGGGCCCCCGGCACACCACCTCCCCTCCGGCCACCCTTGATACCTCGGCCGACGAGCCCCAGCAGGCCCTGCAGCCGGAGGTAAGCCCCGCACCCCGGAGGCCCCCCCTGGAGCCCGCCCCCGGGCCATCGCAGCAGGAGGAGGAGGAGGAGGGGGGTGGCTCCTCCTCTGCAGAGTTCGGGCTGCAGATCTTCCTCCCGCTCTCCCGGAGCAGCAGCCGGGCGTCCGCCCCCCAGGGATCTCCGGACCGTGGGAGTGGACCGACAGGTATGTACCCCCCTCTGGTGTACACCCCCGGGGTTGAGGGGCGGGGGTAATAGATGTATGCCCAGGGCCCCCCACATGGCCATGGCCCCAAGGACAGCAGGGCCATGTCCCTCACAGCAGTGCATCAGCCCTTGCCCCCCACCCCCGCATGACAGTGCCATGCCCCATCCCCGGGGCAGGGGGGAGCAGAACCTTGAGGGTCCCCCGGGAGGAGGGGGTGGGACACCCCGCAGCAGCAGCATGTGATGGAGTGGGGGGAGTGCAAAAGGGAGACTCAGGCTAGATATGAGCAACAAGCTGAATAGCTCCCAGGGGCAAAGGATGATCCTGGGGCTACAGCTGGCAGGTGACATCTCTGCCCTGAACAAAGAGGAGGGAGGAGCCGAGCTGGCTTTGAATCGGGGCGGGGGCCGCAGGTAGAGGCTAGGGGAAGGGAGAGCTGGAAGGCAGCCAGCCTGAGGAGGAGGAAAGCCACACCCCAGAGGGGTACCCCTGGGGGTCTTCTCCCCAGGACAGGTTGGAAGAACTGTCTCTGACTGCTGTGCGGTCACTCCCGAGAGAAACCGGGCATCTGTGGCCTAAGAAACCTCTCCTGTCAGACCCTGCTGAGTGAAGTGAGAGTCACTCCCGCCAGGGGACAGGGTGCAGTGCAGGGGGACCCCTGAACCCCATCCATCCCAGTAGCATCTTCCGGGGACGAGGATGGGGAACCTGCAGCACAGGGGTGGGGGGACAAGGGTCACGGCTCGGGGCCCACGCTAACGCCTGTCTCCATTCTTCTTCCCCCCATCCTCCTGTGTTCCGCACCTGCACCATCGGAAGGACCGGAAGAGAGCGCTGGCGAGGCATCAGTGGTCCCGGAATCCCCTCTGGGGCCATCGCTCCAGGCAAGCCCCTCGGCAGAGGGTCGATCGTCCCCACGGTGGGCTAGACGGCGGACCCCGCAACAGCACCCGACGGCGACGGACCCCCAGCTGCTGACCATCCATCGTCGGCAGCTGGAGGTCGCGGAGCAGCGCCTGCGGGTGGACCAACGCCGCCTGGACCTGCAGGAGCGGGCGCTGGCCTGGTGCCAAGAGGCATAGGGGGCCTACATGGAGACAGTCAACTGTCTTGTGGACTACCTGGCCCCCCATGCTGCGCTGGCCGCCGCAGCGCCCGCCCTGCCTGCTCCACCTGCCGCACTACCTGCTGCTCTGCACGTCGCCGTCCCATCCGCCGTCGCCCCGCCACCCACCACCGAGGGCCGGACCGCCGAGGGACACCTGGGGCCAGCTGAGACTCGCTGGTCATATCTTCCGGTCCGCCCGGCCCCCAGCCAGCCCCGGACAGGGCTGCGGTGGAGGCGGGGCTCCCAGCCGCCCATCCCCAGTGCCGGACTTTAGGGGCGTGGGGCCCGGGATGTGGCCCCCCCCCCCTTGTATGTAGTTATATGTCAGAAAAGAGGATTGTTATTGACCCATTTCATTTATATTTGTGCCCACCCTTTGCCCCGTCCCCCCATGTAAATAGTTCTCCCCTTCCTTATCATCCCTGGTTTTCTTTTTATTGACCAACATATCCGTTATGTGCAATATTTTTATTATTGTTTTATTTGTACAGAATACTTTTTTTAGAAGAGGTCTTGTATATGGTTTGTTCTTGTTTTAATTATAGTTAAACTGGTTTTTCTTTTAGAATATTTTTTTTTTTTTTAAGTTCAGCCACAAGTGCGTGCTGTCATTTGTCCAGGAAAAGTTGGGGTGGGGGTGCGGTTGGGTGCTCCGTGGTGTGGGCGTAGGGGCAGGGAGTGTTGTGGAAGAAGGGGTGGGCAGTGGGGGGCCTGGCAGAGTTTACCCCACAGCCTCATCATCGAAGTGGGCCCGCAGGGCCTCCCGGACCCGGGTCCCTTCGGGGTCCACCTGGTGACTGGGGGCAGCGGGTGGCTGCAGGTCGGCCCTGCCGGCCTCCACAGCCCAGCCCTGAAAAAAGGCCACCCCCTTGCTCTCCACCAAATTGTGCAGGGCACAGCAGGCACCCACAATCAGGGGGATGTTGTTGGGGCCCGCATCCAGGCGGGTGAGGAGACATCTCCAGCGTCCTTTCAGGCGGCCAAATGAGCGCTCCACCACCTGGCGTGCGTGGTTGAGGTGCTGGTTGAAGCGCTCCTGGCTGGCAGAGAGATGGCCCGTGTACAGGTGTATGAGCCAGGGCCGGAGTGGGTACCCCGCATCTGCGATGACGCAGAAGGGCATGGTGGTGTCCCACAGAGGGATCTCCCGCTGGGGGATGTAGGTACCCGCCTCCAGCCGGCGGCACAGGCCCGAGTTCCGGAAAACCCGAGCGTCGTGGGTGCTGCCAGGCCAGCCCACGTAAATGTCCTGGAAATGGCCCCGGCTGTGCACCAAGGCCTGGAGGACCACAGAATGGTAGCCCTTGCGATTGATGTAGCGTCCTCCACTGTGATGTGGGGCGCGGATGGGGATGTGAGTCCCATCCAGAGCCCCAAAGCAATTGGGGAAGCCCAGCGTGGCAAAGTCTGCGATGGTGGCATCTGGGTCCCCCAGCCTCACGAGCCTGTGCAGGAGCATGGCGCTGATGGCACGCACAACCTGCAGGGAAAGCACATGGGACAGCACCAATGAGGGGTGAGCAGGGTGTGCGTGGCCCTGCCCTGCCCTGCCCTGCCCTCCCCTCCCCTCCCCTCCTCTGCCCGGGCCCCCCTCCCCTGCCCTGTCCTCCCCCCGTCGGTCCTCTTACCTCCATGAGGACAGCCCCGACGGTGGCCTTGCCGACACCAAACTGCTGTCCCACAGATCGGTAGCTGTCTGGAGTGGCTAGCTTCCAGACAGCGATGCCGACCCGTTTCTCCACAAGGAGGGCACGCCGCATGGCAGTGTCCTGGTGCCTGAGTGCGGGGGGTGAGCCACTGGCACAGCTCCATAAATGTCTGCCGGCTCATCCTGAAGTTCCTGAGCCAGCGGTCGTCGTCCCACTCCTCAAGCACCAGCCGCTCCCACCAGTTGGTGCTGGTGGGGTAGCTCCACAGTCGGCGGTGTGTGAGGCGGGGTGGGGGGGGGCGGGGTGCTGCAGTGTTGGGGGTTGAGCCCTGCTGCCCTGGGGGCAGCTCCTCCTCCGGTGTGGCAAGGAGGTGCTCAGCTGCCTCCCGCATGGCATGGATCAGGGCGAGGCCTGCTCCTGCCAGGAGGGCTGGGTGGACCTCTGGCAGCGGCGGCGGCGGCTGCTGCTGCTGCTGCTGCTGGGGGTCCATGCCTGTGTCGCCCGGGATCTGTGTGCCTATGGCTCCTCAGACCGCGTGCTGTGCAGGCTGTGTGTGTCTGGGAGGGGCCCTTTAAGGGAGCGGCTAGCTGTTGCCCCGGAAGCGCTAGTCCGCCCTGTGACCCTGTCTGCAGCTGTGCCTGGCATCCCTATTTTGATGTATGCTACTTTGGCGTGTAGACGTTCTCTCGCAGCGCCTATTTCGACGTGGTGCTGCGCAATGTCGAAGTTGAACGTCGATGTTGCCAGCCCTGGAGGACATGTAGACGTTATTCATTGAAGTAGCCTATTTCGATGTCTCCAAATCGAAATAAGCTACTTCGATGTAGGCTTCACGTGTAGAGGTAGCTAAAAAGGCCAAGATCAAGAGGAACCCTTCATCTCCAACATGACAGACAGAAGTGAGAATCTCATGAGCTCCTGACTGTCCCAAGGCCGCACCAATGGCCCCAGTTTTAATGGCACCGGAGGCCTCGGCACTGGCACCAATTAAGTCTTGATCAGTGGTACTGAGTTGCACTTTAGTGGCACTGACAGCCTCAGCACTGGCAACTCTGGCACTGTGGCATTCAGAACCGTTTCCTGCATTCTCAGCATCGACTTTGTCAATGCCGACAGTTTCAACAAGACATGGAAAAGCAAGCACCAAGTCATCACATAGGCACCACTGAGTGCCCTCACCTCAGCGTCCAACATCACTCATGTCTGTAACTTCACAGATTTCTCTGGGGCGGTATTCCATTCCGTCACCGTTTTGAGTTCGCTCACTTCCCCTCTGTAGTCCATGGTCACCATCTCCAGTGTTGAGACTGCGATCCCACTGGCGTTGTGATGCTGAATCCAGGAGGCAATCAAGTAGCCATCGCTCCATGTCACTGCCTCAGTACTCCAGGTGTTAGCACTCTTATTTGTCTCATGGGCATGGTTATTGGGCATTAGTCACCGTATGCGTGTCACTTGCCAGACCAACGTCATTGTCTGTGATGTGCAAGGTCTTGATACTATTAATGGTGTCACCGTTCAGAGTGGTACATGCAAGAGCTGGTAAAAGTACCAGAGAGGCTTTCTGTGGCATCCTGATCTCCCAGTCCTTCTCCAGTGCCTCCACGACCATTGGGTTCTCAGCCTTTATCTCCATCGCCTTTGTCTGGAGAACAGGAGGCTTGATTCTCTGATACTGACTTTCCTCCTGGACCATCCTCGCCCAACAATCCATCCTCATCTTCACCAGATGAAGCGGTCATCCTAGGTGATGTCTCCCCCAGACGACCTCCATGAGTTACAGCACTTATTTCGTAGGGTGGCCAGCTCTCAAGGAATTCACGAGGTCCAACTTTCTTTCCTTGGGTCTACTCATAAATGAACAGAAGTTGACCCTAGACCCAACTCAAGACATAAAGTTCATCGGAGTGAGGCTGAACTCCATCACCGCCCATGTGTACCTGCCACTTCAAAATTTTTGGGCTATCCAGGATCTTTGTTCACACGGTGTCGATGCGTCCAAAGGTGCAGATCATAATAGGCCTGCAACTCATGGGTCATGTGGTCACCACAACTTACTTGCATCTGTGTTTTCAGTGCTTCCAGCACTGGATAGCGACCGTATACAGGCCTGTACACTGAAATCTGCACAAATGGGTGGCAGTACCAGGCAACATTCATAATACCTTATGGTGGTGGACAGTGCCAGACAACTTACTGGCAGGACTTCCCTTTCACCGCCCACAGCCCTGGGCACTCATGACGATGGACGCCTCCTGGCTGTGTTGGGGAGCGCATCTCAACAGCTGGTCTATGCCAGGCTGATGGCCCATAGTGGAATCGACTCTCCACATAAATCTGCTGGAGCTCAGAGGAGTACGCAATGCCTGCAGACATTTTCGGCCATGCATTCGCAACACGCCTGTCAAAGTACTCATGGACAATGTTGCTAGAGTGTATTACATCAGCCATCAAGGAGGGAGGCTGTTCCTGGTCTCTCTGTGTGGAAGCTGTCTGTTTATGGAATTGGTGCATCCACAACGGCATAACGTTAACAGCTTCCTATTTGCCTGGGGTCGACAACACGGAAGCAGATGCATTGAGCAGACATTTTGTGCCAGATTACAAGTGGGAGATCTTCAGAGATCTTCTCCTTGTGTTTCACCAGTGGGGGTTCCCAGTCTTAGACTTGTTTGCAATGCATTCCAAATTCCAGTGTGAGCGATGCTTTTTGAGAGCAGGCCTGGGGCTGCACTCCCTTGGTGGTGCATTCTTAATCAGTTGGAGGGGTCCACTACTCTACTTGTTCCCAGTGACAGCGTTGATCCCCTGAGTGCCCCAGAAGGTCAATAGGGATGGAGCCAAACTTATACTGATAACACCTGCATGGGAACACAAGCACTGGTTCCCGCTTCTATGCAGAATGTCGCTGCACACACCCCATCTCCTGCCCCGTCCTACAGACTTGTTGACTCACGACCAGGGAGCGATCATACACCCATAGCTGCGCACCCTTCATCTCTCAGCCTAGTTGATGGTTGATTCAACGCAGTGGAGGAGCTCTGTTCAGACCAAGTGATGGCAGTCCTCGTACAGAGTAGACGGGAAAACGCACAAAAGACTTACATTTTGAAATGGTTATGGTTTGGAGTCTGGTGCTCCTCTAGACAACTGTTACCAAGCAAAGCACAAATCCACTAGATCCTTGACTGTTTACTAGACCTGAAACGGCAAGCGTTATCACTAGCATCGATAAAAGTACACCTGGCTGCTATATCAGCCTTCTGACACACATTGGATGACACGTTGGTCTTTGCTCACGCAGTTATGGCATGATTCCTTAAAGGGCTGGTGAATCTATACCGACTGAGACAGCTGGTAGCACCCTAGTGGAGCTTGGACTTGGTCTTAGAGACGTTGATGAGAGGTCCGTTCGAACCTTGGGCCTCGGCTCTGCTCAGACTGCTGTCACTAAAGACCGCCTTTCTCCTGGCAGTCACATCATCCCAAAGGGTGAGCTAGTTATCGGCCCTTACAGCAACTCCACCTTATACAATCTGTAATGAGGACGGGATGACACTCAGATTACATCCCCGTTTCATCCCCAAAGTCGCTTTGGATTTCCATGTCAATGAGCCTGTAGCGCTGCCCGCGTTTTATCCTAAACTGCATGCTTCGGCATGAGAGGTGCAACTGCATTCCCTGGGTGTCCGAAGATACTTGGCCTTCTAAATTGACAGGATCAAGCCATTTCGGAAGACTGGAGAGGCTGATGGTGTCCACAGCCCATCACTCTAAAGGTGAGGCAATTTCCTTGCAAAGACTTTCTAACCTTATTGCATCTTGCATCACGACGTGCTATTCACGATGGTGCGTGTTCTTGCCGTGCCAACCAAGGGCACATTCGACCAGAGTGATGGCAGCGTTGACGGCGTTCTTGAGAGGAGGAGTCCTTCAAGATATCTGCAGGGCGGCAACCTGGGCATCCTACGACATGTTCGTCAAGCATTACACTGTCTACCGACTAGATGATCGAGGATACATCCTTGTCTGCGGAGGTGCTGTCTGTCCTGGACAAGACCTGAATCCTGTACGTGCCTCCTAGTTTCTCGGGGTCGGGGGAGTACTGCTACTCAGTCACCTAAGGTGGTGCACCAACAGGGACGCTCTAAGAAGAAAGAAGTTGCTCATCTTCGTGCAGTAACAGTGGTTCTTTGAGATGTGTCCCCATAGGTGCTTCTCCACCCACTCTTCCTCCCTGCTTCAGATTCTTCCTTGTGCTCTCTGTTTCAGAGACAAACACTTTTGAAGAACTAGATGAGACTGGACCATGCACATGATGAAAAGAGCACGAAGAAGAGCAGTGGAGCTGTGCATGCATGGTCTGGCAGAAACAGCTAGCAAGATCTCTGAGCTGCAGTGCTAGGGTGAGCCTGACACCTAAAGTGAGCACCCACGGGGACACATTTCGAAGAACCATTGTTACTGCGTGAAGGTGAGTAGCTTCTCTTCTTCGTCCATCCCTTCCATGCCTAAGAACTGGGGGAAATCTGACAGGCATGGAGGAGCGCATGGATCGGACAAAGACATCTCTTAATGGAGGGTCTATAAATAAGATTCTCCATGCTCTAGTAAGGAGGACAGGATGGAAGGTGATTAAACGTATTTTTAAACACAAAACACTAGAAGTCTAATAAGGTGGGTGAAGTAGAGTGCTTTGTATTATAGCAGGATATTGATATAGGCATCACATAAACTTAATGGAATGAGGACAAGCAATGAGAAGTCATACTGGGGTATATCGGAAGGACAGAACAGGTCATGCTGGCGGAAGAGTGGCACTATACATGAATAAAATGTAGAACCAAATGAAGTAAATATCTTAAATGAACCAAAATGTTCCATAGAATCTTAATGAATAGTAATTCCATGCTCTAGTAATAAGAATAAAGCAGTAGGGATGTATTATCGACCACATGACAGAATAGCAATAGTGGCTACAAAATGCTAAGTGAGACTAGAGAAGCCATAAAAAAAAAAAAAACCCTCTATAATAGTAGGGGTATTTCAGCTATTCCCATATTGACTGACTGGGTACACATCACTTCAGGATGGGATGCAGATGAAAAGTTCCTTGATACTTTGAATGACTGCTTCTTGGAGCAGCTGGTTCTGGAACCCACAAGAGGGGAGAGAATTCTTAATGTAACCCTAAGTGGATCACAGGATCTGGACTAAAAGAGGTAAATATAACTGGACCACTTGGAAATAATGACCATAAAGTAATAAAATTTAACATTACTGTGGTGGGGGGAAAAAAACACAGCAGGCACTGTTTAAAAAGTGGATGTTAAATACTAGTGAGAAAAATAGAAAGGCGCATACGCTGTCAAATTCAGCATTGTGGCAGACCACAGCCTTCAGGCTGATAGAAGGCAGGAACACGGGGGACTGGATCAGTGTGCCTTATTTCCCAGCTAGGCTCACAGAGGCTGCTGCTACACTTCCTTTCTCCCGTCTCAGGTGCCGTGGTAATGAGACAATTCGAAGCAGGCTAATGAGGCGTTAACGTGTATATTTAGTGTTGCATTAGCAAAATGGAGGCCACGCAAGTTTCAAAGAGCAGACTTCAAATTGTAGATGGACAGAGAAGATGTGGGCAGCTTTGAAATAAGCGTCCCAGTTCGACATTCCCTTACTCCGATCTAGCTCTGTGGGACTAAGGGAATGTTGAAGTGGGGTGCTTATTTCGAAGCTGCCCCCATTTTCACTGTCAGTCTGTTCGTGTGGTTGCCATTATGCTAATGAGGTGCTGAATATGCACATTTGCCCCTTATTAGCCTGCTTCAATTTGCCTCATTACCCATGGGACCTCTGACAGGAGAGTGGTAGTGTAGCAGCAACCAGAGAGTGCAGCCCAGCAGACAGACGAGGCAGCTGTGGTGCATTAAGGACCAGTCTGAAGAAAAAGGCAAATTAGAGAACTGATAGACACCTGCTGCCAGAGATGGTCTTCACACTTACTATAAAAGGCTTCCGCCCGTGCAGAAGGGGAAGGGAGTTGAGAGGTGCATGAGGAAGAGAGGCTGGAGGTTTGAGGTCCAGAAGACCAAAGCAGCTCAGTGAGGTACAGGGGGAAGGTATCAAAGGGAAGTGGTGGGTGAAGTGCCCCAGGGAAAGTCCATTTTGTTAGGGCAAAAGCCCTATCAGCTGCCTCTGGGCTGTAGCCTAGAGTAGTGGGTGGCCATGGGCTCCCCTTCTGGAAGGACAGGAGTAACCCAAAACCTGCTGAAGGGGCTTTGCTTTTCTTCACAACCTCCCCTCCCCCACCCCCCGCTGCTTGGGACTTGCCCATGATGAGAGTGGCTTGGTAAGATGAGCTTGCCTTTGGGAACACCCAAGGCAGCAAAACAGCCACTGTGTCTCTGAAGCCCACAGGAAACCACCTGAAAGTGCAGAACCCCAAGGGGGGCTGAAAAGGGACTTTTGTCGCAGCATACAATACAATAAGAAAAGCCAAAAAGGAGTTGGAAGAACAGCTAGCCAATAATTTAAAGTAATATCAAAATGTTTAAGTACATCAGAAGAAGACAGCCTGCTAAACAACCAGTGGGGCCACTGGACAGTTGAGATGCTGAGGGAGCACTCAAAAGACAATAAGATCATTGTAGAGAAACTAAATGCTTTGGTCTTTATGGCTGAGGATGTTACAGAAATTCCCAAACTTGAGCCTTCTTTTTATGTGACAAATCTGAAGAATTGTCCCAGATTGAGTGTCATTAGAGGGGGTTTTGGAACAAAGTGATTAACAGTAACAAGTCACCAAGACCAGGTGGTATTCACCCAAGAGTTCTGAAAGAACTCAAAAGTGAAATTGCGGAAGTATTAGCTGTGGTTTGTATCCTATCCTTCAAATAGTCTTCTGTGCCTAAAGACTGGAAGATGGGTAGCGTGAGGTCAATATTTAAAAAGAGCTATAGAGGTGACCCGGGCAATTAGACCAGTGAGTCTAACATCAGTACTGGGCAAATTAGTTGAAGTTATAGTAAAAAATAGAATTGTCAGACACACAGATGTATAAAATCTGGGGGAAAAGTCAACATCCTGCCTTTTTAAAGGGAAATCAAGCCTTACTAATCTGCTAGAGTTCTTTGAGGGTGCTAACAAGTGTACAAGTTAATCTAGTGGTTATAGTGTACTTACATTTTCAGAAAGCCTTTTAGAAGTTGTCTCCCCAAAGGCTCTGAAGTACAGGTTGAGCCTCTCTCATCTGGCACCCTTTTGGACCTGACTGGTCACAGATGAGAAAATTAGCTGGACCATGGGAGGTTAATATTGTCTACCAACCCCTTCATTGCTAATTGGCTTTTAGAAGACATTGAAGATAACAGCATAGAACACTGAGAGCCGGAACTGTTGGCTGTAAGCAGACTTTACACACCCATGATAAGTGGTTGTTCAGCTAACAGACATCGTGCTGCATTATGGATGTTGATGGACATGAGTGTTTCGAATTACAGAGGTTCAAACTGTAAGTTGTCGTGAGATAAGGGGGATGGTTCTCTAATAGATTAACTGGTTAAAAGACAGGAAACAGGGTAGAAATAAATGGTAGGTTCTCAGACTGGAGAGTGGTAGTTAATGGTGTCCCTTAAAGGTCCATACTGGGACAAATGCTGTTCAACATACTTATAAATGATTTGGTGAAAGGGGTAAACAGTGAGATGGCAAAACTTGTTGATACTACACTGCTCAAGATAATTAAGAGCAATGCAGATGGTGAAGAGCCTCTAAACGATTTTGCAAAACTAGGGTGGTTTGGACAGCAAAATGGCAAATGAGTTTTCATGTTGATACATATGAAATAATGCAGGTTGGAAAATGATTAAGGGGCTGGAGCACATGACCTCTGAGGAGAGGCTGAGGACTTGGGTTTATTTAGTTTGCGGAAGCGAAGAGAGACGGGTGATTTGATAGCAGCCTCTCTCTTCTTGAAGTGTGGCTCTAACGAGGATGATGAAAGGTCATTAGTGACGGATGGTAGAACAAGGAGCAATGATTGAAGTTACAGAGGGAGCGGTGTAGGTTGGATATTAGGAAAAACTTTTTCACCAAGAGGGCGGTTGAAGCACTGGAATGCTTTACCTGGAGAGGTGGTGGCATCTCCATCACTAGGGGTTTTTAGTCCTGGCTTGACGAAATCCTTGCTGGGATGATTTAAGGTTGATCCTGCTTTAGCAGGGGGCTGGACTAGGTGACCTCCTGAGGTCCATTCCAGCCCTAGGATTCTATGGTTCTTTGAAGGTGAAGATGTTGGAGAGAAAAATGCTCAACTGTGAACCAGGAACTTAGAAATGCTGGCTGCCAGGGATACGGTGCTGGCAGTGGAGCGATGGTTTTGGATTCATGAAACCAGTGCACCCTGGTGGGACCACATTGTTTTGGAATCCTGGGATGACCAGTAGTGGCTGTAGAAGTTTTGCATGCGCAAATCCACTTCTATGGAACTTTGTGATTTGTTGGCCCCTGCCGAGAAGCACAGCAATATAAGAATGAGACCAGCTTTATTGATCCACGAGCGAGTGGCAAACGCTCGATGGACATTTGCAATGCCTGACAGTTACCAGTCAGTGGCAAATCAGTTCATGCTGGGCAGATCTACAGTGGGGGCCTTGGTGATGCAGGTAGCCAGTGCAGTCTGTTGGCATCTCCTGTGGAGCACAGTGACCCTGGGAGATGTATACGCCATAGTGGATGGCTTTGCTGCTGTGGGGTTTCCTAACTGTGGTGGGGCAGTAGATGGCATGCACATCCCCGTCATGGCCCCAACCAACCTGGCTTCTGAGTATATAAACAGAAAGGGATACCTTTCAATGGTATTGTAGGTGTCGGTAGATCACAATGATCATTTCATCGACATCAATGTGGGATGGTTGGGAAAGGTTCATGATATGCACATCTTCCAATATTCTGGACTGTACAAATGCTCCTGGGTGGGACTTTTTCCCCAGACTGGAAAAATCAAGATTGGAGATGCCTATAGTAATGTTGGGTGACCTTGATTACCCTTTGCTCCCTTGCATTATGAAGCAAGACACAGGAGCCCTGGACCACAGCAAGGATTATTTCCATTACAGACTGAGCAAGGGCAGAATGGTTTTCTTTGGCCATTTAAAAGCAAGATGCAGGTGCCTATTGACCCGTTTGGACCTTTCAGGAACATGTGCTCCGCTGTGCTTGCAGCATGCTGTATTTTGCATTACCTTTGTGAATCTAGGAGAATTTCATGACAGCCTGGAGTGTAGAGGCTGATGCCATGGGCAGGGCTTATTCACAGTGAATTCAGAAGTAGTGGCCATCGGGGAGGGTTTGAAAAACTAGCCTCATGAATTATCAGGCAGCCACATGATTCTGCTTTTGTAATGCCACCCCCCACTCCTCAAAATAATTTGTACACCGCACAATAACCAGTAACCCTATGGAACTGACCAATAAATCTGAGCGTGGCTTTCACTGAAAGAATACTTTTATGGGGAAGAGGGTTAAGGTGCAGGAAAAAGAATGGATGTACAGGGAAGGTTATTTTCACAGAAAAGTTTGTGCTTTGGGGGGTGGAAAAGCTAAGTTTTTGTAGCAGAGGTGCACCTATGATGAAATAAGCTTCCCCATGTCCAGGGGCAGGCACCAAGGACCCACTTGGGGACCTGATCCTCACCACCCTTTCCCGGGTTCATCTGGTGCGAGTTCTCTCTGGACCTTTGCATAGCAGTGGGCAGCTGTTCTATCAGATCTCATTATCCCTGCCCGGGTCCCTCTGCCGTGAGTCCTCCTGTGGATCTTTGCATAGCAGCGGGCAGCAATGCTATGAGCCCTCTTCACCCCCATCTGGGGCCCTCTGATGGACTCCCCTCAATGATTTGTGCACCCCATTCCACCACACGTGAACCAAGAAATGAGACCATGATTGTCATAAAAAGAGTGTTTGTGTGGGGAGAGGGTTAAGCAGCTGTGAAAAGGGGTGTTAAAAGGTGATGAAATAACTTTTTGCACTGGGTAGAGTTCCTGGTGGTCGAGTGAGGGACTGTCCTTGCCCTCCCTCCCCACATTTGGGGGACTGCAGTGTGAGAGTCCACAAACTGATTGCTGCTTAGGGAGTTGCCCTGCAGCTCCACATGGAGTTCAGGACCTCGGCTTGGTCTCTCACAGTAGTGAGGAGGTGTGTCATATTCTTTCTCAGGTGTGCTGATTGCTCTCTCTTGACCTCCAGGACACTCTGCTGCCACTGTGCTGTAGCCCTCTGGCTAGCAGCGGATGCTGTTTCAGCCTGCTCCAGCTGCTGCAGGATAAGGTCCTGCTGGGACCTTTTGCACTTTCTCTCACTGTCTCCCATGCTGAGGATGCCTGCTGGAAAGTGAAGGTCAAAACTGAGATACAATTCACACAAACTGCTTACCCATAGAATAAATGCGTGTCTGTTTTACACTGTCAGTGAAACTTTCTTTTTACAAGACCACTTTTTCTTCTCTAGGATGGCAAGCAACCAAACTATCCATTGTACAGGCCCTCACTTATCCAAACCACTTTATTGTGGACACGGTAAGCTATTGTCCATGGTACTCAAGTGGAGAGGTGGGATGGGTGTGGTTTAACGCAGGGCAAGGCAGCCAGGGTCTGGGAGCAGGGGAGAAAGTTTTCTCAGTGTTCCCCAGACCAATCCTTGGCAAGGAAAACCCACTCGTGCTGGACATTTGGTGTCCTTAACCAGGGTCCACAGAGCCTAGCAGCTGTGTGGCAAGGGGGAAGGGTTCAATTCCAGTAGCATGCACAACTGTGTGGAGAGGGATCTGTTCAAAGTGCAAAGAAAGATGGGCGGGGGAGTTTTCAAACAGCATGATGGGAAGAATGTTTCTCAGTGGCTCCCAGTCAAGCTAGCATCATGGTGGGAGGGGAGGAGGCCAGGAGAACCTGGCAGCTGTGTGGAGTGGGAAAGATGGAGCAACTGCAAGCCAGGTGGTGCGGCAGTGCAGTCTTGGGAAATGTAAAAGGTCAGGGAGCATTTCAAAGAAATCAGATCTAAATTTCCATGTTACTTTAGGTTGCCAAAGAAGACAGCACCCTCCTAAGAGTAACAGATAGGGTAAAAGAAGAGATACTCGTCCTCTGTGAGCACAAACCTGGAAAATTTGCCAGAATGCTGTGTGGCTCCATGAGACCAGATCACTATCTGGTTGCGTGGCATGGCAAGGTGTGCTATCATGGAAGCAGCAATAAGTCAGGCTTGCCCAAAAACCTTGTGGGAAAAAATTCAAGAACACCTAGATTAGGCCTTCCTGGAGATTTCAGAAAGGATAAGTGCTCCATCTCCAGAAATTATAACCCACTGTTCTGAGGGGCATAAGGCAATAGAAAACGTATACCTAGACCCAGCTGAAATGTGCTTGTAGCATTCTAGAAAAAAATGCTCACCTGAACAGCTGGGCCTCAGTGGTTTGGGATAGGCACAGAATGGACCAGCTCAAGGTTGAGCGTGAAGCACTCTGGGCTTTTGGGAACAGCTTCCTCAGGCCCCTGCTGGTTGCGCCCATCCTCCTCTCCATTGCCCTCTTCCTCCTGCTGTCCCTCTAGCTCAGCACCTCTTGCCTTACTCTGGAAAAGGGCTTTCTGAAGAGTCCAAATTAAGAATGGGCAATGTGGTTGGGTCCCTCCCACGAATTGCACCTGCTGTTCATAATACTGGCACATCTTTGGAGATGACCCAGATCTCCAGTATGCTTGCCATACTGTGTAAGTCTGGTGGAGTTGTTTCATCTGCATTAGTGTGCGTCCTGGGAGTAACCTCTGGTGACCATCCCACATGAAATGTTTTCAAAAATGTCTGCATTTTGTTTGGAGACTCAGTATCTGCCCGCCACTGACTCATCTCCCCAGACAGCAAGGAGATCCATGCTGGAGATCTCTTGCGACCCTGAGAACTCTGATCAAAAACCTGAGTACTTATGATTGCAAGAAATGGCAATGTTATGGCTACCCATGCAGTGTGATGGCTAAAAGAAATTCAGGCTTCCAGGCACCCCTTAAATTTCCTGGGCTTGCTGATGATGAATTCAAATTCACAGGCTTCCTGTTGCCTACTTTCTGTGCACCTGGAGAGCAGCAGAGGTGGAAGCGGACAGAGCAAACAACCATGGGACATTGTGGATATGTACAGGACACCTCTGGAGGCTAATTAAGTTGATTTTTAAAGACCTAGTGTTTCCACACAGGCCTTAATTTGAACTTTTAAATTCGAACTTGATGCTATGCCCATTCGCTTTTCACGGTGTTGTATCAACCTCAGCACTCCCTAAAACCCAGCTAAGGGTATTTACATTGAAGACAGTGACACTGTAAAATCAAGGCAACTGCCTTAATTTTGACTTTATCATGTAGTGCAGACAGCCTGAAAGTACTTTTTCCAATTCAAGCACATTCTACTAGAGCCGTGGCTGTTTCCTCTGCTTGTTTGAGGCAGATGCCTGTTACTGAGATCCGCAAAGCTCAGCCTGAACTACTTCAGTACACACCTTCTGCAAGCACTGATGGAGTTGACGTAAGAAAGGCTGTACTTCAGTTTTTATTCAGCTAGGATTCTGTTTCTATCTCCAGTGCTGCTTATCAGTCTCTCTTGTAAGTGACGATATGTTGAGCCATTCAAAGAAGAAATAACTTACCTTTAACCAGAATTATTTATTGTGGCTCTGCATATTCAAAAGATGATTATGAAAAGCACACTTGAATTTTACCAATGTCTTTTTCATAAGAACAAAAGGAGTCAAAATAGGGTTAGAAGTAACAGGATCTGGTCCAAGAAGTAATTATTAGAGGACCACTTGGAAATAGTGACCATAATATAATAACGTTTAATATTCCTGTGTTGGGAAGAACACCGCAGCAGTCCAACATTCTGGCATTTAATTTCAAAAAGGGGAATTATACAAAAATGAGGAGGTTAGTTAAACAGAAATTAAAAGGTAGAATAACTAAAGTAAAATCCCTGCAGGCTGCATGGAAACTTTTCAAGGACACCATATTAGAGGCCCAAATTAAATGTATACCCCAAATTAAAAAACACAGTAAGAGACCTAAAAAAGAGCCACTGTGGCTTAACCGCCATGTAAAAGAGGCAGTGAGAGATAAAAAGGCATCCTTTAAAAAGTGGAAGTGAAATCCTAGTGAGGAAAATAGGAAGGAACATAAACACTGCCAAATTAAGTGTAAAAATATAATAAGAAAAGCCGAAAAAGATTTTGAGGAACAGTTATCCATAAATTCAAAAAACAATGGTAAAATGTTTTTTAAGTATATTAGAAGCAGGAAGCTTGCTTAAAAAAAAGCAGTGGGACCCCTGGACGATAGAGATATAAAAGGAGCAATCAAGGAAGATAATGCCATTTCAGAGAAACTAAATGATTTCTTTGCTTCAGTCTTCACGGCTGAGGGTATTACAGAGGTTCCCAAATCTGAGCTGTCCTTTGTAGGTGACAAATCTGAGGAACTGTCCCAGACTGAAGTGTCAGTAGAAGACATTTTGGAACTAATTGATAAGCTAAACAGTAACAAGTCTCCAGGACCAGATGGCATTCACCCAAGGGCTCTGAAAGAACTCAGATGTGAAATTGCAGAGCTATTAATGGTGGTTTGTAACCTATCCTTTAAATCAGCTTCGGTACCCAGTGACTGGAAGACAGCTAATCTAATGCCAGTATTTAAAAAGGGCTCTAGAGGAGATCCTGGCAATTACAGACCGGTAAGTCTAATGTCAGTACCGGGCAAATTAGTAGAAACAATAGTAAAGAATAAAATTGTCAGACACATAGAAGAACATGATTTGTTGGGCAAAAGTCAGCATGGTTTCTGTAGCGGGAAGTTGTGTTTTACTAATCTATTAGCATTCTTTGAAGGGGTTAACAAACATGCAGACGGGGGGATCCAGTGGACATAATATACTTAGATTTCCAAAAAGCCTTTGACAAGGTCCCTCACCAAAGGCTCTATGTAAATTAGATGGTCATGAGATCGGAGGAGAGATCCTTTCATGGATTGGAAACTGGTTAAAAGACAGAAAACAAAGGGTTGGAATAAATGGTAAATTTTCACAATGGAGGGGGTAACTAGTGGTGTTTCCCAAGGGTCAGTCCTGGGACCAGTCCTGTTCAACTTGTTCATCAGTGATCTAGAGAAAGGGGTAAGCAGTGAGGTGGCAAAGTTTGCAGATGACACCAAGCTGTTCAGGATAGTCAAAACCAAAGTAGATCGTGAAGAACTTCAAAAAGATCTCAGCAAACTGAGTGATTGGGCAGCAAAATGCCAAATGAAATTTAATGTGGGTAAGTGTAAGGTAATGCACATTGGGAAAAATAACCCCAATTATACATACAATGTGATGGGGTCAAATTTAGCTACGACAGATCAGGAAAGGGATCTTGGAATTTTAGCGGATAGTTCTCTGAAAACATCCACGCAGTGTGCAGCGGCAGTCAGTAAAGCAAATAGGATGTTAGGAATTATTAAAAAAGGGATAGAGAATAAGATGAAGAATATCATACTTCCCCTATATAAAACTATGGTATGCCCACATCTTGAGTACTGCGTGCAGATGTGGTCTCCTCACCTCAAAAAAGATATACTGGCATTAGAAAAAGTTCAGAAAAGGGTTCAGAAGTTCAGAAATGATCAAGGGTTTGGAAAGGGTCCCATATGAGGAGAGGCTAGAGAGACGGACTTTTCCGTCTAGAAAAGAGAGATTGAGGGGTGATATGATAGAGGTATATAAAATCATGAATGGTGTGGAGAAAGTGAATATTGAAAAGTTATTTACTTGTTCCCATAATATAAGAACTAGAGGACACCAAATGAAATTAATGGGTAGTAGGTTCAAAACTAATAAAAGGAAATTTTTCTTCACACAGCGCACAGTCAACCTGTGGAACTCCTTGCCGGAAGAGGCTGTGAAGGCCAGGACTCTAACAGAGTTTAAAACAGAGCTTGATAAATTTTTGCAGGTTAGGTCCATAAATGGCTATTAGCCAAGGGTAAAGTATGGTGCCCCTAGCCTTTAGTCAAAGGCTGGAGACAGATGGCAGGAGACAAACTGCTTGATCATTGTCTTTGGTTAACCTCCTCTGGGGCATCTGGCACTGGCTACTGTCAGCAGACAGGATACTGGGCTGGCTGGACCTTTGGTCTGACCCAGTATGGCTGTTCTTATGTTCTTATCTTCTAAAAACAGCTGGAGATTTTTTAAATGTAGTGAAAACAGTAAAAGCTCTATTATCCAGCACCCTTGGGGAACAGGTGGGTGCCCAATAATCAAACGTGCTTGGTATTGGAGCGACCCATGGCAACTGGCCCCGCTCTGCCAGTGGAGTGGATGCTGATTAATTGAGCATGTTGGTAACCCGAATTTCAGATAACCCAACTTTTACTGTACGTAGAGCTCCTTCTGGAGGACACAGTGAAGGACATATTAATGAAAGGGTACCAAAACTTCCTGTAGTATTTTAACATTTTAACATTCAGAAAAACTGTGTCATATGCTGTTATTTAGCATTTTAGCTAATTTCAGGCATTTTGACAGTGAACAGGATTTCAATTTGCCACAAGTGTATGCATTTCATTTGTTGTGTTGAAAGTAAATCTAGATATGGCCATCTGTCTGATGAGATCTAGTGGCCTCACTGATATTTTTATCTAGCAGACTTGATCAAATTTGACTGAGGTATGCGTGCGCAAATTTCAGTCATGCTTCCCAGTTGCCAAGCAGACATACCCTTAGGATGCAGACTTGATCTTCTCTGCTACAATTCTAGCTACTGATGAAATGGTGTAAAGTCACTATTCTTTACTGAAAGACATCTGTTGTAATTGTGCTGCAAAGGAAAAAATGTTCGGAGGTATTTTGGAAAGGACAATCTTTCATGTTTTGGAAAGGCTTCAAGAAATTGTTGCTTTTCATACAGACCAGAAACAATCACCCTGCCATCTTGTAATGATTCTATTTGTTTAAACAGGAGGTATTAGACCTTAAAATACCCTTTAATCCAAAACCTAAAACACACTCTAGGTTCTACTCTTTTTAAAAAAAAATTTAATTCCAAGATAGTTGTTTGTAAAGTAGGAATACTGATGATCAAAATCCGTAGTAGACTCCTAAACAGATGTGTGTAAGGGTTTTCATTTGAAAACTACATGTTCCTGATCATTTTCAGTGGTATTGGTCTGTGATCAGTTGCCTGAAGGAATGCATATTTTGTATTCCAGTTGATGCCTCCCACAGAAAATTTGCACAGCAACAAGGTTTACAGCAAGTAATTTTGGCATAGTATTTTGCTACGAATATCAAACAGGAAAGAGGATAATATAGTAAGCCCTCAATTTAACGGACTAATGGAGGGGCGGGGTGTCCATAAATCCCAAAAGTCCATTAAATCCAAGGGTTTACTACCCACCACCACCGCTGGGCTCCCCCTCCCCCTCCCCTCCCCCGGCCAAAAAAAAGCCAGGAACTCACCAGACTGAAGCTGCTGGAGCCTGCCACATGTCTGGAACTGCCAGATGGTGGCTGGAGGTGCTGCCTCTGGAGCTGCTACACGCTGCTGCCACCAGGGATGGGGCATGAGTGCCATCTGCTCACATACATTCCCCGCCCCAGTGAGAGGAGTGTGTGGTGGCTCCTCCAGGAGGCAGCGGTAAGTCCATTAACTTTTTTTTTGGGGGAGAGGGGAGAGGTGTTACGATTTTATGGGCCCCAGTGGACCTTGGGAACAATGGGTTGCCCATTGTCTGCTAAACAAGGGTCCATAAAATCAGGGGTTTAATAATACGTGCAATAGGTTACATTTTAATTTGCCTTACTAAAAGCTTTAATTTCCACTGGCTTTCAATTTTTCTGATGAATGCTCTCTCCTAAGTAGGCTAACTAATTAACCACTATGGTGCTTCAAAATCTAGAGTAAGATACATTGCAGTATATTCAGTGGCCATCCTCATTGTTTGTGAAGCTTTCAGTTGTTGTCTTAAGTAAAAGCCTTTTAAAAATGTTTTTTAAGATTCATTACAAAATATCTAAATGCTTCTTAGCAAGATTATCATTGTTTTAATTTACTAAAACATATCTGCTGTAGTGGAGAGTACTGGCCTTACTTGAAAACAGTAGCATCCACTAAAAGTAAAAGATAAAACATTGTAAATCAAACTGGAGAACCTTTCCTCTTATAGACCCTGACTACATCTGCATCTGTCTTGAACATCTAACTGCATTCAACTAACAGCCACCACCACCTTTGGAGATATTGAATGTTTGGGTATGGTGTGTTTGCTTGGGTTTTTTAGGTCAAATCTTTATGCTTCATTCTGTTTAGCTCAATATATCCTATAATCCAAACTAAAACTTTTAGCCCATCGGGTAACTTTTTGACAAAGTGCACGCTAGGTATTCACCAAATATGCAGATATTTACCAATTGATTTGTTGAGCTTTTGATTTAATACATCTAGTGAAACAGTGCTCTGTAAAAAGACTCTTCATACTGTTTTCATCTTCAGAGGCTTTGGAGTGGTAAGTAAATTTTTATGGAGCAGTCTTTTCTCCAGAGTTGGAAGAATGCTTCAACAAGTTAATGTTCTTTTTTTTGTTTTTGTTTTTGCATGTTACATCATGTTCAGTATGGTAATATTTATTTAACAACAGGGAGAGAGATAGTGGCAGGATCTCAAGCAGAACTTTTTGTTTAGCAGTGATGGACGGCAGAGTTCTGTGGTTGGTGGCAGTAAGGGCATATGCATCTCCATGGGTTTAATGGTGGATGCCTGATGGTGACTTAACGACCACCTTTATTTGCAGCCTGCCAAGTAACACTAAAATGTAAGCTTCTGTCATTCTGATTTACTGGCAGTAAAATTTTTGGCAGCAAGTAGTCCAAGAGCAATGGCAGCTTTAACATATACATTGAGATGGAGTCAGATGGATATGCCAACTTTAACACTGGTATCAAAACTCCCATCTTTCAAAGAGCCATATAACTTCTTTAAAGGTAAAGAAAACAAATAAATGTTCTTCTTCGAGTGTCCCCGTGGGTGCTCCACCATAGGTGACGGCTTGGCCGGCGCCGCAGATCGGATCTTCCAAGCAGTTTCTGCTGGACCGCGCATGCGCCGGCGCGCGCCGCTCCCTGGCGCGCTCCTGGCCATGTGCGCGATCCGGCCCCCGCCAGTTCCTCTCAACCGCCGTCGGCTGCAGACGGAATCCGACTAGGCTAAAGCCACATAGCGTATTCAACGACTTTATTCGTTTTCTCTTTGAAGTTTTTCAGTTCTTTAGGATACCATAAGTAACCGGTTGTTATTTTGTAAAAAAAAAAAAAAACAAACAAGCTACGGAGGGACAGCTCAAGCCAGTCCCAGTAACAAGCGCCGGAGGCCAGGAGCTAGGGCCATCAGCCCTCCTGCGGAGGCAGGCCATCGGACGGGGAAACAGCACAAAGAAGTGCTAAGTACCCACAAACAAACTCAAAGACTCACCAACAATGTCCTCCTCAGGCTTTAAAAAATGTGAGTCCTGCCGAGAGGCGATGCCAGTGTCCGATGGGCACAGTCTATGCATAAGGTGCCTGGGGGAGTCCCATGTGGCACAAAAATGCGCCTTCTGTGCAAAGTTAATGACCAGAGCACGGAGAGACAGGGAGATGAGAATTAAACTGCTGCTTCTTGACAAGGCCCTCCAGCCAGACGTGCCGGAGCGGCCGCAGCAGGAGGGACCCTCCAGGGCCCTTAGAAGGAAAGCTGCCTCCCTCACTCCATCAGCGCAAAAACAGAGGAAAGTTTCTCCAACCCGATCCCTGCCGGCAGCAACAGTGAGCGGGACGGGAGGAGCGAGCAGCCCCCAGCCGCAGCAACAGCTGATCGGCGGCGGCACGGAGAGCCACGTGGAAGCGGCTCAGCCTCCGATGATCAGCCAGCCGCCCCGCACCGCAGGCAGGGCGGCGGCTAAGCAAGCGCCGGTACCAGCGGCACCGCAGGCAGCGGCACCGACCCCCGGGGAACCGGCGGTGCAGAGCGCGCAGGCACGTAGCCTGCAGGCGCAGAAGGACTCCGCACGTGCGGCACCGCCCTCGAGCGTGCCTAGCACGGTGCCGATGGGGCCGGGATCCCCCGCCCATCAGGGGGCGGAGTTACCTCCTCAAGGGAGGGGGAAGGCTGCACACAAGAGGAGGCACTGCAGCCCCTCTCCAGACAGGGCTGTGGAGCTCTTTTCTCACAGCCCTCCGCTCATGTTGCAGACTCCAACCAGAAGGCAGGGGCCCCCCCTAGCCTACCCGGACCCCGCTTCTCCTTTCCTGCAATCAGCCTCCCCATGGCTGGCACCACCCTCGCCCTTCCTGGGATTTGAATCGCTGGACTATTATGCAAAATCGCTCTCTCCAGTGTCTCGACGATCCCCCTCTCCCAGACACACAGGGTACGTGCAAAGGGAATGGTCAAGGTCACCTTCCCAGGAACAGTGCCTATACTGCCATGGTCGTCCCTACCACGCGGGGCATGGACACCATCGGCAATCTACCAGGGAGAGATCCCCACATATTACCTCGTACCCCCGAGGGCAATCGCAATTGGGGACGGAGACTCAAGCATCCCAGGGGGGACTGGCCGTGGACCCACGAGATTTTTCCCTCGCAAACCTCCAGCGAGAGGGCGCACCATTACCATCAAGAACCGAAAGGGTCCAAAGAAATGTACCCCAGCGGTTCCTCGTTTTCCTCCCCGGATGAGGCCACGGCCTTAGGGGACGTCCATCCCAAGGACGATCTCAAACAGTTTCAGGAGCTGTTTAAGAGGGTAGCTTTCACGCAAGGCATCCAGACAGCACAAGTGCAAGAGAAACATCATAAGCTCCTTAAAAATTTGAGCTCCCCGGCCTCCTCCAGAGTAGCAATCCCGCTTGATGAAGCGATCTTGGAGTCCGCCACTACCATATGGCAGACCCCGGCAACTATTCCGCCTGTCCAAAAGAGAGCGGATAAGAAATACTTCGTGCCGGCGAAGGGCATGGAGTTCTTGTTTAGCCACCCCCAGCCAAACTCCTTGGTGGTGGAGTCCTCGCAGCAAAGATTAAAAACATCTCAATTTAAAACAGGGGGAACGGACAAAGATGCCAAGAAGCTAGAGCTGTTCGGCAGAAAGGTCTACTCCTCCTCCACTTTAACCTTGCGAATGGCAAATTATGCAGCGCACTTGGCGAACCATAATTTCGACAACTATGCCAGATTAACTTCCCTCATGGACTCGCTTCCAGAGGACAAAAAGCCGGTCCTCAAGGCCATAGTGCAAGAGGGCTACACGGCTGCGAGGATGGAAGTTCAGATTGCTTTGGACGTTGCGGACACGGCAGCACGTTCCACAGCAACTGCAGTGGTGATGCGACGGGAGTCTTGGCTCCAGACCTCGGGCATACCGAGAGATCTGCAGGCGAAGATAATCGACCTTCCCTTCGACTTGCAGAAGCTGTTTGCTGAATCAACTGACTCGGTCCTTCATTCCAGTAAAGATTCAAGAGCCACACTCAGGACCCTGGGGATTTACACCCCTCCATACTCAAAGAAAAGGTACTACCCACAGCAAAGGCGGTACCAATACCAGCAACAGCGCCCCCAGTATCACAGGGGTTACGAGCAAGGGCGGCATCAGCAGCACCAGCAGTACAGAACCCCCAGGCGACGCTCACAACAGGGCCGTCCGTCCTCGGGGCGGGGCCAAAGGCCACAAGTTTGACATACAAATCCAGGGCTGCGCCATCACCACTATTGCACAAGATCATCCGAAACGACTTTTTCACCATCGCCTCCGACCATTCTACGACCAGTGGCAAAGGATCACCACAGACAAATGGGTGCTGGAGATCATAGCCACGGGGTACGCCATCCCCTTCCAGTCGCTCCCGCCGCCGCGACCCCCGCCCAAGCCCCACCCCCAGGAGGCCTCCCATGTAGCCAGGCTCAGGCAGGAGGTGGCCCACCTAGAGTTCATAGGGGCGGTGGAAAAGGTGCCGGAGCAACTGCAAGGGAAAGGGTTCTACTCTCGGTATTTCCTGACAGAGAAAAAGACAGGAGGCTGGAGGCCCATCTTAGACCTTCATGGCCTCAACAGGTATCTGCGCAAGCAACGTTTTTGGATGATCACTATTGCCTCTATCCTTACAGCACTGGACGATGGAGACTGGTTCGCAGCCCTCGATCTACAAGACGCGTACTTCCATATAACCATTCATCCGGCTCACCGACGTTTTCTCCGGTTCATGGTGGGCAACGAACACTTCCAATACAAGGTCCTACCGTTTGGCCTTTCCTCGGCCCCCAGAGTCTTCACCAAGACCTTGGCAGTGGTGTCAGCCTACCTGCACAGACAGGGGGTGTTTATTTTCCCGTATCTGGACGACTGCCTGCTCAAAGGGACCTCGAAAAGGGAGGTTCTCCGCATGATACGCGTCACAGCAAACACGTTCTCCTCACTTGGCCTGGTTATCAATCTGGCAAAATCAAAGATAGACCCCTCACAGGACATAGAGTTCATAGGGGCTCGCATAAACTCGGTCTCGGCGAGAGTATACCTACCAGAGGCTCGCTTTCGAGCCATCGGTTCCCTCGTGCAGGTCATCACCTTCAGCCCTAAGGTGCCGGTCTTGACGTGCTTGCAGCTGCTGGGCCACATGGCAGCGGCTACGTTTGTGGTACAGAACGCCAGGTTGCACATGCGCAGCATGCAACATTGGCTGGCAAGTGTATACAAGCCGGCAGTACACACCGTTCACAGGGTGGTGTCGCCCCCACCTGGGGTGCGCGAATCCCTGCAATGGTGGGTAAACCCCAGGAACTTGCTAACAGGGGTACCCTTCCATCAGCCGCAAATATCGGTTTTCCTCACTACGGATGCCTCCCTCATAGGGTGGGGAGCGCACATGGGCGAAGAGGTGGCTCAAGGACTGTGGTCACCCACGGAACAGTCTCTACATATCAATGTTTTAGAGCTCAGAGCAGTGTTCAACGCCTGCAAACACTTTCGAGACCGTATACAAGGCAAAGTCGTCGGGATCAGTACAGACAATACCTCCACCATGTTTTACATAAACAGGCAAGGAGGAGCTCGATTCCGTACCTTATGCGCGGAAGCAATCCGCCTATGGAACTGGTGCATCGCCCACGATATAATCCTGAGAGCCTCCTACTTGCCGGGCACGCACAATGTGAAGCAGACCAGTTGAGCAGACGTTTTGCGCTCACCCACGAGTGGCAGATCCGTCCCGATCTACTACGGCCGATTTTCCACGCATGGGGGTTTCCCCAAATAGATCTGTTTGCCACTCAGCACAACAAACAGTGCCCACGATTCTCCTCCAGAGCAGGGCTGGGCCGGGGGTCCCTGGGGGACGCGTTCGCGATCCCGTGGGGAGGCCCCCTGCTTTACGCGTTTCCCCCCGCAGTGCTGATCCACAAGGTTCTGCAAAAAGCCAGGAGAGACAAGGCTCGGATGATCCTGATAGTCCCAACATGGGATCGCCAACCATGGTTCCCCCTACTCCTGCGCCTGTCGGACCGCCCACCGATGCCTCTTCCGGTGGCGCCGGATCTGCTCACGCAAGCCCAGGGGTCCATAGTGCATCCGCACCCCCAAAGCCTGCAACTGCAAGCGTGGCTAATCCATGGCTCAGCTCCCTAGAGAGCACATGCACAGTGGAAGTACAGCAAGTCCTAGAAAGTAGCAGGAGGACTTCCACTAGGAAAACCTACAAACAAAAATGGACTCGCTTCATGGCTTGGTGTTCTACCAAGCAGCTGGCCCCCCTTTCGGTGCCTATACCTACAATTCTAGAGTATTTACTGGACCTCAAGAGAGCAGGACTCTCGCTATCCTCGTTAAAGGTCCACCTTGCCGCCATCTCGGCGTTCAGACATGAGGAGGGAGGGCACACGGTGTTCGCCCACCCTCTGGTTACCAGGTTCCTCAAAGGGTTGGTAAACCTATACCCCCCTCGGAAACCGATTCCACCTTCGTGGAGCTTGGACCTGGTGCTTACCACACTCGTGGGACCACCGTTCGAGCCCTTGGCCACGGTTCCCCTTCGCCTCCTTACAGTAAAGACGACCTTTCTTCTTGCAATTACGTCAGCCCGTCGGGTGAGCGAGCTTGCGGCAGTCATGGCAACGCCACCCTGCACTGTCTTTTCCAAGGAGGCGGTAACCATACGGCTGCATCCAGCCTTTGTTCCCAAAGTTTCTTCCGAGTTTCACATCAATGAACCTATTGTTCTACCCTCGTTCTATCCAAAGCCTCATAACTCCAGCGAAGAGGCGCGCCTACACCTCCTGGATGTGAGGAGGGCGCTAGCCTTCTACGTAGACAGGACCAAGTCCTTCCGGAAAACGGATAGACTCCTGGTCTCCCTCGCTCCCAAATCTAAAGGAGAAGGTCTCTCATCGCAGAGAATCTCAAAGCACATTGTATCCTGCATAAAAATGTGCTACGAGCTCAGAAAGACTCCTTTGTCGGCCACTCCCAGGGCTCATTCCACCAGGGCGGTGGCAGCATCAACAGCCTTTTTCAAGGGCGTTGCATTGAAAGACATTTGCAGAGCGGCGACCTGGTCATCCTATGACACGTTCGCCAAACATTACGCCCTTCACAGGGTATTCCAAGAGGATACCCGTCTCTCTGCAGCGGTCCTCTCGGGGACCAGCTGCACATAATCCGATTACCCACCACCTATCTGGGTTACTGCTGGGTAGTCACCTATGGTGGAGCACCCACGGGGACACTCGAAGAAGAAAGAGAAGTTACTCACCGTAGTAACGGTGGTTCTTCGAGATGTGTCCCCGTGGGTGCTCCACTTCCCGCCCATCCTCCCCGCTTCGGATCTCTGTTAGTGTTTTGCAGGGGCAACCGAGGCGGTTGGTCGAGGAACTGGCGGGGGCCGGATCGCGCACATGGCCAGGAGCGCGCCAGGGAGCGGTGCGCGCCGGCGCATGCGCGGTCCGGCAGAAACTGCTTGGAAGATCCGATCTGCGGCGCCGGCCAAGCCGTCACCTATGGTGGAGCACCCACGGGGACACATCTCGAAGAACCACCGTTACTACGGTGAGTAACTTCTCTTTCTCCACCTGCGGAGAATAGACTCCCACAGAAAGTGGCCAGTCTATTCTATGTAGTTATCCGGTTCTTTTTAAAGAATAAAACTTAACATGCTGAGTTAGCAAAATTTATAGTGAAATTCCATTTGCAAATCACTGACTTTGAAGATAAGTGTCCACTTCACTGAAATTAGCTGGAGGCCTTTGAATCTATTACATTTTAATAAGCTAAATAATACGTTTACAAACCATTAAGGAATATACTGAAATTCAGGTAAAATTTAATAGTGAACTTTCACATTTGCACATGTGATTCAATTCCATATTTTGCTCTGATGCAATAAAATATTTTTACCCATCAGTGTACAGTACCAGAATACTGAAATTGTATTTAAAATGGGTCTACTAGTTATAATAGTGAGAGGGCTGGTCTGAAATTGTGTATGTGTGGCTCAAATCTTCCTGTTACTATAGAATAAGTACAGATGGAGGTTGGGAAAATTCTTTCTAGCCTGCCATCAAACAAAGAAAACCCAACTGGAAGAACAGTCTTTGGTGTCTTCATTCCTTGGAGTGATTCTGGAGTATAAAATGAAATCATTCATTTTAGCCCAAATGCCCATTGAAAACTAGCCTTATTAATATTCGTAACCCTAAAGCAGTTCAGGGGTGGGGCAGGAAGAGGGAAATATATACCCTTGAAGTCATCCAAGCCCAGCTTTATTGTGACTGAAGACTTGTATTAATCAGATTGTAAAACTTAGTATTATCTGCAGAATCTTTGTAGGCTGAATCTTGGTCTTGCCAGGGTCCTAAGACTTATGCATGCCTATATCATGTTCATTGGTGATATTGTGTTTTATTTGTAAGCGTGACTTTGTAGAGTGCCATGTGGTAAACTCCCCTTGCTCCTCACAAAAGGGGAGTTGAAGAGGCCAGCAAGTAGTCTTTACAGGCAGTCAGAACAGAAGGTTTTCTTCTCCAGTTGAGAGAAGAGGCCTGGTGACTTCTCCTTTTCCCATATTCTCATTGGGTATGTTTACACTAAAGTTTTGTTGACAAAACCAGGGTTTTGTCAACAAAATTGGCGGAGTGTCTACACACAACATACATTTTGTTGAAATTCTGTCAATTAAACTTGGCACCCCCTCATTAGGGAGAGGCAGAACGCTGCTGGTTGAATAACACCTTTTGTTGACAGTTTCTGTCAACACAAAAGCTGTGTAGATGCTCTGGGGGGCCCTTTGTCGACAGACACAGAGCTTCCGGTTCACTGAGCACCTCTGTTTTCTGAGCTGCCGGTTGGCCATTCTGTTGAGATTGCAGCTGGGCAGTCTGTCCGCTCTCTGTCAACGGAGCACATCACGTTTTCAATCTGCTTTTGTGTGTGGTCATGATCTGTTGACAAGTTTTTCCAGATAATCTCTTCTGACAGTAACTTCTGCTGACAGATCACTATACAGTAGATGTAGTCTTTAGGTATCTTGCAGGAGGAGGATGAAAACCTCTAAAAGGAGACGAGTTAAGGATGAGAATTCGGGCATTTAAGGAAAAAGATTGGCGCTTACAAAGTGCTAATAGAAAGTGAGTTGGTCTGTAGGTCATACTGTGGAATGCATGAAATATGTGAGGTCATCTCACAGACCATCCCTTTTGTGACTTCTCATCTGTAATTCTAAGCTTTCCTGGTGAGAACAGTATCTGAATACACTCATCCTTCGTTAAACGAGTACTCCATTTACGAGTACTCGCTCAAATGAGGGAGGTGCTTACCTACCTTAGTTCACTCTGAGTGAACTTCCTCCACTGATACGAACCTTACCCCTCTCCCTGTGGTTCCAACCCCTCTAGTCTGACATCCTCCCCCGCCAGCCCCACAGCCCCAAACTGTGGCAGGCTGTTGGCCCCACGGCCAGACCTGGTGCCTGTGCCCCCGACAGCCCCTCAGCCTGATCCCACGGCTGCCTGTATGCCCCTCAGCCCGACACCACTGCCGACTCCGCGGCCAGACCCCTCTGTTGCCTGTAACCACCATGGCCCCGCAGCCCAACAGCCTGACACTCCTGTAGGCCCCGCAGTCAGACCTCCCCCCACTGCTTGTAAACCCCGCCCCCCGCCCCCCCCGCAGCCATACCTTCCCGTGGCTGCCAGGCCCACCGCCCCCCCCACGGCCGCCTGTAACCTGTGCGGCCAGACCCCCCCACCCCCGTGGCTGCCTGTAACCCGCGCAGCTAGACTGCTCCACGGCCGCCTGTAAGCCATGCGCCTGCTGCCTGTAACCCCCTGCAGCCAGAGGCCCCCCACCACCTGTAACCCCTGCTGGCCCCATGGTCCCAAGCCATGGCAGCCAGACCCCCTTACTGGCCCACAGGCCGACCGCCTGACACCCACGGCCCCAAACTCCCCCTCCCTGCCCCCCGCTGGCCCCAAACCATGGCGGCCTGAACCTTCCCTCCTGCTCACCGTCCCAAACTACACGCAGCCTTTAACCTCCCAACCCAAGGGTTGCTCACCTTTCAAAAGCTGCATCACCTGTTGCCACTCTTTCCCTGAGTTGGGAGCTGTAGGAACTAATCAGGGACTTTTACATGTAATTTAATAGAAATTTAGTGTCCTTAAAATTTTCTGTCCATGAGGAGAAAGTTGGGAACTGATTGTGCTCATAAAGCAAGGGATGAGTGTAAATGAAAGTCATTTGGGATGTAAACAAGGAAAATAAGCTGAAGTAGTGTTTTTCTTTTGACCCTGCACTTCAGTTTTAAGAAGCCTACCTTTTTTGTGCTGCCTGATTTTGACATTTCCCTTCTTGCTGGTTGAAACCTCAGCCTACCTTCTATGTCAGAGAGTCCTAGGATACCAGTTAAATACAGTAAATAGTAAAATCTTCAGCTGATAACTTTGTCTATTTAGGCTGCATATTTCTGCCTGTGGTAAGTACAGTGAACTCTTTCATATCCCGCAGCCCCAGGACCGGGAGGTTGCTGGCTATTCAAATATTCTGGACAATAGAGAGGTATACCTAACAGTGCATAGCACTAAAGAAAAACAAGATTAAATACTAAGAAGCAAAAAGTATGCAGAGTACTTTATCAGCAATAGTAGTACTGTACACTGTAAACTTATACTCTTTGCTGTATTTGTATTTACTTTCACTATGTGGAAAATGTAGCTAAAATTTACTTATCATTGAAGTGTTGATCTATTTGATGCTCTGGATGATAGAATGCTGGATATGAAAGAGTTTACTGCATCTGGAAGAATTGAACTTGCACTGCAACCTCAGAATTTTCCAGATCTGAAGTGAGGTCTGTCCCACCAAAAACTCATCACCTAATAAATTATATTGTTAGTCTTTAAAGTGCTACAGGACCGCTTTTTTGTACTGTGACCCCATTCATTTCCCCCTTATTGCTAACATTGCTTCCTACTTGCTCATCTCTTGTTGGGAAGAAAGAGCAGGTTTTTCACCACCCATGTGGTCTCCCACACAATCCAGATCTAGATATGCTTTTCAGTGTGTTTCCTCTCTTCCTGAGGAAGAGATGTCTGGTAGAGAGAGCTCCTGTTGCAGGGTAGCTGAAGGTCAGTGGTAGTGGTGAGTTCTTTTCCGAAAGGAGGCCATTAAGTAATACCTTTTTCTTTTCTCCTTTCCTTTGTCCCCTTTCTAGGGCACAGTGATGTTTGTAGTAAAAGGGGGGAATGTATGACTTTTCAGGGTGAGCCTAAGGCCATTTGAATACTTGCTAAAAACCAAATTGTGCTGTCCTGCTGCATGGTGGAGAGGAATGCTGCTTCTTCAATCATAGTCTGTCACCTCCCAGCTGTGGATTTACTAAAGAGTTGATTGTGTTCCTTGGAAGCAACAGAGACCTATGTTTAGCAGATCATGCCATTCTCAGATTTCAATGCTGCTATCTGAAGTTACTCTGTAACTGGAAGAATACATAAAGGTGTCTCCCCACCCCCAACAGAGACTTGAGTTAGAAATTCTGATGAGAGACAACCATTCACCAGTCTTTTAACATGCTTTACCTTCCCTCCTCACCATAGGAAGGCAGCATAACAATTTTAAAGGAAATATGTTTAAGTTTTGCCTTTAAGGAGAATAATTGGAGAAGGCTACTATTCTGCTATTACAAATTGTTGCTCTGGCTTCATAGTTCAGTTTTGACTACATCATATAGCTGTAAGTATTTAAATAAAAATTGTGCTAAATTTTAAAATTCCTGCTTTCTTTGCTGTACTGGGTATTTACTGGGTTGGTTTTAACTTGTGATCATGTTAGAATTTTATATATAAAAGGATAAATTTTGGCTAGATTTTCCTCTTCAGTGACATGGGTAACTTATTCTCAAGTTCATACTGATGATTTTAAAACACACACGTCTTTATTACCATCTATAAAAGATAGCTAATCTTTTCATATACCTTGAACAAACTGGTTTGTTTAAAAGCTCAGCACCCTTTTGCACCAAGTTTAGACAGCTCTTGTTTCCTTAAGGCAGGTGGGAAGCCTTTTTATCAGGTGCCAGTGATGGACAGAAAAATCAAGCATGGCCCACACACGGACAGATGATGGAACTCCGAGGCTTGCAGTGCCCCGCTCCCTACAGTGGGGGTGGTGGGAAAGCAGAAAGGCTGAGGGTGGGAACACAAATGAGGGGTGATGAGGGAGGGGGAGAGGTCTGGGCTGGGTGTTGGGGTACGTGAGGTGGGGGAGGCTTTGCTCTGGGCCAAATGAAATACGTGGCAGGCAGAAGTTTCCTCACCCCTGCCTTGAGACCTGCTGAATGTTGATACTGCCTTTGTTTGAGTGACACCCAGAAAACTGGAACTCACAACATTTTTGAGATGGTAAGTTTGCACTTGGAAGTAGGAAAAGGTAGGATAGATACTAATGAAGCTTCTACTAAGATTACAGTGAATTTAGACTGTTTTAATTATCAGGTTCAATTGTCACAAAGCCACCATAACTTAAACTCATGTGACAGACTTGGGGACATGTACAGATATGTAAAAGTTGTTATGGAAAGGCATAGATAAAGTACCAGAGAGGTAGTCGTGTTAGTCTGTATCTTCTAGAACAACAAGAATAAAGTAGTGTGTTGAGTCTCTCAGAGCAGTCTCTTGTAATCTTTTCTTTTAACTGGTTTTACTCTTTCCTTTTTATTAATTCCCAAAAGAAACATATATTTAAATTAAAGTTTGAATAATCATGTATATAAGCAGAATTTTTACTTGTAAGTAGAAATTGAGCATTTTCTTTGAAAAATGGTAAATATGGTATAAAATGTGAGTGATGGTTATAGATATCTTGACTGTATGCTGTGGCCAACGACCGTGGTTTACTTTAATTTACTGTGCATGTCTTGCTTTCAGCACATCTTCATTACCACCATTAGACTGGCCCTTACCATGTCATTATGGACTATGTGAATTGAAAATAGATGTTCAGCCTAAAACTCACCATAGAGCTCATTATGAAACAGAAGGCAGTAGGGGAGCAGTAAAAGCATCTACTGGAGGACACCCAGTAGTGAAGGTATGTGGTGTTTTTGTTTTTTGTTTTTTGTAATAGTTTGTTTCAGAAAATTTTCTGTTTACTGTGTACTACTATAAACTGTTACTTGTTTTTTGTGGAGCATAATGATCTTGAATAGATAGGATATCTCTTTAGGCTATTGTTTGCTCTGATATATCAAGTTGTAAAATTTATGCAACAGTTGCAACGCATATAACGAATTCTGTTGAGTGTTATAGACCTGCCTCTGCTTTCATTACATTATACACAATGTTTTCCATTCAATCAGAAAGGAAATTTGGGGAAAAAAATAGGATTATGGTATGATAAATTACATGTACTCAACAATGTAAAAATCTAATTTTTGTAACTTTCAAGAGTTGAGACACTTCACATGGTTGATGGATTATATTGTCTCAGTATCAGGGATACATTTCTGAATATGATAGCTAATTAACACCAAAGACTTGTAATTTCTTTGGCGCTGGTTTTGTTTCATCATATTGTTTATGTAATACACTGAGGTGCTTGAAGCAGATGCTTACTAACTTTCATTGCAGTGAACTAGAGGACAAAACATTTTAAAGTAAATACATTTTAGGTTTCTTATCTCCCTGTAAAACTAGCTAGAATTTGCTGCTGTTGGGGAAGGAGGGTAATACATGCAGCTTCTTGCCCTTTCAACTGGGAAGCTTGACTTTTCTAAAAGAGGGCTGCTAAACAGTAAAGGGAGCAAAAGAAGACTTGCTAATGTCTCTCATAGCTCAAGCCATTTGGCATTTTTGGAGAATGCCTGCTGCCTGCTCATTTGGTGTTGCCTGAATAGAGTCAGGCAAGTACTGTATGGCATCTTCATTGCCTCCTATTCTCAAGGCTCTTTGTCCTTATCTACTTTCCTGCTTCACCTCAGTCTGGCTTTTGTACCTTCAATGTGTGGCTTAAATGGCTTCCTTCTCCATACTGACTGAGTTTCCTCAATGAGGTCATACAAGAGCACAGAAGATGGATTCCCTGCTCTCAGTTCTAGTGCACATCTGTGCCATTGCAAGGAAATCCCAGCTTCTTTGAGAAGTGTTTCTGTGAGTACTCCACTGTAGTCTTACATGCATCCCTGTGCCTCAGATTGGAAACCTTAGATAGCAACATACATTTGGCCCACACATGCACACTCCATGTCTCATGCTCTCTCAATGCTAGCCAGTACTGTGCAGGCAAATTGCTCTTATTTCCTTTTCAACTGTCTGTGGCCTGAGATGGAGCAATATGTAGCTTTAAACATTGTTTTAATTTTAGAGTACTTAGTGGAGTTTCCAAGATTAATTTATTAACACTGCCCTCTCTTTTTTTAATATATAAAATATTTAAAAATCTTTATTTTTCGCTTCTGGCTTAGAAAACAATTGCTTCTCTGTCCTTTTTAATACCTTCTTCCCTCTTGGGGGATGACCCTGGGAAGGGACATGTTTGACTTCACCAGATTCAAGTACCATCTGGCTTGCACAGAAGCAGTCTCAGTCAGTGCTGGATTTGCTGTTTAGAGATGAATCCATGGGTGGAATAAATTCTGTGGGCACCAAGACACATTGAGATGTTATCTGCCAATAGAAACACATGCTGCCAGCTTTGAATGGCTATGGGCATTCTGCTAATCAGCTGGATGGCAGCTGAATCTCTCTTGGTGGCTGCTTAGCTTACTGGAAATACAGCTCACATACCAGGGAAGTGTCAGCGATTAAAATCAAGAAAGAGACGTGAACTGAAACTTAAGTGCCTCATAGTAGAGATAACTTCAACCCCAGTTCTGGGGTTTCCCTGGAGCAACAATCCCTGATGTGATCAACTGTGGCGCAATCAAAGAAGAGATCTAAGGATTCCTTTTACAAGAGCTTGAAAAAGTGTACAGCTGAGGAGTTCACTGTGAAGAATGATTCTCAGCTAACTCAGTCACTTTTGTACCAATGCAGCTGTAGGCCTAAAGATCTGGGGAGCCCAAACTGTGGTGTCAGTACCATCTGATTAGTCAATAAAGAACAATAGCTTCTCAAGAGATGAGGATAGGCATGGTACCAAGCACTTACAGGGATCCTCTCTGGACAATCGTCATACCACAAGAGCCTTCGGTTAGCAAAGACTCCCTTAACACTGGTGAGCCAGATGAGTCTCATTGGTATCAGTTACCACCATGGTGCTGCAGGAATTTTGTTTAGCTGGTTTCAGGAACATAGGAATCTTCACTACTTGGAACAGAGATCCTGGTACCAATTACATTTTGGTCTCTGAAATCCCCTACCCACCAGCAGTCTGTTTAACTGCTCCAGCTTTATTTGAGTGAAGAAGCAGAAAGTGGAGATAATTTATCTTTGGTCTCACTGCATGGCTCTCTATCACAGGGTCAAGGGACCACTCAGTACACATCATGTGCAGAACCACCAATATCAGCAGTAAAGTTACAGAACACCCAGTTGTTATGGACAGCCTTGGTATCATCACCCATACCCTTTGTGCCATCCCAGTGGCTGAAGTGGGATCCGTGGGCAGGTTATATATACCAGTCCTCTAGGAACTCATGCCCCATAAGGACAGAGAAAGATTGTCTCTTAGCTTCCCGTTCTAGAACCCACTAACCCAAAGAGGAGACCTTTTAAGGAGCAATAAGCAAGGCTGCATGAGGACATTACTCCAGCAACCAATATTTCCTCATCTTCACTAGATGAAGCCATGATGCTTCCTACACCATCAATGGTGAATGATTTCAGGAGCTCACCAAGAGTGTGGTGGATGCACTTCACATCCATCTTGAAGAAGGAGAGGAGTTGCAACAAACTGTTGTACATCCTCCACGTGTCTTGATCATCACATACATCATTCCCAGTCAAAAAGACCCCACTAGATCCAGCCACATTCATCTGTATAATGCCATCTTCAAAAATGCCCACATGTGAAAGGGCAAAGATTACTGTATCCTCTGTTTAAAAAAAAAAAAAAAAAAAAAGTGGACTTTCTCTTTTTCTCACCCATTTCTGAATTTGGTTGTAGATGCTACAGACCTGGAGGACATCACCTTGCTAGATCAACTCCCTACGGCAATTCTGCAGTCTAAGATTATAAACTACATTAGATGCCACAGATGCAGATGCTTGCTCCACATCCAGTGTTGGTAGTTATGAGAAGAGCTTCCTGGTCTACCAAGAAAAGTCCAAATGACAGTGGAGGAGCTTCCATTTGAGAGATCCAAACTCGTTGTAGGGAAGATGGATTTGTCATTACACACACTGAAGGACTCAAGGGCCCTATTATACTCTGGAGGGATACACATGCCTTCCAAGTAAAGACCATACAGTAAAATGCAAATGTTCCAAATATAACCAGCACGATTCCCTCAATCCTAAAGACATTACAAATCCCAGTGGAAGAGCTAGTTCAAAAGCAGAAGGTGGCTCCCCCTTCAAACTTGACCCAAGCAAACCTCCAATATTGAAGTACCAGTTTTGAGACCTTGATTGAGGCCCTGACTTATCACTACCACCCTCAATTGCTGCAAAATTCAAATCATCTACATCCCTTCCGACACTGCCTTGCTCTTTTTTTAACAAAACTGGGAAAGACGTTACCATCAGATAAATATCTACTAGAGATCACCTCCTATGGTTATTCAGTCCATTTTCTCTATCTCTCTCCAACTACTGCTCCTTCCCTATCCCTCTTAAAGGACCAGTTCCCAGTCAACACAGAGGGAAGTGTTTCTACTCTGAATACTTCCTGATACTGAAAAAGAACAGAAGATAAAGACCCATTCTCAATAAGAAAGAGAGACATATTCATGATGGTTATGCTAGCACCAGTAATGAAGTCTCTGGTTCTTCTTCAAGTGTCCCCGTGGGTGCTCCACAATAGGTGACGGGCTTGCCCGGCGCCGCAGATCGGATCTTCCAAGCAGTTTCTGCCGGACCGCGCATGCGCCGGCGTGCGCCGCTCCCTTGCGCGCTCCTGGCCATGTGCGCGATCCGGTCCCCGCCAGTTCCTCTTAACCGCCGTCGGCTGCAGACGGAATCCGACTAGGCTAAGGCCAAATAGCGTATTCAACGACTTTATCTGTTTTTCTTTGGAGTTTTTTCAGGTACTTAGGCTACTACAAGTTAGCCAGTTGTTATTTTGCAAAAAAAAAAAAAACAACAACAAACAAACTGCGAGCGGGACAGCTTCAGCCCAGTCCCAGTAACAAGCGCCGGAGGCCAGGAGCTAGGGCCATCAGCCCTCCTGCTGAGGCAGGCCATCGGACGGGGAAAACGGCACAAAGAAGGTGCTAAGTACCCGCTTAAAAACTCAAAGACTCACCAACAATGTCCTCTTCAGGCTTTAAAAAATGTGAGTCCTGCCGAGAGGCAATGCCAGCGTCCGATGGGCACAGTCTATGCATAAAGTGCCTGGGGGAGTCCCATGTGGCACAGAAATGCGCCTTCTGTGCTAAATTAACGACCAGAGCACGGAGAGACAGGGAGATGCGGATTAAAATGCTGCTTCTTGATAAGGCCCTCCAGCCAGACGTGCCGGAGTGGCCGCAGCAGGAGGGACCCTCCGGGGCCCTTAAAAGAAAAGCTGCCTCCCTCACTCCATCAGCTCAAAAACGGAGGAAAGTCTCTCCAGCCCGATCCCTGCCGGCAGCAACAGTGAGCGGGACGGGAGGAGCAAGCAGCCCCCAGCCGCAGCAACAGCTGATCGGCGGCGGCACGGAGAGCCACGTGGAAGCGGCTCAGCCTCCGATAATCAGCCAGCCGCCCCGCCCCGCAGGCAGGGCGGCGGCTAAACAAGCGCCGGTACCGGCGGCACTGCAGGCAGCGGCACCGACCCCCAAGGAACCGGCGGTGCAGAGCGCGCAGGCACGTAGCCTGCAGGCGCAGAAGGACACCGCACTTGCGGCACCGCCTTCGAGCGTGCCTAGCACGGTGCCGACGGGGCCGGGATCCCCCGCGCGTCAGGGGGCGGAGTTACCTCCTCCAGGGAGGGGGAAGGCTGCACACAAGAGGAGGCATTGCAGCCCCTCTCCGGACAGGGCTGTGGAGCTGCTTTCTCACAGCCCTCCGCTCATGTTGCAGACTCCAACCAGAAGGCAGGGGTCCCCCCTAGCCTACCCGGAGCCCCCTTCTCCATTTTTACAACCAGCCTCACCATGGCTGGCACCACCTTCACCCTTCCTGGGGTTTGAACCGCTGGACTATTATGCGAAATCGCTCTCTCCAGTGTCTCGACGATCTCCCTCCCCCAGACGCAGAGGGTACGCACCAAGGGAGTGGTCTAGGTCACCTTCCCAAGAACAGTGCCTATACTGCCATGGTCGCCCCTACCACGCGGGGCATAGACACCATCGGCAATCTACTAGGGAAAGATCCCCACAGACTATCTCGTACCCCCGAGGGCAATTGCGACCGGGGACAGAGACTCAAGCATCTCAGGGGGGACTGGTCATAGAACCCCGAGATTTTCCCTCGCAAACCTCCAGCGAGAGGGTGTACCATCACCAGCAGGAACCGGAAGGGTCCAGAGAGACGTACCCCAGCGGTTCCTCGCTCTCCTCCCCAGACGAGGCTACGGCCCTGGGGGACGTCCATCCTACGGACGATCTCAAACAGTTTCAGGAGCTGTTTAAGAGGGTGGCCTTCACGCAAGGCATCCAGACAGCAGAGGTGCAAGAGAAACACCGTAAGCTCCTCAAAAATTTGAGACCTCCGGCCTCCTCCAGAGTAGCAATACCGCTTGATGAAGCGATCTTAGAGTCCGCCGCTACGATATGGCAGACCCCTGCAACTATTCCGCCTGTCCAAAAGAGAGCGGATAAGAAATACTTCGTGCCGGCGAAGGGCAGGGAGTTCCTGTTTAGCCACCCACAGCCAAACTCCTTGGTGGTGGAGTCCTCGCAACAAAGATCAAAAAGATCTCAATTTAAAACAGGGGGAACAGACAAAGATGCCAAGAAGCTAGAGCTGTTCGGCAGAAAGGTCTACTCCTCCTCCACTTTAACGTTGCGAATGGCAAATTACGCAGCGCACTTAGCGAACCATAATTTTGACAACTATTCCAGGTTAACCTCCCTCATGGACTCGCTTCCAGAGGACAAAAAGCCGGTCCTCAAGGCCATTGTGCAAGAAGGCTACGCGGCTGCGAGGATGGGAGTTCAGATTGCTTTGGACATTGCGGACACAGCAGCACGTTCCACAGCAACCGCCGTGGTGATGCGACGGGAGTCCTGGCTCCAGACCTCGGGTTTACCGAGGGATCTGCAGGCGAAGATAGTTGACCTTCCCTTCGACTTGCAGAAGCTGTTTGCTGAATCAACTGACTCGGTCCTTCATTCCAGTAAAGATTCAAGAGCCACACTCAGGACCCTGGAGATTTACACCCCTCCATACACAAAGAAAAGGTACTATCCTCAGCAAAGGCGGTACCAGTACCAGCAACAGCGTCCTTAGTATCACAGGGGTTACGAGCAAGGGCGACATCAACAGCACCAGCAGTACAGACCTCCCAGGCGACGCTCACAACAGAGCCGTGCGTCCTCGGGGCGGGGCCAAAGGCCACAAGTTTTACATACAGATCCAGGGCTGCGCCATCACTACCATCACACAAGGTCATCCGAAGCGGCTATTCCACCATCGCCTCCGACCATTCTACGACCAGTGGCAAAGGATCACCACAGACAAATGGGTGCTGGAGATCATAGCCACGGGGTACGCCATCCCCTTCCAGTCGCTCCCACCATCGCGACCTCCACCCAAGCCCCGCCTCCAGGAGGCCTCCCATGTAGCCAGGCTCAGGCAGGAGGTGGCCCATCTCGTGCTCATAGGGGCGGTGGAAAGGGTGCCAGAGCAACTGCAAGGAAAAGGGTTCTACTCCCGGTATTTCCTCACGGAGAAAAAGACAGGAGGCTGGAGGCCCATCTTAGACCTTCGCGGCCTCAACAGGTACCTGCGCAAGCAGCGTTTTCGGATGACCACGATCGCCTCCATCCTTACAGCACTGGACGATGGAGACTGGTTCGCAGCCGTCGATTTACAAGACGCGTACTTCCACATAACCATCCATCCGGCTCACCGGCGATTCCTCCGGTTCATGGTAGGCAACGAACACTTCCAATACAAGGTCCTACCGTTTGGCCTCTCCTCGGCCCCCAGAGTCCTCACCAAGACCTTGGCAGTGGTGTCAGCCTACCTGCACAGACGGGGGGTATTTATTTTCCCGTATCTGGACGACTGCCTGCTCCAAGGGGCCTCGAAAGGGGAGGTTCTGCGCATGATACGCGTCACAGCAAACACGTTCTCCTCACTTGGCCTGGTTATCAATCTGGCAAAATCACAAATAGACCCCACACAGGACATAGAGTTCATAGGGGCTCGCATAAACTCAGTTACAGCGAGAGTATACCTGCCAGAGGCTCGCTTTCGGGCCATCGGTTCCCTCGTGCAAGTCATCACCTTCAGCCCTAAGGTGCCGGTCTTGACGTGCTTGCAGCTGCTGGGCCACATGGCAGCGGCGACGTTTGTAGTGCAGAACGCCAGGTTACACATGCGCAGCATGCAGCACTGGCTGGCGAGTGTATACAAACCGGCAGTACACACCGTTCACAGGGTGGTGTCGCCCACAGCCGGGGTGCGCAAATCCCTGCAATGGTGGGTAAACCCCAGGAACTTGCTAACAGGGGTACCCTTCCACCAGCCACAAATATCGGTTTTTCTCACTACAGATGCCTCCCTCATAGGGTGGGGAGCGCACATGGGCGAAGAGGTGACTCAAGGACTGTGGTCACCCACGGAACAGTCACTACACATCAATGTACTGGAGCTCAGAGCAGTGTTCAACGCCTGCAAACACTTGCGAGACCACATACAAGGCAAAGTCGTCGGGATCAGTACAGACAATTCCTCCACCATGTTTTATATAAACAGGCAAGGAGGAGCTCAATCCCGTGCCTTGTGCGCGGAAGCAATCCGCTTATGGAACTGGTGCATCGCCCACGATATAATCTTGAAAGCCTCATACTTGCCGGGTGCGCACAACGTGAAGGCAGACCAGCTGAGCAGGCGTTTTGCGCTCACACACGAGTGGCAGATCCGTCCCGATCTGCTACGGCCGATTTTCCACGCATGGGGTTTTCCCCAAATAGATCTGTTTGCCACTCAGCACAACAAGCAGTGCCCACGATTCTGCTCCAGGGCAGGACTGGGATGGGGGTCCCTGTGGGACGCGTTCGCGATCCCGTTGGGGGGGCCCCCTGCTTTATGCGTTTCCTCCCACAGTGCTGATCCACAAAGTTTTGCAAAAAGCCAGGAGGGAAAGGGCCCGGATGATCCTGATAGTCCCAACGTGGGATCGCCAACAATGGTTCCCCCTACTCCTGCGCATGTCGGACCGTCCACCGATGCCTCTTCCGGTGGCGCCAGATCTGCTCACGCAAGCCCAGGGGTCCATAGTGCATCCGCACCCCCAAAGCCTGCGTCTGCAAGCGTGGTTAATCCATGGCTCAGCTCCCTAGAGAGCACATGCACAGTGGGAGTACAGCAAGTCCTAGAAAGTAGCAGGAGGACTTCCACTAGGAAGACCTACAAACAAAAATGGACTCGCTTCACGGCTTGGTGTTCTTCCAAACAGCTGGCCCCCCTTTCGGTGCCTATACCTACAATTCTAGAGTATTTACTGGACCTCAAGAGAGGAGGACTCTCGCTATCCTCGTTAAAGGTCCACCTTGCCGCCATCTCGGCGTTCAGACATGAGGAGGAAGGGCACACGGTGTTCGCCCACCCTATGGTTACCAGGTTCCTCAAAGGGTTGGTAAACCTCTACCCCTCTCGGAAACCGATTCCACCTTCGTGGAACTTGGACCTGGTGCTTACCACACTGATGGGACCACCGTTCGAGCCCTTGGCCACGGTTCCCCTCCGCCTCCTTACAATAAAGACGACCTTTCTTCTTGCAATTACGTCAGCTCGTAGGGTGAGCGATCTCGCGGCAGTCATGGCAACGCCACCCTGCACTGTTTTTTCCAAGGAGGCGGTAACCATACGGCTGCATCCAGCCTTTGTTCCCAAAGTTTCTTCCGAGTTTCACATCAACGAACCTATTGTTCTACACTCGTTTTATCCAAAGCCTCATAATTCCAACGAAGAGGCGCGCCTACACCTCCTGGACGTGAGGAGGGCGCTAGCCTTCTACGTAGACAGGACCAAGTCCTTCTGGAAAACGGATAGACTCCTAGTCTCCCTCTCTCCCAAATCGAAAGGAGAGGGTCTCTCCTCGCAGAGAATCTCGAAGCACATTGTATCCCGCATAAAAATGTGCTACGAGCTCAAAAAGACTCTTTTATCGGCCACTCCCAGGGCTCATTCCACCAGGGCGGTGGCGGCATCAACAGCCTTTTTCAAGGGCGTTGCGTTAAAAGACATTTGCAGAGCGGCGACCTGGTCATCCTACGACACCTTCGCCAAACATTATGCCCTTCACAGGGTATTCCAAGAGGATACCCGTCTCTCTGCAGCGGTCCTCTCGGGGACAAGCTGCACATAATCCGATTACCCACCTCCTATCTTGGGTTACTGCTTGGTAGTCATCTATTGTGGAGCACCCACGGGGACACTCGAAGAAGAAAGAGAAGTTACTCACCGTAGTAACGGTGGTTCTTCGAGATGTGTCCCCGTGGGTGCTCCACTACCCGCCCATCCTCCCCGCTTCGGATCTCTGTTAGTGTTTTGCAGGGGCACCCGAGGCGGTTGGTCGAGGAACTGGCGGGGACCGGATCGCGCACGTGGCCGGGAGCGCGCAAGGGAGCGGCGCGCGCCGGCGCATGCGCGGTCCGGCAGAAACTGCTTGGAAGATCCGATCTGCGGCGCCGGGCAAGCCCGTCACCTATTGTGGAGCACCCACGGGGACACATCTCCAAGAACCACCGTTACTACGGTGAGTAACTTCTCTTTCTTGGCTCTCAACCTGTCAGATGCTTAGTTTCATGTAGCAATTCAGCTATCCTGTAAGAGGCTCCAGGACCATTTTGAACTCCAGCATGCTTCCAGTTTAGCAGCAAAAGACTATGTGGAGGTATCAGTCACCTTGTGACTACAACTGAACATGCACAAATTGACTGGCTCCAAGATCTAGGAATTCTTAGTAGCCTGTGTTCATGCAGTGGAAGCCATGATAGGTCTTCAGCTGCACAGGTTCAACACCATTACCAGCTCAATCGATGCTGTTCAAACCACCCCCCCAACCTGGTCCTGCAATTACTTGTGCAAATGATGGCCAGCATCTTTGAAGTCAAGTAAGACTCCATATGCACTGTCTTCAAATATGGCTAAAAGTGGACCTGACAGACAGTCTGAACAGACTTGAGTTTTTTTACTATCAGGGAGGTTAAACAAATGATGGGAAAAATCTTCAAAATGTCGTCATCTTCACACAACCATTTCTGACATTTATCCTGACAGTACTCATTTTTATTGCACTGACAAATTCACCTAGAAGAACTTACCTATTAAAGGTAAATGGTCGTGTGTAGAGTTAACACTACATATCAGCCTGTTGGAAATCAGAATGATCAGGCATACTTATGCACATTTTGCACCATTGACCAATGGCAAACATAAGTCATGACAATATAACGTATGTTCTGCATGAGCCATTGGGGGTAGCAGGGGGGAGCAAGTTCACCCTGCCTTTGCTCAGAAGTAATGAAGCTGTGGAATTGTTGCTTCTGGCACAGTATCATTGTATCAGGAGCCTGGTCCTGAGGTACAGAAGACACCCTCAGCAAAACATTTTTAGAAGAATGCTAATAGGGAATATACCGTTTTCCACAGCGTGATTTAACATTGTGAAGCCCCAGTAAATTAGATGTATGGTCAAAACCTATTCCCAGAAGTGCTCAAGAACAAAGTTGGGGTACCGCTTGCTAGAAGATGCCTTCCATTTGCATTGAAACACGGCCCTTCCTTATGACTTTTTCTCCTGTTCCTTTCATACTGAAGATCCTGCAAAAGATGAGAAAGGAAAGCACCAAAAGGTGTTCTTATGTGACCAAGGCAAACATGGTTTATTTTCAAGTGCTTGCTCATGTACATTCTGTGATAGATGTGTGTTTCTCTCAGTTGCTGGAGATACTTTCCCTTACTGGAATCTGTAGGACCAGCTCATGTGCACCCTGGAGTTCTGCATGCCTTCAGTTCTTTCTTAATATCAGGGATGGTGGTTTGAACAACCGTGTTTTTGAAAGGCTTTCCCCATGATTTGTATTCTGCGATCCATTCCATATAGGTTTATGTACTTAGGCCTCCTTTAGTCATCAGTTACTGCACTTGAGCATCTCTAATCCAGCAACCTTGGGCAATAGGTTGTGCTGGGTTATGGAATTTCCAGACCATGGGTGTTTACCATAATGACGAGTAAATGAAGTCTGTTACTAAAGCATTTGTAAGCTCAAACCATTATATTGTACGTGTATAACATATAAGATAAATCCTTAATGCATTATATTTAAACTGCTGTTTTGTTTTCCTTCGTGGCTAGGGTTACACAGTGGTTTCCATTTTGGGATACATTTGTCTCCCAAAATAGAAACCCCATGGCTAAACACCAAACTCAATCTATCAGGGCTCTTTTGAAAGCGATATTTCATTCCTGCTGCCCCTTGTCATGAAAAGGGTAGTGGGAAGTTTGAATAGGAGCTTATTTTGGTACCAAGTTTGAAATAACTTATTTTGAGTTATGGCTACAGTGTAGCATTAGCCTGAATGATTGCTCCTATGCATTCTAAGATGCTCGTGTGCATGCCCATGTTCATGGTCATAGGAAGAGTTTTCCCTAGTGGTACCCATAGAGATTCTTGCAGCTCCTCCTGTGGCAGTGTCTTCCTGATGTCGCATAGATATGCCTGCCAAACTGTATCTTTCCTCCAGAGACTGTCATTGCAGCGTCTGACTTCTGTTCACAGTAGTTAGCCTTAGCTTAGAGATAATGTTAGCTACAGAGAATTGTAAAGAGCTGTAGACTAGTTAAGTTGTTAGTAGTAGCTAGTTTGGGAGGGCGCTCCACCCCCATTCATGTTCCCAGAGATTCTAGCAGTGTGCAAAGTGTGGTGAGAACATGCTTGTAGGTGATCTGCGTTCTGCTTTAAAGTATTTGGGAGAAGGCCACCTGCAAGAAAATGTGGCAGGGGGTTTAAGCGGAGGATCAAATGGGAAACAGGCCAACAGCTAAAGCTTCTCCTTATGGAGTCAGCACTTAGGCTTTAGCCAGATGTGACCCCAAGTTCATTGGTATGCAGCATGCCAGCTTTGGTGTGGGAACCCTCAACGTCACGCTCTGAATAACATAGGGAGTATCAGGACTGCTCCCCACTACAGAAAATGGGAAAATCTTTTTCTCCACACCAGTGTCATCACCGGTGCTAATGAAAAAGGAAAATTAGGCCATTCCAGGAGATCTAGTTAGGCCCTGGAGGCAGACCCTTGGCCTGGTCACTTAACATCTTCAGTGCTGACGCTGCCAACTCCAGTCTCAAAGGTGGTTAACTCCTAGCACTGGTTGTGATGGTGAAGGTTTTTGACCTTCCCCCCACACCAGACACATTTGAGACTGCTTGTAACCTCATAGAGATGACTGCGCAGGCCCCAGCTCCATTCCTGGCTCCCATAGCTTCAGCCCCTGTGGTACTAGTGCTGATGTTGACTCTGGCTACCTGCTGATGACAAAGGGGCCCACTAGGCCATCTACTTCAGCACCCCAAACAACCTTTCTGTCTGCTGGGCTCCCCTCTGTCACACCTCTCCCAGCATCTCCAGACTTCCATCACCGGCTCTGACCCGGGCTCTTTTTCAACGCTTCTGTCCCTATGCAACGTATGCAGCCATGAGCGCCCTTGACTGCTTTCCCCAGTACCTGTTGCTAGCATCATTGGGGCAACCCCTCTGCGGTTGGCATTGGAGTACATCTCTGAACTGGAGCAGAGAGTCTAGTGTCCTATGTCTCCTACTACCACTTCCGGCATAGTTCTGAGTGCTGCTCTTGGCACCAGTACGCAGAAGCATTTGTAGCATTGCACAGTCCTGACCTCCACTATGACAGGCCTTTGTTATCCTCTGGATCTAGGGCGAGGGGCCTCCCTCCTGAGCTTGCCTTGGTGGCACTCTCAATTTGGGTGTGGCCCTTTGCTTCCAGGGTAGCTGTGGTTCCCACTCAAGAGTGCCCTGTGGACTGTGGGGGTCATACATCCTCAGTGACCACACCACAAACACCCATTCTTGAGCCCTACTATGTGGAGGATGTTGTCAGGGACTCTGAAGGCCAAGAAGAGTCTGTTCCAGTGGTTCCCAACCTTTTCCAGACGGGACCCATTTTGACAATTCAGGAAGACTTGGTGACCCAAGGCAATTCAAAAACTGGTGGAGAGGGGGGAGAGCAGAGCTGTAATTGGTTAATTTTACACCTGAGGCAAGAATATAAAATTGTACCCCCTCATGTTTATATATTCACAATAGTTATTTCATAGAAAAGGGGGAAAGTATTAATAAAATAATAACACTATATTTACTGTAGTTAGTCAGAGTTGTGGTGGTGGAAAGACAGCCATCCCCAAACTGCTCCCCCTGGCTTAAACCCCACAATCAGGGGATTGGGGAGTCACACTCAGCAGCTGGAGGGGGCTAGAGGTGGCTAGGGGAGTCTCCCTCAGGGGCTAGGAGTCACTCACAGGCTGGAGGTAGCGAGGGGAGGCACAGGGACCCCTGTGGTTGGAAGCTGGCTGTGGCGAGGAGCTCTAGCCAGCTGCACCAGTAGCCCGGGTGCAGGGGAACCCCAACCCCCACCGCTGGAAGCTGGCTGGGGCACAGAGCCCCAGCCGGCAGTGTCAGCTGCAGGACCCCTGCTGGGGTTTGCGGGGACCCCATCTCCTGCAGAGGCTGGAAGTCAGGGAGCTGATCAGCTCTCCTCTCCCTCCCAACCTCAGCCTCAGGCCCCTATCTTATGTGAGCTGGGCGCTGCTCATCAGGTATGCAGTTCTCTGCCCTGCAGCTGAAATGTTTCTCAGTTTAATTGATTGGCTTAACTGCCTGATGGTTGTTAATCCAATTAAGAAGTTGAGAACCACTTCAGGAGTATAAATGGCTGTGGCAGGCACCCTTCCCCAACCCCCATGGATATGAGACCTCATAAGGACCTCCTTTGGAGGGTAGTGGAGGGCCTCATTCTCCTGGCAGAGGAGTTGGTCAAGGAGGTCTGACCCTATTGTGGAATTTCTGTCACCCTGAGGGTCTGGCACAAGTGGCCTTGCCTCTCATCAAATCTGTCTAGACCATCACCAGGGGACTCTGGCAGACCTTTCTCCTCAGTTGCTCCTACAACCAAGTGGGTCAAGAGACACTACCCCTCAGAAGGTCATTAGCTGTGGATACAGTAAACCATGCTGAACGTCAGGACCAACCTGGATTAAACCCAAAAAATGAACACTAAAAACTGCGAGCTATTTAGTTCATTATGCTGGGGGTCTGCAGACCCTTCTTAATTGATGCCTTTAATTCTTGGAGTGCTCTATTGAGATTCCAGGAACTTCTCCCCACAGATGCCCGGCAGGACTCCCTAGCAGTCTGCCAAGGAGGACACAGTGCTGTCAGCCCTTGAAAGGTTTTGGTAGTGACTTACCAGCAGACTGCTAGTGTCAAGGCATGACAAGAAACAGGGTGAAGAGCACATGTGCAGGTCTTCAGTCTCAGGTGCAGGGCTGTGGATACATCTATAGTAGAGCATCCATAGGAATACAGTCTCAAAGAACCAGAGTTGCTACACAAGTTGAGTAACTTTTCTTTGCCCGTGTAGTGCTCATTTGATGTCTGGAGTTAGCACACGCTCTCTGATCAGCACTTGGAGTTTGCATGCTGAGGATGGAATCTTGGGAGGATTTTGTTGCAAAAAACCTCAAATCTTTACGCATGCATGGCTTGTGATCCTTCTTTCTGGGCGCCCTCCAGCTCCAAGCTTATTCTTCTGGACAAACTTAGGCAGATGTTCAGGGGGAAAGCAAATAGCACATCCCCTGTCTCAGTGCATTCTTGCCATGTTTCTGGTCCCTTCTCCAAAGCATTGAAGCTCAAAAGAGAGGCTGTCAAATTTTAACTGGATGTTTATTTTTTATTAGTCTTGTTCTTGGAAACCCCTCATCTGTTCTGTCTGAAGTTCTCTAAAGAAGATTCAGCCTGAGGCATACACCTGGCAATGTTACAAACAATTGAAAAATGGGATCTTACAATGGGAAGTGTTGGGCAGACAGTGCCACATGTAATGTGTGTATAGATCATGTCTATAGAGTCAGACCTTTAAAATCTAAAACTGAAGGGCATGTATATAATGTGTTATTTTATTCTGAACTTTTATTTTTTCACTGAAATGTGAGGGTGGGTAGTTGCTGTCTTTTTCTTTACTTGTAAATTAGGAATTTTATTTTTAACTAATTCTCTTTAGAAACCATCTAATTCTTAACAGCTGTGTAACCACCTTGAAATATTCGTTTTGAGTTACCTAAATTTTACCAAGTGGTAAAATGATTTAGTTAAGCAGAATCATTGTTAAAACTAAAATTAGAATTTATGCATTCCTGTTTCCCAGTTTCCTACTCAGATCACTTGAGTATGCCTCCTGAAGTTTAAATTAGTACAAATACAAATCAGTATAGCTCCACAAGTTGATTTCTTCTGTCTGTAATAGTTGTATTTGGTGGGAGAGGTTGAGTTGTGAAACAAAACATACTAATGTAAATCAATTTACTTTTTATGTAATGCTGTGAAAATTGTGTGTTAGAGGTCAAATGCTATACTGTAGGAGGTTGAAATATTTTGTTTAGCATTGGAAGACCTCCCTGCTGAGCTCTCCCTCACCCACAGTTGACTACACATCTTATTTGTAATATACGTTTCGTTTTACACAATTTGTGAACAGTGTCCATGTTTTTGTAGCCTTATTTAGCTTTGTACCAATCAATTTTGTGTGAATGCATGGTCTGTGTGATGCATGTTAAGTGTTTCTGATATAAGCTACTCTTTTTAATGTTCTTCACATTTTTTATTTTAGATCATATTTTGCTGCACTCAGCAGGGCATTTTGACTGTAAAATGTTTTCTGAATGTAATGGAAACTGTATGGTTCTTCATTATATATTAGTTTGTACATTATTTTTAACAATATTTTAAGATAGCCTCAGTTTACCTGCAGGCTGTTAATACCTGTCACTAGGAAACTAAGCCTCTGACAAATTTGGCATCTGTCATGAGCATGTTTAATCAGCTTATTGTTTTCAATGTGTAGGGGAGCTAAGTGAATTGAAGTTTCGCTTTGCTGGGTCACCAAATGGATTTCCATGCTTTAATAGAATGCTGACTATATTTTATTTTTGTTTAGGAGTTTCTGCAATGAAATTGTCTTGTTTTTTGGCCATTGTGGTAAGACTTAATGTTTAGTAGCAGATAATGTTAGCATTTTAAATCTCAGCTTGCTTTGACTATGTTCCAGTTGTTCTTTGGGTGATTGTTCATGTGTGTTCCAAAGTGGGTGTGTGCTGGCACGTGCCCAGTTGCTGGAAAGCTTTTTGCCCTAGCTGGTAGCCCTTGGTTTGGAGCAGCACACAGTGAGGAAGTTAGAAATTGTTATTGGCTTCTTGGTTTCTCTCAAGTAATTTAGCCTTTTCCCATCTTTATTTGGGTACAGTCCTTTCTTTCTGATGTGAAAGTAAGTACAATCATCCATGCCTTTACCATTTCAGGAACAAATTTACTGTAGTATGTGTTTTCACCAGAAAACCTCTGAAAAACTTGATTTGATGCAACACCTGCATTTAGTTGTTCAGGGAGCCTTGCTATTGATCCATATGGAGTTTTTTGTTTTAGGTGGGTTTTTGGTTAATTGGGGAAGGATGTGTATTTGAGAGAGAAGTTTTAGATCTGGTCTAAACACAGGGTGTACCAGTTTAATGGAAGGTGTGGTTTTGATATCTCTTTAGTTCTGTAGTGTCCAGTATGGTTGCCACTCACCACATGTGGCAAACAGGACATCGTGGTGTTGCAATTCCAGCTGTGATAGATAGATAGATATCTATCTATCTATCTATCTATCTATGAGAGAGAGATATGACGACCACAAGTGTGGCAATCTTTCTATTCCCATTCAGCACCATTGGTTTAGTTAAGCATTCATCTTTGTGTGTATATGCTTTTATGTTAATTAAATATGACTTAGTCTGGTTTAGCTCGTACCAGACTCCATCCAAATCTAGCTTTCAATGTGCTGCATATTTTTTGCTTGAAAAATACATGTGTTGTAAACTACTGGAAGAAAGCTGGAGTTGTTGATAGCTGGATATGAGGCATAGGCTCATAGAAGATGAGGGTTGGAGGAGACCTCAGAAGGTTGTCTATATCTAGTCCAGTGGTTCTTAACCTCTTTATGATTTAAAAAAAAAAAAAAAAAAAAAAAAAAGTACCTAAAGAAACATGGTCCTAAGGTAATTTGAGTTCTTGAAAAAGTGCCATTCAGCCTTTCCAGATTACTGTACCATTTTCAGGAGTCAGTTTTGTGTTGTGTTACCACCAAGTTATACCTCACTTAAAAACTACTCATAAAAACATGCAACAATATCACAGAAGACTACTACTGAAAACTTTTCAGACTTCCTACCATCTTATTATCAAAGAAATGAATTGGAATAGAAATACTGTACTTACATTTCAGCATAAGGCATATGAAGCAATAGAAAACAACTTGTCTGAATAAACTTTTAGATTGTACTGACTTTACTAGTGCTTTTGTGTAGCCTGTTGTAAAACTGGGCAAATCCCTAGATGAATTGATGTACCCCCCTGGAAGACTTCTGTATTATACCCCCAAGGGTACACATACTCCTGGTTGAGAAACATTACTTAGTCCAACCCCCTACTCAAAACAGACAAACCTCCAACTAAATCATTCCAGCCGTAACTTTATCAAGCATAGCCTTATACTCAAAGGATGGAGATTGTACCAGCTCCCTAGGCAACTAGTTTCCAGAACTTCACTACCCTCCCAGTGAAGTAGTTTTTCCTAATATCCAACCTCTACTGCAACTTCAGACCATTGCTGCTTGTTCTGTCATCTACCACCACTGAGAACAGCCTGGCTCTGTCCTCTTTGGAATTCTCCTTCACATAGTTTAAGGTTCCTATCACTTCTTCCCTCATTCATCTCTTCCACAAACTAAATAAGCCTAGGTCCATCAGTGTCTCAAGTCATGTGCCTCAGCTCCCTAATCATTTTTGTTGCCCTCTGCTGGACACTCTCCAGTTTGTCCTCATCCCTTCTGTAGTGGGGGGTACCAAAACTGGAGGTAATGCTCCAGATGTAGCCTCAGTACTGGATAGAGGGAAATAATCACTTCCCTTGATCTCATGTGGGATGGAGTCAAGCTATTCTCTGTGGTGGCAGATGACAACAAGCAGTTGCAGGGAGCGATGGATTTAGGATGGATATTAGGACAAACTCTGTATTAAGTACTTACAGATAATGATTGTGATGTTCTGGCTAAAATAGTTATTTAAATTGTTTACATTTCACTTGGACATTGAATTACTGAGCCTTTTTTTTTTTCCACTTGAGTTTTTTTAAGGTAAAACTATGGATAGTGCCATATGTGTTCACACCAGTGGTCTGTTGACTAATATCTGGTCTATGACACTGCTCAGTACTAGTTGCTTTGCAGGAAGAAAAAAGTTTGGAGTAGGCAGATGCACTATGAGTTGCCTTTAAGGAGGGCTTTGTCTTAAGCTTGATAGGTTTGGTGCAAACAATGTGTTGTTTAGTATTGTAAATGTGTACAGCCAAGAACAAAGAACGTAGACCGTGCTTACAGGATTGGGATACTCTGGGGGAATCTATACTTATGGGAATACCAACACTTTGATTTTTCTGGAGTCTGATCTTGCATGTCTGACATAGACGCAGTAAAACTGACCTTGCTGGGCTCGGCTGATGACACTTTTACTCCACGCTATCAAGTGGAGTAAGAAATGTCGGCCAAGACTAATGACTTGTGGACTACACCGGGGAAGAAAGTAGACACTGACACTGGTTCTGGATAAGCAGCGAGGGGTCCTGTGGTACCTTATAGACTAACGGAAATGTATGAGCATAAGCTTTCATGGGCAAAGACTCACTTCGTCAGATGCAGGTGAGAAACATTGCTGGTACTGCATATAATACTCCAGGTATAGCCTCACCAATGTGAATAGAGGGAAATAATCACTTCTTGTGATCTCGTGCCGGATGGAGCCAGACTGTTTTCAGGGGTGGCAGATGACTGAACAAGCAGCAATGGTCTTGAGTTGCAAATGGCTTGGCTAGAATTGTGTATTTGAAATCGACTTTCTCCCCTTGTGTAAACCTAGCCTCTGTCTTGGGAAGGTAGTGACTGAAGAAGAAAATTGGGGCTACTTGTATGTTAGCTGAACATGCGTGCGCAGGGGGCTCGTGTGATCTTGGGTGCCTAAAGGAGAGTTTCAAGAGGGAATAAAGAGGTTATTTTAACTTCTATATTTGGCATTGCTCCAACTGCTGATGGAATACAGTGTCCAGTTGCTGTATCAGCAATTCAGGAAGGATGTCAATAGCATTCAGAGAAGAGCGTTGATAATGATTGAAGAATTGGAAATCCTGCTTAAATTTGAGTATCTTGAGTCTGCCATTGTATTTAGGATAACAGAGAAGCGATTACTTCATTATAATCTCAGTACTTACAAAGGGGACACAAATATGATGATGTTCTCTTCAGTTTAGCAAATAACATATCTAACGTCATCCAGTGTCTGAAAGCTGAATGTGCATAAACTGAGACTGGAAAGAAGGTGCACATTTTTCTTTGAGTACTTATCCCAGTGGGTGCTCCACTCTGGGTCTTGGTGAGTCTTCACGCTGGCATTCGGAGATTCTTCTATAGCTGTGGTTTTCCATGCCACGCATGTGCAGTAGTGCCTCCTTGTGCTATCTGGCACACACCTGGTGCAGGCCCATCAGTTCCTTCTCTACCATCCTCTGTGGTAGGTGGAGCTTTGACATCTCTGAAAGATAAGAGTAGTTTGGTGTTTATACCCTTTTTCCAAGTTATTTACCCTGTTAAATGTTCTATTAACCAAAAAAAAAAAAAATTGCTGTGTCAGCACCATGCTGGGCTCCCCTGCCTTTAAGTGATGTGCGATGTGCAAAGAAGCCATGCTGGATGCCAGTGGCCATATTTGCTGCTTTAAGTGCTTGGGTGAGGGCCACCAAATTCAGTCCTGCACCTATTGCTCTAGCTTCATAGTGAGGCTCAGCAGGGGCTGGGCCAACAGGCTCAAGACTTATCTCTACGAAAAGTTCCTCCAACCACTGGGCCCGGAATCAGCCTTCCACTAAGAAACCAGCACAGAAGCCCAAGGGTATGGACTCTGCACATCCCTCTGCCTCAATCGGCACCCCATCTGGAAAGGTGGACCCTTTTCCAGTGCATTCCTGGCCTCTGGCACTGTCTTCATGGGCCAGACCAGTTGAAAAGACCACTGCAATGTCCCTGGCACCATCAAAGCTGGCATTGCTGAAGAGGATGCCCTCAGAGCCAAGCCACCAATGTTCAGCGCTTCCAATGCTGTTAGCACCACCAGCTTCAGCCACTTCTACAGGGCATAAGAGGTCCTCAAAAACCATGACTCCGCCCTCAGTGTCAGACTTGGAGCACAGGCAGCACCGTTCCAAGTCTCCATGCCATTTGTATGAGGCACTGGATTCAGCACTGTGCAAGCCCAGGGCCAAGGTACCACCCCATTCTCATGCGGCACCGGTGAAGGGACTGAAGTGGCATTGGCATGCTGCTTTGCTGAAGCACCCAGCACCAGAGTGCAGCATGACATCTAAGTGGTGCTGTTAAGACTTGGCACCGAGAGAGTGCACAGCAGTAGGTCCTACATGTTCATCTCGATGCTTGAGATTCTCACATGGCTTGGAGGGCCAAACCACCCACCCCAGGAAGAGGCAGTTAAGACCACAAGAATGTTTTTGTTTTTTTCATCACATAATTCCATCCCCACGCACTCCAACTGTGAAGACATGCCACCCACCATGGCGTACCACAGCCACCTCAACTGTGGTTTCTGCACCACTACCCATACCTTCATAAGCTGGCACCTCAGTGGCTACTTGGCAGACATGGTCACCTGGCTCCCATGCTCCACTGGCACTATTTATGGTGTCCAGGGACCTTGCCATGTCGCCACAGCCCTGCACATCAGGGATGTATCCACCATCACAACATTCTGGGGCTGAGGATTCCCTGTCAGGGGGTGAGAATAGATCCCCACTGCACTACTCCTTGTCTTCACCAGATGACACAGTGCTTTTTTTATGTTTCCTCCCCCTGCAGATGATTCAAGGGTGTTCCAGAAGTTGTTTAGGTGGGTGGCCCATGCCCAGGAAAAGGACCTGCAGAAGGTGTCAGTTAAACAATACAGACTTCTCAGCACCCTGCAGCCTCCCTCTTCCTCTAGGGTTGCGATGCCCATGGATGAGGCCGTTATGGACCCTGCCAGTGTTGTATGGCAGGTGCCGGCATGCCTTCCTCCCAGTAACAAGAGGGCTGACAAGCAATATTTTATGGCCTCTAAGGATGCAGAGTTTCTGTTTACACACACACAGCCAAATTCATTGGTGGCGGATGCTGTCCTCAGTAAAACCAAGTCCTTTCCTTCCATTCCTTAGGACAAGACAACTAAGGAGCAGGCCATTCTGGGGTGCAAAGTTTATTCTTCCAGCACATTGCTCCAGCAGGCAGTGAATTACATGGCCATGCTGGCTGACTATGACCATCCGAATTACTCCAAACTGTAGAAGTTACTTCCTGCCTTACCTGAGCAGCAGCACCCAGCCCTCATGAACGTCATTCACGAGGGATGCGTCATTGCTTTCATGGCACTCAGGTCCACATTGGATGTGGTGGACACGGTGGCTAGGTCATGGGATCCCCAAAGACCTACAGCAAAAATTGGAAGACCTCCCCTTTGACAAGCAGCATCTGTTCGCGAAAAGACAGATGAGATCCTTCACTCACTGAAGGATTCTCACATGCTGCTGCATACACTGGAGATGTACAATCCCCCACCCCTCATTCAAGCGGACCCAATACTTTCCCTATCAGAGACCACAGGAGCAGTTCCAGCAGTAACTGCAAGATTTTGAACCTCGCCAATGGCACAGGTCCCAGCGGCAAAGACCCAACTGGACCTCTCTCGTGAGCATCTCCTTGAGCAAGAGGTTCAGCACCTCTTCCTCAAGCCAGTCCCCACGGAGTTTTGCGGCAAGAGGTTTACTTCAGGTACTTTCTAACCCAGAAGAAAAACAGGGTGAGTGGAGTGGGTGCAGGCCCATTCTCAACCTCAGAAGGCTCAATAAATATGTTCTATATTGACAATTCAAGATGGTGACTCTCACCACTATTATTTCGGCACTGGATGAAGCGAATGGCTCTCAGCTCTCTAACTGCAAGATGCCTATTTTGACATCATAATCCACCCAGTGCATAGGTGTATTCTTTGATTTACAGTGGAGTCCCACCATTAACGGTACCGGATCTTCCTGTCCACTTCAGAGGCATCAGTTTGTAGTAGGAACTCCTTCTCAAAATCTGGGGCAGTAAGGAGTGGGTCACGTCAGAAGACCATCTTTAGATCCAGAAATGCCTCCTCTGCCTCAGGGGTCCAGTTCACCATGTCAGGGCCACAGGCAGTCATGAGGTCTGTCAGGGACACACCCTACAAGTGAAGTGGGGAATAAACCTCTGATAATACCTCACAAGTCCCAGAAACTCCTGGACCCGTTTCTTCTGGAGCGGCTGAGGCCACCTTAGTATCAGTTAGCGGTTTCACCGTGCCCCTTCCCACAATTTTGCCAGATTCATAGTGAGGCTGGTTTCCCTTAGGTTGTTTAATGCTGCCTCCACCTTCTTCATGTGTGTCCCACAGTCTGGGGTATGGATAATGATGTAATCAAGATAAGCTGCAGCATAGGTGCAGTGTTGTCATAGTAACTTATCCATTAGCCATTGGAATGTCATGAGGGCTCCATGTAACCCAAATGGGAGGATGGTATGCTGATACAAGCCCTCTGAGGTGGAAAAGGCTGTCTTTTCTCTGGCTTCCCTTGCCATGGGTATCTGCCAGTATCCCTTGGTCAGGTCAAGAGTAGACTGATTGGGAAAGGCCCACTTCTAATCAGTCAATTCATCAATATGTGGTATGGGGTATGCATCAAATTTGGACACTTTGTTTAATTTTTGGAAATGGTTAGAAAACTGTAGGCTGTCATCTGGCTTAGGCACCAAGACAATTGGGCTGGACCACTGGATATGGAACTTCTCAGTAACGCCCATCTTCTGGGGCATGCGGCTGCTACCATGTACTGGCCAGACTTCAATTGCGGTGTCTTCAGTCATGGCTGGCCACGTGCTATGCCCTGGCCCAGCAACTTTCTATCTAGAACTGTGGCAATACTGCCATGCATTCCCACTTCCCTCCAGTGATGGGCATGTCTGGACAGCATTCTCACTGGGATGCCATTCCACCAGCCGCCCTTGTCTATTACCCTTATTATGGATGCCTCCCTTCTGGGGTCTGGGGGGCCCATTTGGTTTCTCATGTTGTCCAGGGCAAATGGTCTTTCACTGAGCAAGCGCTGCACATAAACCTCCTGGAACTCAGAGATTGGCAACGCTTGCCGGCATTTCTAACAGCACCTTAGTTGCAGGGCAGTCCACATCCTCACTGACAATACGACCTGCGTATATTATATCAACTATCAGGGCAGGGTTCAGTCCTTATCCCTAAGCGCAGAAGCCATAAAACTATGCACTTGGTGTCTCAAGCATCATATCACTCTGGCAGCCACATATCTCCCCAGGGTACTGAATGTGACCACAGATGCCCTCAGTCACTCATTCAGCGACCAACACAAGTTGGAAATTGACATGGTGGCCCTTAATCACATTTCAGGTATGGGGCCAGCCATGCATAGATGTATTTGCAACCTGAGTCAACAGAAATTGTCACCAGTATTGCTCCAGAGCAGGTCCGGGGAGACATTCCATCGGGGACACCTTCTCTATGAGGTGGGACATGCCCCTTCTTTATTCATTTCTTCCCCTTCCCTTGATTCACAAGCTTCTGGTCAAGGTCAGACTGCATTGGGCTCCCCTCATCCTGATTGCCTCAGCATGGCTGAGGCAAACTTGGTATCCTTACCTGTACCAGATGTCAGGGGCGACTCCATATCCCTTTCCCTCTTGCTGCACCCTTCACCCCATTCACTTCAGGCTGTGCCTTCACAAGTGGCTCCTTTATGGTTCCAGAATGCCAAAATCATGTGCTCTGAGAGTCAGAGGGTTCTTGTTAACAGCAGACGGGAGTCCACATGCAAGTCTTACCTCTACAAGTGGATGCAGTTCTCTCAGTGGTTGGGCGCTAACCATCCTATGTTTCCTCACACGATGCCCCTTCTTGTCCTCTTTGACTATCTGCTGCACCTGCATGAGTCAGGCCTAGCCCACAATACTGTATGGTTGCGTGCCGTGGCATTCCACCAAGCAAAGGATGGGATTTCCTTTCTCACCCATCCCGTCACCAAATGTTTTCTGACGGTCTGCAAAACTTCCCATTGTCACCGTTTCCAGTCCCTATTTAGGGCCTTAACCATGTATTCAACTGCCTCTTGAAAATGGCATTTGAACCCCCTGGTGACGTCTTCCTTGTGCCGTCTGTTGACGCATCGGCCAGGAGGGTTGGGGACCTTGCTCCTCTCATGGCTGAACCTTCTTATACCGTGTTTACCATGGACAGAACCACTGTTCTCCCTCATCCTGAGGTTCCCTCTCCATTTCACATCAACCTATCCACTTACCTGCGTTCTTCCCAAAGCTGCACTCCAGTCCTGTGCATGCGTTGTGGCATACTTTTTGGACATTTGGCGGGCATTGGCCTTCTGCGTTGACCGCACAAGGCCTTGGTGCACAAGTCTCCTAGGCTCTTCCTGTCCTTCATGGAGCAGTCCAAGGGTCTGCCCATTTCATCTCAACAGCTGTCCAAGTGGATCTCCACCTTTATTCACTCTCATTACGCACTTCACTGATGGGAGTTTCTGGGTGCTGTCACTGCCTGTTCTACCCAGGCTGTGTTGTCCACTGCTGCCTTTCTCAAGAACTTACCGAATATGGACGTATGCAAGGCAGCGACGTGGTCTTCTGGCAACACATTTGGACAACATTTTGCTATCTCATCTTCCATTGCTTCCTCCATTCAAGGAGGACGAGTGGTACTGTCAACTGTGACTGGAGCCCAGTAACAAAGTGCAACTACTGCTTTATAGACACCTACAGAGGAGCACCCATAGCAGCACTACTCAGAGAAGAGGAAGTTATTCACTTGTGCAGGTGTCCCCATGGGTGCTCCACTTCCCTCCCTCTTTCCTCTGACTCTATTTGTGAGGGTAGAGGAGGAGTGGAGGGGCCCGTGCATGCTTGATAGCACAAGGAGACACTAACATGCATGCGCAGTGCAGGGAACCATAGCTATAGAAGAATCTCCAAGCAGCGCTGCAAGGATCAAAGAACCATTGTTACTGCATAAGGTGAGTAACTTCTGCCTTGTTAACAGTGAGGGTAATTAACCAGTGGAACAGTTTATCGAGGTTCATAGTGAATTCTCTGTCGCTGGCAAATTTTAAATTAAAATTGTATGCTCTAAAAAGTATTATGAGTAGTTCTATGGCCTGTGTTACGTAGGAAGTTGGACAGGAGGATTACAGTGGTTCCTAGTGGTCCAGGAATCTAAGAATTTGTGAATCCCAGTACTTAATGGTTAGCTTGTGTACCAAAGTTTGTTTGCTACTTATAGATCTTTGATATTTTATAATTTTTAATATTTACCATTTTGGATATTCATTACTCAATAAATGTTTAGTCTTTTTCTAATTGTTTTAATCTTGAATTAAGTGATGTGCTATAGTAAGGAGAGCCACAGGTTAATTCTGTTGTGTGGGGAAAAAAGTATTTCCTTCCTTTTTTTTTTTGGTTCTCATTGAGAGTTTGAACAGAATTTGTTTTACCAGGTCTGTTTGTTACTTTATTTGCATTCATCTTCTCTCATTTAATATACCAATGTTTTTCTATTGTAGTCAAGGTGCTAGTGGTGCAGACTTCTTTCTCCTAGTCATTTTTTTTTTCTGGTAGCGTTATAGACAGCAATTTCAACCCTTCCAATAGGAAGAACCCTTATGACTCTTTTTTCCTCTACTCTCTAACTCTCAGGAAATGGCCAGTCAACAGTAACTGTGGCTGCTTCTACACTCACTCTCGTGTCGGAGGTGCCATGGTAGTGAGGCAGTTCAGAGTAGGCTAATGAGTTACTAACTTGCATATTCAGCACCTCATTAGTATAATGGCGGCTGCGTGAATTTCAAAGTGCAGACTTCAAACTGCAGATTGACAGTGAAGGTGGGAGCAGCTTCAGAATAAGCACCCCACTTCGACTTTCCCTTACTTCCGCAGAACTAGACCAAGGTAAGGGAATATCGAAGTGGGGCGCTTATTTTGAAGCTGCTCCCACCTTCACTGTCAATCTGCAGTTTGAAGTCTGTACTTTGAAATTCACACAGCCGCCATTATACTAATGAGGTGCTGAATATGCAAGTTAGTGCCTCATTAGCCTACTCTCAACTGCCTCACTACCATGGCACCTCTGACACGAGAGTGAGTGTAGAGGCAGCCACAGTTACTGCTGACTGGCCATTTCCTGAGAGGTAGAGAGTAGAAGAAAAAAGAGTCATAAGGGTTCTTCCTACTGGAAGGGTTGAAATTGCAAAGTGCAGACTTCAAACTGCAGATTGACAGTGAAGGTGGGAGCAGCTTCAGAATAAGCACCCCACTTCGACTTTCACTTACTTCCACAGAACTAGATCAAGGTAAGGGAATATCGAAGTGGGGCGCTTATTTTGAAGCTGCTTCCACCTTCACTGTCAATCTGCAATTTGAAGTCTGCAGTTTAAAATTTGCACAGCTGCCATTATGCTAATAAAGTGCTGGATATACACATTAGCGTCTCATTAGCCTGCTTTGAATTGCCTTATTACCATGGTACCTCCAACAGGACAGTGAGTGTAGAAGCAGCCTGTGATTCTTAACAATATGTTGTCTGTCTGGATCCCACTTCTGGTGCGTATGAACCATACAATCAGGAGTGTATATAGGACTTCTTAGTAGCAGGGAAGAAGTCATGGAGTCCATGTGGACAGCACATTATGAAAGACTCATGTTACTGTAGCAACCCTGAACATGTTTGAAATACAGTGGTGTTTCTTAGCATATTTGCCAAAGATGCCTGAACTGTAATCTGCAAGGTTGGATCTAGTTGTATCATACCATGATCTCTTACAAATACCCATTATTTAGGTATCTTGGGTGGATATTTCCTGAACTGCAAAGGGGTGTGGGGGTGGAATCTTGAAAGACCTTTCTCTGTCAGTGAAATATGAAAGAGTTACACAGAGATAAAGGATCTACACTTTAGTTTTTACTTGGTTTGAGAGGGCTTTGGGGGAGTGTGTTTGGGGAATAGTATGTGAATCAGCAGACTTAAGTGAAAGTTGGAAAACTTTTGGCAAGGACTTGGGGATAACGATTAAGAGTCTTTGGCTGTGTCTACACTGAGATAAAATAAAATTTAAAGGAGTTAGCATATCATCAAAAAGTCACTGTCTTCACAGTTAATACTATCTCGTTTATTGAGTTGTATACAAAATTTTGATATCATGGGATGTGTTTAGCGTCAAATTAGAATTTAAAATCTCTAGTCAAGGCTAGTGTGGAAGTGCGGTGTCCTTAATTCAAATTTATTAGTCTCCAGAAATGTCCTGTATGTATCCCACAAAGCTACGCAGGGACCCTCTGTGTATGGCCACTTAGTTGTACACTGCTCTCCATCCAGGTGTGCAGGAAGATCACAGAAAGCCCGTGAATTTTTGATTTAATTTGAATTGGAATTGGAATTCAGCATTGCCCAGCCCTTAAAATAGGAAGGGCGCCAATTATGAAAGAATTCCTTTGCCCATCACGCCACACCGCATCAGTAGCAGTTGCATTGTTAGCTACCTACTGCAGTCATGAGCACTCAGTGTAGTGATCTGCCAAGTACTTCTCAGCGTCTCAAGAGAGCCCCAGCATGGACCCCTCAGGAGATTCTTAATCTTGTGATTTGGGGAGACTTTGGGTGGTGAAGAGACTTTGGGTAGACAAGAGAAACATAGCAATCTATGATTAGATGTCACATAAGATGACCACCCGAAGTTACTCCCAGGACTCAGTGCAATGCTGGGTGAAAGTGAAAGAACTTTGGCAGGCCTATCAAAAAGTCTGGGAAGCCAACCAGCGGTGAGGGGCAGCTCCACTTTGTGCTGCTGTTTATAAATAACTGCTCATGCTTATGAGCAGCGACCCCACCACAGAGCCCAGTCTGAATTACGACTGTTAGTGGAGGCCCTGGTATAGAGTTCTCGGTGAACCTGGAGGAGCTTGATGGCCCAGAGGAAGAGGGCAATGAGCAGGGGCCCAATGAAGTTCAGCCAGGCAGCCTGGAGCTCTTCTCTATAGACTTGGAGCCAGTCACCTCCACACCGGACCCCTCCATCCCAGTCCCCTGGACCAAGTGGTTCAGGTGAGTATGTATTCTGCATGCTAGAAGTGGGTTGAGGGTGGATATAGCTATAGTTTGTGTATAGGTACAGGTTTGCTAGCAATGGGTCTGTGCTTCTCAGATCAGTGTATTAAATATTTTTTGGGATGAAGTGCTTCTGCTTTTTTGAAGATCTCCTTGAAGGCCTTATACAGGCACTCTTGTATTTTTTCCACCAGGTTCTTGGACGGACCTGGCTTGTTGTGTCTTCCATGGTAGCACACCTTGCCATGCAAGGCGACCAGATAGTGATCTGGTGCCATGGCGCCTCACGGCATTTTAGCAAATTTTCCAGGCTTTAGGTCATGCAGCATGAGTAGGTGTTCTTTCTCATATCTGTTAGTTTTAGGAGGGTGATGTCTTCTTTGGCAGCCTGCAGAAGCGCTGGAATTTGTCTTTTTTTAAAACATGCTTTGTGCCCCTTTACATTTGCCTGAAGCAGCCAGTGCTCCATTCTCCAGCCCCCAATGTGGTTTGCAGGCTCAATGGGACTTCTTCCCCCTGCCCTCCCATGTCTCTTTCCAACCAGCATTTCTTTTCATTTTTCAGGAATCCCCCACGATCCGCAGGTGCCGCGTACTGCTGGTCTTTTTGCCTCCTATGTCCCTTTCCACCACCATTTCTTTGGATTTTTCAGGACTCCCTGGTGCCATGCAGGTGCCATGCACTACTGGGCATCTCTCCTCCTTTGTCCCTTTACATGCAGCCTTTTTTAGGGTTATTTATTTTATTTTTCTTTACATTTTTCATTGTACATAGAACCCCCATGTAGACATCTGTGAGGCCGTAATCAAACCATTCCCCACCATTCCCTACACACAGCTCGATCATTGGAGGATTGCTCCACGAATGGCCAAAAAATTTTTTTCCCTGCCACAGGACACCCTAGGACACCTGCTGGCTACCCCTGCTTTGCAACCCCCTCTCTTCCCTGAAATGTGGACAGTTGCTTATAGCTTACCATATCTACAAAGAAACATGCTGGATAAGAGATAGCAAGTGATTTGTTGTGAAATGCATGTGTGCTATCCTATCCTATCCTTAATAAGCCTTCAGTGGCCTTGAAGATGTTTACTTTCCCTGATAGTAAACACAGATACCCATGGTTCCATTTCAAAGCACATTATGTGAATTGTATCTTAATTTTGACCTTCATCTTTCAGACCCAATGCCATCGTAGGAGGGAAGAACAGAAGAAGAAAGATCGTAGAGCGAGGCAGAGCTCATCAATCTGAGAGAGGACGCTGCTCAGTGGCATCATAGTACAGTTGAGTGGCATCAGACTCAAGCTGAGTTTAACCAGAGAATGCTTGACTTCCAGTAGCAGCAGCAAGTGGCAAAGGTCATAATGGCAGTTACAGAGCAAACTGAGGTCCTGTGCTCCCTGCTGCAGCTGCAGAGGGACTCCCAACACAGCAGTGCAGGAGCTGGTACTTGCTGAACAGAGTCCTCCGAGGAGAGGTCAGCCACCCCCATCACTGCTGTCCCCAGACGCAGGGGCAGAAAGCGTAAGGATAGCCTGCCTCTCCAGCCCCAGGGTTCACTGCAAAAGGCTATTCAAACACCCTTGAAAAGGCTTCTTTTCCCTGTCATTTAAATCTCTCCTCCTCCCAAAATAAAATCATTCTTTTGAGCTCAGTGTGATTTTGTGGCAAGCAGGAGTGTGTGTGTGGGCAGGGGGAACACAAATCAAACTGGACAGTTGGGGGAGTACTGAACTCACAGCAGCCCACTTACACTCCCTGGTCCATAGCAGACTCGTGTCTGAGGGACTTGGGCAGGTGGAGGAGTGCTGAAGGCACAGCTGCCCACTGATACTCCCAGGTCCGCAGCGGCTGTGTGGCTGAGGGAACCAGGCGGTTGCAGGGGCTAAAGGCACAGCTGCTCACCACATGCATTCTACTTACTGCAGCTTAACCTCCTCCCACCAGGTAAAAACATTCATTAAGACACGGTATAATCTTTTGGTATTATGTCAGAGAAATATATGGGTAGCATGTGCGTTCATGAAGCTATTTTTTAAAGTGTTCCTTATTGCTGCTGCCTCTGTGTGGCTACTGGTGAATGGTTGGTTGTGTAGGCGGCTGCAAGTAAGCCCTGCCTATGGCCTCCGCTTCGGCATTCCAGATGGGCAGGAAAGTATCCCACCTGGCTTCACATATGTTGTGCAAAATAGTGCACACTGTAATCAGGGTGGGGAAAGTCATCCACTATTGCCTGTACCTCTTGCAGGGTCACAGTCTTCCTGAGGAGACGCTGACAGATTGCATGGGCCACTTCCATCACCACAGACCCCACTGTAGATCTGCCCACCCCGAACTGATTTGCCACTGACTGGTAACTGTTGGGCATTGCAGACTTCCAGAGTGCGATTTCTACTCGCTTCTGATGACACAAAACTAGGGGGAGAGGTAGACTCGTTGGAGGGTAGAAAGAGAAACCAGAGGGACCTGGATAAATTGGAGGACTGGGCCAAAAGAAATCTGATGCAGTTCAATAAGGAGAAGTGTAGAGTCCTGTACCTGGGATGGAAGAATCCCAAGCATTGTTACAGTCTGGGGACCGACTGGCTCAGCAGCAGTAGGATGGAAAGGGAGCTAGGGGTTATGGTGGATGAATGGCTGGATATGAGTAAACAGTGTGCTCTTGTAGCCAAGAAGGCTAACAGCATACTGAGGTGCATTAGGAGGAGCATTTCGAGCAGATCTAGAGAAGTAATTATTCCTCTTTATTCGGCACTGGTGAGGCCACATCTCGAATATAGTGTCCAGTTTTGGGCCCCCCAGTATAAAAAGGATGTGGATTTGCTGGAGCAGGTTCAAGGAAGGGCAACAAAAATGATTAAGGGTCTGGCACACAAGACCTATGAGGATAGGCTGATGGATTTGGGCTTGTTTAGTTTACAGAAGAGAAGGCTTAGAAGTGATTTAATAACAGCCTTCAACTTCCTGAAGGGGAGCTCTAGAGAGGAAGGTGAGAAACTGTTCTCAGTGGTGTCAGATGGCAGAACAAGGAGTAATGGTCTGAAGTTGAAGAGGGAGAGATGTAGGTTAGCTATTAGGAAAAACTACTTCACCAGGCGGGTGGTGAAGCATTGGCATGCGTTGCCTAGAGAGGTGGTGGATTCTCCATCCCTTGAGGTTTTTAAGTCCCAGCTGGACAAGGTCGTGGCTGGGATGACTTAGTGGGTGTTGATCCTGCTTGAAGCAGGAGGCTGGACTAGATGACCTCCAGAGGTCCCTTCCAGCCCTGTGATTCTGTGATTCTGAACTGTTAAAGCCAGCCTCATTCTCGTGTTGCTGCGTTTCACAGTGGGGGCAGCACATCACAAAGTTTCATAAAAGTGGATTTGTGTATGTGAAAATTCTGCACCCACTGCTGGTCGTCCGAGGTCTCCAAAATGATGTAGTCTCACTAGTGTGGTGTGGTCTTATGAGTCCAAAACTGCCGCTCAACTGTCAGAAATGCATCCAGGGCACCCAGCAGTTGAGAGTTCTTGGACTGCAGTTGGGAGATTTGCTCTTCCAATCCACCAGCAGCAGCACCATCACCATTATGATACTGAACTGTCGCTGAGCTTTATAATTGAAGGCTGAATTGCTTGACTGCCAGTAATGTTGGTGCCAAAACAATGTGTGCTATGAGTTGAACATTTGGGGATCCATGCTTGAGCTGGAAAGCCACAGCAGGAAATGGTGCAATCTCCAGTTTGTTTTCATGTGATTACTAGTGCTCTGGATTCTGGGATTCAAACATGAAACTCCCACAAGCAACAGGGACTAAGGCACTGTGGGATAGGTACCCACAATGCACTGCTCATGCTGTCAAACTTACACAGGGCAGTGGGGACCCAAAGACTCGACATGGAAAATGGGTAGAATTTCAAAAAGCTTTGTAGACACTTAATTTGAATTCATAATATTGGGGTTAAGTTATTGAATTTATTAAGAATTGAATTTCTTGTAGTATAAACACAGCCTTGGTCTCTCTGGAAAAACTCTCTAAAAGTGGTTGTTACTGGCTGAATTGTCCCTATCCTTTGAGCTGTGTAGCAGGGTGGGGCCAGAAGAGGAGAGGTCAGAGTAAAAACAGAGTGGAGATAGAGCTGACAATCAAAGTGGGAGGAGCTGAGTAGACCACTAAATCAATTAGGGCCAGCTGATCCCACTCAGGGCTCCCTTTATAAGCCCTTTTTCTGTGCAGGGAAAGAGGAGGGTGGTGAAGGAGAGTTTGGGAGGCAAGTGAGGAGACTTAGAGGAACACCGGAGACCACAAAAGAGGAGGAGAGGAGCCTCAGCAACCTGGGGGGCTGGACTGCCCCAATCCAGGGGCGGGGCCTGAAGCTCCACCAGAGGCTTTGAGGAACTGGCCAGTCAGAGGAGCCAAACAAAGGAGGGGACTTGCTGCCATGGCTACGACTAGTGGAAGAAGGTACCGGGGGAAGTGGCCTAGGGAGAGGAGCTGCAGGGGCAAGGGTGAAGGGAGTCAGCCTTCACCAGCTGGAACCCGGAATGAGTGGGTGGGGACTGGGTTCCCCCCTAGATCTCCCCTGCCCCAGCAAGGGTAACAGGGTTCATATGGTGGGGCTAGTGGACTAAACAGAGGACCTGGGGCCCAGGAATAAGACTGACTCTGCCAAAGCTGGTAGTATAGCAATTAAAAATGCAACCTTTATAGATGTATGGTATAAAAAAGCAGTTTGCTAGGGTCCCCAAAAGTGGTCCCTTTAAACCATATAATTCAGTATGCTGAAGCCCAAAAAAGAATGGGGTTTCCTGATAGTGGAAGCATTTCAGTTAGGCTCTTGAGGATTCTAACAACTATAGGATGGAAAAATGTGATCCTGTTCAAACAGTGCTGCTATTGCATTTTTTATGGAGCTGATGGATAGCCCTCAATACTTTCTGGACTATGTGCTGTCCCCAATAGCAGGAATTGGGCCTTTCAATGGATGCAGGCAGGGTTACATAATCGAGATGGTAAACCTTTCTCTTTTTGTCATATTGGTCAGTCTGTTTTCTGCCATGTACCAAGATGTTCTGGATTTCTTTTGAATAGCTAGTATGAATGGAATTTAATCAGTCATCCATGCCGATCAGATGTAAAGATTGTGTGTCTGGGTGTAGCACCTGGCGGTGAATTTTCAAGATTGTTAATTCTTTTCAAATTGTCTTATTTACCCACCTAGTACATATTTAATGCTAAGGTAGTAAGCGTAAGTCTTAGTTTAAAAGTGGGAAGTGATCTTAGGAGCCTAAGCAAAAGAAACTTTTGAGTTCCATCAGTATGGTATACCTTTGTCTAGTATGTTAAATGTGTTCTCCTTGAATTTTAAAATGTGAAAGACTGGGCACATTCAGTTTCAAGGTAAACATGACATTGTGTTGGCTTTAATAAACTTTGCTAGTGACTCATTCTTTTAGTAGAAACCAGATTTCTGTAGTTACAGAAAATTAGAATATACCAAATTATATTAATATTCAATTGTTATGCAGCACTGGTTTCCTAGATACGTGGAATTATTGTAGGCCAAGTGCCTCAAATTTTATAAGTAGAGAACACTTCAGGAATTGGAAAGTTAAGTATTTACGTGTCTCATCCACCAGGTTCAGCTGATTAGAATTAAGTAATGCATAAATTAAATAGAAATATCTTGTTTTTAATTAAATTTATAAAATAAGACTTCAGCGTATTTGTTGCAATATTTGAATTATACCAACAAATGTACTGAATTGGGGGGAAAAAAAAGGCAAGCATTTTGCATAGGTCCTGAACTTCAGTCATTAAATTTTCCCTTTGATCAAACTGCAATATATAAAGCTCTCAGTATTCTAGGAATTGCTAATGTTAAAATACATTTTCTCTGTCTGCTGTAGAATAGTACCTCACAGAAGGTTAAATGTTACTTTATCTTCCTATTTTCATATTTTACAGATAGAATTCATGTGTGTTAAAGTACCATACAAATTTTTAGGAAAGACTTGAAAAGATTTGCAGTGTCTTAATATTGATATTAGTAATAAATTGGTGAAAATTGTGAATCACAATTTTTGCATAGTCCCTATGCCCACAGAAGTTATCCACATGTAATTCAGTAGTACAGCAGGAACTTTGGAGTGAAGCTGTTTTAGCTTATCCTGTAGTGACCTTCTGTCTTTAGCCTTCCAGCTTTAGTTTAACTTACGCACGCACTGACCTTTGCTATGGAAACGATACAGAAACAGAAAAACAACTTGGCTGAGTTTCCTCCACAAAGCAATGGGTGGTGTGTCACACTATACTGTTACCAAAAGAGGGTTTTTAGAGGTCAGTAATGACTGTGTGCAGTAACTTGTTCATTATTTAGAACACGTTGCTTATTACCCTGAAGAAGGTAGTATATGGACATGTATTACAGCAAGCTTACTTGAATATATATGCTTAGAAAGATACCTATATATGACTAGAATAGATACTAACAATTTTTTTTAATACCAACTTGTGTAATACTACACTTCTATTTCTCTTTCACACAGCCACTAGTTTAATTTACTGTCTCTTTGTAAAGCACATGTGGGTGAGTCTTAGACAGGCTCTTTGGTATTAATGTCAGCAGTCTAATATAACTTGGGCTTCATGTTGATTGTACTGCACTTACTAGTATGTTGCATAAAGCTTTGTCTACAAAATTTCTTGGTATTAAATTTAACAGTGTATCCTTATTTATGTGTTTTCCTGCTGATAACTTTTTGGAGCAGGGTAAATAAAATACTTAGTTTCGAGTTTTTGGCTGTGAAGGAAAATTGTCAGAACATGCAATTGTTGCTCGTTACTTGTGAATATTTAAGGTTGTAAAATTTGATATTTTTTTACTAGAATAAAGAACACATTTTTTCACTGAGATGCACTTTTTCCCTTCAGAAATTATGATAGGTAAACTTGATTGCTGAATTGATGGCTGTGAATATTCACAGAGAGGTTAGTCTGTATCCTCACAAAACAAAAAGCAGTCCTATAGCACTTTAAAGATTAAGAAAATAATATGTTAGATGTTGAGCTTTCATGGGGTAGACCCACTTCTTCAGATCTGGAAATTCTGATAAAGTAAAATGACAATGAGAATTTAGCAGAAAGATAGGGAAAAAATGAAATGAAAACTAATTGGCTACATAGGACGGAAGGGTGGGGTGGGCGTAGGGGGGTGAGGAAGAAGACAATTACTTACTGCAAGTGTCTATAAACCTGCATCCTAAAACAAAGATTTGAACACCCGATTGCAAAGGGAAGTATCTGAATTGGAGTTCATTCTCAAGTTTGATAATTTACACCTTGATCTCAAGAAAGATTGCAATTACCTTATGGGTTACAAGGATAGTTTTGCAGTCTTTGATATTCATGATGATCTCAAGCAACTCACTTAATACACACTTGCAGTAAGTAATTTACTTCCCCTTTGCCCCCCTTCTGTCCTATGTAGCCGATTTGTCAGTTTTCATTTCATTTTTTCCTTTCTGTTGAATTCCTGTTGTCAGTTTGCTTTAAACAGAATTTCCAGATCTGAAGAAGTGGGTCTGTCGCACCTAAGTTCATCACCTAATAAATTATTTCGTTACTCTTCAAAGTGCTACAGGACTGCTTTATTGTTTTATGAATAGTGAAGTCCTTTTGTCATGAAGCAGCTTATTACGGAGATAATGGCAAGGCATGCTTTGAACAGTGCTGCTTCTTCGAGTGGTCCTTGTGGGTGCTCCACAATAGGTGTCGGGCTCACCTGGCGCCACGGATCGGAATTTTTCCAGCAGTTTCTCCTGGATCACGCATGCACCGGCGCGCGCTGCTCCCTGCGCTCCCCCGGCCACGTGCGCGATCCAGTCCCCGCCAGTTCCTTCTCAACCGCCATCGGCTGCAGACGGAATTCGCTCAGGCTAAGGCCAGAGTCAGATAAGAGAGCTGTTTTTCGTGTAATTTGTTGTTTTTGTCACAAAAAAAAAAAAAAGAGAGGAGCAAAGGAGAGAGGAGTGGATGAGAAGGCCACTTAGGCCACCCGCTGCCCCACAGGCCGGTGATCGCTGTTTGGGGCAAAAAGGCACTGATTTACGTGCGAAGTACCCTATTAACAATAAAGGACTCACTGCGATGGCCTCCTCAGGTTTTAAAAAGTGTGAGTCATGCCATGAAGCTATGCCGACCTCCGATGGGCATAGTGAATGCATCTGCTGCTTGGGGGAATCACACGTTACCCAGAAGTGTTCTCACTATGCTAAGCTCACAGCCAGGGCCAGGAAAGACAGAGGGATGAGGCTTAAAATGCTCTTGTTTGATAAGGCTCTCCTGCCGGAGTTGCAGGAGAAGCCTCACCCAGAAGGGTCCTCTGGGTTGCATAAGAGGAAGGCGGCCTCTCTGACCCCCTCGGTGCAGAAAAGGAGGAAACTCTCCCTGGCTCGATCCTTGCCGGTGAGTTCAGCGAGCAGGACGAGCGGCGCGCAGATCCCCCAGCCGTGAGCTCAGGGAAGCGGCAGCGCGGCAGCGCACATGGCAGAGGCTGAGCCTCTGATTACACAACAGTCAGCACGCAGGGCGCCAAGAGTGCCAGCGAGGCAAGTGCCGCAATCGGCAGCACCGCCGCAGGTGGCACCGGCCCCCGCGGCACCAACAGCGCAGGGACACCAGGCATGGAGCCTGCGGGCACCGGAGGAAACTACCCATGCGGCACCGCAGCTGAGTGTGCCGAGCGGGGCGCCGACAGCAGGGCCGAGATCCCCGGCACGGGAGGGGGCGGTGCCGGCCCCGCAGGGGAGGGACAAGGCTAAAGCAAAAACCCAGCACCGCAGCCCATCTCCGGACAGGGCTGCACTGCCTTTAGCACCAAGCCCTCCCCCCGTGGTACACACGCCGCACCGAAGGCCTGTGACTCCACCGGTTTATCCAGAACCTCCCTCTCCGTTCCTCCAACCAATGTCACCATGGCTTGGGCCACAGACAGGGGGTGTTTATTTTCCCATATGTGGACGACTGCCTGCTGAAGGGGGCCTCGAAGGCAGAGGTCTTAGGCATGATACGCGTCACAGCGGACACATTTTCTTCACTGGGCCTAGTTATCAATCTCGCAAAGTCAAAGACTGAACCCACACAAGATATAGAGTTCATAGGGGCACGCATAAACTCTTTCACGGCAAGAGTATACCTGCCCGATGCCTGCTTCTGCGCCCTCAGTGCGCTGGTGCAGGTCATCACATACAGCCCCACGGTGCCGGTCTTAACGTGCCTACAGCTGTTGGGCCACATGGAGGCAGCCACATTTGTGGTGCAGAATGCCAGGTTACACATGCGAAGCCTGCAGCATTGGCTGGCGAGTGTTTACAAACCGGCATCCCATACTGTCCACAGGGTGGTGTCGCCCACGACAGAGGTGCACAGATCCCTGCCGTGGTGGGAAAATCCCAAGAATCTGTTAGTGGGGGTGCCCTTTCACCAACCACAAATTTCTATTTTTCTTACTACCGACGCCTCCCGCATAGGATGGGGAGCACACATCGGCGACAAGGTGATGGAAGGGCTGTGGTCCCCTGCGGAACAGACACTGCACATAAACATACTGGAGCTCAGAGCAGTGTTCAATGCCTGCAAACATTTTCGAGATTACCTGCACGGCAAAGTAGTCGGGATCAATACCGACAATACCTCCACTATGTTTTACATCAATCGATAAGGAGGAGCACGATCCCGTGCTCTATGTGCGGAAGCAGTCCGATTGTGGAACTGGTGCATCGCCAACAAAACGTTGAAAGCCTCGTACTTGCCGGGCGCTCACAACGCGAAAGCAGATCAGCTGAGCAGGCGCTTCGCACTCACGCACGAATGGCAGATCCTCTCCGATCTGCTACGGCGCATTTTTCGTACATGGGGGTTTCCCCAGATCGATCTGTTTGCCACCCAGTACAAGAAGTGTCCCCAGTACTGCTCCAGAGCAAGAGTGGGACGGGGGTCCCTGGGGGACACATTCATGATTTCATGGAGGGGCTCTCTACTTTACACGTTTCCCCCCACAGTGCTTATCCACAAGGTTCTGCAGAAAGCCAGAAGGGAGAGAGCTCCCATGATACTCATAGTCCCAACTTGGGATTGGCAGCAATGGTTTCCCTTGCTTCTGCGCATGTCGGACCGCCCACCGCTTCCTCTACCTGTGGTGCCGGACTTACTCACGCAGGCTCAGGGGTCCATAGTGCACCTGCACCCTCAGGGTCTGCGTCTGCAAGCATGGTTAATCCATGGGTCAGCTCCTTAGAGAGCATGTGTACGGAGGGAGTACAACAAGTCCTGGAATGTAGCCGAAGGACCTCAACCAGGAGGACTTACAAGCAGAAATGGACTCGATTTACAGCCTGGTGTTCCGCCAAGCAGTTAGCTCCCCTTGACGTGCCTATACCTGTAATACTAGAATACTTATTGGACCTCAAAAGAGGCAGGCTTTCTCTATCCTCGCTAAAGGTCCACCTCGCTGCTATATCAGCCTTTTGGCATACAGAGGAAGGGCCCACTGTATTTGCCCATCCTATTGTCACAAGGTTCTTGAAGGGGCTGGTAAACCTGCACCCCCCTCAGAAACCGCTTCTACCATCGTGGAGTCTGGACTTGGTGCTCAGCACGCTATCAGGTCCACCTTTCGAACCATTAGCCACAGATCCCCTCTGTCTCCTTACTATGAAAACAACCTTCCTCCTTGCGATTACGTCAGCCCGCAGGGTGAGCGAGCTTGCAGCAGTGATAGCAACGCCGCCCTGCACAGTATTCTCAAAGGAGGCAGTAACCTTAAGGTTGCACCCAGCCTTTGTTGCAAAAGTTTCTTCGGAGTTCCATCTTAACGAACCAATAGTTTTACCCTCGTTTTACCCGAAACCTCACAGCTCTAGCAAGGAGGCACGCCTGCATCTCCTGGATGTGAGGAGGTCGTTGGCCTTCAACATAGACAGAACTAAGTCCTTCCGGAAAATGGACAGGCTTCTAGTCTCTCTTGCTCCCAGGTCAAAAGGAGAAGGTCTCTCTTCACAGAGAATCTCAAAGCACATTGTGTCCTGTATAAAAATGTGCTACGAGCTTCGAAAGACTCCTTTCTTCTTCGAGTGTCCCCGTGGGTGCTCCACAATAGGTGTCGGGCTCGCCCGGTGCCGAAGATCGGATCTTCCAAGCAGTTTCTGCCGGACTGCGCATGCGCCGGTGCGCGCCGCTCCCTTGCACGCTCCTGGCCACGTGCGTGATCCGGTCCCCGCCAGTTCCTCTTAACCGCCGTCGGCTGCAGACGGAATCCGACTAGGCTACGGCCAAGTTAGCATATACAATGGTTTTAACTGTTTTTTCTTTAAAGTTTTCAAGTTCTTAGGCTACTGTTAAGTTAGCCAGTTGTTGTTGTTTTCAAAAAAAAAAAAAAAAAAAAAAAAAAAAGAAGTGGGACAGCATTCAGTCCAGTCCTAGTATCAAGCGGAGCACCGGAGGCCAGGAGCCTAGGGCCATTAGCCCTCCTGCCGTGGCAGGCTATCGGAGAGGGGGGAAAACAGCACGGAGGTGCTAAGTACCCATTAACAACTGAAAGACTCACCAACAACGTCCTCCTCAGGATTCAAGAAATGTGAGTCCTGCCGAGAGGCAATGCCAGCGTCTGATGGGCACAGTCTCTGCATAAGGTGCCTGGGGGAGTCCCATGTCACGCAGAAATGCTCCTGTGCAAAATTAATAGCCAGAGCAAGGAAGGACAGGGAGATGCGGCTTAAAATGCTGCTCTTCGACAAGGCCCTCCAGCCAGACGTGCCGGAGCGGCTGCAGCAGGGGGGACCCTCTAGGGCCCATAAAAGGAAAGCCGCCTCCCTCACCCCATCACTGCAAAAACGGAGGAAAGCCTCCCCAGCCCAATGCCTGCCGGCAGCAACAGCGAGCGGGATGGGAGGAACGCACAGCCCCCAGCCGCAGCAACAGCTGATCGGTGGCGGCACGGAGAGCCACGTGGAGGCGGCTCAGCCTCCGATAATCAAACAGCCGCCCCGCACCGCAGGCAGAGCGGCAGCTAAACAAGCGCCGGTACCGGCGGCACCGCAAGCAGCGGCACCGACCCCTGGGGAACCGGTGGTGCAGAGCGCGCAGGCACGCAGCCTGCAGGCACCGGAGGACACCGCCCGTGTGGCACCGCCCATGAGCGTGCCGAGCACGGCGCGGACGGGGCCAAGATCCCCTACATGTCGGGGCGGAGCTACCTCCTCAAGGGAGGGGGAAGGCTGCACACAAAACAAGGCACCGCAGCCCCTCTCCAGACAGGGCTGCAGAGTTGCTCTCTCTCAGCCCTCCGCTTATGCTGCAGACTCCAACCAGAAGGCAGTGGTCCCTCCTAGCCTACCCCGAGCCCCCGTCTCCATTTTTACAACCAGCCTCGCCCTCGCTGGGACCACCTTCACCCTTCCTGAGGTTTGAGCCGCTGGAATACTATCACAAATCGCTCTCTCCAGAGTCCCAGATGTCTCAAGGATCTCGCTCCCCCAGACATAGAGGGTATGCACCAAGGGAGTGGTCTAGGTCACCTTCCCAAGAACAGTGCCCATGCTGCCATGGTCGCCCCTATCACGCAGGGCATAGACACCACCGGCCATCTACCAGAGAAAGATCCCCACAGACGGTCCCGTATCCCCGAGGGCAATCGCGAATGGGGACAGAGACTCAAGTATCTCGGGGAACTGGTTATGGAACCCCGAGATTTTCCCTTGCAAGCTTCCAGCGAGAGGATGTACCATCACCAACAGGAACCGGAAGGGTCCAGAGAGGCGTACCTTAGTGGTTCCTCGCTCTCCTCCCCGGACGAGGCTACGGCCCCGGGGGACGTCCATCCTCCGGACGATCTCAAACAGTTTCAAGAGCTGTTTAAGAGGGTGGCCTTCACGCAAGGCATCCAGACAGCAGAGGTGCAAGAGAAACACCATAAGCTCCTCAAAAATCTGAAACCTCCGGCCTCCTCCAAAATAGCAATACCGCTTGATGAAGCAATCTTGGAGTCCGCCACTATGATATGGCAGACCCCTGCGACTATTCCGCCTGTCCACAAGAGAGCAGATAAGAAATACTTCGTGCCGGCGAAGGGCATGGAGTTCCTGTTCAGCCACCCACAACCAACTTTCTTGGTGGTGGAGTCGTCGCAACAAAGATCAAAGACATCTCAATTCAAGACAGGGGGAACAGACAAAGATGCCAAGAAGCTAGAGCTGTTCGGCAGAAAGGTCTACTCCTCCTCCACTCTACTGTTGCGAATGGCAAATTACGCAGCGCATTTAGCGAACCATAATTTCGACAACTACACTAGGTTAACCTCCCTCATGGACTCGCTTCCAGAGGACAAGAAACCGGTGCTCAAGGCCATCGTGCAAGAAGGCTACGCGGCCTCGAGGACGGGAGTTCAGATCGCCCTGGATGTTGCGGACACAGCAGCACACTCCTCAGCTACGTCAGTGGTGACGCGAAGGGAGTCCTGGCTCCAGACTTCGGGTATACCGAGGGACCTGCAGGCAAAGATAGTCAATCTTCCCTTCGACTCGCAGAAGCTGTTTGCTGAATCAACTGACTCGGTCCTTCATTCCAGTAAAGATTCAAGAGCCACACTTAGGACCCTGGGGATTTACACTCCTCCATACAGAAAGAAAAAGTACTACCCTCAACAAAGACGGTACCAGTACCAGCAACAGCGTCCCCAGTACCACAGGGGTTACGAGCAAGGGCGACATCAACAGCACCAGCAGTACAGAACTCCCAGGCAACGTTCCCAACAGAGCCGTGCGTCCTCGGGTCAGGGCCAAAGGCCACAAGTTTGACACACAGATCCAGGGCTGTGCCATCACTACCATCGCACAAGGTCATCCGAAGCGGCTATTCCACCATCGCCTCCGACCATTCTACGACCAGCGGCAAAGGATCACCACAGACAAATGGGTGCTGGAGATCATAGCCACGGGGTACGCCATCCCCTTCCAGTCGCTCCCACCGCCACGACCTCCACCCAGGCCCCACCTCCAGGAGGCCTCCCACGTAGCGAGGCTCAAGCAGGAGGTAGACCATCTCATGCTCATAGGGGCAGTGGAAAGAGTGCCGGAGCAACTGCAAGGGAAAGGGTTCTACTCGAGGTATTTCCTCACGGAGAAGAAGACAGGAGGCTGGAGACCCATCTTAGATCTTCGAGGCCTCAACCGGTACCTGCGCAAGCAACGCTTTCGGATGATCACAGTACCCTCCATCCTTAGGGCACTGGACGATGGAGATTGGTTCGCAGCCCTCGATTTACAAGACGCATATTTTCACATAACTATCCATCCGGCTCACCGGCGATTCCTCCGGTTCATGGTAGGCAAAGAACATTTTCAATACAAGGTCCTACCGTTTGGCCTCTCCTCAGCCCCCAGAGTCTTCACCAAGACCTTGGCAGTGGTGTCAGCCTACCTGCACAGACAGGGTATTTATATTCCCCTATCTGGACGACTGCCTACTCAAAGGGGCCTCGAAGGAGGAGGTACTACGCATGATACGCGTCACAGCAGGCACGTTCTCTTCCCTCGGCTTGGTTATCAATCTGGCAAAATCAAAGATAGACCCCACACGGGACATAGAGTTCATAGGGGCACGCATAAATTCTATTACAGCGAGAGTGTATCTACCAGAGACTCGCTTTCGGGCCATCGGCTCCCTCATGCAGGTCATCACCTTCAGCCCTACGGTGCCGGTCCTGACGTGCTTACAGCTGCTGGGCCACATGGCAGCGGCGACGTTCGTAGTACAGAACGCCAGGTTACACATGCGCAGCATGCAGCACTGGCTGGCGAGCATATACAAACCGGCAGCACACACCGTTCACAGGGTGGTGTCGCCCACAGCAGAGGTGCACAAATCCCTGCAATGGTGGGTAAACGCCAAGAACTTGCTAACAGGGGTACCCTTCCACCAACCACAAATATCGGTTTTTCTTACTACAGATGCCTCCCTCATAGGGTGGGGAGCACACATGGGCAAAGAGGTTACTCAAGGACTGTGGTCCTCCACGGAGCGATCACTGCACATAAATATACTGGAGCTCAGAGCCGTGTTCAATGCCTGCAGACACTTTCGAGACCATATACAAGGCCAAGTTGTCGGGATCAATACAGACAATACCTCCACCATGTTTTATATAAATCGGCAAGGAGGAGCTCGGTCCCGTGCCTTATGTGCGGAAGCCGTCCGGTTATGGAACTGGTGCATCGCCAACAATATAATCTTGAAAGCCTCGTACTTACCAGGCGCTCACAATGTGAAGGCAGACCAGCTGAGCAGGCGCTTTGCACTCACGCACGAGTGGCAGATCCGTCCCGATCTGCTACGACCGATTTTTCACTCATGGGGTTTTCCCCAGATAGACCTGTTTGCCACTCAACACAACAAGAAGTGCCCACGATTATGCTCCAAGGCAGGACTGGGATGGGGGTCCCTGGGGGACGCGTTCGCAATCTCGTGGAGGGGCCTCCTGCTTTACACTTTTCCTCCCACAGTGCTGATCCACAAAGTCTTGCAGAAAGCCAGGAGGGAAGGAGCCCGAATGATCCTGATAGTCCCAACGTGGGATCGACAACAATGGTTCCCCCTACTCCTGTGCATGTCGGACCATCCACCGATGCCCCTTCTGGTGGCGCCGGATCGGCTTACGCAAGCCCAGGGGTCCATAGTGCATCCGCACCCCCAAGGCCTGCGACTACAAGCGTGGTTAATCCACAGCTCAGCTCCCTAGAGAGCACATGTACGGAGGAAGTGCAGCAAGTCCTAGTCAGTGGCAGGAGGACTTCCACCAGGAAGACCTACAAGCAGAAATGGACTCGCTTCACGGCATGGTGTTCTACCAAACAGCTAGCCCCCCTTTCGGTGCCTATACCTGTGATATTAGAGTATTTACTGGACCTCAAGAGAGGAGGACTCTCACTATCCTCTTTAAAGGTCCACCTTGCCGCCATTTCGGCATTCAGACACGAAGAGGAAGGGCACACGGTGTTCGCCCATCCCATGGTTACCAGGTTCCTCCAAAGGGTTGGTAAAGCTATACCCCCCTCGGACACCGCTTCCACCTTCGTGGAACTTGGACCTGGTGCTTAATGCGATAACGGGACCACCGTTCGAGCCTTTGGCCACGGTTTCCCTCCGCCTCCTTACGATAAAGACGACCTTTCTTCTCGCAATCACGTCAGCTCACAGGGTGAGCGAACTTGCGGCAGTTATGGCAACGCCACCCTGCACTGTGTTTTCCAAGGAGGCAGTAACCATACAGCTGCATCCAGCCTTTGTTCCCAAAGTTTCTTCTGAGTTTCACATTAATGAACCTATTGTTTTACCCTCGTTTTATCCAAAGCCTCATAACTCTAAGAAAGAGGCGCGCCTACACCTCCTGGACGTGAGGAGGGCGCTAGCCTTCTATATAGACTGGACCAAGTCCTTCCGGAAAACAGAGACTCCTCGTCTCTCTCGCTCCCAAATCGAAAGGAGAAGGTCTCTCTTCGCAGAGAATCTTGAAGCACATCGTATCCTGCCTAAAAATGTGCTACGAACTCAAAAAGACTCCTTTACTGGCCACTCCCAGGGCTCATTCCACTAGGTCGGTGGTGGCATCAACAGCCTTTTTCAAGGGCGTTGCGCTAAAAGACATTTGCAGAGCGGCGACCTGGTCATCCTACGACACCTTCGCCAAACATTACGCCCTTCACTGGGTATTCCAAGAGGATACCCGTCTCTCGACAGCAGTCCTCTCGGGGACAAGCTGCACATAATCCGATTACCCACCTCCTCTCTTGGGTTACTGCTGGGTAGTCACCTATTGTGGAGCACCCACGGGGACACTCGAAGAAGAAAGAAAGGTTACTCACCATAGTAACGGTGGTTCTTCGAGATGTGTCCCCGTGGGTGCTCCACTACCCGCCCATCCTCCCCGCTTCGGATCTCTGTTTAGTGTTTTGCAGGAGCATCCGAGGCGGTTGGTCAAGGAACTGGTGGGGACCGGATCGTGCACGTGACCAGGAGCGCGCAAGGGAGCGGCGCGCACCGGCTCATGCGCGGTCCGGCAGAAACTGCTTGGAAGATCCGATCTGTGGCGCCGGGCGAGCCCGACGTCTATTGTGGAGCACCCACGGGGACACATCTCGAAGAACCACCGTTACTACGGTGAGTAACCTTTCTTTGCTGGCCGTGCCTAAGGCTCACTCTACCAGAGCGGCGTCAGCGTCAACAGCCTTCTTCAAGGGCATCGCGTTAAAAGACATCTGTAGAGCGGCGACCTGGTCATCCTACGACACCTTCTCCAAGCATTATGCCCTACATCGGGTATTCGAAGAGGATACCCGTCTGTTGACAGCAGTCCTCTCGGGGGCAAGCTGCACATGAACCGATTACCCATCTCCTTACTTGGGTTACTGCTGGGTAGTCACCTATTGTGGAGCACCTACGGGGACCACTCGAAGAAGAAAGAGAAGTTACTCACCTGTAGTAGCGATGGTTCTTTGAGATGTGTCCCTGTGGTTGCTCCACCACCCGCCCATCCTCCCCGCTTTGGATCTCTGTCTGGTGTTTTTCAGGAGCATTCGAGGCGGTTGGTCAAGGAACTGGCGGGGACCGGATTGCGCACGTGGCCGGGGGCGCGCGGGGAACTGCGTGCGCCGGCGCATGCGTGATCCAGGAGAAACTGCTGGAAGAATTCCCATCTGCGGTGCCGGGCGAGCCCGACACCTATTGTGGAGCACCTACGGGGACACATCTCAAAGAACCATCGTTACTACGGGTGAGTAACTTTTCTTTCACCTTTTAGCTGATGGGGGGCAACTCTCAGTTCCTAGGAGTCAAAAGGGCAGTTAATATTCTTTGATAATCTAATCCTTGGTATGGAGTCCACGTGCAAGGAGTCCATTCTTCTTTCTTATGAGAAGTGTTTGTATTTATAGTCAGGTAAGAGCTATGTCACATACTGCTACATTTTTTTCTTGTTTAAAAAAACAGTTGAGCACAACTGTAGTTAATTAAGTGGAGTACTCCAGACCCCAGGCAAACTGACTGCATACCACAGGGTTATTTTCTGTTCCCTGTTGATAATACGGGATCAGGGGATGGGCAGCCATCTTCTCTTTGTACAGTACTCAACAAATGAGGCCTCTAAGCACTACTGAAATGTAAATGACCTTTTTCCTAATGCTTATACACAAAGGGCAGATACTACCACAGCTACGAACCCTGAGGGCGCCTTCGGCATTCACTCCCTGAATTTTCAGGGTCTTACTTTGCAAGCATAAATTGCTTTAAATTCTAAGACAAAAGGTCAGAATTTGAGCATAGGTTCAAAGTATGAATCAGTAGCCTTTAACCATATTTCTGAATTTTCTTGGGTTTTGGAGATAATTATAAAGTGGCTGTAACTGTTTCAACTGTGCATTTCCGTGCCCTAACATGGTTGGGTGCCTTAAAAAGAAATCCAAACAGCCTTAACGCTGGTCTATAATAATGCCATGCAATAACCGTATGCTTGTGATTAAGGTAGTTAGCCTGTGTGGATCCAAATTCTTTGGTATTCCTGCAGGACAGAATTAAAGCTCTTGGGGTGCTTTAAATATGCATTTCTGTGCCTTGTCTTCAAGCGGGGTTCCTATGCATGGTTCAATCAAAGATGTTCTATACCTCCTGCATCTTTGAAGATTTCCCGCAGAAGCTTCCATTTGGCCCATACATGCAAGTTAGTTAATCTCATGCCCTATGCTGTTATATAACACTTCTCAACTGCCTCAGCCTGAGATGACGCTCTGGCAGTTGTTCTGTTGTGATTTTCTCAACTTTATTCTCATTTCTTTTTAATAGTCCATAATATTACTGTTCATTAGTAATACTTTTGAACTGCATTGATCCAGCAACTTTGGGAAATAAAGCTATGATGGGTTATGGAATTTTTGGAGCCATGTGTGTTTGCCATAAAGCAGAGTAAATAAAGTCTCTTTCTATTTTGCATGTACAAGCCATATATTGGGCAAGTAAAAGATGTATAACATGCCCTCAGACAAATCTTTAATGCATTGTATTTAACTATTGTTGGAGGTAAGGGCTGGGGTCTGGGTGGGAGATAGGATACAGGAGCAAGATGTGGAGGGGGGGCGGTTTGAGGGACGGGGTCTGGAAGGGAGAGTGCATTAGTGGGTACAAGTGATTTTTTGTGTCCCCTGCCACTCTCATTGGCCATGAATGGGAGCAGTGCGGGGGCGGGAAGCCTCCAGATAAGCATTTTGCTGCACTTCCATTCCTGCAACCAAATCAAAGGGAGAGTAGGAGCACACAGAGCCACTTCTTCCCTCCTCCCTCTGTCAAGCAGGGCCTGTGGGTCGGATCTGACCTTTAAAGCTTGGAGCTCCCTGCATGGGTTGCTGACAGTCCAGCCATGCTGGGGGCTGAAAACAGACATCCGGATTAAGGAGGTTCAAATGTAATACAGCTTCTTGTTTGGCCAAAAAAAAAAACAAAACCTCTTCTACTGTGTTTAAATATGTATTAGTATTTCTTTACTGGAAGGTTACCCTAGGTCTCCTGGTAGACAGCCATAGCAGTTAATGCTGATAGGTCCATTTTAGCTACACAGTTCGCGTAAGTATAGACATAGCCTAAGAAGACAATTCAGGATACCTCTCTCATAAGCTGTAAAAAGAATGCGACTCTGGCTCATCCAGTATAAAGTCTACTTCTAAAAGCATAGGTCATCAAGTACACATGAGACTGATGATTCCTCAGCTACGAAAGGCACAGCTAAACTAAAAGGTCACAAAGCCTTGGGCCCAGAGAGATCATCAGTGCCATTAGGAGATAAAAAGGTAGCAAGAACATCTGTGTTCTGTTTCCTTGATGCTGAAGAAGTCTACTCCAGCTTCAGTCACTCTTCCTTTTATATGCATAAGACTTACACTACTGTCAATGAGCATGCTTCCTCAAGACCAGTGTCTTGGCCATAGTTACCTCAGGGTAGACGACACTGAAGTGCTGATAATGTTCTTGGTATCCCAGGGATGGTTTTCCGTGAGACCTGGCTGTATCCGAGATTACTTTATTCTTTGCTGCAGAGCTCCAGTGTGCTGCCGGTACTGAGGACATCAAAATTACCTGACATTCATTTGGTATCGACAGTTTCACCTCACCTCTCTCCAGGCACTCCATAATACCAGAGGGAGCCTGAGAGAGAGGATTCTGATACAGACTTTGTCTCAGGTGGCAGTTCTAGATTCTACCCCTCATTCCTATAGATGTTCCTTTCCAGCAGCAGTTAAAGAAATTGCAGCTACTCATGGAGTGTACATGCAGCCAACACCTGACTGGTATAAGCACCTTTGAGTGTCAAAACAAAGCCATTCTGAGCCTATAGAAGATCTGACACACTCCACTTCTCTTCTGCCTACATACAAGAGAATGAATTAGGAGTATTATGTCCTGGCAAAGGCATCCAAAATTTTCTTCTCATCTTTCACCTATCTCCTTCATAGTCAGTGCAGTTAATGAACATGAAAGGTAGACCCACGCTAAAATTACAGCTCATGGAAACAGGGCATGAGTGTCTAGATACACTGAGGAGGAAATCTTCTATTCCTTGGTCTCCTTACAACTTAACACTTCCAATTGTGAAGTTTTAATGGCAAACTATAATTGAGTGAAATATATCTAGCTGAATTCTATTGAGGACCAACTATCAACAGACAGCAGGGAGCAGTTCCAGATGGTTTTTGCATAGTGCATATGACTTGCCAGAACATCTGTGTGAGCATTCCTTGACACTACTGATACTGCCATCCCATTCATCACTTCAGCAGTAGTTATGAGGCTTCTTCGTTCCAAATGTCTTTGATTCCTAAACGAGGTCCCAAATATAGTCAAGGACCTTCATTTTGATGAGTCTTAAGTTTGCAGGTGGCATGAATGAGTCTCTGCAAACATTAAATTCTCCTTTCTTGGTGTAATGCCGAACGCACCTGTCCAGTTTCTGCCCCTCTTCCACTCTTTTTAGACTCCTCATACAACGTAAAATACCATGCTTTTTCCTCAGCCCAATCAAGGTTGAAGCAGTAAAGTAGGGAAATACACCCTAGGTGGGTGCATAATTGGTTGGATAACCATTCATAGATAGCAGTTATAAATGGTTCGCAGTCATGCTGGAAGGGAATAACACGTGAGGCTCCACAGGGGGTCAGTTGTAGGGTCGGTTCTGTTCAATATCTTCATCGGTTATTTAGATAATGGTGTAGAGGGTACGCTTATCAAGTTTGTAGATGATCCCAAACTGGTAGGGGTTGCTGTGGAGGATAGGGTCAGAAGTCAAAATATCTGGACAAACTGGAGAAATGGTGTGAGCCAAGTAGGATGAAGTTTAGTAAGGACAGATGCAAAGTACTCCACTTAGAGAGGAACTATCAGTTTCACACACACAAAATGGGAAGGGACTCCCTAGGATGGAATACTGCAGAAAGGGAACTACGGGTCATAGTGGACTACAAGCTGAGTATGAGTCAATAAACTGGCACTGTTGGCACCCCCCCCCCCCCCAAAAAAAAAGGCAAACAATTCTGAGGGAACATTCACAGCAGTGTTGTGAGCAAGACACGAGAAGTAGTTCTTCCGCTCTACTCTGTGCTGGTTAGGCCTCAAGTGGAGTAGTGTGTCCAGTTTTGGGCACCACATTTAAGAAAGATGTGGAGAAAATGGAGAGGGTCCAGGGAAGGGCAACTAACATGATTAAAGTTCTAGAAAATATGGCCTATGAGAGAAGATTAAAATAACTATTTGTTTAGTTTGGAAAAGGGGAGGCTCAGAGGAGACACAACAGTTTTCATGAACCTTAAAAGAACGTTACAAGAAGGGAGGAAAAATTATTGTTCTTAGTCTTTGATGATGAGACAAGAAGCAATGGGCCTAAATTACATCAAGGAAAGTTTGGGTTGTGCATCAGTTCAAATGGTTGTGGAATCTTTGTCATTGGAGGTATTTAAGAACAGGTTGGATAAATATTAGGGGTGATACAGATGGTACTTGATCCTTCCATGAGGGCAGGGGATTGGACTTGAGAACTTCTTGAGTTGCTTCCCAGGTCTAGTACTCTATGGTTCACCTTGAGGCAATCATGACACTCCACTGTAAGAGTGATTATTTTTGCCCCTCTGGTTAGCAAGAGGCACATGAAAGGCATCTAGATGCTGTATCCAAACATAAGACTGCCACTTGAGCCCTAGGATTAGCACTTAGTCCTCAAGGTCTCGATGTGCAAACACTTAAAACCTGTTCCCTTCTCTACCTATTCATGAAAATCTCTTTCTTAGTGGCAGTTAAATCAGCCAGATGCATGAGTGAACTTGGAGCCTTCCTGGCATTGCTCAGTGAGAGAACCATGCTATGATTACATCCTAAATTTTGTCTAAAATCTACACCTTTCACCTAAACAGATCCATCTTCCAGTGTTTTCCCCTACACCACATGCTAATGCATTCAAAAGAGCAGTGGATATGCTCGACATATGTAGGGCATTATCCTTCTAATTGGATAGGACAAAGCCATTTAGACAGACTCCTAAACTGCTTGTTTCAATTGCTCTGTGCTTACAGGGCAAAGCCATCTTTGCCCAGAAGCTCTCCAAATAGATAACCAGCTTCGTATGCTTCCGTTACCAACAGAGATGAGTCTAGCTTCCTATACCAATCAGCATACTGCACTGGATCTTTACCTACTCTTCTTTGTAATGTTCTGCTTTCTGACATATGCAAGGCAGCCACCTGGGCATCACACCTCACGCTCACTAAGCATGATGCTTTTGTGCAAGACCCCTCATCTGAAACAAGACTAGGTAGAGCCATCCTTTCAGCTGTCCTCTTACCTATCTTAAGCCCCAGCGGTCCTTACAGATACTGCTTCTCAACTACATGGAATGGAGCACCCACTGGGAGAAGGAGGAGATGGAGAAAATGACATTACTTACCATGTGCAGTAACAGATATTCTTCAAAATGAATGGCTCTTTGTGCATTCTGCTACCCGCACTCTTCCCCTCTACATGAGACTCTGAAGCACACTTCTTTGTGGAAGAGGAACTGAGGAGCCCAGGCAGTGCACACACTGTTCAAGCTCTGATAGGTCATGAGGCAGGCACTGTACATGCATGGCCTATCGGGGAACTGCTGTCAAAAATCTCTGTTCAAATGTGCAGTGACTCACTTTGATCTGGTAAGCACTGCCCAGGGACACTCATCTTGAAGAATATCAGATACTGCACACGAGTAACCATCTTTTATTTGCATGTAGTGTTTCTGTATTTCAGTGCCCAACTTGTTCTTATAGCTCTACTTCCTAAGTGTGTATTTGGGATTTTTACTGTTGGTTTGAGAAATTCAGAGTACCTTGTCGTCTTTAGGGAAATATAATGAGGCAACTAGCAAATAACAGTAATTGCAGCTATCTCTGTGGTGTTGCTGAGAACTCCTTTTTAAACCATGTGTGTGCAATAAATGACTCTTAGTAAGAAATAATTTTGAGGTTTTTTTTTCCATTTGATTGCCAAAGACCATGGATTTTCACATGATGCAGGACACATGCAAATAACTTTATTCAAACTATTGCCAATCTTTCTACATTTTGAGGCGCAGTTGGCACTGGTCCAGTAGATGGCAAAGGAGCATTGATGTGCTTTGGCATCACGGGCAGTGTGTCCTTCTTGACCTCTTTGGGCTTACCATCTGTCCCAGGGCACCCCCTCCAGAGCTTCAGATCCATTCCTTTCTTTTTGAATTCTGATCCACTTCTGCAGTGCTTAATTGTAAATAACATTGGACTGTTGGGCAGTATTCCCTGTAAGCTGGGCACTTTTGTGGCCACTCAGGAGAGATTCATATGCTGCTCAGCTGATTAGCAGTGCACCAGAGCTAGGTTTTTGTTTCTGTTGGCGGTGTGCATGCACATGTCTAGGTACACATAAAAATTTATTCTACACATGGATGGAAATGATTGGAGGGAGCATTGCTGTAGGGGGCTCCATATGGTACAACTGGGATTTTTTCTCCAGTTGTACACCTTTTCTTTTCTTTTCCTTCTTCAGGTATTCGTCTCACAAGCTATTTCTTGTGACGGAATCGCTCCTAGCCAGAGGGGTAGTGGAGAAGGTTCCTCTGGAGTTATGGGGCAAGAGATTCTACTACCAATATTTCCTCCCTTGAGAATATGGTTTTCAGGCCCATTTTAGACCAGCAAGGACTGAAGCCAGTTCATGAATGAAGTTCTGCATTGTCTTACCCTCCCTGGATCTGTGAGACGGGTATATTGCCCTTGGCCTGAAAGATGCATATTTCCACAACACCATTCCTGTGTCCCACAGATATTTCCTGAGGTTTATGGTTAACTACAAACACTGCCAGTTCAGTGCTTCCATTCAACCTGTTGACAGCCTGCTCTAGTGTTCTCCAAGTTCATGTTGATGGTTGCACCCTTTTCCCACAATAGGCAAGTATAGGTATACCTGTAACGTAATGACTGGCTGCTGTAGAGGCACTTGGGTACAGCTAGAGTCTCAGGTCCACCTGGTCAGGGACACCTTTGAGAGGCTAGGACTCCTCCTCAAAATGGACAAGTCAGTGCTGTTTCCCACATGAAGAGTAGAATTGATTGGAGCTGGTGCTGGACTCACTAAGTGAAACAATCCACATGTCAAGCAATGACAGATTTCATCCAGACCCCGGGCAATGCCACAGCAAAACCGCAAGGGAACACCTGAATCATCTTAGACACATGGCAGTTTGTGGCTACGTCTACACATGAACACTACATCGAAATAGCTTATTTCAATGTAGCGACATCGAAATAAGGTATTTAGATGAATAACGTCTACACGTCCTCCAGGGCTGGTACTGTCGACATTGGGCAGCACCACATCAAAGTAGGCGCTGCAGGGGAATGTCTACACGCCAAAGTAGCACACATCGAAATAAGGGTGCCAGGAACAGCTGCAGACAGGGTCACAGGGCGGACTAGCACTTCCAGGGCAACAGCTAGCTGCTCCCTTAAAGGGCCCCTACCAGACACACTCAGCCTGCACAGCACACGGTCTGCAGTGCCATAGGCATGCACACCTTGGGCGACGCAGTCATGGACCCCCCCAGCAGCAGCCAGAAGTCCCCCCAGCCGCCCCTGTAGGAGCAATGCTCGCCCTCCTCGATGCCATGCAGGAGGCAGCTGATCACATCCTAGCTGGGGAGGAGGAAGCAACCCCAAACCCTGCAGCCCACCCACCCTGCCCCCCCCGCCGCACACGCCGCCGGCTGTGGAGCTACCCCACGAGCACCGACTGGTGGGAGCGGCTGGTGCTCGGAGAGTGGGACAGCGACCGCTGGCTCCAGAACTTCCGGATGAGCCAGCAGACATTTCTGGAGCTATGCCAGTGGCTCACCCCCGCACTGAGGCACCAGGACACCGCCATGCAGCGTGCCCTCAGTGTGGAGAAACGGGTCGGCATCGCTGTCTGGAAGCTGGCCACTCCAGACAGCTACCGATCCGTGGGCCAGCAGTTTGGCGTTGGTAAGGCCATTGTCGGGGCTGTCCTCATGGAGGTAAGAGGACCCACAGGGGGAGGGGGAGGCAGCCCTGGCAGGGGAGGGGAGGGGAGCCCTGGCAGGGGAGGGCCATACACACCCTGCACACCCCTCATTGGTGGTCTCCCACGTGCTTCCCCTGCAGGTCGTCCGCGCCATCAATGCCCTGCTCCTCCACAGGCTCGTGAGGGTTGGGGACCCAGATGCCGCCATCACGGGGTTTGCCACCCTGGGTTTCCCCAGTTGCTTCGGGGCTCTGGATGGGACTCACATCCCCATCCGTGCCCCGGAGCACAGTGGAGGACGCTACTTAAACAGGAAGGGCTACCACTCAGTGGTCCTCCAGGCCTAGGTGGACAGCCGGGGCCGCTTCCTGGACATGTATGTGGGCTGGCCTGGCAGCACCCACGACGCCCGGGTATTCCGGAATTTGGGCCTGTGCCACCGGCTGGAGGCGGGGACCTACATTCTTTCAGGGCTGGGCTGTGGAGGCCGGCAGGGCCAATGTGCAGCCACCTACTGCCCCCAGTCACCAGGTGGACCCTGAAGGCCCAGTTCGACAAGGCCCCGGAGTGAACGCTGGCAGGCCCCCCACTGCACCCTCTCCTTCTTCCACAACACTCCCTGTCCCTACGCCTACACCACAGAGCACCCCCCCACACACTTTTCTTGTAAATAAAAACAGACATGCTGTTCGTCAAACCAGAATATGTTGAACTCTTATTATTATCATAATGATTTACAGCCAAAATAAATATTTTATTTATATATATAATATTATAGGATGACAGGAAAAAAAAGGGGAAGACAAGGAAGGGGAGAACTATTTACATGGGGGGGCAGGTATCATCATAACAACATAACAGGGGTCTAATACAAACAATTTACAAAAGACAAGTGAAGGGGATATGTACAAAGGGGGCAGGGGGGGCCACGTCCTGGGCCCCACACCCTCTAATGTCCAGCGCTGGGGGTGGGCGGCCGCGACCCGCGCCTGGGCCTCAGCCCTGGCCGGGTGGACCGGGAGATATGGCCGGTCGGTGTCAGCAGGCGCCAGGTCCCCCTTGGCGGAAGGGCCCTCAGTGGCGGATGGCGGTGCGACGGCGGGTGGAGCAGACAGGGCAGGCACAGCAGCGGCCGGCGCAGCATGTGGGGCCAGGTAGTCCGCAGTGCGCTTGAATGTGTGCATAAAGGCCCCCCATGTCTCCTGGCGCCAGGCCAGCGCCTGCTCCTGAAGTTCGAGGCGCTGCTCCTCCACCCGCAGGTGCTGCTCGGAGACCTCCAGCTGCTGATGGAGGATCGCCAGCAGCTGGGGGTCTGTCACCGTCCGGGAGTGCTGGCTCTGCTGTTGTCCCCGCCCTGGGGCCGGTCGGTGCTCCGCCGAGGGGCTGGCCTGGACTGATGTCCCCAGTGGGCTCTCCAGGACCACTACCACCTCGCCGGCACTCTCTTGTCCCTCCGATGGTGCAGCTGCGGAACACGGGGGGAAGAAGAGCGGAGACAGCCATTAGTGTGGTCCCCGAGCCGTGGCCCTTGTCCCCCTACCCCTCTGCTGCTGGTTCCCCATCCCCGTCCCTGGGAGATGCTGCTGATGGGTGTCCCACCCCCTCCCCCCATCCCCAGGGATGGGGCAGGGGCTGATGCACTCTTCTGAGGGACATGCCACTGCTGCCCTTGGGGCCATGGTCATCTGGGCATGTGGAGGGCCCTGGTCGTGTCTGTTGGCCCCGCCCCTCAACCCCGGGGGTGTGCACCGGGGGGGTACATACCTGATGGTCCACTCCCATGGTTGGGGGACGCCCTCCTGGAGTTCCGTGATGGGATGTCGATCTGGAGCCCCCCATCGCTGGAGGAGGATCCCCCCCTCCTTCTCCTCCTCCAGTGCCCCAGGGGTGCACTCCTGGGGTGGCCCCTGGGGTGCAGGGCTTACCTCTGGGGCGGACTCCGCCTCCGGGGCCTGCTGGGGCTCGTTGGCCGAGGTATCAAGAGTGGCCGGAGGGGAGGAGGTGTGCCGGGGGCACAGGATGGACCTGAGCTCCCTGTAAAAGGGGCAAGTGACGGGGGCAGCTCCTTAACCTTACTCCTGACGTGGTCAGGAGTGTGGGCAGGGTGACCCTGGGCAGCCCGGCCCTCGGCCAGCCGAGCGAACGCATCCGCGTTCCGCCTCTTTTTCCCTGTTACCTGGAGCACTTCCTTCTCACTCCAGAGCCCCAGCAGGTCCCGAAGCTCGGCCTCCGTCCAGGAGGAGCCCCACTGCCTTTTGCCAGGCTGGCTGCTGGGCTGGAAGCCCTGGCTCCCCTTGAGGGGGGTGCCCTGGGGGCGCTTGGGGGGGCTGGCAGGCGGCCATCGCAGCGGGGGGGGCGGTATCTGTGGCTCCAGAGGGGCGTGCAGGCTGGCCGCGTGGCTGGGCTGCCGCCTGCACGATCTCTCAGCTTCCTGCACAGGAAGGCAGGGGGCGGGGACCTTTAAGGGGCCGCTGCACGCGGCGACCATAGAGCTGTGGGGCTGGAGAGAGCGTCTCTCAACCCCTCAGCTGATGGCTGCCATGGCAGACCCAGCTATTTCGATGTTGTGGGACGCGCAACGGCTACATGTGCCCTACTTCGACGTTCAACGTTGAAGTAGGGCGCTATTCCCATCCCCTCGTGAGGTTAGCAACTTCGACGTCTCACTTCGAAGTTGGTGCAGCTACTTCGAAGTAGCCGGCACATGTAGACGCGGCTTGTGTATGTCATCAGATTGAGGCTCAGACAATGCCAGATGTAGCTTGACTGCTTATCACCTAGTTTAGGACCGTCTGGACTTAGTAGTTACAATTCTAAACAAAGTTCTAGAATCCTTCCCGGAGTGGCTACATTCTCATGCAGTTAACCAAAGGAGTCCTCTTCAGCACTCCTCAACCATCCGTGGCCCTGTTGACAGACACATCAGCGCTATGATGTGGAGGCCACCTGAGATGTTTCAGGTGTAAGGTTGGTAGTTGCAGAGCAAGCTGTTTCATGTCAACATCAAGGAACTCAGGGATGCAACTCGCCTGCCAGACTTTCTTGTCCATAATGCAAGACAATGCATAGCAGTGATGGCCAACAAAACCACTACCATTTTTACATAAACGGAGGGCAGATGTGCCTGCTCTTCCCTTTCCTGTCAGGAAGCTTTCCAGCTTTGGGAATTTTGCATAGCCCATTTCATTTGCCTGGAGTCATACTATGTCTCGCCAGAGCACAACACAAGCTGGAAGGCCACCTCAGCAGGCTGTTTTGCAACCACAACAGATCCATCCATCCATCTGGACATCATACAGTCCATCTTCTAAAGGTGGCGATTTCCCCAAGTAGATCTTTGCCACCAAGATCAATGAAGTGCCTGGCATTCTCCTATTCTCAAAAATTCAACCTGGGTACCAGCTTGGGTGCATTCCTGCTTCCCTTGGGAGGCAACCTCATGTATTCCTTCCTCTGGATTCCACTCATCAAGAAGGTGTTCCTCAAGCTCCATAGAAAAAAGGTGGAGGTGATTGTGCTGGCCCCAGAAATCAAGAAAGAAACCTATTAAATTCTTCATACAAAAGCTATAAGTTTACAAAATGAGATTTCCTTATTGTCAATTCAGTAAACATGAAAATCTTTCAGGCACCATGTTTTGTGTCAATATGAATGATCAAAAAACTACCTTATAACTGGGGAGTCTATGACCATCTGCTATATTGCTAAGAGGAAGTGAGGTTCTAACTAAATGGAAGCACGCTTTTTTTGTTGGATGGGGAAATAGTTAAGGTGGGGGGGAGCTACCATAAGGATTAAAATTTGTTCAACTGCATTGTGTTTTTCCCAGATTCCATGGTCACTTTCTTAATTTAAATTTTCTTTAAGTTGAGAGTCCAGATTTTTTATATATAGATAGATAGATAACTCTTTGAATTCAGCTTCTTAATTTTTTTTTAAGTAATACAGCAAAAGGGCATGGTTGATCCTTGTGGATAACATTTTTCAAGAACACAATTTTGCTTATTAATTTAAGACAATACACGTAATCTTTGGAAAAGCCACTTTTTTTAAAAATGTGGCAAATATATGCAACAAAAATAGCTTTAAATTTAAAATTAGGTGGTGGTGTTGCAAATAGGCAATGCCTCTCTCTGTGTGTGTGTGTGTGTGTGTGTGTGTGTGTGTTTAAAAAAAAAATGAGTATCCAGTCTGACTCTTCACCCCCACTCTCACCCTGGTTCCCACGGCTGGGGCTGCTAGAGGGGCAATGTGGGCTCCAGCTCCTGGCCCTGCGCTGCTGTGAGGCCAGTGGGGACTCTGGCAGCCTTGCGACTTGGAGCTGACTGCAGCACTGAGCCCCTCTGAGAGCCCCTGCTGTGGGAGCTCAAGTGAGGAGGCACCAGTAGATAGTACCAGCACATTCCTCCAGAGGGAAAGCCCTACGAATAGGTAAAGAAGAATTTGCTACTTCTAAAACCTTTTTTTTTCCTCTGCTTGTAAAAATCAACTTCTCTTCATTAAGTCTTTTATAAATGTGTTAATATGTGGCAAAATTACATAAGTTAATGAAAATACTTATTTATCATATATCAATTTTTTAAAAATGAAGTACCAAGAACAGGGTGTCTCTTGTTTAAAACTCACATAGGGAAAATGATTAATTCATGGGTTTTGGGATAGCTTAAGTTATGTCAAATGTATAACTTCAAAAACGTTTAGTTTCAGGCTTCCAGTTATTTAATTTATCATTTTCTGTTACGGAAATTGTAGACTGGTTTTGACAATACCAATTGATAACTGAAGAATATTTGCTTTTAAAATTCAAAAGGTATAGAAATTTGCAAATTATTAAATTGCTTCTTGATGTTTTTATAAGAAAATTCAAAATATCAAGGAGCTTTAACTCCTCCCATTTATTGTAACGGCTTGTGTAAATGGGGATACAAGAAAAGTAATCCTCATTAGCCAGAAGTGTGACTTTAAAGTGGCTTAGTGGGGTTTAATGTGATTTATGTTCTATTCAGAATTGCCAGTTTGTTAATTTGATTTTTAGCTTAGGTGACTGCCCAGGAGAGATTCAGGTGCCACCCAGCTGATTATCAGAATGCCGGTAGACATCCTCAGTGGGCAGTATGTGTGTGTTAGGGGTGCACATCCACACATGCTTTGGGGCACATAAAAAATTATTCTGCCCATGGATGGAAAAAATTAGAAGAAACTCTGTGTCCTCCCCCCCATCAAAAATTATTGCCCACCCCTTCCACCTCTTTTCTAATGTCCAGAAGGACAACCAGTTTACCTACCATTTGTTCTTTATAGAATCATTTGTCCATGACAGAGCATAGGCTGAAAATGTTCATGCTTTGAAAAAATATTAAGCAATTTTTATTTATCCTTTTATAATTCTGCATGTTTATATGTACAAATAAAATGTAATTTGACTTTAAAATACAATGCAATAAAATCCAGTTAATGCTTTAATTTTTTTTTTTAAATCAGCTCATAGGCTACAGTGAGAAGCCGGTGAACCTGCAGATGTTTATTGGAACAGCAGATGATCGCTACTTACGACCTCATGCATTCTACCAGGTTCATCGAATCACTGGGAAAACGGTTGCTACTGCTAGCCAAGAAATAATAATTGCCAGCACAAAAGTACTGGAAATTCCACTTCTACCTGAAAATAATATGTCAGCCAGGTGTGTAGCATCATTTGTCCCAAACTAGCAACTTAATCATTTGTGTATTTCTTTCAAAGCAATATGGGGAGAAAATGGTGTATTTTTTTAAGCTAGCCTGATACTGATTTTTAATTATATGCTTATATTTAGCATGTGGGGTTTTTTCCCCCCGCCGTGAACTTTTTACTTCAAGCCTCTGGGCAAAATCTGGAGTGAATAAATACATTTTTTAGAAACAAAGAGGAAACCTATTATACCACACTATAGTATTAGAAGCCATGAGAGCACCACAAATTGTTTCTTACAAGTATCAGATTCAGCACATATAGGCTGTGTTTACACAGAAACCCACCATCGAAAGGGCAAAATCGAAAGCCAGAAATTGATATACCAGCTTTCAGAAGAACATGACCACATGGCAAAGGCGGATCACAGTTCCGACCCCTTCTTTTGAAGACCCCGTCCCATTATTTCGAAAAAGAGCATCCACATGTGTACGAGAGCTCTTTTGAAAGAAGGGAGGTGGAGATGCTGCAGATGAGGTTGCATGTCTACCAAGTCCTTCTGGGGCCCACAGCCAACCGCAGCCTTAAAGGGCCGCCTTCCAATTTCCCTGCCCTGCACTAGCTGAGGCCTGCCGAGCTGCCAGGAGTAACGCAGACCCCAGCACATGCTGGCTGACCATGTCAGTACCGTGGCTGACAACACCCTGCTCCTTGCACTGGATGCGGATATCGTGGGCTCTGCTGCCCACATTGTTTGCATGGTCGCTGCAGCTGCTCGCCGCCTCCTTGGGATACTGAACAGCCCCTGTGAGCCCACCCAGCCTGCACCCCACCACCTGGCGCCTGTGGAGACACCCCAGCAGCATGGACTGCTGGAAGCGACTGGTTCTGGGGTAATGGGATGATGCCAGCTGGCTCCAGAACTTTTGCATGAGCCGGGACACCTTCCAGGAGCTGTGTCAATGGCTGGCACCTACACTGAGACATCAGGACACCACCATGCGGCCTGCACTCCTCCTCAAGAAGCGAGTCGCAATTCACTATGGAAACTGGCCACCCTGGACTCTTACTGCTCAGTGGGCCACCAGTTCGGGGTGGGCAAGGCCACTGTCGGAGCAGTGCTCATGCAGGTAAGCTGGGCCCGGGGTGCACTCCCACTATGGGAAGGGGGCCCATGGGCTCTTGGGGCATGTTGGCTGAGGGGACGGGAGGGGATCGCTGGGTGGGAACACCCTGCCACACCCTCATGAGAGCGCATGGCCTCCCTCCCATGCAGGTTGTCCGTGCCATGAACACCATGCTCCTTCACCGGGGTCATCTGCGTCGGGGACCTGGACGCCATCGTCAAGGGTTTCTCCTCGCTGGTGTTCCTGAATTGCTTTGGTGCCCTGGACAGGATGCACGTCCCCATCCGCGCCCCACCACACAGCACAGGCCGCTATATCAACCAGAAGGGCTACCACTCAGTGGTCCTCCAGGTCCTGGTGGACCACAAAAGCCAGTTCATGGACATCTACGTCGGCTGGTTGAGGCAAACCCACGATGCCAGGGTCTTCTGCAATTCCGGCCTGTGCCAGCATATGGAGGCTGGCACCTTCATCCCCCAGCAAGAGATGCCAGTTGGGGACTCCACTATGCCGCTATGCACGGTTGCAGATGCGGCATTCCCCCTACTGCCGTGGCTGATGCAGATCTATACTGGCCACCTCGACCCCGGGAGAAAGGCCTCCAACACCCACCTCAACCAGGCCTTGCACGTGGGTCAAGTGGGCCTGTGGGTGCCTCGAGTGGTGGCAGTGCCTTTTGCCCACCTTGAGGTGGGGGTGCACAATGTCCCACAAGTGGTGGGCACGAGCTGGGTCCTCCACAACATTGTGGAGGGCCAGGGGGATGCCTACATCCAAGGGTGGACAGCTGAAGCCACAGCGGGGTTCAAGCAGTCAGTTGCTGTTGCCAGCCACCAGGCGAACCACAACAGTGTCCGGATCCAGGAGGCCCTTCGTGTAAGTCTCGCCCCAGGGCCACATTGCCCACCCCTCACTGTCGCCCCCCCCCCCATACATCCATCCCCCCACCATGTGCACCACCACCGCACCCATACCTCTTCCCCCCCCACCTCCCCCAAAAGGACATGGGCATTGGTGCACAATAAAAACCTTTATCAACAATAACCGTAAAAAACTGTGGTATTAAATGTCCAACTATTTACAGTGTGGGTGGGAGGCCATCACTGTGTGTTGCGGGACGAGGGCCTAAACTTGGATGTGGAGAAGTAGTTATCTAGAGAAGTAGTTATTCCTCTTTATTTGGCACTGGTGAGGCCACATCTGGATTATTATGTCCAGTTTTGGGCCCCCTAGTATAGAAAGGATGTGGATTTGCTGGAGCTGGTTCAACGAAGGGTAACAAATATGATTAAGGGTCTGGAGCACAAGACCTATGAGGATAGGCTGAGGGATTTGGGCTTGTTTAGTTTACAGAAGAGAAGACTTAGAGGTGATTTAATAACAGCCTTCAACTCCCTGAAGGGGAGCTCTAAAAAGGAGGGTGAGAAACTGTTTTCAGTGGTGTCAGATGGTAGGACAAGGAGTAATGGTCTGAAGCTGAAGAGGGAGAGGTGTAGGTTAGATATTAGGAAAAACTACTTCACCAGGCAGATGGTGAAGCATTGGAATATGTTGCCTAGATAGGTGGTAGATTCTCTATCCCTTGAGGTTTTTAAGTCCCAGCTGGACAAGGTCATGGCTGGGATGACTTAGTGGGTGTTGATCCTGCTTGAAGCAGGAGGCTGGACTAGATGACCTGCAGAGGTCCCTTCCAGCCCTGTGATTCTGGGTGGAGAGGGGGCTGGAACTGGGAGAGGGGGGCAGGGGGTCCTGAACTTGGAGGAGGGTGGGAAGGGGGCCAGAACTGGGAGGGTCACTCGGGCAAGGGGATTGTGAGCTGAGAGCCCCACCAGCCCTGGGATCCCTCCACCACCCCACCCCACCCCCGGCCAGGAGCAGATGCCACAGTGGGGATGGGATGGGGCAGGGAGCAACGGAAGGTAGGGGCATGGTGGGATGGCAAAGAGGCATTGGAGTGGAGTGGGGTGGAGGACTCTGGGGGTGGGGTGTGGGGTGGGCAGGGGACCCTGGGGGGGTCTTTCTGGTGGGGAGGCCTTGGAGGTGGCCCTGCAGGGGGCTCGGGGGATTGGGCAGCTGGGGGGTGGGGTGTGGAGGGCCAGGAGCCGGGCCCCATTGCCCAAGTGCTCCTGCAAAGTCCTGTGGATGGCGTCCAGGCGGGACATGTGCCGGTCTCAGGCCTCCATCTGCAAGGCCAAGTTGGTCTCCTGCAGCTGGAGGCAGCACTCCATGAGCTCTGCCTGACGGAGGTCGGTGGGGTCATCTGCCATGCACCGCTGTGACCTCCATCTGCACACCTGCTGTGTTGCTGCTGCTGCTGGAGGTGCCTGGCCCCTGTCAGAATCCTCTGGTCTAAGCTGATGGACTGGTGTGGGCCCTCACTTGCTGCACCTGGAAGGGGTGATGGATAGCGTGTCTGTCTCTGAGCAGGACCTTGTCCCATGTTCTCCCCCCAAGGACTCTGTTCCCCTGAGGCCCCGCCTCCCCCGACCCCCCTACCCCCCCCGGGGCTTGGCCATGGTGGGCATGGCATCCCTGTGGCGTCAAGGGCACACAGGACTTCCCTCCCCAGTGGAACCGTCCCTGGGTGAGAGCTGGCCCATGGATGTCCCACTGGGCAACTGGCTGCCTGGAACTGTCCACAAGTCTGGGTGCTGGGTGGTGCAGGCGGGCCCAGAGGGCGTGTTCGGGGCTGTGGCCAGCCAGGGTGTCTGGTTCTGGGCCTGTGCCCAGCCCACTGGCAGGGGTGCCACCCCTGCCCTGCCCACTGGGGTGCTGGCCCTGCTGTGTACTTACTGGGGGGTACCTTGATGATCTCTGGGGACGCCTGGCTCCCCATGGCCCAGCTGGACAACTGCAAGGGGACATCAATGACAAGATCGCCCTCCTTGCTGGGCCAGTCCCAGGTGGTGTCTCTCCCCTGGCTCGGGTTGGCTGGTCCTGGCTCCTCCAGCTCCTCCGGCTCAGGCTGATCTGCTGAGCTGTCTAGGACCGCTGTGAGTGGGGAGCTGTCTTGGGGCCCTAGGATGCAGTGTAGCTCCCGATAATAGGGGCAGGTGGAGGGACCTGCCCCTGAGTACCCAGCCTCATCCCACACCCGGGCATAGCCCTGCCAGAGCTCCTTTACTTTGCTCCGGACCTGCTCCAGGGTCTGTCCCAGGGGGCCTTGGCTGGTCAGTCCCCGGGCCAGGCAAGCGAAGACAGCAGCATTCCTCCGCTTAACCCCCATCTCCCAGAGGCCCTCCTCTTTCGAGAGGCCCAGGTGGTCTCGGAGTTCACGGTCTGTCCAGGAGGGGGCCCCTTTTCTCTTTTTCTGGGATGAACCCCTGGGAGCCTTGTGAGGGCTCGGGGGGCTGGGGCTTGGGAGACTGCTGGGCTCTGGCAATGTGCCTGTTGCTGTTGTCGGGGGTGGCTGATTGGGCGTGCTTCTGGCGGCTTGTGCTTTCACAGCTTGCCTGCTCTCAGCTTCCTGCCACGGGGTTTCTGAGTCCGTGCAGCTTTAAGAGTGGCCGCACACATGGATCATAGAGCTCTGCTTGGTGGGACAGGGCGTCTCCGTGCTCTGGTTGGGTGCTGTCATGGAGGACTCCTCTTTTGAAAGAACGAGTTGTGGAGTGTCTACACGTGCCTTCCTTCAACATTGTTTTTTGACGGCTGGCGCTCTTCCCATACGGGATCAGGTTCCAGCTTTCGATGTCTGAGCTGCATTCCTTCAATTTCAAATCGAAAGAGCACATGGCACATGTAGATGCTCCCTTCGCTCTTTCGAAAGAGGGCCAGTCTTTTCAAAATACTGTGCATGTGTAGACACACCCTTACTCATTTGATTCAACATTCATATAATGTCTCATAGTAACAGAGAGTAAGCCATGCTAGTCTATACACTATCAAAACAAAAAGCAGTCAAGTAGCACTTTAAAGACTAGCAAAATAGTTTATTAGGTGAGCTTTCGTGGGACAGACCCACTTTTTCAGACCATAGCCAGACCAGAATAGACTCAATATTTAAGGCACAGAGAACCAAAAACAGTAAGCGTGGAAGAAGAATCAGAAAAAGATAATCAAGGGGAGCAAATCAGAGAGTGGAGGGGTGGGGGGGAAGATCAAGAATTAGATTATATGCATACTTGGGTCAATCTAATTCTTGACCTTCCCCCCCACCCCTCCACTCTCTGATTTGCTCACCTTGATTATCTTTTTCTGATTCTTCCTCCTTGCTTACTGTTTTTGGTTCTCTGTGCCTTAAATATTGAGTCTGTTCTGGTCTGGCTATGGTCTGAAGAAGTGGGTCTGTCCCACGAAAGCTCACCTAATAAACTATTTTGCTAGTCTTTAAAGTGCTACTTGACTGCTTTTTGTTTATATAATGTCTCAGTGTGAGTAAGAATACTGTTTTTAATGCTAGGGTTTTAAAAGAAAAATGTGGACTAGTGTATAATGCCGGAACAGAGCTTACTTTTGTTATAGGTTTTAAAGTGTGTAACTTTTATTTGACTTTTTCCCTGAAATGGCGTCTGTAATGTTCCAGATTTGTTGTCCCATAATAGTGCTGTGCGGTATCTCTCCCACTATTAATTCACTGTCAGTTAATTTGATTGTGCCACATAAGCATTAATTGCTATTTTGAAATTTCTGAACGAATTTTATTAGTCGAGTTTGTCACAGGTTTGGTCTTTTTAGGACACAGTTTCCCAAATTGTACATGGATGCACTCTGAGTAACTTTTTTCCAAACTGTCATCAGGAAGTACTGCTGTAATAATGCAAATAATTGATCCATTACTTTGAAAAAGTCAAAAGGGTGTAAGTTCCCAAAATATAATATGAGCTGAAATCCTATTTCCTTTTTTGCCCTCGCATTGTGAAGGATCCAGAGTCACCCAAGTTCGTGGCACAGAGCAAAATTGAGTTATTTTTAGTTATAGTTAAAGCAGAATTACAGTGACCTGTAGAATTCTGGAGAGGGTCCAGCGGAGGGCGACCAAAATAACTAGGGGGCTGTAGCATGTGACCTATGAAGAAAGGTTGAGAGAACTGGGACTGTTTAGTCTGCAGAAGAGAAGACCGAGGAGGGACTTGGTAACAGCCTTCAACTTACTGAAGGGAGGTTGCAAAGAGGCTGGAGAGAGGCTGTTCACAGTGGTCACAGGTGGCAGAACACAGAACAATGGTCTCAAGTTGCTGTTGGGAAGGTCCAGGTTGAATATTCGGAAAAACTTTTTCACTAGGAGGGCGGTGAAGCATTGGAATGGTCTACCCAGGGAAGTAGTGGAGTCTCCATCCCTGGAGGTATTTAAGTCTGACCTTGACAAAGCCCTGGCTGGGCTGATCTGATGGGTTTGGTCCTGCCTAGGGCAGGGGGCTGAACTTGATGGCTTTTTTAGGTCTCTTCCAGCTCTATTGTTCTATGATTCTATGAATACATTTTTGATCACTTAGTAAAATCTGACTTCTTTTCGTACATCTGTCTTTTAATCCTTCTGCTTTTACTCTTCCAGTATTGATTGTGCAGGTATTTTGAAACTCCGCAATTCAGATATAGAGCTCCGTAAAGGGGAGACAGATATTGGAAGAAAGAACACCAGAGTACGACTTGTGTTTCGTGTTCATATCCCACAGCCCAATGGAAAAGTGTTGTCTCTACAGGTTGCTTCCATACCTGTTGAATGCTGTAAGTTTTGTAACAGTTTTACACACACTTATAAGCTCTTAATAGCTTTAATTCCCATGTTTCAATAGAATTTTCAGCAGAAGAATCCACTGGGCTCTTATGGCTGTGAAATTTATTTTGAAACAGTTTTTTTATAGTAAATGAGCAGAGGCTGTTTCTAGCTGAGGATACTTAGAGTAGTTAGAACTTTATAGATTTAAATGTACTTAACATACGGAAAATCCTAACACTTTTAACACACAAACTTGAGAAGAATAAAAATTGTAGTTAATGCATATTTCATGTAAATGATGATGGTCATGTTTCTACATAAGAGCACCAGTGGTCATTATGGGGTTTTTTTTTTGGTAACAGTTTCTATATGTAAAAGTCAAAATGTTTATTTTTGGAAAAAATGCTAATACAGTAAGGTCTCAGAGTATGCAAATCCAGAGTACACAACCCTCTCTTACAGAGCTGACCCCTGATTCATACAGTAAGCCCTCACTTTACACAGCTTCACAGAAGAGCAGGAAGCTAGGCAGGCTGAGAGCCCCTTCCCCCTGCCTTTCTGGAGCTGCACTAGGCACCACTCTGGGGAGGTAGGGGGAAGGCTTTTAGCTCCCCTAGTTGCTTACCCCTGCAGGCTGCCAGGCAAGCTAAAACCCCCGTCCCCCTGCTTCCCAAAATGGTGCTGCTTGACAGCTGTGCTGGTTCACCCACATTAAACCCCCCATGGCCTTGGCTCACTGTCCCCAGCGGGGTCTCCAACCACGTGCCTTGGGCTCCCCTCCAACCCCCGCAAACCTGGCTTCAACACCCCTACCCCCCCCCCGCCCCGCATGCCCAGGCCCCAGCCCCTGTGCAGCCCCAGCTCAGCACATGTGGCACTCCAACACGCACACGCACACACGCTCAAGCACCCTGCCCTTGTGCACCCCTGTTCAACCCATCCGTGCCCAGCTCAACCCCCCGGCAGCCCCAGCTCACCCTCCTTCACGTGGGGCTCCAGCTTCCAGCCTTGCCCCCCGCATACTGGGCGGGGCTCCAACTCACTCTACTCAACCACCCTGCCCTGGTGCACCCCTCTTCACAGCCCCAGCTCACCCTCCTGCACATGGGGCTCCAGCTCCCAGCCCCCTGCATGCTGCGTATGGCTCCAACCCCTCCACCCCCGTGTGCCTCCCCCCGTTCAACCCTCCTGTCCAGCTCAGCCCCTCCTCCCTGCTGCCCCAGCTGAACACCCCCCACCCCACCACTTAGGGCTCTAGCTGCCACCGGCATACTCAGAGGCTCTCCCCACCCCTACCCTGGTTCACCCCCCATCAATCCCTGCATCTGCCCAGCTCACCTCCCCCCGGCACACACTGGGCTCCCAACCCTCGCACACACTGGGCTGTCAGCCGCCAGCACGTGCGGAGCTCCAGCTGTCAGGTGCATGAGGCCCTACCCTTCCCCTCAGTTAACTCCTCAGCCCCAGTTCACCCCATTCAGCCCCCCATGGCCCCAGCTCACACATCCCAGCAAACAGGGCCCTGGCTTCAAACTGTGCCCAGGACTCCCAGCTCCTGGAGTGCATGCACACGTGGGGCTCCAGCTCCAATCCACCACCCCCAGGCCCAGGCTCAACCTTCACCACATCCCCCTGCTGCCCAGCTGCAAACCCCTGCAAGCTGTAGCTCAACTGAACTCTCCCCCTCCTCCCCACCCGGCAGCCCTAACCCACCCGGGGCTTAACTCCCCTGCCCTGTCCCAGGGCCCCAACCCATCCCCCAAGTCCGCCCCAACTTACGTGAAATTCAAGGTATGCGAGGGTTATGTGGAACCTTACTAGAAATTAAGTAGCAATGTTTCTAATTCAACAGTTCTTTTTGGTATTTATCTGTGAACTAGGGGTGAGGGAATAATCACATGGGTCATATAAAAAAACTCTAAATAATTTTTGCTAATAATTATTTTGACCTTAAAAGTAATTCAGAAATTCTTCTAAGCTGAAAAGTGAATCCAATATATGCCATTATCCAGTTGCAAAGTTTCATAATTGCTTACTCTTGTCAACCTTTATAGATTACTTAGTAATTTCAGTTTTACTCAAAATGTGAAAGTAGATAAACATTTTTTCTTTTTCAACTCTTCTGAAAAAGCTCAGCGATCTGCTCAAGAACTTCCTCAAATAGAAAAATACAGCATCAACAGTTGTTCAGTAAATGGAGGCCAGGAAATGGTTATGACTGGATCTAATTTTCTTCCAGAATCAAAAGTCATATTTCTTGAAAAAGGGCAAGGTAAGTTACTATTCTTAGTCCTGAAAATAAATGCTCCAATTGTAAATATTTCAGTGGTAGAAGCATTAACACCTTTGCAAATTGTAATTTCAAACTTAAGTTTGGTCAGTGATCTGGTTATGTGGGTTAGCTGCTATTCATGAAAATTGTACAGCTGCTGCCTCAGGAAGATGATTACTACAAACCAACTTGACCGTCACTGGAAACTTGGAACTGCAGACAAAGTGCTGCTTGCTTATTGCATATATTATGCCTTCCCCTCTTCTTGTGTTTTACTAGAAAAAATTTGTATGAAATATAACAGGGAATTATTTGACATCAGTTTGTGTTATTTGTTTGCTATTTGAATTATGTGTTTCCTGTGTCTTCACTGCTGCTTAGAAATTATCAGGTGAGGAATTGTTGGTATTCCTTCAGATACCTTTTGCACAGATTATCCAGAATGCTTTGCCCAGTTCTAGAACACCTCAGCCAGTTTTCTGGGATGCCAAAAACCCACTTCAGATTCCTTGTTGTGGCATATGGCAAACCACAGAACAGATCAAACTCAGGTGTAGTGGGTGGGTACAGGAACTTCTAGCTTCATGTATGTTTTGAGAGCAAAGTGACTTAGAAGTACCCCAGGCACTTCGAAGTACCGACGGGTGAGCTGCGGCTAGATACAAGCCAGCACTTTGACTTTTAACACTTCAAAGTTACCACAGGGGGAATTTGCTTAATAAAGTGCTGCATATGCACCGCAGCACTTCATTAATACGCTCCCAACACCCTACTTATCATGCTCCCTTTCAAATAAGGAGTTAGTGTAGACAAGCCCTCTGTCTTTTTAGCCTCCTAACCTGTTTACTCATCTTATTTAGAAGAAATGTTCTGTTTTCAGCCTAAAGATCTGCTTATTACTGTAATTCTGTCCACTGAGAAATGAGTCCTCCATCCAGGTGTTAAATCCTCATCTCAGGTGAGATCTCAACTACAAGAATAAATACCAGGAACATATAGGTAAAAGAGGATTTTGTGTTCATGCAAGTATGCCCAGCGTTTTTAAGAGGCAGAAGATGAAAAATTAAAAATCTTGATCATCAAGAATGGTGTGTCTTTTTTTCCCCAAAATATACGTTAAGGCATTAAAAGATCTTTAAAATCTGGCCCATGTGTCTTGTCTGTTAAAGTTCAGCATGTGCATTTTATATATATATTTGCTTATGCATAAGCTGCGTAAATACGATGATAGATGAGTGCCTAAACCAGATGTATGCAGTACATAAAGAGCTAGATGCTGAAGTGGCCACTTGCTCATATACATAGCCAAATTGAGCATCTGTATTGAATATCTGCATGTGTAAGGAGTCAAGTAAATGTGTGAGTACCTAAAAATCTTGTCTTGTGTTTATCCTGTGCATACACATCCTGTTTGTTCTCTCAAGGTTTCAACTGGTGTATAGGGTAATAAAGGTAATAGTGCTGGAGGAGTTCTGTGCTTATGCATGGAATTCATGGTCCCTGAAGGCTTTTTCTGCCACAGACGTACATTCTGCTGGAAATATCAGAAAGGTAGCTGAGTTCGTCTGAAGAAGCAGGTCTTTGCCCGTGAAAGCTTGTGCTCCAAAATATGTTAGTCTGTAAGGTGCCACAGGATTTCTTGTTGTTCATTCTTCTAGAAAGGCACTGCAGTTACATCTTTTGCCCACCAGGGGTACTGTGCCAGGAAAGCGGGCAGTTGGCTCACCCAACTGTGGATAGAGAAGTTGGAAGAGCATCATGGGATATGACAAAAAAACAAGCAGTCCTATAGCAGCTTAAAGACCAAACAGTTTTGTTTTATTAGGTTATGAGCTTTCATAGGTAAGACCCACTTCAGATTCTGGATATGCAGAATGTCAACAGTGTAGGGTGTATAATCTGAGGTTCAGAAGGGATTAGTATGAGGGAGGATAATACACTGGGACAGGGGCACAGAAGCTAATGGATTGACAGCATTGAGCTAGATGCTGACTGGGATTGGAAGTGCACATGTGGACAGGGATGACTGGGGGTGCAGGAGTAGGGTGGAAGTGCAGAGATGAGGTGAGGGTGGGAGGGCAAGGACACCCAGGGTGGTAGATGTGCCTGACTGACTGAGAGGCCAGGGTAAGACAGGATCTGCATGGGGTAGGCTCTTTAATAGTTCTTCCTAGTGGCTCACAAAAAATCTAATTCATACTGCCTCCACCAATGTTAATAACCTTTCAGAGTCATACCCAGGCTCCTTCCTAGCAAGTACTTCCCTCTCCCTTTGTTACTCCATTACCCCAAGCCTTTGCCCTGCTTCTTACAGGTGAAGGAATATGTTACTGAATTGCAGTTTGAAATGAATTATTACTGAATGTTTTGTATTAACATGCATAGTAAGGAATCTGTGTCAAAAGCATTCAGGAAATCATCATCTGTATTGTTAGATTGACATACTTGCTCACCGGTATTTTGAATTTGCCAAAATGTGTTCAGCTACCCATTCAGCACCTCCCTCACAGCCACCTCCATGGGCCCAATCTGTAATTGCCCTCTTATCAGAGCCGATACAGGATCAACCAGGGGAAGTAGAGGAACACATGGAAACTTATCTGACAGATGTCACCTCTTCGTCCCTGGGCCCAGGCACCTCTTCCCCTCCTGACATTTTGAGACAATTTCAAAAACTGTTTAAAAGGGTGGCCCAAAGTCAGGATGTTCAAATAGTCAAAATCCTGGAGAAACAACATAAAATTTTAAAGAAATAGAGACCCCCCCAGCACCATCCAAGATCGCCACCCCAGACTCATGCTTCCATCCCGGCCACTAACAAGATCAGACAAAAAGTATTTTGTACCATCCAAGGGGATGGAGTTCCTCTTTAATTATCCTCAGCCAAACTCCCTGGTAGTTGAATCATCCCAGCAGAGGTCTCAGATACCTCAGTATAAATCCGTGGTCTCTGACAAGGATGCCAAAAGTCTAGATCTGTTTGGAAGAAAAGTTTATGCCTGTTCTGCCCTCTTATTGTGCATGGCTAATTATGCTACACACCCATCTAATCATAATTTTGATAACTATATGAAATTAACAACCCTCATGGATCACTTACCAGACTCTCAGAAGCCTGTCCTTAAGGCACTTGTACAAGAGGGTTATGCAGTGTCTCAGACAGGAGTACAGATAGCCTTAGATGTCGCTGTTACTGCTGCATGGTCCACGGCAACAGCTGTGATTATGAGGCAAGTATCCTGGCTCCAAACTTGCATGGTACCTAAGGAATTAGACTAAGGTCGAAGACCTGTCTTTGATGAAAGCAAATTATTTGCCAAAGCTACAGAGACTATTACATTCAAGCAAAGATTCTCGAACAATATTCAGAACCCTAGGCATGTTTACCTTGTTGTACGAAAGAAGGAGATATTAGCCATATGTAAGACAATATAATTACCCATACCAATGGCAAACTTATCAGCAGAGGGGTTATGACTAGCAAGGGCACCCACACTCAGGCTTTCAGCTCACCAGCCATCATCTATGTGTGCAGAGACATACCTCTCTCCTTTGACTGGATATTTTCAAGCTTTACTTTAAAATTGCCAGTAAAGTCAGATTGTCTAAGTAGGCCTATTCTACTTTCTCTTCAAAGACTACAAACAATGTAATTTTTCATCAATATGTTGCCACAAAGATCTTTCTAAGCAAATATATTGATTCTTAAAGTAAAATCATTACAGAAAAGTGTTAAAAACAGTAAACTATCAAAACCTCTCCAAAAACTTACCAGAGATCACCCTTTCATTTGAGTCAAGTGAATAATCAGATATCACTAAGGAATTTTTCCATAGTGCTAATTCATACCTACCTTGATTCTGACCGGGTTCATCCGTGAATTGGAGAATGATACATGTCTTCTGGTGGTCTTGTGTAACAAATGATCAGGAGACAGTGGGCTTGTCTTCTGGGTGCAATATCAAAACAAATCAGTCCAGAGGAGAAAAAATTGCTTCTTTGAGGAGTGTCTCTGTGGGTGCTCCATTTAAGGTGTTTAGCAACAGTGCCCTGGGGGGAGTGTACATGTCGTATACATCTCATGCATCTGCAAGCTCCGTCAACCATCCCTCAGTTCCTTTTCTAACACCCTTGGCTGAGGTTGGAACTCCAGCAGCTCTGTTTTTCTCCAAAAATAGCAAGTTATAAGCCTTGGCTCTTCATCCAAGTTGTTTAGCCCCTTCATTTTTTCTCAATTTTTTTTCCTCTCAGAGGGGTAGCTGTGTTAATCTGCTTTTCAAAAAACAAGAAGTCATCCTGTGGCACCTTTATAGACTAACAGATACTTTGGAGCATAAGCTTTCGTGGGCAAAGACGCACTTCATCAGATGCATCTGATCTGATGGAGAACTTTTTGTAATGTGGGCAACTTCTGCTCATGAAAGCTTGTGCTCAAAAATATCTGTTAGTCCATAAGGCGCCACAGGACTTCTTGTTGTTTTTCTCTCAAGATCTTTATTCTGGCCAGTGCTACTTCTACTTCAAGATCTTTATTCTGGCCAGTGCTACTTTTGCTACTTCTCCTTGCATGACTTTAAAAAAAACAAACCCCTTTTCTCTACATTATTAAAAATCCAGGAGACAGAAGGATTCCAGGCTCACCAGGATCTAAAAGGTACACAACCTTCGGGCTCTCAATTCCAGCATCAGATGGATACTTCCAAAGCATCCATTGTTTGGGTGAAGCACATATTTTCCAGAAGTTGCCTACATTGTAAAACGTTTCCTGACAGATGGCTTAAGGCGAGAGACTTACAGCTTATGCTCTTTATGGAGAAGTCACTGAGACCAGTCTCAGACCCTGAGACCAGGGTTTCCCTAGAAGAGGTGTCCCTAATAGCTTCATCAGAGCAAGGGACACTAAGATGAAGCAGCCAGCTAAACACAAGCTGCAGTCTTCACCCCAGAGAAAACAACGTAAAAAGAAGCCTTCTCCTGGCAGAAAATCAGCCCCAGTACTGTTGGCAGCAGCCGCACTGGACTGCAAGGCACCAGGATCATTGAAAGTGCCGAAGTCCCAATGGGAGAAGGCAACAGTGAAGTCTCCACCTGCACAGGTACATGGCTGAAGAAACGTTATCTCCTCATCGGCACCAAAACCCATGGTACCAGTGCAGCCCACAACCATAGCAGTACCAACATCATCCATAGAGCACACTATATCGTTATTGCTCCTGCAACACGCACACCAGTACCAGTGTTTGCAGTACCGCAGCTGCTAAAAACCCATGCAGAACTGGCTTCTGCCTCAGTACTGGGCACTCCACTTTTCAGTACTGATGCCACTCCTAGCAGATCAGTACCTACCTTTTGTCTCCATGTCTACCAGTTCTGAGCAGTGCTGCTTATCTGGCAAGGAGGAAGAGATGGAACCCAGACACTCCTCACTCAAACAATCCAACAACCACAACAGTAGCAGCTGTTACCTTGAATGCCCCCTATGCCCATGCCCATGACATGGCCTTTCTGGGATCCATGAGCACAACTTCAGGAACAAACCCACCTGGCACAGAAGCTCCCAATGCCTGGGCCACCTGCACAACCTCCGTCCCATCCACTCCCAGTGTGAGAAGCAAGAAGATGATGATGTAGATGATCCTTTGGAACAGGACACTGGGCTATCATCAAGAATTTCCTCATCTTCACTAGAGGAAACATTAATGCCCCTACCCCTTCCACTGTGACTGACTTCAGATACTTCCAGGACCTGTTCTAAAGGGTGTTAGACTCATCATTTGTTGAGCTGCCATAGGCCCAGTGCAATGTCACCAACATCCTTCAGGCTTCACCAGTCAACAAGCTCTCTCTGTCTGTCAATGAGGCTATCTTGGATCGGGCCAAAATAATATGGGAGACACCTACTACCATATCACCCACATCAAGGACAGCAGACTATGTCCTGGTGAAAGGTGCAGAATTTTTTTTGCCCACCTAACACCTAATTCATTGTTCATGGACACAATGCATCACAGTGGCAAACAGACCCAATTGAGGTCAACCCCAAATAACAAAGAATCAAAGAGACTTGGTTTATTTGGGAGAAAGACATATTTGTCTACTTCCCTACAGTTCAGAATTGCAAACTACTTCACACTCCACTCCAAATACACATTTGACCTTTGACAGCTTTTCATCCTTTGAGAAATTGCCTGAGGATGCAAGAGAGCAGTTCAAAGTCATACTCGCTGTGGCTTCAGTTGTTGCTCATACAGTCCTCCAAACCTTACTGGACTCCGCAGACACTGCAACCGGATCTCTTACTATGGCAATCATAATGCCTTGGGCTGCCTGGCTACATCCTTCAGGGTTTCCCAAATGAGATACAGAACAGAACTGAGGACTTACTATTCGAGGGTAAAACGTTTTTTTTGTGGAATCAGAGACATGGCTCCATACATTGAAAGACTCATGTGCCACTTCAGAAACCTTAAGTATGTATACTGCAACCAAATTATAGACTAAATAGGTTTTACAACCAGAAGTTTAGATCTTCTCCTCCTCATCTCCAGGCTTAGAGGTCCTACAACCAAAGAAGGAGACAGTCAGCTAAGATGACACCAGTCCCAAGTTATAGACTCAACATCAGAGCTCTCAATCTGCAGACAGTTCTTTTGAAATCTTGGTCAAGGGTTCAGCATCTCTCCCAACATCATCTGCCTTCCAGTGCTTCATCCTGTCTCTTCCTCCCATGCATCCAACATGGTGCACCATCACATCAGACAGATACTAGAAATAACAGCCAGGGGATACTCAGATCCTTTTCCTCTCTTCACCCCATGCAAAACCACCACCTCTGTCCCTCTTCAGGGACCCTTCACGAGAGCTTCTTCGGAAAAGGAGCTCCAATACCTGCAACCTCTAGTGAAATAGAAGAGGTACTAGTACGTCACAGGGAAAAGATACTTCCTCACTCAGAAGAAAAGTGGAAGATGGAGACCAATACTAGAACTATAAGATTTAAACAAATATCTGCACCATGAATATTTCAAGGTGGTTGGTCACACTGGCAACAATAATCCCATTACTAAGCAAAGGAGACTGGAAGTTGTCCCTCAACCTACTGGATGCCTACTTTCATGTCTCGATATGTCTGGCACACAGGAGATTTCTCCAATTCAAGATCAAATGTTGACATATTGAATATAGAATCCTCCCATTCAGTCTCATCAAAGCCCCAAGGGTCTTTACAAAAGTCTTTTCAGAGTAGCCACTAACCTGTGCAAAAGCGACATTAAAATCTTTCCCTGTGGCAATGACTGCCTTGATAGGAGCATCCTCAGCCGTGGAGGCAAAGCACACAGTCAAGGACATGTTATGCACTGACTTCCTTAGGGTTCCAGGACAACTTCCTCAAGTCTCTTTCACCCCTACCCAAAAACTGGAATTTATATGGGTACACCTGGATATCATCTAGGCCAGAGCAATGCCCCCACCAGAGAGGCATCAGACAATTACTATACTCATAAATGATGTCCAGTAGAGCCCGCAAGTGACAGCAAAACAAGGCCTACACCTCCGAAGCCACATGGCAGCTACCATCTTCATGGCAAATTGCACAAGGCTTCATATGAGAACCTTCCAGACATGGCTAAATAACACTTATAAACTCCACAACATCCTGTCCACAAAAAGCTTGGTATGCTGCACAGGGTCAAGCTATCCCTAAACTGGTGGGCTCACCCGCACAGTGTCTGCCAAGGTATTTCCTTTGCAGCAAAAATGCTCACCCTAACAATCGCCACAGATGCATCTCTACATGCTGGGGAGCCAATGTAGGACGATATACAGCACAAGGCTCTGGCCCCCATGGGAGGCAACCCTACATATCAATGTCCTAGAACTGAGAATGGTCAGGAAGGCATGCAAACACTTTCTACCACTCATCAGCAGCAAATCAGTCAAAATATTCATGGACAATACAACTGCCATGTATTATATAAATTGTCAAAGGTCGAGCATGTTGATACCAATTATATGCAGAAGCTGTCTGTCTCTGGGACTGTGGCACAGCAAACAATATACATGTCTCGGCTTCCTACCTCCCAAGCAAGTAGAATGCAATTGCCAATGATCTCAGCAGACATTTTCACTACAGCCACAAATGAGACTTAGACCCCCTGAGAGTAAATAACATCTCAAACTTGGGGATAGTCAATTATAGATCTGTTTTGTGGTGTTGTCCATTACAAAATGCTCCAAACACTACTCTTGAGCAGGTCTAGAACTCCCTGGGGGGACACCTTTACAATCACATGGGATGCTTCACTCTACTGTATGCCTTCCCCTCACGCCATGCTTATCATCCAGAGAGTGGTTTGCAAAATAAGACCAGACAAAGCTTAAGTCATCGTAGAAGCTCCTGCACGGCTCAGACAAGCCTGGTACCCATTCTGTCTCTACACCTCTCAGAATCCTCACCAGCTGGCTCAGGACAGAGGTGCAGTGCATCACCCATGGATTGAACTCCTGCACTTCCAAGGATGGATCCTTCAGGCTTGACAACTTCGGAACTGCAGCTTTCAAAAGAAGTGCAATCAGTCTTCATAAGTTGCTGTAAGCCAAGCACCAGAAAGAAATATGTCTGAAAAGGACTTAGACTCCAGACATAGTGCATAAATAACCCACCACCTCTATGCTTGATACAATTGCTAGGACTTCTGATTACATAGTACACCTTAAACATCATGGCCTTGCAAACTCTTAACTAAAAGTATATTTAGTAGCAGTTTCAGCCAAGCACGATGCGATAGAGGGACATTGTGTTCACTCACCCTATCATGAAAAAATTTTAGGGGGCTAAATAACACTTACAACATTATACTAATACAGCAGTCCAAACCGACGTGGGATTTCAAATAGGGTGCTACATATGTTCACAAAAAAATCATTTTAACCGCTGGTCACATGCTCTTTATTACACTTCTCTGTGAAGTTTTTCTTGCTCACATCTATTACGTCAGCTAGAAGAGTAGGAAGACTAGCAGCCCTGATGGCAGACCCACCATTTACAATTTTCCAAATGGACAAGGTAATCCTCAGGCTACGTTCTAAATTCTTAACAAAGGTAGTTTCTCCTTTCCTGTTCAACAGATTCTTACCTGTATTCTACTTGAAACCACACTCAGAATTTAGACACAGTGCTTCATACCTTTGACATCCATAGAGCCCTCACCTTCTACCTGAAAGGACAAAGACTTTCAGACGATCATCCTGGCTCTTTGTCTCCAGTATGGAAAGCTCAAAAAGGCAACTGGTTTCCAAACGGAGGTAATTCAAATGGATCTCACAATGCATAAAATTTTGCTATGAACTGAACAAACTGGCAACCCCAGAGCCTTGTTCTCATGCACTTCACAAGAGTGCAAGCAACATCATATGCTTTCCTCAATAATATCCCATTAATGTACACTTGTAAATCAGCTATTTGGACATCTATCCATACATTCTGTATAGCATTGTGCTATAGACCAACATGCAATGCAGGCCACTACATTCAGTTCATCCATTCTGAGCAATACGGACTGGGTTAGTAACTAAGGTTCTTTGAGATGGGTGCCCCTGTGGGCGCTCTATGACCCTCCCTAATACCTGTCTGGGATAGAGGAGGAACTGAGGGATGGTTCATGGGATGCTGCAGTTAACAGCTCACAGATGCAACATGAGATGCATGTTGTGTGTGCAGGCCAGACCAGGGTACTGCTGCTAAAACTTCTCACTATAAGTGCAGGGTACTATAAATTCCTTAACTGGAGCACCCACAGGAACACCCATCACAAAGAACCTCACTAACTGCACGAGGTGTGGGTAACCCTCTCTTCTCAAATATTTGATAGGAAACCCACTTATCTTTGTTTAGCGTGTTTGAGTCCTAATAATTCCCTAAACTTACATTAGTCACATCTCTTACAGAGTTACATATAATCCTACAATAACACACAAATATTTGTATTTTTAGACAATGAGATCCTTAGTACTTAAAGTACGGTTAGTAAGTTTTGTCTAAGAAATTGTAATTTGTGTCACAAGCTTCAAGAAAAGATCCAGAATGATCAGATCCAAAATCTAAATGTGGAGACTTGCTGTTGGTGTCAGCATCTATATTCTGACATTGACTTTAAGGCTAGAAGGGGCCACCATAATTATCTGTTCTGACCTCTTACACATTGCAGGCCACAAAACCTTGACTGCATACTCCTGTAATAGATCCATAACTTCTGCCTGAGCTACTGATATCCTCACATCATGATTTAAAGCAGGAGCGGGGAGCGCTGTGGGCCTGCAGTCTGGATCCAGCCCACAGGCTCTGCAGAGGGGTGGGAGACAGAAAGCCACTCTGAGACTTTGCTTCCCCTTGCTGCCATTTTCCCAGCTGGGAGAAGCAGCTGCAGCAGCTCCTGGAGACTTCATTCTGCTGCTGTGATTGGCCTGAATGCTGGCTGCTCAGCAGTGGAAGGCGGTGCCTTGGAGGAGTGGGGAGAGGGGCACAGAGCCACATGCATCCAGGGTTGCTGCCCAGGTAAGCTGCATCCCCGCTGCACAGATCCATGCCCCTTGGCTGGTCCTGCATCCTCCTCTTACTCAGAACCCCTCCACTCCCATCCTCTTCCTGCACCCTTCCCCCCATCCCGACTCCCCATCTGCATCTTGCTCCTGCACCCTCTCTTCCAGACATTTCACCCCTACCCTGATTCCTCCCTTCCAGACCCAGCATCCCAAACCCTCCCACACCCTTCCTCCTGCCCTGTCCCAGCCCCCCACCTCTCTCCTGCAGCTCCCTCCTGCCTAGAGGCTCTATCCCTCAATTGTACCCCCTCCTGGTCAACTCCCCCAGTCTGTTTTTAACACCCCCTCCCCCGCAGCCCACTACTGCATCCCACTCCCACTCAGACACACACACCCCATAATTCCCAGCCCTCTACTGTGCCCTCCTACCTTCCCATACCCACTTCCTGGCAGCCTGCTCATGCACTGAACCCCTCATTTTTGGTCCTACTTCAGAGCTTGGAGGGGCCCACAAAATTGACTGTCCCTGGCCCCCCTACGCTGGTGTGCAAGGGGAAGGTCTTTTTTTAACTCCAGTCAGGAACCACATCAGTGAGTGTTTTGTTTAAAGACTAAAATCAGACTTTTTGAAGACTTCCAATTACAGAAATTCCACCATTCAAACCTGCACCCTTAGCTCCATGCAGCATTCATTAGTTTCCACCATTTTTCAGTCTTAGGCTAATCTGCTCAGATTTGATTGTCATATTGATACATTTGGCTTCTTTTTCTCTTTCCGGCTACGTCTACACTAGAGCACTACGTCAAAGTAGCCTATTTTGACGTAAGGACATAGAAATAGGCTACTCCGATGTGTGTCGTCTACACATCCTCCAGGGCTGGTGCCTTCGACGTTCAGTGTCAAAGTAGCGACGGGGAACGTTGAAAGGAGCCGCCCCGGAAGGAAATGTGGAGCGTCCACACACACAAGCACTCCCCGTCAAAATAAGGGGCCAGCAAAGCCCCAAGCTGCTCCCTTAAAGGGCCCCTCCCAGACACACTCGGCCTGCACAGCACGAAATCCACAGAGCTGACAACTGGTTGCAGACCCCGTGCACACAGCATGGATCCCCAAGCTGCAGCAGCAGCCAGAAGCCCTGGGCCAAGGGCTGCTGCACGTGGTGACCATAGAGCCCTGCAGGGGCTGAACAGAGCATTTCTCAACCCATTAACTGATGGCTGCCATGGAGGACCCCGCTATTTTGACATAGCGGGACACAGATCGTCTACACACGCCCTACTTCGACGTTGAATGTCAAAGTAGGGCACTATTCCCATCTTCGGATAGGAATAGCGATTTCGACATCTCGCTGCCTAATGTCCATTTCAGCATCGAAATAGCTCACGGCATATGTAGTAGACGCAATGCGTACTATTTCGATGTTGTGCCAGCTATTTTGAAGTAGCCGGCTAGTGTAGACGCATCCTCCATGTTTTTGGCTTGGAAGTCAGAGCAATCAGAATTACAAGAAAGATATTCCGCAGGCATTTACTTTAGAATAAATATATTCTTCCAGTTTCTTTTGTAGATTTCCATGACCATGCTCCATAAAGGATGGATGTTAAAAATTCTTACTTTGGGGATAGTACCAGTCATGCTACTTTTCCAAATATTTTAAAATGTAATGAAAAAGTTTTTTGCTGCTTTTGATATTTGTTTTTTGACTTTTTAGCATACTGGTGCCCTGACCCCAACCCAACCCCAGTCCAGACCTACTATGGCTGGGGAAGAGGCACCTATCTTGTGGCTTGAACCCTTGATGGAAACGCCGTCTTCCCACGCCCCCCTAGATGTTGCTGCAGAGGGGGAGAGAGACCTGAGGGAAGTCCTCTCCATGCCCTAAGCCTGGGGTCATCCGCTCCTTCACCCTCTGCCACACTCCAAACATGTTGGCTCCTCTCCCACCATATGAATTTTGTTATGTGCACCAGTATGTAGGTGTTGTGACACACATTACCTCCATACTCATACACCTGACAAAATTCTTTCTGTACATGACAAGGAAAAATGGGTGCAAGCACTGTCATAGATCCTGACTGAGTCTAACTATTTTTACTGGTATGTTGTAGTTATGCCATAATTTTGACCAACTGTGCAAGTGGTCAGAAGACTTTCAGAAATCTACAAAATTTTTCATGAGATGTTTGTTTTTCCATACTTCTGTAATATACCCAAGAACAACAGTAAAGCTGCACATGATTTCACTAGTCTAAAACCTGTTTGCTTGTTCCTCTCTAAATCAAAGGTCTTTTCATTTCGCTGTACATCCCAGGCTGATGTTATGCATGATTTTCTCAGACATTGAATGTAATGTGATCCTTCTGCTGTCTCTGTATCTCTCTCTCTCTCCGTACCCCACCTGTGTTGGATTTTTTTTTTCTTCATTCCATGGCCTATTCAGAAACTCAATGAGAGTCTCTTAGGGCTTTTTCATTACTTGCTTTAATCATCTCCATAGTAGCACTATCCTGCTCAGATGCTTTCTCATGGCTTTTCTTACTAATGGCTTTTCTATTTCCATTGTAATAAATCCTAAATCAATATAAAGCAGTAGTGATAGGTCTTTGTTATTTCTAGTAGCATGATTGGTCTGGGTCTATTTAAAACAGCCTAACACTCTTCTGCCCATTTCTTTCCTTTGTTCTTTTTCTGTACTGAGTCTTTCTATTTGCATCTCTAGCAGTACTGGAGGTCATATTAAAGTTTCATACTAGCTGTTTGATTACTTTATGCATGATTATATGGTTATTTCCTTGTCATCTTCAATCTCGATATTTTCAGTCTGTCTCTTCTAGTATTCCACTTTTAGTATTGTATAGCACAATTATATATTTTGTACTTTTGTAAGTAGGTTTGAAAAGGGAGAAATTTAAACATGGTACATCTTAACAGACAAACCCTTTGTACTTAAAAGAAAACCTTGTTACACTAGAAAATAGCACTCTGAATTAAAACAATACAGTAAACCCTCATTTTATGTGACTCCACAATGCGGAAAAGTTGCATTAACACAAGTTTCGCACAATGTGAAGCTGCTGGGCTGTCATCCTGTCTAGCTTCCCGTAGCTCTGTGCAGCCAAGCAGGCTAAGAGCCCCTTCGTCCTGCCTTCCCAGAGCGGTGCTAAGCACTGCTCTAGGAAGGTAGGGAAAAGGTGTTTAGCTCACCTAGCTGCCTGCCACTGCGGTCCACCAGGTGGGCTAAAACCCTGCTGGTTCACCCCCATTAAACCTGCCGCCAACTCCCCTGCCCCTGTGACTCCAGCTCACCCCCCCACACACATGGCCAAGCTCACCTCCCCTGGGGAGGAGCCTCTAGCTGGGGCTCCCCTCCAACCCTGTGGGCCCCAGCACCGCCCCACCCCCTGCAGCCTCAGCTCATCTCCCCACCCCCCGGCACTCTGGGCTCCGGCTTCAACCTGTGTACAGGGCTCCAGCTCCCAGCCTGTGGTGCGCTGTGTGGGGCTCCAAACCCACCCCCCACCTCATCTACCCCACCCCAGTGTACCCCCTGTCCAGCCCTCCCCCTGCCTGGCTCAACCCTTCTCCCCACACAGCCCCAGCTCACTATCATCACCACCCCTGCAGCCCCAGGGCTCTGATAGGGCAAGCATATCTCCCTATCCCAGATATGGGACAGACAGCTATGGGAGGGGAGGGGCGGCTCATCCTAGCTGCACTGGGACCCGGGGAGCTGATGCCCTGACCCCAGCCTTGGGCAAGTGGTGGCCACAGGCGCTCCTGGCCCCAGAATCCCAGGGAAGCAGTGGCCGTGGGCACCCCCCCGACTCCCTCCCAGGGCTCCAACCCATCCCCCAAGCCCTCCTCGACTTACGTGAAATTCAGGGTACCTGAGGATTGCGTGGAACGCAACCTTCGCATACCTTGAGGGATTACTGTACATTTAACAACAGTAACTATCTTCCTGAAGGACCATTTCAGATTCCTCATTATTTGCAACAGCTTTTTCATTTTTTTCAAATTGTGTGTTATACCAAGAAAGAATTTAAAAACTGAAGTTGGGTTTTTGTAAGTGTTATGCTTAAATTCCTAAAAAAGCTTCTCTGGTGTGGTGTTGGCACGAAAACTGAATTGTATAAAACATGCCTAAAAGTGTAAAAAAAATAAGCATCTGATTCTGCAAATATCCAGGTATGAGTAGCTTGACTTACCCAGGTAAAGCCATGGTTGTCAGTGACACAACAGTAAACTGTCTTAACTGGCATTCTGTCATCTGGAATTCTCAAATAACAAGCATTTTAACTGTAATTGAATTTTAGTTATATTTTCCATAAGACCAGTATAGTGAAAGTAAACACATATACAGTATAATTTTTCAGTATACAATGCTACTGTTGGTGAATAAGTACTCTGCATGCATTTTTGCTTCTTAATGTATTATCTTGTTTTTCTCTCTTGTTATGCATTGCTAGATATATCTCTCTATTATCCAGAATATCTGAGTATCTGGCAAACTCCTGGTCCTGGGTATGCCAGATATGAACGAGTGTCTTGTACTTAGTAGTAATTTGGTTGCGTACGTTTGAGCAAATGTGGGCCTACCTTTTTATAACTGAAATCTAAGAATATGATTTTTTTTGTCTAATTTTCTTAAACACTTGTAAAGTCACTAGCTCCCTAATGCTTGTGATTTAAGTGAAAGCACTCTTAACTCATTAGTTATGTTGCAAGCCCTTATGTGCTATTGTTTTTGATTACATACTGGTATTTGTCCTGTGATGGTTCAGGCACATGGCACGATCTAAAAGCAACCATGCAGCTTTATACTGGTAATGTAGGATAATGGAGTAGTTGGATCTCTGTTTGTTTGTGTGTTCTTTTTTTTGGTCTTCTATCAAAAGATAATGTATTTTATATGTGGTGCGTGTGCACATACTTGCTTCTGGAATTAGAAATATTAATTTAATTTATGTTAAATGTAAATATATCTCTACACATTTCTCTATGTAAATTAAATATCTACATAATAGGAGCATTTACATTTAAACAAATGTCAGTATTTTATAAATATATTTAAACAGATCTTAATTACACCATATACATTAAGTAGAATGGGACAGCTAATGTTAAATAACACTAATTCATATCAGTTGAGGATGTGGCTATTAAATTTTACAATTTATTTTTGTATTTTGATATTTTAAAATCTTAGTGGAAAACTTGAATTTTCGCCTCCTATTTAACGAATGTCAGGGTAAAGAACTTTGTGGTGTGATCTCACAGTATAATCTGTGCAGAAATCCTAGTGATACAGATTTGTTTGGAAAGTAAACTTTGATCAGATTTCATTAAAATAGGTTAAGAGCTTTGTATGCTTCCAACTGTGAGAATCTGTTTACAGTAACTCTGAAATTTCATTTTGTAAATCAGTTTTAATATTTTGAGTTGCATTCATTTTCAAAGTATTCCAGAAAATGCTTTCTCACTTAAATTTCTTGTAAATTTAATTTCTCTCAACAGATGGACGGCCTCAGTGGGAAGTAGAAGGGAAAATAATTAGGGAAAAGTGTCAAGGGGTGAGAAACTTTTTTTTCTTTAGAAAGCTGTTTTTGTTTAAGTAATAAATTGAGCTTAGTTGTCTTGTTTTTCAGTTTATATTTTTACTGTAAATTGTAAGAGATGAACAAGTTTTGCAGTTTACTTTATTTGAAGAATTTTTCTAAATTGTCAACAGTGTGAAGCAGTCATGAAGTTGCTGCTTTCTAAGAAAATGATAACTTGTTTGGAAAAACTAGAAGGGGAATTTTAGAATACTGTTAAGGTTAGAAGTAATTGTCATTGTCACTAGTCTCCTGCCTATGAAATTAAGTCCTCTACAATGGCATTCATATGGTCTTGGAGATAAATTGATACTTTACATAAGTGTATTTGTAAATAAAAATGTGATCTCTAGAATATACAAATATGTCTCCTGCATAAGTGTTTAAATTATATTGTTATATTTCTGCATTAGAAGATACGTAAATGGACCCTACCAAATTAATGGCCATAAAGAACCGTGAAATCTGGTATGCACCCATAAAATCTGCTCTTTTGGTAACTTTTACCCTACACTGTGCAGATTTCATGGGGCAGACTACAGTTTCTGTAACTGGAAGTCCTGACCCAAAAGAGTGTTGAGGGTCTAGGAGCCTAACAAAGTTTTTTAAGGATATTGCCACCCTTATTTCTGCATGGCCTTCAGAGCTGGGCAGCCAGAGAGCAGCAGCTATTTAGCATCCAGCTCTAACAGAAGCATCCTACCTACAGCAATGCAAAAGTACGGACAATACCATACCATGCCACCAGTGTTTCCTGTAAGCTGAGCACTTGGGCAGCCACCCAGGAAAGATTCAGGTGGCTCCCAGATGATTAGCAGAGTGCTCAGAGCCAGCAGCATATGTTTCTAGTGGTCGTGCACATCTGCATGTGCCTGGTGCACATAACAGAATTTGTCACCCATAGGTGGAAAAAATTGGAGGGAACACTTCATGCCACCCTTATTTCCACACACCTGTCTTCAGAGTTGGATGGCTAGAGAGTGGTGACATCTGATTGAGGGCCCAGCTCTTTGGGCAGTAGTGCAGAAGTAAGGGTGGTAATACCAACAGCAGCACAAAAGTAAGGATAGCAGTAATGCTAGTCCTCCACAGCCTCCATATATAAACAACGCCTTTTTGAGTCAGGACCCCTACAGTTATACTCAACTTTCAGATTTAAATGGATAAAAATCATTAAAATTTGTTTTTAAAATATTCTAGGACTGTGAAATTGATCAGAATGGACCGTGAATTTGCTAAGGTTCTGTGCGTGAAGCAATAGCTACATCCAAATAAAAATACCCATTTGAGTTAGCATTGTAATCAACATTGCAGTCAGCACTCAAGCAGTTTTCTTTAGCAGGTATAGTCATTTACGTTTGAAATGTAATTCTGTCTTGTTTCAACTTTAATTTAGGCTAACATTGTTCTTGAAGTTCCTCCGTATCATAACAAAACGATTACAGCTGCAGTCCAGGTGCAGTTTTATCTTTGCAATGGGAAGAGGAAAAAAAGCCAGTCTCAACGTTTTACTTATACACCAGGTACACATAGCTACTGCATCTTACTACAAGCTAGTTAATGTGCAGATTTTAAAATAACTACTACAATTTAGTGTATATCATGGGTACTATACAAAATATTTTTCCTTTGACAAGCAAATGTGACTAGCTTTATTCATAGTTTAAGGACTGCCAGCTGAGAATATGTCTAATTTCGTAACAGAAACTTGAATCCAATGTAGAAGTGTGAAATTCTATCTATGAATAGGGTTAAAAATTGTATTTCCTCGCTTTTTTTACATTATTTGTTTTCTTCCTTAGACCCATGTGGTATGAATTCTCATTGGTCATTCTCTCATGAGTCTGTTCTGTTTTCAGTTAGTGATATTATCAAGTGAATTCCAGGAGTACAGTCACAGATCATAGAGAAATAGATCATCCGCAGTTTATGCCATTCTAGTCTCTCAGTTGTCCAAATACAACTCTGGACTTCAGATGAGATAAGAAAAATATACTCAATAGATACTTTGCAGTATGGAGATAGCTAATCTTGAAACTTTATCAGAATAGCATATTGTTGTTGAGCTGTCTTAACAAGAGTATTTTTTTCATATTTGGGATATGTTCAATATTTCAGGATATGTTAAATATATATTCTTTTTGTATGGCTCGTCAAATAGATTTAAAGTTCCCAATAGACTGTAACGTCCCATAAGCGTTGCTTCTTCCTCGAGTGTCCCCGTGGGTGCTCCACGATAGGTGTCGGGCTCGCCCCAGCGCCGCAGATCGGATCTTTCTAGCAGTTTGTTCCGGACCGCGCATGTGCCGGCGTGCGCCGCTCCCCTGCGCGCTCCTGGCCACATGTGCGATCTGGTCCCCGCCAGTTCCTTCTTAACTGCCATCGGCTGCAGACGGAATCTGCTCAGGCTGCGGCCAGAGTCAGCGTATTTAGAGTTTTTCAGAGTTTTAGAGTTCTCTTTCAGAGTTCTTAGTTAAATTGTTTGTTTCTTTATTGTAAAAAAAAAAAAATAATATATATATAAGTAGAAAGTCTTAGAAACAAGAGGAGGAGCGGAGGCACCCCGGGGACGTGAAGGCCAGTAGGCCTCCTGCTGCAGCAGGCTGGAGTCCGTGAGAGGGGAACAGGCACAGAGAAGGCGCTAAGTACCCTATTAACAGCTCAAAGACTCACCGCAATGTCCTCTTCAGGATTCAAGAAGTGTGAGTCCTGCCGCGAAGCTGTGCCGGCCTCTGATGGGCACAGTCAATGTATCAGATGCCTGGGGGAATCACACATCACCCAGAAATGCTCCTTCTGTGCAAAGCTCACGGCCAGAGCCAGAAAGGACAGAGAAATGCGGCTGAAAATGCTGCTGTTTGATAAGGCCCTCCAGCCAGACGTGCCGGAGAGGCCTCAACCGGAGGAACCCACAGGGCTCCATAAAAGGAAGGCGGTGTCCCTCACCCTCTCGGTGCAAAAACGGAGGAAGCTCTCTCCAGCCCGATCCCTGCCGGCGGTCACAGTGAGCGGGACAGGCGTAGCTCACAGCCCCCAGCCGCAGTCACAAGCGAGCGGCAGCGCGACAGTGCACGTGGCAGAGGCTGAGCCTCCGATTACTAAACAGCCGGCCCGCGCATTCAGAGCAGCGGCCAGGCAAGCACCAGAACCGGCGGCACCGCCGCAAGCAGCACAGACCCCCGCGGCACCAATGGTGCAGGGCCAACAGGCACGTAGCCTGCAGGCACCAGAGGAGACCACCCGCGCGACACCGACAGTGGGGCCGAGATCCCCGGCATGGGGAGGGGCGGAGCCAGCCCTGCAGGGGAGGGGAAAGGCAGCAGCGAAAACCTGGCACCGCAGCCCTTCTCTGGACAGGACTGCTCTCAACAAGTCCTCCCCTTATGCTGCGTACACCAACCAGGAGACATGGGTCTCCCCCAGCCTACCCAGAGCCTCCTTCCCCGTTCCTCCAACCAGCCTCACCATGGCTTGGGCCACCCTCACCTTTTCTGGGATTTGACCCTCTGGAGTACTACCACAAACCAGTTTCACCATTGTCTCAATCATCCAGACGATCTCGCTCCCCCAGACATCGGGGGTATGCACCTCGAGAGTGGTCCAGGTCTCCATCCCAGGAACCATGCCCGTGCTGCCACGGTCGTCCTTATCACGCCGGGCATAGACACCACAGGCATACATCCAGGGGCAGGTCCTCCTCGACCGCCCAGTACCCCCACGGGCACTCATGGACGGGGACAGAAACACAGCTGTCTCAAGGGGAGCTGATTTTGGAACCCCGAGATTTTCCCTCGCAAGCCTCTAGTGAGAGGGTGTACCACCGGCAGCAGGACCCTGAGAGTTCAAGGGAGGTCTACCCTAGTGGTTCCTCCTTGTCCTCCCCCGACGAGGCTGTTGCCCCCCCGGACAACCTCAAACAGTTTCAGGAGCTGTTTAAAAGGGTGGCTTTCACGCAAGGCATCCAAACAGCAGAGAAGCACCACAAGCTCCTCAAAAACCTGAGGCCTCCAGCCTCGTCCAAAATTGCTATCCCGCTCGACGAAGCAATTGTGGAGTCTGCTACTACCATATGGCAGACCCCAGCTTCTGCTCCACCTATAAACAAGAGGGCGGATAAGAAATACTTCGTCCCGGCGAAGGGCATGGAGTTTCTGTTTAGTCACCCACAACCAAATTCTCTGGTGGTAGAATCGTCTCAGCAGAGATTGGAGACTTCCCAATACAAAGAGGGGGGAAAGGACAGAGATGCCAAGAAGCTAGACCTATTTGGCAGAAAGGTATACTCCTCCTCCACCCTGCTGCTGAGAGTGGCTAATTATGCGGCACATCTAGCGAACCACAATTTCAATAATTACTCCAGGCTTACTTCTCTCATGGATTCGCTTCCAGAAGATAAGAAGCCGGTGCTGAAGGCCATCGTGCAAGAGGGCTATGCAGCCTCAAGGACGGGAGTCCAGATCGCCCTGGACGTAGCAGACACGGCGGCACGCTCAACGGCTATGGCAGTGGTCATGCGCAGGTAATCCTGGCTCCAGACATCGGGTATCCCAAGGGATCTGCAGGCAAAAATTGTCGATCTCCCTTTCAACACGCAGAAGTTGTTTGCAGAGTCAACTGATTCGGTCCTTCATTCCAGTAAAGACTCAAGAGCCACACTCAGAACACTGGGTATTTATACCCCTCCATACAGAAAGAAAAAGTATTACCCTCAACAACGGCGATACCCGTACCCACCTCAGCGTGCTCGGTACCAACGGGGCTACGACCAAGGGCGGCATCAACAGCAACAACAGTATAGAACTCCCAGGCGACGTTCCCAACAAGGCCGTGCCTCCTCGGGGCAGGCCCAAAGGCAACAAGTTTGACGGACAGGTCGAGAGCTGTGCTATTACTACCCTCGCACAATGTCATCCACAATTAATGTTCCATCATCGCCTCCGACCATTCCACTCACAATGGCAAAAGATCACCACAGACAAGTGGGTACTAGAGATCATAGCCACGGGTTACGTGATCCCCTTTCAGTCGCTCCCACCGCCAAGACCTCCGCCCAGGCCTCATCTCAGGGATGCCTCCCACGAGGCGAAACTCAAGCACGAGGTGGACCACCTGATGCTTATAGGGGCGGTCGAAAGAGTGCCGGAGCGACTTCAAGGGAAAGGGTTTTATTCACGATATTTCCTCACAGAGAAGAAAACAGGAGGCTGGAGGCCCATCTTAGATCTTCGAGGCCTCAACCGGTACTTGCGCAAACGTTTTCGGATGATCACAGTCGCCTCCATACTCACGGCACTGGACGATGGAGATTGGTTTGCAGCCCTCAACTTACAAGATGCGTATTTTCATATAACGATCCACCCAGCTCACAGACGTTTTCTCCGGTTTATGGTCGGCAAAGAACATTTCCAATACAAGGTTCTTCCGTTCGGCCTCTCCTCGGCCCCCAGAGTCTTTACCGAGACCCTGGCAGTGGTGTCAGCCTACCTGCACAGACAGGGGGTATTTATATTCCCGTATCTGGACAACTGCCTACTGAAAGGGGCCTCGAAAGAGGAGGTACTACGCATGATACGCGTAACAGCAAACACGTTTTCTTCGCTGGGCCTGATAATCAACCTTTACGAAATCAAAGATTGACCCCACACAGGGCATAGAGTTCATAGGGGCACACATAAATTCTGTCACAGCAAGGGTTTATCTACCCGACGCTCGCTTTCGCGCTATCGGTTCACTGGTACAAGTCATTACATACAGCCCCACGGTGCCGGTTTTAACGTGCTTACAGCTGCTCAGCCACATGGCAGCGGCAACGTTCGTGGTACAGAATGCCAGATTGCATATGCGCAACCTACAACATTGGCTGGCGAGCGTTTACAAGCCGGCATCCCATACCGTCCGCAGGGTGGTGTCGCCCACGACAGAGGTGTGCAGATCCCTGCAATGGTGGGTAAACCCCAAGAACATGCTAACAGGGGTACCCTTTCACCAACCACAAATCTCTCTTTTTCTCACCACCGACACCTCCCACATAGGGTGGGGAGCACATATCGGCGAAAAGGTGACGCAATGACTGTGGTCCCCTACGGAAGAGTCACTGCATATAAGTATTCTGGAGCTCAGAGCGGTGTTCAATGCCTGCAAACACTTTCAAGACCACATACAAGGCAATGTAGTTGGGATCAATACAGACAATATCTCCACCATGTTTTATATAAACTGACAAGGCGGAGCTCGATCCCGTGCCTTATGTGCGGAAGCAGTCCGGCTGTGGAACTGGTGCATTGCCAACAATATAACGTTGAAAGCCTCGTACTTACCAGGCGCTCACAACGTGAAGGCAGACCAGCTGAGCAGGCACTTCGCACTCACACACGAGTGGCAGATCCGCTCCGATCTGCTACGACTGATTTTTCAGGCATGGAGGTTTCCCCAGATAGACCTGTTTGCCACTCAGCAGAACAAGAAGTGCCCCCAATACTGCTCAAGGGCAGGACTGGGGTGGGGGTCCATGGGGGACGCATTTGCGATTTTGTGGAAGGGCCCACTGTTTTATGTGTTGCCCCCCCCGCCCGGTGCTCATCCACAAGGTCCTGCAGAAAGCCAGGAGGGAGAGAGCCCGCATGATCCTAGTGGTCCCCACATGGGATTGACAGCAATGGTTCCCCTTGCTTCTCCGCATGTCGGATCGTCCACCGCTTCCCCTTCCAGTAGCGCCGGACCTGCTCACGCAGGCCCAGGGGTCCATAGTGCATCCTCACCCCCGAGCCCTGCGCCTACAAGCATGGTTAATCCATGGCTCAGCTCTCTAGAAAGTACATGTACGGAGGGAGTGCAACAAGTCCTGGAAAGTAGCTGAAGGATCTCCACCAGGAAGACCTACAAACAGAAATGGACTCAATTCACTGCATGGTGTTCCACCAAGCAGTTAGATCCCCTTGAAGTGCCTATACCTGTCATACGAGAATACTTACTGGACCTCAAGAGAGGCGGGCTCTCCCTCTCCTTGTTGAAGGTCCATCTCGCCGCTATATCGGCTTTTCGGCATGAAGACGAAGGGCCCACGGTGTTTGCCCATCCTATTGTTACCAGGTTCCTGAAGGGGCTGGTAAACCTGTACCCCCCTCGGAAACCGCTTCCACCATCGTGGAGCTTGGACCTGGTGCTCAGCGTGCTAACGGGACCACCCTTTGAACACTTAGCCAACGTTTCCCTCCGTCTCCTTACGATAAAGACAACCTTCCTTCTTGCAATCACGTCAGCTCGCAGGGTCAGTGAGCTCGCAGCAGTTATGGCAACGCCGCCCTGCATGGTACTCTCAAAGGAGGCGGTAACCTTACGGCTGCACCCAGCCTTTGTTCCGAAAGTTTCTTCAGAGTTCTATCTTAACGAACCTATAGTTTTAACCTCGTTTTACCTGAAGCCTCATAGCTCCAACAAGGAGGCACGCCTGCACCTCCTGGACGTGAGGAGGGTGTTGGCCTTCTACATAGACAGAACTAAGTCCTTCCGGAAAACGGACAGACTCTTAGTCTCTCTCGCTTCCAGATCAAAAGGAGAGGGTCTCTCTTCACAGAGAATCTCGAAGCACATTGTGTCCTGCATAAGGATGTGCTACGAACTTCGAAAGACTCCTTTACTGGCCCCGCCTAGGGCTCATTCCACCCGGGCGGTGGCGGCATCAACAGCCTTTTTCAAGGGCATCGCGCTAAAAGACATCTGCAGAGCGGCGACCTGGTCATCCTATGACACCTTCGCCAAGCATTATGCCCTACATCGGGTATTCCAAGAGGATACCCACCTCTCGACAGCAGTCCTTTCGGGGGCGAGCTGCACATAACCCGATTACCCACCTCCTTTCTTGGGTTACTGCTGGGTAAGTCACCTATCGTGGAGCACCCACGGGGACACTCGAGGAAGAAAGAGAAGTTACTCACTGTAGTAACAATGGTTCTTCGAGATGTGTCCCTGTGGGTGCTCCACCCCGCCCATCCTCCCCGCTTCGGATCTCTGTTTGGTGTTTTTCAGGAGCATCCGAGGCGGTTGGTCAAGGAACTGGCAGGGACCGGATCGCGCACGTGGCCGGGAGCACGCAGGGGAGCGGCGCACGCCGGTGCATGCGCGGTCCGGCAGAAACTGCTGGAAAGATCTGATCTGCGGCGCCGGGGCAAGCCCGACACCTATCGTGGGGCACCCACAGGGACACATCTCGAAGAACCATCGTTACTACGGTGAGTAACTTCTCTTTTCCATACACTGTTCATGTGAAATTGAAGGACTTGATATATACAACTATATCAGAAAACTAAAGGATGGTCCTAATAGGCAACTGGAGACTGACAAAATCCAATATCAGTTATTATTTTACACCAAAAGTTGCACATTTTGTACCTTTTAAACATAATTAGACAGTGTTAGACATAATTAACCAGATTATTGTATGAATTAGTTTTTTCACTACAATGGCAAAAGTTTTAAACAATAGTTAAAGTAACCTTATCACATTTTTAAAAGAAAGTCAGCTGCTTGAAAATATTCTTAAACTCAAAATACTCATCAGGGGTTTCTTTCCTACAAAAACAATTCTCAAAATAATGGAATGAGTAATGGAACGTACAAGGTTAAAATGTTTCCAAAATAAAAAGGAAGTTATAACTGAAACTATATTACAGCGAGCTTTAACACCCACTTGAAGGGTTTCCTGTTTTCATTTTAACGTGCATGCTGTAACCCAGTAATTGATTGGTACAGGTGTTGGCAGGAAAAAGGTGGTGGTGTGCTGGATCTGATTACCGGTTTACTATGGCCTTTGGCTTAAAAAAGAAACAGGGGGACTCAAATTACTGAAAAATGTGTCAGCCTACAAGTTGTGTGGCTCTTTTAAAAAGAACCCAGGAGTTAAAAGGAAATAAATCTTTGTAGGCATGGTAATAAGCATTGAGGGGGAATTGTTCTAGCTGTTGCATAAAAAAATATAATTGCTTGCATACACCAGTATGCCTCATTATTGGTGGAATTTTGGAAAGGTCTGATTGCTTGAATAGTATGCATACGCTTTTATAGTACTTTGCATTTTTTCAGTGCAGACCAAAATGGGTTTGTTGACTAAGTGCAGGGGAGCAGAGGAATGCTGCATTCTTTTTTCTTTTGTTAGGGCTTTTTTTTAGGGTTCGGGTGTTTTCTGTCTCAGGCTTTGCTGTATATTAAATGTGCTCATGTGATTGTAGAAGTGAGCTGGGGCAAGAAGAGTTAAGTCCTTTTCCAATCGAAATGAATAGAAAACATCCTCCCATTATTCATTCAGATAGAAAAACTCCTCAAAATAGAGGTCTCTGGGCCCTCAGAGTCAACTTCATTGTTAGCTGATGTGCAAGTTGAGATCCAGCATCCTCACTCATGTCCACATTGTTAATTTCATTAAGGTTTAGAATTACCTATCTTTGGAAACCTCTTTTGAGCTTTACTTCTTCCTGCTTGGAACTGCTACTTCATGATTTTATATGTCCAAGTGAGGGCTGGTTAACCTTTGATATCAACACCAAATCACAAGATGACCTAATGGAGGTAGTAACCATGCTGCCTTTTAAATCTAGCTCCCAGAATCTCACCTACTCCATTAAAAGCATTAAAAACTCCCAAAGACATATCTGGCAAATTTGATTTTGTGAGAGCTTCACGTTCAAGGCCCCTTCAATTCAAAATACCTATCCACCTAGATTTTATTATTTTAAGTTTTCTTGAAAGTATTATTGGATGCCCCTACAAATAATTTCTTTTAAAATAATGGGAGAAAGTTGCTAAACTATCTGAACTGCTCTTTAATTGAAAGAGCCCTTGTCTATTTAATTAATTTTACAGCATGATACATCTAAGTAGTATTTCCTAATTATCTATTGTTTCCCAAACTTCCACATAAATTCTCTTTCCATACCCCCTCCATATCTGGCGGTCTGTACTGTGGGTCATTCCCCTTTACCCTTCTGGTTGGTGGCTGAGCAATATCTGGAACAAAATCTTACAGATCAGGAGTTTCCTTTTGGTAGTAGTGCCTTTCAGGTTAGAACCTCTTTCTCTCCCCTAGACCCAACCCTCTGACCCCATGAATTCCATTAATTGGAGACTCCTAAAAGAGGTTCAGAAGGGCCAACACCCGCCTCGCCCCCCCCCCCAAAAAAAAGAAGGAAAAGAAAAACGTAAATACAGCTCAAGTCTTAGGCTTTCCCTGTTGAGGAGCCTTAGCACTGGACTCTGCCTTCTGCAGACAGAAACTTGTAGGTTCAAAAATGGGTGCCCCAGCTCTCCTTGTAGCTCAGCAGACATAAATCTGATCTTTTTGGCTGATGCAAAGGCAGGGTCCATGTTGAGCCAAGGAATAAGGTCACAGAAGAATACCTCTGCCGTGCTGAGTATCACAGAGACCAAAACAGTATTTGAGCTTTCTTTCCTGGGGGAGATGGAGCACTAGTAACTGCCAATATAATCACTGCTTCAGCTGATTGCTACGGTGGTGCAGCCTCTTCACAGCTTCAGCAGATGACCTCCTTAGACACTCTAGTTGTGAGTCAGATAATTCAAGAGTAAGGTACCATGAAGCTTCTCCCTTAGGAATCTAGTAGGACCACCACCTCCTCAGCAGAGGGGTGGCTTCTTGAAGTAATGAAGTGACTCTACTTAAGTCTGGGCTGATAGCTTAAATGCCCAGGGAGCTGCTCCTACAAAGAATATGGTGGAGTATCCCTTCTTCACTTTATAAAGCTGCATCTTTCTAGGGCAAAGTTCAGTAAGACTCTTCTAAAGATCCCTTCACCTCTGGCATTGAGTGGATACGTTATCTAACCATAATTTTTCTCCTCACATCCTAATTCTTTTAAAGGCTAAAGGGTATCTGAGGGTGGAAACCAGTAGCTGAAACTTGCAAGTATAAAAGAAAGATAAATATTCAAAAAGCACGCATGTTCAAAATGTTCCTCTTTTCAGATTCTGGCCCAGAACCTCTCTAAGCAAAGAGAGAGGTGCTCCTGCAGGGACTTGGAAAAAGGGAAGGTCAGAGGAGGACTCTTTCATTCTTTCTTCTTCTTACTCATCTTCGATGAGATGAGAAGAGAGGCTGGGGGAGCTCAAACATACAATACCCATAAGGGACATAAGATTAAAAACGTGTTTTCTCCTCATCCAGTCCAGTTTGCTTCAAGGAAGTGGTTCAGTTCTGGGTCCAGTGTTGTTCAACATCTTTATTAATGAACTGGATGAGGGAATGGATTGCACCCTCAGCTAGTTTGCAGATGACACTAAGCTAGGGAGAGAGCTAGACATATTGGAGTGTAGAGAGAGGTTCCAGAGGAGAACTTAACCAAATAGAACTTAACAAATATTTGATCACACATTATGGATGTTGCTAACCAAATTGGAAATGTAACAGAGAGAGAGCCATGCTAGCCTATGTACTATCAAAACAAAAAAGTAGTAAAGTAGCACTTTAAAGACTAACAAAATAATTTATTAGGTGAGCTTTCGTGGGACAGACCCACTTCTTCGGACCATAGCCAGACCAGAACAGACTCAATATTTAAGGCATAGAGAACCAAAAATATTAATCAAGGTTGACAAATCAGAAAAAAGAATTGAAAAAAAGTTAGAAATTAGAATTTGCTCACCTTGATAATTTTTTTTTTCTGATTTGTCAACCTTGATTACTGTTTTTGGTTCTCTATGCCTTAAATATGAGTCTGTTCTGATATGGTTATGGTCTGAAGAAGCGGGTCTGTCCCGCAAAAGCTCACTTAATAAATTATTTTGTTAGTCTTTAAAGTGCTACTTTACTGCTTTTTTGTTTCAATTTTGAAATGGTCCCCAACACACTTCAAGAGCTACTTATCCATGGAAGCTAAAGAAAGCCCTCAGAAATATTTTGCAGCAAAAGTGAAAAAATAATTATTCCACTGCATGGTGAGTTAAAAAAGACTGAGAATCCTTTACCAAAGTCAAGAGTTCTAACAGACAAACAAGAGGTTCTGTTCTTTATCCAAGAACAAGAGAAAAATGTGGTCAGTTTGCCAAAGGTGGATTCTGGGACTTCTGTTTCGCTCAATGACAAGGAAACTGAGAAAAAGAGGGTGTTTTAACTTAGAATTTTTCAACAAATAGGGGTATAGAAATCCAGTCACCCTTGGGTCATGACAGTAAACTGAAAATCAGTTAGAATAGGATCTCACCAGCAGATTCTTTTGTTGCTGATGTTTCCTTAGATTCTTCTAAAATTGTAGCTCATTCAGTTGCCTTTAGTGAGAGCTCATGAAAATGCCCTGGCCCGTAGTTAAGGATGTATGAATTGGATCCATGGACTGTAAGATGGATAGAAAGCTGGCTTGATGGTTGGACCCAGCGGATCAGTGGCTCAGTATCTCGATGGCAGTCAGTTTCAAGTGGAGCACCCCAAGGTTCGGTTCTGGGGCCAGTATTGTTCAACATCTTTATTAATGAACTGGATGAGGGAATGGATTGCACCCTCAGCAAGTTTGCAGATGACACTAAGCTAGGGGGAGAGCTAGATATATTGGAGGGTAGACAGAGGTTCCAGAGTAACCTGGATAAATTGGAGTGTTGTGCCAAAAGAAATTTGATGCAGTTCAACAAGGAGAAGAGTAGAATCCTGCTCTTGGGAAGGAAGAATCCCAAGCATTGTTATAGGCTGGGGACAGACTGGCTAAGCAGCAGTACGGTGGAAAAGGACCTAGGGATTATGGTGGATGAAAGGCTGGATATGAGTAAACGGTGTGCCCTTGTAGCCAAGAAGGCTAAGGGCATATTGCGGTGCATTAGGAGGATCGTTTTGAGCAGATCTAGAGTTGTTGTTGTTCCCCTCTATTCAGCGCTGGTGAGGCCACATCTGGAGTATTGTGTCCAGTTTTGGGGCCCCCAGTACAGAAGGGATGTGGATGTGCTGGAGCAGGTTCAGTGGAGGGCAGTGAAAATGAATAAGGGGCTGGAGCACATGACTTATGGGGAAAGACTGAGGGATTTGGGCTTATTTAGTTTACAGAAGAGTAGACTGAGAGGTGATTTAATAGCAGCTTTCAACTTCCTGAAAGGGAGCTCTAAAGAGGATAGAGAGAAATTGTTCTCAGTGGTGACAAGGTAGAATAAGGAGCTGGTCTGAAGCTACAGAAGGAGGGGAAAGTAGGTTGGATATTAGGAAAAACTATTTTGCCAGGAGGGTGGTGAAGCACTGGAATGCATTGCCTAGAGAGGTGATGCAGTCTCCACCCCCTAGAGGTGTTTAAGTCCTGGCTGGGATGACTTAGTGGGGGTTGATCCTGCTTGAAGCAGGGGCTGGACTAGATGACCTCCTGAGGTCCCTTCCAGCCCTGTGATTCTTTGATTCTGTGAAGTCTCAGCTTGATGAAGTCCTGGCTGGGATGACTTTTAGTCGGGAATGATTCTGCTTGAAGCATAGAGCTGGACTTGATGACCTCCTGAGGTCTCTTCCAGCCCTTTGATTCTATGATTCTATGACCACTGGTTTTGTCCGTGGAAAACAGTCTCTGGACAAAATAAATACATGATTTATCTGTAAGGGCAAGCAGTTTGGTAAGTGCCAAGACAAAGGAGAAGCAGATGAAAATGAGAAGAAAATCTCTTCCTTTGCCATCTGAGAAGAGGTTTAGACCCTCTTTTTGTCATCCCTTACGCTTGTGGTTACCGAACCACGTGAAATCAACAGATATCAGATAGTCCCACTTCAACACACCAGGAAACTTACTTAAGGGCTCTTCCAGAAGATTCTTTACCTGTTTTACAGTGTTCTATTCTTCAGCCAAATTTCATGGGAGGACACTCTTCAGTGGGACAGATTTCATATGAGGATGTCTCAAAATTCTATACAAGGAAGAAATAGCAACCAATCAGAATCTTCCTACTGTTCTAAAGTCAGTTACTTCCTCCCTGCTATGGTGGGCTCATCTTTTGAAAATCATACAGGGATATCTGATGTCAGAGCCAGGGTGACTGATCATCACCACTGATGCCAATCTTTATGGACGGGGTCACACCAAACAAGAGTAGCTATGGGGACAGGGAACAATTGGAAGAAGAATATAAATTGATGACCGATAGGGGCTATCATCATTAGTACTGTTCCTTTCAGGCAACGCCAGCTGCTGTGTGCACTACACACATCTATTTTATTTGGTTAAAGCATGTCTACTCACACCCATCTACCTAAAAGGAAAGGGAGAGCACCTAAGAAGACTGGCACAGCAGGAGGGACCTGGAAACAATGGAGTATTCTGTGTAGGAGGTATCAAAAAGATTCAGGGTACCAATAGTAGATCTCTTCATCTTGAGGGAAAGTAGGCAGTGAAATTCAATGTGTAGAGATGAGAATCTGAAAAGAAAGCCGTTTATACTCTGTCAAAAGTTTAAAAGCCTGCTTTAGGCCTCTCCCTTCATGCTTTTAATAGGGACAGTAAAATTATCCTGTAGTCATCCCCATCATCCCATATTGGCCTTGCAGATGGCCATAGTTCTCTAATTTAGGGTGCAAAGGAACAACTTATGAAATTATCAGACTGAAGCAATTCTGAGACTGATTAATTCTCTCCCTTAACCCAGCTTTGCTAAATCTTAACATGCAAGATGCAAAGGCAGAATAGAAGTCTTCAGCGTTCTGTGTTGAGGGTACTCTTTTGGTATTACAGAAATCTCCTAAGAGCAATATATATGGCATCACCTGAAACAAATTCTGGTATTCACCTTAGTAAGCAACAAGGGAGAGATGGCTTGGAAGTAGTACAAGATGAGCTGATTGAAGGTGTCCAACCCAGTATGTTGAGGAGAATAGGTTTCTATCACCACAAGAATTTTGAACTATCAGAAACTGTCAAAGATTTCTGATTATCACCATGTGAAAAGATAGCTTAGAGCAAATGCACGTGGTAGTCTTTCAGTGATATAGTGACAGAGAGGTAGCCATGTTAGTCTATACTGCAACAAACAAAGCAGCAGAAGTGTAGCACTTTACAGACTAACAAAATGATTTATTCGGTGATGAGCTTTCGTGGGACAGACCCACTTCATCTGTCCCATGAAAGCTCATCACCGAATAATTTCATTAGTGATTAAAGTGCTGTGTTTCTGCTGCTTTGTTTTGTTCTAGTGATAGGTAGGTTATCTTCATGAAGTTTGAATTTAGAGCTAGGAAACTTTACAAAGCAACCAATTGCACTCTGTTTCAGCATACTTTTTCTAAGGGTGCATCTACACAAGAAACTAACTTTCAAGTTAATTTTGAAGTTAAACACTACTTGAAAGTAGCCAGCAAGAGAGTCTACACACATTTTCCCCTTACTTCGAAGTTAACTTCAGTGTAGGGAGCCCAACTTCAAACTTCTTATTCCATTCCCGGGAATGGAGTAGTGCCCTACTTCAAGGTTTAACTTTGAAATAGGATGTGTGTAGACACTCACCTTCGAAGTTGTTTACTTCATAGAATCGTAGAAAACTAGAGCTGGAAGAGACCTAAAAAAGCCATCAAGTCCAGTCCCCTGCCCTAGGCAGGACCAAACCCGTCAGACCAGCCCAGCCAGGGCTTTGTCAAGGTGAGACTTAAACATCTCCAGGGATGGAGACTCCACTACTTCCCTGGGTAGACCATTCCAATGCTTCACCACCCTCCTAGTGAAAAAGTTTTTCCTAATGTTCAGTCTGGACCTTCCCAACCGCAACTTGAGACCATTGTTCCATGTTCTACCATCCGTGACCACTGTGAACAGCCTCTTTGCAGCCTCCCTTCAGTAGGTTGAAGGCTGTTATCAAGTCACCCCTCAGTCTTCTCTTCTACAGACTAAACAGCCCCAATTCTCTCAACCTTTCTTCATAGGTCATATGCTCCAGCCCCCTAATTATTTTGGTCACCTTATGCTGGACCCTCTCCAGTGTATCCACATCCTTCCTATAAATGGGGGCCCAGAACTGGACGCAGTACTCCACATGCAGCCTCATCAAAGCCGAGTAAAGAGGAATAATCACTTCTCTGGATCTACTGGCAGTGCTCCTCTTGATGCAACCTAATATGCCATTAGCCTTCTTGGCTACCACGGCGCACTGTTGACTCATGTCCAGCTTCTCGTCCACTACAACTCCCAGGTCCTTTTCCGCAGAACTACTACCAAGCCAGTTGGACCCCAGCCTGTAACAATGCTTGGGTTTCTTCCAGCCCAAGTGCAGGACTCTGCCCTTGTCCTTAGTGAACCTCATCAGATTTCTTGCAGCCCAGTCTTCCAATTTGTCTGTCACTCTGGACCCTATCCCTGCCATCCAGCGTATCTACCTCTCCCACTAGCTTAGTGTCATCCGCAAACTTGCTGAGGGTGCAGTCTAACCCCTCATCCAGGACACTGATAAATATGTTGAGCAGAACAGGACCCAGAACCGAACCTTGGAGCACTCCACTAGAAACCGACAGCCATCCTGCCATTGAGCCGTTGATCACTACCTGCCGGGCCCTACCTTCTAGCCAGCTTTCTGTCCATCTTACTGTCCATTTATCCAATCCACATTCCTTTAACTTGCTGACAAGAATATTGTGGGAGACCGTATCAAAAGCTTTGCGAAAGTCAAGTCAAGATAAATCACATCCATTGATTTTTCCTCTATCCACAAAGCCAGTTATCTCATCGTAGAAACTAATCAGATTGATGAGGCATGACTTGCCCTTCATGAATCCATGCTGACTAATCCTGATCACTTTCCCCTCCTCCAAGTGCTTCAAAATGACTTCCTTGAAGAGCCCCTCCATGATTTTTCCAGGGACTTACGTAAGACTGACTGGCCTATAGTTCCCTGGGTCATCCTTCCCTTTTTTAAAGATGGGCACTACATTTGCCTTTTTCCACTCATCCGGGATCTCTCCTGATCTCTACAACTTTTCAGAGATAATGGCGAAGGGCTCGTCAACGACATGCGCCAACTCCCTCAGAACCCTCGGATGAATTAGGTCCAGGCCCATGGATTTATGTACATTTAGCTTTTTTAGATAGCTCCTAACCTGTTCTTTCCCCACCAAAGGCCGTCCACCTTCATCCCACAGTGCATCACTTATCGCATTAGTCTGGGAGCTGTCCTTATCTGTGAAGACAGAGGCAAAGAAAGCATTAAGTACTTCAGCTTCAAAGTTGTCCTTTGAAGTAAGCACCTTCAAAGTTATTTTTGTGGTGTAGACACAGCGTAAGTGATTGTCTTAGAAAGAGTCATGTTGGTTAGGAGATTATCGGAAACTTCAGCATTGTCTATGAAGTTAATTTTATGTATATTCCATAAAAACTAAGCAATTCTTTGGACACAGCCATCATTTATTCAAAAAATTAACACATTTTCCAGAGATTGTCAGTTACTTTACCTTTCGTGCTCTCATCTTAAAGATCCCAAGGAGACTGAAGAGTATAAAATGGCAGTCAGAGTGACACTTAACATTTACCTTTAGAACATGAAACCTGAACAGAGGTCCACAGTATTTTTATCTTATGTCACTCTTAAATGAAAGGAAGAACATCATTTAATCCTCCATTACAAAATAAATTAAAGCATGTATTGCAAAAGTCAAGAATATGTGGAGTAGATCTAACAAGTAATAATACAGTCCCCTTACTGTAGGGTTGAGCAGCTCTCTTGGGCAAAAATTTCTAGTGCTTCATATGATAAAAAGCTGTAACACAGTTACATGGAGTGTAACTTTATTGTCCAGGCTCACTTGAATATTAGCCTTCATGAAACCCCTTCCTACCCCATAACAGCAGTAACAGCTTGCTCTAGACCAGTGTTTCCCAAAGTATGCTATGCATACCACCGGTGGTAAATGAAAGGATTTCAAGGGGTTCATGACAGAAAATAAATGACTAAAAACCAAGAGATAAGCACTGGGATGGCACTGGGAGAGGGGGTACGCTGATAAGGCCGAAGTCCTGAAAGGTGGTATTCTAATACTTTAAGTATGGGGAACACTTCTCTAGACCCTAGACAAGGAGACTGAGAGCCATATCCTCCTTCCCATCAGCTGTTTTGAATCAATCATTAACTGCCTTTCACACCTAATAGGCCCAGGGGCATACTACTAGAAAATGACTGCCTTTCAGAGACATGTATGGCTTATGCAGTCCTCACATGTGGAGGGCTGTGGAGCTGGGGCAGCTTCTTTTGTATTGAGAGAGGCACATTACTAAGGAGGTGATGTGGGGTGGGGGGAGCTGGGTAGGAGATGGGACGCAGTGTGCTGAAGCTAAAAAGGGTCTCAGCTAAATAGTGTATAGACTAGCACGGCTTCCTCTCTGTTACTATCAAAACAAAAAGCAGTCAAGTAGCACTTCAAAGACTAGCAAAAAAAAGTTTGCTAGTCTTTAAAGTGCTACTTGACTACTTTTTGTTTTGATAGGGTCTCAGCTAAGTTTCCAGTATGTGCCCTATAATTGGAGCACACCCAAATATCTATTCCTAGCGACTTCATTTCTGCATCCCAGTACAGACCGTCAGACTGGAAAGAAGTAAGAGAAAAACTTTTCTTATTACCTGTACATTTTTTGTCATATACACTCTCTCTCTCACATTTTGGCATACCCAGAAATGGCGTACTTCAGATCTGGAACTCACTGCTGCTTTCCAAAACTAAAAGTGAAAATACACGTTTACCTAAAGGAGTATTTGTATATGACCAAAGTCTCTGTCACAAGATTTTTTGTTAATGGTTGGCAGTGTATTAATTTTTTTGTCTTTAAGCTTTGCATAATCATTCTGGGGCTCTCTACAGAGGAGCAGTCCTAGCCCCAGGCTGGCTGTTAATATTTGTTCTGTCTCAAGCAGCAGTGGGAACAGGACTGCTCTATAATATGCAGCGTAGAGACAAGGAGGGATTTTGAAAAATCACAGGTGAAAAAGAAACTTCCCCTCTTGCCACACTGTGACTGCATTGCTATTCTTCCTTTCCATTCTTTTATTGGTAATGAGAGGCTTGCAGCCTCAAATGAAGCTTATCCTAGATATCTGAATCTACCATGTCTTTTTGAGCTGCTCTTTTCCCACCATGATAAGTTCCTCTCTGACCAAATCAATGCCCCCTCAGTCCTTTGCTTTAGGAAATAAATCTGTCTTCTGTAGAGAAGTTGTAGTCATTTTTAACTGAAATGATATTTTATTTAAGTGCAAAAATGTGGTGAACACCAGTATTCATAGAAAGTATTAAATAAATCTCTGAAATGATGTTAGTCCAGCAATCCATCATTTTGGTTTTGTGCTTGGTTGTGTTGCAAGTCATGGCTAATTTTGCAGTTATTGTGGCCATGGCACACTAGCCCCTCCTTTTGGAAGGACTGTGGTAATGTGGCACTTCAGAATATACTAATGAGGTGTTTCCATGAATATGCCACACTTCATGAGCATAATGGCGGCTGCGCATGCTTCAAAATTGCCGGTTTCGAAACACATGCCACCGGTGTAGCCATTTTGGGAAGAAGAGGCTTTCAGAATCAAGGGGCTCGTTTCGAAAGGCCTCCAGCTACACAGGCAGCATGCGTTTCGAAATCAGCAGTTTTGAAGCACCCGCAGCTACCATATGCTAATGAGGTGGTACATGTTCATTGCAGTACCCTATTAACATATTCTGAAGTGCCACATCACCATAGCCCTTCAAAAAGAGAGGCTAGTGTGGCCATGGCCTAATACGTGTTCCTAGAAATTAAGTCCTTCCTTGGATATATAAAGAGATGTGCACAAGATCAGAAACCTTTTTATCTGTCATGTTGTTAAATCATCAAAATTCAAAACAAAAACTTGATAGCCATCTTAAGAAAGATCATTCAGACCTACAGGCATGAAAATGAAGAACTTCAAGTTTAGGTATGTTCCTTATTGTAGGACTGGTTCTTTAAAAATTGCAACGAAAATAATAACCATTGCTGTCTGGATTAATAATGCATTCTTTAGATCTAAGCATCTTTGATAACTTTATTTCTGTCAGTTAATCTTTTACTGAACTCTCTGTCACCCAACAGCTACTCTCAGAGCAGCCAAGCTCAGATTAGCTAACAGCTATTATACTGCTCAAATAATAGCTGTAACTGATTACAGTAAACTCTTTTATCCAGTATTCATTTAACCAGAATGCTCAGATAACCTGTATAAACATGCAGCTTTTTTCCAGCCCCAGCAGGCTTCACAGAGTTACCATCATTCCCCGTGCCCCAGCTGGCTTCTTGGCCCCAATGCTGCTGGTGGCACCCCAGCCCAGGCAGCTTCCTGGCATTGCCCGTGTTACCCTGGGCCCACTGGCATTACCCTAGCACTGTCTGGCTTCCCCATGGTCTTGTCAGCTTGCTGGTTCCCCCCTGCCTCCCCCCATCAACCAGCTTCCCAGCCCCAGGAGCCTGCCAGCATTCCCCTATCCCCAGCAGCATTACCTTAACCTCAGTCAGCTTCCCAGGCCCAGCAGTGCCAGTGGCTTCCCAGCCTCCGACCCAGCTGGCTTCCCAGCACCAGCAGTTTTACCTAAGCCCCAGCCGGCTTCTTAGCCCCAGTGCTGTCAGCGTTACCCCAGCATCATTTGGAGATCCTGCAGCTTTGCCACTCCTGAGCACTGCCTGTGTCTCCCCAGTTGCTCTCCTTTAATCAGCATATTTGCATATCCAGCAACCTCCCCATCCTGACGTTGCCAGATATAAAAGTTTACTGTAGTTTCTATTACACAATTCACAGTTTTATTATTTCTTGCAGTTTTATATAGATATACCAAACTCTTCTAGCATGGATGCAGTAAAATGACCTGAAGTTTACTTTTTTCAGTAAGGTTTATCCTAGAGACCTCAGTTCAGCAGCAAAATATGCTGTGCTGTCAAAAAGCAATGCTGACAGTATAACTGTATAATCAGTAAGGGGTTTTCTGACATTGATAAATCATACCCTTAACCAGCATAGCTATGCTGGCAAATCTATTAATTGTAGACCTGAGAAGAGGTGTAAGTTGGAACCTCTGCTAACAGATTTATCACCCTTTCACTGCATGTTGAGGCTGCGGATGAATGTCTTGCCAGAACCTGTCAATGAAGGTAACTGGTTGACCCCTGGTGTCCTTTATTAACGCAGGTCTACTGAACTTCGTCCCCTGACCAATAATAGAACAGTAACTCCCCTCTTTCCCCTCCCTACCCAGCCAATACGAAGCATAGAGTCGTAGTTTAGGACTAGGAGGACTTAAGGGTTACTGCTAAGGAAAATGAAAGAGGGGCACTGAGGTTGAACACTGAGCAGATAAGAAATGGAAAAATGGTTTAGGCATAGGGACCAGCGTGATAGGAATGGAAACTTTGAAGAATGGAAGAGAGAATTTAAGAGTGAGATAAAAGGAATAGTAAAAGGTTGAGTAAAACGAGGCAAATATGAGAGATGCAGCAAATACAAGTGTTATGTAAACAGAGTTCATTCTGTGTCTCATTAGAGTGAAGTAGAATTGTAAGGTATAATTTTGATTTTTATTCATTTTTCTAGTTTTAATGAAACAAGAGCACAGAGATGAAATGGATTTGTCTGCCGTTCCATCTTTGTCCCTGCCTCATACTGGCAGCGGTCAGGGCCTGCACTCCATCCGAACTCAGCTGTCTTCAGCAGATCCAGGGCACTCACATGATAGTTTACTGTCTACATCACCCAGGAGCCTTATGTGCCCAGTTCAGCAACCATATACATCTATGGCAATATCAGCAGTGTCCCATCTGTCTCACATACAAGGTAGAAACATCAGTCCAGGTGATGAGTGTCATGTTTTCCCTCCTGTTGTTCACCAGTCTTTCCAAGTAACATCAACACCTCCTTTGAGGCCTTCCTACCAGCCTATGCAATCTAATGTTGTGTACAATGGACAACCTGGTCTTCCCATGAGCTCTGCCTCCAGCCAAGGATTTGACGCTATTTCATTTCAAGAAGATGGAGCTGTACCTCATTTGATAAATCTTAGCTGCTCACCTCTGCCACCAATGCAGTACCATTCATCAAATCCTGGTTCAGTGACAACTTCATGTACAGTAGGACATCCTTTGGCACATCCAGCTCATTCAGGACAATCACCACCACCTCACCTGCAGTCAGTGGGCTACCACTGTTCAAATGCTGGGCAGGGTTCTATCCCTTCAGCAGTTAATCAACCCCTTGGGCAACCTTCCCCTCAGTTGCAGCAAGTCACATACCATTCTGCAAACCCAGGGTCTGCTTCATCACCATCCCCAACAGCTTCCCATCCTTTGGTCCATTTGCCACTGTCAGGGCCATCTTCTCCTCAACTACAGCCTATGCCTTACCAGTCTCCTAGCTCAGGACCTGCTGCATCTCCTCCCCCAACAGCTGTAAGTCATTCAGGACAACACTCCCCACAAGAACTTAGTCCTGGTTTGGGAAGTCTTCATGTAGCTTCATCTTTAGTACATCGCAATGTATGCGAATCATCTCCATTTTCATCAGATGGGGTAGCTGTTAACATTAAACCAGAACCTGAAGATCAAGAGTTGAATTTTCAGACGATTGGATTACAAGACATCACATTAGATGATGGTAAGTGGATATCAATTTTGACAGCTGGGATTTTGTAAGGATACTGGTAACTGTAGAAATTTAATTAGAGCAGTAACATAAGCAGCATTTCCAAATGAACAGTTTCCCTTTTTCAAGTACAGTTTCCCTCCATAAATCTTGAAGTCACATTTGTGTCCCTCCTCCCCACCCCCGGTGCTTGTTGTATATGTACTGTGTCTTGGGTATAATTTCTGTAAATAGAAAAGCCAAGTGCTCTTACTTTGATTTGCACCCACAATTTATTCTGTGGTCACAAAATAAGGGATTGGGCATAATCCTTCTAAAATAAGTGCATTACCAGTCAGGACCATTATACATTCATTCTTCTATGTAAAGAATTAGGTTTAAGGCATTTGTGTTTGTAACTTGTTGGTTTGATATTGTTTGTCCCTTATTATGTAGCTAAGTTACTTAAATGTAATTTGGAGTCTTTGAATAATAGTCTAAAATTCAGATTCTAGAAGAACACAGTTGTAAACCTTAGTGGTGTCAGTCACTTATCCACCATGTGCAATAGTCTAGATACTGTAAGAAATCCATCTTTGAGGTCTCTTGAGGTTCATTTGTTAAGTATGTGGCAGTCATTTACATTGTGACAGAGTATGTAAAAATGCCCAAGTTTGGAAGGACAAACCTAATGCCCAGGCCAGTTCTGCTGAAACTGACGTATTATCTAAATTTCAGTATTATCTTGAAATCTGGACAGGTTTGAGCTTGAGCTAGAAGCCAGACTCTGGGACTCTGAAGCAAGGATGAGTCCCGGACTCAAGCCTCAACCCACATATAGTTGGTTTCTGTAGCCCTGCAGTCCCCCACTTAAGTCATTTGAAACAGGCCAGTTCTGGATGTTTTACTGCAATAGAGACAGCCTCAATGCCTAGAAGCTCTTTTTAAAACAAAAGCTTAAATTCTGCAGAAATTGACTGGTAAATCACCACTTGCCATCTGGTAAGGGATGTATAAATTTGAAACTAGTTATTCTAATAATTTGTCCACGCAAAAATGGTGTACATTGCATCTCAAATATTTAATAAAATGTAATGATTAAGTCTGCCTTAATTACTTGTATAAACTATAAGCAGTAAATGTAGATAACAATTACTAATTATAACTGCAAAATTACCAGGCCATCTTCATGCATCATTTAATAATTTTCAAGAATTTGTTGCAAGCCGCCTGCAAATAATTTCAGTGAGCATCTATTCCATATCTTTTTTGGTATTTGTGTAACTTTAGTTTTCAAAAGGCTAAAGTACTAATATTATGGTGACAGAATGTATTTCTTATTGCATAGAAAACAGTTCTGTTGTGCCTGGAGCATCATCTTACATAGAAGATAGTACCAGAGAAAGGCATGAGGAAGTAGATCAGGTGGGCAATCATTTTTGATAGGTAGCTGCTCCAAGAATTTAAGCAGTTCAGGGCTATGTTTTTCTGAGGAGGAGGTATGGGATCTGGTATGGAGGTTGAGTCTAGAAGGGAGCTCAGGACTGGGAACTGGGATGCAGGAGTCGGTGTGGGGTTTGAGGGGGAGTTTGGTTGAAGGGGGCTGTGACCTTGGGCAGAGTATTGGGGTGCAAGGTCCAGCAGAGGGTAGAGCATTCTGACCTTGGAGAGGGAATGTAGAATTGGGTGCAGAGTCTGAGAGGAAGTTGTGACTTGGGGCAAGAGGGAGGAGGGTTTGGGTGGTGACCAGGGGCAGAGGATTGAGGTACATGTTCTGATGGGGGATATTGGTGCACAAAAGGATTATGGCCTGGGCAAGGGGTATAGATGCAGGTGCAGAGCCTGGGAGAGGGTAGGGGTGTGTTGCCAGAACCAGACTCCTGCTGGCAGGTGCTTACCTAAGCAGATCCTGGCCAGGAGCACTTTCAGGCAGGCTTCACTGCTTGCCAGCAGCCCCAGCCCATTGGCTGTTCCCCGTGGCGCTCTGCACTTGGGGGCAGGGATAGTGTGGAAAGCCCTTCTCCAGCAATATTGCTCAGTTCCTATCGGCTGGAAATCAGCTAACTGAAGCTGAAAAAATGTGCTGTACTGCCTCTGCCCCCAGCAAAATCTCTTAGCTCCCATTGGCTGGTTTTCCTGGGCGTTGGAGGCAGTGCCTGAAACCAGAAGTCTCTCCCCACCCTCAGCCGTAGGGCTGGCTGCAGCCTGGATTAAAAGATTTGGCAGGTCTGATCTGGCCGACAAGCTGTATCTTGCTTGCCCCTGAACTAGATCCACAGTTTGCAAATCTGACATTTAGGTACTATTTGACATTGTCAAATGCTTGTTCAACTGCTGCCTAACCCTGTTTGTATCTACATTTGCATATGTAGGCTTGAGCACTGCTACCTGTGTACTGATGCTGTTACACAGCAAACAGCAATAGTGACTGTGTTAATTTATTGATTTATTATATTTAAATCTGAATTTTCCAGGTTGGTTCTGTTCCATAAATGATAACTTGTTTTGCTGTTTCAGTTTAAAGAAAACAAGCTTTCCATGAAGTTGAACCTTGGTGAAAACAAGGGCTTCTGGTATGACTTGTTAAAACTTGAGTTCAAAAACACACAACAGTTTGGAAAATTGCATGGTGCATCTGTCAAACACAAGCAAGCATCAGCTTCAGTCTTTAAAATACTCACACTCTGAAATATGTAGTTACTGAAAACAGTCAAGGAAATCAGCATAATACATTCACATAAAGAACTTCCAAGGTACATCTAGCCTCCTCTTGAGACATCAAGACATCTAGGTTCAAGTGACACATGGAATGAAATCAGCAAGTTGAAAAACATTATTTCTAGTAAGAGAGACTTGTGCTAGAATTCTGTTCTCCAGTTTGTATTTGAAGCAGGTTCATTCTTCAGGTGATTGTTCTTGAAGGCCTAGGCTGCAGAAGCCAACTTTAATTTATGTAGCCAATCACTAAGAGCATCTTTCATACTCTTTGCCAGAAATCAGATGTCTTATGTGTGATAACCAGACTTGAGTTTTGTGAACTTTCTTCTATGGCAAATGCCCCTTGTTTATAAATTCAATATTCTTTCAAGTGGAAGAATCCTTATTTAGCTGTCCCTCTGTAAGGGTCTAATTTAACCATAATTCACTAAGCATATCTGCATTTAGCCCTTACAGTCTGTCACTTAGAACAGCACTGCTTCTCTTGTGGCTTGTCTGTGCTTTAAAGTTTTAACACCTCAACAGTGCCAACATAGTTAAAACAGAAAAACTCTCCATGTGTAGATACACAGCTCTGAAAGTCCTTATATAGGTAATGGTTACTTTGGTCAGGAAGGTTCCTGTATAACTGCATTGAAACAGGCTTTTATTGGAATCACTGAGTTGGGTCATAAAAAGATCACACCCCTAAACCACAGTTATATTTGTGAAATGTCCACTGTATACCAGCCCTGAATCAGAAGGATGCTACAGAATGTAATAATTTGTGATATAAATGTTGTACCTCCCTTGTTTGGCATCATCAGGACCTGAGTGGTCCTGAACGAGGGGATTTGCTGGATGATGGTCGGTCAAGCCTCCAGGCTTTCTGGAAGGAATGAGGGGAGGGCACTCCTGCACTTCTCTTCCACAAGGCTGCAGGGGCTCCCCTGGCCCCGGGGTCACCACCGCTGCAGGGCTGCTGGAAAGGCTCCATGCCCCAGCCAGCTTCTGTCTGTGGGCTCCTCCATCTGTCAGGAGTCCCTGCAGCTACAGGGCTGCTTTCTGGGCTGGCTATCCACTGGCTTCCTGCTGTGGGGCTCCCCAACCCCAGGTGGGTTCCTAGTAGGGGGGCTCCCTGGCCTGAGGCTCCCCTGGGGCTCCCCAAAATGGGCTGTCATCAGGGCTCCCTACTTGCAGGGCTATGCTGAGTGCCACGCAGCTGGAGCTCTCTGATCCAGCAATATCCATTGCCCCTGCTGGACTGGGGATGTTGCTGGATGAGAGTGTTTCAACCTGTATTGGAAAATTTTTAAACAGCTGAGGGACTCTTGTTATGCTCTCATTTCCAGTCAGCTGAAGGGACTGAGGATATCTGCTTTGATGGTATAGGTTGAGGAAATTGGGATTAATTTTTCCAAGATGGCAGTACTTAGGGTTGTTTTGTTTCTCCTTTTTCCCCCTCAAATGTCTGACATTTGTGTGCTTCTGAATGAAGATCTTACTCCCTATTCTTAGCATATTTTGTCCCTACCCCTCCTGGTCTCACCTGTTCCTTCAGAATTTGCTCTTTCCACTGGGTCTCTCAGCAATTCCTTGCTCGCTAAAGGAAAGATTTCCCGGTTTGTATGAGGAACGCTAAAGTGCTTCCTCTGTGAAGGAAGGCCTGAGGCAGGCCTCTGTTCTCTTGATTTCTCCAATTACTGACAGGCATTGTTAACTTTAATAGGCTGAATGGGTCACTCAGAAAAGTTCAGCCCATCCTTTGTCCTTTTTTATAAACAGAGTTTTCTTTGTTGTCTTCTCATCCTTTCCCCTTCTGTCACCCCGTACCACCTCCACAGAAATCTAAAATGGAAAGAGTTCTGTTTCCAGAAACGGTTACTGGAGGGAGTTCCAGAAAATGCCATCAACCTTGGTGAATCTGGAACGGACCACAAAGCTTTCCTATACTTGGGTATCACATAACCATAGATACGTCAATGTCCAGTTTTGTGGGAGTAGTTCAACATTAAGACACAGATTTTTTTTGTGGCCAGCACCTCCTCGCCAGGGTTCCTGCTGCTGGGGCTGCCAACAGGTCTCAGCACCCCAGCTAGCTCCCAGCCATTGGAGTGCTGGAGCCTCTGCCTGCCCCACAGCATCACAGAAATTGGAGACCCTGCTGGCCCTGAGGCAGCACAGGGGACAGGAGTCTGCTGTAGGGCTAGGAGCCGGAGCCCCCGCTGGCCGCACAGGGCTGGAAGGCTGCCATGGGGCTAGGAGGCACAACCCCTGCTGCGGAGCATGTCCAGGAGCTGGAGCCCCGCACTGGCCCTGCAGGAGCAGGGCTGAGAGCTGGAGCGCCCACCATCTCTCTGGCAGCCCTAGCCACAGGAACTGGGGTGGGGAGGTTTAAGATTAAATGAAAAAATGGTATGGAAGTAAAAATGGTGACATTTGATATTATAAGCTAACTCTTATTTAATATTCTTTTTTAGATTATGAAGTAAAATGATAGGGTTTTATAAATGTTTGGAAAATTAGTATCCATTTAAAGGTTAGATTTTTGAGCACCTCACTTTTGAGTTGAACCTTTATACTGAGAATACTATAATATCATGTTCCCTGAAAACCAATAAATTAATGTTGGTGAAGTTGTCTTGAAAATAATTAACAAAAGGATGCTCTTCACTCACCTATGAATTCGCTGAAGTGCATAGTATTTGCCTTATGAAAGATTTGGCCATTTCAAAGCCACATCTAACATTCCAACTAGAGAATGGCCACACATTCATGAGGGCCAGTGTTCTCCCATTGTTAAAAACTTGTCCACACTCACCATCTCAAAACCATTGGTCATCTGAGCTGGTGAAACTGACAGCTGCATAAATACATCGTAGTTGTTGTGGTCTGTCACAAGTTGACATCCTATCCTTTTCAGTGTGTCAAACCACCCTTTTCACTATACAGATTGCGATATCCATGAGACAGTGGAGACAGGGATGCCTGGCTAGAGCAAGTAGGATTCAGCATTTGATTTAATCTTCATCATATACATCCAACATTGTATGACCCAGTCCCCTGTGTGCTCTTGCCCCAGGACAGGCATCCTGGGTTTTCATCTTGAAAATCTGGTCATTCTAGTTCAGAATGTTTGTAGCAGTGTATAAATTGAGGTCTTCAGCTTCTTTTTTTGTTTTGTTAATTTGTAGCAAGTTATTCTTAACCTTTGTGGTGTTCCAGTTTACAAGCATATGCCAAATTTTAGTTTATGAAATATAATATTCTTTTTTTAACTTTTTTGCAAAAGTTAAGCTATTGATTATTTCTATTTCTGAATTATATTTATGTAAATTTCATTGTTTTGTGCATTTGCATAATATATATAATGGATTTAGGTAGTGTGTATAATTTTTAGGCGGCTATAATAGCCTTCAGTTGTGTTGCGTACCAGGTATAATAACCCTTTTGCTAATCCTCTTTTATTTCATCGTTTCCTCATTACATAGAGATTAGATGGAGAGCCCCTCTAACAAATTTCACAAAATGATGGAGCTTCTTCGTAAGATACAGTTCCCATCTACAGTTCTTCAATTGTTTTCCCTATTTGTTTCGCATAACAGTATTGTGGTCAATAATTTCTTTTTAGATTATATATTCCATTATGTGAAAGCACAGATGATGCTTCAGACCCTTTGCTAGCTGATTTATCAATCAGTACTTTTATCTAGAGAAGGTGCTCACCAGTTTCACAGAATTTCAGTAGTAACTAATAGCAGGGTAATTGAAATGTATTGAAAAGTGAACACTATATAAAAATTAAAAATACAATACAGTCAACAAATTAGTGTATATTATACATTTAAACTATGCTGTTATTACAAAGTGTCATGAATGCTGAAATACGAAATCTAATACTTGAAATCCTGCTTTGAGGAATAAGGAAACAAAAACTGCCTCCTTTGAACTAGTGTTCCATAAATTGACATCTGATTTTGCCAGCCATACAGTAAGGCTCTGTGTACTTTGCAGCCACTGGACTTGGGTGTAGGATGTCAATTTCTGATGTACTCAGAGACTGAATTTGTAGTATCTTGCTATACACTGGAAGATATTTAAAATGAGTTTTTGTTACTGACTATACTAAACTAGGATTTCTGATTTGAGTTTTTTAAAAATGTTTTGGAATATTTCCTTTCATTTGATGTTGCTGCCCAAATTAGCATACTTCAAGAATGTGGCTCTGCAATAAAATGAAGTGCTGTACCCTTTTCTGATGCTTTGTGGTAAGAACAACAGCTGTTATGAGGAGTTGGGAGTGGGATTGCATTAGCAGTTGGCATGTGCTGGGAGGAAGATGGAGGGACTTGATTTCAGATTGGGAAGTAAATATCCTCCACCAAGAGGAGGAGTGAAAGAGGAGCCAGATAAATGCTACTTTGTTTAGCTAACTCTTTTTTTCAGAGCACACTAAGGTCTCGACATTTGTGAGTGTGACATTTGCGAATTCAGTTATTCGAGAATGCCACTTCTCTGGGGCCCAGAGCACCAGCAGCTGCTGCTTCCCCTAGGGCTCCAGGCGGGGATTGCTGGCAGCCGCCACATCCCCAGGGCCCCCGTATTCACGAAAATCAACATTCATGAGGGTTGTGAACACGAACCCTCGCAAATGTTGTAACCCTACTGTATTGGATCTTATCCATGCAGATTCTTATGTCTTTTCTACATGAGGTATTAGTCCACAGCAAAGCAGTGTACATTCTAATGATCATTAGCATGTTAGTCAATAACTGGCACATATGTTCTTGTTCATGCATGCTAGGGAATTTTTAGTGAATGCAGCAGGGTCAACAGGGATCAGTAAGCTCATGAAAATGCTCCGTATGTGCATTACAATTTACATCTCTCTGGTGCAGATCAATGCACCATGTAGACAAACCCTAACATTATATGACTCTAATTTAAAAAAAAAATTACATGATATAAACCTTGAAATTGTCAACGGCAGTACCTGTACCTTCTTTAATGTTCTGATGCAAGTTGTAAGGCAGTCAACCAAGTCCTTAATAGTTTGATATAACAAAGCACTTTGCCTACCATATGTCCTCTTTTATTAGAAACCAGTAGAATCTCTGCGAGGGAACGGCCAACTGTGAAAGATGTTTGCCTACCTGTGTTAGTCTGTATCCTAACAAAACAAAAAAAAAAGCAATCCTGTATCACTTTAAACACTGGGTTTGCCACATGAAAGCTCTTAATCTAATAAATTATTTTACATGTATGGAGATTATACCTATCTCGTAGAACTGGAAGGGACCTCCACAGGTTGAGTCCAGTCCCCTACACTCAGAGCAGGACCTATCACCATCCCTGACAGACTTTTTTTTTTAATGTATTTGCCCTAGTTTCCTAAATGATCCTCTCGAGGATTGAGCTCACAACACGAGGTTTAGCAGGCCAGTGTTCAACCACTGAGCTATCCCTCTTCCCATTTTGTTGATCTTTAAGTTGTTACATGACTACTTTTTTGCAATCTTATGTAGTTACGAGGACTTTTAACATGCCTGTGGCTGTTATAGCTCTACATGTAAATTACTAGTGGAAGGCAAGTATCAGAGAAGCTGTAGACTTCCTTTAATATTCTTGAGGCTTACTGGTAATGTTAATAAATCCATAAATATATTAATTTAAAGTGTATTTAAAGTAAATATATCCCATACAAAACAAAACCTATACACTGTATTTGCTAAAAAAGATTCATTTCAAGTTACCCATCTTGCATCACTGACTGCAGAAGACAGAGAATGTGCAGACAGTAAAAGCTTGTGCTACATCTAGCTGTGGGGTGGAGTGGGATGGGTTGGAAATCTCTTGAAAATCATATTGTTGGATTCTCATTCAGTTCACTGACTGCTCTTTTGCTTGTGTGTAGTGTGTGTGGTCTCCAAAATAGTCTCAAATACTTAATCTTGTAAAACAGGACTTATTGATTCTTGGCCTTAGAGAAAGAACACAATTTTCAAAGTTACATACAGTCTTCCTTTCATATCAGCAGGAGACTTTCACAATAGGCATGAGTCTTTGGGGCACTCTCTGCATCTCTGTCAAACCAAGCATGTACTCATTGAGAAGAGATGGCATGTTGAATATATGGAAAGACAAAGGTGGCACATTGGCATTGGCTTCTCTTCAGGATGGCTGTGGCCACACTAGACCCCTCTTTTTGGAAGGACCATGGTAATGAGGGATTTTGGAAGATGCTAATGAGGTGCTTCTATGTATATGCAGCACCTCATTAGCATGATGGCGGATGTGCACAATTTGAAAGTGCTGTGTTTGAAATGCATGCTACCCATGTAGCTGAGGGCCTTTTAAAAGGACCCCCTAATGTCAAAAGCCCCTTCTTCCTATTTTGGTTTTAGGAAGACATGGCTTTCAAAATCAGGGGGTCCTTTCGAAAGGCGCCCGGCTACACGGGCAGCACGCATTTTAAAAGCGGCACTTTAGGATCGTGCACATCTGCTGTTTAATGAGGTGCTGCATATTCATGGCAGTGCCTCATTAGCATCTTCCAAAATCCATCATTACCATGCCCCTTCTAAAGGAGGGGGGCTATTGTGGCCACAGCTGATGAGTTCAGAATGAAAGTGTAACCACTGAGATTGATAACATAGTAATAATTTAATAATTGACGGGAACCGAGATACAAACAGTGAGCAGTGCTCCTTTATTACATGGAAAGATGGTAAGAGTTCTGCAGTGTAGACAGGCTGATTGTATTAAGAGAAAAGGTCGGTTTTTGATAAGGTGATCCAAACAGTGCATCTCTATACTCAAAAGTAGGTAGGGATAGTATAGTGGGTTGGTGTTTTTGTAAAAGATAAAAATTGCTTTCCCTCTTTGTTCAAGGGTCTCTTGCCTATTCCATTCAAAACTTGAGCCCCGTCCCCCTCATGTGGTAGGGATGGTCCATTTAATCCTTTGGTTCCTCTATGGGATTTTCTGCGCTAGGTCCCTCGTTAGCATTTCCCTCTCTCCCTGAATTCTGTGATTCCTGCCACTCTTCCCCCCATGGAAAGACTACTGGTAATTGTGCTTACGCACTTGGAGGAAGAGCTCTCTCCTCTTACTAGCCAGACCTGGTGTTTCAAAAGAACTAGTGGTCCTTTGTCTTCATGTTTTTCTCCTAAAAGTTTTATGCATATTTTATTTGAACAAGGATAGTACTTGCCTGAGTTGCTCAATCTCAAAGTTTAGGACTAGTTATGAATTACCCAGCACAATTATAACTCATCTGAAGCAGTCTTAAGTTTTTAGAAAATGAAGACATCCTCATTCCCCTCTTTGCGTCTTAAGTAAGACTCGTGAATATCATAATAGCAAAGCAGAGAGATGTAGTATTCAAGAATCTTAACCAGTAGGCACTAGCACAATATAAGATAACCAAATAACCTGTTTGAACTGAATCAAACCACCCTCCCCCATTAGAAATTGTACAATTGCCTAAAATACTTTTTAAAAAAATTGGTAGTCACACATCTGCAAAACACTACCAAATGAAAAAGCTGGAATTGATCAATGCAATATTCTACCCTTAAAGTGGTCTCTCTTCTGGAATTATAAACTGCGAACTAAGCACTTTCGCAAGTTATCTCCTAAGACTGTTGCTTCATCTGAGATACTCTCATCTCTTGACAGTTCCTTAGGAATTGCTATTTATGACATAGTTGTCAGTCAGTATTAGTGATTTCAGGGTCACAGTCGGTTTCCTAAAACTTGAATTTTTCTTTCTGTGACCTGGCTGGATTACCACAGATAGAGTATGCTGAGGAATAAGCAAGATGATAATTTCAATAATTGGATCAATATTTTGGTAATTATTCACTGTAATAGATATAATTCTTCTTTGAAATCAAGGGTTTTATTTAATTCAGAATAATTGTTGGCTACCTCTTGCATGGACTTTTCAGGGACGAGGAAATAGTGATTTGCAGTAAGGTAATTAGACCACAAAAAGCAAATTAGGAGACTTTATTTTAAGAAAAAACATGACTTTGGACATGATTATTTCTACTGATAATTTTCACGTGGACAAGATGCAAAAATCTGAAGTTATGTAGTGTAAATTTGGGATGTTATCTGTTAGCTAAAATGTAAACATTGATTACCTTAATGGTGCCAGATTTTAGCCAAAAGTCCTAACAATAACATGCTAATCAACCTTGTTTTAATAACATTTGTTAATTTGCAAAGTTATATTCTAAATACACTGTTTATCTTGAATGAAACTGGGTACTTTATCTGACCTGGCAAGTCAGTACCATGACCAAAAAAAAATCAGTGAAATCCAATTCCTGGTTGAGTGAAGTGTGACTTCTTGGTGTAGGCCAGTCAGTAGTTATGTCTGTCTTCTTCTCTGAACAGACAATTTTATCTCTGACCTGGAATACCAGCGATCAGGTTCAGCAGAGAAGTGGACTCAACATTCAGCATTCATGTCCAACTCCTGTGTGGAAAATCTAGAGGGTGAGTCTGCTTAAATGCTTCAATGTTTTTATTGGAGCACAAGACTAAGGAAGGAAAAATATTCTGGTAGTTCTTTAATAATGAAATATTACTACATACAGAGACTTGTGTGATTCACAGATGTGGAATGTTGTGTAGAATTCACCTATTCCTGCAGAATATGGGTCTGGAATGTAAGCTATAATTTTAAAAATAGACTATTTCAAATCTTTACGCTTACACAGAAGAATTTGATAATATGAACTAGATGTGAACTGTCAAACAACTCAATAAAACAACTCAGTTTTTAAAAGGATTTGAAACTGCTGCAGAATTTCCATGAGGCTGCAGTAGATTATAAGAAAGCAGTCTAGTTTACTGCAGTGAGAACAATGCTTGAGATGTGGTTTTTGTTTTTGTTTTAACTTCTTTTAATTTATTAGTAGAACAGGATCGGTGAGTGTCCAGACTAGCTAACTTTTCACTGTGGTATATTAAGTTTTGAACTTTTTTAAACATAAGAAATTCTAATTTACTACTTAATATTAAATTAGGTGATTTTAACTAAATTAGATTGAACATGGGAAATTGGAGTATCAGCCCAGGTATCAGGATAAACTGGAACTTTGTAAATACCTGGCTAGTTGCCTGTAGTGTAATGGGCTATGGGTAGGGGGTTATTCAATAAGAAAATAACTGTAACCTTAATCATAACAATATTTGTTGTCCAATTAATATTTAAAGAGAGACTACACTAAAACATTTAAACGGTTTTGTCATACTAATGCCTTAAAAACTTCAAAGTGAAATAGGATTCTAAAATATTGATTTCTACAGTCCCCGTAGACCTACTACCATAGCAATGTTAACAGTATTAAAACTTGTCAGTAAAAGAAGCAGCTAGAATTCGAAACAGCACAAAAGAAAGCAGCATGCATTTGTGGTAGGTGTTTTGTTAGAAAATACATTTAATTCAAGGAGATGAGTGACAGGACACAATGCTGCTTGTCAGTTTTTGCTTAGATTAATGGAATATGTTCTAGGTCTTCGTTTTAAAATGATTCAGAAACTGGAATGGCTGGGCACTTGGCAAGTAGTGTGTACAATAGAGTACCCAACAGCTGTGCTCTATATCTGAACTGTTGATAATCTATATGGAGTCTTTCTGATAAAGTGGTGGTCTGGATCTCCATTGTCCTAAACGGGGTGCTAATAGTCTCATGACACGCTACCACAGTTGTAAGGTGTTGATGGTATAATCCTTTGAAATAAGTGAAGAGGGACCTGCCAGGGCATTCTCAGTAATACAGGTTTCAGTCATGCTTTCCATTTCATAACCAGACCTAGCTTGGATCTGCCAACTTTCAAGGTATGTTGCAAAACCCACTTGTTTAATCGGGCCTTTGTAAAAGCAGAGGGATTGAGATATAGGTTGTGGTATGAGAACATTAGCATTTTGTGCAGTGGCTTAGAAGAAAGGGTTAATTTATCATCATGTTTTGGCTTTGTACTTCTAAGCATTGGTAGGGAGTCCAAAGACCCTTTTTAAAAGAAAAGATGGAATATTATCAAAAATATTACTGTATGTAAAGGAAATACATTCAGCTAGCTGGAAATATTTTTCTTTATCAAAAAACATGATTCTGTATCCAGAGAAATGTGCCTCAGCACTTATTGCTGGATGCGGATGTTGTAACCGGTGGTGGTGGTGGAGTCTCTCTACAACTACCACTGTCCTTTGTGAAGCCTGTATAAAGACTTGAAATACCTGTGCTGCCTATAAGAGAACATGTAAAATGCTTTAGAAAGTACCTTCCTCTGCAAAGCAGCTTATTTCAAAGTATCTGCCTTCTGAAGTGCAGGTTTAAAATACAAAATATGTGGAAGGTGCTGTTGGTTAAAGATTGTTAATTCACATCCTCTAAGTTACTTATTTATTGTGAGCTACTTAAAATCTGTAAAACAAATTTATGCAAGATTATGAATTTCATATAGAACTAATTTCATATGCTAACAAGGAATCTCTAAATCAGTGGTTCTTAACCTGGAGTGCATGCACCCCTGGGGGTGCGTGATGCCCTTTCTGGGGGTGCAAGACATACCAAATTTTTTTAGATGGTAAATCATCAAATACACAAATTAAGCACAGGCGTGTATGTACAGCTACTTTGTTTCAGCCAACCTATGTATGAATTCAGTTAGCAACTAACTGTTATCGCATCAGTTAGTTTACTTCCACAACAAAACTCTGCAACACCTTTGGGCAGTACTTGCATATTTTTGTATGCCTACTGTGCTATTATTTGTGGTGAGTAATAACATAAAACTATTTTACATATATTTAATATGCATTTAAAAGTGTATAGGCCCCCATGTTATCTCCATTTTTGATAAGTGGTGTGAGGACATATTTGATTTTTGATAAGGGTTGCGAAAACATGTTTTGAGAACCAGAGGGGTGCAGACTGCAGTAAAAGTTAAGAACCACTGCTCTAAATAATTAATTCAATTGAGTTACTATCTATCATCTTGTCAGCAACAATGCATCCACCCTTCTTTGAGCTTTTCATCCACAATCGATTTCTATTTTTTTTAAAGGTTAATATAGGGTCTGATTGACCTGCAGAAGAGTTTCAGGTCACTAATATAACTTTTTTTACCCCCAATAGTCTTACTTATTTTATAATTTCAAAAACTGAGTTTAGCAATAAGAAGCTATCTTGCAAACAAATTACAGAATACTGAAAATGTACTTAAATGGTAAACAGCTGTATTTTAGTAAAGTGTCTAATATATCAGAAGAGGGAGGGGGCTTAGGTAATATCTTCTTTTGGACAAACTTCTGTTGGGGGGAGGGGGTGGGAAACGGGTTTTGAAGCTGGACAGAACTCCTCCTCAGGTCAAGGAAAGGTACTCAGAATGTAGCAGCTAAATACAAAACCAAAGAGATTAGTTTAACATAAGTAATTGGTATATGTTCAAAGTGATTGGTTAACACCCCTATACAGTAAACCCCTGCTTTATGTGAGTTCGACATACATATTAATCGTATTAAGGTGAATGTCAAAATCCCAGGCTCCAGCTGCGGGGGCGGGGGGGGGGGAGCAGACAGCTGGAGCCTGTGGGGGCACGGCTTCCCCCAGCTGGGGGAAGCCCGGGGTAAGCCACAGGGCTGCTCCTTTCCATGCTCCGCTGCCAGCTCCAGCACTTGGTTTCCCTTCTCCCCTCCCTCCTCCTGCTCTGCCGAGCCCCCATGGAGCTGGAAGCCAGGCACAGCAGCACCTGGTCAGCTTCCTGGTTCCCAAGGGCTAGGAGGATAAGGAAGGGGGGAGGAGGGAGGCAGGTGGGGGAAGCCCCTCAGCCCTGAGGAGCTGAGAGCCAGGCACAGCAGCTGTCAGTATTGCTTCTTTGCATCATGTGCAAAGAAACATAGGGCTACAGTTGTATTCTAAACATGAAACAAAAAAAGCTTTAGAAGCCTCTGGATTTTAGAACTTGTTGAAGTTATCAAGTAAAACCCGCCTATTGCAATCTTTGTTCTACAATACTGGGAAGCTGGGAAACTGGCCAGGTGCTGCTGCACCCAGCTCTCTGCAGCTGAGCAGGAGCTTGGAAAGTGACCAGGTGCTGCTGTGCCTGGCTCCAGCTGGACCCGTACAGCAGTGCGGATACTCCCCAGCTTCCCCAGCTCCCCCGCCACAGTGCGGCTGTCCCACAATGTTCCCCTGCTGAGGGAGTCAGGAGCCAGACTTGGCTGCAACTGCCCCACCCCGCAGCTTCCCCTGGCTGGGGTAGCTGGGAGCTCCCCAGTTTCCCTTGGTTCCCCCACCACACCACAGCTGCCCCCCAACTTTCCCCCACTGGGGTAGTTGGGAGCCAGACCCATGCTGTAGCTGCACCCACCCCCTAGCTTCCCTTGGCTAGGGGAGCTGGACCCCACAGCAGCGCAGCTGCCCCCCCGCTTCCCTCAGCTGGCAGGGGGGGGGAGATGGGGGAGCCGGACTGGGAGCACAGTGGTTGCCCAGCTGGTGGAAGCAGGAAGCTTCACTGGGAGAGTGACAGCCCCCCATAGAGCAGTCACCTCCTGACTCCCAGATAGGGTGACCATCCATCCTGTTTTGGCTGGGGTGGCATCACTCTCCTTGTCCCATATTTGAGTGCGAGAGATGTGGTCACCCTAGTTCAATGGGATTACTTACATGCTTAGTCAGTTTCAAGCTTGCTGAATGTGTGTATGGAGTTGGAGGATGGGGGGATGCCTCAAAAGGTGTTCTTAGTGTGGAGTATAGAAGATGCTAAGAGTGCGGTTTCTAATACAAGTCATGTCAACTTCACAATGTTTTGGAGCCTTCATGATTTCTTTTTACATCTAGTATAGTTTCATTACAAGTACTGTCTAAATTGTTTGTGTCTGTATTGTCCAGAATAAATATAGTTTGTGTGTTCCTCCTTTGTATGTGTTTTCTGTTGTACCCCATTTTGGTGTAGCCCTGTCAGGCTATGTCTACACAGCAGCATTATTTCAAAATAAGCTATTTCAGAAGAGATTTTCAGGAATAGCGTATTTTAAAATAGCTCATCTACATCCGAAATAACTTTGCTGTGTAGACACATCCTCATTCCAAGGGTAGTAGATACAAGGAGGGTGGAGTAATGTCGTCTTATTGGACCAACTTCTGGTGGTGAGAGACACAAGCTTTTCAGCTACACTGGGCTCCCAGACCCAGGTTTTCTGCTGATATTTGAAATATTACTAATCAGATATTTTTGTGATACTGTATTTAAGTATATTGGTTGGAATTTGTAAGACTATTGAAATTCGTCTTTTAGAAATATTTCCATAGAGGTTTCTAAACCATGTGCTTGGTTACAACATGTGGATTTTTGTGGGTCAGAACTACATACCTGGAGGTTTTTGGTGTTCAGTTTTATGTTCATTGCAGTGCTACTCCTTCTGTAAACTAGTATCACACTTTGATTAAACCTTGCTGTCCTTACTACTTTAAAATTCAAAATGAAAAAACTGTTTAAGGGAAGAGAGTTTCCCGTTGCTTGCTGTTTTAGACACTTGCCGTAATTTCAGCTTTAAAATTTCCATACAATGAATTGAGTATATTAGCATTTTAGGAATAAAATACCATCAGGGCTCTCTTTAGGATTTATGGGGGCCTACACAGTACTGTTTGTACTTAACTGTAGTGCTGGGATCTTATGCTAACATAGCTTGAGATAATTGTTTTCCATGGCCAGATGAAGCCTGCAGCAGAAATAACTTCATGGCAAGACCTAAAATGTGCCTGCCTGTGTTGTGCCTCTGTGTGGCCTTAAAAGAAATAAAGGATTAAAATACTGAGACTCAAGTTTTTAAAAGCCATTGTCTTAGGGATGTTTAGAAGTGATATGTTGTCTGTAAGTACAGGTTGAACTTCTCTCGTCCAGCACTCTCTAGTCTGGCAACATCCATAATCCACCGTGATTTATGTTAGCCAGATAAATACATAATCATGAGTGTGGCCAAGTTTCCCCATGGTCCCATAAAGACTGTTTACAGCCACCAGTCCAGGGTCTGTGTATAATATTGGTACCATAATATCATCAGAACCTGACTGGTGTAGCATTCAGGTTGAATCTAATATTCTGAATGAAGACTACTGTGGAAGCGCGCAGTCTTTAAATCAAATTCATTAGCCTCCAGAGATGTCCCGTATGTGCCTCACAGTGCCCCACAGTTCTCCGCTGTGGCCTCTTCCATCTCCACTGCTCTAAGGTGTGGAGGAATTAGGCAACGGGAAGACCATTTCAATTCGGCACCTGGAAGCCCATGGTTGTTGGGTCATGCTCATATGAGAGGCTGAAAAACTTTTCTTCCTTTGCTATTAGTGCGGCTGTGGGGTCTGTGGAACTGTTTTTTATTCTGCACTTCCTGCCAGCTGCTGTGCCCCCCTGCACTGCATGGCAGCTAGGGTGGGGGCCATGCTTGTATGAGAGGCTGAGAAACTTCTTTTCAGCCATTTACATTTTGTCCTGCCCCCCACATCCTCTCCCTCCGCTCCCCCAGAGTCACCACGCAGTTTAGGACTTTCCCTTGCCCAGCCGCATCAAGTGGGTTGACCTGAACCAATAAAAGGACATGATGAATATGCTGCCATACAACTTGCACATGGTGAGGGTCCTGAAGCTGCCTGGGGGAAATCTCCTTTGGCAGCTGAGATATTTGGGGACTGGCTGCTATTCGTGAGCCTTGCAGCTGATGGAGGGGAAGTCTCCCTTGGTGGATGAGATACTTGGGGGCTGACAGCTATTTGGGGGCCTTGCAGCCAACCAGGAGGAAGTCTGCCTCAGTGGTTAAGATACTCGGGGGCCTTGCAGCCAACTCGGGAGAAGTCTTCCCTCAGAGGATAGGGTGTGCCGTTGAAAGTTGAGAGGGCAGACACAGTATGGGCTTGATGCAAAGGCCATTGAAGTCAATGTATTAGCTCTACAATTACCACAGTTAGCCAAGTGAGTCTTGTAGTGACCAAAGGAACCGTAATCCCATTCATTTCAGTGGGCTTTGGCTAAGGCCGAATTTCTTTTCAGAGTTATGGGTTAATCCATTCCAGATCAATGATCTGGAGTGGGAAGGTGGTCTTATGAAAAACATTGAAAATACTCTCTCAAGGGAAGAAAAAACATTGCCACTAGAGTGGCTGGCCTTTGAGAGAAAAGGAGCCATAACTATTTCAATGAGCCATTCACATTTTCCACGTAACACCCGTGTGTACTGGCCTTTGAGAGAAAATTCTTGTTCTGAGGATCTTCTTTGCCAGGAGGTCTGAATCCAAATCCAAGCCTTAATCTTGCACAGCTGCTGTTTAGATCTGCCCTAAGTTAATTCTCCAGGTTGCTTGTAGAGTGGAAAACTGAGCTACCTCCTATTCAGGGCGGATTGCAAAGCTGCAGTATGGCCACATGATTTTTTTTTTCCTCAGCCCCTCCACTTCTGCATATGCTCAAGTGTTTTTGCATCCCATTTTTGAAAGCCTGTCAACTGGGAAGCCCAAAATCTTTTTTTCTAACCCTTCCTATCCGCTTTCTTCATTGAGTCCAACCTCCTGCACACACAGCAGATGACCTATCACCATTCCAGAAAGATTTTTGTTTAAATCTATTTGCTCCGTATCCCTAAACAGCCCCATCAGGGATTGAGCTCACAGCCCTAGGTTCCACAGGAGAATGCTCTAACTGCTTTGCTACCCCTCCCCTCAGTTATAAAAAGCAAATCACATAGACAAGCAAGATTCCACCTGGAAAAAGGGACATTTGCTTAACACGGCGGAGGAATGAGGGAAATTAAATGTAGGAAGCTGTCGTCAGATACCCACAGCCTCTTGTGGAGCATTGTTTTCCCATGCTGTACCAGTGAAAATACCCAGAATGCTACGGGGCTGAGGGAACTGTGGGATAGGCTCCCACAATACACTGCTGCAACAGTCCATGTTTGTCAACTTGTGTGTGGCTGCAATACGTCGAATTTGTGAGGAGCCTGTGGGAAGATGAGATATTCAAATTCAAATTTATAAAACCCAACATTAAAAAATTGATTTTAATAAAGTCGATTGTAGCTCATAGTGTAGATGCAGGCTAAGAGTCCAGTAAGCAGTGGAAATGTTGGTGATGTGCGAGATATTGACCTACCGTGGTCTAGCAAATTCTCTCATTTGGCACTGGTCAGGTCCTGAAGGTGCCAAACTAACAAAGGTTCAACCTGTAATATGATAGTGTTATAAATAGGCTTTAATTTTCATTTGTTAATGTTTGTTGAAGTTTTTTCTTTCATCTTCTGTACATACTGACTGCACCATTGACAGATTTTTCAGAAGGATATAGTTGAGTATTGCACTTGTGAAAGAAGTAACAGCGAGCCATTAGGTTGGTATATTTACATTAACTGTCAATTATGTTTGTATAATTCTATTATACTTTTATTTTTTAGTGAATGAGATTATAGGAAGAGATATGTCACAGATCTCAGTGTCACATGGACCAGCGGTGGCCAACCAATCTCCAAATACATGCCCTGGATCTCGGGAGACAGGAATATCGGATGAAGTCTAAAAGTGGCTCTACTTGCACCTAAATGTCCATGAAGTCTTTCAAGTTTTCTCTGAAAATTTGTTCTTCATCCCCTTTTCTTACATTCACTGTGCTTCCAACTCCTGTGGCCTTTTATAAACTGGAACAATGGACCTTTGCATAACCCTTTTAGTGGGTTACATTTTGATGTACAGACAGAGCAGTTCTAATACTAGTTTCTCAAGTGCTGTAAAAATGACTGGGTAAATGTACACAAAGAAGCAAAACAAGATATTTTAACTTTAAAAATTACAAATGAGCTTTGCTGTTTTACATTTAAATTAGAATGCTTTTATATTGTAAGTGCTTAATGTGTGGAGATGTTAGTTTTGCTCTTATAATATTCACAGTACTGAATGTTGAGAAAAATTTAATACGGCTCTTCAGTGTGCTGCTTTCCTTTAGAAGAGGTAATAGAATTGTAGTTGACAGTTTTGTACACCTTTGGTCATTCTGAACAGCCTTTAAGCTTCCATTGATTAAAAAATAACTTTATAATGAAATCTTCCAAAGGCAAAAAAACAAAACAAAAAAAAAAACCAAATCAAAACAAATAAATAAAAACCTGTCATCTTAAGCCAATGCCTTGGAAGCTATTGTGTATAAAATACTTTAGTGTTTTCTTTCTTTGATAGGAAGCAAAGCCAAATGTAGATCTTCACTTCTTTATAGTCTGAAAATGTTATTTGATAGGCTGCAAAGAGACCATTCCATCATGGAAGTGTTGAGGTAGAAATGACATTCCAAAATTTAACTTTTATAGCTATATAGATAATCTTCCTGTACTTTGTTAGCACAAGCTCCTTACTGAAATATTTTTCATAGAAACATTACATTTGTAATCAAAATTGAAAACTAAGATTTTGATGTAAAGAACCTTATTTCAAAGCCATGTTAAATACGGGGAAATTTTGATATTTGCAGGGGATTTGTGTTTTAGCCCTATGAAATACTGTTTTGAAATACAACAATCTTCAATGGCTCTAGTATTTTCTATGCAGTAAATTATTTGCTTACATTATTCTTCTATATGTTCATCTGCCTAAGTTATGGTACTTAGACGTGACAGTTTCTTAAATTTTTACCTGTATAAAGAAACTTACTGTGAGCAAGTGCTTTAAAGGAAGTAAATTTGAGTAATTTGCCCATAGTTAATGGTAAATTTATAAAGCAGTTTATTTCAGAGAAATAGTGAATGAGACAATGACTGTGGCATATAATTCCTTATAATTTTGTCTGAAATTATGCGTTTTTCTCACTTACCCACTTCATCTGATAGTAATGTTTACACTACATGGCTTTTAAAACTTCAGGCTTCTGATTAAAATCCTAGGAGAGAACCTGAAACTGCTTATTTAGGTCATGTTAAGTATTTACCAAGAGGCTGTCATTTACAGACCTGTCTGATTTGGAAAATACAGGGTACACACAAAAATGAGTGATTCATATAGAGCAAAATGTGATCAGAAGTACACTTTCATACTTGAAATTGCTTTTAGTCCAGATTTCTGTTCTTCTGTTGAAGTAACCATTATTTGTGCTGGTGAAAATGAAAAGCAAATCCATTCAACTTTGATTGCGTATAAGGGTTGGCAACATTGAATTAGTTCAATTATTTGAGTTTTCTTATTGCAATTAATACATGTAGAGGACATGCCCTTGTTTTGGAGAATTGAAGCTGTTTCATCTATATATGTTCTTAAGTTACAGTAACACACCAAAGAAAGTCTTAAATACACTCCATTGTTGAGGTCATTAGGAATAAAACCTCACTATAGTAAATACAGGTTTTATGTTGACACATGTATTGGCAGAACAGCTGGAGGAGGCTTTACATAGAAACTCTCACATACATGAAGTATCAATTTCTGTATATGTTTAGATGTAATGTTCTGTCAATACTGTTAAAGGTTATAGACTATATCTTTGTATTTGTTTGACCATGGATCTTTAGAAAAGGCCTACATTTCAAACGTTGGTGGAAATGGAACTCTTCTAAGCAAACGTAACACATTTTTAAATGCTCTCTGGAACTACCATAGTGGTAAATATTTTAATTACTGTTTCTCATATAAGCGTATGTAAGGCCACTGGACAGGTAGATTCCTTTCTGATAAACTGTGTGTTCTGGGGAAGTTAAATATCCTTCAGCTGATGTACTGTACATTGGTGTGTCTCTCAAAATAGTTATTTTTGGCAGTCCTGTTATTTGAAAATAATTGTCATTGTCAGTGGTGCTTCTGTAGTTCTTATCCCTATTCACATTAACTTTTAACATGCTAAAACACTGAAGTGTTTAAAAATACAGCTTATGTTTTTATAACACTGTTCAAATCACTGTAAGCTGTGTGACTGTCTTTAGGTTGCGTGCTGGTGGCAAGGTGTGTTTCAGTTTTCATTTAGTGTACGAGGTCTTTTGAATTAACCCCATATTTCTAGGAGTCTAATTTTATGAGCTTTTCATACTTGTGTGGGTTTTGTGCTCCTAACAATTGCTCCAGCCTGTTTTCCTTGCAAGTCCTTTGAGTGAATAGCTGGAATTCATACTGTACCTAAAATATGGGAGCCCATGCAATTCAGAGTTGCTATGCACTAAATCTTCTAATGCCTTTAAATACCTTGATGCCTGTAGACCTAGAGATGCTTTCCTATTTAAAAGTATATATATACATAGCTTTGGATACTAAAGCAGTTTTTATATTTGCCTTGTAAAAGCTTCAGTACAAGGGTCTTAATTTTATTTTGGCTTGTGTGATACTGTAAAGACTGTTAAAAGCACACAATTTCCATTGGACTATGCAAATTTAATTTTACAACAGTACCTTGTGACTTGATAATTTGTTGGCATCCACTTACTCTTCCTCAGTCTCCGCTTTCCATACTGACATTTAGATTTTAAACATGAAGGAAAGCCTTAATAATAGCCTGTCTTCTGTGGAGAGAATGGAAGATCAATGTTAAGAAGTATTTGGCACATTGGATGTGGGCCGTGAAAAAGTAACTTAATTTTCTGAATTTAACCACAAATCTGGCAATCAGATTTCCTCTATTAAATCTATAATTATACCAGTGGAACTGCCATCTTTTGTGAACCAAAGAAAAAAATGACAATTTTGTTCTGATGCAAACAAAGCTTTGAAACTATTTTTGATACACATAATGGATGTCATTCCTTGAGGTTTGGAAATTGTTCAAATTGAAGTTTTATATTTTAAAATGTGGGACAATTAAGACTAAAGATTCTGTTCTAGATGTTTACAGAGCCTTGTATTGTAATTTCATGTACATTTTGTATTTTAAACATTTTGTAAGTTATGATTGCAGTGCTATTTGAGAAATACAAAGGGAAGAACTTGTATTTTAGGCTCTTAAATCATAGTGTTGAAATAAATGAGAAAATAAATAACGTGTCACTGTTTACTGAAATATATAACCTCTGTAGATGAGTAAAATTGTTTTTAATCCATTAGTCAGCCTGCTGGACAGGTATGTTCCAGTGCTATTTGGGATACCAAATTTATGATCCTTCTTAATATCATGAAATGGCTGCATATTTTAGTACAAACTAGCTCAAGACTTAATTGGCAATACTCTTGCAGTTCAGAATGAATTAGTCTTAGAAAGCACACAAACTGTGCCCTGGCAAAGTTTTTCAAACCAATTACTCAACCACAAAAAAAGGCCTAGTTGCAGGTAGGATGTTAGAATAGGATGAAGAATGCCAAAAAAAAATATTCAACATATTAAAGTACATTGAATTACTTGTTAACATCTAGTCTTTCCATCTGTTGCAATTTCCCCTCTTGCCCTGTGCAGCATTGTTGACCAGTACTGAATCTGCTCAACTCTTGCAGACTTCTGTCATTGAGCATGTTTGAGTTCTCTGATTTTGATTTCATCCAGAAATCTGATTACTCCTGAATTCACACCTAACAAGTAAAGACCCAAATGCTGCAACAAAGGCTGCTGGGAAGTGATTGACAAAGAGTGGATGGGGCACCAGCAGAGACTCAAATCCAAAGCATCCATGTGTAGGTTAAAGTTAGACATCATTTTGTAAATACTAACAGTAGCTTTAACAATGGGAGAGAAGCAGTTTCAGGAACAGGATGGAAATGTTCCAGTGATGACAGTTTGAGGACCATAGCTCCGGTATGTACATGAGACATTTAACTAGCAACTGTTTTATACCCAGTTTAATTATACTGTAGAAGTGCCTGTGTTACTGTTGTATAAATGCAATATAAAAACTAATGATCATGTCAGTAACTGAAGTGTTTCTACAAGATGACCCAACCTGCACCTCAGTACTTTCAGAAGTAATTTCAAATAAAATTCATATGGAATTTAAATTAGTGGGTAAAAATCTGTTTCACTCTCAAAAAAGTGAGTTATCAACCAGTATGTAATTACAGAGGTTCAAGTGAGCACAGTGGATTCGGACTTCTGGAGCTCTGTCACTATAGATCAGTCCGAACCCTGTTATTGTCCTTGGAACTGATGCCTCTGGAGTGAGGGCAGGTCTACACTCCAGGGCGATCTTCCAGTGTCCAATTTGACGTGTCTAGTGGAGATGTGCAAAATTGACCCCTCAGGAGTCAGTTGACCCTTGTACTCCTCAGTCAACCCTTGTACTCCTCATGAGACGTGAACAATAAGGGAGCCCGATGGGAAAAACTCTCCCATCGTCCTTGTACTGTATAGACAACCTAGTTAGGCGAGCACAGATACATCAAATTTAGCTACACAATTGACAAAGCTAGAACTGCGTTTCTGCAGTAAACTTCCTTAGTCTAGTGTAGATGTGTAACCTGATTCTTTTCCCTGGTGTGCAGAGGATCCACGTACACAGTCCTCCTAATGGAGAGCTTAAATAATATAGTGAATTTTCATGTATCAATCCAAGAATTAGATATCTCGTGCTAAACTGATTTATTGGGAGGCGAATGACAAATCAGAACCTCAGTATGGCTACTAATTCTGGCGATTGATCTATTTCAAGCATTTTAATGAGTTACAGAAAGGTTGATTGGTTACTAACTTCTTAAGGATGTTGATAAACCCATATCTGTCTCAAAGCTGAACAAATTCCAAATGTAAGCTAGGTCTAGAGTTGCTGGTGGCAGTGTTGCATCTGTCCAAGAGGGGGAGGAGGCAGTTTTTCTCAATCACATGCACTCTGAGAATTGTGATCACTTCAGGGTTAGTCACTTACTCAGTCACTGTTTACTGAGTCCCTGTTTATAACCAGAAAGGGTGACCACTGTCCCAGTGATTTAATGCTAAGTAATTATGTGAAAGTTCCTAAATACAGAGTTGGATGTTTGAACAATGATCTGCATTTTTCCAACATGATCATATGTAATTAGCCTACAGTAACTAGCATTATAGATCAATGCTTTTAGCTACTTACAGCAAAGGAGACTGGCAGGATATGAAACAAGGTGGGTGAAGTTTATTTTTATTATTTATTTCATTTATATTAAGTTTAAATTTACTATATTTTATTGAACCAAGCTTTCTGAATTACACAGCTCTTCTGGTGACTAAAAGAACTCTGTTAATTGTCTCTCACCAACAGAAGTTGGTCCCATAAAAGAGATTACTTCACCCACCTATCTATAATATACTTACACCACCACAGCTACAGCCCCATGGCATAGACCTAAGATATAACAGCAGAAGGCTGGTTCATTAAGGAGGGTAGAAAATAGGTACTTCAGCCAGTGGAGACTAAATGATGACAATTGTAACTAACCCCAAGGACTCGACTGATACCTACATCTCTTTTCATGTGTGTTCCATACTGTGCAGGTTAATGAAACTCAAATTTTATCCCAGACCATGAAAATGGCAAAGCTGTGTAAGTATTTTGTGCTTTCAGAAAATATAGCCAACATATTGAGGAAAGTCCCTCTACCAGAAGTCAGATATTTGGGCCCTATGACCCAAGATCTGGAGCCAGTGACAGGAAAAGGAAAGCCCCTCTTAACCCTTTAATACTAGGACGACAGCAGTGGGGCACTGATGCAGCATTCTCCTCCAGAGCACCAGGACTGACCCAGCTGATTGGAAAAAAAACAGACCTGTGGGGTGAGAGTTTGAAACACCTCTGCCCCAACCTCCCACCTAAGAAAACGTCAGTTCTCATTTGTGCACTGAACTGAGCAGGGGACCCTTCCCTCTGCTGTGGGCACCACTGACTCCTCTAACCACTTTTCATTTGGACATTCATTCCTCTCACCATATTGGCTTCTCAGCTTTTCCCGGTCTCCATTGCAAGTCTTGGTCACCCTGGCTTCCCATCAAAGTCCACGTCCTCTCTTCCTCTTGCTCCCTCGTGCTTTTGAGATGCATACTTGATTTGCTGGCTTGAACCTGATTAGTTTGTATGTTGTAGCTTTTTGTTCAAACTCTCTTGCCAAGTCTTCCTATACGTTTGGAAAGCTCCTAGTGCAGTCAAGCACTACACAAGGATATTAGTAGCATTAGTTAATCCCTACCAAACAGCACTAGAACTAAACTTTGAACAGTAATGTTGCAGTTAAGATTTGATTTTCCTTTTTCTGAAGATTCTGACTGTATCGGAGAGCTTTAGCTATTTGCTTGTTGATTTTTACATTTACTATCATTTGCTACTATTTGGAAACGCTGTCACAGTAGTGACATCTGCTGGGAAGGTCTGGAACAACCAGGTGGTGTCAAACACTTTTAAAAAAAAAAAAAAAAAAAAGTACAGGTCCCTTTTCTGTAAAATGCGCAAAGAGGAGGCAATGTACTACATGCATTCATTTTCATCATTCTGCTTCTACCAAAGATGTGTATACAGCTTTATTAGAGGAGAGAAAGTACATACTTCACCTGAGAACAGTGTGCCCCTCTAATTTTATGCCTACCCATGGGTGGAATAAATTTTATGTGCACCAAGTTATATGGGCATGTGCACCACCAATAGAAACATGTTGCATTGCATGCTGTTAATCAGCTGGACAGCACCTGAATCTCTCCAGGATGGCCACCCAAGTGCTCTGAAGCAGGTTTCCCTGTAAGCTAAATATTCAGAAGACTTGCAGCTCTGCACTAACGTAACTGAAACCTAAGGTCATGTTTTACAGCATCGTGCTCCCTGCAAACAGCAGGAAGAATCCAGACCCACACACTGATGCACAGCTGGCTGGATGGGAGTGAGGGAGCCCTTTTCAGAGACAGACCAGAACTGGATATAGGCTGAAATAGGTGGACCAGTTTTCTGAGGTGGTAGAGAATCCTCTGCAGGTACATGGCTACAGTGACTTAAAGCACCAGCTCTAGAGGTCAGGAAGGGACTGCCTGTTCTGTAGGGTGGTGGTCATCTGCTGGGATTGTCTTAGTCAGTTCTCTGCCATTTCAAGGGTTCTGGCAGTGGTGACGCTTTGGCTTCTCGCTGTTCATTGCCGGTGACAGTTCAGTTTAGTTTCCCGAGGACTGAAGTATTTTGGTCTAATGTGGTATTTGGGTAAAATCTTAGCCTTTGTCACCACTTCTAAAATTGAAGCATAGCCACAGTAGTGCTTTATAGTGAAAGTATGGCCAAGGAGCGTTCCCATCACTGTGTAAACCACCTCCACAAGGGAGCAGCTAAACAGCAGTCAGAGCCCATTTATACTGGTGTGCTGGTTCACTCTCTTGAGCCAGAAAGTTACAATGCAGTGAAGTGATAGCATAGACTTAGCCAAACGCTCTGTGCTGTATAAGAGGTCAGATTATCTAAGTCTATGGTGGAAAAGAAGAGGCATAAGGCAAAAGGCTCCCTTTGTAAAGGTACCTACTGAAACTGGCTCCCAGCAGACCAGGGATGGAAGGTTATAAGGCTTTAAAGACCAAGTCTTGCATGGTTGTGGGGACTTTTGTTTTGAGACAATTTCTGCCTCTTAAATTGAAATATCAACTTCAGCAAGCAACACTCTCATTGCAATAGGTTCCTGTCACTTGCCTAATCACCATTTTTATGCATGTCCTAACTGCTTCTTAACCAGAGTTCAGTTTTGTTTCTAATTGTACTAATACTTTTTTAGCCTCCCCCTCACTCCCACTCCTTCCTACCCACTTTGCTCTAAATCACATGAGAAGGAAACCACTCTGTGCCTCGCCACTTGTTGATTAAATATTAAAAGAAAGGGACCTAGTTTTCATAGAAAAGCAGTGTGTGCAACTTGGGGGAGGGTGTGAGACTGCCAACCAGTGTCTGCCGTGGGATGAAACTGATGGGATGCCAGATGTTGGACTATCCAGGACCTCACCCAGAAATAAAAGTGGGGGAAATATTTCTAGAGTTCAAGATTCTAGGCCAGTTGGGTGAGAAATGATTAACTTGGAAGGGCCTTTCATGTAACAGGCTCTGATTAACTCAAAAAGGCCAGGAAAGAGTTTCTAGGAGGCTGCTATGAAGGACACTGTACCCAACAAAACATTATATTTAAAAAAAAACCACTAACCAACTCTGCCTCAAATCTAATATTTAGCATTGTGGTAGCTTGAGCTAGTGGGGCATTCTCCCATTAATAAAGGTTGCACCTCATATTGTAACTTACCTGAAAATCTTACATGAGTTGATCAGTAAATGCATCCATTAATCTTCCATCACAACACGCCTAAAGACCATGTGACTCAAGGCTGGTATTCTTGGTGAATATTGAGAAGTTCATACTAGCCAGAATGGCTAAGCTACAGGATGATTGCTATGGAGATTCTCTGACTGAATCAATTACTTTTTAAGTCTTCTCATTTTATATTTTCAGCTGCGGCAATGCTGTGGGAAGTGGGTCAGAGCAGGCTTATTTTCATTATAACACTGTTTCACATTTTGCTCTAGTAGACCACTGGTTTTCTGCTCTTTTACTGAGTGAGTTTGAATTCACTGATGGCTCGGTGTAATGAGAAGCATGTAGAAGCTAGTGACAGGGCAATGATTTATTCCATGAGTCTGAGCTCCTCTTTTGGTTCTTTAAGAAATCAGTGGGTGTTGAACTTCTAAAATACTATCTAATTGACTGAATGTACCAAATGCTTAGGCAAGTATATGTAATGTATGATTGGCTCACAAATCATCTGTTGTAACTGTTGCTTAGAACAGCTGCAATTCACAGGGGTGTAGGATTTCCTAAGTTCATAAGGTATTGCTTCTGCTCCCTGCTTAGCTGATTTGTCACTCTTTATTTAACCTTCTGGTGCAAAAGTCTGTCACTCCCTATTTCTGACACTTTGTTCCCATGAACAAAAAATTTGCTCATAAAATGTTAATGGGAAGTGAATAAAAGCAGTCAGGGGGAAGAGAAGGGGTTGTTATTCAAGGGACTGCAAGCAAATATTGTCTTGCAGTAGTTGCAGTATCTGGATAAGGGGTGTACGTCATTGCACCAGTATGACAAATAAGGCAAATGCTGAAAATGAATCGGGTGGAAGCGAATTAAGTGCCACTGTGAGTTGTGGGTTTTTTTAAGCTGTGGAAAAAGCAGTTATGGCACAAATATCATTGTCTGATGTGTCATCAGATAATTGGCAGAAGTTGTAATAAGAAAGTTGCATAAATAATCAGAAATTGAGCATGAAAAACAAGAGCAATAGGGGATCCAGCAACAGCCATTTCTTAGGTTTAACATGATAACGTGCATAGAGGACCATGTTTGTGGGTGTCACCAGTGTGCATTGGAAATGCTGACTGGCTGAGCATAAACCTATTGGTATCAGTCCAGCTCCTGAAATGACAGGAATAAAAATACCAGTCAGTGATGAGGTTTCATGCTAGATGTGGAAAGGAAAGAGGGCTCAAAAGTCAGCTACCAAAATCTAGCTACAAGGACAGATGAGTCACCTCCATCAGGGCTGCAATACAACAAAGCATCTCAGTTGTGGTTTGGAGATCAGAAAAAGTTATAAATCCTGAAGCAAACACTAGTTGTTAGAAAACACACAGTCAATTATTTATGGGTAGATGACTGAGCTAAAGGTGTTCTTGCACAACTGTGAGCTGCTCACCTCCTTCCTTTGTGCCCAGTGCAGCACTCTAAGTGCTGACCTTGTCCATGAAGACAGGCAAAAAAAAATGTAACTAAGTACGTCTTCAAGATGGGCATCCCTGATGGTGCTCCACCTTAGGTGTCTTCACGCTGCAATGCACCTGGACAGAAGGTTTTTCTTGGCAGTGTCTGACTGCTAGCTGGCACATGTACACAGCGCTCCTTGTGCTAGAGGGTTAATGCGCACGTGCAAGATATGCTCCCCTCAGTTCCTTCTTTGCTGTCCCCAGCGATGGTCAGAGCCCACAGTGCACTCTGCGGGCCTCCTCGGAGGTGTGGATAACAACCACTTTTCTTTGACTCTTTTTACCTTTTTGTCTTTTATTTAAGCTACCATTTGATTTTTATTTTTTTTGAACATCTCTAAAGAAAAAAAAACAGTCAGTTTTCTCTCCTCAGTTTTTACCTCAGCCTGCCCTCGCGCAGCGGAGGCACACTTCTTTCCCCTCGTAATCTCTTACTTTTGAACAGCTTTTCTCTTCAATGTTTTCCCCAAGGGGGGTGGTTCTTTTCAAAAGCTGGTTTTTTTTCTTCAGACTGCCAAATGCACTTCAGACATGCACTCTCCCTGCTTCTACTGTCTGGCAAACGCAGTGCAGTTTACTGTCACTTGGAGAACACTAGTATCGGAGGGGTAGCCATGTTAGTCTGGATCTGTAACAGCAACGAAGGGTCCTGTGGCACCTTGCAGACTAACAGAAAAGTTTTGAGCATGAGCTTTCGTGAGCACAGACTCACTTCATCAGATGCTGGTCTTGGAAATCTGCAGGGCCAGGTTATTCCAAGACCAGCATCTGATGAAGTGAGTCTGTGCTCACGAAAGCTCATGCTCAAAACTTTTCTGTTAGTCTATAAGGTGCCACAGGACCCTTGGTTGCTGTTGGAGAACACTGTGATGCTTGGGGCTAGGAGAGCCGGGAGTTTGTTCATCAAACTGACCTCCTTAAGTCCTCCCTCAGACCAATGCCTCACTTCCCTAGAAACACAATGCACAGATGAGGGCCAACAGATCCTCCTCAGCAGCTGGAGAACTTCCACACACAACACTCACCTATATAAATAGTGCCGATTCTCCACCTGTCTCACCTTCACAACCTCAATCTGTCTTCTGCTCCTTTGCCATAGATTCTGCAATACATAAGCTTAAAAATTTGGGGTTCTTGCTCCATTCCCTCCAGGTTAACCTCTCTGCCATAACTTCCTTATACCAGCCAATGGACAGCAAATCCATATTTGCACATCCCAGAACTAAAGAAGTTCCTCAAGGGTCTGCAGAAATTTTACCCCCCCAATTAAATCTCTGGTTCTTCTACGAGTGTCCCCGTGGGTGCTCCACAATAGGTGTCGGGCTCGCCCCGGCACCGCAGATCGGAAACTTTCCAGCAGTTTCTCCTGGACCACGCATGCGCCGGCTCCCTTGTGCATCCCCAGCCACGTGCGCGATCCGGTCCCCGCCAGTTCCTTCTCAACCGCCATCAGCTGCAGACGGAATCTGCTCAGGCTACAGCCAGAGTCAGCTTAGTTAGAGTTTTTTTAGTGTAAACTGTTTTTTTTTCTTGCAAAAAAAAAAGGAGAAAAAGAAGAAAGGACAAAAAAAATATATATATAAAGATTTAGTAAAGAGAGAGAAGAGCGGAGAAGACGCGGGGACGTGAAGGCCAGTAGGCCTCCGGCCACGGTGGGCTGCGGTCCGCGAAAGGGGAACAGGCACAAATCTAGTGCTAAGTACCCTATTAACAACTCAAAGACTCACTGCGATGTCCTCTTCAGGATTCAAAAAGCGTGAGTCCTGCCGCGAAGCTATGCCGGCCTCCGATGGGCATAGTCAATGCATTAGGTGCCTGGGAGAATCACACATTACCCAGAAGTGTTCCCATTGTGCAAAGCTCACAGCCAGGGCCAGAAAAGACAGAGAAATGCGGCTGAAAATGCTGTTGTTTGATAAGGACCTCCAGCCCGATGTGCCGGAGAGGCCTCAATCGGAGGGACCCCCTGGTCTCCATAAAAGGAAGGTGGCTTCCCTCACTCCCTTGGTGCAGAAATGGAGGAAGCTCTCTCCAGCCCGATCCCTGCCGGCGGTCACAGTGAGTGGGACGGGCGTAGCACACAGCCCCCAGCCGCAGATACAAACAAGCGGCAGCGCAGCAGCGCACGTGGCAGAGGCTGAGCCTCCGATTGCTAAACAGCCGGCACGCACAGCTCCCAGAGCGGCGGCCAGGCAAGCACCGGAACCGGCGGCACCGCCACAAGTGGCACCGACCCCCGCGGCGCCAGCGATGCAGGGCCAACAGGCACGCAGCCTGCAGGCACCAGAGGACGTTATCCGTGTGGCACCGCAGCTGAGCGTGCCGAGCGCGGCGCCGACAGCGGGGCCAACATCCCCGGCACGGGAGTGGGTGGTGCCAGCCCTGCAGGGGAGGGGTAAGGCAAGAGCAAAAACCTGGCACCGTAGCCCTTCTCCGGACAGGGCTGCAATGCTACTCTCAACAAGCCCTCCCCTTACGCTGCGCACACCACCCAGAAGACATGGGTCTCCTCCAGACTACCCAGAGCTGCCTCCTCCGTTCCTCCAACCAGCGTCACCATGGCTTGGGCCACCTTCGCCTTTTCTGGGATTGGATCCCTTGGAGTACTATCACAAACCAGTTTCACCACTGTCTGAATCATCGCGGAGATCTCGCTCTCGCAGCACCGGGGGTACGCACCCCGAGAGTGGTCCAGGTCTCCATCCCAGGAACCATGCCCGTGCTGCCATGGTCACTCGTACCATGCTGGGCACAGACACCCCAGGCATACACCTAGGGGGAGGTCCCCCCCGAACATCCAATACCCCCGTGGACACTCTCGGACGGGGACAGAAACACAGTTGTCTCAAGGGGAGTTGATTTTGGAACCCCGAGACTTTCCTTCGCAAGCCTCTAGCAAGCAGGTGTACCATCGATCGCAAGAGCCTGAGAGTTCGAGGGAGGCTTACCCTGGTGGTTCCTCCTTGTCCTCCCCCGACGAGGCTACGGCCCCTGGGGACATTGCTCCACCGGACGACCTCAAACAGTTTCAGGAGATGTTTAAAAGGGTGGCTTTCATGCAAGGCATCCAAACAACAGAGGTACAGGAGAAGCATCACAAACTCCTCAAAAATCTGAGACCCCCGGCTTCATCCAAAATCACTATCCCGCTCAATGAAGCCATCATGGAGTCAGCCACTACCATATGGAAGACCCCGGCTTCTGCTCCACCTACAAACAAGAGAGCAGATAAGAAATACTTCGTCCCAGCGAAGGGCATGGAGTTCCTTTTTAGTCACCCACAACCAAATTCATTGGTGGTAGAATTGTCTCAGCAGAGATCAAAGACTTCCCAGTACAAAGCGGGGGGTACGGACAGAGATGCCAAGAAGCTAGAGCTGTTCGGCAGAAAGGTATATTCCTCCTCCACCCTGCTGTTGAGAGTGGCAAATTATGCAGCACATCTAGCGAACCATAATTTCGACAATTACTCCAGGCTTACTTCTCTCATGGATTCGCTTCCGGAAGATAAGAAGCCGGTGCTGAAGGCAATTGTGCAAGAGGGCTACGCAGCTTCGAGGACAGGAGTCCAGATCGCCCTGGACGTGGCAGACACGGCGGCACGCTCAACGGCTACAGCAGTGGTCATGCGCAGGGAATCCTGGCTTCAGACATCGGGTATCCCGAGGGATTTGCAGGCGAAGATTGTTGATCTCCCCTTTGACACGCAGAAGTTGTTTGCAGATTCAACCGATTTGGTCCTTCACTCCAGTAAGGACTCAAGAGCTACACTCAGAACCCTGGGTATTTATACCCCTCCATACAGGAAGAAAAAGTATTACCCTCAACAAAGACGATACCCATACCAACCACAGCGTGCTCAGTACCAACGGGGCTACGACCAAGGGCGACATCAACAGCAGCAACAGTATAGAACTCCTAGGCGATGTTCCCAACAAAGCTGTGCATCCTCAGGGCAGGCCCAAAGGCAACAAGTTTGACGGGCAGGTCGAGGGCTGCACTATCACTACCATCGCGCAATGCCATCTCCAGCTAATGTTCCATCATCGCCTCTGACTGTTCCACCCCCATAGGCAAAAGATTACCACAGACAAATGGGTACTGGAGATCATAGCCACGGGTTACGCGATCCCCTTCCAGTCGCTCCCACCGCTGAAACCTCCGCCCAGGCCCCACCTCAGGGATGCTTTCCATGAGGTGAGGCTCAAACAGGAGGTTGGACCACCTTATGTTCATAGGGGCGGTGGAAAGAGTGCCGGAGCGATTCCAGGGGAAAGGTTTTTATTCACGATACTTCCTTACAGAGAAGAAAACAGGAGGCTGGAGGCCCATCTTAGATCTTCGGGGCCTCAACCGGTACTTGCGCAAACATTTTCAGATGATCACAGTTGCCTCTCTACTCACGGCACTGGACGATGGAGATTGGTTTGCAGCCCTCGACTTACAAGATGCGTATTTTCATATAACGATCCACCTGGCACACAGACGCTTTCTCCATTTTATGGTCGGCAAGGAGCATTTCCAATACAAGGTTCTTCCGTTTGGCCTCTCCTCGGCCCCCAGAGTCTTTACCAAAACCCTGGCAGTGGTGTCAGCCTACCTGCACAGACAAGGGGTATTTATATTCCCATATCTGGACGACTGCCTACTGAAAGGGGCCTCGAAGGCAGAGGTACTACGCATGATACGCGTAACAGCAGACACGTTTTCTTCGCTGGGCCTGGTCATCAACCTCGCAAAGTCCAAGACCGACCCCACACAAGACATAGAGTTCATAGGGGCAAGTATAAACTCTATTACAGCAAGGGTCTATCTACCCGACGCCCGCTTTCACGCCATCAGTTCGCTGGTGCAAGTCATTACATACAGCCCCACGGTGCTGGTCTTAACGTGCTTGCAGCTGCTAGGCCACATGGCGGCGGCAACGTTTGTGGTGCAGAACGCCAGATTGCATATGTGCAGCCTGCAACATTGGCTGGAGAGCGTCTACAAGCTGGCATCCCACAATGTCCGCAGGGTGGTGTCGCCCACGACAGAGGTGCGCAGATCCCTGCAGTGGTGGGTAAACCCCAAGAACATGCTGACAGGGGTACCCTTTCACCAACCACAAATCTCTATTTTTCTTACTACAGACGCTTCCCACATAGGATGGGGAGCTCACATCGGCGACAAAGTGATGCAAGGACTATGGTCCCCTATGGAACAATCACTGCACATAAATATACTGGAGCTCAGAGCAGTGTTCAATGCCTGCAAACACTTTCGAGACCACATACAAGGCAAAGTAGTCGGGATCAATACAGACAATACCTCCACCATGTTTTATATAAATCGACAAGGAGGAGCTCGATCCCGTGCCCTATGTGCGGAAGCAATGCGGCTGTGGAACTGGTGCATCGCCAACAATATAACGTTGAAAGCCTCGTATTTGCCTGGCGCTCACAACGTGAAAGCAGACCAGCTGAGCAGGTGCTTTGCACTCATGCACGAATGGCAGATCCGTTCCGATCTGCTACGACCGATCTTTTCACACATGGGCGTTTCCTCAGATAGATCTGTTTGCCACTCAGCACAACAAGAAGTGCCCCCAGTACTGCTCCAGGGCAGGATTGGGGCGGGGGTCCCTGGGGGACACATTCGATTTCATGGAAGGGCCCCCTACTTTACGCGTTTCCCCCCACAGTGCTCACCCACAAGGTCTTGTAGAAAGCCAGAAGGGAGAGAGCACCCACACCCTCAAGGCCCAACGTGGGATCGACAGCAATGGTTCCCCTTGCTTCTGCACATGTCAGACCACCCACCGCTCCCCCTTCCGGTGGCACCAGACCTACTCATGCAGGCCCAGGGGTCCATAGTGCACCCACACCCTCAAGGCCTGCGCCTACAAGCATGGCTAATCCATGGCTCAGCTCCCTAGAGAGCACATGTATGGAGGGAGTACAGCAAGTCCTGGAGAGTAGCGGAAGGACCTCCACCAGGAAGACCTACAAGCAGAAATGGACTCGATTCACTGCATGGTGTTCTGCCAAGCAGTTAGCTTCCCTTGATGTTCCTATACCTGTAATACTAGAATACTTACTGGACCTCAAGAGGGGTGGGCTTTCCCTATCTTCACTAAAGGTCCACCTCGCCGCTATATCTGCTTTTCAGCATGAAGAGGAGGGGCCCACGGTATTTGCCCATCCTATTGTTACCAGGTTCCTCAAGGGGCTGGTAAACCTGTACCCCCCTCGGAAACCGCTTCCACCGTCGTGGAACTTGGACCTGGTGCTCAGCACACTAATGGGCCCACCTTTTGAACCCTTAGCCCCAGTTCCCCTACGTCTCCTTACGATAAAAACAACCTTCCTCCTTGCAATCACATCAGCTCGCAGGGTGAGCGAGCTCGCAGCAGTTAGGGCAACGCCACCCTGCACAGTATTCTCAAAGGAGGCGGTAACCTTACGGCTGCACCCGGCCTTTGTTCCAAAAGTTTCTTCAGAGTTCCACCTTAACGAACCTATAGTTTTACCCTCGTTTTACCCGAAGCCTCACAGCTCTGGCAAGGAGGCACGCCTACATCTCCTGGACGTGAGGAGGGCGTTGGCCTTCTACATAGACAGAACTAAGTCCTTCCAGAAAACAGACAGACTTCTAGTCTCTCTCGCTCCCAGGTTGAAAGGAGAGGGTCTCTCTTCACAGAGAATCTCAAAGCACATTGTGTCCTGTATAAAAATGTGCTACGAACTTCGAAAGACTCCTTTGCTGGCCCCGCCTAGGTCTCATTCCACCAGGGCGGTGGCGGCGTCAACAGCCTTTATCAAGGGCATCGCGTTAAAAGACATCTGTAAAGCAGCAACCTGGTCATCCTATGACACCTTCGCCAAGCATTATGCTCTGCACCGGGTATTCGAAGAGGATACCCGTCTGTCGACTGCAGTCCTTTCAGGGGCAAGCTGCACATAAACTGATTACCCACCTCCTTACTTGGGTTACTGCTGGGTAGTCACCTATTGTGGAGCACCCACGGGGACACTCGTAGAAGAAAGAGAAGTTACTCACTGTAGTAACGATGGTTCTTTGAGATGTGTCCCCGTGGGTGCTCCACCACCCGCCCATCCTCCCCGCTTTGGATCTCTGTTTGGTGTTTTTCAGGAGCATCCGAGGCGGTTGGTCAAGGAACTGGCAGGGACCGGATCGCGCATGTGGCCAGGGATGCGCAAGGGAGCGGCGCGCGCCAGTGCATGCGTGGTCCAGGAGAAACTGCCGGAAAGTTTCCGATCTGCGGCACTGGGGCGAGCCCGACACCTATTGTGGAGCACCCACGGGGACACATCTCAAAGAACCATCGTTACTATGGTGAGTAACTTCTTTTTCTGGCATGGGACCTCAATTTAATTCCGAGGGCTTTAACTCGTAAACCTTTTGAGCCCGCAGCAACCTGTTGCATACTCCATCTATCCATGAAGGTCATGGGAAGAACATCCATCAGAGGAGTCAGCAAAATTGCTGTTCTCAGGTCAGACTCACTTGTCACGACCTTCCATAAGGATAAGGTAGTCCTTTGACCTCACCCAAGGTTGCTGCCAAAGATACCCTTGAACTGTAAGGGAGCTATTATCTTACCTGTCTTCTTCCCCAAGCCTCTTGCCAATCAAACTGAGACCACATTTCACACCCTCCATGTACAGAGGGCCATTACATTCTATCTGCAAAGAACCAAACAAATGTAAAAAAAAAATCAACAGGTTATTCATATCAATTACCGAACAATCCCAGGAACTCCTCATCTCCTCCTAGAGGATCTCTAAATGGATAGTTGAATGCATGAGAACAGCATATTTCACCTTTGGTAAAGAATTACATGAGCAACTTTTTGCACATTCAGCCAAGGCCATGGCAGCATCAACAGCCTATGTGCAGAGCACCTCACTCTCCCATGTATGCAAATTGGCTCGCTGGTTGACTACTCACATCTTTACCACTCAGTAGGCCCTTGATTCCTACGGGTCCAGACAAACTGCATTTGGACATAGCATCCTTTCTGTGCCTCAAAGGGTCAGTACACAGTCCAAAGCTCCCACCACCAGTGACTAGACTGCTTTTAGTAACCTAAGGTGGCGCACCCTCAGGGACACCCCTTACTGTGGAGGGTGAGTAACTGCAGTTCTTTGAGATGGGTGTTCCTGGGGGGATGCTCCACCACCCACACTTCCTCCCCTCTGTTGCGGTGTCATTTGAGCCTAGCTAGCTCAGTTGTTAGAGCATCAGACTTTTAACCTGAGGATCCAGGGTTCAAGTCCCTGGTCAAGTAAGTCGTCCTCTCCTGCTTGTGGAAGCTCCCAGTGTGGCTCCATGGAGCTGGCCCCTTTCCTGCTCGTTATTTTTCAATGGGGAGGGATAGCTCAGTGGTTTGAGCATTAGCCTGCTAAACCCGGGGTTGTGAGTCCAATCCATGTGGAGGCCAGTTAGGGATTGGGCAAATAGATGTCAGGGATGGTGCTTGGTCCTGCCAAGAGGGCAGGGGACTGGACTAGATGACCTCCTGAGGTCCCTTCCAGTTCTAGAAGCTGTGTATCCCCAATTACAATTTCCATGATTTCTGGGGCAGAAAAGGAACTGAGGGGAGCGCATCTCACACATGCATTACCCCTCTAGCACGAGGAGCGCTATGCACTTGTGCCAGCTAGCTGTCCACCACTGCTAAGAAAAACCTTCTGGCCAGGTGTGCTGCAGTGCAAAAACACCTCAGACAGAGCACTTGCAAGGACACTTATCTCAAAGAACAGTAGTTACTGCAGAGGGTGAGTAAGCCTCTCTTCCGCTTTTTCCATATCATCTGTTTCTAGGTGGCTTTGCCCATTCAATAAGGTTCTCATACCTTCCCTGACCACCTTCTTGTTGCAAACATACCTGTGGAAACCCTTCTTCTCTTTCACGTCCCTTGCTTGCCTGCAACTCCAACTTTGCTGTGGCCATCCTGATTACACACCTGATTGCTCAAAAAATGTTTTTACATTCCTCCCTAGTCATTTGTCCATGGTTCCACTTCTTGAAAGCTTCCTTTTTTGTAACAAAGAGGAAGCTGTGCTAGTCTATACACTATCAAAACAAAAAGCAGTCAAGTAGCACTTTAAAGACTAGCAAAATGGTTTATTAGGTGAGCTTTCGTGGGACAGACACACTTTTTCAGACCATAGCCAGACCAGAACAGACTCAATATTTAAGGCACAGAGAACCAAAAACAGTAAGCAAGGAGGACAAATCAGAAAAAGATAATCAAGGTGAGCAAATCAGAGAGTGGAGGGGTGGGGGGGAAGGTCAAGAATTAGATTGAGCCAAGTATGCAGACAAGCCCCTATAGTGACTCAGAAAGCTCCCATCATGATTTAAACCATGTGTTAATGTGCCAAATTTGAATATAAAAGCCATGAGCTGGCTATGGTCTGAAGAAGTGGGTCTGTCCCACGAAAGCTCAGCTAATAAACCATTTTGCTAGTCTTTAAAGTGCTACTTGACTGCTTTTTGTTTCCTTTTTTGTGTTTAAGCTCACTGAAGATTTCTCCATTAATCCAAGCCAGATGCGTGCCATGTTTTCTATTCTTTCTGCACATTGGGATGGCTTGTTCCTGCTTCTTCATCAAGGGTTCTTTAAAATTCTGCCAGCTCTCCTGACCTGCTTTCTCCCTCATATTAGCTTCCCAGGGGATCCTGTGCATCAGTTGCCTGAAGGTGTCAAGCTCTGCTTTTGACTCATCTCATAGTGACTGCTTCTGAGGTTACCACCTATTTCTACTGCCCATAAGAAGTGGCCATACTGGATTGGACCAAAGGTCCATCTAGCCCAGCATCCTGTCCCCCCAGCAGTGGTCAGTGACAGGTGCCCCAGAAGGAATGAAAAGAACAGAACCAAGTGATCTCCTTTCTCCCATTCCCAGCTTCTGACAAATGGAGACTAGGGACACCACTCCTAGCTAATAGCCATTGATAGGCCTATCCTCCATGCATTTATCTAGTTCTTTTTTTGAACCCTGAGAAAGTTCTGGTCTTCACAAGATCCTCTAGAAAGGCATTCCATAGGCTGACTGTGTGTTGGGTGAAGAAGTTCTTCCTTCTTTTTTTTTTGTTTGTTGTTTTGTTCTTAACTTGCTAACTATTAATTCCATTTAGTGGCCCTGTGGTTCTTTTCTTAATTTACTTTCTCCACACCAGTCATGATTTTACAGACCTCTACCACATCCCCCCATCAGTCTTCTCTTTTCTAAGTTGAAAGTCCAAGTGTTTTTAATGGCCACATATGGCACCCATTCTAAAAACTTAATCATTTTTGTTGCCCTTTTCTGAACTTTTTCCAATGCCACGATATCTTTTTTGAGATGAGATCGCATCTGTACACAGTATTCAAGATATGGGTGTATTATGGATTTATATAGCAGCAATAAGATATTCTGTCTTATTCTCTATTCCTTTTTAATGATCCCTAGCTTTCTGTTTGCTTTTTTGACTGCTCCTGCACATTGAGTGGATGTTTTCAGAGAATTAGCCACAATATCTTTAAGATCTTGCTCTTGAGTGGTAATTGCTAATTTAGTCCACATCATTTTGTACATATATTTAGGGTTATGTTTTCCAATATGCATTACTTTGCATTTATCAGCATTAAAATTTATCTGCCATTTAGTTGCCCAGTGATCTAGTTTTGAGAGATCATTTTGAAGCTCTTCACAGTCTGTTTTGGTCTTAAATATTTTGAGCAGTTTACTGTCATCTGAAAAGTTTTGCCATCTCGCTGTTTACTCCCATTCTCCAGATCCTTTATGAATATGTTGAATGGGATTCGTCCCAGTACAGATTTCTGAAGAACATAATTAGTTACCTCTCACTATTCTGAAAACCTACCATTTATTCCTATCATTTGTTTCCTATCTTTTTAACATGTTATCAATACATGAGAGGCCCTGCCCTCTTTTCCCATGACAGCTTACTTTGCTTAAGAGCCTTTAAAGAAGGAATTTGTCAAAGTCTTTCAGGAAATCTAAGTACACAATATCCACTGGATCCCCATTTTCCATATGCTTATTGACCCCCATCTCAAAGACTTCTAGTAGATTAGTGAGGCATGATTTCCCCTTACAGAAAACATGAACTCTTCAGAACTCTTGAGTGAATTTCATCTGGTTCTGGTGACTTTCTTACCATTTAGTTTATTAATTAGTTCCAAAACCTCCTCTAATGGCACCTCAACTTGGGACAAAGAATGGCTTGGGTGGGGGGGATCTCCTTAACATCCTCAGTCATGAAGACTGCTACAAACAATACCTTATTGACCTTCAGCATCTAAATTATCCAGTTGCCCCACTGGTGATTTAGAAGCCTGCTTCTGATGTACCTAAAAACCTTTTGTTATTACTTTTTGAATTTTTTTGCTAGCAATTCTTAAAATTCCTTTTTTGGCCTTTTCTAATTATATTTTTATACTTCATTTCACTGAGATCATACTCCTTTGTAGTGCTTTTTTCTTTTTTTTTTTAAAAAAAAGTGGTGGAACTCAAGCCCTGACACCAAGGCCAATGCCCCCACACATGCGAGGGCCCAAACTCCCTCCCTCGGTGGGGCTTAGCTACTCCATGCAGGGCCAGAATTGTTTCCCAGCAGCTTAACTGCCCCGTGCAGCTTAGTGACCCCCCTAGTTGGACCCGAGCCATCCCCTGGGTGGCTTAGCTCCCCTCCCTGCATGGGCCTAAGCCACCCCTTGTACAACTTAACTGCCTGCCGGCAGAGCCCAAACTGCTGCTCCACAGGGCCCAAGCCACCTCCAGATGGCTTTATTGCCTCCTATGTGGTGTCCAAGCTGCGCCCCAGCACTTAGCTGCCCCCCTTGTAGCTTTTACTTTTAGCACTCTAATCTGTTTGACTAACCTCATTTTTGTATAGTTACCCTTTCTAAAACTGAATGCCACAGTGTTGTGCTGCTGTGGTATTTTCCCTACCAAATGGAAGTTAAATTTAATTATATTATGGCCATTATATCCAAGTAGTCCAGCTATAGTCACCTCTTGGACTGGATATCACGCTCCACTTAAGGAGTAAATCAAGAAATGTCTCTCCTCTTGTGGGCTCAAGAGCCAACTACTCCAAGAAGCAGTCATTTCAGGTGTCAAGAAACCTTCTCTGCCTCCCACATGAGGTGATGTGTACCCAGTCAATATGGGGATATCTGACATACCCCTGAATTTTGTTTGTTTGTGTTTATAACCTCTCAGTTCTCCCTTAGTATTTTGCAGTCGTATCACTGTACTGGTCAGGTGGTTGATAATACATCCGTCCTGCTATATTCATATTATTAGAGATTATATGGAACAATTTGATTCAGTCAAAATTTTTACTTTGTATGAGTCTATGCTTTCTTTAACATACAGTGCTGCTCCCCCACTAGCAGGACCTGTTCTGTCGTTCCAAATTCTAGCTCCAGGCAAGCAGCACACTTACTGAGTTTTCTGATCTGACAGCAGCTGAATTACTCTGTCCCTCGTAAGAGGGAGTCCCCAACCACCATCACCCCCCCTCCTTTTATTGGGCGTGGTGGCTGTGGGACCTCCACTCTTAGAACAGTGCATCCAATGCCTTCCATTCTATGGGGTCATCTTCTGATACCTTCTCCTCAGATCTCTTTCCCCGCTTCAAAAGGGCCAATGCCCCTTTACCTCCAGAGAGATGGACAAATGATTTTCTATTGTTTATGGAAATTGCACAAAATAAATTAGCCTTCCTTTTTTCTAAAAGCAATGAACCTTGTCATAAACACACTAAATCACTCTGATAAATTTAAAATAGCATCTTTGTTTCAGTTTGTTAAATATGTAATATTCTGGAATGATTGCCATATATACTAGTCCATAAGCTGAATTTTTTGGTTAAAAAAAGTGAATGAAAGAATGAGGGTCAGCTTATGAATGGCTCAAGTTGGCTCCCAGGCTGTCAGGGAAAACTGTTGACGTGCTGGGCATTGTGTATACCTGGAGTGTCGGCAGAAACAGCCCTTTTCAGCTACCAGTGGCTGTTGTTCATTGGTCACCATCAATGGGAGTGCCAGAAAGTTCCTCAGCCTGTGCAGTTTTCCACAGCAATCATTGGCTGGGACCCACAAACCACAGCCCTTGGGATCTGAAGAATTGTGTGCCTGCCAATGCTCCAAGCACACACACCTCACACCTTGGCAGTCACTCAAGAACGAGGACGACGTCTATTTGTGAGTCTATTGATGGCTGATCAGGCAGATTCTGGAGCTGTAGGTCTTACCACAGAAGGGGCAGGTGCTGGTAACTGTTGGAAGGGTGTGGGTCAGTTTTTGGTGTTCTTTCCTCCTTCCCTGCCTCTCCTTGTCTTCACTGCAGCAGGACCTCTCAAATTGCACCACCCCCTCATGGATTACTGTTCTCCACCAGGGATGGGCTTGGGCAAGGTTCCCTCAAGCACGAACACCGTTGCTGCACTTTTTCATGTGTGACTTCCTTATATTGCTTCCACTGGCCCCCCGTGCTCCTCTGCCCTTCCTCCAACTTGGAAAACAGAATTTGTTTGGGGAGGTGCTGATCAGACATCTGAACCACATGAGCAGTCCAACAGTGTTGCTGGTGAATGATAATGGCTTCAATGCTGGTCATGGTCAACTCTTGCAGGATGCTAGTGTTCTTGTGCCTATCTTCCAAAGAGATATTTAGGATTCTCCTGAGGCAGCATTGATGATGTTGTTAAAGTGCATTTAAATGACACTTGTCTGTTGTCCAGGTTTCACATGCGCACAGTAGTGGTGGAACAACCACTGCATGGTATACAAGGGGCTTTGTCTTCAGATATATGTCCGAGGTCTCGAAGACCCTTTGTCTCAGGCAGGCAAAAGCGGAGCTTGCATGGCTCAGATGATGCTGGATTTTTGCATCAATTCACAGCACGCTAACAGTTTTTTGTCAGGCTGGGAGCTAATGTTTATTGACCCTGCTGTAGTTTCAAATTTGGAGTCAAAAGAAAAATAAAAGCCTTAGTAGCTGCATTTTAATGTAATCTAATGAAAAACCTATCTATAATAACTGAACAAATAAGTATTCACATCCCTTCAAAATTACAGGCAATGTTTTAAAGATCCAGTTACTGATTTGAAAGACTCATATTATTCTAATGTACTTATTTTAAAGCCTTAAAATCCTTCCAAGTCTGGATCAAGCTCCAGTTCACCAAACAGTTAATTAAACTCTGCTTCAGTCATAGCTGCTCCTTGCATTGTCATCGTAGATATCAGCAATGTCACCTTCAGCCTCAGAGTCCTTATCAGCCTCCGGATGCCCACACACTTGTCCAACTGAGCAACCAGGTTGATTGTGGGCTTCATAAGATTCCCACTTTGTCACTTGCCTCATGCCTGAGCACAAACAGTCAGACCACATTTTACATATCCTGTCTTGAAAAAGTTCATGTAGGCAGGCCTCAAGTGGCTGTAGAACAAAAGTTAAGCCTCTAGATATTACGGCCAAAATTGTTTTCATTTTTTGGCAACATGTTTCATCGCATCTGTCTTGTGTGCCCTGAATATGTCCCAAATAGGTACGGCAGGTTTCATGAGATGCTCCTGGTCTCTGAATCCCCTTCTTCCAGCCACTTGGTAGTCCAACTTTCCTCCATCCATCCTTTTTCATGGGCACATACAACAAGACCCACAGGAAATTTCATGTTTTTAGGCAAGGTTTTTCTGACTGGCATGACTTAGTTGGGGATTGATCCTGCTTGAAGCAGCAGACTGGCCTCTGACCTCCTGAGGTCCCTTCCAGCCCTAAAATTCTATGGTTCTATGAAGATTTTAAAAAATAACAGGAGGGAGCTTTGAGCCACAGGCCAAACATGATAAAACCACGGCTTTTTTTTTCCCACAGCCAGTGGTTTTAATTAAAACTGTGTTTTCACCAATGCCTTTTACTGTTCTGTTCCTAGGCAGCTCAACAATCGTTGAAGTTTCATCCATATTTCCTAGTTGTGACAGCTCAGGTGCATATTCTTTTCAATGTTTCATAAGACACCTTTGGAAAAATTCAGTTTTTTTCCTCCAGATCTCTTGGCAGCTTTTGTTCTGTCTTTGTTCACTCACAAGACAGAGACCATGGCGATTCATGAAGTGAGTACACCAACCCACTGATGCAACAGACATTGATGACTTTATTGCCTTGTATTTTTTGTCCTTCAACATTTGCAGAGCATGCAGATGAATTCCAGTTCTAATGAGAAGATAGCTATTTTGTTGAGATTCAACAACCCAATTTCTCTAGCCCAGGAAATTAAGCATGCCTCATTGGATATTTTTTTCTTGCTTCTTGGCATGTCTCTGAGTGATTTTTTTTTTTTTTGGCCATTCTTTGATCTCCTTTTCATTGATAAAGAAGTCACAAGCAGCAGCACGCTTAATGCTTGCTTCTGTATATTCAATAATTATGTCTGAACACTGCATCATAAGTAGACAATTTTTATTTCACCATTGTTTATTTTAAATACTAGTATGAAAATCTTAGAAAATAATTGTTATAGAGTTTGCAGGACTTTACCTAGGAATGTTACCTGCTCTGTCACTGTCATGTTATTTTTGTTCTTGTTCATTTTAAAGCAGCTCTGTAGATAACAGGCTATACATATTTTATTACAGATTACATTGATCCTGTGCATTATATTTTCAGATTGGATTGAGATTTAAGAAGTCTGGTGGTTGACATGCATGAAGAGATCAAATTACACAGAAACACCATAGCACTAAAGTAGCACTTTAAAGACTAGGAAAATAGTTTATTAGGTGAGCTTTCGTGGGACAGACGCACTTCTTCAGACCATAGCCAGACCAGAACAGACTCAATATTTAAGACACAGAGAACCAAAAACCTTACTGGTTTTGGTTCTCTGTGTCTTAAATATTGAGTCTGTTCTGGTCTGGCTATGGTCAGAAGAAGTGGGTCTGTCCCACGAAAGCTCACCTAATAAACTATTTTGCTAGTCTTTAAAGTGCTACTTGACTGCTTTTTGTTTTGATAGTGTATAGACTAGCACGGCTTACTCTCTGTTACCATAGCACTAACCGTAAGCTATAGAATATTGTGACATGCATGAGTCAAATTACATGAAGATCTGCAGCATCGCTCTTTTTGCATTCATTTCAAACCAATCTCCTCCACTAAACAAAGCCTTTAAATGGCTGCAGGACTGATATCAATAAAATTTTTTACAATCAATATATGTACCACGTGGGCTATAAACATAGGGTAGTTATAATCTAGGCTTGTTAGAAGAACAATAATAGAACAAACAATGCAGCTACCACTCAGAAAACTGAACTTTAGGGAAGCACATGTTTTTAATTGATTTGTTTGTGCACACAAATATTATTAATGTCCATATATTTTATTTACATTAATACACTGTACTTTATCTTGATTGTAAAAATAGTGATTACACAATTTAATTAAAAATAAAATGTGAGTACTTTGTAAGAAGATACTGAAGTAGGGGTCAGGAAATTCAGCTCCAAGCCTGTCAGGGGAAGCCACTGGCGCATCCAGGCATTTTGTGTACCTGGAGTGGCAGGAAACACAGACCCCCTTAACTATCTGTGACTGCAACTTGCCATTCCCAGCCAACAGGAGCAACAGGAAGCAGCATGGACTGCGGGACCTGCTGACCATCACCAGTTGGCCAGGAATAGTCAATTGCAGACACTGGAAGTTGCAGAGCTCTGTAAGTGCTGATGCATCAGGTAAACAAAATGTCCTGGCATGCCAGTAGTTTACCCTCATGGGCTGCGATGTGAAGTTTCCAAAGCACTGAAATGTAGGGTGAGTTTACTTGCTCTGACTCATTCATATCCACTTTTGACTGTTCATCTTGGGAGGGGTTGGCTTAAAAATGAATGAGCGAATAATTAAGTAAATACAGCATCTTATAAAGGTTTAAGAGTCCATTTGAAATATAAAACCACATTAGAAATGGTGATTAAGAAAATGAAAAGCAGAGAAAAGTTGTGTTGTATATTTAATCATATTTAGTCTTGCATTCAGCAAGACAGCTGACTTGTCCTTACGATAAAGTTTTTGCAAATAAATCTCTGACAAACTTCCAGTTATATATAAAAAAATCCATGACTAACACTTTTAATTTCCCAAATTTGGAGCATTTAATTAGATACCTCTCCATTTCCAGTCTTCCTAATCTGGCCGGCAGTGGAAAACATGTTCTATGTTCTTTAGAAAGAAAACTGTAGACGTGTTTTTCCCAAATGTCATCTGCTTCATTTGCACCCCAAAATTGTTCTCCAGCCTGGAGCCTCCTCCCAGACCCAGCACTCTCATACCCCTCCCCTGCATTCCAACTCTCTGCCCCAGCCTGCAGTGCCCTCCTGCACCCAGATTACCTGCCAGAGCTTGTATCCTTCACTCCTTCCTGTTCCCCAAGCTCTCTACCCAACCTCCACCTGCTCCCTCAGCCCTCAGGGGAGAGTAAGTTATGGAAAGTGGGCAGAATGGTGTAGGCAGGAGTGCAGGGAAGGGACAGCAATGAGCCTGGGCTGCCCAGAAATTTAAAAAGTGACCTTGGGTGTAAAAAGGGTGGAGACCATTATCTCCACCATTGTCCTACCTAAATCACATGACTGATTCTCTCTCAAAAAAGCTCACTGTCGTGGTGTTTTATGTTTGAGATTTCCATGGCATAGGTTTGCAGCTCTCCTCACTTTTCCTAAATAAATCCTGAGGTAACAAACAAAACAAGATGACCTCCACTAAAGGGTAAACAGTTGTTTCATTCTGAGGCCTTCCTTGAGGCTGGGGTTGCAAGAGTGAGTAAAAGCAACATTGAAAAAGACCTTGCCCAATGGAGACTATTAGGATAGTTTTTGACCAAGATACAATACTTCCAGCTAATAGCAAAGCCTCGGTGAAACACTTCTAATGTAATCTTCATTGTGGCATCCATTCACTGAAAGGACTGCAGGTGTGCTACTGAGGAGGATTATTCTGCTCCACAAGTGGGTCAAATGGGTGATATACTTAGTAGCATTCCCTTGCACACTGCTAAATTTAAGCTATGTATTTAACAAGCCACCTGGAGAATATATCAACCTTAGGACTCAGTGCTACTCCTTCCAAGCCATCACCACAGCATATGAATGAATTTATACTTTGGATGAGGCACTCTATGCACAACAGGTCTGACTGACAGCCACCTCTAACATTTCACCTCTGTCATGGTGAATGAGCTTAGACGTGTACAGAACATTCCCATCAGCCACTCATGCAACTTAGTCTCCTCTGGGCTGGAACACAGAAAAATATTTAGAGTTAGCACCATTGTAAGAAGACACAATATGAAGAAAAACCCTGAGCAACTGAAATACAGAATTTGAGATAGCTTAAAAAGGAGGGCACTGCTGTAAACACCATGCTTGTGGAAAGAGCACCATATGAGCACTACTTAAAAATACATTTCACAACCTTGATTTTTGTGCCTCCTTTGAGACAGCATATCCAGCCCCATTCTCTGATCCCCCATATCGAGCATGATGAAAAGAGAGCGATGCTTTCAGCTGAGTCTTCCTTCCTGGTTTGCTACACAAGCACCTGACCCAATGTGTATCTGCACAACACTGGGTTCAAATACTGAATGCACTCAACAACTATTGGACAGGACACTATTGTAAGGGTACCACCACCCAGGAGAGGGGGCTGGAGATACTGGTTTCAAGAGGAGTGGACAGCACACATTATAACAAGAGCTAATGGAGAAAAAAACACTTGTAGGGCTAGGATTTTTTAAAAGCTCTCTTCCATGTGTGAAGGAACAATTCATATCTACAGAATATTTAGCCACGAGTTTATCCCCAGAGAAAGGACTTGAGGTGGCAAATCTCTAAGGTCCTGATTTGTATTTAGAACTAGTTTGCTGTCGCATATAACATTCGCAAAAACAGTTGGGTTGGTCTTTTGAAAAAATCTTGCCCACAGTTATCTCAGCCTTCACCTGTTGTAACACTAACAAAGTAGTTCACACCTCACAAATGACGTGTGTGTCAGAAAATCAACAGTCTTTGAAGCTCAAGTAGGTAGCATGGAATTTTACTTGGGGGACTCTGATTTATAAGTCAAATCACAAAGTAGCTGTGGTTAGAGTCATGGGCAGTTCCACAGGCACCAAATCTTAAGCACACCTTGAGTCTTCAGGGATAGCTTCTATTAAGAGAAGTCATTCAACCAAGAAACTACCTGCCCCAGCCTGGCTGAAGCCAAGAGAACTTGCTAAGAAAGAGTTCAACCTTTAGGGTGAGCTTGGCAACAAGAAAGAGACAAAGGACAATAGCGGTTAGAAACTTTGCTTTGTCTCAGTTATTTTTAGCTGTAATATTAGGACTTGTCTTCCAATGACTACTGCAGCTTTCCTTGACGGTTTCACACAGCTGGAGCAATATTTACAGTGCTGCAAAGGCAGGGGCCTTTCAGAGAATCGAGGGCAGGGGTTGGGAACAGTAGGTACTCTGCTCTTGCTGCCTTCATTTGCTCACTAACTGAAGCACTCATTCGAATGCTGACGGATGTATCTTCAACAGTGAAGTCCGTTCTTCAGTTAGTAAGAAAACTGTAATAGTCAAAACATGCATCTTTGTTCCTGAGGCATCCCTCGATACTGCCTATTAATACCACAGAAGCGTCCATTAAAGTATTATAAAGGGATGGTTATTTATAATGTTCCAGTACTAGCAATATTTTTAGTACATGCTACATTAGGACAAATGGTGCCCATGATGAAATAAATAATAAGGCACTCACCGAACAAGGGGAGGAATTTTTTTCCTCCATAATACATCATTATTTCCAGTACTGCAAAGCAGTAGAGTCAGCGAGTTACGTGTGATTTGACTAGGTATTGAAGAAGGGCTCAGTTTACCGTATTCATTTTGGAAACAATAAAAATAATGGATTTCCTTGGGGGTACAAATCAAAAAAGATATGGGCCAGAGGCAGGAGAGGCAGGCAAGGTGCTTCAATCACACCATTCTGCTTGAATTGTCTGCCTTGATGGATTAAATGCTCAGCTGTAACCAATCACATGGGAAAAAAGTAATTTAAAATTAAAATTTATTTAGCTTATGCCCAAAGTCATATATCTCCACTGCAATGAAAAAAAAAATACCTCTTGGACCCAGCACTTGAAGCCCAGGTCAATTGGCTCAGGCTGTAGGGCATCTATTAGCAATGTCAAGATTTGGCCTGGGCTCTGAGGTCCTCTTCCCTCCCTCACACCCCAAATTTCAGTGCCATAGCTCCCAAATAGCCACGCTGCTATTTTTAGACTCTTCAGCCCATATCAGTTGACTTGAGCTGCAGATCCTTTTTTCACTTCGTAGACATAGTGTTGGTGCTCAAAGGAGAGCACATCCTGTCCCTGGAGAGTGTATAATCTGAGCTCGTTCATAGAAACAGCCCTACAGATAAAAGCAGCATGTCCCTCTAGTCCACTGTTCTGTCTTCTACAGGGGCCAGGGGCAGCTTATTTGGAAGCAGGGAGGAAGGGAGGGACAGCTCAGTGGTTTGTGCATTGGCCTGCTAAAGTACTAAAGGCTTGAGAAGGCCATTTAGGAGTCTGAGGCAAATAGATTTAAAAAAAGAAAAACCCTATCAGGGATTGTAATTGGTCCTGCCATGAGGGTAGGGGACTGGATTCAATGACCTGCCAAGGGCCCTTCCAGTTCTATAAGACATGTAGCTCCATATAGGTAGATGGGGCAAACCACCGCTCAGGGAAATATTTAGTTAGCAGTTGGCTACAGCCCTGGAGTATAAGGGTTAATATCCTTTCTAATGCTGTGAGACACAAGAGAGGTTAAGGCTGTACAAAAGGAAGACCAGGAAATACAGAACGGGCTGAGATAGAAAATTAAATCCAAGACTTTTCAAAGCCCTTTGTGGCAAACAATCTGCTATTTAGGGTTTGTCTTCTCTAGAACCACTCCAGCAGTACAACTGCAGGTACACAGGTAGGTTCATCATAGACTTCTAGGGCTATAAGGGACCTCAGGAAGTCATCCAGGCCAGGCCCATGCCTAAAGCAGGATCAACCCCCAACTGAGTCATCCCAGCCATGACTATGTCAAGCTGGGACTCAAAAAAACGCTACAGATGGAGATTCCACCACCTGTCTTGGTTCTTTCTGTGGCTGTTGTAAATCTACCTTTCAAAGGCAGAATCGAGGCAGAATTCCTCTACTGACATAGCTCTGTCTACATGGAGGCTTAAGGCAGCTTCATTAAGGCTTTCAAAGATGGGATTTTTGTACCACTCGGAGCACTGTAGCTAGCACAGCATAGGAGTGGACAGGGCTGAGAATCTCTTCGACTGGGTGGAAAGAGCAAGGAGCATAATGAAGGATAAACTCTAACATACAGCATTGTTCAGCAAATTTAAAAGCAACAGGAGGAGGCGAAAAATGGGGCAGCAGGTGGAACAATAAGTTGGGTTGAAAGCTGGGGAAGGTGTTAAGACTGAAGCGAATAAGCGCGTGCGCGCGCGCGCGCACACACACACACACACAATGACAGGCACATTTAATTTTGGATGAGGTGGCACATCTTTTGTTGAGCAGTGTTACTATTATTTTTGTATCAGAGAGGTAGCCATGTTAGTCTGTATCTGCAAAACAATGAGAAGTCTTGTGGTACTTTATGGACTAACAGATATATTGGAGCAAAAGCTTTAACTGGCTAAGACCATTTTTTCAGCTGCTATTATTTTTGTGTTTCAGTACATCAGCTATGCAACTGAGCCTCATTTAAGAGCGTTTAGTCAGAAACCCCAGAGGGAAGATCACTTTCGCTTCATATTGGATGGTTATTTTACTGCATTGAAAATATAGTGTGTCACTGTATTGAACATATTCAATCACAAGCATTTTCATGCAAAAAGTAAATTATGCATTTTATTCCTGACACTGCTGTAGAGAGCAGGCTGGCATATTTTATTATTTTTATCCAAGCTCCATTTGCAGACCTTAGCACTGGTGGCGATGTGTGCGATGAAAAGAGTACAACTTGACGTCCAGACCCCAGGTTCCATTTGCCATAACAAAAAAAAACATCTACTTGTGAGCCGGATAAATGTGTGGCGTTGCTAAAGACACAAAAATCTCACACTACCACCATCACAAAAAGTTAGTTTTTAAATACAACAGCTGGAGAAAGCATCAACAGCTGTGTTAAAGAGTGTAACAGGGAGAGCTAAGAATTTTCATCAGTGCTCTCCCATGCCATTTGTTGATCGACATGCAATGACTACACAGCCACTGCACTACCAGCATCTACCAAAACAGCTCTGTAACTAGCACAGATGCTAGTAACTATTTGTGGTAACAATCTTCTCCTATTTGTTGATTTGGGGTATTTTTTTTTAAATAAATTTCAAGAACAACCTACCCTGTGGTTCATGCAGGTAAAAAAAATAAAAACGGAATGTAAACCGCAACATCTTGTTTACTGCACACAGAGGAAAAAAAAGAGAAAAACATTCAAGATGTGTGGGGGAAGGCTGTGGTTTTACCTATTAGCACAAAAACACAAGCCCTCTTACACAAAGAATTGTGGAAAGCCAAATTTTAATTGTATATGCTGTTAAATAGCATGTCTCGGTATGCTTCACAAATATCACAGCTAACAGTAGCTAGCTAGCATATTTCTTGCACTACTAACAATCTTTTAGGAATCTGAAGTATTTCTAAATTGCTTGCTAACCAGAATTTGAAGTTGTTCATTAATTTGTTAAGTGTTGTTCTACCAATTACTGAAACGGGGCAGAATCACACAATCACAGAAAATTTAGGGATGTTTGGATCCAGGGAAATTTGTTCAAGACCAGCTCTGTGAGTAGCTTAATAATTTACGCAATTCCAAGGGCCTTTGTGATAGCAGTAGTTATACATAAATCTGCATCATCCCTGGTTTCTGGAGGAGGAAATTGCAGTAGTTGAGACTGTGGCTGTACTGCTGAAGAACGTGTCAAGTACCTTGATTCCAAGTCCCGTGTTCTATCTGGCTTTTGTTGCCTATCTCTGGTGGACTCACTGAAGGTACATAATGAAATGGCAGAAGTAACAGCAGTTTCATTTGCCTGTCTTGTTCCCCCAACCCCCCCCAGATAAGGAGCAGGTGAGCTAATGCCAAACCACTCACCTTTGCAGCTAAAAAACGTTTAGTTGACTCTGGTTTTGCCTCACTTTTATATGACTCTGCGGTGTCTAACCCAGTCTGTGGCCCAGCCAGAAATGCTCTGACACAACATCTTTGGCAGTAATGCCCTCAAGCCTTCCAAACCAGAGCTCCCTGGCACAGAGTGTCCGCTCAACATAGCTCTAACCTATGTCACCAGCATGTATCAGAAAATCATGGCGCCTCCTGTAGCCTGGTGTGTGAGCTCTGTCTCTACGCTGCACCTACATGGTCCAGTGAGCAGAGATGGGTCTGACAGCCCCAGTGTTCAAGACTCAGCTGCTGCCAAAGTCTGGAAGTGTCTGGGCCCCACTGAGTTACGTGACTGCATCTTCCCCTCCGTGCCCCCTTCTAAAGCCAGTTCTGACATCCCACTGGATTACGTCCTGACCCCAGTGAAGCTACTGGAAACTATGCTATTGACTTTAGTGTGGCCAGGCTTTTCCCTTGCTGTTTCACACTGACTGTGCGATGCTGCTCCCTGGTGGCTGAGGCTAGTTGGGCTAAGGCGCCACAGGATATCTGTGTTTTGAGGCTCATAAGATATTATGAGGAACATTCCCTTCAAAACTGGCTCTAAACCAGGGGCAGGGATCCACCAGCCCGCGGTCCACAGCCAGACGCCAGGTTGTCTGGATCCAGCCCTGGAGGCTTGGGGACACTTTCCGTAGCATCCATCCCACAGCAGGGTTGGGGGTGCACAGCCCTGAGCCTTGTGGGCTGAATCAGGCAAGTTCAAGCCTGATTCAAACCCTGGGCTCTTCTGGGGATCAGGGCAGGGACTTGGGGGTGGGGTGGGCAGGAAGCAGCTCTGGGCTCTGCTGCTGGTCACTGCTCTTTCCCCAACCAGGGGAAGAGGAGGTGGATCAGCAGCAGCCTTATGCAGCACTGCCCAGAGGCTCCATACTGCTGCTCTGATTGGTCAGTACCTGGGAGCAGCGGGAGGGAGCGCAGAGCCATGTGCAGCCAGGGGTAAGCAGGTAAGTACACCTCTGCCTCCCAGCCCCCCTCGACTGACCCTGTACCCACTTCCCATCCAGACCCCCAACTGCACTCTCCCACCCCGAATCCCCACTGTGCTCCAGTCCTCCCACACCCCTCACCTCTTCCCGACCCCAGAGCCTAAACCCTCCTTCCCACCTAACCCCAGACTCCGGCACCCACTCCGACCCAGACCTCCACCTTCAGCGCATGCCTGCCCAGCTCACCCCCCCACCCCACCCCAAGTGCTACTGGACCCTCCCTCCTGTCTAGACCCGCACAGCCAGGGACCCACATCAGTGAGGGTTTTTTTTTTTGGTTAGTTGGGGTTTTTTTGTTCTCACTTGTGTTAGCCCCCAACTCATTTATCTATAGGCTGGTGCTCTAAACCAGGGCTCTGGTCCTCAGAGATACTTAGGAGCTTAACTCCAACTGTTTTCAGAGCCGGGCCAGAGAGCTCAAACTGCACAGAGTCAAACTCAGCCACTTCCTGGGCCTTCCCTTGGCTGCAGAGAAAGCACAGTACACCCTCGATTTTACGGACCCCGATTTAGTGGACATCAGGAATAACAGACGTCCCCCATTTCCAAAGTCCGTGGGGTCCGTAAAATCATTGCTCCCCCACCCATAAAAATTAAAGGACCCACCACTGGTGCAGACTGGAAGAGCTGCTACCACCTCTGTCGGAGCTGCCAGGTGTACATGGGGGCTCCAGTGGCGACTCCTCCAGGCAGCACAGTGGCCACTCCAGCCACACGTGGTGAGGCAGCCCTGGCCGTGCGGCAAGGTGTCGCCAGCCATGTGCGATGAGGCTGCTGCAGCTGCACAGCCAAGCGCTTCCAGCCACATGTGGCAAAGCAGCTCCAGCCACGTGGCCGGCTGCCGCCAATTGTGTGAGGTGGGGTGCCTCCGGCCGGACAGCAGGGCTCCTCCAGCTACACTGCTGGGCACCTCCAACAACACAGCAGGGTCCAGCATCTCCTCTGGGATTGGAGCTGGGGGAGCCTGGCAGGGGTGGGTGGGCAGGTAAACTCTCGCATATAACAGCCTTTCAGTAATAGCGGACAAACCTCCGCCATTAGCCCATCATATTGAGCATTCACAGTAAGATGAATTTCCCGCTTGTCTTCTCCCCATGATGAGTCACTCCAGAGGTTCCACTCTTGTGACTGCCCACATGACATGGGCTCTTCCCTCTCCCAGCTCCCTTATATCCACGGAGGTCACTGGAGCGCCTGCATGAAGGAGTCAGCAGACCCAGTTCTCAGCGGAACTAACCCCTTTCTCCACATGCGCTGACAAGACAAGGCCTTGCAAGCAAACAATGCTAGTTCGGAGCGAGTTCCTGCTACTATGCTTAACTCAGTGAGTGCTCCTTTACCTCAAGGTGAGCAAGGGGTGTATGGTGGGGGGATGGTGGGTGGTAATTTATGGTCTCGTGATTGCTCCTCTTGGCTCTGTCATAAGATAATGTGAACTTAGCCTTTAGTTTAGCCTATAAGCTAAGTACTAAAAAAATTATTCTTCAACTTCCTGCCTCTCCATGGTCATGTCATACTTGGTCAGCAAGTTCTGTTAAAATAAATATATTTGAAGTGTCCAGCATTGTCACGAGACAGCTTAGTTACATATGCTGAGGGGGCCATGCACTGGGCGGCACTAGAGAGGTTGTTTACATGTACGTTAAGTGATGATTTTAAATCAGTGGGTGTCTGGTGCTGGTTCCAACACTTCCATCTCCCCTTCATGCTGTGGTCCACGTCTGGTTCCACCTGGCGGATTCTCTCTGAGCCTTGTTACTTGTGCCCAGATTGTTAGTCCTGCTGAGCAGGGACTGGGCTCTGGACCAGTCCACTCGGTCTGATGGGACACAGAAGCCAGCACACCTGACTGTGAGGCAGTGGCTGCTGACGCTGACTGCTACGGCTGATTTAAGCACAGTGAACTGGCACAGTTTCCAGAAGGGGCAGGGAGCTGCTATTTTAGGACATTTTATGGAATGCTCGCATTGCTCCATGTCTATGACAAGGAATCCAGTTTGCTCTACTCAGAGGTTGCTTCATTTGAAAGCGTTAGGTCACTAGCCTCCTTTTGCTGAGAGCAAAGAGGCAAAGCACTAAGTCAGACCCTCCATTTGCACATGTGAGGTACTGGAGCTCTAAGTCGTCTCTGAGTCGCACGGAGAAAACAGAGAAAGAAACGGCCCTTTTTCAGTGCAGCAGAGGTGAGCGTTAAGGTTACATCAGCTTCTTCCCACTACAGGATTAGCACCTCTGCATTATCTAGCTGCCCCCCACCCCCATTATCACCAGAGAGCTGATTTGCAACTCTACCACTTTTAAAGGGATTTTAAGTAGTAAATACTGCACATGGGGCACTGGGTGATGGAAGAGATCGTGTGACTCAATACACTCTCAGACTCAGACCAGTAGCTTATGGTATTTTGGGGATGATTTACCCAGGCCTTCATACTTGCCTCACATCAGGAGACAGATAATCAGTGCTTCCTACTAAAACAACCCCCACAGTTTTAAAAAACATCTTTACAACAAGCAGGTATTTAAAATATCCCTTAATAGAGTGTTAATTGTAATATAAGAGACAAGGTGGATGAAGCCATATTGTTTAATGAACCAACAGCTGACAAGGAAGGCACAAGCTTTTGAGCTGCAGAGAGCTCTTTACTGCTGGAAAAGAGTGCCTGCTTCTTTCCCCAGACTTGAAGAATTGCTCTGCGTAGCTGAGAAGCTTAGACTTTCAACCAACAGCTGTTGCTCCAATAAAATATCTTACCTTCCTTGTTGCTCTCATATCCTGAGACTACGCCGCTTCAACACAGTCAGCAATTAATTGTAAGGCAGCATTATAAGAAAAATAAAAAGGCATTTGTGTGGATTTTTAAAGATATGTTTATCATTTCACAGGACGTAGATGATCGGAGAAAGCCCATGGGGGGGGTGCAGGTGGCAGGGAGGTTTGTCCTATAGGTGCAACCCTATGTTAATCAATGGAATTTTTTAAATATCCACTGGTTACATAGTAGTAGCAAACACTCCAGTAGAAAGGGGATTCACAAACTCTTTCCACCCTTTACCTCTCCAGGGGACAAAGAGTTAAGAGGAAGTTGTTTATTGCTAGTTTGTTCCTTCAGTCCAATAGTTAAGTTGCATCTGTCTCTTCTGCACAGCGGGTCATTGTGTATGTTCTGCCTTCCATGAGGGAGGCAGATCCCTGGCTGCAAGACAGCACAAAAGACTTTAGGAAAGTATTTAGCATTGTCTGGCCTTCCTGAGGAGTTCACTGTTGCTACCTCCTGACTAAGGAAAACAAACCTCCATGATGCAGAGCCATGTTGGTCCCACCAGAGGTGAGTTCCCAAATGATGCTGACCAACATTTTTCATTTTGGGAAGGCAGGAGAAAGGGAAGCGACTTTAAGAGGCTTTTTGTTAGCTTATTTCAAAATTAATTTTGATACCCTCCAAACAAAACAGTTTTCCCCTTTTTCATTCATAACAGGCTTGAGGGAAAATATTTTCAAAAGGATGAAAATTTCTGATGAAATGAAATACTGTTCCTTTCAAAGCCTGTGGAGTGGAAGTCTTGAAGCTTTCTGCAAAAGCTTTACCGTTATCTGAGCAGTCAGAGTCCCAACAGTCCTCCCGGCTTTACATTCAAATGTCCTGGATCATTACAAAAGATGATAGTTTTAGTTTATCTGTCAGTGGCTCTCTTATTTTTCCTTTTTAGCCATTGGAAAAGGACTTGATTTCCTAGGTATGGAAGGGTGATGCAGCCCTTACAGTAAAGCCCTGGGCCGAAAAACAAAGGTACAAGAAGCCACTAACATTTTTTATCACTATGGAGTATGACTATTTCCTCAGGTCTCTTGTGCTGGGTCATTTCATACGCTATCTCCTCCAGGTATAGTCCAAGAATTGCAGAATTCCTCCCAAGAAAAGTAAATGCCAAGTAACTCTGGAGAGGCTAGAGGGTGCACTCAAGAACTCAAGAAAAGGGGACAACCCTGTAACCATAACAAATATTTTTTAAACCAAGCCAGACTGCTGGGGCTAGACTGAAGAAGTCAGTACCACTAGCAATTTCCAAAATCTGAGCCTACAACTTGCAGGTTCCAGAACCCTTCCACTAAATATGCCTGAACGTGCCAACCTTCCCACTTGCAGCCAGCCAGATTTCTCCAGCTTGGGGCCAACATGCATATCCTAGTACATGTTAAAGGAGGAATAGGGGCACAGTGAGAAAAGTAAAAAATGAGAGAGAATGTTATTATGCAGAAAGTTGCTGGCTTGCATCCTAAGACTAGTGGAGAATTATACTGAAACTATAATGCATTATATCATGGCCTATGCAGGTCATTCTTTTTTTCTATAATCACAGATACTTCAAGAGTCTCTGCCTAAAGTTTTTCAACCACCATCCTGTTTGCTAACTTTAGTCTGAAGGGGACATCTACTGGCAGCAAAGATTAATGTAAGCAAGTTGAACAAAATTGTAAGAGCTTCTGAAAATTAGAGCAATACAATTTAAAGATCCACTTCTTGTCCTAGAGAGTCCAAAGGTCAATCCTTTTCCCCGCCCCTCACTGAAAAAGAGCTCACCAATTTGTATTTTCTGTTGTAAAGCAGCATATAAAGTGGCTATGATACTTCCCAGGACTCTAGTTAGTGAGCTATCATTGCACATGTGGAGAAACACTCTGTCAGGGTCACCCTTTTACACTATGATCTCCTTTCTTGGAACAGAAAGGCTCTGATGAAGCAGGGTCTTTGCCTATGAAAGCTTATGCTCCAAAATATGTGTTAGTCTATAAGGTGCCACAAGACTTCTTGTTGTTCTCGAAGCTGCAGACTAACACAGCTACCTCTCTGATACTGTTTCTTGGAAGAGGGTGCTTGTAAAACAACTGACTACATAAGCACACTGTAGGAGGGAAAGTTGTAATACAGCAACACAAGGCAGTGTAAAGGTCAAGCAGTACATGTTTTACTTGACTCTATAATTCAAGTCAATCGATAATTGGTTTTCAATACATTGCCAGACTCCAGAGTCTAGCTGGGGTTCAGTCCCTTGGGGTCTTTTTTTAAATCCACAGATTCAACTGGCTAAATTGCAATGCCTGGGAATTCCATTTTAATTAACATGGTGAGAGACTAAAGGGACAGACAGAAGTATCCTTTTTTAAAAAAAACAAAAACAAAAAAGGTTTACCTTCAATTTTTCACCATTTCCAGAGAGGGAGAGAGAGAGAGAGGGCAAGAGCCAGCCAGAAAAATTTCCCAGGCAAATTAGTTTAACTTGGGGTGAGACAGGGGAGGGAAGGATACAGTGGAAAATACTTCAGTTTTGCCTGCTTGCACCAAGTTGTTCCAGGATGAGATTACGCTGTGAGGGACATGTGAGGGTGCTGAACCAATGCCAGCCTGGCATGATGCCTCATAAAACATCTGAAGCAGGCGCTGGCCTTGCATACAACACTAGTAAAACTCCCCAAGATGTTTTGCCAGTCTAAGGCTGAAGAAGCTGTCTCAGCTTCAGTAAGAAGTTCAACTCCAACACATCCTAAAAAGAAGTTCTCTGCACATGGGTTCAGCATTGTTCAGGGATACAGTATTACAGAATTCCCCAGCACAACAAAAGAAGAATTATTTCCCTTAAGGCTGTGCGTATGCTTCATGCATTCCAAAGTAAAAAAAATAAAAAGGGTTATTCCTTCAACCAAATACTATACAGCTAGGAATTTCAGAGTGAAGCGTAAAGAAATCCAAATGTATTGGGGTGAGAAATGCTGTCAAGCTGCCAAAACAACCATAATTCTGCCTTGCAATGACATCAAGTAACAATAATACAAGTCTGATTAAGGCATTTTTAGTGTCTGTGATTCTAGCTAAGATTAAACAGACTTTTAAAAAGCACAAGATTGAAAAATAACCTTCAGTAGCAGTAAATTGTTAAATCACAGTAGTTGTTTGAACTGCCATTCCTTCCATACTTCAACTTTCCTTTTTAACAGAATAATTCAGGTGTAAGTTTTATTGTGAAAATAAACTGCTTTAAAAAAAAAAGTCTCACCGCAGTCCCTGTTTTATTGTTGCAGCAAGATGTACAAATTACCAGAGTTGGGTAAACTAATAATCTAATTCATAGTTTATGTTATACTTGGTACAGAAAGTTATGCCTTTAAAAAAGCATTCTCCCCACCAAATAGCCAGTCTAGCAATTGAGTTGTAAAGAATAAACGCACGCTTCAAAGAGACACATGCAGGCCTCACCCCAAGTGGCTGACCTTTTCAAATGATGTAAACTGTCACTAGAAGGAAGTGTGATGAACATAGTTATATTCCAGTCCTTGAGGAGAGCAATTGGTTGTGGATGCTTGCTCAGCACCCATAAAATCCACTAATAAATCCAAGCAAACTGCCTGGCACTGTATTTGGAAGGCCAAGGTGAACAGGGAAGATGGTAAAGCCATTTCTGGCACTAGTTCCACTATATGCTGTTTCCACAAGTTGAGTGAAACAATATAGGAAACAAGCTTTAAACTTTCAGAAGCTGTTGGTTTTTCCCTGAGATCCCTAGGACTTAAAATACACTTACTCTGACATGACAAACACATTTTTCTTCATGCTTTAACAGACCCTATTGCTTGGCAGTGGCGTAGATGGCTGACTGATGTTAGCCGGGCCAGGCTGGGCCAGGCCAGTTTACTTATAGCTGCAGCAGCCCCGATTAATTGGGGGTTGCTTTATTTCACAACATCTAACAACATGAAGGAATGTTCAAACACCAAATGCAAATATAGCTCTTAAGAGGAACATACCAAAAAAAGAAATGGCACACTACGGCCTTGTTACAGAATGAAAAAAAAATAATAATAATTTTTCATTCTGACATGCTATTGGCTGTAGAAGCCTAGCTATGCTGCAGCATGTCGCAAAATTCTGCTTTATATCTCCTAGTAAGGGTTTGCAGCCTCTGCACCTGGACTGATGGACTTTTTGAGCAAATCACCGCTTTCGCCCCCCTCCCCCACATCACCTCATGGTTGTGGAAAAGCTTGAAAATACAATCGAGGTGACCTCTAGCTGCTCAAACCAGAGAGCAAGTAAAAAATTAACTTCACCATGAGTGAAGAGTTCAGGTTTTAGGGTAGCATGCCTGCCTGTCACAGACTGCAGAGGAGGTGCAGATGTTAGGCTTTGTATTATTCAAAGCTGTTACTCCACAATAAAAGTCCTTAAGCAGGGGGCTGTGCCCTTCCCCCACTGAGGGTGTGCACAAGCCAGGTTCATGGGCCCACAGAGCCCCATGGCTGAAGCCCAGGATCCTAAGTCCCTGCAGGGCTGAAACCAGGAGCAGATGCAGTCATTCCCTGAAGCAAAGCCCCAAGCCAAGCAACACCATGAGGCTGAAAGTGAATCCCAAGATGCTTGGCTGTAGCCCAGAATCCTGAGCCATGCCACTCACCGTAGGCCTAGAGCCATGGGGCTAAAGCTGGAGGCCGATACTGCTAAAGCCCAGAGCCCTGGCACCCCAGGGAGGCTGAAGTCAGGTGTGGAGCTTAGAGGCCAGTGATCTAAAGCTCAGAGGCCCCACACCAGGCCTCTCTGGCTCACGCACATTCCTCCAGTGACTGCAGCCAGGAATCCCAAGGCCTCTCCCCAGCTGGGCTCTGGAGTTTTTATGGCATGTTGGGAGGAGGCAATAGAGCCTCTCAGGCTTAGAGCACCTCCCTGTTTTTAATTATGGTGCCAGGCCTGTGGGAGTGGCACTGCACTGAGCCACTGGCTCCCTCAGCTAGGGCCTGCAGGAACATGCCAGCAGCATCCAAGAGCTGTGCAGAACCAAGGTGCTACCTGACGTAAGCACCACCAGGCTGGAGCTCACATCTCAATCCCCCACTCCCGTCCCAAAACCTCTTGCCCTGGTTGGAGCCCCCTTCCCACTGCTATCACCTCTGCCCCAGCCCCTCCTGGAGCCTGTGTAACTGCCCACAGGCAAACATGAACCTGGGACCTCTGCAGCTTAGTGCATAAGCCTGTACAGTTTGTGTTAAGAGACAGTTAACCCTCAGCGCCGCCTGTAGAGGAGACATTTGTTCTCTGCATAAATGGGCCAGGTGACACTACCTGAGGCAGTGAGCTGCACCTGCTAGGTGTGTGGATTACACCTGCAGCCCAACCCCCTGCCTCAGGCCATTCTCTTCTGACACCCTAACCCTCTCCCAGAACCTGCACCCAACCTCCTGCATCCCCTCCTCCAGAGCCCATACTCCTTCCCCAGGCTTGAAGCCCTCCTGGAGCCCACATCCTGCACACTCTCATGCACCTTAACCCCTGCTCCAGCCCAGCACCCCCTCAGCCCATCCCACCTCAGAGACCAAACACCCAGCTGAAGCCCTCACACACCCCTGCCCCAGCCTGGAGCCCCCCCCCCGGAACCCTAATTTCCAACACTACCCCAGGGCTCACCTCCCCCACCAGCCAGAGCATTCACCCCCTCCCATGCCCTAATGAGGGATGTTAAACAGTTAACCGGTACACGTGACGCTTACTGGTTAACCAGCCCTTACCAGTGAACATGGGTGGTGGCCAGCCACACGGGGCCCAAGCAGCCCCGGCCACAGCTGGGGTGATGGGCCGGACTGGTAATGGGACCCTTTGGCCACAGGAGGTGGGTTGGGCAGCAAAAGCTGAGTCAAAACAGTTAATTGGTACGCACACTTGTTTAACAGGTTTAAACAGCTATTTTAACCTCTGTGACTGGCTGGATCACAGGGGTCCCTGAGAGGCTGACACTATGTGTGCTGGTCATAGCACTGAGCCTGCCTGCCTGCTGGACCACCCCACCACCCTCTCCTGCTGTGCCAGAAGCTCTGGTCTCTGCCCCTACCCCACCAGCAAAGACACAGAGTTGGGAGAACAGCCCCTCAGCAGAGTAACACAAAGATTGAACCAGCCCAGCTTTCGGAGGGGTCAGCTACAGGGACATGCTAGCGCCCAGGAACACACTCCTCACAAGGCATCAAAACCCCGAACACTCTGTCTTACTGTGTACAAGTTTTACACAGAGAACGTTCATAACTGCTATTGCCTGTCTCAACAGCACCTCTTTCAACATAACCCTTTGTGTGCAAACTCTATTTCAAAATAGCTAAGTGCTGCTATGCAGCAACCATCAAAAAAGCTAACCATATATTAGCACTTACTGTGAAAGGGCTAGTTAATATGACAGAAAGGCTATGTCTACACTAGCACCCCCCTTTTGAAAGGGGGATGCTAATATGACACATCGGGATATGCTAATGAGGCACTGCAATGAATATGCAGTGTCTCATTAGCATAATGGCAGCTGTGACACTTCAGAAGTGCCGCTTCCGATTGCGCGCGGCTCGTCTACACAGGGTGCTTTTCAAAAGGACCCCGCATGCTTTGAAAGCCTCTTATTCCTATCACCAAATAGGAATAAGGGGAGTTTGACATCTGCGGGGGTCCTTTCAAAAAGGACCCTGGGAAGATGAGCCACATGCAATTGAAAGCAGCACTTTTGAAGTGTTGAAGCCACCGTTATGCTAATGAGATGCTGCATATTCATTGCAGTGCCTCATTAGCATATCCCAATGTGTCTCTCAGCATCCCTCCTTCAAAAAGGAAGAGCTAGTGTAGACGTAGCCAAAATGTCATAATGCCACCATAAGCCCACACCTGAAATATTGCATGTAGTTCTATCTCTATCTCAAAAAAGAGAGTAGAATTGAAAAAGGCAGACAGAGACTTCTACACTTAAAAATGAGGGGGAAAATGTGTAATTTATTTCCTCACATAGCACAAAAACTGAGGTCCCTTGTTTACCAAAGTCGGGGGGTGTGAGGATTTTATTCCCTTGGAGTTAGGTTGTATGTGTTTCCTGATGCCCTGTAGGAACACCAGGGCATCTGTATATATTCTGTATATTTTAATAGAATGCTCAAACCACTGAGCTATCTCCTCCTGCCCCTCTTTTAAAGCTAACGGTTTTAGTCTGATTGTAAAGCTTAACCCAAAGACACATTTTGTTATGCAGGAGGTCAGGCCAGACAGTACCAATGCTCACTTCCAGCATTGGAATGTAGAATGCAAGGGGTGTGCATGTGCGTGTGCGCACATATAAATCCATTAAATTTCAGCATACAAACCTCTCAGTGAACAATTAGGGAAAAGTTTAGTTTTGAGGTGGAAAAGTTTTAATTTTAATTTCAGGCCTATCTTGCCAGTACCACTTAAACAAGCTGTAGCATAACAACCAAGCAACTGGAAAGTGAGGCTATTCCTGCTTGTAATGAACACTGTATTGGACATTTGCTGAAGTTTTCTGGTTTGCTTGTGGTAAACAGTTTCTAATTTTATATGTCTGTGAGCAAGGAAATATAGTAAATATTTCCCTTTGTAATATTTCCTAATCAATTTAATGTAATCACTGCATTTTTTTGTTCTGTTTTTTGTTTTGTTTATAAGCCTTGGTGCCAGAGATGAGCAAACTTCAACTACTGAACTTGACCCAGTGGCAAAAAACAAAAATCTGACTGTTTTAAATTTCTTTTTACTTCACCTAATCCAAAATCTGACTCTCTTCCCAGCCAAGACAGACAGCCTTAGTTCTTTTAACAGAATAAGATTTTGAGTTTGTGCCTCCCCATGTCTAATATTCCAATGATGGACATTAATTCAAATGACCAAGTGAAAGTTTCAATATTCCAACTAACTGACACGAGATGATGAAGCCAGCTTCTTACTACTGGATAGTCAAGACCTCTCTCTCGGGCTGTGCTACCCAGGTTGAATTAATCTTTTTCTTAGGTTTGTCTCAGTAGTCATGAAGAAAGTAGATTCCAAGGTCTTGCTGCCAGTATTCCTGTCTTTTAATATTGCACGAAATCCATGATCTAGTTTGGACAGTACCACTATCACTGTATTGCTTCCTGAAATCCCTGAGAAATTTGAGGAATATATCTAGAAGCTCGATTTTCCTGTTCCAATAAAAATAAAATCCCCACGGCTAGAGCAGAGTCCAGCCTCTAAAAGGTAGCCAATTAGTTCAGATTTTTCCCCAGAGGGGGCAGTGTTAGCTTCTAGCCTGTTCATTACCGCACGGCATCCTGCCACACTCCACTTGGCAAGAAACTGCCCTGTCATCAGCTTTGTACTCAGCTAATTTAATCCTGAACTTCCTTTGTAAAACTTTCAGTTGTAAATTATGTGAACTTGATGCTTAATCTATTTATAAAAATCTTTACAGCTATTTCCATTGTTGCTTCTACACTATTCTATTCCTACATTAACTAGTTAGGTAATCTGATCCATAGCTTGGGTGCTGTAGTTCTCCACTTTCTTATAAAATAACTAGTGAATACCGTGATAGGTGTGAAATACTCCTGGAAGGCCAGCATTGTTTAAATGAGCACAAGTAGCTGGATTCTCCTCTTCCCCAAAATGGTAACCTACTGCCTTCCTTTCTGCCTGGAACACCCACTGTAATGGTTTGGAAGCGAATGCCAAATCTTTTGCTGTATGAATATTTCTCACCATTTGAAACGTTGTTAGTCTCAGTTTAAAAATCCATGTTGTGAGAATCATGCTGCCAGTCATTGCTGTGAGCTGGTAACATTGGCACTTGAAACATCTATAGCCCAGGAATCTGGCTGACACAAGCGGTAGTTAGATGTGACTCAAGTTAGTTTCATGCTCTTGGGTGCGAGTGTAAATATTCAAGGCTCTTGCTGGGGGGGGGTAGTGGTTTCTTTTAAATATGTTAATGACCAATAATAGCCTTTGCTAAAAGGGTGTGTGACAGAGTTAGATGACAATTCCAATAGAGAGGAGAAGCTACTTGTGCCTACACTAGGGAGCAAGGTTGATCCCAGTAATGGAATTCTAGCTACACCATTAGTGTAGCTAGAATTCACGTATGAGAATCAACTTTCTGCCTTAGTGTAGATCAAGGCTCTTTGGGCTCGCTCTGGTGTCCCTTGCTCCACACAACAGCGTGGAGTACCAGGGTCGATGGCCAAGCCCAGAGAGATCAACTTTTGCCACTTCATCACACGTGGTAAAATCAAACTCCAGAAGTGAACTCTGGTAAGTATAAACATACCCTTGTACTTCGTTCTCTGGAGCAATCCTTGAGGGTACCACTTAGGGATCTGTGGCAAATAGATTTTTTTTTTTTAAATCTATCAGGGATGGTGGTAGGTCCTATTGTGAGTGCAGGGAACTGGATTCAACGACCTCTCAAGGTCCCTTCCAGCCCTATGAGATCAGTGTAATCTGACCTCTCCCACAGAACTCACACATGCACATATCAGCCCCAATCAAGTCTCTTCCTCCCATAAAGCCCAAGTGACTAAATAAGCTTTAGAGTACACCCTGATGCTCAGACCAGGGAACAAGGATAGCCAACTCTCATGGAATTTGCAGTGCCGCCACTTTCTTCTATTATAAAGCAGTGAACATTCACTCACATGCTCAGCTGACTACAATTGTGAAAAGCTGCTCTCTGGGACAGACAGGCAGGTCTCAGCCCACTTAGGTTTTTAAGAGTGAAAAAAGAGAAGTTACTCACCGTAGTAACGGTGGTTCTTCGAGATGTGTCCCCATGGGTGCTCCACAATAGGTGACGGGCTTGCCCGGCGCCGCAGATCGGATCTTCCAAGCAGTTTCTGCTGGACCGCGCATGCGCCGGTGCGCGCTGCTCCCTTGCGCGCTCCCGGCCATGTGCGCGATCCGGTCCCCGCCAGTTCCTCTACCAACCGCCTCGGGTGCCCCTGCAAAACACTAACAGAGATCCGAAGCAGGGAGGATGGGCGGGTAGTGGAGCACCCACGGGGACACATCTCGAAGAACCACCGTTACTACGGTGAGTAACTTCTCTTTCTTCTTCGAGTGTCCCCGTGGGTGCTCCACAATAGGTGACTACCCAGCAGTAACCCAAGATAGGAGGTGGGTAATCGGATTATGTGCAGCTTGTCCCCGAGAGGACCGCTGCAGAGAGACGGGTATCCTCTTGGAATACCCTGTGAAGGGCGTAATGTTTGGCGAAGGTGTCGTAGGATGACCAGGTCGCCGCTCTGCAAATGTCTTTTAACGCAACGCCCTTGAAAAAGGCTGTTGATGCCGCCACCGCCCTGGTGGAATGAGCCCTGGGAGTGGCCGATAAAGGAGTCTTTTTGAGCTCGTAGCACATTTTTATGCAGGATACAATGTGCTTCGAGATTCTCTGCGAGGAGAGACCCTCTCCTTTCGATTTGGGAGCGAGGGAGACTAGGAGTCTATCCATTTTCCGGAAGGACTTGGTCCTGTCTACGTAGAAGGCTAGCGCCCTCCTCACGTCCAGGAGGTGTAGGCGCGCCTCTTTGTTGGAGTTATGAGGCTTTGGATAAAACGAGGGTAGAACAATAGGTTCGTTGATGTGAAACTCGGAAGAAACTTTGGGAAAAAAGGCTGGATGCAGCCGTATGGCTACCGCCTCCTTGGAAAAAACAGTGCAGGGTGGCGTTGCCATGACTGCCGCGAGCTCGCTCACCCTACGAGCTGACGTAATTGCAAGAAGAAAGGTCGTCTTTATTGTAAGGAGGCGGAGGGGAACCATGGCCAAGGGCTCGAACGGTGGTCCCATCAGTGTGGTAAGCACCAGGTCCAAGTTCCACGAAGGTGGAATCAGTTTCCGAGGGGGGTAGAGGTTTACCAACCCTTTGAGAAACCTGGTAACCATAGGGTGGGCGAACACCGTGTGCCCTTCCTCCTCATGTCTAAACGCCAAGATGGCGGCAAGGTGGACCTTTAACGAGGATAGCGAGAGTCCTCCTCTCTTGAGGTCCAGTAAGTACTCTAGAATTGTAGGTATAGGCACCGAAAGGGGGGCCAGCTGTTTGGTAGAACACCAAGCCGTGAAGCGAGTCCATTTTTGTTTGTAGGTCTTCCTAGTGGAAGTCCTCCTGCTACTTTCTAGGACTTGCTGTACTCCCACTGTGCATGTGCTCTCTAGGGAGCTGAGCCATGGATTAACCACACTTGCAGTTGCAGGCTTTGGGGGTGCGGATGTACTATGGACCCCTGGGCTTGCGTGAGCAGATCCGGTGCCACCGGAAGAGGCATCGGTGGACGGTCCGACATGCGCAGGAGTAGGGGGAACCATTGTTGGCGATCCCACGTTGGGACTATCAGGATCATCCGGGTCCTTTCCCTCCTGGCTTTTTGCAAAACTTTGTGGATAAGCACTGTGGGAGGAAACGCATAAAGCAGGGGGCCCCCCCACGGGATCGCGAACGCGTCCCCCAGGGACCCCCATCCCAGTCCTGCCCTGGAGCAGAATCGTGGGCACTGCTTGTTGTGCTGAGTGGCAAACAGATCTATTTGGGGAAAACCCCATGCGTGGAAAATCGGCCGTAGCAGGTCGGGACGGATCTGCCACTCGTGTGTGAGCGCAAAACGCCTGCTCAGCTGGTCTGCCTTCACGTTGTGCGCACCCGGCAAGTATGAGGCTTTCAAGATTATATCGTGGGCGATGCACCAGTCCCATAAGTGGATTGCTTCCGCGCATAAGGCACGGGATCGAGCTCCTCCTTGCCTGTTTATATAAAACATGGTGGAGGTATTGTCTGTACTGATCCCGACGACTTTGCCTTGTATGTGGTCTCGGAAGTGTTTGCAGGCGTTGAACACTGCTCTGAGCTCCAGTACATTGATGTGTAGTGACTGTTCCGTGGGTGACCACAGTCCTTGAGTCACCTCTTCACCCATGTGCGCTCCCCACCCTATGAGGGAGGCATCTGTAGTGAGAAAAACCGATATTTGTGGTTGGTGGAAGGGTACCCCTGTTAGCAAGTTCCTGGGGTTTACCCACCATTGCAGGGATTTGCGCACCCCGGCTGTGGGCGACACCATCCTGTGAACGGTGTGTACTGCCGGTTTGTATACACTCGCCAGCCAGTGCTGCATGCTGCGCATGTGTAACCTGGCGTTCTGCACTACAAACGTCGCCGCTGCCATGTGGCCCAGCAGCTGCAAGCACGTCAAGACCGGCACCGTAGGGCTGAAGGTGATGACTTGCACGAGGGAACTGATGGCTCGAAAGAGAGCCTCTGGTAGGTATACTCTCGCTGTAACCGAGTTTATGCGAGCCCCTATGAACTCTATGTCCTGTGTGGGGTCTATTTGTGATTTTGCCAGATTGATAACCAGGCCAAGTGAGGAGAACGTGTTTGCTGTGACGTGTATCATGCGCAGAACCTCCCCTTTTGAGGCCCCTTGGAGCAGGCAGTCGTCCAGATACGGGAAAATAAATACCCCCCGTCTGTGCAGGTAGGCTGACACCACTGCCAAGGTCTTGGTGAGGACTCTGGGGGCCGAGGAGAGGCCAAACGGTAGGACCTTGTATTGGAAGTGTTCGTTGCCTACCATGAACCGGAGGAATCGCCGGTGAGCCGGATGGATGGTTATGTGGAAGTACGCGTCTTGTAAATCGAGGGCTGCGAACCAGTCTCCATCGTCCAGTGCTGTAAGGATGGAGGTGATCGTGGTCATCCGAAAACGTTGCTTGCGCAGGTACCTGTTGAGGCCGCGAAGGTCTAAGATGGGCCTCCAGCCTCCTGTCTTTTTCTCCGTGAGGAAATACCTGGAGTAGAACCCTTTCCCGTGCAGTTGCTCCATAACTCTTTCCACCGCCCCTATGAGCATGAGATGGTCCACCTCCTGCCTGAGCCTCGCTACCTGGGAGGCCTCCTGGAGGTGGGGCTTGGGTGGAGGTCATGACGGTGGGAGCGACTGGAAGGGGATGGCGTACCCCGTGGCTATGATCTCCAGCACCCATTTGTCTGTGGTGATCCGTTGCCACTGGTCGTAGAATGGTCGGAAGCGATGGTGGAATAGCCGCTTCGGATGACCTTGTGTGATGGCAGTGATGGCGCAGCCCTGGATCTGCATGTCAAACTTGTGGCCTTTGGCCCCGCCCCGAGGACGCACGGCTCTGTTGTGAGCGTTGCCTGGGAGTTCTGTACTGCTGGTGCTGTTGATGTCGCCCTTGCTCGTAACCCCTGTGATACTGGGGGCGCTGTTGCTGGTACTGGTACCGCCTTTGCTGAGGGTAGTACCTTTTCTTTGTGTATGGAGGGGTGTAAATCCCCAGGGTCCTGAGTGTGGCTCTTGAATCTTTACTGGAATGAAGGACCGAGTCAGTTGATTCAGCAAACAGCTTCTGCGAGTCGAAGGGAAGGTCAACTATCTTCGCCTGCAGATCCCTCGGTATACCCGAGGTCTGGAGCCAGGACTCCCTTCTCATCACCACTGCGGTTGCTGTGGAACGTGCTGCTGTGTCTGCAACGTCCAAAGCAACCTGAACTCCCGTCCTCGCAGCCGCGTAGCCTTCTTGCACTATGGCCTTGAGGACCGGCTTTTTGTCCTCTGGAAGCGAGTCCATGAGGGAGGTTAACCTGGAATAGTTGTCAAAATTATGGTTCGCTAAGTGCGCTGCGTAATTTGCCATTCGCAACGTTAAAGTGGAGGAGGAGTAGACCTTTCTGCCGAACAGCTCTAGCTTCTTTGCATCTTTGTCTGTTCCCCCTGTTTTAAATTGAGATGTTTTTGATCTTTGTTGCGAGGACTCCACCACCAGGGAGTTTGGCTGTGGGTGGCTAAACAGGAACTCCATGCCCTTCGCCGGCACGAAGTATTTCTTATCCGCTCTCTTTTGGACAGGCGGAATAGTTGCAGGGGTCTGCCATATCGTAGTGGCGGACTCTAAGATCGCTTCATCAAGCGGTATTGCTACTCTGGAGGAGGCCGGAGGTCTCAAATTTTTGAGGAGCTTACGGTGTTTCTCTTGCACTTCTGCTGTCTGGATGCCTTGCGTGAAGGCCACCCTCTTAAACAGCTCCTGAAACTGTTTGAGATCGTCCGTAGGATGGACGTCCCCCAGGGCCATAGCCTCGTCCGGGAAGGAGAGCGAGGAACCGCTGGGGTACGTCTCTCTGGACCCTTCCGGTTCCTGCTGGTGATGGTACACCCTCTCGCTGGAGGTTTGCGAGGGAAAATCTTGGGGTTCCATGACCAGTCCCCCCTGAGATGCTTGAGTCTCTGTCCCCGGTCGCAATTGCCCTCGGGGGTATGAGATAGTTTGTGGGGATCTTTCCCTAGTAGATTGCCGATGGTGTGTATGCCCCGCGTGGTAGGGGCGACCATGGCCGTATAGGCACTGTTCTTGGGAAGGTGACCTAGACCACTCCCTTGGTGCATACCCTCTGCGTCTGGGGGAGGGAGATCGTCGAGACACTGGAGAGAGCGATTTCGCATAATAGTCCAGCGGTTCGAACCCCAGGAAGGGTGAAGGTGGTGCCAGCCATGGTGAGGCTGGTTGTAAAAATGGAGAAGGGGGCTCCGGGTAGGCTAGGGGGGACCCCTGCCTTCTGGTTGGAGTCTGCAACATGAGCGGAGGGCTGTGAGAAAGCAGCTCCACAGCCCTGTCCGGAGAGGGGCTGCAATGCCTCCTCTTGTGTGCAGCCTTCCCCCTCCCTGGAGGAGGTAACTCCGCCCCCTGACGCGCCGGGGATCCCGGCCCCGTCGGCACCGTGCTAGGCACGCTCGAAGGCGGTGCCGCACGTGCGGTGTCCTTCTGCGCCTGCAGGCTACGTGCCTGCGCGCTCTGCACCGCTGGTTCCCTGGGGGTCGGTGCCGCTGCCTGCGGTGCCGCCGGTACCGGCGCTTGTTTAGCTGCCGCCCTGCCTGCGGTGCGGGGCGGCTAGCTGATTATCGGAGGCTGAGCCGCTTCCACGTGGCTCTCCGTGCCGCCGCCGATCAGCTGTTGCTGTGGCTGGGGGCTGCTTGCTCCTCCCGTCCCGCTCACTGTTGCTGCCGGCAGGGATCGGGCTGGAGAGACTTTCCTCCGTTTTTGCGCTCATGGAGTGAGGGAGGCAGCTTTCCTTTTAAGGGCCCCGGAGGGTCCCTCCTGCTGCGGCCACTCCGGCACGTCTGGCTGGAGGGCCTTATCAAGAAGCAGCATTTTAATCCGCATCTCCCTGTCTCTCCGTGCTCTGGTTGTTAATTTAGCACAGAAGGCGCATTTCTGTGCCACATGGGACTCCCCCAGGCACCTTATGCATAGACTGTGCCCATCGGACGCTGGCATCGCGTCTCGGCAGGACTCACATTTTTTAAAGCCTGAAGAGGACATTGTTGGTGAGTCTTTGAGTTTTTAAGCGGGTACTTAGCACCTTCTTTGTGCCGTTTTCCCCGTCCGATGGCCTGCCTGAGCAGGAGGGCTGACGGCCGTAGCTCCTGGCCTCCGGCGCTTGTTACTAGGACTGGACTGAAGCTGTCCCGCTCGTAGTTTGTTTGTTGTTGTTTGTTTTTGTTTTTGTTTTGTTTTTTTTTGCAAAATAACAACCGGCTAACTCGTAGTAGCCTAAGTACCTGAAAAACTTTTAAAGAAAACAGATAAAGTCGTTGAATACGCTATTTGGCCTTAGCCTAGTCGGATTCCGTCTGCAGCCGACGGCGGTTAAGAGGAACTGGCGGGGACCGGATCACGCACATGGCCGGGAGCGCGCAAGGGAGCGGCGCGCGCCGGCGCATGCGCGGTCCGGCAGAAACTGCTTGGAAGATCCGATCTGTGGTGCCGGGCAAGCCCGTCACCTATTGTGGAGCACCCACGGGGACACTCGAAGAAGAACAATACTTTGCAACAATACTTAGCATACATTATACGTTGCTAGTTGTTAAACTGCTAATCTTCAAGGTGCTACAGGACAGCTTGTTTTTGTGAAACTACAGGCTAACACGGTCACCCCTCCGAGATTATATGCTGCTGTCCACTAAGGATCACAGAAGTGCTTTACAAAAAGAAAAGGCAAGTTCCAGCACCTTCCTTTTACAGATGAGGAAACTGCACCAGTCACTTTACCTCTCTGTACCTCTGTCACAGTGTGTCAGTGACAGAGCTGGAACAGAACTCCTGTACTCTGACTCACTCTTGTATTCTCCTTCCAGTTTCACTATCCAAGTAGTGACAGAAAAAGTAAAGGGCTACATAAATTAGACTTTTCAACTGTTACTTATGTAAGGTGTTATGTAATAAAAGTGAGGGGGAAATGGTCACAAATTTGCAATTTCTTTGCTACTTGCCAAATTTCACCTGCCACAATTAACTTTGGGAAAGTCTAAATCTCATATGTATTCATTGAACAGTAAATCCTTGAGATACGCGCAGTCAAGTTGCGTGTGTCTTGGGTTAATGCGACTGCTGCCCCGACAGGAGCGGGAAACTACACCTGTAAGGAGGGGCAGCCGCGAGTCAGGCTGCTGGCCCTGACAGTAGTGGGGAAACCGTTTTTGTCAGAGGCAGCAGCCTGACTCTTGCCGCCCCTGACAGGAGCCATTCCAGCCCTGCTCAGTTTCCCCTCTCTGCAAGCAGAGGGGAGCTGGCAACCAGACTGTTGCCTGGTTCCGAACTCCCCCTGACTTGCATGAAACAACCCCCACATAACTTGAGGGTTTACTGTATGTATTTAGGAAACTGTACAAGTTACACAGATGGTTGTTTTACAAAAGCTAGGTATGCTTGACTCATCTCAAGTTGTCATCATCTCAAGTTGTGCACACCATAAACCAATTATTTTACTAAGAGGTAAAATGTTGCATGCCTTGATACTGCATCAGAAGTTTCCCGCAGCTCCAGTTGCGGCTGGTAGATGTACAGTTGCAATGAGCTGTTGATGAATTTGATACTGCATAGCCACCCTCTTGCTTTGTTTCTTTTGAAACCCCTTCGGAAAACAGGCAGGCTGAGGTACACCTGGACTTGCCAACAAATGTGTATGGTCTCTTTTGCAAAAGAATGGTCCTGACTGTTTTCTATTACTCCTCAGCTATAATAGAACAACAAGCTTACCTGTTATACACATGACCTGTTTCAGTAGTCTCCACCAGCCATTTAAGTTATCGCAACAGTCATAGCACCAACACTTTAGTGTGGGTGATGGGAGTGTGGAGCAGTCTCTGGTCTGGCTAGAGTTTTCATAGCCTTGACACATTTGGATGAAGGAACAGAGGTACTTAATAAGCCAATACACTGTCAGCATTTCTTTTATTTGTTGTAATATAAAGAAGCATACATCATTCATTCTTTTCAGTACAACTCAAATTGTACACCCAAAAAAAAAAAATCAGTGTATGGACATTTATGAACCTGACACAACAGGACTCATGACATTTTGCTCTGCTGGTATTGCACTTTCAATAGGTTTGAATTAAGGCACAGTAAAAACAAAATCATTTAGTGCTTCTACAGCAGATGTCTTGTTAAACACATGCTACATGACGTAAAACTAGCTTTTCTAGCTTATGTATATACACCAGAAAGGAAAAATGCATGCGCTAGAAGGCTTACATTTCAACAATTTTGTTGCTTCATAATATACAAATAAAGAAGTTTAAAGATGTAAACAAATTGCATGCACATAAACTAGAGCAAAATCTTTAATACAGTATCTGAAAGCTCTTATGCTTAAATAAAAATATAACTTACTAGTATTCAATATTTATGTGCCATTTTTGTCCTGTAGAAATTAAAAGTTTGGGGTTCTTTTTGCTTCACACAGTGGCAGCACTTATGTTAATAGAAAAGACAGATATGGCTTTTGTATTACACAGCACGATGAGAAATGGAAGATTTTCCTATTCCATTTGGATGCAGCATCTGGGGTATTCTCCAGTCAAGCAAAGCAACAACAAAAAATCCAATAGGATTCACATTACAATTTGGGAAAGCTGCAAGTTTCAGCAGCTCTTTCTGGAGACATTTTGCTGAAGGTAAATTCTTAACAGCTAAAAACAAAAGAATTTGAATGACCGAGTTTCACTTTCCACTCCAAACACTGTTGAACACAATTTATGTCCCACCCCCCGTGGCTGTGATAGCTGAAGTGCTCTTGGATTGCTTCACGGGTTAACTGGGTGGCAGCATTTCAACAGGTCTCCTAAAATCAAGCTTCCTTCTCTTCCGTAGGGAAATTAGTTGGAGTTGGATACTTTTTTCCCCTCTCTTTGGTGTAGGGCAGGAGAGTTTTCAAATAAAATAGAGGAACAAGTCTCACTCCAACCTCCTCCCATGTCAGACTGAGAAAGCACATCTACTGCCATGTGGATGGCAAGGGAAGACTTTTGTTTCATTAGGCGGCACGGTGTCTAGCATTACTTCCCTCCCCTCTCTTTCCCCCTCCCCCCCAAAGTCTTTTGGTTAAACCAGATAGAGTTCTATATAGCGACTTCCCAGGAGCCGTCCATTTTTCTCAGCCACTGCTTTCTTAGCCAGGTCCAGGCTTGGAAAAGTCACCAACGCTTCTCCACTGGGCTGGCCACTAAAGTTGTAAAGCACGAGGATGGAATCTGTGTGGAGCTGCAGGGATACAAAAACACAAGGGAAGGGGAGAGAGAGAGACTTAAAAGAAGAGACCACAGATGGAGGCTCAGTCCCTGCCACCACATACTCTTGCCTATGTATTTTATTGCTTAAGCTCACTGGAAAGGCAGCTCAGAATTTACACATCTGTTGTTCATCATGGCTACAGATGGAGAAGGATAAAGGACAGAATACTGAACTTTTTCTTTTTTTTTTTTTTTTTTAAGTTCTGAGCAGAAGAAACTTAAATTCTGTGAGCGTACAAGTTCAAAAGATTCAGAAGTAGCTCCACAAGGAGCATACAGAACAGAAGTACTGCAGATGACTTGGATTTATGGTTAGCAAGGCCATGTGTCTTCACTATGGCCACTACAGTGGATAGCCATGGCACCACGGGAGAGATGCAAACAATGACAGAATGGGGTTTTCACCTACCCAAGTGACAGTAACTAGGTCGGCAGGAGCAGTGTATCATTCCAATTGCAGTTACACCAGGGCATAGGTTGGCATAGCTATGGCACTCAGACTTAAAAAGAACAAACATTCACAGCCCTCAAAAATGATGCTACCATATATGCTTACTACAGTAAAAAATGATAAAATGCTCACTTTTTGGTTACCTCTCCTACAAGTTTCTGACCAATTTTCTATTATTTTCTTACATGTAGAAGTAAAGCCAGCACATATCAGAACTTGATAGTAAGCAATAGCAACAGTCTTAAGGTATAAGCAAAAAATCATGTTAGGGAATAGAGGTACTAAACAGGGTAGTTAGCACAGATGCTATTAGATCCATTTAGTGTTACATTTTCCTCTCCAGAAACTAGGTGATTTAGGAAAGCAGCATGCAGAAAAGTTTTCAGGGGCCTCAAAAGTTCCTGTAAGAACCCCAAGTTAGCTTTAGAAATTAGCTTTTTAAAACATCTATTACTAACGCACTTCAAGAGGAAGAAGTACGTCATTTGGGTAGGGCCACTGGCGAAATTATATTGGGTCAGATTGAAAATAGACCAAACATTTCTGCACCAACATCTGTGATTGCAAACCTCCAGCAGATTAAGTCTCAACTACAGTAGTACATAGGGGGTCAGCCATGAGTTGGGCTGAATACAGCTGACAGCATATGGTAAGTATGGCTACTCCACTGAGCACAAAAGCAGTGTCCTTAGTCACTTTGGTTTTTAAATCAGTGGATTGGATAGGGCAGTGGTTGTGGTAATAGGGTGTGTGCCTGCCTCCCTCCCTTTTTAAATTTACTTTTTGAAACAAGCAATATTAGTAGCAGGAAACTCATTAAAAACTGTGTGGAAGGCAAACAGATCAGGGCTGCATGTGCTGCAAGAGGCTTTTCCGAACTTATTTATGTTTACTTTGATACTAAACTATGGTTTTAATTTAGATGCTTTAAACAAACACATTTGTTTTGGGACTTGCAGTTGAAGAGTCAGCCATTCAGAGGAGGAGAATGACGTGCTCATGTATTTTTTTCTCTCTGGATGGTTTGCACCAGAAATGTTCATACCACAGTGCTCGAGACTGCGTAGAGTTAACACACCACTCAATGTGTAGTCTGCAGTTGTCAGAGAACTCAGATCCCATCTGGCTGCAGCATGGCCCAGTTCCTAACCCCAGTTTCTGGATGACATGAGTAAAACATAAGACAGTGCGTTAATAACTTGCTCAGGAGCATAGTCAGTCAATGGACCTGCTCAGAATGAACCAGAAATTCTCCTGTCCCTGCTATTTTAAACACTACATCATGTGGCCACCGGCTGAGTTGTTCCACAGCAGGTGTGATATTTTCAACTGAGTGCATTACAGAACTGGAAGGGACCTTGAGAGGTCATCAAGTCCAGTCCTCTGCCCTCACAGCAGAACCTATTACCATCCCTGACAGATATATGTTTTTTTATTTATTTATATTTAAGTCTAACCTGCTCCAGACCCTCAAAGGCCCCCTCACAACGCTGGTTTTATAAGGCTAATGTGCTAACCACTGAGCTATGCCACAGCCCTTACAGTGAAATCATACAAATGGCTTTATAGAAAATCTACTCTAAACAAATAGCTTATTTGCTCAACTTGTCGTAAGTCATACGTATAATGTTATGATCGGAACAGATAGGGCACCAGTACAACTAACCAGCAGAATTTTTAAAAGGGAGAATCTTGATATTATGAAAATCATTAATACCTTCCCAGTCACATTGAAATTATGAATTACAACCACACAAATGCCAAAATTCATTACTGTGATTACAATTAATAAAAGCCATACAATCACGTTATTTTTTACTGCACTGAAAAAAAAAAAGCTTTGACATTTGTTCAACCCTTACTTGCATAATTCAAAATAGGACCATTTGGGTCACAAATTATTGCTTTGGTTTCTTAGATAATTACTTTTTTAAAAAAATAAATCTATCCACATTTGGGAAAGAAAGTTGATTAGCTAGTATTTAAGATTCAGGAACAAACTTTTTACATGGGACTAAAGCAATATATTACTTACTGTTCAAACCTTATGGACCTATCTGAGAGCTTAAGTATAACCTATGTCTCGAGGCAAAGTATCCAGATTTTCCAGGATCCAGGGTGAAACTGCCTACGCTATCCTAATTTGTGTTCTGTTAAAGTTGTTCCATTCATACTGTTGAATCAGAAAAATGCTTCAGATCTATAGTATAATAAAGCATCTCTTAGTTTGCATCCTCAAATTGCACAAATTTTCTACTATCTGCTTTTTTAATAAGTTCATTGAAAGATTTAGTTGTTTAAATCAATATCCATTACACTTTTCAAAATGTCTGTCACCTCTACTATACATGAATCCCAGCTTACCAGGTCAAAATGTAAGTGTACATTGGGGAAGCCAGAGTCAAACTGCAATGGAGGACTGGAAGAGTTCACCATTAGCAAGTTTACTCACACACACAAAAAAACCAAACCCTTTTACTGATAGAACAACATTCCAGACACAGTTTTACAATGGGAATCTCACTGGTGCAAAGGGAACAAGAGATACATAAGAGAAGCCTTCACTTTTGAGAAAGATGGAGAAAAGTGGGATAGAAGTGGTAAAATAAAAGTATTTTCCTATTGTTTTTCAAGCCAAGGTTAGCTGAAGTTTTCTTGCTATGTTCAACAAACAAGGATAGAAGCCCTGGGTTAAAAGCCTCAGGTGAAGTACTCAGCAAACAGTGATAAACGACTGTGAAAGTTTAACAAAAATTTCCTTGCAAAAAGCCAAGCTGTCGCAACCTCCACCATTTACCACTGCTGTGCCATCAGCCAGAGATCGCAACAGTAGCCTCGGGATCACCAGATTAGTTGATTTTATTTTTAAAAGGACAGGAGCAGCGAAGATTAGAGCAGAGTTCCCAAACACAAGCTAGGAAGGGGGCGGGGGGGGAGGCGGGAATCTCCAAATCACCAAGCCCTTCATTTCCCTTCCCATTCACCATTGGAGACCCAGCTTCTGCCAGTCCCTTCTTACCTTCTTTAGAGGTTACAAACAGTTACAAACAGACCCACTCTTTCGGTGCTTGTAACACACTCCTTGCTTGATCGTTCAGCTGAATAAGGCCATTGTAGTCATCAGGTGCATACTACAGTACAAGTGTGATACATGATAATCAGCAAGAGTTGAACAGTTCTTTTTAGCAAGCCCATACAGACTATATTTGCAACCTTCAGTAGGAGTGTCAGCCACAGTAACTGGCAGGAGACAAAGTGAATTCAACACACACCTCTTATACGCAATCAATAAAATGCATTCCTGGAAGAGTGGGCTGGAGGCTAGCTTATGGAGGAAATGCCAGGAAATTATGTACAGGAGCTTTTGTTATGCAAGTCTTCCCTAATAAGGGCATTTAAACAAATACAGTAGTCTTTTTTCTGTAATAATCACGGGACAACAATAAGTTGGTATTGAGAATTATGCGCCAAGTAACAAATTATATAAAGTCTGCATATCAGAGAGCTATGTTATGTTACAGCTGAGAATCTCATGAGGGTTGAAGAGCAAGCTTTCTGGACTGCACAAACTGACATGAGGAGAAACCAGGGTCCCACTTCCAATCTCACTTACAGGGGTGTTATCGCCACCAAAGCAGAGAGAGAATTACAGTCGTGAAGAGCCAGTGTGAGGCCTTGTCCATACACAAAAGCAGAAGTAGTACCCACGTGCCTAACACCAGCCTAGTTAAAGTCACACAGTGCCCACAAGTAGATGTATTTTACAGATCTAAAAATGCTTGTATAGTTATAGCTCATCCCCATACAGGAAGAAGAATAAGCTTTCCCAGTGTAAAGCACTTTTTTATTGATACACCTGATCCACATGGGGATTGCATCATATAATCATTTTGGTAAAAAGAAAAATCACATCCCTAATCAATACAGTTCTATCCATACAAAAGTTGAGTCTACACTAGGCATAAGAGGAGAATCAGGTCAAAGACCTAACCATGCATGAGAAGGGATTGCTGTTACAGGGGATGGTGCAAGTTATAAAACAGATCCTGGTTGACAAGACCTAATGTTGGTTTATACAGCATCTCTCCAGAAGCTCACATTCTAGAAAGAAGCACAGAACACGTGTATGTTGTGGGGGCTACTGGAAAGGCATATGCTACTTCTCAGCAAAGAGGTGTGCATAATCCACTTTACATTATGTCCTTTCTGCGATATGAAGCAGAATTTTCTTTGTTGGAATGGCTTCCTTTGCATGCACTGGTAGATTACACTATCCCCAAGCACAAAAGCTTCTATTTCTATGCTGCCCTTTGTTCCTTTTGATACAGAAAATGTCTCCTGCCAGTTTACATGGAAGGCAAGACTTTAATAGCCACCTAGAGTAAAATTTAAAGAACATGTCATATGTCTACCACACAGCAACATCCAAGAGCCCAGAGACCATAAGAGAAAGAACCTCCACAATCTCCACTACAGATATGTAGCCACCTTCACATCTAGACCCACTCCATTAAGCACAAACATAAGAAGTTTTTTCTAGATAGTCTCTACCAGGGCAAGCAGGCTGTGCAAATATTAATTATCAGCTACCAGACCTGCCCTTGAAACCAATCTACAACAAGTAAGTTTGTTCTTTGGAAGGAATGTCTCAATATCGTACATACTTTAGATATTGTAGAGTATCAGCAGATTTACAGTAGGTAAAGCCCTGTGGCTCACAGTAAACTTTTATTTTAAAAAAGTACTTGAAATGCATAAACAAGAAGTTCTGTGACACCTTATAGACCAACCGATTTTTTGGGAGCATAAGCTTTCACGGGCTTTCTTTGGAAAGAAAGCCTGTGAAAAGCGTATGTTCCAAAAGAGTATGTTGGTCTATAAGGTGCCACAGGACTTCTCATTGTTTTTGCAGATACAGACTAGGAGGGCTAACCCTCTAATACTTGAAATGCACAAGCAACAAGAAAATAGTGAGGAATAGAAAAATTACAATGTATCAGAAATGTTAAGAGAAATTGGTACAAAACATGAAGTGTGCAGGAAACTGAATTTTTGTTAAGTAGTTGTATATTTAGAGGGCAGCCATGTAAAGGGAGAGAGTGTATTAAATTAAACAAACAGAGGAGCAGTTAGTGCTTCTGAATAGCTCCAGCTTAAAAAATTACAAAAGGGCATGATCGTAAACCAAGTTAGGAAAATAATGCAACAGGAGAGGTCATACAAGAGACTGTCTCTAGTGAGAGAACAACAGCTACACCACTTGAGATGGACAATTTCTGAAATGCTCATTTAATGCCCTATTTCAGAAGCCTCCTAAACCAGCATGGCCAACATAACCTATTATTGGACAGGATGACAAAAAGTGAAAGAACCTGAGGTCAGCTTATAAATCACGTGTCCAAAGTGAAACTGTAGCATTGTGAGGAACATCTCATTAGCATTAAGCCTCTTGGATTCAGGCTCAAATCTTGTGATTTTCTAGTCACCTATCAAACTAAGATTATGGAATAATTATACAATAATGTAAAAATGCACGATCAACAATTTGCCAGTCATGACAGAAAGCAAAATAGGTCAGCTTCAAAGGCAGACAGCTCCAACATGATTTTCAAGACTTGTTTCCTGCTGTTGAAAAGCTGTCATGCACATCAGTATATTCTTTGAATTGTTCATTCAGATAGGCAAAAGATGAAATTTTCAAATAATTCAAAAATTCTGTTTCCATTGCAAGTCAACAGCAGGTAAACCAATTTGAAAATCCCTGATAAGATGACTAGCTCACAGAACAGGAAGTCATTCTGAATAGCCATTTGAATAACCATTTCAAATAAATCCTAATATATCAAATTTGGCCCCAACACTTCTAACCTAGACACATATGTTGCACTTTCAAAGACGCTCTCTTCCATAAGCATTTCAAACTGCCTCAGAAACCTGGACGCTTACTGCAAAAAACTTTATTCTCACCTGCACAGCAGCAGTGGTGAATACTTGTCATCCAATTATTTGTCAAGGAAACAAACATTATTGAAAATTGTTTTTCCATAAACGAGTGTCTCTCTATCCCCTATTTTACAGAACAGTTTTGTTTACTAATAAAACAAAACAAAGCAGCAGATATATAGCACTTTAAAGACTAACCAAATGATTTATTTGGTGATGGAGCTTCCATGGGACAGACCCACTTCATCAAATCAATAGCATTTCCAGTACAGACTGGCATCTATAAGTACAGACTGTTTTGTTAGAATATAGACTAACATGGCTACTTAGTCTTGTTTACTGATAAAGATAAAACAGAGGAAGCTGCTTAGAGCAACTAATTTTTCCTTTACATTTTCCTTCAGTGAGTGACAAAATGATTCTTTTTTTCACCCTTAGGTGGTCATCAAAAGTCCCACTGAAGTTATTGGGGAGAGGCATAAGAGAAAAGCTGAGAAGAGATAAGTACACACCACCACCACCACCGGGTTTATTTAAAGAGCTCCTCAGTTGGCCCTGATGCTCCAGGGTAACAGGAAATGATACTCAGTGTACCCATCAGTACTACTGGTATTCCAGTGAGCAGATAGGATAGGAACCTAGCATGGAGTACCATTTGTAGCTAGAGGGTAACTTGGAAGCCGAAAGTAATGCAAAGCAGTAGCAAGTAGCAGATCTTTACGGGCTAGCATAAAATGGCAAGACACACTATAAAGTGGCCTCAGACAAAAAAAGATGGAGAACAGGAGAAAAATGCATCTAGTAGAAATAGCCTAGTGCTACCAAGGGGAATGGATGCTCAGTTAGTAGCAAAGCTGATTTGAATAGGTGGAACAAGTTGATTCTTTAAGAAAGGAAAGGTAATGCTAAATCATGTTTGTAAGTGAGCAAGATTGATATCTTAGGCCAGAGTATCCAACATTTTTGCATCGAGGGGCCATATGGAATTTTCTTACATATTCCAGGGGCTGCACACAAAATAGCCCCAAACCTGCCCTAGCCCCATCCCCAGGCATAACTCCTCTTAGCCCCAAACCCACCCCCTATCCCCAGGCTTAACCTGTCTCAGAAGATGAGTTCCGTGTGCCACTGCCTCCCCTGCCCCTCTCAGGGTGGCTGCATGGCACTAGAAGATGCAGACTCTGCCGCCCCTCCCCCTCAGCTCTCCTGCTCGCTTCCCACACCTACAGCATTGATGACTCCCTGCCCTGCCATGATGAAATAATGGTACTAAATATAACTGGTTCAACAGCTGGATCCTTCCCGCTGCCCTGCTGGCCATTAAACCAATTCAATTTAGTTCTATTATTTTGGCCTCAGCAGGGCAGAGAGCCATAATTAGCTCCTTAAAGAGACACAGGTTGCTGGCTCCTGCCTCAGTCTGACTACACCCCACACTCTTTGGGTAAAATGGCACTGCTGTCATGGGAAAAGGCTTTGTGGGCCAAATTCTGGACCACGGGCTATGTGTTGGCCACCCTGTCTTTGGCTATGTCTAGACTGTAGGTTTCTGTCTACAGAAACTTTGTCGACAGAGTGCGCATCCAGACTACAGATCTCTCAGAAAAGATCTGCTGTGTCGGGAGTGTTCTGTCAACATCCCGCAAACCTCGTTCCACAAGGCAGAAGTGATGTCTCGACAGAGGGAGGTTTTCTGATAGTTGGCCCCATGTGGATGGGCCAAATGTGAGAAAAGCCTCTCCCAGCACAACTGTCAGCAAAAGATAATGAAATTGCAGTGTGCAATTTGCACATCTTTTGCCAAGTGTTCCCTGCAGTCTAGACACAGCCTTAGTGACAAATGAGATTGCCATTTCAGGATCTATTAGACTAATGGGATTTTTCAGACTGAGAAATCTCCTCATAAATCCAGCTTCAGGAGAAGGAGCAGCAACCTTATTTGACCATATTAAGATTTCTGGACTCAGTAGGCCTTTTGTGGTCTCCTAATATATACTGGCAAAAACTTAAATGTAAGAGTAATAGAGAAGTAGCCAGGTTAGTCTGTATTCTAACAAGACAAAACAGCTGAAATGTAGCACTTTAAAGACTAACAAAATGATTTATTTGATGATGAGCTTTTGTGGGACAGACCCACTTCATCAGATCAATCGCATTTCCAATATACACTGGCATCTGTAAGTACAGAGGTCCAAAAAAATTGCATTAAAAACTGACAAATCAAGTATATAGGAGCAAAGGAGAGGGATGAGGGGTGGAGGATGTTAAGTGTCTTGCCTGAGATAATTACAATCATCAAAGGAAGGGAAGCAGTCCTTGTAATGCGTGAAGTAATTGTTCTCTCTGTTCACACCAAGTGTTAAATGTGTTGAATTTGAATATGAACTCCAATTCACAACTTTCTCTATGTAATCTGTTTTTAAAGTCTATTTGATCTAAGACACAAATTCTCAGGTCTTTAACAAAATGGCCCACTCCATTGAAGCATTTATTGACTGGCTTATGTGTATTGAGATTCTTGATGCCTGCGCTGTGTCCATTCCTTCTTTGGCAAAGAGTTTGCCCAGTCTGTCCAATGTACATTGTAGAGGGGCATTGTTGGCACATAATGGCATATAGAATATTGGTCAAAGTACACGAGTATGTGCCCTTGATCTTGTAACTAACATGGTTAGCTCCGGTGAATGGCCAGCTAGTTGACAGAAATGGTAAACAGCAATATTTACTACCCTAAGTTTCAGAGTGGCTCTGTAGGCAGTACTTCAATATCAATATAAATTCAGAACAAAACAAAACATGTCTGCAAACTACAGCTGTGTTCCATTTCAGAGGAAAAGAAAGAGTCACAATGTTATCTACTGCTTGCTATCTTACCTCTAAAATTATGCTAAGGCAAGTTATCCCTCACCACTACCCAGAAGGTTCTGTGACTAGAACTGGCAGCTGGAGGATGCAGGGACAGCCATAGATGAAGAAGTTATCCCCCAAGGCTGAGAAAGGTGTCAGATTTCAAAAGGGACCCATAGGCAGCAGAGAATACGTTCTTTGTTCAAGCATACTCTTCAGACAAAGTTTAAGCCAGGGGTAGCCAGCAACAGTGAAGTATGCTGTCCTCATATTAAGGTTGTTAAGGTTCCTGGAATTTTGCCATTTGTTCATTTCCCCCATCTCCTCACTACCACTTTGTCTTTTTTTTCCCCTTCTTTTAAATAAAAGCAGTTAGCCTTGAATTCTGTGCCAATGAGGAGTCAGGGATTAATTCATTGCAAAGCCACTCTATACCTACAGATAAGGAATGGTATACATAAGCTCAGTGCAGGTCTAAACAATATTTATTTTAAGTCTACCATATATAAAAACCCCAGGTGCAGGGAGGGGGAGCATACAGAATTGCCACATGCCTGGGCAAGGTGGGGGAGGGGGGCAACTTCAGGAAGGGACAAGGCTGGGGGCAGCCCTCCACACCACCTGGACTGCACCCAAAGGCCTCCAGCTGCCCCTGTAGCTGCTAAACCCTACACTCTTTTGAATCACAGGGCCCTAAGGCAGTTGCCCCCTTTGTCTCCACCGTGGCAGGGCCTGAACAGGCACCATGTTTCCACCATGTCCCTGGTTCAGTAAATAGCGACTAAAATTCTCACAAGCTTTCAACATGTTTCAGATGTCAACTGTAATCCCTCTAATTCACTGTTCCCAGCTTATATCATTTCTGACTTTGGTCTGGCTAACAAATAAACAAAGTCAGAAATGTCAAGGCTAAGTGGGCTGATACATCTGTTTTCTATTCTAGAGTATGACAACAGCACACACACTCCTATGAAAATAGCAAGCATTGAAAACTTGGTTTATTTTTGGACTCTATGAACATTTCCCTTGATCTCTTTGGTTCAGTTAGTGAGCATGAGACAAGCAATTACCTTACATTTCCTTAGTGGTTAAAGTGCACAGATCACAGCACAATTAGCCAATACATGTTACGTTTTGCCTCTGATTTCATATCTATTTATGTACCTTTGCTTACTTGGTATGTATTTCCCATTGCATAAGAACACTGCCATGTTTCGAAGTTCTCAGAGCTGTTCTCCAATCACTCACTTACCATTTATTTAATTCCTCTCAACTTTGATTACAGCTGTTTAGGGCACTAGCCCGCTGTGACCCAACTGTACCACTTACTAGTGAATACACTCAACCACCTAGGTTTCTCCTGTTCTTTCTCCCTGATGTACACACAGGTTTCATGACAAAGAGGGGATTTTTATTTTTATTTTAAATTCCAGAAATCCAGTTCTGCTTGAAGTAGAAAATTTTCATATTAATGATAGGAGCTGGCAGTAAATATCCAGACCAACTCATAGTCCTCCAAATCTATCCAAAATTTTTAGCAGATTAGGAAACTGATGGGCTGAGTCTCTGCCAGTCTCGTTATTTCCTTGTTTCCCCATCTCACCTACCTGGAGCCACTGCAGGCCTATAACACATATAAGCTACACCTCTCTATCTAGCTCCTCTTGTTGTCTCTTGTTTTACATATAGGCTATGTCTACACTATGGACCTTAGAGTGGCACAGGTGTACCACCGCACTGTAAGGTCTCCTGTGCACTGACACTATGCCAACAGGTAAGAGCACCCCCGCCAGCCTAATTAAACCGCCACCAACAAAAGGTAGCAACTGTGTCAGTGGGAGAGCCCTGTTGTCCATACCTGTGCTTCTGTCAGTGAAGTTTGTGTCAGTCAGGGGGGCACAAATTTCACACATCTCACCCTAGAAGTGCTATTGTAGACACAGCCTTAGAGTGCGGCTACCTGTGGGAGAGTTTGTGTTTTTGTTAGATGTACAATGCTCAACACAGCGACATCCTGTGCCATGATGGGAGCTCCATGTAGTCACTGCAGTCTCATAATACTTACAAGCTACATCATGAATTACTGGACGGTAACTTGCTAGCATTAAATGTTGCAATTCAGAAGCATATTGCACATTGCAATACAATAAATAGGGTTTTTCCAAGCATCTCCAAAGACAATTAACTGCTTTGTAGAGTTTTTGTGAGGAAATTAAAAGCATCATGTACATTTAACTGTGACAGAAGAATTTTTAATTAAAAAAATCATATGAGAGACTGATGATGTTATATGGAAGGAGCCACTTTACTGGGCTATTAAATAGAAGCCAGTACTAAGACAGTCAAACCGGCAGAAATATTCAATTTTAAAACTATCTACCCTTGGAAGCATGTACTGATGTTGAGACCAGTTTATTCAAGCATAAGGTAAATCAAGAGTATCTCTTACGAGGCAGGTCTGGTATGAAAGCTGCTTTCAGTTAAGTAGCAATGTGTGCATACATGCAGTACATGAAGCCCTTGAAGACCAAGAGATTCAGAGAAGGAGCCAGTGGAAAAATAAATAAAACTTAACTCATCCCTTTCAGACAGAAAGGCACAAAAGATGAAAATCACCCTTTGTTCTCAGCATTTCAGATCCAATTTCCGTGTCCACTGAAAATCAACTTCAATTATTTTCACAAAGGGATTAAGATCATACCCAAGCCAATGGTGGTTAACAAGGGTTCACTTTATAAAGGACCAGAAGCACCGTCCAATACATCCTCTGGGTAGCAGTAGAAAGAGAAGAAATGAGGGAGTGGGGGAGGGAGGAGATAATGTTAGATTTTCTTACCAGAGACATCCCAATAAGTCATCAGACTCTTTACTTAAAAGTATTCTCCTAGATTACTGCAGAAGTGAGAGTGCTCCCATGGACACGTGTAAACAGAAGAAAACAGAACTACTACACGTGGGTTCTGGTGCATCATAAATAACAAGCAGTCCTGTGGCACCTTAGAGACGAACAAATGTATTAGGTCACAAACTTTTATGGGTAAAATCTACTTCCTTAGATGAAAATGGAATGCAAAAAGTAATATGGGTTTATATAGCAAGGATGGATTTTTTTTCCCACTCCATTTTCATCCGAAGAAATAGGTCTCATGACTTAGTAAATTTGTTCAGTCTCTAAGGTGCCACGGGACTGCTTGATATTTGTGAAGTTACAAACTAACAGGGCTACCCCTCTGAGTGTATGGTACAGTGGTTTCTCACCTTGTTTATAAGGCTCTGAATACTCACTTACTCAGGGCAGCATTTTCTAAAGGGTTAATTCAAATCACTCTCTTTCATCAGCAGTAGCCAATGACAGTAAAATGTGTTCCTCACCTCAAACTATAGGAAGATAATTCAACTGGGCAAACAGTAAAAGACACACCCAAAACTAGCTCCTTAAATCTCACAATGGCTAAGCTTCTCTTTTAGAATGCTTTTGGGTGGGGTAAGGTGGTGATTTATTTCTTGTGATTAGGGAACTGGTTAAACTAGAAATATACATCTAGTTCTGATTTACAGTAAACTCTTTTGTATCCAGCAGCCCTGGGAGGTTGCCTGATATTCAAATATTCTGGATAATACAGAGGTATATCTAGCAATGCATAGCACTACGGAGAAACAAGGTTAGATATAAAGAAACAAACAAAAAGGTATGCAGTGTACTTTACCAACAACAATTGCACACTGTAAACTTATACTGTAGTTGCTGTATTCATCTGTATTTATTTTCGCTATACTGTACTTATGGAAAATATAACTAAAATCTACTTATGGTTAAAATGCTGGTTATTTGAGAGTTCTGGATGATAGAACGCTGGATATCAAAGAGTTTACTGTAGAAGCACAATCATGTACATTTACAGATTTTAAACACTAAGCTACCTTTTATTTAAGCTGATAGATGGGGCAAATTAAGCAACAGAACTGAAACTTGTCAAACATAGATATTAGACTTAGTTAACACCACCCCTCCCCCCCATCAAAAGTGGAAAGTTCACAAATCTGGAAATTGCTTGTGCAGTCCCATCCCTGGATGGGGGCAAATCACATTTCACATATTTTCCAGATTGTTAGTTACTTTTCCACCTGAGATCTTGATGCAGGTCATAATTCTACATTCTTAAAATGAAAGTTCATGTTGAAAGCTAGCAAGGAAAAATTAAAATAAAACAGTTCAGAAAATTAGTTTAGATCAATATAAATGAATAAGCAGTAACTGAGGAGCTACCATTGTCATATGTGACAAACCAAGTACGTGTGACTTTGGGTGGAAAGTTTTCTTCTCCTTAGAAGAAAAAATCTGAAACAAAGTGAAAGGCTGTGGAATTGATTAAAAAAAACAGTAAGAGGAATTTCTTAGCAGAACTCAAGAAGCTGTTTAAATCAAAACACAAAAGAGTGTTGCGTTTTTGAAGTGCTAAAACTGTACAAAATCTGCAAAATTATTTCTGAATTAGCAAGATCGTGAGCAATAGGATTTCAATACCACCACCACTGAGGCCATCTCAGCTGTTTAAGTAACCCTTGGTTTTCCTCCCACCCTAATTATCGGAGAGGTAGCTCCTAAGATATGTAGTCAAGTGTTTTCTCTGGCCCAAACAAGATTATATGGCTGTACTTGTGCATTACAAAATTAAGTCTATTCTAGGCATTTAAAATATTGGGAAAATTAACGTATAATGATTGTCTCCTTATTCTGAATATTTTCCTTGCTTTAAGTTTGCCACTACCCATAAAAAATAACCCCAACAGCAACAGGGCTGGTATAAAAACATAAGAACAGTTATACTTGGTCAGACCGAAGGTCCATCTAGCCCTGTATCCTGTCTTCTGACAGAGGCCAACGCCTGATGCCCCAAAGGGAACGAACAGAATAGGTAATCATGAAAGTGATCCCTCTCCTGACAAACAGAGGCTAGGGACACCATTCCTACCTATCTTGGCTAACAGCCTTTGATGGACCTAACCTTCATGAATTTATCTAGTTCATTTTTTGAACTTTGTTGAAGTCTCGGTCTTCATAACATCCTCCTGCAAGGAGTTCCATGGGCCTACTATGTGCTGTGTGAAGAAAAACTTTATTTTGTTAATTTTAAACTGGCTACCTATTAATTTCATTTAGTGATCCCTATTTCTTTTGTTAAGGAAACATGTAAATCACTTTTCTTATTCACTTTTTCCAACACCAGTCATGACTTTATAGACCTCTATCATATCTCCTCTTAGTCTCCTTTTTTTCTATGCTAAAAAGTCCCAGGCTTTTTAATCTTTCTTCACTTGGCACCTGTTCCAACCCCCTAATAATTTTTGTTGCCTTTTCTGAACCTTTTCCAATGCTGGTATATCTTTTCTGAGATGAGGTGTCCTCATCTGTATGCAATATTCAAGATGTGGGCATACCATGGATTTATAAAGAGGCAATAAATTAGTCTGTATCCTATTTTTTAATGATTCCTAACATTCTGCCTGCCTTGTGACTGCTGCAGCACATTGTGTGGATGTTTTCAGAGAACTATTCACAATGACTCCAAAATCTCTCTCTTGAATGGTTATAGCCAAATTAGTCCCCATCGTTGTATAGTATAGTTGGGGTTATTTTTTCCAATGTGCATTACTAGACATTTATCAACATTAAAATTCATTTGCCCTTTTGTTGCCCAATCACTTTGTTTTGCGAGATCTTTTTGAAACTCTTCACAGTCTCCTTTTTTCTTAACTATTTTGAACATTTAGTGTCTTCAGCAAATTTTGCCACCTCGTTGCTTATCCCTTTTTCCAGATCATTTATAAATTGGTGGAATAGGATTGGTCCCAGCAGAGACCCCTGGGGGACACCACTAGTTCTCCCTCTCCATTCTGAAATCTTAGAACTTATTCCTACCCTTTGTTTCCGGTCTTTCAACCTACCCTCTTATCCCATGGTATGGCTAGACAGTCTCACCTACTTACTATTTATAAGCCACAGAGATACTAGTTTGACACAATCTAACCTACAAGTTAATTTTTTCCAAGGCTTCAGTAAAATTTAATTCCTGCTGGCAAAGGGTTGGAATCTGTACCAGTTATTAGTGCTCAGACATTAAATTGCCTCCTAAATAATGTTATTTTTGTCTTTGCAAAGTGTTACAATGGATACATTTAGATAGTAGGTTTCTCAATAAAACTCATCTGATCTCTGTGCAGGAAGATATAGAGGAGTATTAACCTACATGCTCAATTATGTGACTATCCCATCCAGATTCTCCTTTTTTTTTTTTTTGTAAATTGGTAGATCCATACTCATTTGACCATTAACTGGAATTCAGGGTAATTACTTAGGTAACTATTCATGGTGTGTAGTGCAATTTGTTCAAGGTAAAACAGGATTTGGAGGCAACAGGGCCAACAGCCACTGCAGACCCCAGGGCAAGTTTGCTTGGGGGAGAGGGATTAGGGATGGCTCCGTGCCCCCAGAAGGAGTGGGATCAAGGGCTGTCACCTCTTAGTGCTGCCCAAACCACAGCATGCTCCCAACCACCCCAGTCCTCAGCATCTCATGAAGCCATGCTGCACTGCTCAGAGGGTAATTCAAAGGAACTCCACCATGAAGCCCCGAGGGGTTCCATGCCAGGCCCAAGCCTGGATAAAGGAGGAGAGTGGGTCAGATGAGTGACGACGTGCTGACCGAGCAACAACCTGAATGAAACCTGATGCCACTAACACTAAACGTTAAAAGATGCCGGCTCCAACATTGCCTGGATAAACAACATATGCAACACCAATCAAGTGATCAGGGTTGGGTTGATAAGTTGGCTACTGAATGAAAATTACAAATAACACATATGCTATCGATTGGAACAGGGAACATCCAAACACTGTGGGAGACTGGAAAAGTAGAGCTGCTTCGGAAGGAGATGGAGAGATACTGATGAGATATACTTGGACTGGTGGAGATGCATTGGATGGCATCAGGAAAGATGTACGGTTGCAAAATCGTTTGGTCAGGGAACAAAATGAAGCATGAGGCAGGAGTCAAATTCCTTCTGAGAGAAAAAGCTAGAGGAGCATTATTAGGATACAAAGCGGTGAGTGCAAGAATGATGATAGCAAGATTCGATGCAAAACTGTTCAACATCTCGATCATTCAGGCGTATGCACCCATGTCAAGTAGTACAGAAGAAGAGATTGAGCTATTCTATAAAGACTTGACAAAGATGCTGGAAGAGATACTGAAGAGAGAGGTGTTGATCACTGGAGGAGATTGGAATGTGAAGGTTGTAACAGAAGGTTGGGAGAGAGTCATGGGAAGGTTTAGATATGGAGAAAGAAACGAACAAGATGAGAAACTACTAGAGTTTGCTACAGAGCACACAACGGTGATCTGCAACATGAGATTCCATCAAAAGAACTGTAGGAAGTGGTCATGATGACCGAATGACAGAAGTCCAAGAACATGGTAGATATGATTTTGATAAAAACAAAAAAGCAGTCATGTTGCACTTTAAAGATTAACCAAATAATTTATTAGGTGATGGGCTTTCATGGGACAGACCCACCTCTGCAGGTTTATAGCCTTACCAGAACAGACTCAATATATAAAGCACAGAGGTCCAAAAATTGTTATGAAGGTTGACAAATCAGAAAAATTGTTATCGCTGTTGGCAAAACAGACAGACAAGCAGAGGGAAGGGAGTGATGGGTGGGGAAGGAAGTGCTAGGTCAAACATAAAAGTATGTGAAAGAGTCCTTATAATGGCTCGTGTAATTGCTGTCCCTGTTCAAACCACGTTGTTAATGTATCGAATTTGAATATGAACGTTAGTTCCGAACATTCTCTCTGTAGATGGTTGTTAAAGTCTCTTTTCTGCGGAACGCAAGCTCTCAGGTCTTTAACAGAATGGCCCACTCCATTAAAGTGCTGGCTGACAGGTTTGTGTATTTGGAGATATTTGATGTCTGCTTTATGTCCATTCATTTTTTGGTGAAAACAGTTTGCAGTCTGCCCTATCTACAAAGTGTGTGGGCATTGCTGGCACATGATGGCATATAGGACATTGGCTAAGGAAAAGGAGGATGTCCCCATGATTCTGTAATTAACATGGTTAGGTCCAGTGATGGTATCTCCAGAACAGATGTGTGGACAAAGCTGGTGATGGAGCTTGTTGCAAGGAAAAGTTCCAGGATTAATATTATTGTGGTACAACCTGTGGTTGCTAGTGAGAAGCCTCACAAGGTTGGGAGATTGTCTACAAGAGAGAATGGACCTGTCACCTAGGGCCTTCTGGAGTGTGACATCATGATTTAGGATATGTTGTAGGTCTTTAATTATGCACTGTAGTGGTTTGAATTGGGGGCCGTAGATGATAATAAGTGGTATTGATCTGGCCACCAGTAATTTCTACTGTAGTGTCCAGGAAATGTTTCTCGTGTGGAGTGGTCAAGGCTAACGTTGATGGTGGGGTGCAAACTGTAGAAGTCTCTGCGGAATTCTTCTAGAGTCTCTTGACCATGGGTCCAAATGATAAAGATGACATTGATGTACAGTAAGTAAAGGAGGGGTATTGTGGTCGAGAGCTGAGGAATCGTTGTCCCAAGTCAGTTTGTGGCAGTGCTATGGGCACCAGCATGGCCCCACAATATGCTAATATATTTATGGCTGACTTGGGGAGGGATAGCTCAGTGGTTTGAGCGTTGGCTTGCTAAACCCAGGATTGTGAGTTCAATCCTTAAGAAGGCCATTTAGGGATCTGGGGCAAATAGATTTGGAAAAAAAAAAAAAAAGGGATGGTGCGGGGCCCTGTCAAGAGGGCAGGGGACTGGACTCAATGACCTTACAAGGTCCCTTCCAGTTCTATAAGATGTGATGTGTACCTCCATTAAGATGGGTGACAGCAATGCCAAACTTTCCAAGGAGCAGATATAGGCTCAGACCACAGTCTAGTGATCACAAATATGAAGATAAAACTCAAGACAAAGTGTAAGACACAATTTAAGAAGAAAAAAAGACATGGTGAGGCTATGCGAGGAAGAAATAGGGAACGTGTATGGGGCAGAACGTGGCCACAGAGAAAGACCTAGATGAGAGAGTCGAAGGTGTAGCCATGCCTATAGAAGAGGCAATTCAGCAGAGTGTTTCAGAAGAAGAGAAGAATCAATAAGAAGTGGATTACACAGGAAACACTGAAGTTGGTCCAAGAGAAGAGAGCACTGAAGATCAGAATGGATGTTTCCAAGAGGCCGGAACAGTAATATAAGGTGAAATGCAATGATGTAAGGAAAGCTGCCAGAAAGGGTAAGATGAAATGGTTAGAGGAGTAGTATGAAGATATGGAGAGGTATTATGGTAAATATAAGACCAGGGTGTGGTGTGGATAAAATGATTAAGAATATTAATAGGAAGTGGCAGCCAAAGCAGATAGCTGTCAAAGATGAGAATGAAGAGGTGATCATGAACAAGGAGAAGATTGTCCAGCAATGGATGAGATATTGCACCGATCCATACAAAGCACAGTTGGGTCCAAGTGTCTCAGAGTGATTGATTGAAGAACTGAAAGAGATATCTCCACTGAGCATTGAGAGCAAGACCGATATTTCGAAGGAGGAAGTAAACAGAGCAGTGAATGACTAAAAAAACAACAGGAGCCCTGGAAATGACAAGATCACAGGAGAGATGATCGAATACAGTGGAGAAAGTATGATTCAGGAAATACAGTGACTGTGTAATATAGAAGAGGAAGAAGATAAGGCACTGAAGGAATAGACAAGATTAGTGCTAGTGACAATACACAAGAAAGCAAGTATGTTGCTTGACCACAGGTACATCTACACCACACAATCTTTGTGGCAGTGTTTGGTGTACATGTAGCCCCAACTCTGGTCCCTAGCATGGGTATACACAGCGGTATAGACCACAAGGCACTGCTTAGGTATGTAAAGACATCTTCCCAGGCAGGCTTGCAAACCTAATGAGGAGGGCTATAAACTAGATTCGTTGGGGGATGGTGACAGTACCTGACATAAGTGGAGAAGGAGGAAGGAACAGCAAAGGAGGACCCCCGATTCAAAAGGAGAAGGTAGACCAATCAGCTACCTATCTAAAATGTTTGTACCCAAATGTAAGAAGCCTGGGAAACAAAGAGGAAGAAATAGCAGCCCTGGTACAGTGAAAGGAATATGAGGTGATTGGAATAACAGACTTGGTGGGATGACTCACATAACTGGAGCACAGTCATGGAAGGGTGTAAACTGTTCAGGAAGGACAGGCGGGGAGAAAAGGGGTATAAACTGTTCAGGAAGGACAGGCGGGGAGAAAAGGGGTAGGAGTTGTGGTGTGTGTGAGAGAGAAGTATGATTGCTCAGAGCTCCAGTATATGAAGGGAGAAAAGCCAGTTGAGAGTCTTTGGGTTTAAGCTTAGAGGCAGGAGCAACAGAGGTGATGTTGTGCTTGGTGTCTGCCATAGGCCACCAAATCAGATAGATGAGGATTTCTTCAGACAACTAACAGAAGCTTCCAAATCATAAGCCCTGGTTCTCATGGGAGATTTTAATCATCCGGGCATTTGTTGGGAGACAAATACAGCAGTGCACAGACAATCTGAGAAGTTTTTGGAGAACGTTGTAGATAACCTTCTGGTACAAATGCTGAAGGAACCAACCAGGGCCATCCGCAGCTTGACCTGAACCTCACAAACAGGGAAGAACTTGTAGGAGAAATAGAAGCGGGTGGCAACTTGGGCTCCAGTGGCCATGAGGTGGCAGATTTCAGGATTCTGACAAAAGGAAGAAAGGTGGCCAGTAAAATACAGACCCTTAATTTCAGAAGAGCAGACTTCAACTCCCTGAGAGAACTGATGAGCAGGACCCCTTAGGAAACAGAGATGAAGGGGAAAGGAGTTCAGGAGAACTGACAGTATTTTAAAGAAGTCTTACTGAAGGCACAGGAAAAAAACATCCTGATGCTCAGTAAGAAAAGCAAACATGGTAGACAACCATCTTGGCTTAACATGGAAATCATTGATCAGCTCAAACTCAAAAAGGCTGCATATAAGAAGTGGAAACTTGGTCATATGACTAAGAAGTAGTACAAATAAATGGCTGGTGAATGCTGGGGAGTAATCAGAAAAGCAAAAGCACAATTGGAATTGCATCTAGCAAGGAATGTAAAGGGTAACAAGGAGTTCTACAACCATGTTAACAATAGGAGGGCGATCAGAGAGTGTGGGGCCATTACTGGATGAGGGAGCTAACCTAGTGACAGATGATGCAGGAAAAGCTGAAATACTCAATGATTTTCTTTGTCTCAGTCTTCAGACAAGATCAATGCCCAAACTACAGCACTGAGGTATGGGAGGGAGATGGAGAAAGAACAGGTTAAGAACTACTTAGAAAAACTAGTGTGTCTGGATTTAATGCATGCAAGGGTACTGAGGGAATTGGCAGATGTCATTGCAGAGCCTTTGGTTATTATCTTTGAAAACTTATGGAGATTGGGAGAGGTCCCAGATGACTGGAAAAAGGCAAATATAGTGTACATCTTTAAAAAAGGAAAGAAGGACAATTCAAGGAACTACAGAACAGTCAGCCTTACTTCAGTCCCTGGAAAACTCACTGAGAGGATTCTCAAGGAATCCATTTTGGAGCATGTGGAAGAGGGTAAAGAGATCAAGAGTAGTCAACATGGATTCACCAAGGGCGAATCCTGCTTGACCAATCTGATTAGCTTCTATGATGAGATAACTGGCTCTGCGGAAATGGGGAAGCCAGTGGATGTGATATACCTTGACTTTAGCGAAGCTTTTGATACAGTCTCCTGCACAATTCTTTGCCTGTAAATTAAGGAAGTATGGATTAGATACATGGGCTGTAAAATAGATTAGAAAGCTGGCTTGACAAACAGTCCCCACAGTCAATGGCTCAATATCTGGTTGGCAGTCAGTTTCAAGTGAAGCGACCCAAGGGTTGGTTCTAGGGCCGGTGCTGTTCAACATCTTTATTAATGACCTGGATGAGGGAAAGGATTGCATCCTCAGCAAATCTGCAGATGACACTAATGTAGGGAAACTGGTAGATATACTGGAGGATAGAATCCAGAGTGACCTAGACAAATTGGAGGATTGGGCCAAAAGAAATTTGATGAGGTTCAACTACGAGAAGTACAGAGTCCTGCACTTGGGACAGAAGAATCCCAAGCATTCTTACAGGCTGGGGACCAACTGGCTAAGCAGCAGTGGAGCAGAAAAAGGACCAGGGGATTATAGTGGATAAGAGGCCCTTGTAGCCAAAAAGGCTAATGGCATATTGGGGTGCATCAGGAGAAGCATTTCCAGAAGATCTAGAGAAGCACTGGTGAGGCCATATCTGGAGTACTGTGTCCAGTTCTGGGCCTCCTGGTACAGAAAAGATGTGGATGTACTGGAAGGCAAAGAAAATGATTAGGGGGCTGGAGCACATGACCTATGAGGAGAAGCTGAGAGATTTGGGCTTATTTAGTTTACAGAAGAGAAGACTGAGGGGTAATTTGATAGTAACCTTCAACTTCCAGACGGGGGCTCTAAAGAAGATGGAGAGAGACTGTTCTCAGTGGTGACAGATGGCAGAACAAGGAGTAATGGTGTGAAGTTACAGAGCGAGAGGTGTAGGTTGGATATTAGGAGAACAATTTCACCAGAAGGGTAGTGAAGCACTGGTATGCCTTACAGTGAGAGGTGGTAGAATCTCCATCCCTTGAAGTTTTTAAGTCCTGGCCTGACATAGTCATGGCTTGGATGATTTAGTTGGGGTTGATCCTGCTTTAGGAAGGGTGCTGGACTAGATGACCCCTGAGGTCCCTTCCAGACCTAGAATTCTATGATTCTAAGCCCTTTGTGGAAGTACACAACATTGTTCTCTATGCACCCGAGCAGAAACTCTCCTCAGCTATGTTGCTTTTTTTGAGTAGTGTCTTGTGCTGCTATTTCTCTGCCGTTAGTCCTTCTGCACAGCAAAGAAAGGCTCCAGCAACTCCCCATTGCCTCCCTTTTACCAGCACCTGCTTTTCAGTGGGGCGCATCACTGCATTTCCCTACACCCTGCCACTAATGGTGCACTGTGCAGATATAATTGACCTCAGGCAGACTCAAACCTGGGACCTCTGGAGCGTCGTGAAGGTACCTCTACAGTTTGAGCTAAAAGCCAGCTGGCTCTCAGCATAGGCTGCAGAGAAGATTCGTTCTCTCTCTGTGAAGTGGTCTAGGTGCTACTACATGGGACAGTGAACCAACCAAACACAGGTGTGTAGATTACACATAGTGCTGACAACAAACCCATCACCTTCCTCCTTTTCCCAAAGCCAAGAGCTACTAAGGCTGACACACAACAATAGCTCTCAGAAAGGTGGAGGATGGTTTTGAGGAAAGAGACTGGATACTAACCTGATACCCCTGGAAGAAGCTGAGAATTTCCTTCATTCCTGTGTTATAAGGCAAGCCCTGCATACGAACCAAAGCTCCAGGCTGGGGCAGCATTGGAGTGTGTGTGGCTGAGGCAGCTGCTGCTACAGCTGCTGGAGGAGCTGCAATGTACCCCACCGTGGTCGGTGACACAGGAGGACTGCAATGAAAAGAGAGAGGCAGAATAATCGTCAGTGGCCAATGCGTGGTTCTAGGGATAGGAGTAGGAGCAAGGTTTGAGATGGGCCAATTTCTTTGAAAGGTCAGCCTTAGCTTGGGGGAAGAGCTCCTTAATGCTCTTCATTCCCAACCCTACTGTAAACCTACCAAGTACTCCGTAAGACCAAATACAAATCAATAGTTCTAAACTGCCAGGCAAGCAGACAACGGCGCTTCCTAGGGCAACAAGCTATCTAGTTAAGAAACTGGAAATGCGTATCTCTGCACTCCAACTGGAGGCAAGATTGCAGCTTGTGTAGGCACGCCCTCTAGTGAACCTGGCTAAAGAGAGCCATCAGACTCACGCGGCATGGACACCAACAGGGGCGAGGGACTCTGGGATGCACCCGGGATCTAGGTAGGCTTGTACAGCCCATGCTGGCATGCCTTCAATGCTGTTTTTTTAGCCACACTAGTTAGGCTAAGGCTGGTTGACTACTGAGTTGCAATTCCACCTCATGTAGCACTGGAGACATTCCTAGCATGGGCATAGCTATGGATGGACCTGAGTGGGCCATGGCCCACCCAAAACAGGACCGGAGCTTCCCCTCCCCTAATTTCACAGGCTGGGACTCCCGACCCTGGCTGGGTGTCTGTAGCCTGGCCACATTGCTCTCCTGCCAGCACTGTGTGCATTGCTGCCCTGCTCTCTGATCCCACAGTGGGTGTGCCTCAGGGGGCAGGTCTGGATGGAGCTAGGGCCAGAAACTGGGACAGCAGCAACACAGCACTGGCAGACAGTGTGCCTGATGAGCAATAAAGCGGGGAGTAGGGTAAACAGGTTCCCTATTCCTCCTGTCCTGCCTCCCCAGGACACCAGATCCCTCCTACACACCTGATCCTTCCTGCCTCCTCCTGCTCCCCACACCCCCAGGATTCTCCATCCCTCTCCCCTGCAGCCATTCATTGTCCATCCACCCGAAAGCTGGGTCCACTTCCTTTTTCCTGTCTCAGCTCTACCACAGATACCTTGTATTTGCTTACCAGATACTCAACTCCCCATTGAGAGGCCTAGATGCAGTCAGCGAGGCAGTCACTGCCCCCTTGATAAACATTAGCAACTCAAAGGACTATCAAGATCAGAAATACCCGTTAAAAGTGTACATGGGTGACCCAATGGCTTCTGAGATTAGGCAGCAGAAGACACCCCTGCCCGGCCATACCTGGGATAGTAAGCTGTGTAGTTCATATAAAGCTGAGCAGCCTGAGCTGGGTAGTAGGTAACAGTTGGAGGGGCAGCAGCAGAAGCTTGGGGAGTCCTGGTGGTTGATAACAGGGCTTGCGGCTGGTAGAGTGCTGCTTCCGCTGGGATCACAGCTGCGGCTGTTTGGAAAGCAGCATATGCTGGTGGAGAAAGACCTAATAAAACCAAAACAAACCAGAAAAACAGACCAATCAAAATAGGAATTGGCCAGGAGTGAGACGGGAGAAGAAATTTTTATTCCGACATGATTACGATCCATGCTAAGTGCATCTGACCACAAGCAACTAAAGCTCACACAATGTGTGCTCTAAAGCCTCTCCCAGTGGAGACGCTTATCATATCAACAAGAATGACAGGATTTCTGGGATAAACAACACCTGTCGAGTGCATAGAGAGGAGTAGCTTCAGCCATATTAAAATGGATACTAGGAAGCTGCAGGGTTAGTCAGAGAAAGTATGACGCCCTATGTAGAGCTAATGCAGGGCATTATACTTATACTTTCTGTTCCTTCTAGCAGAAGTTGCTCTCTGTGGGACAGATCTTCCAAAGAAGTTAGGTACTCAAGTGTACCTGCAATTCTCAACCAACAGTCTGCATTCAATCACTACAGCCTGACCAGCATATCAGGTTATTGTAAATGCAAAGGGCTACTTAGCTGCATGTGCATGCACTGATACCGGACCTTCTTATAAAGATTAAGCATGCAACTGCACACCCAGCTTTTTTTGAAAATTTGGCCAGCTAGAGGTATTGAAAATATACACCACTATCTGCATTGGGACTGGATAATCAAGTCTGAAAAGAAATCATCAGTCCATAATAAAGCCACAAATGTTAAATTATAATTCCTGTAGGGTTTCTATATTCTTAAGGAGACAACAAATTGCTCTAATTGGCTAAAAGCACTCAGTACATAGTGGGGATAGTAACACTGTTGACAGATGACAGCCAGTAAAATTCATCCAATTTTGCCATCCCCAGTCCATTAGAAATGTATCACAATGGATGTTTTCTTCAAACACAAACTATCCCCAAGAGTAGCACCTTCTCAATGCTCAGAGGCAGAATAGCAAGAATATTCACTGGCAGCAACAGCAAAGATTTTTTTCCAATCTGAAAACGAAATAATCCAATTCCAAACAGGTTTTGCTACAGGAAAGTCTACTGCAGAGCTGGGAAGAACAGTACACCCGTAAAAGCAAAAGTGTGCAACGTATTGACCGGCAAGGCATCTCTGACATTTATTCACCACCGAAAACACGATAAAAATGCGGCAATCACTCCCCTTATTGCCCAAGGGAACAACTTCCAATCTCTACTATATACAGATGGTTGATTATTGATCATGGCAAAACCCAAGTCAAAAAAGGTGAAAGGCCACAGAGCTTGAGCACCTACCACATATCAGCCTTTAGCAGCAGAGAGCAGAAGAATTGGAGACTTACATGGTAACTTACATGGCGGTGGGGATAAGCCACTACGATTTAAAGTGCCACCCATTAAAACAAAGTTCATCTCCTCTCCTGAACACTGGAACACTTCTACGTAGCGGTCCTTCATCATTTTCTTGTGACACTTCTGGGCCACCAAAAAGGCTCTGTCAGAAGATTTCATTTGGATAAAAGCATCACCAGAAGGTCGTCCCTGTGGAATGGGGAACAGGTCATGCCAAGAGTCATTCAGCTTCCCAGAGTATAAGTGATGCATGAATTTCTGACAAATGTTCAAACAAAATGGCTTATTGAAACCCTGAAGCTTAATAATTTCAAGGATGGCCAAAACTTCATTAAATTCTGGATTATATTTCATAATGGAGGCAAACCATCACATTACCAATTCTTTTGCCAATGGAAGTGTACATTTAAAGTCTTACTTCAGAGAACTATTAAGCTATGTTACAAATTAATTCCCAGGTCTGTGCTGCTTTGGAGCACAGGACACCATGTCTCTGTTCAGAGAGAGGAAAAAACTCTGATGAAAAAATAGCTTTTCAACAATTTGTTTTGATAAAAAATTATTTTTCAACCATTTTAAAACAAACGCTGTTCATTTTTGATTTTAGGAAGCTCTCTCTCATATGCTGTGACCTTTATTAGAAAAAGAGAAAAGTAGAAAGACATTCATTTAAAAACATTTCCCAGTTTTTTGCGAGTATGAAATAACGGAAGAAACTGGAGGGGAGAACAAAACATAAGCCCCTAAAATAAACCCCCAAGCCCCCCCATCTTTTTAAAGTTAGAAATGAATACTTTGCAGTTCTGAATTTTTCCCATCAAAACCCCACAAAAAACTTACAAACCAAACATTAAATGTTCTTGTCTTTCCAAGTATGTCCCAAAAGCTAAGATTTAATCTTTAAACCAGTCCTAGATCAGCTGCTGTACAAAAGTGAGGGCTTGCAGCAGGCAACACCACAGAGTAGGACTATTATGATAACTCTCTGGAAGGGGGAACAAAAGCTCCTTGCTCTTCCATCCTGTGCTGCGGCTGCTCAAACAGCCAGGCCAGGCTCACTGTTTCCATTTTATTTTGGCAAACTCAGCAGCTAAGAAGGGATGTTATTTAAAAAGACTCATTCCTCCCTTCTGAGTTTCCTGCTGCACTTGACCTACTTATGGAGGAAGAGTTAAAGATGGCCACCAGCGTATAATGGAGATGACTGATCACAGTTCCGTCTCCTATCAAATCTGGAATGGTGGAGCTCAGAATCATAAGAACAGCCATAACCAGCCATACTAGGTCAGATCAAAGCTCCATCTAGTCTAGTGTCCTGTCTTCCAAGAGTGGCTAGTGCCAGGTGCCCCAGGGTCAGGGCGGGGCGATCCATCCCTTTCTATCCCTACCCAGTTTGTGGCAAAGACACCATCCCTGCCTGTCCTGGCTAATAACCACTGACTTCCCCTTTACTCTCTCCTTTGCCCCTCTGACATTGACTCCATGCAGTAAGAATCAGTGATTACTACTGAAAGCTTCATAATACTAAGATCACTGTAAGCATCATCCCTGTTTTACCAAAGAGAAGATAGACATAAGGCGGTGAAGTAACTTTTGCAAGGTCAGGAGTCAGAAAGAGAGATCAGGTCTGACTTCAGGTCCTGGTCTTTAATCAGAAGGCTATCCATCCTCCCTGCAAAGATTTGTTACCTGTTGATTAAGGACCATGTGAACTCCATGTGGTTTGATATCTGCTGTTGCATCTCCCATGAATTCCAGGATGTCATCAATGCCAGCTGTATAAGGAAGTCCTCGGAGCCGGATGCAGTCACGGATGCTGCCAGTGGCAATGGTGTAAGGTGGGGGGATGACAGGAATAATGGGAGTTGGAAGAGTGGGAATGAGAGGTGTTGACAAGTATCTGTTAAGCACCTAGTAGCAAAAATTGTAAGTGGACAGATAAGAATTACAATCCCAGATGGGATGCAGTAAACCATTCCAAACAGTCAAACATAGCCAACTGTTTTACAATAACAGGCAAAACCTACATTACATATTTATTTCAAACATGGTGAAAGATCTCAACAGCACCATTGACAAATTTAATTTTGATGGGTCCAATCAGGTTTCTACCAATCTCATTAAGTAAAAGACAAAAATAGATTATAGTTAGTTGTTTTGCAGTATCCCAAAATGCAGGATTTCAAAACATCTGGCCAGCTACAGCTACTTCATTAAATTAAGGCAGTTCATACACAGCTATGTATCTTTAAAAAGTTATTTTTAGTAAGAGCTCTACTCTCCTGCTTTCCATAGTAAAGTCCTCTGTCAGAGCTAAAATAATATTACTTTGTCTATGCTCTCATATCTGTCATGTAGTTCTTGAATGTAGAACAGTTGAAACTGTAGAGGACAATTCTCTCTCAATCCCCCATGTTAACATTTTATTTGCTCTCTGACTTCTCCCAAAGGACAAATAAATATATATATATATATATATATACACACATACACACACACACACACACACACACACACACACACAGAAAGAGAGAAAGAGATAATTGGAAACACCTTGCACTGCCAGAAGATGCTGTTGGGACTTATTGTTCAAAAGCTAATTACAGAGTATGACCAGCAAAATAAATTAGGACAGACAAACAAGTCACACTGATTAGAGCAGCATATAAGCAGCAAACTTCAGGAGCAGGCTTTAATATTTTTACTAGAGACAAAATTAAATGTACACAAAATTTAGATTCCACTTAAACTGTCCTGCTTTGTTAGAAACAGTATAGGAAATCTAAAGCTTTAAATGTACATTATTAAAATGGAAGATTTCTCAACTATCAGATGTTTTTTGTTTTAGCTATTGCGATTTTGACTATTTTATCAGTAGTCAGTGGGTGGGCTCTATAATTATGGTTGCCACGTGAACAACAGAGCATCAATTCTCAGAGGTGGACTGTTGCTCCTTGGAGCAGCATGGTGTCTGAGTTCCTCCCTCCAGACATCCCCTCTGGTAAAGCAAGCAGCAGCAAATTCATCTGCTGTGACTGGAGTCCCGTGCAGCTCTCCTTGGCATTCTCACAGGCAGTGTTCTGCCTCAAAACTTTGAGGCATAATGCTTTCATTGACAGATTTCTGTCAACAAAACTGCTGTGTAAATGCCCCCAGGGGGCCTCTCTCAACAGTCAGGGCATCCACAACAATGGGCAGTCCTGTCTGCTGTGCTTCCGGGTGCCTGTTTTGTTGAGAGAACAGCAAGGCCGTCTGGCTGCTCTGTCGACAGAGCAGAGCTCTCTCCCAGTTTGCTTTCAAGTGTGGCTGCACTCTGTCAACAGAAGTGTTGTCAGGAAATCTCTTCCGACAGTGACTTCTGTTGACAGAGTGCTGTAGTGTACCCGTAGCCTAGGTGTCCCTAAAGTGACCAAATTTTAATAAGATCCTGACTGTACCTGCATTTGAAGTCACACTCCATGTTACACTTTTAGTGCAGCTCTTTGTAAAACCATTTACAAATGGATGTTACAAATATAAGCCGTACGTGTTACAGAAGGGTTGTAAGTAGAAGATTATAAACAGCTTCTCAGATTCTATCGAGTGATTAACCATGTAGTAAATATCAATAATTTATCAGCCCTCATAATCTATTTATAAGAAGTAAATAATAGAATATGTTTGGATGAATTCTTGGGTTAGGCACCAGAATTTTTGAGAAAACGCTTCGGATTTTCAAGTAGCCAAATCCCTCAGAGACCCACTAATGAATATAAACATTCAAATTAAAAAAATAAGTCAGTCACAAACTTGCTGGGCAAATGGAAAAATGTGCATCTTGTGATTTCTATTTAATAATAAAGGCAGGATTAAAAATAAATCAATCAATGCAACAAAAGTATGGAAAAGCTATTAATAATTAATACGTCTTTCTTGGCATTTAATTTATATAACAGAAAAGCTGTTCCCACTCTACCGTTTCCGAAAACCCTAGGGTGATGGTCAGCATTTACAAGTACACCACTTTACCCTGCTTTGAACATAACAGAAAAGCTGTTCCCACTCTACCGTTTTCGAAAACCCTAGGGTGATGGTCAGCATTTACAAGTACACCACTTTACCCTGCTTTGAACATAACAGAAAAGCTGTTCCCACTCTACCGTTTTCGAAAACCCTAGGGTGATGGTCAGCATTTACAAGTACAGGGTAACATTAAAAAGTTAGAAGTTTTATGAATTTCATAGCCAATAGTTACAACCTGCTGGACTTCTGCTGCTGTGCTCCTGAAGAGCTCAATGTAACGTTTTCCAAGGATCTCCTTGTGCTTTTTAAGTGCATTTTGTGCATATTCTTCACAGGAAAACAACACAAATGCATCTCCTGTGGGTCTGCCATCTGGGTACTTGACAAAGAGAAGTCCCTCTTTCCCTCCTGTGACTGGACACTCAGGCCCCAAGAACCCCAAGACATCCTCTAGAGTGGCTGTGAAAGGAAGGCCCCTCATCCTGATGATAACTTGATTCTCCTTGGACAAGAACTGGGCCACTTCATTGGAGGTGCCTAGAGGGACGTGAAATAAAAGCGTGTCCATTCAGTTTGGAAACAGTGATGAACCAGCACAAATAGACCTAGCAACATAAGGTGGGTAGAAACTGCAAGGATATCTCCTGATAAACTATCAGTTCTGTACAGCCTATGTAACCCATATGCTGAGGAGGTGTGGTTCGCTGTCTTTTGTAGTGGCACTCTAGACCACATGCACAGAGAGAAAGAATGAGTCTCCTCTACAGGCTTAGCTGAGAGTCAGCTGGCTTTTAGCTCAAACTAAGCTCTAAAGGTTCCCAATTCAAGTCTGACTTTTGGCAGTTACACCTGCAGTACCAAAGATTTGCTCAGTAATCATGTCTTGATGTGAAGCTGCCCCTAAGCACATTGCCTGGTTGCTTAGAGCTGGGGAGCAACATGAAACCATTAAAGAATGAGACAGGGGGATTAGTAGCTGGCATGAAGAAACAAAAAAACTGACAAGCATGGAGACCTCCCACCCCCAACATGTTTCTGGGCAGCCTCACGCTATTTTGAAAATGTCACATTTCAACACAAAACTTGTATGAAAGTATTTCACATAATTCTATTGGAATCAGAGACTACCAAGAGCTTATACAGGAATCTTCCTTTCTCGGGGTATGTGTCTATATGCCTGCTGGGAGCGAGCACCTGGGACTATGTTAGTCATGAATGGTCTGTCTGTAACCTCACAGGGAGAGGTTCCATATAGGAAATGGATGGTCCGGAGGAGCAGGAGAGAGACAGACATGTACTGGTTCTGCTCAAGTGAGAACACTAAAAATAGCAGTGCAGCTGCAGCAACATAAATGACTGCTCAGACCAATCACCCAACTATGAATCCTGGAAGTTGGGAGGGTTTCTGCTTGTGTGATTAGTATGAGCAGACACCTGAGTGGATACTGCCCTGCTGCTACGTTTAGAGCACCAGCTCAAGCAGAGCTAAGGCATGTCTGTCTACTTGGGCTCGGAAGCACCCAGTATTTGACCCCGTAAACGGCAAGTGCAAAGAGAAAAAGTCGCTTGATCAGTCCTTCATGTTTTCATCCATCTCAATGGTAAAAAGACTGTGTAAACATTACACTTTACTGAATACATTTCTCTTAAAAATACTCACCTCCAGCAATCTTTAAAAATTCTTCTCCAGTTGCCTTGTAAACCTAAAAATCAAAACAACTGTTATATTTAAACAGAACAGAAAAATAATCAATGATCAGTACTAAAGTGAAAAGTAACATTTTCCTGAGCTCTGTAAACTTCAGAAGGTTTCTTTTTTTTTTTTTTTTTTTTAAAATAGCAGTCCACTTTTAAACAACCAACTAAAGTAAACTTTTAAATTCAAATGGAGGAGGAGATTTGCAGAAATAGGTAGCAAGGGCCAAGGATCAGTTCCCACTGACAGTCAATGGGAATTGGGTGCCTAACTCCCTTAGTAGCTTTTGAATATCCAACCCAAAATCGAAGATAGCCAATTCCCCAGCTAGTTATACAAGACATCTACAGAGCGCAATATTGCACTGGGGAATCACCATCTCAACTAGTTTAAAACTGGCTGTGTTCCCAGCATAGTAGTGTAGATATATCGTCAAGCTGTAGTTCTTCACCTCAATGTATCTGCTACCCATGTGATGCTTATGTCTTTCCAAGGCCAAGTCTCTCTGTTCAGGGTTGACAAATCGCACTAGAGCTTCCCCATTTCGTCTTCCTTGAGCATTCAGACAAAGGGCAACACCACCTCTGAAAAAAGCAAGGACCAAAGCAAAAAGAAATCTTGAATCACCCAGGGTTTACGTCAACATAATTCCCTGCTGTTTTATCAGCAGGAAAATACAGAAGCCAGGCTTTAAGAAATGATCTAAAAATCATTCAAACAACAAAATAAGAGTTCTGCTACATAATTCCACTTCTTTGGTAGATTAGGGAGGCAAGTGTTTTACCATACCAAACCATCAAAGCGTTACTGGACAGTGCTTCCCATAGGCAGAAAGCATTTCAGCTTCACATGTTTGATACACAGTTAAAAGGTGGAGTAAATTCACAAAGAGCTGTAAAGGTGTATTTAGAATTGTAACTACATCTCAGTAACTTAAAGAAAAATACTTTAAATAAAGAGAATGTTGAAAAGACAAAAAAAAATTGAAGAAATAAACCTGCAAAAAAACTTAAAGAATTTATAGAGTGAGTTATGGTACAGCCAAATAACCTCCATTCTGATCATTGTAGCTACATCCCAAGAATAATCAACTAAAACATCACAACTCAAACGGGCCTGGCCTCTTCATATATTTAAAATATATGTGGGCAATTACTCTGCATTGTTTACCTAAGACATGTACTTCTCAATAGTGAAATATTATTAGATACCTATCTAGAATCATAGAAAATCTAGAGAGGAATCTTGAGAGGTCAGCAAATTCAGTCCCTTGTACTCCTGGCAGCACCAAGCACCATCTAATCTAGACCATCCCTGACAGATGGAGATTTTTTTAAGAGCAGGTTAGATAATGCTGGAGATTCCACAACTTCCCTTTGCAATTTATTTCAGTGTTTAACCACCCTGACAGGAAGTTTTTCCTAAATGATTCACCTAAACCTCCCTTTCCACAGTTTATGTCCTATCTTCTTGCTTCTTGTCCTATCATCTTGTCCTAGCTTCTTGTCCTATCATCAGAAGCTAAGGAGGATAATTTTTCTCCTTCTTCCTTCTAACAATATTTTAGGTAATGGAAAACCCGTTATGTCCCCTCTCAGGGTCTTCTCTGTTCCAGACTTTAAAAATAAAATAAAATAAAACAAAATGTTTAAAAAAATCTTCCTGCATAGGTCATGTTTTAGGGACCTTAATAATTTTATTGCTCTTCTCTGGACCTTCTCCAATTTGTCCACATTTTTCCTGAAAGATGGTCCCCACGACTGGACATAACACACCGGTTGAGGCCTAGTCAGTGAAGAGTAGACCAGACAAATTACTTATCTTGTCTTGTTTAGAACAATTCCATTAATGTAGTCCAGAATGAGGTAGGCATTTTGTGTGTGTGTGTGTGTGTGTGTGTGTGTGTGTGTGTGTGTGTGTGTGTGTGTGTGTGTGTGTGTGTGTGTGTGTGTGTGTGTAAGTAATGTCACACTGTTGACTCATATTAAGAATGTAGACCACTAGATCTTTTTCTGTTGTAATACTACCTTGGCAGTAATTTGCCAATTTGTACGCATTTTTTTCGTAAGTGGAGCAATTTGCAGTTGTTTCTGAATTTCATTATACTTACCTCAGATAATTTCTCCAGTTTGTACAGAACAGTTTGAATTTTCATTCTATCCTCTAAAGCATTTGCAATCCCACTCAGTTTGGTATCATCTGTAAATTGTATAACTACTTTCTATGCCATTAGCTAGATCATTGACAAAGATATTGAACACAACTAGACCCTGCGAAATTCCACTCATTATGCCCTTCTGGCAGTACTATGTATAACTGATAACTACTTTGCTGAAATTATTATCTAGCGAGTTAACACCTGCCTTATGGTTGTTCCATCTAGGTTGTTTTTCTCAAGTTTATTAATGAGAAGGTCATGTGAAACTGTATCAAATGCTTCAAAGTCTAGATATACCACACCCACCACTTCCCCCTTATCCACAACGCTTGTTATCCTATCAAAGAAAACTATTGGGCTCGTTTGAAATAATTTGTTCTTGACATATCCATGCTGTTATTTATCTTATTATCTTTTCAAGATTTGCAAATGGATTCTTTAATTATTTGCTCCATTATGTTTCCTGGTACAGAAGTAGTTAAGCTGACTGGTCTCTCATTCCCTCAGTTGTTCTTATTTCCCTTTTTATAGATGGGTACTATATTTACCCTTTCCCTGTGTTCTGAATCTCTTCCCTAACCCATGACTTTTCAAAGAATATTCTAAGATCCATTTCAACAGTTCCCGACGACTTAAAGACATCTAACTTGTCTAAGTAGTCATTAACTTGTTATTCTCCTATTTTAGTTTATGAACCTACCCCATGTTCATTGGCATTCATTATATTAGGTGTCTAATTACCGCCGACCTTCTTGATGGAAGCTGAAGCAAAGTCATCATAAAGCACCTCCACCTTTTCCACTTTTTCTGTTATTAATTTCCCTTCTTCATTGAGAAGCAGCCCTGCCCTGTCCTTCGTTTTCCTCTTCCTTTTAGTGTGCTCTTTTCACCTTTTAATGCGTTTACCTAATTTGATCTTGTGTGCCTTTGCCTTTCTAATTTTGCTCTTACATAGGTTGTAGTGTTTGTATTCATCCTTTGAAGTCCACCTAATTTCTACTTTTTGTAGGACTCTGGTTTGATTTTTAGGTAATTTATGGTCTTCTGGTTAAGCCAGGCTGGACCCTGGTGTATGTCTTGTCTTTTCTATGCAATGAAATCGTTTCTCTTGTGCCCTTTATCCAAAGCTGCCTTCCACTTTCAAATTCTCAACCAGAGCCTCCCTATTTGTTAAAATAAAATCTAGAACAGCCAAATAACCTGTACCCCCACCTCATAGCTTTCTCCATCTTCTGAAATTAAAACAAAACAAAACTCCAACACAATCCATAAACTTGTTGGATAAGATAAACTACCCAGGCATCTGTTGGGAAAATAACACAGCAGGGTATAGGTTAAGTCTCCCATCACCACCAAGTCCTGTGCTTTCCATATTTTGTTATTCCTTTATAAAAAAACGTCATCACCTCTTCTTTCTTGTTAGGCAGTCTTTAGTAGATCCCTACAATGACATCACTGTTGTTTTTTTACCCAGTTTATCATCACACAGACGCTATAAACAAGTCTGTATTCTATTTCTATGTCAACCTCAGTCCAAGTGTATACATTTTTAATATATAAGGCAACACTGCCTCCCTTATGTCCTTGCCTGTCATTCCAGAGCAAGATGTACCATTCTATACCAATATTCCAGTCATTTATATTATTTCACTAAATCTCTTTGATGTCAACTACTTCATAATTGTATTTATTTATTAACATAAGTAAATATTCGTCATCCTTATTCCCCATGCTTCTCACATTTATATACAGACATTTAAGATACAAATTGAATCTCTCTAGTCCAGCAACATCTGTAATCTGGCATGATTTTAGTAAATTAAATTAGCAAAGGTAGGAAAAAATATTTTGTGGGAACCTTTCCTGAATGTTGCAAGCTGCAAAGATGAGGAAGACCACACAAGGCTATCATTTCCATTATAGAATTAAGGTTATGATAAAAACAAAGTAACAGCACACTAGATCACTCTTACTTGGCAATATTGAGTCCTTTGAAAAAACGGGCAATATCTTGATCCGAAGACTGCCAAGGCAAACCTCTGGCACGTATTACTGTTTCACTATCTACTGCTTCAGATTTACTACTGCAAGGAAAAAAAACATAAATGGCAAGGTAGTTATTAATTCAAGTTTTCTATTACACTATCACTATCAAATTTCATTACAAATACCAGTTCATCACATGGATCACAGAGAATCTCTTAGGACCACTAAGATATTTGCTGTTGGGATTTTTCTAATCATTCCCTTTCCTGAGTGAAATAAGAAACAAGCCTCAATGGTGACATCCACATACTAGCCCTTTGGTAGTCTGAGGACATCCCATCACCCAAAAAAGGTGTTTTGTTTTTGTTTCAAATAGTTTTGAATGCACAGTAACAAGCCTGCTGGGAACTGAATTAGCTTTGTGGGATTATTAAAGATTATTTATGGTCAACAATCCATTGAAAGATGGTTGCACACCATCCCTAACAAGAAGTTAAATCACACAGGTTTTAGACACAGAACTCCTGATTACTGCAATTTCTTTCAAAAGCAAAATACATTTTAGATCTCCTTCCTTTTTCCCCAAGCCACAATTTAGAATATCATAAAGAGACAAAATCTTAACTTCTTTTAAAAGAAGGTGAAGGAATTGCATGAATTTAGTAACAGTTTGTCAAAGCAGAGCGGCAATCTCCTGGCAAAGAGAAAGGTATCAAATATAAACTTGTGTCATTTCATGGTACAACTGCAAAGACCAAGCTCATCTTAATTGCCAATGTTAATGGGAAGGGGATAGATTTTCCTTCCAGTTTCTTCCTTTCTATAACCTGATTGTGATTGGAAAATTCCAGGAGAGAGAGAGAGGGAGACACCCAGACAGACCCATAATCCGCTGGCCCATGTGAATTATCCACACCAGATGCTCAGTTCCCACTCAGTAATATGCGCCGTACACCATACAATAGGGCATTACATGAACCTAAATGCACAATGCTAGCGACACCAGCAACAAAAGTGAGATGCAGCCAAGGTACTAAATATGTCAGTGATAATCAACAGCTTTTGTTTAAAGTTTGCATGAATGCAGCAGTCCACAGAGGTCAAAGAATCTGTATGAGACTTCTAAACAGGCTCTGCTCGGACAGCAACTAATCAGCATTTACATATTGAGTAGCTCTCTCACTCTTTTTGCGGCAAGAGCGTAAAGGCTCCCTTCTACCAAGTTCCAAGAATCCCTCAAACACTTATCTTCTGTTCCTTACATTAGAGTCAACTGCAGTTTGTAAGATAGTTTGCAATACAGTTTACATTACAGTTGCTTCCTTTTACCATCCCTCTGTACTGAAAGAAAGAAAACGGTATACGGCATGAGAGATTATTCTGGTTGATTGTGTATAAAATACTGTCACTGTCCATGCTAAAGAACGTTTCTAAATATTGATTAAATATTTGAGCTCTACGGATGTTAATCTAGTTTATCACTGCTGTACATGAGCCACCAGCATTTTATGCACTGTAACTGCAGATACGTGGAGCAGAGTTAGAGGACAGTGCCTAAAATACCAGCAACACCCTATCTACTGCTGGGACATGCCAACGTAGCCATCAGTGGGGCTGAACTGGAGAGCAATGATGGCAAATGTTTGCAAAGGCTTTTGATGATGTAGGTGAAACCCACATAAGATAAAAGGTGCCACAACTAAAGCACTTACCAGGGACCTGTTTCATACTTGTATTTCACAGTTTCAGGGTCAGTAAATCTGCAATCTGTAACTAATAAGAGATTAAGTTAAAATATAATCCTGAACACCAGGTATTTCAGGAACAGTGAAAATGCCCTTGACAGTTGGTTAAAAGCCTATACACAATATGAAGCGTCTTGTACAAAAATATCCCACTTACTGCATGTTTCTGAAAGCATGCTGAAAATAATAGCCACCATGGTTTTCACTTGCCACACACCAAAGTCCTCTTCTGCTTCATCTGTCTCTAAGCCTACATCTATGCAGCAAGTCAAGGAAAATAAAAAGGATTTCACAAACATTTGTCAACAATTTATAAGGCTTAGTTTTGTGTCAACAAAAGCAGACAATCCAATTGGCTCAAGTTTAATGGCATCATGTGAGCACTGTGCATGTGTCACTCTGCTCTTAAACTAGTTAACATTCACTTTCCTGGTCAACATTCTGAAAACTACTGATAGCTGACATTTACGCAGCATAAGAGTTTAGAGAAGCAGGAGTCCTCCTTAATGAACACAACTGATCTTTTGCCGTATTCATCAGACCACAAAATTCCTCCCTCGGAGTCAGAGGTGTTTTACATCAACTTCCCTCTGGGCCACATACTCAGAACTATTACCAACTCCAGACACTAACATACTTGGGTATGTAGTTACACATGCTCGGTCTAGAGAAGATCATTTTATTTGAGTACTAGATAAACATTTTTATAGGGCAAAGTTAGTGCCAATAACCCAAATAATTAAATATCCTGTAAAAGTTCTGAGCCTATTTTAAATCTCACAGCTAGCCAGAAGACTCAATGTGAAACAAGATGTTAACAGCTGAGGATTGCAACACTATCATCAGGATTATGTTGGGGGGGAAAAAAAAAAAAAAAAAATCAATCAATCAGTGCTATGCAGAGATGAATTTTTTTACAACCAGTTTCTCAATTAATTTACTGTGATGAAGATGAAACAATTGCATGAACAATTCCGGTTTAGAAGTGACAGCAAAAGGATACACTCTGCCATGGATTTGATAGTCTGATCCTTCACGGGGGCTGAATTGGGGTAGCATGCATGAAACTCTTTGCGTAGATCATAAAATGAATAAAAGCAGTCTGACAGCAGGAAGTTCTACATGGAAGGAAAGAGGAAATAAAGTTATCATGAATGCCACATCCCAATAAGGACAATTAGGCTGTCTGGAGCTGAACAAGGATCTTACCAGGCCACAGTAATGCATACCACATATTTATTTTGTATACCGTATCTACTTTCCCCCTGTTCTGATTACAGAGCTGCAGGTCACTCAAGTGACGAAGACCAACCAATTTAGTTCTCTTATCACCAACTTCTAACTGGAGCCACTGACTGCAAGCATATTGCAGTATAAAGTAGCACATCAGGGTAGCTTCCAGATGTAAGTCCATGCACAATGGTTACTAGTTTTAAAACTGAATGGTGGTGTAATATTAATTAAGTTTTCATTTAACCTTAAACAGCACCGGTTGAAATATCAAAAACATATTTTCAAAAGGAAAATTGTAGTAGCAAAGCAAATACCTTCAAATCAGTTATTCCAATACCAGATATAACAGATTTCAGGGGGGAAAATGCTACATTAAATGTTCTTCCTCCCCTTGTACAAATAAACAAGCTAAGCGGACAGTCGTAATCCAGGTTTATTTCATCAGTCTCTCTGCTAATGCTCTGAGGTTTGATTTTAATCCAACTCGAATGGAACTCACCTTTGTTAAGATCAAGTCATTAAGAGAAGTCATGAGAAACCTACTGGAAAATTACAAAAGCCGTGGACTTGTAAAGAGGTTTTAAAACTGTTTGAAGATGATGCAAAAATGGTTTGTGGAGGAGAGGAAGGTAGCACACACCCAAGTGAGGCTCATCCCTTGATCTGGTAGAAACCATTGTTCTACTTTGGGGGGGAAGGTTTGAGGACTTAGTAAAGGAATGAAGAGGCCTTTTAATCTACCGCCTTTCCATATTTTCTCCGCTTTGCACTCCACACCGTTATCACTCAGTTATTGTAGCCAACATCCTTCCGAGCCACAACACAAACTTCTTCTTGAGGCAGTCAACACCACTCCTTCATTAGCTACAGAGGCCACCAGTAAGTATGGCTGAGCAAGCTTTCCAGCAGAGGACTGTCTCTCTCAAGTGCATGAGTAACATTCAGGATATCTTCTTGGTGGATTTACAATAGAGGACTGTCTTTCTTCCACACCATGCTCTGACATCTTACCTTTTTGGATGCTTCTGGGTGGAGGACCTGCCGAATGAGTAACTGGCCATCTGTGCACAGTGTGTAAAGGTTTCTTCCCAATAGCTTCAAATCACTGGATACCAGCTGGCTAAACTAAAAATAAAGTATCAGAGTTAGTTTTTATTGGTAGTTCAGCCTGTCATCCATCTTACTGCTTTATCATTTTATTTATCAAAATAAATAAGATAAATAGAAATTAAATATTAAGAGATAAACTTTAAGTGATCACAACTAATAGAAGAGAAGACTGCCATTATCTGAAGGGCAGCAGACATACAGGAGGCAGTTCCAATACAGAGATTTACACCACAAGGGCAATTTCCCCTAAAAACGGAGGGAGGACATTTCAACAGAACAAAAATTGTTGGAAGCTGCTGTAATTGTAGCAGTCAGGTTCAATTACCTGGATGCTTTACTACCAATCTTCTATGGCAAGTAAGAATCTATTAGACTAAGTGTAACACTGATTTCCAACACCACTTCTAGAATTGAATTGCCCAAGTTTTATTTTATTTTTAAGCTCAAATCAGCCACCCCTCAAGAGAGCCAGGGCTGTACTTTTCCGGGTTTATTGATCGTTTTAAAACCTGCATGCTATTCAAAACCAAACAACTTGAGGTCTGATGTCTTGAGGAATGAATCTGTAAGAGTATAAGCAAAAGCAAAAGAATGTTAATCAGAGATATGGTACAGTAAATATTAGCACAAAGCTATCCCATCTATTCAGGCTCTTCACAAAGTTAATCCTCACTAGCAAAAGGATTGTTGGCCTCTATTTTCTAGATTTTTAAAGATATTTCCGCCCATGTACATAAATTGCTAACCTCTCGCACTGATGTAGCTTGATCAAAAGGAGAGATGATGTATTATTACTAACAAGTCACATACAGGTTTGATAAGAGAGCATTTTCAAGGGGACAAACACAATTAGTTTAGTTTAAGTTTTCCGCAGTGCAACCCCCTTCTTGAAAGAATACAGGTATTGTACCACAAACATAGCAATAATTAACAATATAATTCAGCATTGCACATTTCTCTCAGCAATGGCTTCCCCTTACACTGTGCTTTGTAGAATACAGTAGGGTCTCCAAATTCACAAGCATTCTGTGTTCAGAACCCTCACAAATGTCAATATTTTGCGCATACAAGGGGTGCCCGGGGCCCTGGGGGAAGCGGCCGCACAGCTGCTCAAGAATAATTGAATTTGTGAATCTTAAGGTCACAATCGTGAGACTCCACTTTACTGCAAAAGCTACAAGAAGTCCTGTGACACCTTATCCTGGGTATCTTTACACTATGGTATGATCTAGTCATTTAGCTAGGAAAACACGGCACTGAACAGACCCACAATCACTCACTCTGCTCTGGAGATAAGTAATTAGCCACATGAAATCAATACCTAAGTGTTGCATTATGAGGCTTTAAGATTCAACAAAGACAGGGCCAGAAAACATCAGAGGCTAAGGTACAGTACTTTTTGTAGCACCCTCATGAGGGCTAAGTTTTTGCAAAAAAAGTCTTAACATGTTGTAATTAATTTGAGCCAGATGAGCTTTGCAGACAACGTTTAAGAAATTAACTTGAAGGAGGAGGTAGGTTATGAACATTATAGGTTAATGTGAAGGCTACTTCTGTGCAAAAACTGGAGGTTTACGTTGAGTGGTGAACTAAATGGATGCTACTTCAATCAACTTCAATGAGAGTTCTGCCAGCTTATGTCAGGGCTGAACCTTTCCCTGTGTTCAGGCATGTGGTCTACCAAGAGTCTAGAGACATGTACACCTCCTCTGAGCACCCAGCATAGAGTTAGGTCAGAACCACTGAGCCCAGCCAAAGGAAGCGGTAATAGGGTTACCCATACTTCAGGTCCCACAAATGAAAACATGGGAGGGTGGGGCAGTGGGAAGGTGGAGAGAGAGCAAGTTGGAGAAAGAGCTGGAGTGGGAGAACTGAGGTGGGTATCTGTGGTGGAGTTACTCACTGAAGGTGGAAGGCAGTGTCACTCCCTGTCATGGTAACTGAATGGATCACACAGGACCAGGACACAGCAACAGCCAGTGCCTCCCTCTGGGACATCCTACACAGGGCAGGGAGCAGCTGCAGGCTAATGGATGAATCGCACTGCCAATGCAGGGAGGGGACCATCAGGGAACACACCAATCAGGGCTCTTCCTTAAGCTGCAACCTTTGCTCTGCAAAAATCCTGGACAATTCCTGTTATATGAAAAATGCACCTGGACAGAGGATGGAGGCTCAAGAAAGAGGCAGAGTCCGGGAAATCCAGACGTGAGGTAACTCCCCCCAGAGCTGCACCTTCAACAAGTCACACCAGCTTTTCTCCTTTAGGAGGTTGCTGCGGAGCTCCTCCCTCAATCTATATGTTTCTTCCAGGGCAGGAGGAAGAGGAAAAGAAGGATGAGAGGGGATTTGATAGCAGCCTTTAATTACCTGAAGTGGGGTTCCAAAGAGGCTGCACCCAGGCTATTCTCAGTGGTGGCAGATGACAGAACGAACAGCAATGGTCTCAAATTGCAGAGGGAACAGTTTAGATTGGATAGCAGGAAAAACCACTTCACTACGGCTACATCTAGACTATGTTCCTCTTTCGAAAGAGGAATGCAAATGAGGGAAATCGAAAATGCAAACAAAGTGCTGATTTACAAATCTCAGGCTTCATTTGCATAATCTCACCCAATCAGTCAGACAAGATTATGCAAATGAAGCCTGAGATTTGTAAATCAGCACTTTGTTTGCATTTTCGATTTCCCTCATTTGACTTCGCGTGAAAGCAGAACATAGTCTAGACGTAGCTTAGGTGGAGGTGATAGAGCACTGAATGGGCTACCTTGGAAGCTGATAGAAGCTCCACCCCTAGAGGTTTTTAAGGCCAGGCTTGACAAAGCTGTAACTGGAATGACTTACTTGGGGTTGGTCCTGCTTTGAGCAGTGGGTTGGACTAGGCGATTTCCTGAGCTCTCTCCCATCCCTAACCCTCTATGATTCTGTGGCTTCAGCAGTAACTAAAGAATTATGCATCCTGGGAAGACGACAAGCCCACAAACATTCCCTTCCCTTATTTTCTTCCCCTGCAGGAGCTGTAGGCAGACAGGCCTGCACCCCTCTCACTCTCCTCTCAGGCCTCCTCCCCACCTCCACTTTCCAGGAGATTCCAGATTCTGGCATTCTGCACAGACAGCTCACTAGAGGTGAAGGAAGGTGACTAAGTACCTCCACATGTCCACAAACAGTACAGTGGCAGATTCCTAATGAAACAGGCAGGTCACTAATGATGCTTTTCTCTCTCTCCTGGTGTAACATCAACAGACCCTAGCTGTCAGCAGGTGGGAACTCTGCAGCTAGATGCACGAGCTAAAAATCACATGGTTCTTAGCTAAGGGCTTGCCTATGCTATGGGAAAACCTGACCCATTCAGGGTCAATCTGCTGGAGTTTGATTTTGCACATCTGGTAGAGATGTGCAGAAATCAAATATCTGAGGTTGATGGGAAAAATTCTCCTGTAGATCTTCTTTTGTGTGGATGGCCACATAAGTTGACTGTAGATAAGTCAGTTCTAGCTACGCAATTGTCATAGCTAGAATTGTGTATCTGCAATTAATTTACCTGCCCCAAGTGGTCTCAGTGCCATTACATGGGACAGACCACACTTGAGGTGTGTAGCTTACACTAGCATTCTCTCATCCATGATGCCTTTGCACTTATTAGTATAGTAAGCCCTCGAGTCTCAGCTTAATGTGACTGCTACCCCAGACAAGAGTGGGAAACCGCTCCTGTCAGGGGCAGCAGCCTGACTCTTGCCGCCCCTGACAGGAGTGGTTTTCTGCTCCTGTCAGGGGCAGCAGTCACTTCTGTCAAGGGCTGCAGCTGAGAGTCAGGCTGCCAGCCCTGACAGGAGTGGGGAAAAAACCAGCGCGCAAGCAGCTGTGTGCCTCTCAGCTGGGAGAAGCCAGGGGTCACTTAGGTACACCCCCCACACTTCCCCCAGCTGCCCACTTCCCCAACCCCCACCCCCAATTTATGCAAAACTTGATTCACATGGAGATTGCCCAGAACACACAACCTCCGTGTAAATAGAGGGGTTACTGTATAGCAGTCACACCAGTTCAGCTGGGGGTTCGAATCATGACCAAAAAAAATGTTTGCATCTTTGATGTGCTAATTGGACCTAAAGTTCCTTCTTCAGCAAGATAGCAGCCACGGTAGCAGCTTCACTTTGCGAAGCTGTCATGCACGTATACTACTGCATCAAGCAGAACGGTAAACATCCTTCCTTAACAAATACCATTGGAGGCGCTGTGTTTTTCTACAGTTTGTTTTATAGGTGTGTGGCATGGCACAAAGAACATACGATTCATTCTGTGGTCAGAGTTCACTGGGGCAGATGCTACTGTGGAGAGCAATAGCACTGAAGGCAGGTATACTAACATATTGTCTTGAAAAGACAAGCTCTGTGCTTCCAGACCAGTACGGATCCCCTCCTAAAATACAACCTGGACTGCTCAGTGACACCCCGCACAGAATCACTCAGCCAGTGAAACATTTTCAAGTCAAACATAATTGTTCTGCAAACTGGTCACAACTGTTTTGAGGCACATATCTTTGTGCCACTCCGTACACAGGTTATTGTGAGCAGCAGCACTCAGGTTCTCATTTCCCACCCAGCCCATACCCATTTTAAGCATTGTCTCATCCATGGCCACCACTGGAAACTGTCGATCAAAGGTTTCAAGGCAAGCATTTGAGATATTTTACATGTGCAGTTGCGTTTCTAATATCACAGTTTTATACCTAACCAAGTTCTTCAGTTTTGTAGTTGCAATGCCAAAGACCCAAGGAAAGATCAGGGTCCCATTTGGCCATTCCTGCACATAAGCACTGGGGGACACAGTCCAGGTGAAAAGCAAGAACTGAGCTCACTTGATTTCCCATGATGGTAACTGTACAAGCAGATGATGGATGTAATTTGCACAAGGAATTGCATGCCTGAAGCTTCTAAAGACACTGTCTGCTCTCCCCTGTCCTTCCCCACCCCTCCAATATTCACTGGTGTTCTCTAACTTCCACACTCAGCTACTGATAAATGAAATTTATGCCTGGAAAGAGATGAGCCAAAATCTTATGATAGCTGAGAGTCACATTTTGCACCGGTTGCACAGCCTCTGTTCATTAAGGCAATCAAATCCACAAAAGGTTAACCACTTAAAAAGGTCAAGAGCTGGTTTAATTTTTAAAATTAAAGAAAAAAATTGGCCAAGCAATTTTTCCACCAAGATTTAATTGTATAAAAGGGAGGAGGAAATATTTTGAAACAATTTTCAGTTTGTTCTAAATTTTCTTTTTCAAAAGAAGTCAGCTATTTCTGTCATATCTTGAAGTGTTACTCCCTCCAAGGGGAGAAAATGTTTTTTTTAAAACTTTCTAATCTAAAAAGCAAAACTGAACAAAAAAAACCAAACAAAAAAGCTCTCCCCCACCCCACTCTTTTGTAGTGTAAAAGAAGGAAAGAAGATAAGCTAAGTTTGGGAAAGATGCAGTCAGATCTTAGTTTTTCCCCCTCACCCCAGCTTCCAAGGGTAAAAAAAAATTGTATTTTTAGGAACAAAGAAAGAAATTATTTTCCCAATGTAAAAAAAGGTGTGTGTGGGAAAAAGCAACACATTTCCAGCTGGAGTAGAGGGGAATGACACTTTCTTTCAAAATGTAAAAGGGAGATAACATTTCTCTAGATGCGCACGCACTAATTTTTAATTCACAGGAACAAAAACTGAATAACACTCACACAAAAAAAAAAAGACACTCGCCACCTAAAAGGGAGAGAAAGTGAACACAAAATTCTCAAAATTAAAGATTTTTCATTTTAAACTGAAAAGAAAAATGTTAACCTATGCAAACTCGTTTTCTTTTTATGTTTCTATAACCTCCCTCTGTCTACCATTCTACACATGCCAAATTTTTACCAGCTCTGTTTCTGCCTATGACCTCAGAAGGATGGTTTGCTCCTGGATATTTATCCTGCTGTTCAAGAATTCACGTTGAGACCAGATGAGAGTCAAAGGTTTCAAGAACATGAAACCACACAGCAGGTCATTGTTTAAGGAAGACTTTCAGCCACTGCATAAAGCTCAGAGATCAAGATCTAAGAGTGCTCAAAGTACCTCAACTGCACTATAAACACCAACACAACAAGCAAATTCCAGAGAGGTAGAAGCCCCCTCAAAGGTGCATCTCCAGAGACTGCCACATCCACAGCCCAGTAGCAAAGGGTAGAAAGTGGAGAGCTGTATGTTTTATCTTCAGATTCAGCCGTTTACTATTTTGCTGTAACTATTGTCTATGAGACAATAAAGGAGAACAAATATTTGCAAGGGAATGGGGAGACTAGGAATAGCTGCAGTGTTTAACTGCACAGTCTCATTGACAGGAAGCCAACAGAGAGCTTTGCGGCTGACTACTTCTGACGATGCACACGCACCGAGTCCATACAAAAGGAATGCATGCTGTAGCTATTGTAAATATCATGGGGAGTTGGTGAGAGAGATACCAGACAACTGTTTCCTGTGGCAGGCTGGGTAACATTACCCAATGGCAAATAAGGGACACCAGCCACCGGGGTTGAGGGGCTGCTGTCACTTGTCAGGCTGCCTCGGTGATGCTACCCCACAGTGAGGCACTGGAGATGGGGCTCTGCAGCCTCCCAGTAGAGGTGGGTGGTGTGGGCCAGATGGCTGGGGAACAGAACAGCTGCCCCATTGAGGAGCTACCTCCCTGAGAAATGGGGTGCCCAGAAATGTGGCAGCTCTCCATGGAGGGGCTCCTGGCAGCAAGAGCTGCCTTCCCTAGGAGTGGGGTGCCAGGGAAAGTGGCAGCCACCTTGTGGCAGAGCTCGCTGGCAGTGGGGGCTGCCACCATAGGGTCCTGGGGAATAGGAGCTCCCATGCAGCAGGAGCTGCTGCCTGAGGCACAGGGTGCCAGGGAACAGGGCAGCTGCCCCACAGAGGAACTCACAGCTGGAGGTACATGGTGCCAGGGAACTAGGCTGCTGCCCTGCAGCAGGACTTCCCAGCAGTGGAGGCTGCACAGCGAGACACCAGGTGCTGGGGAACAGGAGCCACACAAAATACAGGACAATTTGCCCATTTTCTTAAGAAAGTCAGGACATCCGGGAGACCGGTTAAGTAAGGGCCTGTCCTGGTAAAAATGGGCTGGATGATCGCCCTAAAGGAAAAAAGACACTTCAACTAAGAATGGGGAGAGGTTATGCAGAGTGACTGAGGAGCTCAACACAAGATGAGCAGAGCGGCTCAGGGAGGGAATAAAGGCAGCACTTGCAAAATGGGTTGAACCAAATCCCTGGAGAGTGTTTACACAAACACAAACAGTGAGTTGTGGTATAGCAGCACACATGGCGACTGCTGAGGTTATGGAACTAACCTGTGTGGCTGGTACAGTCACCCACTTTAATTAACAGAGGTTTATAATACACCAGGAAGAAATTGCCTCATCTGGGAAGCTGAGTTAAAAGGCTATTTTAATAAAGATCTTGAGCAACTGTTACAGGAACAGCAAAAAGTAGCAGAAGCTTTTCCTATGAGCTTTCTACGCCCATAACAATCCTAAGAGGCACCATGCTCTGGGAAATTTGAATGAACTGCGTAGCTCAATCTCAACTTGTTACCACAGACATGTGTAGGGAACTACATAGCTCCAAGAACACAATTATAGACAAGCCCCACAACAGTTCCAGGGGAGTTGGAGCACAGCGTAGAAATGGCTATCAAACCACACTGAAATAAGAGCCCAGAAATCAGACTCTCAGTTAAAATGCTCCTTCTGCTTTCCCTCTTGTGCATAAGATTTCAGGGCCCACCCCAGAACGACATTGTACACGTGTGTGTGTCTGTGTGTGTGCACACTGCAACTGCTCACAGGACAAATTAAGAGTGAGCTTTACGCTATATTTTCCTGGTTTTTGTAGGCTAAAGCAAGGGCGTGCATCCCCCCTTGGAGGGGGGCGAGGCGCAGCTTGATAGGCTGCTGGGTCTCAGGCTCATCCAGTTCATTAAACATGTTGAACTAGGTTACTGGTTTTATGTCTGTGTGTTCACACACACACCCCGATTTAAAAGTGTTTATATTCTACAGACTTATTTTCTTACACATGCCGAAAGGATTTTTTTCATAGGAACATAACCGAAATTTCCATTGGTTTGGATTCCATTAGACAGGCTGTGTGGTGGTGGTGGTGGGCTGTTAATCTCAGGAACAAAAATTGGGGCCCAACATAAAAAGTGTGCTCATCTCAGTTTGCAGAGCAGGCTGCCTGCATCTCTGATCATTTGCTACCACTCTCTCCTGTGCCCTTGGCTCCAGCAACGAAACCTTCCTGACCTTTCCCTCCTCCGACACACCTCACGCTGTCCATGCAGATGGCAGGCCGCCATTTTGACATGCAAGACGCTTACCCTCTCTGTTCTGATCCCTCGATAGTACTGGAATGGGGATGCTGGGGTGCAGCAGCTCTCCCTGGCTTGAAGTAGTTACCATCATGTGCTGTGTTCACAGTTTGATTCAATGGCTCATCTACAATACCAATTGTTCCAACAGCCCCACTGACATCACTCACTATTGTAAAACAGACTGCGATAACATCAGCCTCTGAGCCTCACTGTGCATTTTCACAGCCAGTCTTTGTCTTTTTAGATTGTGTGTCTGTGTGTATTGTGCAGGGCCAGTCACTTTGGGAGTGCTTGCCTAACTCATTTCAAGCACAGGGAAATCATTCAGTAGTTCAGCTTGGAAATAAAAGTTCAACCAAAAGAAATTCTGTGGCAAACACATTGCTTTGTATGTACTTAGCCTCTCTGAAGCTAAGCCTGTTGCGGGGGTGAGGAGGGGAGTGGGAAGCATGTTTGAATGCCAGACTGAAAAACTGGCTGAACAGGATTCTGCTGTTGTAGCTGAGAGTACAGGGAGAAGTGGAGAGACATGTTTAGCCAGCAGCAGGCTGGATGGGAGCCAGGAGCGCTGGCTATATTTTCTGCAGACCCGTCCCAATTGGCTGAAATGACATATCCCCCTTCATGTTGCTTTAACTATGACTGAACAAACAAGTTGTGGATCTTAGAGCAATGTGAGAATTCTTCAACAGGCTCCTTTCCATAGTGATTTATATGGAGCTAAAATAAGAAACTGACTGTTTGGATTTCCCCAAGATATTCATCCTTGAAAGGCCACCAGGCAACTGTGTCAGTTTAATTCAGCACCGACAGTAAGTGCAGAAATGCTTCATGAGCCTAGTTCAGCTGCAGAATCCATCCATTCTACCCCAATATAACGAACCATACCTAGAAGTGAGACACCATCCCACCTATGCATGTGTGGCTCTATTCTAAGGAACGGCAGAAAATAACAGCTTCTTACTCTCTGGACCTGCTCCCTGCACATGTTCAGCTCGATCTGCTTGCCTAAATGACTCAAGCGTCGGCTCAGTTTCTCACCTGCAGAGCCAACACATCTACAGGGGAGGAAGCTGTGTCCTGTTCCAGCTCCCGTTAACAAAACTGCCAACCAAGTTCCAGGCAGAGGTCCGTCCTTCTGGGTGAAATGGGGCAGTAGGGCCTTACATCTCCAGAGGAAACAAGAAAGATGTTCAGAAGACATTGAAATTCAAGTTGTGGGCCAAGCTCCAGCCACACTGTGATTTTCCCTTTCCAAGTGCTCCTAGCACATAAGAAACCTGGCCAACATCCTATCTTCCCCTTCCCCAGGGGCACCTGTGCGCATGAACCTAGTGAAGACAATGATGAGGGTCAAAGACAGGACAGTGGCCCTGGCTCCACATGCAGCAAGCAGTGCAGTTTGGCAGAGGCATTACATATTGCACCCAGCAAAACGGTGTTCTGGCCTTCACCTTTTCAGGGGCCTAATGCCTTCTGGGGTTGCTGACAGGCATGCTGCCTGTGGGAGCTGCAGCAGGGATGGTGCACTTCCATGCCTCGCCAACCGCAGCTGATATGCCACAGCCTTGCCCCAAGTTCCCTAGGCTGGCAACTGAAGGGTAGCAGAAGCCAAATTAAACACATTCATTCTGGAGCCAGACATGGAACCCTTGATTTTACATGCAAGTGCGCAGGAAGTGTTCCACTTCTCTCTTCATAAAGTATTTTCTCTTCAACAGAAATCAGTCACATATGTTGAATACTATAATAATCCTATATTTAAGATAACCATGTGATTATATCCAGTTACATTGAAATTAATTTGAAAGCACAAACATTTATTCTCTTTTCAGGTGACGGTACAGGCACATTGGTACTTTTGCTTTTGAGTTGTACTTCAGTGTGGGTATTTTTTGCTTGTAGCATCTCATATTGTGTCGCACTTATTGCAAAATGGGCAAGAACTGAATAAAATAGTTAAAGTCAACCAGCCACAGGGCAGGCCTGTTTTGATGGTATCGTGAAATACCATGCCCTACTCTCTAACAAGTTGTACAGTGTGTGCATTTCATTGTGATAATTCAGAGATAAGGAAGTCCTTGCAATCCTACCTATTCTACTTGGATAGGCAAACTAGCACAGCCCCTGTGCCTCAGGGCCTGATCCTGAGAGAGACCAAATAACCACAACTCCTTTTGCTAAGGCATCAGAGTTTGTGGGAATCACAGATACTGATGTCCTAAGAGAAGTTCTCCTGCACCCCCACCATTATGCATTTTGCTTATGTTCCAGATGGGGCAAGGGTCCATACCTGGATGCAAGCAGCACTTAAAGGCTTCAAAAAGCCCAAAACAGAACCACACTACAAGAGCTTTCAAGAGTCTTCCACTGCTTCTTACCAATGCAAGCCATGATGTGTCCAACAGAACCTCAACAGCTCCAATAGTCCAGTGGCCCTTAGAAGGAATCAATTAAAGCTATAGGCAATGCCAAAGCACCCTATGTGCAATTCATGAGTTTGCTGCTAAACAGAGGCAGAAACACATTCTACATTCCAGCACCCCTTGACTTCAGGACTATTCCCATTTGAACTTTGTGTGTTGGGCCCTCTCTTTATGAGTGACCAACATTTCAGGTACAATTTTGAAACTGATCCAATAGTTTTCTGCTGCTTTACTCTCGAGATCTTAACCCCCGCTACCTAATCCCTGCAACAAGGAATTTAAAGCATGTCTGTACCAAAGTGAGGTGTGTAGCTTGTGTTTCAATAGTATATTTGCAGGCATGATAAAACTTTATGATGTTAGGTAACTTGTTAAACAGACTTCATAGTAAGTATTTTCCTTTGTTCATCTGTTAACTGGTATTCCATATGGTTGACAAAGGGTACATGGTGACCTTGTATTGCAATCACCATGTGCAAAAAGTGTAATCCATCAAGCAGTGGTTTATTTCTTTCTGCTTCTGGCAATATGAAGAGCTACTATATCTAGAAACTATTCTGGGCCTGCCTGACACAAACAGAAATAGTCTAGTGGTTATCCCCCTCTCTACCCGGGGGTAGGAAAGAAGCTTAAATATAATAGTTATAGGGAGACAACACACAGGTCAAACCCTTCCCCTTTCAATTTTATATGAGGTTTTCCTTCTCAGAGTTAAAAGTTAGGCAAATTCTCTTCCAGGAAAGACCCTGGCTTTGCGCTATTGGCCAGAGGGTAAGGTGCTAGCCTAAGATCCAAGAGATGACGGTTCAGTTCTCTCTTCTGCCACAGATTCCCTGCGCAATTTCTCAGTTCCTATTCTACCCCATTCTGGAGGTTTTGGGAGAACTACACTACAGACCTGAAAGGCTTCAGCCAATACAGTCTTAGTGGCCATAGACAGTCATACAACAACAGGTTGACATGAAAACGTACAAGATTAAGTAGAGTAAGATATAACCCTAACCTCAGGTAGTGCTAAAATTGAGCATGGAGTTGCTAGCCACTATAACTATCTTCCTTAAAGAGTATGTCACTTGCTAATAGAATTAACAATATCCCTTATTACTGTTCCAGCTTCAAATGCATTTGCTACCACTCCACTACTACTAGCAGGACTGGCAACAGCTGGGAAGCAGTGGAAGGCAAAGGGCAATGGCTGGAGCCCTGGGCCCATTTAAGTCACTGCTCAATGCCTGCACAGCACGGTCCAGGTGGTGCAGAGGAGGTGCAACATGACCTGGGCAGCACTGATGGCTGGCTGCCTCTAGCTCCATCCCCGTCTACTGAAAACCCCACTTATTCTGAGGGGGCCAAGAACCAAGCCCAGGCATACTCACTCTCTCTCTCACACACACCTACACCAGGAAAATTGCTCGCATGCAACAGAGTTTCTGCTCTTCTTTTAAGTCAATTTCATCTACAGTCCCCATTCCCAGGAAATGCAAACTGACTAATGTATCATGGAAGCACAATTGTTAAAAACCCTTCACCTTCCTTCATAATTTGGCATATGCTTAGAGATAAACCTCTCAACATTGTTCTTATAAAATCTGGAGAATGTTTAGAGCTCTGATGTTACAGATTCTAACCAACAGCAGCCAATTTTCTTTGGTGCAAACAACAAGAACTGTTTGGATTGGTTTTTGTTTTTAAATTCAGAACATAATCAAAGTTTTTAAGATTCATAGATTTTTTTTCTCTGTCATCTTTTTAAAAAATTGACTCTCCCCTCCTCCACTCCTAGGAAACCCATGTTTCAAGAGTTGATACCATGACATCCCAGTGCCTTACTACAGGGACAAGAGTATCTATGGAGTATTGAGAAAAATTTAAAAAAAAAAAATCCCATATAGCTATTACAACAGTGAAACAAAGTCCAAGGGGGGGAGGGGGGAACCACTATTGAGGGTATTACCTAGAATAAAGTTTTGTCAGATCCATTTGATTCACAGAAGTTAGAAAAAAACCCATAGAATTATGAAGGGAAACTTATTTGAAAAGTGATGGAAGGTTAAAAGCTGAACTGTGCTGGTGTAAATGTAATACTAGCTTGGAAGGTACAGATGGGAGCATATTGGGGTAGCATACAAGTGGAGACTGGTAGAACATGAGGGAGATTGGAAGTTCATATAAAATTTCTCAGAAATTATTTACAGTAGAAGTTAATCAATTGAGAGTCAAAGAGCATAAGGCAATAAGAATTCCAGAGGAGCTTCCACTCTTTGCGTCTTCCTTGCTTCATTTTAACTGGGTTTGGCATTTTATATGGCTCTGGAAAGTAAACAGCAGCTGGTTGCTTTCTGGGAAAGAGGGTCAATCTAGCTTTTAAGTTACTACTTAGGAAAAAAAACTGCCTGAGTCCTGCTCCCTCTAGAACTTTTATGACCAGTTCTGATTAATTATTTCTTAGTTGGAAATTTGCTAGAGCAGAATGTTTTCACATCTGTCAGCTATAGGTTTCCTATGGCATCCACCCAGCTTAGGTAATACAAAAGGCAAAACTATGGTTCGGGCCATCAGCACTTCATGGTAATCTAAACTAAAAACACATTATGGTTATTTTACTATCAAATGTTGAAAACATATACAGAAAAGGACAAAGACATTTGATCTGCTATGTCTGTAAGGCAAACAAGCAGTCTTAGTACTTTACTTATTAGGTGAAGAAGTAGGTCTGTCCCATGAAAGCTCATCACCTAATAAATCATTCTGTTAGTCTATAAAGTGCCGTAAGATTGCTTTTTTTGTTTTGTGAAGATACAGATTAACAGGCCTACTTCTCCGTTACGCTTCCCAGGGTTAAAAAAACAACAAGCCCAGGTTCCATCTTGGGTATATCTATAATTGTGTGGGTGAAGATGAAGCAAAATTGCTCTCTCTGGGCCTGGCTATTGATCCTGGTACTCCCTGATATCACATGGAGTAAGGGACATCTGCACAAGCTCAAACAGCCCCAATCTACACTCGAGCAGAAAGTTAATTTTGGTACGTCGATTCTAGTTATGCTAATGGCGTAGCTAGAATTGCATAATCTGTGATCGAATTTATTTCCTAGGGTAGACCAGGCCCTTGTTAGTACAGTAGTAAAACAAGCCTATCGTGATGGGAAAAAAAACACAAACTAAGAACTACTGAAAAGTTTGCTTATGAGTGTGGGGAGTCCTGCCTTCAAACTTCACTGCTGGATCAAGTAATAGAAATTAAACAAGCTACTATAACTGTGTCTACATTACAAAAATAACTTGGAAGTCGAGCATCTACACACACACACACCTTACTTCAAAGTTAAACTTTGAGGTTGGGCACTACTTCATTCCCAGGAATGGAGTAAGGACTTTGAAGTTAAGGTCAAAGTAAGGGAAACTGCGTGTAGACTCTCTGCTGGCTACTTTGAAGTAATGCCTAACTTCGAAGTTAGTTCCCAGTGTAGACGCACCCCACATGTATTTGTCAGAGAAGTCAGGCTCAACACCACGTTTCAGAGAAGTTTTGAGTATTCTAGTTTTAGTGATGCACAGAATGGAAGACTTTTATTGGCCAAAAACACAAAACCTAAGAAATGCAAACCCCATTAGATTGAAATGAAACAAATGTTGCATAAAAGGATTGAGGATGAAAGAGATGGCGCAGTAAGAATTAAAAAAAACTGTGTGCATGTCTTTCTGGAAATGTCTTCACTCCTTCCCCCCCAACCTCCCAAAAAAAATCTGATAAGCGCTGAAAATGAGGTTAGTTTCAAGGGTGACGTGAAAGTTAATGGAGGGAAGAGTTTCCTCTCTCCTTCCCTCCCTTCAGGAACAAGGCTGTTCCCCCTCCCTGGCTGTGAATATTTGGAAGATCACCACTGTAAAGCTATACATACTGGCTGTGTCTGCATATGCCCCTCCCTTTCAGAGGGGGCATGTTCATGAGGCACTTCGGAACAGGTTCATGAGGCGTTGGCATGCATATTCAGCACCTCATAGCATAACAGCAACTGCTCGCGCTTCAAAAGTGGAGACTGACTGTATAGACGTGGGCACTTTGAAATAAGTGCCACACTTCCACATTCCCTTATTCCAAAAATGAATTGGGAGTCAGGGAGTTTTGAAGGGGGGTTTATTTCGAAGTGCCCACGTCTATACAGCTAGTCTTCACTTCAAAAGCAGCACTTTCGAAGCATGACTGGCTTTATGCTATGAGGCACTGAACATGCATGTCAGCGCCTCATTAACCTGTTCCAAAGCGCCTCATGAGCATGCCCTTTCCAAAAAGGAGGGGCATGTGTAGACACAGCCACTGTGTCAGAATACCAATTCCTTTTTCCTTCATGGACCAGCTCTTGAACCTGGATACAGATCTAATTCTGCCCAAAAAGTATATTTTAGCGAAGCTGGCTAGGTCAGCGCACTTCAGTCCTCACAGGGATTTGCAAGGACCTTCTCCATAGCGGCTCATGTTCTAAAAGTTTCTTCTAGTTCCAGATGACACGTGCTCACCTGGATACTGCCCACTAGCATGAACGCTGCCACCTGTTGGAGGCTGCATGTAGATTACACAGGGACAAACACACCCTTGATGAGTTCCCAGTAAAAAGCAATGTGAAACGCTAACATTTTACCATGACACTGCTTGACGCTTGATCCACTTTCATAGGCAATCATCTATCCACATAAATGAAGACCTGCCTTCACAAGCCTGCTGCTGGGTTGCTTCTCTGTTTAAGAGAAGATCTGAATAGCATGAATGTTCAAATTAAAACCACATCCAACGAGGAGCAACATCTTTGGCACAGGGAGAAAGGCTCTTGCCAACAAAGTGCTGTCCACACCTGTGCTTTTCACCACTAAAACTTTTGTCATGGTGGAGACACACACACACTCGGAGCACGTTTGTCATGGGGAACAATGAAATGCATCCTTACCGACGAAAGTACCAGAATAGACACAGCCTATGTCATATAATTTTTTCCTCCTACCCAATATGCTTAAAAGACGTGCAGTAAATGTAGCTCCGATGGTATAAATGTGCCTTAGCAGAATAAGCTATATGGACATAAAGCCCTTTTATACTGTGCCCTCACTAGGGGAAAGTTATGCTGTTTTAACTACATTGAGACAGTTAAAGCAGCAAAACTAAGAACAAGGCCGAAAAAAAGTGACCAATCCAAAAAGCTCAGCTACAAAAAGTACCCCTAGTGCAAGGCCCAAACCAGTAACCAGGAAGCAAACTACTTACTACAAAAGGAATAAAATCCCCATTGGTAAAAGGTGTGAGGGGAAGTAACAGCAGATGAAAATTCTACACCCCCTAAATCTCAGCAGCATGCGCGGGGAGGAGAGGTGTTGAAGGGAGCTGTCCAGAATCTCAGTGGGACTCAAATACTCAGTGTTCCCAATATAGATCTTTGTTGACCCTTAAAAGACATTTCTCCCAGAGCATGCATTTTCTCTTTTTTTAAAAATACCTGTCAGTTGCAAACTCTGTATAGTATTTCCAACCTTTAACCTACATTTCTAGAAGGATTCATTGCTCCCAGCAGCTTGTGGCATTCTCAACAGTACTCACTGAACATGTTATTTCACCCCCAAGACAAAGTTGGACACAACCCCCCAGTTCTGTCTGCTAGTTCATATGTCCTGGTTCTTATACCCCCTAAAGCTAAATGCAATTGTGCTCACATGGTTTTCAACATTCCCCTCCCCCACCTATGACCAAGGACAAACTTTCATTGGCAATGTGATCTTTAGCACTTGGCCTGTTGATTGCCATACAGAGTGGGATGGCTGTGTTTACTCAACACTGTCTCATTGTTTGTAGTACAAGTCTAACCAGTTGGAGGACTGACAGCCAGTACCTGTAATGAGGGAGAACACACGCATGGTTTTCTCACAGCAGTTTGTTAGGGATTTCTCTCCCCTTGTCGCCCCCACACGACTTTTTTTTTTTAAATCAGACAAAAACAAGAAGTCCTGCGGCACCTTATAGACTAACAGATACTTTGGAGCATAAGCTTTCATGGGCAAATCAGATAAAAACAATGGGTCTTTTCAACCCCCTCCATGCAAGGCCCTCACACTTCTCTTCCGCCATCTGCTGCCCCTTACGTCTTGCTGGAAGAACTAAAGCTCGCATGAGCTGATGTGGCTCCTGGATACACACACAGCCCTAAGTTCTTTGCCCTATTCCCTGTCAGGAGCATAGGAAAAGAGCACTATGTAAACTTGCTGGAGGGTAGGAAATAGCTGGGCTCCACTGTAACAGCGGCAGATCTCCCTTCCCCTGAGCTCAATATACTTTAATAAAACATAAAATGGCTCACTTAGGTCTGGACTGCATTCCACAGAATCAGAATCCTGAGTCCAGATCTGGGCCTGGCAGCGCGACCTTGTGGGACAGGAACTGGTTGTCCCAGAGTGAGAGCAAACTAAGTTTCACAACACAAATGGTAGTGAGGCCACTTTACTTTCTAAATGTTCTCTCTTCTCTGAGATGGGAGCTCTTGTTTTGCCCCTTCCCCAAGAGCTTCAAAGAGCACATGGGATATGACTCAAATACCAAGGTACCTCCCTCAAAACAGTAGGAAAGGGGAGGAGGAAAGCAAACTTTTGTTCCCTTGATGGATGGCCTTATCAGATAGCCCCACTGGTGGCCTTCCTATGCAGCCCCAGCTTGATACCAGGGGAAGACTGGAGCACTGTTCTCTAAACTAGCTGGAGACCCAACTTCCTCTCACCTATCAGTCAGCAGCATCTCAAACACTTCAAGAATCGGACACTTTTCACTTACAGCCGTGGCAGTCCACCCTGTGTCCAGACCCCACTGGACAACCTGCCAACCATCACCCTCTGTTGTTCCTAGAGAAGGGCAAAATTTAATACAGAAGTCTGTAAAGGGACCAGATCTCGAATACAACACTGTTGCAATGAGTAGTAAGTTACGCAGCTCCTCACAGCTATTGTAACACTGACAGCTGTTGACTCTTTTCCCAGTCTTCCTGCCTCCCTCTTCAAAGCCCAGTGGCCTTCCTCAAGTCCCTCCGTAAGCAAGAGCTCGTCCTCCAATAATTCTAATGTGCTGTAAAAAGTAACACTCTAGTAGGCATAATGTAGGGTAAAAGTCTTACTTCATGCAATCCTTCAACCCTGTCCTTAGTAGGGCATAAGAATGGCCTTATTAGGTCAGAACAAATGTCCAGCTAGCCCAGCGGCCTGTCTTCTGTCAGTGGCCAATGCCAGGTACGCAGAGGGAACCAACAAAACAGGTAATCATCAAGGCTGTGTCTACACTCGGCCCCTACTTCGAAGGGAGGATGGTAAGTAGGGTGTCGGCAGATTACTAATGAAGTGCTGCACTGCATACGCAGCACCTCATTAAGCTAATTCTCCCCTGTGGCAAGTTCAAAGTGCCGGCTCACTTGTAGCCGCAGCTAACCTGCCGGGGAGCAAAGGGACTTTGAAGTTGTCCAGGCACTTTAAAGTACTGGGGCACGAACCGCAGCTACACTCAAGCCAGCACTTTGACGTTTAACAGTTTGAAGTTGCCATGGGGGAGAATTAGCTTAAGGAAGTGCTGCATATGCAGTGCAGCACTTCATTCATAATCTCCCGACACTCTACTTACCATGTTCCCTTCGAAGGAGGGAGCTCGTGTAGACACAGCCCAAGTGATCCATCCCCTCTCGCCCATTCCCAGCTTCTGACAGAGGCTAGAAACACTATCACTGCCCATCCTGGCTAATAGCCACTGATGGACCTATCTGCCATGAACTTAACTAGGTCTTTTTGAACCCTGTTATAGGTGTGGCCTTCACAAACGCCTCAGGCCAGAAGTTCCACAGCTTGACTGCTGCTACCCAAGACCCATCTTCACAAGTGTTCTGTACTAGATTACAGTTAACTAATACAAAACACTTCCTTTTCCTGGATACCTGAAGCATTAGACTTCTAAAACAAGCAGAAGGTTTTTCCCCTCAGCTACAGAAGATGCTGCAAGGTCAAAATCTTTAGAACCAATCCTAACAGTTAGTCTCTGGAACTACATATGTTGTAAATATCCACTAGGACAAAAGCCTCTAAACATGGTTTTTCATGTTTCTTTAGTCGGTGTCCGCATTTGATTGCTATTGTTCTGCTCCAGCTTTAGATGGTTACACACTGAATAGCAATGTAACAATTTATCTTTATGATCCCATTACTGCAAAGTCTGAAGCATCTGCAACTTTGGATGCTGCAAACTCTTCACTGCAAGCAATTGTGTAATTAAGTGAAGCATATGCATAGCCTTCACAGAATTGTAGCCTGAGCCTGGTCACTCATCTTCTGAGGCTATCCCAGTGCAAGATTAAGAGCCATACTATAGAGAGTTAACAAAAGTTCTCCTTGATCCCACATGGGACAGTTTGTGGTTAGCCAAATGATCGAGAACTTTCATGGGAAGAAGACAGGCTATACAACTCACTCCCACAAGAATGACCACGAATCTCATGGCTTTCCAAACTGAATTTCTTCAACTTCTCCCACCCTCATTAGCTCTTCACAAGCAGGCGAGGGGGAAGAAAAATATTTTTTTTAAAAAAATGTTACCTTACAATCTACTGAAAGAGTTGATGGGTGGGGGGGCATGGATTTTGGTTTTCTTTTATAAAATTATAAAGTGCTCTTATATTAAGTATTTAGGCTTCTATATATTGCTTAACTGGTAGATAAGGTCTGTGTTTGCAGCGCACAGATAAACTGGGATGAAGAGCAGCCTGGCACAGAATCTACTCCATTTCTGGACCAATAAAGAGTCATTACGTCACTCACCTTCTCTCTTTTTTACAATGCAAGAGACCTGCTTTTAAAAAAAAAAAGAAAACCACAGAATCCTAGGGCTCGAAGGAACCCTCAGGAGGTCATCTAGTCCAGCCCCCTGCTTCAAGAGAGGAACGGTTATCTTGTAAAACTAGGAAACTAAAGCATTGAACTGATTAAAACATCAACACAAGGACCCAAATTTGAGGCAAATAGGCTGGAGAGGGCAGGAGAAGGGAGGTTACTATGGCAAGCATCTAATCCAGAGTTTGCCAATGACAGCTGCAAGAAGTTGCTTTCAAACAATCCGGTCCCCAGCTTTTGTATTGAAGGGAAGAGGCAATTACAGTAAGAGGAATAAAAACAGCTGGTCATTCCCACTAGGTAAATCCAAAACCAGTCCTGCAGCACTTTAAAGTCTAACAAAATAATTTATTCGGTGATGAGCTTTCATGGGGTGGACCCTCTTCTTCAGATCTGGAAACAAGTGTGTGGAAATAGAGAGCCAGTAGGTATGGCTCTTGGGGTTTATGCAGAGCAGCAATTATAAAGAAAGATTCTTTCCCATGATTATATGGGTGGAAGAGGACCACTATTTACAACTAATTATTTATGAAACCCAAATTAATTTTCTAGTGACTTGGAGAGGAAAAGATAGAAAATTCTGATCCTTCTGCAGAGTTTTAGAAAGAACACTACCAGACAATTTTAGGAAACACTTTTTAGGCTACGTCTACACTACAAAATAAAGTTGAATTTATTGAAGTCGACTTTGTACCAACTAGATTTTATAAAGTCAAAGATGAGTGTCCACAAATGTCCAGAAAGTCGACAGTGCGTCTCTTCATTGCCATAGATAGGTTTGACTGCATCAGCAATGCATTGTGGTTACCTTTTCCACAGTGCCTGCAGCCTGCTTGCATTCTGGGTTTTTGTACCAGTGCGTTATGGAAAAAAATGCACCACAAATGCTTGTGGATGTCTAATGTCATCATCCCAAAGTGCAATGCCCCCACTTCTCCCATCCCCCAGCTGCTGGAAAACAAATGGCCCAAGGAATTTTACACCATTTTTTTGGCCATTTTGCCAAAGCCTGCCCTTGACTCACATCACCACACGGCACTAGCATAGATCTTGAACAGCTTACAGCTGTTGCACCGTGTGTTATGGCCACTTCCTGAAGTGAAGTGCAGTATTTTATTAGACAAAGCCAGCAGGAGGATGAGGATGATTTGGATATCATCTGCAAAAATGCAAAGCTGCTGGCAGTCCTGGATGCACTGTATGCAGTGGAGCACTGGTTCTGGAGAGGTGAAACTGGAACACACTGGTGTAACTGCATTGTTTTGGAGGTCTGGGATGCCCAGCAGTGGCTGCAGAACTTCTGCATGTGCAAGGTCACTTTCATGGAATTTCATGATTTGCTGTCCCCAGCCCTGAAGCACAGGGATATCAAGATGAGATCTGCTTTAACAATTCACAAGTGAGTGACAACTGCTCTGTGGAAGTTTGCAATGCCCAACATCTACCAGTCAGTGGGAAATCAGTTTGGGGTTGGCAGAGCAGGCTGTGGTGATCCAGGTAGCCAAGGCAATCAATGACCATCTGTTGCAGAAGACCTCGATGCTGGGAAACGTGCAGGACGCAGTGGATGGCTTTGCTTCCATGGGGTTTCCTAACTGCAGCGGGAAAACAGATGCAACACACATCCCCATCCTGGCCTCGGACCACCTGGCCTCAGAATACATTAACTGCATGAAGTACTTCTCCATGATGTTGCAGGTGTTGGTGGATCACAAAGGTCACTTCACCAACATCTATGTGGGATGGTCAGGAAAGTGCGTGATGTGTGCCATCTTTAGAAATTCAGGCCTGTACAGAAAGCTCTAGATTTGATTTTTCTGGTCTGGGAAGAAAGACCCAGATTGGTGATGTCCAGAGTAATGCTGGGCAATCCTGCTTATCCTCTGCTCCCTTGGCTCATGAAGCCATACACATGCACTCTGGACCGCAGCAAGGAAGGCTTCAACTACAGGCTAAGCAAGTGCAGAACGATGGTGAAATATGCCTTTAGCCATTTAGAAGCCAGATCCAGGTGCCTTTTGACCCATTTTGGCCTTAGCAAAGCCAACATTACCTTCTCTCCCTCCCTCCCCCGACCCCTAAGGTTTTAGTGTGCTGTATTCACCATAACATTTGTGAATCAAAGGAAGAAAATTTCATGCCAGCCTGGGTTCCAGAGACAGATGCCCTGGGCACTGCTTATGCACAGCTGGACACAAGAGCAATCAGCAATCTATACGCATAAGCAACAAAAATCAGGGCGGTTGGGGGTTTGAAAAAATAGCTTTATGAATGAGCAAACAGCCCCATGACTCTGCTTCACATTTAAATTATTGTGGTACCACCCCCAATGATGTGTGCTTGACCTTTATAAAAGCACCTCCAACAGCACCCCACCCCATTTGAACTAATGAACAACACTGGTTTTCACAAAAGCATTCTTTTTATTTAGGGGATGGGGGATTAAGGGGTAGGAAAAAGAAGAGAATCCTGGAGTCACATGTGGTGGAATGCGAGCCTTTTGCAGTGTGGAGAGGTCCTGAGGGTGAACCATGAGACTGTCCTTGTCCCCGCCCAAGTTTAGTGCCCCCCACAAGGGCAGAGAGGGTTGGGCAACATCAAGAGAAGGTCAGGCAACAGGGTGAGGAGGCCACGTAACTGTGATTTCTTTGGTGAGTGTCCATCTGCAGTTCCAGCATGGACTGCAGGATGTCAGTTTACTCCTTGACAGCCATCAGAAGCTCTGCCAAGTCCTGCTTCCTGCACTGGAGCATGCTTTGCTGCCACTGCTGGGTCCGCTTTCTGTCTGCAGTGGCTTGGACTCACTCCCTCTGTGGCTGTTCAAGCTGCTGCTGGATGAGGTCCTATTTTGATCTTTCCCTGGGGTGCATCACAGCAACTTGTCTGCCCCGCTCAAGCTGGCTTTTGACAACAGTCAGGTTGAACATTTAGATATGATTTTTAAATATGACACAATGCACTGACCCATACAAAGAATGGGTCTCCATAGGCATGTCTACACTAGCAACTAACTTCAAAGTTATTCACTACGTCGAAGTAGCCCAACTTCGAAGTCCTTACTCCATTCCCAGGAATGGACTAGTGCCCTACTTCGAAGTTTAACTTCAAAGTAGGGTGTGTGTAGATGCTTTACTTTGAAGTTGCTTAGTCTGAAGCAAGCAACTTTGAAGTTATTTTTGTAGACACAGCCTGTGAGACAACCACTGCAACTTTTGTTTTGCAAGGCTCCTTTCAGCTTCTGAAAGATAACAATGAATCAATCCCTGCAGAACAGAAGCCATTAGCTCTCCAGACCATTTCATTGTGGACATGGTAAGATCCTCACAGCTAAAAGGTGGGGAGGAAGGGGAGACAGTTTGAAACAGCCCTGTAGAATGTAGAGCACAGAGGAACACACCTCTTGGTGGCTTCTCCTAAATCCTGTGCAAGGAAAAAGCCGTTTGAAGTGGGAAAAGCCTGTGCTGGACATGCTAGCACCTGGGGGCAGGGTCTGCACAGGCTAGCAGCCATGGAGTTTGCAGGGGGTGCGTCTAGCCTACTGGCTACATGGCAGGCTGAGAGTGGAGGGGAGGGCAGCCCTGTAAAATGTAAAGTGTGAGCAAAAACCTCTCAGCAGCTCCTCATAAATCCTTCACAGGCATGGGGGGTGCAGGTGGAGCCAGGGAGCCCTCCAGCAATATGGTGGTAGGGTAAAGGGCCAGGAGAGCCTGTCAGCTGCATTGAGGTGGAAGACAGAGACCCACCAGCCATGTGGTCCAGCAGGACAGTCCTGGGAAATTTAAATGGCCAGGAAGCAGTGCAATAATATTAAGGGAAACCAACTTGAATTCAATTTCCCATGCTGCTTCTAGGTTGCAGAAAGAGACATCAATCTCCTAAGAACAACAGAGAGTGAAAAAGAGTGTGTTTATACTGTGTGAGCGCAGGGCTGGAAAATTTGCCAGAATGCTGTGTTACCCTGATGCCAGATTATTTACTGGTGGCTTGGTATGGCAAGCTGTGCTATGGTAGAGGCCAGAATAAATCAGGCCTCTCCAAAAACCTTGTGTGAAAAATGAGACTACCTGGCTGAGACCTTTATGGAGCTCTCAAAAAAGGATAAGCACTCCATCCCCATAAATATTAACAAGCTGTTCTAAGGGGCAGAGAGCCACCCCACCCCACCCCACCCGAAATCCAGGTGAAGCAGTCTAAAAAAAATACACTCAACAGAAGGGAACCTATACTCCAACCCAGCCACAACCTGCTTGTAGCGGTTTAAAAAAAATTTTACTCACCAGAAGAGCCCTCACCAGCATTGCTGGACTCCAGAGTACCAGGTATTGAAGATGGGACTGGCTCCAGAATAAGAGCTCCTGGCTGGCAGGATCAGCTTCCTTGGGCATCTGACAACTGGCGTCATTATCCTCTTCATTGGCATCTGCCTCCTCAGCCTCACAGCAATCACTGGAGAGCGAAGCCTGGTCTCCTGAGGAGTCCATGCAATCCTTGGTGACAGTGGTTGGGTCCTTCCCAAGGATCACATCAAGCTGCTCGTAAAAGTGGCATGTTTTGGGAGATGTCCAGATCACCCATTGGCTTCTTTCACCTTCTGATAATTCTGCCTGAGTGCCTTGATTTTGACCCAGCATTACTGAGCACCCCGTGTACCCTTTCTCCATCATACCCTAGGAAATCTTCTGATAAACTTCTGCATTTCTTTTGGTGGCTCTCAGTCTGCTCAGCACAGATTCATCACCCCACACAAAAATAAGATCCTGGATCTCCTGATGGGGCTCTTTTGCAGCCATAAGAACTCTGATCAGGGCTGGAACCCTAAGAACTCATGACGGCTATTATCAGAGAGAAAGCCATGTTAGTCTGTATCTTCGAGAACAACAAGAAGTCCTGTGGCACCTTATAGACTAACAGATATTTTGGGGCATAAGCTTTCGTGGGCAGACCCGCTTCATCAGATGATGGCTATGTGATCACTTCTGAGAGGTGTGCTATCCACTCTGGTCAGAAAGAAAATGAATTGAGATTCCTGGCCTTCCTGTTACCTACGTCCTGTGCACCTGGAGAGCAGTGGAGGTGAAAGTGGTCAGAATGGACACCTTTGAAGCATGGGGGATACTTCTGGGATACCTCTTGGAGGCCAACAAAATCAATTTAAAACAATACTCTTTCCACACTAGCATTAATTTGACCTTTTAAATTCAAACTGCCTGGGAGGGGCCAAGCAAGAAAATTGACCTTAGAGCCCCTTAAAACTAACCTCATGGTATTTGCAGTAAAGAGTCACATTGTAAAATCGAGATAAGTGCATTAAGATCAACTTTATGCTGTAGTGTAGACATAGCCAGAGTCAAGACTACTCTCTGAAGATGGTGTGTCAGGACTGAAAAATGTGACATTACTGATATACTAGTGAAGTCTAATTGTAACCCTTTCCCAAATCCTTCCATACCATTGACTGACTACAGCAAATTTTTATTGATTTGAGGCTGGCAGATCAGCGGGTGTGAGATCACACCCCTAAGTCCCAGGTCAATTCACATGTGTATGAGTACAGAGCAAAGTGGCTGTCAAATATATTTGATGTTTGAGCTTCATGAGAACTGGAAGGATGCTATGTGCATGGTTTCATTTCTCTGTATCGCATTATACACCATGTAAATGTTTACTACAACATTGTATCCATGTAACAAAATGCGCTATCGAAGGAGAAAGAAGCCTCAGAATCATAGGAATCCTAGGGCTGGAAGAGACCTCAGGAGGTCAAGTCCAGCCCTCTGCCTAAAGCAGGATCAGCACTTTTTACATGATTTAACCACTCAGTGACACTTGTAGAATGCAAATGAGACTGCCAAAGAGAAAAGAGCCAATTCCAAAGGAAGCATTTGTTCATCAAAGATCAAAAACTCAAAACAGTTCCTCACACTTGGTCATAAAAGGAAAGCCCAGATGGCTAGTGAGACTGAGTTTTTGTGTGAGAGAAAGGGCTGTACAGGGGAGTAAGCCAGAAGCAAAGTGGACATACCCAGAGACAATCCAGGTACCCTGAACAGACTTTTAGGAAAATACAATTTAGTATATCACATTACAAACTTGCGGCTCATCTGTACTTATGTTTTATGTGGTTTAATCACTCAATGACACTTACTTTTCTTAGCTAAAGAAACTTGTTAGTTCACTACAGAGCTGGTTAACAAAATGATTTATTAGATAAGCTTTGGTGGGACAGACCCACTGCTTCAGATCGAAAGCTCATCACCCAATAAATCATTTTGTTAGTCTTTAAGTGCTACATGACTGCTGTTTTCTTTTGTTAGAGTACAAACTAACACGGCAACTTCCGTTACTACAGAGCAGGTTGTCACTGTTATCTTCAATGTTATATCCAGAGTACCAGTTGTTTGGAGTAAGCGTCTGGCCTTTTGGGACTGAGGGTAACCTGATGTGGTGTTATTTTTGGTGTAAGTGGCCTTTTATCACACACTGCAGTTTGTCTAGGTGGCAAGATAGACTGGAGAGTCTACGGTGACTGACTGTGACTCCCCAAGACAAGAGCGATACAGTGATCCAAGAGTTCACATTTGTTACTGGCTCAGTGAAACCTAACCTTAGAACATGCCAGCTCAGGGGGGTTTGACTGTTTTCTGACAATCTGCCCAGAGGTGGGCACTTTTGATCAAGAGCCACTCCAGACAGCATGACAATTTTCATACAGGTTTAGGCTACAATAAGGCTCTGCAGAGTTCCTCCAGCTAGAGAGGTATGGGAGTCACATGGCAGGCACTATGTCTGCATTAGTGGATTACCAAAATATTTGCAGGTTGCTAAAAATCTCTTTCCTTGTAATCAGATCCCCTGATCAGAATACGGCTCAGGATAACTGTTCAAAAGCAACTTCCTCACCCACTCACGTGTATTGATATTCCATGGCACTTTTTGCAAACTGCAAGGTTCCTTATATATAATTAAATAAAATTAAAATTTGTAGGTATATTTGGCCCACTTAAATACTCTCTACTATTTCCATTACATGCTGTATTCTATGCTTGCCATCTAAACTGTTGTGCAGTGTTAGAGTCAGAGTTTAAGGACAGACGAGACCGCCAGATCACTAGTTTAACCTGTACATCACAGGTCACCACTGCCACAACTCACCCGCCTCCTGTATACTAAACCCAACAACTTACTGCTGCTCTCCATCCCTGAAAGGGACAACTTCACAAGACAGATAAAGGAAGTCATTGAAATTTGGACTCTGATGAAAGAAGTTTTTGAGTGAGACACACGTATATCCATGTAATTACACACATGCAAGAGAGAGAATTAGACATTTCATTTCTATACAGGGAGATATTTTTAGTTTTAAAAAAAGAGGAAAGATGAGCCAAGGGGAAAAATTAGAGGCTTCTAAAAATAAATGGAGCTATACCTAGATTAAACATAATGCATTAAATGTAATGGTTTTGCATAAAACAAGCATTAAGAGGGCAGTCACTTGAAAACCAAACTCCACTTATCCTTTCTACAGCTCTCTCCAGTATACTGCCTCTGCCAATAGCCAGAGTCAGCATCTATGGTTTCTCGCACAGACTGAACTATTTCATCAAGATGTGCCACAACATGTTGAGGAAGGCGTTGCCTTCATTTAGCAGCAGTTAGCTAGCCAACGTTCACATGCAGAAACCCTACACAAACTTTAAAAATGCTGAGTAGGGCAACATTCAGAAGTGGGAGCTGTGCAAGCCTCTGGCCAGCTGTCACAAGACCCAGATTGTAGGTTCTTTGGCAAGGGGAGAAAAACAGAAGCTCTATTTTATATATATATGTGCACAATGTGAGACATCCACAGAAACAGTTTTTCAAGTTGCTTCCCCCTCTTACCATGTGCCAGACCTGATGGACCCATTTCTCTCTTATGCCCTCTTCTTTTTTTTTTTTTAAATGATAGGGCCAAGACTCTACCAAATTCTGAATGGAATTTTCAAAAACATTTAAGGGGGTATTCAAATAATAGCATGATGGCTTATTACCAGTGCATTTTACTGTTCACCTACTTACAGTAAGGTTAAGGAAGTAAGTCCTATCTGTTGGGATCACGTGCTCCTCACTCAGCAATCTCCACTTCTGTACCTATTCCAATGCTTTTTATGTATTTATTTTAAAAGGAAGTAAATATTGTCTGAAGTTCTGCCCAACACAATATAAGTGCATCAGACTATATCAGTGACACATATCAGAGAGAAGCTCCATGGCTTCCAAGACTATTCCAGCTATGTTTGGAAGAATCTACACAGGTTGTTGCAATGGTTCGCTATTTTACAGCTGCTACTCCACCCCCACCTGATAAGAGGCTGCAGTTACTGTTTAACTCTACCAGAAGCTGGCAGCAGCAGATAGGAACATGGCCAAATTCTACCTTCCCTTATTAATATGATGCCATTATCAACGCTCCCCAACAGTGATTAATACAGTCCAGTAGTTGAAGAATGACAGCACCAGTAGCCAGCACTACTGAGTTTTATTCCCATGGCTGCACATCACCACTCATGATGTAGCTCAAAGCAAGTCATTGTAACTACCTATGTCCCAATTTACTAAGGTGTAAAATGGATCTATATGTATGTCTTGAGGGTAAAGGAAGGGTTAATTATTAATTTTAAGGGTGCAAAAAATGTTAATGTCCCAAGTATACGTAGAGTAGAAACCCTGCTAGGGCTGCACGCTGACAAAAGACACCATGGCACTTTCAAAGAAACCAGCTTACAATATTAGCTGTCTGGCCTAAGAACCTGTAAAGGGCAAACTGTTCCAAATGCAGCCTGTAGGGAATAGGACAGCACAGCAGGTTAGGTGCCAACAAAGGTCAGACTCCACCTACAGTATCAAAACCAGGATTAAATTTGGGGAAGCCATACTGTGACCATCCATCTCCATTGCAAATCATAGAATACTCCACTATATGAACAGGAGCCTGAAACCCAGGCAAAAAGCATAAAAATTTGGAGGCGTTATGATTGCTGGAGCACCAACAGTAGCTGAAAACTGTACCCAAGGTTGCTATATTTGAGTTTAGCAATGAACGGCACATAGAAAAAGCAAGATGCGGGACCAGAGTACTGCACAAAACGATATCCTCTCTCTATATATGCCAGTCAGAGCACCCAACCGTTTAGCAGACCATCCCAACAAGCTCTAAGCAACCACAACAAATACTGCACCTGATCCATGTTAGCAACAGATCATAAATCTCAGCTCTCACACTAGCCAGCATCATGGGGGCTTGAACATTCAACATTTCACACAACACAGGAAGTTCAGTGTACAGCTGCACAGGAAGACCAAGTCACAGGAGCTGCTTCTAGATCTAGATTTTTCAGCTCTAGAACCCAAGTGAAAGGGGCATAAATCATCTGGCCCAGATCTACTTCAGAGTTTTTCATTCCTGTGCCCAGATAGCCCAACAGAAAGCATCTGTGGGTAAGAATAGTAACAGAGAAGGAGCTGTGCTAGTCTATATACACTGTCAAAACAAAAAAGCAGTCAAGTAGCACTTTAAAGACTAACAAAATAATTCATTAGGTGAGCTTTCGTGGGACAGACCCCCTTCTTCAGACCAAGACCACCCACGAAAGCTCACCTAATAAATTATTTTGTTAGTCTTTAAAGTGCTACTTGACTGCTTTTTTGTTTTGATCTGTGGGTAAGTAACTGAAATGCTATGTCAATAACCTTTAACGTGTATTTGTTTAGAGAGTCATTAAACCACCTCCTTAAGAAAAGAAACTCGTCCCCCTTTTCCTCCCAGGATACAGGACACGGTCAAGGGAAGAAAGTGGACCATGATGGGATTCTGCTCCCCTACTGCCCTCCTCAACCCAGACATGCAAGTGCCAGTGTATGCTTGCAAATACTCAAGTACCTGCGCTGCTGGTGGCTCTCATTCACTCATCCCCTACAGTAAGATTTGGAGTGAGTGTAAGAACCGGAAATGGAGATCTGAATGGACACCCGACCAACATGGATTGTCTCCGAAGTTAGAGGTAAGTCTTCCTCTCCCCTCAAGTAACTCCCTATATTTATTTTGCAATGACACCCTTCAGGCGGCCTGTTGGTTCAAAGATGGTTTGACATGAATAATTCTTGATGCAGCTCTAATCGTCTGCTGCAGAGGAACAGCCTATTTGGTTACATATGCCAACTCCTCTCCAAGCCACCTCATCTGTGATCCAGGGCAACACCACAGTTTTCGTCTACAGAAATACCCACTGCAACAAAATTAAAATTCATTTGTATATAGGAGTCACAACAATCAATCATATGTAGGAGACTCACCACAAAACCACAGATCTTGTTTTTAGAATTGGAGATTTCGGGGGCTACAATTTCAGGACTTGAGGGACTCAGTCTAAGGATGAGTTTTCACTGCAGAGCTAACTTAAGTTATTTACACTGGTTTTACTTCTACAGAGTTAGCCTAGCCCCAATGGCAGCAGCCATACTGCAAAATAATACTTTAGCTGCTGTGTCCATAATGTCACACACAAGTGCAATGGCAATAAGTCCTCTGGAAACACCTGCCATTTTTCTTGGAATGCAAGGTGATGAGCAATTGGATGAACTGCTTCCCAGTGAACTGTGGGAGAACTTGTCTGTCCTTTCATGACATGTGGGGGAACAGTGGGAAGGCACCAGAGAACTAGCTGCACTAAAGGCAGTGCTCAAGTTAACTTTGCAGCGAAGACCAGACTGGAGGGGCTTGGATTTACAGTTGCTCCAAAGACCTACATGCCCACATACAGCAGTACTATTTTGCAATTGTAATACGTGTTGAACCTTTCTAGTATGGCACTCCGATCCAGGAACATCCATGCTCTGGCATGATTTTGGTTAGCCAGATGTCCACAGATGGGTGTGGCTAATTTTCCCCCATAAAGTGTTTCCAGCCACCAGTCCTGCCTTTCAGTGTTCTGTGCTGTTACTTAGTTCTAATTGTCTTCTAAGAACCCAGGAAGCAGTGGAAGTGTTGGTAATGCTATCAGACAAATACTGACCTCCAATGGTTCAGCAAATGCTCTGGTTTGGCACTGATCAAGTCCCGAGGTTGCCAGACTAGAGAGGTTCAACCTGTACAAGGATATGCTCCATATATATTGGCAAAGACCCAAGATGGGAACTTTGTCATATTGTGTTTCTTGTGCTTTGCCATAACTAAGGCTGGGGAAGAATCACCTGACTGCACAGCAGTTGGACACTGCCACTATTTTCCTTCACCCATACTCATCATATTTTTTTAAAAGTGTAGAAATTAAATTCTATCAATATTGCCAACATTTGTGGTATGGTGAGTTGGGGTAATAGGTGCTAGATAAGCTTCAGGGAAAAGACAATACACAGCAATGTATCTGTTAGGCATTTATCAACATTGACACCAGCTAGCATTCAAGAGTGACATCTCCAGAAATCATGAGATTGGCATGAAAACGTTGAGGTCCTTTTTATTTGCCTTCTGGTTTCTGATGTTTTACAGTAAAAATCAGTTCATGTTCTCAGGTCTCTTTGTGAACATATGTATTAGAAAAACTAATTTCTTAAAAATGAAAGCTTTAAAACAGATACAAATAGCACCAGAAGGAGGAAAACAATGAGATGGGAGCAATCTTTCCCACCATGCTATGGAGAAGAACCTGCTGAACAAGTTTCCCTTTAAATTTATTTCCAACCAGTTTGTCAGACTGCAGAAAACCACTGGTACCACCACTGCTTGTCCTCTAAAGGCTCCACCTACTAGTTTGTTTCCTGATGAATTGGTTGATATTTGGTGAAATATACCAACCAGATGAGTCGACTTGTGGAGTAATAGGAATTTTTAAAATATCCAAGTGTGAAAGGAGCAATTTGTTTTCATGGTTGTTTAACTGATTGGCAAAGTCTTTATTATTTTCAACTTCTGGTCAATGTAAGAGGAAAAGAAATTGATGTCTTGCTTATGTCAAGTTCTCTAGACCAGAGATGAGGTACATTTATTCCTGGTGTATTTGTTGCAATATAGAACAGGATGAAAGGTCAGCAACTTTAGGACAGTTCAGCAGGTAAGTATTTGGGTGGAACTAGAAGATTTCATACTGTTCCATTACTAAAAATCCAGGCTTTCTGACTACTGCTCAAAGGAAAACAATACTCGGAAAGAAAGTCACCAAGTATTTTTATATATCAGACGTTTCTCTACAACAACATTTTTCTTCAGCTTTTTCTTCTGTCAGCAAGCAGCCAGGCTTAAGCAGGGTAAATTAAGGTGACTTCAGTCACACCATGGCAGGGTTTGGAGGAGTTTAAGATATCGCATTACTGTCAAATCTCACAATAGTTGTTTTTAACTCAAAACCCCAGCAGCCAGAATCAGGACATGACATGAGCTCAGCTTTCAATTAAAAAGAGTAGGCATCTAGCCGTCCTGGTGGCAAATAAAAGCTTGAAAATATGAAGGAATTGCTTTTAGAAAGCTTAGAATCCAGAAGGGAAAAATAAAAAATTCAAAATGTATCCTTTAGGGAAAATCTCATGATTGTGGGGTTTTTTTTGCGGTGGCGGGGGGAGAGTGGATATAAAACTCATGAACTTTGAACTTTTGAGATTGAAAATATGTTATGAAAATGACTGGAAGAAAACAAAATCCACAACTAGCCACACTTTCCTTTTAACATCTAGATCAGGTAATTCTAAAAAGGACTTTGTAAGCCAATTACTGCTATTTTTACCTGATTGTATTTCAAAGTGTAATTGAAGAGGTACTCCTTGTAGGCAATGACCGCTTTAAACCTTTACATCACTGGATCTAATGTATATGGCTTGTGATAAGAGATATTTTGCAAAGAGTTCCCAATCTGTTTTGTCTTTTGAAATGTTCATTTCCATTGTACCGTAAGACTGCCTAAAAGAGTAATTAACTTTAGGTCAGACTGTCCAATATGATTCTATCAAGGAAGGTAAAAATTCCTATGATGCAAGACATTTTTAATTAAAAATAAAATCAGACATAGACTGGAAATTAATCTATGTCCTTGACATACTGAAACATTGTTTTAGAAGACTTTGAGGCATAATACAGCAAACCCTTGAGTTACATGGGAGTTGCTTTCTTGCAACCCCTATGCAACTCAAATTTTCACAAAAGTTGATGGGGGGGGCAGGGGGTGGGGGACGAGAACCAGGCTGCTGCCTGGGTCCCAGCTCCCCTGGGCTTTCAGCAGCCAGGAAACAGACCAGCCCCCAAGGATTGGCTGCCAGAGTGGTGGGGAGCCAGGTACCAGGGGGCAGCCAGGCTCCTGTCTCTCCACCGCTTGCAGGACCCAGGAAACTGACTAGCTCATGGCTGGTCAGTTTCCCGGTTCCACATGCGCAGGGCAGCCAGGAACCAGGCTACCACTTGGTTCCCAGCTCCCCTCCACTTGTGGGACCAGGAAACTGACTAGCCTGCCAGGGGTGGTCAGTTTACTGGCTGCTTTAAGAGGGAAGGCAGGGAGAAGGGGCTCTTAGCATCTGCTCCAAATTACAATATACAATGTATTTGTTTGGAAATTCTGCCCCCCCACCCCCAATTACAGGTATAGATTGGAAATCCAAGGCAATAAATTTATTAACAAGAAGCACTGGCACTCGACTACAGGGCTGAGATCTGCGCAAAGGTAAAATTAAAAGCAAGACACTTTAGCGTTTCAAAATGGAGTTTATATAGGAAATGCACTAAATAAAATCTCAAATTATGAAGAGCATTGCAGTATAAGATATTACCCCCCCTCCCCCCACAGCAAAGCTATCATCTTGCTGTAGGTTTCGGATACCGGAAAAGTATAACTGGAAAAACTTTTGTCTATTATTTCAGTTACAATCTAAACAGCAAGTTTAGTAACATATTTAAATTGTACAGCACCCATTAATCTAGATCAGCTTCAAATATGCTTTTTAAAATATGTGTGAATGTGAACACAGTGCTAATATTGTGTTGCATTTCTGCAAGCAAAAACATGGTGTGCGGTGTGCACTCATTGACGCCACGCAGCCTAATGTAAGTGGATGCTACCCACAATTCCCCTTCCTAAGGTGGTCAATGCTCCTGACTAACAAGAGCATTGCTGGGCTTCCTGTCAGCACAAATGCCAGTCATAAAAAGTTGCGTGTGGGCTTCATGGAGACCACATGAAGGGTATGTCTATACTTATGGAGAGTTCAACATGTTGTGATTGACCTTCTGGAGATCAATTGTGCCATGTCAGTGAAGACATGGCAAAAATCACTCTCTCTGGGCTCAGCCATCGACCCTGGTACTCCATGCTGCCATGTGGAGTAAGTGATGTCAGTGCGAGCTCAAAGAGGCCCGATCTACACCAGGGATGAAAGTCAGTCCTGATACATTGATTCTAGCTATGCTAGTAGCGTGGCTAGAATTGCGCATCTGGCATTGACTTTGATCCTTACTGTAGGCCAGGCCAAAGACAACTGGCTTTACGACCTCACCCTCAGTTTGCAGGGTTTGCAATAGGTCCCCAGAGGTTACTAACATTTCATAGAGTGATCAGTTAACACTACTAGGTTCTCTATAATGTGTCCTCAGATCTAGATATAATTTATTTTTTAAATAACCACTTTGCTTAATTACACTTTTAAAGTGCATTTTGATTAGAAAAATCATCTAAATTTGGAAAAAAAACCACAAAAAAAACCCCTGAATTGATAATACAATAAGAAGCTCCATTTTCTGAAGCACCCAATCTTATGAATGCCTATACATATGCACTTTTTTACGAGTATGAAAAACTCCAATAAAAATATAATGATGAAGAGCAAGTTCATATCCCTTCACATTCCAAAGCCTTCAATGCACTGACAGTCACTTTTCAGTGGTTTGAAGAACAGGAAAACAATGCACTGCACCCTAGTGCAATTTATGCTTTGTACTTACTATAATTTTGATACGTTCTACTGTACCGAAAGGTTCTTAAAAATTACTTGAGACCAGCAGAGCATTCAGAGGGCCTGATCCTGAAGAATGCAGGGATCAGTTCCTACAATTGTGGACTGCAAATTCTACTTTTGCTACTATAGCACATAACCATCTGAAAAACATGAATTAGTTTCACCTCACAACAGGTATATGACTTTTGCCATTCTCTTTTCAAAGGTGAGAAAAGCGAGGCACTGAGATTAAGCCAAGTGCCTAAAGTCACACAGAAGTTGCATTGCAGTGCTTGAGTCACAAACCACTCTTCCTCAGTCGAAGAGATGTGCCACCCAAAATGGGGGAAAAGAAAGAAAAAAGATTTTGAAAGAGTCTCCTCCACACCCATACACAAAAGCTCATATTTCTCTTTACATGCTGGAGTAGATCCACCTACAGTACAATTTATAGCAATAAGATATAATCTCTCATAAAAGTATTGAGCGTAATTAAAGCATATGTTATAAAGGTAAACAGGGTGTACTTCGCTAAGCTGCTCCAGATGTCTTTGGTGCAAGATCTGGGACAAGCTCAAACCTGCCGCTTTATGTTTTCTCAGAGTTATCTGAAGCCATACAAATCACTTTACACAACAAGCTGGACTCTTGTGACACTTGTGTAACCCATTAAAACCAAAGAGTACAATCCAGAGTTAATTTAAAAGAAATTATGTTAACGCTCAAGGGCTGAGTATATTTAATTATTTAGTCCAGGTATGGTGAATTGTTACCAATTCAGCATCAAGTAAAGTTAGTTCCTATTCTGTGTCATCAGAAGTTACAGCAACACAAACCTGCCCTACTGCCTAAGCAAGTTTCTCTTTCAAAATACACCACAATGATTCAAGCAAGGTGTGGAAAGACAGTTTTCATATACTCTGCAAAAATGCACTATTGTATTTTTCCAGTCAAGTTCAGTTTACTAAGCAAGCACATTTTAAAGAGACAAAAAATTGTATATATAATCCCCTCCCCCTCCCACCAACACACTACAAATTAAATTAACTAGCTGGCTCTTTAAACTGTAAGGATTATAAAAATTTTCAGATCATCATGTTGCCTGAAATTAAGATGATGCAGAATGTTTTAAAGTCACCAAATACAACAATAGCAGAATTATTATAAACAGAAGGAAGGGATATTTGTATTATGCATTTTGACATGCAAACTCAGTTTCTATCTCACTATAATTAAGCACTGTACTCTTAAATTAAGATCATTCAGCTCAGCTTTCCTTAGAAGCCAGTCACACACCATATGCAGTATTTTTTCGGAAATTATAATTTGTTATGTGCATCTTTAAGTTTGTTTTTTTTTTAAACACAACATGAGGAAGAAAAGATCTTGCTTGTATTATCACTGACAAACCTAGGAATGTGTTTCTTTAGTGGGATGGTATTTCTCTGATCAACTGTCTCTAAAAGCTTCTGGTTAGTACCCTCATAATTTCTAATGTATTAGTTCCCTGGCTACTGCCCGTTAAGTTTTGAATAAAAGAGTATTTTCAGATAAGAATTGGATATGGACCTATGAGAATAAATCAAAAATACAGGTCAGAACTCTCAAAACAAGAATACCTGCTCAAAAGCTTTACCACAGTGTACTTGAGCTAATCTCATTTTTCTCCAAGAATCCCATTTCACATAGCTCAAGTCTGTTTGTGGGATAACCCTTGACTGAGGTGTTGCTAGTTCTGACACAGTCTACTAGTGGTTTTGAATTGAAAGGCAAAACCAAAGTCTATTTGCTTTATTGCATCAGTTTAATCTTCCTCCCAGAGTTAACCCTCAAATACCTTTGCTAGTCCTCACCTGCTGTAGAACTCTGTCCAGAGGCTCAGCTTTGCTCAGTCCCTCTGGGGTTAAGCCACTCACTTCTCTGCATTGGTCGCTTAGCTCCAAATTGTCTGCTTTCACCAAGGATTTGTGCAAGGTTCCTACCTGGAAACATGCAAGAGAGGGAGAAAAGTGAGGAGAAACGGAATGGATTCTTTTGTACAATGCACTCAACTGCTTTGCAGAAATGTCAGAAAGGTCCAGTATCACTTTCCAGAAAATGTATTTGTCAATTTCACAAATCAAAGCCCTGAAATTTTCCTTCCCTCCTGCCCCAAGAGAGATGAGAACTCCTGCACTTGCCATGGATTCCTATTCACCCCTGGGGAGAACTTGTTTTCCACTCAGCTTTGGCTCCTTCTGAGGTTGTTAGTTCTGGTGGGAAGATCACACAGTTGGGGTTCCCATATTTGAACTTTGAAAAAAGAGGATAGGAGCATGAATCAACATCGACCCCAACTTAACACTGACGCAACATGAGGTGGTATATATGATACAAACACACACTCCCTCACCGGGGTGTCCTCTTCTTTGAAAGTCCAGATACGGGAACTCTAACCTAGTTTTACAATATTTGAATCTCTAGTCACCAAAACTGACAACTGGGTGTATTTGTGAGGGGGAGGGTGGCTAACAACAAAACAATTTACATCTAGCACCTTCCAGTTCATCTATGTTACAATACTGAACAATCAGGAGCTACTTTTAGAATGGCTTTTAATAAGCTACATGTTACAAAAATATAGCTCGATCAGAAGGAAAAAAGGGCAGGGCCCTTGGGGGGTCTGTTTTCCTTCTGCTGGGAGTTCCCACGGAAGGAGGCAGGCCTGGGGTACCAAGTTTGCTTGCAGAGGGAAAGAGAATCAGGAGTCTCCAAAATAAGAAATCCAACATTAAAAGAGCAAATGTGGAGAGCAAAACAAAGTAACCCAGTCTAAAAACGAAAACAAAACACGTGGGGTGGGGGAGGAAGAGGCCTTTGCAGACCTCACTTCTCCCGCCCCTTTTGGTGCGTTTGTGAAATGAACAAACCGCCCCAGCTGCGGTGGATAAGTGATACTGGCCCCAGCGCCTGCACCCGGCCAGTTCAGGGCGGCGGGGGAGGTGGGGGGGACTCGCACAACACAACCTTATCTCGAGACGTCGAAGCCGTACCTTCTTGCTGTGTAGATCCACAACTTGCCACACCAAGAGAATTAGTTCCCTCTCATCCGAACCCAGTTTAGCCCCATATGCACCAGCTGTTGCCCCAAACAACACCACCAAAGAGTCACTGTGCGAAGCCGTCATGACCACAGGGGGAAACAACTACAATCAAAAGCACAGGTCAAAAAAAAAAGACAAAGGAAAACAAAATAAATCCCACGCAGGCTGCTCGCCCCTTCCCGTGATCCCGGGGAAGTAAAAGGACCAGGAGTAACAATATCGAGAGAAGACAGAGCGCTACTGGGGAAGGAGAAGAGACAAAAATGGAGAGAGCTCGTCCTAGCTCTACCTGTTCGCAGTGATTTCGTTCTCCCCGGGCCTGATTGGGAGGTGAAATTAACAAGCTGCGGGTTTCTCTCCCTCTGACATCACGGCAGGAACCCAGCCTGGGCTTGGGCTTTTTTTCCCTTTTTTTTTCTCCTCCTGAGTTACCTGCCCTTGGTTCAGACCATGTGACTAGAGTCAGTCTCCCAAAGAGACAAAGCCATTGGGTCTTTGGAAAAGGTGTAGGAGGGCCGTGGAGGAGAGTCAACGCCTGGCTGACCCTGCCTGATTGGTCTTGCAGGGAGATCAGAGGCGACCTCCCTTTCTCTAGTTAATTCCGCCTCCAGGAAGTGCATTTACCTGCTTTCAGTTTTACGGGATCCCTTTATCAGCCACCAGCGAAAGGAATGCAACGTACAGCTGCATGTTAAGGAGACAGGAGGCCTCTGGCTTGGCCACTCACTTCTAAAGGAGTTTGACTAAACAGTTTTGTTTGTTTGTCTTCCTTTCAGTGGACTGAATCTAACGATCTGGAAGGCTTAAGTATTTATAAATAGCTGCTTTAACATGGTACCTGGGTGAGCTCTGAAATGTACAACACAAAAGCATTTCTTTCTATTTCTGTAAGTCTCGGTGTTTTTCAATCAGTGTGCCAGAGTGTAGTTTTCAGTCAGTGTCTATTGCACACTTAATAGTGGCTGTGTGTGCAAATCTGCAGGGTTAGCTAAAATAAATATTTCATACTGGAGTATTTGAAGGAAGTGGTGTTTCATGGGTGCAACATTGTAGCCGCCAATACACATTTAGGCCCTAGTCTGACATACTGTTCTAGGAAGGCAGATGCCGATGTACACAACAGAATTCTGTATGGTACTGACTTACCCACAGGCCTGGAGCACAACTAGATATATGTCTGAAACGTCAGAAAGTCCAGATTGCCCCTCTGTAGTGAGCAGTTCCGTAGGTCTGACTTGCAGCCTGGTTACAAGTTTTCTCCTCTGTGTAGCCGTATGTAATTTATTTTCCCTCTTTTTGCTTTACCAAAAATAAACTGAGAAAAAATTGTTTTTAAACTGGGGGAAAAAACCAAAAATGAGACCTGAGGAAACTTACTAATGTAAGTGGTTCCCTAACTGCATCTATTCTGACTAAAGCATTGTCTGACTAAACCCTGTTGTCTAACTCTGCTTTAATTTAAAAATAAACAAATGAATCCTTAGCTCTCTCTCTAGCAACATCTTCAGCTATTTCACTACTGGAAATGCACTCATAGGAATTGATATGTCTAATGCAGGGGTGGTGAACCTATGGCCTGCAGTCCACATCTGCCCCATGGCTTGCCTGGATCCAGCCACCCAGGTTTGGGGCTCCCCTCTCCCAACATCTGGCCATCTGTGGGGTGGGAGTGTGGAGCTCTGAGCCTTGTGAACTGGATTCGGGCAAGCCAGGGCCTGACCCATCCCACCTGCTGGCAAGGGAAGAAGCAGCTCAATGCAATGCTACTGCAGCTGCTGTTCTCCTTCCCCCAGGCTGGAATGGCAGTGCAGGGAAGTGCGGCCTGGAGGCTTTCTACCTATTTTTTAATTGGCCAGAATTGCGGCCAATCAGAGCAGCAGGGGGTGGTGCCTGGGAGAAGTAGGCAACATGGAGCCATTTATGTCCCTAGGCAGCTGTGCCAGGTAAGGTCTCCTCTATTGCCCAGACCCCACACCACCAAGCATGCTCCAGCACCCATCCTGCCCAGACCCTCATCCTGCTATAGCACCCCATCTGGCTAAGACCCCCCCACCCCCCTCCTGCCCAGCCTCACCCCCAGCCTGTTCCTGTACCCTCCTACCTCCCAGACCCCAACCTCTTGCCCCTTGCATCTCCTCCCACCTTGACTCCCCACCCCAGCCCGCTCCTACACCCCCTGTATGTCAGACCCCTTCACCCACAGCCCACTCCTGAACCCTCCCTCCTGCCGAGACCCTAAACCTGCTTCCTGACAGACCCCTCCCATACTGAACCCCTAATTTTTGGCCTCACCCCAGAGCCTGAGCAGGGCCCACAAAATCCGCTAGGTCTTCCCTTCTCCTACTCTACAGGCTCTGGAGCTGGTGTTGGGGGACTCTTTAATTCCTCCTTCTTAGTCGGGTACCACATCGGTGAGGATTTTTTTTGTGGGGGGAGGGGGAATGGGGGAATGATTTTTCTTGGGGTCAGTGGCCCCCAACCCAAAAAAGGTTTCCCACCCCTGGTCTAATGGGCCATAGGAAAAACTTCCCAACTGTCAGGATGATTGAACAGTGGAGTGAATTGCCCAGGGAGAACATGGAGTCTCCATCACTGGGGATTTGTTGGAGCAGGTTAGACAAACAGCTGCCAGGGTTGGTCATATAGTAATTAGTTCTGCCATGAGTGCAGGGGATTGGACTAGATGGCCTCTGGAATGCCCTTCCAGTCCTATCGTTCTGTGAGTCTACGATTTTTGTAGTGTAAAGATTGACATCTAGTCCAAGGCAAGGTGACCACGTTGCCCTACGCCAAATAGGGGGCACTGGCCTGCAGGGATGAGAGGGCTGTTGTTCCATGTCAGGGCTCCTCAGTGATGGGGGCAGATGCCCCACAGTGAGGCACCAGGGATGGGGGCTCCGCAACCTCCTGATGAGGGGGAGGAGGATGGGGGCTCCACAACCTCCCAGCAAGGGGGTGCCAGGGAATGAAGAGGCTGCCCGTGGCAGAGTTCACCAGCAGCAGGGGCTGCCCCTCTGGGTCTCCAGGGAATGGGGCAGCCGCCCAGCAGAAGAGCTCCCTAGCAGCAAGGGCTGCCGCCTCGAGACACGGGGTACCAGGGAACAGGAACCCCACAAAATACAGGGCAACTTGCCCATTTTCTTAAAAAAAGTGGGGATGCCTGTGAGACAGCTTAAATAAGGGACTCGCCCAGGAAAAACAGGACTAATGGGCACCCTAGTCCAAGAGGACTACTCAAGGTGCTCTCATTTGGAAAGTATATTTGCTCTCTGATAGTCGTCAATGAGTGCCAGAAAACTGTTACTTAAAGGACAGCTATAGGGATAACTGGTCTTTTTCATTATGGAAAATACAGACATAGTTGTACATTATTTAATGGTTGTCTGATTGGTTTAGATTTTTAAAATTAAGTTCTCTGTATACTTTAACAATCTATTTTTTGTTTATGCTTTAAAAGACTTAGGAACTTACAAACTTGTGCGTAACTTTATTCCCCAACTAACTTTATTCCCCAACTAAAATTGAGCTATCCATGGTCGTTAAGCACCTGCTTATGTGTTTGCAGGATTGAGGGCTATCATCATCATCGTCGTCGTCATAATCAATAACCGTAGGCTCAGCGCCTCTAGTTGTACTGGCATCAGATTTCATTCGTATTGTTATTTCACGGTCGGCGCATCGACACTCATCTGACCAACCCGCCTCCTTCATCCAGGTTTGGGACTGGAATGGAGCTCGTAGTGGCTTCATGGTGGAGTTACTGAGGCCTACATATATAATTTAATTTGCAAGTTGTTATTTATACAGCACAGATAAATCTCGCAATTGCAGGAGTGACTCTTTGGAATTACAAAATACACCAGACTGAGCAAGTAGCTGACTGCCCTCCCATCTCTGCCATTGCTGCTTCTGCTACTCAAGTATGCTGCTGCTTGGAAAGTAAGGACAAGTAACCACCACATCAAAGAAAAGAAATGCCCACAAACATTTACACAAATGCCTTATTGCACCCATAATATTCATGTTCTGGGGTTGTGCTGAATTGCCAGGATGCTTCTTGTTGTCTCTGCACTCAAGTTTGTGGCAAGAATTCTTCAATATAATACTTAGCTATTAGGATGAGGAGGTGACATGCTTCTCTAGACCAGTGGTTTTCAACCTGTGATCCACAGACCCCTCACACTCCCTACAGACTTTTTCCAAGATTCCCAGTGGGATCCATACCCGCATTCGAAATGTGTAGGGGTCTGCACATGGAAAAAGGGTGAGAAATGCTACTCTATAAAGGTTTGATGGAAGCCTGGTGTTTGTATGCAGTACATGAGCACAGCTAGAGGTAGAATGAATGCCTTTCGTGGGAGTGTGTGGGTACATGTGAGGATCGTCGTTCTCTCGCTGAAATCAGTCATCCAAACTATAGAAGTCCATTGTTCTCAATGGGAGCTGCAGCAGGCAGTTTGTGTGCCATCTTCCACAAAGTGTATACTTTATCTCCAGTCTGACTGATTGGGAAAGATTCCGGTTGTGCAGATACTGGGAAGTACCCAATCAGCCTGACCATCCCTTCAGCAATAAGTGATTCCAATGCTGTTGATATAAACAAAGATCTGTCAACAAGTGATAGGATAGCCTGAAATGTTTTCATGAAATGCCCCATCCTGTTAGTAGGTGTTGGTACTGCTGTGGTGGGTAAGTGAGAGTTTCTCACACGTGGCCTGAGGAGCCCAGCGGCGAGAACTGTAGTAATCACCCTGCCCTCTGAGAAGTTTTGAATTCATCTTTGCTGCATTATTTTTTATTTCTGTTTAGCAAAACCAAGCTTCAGAAAAGGAATGAGCCGAGAGCTGATGCTGCGGACTGTATCTGAAAGCAGATTGGGAAAGGCAGCTCACACAAGACCTCGGCAAAATCTCTTGCAAAAAATGCCTCTTCAGCATCCGTATGATGTTTCCATCCAGCTGAGTTGCTATGGATAATTTTAAAGCTGATGTTGGTATAATCAGAATTGATTTTCCAGAAACACACTTCAAAAGAGCCACCTGACTAATATTCAGTGTAATTTCTTCTAGAACTCTCACTTTCTGATGTTGTTTGGGTTTCCTCTTTTCATGCATGATGAGCACAAATCTGTTAGCCACAGTCAGAGCTTGGGCTAGAGTTTTGAATATGTCTACCCTGCAATAAAAGACCTGTGGCACAGCTGCGGCTGGCACAGCTGATTTGGGCTCATGGGACTCATCTGCAGAGCACTCAGATTGTTATGTAGATATTTAGGCTTGGGCTGGTCAGAGCTGTCAGGTTTTTATTACAATGTAGACATAACCTATATGTCTAATAGCTTAATTAATGAAGTTATTTCTGATTTACAACTGTGTAAATGAGACCCTGTCAACTCCATCCTTCATGTAGTTTATGACTATGTTAGAACAGGCAAAAAAAATCATTAGGAAAATATGGGCAAAACTCCCAGAGGTGCCTAAATGACTTAGGCAGCTAAGCACCATTTTCAACAGTCCTAAGACACTTACCAACATTTTAGACATACGTCTATGATCCCCTCTGATGCATATACATTGTCAGTAGCCAGAGGTGCTGGGATTCATAGTCCAGGGTCTGCTCACCTAGTCAAGTATATCTGTTGTTTTTTTCTTTTTCTTTTAAATACACACCCAACTTCTGAGAAATGGGAAACAAGCAAAGCTGGCTAAACATTTTCTGCCAAAACATTTTTTCAGTCAAAGTTGAAACTTTTCAGGTTTTCAGGGGAAAAAAATGTCTTTAAGTTTTGTTTAGGTATTCCTGAAAACTAAAAAAGAAAAATCAGTCCTTGGAATTTGTAGGGTTTTGTTTTTCGGGTTTTTTGTTTGTTTTTTTCTATGAAAAACTTATCACTGAAAAAAACCAAAAACATTTCCTTATTTGCTTGTTGGACAGGGTGATGAGCAAAGGGACTCCTCTCTTGATCAGTTCTCCATATATGTTGGCAGGTCTCAGTAGCATAGAGTGGCGAATACTAATAGTCATATATTCAAATGTAACAAATTCTTGTTATAAATCAGGCAATAACTTGGGCAGGAGGAGGGTGGTCTTAAGAAAGCCTGTACATTTTCAGTCCAGATGATGCCCAACTCACAGAGAAAACATTCTCTAAACTTAACGTCCTTCGAGTTAATTTTATGTCGAACAAGTCTTACGAAAAGCATCTAAGCAACACTGACTTCTATAGCTCAGATATTTTCAAACTATAAAATATAAAATAATGTATATATGGCAATACACATCTCATAGAACTGAAAGGGACCTCTGGAGGTCATCAAGTCCAGTCCCCTTTTTTCTTAAATCCATGTTGCCCCAGATCCCTAAATGACCCCTTCAAGGATTGAACTCAAAATGGTGGGTTTAAGAGACCATTGATACCTCCCCACATTATACAGGTAGTTTCCCATTTCCCCTCTACACAAAACTGCACACAAAACTCAGAAGAATAATCTACACAGTATTATCTACTTTAAAAAATTCAGAGGAATGCTGTCGTATATTTCCAGATATCAGGAACAGGATCCACTTCCTGAAGCTGCACATGGGGTACGCCCTTGTGCATTTAGTGGCAGCCAAGTTAATTTGTAACCAAGATCTTGCTAAAACAAAGAATTACTACTCACCTTTAGCTTTAATTCTAGTCATCATATTTACAGAAGTTCTTGTTTGCAGGCTATGCATAAGAGTACCATCCCATGAGTTTTACTGACGGCAGAAAACATTTTAAAGGTAACGACTAACTTTTGTCCCTATTTAGTGCTACAGTTTATTTTCTATAAATCAGAATGAAGCAATCTTGGGAGGTAGAGAGATTTTTACATGACAGTATGTCACATGAGTAAGTAATGAGAAAGACTCGTTGAATGGGTTATAATTGTATTAGACAAATCTGCACTGAAAACTTCAGTTCTTTCAAGCCCTCTACATTCCCTGATACATTTAAAGAATTTTTTGGAGTTACACTGCATTTGAATAGTACTGATTTGAGAGCTCAATGCATTGAATTCCTGTGTCTATGGTCTACTTAAGAGAGCATGAGGCTGGGAGAAAGGAGATCAAGGGTGAAATCACTAGCCCCTTCAAATTCTTGTTGAAACTCCCACTGACAAGGAGTGCTTGGATCTAGGAGTGCTGAGGGTACAGAAGCTTGCAGTAGTAATAACCAAATTCACAATTCCCATTTTCTTCACGCCCAGTATAAAATTTGTTCCAGCACCCCTGCACTGCTATCCTCCACCCCCCAATTTGTGTGACATGGGACAAGTTGCTCCTTGATGCCCTATTTGACTCATCTTCAAAAAGGAAGATGATCATAATACCTCATAAAACACATTTAAGACTGCCAATAAAATGTGCTAAACTCATTAAGTACAAAGTTTCCTTAGTTATCTAAACCAAGGACAAGATGCACAGCAACAACACCATATGAAACTCGGCTTCTCCAAACTACACTGTAAGATTTCTTAAACTCTGACCTGCAAGAAGCACAAATGGGCATGGAAAGAGATTGTGGCTGTGTCTACACTATTAGATAAAATCGATTTTATTAAAATCAATTTAATGCTGGGTTTTAACTATTCTATTTGGAGCATCTTCACCTTCTCACATGCTCCCCACAGAATTGTCTTACTGCTGCCACACACAAGAAGCTTAAATCGAGCTTAAATCAAGCGCTGCTGCAAAGTATTGTGGGAACCGATCCCACAGTTCCCTGAGCCCTGTTACATTCTGGCCCCACAAGTAGATATGGGTATATGACGCCATCTTCCCACATTTCATTCCCCTTTTTTCCCTGCCATGTTAAGTATGTGTAAGTAGACCCGAGTGCTACACTGAAACAGCCTGCCTAGGCTTTATTTTGGGCTTGGATATTGATTTACACCTCCTGGGAAAGAAGACTCTTAAGTAGACATGGGTGCTACGCTGAAACTCAAATGAATCATCAGTAATGGCCCAGGGTGGCTAAAAGACAGTACACCTTTGACAGTCACAAAAATTGTGACCACCCACGAGTCCCTTTCACTAATTTGAATCTGGATTTAGGCCACCTGGGAAAGAAGATCCTTATGCTTAAGTAGACATGGTTGTTACACTGAAACTCAAATGAATCATCAGTAATGGCCTAGGGCAGCTAAAAGACAGTACGCTGTTGACAGCCACGAAAATTGTGACCACCCAGGAAGGACCTTTCAGGAATTTGACTCTGGATTTAGGCCTCCTACCAAAAAAGACTCTTATGTCTAAGTAGACACAGTTGCTACACTGAAACTTGAATGATTCATCAGGTTGATAGACCCCAGACTACAGCCAGGTTTGCACCTGGAAAAGAGGACCTTTAGGACAAGAATATTCCCTGCTGCAAGCCCTACTTCAACAACTGTGGTAATTGTATAGCTAATATATTGCCTTAATTGAAACATGTATGGGTTGGGGCAGCTAAAAGAGCCCCAGCTACAGCTAGTCCCCAAAAATCATGACCACCAAGGGAGACATCCCCCAGGCACCCAAAAGATCCCCAGCTATAGTGAGTCCCTGAAAACTGTGACCACCAAGGGAGATGGCCTACAGGAGGCTACAAGACCCCCTGCTTAAGCCAGCCCCCTAAAATCATGACCACTGAAGGAAATGTCTCCTGAGCAGCTAAAAGACTCCTGACTACAGCCAGCCCCCCAAAATTGTGACCCTCACAGCACAATCTGCCTGGCACCTTGTGCAGCATGCCCTTTTATTGGTTCAGGGACAAGCCACATGATGTGGCCAGGTGCAGGAATGTTCCAGACTGTGTGGCACCTTGGGTGGAAGGGACGGGATGTGGGGGTCAGGACAACATATAAACGGCTGACAAGAAGTTTCTCATTCTACCAAACATGAACAAACCCCACCTACAGCCTAGCTGACACATGGTATGGGGGGCCAGCAGCTGGCGCCAGGCAGCACAGAAGCAAAAGGCAGCTAGCAGGGATATACACAGAACCACAGACTCCACAGCTGTGTTCCTAGCAAAGAAAAAGAAAGATTTTTCAGCCTCTCATGACCCTCTGGCCACAGGCTTGCAGGTGCCAAAATGTAATGTTCTTCCTGTTGCCTAATGCCTTTGCAGTTGAGAGCAGTGGAGATGGAAGAGGCCAGAGCGGAGAACTGTGGTGCATTGTGGGGCACATACGGGACATCTGTAGAGGCTAATTAATTCAATTTAAAGACATGCTGCATCCTCACTACCCTTCATTCAGAATCTTAAATTTGAATTGAACACTTTACCCATCAGGTTACTACAATTTTAGGATTTTGATACCATGTTGATTTTAGTGGTCCATAAATTGAGCTAATGGAATTTACAGTGAGGACAGGCACTTGAAAGAATCGAGCTAACTGGCTGAAAATCAGTTTTATCTCATAGTGTAGACACAGCCTTAGACTTCCTAGCCAGCAGTTCTTGGCCTCTTGGAGGAGCCTTTCTGCACTGATGAGCTTTGTTTTGTTTTTCACACACTTTGCTTAATTCTTAGTGAACAAGACAACATGATTAGGATTTTCCTGGCATCTTTCTTTTGACAAGGAAAGGGCCTAGAAGGGCTTGGGAATAAATCCTTAACTGTATTCCTTGAGTGACTCCTCAGGTGTTTTGAGACATCAGTCTGGGCCTGTGTTATCTAGGGCTGCCATATTATAATGCAGGTAGGGAGCGCCCAGATACGTGCACTGAAAGACCTTCACAAAAGTTAAAAGAGCACATGGAAATCCTCCAGATATATGTTGTTAGCTGAATGCTGCACCAAGTGTGTCTCTGCATGCTCCCACAACGCAGGACTGGCACGGTATTGATCCAGTAATAAAAACAAAATGAGTGACATAGCGCTGGAAAAAAAAAAGAAAGTATTTCCTGCATTATTTCACACAGCTCCTTTCCCTTCTCATGTGTGAGGAGACAAGGTAATGCCCTAGTCCTGCAAACACTTCCTCATGTTAAATTTATGCATGTAGCTCTAAAGGCACTGCACTATCAAAGCACTTTGTTTTCTGTATCAGTCCGGTGGAAATGAAAAAAGACATCAGGGCTGAACATCAGACAGATCTGAATCTTTGCTTTTATTAGCAACTTTATTAACATGTGTATATGCCAGCAGCAGGTGGGTTTTCTGAAGTAAATCCTTTACCTAAGGATTCTTACAGATACATGTCAAGCTACATAAACAGTTGGCACTAAATACTTTACATGGTAAATGTAGACATTTCCCCTTTTTAGTATCCGAGTGTAGATGCGAATGTCCCCTAAAATAAATAGCATTTCCACCTGCCTGGTCTGGCACACTCAGGACCTGAGTGGTCCCACACTAGAGAATTTGCCAGACCGGGGGAGTCAGGACTCTGGGCTTGCCTGGGAGCCACCCCCTGCTTTCTACTCCAGGTTGCCTGGGGGGCTCCACTCTTGGCAGGGGTCCCTGCTGGCTCCCAGAGGGGATCCCACCCCCAGATCCCTGCCACCACAGGGTGACTGGGCTCCTCATGGGATTCCAGACCCAGCTCCTGCCCACAGGGCTGCTGTCTCCCTGCCTCCATGGTTCTCTCTGCTGCAGGGCTGCTGGCCCCAGCTCCCACCTATGGGGCTCCCTGCAGGGTTCCCTGACCTCACTGAGGAGCTCTCCAACCCCTGCTGGGCTCTCCCCTGTGGGGCTCCCTGGCCTCAGTCAGCTCCCTGCTGCCACCGGGCTACCAGCCAGGCTCCCTGCAGTAGCGTCAGGTTCCCTGTCACCAGTGGGACCCACCAGCCAGACAAGAGAGTTTCAGCCTGTAATTTATTATTCAAATACTTCCAGCAGTTTTCCAGATGTTTTTACTCTGGTATAGTTTGTGAACTATTTGCAATCAAGCTACAAAGTTGATATTTGAAGTTCTGAGTTCTGATTTGTCGGGCAAGTCACTTGGTATTTGTTTTGTTATCTGATTGCCTATGTGTACAATGACTTCCTGCATAATTACTTGGTTATGGATTTTGAAAATTGACTTCCTGTGAAGACTAGTGCCAGTGAAGTTTGATTACCTAAGTCTTTATGGGAAGTAAAACCAAAAGGAGGCCAGGAGAGCAAAAACAAATCCATGTCTTGGTCTGAGCAGCTATTTACGGTTTGTTTGTTTTGCAGTGTTAGTTCAGTTGTCTTCCAGCCTTAATCCACAAACTTGTGGGAACTGGATGGCAGTAGAAAACGAAAACCAGATATGGAGCCTTTCTTCTCTACATCACAGGTTCATTTGTGGCCTAGACTGGCCAAAGTTCTAATCAGTGTCCCATCTTAGCAAGTGGTGGTGCATCAGGCCCACTGACAGCACAGGGGACAACTCACCCAGGGCCTGGCTTGGGACTGCCAGCCAGCACAGCTGCTACTCCAACAGGGGTGATGGCCTGGAGCCCTCGGCAGCACTGAAGGGCTGGCAGCGGGAGGCTGGTCCCTGCACTCATTCCCCCAACAACCCACCCCTTCTGGGAGTACGGAGCTTGACTAACCCACCTTTCCCAGGGGCCCAGCAATTCTGTCAAACCCACTGTGGGGTTTTATCCCTACTTAGTGGCTGGGTCTTAAAGAAGTTACAACTTGTGAGGGTGGTTTTGTGAGACCCCTCACTTGGTCACCTCTGATGCTCTCAGGTAAGAGATGAGAAATGGAATTCATTTGAAGATGTTAATTCCGTAACAGAATTGAAACGCATTAATGGGATGGTGTTGGGGAAGGCTCTTCCTTTCCATGGTTAAAAGGAGGACATCAATCTCTAGGGCTGTGAATCTGGCACCAGATTCACCAGAATCTATTTGTTCTTGCTTCCTTGTAAATTAGATTACCCTAGGTTGCCCCACATGCTTCAACCTGTACCTCCTGACTATTACACTTTAATGAAAAGATCAAGTACAAACTTAGACAGCACAATTCTGACTTCTTAACATTTCTGTAGAGGAGTATGACAGAATGAATGTGAACATTCATTTGCTAACATCCACATATAGTAGATGTGCATCAGCCCATTCTATTAACAGCATAACTTAGGTGGATTTCAGTGGTACAGATTTTACCTCCTATTGCTGAAAGACCACGTAATGGTGACAGATGGGGGTTGCTGGCACCAGGGATTGAACCTACAAGCATATGGTCTAAAGCTCTGCACTCTACCACATGAGCCAAAGGCCAGCTGGCTCTCAGGAAAGGCTGTAGCACAGAGACTTCACTCATCCCAGATGAGGTCTTAGTGCCTCTTGGTACTACATGCTTCCATGGTCTGAGGGAGCACATCCTGAGCTTCTGAGACCTTCCAGCCATTCTTCCCAGCCAATGCACCAGTTGTAATACCAACAGACCCAGGTTGCTGGCCCCAGGGATAGAACCTGCAAGCATAGGGTCTAAAACCCCATACTCTACCACATGCACTAAAGGCCAGCTGGCTCTCAGCCAAGGCTCCAGAGCAGAGACGTTACTCACCCCAGATGAGGTCTCAGTGCCTCTGGGTACTACAACTGGCTGGATCCATATGCCTTCTAACACCATCTGAAAAGCGGAAGTATCTGGACAGGTGATGTATTTGGGTGGACTGGACTGCTTGGGCAGTGCAGTTTCAGACGGTGTTTAATGGGCAGACTTAGGACTTTCAATCACACACATAAAGAGAAGGTGAGAAGTTGCTAACTTTTACTTCTGCATACGCTCTCAAGCATGCGTAACATACCCTTACTTTGCCCTGATCACATCCAACCTCTATGGAAACAGAAAGGTTTCAACAGTTCAGGTCCTTTCGCAAACAACAAAATTATGAGATCCTCAAAACCACCAACAGTTTGGACACCCAGTTCCTATTACTTCTAATTTCTTAAGCAGCTTTGAACAAAATCTGTCAGTATCTCCGAGAATCCCTAGAACCATATGCAACAAGCCCTTTTCCTCCAAACAGGGCTAAGAACAAGTTGTGCAGTAGGCTGGTGATGGAAGAATATGGCCTAAGTGAATAAATAACTCCATGCAGTGCAAGTTAGTTGGGCAGTCTGGGCAGCTACTTCACCCAAATTGCAGTTTAGCAACTTCTGAGGCTTCATTTACAATTGGGTAATGACAAGAGACTTTCTTGGCATGGATCAGCCAATCAAAGCTTTATATTTTGACTCAAGTGGTGCCACGCACCAGGCTTTGGTTTCCTGATGAATACAGCAGGATGTGCGCATGTTTGTTTCATTCCCATTTGATTTAATTGCTCAGAGGTGAATAGCTTTTCAGGTTCCCCACCCATGCATCCCTTTCTTATAATTCAGTGTGTTCTTAATATGGACAAAAACCAGGTGAACCCCAGGTTGAAAACTTCCATTCTGGATAGCAAGCTCGAGACATTTCACAAACTCCTAGACATACTCAGTGGACCTCCGGGGTCCACAGACTCAGGTTGAAAACTGCTACTGTATACACTTATCCGGAACTCTTTCTGCACCTCCTAAACTGCCTGACACTTTTTCCTTTGCTAGTGGTGCTGGATGCTTTCCATTTGTCCAATGCTCTGTGCTGATGATAGTTCACTTTTCATCACGTCTGACAGTGATGTGCAGGAACTTTGTGCTTGTTTGACCAATCCTCTCCTGTCCACTAGGCTAAGAACAATTTGATTTTGCAGGGTGAACTCCCTTGTAAAATCTGGGGTCACCAACACTGGATCACTACAGAGGGCAGTCTGCAGGTCCTGAGATGCCCTTTCTGCTGCCTTGGAGCCTAGGACTAGGTCCGAATCCTGAACCTTTACTAAATCTGTTAAGGGGCTGGCCCATGTTGCAAAGTGGGGAATGAATCGTTGGTAATAACCCACAACCCCCAGAAAAGCCCACGCTTGTTTTTTTCATCTCAGCTAGGGCCACTGTTGTATGGCTTCTCGCTTTTCAACTGGGGCTTCACCGCCCCTTTTCCCACCACATAACCCAAGTACTTAGCTTCAGTGAACTCTACTGTGCACTTGGCTGGGTTTGTTGTGAGGCCAGCTTGCCTAAAGGTATCCAGAATAGCCTCTATCCTGGTCAGGTGCATTTCCCAGTCTGGGGTAAGGATGACGACATCGTCCAAATAGGCAACAACATAACTAGCTTGGGGTTGCAGCAGCTTGTCCAAGAGGCATTGAAAGGTGGCTGGTGTCCCACGGAGGCCAAATGGGAGCAACAGATACTAAAATAACCTATCTGGGGTAGAAAATGAGGTTCTCCTTGGTGTCATCAGCTAGGGGAATCTGCCAATAGCCTTTTGTCAGGGCCAGATTGGTCAGGTTCTGCACGCTGCCCAGGCAATCTGCAAGTTTGCTGCTGTATAGCCCACTCTGTGCATCAAACTGGGAGATTTTGTTTAGCCAATGGAAGTTGTTGAAAAAGCGTGTGGTGCTATCAGGTGTTGGGACCAGTACCATTGGGCTGCACCACTGGCTGTGTGACTCTTCGATGATGCCTGTTTTCAACATCCTGTGTACTTTGGCCCTTATCTCCTCCCTCTTGGCCACTGGGACCTGGTAGGGCCTCATCATCACTTGAGCTCTGGGGCTGGTAATGATTTGGTGGCTAGCTTCAGTCATCCGGCTGGGTTTTTCCAAAAACACGTCCCGGTTCCAGATGATCATAGTGAAGGTCTCTCTCCTCTGGGTTGGTTTTAATTCGGGGTGTACTTTTACTGCTATTGAGGGTTTAGTGGGGGTGTCGGACTCCTTCTGGATGACTATGTAGGCTTCCCTGTCCTGCCAGGTCTTCAGGAGATTAACGTGGTAGATTTGTTCTTGTTTTTGTCACCCGGGTTGGTGGCTCTTACAATTTACCTCCCCAGCTGGCTTGATGACCTCACAGAGGCCCTGTCATTGGGCCAGTAGCTTGCTTTCCATGGTGAGAGCAAGGACCATAATGCAGTCCCTGGGCTGGAAGCACTGGACGTTGGCCTGACAATTATTGCAGACTTGTTGAGGCTTTTGCACCACCTCCAGGTGCCTCCTCACAATGGGGTAACCTGGGCTATCTGCTCTCTCACCTGTGTCACATACTCCACAATATTCCTTCCCCCACTTATTTGTTCCTCCCAGCCTCCTTTGGCTATGTCCAACATGCCTCGAATGTGGCGCCCATAAATCAACTCAAAGGGGGAAAACCCAGTGGATGACCTGGGCACCTCCTAGATGGTGAAAATGAGATAAGGCAATAGTAGGTCCCAGTGCTTTCCATCCCTGCTCACAGCCTTCCTAATCATTGACTTAAGGGTTCAATTGAACCTCTCTACGAGGCCATCCACCTGGTGGTGGTAGACCGATGTCCACAGAGTCTGTACGTGGAGCAGGGTACATAGGTCTCGTGTTACTTGGGACATAAATGGTGTGCCTTGATTGATCAAGATTTCTTTTGGAAGACCCACTCAGACAAATATTTCCACCAATGCCTTGGCTATACTTTTGGAGGCCGTATTCTGAAGTGGAACTGCTTCAGGGTCTCAGGTGGCATAGTCCAATACGACCAGATTATACTGGTGTCTCCAGATTGTTTTTTTCCAAGGGACCCATTAGGTCCATGGCAACCTGTTCAAATGGCACTTCGATAATTGGTACTATTACTAGAGGGGCCCTGAGTTGGGGATGGGGGCTATGTAATTGGTACTTCAGACATGATGCAAAATATTGTTGGACATCTTTGAATATGCTCAGCCAATAGAATCATCGCAGTATCAGAGCCTGGGTCTTTTCCTCCCCCATGTGCGCCCCACAAAGATGGCTATGGACCAGGTCCAAAATGGCCCATTGGTGTTTTCACAGCACCAACAGTTGGTGTACCTCCTCTTCCTGCAGCCATACGATGCAGTACAATAAATCACACTTGAGGATGAAGTAGGGGTTTGGCCCATGGACTTTGCCTTCCACCAGCACCCCATTGACCTCTGCCACCTCCTTTCTGGCAGTATCATAGCAGGGTCCTCCACTTGGTCCCACCCAAAAGTCAGTCTCCCTGGGGTGGTCCACTCAGGCTGTGAAGTGGTTCCCTCTGCCTCCTGGGTTGGCCCTAAGGGGCTGAGGCCAGTGCTGGACTCCTCCTCCTCTCCCACTTCCTCTGGGTTCTCCCTTTCAGATGGCTCAGGATCCTCCTTTTCCGGGGGGTACCATCCCTCCTCTTGGGGTGCCTGGTGACCAGGTGACTTTTTGAACCTGCATCAAGATTGGATGCCTCTGCCTCTTTGACTTTCTACCCTTCCCCAGGCTAGAAAACAAATCTTGGGACATTTATGAAAACATCGGGGCTGTCCATCCCTCAATGTTCGTTCCCTGCTGCTCGGTGGCAGGGGGGTTGAAGGAGCCTACTGAACCTGGGGAAGTCCCTTACTGCATGAGTAATGGGTAGGGAAGGTGTGGGACCACCCCCACTTACACCCTGATGCTATTCCCTTGGATTTCTATCTGCACATTTGCACTGGAATAGTAGTTGACTGTCCCATGGATGCAGGTGACACCTGTGCAATTTGCTGGTATCATCTGTCTGGTCTTTACTAGTTTCCCTGACACTAGAGTAAGTGCACCCACGGAGTCTACTAGGGCCAATGTCTCCACCCCCTCTACCCATACTAAAGTTGGGTGTAGTTGTGTGGGGTAACCGCAACCCCCACCACACTAAGCAAGGTGCATGGGTCTCCCCAGTCCCCAAGATTGCACTGCATGGGCTCCTCCTGGTTGGGACACTGGGCCGCTGTGTGGCCCAGCTCCTCACACCCATAGCACTGGTAGTTTAGTCTCAAGCCCCAGGGAATGGAGGGCCTAGTCTCACGGTTTATCTTCTTGGGTTTATTCCCTCCAGGCTGTGACCCCTTGGGACCTCTAGCCCCTCCCTCCTTTCTACTGGGGCTCCCTAAATCCGTAAATGCCTGACCCCATGAGCTCAGGGTTGGCAGCCCCCTTTTGAGGGCCCACAGGGTCCCCTTAAAAGGGCCATCTAACTCTCATTGCAAGCTGTCGTTCTACCAATGCAATGATCTCATCACATGTGGCAAGGTCATGCTGGCCCATCCATGCATGAAGATTGGGCTGCAGTTTCCTCATGTACTTGTCTATGATTAGGACGTCTATCATGTTTTTTGTGTTATGGATTTTGTGATGCAGCCAGTTCCAGGCCAGGTGTACCAGCTCGAAGAACCAGGCCCTTGGCATCTTCCCTCTTGATACCTCCAGCCGTGGAACCTGCAGGCCATTTTTGTCATAGTCACCCCCAGATGGGCCAGGATCTCTTCTTCAAGCTGGAGGTAAGCACTCGCCTGTTCCTCTGGCAAATCATAATAGGCCCTCTGGGCCTCTCTGTACAAGAAAGGGGCGAGGATGCTGGCCCATTGGGCCTCTGTCCAGGCCTCGCACCAGGCAGTCCTCTTGAAGGTGAGGGGTTAGGCCTCTGCATCATCACTCAGCATCATCTTGGGGAGGCAATCTGCAGCCCTCAGCGTTCTGGTCCCCTCACCCGAGGGAGACCAGGATGCCAACTCCCACACCCAGTCGACTACCTCCCCCGGCAGGGCACAGTCCAAGGCAGCCTGCTCCATTAGAAGCTTGTTCATTTCTTGTTGTACCTGGGTGGCCTCTTGTTGGGCTGCCGCAGGTTGCACCAGTGCCTTAACCACGTCCTCCATATCAGGGTATTCCAGCTCCAAATTCCAAGTTGTGGGAGACGGGTTACCCAGGTAGCTCCAGAAATGGAGGGAGAAGGAGAGCAATCCCCAAACCCACACCCAAGTACCTCTCTTCCTTTTATTTTTATTTTTTCCTTTCTTTCTCTTTTTGTGTTTTGTGGGATTTTTTAGTTGCCACCACATAGACGATCCTATTTCCGGCACCAGTGACAGACCCCTTGTCTCTTCCTTAAGGGTCCTGCACTTCTGGGTGGCTCCTTGTGTGCCTCAGAGACACCTCTTTGTTGCCCTGGAGCTTTCCAAAGGCAAGATCTCCCTTTACTGAGCCATTTTCATCACAGGCCAGTCTTGAGTGGAGGTAAAGTAGGACCCTCTCCACGGGGCTCAAGCTGCCCTGGTTTGGCCCAAGTTGGATACCCCTCCAGGGGAAGGGTGTGGGGAGTCCAGTCCCACCCACTGCCCTGAACTCTGGGTCAGGGACCCTAGGAAGGGAGGGAGCTAGCGGGTCTTTTGCCCCTGCCCCATGGCAGGGACCTTTCTCTGGGCCTCTGCACCCACTACTTCCCTCTGGTACTTTGTGGCTGGTGTCACTTGGCCCCACTCTGTCCTGTCCTGCTCCACCCTTCTCTCAGACCCCAGCCTCCTCCTTTCTGGGCACCACTCTCCCCTCCTGCTACCTGGGAAAGTCTTTTGTAGGCAGCCTGGAGGCCCTAACTGCTTGCAAGAGCTTGGTTGCAACCCATTGTTGGCTGACTTCTAATGAGCCCCAGGTGCCTATCCAGCCTGCAGGACTGCACCTGCCGGCAACTTAGGAGGGGGACAAAAAGGAGTTCCTCCAGCCCCCCAAATGTTCATCCTCCATCAGGCACTTGTTGGCTGTAAATTCTGATTTGCCATACAATATTGTGTTAAAGGATTACTACTGGTTGCACCTTCCTGTGCTGTTCTTGCCATTGGATGACGGGGGCTGGACTTGCTGGTTTGGTCAGCTGGATGGTGGCCTTTTGTCTCCAGTCTGTTCAATACCTGCTATCCCCTGACTTCATGCTTGCCAGGGTATCCCTGGCTTTTTCTTTTCTTCTTCAAGCTGGGAAGATGGGCTTTGACTCCCACTTACTTTTGTTGGTACCGGGCCAGTCAGAGTCTAGATTTTCTTCCATTGTATTATTTTTTTATGCCTGCTTGCTAGGTAATGTGTGCAGTCAGACCCACTTTGTTTCAACCCACTTCTCTCTTCCTGAAGTTTTCTCCTCCAGGAGCTAGTTTTTGCCTTTACTCAGTCTCACTTGGCAATGCCGTCCCATCTGATTGCTCCTAGTTGGTCAAGCTGGAAGTCCGTGATAGCTCTTGCTGTTCAGACCAGAATCTGATACGTGGGGTAATGTTTTTTAAGGTTCTGACTGAATTGCAGACAGTGCTGCTTCACTGGGTTTATTGGTATTTGTGGAAACTTTTTGCAAGGATTCTTATTCCAGGAGAGAAACCTATGGTCTGCTAGCTTCCTCCACTTCTGCGCTGGGGGGATCGTCATGCAAGCAGGCAGATTGCTGTCCTGGAAGGGTTTGGTAAATATTCCTATTGCAATTAAGACCAAGAAAGCAGTTCTGTGGTTTATATATGTATATCACACGTAAGATCTATTTTGCTTTATTTTAGTCACCTCTTTTTGTATATATAGTGTAATTTTATAATAGAATAATTTTTTTCATGGGATTATATGTGACCTAGCCTATGCCCGCATTTGCAGTTGATAGGCAAAACTCTGCAAAAGTGCTGGCAAGCAGCATTCACACACATTAGCCGTGTCTACACGTGCACGCTACTTCGAAGTAGCGGCACTAACTTCGAAATAGCGCCCGTCACGGCTACACGCGCCAGGCGCTATTTCGAAGTTAACTTCGACGTTAGGCGGCGAGACGTCGAAGTCGCTAACCCCATGAGGGGATAGGAATAGCGCCCCACTTCGACGTTCAACATCGAAGTAGGGACCGTGTAGTCGTTGCGCATCCCGCAACTTCGAAATAGCGGGGTCCGCCATGGCGGCCATCAGCTGAGGGGTTGAGAGATGCTCTCTCTCCAGCCCCTGCGGGGCTCTATGGTCACCGTGGGTAGCAGCCCTTAGCCCAGGGCTTCTGGCTGCTGCTGTGGCAGCTGGGGATCCATGCTGCAGGCACAGGGTCTGCAACCAGTTGTCGGCTCTGTGTATCTTGTGTTGTGTAGTGCAACTGTGTCTGGGAGGGGCCCTTTAAGGGAGCGGCTTGCTGTTGAGTCCGCCCTGTGACCCTGTCTGCAGCTGTGCCTGGCACCCTTATTTCGATGTGTGCTACTTTGGCGTGTAGACGTTCCCTCGCAGCGCCTATTTCGATGTGGTGCCGCGCAACGTCGAAGTTGAACATCGACACTGCCAGCCCTGGAGGACGTGTAGACGTTATTTCGATGTTGGCTTCACGTGTAGACGTAGCCATTGACTTTTAGCAACAAGACTGTGTTGGCTTAGCCTTGTCTTGTCACTAGAAGTGGCACAGAGTAGATGTATCTAAAGATATTTTGTAACTTAATTTAATTTTAATGCTCAGTAGCTCATTTTCAACAAACTTCCTTTTTCAAAATGTGCTAATGAGTGAAACTTTGGGCAACCCCAACCAACATGAACAAAATGTTTACTGGAGTAGGGTGCCTATCACTCAGTAGTTCCCCCTATTCACTGATCTTTCATCCAGAGTATGTTCATTTCAGTTCTTTCCACCACAAGAAACTGCTCAAACCTGAGATTCAGATTGTCAGATATATGGGTAGCCCTGTGCGCTGGTGTCACACTGCTTCAGGCCACTGCTCTACGAGCAACAATCTGGTTTTGTTTTCACTACCACTGTGCTAAAAGAAACATCCAGGTCCTTAAAATGTTAGATCACATTCTCGTCAGACTGGCTACTAGCAGCCCCTGAGAATGGGTATAAATCCATCTCTGGCAGATTATAGAATCTTATCTTCTGTTGCACCAGCTGCATAAATGGAATGTGACACATATAATTCTCATAGAGGGCATCTGACTTTCATTTGTCATATCATACTAGCTCAGGTGCAATTTAGTAACTGCCACCTGGGGCTGATATTACCCGGTGATGTGACATGCCCATAAGCAACGCACAATATATGCTGCCTGATGAGTAAATGCATCAAGGTGAAAAGGGGGGGAGGTATGCAGATCCCTCCCATTGCACCCTACAGGAATTCAAAACCTGCAATGTCAGATGATGCAATTCAGTGGATTTTATCCCTTTATAACCCCAGAATTGCTCTGTAAACATTGATAATAACTCACCACATGGCAAACAGATGCTGTGAGTTCTGCCCTTCTAGTCCATAATGATCTGGAGCTCTGCTAAAGAGATACCAGGACAAAAGCTTTTTATGTAGCTACACCAGCCAATGCAAGTATACTTTTGCCAGCCTGCTAGTCTTGCGTACCTTTGTTTGACAGGAAATGCAGCGCAGGTTAGGTTGTTTCTCTGATTGTTTTTTTACAGTGTTTTAAATACAATGTGAAATATTCATAAATTACAACTTGTCTGTTTCACAAAAAAAGATGTTGCCCCTATCCTGTAGAAGCCATTAAACATTTCTTTTTGATTCTTGTGCTTACATCACAGTGCATTCCTTTTGAGATGGGCATGTGGACGTGACTGAAGAAAGACTAACCCAGGGATCGGCAACCAAAATAGCAAGAAAAGCCATATTTTTTTAATTAGGTAAAAAACTCAATAATTCAAGAGTCACAATGCATGTGACTAGGAGATGGTCCTTAATAAATAACATCAAACCACATACTTTTTGTAACGCCCTATTTTGCGAACAGCGCTCACACCATGATTTGTAATGTGATCCATGTTTACTGCAGGATGTTCACTAACTTGTTACATATTCTATTTCCTCACACTTCATGTGTGTTCGTACCACTGTCTTCCTGACTTTCACTCCTGAACCCACTTTAATGATGCCAATTTTACTTCACATCTAATTTCAGTTTTCTTTCTTAAAATGTGTGTTGCCCTTCACAGCAGGAATGCCACAAGCTTCTTTTTCCTCTTCAAAATCAAGACTTTATTAGCAACACAATCAAAACACAGATACAGGATCATATCCCACAATGCACTGCACATATTAAAGGGGGAGCTGTCCAATATTTCACAATCACGTATCATTTGCTATTTAGATTTGAGTTGTTCAGTGTTGGGCTCTAAAACATTCACCATGTATAAAAAATCATAGAATCATAGAACCATAAAACAATAGAGCTGGAAGAGACCTAAAAAAGCCATTGAGTCCAGCCCCCTGCTCTAAGCAGGACCAAACCCATCAGATCAGCCCAGCAGGGCTTTGTTGAGGCGAGACTTTAACACCTCCAGGAATGGAGACTCCACTACTTCCCTGGGTAGATCATTCCAACACTTCACCACCCTCCTAGTGAAAAAGTTTTTCCTAACGTTCAACCTAGACCTTCCCAACTGCAACTTGAGACCATTGTTCCGTGTTTTGCCATCCGTGACCACTTTGAACAGCCTCTCTCCAGCCTCTTTGCAGCCTCCCTTCAGTCAGTTGAAGGCTGTTATCAAGTCCCCCCTCAGTCTTCTCTTCTGCGGACTAAACAGTCCCAATTCCCTCAACCTTTCTTCATAAGTCATATGCTCCAACCTCCTAATTATTTTGGTCGCGCTCTGCTGGACCCCCTCCAGTGTATCCACATCCTTCCTATAATTGGGGGCCCAGAACTAGACACAGTACACCAGATGCGGAGTAATCGGGAATTTTTTTTTTTAATTTTGCAATTATTGTATTGGAAGCCACAAAGAAGTCCTTAAAGAGCTGCATGCAGCTCCGGAGCTGCAGGTTGCAGATCCCTGGCCCAATCTGTATGTCAAAGCAAAGGAGGGGATGCTCTGCACACACCACGGCTGCTTCCTGGGTTACTCTTCCGAGGGAGCTCTGGCTTCTGCCTCAGTCCCTGTAGGCAAGTGGTGGGAGTGCTCTCTACACACACGGCTGTCTGTGAGATGTGTGTAGAGAGGCTCAGCAGCAGGAGTGCCAGGAATGTGGGCAGTCCGAAGGATGTGGTGCCTGACAATGCTGTGTGGGGACAAGAGGTGTGCTTGGGCTGCAGAGGCTTCATTTCCCTTGGTTTCCTCCTGCATTCATTGCTAACCTTTCTCCATGTGCTCCTCCCTGCAGTTTGACCTAGTGGTTGCGAGGTGGAGGAGCCCCCTGTTGCCTGCAGAACATGAACCAGAGGCAGCTGGATGTCAGAACAAAAAGAGCGGTTATAGTAACTGCTTGAGTCTGTCCTAGATGGTCATGGCTGCGTTCCCCTCCTGCACCAGGGGAAAGGACAATAAAATGCCTTTGCCCTTACAGTAAGTAATGCCTGATCTTACAAAGCCTAGCACTGAATTACATACATAGAGCTGTGAAATGTGTTGCAATCAAACCCCACATAATATGAAACTCGCCCAGCTTCATGTCTGACTACAGAATCAGACCCTCAGCCCAAGTGTGCTGAATGGTTCAATATAGGTTTCAGATTTTTCAGGTAACCCAGGCACAGTTTGGAGCCTGCATGGACTTCCTGTGGAATGCAAGCATACTCATCCTGAGTTTTTTGGCTTCATCAAAATAGAAGTTGGGATTTGAAGTTCTGCAGCCCAGAATAGCTCTGACAACCCCCCACACCAACCCATCAAACCTCCAGGCTCCTTAGGACATTAGTACCAAACTTTTAATGTAGGGCAGAATGCTATGGATTCCACATTAAACCATTTTAATACTGATGTATTTTGCTAATACCCCACAATATTCATTAATGTAAGAACACAAGAATGGCCATTTTGGGTCAGACAAAAGTTCCATCCATCTATCCTGTCTTCCGGCAGTAGCCCATGCCAGGTGCCCCGAGGTAATGAACAGAGCATGTAAATGCCAGGTGATCCGTTCCCTGTCTCTCATTTCCAGCATCTGACAAGCAGAGGTTAGGATAGGGACCCCATCCTTGCCCATTGGTGAACCAGTCCTACCTGAATTTATCTAGTTCTTTTTTGAACCCCTTTAAACTCTCGACCTTCACATCATTCACTGGCAAACCCTTCCTTTCCAAAATTGGGAATACAAGCTCATGAGAACTTTCTTTTGGAAGATTTCCATCTTTGCTGTTTCCTGTGGGGCTAACCATAGCAAGAGAACAGCAACTTTGTTTAGGTCGTATTTTGGCGCCAACTGGAAACGAGAAGGCAGAGGTTTGTACAACATTAAAAACAAGGGGAGGAAATCATTCAAATTTTGGGCATCTAATAGGTTCAGCCCAGCTGTTCACAGCCATGACACCGAGGCAGGTTCTCATTCTGTCTTAGCAGTTTGTCCACCTCTGTAACATCTGATTTGTAACTCAGTCTGTAGGTGAGAGGTAGGAGCCATAAGACACTAAGCACTTGGTGATATAGCTATATACGTTCTGCCACCCTGTCCCTTCCTGAGAAGGCCACCAACAGAGGGAAGACACATGTGCCTGGCTCCTGGGCAAAGCATGGGAGGGCCCATTCTATGCTCCCAGAAAGGGCAGAGCCTTGAGGCAGGGTTGAGGCAGCCAGCCCTCAGCACCGCCCAGAGCAATTCCATAGGGCCTCCTAGGCTTTGGCTGCTGCCACTCTTTGGCTGTGTCTACACTAGCCCCAAACTTCGAAATGGCCATGCAAATGGCCATTTTGAAGTTTACTAATGAAGCGCTGAAATACATATTCAGCGCTTTATTAGCATGCGGGCGGCCGCGGCACTTCGAAATTGATGCGGCTCGTCCCAACGGGGCTCCTTTTTGAAAGGACCCCGCCTACTTCGAAGTCCCCTTACTCCCATGAGCAGATGGGAATAAGGGGACTTCGAAGTAGGCGGGGTCCTTTCGAAAAGGAGCCCTGTCGGGACGAGCCACGTCAATTTCGAAGTGCCGCTGCCACCCGCATGCTAATGAGGCGCTAAATATGTATTTCAGCGCTTCATTAGTAAACTTCGAAATGGCCATTTGCATGGCCATTTCGAAGTTTGGGGCTAGTGTAGACACAGCCTTTTTAAATCACCGGAACACCTTTAGAATCACCATTTGCCTCCACCCGTCTCCCCATTGGTGGGCCTGCCTGACGATCCCAGTGCTGTTGTATCACATACCTCACTCTCTTATCTGTCTCATGTTTATATATTCTTAATTTAAGTGAAATTTTAAATAGCATTGGGAAACTGAATACTTTCCTTGCCTTTCTTTTTTCCCTTTCATCAGGGATGGCAAAAATTATTGAGCAGAACTGACCTTTGGTGTTCTCTCCACCAAGCCCAAGAATAAATTAAATGTTTGTGACCTATAGGCTTCAAAAAAACAAACCAAGTCAAAAATCCCTCCAAGATAACCACCCATTTTATGAGTAAGCCTAACGTACTAAGTCAATTGCACTATGTCCTCCTAACGATGGTGAAAAATGTATAGAGAAATAAAATGTTTCAAGTATCCTAAGGATTATTACAAAGTCGGCTCTGAAAAGAATCTTTGTAAAATAGTGAAATGTTATTTGGTAAAGTCGTAAAATAGTAGCGAAGAGAAAGTGGTTTGTAGTTTTTAAACATTCTAGCAGGATGGAGTTAACAGCCAGGATTTTGCAGTGTGTTAGTTAGCACATTCCTTTTTTCCCTTGTGAAGACAACAAGGCTAATGACATTTGTGCTGAAAAGGGAAGTTTGAAAAAACAAGTACGATTTTATCTTGCCACTTGCGGTGTACCAGTAACTGTGGGACAATGGGTTTAGTGAGTCAGGGCTGTAGATCTGTTTTTTCTTACTTTTTTTTTATGATGATTAAATTCTGAAATTATTTCCTTGATTAGGGATAGTGTAAAAATGATTGATTGCACAGGTTTTTTTTTTCTTTTAATGTTGCCTTGTTCTGCATCTCAAATGCACAGAATTTAACCTTTCAAATCTGACGAATTTGCTGGGAGTGGAGACCTGCTTCATTGCTTCAATCCAAGAGCAGCTGCTTTAATCAAGGAGACGCCAACAGCGAACTAACAGCTAGCACTCTCTGCTTTTTGATTTCCACAAAGCCTGTTTGTTTTACTTAAGGCAATATCACCACGCCCCTGTTTCCATGGGATTGCTAAGGAGTTAAGCCACACCTTTCTGAATACCACTTAGTGCTTCCTGCGGAGCGCGGCTTTCTGAGTAAAGACTCTGCTCCTAAGAGTGATCCGAGGTTGCTTTTGGTGTTTGTGGGGTTTTTTAAGGAGAAACAACTAGATCTTAAGACTTAGGTCTGCCAGTGATCAGCCAGTACATGTCTCCTGTCATTCTGTATGTACTGCTGTGGCCAATGGTTTACACTGAGATACTGGTCTGTGTAGATGTGTAGCATTTAATAACATTAAATAGTAGTAAACATTTCTTTCAGAAGTATTGGATAACGCAGGGAAATGTTAACGAGAGAGGCATTTACAGGTTCAAACCCAGCTCCTCTGTTTAGTGGTCAGCATCTGGTGAACTGGGGACTATGGCTGCTGGTTCTCCACTGTACAAAAGGCAATGACAACTTGCCTACCCTCTCCCCACTGCTAAAGATTCCTTCTGCTAGGGTTCAGGGTAAATCTCTAAGGCGGCAGGAGGGAGCCTGTAAAGCTGCTGGACTGTTCACTTGTGAATTAACTCTTTTGCCTAACACAGGTGCCAGTCCGGAATGAGTGTTAGATGCCTGATTCCTGGCATTTTGACTAATATTGCCATTATTTTTACACTTTTTTCAAACACATGGTGACACTATAAAACCAAGCACATAAACACTTAGTTGTGCAACTTAAGCTGTGCAAATATTCCCCAAGCATGCTAAGTATTGATATTAAAAAGCTGCTCCTGTTGGTGAATCATTCTACTGGTTGCCCAACAGTGTAATCACTGCACCCAGTGATTCAAGGTGTACAGTCATGTTTGGTTGCTTTGTAGCCATTCCCTATGTTGAATAGGCTAGCAAGTGGGTTTATGTGGAAGCAAAGAGGTAATGGAGATTACAAGCCATGGAGTCTATAAAGACTAGGTTACTACTTGTGATTTGTAAGTGGTTCTGCTATATGTTTTCCAAATTGCAGCAGCTTCTAAGGCCTCTGGGTAGTAAAAACAGTTCATTTTGAGATACAGTTTTTAAACTGGGGATAAGGTGGAGTAGCTATGAGTAATTGTTTTCAGTAGGATATTATCCAACATTCTTCTTAATTCATAAGGGTGGACGTTATTTTGTAATCATCACAAATAAAAATTCTGAAGTATATTTATGCTGCCTATAGGATTTTTGGTTTGATTTTAAAGTGAAGGAGTACTTAAAAACTGGCACCTTAGAATACTGAGAACTTGTTTGTTGTGCTTGGTCTCCATAAGGAACTTCCATACCTATAACTACCTCAAGCAGGATAGTCAACACCCTGACCATAAAATAGTAACAGAGAGATAGCCGTGCTAGTATTGCAAACAATTCTGGCCAAACAGACTGGCTGCAGCAATGGTGTCCAGTCCAGGATGGTTGGCAGCCCTACTGAGTTACAGTTATTTTGACTTAGCCCCCAGGGTAGATAGCACTGTGGTAATGGGAGAGTGTAGGTAGTATCGTTGGTAATCACAGCAATGCAGCTACACTACTGTAGCAAGCGTAGACAGGACCCTAGTGTTAGGCTACATGGTGTACACTCAAAGAACAGGTGCTTATCCTGACTTGCCAGAGAGATCTGCTTTAGGTGTATCCATCTCAAGAAGTTATTTAGCATCTTTTATTCAAACAGGCAAAATGCTGGAGCATCCTCAGGAGCATTATAAACCCTAATTGGAATGGAAAGTGATCCATAGTGTTTAACTGTCACTTGTTTTTCACATTGGGATAGAAATAGATCCACACAAGATGTATTAGCTGCCCCAGGGCATCATCAGAATTTTCTAGACCTGAAGAAGTGGGTCTGTGGAAAGCTCATCACTTAATGAATTATTTTGATAGTCTTCAAAGTGCTACAGGACTGCTTTACTGTTTTGTCCCAGGACGTCAGTGAGCTACATAATGGAGAGCCATAGCTGATCTCTGTGTGTTGAGGTGAGGATGGGGAATCAGGGAATCTACACACATCACACTGTAGATTTATTGGGCCAAAACCAGTGGGTGGGGGACAGGGCCTGGCAGCACTTATTTGTGTGCTGTACCGAGGGCTGTAGCCTTGCTGTGCAAACAGCAGAGTTGAGGTGGAGAAATCAGTTTCCCAGCTCTGCAAAAGAACGTCTTTTTTTTGCATGGATTAGCTCCATTTCCCTAGATCAGACTCAAAGGGGTTTACATAACCACTATACTCGCAGGCAGAGTCGTGCAGCCACTTTTGTGCTGCCTATGAGCCAACACACAACACAACAGCAGGAGGGGAAACTTTTTGTCCTAGCACATGGAAGACAATCCCTACTCTGGAAAAGTTCCATGTGATCCTTAATGTTTGTGCAGAACTGATATGATTATAAAGTGACAGGGAAGGTGAGTTAAACTCTTTTAGAAGGACCCACTTCTGTTCAGGGGGAGAGACAAGCAATCCAGTACAATGCTGAACAAGAGCTCTGTGTAAGCTTGGAAGCTTGTCCATCTTCCTCACTCAAGTTAGTCCAGTAAAACATATCTCTCACCCACCTTGTCTCTCTAGTGTCCCAGGACCAGCATGGCTACACCAACACTGCACACAGCAGTGGGGAGCCTTGCAGGGGCAGATTAAAAACAGGTGGGGCCCTGGGACAGCACAGTCACAAGGGTCCCTTCCAACACATTAAAATATACTTGTAATGCCCTTATTTGTGCTTTAAAAGCTATTTGTGCATATTACTCATGCTGCATAATAAAATTATATTTAAATTTGTTTTAAAATAAGAAACACATGACACATTTCTTTTGTTCCATTAAAGCAAATTGCTTAAACACAATGGAGTTATGGAGCCTTAGGGTCCTGCAAGCCTGGAGGCCCTGGGGCAGGGGCCCTGGGGAAGCTGCCCCTTTTGGCCTTATGTTAACCCACAACTGGAGCTTTGGCACATGCAGTGCAGGGCTCCTCCTGGGCAGCAGCCAGGGCTTGAGGGTCTTGGGTTTTCCTGGGCCTCCAGCCTGCCGGAGGCAGTGGGGGAAAGGACACTACATACAACACTGCAGACAGTCTCAGCCGAGTAAATAACAGGACTGCAGCAGTTAATACAATATAGCAAAGAAATTATAGGTCAGGGAAAATATTTTTCCCACAGGATTTGGAAACAGGTAGTTGGTGAGGCAGAGGTACAGAAAGGCTGCTCTAGATAGCAAGAGCTGCATGGGAGAAGGGTCGTGAACCTACAGTGCCTGTCTTTACTCTCCGTCTTTGACTTTAGCAGGAGTTTTGCCTACATAGAGTGAGGCTAGAATATATATAACTGTATTTGGCCCAGCATCTTTCTTCAATAAAGATTTACAAATGGTTTGTGACTTTGAAATCATGGTCTATGGAAGATAATGGGAGGAAAAAAAATCTAAAACTTAAATCTCCAGAAATATTTCTGAAACACACATATTAAATTACCCTAAATTATGATTCAACCACTGCCATGATTTAATTGTCAAATTGGTAGGAATCAACCAGCTGGCTGGAAAATGGAGCTGCTGTTGTCCATAAATGAAGCCATTTCATTTAACAGAAGTTTTTTTTTGTAGCATATCTATAAAAATAAAGCCGATCTAAAAGGAATGTGCATACGTGGTTCACTCATAATATGTTCCTGTATTACACTGCGGCCCAGGTTTATACGTTTTCTTCGTAAACATCCACTGCAGGCCACTGCTAGAGACTAGATGTCCCCTGTGTCTGTTCTGGAATGGATGCTCCTGCATTCCTGTTGCATTGTTATTCACTTCTCTTCACTCCCAAGTACCCGAAAATGGGAGCTATAAAAACACTGAACAACTATTTGTTTCAGCTATTTAAAACCCTGGGGAATACAGTGATTAGCGCTCAGAACCAAGCAAAGAAATGTTACTCGATCATAAACACACCTAATGGGTCACATTCATTTCTGCTGTAATTACATTAAAGTCAATACATTTACTCTAGGGTTGAATTTGTCTTATTAACCCCACACCAATTGTCTCATCAGCTGTAGTCAAGACCCTGTTCCAACATCACTTTTTGCCAAGGAAACTCTCCCTCTACATATGGCAGCTTATTACATTACCCCTCCCCCATGACTAACGTTCCCACATTTAAATGTCTTCTGTTGGAGGGGAGTAAGGTCAGGGTACCTGGTATTAGACTATTGCAGGCAAGATTGGGTATTGCATTTTGCCTGTGTAGGACAACATTTTAAAGCTATTTGGAAAATGAAGTGGGCCAGTGCATAGCAGCTTGCTTACTGACAAGGGGATTTCATTGGGAGTACATGAGATAAGGCCAGGGCCACCCCCAATGTTCAAAAATCACGAGTCAGGGTCACCAAAAGTCATCAGAGTGTCTTTAAAATTATGAGATTATAAATAATGGATTTGGTGTTCTTTTTATTAACCTTCTACGTTTTTGAGCCTTTAGGATGTATTGGATGTACAGCTTTAGGACAGCTCAGTGGTTTGAGCATTGGCTTGCTAAACCCAGGGTTGTGAGCTCAGCCCTTGAGGGGGTCATTTAGGGATGTGGGGCAAATGAGTTTAATTTGCCTCAGTTGGAGTACTGTGCCCAGTTCTGGGCACTGCATTTCAGGAAAGATGTGGAGAAATTGGAAAGGGTCCAGAAAAGAGCAACAAGAATGATCAGAGGTCTAGAGAACATGACCTAGGAAGAAAGGCTGAAAGAACTGGGCTTGTTTAGCTTGGAAAAAAGAAGATTAAGGGGGAACATGAGTGGTTTTCAGGTATCTAAAGGGGTGTCATGAGGAGGAGGGAGAAAACTTGTTCTTGTTGGCCTCTGAGGATAGAACAAGAAGCAATGGGCTTAAACTGCAGCAAGGGAGGTTTAGGTTGGGCATTAGGAAAAAGTTCCTAACTGTCAGGGTGGACAAACACTGGAATAAATTGCCTAGGGAGGTTGTGGAATCTCCATCTCTGGAGATATTTAAGAACAGGTTAAATAAATGTCTATCAGGGATGGTTTCAACAGTACCTGGTCCTGCCAGGAGGGCAGGGGGCTGGACTTGATAACCTCTCAAGGTCCCTTCCAGTCCTAGCATTCTGTGATTCTATGATTCACATTTTGGTACTAACTTCACAGACACAAAGGCCAGGAGGTTGTTTTTTTTTTCTTTAAGAATGAAGGCAGAAATCTACACAAATCCATTTGACTCCAGGAGCTGGGGCTTTAAGGAAAACAATAATTATCATGAAACTCAGATTATAAAAGCTCCAGAACTGTTGAGAGCAACAGTAACTTATCTGTTCAACACTAGGGCTACGTCTACACTAGCACACTATGTCGAAGTAGCCTATTTCAAAGTAAGAACATCGAAATACACTATTTTGATGCGTATTGTCTACACGTCCTCCAGGGCTGGTGCCGTCGACATTCAATGTCGAAGTAGCGACAGGGAACGTCGAAAGGAGCCACCCCAGAAGGAAACGCGGAGCGTCCACTCACACAAGCACTCCCCGTCGAAATAAGGGGCCAGGAAAGCCCGTGAACCAGGTCACAGGCTGGACTAGCCCTTTCGGGTCAACAGAAAGCTGCTCCTTTAAAGGGACCCTCCCAGACACACCCAGCCTGCACAGCAAGGGTCTGCAGAGCGCTAGCCACACTCTCAGAGACTGACAGCAGCTATGGACCCCCAGCAGCAGCAGCAGCAGCAGCAGCAGCAGGAAGAGGCCCTCCAGGTTGTCATCCAGGGGGCAAGCTCCCTGCTAGGTGCTGCCCGGGAGGCTGCCCAGCGGTTCCTGCCAGAGGAGCCCTCCCAGAAGGCAGATGGGGATGCTCCTGACCACCGGGCGCCCCTCTTCCTCCCCCACTGGGTGCTCCCCCGCCTGTGGAACTACCCCAGTAGCTCCGAGTGGTGGGAGCAGCTGGTCATGCGGGAGTGGGACAACAACCAGTGGCTGCAGAACTTCCGCATGTGCTGGCAGACCTTCCTGGAGCTCTGACAGTGGCTCATCCCCGCACTGAGGCACCAGGACACCCAATGTGCCATGCCCTCCCTGTCAAGAGGAGGGTCACAATAGCCATCTGGAAGCTGGCCACTTCAGACAGCTACCGCTCTGTGGGACACCAGTTTGGAGTGGGAAAGGCCACGGTCGGGGCCATCATCATGGAGGTAAGGAAGCCCAGGCACGCACCCACTGGGGGGCAGGGGAGCTGTGTGTGGGGCTGGGGAGGAAGGCACATGGGGAGTGAGGGGCTGGGCGGGGGAGTACCCAGGGAGATGCCTGGAAGGGGGACCTGGGAGAGGGCCCTGGGGCACCCTGCACACCCTCATGGGTGCCTGTGTTCCCACCCCACAGGTGTTCCATGCACTCAATGCCATGCTGCTCCAGAGGGTCATCCAACTCAGGCACCTGGACGCAGCCGTTGCCGGATTCACCACCATGGGGTTCCCAAACTGCTTCGGGGCCCTGGACGGGACCCACCTCCCCATCCGTGCCCTGGACCACAGCGGAGGAAGATACATCTACTGCAGGGGCTACCACTCGGTGGTCCTGCAGGCCATGGTGGCCAGTCAGGGGTGCTTCGAGGATGTTTACGTGGGCTGGCCCGGCTGCACACATGACGCCCGTGTTTTTAGGAACTTGGGCCTGTGCCGCTGGCTGGAGGCAGGGACCTACATCCCCCAGAGGGATATCCCTCTGGGGGACACCACTGTGCCCCTCTGCCTCATGGTGGATGCAGCCTACCCCCTCCGGCCCTGGCTCATCTGCCTGTACACCGGCCACCTCAATGCCAGCCAGGAGCGGTTCAACGCCTGTCTGAACCATGCCTGCCAGGTGGTGGAGAGGACCTTCTGCCGTCTGAAGGGACACTGCAGTGCGTCGGCCTCCAGAACATCTCCCAGGTTGTGGGTGCATGCTGCATGCTCCACAACTTTGTGCAGAGTAAGGGGGAGGCCTTCGTCCAGGGGTGGGCAGTCGACGCCGGCATGGGCTTCCCCCAGCTGGCCGCTGCACCCAGCCACCAGGCCCACCACAAGGGGGTATGGGTCTGCAAGGCCCTGCGGGCCCACTTCAATCAGGGAGACCCCTCAGCACCTCCCTGGTCTTCCCTGGAGGATGCCCCCACACACAGCCCGCACTGCCTGCAGACCACCCCCAACACCCACACACCACCCCCCTAACAAGCACACGTCTCCAGTTCTTTGGAAAATAAAACCATGATTTGTTGAAAACTGTGAACTTTGTTATGTGCACGATAGAAACTGCAAGCAATATACAAAGGGGGACAACTATATACAAGGGGGACAACTAGTGCAAATGGGGGCCCAGCGGATGGCTCGGCCATCGGCCCATCAGTCCAGGGTGGGGGTAGAGGGGCGCAAGCCCCGGTGGGTATGGCTTGCGACCCCCACCCGCCCCGTGCGCGGTCCCCAGTGCAGCCAGCTGGGGGCTAGGAGGACTGGCAAGTACAGCCGGGATGCCTCCACTGGCCAGTCTTCAGCCCCAGTTGTGGGCTCTGGTCCTTGGGTGGGGGCTGGCAGGCGGCACAGCAGGTGGGGCGGCAGGTGGGGCAGCAGGCGGCGAGGCGGGTGGAGCGACAGGTGGGGCAGCGGGCGCTTCCCCGGGGCTGTGCTTCTACATGGTGTTTTGGAGTCCAGAAGAACTGTCTTCTGGACTCCAAATCAAGTGACGTTATGCTAATGAGGTGCAGGGAATTTGCATCTGCACCTTATTAGCATCTTTCATTCCGTGTATTAGCTTCTGAAGGAAGTGGCCTGTGTAGAAACGGCCTCACAGTTTAAGTGGTCCTGTACCTGTGCTCCATGATACATCGCTTTGCACGCCAGCAACCCTTGTGTGTCTGTTCACATTTGGTACCATCTTTAAATGGCTTTTGTGCTGTGCACTGAGTCCTCAGTCCATCAAGGAAAATGGTGATAGATCTCACTATCACATGAATGGCAGTCGAGTTATTCCCCCTCATACAGCAATGGACTCCCCATCCCTTCTGGCACAGTGGCATGGGAATGTTGCCCTTCATGGGACAAGTCACATAGCAGCTCTACCAAAGAACCTGCAGAAACAGATTGCTCAGCATCTGTCTGAGACTTTCAGTGAGATCTGTGAGGCCCATTACCGTGAAGTAAGAGTCCATCAACACCCTGTTCTGCATCTGGCTAGCCCTGCCCCAGTACTAGCAAAACATAGGCCCCAAGCCTGGTGTGCCACCCTCCTGCCCCCTACAACTCCCTTCAGTGCTTCCAGAAATCAAAGCCACTTACATTTGCATTTGTGGACACTGAATGATCTTCTAGCTCTGGGTCCCTCTCCTCCTCAGCAACCTTGTATAGGATTTTCTTCCTCTGGCAGTCCACTCAGGGATGGCTCCTGAGGCCCCAAAATATACACTGGGATCTTCAGAGTGGAGGTGGGGTCACCACGATGTATGTCATCCAGCCTTTTATGGAACCAGCCAGTGATGGGAGCAGCAACACAGTGGCAATTTGCCTCCTGCACCTTGTGGTAGGCATTTCACAGCCCCTTCCCTTTGACCTGCCACTGCAGTACATTCTGGCCATGGCCCATTTCAGTCATGCCTTTTGGTATCTGCCCATAGTTAGCATAATTCCTACATCTCGAGCACAGCTGGGACTGGACAGCCCACTCTCCCCCAACGCTGGTGAGGCCCAGCATCTTGGCATTGCTCCGAGATCGTCTGATACGTAGGGCAGGCAAGGACGCACAGAAAAATGGGCTGGGAGCACGCCACATGCCACTGAGCAAACAGGGCTTTCCAAATTTCTATGGAATGTAGAGGGCAGGCGTGAGCATTGGTCACCTGAGCAGAGCTCACTCTTGGTCAAACCGATACCCAAACAGATGTTTTGGGACATTATTGGAGGTGTGTGAGAGCACTGTAGTGCACCACAGCATCCACACTGGCATCCCAGTGCTGCAGCAAACGCAAAGAAAGTGGTTTATCTAGAGGTCAGTAACTGTGGCGTTAGGGTGCACTAAGGGTATGTCGACACAACCATGTTTGTATGTATTGTATGTGTGTACTGTATGTATGTACGTGTGTCTCGCACAGTGCCTTGGGACACTATCTGTTGCTAGGTCTTGTGGGACCATGGAACAGTGTGGAGCAACTTGGGATCATGCAAGACGTCTTATGAGGCACTGCTTTGTTCGGGCTTCCACTGCCTTTTTTACAACTGCCAATCTCTGCTGTGCATTTTGGCAGTGAGAATGGAGCCCACACTTCTCTTGTATGCTAAGTTAACTGTGGTGAGGACCTTGCACATAACAGTGGAGATCACCTTGAAATTATCAGCAAAGGAAGAAGGCTTGGAAGAGCCTGACAGTGTGCTTGTTATGAACAGCAGCAATCTGTCATAGCCTTTGGCAGTAACAGAGCAGCTGTACAGGGTAGATCGGTGCTTTTTTAGGAAATGAAAAGTGATTGGTGGGACCACATTGTCATGTGGATGTGGGATGAAAATCGGTGGGATGAAAATCAGTGGCTGCAGAACTTTAGGACACATTAAGCAGCCTTCTTGGAACTGTGTTGAGCTGGCCCCCAAACTGTAGCAAAAGGACACCTGAAGGAGAGCTGGCCTCTCTTTTGGATGCATGTGGCAGTAGGTGCATGGAAGCTGGAGGCTCCTGCTCGCTACTGGTCAGTTGCAAATCAGTTTGTAGTGGGAAAGTCTACCATTGGTGCTGTACTTCTGCAAGTACACGGGGTAATAAATCACATTCTGCTGAGGAAGACCATGACTGGGAAATGTGCATGACATACTGGCTGGCTTTGTGGACATGGGATTTCCAAACTCTGGAGGTGAGGAAGACAGTAAAGGGGACACATTCTGATATTTAGCGCCAGCCCACCTTACTTCTGAATACATCAACAGGAAGGGATATTTCTCGATAGTGCTGCAGGCACTTGTAGACCACCGTGAGCATTTCATGGCCATTGATGTGGGATGGCCTGGAAAGGTGCCAATATTCTGAAGCCAATATTCCTGTGGTTATCACTGCCTGTTGCAATTTGCATAATTTGTGTGAAAGTAAGGGGGAATTAATTGCTCAGGGATGGAGAGCTGAGGCACAGTGCATGGCTGCAAAGTTTGAGCCAACAAACACTCTAGAACTGTCAGAGGAGCTGAAAGGGCTGCTGTTAACATCAGGGAGGATTTGAGGGTGCTCTTTGAAATTATGCATCACTGAAATAATCCTCTGTTACATTGCTTCCACACACACTCTCCCCTTCCAATGCAACCCGTAGCCAGGAACATGCCTATAAAGACTGCACCTGCGATCTCAGTGATTGGTCTGTTTGACTGTTGAACAGTAAATAAAATTGTTGCACTGTTATAAAGTGTGTTTTTATTGATCAGAAAACAGTGCACTGCAATGCAACAAAGCAGTCCTGAAAGGGCTGGTACTGGCAAAGGTTTACGCAACAAATGTGTGCTGGTTCTGGGGAAGGAGGATGCAAAAAGTAGGTTCAGGGCTCAGGCTGCCTATGGCACCACAGTTTGTAAGATCAGCCCTGTGCAGTATAGCTCATGCATTGCACCACGTCTCAACGTGTGGCAGAAACCAGACAGTTACTATCCCCTCCAATGAACTCGTGTAACCCATGTCCCTAGGTGTGGTTTACTGTCCCATGTACCTAGATTAATTCATAGAGAGCAAATGTGTGTCTTCTACAGTCTAGGCTGAAAGCTCTTAGCGCTAAGTCTAGAGGCACCTGCATAATGCTCTAGAGGTCCCAAGTTCCAGACTGCCTGGGGGAGGTTACACTTGCAGACAAAAGCAGCCAACAGGAAATGGGATTTAAACTTTATAGGGCTTACAAGAGTGTGGTGCTGGTCACCTGGCTGCAGGGCACAGAGTTCAAACTGCTGACAAGAGCAGCTGGTTGAGAATTGTGGGCTACTGAAGTAACAAAACACCTCAAGGGGTTTGCAGTGCATGTGTATTTACCGTACAGGGAGGGGGAAAAACAAGTCTTTTCGTAGAGCTGGAAGGTTTTTTGTCAGTGAAGATGGACGTTTTTCACAACAAAAGTCATGGTGCGATGTGAGCACACACACAGGTTTGTTGACAAAACACACCTTTCCCCAGCAAAACTTGCCAGTGTAGGCAAAGCCTAATTGCATCACCAATGTGGCCACCACAGGAGTCACAGCGCTGGGAGCTGCTTGGCAGCGCTAGAAGTGCAGCGTGTAGACAATGCCTCTGTTTATCTTGTGTAAAAGTTCTCTGCTGTGGACTTCTGTAGGCCCCCTACTAGTGGACAAGGTTTTCTTTCTGTGGAGAGATTCTTTGCTGTTTTATACCGTAGTACATATATGAATAAGTTATACAATAAAGAATAAAACAGCCCAGGCTTTGCCAGAGCAGGTGTGTGACTAGAGAGGTCCCAACTAAGGAAGGCACTAAATGATTTCCTGAGCTCCAGGTCTCATCTGTTGCTGACGTTAGAAATGGTATTTGATACTGAGGGTAGTGTTGTACCCCTAAAATACAGGACAACAAAAGAAGTCAGTGACCTTGCTTGTAATTGATGTCAGCCCTGGAGCTTTGAGGAACAGGGGTGGAGCATTAACAACAGCAAGCCTTTAACTTTCTTTCTCCCAGAGAACTTCAGAAATCTTGTTTGTACATTGTAACAGTGTGAAATATAAATTAAGTGCAAGAGGGCAGCAAATCTTTACAAGCAGAGCAAATATGGGAACCTTATTTCAAAGGGTGTCACTCATTTCAACCTCAAATTTACATCAGTCCCACCCACGCTGCTGGCAGGGTTCCCATTTTAGCACTATGTGTTGTATCAGTAGAGCCAGGTGAGTCATGAATTAGCCAATGCTGTTTATGTCACAGAGATTAATTGTCACACTCATAGCCTTCTGCAGTTGCTGCTTGTTGTGACATATCTAGGCTGTGTGGTTTAAGTGTTAGCATTGGGGCAAGGAAGTGGGAAGAGACACTTTTTTCATTGAAGACTTCTTGTGCTGCAGCTGAGCTAAGGCATCTTTGGACTTCAGTAAAGTTACTACAAGGGCTTTGTTGAGCTCCCCTGCCTAACCTGGAAAGAGGATACAACAGTATAAGCCCTGGCTCCCGTCCACATATCTCAGTCTCTTGGACAAGCAGAATAGCAGTTATTCAGTTTTCATTCTTATTGAATGGGGGAGACAGTTGTGTAACATTAACCACTGCTTCCCAGCCACTCATCTGTGCCATCTTCTTCTAAGCCCCTTTGTTCCCCCTGCCCTTGCCACTACAAGGGCAGCCTCTTTTCCTTCATATCTGCTCTAATGCAGCAGAGAAGGGGTCAGCAACCCCACAGCACGGGTACCAGAAGTGGCACGAGAGCTGATTTCCATCAGCAAGTGAGGCAGGGGCTCAGCCCTACCTCTTCTTCCCCCTTGCAGCCAGGACCTTGCTCAAAGCCTGTGGACTAGCAAACGACCAGCTAATGCTACCAACCACCACCTAAATGGTAAAGCTCTGCATCTTTATTTATTAATGACATTGTTGCAAGTAGGACTATTAGTGAATTTAAAAAGTATCACTGGCACACTGGCTGTACATTGAGGTCAAAAGGTCAAATTTCATCACTCCACCTCGGAAAGGTTGACAATGCAGTGGGGTCAGGTGAGCCAGGTCATTGTAAATCACTGCAAAGCAGGATTTTTATGACTACGCATTCCTCATGTCACAGTTACCTATTTCAGGTAAACCTTGAGTCTTTATTCAGTTTTATAGGGAGACCAACCCCGCATCACCCTGTGCCTGGGGTCAAACCCCAGCCCACACTTAGGTTAGGTCTATGCAACAGCTAAGGTTGGCAAAGCACACGTCACTCAGAGGTGGGAACATGCCTCCACCCCCAGCAACATAAGGTTCACCGACATGATAGATTGTGTGCACAGCACTGTGCTGGTGGGAGAGCTTTTCCCACAGCGTAGCTTTTGCCGTTGTTTGTTTTTTTTAATGCTGATAGGAGAGCTCTCTCCTCTCAGCATCCTACAGCCTCTTGTCTTCACCAGATACACTGAAGTGATGCAGCTACATCAGCACATCTGTACCACTGCAGGGCAGGGGTGTACCTCACGGGTAAAGCAGGAAATTTCAGAGTTGCAGGCAGTGTTCATAGCCACATCCATTCTGAATCAGCCTAATAATCTAAGATACTCTAACAACATTAGTATTGACTAGCCTGCTTAGGGGACATTGCTGTAGTTAAGTCTTGTAGTATAAAGGAATTGACACATTTCTTTTAAATGATTTGTAAACTCTTTCTTGGCTGTGTTTCAGAAGCCTCCAGAACCCCACGAGAGCAGCAGTCATTACTGTAGTTAAACCTTATTTGTTGCTTATAGTTAGTAAATATGGTATTGGGACCCATTGTATGCCTGTGGTTCTTTCACAGTGTTTGGCTATGTCTACACTACAGAGTTTTGTAGATAAAACTGGGGTGTTGTCAACAAAATGTGTGGAGTTTCTATGCACAAAATGCATTTTGTTGATAACAACTGTCAACAAAAAAAGCCATGTAGATGCTCCAGGGGTCCTTGCATCAGTAAGGACCTGCCAGACACACATTACACATGCAACAGATGCAGCAAGGACTGTCATTCTCGTGTGGGCCTTCACAGTCACAGTCGACGCTGCAAATGATGATCCCAAATGGAACTACAAACAGCGTGATCCACAGTCTATGTAGACTGAAGGATGCCTACTACTACTACCTTGCATCAATAGAGTGGCTCAGAAGATCGAGCCATGATTATGTGTAGATGAAATCTGTCGGCAGAAGTTTTGTCAGAGCATCTTGTCCAACAGTAACTTCTGTAGACAGATGGTTCTAGTGTAGACATCGCCTGTATGTATAAAGACCAAAAGACAACAGTTCTTTAATTACCATCAGGTTTTTAAGACTCGTGTGTACAGTCAAGCATTATATAAATTACACTCATCCCTCGCTCTATGAGCACAATTGGTTCCCAACTTCGTGCTCTTAGGCGAAAACTCCTAAGAGGGACCCTAAATCCTCATTAAAATACATGTACAAGTCTCTGATTGGTTCCTAGAGCTCAGCGAAGGAATGGCAGCAGGTGGTGCTGCTTGTGAAAGGTAAGTGCACGGTGGGTTTCGGGGAAAGGCTGGGGGCAGTTTGGGGCCATGAGTGGAAGGGAGAGTTAAAACCTGGTGGCTAGTTGGGTCTGTGGGGTGGATGGGGGGTTCAGGCTGCTGAAGGTTGGGTGTGTGGTCCAGTGGGGGGCAGGGGGCAGGCTGCGGTGGGTTATGTCTACCTGGCTGGTGGGGAGGGAAGGCGGGGGTCAGGCTGCTGCGAGGCCAGTCTGTGAGGCCAGCAGGGAGTGGGGGTTAAGGCTGCCGTGGGTTGGTGTTGTGGGGCTGGCACAGGGGTCGGGCTGCCACGGGGCCAGTGGAGGGGGTCAGGCTGCCTCGAGGCTGGTGGGGGTGGGTAAGGCTGCCGCTGGGCTGGCAGAGTAGGAGGATCAGGCTGCCGCAGGGCCAGTGGGGGAGCATAAGGCTGCCGCGGGGCCAGTCTGCTGGCCAGCACGGGGGTTAAGGCTGCCGCAGGTTGGGACTGGCAGCAGAGGTCAAGCTGCTGCAGGGCAGCGGGGGCAGGGGGTGGAGGGCTGGGTCAGGCTGCCACAGAGTGGGGCTGGCGGGGAGGGGATTAGCCTCGTATGAGCCGGGGGAGTTCACTTGTAGAGTGAACTAAGGTAAGTAACAGAGAGGAAGCCGTGCTAGTCTATACACTATTAAAACAAAAAGCAGTCAAGTAGCACTTTAAAGACTAGCAAAATAGTTTATTAGGTGCTCACCTAATAAACTATTTTGCTAGTCTTTAAAGTGCTACTTGACTGCTTTTTGTTTTGATAAGGTAAGTAAATGTGTCCCTCATTTAAGTGAGTACTCGTTAGTAAAGTACTCGTTTAACGAGGGATGAGTGTACTTCCCTGGATGTTCCACAGCCAGTTTCGGTCATCATCCATACCTAAGAAAACTCCAAAAAACAAACCCCTAGTTTATCACTTAAACTTTGCCTTTTCTTCTCCCTAAATAAATGCTTAAATTTATTTTACCAAATTTTACTATTCTACCAAAAGTCATTGCTAACCTCCTCAGAAGGTTTGAAAGAAAGTTGTGTACATATCTAGTTTTACTTATTTACTTACCTGACAACTTGACTTTGATGGCAGGAAATTAAAAGTAGCAGTAGTAGTAGTAAACCTCTTCCACTGCTACCTCTTGGAGCATAGACAAAAAAAAAAAGAAGGAAAGAAAAACCACCAAGCTAAATATTAAATACTTGAGCAAACAATGAAAGTGTAACTGCAACCCTGCTATTTTTCACTGTACATGTGAAACAGTTTGACATGGAACTTTATATTATAGATGAGTGTTTTAAATCAGATCAAATAGTGGTGCTGAAAATGTGTAAATGTTTCCCCACACACCTGCTCATCCCTTTTTCCTTGAGGCCTTTACTCATTAGCAGCCTCTTTTGATTCAGTGCATTGGTGAGGGGCACAGAACTTCTCAGCCTTGCTTGCAAGATCAGATAACTGAAATTCTGACAAAGGGATTAAAAAAGAACGGGCTGTTTAGTCACTAATTCATTATGATGCTTTTAAACGACTGTTATTCTGCAAACTGCAATATCAGACACACCATCTGAGCCGCAGCCTATTTACTTCCCAAAATCCACAAACTTGGAAACCCTGGACGCCTGATCATTTCAGGTATTGGCACCCTTACCACCGGACTATCCAGTTACGTGGACTCCCTCCTCAAACCCTATGCCACCAACACTCCCAGCTATATCCGAGATACCACCGACTTCCTGAGGAAATTACAAAACATCAGAAAAGTTCCTGATAACGCCATCCTTGCCACAATGGATGTAGAGGTTCTGTACACTAATATTCCACATAAAGACGGATTACAAGCAATCAGGAATACCATACCTGATGCCACCACAGCCAATCTGGTGTCTGACCTCTGTAACTTTGTTCTCACACACAATTATTTCCGTTTTGGGGACAATTTATACCTCCAGATTAGTGGAACTGCTATGGGCACCCACATGGCCCCACAATATGCTAATATATTTATGGCTGACCTGGAACAATGATTCCTCAGCTCTCGTCCCCTATTACCACTCCTCTACTTAGGATACGTTGATGACATCTTTATGATTTGGACACATGGTACAGAGGCTCTAGAGGAATTCCACAGAGACTTTAACAATCTACACCCCACCATCAACTTATGCCTTGATTACAACATGCAAGAGATACATTTCCTGGACACTACAGTACTAATCAAGGATGGCCTGATCAGTACCACACTGTACCGAAAACCTACTGATCGCTATACTTATCTACACCCTTCTAGTTTCCATCCTGCACACGTGACTAGATCCATTGTTTACGGTCAAGCTCTTAGGTACAATTGCATTTGCTCTGATCCAACTGACAGAGACCAAAAACTACAAGAACTTTACCAAATATTCATAAACCTGAATTACCCACCAGGAGAAGTAAAAAAACAAATCGACAGGGCCAGACGAATACCCAGAGACCAGCTACTCCAAGATCGGCCCAAAAAAGTCAAGAACAGAACACCACTGGTCATCACCCACAGCCCCCAACTCAGACCACTGCAACGAATTATTAAAGACCTACAGCCTATCCTTAATCAGGATGCCACACTCCAGAAGGCCCTGGGTGACATGCCTGTTCTCTCCTACAGACAACCTCCCAACCTCATGAGGATCCTCACTAACAGCCACAGTCTATACCCCAGGAATACCAGTCCTGGAACCTTTCCCTGCAACAAAGCCCGCTGCCAGCTTTGTCCACGTATCTTCTCTGGAAATACCATCACTGGACCTAACCAGGTTACTCACAGAATCACGGGCACTTTCTCATGCTCCTCTACTAACATCATATATGCCATCATGTGTCATCAATGCTCAGATGCTTTGTATATTGGACAGACTTCTAATTCCCTTAGACAAAGGGTCAATGGGCACAAAACAGACACCAAAACACTCCAGATCCACAAACCAGTTAGTCAACATTTTAATGGAATGGGGCATTCTGTCAATGACCTAAAGGTATGTGTGTTACTGAAAAGGAATTATCGCACCGTTTTGGAAAGAGAAACATCTGAGCTGGCTTTTATATTCAAATTTGGCACATTAACACATGGTTTAAATCGTGATGGGAACTTTCTGAGTCTCTATAGGGACTTGTCTGCATACTTGGCTCAGTCTAATTCTTGACCTTCCCCCACACCTCTCCACTCTCTGATTTGCTCACCTTGATTATCTTTTTCTGATTTGTCCTCCTTGCTTACTGTTTTTGGTTCTCTGTGCCTTAAATATTGAGTCTGTTCTGGTCTGGCTATGGTCTGAAGAAGTGGGTCTGTCCCACGAAAGCTCACCTAATAAACCATTTTGCTAGCCTTTAAAGTGCTACTTGACTGCTTTTTGTTGCAATATTTACTGTTTTTCTTTTGTGACTTGGGCTTCATTTCTGCCACAGATTTCCTCTCCAGGGCTGAGGTGAGCAAGTCAACATTCCTATCTGTTCTCTCCTTCTGATAAACAGATTTTTATTTCCTAGCTAACCATGGATTCAGTAAATTATTGTCCGAATTTTTCCAGGTGCTCAGGTATTATGGGGATAAGCACCGAATAATACATTTAAGTGGCACACCGGGGTGTAGGAAGTGGGACAGTGCAACTCCCAGGCCAAACGACTGGAGCTGGAGAGGAAGAAAGGAAGGAAGCAGAAGCAGTACAGACAGATGTCACTACCAGCTGCTAGACTACTCCAGAAACAATAGCTGTGTGCAGACAAACCTGGAGGGTGGCTGCATGCCATTCTGCAGTGGGTTTTGTGTCTGAAAGAGAAGAGACAATATGGGAAGAAGGAAGGTGGGAAAGGTATCTAGCACATCAGAGTGCTGCAAATGTTGCTCCAAAAGCTATCCCCAATGCACCAGTGCCTTCAGTAATTAAATATCTTGTTTTAGATTAAATTTCTGTGGGTGAAATAAGCCCATGTTGGGAGTTTGAAATGCCCTTTATATAAGCGTCCTTATATTGTGAGAGCAGAAAAACATTTACGAGGCAAAGGGTAATGGGGCTGTTCAGTCTCCTTGTGCACACAGTGTATGGCTGTAGTAGTATATATACCAGCGGCATCTCACTTCAGCGCAAGGGGTAGGGTTTACAGATGGCTCTTTTGATTAGCTGTGGCCCACAGGCATTGCAAAGCTAGATCAATAATAGAGAGGTAGCTGTGTTAGTCTGTGTTCTAACCGAACAAGCAGTCATGTAGCACCTTAAAGACTAACAAAATACTACTATGTCCCCTTTTTATCTCGAGAGACGGTGGTTAGCGGCGGTGAGGATTTATGGGAAGTGTTTGAGTCTACAGCTTCTCTCATGGCTTATCTGTCCAATATTGGATTTGCATGATCAATCGCAATAACCATGTCAGTCTATTTCCAAATTCTTGAGTCAGAGAGTTTTCCCTTCCAAGATGAAGTTCTTTTGCATGACTCGCACATATACTATTGAAGGATGATGTGCCCTGTGGTAGCAATTGTCACCAGGTATTTTGATCTGCTGATGTAGATTCCCAGGAGTTTAGATCGATGTTGAAATTTTTCATGGCGTTTTTGCAGATAGCCTTGAATCTTAGCTTTGGTCTTCCTCTTCTTCTCATCCCACATGACAGTTCACCGAAGTGGATTTCTTTAGGAAGATGTTTGTCACCCTCATCTTCTCACATGACCAAGCCATCACACTCTTCTGCTATTGAGGATTGCTCTGAGGCTGGGTATGTCAGATCTTGACAGGACCTCTGCATTTGAAACTTTATCTTGCCAGTTGATATTCATAATTCTGCAGAGGCAGTGAAGTTGGAAGCTGTTCATTTTTTCTCCTGATTTGAGTAGGAGGTCCATGTCTCAGATCCATATAGCAGGATACTCAATACACAGGCTTGGTAGATTATTATCTTTGTTTTCACTGTCATTTTAGGATTGTTCCATGCTCATTTTGTAAGTCTGCCAAAAATAGTAGCTGCCTTCCTGTTTCTGATGTTCAGTTCTTTGTCCATGCATAGGTTTGAGGTGATGGTAGATCCAAGGTAACAGAATTTTTGAACCACATCTAGGTTACATCTACACTAGCATTCCTCTTTTGAAAGAGGCATGCAAATGAAGGAAACTGAAAATGCAAATGAGGCACAGATTTACATATCTGGCACCTCATTTTCATACTCTTCATTTGAAAGAGCTTCTTTCAAGAGAAGAAAAGCAGTGTAGATGCAGCTGTTTCAAAAGAAATCCCCATCTTCGAAAGAACCTTTCTTCCTATATTTTTTGAGGAAGAAGCGTTCTTTTGAAGATGGGGGTTACACTGTGTCTACACTGCTTTTCTTCTTTCGAAAGAAGCTCTTTTGAAAGAAGAATATGCAAATTAGATTCCAGATATGTAAATTTATGCCTCATTTGCATTTTCAATTTCCTGCATTTGCATGCCTCTTTTGAAAGAAGAATGCTAGTGTAGACATAACCCTAATGAGTTGTTATCCAGAATGACATTGGGTTGCTCAGGTGTACCTTGAGTGAATACAGCAGTTTTCTTCATGCTTACATCAAGGGAAAACAACTCGTAGGCTCTGGACTGTATCAGTGACTGTAGTGTGTCGTCATTATGAGTGACGAGGGCTGCATCATCTGCAAAGGGGAGTTCCATAATGAGGATTTCCTTGACCTTAGTTTTGGCCTTCGGTCTTGCCAGGTTGTAGAGAGAGCCGTCTAATCTTGTATTGAGAAATATATCGCGGTGTGAGTTTTGAAATACACAATTTAGTAGAACTGAGAAGAACATGCTGAAGAGAGTAGGGGCAAGAACACACCCTTTGACTCTGCTGTTCATCGCAAATGCTTCCAATGTAGATCCATCATATTGCATTATTGCTTTCATGTTTTTGTGAAAGGATGTTAAGAGCTTGAGTAGGGTTGGTGGGCAGCCAGTCTTGGTTAATACTCTGCATGGTCTTGATCTACTAACTGTGTTAAATGCCTTTGTTAAGTCCACAAATGCTATGAATAACAGCTTTTCTTGTTCTCTGCATATTTCCTGTAGTTGTCAAAGAGTGAAAATCATCTCCATTGTTGACCTGCCAGCCCTGAAGCCACACTGTGTTTCTGGATAGACTCAATCTGTGAGTTTTTGCAGGTGTCTGAATATGACACAGGCAAATGCTTTTCCTGTGACGCTCAGTAAAGAGATGCCTCTGTAGTTGTTGCATTCACCCTTTTGGCCTTTGTTTTTATAGAGAGTGATGGTGTTTGCATCCTTCATGTCATGTGGGACATCTCCCGCTCGCCAATATTTTAGCAGTAAGTTGTAGAGGAAGGGGATGAGCAGAGCCTTGTTTGCCTTCTGGACTACAGCTGGGATTCTGTTGTTTCCTGGCACTTTTCCATTGGAGAAAGCACCAAAAGCTTGATAAATTTCCTCCTCTGTAGGCTCTCCATCTACCTCAGACATTTCTGGAATGGTTGGGATGAGGTTGTCAAGTTCAGGTTGTATTGTACGCTCATGGGAATAATGACTTGAGTAGTGTTCCGCACATTTGGACATCTGCAGCTTTTTGTCTGTGATTACCTGTCCATTTAAATGCTTCAGTGGGATGGCTTTGGTAACGTTTTGTCTGAGTGCTTTCTTCAGTCCATCATAGATAGTTTTCAGGTTGCCCAAATCAGATGCTTTTTGAATATTAGAACACAGATCAGCCCAATACTTGTTCACACACCTGCCTGGGTTCTCTCTGAAAAACAGATCTTGTGTGTCGAAGTTGATCTCTTGTACTTTATGATGAGTTCTCTATGTTATTCAGATGTGTCTTGTGTTTTTCTTCGAGAAAAGGCCTAAGGATGTCAGCATTTTCATCAATCCAGTCTTTATTAGAGAATTTATGGCCGTGTCTACACGTGCCCCAAACTTCGAAATAGCCACACAAATGGCCATTTCGAAGTTTACTAATGAAGCGCTGAAATGCATATTCAGCGCTTCATTAGCATGCGGGCGGCAGCGGCGCTTTGAAATTGACGCGCCATGCTGCCGCGCGGTGCGTCCAGACGGGGCTCCTTTTTGAAAGGAGCCCGCCTACTTCGAAGTCCCCTTATTCCCATGAGCTGATGGGAATAAGGGGACTTCGAAGTAGGTGGCGTCCTTTCGAAAAGGAGCCCCGTCTGGACGCACCGCGCGGCGGCATGGCGCGTCAATTTCGAAGCGCCGCTGCCGCCCGCATGCTAATGAAGCGCTGAATATGCATTTCAGTGCTTCATTAGTAAACTTCGAAATGGCCATTTGCGTGGCCATTTCGAAGTTTGGGGCACGTGTAGACATAGCCTATGTGTTCCAAAGGCTGATTTGGCACATTCATATATTGCATCTCTCAGCGTGGATCATGTTTCATCAACCCTTTGCTGGTCAGGTTTGCGTTCCATTTTGTGAGTGAAGTCATCTGCAAAGACAGAGCATTTCAGCACATCTCTGGTACTGAGGGTATTGATCGTTGACTTTCTGCATTCCTTTGTCATACAGAATTTCTTTGGGATGATGTTCAATCTGCTGATGATCAGGGAGTGATTAGTGTTGCAATCTGCACTGTGGTATGTGCATGTAAATTTGATAGCATTGAGATGTTTCCTGCATGTCATTACAAGGTCAAGTTGATGCCAGTGACCAGATCTGGGATGGCACCATGAAATCTTATGACACTCTTTCAAGTTAAAGAAAGTATGAGTGATGCAAAGTCGATTCTGAGAGCTGAATTCAAGAAGCCTTTGACCATTTTCATTCATTTTCCCAATACCATGATGACTGAGGCAGACAGGCCAGAACTGATGGTCATGTCCAACTCTGTCATTGAATTTGCCAAGGATGTACAGTTGTTTGCCAGTTGGAAAGGAGTTGATGACTTTCTAAGATTAAAATAAAAGCCGTCCTTGTCTTCGGTGCACAACACCAATGTGAGTGCATAAGCACTGATGATGATATCCTGACTTGATGCAGAGCTTCATAATGCATTCCAATTCAGCTGTGGGCATATTGATAGATTTCAGCAGATTGTTCCAACCATCAAATCCAACTCTGTAGAAGCAGTGTTCCTCTGAACTCAACCCTTCCAGAAGAAAGTGTAGTTGGTTTCTTTCACTGTCCCAGAATCTGCTAGCCTAGTTTCCTGGACAGCAGCAATGTTAACTTTCAGTTTGTGTAGCTGTTGGTTCATGACTGCTGTTTTGTGTATTGAGTCCTTGTTCATAAGGTCATAGGCAGATTCAAGTCTCAGACACATGCTTTGTACGTTCCAACTACGGAGCTGGAGGCAAGTTGAGATATCATTTGTTTTATGGTGAGTACGTCATTTACATCTACTTTTAAATTTTTGGTCTGTCCCCATGCACCTAATGAGGAAAGCAGATGTGGCAGGTCAGCACCTTATTGATTGGGGGCTGCCCAGCTTGAGGCAGGTAGCAGCTGACCAGTGGAGTGCGATGACTCCTCCCACCAGTGAAAGTGACCTGTGGAGTCCTCCTCTTCGCCAACTGAGGAGGGCTTATAACCCGTAACTGCCACTTCCCATGTTGTTTCCAGGCTATCAGCAAGGACAGGGTGTCCTCTCCATTTCGCTCCCTCTTACATGCTGCATTGCCTGGGCTAGTGTTTGGAGCAAGGGCATTGCGCAAGCAGCTCTATCCCCCTGTCAGTCACCCCAGTTGAATTCAAAGGAAAGATCGAAGTCAGTACATTCGCAACTGAGGTGACTGCAAGGAGATGCCGGAAAGCAGGTTGGAAGAATCCTCCCTGCTAACTGCCTTAAGGTCTCCACTCCGGATTTTCTGTCTGGGTTTACGTCCATAGTCTTTGGACACCTGAACCTACCCACAAGGCAGTGGGGAATTTTCTGACAGGGTTGTCTTCCCTGGGGTGATGTAAGGAGTCATGCTCCCTTGGATACTGGTGACCAAATCATGGTTCATACACCATTTGGATTATCCAAAATAATCCAGGGACCCAAGTATCCCAAACCCTCATCTCATGAAGAATGAGGAGGAAGTAGCTTTGTTTGATGGCGATCTACATTTGCCATGCCACAACATTGTCATCGGGCACTTGTGATTTTTAGCTGGGACATCAGATGCCAACCAGTGCCCCATCACACCATGGTAATGTTGCTGTTGCTGATCTGCGGCTGCATATTTGCACAAAAAGGCACACCTATTTTGCAGCAAACCTCTCAGGACAGACTCCCTCCTATCCATGGCCTGGACACATAACAGGTAGCATGCAGCTCTGCTCCCCTGTGTTTACCTGGGACCCTCAGAACATAATAATAATAATAACAACAATAACAACAGTAATTTTGCACGGACGATGATAGGATAGAGCAGTCGTGGCTATCTCTAGACTACCACTTAAGCCATCAAAACTCATGTCACTCAGGAGCTGCGTCTACACGTGCACGCTACTTCGAAGTAGCGGCAGTAACTTCGAAATAGCGCCCATCACGTCTACACGTGTTGGGCGCTATTTCGAAGTTGAAATCGACGTTAGGCGGCGAGACGTCGAAGTCGCTAACCCCATGAGGGGATGGGAATAGCGCCCTACTTCGACGTTCAACATCGAAGTAGGGACGTGTAGACGATCCGCGTCCCGCAACATCGAAATAGCGGGGTCCTCCATGGCGGCCATCAGCTGGGGGGTTGAGAGATACTCTCTCTCCAGCCCTTGCGGGGCTCTGTGGTCACCGTGGGCAGCAGCCCTTAGCCCAGGGCTTCTGGCTGCTGCTGCTGCAGCTGGGGGTCCGTGCTGCATATACAGGGTCTGCAACTAGTTGTTGGCTCTGTGTATCTTGCACTGTTTAATGAAAGTGTGTCTGGGAGGGGCCCTTTAAGGGAGCGACTTGCTGTTGAGTCCGCCCCGTGACCCTGTCTGCAGCTGTGCCTGGCTCCCTTATTTCGATGTGTGCTACTTTGGCGTGTAGACGTTCCCTCGCTGTGCCTATTTCGATGTTGGGCTGAGCAACGTCGAAGTTGAACATCGACGTTGCCAGCCCTGGAGGACGTGTAGACGTTATTCATCGAAATAGCCTATTTCGATGTCGCAACATCGAAATAAGCTATTTCGAAGTTGGGTGCACGTGTAGACGTAGCCAGGATGTAATTATTCCACACCCATGAGTGACATAAGTTATGCTGGCATAAGCAGTAGTGTTCACGGGGTGGGAACCTTGTTTCTAGTCAGGGGCCACTGACCTGCAGACAAATCAATCGGGAGTCACACATGTGACTGACAAAAAAAAAAAAAGAGCTCAGTCTGGGGTGTGAGAATAGGTAGGAGGAAGTGTGCAGGAGGGTTTGGGGTGTGGAGTCTGGAGGGGAGGAGTCAGAAGCGGGTGTAGGTGGGGAGTGTGGATGGGAGGGGGTGGAGCATTTGGATGCAGGGTTTGGGAGGGAGCAGAATGGGGGTGAAAGAGGGCACAGGGTCTGGGCGACGGGGAAGCACTTACCTGCTCATCCCTGGATGCACATGACTCTGCTCCCCCTCCCTCTGCTTCCAGGTACCGCCCTCCACTTCTCCGATTCACTGGAGTTCCTGCCAATCAGAGCAGTGGGAGGAAACTCCAGACAGGCTCCTTCTCCCTTCCCCTGGCTGGGGGAACAGCAGCAAGCAGCAGTGGAGCCTGGAGCCACTTCTTGTCCCCTCCTCCCCTGCCCCCAGCACAGCCTGCTGTCGGGAGCCTGACTGCAGCTGCCTGATCCAGCCCACGAGGTTGGGGGCTCCAAACCTGCCCCCCCACTGTGGGCTGGATGCTATGGAGGGGAGCCCCAAGCTTCAGGGTCTGGACCCAAATGAGCCACAGTCCAGATTCAGACTGAGGGCCAGGGGTTCCCCACCCCTGCTGTCAGATCTCTACGGTAGATAGTCACTTCAATGGCTGTCACATCCACCAAGCCAAATCCTGAAGACCCCTTACTAGCAACTGCAGGAATATGAGGCAGGTAATACAAAAGTCATTGTACTAATCATAGTATGCAACACTGAAAGTCACAACTAGGAAAAAATAAACATTGTTTTTTCCTCCCCAGTGTCTGTTTAGGACTACACCTGTTTTCATGTATATTACAGTTTGGGAAAGTAGGTGAATGGCTTGTTTGTGCACAGAGAGGAAAGCTCCATAGAATCCTTAGCCAGATTCTGATTTCATGTAGGATTTACACCAAGAAAGTAAGAGCAATTTTGAAGGTGATGGTTAAGATCTGGAAAAGCAAAGTGATTAGCTTAGGAATGAAGCTGAGCCTCATGAAAATGTGTGTATTCAGTAGCATGTTGTACAGCTGGGTGATAACGAAAGATGTGAAGAGAAGGATATTTGCATTTGGGAGGAGCTGTTATAGAAATATCCTGAGAATAGGACAGATGCAGGAAGTCACCAATGAGGAATTATATAGGAAGATACAACCGAAAGAGAACCTACTGCAGAAGGTTGTACAGTGGAAGTTACAGCTATTTGAGCATATCTGCAGAGTGAACAATAAGCAAGAAGTTAGGACCCCAATATTCAGCACAATGGATGGTTCAAATAGGAGAGGAAGACCCCACAGAGGATGGGTAGGTGATATAGTAGATTGGTGCAGAGCTAGTCTACAGAAACTAAGCCGCTCCACACTGGAGAGAGAAAGATGGAAGGAAATAGTGAGGGAGACATCAGCACCAGTGGGCTCTGAGCCTATGGTGATTGTTGATGATGAAGTAAGAGCAAAAGTGAGCTCCTAGGCTTCAAGCAAACAGACCAAGGTTATTTAAGGTGTAACTCCCCTGGTTTCCCATGGAGTTCCATCAAGAGAAATGTGGTACTTGGTTTTCTTTCAAAGATTTGTGTGCCCCAGCAATCTGGCACCCGCTGATATTTCCCACCAGCGTATAAGCCCTCAGGCAGAGGCAGATAATGTTGAGCTGTTCACATTTGATTTTATTACCTCCTCCTCCCTGCATTCATCTACCTCACTAGTTAAAACATGTCCATATTGATTTTAGTTCTTAATGATCAGCCTCATAAAAATCACGGTGTTTTCCTGTTTGCTTCTAATTATGATTTTAATCACTTTGAAATTTGAACTTTTAAGTGTCCTTGTCACACAAGGCATATAAACTGTGTGACAGGATTTGCTGAGAGAGATCAATGACTTGCTTGCGATGCTGAGCAAAAATATAGAAAATAGAAAAAACAGAAAAGATTACATGGACGTATATGATGTGCAACTGTGCCTTATGATAGTGACTTGACCCCAGCGTCACTGTCTGTACATTATGGGATCTTACTTTTCATGATGATTGTCAACCATACAGCCCAGACATAAAGCTTTACAAAGCAATTACGAAGTACATGTAATACCCCAGGACTAATTTACCCTTCACTGAAAGGCAATCACTCCTTAGGTAGAAGACCTCACACTTCAGAGAGGGACCAATAACACTAAATATCTTAGGACAGAATGTTAAAAAATACCTTGTCTAATTGAAATTAGAGAGAGGAATTTAGGTAGGTTAAAAGTAATTATCCAACTAGAGTTAGGTCAGGATACCAGGGTTAACTCTCCACTTACAGCAGAGCATCAGGGGGTCTGTAATGATTGCATGCAAAGAATACCATTGTTTTGCATCTTCTCTGAAAGATAGCTTCCCCCAGCAGCCTGACACCTGACAGCAGGTCAGAAGATTGTTTTTTCTGCAGAAAATTTGGATGAAAAATTCAAAGTGTTTTCATCAAAAGGCGTGAAGAACCCTAAACAGAAAGTTTCTGAACAAAACAATGGTTCCAACACCAAAAAGCTTTATTTTGCTTGTTCTTCTTACAAATTACTCTGTTTTTTTCTACAGAGGAGTCACTTTATGTGAAAAATTTACATTAGTCACAAATCCACTTTCCTGCAAACAGTTTCAACAGAAATTTTTTGACCAGCCCTAATACGGGTGAATTTTTTTATCCTAGTTCAGAGGAGGGAGAGCCACCTAGTGATCCACCAGCACCACCTCCTGCAGCATAAAGCTTTTAGGGGTTTGGTTGGTTTGGGGATGGGGGAGTGGAGTTGGTATATTCATATCCACTTCCTTGCTGGCCAGTTTTATGGCAGAGGATTGCCCCAACATAAGACATCGTTCTTTACTTCCAGGGAGAGAATGAATCTAAAAAGGTAATTTTGATATTTATGAAGAGTTCAGTTAAGTGAACAGTAAAAATGTAGGAAACTTGTCATTTTGGTTCTTCTGTATGGATACAGTGAGGACCTTATTCTCCATCACCTTGTGCCATATGCTGCTATTTACAGCTTGGCAAAGGGATGTGAAATGAACCAGAGCCGGATCAGAGGGAAGTCATGGCATAATGTGGGGAATCAGGCTCCACTGCTGACTTTCCCAAAATTTTTCTGTGCAGGGAGATATGGGTTGAAGGAAACACAGACTTTGCAGCCTTTGAGGAAAAAAGGCTCAAGCAGTCAGTACAGTTGCTGGTTAGCCCAATGTAAAAATGGAATCAGTATTACCCCAGGAATAAAATTGTTGCCTTCAGCCAACACGCGTTCAGCTCCAGTGACCCAAAAAAATAAAGCTCCCTGCAGTTCAGAGACAAAGGTTCAAACGTCTTCCCTTGTCAACCTGCCAGCACAGCCTCTCAAATTTACTTATATTTACGCTGTCTTGGTGACTCAAGTGTCTGCTGTCAGTTAGCCTTGATAACCCAAAAGGTGTGTCCTGCAGGTGAGATGAGGATGTTGATAAACCTAATCTCAGGTAGGTGGGACATCACTGGCTGTTTCTGATGCAGGGGTTGGAAATAAGCTGGTTGAGGTTTGCCAGGGTTGGCCCTTGGCAGGCTGCTGGCAGTTTATTTCCATGCCCATCCACAGGTACAGATGCTTGCAGCTCATGTTGGCTGTGGATTGCCATTCCTGGCCAATGTCAAGTGGACCAGGTTGAGATGTCACAGTTGGACTTGTACCTGGAAGGTCTGTTGTACACAGTGGAGCCAACAACCTTACCAGGCCCCTGGACAAGGCAGAAGTGGGGGTGCCTAGTTCACACCCCTGGAAGAGGTGAGGCCCTGTCCAGAAGGGACAAGACTGGGACAGACAGCCCTCAGCACCAGCACTGCCTGGACTGTGCCTCATCCCCACCACCACGAGCTCTCAGCGCTGCCTAAAGCACACTGCACCATGCTCCGGCTGTGGTCTAAAGGGCCCAGAGCTCACAGGAGCAGCAGTGGCAACCAGGAGCTCCAGGACCTTTTGTATCACCAAGCCCCCTTTGCCCCTCCACCCACTGTCCCCATCCTGGTTGTACACCTACAGACTGTGTGTGACTCAGCAGGAGGGCTGAGTCATAGGAAATATCATCATCATGGATAAGCGTGGGCTCAGCACCCATTGGTGTCTGATGCCTCGCTCACTATTTCCTTCCACACAGAAAATCTGCTCAAGAAATTTAACTATTATGGCTCACAGAATCATAGAATCATAGGGCTGGAAGGGACCTCAGGAGGTCATTTAGTCCAGCCCCCACTTCAAGCAGGATCAACCCCCAAACACAGAGAAGCTGAGAGTGCAAGGTGCACAAACACCCAGCCACCAGGGATGCTCACCTGAGGTGACTGGCCCTGTTACACTGGCCAAGACAAGGCTTAAACAAGTAGTTTGCCAGCATCAGAATGCTTGGGCCATGAAGCTCATGGGTTAAAGACAAACTTCAATTTTTAAATAAATCTTTATTCCCTGTGTGTTTTATGATATTCCGTAAAGCAAAATAGCTTTGTACTTGGTCTGACCATGCAAACACTTAAGCACTTAGAGAGAAAGGATGGTCTGTTTATCAAGCTGATGGCCAGGGTCTCAGGAAACCCTAATTCAATCGCTAAGTCTACTTGCTTGGCTTTGGGTGAGTCACTTAATTTACCTGCTGCCTAAATTCTTCCATATGTACAACTGGAGGCCCTGTGAGCAGAGCTGTGCATTATTCTTAAAGTTTGTCTCTTCCACCACCAGTAAAAGATAGTCCCTCACTCACCTTGTGTCTCCTGTTGAAACAATACTTCTGTACCTTCCAGGGATGTTCTGAGGATAAAATGAACCAACAATTGTGGTTGTTAGATAGGATGGTAATGAGAGCAATATAAGTGCTGAAAAAGATACTCGTGCTTAACTTCAAATATTATGACTTCTACATACACAACCAACTCAGAATTGCCATTTTATTTTATATTGGCATTATACAATATAAGTAGCTACACAAGGTGAGAGGCAGAAAAGAATCAGAAGGATTCAGTCAACATACAGTTTTCTTTTCAAGGAGGCATTTCCCTTGTTTCCAGTTGGGTAGGGTTGCTGAAACCAATGTGGTGCAGGAGCTGGTGAAACTCTCAGTTTATTATTCCTGTGTTGCCGGGAAGTGGGGTGTATGCTCACCAGCTTCTGAGCTCCTACAGGGGTGCTCAGCCCCACGAGCATGCTCAACTAGAAAAGGAGGCTGTGTCCCCACCTCCTGACTATCCCCAGGCCCCAGGCCCTGGAGGGGAGCTCACAGTTAATAACAACATGCTCCTGCCACAGGCAGCATAGCCCAGTCGCTAGAGTCAATATGAAAGCTCCCTTTCCTCAGGGCAAGGCAGCCTACTGGCCAAAGTCAATATCAATGGGTGTTGATCCCTGCTTGCGGTTGCTGGGCCCTGTCAGTGGTGGAGTGATCCACCACTAACTTGACAGGGAATCTCTCCAAAGCACACTGTATTCCCCGGGCCACTTCTGACCAGTCATCTTTGGCTCTTCCTTCCTGACTGGGGGCACCTCCTGTTGTTCCCTGCTGACTGGCCTCCTCATCTTGGTACATTGGTGGTGGGTCCTCCTCAGGAGCTCTTGCACAATCTCCTTCCTCCCTGAATGAGGTGGTCCACAGGACTTTATACCTGGCCTCCAGCAGGCGCATGCCCAGCAAGCTTGTTGAGGCGGGGCCTTGTTGGCCAGATGAGTAAGATTAACCATCTCTGCCCCAGTGCAGGGTTGGCACACCACATCACATCATGGAAACCACCACAGAGGCCAGCTGCCTGATGATAAATATCTTCAAATCACACACGGATCACCCCCAGGAGATTTCCTGGTCGAGATAGGCATGTGCTTGCTGGACAGATGTCACCCATTTGAACAATGTGCATGTTTCTGGCAGTTAAGCCATTTTCTACCACTTAGAAGTGGTTAGTGTAAGCCACTTTCATTGGCCCACACTGGATCTTGTGCCATTGCCTAAAAATTCTCCCCTGGCTCTTGGCTTCTTAACAACCTATAGGGCCATAGCTGGGGGTCAGAACTGGGAGCTGCTGTTCTCTCTTCTCATTGGCTACGTCTACACGTGCACCCAACTTCGAAATAGCTTATTTCGATGTTGCGACATCGAAATAGGCTATTTCGATGAATAACATCTACACGTCCTCCGGGGCTGGCAACGTCGATGTTCAACTTCGACGTTGCTCAGCCCAACATCGAAATAGGCACAGCGAGGGAACGTCTACACGCCAAAGTAGCACACATCGAAATAAGGGAGCCAGGCACAGCTGCAGACAGGGTCACGGGGCGGACTCAACAGCAAGTTGCTCCCTTAAAGGGCCCCTCCCAGACACACTTTCATTAAACAGTGCAAGATACACAGAGCCAACAACTAGTTGCAGACCCTGTATATGCAGCACGGACCCCCAGCTGCAGCAGCAGCAGCCAGAAGACCTGGGCTAAGGGCTGCTGCCCACGGTGACCACAGAGCCCCGCAAGGGCTGGAGAGAGAGTATCTCTCAACCCCCCCAGCTGATGGCCGCCATGGAGGACCCCGCTATTTCGATGTTGCGGGACGCGGATCGTCTACACGTCCCTACTTCGATGTTGAACGTCGAAGTAGGGCGCTATTCCCATCCCCTCATGGGGTTAGCGACTTCGACGTCTCGCCGCCTAACGTCGATTTCAACTTCGAAATAGCGCCCAACACGTGTAGACGTGACGGGCGCTATTTCGAAGTTACTGCCGCTACTTCGAAGTAGCGTGCACGTGTAGACGCAGCTATTGTGTGATAAAAGAAAGGCTGTTGTCATCATCAGCCAGCAAATAACTACTTTGTTTTATGATAAATTAGAACAGTTCACTCAGTTTAATGAGGAACCTTTCCATCCCTGTGCTGTAATGAGTACTGTACAACTGGATCTCTGTATCCATCAAGGACATCACAATGGAAGAGACTCTTCAAGAATAAAATGTGAAACAGGTTTCTGTTGCATTGCTATGCCACTGTTCTGTTATCTGCTCACCTGCAGCACTAACAAGACATAGATGCTGATGGCTAATCAGTGGTTGACTGCTTTGGCTGTTTGCATAGAAGAAGGTCGAGTGTTTCTCCCATCAAAGCACCGTTTCATGCATGTGCAAAGCAAAACCCCGGAAGAGCAACCCTGAGTGGGTAGTATAGATTTAGCCTTAGCTATTCTTTAATTCTCACTTTAGCTAGGTAGCCTAACATTATAGCACGGTAGACATAAAAGGAAAACATCTTGGACAGCAGGTTGTTTTTATATGCACTGCAGCTTTTGTCAATCCTTTTCAATATTCTTCTTATGTACTACCCTGGCGGTGGAAGAACATGGATACAGATTCTGATTCTGCACTCCTTGGAGTCGGTGAGAAAGCTTCCATTCACTACAATGGGCACAAGATTGGGGCTATGCAGTCCTACAGAGACAAATGCAGCTAGATAACATGTTGATAGTATTAGTAAATCAAAGGGACTCACCATTGGCCTCAGTCCCACAAACTCTTGTGAATAAAAAAATAATTCAGAACACCTACTTAATACTCCTTTAAAGTGCGACTTCATTCTTGAGCCCCATTACCATTAAACTCATCTTAGATGTAATCACTCTAATTCAGGGATATTTGTTCTTCTTCTTTTCCTCCTGGAACTCTTATTTTTAGTCAGTCCTAAATAGAAGTGAAACAGATTAAAAATCTTGCTAAACCCACTCTGCAGCAGTTACTCAATGTAGCAGATGAGTTTCACCCTCATCTGCTGATCCACCATCCCAGCCCCAAGGCAAGAATGGTGCCCCATCTGTCAGCATGCAAATATGTTTGGTATGTTCAGTAAAGCAGGGTGGGGGGGCGTGGAATGAGGAGCGGGGGCAGAGCAGAAGACCTGATGTTGCTTTAATGTGATTTTGCTTAAGGCTTCTTATGACACGTTTCCAAGAAAACAAAAGAGTGGTCCAGATAGATGTTTTGGAACCAGAGAACACATCTTGCAAAACTTTTGACACTCCCCTGACATACAGCAATCCTGAAAAAAAAAAAGCCCATAAAAAACCACCTGTGAGTTTCTGAAACCCAGATGTAAAACAGCCTAAGGCCTTTCTGTTAATTGTGCCTCATCTGAAATGTAAATTTGTCTTCTGCTCATAGGAGCCTAGCATTCCCTTGCTTATGATTAAAGACAATTTCTCATGAATCATGACTCACTGAACAGATCATGGAACAATACTTCTGCTGCCTATGCTAATGTCATAATATTTGTCTATTTTTCTTGTCATTTTATTCAATATTTTGTGCCACGTTTGTACACTGACACAGTGATAGGCCAGGTGATAGGCCAGTGGTAGCCATTAGGGCTCTGGACAGGAACTTAGGAGATCATACTTCTGTTTCCAACTTTGCCACTGTTTTGCCAGGTGACCTCAAGTGATGCCAGATCTATACTAGATCTTGAAGTCAACTGTAGATATGCAATTCCAGCCACAGCAATTGCATAGGTGGGATTGACTAACCTCCAGCCAACTTACCTTGACGCTCTCACTGAGGGATATCAATGGGAGAAACTCTCCCCTCTGTCTCCCTAACTCCTCATGAGATTGAGGAGTACAGGAGCTGACTGTTGATGCCTGGTAGTTCTATTTCATATGGCCCTGCTAGCATGTGAACTGAAACCCTGAAAGATCCACCCCAACCGGGTCAGTCTTCCAGGTAGAGAGGACATACCCTGAATATCTTATTCAATGTGTCTGTATTTCCCTACCTGTAAAATGGAGATAATGACCCTGCCCTCCTTCATATAAGAGCTATACATCATTTACAGAAGCGCTGGTGGAATCTTCCACACCATAATTAAAAAAAAAAATTATCTGGATACTCACAGGACAGAAATCGGATCATAGAAATTGGAAATGGAAAAGACTTTTAAAACGCCTCCCACAAGTGCAGGACAACATCTCCATTCTTTCCTTTCCCACTCTTACCACACGATGGTGTCATATCAAACTGATTGACATGTTTATTAAGTGAATGTTTGCAAACAAGTTTAAAGTGCAGGTTTCAATAGTGGTGAAGTTCATAGGGTATCTGGGGGCAGATTTTTGGTATGGGGTGAGGGTGGGTGCACACATTACATTGCATTAATGTATGCATTAACTGACTGCATGCCCTTATGCCACATTACATTGTGTATCCCTGGGGAGAGGGGGGGCAAGAGATGACCCGTGCATAGAATAAACCTACATCACCCAGAATACAAATTGTGCCCCGGTGGCTAGCGAGTAACATATGTAAATTCTGGTGGAAGGTGGGAGGGAAGTGGGTTAGTGGGGGAGTTAAAGCAGGTGGTTTACTGAAATACCCATAGAATATACGGGAGAGGGCAGTGCCCTGGATTTAGGTAAGTATATGTTTTTGGTAAGCCAGTGAATATTTGTTAGTGAGGTGCTTTCCTGAAACAGTAGGAATTCAGGAATTCAGAATTTAGTAGTTTAGACGATGTCATTAAGGTTTGTGTGCGCCCACAATGTGCCCCATCTCCCGTGCCCCAGTGGGTCTGTGGGGAAGTAAATACAGAATTGCCCAGGAGATGAAGCCTGGGCACTACACTCAGGTCTGGCCCTTGTCAGGGTTTCTGTGGAGCCCATGGCTGCTCGGGGAGTGAAGGCAGATGCATTTCATCCTGGTCAAAAGTTTTGATAATTGATTGTGTGTATGTGAGCAACAAGGCTGGCAGATTTGCTGGGCCCTGGGCAAGTTTGGGAGAGGGGCTGTGCACTCCCAGAAGGGGCGGGGTCTCAGGCAGAAGGGGCGGGGTGGGGACAAGAACACTCCATAGCTACGTCTACACGAGGACGCTACATCGAAATAAGCTATTTCGATGAATAGCGTCTACACGTCCTCCAGGGCTGGTGCCGTCGACGTTCAACGTTGACGTTGGGCAGCACTACATCGAAGTAGGCGCTGCAGGGGAGCGTCTAGACACCAAAGCGGCCCACATCGAAATAAGGATGCCAGGAACAGCTGCAGACAGGGTCACAGGGTGGACTAGCACTTCCGGGGCAACAGCAAGCCACTCCCTTAAAGGGCCCCTCCCAGACACACTCAGCCTGCACAGCACGCGGTCTGCACAGCCACGGGCACGCACACCCCGTCGAAGCAGTATGGACCCCCAGCAGCAGCAGCCAGAGGTGCTTGCCCGGCTCAATCCACCTTTTATTCGTGGAAGAGGAGCTGCCCCCGGGGAAGAGGAAGCAGCCCCAGACCTTGCTGCCCTCCGACCACGCCCCCACTGCACACGCCGCCGGCTGTGGAGCTACCCCACAAGCACGGACTGGTGGGAGCGGCTTGTGCTCGGCGAGTGGGACAACGACCGCTGGCTCCAGAATTTCCACATGAGCCAACAGACATTCCTGGAGCACTGCCAGTGGCTCACCCCTGCCTTACGGCACCAGGACACCCCCATGCGATGCGCCCTCACCATCGAGAAATGGGTTGGCATCCCTGTCTGGAAGCTGGCCACTCCAGACAGCTACCAATCCGTAGGGCAGCAGTTTGGCGTGGGCAAGGCCACCGTCGGGGCTGTCCTCATGGAGGTAAGAGGACTCGAGGGGGGGGGAGTCCGAGGGGGGGAGCCCGGGAGGGGGGAGCCCAGGGGTGGAGGGCCAGACACACCCTGCACACCCCTCACTGGTGCTCTCTCATGTCCTTCCCCTGCAGGTCGTCTGTGCAATCAATGCCCTGCTGCTCCACAGGCTCATGCGGCTTGGGGACCCGGATGCTGCCATCGCGGGGTTTGCCAGCCTGGGCTTCCCAAATTGCTTTGGGGCTCTGGATGGGACCCATATCCCCATCCGTGCCCCGGAGCACAGTGAAGGACGCTTCATCAATAGGAAGAGATACCATTCCGTGGTCCTCCAGGACTTGGTGGACAGCCGGGGCCGCCTCTTGGACATTTATGTTGGCTGGCCTGGCAGCACCCACGATGCCCGGGTGTTCAGAAATTCGGGCCTGTGCTGCCGGCTGGAGGCAGGGACCTACATCCTCCAGAGGGAGATCCCTGTGGGGGACACCACCATGCTCCTCTGCGTCGTCGCATACACGGCGTACCCCCTCCGGCCCTGGCTCATGCACCCTTACACAGGCCATGTCACAACCAGCCAGGAGCAGTTCAACACACGCTTGAACCATGCGCGCCAGGTGGTCGAGCGCACTTTCGACCGCCTCACAGGGCGCTGGAGGTGTCTCCTCACCCGCCTGGATGCAGGCCTCCCCAACATCCCCCAGGTTGTGGGCACGTGCAGTGCACTCCACAACCTGGTGGAGGGCAAGGGAGAGGCCTTCTTGCAGGTCTGGGCTGTGGAGGCTGGCAGGGCCGACGTGCAGCCACCCACTGCCCCCAGTCGCCAGGTCGACCCCGAGAGGATCCGGGTCCAGGAGGCCCTGCAGGCCCATTTTGACCAGGCTGCGGGGTGAATGCTGGCAGGCCACCGACTGCACCCCCACATCCTCCACAACACTCCCTGCCCCCACGCCCACACCACAGAGCACCCAAGAGCACGCCCCCCCTGCAAACTTTTCTGGCAAATAAATGGACATGTTGTTTGTAACCAAAGAGTGCATTCTCTTATTAATAATAAATATATATATAAAAAGGGGGGAACTATTCACATGGGGGGCCAGGAAGTAGAACAGAACAGGGGTCCAACACAAACTATTTACAAATGGGGGATATGTACAAAGGAGCGGGGGGCCACGTTCTCGGCCCCACACCCCTAATGTCTGGCGCCTGGGGTTGGAGGGCACGACCCTCGCCTCGGCCGGAGCCCTGGCGGAGGCTGGGTGGGGGCCGGGTGAACTGGCCAATATGGCCGGCCAGTGTCTGCAGGCCCCAGGTCCCCCTCGGCGGCAGGCCCCAGGGTGGCGGACGGCGGTGGGACGGCGGTTGGAGCGGCAGGCGGCACGGCATGAGGGGCCAGGTGTTCCGCTATGCGCTCGAAGGTGCTCATGAAGGCCCCCCAAGCCTTCTGGCGCCAGGCCAGTGCTCACTCTTGTAGCTCCAGCCGCCGCTCCTCCACCCGCAGGCGCTGCTCCGACACCTCCAGCTGATGCCGGAGGGTCGTGAACAGCTGGGGGGTCCGTGGCCGTCCTCGGGTGGCTCCACCGTCGGCCCTATCCTGGGGCTGGTCGATGCTCTGCTGAGGGGCTGGCCGGCTGGGATGGTCCCGGTGGGCTCTCCGGGACCACGGACACCTCGCCAGCGCTCTCCAGGCCCTCCGATGGTACAGCTGAGGAACACGGGGGGGGGAAGAAGAGTGGAGACAGCCATTAGTGTGGGCCCTGACCTGTGGCCCTTGTCCCCCCACCCCTCTGCTGCTAGTTCCCCATCCCCGTCCCCAGGAGATGTTGCTGCTGCTGATGGGTGTCCCCCCACCCCCCGGGGACCGTAGCTTCCGCTCCCCCCCATCCCCAGGGATGGGGCATGGCACTGTTGTGCTGGGGGGCAGGGGCTGATGCACTCTTCTGAGGGACATGCCACTGCTGTCCTTGGGGCCATGGTCATCTGGGCATGTGGAGGGCCCTGGTCATGTCCCTTGTCCCCACCCCTTAACCCCAGGGGTGTGCACCGGGGGGGGTACATACCTGACAGTCCACTCCCACGGTTGGGGGACACCCACTGGGTGGACGCCCTGCTGGAGCTCTGGGACAGGAGGGCAATCCAGAGCCCCCCGTCGCTGGAGGAGTCCCCCTCTCCTCCTCTGGCATCCCGGGGTGGGCTCCTGGGGGGGGGCCCTGGGGTGCAGGGCTTGCCTCCGGGGTAGACTCCATCTCCGGGGCCTGCTGGGGCTCATCAGCCGATGTGTCAAGAGTGGCCGGGGGGAGGAGGTGTACTGGGGGCCCAGGATGGCCCTGAGCTCCCTGTAAAAGGGGCAAGGGGCGGGGGCGGCCCCAGATCAGCTGGCCACATCCCAGGCCCGGGCGTAACCCTGCCGCAGCTCCTTAACCTTACTCCTGACATTGTTAGGAGTGCGGGCAGGGTGACCCCGGGCAGCCAGGCCCTCGGCCAGCCGAGTGAACGCATCCGCGTTCCGCCTCTTTCTCCCCATTACCTGGAGCACCTCCTCCTCGCTCCAGAGCCCCAGCAGGTCCCGGATCTTGGCCTCCATCCAGGAGGGGCCCCGCTGCCTCTTCCCTGGCTGGCTGGCTGGCTGGGCGCCCTGGCTCCCCTTTGTGGTGGGTGCCCTGGGGGTGCCTGGGGGGCTGGCGAGTGGCCATCGCTGCAGGAGTGGTGGGTTGGGGCTGCAGAGAGACGTGCAGGCTGGCCGCATGGCAGTGCTGCCACCTGCACGCTCTCTCAGCTTCCTGCACAGGAACGCAGGGGGTGGGGAGCTTTAAGGGGCTGCTGCACGCGGCGACCATAGAGCTCAGGGGCTGGAGAGAGCGTCTCCCAACCCCCCAGCTGATGGCCGCCATGGCGGACCCCGCTCTTTCGATGTTGCGGGACGCGGATCGTTTACACGTGCCCTACTTCAACGTTGAATGTCGAAGTAGGGCGCTATTCCCATATCCTGATGGGGATAGCGACTTCGACGTCTCGCCGCCTTACGTTGATTTCAACTTTGAAATAGCGCTCACCACATGTAGACGTGGTGGGCACTATTTCGAAGTTGGCACAGCTACTTCGAAGTAGCCGGCTCATGTAGATGCGGCTCATACTGCACTCCCCGCCTCAGGGCAGGCTGTGGGCAGCGATTTAAAGGGCCAGGCCTCTGGCCACCACCACTCCTGTGGCAGTGGCAGCAAGGACCGTGAGCTCCAGCCTGATTGAATCACTAGGTCCTGATCCCTTCCCCCACCCCCCACCCTCTACCCCGCTGGCAGTCCTGTATGTGAGCATGGACGGCCGTAATTAAAGTAGCCCCAAATTGGAATAAGGAAAGTCTCTTCCATCCCAGACTACTGAAAGGAATCATGGCGAGGTGCATGAGTTGTGTGCTAGGATCAGATGAGAATACCTCACATAGGTATTTCCTGTGCTCAGTAAGGCAATGGAAAAGATGATGGTGCTTGGTCTTTCTCTGCTTCGTATGAGACAGTGCAATGACACCTGACTGTAATCAGAGCAGAGGTGGAAGTAAGGAGGTGTGCCCCAGAGCTAATTTTTTTAGCCTTTCCCTCTGCTCCCCATGTGTATGATATCACTCCCACACAGACACCAGCCTCCACTCTCTTTTGTATGCAGCTACACACGCAAATGCCTTTCACTCCATTCTTTCAACGTGGAAAGTCCTGCTTGAATTGATAGACACCTGAAAACCTTTCTTCAAGTGGTAGCTAAAATAAACTATCAACTGATCATGGATGGAAAGATGGCAGGTGGGAATGTTGATATTATTAACATTCCCTCTTATAGCTATTAAAAAGTGGCTTGAAGCCCATTAGCTATGCAGATAGCCAGTTATGTGTTCCTAATATTTTTATCTTCATTCATTCTCCATTCACTCTGTTAAACTAGTTTGCTGCATCTTAATTAGTAAAATAAACTTCCAATCCATACTGTGGCCTCTCAACACTACTGTAATACAACCAGAAGTCCTATGGCATGTTATAGACTAACAGATTTTTTGGAGCATAGGCTTTCATGGATAGAGACCCACTTCATCAGAGATGCATGTGGGTCTTTGCCCATGAAAGCTTATGTTCCAAAAAATCTGTTAGTCTACAAGGTGCCACAGGATTTCTCGTTGTTTTGGCAGATGCAGACTAACACGGCTACCCCTCTGATACTATAATACAAATAACATAGGAGAGGGCCTGACCCCAAAGACCATAATATTTCTAGTATTGTGCTTGTATGTACCAGTGACTTCAGGGTACAGCTGTTTGGCAGAATTGCCTAAGGCATTGAATAGTCGCTTACGCTCATGGTGCTATATAAAAATTGCCACTTGTTTGTAATTAAATTTGGATGAAAATGGTGTTTCTCTTTCACTTTGTTGGTGGCATGTAACAGCACTTTTATATGATGATCTTATAAACCAGCCTAGCCCACACGTCACTGCACCCCAAAGAAAAACCTCAATGATCCATTCAATAGGCTAGGCAATGTTAACAAGGCAAAGGCTGTCAGATCAACTAAGCACATAATAAATTTACTAGACACTTTTTAAAGTGTAACTTCATGTAGACTTGCTGTGAGTAAAAACAAACTAACAAAACTATCAAAACAGAAAAGCAGTAAAGTAGCACTTTAAAGACTAACAAAATAATTTATTAGGTGATGGGCTTTTGTGGGACAGACCCACTTCTTCAGACCATAGCCAGACCAGAACAGACTCAATATTTAAGGCACAGAGAACCAAAACAGTAATCCAGGTTGACAAATCAGAAAAAAAATGATCAAGGTGAGCTATTTTTTTTCTGATTTGTGAGCCTTGATTACTGTTTTTGGTTCTCTGTGCCTTAAATATTGAGTCTGTTCTGGTCTGGCTATGGTCTGAAGAAGTGGGTCTGTCCCACGAAAGCCCATCACCTAATAAATTAGTTAGTCTTTAAAATGCTACTTTACTGCTTTTTTGTTTTGGTAGTACATAGACTAGCACGGCTTCCTCTCTGTTACTAACAAAACTAGTCACCCTGTGATGGAATCACTGTATTTGTACAACCTTGGCAGCAGCAGTTCTCAAATTTCATGGTACTGTGACCCCCTTCTGACAACAAATATTACTACACAGCCCTGGGGGAAGGGAGAAGCAGAAGCCTGAACCCGATTGCCCTGAGAGGGAGGGGGGCAAAGCCTGAGCCCCAACACAGTGGGTGACAGAGCCACCCCTCAAGAGCTTCAGCTCTGGGTTATGGGTCTATAACCTGAACCCCACTATCCCGGGCTGAAGTTAAAGCCTGAGCCCCACTGCCCAAGCTTGGAACTTGGTCCGGGCAGTGGAGCTTCGCTTTCAGCTTCATCCCTAAGCCTAGCAAGTCTAACAGCAGCCCTGGCAACCTCATTAACATGGCGTCATGATCTACTTTGGGATCCTGACTGACAGTTTGAAAACCACTGCTAGTACCATAGGTGCTGATGTAAAGCTGAAGCTGCTAGTGCTCCAATTACAGAAATAAATGGTGTGGAAGAAGCTCTGAGACAGATGCAATAAATCTATTAACCTCCAAATACACTAACTGGTGAAGGACTGGTCCCCACCTTGTAAATACATGAAATCTTCTTGTATATATATAGGGCATTTTATAAAATTACCCTGTAACTTCTAAAATATCAGAATTCCCCAAGATATCCACAGATCAGAACAGCTCTTTGGGGCCATCTGCCATGTTAATGCATATCTAGGAAGTCTTTCAGCTGGTAAACTCTGGCCCAGAAAATAGTATTTCTTTATGGTCTTTTATGTCAATCCACAGATAATAGGGATTCAAAGGAATCTACCAATGATCTACTTCAATGTATCAAGGACACAGGGTCAATACTTCTCGAAGCATGCACAAAGTGGCCGCGTCTACAAGTGCCGGCTACTTCGAAGTAGCGGCGCCAACTTCAAAATAGCGCCCGTCACGGCTACACGTGTTGGGTGCTATTTTGAAGTTAACATCGACGTTAGGCGGCAAGATGTCAAAGTCGCTAACCCCATGAGGGGATGGGAATAGCGCCCTACTTCGACGTTCAATGTCGAAGTAGGGAACGTGTAGTCGTTGCGTGTCCCGCAACATCGAAATAGCAGGGTCCTCCATGGCGGCCATCAGCTGAGGGGTTGAGAGACGCTCTGCCCAGCCCCTGAGCTCAATGGTGGCCGCGTGCAGCGACTCCTTAAAGCTCCCCGCCCCCTGCCTTCCTGTGCAGGAAGCTGAGAGCACGTCCAGTCAGCATCCTCCGCACCCACCAACCCCCACCCGCCGCAATGGCCGCCCTCCAGCCCCGCAAGCGCCCCCAGGGGAACCCCCCAAGGGGAGCCAGGGCTCCCAGCCCAGCAGCCAGGTGGGGAAGCGGCAGCGGGGCCCCTCCTGGATGGAGGCCGAGCTTTGGGACCTGCTGGGGCTCTGGAGTGAGGAGGAGGTGCTCCAGATAATGGGGAGCAAGAGGCAGAACGCGGATGCTTTCGCTCGGCTGGCCGAGGGCCTGGCCACCCGGGTTCACCCTGCCCGCACTCCGGATCATGTCTGGAGTAAAGTGAAGGAGCTGCGGCAGGGTTACGACCGGGCCTGCGACGCAGCCAGCTGATCTGGGGCCGCCCCTGTCACTTGCTCCTTTTACAGAGAGCTCAGGGACATCCTGGGCCCCTGGCACACCTCCTCCCCTCCAGCCACGCTTGATACCCTGGCCGACGAGCCCCAGCAGGCCCCGGAGATGGAGTCCGCCCCGGAGGCAAGCCCCGCACCCCGGGGTCCCCCCCAGGAGCCCAACCCCGGGGCACCGGAGGTGGGAGAGGAGGAGGGGGAGTCCTCCTCCAGCGACGCCGGCCTACGGATCGCCATCCCATAGCGGAGCTCCAGCTGGGCATCCACCCACCGGGTGTCCCCCGACCGTGGGAGTGGACCATCAGGTATGTACCCCGCCGGTGCACATCCCTGGGGTTGAGGGGCGGGGGTAATAGATATGACCAGGGCCCTCCACATGCCCAGATGACCATGGCCCCAAGGACAGCAGTGGCATGTCCCTCAGAAGAGTGCATCAGCCCCTGCCCCCAGCACGACAGTGCCATGCCCCATCCCTGGGGCTAGGGGGAGCGGAACCTCTAGGGTCCCCCGGGGGGAGGTGGTGGGACACCCATCATCATCAGCAGCAGCATCTCCCAGGGATGGGATGGGAAACCAGCAGCAGAGGGGTGGGGGGACAAGGGCCACGGCTCAGGGCCAACACTAACAGCTGTCTCCAATCTTCTTCCCCCCCCTCCTGTGTTCCGCAGCTGCACCATCAGAAGGACCGGAGAGCGCCGGCGAGGTGTCAGTGGTCCCGGACAGCCCACCAGGGCCATCACTGCAGGCCAGCCCCTCGGCGGAGGACCGACCAGCCCCATGGTGGGGAAGACGGCAGACCCAGCACCACCACGCAACAGCGACGGACTCCCAGCTGCTGGCCATCCACTGTCGGCAGCTGGAGGTCACCGAGCAGCGGCTGCAGGTGGAGGAGCGCCACCTCTAGCTGCAGGAGTGGGCGCTGGCCTGGTGCCAGGAGGCATGGGGGGCCTTCATGCGGACCTTTGACCATATCGCCGACTACCTGTCCCCCCATGCCACGCCAGCCGCCGCTGCGCCCGCCCTGCCTGCTCCACCCGCTGCGCCACCTGCTGCGCAACCTGCTGCGCCGTTCACCGTCGCACCGCCACCTGCCACCGAGGGCCCTTCCACCGAGGGGGACCTGGGGCCAGCTGATACCCGCCGGCCATATCTACCGGTCCGCCCGGCCCCCAGCCAGCCCCACCCAGGGCTGAGGCCGAGACGTGGGTCGCGGCCGCCCACCCCTAGCGCTGGACATTAGGGGGTGTGGGGCCCAGGACGTGGCCCCCCCCCTTTGTATATATTCCCCCCAGTTTAATATTATTTTGTGAATAGTTTTTATATTAGACCCCTGTTGCTATGCTGATCCTTGCCCCCCCATGTACATAGTTCTCCCCTTCCTTGTCTTCCCCTTTCATCTTATCCTTATTTATAATAATATATATATATATAAGTTTGATTTTGCCTGTAAATAGTTAGTCTTGATAATAATAATAAGAGTTCTACAGATATTTGATTTGACGAACAAATGTCTGCTTTTATTTACAAGAAAAGTGGCGGGGGGGTGTGCTCTTGGGTGCTCTGTGGTGTGGGTTTAGGGGCAGGGAGTGTTGTGGAGGATGGAGGGGGTGCAGTGGGGGGCCTGCCAGCGTTCACCCCATGGCCTCGTTGAACTGGGCCCGCAGGGCCTCCCAGACCCGGGTCCCTTCGCGGTCCACCTGGTGACTGGGGGCAGTGGGTGGCTGCACATTGGCCCTGCCGGCCTCCACAGCCCAGCCCTGCAAGAAGGCCTCCCCCTTGCTCTCCACGAGGTTGTGTAGGGCGCTGCATGCGTCCACAATCTGGGGGATGTTGGTGGGGCCTGCATCAAGGCGGGTGAGGAGACACCTCCAGCGCCCTTTCAGGCGCCCAAATGTGCGCTCTACCACCTGGTGCGCATGGTTCAGGTGCAGGTTGAAGCGCTCCTGGCTGGCTGACAGATGGCCTGTGTAAGGGTGCATGAGCCAGGGCCGGAGGGGGTATGCCACATCTGCGATGACGCAGAGGGGCATGGTGGTGTCCCCCACAGGGAAGTCCCACTGGGGGATGTAGGTCCCCACCTCCAGCCGGCGGCACAGGCCCGAGTTCCGGAATACCCAGGCGTCATGGGTGCTGCCAGGCCAGCCCACATAAATGTCCAGGAAATGGCCCCGGCTGTCCACCAAGGCCTGGAGGACCACTGAGTGGTAGCCCTTCCTGTTCAAGTAGCGTCCTCCACTGTGCTCCGGGGCGCGGATGGGGAGGTGGGTCCCATCCAGAGCCCCGAAGCAACTGGGGAAGCCCAGGGTGGCAAAGCCTGCAATGGTGGCATCCGGGTCCTGAAGCCTCACGAGCCTGTGGAGGAGCAGGGCGTTGATGGTGCAGACGACCTGCAGGGGAAGCACATGGGAGAGCACCAATGAGGGGTGTGCAGGATGTGTGTGGCCGTCCCCTGCCAGGGTCCCCCTCCCCTGCCAGGGCTGCCTCCCCGTCCCCCTGTGGGCCCTCTTACCTCCATAGGGACAGCCCCGACAGTGGCCTTGCCCACGCCAAACTGCTGGCCCACGGATCGGTAGCTGTCTGGAGTGGCCAGCTTCCAGACAGCGAAGCCGACCCATTTCTCCACACTGAGGGCACGCCGCATGGCGGTGTCCTGGTGCCTCAGTGCAGGGGTGAGCCACTGGCATAGCTCCAGAAATGTCTGTCGGCTCATGCGAAAGTTCTGGAGCCAGCGGTCGTCGTCCCACTCTCCGAGCACCAGCTGCTCCCACCAGTCAGTGCTGGTGGGGTAGCTCCACAGCCGGCGGCATATGAGGCGGGGTGGGGGGCGGGGTGCTGCAGGGTTGGGGGTTGCGTCCTCCTCCCCTGTGGGCAGCTCCTCCTCTGTGGCAAGGAGGTGCTCAGCTGCCTCCTGCATGGCATGGAGCAGGGCGAGCAGTGCTCCTACAGGGGCGGCTGGGTGGACCTCTGGCTGCTGCTGCTGCTGCTGGGGGTCCCTGACCGCGTCGCTCGAGGTGTGCGTGCCTATGGCTTTGCAGACCGCGTGCTGTGCAGGCTGCGTGTGTCTGGGAGGGGCCCTTTAAGGGAGCGGCTAGCTGTTGCCCCGGAAGCGCTAGTCCGCCCTGTGACCCTGTCTGCAGCTGTTCCTGGCACCCTTATTTCGATGTGTGCTACTTTGGCGTGTAGACGTTCCCTCACAGCACCTATTTCGATGTGGTGCTGCCCAACATCGTCTTTGAACATCTACGTTGCCAGCCCTGGAGGACGTGTAGATGTTATTCATCGAAATAGCCTATTTTGATGTCGCTATATCGAAATAAGCTATTTCGATGTAGCGTGCACATGTAGACATAGCCAGTATGTAGCCTAAAATCCCATTTGCGAGAGTCCTGCTGTTCTTAAATACAGGTAGCTCTCTCCCTTTTGCATAGTTTCAAGGCCAAATTACAGTCAATTTCAAAGCAGACTGACTATATGAGCGCAGTGTAAACTAGCACGTGAGTACACAAATCTGACAGCTATCAGTCTGCACATCACATTGCATTCACAAGCACATATGAGCTGTGTCTACACGTGCACGCTACTTCGAAGTAGCGGCACTAACTTCGAAATAGCGCCCGTCGCGGCTACACGCGGGCGCTATTTCGAAGTTAACTTCGACGTTAGGCGGCGAGACGTCGAAGTCGCTAACCCCATGAGGGGATAGGAATAGCACCCTACTTCGACGTTCAACGTCGAAGTAGGGACAGTGTAGACGATCTGCGTCCCGCAACGTCGAAATTGCTGGGTCCTCCATGGCGGCCATCAGCTGGGGGGGTTGAGAGACGCTCTCTCCAGCCCCTCAGCTCACTGGTGGCCGGGTGGAGCGGCCCCTTAAAGGTCCCCTCCCCCGCCCTGACTCTGCAGGAAGCTGAGGCAATGTGCAGGCTGCAGCCTGCACAGGCGGGCAGCCTGCACAGCCCTCAGCCCCCCACACAGCGGTGATGGCTGCCCAGCAGCCCCCCCAGCGCCCCCAGGGGACCCCCCCCAAGGGGAGCCAGGGCAGCCAGCCCAGCCAGAGGGCCAGGCAGTCTGGGAAGCGGCAGCGGGGCCCCTCCTGGACGGAGGCCAAGCTGCGGGACCTGCTGGGGCTCTGGAGCGAGGAGGAGGTGCTCCAGGTAATGGGGAGCAAGAGGCGGAACGCAGATGCGTTCGCTCGGCTGGCCGACGGCCTGGCTGCCCGGGGTCACCCTGCCCGCACTCCTGACCACGTCCGCAGTAAGGTCAAGGAGCTGCAGCAGGGTTATGCCCGGGCCCGGGATGCGGCCAGCCGATCTGGGGCCGCCCCAGTCACTTGCCCCTTTTACAGGGAGCTCAGGGACATCCTGGGCTCCCGGCACACCTCCTCTCCTCTGGCCACCCTTGACACCTCGGCTGACGAGGCCCAGCAGGCCCTGCAGACGGAGTCCGCCCCGGAGGCAAGCCCCACACCCCGGCCCCCCCCCGCCCCCGGAGGCCATCCCCGGGACATCGCAGCAGGAGGAGGAGGAGGAGGAGGAGGGGGGCTCCTCCTCCGCAGAATCCAGCCTGCAGATCCTCCTCCTGCCATCCCGGAGCAGCAGCAGGGCCTCCGACCCCCAGGGATCTCCGGACCGGTGGAGCGGACCCACAGGTAGGTACCCCTCTCTGGTGGACACCCCTGGGCTTGAGGGGCGGGGGTAACAGAGATGTGTCCAGGGCCCCCCACACGGCCATGGCCCCAAGGACACCAGGGCCATGGCCCTCACAGCACTGCAGCCATCAGCCTCTGCCCCCCCCCCCTCACCCTGCATGACAGTGCCATGCCCCATCCCCGGGCCAGGGGGGAGCGGAACCTCGAGGGGCCCCCGGGCGGAGGGGGTGGGACACCCCGCAGCAGCAGCATGTGATGGAGTGGGGGGAGTGCCAAAGGGAGACTCAGGCTACATATGAGCCACAAGAGCCGAAGAGCTCCCAGGGCCAAAGGAGGATCCTGGCGCTACAGCTGGCAGGTGATACCTCTGCCCTGAACAAACAGGAGGAAGGAGCCGAGCTGGCTTGGAATTGGGGGGCGAGGGCGGGGGCCACAGGTAGAGGCTAGGGGAAGGGAGAGCTGGTAGGCAGCCAGCCAGAGGAGGGGGAAAGCTGCATCCCAGAGGGGCCCCCCTTGGGGTCTTCTCCCCACGACGGGTTGGAAGGACTGTCTCTCCCGACAGCTGGTGCTGTCACTCCTGCCAGAAACTGGCCATCTGTGGCCTAAGAAACCTCTCCTGCTCTCAGACCCTGCTGGCTGAAGTGAGAGTCGCTCCCACCAGGGGACGGGGTGCAGGGCAGGGGGACCCCTGAACCCCGTCCATCACAGCAGCATGTCCCGGGGACGGGGATGGGGAACCTGCAGCACAGGGCGGGGGGGACAGAGGCCACGGCTCGGGGCCCACACTAACACCTGTCTCCATTCTTCTTTCCCCCTTCCTCTCCTGTGTCCTGCACCTGCACCTGCACCATCCGAAGGACCGGAAGAGAGCGCCGGCGAGGCCTCAGTTGTCGCGGAGAGCCCTCCGGGACCATCGCTCCAGGGCAGCCCCTCGGCCGAGGAACCACCGGCCCCGCGGAGGGCAAGACGGCGGACCCCGCGCCTTCTACCGGCGACGGCCACGGACCCCCAGCTGCTGGCCATCCTCCGCCGGCAGCTGGAGGTGTCGGAGCAGCACCTCCAGCTGCAGGAGCGGGCCCTGGCCTGGCGCCAGGAGGCATGGGGGGCCTATATCCAGACATTTAACCGCCTGGTTGAATACCTGGCCCCCCATGCCTCGCCGGCCCAGCCATCGCCCACCCCGCCCGCTCCTGCAGCCCCACCTCCAGCTGCTCCGGCCGTCGCCGGGCCGTCCGCCGTCGCCCCACCACCCACCCACGAGGGCCACAGCGCCGAGGGACCCCTGGAGCCACCTGAGACTCGCCGGCACCGATACCTTCCGGTCCAGCCCGCTCCCACCCAGCCGCGGACCAGACTGCAGGCACGGCGGGGCTCCCGGCCGGGCACGCCCAGTGCTGGGCTCTAGGGGCGAGGGGCCCGGGACGTGGCCCCCCCCTTGTTGTTGTGTATATAGTTGGAATGTTTTTTTTTTGGTGCCCCCGTTTGCCCCGTCCCCCCCATGTAAATAGTTCTCCCCGTTCTCCTCCCTGGTTTTCTTTTTGGTTGATGGCACACACTTGTTTGCTTTGTTGTTGTATTGTTTTATTTGTGCACATCTTGCTTTTGTTGAACGTTTGTCCCTACTTTTTGGTTTGTGTTTGACATATTTATTGAAAAAAAAAAAAAGTTTCTGAAAGACAAAAAATAAGTTTACGTTCAGCCACAAGTTCGTGCTGTCATTTGTCCAGGACAAGTGGGGGGGGGGGGCGGTGGGGTGCTCCATGGTGTGGGCGTTGGGGCAGGAGTGTGGGGGAGGAAGGGGCGGGCAGTAGGGGGCCTGGGCAGAGTTCACCCCGCAGCCTGTTGGTCGAAGTGGGCCCGCAGGGCCTCCCAGACCCGGGTCCCCTCGGGGTCCACCTGCCGACTGGGGGCAGCAGGTGGCTGCACGTGTGCCCTGCCGGCCTCCGTGGCCCAGCCCTGCAGAAAGGTCTCCCCCTTGCTCTCCACGAGGTTGTGCAGGGCGCAGCAGGCACCCACAATCTGGGGGATGTTGTTGGGGCCCGCATCCAGGCGGGTCAGGAGACATCGCCATCGTCCCTTGAGGCGGCCAAATGAGCGCTCCACCACCTGGCGCGCACGGTTCAGGAGCTCGTTGAAGCGCTCCTGGCTAGCGGAGAGATGGCCCGTGTACGGGTGCATGAGCCACGGCCAGAGGGGGTAGGCCGCATCTGCGATGACGCAGAAGGGCATGGTGGTGTCCCCCAGAGGGATCTCCCGCTGGGGGATGTAGGTCCCCGCCTCCAGCCGGCGGCACAGGCCCGAGTTCCGAAAAACCCGGGCGTCGTGGGTGCTGCCAGGCCAGCCCACGTAAATGTCCTGGAAACGTCCCCGGCTGTCCACCAAGGCCTGCAGGATGACAGAATGGTAGCCCTTCCAATTGAGGTATCGTCCTCCACTGTGGTGCGGGGCGCAGATGGGGATGTGAGTCCCATCCAGAGCCCCGAAGCAGTTGGGGAAGCCCAGGGTGGCAAAGGCGGCGACAGTGGCATGTGGGTCCCCCAGCCTCACGAGCCTGTGCAGGAGCATGGCGTTGATGGCACGCACGACCTGCAGAGAAAGCACATGGGACAGCCCCAATGAGGGGTGAGCAGGGTGTGCGTGGCCCTGCCCTGCCCTGGCCCCCCTGCCCTCGCCTGCCCTGCCCTGCCCTGCCCTGGCCTGGCCTGGCCTCCCCCTGTGGGTTCTCTTACCTCCATGAAGACAGCCCCGACGGTGGCCTTTCCGACACCAAACTGCTGTCCCACGGATCGGTAGCTGTCCGGAGTGGCCAGCTTCCAGACAGCGATGCCGACCCGTTTCTCCACAGGGAGGGCACGCCACATGGCAGTGTCCCGGTGCCTGAGTGCGGGGGTGAGCCACTGGCACAGCTCCAGGAATGTCTGGCAGGTCATCCTGAAGTTCCTGAGCCAGTGGTCGTCGTCCCACTCCCCAAGCACCAGCCGCTCCCACCAGTTGGTGCTGGTGGGGTAGCTCCACATCCGCCAGCGTGTGAGGTGGGGGGTGGAGCGGGGTGCTGCAGGGGTAGGGGTTGAGCCCTGCTGCCCTGGGGGCATCTCCTCCCCTGGGGCAAGAAGGTACTCAGCTACCTCCCACATGGCATGGGCCAGGGCAAGCCCTGCTCCTGCCGGGAGGGCTGGGTGGACCTCTAGCTGCTGCTGCTGCTGCTGCTGGGGGTCCATGACTGCGGCGCCCGGGGTCTGTGTGCCTATGGCTCCTCAGACCGCGTGCTGTGCAGGCTGAGTGTATGTGGGAGGGGCCCTTTAAGGGAGCGGCTAGCTGTTGCCCCGGAAGCGCTAGTCCGCCCATTGACCCTGTCTGCAGCTGTGCCTGGCATCCCTATTTCGATGTGTGCTACTTTGACGTGTAGACATTCCCTCGCTGCGCCTATTTCGATGTTGGGCTGAGCAACGTTGAAGTTGAACATCGACGTTGCCGGCCCTGGAGGACGTGTAGACGTTATTCATCGAAATAGGCTATTTCGATGTTGGCTTCACGTGTAGACGTAGCCATGGTGAGCCGAGGAGGCACACAAAATATGGCAGTTACAGAATTAGTCTCCATCTGAAAATTCAGCTTTGTGTATTGACAGGCTCGTTACAAAACCAACCGTCTTGTTGGTAGATATAGTAAGCTAGAGTGGCCTTTATCATGCATAGTTTGTGAAGCCAGAATACAATATCAGCCTGTCAATTATGGATATAAACTATGTTACCACAGTGTCAAAACTGTATTTGAACACTTATTACAAGGTCTTAGCACAAGGCTGTATTTGGCTTACAAAGAAAACTACAATAATCCCAATGACACAGAAGCTCAGTTTGTCACATCGATGTTTTTACCCTTTCTCCGTAGTTTGAGTACAACAAAAATCCATGAAATCCTGTAGGACCCTGAGAAGCAAAATTAGAACTGTTAGAGTAGATAGGCCATGCATCTCCGTAGAAGCGAGCTGAATGTTCAAATAGCTATTGATTAGGCATGTTTCAAGGAGGGACTGTCTAGAGTCAGAACAGATATTTACATAGGAGGCTGATGTAGAAGTAGGAGATTAAAAAAAATTGTCAGGGATGGAGTTTGGTCCTGCCAAGAGGGCCAGGGACTGGACTCGGTGACCTCTTAAGGTCCCTTCCAGTTCTATCAGACATGTATATCTCCAAAAACCAAACAAAAACAAAACCAAACAAAAAAAATGGAAGGATGCCTGAATGATTTCTAAACAAAACATTAGAATATTGTATAGTTCTGTTGAACATAAAAGAGTAAGGCGCCGAGGCAGAATTGACCTTAGACAAGGGTATTTGAATAGGCCAACCCAGATTCCGAGCTGAGCCAGAGCTGCAGTTTATTTTTGGAGAAGCATAGACAAAAGTTGGGTTTAAGTCAGCTTTGTAGCCTCCATCTGGTCCCTGCTATACATTAGAATACCCCAAATGCTGCTGTCATGCTTCATTCTCCATGGCCCCAAAGGGAAAGGTCAGCAGCTGGAACTAGCTGGAGGCACCCTGGGGATGTCCTGTAGCTGGGTGCCTGCCCAAGTCTGTTTTCCATGTATGTTGCACAACCTGAACTGGATATGAAAGAGTTTACTACATTAAGGGTCTGTGAGAGGCAGGCTCACATTCAAATGGAGAAATAAAGTGAGGGGAATGAGGAATTGCAATTGTGACCATAAAAATGTGGAAGCGTGCAAATTTACAGACAGAATTTGCTGCTTCTCTGTCTCTGGATACTGCCTGTGGTTCAAACTGTGATGGAGTGCAAGCACAGAAATCCCTTTGGGATTGTTCCCCAGTGTGCTGATCATGCCACTGATGCCTGCCATCTTGCTATCTGGGGCCCTCCACCACCATGTCCTGCTGGGTCAGATCCTCTGGTTGCCCCAAGACAAGGCACAGAGCTGGGGTTGCCACTCCTCTCACAGAGACACTGAACTGCTTCAGCTCTGGGAGGACTCAGTTCTAGAACTCAGAACCCAGGAAACCAACCCTCCAAAGGGATAAAAACCCCACATACATCTGTCTTACTCTGTGTGAAAGTTTTACACAGGAAAAGTGGGTAAGGTAAGCTCCCTTTTTCAGTGAAAAAGAGAGATGCACAGTGGTTGCTTCCCCAGGTCACAATTATTTATACTAGGCTTGATCGTAAAGAAGAGGTTTTAATAAGTATTAAAAGTAGAATAAAAGTGGTTGCAAGTGAAAACAGATCAAAGTTGCTAAACTAAAAGGAATAGAAAACACATAGCTAATTCTAATTCACTAAGAAACTTGTTATATGCAAATTCTTACCTAAACAGCTGTTCTTATTTCAGGTAAAAGCTTCATATCAGATTCAAAAACTTTTACTCTGACTTGGGTCTCCAACTCTTTGTTTCCTCCTAGAGTGTGGCAGGCAATTTCAAAGGTCAGATGAAGACATGGGGCTGACAGCTTCCCACTGTTTAAATAGACTTTCCCCTGGTCAGGAATCATTTCTTTGGCATTCCTCCTTCCCATGGAAAAACACAAGGTTCAAAATGGATTCCAGTATTGTACCAGGAGGTATGGTCACATGTCTTTTTAGACCAACCATCATTTGGACTTACAGGTCAAACAAGGCTGTTTACAAGGCTGTTTACAGGTTGTTGAGTTGATCACTAAGCCATTAGGCTTTTAGGGCACCAGTAATGGCTCTTTTCAGCATATTTAAAACTATAAACAGATTCCACACTTCATATTTCTAACTTAACATACAAGAATGATACATGCACAAAAATAGGATATATATATCTGGCAGATTGTAACATTAAAATCAATAGGTTACATGAGGTGTTTGGCATAAAGCATCTGCACAGTATGCATATTCATACTGCTAAGCCTATTTTCATAAGACGTAGGTAGGAGGGGGACTGTCACACAAATATGATCCACTCTATCTGTAGGTTATTAATTTTATCAGTACTCTTGATTCAGCAAAATTTTGCTCTCGCAAACAACTCTATTCATGTCCACATTGCCTTTACAGTAAGAGTTACTTTACTGAAAACAGTGTGTTTGTCCATGAACTATAAAAACAGGAACATGTTGCAATAATGCATATACTTTACTATCACAGTATACTGCCTGATGCCTTGTTTTTGTTAAATGTTATTTGTACAAAAGGTGAAACAAGAACTCATTAAGTCTGAAATCTTTGCATAACCTGTTCTAAAAAAATATTGGTTATAAAAAGAGAATTTAAGAAAGAAAGAAAGGAAGCAAGCAAGCAAGAAAGAAAGAGAAAATGCCTTGGGCCATCTGATAGGTGTGTATCCAAATGCAAGGGAGGAAAGAATACAATGTGTGCTCTGCACTTTACCTGCCTGGGTTAGCCGGGGAAGCATCAAAATGAATAATGGAGAGCTGTCAAGTTAAGACATGAAGAATGTGGTGGCAGCCAAACTAGTTTCACATCATATTTTATTCTTGTAAATGTAGTAGCTCATGTTAAAATAGTTCGACTTGGTGCATATGTGCAAATTCTCGAAGAGAGCTATCAAAACAAAACAACCGTCATGTAGCACTTTAAAGACTAAAAAGATAATGTATTAGATTATGAGTTTTATGGGACAGACCCTCTTCTTCAGATCTAAAGCCTTACCAGAACAGACTCAATATATAAAGCACGGAGATCCAAAAATTGTTATCAAGGTTATACTGAGTCTGTTCTGGTAAGGCTCTAGATCTGAAGAAATGGGTCCGTTCCACAAAACTCATCACGTAATAAATTATTTTGTTAGTCTTTAAAGTGCTACATGACTGCTGTTTTGTTTTGATAGAACACAGACTAACATGGCTACCTCTCAGTTACTATTCCAAGAGAGCTGTGTGAGATAATCAGCTGATACGGTGATTCAGAGGGAAGTCTCATCATTATATCTGGAAATATATAAGGAGGTATCTAAATTGATGCACCGTCTCTTGACTTCCTCGGTATATGTCTCAGATTTACTATACGGAAGTTTAACTTTTTTACTGCCTGGCCATGTGGCTCTCAGACATAGCTTTAAAACACTTCGGCTGTGTCTACACGGGCACAAATCTTCAAAATAGCCATATTTTGAAGATTACTAATGAGGCACTGAATTGAATATTGAGCGCCTCGTTAGCATTAGGACGCTTCCGACCGCAGTGCTTCGAAAGTGCGCAGCTAGGTGCAGCTACAAGGGGGTCTTCTTTGAAAGGACCCTACACCTTTTGAAATCCCCTTATCCCGGGAATAAGGGGATTTCGAAAGGTGCGGGGTCCTTTCGAAAAGAACCCCCATGTAGTTGCGCCGAGCCGCACACTTTCGAAAGCACTGCGGTCGGAAGCGTCCTAATGTTAATGAGGCACTGAATATTCAGTTCAGCACCTCATTAGTAAACTTCAAAATGGCCATTAGCATGGATATTAGCATGGCTATTTTGAAGATTTGTGCCCATGTAGACACACCCTTCCAGGACGTGACAAAGTACATTTTTATAACTTAGTGAGCTAACTATAGAGGAAGATTAATTAAATTGGCTGATTGCATTGTTCCTTTTAAAACTGAAATCTTGTACTGCAATGAAGAGATCACAGTGTATTTATGTTCCAGTTGCTTTTAGTTGTAGGAATTGTGACTGCTTGTTTTTTTGTGAAGCTACAGACTAACACAGCTACCCCGGGTCTTTCTCCTTTAGTTATGGTACCTTCTGAGATAGCTTAAGGAAGTCCCTAGGCCCCTCGCTCTGAAAGACAAGGCTATATCTGATGGAGATAAACAGTCTTTTTATATAATCATCTCTGTAAATGTAACATGTAATATCTTGAAATTCATGGTTGAGCTCTTGGATGTGTTAAAAACAGAAGATTAAAGGACATTTTAATGGGAAGAGAGAAAATAAGCACTCACTCTGGAGACTTTTTTTTTAATGACATAAAATTAAACTTACAAGTAATAAAATTATCTTGTCTGGCACTGGTAGAGTTTCATACTGTGGGGTCTTGTGTGGATACCTGTTCATTGATGATAATTTCAAGCTCAGAGAGTTCATTTTTGATCATCTTTTGTTTATTGTAAAGGATTTTGATCAAGTGGTTCCTCAGTTTCTTAGAAAGCGTGTTGCATAGATGTTCACTGTAGTCAGTGTAGTATGTTGATTGTAATGGGTTTTTCACTGCCAGTCCCTTGGGTATAATGTCCATTTTCTTGCATTTGGAGAGAAAGATGATGTCTGTCTGGATCTGGGCGAGTTTTTTCGTGCAGTTGATGGATCTCCATCAACTCGCAGCGCATCCTTGGAATATCATGGAAGGACAGAGTGACCAACACTGCCGTCCTCGAGCAAGCTGGAATCCCAACTATGCACACCCTCCTCAGGCAGCGTCGGCTCCGCTGGCTTGGCCACGTCCACAGGATGAGTGATGGAAGGATTCCAAAAGACATCCTGTATGGTGAGCTAGCCTCTGGCAAAAGACCTCCCGGATGTCCCCAGTTGCGCTACAAAGATGTCTGCAAGAGAGACCTCAGAGAGGTAGACATCGAGCTGGACACCTGGGAAGAACTAGCAGACGACAGCAGCAGATGGAGGCAGGGGTTACACAAGGGCCTTCAGAAGGGCGAGATGAAGATCAGACAGCTAGCAGAGGAGAAGCGAGAGCACAGAAAGCACAATAAGGACTTGCTAGACACCCACCACATCTGCAAGAGATGCAGCAAGGACTGTCACTCTCATGTGGGTCTTCATAGTCACAATAGATGCTGTAAATGAAGTCCTCAACTGAAACTTTAAAGGGCGCGATCCATAGTCTATGCAGACTGAAGGAAGCCTACTACTACTACTCCTACTACTACTACGTAATAAAATTAGTTTTAGCTACATCACATTTCTTTGCTTGTAAGGCATGGTTTTGGTTATTTTCCTCAGGCAAAAAAATCCTTAAGAGTGTATCTTTCTCTTTCCAGTAAGGAGTATTAATATATGCTTTCTGTGTTCCTTATTTTTGCTGACGATCCTTTTCATGTTGCAATCTTAGATAATTATTTTAAATTAAATACGAGTTCTGTTTTTAGAACTGAGGAACTTTATTCTGAGAATCCAGTAAGCCAGATAACTAATTTTTTGTTCACACTAGTTCTATCTTGCTGAGTTTTAACATAAAATTACTGTCTCTATTATCAAGTCCTAAACCCATGATGAGCTTAACAAGGTATGGAACACTACTGATGTGAAATGGGCTCCAGGCTGGCAAAGCAGTTTGCCCCACTGTGAATAACTGCAGACTGGCACCTATGTGTTTTCTGAAGACATTTACAACTAAAAATATAAAAAGCATTGCAGATTATTGTGTCGGGCAGGTGGGCCCTGGTTCAGCTTGTGTGGAAAGTCTAAGGGTAGACCAGAATAGAGAATAAGCAGGAAGAAAGGCCTTTCAATCTCACTGATCCATGAAATATGTGTGGGAAGGGCAGCAACAAAATTTATGGTGGGAAGAGCTATTTTCCATGCTCCCATAGATGCCATGCTGGCATTGGTGGAGACCCCCTGCAGCTGCTCAGCAGCTATGAAACAGGATACTATGGTCATGTCTACACTAGAAGCATCTGTCTACAGACGTTACGATCAGAAGAGATGTTCCAACAAAACTTCTGTAGACAGATTACAGTTACACGTAAAAGTGGATTGATCTTTTGACCTGCTTGGTCAACAAAAGGGCCCCTGGGGGGGTTCTACACAGCTTTTTGTTGACAGTTTCTGTTGACAAAATGCATTTTGTGTATAGATGCTCTGCGAGTTTTGTCAACAAACCTCCAGTTTTGTCAACAAAACTTTCTAGTGTAGACATAGACTATGTTTTGTGGCTGATTTATCCAGTATTAATTCTCTCCCACATTTGTAGGTCTTTAATAATGTGTTGCAGTGGTTTGAGTTGGGGGCTATAAGTAATGGCCAATGGTGTTCTGTTCTTGGCTTTGAAAACAGATTGACAGGACCAGACAAATACCCAGCAACCAGTTACTCCAAGATAGGCCCAAAAAAGTCAAGAACAGAACATCACTGGCCATTACCCACTGCCCCCAACTCAAACTACTGCAACGCATTATTAAAGAGCTACAAACTATCCTTAATCAGGATGACACGCTCCAGAAGGCCCTAGGTGACAGGCCTGTTCTCTCCTACAGACAACCTCCCAACCTTATGAGGATTCTCACCAACAGCCACAGTCTGCACTGCAGGAACACCAGTCCTGGGACTTTTCCTTGCAACAAAGTCCGTTGCCAGCTTTGTCCACATATCTATTCTGGAGATACCGTCACTGGACCCAGCCAGGTTATTCACAGAATCACAGGCTCATTCTCATGTTCCTCAACTAACATCATGTATGCCATCATGTGCCAACAATGCCCAGATGCTTTGTATATTGGACAGACTTCAAACTCTCTCAGACAAAGAATTAGTGGGCACAGAACAGCCATAAGAACACTCCTGATTCACAAACCAGTCAGTCAACATTTTAATGGAGTGGGCCATTCTGTTAATGATGTACAAGTCTGTGTTTTAATGAAAAGGAATTTTCACAACAGTCTGCAAAGAGAGGCTTCTGAACTCTCTTTTATATTCAAATTCAACACATTAACACGTGGTTTGAACCGAGATGTGAATTTTTCTGGGTCATTATGGGGACTCTTTTGCATACTTGGCTTAATCTAATTCTTGAATTCCCCCCTCTCACGTTCTGCCCTCTACTTTCTGATTTGCTCACCTTGATCATTTTTTTCTGATTTGTCAACCTTGATTACTTTTTTGGTTCTCTGTGCCTTAAATATTGAGTCTGTTGTGTTATGGCTATGGTCTGAAGAAGTGGGTCTGTCCCACGAAAGCTCACCACCTAATACATTATTTTGTTCATCTTTAAAGTGCTACTTGACTGCTTTTTTGTTTTGATAGTATATAGACTAGCACGGCTTTCTCTCTTTTACTTCCCAGCCACATAGATGAAGGGACTAATCTAGGCATTAATTAGGCTTCATTTTGACTAATGATGGAATTACTATAGCACGTGTGACATTAAGAGAGATTTCCATACTTAATCTAATATTGGTCCATTCAGTCCCACATCTTGCATCCATTATCTGATGTTTCTAGGAAGGTGGCTTCCTTACAAAAATGAAATCTGCCTCACCAGCTGTGCAATGACAGGGGCAGAGAAGGGAAATTCTCCTGACTTCACAGATGATCTGCTTGCACCTTGAAGCGGAAGAATGAGTTACTTTACACCATTGCTCTAGCTTGCACACCCAGGCATAAAATTACAGCCCGTTTAAAATTCCTGCTACAGTATTTGTTTTGAGGACTATCTACAACTTTCAGTGCCATAGGACAATTATAACTTGAGAAAAGAAATATTTCTTTAAAATCACTACCTACCAATTACGTAGGGTCCTCTTCATTTCATATTGATCAGGTACAGTGGAAAGAAGTGTTGTATCAGCTTAACGTTTACAGCACCAAAGAGGAAGGTCTTCAGTGACACTCCTCTGGCTACTGATAGTGAATCCTCAGCCCATTAAGGATCCTCTTGTCTGTCTGATCCCAAACCCTGAAACCAGGCCACAGTCAAACTTATCCTTTATGCCCTACATCCAGCCTGGACTCTCTGCTGGTTTTCTCTTGCATCTCAGCAGGCACGTGTCACCAGCTGTCCTTCCACCCTGCGTTTGGTGCCAGACCAGCAAATCTTTTAGCCTGCATCTACACTATGAGATAAATTCAATTTTTAATAAATTCAATTTTTAACCTCGTTCTTACGAATTCGAATTTGTGTTCACAATCCTTGAAATTCGACCCACTATTTTTCTATGTTGAATTTCCACATTCCCATCACCCCATTTTCTGCTGTTGGTAACTGTCTTATGAGGTTGATTTTTCACATCCCCTCTTCCACCTCATGCCCCCCTCAAAAGCCAGTTTCCTGAGCATTGATAAAGAATATGTTTTATAATCAGTCCTCCTTTTCTTTTCTTTTCTTTCCTTTTCTTTTCTTTTCTCATTTATTCTTATCATATGGAGTTATTTGCCATCATTTAAACATTAATCAACAATTATGGAATTATGTGAGTTTGAAAGAGAGACTCTATAATAGTGATGGGTAATCACAGAATCATAGAATCATAGAAGAGTAGTACTGGAAGGGACCTCGAGAGGCCATCGAGTCCAGCCCCCTGCCCTCATGGCAGGACCAAGCACTTCCTAGACCATCCCTGAAAGCCATCTATCTAACCTCTTCTACCACCTCCCTTGGCAATTCGTTCCAGTGTTTGATCACCCTGACAGTTAGGAACTTTTTCCTAATGTCCAACCTGAACCTCCCCTGCTGCAATTTAAGTCCATTGCCTCTTGTTCTATCCTCAGAGGCAAGGGAGAACAAGTTCCCTCCCTCTGCCTTTTGACACCCTTTTAGATACCTGAAAACTGCTATCATGTCCCCCCTTATGGTGTTACGGGGTCTGACAAAATCCTCAGGATTGTCTGCTGTGTTGGATTTTTGGAAATTGCTATGAATTTATTTATATGTGCTGCTTTGAAAAATTAATAAACCATAATTTTAGAAAATAGCTGGGAACAGGAAAATTCAAGTGCCAGGTGATATGAAGGCTTTCCCTCCTGCTTCCCTGGTTCAGTCCCAACCCAGTCTGAGTTTCCATTGTTTGGTGGCTTCCTTTGACTTGAATCATAAGATCATAGAAGATTAGGGCTGCAACAGACCTCAGGAGCTCATCCACTCCAACCCCCTGCTCAAAGCAGGACCAACCTCAATTAAATCGTTCTGTCCTGGGCTTCCTGGATTCCACCACTTCTTGAGGCAACCCATTCCAATGCTTCATCACTCTTCTGGTGACGTAGTTTGTCCTGATATCCAACCTAGTCTTCTCACGCTGAAACTTGAGACTACTGCTTCTTGAGCTGTCACCAATGTTCACACAATTTTTTATTATCCATGGCTGGATTAAATTTTGTTATGTGTACACAGGCACATGTGGATATGTACCACCAATAGAAACAATTGTTGCTGGCTGTGGGCAGCTGTGGGTGTTTCGCTTATCATTTGGGTAGTACCTGAATCTCTCCTGGGCAGCCACCTAAGTGTTCAGCTTACAGGGCACACTGTCTGCCACCACTTAAGAATAGCCTGGCTCCATCCTGTTTGGACCCCCGTTCAGGTAGTTGAAGGCTGCTATCAAATCCCTCCTCACTCTTCTCTTCACCAGACTATATAAGCATAATTCCCTCAGCCTCTCCTCATAAGTCATGTACCACAGCCCCCAGATCATTTTTGTTGCCTTCAACTGGACTGTCTCCAATTTGTCCTCATCCCTCCTGTAGTGGAGGCCACAAAAAAGGACACAATACTCTGAAGTGGCTTCACCAGTGCCAGATAAGGGGGATTAATCACTTCCCTCAGTCTGCTGTCAATGCTTTTACTAATGCAGCCCAACAGGCCATTAACCTTCTTGGCACAAGGGCACATAGTTGACTCAATTCACCTTCTCATCTGTAATACCCAGGTCCTTTTCTGTACAACTGCTGCTTAGCTAGTTGGTCCCAAGCTTGTTGCAGTACATGGGATTCTTCTTTCCTAAGTGCAGACTCTGCACTTGTCTTTGTTGAACTTCATTATATATCTTTTGGACCAATCCTCCAATTTGTCTTAGGCTGTGTCTACTCCACACTAGAGCATAAAGTCAATTTTAAGGCACTGAACTCAGTTTTACAATGTGACTGTCTTCACTGCAAATACCATTAGGTTGACTTTAAGAGGCATTAAGGCTGACTTTCTTGCTCCACCCTTCCCAGGTGGTGTAACGCCAAGCTCGAATTTACAAGGTCTAATTAATGCTAGTGTGGAAACAGCATTACTTTAAATTGATTTTATCGGCCTCCAGAAGTATCCCACAATGCCTCAAATGCATCTGTTCTGGCCACTGTCATCTCCACTGCTCTCCAAAGCTGCGTCTACACGTGCACGCTACTTCGAAGTAGCGGCACCAACTTCGAAATAGCGCCCGTCGCGTCTATATGCGTCGGGCGCTATTTCGAAGTTAACTTCGATGTTAGGCGGCGAGACATCGAAGTCGCTAACCTCATGAGGAGATAGGAATAGCGCCCTACTTCGACGTTCAACGTCGAAGTAGGGACCGTGTAGACGATGCGCGTCCCGCAACGTCGAAATTGCTGGGTCCTCCATGGCGGCCATCAGCTGGGGGGTTGAGAGATGCTCTCTCTCCAGCCCCTGCGGGGCTCTATGGTCACCGTGGGCAGCAGCCCTTAGCCCAGGCCTTCTGGCTGCTTCTGCGGCAGCTGGGGATCTATGCTGCAGGCACAGGGTCTGCAACCAGTTGTCAGCTCTGTGGATCTTGTGTTGTTTAGTGCAACTGTGTCTGGGAGGGGCCCTTTAAGGGAGCGGCTTGCTGCTGAGTCCGCCCTGTGACCCTGTCTGCAGCTGTGCCTGGCATCCCTATTTCGATGTGTGCTACTTTGACGTGTAGACGTTCCCTCGCTGCGCCTATTTCGATGTTGGGCTGAGGAACGTCGAAGTTGAACATCGACATTGCTGGCCCTGGAGGACGTGTAGACGTTATTCATCGAAATAGACTATTTCGATGTCGCAACATCGAAATAAGCTATTTCGATGTTGGCTGCACGTGTAGACGTAGCCCAAGTGTACAGGAAGTAGGAAACAGGAAGTTTTGCAATTTGAATTCATTTTCTTTTTGGCCAGTGTGGCAATCACATCTAGCCATGATTTCTCAGGGTCGTAAAGAGCCCCAGTATGGAGCCATCAGGAGATCCAGGATCTCATTTCTGTGAGGTGACTGAATCTGTGCTGAGTAAACACCAGGGAGGCTCAGCAGTGCTGGGTGAGAATCAAGCCCCCTTCTATATCACATGGCCGCCGGGCTGTGTGGACCATGTCTGCAGACAGTGGCAGGCCCTGTTCGGTGTGGGGTTTCAGTGCTCGAGAGGGCTTCTTCCCTGCACAGGATTTAGCAGAAGAGGCTGAGAAACTTGTTTTCTGCGCTTCACATTTTTACAAGGCCGGCCCCACCTCCCCCAGGTGCCATGCAGCCGGCAGGCTAGCCTTCTTCCCCCCACTGGCCCTGTAAGGGTCAAAGCCAGCCTGGGGAGAGTGCTGGGGCTGAAGAGTGAACAGCTGCAGTGTATACCAGCTAATTAGGGCCCAGCTGAGGGCTGTATAAATGAGGGCTCCTGGAGGGGAGAAGGGAAGACTCTTGCTGTGGAGCAGGAGAGACCCATCTGCCAGGGAAGCTAGAGGTTTCCTAAGCAGGGCAGGGGGAGCTCTGGCCAGGCCAGGCCAGGCCAGGCCAGGCAAGGCCTTAGGCCGTGGGGCCTCAGACAAGGCCTGAGGGCACTAGAGCTGTGGGGAAGTAGCCAGGGTAGGAGAAGGCAGCAGGTCCAAAACCCCCTCCCAATGTAAGTTTGCAAGGCTACCTCCTTTCTTCAGCCAAACCTTACTATTTAAAAACTGTTTATTGCTTTATGCTGCAATTAAAACTGCAGGTAGACAGCAAATTTAGCACAGTTGATTTGGCTGGGTTGACCAGATTCTTCAAGATTGCATCTGGCACATGCTCCATGGCTATAGACCTGATGTGGATAAAAACAAAAGAATGATCCTCTGACCTGAAGCTATCACACAGTAAGCCTTAGAGATGCACTCTCTCTAATGTTACCAATAATACAGTCTGTTATTTCACAAAGCTCTGACCCTGAAAGCTGCTCTTCACCACTTCAGTCTCAGAGGGGTTGCCATGTTAGTCTGTAGTTTCGCAAATAACAAGCAGTCCTGGAGCATCTTAAAGACTCACACATTTATTAGGTAATGACCTTTTGTGGGTAAGACTCACTTCTTCAGATTATTAGGACAGACCAGGGTTTATATATTGGGGGGGGGGTGAAGGGGGAAGGGAAAAAAATAGTTACCTGCCAGTATAGATACACAACTTTAGTAATTCAGAAATCAAAGCTGGACTATTCCATCAACCTTTAACATACCTAGTCATTATATACTGCTTTATAGCAGGAGTAACATTTGCAGTAGCTACTTTGAGCCAATTCTACCACTTATTAACAAAGAGTAATCCCATTTCCATCAAACAGCATACTTGTGGTGTAAAGGTACCACTGAAAGAAGGAAGGCGGAATCTGCCCATACGTAAGTTTGCAAGGCTTCCTCCTTTGTTAGGCCAAATCTTATTATTTAAAAACTGTTTATTGCTTTATCCTGCAATTAAAACTGCAGGTGGGCAGCAATTTAGTACATACAAACTTAATTGTTCTAATTTAAAACATTGAACCATATGTATGGGCTTTGATATCCATAGAGGACACATCTCAATATTTAAAATTAATAAATTACAATATGGTAATTTGAGTTTCCCCAAAGCTTAATAGTGTTCAAATCCAAAGTAAATAGGTCCTGATGCAGCAAAACACTTAAACGTGCATAACTTCAAGGTTGTGAGCAATTCCAGTGTCTTCCGTTAGGATTACTTGTGTGTAAATGTCAAGCTATGTAAATGTGTAAGTGCTTTACTAGACAGGATATTGGTTCATGCCTCATTCATTTCTAGCTGGCACAGAGTGAACTGATGCTCTGACAAACAGCATTTTTTTTCTTCTAATCAATTGCACGTCAGGAGTGCAATAAGGGCGCCTATTGTCACCTTTCCTGCTGTTGATCACAATGGACTGGATTATGAACAGGACAACAAATGGCCATCAACAAGACATTCAATGGACACTTTTCAAACAGCTAGAAGACATTGATTTTGCTGGTGATGTCATCCTCCTTTCACGCCAACATGAAAGCATGAAAGAAAAGGTCACAACACAAGACAAAACTGCCTCAGTGACTGGATTGAGCATTAAAAAGGGAAAGATCAAGACAATGAGGCTCTACCAGTCCAACAACACCACCATCACACTGGGAGGGGATGACCTAGAAGATGTGCAGCAGTTTATCTACTTGGGGAGTATTATGGGCATAGATGGAAGAACTGACAAGGACATCAATGCCAGGATGGGAAAAGCAACAGCTGCATTCAAGACTCTCCGTCCCATATGTAGTTCACAAACAGTATCTGTGAAGACAAAACTGCAAATCTTGAACACAAATGTGAAGAGTGTGCTCTTGTATAGATGCAAGACCTGGCATACTAAAAAGTCTTCAAATCACAAGCTACAGATGTTCATGAACAGGTGCCTGAGGTACATCCTTCACAGCAAATGGCAAGACTTCATCACAAATGAGGAGCTTTGGAACAGAGCAGGACAAGAACCAATTGACATTGAAATCAAGAGAGGAAAGTGGAGATGGCTAGGCCACACTCACAGAAAACTATCATCCGGCTTAGTCTGTCAAGCGCTCACATGGAAACCGTAAGGAAAACACAAAGGAGGAAGACCTCAGAGAAAGTGGAGAAGGTCAACTGGGTTGCTTCTGGAGTCAGCTAGAAGTTTTGTCCCGAGAGAGTGAAGTGGAGGAGACTTGTAGATGACCTATGCTCCACTCAGAGTATCAGGGTTAAGTAGTAGTAAGGCAGTAATCAGTTGTATACACCAGGAATTCAGTCTCCTCTCTGTTGTGCTCAGCATACCAAACATTTAATCTTATTATGTAGACAAGTGACAGTGCACTAAGTTTAAATTTACAGATTGTACCACTTGGCCAGTTTGTTATGAATAGAGTGGAGTTTTTCATGAATGTCTTATTTTTCTGCAGCATATGCCTCACCTAGGTTTAATGAACAATTATTGAGCCAAAGTTGATGAAATTGACTGAATATGAGTGATTCATCATCATATGCATTTCTGGGACTCCTTTGGTGGGTTTACACTAGAGAGTTTTGTTGACAGAATGGACCTTCTGTCAACATAACTCAGGGAGCATCTACACTGAGGGTTCTTCACCTTTTTGCCCTCACACCTCCCCTGAAAGTGAACTTAATGTTTATACCTCTTGTCCTTCCCCAAATTAATCAATGAACCAATCAAGACATAATTAAGATGATAAAGGGATTTTATTTCTAGCCAATTCCTCACATACACAAAAAATATAAAAATAAATAAATTTAAAAGTTCTTCAGGACCACCTTAATGGGATGGCTGTTGCTGCTTTCGGTCAGTAAGGACAGAAATTTGACGGACAGTCTTGGACAATGCTAGGTGCTGGTCATGCCTGGCATGCAACTGATTTCTAGACTTTGTCTTCACACTGCCCAGTGCTGAAAATCCAGATTTGCAGAGATAGGTTGTAGCAAATGGGATCAAGGCTGAAAGAGCTTTCTTTGCCAAAACTGGGCAGGCAGGTATTTGAGAGCACCAAAATTCATCAAGATTATGATTGTAGAATCTTTGCCTCAGCAAAGCTTTGCTCCGCAAATCGATGAGGCATATCAGCATATCAGCATCATCCGTCGAGTCCAAATTAAAGGTGAAAGGATTTTGAACCCACTCATCATTTTTCAGTTTGTCTTTAACAAAGCAATTATCAATAGAGTCCGTGAGATTTTCCAGATGCCTCAAAATATCGCCTTGAATCCAGTCTGGGACCGTCTCTAACAAACCTTGTCCAGATAGAAGAACATTTTCCAGAGTAGGAAAATTTGCATAATTGTTCTTCGCCACGCATCTCTTCCAAAGAGCCAGCTTTTGCTGGAAAGCAGCAATCTTCTCATTTGCATCCAGAACAGTCATTTCTGACCCTGGAAGTGAAATGTTGAGGTCATTCAATTGCGAGACTATATCTGCAAGCTAGGCCAACACCACAATGAAACCTTGGGTTTCAAACTCTTCACACAGTTTGTTTTCCTTTTCTCGAAAAAACATGGCAATCTCAGTTCTAACTTCCATAACACGAGTGAAGACTCTTCCATGCAAAAGCCAGAGTGCTTCTGTGTGATATAAAATACTTTATGAGCAGCTCCAACTTCTTGGCAGAATATTTTGAGGAGTCTGTGGTTCAAAGCTCAAGACCGGATGAAGTTCACTGCTTGAACAGCAGTATACATGGCTGATTTCAGTCTTGGAGAAAGAATTTTTGACACCAGTGCATGACGATGTAGAAAATAGTGGATGACCTCCATCTGTGGGGCCTCCACCTGCACCAAAGCTCTAAAGCCAGATTTCTTCCCCAGCATGGAAGGTGCACCATCAGTGCATATGAAGCTGAATTTCACCTTCCAGTCCAGTCCATTTTTTGAAAAGAAGTCATCAATTGCTGGTACGCATCATCAGCTTTTGTGGTAACCAACAGGGGTTCATAGAACACAAACTCTTCTTTGATGCACATTTTGGTGGCATATCTCACAAAAGCCAAGAGTTGACTGCATTGAGCCTCATCAGTACTTTCATCCAATTGAAGTCCAAAGGGCAGAGTCACTTTCTTGAGTTCCTCCATGAATTGATCCAAAATATCAGATGACATATCCAAAATTCAACAACTGATCACGTCGTTTGACAGAGGTATTTCAGCAATCTGTTTCCTCTGTTACTTTCTGAGAACAACTTCGACCATTTGAAGGGCACAAGCCTTGACCAGAGTCTCACCAATTGTGTGAGGCTTTTTGTTCTTTGCGATGAGATATGCCACTTCGTAGGAGGCCTCAAGGAGTGGCTTCTGAGTAGATCCAAAACCCAGCTTGGGTAAATAGTAACAGAGAGGAAGCCGTGCTAGTCTATACACTATCAAAACAAAAAGCAGTCAAGTAGCACTTTAAAGACTAGCAAAATAGTTTATTAGGTGAGCTTTCGTGGGACAGACCCACTTCTTCAGACCATAGCCAGACCAGAACAGACTCAATATTTAAGGCACAGAGAACCAAAAACAGTAAGCAAGGAGGACAAATCAGAAAAAGATAATCAAGGTGAGCAAATCAGAGAGTGGAGGGGTGGGGGGGAAGGTCAAGAATTAGACTGAGCCAAGTATGAACTTTCTGAGTCACTATAGGGGCTCGTCTGCATACTTGGGTCAATCTAATTCTTGACCTTCCCCCCCACCCCTCCACTCTCTGGTTTGCTCACCTTGATTATCTTTTTCTGATTTGTCCTCCTTGCTTACTGTTTTTGGTTCTCTGTGCCTTAAATATTGAGTCTATTCTGGTCTGCCTATGGTCTGAAGAAGTGGGTCTGTCTCACGAAAGCTCACCTAATAAACTATTTTGCTAGTCTTTAAAGTGCTACTTGACTCTTTTGGTTTCAACTTGGGTAAAGTGACTGATGAGTGGAATCGAGCTGTCTTCTGCTACAGCGACTCCAACGAGTCTCCAGAATTTCCTGGGTGCTCATTTGCAAAATGTTTTCGGAGTTTGGCAGGCCTCGTTTTGTCACGACAGAGAACTTTTGCACATAAAAAGCACTGAGGTTTTTCAGTTCCATCGCAATCAAGACAGCACGTGAACCTAAATTTTACATAATCCTCACTGTATTTCCTTTCCTTTGACATTTTCTTGTCTTCTTGAGGGGACACAAAAATGTAAACTAAACTATCAATCATGGGCTACGTCTACACGTGCACCCAACTTCGAAATAGCTTATTTCGATGTTGCGACATCGAAATAGGCTATTTCGATGAATAACGTCTACACGTCCTCCAGGGCTGGCAACGTCGATGTTCAACTTCGACGTTGCTCAGCCCAACATCGAAATAGGCACAGCGAGGGAACGTCTACACGCCAAAGTAGCACACATCGAAATAAGGGAGCCAGGCACAGCTGCAGACAGGGTCACGGGGCGGACTCAACAGCAAGTCGCTCCCTTAAAGGGCCCCTCCCAGACACACTTTCATTAAACAGTGCAAGATATACAGAGCCAACAACTAGTTGTAGACCCTGTATATGCAGCACGGACCCCCAGCTGCAGCAGCAGCAGCCAGAAGCCCTGGGCTAAGGGCTGCTGCCCACGGTGACCACAGAGCCCCGCAAGGGCTGGAGAGAGAGTATCTCTCAACCCCCCAGCTGATGGCCGCCATGGAGGACCCCGCTATTTCGATGTTGCGGGACGCGGATCGTCTACACGTCCCTACTTCGATGTTGAACGTCGAAGTAGGGCGCTATTCCCATCCCCTCATGGGGTTAGCGACTTCGACGTCTCGCCGCCTAACGTCGATTTCAACTTCGAAATAGCGCCCAACACGTGTAGACGTGACGGGCGCTATTTCGAAGTTACTGCCGCTACTTCGAAGTAGCGTGCACGTGTAGACGCAGCCATGGTAGAGTTAAATGCAAAACCAACTATCCACGCCGAAGACAGACTGCTAATTGAACCAGTGTGTGTGTGGGCAAAGTACACGGCAATACAGCACAACACAAGAGAAAGCGGTACGCCTGACCTTGAACAGGCATAATGAAGGCGCGGTATGTGTGTGAAGATTGCAGTAATTCTACAAAGGCGCAATATTGTGTCTGACCTAATTTTTTAAAAGTGTTAGCCTTGAGGAAAAAAATGTCACCTCTTGTTGCATTAGCCAATCAAAATGTAACACTGTTAGCAAGATGTTAGTTTCTGTCATAACCAGTTTAAAGCAGTTTGGTGGAATATGGTCGACTAGCTCTAACGGTGAAAGTAGACATTATTCTCTTAAGTATCCAATCTCACCCCACGTTCCCCTATATTTAATTAATAAGCAATTTAATGTTAATAATTTTAATTCATAATATTAATTATCAAAGAATTCTAAACTTTTGAATTTTATACAGTGAGAATGCAACGCGATACATTTTCTGGGAGGCACCTCACACCTCCCCTCTGCACCTCCCCTGGGGAGGCGCACCCCACAGGTTAAGAACCCCTGGTCTACACACTTAAAGCATTCTATTGACAAAGTCGCAACAGAAATCTGCATTTTCCTCGACATTATTATCCCTCAAAAATTTGAAGCATAACAATCTCTGGACAGAGTACTGTTGACAAAAGTGCAGTGGAGACACATGTCGACAGAGATGTCTTCCTGTTGCTGGGCAGCCCTCTTTGCAGCACTGCCATTCCACTTTCTGGCACTAGAGGGCAGTGCAGTCTGGCACTCCTCTATCGACAGAGCAAGTTGAGTAGATGCAATCTGTCGACAGCGGTTCAGTTGAGATTTCCGTGTAGACAGTAACTTCTGACAACAGATGCTTCTAGCGTAGACGTAGCCCTTCTGTTCTGGAATCTCCAGAAATTTCAGGCACTATTGGCTCACTCCTCCGCACACAATTCTAAAATAGGAAAATATCATTATGTGAGCCTTAGTTATGGTCGTTCTTCTTAAAGTTTACAGCTGAACATTGACTTAGTATAGCTTCAGAACTTTACTATACAGAAAAAAATACCTTTTCCCTTTTTTTTAAAGTAGCTTACATTTAACACAGCACTGTACTATATTTACTTTCGGCAGGTGGGTCTTTGCTGCTGCCTGATTGTGTACATCCAGTTCAAAACAAGGCGTGTAGTTGAATAATGTTCAGAACTTTGAGGTTCTGCTATGTCAAACATGGAGAAGCTAAGTTGCAAAGAATATACACTTAGAATAAAGCTTTGGTGTTCTTATATAAACTCTTGACAATAAACTAGTTAAAAATAACATAGTGATTAGGAAATATATGGGAGTTTAATCTTTACTGTCTGATCTTATTGTTTGGAGGCTGACATATTCACCTCATTTCCTCACTGAAGTGAGTAGTTTTGGCCATCCCTCACCTCTCAGTGACAGCAGCTACATTGAGGGGAGGGATGGCTCAGTGGTTAGAGAATTGACCCCCTTAAACAAGGGCTGTGAGCTCAATCCTCAAGGGGGCCTTTTGAGGGTCTGGGGCACATTAGTTTTAAAAAAAAATCTGTCAGGAATGATGATAGGTCCTGCTGTGAGGGCAGGGGTCTGCACTTAATGATCTCTGAAGGTCCCTTCCAGTTTTATGAGAAATATATATCCTCCATTCTTTCCTGGCACAGGACTCATCATCCTTTTTGTTTGACCACACAGCCCAAATAGTTTGCATCCCAGCTGACCTCACTGCTGGGTCCTGGTAAGTTCTCAGGCCTGCTGAAGCCAAGCACTCAGGTTTCCCTACTGAGCTCGTTTCTCAAATCACTTTTTCCTGTTTCTGACAGTTATTGTAGTCAGTTGTCAGGGCAGCCTTGGCTTCCTGACTGTCCTCTTGCCACTGGACATTCAGGAGGTTTTTGCAGAGGGTTGTTTACTGGGGCCTGGTTGGTGGAATGCAGGTGATTTTTTTTAAGGCTGGGAAGGAAGATGATAGCCTTCTGGGAGGTAGCCAAAGAGTCCAGTTTAAAGGAAGGGAGATGAGACATGACATTTGCGTAAATACAAAGCAATCAGCAATATCTAACCCTAACCCTAACCTGAACAGAATGTACACAAGTGACAGAGAGATGGCCATGTTAGTCTATTCTACCAAAACAAAAGAGCAGTCACGTAGCACTTCAAAGACTAGCAAAATAGTTTAGTAGGTGATGAGCTTTTGATCTGAACAAGTGGGTCTGTCCTACAAAAGCTCATCACCTAATAAATTATTTTGTTAGTCTTTAAAGTGCTACAGGACTGCTTTATTGTTTTGATAGAAAGTATACTGTTAACCAGCTTAATATCAACAGGCTTTTTTGTTTTTTTTGTGTAGTCATCAATCTTCTCTGAACTGAAAAATATCTCTTCTAAAGTAGGCAGATAACTGGTAGATTCTGGTTTCTTTCTTTAATGGTTAATTCATTGTGACAACCTCAGAATTACAGAGCAGAAAAGGAACTGGATGAGGAACTGCCCAGTAGCTCTGTAGTGTGTCCATGTTTCAGTTTTGTCCTTAGGAGTATACCTGAAAAGCACCGGGTCAGATTTTTCAGAAGAGCTCAATTTCCTTTTAGATGAAAGAAAAGTTCAGACTTTAAAATGACTCAGTAGGTTGGGGCAAGGTGCTCTTGAAAACAAGGCCATTGGTAGCTAATAGGAACTGCTAGGTTCTGAGTTCTATTACAAATCTGACCTTTACTGATGTGCTTGAACCTGAGACACTTATTACATGCAACATCTTACCTTAATCGTAATTCTAATAATCTTCTCTCACAAGGTGGAAAGCTTCCCAGCCTGAGCTTGATCTTTTCTCCTATTCAGTCGTAGATGTTTCTAGCAATGGAACTGCTAGGTGCTGCAGGTGTGGGGGGCAAGTTGGGAGGGGGCCCTGGGTCTGTGCCCTGGAAGGGGCGTGGCCAATCACAAAGGGGGTGGGGCTTGTGGCAGTCAGCCCTGGCCTCCCTCCTGTCCCTCTGAGCCACTCATGGCGCATGCACAGCTGTCTGTGGCATTTCAAAGGGACTCAGAGCTTTAGCTATGGCAGTTGCTGGAGCTCAAGGCCCCTTTGAAATGCCAGGCCCAGGGACAATTGCCCACTTTGCCACCTTCTCCCTGCTGCCTTGGCCAGACTGATTTCCAGCAGGCCCCTGGGGTAGTAGGCAGGTGTGTTCTGGAATCTGGGACCAGCCTCTATTGATTGTTTGGCTTCCCACCTTTCTATGGATTTTGCCCCAAGTGGCAACCCTTTGTGTTCATTGTAAAGTTAGTCACACTTTCAGTGGAAAAGTACAGCCTCCAAGATGGGCCCCAGCGTTGGGTAACACGGGCACAAGTCTTTGTAGCACCCCAGAGTCCCTGAATCAGTAGCGGCGTTGCAGGTCTGCTGGAAGATAGCTTTTCCCCCCACTCAGTTGTGTCTAGTTAGTGGGCCTTTAGCTCTGTGTCTGGCTTCCTCTTCCTTGTTGTTCCTGATGGGCTGCCAATAGGCTTTTCCCAACATGGACACATTTACAGTGAATCTACAGTGGTTTGAGCATTGGCCTGCTAAACCCAGGGTTGTGAGTTTAATCCTTGAGGAAGCCATTTAGGGACTGGGGCAAATAGATGTCAGGGCTGGTGCTTGGTCCTGCTAAGAGGGCAGGGGACTGGATTAGATGACCTCCCAAGGTCCCTTCCAGTTCTAGGAGGTGTATGTGTGTGTGCAGTCAATATTCCAAATATCAGATACAGGGATTGTACAGGCTTACAAATAGAATATTCACAGTCAGTAGATAGCTTGCTTTCCAATGACAACTTTCAAAAATTATTGTGCATGAAGCATTTTCCAGTTATAGATATTCATAAGCATATTTCCATGAATATGAAACACACTATTACAGAACCAAACAGAGATGAATTGCTCAAACTACTTCAGCTATGGGCAGTTTGCATCTATTATTTCTGTACCCGGGGAAGCTAATGTTCTCACAAGAAAAAAACTTTCCTATTTCCAATTCATTTTAAAATATTTATTATGTATGTGGTGTACCTGGCAATTTTAAAATCAAATATAAAATGCATCCTCTGAAACAAACTGACAGCCTAATCCTGCAGACACTTCCCAATGTGAATAGTTCTATTGAAGCTAATAATTCATACAAGACCTAGTACAATAGGTTCATAAGACAACCCTTTGAGCTGAACTTCGCTATTTTTGAACAGGAATTCTTGCTATAACTATTAAGCTTGGTGCTGGATATTCCACATGTACACTCAGACCCATATAAGATTTCATTTTTCTCTTTCATGGCGGCATACATTTAAACTAAATATGGGTTGTGTGGGACAGCCTGTATTTTTCCTTGAAGATCCTTCTATTTTACATATGATGCCACATGGTTGTTTAAAAAAGGTTGCATCTGTTGATGCTTACGAACATTTTATGCTGCATTTCTGTGTAGAGCTTTCCCTTAATGTTGGGAATTTTGTGCACAGACAATGAGTTTAAGTACCTTAACTCCAGAACTATCACAGGTCTCTAATTTTAGAGTTCCCTGGAAGGGTAATGTCACAGAAGCTTAAGACATAAATTTCTAAAATATTATAAAGATGCTTCGCTCTTTATACAAAGCAAGACAACTCTGAGAGTAAATGATCCTTCGGGAATGACACAAATGGAGGTAGGCTATCAATTCATGTGTTTATCCTCCAATGCTTTGGAGAAACTGGTGGATCCAAATAAGCTTATTCTGACACTGAATTTCAAAGTGGAGGGATTACCCATGTGGAAAGGTACTGCTCAATGCGATTCTCAGTGGTAGAATTAGACACGAAGTGTGCTCATAAGGTAAACTAAGAAGGCATTATAAAAGTAATATATAACAATAGAGGAAGAAGAAAAGGAACTTGGAACCAGAACTCCTTGGTTCAATTTGCCACTCTGTCACGGACTGGAGGGGCCGAGAAGCGGGGAGGGCATCTTTGAAAAATCGTTTTAGATAGGATTTTCAAATGAGACAAAGGGAATTATAGTCACCTTAGGCCCATATGTGTGAGTAAGGAGTGTGTTTGCTTCTCCTCCATCCTGCCCCTCTCCCTGGCTGGGACTACCTGGGGGGCAGGGACCGCTGGAGAGCTAGGGGTAGGGGGCCCACTGTGGTTGGTGGTAGTGGACCACATTTACAAAAAAGCACCCTCTCACCCTGAAATTCCTGCATATGGGCCTGTGTCTCATCCCACTGAATTTGAATGGGATTTGGGCACTTAATAGTTCAAGGCCCTGAATTAGCAAAATAAAATGGCCACATGGGGGCAGGAGAGAAAAAGACGTGGTAGTAAAAAGAAAGTTCTGTTTTGTAGCTTGCACTTGGAGCTGATTTATGTTTAACCAGAAACAACGTAAAAAGCAATCAAGTAGCACTTTAAAGACTAGCAAAATAGTTTATTAGGTGAGCTTTCGTGGGACAGACCCACTTCTTCAGACCATAGCCAGACCAGAACAGACTAGCAAAATAGTTTGTTAGGTGAGCTTTCGTGGGACAGACCCACTTCTTCAGACCATAGCCAGACCAGAACAGACCATGGTCTGGCTATGGTCTGAAGAAGTGGGTCTGTCCCACGAAAGCTCACCTAATAAACCATTTTGCTAGGCTTTAAAATGCTACTTGACTGCTTTTTGTTTTGATAGTGTATAGACTAGCACGGCTTCCTCTTTGTTACTACCCAGAAACAAGGTGTGTGAGGTAATATCTCTCTCACCAACAGAAGTTAATAGAAAAAAAAGAAACAGGCTACCTCTGCTGTCTCTAAATTCCTTGGGCTGATCTGATAACAACACTGCATGCTAAATTTAACCATGCAGTTCTGTGCCAGCATAAATAAAAGTTCACTGCAATAATTTTTTTAAAATTGCTTAATAACTGCATTTAAGAAACAGCCAAGGTTTCTAGCACCAGGTATTGCTCAAATGAAGTCAAGGGTGCCCAAATCCACACAAACAACAAAAAGTCCTGTGGCACCTTACAGACTAACGATAATTTTGGAGCATGAGCTTTCACGAGGAAAAGTTTATGCTCCACAATATCTGTTGGTCTATAAGGTGCCACAGGATTTCTCGTTGTTTTTGAAGATGCAGACTAACTTGGCTACCTCTCTGATAAAAATCCACACAGATATTGAAGCTCCAAATATCCATTGGTTTCACTGGAATTTTGGTGCCTTAACACTGTTGGATATCTGGGGTTGATGTATGGCAAATAACTTCAGTGAGACCCTGGGGTAGGCTGTGTTTTTGCAGTATAGCTAATGTGCAGGATTTGGTGCAGATGATCTGATTTAGGGTTTTATATCTGCCACAATACTTGCAAAAATTGTACAGTGTTTTGACAGCTGGTGTTCTGAGACCATTTCCTATCATGCTGACCAACATGGTCTCATTGTGCTGCCCATCAGTCTCTTGATATATGAGTTATTTGAGTCAGAGGATAATTTCTGTTCTGTTCCTACAGAACCTAGAACAATGGGGTCCTAACCTCCGAGTGGGACTGTCACAGGCTGGCTAGCCCTCTAAGTACACTTGGACTCAGCTTCATCTGAGCAGTCAGTAACTCCCCACCCCTAGACATAATACTACTAGTTCTTCCCTGTTTGTGAGCAGCAGGTCAAGTTGCGCATGGCCCCTGGTTGGCTCCTTCAGCACTTGTACCAAGAAGGTATCCCCAACATTCTCCAAAAACTTCCTGGATTGTCTGTGTGCTGATATATTGGTCTCCCAACAAATGTCTGGATGATTAAAGTCTCCCATGAGAACCAAGGTCTGTGATTTGGAAGCCTCACTTAGCTGCCTGAAGAAAGCCTCATCTATCTCCTCTCCCTGATCTGGCGGTCTATAACAGACATGAACTACAACATCACCTCTGTTACTTCCACCTCTGAGCTTAACCCAAAGACACTCAACTCACTGAAGGGAGGTTGCAAAGAGGCTGGAGAGAGGCTGTTCAAAGTGGTCACGGATGGCAGAACATGGAACAATGGTCTCAAGTTGCGGTTGGGAAGGTCCAGGTTGAACATTAGGAAAAACTTTTTCACTAGGGCTACGTCTACACTAGCACCCTACATTGAAGTAGCTTACTTCGAAGTAAGGACATCGAAATAGGCTACTTCAATGTGTATTGTCTACACGTCCTCCAGGGCTTGTGGCGTCAATGTTCAATGTCGAAGTAGCAATGGGGAACATTGAAAGGAGCCACCCTGGAAGGAAACACTGAGTGTTCACACACACAAGCGCTCCCCGTCGAAATAAGGGGCCAGGAAAGCCCGCGGACCAGGTCGCAGGCTGGACTAGCCCTTCCGGGTCAACAGCAAGCCGTTCTTTTAAAGGGACCCTCCCAGACACACCTGGCCTGCACAGCACGAGGTCTGCAGAGTATTCTCCACAATCTCACAGACCAAGTCACAGCAGCTATGGACCCCCAGCAGCAGCAGCAGCAGCAGCAGGAAGAGGAGGCCCTCTAGGTAGTCATCCAGGGGGCAAGCTCCCTGCTAGGTGCTGCCCGGGAGGCCACCCAGTGCTTCCTGCCAGAGGAGCCCTCCCTGAGGGTAGACGGGGATGCCCCTGGACGCTAGGCTCCCCTCTTCCTCCCCCACAGCGTGCTCCCCCGCCTATGGAGCTACCCCAGCAGCTCTGAGTGGTGGGAGCAGCTGGTCATGCGGGAGTGGGACAACGACCAGTGGCTGCGGGACTTCCACATGCGCCGGCAGACCTTCCTGGAGCTCTGCCAGTGGCTCATCCCCACACTGAGGCACCAGGACACCCGGATGTGGCGCGCCCTTCCCATCAAGAGGAGGATTGAAATAGCCATCTGGAAGCTGGCCACTCCAGACAGCTACCACTCCATGGGACACCAGTTTGGAGTCGGAAAGGCCACAGTCGGGGCCGTCGTCATGGGGGTAAGGAAGCCCGGGCATGCATGCACTGGGGGGGAAGAGGTGTGGGGCTGGGGAGGGAGGGGCTGGGTGTGGGGCTAAGGAGGGAGGGGTGCTGGGGAGTGAGGGGCTGGGCGGGGGGGTACCCAGGGAGGTGCCTGGGAGAAGGGCCTAGGGGGACAGCCCTGGGGCACCCTGCATACCCTCATGGGCACCTGTGTTCCCTTCCCACAGGTGGTCCATGCACTCAATGCCATGCTGCTCCAGAGGGTCATCTGACTTGGGCACCTGGACACAGCTGTCACCGGATTCGCTGCCACGGGGTTCCCAAACTGCTTCTGGGCCCTGGATGGGACCCACATCCCCCTCTGTGCCCTGGACCACAGTGGAGGAAGATACATCAACCGCAGGGGCTACCACTCTGTGGTCCTGCAGGCCATTGTGGCCAGTCAGGGCTGCTTCGAAGACATTTACGTGGGCTGGCCCAGCTGCACACATGACGCCAATGTTTTTGGGAACTCGCACCTGTGCCACTGGCTGGAGGCAGGGACCTACATCCCCCAGAGGGATAGCCCTCTGGGGGACACCATTGTGCCTCTCTGCCTTGTGGCAGACGCGGCCTACCCCCTCCAGCCCTGATTCATGCGCCCGTACACCGGCCACCTCAAAACCAGCCAGGAGTGCTTCAACACCCGCCGGAACCACACCCACCAGGTGGTGGAGAGGACCTTCGGGCATCGGAAGGGCCACTGGTGGTGCCTCCTTGCTTGCCTGAACGTCAGCCTCCAGAACATCCCCCAGGTTGTGGGTGCATGCTGCACGCTCCACAACATTGTGGAGAGCAAGGGGGAGGCCTTCGTGCAGGGGTGAGTGGTCAACACCGGCACAGGCTTCCCGCAGCCGGCCACCGCGCCCAGCTGCCAGGCCCACCATGAGGGGGTACGGGTCCATGAGGCCCTGCGAGCCCACTTCAATCAGGGAGATCCCGGAGCACCTCCCTGGCCTTCCCCAGAGGACACCCCCCACAGCCCGCACTGCCCACACATCGCCCCCAACACCCGCATGCCACCCCCCCCAACAAGCACACGCCTCCAGTTCTTTGGAAAATAAAACTTTTTTTTTTTAAAAAACTGCTAACTTTGTTTTGTGCACAACAGAAACTGCAACCCAAATACAAAGGGAGACAACTATATACATGGGGGACAACTAAATACAAGGGGGACAACAAGTGCAAATGGGGGTCCGGCAGACAGCTCGGCCATTGACCCATCAGTCTGGGGTGGGCGTACAGGGGTGCGACCCCCGGTGGGTACGACTTGCGACCCCCACCCCCGTGTCCGCGGTCTCTGGCACAACCAGCTGGGGGCTGGAAGGACCAGCAAGTACGGCTGGGATGCCTCCACTGGCCGGTCTTCAGCCCCAGTTGGCTCTGGTCCTGGGGAGCTGGCAGGCAGCATGGCAGGTGGGGCGGCAGGTGAGGCAGCAGGCGGCGAGGTGGGTGGGGCGGCAGGTGGGGCGGCGGGGGGGCGGTATCGGGTGGAGCAGTGGGGAGAGCAGTCCGGGGAACAGTGGGGGCAGGAGTCTGGTGACGGCCTCCCGGATCGACCTGGCCATGTCCTGGAAGACCCCCATGAAATACTCCCATGCCACCCACCGCCAGGTGGACTCCTCCCTGTCAAAGCGGAGTCTCTCCTCCACCACCTCCGTCTGCTGCCGGAGAGCCGCTGGAGCTGGGGGTTCACAGGGGCCATCCCCAGGGTCCAGTGGTGGTGGGACTGTCCCGCTGGCCTTGGGGGTGTCTCCAGGTGCTGGCAGTGGCTGACCTCCGGCGGGCTGTTGGGGACGACGGAGGGTGCCTGACTGCCTGGAGTGTCAGATGGTGCAGCTGCAGATAGGGAGGGGAAGGCTGTTAGTACTGTGCCGTAGCCCATGGCCCATTCGCCCCACCCCTCTTTGGGTGCTGGGTCTCCATCCCCGTCGGTGGGTGTGATGTACCTGTTGGGTGTCCCCATTGCATGGCCCCCTGCCCATGGGGTTAGGGCACAGTGCTGTCCATGGGTGCAGGTTCTGACAGGTGCTGATGGCTGTGCCGCCATCCTGGGACCGTGCTGTGGCTGGGCGGTTGTGGGTTGGGGTCCACTGGAGGTGTGTGAGGCTCCTGGTCATGTCTGATGCCCCCGCCCTGTGGCCTAGGGGTGTGTGCTCTGTGGGGTACGTACCTGACCATCTACTGCCATGGTCGGGGGAAGCCCGGTGGGCGGACGCCCGGCTGGTGCTGTGGGAGGGGAGGTCTATGAGGAGCACCCCCTCCTTGCTGCTGGACCCCTCCTCCACCATCCCGAGGGGGAGCTCCTTGGGCGGGCCCCGGGGCGCAGGGCTGGCCTCCGGGCTGGACTCTGGCTCCAAGGCCTGCTGGGGCTCGTTGGCCATGGTGTCAAGGGTGGTTGAGGGGGAGGAGGTGTCCTGGGGGCCCAGGATGGCCCTGAGCTCCCTGTAATAGGGGCAAGCAGTTGGGGTGGCCCCAGACTAGCTAGCCATGTCCCGGGCCTGGGCATACCCCCGCCACAGCTCCTTCACCTTACTCCAGATGTGATCTGGAGCACGGGCAGGGTGACCCCGGGCAGCTAGGCCCTCAGCCAGTTGGGCGAATGCTTCTGTGTTCCACCGCTTGCTTCCCATCATGTGGAGCACCTCCTCTTCACCCCAGAGCCCCAGCAGGTCTCGGAGCTTGGCCTCCGACCAGGAGGGGCCCCGCCTCTTTTTGGCCCCCTGCTTGGCTGCTGGGGGTGCCTGGGTCCCCTCAGGAGGGGAGCCCTGGGGGCACTCTGGGGGCTGACTCGATGCCATGGGTGGCGAGTAGATGGGTCGTGGCCTGTAGAGGGCATGTAGGGATAGCACATGCGTGTGTTGCTGCCTGCACGCTCTCACCTTCCTGCCACAGGAAATCCAGGTCCGTGGTGCTTTAAAGGTTGCTGCGCACGGGGACCATAAAGCCCCACAGGGGCTGGACAGAGCGTCTCAACCTGTCAGATGATGGCCACCATGGAAGACCCCGCTATTTCGAAGTAGCAGGATGCAGATCGTCTACGCACACCCTACTTTGACGTTGAACATTGAAGTAGGGAGCTATTCCCATCTTCGGATGGGAATAACGATTTCGACGTCTTGCTGCCTAACATCAATTTCAACGTCGATTTCAATGATTTCAACAGGTGCTATTTCAACATTGTGCCAGCTACTTCGAAGTAGCTAGCTAGTGTAGACACACCCTAGGAGGGTGGTGAAGCATTGGAATGGTTTACCCAGGGACGTAGTGGAGTCTCCATCCGTGGAGGTGTTTAAGTCTTGCCTCAACAAAGCCCTGGCTGGGCTGATCTGATGGGTTTGGTCTTGCCTAGGGCAGGGGGCTGGACTTGATAGCTTTTTTAGGTCTCTTCCACCTCTATTCTATGATTCTATGACCAGTGGATTAACCAGCTAATGCTACCAACCCCCACCAAAACTGTAAAGCTCTGAATCTTAATTTATTAATGAAGCTGTCATAAGTAGGACTATTAGTGACTTTTAAAAGTATCACCAACAGTTGGACCATACATAGAGGTCAAAAGGTCAAATTTTGACACTCTGCCCCAGAAAGGTTGCCAACCCCTGCCCTAGAGTAAAAAAGGGTTGAACAGGCTGCTGACAAAGCCAGGAGCTGTGTGATGAATTACGCAAGTCTTACGTAGCAATGTAGTAACTTCAGAAAGCTCAAAGCTTTGTCTTTTGTTTTAATGAATATCTGAATGCCAGATACTTATTAAAGCCACAGCAGAATGCAGAACTGGTAAGAAATTTCACAAGAACAAAAGTGCAGTGGAAAGGAAATAGCTGTTGTATCAAACTCATTTTCACACTGTGAATGCATGGAATTTACAAGTAAGAATTCTACAGAGCTAACCAAATTTGTTCATACTACTCACATTGTTTTGATTGAGCTTTAAATCCTTGTTAGAAACAGGTCTCATTAGAATCCATTCTTGGATAATCCCAAACATTAATCCAAAACGTGCATCTAATTCTACTTCTTATTTTATAGTTTGAGTTTGTCTGTTTCTTGCTCTAATGTAACAAATTATGGTTTACTATTCCAGTTAGAGAAATTTCCCAAGCCAGGAACAAATTATTAAAGGGAGCTGTATCTCTTAGCTAAAATTCTGGTAATTAAGGATTAAAGATTCTTACCCTGTAGACTATCGCTTAGAATAGAGCATGAAATTAGCTACAAAACTGTAACCCATACCTTTCCCATCAAAAGTGCTTTTTTTGTTTTAGTCACACAGGAGTTTGCATGATACTTTCATCCCTCTAAAGGAAATGTTCAGCATCTCTGGTCAGAATAATTTCACTGATTTGGAGGAACTCTCCAGTATTTGTCTAAATTTTTAAAAAGTATTTCATATAGCCTGCAGGTCTCTCACTGCATTTTCTGAACTTGTTTATCATTCTTGTGGATTATGGCATCAGACCTAAAATCCTGGGATTGGCACAGGGGCAGACAGGTTGTCCCTTGAAAGTTTTTTGTGAAATCCAACAGCATGCAACAGTTTGCAGCAGTGTTGGTAACCAGGAGATGCACTCCCAGGAGATAGCCATGGTAGTCTGTATCTTCACAAAACGAAGAAAGCAGTTCTGTAGCACCTTAAAGACTAACAATACTATTTATTAGGTGATGACCTTTCATAGGAAACACCCACTTCTTCAGCTCTGGAGAATTACTGAGAGAAAAAGAACTGAGAGCAAAAATCAGGGAAAAAAACTGAGAGAAAAAATACTGACAGAAAAAGCGAATGCAGTCAATTCGAAAGTTACACGGCATAATGGCAAACCTGCTGCACACACCCGAGCATTCTAAGTCTGAATACGCTTGCCTTGTGTTAGCTTGAACTGAACTAAATTACGTGAGAGTCTCAACTGATTTTGGTCTTGGGTGTTTGCACTGGAGAATGGTATCCCTGCTAACCAGACCAGTGGGACAGCAATACTGAGCATCTCTATTGACATTCTGTTTCAGATGGCTGCACTTATGGCGCTTACTGTGAGTGCTGCAGGGGCTGTGGATCACTATACTTCTTACACAAAGCCCGTCTCATGAAAACAATGGGATAATGCCTGTTTGTAATACCTGTTGGCTCCACTACTATAGTTGGTTTGTTCCATCACCAGTTTCTGGTGATTCTATTCCTGTGCCCTAGCTAAGGAGCTGGATGTGCCATGTAATGGGGCTGGTGCTATGGCCTCATGTTGCAGACAGCATGGCAAGGAATGACTAGCACTACCCCCTTCCTCCCGTGCTGGTGGTGATTGACCAAATCTGAGCCTGGCAGCCTATTTGAAGAGCATTTCTGAAATGAGGTATCTGAAGAGATAAAGATCCACTTTATTGATGGGGGTCTTCAGTTCTGAATAACACAACAGAGCAGGTGAGTGAGGAAAGATGGCACACATTGGAGGGACCCAGAAGAGCAGTGGGAAAATACAGGGATAATAAAAAGCAGTAGGATTGTCAACTATCACACCAACCCTTCTGAAATGCAGCTCCGTTTTCTCCTGGAGGTAGGCTGGAAATGTGCCCACCTCTAGCCTGAAGAGTTTCCACAAATTAGAAAAGAATTCTTAATATGCGTAACTCCTTACTGGTGTTATTGCTTGGGTACCATTCTGATCTATGTGCTGATGAGTATCACCTGATGGATCGGTTAATACAGTAGATGAAACCTAACATTATAAAACCCTGTCTTAGGAAAGGAGCGGCACTGATGTTCATGCTGATGTGTGTGCCAACACTCCCATGAGGAAAGTGGTTTCTTTATAGTTAAGATGATAAGTTATCCCTATGAGATATTTAGAATAAAATATTTTGCATTAGCAGGTGGGAATCTAAATTTCTACATTTCACAAGGTTTATTTCAATTTATATAGATGAACAGTTATTCCTAAAATCTAATCACCATAACATAAACATCTACCAATAATTCTGCAGCTTCCTTGCAGAGGTAAGTTACATACCATTACTGCTATCAGAACTTAATGGCAGGACCAACAACTCGCAGGATACTGCAATATATGTGTAAGTAACCAGTGTGATTTTAACCTGATAATGAGAAAACTGATTGTAAAATTAAATACAAACACACAAAATGCTACAAAGCAGAAGGGTACAATTGCAATACCACTATTTCAATTGCAAACATGTGTGGGGCTTAACTCCTTCTGTTGTCATGCAGTGTTCATGTGGTATATGGTATATGTATATGTATATGGTATATGTATATGGAAGGCAACGGGTCAAGTGCAGAGTATGTGGCTTTTTAACTCCTATATTTGTTACCTTTAATAAGCTAGTGTGCTTTCCCTTTTGGCTAAGATTTTTATTGTGGCATCTTCTCTACCACCTCAAAAGTTCTGAAGGGGACAGAGGAATTGACGCAGAGCCCATCTATTTCTTTGGGTTTCACATTTTGCTTATGGCTTGATCCAACTCCTGCTGTAGTTAATATCTGGGAAGCTTCATTGATTTCAGTGGCAGCTCAGTCAGACCCTTCATGAGTTACCCTGGACACTGGTAATACCAAGAGTCTCATTTTTCTCCTAAATTCCACCAGCCGTAGTTGAGGGCAAAGTCAGACCCAATGTATCTTGTCCAAAAATCTAAATACACTGTCACCTCAGCTTTCAGAGGTAGCCATTTGAACAACAAGACATCCTGTGGCACTTTAAAGACTAACTCATTTTTTTAGGGCATAAACTTTCATGGGATCTTCTCATCAGTGCTAATGGGGCTAAATCAATCAAGGTGGATGTGGCCCACCCCAACAGTGATATTCTATCCTAATGATCAGTTGCCAGCCTCATTAGCATTGATGTAACAATCCCTGCCATCTGAATCTTTCACTTCACGCATCTGATGACATGATCTGCAGCCCGCGAAAGCTTATGCTCTAAACATGTGTTAGTTTTTAAAGTACTACACAACATCCTTGTTGGTTTTGCTGTCACTTCAACTTTTCCTTATTAGGAGAAATGTCACTCATTTTATCCTTGCATGTGCCTCATTCCTATTTCATGTAATATCTCAGTGCTTCAATAAATAGTACAGAAAATATTATAACAGGGAGCTGAGGCTATAGTTAAAAGATAACGCTTTCATAATTGGCTGCCTAAAATAACCACTTTAATTAAACATTGCTTGACTTTCAAAGGTGCTGATACCTACCTTAAATGTGATTTCTGTGCACTCAGCAGATCTGAAAAAAATCAACCTACCTAACTTTAGGTTAGCTTAAATTTAGGCTATCTAAAGTTAAGCTTCTGCTTTCATACTCTTGAGTACTGGCTGATGTTTAGGTTTGGCTGAATACTTTCAAGTGAACTTGGAAAATAGGGGTTTCAGACTATTTTTTTTCCAATATCTTTGACTGTTTTACCAAACCTGGTTGCCACATTAGATTTACAACAAAAAGTTCTACTGAAAAGTTTTAGAAAACTTTTTCCTGGTTTTGGCAATTTTCCATAAAGGGGTGGGGTAGAATTTTCCAACCAGTTCTTCTAATGCCTTCATGGTAAATAAATCCCACATTTACTGAAGCGTCTAGTAATGTTTTTTATATCTTCATTTTGAGGGGAGATCGGGGGAATTGGCTCACATCTGGGCTTCCTCCTCAGATTCAAAAGTATGCTCAAATCCACTACTTCATCTTGTAAATACAAAACATAGCCCAACCCTTCTGTTGCTGTGAGGATAAATTTGAAAACTCGCAGAGAATAGTCCAGATCGTCCCTCTTTCTTCTTTCCATCTTCAGTCTCCCAAATCCTCATGCCATTCCTTTGAGAAACGTGTTTTTTTCTTTTCATTTGCATCTTTCTGCTTAATCTTTCGACTTCTCCCTGAAAACAAACATCACAATTCAGTTGAGACACTAATCAAAGTTCTGTTCTTTTCAGTTACAGTGGTGTAAATCTGTAGTAACTTTATTTCAGTGGTGTCATTTCCAGAGCAACTGCGGTCCAGCTGGGCATTGACCCCATCTGGAGTGGCTGTGTAAAATTGCCATTTGCAGAATTCAGGGCAGCTTCTTTCACAGCATTTAGCCTTATCATAAATATCATTGCACAGCAAATTCAGAAACTTTTGAAATGATGTAATCATCCCAACTTCAAGACCTCTGGTAATTACGACCCCATCCAACATCCCACTAACCCAAAGTCAATACTCTTAAAAGGACCCAGATAGTTTTCCCTGGACACTATTATGTAGAAAAACAGAACACATCCATTAAAAAGCAAACAGGCTTAAACTTCCTCATACCATCACTGCTGGATCTGCAGAACTACTTCTAATCACCCCTCATTCCTCATGTTCTATCAATCCCTATCTTCTTTGAGATGGGCCACAAATGTGGAACAGTAACGGAAATAGCTTTGTGATGTAGGCACAGGTCAACATTAGCCAAGACTACCAATTAATTTTAAATAACACATAGAACCGCCTGCAGATGATAGGGACTTCCAGTCAATACCAGTTGTCACTGAATTAGAATGGATGACTCAAAGGTTTTGTCTAGTGAGGCAAAATCAACAATAGAAGGCGTAAAGATTGAATGTTTGGTACTCTAGTCATCACTCGCTTCATACATGGCTATTGTTAGAGAGTCTGTATTTATTGAGGTGTCACTTACACAGACATTTCTCTCTGCATATCATCTCTTACAGCATCAGCCAGCATCTCAAAGAGCTTGAACATCTTTGCAAATCTCAGGTGACTTTGAAAGTTCCGAGCAGCAAAGGCATAAAGCAGAGGGTTAATGCAACTACTAATGAATGCCAGGGATCCAGAGATGTATACTCCAATTTCCGAGATTTCATCCAATACTGAAGACATCTTCTGATTAGAGTCTTCTGTCTGTGTTGAAACAATATCTATAATGTTAAATACATGATGTGGTAGCCAACAAACAGCAAAAGCCACAACCACGCTAGCAATCAGCCTTTCTGATCGCTGCCCAGATGAGCAAGTCATCCTGCTTATTCTTCTCCCAACACATACGTAGCAAATAGAGATTATAAGAAAAGGAATCACAAACCCCACAACAGTCTCCAGCAAAAGGCACAATATTTTCTGCTGATTAGAAGTGTATTCATAAGATGTGCATTGCTGCCCAAACTCAGTTTCTTCTGTCTCTTTAAATGGGATTATGGAAGCTCCAAAAGCAATAGACAGGAGCCAAATGAATAAAACAACTTTGTGAATCACAGCTTTATTCTTCCACCTTAGAGTCATGAATGGATAAAACACAGCCACAAACCTCTCCAAGCTCAGAGTTGTAATTAGAAATACACTGGCATACATACTACAGTAAACAACAGACGCCAGTATTTTGCACAAGGTGACTCCAAAGAGCCAGGTATTAGCAAAGGAGTAAATCCAGACTGGTAAAGTGATCAGCACCAGGGTGTCTGAAATGGCCAGATGTAGGATCAGTATGACTGTAGGAGATCTCTGCTTCACTTTTCCACAAATAGTCCAGATCACAATGGAATTCCCAGGGATCCCAATAACAAATGACAAGCTCAGTATTATGGAGACCACTGATCTCTGACTGTCCCATGTCAGACGGCTATTGTTTTCTTCTGTTCTATTCATCTTAATCGGAGGCTCTTGTGTTCTCTGATGCTAACAATCTGTGTTCTGTAAACTGTGCTTTTAACTCTGTAGGCAGAAATAGGAAACCTCATGATGTGCTCCCCAGCTAATCATCTGACAGCTAATACAGCATCCAAGTTCACATGTTCTGTCCTGGTTTAGACTGAGTTCACACTTCCTATTTCTCAGGCTGCATGCAGGCAAAGCAAAGCAAAACAAAAAACTTACTGGCCTCACTTCCCTCATTTGTGTCAGTTATGTAAGGGTGTAATTCCATTTACTTCTAATTTACACTATGTGAAAGGAGAATCAGGGACCCACATATCTACTTTCCTCAGCTTAAGAAGCTTAGTATTTCAGTTAAAAATTACTGGTTTTATAAGGAGCTCTTAACAAGCTAAAATAAAGTAGTGCCCTTCAGCACTTTGGTGTTTTGTAGGTAAGTATTATTTTACAAAAAGCACACACAAGCGCCGGTTAAAAAACCCCCGTGCCCCTTACATTTATTACAAGGAGGGATAATTAGAAGAATTATCGCACTGTTCTGGAAAGGGAAACAGCTGATCTGGCTTTTATATTTAAATTTGGCACATTAACACATGGTTTAAATCGTGATGGGAACTTTCTGAGTCACTATAGGGGCTCTTCTGCATACTTGGCTCATTCTAATTTTTGACCTTCCCCCCCACCCCCCACTCTCTGATTTGCTCACCTTGATTATCTTTTGCTGATTTGTCCTCCTTGCTTACTGTTTTTGGTTCTCTGTGCCTTAAATATTGAGTCTGTTCTGGTCTGGTTATGGTCTGAAGAAGTGGATCTGTCCCACGAAAGCTCACCTAATAAACTATTTTGCTAGTCTTTAAAGTGCTACTTGACTGCTTTTTGTTTTGATAGTGTATAAACTAGCACGGCTTCCTCTCTGTTACTAATTACATGACACACGCACTTTTTCCAGCTGAATCCATTGCTCATAAATGCAGAACGACGGCAGCGGGGAGGGGGAATTGCTGACCTTACGCTAGCTGGAAGTTCAAGCAGCAAGGCTGCCTGAGTCATGAATTTCCCTCCCACAGTCACTTTGCAAAGTCTCTGTGAGGGGAAATTGACCAATCCCATGTCAGCTGGGAATCAGGCAGCTTTACTGCTTGAGCCCCCAGCTGGTGCAGGGTAGGTCTATTTCCTCCCCAGCAACCCCTTTAAAAAGCCTCTGCAGGGGGAAATTGTTGACCCCATACTAGCTGGGAATCAGGCAGTCTTGCTGCTTGAGCAAGGGATTGGTCAATTTTTCCCTCCCCTCAGCTCTTTGCAAGGCCACAGGGGTTGGAGGGTGGGAGCAGGAATTGATAATACCAAGCCGAATGGGGACCCAAGGGCTGGATCTACACATGCCCCTTCCTTTCAAAAGGGGCATGTTAATGAGTAGGTTCAAAATATGCTAATGAGGTGCTGCAATGAATATGCAGTGCTGCATTAGCATAATGGCAGCTGCAGCAATTGGAAAGTGTGGCTTTTTAAATTGAGCACCGCCTATGGAGATAGGACCTTCTGAAAGGACCCCCTCCAGTTTTTGAAAGCCCTTCTTCCTATCTGGTGGTCCTTTTAGAAGGTCCCATCTCCAGGGGTGGTGCACAATTTGAAAAGCCACACTTTTGAATTGCTGTGGCTGCCATTATGCTAATGAGGCACTGCATATTCATTGAAGCACCTCATAAGCATCTTTCAAAGCTGCCCATTAACATGCCCCTTTCAAAAGGAAGGAGCACAGGGAAGCAAAAAGACTGCCTGAGTCCCAGCTGATGCAGGGTTGGTCAATTTCCTCTCACAGAGGCTTTGCAAAGTGGTTGCAGGAGGGAAATTGACAACCCTGCACCAGCTGGGACTCAGGCAGACTTGCTGTTTGAGCCTGCAGCTGGCACGGGGTCATCTGAGTGTGCTGTGAAATTCCATCAATTCCCTTCCCTGGGCTCTGCAAAGAGCTGGGAGGGGTGTGATATTGGTGAAATTTCCACAGCACACTTAGACAGTTCTCCCAGCCCACTGGTTAAAAACCACTGATCAGGATATACACTGCCATCACTGAGATCTGAACTTGACCTAATTACTTCAGTAAGGTTGCAGTGGTACAACAAGTGTTTGGTTTTGGCTCTCTAAAATGAGAAAGAGGGATGTCTTTATTCTCCTGAGAAAGTTCAGCTATGGAGTATACATACTTTAATAGAACTTCATCTGAGCTTAAAAGCAAGTCAGTAACCTACCCAATCTAGCTTGACTCTAGCTAGCATGGGTGATAAAACATTGAAGGCACCTCAAGCTTAAACATAGGTTGTAACAGCCAAGCACAGATGTCTTCCCCTTGCTAGTCTGTGCTGTGCTTTCTTCAATTCTATTGTTACCTATGGTTGCTGGATTCAAGAGAGTGTAGGCTAATTTAGGCATAGTTTTTGCTGTATAGACATAGCTTAAGGCTGAAGGAATAAAAAATAAAAAGTGACTGCAAGTTAAACGGTTGATGGGATTGGGGAACTGAAATTGGACGGGTATTTTGTACAGACACAGAAACAAGAAAGTGGGGTTTACCATGTCTTTCTGAAATACAGAAATGGTTTCAAGTTTACTCCCTAATGCTGATGTTCAGATTCAGTTCTACAAATTTGTGCATAGAATAAATGAACCAGAAGAATCTATCACCTCTAATGAGAAATAGTGCAGAGTATTTTTTAATCCATTTGGCTGGACACTGGTATTCTTTCAAAATGTAGCTCTGTTTGCTCCAGTAAAGGACACAAGCATTCTCATGTTTTTGGCATACCCATAGATGAAGTGGTTGCAGACTGTTGTAAGGCATGCACACCGTGTATGCTGAGCCGGCAATTCAAGAGTGCTCAGTGCAGCTGGAGGGGCAGGAGTTCCTTTGCAGAGCAAAGTGTTAACTGCTTCTGGTCCAGTGCAAGATATGGTCATCCCCTTACACAGACTGGAATGAAAAAAAAAAAAACCACACTCAAGAACGCTCTTAGTTTCCCACAGAGAGTACTGGGGAGAGTGCAAGCTTTACTCCAAATCTGGGTAGTCTTGTCATGTTAGACAAAACAGACCAGTGGGGGCAACCTATGCCCTGTCACAGTTCTTTGTGCAGCACGCACAACCCCCTCTCTCCCTGCCTCCTCCCATGCATCTTGCATGCTGGGGGGCCTGCACTTACCTACCTCTCCCCATCCCTCCCTAAACTTCCAGGGCACCAAGAAGAAGCTGATTTGCACCCTGTCTCCACTTCTCCCCCTATGTCCCAGAGCTTGATCACCTCAAATCAGCTGATTTGTGATGCAGAGGAAGGGGGAGAAGTGGGGATGGGGCATGAATCAGCTGATTGATGGTGCTCCAGAAATGCTTGGAATGGTGTGGAGGAGGAGTAGGGATGGGGTGAACTTAAGGGAGGAGGCAGGGAATAGGCTGGGAGGTGGCTTGAGGGAAGGGGTGTAGTGGGGGCAGGGCCTGCAGTAGGGGAAGGGTTGGGAAGTGACACATATTTGTAACAAGAACACATGTGAAGTATGTGCTAGTTGCACACAACCTTGTGAGAGCCATGCAAACCCTCTGCTTCTTTATCTTACTTTTGTCCCTAATAATGAATCACTGTGTCTTGAAAAGACACAATAGAGAAGGAGAATCAAGTGCAATGTATTTAATCTTATTCTTAGGGCCATGGGTAGTGTGTATGCCTGACTTCAATCTTGTGGCCCAGTGAGAGGAAGGAGGGCCACTCATACGGTGCATTTCCTAGCCTTGGTTGCCCACTGCTGATACAGAAAGTCCTTGAGCAAAGGACCCACCTACCACAGAGGAAAATGGAACAGGTAAAGGGGAGCTCTGGGTGTCAGAGGAGACATGTCTGGAGGAACAAGAGGCTCCTCAAAACAAACAGCATGATTCATGGGCAGCCCAAAGCAGGATGGAAACCCAAATTGGTGGGTGGTTCAGTTTGTTACTCTCTGGCTGCTAGTGACCTTTGTCTCCATTGATCCCTGTCACACAATCATCACACAGATCCCATTCTCTTCCCAGGAGAGAATTGGATCTGAAAATTCAGTCAGGGGAAGCTTCGGGTCAAAACCAAGAGGCATCTGCCTCTATTTGCAGAACGGTCTGCCAGCACCATCATTGGTTCAAGTCCCTTCTTTGTGTGAGAAAAGGGGCGAGAGTTTCCAAGGCTAAGATAACTGGCAGCATCGGGGAGGGTGGTGTTCATCTTACATGGTCGTATAGGCATGTGTTGGGGTAGCCACTATTATAGGGGGAGGCTTGACATGGATGAATGGAAATGGATAACAGGCTCCTATGACCCAAACTAAGAAAGGAATAAAACAGATTCTTCATAGTTCTTACACAATTAAAAGTATTTACAGAAATTATGATGCAAACCAGTTAAGGCATTAATGATCGCTTTTTCAAATTATGACTGTTTGTAGACTACTGGCTGGTCTGGATCTTCCCTAAATAGGATCTTTGTGATGACAAATGTTACTCAGCCAGTGGGGAAGCTCCACAGGCGGCGGATGACTCAGGGGACCAGCTGGGGATGTTGCACCATGAGGATGGCATCCGGGAGGGTGGCTGTTGTGCTGGCCAGGACCATGGCCAGGGCGCTGCCTATGGCTGCGTTGGAGTGGGGTTGCTGCTTGAGGTCCATCAGGGCCCAATATGCCACCTCCGATGTCTCTCTCGCTCTCAGTCTTGCTCTGCCTGGGGACAGAGTTGCTGGCCCTCGGTGTTTGCAGGCCAAGGCATGGGGATGGGGGCCTTTAAGGGGATGGCGGGCAGTGGCCCTGGTAGGGCTCATCTGTCAAGCGACCCTGCCCGTGGCGCTTCCTGCCCCTGCTCTTTTGAAAGAGTGCCCTGGTAAGTGTGGATGCTCTCTTTTGAAATTGTCCTGGAGGCCTTTCGAAAGAACAAACCAAACCTTCAGTCCCTGCTGGTGTGTGTGGACACGCCATTTTGTAAGACCATCTTTTGATGTTCTTGTTCAAAAGACGTTCTTTCGAAACAGAACTGTAGTGTAGACGCAGCCTAAGTGTCTCAAGTGTTCATTTTCATATATTCTTTTGGTTTTAGTATAGCAGACCTCGAAGTTAGATACAGTGGGGGCCTGGGTCTGGGCCTGGGCCTGGGCCTGGGCCTGGGCCTCGGTGTGGACTGGGGTCTCTGAACTCAATGTGGTCCACACCTCTGTCATTCGCTGAGAGGGCCTGGCCATAGCACATTCATGAAGGTGTCACACACCTGCTAAGACAGTGGTTCCCAAACTTTTCAGCATCATGCCCCCTTTTTGATTTTTACAAAAACCCTCACACCAACCACCTCTTCTTTACCATCATCCACCCCGCTTTTAACAAAAAAATTCAATTCATAATTTAAAATTTAAAATAAACACAAAAACTTGGTATAAAAATTGTATTTAAAATTAAAAATAGGCATGGATAGGTTTTCTTGGACCAAAAATTTAATAAAAATATAATTTAATATCAGAAATAGCAGAAACAAAATGAATTTAATGTGAAGGATGATGTTGCATTTTCTTCACGAGTTGGGAAATCTTAGGTTTGAAGATGAAAGTGCACAATGCAAATTGTATTTGACATCCACTCCATTTCTTTGTTTCATTTTTAATGTTATCAAACTTGAAGAGCTTTTTTTCACAAAGGTATGTTGACAAAAACGGAAGAATAATATGTAAGGAATGTGGCAGCAGGAACACAATGCTGCTGAAGGCTGGGAGGAATGTGTCTCCCAGAGATCATTTACATGAGAATGCAAAGGTGTGCATGTGTGATACTTTTCAGGCAAAGCCTAATGGGTAGCAAGTAAGCCATGAGATTTTGTCTATTGTAAACACATTGTTGTATAATCACAATTTATGCTGACACTCAGTGTGGGAGTTGTGGGATCTCACCAATGCTCTGGGTTGTTGTGCAGTTGCCATAGCTGCATAAGACACTGATGACACAGGGCTCCCTGGTTTAAAGCATTGTAAGGTGGAAGGGGAGGGGATTAGTTCAGCCAGTTTGTTGAGTGCCTTGGTCATATAAGCTGCGTCTACACGTGCACGCTACTTCGAAGTAGTGGCACCAACTTCGACGTTAGGCAGCGAGACGTCGAAGTCGCTAACCTCATGAGGAGATAGGAATAGCGCCCTACTTCGACGTTCAACGTCGAAGTAGGGACCGTGTAGATGATCCGCGTCCCGCAACGTCGAAATTGCTGGGTCCTCCATGGCGGCCATCAGCTGGGGGGTTGAGAGATGCTCTCTCTCCAGCCCCTGCGGGGCTCTATGGTCACCGTGGGCAGGAGCCCTTAGCCCAGGGCTTCTGGCTGCTTCTGCGGCAGCTGGGGATCTATGCTGCAGGCACAGGGTCTGCAACCAGTTGTCAGCTCTGTGGATCTTGTGTTGTTTAGTGCAACTGTGTCTGGGAGGGGCCCTTTAAGGGAGCGGCTTGCTGTTGAGTCCGCCCTGTGACCCTGTCTGCAGCTGTGCCTGGCATCCCTATTTCGATGTGTGCTACTTTGACGTGTAGACGTTCCCTCGCTGCGCCTATTTCGATGTTGGGCTGAGCAACGTCGAAGTTGAACATCGACGTTGCTGGCCCTGGAGGACGTGTAGACGTTATTCATCGAAATAGACTATTTCGATGTCACAACATTGAAATAAGCTATTTCGATGTTGGCTGCACGTGTAGACGTAGCCATAGTGATAAGCCTAGTTTGATTAGCCCTCCCCACCTGTTAAAAGATAGATTTGGATACTAGGGTTTTCATGAAACTCTGCATGGGAGCTATTAAGAGCTGAAATCACATAGCAGCAGCTGAGGCCACGTGGAGCTTAAATCACAGGGTTCTGCCTCAGGACAATCCCTCAGCAGATGCTGGTGGGCAGTGGGTAGGAGGAGCGGCAGATGGTGTGGCTGGTAAGGGAGCAATGGACAGACAGACAGCATGACCTGCAGGTGGCTGGTAGGAGGAGTAGCCAGCGGCCAGCAGGTGGCAGTCAGTGGGATGCTGCAGACAAGTGGACAGCTAGTACTGCCCTGTTGATGTATCTGTGATCTCTGGGTCCAGGACTGCACCGTGAGAAGTACACCCTGTAACTGTGTGTGGAGTAAAGGCCAAGAGCCCCAGCAAGAGACTTGGTTCTACAGCGTATGGGGATGGTATCTTGTTAAATGGGTTTGTCTCCCCTTTGCTTAGATATACTGCATCTGTCACGGTAAACTTGGAGTAGGTTATTGTCATTAAATAAGCTGCTTCTCTCTTAGACTCTGTGCTTGCGAGGCAGGGGAGAACTGCCTTTCAGGCACCCAGCAAGTGGGGTGAGATTGTCCCAGGCCACTGGGTGGGGGCTCGAGCCGGTTGGTTGTATCCTTGACAGGAAACCCCAAGGAGCTGAACCCGGCCCTTCTGGCAGGCACCTGGCATTAATAGAAGGGTTACAAATATATAGAGCTTCTTTTCCAATTTTGGAGTACATTGGGAAATATTTTATCCAAAATTCCTCCAAGCTTGAGTTTTCAAAATTATTTTTTGCACATGAATCATATTTTATTCCGACTGCTTGTTCTTGCAATACTTCTAGCAACGACTTGACATCAGCGTTGAATGGACTGCATACTAATTTATGAATGGTGTTGCCAGAAAAGTTGTCTGGAAAATAGCAGATGAATTCATCAGCAAGGCAGTCCAGATGAAACAAAAGTTTGTTCTTTGCATCCTGTTTACAAAGTTCTTGTAAACCTTCATTTGCAGTGAGAGATGAAAATAATGGAAAAGAGAAGAAGTCAGGCATCTGAGCTTGTGTTTGACATTGCCAAAGCTGGATTTTTTTCTGTAAACACTTTGATGGCATCACAGTGTGCTATAATGTTTGCTGTGTTGTCTCCTTGCAGCTTCAAATAGAGGCTGTTCAAAGATTCAAAAATGTCCATGAGGTATGCCAGTGAAAGTTGAAACGTTTGGTTTGTAAATGCACGATACAACTTTTCTTTCCTCTGTCGCTTGAGGAAAATTCCCACTTCATGTTTCAGTTCAAATAATCTCAAAAGCATGTTACCTTTGGAAAGTCCTAGTACCTCCATGTGAAACAAAAGAGTTTTATGATCTGTTCCCAAATACGTGCAAAGAGCAGCAAAAAGTCTCGTATTTAAAGCACTGTTCACAAAATTGACAACTTTGATGGCCAGATTCAATGAATCTGATAGGTCTTCTGGAAGGATTTTAGCAGCCAGTGCTTGTCTGTGTATGATGCAGAGAGTTGTGGTTACAACTGAATATTTTTCTTTCACCAATGTTACAAATCCAGAGCGAGAGCCAAGCACCACTGGAGCACCGCCTGTGCGTATACCAACCAGTTTTTTCCATGGAAGTCTATTTTCTTCAAAAAAGTTGGAAATTGTTTTCATAACATCAGGGCTACGTCTACACGTGCACCCAACTTCGAAATAGCTTATTTCGATGTTGCGACATCGAAATAGGCTATTTCGATGAATAACGTCTACACGTCCTCCAGGGCTGGCAACGTCGATGTTCAACTTCGACGTTGCTCAGCCCAACATCGAAATAGGCACAGCGAGGGAACGTCTACACGCCAAAGTAGCACACATCGAAATAAGGGAGCCAGGCACAGCTGCAGACAGGGTCACGGGGCGGACTCAACAGCAAGTCGCTCCCTTAAAGGGCCCCTCCCAGACACACTTTCATTAAACAGTGCAAGATACACAGAGCCAACAACTAGTTGCAGACCCTGTATATGCAGCATGGACCCCCAGCTGCAGCAGCAGCAGCCAGAAGCCCTGGGCTAAGGGCTGCTGCCCACGGTGACCACAGAGCCCCGCAAGGGCTGGAGAGAGAGTATCTCTCAACCCCCCAGCTGATGGCCGCCATGGAGGACCCCGCTATTTCGATGTTGCGGGACACGGATCGTCTACACGTCCCTACTTCGATGTTGAACGTCGAAGTAGGGCGCTATTCCCATCCCCTCATGGGGTTAGCGACTTCGACGTCTCGCCGCCTAACGTCGATTTCAACTTCGAAATAGCGCCCGACGCGTGTAGACGTGACGGGCGCTATTTCGAAGTTAGTGCCGCTACTTCGAAGTAGCGTGCACGTGTAGATGCAGCTCAAAAGTTTTTGATGTGGTTGTCAATTCCTTCAAAAAAAGGAGATCCTTCACAGTTCTATTGTTAATAAATTGAATATGGACAAGTAACTGACAGCATTGTGCCACATCAGTGGTATTGTTGCACCGAATCGCAAAAATAGGAGAAGTCAACACTGCCTCCACAACTTGAAGTTTAAAATCTTTCACCAGGTCATTGATGCAACATTTCATGGAATTATAGGAAAGCGTAATTTATGATAGTTTTTTCTTGCTTTTGACACCAAACATAACATCAGCTGCTTTCAACAAGCAAGGTTTCACTAAGTTTCTCCAATTATGTGCACTTTCTTGGCTTTAGAGATGAGCAACAACAGTTCATAAGCTGCTTCTACCCCTTTGGCTGACGCTTGACCACAGAATCATAGAATCATAGAACAATAGAGGTGGAAGAGACCTAAAAAAGCCATCAAGTCCAGCCACCTGCCCTAGGCAGGACCAAACCCATCAGATCAGCCCTGCCAGGGCTTTGTTGAGGTGAGACTTAAACACCTCCAGGGATGGAGACTCCACTACTTCCCTGGGTAGACCATTCCAATGCTTCACCACCCTCCTAGTGAAAAAGTTTTTCCTAATGTTCAACCTGGACCTTTCCAACCGCAACTTGAGACTATTGTTCCGTGTTCTGCCATCTGTGACCACTGTGAACAGCCTCTCTCCAGCCTCTTTGCAACCTCCCTTCAGTAAGTTGAAGCCTGTTATCAAGTCCCCCTCAGTCTTCTCTACTGCAGACTAAACAGTCCCAATTCTCTCAACCTTTCTTCATAAGTCATGTGCTCCAGCCCCCTAATTACTTTAGTCACCCTCCGCTGGACCCTCTCCAGTGTATCTCCATCCTTCCTATAACTGGGGGCCCAGAATGGACACAGTACTCTAGATGTGGCTTCACCAAAGCTGAATGAAGAGGAATAATCACTTTTCTGGATCTACTGGCAACGCTCCTCTTGATGCAACCTAATAGCTGTGTCTACACGTGCATGCTACTTCGAAGTAGCGGCACTAACTTCAAAATAGCGCCTGTCGTGGCTACACGCGTCGGGCGCTATTTCGAAGTTAACTTCAACGTTAGGCGGCGAGACGTCGAAGTCGCTAACCTCATGAGGGGATCGGAATAGCGCCCTACTTTGACGTTCAACGTCGAAGTAGGGACCGTGTAGACGATCCGCGTCCCGCAACGTCGAAATTGCTGGGTCCTCCATGGCAGCCATCAGCTGGGGGGTTGAGAGACGCTGTCTCTCCAGCCCGTGCTGGGCTGTATGGTCACCGTGTGCAGCAGCCCTTAGCCCAGGGCTTCTGGCTGCTGCTGCTGCAGCGGGGGATTCATGCTGCATGCACAGGGTCTGCAACTCGTTGTCGGCTCTGTGGATCTTGTGGTGTGTAGTGCAAGTGTGTCTGGGAGGGGCCCTTTAAGGGAGCAGCTGGCTGTTGAGTCCGCCGTGTGACCCTGTCTGCAGCTGTGCCTGGCACCCTTATTTCGATGTGTGCTACTGTGGCGTGTAGACGTTCCCTCGCTGCGCCTATTTCGATGTGGTGCTGCGCAACGTCGATGTTGAACATCGACGTTGCCAGCCCTGGAGGACGTGTAGACGTTATTCATCGAAATAGCCTATTTCGATGTCGCCACATCGAAATAGGCTACTTCGATGTAGGCTTCACGTGTAGACGTAGCCAATATGCCATTAGTTTTCTTGGCTACAACGGCACACTGTTGATTCATGTCCAGCTTCTCGTCCACTACAACCCCCAGGTCCTTTTCAGCAAAACTACTACTGAGCCAGTCGGACCCCAGCCTGTAACAATGCTAAAATAGCTCCAGTAGCATCCAGCTTCATGCCTTTCAAATTTTGAAGTTTAGCAGCAAAAAACTCTTTTGGTTTGTCTATCAAAATTCTGTCATTCTTCGTCAAGTGTTGCTCAAGACAACTACATCTCAAGGCATCATTGCTGAGAACTGTGTGACATACTATTCATTGAGGATGTTCGATCCCATTTTTTCCATGACAGTGAAGCCATACTTAACATAGTCTTCATCATACTTCATTTTCTTAATCGCAGCCATAATATATTAATTTCAGAAAAACTATAAAAATAATTTTCCTGATTAGAATAAATGTAATGGATGCAAGTTACTTTGATAAGTTATTGTGAACATTTATTTACTACTACTATTATGTATGGGCACATGCCTTATATATACCCCAACACCAGTAACTGCACAAGATTGGCTACCTACTCCCATAATAAAACAGTCCCAAACACTCCCACAAGTGTGCTAGAAAGTTCCAGAAAGTTCCATTGCCTTCTACATCACTCTTCAGCCTCCCTACCAATCGAACCAGTACCCCATACATCAAAAGGAAAAAAAAATTGTCTTCATGGGAGGGGCAGAGAACCTCTTTTGGGTCAGGGGTCACTGACCCACAGAAAAATAAGTCAGGAACCACACAAATGAGATGAAAGAAAAGAAAAGGAAAGGAAAGAAAAGAACACCCCTCTGATGTGGCTCCAGCTGAGACACTTCCCGCCCCTGGCACACCAGCCCTATGTCAGGAGGGTAGGTCTGACTGAGGTTCAAGGCCTCAGACCAGATTAATTATTCTGAGGTTCCAAGGTTATTGGAACTTGTGGGTCCCTCTATACATTGAGGTGGGGCCAAAAATGAGGGCTTCAGTGCGTGGGACAGGCCTGCCAGTGAGTGGGATAGGGATGGAGTGCAGAATCTGGGTGGAAAGTATGGTACAGGAGCAAGCTGGGGGTAGGTGTCTGAGCAGGTGTTTAGGGCAGATGGGGCCCTGGGCAGGAGACAGGGTGCTGGTGGGGCCCAGGGCAGTGTACTCGTGGGGGTCTGGGTGCACCCTGTGCTACTCCTCACATCCCTGCGCAGGAAGGCAGCAGGCAGAAGGAAGTCGCCGGCGGGAAACAGACCGGGCTTTTCAGGACACACGCTGCTGTCTGGGGAGGGGAAGCAGCGCATGCACTTCCTGAGATGTTGTCTCTGGTGTCCAGCTGCGGGATTCCCACCCCCCACACCACACCACGGGAAGCTGATGCTACCTCCATTTTTGCAGCGGGTAACGCCAGTGCAGCCTCTTTCTTGGGGTGGAGGGAATTGACCTGAGGGAGTCTGAGCCACCTTGCACACCCCCCCCGGAATTTCTTCACACCCCCTCAGGGGGGTACGCTCCACGGTTTGGGAACCTACATGCTAAGAGATACTTAGTACTAGGTAAAATACTTACAGGCTCACAGGTTTGGGGACTGTGTTCTTTTTCTAGTTCCAGTACTGAAGCTTGTTGTTCATTTAGGCTGGCTGCCAAGAGCTACTGAATGGGATAATCAGAGGAACCTGAAATTCAATGGGAGTTGACAGCTTAATCCTGTGGACTTTACTGAGTGTCCCAGGCCCTGACCAGACTCTTCATCACCCAGGGTGACCCTGAGCTGCCACTGTTTGTAGACAAGCTCTACTGCATGAGGGAAATGTTTCTTTTATTACTCAGGACAATTCTCCCACCCCCTAGAGGGCAGCAGAATCCAACGTATTAAACATTTGTTTTAGCAATTGTACACTGTTCCATAAAGAACATGAACAGAGAGCAGGCCTGCAAACTCCAATCAATTTTATACAGAAAAGAAACAATGAGATCCATCTAGGAACTGACTAGCATGAGTGAGCTCATTTTGGTAAGACAAGGCCATGCCCCGAAATGAGAGGCAGATTTTATTCACCTGTAACCTACTGCAGAAAGGCACAAGATTCTGAGTCAGCGGAGCTGAGGGCTGGTTGTGTCTTTGCCACAGTCCTGATAAGGGCAAATCACTTTACCACTCTCTCCCTTTAAAATATAATTAACATTTCACAACCATCTCCACTATGTTGGACGTGATCTTTCCTCCCAGGAATGACTTACAATTATTTTTCATAGTATCACTATAGCTGCTTCTTTGCAGCTACATTTGCTGTACAGGAAATATTTACAGAAGGAACAAAGCACAAACTGCCTGAAAAAGGTGTTGCTGAAGCTCTTAATGGCATCGTATCATGAGCAAGAGAGCAGAGGAGGCAAAACCGGAGTGATATATGGTGGCCTTTTTCTTGACAGTTCCATGCCGATTTGCTACCTTCTAACAGTGATAGTTACATTGATAAGGGCTGTGGTAATATGGACTTTCTAAGATGTTTGACAGACTGTCTTTGTAATTTGAGAAAGATTTAATTTTTTTGTGATGTGTATAAATCCAAAGAAAATAAATAAATGTGAGATGAATTTGGAAACCTGCAGGTGACGGCAGGATAGGATTTATTACTGCTTGGAGCTATCTATGGCTACGTCTACACGTGCAGCCAACATCGAAGTAGCTTATTTCGATGTAGCAACATCGAAATAGGCTATTTCGATGAATAACGTCTACACGTCCTCCAGGGCTGGCAACGTCGATGTTCAACTTCGACGTTGCGCAGCCCGACATCGAAATAGGCTCAGCGAGGGAACGTCTACACGTCAAAGTACCACACATCGAAATAGGGATGCCAGGCACAGCTGCACACAGGGTCACAGCGCAGGCTAGCGCTTCCGGGGCAACAGCTAGCCGCTCCCTTAAAGGGCCCCTCCCACATACACTCAGCCTGCACAGCACGCGGTCTGACGAGCCAGATAGGCACACAGACCCCGAGCGCCGCAGTCATGGACCCCCAGCAGCAGCAGCAGCAGCAGCTAGAGGTCCAGCCAGCCCTCCTGGCAGGAGCAGGGCTTGCCCTGGCTCTTGTCATGTTGGGGGCAGCTGAGCACCTTCCTGCCCCAGGGGAGGAGATGCCCCCGGGGCAGCAGGGCTCAGCCCCTCCCCCTGCAGCACCCCGCTCCACCCCCCGCCTCACACGCCGGCGGCTGTGGAGCCACCCCACCAGCACCAACTGGTGGGAGCGCCTGGTGCTTGGGGAGTGGGACGACGACCACTGGGTCCGCAACTTCAGGATGACCCGACAGACATTCCTGGAGCTGTGCCAGTGGCTCAGCCCCGCACTCAGGCACCGGGACACTGCCATGCGGCGTGCCCTCCCTGTGGAGAAACGGGTCGGCATCGCTGTCTGGAAGCTGGCCACTCCGGACAGCTACCGATCCGTGGGGCAGCAGTTTGGCATCGGAAAGGCCACCGTCGGGGCTGTCCTCATGGAGGTAAGAGAACCCACAGGGGGAGGCCAGGCCAGGGCAGGGGGGCCAGGGCAGGCCAGGGGGGCCAGGGCAGGCCAGGGCAGAGCAGGGCAGGCCAGGGGGGCCAGGGCAGGCCAGGGGGGCCGGGGGGGCCAGGGCAGGCCAGGGCAGAGCAGGGCAGGCCAGGGGGGCTAGGGCAGGCCAGGGAAGGCCAGGGCAGAGCAGGGCAGGCCAGGGGGGCCAGGGCAGGCCAGGGCAGGGCCATGCACACCCTGCTCACCCCTCATTGGGGCTGTCCCATGTGCTTTCCCTGCAGGTCGTGCGTGCCATCAACTCCATGCTCCTACACAGGCTCGTGAGGCTGGGGGACCCACGTGCCACTGTCGCCGCCTTTGCCACCCTGGGCTTCCCCAACTGCTTCGGGGCTCTGGATGAGACCCACATCCCCATCCGCGCCCCGGACCACAGCGGAGGCCGATACGTGAACCGGAAGGGCTACCATTCAGTCGTCCTGCAGGCCTTGGTGGACAGCCGGGGACGGTTCCAGGACATTTACGTGGGCTGGCCTGGCAGCACCCACGACGCCCGGGTTTTCCGCAACTCGGGCCTGTGCCGCCGGCTGGAGGCGGGGACCTACATCCCCCAGCGGGAGATCCCTCTGGGGGACACCACCATGCCCTTCTGCATCATCGCGGATGCGGCCTACCCCCTCCGGCCGTGGCTCATGCGCCCCTACACGGGCCACCTCTCCGCCAGCCAGGAGCGCTTCAACGAGCTCCTGAACCGTGCGCGCCAGGTGGTGGAGCGCTCCTTCGGCCGCCTCAAGGGACGATGGCGATGTCTCCTCACCCGCCTGGATGCCAGCCCCAACAACATCCCCCAGATTGTGGGTGCCTGCTGCGCCCTGCACAACCTTGTCGAGAGCAAGGGGGAGACCTTCCTTCAGGGCTGGGCCGCCGAGGCCGGCAGGGCACACGTCCAGCCACCTGCTGCCCCCAGTCGGCAGGTGGACCCAGAGGGGACCTGGGTCCAGGAGGCCCTGCGGGCCCACTTCGACGACCAGGCTGCGGGGTGAACTCTGCCCAGGCCCCCGACTGCCCGCCCCTTCCTCCCCCACACTCCTGCCTCAACGCCCACACCACCATGGAGCACCCCACCGCCCCCCCCCTTGTCCAGGAGAAACGACAGCACGAACTTGTGGGTGAACGTAAATGTTTTCTTTGGCTGAACCTTTTTTTTTTTTTAAATAGAAAAATATAGACATGTGAAAGGGAAAGCAAAAAGGAGGGACAAACATGTAACAAAAGCGAGATGGGCACGAATAAAACTATGTACAACAATAAACTCCAAGCAGGGTGCGCCATCAACAAAAGAAAACCAAAAAGCAGGGAGGAGAACGGGGAGAACTATTTACAGGGGGGACGGGGCAAGCAGGGGCAGCACCCACACCACCCACCCACCCAGTCCCCAAAGTCTGTCCATCGGGGGGGGGGGGCCACGTCCCGGGCCCCTCACCCCCTACAGGCCCCCAGTGGGCGTGCCCGGCCGGGAGCTCCGGCGGGCCTGCAGTCTGGTCCGCGGCTGGGTGGGAGCGGGCTCCACCGGAAGATATCGGCGCCGGCAAGTCTCGGGTGGCTCCAGGGGTCCCTCGGCGCGGTGGCCCTCGCAGGGAGGTGGTGGGGCGACGGCGGACGGGCCGGCGGCGGCTGGAGCAGCCGGTGGTGGGGCTGCAGGAGCGGGCATGGCGGGCGGTGGCGCGGCCGGCGCGGCATGGGGGCCCAGGAAGTCAATCAGCCAGTTGACGGTCTGGAGAAGGGCCCCCCATGCCTCTCGGTGCCAGGACAGCGCCTGCTCCTGCAGCCGGAGGTGCTGCTCCGAGACCTCCAGCTGCCGGCGGAAGATGGCCAGCAGCTGGGGGTCTGTGGCCACCGCCGGTAGTAGGCGCGGGGTCCGCCGTCTTGCCCTCCGCGGGGCCGGTGGTTCCTCGGCCGAGGGGCTTCCCTGGAGCGAGGGTCCCGGAGGAGTCTCCGGGACGACCGACGCCTCGCCGGCGCTCTCTTCCGGTCCTTCGGATGGTGCAGGTGCAGGTGCAGGTGCATGACACAGGAGAGGAGGGGGGAAAGAAGAATGGAGACAGGCGTTAGTGTGGTCCCCGAGCCGTGGCCTTTGTCCCCCCCGCCCTGTGCTGCAGGTTCCCCATCCCCGTCCCCGGGAGATGCTGCTGTGATGGATGGGGTTCAGGGGTCCCCCTGCCCTGCAGCCCGTCCCCTGGTGGGAGCGACTCTCACTTCAGCCCACAGGGTCTGAGAGCAGGAGAGGTTTCTTAGGCCACAGCTGGCCAGTTTCTGGCAGGAGTGACAGCACCAGCTGTCGGAAGAGACAGTCCTTCCAACCCGTCGTGGGGAGAAGACCCCAAGGGGGGGCCCCTCTGGGATGCAGCTTTCCCTCTCCTCTGGCTGGCTGCCTACCAGCTCTCCCTTCCCCTAGCCTCTACCTGTGGCCCCCGCCCTCGCCCCCCAATTCCAAGCCAGCTCGGCTCCTCCCTCCTGTTTGTTCAGGGCAGAGGTGTCACCTGCCAGCTGTAGCGCCAGGATCCTCCTTTGGCCCTGGGAGCTCCTCGGCTCGGGTGGCTCATCTGTAGCCTGGGTCTCCCTTTGGCACTCCCCCCACTCCATCGCATGCTGCTGCTGCGGGGTGTCCCACCCCCTCCACCCGGGGGCCCCTCGAGGTTCCGCTCCCCCCTGGCCTGGGGATGGGGCATGGCACTGTCATGCAGGGTGGCGGGGGGCAGGGGCTGCTGGCTGCAGTGCTGTGAGGGCCCTGTCCCTGGTGTCCTTAGGGCCATGGCCATGTGAGCGTGTGGGGGGCCCCGGACACATCTCTGTTCCCCCCGCCCCTCAAGCCCCGGGGTGTCCACCAGAGAGGGGTACCTACCTGTGGGTCCGCTCCCATGGTCCGGAGATCCCCGGGGGTCGGAGGCCCTGCTGCTGCTCTGGGATGGCAGGAGGAGGATCTGCAGGCTGGATTCTGCGGAGGAGGAGCCCCCCTCCTCCTCCTCCTCCTCCACCTGCCGCGATGTCCCGGGGATGGCCTCCGGGGGGGACCCCCGGGGTGCGGGGCTTACCTCCGGGCCGGAGCCCGGCTGCAGGGCCTGCTGGGGCTCGTCAGCCGACGTGTCAAGGGTGGCCGGAGGGGGGGGAGGTGTGCCGGGAGCCCAGGATGTCCCTGAGCTCCCTGTAAAAGGGGCAAGTGACTGGGGCGGCCCCAGATCGGCTGGCCGCATCCCGGGCCCGGGCGTAACCCTGCCGCAGCTCCTTCACCTTGCTGCGCACATGGTCAGGAGTGCGGGCAGGGTGACCCCGGGCAGCCAGGCCGTCGGCCAGCCGAGCGAACGCATCCGCGTTCCGTCTCTTGCTCCCCATTACCTGGAGCACCTCCTCCTCGCTCCAGAGCCCCAGCAGGTCCCGCATCTCGGCCTCCGTCCAAGAGGGGCCCCGCTGCCGCTTTCCAGACTGCTTGGCCCTCTGGCTGGGCTGGCTGCCCTGGCTGCCCTTGGGGGGGGTCCCCTGGGGGCGCTGGGGGGGCTGCTGGGCTGCCATGGCTGCTGTCGGAGGCTGAGGTCTCTGCAGGCTCCTCGCCGCATGTGCAGCCTGCAGCCTGCACGTTGCCTCAGCCTCCTGCAGTCAGGGCGGGGGAGGGGCCCTTTAAGGGGCCGCTCCACGCGGCCACCAGTGAGCTGCGGGGCTGGAGAGAGCGTCTCTCAACCCCCCAGCTGATGGGCGCCATGGAGGACCCGTCAATTTCGACGTTGCGGGACGCGGATCGTCTACACTGTCCCTACTTCGACGTTGAACGTCGAAGTAGGGCGCTATTCCCATCCGCTCATGGGGTTAGCGACTTCGACGTCTCGCCGCCTAACGTCGAAGTTAACTTCAAAATAGCGCCCGACGCGTGTAGACGTGACAGGCGCTATTTCGAAGTTGGTGCCGCTACTTCGAAGTAGCGTGCACGTGTAGACGCAGCTTATGGGTTTCAGTGTTTACATTTCAGTTTATTGAGGGTCCTCCTGTAATAGGCCACAAATTGCCATCATCTATTTAAATGCGGGGAAAGCACAGCTCCTGTTCTAATCCAGCTTGCATTAGTATTCGATGCACATGGGCAACCTGGCAGGACATATGCTAACTTTGGCACAGTAATCAAAGCTTCTCCGGGTCTTGGAATGCTTGGCTCAACTTATCTGTCCACCGGAATGATGACCAGTCCTTGTTATTCTGAAAGAGGGGCAGCTATCCCAGTAAAACCCAATACAAACACCTGGCAACAGGAAAGCCCCATGAAATCCTGAAGTTGGTGGGCATCCTGGGATTCTGACATTACTCAACCATCCCTTTGCTAGTTCAAGAATTCCTGTACAGATCAGGATGTTGTCCAAGCCTATAAGGCTCCTGAAAAGTGGCAGGTTTTGAAGCAGTTCTCCATTAACAGCTGAGACATTGTGGGTACAGAACATCAGCATCGCACTAAACTTGCACAAGCCTTATCCACCAGCAAAGGTGTTCTTTGCATGGGGCTGACTTTTCCTCCAGGACTTGGCAGCACATGCTCCACTCATTCTGTGGAGAGAGCCATTCAAATTCTGCTCATGCTCCAACATATTGTCAAGGCAGCACATTGGGCATGAGTCCTTGTGGATCACACCACACAAACTTCTTTGATCGATATAGAACCATGCTTCCTTATTCATAAAAGGCCAACAGACCTAAGGCTTTGGGTCTCTACTCTGTGGTGCCTGGAAGTCAGACCAAACATGTAAATCAATGGAAGAGGAGGTATGGGTCCACCTCTGAGAAACCTGTCAGTGTTTTCATTTGCCCCTGTATGGGCAGGAAGAACAACTTCTCCCTGCAGCAGAGCAAGTTTTAGAAAACACATCAATTGGCTAAACAGCTCCAGGCTCCTCAGTTCTGCCTTTCTCAAGAGAGGCTCTTCCTTTTCCACCGTTGTGGAGAGGCTCAGTGTATCCCACTCACTCACCTGGAGTGCAGCATGCCAGAAAAAGGTAGGTAGAAAGGGAACACCAGAATCTGCCATCCTTTTCCATCCATGTGCAGAAGAATTTTAAGTGCACTGCGGCATGTGTGACTGCACACTGCAATAGAAACACAAAACCCAGCTGGGTGGCGTTCGAATTCCTCCTGAGCGGCTGCATGCGTGCACAGCTCACAGGGTGTTCTGCCTCTTGCGCCCACCTGCTGTCAAGATTTCTGGATAGAAATCTGAGCCCGTGCTACAGAAACCCAGGTCCCCTTCAAGTGCTGATATGGGGCACTTGCAGACCCAGTTATCAGCCACAGCACAGCCCTTAGCCCTCCCCCATGGCTTCTGCTGCAGCAGGACACTACTGACAGAGACCCAGGGTAGCAGGGGCACAGGGGCAGGGGAGGGGGCTGGGTAAGTGCTCCTCAGCTCAAGCCCTCCTGCTGGGATCAATGAATACAGGGATACAAAGGGGTACGTGTGGCTCCAGCTCACTCTGCTCTCCTGGTGCGTCACTAAGGGGAGGTGATGGGAATGCCCCCACCATCACCAGCAGGAAGTGGAGTGATGTGGCCAGGGGCTGAATTGCACCACTTCCACCACCACTGCCGGGGCCGGAGGGGGGAAGTGGAGCCCTGCTGCTGGAGCTCCAGCCCTGCCAATCACCCTCTGCCCTGGGCTGCATGAGTGTGGGGGAAGAGGCAGGGCAGAGCAAGGGCAGGGAAGAGGAGGGGAGAGGTCAGAGCAGAGGTCGGGAGAGGCAGGCCCTGTGGTGGAGGGGTTGTCTTGGCCCTTCCCTGGATGTGGGGAGGAGAGTCACATCGACAGGGCCCCCCCAGTACCCACTCACCAGTCACCCTTCTTCCCTCCATTCTACGTAATCCCCCTCCTCCTGTGAGCCTGCCATTGGCTTAGGGCTCCTCCCTGCCAGCAATGTCACCTAGCTCTCTCGCTCAGTTCAGTAAGCTGGCCAAGGACTCCATTTGAACGTGCAGGGTTGGAGTGTGGTGCCTGAGGGGTGGAGCAGCCTGTGTCCAGGCCACATCCAGGCATCTCCCTGGAATAAAGCATGGAACCTATGAAGCCTGCTCCAACTTGGAGAGCTCAGTCCACCTCCTCCCTACCGCCTGAAGCTCCCCTCCTATCTGAGGATTGGGGCTGGGGGGAGGGTCAAAGGAAGCATATGAAAAGGTGTCACAGATGTTAGGGCCCCACCCACTAATTGCCTCCAACAGAAAGTGCAGACATGCATTGGATCTGTGACCTTCCTCTCTATTATCAGTCTTTGAGATGGATGGAAAGAGACCCTAGTGAAAAAAAAAAGGCACAAAGAAGAAAAAGCTTCCCCCCGGCTCCCACATTCCCTTTGTCTTTTGACAAGTCTGATTAGGTGGTGCAAAGCAAAATCTGTTTCCAACAAACAGCTTAAATCCCACTATTCTTCCTGGGGGAAAGGCAGCATTCAGATTGGCTGTGTCTAGGTGGCAGCTGCTATTTGGGCCATGAAGGAATCTCGAAATAGGTGCCCGCATCTATGCAATGCTCCTGTTGTCTCAAACCAGTTTTTGAGATAACGGGTGTGCTGTTCTGGCACCTCTGTAAACCTCATAGCATGAGGAGTACAGGGATGACTTGAAATAGCCTTCCCTGCCAAAGAGATAGTGACTTTTTGGTCCATTGGGCCTTTTGAATGTCTGATTTGTACAGTAACAAGCTGAAAACATCCTGTATCAGATGAGAGAATTGGAACTAACCCTAATAAACTTGTTTGCATGCTATTACTAGTATAAAGAGGCAGCAAGTTTCTAGACCAAAGCCATGGGCTCTCAAAGAATCAAACTGAGAAGGTGTCTTGTGATGGTGACACTGCTGATGCCAAAGTCATGTGACTTGCACTGATAGCCACACAAAACCAAATGATGGGTTAGATCTTCCTCTGAATTAGGGCAGGCTCACAGCATTCACAAGTGTAAAGTTAACCACTAGGGGACTGTAAGATCTCTGCCACAGGAGGAGCTATGGTGCTACAAAATGTCTCTAGTAATTTCCTCTTTCTGGCTCTCCATAATTCTCTTCCATATAGTCAGCACTCGGAGAATCTGAGATCATAATAGCCATTGAGCTAACTATACTAAACTCTTTCTCATCCAGCATTCAATCATCCGGAACTCTCAAATAACCGGCATTTGAACCATAAGTGAATTTTAGTTACATTTTCCGTAAGTACAGTATAGTGAAAGTCAATACAAATAAATACAACAAATGCAGTCTATGTTTACAGTGTACAATATTACTGTTGTTGGTATATAAAGTACTCTGCATACATTTTTGTTTGTTTCTTAATATCTAATCTTGTTTTTCTTTAGCGTTATGCATTGCTAGGTATACCTCTGTATTATCTAGAATATTTGAATATTGGGCAGCCTCCCAGTCCCAGGGCTGCCGGATATGAAAGAGTTTACTGTATACGCTGCATGTTTGATTTTGCCCATGCCTGTTCCTGAACAGGAAATGAAAGATTGCTGACATTAATGGGGGCACATGGTGCCCGAACGAATTGATTTGCTTTTGACTTTCCTTGCTGCTATCCCATTTAAATAAGTCATTGCCTCTGTGCTCTCCGTTTTGCCCTACAAAAGGCATAGATATCATATTACCATACTGCCTTTGTATGAAAGTCCTAACCGCTATGAAGCACACAGCATCATGATAAGCAGCGTTTAGTAATGCTGGTTTTGCTGCAGTGCCTATGCAGGGAGGGCAACCACTAACATGTTGCATATTATACTGTGGTGATAGACAATAACTACTTTTTTTACACAAATTAAATATCTACATGCATTGTGCCATAAAAAATCCCAGCATTTGGGGACACGGCTATGATTGCTGATGTTAGATATTGCTTCCTTTGATCACTTTTGTTACTAGTGCCTGCAGCAGAGATTACTGTCTTAGCAACATTACTAGGATATTTCATGAAAGGCTTCTCTACACATAGCACACAAGACGGTAAGGCTGAAGCCCACAAAAATGATGCATTTACATAGTAGTTCAAGGTGACCAGATTGTGACTGCAAACTTCAACATGATCTCTGCCAGGGAGATAACATGCTTTTCTGGTTCTTTCTGATTTCACTTTGCTCTACATTAGGTATATGGCCAGTAACAGGCTGTTAATTTCTCTTGTCATTTTTACTAAGGTAAACACAAGAGCCAGTGGATGGAATCAATAGGGGTTCCCAATGCTTTTTTTCTAGCAGAAAAGGCTTTGGAACTCCAGTCCCTCCAGCAGCCTCAGCCCTGGGATCCCTGCCTTGGGGGGGTTGGGGGGGACCCTGGAGTCCCATGACTAAGACCCAGCTGGGGTGTGGAGCCCTGGCCAGCAGCATTAACCATGGGAACCGTAGCTGGGCGAGTGAGGGGGACCTCACAGCCTTGTGGCTGGGAGCTGGCTGGGGTGCAGAACCCTGCCAGCAGCACCAGCCACAGGATCCCCTGCCAGGGGAAAAAGGTGCTGAAACTCAGCTCCCCTAAGTTCCAACAGAAAAAAGGCCCTGGGGGTTCTACTCTGTGGTTTCATATAGCTGAGCCACCAGAACTAAACAAGTTTTGGATAAAATGTTCACTTTTAGCCCATTACATCCTCTCATGACTGTTGTTTCACAGATCAATAGCCCAGCCCATCCAACCCATTCATGTTATCTAGCACAGTTTTCCTTGGGCGTGTCGGGTGGGGCGGAACATGGTGCTGTGTCAGCAGTTTGTGGTTTTACCCTTTGACTCCAGAAAACGGAATTGGCCAGTTCTGTTCTCACTGTACCCTGGTGCATCCCTACCGAGTGAACCTGGGCCTAAGGATTTTACTGAAGTACCCCAGTACCCAGGTCAGTGGTTGTGAAGTGTATTTTTATGGCTGGGAGGGCTCTTTAAAGATCTAAAAATGTCTGGAATTTTAATACATGTTGAACCTCTTTTATCCTGGATTCTCTGGTCTCACAACATACCTCGTCTGTCAGGGAGAGGTGACATGCTCCCACTTCCCAAACCATAAAACAAGAAAGCCTAATGGATTTATCTAAACTTTATCCAACTTACAGAAGATTGGAGGGCCTGTTCTTGGAGGGAGATATTCTGTGTCTGTCTCCTTCATGGCTGGAAAGATGAAGAAAGACCAGAGGACAGAAAAGGGAGGAACCAAAAATTCCTTTGTCCCAGTTTGAAATTCTTACCTACACTCCTATAGGCCAACCCCACCTGGCTACGGAAGTTAACCCTTTTACTCCCAGGCTGCTGGCTAACCCTCATGATCATGACACCCAGTAACTGGACTGCAAGGCACTGCTGCCCAAAGGACCAGCCCAGGCTCCAGAATCCCTACCTGGGCTCCCCATGGGGCCCCTCAACTCCCCCCCCCCACTCTGGAAGGGGCAGCACAGATGGCCCAGCTACCCACCACCTTCCAGAAGACCAGGGATCTCCCTGTCTTTGTGAAAAGCAACAGAACCCATCCAGAACCCAGAAATGGTGTGCCCAGGACCACTGCTGCCTCCATGGGTTCCAGAGCTGCCCAGGAGCTGCCAAGTGCTGCCCTCATGGTCATCCCAGCTCCCCTCACCAGGGCCTCACCTTCCTACCACTCTCCACGCTGAAAACCTCTGGTGCATCTGCTCTGTCAGCTCCTTCCCCATTTGACCCAGAGAAGATGAGAACCTAGGGTTCCCGCAATAAGCTGGCAACACCCTGGCAGACCCTTGGGCTGGAGGACCTAAAGAAGACATGTATATTTGAGGACTCTGAGGACATCGTTGATGGATTCATAGAGCAGCTATCGGCAGAGGCATCTTCCCTGAGAAGGACACCATATGAGGACCCCCAGCTCTTTCAGACGTCCTCCAGGCTGAGACCCTCTGGCACTGCCTGTAAAGGTGGAAGAGATGCCTGCCACGATGAGAACCCCATCAATGTGACCTGGATCCAATGGCTCTACTGGGCCAACTGCCCCAAGGCCATGAGAGAGATGCTAGAGAGTGCCCCTTCCCACTGCGCCATCCCAACCAAAAGGCTCCATGACTACTTCACAGCCGTTTTTGACTGCAAGGCTCACCTCAGCTCACCCCACCCAGACTGCCTCCAAGGTCTGCTGCACATCAAGGACTTGGACGACCTTGAAAGAGACTTTGCCCCAGTGGAGGTAGAAGCCTGGCTTAATAGGATCACCAACACTGCTCCCAGGAGGGGCCACTCCAGGTGCCCAATTTGACTGACAATGGGAAACATCTAAGCAACAGGCCTACAATGAAGAAAGATGCAGTGGGGGACCCCATTTCTCGCCCCTCCCCCCCGCTCTTCCTTTTCCAATAGGTGCCACTAGGAGCCACAACAAGAAGTCAAGGATGAGAAACCAGACATGCCACCACCTGATGATCACTGGGCTCACACCAGCCAATCATCCCAGCTAAACATTGGCTCGGCCCCTGAGGAGACTCTGGCAGCCTTCCACCTGAGTGGAAAGGAGCCAGAGTCCTCACTGTCCCATCTCCCCAAAGGGCCTCTCCTTCTTTCATCCACATGTGGAAGCAAGAGACCAGAGGCCTAGGAAACGTTTGGTCAAACTATAGCCTGGACTGAAAGGAATGATGGGTACTACGCTGAAGGTATGAGGAGACGAGAGATGAGATGCCAATGCTTCTAGCTTACTGATAATGTCAGGAGCTTTGAGATAAGCCAGACCCAGGCAACGCCAGCTCCCATTAATTAGGAGAATAAGCTTTGAAGTTTGTCTGTGACTAAGCCATGTGACTATTGTTTTCTTTACTTGTAAAAGTACATATATCTGCCCAAATTGGTGTTCGGGGAGACACCTGTCACTGGCTAGGGGAAACCCTGTCAGTTGGTGCTTTCCCCTGCAGCTGCTTGTATATTCTAATAAAGAGTCTCTGACAGTTTCTAACCAAATGCAGAGTGAAGCTTTGTTTGTTCCACACACAGATGTGGATAGAAACCACCTCTGGGTGAACCCAAGATAGGACTGGGACCGCCGGCGAGTGACAGGATGAGGACACATCCACTGCTGTCCTCCTAGTGACCTTACAAGAAAACATATGGGACTACCCGCCATGAAGGGCCACAGTGAGTAGGGGGCCCTCAACACCCCCCTCACTTTCTTTTCTCCTTTCATGTTTGTTTCTCCCCACAGATGCCGGAAGAGGCCACAGACAAGGAGCACAAGGGGCCAGAGAGGTACAGGACAGGGGATGACGAGTAGTATGCCCCAAATGAAAAAACACAGTAAGAGACCTAACAAAGAACCACCATGGCTTAACAGCCATGTTAAAAAGGCAGTGAGAGAGAAAAGGGCAGCTTTTAAACAGTGGAAGTCAAATCCTAGTGAGGAAAATAGAAAGGAACATAAACACTCCCAAATTAAGTGTCATAGGCTACGTCTACACGTGAAGCCTACATCGAAATAGGCTATTTCGATGAGTAACGTCTACACGTCCTCCAGGGCTGGCAATGTCAATGTTCAACTTCGACATTGCGCGGCACCACATCGAAATAGGTGCTGCGAGGGAATGTCTACATGCCAAAGTAGCACACATCGAAATAAGGGTGCCAGGCACAGCTGCAGACAGGGTCACAGGGTGGACTCAACAGCAAGCCGCTCCCTTAAAGGGCCCCTCCCAGACACAGTTGCACTAAACAACACAAGATACACAGAGCTGACAACTGCTTGCAGACCCTGTGCCTGCAGCATGGATCCCCAGCTGCCGCAGCAGCAGCCAAAAGCCCTGGGCTAAGGGCTGCTGCCCACGGTGACCACAGAGCCCTGCAGGGGCTCGAGAGAGAGCGTCTCTCAACCCCTCAGTTGATGGTCGCCATGGCGGACCCCGTTATTTCGAAGTTGCGGGACGCGCAACGACTACACGGTCCCTACTTCGACGTTGAACGTCGAAGTAGGGCGCTATTCCTATCCCCTCATGGGGTTAGCGACTTCGACGTCTCGCTGCCTAACGTCGAAGTTAACTTTGAAATAGCGCCCGGCGCGTGTAGCCGTGACAGGTGCTATTTCGAAGTTAGTGCCGCTACTTCGAAGTAGCATGCACAGGTAGACACGGCTATAATGTAGTAAGAAAAGCCAAAAAAGATTTTGAGGAACAGCTAGCCAAAAATTCAAAAAATGATAATAAAATGTTTTTTAAATACATTAGAAGCAGGAAGCCTGCTAAAAAAGCAGTGGGGCCCTTGGACGATAAAGATATAAAAGGAGCGATCAAGGAAGACAGTGCCATTGCGGAGCGATTAAATGATTTCTTTGCTTCAGTCTTCACGGCTGAGGATGTTACAGAGGTTCCTAAATCTGAGCCAGCCTTTTTAGGTGACAAATCTGAGGAACTCTCCCAGATTGAAGTGACATTACAGGAGGTTTTGGAGTTAACTGATAAGCTGAATAGTAACAAGTCTCCAGGACCAGATGGTATTCACCCAAGGGTTCTGAAAGAACTCAAATGTGAAATTGCAGAGTTATTAACAGTGGTTTGTAACCTATCCTTTAAATCCGCTTCAGTACCCAATGACTGGAAGATGGCCAATATAACGCCAATATTTAAAAAAGGCTCCAGACGAGACCGTGGCAATTATAGACCGATAAGTCTAACATCAGTACCAGGCAAATTAGTAGAAGCAATAGTAAAGAATAAAATTGCAAGGCACGTAGAAGAGCACGAATTGTTGGGCAAAAGTCAGCATGGTTTCTGCGGAGGGAAGTCGTGTCTAACTAATCTATTAGAATTCTTTGAAGGGGTTAATAAACATGCGGACAAGGGGCACCCAGTGGACATAATATACCTAGATTTCCAGAAAGCCTTTGACACGGTCCCACACCAAAGGCTTTTATGTAAATTAGGCGGTCATGGGATAGGAGGAAAGATCCTTTCATGGATCGGGAATTGGTTAAAAGACAGAAAATAAAGGGTTGGAATAAATGGTAAATTTTCACAATGGAGGGGGGTAACTAGTGGTGTTCCCCAGGGGTCAGTCCTGGGACCGATCCTGTTCAACTTGTTCATCAATGATCTAGAAAATGAGGTAAGCAGTGAGGTGGCAAAGTTTGCAGATGACACCAAGTTGTTCAGAACAGTCAAAACCAAAAGGGATTGTGAAGAACTACAAAAAGATCTCAGCAAACTGAGTGATTGGGCAGCAAAATGGCAAATGAAATTTAATGTGGGTAAGTGTAAGGTAATGCATGTTGGAAAAAATAACCCAAATTACACGTACTACATGATAGGGTCAAATTTAGCTACGACAGATCAGGAAAGGGATCTTGGAGTTATAGTGGATAATTCTCTGAAGACATCCACGCAGTGTGCAGCGGCAGTTAGTAAAGCAAATAGGATGTTAGGAATTATTAAAAAAGGGATAGATAATAAGACAAAAGATATCATACTTCCCCTATATAAAACTATGGTACTCCCACATCTTGAGTACTGTGTGCAGATGTGGTCTCCTCACCACAAAAAAGATATATTGGCATTAGAAAAGGTTCAGAAAAGGGCGACTAAGATGATTAGGGGTTGGAACGGGTCCCATATGGGGAGAGGCTAGAGAGACTGGGACTTTTCAGTCTGGAAAAGAGGCGATTGAGGGGCGATATGATAGAGGTATATAAAATCATGAATGGTGTGGAGAAAGTGAATATAGAAAAATTATTTACCTTTTCCCATAATACAAGAACTAGGGGACACCAAATGAAATTGATGGGTAGTAGGTTCAAAACTAATAAAAGGAAATTTTTCTTCACACAGTGCACAGTCAACCTGTGGAACTCCTTGCTGGAGGAGGCTGTGAAGGCCAGGACTCTATTAGGGTTTAAAAAAGAGCTCGATAAATTTTTGCAGGTTAGGTCCATAAATGGCTATTAGCCAGGGGTAAAGTGTGGTGCCCTAGCCTTCAGTACAAGGGCAGGAGATGGATGGCAGGAGATAAATCACTTGATCATTGTCTTCTGTTCTCCTTCTCTGGGGCACCTGGCATTGGCCACTGTCAGCAGACGGGATACTGGGCTGGATGGACCTTTGGTCTGACCCAGTATGGCCATTCTTATGTTCTTATGTTCTTATGTAGTAAACACCCTGCAGGACCACACTCCTGACTTCAACGGCAGCATTCCAGACTACCCCAGAGACTACATTCTGAGACACCACCACCCCCGACGGATAGAAAGGGACACCTCAGAGAGTCTTCAACAAGGATCCCGGCCAGAGGAAGATCTGAACGCTCTCTCCTGATGGACTGTGATTTGGCACCTCTGTTCACGACAAAGATCAAGGTCAGTAGAAGCGTTGGCCTTTTCCTCTTTCTGACAGACTATGTCTTCACCCAGGGGAAACACTGGCTTCCTTTACCTGGCAGACTGTGCTTACGGCCCGCAACGAGGGACAAGTTGCGAGGCAGTGGCTTCCTCTACATGATGGACTGTTCCTATGGACTGCGATGAGATATGAGGTCAAGGGAAGCATTGGCTTCTTTTACCTGATGGACTATGTTTACCATAGGAACTGCACAGGATGGAAGAGGATGGGAAAAGGACCCCATCACTGAACGCAGTCCTGCCCAAGGACTTGAACTTTTCCCTGCCTTTTGGGTGGTGCCCACCAGGACACTTATAGGCTAAAGCTCCCACTTCAACCACAACTCGGTCAATATGGGACATGGACAACAAAAATGCATGACAAGAGTTGAGAGACGATGACGAAGGACCAGGCCAGGGGGAAGCATTGGCTTCCGTCCAGCTGATGAACTATAACTAAAGGACCACTTCTCTTCCTTTTAGGTCAACTGCAGAATCAACAGACAGACTCCAACTTGGAGAGTGCTCCACCCATTACCATATGTACTCTGCAGACTTTTAGACTATGCTATACCTCATGGGTGATGCCCACCACTGGATAGCTTATAGACTGTCATGTAAAACACCTCCCATGTATATATGGAACGAGGAGGGTTACGCCTTTGGGCTTTCTTGTTTTACACTATATTTGATTCAACCCTGCTCACATCAATTTACCCTCAATCCCTGGATCTCAAATCCTTTATCACGTTGCATATACTTTTGCCGTTACTTGTTAGAAACATTAGCTACTGTCTCTCACAGAAGTGGATTAGCTATACTAGCAGGAAAAGTTCTCCTGTCAGCATAGTAGCATCTCCATCACTGTGGCTTTTTAAGTGTAGACATGTCGTCAACATATAATAATGCCTGTATGGCTACAGCTACTCTAGGAGATAAATTTGAATTTAAGGGAGTTAGCTCGATATTAGCAAGTGACCGTCTTCACTGTAAATATCATTAGCTTGATTTAGGGAGCACTAATATTGATATCACAATATCATTGGAACCTGCTGGGTGTAACGTCAAGTTCAAATTTAAAAGTTCGAATAAAGGCCAGGGTGGATGCGCTATGTCTTAAAATCAAATTTATTAGCCTCCAAAGATGTCCCCTATGTAACGCACAATGCCCTTCAGTGCTCTGCTCTAGTTGCTGCTTTCTGAGCGTGCAGGAATTAGGTAACAGGAAGACCAGGAATTTCAAATCGGGACCAGGAAGCCTATGGCTGTGGGCTCATGTTTGCATGGGAACCTGAGAAATGTCTCTCTCTCTTTGCTATTAGCACTGTGAGCGCATCTACCCATTACAAATAGGCCTGGCATGGAGTTCATGATTCTGTCTCTACACTTGGTAATTTTTTCTATGCTGCCTGGCATCAGCCACTGCCCCACCGCACCACGTGGCAACAAGGCTGTTGTGGGAGGGTTGTGCTTGCATAACAGGAAGAGAAACTTCTCCTTAGTGGTTTACATTTGTGCATGCCGCCCTCCCTTTCCCACAGGTGTCATGCAGTCAGGGTCTTTCCAGCACTCAGCCACATTACGTGGGTAGCCCCTGCCCCAATAAAAGGACATGCCTGCTGTTGGGTGGTGACCATGCTGCCAGACAGCACCATGTCCTAGCATGCATCCATTTAGGGTTCCAAGGGTGGGAAAGATTTTCAGGGTCCAACAAGGACTCGGGGGGTGCTAGCTGCCAATGGGGGAAAGTCTCCCCCAGCAGCTAAGATTTTTGGGACCTTTCTAATGCATGGGGGGACTACTTCCACTGGCCCCCCACCAAAATATTTTCAGGGCCTTTCTGCCTTTCTCCCCCAGGCCTAAGATTTTCAGGGTGTTGCTGCCATCCCCAATGTTGGCAATTTCTGTGTAGTGAAGAGATTAGACAAAAATCTTTTTCTCTAGCCTTTTCTGTCCTCTTTCTTCCACCTTTGGTTCCCTTCACACAGGGAAGAGTGAGTGGAGGGCCAGTTGAGAACCTGTTGGCTTTTGCAAAAACCAAGAAATTTCAGCCCCATCCCCCATGTTGGCAATTTCTGTGTAGTGGAAGACACACATTTATTTTCCTAGCCTCTTCTATCCTCTTTCTTCTAATGTTGGACCCCTTAATGCAGGGAAGAGTGTGTGGAGGGCCAGTTAAGAATACAGACTGTGCACAGAAGGGCCGTGCCTACGCTAGCCCCCACCTTTTGAAAGGGAGATGCTAATGAGCCATTTCAGCAGATGCCAATGAGGCACTTGCATGAATATGCAGTGCCTCATTAGCATAATGGCGGCCACATGCATTTCAAAATTGCCGCTTTCAAAATGCATGCTGCTTGTGTAGACAGGGGCCTTTCGAAAGGACCCCCCCCTGGATTTCAAAAGCCCGTTTTTCCCAAAACCAAATGGGAGGAAGGGGCTTTTAAAGTCTGGGGGAGCACCTTTCTAATGGCCTCTGTCTACATGAGCAGCGTATGTTTCGAAAGCAGCACTTTTGAAATGTGCATAACTGCCATTATGCTAATGAGGTACTGCATATTCATGCCAGTGCCTCATTAGCATCTGCCGAAGCGGCTCATTAGCATACCCCTTTCGAAAGGCAGTGGTTAGTGTAGCCACAGCCAAGCTGCATAATGGACTGGGAAGTCAAATACCCTCCCCTCAGCAACTCTCTTTTTTCAAAAACTTTACTATCAACACTTTCTTCATGCTTTTCATTGTCCCTATATTATTTTCAGGGATTATATGCAAACAAGGGGGGGCAGTTAGTGAATGGTCAGTCGAGAAGACACACACCTGCTGATTTTTATAAAATCCTTCATAAGTCAGTTACAAAAGAGATTTCTGTTAACTTGGCGATCTTTGTCGATGCCCTGCTTTTGTTTCGTTCCATGGGAAAATGGACATTTGCTTACCACAGCAGGGAAATGAGGGCAATGCAATGAGGGAAGATGATGTCAAAGACCAGTGAAAATACCCAGACTGCTTCAGGTATGAGGGAACTGTGGGATAGGTTCCCACAATGCACTGCTGCAATAGTCGATGTTTGCCGACTGAGTATGGCAGCAATAAGTCAACTTTGTGAGGAGCAGGTGGGGTGGTGAGGATAGTCAAATTTGAATTTATGAAATCCATCATTACAAAACTGATACTAATAAATTGAATTTATTTCATAGTGTAGATGTAGCCTATATGTGACTTGCCGTGTTTTTGTAGCCGTGTTGGTCCCAACATGTAAGAGAGATGAAGCAAGTAAAGTAATATCTTTTACTGGGGTGACTTCTGTAGATGGAAGAAGCAATCTTTCAAGCTTCATAGAGCTCTTCAGGTCTAGAAAAGGTTGCTGGTGTCACAGCTGAATACAAGGTAGCACAGATTAGTAAGCATAAGGAGTTAACCCATGGAGCAAGAAACAACTGAAAATGAAGTGGGCAATTAACACCTCTGCAGTCATCAGACAAAGGCAGGTTAGTAGGGTACAAATTGTAGTAATGAGCCATAACACCAGCATCTCTGTCGAGGCCATGACTTTAAAGGTATGTCTACATTACCAAATTTTGTTGAAGAAATGGAAGAAACTAATGTCAACATAAACAACAAGAAGTCCTATGGTGCCTTACAGACTAACACATTGGGTCATGAGCTGTCATGGGCAAAGAGCCACTTCATCAGATGCATCTGACAAATTGGGTCTTTGCCCACGAAAGCTTATGCTCCAATAAATCTGTTATTCTATGAGGCGCCACAGGACTTCTCATTGTTTTTGCAGATACAGACTGTTGCTGGCAAAAGTAATTTAGGTTCAATACTGGGTTCTCTAAGTACAAAGACACTGACCAGATGCTCGTTAACACAGGCAGTTTATTGCCTGACAATTATTAACTAGACCCTTAACTAAAAGACATGGAAGGAAAATGATGCTTACATCCCTTCAGCAGCAGGGGACTCCAGACAGGTGCGGACATGCACAAGTTCTCTCACAGTTCCAAAGCACCGGTACCGAGGTCCATCAATGAAGTCCAAGTTGCATTCATTTCTGTGTGGCTTATACACAGTTCTTTTCTGCCTGGTCAGGCAGTTGCTATGGTTACTCATTGCCATTTAAGGTATTTGTTTTAATTGTCCATTAGTGGTTGTAGGTTTTCCTTTTGTCCTTTATTTTGACTATGTGAGACTGTTACGTCTGGTTACACAAGATCATCATATATCTGTTCTTTCCTTATCTATATATGTTTTGCTGTAGTGGCATCACCGTTTATCTTCACAGGGGATTACCTCATACATTCTCCTGCTTCATCTGATATGGGGAAGTGTGTGCCAAACCACCCCTAAGCCGTTGCATGCAAAGTTCTTTTGCAATTACCCCCAGTTTAGTGGACTGTCGGATATTGTGCTGATTCAATACTCGCGCTCTCAGACGTCCTAGTGCCCAGCTGGCCGGGCAGATTCTGGCATTGATTTCTTTGTCAAGGGAGCCATCAAGGTACTTGAACTCGTCTACTGCTTATAACTCTGTTCCTTCAATAAAGATTGAAGTGGGGAGAACAGCAGATCCTGGAGCAGGTTGAAACAGTACCTCAGTCTGTCCGAGGCTGATGGTCAAACCAAAGTGAGTGGCACCAGCAAACTTGTTGATGATGAGTGGAGATCAGATTCCTTGTGTGCCATAAGTGCTCAGTCATCAGCAAAAAGAGCTTCAAGGATAAGCCTCTCAAGCGTCTTGGTTTTAGCATTCAGACAACGATGGTCAAAAAGTGACCAATCAAATCTGTATTTTATGTAGACTCCATGGTCCAGGTCCCTAACTGCGTGGCTGAGGACATATGTGAAAAAGAGGTTGAATAACACTGGGGCCAGCACACACCCTTGCTTTACACCACTGGATAGTTCAAATGGACCTGAGGACTCACCATTTGAAAGAACTAGAGGGAGAATAAGACAGAGAATATCTTATTGCCGTTCTATAAATCCATGGTATGCCCACATCTTGAATATTGCATACAGATGTGATTGTCTCATCCCAAAAAAGATATCTTGGCATTGGAAAGGTTCAGAAAAGAGCAACAAAAATGATGAAGGGTTTGGAATGGGTGTCATATGAAGAAAGATTAAAAAGACTGGGACTTTCCAGCTTCAAAAAAAGAAGACTAAAGCTGTGTCTACACTATGAGATAAAACTTTATTAATGGTGTTTTGATAACTCTGGAATTTATAAATTTGATTTGGCTATCCTCATCTCTCCACATGCTCCTCACAAAGTTGACTTACTGCTGCCACCCTCAATTGGCAAATATCAGTCACTGCAGTAGTGCATTATGGGAATCTATCCCGCAGTTCCCTCATCCCCGTAGCATTCTGGATATGTTCATCGGTCTTTGACATCATATTCCCACATTGCACTTTCCTCATTCTCCTGTCCTAAGCAAATGTCCATTTCCCCATCAGAAGGAAGGAAAAGTAGGGCATCCACACAGTTTGCAAAAAAGTTAACAGAAATCTCTTTCTTCTGTGGCTGGCTATCCACTGGCTGTCCCCAATCCCATGATTGCATCTGATCCCCAAAAATAACACAGGGACAGACTGTATTCTCAAAGTTAGAAGAAAGAGGATAGAAAAATCTAAGGAAAAAAATCTTTGTCTTCCCTCTTCACTACACAGACATTGCCCACACAGGGGATGGCAGTGAAATCTCATACACTGAACTTATAACAGAAACAGGAATCTCAGCTGGCCCTCCCCCTGTGTTTTTGGGGGGTCAAAGCATGGAGATAGATAGGAAATGTTAAGAAAAGGATTCTATAACAGAAATATAAAAGCAGCAGGTGTCTGCAGGGGACAGCGAGTCCCTGAAATATTTTTTTGGGGGGATGCTGTCTATGGCTGCAGAGCCAGTTGAAATGTTGAAGTAGCTGAAGTAGTCCCCCTGACTATTTTAGCCACCAGGGGAGAGTTCCCCTTGGCAACAGCAAGCCCCACTGGTCTCTTGCTAGGGATGTGGGAGTTGGGTTTCAGAGGGGGACCAGTTGAATTAGTCCCTCCAAATATCTTAGTTGCCAGGGGAGACTTCCCTCTCTCAGCTGCAAGCCCCAGAATATCTTAGCCACTGGGAGAGACTCCCTCCTGGCAGCTGCAAGCCCTTGAAATTCTTTCCCACCAGGGCAGACTTCCCTCCCAGCGGTATTGAGCCACCTGAATATATTAGCCACTGGCAGAGACTCCCCAACGACCCCCGGCAGCAGAAAGGCTCTGAAAATAGTTTTGGTGGAAGGCCAGTTGAAGTAGTCCCCCCAGACATCATAGCTGCAGGGGAAGACTTCCCCCAGCAGCTGCAAGTCCCTGAAATTCTTTCCCACCCTTGGAGCCCTTACTGTGCACAAGGTAGGACATGGTGCTGCCTGGCAGCAGGCTCAGCACCGAAGAGCAGGCACATCCTTTTATTGGGTTGGGGCTACCCACATGATGTGGCAGAGCACAGGAAAGACCCCGACTGCATGGTGCCTGTGGGGAGGGAGGAGGGTTCATGCAAAAATGTAAACTGCTGAGAAGTTTTTCAGCCTCTTGTTCAAGAACTACCCCCACAACAACCTTACTGCCATGTACCAAGTGTAGAGACAGAACCACGAACTCCGGCTGGGTCTATTTATAATGGGTAGATGTGCTCACAGCACTCATGGCAAAGAGAGGGAGACATTTCTCAGTCTCTCATACAAACATGAGCCCACAGCCATAGGCTTGCTGCTCCTGCTTTGAAATTCAGGGTCTTCCTGTTAGCTAATTCCTTTGCACCTGGAGAGCAGCAGCCAGAGGGGCACTGTGGGTTACATACAGGCCACCCCTGGAGGCTAATAAATTTGATTTTAAGATCTGGTGCTTCCAGACTGGCCTTTAATCAAATTTTTGTGTAGGGAATGTGGCAGAAGGAACGCAATGCTGCTGAAGGCTGGGAGGAATGTGTCTCCCAGAGGTCATCTGCATGAGAATGCAAAGGGCTGCAGGTGTGATACTGAGGCTGGGAGGAGTGTGTCTCCCAGTGATCATTTGCATGAGAATGCAAAGGTGTGCATGTGTGACACCTTTTCAGGCAAAGCCTAATGGGTAGCAAGTAAGCCATGAGATTTGGTTTATTGTAAACATGTAGTTGTAAAATCACAATTTAAGCTGACACTTAATGCGGGAGTTGTGAGATCTCACCAAGCTCTGGGTTGTTGTGGGGGACAGGGCAGTCACCTTAGCTGTGTAAGACATTGATTATACAGGGTTCCCTGGTTTAAAGCATTGTGAGAAAGAAGGGGAGGGGCACTGGTTGAGCCAGCTTGCTGAGTGCCATGGCCCTGCATATGCCTTGGCCATATAGCTATAAGCCTGGCTTGACTAACCCTCTCCACCTGTTGAAAGATAGAGCTGGATACTAGGGTGTTTGTGAAACCCCCCCATGAGAGATACCAGGAGCTGAAATCACAGAGTGGCAGCTGAGGCCACGCAGAGCTGAAATCACAGGGTTTTGCCTTAGAGCGATCCCAAGCAGTGGGGTTGGGAGTGACGATGGGGACCGGCGGGCAGCTGGTAGGAGCGGTGGTGGATGATGGCGACCAGTAGGAGCGACAGTGACTGGCTGGTAGGAGCAGCAGCGGACGATGGCGACTGGTGGGCGGCTGGTAGGAGGAGTGGATGATGGTGACCGGCGGCCGGTAGGAGCAGCGGCAGACGACGGCGACCGGCGGGCTGCAGGGGGGTGGCTGGTGGCAGCAAGGGGAGGCTGCAGACAAGTGGACAGCTAGTACTGCCCTGGTGATGTATCTGCGGGCTTTGGGTTTGGGACTGCACCGCAGAAGGTACACCCTGTAACTGTGTATGGAGTAAAGGGCCAAGAGCCCCAGCAAGAGACTGGGTTCTACTGCATATGGGGATGGTATCTGGGTGAAGGGGATTTGTCTCTTCTTTGCTTAGATATACTGCATCTGTCACTGTAACCTTGGGGTAGGTTTTGGTCATTAAACGAGCCATTTCTATCTCAGACTCTGTGCTTGTGACGGGGGGAGAACCGCCTTACAGGCACCCAGCACGGGGGTGAAAATGTCCCAGGCCACTGGGTGGGGGCTCGAGCCAGTTGGTTGTATCCTTGACAGGAAAACCCCACAAGAGTTGAACCCGGCCCTTCTGGCAGGCATCTGGCATTAATAGAAGGGTTACATTTGAATTCGAGCTTGACACTCTACCCATCTGGTACTGATGATATTGTAATATCGATCTTAGTGCTCCCTAAATCAAGCTAATGGTATTTACAATGACACAGTCGTGTAGTAATATTGAGATAACTGCCTCAAATTCAAATTTATCAGCCATAGTGGGGTATGATAAAGTCTATAAAATCATGACTGGAGTGGAGAAAGGAATAAGGAAATGTTATTTACCTCTTCCCATAACAAAAGAACTAGGGGTCACCAAATGAAATTAATGGGTAGCAGATTTTGAACTAACAAAAGGAAGCTTTTCTTCACACAGCACATAGTAGGCCTGTGGAACTCCTTGCCTGGTCTTTAACAGGGTTCAAAAAAGAACTAGATAAATTCATGAAGGTTAGATTCATCCATGGATATCAGCCAGGATAGGTAAGAATGGTGTCCCTAGCCTCTTTGTCAGAGGTTGGGAACAGATGGCAGAAGAGAGATCACTATTGTGTTCACTCCTGGGGGATCAGAAGATGGGGTATTGAGCTAGTGGACCTTTGGTCTCACCTAGTATGGCTGTTCTTATTCTTATCCCCTCACTGTAGCTTGATTACTGACTCACGGCTGGTCTACACTAGGAGCTATGCCACTTTAAGTTCTGTTTTCAGGTGAGTGAGCTTTCTACACTCATGAGAGATACAGCCATGCCAGCTAATCCTTGGTGTAGGCACCATTAGGTCGATGGAAGCATAGGTACCGCTTCTGAGGGAGGTGGATTACCTATATCAATGGCAGAGCCCCTCTCATGGGTGTAGGCAATATCTACACTGAAGCACTCCAGCAGCACAGCTGCAACATTGCAACATTGCCTTTGGCAAATCCCTGATTTCTTGTGCTTCAGTTTCACCATCTGTAACAGATAATATTGGTTTGCTGACCCAGTGGGTTACTGTCAGGATATGAAAGGGTTTGTGCAGTGCCATACAATATAATATGCTGTATAAGGGCTAGACATTACTGTTGTTTTATTCATTGAATATGAATGTGTGGCTGCACTTCCTCTCATCAGTGACGTAAACGACATGCTGCATGTTGCATTTGCTGGCATTATGTGCTGGTTGGACCCCAAACCTACATCTGGCATTCATTCCCTTGGTAATAAACCCTGCCAAGTATGGGTAAATACAGGACAGAACTGGCAGCTCCTGTGCTTGACTGACTTTTCTTGCATATCTAGTCCAATCATCTGAGGAAGTGGATCTTACCCACAAAAGCTCATGACCGAATACATTTGTTAGTTTCCGAGGTGCTACAGGACTGCTCATTATTTGTGAAGCTACAGACTAGCACGGCTCCCCTCTGAGACCCTTCGGTTACTGTGTGATTGCAATTTTCATGGTGGCCTAGTTCACCAAGGTTCTCAAAGAGCTTCAAACCGGGGGTCTCAAACTAGTGGGCACCTACAGCCCAAGCAGGTCTACAGTCCAGCCCACATGTAACTGCCAGCATGGGAGTCCCTGTGACCTGGAGGCAGAGGGGAGGGGTGTCCATACCTTTCTCTCTAGCCTGGCCCTTGTTCAGCCCAGCCTCTTCTGCCCATTGTTCCCTTTTCCCCACCTCCTCTCCCAAAGATGTGCCTCAGGGATTACCAGGGGCCTGGTGTAGCCCCCTCCCACTCACCATGGCAGCAGCAGCTGTGGAGAAGCAGTGCAATGCAGCAGCCTCTGCTCCACTCTGCAGCCATCTCCCAGCCTAGCCCAACCACAGGGGCTGTGCCACTCTGGTGGTGGGAAGCAGAGCATAGCAGGCTGCTGCCACACTCTGCTTCCCTGTGACCCCTGCTGCTGGCCCTGGCCTGCACAGGGGCCCAGCTGACCTGAGTATGCAGGGCCTGAGTATGGGGAACTGTCCATAAGACAAATAGAGGAGCCACAGTGGGGCCCTCCAAAGCATGGGGCCCGAGACAACTGTCCGGAAACTCACTATAGACCTGACAGCTCTGCACACACACCTTTCCCGGGGCACAGGGCTGTGCTGGCAGAGACACAAAGCTGGGAGCCAGATGCCATGTTAGCCCTGCTGCACTGCTGGTGGTGGTGGCAGGGGCCCCGTGGGGTTTTAATTGCCCAGGGGTGGCAAGTGGGGCAAGGAGACATGTGCGGGAGGGGCAGGTGGGCAGGCAGCTGAGGCCAGAGGACACACGGGTGGATTGTGTGGAGACTCCCACCCACACCCCCCCAGAGTCCTGCCAGAGGGAGGTGACCACTGAGCCTTGAGGGGGAGCTGAGAACTGGCGCTGGCCCTACGGTAAATTGAGTGTGAGCTCCCTGCTTTAAACGAGCCCGAAAGCCTCAAAATGTCTCTGTAAAGCAGGCAACTGTCACCCCCATTACACATGAGAAGAACCTGACGCACAGAGCATTTAACTGTGTTCACCAGGATTACACAGCAAGTCAGTCGCAGAAGCGGGAGCTGAATCTTTGATGTACTCCCTTATTATTGGTAGGCATGCGTGGCTGCACCTGACGGGACAGCTTCTCCATTCGTTTCACTCAGCGCCATCCTGCAGCAGTGTCACTGAGTAAACAGTTTGGTCATATATATTTAAATTACTGGCATCAACATGCTAAGTATTTTTGACCAGTTTGGGTTCCTTTAAATTGCATACAGTTTTCAGGCATAATAAATGGATCTGTTCCCTATTTCCCTCATCCCAGTCTGCACTGCAGCATTGAAGAAATAAGCAGAGGGTCGTTTCACCCTCAGTCCAGAGAATCTGCTGTGTCACTCTTCTTCCAGTTACCCAGAATGTTGCATTCCCAGGGAAGCTGCTGGTCTCTCATGGTAGACTGCTGGCCCCTGGAGCTACTGCTGTATGTCTACATCGTAACAGCCCTTTCATGCAGCAGCTTTGCTCAGCCTTGAATTGCACTATTTGGCATTGTATAAGAGGCAGGCTTGGTCTTTTTATGTGATTTCATAAGCGTGAACAATGTCTTCTTCCATGCTTCTGATGTCAGCCCTTTTCCCACACTCTGTCAATGATGTGTGGCAAGTTTAGTTTTCACATGACTGCAAATTTCCTGTAATTTGAGCCACAGTGTGTTAACATATCTGTGTGGTATTTAACCACCGTGCTAAAACTACTAAGCAAGCTCTAATAGTTTTGCTTCCCTTAGTGCCAGCAGACCAGGCTTCACTCTGGCAGCACTAATGATTTAGTTTAGGGGTGCATTTTTCCCTTTACCGAACTTCAATCCTGTATTTTTCCATTGATAGAGTTAGTTACAAAGATCAGTTATATGCTATCCCCAAGTTCAAGAGTGCTTTCATCTAGGCTTTTAGTTAATTTTCTGAAGAGATAGAGGAAACAATGACATTTGGTTTCCACTTAACTACCCATACTCCAGTGTTCCATCTCTTTCACCTGGGCTTATGAGTAATTTTTTCTTTGCTGCTTATCTCCTGACCAGTGTGTGATTCACATGAGTTCTTTGTAAATATATATATAAATAGATGGGAACTATGACAGAAGAAGTTGTTTGGTGTGTCTTCTGCTTCTTTTCTCATAGCCCTTTGACAGCCTCTTGTGACTGTGTTGGTTTCAGAGCAGAGTAACGCAACTCAGTGGTTGGGTAGATTTCCAAAGATAGGTGTTACAAAAGGAAAGGAGGGAAGCACAGAAGCCTGAAAGAGATCTGTGTCCATCAGGTTATAGAATCTGCTATGCAGCCCTGTACAATAAGACTGTTTTCACAGGTTATATGGCTGGGAGCACAAAGAGAGAACATAAGAACAGCCACACTGGGTCAGACCAAAGGTCCATTTAGCCCATATCCTATCTTCTGACAGTGGCCAGTGCTAGATGCTCAGACGAAGTGAATAGAACAAGTGGTCATTGAGTGATCCCTCCTGTCATCCATTTCTAGCCTCTGAGAAACAGAGGCTAGGGACACCATTCCTGCCCATCCTAGCTAATAAGTATTGATAGACCTAACCTCCATGAATATATCTAGTTCTTGTTTGAACCTTAATATTGATCTTCACAACATCCTCTGGCACGAAGTTCTGCAAGTTGACTGTGCAGTGTGAAGAAAAACTTCCTTTTGTTTGTTTTAAACCTGCTACCCATTAATTTCATTTGGTGACCCTTAGTTCATGTGTTACGGAAACAAATAAATAACTTTTCCTTATTCACTTTGGCCGTGGCTACACTAACACTCCCCCTTTCAAAAGGGGGATGCTAATTAGCCACTTTGGCAGATGCTAACGAGGCACTGCCATGCATATGCAGCACCTCATTAGCATAATGGCAGCAGCGCATGTTTCAAAAGTGCCTTCAAAACACACACCGCCGGTATAGACAGGGGCCTTTCAAAAGAACCCATGGATTTCAAAAGCCTTTTCTTCCCATTTGTTTTTGGGGAAGAAGGGGCTTTTGAAATCTGTGGGATCCTTTCGAAAGGCCCCTGTCTACACCGGCAACGTGTGTTTTGAAAGCGGCACGTTTGAAACACGTGCTGTCGCCATTATGCTAATAAGGCATTGCATTTGCATGGCAGCAACTCATTAGCATCTGCTGAAGTGGCTCATTAGCATCCCCCTTTCAAAAGGGGTATGCTAGTGTAGCCATGGCCTTTTTCTATGTCTGTCATGATTTTACAGACCTCTGTCATATCCTCCCTTAATCTCCTCTTTTCTAAGATGAAAAGTCTCAGTCATTTTAATCTCTCTTCATATGGCACCTGTTCCAAAGCCCTAATCATTTTTCTTGTCCTTTTCTGAACTGTTTCCAGTTCCAATATATCTTTTTGAGACAGGTTGACATCATCTCAAAGCAGTGTTCAAGATATGGGCCTCATCATCATCATCATCAACAACAACCATGGGCTCAGCACCCATTGGTGTCTCATGCCCCTCCCACTATTTCCTTCCATCTTTCCCTGTCCACTGTGTACTGGCTTAGTGGCTGTAGACTAGACCTTGTTTATCCGGGTGATGTCCGAGCTGTCATCTTTTATCATTTAGTCGTGTTGGCATCAGATTTCATTCATATTGTTGTTTCAGTCAGCACATTGTCACTCATCTGGCCAACCCCACTCCTTTATGCGGGCTTGAGAATGGCATGGAACCCCTAGAGGCTTGATGGAAGAGATGTGGGCCTACCATGGTTTTATAGAAAGGTAGTAAGATATTCTTTGTTTTATTCTCTATCTATTTTTAAATGATTCCTAACATTCTGTTTGCCTTTTTTGACTGCTGCTGCACACTGAGTGGATGTTTTCAGAGAACTATCCACAATGACACCAAGATCTCTCTCTTAAGTATATAGCTGTTAGTCCCCATCATTTTGTATGTATAGTTGGGATTATTTTTCCAGTGTGCATTTCTTTGCATTTAGCAGCATTAAAATTAATTTGCCATTTTTGTTGCCCAATGACCTAGTTTTGTGAGATCTTTTTGAAGCTCTTCACAGTCTGCTTTGTTCTTAACTATCCTGAGCAGTTTAGTATCAAGACAGAGTGAGAGAAGGAAATTCCTACATCAAAACATTTTCATTAAATAGAAACTTAGGGCTAAACTATCTATTGATTCAAAAGGGCACAGATCTATTAACTTAGTGCAGTTTACTCATTTTCTTCAGCAGGGAATTGGATCCAGACAACTGGTTGATATGCCACATGATTGCAGTATTCACTTGGTACTACTGCTTCACACATTGTTGGACAGGTGAGACTATGCAACTTGTGTACAGCATAACCGGAGTGCTTGAAATGGCCAAACGGCTTCCAGAAAACAAGGAACTCATTTCCTATGGAGCGTTGTTCTAGTAATACATTTTTGATGCAGTGTAGTGGGATGCACACAAGGTATCTCCAGCTATTTACCCAACAAAATAAAGCTTTCAGTAACTGGAAACTCCATTATCTTATCGTGGTCTTTGGCAAAGGCCTTTTTTAGAATATGCCCAATGAAGCCTCCAAAATAACATTTGCCACGTGCTTGACTGTATAACACAGCTGCAGCTCAAACAGTTCTTCATGCAGCTTGGTGTTGACCCTGGAAAGGACAGTGGATGCTGCTTATTGTGCACGTGTTTGCGTGACATTTAATGGATTTTGTCAGAACTGTCACTTTGGGAAGTCATTAACAGCTGCAACTCCTGACCACCTTTGAAAAATGAGGACACCTCTATTTAAGAGCCTAAATAGGGATTGAGGTTATTAAATGTGCCTTGCCAATATTTTTCCTATGTTGTGCGTGAGGGATTTGAGGGATATAGCCCCATTTGCATTGTAAGACTTGTGGGCGTTTCTGTTAGTGCTCTGTTTTGCTATTGTGGACAAAATTCTATATACTTTTGTGCTTTCATGGGGAGATGAGGATCTCATTGACTGATCAACCATGTTTAGTGATTAATTACTGCTTACTGTCAGAGTTGTCTTTCCTGATATGCATGAGACATTACATTATGCCATTCCAGCAATTGCTCAACTCAAGTCCTCTTTCCCATTGTTTACTGCACCCATTTCCCACGCCCTGCTGAGGGAACTTGGTTCTTTCTTGCATCTGTAGATAACACCCTGCTCGTCCTACCATCTCCAAGGGGATGGGATGGTAGAATGCTTCAACCACAGCCCGAAAAATAAGTTGCTTAGATATATGTTCAGGACATCCTAGTCCTGGTAAAGTGTATCACTAATATTCAGACCTGGGCAATTCATTTTATGGTAGCTCTAAATCTGGCCCTTTAAATTTAGTCTTGAATAAGAGTATTTTTTTCTGTCAGCCTTCACAAAATTAACATAAACAGGGTCAGATCATTCTCTGTTCCTCACCTTCTGCATTAGAAAAACCTGGCACTAAAACAGAGGAAATAGAACCTTAATGACCCTCAAACGTCAAAGTTCCAATGGGTGAAATATAAATGACATTGACACCATTCTCTGCTCTCCTAGATACATTTGTGTTATCAGAATACTCATCTTTCACTGGACAATTGCACCTGCACCTGTTCTAGGCAGATTTTTATCTTTATATATGGATGAAATTCTGCTTTACCAAACATTCTTGACACTGGTTAAAGCCCCTAGGACACAATAACCTTGATTCTGAAATTGAGTGAGACACACAATTGGATTCAGCCCTGGATCAAGATAATTGTTACATATCATAACAAAGTCAGGCCAGTGGACTGCAATAAGGGTGGTAAAATGCAGCACTAAAAGGAGAAAAAAGTCCCATGCCCCTATAAACTAGAAGTGGGTTACCATAGGTAAATCAGAGTCATCTAAAAAGGGGTTGTATCAGGCAGATTAGGATCAGCTCAGACAGGGCTGTGGTGGACCAACTGGGATCAGCTGGTCCCATTTTAGGCCTGCCTGAGACTTTTTTTAAACCCTCCCCTGGTAGGCTCCCTACTTCTTAGAGAAGGTAAGTCTAAACATCTGTTAAGGGGAGGCTGACTTGGGGTGCTTTACCCCAGGCCTATCTCATCCAGGGCAAAAAGAGGGCAATAAATATGAAGGTGAATGCTCTGTAAACTCAGAATTATGTCTCTCATCAATAGAAGTTGATCCACTAAAATTTATTACTTCACCCCTTTTGTGTCTTTATAGAGCTGCTGAGAGTTATGGGAATTTGTATTTGTATGCAAGATATAATCTGTCCCTGAAGGCTCAACCCACTTGCTTTACTTAAAATTACAGTCCTCACTTGGTGTGTTAATGCTATACTCAGCTCTACTGCTGCCACTTGCATCTTTCCATTACTCATTTTTTTCTGCTTATTCCTAATGTATTATTTGCATTACTGTAGTATCTGCTGCCAGAACCCCACTGTGCTAGGGGCTATACATTGACTTCTTTAAGCTCCTACTTCAATATCCTTATTCCTGCAAAACTCCCAGTAGGCCTAAATACAAAGTTCTTACTCAGTTTTCACTTGTTCCAAATGAATTTTGGCAAATTTTCCAATGACTTGAGGGGTGTTTTGAAATTCAGATTGTAAGGATTTGGCACATTGACTCATTAGCTGTTGTGCCAGAGTCAAAATCAAAAATAAGATGAGGCGAAAGGGAGTTAGAACTTGTCCCTTGCAGATTAGAATTGTAATGTTAAGTTTACTATAGATGAAATTCAGTTGGTGAACAATCTTTCTGTACAGGATGAAAAGACATAAGTTTATTGTAAAAACTGCTCTTTATGTAGAAACTACTAAAAAAGTAGATGTCAGCACACAAATATCTGCCAAGGTGGGGCTCAACTATTTGACCTCAGATATAGTTGGGCTCTACAGCACTAATGGTGTAAAAGATCAAACAATCCAACTTAAAGGCTGTGCCTGCACTACCTCCCTACTTCGAAGGGAGGATCATAGGTGGGGTGTTGACAGATTATTAATGAAGTGCTGCGCTGCCTATGCAGCACTTCATTAAGCTAATTCTCCCTTATGGCAACTTTGAAGTGTTAAACTTCAAAGTGCTGGCTTGTGTGTAGCCAGTATTTCGAAGTGCCTGGGCAACTTCAAAGTCCCTTTACTTCTATGTGTAAGCCAGCACTTTGAAGCACTTCATTAGTAATCTCCTGACACCCTTTGAAGTAGGGAGGTAGTGTAGACAAGCCCAAAGTGTGGGCTCTATCTTAAAGGGTACCTCTGGGGAAAAATGGCTTAGTATCTAGTATTGGTGTCTCTCAGTGACCTTCTAGAACTTCAAAAAGTATCCTGGGACTTGACCATCAAGCTGGCTTATTTCTTTCATCTGCATCATAATCTGTAATAAAGGTTTTGAAGTCCAGTTAGGCCCTCTGCACAGAGAGCAAATTTAGATGGTCCTGCAACTTCTATTTATTAAAGAATTTTGATTGCAATGCCCAGGAACAAAGAGGTAGCTTATTCTCTGATGGCATAGCTGTAATAACAGGAATGTGATGATATAATAGTGTTAATAGGAATCAAGAAAAGTAGAATTTTTTGTCACTGAAGCAATTATATACAGCATGATTCTTAAAATGCACAGGGAGCAGGCCTATTGAGTCAGAAGGCTTCATTTTTAAATAGTTGCTTTTCTGGAAGTGCATTGTGGTTTAAAGTAGTCTTTAAAATTGGGCCTTATATTGGGGTCAGATCAGACAACCGGTGTAAAGAATACAAGGCAAGCATTAGGAGTGGGGCTGGTAGCATCACATATTTTATTAATGCTTCCTATTTGAAGGCTGTGTTTTCAGTCATTCAACTGTTTGGACTGAAATTTTCCATATTGGGTGCTGCCTCCCTCAAGCGGAATATTTTCAGGATAATTTTTAAGCAGCTGTTTCTGACAAAGAGGCTAGGAAAAGTACACTGTTTGGCCCAAGATCAAAAAATATCTGAAGACTTGATAAAATGCTTTTATTGTCTTCCTTGTTTAGAAATTAGGTGGGAAGGGGTGGAGATGTGCTTTTTGCCATTCTCATGAAAATCCACCCATATCTGGACAAGATGTCTGAAGTGCGTGGGTTTTTAAATCGTATATGCTTAACAGAGACTTGTTGGAGTTTTACAGTTAAAGTCTCTGACCTCATCCTCACTGAACATATGCAGCCACTCACAGCTTCTGGTGCTGACCAGATTCTGTGTGTGTCGTCCCCACAGAATGAGTAAACGTGGTCCAGTCTAGGGCTATGGGAGTGCAGCCTGACTTTCCTAGTAATGGCTGCTAGCACCTGTTCTGGGCTGGGGCTGGGCTAGATGCCATCTCTTAGAGCAGAAATCTTCCTGTTTTTGCCTTTCATTACCCTTTTGTGGTATCCATATGAAGGAGGAAGCCATCTGACTTGAATGCATAGGGGATAAACTAAATTTCCTTGGAGGGATAGGAGCAGAGGGGGACAAGGAGTCTGAGATGGGGATTGGAGGGGGAGAAACTCTGACAGGAAATGGGATACTGGGACAGCTTGGTAAAGGTGTCCAGGCCAGACAGGGGCAGAGAGGTTGAGGGACTGTGACCTGGGTTGGAGAGAGTGGATGGATTGCCTCCTCAGCAAGTTTTCAGATTACACTAAGCTAGGGGGAGAGGTAAATATGTTGGAGGGTAAGGATAAGATCTAGAGTGACCTAGACAAATTGGAGGATTGGGCCAAGAGAAATCTGAGGTTTAACAAGGATAAGTATGGAGTCCTGCACTTAGGACATAAGAATCCCAAACACTATTAGAGGGTGGGGACCAACTGGTTAAGCAACAGTTCTGCAGAAAAAGACCTGGGCATTACAGTGGATGAGAAGCTGGATATGAGTTAACAATGTACTCTTGTAGCCAAGAAGGCTAATGGTATATAGGGCTGCATTAATAAGAGCATTGCAGCAAATTGAGTGAAGTAATTATTCCCTTTAGTCAACACTGGTGTGGCCATATCTGGAATACTGTGGCCATTTCTGGGTCCCCTTTACAAAAATGATGTGGACACATTGGAGAGAGCCCAGTGGTGGGCAACAAAAATTATTAGGGGGCTGGTGCATATGACCTATGTGTAGAAGTGAGGAATCTAGGCTTATTTAATCTACAAAAGAGAAAAATGGGGGTGGGGGATTTGATAGCCTTCTCTTTTCTGAAGGAGGGTTGCAAAGTGGAGGGAGAGAGGCTGTTTTCAGTGCTGGCAGATGACAGAACAAGGAACAATTTCTCAGGTTGCAGTGGGAGAGGTCTAGGTTGAATATTAGGAACAGCTATTTCGCCAGGAGGGTGGCGAAGCACTGGAATGCATTATCTAGAGGAGTGGTGGAATCCCCATCCCTTGAGGTTTGTAAGGCCTGGCTTGACAAAGACCTGACTGAGATGATTTAGTTGGGATTGGTCCTGCTCTGGGTAGGGGGTTGGAGCTGATGACCTCCTGAGGTCTCTTCCAGCCCTATGATTAGGAAAATATGTGATCCAGAAATTAAGGACTGTATAGAATCATAGAACACTAGAACTGGAAGGGATGCTGAGAGGTCATTGAGTCCAGTCCCCTGCCCTGACAGCAGGACCAAGCACCATATAGACCATCCCTGATAGGTGTCTGTCTAACCTGCTCTTAAATATCTCCAGTGATGGAGATTCCACAACCTCCCTAAGCAATTTATTCCAGTGTTTAACCACCCTGACAGTTAGGAAGTTTTCCCTAATGTCTAATCTAAACCTCCCTTGCTACAGTTTAAGCCCATTGCTCCTTGGCCTCTCACGGTAGAACAATTTTTATCCCTCTTTTAGGTAATTGAAAACTGCTATCATGTCCTCTCTAAGTCTGTTTTTCTAAACTAAACTAGCCCAATTCTTTCAGTCTTCCCTTATAGCTCACGTTCTCTAGATTTTTAATCATTCTTGTTGCGCTTCTCTGGACCTTCTCCAATTTTTGCACACTTTTCTTTAAACGTGGTGCGCAGAACTGGACACAATACTCCAATTGAGGCTAATGAGCACTGAGTAGGGTGAAAGAATGACTTCCCATGTCTTGCTCTCAACACTCCTGTTAATGCATCCCAGAATCAAGTTTGTGGTTTTTGCAACAGCATCACACTGACTCATATTTAGCTTGTCCACTATGACCCCTAAATCCCTTTCTGCAGTACTCCTTCCTCAACAGTTGCTTCCTATTCTGTAGGTGTGAAACTGATTGCTCTTAAGTGGAGCACTTTGCATTTGTCCTTATTAAACTTCATCCTGTTTACCTCAGACCATTTCTCCAGTTTGTTCAGATCATTCTGAATTCTGACCCTATCCTCCAAAGCAATTGCATCCTCTCCCAGCTTGGTATCATCTGCAAACTCCATTAGCACACTCTGTATGCCAATATCTAAATTGTTGATGAAGATATTGAATAGAACTGTTCCCAGAACAAACCCCTGCAGAACCCCACTTTTTATGCCCTTCCAGCAAGAATGTGAGCCATTAACTACTCTCTGGTTATGTCCACACTAGCCAAAAACTTCGAAATGGCCGTTTCGAAGTTTACTAATGAAGCACTGACAGACATATTCAGCGCCTCATTAGCATGTGGGCAGCCGCGGGACTTTGAAATTGACGCGGCTCGCTGCTGGGCAGCTCGTCCAGACGGGGCTCCTTTTCGAAAGGACCTCGCCTACCTCAAAGTCCCCTTATTCCCATCTGCTCATAGCAGTAAGGGGACTTTGAAGTAGGCGGGGTCCTTTCGAAAAGGAGCCCTGTCTGGACGAGCTGCGCGGCGGCAAGCCGCGTCAATTTCGAAGTGCCGCATGCTAATGAGGTGCTGAATATGTATTTCAGCGCTTCATTAGTAAACGTCGAAACGGCCATTTGCATGGCCATTTCGAAGTTTTTGGCTACTGTAGACACGGCTTCTGAGAGTGGTTATCCAGCCAGTTAGGCACCCACCTATAGTAGCCCTGTCTAAGTTGTATTTGCCAAGTTTATTGATAGGATCATGTGAGATGGACTCAAATGCTTTACTAAAGTCTAGGTATACCACATCCACTGCTTCTTCCTGATCTACAAGACTTATTATCCTGTTATGATGTATTTGCATAAGTGAGCTTAAGGTTACATAGGCAGCTTAATTCTGGATTGTCTAACTTTTGAGTGATCGACTTTGCAACATTCACAATATTCTTCTAATACAGTTGGTGTGCGTAGTGCTGGTGACAGACTTGGCCAGGCTCTGGGAAATGTGCTTGTGGGGGGATTAGAGGAATGGGGCTTTGGATGCAAGGGCAGGGTGAGGGGCAGCTAATCTTCAATGCTGCCTCGACGGTGCCAAGATGCCCACAGCCAGCCCTCTGCCCTGCCTGAACTGCATGGTGTGGGGGGGTCCAGCAGCCCCAGGCTCTTTGAAATTTGTGGGCCTGAGGGGGAACTGGTATGTTTGTTTCCCCTCCCACTGTCAGCCCTGTGTGTAATTTATATGATGAGGCTTTTAGAAAACCTTTACTAACTGTAAATAAGAAAATGGTCCCTTCAGAAAGATTTTTGACATGCTGATTTCAACATGTGGTGGTCTCTTATCTAGTTTGCGAAGAAGATTTTAAAGACCAAGAATCCCCTTCCCTGAACGACTCAACAAATACAGGCACTGACTTGCTCTGAGTGTTTTGTGGAATTTTTTTAGATTCTCCAATGAATCCAGCAAAGAAATGCACGTGTAGAATGTTTACAGATGAAATGTTATAGAAATGTGTTTAAAAATGTCAGTTTATTATTCAGCAAACTTGTCCCGTATGCATATTCAGTCAGAACCACTGACTTCAGTGACAAAAACAAATGTCATCTTACTTTAGCTTTCTAATTACAGGGCCAATCATTTATACCTCTGCAAACCAACTTAAAGTTCTTATAGAAAGAACCAGAGAATAGGATGTATTCAGGAGGTCACCCGCAAGGAATTATATAGGAAGATACAACTGAAAAAGAACCTACGGTGGTAGGTTATACAACAGCCGCTGCAGCTGTTTGGGCATATCTGCAGAATGAATGACAAGCAAAAATTCAAGACCCTGGTATTCAGCATAATGGACTGTTGAAATAGGAGAGGGAGACCCCACAGAGTGAGTAGATGTTACAGTAGATTGGTGTGGAGCTAGTCTACAGAAACTAAGCCCCTTCACCATGGACAGGGAAAGATGGAAGGCAATAGTGAGGGAAGCATTGGACATCACCAGGTGCTGAGCCCACGGTTGATGATGATGATGATGATGAAACCAACCAAAGACAAGCAGGTTGCACAGGTACATCTGAGGACTTAGCTGAACTTTCACAGCTTTCTTACTAATCTTGATAGTGGAGGGGAAAAAATCCGGCATGGCTTTCCGATCTCAAGTGGAGTTTTCAGTGTTGGTAGCTAGACAAACATACTTGATCTGGGGTCACTGAAATATAGGTGGTATCATATGACAATTACATAGTACAACATTTAAATGACAAAGACTGTCCAATTGGGATTCCTAAGTAAGTCAGCGTGGAGACCGAAACATCTCTCTTTTCTAGTAGAGAAGCTCAGTGCCTCTATTTGTGAGGTAGAGGTGAGATATATCAGCATAAATATTTTCTGCTCCCTTATACAAAACTATATTCTTTGGCCTTGAGCATCTTTCTAAGAAACAGATCAACTTGCTGGTCTGAAGGTGAAGGACTCGGAACCCTGGTAGTAAAACTAAAAGTAAACTAGAACTTCATGAATTCAGAAAGAAGTTTCAAAAATCTAATTTCAGTTCTCCTTAGTGAAGAGAGAATATAGAATCAGGTCTCTCAAATAGTCAATTTCTTATCTCAGCTCTTTGCAAAGAAGGAAAACTGTCACGTGCTGAGAGCCAGCAGAAGGCCTTTTGCGCTGCTTAAATCTCTGTGGCTGTGTCTATGCTTACCAAAAACTTTGGAATGGCCGTGCTAATGGCCAAATTAGAGCATACTAATGAGGCGCTGAAATGCCTCAAAATTGCCGTGTTTCACTCCCATGCAGCTCATCTACAACGGCAGTCCTTTTCGAAAGGACCCCACCAACATCGAAATCCCCTTTTTCCTATGTACTAGAAGGCAGAAGCAAAATTTAAGTAGGGCATAGGGACACAGTAGCAGTGCATAAATGGTGTCATCCTCTGTAGAGGGCTAGGTGATGAAACATCCTAACGTATTAGGGGATTTATTTTATATATGATCCTATCAGTCCACCTCCTTCATACTCATTTTCATTTACATTTTTCATGCTTGCTTTTTGGTTATCCTCCATGGGGTGAGTTTCAACATCTCATGAAAAACTTTGCAGTATGCCTTTGAGGATGGCATATACTAAATGAGCTTGCTGTGAAAATTTGTACCTTTTGAGGGGCAAGGGATAGAAGGAAGGCCAACCATAGGAAGTATGTGTAGAGCAGAGACTTCACTCACCCCAGATGAGGTCTCAGTGCCTCTGGGTACTACAGGCACTGAGACCTCATCTGGGGTGAGTGAAGTCTCTGGGTTCAAGGCATCCTTCAGTCTGCATAGACTATGGATCGCGCCCTTCATAATTCCATTTAAGATCGTCATTTGCAGCGTTGACTGTGACTGTGGAGGCCCACACGAGAGCGACAGTCCTTGCTACATCTGCTGCATATGTAGTGGGTGTCTGGCAGGTCCTTGCTGTCCTTTCCACAGGCTCGCTTCTCCTCTGCCAGCTGTCCGATCTCCATCTCGCCCTTCTGAAGGCCTTTGTGTAGTTCCTGCTTCTGCGGTCATCTGCGAGCTCTTCCCAACTATCTGGGTCGATGTCTACATCCTTGAGGTCCCTCTTACAGACGTCTTTGTAGTGCAGCTGGGGGCATCTGAGAGGTCTTTTGCCAGAGGCTAGCTCACCGTACAGGATGTCTTTTGGGATCCTTCCATCATTCATCCTGTGGATGTGGCCAAGCCAACAGAGCCGCCACTGCCTGAGGAGGGTGTGCATGGTTGGGATTCCAGCTTGCTCGAGGACGGTGGTGTTGGGCACTCTGTCCTTCCATGATATTCCAAGGATGCGCCTGAGGCAGCGCAAGTGGAAGACATCCAGCCTCTTTTCCTGGCAGGCGTACAAAGTCCAAGACTTGCTGCCGTAGAGGAGGGTGCTGAGGATGCATGCTCTGTAGACTTGCATTTTGGTGTGAGTGTACAGCTTGTTGTTGTTCCACACCCTCTTGTTGAGTCTGAACAGAATTGAGGCTCCTTTTCCAATCCTCCTGTTTAGTTCAGACTCCAGTGACAGGGTGTCAGTGGTGGTGGACCCGAGGTAAGTAAACTCGTGGACGACCTCTAGCATGTAACTGTCAATGCTGATTGATGGAGGGTCAGTAACGTTCTGACCAAGTGCATTTGTCTTCTCTAGGCTGATGGTAAGCCCAAAGTCCTTGCATGCTTTGGAGAACTGATCCAGCAGTTTTTGAAGCTGGCCTTCTGTGTGTGTCGCTACAGCACAGTCTGCGAACAGCATGTCTCTAATGAGCACTTCCCACACCTCAGATTTAGCCTTCAGCCTTGCAAGATTAAACAGTTTCCGGTCAGATCTTGTGTGCAAAAAGATGCCCTCTGTTGAAGATCCAAAGGCGTGCTTCAGGAGGAGTGTGAAGAAGATCCCAAACAATGTTGGCACAAGGACACATCCTTGTTTGACGCCACTCCTGATGCTGAAGGCATCTGATGATGTGCCATCATATTGGATAGTTCCTCTCGTGTCTTTGTCTCTGAGTATTACACATGTAAATAGCTTATTCAGAGATGAGACTTTGAGCTAATTTGTCAGGGCTGAGAACAAACTAGAAATAAATAATTTTTCAGTTAACTGAGAACTCTGCTAAGGCATTAGAGTGGTCATGGGTTTCTGATTAACATTCTCCAAAGCTAATGGGAACATGTGAGAGATGCTGTAGTCCAGTCTGGATAACTGTACGTATATGTGAGACCTGAGCAGGGGGAAAAAGATTTCATCTTGTCCTGCAATCATTAATGTGTAATTGAAGGAGCTACTGTCTGTAAGCCAAGCATCTAGAAATGCAGTGAGGCAAGTCCTGCAAAATGGTCACAAAAGAGTTTTTTAAATAAAAGAGAGAAGTGTTCACTTAATGAATCTTTTTTCTTTTAATCCAACACATTTCTAAGACACTGACATTCTCATTATTAGTAAAACTTTGGCTCTGGCAATCAGGCCAGTATTATTAATTCAAACAGATTTTTCTCCCTGAAAAACCAATATTGCTGGAAGGCAGTTTGATAAAATCTTGCTGTGTTGGGATCATCTAAGTAAACTAGAACTTTCATTTGGAAGTATGGATAGTCAGTAGTAGTGTGTGAAGAAATTCTGAGGACGGGGGCATGAGGCAACCCAGCCCCCCCACCACCAGTCCTTCCTCCTATTTGAAGAAAAAGCCAGCCCTTGCTTCCAGCCCTCAGCCCCTGCCATTTCACGTGGGCTACCCCATGCAGTCGCTATAAAAAGCAGGCAACCCACAAAGGCCCCTATGGAGCTAGCTGCCTTCTGCAAAGGTGAGTGAGTCTGGGTGGGGTGCAGAAGGAGAATGGGGTTAGATGAGGGGCTGGCTTTGGGGGAAGGGAGAGGCTCAGGCAGGGGCTCACAGGTGGCTAGGGAGGCTGGCCTATGGTAAAATAGAGGTGGGGGGTAAGATTTTCCAAAATCAAAAGGGGGGCATGATGCTGAAAAGTTTAGGAATCACTGTTCTATTATGAGTGTGGTACTAGCCCTGCAGTCATCATATGGGGGTCATTACTGTTTTTTATATAAAGCCAAAAGGATGATTTGCAAATACAGACATGTCAGAAGATAAGGAGCAAACTTTATTAACATCCCAGGGTGTAACTGCAAGGGAAGAACCACAACTCTTGACAAAGCACAGCAACGTATATTATTTGGGATTTTAATAGGGTGTTTGTACCCCAGCAAGGTGAGGACTGCTCATGTTGTAGAGGAGGAATTTTTTGGTATGCTTTGTGTTCAGGGGCCTGTTGCTGTATGACCCCTTTGAGACGGCCGATAGGTGAGTTCGTATCTTTCTTGCTTGTGGGACGTAGGCTGACGTTCATTCAATGTTACTGGTCGTCTAAACCCTGAAAACGGAGCAGGGGATGTTTTCAGGCCGCGATGTCTGTGCACCTCTGAGATCAGGCTGCGATCCCCTTTCCTGGGCGGGGGAGACGCCTGGGCGCGCGGCCCCAGCCACGGGTGGGATTTGCCAGCGAAGTCTCCTTCCACACGTGCTGGCGTGCAGCGCTGCTCCCACCCTACCGCTTGCGCTGCGGCAGAAAGGAGCAAGCGGGGAGCAGACGCACTTAGCTCTTCCCCCGTCGCTGCCCACGGGGGTGTCTGTGTGAAACCATCGGCGCTGTCGGGGGCGGGGGGCTGCCGCCCCGCGTTCCCAGGCCAAGCGCTTGGCTCGGCGAGCGATTGAACTTCACTGGCGTGGGAGAGGGAGAGGCTGCGTGAATCAGCACTCTCCGCGCTCGTGCGCAGCGCCTGGTACGAAGTGGAGGCGCGCCTGCTCCCCGCTGATTGGCTGGGCGGGATCCGGGCGCCGTTGATTGGTTGGCTGAGTCAGTTTTCTTCGCTGAGTCTGGCGCGCGCCCCGCCTCAGTCAGCTCCGGCTGCGCCGAGGGGCTCGTCCCTGAGCCCTCCTGCTCCCCCCGTCGTCGCTGTTGTTGCTATTGGCTGTCCGAGGCTGCGGCTCGCGGCATGAGCTGGGGCGATGCGGCCGGTGCTAGGCTCGTGCCGTGCTCGAGGGGCGTCCTTCTCTCCCCTGTTCTCCTCCTGCTGCTGCTGGTTTGCCCTGGGGGCAGCGCCCCCCCTCGGTCCCCGGCGCCGCCCGTCGTGCTGAGTAAGGGCGGGGAGCAGGGGGTGGGTGCGGAGGCAGAGGAGGTGGCTGGGGGGGTGCAGCCGAGGAGGGGTGTCAGTGGGGGCGGAGGGCGGCGGGGGAGGGCAGTTGAGGGCTTCCTGAGCGGCGGACGGTTTCGGAAGGTCCAAGTTAGTGGTCTGTACTTCTTTGGTCAGGAGCAAGCGCTGGGTGAGCGCTGGGGTGGCCGCTTGTGGGATGGCCCTGCACACCTCTGCGTGCTGACGCTGTGCAGAGCCGCGCTGATTGAGGCTGTGCGCACGCCAGGATTAAGCTGTGATGTGCCTAAATGTCAGCTCGCATTGCTTAAAGTAGGGGTGTTAGCAGTTATGTAGCTAACTGGTAAATCTCATCTGTTTTTACTGGTTACAGTTAACCTGCAGGGCCGCTGGAAGTGGGGGGCACTCCAGCAGGGCAGGAGCAGCCCCCATCCGCAGTGGCCTGAATGGTGGTGTAGGTGGGTTGCTGGGTGGGGTGCTACAGTCCAGCCAGGGTGGAACAGCGCCCCCCCGCCCCGGCTGAGGACAGGGGCTGCTCTGGCCCAGCTGGAGCCTCTCTACCCACTGGGAACATGGGCTTCTCCAGCCTGGTGGAGCACCCACTCTTGTGGTGTGCTGGGGGCCGCTATGGGTGAGACAGGGATGCTCTAGCTGGGGCAAGGGGGCCTTACCAGCTCTCTTTCCCCTCTCCCCCACCAGTTTAACAATTAACAGCTAAACCTAGCTTTTAACAGTTAAATCATTAAATAGGATTTCACATCCCTGTTTTCAGAGTACTACGGACAAAGCATGTTGCTTTTAATACATGCTAAACTGGTTGTCAGCCAGCCAAAGGGGCACTCTTGGCTTTCACTGGACTAGATTTGTGTGTATTTAAAGGAAGCACATCTGGTCTACACTTGGCATTTTAAAACTTCTTTTGGCAATTGTCTGTTAATGTCACATCTTTAAATCCTATCCCAGGTGAGGCTTTATGATGCTGAATTGAATGTTTATATATGTTAGCTTTTGTGTGGATTTGCAATGAAGTTAAATGATCTCAAGTAAAATCTGCAAGTGTGTGTGTGATTCGTTTTACAGAGGACTGGACTGGTTTGAAAACTTTTTCCAGTTAAAGTGGTGGTGGTGGTTTCCTCTAATTCTGGAATAAGTAACGTGAAGAGAATAAGAGGAGTATTTTCAGTTTATTTTAAGTTGTTTCTGAAGAGGCATAAACTAAACTGGCAAAAGGCAATTTCATAGCACAAAATGTTTGAAAAGGGAGTTATAGTGATATAACTAGCAGTTCAAATTTGCACTTGAGCTTATATCTGAGCTGCCTTGCTGCTTATTTATAGTTTTGTGGACATGCCAATAATGTTTTGTTTGTTTTCTAATATGTAATATTTTCTAGGGTATAATGATTCTACTTGAGTAGGGGTGATTTTCGTAAATGGTGATTTTGGCCAGCTCAAAAAGCTAGAGATTGTTCTTTATCAACTTCATTATTCTTTTCCACATTTTGAAACAGTGATGAAAACTTTTACCAGATCTACTAATCCAAAGGTTAAACCACTAGCCAGAAGCCAGTGCAGAGGCTGCAAGGGTGTGTGATACTCATTTCTCATTTAGACTGTCTTCTCAATCATATTGACTGGAAGTTTTTCGTAAAATGAAAATGCATATGCTACTGAAGTTGACTTCTAAGCCCTTCAGTTTACCAAGGAAAGCTTTCACTTGTCATTGGCATGTGGGTACTTAGATTTTCTTTTCTTTTTTTTTTTCCAAATCCTAACATGACTTGAATCAAGTTAACATGAGAGAACCTCCCCAAGTGATTGAGTTTAAACTTGTCCTTGAAACAAGGGAGGGATTGGGTTTCAAAGTAGTTAGAAAGTAACATTAAGAATTCATCTTCACGCAACCCAGAAAATTCTTTGCACCTTGTAAACCCTTTGCTGCTGTGACAAGTCTCTGCATCAGTGTTAATATGAAATAACTTGTATTAATAGAATCACAGAATACCAAAACGGAAGGGACCTCGAGGTCCTCAAGTCCAGTCGCCTGCCCTCACAGCAGGACCAAGCACCATCTGTATCATTCCTATTAGAGAGTTAGCCAATCTGTTCTTAAATATCTCCAATGAGATAAAATTAAATGCAAGCAAAGCATTTGCTGTGAGCACTTTTTGTGAAGATTATGATGAAAATGTTCCACCTATCTACCTCCTACCCTTCTTCCTTGTTTCCTTTAAAACACTGAATCTTGGCAATAAACTTTGTTATTTGCATTCCAGTGCAAGCAACTTCTTGATACAGCTGACAGTGTAGTAATCACTGATCCAAATCAGACTGCAGCCACATAAGAGGCAAATGAGATTGTGTAACTGTCATGTGATAAACACGTTGTCTATGGCACTGTAATGTGGTTACTTATGGAACAGTTATGGATACACAGATTCCTCAAGCGTAGAATCATAAAACTAATAGAAGGGACCTTGAGAGGTCGAGTCCAGTCTCCTGCACTCATGGCAGGACCAAGCACCATCTAGATCAGCAACGGACAACCTAGACTAGTGAGGGGGCCCCAGGACTGGCACTTTATCTCAATGAGCCGTAAGATTGCAATCATCAATACGATCTCCCAAGATAGGTTAGTTTTGATAACTGCACTTACATACCTAGAATTTGCCAAGTGTGCCAATTGGTCTGTAGCAGTGCTTTGATTGGATGCCAGGGGAATGTGTGGTTCTCAGTCAATGTTGTATGCAGTCAGCACATGGATCATTTCACGTGCCCTTGCTTTACATGTGTGTCAATTTAGTAGTAATGGTGGAGAAAAAACACTACGTGGATGGAAACTGGTGGCTTCTGGCAACATTGTGGGGACAACGGCAAACAAAATGTCCTGTGGGCCACATATAGACCCTGGATGGGCTGCATGTGGCCCTCAGGCTGCAGTTTGCCTGCCACTGATCTAGATAATCCCTGACTGGTGTTTGGAGATTTTTAAGATTAGACAGTGGTGGAGAGTTCTCAGCCTCCCTAGGCAATTTCTTCCAGTGCTTAACCATCCTCACAGGAAGTTCTTCCTAAAGTCAAACCTAAATCTCCCTTGCTGCAATTTAAGACCATTACTTCTTGGCCTGTCTGAGGTGAAGAACAATTTCTCCCTCCTCCTCATAACAACCTTTTTAGGTACTTGAAAATCATGTCCCCTCCCAGTCTTCTCATTTCCAGACAAAACAAACCGAATTCTTTCAATCTTCCCTCATTGATCGTGTTTTCAAGACTTCTGATAAATTTTGTTCCAGTCCCTTCCGGCTTGGTATCCTTTAAACTTGATAACTGTGCTCTCTCTGCCATTATCTAAATCAGTGATGGAAATATTTAACAGAACTGGACCCAGAACTGCAGAACACCATTCATTAGGCTCTTCCAACATGACGGCAAACCATTGATAACTGCTCTGTGGGAATAGTAATCCAGCAAGTTATGCACCCACATTATAATAGCTCCATCTAGGTCAGGGTTCAGCAACTTGTGTCTCACATCTGGGTGATCGTTTTCTGAGGGGGCGGGGGAAGTAAACTGAGTTAATGATGGAGCAGGTTCATGCATGTCATCTCTTCATGCTGCTCCTGCAAACAGGTGGCTATTAGCATGCCTATGTGTGCCTAGGGTGGGGGTAGGAGCATCTGCATTTGCTACCCATGTCCCCAGCCCTGTTTTTACAGCTCCCTTTGGCTGGGAACCACTGCCTCTCTCCTTTCAAGGGATGTGTAGAGATGTGCCAGCAGCCAGCCACTTGTTGCAGTGGTGTGCAGCTATTGGTTTCACAGCTCCCATTGGCACAGAGACCCTCTGCCTTCCTCCCCCATGCGGTGTCTAGGGATGGGCTAGCTGCCAGATGCTTCTAGGGGTGCCATGGGGCCATGGCATGCAGACAACCTGCCTGACCTGTGCTGCACCGCCAGCCAGGAGCCACCTGTGGCAAGTGCCTTCTTGTGAGAGCCTGCACCTTGCACTCTCCTGTACCCCAGCCCCAGGTCAGAAGGCCCTTCTGTACCCAAACTCCCTCCCAGACCCCCCAGTCTCTTGTGCCAGCCCCAAGCCCCCTCCTGTATGGAACTCTCTCCTAGGTTCACACACCTCATCCTCTCCTGGACGCAGTCCCCAGCTGCAGCCCAGAGCTTTGCGTGTGGTGTGTTCCCCCCACCAAATATTTTTGTCAAAGACAAAAACACAAAAAGGCTCTTCTTTGAAAGGTTGACAACCCATGATACAGGTTGTATGTGAGACTGTATCGAGAGCCTTACTAAAGTCTAAGTATACCATGTCTAGTGTTCCCCACACGCAGGCTTGTTAGCATGATAAAGGAATTTTCCTTAATTTATAAGATCTTGCTGCTTTTGCGAGCAAACTTCAGCATGGATTCCGTTGTTGAAAATGTATTTTTCAGATGGGGGGAAAGAGATGCTTGAAGAAAAGCTCTTCTCTGCATAGTCCGAATGAGTTGTTAATCAGCATTTGTAAAACTAAAAACTTACATTGACTGTCTCCATTCTAGTCTGTTCCTACACTCTCCTTCACCAAGCTCCTCACCTAAGTTGTCATGTGCCTGATACAATCTTCAAGAAACAGAACTGACCTCCTTCTAACTCTCACCCATTTCCAAACCAAGTGGGTAAAATTCCACCTGTTTTATGACCATATGCAGTTGTTTTGAATATATGTGAAAGGGTAGAAGGCTTTTCATGGCTGGGACCTCTTTGACATAGCTCTCTCTAGTAAAATACTGGCATTTTGGAAATGCATATTTATGTCCAGAAGAGTTTAGTCTAAATTGAACCTGATATAACAAGTGAATGGCAAGGATGATAACTATAGAAGTACAGGGCTGGAAGGGGTCTCTGTAGGTCTTTTAGGCCAGTCCCTTGCACTGAGACAGGTCTAAATGTTATCTAGACAAGTGGCTGTCAGCTTTTTCAGACTACTGTACCTCTTATTTAGATAGCATCTTAGTTTCACAGCCTATGCATAATCTTAGACAGTGGTGCCTTCTCACTAGGTCACATACTGCCTATATCTTAGTTACCTATCTGAAAATTGTAGCTTCACCTCCCCTCACCCCCAGGAAAAGAAAAGTAAGGGGAGCTTTATTCATCTGGAATTACAATCAGGCCCCAGAAAGTCCAATGTAATTTATTGTAAATTTCTCTACCCTACAGGTGTTGTAGCATGAAATCTGGTTTGTTAGTCATTCAATTCTAAACACAGCTGCCTGCTGCTTGAATAACAAGAGGGTGTGTGGTTGGTATGTTTTTAGCTGCTACTCTTTTAAAAAAAATTCTGTGGTAAACTGTCTTTGGGTATACAGGTGAAGCTTTTGGAAAAAAGTGTGACAAGTTACATAAATTGGTATGGAAAACTATAGTATGCTAAAGGAAAGACAGTTTCCTGGAATAATGTTCATATAGACGTCTCAACTTCTGATTTGCAAATTGAAATATGGACGTGACAATACTTTGGCTAACCACATTAACAGGAATTGAGAAGAAATTTCTGTTGTGGGCAAACTAGGGTGATTGGCTTGTGCCCAAAAACGTGTACTTCTATATTTGTTACATTTTTTTCTAATATAACTGGTTATCCTTGCTGTATAAATACCTTTGTTGTTGTTTAATGAGAAGATAGCAAATCAGACAATTCTACTTACCTTTTTCATTGAGTCATATAACAACTCACATTTTCTTTGCTGTAAATAGCCTTAGTCTTGCATGTTTTTTCAGAGGACACTCACAAAATTAGAGAATAGTTCAGTTTGAGATCCCATCTTAAAATTTTAAGAGTTGTGAGCTCTACTAATCTGTGCAGGTGTGACTGTGTAGCTGCTGTTTGAAACAACTCTCTCCTAATATCTCTCATCCTTATCTGGGCTTCCAAGCAGTACCTTTTGCTGAAAGAGCAAGTTTTAATAAAGCAGCCAAAGTTTTGGGTGAGAGTGGTCAGTTACGTGTCTCTTTTGATTTGCACTGGAACTCAAGACAAAATAATCTTATCGGGCCTTTTTTGGCAGGCCAGTCATTGGAACCAGCCATGAGTGATAACCTAAATATAGTTGTGATTTTTGTGCTTTCTAGTTAAGAGCCTTGATGCGGCAGCCAAAATAGGCATGAGATTATGTGAAATAACATGAGGCCAGTTAGTTCTGTAAGCAGAGACTAATATAGCAGTTTCTGGGTTCTGAGTTTAAACGTCGATGTTTTAACCTTATCAGATTTTTCAAGAGTGTAATGCAGTGCTACAACTCCTATTACTAAGGATAGCTACACTTTCCATTATGTTAGTTTTTGAAATGATTTAAAAGAAGTCTCACCTGCTATTGTGCTTAGAGAGAGAGGCTACATCTACACCATGAGATGAATTTGAATTTAAGGCCATAAGCTCAATATTACCGCTGACTGTCTTCACTTTAAATGCCATTAGCTCCATTTAGGGAGTAGTATTATCGAGATTAGTAGAGCATCAAGCTCAAATTCAAAAGTCTGATTAAAGGCCAGTTTGGAAGTTCTATGTCTTAAAATCGAATTTATCAGCCTCCAGAGGTGGTCCTGTACATACCCCACAATGCCCTTCAGTGCTCCACTCTAGCTGCTGCTCTCCAGGTTCATAGGAATTAGGTATGTTAGAGATGGTATTGATATTAATATTGTAAAAAGTTTCAAACAAACAGTCCATGTCCCAAAAAAAACTGTTTCTGAAATGAACACCTTGCCTGTGCAATAGTACTGAATATTTGTCTGTTTCCTAATTTCTAAACTAAAGCCCTGGGTGCACTTGAAAAATCTGATGGTGTCTTCCACTAGCAGGCCTTGTTTTTTTTTAATGTAACTTTTTTGTTTTGCTGTATTTTTTGTGCTTTATTGGTACTTGTAGGAAACCAAAGGCAACATACTCCCTGATCCATGTCCAAAAACCCCTGGTGTCACCCAGGAATTTATTTGAAGCTTTTACCTTTTGTCTTAATTTTTTCTTTATATTAATATAAATCTTTAAAGAATGGGGGGGCGGGGGGGCAGGGAACCCAGTGTAGGATTCCACAGGAAGACCATGAATTTCAAATCGTGACCAGGAAGCCTGTGGGTGTGGGATCATCCTTGTAGGAGAGCCTGAGAAATGTATTTCTTTCTTTGCTATTAGTGTTGTGAGTGCATCTACACATTAAAATAGCCCCTGCAGGGAGTTTGTAGTTCTGTCTCTACACTTGTTTCTTTTTCCGTGCTGCCTGGTGCCAGTCGCTGTACCATGTGGCAACAAAGTTGTTGTGGGGGGTGGTGCTTGCATAAGAGGCCAAGAAACTTCTTTTGAGTGGTTTACATTTGTGCGCACCTCCCTCCCTGACAGGTGACACACAGTAGAGGTCTTTCCCGCACTCAGCCACATTACGTGAATATAGAAAGTGAATATAGAAAAATTATTTACCTTTTCCCATAATACAAGAACTAGGGGACACCAAATGAAATTGATGGGTAGTGGGTTCAAAACTAATAAAAGGAAATTTTTCTTCACACAGCGCACAGTCAACCTGTGGAACTCCTTGCCCGAGGCGGCTGTGAAGGCCAGGACTCTATTAGGGTTTAAAAAAGAGCTTGATAAATTTTTGCAGGTCAGGTCCATAAATGGCTATTAGCCAGGGATAAAGTATGGTGCCCTAGCCTTCAGAACAAGGGCAGGAGATGGATGGCAGGAGATAAATCACTTGTCTTCTGTTCTCCTTCTCTGGGGCGCCTGGCATTGGCCACCGTCGGCAGATGGGATGCTGGGCTTGATGGACCTTTGGTCTGACCCAGTATGGCCATTCTTATGTTCTTATGTTCTTATGTACGTGGGTAGTCACAGCTCAGTAAAAGGATGCGCATGCTGTTCGGGGCTGACCAAGTTGCCAGGCAGCACCATGTCCTCGCGTGAGTGCATGTAGGGCTACAAGGGCCGGAAAGAATTTTTGGGGCTTGCTGCTGCCAGGGGAAGTCTTCCTTGATGCCTAAGAGAGAGTGGGGGGGTTAGGGGAGGGGAGGACTGCTTCAGTTACTTAAACATTTCAACCGATTCTGCAGCTGCAGACCACAGCACTCCCAAAGCCAAAAATGTTTTTGGGGGCTTGTTGTCCATTGCAGACACCTGCTGCTTTGATATTTCTGTTTATAAAATCTTTTCCTTAATATTTCCCATCAGTCTTCTTGCTTTGCCCCCCACCCCCTTGAAAAACACGGGGTGGGGGAGTTGAGATTCCTGTTCTGGTTATAAGCTTAGTTTATGATACTTCACTACAATCCCTTCTGTTGGCAATGTCTGTGTAATGAAGAAGGAAGTCAGAAATCTTGTTTCCTAGACTTTTCTGTCATTTGTCTTCTAACTTTGAGAATACATTCAGGGTCCCTCTATTATTTTCAGGCATCGGATGCAATCATGGGATGGGGGGGACAGTCAGTGGATGGCCAGTTGAGAATTCAGCTACAGAGGAAAGAGTTTTCTGTAAAGTTTTTTGCCATCTTTGTGTACACCCTACTTTTCCTTCCAACAGGAAAAATGGACATTTGCTTACCATGGGAGGGGAATGAGGAAAATGCATTGTGGTAAGATGATGTCAAAGACCAGTGAGCATACCCAGAATGCTACCGGGATGAGGGAACTGTGGGACAGGTTTCCCCCAATGCATTACTTCAGCAGTTGATGTTTACCAACTGAGTATGACAGCAATAAGGGGTTGCCTTTGTGAGGCGCACATGGGGAGGTGAGGATAGTCAAAATTGAATTTATAAATTTCAGGATTGCAAAATCTGTGTTAAGAAATTTGAATTTCCCTCATAGTGTAGACGCAGCCAAAGGGTAGTTAATAGAGAAATAGAGTGAAATGTTTGAGACAGCGAACATTTCCCATTATCTTCTTTACAAAATAAACTAGAGGAACAGATATGCTCAATCTTTTATACACACCAGAAGTTCTTTATTGCTGACAACTTTAAGTGATGCGTTTGGAATCTGTTTTAAACTATCAGAGGGGTAGCCGTGTTAGTCTGGATCTGTAGAGCAACGAAGGGTCCTGTGGCACCTTATAGACTAACAGAAAAGTTTAGAGCTTGAGCTTTCGTGAGTTAAGCTTTCGTGAGTTAACTCACTTCTTGAGTTAACTCAAGTTAACTTCATGAGTTAACTCACTGCAGATTTCCAGGACCAGCATCTGAAGAAGTGAGTTAACTCACAAAAGCTCATGCTGTAAACTTTTCTGTTAGTCTATAAGGTGCCACAGGACCCTTCGTTGCTCTACAGATCCAGACTAACACGGCTACCCCTCTGATTCTTTTGAAGGGTTTACTTTCAAAAGAGGCATGTTTACACTGCTTTTCTTCTTTGCAAAGAATAAGCAAATGAGGTGCCAGGTATGTGAATCTGTGCCTTATTTGCATTTTCAGTTTTCTTCATTTGCATGCTTATTTCAAAAGAAGAATGCTAGTGTAGACATAGCCTATATGTGTTCCAAGATTTCCACAGAAAAGAATTGGGGGTCCGGGAGAGAATTTAAATTTCTCCACATCCTAGTAACATTGCTGGAATCAGCTCTTTATGATGGTCTGCTCTCAGTAAGTCAACTTAAAATGGATTTATTTTCTCTTTAAATGAAATCTGTAGCAGGACTACTTACTGTCTTAACCCGGATTCCTTGTCTGTCAGTCTCACCGAGCACTTTACAGGGCAATCAAACTAGTGACTTGCACATGCAGCGTGATGCTTCAGTCTAGACTAACATGGAGACACTTTTAAAAGGTTCAAAGGATGAGGAAAAAGCAGAATACTGCAATAAACTGGTAAAATGCCCTGATATTAAATACAAATAGCTGAACCAGGACTATTTTCCCTCTCTAACTAATAATAGGAAACTCTAGATAGCAAAATCCTATGTTTTTATGGGTTAGTTTGATTTCTTTTACCCTCATAAAACTAACTGGGAACTCTGAAGACATATGTAAAAGTCTCAAGATGTCAGGTGTACATGCAGAAAACTATACACCTAGCTTCACATCTGCTGAATATTTTCACATGAAAATAAATTACACAACCTCTAGTTGATAATTTGCAAAATTATACTTGCAAACAGTCTGTCGCAGTAAATGCACGTGTTTATATATGCTCCTGTCATATGCTTTGTAAATATGTCCCTAATTGTTTTAACTTATCAATAATGGATGGATGGTAGGATGGGAAATAGAAGGTGGATTGGGAACAGCTTGAAAGGGAAACCCTGGAATGTTCATTATTTCAGTCAAAAAGCTTCATGGTAACAGCCAAAATGTTTTCTTTTGGAAGTTTTTAAAATTGTTATATATGTGGAAGTTAATCCATATTGATTTGTCTGTTGTTGTAATCTGTCCCCCCCGACCCACGCACTTGAAATGCTTGTGTTGGACAGCAGCAAATCTGACAAGTGTAGTAAAATGGAATGAATTGAGTCTGGTAGGAACTTGCATTGGTACAGCACGTGTATGTACTGTTGTATCGCCAGCTAAAGGGGCAGATTCAGTACATTTTAAGATACCATTGAGTAGTTACAATATTCATTGTTAGGGCTCTACCAAACTCAGAACAATGAAAAATGGGTCCCAGACTGTGTGATATTTGGTCTCCCCCATGAAATCTGTTCTTCACTGTGCTTTTACCTTATACTGTACAGCAGGGATGGGGAGCTCATGGGCCAGATCCACCCCACAGCTTGCCTTGGATGCAGCCCTTCCAGCTCCGTTCCAGTTCACAGCATCTGGCATGCGGCAGGGTGGGGGTGTGTTGGAGTCAGTCAGGCCAGGGCTCTGCCTAGCAAGGGCAGGATATGGCTCTCTGTGGTGGCAATCCCTCCGCCCCACCTGAGGTATGGAAGTCTTTTCTCCAGCTGCTCTATCTGGCCACAGTTACAGACAATCAAAATAGGGGAATGGGCGGTGCCTGGAAGTGGCAGGGGAGCTGCACCAGATAAGCAGCCCCATCACACAGACCCCTCATCCCCAGACCACTCCTGGACCTCCCTCCCACTGACATTCCACTCCCACTCCCCTAAGTTCCTGTACCTTCCCTCCAGCCCACGTGCATTGGGCCATTATGTGCCTGCTCCTGCTTGAATGGCCAGCCACCACCCACTCCTGCACCCTCCCTCCTGCCCAGGCCCCCACCCTGAGCCCAGTTCCTGTCAGATCCCTCCCACACTGAACCCCTCATTTCTGGTCCCACCTCAGAGTCCTGGGGGACCCACAAAATCTACTAGCTCGGGGCGGTGGTGTGCAAGGGGAATGAAGGACGTGTCTTTTTCGTTCGGTCTGGCACCACATCAGAGGGGAGTTCTTTGCTGCTCACTCGTGTGGCTCCCAGCTGATTTTTCCTGTGGCTCAGTAACACCTGGCACCAAAAATGGTTCCCCACCCCTGCTGTACAGCTTTAATAGGGGAGGAGACCAGCATTTCTTTGACTGGGGGCCCTGATCCAGAAGGGAGTTGTGTGGGGGTGGGTTTCATGGTACTGCCTTACTTTTCTGCTGCCTGCAGAGCTAGGTGGCCAGGGAACAGCAGCTGTTAGTCAGGCACCCAGGGCTGAAGGCAGCACCCTACCAGCAAAGTAAGATCATCAATATCGTACTATGTCACCCTTACTTCTACACTGCTGTCTTCAGAGCTGTGGCCAGAGAGAGGTGGCTGCTGACTGTGTGCCCAGCTCTGCAGGCCGCAGTGCAGAAGTAAAGGTAATGTGATATGATATTGTTATCCTTCCTTCTGCCCTGCTGGTGGCATTGGCTCTGCTTTCAGATGTATTCTCTGAAACAGCAAGTAACCTCTCTTGCATAATACGACACCATGGAACGTAAGAATATAATATTGCCTGAGCTTCAAGCCTGGCAGAGAGCCTTTTTTAGGTGCTCAGTAACCTTGTTTTGTTTTTAATAGTCTTTGTGGAAGTCTTGGCACTAAAGGTTGTCAGCCTTCATTTGCATTTGTCACATTTGTGTTGGGAGATCAGTTTCAGAAAAGGTAAAAATAGCGGGTGATTTGTTTGCTGACTTGGGATGGATACAGTTAAACTTCTCTTGTTCAGCACCCTCAGGACCTAACCAGTGCCAAACAAGAGAATTTGCCGGACCACGGGAAGTCAGTATTGTCTGGTACATTACCAACACTTCCCTGTTTACAAAGCTCATGGAAGACATTTAGGGGTGAATTAGAGCTAAGTAGCAGCACAGAACACTGAGAGCCAGGACTGCTGGCTGTAAACAAACTTTATGGGACCACAGAAAACTTGGCCATACCCATGAGAAGTGGTCATTCTGCTAACTAAAATCATGCCAGATTATAGATGATGTTGGATGAAAGGGATCTGGATTAGAGAGGTTTAACATGTACTACAATAGTGCCAAAAATCTGGATGCAAAGGACCCAGGGATGTGTGCACACATCAGTAACTGCACTGGAATAAAATTCTGTGAAATGGAGCTGTTGTGCCAGCAGATATGAAGTAATGAAAATAAAGTTCCAATAATGAAGAGAGAGAGAGAGTGTGTGTGTGTGTGTGTGTTTTAAACGCCAAATTCAATTTTTGTGCACACTGGTGAGAATGTTAAGTAGGGAGTTGTGCAACCAGTTAGTGTTGCAATGTTCTGAAGGGGAAATACTGTGTTCCAAAAGCTGTGGAATTGCTCTCTCTTGGAAACACAGGTTTTTGATACAAGTGGCTTGTGATACCCCTGTGTTATGATAACCCTCCCTCAGCTCCAAAGAAATCTAATAGTTTGAGTCATGCATTCTTTTTTGACTCTTCCCCCCAACACTGTGTTCATCTAGGCACAGGTACCGACTCCTTGGGCCACTCCAGGGCTGGAACACCCGTAAGAAAAAAATAAGCATCTGCTTAGCACCCACTGAAAGCTAAGTTCAGCCCTCTCCCCAGTGCCTCTCACTCACTGGCGACCCTGTTGACGAACTCCTTCCCCATTCTGCCAAGTGCTTTCTGCCCTGTCCAAACAGTTGTTTCACCCAACATCCACAATGCTCTGGGAGGAATGAGGAGGGGCCAGGACCGTGTGCACTTGGGGCAAAATGGGGTGGGAAGAGGTGGGGTGAGGGTGTGGGCTTGGGGAAATGTGGGTAGGGCCAGGGTCGGGTCAAGCACCCCTGAGCTAGAAGGGAAGCTGGCACTTATGCATCAGTGTCTGAGAATTCCATTCTTTCCTATAGCTTCAACCAGTTTTCTGGATATGGAAGGTAGAATTACTGACCTGTCATTCCCAGGATTGCCTCTGGAACCTTTGATTTAAATTCTGTCACATGCCGTACTCTAGTCATCTGGGACAGAGGCTGATTTAAGTGATAGGTTACGCACCACTTAGTAATTCTGTAATTTTGTATTTGAGTTTTTTCGGAACTCTTGAGCAAACACTGTTTGGTGCTGGTGACCTCTTACTGTTGAATTTATCTCATTTATTTGAAAATGTCCTTTCCTGACACCTCTGCCAAGGGCAGTTCTTCACATTTGTCAGTTAAAAAGAATGGCTGAGGTTTAGAATCATCCTTACATCCTCTGCAGTGAAGATGGATGCAGAGAATTAATTTAACTTCTCTGCACCAGCCTAGTCTTCCTATAATAATGCCTTTCTTCCATTTTTTGACATCTAGCAAGTATCTTTGCTAATGCAGTAATATAACTAGTCATACAGTTTTGCTTTTTACATGTTTCTTGCAGTCCCAGGGGATTTGGGTAATCAGCTGGAAGCCAAATTGGACAAACCCACCGTGGTGCACTACCTTTGCTCCAAGAAGACAGACAGTTATTTCACACTGTGGCTGAACTTAGAATTGCTTCTGCCTGTCATCATTGACTGTTGGATTGACAATATCAGGTAGGACTACAACCCTGTCCAGGGAAGTACGTAGTTCTCCTGGGCCCTTTCCTTCAGGGGCAAATATCTTACATATATTTATGCAATCTAAAAATCTGTCTTCCAGTTCAGGAATTGCAAGAAGATTCCTTCAGTAGCCATTTGGATGGCTTGGATTGGGGAGGGAAGTCTTAGATTGCTTACTGTCATAAAACGGAGAAATCTTCAGCGCGTGTATCAAGAAAAGTCTCCTGAAAGTATCTTTTTTGGTTTTAAAAATGGCATAACTCTACTGCTTCATCTGGAGTTCAGCATGAATTTGCAATAAAGTTTCTTGAAAAATAAACCTAGATTTAGCCATTTAAAATGCCAAATCTGCTTCCTTAGAATATTTTTAGTTTTAAAAGTCTATGTGACACTAGTTTCTCTCCTTGTAAAATTTCTAACTGCTACTAGTTATACAAAACTATTTAGTAAATCAAAATTCTCCAGGTAGTAAGTTTTAACTTCCTGTATAGTGCAGTACTCTTAATATTGCACTCACACGCTTCTTGCTATTGTCTGTCTGTGTCCTGGTTCTGAAAAGCGCTGGGTTTGGCAAGAATACATAACATGTGGATTCCTGGGTTGGTAGATGGATTGCCAAATCGAGGGACTGCATTTTAACATTGTTACAAGCCCACAGTTCAGCCAGTTGACTTTCAAACATGTTCCTATCCCAGTGAAATGATTCTACTGTATTTTAAATGGAATATTAAAGCAGCTCTGTATAACTTTTCCTAGTCCTCTTTTCCAGCTCAGGCAGAAGCCTTTGTAAACAAGGCATCCTACACATTCTGAATGTCTGCATTCTAAGGAATGCAAATTCTAGAGCTGAAGAGTCCCCCACTCCCCACCAGAGTATCCTGTCTCCAAGTCCAAATATTTAAATCTTAGAAACCTTAGAGCACCTCAGCTGTCTCAAGTGACGTGTAAGAATAGTCAAGCCAAGATGTAAACCAAATTGGAATTTCTAGATTGATGTCAGCACCTTCTGTTGCGCATGGAAATTAATAGACACAAAACGTATTCACCTGAAAACTCTTTTCTTCTCTCTGGCTAATGCTGCCAAGTAGAGAGTCATTCGTGTTCACTTGATAGCCCTAGGCGCACTGTAGTACTCCAGCTTGTAAATCATAAAGGCTAAGAGCTACACTAGAGAAATTGACCAGATGAAAAATGTTTTTGGCCATAGTCAAGGGATAATGCCTATGGGTGGGGACTGTCCACAAGCAGCCTCATGCAAATGTGAAAATTACCTTGGAGGTAAAAATTAGTTTAATGTATGTACCCTGAGGCTGTTGTCTTCCATGCACAAAGCACCAAGTTTACTTGGGTGTTTAACTTCTGCCCCCAGTCCTGTAACCAAATTTGGTTCTCAATGTAGACTAGCTGGTCTAGACTGAGGCACAGCAAGAGCTCTGTCTGGTAATCTGCCCATCTTGCAGTCACGAAGGTTAAACTCACTCAAATGCTGGTAGTCCCTGACTTTCTTGAGTGTCCCTATACAGACATGCCTGTAGTAATGGCTTTTTAAAATGCTGTTTCCTGTAAGGCACCCTGGGTAAAGTCCAGTTCTATTTTGTAACGTAAACAGGGCCCCTAACCTAGTTAATGGACCCTTGGTTTAGACTGCTTCTGTAATACAGTTAAGGACTCATTTGTACTGCACTTACCCTCTGTCAAAGGACAAACCTTATAACCAGATTACCCAATAAGATATTTCTGGTGTAAGTAACCTCTTAGGTGGCTCCTTGGTAGCTATTTTATTGCTGTTTGATGAATGGCTAAGAGAAATCTAGCAAGTAGACCAGAGTAATAGAGAAGCAAGTGTATTCCACACTTCCCTTTTCATGGGTCAAAAGAAATATAATTGAAATCTGGGTTTGCATTGTCTGAGATACCAGGTTTTTTTTACAGGTATTCAATGTTCTGAGCTTCTGTTCTCTACCAGATTACTCAAAATAGTTTAATTATTTCACTACTGATAGAAACAGACAAATGTTTGGCTTGCAAACGTGAAGTACCACATATAACTATTAGACTGACTGACTGCAGGGGTAAGAATCTGCATTCCTGACATTTCATACCCTCTTGAGATTCATGGAACCTGAATAGGAGCTGTAAAACATTGTGTCTATGTAGTCTTTGTTTTCCCAAATATTCCTTCTAGCATGACAGCTATTCTACATAAAAATTATTCTTTCTTCTGTTTAGGTAATAGGTATAGTGAAGTCCTATTTTTAGTGCTCTATTCTCTATTATTGCATTACCTTCCTTCTTACGTTCATAACTCTAGCTTCTTGATAAATGTAGACCGACAGGTCCCTGAACTATAAATGCTATTTCATACTTAGTCTCCCTGAGGCTGATGTCTGCTTCATTTACCATACACCCAGTTTCTACAGAAAGAAGATAGAGCTTTATATGCTTATCTTTAGAAACTTAGTAGAGAACAAAAAACTTTGTTTGCACTGTGTGAAGCCACTTGGTATTGAAGTATCCTTGTAATGGTACCTGATTCTGTGCTTTTCCATGTAGAAGTAGCTCTCAATTCTTTTGTTGTATTCAGCAAACATAAGACACACCTCAATTCAGAGCTGCCAAGTAGTTAGATGATAGTCTCATATTTATTATGTTTTTCCTTTTCCCCAGGTTAATATACAACCGAACACGTAAGATCACAGAACCTCCAGATGGAGTGGATGTTAGAGTCCCAGGGTTTGGACAAACATTTTCCTTGGAATTCCTTGACCCTAGTAAGCGAAGTGTTGGTATGTACTATTTTTCTCCATTGTTTCACATTTAATTTCTTTTCCTTCTTTTCCAGTTGCAGCAGGGCCAGCAACCCCTGTGGGGCTGAGAGCCTGGTTGAGGCAGGCAGTAGTGGGGCTGGGAGCCCTGTCTCCAAGGACTAAAAGTGGAGCCGGTCTGGAAGGGCTGGCAGCTGGGGTCAGGAGCAGAGTTGGTGGGCAGGGGGGCAGAACTGACTTTGCCTGGTCCAGCAAACTCCCTCAGTCTGTACCACTAAGCTCCTGAGGGTGCCAGACCAGAGAGGTTCAACTTTTATTTTGATAAGCTTTGTAGTCTTAAAACGATCTGTGGAGTATAACTATAAATGCACTACGTCCCTCTGACCTTTATAGTATTGGCCACACTTAAATAGCGGTCCCAGTTACTTTAGAAATTAGTATTTATATCAGCCTGGACTAGTGACAGAAATCATCATAGTGATCAAATCAAAAGTGAAACCAGGTTTTGATCTCCTTAGGTTGTGTTAGGCCTCTGGTTAAATGTTTTTTGCAGGTTTTTATTCTAATATGCAACCTATTTCTCCAGGTTTCAGCTTTTGTTGACGTGTTTAAGGTATAACTTTACTTGCCCCCTTCACTACATACTTTTCAGGTTAAATAAAATGCAGTTTATCTTATCACTTGAGATAACTAATTTGCAAATACTCTGTTTGCTGTTAAAGAACAGGATTAAAATTCCTAATCTTTTGATGGAAATAAAACTAGTTTCACAGTAGCTTCCAGGGCAAAATAACAAGCATCTGTGTTTGACAGACCCAGACTAGTTTATACAAATTTTAACTTCCAAACTAGCTAATTTTTCTGAAAGAATAAACCTATTTGTATCTTTGGTATATGCTTAACATAAATCCTTTACTTTGCCTAATGCATCCAGCCATTTAAACGGTGTCAACAGCTCTTGGACTTCAGTAATAACCTATCTGTATGGTGACAGTAATCTAACTGTAAAAACAAGAAGACGTCCTGTGACACCTTATAGGCTAACAGATATTTTGGAGCATAAGTTTTTGTGGGCAAATGCAAGCATCTGACAAAGCTGGTAACAACTTGTTTTTGAAGGTACAGACTAACTCGACTACCTCTCTGAATCTAACTATAGTTATTTCAGTTTCACTCTTGCTAGACCCCCAAGAAGGCTGTTATGATGCTAATCTTGTCATTCTTTTTTGTCCACAGGCACTTACTTTTACACATTGGTACAGTGTCTGGTAGACTGGGGCTACCAACGGGATAAAGATGTAAGAGGAGCTCCCTATGATTGGCGAAAAGCACCAAGTAAATGAAATATCATTACCTGACTTAATCTTTTACTGATTTTACTAATTTCCTAGGCAGCAAATTTAGCTGAATTTGCATGTTCACCCTCCCTTATCTGGCACCCTTGGAACCCAAGCAGTCCTGGACCAGGGATGGTCAAGTCTGCCCCTCTGCTGGCCTCGGCCTCAGCCCCTGCTCCTGGGCTCCCTGCCTGCAGTTTTTCAACCTCCTCTCCTCTTGCACAGGCTCCCCAGCTGCTGGTCTGCCCCAGCCACGGCTTCCTCACGGCCTCCTCGATGAGCAGCCAGCTTATGAGCCTAGACTCGGGCCACTGCTCCCTGCTGCTGCTCCTGGCCCAGGCTCCCTGGCTGGTGCTGGGCCCCCCTTGCAGCCAGACAAGCTGTAGCTGCTCTGCCCTGGGTTCCTGCTGCTGGTCTGGCTGGCCCCTTCTCCCAGCCCTGGGACTCTCTGGTCCTGCAAGGTGTATGTTCTTGCTGGATGACTGGTGTTGCCAGACAAGAGAATGCCGGTTTTAACCTGTATTACGCTTTTCTTCATGAGAACCCTTTTGCAGCCCTGATCCTAATTAAAGTGACTGTTAGGGTCCTAACACTGCGAACACTCCACAGGAATTTGCTAAAACTAGGTAAGATTCTGAACAAAGCCAAAATAATAATGGAAAGCTCTAAAATGCCTCACTGAAATTAAATTAGTCATCTGTTAGCAAGGCATAATCCACAGAATTACAATGTCACCTGAAAGTTTTTTAAATATTACTTTGTACATTGCTTTGTTTGGAGAAATTGGCTGCTGTTCTGTTAGTGTCATTAAATTTAGGGCAAAGGGACAATGTTCCAACCTGTATTCTTCATTCACACATTCCTTTAGCTGTGTAAGGAGGTCAGAACCTCTGTAGTCTGTCTTTACTTATCTCCTGTCCATAGTTTGGGGTAAACAATACACTCTTCATATTATATAGGAAGACACAACAAAAAGCAGTATATTTATGCACCTAATATTTTAGATTCCCAGGCCTTTGCCTCCCCTGCAGAATTTAATCCTGAAACATTTAGAATCTAGACATGGTCTTAATTTGAAATCCAGGGGTAATTGTTCAATAAAATCAACAATGCTGATTGTTTAGTAACAGGCTGGTCTGCAGTTGGTCTAAAAAGATTAGGACAGGGACACATCCATTTTATTGGATTTTCTTTTGTCTGACAAATATTTAGCTGTTAGACAGGAATGGTGTTGTTTCAGAAGGGCTTTACAGGATCTCTCAATTAGCAGTGCTTGGGCTTGTTAAATCCTATTAAGTCCATTGACAAATGAAAATAAGTTGGCAACTGCTGCATATAGAATTTTTCAAAGGTCAAAAATACTGAAAAGCAATGGCTTTACTCAGTAATTGAATAGTGGAGTTTTACTGTCTTTTAGACAGCTAAAGGTGATCTTCCGTACAGCTTCAGGTAGGATTTTTAGAAGTGCTCAGTGCTGGCCTAATTCTGTTCCAATTAACATCAGTGTGATTTTTGCTGTTAACTTCAGTGAAGTTAGACCAATGTGGAGCACTTTTTTGGAAAATCTTGCTCTTTGATACATATATGCTCCTGAGACAGAAGCAGGATAAGTAGTCTTCTGAGTTTGAAACAATTCAGTTTTACATTTTTAGCAATAAGTCTAAGCACACAAAAGTGAGGAAAATCTGGTTTCCAGGAAGGTGACGTGTGACTTAATTATATGAACAGCTCTATTTAGTTTTAGCGTCAGAACATAAGCTTTAAAACTTGTGTGTTTAAAGGTGAGATTTTCACGTAACCTTTGTCCTTAACTCTACTGTATTCTCAATGTTTCTAGATGAGAATGGAGACTATTTTGTGGCCCTTCGGAAGATGATTGAGTCGATGTATGAGCAATATGGAAGTCCTGTGGTCTTAATTGCCCACAGTATGGGCAATATGTACACTCTCTATTTCCTCAACCATCAGACTCAGGACTGGAAAGACAAGTACATAAAAGACTATGTATCACTGGGTGCTCCATGGGGAGGAGTGGCTAAAACTCTCCGTGTGCTGGCTTCGGGTAGGTAGCCCTTTTAAATACTTGAATTTAAATTTAGGTTGCCACAGGTTGTTAAATGGTTATTGTTGAGTATAGCATTAGAGCAGCATTTCCAAACAGTGTTCCATGGAACACTGCTGTTCTGCGCGATGTGAATAGGTGTTCCATGAAAACATTTGGATGCGAGCAATATTTTTTCTTTTAAATATGAAATTGTGTGTATGAAAAATGCTAAGGTATTTTAATGGTATTCAGATTGTAGATATATTATTTACAACACATTTATAATAGTGTAGATGTTAATATGCAACTCATGCCAAAACAATCTGAGTCCATTTGGATTGTTTCAGCATGAGTTCTGGTCAGAGAAATCACATGATGCTGCATCTGGATCCAACTCTGCAGCATCGTTCCTAATATTAAGCAGATTTGTGACCAAAAGATGGAAAGCATTCTTCCCATTTAAAAAACTGTGAAATGTTACTTATTTTTATTTTTCAGTAGTTTTCTTTAAAAGTAACACTTACAAAAACACATCATTTAAAAATACTTTTCCATACTTAGTTTGGTTTGCAATTTTTTCTTCAGAAAATGTTTTTATGTTTTAAGGAAGTACAGTCCTTTATTTGAACAATATTGTCCTTTCTGTTTTTGGACAAAAGAACAACACTAACCATCCTTCTTTCAGCTCTGTTGTTGAGGTTTTGTTTGTACTTAATTTTTAATTTTTTTTTTTTACTTAATTATAGGGTTGCTAACCATCCTCCTATCAGAAATTATTCACTCAGCTGATTTTCTCTTTACTTTTTTTCTTTGTAAAATAAGACATCTAAAACACCTAGCTCTTTTAAATCAACTTCTTGAGCATTATGTGCAGCAATTTTTTGGCATGAAACACCCCTTCCCAACATGTATGTGTTCTGTCAATATATTTCAAGCCCAAAAGTGTGTTCCATGACCGAGTGAGTTTGGGAAATGCTGAATTGGAGGACAGTGTATGAGATAGTATAAACATAATTTTAAAAACAACTTTGTCCGTAAGATGTAGCTGCACCAGTTTATGATTTCCAAATTCAGTTCCCTCCTTGTACTCTTCCCCTTGCCCTCACCCCCCATATAGAATAAGGTTGAAATGACTGAGGAGGAGTATAAATATATGGCTGGAAAATGCTGGGCAGTAATCAGGACAGCTAAGGCATAATTGGAACTGCAGCTGGTAAGGGATGTGAAGGGTAACAACAAGGGTTTCTACAGGCATGTTAACAATAAGAGGGTTATCAGGGAATGTGTGGGACCGTTGCTGGGTGAGAGAGGTAACCTCAAGATAGAAGATGTAAGAACAGCTGAAGTACTCGGTGCTTTTTTGTCTCAGTCTTCATTCCTGCACTATGGTGCTAGACAATGCAGCATGGGAAGGTGGAGGGCAGCCCTCGGTGGGGAAGGAACGAGTTAAGAGCTACTTAGAAAAACTAGATGTACACAAATCCATGGGTCTGGATTTAATGCACCCAAGGGTATTGAGGGAATTGGCAGATGTCATTGCCAAAATTTGGCCATTATCTTGGAGATTGGAAAAAGGCAAATGTAGTGCCCATCTTTAATAATTGAAGGAAGGACAATCCAGGGAACTATAGACTGGTCAGCCTTATCTCAGAACCTTTGAAAATAATGGAAGTGATCCTCCTGGAATCCATTTTGAAGTACTTGGGAAAGGGGAAAGTGATCAAAAGTAGTCAGCATGGATTCACCAAGGGCAAGTACTGTCTGACTAATCTGATTAGCTTCTATGATGAAGTAACTGGCTCTGTGGATATGGGGGAGTCGGTGGATGTGATATACCTTGACTTCAGCAAAGCTTTCAGTACAGTCTCACAACATTCTTGTCCGTAAGTTGAGGAGGTAGGTACTGGGTACATGGACTATAAGAGGGATAGAAGGCTGGCTTGACAGATGGGCCTAACGGGTAGTGGTCACTGGCTCATATCTGGATGACTGTTGGTTTCAAGTGGAGTGCCCGAAGGCTTGGTTCTGGGGCCAGTGTTGTTCAACATCTTTATTAATAACCTGGATGAGGGGCTGGATTGCACCCTCACCAAGTTTTGCAGATAACACTAAGCTAGTGGAAAAGGTAGATACATTAGGATTGAGAGTGACCTGGATAAATTGGAGGATTGACCCAAGGGAAATCTGATGCCATTCAACAAGAAGTGTAGAGTCCTGCATCTGGGATGGAAGAATTGTTATAGGCTGGGGCCCGACTGGCTAAGCGGCAGTACGGTGGAAAGGGACCTAGGGGTTATGGTGGATGAAAGGCTGGGTATGAGTCAATGGTGTGCCCTTGTAGTGCAGAAGACCAATGGCATATTGAGGTGCATTAGGAGGAGCATTTCAAGCCGATCAAGAGAAGTTGTTTTTTTCCCCCATTTGGCACTGGTGAGGCCACGTGGAGTATTGCGTCCAGTTTGGGACTCCCCAGTATAGAAAGAACGTGGATGTGCTGGAGCAGGTTCAGTGGAGGGCAATGAAAATGATTGAGGGGCTGGAGCACATGACCTATGAGGAGAGGCTGAGGGATTTGGGGTTATTTAGTTTGCAGAAGAGAAGAGTGAGGGGCGATTTGATAGCAGCCTTCAGCTTCCTGAAGGGGAGCTCTAAAGAGGATGGAGAGAAACTGCTTTCAATGGTGACTGATGGCAGAACAAGGAGCAATGGTTTGAAGTTATAAAAGGAGAGGAGTAGGTTGGATATTAGGAAAATCTCTTTCCACCAGGAGGGTGGTGTGAAGCACTGGAATGCGCTGTGTAGGGAGGTGGTGGAATCTTCATCCCTAGAGGTTTTTAAGTCCTGGCTTGACATAGTCCTGGCTGGGATGACTTAATTGGGTTTGGCCCTGCTTGGGGCAGGGGGCTGGACTCGATGGCATCCTGAGGTCCCCCTTCCAGCTCTGTGATTCTAGGATTTTTATGGATTTTCATATCCTGCCATCAGAATCTGTCCTATTTCCTCCCCTTTGGGGTGATGGGACCAGGAGACAGAGGGGCTATTGCTGGGAATGCTGAGGGAAGCTGAGGAATAGGGTGAGGGAACAATGGGACTGAGCATCGAATGGACTTACAAGCTGGTAGGAGGAACCATTGGGACCTTACCAGCCTGGAGACACCCTTCTCTCTCTCCCCTGCTTCCTCCCTGAAATTTCAGTACTTTTGCTCCCTTTATCCTTTCTGCAGCTGCTAATTTTGTCTGTTCCTCTTTGCAGCTGTGTGGCTACCTAAACCCTACCATTCCATTCTTTGGTCTTCCCCTCCCAGTCTCTTTACTCTCAATTTTTTATGGCAAAACTGATTTGGAAGCTTCTGAATGTTTGTTCACAAGTATAATACCAGTTGGCTTGGGCGTGAGCAGACTTGGCAGTGCTTCAGGTATGTGGAATCCTGAATGATGGCAGAAGTTTGACCACCTGCAGAACTCTGAGTAAGGCGCACACCCCATAGCATTTGAAGTGGTTGTTAAGAAACTGAACCTCAAAATGTCTGTCATTTTATTTATTGGTAGTAATGCAATGTTCAGTTGCTGAAGTGAATATCAAAGAAGCCACTCATGAGGCTAAAACAAAATGAAGGTAAATAAATCTAATAAACACTCTTCTTTCATTATCAAAACAAAAAGCAGTCAAGTAGCACTTTAAAGACTGGCAAAATAGTTTATTAGGTGAGCTTTCGTGGGACAGACCCACTTCTTCAGACCAGCCTGCAAAGAAGTATTCCTGAGGTGTGTGGAGGGGTAGGGGGGCGGAAAAAGCCCACGTACCTTTTTGTAATTTCAATGTCATGATCTCATGCTTAAACATGTCCTGTAGCAGAGAGGTGAATTAATTTTTGCGTATTGCTACTTAACTCTTTAGACCTTTGGCATCCACATTACTCACTGCTAATTTATGGTAGATTTGTTTGCAGTTTTTGTTCCTGAAAAACTTGTATCAAGAAAATTAGCATGCATCCAAAAGCAAGATGAATACCAAAGTGTTTACTAGGCATGGGTGCTTCAAAAGAACATTTAATGTGCTTAAACAAGGCACTTGATTTTGAGATGGAATATACAGCTCAAAGCTGTATATTCCACTAATTGAAAAGCTGAAATTGCATACATGCATCCCTCATTATACGAGTACTTGTGAGTACTCGCTAAAACAAGGGACACGTATACATACCTATGTTCAGTAGATTAGTGAACCCCACCCAACCTGCCACCAGGTTTTAACACCCCCACCTGCCCCAGGGACCCAACCTTCTGCCAGGCACAGTAATCCCCGTGAGACCTGCACATTCAACATTCACATATCTCGAGTTTAGGCGAGGAGTGTGGAGGTGTGCCATAGGAGGCACGGAGACCTGTAGCCCTGCTGCTGGAGCAGAGCCAGCTGTGGGGTCCCTGACCAGGAGGTGGGGAAACCTCCAGCCCCACACCCGGAAGCCAGCTGGGTCAGCAGAGCCAGCCTGTGTGGTCCTTGGCTGTGGGGTGGGGAGACCTGCAGCTCCACAGCTGGCTGTGTTCCAGCTGTGGGGCACTGGCCAGGGGTGAGAAGACCTGCAGCCCCACAGCTGGAGCCTTTTCCCACCCTGCCCTCAAACATGCAGCTGTCTGTCAACCCTGTGACTGGGGGAAGAGAAGAAGGCTCTTAGCCCAGTTCCCAGCTCCCCTGCACTGGCAGAATGTGAAACTGACCAGCCATGAGGTGATCAGTTTCCCAGTCCTGCAGGTTATGGGAAGACTGGAACCAGACTGCCCCCCCCCCGCTCCCGCCACTGTGGGAGCCAGGAAACTGACCAGGCTGGTGGTTCCTGGCTCCCTTCCCCTTGCAGGAAAATTCAAGTTGTGCAAGGGTTGCAGGAACAATCCCTGCATAACTCAAGGCTTTACTGTATTAGTCCCCCCTGCTGATCCTGCAGACCTCGCCCTGGTTTTACCTCCCCCTCCAGGACCCACATGGCCCCCGGCCTTAGACACCCCCCCCAGCAGCCCCAAGTAGCCAGCAGCCCCAAATAGTCCCCAGTTTTAGACACCCACCCCCTGCATCACTAAACAGCCCCAGCCTTAGACACTCCCTCTCCTCCTGTAGCCTTTCACTGGGGCTGCTAGGCTGAGTGGCTCCCCCAGCCCTCCTGTTCCCAGCAGTTAACAGTCGTTAAAACCAATTAACCCAAATGTTAAGCTTTCAGTGCCTAGGCATATGGTAGTTGCTGTCTCTAGTGATAGAGAGTTGCTGGAGACAGCAGCTGTCTCTATTGATAAATATCTGCCTGAGACAGCAGTGTTAAGAAACTGCAAATGGCTTCTTTTAACAGCCCCATGCAGCTCAGAACTGGCCAGCTGGTGACCCTTAACAAATCTAATGGACACCTATGTTTGGGTTTTGACCCATAAGCTGGGAATCCCTGCTCCACATACATACACTACATCCTATTTCTGGTGCCAGACTATTCAAATACATCAGAAAAGTACCTAAACTCAACTGGTTTATGTCAGGTTACGAGCACTTGAAACAAACTGGGGACTTTTGCATGTATTTTAATAGGAATTTAGTGTCACTTTTACGAGTTTTTTGCCTACGAGCAGAAATTTGGGAATTAATTGCGCTCGTATAGCGAGGGATGAGTGTATATTCCTGTTGGTGCTTACAACTGTTTACTTTGTATAGCATTGTAAATTGATTCCCTTCTCCCAAATGGCAGCCTATGACCTGCAGGCTTCTGCAGAAACTGCTAACTTACATGTGGTATTTTTAAATCTTGAGAGCAGGAGGCTTTACTGAATAATTAACTTTGCACAGTGTACCAGGTGATACAGGGTGAGAGCAGAATTAGACAGCACCTCATAGGATCTCCCCATACCTACAGTGTTGTGCTTCTTACCTGTTGCAATAAATATTGCTCATACAGTATGTGGTATCTCTCAGCACACAGTGGCTGTTTGTACATATGCATGCAGAAGAATCACTTCAATTTCTCCCTTTCATAAGCCTGTATAATTGGACCTTTGGACTCTCCACTACAGTCCATCTGATGAAGTGGGTCTTTGCCCATGAAAGCTTATGCTCCAAAATATCTGTTAGCCTATAAGGTGCCACAGGACTTGTTTTTTCAATTTCCATTGAAATACAGCCACACTGGGACAGAATGTAGTCATTATCACAGTGTACAGCTGCAGGGAACACTACCAGCGGTGGGGGAAGGATAGTGCTAGGGAAAGTGAAGTGGGCAGAATGTGCCTGGTAATGTTGAAAATAATCTGTTACATTATGGTGAACCTTGAACTACCACACAGTTGTCTGTAATATCAAGTGGTACTGATTTATTAGACCACATGATAGTCTTTTAAGTAAAGTGATAAAACTTAACTGATGTGGGTGTCTGTAACTAGACAAACATAGAGAACAGCTTTACAATGACATGGGATGTACTCAACCTAAGAAGTCTTTCCTGATTTTAATTCTATGGCTAGGACTTTAATTTTTTTACCTAAGAGACGGTATTGTCCTAGAACACCATTTTCAGGTTACCAATATGAGCTCTTCTGTCTTTCTCTTCAGTGGTCCCTGGTTAGAAGGTTCTTCAGTGGCCCAAAAATTGCTTTGCCAATATGATTTTAAATGATCAGGCTATGGCACATATGATGTGTATTACATACAAGCAATACATTAAAGGAGCATTGTTTAGTTTGCATAGAATTCAAAAATACAACTTCAATTCAGTTTTGCCTTCTGACAGTATGCAGCCTGACCGTTTGTTCACATATGGTGTTTCCATAATGCCCTTGCCTCCTTTAGTGCTCCCATAGTGAGCAGCTCTTCATATTTTGTTTTGTCCTTATTCAGTGTGGCTTTATGTGTTGAACATGATTCAAACTGTGCTCTGAAATGAACTCTGTCCTCTGGTCTTTTCTATAGTGCTCACAATTAGAATCTGGGTGCTTCAATTAATGAACTTATTTTCACCATATGTGTCTAATATCCTGTCCTCTGCCTCATATCTCCTTACAATTCTGCAGACGAGGAACTAAGGCACAGAGACTAGGGTCTGAAGTCCCAGCTAACTTCTTCTGTCCAGTTTGAGACAAGCAGAAATATTTTTTTTCCTGGAAATATAGCATTTGGTCACTTTTGCTACATACCTCATTTGGAACCAGAAGTATGCAATCAGGAAGCCCCAGAGACCAGAAAAGGTGGGGGCAGGGTGGAGGGAGGATCAAATACAAAACAGTTACTGTATTAAAGGTAAACTTAAAAATAAAGGACAAGATTAAAGATTCGATAATGAGGAAACTATTTCTATTCTTGTTTCATTTAAATTAAAATGGTTTAAAAATAGCCTTTTCTTTTGTTCAGTTTTAAACTTGTGAAAGAACCACCACAGTGTGTGTTCAGTTGCAAACATTGCAGTTACCAATATCCTCCATTTCTGAAGTTGGTAGTAACTTTGAGGTGCTGTGGTTTAGCATTCAGCTATCTCAGCTGTGTGACTGTCCTTTTTCTTCCTTCAGTTCTCTGCCTCATTCACTTGGCAATTTTCAGCTTCTGCAACAACTGACGTAGGCATGCTCCTATCAGCATGTCTGCTCTGATTCATCATCAGAGGGCATCAATCCTGTACGGTGAATGGAAAAGGTGGGATCAAGTAATGGAAAACTGTTATAATCCATGCAACATAAGGGGCCTGAATTAAACTTTAAGTGCTTGTCATGGCAAGTGTAACTTGGGTTTTAGATGTGACTTCCTAAGCTCCTTAAGTTTCCTTAAATAAGAAAACTGAAACAATCCATTATGCGGCAACATCGTGGTACCCACGTAAGTCGTTGGTAGGGTTGAATCCTTTTAAATCCACTTCACAGAGCTCTGCTATTTGAGATAATGATAGCAGGAGCTCGGTGTGGACTAGAAAGGATGAGACACAGATTTGCCAGTACATTTCATGAGTTTTTGCTGACAGCAGAAGAATGGAGAGACTCGGGAATCGTCGTTCCATTCCAGACTCAGGAGGGATATGGTCTGTTGGGCACAGGTTGCCAGTGCCCCATGAGCCTGACCCTTTCTGCTCTGTCACGTGTGACCTATTTGCCCAGCAAATCCTAGTTCCATCCCTAGACTTTCAATCTTCCTTTTACACCTCTTTCTAAGGCTGCTTCTACACTGTCACTCTCCTGTTGGAGGTGCCACGGTAATGAGGCAATTCATAGCAGGCTAATGAGGCACTAATGTGCATATTCAGCACCTCATTAGCATAATAGCATCCATGCGAATTTTGAAGTGCAGATTGAGAGTGAAGATGGGGGCAACTTCAAAATAAGCACCCCACTTCAACATTCCCTTACTCCCATAGAACTAGATTGGACCCCTACAAAGTAGGCAGTAGATCAAAGATACTAAACTTGAATCATTCTCTGGGCTCGGCCTTTCTAGAACCGAGGGTATACCACCTTTTAATTTTTCCCACACTAGTAGGGCAGAGTGGAATACTAATTCCCTCTATTTACTCGCCCGTGCTATGACTAGTGGTGTGTATACCTTAGCAAGACAATTCCTGGAGTGAGAATCTAATGCCCCTCCTTTTACCCAGCGGGGCTACAATTGGGGGTTTGCAAACCTTTTGTGATCGATCACTTAAACTTCCCAAAATACTACTGCAGTATAAACATTTCCCCAAACACTTCTGCAGTGTAAATTTTTATCACTAGGGTCAAATACTTTTCACACACTCACTACGGATTCCCAAAAAACAGCACCTGCTGCTCCCCCTTTCGCATTTCTCCACCAAAAATGTTATGCTTATAAGAAGCACACCAGATCTTTTTAGAGGGACAAGGCAAGAACACCACATTTATTGAGAATACAGTATTGGTATATTATATGCATATAATGTACATAGTTCACTTAGACACACATCATCTTGTGGTTGCCAAAGGTTGCTCATTCTAATCCGTTGGCCAGATGGATTAGAGGTGAATGTGGAGCCAGGCTCCGTTGATCTGGATGAATGCTCCAATGTTGAGAAGAGGAACCCAACCTGTAGTGGTGCATGCATCTTTTATGGCATTTAGTCCATAGTTCTGGTTCTGTCCCACTGCCCCAGGCACAATGAGTCACCAGTCAATGGCAGATGGGTTTGATCCTTTTTCCCACTTCCCCAGGTTGCCGTGTGACTCATTACCTACAGATAGGACTTAATCTTCCTCTCCGGGTGGGTCACTGCTGTAGAGACCAATTCTCATTGTTCTTCAACCTCCAAGTCTTTGTTGTCCAGACAAGCTGGCTCCAGAAGGTAGCTCTCTAAGCATCCGCATTCACGCTTCCAGGTGGATCTGTCACCCGCCCATTCTTACATAGAGACAGCCTGAGGTTTACAGGTGAATACAGAAGAGTATATCCCTTAAAATAGAGTCTTAGGTACAATATGGATTTAGATACAAAGTGGTACAAAGCTCATTAAAAGATATGGGATAATACAGGGAAACAAAAATATATGGTAATACAAAGGTTCTATTAAAATCACCTATTTATTTAGGGTGGCTACACTGGGTGGGCGAGTGGCACGTGGCTGGGGTGGGCAGGTGACTGGTCCCAGCAGTGTGAGGCTCGGGCGGCTGGCAGGTGGGTGACTGGACCCGGTGGTTGGCATGTGGCTGGCTGGCCCCAGCAGTGCAGAGTTTGAATGGGCGGCTCTGGCAGCACTGGTCTCAGGTGGGCAGGAGGCTGGCTTGGGCAGCTGTGGCAGCTGGCAAGGGAGTCAAGCAACTAGCCAGCTTGGGCTGCAGCAGGCACCTGCAAGGGGACAAGAAAAACTATTTGTGCTTATTTTCAATTTTAAATAATATTTATATATCAAGTTTTTGTGTTTTAAGTTACGAATTGAATTTTGTGTTCAAAGGGGGGTTGAATGATGGTAAAGAAGAGGTGGTGGGGTATGAGGGTTTCTCAAAAATCAAAAGTGGGGTGTGATGCCGAGAAGTTTGGAACCACTGATGTAGTTTCTTAGATTCACGGGTTGGTATGTTGACTGTGAGTTGCCTTTTATGGAAGTGCTAGCAAGCTTAATTAGGGCATCAGAGGTGCTGTGCTACAGGCTTCCTTAGTGGACCAGAGAATCAACAGCGCCCTCTAGTGAGTTTAAAACCATAGCATGCTTGTTACTCCTTAAAACAGTTACATCCTTTTCTTCTTTTGATTGATTCACATTCTTCCTGCACTTTTTGGAAGGTATTTGAAGGCATTGTCTAGCTGTTGGCGTGGTATAGCTTGTATAGGTACCGTGTTTTACAGGATGGTATTTTTTGTTTTGTTTTTGTTTGAGGTGTGTGTTGTGCAACGGGGTGCTATTTCTTTTACATAGTTGTTCAGAGAGTGCACTTGTTAATGTTTAGGAGCATCCTACTTACTTTCTTCCGGGTTTCTTAGACTCTTTTCTCAGCAAATGGGGAACAGTATAAAGTATAAAATAACATTCCACAGTTAATGTCTTTCATTAGAAGAATAGGAAATAAATACAGCGGGATTTCTAGCATGCAGTTAACATACAGCCAAACTTGGATGGATCGAAGCTAGCCAATAGTAAAACATCATAAGAGTTTCTAAAAGTTACAGATCATTTTCTCACACAACATGTACTCAGAATGAAATAATGCATATTTTGGACCATACTGATGGATCAAGATTAACTAATCACTGGCCTGAGACATTGGTTGCCCAAGAACCAGTGATGGACTTGATTGCTTTCAGTATCCATGGACAGAGAGGGTATGTGTGTGCTTTGGTGCTTCAAGAGAGCTGAATTCCCAAAGCTGAGGAAAACTGAGCAAGAGTAATTAAGAGGAAGTCTTTAGACAGAAAAATGTGAAATTTTGGAGCCTCTTAAGAAGAGGGTTTTTTGTTTGTTTTTTATTTTTTTGAAAAAAGGCCACAATTGCACAATGCAGGGAGAGGGATCACTCAATGACTGCTTGTTCTGTTCATTTCCTCTAGGGTATATGGCATTGACCACTGTTGGAAGATGGGGTACTTGGCAGGTGGACATTCCTATGTTCTTGAGACAACTTTTAGCTAAAGGCCCAACCTGGTTCAGCAGCAAAGAGAAGGGAACTGTGAGAAATAAACAATATATAGCAGGGAGGAGAAGCAGAAAACAGCAGTCAAAATAGAATGGCTACCCTGGTGGTATGCTGAGATGGCTGGTTATCATGCTGACCAGTATTGTTTCCTTGTTACTCCACTCAGCTGTCTGTTATCTCTCATATCTTTCTGATCTCTTGCTACAGCATATTGCATACAAGATGCAGAAAATTGAATTTTTCAACAGTGAAATTAACTAACCATTGCATCAAACTGCCAAGGATGTGCAGAAGCTAAAGGCATCAGCAAAGAATCCATGGCTGGCAGTATTAAGAATAACAAAGTACATTAGAACCAAAAGGAATCATATTTGATGTGTGCATAGGTAAAGATGGTCAAGCTGGTAGTATTGCAAAAAAGACAGGATGGTTATTAGATGTGCTGTATGTTGGTGGGGTTGGTGAGGAAGCAAAATAATTTCCTTATAAGGTACAAGAAAGTGACATACTCAGTACATTACTGACTGATCTTAAACAACATCTTTTAACCTGGAACACATAATAATTAGCTGGATAGGCTCTGATCTGCTGATGTTATTTTAACAACTTGGGACAGTGAACCAATACTGGGGAAATTCCAAAAGACTGGAAGATTGTTACTGTTCTGAAGTGTAATGAATTGGATGATTTGAGTACTATAGGATGGTTAGCCTGATATTAATTCTAGGCAAAATAATGGAAAGGTAATAAGGTAAGAATTAAAGGACAAGAATGTAATGAAAGCCAGTCATATGGTTTTCTAGAACTTGGCCTCGTCAAATTAGATTTAATTTTTTAAGGTAAGTTTGGCTGATAAAATAACAGCATAGATGTAGTATACTTGGGCTTTTATGACATTTAACTTAATTCACAACCTTATGATACAAAACATTGGCTTCTATTGTAATCAGAGATTTAAGGATGTTTGGAATGAGTTACTAATTTAGTAACAGAGAGGCAGCTGTGTTAGTCTGTATTCAAACAAAACAAAACAAAGCACCAGTCATGTAGCACTTCAGAGATTAACAAAATGATTTATTAGGTGATGAGCTTTCATGGGACAGACCCACTACTTCTGACCTATAGAATTTTCAGTCCAGACTCAGTTATATAGCACAGAGGTCCAAAAAAAATTGCAGTAAAAACTGACACATCAAATACCTGGGACTGAAGGAGGAGGGGTGAGGGGCAGGGGATGTCAAGTGTCTTGCATGAGATAATTGCGAACATCGAAGGAAGGGACGCAGTCCTTGTAATGCGTGAGGTAGTTGCTGTCTTTGTTAATACCAAATGTGAACGTGTTGCGTTTGGGTTCCTACTCTACAGTAAGCACTTTCATTTCTGGTAGCCCCGGAACTGGGATATTTAAATATTTCAGGTAACAAAGCTATTCTGCCTGACCCCCAGACACTATCCCCTGCGGAACCACTGCCCTGTTACCTTGTTGGTGGGGATGGCAGGGAGCAGCTTGCTGTGCTTGGGCATGCCAGCGCCATGCGAGGAGCAGTTGCTGTCAGTGGGCCCCGGGTGGGGAGCCACTCAGAAGGCAGCTGCAGGCAGGGAGCCTTTGCCAAGGTCAGCTGCTGTGCAGCTGCTTGGGGGGCAGCTCCCCGTAGCAGGCACTGGGTAGGGAGCTGCTGCCAGGGTTGGCTGCCACATAGCTGCTCGAGGAGTCGCTGCTGGGGTCAGGTGCCAAGAGGCCACTCAGGAAGCTGCTGCTTGCAGTGGGCACAGGGTGGGGAGCTGCTCTGGGGTGTCTGCCATGCGGTCGCATGGGGAGCCACTGATGGTGGTGGGCACTGGGCAAGGAACTGCTCTGGGCATGGCTACTGCACTGCTCTGAGGGCTGTGGCTGCTCTGGGAGGTGAGCACTGGGAGGGTGACTGGAGGAGCCAGAGGCTGCCAGAGTAAGAAGGGGATGGACAGAATGCCAGTTAATTGAGAGTTCTGGTTGATCAAATACCGGATATACAAGAGTTTGTTTTACAAACGTAGCACATCAGCCAGTAAAATCAGTATCTAATGGGGACCCTGCCTCACAAGAGCCATGTGATAGCCGGTGTTGCACCGTAGCTATTGTGAATGATATTTCCCTAGTTGGCTTTGATATGAAAACTATGAAATAGCTTATTAGTGCGCTGTGCGAACCTGGATGTTCACCTTATTTCTTCTGCAGTCTCATGAGAACTCTTGAACGCACAAATGTACTGAGGGTGACATCAGAGCGTCTTCTCCCAAGAAAAACATTTAAGGGAGGATGTTCCTGTGAGTCACTGCAAAATCTGCATCTGTGATTCCTTTAGAAAAATAATTTCAAGCCAGCTTTACGGATGGCCAGGATGAGTGTCTGACACTGAGGAGAACTTTTGGCCCCAGAACTCCTAAGTAGAAAATATTTTCTACTTAAAGGAATATCTCAGAATAGCCTCAGGAAAATGCCATTCTGAGTTGTCTTGTGCACCATTCCTTGTGCCCCTTCAGTCATGCAGCTGATTTGTTTCTCTTCCTCAGGTCTAAGCAGTTACTGGAATTGTATCTACAGTATTTAAAACATCCAGACAGTTTCCTACTAGTGATGATATATTTCCAGTAAGCTCTAATCTTTTAATTAGGCCCCTGGTTCATTTATCTCTAAAAGCAGTAATAATTGATATTTCAACGTACAATAATTGAAACTTGTGATCAGTAACAAATCTGTTAACTTTTGTAGGTGACAATAACAGGATTCCTGTCATCAGTTCACTTAAAATTCGAGACCAGCAGAGATCTGCAGTTTCAACCAACTGGATGCTCCCCTACAATTACACGTGGCCTCCAGATAAAATCTTTGTAAGCACACCCTCAGCTAACTACACTCTCCGGGATTACCACAAGTTCTACAAGGACATCAACTTTGAGGATGGCTGGCTCATGCGACAAGACACTGAGCCCTTAGTCTACCAGATGATGCCACCTGGTGTGCGTATGCACTGTCTCTTTGGCACTGGTGTAGAAACACCTGACTCATTCTACTATGAGGCCTTTCCTGATAAAGAACCCAAGATCTATTACAGTGATGGGGACGGTACGGTGAATTTGCAGAGTGCCTTACAATGTCAGAAGTGGGTGGACGTGCAAAAACAGGAGGTGATACTGAAGGAGCTGTCAGGAAATGAGCATATTGAGATGCTGTCTAATGCTACAACTATTTCCTATGTGAAAAAATTGCTTTTTGGCTTGTGACATCCTATGTGGACTGTTTTTCTCCATCACCTGTGATGCCTTCCCTTAAGTGATCAAAAGGCATTTTGATCCTTTGGTTTTTAAACACTTGGATTATTTATTTGGTCTTTTTTCAGGCCATGTTCAGAAAGCTATTTGATGTCTTAATGATCACTTCTCTCTTGGATTAGTGTTCCTAATGAATCATAGTGTTTCACATTATAAAGGCTTGGTCAAATGTGTGTTCTGGTGCTGCTAGACAAATGTCCAGTGTTCGTACAGAAGTTCACTTGAACATTTTTCAAAACCTTTGTGCAGAATGTGCAATTGACACTCTTGATTTCTTGTGATCTTTGGAGTGGTGGAGAGAGGGAAAGAATTACTGAATGGTTACTGTCAGCTGTGTATTAAAGCAAGGGAGAGGTGGTGGGAAGGGTCTTTTTAAGTCAGAAACTTTCCCAAACAAAGTTCGGAATCATTGTCCACAAATAAGCTAGTAAATATGAAGGTACTAGCAGGTGTTTTAAATAAACATGGAGTTTAAGATATTGCAGGACTTTTGTCCCATCCAACCTGTTACTTCATTTGTACTGCTGCTAAAGAAGAGGGGAAGTGCATTATTTACTTGAAGTTCCTTATTTGATGTCTTGGAAAAATTGAAGAGCATTCAGGTGTTCTTAACTCTATGCTGGCTTTAGACTTTTTCCTTAATTAACAATCAGTAGTTGTCAATTTCATATAATAGCACTGAAATCCACAGACCTTATTAGCAAATTTTGTCTGAGGTGCTGATTTCACATGTCAAAGTGAAAAGTATCTGGTTTATTTCAAACAGCAAGTAAACAGACTGTGATCTCAAATAAACAAAACTAACTCCCATCCAAATAAAAGTAATGTTCCCAGAATGGGTGGAAACGCTATTTTATGTATTTTAATTTCAAGTATGTTTCCACTTTGATCAAGTTTCCAGCTAACTGACCATCTATCCAATTCTTTTTAGCTGAAAAAAATGTTAGAATTCTAAATAAAAGCTTGTCATGAGATAAAAGAGCTGTTCTTAATTTGGGCTGAGAGAGAATTGAAAGGTGCACTATGTATTAGACCCCAGAACACTGCATAGTGTTCAACTTTCCATGAAACAATACTGCAGATGCTTAATCCTTTTAGGCCACTACTGTTTGCATTTGCAGGATGCACGATTCTTCAGAAAAAGTTAGCTTGAGAGTTATGCTCTTTGGAAATCCTACAGAATTAAGAATCTTTTGATTTCTAATGTTAGCAGATTTTGGTTATGTTAAAGGTAAAGTTTAACTATTCAGGTAGTGTATGGAGGTTGCTCGCAGCCCTTGAAATCTTCAATTAGGATGTACTGATCTAGCAGCTCTCAAGAGTATTTGCCACTGCAGAATGTAAACACTGGCATGGAGATGGACTAGACAAAACCTGAGTGTTCTAAAGTACTTTGCATTAGCTAATCACTTCTAGAACGCCTGACCAGAATCATTGGTAGGTTGTCTTCCTGTGCAGAAGAAAGAACATGACTAGCATGCTGTTTCTGAGGAAGGATAAGCACTCCCCAGTAGAATGGAAGGTCTGTCACTTGGAATCAGTTACCTAAAATCTAGTGCTTGGCAACTATGTAGCCCAAATAAACGTTCCTGCCTCAAAGGTGTGTGCTAGTCCACTACCAGATACACTAGTCTGCAGACTGACTAGAATATTGGGGTCTATGGCTTAAGTCTTAACAGAAGGATTAAGTCCTTTTTAGTCAGACTTTTTGTGATGGGCTTCTGCAGATTGGTTTACACCAAGACTCTCAGTTCTAGTCTAAGGCTCTTCCTAGAATCTAACTCCGTTGTGAACAAGACTGCGCCTGCAGTAGCTAGAACTATGCAAAGTCACTGATGCAAAAGTCCAGCTTTTTAAAGTCCATGATACTTGCCCAGGTAGAATGCGTGCTTGCTAACTAGCATGAGGATGGGAAGAACTGAAATGCATACTGGCTCCCAGCAAAGGCTAAAGAATGTTGGTAGAGCTGCAGAAGCAAGTTTTTAGGCTGTGGTACTGTCTGTACTGGAATAAGCAGAAAAAATGATGCTTCCAAAAGAGCTGCACTGGATTAGTTCTGATTTAGCATTTGATATTTACTGTATTTTCTCACTTTGGGAAATGTACCAGTCTGTGTTTGCACCTGATTCCATCTCATTCTTGTACTTCAGTGACAGTGGTCCTTTATTCCACACTCACTTAGCTTTCCATTAGCGCAGCGTTTCCCAATTTTACTTGGCCATGGAACCCTTTTAAACTCAAAAGAATTTTGCGGAATCCCATTCCAGGCTCTGCCCCCAGTCAGTTCCTAAACCCAACCTCTGGCCCTTAAACCAATTAAATTTAGTTTTTCTGTTTCAGCAACAGCAGGGCAGGGAGCCACAGAGGAGTCAGCTATTGTAATGGAATTTTCTTGCGGAACTTTTTTTTTCATTTCACAGAACCCCAGGGTTCTGTGGAACAGCATTTGGGAAACACTGCATTAGTAGATGGACTCTGCAGTTGGCTCTTGTGCTGAATAAGTCTGCTCTGCTGTTTTGAGTTAGCCTGATAGAGTTGTGGTGACAATCTCCAAACCTTGCAGACTTCCTGTGATTTGTCAGTATAAATCTTTCTTTCCTGAGCAAAATTGCACATCTCTAATTACTGACCCCATAGCATTAACATTTTAGAGTTCACACATCTGAAGATTACCTTTTGATTTGGGGGGGTTTGTAAGGTCACATCTGATTTCTCATTTTCCTCAAATCCTCCTGAACCTGTCTGTTGTGCAATCCCAGGGTAGAAATGTCCTCCTTAGGAAAAAAATGCAATGGTATACATCTCAAAAGGTGGACGGAATTAAATTTGTGCATTTCCCTTTTCTACTACAAGTCTGTTTTCTTTATCGCATGTCCCTCTGTGCTAGAAGGCAAACCCAACTCTATTTAGAATCAGTTTAGTAGGGTTCTTTTTGGTATTTCTGTAGCCATGTTGATTCCAGGGTATTAACCAAGATGGGTGATGTGTAATATCTCTTAATAGACCAGTTTCCGTTAGTGAAAATTAGCTTTCAAGCTAACATGGAGCAGTTACAGGTAGGTTGTAAGACTGTTAAAGAATGCAGTCCAGTAGTCTATGTTCTTGTGGAGAAACAATCTGAGAATACATTAATTATTGATGGGAAGAGGAAAATGAATAAAGAACTTCAGGTGCTTTGCATCATTGGTTTGAAATGTGTAATTTGGTGAAATCCCTTCATTTTCAGGATATTTTCAGGAACCAAAAGTAGAGCGGGGGGGGGGCAAATATAGATTTCTGTTTCTAACAGAGAATGTTGGAGGGATTTCCACTGTTACTACAGTGGGTTCAGGGCCTGCTCAGAACTGAAGATTTTGATATCAAGCAATAATTGCAGAGGAGTTGCAGGCCAAAGCAAGGAATGTTTGGCATTAAAATAGTTCTTGGAGTATGATGTATTCAAAGCCCTCTTAAATTCAGGGAATGTTTGGCAGCTACTTTGCTGCTGTAAACTTAACAGTGTTTTGTATGGAACATTACCTGGTGCAACCCAGCATTTTATATATTTTCCTCTTTGTGTATGAATGACTGAGCTAAATAGACTTTTGCATATTTTATTGTCAGACTTTGATAAAATAATAAACTTTATCTAATATGGATGCCTTTTGTGATGGATAACACTACCGATGCTACTCTGCCTCTCAAATAGTTGTGAACTTACTCATGCTTATTGGTGTTTAAAAGCCACCATTTTAACTGAATTATGAACTAAATCAGAAAGCAGCATCACTCCCTTCCAATGTAGCTTGCTTTAGAAGGGAAACTGAATATACAAACATTGTCATCTGTCTACTCTAAAGTATCTACTCAGTTCAAACCAGTTAGTACTACTGGTTAGTTTGGAGACTTGATATAAGCAGAAGTCTTCATCCATGTTTTCCAACCTGTCTGACCTGGGCCTCTTGTCAAGGTAGCTTTTCTTCAAAGAAGTTGACTTCTACTCCCATTAGACCAGTGGTTTCTGGTGACCCAGAAAAGGTGGGGGTGCAGTTGCTGGAAACATTCCACCACCTGTTGCTCTTCCACCTTCCTGCATGTAATTTGACAACATGCTCGTGGGAGGAATTGGGGAAGAAGCTCCAAGAGTGGTTTTATTAGGAAAGATCAGGCAGGTGTTTAGAAAGGGGAGGAAAGTGGTCCCCCCTTTTAAGATAGCAAAGAAAGCCAGGCTGGGAGAACAGTATTTTCATCTGTGTCCTTTTCACTGTTTTAGTCGTGTCCATTTGCCTCATGGCCTGTTCCTACCTGCCCAGGATTTTAATGCTCCTTTATGACGACTCTGTTCTTTGTGTACGGCTTTCTTCTGTTGTTCATTCCTCATACTGTCATTTGTTTCTTCCTAATTCTTTTGTTAAGTTGTACCTGATTTTTTTTATTCCCTCAGTTTCAGGCATATGTGCTGGGAGCTGTGGGTGCTCTGCTAAATAGATGGGACAGCACCTGAAGCTCTCCTGGTTGGCTACCCAAGCGCTCAGCTTACAGAGACCACTGCTGCTTGGTAATAGCAGCAATACTGTAATTAAACTTAACATTCCAGTGTGTGAGAGGCAATGGGGAGGAAAGAGAAGAGATCAAAGAAGCCCACCACAGTAGCATTTGATTTCAGAAAGGGGAACAATACAAAAATGAGGATGATTAAATGGAATGTAGAAGATCCAGGACCCCAAAAAATCTTCATGGGAACTTTTCAAATGTATAAAAAGAGACTCAAATGTACACCCCAAAATAAAAAGTAGCAAGGGACAAAAAAGTACCACCCACGCTAAACAACAAAGTAAAATAAATGGGTAGAGGCAAAACCCATCCTTTCTATCTTTAAAGTCTATCCTAAGTAGAATGAAAAATGTGGATAAACTCTGGCAAGTGTAGTGTAAAAGTATGTTGAGGCAGGCAAGAATCTGAAGAGCAACTAGCAAAGGACCTGGGCATTGTAGTGGATGAGAATCTGGATATGAGTCATCAACGTGCCTGTGTAGCCAAGACAGCTAATGGCATGGTGGGCTGCATTAGTAGGTGCATTGCCAAGAGATCTAGGGAAGTGATTATTTCCTTTTATTGTGTCCAATGCGGGCCCCTGCCCCATTACAAGCAGGATATGGACTCATTAGATTCCAGCAGAGGGCAACAGGAGGAGAGACTGAGGGATTTAAGCTTATTTAGTCTACAGAAGAACAAGGGGGAGTTAATAGCGGCCTTCAACTACCTGAATGGGGGTTACAAAGAAGATGGACAGAGGCCATTTTCAGTGGTGACAGATGACAGAACAAGGAACAATGGTTTCAGGTTGCAGTGGGATACATTGAAATCTAGGGGGAAAAAAAGCTGTCACTAGGCAGGTAGTGAAGCACTGGAATAAGTTACCTAAAGAGGTGGAGGAATCTCCATCTTTAGAGGTTTAAGTCCCAAGTTGGCAAAGAGCTGGCCGGGATGATTTAGTTGGGATTGGCCCTGCTTTGAGCAGGGGTTTGGACTTGACCACCTCTGAAGAGAAATTCAATCCTATGAGTCTATGATTCAAACTAATAGCAAATACTTTAAAGACCATCAGAAGCAGGAAGCCTGCTAAACAATTTGGAGTCACAGGATGATCAAGATGCTAAAGGAATGATCAGGATGCTAAAGGAATAATCAAGGGAAGATGAGGCAATCATGGGCTGTGTCTACACGTGCACGCTACTTCGAAGTAGCGGTGCCAACTTCGAAATAGCGCCCGTCACGGCTACACGTGTTGGGCGCTATTTCGAAGTTGAAATTGATGTTAGGCGGCGAGACGTCAAAGTCGCTAACCCCATGAGGGGAAGGGAATAGCGCCCTACTTCGAAGCTGAACGTTGAAGTAGGGCACATGTAGACGATCCGCGTCCCGCACCATCGAAATAGCGGGGTCTGCCATGGCGGCCATCAGCTGAGGAGTTGAGAGACGCTGTCTCTCCAGTCCCTGTGGGGCTCTATGGTCATCATGTGCAGCAGCCCTTAGCCCAGGGCTTCTGGCTGCTGCTGCCGCAGCTGGGGATCCATGCTGCATGCACAGGGTCTGCAACCAGTTGTCGGCTCTGTGGATCTTGTGTTGTTTAGTGCAACTGTGTCTGGGAGGGGCCCTTTAAGGGAGTGGCGTGCTGTTGAGTCTGCCCTGTGACCCTGTCTGCAGCTGTTCCTGGCACCCTTATTTCGATGTGTGCTGCTTTGGCGTGTAGACGTTCCCTTGCAGCACCTATTTCGATGTGGTGCTACCCAACATCGAAGTTGAACGTCGACGTTGCCAGCCCTGGAGGACGTGTAGACGTTATTCATCGAAATAGACTATTTCGATGTCGCTACATCGACATAAGCTACTTCGATGTAGCGTGCATGTGTAGACATAGCCATGAAGAAAGTAAATTAATTCTTTGCATCAATCTTCATGGCAGAGGAGATGAAGAGATTCCCACTCCTGAGTCATTCTTTTTAGGTAAACATCTGAGGAACTGTTCCAGATTGTTCCAAAACCACCTTTTAAAGCCATGTCAAACTGATACAGTAGTAAGTCACCGGGACCCAATGGTATTCACCCCAGAATTCTGAATTAATTCAAGTATTAAATGGCAGAATCACTAACTGTGGTAAGTAACCTACCATTTAAATCAGCTTCTCTTCCTAATTACTGGGGGATAGTTACTATGACCCCAAGTTTTTAAAATAGGCTCTAGAGACAATCCAGGCAATGACAAGCCATTAAACCTTACTTGAGTACCAAGTGAATTGGTTGAAACTATATTAAACAACAACATTATTAGGCAGATGAATATGATTTGTTGGGGAAGAGTCAGCACAGCTTTTGTAAGGGAAAATCCTGTCTCATCAAGCTATTACAGTTCTTTGAGTGGGTCAACAAGCATGGGGGCACAGTTCATAATTACACTTTCAGAAAGCAATTAACAAGGTCCTTAAATCAAGGCTCTTAAGCAAATTAAGCAGTCATGGGTTATAAGGGAAGGTCTTTTGTGGCTCAATAAGGCTGCATCTACACTACCTCTACCTTTCAGAAGGGGTATGTAAATACTGTGGATTGGAAGTGCTAAAAGGTGCTGATATGAGTATTCAGTGCCTCATTTGCATAAAGGTGGCCACCTTGCATGTGGAAAGTGCCTCTTTAAAATTGAAAATTAGCTGTGTAGACAGCGTTTCTTCAAAAGGAAACCCCGATTTTGAAAGCACCCCTTGCAATTTTTTTGGTGGGAAGAGAAGGGTGCCTTTTGGAGGAACCCCATCTACGCAGATAGTATTCAATTGGAAGGCAGCACTTTTGATGCATCAGGTGGCTGCTCTATGCAAATGAGTCAATGAATATTTATACCAGCACCTCATTAGCATTTAAAATCCATGATATTTACATGCCCCTTCCAAAAGGGAGTGGTAGTATAGATGTGGCCTAACAATTTAAAAGATAGGAAATTATAACAGGAGTAAAGGGGAACTGTCAGTTAAAGAATGGCAAAAGTTTAAATAGTGGTTTGCCTCCTGGGGTTTATAGTGGGCCCAATATTCAACATAATCAGAAAGGATCTCAAAAAAGTGGTTAACAATGAAGTAGAAAAACTTGCAAACTATACAAATAACTTAAGATCATTAAGCCTAAAGCAGACTGAAGTTACAAAGAGCTCTCACAAAGGTGGGTCACTGAGCAACAGAAGTCTGATAAAATCAGTTGTTAAAAAGGAGTAAGGGATACTGGAACACAACCCCAAATATACAAAATGATGGGATCTTAAATTAGTTCTTACCATTCAAAAAAGCTTAGTCACTGCAGAAAGGTCTCAAACATGTGCTAAAGTAACAGTCAAAAAAAAAAAAAAAGTTAACCATGTTAGGAATGAGGAGGACAGGGATAGAAAGTGTCACAGAAAATATCCTAATGGTAGGCCCAAACCCAGAATACTGTGTGCAAAAAAGATGATGGGATTGGAAAGGCTATAGAGAAGGGTAACAAACATGATTTTAGGGTTGTGGAGCACATTCCATATGAGAGGAATTTTAAAAAGGCTGATTCCTAGTTAAATTTTAGAGGTTTTTAAACTTAAACCTCGAAGTATTAGCATAATAGCCCCTTCTATGTAAAACTAGTATAAACACATTCCTGTGATGTTTTGATTTGGTTATGTTTGATTTAAGGAATGGACCAGGCATCTGGGTGTGAGCCTAAGAACCGCTCAGTGCCACCTGGCAGGGGAATTACAAGAATATCCTGATGCTGTTATGGAGGGGCCGCAGGCTTGCAGAAATGTTGGTTCCCAGGACATGCAACCCTCTCCCCACCAAAAAAAGAAAATTGACCTCAAGGTCCCCTCCAGTTCTGTGAGATATGTATATCTCCATGTTTGTAAGCATAGAACTCTGCTTCTTTGCCCAAAGCAAAATTCAAAACAAAGGCCATTAAGTCAGAAGTCAGGACACACAAGCACAGTTTGCTCCAAATCTGTTCAGGCCTCTCACTTTTTTTGTCTAAATATGTTTTATCTCTGTGTCTTGACAAATATTATTAAGCTTGTTTGGCAATCACTTGTTCCAAAATGTACAGCATCCATGGTCAGGTGCCAGAAAGGCTGTACCTGAACTTGATTGTACAGACCTGTTAAATCATTACAACTAACCTACAGTATCCAACATGTCATCCAAGTCTGTTATGCTTATCAAGCTTTATAGAGCTGATATCTCTTTGCATAAAAGATAAGAGAACAAACTGGAGTGCTTAAAACTGTGATACTTAAGCTACCAGTACCTTTCAACAAACTGTGTCTGATGCTAAACACGTAAATGATACACTCCTATATATTTCAGCACAATGGCTCCTGCCAACCAGAAAAGATTTTGGGGTGGGTCTAATGAGGCTGTAGATTCCAAGTAGAAGTGGTGCTTTTAATTCTAGGAGAAGAATAATTTAAGCAACCCTACCATAACAGTATGCAAATGCCTGTTTTGTTGCTGTTTTGAGTATATAACATGGAAGGACCACTGTACACTGGATCTCCCTGTAAGTTTTGGTGGGACTGTAGATTAGGATCTTCCAACACAACTATGACCAACAGTCTGACTCTCTTGACCCCGCCCCCACACCAACACCAAAAGAAGAACTCTATGTAGGATATAGTAGTTTTTAATTGCTTGGATCTCCTCTCTTGCTGTGACAGGGAGGTCATGAGGTCACAGTTAGGATAGGAATGGACCATTCCACAGTGACAAGAATACTAATTTAGTTTCTTTCGCCAACCAGCCTATAAAAATTTCCTCCTAGTGACCAAATTCTTGTTTCCTTTCTTAGCAGACAGATACCTCCGGCATCAGTTGCACTCTATAGCCGCGTCTACACTAGCCGGCTATTTCGAAGTAGCCGTGCCAACTTCGAAATAGCGCCCGCCACGTCTACACGCGGCGAGCGCTATTTCGAAGTTGAAATCGCCGTAAGGCGGTGAGACGTCAAAGTCGCTATCCCCAACAGGAGATGGGAATAGCGCCCTACTTTGACATTGAACATCGAAGTAGGGTACGTGTAGACGATCCACGTCCTGCAACATCGAAATAGCGGGGTCCTCCATGGCGGCCATCAGCTGAGGGGTTGAGAGACGCTCTCTCCAGCCCCTGAGCTCTGTGGTTGCCGTGGGCAGCAGCCCCTTAAAGCTCCACGCCCCCTTATTTCCTGTGCAGGAAACTTAGAGCTTGTGCAGGCAGCAGCACAGCCACGTGCCCAGCCTGCACGTCTCTCCGCAGCCCCAACCCACCATCCTGCACCCCATGGCAGCCAGCCAGCCCCCCAAGCGCCCACAGGGCACCCCCCCAAGGGGACCCCGGGCTCCCAGCCTGCCAGCCAGAGGGGGAAGAGGCAGCGGGGCCCCTCCTGGATGGAGGCTGAGATCTGGGACCTGCTGGGGGTCTGGGGTGAGGAGGAGGTGCTCCAGGTAATGGGGAGCAAGAGGCGGAATGTGGATGCATTCGCTCGGCTGGCCGAGGGCCTGGCTGCCCAGGGTCACCCTGCCCGCACTCCTGACCACGTCAGGAGTAAGGTGAAGGAGCTGCGGCAGGGTTACGCCCGGGCCTGGGATGCGGCCGGCTGATCTGGGGCCACCCCCTCCATTTGCTCCTTTTACAGGGAGCTCAGGGAAATCCTGGGCCCCTGGTACACCTCCTCCCCACCCCAGCCATGCTTGACACATTGGTCGACGAGCCCCAGCAGGCCCCAGAGACGGAGTCCGCCCCAGAGGCAAGCCCCGCACCCCAGGAGCCCACCCCCAGGAGCCCACCCCTGGGACACTGGAGGAGGAGGAGGACAGGGCCTCCAGCAACGGGGGGCTCCAGATCGCCCTCCCCTCCCGCAGCTCAAGCAGGGTGTCTGCCCAATGGCTGTCCCCTGACTGTGGGAGAGGAGTGCCAGGTATGTACCCCCCTGGTGCACACCCCCGGGGTTAAGGGGCGGGGACAAGAGATATGACCACGGCCCCCCACACACCCAGATGACCATGGCCCCAAGGACAGCAGTGGCATGTCCCTCAGAACAGTCCATCAGCCCCTGCCCCCCAGCAGGACAGCGCCATGCCCCATCCCTGGGGATGGGGGGAGCGGAACCTAGGATCCCCTGGAGGGGTGGTTGGACACCCATCATCATCATCAGCATCTCCGGGGGACGGGGATGGGGAACCAGCAGCAGAGGGGTGGGGGGACAAGGGCCACGGGTCAGGGCCCAGACTAACGGCTGTCTCCACTCTTCTCCCCACCTCTGTTCCGCAGCTGCACCATCAGAGGGCCCAGAGAGTACTGGCAAAGTATCTGTCATCCCGGAGAGCCCACCGGGGCCATCCAACCAGGCCAGCCCCTCAGCAGAGCACAGACCAGCCCCAGGACGAGCCCGACAGCGGCAGGGCCATCTGCGGGCGTCCACGGACCCCCAGCTGCTCGCCACCCTCCAAAGTCAGCTGGTGGTGTCCGAGTGGTGCCTGCAGGTGGAGAAGCGGTGGCTCCACCTCCAGGAGCGAGCACTGGCCTAGCGCCAGGAGGCTTGGGGGGCCTTCATGTGCACATTCCAGGACATTGCGCGGCACTTGGCCCCCGTGCCGCTCCGCCCGCCGTCCCTCCACCATCGGCTGTCTCGGGGCCTGCCACCGAGGGGGACCATGGGCCTCCGGACACCACCTGGCCGTACCTGCTGGTTCTCCCGGCCCCCACTCAGCCTTGACCAGACCTCTGGCCGAGACGTGGGTCACGCCCCCCAACACCAGGTGCAGGACGATAGGGGTGCATGGCCGAGGACGTTGTCCCCCCAAGACCCCCTCCTTTGGACTCATTCCCCCCATGTTGGTGTAAATAGTTTTTGTTCTACCCCTGTTTTGTAACTGCCCCCCCATGTACATAGTTCCCCCCTTATTTTCTGTTTTCATATTATTAATAATACAAAGGGTTGCAGGGTTTTGTTTAAAAAAATTCCATTTTTTTATTGTACAGAAGTGGGGGGGGTGTGTGCTCTCGGGTTCTCTGTGGTGTGGGCGTGGGGGTAGGGAGTGTTGTGGAGGATGGGAGGCGTGCAGTGAGTGGCTCACCCGCAGCTGGCCCTGCCAGCGTTCACCCCGCAGACTGGTCAAAATGGGCCTGCAGGGCCTCCCGTACCCGGATCCCCTCAGGGTCGACCTGGCGACTGGGGGCAGCGGGTGGCTGGATGTCGGCCCTGCCAGGCTCCACAGCCCAGCCCTGGAAGAAGGCCTCTCCTTTGCTCTCCACCAGGTTGTGGAGTGTGCTGCACGCGCCCACAACCTGGGGGATGTTGGTGAGGCCTGCATCCAGGCAGGTGAGGAGACACCTCCAGCGTCCTTTGAGGCGGCCAAAAGTGTGCTCCACCACCTGGCGCGCATGGTTCAAGCGTGTGTTGAACCGCTCCTGGCTGGCTGTGACATGGCCCATGTAAGGGTGCATGAGCCAGGGCCAGAGGGGGTACTCCGCGTCTGCGACGAGGCAGAGGGGCGTGGTGGTGTCCCCCACAGGGATCTCCTGCTGGGGGCTGTAGGTCCCCGCCTCCAGCTGGTGGCACAGGCCCGAATTTCTGAACACCCGGGCGTCGTGGGTGCTGCCAGGCCAGCCAACATAAATGTCCAAGAGGCGGCCCCGGCTGTCCACCAAGTCCTGGAGGACCACGGAATAGTATCCCTTCCTATTGAGGAAGCGTCCTCCGCTGTGCTCCGGGGCACAGATGGGGATATGGGTCCCATCCAGAGCCCCAAAGCAATCTGGGAAGCCCAGGCTGGCAAACCCCGTGATGGCAGCATCCGGGTCCCCAAGCTGCACGAGCCTGTGGAGGAGCAGGGCGATGATTGCGCGGACGATCTGCAAGGGAAGGACATGAGAGAGCACCGGTGAGGGGTGTGCAGGGTGTGTCTGGCCCTCCCCCTGGGCTCCCCCCCTCCCTCCCAAGGCTCCCCCCCCAGGGCTCCCCCCGGGTTCCCCCCCCCCGGGTCCTCTTACCTCCATGAGGACAGCCCTGACGGTAGCCTTGCCCACGCCGAACTGCTGCCCTACAGATCGGTAGCTGTCTGGAGTGGCCAGCTTCCAGACAGCGATGCCGACCCGTTTCTCTATGGTGAGGGCACGTTGCATGGGGGGTGTCCTGGTGCCGTAAGGCAGGGGTGAGCCACTGGTAGAGCTCCAGGAATGTCTGCCAGCTCATTCGGAAGTTCCGGAGCCAGCGGTCATTGTCCCACTTGCAGAGCACCAGCCGCTCCATGCTCGTGGGGTATCTCCACAGCTGGCGGTGTGTGCGGCGGGGGGGGGCGCTGGGAGGGCAGCAAGGTCTGGGGCTGCTTCCTCATCCCCCGAGGACAGCTCATCTTCCTGAAATAAAAGATGATCAACTGCCTCCTGCATGGCACTGAGCAGGGCAAGCACTGCTCCTCCGGGAGCGGGTGTATGGGCCTCTGGCTGCTGCTGCTGCTGCTGCTGCTGTTGCTGGGGATCCATGGTGCTTCCACGGGGTGTGTGTGCCTGTGGCTCTGCAGACCGCGTGCTGTGTAGGCTGTGTGTGTCTGGGAGGGGCCCCTTAAGGGAGCGGCTGTTGCCCCAGAAGTGCTAGTCCTCCCTGTGACCCTGTCTGCAGCTGTTCCTGGCACCCTTATTTCGATTTGGGCCACTTTGGTGTGTAGATGCTCCCCTGCAGCGCCTACTTCGATGTAGTGCTGCCCAACGTCAACATTGAACGTCGACGGCACCAGCCCTGGAGGACGTGTAGACACTATTCATCGAAATAGCCTATTTCAATTGTGCTACATCGAAATAAGCTATTTCGATGTAGCATACCAGTGTAGACATAGCTTATGTGAGGGAGCAGTATGGTTGCTGAGAGCTCTGGTATAAGGAGGGAGAAAAGCCACCTTAGTGTCTTTGGGTTAAGCTTAGAGGCAGAAGCAATAGAGATGATGTTGTAATTGGTGTCTGCTGTAGACCACCAGATCAGGTAGATGAGGATTTCTTCAGACAGCTAAGAGATGCTTCCAAATCACAGGCCCTGGTTTTCATGGGAGACTTTAGTCATCTGGACATTTGTTGGGAGACCAACACAGCAGCACACAGACAATCCAGGAAGTTTTTGGAGAATGTTGGGGATAACTTCTTGGTACAAGTGCTGAAGGAACCAACCAGGGGCCATGTACAACTTGACCTGCTGCTCCCAAACAGGGAAGAACTAGTAAGAGAAATAGAAGTGGGAGGAAACCTGGGCTGCAGTGACCATGAGGTGGTAGATTTCAGGATCCTCATGAAAGGAAGAAGGGTGAGCAGTAACATACAGACCCTTGATTTCAAAAAGCAGACCAACTCCCTGAGAGAACTGATGAGCAGTATCCCCTGGGAAACAAAGATGAAGAGGATAAGAGTTCAAGAGAACCAGCAGTATTTTAAAGAAGTCTTACTGAAGGCACAGAAACAAACCATCCCACTGAATGGTAAGAAATGCAAACATGGCAGGCAACTAGCTTGGGTTAACAGGGAAATCCTTGGTCAGCTTAAACTGAAAAACGAAGCGTACAAGAAATGGAAACGTGGACAGTTGACTAAGGAGGAGTATAAACATATGACTAGAGAATGCCAGGGAGTAATCAGAAAAGTGAAAGCACAACTGAAACTCCAGCTGACAAGGGATGTGAAGGGTAACGAGGGGTTTCCACAGGCATGTTGACAATAAGAGGGTTATCAGGGAAGGTGTGGGGCCGTTACTGGATAAGAGAGGTAACCTAGTGACAGATGACGTAAGAGAAGCTGAAGTACTCAATACTTTTTTTTGCCTTCATGGACAAAGAAAGCTCCCACGCCACGTTGCTAGACAATGCAGTTTGGGAAGGTGGAGGGCAGTCATCTGTGGGGAAGGAATGAGTTATGAGCTATCTAGAAAAACTTAATGTACGCAAATACATGGGTCTGGATTTAATGCACCCACGGGTACTGAGGGAATAGGCAGACATCATTGCTGAGCCTTTGGCCATTATCTTTGAAGACTCTTTGAGATTGAGAGAGATCCAAAATGACTGGGAAAAGGCAAATGTAGTGCCCATCTTTAAAAAAGGAAAGGAGGACAATCCAGGGAACTATCGACCAATCAGTCTTACCTCAATCCCTGTGAAAATAATGGAGGGGGTCCTCAAGAAATCCATTTTGGAGCACTTGGAAGAGGGGAAAGTGATCAAAAGTAGCCAATATGGATTCACCAGGGGCAAGTCCTGTCTGACCAATCTGATTAGCTTTAGATATGGGGAAGTCAGTGGATGTGATATAATTTGACTTCAGCAAAGCTTTCGATACAGTCTCCCACAATATTCTTGCCCATAATTTAGGAAATATGGATTGGATGGATGAGATGCATAGAAAGCTGGCTTGACGGTCGGGCCCAATGGGAAATGGTCAATGGCTCAATATCTGGATGGTGGTTGGTTTCAAGCAGAGTGTTGCAAGGCTAAGTTCTGGGGCCGGTGTTGTTCAACATCTTTATTAAAGACCTGGATGAGCAACTGGATTGCATCTTCAGCAAGTTTGCAGATGACACCAAGCTAGGGGAAGAGGTAGATATGTTGGAGGGTAGAGAGAGGATCCAGAGACGGAGACGGATAAATTGGAAGACTGGGTCAAAAGAAATCTGGTGCAGTTCAACAAGGAGAAGTGTAGAGTCCTGCACTTGGGATGGAAGAATCCCAAGCATTGTTATAGGCTGGGTACCAACTGACTAAGCAGCAGTACAGCAGAAAGGGACCTAGGGTTTATGGTGGATGAAAGGCTGGATATGAGTAAACAGTGTGCCCTTGTAGCCAAGAAGGCTAATGGCACATTAGGGAGCATTAAGAGGAGCATTTTGAGCAGATCTAGAGAAGTGGTTGTTCCCCACTATTCAGTACTGGTGAGGCCACATCTGGAATATGGTGTCCAGTTTTGGCCCCCAGTCCCAGTATAAAAACGATGTGGATGTGCTGGAGCAGGTTTAGAGGAGGGCAACAAAAATGATTAAGGGGCTGGAGCACATCACCTATGAGGAGAGGCTGGAGGATTTGGGCTTGTTTAGTTTACAGAAGAGAAGACTGAGGGGTGATTTAATAGCAGCCTTCAGCTTCCTGAAGGGGTGCGCTAAGGAGGATGGTGAGAAACTGTTCTCAGTTGTGTCAGATAACAGAACAAGGTGCAATGGTCTGAACTTACAGAAGGGGAGAAGTAGGTTGGCTATTAGGAAAAACTACTTCACCAGGAGGGTGGTGAAGCACTGTAATGTGTTGCCTAGAGAGGTGGTGGATTTTCCATTCCTAGAGATTTTTAAGTTCCAGCTTGACAAGGTCCTGGCTGGGGTGATTTAGTTGGGGTCGATCCTGCTTGAAGCAGGGGGCTGGACTAGATGACCTCCTGAGGTCCCTTCCAGCCCTATAATTCTATGATCAGAGGCCATGTCTACATGGCCCTTTAGCACTGCACTATTGCCAGCAGTGCTATACTAATGATAGTTCATAGAACTGCAAATGGAGGACGATTTGCAAACTTGCATTGCTAATTAGCATAGCCGTGTGAGATTTCATTGCTGGCAGAGGGGGTGGCAGCAGTAAAGGGGGGTCCTGGCATTAAAGGGGCTATGTGGATATGCTTCTGCTGGCTAAAATTCAGGCATAAGGGACTGGCAACAGAGGGGGGATTAGCCAGCAGAGGCCCATCTACATGACCTCTGCATTGCTGGCATCCCCCTCTGCTGACAGTAACATCTCGTGTGGCTATGCTAATTAGCTGTTCAGGTTTGCAAATTTGCACTTTCATGAACTGTCATTAGCATAATGCTGCCAGCAGCAGCACTGTGCTAAAGGGCCGTGTAGACACAGACAAAGTGTCCTCATCTTCTCTTATCTCAACAACTGGTTGGTGGCAACGTAATCCAGAGGTGAGGCTTGAGCATCAGTTTCCCTGTTGCCTTTATTTATCTCCTCTCTATAGGTGGGTAGGTAAAGCAGTGCCCCCTGAAAAACCAATATTCTCCCTTGTCACATAATCATGTTGCATACAAAGTATGCCTTGTGAAATATTGTTGGAAAAGTTTTGATCTGTTGAATATTTACTATTCTGCTGGATGCTGTGTGCTACCATTTAGTCAAGTATAACCCACCCGCCTCACACAGAGAGAAGGAATGAGTCTCCTCAACAGCTATAGCTGAGCAGCAGCTCTCTGTGAGCTCAAACTGTAGATGCTCATGCATTGAGCTCCCAGGTTCAAGTCTGCCTGTGAGTTATGAAGTTTTGCTGTGTGTTATTGATATTATGAGGTTGGGAACACCCACAACCTCACTTCCACCAGTGAGGTAAAAGGAGCAGTGAGATATACTGATGGCTTGTTGCAAGAAATCGACTCACCCAACCACTATCTCAGAGGCAGCTTCTATACTTCTGAGACTGCTTGATTTGTGCCAGAGCAACAGATTTGTCCAGCAAGCTGGAAGAAACCATAAAAGAAGGGAAGTGACAACATGACTTGGCCACTCACCTGTAACCCCCCACCCCTCCAAACTCAAAACCTGGAAGAAATGTCTGGAGGACAAAGACTTTGAACTGGGAAGTGAGGCCAGGCCTATGTTCTGAAAAGCTGTAATCTGTTTGTACCATCTAACAGGGCAAGACGTGGCTTGATTCAAATCTTGCCTAATGTATAGAACTTAGACTGCAGATATTTTAGGTAACCAAGTTTGAGCTCTCTGCTTGTGGCTTCTAACCACGTGCAAACTTGCTGTAGTTAATAAAGATTCTATATTTTATCTACAGCCATGTGTTTTGATTGAAGTACTTGGGAGATCCCAGTTCAGTTTACCAATGCTAGTGTGTGTTCCTTTCCATGTTGAAGGAAAGACAGGCTTACCCTGGAGGAAGGGGTATGTCAGAGGCTTGGATGTCCCCAGGAATCAGGGAGGGTTAATGGCAACTTAAGGAAGTAAGGATTGGCTACATGGACTGTAAGATGGATAGAAAGCTGGCTTGATGGATGGGCCCAATGGGTCAATGGCTCAATGTCTGGTTGGCAGTCGGTTTCAAGTGGAGCTCCCCAAGGGTTGGTTCTAGGGCCAGTACTGTTCAACATCTTTATTAATGACCTTGATGAGGGGATGGATTGCACCCTCAGCTTGCAGATGACACTAAGCTAGGGGGTCAGGTAGATACATTAGCGGGTAGGGTCCAGAGTGATCTAGACAAACTGGAGGATTGGGCCAAAAGAAATTTCATGAGGTTCAACAAGGAGAAGTGCAGAGTCCTGCACTTGGAACGGAAGAATCCCAAGCATTGTTATAGGCTGGGGACCAACTGGCTGAGGAGCAGTGCAGCAGAAAGAACCTGGGGATTATAGTGGATGAGAGGCTGGATATGAGGCAAGAGTGTGCTCTTGTAGCCAAAAAATCTAATGGCTTATTGGGGTGCATTAGGAGGAGCATTTCCAACAGATCTAGAGAAATTGTTATTTCCATCTACTTGGCACTGGTGAGGCCAGATCTGAATTATTGTGTCCAGTACTAGGCCCTCTAGTATAGAAAGGATGTGGATGCACTGGAGAGAGTCCAGCGAAGGGCAACAAAAATTATTAAGGGGCTGGAGTACCTGACCTACGAGAAAAGGCTGAGATTTAGTTTGCAGAAGAGAAGACTGAGGGGCAATTAGATAACAGCCTTCAACTTCCTGAAAGGGGGCTCTAAAGAGGATGGAGAAAGACTGTTCTCGATGGTGACAGATGGCAGACAAGGAGCAATGGACTGAAGTTACAGAGGGAGAGGTGTAGGTTGGATATTAGAAAAAACTGTTTCACCAGGAGGGTGGTGAAGCACTGGAATGTTTTACCAAGACAGGTGGTAGAATCTCCATCCCTAGAGGTTTTTAAGTCCTGGCTTGACATAGTCATAGCTGGGATGATTTAGTAGGGGCTGATCCTGCTTTAGGCAGGGGGCTGGATTAGATGACCTCCTGAGGTCCCTTCCAGCCTGAGAATTCTATGAACTGGCACCCTGTGATAGACTTGTCACCCTCTCTAATGACTTCCAGGGCCAGACTCCTCCCCCTTCAATGAAGGAGAAATTTCTGCGTCCATTCCCTCCATCTCCCCCTGCCCGCTGTCCGTTAGCAGTTTCTTGTTGTCAGATTTCTGTGTCTGGTTTTGGTGGTTGTATTTTTCCATTTCCCTTGGGTGGTATCTCTGGCCCCACAGAATAGCAGGGCTCCATATGGTAGCCACAGTATCCTTGGTACCTGGGGATAACAGCTGATATTATATGAAGTGAGGAGAGAAGGAGAGAGAGACAGACATCCTTCAGCTGGGGTGAATCGCAGAAAATTTGGTGAGTTTCAACAGTGGGGACAGTCAGTGGAGACAGTCACAAACATAGGTGCTGGAACTAGGAAAGCAGAGGGTGCTGGAGCAGCCCTGGCTTGAAGTGGTTTTGATTATGTACAGGGTTTACAGTTTGGTTTAGTGGCTCTCAGCACCACCACCATAAAAATTGTTCCAGTATCCCTGGTTTCAGATGGGAGGTAGATAATTTCTTCAGGGTTCCCACTGCCTGGTTTCTGTCAGTGTCACTTTTCTATTGGGTCTCATTGTCCAGCTGGGTTTCCTTACCTCTGGCATAGCCACATTTTGTAGAGGTGGTAAATCCCCTCCCTAGCCAGCCAGGCAATGTCCTTGACAGGCTCACTGCTGGACTGTCACAGCTTAGCCACCAAGTTCTCTTGTCTGGGGAAGTGCACTGAGTTCTAAGGGAAGGGAAGGAAAAGGGGCTCCATTAGCATTCTGCTGTCTGCTCCCAATTGCCCACAGGCCAGGAGTCTTTCTCCCACAAGTCTCACTGCTGGAGACACTGGGAGAGGGACAGTAGAGGAGATGGACGTGAGCAGGGTCCTCCACGAGGACCAGAAGGGACTCAAAGCCAGGCTTAAACCTGGCCCAGGCAGACCGTGGAATATGGTCACCTTAAAGCCCTAGGGTTTCCACTGAGCCAAGAGATCAACTTGACTCACATCTATCTTTTCCCCTGCTCTGACTGCCTGCTCAAGGGGAACACTTCCAACCCACAGCCCCTACAGCTGCAGATCCTACAGCCTATCAGAGCCAGACTGCCTATGCCTGGCATCAGGAAGCCACCTGGGTGAGAGGTCGCATATCAAATTCAGGGAGGGGGATGGTGAATCAGAATAGGGCTCTGCTGCTCCTTCAGCCTTGGATCTCTCTTGGGACACTTAGAGCTGATGCAGAAGTTGTCACTGTGGGGAGAGGGGGCACGTCAGGCTCAACAGACCGATGTGAATGCAGTGCAAATGAGCCCACCTCCATTTTTGGGGGTGAGACACTGTGCTCAAGGGGGAATAACTGACTCATTGATCATGGTGTTTAAGAAAGGGACTGTCGTAATGTGTCTTTGTCCCTCTAGACCACTGTTTCCCAAATGGTGTTCTGTGGAACCCCAGGGTTCTGTGAAGTGAAAATAAAAGTTGCACAATAAAATTCCATTACAATAGCAGACTCCTCCGCAGCTCCCTGACCTGCTGCCACTGAAATAGCAGAACTAAACTGAATTGGTTTAATGGCCATCAGGGCAGCAGGAGGTATCCACACAATGGAGTTACTTTGCATTCATCCTTAATAAACTTCATGCTGTTTACCTCAGACATTTCTCCAGTTTGTCCAGATCATTTTGAATTATGACCCTATCCTCCAAAGCAGTTGCAATCCCTCCCAGCTTGGTATCATCTGCAAACTTAATAAGTGTACTGTCAATGCCAAAATCTAAATCATTGTGAAAAGCAGAGTGTTGTTTATTGGTTCACATGGTGTGGGGGTATAGTTGGAGATGCTTTTATAAAGGTCAGGTACACATCATTGTGGGGAGTGGGGGTAGTATCGCAATAGTTAAATGCAGGAGATTCATGTGGTTGTTTGCTCATTCATAAAGCTATTTTTCAAAGCCCTCCTGATTTTCGTTGCTTCTGCATGTGAATTGCTGAATACTCATGTCCAGCTGTACATAAGCACTGCTCAGGGCATCTGCTGCTGCAACCCAGGCTGGCATGAAATTTTCTGCCTGTACTTCACAAATATTATGGAGAATACAACAAGCTGCAACTGTGGTGGGGTTGTTGGCTTTGCAGAGGTCCAAAAGGGTCAAAGGGCACCTGAATCTGGCTTTCAAATGGCCAAAGGCACATGCCACCACTATTCTGCACGTTCTCAGCCTGTAGTTGAATTGCTCGTTGCTGCAGTCCAGGCTTCCTGTGTATGGATTCATCAGCCAAGGGAGCAGAGGGTAAGCAGGGTTACCCAGTATCACTATGGGCATCTCCACAGCTCCAATCTTAATTTTCTGGTCTGAGAAGTAAGCCCCATCCTGGAGCTTTCTGTACTGACCTGAATGTCTAAAGATGCACAGGTTGTGCACCTGTTGCAATCATCTCACGTAGCCGTCAATGAAATGACCTTTGTGATTCAGCAAAGCCTGCAACACCTGGCAGTTTATGTACTCTGAGGTCAGATGATCCAGGGCCAGGAAGGGGAGGGTGCATTCATCTGTTGCCCCACCACTGTTAGGAATCCCATGGCAATAAAGCCTCCCACTATGTCCTGCACATTTCCCAGAATTATGGTCTTTCACGGCAGATGGGTACTGATTGCCTTGGCTACCTGGATCGCCACAGCCTCTACTGCAGATCTGCCTATCACAAATTGATTTCCCACTGACCAGTACTTGTTGGGCATTGCAAATTTCCACACAGCAATTACCACTCATTTGTGAACTGTCAAAGCAGGTATCATCTTAATATCACAGTGCTGCAGGGCAGGGAACAGCTAATTACAAAGTTCCATGAAAATGACCTTGCGCGTGCAGAAGTTCTGCAGTCACTGATGGTCATCCCATACCTCCAAAAATGATATAGTCCTACCAGTGTGCGCTGGTTTCACGTCTCCAGAACTGGCACTCCATTGCATGCAAGGCATCCAGGGCAGCCAGCAGCTGTGCATTCCTGGTCTCCAGTGCTTCAATGTGATCTGAATCAACGTCCACTTTTGCCTCATCCTGCTGCTCACTTTGTCTAATAAAATACTGCATAACACTTTGGAAGTGGCCATAACACACTGTGTAATGGCTCTAAGTTGCCCAAGATCCACACTAGCACCGTGCAGTGGTGTGAGTTGAGGCAGGCTTCTGAAACACGGCACAAAATTCCTTGGGCTGTCTGTTTTCAAACGGTGGGGGGGGAGGAGTGAGGGCACTGCACTCTGGGATGATGACATGAGACACCCACAAGTATATTTTTATCCCATAACACACTGGCACAAAAAGACAGAATGCAATGGGGCTACAGGCACTGTGGAATACATACCCATAATGCATTGCTGACACAGTTGAACCTAACAAAGGCAGAGGAGACACATTGGCTATGTCTACACTAGCCAAAAACTTCAAAATGGCCATGCAAATGGCCACTTCAAAGTTTACTAATGAAGTGCTGAAATACATATTTAGCGCTTCATTAGCATGCGGGCAGCCGCGGCACTTCGAAAGTGACGCGGCTCGCTGCCGCGCGGCTCGTCCAGACGGGGCTCCTTTTCGAAAGGACCCTGCCTACTTCGAAGTCCCCTTATTCCCATCTGCTCATAGGAATAAGGGGACTTCAAAGTAGGTGGGGTCATTTCGAAAAGGAGCCCCATCTGGATGAGCCGCGTGGCGGCGAGCCATGTCAATTTCGAAGTGTCGCGGCTGCCCACGTGCTAGTGAAGCGCTGAATATGTATTTCAGCGCTTCATTAGTAAACTGCAAAACGGCCATTTGCTTGGCCATTTCGAAGTTTTTGGCTAGTGTAGACACGGCCATTATGTAGACTTTCTGGATATGTGTAGACACTCACCATCAACTTTATACAATCTAGTGGTTAAAAATCGACAATCAGTTCAACTTTATTTCGTAGCATAGACATAGCCTAAGAGAAAAGTCTCTGGCAACTGTGTACCTGGCACACACATACACCTAGCACCAAATGGACACAAGCAAGCACTCGAAGTACAGTCAGATTTTCATGTCCCACTTTAAAAATAATACAGACTAACATGGCTACCTCTCTGTTATTACTACCTACACAGGAAAGCACCATAGGATAGTCTGCATCTGTCATGAATGCCTCTGTTCAAATCAGTTTTCTTGGGCTATTATGATCTCTCACCAGCAACCTTACCACCTGACTAGAAAATACAGAGGCCTCCCTTATTCTGTTCTTTCACACAGAACGCTTAGGGCCAGAGGTGAGCACACACAACAGGACTGAAAGAAAACTCCTGCCTTCGCCATGCATACTACCTGTATCAAATAAACCACGGGGTGGGCAGAGAAAGAAGCAGAGAAACCACTGCCATATTACACAGTGGAGGCAGTATGGTGTTTCTCAGCCCAGAATACTAAACAGGAAAACTTCTGACATCTAATCCATGTTGCCATTGATTTACAGTGTGCTCTTCAACTCATTTGACCCTTCTCAGTCTTGTTTGTGAAACTACTGTAATATTTGTTCACCTTGCAGGGCTTTTATGAGGCTAACGTAATGTTTGTAAGTAACTGCTTGGAAAACAAATGCTGACGAGTCGGTGCTGGTCACTCCTTGTCTTTCGTGGCTCCTTTATACACAATCCCTCCCCATACTAATTTCAGCTATTATCTTCCATCTGTTTAGCTAGCTCTAGCATGCAATGTGCCAGTAAAGAACAGATTAGCTCCATGGAAACTAAGATTACCTCTCTTAGGCAGAATAAGCCTTTTGCTTTATAGCCTGCCAACTAGCTGATGATTTGGCACAGCCAATACTTTCATTTTTTATCAGGTTGAATATTCAGACAAAGGCATATTATATGAATTATGTTTGTTATTGTCCTTCTCAAGCTGTTTGCTGCCTTTAGCTGCTACAGGTTGAACTGTTCTAATCCAGATCTCTCTCATCCCACAAACGTTGTATGCTAGCCTGATTTTAGTTAGTTGGAAGACCACATTATGGGCGTGGCCAAGTTTCCCATGGTCCCAAAAAGTTTGTTTACAGCCACCAGTCCTGGCTCTAAGTGTCCTGTGCTGTTATTTAGCTGTAATTTACCTCTAAAGATCTTCTAAGAGCCCACTAAGCAGTGGAAGTGTTGGTAATGTGCTGGAAAATATTGACCTCCCATCGTCTGGCAAATTCTCTCATCTGGCACCTGTTAGGTCCCAAGAGTGCTGGATGAGAAAGATTCAACCTGTGCTATTTTTCCACTGAAGCTGAAACTAAAATAGCAGAGCTATCAATTTTAGCTTCTACTGAATGAGCTTCTACTGAATTGGATATATCTACACTGCAGAGCTATTTCAGGGTACGCGAGGTACTCTACATCTATGAAATGTGCCAGGTATTCAAAAATATTTTTCAAAATAACCAGCACACTGTTTTGGCATCCCTGTACACCTTTTTGCAGGAGGAATAAGGGATGCCTAGAAATAGTGCAGTTATTTCAACATTTAACACTGTGTAGATTGTAAGAGGGCTCCCCTCTGATCCCAGGATTTGTACCAGAACCCTAGAAACCTAATTCTGGGCAGAGGATTCCACTGGATGGCATGGTGCTTAAATATAGGCATTGCAATGTTAAATTCAGTTCCTTTTGTGGAGCCCTTAGGCTTACAAATCATTGCTAGGGTTAGGGTTAGCTATAGTGAGTTATATGACACAAGGCCTACGTCTACACTAGCACACTACGTCGAAGTGGCTTATTTCAAAGTAAGGACATCGAAATAGGCTACTTTGATGCATATCATCTACATGTCCTCCAGGGCTGGTGCCATCTACGGTCAATGTCGAAGTAGCGACAGGGAACATCGAAAGGAGCCGCCCCGGAAGGAAATGTGGAGCGTTCACACACACAAGCACTCCCTGTCAAAATAAGGGGCCAGCAAAGCCCCAAACCGCTCCCTTAAAGGGCCCCTCCCAGACACACTTGCCCTGCACAGCACAAGCTCCATGGAGCTGACAACCGGTTGCAGACCCTGTGCATGCAGCATGGACCCCCAGCTGCAACAGCAGCAGCAGCAGCCAGAAGCCCTGGGCTAAGGGCTGCTGCACGCAGTGACCGCAGAGTCCCGCAGGGGCTGGACAGAGCGTCTCTCAACCCCTCAACTGATGGCCGCCATGGAGGACCCCGCTATTTTGAAGTAGCAGGATGCGGATCGTCTACACATGCCTTACTTCGACCTATTGCACTGGCCACAGACTTTCTTCACTATGGCTTAATTGTGCTTGTACAATAACTGCAGGAACAAAGTCCTTACTTGTGGGAGTTGACAGTACAATTTCCCAATGGGGAGCCATATCTGTGCACTTCTGCAACTACTCCATCTGTCGAAGTGGGTCTTTGCCCACAAAAGCTTATGCTCCAAAATATCTGTTAGTCTTCAAGGTGCCACAGGACTTCTTGTTGTTACTCCTAGAACCGTAGATTGTGATGACGCTTATTTACAGTTGCAATACAGATGAGAAATCAAAAAGAGAAGATCGCAGCTACATCTCTTCACCAAGCCAAATCTCTATTTCCAATACAGACAGCTGCCACCAGCATTTGATTCTGCTTTAGTTATCTTAAAAGACAAGCTATGATGATGAATGAACAAAGATAAAAGAGAAACTAAACCCCCTATATTTAATACATTAATTCGATGGGCTTGGATAAGTCAATTCTCTGACGTATGGGACGGGGTGAGTTTTATTTGTACAGTAGTCCCTCTAGTTATGCAAGGGTTTCACTCCCACACATCCTCACGTAACTTGAGTTTCACATAAGTTAGGGAGCAGCTATTTTCCCTGGTGGAACACACGTTCTGCAGCTGGGGAAGCAGCAGGAGTACCCACAGCTCCTTTTGAAAGGTAAGTCCTGGGGCTGGGGAAGGTTAAGCCTGGCAATGGGTTTGGACTGTGGAAGTGGGGCAGGGGGTTAAGCCTGGAGTGGATTAGGGCTGCAGGGCGGCTGGAGTTGAGCCAGGGCTGTGTGGTCCTGCAGGGGGTGGGCGGAGGCTGCAGCCACACAGGTTGGGGGGGTAAGCTGAGCTGTGGGGGGTTTGAACTGGTGGTTGAGCCAGGGCCAGGGGGCAGATGTTGAGTTGCACTTAATTCGCGTTAATGCAAGTTAAGCACAGCTCGAAATCACGTATTTTGAGGGATTACTGTAGTGTCTACTTAAAATTGTGCTTCCAGTTATTATGAAGGGTTCATATTCAGGTGAGAAAACCAGCATTAAGGGTGCAAACCATTAGAGCCTTCACAAGACTAGCATAGAGATGGGTTTAGAAAACCTTGATGCTCAGCATTACAATGAATGTTTCATACATTGTTTGAGAGATGAGCTATTCAGGAAGTGTTTAATGGCCAAGACATAGGACTCAGAGACAGCATCTCGCAAGCTTAAATCCCATTAACTCTGTTCCTGGCCTAGGACAAGCCACTTAGCCTCTAAGGGCCAGATTTTGAAGATTGTGCATTGCAATGCAGGGAAGGGTTACTACCCCTTTTCCTGACATCCCAGTATTTAGTTATCTAAACTGCCTGATTTTACTTTCACCATAATACCTCTTGATATCTTTACACTGCTCCTTTAACCATTTCACCTTATCCTTTCTTGTAGCTCTCCTTACCTTATTGCATTTCACCCTATATTGCTCTTCTGCCCTCTCGGACACATCCCTTCTGATCTTCAGTGCTCTCGTCTCTTGAACCAACTTCAGTGTCTCCTGCATAATCCACTTCTCATTGTTCTTCTCTTGTTCCAGAACAGTCTGCTCAATTGCCTCCTCTATCTCTGTGGCAACCCTTTTGACTCACTTATCTAGGTCCTTCTCTGTGCCACATTCTTAATCTTCTCTTCAAGCGCTGCTCTGTACGCATTCCCTATTTCTTCCTCATCTAGCCTCGTCATGTCGCTTCTCTTCCCAAACTGTGTCTTACACTTTCTCTTGAGTTTTATCTTGATGTTTGTCATCACTAGACTGTGGTCCGAGTCTATATCCACTCCATGAAAAGTTCGGCACTGCTGTACTGACGTTACCCATCTGTGTACTGTGTTACCCATCTGCTGTACTGACGTTACCCATCTCCTTCTTATCAAAATCATATCTATCATATTCTTGGACTTCCTGTCATTTGTTCATCATGTCCACTTCCTACAGTCCTTTTGTTGGACTCTCATGTTGCAGATCACCACCTCATGCTCCATAACAAAGTCCAGTAGTTTCTTGCCTCATTCCTTTCTTTCGCTGGATCCAAACCTTCCCAGGACTCTCTCCCAACCTTCATTATCTGTTCCGACCTTCATGTTCCAATCTCCTCCAATGATCAGTACATCTTTCTTCTGTATTTCCTTCAGTGTCTTTGTCAAGTCTTTATGGAACAGCTTGATCTCTTCCTCCATACTGTCCGACATAGGTGCATAAACCTGAATGTCCGAGATGTTGAACCGTTTGACTTCGACTCTTGCTACTATCATTCTTGCACTCACTGGTTTGTATCCTAATAATGCTCTTCTAGCTCTTTTGCTAAGGAGGAATCTGGCTGCTGCCTTATGCTTTGTTTTGTTCCCTGACAAATGACTTTGCAACTGCACTTCTCTCCCAATGATGTCCAACTCATCCCCACCAGTCCAAGTTTATCACATTGGTATCTTTCCACCTCCTTCCAAAGCAGTTCTAATCTTCCAGTCGCCCACAGGGTGTTTGGAAGTTCCATGTTCCACTTGATAGCATATGTGTTAGTTGTAATTTTCTTTCCATAGCCAATTTAGCAATCCAACCTCAATCACTCAATTGGTGCCGTGGACCTTGTTTATCTGGGCGACGTCTGAGCCAGCAACTGCTATCATTTAGTCGTGCTGGCATCAGATTTCATTCATATTGTTGTTTCACGGTCAGTGCATTGTCAATCATCTGACCAACCCTCCTCCCTTATCTAGGCTTGGGACTGGCATGGAACCCCCAGAGGCTTCATGGTGGAGTTACTATTAATTACCTTTACTATTATTTTACAAAATAATCACAGTTTGAGAACTGTGTGGGTAACTCCATATAAAGTAAAAGACTCTTGTACACTGATCCAATTAAAGGGGCAATGGACCTAATATATCTAGACTATCCAGGAGACGACGTGACAGTACAGAACACGTTTTTGGGGAAATTCAAGACTGCGGGGTCACCCTGCAAAGAATACTCAAGACATGCTGTCAGATTGTTGGTGAATGGACCAGGTGGGAGCTACAGCAATAAAGCACTGTAAGGCACCCCAGACTGCAGTGCAAGGGTGATGCAGCCACTTACTGGTGTGGATTGTACCCTGGAATCTCATATAAAAATAAATGAATGAAATAATATTTCTATAAATAATAATCAAAATTTACAGATGAGAAAACTAAGAAAAATGCAGCTTGAAAGCTTATTAAAGTTTGACTTGTTTTTGTTTTTGTTTGTGCATTTTGATATATAGTTATAAAGGATAAAAGTATTTAAAGTTATAAAGCTTTAACTTTTAGCATCTCAACATCAACTGTCATTAACTAATTTATGGAGGTGTAAGACACCTCCATAAATTCCCAGAACTGTGAAACTTTCGATAGATAAAAACAGAAAGAGAATTCTTCAGGCCCATAATTTTGTGCAAATGTGAACATTTACAATGATAAAATTGATAAAATGATAAAATGATAAAAGACACCTCCATAAATTCCCAGAACTGTGAAACTTTCAATAGATAAAAACAGAAAGAGAATTCTTCAGGCCCATAATTTTGTGCAAATGTGAACATTTACAATGATAAAATTCAAAAGCATTTCTTAAAATGGGTATTGTTATTGGTATCTGTCAAAATGATCAAAATCTAATTTTGCTTCCATAACATACATTTGTTAAATGACTTGGACCTATCACAGATGGAAAACATGATGGTAAATATTTGTTGTAAGACCAGCTGGAATTTAATCACTGAAACGTCAGAGATAATCCAGGCAAGGATGAACTTAGTGTAATACTGGTCAATTACACTGCAGATTCAAGATACAAGTGATTCATTTCAGTATTTAATAATGAGCACGACTTACATTTTAATTATTACCTTGAGTTTTGCGACATACATTTACTGACAATGATTTAAAACAGACTCTTTCTTTATTTACCTAAGGTAATTTTCAGGGAGGCTGTTTAATGTTTAGCCTGCCCAGGTCAATGCCATTTCCCCATATTCACCATATTCTGGACCATTTTTCAACAGTGTTTGATGAACATATCTAATCAGACATTAAACATAAGCAGAATCCCAACTAACTTTTGTTCCTGCATCCAAATTAACACATTTTTGGTGTGGGCCAATGCTGATGAGGGGTTCACTCACAAATTGCCACGTTAAGTTTATGCACTTGTTAACAATGTACACATATCCCTCGTTAAATGAGTACTTAATTTATGAGCACTTGCTTAAATGAGGGACACACATTTACCTTAGTTCACTCTACGAGTGAACTGCCCCCACTCATATGAGCCTTATCCCCCTCCCCACAGCTCCAACCCCCCTAGCCTGCCCCCCCACCAGCCCCAACCTGCTTCAGCCAGGCCCCCTGCTGGCCCCACAGCCTGACACTCCATTGCCACCTGTACTCCCTGCGGGCCTGTAGCCCCAAACCGTGGCAGCCTGACACCCCTGCGGCCAGACCCCTCCCTACGACCTGACATCCCCCTGCAGCCCTAAACCACACTGGCCCCATAGCCTGAACCCCCACCCTGATGCCTGTACCCCCTGTGGGCCCCACAGCTTGACCCCCCCCAACAGCCACCTGTACGCCCTGCAGCCCGACACCCCTGCCAGCGCTGCGGCCAGACCCCGGGGCTTCCTGTAGACCCCCTGTGGCCAGCTTCCCCCCCGCCCGTGGCCCCCTGTGCACCCCAGAATCAGAGAATCACAGAATCACAGGGCTGGAAGGGACCTCAGGAGGTCATCTAGTCCAGCCCCCTGCCTAAAGCAGGATCAACACCCACTAAGTCATCCCAGCCAGGACCTTGTCCACCCAGGACTTAAAACCCTCAGGGGATGGAGAATCTACCACCTCTCTAGGCAACACATTCCAATGCTTCATCACACGCCTGGTGAAGTAGTTTTTCCTAATATCTAACTTACACCTCTCCCTCTTCCACCTCAGACCATTACTCCTTGTTCTGCCGTCTGACACCACTGAGAACAGTTTCTCACCCTCCTTTTTAGAGCTCCCCTTCAGGAAGTTGAAGGCTGCTATTAAATTACCTCTAAGTCTTCTCTTCTGTAAACTAAACAAGCCCAAATCCCTCAGCCTCTCTTCATAGGTCTTGTGCGCCAGATCCTTAATCATTTTTGTTGCCCTTCGCTCAACCTGCTCCAGCAAATCCACATCCTTTTTATACTGGGGGGCCCAAAACTGGACAATATTCCAGATGTGGCCTCACCAGTGCCGAATAAAGAGGAATAACTACTTCTCTAGATCTGCTCGAAATGCTCCTCCAAATGCACCCTAGTATGCCATTAGCCTTCTTGGCTACAAGGGCACACTGTTTACTCATATCCAGCCTTTAATCCACCATAACCCGTAGGTCCCTTTCCATCGTATCAAAAGCCTTGCTGAAGTCAAGGTATATCACATCCACTGACTTCCCCATGTTCACAGAGCTAGTTACCTCATCACAGAAGCTAATCAGATTGGTCAGGCAGGACTTGCCCCTGGTGAATCCACGTTGGCTACTTTTGATCATTTTCCCCTCTTCCAAGTGCTCCAAAACAGATTCCTTGAGGCTTCCCTCCATTATTTTCCCAGGGATTGAGGTAAGCCTGACAGGTCTCTAGTTCCCTGGATTGTCCTTCTTTCCTTTTTTAAAGATGGGCACTACGTTTGCCTTCTTTCAGTCATCCGGTATCTCCCCTGATCTCCAAGAGTCTTGAAGGATAATGGCCAAATGTTCAGCAATGACCTCTGCCAATTCCCTCAGTACCCTGGGGTGCATTAAATCTAGACCCATGGACTTGTGCACATCTAGTTTTTCTAGACAGCTCAGAACTCAGAACCCCACAGCCCGACACCCCGACACCTCTGCCGGCCTTGTGGCCAGACCCCCTGCCCCTTGTACCTCCCACGGCCACCTGTGCTCTCCCACCAGATCACTCCGTGGCCACCTGTACCCCCTGCAGCCCGACCCCCTGCCCCGCCCCTTGTAACCCCCATGGCCAGACCCCACCCCCATGGCCCCGCAGCCTGACTCCCCTGACGCCTGTATCCACTATGCCCTGACCCCCTCTCTGCCTGTAACCCCTGCAGCCCTGTAGCCAGACCCCATGGCCTCAAGCCGTGACAGCCAGAGCCCCCCTGCCTCCTGACCCCCACAGCCCCACAGCCCATAACCCCTCTCCCAGCCCCAAACCGCAGCAGCCTAAATCCCCAACCCGCCACCAGATTTTAACCCTCCCTCCAGCTTACAGTCCAAAACTTCCCCCCAGCCTTTAACCCTCCCCAAGCCAAGGTTCACTCACCTTTCAAAAGCAGTACCACCTGCTGCCACCCCTTCCCCGACCTAGGAGCCGTAGGAACTAATCAGAGACTTTAACATGTAATTTAATAGGAATTTAGTGTCCTTATGTTGGGAACCAATTGTGCTCATACAGCAAGGGATGAGTGTACCCTGAAAAATTCTTTCACCATTTTAACTACCTACTTTTCCTTTGTGGGTTTTATTCATGTTGCCTATGGATTCTGGTTCATCCTGTTTTCTTTCTTTCATGTTTTACTGCTGAAAAATAACCCATAAACATATTAGTACTGCATACAATGCTTCTGAATCAAATAGGTAAGGAAGTGTTTTCCATAGGAAATGAAATTAATATTAAGAACTTTGATATCTTCTTACCTTCAGACATATGCATCTTACTTTCCCCTCTTCCAAGTGCTCCAAAATGGATTTCTTGAGGATCCCCTCCATTATTGTCACAGGGATTGAGATAAGACTGATCGGTCTATAGTTCCCTGGATTGTCCTTCTTTCCTTTTTTAAAGACGGGCACTACATTTGCCTTTTCCCAGTCATTTTGGATCTCTCCCAGTCTCAAAGAGTCTTCAAAGATTATGTCCTAAAACTAATGGTATTTGCATTAAAAGCTGGGCATCAATCCTAAGCATTCTTTTGGCAGTGTAGGAGCCTGAAAGAAATATGGTGTTTCATTACAATGTAAAATTGGCTTCCATCAAGCATGATGTACAATTATAAAGATCTTAGCTATACATCTGGGCTGTGGTTACATTGGAGAGTTTTGTTGACAAATCTCATTAAGCATTTATACACAAAATAGGTGTTTTTGGCAGTGTGTCAACAAACCCAGCACTTTCACTAGCAATGTTCTGCCTCAAAACTTTAAGGCATAATGCTGCTGTCAACAGATTTCTATTGACAGAACAGCTGTGTAAACACCTCCAGGGGGCCTCTCACAACAATGGGCTGCCCTGTCTGCTGTGCTTCTGGGTGCTTGTTTTGTCCAGAGAGCAGCCAGGCAGTCTGGCTGCCCTGTCAACAGCATGGAGCGCTCTCCTGGTTTGCTTTTGTGTATATGCACAATCTGTCGAGAGAGGTTTTGTCAGGAAAACTCTCCTGACAGTGACTTCTGTCAACATATAGCTGTAGTGCAAATATAACCCTGGGTTACATCTATACTACAGAGTTATGTAGACAAAACTGGGGTTTTGTAGACAAAACTCATGGAATGTCTACACACAAAATAGACCAACAGATAATTTGGAGCATAAGCTTTTGTGGGTAAAGACCCACTTCATCACATGCATCTGATGAAGTGGGTCTTTGCCCATGAAAGCTTATGGTCCAAATTATCTGTTCGTCTATTTTGTGTGTAGACGTTCCCTGAATTCAGTAAGAACATAAGAACAACCATACTGGGTCAGATCAAAGGTCCATCTAGCTCAGTATCCCATCTTCCAACAGTGGCCAATGCCAAATTTCCCAGAGGGAGTGAACAGATCAGGTAATCAAGTGATTCCCCTTGGCATCCATTTCCAGCTTCTGACAAACAGAGACTAGGGACACCATTCTTGCCCATCCTGGCTAATAGCCATTGATGGACCTATGCTCCATGAATTTCTCTCTTTTTTCCTTCACAACATCCTCTGGCAAGGAGTTCCACAGGTTGACTGTTGCATGAAGAACTACTTCCTCCTGTTTGTTTTAAACTTGCTACCTATTAATTTCATTTGGTGACCCCTACTTCACTTATTATGCAGAACTTTGCTTTTTTCAGTTTTTCCATTTGCCACATTTATTTTTTTCAGGTAGCTTTAGAGCTATTTAGAAAAGTGAAGGTCTATAATTAAGAAACTATGATGGACAACTTAATAAGGGGCTTAGAGATCTCCATGCTGAGTAAAGATAAACTCTATTGGGTGGATAAAAATAATCAATACATCATTCAGAAAATGTCTTACAATTGATTACTACTTCAGGATAAAACCACAAAGCCTTGAAAAACAAAAATGAAAAACAAAAAATCCCCACCCCCCAAACAAACAAACAAGAAAACCAATCAGGGGAGTGGGGGGCAGGGGGAAGGAAAGAGAAAGGAGAAAAAAAAGAGGGGCGGAGATGCATACGCATATGCATCTGATGAAGCGGGTTTTTGCCCACCAAAGCTTATGCTCCAAAACATCTGTTAGTCTATAAAGTGCCACAGGACTTCTTGTTGTTTTTAAAAGGGCCTGTTTTTCAAACAGCGAGTACTCAACACTTTTTTTAGGAAAAAACAAAACAAAAACAAAAATCCCAGCTTCTTTGGAGAGTCTCAAGCTGGTCATCCAACATCATTACTTTATTCTGAAAAACTTAGCCTGCTGTGGGAATGTGCATATGGATTTAGGCACCTAACTAGGAACTCAAGACTGAGAACAGGACCTAACGCATCATTTGTGTATAATGATCTATTAGAGAAGTGTATAAATAAGTCACAGTGGCCATGTCTATGCTAGCCCGAAACTTCAAAATGGTGTGGGGGGTCTAGCTGCTGCGGTTTGGGACCGCAGGGGGGTCAGGCTGCGGGGTCAGCCGGGGGTCTGGCTGCAGCAAGTTGGGGCTACAGGGCTGGTGGGGGGATCAGACTACGGGGGTTGGAGCCGCTGGGATGGGGTAAGGCTCGTATTAGCGGGTGGAGTTCACTAGTCAAGTGAACTAAGGGAGGTATATGTGTCTCTCATTTAAGTGAGTATTTGTAAATAAAGTACTTGTTTAAAGAGGGATGAGTGTATATACAAATGAGGCATGTGATTTGCAAATGAGTGCCTCATTTGCAGTGTTGTGTGCCCTCATTTGCATGACCTTGCTGGCAGCAGCACGCCACACAGACATAACCTAAGAGACACGAGCCCAAAAAGCAAACAGAACCTGAGTTTTAATTTTCTACAAATCTCCTGATTTGCAAATCAAATCTCCCTGTTTTTGACTGTTTGGGGTTAGCAATAAGGCAGGAAGTGCAGCATGTATTTTTGACCAATGTGCACTGGATTTCCTATACATGCTTATTCTACAAAGATATCTGCTAACCTAAACCCATGCAGAGTCCTAGGCTAGGAAAAAGGTATCTACAAGAGGCATTCTCATAGCAGCACTAAGACTTTATTTGGTACTGTGCCTCCAGCAGAAGCCAGTTTCTGACACAGGAAAGTAAATCAGCCACCATGTGAGGGGACAGGGGTAAGAGAAATTCCTACCTGAGACCTGGGAGCTGTCAGCCTGTGACCTGAAGGATAAAATTCCATCAACCCTCATTAAAAAGGACATTGGTATGCTCCAGGCATTTTGAAAAATTTAATCACAACTATCAGCGAGGTAGCTGTGTTAGTCTGTATCTTCGAAAACCACAAGAAGTCCCGTGGCACCTTATAGACTAACAGATATTTTGGAGCATCAGCTTTCATGGCAAAGACCTGTTTCATCAGATGCATGAGTCATGAAGCAGGTCTTTGCCCACAAAAGCTTATGCTCCAAAATATCTGTTAGTCTATACGGTGCCACAGGACTTCTTTTGTTAATCACAGCTGTTAAATGTATTAAGAGTTCTCTCTATTTCCCTAGACAATGTATTGCACCTTCATTGAAGAATTCACATCGCTACCATTCTGCAAGCCATCAGTTTTCCAAGAATTAATTCCTGCACCTCCATCTTTTCCTCCTCTTCCCACAACACCTAGTAAATTACTTTCCAATCAACACATAAAGTTTTTGTTATGTGTGGGAAAGCGCAGCTGGGTTGAGCAAACCTACTGCAAGTCAGAGCTTGCAAAGTTAGCATTTAAATGGTCTAAGGCAGGGTTTCCAAACCTATGGGTCAGGACCCAAACATGAGTAGCAATTAGATTTGTTAAGGGTTACCAACAGCTCCAGAGCTGAATGTGACTCTTAAAGGTGCTATTTGCAGCTCCTTAACAGTGCCACATCCAGTAGCCCTCTCTTTCAGTAGAGAAGGAATCACGCATTACAAAGAGCTTCTCCACTTTTGATATTTGTAGCCATCCCAGGCAAGCCACTTAATACACTCTTGCAGTAAGTAATTTTTGCCTCCTCCCTTCCCCTCTTTTGCCCCTACTTCTGTTCTTCTAGCTGATTTGGCAGTTTACATTTTTTTTTTGTTTGTATCTTCCCCCAGCCTCTGAGTGTGACCCTCCCAGGACCCCAGTTGGAGCGTGACTCCCCCCCAGCCTCTAAGTGTGACTTTCCCAGCTCCCCAACCCCCCAACCCCTGAGTGTAACCCCCACCCCCCAAGTGTGACCCCCCCAGCCCCATAATCCCCCAGACCATAAGTATGACTCCCCAGCGCCCAACCCCACTAACCCTTCAGTTGACCACCCAGTCCCACCAGCCCAAGTGTGACTCCCCCCAGCCCCTGAATGTGACTCCCACCTGCCCCCCAGCCCCACTAGCCTTTGAGTGTGACCCCTGCAGCCCCTCCAGCCACTGAGTGTGGGGTTTAAGCTGGGGGAGCGGGGAGGAGCAGTTTAAGGATGAGGGTCTTTCCTCCACCACAACTCAGATCAACGATAATAATAAAATAATAATTAAATACAATGAACATAGTGTAATTATTTTATTATTATTAATGTATTTTTTCTTTTTCAAGAAATAACTACTATGAATACATAAACATAAAGGGGCACAATTTTTTTATGTTATTGCCTCAGGCACAAAATTAGTTACGGCACCGCCCACCCTCACCCTCTGTTTTTGAAGTGCCTTGGGTCACCAAGTCTTCCTGAATTATCAGAATGAGTCCCCTTCTGGAAAAGGTTAGGAACCATCGGTCTAAAGGGAGCCAAAGAAATCTCTGCTGCAGTAGTTGAATCTCTGCTTTGTATTGCTATAGCCTCAGGCATTGGATAGTGTAAAAAGGCAGGGTTGTTAATTAACAAGCATTAATGCACATTCATTTTTAATGCATTAATTCTTCCCTGCAATAATCACAGGCATTAATGTGTGTCCATTGACAGCCCTAATATTTATGAAAACAAAATGGAATTTATGCAAAATGTGATATTCTGAAGTGATTAGTGAGTGGGAATACATGTTAAAAATATAAAAAAGACCCATACAATCCATATCCAACTTGCAAGGTAATTTAAAAAGCCAGTTTGAAAAATTACTCTTCCAAAACTGCATCTCTTGCTCAAAAGCCTATGCAATGCTTTATTGTCACAGTCATTGTTGAAAATTTCCTTGCAAAAATTAACCATACAAAATTCAATTTCCATTTCAGTTACCTTCTTAGAGGAATCTTATAAACAGAATACAGATAAAGATTTAGAAGCTTGGTATTATGCCATGGAGAATGAAGGTGGTCAATGAATGAAAGGAAAAGCAATAAATATGATGATAACTCGGAGCAGCTTGCTGCACTAGTTTAACTGATGTTTACTTTTTGGATTTATACTGTGGAGATCAAATGATTAGATGAGATTATTGTGTTTTCTGACACAGATAACATTTAGTCTTAACCATTTAGCACTGTTATTTCAACTGCTGCTGTCACTGAATATGGTGTTTTGGAATAAAATGTTTGCAAACATAAGAGGATTACTCACCATGGCAGGAACCCTGTCCCCCCAGTTCCTCTGCATGAACAGTTTCTGACAACAGGAATCAACAGGAGTTTATGTTTGGCCAACAAGCACTTATAATCTTCCCTATTCCAGATGGGTTTGGAAGCCAGCCCACAAAACCAAGCTGCTTGCAACCTGTTCCAGTCTGGTTACTAGAGAGGGATATAAAATTAAGCTAATTTCAGAGCTCACATAATGAAGGAAATGCACTCTGGTGCTGAAGTATTAGAAATGACAAGGACTCTTGCTACAATGAGTTACCACATTCTCTACCTCTCCTCTGTACTAGGGTAATTGTAGATAAACAAATCACTTGCATTGTGTCTACATGACAGCCCTCTTTCGAAAGGCTAAAGTTCGAATTCTAGCCTTTTGAAAATGTGTGGCTACGCACAAAGAGTGGATTGAAGGTTCAATCTGCCTTTTCAAAAGGGAGCATCCACACAGCTCTGGGTGCTCTTTCAACAGAAGGGAGCCGGATGCACTGCTGACGGGGTCACATGGCTGCGAAGCCCTTCCAGGGCCTGCAGCCAGCCACTTCCTTAAAGGGCCCCTCCCAGGCACCTCTGGCCTGCATGAGCTGAGGCCTACCGAGCTGCCCCAACCAATGCAGAGCTCAGTGTACAACGTAATGGAGTCTGAGTGCTAGCTCCAGGCTTTGGATGCTGACATCAGACATCCTGTACTACAGCTGCTGGGCACTGACATCAAGGCCACCCTCACCTCCTCAGGTGGCCAAGATGCTCCCCAGGTCCGTGGAGTTCCTCCAGCCTGGATCCTGCCAGTGACCCCCCTGGGTGCCCTGGCACCTCTGAAGCCACCCATTAGCGCAGACTGGTGGGAGCAGCCATGCTGCGGCAGTGGGACAGTGCCAGATGGCTGTGGAACTCCCACATAAGCAGGTAGGCCTCCCAGGAGTTCTTCCACTGGCTCGTTCCAGCACTGAGGCACCAGGACACCAGCACGTGACCTGCTCTCCTCTGGAGAGGTGTGTCACAATTACTGTATGGAAGTTGGCCGCCCCAGACAGCAATTTGTCTGTGGAGCATCAGTTTGGTATCACAGAATCATAGAATCATAAAATTCTAGGGCTGGAAGGGACCTGAGGAGGCTATCTAGTCCAGCCCCCTGCCTAAAGCAGGATCAACCCCAAATAAATCATCCCAATCATGACTATGTCAAGCTGGGACTTAAAATCTCTAGGGATGGAGATTCTACCGCCTCTCTTTGTAACACATTCCAGTGCTTCATCACCCTCCTGGTGAAATAGTTTTTCCTAATATCGACTCCACACCTCTCCCACTGTAACTTCAGATCATTGCTCCTTGTTCTGCCATCTGTCACCACTGAGAACAGTCTCTCTCCATCCTCTTTAGAGCCCCCCCTTTCAGAAAATTAAAGACTGCTATCAAATCACCCCTCAGTCTTCTCTTCTGCAAATAAAAGAAGCCCAAATCTCTCAGCCTCTCCTCATAGGACATATGCTCCAGCCCCTTAATCATTTTGCTGCCCTCTGCTGGACCCTTCCCAATGCATCCACATCCTTTCTATACCACAGGGCCCAGAACTGGATGCAATACTCGAGATGAGGCCTCACCAGAGCCAAGTAGAGGGCAATAATAATTTCCCTAGATCTACTGGAAATGCTTCTCCTAATGCACCCTGATAAGCCATTAGCCTTCTTGGCTACAAGGGCATACTGTTGATTCAAATCCAGCCTCTCATCTACTGTAATCCCCAGGTCCTTTTTTGATGCACTGCTATTTAGCCAGTCAGTCCCCAGCTTGTAACAGTGCTTGTGACTCTTCCATCCCACTTGCAGGACTCTGCACTTGTCCTTGTTGAACCTCATCAAATGTCTTTTGGCCCAGTTCTCCAATATTTCTAGGTCACTGTGGCCCCTACCCCTACCCTCCAGTGTATCCAGCTGACCCTCTCGCTTGGTGTCATCTGCAAATTTGCTGAGGGTGCAATCCATCCCCTCAGCCAGGCCATTAATAAAGATGTTGAACAATAATGGCCCTAGAACTGGTCCTTGGGGCACTCCACTTGAAACTGACCACCAACCAGACATTGAGCCATTGACCACTATCCACTGGGCCCGTATGACAAGCCAGTTTTCTATCCACTTTACAGTCCATTTATTGAATTCATATTTCCTTAATTTATGGGCAAGAATAATGTGGGAGACTGTATCAAAAGCTTTGCTAAAGTGAAGGTATATCACATCCATTGACTTCCCCATGTTCACAGAGCCAGTTACCTCATCATAGAAGCCAATCAGATTGGTGAGGCATGACTTGCCCTTAGTGAATCCATGTTGACTACCCTTGATTACTTTCCCCTCTTCCAAATGCTCCACAGTGGATTCCTTGAGGATTGCCTCCATGATTTTTCCTGGGACTGAGGTGAGGCTGACAGTCTATAGATCCCTGGATTGTCCTTCTTTTCTTTTTTAAAGATGAGCACTACATTTGCTTCTTTCCACTCATCCAGGACCTCTCCTGATCTCCACAAGTTTTCAAAGATAATAGCCAAAGGCTCAGCAATGATATCTGCCAATTCTCTCAGTACCCTTGGATGCATTAAAATCAGATCCATGCATGTGTGTGCATCTAAATAGCTCTTAACCCCTTCCTTCCCCAACAAGGGCTGCCCACCTCCTTCCCATACTGCATTGACTAGGGCCATAGTCAGGAAGCTGACCTTGTCCATGAAGACCGAGGAAAAAAATGCACTGAGTACTTCAGCCTTTCCCACCTCATCTGTCATAAGGTTACCTCCCTCATCCTGTAAGGGCCCCATACCCTCCCTCATAACCCTCTTATTGTTAACGTGACTATAGATGTCCTTCTTGTTGCCCTTCACATTCCTTGCTAGCTGCAGTTCCAATTCTGCTTTCGCTTTCCTGATTACCCCCCCGGGCACTCTCCAGCCAAACTCTGTAATGAAGCCTCTACACGCTCCATGCCAGTCCCGAGACTGGATGAAGGAGGAGGGTTGGTCAGATGAGTGTCTATGCACCGACTGTTAAATGACAATACAAATGAAATCTGATGCCAGTACAACTAAATGATAAAAGATGCCAGCTCAGACGTCACCTGGATAAACAAGGTCCACGATACCAATTGAACGATCGGGGTTGGGTTCATAAATTGGCTACTGAAAGAAAATTACAACCAACACGTATGCTATCCATTGGAACATGGAACATCGAAACACTGGGGGCAACTGGAAAATCAGAGCAGCTTCAGAAGGAGATGGAGAGATACCGATGTGATATACTTGGACTGGCAGATATGCATTGGATGGCATCAGGACAGATATGCAGTTGTGAAGCCAGGAAATGAAATTAAGTATGAAGTAGGAGTCAGATTCCTTCTTAGCAAAACAGCTAGAAGAGCATTATTAGTATACAAACCGGCGAGTACAACAATGATGGTAGCGAGATTCAAAGCAAAACCATTTAACAATTCAGTCATTCAGGTGCATGCACCCACATTGGACAGTATGGAGGAAGAGACTGGGCTATTCTATAAAAACTTGATGAAGATAGTGGAGGAGATACTGAAGAAAGATGTGTTGATCATCGGAGATTGGAATGCAAAGGTTGGAACAGATAATGAAAGTTAGGAGAGAGTCATGGGAAGGTTTGGTTACGGAGAAATAAATGAACAAGGTGAGAAACTATTAGAGTTTGCTACAGAGCATGAGATGGTGGTCTGCAACATGAGATTCCAACAAAAGGACTGTAGGAAGTGGACATGGTGAACAAATGATGGGAAGTCCAAGAACATGATAGATATGATTTTGATAAGAAGATGGATAACATCAGTACAGCAGTGCCAAACTTTCCAAGGAGTGGATATAGACTCAGACCACAGTCTAGTGATTGCAAACATCAAGATAAAACTCAAAGGAAAGTATAAGACACATTTTAAGAAAAGAAGAGACATGGGAAGGCTAGGTGAGGAAGAAACAGGAAATGCATACAGGGCAGTGCTTGAAGAGAAGATTAAGAATATTACCACGGAGAGAGACCTAGATAAGAGAGTCAAAGGGATAGCCACTGCTGTAGAAGATGTGATTGAGCAGACTGTTACAGAAGAAGAGAAGATTAATAAGAAGTGGATTACTCAGGAGACACTGAAGTTGGTTCAAGAGAAAAGAGCATTGAAGATCAGAAGAGATGTTTCTGAGATGGTGGAACACCAATATAGGGTGAAATGCAATGAGGTAAGGAAAGCAGCCAGAAAGGATATGCAGCAATGATTAGAGGAGCAATGTGAAGATATAGAGAGGTATTATTGCGAATGGAAGACCAGGGAGGTGTATAAGACAATTAGGAATATTAATAGGAAATGGCAATCAAAGCAGACGGCAATCAAAGATGAGAACGAAGAAGTGCTCATGAACAGAAAGAAGATTGTACAGCGATGGACGAGATATTGCACCAACCTATACAAAGAACAGTTGGACCCGAGTGTCTCAGAGAGACTGATTGAAGAACTGAAAGAGCTATCTCCACCCACCATCGAGAGCGAGACCAACTATATCGAAGGAGGAAGTAGAAAAAACAGTGAAACGACTAAAGAAGAACAAGAGCCCTGGAAATAAGATCATGGGAGAGATGATCAAATATGGCGGAGAAAGCATGATTCAGGAAATACACCGAGTGTGTAATATAGCATGGAAAGAAGAGAAGGAACCTAAGGAATGGACAAGATCTGTGCTTGTGGCAATACACAAGAAAGGAAGTACACTGGAGTGCAAGAACTATAGAATGATTGCCCTAACGAGTCGTCTAGGCAAGGTGCTGATGATGATACTGACAGAGAGACTAAGGTCGCAGATAGAAGAACATATAGTAGATGAGTAAGAAGGGTTCAGAAAAGATAGAAGTACCATACAGCAGATATTGGCACTAAGACTGATAGTGGAGAAAGCTCAACGAAAGAACAAGAACATATACACTTGCTTTGTTGATTTTCAAAAGGCATTTGACAATATAGATCACAAAGTGGGCGGTGTTGGAGTCATATGGAGTAGATAGCAGACTGACACAGTTGTCGAAGGATATAAATGACAATGAGAGGCAGCGGCAAGAACATGTGGTGAGTTGGGAAGTTGGTTTAAAACTAGTAGAGGTACGAGACAAGGAGATCCAATATTGCCAAGTATCTTCATTGCACATCTGGAGAGAGTGATGGACAAGATCAAGGAAGAGGTAGAATGGGTATCTGTGCATGGGAAAAGAATTAACAACTTGAGGTTCGTGGATGATATAGTTATCATTGAGGAAGATGAGGAGAAGCTAGCGAAAATGGTGCAGGTGCTAAATGAAGAAGGGAAGTGGTATGGACTGATTATCAATATCGATAAAACAAAAACAATGGTATTTGGAAATAAGGATATAGGAAGAAAGATCAGTGTAGATGGTATTGAACTAGAAAATGTAGAGAAGTTCACATATCTGGGCAGCAACATAACGTATGATCTAAACTGTAAGAAGGAAATAGCGACTAGAATAGCGAAAGGAATAGCAAGTTTGAAGTTGATGGATAAGACCTGAAAAAGCAAAATGATTAGCTTAGGAATGAAGCTGAGCATCTTGGAAACGTGTTTATTCAGCAGCCTGTTGTACAGATGTGAGACATGGGTGATAACGAAAGATTCCAAAAGAAGAATATTGGCTTTCGAAAAGAGCTGTTCTCGAAAGATTCTGAGAATAGGATGGATGCAGAAGGTCACCAATGAGGAATTATATAGAAAAATACAGCTGAAAGAGAACCTGCTGCAGAAGATTATAAAACGGAAGCTACAACTATTTGGGCACATTTTCAAAATAATCGATGAACGAAAAATCAAGACCCTGATGTTTGGCATAATGGATGGTTTGAATAGGAGAGGCAAACCCCACAGAGAATGGATAGATGATATAGTAGGTTGGTGTGGAGCTAGTCTACAGAAACTAAGCCACTCTGCACTGGACAAGGAAAGATGGAAATAAATAGTGAGAGAGGCATCAGACACCAACAGGTGCTGAGCCCACGGTTATTGATGATGATCATGATGATTCTACAGCCATATATTTGTATTCCTCCTTACTCATCTGTAAGTTTCCACTTCTTATACACATCCTTTTTGAGTTTAAGCTCCCCAAGGATTTCCCTGGTAAGCCAAGCTGGTTGCCTACCATACTTGCTTTTCTTACTGAGTATCAGAATGGTTTGTTCCTGTGCCTTCCATAAGACCCCTTTAAAATACTGCCAGTTCTTCTGAACTCCTTTCCCCTTCATATTACCTTCTCACAGGATCCTGTCCATCAGTTCTCTCAGTTAGTCAAAGTTTGCTCTTCTGAAAGCAAGGTTCTGTGTTTTACTGCTCACCTTTCTTCCTTTGTCAGAATCCTGAAATCCACCATCTCATGATCACTGCAGCCCAGGTTGCCACCCACTTCTATTTCTCCTACTAGTTCTTCCCTGTTTGTGAACAGCAGGCCAAGCTGCACATGGCCCTTGGTCGGTTCCTTCAGCACTTGTACCAGGATGTTATCTCCAACATTCTCCAAAAACTTTCTGGATTGTTTGTGTGCTGCTGTATTGGTCTCCCAACAAAAGTCTGGATTATTAAAGTTTCCCATGCGAACCAGCACCTGTGATTTGGAAGCTTCTCTTAGGTGTCTGAAGAAATTCTTGTCTTCCTCATCTACCTGATCTGGTGGCCTAGAGCAGACATCAAACATTACATTGCCTCTGTTGCTTCTGCTTCTAAGCTTAACCCAAAGACACTCAACTGTCCCTTCTTCCTCCATAAACTGGAGCTCCGAATAATCATTGCTCACTCACATAAATCGCAACTCCTCCTCCCTTTCTCTCCTCCCTGTCCTTTCTGAACATTTTGTACCCTTTCATGACAGTGCTCCAGTTATGTGTCATCCCACCAAGTCTCTATTATTTCAATCACCTTATACTTCTCTGACTGTGCCATGGCCTCTAATTCCTCCTGTTTATTTCCTAGGCTTCTTGCATTCATGTACAAACACCTTTGAGAAGCTGATTGGCCTACTTTCTCTTTTCCAAAGAGTGGTCCTCCTTTGTTGTACCTTCTTCCTTCCCCACTTAACTCAGGGCTTGGGTCACTGTCCCCTGACAAACCTCATTTAAAGCTCTCCTCTCTAGGTTTGCAAGCCTGGCCTCAAAGATGTTCTCTCCTCTCTTCATTAGGTGGATACCATAATTTCCTAGCAATCCATTCTCTTGAAACAGAATCCCATCGTTGAAGAAACCAAAGCGCTCTCTCTGACACCACCTGTGCAACCATGCATTTATTTCCACGATTCGACGATCTCTACCTGGATCCCTTCCTTCATCAGGGAGGATGGATGAGAATACCACTTGCAGTGCATATTCTTTGATCTTCCTTCCTAGAGTGACATAATCCATAGTGATCCGCTCAAGTCATTCTTTGTTGTGTTGATGGTTCCCACCTGGAGAAGTAGGAACGGGTAATAATCCACAGGTATGATGATTTTTGAAGTCCCTCTGTCACATCCTGAATTCTAGTTTCTTATTAGTAGCAAACTGCCCAAGATTCCAGGTCTGGACAGCAGATGGATGACTCAGTCCCTCTCAGGAAGGAGTCCCTGACCACTACCACCCGTCTTCTTCTCTTGGAGGTGGGGGTCGTAGAACTGCCACCCCTAGGACTACTCATTCCATGCCTTTCAGCTAGTGGGGAATGGGCAAGGCTACCGTCGGGGCTCTCTTCATGGAGGTAAGCTAGGTCCCAGGTCACACTCATGCCACAGGGAGTGAGACAGGGGCTCCTGGGCAAGCGGATCCTTGGCAGCGGGGTGGGGAGCAGGGGCTGGGATGGGGTGGGGTGGGGTAGTGGCCGGGAGTGGGAGGGGGAGAGGAGCTGGTGGCTGGAAGGAGGTAGTGCAGGCAGAGGCTGGGGACTGGGGGGCTGGAAAATTCCAGCCATGCCCTCACTAGAGTGCACATCCTCCATCATGTGCAGATCATCTGCACAATCAATGTGCTGCTCCTCCAGGCTACGTCTACACGTGCACGCTACATCGACATAGCTTATTTTGATGTAGCGACATCGCAATAGGCTATTTCGATGAATAACGTCTACACATCCTCCAGGGCCGGCAACGTCGATGTTCAACTTCGACGTTGAGCAGCCCAACATCGAAATAGGCACAGCGAGGGAACGTCTACATGCCAAAGTAGCACACATCGAAATAGGGATGCCAGGCACAGGTGCAGACACGGTCACAGGGCGGAATAGCGCTTCCGGGGCAACAGCTAGCCGCTCCCTTAAAGGGCCCCTCCCAGACACATTCAGCCTGCACAGCACACGGTCTGAGGAGCCATAGGCACACAGACCCCGGGCGCCGCAGTCATGGACCCCCAGCAGCAGCAGCAGCAGCAGCCAGAGGTCCACCCAGCCCTCCCGGCAGGAGCAGGGCTTGCCCTGATCCATGCCATGCAGGAGGCAGCTGAGCACCTCCTTGCTACACCGGATGAGGAGCTGCCCCCAGGGCAGCAGGGCTCAACCCCTAACCCTGCAGCACCCCGCCCCGCCCCTGCCTCACACGCCGGCGGCTGTGGAGCTACCCCACCAGCACCGACTGGTGGGAGCGGCTGGTGCTTGGGGAGTGGGACGATGACCGCTGGCTCAGGAACTTCAGGATGAGCCAGCAGACATTTATGGAGCTGTGCCAGTGGCTCACCCCCGCACTCAGGCACCAGGACACGGCCATGCGGCGTGCCCTCACAGTGCAGAAATGGGTCGGCATCTCTGTCTGGAAGCTGGCCACTCCCGACAGCTACCGATCCGTGGGACAGCAGTTTGGTGTCGGCAAGGCCACCATCGGGGCTGTCCTCATGGAGGCAAGAGAACCCACGGGGGGAGGGGAGGGGAGGCCAGGGCGGGGGAGGGAAGAGGAGGGCAGGGCAGGGCAGGGCCATGCACACCCTGCTCACCCCTCATTGGTGCTGTCCCATGTGCTTTCTCTGCAGGTTGTGCGTGCCATCAACGCCATGCTCCTGCACAGGCTCGTGAGGCTGGGGGACCCAGATGCCACCATCGCGGCCTTTGCCACCCTGGGCTTCCCCAACTGCTTCGGGGCTCTGGATGGGACTCACATCCCCATCCGTGCCCCGCACCACAGTGGAGGACGATACCTGAATCGCAAGGGCTACCATTCTGTCGTCCTCCAGGCCTTGGTGGACAGCCGGGGACGTTTCCAGGACATTTATGTGGGCTGGCCTGGCAGCACCCACGACGCCCGGGTTTTCCGGAACTCGGGCCTGTGCCGCCGGCTGGAGGCAGGGACCTACATCCCCCAGTGGGAGATCCCTGTGGGGGACACCACCATGCCCTTCTGCGTCATCGCAGATGCGGCATACCCCCTCCGCCCGTGGCTCATGCACCCGTACACGGGCCATCTCTCCGCTAGCCAGGAGTGCTTCAACGAGCGCCTGAACCATGCGCACCAGGTGGTGGAGCGCTCATTTGGCCGCCTGAAGGGACGCTGGAGATGTTTCCTGACCCGCCTGGATGCAGGCCCCAACAACATCCCCCAGATTGTGGGTGCCTGCTGCGCCCTGCACAATTTGGTGGAGAGCAAGGGGGACACCTTTTTCCAGGGCTGGGCTGCGGAGGCCAGCAGGGCAGACGTCCAGCCACCTGCTGCCCCTAGTCGGCAGGTGGACCCCGAAGGGACCCGGGTCCGGGAGGCCCTGAGGGCCCACTTCAATGATGAGGCCGCGGGGTGAACTCTGCCCAGGCCCCCCACTGCCCGCCCCTTCCTCCACCACACTCCTGCCCCAACGCCCACACCATGGAGCACCCCACCGCACCCCCCCTCCCACTTTTCCTGGACAAATGACAGCATGCACTTGTGGCTGAACTTAAACTTCTTTTTCTTTCAGAACTTTTTTTTTTAACTGTAAATATATGAAACAAGAACAAACTATACACAAACATGTGGAAACAAACTAATATGTACAAATAAAACAATACTAAGAAACAAGTGTCCTCATTAATAAAAAGAAAACCAGGGAGGATAAAGGGGAGAACCATTTACATGGGGGGGAACGGGGCAAATGGGAGGCACCAAATAATAAGTTTAAACTATATACGGGGGGGGGCCACGTCCCGGGCCCCTCGCCCCTATAGTCCGGCACTGGGCGTGGCCGGCCGGGAGCCCCGCCGCGGTCGCAGCCCTGTCCGGGGCTGGCTGGGGGCAGGCCGGACCGGAAGATATGCCCGGCGAGTCTCAGGTGGCTCCAGGGGTCCCTCGGCGCTCCAGCCCTCGGCGGTGGGTGGCGGGGCGACGGCGGACGGGACGGCGACGGGCGGAGCAGCTGGTGGTGCGGCTGGTGGAGCAGGCACGGCGGGCACTGCAGTGGCCGGCGCGGCATGGGGGGCCAGGTAGTCCACCAGGTGGTTAAAAGTCTCCATGTAGGCCCCCCATGCCTCTTGGCACCAGGCCAGCGCCCGCTCCTGCAGCTGCAGGTGCTGCTCCGCGACCTGCAGCTGCCGTCGGTGGATGGCCAGCAGCTGGGGGTCCGTCGCTGTCGGCTGGTGGTGGTGCGGGGTCCGCCGTCTAGCCCGCCGTGGGGCCGGTTGGTCCTCGGCCAAGGGGCTTGCCTGGAGCGATGGTCCCGGAGGGCTCTCCGGGACCACTGAGGCCTCACTGGCGCTCTCTTCTGGTCCTTCTGATGGTGCAGGTGCGGGACACAGGAGAGGAGGGGGGGAAGAAGAATGGAGACAGGTGTTAGTGTGGGCCCCGAGCCGTGGCCTTTGTCCCCCCAGCCCTGTGCTGCAGGTTCCCCATCCCCTGTGAGATGCTGCTGTGATGGATGGGGTTCAGGGGTTCCCCTGCCCTGCACCCCGTCCCCTGGTGGGAGCGACTGTCACTTCACCCCGCAGGGTCTGACAGCAGGAGCGGTTTCTTAGGCCACAGATGCCCAGTTTCTCCCAGGAGTGACAGCACCAGCTGTCGGAAGAGACAGTCCTTCCAACCCGTCGTGGGGAGAAGACCCCAAGGGGGGCCCCTGTGGGATGCAGCTTTCCCCCTCCTCAGGCTGGCTGCCTTCCAGCTCTCCCTTCCCCTAGCCTCTACCTGTGGCCCCCGCCCTCCCCCGCCAATTCCAAGCCAGCTCGGCTCCTCCCTCCTCTTTGTTCAAGGCAGAGGTGTCACCTGCCAGCTGTAGCCCCAGGATCATCCTTTGCCCCTGGGAGCTATTCGGCTCTTGTTGCTCATATGTAGCCTGAGTCTCCCTTTTGCACTCCCCCCACTCCATCACATGCTGCTGCTGCTGCTGCGGGGTGTCCCACCCCCTCCTCCCGGGGGCCCCTCGAGTTTCCGCTCCCCCCTGGCCTGGGGATGGGGCATGGCACTGTCGTGCGGGGTGGGGGGGGGGCAGGGGCTGATGCACTGCTGTGAGGGCCATGGCCCTGCTGTCCTTGGGGCCATGGCCATGTGAGCATGTGGGGGGCCCTGGACACATATCTATTACCCCCTGCCCCTCAAGCCCAGGGGTGTACACCAGAGGGGGGTACCTACCTGTCGGTCCGCTCCCACAGTCTGGAGATCCCCGGGGGGCAGAGGCCCAGCTGCTGCTCCGGGATGGCAGGAGGAGGATCTGCAGCCCGGATTCTGCAGAGGAGGAGCCCCCCTCCTCCTCCTCCTCCTCCTCCTGCCGCGATGTCCCGGGAGTGGGCTCCGGGGGGGGCCCCCGGGGTGCGGGGCTTACCTCCGGGGCGGACTCCGGCTGCAGGGCCTGCTGGGGCTCGTCAGCCGAGGTATCAAGGGTGGCCAGAGGGGAGGAGGTGTGCCGGGGGCCCAGGATGTTCCTGAGCTCCCTGTAAAAGGGGCAAGTGATGGGGGCGGCCCCAGATCGGCTGGCCGCATCCCGGGCCCAGGAGTAACCCTGCCGCAGCTCCTTCACCTTACTCCTGACGTGATCAGGAGTGCGGGCAGGGTGACCCCGGGCAGCCAGGCCGTCAGCCAGCCGAGCGAACACATCCGCGTTCCGCCTCTTGCTCCCCATTACCTGGAGCACCTCCTCCTCCCTCCAGAGCCCCAGCAGGTCCCGCAGCTCGGCCTCCATCCAGGAGGGGCCCCGCTGCCGCTTGCCAGCCTGGCTGCCCTTCTGGCTGGGCTGGCTGCCCTGGCTCCCCTTGGGGGGGGTCCCCTGGGGGGGCTGGGGGGGCTGCCGGGCAGCCATCGCAGCTGGGTGGGTGGCTGTGCTGGCTGAGGGACGTGCAGGCTGGCCGCGTGTCTGGGCTGCCGCCTGCACGTTCCCTGAGCTTCCTGCACAGGAAGGGAGGGGGAGGGGACCTTTAAGGGGCCACTCCATGCGGCCACCATTGAGCTGAGGGGCTGGAGAGAGCATCTCTCAACCCCTCAGCTGATGGCCGCCATGGAGGACCCGGCAATTTCGACGTTGCGGGATGCGCAACGACTACACGGTCCCTACTTCGACGTTGAAAGTCGAAGTAGGGCGCTATTCCTATCCCCTCATGGGGTTAGCGACTTCGACGTCTCACCGCCTAACGTCGAAGTTAACTTCGAAATAGCGCCCAACACGTGTAGCCGTGACGGGCGCTATTTCAAAGTTAGTGCCGCTACTTCAAAGTAGCGTGCACGTGTAGACACAGCTCCAGAGTCATCTAGGTCAGGGACCTGGATGCAACCATCAGGGGATTCAAAGCACTCAGCTTCCCAAACTGCTTTGGCACCCTGGATGGGACGCACATTCCCATGTGTGCCCTGGCACATGGCACCAGCCACTATATTGACAGAAAGGGCTACCACTTAGTAGTCCTCCAGTCCCTGGTGGATCCCAAAGGTCGCTTCATAGAGTTGTATATGGGCTGGGCTAGGTGGGCGGACACATGATACCCGTGTGTTCTGGAATTCTGGTCTGTGCCGGCATATCTACATCCTCCCACAGGAGCTCCCAGTCAGCAACGTCACCATGCCACTCTACATGGTGGTGGATGTCACCTATCCCCTGCAGCCATGGCTCATGAGGCCCTATACTGGCCACCTCCACCCAGCCCAGGAGGTCTTCAACACCTACGTCAACCAGGTTTGCAATGTGGTTGAGTGGATCTTTGGGAGCCTGAAGGGCTGGTGGCGATGCCTTCTCTCACACCTGAAGGTTGGGATGTGGAATGTGCTGCAGGTGGTCGGTGCATGCTGCAGCCTCCAGAACACTGTAGAGGGAAAGGGAGATACCTTCATCCAGGGGTGGGCTGGCCACTGCCCCCAGTCGCCAGGCCAACCGTGAAGGGGTCCACATCAGAGAGGCCCTCCATGAGAGCTTCATTCACGGGCTCCACTGACTTCCTTGCACAGCCACCCCTAGTGCTGAGGCCATGGGCGAGGCAGCCAAAGGCTGTGATGTTGTGCCGCTTTACCCTTATATCCCAGAGAACCTCCTCCTCCTCCTTCCAAAGTCCCAGGAGGTCTCTCAGTTCTGGCTCTGTCCAGGAGGGAGCCTTTTTTGTTTCTCTGGTGCCAGCTTCTACAAGCCCTGTGAGGACTCTGAGGAGGGTGCCATGGGGCTCCTGTGCTGGGCGGCTGCTCGCCATTCCTTTTTTTTTTTGTTTTTCAGTTTTGGGATGGGTGCAAGGGCGTGATGAGAGCAGCTTTTGGCTGTGCTGCAAGTGCGTCCTCAGCTTCCTGCCACAGGGTTTCTGCGTCTGTACAGCTTTAAAAGCGGCCAGATGCAGAAATCATAGAGTTTTGCTGGTGTAGGACAGGGTGTCTCCATGTTCCAGCAAGCCAGTGCTGTGGAGCACTCCTCTTCTGAAAGAGTGGCCCATGGAGCATCTATGTGTGTCTTCTTTTGAAAGAGCATTTCGAAAGTGGCACTCTTCCTAATATGAGATTGGAGTAGGGATTTCAAAATCTGCTTCACATTTCTCCAATTTTCTTTCAAAGAACACATTGTACATGTAGACGCTGCTCATATTCTTTTGAAAGAGGGCTGGAAATTTTGAATTTATTTGCACATGTAGATGCAGCATTACTGTTTTAGGGAAGAATAAAATAACTATATAGTCTCAGAGCCTACTTTATTAGCTATCAGGAGAAGAAATACTTGGACCCCAAAATGGTTCCTAAACATCTTCCAATACCATAGAATCATAGATTAAAGTTGAAGGAGACCTCAGGAGGCCATCAAGTTAAGCGTCCTGCTCAAAGCAGGACCAACCCTACTAAATCATTCCAGACAGGGGTTTGTCAAGCCATGGCATAAAAATTTGGAAAGATGGAGGAGATTCCACCACCTCCTTAGGTAACCCATTCCAGTATTTCACCACTCTCCTAGTGAAATAGTTTTTCCTAGAAGCCAAAAGTAACCTCATATATCTGAAGAGCTTCACTAACTAACAAACAAGTACAGGTCATGTTCAAATCGATCATAAAGCCTGCTCTCTTGCAAGCTATTATATTCCTCTTACAAGTGGTGAAAGCAATGAGAGTTTGAGGCATCAGCTTCTCACAGGATGTACTTGATCCTTTTAAGAACAAGCCCACAATGAGCAAAAGGAGGCTGTCTTTGAAGGTCATAAGCATCTCATTGTAAAAAAGCCTACAATAACAGATTGTAGAAATGTAGTGCTCCAATCTAACCCATGAGAATCATAGAAGGAAAGTCTGTTATGCTTTCAAAGCTTCCACTGATCATTTAATTATACTGATATTATAAGGTCAAAGCAAAAAAGCAGTCCAGTAGCCAAGTATGCAAAAGAGGTTTGAACCGGGATGGGAATTTTTTAGGTTATTATAGGGGCTCTTTCGCAGACTTGGCTTAATCTAATTCTTGACTTCCCCTCCCTTCTGCCCCTCTACTCTCTGATTTGCTCACCTTGATAATATTTTTCTGATTTGTCAACCTTGATTACTATTTTTGGTTCTCTGTGCCTTAAATATTGAGTCTGTTCTGGTATGGCTATGATCTGAAGAAGTGGGTCTGTCCCACAAAAGCTCATCACCTAATAAATTATTTTGTTAGTCTTTAAAGTGCTACTGGAGTGCTTTTTTTTGTTTTGATAGTATATGGACTAGCATGGCTTTCTCTCTGTTGATGTTATAAGGGTGGTAGTAGGAGTCTACTGAGGAATTTTCATATTGAAGGGTTTGTTTTACATTTAAAGCTAGCTTGGAAATTGAAAACTGCCCGTGAGAGGTAAGAATTGACTCCTAGGAAGGGAAGGCCATGTCTTTATTCTTTAGACATAGGGTGGTTCTCTGTCTGATCCAAGAGTTTACAGAGGCCAGTCGAAAGACAGGGCAACATTCCAGGAAATATTTTAATTCATACTTTTTGAATTATTGTAAAGGGAAGTCTGATTTTGATCCACAGTTAGTGAAATTCTGATCACTGGCATTTGAAATTCAGGTACAATTGGAGACAGATCCTTGACGGATTCCCATCAGTTTACTTTATGTTGAGGCAAACCAAGAACCTCTGGGTAATGAGTATCTACCAGCCTCTGACACACTGACTGTCTTCTGTTGCAATGTGCAGTCAGAAAACAGACATCATGGTCCTAGTTCAACAGAGAACCTAAGCATGTATTTATGTACTTTTCTGAATCAGGGCCTCGGGCAGCAATTTTTCTGGGTAGGCTTTGTGTATGCTACACAGCTTTAGAGACATGGTCGTATCAACACTTCCACCCACCGTGAATGATGTTCATGTTTTTGACTGGAGAGCACTTCTGCCGACAACAACCCATTGACAGTGCTCCTTGCTGCGATGAAACTTGTATCTTTTAGTGCGGCTTTGTTAAGCACCCAGGAACAATAAAAGTTTTGTTCTTCAACTGGGAATGTAGACAAAGCCTTAGTTTCAAATCACACCTTCCTTTCAGTCTTTGTCTTAAAGAAGAAGGCATTAACGTTTTTAGTTGTTTTAATCAAGAGTATAGGGTCATGATACATGCTGAGCTTGCTTCCTGTCTGTACAAGAATGCTGGACTATAAAACTATAAATCCAAACAGCCTAACCAGTATGTTGGGAAAATCAAGTATTACACCAACGGTAAGATTCCATTTTCTGATTTTCTTATCCTTATTAAAAAGAATAAAGCTGCTAATTATGGTGATCTTAGTCCAAAGATCTTCCAATTCTGAGCAACACAATAAAACCTGCTTTAATAGATGGACCTAGTTTCTGTAAGCACTACTTATATTTAAACAAACGTGTTCTGGACAGCAATCAACTTTGTACTGGCACTGACATCGGAACACATGAACTCTCCAATGGCAGGGCCACTGATGGGAGAAGGAAAGGAGGCAGTTACCCTGGGGCCCAGTGATTTACAAGGACTAGGGACTCTGGGCTATTTAAACTGCCTCGAGAGCCCACCTGTGCACCTCAGTCTGGGCAGCATGAAGGCCTAGGGGAGGGGGCAGGGAGGAGGCACATTGCAGTCCTGGTAGCTCTGAGGGCTGGTTGCTCCTAGCCATGCTCCTTCTACCTGAGGCCCTCTCCCTTGGACCCCTTCCACATACATTCCCCAGGCCCTGGTGACGTCTGTCACCAGCCCTTCTCCCACATGCAGATTATACTCATAAACTTTGTTGACATTATACAAACAAGCATAATAACTTGTCTCAGTCTTCATCATGAATACTGCTTTCTGATCCTGACTGGCAACACAGAAATCGGCAGAGTTAATCTAAGTTTTTATGTGGTGCCTTTCATGATGATATTCAAGTGCCTTACAAAATATAACCCATGAGTGGTCTGCACAGAGACCACTCCCACTCTGCAGAAGTTAATAAGATCTCTCACCTTTTTCTCTCATTGTCATTTTGTTTTGCAGTTCCTCCACTTGTAAGAGTGACAGCCTCGTTCATATTTAAAACGAAATGAAAACAATTGAAGTGCATATGTTCAATTGCACTATTTAATATTTGCAAGACCGCGGGTAACAAGTACTCCAGAAATGACTTTCAGGAGGCAAATACCCACGTATATATAGAAAATAGCAAAACGAGGTAAATTCTGCCCTCTTACACCCGTGAAATGGCACTGCCACCCAGGTTACTCTGTTTTAAGTAACGGGGAAAAGACTACATTCCCAAGAGTTTTACATCTCAGGCTGCATCTACACATACCTCCTCCTCTGAAAGGGGCATGGTAATGAGCAGCCTGGAAGATGCTAATAAGGCACAGATGTAAATTTCCCATGCCTCATTAGTGTATGGTCACTTGATTCGGAGTCCAGAAAAGCTCTTCTGGACTCCAAAATAGCCACCTAGACACACAGCCCACGGGGATCTCCCAGAAGGAAACCCTCCTTCTGGAAGCTCCCTCTTCCTCAAAATTTTGAAGAGGAAGGAGAATGTGTAGACACAGCCTCAGAGAATGTGCTGCTTCCTTAAAGGTGCCATTCAAATGACTAGCATAAATTAACTCACAGTGGCTACGTCTACACATGCCCCAAACTTCGAAATGGCCACGCAAATGGCCATTTCGAAGTTTACTAATGAAGCACTGAAATGCATATTCAGCGCTTCATTAGCATGCAGGCGGCCGCGGCACTTCGAAATTGACGTGCCTCGCCACCGCGCGTCTTGTCCAGACGGGGCTCCTTTTCGAAAGGACCCCGCCTACTTTGAAGTCCCCTTATTCCCATGAGCTGATGGGAATAAGGGGACTTCGAAGTAGGCGGGGTCCTTTCGAAAAGGAGCCCTGTCTGGACGAGCCGTGCGGCGGCGAGGCGCGTCAATTTCAAAGTGCCGCGGCCGCCCACATGCTAATGAAGCGCTGAATATGCATTTCAGCGCTTCATTAGTAAACTTCGAAATGGCCATTTGCGTGGCCATTTCAAAGTTTGGGGCACGTGTAGACATAGCCAGTGACAGAAATGTATGGCCCTATGGATATGTGAACCTCTATGGCATCATAAAGCATAGCCAGCCATGTAATGATGAAACCTCACGCAAAACTGAATATAAACCAAATACTGTAATTTTGTTTGCTATGAGGAAAAAAAATGTTTTGAATGCAGAGAATTAACACTAGATGGCACATGAGCCCGTGAAATGTGTATTAAAGCATAAGAGCTTTGGTGGAAAGAGATGCACAAAGTGGATGAGGTAATAATTTTTTTTAAGGCAACCACTCTTGAGAGAGACAAGCTTTTAAGTTCACATGGACTTGAAGAGCTCTCTCTAACTTGTCTCTGTCTCTAACAGAAGTTGGTCCAATAAAAGATATGTTTCAGTGGTAAACTGTGCACTTGGGTGGCCACAAAAAAGAGATTCAGGTGCCAATCAGCTGATTAGAAGATCCTCTACAGCCAGCAGCATGTGTTTCTGTTGGTGCACACCAGCACATACCTTAGTGCATGTAACAAAATTTATTCTGCACATGGATGGAAAGAACAATAGGGAACAGAGTTATCCATCTGCCATCTAGACCTGGAACCTCAGGAAGTTTGCTCCTTACCAGGACCTAGAATCCAGGATGTGACAGAGTCTTACAAAACCCATCAAACCTTCAGATTACTAACCCTTCCTACTTCTCCATGTAGAACTAATGATACAGCCAAGAATAACCTTGAGCAGGTCACGCCAGACTATATAGCCCTGGGAATGAACATCAAAGAATGTGGAGCACATGTGTTCTCATCCATCCTCCTTGTATAAGGAATGAGCCCAGGTAGGGATGGTCAAATCGTGGAAGTAAATACCTGGTTGTGTAAGTGGTGTTGGGAACACGTCTTTGGTTTCTTGGAGCATGGGATTCTGTTTCTAGCACAAGGATTGCTGGAAGAGAAAGAAAGAGCATCTTCATGGGCAGGCTTGCAAACCTAGTGAAGAGGGTAGGTTTGTTGGGGGACAGTGACACAAGTCCTGAGGTAAGTGAGGTAGGAGGAAGGAACAACAAAGGAGAGTCCCTGATCTGAAAGGAGAAAGTATGTAAATCAGATAATTATAGAGGTGTTGTACATGAATGCAAGAAGCCTGGGAAACAACCAGGAACAATTAGAAGCCCTGGCACAGTCAAAGAAGTATGAGGTGATTGGAAGAATGGCAACTTGGTGGGATGACTCACATAACTGGAGCACTGTCATGGAAGGGTAGAAACTGTTCAGGAAGGACAGGCAGGGGAGAAAAGGAGGTGCAGTTGTGCTGTATGTAACAGAGCTGTGTGACTGCTCAGAGCTCCAGTATGTGGCGGGAGAAAAGACAGCGGAGAGTCTTTGGGTTAAACTTAGAGGCAGAAGCAACAGAGGTGATATTGTAGCTGGTGTCTGCTATAGACCACCAGATCAGGTGGGCAAGGTAGTCAAGGATTTTTTTCAGACAACTAAGAGAAGCTTCCAGACCACAGGCCTTGGTTCTCATGGGAGAGTTTAATCACCCTGACATTTGTTGGGAGACCAATACAGCAGCACACAAACAATCCAGGAAGTTTTTGGAGAATGTTGGGGATACCTTCTTGGTACCAGTGCTGAAGAAACCAACCAGGGGACGTGCGCAACTTGACTTGCTGCTCACAAACAAGGGAAGGAATTAGTAGGAGAAGTAGAAGTGGGTGGCAACCTGTGCTGCAGCATTCATGAGATGGTGGATTTCAGGATTCTGACAACAGAAGAAAAGATAGCAACAAAACACAGATCCTGGACTTCAGAAAATCAGACTTTGACTCCCTCAGAGTGATTGGCAGGATCCCCTGGGAAGCTAATATGAAAGAGAAAGGAGTTCAGGAGAATTGGCAGGAGTTTAAAGAAACCTTACTGAAGGCACAGAAACAAACCATCCTGATGCACGGTAAGAAAGTGAATATGGTAGGCATGGCTTGGCTTACCAGGGAAGTCATTGATGAGCTTAAACTCAAAAAAGACACATATAAGAAGGGGAAACTTGGACAGATGACTAAGGAAGAGTATAAATATTGCTGGAAAATGCAGGGAAGTAATCAGGAAGGTGAAAGCAGAATGGGAACTGCAGTAAGCACGGAATGTGAATGGTGACATGAAACGTTTCTACAAGCATGTCTTGGTTCACTGGCACTGGCTCGAGGACTATGGTGAGGGTCCCCATGCCCTCAGTCTCCTCCAGCTGCCCCTCACCATGGTCACCCTTCTCCTCTGCTGTGTCATCAGCTTGGATCACGAGGAAGGTGTTGAGACCTGAGTCTAGCATCCAACTGTTGTGGCAACGTTTTCCCCTTCCAGGATCTGGTGGTGCACCCAGTAGTAGGGGCAGGTCTGAGGTTCTGCTCCCGAGCATGCAATGCTGTCTTGGGCCCAGGTGTAACCCTGCCACAGCTCCTTCGCCTTGGAGTAGACCTGGTCCATGGTATGGCATGTCTGTGAAGGTGTCAGCCATGTGACTGCAGGTCTCCCCATTCCTTCTTTTGGCCCACAGGTCTTGCAGGATCTCCTCTTCCTCCGCCCATATCTCTAGGATGGCCTGTATCTCAGGCCCAGACCAGAAGGGTGCCCACCTCTTTGATCCCCTGGGCAGGTTCCAGGACCCTGGGACTACTACTTGGAAGGGCCTGGGGCATAGATCACTGATTGCTGTGGACAGGGTGCTCACCAGGACACCTGAGTGTCATCCCTGAGGCCTCTTCACTTGACAGAAGACCCTCCATTTTGTCCACACATGCCTTCTGTCAAGAGATCTCTCTCAGACGAGGTGTTTTTCCTCACGGTGAGAGGGATACATCTGTCTACAAAACTCCTTAGTTTTGTCAACTTACTGTTGACAGAATGTGCTTGCAATGTCTCTGTGGCCTGGTAACAGCCGTTTTCTTGACAAAACCCTGCAGTCTAGACATAGCCCTGGAGAGGTAGTACAATCTCCATCCCTAGAGGTTTTTAAGTCCCAGCTGGACAAAGTCCTGGCTAGGATGATTGAGTTGGGGTTGATCCTGCTTTGGCCAGGGGGCTGCATTTGATGACCTCCTGAGGTCCCTTCCAGCACTAGTTCTATGATTCTATGAACACTGCTCGCCCACCTTGTCTTTATATTATACATAGGCAGAAACTGCTGTAGAACTCTACCCACTCTAATAGTTTAATATAGAACAAATGCTATATTTCAATCAATGTTCCTTGTTATATTCATGAAACATTGGATGGCACTAAAAACAGTTTTGTAACCACAGGAGAGCTGTAAACAATGGCTATATTTTGCCTTGGCATTTCAATAAACAAATCTTCAATTAGCCGATTTAATGATCAGTGCAGTAAATGTACTACAGTTTCTTTTAATGCTCACAACAGAACCATAACTCTCCATTTAGGGTTCAGAACTAACATCTGTCTTATGTATTTCAAGATGAGGGAAAGTTCACATCTCTCAAACTCATGATTTCATGCTCTTGAGCTTGTTGTTGATCTAGAAATCTAATCTAATCTAGAGAACTATTTTTTTATTACATGCATATTGAAAGGCCAATTCAGTCTTTCTAGCCAGTCTCATGGCCTGTCCTCACCACCTTTAGAAACCTGCAATTAGCCTGAACCACATGAACTGGGGTCACAGGGCTCAGACTAAAGGCCCGTTAGCCACCAGTGTAAACATTAAGGGCCAGGATGCAGCCCAGTCCCTGGGCCCTCCCAATTCACAGGGTCCTATACCCTGAGCTGCAGCCGTGAGCCCTCAAGTCTACACTGCAGTTAGGCAGCCCCTTTCCCAAATCCCATGAGCCTGAGTCAGTGGTCACAAGCCTGCTGTGGCTGTCTAACAGCCATATAGACATACTATAAGTCAAATAATCAAGCTTCAGAGCCATTTATTCACAGTCTCCTACTGATACTGCATGTAATGCACATTTTTCATAGTGATATTTAAGTTATTTTAATACCAGGCTATCAAGAAGCAAGAAATACTGCATCCTTAGTGATATTTTGTCAATCCAAATCAAATTCATTCACTTGTTCCTTGGCAGACAAATCTGAAATACACTGCTCTATTTAATGCACATGTAAAAAAAAATGTCTGCTGACAACTTTCCTCCCTTAAGTTTAGCATGTTATTTTGGAAGACTTTCTGCTAGCGGGGAATTATTTACACATCAATCCCTACAACACACTGATTATCCTTTAGTCTTCTGGTTTCATGAACTTTTGTTTAGTTAACATCCAGTTCACTGAGGCTACATCTACACTAGAAGCATCTGTCTACAGAAGTTACTGTCAGAAGAGATGTTCCGACAAAAATTCCTTTGACAGATTGTGTCTACGCATAAAAGCGGATTGATTTTTTTCATCCACTTTATTAACAAAAAGGCCCCTAGGAGGGCCTACACAGCTTTTTTGTCAACAGTTTCTGTCAGCAAAAATGCATTTCGTGTGTAGACATTCCACAAGTTTTGTCTAGTGTAGATGTAGTCCGGGAGCTTTCAGCTCACCAATCGGGCAACCGCCACCCTCCATGTTCCCTTAGATGCTCCCCAGAATGTGACACACAAGAAAAAAAAACTGACCCCCCCACCCTAATTAAGTCTGGTTTGAGGATGATTTAATAGCAGGGTTGACTTCTGAAAGGCTAGATCTTAGCCAGTTTCAGGCCTTCTCACCAGTAAAAAGTAATCTCACTAAACTTACTTATTAAAAGAAGAGTAAAATGCTCTGGTGATTCTATAGAAGCAGCATGCAGACCTGGGACTTCAAACTCAACACACAAGAGCTTGAAGACTATTTGAACCTGAGATTTCAGCACTGTGCAAATCAAGTACAGACCCATTAGTCCTCCGAAATATTTCCTCTTCCACATATTGCATGTTTCCATGTTTTGTATTTATTTGTTTTAAAGTACAGAGGAGGATACAATATTAAACTTACAAATGTTTACACAAAAAAGACTTGACCAGTCCATTACAATGTATGAGTTACCTCAGCCAAGCGGCTGGACCCAGGAAACTGACAGCATTGCTGCCTCTGGCTCAGAGTGCAGGGCTGAGGGAACTGTGGGATAGGTTCCCACAATGCACTGCTGCAACAGTCGATGTTTGGTGATTTCAGAGTGGAAGCACTGTGTCGAATTTGTTAGGAGCCTGTGGGAAGTGACATACAAAAACCTGTAGGAGAACACTTCAATCTCCCTGAACACTCAGTAATGGATTTAAAAGTAGCAGTCCTACAACAAAAAAAGTTTCAAAAATAAAATGGAAAGAGAAATTTCTGAGCTGCAATTTGTTTGCAAATTTGACTCCATCAACCAAGGATTGAACAGAGATTGGGAGCAGTTGGCCCCTTACAAAAGCAGCTTCTCTGCTCCTGATGTTCACACCTCCACGTTAGCATCTGACAATGGGCCATATCCCCCTGATGAACTGACTTGTTTTCTCCTTTCTTGATGTTCACTACTCCACATTAACTGCCAATAATGGGCCATTTCCACCCTGACTGGATAGACCTTGTCAGCTCTGGCTCTCCCCTTGACTGAGACCCCCTCTTTAAATCCTCCTCTGAAACCCCTCAACTCATGCATCTGACGAAGTGGGTCTTTGCCTATGAAAGAATATCAGAGGGGCAGCTATGTTAGTCTGTATCCACAAAAACAATGAGAAGTCCTGTGACACCTTATAGACTATAGTTCTGTCGGAGTAAGGGAATGTCAAAGCGGGGCACTTATTTCGAAGCAGCCCCCATCTTCACTATCAATCTGCAATTCGAAATCTGTGCGTGTGACCACCAGTATGCTAATGAGGCACTGAATATGCACATTAGTGCCTCATTAGCCTGGTTTGAATTGGCTCATTACTGCGGCACCTTTGCCAGGAGAATGGTAGTGTAGCAGCAGCCTCAGTCACAGCCACTGCTACTGAAATGCACTTGCATCTCAGCCAAGCCCGTGTGCAGATCTGTGACTAAAGCCTCCCAGAAATCACCGCCACTCATCCATCATCACTGGGCTTTGTGCAGGTGTCAATCTTTAGAAGCCTACATGTGAAATCTTTTACCATGGTAAAACCGATGCATAGACGGTGACCTTACAAGACTTGACAGGAAGAAAACCCTGACCCAGTGGGAAGGAGATCCATGACAATCAAAGGCCTCCCTCCTGCTGCAGCCCTCGCCCACCTTCACAACTGCAGAGTACTAAAAAGTCCTCTATATGTGCCTGGTGCATCACTGGGGTCTTGTGACGTTTGGACTGCAGTTATTCAGGAGTCTTCCTTCAGATTTGCTTGCCAAGGGAGACTCCTAAGGAAGATGGGGACAAAGTAGCTCAGAGGGCCTTTATGCATACCTCTCCACTATGACCAGCTAGCGGTCTATCAGAGAGGAGACCCTTGGAGTGGTCACTCAGGGAGTATAAATTATATTGTAGTCAAACAGATGCTAAAAAACTCATTAGGTCTATTTCCTGAGATTTCTGTTAATGCAGCAACGTTCCTTTCAGTATATTCTCTGGAATGATTTTAAATGAATCAAGCAGTCAAGTTTGCAGTGATAATTATCCCATTGACAGTCATGGCAGTATTTTTCCTGGGAAGTCTATTCCACAGTTTAACAGCCCATGCTGCTAGGTCAGGCCACCATCAGAGAACAGACTTCACTGTTAGAAGTGTTAGATATACAATCCAAATTTTGCATATTAAACACACCAAAGAAGAAAAAGAACACTTCATCCTTAGACAAAAATAACTATGGTTAAACCATGGCCCTACAATTTTCCCTACCAGTAGGCAGATACCTAGGCTGAAAAAAGTTTCTTTTTAATGTTACAACATGCCTTTTTCCACACACAGGCAAGAAAACCCACAATATTCTAATTACAGTTCACAACCACAATATTCTAATTACAGTTCACAACCACTGCGTAAGCCATATGTCTTTCTGTAGCATTGAAATAGCCTTATAAAGATGTGATCTCCATTGAGATAACCTGGACACTCATACAATTAACTTTATCACTTAGACAAGAAGATTAAGTCCAATCTATTAAAACATAGCCTCTCTGTTCAAACTTGATAATTAAACATCTTGTGTTTCACGTACAAATTATAGGCTATTTTGTGGTGCACAAAATGTTGTGGCAAACCATAAAGATACAGGCTTTTTATTCATGCCTATATATGCCATATTTTCTGTGGAAGTTTCCTTCTATTTTAAAACATACCCTGATTAAAAAGTGATTGGACTTCTTCCTGAGAATAGTAGTTTGGCTGATGTCCTCCCTGGCCCATACAGCTGTGGCTAGTCAGTGGCATAGGTGCTGACTTGGGTGGTGCACCGGGGTGGAGCATTGATGAAGAAAATTAGTGGATACTTAATGCCCACCAGCTCCCACACAGCGCCTCCTGCCCATTAGTGGACCAGCCGATTAACTCCTTCCCCTCCCTCCCAGCCCCTGCCACTTACAGTTTCACGGCATGCAGAGGTTCTGGGAGGGGCAGGAATGAGGGAGCAGGAAGAAGCAGGCTGGGGTGGGGACTTGGGGGAAGGGAAGAAATGAGGTCTGTGGGGGAGTGAGGAACCTATGGACAGTGGAGTTATTTGAGCAACAGTCGCATTGGTCTGAGATAGAGAGAGGGACTGACTGTATTCTCAGGTATTACTCTTCAGCTCTGAACTCCCATCCTTAGTGAGACAGCTCTGATTTGTTAACTTTGAAAGCATGTTACCTTTTCTGAAGGCCTCTAGGGAAGACGGAAGAACAAGAATATGATTAGCTAGTTAATAGGCAACTGTGCTTAATGGATTAATTGAAGGAATAAGATTTACTGTTATTTGTATGGTCATATCATAACTGTACCACGACCATGGGATAAGTTTCCTCTGGCAAAACTAAGCTTCAGCTGGGACCCATAGACTGGTATAGGCAACAAGAAAAGTCAAATTAAGTAAATAAATACTAGAAAAATGTCTCAGTTCTTCTAAACAGAAAAAAGGCATAGATTGGTTGCATTTTGGATTCTATGTTGACAGGTATAATTCCATTTGAGAACATGCTGCCTTTAATGCTTTACTTTACCTATGTCATTCTAGTTATACCTCAGTTAACATACAGCAGTGTGAAAGTACTGTCAAGCAAGTTATTAAACTCTACAGAGGCAAGAACAGACAGAGATTAATAATTCATTCACTTCATCTACCATACCGACCTTAGTCTACAGAATATGTCCTAGTGCAAACCATTCAGAGGTGACTGCAGAACTTACATGCAACCACACATGCAAATATTAAATAGTAAGATGACAGATCATCAAACCTGAGTATGAAGAAATGAGGAAAGTATCACTCCTAAACATACTAGAGTTTTTCCCTGATCAATTTGTTTTTTACATTTTCAGACCCAGGTTTTCCAACCTTACATTAGAATAAGATGGAACATAACATTCTGTGATCAAGTTTTCCAAAGACTATTTAGGCAGAAAAGAAAGTGGCTAAGTTTCCCCTTCCCCCCCACAAAAAAGAACTGGGCATTCAACAAGCCCCCCACCCCACCACCTCCACCTCCCATTTCTGATACATTTTAAAATTGCATTCACTGAGAAAATAGGAGCTGAGCTATTTTGAAAAAAAATGCCCCTAATACAGTCTGGCTAGTAAAAATGTTGAAGGAGCATTTTTAAAAAGTGGGCCCATCTCCAACCTTCATGAATTACAAAGCTGAAGAGATGTATTTTCAATTATCTATTTATATACATGTCCTTCCCTTCCTCTGTGCATTTGTTTTATCTGCTGTAGAAATAGAGATAGAATGCAACAAGTCTTAGCATGGTGGTATTTACCTATGAAAATGAGGTGGTCTTGTTTTCTGGGCATTAAAAATCAATTTGCATCATTTTGTTGTACTTCTGTAGATTTTATAATATACCAGGGGCTCCTTTGAACGCTTTTTTTTTCATCTTTCCTGAGCCAATTGTGGCACACAGGGCAGAAATCTCTTCCATTTCCCTTTGTTGCCCTGTATTTGCTCTGTTGTGTTGACATTGACTATTCCGCCCTTCCACCAGCATTCTTCTTAAGGTTTCACTTGGGCACATTCTTCCTCAAACCAGCTGATTTCCACTTCATCTGTATATTGAAAGTTGTTACATACGTTTCAATACAGTCAGCATTTCCTTCTGATTCAGGTGGAAACAAGATGCTCGTTGCCTGTTTCTCAGATCTCTTCATTGTTGATGAAGCTTTTCTGACCAATGGTTGGAATCTTTCATAGGCACTTGCATTCAAGGGCACTCATTCTAATATTCTAAGCATATCGCTACCTCTCACAGCCATATATTAACATGAAGAATAAGTCTGAATTGAAAATTCTCAGGTTTTTTCTGGTGCAGTTTATCTGTTTTTTCCATACATAGTTAAATATAGTAAATGCTGCAGATACTTTTTCTATCCTTGATGTCAATTCCCTCTTGAGGTCTCAGTGGCCTACTACGGTACTCAGCTGATAGGAGTAAGGGGATTTCGACATTTGCAGGGCCCTTTCGAAAAGGGCCCCATGTAAACGAGCTGTGCGCGAGCGAAACATGGCACTTTCAAAGTGCTGCGGCCGGCAGCATGCTAATGAGGTGCTGAATATTCATTTCAGCACCTCATTAATATTCTCCGATTTGGCCATTAGCATGGCCATTTCGCAGTTTTACCCAACCATAGACATAGCCCATGTGTCGTATCACATAGCAGAAGGCTTTCCCTACAAGAGAATTATGCAACTCCTCTCCAGTTATGACTGGAGTAACAAAGTCACCCTCTGGGGGTTTTCTGGCAATGATTTCATGTTTACACCCGTCAGGAAGGATCTTTCTCAAACTGGGGCCTGTACTTAAGATTTATAGGCCCATACACAAGATTATTAAATTGGTGACCGCAGTCCCTGGACAAAACTTGCTCAGGAGCTGGGTTGCTCCATTTAAGCCTGCCTACTCACCCGCCCCACATGCAGAACCCTGATAGGAAGTACAAGGGCTTGAAACACATTTTTGTGTTAAATTGGGGTGAATTTAAAAACTGCTTAAAATGTTAAAAATGCAAAAGATGAAAGACTTTAATGCATTTTATACTTTAGACTTTAATATATTTTACTTATAGTGTCACTATTCCTCCCCTGAACTGGACCCAACCCATATCCCTCCTTAGGGCAGAGGTGCTGGGGGTGTGAAATGGAGTAGTGGGAACTGAGTCTTTCATTGTGGGAGGGATGGAGAGGGGAGAACTGTGTCTCCAATTGCTCTGCAGGGCCTGGGCCAACAAGGCTTACCTGAAACAAGGACAGAGCTCACACAGGTCAAAGTCTGTCCACTGGTTGCCAGGGCAGACTCGTGCCCATCATGGTCCGGGACCCCACTGCTCCCGGGCCTTCACATTTGACTAATAGCATCACCAAGGTGGGCACTCGGGCAGGGAGGTGTGGAGCCGTATTCACTGCAACCACTAACTGCCTCAGCAGGGTCCTGAAAGCCCAGGAGGAGGCTGGGGTTGTGCCATGTGAAAGCCTAGCTATCTGCAGCCTGGGGCAGTCAGAAATGCCTGGACCTCTGCCAAGCTTCCGCTTTGCACTACTGAGTGGTATGAGCCTCTGGGGGAGGAGGTGGGGCCAAAGGGGAGCCACAGAGGCTGAGGCTGCTTGGGCTCCTCTCTGACCCATCATTCCCCATTATTGGTGAGAGAAGCAAGAGGGCATGTGGAAGGGCACAAGGAGGAGGCAGCCTCATTGCTGGCTCAGAGCAGCTACTTACATATGAAGCACACACAGCTGCACAGATTTCCAGTGTCCTATGTATCTGCATATATGCATATACCCAGAGACAGCCCTGCTCAAACTTCACTGAAGAGTTTTCATAATTTCTTTAGGCAAGTGGTGACTAAAAATGTCTCATATTCTCTGATCATCTCCTGCCTTTTGATCAGTCTGTACTTCTGACAGCTCTCCTGTTAATGCTCTCCTGTCGTCAACGTCAAGTTGATCAGACTCACATATTTCATCAAAACTTGGGTTTTAGTACATTGAGGATTTCTTTGAAATGCTCTGCCCATTAGTTTTCCTGTCCTCGCTCAGTTGTAAATATTTTTCCATCTTTGAGGTTATTGGCCCATGTCCCATTTGGAAATTTCCATGGAGGGTTTTAATCACTTGGTAAATGACTCTGGTTTCCTATCAGATCAGCAGTTTCAGTTCAGTTAGGTATTTTACTTATATCTCTTTCTCTTTCCTTGTTTTTCACTGTTTTATCTGCTCCTCCTTCCCTCCCCCTACCCCACCCCAATACTTAATATGTCTCAGCATTCAGGTGTTTACGCTGCAGTACTGTGCACAATGAGATGGTATCGCTCTTGGCTTATCTTACTCTTGCTCCATGTTGACATCCAGCTGTGACTGCTACAGCTTGAATTACATTGGTTGTAAATACTGGCTGTTTTTATTCAGAGCCAGTCCAACTCTCATCTTTCTCTCCTTCTGACAGTGCCTTAAATCAACTTCTGAGTTCAAGCTGAAATTTCTCTCCGTACTCTGTTTTCCATTTTATACTGGTTGATTTTCTTTCACACTTTCTATTTAAAGCAGCTCTTTCCCAATTTTAATTTCAATTTAATAATTCTAAGATTCTGGTTGCTCCTAACATTTGCTGCTCGATATCCCCTTATGTCTTGGAACACTTTATCTGAGTTTCAAGCTAATGCAGATATGTAATGAGTCTCTTGCCATTTTGGTTGCTATTTCTAGTGTGTCCCCTTTGCTCTTCCCATTCCTGGGTTTTCATTTCTTTCTAAGCATTAAGACACCCCTCTGAAGTAAATCATGCCAATCGCACTTTGGAGGCGGCTGAACAGCTCATCCTCAACACCAGAGTCATCCATGGGGGTGCCCCAGCCCCAGCCTGCTGCGGAGCACTCCCCTGAGCCGGGACACTCTGCTTCCCACTAATTCAATGGAAGCAGAGCAACCTGGCTGAGAGATGGCCACCAAACGGCTCAGACTGCTGCACGTGACCCCTGCTGCCACCCCAAACCAGCACCCAACCCATGTAATCCCCTGGGTTGCCCTAGGCATGGTGGCATCCCATCCATAGGACTGTTGGGGCACCCATTGTGACCCCTCCCCAAGCACAGGGCCCAGGAACCACCCTGACCCATCCTATGGATGGGAGAGCTCTGCTTATTGCTATGTTCTTTTATCAGCACTGTACAATTTAGATCTTTAAGAATATGGGCTGGAGTTTGGTTAATATGTTCCCAGTTAAATGATTTTTCTGCAGCATCTGTCATAATACTACTCCAGTTGGGTGTGTTTGTTGCAGGATCATGCACTGGGGGGCAAGCAGGGGTAAGCCCCCTATAGTTGCATGGGAGAGCGAGCACCTCTGACCCGAGGGCCACAACCATGGGTGAGGGCATAGAATGTGCCTTTCCAAAGCGGTCAAATTTAAATTCATGTTGCTATTATGACCAAAGTAAATGAGATGTTTCTTCTTGTATTTCTTATCTGCGCATATCAATCTACTCTTGCCAAAGCCCAGGGTTTCAACTTTATAGCTGTCCATCTCCCTTATCATCGGAGAGAGATGTCATGTTTGAAACACTATTATCATGTTCCAATAAACTCATTACTTGTTGTTTAATGGTAGGTTATTTGTTATTTATTATTGCTTTTCCTGTGACGCTGAGGTGAGCCAAACTGGAAGAACATGGTTGCCATGTGTGACTGGGAAAGTGAAACCTGGGGTTCAGCTCTGGGAGCCTAGGGTGCTGAGCACTAGACTCCAAGGATCAGACGTGAAGAGTACAATGCAAGAGGCAGGAAAGCTCATCAGGACACCATGGGGCCTGGGGAGACTGACTAGGAATACAGGCATAATAAGGAACTGAAAATCAGAAATAAAGCACTTAAGACTATAACAAGGAGGCATGGAGTGAATTATCTCTCTCAGTAAAAGACTGTCATCGAACTCTTTAATTTAGAACAGCATGTCGCAACAACAGATCAGCAAGAGAGCAGATATGTGAGTGAGTCATTCTCTGAAAGGTCAAAATTTCATGGACCAGTAGTATTAGAACCAAACAAAAAAGTGCAGTCAAAATCTCCAAGGAAAAATATCTGACAGGAAGTCATATCTTACTACGAGCTAATTACAGAATGTGCTTAACATGGAATAGGTATTTAAGACTTTGATTTTGCACTGAGGAAAAATATCTCCCATTACCCTTTTGAAAGTGCTAAAATGAGGAAAATAAAACTAGGAAGACAGAGGCAGGGAAATGTCCTCAACAAGAAAGAGTTGCTCATCAGTCCTATATGTATGCAAAGCACATACCAGTCCTCTTTAAACTCCAAGTGAATACATTCAAAGAGCACAAATAAAAAAACCTACTAACAGAGACAGAACTTGTTTGTACTATGTTTAACAGCATGCCATGAACCTGGGCAATTTGTGACTTACATCTATAGTGCATCCAGTCATGAACTACATGGATATAAAAAGAAAATGTACCATTACTTTCTAATTTCCTACTTCCATTTCTTAAACCTCATTTAAGATATGAATGTGACTAGTTTGCTTGGAATTCTCTTTAGACACACTCAATCTTTCTCCTTGCTTTATTTATAAGTATTAACCAAAAGGGAAGGAGGAGGCAAGATTACAGATAAGGAAAGGGATGCAAGAGTGAGCTGCATTTAATAAAGCTCCAGCTAGACCACAGCAATACTAGAGAGATGATAAATGCACAGATTCTGCATTTACTGCCCAGGATGCCTGTCTTAGGTAATATAAAAAACCAGCTTTTAAAAAGGAATAAAGGAAACACACAGGCAGAGGTTTCCAGTTGTATTGTACTCTGGGAGAAAGTGATCCCCAGTGGCAGTAACATATACTAAAATAGTAACAAAGAGGAAGCTGTGCTAGTCTATACACTATCAAACCAAAAAGCATTCAAGTAGCACTTTAAAGACTGGCAAAATGGTTTATTAGGTGAGCTTTTGTGGGACAGACCCACTTCTTCTGACCATAGCCAGACCAGAACAGACTCAATATTTAAGGCACAGAGAACCAAAAACAGTAACAAAGAGGAAGCCGTGCTAGTCTATATGCTATCAAAACAAAAAGCAGTCAAGTAGCACTTTAAAGACTAGCAAAATGGTTTATTAGGTGAGCTTTCGTGGGACAGACCCACTTCTTCAGACCATAGCCAGACCATAGTCTGTTCTGGTCTGGCTATGGTCTGAAGAAGTGGGTCTGTCCCACGAAAGCTCACCTGATAAACCATTTTGCTAGTCTTTAAAGTGCTACTTGACTGCTTTTTGTTTTGATAGAACCAAAAACAGTAAGCAAGAAGGACAAATCAGAAAAAGATAATCAAGGTGAGCAAATCAGAGAGTGTGGGGGGGGAAGGTCAAGAATTAGATTGAGCCAAGTTCTAACTCCCTTAGACAAAGGGTCAATGGACACAAAACAGACATCAAAACACTCCAGATCCACAAACCAGTTAGCCAACATTTTAATGGAATGGGGCATTCTGTCAATGACCTAAAGGTATGTGTGTTACTGAAAAGGAATTATCGCACCGTTTTGGAAACAGAAACAGCCGAGCTGGCTTTTATATTCAAATTCGGCACATTAACATATGGTTTAAATTGTGATGGGAACTCTCTGAGTCACTATAGGGGCTCGTCTGCATACTTGGCTCAATCTAATTCTTGATCTTCCCCCCCACCCCTCCACTCTCTGATTTGCTCACCTTGATTATCTTTTTCTGATTTGTCCTCCTTGCTTACTGTTTTTGGTTCTCTGTGCCTTAAATATTGAGTCTGTTCTGGTCTGGCTATGGTCTGAAGAAGTGGGTCTGTTCCACCGAAAGCTCACCTAATAAACCATTTTGCTAGCCTTTAAAGTGCTACTTGACTGCTTTTTGTTTTGATATACTAAAATATTTTGTGCTGGCAGACATAATGCAGTGGTTTCCTATTATAGATTTGCACCCATCAATACACATTTTACACGTCAGTGGAGGCAAGTAGGCCTCAGTCTTGTTGCTTTTAGAAAACAGGCCCCTCATCTCAAGCACTCATGTAATGTACTTGCTCAGCATTAAACAGCAACAGTGTAAGACTATCCTTCTGCATGGTTCATGCCAGACAGTGGGCTATTTATGAACTTGTGTAGGGGGTGTCAGCAGAGGGATTAAATAAGGACATTAGTCTGAATACAAGATATATCCTGAATATTCAGGATATTAGTCTGAATTCTTTGGGTGGAGCTGGTAAAGGAGAAGAATTGCAAATAGCATAGATGGCATTGACTGTTGTAGCTGAAAGGGAAGAATGGGCTGCAAATCATTTTGCTTTTACGTCTAGCCAGGTGGTTCGTTTTCATTTCTGGCTGTACATCTGGTTTGAAGAAGATGCTTTTAGTTTGTCTCCTGTATTTGCATCGTTAAAAGACTCCCTTGAGTTCTCATCATGAACAATTCAGGGAGAGAAGGGTAGTGTAGTTTATTCAATGGGGTTTCCTTATGATGTGGTGTTGAATCATACCTACACATTTGCTATTTTACAGAAATTGAAAAAAAAGCCTTGGCGTATTAGATCAGCAGTATCAAATGTCACAATGTAATTGTGCTTCTGTGTTGATCAAGGACATTTTAATATGATTTATCTGGCTGATGATATTTTGGCAGCAAGCTCTGAAGTTAACCAGATCATGGACTTTGCATTTGGTAGACTGAGGTAAGATACAGTTGTCTTGTGACAATTGCATGCATTGTGAGGATTACCACCTCACACCACACTAGGCACAGCTACACCACTTTAAAGAGAGGTATTAATAATGCATTCATATCTGGCCCAGAGAACTCCCTTGCCCCCAAGAGGGAATGGCAGCAAGAGTAGGTGAGCTGGCAGATACACTAATTCAGAGCATCCTTTCAGCAGACATCAGGTGTTTTTGCATGGAACTCCTTCTATAATTTACACCTGAATTCCTTCAGGGCTTATTCTCCAAAACTGGTGCAAAGACATTAGGCCCAGATACTGCAAACTGCATGCCTATATTTGCTTTCATGTTTTTAAGCACTTACAAAATCTGGGTCTGAAATGACACTATACTTCCCTGTGCAAATCTGGATGAACATGGATATTTTTTTTTAAAATGTGGCTATTAAATATTCCACCATAAAGGGAGAATATTTATTAAAAATCCAAAAACTATGCCTGGGGTAAGGGTGAGGGAATAAGAACTTAGAAAATAGGAAAGGGACTTTATACTTGCTCATTAGAATATTAATTTTGCCTTCATAGAATCATAGGGCTGGAAGAGATCTCAGGAGGTCATTCAGTCCAGCCCCCTGCCTAAAACAGGATCAACCCCAACTAAATCATCCCTGCCAGACTCTGTCAAGCCAGGACTTAAAAACCTCTAGGGATGGAGATTCCGCCACCTCTCTAGGTAACTTGTCCCAGCACCTCACTACTCCCCTAGTAAAACAGTTTTTCTTAATATCCAATCTGCACCTCCCCCTTTGTAACTTGAGACCATTGCTCCTTGTCCTGCCATTCATCACTACTGAGAACAGCCTCTCTCTATCCTATTTAGAACCCCCCTTCAGGAAGTTGAAGGCTGCTATCAAATTGCCCCTCACTCTTCTCTTCTGCAATCCAAATAAGCCCATATCACTCAGCCTCTCCTCATAGGTTGTGTGCTCCAGCCCCTTTAATCATTTTTGTTGCCCTCTGCTGGACCTGCTCCAACGCACCCACATCCTTCCTATACTAGAGGGCCCAGAACTGGACACAATACCCTGGATGTGGGCTCACAAGTGCCAAATAGAGGGGAATAATATTTTTTTTAGATCTGCTGGAAATGCTTCTCCTAATGCACCCAAATATGCCATTAGCCTTCTTGGCTACAAGGGCACATTGTTGCCTCATTTCTAGCCTCTTATCTACTGTAATACCCAGGTCCTTTTCTGTTGCACTGCTACTCAGCCAATCAGTCCCCAGCCTGTCCGAAGTGCAGGACTCTGCACCTGTCCTTGCTGAACCTCATCAGATTACTTTTGGCCCAATCCTTCAATTTACCCAGGTCACTCTGGACCCTATCCCTACCCTCAAACATATCTACCTGTGCCCCTAGCTTAGTGTCATCCACAAATTGACTAAGGGTGCAATCCATCCCCTCATCCAGGTTATTAATAAAGGCATTGAACAATACCTTGCCAAGAACTGATCCTCAGGGCACTCCACTTTAAACCAACTGCCAACGAGAAATTGAGCCACTGACCACTACCCATAGAGCCTGTTCGTTATGCCTGCTTCCATCCACTTTACAGTCAAGTATCCAACATACTTCCTTAACTTATGGGCAAGAATATTGTGGGAGACTGTATCAAAAGTTTTGCCAAAATCAAGGTCTATCACATCCAGTGGCTTCCTCATACCCACAGAGCTGGTTACTTCATCACAGAAGCTAATCAGATTGGTCAGGCATGACTTGCCCTTGGTGAAGCCCTCTTGACTACTGTGGATCACTTTCCCCTCTTCCAAGTGCTTCAAAATGGATTCCTTGAGGATCCCCTCCATAATTTTTTCACTGACTGAATTAAGACTGATCGTTCTATAGTTCTCTGGATTGTCCTTCTTTCCTTTTTTTAAAGACGCACTCTATAGTTGCCTTTTTCCAATCATCTGGGACTCTCCAGATCTCAATGAGCTTTCAAAGATAACGGCCAAAGGCTCTGCAATGACATTTGCCAATTCCCTCAGTACTCTTGGATGCATTAAATCTGGACCCATGGATTTGTGTATGTCTAGCCTTTCTAAATAACTTTTCACCAGTTCTTTCCCCACTGAGGACTGCCCAGCTCCTTCCCATACTTCACTGCCTAATGCAGTGGTCTGGGAGCTGACCTTTTCTGTGAAAATAAAGGCAAAGAAAGCATTGAGTACTTCAGCTTTTCCCACACCATCTGTCACCAGGTTACCTCCCTCTTCCAGTAATGGCTCCACCCCCTCCCTGATCACCCTCTTATTGTTAACATGCCTGTAAAAACCCTAGCAAACAGGCCAGTTCTCTCCACAAACAACCTCCTAACCTCATGAGGGCTCTCACTAGCAACCAAAGGCTATATCACAATAAAACTAATCCTGGAACTTTTCCTTGCAAAAAGCCCTGTTGCCAGCTTCATCCACATATCTATTCTGGAGACACCACCACTGGTCCTAACCATGTTAATTACAGAATCAGGGGCACATTCTTCTGTTTCTGAATTAGCGTCATATATGCCATCATGTGCCAGCAATGCCCACACACTATGTATATTGGGCAGACTCTTCTCCAAAGAATGAAGGCACATAGAGCAGACATCAAAAATCTCCAAATACACAAAGTGTCAGCCAGCACTTTAATGGAGTAGGCCATTCTGTTAAAGACCTGAGAGTTTGTGTGCTGGAGAAAAGAGATTTTAACAACCAGCTACAGAGAGAATGTTCAGAACTAACGTTCATATTCAAATTTGACACATTAATATGTGGGTTGAACAGGGAAAGCAATTACCTGACCCATTATAAGGACTCTTTCACATACTTTGATGTTTGACCTAACAGTTAAATTACCCACTCCACCCCACCCTCTTTTTGCTCTTCTATTTCGTTTGTCACCCTTGATAACAATTTTTCTGATTTGTCAATCTTGATAATTTTTGGACCTCTGTGCTTCATATATTGAGTCTGTTCTGGTAAGGCTATGGACGTGAGGAAGTGGGTCTGTCCCATGAAAGCTCATCAGCTAATACATTATTTTGTTAATCTTTAAAGTACTACATGACTGCTTTTTTGTTTTGAAACAATAATTGTTCAAATCCCTCTCTATTGTCCCCATCTAGTGTCTAAATTACCTATCTCTATTCAGCCTGCTACCTTTTTTTAGCCCACAGTTTTATACCAGGTACCCTATTTCAGTATGAGAATACCTCACTGGTAAGTGACTAAATGTTTGATCAGAATCCACTGAATTTTAATAATCAGTAAATTCTCCAATATTTTCTGTGTAAAACCATCTGGCTTACACATTCTAGAAGCACTGAGTATTCTGTAGTGCACTCTTTATTTTTTTTTTAATATAATCTAGTCCTTTCTTTTAAGGCTACACTTCTATTTATTTGTAGTTTTGGTTAGTTAGCTTTTCTAAGAGTCTTACCAGATGGTTGCTGCTAATTTTATCCTTCACTCTTCGTTAACACAAACCTCCCTCTGTTCTATAGCACCTTTTAATTTCAGTTCCAAGATCAAGCAGTCAATTCTGTGGGTCAAGCATTGAGCTATTTGGAAGGATAATAAAAAAAAAATCAAAATATGCCCAGTCTTTGGTAATTACAGCAAATTTGGAAAATACACAAACAACTCAACATATTTTCTGTTTGTCATGCAGAAATTAAACTAAATAAAATATTCTGAATATTATGGAAGAAAAGGTAAGTACATAAGAATGGTCACACTGGTCCAGACCAAAGGTCGATCTAGCCCAGGTATTCCAGAGGGAATGAACAGAACAAGCAATCATCAAGTGATCCTTTCCCTGTTGCCAATTCCCAGCTTCTGGTGAACAGGGGCTAGGGACATCATCCCTGCCCATCCTGGCTAATAGCCATTGATGGACCTATCCTCCATGAACTAATCTAGCTCTCTTCTGAGCCCTGTTATGCTATGTCCACACTAGGCAAAATAAGTTGACCAGAGACACACAATTCTAGCTATAGCAATTGTGTAATGAAAAATGGACATATCTGCACTCGGCTAACTTGGCTGTCTATACTGGGAAAGATCAATGGTAGAGTTTCTCCCATCAACCTCCCTCACGCCTTGCATCTTGCAAGGCATACAGGGGTCAACTCTGACCCCTGAGAGGTCAATTTTCATGTGTCCGTAATAGACACCCAAAATTGAAACTCAGAAGTTCGACCCGGAGTGCATCAATCTTCCGGGGTAGTATGGACATACCCTTAGTTTCTTGGCCTTCACTACAGAATCTGGCAAAGAATTCTATCATAAACCAATATTATTCTAGCTTTCTCCATTTCACACACAGACCCTTTTATGAATCCTTCCACAACTACTTGGGTCCCCAAAATATCTGATTTTGCAGACCCCAAGAAAAGGGCACTATCGCAACATAAAGCTTGAGTAGTTTACCTAATCAAATTTTAACAGTCTATGGGCAACAGTCAAGTCACAAATCTATTCCCGGTATGGAGAGTTATTTAGTTCAATATAATGGATTAATCCAATCGTCCTGTTCTCTTTCTAGTCTCCATCTCTCCTCTCCCTGCCTTTCCTTTAAACAGTCAGTCAGATGGCTTTGATGTGCCACAAACAAAGCTATGTCCCATCGCTTCCTGTAGCAGTATACAGCAGAAGAGATTTTTGGATAGCTAAAGGGAATGACACCCTTTTGAAATCTTAGGGAAGTGATATGGCTATAGAGGAAAAGCTGGACTCTACAGTCACTCAAGCACCAGTACCGGCCACCTCCTCTTTCATGGTAAAAGCCCTATAAAAATTAAAAAAAACCTCATTAATAGCATTTGAAGCCAGTCTATGGAATTCTCTATCAGGTATAGAACTCCCAGAGGGTTTTTCCCCTGTTGCAAGGAATTCTTCCACAGGTGAGTACTCATCTTCCCTGGCTTCAGGAGGCATAAAAGCAGCTCCAGATCAGCAAGCTCTGAACATTTTTCAGAATGCAGCCTGGTGTTTTACCTGGTACTTCAGCTCATACCAGCCATGCAAGGCAGCAAAATGACAGATGAACCCAATGTTTCTAAGTGTAACCTACTGCACAAGGGCTTATGTTTTCCAAACTAAACGCACAAAATGATCAGATTTTAAATTGGCTGTAGTTAATAAAGAGATCTCTGTGGATTGTTCTCTGAAAAGCATCCATTCAATGTGCATTGGCAGTCAAAATAGCTAACAGAGACTACACTATGAGATAATACTGATTTTAAGGCATTTAGACCAATTTTACCACGTGCCTGCCTTCACTGTAAATTCCATTAGCTCACTTTATGGAGCACTAAAATCGACATAATATCAACATAAAATTATCATAACCTGACACATGTAGCTTGCAGGTTGAATCCAAAATTCTGAATGAAGGGTAGTGAGGAAGTACCATGGTCTTTAAATCGAATTCATTTGCCTCCAGAGATGTCCTGTATGTGCTCCACAATGCCCCAGAGTTCTCCACACTGGCTTCTTCCCTCTCCACTGCTCTCAGGCGTGGAGGAATTAGGCAACAGGAAGACCATTTCAATTTGGCACCTGGAAGCCTGTGTCTCTCGGGTCATGTTTGTATATATAAGAGGCTGAAATATCTTCTTTCTTTCTTTGCTATTAGCATGGCTGTGGGGTCTGTGGTTTTGTGTCTACCTCTGCTAGCTGCCTTTTTTTCTGTGCTGCCTGGCACTAGCCACTCCCTGCACCCCACCACATGCCAGCTGGGCTGTGGGTGGGGCTTGCGTTTGTATGATTGGAAGAGGAACTTCTTTTCAGCCATTTACATTTTGTCCTGCCCCCCACAACCTCTCCCTTCCCTCCCCGAGAGGCGCCACACAGTCTGGAACTTTCCTGCGCTCGCATCACATGGCTTGACACGGAACCAATAAAAGGATGTGCTGAACGTGCTGCCAGGTAGCTTGTGTGGTGTGAGGATCCTGGGGCTGCCCGGAGAATGTCTCCCTTGGTGGCTCAGATACTTGGGGACTGCCAGATATTTGGGGCCCTTGCAGCCACCCAGGGGAAGTCTCCCTCGATGGCTAAGATATTCAGAGGCAAGGCTGGGACCAGACTTACACTCCAATGGATCATCAAAAGGATTTAAACTGTACTCAGTCCAATGTGGCAGCCACTTCTCAGGCTCCCTCTCCATAATTAACCCCTGATTCCCCATTACCCATAGTCACAGGAAGTGCCATTGAAAGTTGACTGGATGAACATTCGGCGTAATGCCCGTGTGCACTTTGATGTACATTTCTAGATTACGGATTGGGTGCAAGGGTGCAAATTATTGCTCTGAGGATCTTGTTTGCTAAGAGTTCTAAATACAGAGCCAAGACTTTCCTCTGGGCCCACTCATCATAGAGGCAGGTGGTGGGTCCTGCCACAGGGTTTCATAGGCTCCCAGTGTCTTTAAGAAGGGCCAGAGGCAGGCACCATAGAGCGTTGGTCACTGTGGACAGGGTGGCCCCTGGGGCACCTGGAGGCCTTTTCAGTCAACAGAAGAAAAAAACTTTGTCACTGGAGTGACTGTCCTTTGAGACCAAAGCAGCCATAACTGGGTCAATGACCTATTGCATTTCAGTACAGTGCCTGTGTCTACTTACACATACATTTCAGGTGCAAATTTTTCTTAGGGTCTTTGCCAGGGGGTCCAAATCCAGCTACAGGTGGTGGGTGCAGTCATGAAGTGTCGGCCAGCATCCTGGGCCAAGATGTAGTCCTGCTGGACCTTCTTCACCTTTGCCTGGACTTCCTCCAACCTGCAGAGCAGGGTGTCCTTGTTCTGCCAGGGTGGTGGCCCATCCAGCACAGGCTTGGGCATTACGGTGCTTGACCCTGGAGTACATCTTTCTCACGTGCACCTGTGGCCCAGTCCAGGAGGGACCCGCCTCTTGGTGCCCTGGGCTGGCTCCTGGGACCCTCCAGATGATTTCTTGAGGGCTCAGGGAGACTCGGGCTCCCTCCTGGTGTGCCATGTAGAACTCTGGCTGGAAAGGAGTGGGTGCAAGGGTGTTTGCACAGCAGCTCGTAGCTCTGCTGTTAGCGCATACTCGGGAATTTGTCACTAGAGTGTCTGGCCTTTGAGACCAAATTATTTGTCTGAGGATCTTCTCTGCCAGGAGGTCTAAATTCAGATCCAAGCCTCCAAAGATCCAGTGCCTTTCCATCCTGTTTTGAAAACCTGTCAGTTGGGAAAACCAAAATCTTTTTTCTAACATTTCTTAAGTGCTTTACTACCCCTGCCCTCCCCTCAATTATCAAAAGCACATCTCTTACACAGGCAAGCCAGATTCTGCCTGGAAAAAGGGACATTTAGTTAACACGGCAGGGGAATGAGGGAAATGAAATGTAGGGAATGAAATGTGAGAAGATGCCATCAGATACTCACAGCCACTTGCAGGGCATTTTTTCCCCATGCTGCACCAGTGGAAATACCCAGAATGCTATGGGGCTCAAGGAACTGTGGGACAGGTTCCCACAATACAGTGCTGCAACAGTTGCTTTTGGTGACTTGTGTGTGGCAGCAACAAGTCGACTTTGTGGGAGGCATATGGGAAGGTGAGGATGCCCAAACTCAAATTTATAAAACTCAGAGTTAATAAATCGATTTTAATAAAGTCAATTTTAGCTCATAGTATGGAAGCAGACAGAATGCTAGGAACCATGAGGAAAGGGATAGATAATAAGACAGAAAATAGTATGAATCACAAAACCATAAGGACCCTTGAGAAGCCATCAACTCCAGTTGCTTGCACTGTTTGCAGACCAAGCATAGTCTAGACCATCCCTGACAGGTGGTTGTCTAACTTGCTCTTGAAAATCTCCAATAATGGAAATTGCACAATCTCCCTATGTAATTTATTCCAAAGCTTAACCACCCAGACAGTTAGAATTTTTTCCTGATATTCAACCTGAATCTCCCTTTCTGCAATTTAACTCCATTGCTCCTTGTCCTATCAGCAGAAGTTAAAGAGAATAATTTTCTTCCTACCCCCTGGTAACAAACTTTTAGGTACTTGAAAGCTATGTATTATATCTCCTCTGTCTTCACTTTTCCAGACTAAACAAACCCAATTCTTCCAATCACCTGCCTAAGATCACATTTTCAACGCCTTTAATAAATTTTGTAGCTCTTCTCTTGACCTTCTCCAAATCCTTCCTGAAATGTGGTGCCCAAAACTGGACATAATACTCCAATTAAGGCCAAATCAGCACACAGTAGAGTGGAAGAATTATTTCTCGTGTCTTGCTTACATCTCTCTTGTTAATACATCCCAGAAGGACAGCTACCTTCTTTGCAACAGTGTCACTCTGCTGACTCATATATTTAGAATGTGGTCCACTATGCTCCCTAGATTCTTTTCCTCAGTATCATTTCTAAGCCTTGTCTACGCGTGCACGCTACTTCGAAGTAGCAGCACTAACTTCGAAATAGCGCCCGTCATGGCTACACGCGTCGGGCGCTATTTCTAAGTTAACTTCGACGTTAGGCGGCGAGACGTCGAAGTCGCTATCTTCATCAGGAGATGGGGATAGCGCCCTACTTCGACGTTCAACGTCGAAGTAGGGACCGTGTAGTCATTGCGCGTCCCGCAACTTCGAAATAGTGGGGTCCGCCATGGCGGCCATCAGCTGAGGGGTTGAGAGATGCTCTCTCTCCAGCCCCTGAGGGGCTCTATGGTCACCATGGGCAGCAGCCCTTAGCCCAGGGCTTCTGGCTGCTGCTGCGGCAGCTGGGGATCCATGCTGCAGGCACAGGGTCTGCAACCAGTTGTCGGCTCTGTGGATCTTGTGTTGTTTAGTGCAACTGTGTCTGGGAGGGGCCCTTTAAGGGAGCAGCTTGCTGTTGAGTCCGCCCTGGGACCCTGTCTGCAGCTGTGCCTGGCACCCTGATTTCGATGTGTGCTACTTTGGCGTGTAGACGTTCCCTCGCAGCGCCTATTTCGATGTGGTGCTGCGCAACGTCGAAGTTGAACATCGACATTGCCAGCCCTGAAGGACGTGTAGATGTTATTCATTGAAATACACTATTTCGATGTCGCTACATCGAAATAAGCTATTTCGATGTAGGCTTCACGTGTAGACGTAGCCCTAGACAGTCATTTTCCATTTTGTTTCTGTGAAACTGATGCTTCCTTCCTACAGGGAGTACTTTGCATATGTCATTGTTGAATTTCATCCTATTTACCTCAACCCATTTCTCCAGTTTGTCCAGATAACTTTGAACTATAATCCAACCCTCCAAATCTCTTCTAACCCCTGTCATTTTAGCATCATCCACATACTTTCTAAGTTTACTCTCTATGCCATTATCTAAATCCTTGATAGAGATGTTGATCAGAACTGGTCCCCAGACTGATCCCTGAAGAACCCCATTTGTTGTGCCCTTCCAGCATGACTGTGAACCACTACGCTAGCTATGCCTAGATTGCTGAGAACTGTCAGCAAAAGAAATTCAAATTGCACAATGCATTTGCGTGTCTTTTGCTGACAGAATCTGTCAGGAGAGGAGTTTCCAACATTTGATTTGTACACATGGGGCCAAATGTGGAAAAAAACCCTCTGTCTAGACATTCCCTCTTTCGAATAGAACAAAGTGTACAGGGATGTAGACAGAATGCTCCCGAATGGCAGATCTCCTCTGACAGATCTGAAGTCTGGACGTGCACTCTGACAAAACATCTAAGGGTAATACCCTTGTTTATCAAAAAGATCATGAGAAACTGTATAAAAGGTTTTACTATAAATTATAGCTATACCATACCTACTACTTCTCCCTTACCAACAGGGGGAATTCCACTATATAAGCCCATAATATTACTGTACTTTGAATACTGCATGGAGTTCTGGTCATCCCATCTAAAAATATATTTAAATTGGGTAAGATAAAGGAGGGGAAAAATTATCAGAGGAATGGAACAGCTTCCATATGAGGAGAGTATAACAGGACTAGGACTGTCCAGCTTGGAAAGGAGACAACTAAGGGGAGAGATGCGATAGAGTATAAAATCATGAATGGTTATTTGTCAAGATGGTCAGCAATGCAACTCTGTGCTCTGGGTTCCCCGTCTCTAAGTGCTGGAAGCTGGGAATGGATGGTAAGGCTATGTCCACACTCCACAGTTAATTCAAGACAGCAGCTATTATTTTGAAATAAGGTGGGAAGTTCTGTGTGCATAGCCTGACTACTAGGAGACAGTAAAGTTCCATTTTCACCTGAGTTTAGCCACTGGGTTTCAAGCTTTCTGCAAAGGGAGGCTTAAAAGAGCTTGAGGGTATCTCAAAGCAAGCAATTCCCAAATGCCCCTTTCTGGGCTCTCAAAGATGAATTGCATTTGGGTGGTGGCAGCAATACCAATCCACACCGGGGAATCTGTAGCCCTGGGGAGTTTTTTAACACAAGCCTCTAGTGGCAATAGTAACAGAGAGGAAGCCGTGCTAGTCTATACACTATCAAAACAAAAAGCAGGCAAGTAGCACTTTAAAGACTAGCAAAATAGTTTATTACGTGAGCTTTCGTGGGACAGACCCACTTCTTCAGACCATAGCCAGACCAGAACAGACTCAATATTTAAGGCACAGAGAACCAAAATCAGCAAGCAAAGAGGACAAATCAGAAAAAGATAATCAAGGTGAGCAAATCAGAGAGTGGCGGTGTGTGTGGTGGCGGGGGGGAAAGTCAAGAATTAGATTAAGCCAAATCTAAGACTGAGATTAAGCTTCTCTAGTGGCAAGGTATTTTAAAGTCTCCTGTAGGTCCTCACCTTCTGCACTCTAAGAGCCAGAGTGGAGAACAGCCTTAACAACTGCATTTAATAATCAGGTTTAAAAATAACAGTAAAATGTGAAAATGAGAAGTCCTGTGGCACCTTATAGACTAACAGATACATTAGAGCATAAGCTTTTGTGGGCAAAAACCCACTTTGTCAGATGTACCAGTAAAAGGCACACAGTAAAAGGTGACAAATCTTTCCATTTAATATTGAGAGCAATACTCCATACTGCTTTCATGTTCTGTGGTTTTGTCCCCTGTGGAACACATCTTGCTTTAATCTTGTTTTTGTCAGGTATATACACCAAGCTTCACATAATTTGCAGTGTTTTATCTGTGACTTGCTGCTCCATGTGTCAATACCACAGCTAAAAAGAAATAGTGCTATTCTACCTTATTGCAGTTACATTATAGATTGTCACTCGTTACCAAAGAAACCAGCCTAGCTTTCATCATTCATGCACACAGTGGTAATTGTTTTATTTTAGACCCTGACTAGGTAGTTAATGGTGCCAGCTGCAGTTAGTGTAAGTGCAGATAAGTATGAGCAAAGCTGCTGCTGCCTGGCCTGTCACTGCCACCTCCCATAGTTTACTGCAATTCGCAGGGGAACGGTCAGGCAGAAAAAGCAGCTGTTCACAGGTCTGAAGTGGAATTCCTGGTAGGAAATACATATTAACGTACACTGCAGAGAAATAAACAAGCTGCAGCAGTGGGTTTTCCTTTACAAGTTAAGTAACTGTAGAAAGCTGAGGTTTACAAAGGAGCTTATAAACAAGGCTTGTGTCAAGAAATAGTTATTTGCCATCCCTTGAGCCACAAGGGAGACTTTATGCAGACTGTACAGGTAGAAATCCAGGATGATAAACTTGCAGCTAATATATGCTTTACCATGCAATAGCTATCTATCCTGTCATGCACGCTTGCAGTGTAGCACCACCCCAATTCTGTGAGGTAACAATGCTATCAGCTGCCACAGTGCCCCCCTGCAGTTTTATGCTCATTTAGAATACAGGAGGCAACTGGTCATATAAAAAAAGCAGACCAAAAATCAGAAGTGGAAGAGATGGGAGGGACGCAAAGTGCAGGACTTTACTTATCAAATCCAGTCAAGTGCATGACAACAGTTGAGGAGCGGGATGTCCTGTTTAGTCGATGCACAGAAATCCCCAAAATCTCTTCAAACTGATGGTTTCTATATATGATTTGCCCCCTAAAACACAGAGCACTTTCTAAACCTCTCTGCTGTGTCACCTGCTTTCTTTTTCATCGCCTCAATTGTTGTTTGAGGATTGTGTATTAGATTGAAGACCTTCAGGGGAAGTACAGTATTTTTTTACTTGTCTGTAAAGCACTTTGCATAAGCCTGGCACTGTGTGTTTGCATTTCAATAGGTCCATTTATGCAATTTATTTCATTGCTGACACTATTATTTGTTATTCATAGAGCATGCCCAGTTCAGTACAAAAGAAAGGCACAGAGTCCCGCCTCTTAAGAATTTACATTCTAAATGCAACACAAACTGCAGCACAGAAAAAAAGCACTCAGTAACCCGAATACCATCTAGACGAGTGAATGCCATCTAGGCCTGTGGACTCCCTTCCACCCCACACCTCTTGTGCAATAGAGCATTGGTGCATAACCTGTGAGTCACAACCCCCAAGCGGGTCACAGATGTCTTCTTGGGGGACATGGCTATGGAGCCTCATGTGGCTCTTTGAAGAGCCACTTGCAGCTCTGAGTGCTGCCGCCGCTGACTCCACTTGAGGCTCTGGAGGCGCTGCCCCTTAAAGTTTAAGTGGAGGCAGCACACAGAGCCTGAAGCAGAGTCAGCAGTGGTAGAGAGCTCTGGAAGAGGAAGCTGGGAGGACAGGGAGCTGAAGCTGCAGGAGAGCTGCAGGGAGGGGTGGCCCAGCCTGCTCTGCAGAAGCTGCACTGAGAAGGAGACAGCAGCCCCATAAAAGCAGTGTGCAGAGCTGGTCCCTTCAGCCAGGTAAAATGTGGGGGCGGGGGAGGATTGAGGCTGATAGGGGTTAAACCTCGGGGAATGCAAAACAAGTGCAATACATTATGGGGGTCATGGTTGCAAAAAGGTTGAACGTCACTGCTCTGGAGTACTGGAGCCCGGCACTTCCCACTCCTCTCCCTCCCTCCAGCATTTTCAAAGCACCACAAATCACTGATTCATGCTGTGTCCCTCATCCTTCCCTACCCGCAAGAGCCTGAACAACTGCAAACAGCTGGTTTATGGTACTGCAGCTCTGGGAGAGAAGGGGCGGAGAAGGGGCAGAGCGTGAATTAGGCAATTTGTGGCTCCAAAAAGTGCTGAGAGGAGCAGGAGGTGCAGGTAAGGGAGGGACCCTGCTGCCCCACTCTGTGAGAGGCACATGAGGGAGGGCAGGCGTGGGGCCACGCATGGAATCCCAGTGGTCCTCAGGCTTGTGCTGGGTCTGTGTAAAGAGGAGTTTTTGAGTATGTGCAAGTAGAGAGAAACAGGTGCCTGCTCATGAGCTTTTCACAGACCTAAACTCCATCCCCTGCCCCATTCTACTTCTTAAAGTAACAGTGCCAACAAGACTAGCAGCATTTCACTTGTCATTAGTCCAAATGAATTCTGATGGAACAAACCATCATTTCTTTTATTGTTAAATTTTAATTTTTCATGCCCCTGTAGGCAGGGCTGCCTGTTCCCACACACAACAAGCAGCAAGCCCCAAAACAAGGTTCTTCGTTTCAGAAAAGATTATCCACTGCAGGTGTGCTTATTTTACAGGCATTAGCAGTATCCACATGCCTGAGTGCACCTACATGGATGAAAAAGTCTACTTGAATGGAAGAGATTAGAGGAAACACTGATTGTAACCCACTTTGGGGTCCAAACCCACAGTTTGAGAACTGCTGGTCTAATCAATCCCTTCAAGATGGCACCAGAACCAACTCTGGAGTAGATCACAGAACAGCTCTTTGCTAATTAACTAATCCACTTATTTAGAATATTCATATAAGCAGTTTAATTACACTGACAGCCTCTACTAACTATACAGATGAATGAGCTCCTACAATTTGTTTCAAAGCTTGGTGATAAATCAATAGAAACTGGAGAATGTAGGCCACCATCCCCATGAAAATGTTGTTTGAGAAGTGCTGTGAATGAGGAGGGTCAGGAAAACCTCCTCTCGCACCTGAAGGGAAAGCTAAAAAGTAAATATAATTTGTCCAAAATGATGTTCTTCATGCAGCCGGGCACCAAAACATGCATGTGGCAGTATTGATATGATAAGCAAACTAGGATAGATGACCAGGAACGGAAAAGAGTGTCAAATGTCCATACTGCAGAAACAGGGAGCTGGAGTAGTCCCTCGGGATATGTGAGGGTTGTGTTCCACACAATCGACGCGTATCCCAATTTTCAGGTAAGCTGGGTTGGGGCCAGGGGGTTAAGCCTGGGGTGGGTTAGGGCTATGGGGTGGGGTCAGGAGGGTAGTGTTGAGCTGGGGTGTGCAGGGGTTGGAGCCAGGTCTTCGGAGGTTGGAGCAGGGTCCATGGGGGTGGTAGGCAGGGGGCTGGAGCCCAAGCCCTGTGTGTTGCACTGTGGACTGGAGCCCAAACTCCATGAGGGGCTGAAGTGCACTGGGAGCTGGGAGCTCCATGCGTGGCTTGGGGCTGAGCTGGGGCTGTGGGGAAGGGCTGACCCTGGGAGGTAAGGGGGTTTTAGCCCTGCTAACTGCTCACAGCAGCAGACAGCTAGCGAGGCTAAAATCTTCTGCCTACTTTCCCAAAGCTGGGCTGCTATCAGCTTGACAGTAGCACCACTCTGGGAAGGGGGTTTTAGCCTTCTGGGTGGCCTGCAGCGGCAGGCAGCTAGGTGAGCTAAAAGCCTTCCCCCCACCTCCCCAGAGTGGTGCCTAGTGCAGCTCTGGAAAGGCAGGGGGAGGGGCTCTTAGCCTGCCTGGCTACCTGCAGCTGCTGGAAGCTAGGCAGGCTGACACCCATGTGTCTTCAAGTTGCGTGAAACTCATGTTAAAGCAAGTGTGCTGCAACCTGGAGCTGGGTAAAGCGAGGGTTTACTGTACCCTGAAGTGAATAAATGATTAATATCATCAGGGCTTGTTTCTGCCAAAGTGCTGCAGAATGGCATTCTAGCATCATTTTCCCCAGGGACACCATTTTTGAATGTGGCCCCCACTTCCCCTGTGCATGCGCAGCTCCAGCTGGGAGCCACATGGCTCCGTCAGTCCCAGCATGACACCTGAGGCTCCATGCCAGGAGATGCGCGGGTCCTGCTGCCCCAGCACCTGCAGCCCAGCATGGTCCTGGAGCAGCCCCAATGTCCCAGCGCGGTGCTTGTGCAACCCCAATGCCACTGTAGTTGGCATGGCCCCTGCGATAGCCAGGAGGTAAGTTGCCGGCATTCACTTGGTGGGAGGGCTGCGGGTACCTGGCTCTGGGGAATGGCGAGGGTATTTGAGGGGTAGGGAGCTGGGGGTACCTGGCTCTGGGGAACGGGGAGGGCATTTGGGGGACATGGGGTACTTGACCCTGGGGAACCAGGAGGGCATTCAGTTAGGGTGTAGGGCAGAGGTACCCAGCTCTAGGGAACAGGGAGAGCCCCGGTGGGGGCAGTTAAGCTGTCCAGGGGGGTGGCTTGGGCCCTGCTGGGGTAGGGTTAAGCCACCAGGGGTGTGGGACATATGGGGGCGCAATTTAGCTACCGGGGGGGTGGGCTGGGCCCTGCCAGGGGGCAGTTAAGCTGTCTGTAGGGGCAGCTTGGGTCCCACTGGGGGGGGTGGTTAAGCCACCAGGGGAGGGCTCAGGGCCCAAGTGTGGGAGGTTAAAGCCACTTGAGGGATGGTTGGGCCTTGGGGCAGGAGGGCGGCAGTTTGGGCCTTGAGTTCCTCCATCCTTCTTTCCTTATCGCTCGTCATTCATTCTGAGTGTATGTGTTAGTTATAATTTTCTTTCGTGAACCTTATTTATCTGGGCGACTCCCAAGCCAGCATCTTTTATCAATTAGTCCTACTGCATCAGATTTCATTCATATTGTTGTTTTATGGTCAGTGCATTGAAACTCATCTGACCAACTCTCCTCTTTTATCCAGGCTTGGGCCTGGCTTGGAACCCCTAGATACTTTGTGATGGAGCTAAGTGATTAATAGAAGAGATATAACTAAAAAAGTGCTTGGAGTAGCAAGTAGATAGGAATGCCTATTGTAACAGGGTCTGAAAAGCAGCCCAGAACCCAGCCTGTGCTAGGCGAAAAGATAGAGAGTTAATTGAGCTCCCAGGTGGAGGCAATAAGGTGTGGTGCAGGCAATCAATTGACAAGGATCAGCTGAGCTAATTGCTTTGAGGTATAAAAACAGCCAGGCAAACAGAGCGGAGTGTGAGTGTGAGACATTGTGAGGGAGATAAGAAGTAGTCAGAACAGATCAAGAGGAGGAGAGTGCTTACAACACAGCTGGGAAGGGTGGAGCGGTGGGCTCCTCTCTCCCAGCCATTCCAATGGCTCTGATGACGAAAGAAGAGGGAAGGAGACTGGCCCTGACCTTAACAACAGGGGCAACTGCAGTCTGGCCATTCCCTGTCAAGGGGCAGAGGTGAGGGGCCTAAACCAAGGCAAAAGGGGCAGTTGGCCACATGTGGTGCCAGAAGTTGGCTCCTTTGCTGCCCAAATAAAAAGGCATATACAAGATGGAGGATATAATCAAGGCACTTGTGCTGGCTACAGCAGCCGAGCAGGAGGCTAGGCGGATCCAGATGACCACCCAGCAAGAATCCGTTTGGCTGCAACAAGAAAACAACCAGCTGCTGGCGAGCCAAGTATCCCAGGGAAGAGCTACCCTGGAGGAGGAGATTGCCCAGCTGAGGTTCCTGAGTGCTGAACTGTGTGGCCAAGATGGGACACGTCTCCAGCAAGTAGTTGCACAAGATGATGGGGGAAGATGATGTGGAGGTGTACCTCCAGGCATTTGAGAGGACAGCCCAATGGGAAATTTGGCCCTGAGCCCAGTGGGCCAGCATCCTGGCCCCCCTTTTTGTGTGAGGAGGTCCAGAAGGCCTATCGTGACTTGGCTGAGGATGCAGTCACTGATTATGCACAATTAAAGACAGAGATACTTGCAAGGTCTGGGGTGACGACCATGGTCCAAGCCCAACAGTTGCAAGTCTGAGCGTACCAGGAAGGCAAAGCCCCATGGTCCCAACTATTTGACCTCCTCCACTTGGCCAAGAAATGGCTGCAACCTGAGAGCTACAGCCCTGGGGAAAGTAGAGAGACTCTCATCTTAGACTGATACATGAGGGGGCTACCACCTGACCTGTGAGACTGGGTTACCTGGAACAACCCCTCCTTCTATGATGAGATTGTGGCTCTCATGGAGAGACAGATAATGGCCAGAGGTCTCTCATGGTCCCTTGGGGAATGGGGCATGACAGAAGGGGAGGCCTACCCCAAGCCCTGGGACCCAGGCACCTGAACACTCATACCCAGCTAAGTACAGGAGAAAGGAAACCAAAGAACAGCCAGAGACTGAAGTGGCTTGGGGGACAAAAGAAGGAAGGACAGGGGGCAAGGCTAAGCAGCCTCCAGAACAAGGAGGGGAAGTCAAGCCAGTTATAGGTACTATGCATGCAGAGAGTCATGGCATATTGCAGGCCAGTGCCCAAATTTAGAGGAACCCACACAGTGCGACCTCAGGGATCTTAGAGACCCCTGCTCCCTCATCAACCCAGTGGGCATTACAACAGGTCCTAGTCGGTACACTTAGCCATAGCCATAGTGGATTCAGGCAGAGCAGTCATGCCAGTTTTGGAGAGACTGATGGGGCGGGAGTAGGTGTCCAGTGCTCAGCACACAGGCATGGGGATGTCAATTATTACCCTGCTGTCCCACTGGTGAAAGAAGTCCAGCGGCGTGTCAAGAGGGTAGTTGCAGGGGTAGTTCCCCGACTCTAATATCCAGTTGTCATAGGGAGGGACTTCCCTTGGTTTAGTAACCTACTCCCCATAGATGATGGAGAAAGGAGAGAGCCCCCTCCCAACCTTCTGTGAGTTTGACCAGGACCTGTTCTTGGGATCTGGAAAATGAGGTGGGAAAAGAGGGCAGCGAAAAAGCTACGGACTCTCATCCTGGCCCAGAGTCTAAGGCAGGCCCTGATCGGACATGGGGCTGAGCAAGCCAGCAGAGGAGCAGCCCTGGAGATATGTGAGCCTGAGCCTAGGCCCAGCACATGAGGGACCCCAGAGTCAGAAGCAGGAGAAGGTCCCTCTGGGCTCTAACAGATGGGACCCTTGTTTGAGAAGTTCAGGCAGGACCAGGCCAGTGATCCCATACATCACATCAGGAAGTAATCCAGATAAATGGGTTCCCAGTAGAAGGGAAGATTAAGGGCACTAGGCCATACTATGTGATTAAAGCTGTTACATGGGGTGGGTTATAACACTTTGCCACACTATAGATGTAGAGCTAGATCTTCAACTGGTATAAACTGGTGCATCTTCACTGACTTTGAAAGAGCTATGCAAATTTACATCAAATGATGTAACTTCTACTTTTAAAGTTCAGGATGGCTAATTCTCTACTTCATCCCACCACTTCAATGCACGTGTGTGTGTATATGTAGATAATCTTAAACAGACATAGAAATGCACACACGTACATGTAACGAGGCTATAAAGTTAAGCTATGCAATGTTCAAGTGTGACAGTTATCAATCAGCGATGAATATGAAACTAATTCCTCTAGCATTCTCCTGTGAAATGTATTAGCATGGAGAGCTGCTGCTATATCTCAGCAGTTTTTCTTCATACACTTTTCTACATTCACATTGGAAATCTTCACACAGCACTGCTCTTTGTATCAGAGTAAAGGGGTTATAAACACATACAAAACATGGCCCGCATCCGCAGATCCTGTTTGCGTCACCTATTTATCTTTTTTCTGCGGGAAACATCTACCACATTCTACCTTAGATGGGCAGGGTAGCAAATAAAACCCTACAGATTTATATTAACTTAATCTGCTCTGGCATGCTGGCATAGCCTCCTGCACTGAACACTTTTGTTTGTAATGAAACTGAACAGTGAGAAACATGATATACAAGAATTGAAACAGCTTATTCAGTGTGCTGTATTGTTCTTCCAGCATCCACTGCTGCTTCTCCCCACACTCCCTAGCAGCCTTCCAGTCACCATCTATTTAAATAGCTGTTAATTCAGCAGGGAGGGTTAGCTCAGTGGTTTGAACATTGGTCTGCTAAACCTGGGGTTGTGAGCTCAATCCTGGAGAAGGCCATTTAGTAATGGGGGCAAATGGATGTCAGGGATGCTGCCTTGGGCAGGGGAGTGGACTAGATGACCTCCTGAGGTCCCTTCCAGCATTAGGAGGCCACTTATAAATTTGGGGTCAAAATCTGCTCTGTATTACATGCATGTGAAATCAACTAAAGTCCATATAAATGCCTATGTCAGTGGTCTCAAGCAGGGATATGTGTGTCCCAAGGTGGGTACTCAGAGGTTACTTCAACTGATCCAGATAGTTGCCTAATTTCACCACAGACTAATAAAAGGCACTAGTGAAGTGAGTACAAAGGAAAATTTCATAAAACAATGATTTGTTACTGCTCTGTACACTATATACTGAAATGGAAAAATGATATTTATATTTAAATTCATTTATTTTATAATTATATGGTAAAAATGAGAAAGTAAGCAATTTTTCAATGAGTGTGCTGTGATACTTCTTTTTTTTTTCCTGTACATTTTCAAGTGGTGAAATTCAGGGGTACACAAAACAGTTCAGACTCTTGGAAGGGGTACAGTAGCCTGGCACGATTAAGAGCTAGTGACCTAGGTGACATGAAGGACAGAAGTAGATTCCACTGCTAAAACGGGAAGAATTTCACAGTTCTACAACTGAAGCTACAGGGGCAGAACTGCACAGAGCACTTTCGTCTTCAAAGTTTGCCTGTGCAGATGCAATTGCAGGTTCGGGATCTAAAACAGCAATTTCTTTTCTGGCAGAGACGTCTGTAAGGGCCTGATGCTTTAGTTCTTACAGAAGCCATTAATGTTTTTCTTAAGTAAGGGCGGTGTATACAATACTACGTCCCACAATAAAGTCATAGAAAAAAATAGTAAAATAAAATAGAATAAAATAAAATAAAATAATTGTGATCCATTACTTTCTGGTCTCGAGAGAAAAATTCTTTTTTTCAAAACAAGTTGCTATTCATTCTCTGTATTGTCTACTGGAAGTGGGTCTGTCCCACAAAAGCTCACCTAATAAATTATTTTGTTAGTCTTTAAAGTCCTATTTTGCTGCTTTTTTGTTTTGCTAGTATATAGACTAGCACGGCTAGTATATAGTATATAGCACGGCTAGTATATAGACTAGCACGGCTTTCTCTCTGAAATTTAAAAGGGTGTTTTAATAGCAGTGGGTTATTTACTGGTGGATATCAGTTTGTAGATATAACTGTAGTGTGCAAAGAGCACAGCTGGCAGCGGTAAGCCGCCCAGCCTGGGTAGACAGATTCGGGCTCCTGCTTCTGGGCTATAAATCACAGAATAACAGAACTGGAAGAAACCTGGAGAGGTCATCATCTCCAATCCCTGCAGTCATGGAAGGACTAAGCACCATCCACACCATCCCTGACATGTGTTTGTCTACCTGGCTCTTAAAAATTTCCTATGATGGAGAGTCCACAGCCTCCCTAGACAATTTATTTCAGTGCTTAACCATCCAGACAGTTGAAATTTCCCAATGTCCAGTCTAAACCTCCCTTGCTGCAATTTGAGCCTATCTGAAATGATGTAGCGCTGTAATTTATGACCATCTTTTACTGAGCCTTATATCCATCACATAGGTTTTATTCTCAGCATAGGTGCCAGCTTCCTCAGGGCCCCAGTGGTACTCAACTATTTGTTCAGGGCCTGCCCAAACTCTGCCCCTTCTCCTAAGGCCTCACTCCTGCCCCACATTTTCCCACTAAGTTCTGCCTCCTCCCCCTACTTCTCCTCCCCCCTCCCCCCGAGTGCCTCCTGCACACCCTGGAATGGCTGATCATGGCAGACAGAAGGCACTGGGAGAGGGGAAGGAGCTGACTAGCGGGGCCACTGGTGGACAGAAGGCACTGAGATGGAGAGAGGGATCTGGCTGCCCTTGGCTGCTAAGAACCAACCATTTTTTCCATGGATGCTCCAGAGCAGGAGCACTCACCTGCGATTTTCAAAGAGATGTGCAAGTTAATTTTGTTACAGATGCTTCCAATGTACCTGCTACTTGTCCCACCCATGTGCATAATACATTTTGTTATGTGTGCCAAGGTATGTGCTGATGAGCACCAACAGTAGAAACACATGCAGCTGGTTGGGGGCTGTGTGGGCACCCTGCTAATCAGCTGGGCAGATGCAGCTGATGAAGTGAGTCTTTGCCCACGAAAGCTTATGCTCTGATATATCTGTTAGTCTATAAGGTTTTTGTTTTTTGAAATATTTATTGAACATGTTTGGGTTTTTTTTGCATAATTATTGATAATTCTATCTTAGCCATCTACCAACAGACCATTGCTAGTGTTAGGATTATTTTGTTCCTAACAAACTCCTAATTATCCTCTACTCTGCTGGAAATAGATTTTTCCTTTTTGATCCTTTTTGATCCTTGTTTACCTTACCAAGACAATTTACTACAATTCCTAGCTTCAGTTTTACAATCATTACTATCAGCTTCCCCATTTTTCCATTTATTATATATACATGTTTTATAATTACCATCATTTTCCCTTCTAAACCAGATCGGTTTTTTTTAACAATACACCCTCAGTCATTACTTTTGAGGCATCTTTTACTCTATTCTTAAACAATCCCCAGTTGCCATTCACATTTCTTTAAATTCTTCCTCCCAGGTGATCTATTTCAGTTTTTTTCATTATTATGAAATGGCCTTTTTGAATCATTAAGGCTATGTCTACACTACAACATGGTTTTGAAAGGGCGACTTTCGAAAATACACATTGAAAGACGGCCTTTTGAGAAGGAACATCCACACAGCCAAACGGGGATTGAAGGTCCACGCCGCCCTTTCAAAAGGCCCAACTGCTCTTTCGAAAGAGAATGTCCACATGTCCCAGGGTGCCCCTTTGAAAGGAAAGGGCCAGGAAATGCCATGGGCAGGGTCATGTGGCAGGCAAGTCTTCCTGGGGCTGTTGTCAGCCATTCCTTTAAAGGGTCCCTCCCCAGGACCCTTGACCTGCACATGCTGAAGGCTGGCTAGGCACCCACAAGCAAGCAGAGGGTGGCCATGCAGAGAAGGCACTGCAGGGCACCCCGTGAACCCCGAGCAGTTTCCACCCCCTGCCACCCATCCAGGCTGTGGCCAGCACCCTGGCGGCCGTGCTGGTTACAGTTCTGAAGCGGCTTCGGGAGACCACCCTGATGGCCACCATACTGGAGGCTATCCTCAGGGCATGACGCCCTTGCCCAGTCCCCTGGGCCATCTGCTACCCCACGAGCAAGGACGGGTGGGACCAGCGGGTGCTGGAGGACTGGGACAACAACCGGTGGCTGCAGAACTTCAGGGTAACCAAGGGGACATTCCTGGAGCTGTGCCGCTGGCTCACCTCAGCTCTCCAGCACCACAACACCTGCATGAGGCCGGTGCTCCCCCTGAAGAAAAGGGTCGCCATCGCCCGAAGAAAACCGGCCACTCCAGACAGCCACTGTCCCATCGGCCACCAGTTTGGTGTGGGCATGGCCACCATCGGGGCTTAATGAGGTAAGCCATGCCTGGGTCACACACCTACCACAGACACTGTCGGAAACCAGAGTTGGGGGGGTGGTCCTCAGCAAGCACGGGGACAGGTGGGCAGGCAGTTCCCCAATCCATGCTCATGACCATGTACTCCCCTCATGCTCTGAGAACCATCCAGGCCATCAACAAGGTCCTCTGGCAGCTGATCCGCATGGGGGACCTCGAAGACCCCCTCAGGGAGTTCGACAAGTTGGGTTTCCCCAACTGCTTTGGAGCACTGGTCGACACAAACATCGCCATCCAGGCCCCAGAGCACGGGGGGGGGGCCTGTGTAAACCACAAGAACTACTACTCTGTGGTGCTGCAGGCGCTCGTTGACATCAAGGGCCGATTCATGAACATGTGTCTGGCTGCTCCAGGGTGTTCCAGAACTCTTGGCTGGGCCACCAGATGGGCGAGGGGACCTACATCCCCTGGCAGGAGCTTCCTGGTGGGGACACCACAATGCCACCCTGCATTGTGACTGACACAGCCTACCCCTTTCAGGCCTGGCTTATGAGGCCATATATAGGACACGCTCAGCCCACCCAGGACATTTTTAACGAGTGGCTCAACTGGGCCCAGAACACTGTGGAGTGGGTGTTCAGCCTCCTCAAGGGGTACTTCCACTGCCTCCTAATGATGCTGGAGGTGGGCCTCCCCAACATCCCGGCAGTGGTCAGAGCATGCTGCACCCTGCACAACCTTGTGGAGGTGAAGCATGAGCCCTTCATGCAGGGATGGGCCCCCAAGGACAGGTGTGGCTACAAGTAGCCGCCCACCGCCCCATGCCACCAGGCCCAGCAGGATGGGGTGTGGGTAAGGGAGGCCCCATGCAAGGTCTTCACCTGGGAGCCACAACGACTCCCCCATGCACACCCCCCCCCATACACCCTCCCACACCCATGCACACACCACCATGCACACACACATACACAGGGGTAAGCACAAAATAAACTTTTACGGAGCACGTAACAGCAGTCTGCATCTTTGTAACCTTAGAAACTATTTACAGAGTGGTGGAAAGAACCATTTACAGGGGTGGCCAGGGACAGGGCGGGTGGACACCATCACCCCAGGAGGGCTGGGGTTGGGGTATGATGTCTTAATCCTTGACAGGGGTTGAGGGACAGGATTCCCATTGCCCACATGAGCCCCTACCTCCCTGAGTCCAGGGACCCTGTCAGGGCTGGGCTGGGGCCGGGAGTACAGAGAGGTAGAGGTGTTGCTGGGCTGCAGTGTTCACCGCTCACTGGGGTCAGCACGGAGGGAGCAGGGGATGTAGGGAGCTGCCTCTGCATGACCAGCCTTGGCCACGAGCATGTGTGCCAGCTGGAGGAGGCGGGCCAGGGGTAGGAAGGTTGGATCAGGGCAGTGAGGACCGGGTTGGGGGGGGGGGGGGCTGGAGGGAGGAGGGGCGGATGCAGGAGGGACTGACGATGGGGTGGCAGGCCAGGTGTAGGACGGCTGGATCAGGGCAGGGAGGACAGGGTCGGGAGGGGGCCTGGAGGGAGGAGGGGCGGGTGCAAGGAGGGGCTCACAATGGGGTGGCAGGCGGGGCCAGGTGGGTGGTCACAGGTTGGCTGCCACCCTGTCCCAGGCTTGCTGCTCCATTGTCAGCCACTCCTGCAGCCACACCCATGAGGTCCCACAGGGCAGCGGTGTGCATGGGGTCCCCTGTGTCCTCCTCTCTGCCTTGGTGGCACCAGTGTACGGCCAGGCGGTGGCCCCATGCTGTCCCCAGTTGAGGTATGGGCCACTCCACCTCGCCCTCGGTGGTGGACATCCTTGGCCCATGGATGGGGCTTGGCTGGCTGCTGGGGGGACAGAGGAACAGGACATTAGTCCTGTGCAATGGCCCCTGTGTTCTCACGTCTCCCCGTACTGGAGGCCCTGTGACACCTGGATCCCAGAGTTCCCCACATGGGTGGTGCTGGTGCGGGCTTCCCTCTGACTCCCCTGCCCTGGTCCCTCCATGGCTCTGTGGCTCATGGTGCTGTCTGATGGAGTGCTGCGTGATGGCCCCTCTGGGGCCCAGGGAGCGTGGCTGTCCAGGTTGCACCTGGACTCGGACTGGTGGCTGTGTGAGTGGGCTGCAGCCACCCTGAGTGGGACCAAGTGCCCCCTCCCCAGATCCCAGGGCAACTGGGACTCTTGAGACCTACCTGAGGGTCCCTCCAGGAACTTGGGCAAAGCATGGGTTAGGGGGCCCAGCTGGATGGCCCAGGTGGGATGTCGATGACGAGGACCCCTCATCATCGCTGATGGCCTCAAGGCAATGGACCGTCTGCTGGGGCCTGGTGGTGGCTGGCAGTCCTGTTCAGTCCTCGCCCTCCTTTCCCAGCTCCAGCTCTGGCTGAGCCATGTCCAGGATGACAGCTGGGGGGTGCCACCTCCTTGGGGCTGAGCAGGCAGTCAAGTTCTTTAAATAGGGGGCAGCTGGTGGGTGCTGCCCCCAACTGTCCAGCTGCATCCCGGACCTTAAAATACACCTGCTGGAACTCCTTGACCTTCGATTTCACCTGGTCTGGCGTGTGGATGGGGTGGCCCTGGCTGGTGAGGGCCTTCAAGAGGTGCTCAAAGGCAGCCACATTCGTGCGCTGGACCCCTGGGGCAATGCTGGATGCAGTGTACTGGTGAGTAATATGAGCTCCCTGCTACCAGCAGGCTCTCAGCTTCCTGCCTAGGGTTTTGTGGGAGCCTGAGTCTTTAAACACAGGTGGACACAGGATCCACAGAGCTCCACTTGCATGGTGAATGGCGCCCCCATCCACCAGCTGATCGGTGCCATGGAGGACTCCCTCTTTCAAAATAGCCATCCACGGAGTGTCGGCACGTGCTCTCTTTCAAAAGAGTCTTCCAACAGGGACCGCTCTTCCTACCACGGGAATGGAGGACTGACTTCGATGGAACAGCCCCATTCTTTCAAAATTAATTTTGAAAGGCTGCGATTTGTGTATAGACGTTCAGCAGGGAATTTCTAACGAGTTTCTTTCAAAGTTAATTGCAAATGTACTTGTTAGTGTAGATGCAGCCAAAGTAGATATATTAGAGATCCTACCTTTATTTTGTTTATATATTGTAAACATGACCATGACATCACAATTTCAGTTTAAGCTATCATTAAACTCTTTAACTGTCAAGGTGAGATCTAAAATAGAAGGCCCCCATGATGGGTGCAATACTTTATAAGTTAGGCAACTCGTCTATAAACTCCAGGGATGTTTTAGCACAGGTAGCATGAGACTTTCAAGAAGTGTCACTCAAACTGAAATCCCCCATGATCACACAGCCTGTTCTTCTAAATGTTATAGATAAGTGTGTATGGATCTAGTCATGCTGTTCCCTTGGGTGGTCTGGTGGTCTGTAGAAAACACCAACCAACGCTCCATCCTGTGCTTTACCTTTAAGGAAAATAATTTTGAATGCTTATGAATCAGAGTTGTCAGCGACTTACAAACAGAAATGCCATTTCTGACAGTGCAACTCCCTCTCCTTGTTTTTGCTCACTTGATCCTTCCTAATTGGATTATAATAATTGAGGTTAATATTCCAATCATGCAAATCACCCCACTGGGTTTCAGTATTGTCAACCAGTATTGTCAACCAGTACTGATCAAATGTACAGTCATAAATGAGTAATTCAAATTCATTCTGTTTGTTATTCAGGCTCCTTGTATTGGTGTTTTGGCAATTAAACAATTTTTTCTCTTTATGCCCTTGATTAATTTTGTTCTTACCTTTACAATTTTGGGCTAAATGAGTGCTCATATATGCCCTCTTTTTATTTTCCACTTTTGTTATTAGTTTAATACCCTCCTATGTAGCCTAACCAGCCTGCCCCTGAGGATATTTGCTCCCCTTGTCACAAGCTGGAGACAGTCCAAATTATACATCCCTCCCATGCTTTTTTCTTTTTGAAAAAAGAAAGGTGCTGGTACTTGTCCCAGGCCGAGGCAGGGGACCCTGCAGCCCCACAGCTGGGAGCTGGCTGGGGAAACATCAGTGCAGAGGTGTCAGTATGCAGTACCGGCACATACCACCACAAAGGAAAAGGCCCGTAGCCCCCTATTCCCACAGAACATGGATCAGTGTTCTACTGCACCTCACCCTACACCACTACCGTAGCCATTGTTGAAGATATCTGTTTACTGCATAATTTGAATGCAGCTATTGTGTAGGTCACCCACATCCCTAACATGTTAAATATCAATTTAACTACCTGTAACTACTAGCTAAGTATAAAATTAGTTTATTTATACTACAACAACATTTTCTGTCTACCGCTATCCCTGTAGAATCCCAATGAAGTAGATAAATAAATGTCAGACTATATTCCCTTCACTTACATCTGTGCAATACGGCTCTGTTTGCTCTTCTAGAAACTAGCAGTAATATATGGAAAGCAATCAGTGTTCACGTATTCTATATGACTATGGAATTCTAGGTGTTACTGGAGAGATGTTTATTGAAAAATACAGGTGTAGCACTATGTGTAATTAGGGCTTGGTATGCAGCATCTTAAAGGATAAAAGTCCTACTGAAATCTATGTATTCCCCCCACCCCCCACCTTCCCTCTACACCAAGTGTTCAGCCACCTGCTCTGATCCAAAGAGGGATTCAGCTCTTAGGACTGAAAGTAGATTTAAGGATGCTTTGAGATACAGATACTGGACTCCAAATGATACTGAAGTATCTGCAGCACTGTTTTGGGGGAGGGGCAAAACCAAGTGGCCATGTGAAGATTTATGCCTCTCTCTCTGTGGAAAAAGCATCTCCATGCATTAAGGAGCAACATATCCACTGCAAAGCCTAAGAGGTCTGTATTATTTCACTACCATAGGGACAAATCTGTGATACACCAGCAGAGCCTTTAGCTGATAACATTATTGAAAGACTGGACAGAATCCAGTTTGACCACATACAGCTGTATTGGTTATACCATGTCAACCACTAAAAAACAGATTCAAGATATGTTTCAGGCTATGCAGAGGCCAAATCCAAATAACTCCCCCAGGCTATTGAAGGATGGAAGGTGTGCAAGATGTGACAGGAATGGTTGCAGCAGGTCATTTTCCACACAAGCTCCCTGTGAAGGCAGGACACAGGCAGTAAGGATGCTGTCGAGGATCAGCTGTGCACATGGGAGCTGGCTGAACACAATGCCAATGGATACTCCCAGTAGCTACGTGTATTTGCGGAAGGATTACTGCCTCCCTACATATCTGGCCAATACCTCGCTCATCCACTCTGGCCAAACACTCAGATGTGGATTTGCACCAGAAAGAAGAGATCTAATCAAATAGGAGGTGTTATTTTTACATATTTATTTTTCTAACAAATATTTTAAAGAAAGATTTTCAGCAGCAAACACCCTGACTTTGGCCTTGCCACCCACTTTGGTAGTTACCCACTTTCACTTGATTTAAGCAAAACATATTTACATTGTGCCACAATGAACTGGCAAATATCTTTTAAGATGGAGTTCATCAAAATGCATCACATTGTATCAGAAAATTATGGAATGAATAGCAAGTAATGAATGACAACTTTCAATAGTACAAAGCAAAACAATACCTTCAAGTAAGTTTGCATTATGATCTGTCAGCAAAAATGGTACACATGCCACGTCCCAAATAGTATGTAGTTCAACATCTTTGTAATTTCAGTGCCTCTATTCCTGCTGTATTGGTAAACCAGGAATGTGTATGTAATCTATGGTTCTCAATACACTAGAATAGGAAAAAAAGGCCTTTCTTCAAAGATGCAAAATTGAAGCATTTAAAAAAACCTGCAATATTTCAAGATAAACAAAGTCTCTAATTATAAAAAAGTTTTGGTGAATCATAAAGACCTGCAAGGCTGAGTGAACTGAATTCAACCACTTGGAAACATTCCACAGCTAACTTACTTTGTGGGGTTTGCTTTAGAGCTTCTCCTGTTGAGCTGATCATGATCTCAATGATTTCAGACAGAACAGGCGAAAAGATCCTGGTCTCAGATAAAGCTGCTTACTCAACTGTATATTTTTCTGCCTCATTTGGAGTGACCCCCACTACCAAAGCCAGCAGAGTTGGTACGACCCCACCAACTTTCCAGCAAATGGAACGAGTCAGGGATGTGGAAAATGCAGCGCTTCAGGGAACCTCGCCTACAGTACAGTCTCTTGTGGGGGATGTTATAGCCAGGCATTTGCTCTGAGTGACACCTGGGACTGAACTGGCTTTGGCAGTCCCAAGAAATAGGGATGTGTAAAGGTAACTTGGAAACAGTCTTTAATTTTCCTCTCTCACAGCTGCTCTGAGCAGCATCTGACACAGCTGAGGATGTAGCCCAGGATTGGCCCTCTACTGTGTACAAGTATTTTTATTTATTTAAAAAAATAGCTAGTGCAAAAGTACCCTTCCACCCAGGAAAAGTAAGAGTAAGGGCTGCAGGATCCATGACCTCCCTGGGGCTACTGGCATGAATAAAGGGTGCATTACTTCTGAAAACCTGTCTCTTCTTTTCTAGCTAAAAGCAGCATAATTCACTGTCTTGCTGCAACAAGGTTGATTCAGATTTAATTTATTGTAAGCCAACTCAGCTCCCTACAATGGCTCCTTTGTACTGTGCATAAAGTGAATTTTTGAAGTGGCAATTCATCAAGACAAGGAATTTTTGCAAAATCTAGTGAAAATAGCTATTCTGAGTTGTAACTAATGAGTTTACTTCTGTTAGTTTAGCTATTAGGGTGTTTAACAAAGAAACAGAAACCTCTCCCAAAATATGGCACACTGAAATATGGATACTTTGTTTCAGCCGTGCTAGTATACAGCCACCACCAAGGCATCAGGAGTGTTATTTTCCTCCAACCAGCTTATACAAACACCAACATGATTTATAATTCCACCCATTTCCATGCATAATCTGTGTTTGGGCAATTAAACTGAACTTTCCCACACAACACAGGAAATGTACAAAAGCAATCACTTGCAAGTGCAAATATATGTCTAGCAGGTCAAATGTGAGTTCCTGTAGGTCCTAGCAGCTGCCCTTACAAATTTAATGAATTATTTCAGTCCATTGCAGGATTTTTGCTATTTGTATGACCACAGTGCTTAGAAGACCTAGTCACGGACCAGGACCCTCTGTAGCAGGTGCTGTGCAAATACAGAACAAAAAGATGGGCCCTGCCCCCAAAACCTTACAAACCTTACATAAGGAAACAATATGACAATATTTAGCTTACATGATCTCTGCACAAAAGTAACCTGATTTGCTGTCAAGTTTTTTGTAGGCACCGTGACAGGAGGGATTAGACAGAAGAACAACACAGATCAAAAGAGCACTTCCCAAATGGAGGGGCAGGATGAAAGAAATGTAGGAAGGAGCTTGTTTGAAAATGTAACAATTGTGCATTGGAGCTAGCATACTAGGTTGCTCAGAGACATAAGTCAACAACTTGACTGCGAATGAGATGACAAGGTGGAGACTGATTGTGAAACACCTTGAAATGGAAGCCAGACAGACAGACTCCCCCTGCTTCACTCCCTCTTGCCCCTCTTCGGTGCCTCAGAGCACACAGCACAAAGAAACAGCGCAGTCTTGGAATGTTTTGAGAGCACAGATGCGCTGATCTCAAACACTGTCCAGTGCCTCACAAACACAGATGTGCTATGTCAGCATGAGCCTGGACTGAAGAATACCGATAAGAGGGCTAACGGTCTAGCCAACGGCCTCGGGGCTTCAAGCTGCCCTTGGCTGGTATTGATAATTGATCCACCCACACTTTTGTCCCAGGAAGGGGAATTTTATTCCCCATGTGACAGTTTGCCCCTTTTCTATAAATGTACTTATCTTTGTCCTTACAAGTGTAACTGCCTTGTAAGCGCTGGCGTCACAAAGATGAACCAGTACAATTGGTACCTTGAGATAAGGAAGAACCTACATGCCCCAACGGGTATAAAGAGGGGCCCGACAGCCTACTCTAACTGAGCTCCAATTTCCTGTGCCTGCCGGTCGGGTAAGGTTATTGCCTCCCGAGGATCTAGGGGACACTCTCCGCATCTGTTCTTCCCAGGGGATTCAGTGAACGACATTGGCTACACCGGAGTCGAAGGACGCAGGGGTGAGAATTATACCTGAAAGGTTTTTTTTGTGCACATTTAATAGTAAGAGCTCTTTAGTCTGAGGCGTCTGGTCCTCAAATGGGTAACTTTCTCTAACTGACATGTCATTTGTATATGCTACTAGTAGTTAAGTAAATAGAGCAATAACAATGTAACCATTAAGATTTTATCTAACATTTCCTGCAACTGTAACCATTAAGACTTTATATAATTCTGTAACCATTAAGATTTTCGTTCCTGCTTTGTAATAAATAGTAACCATGTTTAAGCTTCAGCCTGACTCCTTCTAGTTGCTGTAACTTGGCCAAACACAACCAAAGAACCTTAGCCAGTTTGGCTATATTCATCCTGGTCAGTGGTAAGGTGCAGTAAAAGCTGGTTGCTGAGTCGTGCTGCCTCCACAGAGCAGACTCTTGGGGCACCCGTCAGCCTCCCTGTCTGCCCACTGCGAAGGGACAGTCTGTCCTAGCAGTCAAAGTCTCGGGTGGAATAAGCTCTCTGCACTAATCTCAGGGGCACCTGTCAGCCACACTGGCTGCCCACTGTGAAGGGACAGTCTGTCCTAGCAGTTAAAGAATCTCAGGGGCATCCATCAGCCATCTTGGCTGCCTGCTGTGAAGGGACGGGCCATCCTAGCAGCTAAAGACCCGGATGTAAAATAGGCTCACAGACCACTCATTACCCAGTCATAGGCAGACAGGCAGGATGAAAGAAATGTAGGAAGGAGCTTGTTTGAAAATGTAACAGTTGTGCATTAGAGCTAGCATACTAGGTTGATCAGAGACATACGTCAACAACTTGACTGCGAATGAGATGACAAGGTGGAGACTGATTGTGAAACACCTTGAAGTGGAAGACAAGCATCTTTTCTTCAATGTCCTAAAGGAGGGGGAGCCAGTGGAGGGATTCAAAGAGAGGGGTGACATGGTCAGATTGACAGGCTAGGAAAAGGATTTTTGCTGTAGCACTTTGAATGGATATGAGTGGGTCAAGGCAGCATTTTTCTGGACAGAGAGAAGAATGTTGCAGTAATCAAGACCCAAGATAATGAGAGCTTAGACAAGAGTTCTTGCTGTGTGAATGGATAAGAAAGGCAATGTCATGCAGGTGTTACGCAAAAACAATTGGCAAGATTCAGACATAGCCTGAAGGTGAGAATTTGGACAGAGGTCTGTGGACACCCAGGTTATGGACCTGAGTGACAGGCGGGACAATTGTATTGTCCATAGTGATCAAGAGAAGAGACAGTGGAGAGGGTTTGAAGGGGAAATTTGACCTTTTGATGTTAAAAGAACATTGTTTTCAGGCCAAATCATTTAAGGCAAGACCCTGAAGAGTCCTGATCCCCAATAACAGTTGCAAATTGCTCAGAATCAAGCTCTTTCCTTTTGGTGAGGTGTTTTTGTTTGTTTTTTGTTTTTGTTTTTGACAAAATGATCACTTAATATTTTATTATGGTAGGCCCCAAATCAGGAGTGAAATTTCACTGTACCAGGCACTGTACAAACAAGCCTGCTCCCACTCATGTTACTCTAAATCAGCATTGGGCAACCAAGAATAGTGAGTGGGTTGCATAAATGGCCCTTCTGCATCTCAATGGTCCGCATGACCAGTGATGGACAACCAGCAGCCCATGCTCCACTGGGGTTCCACCTATCGCCCCTCCTCTCCAATTTGCCTCTCACACACTGGTGCACTCAAGCAGCATCCGGGCTGTGGGCTGCAAGTTGCCCACCACTGCTCTGAAGAGCTGTGAGGATTCTTGAAAAACATTGCCCACACTGCAGCCAACTTGTCAAAGTCTTCCTGAACAACGAATGGGGATGCTCAATTTTGCAGCTGACACTTAGGTTTCAACATTAGCAATGGCAGCCATCATGGAAGATATAGGGAAATAACACTGATTATTAAGATTAAAAAAATTAAGGCAAATAAATAATGGAGGATAAATCTGCAGATCCTCCAGGCACAATTTACAGAAATGAATGCCTAGATTTCAGTGCTTACTTAGAAGAACACTTTTTGGACAATAATGTGGAATTCTTCCAAGCCTAGCTCACTTACCAGGAACACAGAGCTGTTGGAGAAAGTTGAGAGAGAACAGGATATTATTTCTTAGTAACACTGTAATATAGGCTGCCTCATTCAGCAAGGAAAACTTAGCTTGAAAAAAATCCTCCTCCTGTGGAATGTATCTCTTAAATTAAAATTATTCTGATAATATTCTGGCTGATCAAAAGGCTTTAGCCAATTTCCTCCTGACCACATCCACTTCAGCTCCCACAGTAAAGCAAAGAAGCACAGGTCTGCAGTTATGTACTGGAGTAACAATAATGTTAGATTTTTAATCCCCTGAATAGAAAGAGCTATATTAAATACAGATTGCCTTTCCCGACTAGAGATAAAACTGAACAAAAAGAGAAAAAGCAATGAATAACAGAGATGAACTGATATGACTACTGACTACACCAAATACATTGCTTTGTGTTGTAGCTGATGCAGTATAAAGCTAATAGGAAAAATAATACTTGAAAATAAAAGAGTATTTCTTGTGAAAGGAAAAAGAAGAGATCATCTTCCAAGGGAGCTACTTGGTCTTATTCATGGATTTCTTTTCACTGTACTTATAAGACCCAAATTGGTTCTCACATAAATCAGGAGTAACTCCACATGCAAGAGTGGTGTAAACAAGATGAGACTCAGGCTCATACACCTGACTTTGTATAGTATTGTTTCTGTATATAGAGGCCACAGTAAGATTACCTTTATCATAAAATCTTAGGACTTGAACAGACCTCAGGAGGTCATTGAGTCCAGCCCTCTGCTTCAAGCAGAATCAACCCCAACTAAATTATCCCAGCCAGGACTTTGTCAAGCCGGGGCTTAAAAACCTCTAGGGATGGAGATTCCACCACCTGTCTAGGCAACGCATTCCAGTGCTTCACCACCCTCCTGGTGAAGTAGTTTTTCCTAATATCTAACCTCCTCCTCTCCTTCTGTAACTTCAGACCATTGCTCCTTGTTCTGCTATCTGTCACCACTGAGAACAGCTTAGAGCCTCTTTAGAGCTCCCCTTCAGGAAGCTGAAGGCTGCTATTAAATCACCCCTCAGTCTTATCTTCCGTACACTAAACAAGCCCAAATCCCTCAGCCTATCCTCATAGGTCTTGTGCTCCAGCCCTTTAATCATTTTTGTTGCCCTCTGCTGAACCTGCTCCAGCACATCCCTATCCTTTTAATACTGGGAGGCCCAAAACTGGACACAGTATTCCAGATGTGGCATCACCAGTGCTGAAAAGAGAGGAACAACCACTTCACTAGATCTGCTCAAAATGCTCCTCCTAATGCAACCCTAATATGCCATTAGCCTTCTTGGCTAGCAGGGCACACTGTTTACTCATATCCAGCCTTTCATCCACCTTAATCCCTATGTACCTTTCTGCTGCACTGCTGCTTAGTTAGTGGGTCCCCAGCTATAACAATGCTTGGAATTCTTACCCCTCAAGTGCAAGACTCTACACTTCTCCTTGTTGAATTGCATCAGACTTCTTTTGGCCAACCTCCACTTTATCCAGGTCACTCTGGATCCTATCTACCTCTCCTGCTAGCCTTGTGTCATTGCAAACTTGCTGAGGGTGCAATCCAGTCCCTCATCCAGGTCATTAATAAAGACGTTGAACAACACCAGCCCCAGAACCAAGCCTTGGGGCACTCCACTTGAAATCGACCACCATCCAGATATTGAGCTATTGACCACTACCTATTGGGCCCGACCTTCAAGACAGCTTTCTATCCATCTTCCTTTAATTATGGGAAAGAATGTTGTGGGAGACTGTATCAAAAGCTTTGCTAAAATCAGGGTATCTCACATGCATTGACTTCCCCATGTCCACAGAGCCTGTTACCTCATCACAGAAGCTAATCAGATTAGTCAGGTGCGTCTTGCCTTGGTGAATCCATGTTGACTACTCTTGACCACTTTCCCCTCTTCCAGGTGCTCCATAATGGGTTCCTTGAGGATCTTCTCCATTATTTTCCCAGGGACTGAGGTAAGGCTTACTGCTACAGTTCCCTGGATTGTCCTTCTTTCTTTTTTGAAGATGGGCACTGCATTTGCCTCTCCTTCCAAATTCCATTGAGTTCATTCTAATCATGTATATTTATTTCCTTAGATCAGTCTTATAGAAAAAAATAGTATTGCTTTGTTAAGGGACCTTTGAACACAGCTATTTCTATTTATAAATGAAAAGCTACTCTTTCAATTATCTTTTCAGTATTGTAACAGTCAATAAAGTACCTGCAGGAGGTCCTATCATCAGATTAAACATTTTCACCCAAGCCTTTGCATAGGCTCTCTTTTTGTCATACAATTTGTGCTTGTCAAAAGTCTGCATTTTTTGGTTCTACAGATCTGCAGATCAGGTGGATAGCAGTCCAGTAGATTGCATTTTCACCTGCAACTAATGGATTAGGTATATGTCATAACACTGAAAAATACAGGGACAAAATGAATGGTTAGAAGGGATTTCAGTGCGAAGTGTTCAGGCACCCAGTGACAAGCAGAGTATACTGGGGTTCTGACGGAGGCTAAAAATAAAGGGCAAGATGACAAGAATCATAAGGAATAATGAGCTAAGGAATAATATACCCAGCTAAATCTCTAGGAGAGATATATGAAGGAAACCCCTATGACACATACATTTTCTATTCTGTTCTATATATATAATCCTCTTACAGCAGTGGTCACCAATCAGTAGATTGGGATCCACTGGTAGAGTCTGGAACCTCTGACTGTTGATCCTGACTAGTCTGTCCAGGAACTATCCAGTGCTGGCATATCTGCTGCCCCTTCCCCACTGCCAGGCTTCTCCTGCCCTCTGTCTTGGAGCTGTCCCCTTGAGTCCCCGCTTGCTGTGCAGGGTTGGGGAGGCATAAGGGGCAGGGGCAGATGTTAAGGTGTCCCCTCTTCCCCCTACCCATGTAGCCCACAGATCTGGGGGACACAACAGGGTTTGGAATGGAGGAAACTTGCTGCTAGCTCCTTCTGTGTGTATGGGTACTTAGTGCGGGGTGGGGGTGATCAGAGTGCCGCAATCGATCTTCTGGGGATCAATTTTGCCACAAGTGAAGACGCAGCAAAATCAGTCTGTCTGGGCTCAGCCATCTACCCTGGTACTTCACACTGACACACAGAGTAAGGCACATTGATGCAAGCCGGAAGAAGCCCGATCTACACCAGGGAAGAAAATCGCTACTGATATGTCAATTCTAGCTACGCAAATGGCGTGGCTCGAATTGCATATCTGGGATTGACTTTGATTCCTAGTGTAGACCAGGCCTATGTCTGAACATGCTCAGTATACTTAAAGGGGCAGTATGAATTTCTGTCTTTCTCCCACACTGTGTGTGTGTTTGTTACTCACACAAACACACAACAAGAAGTCCTGTGGCACCTTGTAGACTAACAGATCTATAGGTCTGTTAGTCTATAAGGTGCCATAGGACTTCTTGTTGTTTTTGAAGATACAAACTAACACGGCTACCTCTCTGACACAAACACACACTGCATTTCACGCTCACCTCCCAACTTAACACAGACTTGTGTTGCTGTTGTTGTAACTTCTTTTCCTTCTTTCAAGGTGGGTTATTTCAGGCTTCTGACCAGTTTATGCACTTCATAATTTTTATTTCACTCTTATGCTTAAATTTATTTCTTTGAGTAGTGAGTTCTGAATGCTTGCCCTGCCATGGCAGGAGTAATTATACCTATGGTATTTTATACATAGGTTTTAAGTTTCTACTGGTGAAGCACATCTTCATGTTACCTTAATATTGGTGCACATAACAAAATTCATTCCCTCTGATTTTTTCCATCCATGGGCTGAACACTGGCCGGGACTCTCCTGGAATATGCCTCAATCTCCTGGAGGCTGTCACAGCCAAATCAGGAGATCAGTGACTAGCAGTCAGGCAGTGCAGCAGGGACGAGATACTCCCCCCAGCCCAGGCCCTGTGCCACCCCTGGCAGTGTCTGAAATATCCCTGCAACCCTGAGGGGAGGTGGTACAGGGCATCTCCACCTTCTGCTGTGGGCCTGCAGGCACTGCCCACATAGCTCCCATTGGCCAGAAACAGGGACCCACAGCCAACAGGTGGTGTGAGGGAAGCATCTATGGAAAGGGTGCAGCATGTGGAACTACCTGTCCCCCCACTGAGCTGCTGCTGGCTATGCCAGCTGCTTTTGGGATTGGTACAGGGCCAGGGTGGAGGCAAGCTTGCCTCAGCCTTACTGCATGACCTCAGGTGGCCCCCATACAGTAAGCAATGCCACGTTGGAGCCTGCATCCTGAATCCCTGTCCCAGCCCTGAGCCCTTCCTTCATCCAGAGTCCCTCCCACAACCTGCAACCTCAGCCCTTCCTGTACTCCAACCTTTTGCCCCAGGCTCAGTTCAGAGCTCCTCCCACATGCTAAATCCCTCAGACCAAGACCAGATACTCTACTCACTGCAGCTCAATCCTTTGCCTCAGCCCGGCGGAAGGAGAGGGGATGGAGTGAGCAAGGGTTGTGTGGGGGAGAGGGCTCAGGGAAGGGGTAGGGAAGAAGGTAGGGCAAGGGTGTTTGGGTTAGAGGTAGATTCTAGATTCAACTTCAAGTCAAAAAGTCATCTTGTACTTAAAAGGGTTGAAGACCACAGTCTCACAGAAAGAAAAACAGCTTTAGTTACTCCCTACAACAACAGTAATAATAAGGTGTCTAACTAGATAACCAAAATGATGACAAAGAACTGCTTTTTTCTAAAGCATAGTTCTTTGATTTTCAAGACACTTCTATTTTGTGGTTTATTTTGAAAATGATTCAATTCCCAAAATTGTCTGGTAGACACCAGTAATATAAACCAGCTGAGACAGTGGAAAAGATCTTGGTGGGTGTGGTTACTGGCTAAAATTTACTACAGAACAACCACCACTTTTCAGTGACTGACCTAATTTAAAGACTCAGCCATAAATATAGTGAAGTACTCCACCTCTATGCAATATTCTGTTGCCGTATGACATCGGACATGTAATGTTAGTAAAAGACTCATGGTAGGTCCTCTATTAGCAGTACTACAGTGTGGGTGCATTTACACTAGCAAGTACATTCGACAGTGAGGTCAAAAGATGGCTGTCTTTTGAAACAGCCCATGAAGCGTCTACACACACCCATGAACATTCAAAAGTAACTTCGAAAGAAAGGAGCCGTTCCTTCGAAGTTGGTCCTCCGTTCTTGCAGTGGGAAGAGTACCCCCTTTCAAAAGATTATTTCGAAAGAGAGTAAGTGTAGGTGCTCCACGGCCCGCTGTTTCAAAAGAAGGAGTCCTCCATGGCGGCAATCAGCTGGCAGGTGGTGGTGCCACTCACAGCCCAAGCAGAGCTCTATGGCTCCAGTGTCCGGCCACGTTTAAAGATGCAAGCACCCATAAAGTCCCAGGCAGGAAGCTGAGAGCATGCAGCCAGCAGGGAGTCTACGCTGCTCTCCAGCACACTGCAAGCTTTGAGGCCATATGCCAGCCCACCTTGCTCCCCGGCCCCATGGCTAGCACCGCAGATCTCTGCCCATGCCAAGGGGCCCCTCAAGGATGATGGGGAGTCCTCCCAGGAGGAGAGACAGGCACTGAAGTACCAGGCCCCTCATGGACTGAGGGCAAGCTGCAGGATCTCCTTGACCTCTGGGAAGATGAGGAGGTCCTGCATCAGACAGGGGTCTGGTGCTGGAACACGGCAGCATTCAAGCACCTTGCCAAGGGCCTCACCAGCTGAGTTCACCCCACCCACACCCCGGACCAGGTGAGGTCCAAGGTGAAGGAGCTGTGCCAGGGCTACTGCAGAGCCCAGGATGCAGCTGGGCGGTCAGGGGCAGTGCCCACCAGCTGTCCTTACTTTAGGGAGCTGGACCACCTCCTTAGGCAGGACTACTGGCTGTGATCCTCGATACAGCGGACCCTGAAACAAACCCGGACCCCAAGACAGGGACCAAGGGGGAGGACTGCCCAGGACCAGCGGCCAGCACCAGGTACCTGCAAAGGCTCCAGACTACAAGCAATGATGAGGGCTCGAGCGAGGGGGCCCTCGTCATCGACATTCCATCTGGTCCATCCAGCCAAGCCCCCACCGACTGTGCCTTGCCTGTGTTCCTGGAAGGATCCAAAGGTATCTGCCATGCATGCCAGTCACTGTGGAGCTCAGGGAGGGGGCACACGGTCCCACCCAGGGTGGCCACAGCCCACCCACATGGCCATTGGCCCCAGGGCACAGGAAGCCCAGATGGCCCTGTTTCCCCAGCCTCAGAGGACTGACTTGCAGCACTCAGCACCGTGTGACCAGGACAGCACCATGGGCCGCCTGGTTGCAGAGGGAGCTGGGGGCGGGGGCTGAGGAAAGCTAGCGCTCCTGGCACCCAGATGGGGAACCCTGGGATGTGGTCCCTGCAGGGCCCCCAGGGTGGGGTGGGGAGGAGAGGGAAGAGGGGTTCACGGGGGACTTCACTGGGGACTATGTTCCATTCCTCCCCACAGCTGCAGCATCTGGACCAGCCCTATAACAGTCCCAGGGAGCCTAATCATGGAGGGCTAGAGGGAGCGGTCTGGACCCTGACCTGGGACAGCATGGGCCACTGCCAGCACCACCAGGGTGGGGAGGAGGAGGAGGTGGTGGTAGGGGACACAGCCCACACGGTGGCCCTGTGGGACCTGGTGAGTGTGCTGCGTGAGTGGCTCACCATGGAGCAGCAGGCCTGGGACCAGGTGGCAGCCAACATGGATCCCCTGACTCAGGCCATGGTCAGCCACCGGGCCCCATTGTGTGCCACTCCTGCACCTGCCCCTCCCACCCACACTCCACCATCCCCCATGCCCCCATCACCCGCCCGTCCCCTCTCCTCCCCACTGCGACTTCCCCCCTGCCCTCAATCCCCCATGCCACTCCCCCCCCACAGTGGCCCCCTTCCATGATCCCAGCCTCAAGTCCCTGGTCCCGCCCCACCTCCCCCTAGTCAGCCTCATGCACCTGGCCCACACATTATTGGCCAGGGCCAGCCAGATGAAGGCCTTGCCCCTCACCCTCAATGCCAGCCCTGGCGATGTCGTGGGGACTGTGCCCCAGCCGTGCCCCTACCTCCCTGTGCCACCAGCCCCAGTCTGGTGCCAATGGGGCCCCCGGACACAGGACGGAAGGGGTAGGCACAGGCAATGGGGATCCCAGCCATCAAGCCTCATCAAGGGGTGAGGCCCCCCATGGTGCGCAGGGTGTCCATCTGGAGCTGCTATGCCTCTGTAAATAGTTCCCCCAGCCTCCCATTAACTGTTCCCCCTCCCGCCTGTAAATAGTTCCCTTGATCATGGAGAGGCACAGTTAATTTTTAGTAAATGGTTTATTGCTGAGTTTTACCATGTCCCCTGTGCATGTGTCATGGTGTGTGTGCATGTGTGCGGGTTCAGGGTGATGGTGGGGGGGTCACCATGGCCCCCCACTTGAAGGCCTGGCACAGGGCCCTCTGTACCCACAGCTCATCCTGCTGGGCCTAGCGGCACAGGGCAGCAAGCAGCTGTTCATGCCCACGCCCCATCTCAGTGGCCCACCCCTGCAAGAAGGGCTTGTGTTTCACCTCCACCAGGTAGTGCAGCAGCCCTGACCACTGCTGGGACATTGGGGAGTCCCACCTCCAGCCTGGTGTGGATGCATCTAAAGTGCCCCTTCAGGTGGCCAAATGTCTGCTTGACCATATTGTGGACCTGTTTTAGCCGCCCATTAAAAATGTCCTCGCGAGGCTGTGTGTGCCCTGTGTATGGCCTCATCAGCCAGGGCTGCAGGGGGTGGCTACATCCGTCACTATGCAGAGCAGAATCATGGTGTCCATGTGGAGCTCCCGCTGGGGGATGAAGTTTCCCTTGGTCATGCAGCATCCCAGCCCCGAGTTCTGGAACACCCTGGCGTCGCAGGTGCAGCCAGACCAGACCATGCAGATGTTCTGCAAGCAACCGTTGGTGTTGATGAGCATCTGCAGGACCACAGAGTGGTAGCCCTTGTGGTTTACATGGGCCCTGCAACTGTGCTCCAGGGCCCGGATGGCGATCTGTGTGCTGTCCAGGGCCCTGAAGCAGTTTGAGAAGCCCAACTCCTCAAAGCCCCAAATGGCATCACCCAGGCCCCAACGCGGCCGGCTGCAAGAGCACCCTGTTGATGGCCCGAATGACCTCCAGGGATGGGGCCAGGGTGTACTTGTGAATGCGGGGAGGGGGGAGTGTGGCATGCCTGCCCATCCCCCTCCACGCCCTTTGCCCCGTGTGCCTGCCCATCCCCGTACCCAACCCCTGTCCCCGCTGATGCCCCTTGGCAGGGTGCCCCCGCCCCCTGCATGTGGTCTAGGTGTGACCCAGGCATGGCTTACCTTGAGGACAGCCTGAATGGTGGCTGTGACCACCCCAAACTGGTGGTCAATGGATCGGTGACTGTTCGGGGTGGCCAGCTTTCAGAAGGTGATGGCCACCCTTTTCTGGAGCGGGAGCGCTGGCCTCAGGCAGGTGTCACGGTGCTGGAGGGCTGGAGTGAGCCAGTAGCACAGGTCCAGGAATGTCCCGTGGGTCATCCTGTAGCTCTGCAGCCACTGGTTGTCACCCCAGTCCTTCAGCACCAGCTGGTCCCACCAGTTGCTGCTTGTGGGTAAGCACCACACACGGAGGATGACCCGGGGGACTGGGTGGGGACATTGCACCATGAGGACAGCCTCCATGAGGGTGCCTAGCAGGGTGGCCACCCAAAGCCACTGGTGCACAGTGGCCAGGACTACGGCTAGTGTGCTGGCCGTGGCCTCGATGAGAGGAGTGCTGCTTGGGGTCCATGGGAGCCCAGGATGCCTCCGCTGCTCCCTCTCCCTGTGTGCCTGGGGACAGGTAGCTGGCCCTTGGCATGTGCAGGCTGGGGTTTGAAGTGGTGGGGCCCTTTAAAGCGGCAGCAGGCGGCAGCCCCAGAAGGGCTTGTCAGCCACACAACCCTGCTCACAGCACTTCCTGCCCCATTTCTTTCAAAAGAGTGCCCTGGGACATGTGGATTCTCTCTTTTGAAAGTGCACTGGGAGCCTTTCAAAAGGATGGGTGGAACCTTCAGCCCCCGTTTGCATGTGTGGATGCTCCGTTTAGAAAGGCCATCTTTCAATGTTCAGTTTCAAAAGCTGACCTTCCAAAATGGAGCTGTAGTGTAGACACACACTATCAGTGGCTGCTGTTTCAAAATAACTTTGCTATGTAGACATACCTTAAAGGTGCTGAGTGTATAGAGTCTAAAAGTTCTGAATTTGTCAATGCAACTCAGCCTTAAGTGCTGTTACCTCAATCAGCATCCAGTCACTCCCATGAAAATGTTGTTGGCTTTAGAGAAGGTTGCTAAGGTATATTGAAGCATTCAGCAGTTGCAAAGTAAGAAAACAAAGCAGAAAACATCCATATCTAACAATACCTACTCCTTCTATGATACCAAAGCCTCACCAAACTCCTTCAATTCAACATCAGACACAGTGCATACAAGCATCCTTTCTGTTACTTATAGGTAAGATGTGATCCAAATGTGGATCAAGCAACTACGTGCACATCTTGTGTGGTGGAGCCAGAGGCATTTGTTGCCTACAAGTACCTGTGGACAGGCAGTGCTCATGTCTTGTAACTGTCACCCTTTCCCCAACTATATGAGGCTACATATGGACACAAGAAGTTATCCATCTAGAGACACCCAAGGTCCTGGCATGGGGTCTGTATATGTACAGACAGGCAAAACAAGGCATGAAACTGTTCAATTCTGTTCAGATAAAAGGCTAGACAGCATCTTTCCTCTAAAGAATGGCAACCTTACTCCTCTGGGGTGACAATGTGGAACTTCAAGTACTTGATGAATGTGCCTTTGGATTTTGGTATCAGGAAATGGCAGGAAGTAGAAACTGTGACCCCAGTTCTCACAGAACTACCTCCTTCTCCCCGCACAAACACCATTAGCAGAGAGCAACATCTCATTGGAGTGGTCCAAGAAGACAGACTGGACGGTGTTGCCTGAGTTGACAGTGTCCAGGACCCAAGTGTCAGCTGTAATTGAGACACAGGCGTTGTAAAAGTACGGCAGCCTTTCCACAAAGAAATAAGAGGACATTGAGGGTGGAGGAAGAACTGGAATGGAGTTCTAGGTCAGCAAGTTAAAATGGGTGCCTAGAAGTTGCTAAAGGAAGGCAAACAGATCAACTGGTTCCCAAGTTTAAGCACTGTCTCTTCTGAGACCTGTTCCCCTTCCTCTGGTAGTCTTAGGCTATGGCTACACTGTAGCCATAACTCAAAATAAATTGTGCAATCTGTGTTGCACAAATTGTGTAATTTATGTTGAGTTTAGTTATTTTGAACTTGGTGCTGTCCCCTATTTCAAAGTTTCTACTACCTCTTGTTGGAAGGGTTGTTTAGCCACAGAGTTACAAATATATCCCAAAATAGCAACTATAGTTTAGCCATAGCCTTCCTGTCTCAGAGAGAAGGGCTGAATAAAAGGGAATCTGCAGCCTATAAAGGGTCTGTCTGACCTATACTGCCGTGCTCTCAGTGGCATTCTGTGAGTGTCGTACATGTATTCCCAAAGACTTCGCGTCTGTGCTCAGACCCTTAAAGGAACACTTTCATTAATCTTGTTCAAAACCAATGTTTGGTCATCTAAGACAAGTCCTCATCCACTTGCTGGTAATCCGAAGTGATCCCAAAGTTTTACAGCCAGGAAGCCCTCTTCATAATAATCACAGAGACCCTTGCTTTAGCCAGCATGTCCACTACATTTGGGCAGACAACAGAGACATCTTGGTCCCCAAGCAGCCCTTAACAGAGGCATGAATTTGTCACAAGAATCTTCAGGGTACTGGTCAAGCATGCCATTGAGGGAGAACACTCCCCTGGTCCCCCACCCCAAATTCCATACCGCTAGCTGAGAGCAATATTGTTGCTCCTCCGCCTCCTCCCTTTACCAGCTCAGAGGGAGAGGGACTTGCTTCTCCCACCCCACCTCTCAAGAGTACTGTGGCTCACACTGTCCCCTGCTCCCAACTATTTTTCCTCAGCCAACAGAGGGGTATCTGGCAGAACCAATAGCAGGACTGGGAACTTCTGCAGCACTTTCATCAAATTAATTTTCCTGAAACAAACAGGTTTGGGGCAGTGTCTGTGGGGAGAAAATGCTGGCCATAGCTCACAAGATGCCTGCTGCAGATTCTCAAAGCCCACTGTATCCTCAGTACACTCAGGGCTGCTCAGAGGGGCTGCAGGGGAGTGATTGCTCTTTCAGGCACATTCTGGGGATAATTATGCACACACCTTTGGAAGAGTCAGGCACCAGAAGTAGCGCTGCAGAACGGCTGCCCAGGATCTTTCTCTGCTGTCAAGGAACGAAACATGCTCTCACACCACAAATAGTGTTTGAATTACATTTAAAACCATCTTGTGTTTTCCAACTCTAATTTCTGGGGGAATGTCTATACCCCAGCATGGTCATTTAGTCTCACTTGTGGTTACATATAAGGGGAGGCCCAATGGGAAATCTGCCCTCCAATGCCATGGGCAAAAGGGGCAAGGATCAAGCAGCTAGCAGTGGCCTGGAGGACTAATCGGGGGGCCTAGCTCTGCAGCAGGGGTTGCCCCCACATGCACTGGCAATGATGGGGGAATGCAGAGCAATGTGTCCCTAACTTGCTCTGCTCTCCCAGCTCCAGCACAGGGGCAGGTGTGGGACCAACCTACAATCACCAGTGGGAAGCACAGAATCATAAAATTCCAGGGCTGGAAGGGACCTCAGGAGGTCATCTAGTCCAGCCCCCTGCCTGAAGCAGGATCAGCCCCAAATAAATCATCCCAGACAGGACCTTGTCAAGCCAGGTCTTAAAAACCTCTAGGGATGGAGATTCCACAGGCTCTCTAGGCAGCACATTCCAGCGCTTCGTCACCCTCCTGGTGAAATAGTTTTTCCTAATATCCAACCTACTCCTCTCTCTCTGTAACTTCAGACCATTGCTCCTTGTTCTGCCATCTGTCACCACTGAAAACAGTTTCTCTCCATCCTCTTTAGAGCCCCCTTTCAAAAAGTTCAAGGCTGCTATCAAATCACCCCTCAGTCTTTTCTTCTGCAAACTAAATAAGCCCAAATCTCTCAGCCTCTCCCAATAGGTCATGTGCTCCAGACTCCTAATCATTTTTGTTGCCCTCCGCTGAACCCTCTTCAATGCATCCACTTCTTTTTTATTCTGGGGAACCCTGGACTGGATGCAATACTCCCAGATGTGGCCTCACCAGTGCCGAGTAGAGGGGAATTTCTCCAGATCTGCTGGAAATGCTTCTCCTAAGGCACCCCAATATGCCATTAGTCTTCTCCATGATGTTTCCTGGGACTGAGGCTGACAGTCTATAGATCCCTGGATTGTCTTTCTTTTCTTTTTTAAAGATGAGCACTGCATTTACCTTTCTCCAGTCATCTAGGACCTCTCCTGATCTCCATGGATTTTGAAAGATAATAGCCAAAGGCTCTTTAATGATATCTGCCAATTCCCCCAGTACCCTTGGATGCATTAAATCTGGACCCAAGGATGTGTGTGCATCTAGCTTTTCTAAATAGCTCTTAGCCTGTTCTTTCCCCACTGAGGTCTGTCTACCACCTTTCCATACAGCACTGCCTAGTGCCTTGTCCATGAAGATTGAGGCAAAAATGCATTGAGTACTTCCGCCTTTCCCACATCATCTGTCACCAGGTTACCTTCCTCATCCAGTAATGGCCTCATACCCTCCCTGATAACCCTCTTATTGTTAACATACCTGCAGAAACCCTTCTTGTTGCCCTTCACATTCCTTGCTAGCAGCAGTTCCAATTGTGCTTTTGCTTTCCTAATTACCTCCAGCATTCTACAGCCATATATTTATACTCCTTCTTACTCATCTGTCCAAGTTTCCACCTTATGTGCATCCTTCTTGAGTTTAAGCTCACCAAGGAATTCCCTTGTAAGCCAAGCTGGTTGCCTACCATATTTGCTGTTCTGACTGTGTATCAGGATGGTTTGTTCCTGTGCCTTCCATAAGACCTCTTTAAAGTGCTGCCAGCTCTCCTGAACTCCTTTCCTCTTCATATTAGTTTCCCAGAGGATCTTGCCCATCAGTTCTCTCAGGGAGTCGAAGTTTGCTCTTCTGAAATCAAGGGTCTGTATTTTACGGCTCACATTTCTTCCCTTTGTCAGAATCCCAAAATCTACCATCTCATGATTACGGTAGCCCAGGTTTCTACCCACTTCTATTTCTCCTACTATTTCTTCCCTGTTTGTGAGCAGCAGTTCAAGCTGCACACAGCCCCTGGTTGGTTCCTTCAGCACCTGTACCAAGAAGTTATCCCCAACATTCTCCAAAAACGTACTGGATTGTCTGTGTGCTGCTGTATTGGTCTTCCAACAAATGTCTGGGTGACCTTGTCTCCTGCCATCCATCTCCAGCCTCTGACAAACAGAGGCCAGGGACATCATTCCTAACCACTGGCTAATGACGTTTATGGATCTAACCTCCATGAAGCTGTTTGTTTACTTCTAACATTTTCAAGGGTGGTAGAACCTCACAAAATTGAGTACCATCCTTGAATGTCATTGAAGTGAGGCTTACTCTCTCAAATACTTCCAGTTTAATCTTTTGTGTTTCTTATAACTATTTCTATGAACCCTTTAGTGCACCTAAACCCAAACAATCTGAACAATTTGTAACCCTAAATATATATTGATGCTACTAACATCTATCATTTAATTACACTCTATCTAGTGACTTTTTAAGGGCATTATTAAAAAGATTGTTACCTAAGCTACTTTTGAGTCATCATTAATTGCATCTCTCCCCTCTCTTGTTAATTAATGTACAAACTTTGTCAATAATACTACTTTCCCCCTTGACAAACTTTTTGAGCACAAGAGCAAACTACAGCCTTAGTACAGGTGCTGTTCAAGCAGGTGCTGCTTAAGATGAAGGTCTCATGCCACCCGAGTCCTATCTTGAACAATCTACAGATCAAACAGCACTCTTTGAGGCAGGCTTTGCCAGCCAGCGCTGGGTGTGAGGGTCACTGTTGGGAATTGCCACGCCTCACAAAGGGCAATGACTGAACTGCAGTGAGGGCAACAGCGGGCAGCACTACCGCTAATACCATATAACGCTCCCTTTTTAAAATTAGCACTACGTATTAGCTAGGTACAATGAACTAAGCATGGTTAGCTCTCACTCCTGCCAACAGGTGGTGAGAAGGAACTGAGGGGGCTGCCTCATCTAGCTGGAGAGGCAGTAGAGCTGTGATGTGGAAGCAGGTATCTGCACCTATCCGCAGGTACAGCTAAGCAAAGTTTCAAGCTCATGTTCACAAGGTGCACACATACAACCACTTGGGCACACACGGGCCCACATATCTGCATCTACTTGGACAAATGAAATATAGTGGAGAGAAAGAGAATGTTTTATAAGATATGCAAAAGTGAAGTAAAAAAGACATCTGCAAAAAGACCATTAAACATAAATGTTAATCAGAAATGCCCCAGTAGTTTCCCCGCATAAATATTTAGAAAGAGGAGCCTAAATCTAAACCCCTCTTTAGCTACAGATGGAGGATGGCTGATGCCAAAAATATACCTTTACTAGTAAAAATTGTTTCAGCAAGGGAGTTCCCTGACGGCCACTTCCAGCCAGAATCCAGCACACGAGGGAAAAACTATAGATCATTAAATATACTCACTGGTGTAAGCAGCAGATTTTCCTCAACCCTAGGGATATAGTTTTAAGCAGTTCATAGCTAAAACGCTGTGAAAAACTTTGGAAATTTAGGAGTTACTGAATGAATATTTTGCAGCAAGTCCTCTCTAAATCCATTGCTGAAAAGCTGCCCAACACCATTAAGATGAAATCACCTTACCAGTGACCGAATTCAGTTCTGGCATAATGGGTGGACGGTCCCATTGAGGCCAATAGGATTTCTGCTTACTTACCCCAAGACTGAAATACCCTCTTTCCCCTACTCCTAGATTCTTGTGAGCCCCTTTCTACCATGATGTTTATAGTTGGTTAAATTATTCAGCAGAATAGAAGTTAAGTGTTTTGGGTTTTTGGTTGGTTGGTTGGTTGGTTTTTTTTAATGCATTGTGAAAGAAAAGCCAACTGTTCAAACTGGGATGTTTCTTAAGTACAACTTCTCAATAGATTGTAGGGCTCAAAGAAACAGATGAATAGTGGAAGATAACTGATTATTTACCTTGCTCACGGCAAGACAGAACAATTGTTTTTGTAACCCAGGTCCACTTTTAGGAAGGCAGACGCCATAAAGATGGATGACTGCTGCATTAAAGTCCCAATTAGATAACTGTGCTTAACTGTTGTTGTTTATGTCTCTCTACAAATCTTACCTAGATAAGAAGATGTAAAAGCATGAATGAACAAAGTGCAAAAACTGGTTCAAAATTAGTAAATAAAACTGGATATAGGTTCCTGGATTAAAAAGAAGCAAGTCAAGTCAGGTTAGAGAATGACCGCTATTTTTACTATTTAGATAACACTGTACTAGATTTGGGAAAGATGTAAAAAGAGGGTGGGGGAAGTGCTGGGATATTGAAAATAAACCAGCTGAAATTCAATCCTGCATTCCATGCTGCCAGTGCAAAGCAACCTTAAAAGAAATATAGCTGGCTCAAGAAGAATGACACCAGCTTTTGCATCATGTAGAAGCAGTGATGGCTCCAATCCAAGCACCCTCCCTGACCCTGGTGTACAAGGGTCAGTGATTCCTAGCAGCATGGCCCAAGGCCACTGCTTCCCATTGCTCTCCTTGGATGGAAACTGGAGCCAATGAGAGCTGCAAGGCTCCATGGCTATGGACCCCTTAGGTAAACAAAGCAGCGTGGGTCCACTAGCTGCTTTCCCAACATGGGCCTATGACCCACTTTGCGAAACACTGACCTGAAGAAATAAAAAATTCTCCGTCCTACTCTCCATCTGTCTTTGATGCTGAAGAAATAAGACTCACAGGAAATCAAGTCTAAAGGTATGTTCATCATAGAGCTGGGAGGCATAAATTTCACACTGAGCGGACAGACTCAAGCTAACACACTGAAAACAAGGCATAACTGCAACAGCACGAAGGGCTGGCCTAAGTGCATACCTACAGGCCCAGAAATTGATCTTCATATTAACTTGGGAATAGACTCTGTTGGAAATTTGTAGCCTGTGTATTTGATTAATTATAAATTGATCTACAGAATGCTGACTACTGTGAGAAGCTAGTAGTTAAGTTAAAGTTAAGTTAAATGACCAGGTAGTATTTCTCTTGTAATAAAAATCTATTACATGTTTTCAAGCACTTCATCGCTGTTGTAGCATATCTAAAATTTAAAGTTTAAAAATTGATCCATTTGGCACAGCATGACATCAGCATCCGTTACACCACCATCTGGATTTAAAAATAGGGAGTCATATAACAAAGGATACAAGACTTAATTGCCTGGCACAAAGGAGTCCTACACCTACACCCACGGCCACGGCATGTCACTTCAGTAAAAACAAACTGTTCAAAACGCTACACATTTACACCTGTATTGAATTTCCAAAATTATCTTGGTGGAAAAAAAAAAGCATGCAACTTGCAGACAATTGGAGGCATCTTCTGAAGACTGAAAATTAATTACTTGTAATGTTAGTAGATAGTTGTTACTCAAAACCAATTTAGAATTCTAATGTACAGCAGGGTCAGAGAGGGTGCTTGGATTGGAGCCATCACTGCTTCTACATGATGCAAAGGCTGGTGTCATTCTTCTGGAGCCAGATATATTTTTTTAAAGGTTGCTTTGCACTGGCAGCATGGAATACAGGATTGAATTTCAGCTGGTTTATTTTCAATATCCCAGCACTTCCCCCACCCTCTTTTTACATCTTTCCCAAATCTAGTACAGTGTTATCTAAACAGCAAAAATAGTCATTCTCTAACCTGATTTGACTGGTCTGGCTATGGTCTGAAGAAGTGGGTCTGTCCCACGAAAGCTCACCTAATAAACTATTTTGCTAGTCTTTAAAGTGCTACTTGACTGCTTTGTGTTTTGATATCACACAGGATTCACCAAATCCCTTGTCTTATTTTGAAAAATCACTGAAAACATAAAATTCTCCAAATATGCAAGTTCTGCAGAAACTTCTAGATCAGTATTTCCTTTCGCTAGATCACACAAGGGCTGTGTGGCATGCACAATTTATCACAATGTTCTCTCTATTTAGTCATCCCTGCAGAAATAACTACATTACTGAAGAAATAATTTCACTTAGATGTGCCTCTGGAAAGGCACACAGACATATATACACACAGATATATCAAGGACTAGCAATAATATATACAGCCGGCTATGAGGCTGGTTTCACCAGTGGCATTTTAGTTCATGAACATTTGGATTAGCTATAACTGTCTTTTGACTCAAGTACCTCAGCTCTATTTATTCATTTCTGTTTATGTTTTCTGCAAGCATAAAACATTTTTTTCAATTGTGCATGTTGTAAGTATTCAGTTTTCATAAACCTGCCACTTAGTATCAGTATACGACATTGCCATGTACCATTAATTGTGGCCAATCAGAACAGTGAGGCACTGCAATCCTTTAGATAACCCGGGAGCTCTGTGATCCTTCTTTTTAGATATGTGCAGCGTTAGGATGAACACTCGGCTGTTCAAAATTCTGGAATATGATCAACACAGCATTCTAATACCAATAATACCTCTAAAGAATGCAAAAGCAATTCTCTCAAAGATTCAGGTGACAGTCAAGAGCTTAAAAATGCATTTATTGACAAGAAAAAACGAAAATAAAGTCTATAAGGAAAAGAGGTGTGGAGCCCTCAATTTTTTTTTTTTTAAAGACGAGACTTCTGAGTAGGTACAAATAATACACAGAAGAGATATTTCTCACACTTTCCATGGTGGTAGTATGGAAACAAAAATATGTCTGATTTTCAGAAGCATTCTTAATTTCTGCAGGTGCATCTCTGGATCTGTAAATTCTGTATACACAAATGAGTGTGAAGACATAAACAGCTAAATACCTGACTAAAAGGTGTCAAAATTATTTGTGAATGCAAAGCCAAACCTGCAGAAATGAAGACCCAGTAAGTACAATGGTGATGACTCTACAGCATTGAACTGTAGAAGATGGGGGAGGGTTGTTTTTAAAAAACAGTCAAGAATTAGATCTATGGAGGAGTATTTCAGTAAAATGTAAGATTAATGTTTGCAACTGCTTTCAATGAGTGTACCTAAAAAAGGTACAGAAGCACTTCTGGGAGAAATGCAGCACTTGATGAAGAGAGAAGTTACTAGTAGTTTTAAGACAGAAAGCTGGGTTATTCCATCCCAGGCATACCTACTACTTCTCCATAATTTCCTCACTAACTAAAATGGTGTCTAATGCAGGGCTCCAAACATCTCCCGCCAAATGAGGAACAGGCCTACCAAGGGCTGAAGCCAATAAATGTACGCCTATATCCTCTAGCCTGGCAAGGAATCCAAAGAGAAAGATGGTTGCTTACATTTCATAACTGTAGGGAACATGCGTCATCTAATTAGCAATGCTTGGCTGGTACAAAACATTTCTGTGGCTTAAAAAGATCAGGAATTGTATTATTGAAAATATTTTGAGCATGTTAGAAATGTGGGCTTACAGAGTTTACAAAGGATTAAATGGAATTAGTTTGAGCTATATACTTTTGTTAATCGATAATCCTAAAAAGATTAAAACTAATTAAAGGAATGGCATTTCTTTAAAACTTGTTAAAAATATCAGTTCACCTGACATCTGCTAGTGCAGGCAAGGGACATTTTACTTACATATTTGTCATTTAATGCAGAGTTTTAAAGAGAAGCTGCATTTAGTGCTGGTTTTTTTTTCATTTTAATTGGATTCATTCATTGCAGTTTTTGTTTTGCTGTAACCTTTCATATAAATCTGTTACTTTCCTTGTTTTCTTACTACTCCTGAACTATATAATTCTCCCTCAGCTCTGTGTAGGAGGAAAAAGCCTTGAAGATTGATTTTTCTGTAGGGGATTGTATTATTGGTACACCGGGCTCAAATCTTAGACAGGCTGAAAAACAAAGCATTCAAAGGCAGTAGCGTGAAGGTGCACCATATAAACAGAAAAAAATAAATATTTGAAAGCGGTGTAATAGAAATGAAATGATGAGCTCTACAGAACAAACCTACAATAGAGGAGAAATTTAAACATATTAAATCAAACCATGCAATCCTTACTTAGTCCTGCATCACAGTTCCTGTTAGCTTCATACATGATGAATATAAAAGAAACTGATCCAGATCCTCATCTAGTATAAATTTTTTTATATCTCTCTGGCCCATCATATTAAATATAGACTGTTCACAGCACGACTCCCAGCTAGAACATACATAGTACAGGTTGTGTGTGTGTGTACAAACATTATAATTCACCTTGCCAACCACTTTACATTTGTTTTACAAAAGGTATCTAACTAAACTTATCCTAGGTCTTGATTGTATTTTTCAGGTTCTTTCAGACAGATTGCTCCTGTCCATTTTGATAGGTGTGCACACGGCACATTGGAAAGTTTTTTCTGGCACTGTTGTAACTGCCTACAGGCAGACTCAAACCTGGGACTGCTAGAGCTTAGTGCAGGTGTCTCTATAGCTTGAGCTAAAAGACAACTTCCTTGCAGCTCATCTTGTAGAGAACACTTACTCTTTCTCTGTGATGTGGCCTAGGTACCACTATATGGGACAACTAACCTCACATAGCTGTATGGATTACAAAGTGTTTCCCAAATAGTGTTCCATGGAAACCGGAGGTTCCACAAATGGAAAATAAGGGTTCCATGAGAAAATTCCTCTGCGGCTCCCTGTCCTGCCACTGCTGAAACAGTAGAACTTATTTTAATTGGTTTAATGGCTGGCAAGGTGGTGGGATGAATCCAGCCATTAAACCAACTGAATTTAGTTCCATTATTTCAGTGGTGGCAGGGGAGAGAGCCACAGAGAGCTCCCCACCATGTTACCTGAGCAGCCGCACCCCCTCCAGTAGACATGGCTTGGCTCGCCTTGCCAGCAGAACACTTTCATGCCAGCCTTCCTTCCACTAGATGCATGTGGCTTCCCGGCGTAGGCTCCCCAGTCAGCCATGGGTAAGTTAGCTCAATTTAATGAGCACTGATATTGATATCAAGGGTGATAAAGCCATTGCAGAGAGACTAAATTATTTCTTTTCTTCAGTCTTCACAGCTGAGGATGTTGGGGAGATTCCCAAACCTGCACCATTTTTTGTGGAAAAGGAAACTGAGGAAATGTCCCAGATTGAAGTTTCATTAGAGGAGGTTTTGGAACAAATAGATACACTTAATGTTAACAAATCACCAAATGGGAAATCACAGAACTATTAACACTAGTTTGTAACCTGTCCTTTGGATCAGCTTCCATACCTAATGACTGGAAGATAGCAAATGTGACACCAATATTTAAAAAGGGCTCGAGAGGTAACCCTGGCAATTACAGACCGGTAAGTTTAATGTCAGTTCTGGGCAAATTAGTTGAAACAATAGGAAAGAATAAAATTGTCAGGCACGTAGAAGAACATAATTTGATGAGCAAAAGTCAACATGGTTTCTGCAGAGGGAAATCACGTCTTACTGATCTGTTAGAGTTCTTTGAAGGGATTAACAAACATGCAGACAGGGGAGATCCAGTGGATATAGTATACTTAGATTTACAGAAAGCCTTTGACAAGGTGTCTCATCAAAGGCTCTTATGTAATGAAGTTGTCATGGGATAAGAGGGAAGGTCCTTTCATGGATTGAGAACTGGTTAAAAGACAGGAAACAGAGCGTAGGCATAAATGGTAAGTTTTCCAAATGGAGAAGGGTAACTAGTGGTGTCGCCCAAGGGTCAGTCCTTGGACCAACCCTGTTCAATTTATTCACAAATGATCTGGAGAAGGGGGTGAGCAGTGAGGTGGCAAAGTTTGCAGATGACACTGAACTGTTCAAGATAGTCAAGACAAAGGCAGACTGTGAAGAACTTCAAAAAGATCTCATCAAACTGAGTGACTGGGCAACAAAATGGCAAATGAAATTTAATGTGGATAAGTGTAAGGTAATGCACACTGGAAAAAATAACCCCAACTATACTTACAATATGATGGGGGCTAATTTACCTATAACTAATCAGGAGAGAGAGCTTGGCATTATCGTGGATAGTTCCTTGAAAATATCCAAGCAGTGTGCAGAGGCAGTCAAAAAGGCAAATAGGATGTTAGGTATTATTAAAAAAGGGCTAGAAAATAAGACAAGGAGTATCTTACTGCCCCTACATAAATCTATGGTACGCCCACATCTTGAATACTGTGTACAGATGTGGTCTCCTCACCTAAAAAGAGATATCCTGGCACTACAAAAGGTTCAGAAAAGGGCAACTAGAATGATTCAGGGCTTGGAACAGGTCCCGTATGAGGAGAGGTTAAAAAAATTGGGACTTTTCAGTTTAGAAAAGAGGAGGCTGAGGGGGGACATGATAAAGGTATATAAAATTATGACAGGTGTGGAGAGGGTGAATAAAGAGAAGTTATTTACTTGTGCCCATAATACAAAAACTAGAGGACACCAAATGAAATTAATGGGTAGCAGGTTTAAAACTAATAAAAGAAAGTTCTACTTCACTCAGTGCATAGTTAACCTGTGGAACTCCTTGCCAGAGGAGACTGTGAAGGTTAGGACTATAACAGAATTTAAGAAAGAGCTAGATAAATTCATGGAGGCTAGGTCCATAAAAGGCTATTAGCCAAGGGTAGGAATGGTGTCCCTGGCCTCTGATTGTCAGAGGCTGGAGATGGATGGCAGGAGACAAATCACTTGATCATTGTCTTCGGTACACCCCCTCTGGGGCACCTGACACCAGCCACTGCTGGCAGATGGGCTACTGGGCTGGATGGACCTTTGGTCTGACCCAGTATGGCTGTTCTTATGTTCTTATATCACAATATCGTTGTTAGCTGTTGGATATGGCATCAAGCTCGAATTCAAAAGTTCGATTAAAGGCCAGTGGGGAAGCGCTACATCTTAAAATCAAATTTATTAGCCTCCAGAGGTCTCCCTTATGTAACACACAATGCTCCTCAGTGCTCCACACATTCATCACAGCACCTCATTATTACTCTCACTCGGGCTGATTACCATGCCCCATTCGAAGAAGGAGGCTAATGTAGACACAGCCAATAGGAAATTTCTGGCTTATATGGCAACCAACTGCTCACCAATGAATTACAGCTATTGTACTGGTGCTAAAGTGGACTTTTCTATGTTCAGGAGAAGACCTAGTTTCATTACATGGATGGCACAGAGAGCATCAGTTTTGGTTGGGGCCTTGAGGAGATAGTTGTCCAACTATGGACAAATGATGACTCCTTGTTTCCTGAGATAGGCAGTGACTATAATGAGAACCTTACAGAATACACAGTCTGGAGGACAGTGTGAAGGACAATACTTTGTACTGGTAGTGGTCATCACCCACAACAAATCAGAGAAATCGTATGTTGGCATGATGCATTGTAATATGAAAGCATGCATCTTGGACGTCAAGGGTCAAGAAACTTCCTTCCCACTTTCAGTGCTGGATTAATAGTGGAGAGGGTAACCATCTTGAAATGTTGCAATTTGGTGAATTAGTTTAGATTACTAATGTCCAGGATGGGTCACCAGCTGCCTTTGATTTCTTCTGGATCAGGAAATGGCAAGACTATAAACCCTGCCCCATATGCTGGAAAGGGAGTAGGTCTATGGCTCCCAGTTGCAGAAGGTGATTTATTCTCCATATAGAATCAAATAGTTAGGGGTGTCACTGAAGAGTGGTGGGGAACAGGATGACTGTAGTGTTCCCTTTAATTTTTTTCCATCCATTCACAGAATAAACTTTGTCATGTGCACCAACGCATGTGCATGTCCAATAAAAACATATGCTTCTGGCTGCGGGCACTGTGGGTACTCTGCTAATCAGCTGGGTGGTATCTGACTCTCTCTTGGGTGGCCACACAAGCACTCAGCTTAAATGGAACACTCATAAGCCACGTCTACACGTGCACGCTACTTCGAAGTAGCGGCGCCAATTTCGAAATAGCACCCGTTACGGCTACACGTGTTGGGCGCTATTTCGAAGTTGAAATCGACATTAGGCGGCGAGACGTCGAAGTCGCTAACCCCATGAGGAGATGGGAATAGCGCTCTACTTCAAAGTTGAACGTTGAAGTAGGGCACGTGTAGACGATCCGCGTCCCGCAACATCGAAATAGCGGGGTCCGCCATGGCGGCCATCAGCTGAGGGGTTGAGAGACGCTCTCTCTCCAGCCCCTGTGGCCTCTGTGGTCACCTTGTGCAGCAGCCCTTAGCCCAGGGCTTCTGGCTGCTGCTGCGGCAGCTGGGGATCCATGCTGCATGCACAGGGTCTGCAACCAGTTGTCGGCTCTGTGGATCTTGTGTTGTTCAGTGCAACTGTGTCTGGGAGGGGTCCTTTAAGGGAGCGGCTTGCTGTTGAGTCCGCCCTGTGACCCTGTCTGCAGCTGTTCCTGGCACCCTTATTTCAATGTATGCTACTTTGGCGTGTAGACGTTCCCTCACAGCGCCTATTTCAATATGGTGCTGCCCAACGTCGAAGGTGAACATCGATGTTGCCGGCCTTGGAGGACGTGTAGACGTTATTCATCGAAATAGACTATTTCGATGAAGCGTGCACGTATAGACGTAGCCATGGTGGTACAGGAAGGAATGCAAGGGGATTCAGTACCTTTCCTTGATTGTCTCTAGAACCCTTGCGTCCAAGGTAATAAGTATCCGAGATGGGAAAGAGAGATAAATTGGTCACCAGTCTGTTGGGTTGTTAAAGAAGGTGAGAAGGACTGGAAGAAGGGAAAGCTTCTGGAGGCCTCAAACACACCTGCAAAACTGCTGCTTCAGTGGGAATATGTGAGAGACAGCCCTTTGTGGAGTGGACTGCTTACATTTGGCACTTGAGGTACGTCTACACGTGAAGCCTACGTCGAAGTAGCCTATTTCGATGTGGAGACACCGAAATAGGCTATTTCGATGAATAACGTCTACACGTCCTCCAAGGCTGGCAACGTCGATGTTCAACATCAACTTTGCACAGCACCACATCGAAATAGGCACAGCGAGGGAACGTCTACATGCCAAAGTAGCACACATCAAAATAAGGGTGCCAGGCACAGCTGCAGACAGGGTCACAGGGCGGACTAGCGCTTCCGGGGCAACAGCTAGCCGCTCCCTTAAAGGGTCCCTCCCAGACACACTCAGCCTGCACAGCACGCGGTTTGCAGAGCCATAGGCACGCACACCTCGGGCGACGCAGTCATGGACCCCCAGCAGCAGCAGCAGCAGCAGCAGCAGCAGCAGCAGCAGCAGCCAGAGGTCCACCCAGCCGCCCCTGCAGGAGCAGTGCTCGCCCTGCTCCATGCCATGCAGGAGGCAGCTGAGCACCTCCTTGCCACAGAGGAGGAGATGCCCGCAGGGGAGGAGGATGCAACCCCCAACCCTGCAGCACCCCAACCCCCCCGCCGCCTCATACGCCGGCGGCTGTGGAGCTACCCCACAAGCACCGACTGGTGGGAGTGGCTGGTGCTTGGGGAGTGGGACGACGACCGCTGGCTCAGGAACTTTCGCATGAGCTGGCAGACATTTATGGAGCTATGCCAGTGGCTCACCCCCGCACTCAGGCACCAGGACACCACCATGCGGCGTGCCCTCCCTGTGGAGAAACGGGTCGGCATCGCTGTCTGGAAGCTGGCCACTCCAGACAGCTACTGATCCATGGGACAGCAGTTTGGCGTCGGCAAGGCCACCGTCGGGGCTGTCCTCATGGAGGTAAGAGGACCCACGTTGGGAGGGAGGGGAGGCAGCCCTGGCAGGGCAGGGGGGCCCTGGCAGGACAGGGCAGGGCAGGGGAGGGGAGGGGGGCCCTGGCAGGGGAGGGCCACACACACCCTGCACACCCCTCATTGGTGCTCTCCCATGTGCTTCCCCTGCAGGTCGTCCGCGCCATCAACGCCATGCTCCTCCACAGGCTCATGAGGCTGGGGGACCCAGATGCCACCATCACGGGCTTTGCCACCCTGGGCTTCCCCAATTGCTTCGGGGCTCTGGATGGGACTCACATCCCCATCCGCGCCCCAGAGCACAGTGGAAGACAGTACATCAACCGGAAGGGCTACCACTCAGTGGTCCTCCAGGCCTTGGTGGACAGCCGGGGCCGTTTCCAGGACATTTATGTGGGCTGGCCTGGCAGCACCCACGACGCCTGGGTTTTCCAGAACTCAGGCCTGTGCCACCGGCTGGAGGCGGGGACCTACATCCCCCAGCGGGACATCCCTGTGGGGGACACCACCATGCCCCTCTGCGTCATAGCAGATACAGCATACCCCCTCCGGCCCTGGCTCATGCACCCGTACACGGGCCATCTGTCTGCCAGCCAGGAGCGCTTCAACCAGCACCTGAACCACGCGTGCCAGGTGGTGGAGTGCTCATTTGGCCGCCTCAAAGGGCGCTGGAGATGTCTCCTCACCCGCCTGGATGCAGGCCCCAACAACATCCCCCAGATTGTGGGTGCATGCAGCGCCCTACACAATCTGGTGGAGAGCAAGGGGGAGGCCTTCTTTCAGGGCTGGGCTGTGGAGGCCGGCAGGGCCGATGTGCAGCCACCCACTGCCCCCAGTCGCCAGGTGGACCCTGAAGGGACCCGGGTCCGGGAGGCCCTGCGGGCCCACTTCGATGAGGCTGCGGGGTGAATGCTGCCAGGCCTGCCACTGCCCCCGCCATCCTCCACAACACTCCCTGCCCCTACGCCCACACCACAGAGCACCCAACAGCACCCCCCTCCCACCACTTTTCCTGGACAAATAAAAGGAGACACTTGTTTGTGAAATCAAACTTGTTTACTTTGAACTCTGTTCTAACTAATACTAACTATATATAGGAACTTCTAACTAACTTAAATATGAAATGTGTATGTATATATTAACAAAAAAAACAGGGGTAACAAGGAAGGGGAGAACTATTTACATGGGGGGGGGAGGATCAGACTGTGCAAACGGGGGTCACAAATAAATAAATACAAACTATATACAAGGCCGAACAACAAAACAGTGGGGGGAATATATATAAGAGGGGGGGGGCCATGTCCTGGGCCCCATGCCCCTATAATCCAGCACTGGGGGTGGGCGGCCAGGAGTCCCGCCTCGGCCGCAGCCCTGTCCGGGGCTGGCTGGGGGCTGGGTGGACCGGTAGATATGGCCGGCGAGTGTCAGCTGGCCCCAGGTCTCCCTCGGCAGAACGGCCCTCGGTGGCGGGTGGCAGGGCGACGGCGGACGGCACGGCGACGACAGGAGCAGCGGGTGGCATGGCGGGTGGAGCAAGCAGGGTGTGCGCAGCGGTGGCCGGCGTGGCATGGGGGGCCAGGTAATCCGCTATGTGGTTAAAGGTCTCCATGTAGGCCCCCCATGCCTCTTGGCGCCAGGCCAGCGCCCACTCCTGGAGGTGGAGGTGGCGTTGCTCCACCCGCAGCCACTGCTCCGCGACCTCCACCTGCCAGCGGTGGAGGGCCAGCAGCTGGGGGTCCATCGCCAGCGGCTGCTGCTGGGTCCGCCGTCTTGCCCGCCGTGGGGCTGGTCGGTCCTCCGCCGAGGGGCTGCCCTGGAGCGATGGCCCCGGAGGGGATTCCGGGACCACTGAAGCCTCACCGGCGCTCTAAGGTCCTTCCGATGGTGCAGCTGCGGAACACAGGAGGCGGGGAAGAAGAATGGAGACAGTGTGGGCCCCGAGCCGTGGCCTTTGTCCCCCCACCCCTGTGCTGCAGGTTCCCCATCCCCGTCCCCGGGAGATGCTGCTGTGATGGGGTTCGAGGGTCCCCCTGCACTGCACCCCATCCCCTGGTGGGAGTGACTCTCACTTCACTCAGCAGGGTCTGACAGGAGAGGTTTCTTAGGCAACAGATTCCCAGTTTCTCCCAGAAGTGACAGTACAGCAGTCAGAGACAGTCCTTCCAACCCGTCCTGGGGAGAAGACCCCAAAGGGTGCCCCTCTGGGGTGTAGCTTTCCCCCTCCTCAGGCTGGCTGCCTTCCAGCTCTCCCTTCCCCTAGCCTCTACCTGCGGCCCCCGATTCAAACCCAGCTTGGCTCCTCCCTCCTCTTTGTTCAGGGCAGAGGTGTAACCTGCCAGTTGTAGTCCCAGGATCATCCTTTGCCCCTGGGAGCTATTCAGCTTGTTGCTCATATCTAGCCTGAGTCTCACATTTGCACTCCCCCCACTCCATCACATGCTGCTGCTGCTGCTGGGTGTCCCACCCCCTCCTCCTGGGGGACCCTAGAGGTTCCGCTCCCCCCTGCCCCGGGGATGGGGCATGGCACTGTCGTGCTGGGGGGGTGGGGGGGCAGGGGCTGATGCACTCCTGTGAGGGACATGCCACTGCTGTCCTTGGGGCCATGGCCATCTGGGCATGTGGAGGGCCCTGGCCACATATATATTACCCTCGCCCCTCAACGCCAGGGGTGTGCACCGGGGGGGTACGTAACTGAAGGTCCACTCCTACAGTCGGTGGACACCCAGGGGGCGGACGCCCGGCTGCTGCTCCTCGATGGCAGGAGGAGGATCTGGAGCCCCGTCTCTGTGGAGGAGGAGTCTCCCTCCTGCTCCTCCTCCTGCTCCAGTGCCCCGGGGAGAGGCTGCAGGGGGGGTCCCCGGGGTGCGGGGCTTGCCTCCAGGGCGGACTCCGGCTCCGGGGTCTGCTGGGGCTCCTCAGCCAAGGTGTCAAGGGTGGCCGGAGGGGAGGAGGTGTGCCGGGGGCCCAGGATGTCCCTGAGCTCCCTGTAAAAGGGGCAAATGACGGGGGTGGCCCCAGATCGGCCGGCCGCATCCTGGGCCCGGGCGTAACCCTGACGCAGCTCCTTGAATTTACTCTGGACATGGTCCGGAGTGCGGGCAGGGTGACCCCGGGCGGCCAGGCCCTCGGCCAGCCGAGCGAACACATCTGCGTTCCGCCTCTTGCTCCCCATTACCTGGAGCACCTCCTCCTCGCTCCAGAGCCCCAGCAGGTCACGAAACTCGGCCTCCGTCCAGGAGGGGCCCCGCTGCTGCTTCCCGGACTGGCTCCTGCCCTGGCTGCCCTGGCTCCCCTGGCTCCCCTTCGGGGGGGTTCCCTGAGGGCGCTGGGGGGGCTGCCGGGCGGCCATGAGGTCCTTTGGGGGTCTCGGTGGCTGAAAATGAGGGTGCAGGCTAGCCACGTGTTATTGCTGCTGCCTGCACGCTCTCTCAGCTTCCTGCACAGAATGGGAGGGGGTGGAGACCTTTAAGGGGCCGCTCCACGCGGCCACCATTGAGCTGAGGGGCTGGAGAGAGCGTCTCTCAACCCCTCAGCTGATGGCCGCCATGGAGGACCCCGCAATTTCGAAGTTGCGGGACATGCAACAACTACATGGTCCCTACTGTAGGGCGCTATTCCCATCCCCTCATGGGGTTAGCGGCTTTGACGTCTCGCCGCCTAACGTCGATGTTAACATCGAAATAGCGCCCAACACGTGTAGCCGTGATGGGCGCTATTTCGAAGTTAGTGCCGCTACTTCGAAGTAGCGTGCACGAGTAGACACGGCTTTGGTGTCTTACTGCAGATGAGTGTACTGCTGTTTTCAGGATCACTGAACAAGTTGGTACTTTCCCGAGAATCTCTGATGCTGGCATGTAAATTGCAAAAGATCAGAGAGATGGAGCCACAATGCATGCCTCATAACCACAACAGTGGTAATAGAACAGAATGTGATGTCTTTATAGTTGAATAAGCCTTGTAGGATTGTATGAACTAGGAAATACCTTTCAGAAATCAGGGACTGAATTTGCTCTTTGGCCTCTGGTAGGGTCTGGCAGAACTCCTCCAATCTGGAGTAGTTTAAGTAGTCATACTTAACCAGAAGGGTTGCATAGTCCATGTGATGGGTTCAGTGATGGAGACCCCCTTGAGGCTGGCACTTAATGTGCTGGAAAATCACGGAGGCACCATTACTGCCTCCCTGGGCACTCCCTCTGGCCTTCTATGAAGAGTAATACACAGCCCTATGCAGAGTAATACAGGTTCTGAGATCAGCTCAGCTCTGGGAAGGCTCAGTCAAAAGGATTTGCCACAGCAGCCAAGTGCATAGCTCCAATGGGACCCAGACCCCAGATAAACCAGTCTTACTCTGTCTAGAGTTTTGTACAGATTAAGTTCATATCAATTGCCCTCTTTCTTATGTAGATAAAGTTATGTACATCTGCTTGCCCCACCCCTCAAGGAACAGCTATTTACACTGGGTTTATTAAAAAGCAAAAGTGATTTTTATTAAATATAAAAACAGGATTTAAGTGGGTGTGAGCATTAGCACATAGACCAGAGTAAGTTACTAAGCAAAATAAAATATGTTGGTCTAAGCTTAATACACTAAGAAATTTGTTACACGTAATATTTACCCTAACAGTAGATCTAACCATCTTCTTTAACAGACAGGAAAGGCTTCCAGACTGGGCTTGATCTTTCCTCCATTCAGTCTTAGATATTTCCAGCTGCCATCTTTGGCAATAAGTAGGGATGTTCTGACATTTGGCAGCTGCCCTATTGTTTGGTTTCCCATTTTTATATAGGTTTTTCCCAAGGTTAGAATCCTTTGTATGCAGTTTAGACTGTTTTCATTTTCAGTGGAAAAGTACAGCCTACAAGATGGGCCTCAGCATCATGTGACCTAAAAACATCTTTATAGGGACTCTCAGCCCTCCTATGGACTGGTACGTAGACAGAAAATTACAGATCATTATCCTTATCAATGAGCCATCGAGTTTCTGAAATAACCTTAAATGCCCCTCACTCATCATTCTATACCAGTAAAACAGGTTTATACTTCATGTTTCTAATGTCAAATACAGGAATACCACATGAATGTGTATATTTGTGTTCAACAGATTATGACCTTTCAAATGATGCTTTACAAGAAGCATTTTGCATAAAGTATTTTCCAGTCATGTATATTCATAAGCATATTTCTATAACGTATATGGACAGCCCAGTGAGAATTTGATATTCTAAAATGAAGCATGGCTGATGCATATGTTTTTAGCCAAACAAGTCTAGCCATTTCCAATCTGAGTGACTACAATGAGATTAACGAAGGGTCCTGTGGCACCTTATAGACTAACAGAAAAGTTTAGAGCATGAGCTTTCGTGAGTTAACTCACTTCTTCAGATCCAGCATCTGAAGAAGTGAGTTAACTCACGAAAGCTCATGCTCTAAACTTTTCTGTTAGTCTATAAGGTGCCACAGGACCCTTCGTTGCTCTACAGATCCAGACTAACACGGCTACCCCTCTGATACTTGACTACAATGAGATTAGTATTAATGGCCTTGGTCTTGCGTGAGACTGATTACCAAAGAATTTTTTGCTGGGGGGGGCGATGTCCTTTGCAGGAGCATAATATTTCATGTCAGAATGTTGGGAGGTAGGAGAGATGGACACTGAAGTCTGTCATAGCACCTTTGTGGGGTGGAGAAGAGCCTCATAGATTGGTAGAGCAATCTTGAAGGAAGATAAATAAGGAGAATGTCAAGTATGTCATGCTTGATGTTCTTGACATCTTCCAAAAGGATCTGTAGGGAATCCACAATCCTGTGGAAGAGAGTCTGAGCCATTAGCAGATGTGGGGAACAGAGTCATGAAAGTAAGGAGGTAGAAAAAATGCAATGTTGCTCCTACTCCTGTTTCTTCTCTTCAGATGGTACTGATGGGAGTTCAAATTCCAGAGTCTAAGGCCAGGTCTACACTAATTTGGAGTCAATTTCAGATACACAATTCTAGCTATGGCAATTGCGTAGCTAGAATCTATGCATTGGAAATCTACTTTTGTGACCCTTTTCACTAAGGTAGGTCAACAGAAGCATTTCTCCCATCGACCTCCCTTACTCCCCATGGTAGCAAGGAGTACAGGGTTGACTATCAACCCCAGACAGATTGATTCATGAGTCTTTACCAAATGCCAAAAAGTTGAATTCAAGCCAGTCTGAAGGGATTGACATAGAAAGCTGCATCCACAGTGGTCCCTGCCAAGACTGAAAATCAGTAGAAGATTGTAGGTAATGAGGATGAGCAGGTGTGATTTATCCAGCAGACAAAAGAGCAAGGGAGACTTCATATTTGTTCTCCTCATCATTGGGGAAAGGAAATGCCATCCTCTGTCAAGAGATTGTTTGTGAGCCCAGAAAGAAGGGCAGAAGGTCATGTCAAAGGAATGCCAAATACCAACAGTTCTTTAGAGAATCTAATGCCTTGCAGAAGGGGAAATAGCATCATAGGTGCAGGTGCAAAACATGGTGACAAAGAAAGGGTGTAGGTCACTGAGGTGTTAGAAAATGCCAAAAATTGGCCAGTAGTGATGATTTCAGTGGTGTTGAGGGTTTACTTCCTGCCAACAGCTTTATTTATGTGGGAAAGGATGTAGATGCCTTTGCTCCTGAAATGAATTTGTCTCATTCCCCAGAACTGGGAAATTCTGCCAAGGGGTTATTCTTAGGCTATGTCTTCTCCACAAGGATAAGTGGTCTGATTAACCTGCTGTTTAACAACAAAAGTTATTAGTGCTTTAAGTTACAATAGCATTTGAATGTCAGATTAAAATTACTCTGAGAAAAATTTAAACCTAATTCCTTAACAGTGTTTTAGCTAACGTCATTTCACCCGTGATTCTGCAGTCTCACTGATGTCATCATGTTGCAGAAACAATGGCAAACTAGAAAGCTGCTACTTCTTTGTGTTGCATTGTAACTTTTGTTCTTCTTAGCTGTTATTTTGCAACTGCTGTGTCCTTGCAGAGATAAAATGAGCATAATGAGCTGTGATAAATGCTACAGAATTGAGTATGGGAACAGAGAGAATGGCTTGTTGCTCAGTTCAGAGAGATTTATACCTTTTTCTTTTTATTTCAGGAAGGAAGGAAAAACACACCTTGTTTAGGCTTGGACAGATAAAAGATTTTGCTGTAGTCGTCCTCTCATTGACTCATTTCTATTTAACATTTTCAGCTCATGAATAGGTGATCTACTATAGGATGATCCTCTCTAGTTTGGCTTTCTGGGGACAAACAACATCTGCAGTCCACCTTTATTTTAGTTAGCTGGATGTTGATTTATCATGGGGGTAGCCAGGTTTCCCAAAGTCTCAAAGACTCAAAGTTTGTTCACAGCTACCAGCCCAAGATTTCAGTGTTCTGTGCTGCTGCTTAGCTCTAATTTACACATAATTGTCTTCTAAGAGCCCAGCAAGCAGCAGAAGTGTTGGTAATGCTGCTACACAATATTGATCTCCTGTGGTTTGACATATTCTCTTGTTTGGCACCAGTTAGATCCCGAGGGTGCTGGACTAAAAAAGGTTCAACCTGTGCTACACATGTAACAGGGTTATAGTTCTTCCTTAATGTAATGGTTATACTGCCTTTGTTTCTGTCACAGTGCATTCTCAGAACTATAAAGTTAAAATTCTCCCTCTTATTTGGTTCATTTTCTGAGATATTCCTTCAGTTCCATCAGTGTTTAAGATTGAAATTCAGTTCAAATATGTTCAAACACCTTTATTTGCTATAAAGAGTCTTTCATCTTTAAAATACTCATTCCAAATTTAATTCAAATAATTTTTAAACTTTAACAGTAATTAAAGAACTTATTTCCCTTTCTTCTGAGCTGTCTTTGAAGAGGTGACTCGTTCTCCTGAGTCTCCTAAGGAAGTTGCTAAGGCACTGGCAGGTAATTAATTAATTTTTATATTCAAATTGTTTCCTATATAAATAATTAATTGTACCATTAAATGATGTTACTATATTTGTACATAAACCTCTTCCATCTACTTAACAAAAGTATCAGGAATTTATTGCATGAAGGTTTGCATTTAGATACAGAATATGTGCATATATGAATTTCAAAAGAGACTTGTCATCTCAGGTGTTTACAGAGCCACCAGGATTTGCACCACTGACAAGGAAACATGAGTTAGATTAAAAGTAATCAACATCTTCTGTAAAAAGTTTCACAGATGAAAACTTCGGAGCACTTACAGAATAAATTGCGCTACAGTATGATGTTGCAGCCTTATACAATGTTATGACTAGATTTCAATTAATATGTCATTTAGCACCTTTTGAGGAAGTTTCTGGGGACCAGGCTGGTTCGTGCAAAGGAATTGCATTTCCCCTCTCTCCCCCAGCCTAGCTGAGCCCTGCACAGAGTAGGACCCATTGGCCAGGGCAGCCTCAGCCCTACCAGGCTCGGTATGGGAGCAGGGAGTAAGGCTTGGCAAGGAGTCTGGAGAGGTCTAGGTGCATGGGGGTTGGAAAGTGGGTCTCACCTGACATCAGCTAGGGCATCCCCAGCTCACACTCCCTGAACAGAGACATCAATTACCTCATGCATTACAAGGACTGCCTCCCTTCCTGTGATGCTTGTAATTATCTCAGGCAGGACAATTACCGTCCCCCTACCTCTTACCCCACTCCTTTGGTCCTATTTGATTTGTCAGTTTTTATTGCAATTTTTTTTTTTGTCCTCTGTACTTATAAATGTCTGTCTGTATTGGAAATGAGATTGATCTGATGAAGTGGGTCTGTCCCACGAAAGCTCATCACTGAATAAATCATTTTGTTAGTCTTTAAAGTGCTACATTTCTGCTGCTCTGTTCTTCCCCACTTCTGTGACTTAGCTTGCCGCCAAGTACTTTGGGCACCCAGAACCACGTGCCTGGGCTGCTGGGGAGATGCACTTGACCACTATTGTAACTGTGCTCTCCTGTCAGAAAGCCATTTTTCTGCAGGGCTGTAATGAAATAAGTAAAATCGGCATGTACACAGTGGCTCAGAATTGCCCCCAGGAGTAACAGTAACTATACTTTTGCTAAAGAATCCAAAATGAGCCTTTCCAGCAGCAGTCTGATAAAAAAAGGAACTCAAAGTTGGAGCCATTACCATTGCAAAGAAACCTAATCAATAAGAAAGCTACAAAGATGAAGAACCAAGGAAAATAAAGACATAAAAAGTCACCAGTTGCGCTGCCAAACTAATAACTTCATTTGAGTCAAAACAAACAACGGAGGAGGGACACGTTGCATGAACACACACAGTCAAGTCAGGCACGCTTATTTTAACTAACATTTTGAAACATAGCTCCAGAATCTGAAATACGCAACTCAAACCATGTACAAAAGAAGGAAATTCTAAACCTGACTGCCGGGTCAATATTTTAGCCATTGGGATTCTTCAAAATATACAATGGTAATTTTTAATGCATTACACTGAGATTTAGCCATGACTCCTATTGACTTTACTCACAATGAAAATATTGCAAATGTTACTTTTTATTTTTATATGGGGATACTGACAGCCTTGTTCTCTTAACATCTGATAGATTCCAGCTTTCAGAGGTAGCATTTTACACCCAGCTCAAAACTTGTCTTGCTTTCCCAACTTACCAGGATTAATCCCAATGCATCAGTACTCTTTTCCCTTCAATCTTTTGACAATATTGCCATCTCAGAGCTGGGGTCTAATTTACAGACACATCTGCTTCTATTCCTGTCACTAACACCCCACCCTGCAAGACTAAAGCCAGTGCCACTGAGGGTTTCATGGCAAGGTTGGAGGCAGGGCTCAACTTTGCACCCCAGAAGGGTTGGAGACAATGGTGGAAATGGTGGGGCTGAAGGCATTTGGCCCTCAGCGCCACTGGGACCATAGCATGGCCCCCCAACTCCCTCCAAGTCTCACACAGCTAGAACTGTGCTGCTGTGGCAATGCAAAGGAGACCAGAGCTTCAGCTGCTGCTGTTTCTAGTTTGGTAGCAGTGACAGCTAGAGCTCAGAAACCCTTCAAAAAGCCAGGCCTGAGGGCAACTGCCCCTGTTGGGCTCTACCGCCACCCCCATCAGCATACTTTACGATAGACAAGACTGGCTGCTTCAAATTCTTACTTAGAATGGGCACTGTGAAGATAACTCAGTTAAACAGAACTCTTGTCTTATCTTCTCATTTTATTTTGGAAGAGGCAGTTCATATGGAAGAACTGCAGTTCTTTCTTTTGTCCAAATTCTAACTCCTCCACAAATGATACTCACACGTTTAAAGAACAGCAACAAATACTGAGAGTATTGGCACAGTTTTTGTGGCATATCCATCCCTTTATGGCACTGTATGGGCTTGTCTACACTTGCCCCCAACTTCGAAGGGGGCATGGTAATCAGGGTGATGGGAGATTACTAATGAAGTGCTGCAGTGAATATGCAGCACTTCATTAGGCTAATTCTCCCCCACGGCAACTTCTCCCTCGCCACAGATTAAAGCTCTCTCTTAGGAAAAAGCATCTGAATGTAAGAGTAGTTAAGCTATGGAAATGGCTTTCAAGTGAGGTTGTAGAATTCCCATTTCTGGAAGTTTTTTTAAGAACAGGTGGACAAACTCATGTCAGGGATGAGCTATGTCTACTTGATCCTACTTCAGCATAGCAAAATTTTGAGGAGTAAAGTGACTTCGAAGTTGCCCCAGCACTTCAAAGTACTGGCAGGTGAGCCGCAGCTAGACGCGAGCTGGTACTTTGAAGTTTAAAACTTCAAAGTTGCCACGGGGGTGGGGGGGAGATTTGCTTAATGAAGTGCTGCACATGCAGCGCAGCACTTTATTAGTAAACACCCAACACCCTACTTACCATCCTTCCTTTGAAGGAGGGTGATAGTGTAGACACAGTCAGAGTGCAGCATACACTCTGTTACCAGGGGACTACATGGCCATGTCTACACGTGCACACTACTTCGAAGTAGCGGTGTCAACTTCAAAATCGCGCCCGTCACGGCTACACGTGTTGGGTGCTATTTCGAAGTTGAAATCGACGTTAGGCGGCGAGACGTCGAAGTCGCTAACCCCATGAGGTGATGGGAATAGCGCCCTACTTCGAAGTTGAACGTCAAAGCAGGGCACGTGTAGATGATCCGCGTCCCGCAACATCGAAATAGCGGGGTCCACCATGGCGGCCATCAGCTGAGGGGTTGAGAGACGCTCTCTCTCCAGCCCCTGCAGGGCTCTGTGGTCACCGTGTGCAGCAGCCCTTAGCCCAGGGCTTCTGGCTGCTGCTGCTGCAGCTGGGGATCCATGCTGCATGCACAGGGTCTGCAACCAGTTGTCGGCTCTGTGGATCTTGTGTTGTTCAGTGCAACTGTGTCTGGGAGGGGTCCTTTAAGGGAGTGGCTTGCTGTTGAGTCCGCCCTGTGACCCTGTCTGCAGCTGTTCCTGGCACCCTTATTTCGATGTGTGCTACTTTGGCGTGTAGACGTTCCCTCGCAGTGCCTATTTCGATGTGGTGCTGCCCAACATCGAAGTTGAACGTCGACGTTGCCAGCCTTGGAGGACGTGTAGACGTTATTCATCGGAATAGACTATTTCGATGTTGCTACATCGAAATAAGCTATTTCGATGTAGAGTGCACATGTAGACATAGCCCATGTCTGTATGGCTACATCTACACGTGAACGCTACATCGAAATAGGCTATTTCAATGAATAACGTCTACACGTCCTCCAGGGCTGGCAACGTCGACGTTCAACATCGATGTTGCGCAGCACCACATCGAAATAGGCGCTGCGAGGGAACGTCTACACGCCACAGTAGCACACATCGAAATAAGGGTGCCAGGAACAGCTGCAGACAGGGTCACAGGGCGGACTCAACAGCAAGCCGCTCCCTTAAGGGCCCCTCCCAGACACAGTTGCACTAAACAACACAAGATCCACAGAGCCGACAACTGGTTGCAGACTCTGTGCATGCAGCATGGATCCCCAGCTGCGGCAGCAGCAGCCAGAAGCCCTGGGCTAAGAGCTGCTGCACACGGTGACCATAGAGCCCCGCAGGGGCTGGAGAGAGAGCGTCTCTCAACCCCTCAGCTGATGGCCGTGATGGAGGACCCCGCAATTTCGATGTTGCGGGACGCACAACGACTACATGGTCCCTGCTTCGACGTTGAACGTCGAAGTAGGGCGCTATTCCTATCCCCTCATGGGGTTAGCGGCTTCGACGTCTCGCCGCCTAACGTCGATGTTGACATCGAAATAGCGCCCAACACGTGTAGCCGTGACGGGCGCTATTTCGAAGTTAGTGCCGCTACTTCGAAGTAGCGTGCACGTGTAGACACGGCTTATGTACGCAAATTGTTGCTAGTTAAGGTGCCAGTAGATTCTACTCATGAACATGGAATCATAGAAATAAGGCTAGAAGACAACTGCAGAAGTCATCAAGTCCAGCCCACTACGCTGAAGTAGGATGACATAGACATGGATCATCCCTGCCATTTGTCTACCTGTTCCTAAAAAAAAATCCAGAAATGGGAATTCTACAACCTCACATGCAAGCCATTTCTGGAGCTTAACTACTCTTACATTCACATGGTTTTTCCTGAGAGAGAGCCTTAATCTGTGGCAAGGGAGGTATAGTTTATTACTTCTTGTCCTACACCTACTGGAGATGGACAATTGGTATCTGTGCTCTTTTACAGTCCTTAACGTACAGACTTATCAGGTTCTCAGTGAGCCTTCTTTTCTCAAGACTAAACATGCCCAGTTTCTTAACCTTTCATCATAGGTCCAGCTTCCTAAGCCTTTCATCATAGCTCCTGTGTGGTGTGTGACCATTAAAATTTGTGCATTGAAAATGGCTTCCTTTGTGCAGTTCTTTAAATGGGCTGTCAAAATGTCTTACATGCAGCACAACCCAGGCTATGATTAGCAGTACAGATTAACCGTTTCTTAACGTCACAGTACAGAAACTTTGCAGAAAGAATAGAAATTTGTTTCTTTGATCCCCAATTTTCCAAGGTAACTACCCTAATGTGCCATTAGCTCCTTTTCTAATTTTTCGTGCAAAGCTGTTGAAAATATCTTTAGTTTCTCTATTTCCTTTTGCCGTTCTAGAGTTTACTAAGGGAATAATTAAGTTAGTGCTAGCTTTAATAGACACATTCTTTCCTCTTAATTCTAGCTTGATATGATGAAGGCAAAAGCAAGTAAGTTTGCTGTTTTAAGTAACTCATGACATGTGTCGAGCACACAAGGCTCTCCAAAGATATATACAGTTTAATTGTCCACACGTAGGAAAATGTGTGAATGTAAAGGTATTGTGTTAGAGAATGCTGGTAAATGTGATGCTTTTTTAACTTCACCATTAAACCATAAGGAACCCCCACAACTGTAATGGCCTAGAAAGAACTCTGATTGAAAGCTATTATTGCCCTTGTATGCCAGAGGACCTACACATTCTTTAAAGTCAGGTATGCTGACATGGGGCTCAAAGGAGATGTTGAGGCATCTTTACTAAAATGTATCAGTATAATTACTCCAGCTGTCTGATCCATTATAGAAAGCAACTTCTTACTCAATCACACTGGAAATTATTTCTGTCTCTTCCTACTGGTGCTCATCCTGCTTGTGTTAATAATATGACCCTTCAAAAGTAATAATGATGCCAACCATACTTAAAACCTACTATGAAAAGTTAATGTTCATGGCAATGAGCGCTCATCTCCAGAGGTTTCCAAATACAGGTAGAATTTTCATACTATTAAACAGTCTGCTGATTAAAGAACTCTTAAAATATTAGAGAAGAAAGGGGAACAGTCTTTGCTAAACCAAGCACCAAGTTTACTAATCCTGTGGAATGTCCTTCTTGGCAAATTTCAGTTTCCAGAGAGAACAGTTTAACTGCTGCTGCTACTCTCATTAAATTTTCATCCCAAGGATTTTTTTAAAGACTGTCTGGAATATATTAAAAAACCTTCTCACCCTCCTACTTTTGTATTTGACAGTTGATTAAGAATTAACCTGCACCTGTATACCACATGAAACGTACACACCCAGATATCTTGAGTGTTATGAGCACCTGAACAGAGGTTCCAAATTACTTTCTGTCAATAGATATAATCATAAAATACTAGAACTGAAAATGATCTTGAGAGGTCATTAAGTCCAGTCCTGGCATGACCAAGCACACTACATCATCCCTGTGAGGTGCTTGTCTAATCTGCTCTTAAATGTCTCCAATGATGGAGATTCCACAACATCCCTAGGCAACTTATTTCAGTAGTTTACCAGCCTGACAGTTAGGAAGCTTTTCCTAATGTCCAACATAAACCTGCCTTACTGCAATTTAAGCTCATGGTGACTTGTCCTATCATGAGATGTAAGGAAAATAATTTTTCTCCCTCTTGCTTGTAACACCCTTTTTGGCACTTGAAAGCTGTCATCATATCCACTCTCAGTTTTCTCTTTTCCAAACTAAACAAACCTAGTTCTTTCAGTCTTCTCTCATAGGTCACATTTTCTAGATCTTTAACCTAATCTATTAATCTAGATCTATTTTTGTTGCTGTTCTCTGGACCTTCTCCAATTTCTCCACATCTTTCCTGTAATGTGGTGCCCAGCACTTCACATGATATCCTAGCTGAGGTCTAGGTCAGTACAGAGAAAAGCAGAAGAATTAGCTCTAATGTCTTGTCTTCAGTGCTTCTGTTAATGCATCCCAGAATGATGTTTGATTTTTTTCTCTTGCAACAGTGTCAGGCTGTTGAGTCATATATAGCTTGTGGTCCACTTATGACCCCTAGGTCCCCCTCTGAATACTCTTTCTAGATAGTTACTTCCCATTTTGTATGTGTGAAACAGATTGTTCTTTCCTACTTTGCATTTGTCCTTATTGAATTTTATCCTAATTACCTCAGACTAGTTCTCCAGTTTGACCAGATCATTTTGAATTATAATCCAATCCCCTGGAATATTTGCAACCCCTCCCAGTTTGGTATCATCAGCAAAATGATAAGCATACTCTCGATGCCATTATCTAAATCATTGATCAAGACATTGAGCAGAACTGGTCACCAAACTGATACTTGCTGAGATACACCCTCAATCAACTTCTTAAGTATTCTTACATTCCTTCAGGCCAGGGTGACATCCAACTTTTCTAAGCAATTTTATCTTGGTCTTTCTATTTTAATGTCTGAACATACTTCCTTTTTTCCAGCATTCACTATGGTAGGCATCTGATCACCACCAAGCTTCTTGGTGAAAAAAAGAGACAAAGAAGTAATTAAACACCTCTGCCATTTCCACATTTTCTGTTATTGTTTTTTTCTCTTCATTGAGCAACGTACCTACCATTTCTTGAGTATTTTAATATTTTTATAGACTGTTTTCTTGTTTACTTTTATGTCTCTAGCTAGACTGAGCTCATTTTGTGCCCTCACCTTTCCAATTTTGCCTTTACATAGTTGTGGTTTTGTGTATATTCATTCTTTGTACTTTGATCTACTTTCCACTTTTTATAGGGCTCCTTTTTGACTTTTAGATCATTCAAGATCTTCTGGTTAAGCCAGGGTGGTCTGTTGTCATACTTCCTATCTTTTCTACCAAATGTGCTCTTTTATCATTAATAATGTCTCTTTGAAAAACAGCCAACAGTCTTCAGTTGTGTTTCCTGTTACTTTCACTTCCTCTGTACCCACAGGGCCATCTTTGGGCATAAACAGCTGTGCAGGGCATCACAGATGCTTTGTATGCTTCAGGATATGCAGCTCCCAGCCTCATCCTCTTGCACCTCCCCTGCAGGCTCAGTGTCAGCTCCAGCAGCCCTAAGCCAGCTCTCTGCAAGCTCAGCACTGGCTCCAGCAGCCCCATTCCTTGACTCTCCCCTTCTCCACCCTGCAGGCTCAGAGCTAAGTCTCCAGCAGCTCCCCAGCCCCAATCCCTGCCCACCTTTGCATGGGCTGTACCCCATCTTTGCTCATGAGGCGGCAGCAAGCAGTGCAAGTGCAGGGTTGGGGGGCTCCTGAGGGGCAGGGGATGGCTGTGCAGACAGTGGTTGGAAAGAACCTGTGGTTCCCCTTCAAACAGTGGCTTCCCTAAGGTCAGCAGAGTGGTCGCCCTCTGCTCCTCCAGCCACTGCCTGCTCCACCTTCCCAAGGCTGCAGATGAGCCTCCCTGCTCCAGGACTGCCAACTCTCCCAGAGTGGACGCCATTGCTGTCAATGGCATCTAGTTTGTCCAGTCTGGGAGAGTTGGCAACATCCTGCCCCTCAAAGCTTCTGCCTCCCAGAGCCCCCCATGGAGTGTTGGGGCGGGGGCAGGTTGCCAGTACTGGGCTGCTGACACACTCCAAACTTAGTAGTGCAAATAAAGTATAATTTCTTCAGTTCTTATTCCTCCCCCGGGGGAGAATTCTTTCCCTTTCCTCTTTTTCTCAGGAACGGAAAGATGTCTGCTCATTCGTCCTGATTTCCCAGGAGACCAGCAGTGAGAAGGGCTACACCATCATGAGTGTAGCTCTCCTCCCTAGGCTTCCCTAGTAACCATCGCACTCAGATTTTCTTTGAAGTTTCTCTAAAGACCTATTTCAAGGATGTTTGGAGAAAACAAGTATATAAAAGTCTCTGCAGAGTTCAAATTAAAAATCTCATAAAAATGACTTAACCTGAGAAGTATGAAGTATGAGTAGACTAGTAAGTGTGAACAGAAAAGCATTTTCTGCTGTATCTGAGTGGACACTTCACCCTGCTCTCCATTTTGCTCTGATGTTGGTCTGTGCATTTTGATCTCCTAATTTAAGCAAAGACAACTTAGGCCAAATTCATCCCTAATGTAACTCCAATGACTGATAGGAGTCAGCTTTGTCTTTTACAATTATAGTCCATGGCTGTGTCTATACTAGCTCCCTCCTTTGAAGGGAGCATGGTAAGTAGGGTGTCAGGAGATTTTTAATGAAGTGCTGCAGTGCACATGCAGCACTTCATTAAGCTAATTCTCCCCCATGGCAACTTCCAAGTATTGAACTTCGAAGTGGCGGCTTGTGTGTATTTTGAGGAGTAAAGGGACTTTGAAGTTGCCCAGGCACTTCGAAGCACCAGTGGGTTAGCTGCGGCTACACGCAAGCCAGCACTTTGAAGTTTAACACTTGGAAGTTGCCATGGGGGAGAATTAGCTTAATAAAGTGCTGCATATGCACTGCAGCACTTAATTAATAATCTCCCGACACCCTATTTACCATGCTCCCTTTGAAGTAGGGAGCTACTGTAGACACAGCCCATGTATTTTCTCAAATTAGAAGCAATGTACATTTCTATTAAAGGAATGAGCTGTAAACTCAGAATGAATGTCACTGCAGTGAAAAAAAATTAAGTATTTCAGAGATTTTAAATGTTCCTCTTTTACTTAGCTGCTGACTGCACTGTCCACCACAAGCCAAAGAAGATGCTGATTTAATCTCTGGCACTGTGGTCACTGGCACTTGGTTTTCATGGTCTGTAAGCCTTTTTTAAACTTGTTTTACATCTGGTACAGTTTAAACAAATTGCAGAGATGGTGATAACTATAGAAGCTGTAATCACTGGGAGAGGCAGGACAGGAAGAATCTTGCATACCAGGATACTAAACTTAACATGATTTTCTTGTGATCAGCAGCCCCATCAAAAGGTTGTTTTCAAAATATGTGAATGCAAACCTTCTCCCACTGAAATCAGAAGCAAAACTCCCATTGCTTCAAAATAACCTGGCTAGGAAAGTTCAGAAAAGAATCATAAAGCAAGGTTTGTGATGTGATAGGCTGGAATAATTTCCTCATTAGAACATCTTCTCTCTTAGGCTTAGTATAAAATTACAAGTGGCAAATCCCAAAGTCATGGGAATTACTCAATGTAGGGTAAATCGGATTTTGCTCAAGGAGAAACTCATTTGATAGGACTAAATCTCTCTACAGGACCATGTAAAGCATGATTTCCCAAACTGGAGGGTGTGCCTGCCTGGAGGGGGCAGGAAGAAATTCCAGGGGGTGCATGAGGTGACCCAGTCTCCCCCAGTTTATTCCCTCTACTCCAAGAAAGAGCCAGCTTTTGCTTCCAGCTCTCAGCCCCTGCTATTTTACATGGGTGACCCAGCACAGCTGCTATAAAAAGCAGGCTGCCGGCAAAGACCCACATGGAGCTAGCTGACTCCTGCAAAGCAGTGTGGGTTGAGGGGGGAGGGAAGATGAGGAGAATGGGTTAAATGGGGGCTGGGGAAGCCTTGCTTGGGGGAGGGGAGGGAGATGGAGGTAAGAGCAGGGGGAGGGGCTGGTGGTGTCTTGCTTTGGGGGAGGGGAGGGGCTTGAGTGTGTGGCTTGTGAGTGGGTGTGTTGTGAGGTTCAGGTGGCTCGTCTGAGCAGTGTGGGGCTCAGGTGGCTGACCTGCTGTTTGGGTGGGCAGCTCGGGCAGCTGGAGGGTGGGCTGCTGGCCCAGTGGCTGGCAGGCAAGCAGGCGACTGGCCCCAGCAGCTGGTGGGTGGGCAGGCGGCTCTGGTAGCACAGGGATCAGGTGGGTGGGCAGCTGGTGTGGGCAGCTCTGGTGGCTGGCACAGGGCTCAGGCAACTGGCCAGCTGGGGCTACACCAGGCATCTGCAAGGTGGCAGCTGTGCCTGGCCGGTCCATAGTCGGCATCTGGGCTGGGCTGGGGCTGGCACAATGTCCAGCACTCCAGCCAGGGCCGCAGCTGGTCTCTGCAGGACCTGGGCTGCGCCTGCAGCTCTGGGACCATGCCAGCGGCCCATTCGGGGTGGAGCTGGTGCCTATGGGGCCCTGGCCATGTTCAGCATGGGGCTGGAACCAGCCATTGCAGCCTGTTCATGCTGATTTTTAATTTTAAATAACATTTTTATATTAAGTGTTTGTGTTTATTTGAAATAATGAATTGAATTTTTGGATGATTGTAAAGAAGAGGTGGGGGGGCGTGAAGGTCTTTCAGAAATCAGAAGGGGGGCATGATGCTGAAGATTTGGGGAACCACTGATGGCTGCCCTGCCTGATCACAGAACAGGTCTGGCCGAAAATTAAGGAGCTGCATTAGGGCTATATCCGGGCCTGGGACACGACTGTTCTCTCCCATCATATTCTGTTGACGTACAGATGAAATGCATTGCACTACAAGGAACTAGGCGTTATTGTCCTCCTCTACAGAGGACACAAGACTTAGGATTTGTCTGTGCTTGAAACCATACAACACAACTGCCACGCTGCAGCTCTCCTTCAGTGTAGACTCTGCCTAACCTGGAGGGTGGGATTCTGGCAGAAGTAATCCACATCCTTGACAGGCAGTAGCTGGGTTGGTGTAAGAATTCTTCCACTGACCTAGCACTGTGCAGACAGGCATTTAGGTTGGCTTACCTTCTTCTCTTGGGTATGGATTTTGCATGTGCCTGAGTGGCATAGCTGAGCTGACCTAACCTTTTAGTGTACACCAAACCTTACTGCATTCCTCCTTCCCTTCCCTCTCTTGTCATTCTTCACAGGAGTCCAAACAATCAGTCTTGTGCTACCTGCACTATAAGTTCCAAGAGCTGGAAGCAAAACCAGGCAAAGATAGCAGCCTGGCCTGAGCTCCCCTAGAAAGGACTTCATCTTGGGACACTAGAGCAGCTTGAGTTCATTTTCCATTTAAATTACATTACGTGAACTATATGACAGGCTATGTTCGTATATCTGATCCCTGATCTGCACTCTTATGCAGCACATGATCAATCAGAGCCAAAGTACATGCAATGACAGCAGTGCACAGGTGCAGAATCAACTGGGTACTTAATTCCCATACACTGGAACAATGGGAGAAATAACACAATAGAGGTGATCATCTTCATTCACTCAGGGAAGATGATATTTCTTTACTTGCCAGACATGTAACCACTTTTATCCCTTTGAGTGAAGTGTTATACTGAAAGACTTCTGACAGGCAGGAAGGTTACTACTGGAGATCACGCAAACAAATAAAAAGGTAAAAATAGGAACTTGCATGTCTCATTTTACTAAAGAGTGATGGAAACCCTTTGCATAGAGATTATGAAGACTCACTTTGCCTAAAAAGTCAACAATATTCACTATATTAGAGCACTTTACTAATTTATTAGAAGGTTAGCTTCAACAGTGCCATTTGATGGAAAGTTAACCTGAAAGTCACACTGTCTGAAATGAGCAAGAAACGCAATGCATATGTTGAACAATGAGTTAACTCTTACTTAATGAAGGTAATGGAAATAGTCTTACAAGTAATCCTGATAAAGTCACTAAAAGTCAAGGTCATTCTGTACCAGTTTTTGACAAAATAGCAGTACCTCAAACTTTTTTCCCCCAATACTCCGGTGTTTTTATTTATTTGTCATTAAAATGCCTACTGTCTGTCAAATTACACAGCTAGAAATGGAGAACTACTCACCTATCAATTGAAAATGGAGACAATGACTTATCTCACAGGATTATTGTGGAGCTGAATTCATTAGAACTTCTGATAAAAGGTAAAGTAGTGGTATTGTCCTTGCTAACGGCTGCCATTTTCAGCAGAGATGACACTACTTCTGAGCTTTAGAATTGAGAACAACTTAATATTTGATTAAAAATATTTTGATCCCCCTGAAAGAACTAAAATAGTCAATAATCTGTTAGTCTCTGACATTCATTAGTTGCATTGTCCACAGTGGTCAGTGTACTGTTTCTACACTAATAAAGCTTAATGAAAAATTAACCTAAAATAAATAGCTACATTCTATGCGCAGAAGTGTGTAGAAAATTAAAGAGACACTCCTGTTATCACAAATCTACCTTAAATTATTCTGTGCTTCTATTTCCCCCGCAGAAAATGGGGTTATTTTACTCACTCATTCCAGGCTTGTGCGCAGAGATGAAAAAAGTACCCAAAAAGTTACATGAGTAAAAGTCCAGCTGCTTTCACTTCTGGGTACTTGAGCATAATAAAGATGTGGCACGTGTGCTTTTGTGTGTATGTACTTTTATTCAAGTAGTTTTCCAGAGGGATACTGGTGACTTGTACTTAAGTACATTTCCCCCCAAAGCAGCTGTATGTTTACTCAAGTAACTTTGTGGGTACTTTTTCCACCTCTGCTTGTGAACTAAAGATTAGTGCATGCTTATTTTGTGCTTTATGTTTTCAAATTGCTATTCTTTGTTGACTCTTGCAACACGGAGGTTTGCACAGCAACATGGTGCAAAGGAGAGCAAGACTGTCTGCTTATCACAGAGCCCAGAGTAGCATCTCATGAAGTGGGTCTTTGCCCACGAAAGCTTAGGATCCGATAAATCTGTTAGTCTATAAGGTGACACAGAACTTCTCGCTGATTTTGCAGATACAGACTAACATGGCTACCCCTCCAATACAAAGGGTAGCATGCAATTCTTTGGATATACATGGAAAAGAAATAGAAGGTAGGCTGTTTGTCTGCAAGTTTGAGGAGAAAGCTCGATCTCCACCCGCACGCCCTATGATAACCAGCACAGTCCTTGATGTTCTCAAATGCCAGTGGACTGAAGTTGTGCCTGGCTCCTTAGTAGAAGGGTATGTGGAAAAGATCAGAGCACCAAACTCCATATATTTCAAATGCTTTTATAAGTACTATACAAAGAGTGTACTGCATGTAATTTCCTTTACTCTGTATGCCCGACCATCATATTAAAATCTCAAATGGAAGGATTCCAAAAGACATCCTGTATGGTGAGCTAGCCTCTGGCAAAAGACCTCCTGGATGCCCCCAGTTGCATTACAAAGATGTCTGCAAGAGAGACCTCAGAGAGGTAGACATCGAGCTGGACAACCAGGAGGAACTAGCAGACGACCGCAGCAGATGGAGGCAGGGGTTACACAAGGGCCTTCAGAAGGGCGAGTTGAAGATCAGACAGCTAGCAGAGGAGAAGCGAGCACACAGAAAGCACACTAAGGACTTGCCAGACACCCACTACATCTGCAAGAGATGCAGCAAGGACTGTCACTCTCGTGTGGGTCTTTCTAGTCACAATAGATGCTGTAAATGAAGTCATCAGTTGAAACTTTAAAGGGCACGATCCATAGTCTATGCAGACTGAAGGATGCCTACTACTACTACTACATATTAAAATCTCAAATAGAAAAAATGACATCTATTTCAGTAATTTGCAAATTAAGAACTGTGCTCTAAAAATGTTTGACATCCAATAGTCAGACATGCTTATATATTAGTTCAGGCTCTTTAAGCCTTTATTTATTTCCCCATGAAACTCTATGAGGAAATTTTAGGTGACTTAAAGCTTCAGAACTGTGGAAGGAGACAGGATAGAAGAGCATTACTCTTATGCCTTAGTCCCTTATTACTGAGGCGTCATAGATGCAAAGTACAAACTGTAAAATAGTTGTCTGAAAGCAGGAATTAAGTTTTCTCGAGGTGGGACAGACTACAACCATATAAAACAAAAACAGCAGTCACATAACACTTTAAAGACTAACAAAATAATTTATTAGGTGATGAGCTTTCGTGGGACAGACCCACTTCTTCAGATCTAGGGCATTTCCAGTCCAGAATGTTATACAGCAGAGGTCCAAAAAAATTGCAACAAAAACTGACAAATCAAATACATGGAACTGAAGGAGCAGGGTGAGGGGTTCATATATTTGATTTGTATCAAACACATGTATCAGTATCAAGTATCAAATCCATGTATGTGATTTGTCAGTTTTTATTGCAATTATTTGGATGTCTGTGCCATATAACTGAGTGTGGACTGGAAATGTTATAGACCTGAAGAATTGTGTCTGCCCCACAAAAGCTCATCACCTAATAAATTATCTTGTTAATCTTTAAAGTGCTACTGGACTGCTTTTTTGTTTCCCTGAACTTCCAAGTTGTGAAATCCTTGTATTAGATGAACTAATACCTGTCTTCAGTCTCTCTGCCAACTTTCTGATCACATAATTTGCATAATCCTGTTTCAAACTTACATTACACAGATAATATCCCCAGAGATGGTTTATAGAGTATTTTTTGTAGGTTTTTACGCAACCGCCTACCTAGTTCTCAGAATTCCCTTGATTACCGAGGCATTGAGGCACTTTGGGAAAGATAGAAGATTTATAGCCTCTTAACTGGGGCACCACAACCATACAGGTTGATGATCCAGAGACATACATGAGCTTGAATGACTGAAAAATTAAAAGGAGTCCTACAAAAAGTGAAAACTATGTCAAATCGTGAAAAAAGAATACAAACAAGTAACACAAGTATGTAGGGGCAATATTAGAAAGGTGAAGGCACAAAGTGAGCTCAAACCAGCTAAAGGGTAACAAGAAAACTCTCTACAAACGTATTAGAAGCAAGAGGAAGACCCAATACAAGCTAGACCCATTATGCAAAGAAGATGAAAAAACAATAAAGCCGCGTCTACGCTAGCAAGTACATTTGAAATTAGGATCGGAAGACCGAGCTCTTTCAAAAGAACCCACGGAGCATCCACATATACCCCATGCCCTTTCGAAAGTAGCTTCGAAAGAACTCCCGCAGTCTCTCAAAGTCAGTCCTCCGTTCCCGGGATGGGAAGAGCACCCTCCTTTGAAAAATAGTTTTGAAAGAGAGCAAGTGTAGATGCTCTGCGGCCCGCCCATTCAAAAGAGGGAGTCCTCCATGGCGGCGATCAGCTGGCAGGCAGCAGTGCCACTCACAGCACAGACAGAGCTTGACGGTTTTAGCGTCCAGCCGTGCTTAAGAGGATGCGGGCTCCCAGAAACCCTCAGGCAGGAAGCTGAGTGCGTGCAGCCAGCAGTGAGGCCAGGCTGCTCTCCAGCTCACCAGCCACCGCAATGGCCAGCAAGTCCCCCACACTACCCGGACCCCTGGCCAGCCACCCAGACCCCTGCCCACCCCCGGGGCCCTCCAAAGACAGTGGGGAGTCGTCCCAGGAGGTGGGCCAGGCCCCGAAGTGTCAAGCCCCCTCCTGGACAGAGGCTGAGATCCAGGACCTACTCTCCCTCTGGGAGGATGAGGAGGTCCTCCAACAAAAGGGGGTCCATCGCCGCAATGCGGTCACCTTCCAGTGGCTTGCAAAGGGGCTGCTTGGCCGCGGCCACCCCTCCCGCACACCGGACCAGGTCCAGTCAAAGGTCAAAGAACTGCGGCAGGGGTATTGCAGGGCCCAGGCGGTTGGGGGCAGCACCCACAAGCTGCCCCTACTACAAAGAGCTCCACCACCTCCTGGGGCCAAAGGAGGACGGACCCCCCACCATCTTCCTCAACATGTCCATCGGTGACACTGAGCCAGAGACAGCGACCAAGGGCGAGGAGCATCCAGGGTCGTTAGCCAGCACCAGGCGACCGCGGACAGCACGGCAACTCGACCCCACCAGCGATGATGAGGGCTCAAGCTAGGGGGCCCTTGTCATCAACCTCCCATCCGGGCCGTCCAGCTGGGCCCTATCTGACCGTGCCTTGCCTGCCTTCCCGGAAGGACATTTAGGTAGGTGGTGTGCACACCAGCCTCCCTAGTGCCCAGGGAAGGAGTGTCAGGTCCCACCCGGGGTGGCCACAGGCATCCCAGACAGCCACCAGTCCAGGAGCATGTGGACCCTGGACAGCTATGTTCCCTGGGCTCTCAGGGGGATGATGCGCAGCACTCAGCACCACAGAGATGCGACAGCATCAGGGGCTGCCCAGACTTGGAGGGAGTGGGGAACAGCATGGGGCAGGGGGCATGTTCCTGGTATCCCTGTGTGGCACCCAGGGACATGTACCCTGGGGAGGGCAGGACATGGGGACCTGTACCTGGGACTAAAGGCCCATTCCCCGCTCCCCTTCTGTCTCCACAGCTCCTGCAGCCAGTGGCTGGACCAGCTCCACCACGGAGGGCGAGGGGGAGCAGCCAGCATTCCGAGCAGGGACTGTGTGGGGTCGCTGCCAGGCCACCCGCCGGCGCCACCCACGCGGCGACGAGGAGGCGGGGGACACTGCCCATACCGCAGCTTTGCGAGACCTTACTGGTGTGCTGTGGGAGTGGCTTGCCATGGAGTGGCAGGCCTGGGACCTGATCACGGCGAACATGGACACCCTCCTGACCCGGGCTGTGGTGGGCCACCTAGACCCAGCTGCCGCCCCATCGCAAGCCACTCCTGCACCCGCCCCCCTACCCCCACCACACAATCCCTCATCCTCCTGTCACCCAGCTACGCCCCCACCTCCCCAGTGCCCTGGAGAGCCTCCCCACCCCCGACCTCAACCACCTCCCCAGTCCCCCGGTCAGCCTCCCCATCCCGACATCTCCTGCCCCCCGGTCTCCCCCCCCCCACCCCCTGCGGCAAACCCCTCCCCACAAGCCCGACCTCTCTGCCATTGTCCCAACCCACCTGCCCCCATCTGCCCTGATGCAGCTGGCCCATATGTTGATGGCCAGGGCTGGCCAAGGTGAGGCCATTCTCCCTGCCCCCCACACCTCCCATGCTGACCCCAGGGAGCCCACAGGGGCCCCTCCCCAGAAGTGCCCCTACCTCCCCATGCCACCCGTCCCAACCCAGCCACAACGGACCACCTGGACCCAGGGGTGAAGGGGTGCACGTGGGCGATGGGGATCCCATACCTCAACTCCCATAAATGAATAGGGCCTTCCGCCCTTACCTTCGGCCCTCCCAGGGCCCTGAGGGTGACCACCTGGGGCCGCAACGCCCCTGTATTTTATACCCCCCAGCCCCGCTTTCTGTGATACCCCCTGCATATAGTTCCCCCCAGTTCCCCTTTCTGTGATACCCCTCCCTGTACATAGGCAGCAAAGCAGTAGTATCACAGAATCACAGAATCATAGGGCTGGAAGGGACCTCAGGAGGTCATCTAGTCCAGCCCCCTGCTTCAAGCAGGATCAACCCCTACCAAGTCATCCCAGCCAGGACCTTGTCCAGCCAGGACTTAAAAACCTCAAGGGAGGGAGAATCCACCACCTCTCTAGGCAACGCATGCCAATGCTTCACCACCCGCCTGGTGAAGTAGTTTTTCCTAATATCTAACCTACACCTCTCCCTCTTCAACTTCAGACCATTACTCCTTGCTCTGCCATCTGACACCACTGAGAACAGTTTCTCACCCTCCTTTTTAGAGCTCCCCTTCAGGAAGTTGAAGGCTGCTATTAAATCACCTCTAAGTCTTCTCTTCTGTAAACTAAACAAGCCCAAATCCCTCAGCCTATCCTCATAGGTCTTGTCCTCCAGCCCCTTAATCATTTTTGTTGCCCTTCCTGAACCTGCTGCAGTAAATCCACATCCTTTTTATACTGGGGGGGCCAAAACTGGACACAATATTCCAGATGTGGCCTCACCAGTGCCAAATAAAAGCTGTGTCTACACGTGCACGCTACTTCGAAGTAGCGGCACTAACTTCGAAACAGCGCCCGTCGCGGCTACACGCGTCGGGCGCTATTTCGAAGTTAACTTCGACGTTAGGCGGCGAGACGTCGAAGTCGCTAACCTCATGAGGGGATCGGAATAGCGCCCTACTTCAACGTTCAACGTCGAAGTAGGGACCGTGTAGACAATCCGCGTCCCGCAACGTCGAAATTGCCGGGTCCTCCATGGCGGCCATCAGCTGGGAGGTTGAGAGATGCTCTCTCTCCAGCCCCTGCGGGGCTCTATGGTCACCGTGGGCAGCAGCCCTTAGCCCAGGGCTTCTGGCTGCTGCTGCGGCAGCTGGGGATCCATGCTGCAGGCACAGGGTCTGCAACCAGTTGTCGGCTCTGTGGATCTTGTGTTGTTTAGTGCAACTGTGTCTGGGAGGGACCCTTTAAGGGAGCGGCTTGCTGTTGAGTCCGCCCTGTGACCCTGTCTGCAGCTGTGCCTGGCACCCTTATTTCGAAGTGTGCTACTTTGGCGTGTAGACGTACCCTCGCAGCGCCTATTTCGATGTGGTGCCGCGCAACGTCGAAGTTGAACATCGACGTTGCCAGCCCTGGAGGACGTGTAGACGTTATTCATTGAAATAGCCTATTTCAATGTTGCTACATCGAAATAAGCTATTTCGATGTTGGCTTCACGTGTAGACGTAGCCAAAGAGGGATAACTACTTCTCTAGATCTGCTCGAAATGCTCCTCCTAATGCACCCCAGTATGCTGTTAGCTTTCTTGGCTACAAGGCCACACTGTTTACTCATATCCAGCCTTTCATCCACCATAATCCCTAGGTCCCTTTCCATCGTACTGCTGCTGAGCCATTCGGTCCCCAGCCTGTAACAATGTTTAGGATTCTTCCGCCCCAGGTGCAGGACTCTACACTTCTCCTTATTGAACCACATCAGATTTCTTTTGGCCCAGTTCTCCCATTTATCCAGGTCCCTCTGGATTCTCTCTCTACCCTCCAACATATCTACCTCTCCCCCTAGTTTTGTGTCATCCACAAACTTGGTGAGGGCGCAACCCAGTCCTTCATCCAGGTCATTAATAAAGATGTTGAATAACACCGGCCCCAGAACCAAGCCTTGTGGCACTCCGCTTGAAACCGACCATCATCCAGATATTGAGCCATTGACCAATACCCATTGGGCCCAACCATCAAGCCAGCTTTCTATCCATCTTATAGTCCAAGGATCCAATCCATATTTCCTTAACTTATTGACAAGAATGTTGTGGGAGACCGTATCAAAAGCCTTGCTGAAGTCAAGGTATATCACATCCACTGACTTCCTCATGTCCACAGAGCTTGTTACCTCAACATAGAAGCTAATCAGATTGGTAGATTTTGGCCAGTTTCCAGAGGGCAATGGCCGCCCTTTTCTGGAGCAGGAGCGCTGGCCTCATGTGGGTGTCCTGGTGCTGGAGGGCTGGGGTGAGCCAGTGGCACAGTTCTAGGAATGTCCCCTTGGTCATCCAGAAGTTCTGTAGCCACCAGTCATTGCCCCAGTCCTCCAGCACCAGCTGGTCCCACCAGTCGCTGCTTGTGGGGAAGCTCCACAGGTGGTGGATGCCCCAGGGGACCGGCTGGGGACGTCACGCTCTCTGGATGACTTCCAGGAGGGTGGCTAGGAGGCTGGCTGCCCATAGCCGCTGCTGCACGGTGGCCAGGACCACAGCCAGTGCACTGGCCACAGCCTTGATGGGGATGGGGAGCTGCTTGGGTTCCATGGTGGCCCAGGGTGCCTCCTCTGATCTCCTCAGTGTGTGAGCCTGGGGACAGGTGGCTGTCCCTCGATGTGTGCAGGCTGACATATGGGATGGGGCTGGCCTTTAAGGGGATGGCGGGCCGCGGTCCCGGAAAGGCTCATCTGCCATGCGACCCTGCCTGCGGGACTTCCTGCACCTGTACTTTCGAAATAGCGCCCTGCTAGTGTGGACGCTCGTTTTTGAAATTGCACTCCGGGACTCTTGAAAGAGCAGATCGCACCTTCGGTCTCTGTCTGTGTGGATGCTCCCTTTCAAAAGAACAGCTTTCTATGTTGTGTTTCAAAAGCTGTCCTTTCGAAAGGGGGCTGTAGTGTAGACGTGGCCTAACAGAAAATGTGGAAATGGCAGAGGTACTCAATGGATTCTTTGGTTTGGTTTTCACCAAGTTGGCTGGTGGTGATTGGATGTTTAGCATAGTGAATGCTGGAGAAAATGAAGTAGATTCAGAAGTAAAAGTAGCGTGACAGGGTCAGGCCAGTGGGCTAGCTTAGAAAGGGAGAGAGGCATATCTAAACAAAGGTAAGACAGACTGATTAATTAGCAGAGGGTTACTTCAAGACAGTGAGAAGATGACTTGTGGAAGCAGCCAAGAAGGGCCTGCTATAAATCAATTCAGGCAGCTGATCTTGATTGAGGCTGCCATAAAACCATTTAAAAAGCCTTTCCTGCTGGAGAATGGAAGAGGAGGTTTGGCAGCATTGAGGAGATGATACCAGAGAGCAAGAGCGAGCACGCGCACGCATGCTAGCTGACAAGATTTGCCAGAGACATCAGGAGAGGTGAGGAGTTCCCACAGGGAGTGTTTAGTCCCCCTTATCCTCAGGTGACCACAGGGGTCAGCCAGTGCCCAGGAAGGCCCGTTTACACAATCCAGGCAGCACTGGGGGAACCTACCCCGTACCCTTTCAGCCAAGGGACAGAAGTCCAAGCCACAGTTAGAGCACATGGAACCCATACTGCAGTACCAGGTTATTTGTGCGACTGTGAGCCAAACATGAGGCTGGTGACTAGGAGCAAGACTGACCCTGCCACAAGAGGAAGAAAATAAGTTAAAAATTACTTAGAGAAGTTAAGTGTCTTCAAGTCACCAGGGTCTGATGAAATGCATCCTAGAATTCTCAAGGAACTGATAGAAGAAATATGTGAGCCATCAGCTATCATCCTTGGAAAGTCATAGAAGATGGGAAAGATTTCAAATAATTGAAAAGGTCAGATATAATGACCATCTATTAAAAAGGGAAATAAGGACAACCCAGGCAACTTCAGACCAGTCAGCTTCACTTCTGTGCCAGAAAAGATAATGTAGCAAATAAATAAGGAATCAATTTGCAAACATCTGGACAATAATAAGGTGATAAGTAACAGTCAGCATGGATTTGTCAAGAACAAATCATGTCAAACCAACCTGACAGTTTTCTTTGGTAACATTACAAGCCTTGTGAATAAGAGGGGAGTGCTAAATGTAGTATACCAAGCATTTGATACAGTCTTTCATGACCTTATCAATAAATTAGGACTACACAACCATCAGTCGGGGTGGTCTACGTGGTCCTGATCCTGCCACGTGTGCAGGGGACTGCACTTGATGTCATCTCAAGGTTCCTTCTGACACTAGTATTCAATGATTTTATGATTCCATGAATGATTTAAGAGACAAATGGCCCAATCCTGCAAGGTGTCAAATTCCTTGTCTGTGGGATACTGACAGTGCTCAACTCCCATTAACATAAAATAGCTCAAATAGGAATAGAAAATGCTTAACACCTTGCAAAATTAAGTTCTAGAACACAGAAAAGCATTTTCTAAGACTGCACACAAAAGAAGTGCCATGTGTTATTCCTGCAAGGTAAAATCCTCTATTCAGTGGCAGAACAGGCCCCATGCTTTGGTCCCCCACTCCAACCTTCAGAGGTTGATATGACCCACCTGTCTTCTCCACTCTGCCACACCACACCTGCTCTGCTCCTCTGTGGAAGCAGGAAGGAGAGTGCTTTAGCCCCATGGCACACCACTGTCTGTTGCCATGGAGAAGTGGAGTGCTGCAGGCTGGGAGAGGATGTGGGATGGAGCAAGCTGCTGGGCCCCTCTGGCTCCAGCTGCCGTGAGTGCTGTATGTGTTGGGGACGATTCCCTCTATTGCTCCACACCAGGGCTCCCCGTCATCCCCTAGTTTGAATTATTCAGGAGAGGAAGCAAAGGGGCAGAGTAGGGGAGAGACACCAGGAGTGCAGCAGTGTGGCTTGGGGGAAGAGGGTGCAGTGGAGGTGGGATGGGATGCAGAGGTAGGGTGGGGCTTGCAATTGGGTGGCAGAGGTTGCCCAGTGTCCCATGTTCCTATGGTCCTGGAAGCAATATAAGCTTTCCTATAACACATCAATGTACTTCTATTCTGACTCCTAGGAACAAGAAGGTACTCTGTCTTCAACACCATTTATTTCATGGCCTCTATGCTTAGAATGCCAACAAGGGTTTCATGTGGTGCTTGTTCTGTAGGACATTTGAGAGAGCAACATTTGTCTTTTTGCACAAGCTCATTTCAATTACTATAAGAATATTTAATTTTTCACAGCTATCAGTCTATCAAAGACTGGTCTCTAGTGGCCTAGGATGAATTTGAACCATGGTTCTAATGAGTAAAAAGCTTTTCAGCCATCCTGCTCTGCCACATTATATCCTCAACTAGGGATTTCAAATTTTAAGTTTCGGAACCATTTCGACAACTGCCTAGGTTAGAGCTGTCTTGAAATTCCTTTGCAAAGACAACTTACCTTGTTCTAAAAGATGTCAATAATTTAATTTCTCAAAACTTGATGAAGCATAAACTTGCTGCATGGCAATGTTTGGTATATAAAAAGTATGACGACAGCATTTGGGCCAAATGTTCAGGTCCACTGGAGTTATTTTCAGGGCACTTATGGATGGGGCACCATAGGTACTTATCTTCACCTTTCCCTCTTGGCTTCTAAGGGCAGCCAAAGTCCAGTTCTCAGGGTTGTGCTAAATTAGCACAGGATCAGAAAGTGGCATGCCTCACACTTACTTGTTCTACCATCCCCAATGTGCTCCAAACGATAGCTTATAGCGGGAGGCTGGAACAAGTGGCAAAGGGTACAACGCCAACTATACATGACAGCAAGATTCTGATGTTCAGTCTACAGCAATACAGTGGCAAACAGGATGAAGCAGACACCAAGATATATCCCTTTATGTTGAAGACTGCAACTATAAATAGAGATCTTTACTAGAGGCTTTAGGTACATCATTAAATATGATCTATGTCTACACTATGAGATAAATTTAAGGCACTTAGCTTTACATTACCATGGCTGTGTCTACACTAGCCCAAAACTTGGAAATGGCCGTGCAAATGGCCATTTTGAAGTTTACTAATGAAGCACTGAAATACATATTCAGTGCCTCATTAGCATGCGGGCAGCCGCAGCACTTCAAAATTGACGCGGCTTGCCACCGCGCGGCTCATCCAGACGGGGCTCCTTTTCAAAAGGACCCTGCCTACTTCGAAGTCCCCTTATTCCTATGAACAGATGGGAATAAGGGGACTTCGAAGTAGGCAGGGTCCTTTCGAAAAGGAGCCCTGTCTGGATGAGCCGCGCAGCGGCGAGCCGCGTCAATTTCGAAGTGCCGCAGCCGCCCGCATGCTAATGAGGTGCTGAATATGTATTTCAGCGCTTCATTAGTAAACTTCAAAATGGCCATTTGAATGGCCATTTTGAAGTTTTTGGCTAGTGTAGACGTAGCCCCTGTAACTGTGTGTGAGGTAAAGGGCCAAGTGCCCCAGCAAGAGACTTGGTTCTATTGCATATGGGGATGGTATCTTGGTAAAGGGGTTTGTCTCTTCTGTGCTGAGATATACTGCATCTGTCACTGTAACCTTGGGGTGGGTTACGGTCATTAAACAAGCTGTTTCTATCTCAGACTCTGTGCTTACGAGGGCGGGAGAACCGCCTTACAGGCACCCAGCAAGTGGGGTGAGATTGTCCCAGGCCACTGGGTGGGGGCTCGAGCCGGTTGGTTGTATCCTTGACAGGAAACCCCCCAGGAGTTGAACCCGGCTCTTCTGGCAGGCACCTGGCATTAATAGAAGGGCTACATACATATTACAAACAGCCCCGGAACTGAGTTTGTGGTTCTGTCTCTACACTTGGTATCTTTTTCTGTGCTGCCTGGTACCAGCCACTGCCCCACCACACCACATGGCAGCAAGGCTGTTGTGGGAGTCATGTTTGCATAAGAGGCAGATCTAGTTCTGTGGGAGTAAGAGAACGTCACAGTGGGGCGCTTATTTTGAAGCTGCACTACACTGTCAATCTGCACTTTGAAAGTCACACCTCCACCATTATGCTAATGAGGCACTGAATATGTACATTAGTGCCTTATTAGCCTGCTTTGAATTGCCTCACTACCATGCCACCTCCGACAGCAGGGGGAGACTGTAGATGCAGCCTAAATGTCATCCTTATTTCCACTGAGCGCTTCTATCTACAATGTTGGTCACATTTTCAGCGCTATGGGCAAAACAGCTCTTATAGGGTGGCAATACAGTCATGTGCCTTCTGTCAATTTGAAAATGTGCTTCCCCTTCCTCTATTTAAGAGTAAGGCCACGATGAGTGACCGCCTCTGAGCCCTTGCCTGGTTCACATTTGAAGGTGACTGCTGCCCTGGCCTCTATTGCGGGGAGCCCCAAAGAGGCGGGCACTGACCTAGGCTTCCTGTCCCAGGAGCCTGGCTCTGGCTGCCTCAGTTGTGGATCCCCTGCTCCTGGAGGGCTGCAAGCACAATTCTTGTGCCCATTCACCCCTTCTGTCCTCTTTTCTCTGGCTTCACCATCCCTGACCACAAACCCGTCATCCCAGTGCGTGACTGCCTGCCCAGCTGGGACTAAAGTTCCAGCTGTGGTTATTGAGCCCCTGGGTGTCTCTGGTGGGCCAGAGCTCCCGCTCCTGAAACCCCCAGCACTGAGGCCTCTGGTGCTGCACTCCCTGAGGTGCCAGAGCCTGATGCTGGGGCCAATCACTTTCCTATCCCCATCCCTACCACCTCCCTGGCCTGCAAGGTGGTGTCTTTTCCCTGCTTGCCTGACCTTGTCAGCTGCAGGACCAACAGAGGGGTCTGGCCTGAGGGCGTTCAGGGCCCTGAAGGCCTGACGCCTGACATGCTGAAGGCCCAAATACAGAGTTTCTTGGAGGATGTTCATGGTTCCAAGAACAGGGTGACTCTTCCCCTTCAGCGCTGGGGAGACTACTATCTCATCCTCAAAACTGTGAGGGCCATCCTGAAGGAGAGAAAAGGGACCAGGAGGACGGAAGTTACAACCTACCAGCGGGTCCATGGCATCTTTGACACCCTGCTCACATTCGGGGTGGGTCATGAACTGCTGCAAGGCCCTCGGGGACTGCTAGCATTCCCTCCAGGGAGCATCCTTCCCAGTCCTCACAATGCCACCATTCATCTTTGCCACTCTAAACACCAGGGACTGCAGGATGGGTCTCCACCAGTGCTCTCCTTCCTCTAGGAAGAGGGGTAGCTGGTTACCTTCCTACAGAAGAACCACAATACTCTGGCCACCGAAGCCAGCTGGTGGCTGGAGTTGGAAGCCTGGGTCTATTTTAGCAACCTCTTGGCCTGTCAAGCTGGGCTGGTGACCCTTTTCTCCCTGAGCCTGCAGCCTGAGGTGCTGCGGAGTGTCAAGGTCTGCTATACCTCCGGGTCTGTGTGGAGGGTGCATTTAGTCAACATTTATGCCCCAGCCTCTGGCCTGGAGTGGGCTCATTTATTTCAGCAGGCATTGGCCTTCCTTGACACAGTTGATCCTTACGAGTTCCTGGTCCTGGGGGAGGACTTCAGCTGCACCCTCGAGGAAGAGGACCGCATGAGGACCAGGCCCCACCACTCGCGTCATTGCCTGCATGTAGGGCTAGGAACAGTAGCAGGATGCAAGGGTAATTGAGAGGAGAAGGAGGGGACAGGGAAGGGTGTGGAGGAAGGGCTACTCTTGCCCACTGCCAAGGTGGGTGGGGGTGGGGGGCAGCCAGATGCTGCAAGGGACAGGTGTGCCCATGGATGCCTCAGTAGCTGGCCCACAACAGCTGCTGCAGAACCTGGCAGAGCCGAGGGGTGGGGGCAAGTGGTGGGGCAGAGACGGAAAGGGCCCTAGCAGTAGCTAAGGCAGCAGGGGGGCAGAAATGGAGGTGGCAGCACAAGGGCAGGGGGTGGACTACACTGCAGCACCCCACCTCAACTGCACACATCCCTCTGAGAGCCCTGGTGGGAAGGGCTCTGCTCAAACTGCCCCCTCCACCACCATTCCATAGCAAGCCGTGGAGGGAAGCTCAGCGGCTGAGTTGAAGCAGTCCCCTACTTTCTCTGCAGAAAAGAGAAGCCGCAGCTGTGAAGATGGAACCCCAGGCCTACAAGAAAGATGAAGGGGCCAGCAAACCCCAAAGAAGCTGGAAGAAGGGGGTCTGCCCCCTCCCCTGCTGAAGGGCAGATCAGCACAAGTTCCGCACCCTCACCCTCACAGCACCTTCAGGAGCTAGTTGGAGGAATGGGGGGAAAGCAGCCTGCAAAAGAGCAGGAAGTGGGGGTGGCTGGCCCAGAGGGGCAAACAGCAACTGTTTCCCACACCAGCAGACTGCCACACATACTATGGTAGCCTGGTCCTATTGAAGTCTGAGGAAGCGGGTGGGCGCAAGCCTTCCCACAGCTACAAGATCCCTGTTGAGACCATTAGGGCTGTCTTGAAAGAGGGTGAATTGACCAGGTGGAGGGACGCTATGGCCCGCAAGCAGGCCTGTGGCTTCTGTGATGCCCTGCTCACATTCGGGGTGGGTCCTGGGTTGCTGTGAGGCCCTATGGGGACTGCTGGCTCTCCCTCCAGTGAGGATCTTCTTCAACCCTCACATTGCCACTATTCATCTTTGCCAGCCTAAACACCATGGGCTGCAGGTCAGGTCTTTGCAGGTGTGAGGTGCTTTTCTTCCTTTGTGTGGGGGGTGCTCAGTCATTTTCCTGCAGGAAACCCACACTGCTCTAGCCGCCGAAGCCAGGTGGCCGGGTCTACTTTAGCCAGCTCTTGGTGCGTCAAACTGGAGTAGTGACCCTGTTCTCCCTGAGTCTGCAGCTGGAGGTGCTGACGGGTGTTGAGGTGGTAGCTGGTTGCCTGGGGTACCTCTGGGCTTGGGTGGAGGGGCTCCCATTGCATTTGATCAAAGTCTATCCCCCAATGTCCGGTGGACACGTTTCTTTCAGCAGGCTTTGGCTTTCCTCGATGCTGTGGATCTTTGCGAGTGCCTGGTTCTGGGAGGTGACTTCAACTGCACCCTCAAGGAATGGGACCACATGGGGATCGAGCAGTGCCTGACTGCCACAGCTGTCCTCTGGGAGCTGATAGACCATCACTCCCTGGTGGATGTCTGGTGCAACCACCTCCTGGACAAGGTCACTGTGTTCACCTTTGTCCATATGGTGGGTCAGTGGCCATCCCACTCCCAGTTGGATCACATCTATATCTCCCATCATCACTTTTCGTGAACCCACGTCTCTGGTGTTCGGCCAGCCCCATTCTCAGACCACAACTTGGGAAGTTGTCACGGTCACGTCTCTGCAGGGAAGCTGGGGCCAGCCTACTGGAACTTTAACAACACCCTTCTGGGGGACATGGGCTTTGTGGCACCCTTCCAGGAGTGGGCAATGGCGCACCCTTCCCCCCGCATGGCGATGGTGGGATGTAGGGAAGGTGCACATATATCTCTTCTGCTGTGACTATACCTGGGGGGGGTGAGCTGGCACTGGTATGCGGTAATAGAGCAGCTGGAACTGGAGGTCTTGGAGCTGGAGAGACATCTGGCCACCAGCCCTGGAGATCCATCCATCTACAGCACGTACCAGGAGAAGTGGGAGGAGCTTTGGGCCCTCAATGACCTTTGGGCCTGGGGCTTCTTTGGGAGATCTCACACCCACCTCCTTCAGGAGGTGAATCACGGCTCCTGCTTCTTCTATGCCCTGAAGAAAAAGGGTTGGGGGTGGGGGCTAAGAAGTACATCCTCTGCCTGCTCACAGAGAACAGCACCCCCCTCACAGATCCAGTGGAAATGCACGAGAGGACTCACAGCTTCTATGCTTCCCCTTTCTCCCTAGATCTGGCAAACGTTGACGCCTGCAGAGTGCTATGGGATGAACTCCCAACAGTCAACTTGGGCAACTAGGACTGGCTGGAGCTACCTCTCACTCTGGCCAAGTTCTTGGAAGACATCCATCTCATGCCCACCAATAAAACCCTGGGCATGGATGGGCTGACCCATGGAGTTTTACCATGTGTTTTGGGACATTCTAAGCCCAGACCTCATCAGCATCTGGGCCTAGTCCTTACTAAGCGGGATCCTCCCTTTGTCACCCAAGCGAGCAATGCTCACCTTGCTGCCTAAAAAGGGGGACCCCCGTGATCTCAGGAACTGGCATCCCATCTCACTCCTCAACACGGACTGCAAGATTATAGCAAAAGCCATCTCCCTTCATCTGGTGTTCATGCTGGTGGACTTTGTCCACCCAGACCAGACCTACACCATCCTGGGCCACACCATCTTCAACCTTTATTTGGTCTGGGATCTCATGTAGCTAGGGTATAGGGATGGTCTGTCATTTGCCCTCCTGTCCTCGGATCAGGTACTTCCTGGGCTTCAGCTTCGGACTCCAGTTTGTGGGTTTTCTCCCGGTGCTGTATGCTGCCTCAGAGTGTCTGGTCAAGTTCAACTTGACCCTGACTGCACCGGTCAGCTTCGGGTGAGGAGTGCATCAGGGCTGACTGGTGTCAGGCCACCTGTATACTACTTGCAGAAGGTTGATGGGGTTGGTACTCTGCGAGCAGGACATGCGGCTGGTCCTGTTGGTCTGCACTAATGACATGGTACTTGTGGTCCAGGGCCCAAGCGACTTGGCATGGCTGGAGGCCTGCCAAGCCATCAACTAGGTGGCCTCCTCCACGTGGGTCAAGAGCTCTGACCTGGTGGTCAGGGCTGGGTGGCAGGTGAGCTGCCTCCTATCTGCGTTTCAGGCCATCCGGTGGAGCGCGGGTCTGCTGCTCTGTCTTGGAATCTTTCTTTCTGCCAGGTGTCCCTCTCTGCTATAGAACTGGCAGGGCTTAAAAGGCAGGTGGCTGATTGGTTGTGGAGGCGGACAGGACTACTTCAGTGCCTGTGAGGGTGCTCAACCAGCTGGTCCTGTCCATGTTCTGGCACCTTCTCAACACCCTGGTCCCACCCCCGGAGATCTTGGCCCACCTCCAGAAGCTGGTTCTGGAGTTCTTTTGATAAGAACTGCACTGGGTCCCTGCAGGGATTCTTTATCTTCCCCTGGAGGAGGCAGAGCAGGGCCCAACATGCTTGCTCACACGGGACCACGTCTTCCACCTCCAGGCCCTGCAGGGACTTCTTAATGGTGCAGATAGTCCAACACGGAGCACTTTGGCACATTGGTGCATGCTTTCTTCCGCTGGTTCCCAGGCCTCCAGTATGACCAGCAGCTCCTTTACCTCACCTTGAGAGGTCATCTGCAAGATCTCTAAGAGCTGCCAGTCTTCTACCAGGACCTCCTCCAGACTTTCAGCAACTAGGTCCTTGGGGGGTACCGGGTGGGGGATCTCCTTGTGGAACCCCTGCCACATAATCCATATCTTTGTATGCAGGTGGCAGAGTCCCACTCGGTGTGCTAGAGCTTAGTCCTGGGAGAAGTTACCAGAATCAGAGACCTCCTGGACTACGACCGGGGAGACTGGGTGGAGCCCCCAGTGCATGGGGCTCTCCACCCTCCACAGTACATGTTCCAGGAGGTGAGGGCTGCTTTATCGCCCACTGATTGAGTCTACCTTAGCCAGGTCCTGCGAGAGGATGCACCCCACCCCCTCTCATCCCTGGCCCTCCAGATCTCTCTGTAGACCCTCAGCCCAACGTGCCTTCCTGACCACCTCTCCCTCACCACCCATGACAGCTGCATTCGCTGCAGCTGGTTTCCTTCTGAACCGCACCAAGACATCACCTGTACATGCTCATGCTCCACACACTCCATTTCCCCGCCCTCTTGTCCTGCCTGGACACCAAATGGTGGGACCTTTTGCTACCAGCAAGTGTGGGGAAGCCCCGGTGGGCCAGCCTGTACTCCACCCTATCAGCTGGAGGATCCTCCATGGGGCAGTGAGCACGGGCGTGTACTTGGCGTGGTTCACCCCATCCCTGACACGTGTTCCTCCTGTGGCATGAGGGAGACCCTGGTGCACATCTACCTTGAGCGTGGCAGATTACCGTCCCTTTTCTGACTCCTCCAGAACCTCCTGTTGAGTTTCTGGATGCACTTTCCTGCACACCTTCTGATCCTCTCACTCCCCATTTGTGGCCCCACAAAGTTGTAGGAATTCCTTGTCAGCCTCCTCCTGGACATGGCCAAGGTGGCCATTACAAGACCAGGGGGAGCAGGCTGGCTGCAGGGGAAGCTGCAACTTGGGGCCTACTTTCATTCCTTGATCTGTTCACACATCCAGGCAGAGTTCCTCTGGGCAGTGTCCAGGAGCTGTGGGCGCTGTCCGGGGCTCTCTGCTTGGTATCCCCTCCAGCTCCTTTATTTTAGCCCTGTGACCCACACATCCATCCCTGTTTTCTTTTTAGTTGTCCCCCAAATTTATTGGGGACAGTGTTCTTAGTGGATCCCCCTTGCATGGGGGATCTTGTAGCTGTGAGCAGGCTTGCACCCACCCACATTCACGGTCCTCAATAGGACGAGGCTACTATATTCTGCTGCAACCTGTGGTCTATCACAGTATTTAAATCAATGGTGTTACTCATGTGCTTCTAATAGTGAATAAACTTAAATACTTTACTGAACCAGACCCTGAGAAATAAAATTAGATTAGATATATTCACATGAAAACAAATAATAGCTTATAACAATAGTTGAAACAACAAACAAGAAACAGCATTAATTCTGACGATCTTTAAAAACAAATAGTAAGGAGCAAATTCATAAAGCATCATATAGTATTTGAGGTGAAGTTTCTTTTTAATGGACCTGAATGGACTAAACTTTTCCGCCTTCTGTTTTGAAAAGGAAAATGCTAATTTTAAATTAATCGCCTATCTACATGAAGAAAAGATGTAACTATCAAGAAGCATAAATATCTTTGTTATAAATTCTTTACAGCACAAAATTAGAAAGACAAAAGATCTAGTCTCATTCTAACTTCTGCTGACAGTACACATGCTAGACTTCTGAGATGGCCCTCTGATTTGCTTCATCGAACAATTAAATAATAAGGTCCAGTCCCTGCAATAACATCCTGAGAGTCTTCTTTTGCAGGCAGTTTATCTTGGGAAACTTTTTAAATCACCTCATTCCTGGGAGTTTTTCACCAGTTAGAAACTACGTAGATTAGAACAACACTAATCATTTTTTGATTAATTTTGCTTTTTTGTTGATAGATTATTCAGGAACTGATAAGGCTTTTTTTTTCCAATAATTTGTTATTGAAAATTATGCATAGAATTCATTTTGATATTAATTCTTGATTATCACTTTGTTTGCAAACTATTATAACTATTCAATACTGAAACTGTTTCTTTTGGAGGTAAATCAAAAAAAATTCTGGCCTGGGTGTCTAAATTTAGGCATATAAAGCCACATTTAGGCACATAAGTAAATGGTCTGAGTTTTCAAAAGTGCAGCGTATAAGTTCATAAGCTGCAGCGCTCAAGATCTTTTGAAAAAAATCAAGCTATTTGTTTTGATTTATTTATGCTTAGACCCCAGATATAATTGGTTATTTAGTATGTTGACATTCTTGCCGTAACTGAAACCAGAAGAAAAAAGGAAGTCATGCCAAAATGGAAGGATGAATCACAAGTTTTCTTGGGTCCTGTGGCACCTTATAGACTAACAGAAAAGTTTTGAGCATGAGCTTTCGTGAGCACAGACTCACTTCATCAGATGCTACAGATCCAGACTAACACGGCTACCCCTCCGAAGTTTTCTTGGGAGCAGCAGAAGCAAAAGTCAGCAGGGCTGGATTTATTTTGTGTGCCCGAAGGTGGCAGAAAACATCATTTCTCATCTTTATCTCATTTCAAAGTGCTCACAATAAGCGTAGGCAAATTGGCCACTATGAAAATAATTGTAGCCTATGCACCAATATGCACTGTCAAACACAAAGAAGTGGAAAGGTTCTATGAAGAACTTGACAGGATCCTCCAGATGAAAACAACATATGCAGTGCAACTTCATTGTCAAAGTGGGTACAGGGGCAGATTGAGAAAACTACCTTGGACAATATGGTTCATGCATGGGAAATTAAAGAGGACAGAGACTGGTCGAATATGCAGAAGCCTTACATCTATACATCAATACATTCTTCAAAAAGAGGGATGGAATGCGATAGATTTGGTGGGAGCCGAATGACTTAATGAGAAATTAAATCAATTATGTCATGGCGGACAAGATGCAATTGTTTATAGATGTAACAATCATTTTGGAATCAGCCATCTGTATGCAGTCAGATCATATCGACTGCTACAGTGAGAACTGAAATAAACATCATGGCTGCGTCTACACGTGCACGCTACTTCGAAGTAGCGGCAGTAACTTCGAAATAGTGCCCGTCGCGGCTACACGTGTTGGGCGCTATTTCGAAGTTGAAATCGACGTTAGGCGGCGAGACGTCGAAGTCGCTAACCCCATGAGGGGATGGGAATAGCGCCCTACTTCGACGTTCAACATCGAAGTAGGGACGTGTAGACGATCCGCGTCCCGCAACATCGAAATAGCGGGGTCCTCCATGGCGGCCATCAGCTGGGGGGTTGAGAGATACTCTCTCTCCAGCCCTTGCGGGGCTCTGTGGTCACCGTGGGCAGCAGCCCTTAGCCCAGGGCTTCTGGCTGCTGCTGCTGCAGCTGGGGGTCCATGCTGCATATACAGGGTCTGCAACTAGTTGTTGGCTCTGTGTATCTTGCACTGTTTAATGAAAGTGTGTCTGGGAGGGGCCCTTTAAGGGAGCGACTTGCTGTTGAGTCCACCCCGTGACCCTGTCTGCAGCTGTGCCTGGCTCCCTTATTTCGATGTGTGCTACTTTGGCGTGTAGACGTTCCCTTGCTGCGCCTATTTCGATGTTGGGCTGAGCAACGTCGAAGTTGAACATCGACGTTGCCAGCCCTGGAGGACGTGTAGACGTTATTCATCGAAATAGGCTATTTCGATGTCGCTACTTCGAAATTAGCTATTTCGATGTAGCGTGCACGTGTAGACGTAGCCCATATGGGAAGAAAGAACAAAGGAAGCATTAGGAACTGCATGTGAGTACAACAGTTCTGTTCAGATCTGTTTAAGTATGCTGTCAACTCTGACTCATTGGAAATGGAGAAAACTGAAGATACTAATTCTGATTACTACCGGTTTTTATTGAAGTTCGAGAAATGCAAAACTGTTGACACTGTTGAAGCTAAAGGAGTCTAGAAACCCTCTTTCCCAGCAAACACTTGACCTTGTTGCCAAGCAGAGAGACATGGCAGCCAAGGGCAATACCAGCCTGGGGTTTAAGCACACCTATAAAATGAAGAGGAAGATGATAGATTATGAGCCAATCTCTTCCAAGTGTGTTTGTTAATGAAGATGTTAGAAGAACGGCAAACAGACGTAAGGTGGAACAGGTTTGCTGATGCGTTCATAGTAAACTATTTTCATCAGCAACAGCAGTGCAGTCATTGCATGCGGGCATCCATCTGTGCTTTGCAAAGAACTGGCAGTGGCCCTTCAGAAGATGAAGTCCGGAAAAGCAACCAGTTTAGACAAAGTACACAAGGAAGAACTTTGTGCAGAGATGATATATTTCTAAAAGCAGTTAGGGGTCCTCAAGATACATTAAAGAAGGCAGAATTCTGAAAGAGTAGAAGGGGTTGCAAACTGTTCTTCTACTGAAAAAAGGTGATTGAAGACATTTGCATCTGCCTGCTGTCTCATCTTTTGTAAAGTCTTTATGAGAATGATCTAAGCCCCAACTGAAGGTATCTTCAAGGAAAACGTGAAGGGAACAAGCTAGTTTTGGCAGGGTTTTTGTGGTCAGACAGATGGCTGAAAGGTGTAAAAGTACAAGATCCCATTGTGCTTGTTGTTCATTGATTTTCAAAAAGCCCTGACTCAGTGGAACAAAATGCAGCTTTACATGCTCCCCTTTCACAGGCCATCTTGCCAGTGTATGAATTGTGCAAGACTCCATGATGGATACAACTATGTAAATTACACTTTTTTGATAATCCCTTCAGCATTGGAGTTAAGTGAGGCATGAAACAGGAGGATGTTTGTTCACCAAAGTTTCTTGCTCATGTCCTGGAAGACATCCTGCAGATGATCAAAGTGAAATAGTATTTCTGATTGATGGTGAGGTTCTTCAGATGTTCCGTTTTGCAGATGACCCTGTTCTAACTGCAATCAAAACCCAAAACATTCCAAAACCTCCTCAATGACATTGGTAAGAATGGGAAGGAGATTGGCCTGGTCATCCACACTGGAAAAAACAAAGTGGATGAAAAACTCATATTTTTCAGAATCTGTTATAAAGCTGGATGGGCAATCCAACTGTTCTATTGGAGATACTTTCCCATCCCACACTTGGAAAGCTATATGACCCCAGACTCCATAGTTAATTAATTTCAAGTTTCTTTAGAAAAGTATTTGTGGGAGAAAGCCTAACAAAGCAAAAAAGCTAGAGGCTTTGGCTGACTGAATTATGCTTCTGGGAGGAATCAAAAGTAACTTCCGTCAGGCAGATGATTTTTGGGTATATTTACCTGCAAGAGAGGTGTTACAGACAAGTCTAGATGGACACAATCCTTTACTATGATTTTCTTTAGCTAATCAGGAATATGCAGTTACGGTTTGTCAAACAGTTCATATATATATAAAGTTCCAAGTAAGAGTATCTGCCCTAAATTGCTCAAGCAGGAATCTGAGACATACTGTTTGAACAAAAGAGAAAGTACCTGAGGCATCATTTCATGTGATCTTATTTTCCTAAATAAATGTATTAAGCAAGACAATTTCTCTTTTGTCCCACCCATAACTGAATCAATGTTAACAAAATCATCTTTTCCCAAACAACAGTAGTTATTTAGGTGAATAATGAAGCACGTTACTATGAATTTTATTATTACATGGCTTGTGTATAGATCATTTCATTCCCTCCTATTGTTAATGTGGACATTGAAGGCTATTGCTTGTTGAGAGCCCTGCACAATCAATATTCATCCTTGGAGTTCAGTGTTGGATTCAAGGGGCATTGCCAAGACTTGTAGGACAAAAATTAGATCTAACAGTTTTGTCTGCAAACACATACATGTATATTGCAGTGTCCTTGTCTGCTTTCTTTTTGTCAAGAAATAGGGTATTCTGATTCACAAGAACTCTGTCAGACTGCAGTAGGACTTAATGTTAGTAAAGTTAATTGGAAGAAGAAATAAACCACAATTTTGTTTTATTATTCCTGTAAATCTGAATATATTGTCTGCTCATAACAATAAAGCTGTTAGGCTGGGCCTGTAAATCTTTAGTATTAATTATAATTATTTAGTGTTTTTTATTTTCAAAAGGAAGGTGGAGTCATTTTTGTCTAGGGAAATGAGAATTACTGGAATACTTAAAAAAATTGAATTCTCATAAACAAATCATGGCCCACAAATTACACACACATTTTTTTCTAAAAATAGCATGCTGCAGAACAGCAAGATTCAAGCATATAAATTACAGCACATTTCAACTAATATTGTTCTTGTGAATGTTACCAAATGCCAATATATACTCATCAATCTAATTTGATCCCTGAGGAGTGCTGGCTATAGATTCAATCCAATATTTTCAAATCTGGTATAATGCTGGCAGGCCAAATGTCAGAATTTTGCCCAGGCTATAAGCATTAGCTAAGAACTGACAAATTCATAGCTGTAGATCAGATCAGTTCATCTGTAAGTTAGTTTTGCTCAATATAGGTATTAAGACTTCTAAGAATATATTTAGCATTAGACTGTATGGAATGCCTGTAAATTGCTACATGAATTTATCTCAGTAGTAATGTTGGTGTGCCATACAATAGGAAATTATATAAGCTTTTGCTTTATCAGTCTGAGAATGAGAGCCTGTCAGTCCAGGAACAGGAATTGTCTGCCCCAAGCATAAGTCCCCTCAAAATCAGGTGAGCCATCAAGGAACATCACAATACAAAGGACTGCTTAATGGCCTATCATACCTCGGACATGCTGTGTGAAAGGAAGTTCGTTCAGTTTACTTGGAATCTGAACGAAGGAAACAAAACAGTTATAGGAAATTTTCTCACCTCTTTGCTGTTTGAATTCTCACAGGGCCAGAACCACCAAGCTGAAGCCAAAGATCCTCAGGGGCTGCCTCTTAGATCTATTCTGAGACACGCTTTGGTCATGCCTAGGTAGCATGACCATATCTCTTTGTCCCAAATACAGGACAGGGAGATACTGGGGGGAGGGGTGGCTCCGCCAAGCCCCTGGGGAGCTGGAAAGAAGGCGGCAGCCACTGGCCCTTCCCAAGCCCTGGGGAAGCAGCAAATGCCTGCACTCTCAGGGAGCCTCAGGGAAGCGGCAGCCCCCAGTTCCCAAGGCTTGGAGAAGTGACCTAGTGCTCTCCGGCCAGCAACCATGCCTGGCAGAAAAGGTCAGTGGGGGGAGCCCAAATACAGGACAATTAGTCCCTTTTAAAAGTTAAGTAGGGATGCATTTTTGGCATCCCAAATACAAGACTGTCCCACCAAATATGGGATGGATGGTCACTTTCTGCCTAGTATACAAAATTACGTTGATTTACAGACATTGTAAGTAGGACAACTAATATGACACTAATTTTTAAAAAGGGTTCCAGAGGGGATGCTGGTAATTACAGGCTGATAAGTCTAACCTCAATATCAGGCAAGCTGGTTGAAATTATAGTGAAGAACAAAACTGTCAGACACACACTTGACATAATTTGTTGGGGAATAATTTAATTTTTTGTAAGGAAATCACACCTTACCAATCTTCTAGAATTGTTGGTGGTGGGGAATCAACAAGCATGTGGACAAGTCATTCTATCTAAACAAGCTATACTGAGTGGCTGTAGTGTACGTAGATTTTCAGAAAGGCTTTTGACAAGGTCCCTCATCAAAGGCTCTTAAATAAAATAAGCAGTCATGGGATAAGATCCTCTCATGGAACACACACAGATACACATTTCATAAAACTGGAAGGGACTTCAGGAGGCCACTGAGTCCAGTCCCCTGCCCTCTTGGCAAGGCCAAGCACCACCCCGACAGATTTTTTTAAATCTATTTGCCCCAGACCCCTAAATGACCTCCTCAAGGAATTATATAGAAAGATACAGTTGAAAGAGAACCTACTGTAGAATTTTATACAATGGAAGTTAAAGCTATTCAGGCATATTTGCAGAACGCACGACAAACAAAAAATCATGACCCTGGTATTTGGCATAATGGACGTTTTGACTAGGAGAGGCAGATCCCACAGAGAATGGGTAGATAGTATAGTAGATTGTTGTGTTTGTCTACAGAAACTAAGCCTCTCTGAACTGGACAGTGAAAGATGGACAGAAATAGTGAAAGTGGCATCAGACACCAATGGGTGATGAGCCCCTGGTTGTTGATGATGATGAAGTGCATGTGTAGCATATTTGTGATGAGACTTAACTGTAACTTATTCTTAAATGAGAAATTCAGTATTTTATTGACGTTTAAAAATAGAAAAAACATCTGATTTAAAATAATTTTTTGTTAACATAAAAAATGCAGCTGTATAAAGTAAACGCTCTCATATCCAGCATTCTGTCATCTGGATCTCACAAATAATCAGCATTTTAACCATAAGTAAATTTTAGTTACATTTTACATAAATACAGTATAGTAAAAGTAAGTACAAATTAATACAACATATACAGTACAGCTGTGTCTACACGTGCACCAAAAATCAAAATAAGTGGCCCTTTTTCGAAACAGTGGGAGGAGCGTCCACATGTGTAAACCCGTCTTTTGAAAGAAAATCAAAACAACGGGGTGCAGACTTCAAAATCTGAACCTCGATCCCAGATCAGGAAGATCGACCCCTTTCAAAATACTAAATTGAAAGAGTTCACCTGTAGATGCTCCACAGTCTGCTTTTTCGAAATACAGGTCTGCCATGGCGCCGGTCGGCTGCAGTGCGGGGCCACTTCAGCCGGCAGCAGTGGGGCTCTCTGGTCCCTGCGTTTGGCTGCCTTAAAGCTGCATGCACGCAGGAAACCTGTGGCAGGAAGCTGAGAGCATGCTAGGAGCAGCCTCTGCAAGTGCTCCAGCCGCACACTCCAGCACCACAGCATGGCCAGCAGCCAGCCCTCCCGCAAGCCCCACGCCCCCCCCCGAGCAGGGCTCCCAGGTGGAATATAAAAAAACGGCCCCCCACCTGGACAGAGCAGGAGCTGCAAGACCTCCTTGGCCTGTGGAAGGACGAGGAGGTCCTGCACCAGATGGGGATCAAATGGCGCAAAGCTGCCGCCTTCAGCCGCCTGGTGCAGGGTCTCCACACCAGGGGCCACCTGGAGCGTACCGCACAGCAGGTACACTCCAAAGTCAAGGAGTGCAGCAGGGCTATGCCCAGGCCAGGGAGCAGGCCAGCTGCTCCGGGGCAGCTCCAGCAACATGCCCCTACTATCGGGAGCTCCAGGGCATCCTGAGGCACCAGGAGAGCTCCTCACCCCCATTGTTCCTGGACACTTCGGCTGAGGAGCTGCAGCTGGAGGAAGAGGAGGAGCAGCCTGGACTGGGGACCCAGGAGGGTGAGGGGACTACGGAGTGGTCGAGTGAGGAGGGGACCTCACCATCGTCCTCCCTTCCCACTCCTCCAGCTGGGCGACCGGGAGCCGGACATTCCTGGATGTCGCCGAGGGACCTCTGGTACATACAGGGAGGGGCACACACCTGCTCCACAGGGTGGGGACAACACAACGGCTAGTCATCCGCACACAGGACCAGTGGTCCTGGGCTGCACACAGGCCACCCCCTACATGGGATGCAGCACCTCATGGTGGCGCACCAGCGATGTCCAGCACCCACCCTCACTGGACAGTGCCACAAGCCGCACAGGCGGTGGCTGGTCAGTGTCAGACAGCACCTGGGGCCTACACACCGCAGGCTGGGAAGGGCCACCTGCATAAGAGACCCCTGGATACAGCCCCAGGCTGGGAGGCCCAGCCCGTGGGGGGCCGGTCAGCGCCCCTTGGGGGGTCAGTGTCCTTTAGGGGAGTGGGGACCCCATGGGGTGGGCTCAGGCGGGTGGGCCACAGCCTGGTCCCCTCCGTCCAGGGCACATTACTGACATGCTGTCCTCCTCTCCACACAGCTGCACCATCCCGGGGCTGGGAGAGCCCTGCGCTGTCCCTTGTCCCCGAGAGACCCCTGCAGCCCTCGGAGGTACCTGGACGCCACCTCAGGAAGCGCGCCATCGGGGCTGTGGCCGGAGGGCCCCCGCCAGGCCCAGGAGGACCCAGCCAGCTAGCACCAGGCCAAGGCGGTTGAGCAGCAGCTGAGACTCGCCCAGGCTGACATGGAGTGGAGCAGGGCAGTCCGGGAGAGGCTGTTGACCACCCTGGAGTACATTGACCACACCCTCCAGGACCATACAGCCACCGTTGCCCACCTCCTGGCCCCCGTGGCAGCCTCCCCTGCTGAGCCTGCCCCTGCTGCCCCCACCGAGCCTGCCCACTCCGCCCCCACCAGGCTCACTCACCGGCGTTATCTGCCGGTGCTACCCGCACCCTCTCCTCCCTGCCGGGGACCCAGCACCCGGGGGAAGCAGGGGCTCCAGGGGCCGACGGGGCTCGCAGCCCACCACCCTGCCCCAGAATGAGTGCCTCTTCCCCCTCCAAGTTAGGTTCCCACCCCTGTACATAGTTAACATTGGGAATAGTGTAGATAAACATTTATTTTATTGTTCACCACTCCGTGCTGTGTTCCTCAGAGGGATGGTGGGTGGTGGATGTGCGTGGGATGTGAGCGTGCATGCGGGTCAGTGGTGGCCGTCGGCAAAAGCCTGCCTGAGGGCCTTCCAGATGCGGTGGTCATCCTGGTGGGCCTGGCGGATGGGGGCAGTGCCCCTGGCTGCTCATAGTTGGCGCTGGCCGGAAGGCCCCCCCCAATGCCAGGGACATAAGTGTCCCCCTTTCCCTCCGCAACATTGTGGAGGACGCAACAGTCGTCCACCACCTGGGGCACGTTGAGGACCCCGACCTCCAGCCACATGTAGAGGCACCTCCACCGCCCCTTTAGGCGCCCAAAGGCCCGCTCCACAACATTGTGGGTGTGGTTGAGGTGCTGATTGAATACTTCCTGGGTGGGGTCGAGGTGTCCCATGTATGGCCTCATGAGCCACAGCTGCAGGGGGTATGCTGCATCTGCCACTATGCAGAGTGGCATAGTGATGTCCTCTGCCACCGGGATCTCCTGCTGGGGGATGAAGGTGCTGGCCCCCATGTGCCAGCAGAGGCCGGAGTACTGGGCATTGTGGGTGCGGCTGGCCCAGCCCATACAGATGTCCGTGAACCGGCCCCTTGCGTCCACCAGGGCCTGGAGCACCACCAAATGGTAGCCCTTCCTGTTCATGTACTGGCCGGTGCTGTGTGGTGGGGTGCGGATGGGGATGTGCATGCCATCCAAAGCGCCGATGCAGTTCGGAAAGCCCAGGGCCTGGAAGCTGGCAATGGTGTTGTCCAGATCCCCCAGGCGGACGACCCTATGGAGCAGCATCGCATTGATGACTCTGATGACCTGCAGAGGGGGAAGGGGGACACGTGCTCTAGTGCGGGTGTGGCAGCTGTCTCCCCTTGCCTCAGGCCCATTCTGCCCCCCTCCCATCCAGCCCCTGCCCTGTCCAGCCCCCTGCCCCCCCCAATCCAACCCTCGCCCCCTCCAGCCCCTTGCCCCCACCCATCCAGCCCCTGCCCCTTCTGGCCCCTGGCAGAGGTGGGTTCCCCTTGCCCCAGCCCCCCCACCCACCCAACCCCACCGTACCTCCATAAGTACAGCCCCAACAGTGGCCTTGCCCACCCCAAACTGCTGTCCCATAAAGCGGTAGAAGTCCGGGGTGGCCAGCTTCCAGATGGCAATCACAACCCGTTTCTCCAGCGTCAGGGCTGGCTGCATGCAGGTGTCGTGGTGCCGGAGTGCAGGGGCGAGCCAGTGGCAGATCTCGTCGAAGGTCTGCCTCGACATGCGGAAGTTCCGCAGCCGCCTTTCCTTGCCCCACTCCCCTAGCACCAAGCGCTCCCACCACTCGGTGCTGCTGGGGTGGGTCCAGAGGCGTCGGGGCACTCGGGGGGGTGCCCGGTGGTGCCCCACGTGGGGGAGCCCCACAGTCCCAGGGGGACCGCCCAGCCACCTGATGAGATCGGGTGCAGCTGTGGTGATGGTGCACAGCACTGCCAGCAGGGCATCCATAATGAGGGTGTTCTCCTGCAGGAGCTGTCGCTGGGCCTCCATCGTGGGCATGAGTGGGCTCTGCCAGACTGGGAAAGGCTGGGCAGCACTTGGCTCGTGCGGACAGGAGGGTGGAGGGAGGGGCCCCTTAAAGGAGGCGGCTGGCTGCAGCCCTGGAAGGGCTTGTTGGCCATGTGACTCCGTCTGCGGCGTTTCCTGCCTCCCTTCTTTCGAAAGAGGGCTTGGAGCCGTGTGGATGCTCTCTTTTGAAAGACCTGCAGCGGCACTTTGAAAGAGCAGATCGAAATGCCAATCCAGTAATGGCAGCAAGTGCTCCCTTCTGACAGCCAATATTTTGACCACCGAACTTCGATTTTTGCCCTTTCGAAAGGGCGCTCACGTGTAGACCCAGCTTATATGTTTACAGTATACAATACTACTGTTGCTGGTAAATAAAGTACTCTGCACACATTTTTGTTTGTTTCTTAATATCTAATCCTTTTTTTCCTTTAGTGTTATGCATTGCTCTATTATCCACAATATTTGAAAATGTGGCACCTCCCGGGCCGAAGGCCCAATATGAAAGAGTTTACTGTATTTCTTACAGTTATGGAAGGAGGTATCAGTTATGCCCAAAACTAACACACTACATCCTAATATTATCCATCTGACTGCATCTGCCCAACAACAGAATAATTTTCCAGGACTCAGTAACCCTTTGTGTCATGGTCATGTACCCTACAATAAAAGGACTCATGCCATGTGAAAATCTTTAAAACTAGCCCTTTACTTACCAACAGTTTTCAAAGATTTATAGCTAACTCACCATAAAATGTTACAGAGACTCTGTTTTGGTTTACATATACTATTTTAGATCATATGCTTATTTCAAAGTTTGGCAAAAATAAATAAAATGAAAAAAAATAGCTTGAGTCTAGTCTTGGTTTGTTAATCCCTCTATTGAAATGGCAGTTTCGTAAGAATTTTCTAAATGGATCTGCTGAGCCACATTTTTTTCAAGAAAGTTCTTCACTCTGAATTTTTTGTGGATAATCTGTGGATAACCTGTGGACAGCAAGTGTATTTTTAAAACATAATACAGACAGAAGCTGGTAATGTATTCCAGAACAGAGAGCTTTTACTGAGGGTCAGCAATGAAATCCACTCCTTTGATGACCATTTCAACATCCTTATTTGTTCAGAAAAGTTTATTTTTCAGCTTGAAACACACAAATCCTTATTGTTCCACAACTGTATAAGAACAGATTATTCTAAACAGATTTAAAAAAGTAAACCAGCAACTCAAACCTCACACCTTACACTATATTTAGAGAAATGTAAATCTGTAAAGACACTTTACATCATGTTTGTGTAGCTGTATTTTTATGTCCTCTCGAGTCACATAAATTTCCAGTAACTATTTTAGTATACACCCAAGTGATGGAGCCATTTAGGCAAGTTTCCTCATTAGCAAACCTATTCCAAAAACAGAGTACTGGGCATGGTTTAGAAAGCTTTAACATCAAATGTGCTTCTCCAGCACTTCATAGGCTTGCTGGCAAATCATAATGTTTAATTTTATTTTCTCAGGTTCCAATGGAAACCTTGCAAACCCTTCATTTTATGAAAGCTAATGAAACTGAAAAGTCAAAAAGCAAGGAAGTTAATTAAGATGACTTATTTAGACTTCAAGAGGTATCTAATTTCAGTGTGTTGCATCATCTTATAATAGCAATGGCTTTCTGCATCCAGCTCCCCCAAAACACAACATAGGTTAAGTCAGAAGAGCACAGCCAAAAATCTGGTATGTCTACTTTGCACCAGTGAACATGAATTTAAAATCTGATTAACTGGTGAGTAGAGAAAACAAAGTCAAGAAAGGACAGACCTTTTAGTGTGATAGTTTTTGATCTGGGGTCCACAGATTATATCTAAGAGATCTGCAAAAGGTTGTCGTTACCTCAGAAGAGAGATTTTTTCACTCCCTGGGGGCTCTGCAGACACTAAGACTATGTCTACACTAGCCAAAAACTTTGAAATGGCCATGCAAATGGCCATTTCAAAATTTACTAATGAAGCGCTGAAATACATATTCAGCGCCTCATTAGCATGTGGGTGGCTGCTGCACTTCGAAATTGATGCGGCTTGCTGCCGCGCAGCACATCCAGATGGGGCTCCGTTTCGAAAGGACCCCAGCTACTTCAAAGTCCCCTTATTCCCATCTGCTCATAGGAATAAGGGGACTTCGAAGTAGCCAGGATCCTTTCGAAAGGAGCACCGTGTGGACGAGCCACACGGCAGCAAGCCGCATCAATTTCAAAGTGCAGCAGCCGCCCGCATACTAATGAGGTGCTGAATATGTATTTCAGCGCTTCATTAATAAACTTTGAAATGGCCATTTGCATGGCCATTTCGAAGTTTTTGGCTAGCGTAGACACGGCTTAAGATTTCCAAAGGGGTTTGCACGGCCATTCAAAATACTTTAGGTGCTTGCAAATGAAAAAAGGTTGAAAACCACTGTATTACAGGGTAAAATTATACAAGTGAGGGAGAGACATCACTCGAAATCTGCAAATATAAATCAGGACAACTTACAACTTTGACTACTGGTGTCTGTTTCAAGTGGAGTGCCACAAGGCTTGGTTCTGGGGCTGGTCTTATTCAACATCTTTATCAATGACCTGGATGAGGGACTGGATTGCACCCTCAGCAAGTTTGCAGATGACACAAAACTAGGGAGAGAGGTAGATTTGTTGGACATACAGAGAGAATCCAGAGGGACCTGGATAAACTGGAGGACTGGGCCAAAAGAAATCTGATGTGGTTCAATAAGGAGAAGTGTAGAGTCCTGCACCTGGGGTGGAAGAATCCCAAGCATTATTACAGGCTGGGGACCGAATGGCTCAGCAGCAGTATGATGGAAAGGGACCTAGGGATTATGGTGGGTGAAAAGCTGGATATGAGTAAACAGTGTGCCCTTGCAGCCAAGAAGGCTAATGGCATACTAGGGTGCATTAGGAGGAGCATTTCGAGCAGATCTAGAGAAGTGGTTATTCCTCTTTATTCGGCACTGGTGAGGCCACATTTGGAGTATTGTGTCCAGTTTTGGGCCCCCCAGTATAAAAAGGATGTGGATTTACTGCAGCAGGTTCAGCGAAGGGCAACAAAAATGATTAAGGGTTTGGAGCACAAGACCTATGAGGATAGGCTGAGGGATATGGGCTTGTTTAGTTTACAGAAGAGAAGACTTAGAGGTGATTTAATAGCAGCCTTCAACTTCCTGAAGGGGAGCTCTAAAAAGGAGGGTGAGAAACTGTTCTCAGTGGTGTCAGATGGCAGAACAAGGAGTAATGGTCTGAAGCTGAAGAGGTGTAGGTTAGATATTAGGAAAAACTACTTCACCAGGCGGGTGGTGAAGCATTGGAATGAGTTGCCTAGAGAGGTGGTGGATTCTCCATCCCTTGAAGTTTTTAAGTCCCAGCTGGACAAGGTCCTGGCTGGGATGACTTGGTAGGGGTTGATCCTGCTTGAAGCAGGGGACTGGACTAGATGACCTCCTGAGGTCCCTTCCATCCCTGTGATTCTGTGATTCTGTGACCCACAAATGATATCTTCACACACATGGGCTACATCTACTTTTACCAGGAATGTCGACAGCTACTATGCAATTTTAGGTTTGCCAACTGCATACCTAAAATCGATTTTGCAGCCATCGACACTGGTCCCTGCCCTCTGCAGAATGTTGATGGGAGCACTCCTCCCACTGACACTCCTTGATCCTTGCGGCTCATAAGGAGTTCCAGGTTCGACTTTGATCCTGGAACATGCTGTTTTGTGCATGTGCAAAATGGCGCCCCAGAAGATTGAACCTAAGCTTTCAATCATCTGTGGCTAGTGTAGACCTAGCATGAATGTGTAATTTTTTTGCTTCTGTATGCTGTAAAAAGAAAGACGAAAGAGGTTATTTGAGAAAAAAAATGAAGAGAAAAAGGGTCTGCTTATTTATATAATGGTTGTGCTAGATGCCCAAAGGAGGACAGGGTGAATAACATGTTGACACATGATCAGGGTATCTCATCCACCCTTAGGGGACAACACACTGCAACCAGTACAAAGATGGCTGTAGAATATACTCGCACCAAGAAATTCTGGTTGTAAGCCAGAAATATGCATGGGATTCTTGTTTGAACCTTAGAATCACAGAGTTGGAAGAGACTTCAGGAGCTAAATCCCAGCTAAATCATCCCAGCCAGGGCTTTTGTCAAGCAGTGACTTTAAAACTTCTAGGGAAGGAGATTCTACCAGCTCCCTATATAACATGTTCCAGAGCTTCACCCATCTCTTTGTGAAATAGCTTTTCATAATATCCAATCTAGACCTCCCCCACGACAACTTCAGACCATTGCTCCTTGTTTTGCCATTTGTCACTATGGAGCTCAGCCTCTCCATCCTCTTTGGAAACCCTCTTCAGGTAGTTGAAGGCTGCTATTTATCCCCCTTCCTTTTTGTAGACTAAATAAACCCAAATCCTTCAGACTCTCCTCATAAGGCATGTGCTCCAGCCCCCTAATCATTTTTGTTGCCATCTGCTGAACTCTCTCCAGCGCTTCCACATCCCGTCTGTAATGGGAGCAGAGGGGCAGAATTTGGCACAATACTCCAGAGGCAGCCTCACCAGTGCTGAATAAAGGGAAATAACGTCCCAAGATCTGCTGGCAGTGCTCCTACTAATGCACTCCAGTATGCCATTAGCTTTGTTGGCACAAGGGCACACTGTTGGCTCATATCCAGCTTCCCACAGACTGTAATCCCCTGGTCCTTTTCTTCAGAACTGCTTATTAACCAATTGGTTCCCAGCCTGTAAGTGCCTAGGATTCCTCCATCCTAGTGCAGGACTCTGCACTTGTTCTTGTTGAATCTCATCACATTTATTTTGGCCCAATCCTCCAATTTGTCTAGGTCTCCCTGGAATCCATCCCTACCTCCAGTGTATTTACCTCTTCCCCTAGTTTACTGTCATCTGCAAATTTGCTGAGGGGGTAATCCATCCACTCATTCAGGTCACAAATAAAGATGTTGAACAATACCAGCCCCAGAATCTACCCTGGGGACACTCCTATTGTTACTGACTGCCAAACAGTCATGGAGCTGTTGATCTCTACTAGTTAAGCCTGATAATCTAGCCAACTTTCTATCAATTTTATAGTCCATTTATCCAATCCATACTACATTAACTTTCTGGCAGGAATACTGTGGGAAACCATATCAAAAACTGTTCCATGAAAACCTTCCAGTTCTCCCTCCAACGTGCCGGCTCCTTGAAGCAGTTGTCATCATCCAAAATTCTAGACTTGTTCTCATACACAGAAATCCTTGCAACTACTTATCTGTACAAAGACTTTGACCTAAGTGATACTTACTGACAGTTGAAAGCATGGGTGAAAATGGTGCTACAAGCATCTATTAACAGTATACACTTATCCTTCATCAAAATAGTTCACAGACAAGGGTTCTTTTCAAATTCATTGCAGCTTGTGATTCTCATGTAGCAGCAGGTATCTATGGAAGGCCTGGAGGCTGTATCCGTTCTGATGTAATACAGACCGCTCAAAGGTCATGCACCATTTCACATAAATGCAGTGTAGGGAAGGGCAGTTGGACTGCACAGTGTGGGGTGTAACACCGTGTCAGAGATGCTGTCTTTCTGAGTTGCCAGGGTGCTCAACATCTACACCCATTGTATCCATTCCCCCACCCTTCCTCTTCCAGCCTTGTTTCACCCTCTTCCCCCAGTGCACCCTTTCCTTCCTTCTCCCTCTCCCACATGTGCCTCCTGCATTCCCACTGAAAAGTAGCTCACAGCAGGCAGGAGGTACTGGAAGGAGCTGATCAGGGGAGCTGCTGAGAATCCACTATTTTTCTCCATGGGGGCTCCAACCTTGGAGTACCCACAAAGTTGACACTTAGGCTGTGAGTATCTAAGATATTTTGCACTCACTTCTTATCTGCTTGTGGGTACAATTCCCAGATTTGGTAGGTTCCAGTCACACAGCCAAGTTATTTTGAGATAACAGCTGCTATTTTGAAATAACTTTGCTGTCGTCTAAACCACGCACATGCTATTTCAAAATTTGTAAACTTCATTGCACAAGGAATAGAGCCTATTTCGAAATAACTATTTCAAAATAGGTTCTGTTAAGATGCAGGATAGTGCTTATTTCGAAATACACCAGTCCCTTGACTTATACAAGGGTTGCGTTCCCACGCAGGCTCGCATAACTCGAATTTTGTGTAAGTTGGGGTGACTTTTTTTTCCCCAGCAGAACGCATGTTCTGCAGCCAGGGAAGCAGCAGGAGCACCTGTAGCTCCTTTTGAAAGGAAAGTCTTCAGGTTGAGGGGAGGGCAGTTGGGGACAGTTAAGCCTGGCAGTGAGCTGGGGCCATGGGAGGGGCATAGGGGGATTTAGCCTGGGGTGGATTAGGGCTGCAGGGGAGCTGGGTAGTGGAGTTGAGCTGGGGCTGTGCGGCCCTGCAGGGAGGGCTGAGCAGGAGCCGCATAAGTGGGCTGTGAACTGGGGCAGGGTGGAGGAGGTGGTGAGCTGGAGCCAGGCGCAGGGGGTGGTGAGCCAAGGCCAGGTGTGGAGAGTGGTGAGCTGGAGCTGGGCAGGGATGGTGAGCTGGGACCGGGTGCGGGGAGTGGAGAGCCAGAGCCATGGGGTATTTGAACTGGGACTGCACGAGGGCGTCTGGACTGGGGCCACATGGGGTGGGGGGATTGAACCAGGGCTGCGTGGGTGGGGGGCGGGGTTAAGCCAGGGCCAAGGAGAGCAGGATTTTGTGTTGCGCTTAACTTGCTCTAATGCAAGGTAAGCACAACTTGAAATCATGCATGTTGAGGGATTACTGGAACTATTTTGAAATAAGCACTATTCCCTGTGGCTACACATACAATGAACTCTGCTCTCAGAAGCGGAATGTGAATAAGTGAGATTGAAAATGCAAATGAAGCACATATTTACATATCTCATGTCTCATTTGCATATTCTCGTGTGATTGCGTCTCCGGAAGAGGCTTTTCTGGAAGCAAGAATGGCCGTGTAGATGGGGTTCCTTTGAAAACAAACCCCGTTTTCAAAAGAATCCTTCTTCCTATTTTGTTTTGGCTACCAGATGGTCTGTGTGATTCTATACTTTTTCATATTAGTTCAGGCCATCAGATAGGCGTTCACCATCAATCACACGACTAAAAAAAAAAATAATTGAACCAGCTGTAGGGCTTTCTAGTTTATGTCTTTGTCACTCCTTTTGGGAGTTTCACCAGTTTGAGTTTGGAAAGCTTTTGAGCACGATGTAGGACTATTTTCTTTAGCCCTTGGTCTGTTTTCCAGTTTCCTCTTTAATTTCATTCCCGAGTAAACAGTTTCAGCCCTTCACCTAGACACTGTGGGTGGTTTGATGCCCTATGTTGTTTTTGAGGTCATGATCCTATAATGGGAACTCTGCCTGAATCAGAGGCTAAAACTAAGTGGCAGTGTGTTTCAGTGGAAAAAGTATGGAATTGTGAGTCAGGCATCCTGGGTTTATGCCAGTTCTGCCACTGAGTTTCTGTGATCCCGAGCACTTCTATGTGCCTCTCATCACTCTCCCTCCCTCATCTATTTAGAGTGTAAACTCTTTGGTACAGGAATAATCTCTTACTGGGCATTAATTCAGCATCTAGCACAATCAGGCCTTAATCTTGACTGGTAATTCCAGGCCCTCACGAAAGATAAATAATATATTTGTAGGGTTTGACCCTAAAAGCCCAATCCAGCAAAAATGAAGGGTCATATGAGTAGTTTTACTGAAATTAGTATTATTACTCATATGAATTAAATATATTCTCTGTTTGCAGTACTGGTCCCTCATGTATAAAAATAGTTAGCTGTTATGGCTCTAAATACTATAGTAAAGTACTATAAAGTAAAAATAATTATTATAATTTAATCCCAAAAGTATTCTAAAAAAACCCAAAATATGTCTAGAAAACTTCAGAACCTTTATAGACTGGATTTTATTTTGAGAAGATAGTAATAAACAGAGAACAGAAAATGAAATTAATCAGGGATTCCAAAAACTGCTTTATTTTACGATGCCTTTAGGACACACCAAAAAAAAAAATTAAACTTTCCCAGTGCCTGTTTCATGACTATATTTTAAAAGCAAAAGTATAGTAAATCTAGTCACTTTCATTACCTTATTCTTTTCAAAAGAATGATTGTTTTCCATTACATTTCATTGTCTCATTTTACAGCAAAACTTGGTGATATACCTGGCAATGCTGAAATAAATGAAAAATGTACATGCTTATTTTAAACTATAGTATTTTTCAAAAGTGAGGAAAAATGAAGGCTGGAGTGAGGGTTCAGGAGTGAGAAGTGGCAGGGATTGTATCTTAGGGCAGAAGGTTGGGAGGTGTAAGGGAGGACTCAAGGCAAGGGCATGTGCATAAATTAGGGCAGGGTGCCAAGAAGTCTGGAAGAGTTACTGGGGCTGCTCAAGGTAGTTAAGATGGTGCTGCTCTGGCAGCAGCTCCTCCCCGGGCCAAGGGCAGCACTCCTCAGTTAATGGCTCCTTCCGAGGAGGCCAGGGCTACGCTCCCTAGCCAGTGACTCTTCCTGGGAGGGGTGAAATGGGGCTGCACACAGCTGGGCTCTGCAGATTGGCCCTGGCCTCCAGCTGCACTCCCTAGCCTCAAGCTTGTCTGGGGGGACAGCGCTCTGGAGGCAGACCCAGCCTCATGCTGCCTCCTGGTCTGTAGCTGCTCCTGGGAGGACTTTCCTTAGGGCAGTGGCCCTCCCATTCTGCAGCCTCTTGGGGGGTGGTCTGGGCCTCCAGCTGCCTTCCCAACCCTGAAGCTAGTTGGGGCAGTGGAGGGAGGAGCGGGGAGGGAGGGAGTTGTAGCATTTAGCAGCTACCTCTGGCCTTCAGCAGTCTCCTGTTTGCCAGGGTGCTTTGGGGGCTACCCCTGTCTCCAGTGTCCGTCTGAGGCCTACAAGCTGTCTGGGCCAGGGTGGGGGGGAGGTGATTGGGCGGTTGAAGTATGGGCGCAGCTGTCAGCGCTGCCTCTGGCCTCCAGTGCCCCCCTTCAGCCACCCTATATGCTGTGGAGACGGCCAGGCTCCAGGGGCTGCCCGCAGCCTTCAAGCTGTCTGGGAACTGGGGGTGTAGGGGAAGTCAGGCTCCAGGGAAAGCCCTACCCTCCAACTTACCCTTTGCGGCCTACAGGCTGTTGGGGAAGGGGCCAGGCTTCAGTGGCATGTCCCCCCTCTCCAGCCTGCAGACTGCCTAGGGGAGCAGGCTCCTGAGGGCTGCCCCCCCATGGCCTGTAGGCTGTCTGTGGGGAGGGGAAGGACAGGCCATAGCCTACAGACTATCTGGATGGGGCAATTTTCCAAGGGCTGCCCCCAGTCTGCAGCGCTCCCTCCCATAGCCTGCAGGCTGTCTGGAAGCTCGCCCCACTCCAGCAGTTCCCCCTGCACCATGTTGGCTCTCCATGGGCCAGAGTGGGGAGGCTCTTGGTTTGGTGCAGGAGAGCTAGTTACCCAGTCTTTGTGATAGGCAAGATGGTGGAGCCCCAGCCCTGCTGGTCTCTCTCTTGGTGCTGCAGCTGCCCCCGCTGTCCACTTCTCAGTATCGCGTCCTTCCTGCGTGTGTCCCTCTCTTTCCCCTCCTTCTGCCACCTCCCTTTCCAAGTTCTAGAAAACAGCCCCTGACCTGGGTTTAAGTTAGGGTAAGAGGAAGCTTCATATAAGATGTGGTTGTCCCAGCTCTTATCATTTATGAAGAGTTCTTGAACAAAGGGACGCACAGAAGCACAGACTGACTGCATCTACACTATGTGATGAATTTGAATTTAAGGCAGCTAGCTCGATATTATCATGTGACTGTCTTCATGGTAAATAGCATTAGTTCAATTTTGGGAGCACTCATATCAAGATTACAATGTCGCAGTTACCTGACAGGTATAGCGCCAAGCTCGAATTCAGAGGTTTGATTAAAGGCCAGTGTGGAAGCGCCATGACTTAAAACTGAATTTATTAGTCTCCACAAGTGTCCCCTATGTATCCCACAAAGCTGTGCATGCTGCACTTGGCTCCCAGCTCCCCACTACTAACAGAAGCTAGGAAACCGACCAGGGCTTCTGCACTTCTGTGGTGCAGGGCCAGGCACCACGCAGCCAGGCAGTTCAAACCGTATGGGCCACGCACCCCATGGCCAGGCAGCTTGAGCCACGTGGGGACAGGCACCCTGTGGCCAGGCAGTTTGAACCACGTAGGGCCACGCACCCACAGACATCTATGACCAGGTGCCCCCAGCCAGTGGGCTCCAGCAGCTCTTCCACTGGAGCCGGTGACTGGCAGCGGTTTGGCTTTTCTGAAGAGAGTTTTCTGGGGGGTCAGGGGAGTGTTTTGGGGGGCTGTTTTTGGGAGGTTATTTTTTTGGGGGGGAAGTTAGGGGCTGAGGGGAGGGAGAGAAAACCCTCACATTTCAGGGACTATCAGGAAGAACAGACAGCCCTTCTCCCCATTAGTCCATTAAATGGAGGGCTTACTGTACTAGTGGAAGCTGAAAACTCACCAGGGCTGTTGCACTTGGGTCCTGGTTCAGAATTCGGGGCCGAGGGAACTGTGGGACAGGTTCCCACAATGCACTGCTGCAACAGTTGATGTTTGGTGATTTCAGCATGGAAGAAATGTGTCAAATTTGTTGGGAGCCTGGGGCAAGTGAGGATACTCAAAATCAAATTTAAAAAAAACGGCATTATGAAATCAATTTTAATAAATTCAAGTTTATCTGGTAGTGTAGATGTAGCTTTTATATAGCTACAGATATCTATAGATACATAGATAGCTTCCATTTTGTTTAGCAGAATTTCCACATCAGGGTAGAAAACAGATACATTTAATCATTGATTAGAGATTTCTACAGATTTCTATAAAATATTCCAAAAAGTATTCAAAGAATATTTTTTTCTCACAAGAGCTGCCCAGTTGAACCCAACAGGACTACTCTGTAAGCACTGCAACATCCAGCCCTTTCTGTTCAATGGACAAACTACTTAGTAGCAACTAAAAATCCTGAGTTTGGTGATTAAGCAACACATCTGATCTGTGGCAAAAAATGAAACCTTGTTTTCTTCCTCAGTATCTTTGTATGCTTCACTGATCAGCCTGGCAAAATATTCAGCTAAATTGGAGCACTGATAAAAAGAGAACAAACAATTCGAAACTCCTCTTTTCCTCCAAAATTTCTTGACGACGAGATTCACTGTATGGTGTAGAACAAGATTGCTTCAGCAAATGAGTATAGGGAATAGAAGGACTGTGTGTGATTTTTAACATTGAGGGTAATTAAATGCTGGAACAACAGATTGCCATACATTCTCCATCACTGGCTATTTTTAAACCCAGATTTTTTTCTTTAAAAAAAAAGATATGCTGAAGGAACGTTTTAAAGAGAATTCCATATTCTCTGTTGTGCTAGAGGTCAGACTAGACTGGGGTGGATAAGCGGCTCGTGAGCTGAATGTGATTTGCCAAGGTTAGTCTCTGGTGGCCAGCAAACACTTTATTTATCTGTGCAGCCATGGGTATGGCCGCTCGCAGCTCCTGCTGGCTGTGGTTTGCTGTTCCCAGCCAGTGGAACTGCAGGAAGTGGTAGCCCAGCCTGCACCACTCCCCACAGCTCCCGTTGGGCTGCTTATTGTCCATCCCTGGACTGGATGATCACAATGCTTCAGTTTGACTTTGGAATGAACGACTCTATCAATTTCCTTTTAACAAACTGTGCTGGGAAGGGGAATCTGGGGCTCTTACTTCCCAGCCACTGCTTAATATAAGGTAAGAAGGAATTGTTGTTTGAAAGAGTCTGAAGAAATAAGTAGGTGAAGCCCTAGGGGAGAGGAATTACTAGAGGTGAGGGATTAGAGAAGTTTTTCGGTTTGAGAGAAGCCTCGACTGTTTATTAAGAAAGATTAAACCCCAATGCCTAAAATCACCACAATTAATGTTGTGGACACATTTCTCAAAATAAAATAAGTATTTACCTGGAGACCTTTACCATCCATTCCATGGTAGGTAGAGTACATCAACTCTCAGGCTATATCTAGACACAGCCAATTGTGCAGCTAAAATTGACATATCTGCTTTTGGCTAACTTGTCTGTCTTTACAGGGGAAGGCTGACAGGAGACTTTCTCCCTTTGATCTTCCTTACTCCTCACATCTTGCAGGGAGAACAGGGGTCAGCTACGAACCCTGAGTGAATTGATGTTCCATGGCAGTGTAGATAAGCCTTCAGCTTTGACTCACATACCCTAACTGCATTTTAGAAAACAGATCTGGTAAGTGTATATTCTCTCTGAAGTACCCCGTTTTAGTAGCTCTTAGAAAAAACTAAAATGAAATCAAAGAATTAAAAATAGCTAGACTAAACTGAATTTGATACTAAAAACTATTAGGGTTGTTAGCTCCCCACAACTTCCAGGAGTGAACCCCATATCATAAAACCATAGAAAAGGCATGTGCACAGTTGGGGGCAGACATGAAATTTCATAAGCGGGGCACAGCACAGTCTTCTGCTGGGTCTTAGGCTCATCCAGCTCATTAAAAATGTTGAAACGTTAATGTTTTTATGTGTGTGTATTCACATTTATGTACTTATCATCATATATATTATTTGTGCTGTTTCCATCCGTGTCTGTCAAGGTAAGGTTCAAGAATGTTCACCCCATCCTGCCCCCCTTGCACTGTGCCGGGCCCAGCCCATCCCCTGGCCAGTGCAGGGCCCAGCCCACCTCCCAATGGACCCACCCACACCATGCCAGCCCCATCCCCTCCCCACTCAGCCTCCTGACAGAGCTCCCCCCAACCTGTACTGTGCCAACCCCAGCCCCTTCCCTGGCCAGCACGGAGCCTGGCCCAGCCCTGTGCCAGCCCCCCCCACACCCAGCGTGGGGTCCAGCTCAGCCTCCCAAATGAGCCCCACTGCACTGTGCTAGCCACTTTCCTGGCCAGCACAGGGACCAAACCAGACCCCCAATGGAGCTTCCCTCACCCTGCCAGCCCCAGCCCCTCCCCCGAACAGCATGGGGCCCCGCCCAGCCCCAAGGGAGCTCCTCCTCTGCCAATGTATGGCCCAGCCCATACACTATGGATGTGTGTTACAAGTTTTTGTCTACAACTTTCTTCCAGTCCAACTTCCACTCCCCTGGCCAGTGTGGGGCCCACAGACCCCCCACCACTGTGCCAGCCCCTCCCCCACCCAGCACAAGGCAAGGCCCAGCCCAGCCCCCCAGTGAAGCCCCCCTCACTGTGCCAGCCCCAGCCCTTCCCCTGGCCAACCTTGGGCCTGGCCCAGCCCCTCGACAGAGCCCCTCCCACCATGCCAGCCCCTCCTCCACCCAGCAGGACCAAAGAAAGCTTTCACAGACTGCTGGTACATGCAGAACCAATGCAGAACTTCTTGTTTGCTCTCTTATGCTTTGCAATAGAAGCAGTCTGCAAGTGTCCAAATTTTTGACAAATTAAATTTCTGATAAGCTTTCAGCATGAAAAATTATGAAAGGCGGTTGAGTTCTGCACTATAACAATAATAAAGATCTTTCCGCAAACTAGAACTGGTCCCAAGCTAAATGCACACCATAAATACTGAGTATGAAAACTTACTGCCTGGGTGGGGGAGCGCAGGTCCCCTCCTGCATTATGTAGTGCAGCCAGGAGTTGCAGAAAACCTGGGTATCATGGGCTTACCCAGACCATCCCAAGCAGACATCCATGAAGCGACCCTGGGCATCCACAACGGCCTGGAGAACCACGGGGTGGTAGCCCTTTCTATTGATATATCGCCCCGCACTGTGGTCCGGGGACCAGATGGGGATATGGGTCCAATCCAGGGCCCTGAAGCAGTTGGGGAAGCCCAGGCCAGGAAATCTCTCCATAGGAGAGTTGAGCTCCCTGACTTGGATGACCCTCTGCAGGAGAATGGCACAGATCGCTCAGACAACCTGTATGGAATGGAGGGCATGAGCACTGTGAGTGTGTGTCGGGGTGCCCCAGAACCCCCTATCCCCAGCCCCTACCCCCATGCCCCTCCCACCCCTGCCAGGGCCCGTGTCCCTTATACCCCTCCCGTCCCCAACAGCCCCGCCTTGCCCAGGAGCCCCCATCCTCACCCCATGGTGGGTGTCTGACCCAAGCATCACTTACCTCGAGGATGGCCCCAATGATGGCCTTGCACACCCTGAACTGATGGCCAAGTGAGTGGTTTGGCTGTCCTGGGTGGCCAGCTTCCATAAGGCAATTGCTACTCGTGTCTCCAGAGGGAGCGTGGGTCACATCCGCATGTCCTGGTGCTGAAGGGCGGGGACCAGCCAGTGGCATAGCTCCAGGAAAGTCTCCTTCTTCATCCGGAGGTTCTGCAGCCACTGCTTGTTGTTCCACTCATGCATCACCACCTGGTCCCACCACTCAGCTTGTGGGGTAGCACCACAAGTGCCATATGGCATGGGGAGAGGATGGAGCACAGATGGTACCCCGTGGCGAGTGCCTGCAGAACCAGGGTGGGCGGGTGTGTGTGTGTCAGCCTCTGGAGGAGGTAGAGGACAGCAGTGACGATCATGACCAGCTGTCTGATCATGCTGGCGGTGGCGTCCCCATTGGGGAGCTGAATGGGATTCATGGGGGTCAGCAGGCACAGGATCTGTGGTGCTGTGCCTTGCAGAGCAGCCCTCAGCATGTGCAGGGCAGGGGTGTTTGAGAGGGGCCTTTTAAAGGAGCGGCTGGCTGTGGGGCCCAGAAGGGCTTGTCCACCATGCAACCCTGTCTGCAGCGTTTCCTGGTTTGTTCTTTTGAAAGGACTCCTGTGGCTGCATGGACTCTCCCTTTCAAAAGAGCACCTTGCTCTTTCAAAAGGACAGATCGGAAGGTCAATCCGCTTTTGGGTGTACGCTCACTCTTTCAAAACATGCCTTGCGGAAGATCACCTTTCGAAAGTGCACTGTAGTGTAGATGCAGCCTAACTGGCTGGCCACTCCTGACCTATCTAATCTCAGACCAGATCCTTTCATTCTTCACCTACACCACAAGTGAATTTAACTGATGCGTGAGAATGTTATATGTCAGTTACTGAAGTTGGGAGGTGTAAAAACAATTCAAACTGGAGCTTAAAGGATCTACACATAGGGTAACAATCCTGCCATCTTCATAAGAACATAACATAAGAATGGCCATTACTGGGTCAGACCAAGATCCATCCAGCCCAGCATCTCGTCTGCTGACAGTGGCCAGTACCAGATGCCCCAGAGGGGGTGGACTGAAGACAATGATCAAGCTATTTGTCTTCAGCCATCCATCTCCAGCCTCTTACAAACAGAGGCCAGGGACAGCATTCCTACCCCGGGGCTAATAGCCTTTTATGGACCTAACCTCCATGAATTTATCTAGCTCTTCTTTGAACTGTCTTATAGTCCTAGCCTTCACGGCCTTCTCTGGCAAAGAGTTCCACGGGTTGACTGTGCGCTGTGTGAAAAATAACTTTCTTTATTAGTTTTAAACCTGTCACCCATTAATTTCATTTGGTGTCCTCTAGTTCCTATAATATAATATAATATAATATAATATAATATAGGAACAAGTAAATAATTATTCTTTATTCACCCTCTCCACACCATTCCTGATTGTATATACCTCTATCATATGCCTCCTCAGTATCCTCTTTTCTAAACTGAAAAGTCTCAGTCTCTTTAACCTCTCCTCATATGGGACCCGTTCCAAACCCCTAATCATTTTAGTTGCCCTTTTCTGAACCTTTCCTAATGCCAAAATATCTTTTTTTGAGGTGCGGAGACCACATCTGTACACAGTATTCAAGTTTTATAAAGGGACAGTAAAGTAAAATATTCTTTGTCTTATTTTCTATCCCCTTTTAAAGAATTCCTAACATACTATTTGTTTTTTTGACTGCTGCTGCACATCCTGTGGATGGTTTCAGAAAACTATCTACGATAACACCAAGATCTCTTTCCCGATTAGTTGTAGCTAAATTAGCCCCCATCATATTGAATGTATATTTGGGGTCATTTTTTCTAATGTGCAATTCAAGACTCCTCTTTTCCTTCAACATTACTTGAAGGAGAGATTCACTGTATGATGTAGAACAAGATTGCTTCAGCAAATGAGTATGGACTGCGTGTGATTTTTAACATTGAGGGTAATTACACTTATCTGCATTAAATTTAATTGGCCATTTTGTTGCCCAATCACTCAGTTTGGTGAGATCTTTTTGAAGTTCTTCACAGTCTGCTTTCGTCTTGACTATTTTGAACAGTTTAGTATCATCTGCAAACTTTACCACCTCACTACTTACCCCTTTCTCTAGATCATTTATGAATATATTGAACATGATTGGTCCTAGGACTGACCCTTGGGGAACACCACTCATTATACTCCTCCATTCAGAAAAGCTGCCATGTATTCCTATCCTTTATTTCCTGTCTTTTAACCAGTTATCAGCCCATGAAAGGACCTTCCCTCTTATCCCATGACAACCTAATTTACACAAGAGCCTTTGATGAGGGATTTTGTCAAAGGCTTTCTGGAAATCTAAGTATACTATATGTACTGGATCCCCCATGTCTGCATGTTTGTTAACCCCTTCAAGGAATTCTAATAGATTAGTAAGACATGATTTCCCTTTACAGGAAACCATGTTGACTATTGCCCAACAAATTATGTTCCTCTACATATCCAACGATTTGACTGTTTAATATTGTTTTGACTAATTTGCCCAATGAATGGAAACTCTGCCTATACAGGAGAGTCCACATAGGACCTCAAGACTTAGTCCCAGTGTTTGTATAAAACAAACTCAGTTTTTGGAAATACTTTCTTTTCTGCTTTCACCCAGCTATGTCTGTACATTTCCTTCAAATGCTATGTCTGTACATTTCCTACAAATGCCTTCCTGATGGAAAGAGCCATTAGATCTATCGTGCAGTTTCCCATTTCACTTCCAGCAACCATGAGCCCTTTTTGTGAAACCAAACCAGTCATCTGCTTGGGTTACCATTAGCTTCAAGGATTACAAGGAAGCCTGGATTATTTTTTAAAATCTAATCTCATCTCCCAGCTCTATTGTTTGACTTCTTCCCTTACAAAATTCTAATAGCTCTTCCCTCTACCCATTTTACTCCCATTGCTTCTAGACTTTTAGTCATGCCTGATAAAAATACATTTCTTGCTATTCTAAGACTAATTGCTTCCTACAATCTGTGACTAGCATTTCTTTGTAGTTAACACGCTCTTCCCTGAACTATACTAAAGACATGATTACATGTGTATAGTGAACACAGTGGTGTGGCATAATGGCATGCAGAAAAAGCCTTTAACCACCAGTGGAAAAGCAATGAGTAAGTTATACAGGTAACCTCTTCTGAATGCTGATGACATCTTTCTACCATCCCATACCGTCATGTATTTCTGCAGTATATTCTATGTACACTGCAGAAATGAAAAACATGTTAAGATTTTTTTACTCTAAAATACTGGATTTTTAAGGCAGAGGCAAGCTGTGTTCTAAAACATAAAATACTGGGACAGAGTGACTTGACTCATCTCCTTCAGACAGAATAACACTTATTTCTAGCCCCGAAAGACTATAAAATATTAAAATAATGATTTTTTAAAACAAAAATCCTGTCAATAGCCAAGGTTCAAATCTTTTCTGTTCTTCACCCACAATAAATATTTCACATGACCTGGCAATTTATATATATAATATATGGAGGGGACAGCCACAGAATAAAAACCCATGTAACCTACACTATCCAAACTGTTGTATCATTTCAGTGTTTCCCGACATATGGACAGAGGCTTTACTTTATATGTATGAGTACACACTACATCTCCAGTCTCTCCGATCATTAATTCTTATTTACAGTTTCTGGATAATTAAATATTCAACTATTGTTAATACTGTGCCTCCAAACACTAAAAATAAAATTTTGATAAGGCTCTCATTGCACATACTGATGCAACATCTTTTTTGGCTATATTATATGGCACAATGTCTACTTTGAGGTTAAGGTATCATATCTCCTGTAGAACCTTCCTCTAATGAAGGAGCCTTCCTTTATTCTAATCAGTTGTTAATCAATGTTTCTCAGATTATTCTTTGACAAGCTAACTGAAGTGCAACACTGCTCTGGCTATAATTGACTGAGGCTGAGAGAATGGAGGTACTGAGGATGAGTCACTGCAGCTGCAGTTCTTTCAAAAGCTAAGAAGCAGTGTTTGGCGAGTGAGTAGATAGAATGAATACTTTCTAGCCTTATTTTAATGCTTTCTATGGCTATAAACATAGCATTTGGGTGCATAACAAAATGAAAAAAGCAACACATTAAGTTACTATTAACAGATAACTCTTAACACCTTGACTCTTCTCCATGAGTATGGGGGTCTGGGGCAGGCAGGCTGCTGGCATAGAGGCAGGAGTTATTTCTTCTCCCTGCTCTCACTAAAGAGTGGGCACAGGCATCATTTCCTATTTTTCCTGATCCATGTACTAAAGAAAAAGAAAAGTAACTGCTTTGCAGAACAAACAGAACTTCTGTCAGCAATAATATGTTAGCTGCTCTCAGCAGCAGCTAGGATTTATGAATTTAGTTACCGGGCCCCATTTGAATGCTTGAATATTGCCTGTGGGAGACATTAAAATTCACTTCAGATCGATTTGATAAGGCCATTTCACTTTCATGAATGATTTCAACCATAATGAGCTGTAACACACCATATACAAGCCTATGGTTGTACACTTGGCCTGAGCACACTTTATTCCATTTTCTAAGCTGTTCCCATTAGACTTTTTTTTTAGGAATCTGGAATTAAAGTGAAGCTTATTCTTCCATCATTGTGCCCAGAACGTATCTGCAGCTCAGTGCCACTTCAGAGTACTTTTGGGGTTTGAGGTTTAGGTATGCTCCTGGAAATGCATGTTGGAAAAAATAACCCAAATTACACGTACTACATGATGGGGTCAAATTTAGCTACGACAGATCAGGAAAGGGATCTTGGAGTTATAGTGGATAGTTCTCTGAAGACATCTACGCAGTGTGCAGCGGCAGTTAGTAAAGCAAATAGGATGTTAGGAATTATTAAAAAAGGGATCGATAATAAGACAAAAGATATCATACTTCCCCTATATAAAACTATGGTACGCCCACATCTTGAGTACTGTGTGCAGATGTGGTCTCCTCACCTCAAAAAAGATATATTGGCATTAGAAAAGGTTCAGAAAAGGGCGACTAAGATGATTAGGGGCTTGGAACGGGTCCCATATGGGGAGAGGCTAGAGAGACTGGGACTCTTCAGTTTGGAAAAGAGGCGATTGAGGGGCGATAAGATAGAGGTATATAAAATCATGAATGGTGTGGAGAAAGTGAATATAGAAAAATTATTTACCTTTTCCCATAATACAAGAACTAGGGGACACCAAATGAAATTGATGGGTAGTAGGTTCAAAACTAATAAAAGGAAATTTTTCTTCACACAGCGCACAGTCAACCTGTGGAACTCCTTGCCCGAGGAGGCTGTGAAGGCCAGGACTCTATTAGGGTTTAAAAAAGAGCTTGATAAATTTTTGCAGGTTAGGTCCATAAATGGCTATTAGCCAGGGATAAAGTATGGTGCCCTGGCCTTCAGAACAAGGGCAGGAGATGGATGGCAGGAGATAAATCACTTGATCATTGTCTTCTGTTCTCCTTCTCTGGGGCACCTGGCATTGGCCACCGTCGGCAGATGGGATGCTGGGCTGGATGGACCTTTGGTCTGACCCAGTATGGCCATTCTTATGTTCTTATGATGAACCAAAGTCTCTCCTATGAGTATCCATGGCTGTTCTCACCAGGCCCTTTAATTGGAGGACAATAGGAACAGTCTTGTTGAATGAATGAATAAACTTTAAGTTGCCTGCATACTGGACACAGTCTTTACATATACTGATTTGTTTTTCTTTCTAAGATGGACTAGTCCTACAACTGTAGATAGGGATCTTCAGCTGAGAAGGGGACCTAATGGGCCATCTGTGCCTAAACCAGAGTATTCTCTCATTGATGATAATGAGATTTAGTTCATGCCCTGAATTGCAGAACGGTTTATGCAAATATGTTATCTTCCTGCTCCACCCTGTTCTTAAATTCCCATTAGAGACAGACACTAGTGTCTCTGTCTCAGCTATGGCATATTCTCAAAATTCAGCAAATTGGTCCCAACACCAATTTTGTCAATTTCATTCCATTCTTATGAGCAGGACCAGCAGGGGAAAATCAGATATGGTGCCACTGTTGCTTGGTGGAGCTGGTTAAGAAGGAGAAACAGGTGGAAGAAAAAAACTGCTTATTTTCCTTTGTATCTGATTGTCTCTTGAGCTAATCTTATTATGGTTCAAGAGAAAACTTTGAAAATCATAAACAGCATTAAAAGTGAACATTCACCTTGCAAGCACAGAATCACCCAAAATACCAATATTTCTTTTAGTTGGAATAAAGTAAATTTCTGTTCTAACACTGCCTAATTCACATTAGCAAAACATTCTAGGGAGTAATCCTACACAAATTCAAGCGAGACTAGACTGGAACAGTTCTCAGATTGTCAAGCCAGTAACAAACAGAAATTGGGTGTCAAAACAAAAAACAGTCAAGTAGCACTTTAAAGACTAGCAAAATAGTTTATTAGGTGAGCTTTCGTGGGACAGACCCACTTCTTCAGACCATAGCCAGAAATTGGCTGGTATGCATGTACTAATGCCATATACTATATGCCTGTGTGGAACCCCTCCTGGCATGCTTTAAAACGGGTGGGCAAATAAGAAGCCTGTGGGCCATACACCAGTCATTAGTGATAACCTCTTGTGGGCTGCCAGGCACTTTACCTGTGCACCCTCTTTTTTGGGCCAGTGCTATCAGGGAAGACTGCCTCCAGGACTCCTGGAGCCATTCTTAACAGAAGTTGGGAAGGAGGAGGAAAAATGATGGGGGAATCAGCATGCTCCCTACCTGTTTGAATAAAGCATAGTTATCAATCTTGATCCTGTGTGTCAGAGTAGTCTATGAAGAGGATAACGAGCCCAAAGGAAGTTTCTGCTCCTGAGAAAATATAATGAAAACAAGCTACCACCTTGAGTGTATCAATCCAATAATTCACTGTGTCTCTATTTTCAGTATTATTGCTGGAAAAAAGCTTCTTTTTTCCTGAAAGAAGAGTAGCAGTGTGGGTATAAGTCAATTTAGAGAGGCCTTACCAGGGATGTAGATGTCAACCGGAAATATAAATTTCAGGTTCCGCCTCTTAATTTTTTTAAAATACAAGCTGCTCCTCCTCTATCCCTACTGTAGCATGATTGAATTTTGGAGTGCTTTCTGTGACAGGGCTTACATTGTAACTACCAAACACCCCTACTATTTTTTTTTTTGCGTCATCTATTGCGTGGAATGTGTATGACTGAAAATCAGGGCTGCTGGTTCTATTCCTAACTTCAAAGCTGCCTAAGGTTATCATATTTGAATTTTCAAAAAGGAGGACACCCTTGCAAGAGCATGTTTGTATCAGTCATTATCTAGCAACTCACTTGTATTAATGTACTATGTAAACTATAACACATAGATACAACCTGAGTTGACTGATACTGATACACTCCCTCACTAGGGTGTCCTCTTTTTTTAAAATTCAAATATGAGAATCCCTAAGGTTGCCTCACTCTCCACAGCTACAAAATGGGTACAGAACCGGTCTTGCTGTGCTTTAGACTGGCTGTGAAGCTGCGTATATAGTGATGTCCCTCTGCCAGCCAGTGACCTACAGCCTGGGACATTTTCCTCACCCACGTGAAAGCGTGCAGACGCTTTCCCCGCCATTTCGATCACCAGGGGAGAACCGCTAGCCCCAGGCAGTCCGCTGGGAACTCCCCCTTTTCAGAGGGCAGCCTTGTAAGGAAGCGTGAGTGGGGCACTGCGACCGGGGGACAAGCTCCGGCTCCCCCATTCCCCAAGTGTAGCTAAGGCTGGGTGGGGCTCGTCTACCCCACACCGGCTGACTCCCGCAGGGGGGCGTGGCTCGGCACGGGCCGGCTCTGGACTCGCAAATTGCTCCGCTGTGGGTTTCTGGACACCGGCAACAGGTGCGAGGCGACGGGCGCTGCCGCGCTCCAGTTCTGGGGACACCTCGTGGCAACAGGCGGAGGTGGGACGAGCGAGTTCCTATTGGCGCGAACCTGCTTCCAGCGGTCGCCCTGCCCCACCCTACGGCTACTGCTTTACAGGCACGAGGCTCGGATTCGCTCCCGCCTTACAGGCATGCCGGGAAATGTAGGCCTCGTCTCCGGGCTTCCGCCCACAACCCACCCTCGCCTGTTACGCCTGCCGCGCCCTCAGGCCCAACGGATCAGCGGGGCCAGTAGACACGTCAACGTGGCTTCCCCGAGTCAAAGGACTACAAATCCCAGCGGCCTGGGGAGGCGCCACGGAGGCCGCTGGGAGGTGTAGTTCATTTCCCCTCGCCGGTGCTCGGAACGCGAGCGGGCTCCCTTTGGGAGAGCACAACGGGGAGGGCGGCCGTACCCGAATCCATCCGCGAGCCGCAGCTCCGGCGGTGCAGTTAATCCGTGAGCACGGCCCCAGAGGCAGCGCTGAGAGCCGCGGGGCGGAGAGGGGGCCGGCGGCCTCGGCCGCAGCGCGCGCGGATAGGCTGCCCGTCTCCGAGGCTGGCTCCGCCCGTGGGTCTGTGTGGAGCTGTTCAGCGCCCAGGTGCTGAGTCTCTCGCTCGCGCAGGGAGGCTCCGGCTGCGGCTGCCGCTCTTCCCCTCGGCGCTGCACGGGCTGCGATGGGACTAGTATCAAACCGCCTCCGCCAGGCACTGTGAGTGACTCCGGCAGCCCTGGAGGTTTGGATGCCACAGCCTCAGCTCCCCGCTCGCTTTGCGGGGAACACGCCAGGTAAATCCGCCCCCCCCCCCCCCGCCTGCCTCGCGGCTTTGTGCTGCGGGGTGTGTGAGACAGAAGAGCGCGTTCTCTGGCGCGAGCACCGTTGGGAACAAAGCGGGCGCGCTCCATCCATATGCTTCTAAGCAGTTGCATTGTTTGAATTGCCTGCTGGGGCGGAGGGAAAGGTTGGCTCCAGGCAGGCAAAACCCCGTGCCCCCCGCTGCGTCTGCACATCCTCACGTGTGCAGAAAACGCGCTTTTACGGGGCACCCATAGCTGCCAATTCGTGGTCCTGCAGCATGCAGGGGGAATGTAGTGTTTGTGAGAGAGCAGCAGCGACAAGCTACTGTTGTCGTGAAGGTGGCAAAATGGTTTCCTTGTGAACAACCCCCACTTTCAGCAACGGTTGTGTGTTTTTTGCCCACTGCAGTCATTTCCAATTCATTCCTGTCGTGGTTGTGGCGGGCTGGGGTGTGTAGAAAGGGGAGGGAGGAAGAAATCCCTCGTGTATTTAAGGCCAAATGTCACTTTACCTACTTGGTGAATTCAGTCTGCTGCCATTGTGCTATGCCTGATGCTTCAGGATTGCTGAGAGGGAGCTGGGTGGTGGAAAGGCAGTCAAATATGAATATTAAACGTGCATATGAAAGCATAGTGTGTCCTTATCTGTTTCTTTGTACCATGGCTTGTACCTTCAGAGGGCGAGTAGTTTATAAACGATTAACAAATTATATGCTTTGTCCCAGATCAGCCATAGGAGGTGTAGTAGATTGAGGATCTGCTTATGCTTGGGGGATTATGGTTGCTTTAATTAAGTGTTTTGGAGATGAAGAAATAAGAGCTTGGCACAGTGAAGTGCTTATTTCACGTTTGGATAAAGAGAATGAAGTTTAACACAGGACTGCTCTTCGAGCAAGACAAAAAAATGCAGCTGTTTCCTGTGTTCATTTAACTGGGGAAAGGTGCAAAACTGAAAGGAATGCAATGCATTGCTTAGTTTGAGAGAACCAAATGCAGTTCAGTTAACACACTAACGTGTTCTATATGCTTCAAATCCTGCTTCAAGGTTATAACAAGAAGGGATTTTGTGTGTAAATTAGATTTATTTCGTATTACTTTTTTCGTTCCAGAAACAAGTCATATGAATAATTATTGGGAATAGCAATGCAGTGCCACTTACTTTAAGGGCAAATAGAGGTGCGGAGCTGTTTTTGCTATCTTTTTGAAGGCAACATATTTCAGGTGAAGATTTTTGGTTTTTTCCTCATTAATGACTGAGAGTCAGCCATTTTTGATGCACTTGTGATTTTATTGTCTACATTAGTGTTGCTGTATTATTTGAATCTAGAAGAAAGGACTTTTGTTTAGTTTATCAGTGCATGTTCTCTAGTGCAGGCTTGAGCACATAAGGCTCGGGTGCTCAGTGTGTACAAATGAGCTCAGAAATAACTTAAAAACAGCACGCAGGGTAAAGCTAGTTGAAGTGAAAACCTTTTTATCAAGCAGAAAGTCTAACTAATCACAGCTAATAATAATTCCAGTGGCAACACTGAATAATGTAACATTTCTTTTGAAATATTTTGCTTCCTCTTTAAGCCCATTGTCTATAAAAGACTTTTTGCTGACCAAATGGAACCTTTTGGACTCTATGCTACAGTATATTGCTTGTACACCTAAAGCTCTTATGACTTCTGTGACAGTCTTTGGTGTATAGAGCATAGGCTTAAGCTCCTTTTGTGCAGCATGCTTTTAAAATCAGGTGCAGGTCTTAACAGTGCTTGTAAATGGAAGATGCAAGGTAGTAGATTTAGCTGTGCAGCTTATCATAGGAAACATTGTTAGATTATCAGCTACCTTTTTTCTTCCCTTCCAGCAAAAATAATGTATTGTCCTTATAACTATGTATCTCTTCCAATAAACTTTTTACATCAGTAAAACTCCAAGCACTGTGATTAATCATTTACAATTGTTATGCTGCTTAATTTTCTCACTTGGATTCATTTAAAGGGGGCAAATTGAGAGAGCTGACCATTTGGCTTGTAATTGAAGTGGCTTGTTTACTTAATGTTGGTAACTGTCTTTTCTCTGACTAAACTGATTAATATCTTAATGAAATGCCACTAGTTACATCTAATTTTAAAATGAAGTGGTTAAGTTAAAGCTAGACCCTCCTTGAATGACAGTACTAGCACCTTTTTAGATCCCTCCTGCTGAATAGCCTCTGAGGGGTCATTAAAATAGTTGGTGAGCAACACCTGCTGGCCACTCCCTTTCCCAAGAAGTATTTCCTTTACCCAGAGTAGAAGGGTAGCATAAGGGCAGGTCCACTTGCTCCAACCAGACTTTCAATTTTGAGACATTTAGGACAGCTTTAAGGATATATTAAAATAAGTGTCCTTACCTATGCTGCCCCTGATTATTAAATCAAAGTATATATTGCATAACTTTCATTATTTATGCAGTTTACCTATATTTCTTTCAGCCTGGACAATAACTGGTTAGCATCCATTTTACATACAGTTTCTGTTTTCAGTTAATATCCCCTTTTTAGTTCTCATGTGCCAACTAACATGCAGGAAAGTTAAGCTGCAAACACTGAAGGGAAATATTTATTTAAACAAGTTCTTTATGCTGAAGTATTGAAGTCATGGAAATATTATATTGGACTTACATTATGTAAAAGTTCTTTTCTTTTTTTAGACACTAACGCTATGTTTAGATTACAGGGATTTGTTGACAGAAGTTTTTGTTGGATGATATCGTCTAACAAAACTTCTGTCAACAGATCACAGCCAAACTGCCAAGCAGATCACAAGAGTGATCTGTTCGGTCGACAGAGAGCAGCTGGACTATCTGTACATTCTGTCAGCAATATGGCCAACCAGAAGCACAGCTGACAGGGACTCCTGGAATGTCCAGACTGGTTTTCTGTTGACAGATCTCTGTTGACAAGAGGCATTGTTCTTTGTGGGGAGCAAGGTACAGCTTTTGACAAAACTGCTTGTGTTCTGTCAAACTTACTGTGCCACTGCAGAAGTAAAGTTCTCAGCAGAATTTCACTTTTTCTCCTCTAAAATTGGTGCTGCCAAGCTTCCAGCCAACACTAGGCTTGGCATAACTTGGCTCCCTAGCTCACAAAGACAGGGTGCTGCCAGGGGGAGGGGAAGAGGGTTCTGCTTTGGGAGCAGAGCAAAAACTCAAGAATCAACCAAAGACTGGATGGTCAGTTCCACTCCCCCCCACCTCCAACTCCACAGATGTGTCCCAGCTGGTATGCTTGACGCATCTAGACTGAGGTGCCCAAGAAAAACGTAACAGAGATTTATGGACTGTGTTGTTGTAGAGTTTTTTTTTCTTCCTCTGTTCCTCTGGGAATCTTTTTTTTTTTTTTTTAATTGTTCATATTGCTACAGCCATGCTTGTTGACAGGTATTTTGAAATTAATTACCAAACTATTTGAAACTGGTATGATTATGTTGTATATTTTATTTGTCAGAATAACACTAGATAGTTTAAATATTGGGTACAGAATTTTTAATTTTTGGTCCAGAGTTCCCCCTGGAGAAAATGTGTCTAGCCAATCTTGTAATAAATAACTAAAAACCTATCAACTTAGGTTCTAAAGATAGCAGTTGCTATATATGCAAACTCTCTATGTCCTTGAGGGCCAACCCAAAAAAAGTTGCTTAAGGATCCTTTGTTTATGCTTAGAAATATGGCCCTCTCAAAATTTTATTTTTCTCCATATTCTGAGCAGTACACTGAAAATTCTTCTTGACAGAGATTTTTATTCACTACCTGCAGAGCTCAAACTGATGGGATATGGTTTGTGCATGTCTCCATTTCACAGGTGCTCGGGAGCAATTTAAAAAGTCTATCCCACTGATCTTCCACAGTGGCTTTTCTAGTGTCTATAGGCCTTCATTTGCTGGAAGGGAGATGACATCTCTTCTTGCAAACTAATACTTCATATTTGGTAATGCTTTTCTTACCTGATGGTAAGGGTTTCTGGTTTTAGAATTAACAGTTTTATATAGTTACAAAACAAACACTTAAATACTATTTTAACATATGATACAGTATTATAACTGAAATTAATGCACACAGGAACTTGCAAATATTTCACAAAGTCTAAACATCTTCTTATACCTTAAAATTATTTGAACAATGATAACACACAGTTGAGTCAGATTGGTTTACAAATACGCATTTGACGTGTTGAGTGAGGCCTAGGAGCTTTGGCCTGAGTTCGCTCCTGCTCTGCAAAGATCTAGTCTTTCTCCCGTTGCTTATTTTATTCAAAAGCAGTGTTAAATGTTCTTCAGCCATGTCACCAGAATGGAAAAGAACACCCCAGCACATCATGATCTCAAATGCATGAAGGAGTGCATCCCCTGATCCTACCTAGTGCCACTTGTGGACAAACCCCAGTGATTCATGGATTTGCAGTACTGAGCCATGTGTAGCAACTTTACTACATGATAAATGGTGCATTAACTGTATCACTCAGGCTCACTCAGCAGTTTTTAGTAGATTGAGTATTTTATGATAATCCAAACTCTCAGGCAAAGTCAAGAATAAAACAGTGTGTGTGAATACGAGGGAAGACAGTGGTCACACTTGGAAAATGATGAAATACTTTTATGAACTATGGGTCAGTCATCACAATTTTTGGGAAGAGGTCAAGTTGTAGCTACAGCAGGCAATCAGTGATAGAAAGAATAGTTCACAGCTTGAGCACACAGTAGAGTGTGGTATCTTAAAAATGTCTTGTGACAATATTTGATAACTTTATTTTAGAAGTTTCTGGGAGAGGTTAAGATAGCTGTTCAGAGACAATGTGTAAAAGAATAAGACTGTCACTAAATGGAAATTGTAAAATTTGGCACTTGCTTCTCTATATTTAAGTCCACCCCAGTTGTTTTGTCGTTTGGAGTAAAAATTGGCAATGTTTTTATCAATCAGGAAGACATCTGATTTTTTTTTTTTTTTGGTGAATCAGTGAATGGTTTAACTCAAGAGGTCCCCTTTTAAGGCGTGCCTGGATGTCATGCTTATAAAAAGCACACAGGATCTCTTTCTAGGGAAAAGGTAATCTGCTGTGTTTATTGAGAATATAGTAGAAAAGCAGTTAGCATATGCGCTCTCTCTCTCTCTCTCACATACACAGGTCCTGCAGATGATTTATAGTTACCAGGCTTTATGGCTCAGATCAGTCTTGGCCAAGTAAGATTGAGTAAGGAGCTGGGATTCTTTGATTGTGATTTGAGGCTCCTTTCAGGCTTGGCTTGCAGGACTAAAACTTAGTCTCATGGCAAGAATGCCCATACTTTTACTTTTAAGATCCCATTGTAGTCTATGGGTTTTGCAGTGTCATGCTGCAATCCTTTAGGTGTTCTCGGGGGTGAACTACAGTTATCTTGTTTATGGTCTCATCTTTTGGGAGTGTCTGCCTGTCTCCAGGCTTTTATATTCTACTAATTCAGTCAGTCTCAGGCACCATCCTTGTCCTCTGATTATCTCCAAATCTCTCTGACTATCTGGAACTGTATGATGACTTTTGCGCACATTCTTCACTCACACCAAGTGATTTTAAAGGGCATTCCAAACTAAAAGACAACTTGGTTTGTAATGCTAACAAGAAGAGGCAAAATACTATATCTTGGCTAATCATGAATAACAGGGTGAAATAGAAGTATATAGTACTTAGGCAAATTATTATACATCATACTTATGTTCTTATAGTAGTGCTAAATATTGCATTTTGGCTACATGGACAGGAACCATCTGTTCATCTTCTGTCTTGTCATCAGTGCTATTTGGATGACTTTCTCTAGGTCCTTATGAAGTGAGCAGTAAGACTCCCAGGCTGGGTCTGCACATGCCCCCAGCTTCGAAGGGGGCATGGTAATCAGGTCTGAAGCTTTGAAGTTGCCATGAGGGAAAATTAGCCTAATGAAGTCCTCAGTATTCACTGCAGCACTTCATTAGTAATCTTCTGTGACCCCGATTACCATGCCTGCTTCAAAGTTGGAGGCAAGTGTAGACAAGCCCCATTTGACCTAAATGAAGCAGGGTCAACCTATTGCAGGGTTGCTGTGCAAGTGATTAGTATGCCCTACAAAACCCATAGCAAAGACTTCAGAGCCTGAGAAATCTTAGGCCAAAATTCTAACTGATTTCATTCTGCTGTATGGAAGGGGATGCTGTGGCATCCAGGTCTGCCGAAGGGTTGGGGCAAAGAGGGCAGTTGACACTAGGCCTGGTATTACAAAAGGACCTGGAGGTGTGGCTGCTGCTGCTAGCAGCAGCTAGAACTCCGTGCCCCTTGAATTGCCATGACAGCACTTCTGCACCACTGCACACAGCTCTGAGGTGAGGCTGGGGGCTCAGTTCTGTGGTCTGGGCAGTGCTGAAGGCTGAATGCTCTAGGCCCTGCCACTTCTGCCATTGGCCCCACCCCTTCTGGGGTGCAGAGCCAGATCCCCTCCCACCTTGCACCAGGGCCTGTGGCAGCCATCTGCGCTACTGGTGGCACCATATTCTATGAGATGATTAGTTTTTCCAGATGTCAGTTTAGGAGGCTTGGAGTTAAGCAGCATTTTATATTCAGTCACTCAACTCTGTCAATGGGACTGTTCACCTGAGTAAGGGCTGCAGGATCAAGTCCCTCAGTGATGGAAGTTGCTGTTCTCTAGATAGCACCAAATAGTGGCACAGAATTTAAATTAAAGGACATTATGTAGCATTTTGCTATGAGAAGAAGGAGATTCTATTGCAAGTACTGTGAACTGCTCAGGTCGTCTTAATTATAATAAAACTGATAGAGAGAGGGATTCAGGAATATTACTATTTTGGTATTGAGGCATACACACATACAAATGGCCATTTCGAAGTTTACTAATGAAGAGCTGAAATACATATTCAGCACCTCATTAGCATGCGGGCGGCCACGGCACTTTGAAATCGGCACAGCTCGTCCAGATGGGGCTCCTTTTCGAAAGGACCCCACTTACTTCAAAGTCCCCTTATTCCCATCTGCTCATAGGAATAAGGGGACTTCGAAGTAGGCGGGGTCCTTTCAAAAAAGAGTTCTGTCTGGATGAGCCGCCCAGTGGCGAGCTGCATCAATTTTGAAGTGCTGTGGCCTCCTGCATGCTAATGAGGCGCTGAATATGTATTTCTGCACTTCATTAGTAAACTTTGAAATGGCCATTTGCATGGCCATTTCGGAGTTTGGGGCTAGTGTATACACGGCCACACACAAAGGGCAAAGCACTGAAAGAATAGAGAGAGTCTTTTTCAGAGTCATCCATACTTCCAAGGATGTCAGGAGGAATGGTCTGAATAGTTGAAAGAAATGACCAAGACAGAGCATTTGGGAGAAGGTTGTGAAGTGCTCCTGCTAATTCAAATGAGGACTAAACTAAACGGGCTTCATAGCTTCCTATCACCTGTAACTATATTTCAATTTAAAGGTATATAAAATTTTCTTAGCATAGGCACCATCTTGCAAAGACTTGAGCACATGCTTAATTTTACACACTGTGACTAGCCACGCTGAAGTCTGTGGAAATAATATGTAAAAGTTAGATGCATACTTAAGCTTTTTCAGGATTGGGCCGCAATGAAGACAATGTACAGTGTGAGCATACAACTTCTACTGGCATCAAATGTCAGGCTGTGTTGGCTTCTGCAGTGCTTCTAGGTGTAGAGGGCAATGAATTAGAGCCATGCAATGCTTCTACTGATACCCTAAACTGGATCAGGTCACAAGACTTCTAGTAAGATTAGCCTTACAGCTGAGACATATGAGTTGTTCAAGTAGTTTTCTCATACTTTTTGGATTTTCTGCCTTTCTGTAATTGCAATCTGGAAGATGACATTTTTAGAGTTTTTTGCTTTTAATATTACATTTATGTAATTTATTCTTTGATTTATTGGATCACAGCACTCAAATAGTTGGGACACAAAACCAAAAAATGTCCTTGTACAACATGAGTAGGAGCCACAGTTTTGCACAGTACTAGTTCACGATACGTTAGTTCCTTGATTTATGCAAAGGTTCCGTTCCCACCCACCCTCACAACTCAAATTTCATGTAAGTTGGGGGTGGCTTTTTTCCTCAGTGGAATGCCCATTCTGTAGCTGGGGACGCAGCAGGAGCACCTGGAGCTCCTTTTGAAAGTTAAGTCCTAGGGTTGGAGGGGAGGGCAGACAGGGAGGGTTAAGCCTGATGGTGGGTTGGGGCCATGGGATGGGGGATGTGGGATTAAATTTGGGGTGAGTTAGGACTGCAGGGGGGTGGAGTTGAGCCAGGCTGTTGGGGGGTTGAGCTGGAGGCAGAGTTGTGCTGTGGTGAGTTTGAGCCAGAGCTGGGCTGGAGGGGGTGAGATGCAGCTGTGTGGCGGTGGGTGAAGCAGTCCACAGGGGATTTGAACCGGGGCCCGGGGGATTGAATTGACTGTGTGGGGCAGGGGGGAGGGTTGAGCCATGGCTGGGGGGTAGTGGGGAGCTGGATTTTGAATTACGCTTAACTCACATTAATGTGAGTGAAGCGCAACTTGAAATTGCACATTTGGAGGGTTTGCTGTATGTACATCAAAGCTTACCATAAATGAACAATATATTGGCATACTATAAAATCTCAATTAAGTTTAGATGGGAAAATCCTTTAAGTATAGACCAAGTCTTCTCAATATTAGCAAATAGTACTGTACCAAAACCAATATAAACTTAAGTATGCTCATCTATTTAATCAAACGTACCATACAATAAGAGCAGACATAATGCTGCATCAAACCAGTGTTCCATCTAGCCCAGTATCCTGTCTTTTAACAGTGGACAGTGCCAGGTGCCCCAGAGAGAATGAACAGAACAGGTAATCATCAAGAGATCCCTTCCCCGTTGCTCTTTCCCAGATTCTGGGAAATAGGCAAGGAACACCATTCTTGTCTGTCTTGGCAAATAGCCTTTGATGAACCCGTCCTCCATGAGTTTATCTGGTTTTTTTTTTCAGTCCTGTTAGTCTTGACCTTCGCAGCATCCTCTGGCAAAGAGTTCCACAGGTTGACTTTACATTGTGAGAAGTATTTCCTTTTGTTTTTAAACCTGCTGCTTATTAAGTACTTCCTTATCTATTTTCTCCCAACCAGTCATGATTTCATAGACCTCAATCATTTCACTCCTTAGTCATCTCTTTTCCAAGATGAAAAATCCCAGTTTTATTAATCTGTCTTCATATGAAAGCTGTTCCACACCTTCAGTCATTTGTGGTGCCCTTTTCTGAGCCTTTTCCAAATCCAATATGTCTTTTTTGAGAGGGGGCAACCACAGCTGCACACAGTATTCAAGATGTGAACATACCATAATTTATATAGAGGAAATCTGATATTTTCAGTCTTATTATCTGTCCTTTTCTGAATTATTTGAATATTCTGTTCACTTTTTTGACTGCTGCTGTGCATTGAATGGATGTTTTCAGAGAACTGTCCACAATTACTCCAAGGTCTCTCTCTTCAGTGGTAAGAGCTAATTTAGACCTCATCACTTTCCATGTGTAGTTGGGATTATGTTTTCCAGTGAGCATTCTATTGCATTTATTAATGTTAAATTTCACATGCCTTTTGTCACTCAGTTTTGAAAAATCCTTTTGAAGCTCTTTGCGGTTTGCCTGGGACTTAACTATGTTGAGTAGCTTTGTATTATATGCAATTTTTCCACCTCACTGTTTATCGGTTTTTACAGATCATTTATGATTATATTGAATAGGACTGGTGACCCCTGAGCGGACACCAGTAGTTAACTCTTTTCATTCCAAAAACTGCCTAGTTTATACGTACTGCCTAGTTTTCTGTCTTTTAACCAGTTAACAGTATCTGAGATGACCTTTCCTCTTATCCTATGGCATTTACTTTACTTAAGAACCTTTAGTGAGAACGTTGTCAAAGCCTTTCTGGAAATATAAATACACTGTGTCCTCAAGGTCCCCATTGTATACATGTTTGTTTGTGCCCTTCACAGAATTTTAGTTCCTTGGAGGGGTGTCAATTCCCATAACAAAAACTATATCAACTCTACCCAACAAATTATGTTCATCTATGGCTATGTCTACACTAGCCCCAGAACTTTGAAAGGGGCATGATAATGAACCTAATCGAAAGATGCTGGCTTGGTTATAGGAATAAGGAGATTTTGAAGTGTGGGGGGGTCCTTTCGAAAAGTTCCCCGTGTAGGCGAGCCGTGCGGGATCGCAAGTGGCACTTTCGAAGTGCTGCAGCTGACATTATGCTAATGAGGCATTGCATATTCATGGCAGCACCTCCTTAGCATCTTTCAGTTAGGTTCATTATCATGCCCCTTTCGAAGTTCTGGGGCTAGTGTAGACATAGTCTACGTTTGACAATATTGTTCTTTCCGGTAGTTTTACTTAGTTTGCAGGGTACTGAAGTCAGGCTTACTGGCCTGTAATTGCCAGGCTCATTTCTGTAGCTCTTTTTAAAAAAAATGGTGACTTGTAATTTCAGGATTTACAACTTGTTGCGTTTTAACTGCTTGTTTTGTTGGTTTGTCTGTTGCCTGAATCCTTTTATTTAAAATAGATTCACAAGGGCCTGAAACATTGCTTGATTCTGGTGCTGGGTTAACATGGGTGACAACATAGCTATGTTTGTAGCTGAAAACATATGATGAATACATAGTAGCAGCATGAGGAGGAGATGGTAATGAAAGGTTGCAGATACAAATCAGGGCAGTGTTTCTTGTAAGCCGAGCACATGGGTGGCTGCCCATGAGAGAGTTAAGTGCCACCTAGCTGATGAGCAAAGCACCCACACGCCCACAGTGGGCAGCATGTGTTTTTATTAGTGGTTCACATCTGCACATGCCATGTTGCACATAACAAAGCTTGTCCCGCCCATGAATGGGGGAAAAGTAGATGGAACGCTGAATCAGGGTTTGGCTTGTACCACCTCATGCTAGAACAAGTGCTTTACACCTTCCAAACACTTCAAAACAGTGAAGTTTCCACAATGAACTGTGTACAAAATGGGAATTGTTTTATTGTCACTGAAAGCAGTAGGATAAAAGTGTCCAAAAGGTTAAATTCAGGGAAAAAATGTATTGTGTTTATTAAATCGAGCTCTGCAAACATTGCAAAATTCTGAATTTTTATGTGAATTCCTGAGGTACGTTTCAGTTGTGATTGTACGTCAGTTGTGTCTTAATTCTGCAAAGATATGAGAACAAAACAGAAACCATGTGACCAACAGCAATACAGCTTACATTGTAAACAGCAACTAAAATCTAAACAAAACTAACTGAACTTCTCTAAAATCTTTGATTTCCAACAAATCAAAGGAGGGAGGGGTAGCTCAGCAGTTTGAGCATTGGCCTACTAAACCCAGGGGGTGTAAGTTCAATCCTTGAGGAGGCCCATTTAGGGATTTGGGGCAGATTTTTTCCTGCCATGAGGGCAGGGGGCTGGACTCGATGACCTCTTGAGGTCCCTTCCAGTCCTACTCTTCTATGATTCTATGAAATGCATTCAAAAAGTATTTGGACATTCTGAAAACAATTTTACCAAGGCTACGTCTACACTAGCACACTACATCAAAGTAGCCTATTTTGAAGTAAGAACATCAAAATAGGCTACTTCGACGTGTATCATCTACACATCCTCCGGGGCTGGTGCCGTCGATGTTCAGCATCAAAGTAGTGACAAGGACAATCAAAAGGAGCCACCCCAGAAGGAAATGTGGAGCATTCACACACACAAGCACTCCCAGTCGAAATAATGGGCCAGCAAAGCCTGCAGACAGGGTCACAGGCTGGACTAGCCCTTCTGGGGCAACAGCAAGCCGCTCCATTAAAGGGCCCCTCCCAGACACACTCGGCTTGCACAGCACGAGGTCTGCAGAGCCGACAACCAATTGCAGATCCCGTGCACACAGCATGGACCCAAAGCAGCAGCAACAGCCAGAAGCCCTGGGCTAAGGGCTGCTGCACGTCGTGACCACAGAGCCCCGCAGGGGCTGGACAGAGCGTCTCTCAACCCCTCAGTTGATGGCCGCCATGGAGGACCCCGCTATTTCGATGTAGATAATCCGCGTCCTGCTACACACGTCCTACTTCGACGTTGAACATCGAAGTAGGGCGCTATTCCCATCTTTAGATAGGAATAGCTATTTCGACATCTCGCCGCCTAATGTCGATTTCAACGTCGAAATAGTGCACAGCGCGTGTAGACATGACACGTGCTATTTCAACGTTGTGCCAGCTACTTTGAAGTAGCTGGCTAGTGTAGATACACCCCAAGTGTGCGTTTGGTCAGTCCACTTATAACGCAAAGAAACAAAAACAAACAGAACCAGTTTATGTTCAGTTACACCATTGTAAACCGGGGGTTACTCTATATATAAGAATGATTTAGTCAAAATGGATGGAGTTCTGAGTAGAGCAACAACATGATAACAAGGTATAGAAAACTAGACCTGTGAGGAAAGAGAGGTAGAAAAACCTCGGCGTGTTTACTTCATAGAAAAGAAAAAGGACTGGACTTGATAGTCTTCAAATACACTAAGGGCTATTTAAAGAGGAGGCTGAGCAATTTTTCTGCAGCTGTGTCTAGACTAGCCCGCAACTTTGAAGGGAGCATGGCAATTACGGTGTTGGGAGATTACTAATGAAGTGCTGCAGTGCATATGCAGCATTTCATTAGTCAAAATCTCCCCCACGGCAACTTCAAAGTGTGAAACTTTGAAGTTCCAGCTTGTGTGTAGCTGTGGGTCAGCCACGGGTACTTCGAAGTGGAATAAAGGGACTTTGAAGTAGCACAGGCACTTTGAAGTACCCGTGGCTACATGCAAGCCGACACTTCAAAGTTTCACACTTCAAAGTTCCTGCGGGGGAGATTTAGCCTAATGAAATGCTGCATATGCAGTGCAGCACTTCATTAGTAATCTTCCCAACACCCTACTTACCATGCCCCCTTCGAAGCTGGGGGCAAGTCTAGACACAGTCTATATGTCTAATAAAGATGGGATAAGAAGTCCTGGCTTAATCTGCAGCCAGGGATATTTAGGTAAAACTAGAGGCTCTCATACAGCTTTGCTTGCAAGTGGTGGCTGGGCTGAAATAAAGTTCCAGACAGAAACTTTTTGTATGGGGCTTGTGCTGGCTTGGGAAGGCCTCTGGGGTTGGCACAGTTCTGGGGGGGCTCTGTTGAGGGTCTGGGCTGGGTCCCGTGATGGCTGGGGGAGGGGTTGGCGTGGTGTGGGGAGATGGTACTGTTGGGGGACTGGGCTGAGCCCCCCCACTGGGTGGGGCTGGCATGGTGCTGGGGACTCCATTGGGGAACAGGGCTGGGCTCCATGCTGGTTGGGAGAGAGGCAGCCATGATATGAGGGGAAGCTCTGTTGGGGAGCTGGGTTGGGCCCTGCACTGGCTGGCAAGGGGCTGGCGTGGGAACAGTGCTGGAAGGTGTGGGGGGGGCGGGGGGGAAGAATGGTAGAACCTTTCCCAGACGGATGGATGGACACAGCAAAAATAATATATATGATTAAAAAAATCTTCTTACTTATATGGACAGTTAAAATACTGGACTAGGTTACTAAGTGAGGTTCTGAAGCCCCATATTCAAAGGCTTTAAAGAAGAATCGATGCAAACACCTAATGGGGGTGGGATAGATGTACTTGCTCTTCCCTTATCATCGAGACAGTCCCTTTTATCAGTACATTTATTTGATTTAAGCAGATCAGCACCATCAAGGGCCACAGTGTAGCACAGTCTGCTTGGAAAACATAGCTAAAAATACCACTAATGCAGTGCAAATCCTAAAAAATGTATCGAGAGCTTCTCTGTAATTAACATTTGCTGAGTTGTTTGTATAGGACAGAACTTTGTCTTGTATTTACTGTAGTCAGTAGTGAAAAGAAATTGCCCTCTTGTTTACTAAAAAGACACAGACCCTGAAATTATAAGGCAGTAATAAATGTACAAGCCAAGTTAATGTACCACAATTCCTCAAATCTGCTAGCTAAGCAAAGGAATAGAAGATAAATTGTTTCTCTAATGTGGTGCAGTAAATGAGGGAACGCTGTCACACAATTCAACCACTGTCTAATTAAGTAGTTACAGTAGCAAAAGTAACCAGCATGTGGGATTCTAAATACACATTGGTAAACCCAAGTTATAATTCTCATATATATATTTAACTTGTTAAAGATTTATTTTAAAAACAGTGAGTCTGAAAGAAGATACTTTTAATCGCAGGATCCCGTTTTACCTTCTTTTGACCTCATTTAAAGATGTTAAAAGATTACACAAATCTCTTTTGGAACAAATAGCTTGCAGTTGCTCACCAATCTTTTAGATGGAGATAGCCGCGTCTACACTAGCCGGCTATTTCGAAATAGCTGTGTCAAGTTCGAAATAGCACCCGCCGCGTCTACATGTGCCGAGCGCTATTTCGAAGTTGAAATCGATGTAAAGTGGCGAGACTTCAAAGTCGCTATCCTTATCAAGAGATGAGAATAGCGCCCTACTTCAACGTTGAACGTCGAAGTAGGGCACGTGTAGACTATCCGCGTCCCACAACATTGAAATAGCGGGGGTCCTCCATGGCGGCCATCAGCTGAGGGGTTGACAGATGCTCTCTCCAGCCCCTGAGCTCTATGGTCACCACGTGCAGCAGCCCTTTAAAGTTCCCCGCCCTCTGAGTTCCTGTGCAGGAAGCTGAGAGCGCGTGCAGGCAGCAGCACAGCCACATGCCCAGCCTGCACGTCCTCACCAGCCCCAACCCAGCACCCATGGCATCCAGCCAGCCCCCCAAGCACCCACAGGGCACCCCCCCCAGGGGACCCAGGGCTCCCAGCCTGCCAGCCAGTGGGGGAAGAGGCAGTGGGGCCCCTCCTGGATGGGAGGCTGAGATCCAGGACCTGCTGGGGCTCTGGGGTGAGGAGGAGGTGCTCCAGGTAATGGGGAGCAAGAGGCGGAATGCTGGTCACCCTGCCTGCACTCCTGACCACGTCGGGAGTCAGGTAAAGGAGCTGCAGCAGGGTTACGCCTGGGCCCGGGACATGGCCAGCTGATCTGGGGCTGCCCCTGCTGCTTGCCCCTTTTACAGGGAGCTCAGGGCCATCCTGGGCCCCCCGGTACACCTCCTCCCCCCCGGCCACCCTTGGCACCTCGGGCGATGAGCCCCAGCAGGCCCCGGAGACGGAGTCCACGCTGGAGGCCAGCCCTGCACCCCAGGGGCCCCCCCAGGAGCCTACCCCTGGGACACTGGAGGAGGAGGAGGAGTCTTCCAGCGACGGGGTGCTCCAGATTGCCCTCCCTTCCCGCAGCTCCAGCAGGGTGTCCGCCCGATGGGTGTCCCCCGACCATGGGAGCAGACTGTCAGGTACGTACCCCCCCGGTGCACACACCCGGGGTTAAGGGGCGGTGACAAGAGACATGACCAGGGCCCTCCACACACCCAGATGACCATGGCCCCAAGGACAGCAGTGGCATGTCCCTCAGAAGAGTGCATCAGCCCCTGCCCCCCAGCAGGACAGCGCCATGCCCCATCCTTGGGGATGGGGGGAGCAGAACCTAGGGTCCCCTGTGCTGGGGGGGGTGGGGTGGGTTGGACACCCATCATCATCAGCCTCTCTGGGGGATGGGGATGGGGAACCAGCAGAAGAGGGGTGGGGGGACAAGGGCCATGGGTCAAGGCCCAGACTAACGGCTGTCTCCACTCTTCTTCCCCGCTCTGTTCCGCAGCTGCACCATCGGAGGGCCCAGAGAGCACTGGCGTGGTGTCTGTGGTCCCGGACAGCCCACCAGGCCAGCCCCTTGGCGGAGCACGGACCAGCCCCAGGACGAGCCTGACAGCGACGGAGCCATCCGCGGGCATCCACAGACCCCCAGCTGCTCGCCACCCTCCGGCGTCAGCTGAAGGTGTCCGAGCAGCACCTGCAGGTGGAGGAGCAGCGGCTCCATCTCCAGGAGTGAGCGCTGGCCTGGCACCAGGAGGCTTGGGGGGGCCTTCATGCACACCTTAGAGGACATCGCACGGCGCTTGGCCCTGCCCGCCGCTCCACCTGCCGTCCCTCCACCATCCACTGTCCTGGGACCTGCCACCGAGGGGGACCATGGGCCTCTGGACACCGCCCGGCCCTATCTGCCGGTTCTCCCGGCCCCCACCCAGCCTTGACAGGGCCTCCAGCCGAGATGTGGGTTGCGCCCCCCCCCCCCCCACCAGGCGCAGGACAATAGGGGGTGCATGGCCGAGGACGTTGCCCCCCCAAGGCCCCTTCCTTTGGACATATTCCCCCCCATCCTTGTAAATAGTTTTTGTTCTACCCCTGTTTAGTACCTGCCCCCCCATGTACATAGTTCCCCCTTCTTCTTTTAATAATTGATACAGATTGCACAGTTTTGTTTAAAAAAATCCATTTATTGCGCAGAAGTGGGGGGGCGGGGTGTGCTCTCGGGTTCTCTGTGGTGTGGGCATGGGGGCAGGGAGTGTTGTGGAGGATGGGGGGGGTGCAGTGGGTGGCTCACCTGCATCTGGCCCTGCCAGCGTTCACCCCGCAGCCTGGTCAAAATGGGCCCGTAGGGCCTCCCGGACCTGGATCCCCTCAGGGTCGACCTGGCAACTGGGGGCAGCAGGTGGCTGGACGTCGGCCCTGCCAGCCTCCACAGCCCAGCCCTGGAAGAAGGCCTCTCCCTTGCTTTCCACCAGGTTGTGGAGTGCACTGCACGTGCCCCCAACCTGGGGGTTGTTGGTGAGGCCTGCATCCAGGCAGGTGAGGAGACACCTCCATCGCCCTTTGAGGTGGCCGAAAGTGCGCTCGACCACCTGGCACACATGGTTCAAGCGCGTGTTGAACTGCTCCTGGCTGGCTGTGACATGGCCCGTGTAGGGGTGCATGAGCCAGGGCCAGAGGGGGTACGCTGCGTCTGCGACAAGGCAGAGGGGCGTGGTGGTGTCCCCCCACAGGGATCTCCCGCTGGGGGATGTAGGTCCCCGCCTCCAGCCGGCCCGGGTGTCATGGGTGCTGCCAGGCCAGCCAACATAATGTCCAAGAGGCGGCCCTGGCTGTCCACCAAGGCTTGGCGGACCATGGAATGGTATCCCTTCCTATTCAGGAAGCGTCCTCCACTGTGCTCCGGGGCACGGATGGGGATATGGGTCCCATCTAGAGCCCCAAAGCAATTTGGGAAGCCCAGGCTGGCAAACCCCGTGATGGCAGCATCCGGGTCCCCAAGCTGCACAAGCCTGTGGAGGAGTAGGGCATCGATTGCACAGACGACCTGCAGGGGAAGGACATGAGAGAGCACCAGTGAGGGGTGTGCAGGGTGTGTCTGGCCCTCCCCTCCCCCCGGGTCCTCTTACCTCCATGAGGACAGCCCCGACGGTGGCCTTGCCCACGCCGAACTGCTGCCCTACGGATCGGTAGCTGTCTGGAGTGGCCAGCTTCCAGACAGCAATGCCGACCCATTTCTCTACAGTGAGGGCACGTTGCATGGGGGTGTGCTGGTGCCGTAAGGCAGGGGTGAGCCACTGGCAGAGCTCCAGGAATGTCTGCCAGCTCATCCGGAAGTTCTGGAGCCAGCGGTCGTTGTCCCATTCGCCGAGCACCAGCCGCTCCCACCAGTCCATGCTCGTGGGGTATCTCCACAGCCAGCGGCATGTGCGGCGGTGTGGGGCTGGGAGGGCAGCAAGGTCTGGGGCTGCTTCCTCATCCCCTGGGGGCAGCTCCTCTTCCACAAATAAAAGATGATCAGCTGCTTCCTGCATGGCACTAAGTAGGGCAAGCACTGTTCCTGCAGGGGCGGGTGTGTGGACCTCTGGCGGCTGCTGCTGCTGCTGCTGGGGGTCCATACTGCTTCCATGGGGTGTGCGTGCTTGTGGCTCTGCAGACCGCGTGCTGTGCAGGCTGCGTGTGTCTGGGAGGGGCCCTTTAAGAGAGCGGCTTGCTGTTGCCCTGGAAGTGCTAGTCCGCCCTGTGACCCTGTCTGCAGCTGTTCCTGGCACCCTTATTTTGATGTGGGCCGTTTTGGTGTCTAGACGCTCCCCTGCGGCGCCTATTTCGATGTAGTGCTGGCCAACGTTGACGTTGAACGTCGACGGCACCAGCCCTGAAGGATGTGTAGACGCTATTTGTCGAAATAGCCTATTTCGATTTCGCTACATCGAAATAAGCTATGTCGATGTAGCGTCCCAGTGTAGACGTAGCTGATGAGAGACAAAGCAAGCCCCTAGATCTACTCACTAGGATCAAAATCCTCTTGTTGCTGAAGTTCAGATCTAATTTTAAACTTAACAGTTCAGACCCATTTCTTCTGGTTTCTAGTTTGACAAGACATTGGAGGGCAGAGGGAACGACAAAAAGTCTTGTGGCACCTTATGGACTAATGGATATTTTAGAGCATAAGTTTTTGTGGGCAGAGACTCACTTCATCAGATGCATGAGTCATGCATGGAGGGCAGAGGGTTTCACTTTGTCAAGTGACAATAGTTTTCTGAGAAGATGGTACAGTTCCCTGGCTTTTGGATGCCAGACAATGACAGCACATTTTTGTGCCCCCTTTCTACAACCCTCAGAGGCTTTGCTTTTGTAACCCTTCTATTAATGCCAGATGCCTGCCAGAAGGGCCGGCTTCAACTCTTGTGGGGTTTTCCTGTCAAGGATACAACCAACTGGCTCGAGCCCCCACCCAGTGGCCTGGGACAATTTCACCCCTGTGCTGGGTGCCTGTAAGGTGGTTCTCCCCCCCTCGCAAGCACAGAGTCTGAGATAGAAATGGCTTGTTTAATGACTATAACCTACCCCAAGGTTACAGTGACAGATGCAGTATATCTAAGCAAAGAAGAGACAAACTCCTTTACCAAGATACCATCCCCATATGCAGTAGAACCAAGTCTCTTGCTGGGGCTCTTGGCCCTTTACTCCACACAGTTACAGGGTGTACCTTCTGCGGTGCAGTCCCAAACCCAGAGCCCACAGATACATCACCAGGGCACTACTAGCTGTCCACTTGTCTGCAGCCTCCCCTTGCTGCCCCCAGCTGGTCGCTGTTATCCACCGCTGCTCCTACCCGACGGACGGCCACCATCATCCGCCGCTGCTCCTACCAGCCAGCCGGCCGCCGTTGTCCACCACTGCTCCGACTGGCCGCTTGCCAGTCACTGTCATCTGCTGCTACTCCCAACCCCAGTGCTTGGGATCACCCTGAGGAAGAACCCTGTGATTTCAGTTCTTGGTATCTCTAGTGTGGGTTTTCACAAACACCCTAGTATCCAGCTCTAGCTTTTCACAGGTGGGGAGGGTTAGTCAAGCCAGTCTTACAGCTGCATGACCAAGGCACTCAGCAAGCTGGCTCAACCAGTACCCCTCCCCTCCTGTTTTACAATGCTTTAAACCAGGGAGCCCTGTGTAATCAATGTCTTATGCAGCTATGGCGACTGCCCTGTCCCCCACAACAACCCAGAGCATTGGTGAGATCTCACAACTCCCGCACTAAGTGTCAGCTTAAATTGTGATTTTACAACTACATGTTTACAACAGACCAAATCTCATGACTTACTTGCTACCCATTAGGCTTTGCTTGAAAGGTATCACACATGCACACCTTTGCATTCTCATGCAGGTGATCTCTGGGAGACACATTCCTCCCAGCCTCAGTATCACACCTGCAGCCCTTTGCATTCTCATGCAGATGACCTCTGGGAGACACATTCCTCCCAGCCTTCAGCAGCACTGAGTTCCTGCTGCCATATTCCCTACACTTTTATTTTGATAAATGGGGAAGGGTTTGTAAGGCTGCTGTGATATTTTTGGCCATCAGCCGATTGATTGCAACTAAAATATCTCTTCCATGCAGCTGCCACCCCAGCTCAAACCTAGCGAGTCAGATGGGCTTGAGGTTAGCACAACTTTCTTCTAGAGTTGCAACATCCACAGGTCTTTCTAAAGTGCTAGCTCAAGGCCTGCTAGTGTGAGTGGGCTAGTAGGCTCACTCCCAAATGCAGTGAAGGCATTCCTGAGGGACATATTTGTAGGCAGATGATAGGGTAAAAAAAGAAATCCAGCTCTACACACTTAAGTCAAAAGTGCCACATCCTGGCATCCTGGGAAGGTGATCGGGGGAGAAGGGGAAATGTGCCCTCCCTCATCTTTGAGAGCCATCTCAGTGAAGGGGGAGAGAACTTCAGAAGTTGAGAGGAAGTGTGGACAACTTCAAGGAGAGTGCAGACAACTGAGGAAGACAAATAGGATCTTTGTAAAAGAGATGTCTGTGTAGTCTTTTGATGGATGGGAAGAGGAGATCAAAGACAACATGCAGAGAGGGTGAGGGTGAAAGAAAGAACAGAAGGAGTGCAGGGTGAGATGAAAGTTTAAACTTAGTATCGGAATATGTGAGGACTGGGATTGTGACTGAGTGTGACACAGGGACAAGGGGAAGGTTCCTTTCATCTTATTCTCCATGGTGTTTACTTGAAGGGGGCACCACAGCCTGACCTTCTGTCAGCCATCCGTGAAATGCAGCCACTGCAGAACAGTAATCCAACAACAATCAACAAACAAAGCCATGTGCTACTTTAGATTAAGAAGTGAACTTCACATAGGTTAAGCCACATTTAATTAGAAAAAAAGATTAATTACCCGAGAGACTGGTTTGAGTACTACTATGCTTTAAACTGCCATGGAGTCTCTGAGGACTACAAGTGTTAGGAGGTTGATTTTTGCATTCCATCAGAGAGGTGGTGCTATCACAAAAATGCTCCTTAGCATCATACTATGACACTAGGTTAAGATTACCAAGGCATTGGATCACTTATGATATCTAAAGAGAGTCAAAATGTAACACGAAGCAGAGGCTAAATCAGAGATGGTAACAACCTTTGATGCCAATGCAAATTCAAAGGAGATATTTTCTATATTTGTAGACATCACATTAAAATAACTTTAGAGAATTTCAAATTAAGACTAAAAAGTACAATTAAATGTTTAGATTGATACTTTCTTTTTACTCCAGATGGCATGACTGTAAAAATAGCTAGTCCCTCCTGAGCTGTGGAGGATAGAAACCTCACAAACGCTCACCCAATCTGTTATCCATATTCACATCTTGCACTGAGTGAACCTTTCCCTGGGACTCTTAACTTAGAGTTCTCTTGATCAGAATAAGAATGGCTAATGCATTTTCTTTATTGCCCATCTGGGGACCATTCCTACTGCCAATCCGCCTTTGAGCAGAAAAAGAGAGCACACCCACAAACAAACAAAAAACTTCTTTAATATTCCATGTACTCTGCAAGGTGAATTAGTATGCTCAGTGTTTTTGTTTACAGGAAACTTTCATATCCAGCATTTTGTCATCCGGGACTTTCAAATAACTGGTGTTTTAACCATAAGTAAATTTTAGTTACATTTTCTGTAAGTACAGTATAGTGAAAGTAAATACTGCATTTGCTGTATTTATTTGTATATATTTACAGTGTACAGTACTGCTGTTGTTGGTAAATAAATTCGTCTGCATACGTTTTTCTTTGTTTCTTACTATCTAATCATGTTTTTCTTTAATGTTATGCTTTGCTAGGTATACATCTCTTTTATTCAGAATATTTGAATATCCAGCACCTCCCAGTCCTGGGGCTGCCAGATATCAAAGAGTTTACAGTATAAACTGTATTCCCTTCTTTGAAACAGATGGGATTTTTGAGGTTTCAAGACTAGTACCATGAGAAAGGAATATGCAAGTATGTCCATGAACTTTACAGTAAAACCTGCATTCATACTGAGTAGAGGCTAGTGTCTATAACTTCAATTACAAAAGCAATGATAGTTCTGGGCTAGATGAAGGAATCACTTCAAGCAAACCTGCACACAAGCTAGCTTATGTTTACTCTCTCTTTCATGCAGCCAATTTAAGGGCTGTATTCATGGTGTCCTGGCACATTATTCTCAGGTTACTGGTTATGCTGGAAAAATTTCCTATACTGATGTTACATCAGAAGTGGGTTTGTTTTTTTTTGGCAGTACTCCATGGTGGTTTTTTTTTTTTTTTTTTTTGTGGTGAAGATCTGAACTGAAGCATTTGTTGTATGATAGCAGTGGCTATTTGGTATGTTCTTTTCTATATTTTTATCCTTGGCTCTAGCAAATATACATGGTGGTATTTTTGGTAATATGTATTTTGCAAGTAGACATAACATTAGGTTCTATTTGCCCACTTATTAAAGGTACCTCCAAAACCCAGAATTCTCTGGTCTGGCAACATCTGTGGTCCAACGGCGGGGCTGGGCGGCTGGGGCTGGCAGCAGGGAAACTGGTATGTGGCAGCTGCAGGGAGATGGGTGGGGCTAGAGTTAGTAGGGGGCAGGCATCCGTCAAGCCGAGTCAGGGCAGGAGGCAAGGGGGCCGGCCTGGCTGGAATCAGAGCCAGCGACAAACTAAGGGGCCAGTGGCAGTGGACCTTCCAGGTCTAGCAAATTCCCTTATTCGAGATTGGTCAGGTCATGAGGGTGCCAGACCAGGGAGGTCCAAGCTGTAATTGATTCAGACTGCTATATGCTATCAGAAGGAATAAGCCAATGTTTAAACACTGTTACGGACTACTATACTCCTTTTTCCTTTTCCCCCTCCAGCATTCTTATGAATTTTTCTCTTGCACATTTTGTTTCTCTTTGGGTAAGGTTTTTCAAACATATAGCTCTCCAGTTATCACCATTTTAAAGATGTTACTGCCATGCCAGTGTAACAGTTCTTTAAGCAAGGGATACATAAGGGATTTTCTCTGGGCCAAGCACTTTGCGAAAGCTACCATAAATGATTCTTTTAAAAGACTTTGGCTGTGTCTACACTTGCATGCCTCTTCTGAAAGAGGCATGCAAATGAGGGAAACAAAAATGCAAATGAGGTGCAGATTTACATATCTGGTGCCTCATCTGCATATTGTTCTTTCAAAAGAAGAAAAGCAGTGTAGATGCTGCTCTTTCGAAAGTAAACCCCATTTTCAAAAAAATCTTTCTTCCTAAAATAAATAGGAAGAAGAGTTCTTTTGAAGATGGGGTTTACTTTTGAAAGAGCCACTATTACACTGCTTTTCTTCTTTCGAAAGAACAATATGCAGATGAGGCACCAGATATGTAAATCTGCACCTCATTTGCATTTTTGGTTTCCCTCATTTGCGTACCTCTTTTAGAAGAGGAATGCAAGTGTAGACACAGCCTATGTGTCCTGTGATTAATAAAAATACTGCAAATACTTCTCATTCATCCGATAAGGTATACTTTTATATTACTACTAGCAGATGTGTCCCCAGCATTGCTCTGCTCCTTAACTGAAGTAATTTTTTGAAAATAAATGAAAAATGTACATGGTGTTTTCAGTGACAGTATTTTTCGAAAATGAAGGTTGCAGTGAAGGTAGAGGGGTGAGAAGGGGCACAGGGCAGGTGGCTTAGGGGAAAGCATTGGCAGCGAGTCAAGGCATCAGGTGGGGGTGCAGAAGTTAGGGCAGGGGTCACAGGACAGGGGGCTGGGAGGTGGGAGGGTTAAAGGGGCTACCTATGGCGGTTAGGGTGACCCTGTTACTGTGGCAGCTTATCCCAGGATACCAGGGCAGCACACCTGGCCAGTGGCTCCTCCTGAAGTATCAGGTGTGCACTCCCTGTACAGCGACTCTTCCTGGGAGGTATCTGAGGCTGCATGGTGGTTGGGTCAGGGATGGGGCTCTGTGGGGTGGCCCTGGCCTCCATCTGTCCCCCTTGGCCTGCAGCCTGTGGTGGGGCAGCTCCCAGCTTGGTGTCTCCCCAGGCCTACAGCTTTTCAAGGCAGTCTTTTTGCTTTGGGTAGTGGCAACCTGGGAGGGAGGAATCTGGGGCTATATGCTTGTCTAGTGGGAGCTGGGGGCTGTAGGCTGAATTCCAGCTGCCCTCCCCAGCTCCGCATTGGTTTGCGGGGTGGTGCTTTGGGGGCTACCCCAGCCTCCTGCGGCCTGTTTGGTGGGGTGCTCCAGGGGCTGGCCAGGCTCTGCAGTATGCTCCCTAATTCCAGTGCCTCCTGTGGCCTACAGGCTTTTGGGAGGACCAGTCTCTGGGGTTCACCCCTCCCTTCTGTAGATCCTACCCTGATAGCCCGTAGGCTGTTGAAGTGGAGCTAGGCTCTGGGGCCTGCCCCCAGCTTCCAGTGGTCCTCATTTGGCCTGCAGACTGTGAAGGGGGACGATTATTGGAGATGCCCCCAGCCTTCAGTGGCCTCCCCCTTCCCTGCAGCCTGCAGGCTCTCTGGGGGAGGCAGGCTCTGGAGGGCTGCCCACTCCGACTTCCCTCTTTTGGCCTGCAGGGGCATCTGGGTGGGGAGCCAGGCTCCTAGGGCTGCCCCCTTCCAACAACTCCTCTGTAAGCTGTGTGGGGGAGAAGCCAGGCTTCAGGGGCTGCCCCCTCTGCAGGCTGCCGTCTGTCTGGGGGGGGGCAGGCTCCAGTGGGCTGCACACCTCCAGATGCCCTCCTTGGTCTGCAGCCTGTCAGAGGGATGCTTGGAGGGGCTGCCCCTCCTCCAACTGTCATCCTCCCCCTGAGCAGTGCCACTGCAGCCTGCGGGTACTCCAGGTTGGGCCAACTTCTGGGGGCTGCTCCCAGCTTCCAGCATCCTCTCCAGTGGCTTGCAGGCAGTCTGGGGCTGCCCCCATCCAGCTGGTCCGCTCAGTCTTCAGACTGTCTGGGGGATGGGCAAGTCAGGGTCTTGGTAGCTACCCTGTCTCCATCTGCCCTCCTGCTGCAGTCTGCAGACTGTCTAGGCAGGGCCAGTCTGCAGGGGTCAGCCCCTTCTCTGTGGACGTAGGGAAGTCAAGGGATGCGATTGATACACCTTGACTTTAACAAACCTTTTGGTACAGTACACCACAAAATTTTTGTCCATAAATTAAGAAAGTATGGATTGGATACATGGACTGTAAGATGGATAGAAAACTGGCTAGATGATTGGACCCGACAGGTAGTGATCAATGGCTCTATGTCTGGTTGGCAGTCGGTTTCAAGGGGAGTGCCCCAAGGATCAGTTCTGGGGCTGGTATTGTTCAACATCTTTATTGGTGAGCTGGATGAGGGGATGGATTCTACCCTCAGCAATTTGTGGATGACACTAAGCTTGATAGAGAGGTAGATACGTTGGAGGGTAGGGGTCGGGTTCAGAGTGACCTAGATAAATTGGAGGATTGGGCCAAAAGAAATTGAATGAGGTTCAGTAAGGACAAGTGCAGAGTCCTGCACTTGGGACAGGAAGAATCCCAAGCACCATTACAGGCTGGGGACCAACTGGCTAAGTAGCAGTGCAGCAGAAAAGGACCTGAGGATTACAATGAGAGGCTGGATATGAGTCAACAGTGTGCCCTTGTAGCCAAAAAGGTGAATGGCATATCAGCTGGGTGTATTGGGAGACTCCTTTCCAGCAGATCTAGAGAAGTAGTTATTCCCCTCTGCTTGGTGCTGGTGAGGCCACATCTGGAGTATTGCATCCAGTTCTGGGCCCCCCACTATAGAAAGGATGTGGATGCATTGGAGAGGGTTCAGCAGAGGGCAACAAAAATGAGTAAGGGGCATGACTTACAAGAGGAGAGGAGGAAAGATTTGCTCTTATTTAATTTGTGGAAGAGAAGAGTGAATGGTGATTTGATAGCAGCCTTCAACTTTGTGAAAGGGGGCTCTAAAGAGGATGGAGAGAGACTGTTGTCGGTAGTGATGGGTGGCAGAACAAGGAGCAATGGTCTGAAGTTACAGAGGGAAAGGTGTAGGCTGAATATTAGTGTGGTGAAGCACTGGAATGCATTACCTAGTGAGGTCATGGAATCTCCATCCCTAGAGATTTTTAAGTCTTGGCTTGACAAAGTTCTGGCTGGGATGGTTTAGTAGGTGTTGATCCTGCTTTAGGCAGGGACTGGACTAGATGACCTCCTGAGGTCCCTTCCAGCCACAGGATTCTATGGTTCTGTGAACTGCCCCCCTCCAGCTTTCCCTCTCTCCCACCACCTACAGGTTGTCTGGGGAGGGTCAGGCTCCTGGTGCTGCCCCCTCCAGCTGTTCTTTGCCAGCAGCCCTTTCCTCCCTTTCCTCCCTGCCCCACGGTCTGCAGGCAGGCTGGCCCTGGCCTCCAACATCCCTTCCCATGGTCTTCAAGCTACCTGGGAGGATGCCCCTGCCAGCAGCCCCCTCTGCAGACTGTAGGCTCTCCAGGGGTTGGTGGTGGTGTGGAGGCAGAGGCTCTTGATTTGGTGAAGGGAGCTAATTAACTGGTCTTTGTGGTCGGCAAGATTGTGGAGCCCCAGTCTTGCTGGCCTCTCTTTGGTACTGCAGCTGACCCCAGTGGCCACTCTCCTGACAGCCCCTCCTGTCTGTGCCCCTCTCCTTCCCTTCCCTCCTCCTTCTGCCCACTCCCTTTCCATGTTCTGGGAAATCCTGGGATTTCAGGCATTTCCCACTTTCTGGGCACAACCAAACCCTCACCTTGGTTTAAGTTTGAATAAGAGGAATTTGCACACCAATGTTTGTGGTTGTAGCTCTTACGGATTAAGAGGAGTGCTTGAACAAACAGCACTGACAGAAAGACACATTCTGTGTAAGAGGGAGAAAAATCACCCCAAAATTTATTGAGCTGTTACAAGTACTTTGTCAGACTAGCATGCAATTTTCACTTTACCAGCAAGCGTCAATAGACCAGATTTGAACAAGCTTGTAGTACTGTCTGATTTATGTTATATTGGACTAACTGGAAGTTAGTCCATAGTGTAGTACTAAACATTCTCTTTTGCTGAAACATATTTAACTTTGAGGACTGAGTATGAGAGGTTGAAAAGCATCAGTAGAATGAGAAAAATTAATTTCAATATGTAAGAGTCAGATGGAAGATGGAAAGAGCTATTATAGATGGCTCAGGTTATAGAGGCTACCAGATGTTGATCACTTCTTCTGCCTTTAAAGGAGCTCTTGCTGCTGACACTGATTAAATTCATATGGATATCATTGCTACTAGTATAACGGAAAAAATTAACATTGGTGTTTACAGCAGTATAATATACCTGCATCACATCCCATTGCACACAAAACCCTGTACCGTTAGACTGCCCCAGAAGCTCTGTCAAATGGAATATGATTGGATGAAGATTTACTTTCAGTCTACCCAAAGACATAGCAGAGACATGGTGGGGAAGTCATGAATGCACTATATATGTTTACTGTAGTCCTTGTGGCCTCTGATTTTCTTCTACTCAGGCCAGTCTGAGAGAGATGTACAATTGAGGCTATTTTTGTTTCCATCTAAATTCCAAAAAACTACATGATAGTGGTATCACACTTGGCCTAGGAAGAAATCATTGCTTTTTTCCTTAGTTTCTAAGATCAGTTTCAGAATCATGTCTCTTGTGTCAAAATAGGGTTTACAAATCTTGACTGTTAGTTTATCATCTCCCTGAGAAGCACTTTTATGTCACTTTAACATCTTCACGTGAGAAGGGGTCTTCCCCTGGCTATCAGGATTTTCTATTTTTGATGAATAATGACAGTTTTCTTCCTGCCCCTAGAACAAGGGAAAACCAGGAACCCAGTTATTACAGCACAGTTGGTCACAAATCTCCACCCACAGCACCACAATTATGCCCTGTTCCTTAATCATGGGTGTGGTAAACCTAAGATCTAGCCTCTAGAATTTAACACTGGACTCTAAAATTAAACCCAGATCTTGTGTGACCTTGTGTAAAGTGCTGCCCACAGGGCCGGTCCTTCAAACAGATTCACAAAATCTCTGCCAAAGATTTCTTACATTTTAATTAGTCTATGTAGCTTTGCATATAATGGGCCAAGAGATGAAAGATATTCTGTGTGTTTCTGTAGTGGTTTGAACACTGTGCAACAGAATTTGTCTGTTCCATGACAGCAGATTTAAATTTTGTAGCACTTCTGTAGATGGATGAGGATTCCCAGTTACGATTAGCTGTGGGGTGGGGGTTGCTCCAGGCCCAGGAGGCTGCAACAGGCAGAAGTGCTCCAGCCTATCTGGAGCAGTCCCCATCTGCAGCAGCCAGGGGGCTGTAGCTGACTGGGGGCATTCGGGGAAGTTGAAGCAGCCCCCCTGCCACAGAGAGAGCTGCTCCAGCTGGAGCATCCCTGCCCATAGTGCACTGAGGATCAAGGCTGTGCAACCTGTCTGGAGCATTCCTACCTGCAGCACACCCAGGGCTGCCATTGATAAGGGCTGCTGTGGCCATACTAGAACATCCTCCAACTTTTAGCAGCACCGTGGGCAGGGAAGCTTCAGCGGGGCTGGAGCAGTCCCTGCCTCTGGCAGCCCTGTGGGGCTGCAGCAACCTCCTGCCCAGGGCAGGCAGAGGGCTGCTCCAGCCCTGACCAGCTAACGAGTTAGAACGGGGTCAGCAACCATAATAACAAGAAGAGCCATTTTTACAAATTCATTAAAAACTTCAATAATTCAAGAGCCATAGCCATCTGAATATGAGACAGTCTTTAATAAATAATGTCAAACCATGCTTTCTGTAAGCCCTATTTTCAGAACAGCGCAAACACAATGATTTGTAATGTAATACATGTTTACTGCAGAACATTCACAAACTTTTAACATATTCTATTTCCTCATACTTTATGCATGTGTTTGTACCACTGTCTTCCCAACTTTCACTCCCAAACCTTCTCTCTCTAGTAACAGAGAAGGAGCCGTGTTAGTCTATATAGTATCAAAACAAAAAAGCAGTCAAGTAACACTTTAAAAACTAACAAAGTAATTTATTAGGTGAGCTTTCGTGGGGCAGACCCACTTCTTCAGACCTTAGCTATACCAGAACAGACTCAATATTTAAGGCACAGAGAACCAAAACAGTAATCAAAGTTGACAAATCAGAGAAAAAAAATTATCAAGGTGAGCAAATCAGAGAGCAGAGGGGCGCTGGGGGTGGCGGGGGAAATCAAGAATTAGATTAAGCGAAGTATGCCAAAGAGCCCCTATAATGCCCCAGAAAGTTTGCATCCTGGTTCAAACCACGTGTGAATGTGTCAAATTTGAATATGAAAGAGAGATCAGCAGCTTCTCTTTGTAAAGCAGACTGGAAATTTTTCTTCAATAAAACACAGACTCTTAAGTCATTAACAGAATGGCCTGCTCCATTAAAATGTTTTCTCTCTCTAGAGGACACTAGTGGGAGCTGTCCAACATTTCAAGATCACATATTGTTTGCTATTTAGGTATGAGTTGTTAATTTTTGGGCTTTTAAAAGTTCACCAGTTCACCATTTATCGAAAATAATTAGGAGGGCGCTTTTTTTTTTTTAATTTTGCAATTACAACACTGGGAGCTACAAAGAATTTCTTAGAGCTGCATGTGGCTCTGGAGCCTCAGGCTGCATCCCCTGTTTGGACATAACATCCATGCACTGGAATACCTGGTCAAACAAGAATCCTGGCAGTTCCCAGGTCAGGAAGCAGCTGGCATGTATAGCTCCTAGGGGCAGCTGATTGGTGGGGGTGGGGGTGGTCTGTATGCTGTCCCATCAGTCACCCACAGGCACAGCTCTGTTGGCTTGGTCAGGGCAGAGGGAGGGGAGTTAGTATTGCAACTTGAAAGTGCTCATTGGGCAGCTATTAAGGGGTTGTGTGATACACATTTCTCCCCCTGCTGCAGGGCCCTCTTCTCCTTGCTCTCTTCCTGTAGCTGGACTCAGTGCTGGGCATGCCTGCAGTGAACTGCTGTCTGTCTGTTAGGGATGTAAAAATTGATTAAAATAGTTGACTGCTTAAACAATTACAATTTATAGTTTAACTGGTTAGGCATGAAGAGTCGTACATGGTGGGGGAAGGCTCTTTCAGCCCTGCACGCCACAGGCCCCCATAATTATGGCTGGGCCCCCCGCTGGTCAAGCTGCTGTGTGTGTGGGCTGCGCTGGTCTGCCACATCGTGGCCAGGGTTCAGCCAATTGTGGCTTTCTTTGTGCATTACTTTTTAGTAAGCTCAGAAACAGAAATTTAAAGCCCAACATTTTGAAAAAGCAAGAGCTGTTAGGCTGGACTGACTAGCTCCATTAATTCATTTTTTATGAGACTGTAAGTGTATGTGTAGCATGTTTGCGATGAGATTTAATTGTAAGTTGTTTTTAAATGAGAAATTTAGCTATTTATTGATGATTTTAAAAATTAAAAAATCTGATTAAAATCATCATTGATTTTTGTCCACTTGTATTGATCATATAATATTATTTTCCTTTATCTTCTATGCAAGCTACTTGACAGTAATAAGCTTAAATATTTAGATGGCAAATATAAACCTAAGTAAAACTCTAATGTTCATTTCAGTTTCCTTTCGGCTCTGTTTGTTGGTTGGGTCTGAGAATTAAAATTAGTTGATAAGGGCTTGTCCATTAGTACATATGTGCACATACAGACAAGGTAGTTGTGCACAGTGAGAATGTACACATGCAAATTGAGTCAGTGAACCTGCCAGTGGATAGTTGCATAGCCAACCATTCATTCGTGCTTTCACGGCAATTTTGGGTAGTGACTTTAAATCCTATTTTAACAGTATTTTTTAAACAATTTATTTTTTAAGTCTTGTAAGTCTGGAAAAAATGGAAACAAAGATTGTATTGATTGTTCTGTCACAAGCCTTGATAAAAATACAAACAAGAATTGTACAGCTGGGCCAAGTTTTTATATTATGATTTACATACATTATCAGAAGAAACTTGGAAATAAGGCTTTGCAGTGGTTTCTGGCCAAAAGATAGCACTTGAATACACTCCTTGTTTTTGCCTGAATTAATTTAGTGAGAAATTTTCTCTTGTCTTCAGGTGGTGTGTTCTAGATGCCAAATGATACATCTCTTTGGAAGAGCCCCTATCTCTATTCTTTCTCATGATGTAAGCCTGCAGCTTTGTTTTGTAGCCTACATTTCCTACTGCACTTTACGCATGGTAGAAACCTTGTTACACTGAAATTTTACATGAGCTCTCATAAAGCATGATTTCATTTTAACAGGAGATGCCTGCTTGACAAGATATCCCAGCTTCACCCTGATTGGAGCTAAGTCTTTTCTTCACTCCTTGTAGTTGGAGAGGTATTAGCAATTTGGGGAGCTGGGGAAGAAAGGAAAGTCAGAATCTCACCCCCTGCTGGGAGCAATTGCAGCAAAACCAGAAGCAGAGATTTTTAAACCTTTCTCATGTTAAGAATTAGCCATTTTGCCCCCTGCTTTGCTCAGCCATCACAGGATGGAGGAAATAATCCATGTGGAATGCATCATTTAACACCGTATGGTAGGGTACAACTGCTCTGTTCCAAGGGGAATAGCAGAAAGATTCTAAACCTAGCAATTCTGCCTTTAAGAGTGAACTCTGAATAAGCACCTGCCTTTCACATATTGCTGACTACTTGGGGCTGGTCCTGAATTAGAAGAAAAGAATTGCTGGATGCACTGAAGCTGTTCAATATTCTTACTCTACTCTGGCCCACATGCAGATTCCTAACTTCTCAGTGTATGCTAAGCCTAGGTGGTGGAACTGCTGAAGTTTTGCTATGCAGGACTACGGTAGCATGCAGAGGAAGTAAGAAGGAAAGTATTGGGAATCTGTTGCATGCATCCTTCCTACATTGACATGGGAAGGACTGTAAAGTTGTGGAGGCTATTCCAGCCATTGGTCTGAAATAGCCTTGACACTCAGCCTTGGCGTATAGGCAGTTTAACTATTTCCCAGATTGTGTAATTAGTTGGATAGGTTGCATTCTGTTCTGGATCTTGTACCATGCTCATCTCTCTAGGGGTATGTGTAAACTTCATTTAGAGAGACTCCTACAAAGTACCTTACTTCAGTCTGATTAAAAATATGGTTAGAGAGTCTCTTACAGATAGAGTACTGAGCTTGCTTTCTGCTAATGTTGTGGCAGGTAGTGAAGCTATTTTTAGGTTTAGTTTGGTTCCTCAGAGCTTTTTACCAGGATCTTTTAGTCTTGGACAAGATTCATAACTTTCTTTCCTGTGCCTGCCACCCAAGTATAACAAATGCTGTTCTTTAAATTTATCACATTTTGTTTATCCTGCTTCAGGGTTCTTTGTTTCCCTTCATCTTCCCCTGACTCCATCCCAACTCTGTGTTAATAAAGATCTGAGCTGTCAAGGCTATTCCCCATTTTGAATGCAAAAGTTGGGGGCCTACAAGAGACATTTAGTGGCAAGGTGTTTTAATGCTTGCAATAAAAACTCCCCAGGTTACATATTTGCCAGCCTTGGTTTTGTATAACTGTCACCATCTGAATGCAAAACCCATTTGAGAAATCAAGAAGGCAGACTTGGGAATTCCTTCCTGTGAGGTACTCTCAAGATCTTTTAACCCCTCCTCTGAAAGAAATTGAAACTGAGCTGCAGAGATCAGCTGCAAATGGAACTTTAGCTTCTCTATAGTTTGACTGTGTAGTCTTAGGCATGTGCACACAGAACCTCACTCCTTCTAGGACACAGGAATCAGATCATGTTCTTAAAATGGTGATTTTCATTAACAACACATCTGATGAAATGTTGCTTGGTTGCTAGGTATTATAGGGCCACTGAAAAAAATGGATTAAATACAAAGAGAACTGCTTCCTGGTATTCAGCTTGGAAAGTTATATTGTTAGGGGCCAGTTAAATGTGCTCAGCAAAGAGAAATCCAACAAACCCCAAAATAAAGAAAATACCCTGATCGTGTCTGCTGTATCTGTAGTTTGAAAACAGTCCTTCCCAAGGCATACATATCACTGGATCTCCTTACAGATCCTTTCAGAACTCTGCTCTCAACACAACAGACAGGACTGCTGCTTCCAATTTAAAAGCCCACCATGCTCTGTATTCACTGGTGTTCTTGGCCTCCTGCCAATTTACTTCCTGCTTCCCTAAGCTTTCCCACAGATTCCCTTGGACTCAATGTCTATGGTTTTTAACTCATACAAGCAAGGCAGTCAGGTCTAGGTATAAAGAATGACCAACTATTGAGAAAAGACTTTATCTATCTGAATGTCCAGAAAATAGTTTTAAACCACCCTGCCCCTTCATCACATGATCACTTAACACTCTTGTTCATTTGTTTTTCTTTTATTTCCTTTTCTTATCCCTCTTTGCAGGCTTCTACTCTCCCATATGTAGGTGCACACCTCATCAGACACAAACTGTCTGTTCACCATGCTGCTAGTGCAGAATAATCAATGACTTAAAGAAGCATGAACTGAAAAGCTAATATTCTGCAGGTTGTAGAATGGTAAGGGCAAGCTACTGGAAGCCATATTCTGCAGGCTGGCCTCAGACTCCATTCAATGCTTTAAGTTCAGCATGACTTGAGAATGACTGACTCACATTTATATTTGCTCAACAGCTGAGGACAGCATTTGCTTGTGGCTTGAACAAAGTGTTTCTGTGGGCTGTAGTGTGGCAAATACCTAAAGGGTTGCACTTGGGGCAGCGAAACTGTGAGTGGTATTGCCTGAAGCAGGCATAATTTCTGGCATTTCCAAGAACTTGCAACCACTGACATGGTTCTAGAGGCTGGAATGCCTGCTCATCTCTGTAGCTGCCAGTCTCTTCTAGCCAGCATGAGTGGGGGATGCAGGGCCATGAGCCAAGTGCCTCCATGCTCCCTTTTCAAGGTCAAGGCTTGGGAGTCAGGCAAGCCCTAATACTTATCTCTGAGTGTAAGGAGTCCCATTTTATTAGCAGAACATATAGGAGAGGATCCTTGCGATCCACACGGAATGTGCACAATGAAGCCCTTCAGTGGATAAGCTACACCACCCCAATGGGTGAACTCCATGTTAAATGGATGTACCCTCTAAACGTGGTAAGACAACACACAAGTAAAAATGGTGGTGTGTAACTGTTACTCTTGTTTCCATTGTTGGCGCCACCCTCATGTTGTATAGGATTTCTGTCCTCTGCAAAGTCTGTCCACTTTCATTACTCTAGTTGCTGTCATACTGCCTTGCATAGAACAACTAGTCCTGCAGAGTCTTACATTCCTTTCAGTTAGTGCTCGAACAGTTCCCCTTTACAACTATGTATTTCGCTGTGTATATAGTATGTAGGTACAGCTAAAATTAAAACTCCCAGCTTTTTCCAGGGAGAGGATGGAGGAAATATGTCCCTTGAATTATGAAGATTCTGTTATATGGGCACTTCTGCCTCACTCTCCTATCTGGTATCAGATTACAAGTCTGCAGGCAACTTCATCTGACATAAAAGGAATAGACATAGTATGGCATAGTAGAGAGGTTTGGAGCCCTTCTGTGTAAAACAAAAGACTTGCTTAAGCAATATAAAGCATGCATCTCAGCCCCAAGACCTAAACTGTCCTCAGTACCTCTCGTCTGAGATCTTTCATTGTAAGTGTAGAGGTAGGATGACCATATTTCCCTAGGCCAAATACAGGACCTCCTACGACAGGGTGTGGGTGGGAGAGGAAGGCAGCTCCTTGACTGCCCCAAGCCATGGGGTGCCAGAATGGGGATGCCACCCTGCGGCAGAGCTCCCTGATTGCCCCATACATCTGGGCACTGGGAATGGGACTGTCATCCTGCGGGAGAACTCCCTGGCTGCAGGGGCTCCCTTGCTGTAGAGGCAACTGCCCCATGGAGGGGAGATGGGGATGTCCCTGGCTAAATGGGAGGCTGTCCTGCGGTGGGGTTTGGGCTACCTCCCTTTTGTGGTCTCCCCAGTTGCAGGGGCAGCTGTCCCATGGAGGGACTGCCTAGCACTGCTGGGGCACGAGGTCCCCCTTAAAATCTTAGAGATGAGGAGAGAAAACTCACTACCCTACCCACCCACCCAACGTACCTTGCCTTTCCTCTGTGGCAGGGCCACTGGCTCCCTCTTCTGCTACTGCCTGTATTGACTGGTCAGTACGTGTTGCACATGCTGTCTGGCCAGCTCTTGATTGATTTTACCTGCAGCAATGACTTAGGGGAAGGGCACCTCAGCAGGGGGTGTGAATGTATGGGGCAATTAGCTTTTTTGTTTAAAAAAAGGTAGGATACCTGCCTAAAGTATGGGACTGTCCCAGTGAAAATGGGACGGATGGCCACGTTGCGTAGAGGGAGAGACATGCTGTTTCAAGAACTGACCATCTTAGAAAGTGGTTGCATATGCAGCTCTCTATGGCTACATCTACACTACAGAGATCTTTTGGAACAAGCCCTTCTGGAAGAGCTCTTCCAGAAGAACTTTGTTCAAAAGAGTTTGTCCACACACAAAATAACAGATCAAAAGAGTGATCTGCTCTTTCAAAAGACAGCATCCACACAGGCCCCGGTCTGTTGAAAGAACAGGCCAGGGACTGAAAAATCAGGTAGTATATAGACTTCTCTTTCAAAAAACAGCTCTGCAGAGTGTCAACACACATTTTCTTTCAAAAGAAGCTTTTGAAGGAAGGCCATCTTCCTGAAACGGGAGTGGAAGAACGCATTTGAAAGGAGTGTCGCATTCTTTCGATTTCGTTTCAAAAGAGCGCTTTGTGTGCATAGACAATCCACGGGATCTTTTGAAAGAGCCACCTTCTTTTGAAAAATCTTTTGAAAGAACTTGCTAGTGTAGAGGCAGTCTGTGTTGTGAGCCTCATTCCCACAATATATATGCTACCTGTATGTCCTTGATAATGGCATATGTGGTGCAGCTGTGTGGTCTATGGGTCGTAGGTTAAGAACAATTGATCAAGACTATCTAACCATGGTATCTAAATTAAATACTAAGGCATTTAGGGTGGATAAATCATCTACCACTGTTGTACAGCACAATGGAAACTGACAGATGAGATTTTTCGTTGCCTCCAGAGTAGCCTTAGATAGAACAGCTTATGAACAAAAGGAAAAAAAAAAAGCAAGCTGCATGACATTGCAGAGTATTCTGCTAATAGACCACTCGGTCAGCTTGCATAATGCGTAACTTTTAAATTACTGTCTGTAGATTAATGTGTGGCTGTATAAAATGTATTTTCTCCAAGTAACAGTTTTTACAATTGCTGTTTAAGATTTTGCATTGGGACTGAGATGCTGTTCCACTATATTTTTACTGAAATGTGTTTTTGAATATAAATATGAATAACTGAAATGTGCTTTATGCAACTTGGGTCATGTAATGTATCCTTGGAGAGCTTGTAATCACTTTAATATATATATTCTATTTGTGTGCATGTAACATTCTTGTACATTAAATTAGAATTATGAAGTGTAAGCTGACATATCTATCTAGAAGTGCTAATGAAAGCTATTAGCAGTACTCAAGGAACTTAATGGCCCAGTGCTCAGTGATCCAGCCTGGATTATGGTTGTTCTTACAAAGACACGTGATCATGCCATCTAGTGTTTGAATCTGTCTTGAAGTTTATACTTTTCCACAGGGGGTGTGTGGTGGGAGGGAGAGAATTGAACACAGACTTTCTGTCCTGGTGAAATTCTGTATAAAACACTGTGGTGGTCTTCAGCTGGATTCACAGACTGCTCCCAACCTGAAGAGGATACATGGAAAGACCTTGAAACAAAAAACTCTAATGGGGTGGAGGTAAAGTGCTAGACCCAGGTCAGAAAAAAGACCAGCTCTGTCTTGGAAAAGATTTCACCTAAAATAAAAACTAGAGTGAAAAATTGAGATTTGTAATGACTTTTCTTAGGGTGTTACACTTAAGTGGCATATTTTGTTTTATTTTAGCGTAGTAACTTACTGTTACATCTGTCGTAACTGTCTGTTACGACTTGCAGCCACTTAAATCTTAGTAAAATCACTTTTATTATCCAACCCAGTGTAAATATTTGTTACATGGCAGGGTGTGGAGGGTGAGGACAACAGCTGTGCATATCTCTTTTTCATTGATAAAGGGGGTGAACACCTTATGAGCTCACTCTGTGTAAACTTTATGCATAGCGGGATGGGTTTATTTGGGGTTTTGGTTCTACTGGGGTTGAGCACCTGGGTGCTGTTTGTATGGGTGAACTTTCTCAGAGTTAAGGTGCTCTCAGTGTCTGTGTTACTTTGTTGGGGGCTGTCACCATAACTCTGTGCCTTTGTTGGTTAAAAAAACAAAAAAAAAGAGAATTTCTGTGTCAGCAGGACAGGGTTTTGGGGCACACAGAGGGCACGTAGCTAGGCTCAGTGGTGTGATCTGCATATCAGATGACAGCTTCAAGGAGATCTCTGTGACCCAACTCATCACAGAGACAATCTGCAGGACACCCTTGTTTTGTTGTTAATGCTAATTTACACCACACCATTCCTTTAAGAAAATAAGAAATACAATCATCAGAGGGGATGGGATTTTAATTGGAGTGGGTAACTAACAAGTCTGTTTAATTTTGAAAGTAGTAAAGGGGATTAAGTTCTGGCAACTCTCTCAAGAATGTGGCTATAACGTTCTGTCTTAGTTATTTCACAGAACACTAGAACTGGAAGGGACTTAGAGAGGTCATTGAGTCCAGTCCCTGCCCTCTCAGCAGGACCAAGCACCATCTAGACCATCCCTGATAGGTGTTTATCTAACCTGCTGTAAAATATCTCTAGTGATGGAGATTCCACAACTTCCCTACGTAATTTATACCAGTGTGTAACCACCCTTATAGTTAGGAAGTTTTTCCTAATGTCCAACCTAGACATCCCTTGCTGCAGTTTAAGCCCATTGCTCCTTGTCCTCTCCTCAGAGACCAAGGAGAACATTTTTCTCCGTCCTCCTTGAAACACTCTTGGAGGTACTAGGAAACTGCTCTCATGTCTGCTCCAAGTCGTTGTCATCTTTTTTTTTAAAAACTAAACAAGCTCAATTCTTTCCATCTTCTCTCATAGCTCATGTTCTCTAGACCTTTAATCGTTCTTGTTGTGCTTCTGTGGACCTTCTCCAATTTCTTCACATCTTTCTTGAAATGTGCCCAGAACTGTACACAATACTCCATCTGAGGTCTAATGAATGCCGAGTAGAGCAGAAGAATGACTTCTCCTGTTAATGCATCCCAGAATCTTGTTTGCTTTTTTTTTGCAACAGCATCACTCTGTTGATCATATTTAGCTTGTGGTCCACTATGACCCCTAAAGCCCTTTCTGCAGTACTCTGTCCTAGACAGTTGCTTCCGATTCTGTATGTATGAAGCTGACTGTTCCTTCCTAAGTGGAGTATTTTGCATTTGTCCTTATTGAACTTCATCTTGTTTACCTCAGATCATTCCTTCAGTTTGTCCAGATCATTTTGAATTCTGATCCTATCCTCCAAAGCAGCTGCAACCCCTTCCAGCTTGGTATCATCTGCAGACTTAATCAGCATATCCTCTACGTCAGTATCTGAATTGTTGATGAAGACATTAAATAGAACCGGTCCCAAAACAGATCCCTGGGGAACCTCACTTGTTATGCCCTTCCAGAATCACTGCAAACCATTAATAACTACTCTCTGAGAGCAGTTATGCACCCAGCTTATACTGTCCCCATCTAAGTTGTATTTGCATAGTTTATTGATAAGAACATCATGTGAGACCGTGTCAAATGCCTTACTAGAGTCTAGGTATCCCACATCCACCGCTTCTCCCTTATCTGCAAAACTTATCCTGTCAAAAAAGCTATCAGGTTGCTCTGACATAATTTGTTCTTCACAAATCCATGCTGGCTGTTACTTGTCACCTTTATTTCCTTTCAGATGTTTGCAGATGAATTCCTTAATTGTTTGCTCCACTATCTTTCCCAGCACAGAAGTTAAACTGACTGGTCTGTAGTTTCCTGGGTTCTTCTTTTTTCTCTTTTTATAGATGGGCACTATATTTGCCCTTTTCCAGTCTTTTGGAATCTCTCCCGACTTCCTGGACTCTTCAAAGATGGTAGGTAAAGTCTCAGAAGCCTCCTCTATCAGCTCCTTAAATATTCTCTGATGCATTTCATCAGGCCCTGGTGAGTTGCAGACATCTAGTTTTTCTAGGTAATTTTTAACTTGTTCTTTTCTTATTTTATCCTCCAAACCTACCCACTTCCCACTAGCATACATAATGTTACGCATTTCTTCATCGGCCTTCTTGGTGAAGACCAAAACAAAGAAGTCCTTAAGTAGCTCTGCCATTGCCAAGTTTCCTGATATTGTTTCTCCCTCTTCACTGAGTGGTGGGCCTGTCCTGTTCTTGGTCTTCCTCTTGCTTCTAATATATTTATAAAATGACTTGTTGTTGCCCTTTATGTCTCTAGCTAGTCTGAGCTCGTTTTGTGTCTTGGCCTTTCTAATCATGCCCCTGCCTAAATGTATTATTTGCTAAAATTCATCTTTTGTAATTTCTCATAATTTCCACTTGTTGTATGACTTGTTTTTGATTTTGAGATCCTGCAAGATCTCCTGGCTAAGCAAAGGCGGTCTTTTGCCATACTTTCTATCTTTCCTATGCAGCGGTATAGCTTGCTTCTGGGCCCTTAATAATGTCCCTTTTAAAAAAACTGCCAACTCTCTTCAGTTGTTTTTTCTCTTAGTCTTGCTTCCCATGGGACCTTAGCTACCAGTGACTGAGTTTACCAAACTTTGCTTTCCTGAAATCCATTGTCTCTATTTTGCTGTTCTCCCTTTCACTATTTCTTAGAATCATGAACTCCTGTGATTTCATGGTCACTTTCTCCCAAGCTACTCTCCACTTTCAAATTCTCAGCAAGTTCCTCCCTATTTGTTAAAATCAAATCTAGAATGCCTTCCCGCCAGTAGCTTTTTCTACCTTCTGAAATAAAAAAAATTGTCATCCATGCAGTCTAAGAACTTTCTGGATAGTTCGTGCCTCGCTGTGTTAGCTTCACTATAGTCTGAAGTCCCCCATGACCACCAAATCCTGTGTGTTGGATGATTTGGGTAGTTGTTTAGAAAAAGCCTCATCCACCTCTTCTACCTGGCTTCGTGGTCTATAGTACACCCCCAGCATGACATTACCCTGTTTTTTACCCTTTTTAACCTAACCCAGACACTCTCAGTGCATCTGTCTCTTGCATCCATTTCCAACTACAGTCAAAGTGCACATTTTTAATACATATGGCAACACCTCCTCCCTGTGTACCCTGCCTGTCCTTCCTGAGTCAGTTGTATACTTTATTCCAATCACGTGTATTATCCCACCAAGTTTCTGTGATGCCAATTATGTCATAGTTGTGTTTGTTTATTAGGATTTCAAGTTCTTCCTGCTTCTTACTCATACTTCTTGCATTTGTATATAGATGTCTAAGGTACAGATTTGCTTTTCCCTCACAGTTCTGCCTTGTCCCTCTTTTTTTCCTCTGTTGTTGTTGCCCATGATCCCTCCCATTTCCAACCCACTCCCAGGTCTCCAGGTTTTTTACTTACCTGTGGGCCTTGGTCACCTGTCCCCGTCGAACCTAGTTTAAACCTCCCCTCACTGGGGGAGGGCTAGGTTGGTGGTTTGAGTACTGGCCTGCTAAACCCAGGCTTGTGAGCTCAGTCCTTGAGGGGGCTATTAAGGGATCTGGGGCAAATAGATTTAAAAAAAAACATATTGGAAGATACAGATAGGGTCCAGAGTTAGGTAGACAGATTGGGTCAAAAGAAATTTGATGAGGCTCAACAAGAAGTGGAGAGTCCTGCACTTAGGATGGAAAAATCCCAAGCACTGTTATAGGCTGGGGACCGACTGGCTAAGTAGCAGTGCAGCAGAAAAGGATCTGGGGATCATAGTGGATAAGAGGCTGGATATGCATCAACAATGTGCCCTTGTAGCCAAGAAGGCTAACAGCATATTGGGGTGCATTAGAAGAAGCATTTCCAGTAGATCTAGAGAAGTTATTATTCCCCTCTGCTTGGCGCTGGTGAGGCCACTTCTGGAGTATTGCATCCAGGTCTGGGCCCCCCCGTTATAGAAAGGATGTAGACACATTGTAGAGGGTTCAGCGGAGGGCAATGAAAATGATTAAGTGGCTAGAGCACATGACCTATGGGGAGAGGCTGAGAGATTTGTCCTTATTTAATTTCCAGAAGAGAAGAGTGAGGGGTGATTTGGTAGCAGCCTTCAGCTTTGTGAAAGGGGACTCTAACGAGGATGGAGAGAGACTGTTCTCAGATGGCAGAACAAGGAACAATGGTCTGAAGTTACAGTGGGAGAGGTGTAGGTTGGATATTAGGAAAAACCAATTTCACCAGGAGGGTAGTGAAGCACTGGAATGCATTACCTAGAGAGATAGTGGAATCTCCATCCTAGAGATTTTTAAGTCCCGGCTTGACATAGACCATGTCTGGGATGGTTTAGTTAGGGGGGTGATCCTGCTTTGGGCAAGGGACTGGACTATATGATCTCCTGAGGTCCTTTCCAGCCCTACAATGCTATGATTCTATGACTCATGAGGTTAGCCAGTCTTGAACTAAATACATTCTTCCCATTCCCCAAAAGGTGAATTCTACCCTGCTTAGCAGCCCTTCATGGAATAGCATCCTGTGATCAAGAAAGCCAAAGCGCTTCTGGTGACACCACCTTGGCAGCCAGACATTCACTTCCAGGATGCACCTGTCTCTGCCTGGGCCTGTACCTTTGACAGGAAGGATTGAGGAGAACACCACCTGCATTCCCAGTTCCTTCACCCATACTCCCAGAGCACTGTAGTCACACTTGATCTGCTCAAGGTTACACCTGGCAGTATCATTCGTGCAGACATGGATGTGTAGCACAGGGCAGTAGTCAGTAGGACAGATAATCTTCGACAATGCCTCTGTAACCTCTCTGATACAGGCTGCTAGCAGGCAGCATACCTCCTGGGATGACATGTGAGGGGAACAGATAGGTGCCTCTGTCACCCTCAAGAGAGTCTCTGACCACCACCACCTTATGTTTCTTACTCATGGTGGCAGCAGACCTACTAGCCTTGGGGTTACAAGGCTTCTCCGCTTCTGCCGTAGGTGGTGATTCCTTATCTCCTGTATCTCCCATATCCAGGATGGCATAATGGTTTCCGAGTACCATGGTGGGAGGATTGGGATCAGGAGTGGGGCACTGCCTGCTGCCAGAAATGACCAGCTGCCAGTGTCCCCACTTAGCCATCTCTAACTTCACTGATGGTGTTTCAGTTTTTTCTAGTGGGACAGCTATCTTAAACCTCATCTGTCTCCACCTGAATACTGTCCTGGAATTACGCATGAATTTAAATACTCCTAAGCCTAGCTATCTCATCTTGTAGCTCTACCACCTGCTTCCTGAGAAATCCCACTAGAAGACACCTTCTAGATTGGATAGTCTCCTCAACCTGGAGTTCAGTAGATGGGACAACATTTAGGGAGAGTGGAGGAGGTATTTTTATAATTGGAAGGGTCCTTTGACTTCAGTGGGCTTTGCATTGGCCTTTAGCAAGTGTATGAAAGCTTTTGGCATTGGGGAAAAGTGTACACTTTTATTGCACTACCACAAATCTCTTTAGGGCTGTTACTGCTGCCTACTATTTGGATACAGGAACTTATTCCTTGACTACTTATAATAGGAATGTTAGTAATCCCTATAGTTAACGTTGCATAAGATAATCCATTCTAAGACCCTATTTTCAGTTGCTTGTAGGTTTCAGAAATCTTTTTTATTTTTAATCTATGCTTTCAAGGTTGGGTCTCAAATGGACAGTGAATTTTAAGCAAAACCAGCCAAGTCATTTTGGGAAACAGGTAGAAAGGTACAAAATTTCACAAGAAACTATTTCAAAAAAGTTCACAGCCCTGTGGCCAAATGACTAGATATAAATTTGACTGGGAAACAGCCCTCCATTGAAAAGCCACAGAGAGGTAGACATGTTAGGCTGTATCTTCACAAAACAAAAAAGCAGTCATGGAGCACTTTAAAGACTAACAAAATAATTTATCTGAAGAAGTGGGTCTGTCCCACAAAAGCTCAGCACCAAATAAATTATTTTGTTAGTCTTTAAAGTGCTCCATGACTGCTTTTTGGCTCCACTGAAAAGTACTTTAGTGTTACAGAGAACTGGATTTTTGTTCTGAAAGAGCTATGAAATCTTAATTATTGCAGTTGTGCAATAAAACTTCTGTAATATTCTTAAAGCACTCTCTAGCGATGGTCACAAGGACGGCAGTCTAGCTACACATTTATTCACAGCAGAGCACTCAGAACAGCCACTTCTACACTAGCAAGTACATCCGGAATTTCAGGCCCTCTTTTGAAGGAGAGCACAGAGCATCTACACACACATCGTGCTCTTTCGAAAGAAAAATGAAGGAATTTGCCTCAGCTTTCAAATTCAGTCTTCCTAACTTGAAATAGGAACACCCTCAACCCACCTTCCGAAACGCTCTTTCAAAAGAAAACATGTAGATGCTCCACAACCCACTCTTTTAAAAGAGCAGGTCTGCCATGGCACTGGCCAGCTGGGATGCGCAGATGTGCTGGCCAGTACCGGTGGGGTTCTATGGTTCATGCATCCAGCTGACCTAAAAGCTTCATGGACCCAGAAACCCCATATCAGGAAGCTGACAGCATGCAGGCAGCTGCCACTACATGCGCTTCTCCTGCATGGCCGTGCAAGCTCCCCCTGCAGTCTCCGGAGCATAATAGCAAGCAGCCAGAGACCTGAGGAGCCCCAGAGCCCCCCCACCAAGCATGCCCAGGGCTTGCAGGGGACCAGCCAGGGTCAAGAAAAGTGGGTCCTTCCCTGGACGGAGCCAGAGTTAAAAGGTCCTAAAAGCACCAGAATGTGGCAGCTTTCACCTGGCTGGCTGATGGACCAGGTCAGAAGTGAGGTGAAGGAGTTGTCAGGGCTATGCCCAAGCAAGGAACTCAACTGGGTGGCCAGGGGCAGGGCCCACATCTTGCCCATTTTACAAGGAGCTGCAGAGCCTCCTGGGGCCCAGGGATAGTTCCTCCCTGTCCGCTGTCCTGGACACTGCCACTGTGGAGTACCACCCAGGGGGCAACAAGGAGCTGGAACCTGGAGCCACTGGACACACCACACTGGGACCAGAGTCAGAGCCAGCTCTGGAGTGGTTCAGTGACAAAGGCAAGCTGCTCATCGACCTCCCCTTCTGCTTCTCCAGCCACGCCTCTGCCAGCCAGGCACCCCCTGACCTTGGCGGTACCCTCTCTGGTAAGTACCTGATGGGGCGCACACCCTGGATTACTGGGCAGGGGCTCCATACCTGCCAGAGGGCCCCCCACACCACCAGCGGACCCTGGCCGACCACAGCCCAACTGGATGTCGCCCTCAAGACATTATAACGGCCACCAATGGCACTGAGCATTCACTCCCATGGGTAGCACTGCGGCCTGCTCCCAGTGGGGGTGGGGTGGGCCAGACTTTTCAAGAGGGTCATCCCCAGGTGGCTGGGAACCCCCTGTACCTCCATGTTCCCCCAGGGCCATCCTGCCATCGGATGGGGTATGGGGACCTGATGGCCAGGGGGGTTGTGGGCAGTGGCCCACAGGGCAGAGGTTCTGGACTCACGACCCATCCTGCCTTTCTTTTCTATTCCCACAGCTGCACCATCAGAGGGCCAGGAGAGCCTCTCACCCTCAGTTGTGCCAGACAGCCCCCCAGAGGTGAGAGACAGAGACCGGGCAGCCGCAAAATCAGTACCAGGCAGCCCCACACCAGGAGAGGCCAGAGGTGGAGAGAGAACAATGGGCCTCACCGCCTCAGTCTGGCACCGGGTGGAGGTTGTGGAGTGGTGCTTCCTCCTGGAGGAAGCTGAGGCCACCTGGTGGTGGGCAGGCTATGGGGAGCTGATGGGGACCTTCAGGGTCATTGTGGGTACCTTCTGTGAACTCCTGGCCCGCTGCCCCTGCCCCTGCCAAACCCCCTGCTGGCCCGGCTCATGAGCCCCACGGAGGCAGCTGCCCAGCTCTATCTCGCCATCCTACAGGCCCTATCCCATCCCTGCCAGAGAATCTGAACCAGGGGTGGCCAGAGATCCTGGAGACATCATGGGTTGGGGCCCTCCCTGCCCTTCAATAAGCTCCCCTGCCTCCATGAGGTGCATCCATGTCTCCTTGCCCAATGTACATAGTTTCTCCCCTTTTGTGTGATATATGTAGTAATATGGCTCTGTTCATTGTGTTTTGGTAATAACTACACCGTTTGCATTAACATAATATGCTTTATTTTCTCCACATCCCTGTATGCCGTGTGTGTGTGTGTGTGTGTGTGTGTGTGTGTGTGTGTGTGGTGGTGATGGGAGGTATGTAGAGGGGAGAGGGGAGTGTGTGGGAGGGGGGGCCAGGGTGGTGATTAGTGGGGCCCCTGAGCGAAGGGCTCATGGAGAGCCTCCCGGGTGCAAACCCCAACCTGGTGGATCTGGCGGCTAGGTGCAATGACCAGCTGTTCATAGCCCAACCTGGACTTGGCCGCCAACCCCTGGATTAAGGATTAAGGACTACCCCTTACTCTCCACAATACTGTGGAGAGTGCAGCAGGCACCCAAAACTCGGGGTGTGCTCTGGAGGCCCACCTCCAGGCATTCCAGGAGACAGCACCACCAGCCCTTCATACACCCGAACATGCACTTGACCATGCTTCAGGCGTGGTTTAGCCAGGAGTTGAAGAGCTCCTGCCTGGGGTTGGGGTGTCCTGTATAGAGCCTCATGAGCCAGACTTGCAGGGAATAGGCGGCATCCGCCACTGTGCACAAGGGCACTGCGGTGTCCCCGACTGGGACTTCCCTTTGGGGGATGTAAGTCCCTGGCTCCATGCAGTGGCACAGCCAAGAGTTTCTAAACACCCATGCCGCAACCCAGGGGCTAGTCACTGGCAGAGCTCCAGGAAAGTCTGCCTCCGTATTCTAAAATTCTGGAGCTGCCTGTTGTCATCCCGCTCTCCTATCACCAGGTGCTCTATCCAGTCAGAGCTACTGGAGAACCCAGTGGTGTGCGGGGGTTCCATGGCCGTGCTGGAGGGGTGGTCCCCAGCAGGAGATGAAGGGCAGCCACCACTGCTGAGGATGACAGAGCAGCCACAAAGCTGTCAATGGCCAGAAGCAGCTCAAGCTGCTGCTGCTTGTCCATTGTGCCTTTTCTGCACAGGCATCTGCTGGGCTCGTGGCAGCTCTGCAGGCCTTGTGCTGTGCAGGGTGAGGCTTTTGGGAAGGGACCTTTTAAGGGGGTGAACAGCTGCAGGCCCGGAAGGACTTCACTGCCATGTGACCCAGTCTGCAATGTTTCCTGGCCCTTTCTTTCAAAAGGGCGCTTGGGACAGTGCAGACGCGCTCTTTCGAAAGAGCACCTCACCCTTCAAAAGGTGGATCGGAAGCGCCCGCCTCTGCTTGTGTGTGGATGCTGCATTTCAAAAGGTGATCTTTCGAACCATCAATTTCAAAAGAGCACCTTTCGAAATCACGTGCTAATGTAGATGTAGCTTAAGTGTGTTTTAAAGGGATGATCCAAAGTTCATTAAGTTGTAGGTGTCTTCTGTTGACGTCAGTGAGTGATTGCATTCAAGTGGGTGAAAATCTTCAACCATTTAAAAAAAACTAAACACAAAGTGATTGTTTGACCAAGTACAATTTTTAGTGAAAAATGGCTGCTTTCCATGGAAAACTTCATTTTTCTCAGCAAAAGTTTTCACAAGGAAAAATTTTCAAACTCATTTTAGTGTTGCTTCGAGTCTTGAATGACACAGGGCTTTGCAAGAGATGGGAGAAGAATTTGTATCTGATGAAAAAGTATGCACATATATCTACCCTTCAGTTCTAAGGCACAAAGGACAAACTTAAGTTTGCATATGCTTGTTTACTCCTGTAATTTTAGTGTTCTGCTTTAGTAGACAAGAGAAAACAAGGTTATGAATACAGTATTCTGTCAAAGAAACATGTCTCCATGCAGATGCTGTTATTTTATGGCATTACTGAAGACATTATTTTCAAAATAATAATAATAATAACAATAATAATAATTTGAAAAAGTAAATTAACAGTCTCTGAGATGAACAAAACAGTGACACTGTTCATTGCTGAACTACAATTTTTGGAAGCATCTAGGTATGTTGCATCTAAGTTCTAGTCGCTGTTGCATTATTAAAATCAATAAGTCCTGTAGCAACTTAAAGACTAACACGTTTAATATTTGGCTGTTCGCTGCGCTTGGCAATTCATGGGTAAGACTGACTTCTTCTGATTTACTTCAGGTTTTCAGCTTGCTACCTAATAAACAAATCCTTGTTTTTTGTGACATTGCAGACTAACAGACTGTTGCTTCATTAATATAACATGTTTATTACTAGTATTTTTGGAATACCCTGTTACACGCATAAATATCTCCTAGAACGGACCTTAGGAGGTCATCTAGTCCAGTCCCCGCCCCTCTTGGCAGGACCAAGCACCACCTCTGACATCTATTTGCCCCAGTCCCTAAATGGCATCCTCAAGGATTGAACTCACAAGTCTGAGTTTAGCAGGCCAATGCTCAAGCCACTGAGCTATCCCTCCCTGTGTTTTCAAGTTAAATGGTAAAGATGTGCACAAGTACTGTACTGCAACTCTGATTGTGGGATCAGACATTCAGAGCTATTCTTTATTTGTACCAACAAGGAACTGGGGGCGGGGGGAGCACAAAACAGTGTCTGTGTATGCTAAAGACACATGATAAAGTATCACCTGGGTTTCACAGTTAATGCTAAACTAACCTGGAATGTTGGGAATGTAATTTGCTGTTGACTATACACAGGAGGTGCTGTCACTGGGTGCAGAGTACAGCTGTGAAGAACATTTAAGATTCATAAAATTTTGATGGAATCTTGGACTGACTGGTTAAGGAAGATGTGCAATTTCACAGGACTTTGATATTAAAATCAATGGCTGTGCTTGAGTTTCAAGTAAAACTCTGACCGTGGACCTGCATGGACTAGAAACTAAAAAATGTTGGGCACACAACAACACATTTAAAGTTACACATAATCCTGCTGGGGTTCAGTTCAATACAGCATATAGTCAGTGCTTCTCCAATCTGTGACTGAACCCTGGATATCCTCCGTGTACTCCAAAAGTACTAGCTTCAAGTAGTGAGCAATGGCGAGGCAGGGGTTTTCAAAGGGCCAAACATCTGAGAGTGAAGTGGAGGAGATTTGTAGATGACCTATGCTCCATGCGGAGGAGGAGGAATAGTAAACGTCTGAAGCATCTTAATTAGATGAACAGACCAAATAAATCCTTGAAGTCAATGGACTTACACCAGAGATTATTTTAGTTTGTTCTCTCTCCTCCACCAGTCCCTATCTCCCAACCAGCCTAAACCAGTTAAAAATGGCAGCCAAAAGTTGTGCTGCTCCTTAACTCTATCCCCAATTTGTTGTATGACCACCCTATGTAACATATCCATATTTCCAAAAGAGTATCATGTAAATCCTGCCTCTGATAATCTAAAACAGAACATTTCTGTTATGTGTTGCTTGTATTCCTGTACATCCTTAGAATACAGTCGTTGTGGGGAGTTTTTCTGTAGCCTAGTGTATGCAGTATAATGCATGTAGGCAAAGACTGATATAAATGAGTTATAAATCAGTAGAATAGTGTAAAGCAATGATTAAGCCAAGACTCTCAATTTTCATGCTGTAAAGATTATTAACCTAATATACAAATATTAAAAGATGATGATAAAATTTTACCTGTGAAAGTGCAGTGGGTCAACTCATGACTTGTTCATAAGGTAGAATCTTTCTGCTGCGATCTGTACAAAGTAATTTTATAGCGTTTAGTGCCTTTAGTTTTTGTTCTGAAGACAATCATTAAGATTGCTCTTTAGTTTGTGGTGTGATGGCTTCCTTCTTCATAGTCCTGTGTTTTCAAAGATGCCCTTACTATCATGTTTTTGTTGTTGTTCAAGCTAATATTTTGGCTTTTGGAAGCATACCCAACAGGTGTGCTGCATTTACCCTAGGCCTGACAGATAACAGGCTAGTTCTTTATTTGAATGAAGCTACAGCACCTAGTGTGGTAAGAACAAGCAGAGGTGGTTGGCTGGTTTGGACTGGTCATCTGTTGTGCAGTTTTGGCAGGTTGATGCCTCATTTCTGTTGAAGCATTTAAGGAGCTCTGTTGAACTAAGTAAGGGGAACAATTACAGCAATCACATCTTTGCAAGGCAGGTTAAATTAAAGTTTATTAAGGTCTTTGAGGTACTTTGACAAATAATACTTTGAACACATTCAATCAGAAGATCTCAAAGCCTTTTACAAACTGAACATCCCTGCATGGTGTCTAAGACATATTTTCTCTATAAAGCTTTCCACTGCTAGAGCTGCTTCATATAGGCATAGTGGATTTTAATCCGTGCATACAATTGTATTGGTGTAAAAATTCCATCAACTTATTTTGTTTTCTGTAGCACAATAAACTATACAAATATAAGCATTTTAGGCCAATGTAACCAGATCTCAAAATTGAGGAGTTAGGTTGCTGCTTTAACTACAACAATATTGTTACAGTCGTGAAACTTTCTAACACAGACAGGCTCCTCTAGATTAGATGACTTGCCTAAGGTCACCCAGTGGATCAGTGGCACAGCTGGGAATAAAATCCAGTTCTCATGACTCCTACTCAGTGCTTTAAATATAACGAATGTGCCTTCTCCCACTCCCATAGTGTGTTGCATAACATATACTGCTGTGGGATGAAACAAGTACATTTTTCTCAAACATTCATTTGCATGCTCGAATTTTTATACTGGTACTTTACTGTTGTTCTGAGACTTCACTTTTACATTCAACTTCTCACCATTCAAGAATGTATGTACTTTAGTGCAAGCAGACTATAAAGCCAATGACAGACATTTTGAAAATCATTCCACCACAATCCTGCAGATGTATCACCTACTCATGTGATTACATCAGAGCTGAGAAAATTAAAAAGATTTGGGACTGGTCCACGCTTGGATGAGAGGTTCAGGGGAGTTCTCTAGGAGTTATTTGCCTGGCTGAAATGATGAATGACTGTCAGCAGGGTGTTAAGAAGAACTTCCATGTTGAAATGCAGCCTTCCAGATGAAAACATCAAGGGCCTCACAGCTTCACACTGGGCTTCCAGAGGAGTTAATCTGACTTTTGAAAAGCTCAGAACCACAGACTCTACTCCTTCACTCTCCTGCCTGTGATGCTGGAGTGGAGAGGAGAGAGATGTCTTAGTCAGGGGCCACATAATTTAGGGATTTGTGGGATTTTTTCCTCACTTTTATGTGGCCCCGACTGATTTTTTTTTAAATGAGGGTCAGTGGTCCCTGACCCCAAAAAGGTTCCCTGTCCCTGGCATATATAATTCAACATGAGTTATGGTGTTGCTATGCAGAGTTGAACAATTGTGTCCTCCCCTGTAGGTGGCTGCAGCCTAATGGTAGGTAAAGTGATTCTAATTAAGCTTATAAATTGATCTTTGGATCTTTCATTAGCTTACTCCATCCTGAAATGAAACCATTCTTTCTACATACATTTCATTGTCTGCCCCCCTCCCCTGCTTCATTTATTATTAGGGACAGTTGCATTAAAATAAACTTGAGTTTCTTAGGAAGTAATATTTCTGCTGATTATTTCTCCCCTTCGGTTTTAATTAATGATATGGGAAAGCCATACAAAAAGAAGGATCACTTGGGAGGTAGATGGGAAAGGTCTGATACACTGATACACATACGTTTGATACACCAAATATGGTGCAAACTACAGTGGGGAAAAATTGGTAGTACCTGTTGTAGACCAGTGGTCTAAGTCCAATTCATAAAGCACAAAGTACCCCTATCATACAACGCACCAACAAATACTAATTGGCTGTCTTTACTGAGACCTTGAATTCTAAATGCCTCCTTTGCCTAGAGAAAATCAAGATGGACTAAAGCATGTGTGCAAGTTCACCCAAGTAACTAATGTCTCAATTGACTAAACACCTCTGATGCCAGTGCTAACACTAACTCCCATCCAAAGCACGTTTACACAAGCTGGACACAGTAATTACTGCTAGGTCAATTGGAACAGCAGTCACAATTGTTAGAGCAGATACAAAATTTATATTTATGGCTATGGATATAAACATATATGTAGAGTTGCAGAGTTCCAGCAAAATCGTGGCCAGTGACTGAGCCAGGAACTGCAGTGATTAAAGCAGCAGTGTGTTGGACTGCCACTCCTAGGAGCAAGCACCCAGCTTGGGTAGCTGCTCTGGCAGTGCTGTACTGTCCCTAGCTCTGTCCAATGTAATGGTCATCAGGCTCATCCATGATTATTCTAGCACGTGCAAGCAGCTCGCATGCTCCCAGACAGGAGCTACACACCACTACACAAAAGGGACTCCTGTCCAGGAGCATGCGAACTGCTTACACACTCTAGTGGACAGGGCTGGTGGCAGTATAGCTGTGCCAGATGAGTTGTCCAAGCTGCGTGCTGGTGCTTGCAAGGGATGGCCCAAAATGCTGCTGTTTTCACACCTGTAGTTCCTGGTCTCACTTGTTGTTTCTAGAGGCGTGCTACTCCACTGATATCTGCTTTATATCCATAGATATCCACAGCTTCAGATATAGATTTTGTATCCATACAGGGCTTTAACCAAGGTGGCACAGATCTTGCATGTTTTTGTGCATGTGAGAGGGAAAAGTAGATGATCACAACTTTGTCCCTGGGCAAATCGTTGTTTGTAGTCTCAGACCCAAAATTTTGCATAACAATAGGCCTAATTATTTTGATTGTGAGAGTGGCTCGAAAGGCAGTATGGCAGTTTTAGTATAAGTGAACAGATATTTTGTCCACTGCAGTTAGAGGATAGTCTGAATGTATATTTAGCACACTGGAGAATTAGAATATAAGAATTTGTTGTATCAATTCTAGGCCCAGGATACTAAGTCACCCAAAGATCCAGGATATGGACTGTGGGTTCAGAATGTGAGTCCTCTGGCACAACAGGACTGTGTAATATGAGAACTTTCTTGTGCAAAAGAGAACATCTTACATGGGGAAGGAAGGCTGTTTGGTTCCCAAGTACATGATGGATCTTGAAAATAAATCAACAGGTTCTTCCTCTCTTCAGGGGGGAAGGACCAGAAAAAACAAACAAACACCATATGCATCAACTAATGCTGAGGGGGAGGACAACAAATGAAAAAAGACAGGAGCTAGGGTCATAACTGTATACTCTTAGATTCTTCTTCAAATGATTGTTCATGTGCATTCCAATGTAGGTGTGTGCACACGTGCACGCACAGTTGCCAGAAAATGTTTCCCTTAGCTGGTAGCCATAGGTCAGTGAGGTGCCTCCTGGAGTGGCGCCAATATAGGCGCCACCTAACCTACATCCTGCTCAGTTCCTTCTCACTGTGGAGTTGGTTGCTGGAACACCCCTTCATTCATGTGAGGAATCTTCTGAGCTGGTTTAGAGTTTATGTGTAAATAGTTATAATTAGGTGTTCATAATTTTAAATAATTTAAATAATTTAGATAGTTAATAGTTCTGTTGTTAGTAGTCATTCATCAGGCCCTGAGTAAGGAAGTCATTCCCTTTCTCAAGGTCTTGGTGCTGGGGCATGCCAGTGTTGCCAGGCTTTGAAAGTCTGCGTTGATTGTGGGAAGTGCATGCCAAAGAGTGACCGGCATTCAGCCTGCTTGAAGTGTCTGGGCAGGAGTCGGTAGCCTCATCTGTAAGTCCTTCAAGCCGAGGACCTTGAAAGACAGGGCTCAACGTCTCAAAATCTTATTGATGGAGACAGTTTTCCAGCCTGAGAAATCCCCGTTCACCAGGCCGAGCACGTCGTCCTTGGTGTGGAGTGTACCAGCACCAACCTTGGCCACAGCATCAATGAAAGAGAAGGGAGCCGAGTGCCATGGTGAAGGGCCAGCACCTCAGTCTCCCCACAGACATAAGTCTCCGTCTCCAGTGTTTCACAAAAAGAAAAGACACGATAGGCTGTTCTCCTGCAGTATTCAAGCACAGGGAGAACTCCCAGGCAGTTGCGGGAGAGATGTGCCACAGGCAGACCACGGAGGATCAAGCATCAGTGCCAGTCCAGAATTCGAGTCCTCGCTCCCTGCAGCTACTGTCAACTCCAGAAGCGTTCCGGGCAGCCCAGAGCCTCCTGCAAATCACAGCACCATTCTCACTGCTGAGGAGAAACACGTCCCTGAGATGGGTGTCAAGTTGTCCTCCATGGCAGGGCAAGCGCTCCACAATCGCATGTCCGCCTACACCTCCGGCTTCACCAGTGACTACACCTTTCATCCCAGTCTGGGCCTTTCATCAGTATTTTCAGAACCTATGGTCATGAGATTCATGAAGGGCTTGGAGAGTGTTAGGACACTGGTGCAGGACCCCTTACCATCTTGGTACCTCAATTTGGTTTGGGCCAAGTTTATGGACCCTCTTTTCAGTCTGCTTGCTTCCTGTCCCCTGCTGTTTCTAAGTTACAAAACAGCCTTTTTGGTGGCCATCATATCAGCCAGAAAGATGCCTCTGCTGTGGGCTCCTACGGTGGACCAATCCTATATAGTTTTCCACAAGGACAAGGTTAGACCGAGACCCCATCTGACCTTCTTGCAGAAGGTGACCTCCTCTTTCCATGTCAATCAGGATATTTCATTACCTGTCTTTTTTACCTTAACTCTCATATTATCCCAAGGGAGCAGAGTTTACATACCCTAGATGTTTGTAGAGCCTTGGCCTTTTACATAGACAGGACCAAGACATTCAGAAAGTTGCAGCAGCTCTTTGTAGCTGTAGCGGACAGGATGAAGGGCCTCCCAGTTTTGTCCCAGAGGATTTCCTCCTGGATAGTAGCTTGTATTAAGGAATGCTACAAGCTAGCAGGGGTTCCACCTCCTCCAATCAGAGCTCACTCTACATAGGCGCAGGTCTCTTCCGCAGCATTCCTAACTCATGTCCCTATTCAGGAAATCTGTCAAGTGGTCACCCGGTTTTCAGATCACACATTTTCAGCCCATTATGCTATTACGCAGCACTCTAGGGAGGATGCTGCGCTGCGTAGAGCTGTCCGACAGTCATTCTGGGGCTCCAGCCTCACCTCCTAACGTCAGCTTACATTCACCTACATTGGAAAGCACATAAACAATCGCTTGAAGAAGAAAAGATGGTTACTTACCTCTGTAACTGGTGTTCTCCAAGGTGAGTTCATGTCAATTCCAAAACCATCCCACCTTTCCCCACTGTTGGAGTAGCTGACAAGAAGGAACTGGGGGTGGGGGGTGGGTCGGGCAGTGTCTATATTGTGCGATAGGGGAAATTTTTTCCAGCAACTGGGCATGCGTGCACTTGCACACATCTACGTTGCAATGGACATGAACAACACATCTCGAAGAACACCAGTTACAGAGGTAAGTAACTGTCTTTTCTAGAGAAGAGCACTGAGCAGAAAACCATAAATTGAAGACCATTCTTTGAGAGAATTCAGGGAGCTGGTGGATGCAGCCACAAGAAATTCTGCACAAAGATGTGAGCATACAAATACACAAAATTGACCCCCCCAGTCATTATTTCAGGAAACTATCCTATCCCAACTCCTTCTTTTCTAGGAGGTTGACAGCAAGGTCCCACAAACTTCTGAGGCCTTAGATGAGGATATACGGGAGTGTGGTGGGAAAGAGAAAACTGAATGAACACTTAGAGGACCTAAACATTAGCATTGCCCACCACTTTCCATTCAAAGTGCCAGGCAAACTTCTTTTATCCTAAAAACGCACAGCACAAAAATTTAAGTAATTCAGAAAAAATGCAAAGTCTTGCCTGCCACTCAAGGGAAAAAGAACTAACATGGTTCACGTATTTTTTCCACATTGTTTAATGTACAGTCATTAAGTGCTTACATACCTGTAGAAGATGCCATTCTAGTCAGGTTGTTATGACTTAAAATACTAAACTAAATTATTGGGAAGAGCATACAGTCGGAGTGCTTGAAATCAGGTCTCAGGTCACACAAACAAAATGTAGGATTCAGATGCACACACTGAACTGTGGGTGGAAATAGAGTAAAATACCAAAGAACTTGAACTTAAAACTGGAGGTGATGAATAGACTAATTGCAAATGTGCTTAGTTGAGAGGGAAAAGAAAAGGAGAAACTAGAACTGTGAATATCAAGGATAGAGTGGAAGACAGAAATGGAGACTGTCCCTGTGTAGCAATGGTTGTTTCAGGAGATCTTGAGCAGGGAACTAACACCTGATTCTGTGCTCGATATAACAAAAGGAGAGGGGGAGAGCCATGCAGAGTAACTGAGCCAAAAAGACAGATGCCTGGTGAGTGATGTGACATTGCAGGAGGTAGAACCATAAGTGGAAGTGGGAAAATGAAAAGCCTCGCACATAAGGGACACTACTGAGTATGAGAGGTATGAGGGCTACGGAATCTTGAGAGCTGAAGTTGAGGGGTCGAGCTCTCTTGGGGGGAGATAGGGGATTGGGATGCAGGCTCTTGGAGGAAGTGTGGGTGCAGGCAGCATTCCCTGTGAGCTGAGGGCTTGTCTAGCTGCTCAGGAAAGATTCAGATGCTGTTCAGGTGAATAGCCACCCTGCACCCACAGCTAGGTTTTTATTTTGTTGTTTCTATTGGTGGTGCACATTCAAGTGCCTCGATGCATATGAAATGTTTTCCACAGATGGATGGAAAAACCCACACAGGGCTGGATGAGATTAGAGAGGACATTGTTCTGGGCCCCCACCTCCTTGCACTCCTCTGGCCTAGCTGCCTATGTTCTACCCCAGCCCTTCTGCCCCTTCAGGGTCAGCCTCTCACCCTGCCCCCCACTGCGCCCCCTAGCCTGGCTGTCCACGTCTTACCCCAGCTCCCTAGCACAGCCTGTCGCCCACACCTATTTCCTCCTCCCTGCTGCACCTCTCTGGGAAGGCTGACAATGTCCTACCAAAGACCTCCTCCCACCATAGCAGTAAGAGTTTGCAGATGTATGGTGAAAGATGCATCTTATACTTTTAAGTGCTGTCACATAATTTCAGACTGACAGGAGTTATTTTTCCCACCTTCATGTACTTATTTTTGTTCAAAATAAGGAGATGGGGAAGAGAAAAGTGTTTTTAAAAATTGTCAGATTTACTCTATAAACTTTAAGAATGATTATCATTCTTGTATTCAAATAACTACATTTGCTAAGTTGCAGAACAATTCCTATTACATAGACTACATAGATTACATAGGCAGCCTAATTAGATAATAGTATAGTATGTCTCCAAAAGATTATAGATCACAAATTAATATAAAAAGCCTGCATAATTATTGAGTTATCCAGTCCAGTCTTTTGGGTACACAAAATGGGTTTAAATAAACCGCTAATGTAATTACATGACAGTACAAATCAACATTTAAATGAAAAATCAATGAAACTGAAGGGTGGAACTACTTTGAAATATGTTTAGGTTTGACAAAGAACACTGAGATCTAAGGCCTCTGTAAAGATATGGGTGAAAACTTACCTCTGTGTACTTCACTGTGAAGTGCCAGATAATGCAGATCTTAAAGAAAGAGATTTTATTCAGACTGATGTTACTGGCAGTGTCCCTTCTTTGGCAACACAAGCAACAGTACAATAAACACCCACACTGAACACTTCAATGCCAGTTATGCTTGAATAGACCTGTACAATTTGGCTGTAGTACCTAGCCGGGGACTTACATTACCTATATCTTGTTCATGAGTTTGACACTCTTTAGGTACGTCTACACGGGGATGCTACATTGAAATAGCTTATTTCGATGTAGCGAAATCGAAATAAGCTATTTCGATGAATAGCGTCTACACGTCCTCTAGGGCTGGTGCCGTCGATGTTCAACGTTGGGCAGCACTACATCGAAGTAGGCGCTGCAGGGGAGCGTCTAGACACCAAAGCGGCCCACATCGAAATAAGGATGCCAGGAACAGCTGCAGACAGGGTCACAGGGCGGACTAGCACTTCCGGGGCAACAGCAAGCCGCTCTCTTAAAGGGCCCCTCCCAGACACACGCAGCCTGCACAGCACGCAGTCTGCAGAGCCACAAGCACGCACACCCCGTGGAAGCAGTATGGACCCCCAGCAGCAGCAGCAGCAGCAGCAGCCAGAGGTCCACACACCCGCCCCTGCAGGAGCAGTGCTTGCCCTACTTAGTGCCATGCAGGAAGCAGCTGATCATCTTTTATTTGTGGAAGAGGAGCTGCCCCCAGGGGATGAGGAAGCAGCCCCAGACCTTGCTGCCCTCTGACCCCCCCTTCCCCCCACCGGCCGCACACGCCGCCAGCTGTGGAGCTACCATACGAGCACGGACTGGTGGGAGCGGCTGGTGCTCGGCGATTGGGACAATGACCACTGGCTCCAGAATTTCCGGATGAGCTGGCAGACATTCCTGGAGCTCTGCCAGTGGCTCACCCCTGCCTTATGGCACCAGGACACCTCCATGCGACATGCCCTCACCGTCAAGAAATGGGTCGGCATCTGTGTCTGGAAGCTGGCCACTCCAGACAGCTACCGATCCGTAGGGCAGCAGTTCAGCGTGGGCAAGGCCAACGTTGGGGCTGTCCCCATGGAGGTAAGAGGACATGGTGGGGAGGGTCCTGGGGGGAGACCTGGGGGGGGGAGCCCTTGAGGGAGCCCGGGGGGGAGGGCCAGACACACCCTGCACACCCCTCACTGGTGCTGTCTCATGTCCTTCCCCTGCAGGTCGTCCGTGCAATCAGTGCCCTGTTCCTCCACAGGCTCGTGCGGCTTGGGGACCCAGATGCTGCCATCGTGGGGTTTGCCAGCCTGGGCTTCCCAAATTGCTTTGGGGCTCTGGATGGGACCCATATCCCCATCCGTGCCCCGGAGCACAGTGGAGGATGCTTCCTCAATAGGAAGGGATACCATTCAGTGGTCCTCCAGGCCTTGGTGGACAGCCGGGGCCGCTTCCTGGACATTTATGTTGGCTGGCCTGGCAGCACCCACGACGCCCGGGTGTTCAGAAATTCAGGCCTGTGCTGCTGGCTGGAGGCGGGGACCTACATCCCCCAGCGGGAGATCTCTGTGGGGGACACCACCATGCCCCTCTGCATCGTCGCAGACACGGCGTACCCCCTCCGGCCCTGGCTCATGCACCCTTACATGGGCCATGTCACAGCCAGCCAGGAGCGGTTCAACACGCGCTTGAACCATGCGCGCCAGGTGGTCGAGCGCTCTTTTGGCCACCTCAAAGGGCGCTGGAGGTGTCTCCTCACCTGCCTGGATGCAGGCCTCACCAACATCCCCCCAGGTTGTGGGCGCGTGCAGCGCACTCCACAACCTGGTGGAGAGCAAGGGAGAGGCCTTCTTTCAGGGCTGGGCTGTGGAGGCTGGCAGGGCCGACGTCCAGCCACCTGCTGCCCCCAGTCGTCAGGTCGACCCTGAGGGGATCCGGGTCTGGGAGGCCCTACGAGCCCATTTTGACCAGGCTGCGGGGTGAATGCTGGCAGGGCCAGCTGCTGGCGAGCCACCCACTGCACCCCCCATCCTCCACAACACTCCTTACCCTCATGACACAGACCACCCCACTTTTCTTTGAAATAAATGGAAATGTTGTTTCAAACCAAACAGTCAACCTCTTATTATTAACACAGAAAAAAAGGGGGGAACTATTTACATGGGGGGGCAGCTAGCAAAAGAGGGGTCCAACAAAAACTATTTACAAATGGGGGATATGTACAAAGAAGGGGTGGGCCACGTCTTTGGCCCCGCACCCTAATGTCCAGCGCCCGGTGTTGGAGGGCGCGACCCTCGCCTCAGCCGGAGCACTGGTCGAGGCTGGGTGGGGGCCAGGAGAACCAGCAAATATGGCTGGCTGGTGTCCGCAGGCCCATGGTCCCCCTCGGCGGCAGGCCCATGGTCCCTCTCGGTGGCAGGCCCCAGGGTGGCAGACGGGGGAGGGATGGCAGGAGGAGTGGCGGGTGGCGCGGTGGGCGGAGCAGCGGGCGGCGCAGTGGGGGGGCCAGGTGTTGCGCTATACGCTCAAAGGTGCGCATGAAGGCCCCCCAAGCCTCCTGGCACCAGGCCAGCACTCACTCTTGGAGCTCTAGCCGCCGCTTCTCCGCCCGCAGGCGCCGCTCCGACACCTCCAGCTGACGCGAGCAGCTGGGGGTCTGTGGCCGTCCGCAGGTGGCTCCTCCGTCGGCCTCGTCCTGGGGCTGGTCGGTGCTCCGCTGAGGGGCTCGCCTGCTGGGATGACCCCGGTGGGCTCTCTGGGACCATGGACACCTCGCCGGCACTCTCCGGGCCCTCCAATGGTGCAGCTGCAGAACGCAGGGGGGAAGAAGAGTGGAAACAGCCGTTAGTGTGGGCCCTGACCCGTGACCCTTGTCTCCCCACCCCTCTGCTGCTGGTTCCCCATCCCCGTCCCTGGGAGATGCTGCTGCTGCTGGGTGTCCCCCCCCCGCCCAGGTTCCGCTCCCCCCATGGTGCTGTCCTGCTGGGGGGCAGGGGCTGATGCACTCTTCTGAGGGACATGCCACTGCTGTCCTTGGGGCCATGGTCATCTGGGCATGTGAAGGGCCCTGGTCATGTCTCTTGTCCCTGCCCCTTAACCCCAGGGGTGTGCGCCGGGGGGGGTACCTACCTGACAGTCCGCTCCCACGGTCGGGGGACACCCACTGGGTGGACGCCCTGCTGAAGCTGCAGGATGGGAAGGCAATGCGGAGCCCCCTGTTGCTGGAGGAGTCCCCCTCCTCCTCCTCTGGCATCCCAGGGGTGGGCTCCTGAGGGGGCCCCTGGGGTGCAGGGCTCGCCTCCAGGGTGGATTCCGTCTCTGGGGCCTGCTGGGTCTTGTCGGCCAATGTGTCAGGAGTGGCTGGTGGGGAGGAGGTGTACCGGGGTCCCAGGATGGCCCTGAGCTTCCTGTAAAAGGGGCAAGAGGCGGGGGCTACCCCAGATCAGCTGGCCGCATCCCGGGCCCGGGCGTATCCCTGCCGCAGCTCCTTAACCTTACTCCTGACATGGTCAGGAGTGCGGGTGGGGTGACCCTGGGCAGCCAGGCCCTCGGCCAGCCAAGCGAATGCATCCGCGTTCTGCCTCTTGCTCCCCATTACCTGGAGCACCTCCTCCTTGCCCCAGAGCCCCAGCAGGTCCCGGATCTCGGCCTCCGTCCAGGAGGGGCCCCGCTGCCTCTTCCCCAGCTGGCTGCCAGCTTGGGAGCCCTGGCTCCCCTTGAGGGGGGTGCCCTGGGGCGCTTGGGGGGCTGGCTGGCTGCCATCGGTACGGGCTGTTGGGCTGTGGCTGCTGCAGGTGTGCAGGCTGAGCACGTGGGAGTGCTGCTGCCTGCACGCGCTCTCAGCTTCCTGCACAGGAACGCAGGGGGCGGGGAGCTTTAAGGGGCTGGTGCACGCGGCAACCATAGAGCTCAAGGGCTGGAGAGAGCGTCTCTCAACCCCTCAGCTGATGGCCGTCATGGTGGACCCCACTATTTCAATGTTGCGGGATGCGGATCGTCTACATGTGCCCTACTTCGACGTTCAACGTCGAAGTAGGGCGCTATTCCCATCTCCTGTTGGGGATAGCGACTTCGACGTCTCGCCGCCCTACGTCGATTTCAACTTTGAAATAGCGCTCGCCACATGTGGATGTGGCGGGCGCTATTTCTAAGTTGGCACGGCTACTTTGAAGTAGCCGGCTCATGTAGACGCGGCTTCTGTGTTGCTTGATCCTGCTGCTGCATTATCAGGAAGACACACATGATAAAATATAATGCAGTAGTTTGTGTGGGAACCAAAATTCCTCTCTGGAACTGGTTTAAGTCCTAAAATCAATACAACAAAGAAACTCTCATTCCCAGTTTTACCCCCAAATAAACTGTTTATATATACTTGATAGGCTAGAGGACAGGTCAACATTACTCTTGCTTTGAATCCCCTAATATTCTCCATCAGGAAAGGCAGAAATGAGAGAGGAGGGCTTTGTTTTAAAAGGTGGCTGGCTGTTTCTTCCTTCAGGCTCCTTTCCGTACAACTAACCTCAACCAGTCATCCTCCCACTTCTGGTTTCTTTCTTGCAATGATTCAGTTGCCTTTCATTGTCTGGAAGGTAGCCATGCCCAGGGGCTACTGGCTGTCCAAGCTGTGCACCCCTGCATAGCCTGACTCCTGTGTATAGAGTGGGGATAAGTATCCCCTCCTCTGAGGGGTGTGTGCAGAGCAACTATCCTGCCCGCTGCAACTCTGGTCCCCACTGAAGGCAGCCTCACCAGGACAGGAGATTGTCTCTGGCCTCAACTCCCAGACTTGTAGGCCACCTATGATGACTTGGAAGAGCACCTCCAATGAGAGCTGCTTCAGAAGGCAAGCTGAGCTCTCCTTCCCTTCCCCTTGGAAGCACAGGGAGTTTTAAATGGGGGAGCAACTAGTAACTTTCATTGTGGTGGTGTTGAAAATGCCCAGCAATTCAGGGTGCTACTGCTCCCTCTGACTTCACTCTTATGGGGAAAATTACTTGGCTCCTCTATCTTCCCATCCTGTGGATCTTCATTGGTGGGGCAGGTAGGGCTTCTTGGTCTAGGTTAGCTCCCCTATAAACTTCAGGGCATCAGGAATGAGTGAAGAGCCTGTGTAACTATAAGAATAGAGGTGTGGTGGGGATAAGGGGAAGATGGGGACCTTGACGCACAGCAATGATATAGGATGGAGGACACAAAATTAAGAGGCAGAGAACTGATATGGGCCTTGGAAGATGGTCACAGGTATCTAATTGGTTGGACGAATATAGGCACAGCTTCTGCTGGATGATTTGTGAAAGGTGAAACATGGGTTTTTTTGGAGGGCAGCTGATGCTGTTTGTGAAGTTGTCCAATTTACTTGCCTTTGTATAGGGAACTTTTTTTTATTCCCTTCAAAATTAACACTCATAAATAAATTCAAACTACTTAAATTGCACTAGACTTTATTTTATATCTGGTTTTTGTCTGTGTCAGAACTAGTCTGCAAACTTGTAACGTGGCTTATTGTATAGGTATAGTCTGTTACTGAACGCTATGTCAAGATGAGATCCTTACAGATAATTACAATACAACCCACTTACTATGTTTATTGAAACGAAAAGTCTGAGACTAGAATCAGTGCCATCAGACATCACACTAATTTGCATTGTACCTAATGAATAAAGAATTCTGCTTGCAAAACATGTAATTACTCAAAGGAAACAACAGACAGGAACAAAACTTCACAGGGCAAGTGCTTTCACACTTCGAATTCACTGTCGTAAGCTCTTTGAAGTCAGGAACTAGTTTGATAGGTCAGCACAGCATCTTGTGTGTTTGTTTGGAGTTCTATATAAACAAGTAAATTGCATAAGTAGTCATAATGTTGCATACTGTGCAGCATTGTCTCTATAGCATACTCCGGACTGCATAAAAGGGTGGGCAGGCCTTATTGTTAAAAACTCTGCTGCTGTTGAAGTCTGTGACAGAATTCCCACTGACTACAATATAAGAAATTTTTGGGTCTTATTAATATAGTTAGCGAAAACACAAGACAGAATGTTAAATTGGAAAGGCCATCTTTCATCTAGCTGCCTTTTGACTGACAGAGTTCTCAGGTTATGGTAAAGATTGAGTCATCCTGAGTTCCTGTTGTTACATATTTGTCCTCAAAGGATTCCCAATCTTTCTTCGAATAATTATCATAATCTTAAACCAGTTTAAGACGATTCCATTTCTGTGATAGATTCCTGTAATTGAGCCAGTCCTCTAACAGGACAGTGCTTAACACCTCAAAATTGTGTCTTTGAAAAGAAAAGTCATCATGAATATTTTATATACCACCCTGGCTACGTCTACACGTGCAGCCAACATCGAAATAGGCTATTTCGATGAATAACGTCTACACGTCCTCCAGGGCTGGCAACGTCGATGTTCAACTTCGACGTTGCTCAGCCCAACATCGAAATAGGCGCAGTGAGGGAACGTCTACACGTCAAAGTAGCACACATCGAAATAGGGATGCCAGGCACAGCTGCAGACAGGGTCAACGGGTGGACTAGCGCTTCCGGGGCAACAGCTAGCCGCTCCCTTAAAGGGCCCCTCCCACATACACTCAGCCTGCACAGCACGCGGTCTGAGGAGCCATATAGGCACACAGACCCCGAGCGCCGCAGTCATGGACCCCCAGCAGCAGCAGCAGCAGCAGCAGCTAGAGGTCCACCCAGCCCTCCCGGCAGGAGCAGGGCTTGCCCTGGCTCATGCCATGTTGGGGGCAGCTGAGCACCTTCTTGCCCCAGGGGAGGAGATGCCCCCAGGGCAGCAGGGCTCAGCCCCTACCCCTGCAGCACCCCGCTCCACCCCCCGCCTCACACGCCGGCAGCTGTGGAGCTACCCCACCAGCACCGACTGGTGGGAGCGGCTGGTGCTTGGGGAGTGGGACGACGACCACTGGCTCCGGAACTTCAGGATGACCCGCCAGACATTCCTGGAGCTCTGCCAGTGGCTCACCCCCGCACTCAGGCACCGGGACACTGCCATGCGGCGTGCCCTCCCTGTGGAGAAACGGGTCGGCATCGCTGTCTGGAAATTGGCCACTCTGGACACCTACCGATCCGTGGGGCAGCAGTTTGGTGTCGGAAAGGCCACCGTCGGGGCTGTCTTCATGGAGGTAAGAGAACCCACAGGGGGAGGCCAGGCCAGGGCAGGGGGGCCAGGGCAGGGCAGGGCAGGGCAGGGCAGGGCAGGGGGGCCAGAGCAGGGCAGAGCAGGGCAGGGCAGGCCAGGGCAGGGGGGCCAGAGCAGAGCAGGGCAGGGCAGGGCAGGGCAGGGCGGCCAGAGCAGGGCAGGCCAGGGCAGGGGGGCCAGGGCGGGGCAGGGCCACGCACACCCTGCTCACCCCTCATTGGGGCTGTCCCATGTGCTTTCTCTGCAGGTCGTGCGTGCCATCAACTCCATGCTCCTGCACAGGCTCGTGAGGCTGGGGGACCCACAGGCCACTGTCGCCGCCTTTGCCACCCTGGGCTTCCCCAACTGCTTCGGGGCTCTGGATGGGACTCACATCCCCATCCGTGCCCCGGACCACAGTGGCGGCCGATACCTCAATCGGAAGGGCTACCATTCAGTCGTCCTGCAGGCCTTGGTGGACAGCCGTGGACGGTTCCAGGACATTTACGTGGGCTGGCCTGGCAGCACCCACGACGCCCGGGTTTTCCGCAACTCGGGCCTGTGCCGCCGGCTGGAGGCGGGGACCTACATCCCCCAGCGGGAGATCCCTCTGGGGGACACCACCATGCCCTTCTGCATCCTCGCGGATGCGGCCTACCCCCTCCGGCCGTGGCTCATGCGCCCCTACACGGGCCACCTCTCCGCCAGCCAGGAGCGCTTCAACGAGCGCCTGAACCGTGCGCGCCAGGTGGTGGAGCGCTCATTCGGCCGCCTCAAGGGATGCTGGCGATGTCTCCTGACCCGCCTGGATGCCAGCCCCAACAACATCCCCCAGATTGTGGGTGCCTGCTGTGCCCTGCACAACCTCGTGGAGAACAAGGGGGAGAGCTTTCTTCAGGGCTGGGCCGCCGAGGCCGCCAGGGCACATGTGCAGCCACCTGCTGCCCCCAGTCGGCAGGTGGACCCAGAGGGGACCCGGGTCCGGGAGGCCCTGCAGGCCCACTTCGAACAACAGGCCGCGGGGTGAACTCTTGCCAGGCCCCCTACTGCCCGCCCCTTCCTCCCCGACACTCCTGCCCCAACGCCAACACCATGGAGCACCCCGCCACGCCCCCCCCCCCTTGTCCAGGAGAAATGACAGCACGAACTTGTGGGTGAACGTAAATGTTTTTTTTGTCTTAACGAATTTTTTTTTTTTTTTTTAAAAAATAAATATCTGACACAGAAACCAAAAAGAAGGAGGGACAAACGTTCAAGCAAATCAAGATGGGCACAAATAAAACAATACAACCACAAAGCAAATAAAAAAGTGTGCACCATCAACAAAAAAGCAAAGCAGGGAGGAGAATGGGGCGAACTATTTACAGAGGGGGGACGGGGCAAACAGGGACACCAAAATAAAGCAGTCCAACAAAAGTATGGGGGGGGGCCGTCCCGGGCCCCTCGCCCCTACAGCCCAGCAGTGGGCGTGCCCGGCTGGGAGCTCCGCCGGGCCTGCAGTCTGGTCCGCGGCTGGGTGGGAGCGGGCTCCACCGGAAGGTAGCGGCGCCGGCGAGTCTCGGGTGGCTCCAGGGGTCCCTCGGCACGGTGGCCCTTGCGGGGAGGTGGTGGGGCGACGGCGGACGGCCCGGCGATGGCTGGAGCAGCTGGTGGTGGGGCTGCAGGAGCGGGCATGGCGGGCGGTGGCTCGGCCGGCGCGGCATGGGGGGCCAGGTAGTCAACCAGCCGGTTGATGGTCTCCATATAGGCCCCCCATGCCTCCCTGCGCCAGGCCAGCGCCTGCTCCTGCAGCCGGAGGTGCTGCTCCGACACCTCCAGCTGCTGGCGGAGGATGGCCAGCAGCTGGGGGTCCATGGCCGCCGCCGGTAGCAGGCGCGGTTTCCGCCGTCTGGCCCTCTGCGGGGTCGGTCGTTCCTCGGCCGAGGGGCTGCCCTGGAGCGAGGGTCCCGGAGGGCTCTCCGGGACAACCGAGGCCTCGCCGGCGCTCTCTTCCGGTCCTTCGGATGGTGCAGGTGCAGGTGCAGGACCCAGGAGAGGAGGGGGGAAAGAAGAATGGAGACAGGCGTTAGTGTGGGCCCCGAGCCGTGGCCTCTGTCCCCGCCGCCCTGTGCTGCAGGTTCCCCATCCCCGTCCCCGGGAGATGCTGCTGTGATGGATAGGGTTCAGGGGTCCCCCTGCCCTGCACCCCATCCCCTGGTGGGAGCGACTCTCACTTCACCCCGCAGGGTCTGAGAGCAGGAGAGGTTTCTTAGGCCACAGATGGCCAGTTTCTGGCAGGAGTGACAGCACCAGCTGTCGGAAGAGACAGTCCTTCCAACCCGTCGTGGGGAGAAGACCCCAAGGGGGGCCCCTCTGGGATGCAGCTTTCCCCCTCCTCTGGCTGGCTGCCTACCAGCTCTCCCTTCCCCTAGCGTCTACCTGTGGCCCCCACCCTCGCCCCCCAATTCCAAGCCAGCTCGGCTCCTCCCTCCTGTTTGCTCAGGGCAGAGGTGTCACCTGCCAGCTGTAGCGCCAGGATCCTCCTTTGGCCCTGGGAGCTCCTCGGCTCTGGTGGCTCATATGTAGCCTGAGTCTCCCTTTGGCACTCCCCCCACTCCATCACATGCTGCTGCTGCGGGGTGTCCCACCCCCTCCGCCCGGGGGCCCCTCGAGGTTCCGCTCCCCCCTGGCCCGGGGATGGGGCATGGCACTGTCATGCAGGGTGGCGGGGGGCAGGGGCTGATGGCTGCAGTGCTGTGAGGGCCATGGCCCTAGTGTCCTTGGGGCCATGGCCATGTGAGTGTGTGGGGGGCCCTGGACACATCTCTGTTCCCCCCGCCCCTCAAGCCCCGGGGTGTCCACCAGAGAGGGGTACCTACCTGTGGGTCCGCTCCCACGGTCCGGAGATCCCCGGGGGTCGGAGGCCCTGCTGCTGCTCCGGGATGGCAGGAGGAGGATCTGCAGGCTGGATTCTGTGGAGGAGGAGCCCCCCCCCTCCTCCTCCTCCTCCTGCCGCGATGTCCCGGGGATGGCCTCCGGGGGGGGCCCCCAGGGTGCGGGGCTTGCCTCCGGGACGGACTCCGTCTGCAGGGCCTGCTCGGGCTCGTCAGTCGAGGTGTCAAGGGTGGCCGGAGGGGAGGAGGTGTGCCGGGGGCCCAGGATGTCCCTGAGCTCCCTGTAAAAGGGGCAAGTGACGGGGGCGGCCCCAGATCGGCTGGCCGCATCCCGGGCCCGGGCATAACCCTGCTGCAGCTCCTTGACCTTACTGCGGACGTGGTCAGGAGTGCGGGCAGGGTGACCCCGGGCAGCCAGGCCGTCGGCCAGCCGAGCGAACGCATCTGCGTTCCGCCTCTTGCTCCCCATTACCTGGAGCACCTCCTCCTCGCTCCAGAGCCCCAGCAGGTCCCGCATCTCGGCCTCCATCCAAGAGGGGCCCCGCTGCTGCTTCCCAGACTGCGTGGCCCTCTGGCTGCCCTGGCTGCTCTGGCTGCCCTTTGGGGGGGGTCCCCTGGGGGCGCTGGGGGGGCTGCTGGGCAGCCATGGCCGGTGTCAGGGGCTGAGGGCTGTGCAGGCTCACCGCGCGTGCAGGCAGGAGCCTGCACGTTGCCTCAGCCTCCTGCAGTCAGGGCGGGGGAGGGGACCTTTAAGGGGCCGCTCCACGCGGCCACCAGTGAGCTGAGGGGCTGGAGAGAGCGTCTCTTAACCCCCCAGCTGATGGCCGCCATGGAGGACCCGGCAATTTCGACGTTGCGGGACGCGGATCGTCTACACTGTTCCTACTTCGACGTTGAACGTCGAAGTAGGGCGCTATTCCTATCTCCTCATGAGGTTAGCGACTTCGACGTCTCGCCGCCTAACGTCGAAGTTAACTTCGAAATAGCGCCCGACGCGTGTAGACGTGACGGGCGGTATTTCGAAGTTGGTGCCGCTACTTCGAAGTAGCGTGCACGTGTATACGCAGCCCCTGAAGCTTTACTGAGGTTTTCTCCATTGCCAATCTTGGGTGATGGCTTTTGTTTAATAGAATTTTTTCTTACTGTAAATAATATCTGTATATAAAGATGTAAAAACGTCTTTAATAATAAAGTGCCAAAAAGAATTATATAGATGTACAATAACATTGCAAAATATCTAGGGCTACACACACAGGGAGTCTTCATCAAGTGTAAAATCTTAAAAAGATTAAGAAAAAAATCATAGATAAGCTGAATAAAATACACAGATGAATTTCTTGCTGTAACTTTATTACCTACACTGCCTTATTTTTAGAACAAGCATCATAAATTGAAACTGATGCCTCTTTGCCCTAATGGAAGGATTGTTTCAAATTTGTTAAAGGCTTTTCAAGTCTTTATATATGCCTTCCTACAAGCTGGAAGATAAAGGTTGATGACATACTTCTTAAACAGTGTTTCTCCCCACATTTTATGCACTTTTTAAATGGAAATTCACATGGCTGCTTGTAACAACTTCCACGTCTCCGTCTCTACATAATCTTCAATAGTTAGTGTCAGCATAAGTCCCCAGGTAGTGTTTGTTAGCCCTAGGCTAATCATGTAACAAAGGTATGTTGATACAACCATGCCATTCAATGTTGTGGAAAATTCGCCCCCTTGAGCAGCTCAGATATACTGTCCAGGGTAGAAAGTTCTTCACTGGCAGCAGGTCTTCTCCCATGGACATAATTATTGGTTCTTGCCGAGCTGGAGTACCTACACTGACCACAGTAGCCTTCCCATCCGTATAATAAGTGTCTTCACTTAATGCTTGAGTGACATATCAGCAACACTGTGCAAATACATAAGCCCTTGACAGATGCAGTTGAGGAAACAAACATTGTCTGGGAGCTGATGAGGGTGGGATGGGAACCAGTTGTAAAAATGTCCCTAATGAGATGTTAAAATTAAATAAAGACTGAGGTCCAAATTCTTGTATGCATTCCAGTTCTGTGTTGTGCTGCTGGCATAGTTTTATTGCAAGCTAAGTTTAACCAGCCCAGTGTAAGAAATATAGAATGAATGGGTCATACTGTCATAATAGTTAATCATCCCAAAGCACCCATTACCCGTCTCCACTAATCACTTAGCCAAATTCTGCTTTCAGTGGTGGGTGCAAATCCCAGGATATACTGATAATTCCTGAAACCAGGGTTGATGAAAGATAGCAAATATACAGACCTAAAAATCAATTAATTGAATAGGTGGGACCTCCTTGCTGACCTGGGAATGGCACAGGCGTGGAGGACTAGACCAGAAATTGAATCAGTTCAGAGAGTGCTGTAGGCAGGAGTGGCGAGTAGAGAGAAACTCCTGATGTGGCATGTGAAAAGGAATCACAGTGTTCTATGCCAGATGGAGCTGCCAGAATGAATGTTATAAACTAGAGGGCAAAAGGAAGGGGAAAAAAAAAGTAGATCTGAGAGATAAGGAAGGATCTGCTTGTGCTTGTGTAAACAAGAAGAAATGGCCAACTACAGCTTTGAATCCTGAGCTATCTACTTATTTCTAAACAATCAGATAGAGAGTAGCCTTCATAAAAAGGCCATTAGAGCAAAAAGGTACCGTGTTCCTCTAGCATATTTAGTCACCTATCATGTCATGTTTCACCAAACCATGTACTTACTAAAATTTTGCACTATCTGGACCCTTTGCACAAGTCTCCTGTTGAAATGTACATTTAAAAACAAAATAGCTAAAGCTGTATTCAGCTACTGGCAATGATTGCTGTCTATGATTCTCTTGTGAAATTCCAAGGAATTGTTTCTCAAGAATTAGGCAATTAAAAAGGGGTTAAAATATTCAGTGTTCATTTGAGAATTAGACTTCAGCATGCTGGCACTTCAGCTACTCCTTGCATCTAAATTTAAAAAAAATAATATGTTCTGTGTTTTAAACTATAAAATTTCAAGTAAGTCTACCATCTGCTATGAAAACAGGGCTGATGTCAGAAATGTTGGGGTTTTGTTGTTTTTGTGGAGTGGGGAATGAGAGAGAGAGTTACAACAACAAGAAGTCCTGCAGCATCTTATAGATTAACTGATATTTTGGAGCATAAGCTTTCGTGGGCTAAGAGCTGCTTTGTCAGGTGCAATATACAATGTACTACTGTTCAAAAGGATCTCATTGCCACCTTGGGCTTTCCCAGTCCTTAGTTTCTCTGTGGTCTCTCATTTGCATTCGGCTTGCAAGAGGATGAATGTAGACCGTGTTTTGTCAGGTATTTGTTCAAATGCTTAGCAGAGTGAAGCTTTAAGGATCCTTGACTGGAGCTCCTAGCCATCCTTGTAATACAAATGTTTTTGCTTTAACTTATCCTATAGCATTGAGCGTATACTTGCCTATAAACAAATACACTGGTAATGTAACAAAAGTATATTTTTGTAACACTCTTCTGCATCAGTTTTTAAAATCATTTTGTCTATTACAGAAATAATTTGAAAAGATCATATGATGTGCAGAAGATGTTTGACAGGTCGGTGCTACAAAATGCTGAGAATCAATGCTATTAATGGTTTCAATAAAGCATAACTTAATCTACATGTATAATATGGGAATTTGTTTTCACTATGCAGAAAGTAAACCCTGTCTTCGAATGACTGACCATGAATCACAAGGTGAATGCTTTCCCTGTGGTTTAAATTATTTGGGACAGGACAACTTAGGTAAAAGCCTTCAGGGAGTCTTCCTTTGTAACAAAGGGTACATTCAGAGTAACAATTTGCAGTCATTTTAATGAAACATGTACTTTTGTACCTGCATTTCAAAGAACAAAAAATATTTTATGAACAGAGTATATAGAGCATTTAAATGCTATCAGTTTGTTATAATAGATAGAATATATCAAACAGCAAAATGAATACCTGCTCAAAACCTGCAATTATGTTATTTTCAAGATTCATCAGATATGGAGGGTTTCTGCGCTCAATCAATGTGTGATAAAAACGACAGTTTAAAATGTTGCCTTTCATGCATTTTGTCAGTTATAACAATTCCTGACCAAGAAAAGCATCAGCTCCTCAGAGGCTTTTTAAAAATGGAAGCACCGTAGGACAATAATGAACTACAAAAATAATCCATATTTGAAAAGGCAGTTTTTTTGCATAGACATATTTCCATTGGATCATTGATCCTGTGCTCTGAAAGCTGTATAGATTCATGTTAAACTTTTCAGGGATTCAAGTACATGGAGGATACTTATCTATTCACTTTCCTAATTTGCACTCTTCCCTTTCTTACTGAATGTTTAAATTATTTCATGGATTAATAAGACTTTAAACATCACTACAAACATTATTGACTACCATTGATATTTCTAGAAAGTTGTAGTATGAAAAATGGCATTAAAATATGGCTGTAGGAACAAAAGAGTTCTGCATTGCTTAGGCAGGCAGAGCATACATATCAGCAGGTTACAATTTCTGAGTAGTAGTAATAATACTTAGATCTTACATAGTGCTTTTTATCAATAGATCTTGAAGTGTTTCACCATCTTTTAGTGCATTTATCCTTAAACAACACTGAAATATAGACATAATGTTATCCCTATTTCCACTGATGAGAGATAAGGCACAGAAGTGCTGAATGACTTGCCCAAAGTCACATAGGAGACCTAAGTTCAGTTCCCTGTTTCACCATAGACTTCCTAAATTCTGGGTTAGTGCCCTTTACAATACTGTCAGCTCTGAGGATTTAAAAAAACGAAAACAAAACAAGGTGCCCAACAATGAGCAACTTAAACTGAAATTTTAAATTACTCTTGAGCCTTTTTATTTGTCTTTTGGCATTTGAACCTACAAGGTTTGTATCAGAGGGGTAGCTGAGTTAGTCTGTGTCTTCAAAAGCAGCAAGAAGACCTGTGGCACCTAATAGACTAACAAATGTTTTGGAGCATAAGCTTTTGTCTTTGCACACGAGAGCAGCAGGACGTGGGTCTTTGCCCACGAAAGCTTATTCTCCAAAATATGTTAGTCTATAGCTGCGTCTACACGTGCACGCTACTTCGAAGTAGCGGCACCAACTTCGAAATAGCGCCCGTCGCGTCTACACACGTCGGGCGCTATTTCGAAGTTAACTTCGACGTTAGGCGGCGAGACGTCGAAGTCGCTAACCTCATGAGGAGATAGGAATAGCGCCCTACTTCAACGTTCAACGTCGAAGTAGGGACCGTGTAGACGATCCGCGTCCCGCAACGTCGAAATTGCTGGGTCCTCCATGGCGGCCATCAGCTGGGGGGTTGAGAGACGCTCTCTCTCCAGCCCCTGCGGGGCTCTATGGTCACCGTGGGCAGCAGCCTTTAGCCCAGGGCTTCTGGCTGCTTCTGCGGCAGCTGGGGATCTATGCTGCAGGCACAGGGTCTGCAACCAGTTGTCAGCTCTGTGTATCTTGTGTTGTTTAGTGCAACTGTGTCTGGGAGGGGCCCTTTAAGGGAGCGGCTGGCTGTTGAGTCCGCCCTGTGACCCTGTCTGCAGCTGTGCCTGGCATCCCTATTTCGATGTGTGCTACTTTGACGTGTAGACGTTCCCTCGCTGCGCCTATTTCGATGTTGGGCTGAGCAACGTCGAAGTTGAACATCGACGTTGCTGGCTCTGGAGGACGTGTAGACGTTATTCATCGAAATAGACTATTTCGATGTCGCAACGTCGAAATAAGCTATTTCGATGTTGGCTGCACGTGTAGACGTAGCCTATAAGTTGCCACAGGCCTTCTTGTTTCTTACAAGGTTTGTGATTTCCAACTTCTCATTGAAATCATGAAACATCTTGTTAAAAGAATGGAGAGTCATATGATTGCAGGAGCTAGGTTTTAAGAAAATACAAATAGGGCAACAATGCTGCAGAATACAAAGGGCCACTGTTACAGGGGGAGCCACTCTAGACTGGAACTCTCTAGTCCAGCAACATCTATAATCTGGGATGATTTAATTAGCTGGAGCACCACTTATCATGAGTATGTCCAAGTTTCCCATGGTCCCATAAAGTGTGTTTACAGCCACTGGTCTTGACTGTCTGTGTTTTGTGTAGTTATTTAGCTCTAATTTACCCCTAAATATCTTCTAAGAGCCCAGTAAGCAGTGGAAGTGTTGGTAATGCTGCTAGACAATGCTGCCTCTTGTGGTCTGGCAGGAGCCAATGACATAGCAAAGGATGACCGTGAGCAGATCATTGCGGATTATGTAATTCTGGGAAGGAAAATCAAGGAATATGGAACGCAAGTGGTGTTATTCATCCATCCTCCCTGTTGAAGGATGGAGTCCAGGTAAAGATCGTCGAATCATGGAAGTAAATGTGTGGTTTCACAGGTGGTGTTGGAGAAAAGGATTTGGTTTCTCCAACCATGGAATTCTGTTTTGAGAACAAGGATTGCTAGGAAGTGACGGGATCTACCTAACAAAGACAGGAAAGAGCATCTTTGCAGGCAGGCTTGCAAACCTAGTGAGGAGGTCTTTAAACTAGGTTCATTGGAAGATAGTGACACAATCCCTGAGGTAAGTGGGGAAGGAAGAAGGTACAACAAAGGAGGACCACTCGTGCAGAAGGAGAAGGTAAGCCAATCACCTTATTATCTAAGTTGTTTGTACAAAAATACAAGAAGCCTGGGAAACAAACAGGAAGAATTAGAGGCCCTGACACAGTCAGAGAAGTATAAGGTGATTGGAATAATGGAGATTTAGTGGGATGACTCACATAACTGGAGCACCATCATGGAAGGGTGGAGTGGCCACCCTACTACCCAGAAGGGGAGAAACCCTTCTGGCAGCCATTTTGTGTGGAGCCTGACCCCTCCCAGTCACCTGACTGTAAGTCAGGAGGCAGGGCCAGAGGTATAAAAGCCCATGCTGAAGACTCAGTTGGGACTGAGTCTCCAGAGGAACCTATACGATGGCTCTGTCTTCCCTGTCTGGCAGCTTGCGGACTCCAGTGGGGCCAGCCTCCAGGGGAGCCAGAGGATGGCTTTGGGCTCCCAGCCTGAGAAGTGGAGGACCGGCTGAGGCCTGGGTTGGGCCACCTGGGACCTTGCTGATCCTGATACCCTGGGGACCTCAGCGGAACCTGCTGCCTGTAACAGGAACCTGGAGGACCAACCAGAGTATCAGCCTTTGCCTGTACCCTGAGCCAGCCTGAGACAGTGGGCGTACCAGCCTCAGCCTGCATCCTGAGCAGCCTGAGGCCGCGGAACCCCTAGGTCACCCAGACCCCAGCCGGACCTGGAATCCTGTGAGCCCAAGAAGTTGGCAGGACATGGGGTATGTGCTGGGGGGTAACCGGGTGTGACTCAGGGGGTAAAGAGGACCGATAAAGGACCTCGGGTTGGCGCGTTGTCGTCTGGATTCCCTGCTGACCCACCCTGGACCGAGACATAGTGGAGTGGGCGGGCCCGTGTCCTTCTGCCACCCACTTGCCAGGTGGCAATCTCCCCAGCCTCTCTGCCAGCATGGGCGGAGTGTCTGTTTGTGTGTTGCCCCTCCTGAGCCAGGATTGGAGGCTTCCTGAACTGTTGTGTGCAGCCCTGCCCTGAGCTCAGGCCTGGGCTCTTTTTGGAAAACTTGAGGTAATCTCTCCAGTGACTGCCTCAAGGAAGGCTGAGGTTTCAAACTGTCACCTCTCACCCACCTGAGGCAAGGTGGGCAAAGGACTAGCAACTTGGGGGTTGTTGGGGTACCCATGGCAGTGGGGCAGAAGGGGCCACCCACTGACCCGGAAGGGGAGAGGCCTTCAGGGAGCCCCAAAGTTGCTACAAAGTTTATAAAATGTTCAGGAAGGACTGGCAGGGGAGAAAAGGAGGAGGAGTTGCACTCTGTGTGAGAGAGCAGTATGATTGCTCAGAACTATAGTGTGTGGAGGGAGAAAAGCCAGTTAGTTGAGTGTCCTTGGGTTAAGCTTAGAAGTGAAGGCAACAGAGGTGATGTTGTGTTTGGTGTCTGCTATAGGCCACCAGATCAGGTAGGTGAGGTAAATGAGGATTTCTTCAGACAGCTAAGAGAAACTTCCAGATCACAGGCCCTGTTCTCATGGGAGACTTCAACCACGAAGATATTTGCTGGGAGACCAATATAGCAGCACACAGACAATCCAGGAAGTTTTTGGAGAATTTTGGGGATAACCTCCTAGTACAAGTGCTGAAGAAACCAACCAGGGGTCATGCACAGTTTGACTTGGTGCTCACAAATAGGGAAGAAATTGTAGGAGAAATTGAAGTGGGTGGCAACTTGGGCTGCAGGGATCATGAGATCATAGATTTTAGGATTCTGACAAAAGGAAGAAAGGTGAGCAGTAAAATACAGACCCTTGATTTCAGAAGAGCAGACTTTGGCTCCCTGAGAGAACTGATGGACAGGATCCCCGGGGAAGCTAATATGAAGGGGAAAAGAGTTCAAGAGACCTGGCAGTGTTTTAAAGAAGTCTTACTGAAGGTACAGGAACAAACCATCCCAATATGCAATAACTGGCTCTGTGGACATGGGGAACTCAATGGATGTGATATGCCTTGACTTTAGCAAAGCTTTTGATACAGTCTCCCACAATATTCTTGCCCGTAATTTGAGGAAGTATGGATTGAATACGTGCACTGTAAGACGGATAGAAAGCTGGCTTGATGGACAGGCCCAGTGGGTAGTGGTCAATGGCTCAATGTCTGGTTGGCGGTCAGTTTCAAGAGGAGTGCCCCAAGGATCTGTCCTATGGCCAGTACTGGTCAACATCTGTATTAATGACCTGTCTGAGGGGATGGATTGCACCCTCAGCAAATTTGCAGATGACACTAAGCTAGTGGGTCAGGTAGATCCATTGGAGGGTATGGATAGGGTCCAGAGTGACCTACACAAATTGAAGGATGGGGCCAAAAGAAATTTGATGAGGTTCAACAAGGACAAGTGCAGAGTCCTGCACTTGGAACAGAAGTATCCCTAGCACTGTTACGACTGGCTAAGTAGCACTGCAGCAGAAAAAGACCTGGGGATTACACAATGGATGAGATGCTGATATGAGTCAGCAGTGTGTCTTGTAGCTAAGAAGGCAAATGGCATATTTGGGTGCATTAAGAAAATCCTTTCCAACAGGTCTAGAGAAGTTATTATTGCCCTCTACTCGGCACTGGTGAGGCCTTATCTTGAGTATTGCATCCAGTTCTGGGCCCCCAGTATTGAAAGGATGTGGACACACTTACCTTCAGCAGAGGGCAAGAAAAGTGATTAAGGGGCTGGAGAACATGACCTATAAGGAAAGGTTGAGAGATTTGGGCTTATTTAGTTTGCAGATGAGAAAGGAGAGGGGTGATTTGATAGCAGCCTTCATCTTCCTGAAAGGGGCTCTAAAGAGGGTGGAAAGATACTGTTCTGAGTAGTGACAGGTGGCAGAACAAGGGCAATGGTCTGAAGTTACAAAGGGAGAGGTGTAGGTTGGATATTAGGAAAATTTACTTCAATAGGGTAGTGGTAGATGTCATCATGTGGTGTGTCATGGACAAGATAGCCTGACGGAGCCCATCCCTCTTCAGGCTGTTGACCACAGCCAAAATTCCACAGTAACTTTGTGGCTTGCCTTGGTCCTGAACATGTGGCCGTTGAGCTTATCTTGAAGCCCCTCTGCCCTGGCAGGTGACTTCTACATGGAAGACATTCGCCCAGTGATGCCGTGTTAACACCACCCCCACACGTCGTTTAGCCGGCCAGCTGAGACCGTTGCCCGGGTTGTGGCACTTGGAGCCAGACGTGAGAGATAGGAGATGGATGAGGACCAGTGTTTCCATCCATCCTATGAATAGGATGCAGCTGCCAGAGAACAAGGGTACTACCTCTATCCAGAGCTCCCTACACCCCAGCTTCAAGTACTTAGGTGCCGTCGTGTCAGATGAGGGGTCCAGACCAGAAGTCCTCTCCAGAATGGCGCAAACAGCAGCAGTGCTTACAAAACTTAGACCCATCTGGAGGGACAAGAACGTCAGTCTGAGATCGAAAGTAAGATTGATGCGCTCACTGGTCATCTCAGTGTTCTTGTACGCTTGCAAAACGTGAACCCTTTCAGCAGAACTGCAGAAAAAGATCCAAAGCATGGAGATGAGATGCTATAGGAGGCTTTTGGGCATATCTTATATTGAGCATGTCACGAACGAAGAAGTACGACATAGGATTAGGCATGTCATTGGCCCACATGACGACCTGCCATGTCATCAGATCATCAGGCCTTTCAAAGACCATCTTGCAAGGCACAGTACCTGGTGGTAGAAGAAAAGGCAGGCAAAAGAAGAGATGGGAAGATAACATCAAAGAGTGGACAAACCTGAATGTGAGCGAGTCACAGAGAGCTGCACAGGACAGGATGAGGTGGAGTGAGTTGATCAGGAAGTCATCTGCGGTGCCCCAACGACCCTCAAAAGGGGTTATGGGATAGAGATGAGAGAGATGAGATGACTTCAACAGGAGGGTGGTGAAGCACTGCAGTGTGTTACTCAGAGAGGTTGTGTAATCTCTATTCCTAGATGTTAAGTCCCAGCTTGACATAGTCATGGCTAGGATGACTTAGTTGAGGTTGATCCTACTTTGGATAGAGGGCTTGGCTAGATGACTTCCTGAGGTCCCTTCCAGCCCTAAAATTTTATGATAGTATGGTTCTCTCATTTTGCACCAGTCAGGTTGCAAAGGTGCTGGACTGGACAGGTCCAAGCTGTAATAGGATGCCGTCGATTAGATTTTCAAAAATTGAATCTTAACTTGTACTATCAATTTTGCCATTCCTGCAAATGATGCAACTCTTCGATCAAAGATCAGACAGTTAAATGAGTAAGTCCCATCACTTTCACCCTCAGATCATTGCATCCTCAAAATTTTGCCCATTGTTAATTTCACCTGTGTGTTTGAAGTCTCAACATTCAAAAAAAAACAAAAAAAAGTTCAAAAACAGATTCCAAAAAAAACCCCCTTCAGAGCTGCAATTCATTTGCAAGTTTGACACCATCTACCAAGGATTGAACAGACACTGGGAATGGCAAGCCAGTTACAAAAGGAGTTTCTCTGCTCTTAATGTTCACACCTTCACATTAGCTACTGGTAATGGACCACATGCTCCTTGACTGAATTGACCTGATTTCTCCTCTCTTGATGTTCACAGCTCCAAATTAACTGCTGATAATGAGCCACATCCTCCATGATTGAACAGACTTTGTCAACTCTGGCCCTCCTCTTGACTTGTACTCCCTCCTTTTCATAAGCCCATGTATTTAAACACTCCTCTGGAACCTCCTACTCATGCTTCTGAGGAAGTGGATCTTTACCCATGAAAGCTTATACTCCAGAATATCTGTGCATTAACAGGTGTGTTGTGAACAAGACAAGTCATTCTTCTGCTCTACTCTGTTCTGGTTAGGCCTCAGCTGGAGTATTGTGTCCAGTTCTGGGCACCACAGTTCAAGAAATATGTGGAGAAATTGGAGAGGGTTCAGAAAAGAGCGACAAGATTGATTAAAGGTCCAGAGAATGTGACCTATGAAGAAAGGCTGAAAAGAATTGGGCTTGTTTAGTTTGGAAAAGAGCAGATTGAGGGGAGACATGATCGTGGTTTTCAGGTATCTAAAAAGGGCTACGTCTACACGTGCAGCCAACATCGAAATAGTCTATTTCGATGAATAACGTCTACACGTCCTCCAGGGCCAGCAACGTCGATGTTCAACTTCGACGTTGCTCAGCCCAACATCGAAATAGGCGCAGCGAGGGAACATCTACACGTCAAAGTAGCACACATCGAAATAGGGATGCCAGGCACAGCTGCAGACAGGGTCACAGGGCGGACTCAACAGGAAGCCGCTCCCTTAAAGGGCCCCTCCCAGACACAGTTGCACTAAACAACACAAGATACACAGAGCTAACAACTGGTTGCAGACCCTGTGCCTTCAGCATAGATCCCCAGCTGCCGCAGCAGCAGCCAGAAGCCCTGGGCTAAGAGCTGCTGCCCACGGTGACCATAGAGCCCCACAGGGGCTGGAGAGAGAGCATCTCTCAACCCCCCAGCTGATGGCCGCCATGGAGGACCCAGCAATTTCGACGTTGCGGGACGCGGATCATCTACACGGTCCCTACTTCGACGTTGAACGTTGAAGTAGGGCGCTATTCCTATCTCCTCATGAGGTTAGCGACTTCGACGTCTCGCCGCCTAACGTCGAAGTTGGTGCCGCTACTTCGAAGTAGCGTGCACGTGTAGACGCAGCTAAGGTGTCATAAGGAGGAGAGATATCAGAGGGGTAGCCGTGTTAGTCTGGATCTGTAGCAGCACCGAAGGGTCCTGTGGCACCTTATAGACTAACAGAAAAGTTTAGAGCATGAGCTTTCGTGAGTTAACTCACTTCTTCAGATGCTGGTCCTGGAAATCTGCAAGGCCAGGTATAAATAGGCCAGAGCAAGGCTGGGGATAACGAGGTTAGCTCAGTCAGGCAGGCTGAGTTTTATTGTCATCAGTAGATCTGGAGGTGTGAACTCCAAGAGAGGGGAAGCTGCTTTTGTATTTAGCCAGCCATTCACAGTCTTTGTTTAATCCTGAGCTGAAGGTATTGAATTTGCAGATGAATTGTAGCTCAGCAATTTCTCTTTGGAGTCTGTTCTTGAAATTTCTTTGCTGCAGGATAGCTACTTTTAAATCTGCTACTGTGTGTCCTGGGAGATTGAAGTGCTCTCCTATGGGTTTTTGTATATTGCCATTTCTGATGTCTGATTTGTGTGCATTTATTCTTTTACGTAGAGACTGTCCAGTTTGTCCGATGTATATGGCAGAGGGGCATTGCTGGAACATGATGGTATAAATTACATTGGTAGATGTGCAGCTGAATGAGCCCACAATGGTGTGGCTGATCCGGTTAAGTCCTGTAATGATGTTGCTGGTGTGTATATGTGGGCAGAGCTGGCAACGAGGTTTGTTGCATGGATGGGTCCCTGAGATAGAGTGACTGTGGTGCGGTGTATAGTTGCTTGTTAGGATTTGTTTTAGGTTGGCAGGTTGTCTGTGAGCAATGATAGGTCTGCCTCCCAAGGCCTGTGAAAGTGTGGGATCATTGTCCAGGATGGGTTGTAGATCCCTGATGATGCGCTGTAGAGGTTTTAGCTGAGGACTGTAGGTGATGGCTAGTGGTGTTTTGTTGGTTTCTCTCATGGGCTTGTCCTGTAGTAGGAGGCTTCGTGGCACACGTCTGGCTCTGTTGATTTGTTTTCTCACTTCCTCAGGTGGGTATTGCAGTCTCAAGAATGCTTGGTGCAGATCCTGTAGGTGTTTGTCTCTGTCGGAGGGGTTGGAACAAATGCGGTTATATCTAAGTGCTTGGCTGTAAACGATGGATTGTGTGGTGTGTCTGGGATAGAAGCTGGAGGCATGAAGGTAGGCGTAGCGGTCAGTGGGTTTACGGTACAGGGTGGTACTGATGTGTCCATTGTGTATAAGCACGGTAGTGTCAAGGAAATGGATCTCCTGTGTAGATTGGTCCAGGCTGAGCTTGATGTTGGGGTGGAAGTCGTTGAAGTCCCGGTGGAATTCCTCCAGAGTCTCCTTCCCATGGGTCCAGATGATGAAGATGTCGTCAATGTAGCGTAAGTAGAGCCGGGGTGTTAGTGGACGAGAGTTGAGGAAGCGTTGTTCTAGGTCAGCCATGAAAATATTGGCATATTGAGGGGCCATGCGGGTACCCATAGCTGTGCTGCTGATTTGAAGGTATATATTGTCACCGAATCTGAAATAGTTGTGTGTGAGTATAAAGTTGCAGAGCTCAGCCGCCAGATGTGCTGTAGCATCATCAGGGTTACTGTTCCGGACAGCATTTATTCCATCTTTGTGTGGGATGTTGGTATACAGAGCCTCTACATCCATGGTTGCTAGGATAGTGTTTTCTGGTAGGTCACCAATGTATTGCAGTCTTCTCAGGAAGTCAGTGGTGTCGCGGAGGTAGCTGGGGGTGTTGGTGACATAGGGTCTGAGGAGAGAGTCCACATAACCAGACAGTCCTTCAGTGAGAGTGCCAATACCGGAGATGATGGGGCGTCCAGGATTTCCAGGCTTGTGGATCTTGGGTAGTAAGTAGAATAACCCTGGACGGGGCTCTAGAGGTGTGTTGGTGTAGATCTGTTCTTGTGCTTGTGTAGGGAGTGTCCTGAGCAGATGGTGTAGTTTTTTAGTGTATTCCTCAGTGGGGTCTGAGGAAAGCAGCCTGTAAAATCTGGTATTGCAGAGTTGTCTGGAAGCCTCCTTCTGGTAGTCAGACCTGTCCATGATGACAGTAGCTCCTGCTTTATCTGCCTCTTTGATTATAATGTCAGGGTTGCTTCTGAGGCTGTGGATGGCATTGCGTTCCGCACGACTGAGGTTGTGAGGCAAACGATGTTGTTTTTCCACAATTTCTGTCTATGCGCGTCGGCGGAAGCATTCTATGTATAGGTCCAGACTGTTATTTCTGCCCTCGGGAGGAGTCCACGTGGAGTTACTCTTCTTGTGCTGCTGGGAGGTTGTCTGTGTAATGGTGTGTTGGTCAGTGTTGTGTTGAAAGTATTCTTTGAGTCTGAGACGGCGAAAGTAGGCTTCCAGATCACCGCAGAACTGTGTCATGTTTGTGCGTGTGGTGGGGCAAAAAGAGAGTCCCCGAGAAAGGGCAGACTCTTCTGCTGAGCTGAGTGTGTAGCTGGACAGATTGATGATATTGCTGGCTGAGTTAGTGGTACCACTGCTGTGGCTCTGTGTGGCAGGCAGGAGTTTAGAAAGTTGCAGTCCTTTTTCTTCTGTATAGTAGTGAAGTGTCTAGTGTAAATCTCTTGTCTTATTTTAGTAAAGTTCAGCGGCGTGGAAGTTTGTGTTGAAGGTTGGTTATTGATGAAAGACTCCAGATTGGAGAGCTCTTTTTTGATGTTCTCCTGTTTGTTGTACAGGACGCTGATCAGGTGGTTCCTCAGTTTCGTTGAGAGTGTGTGGCATAATCTCTCACTGTAGTCTGTGCAGTATGTAGATTGCAAAGGATTTTTTACCTTCAGTCCATTCGGTATGATGTCCATTTGTTTGCATTTGGAGAGGAAGATGATGTCTGTCTGAATTTGTGCAAGCTTCCTCATGAGATTGATAGATTTCCATTCCATACGGCTAAATGCAGTGCCTTGCATGTTGTCAAGTATCAGAGGGGTAGCCGTGTTAGTCTGGATCTGTAGCATCACCGAAGGGTCCTGTGGCACCTTATAGACTAACAGAAAAGTTTAGAGCATGGAGAGAAAACTTGTTCTTTTTGGCCTCTGAGGACAGAACAAGAAGCAATGGACTTAAACTGCAGCAAGGGAGGTTTAGGTTGGATATTAGGAAAAAGTTCTTAACTGTCAGGGTGGTCAAACAGTGGAATAAAATGCCAAGGGAGATTGTGGAATCTCCATTGCTGGAGATATTTAAGGACAGGTGAGACAGAAGTCTGTCAGGAATGGTTTAGACAGTACTTGGTCCTGCCATTGGGGCAGGGGGCTGGACTCGATGGCCTCTCAAGGTCCCTTCCTGTCCTAGTATTCTATGATTAAGGTGCCACAGGACTTCTTGTTTTTGAAAATTCAAATCCAGAGTTGAAATACCTCTGGCACAAACACAGTAGCAAAATATTCAGATTACCTGAAAGTGTAAAGTATCCAGGCAAATTTAGCATATATGCTGATTGTAAATAGAAGAAATAGTTCAGTATTTATGTTATACTTTGAAACTTGTAGAGTGAATATGGCTTTTCAACACTGAAGCAAAGCAGAATAAAACAATATCTCTTTACACATAGCAAAAGAAGACTAGCCTTGGTGATTGTAATATGAAAGGGTTATTTTGTGTTGCCAGGGGAAAATTACAAAGTTAAAATCAGAAAGGGAACTGTATGTAGCTGAATTCTTGGGGTATTTCACAACACTAATTAGGTTATATCAGACAATGTCATACAAAGTTATTCAATGTTTATACGGTATTGCATCTATAAAGGACTGACAGTCGAAAATGCCTGTCTGTTCACTGGTGGATATGAAGTGCTGAATTTATTAATCTATTCATTGTACAGGTTTTGGAATATTTGTTCATATGAGACACAAAATGCCGTTTACTTATATTTTGCATTAGGGATAATTTAAAGTACATGGTGACAATTCTATAGCACTTTTGGAATGATAGATATGAAAAACTGTATTCTGTGAAAGTTTACCACTTTATGGCATTATATCTTACATTAGAAGAACGAAGATGACCAAGGACATGACAGGACCATTACTCAATAAGGGGAGAAAAATAACAAGAAATGCAGAAATGGCTTTGTTTTGGCTTTCACCAAGAAGACTGTTGATGATTGGATGTTTAACATAGTGAATGGTAGTGAAAATGACGTATGATCGAAGGCTAAAATAGGAAAAGACTAAGTTAAAAATTATTTAGACATCCTAAATGTCATCAAGCCACCAGGGCCTGATTAAATGTATCCAACAATATTCAAGGAGCTCCCTGAAGAACTATCTGAGCCATTAAGACTTATCTTTGAAAATTCATGTACTAGAGAAGCTGTTCCAGTAGACCGGAAAGGGGAAAATACAGTGCCAATTTATAAAAAATGGAAATAAAGACAACCAATGAAATTAGACCAGTCAGCTTAACTTCTGTAGCAAGAAAAGATAGTGGAGGAGATAATTGAGCAATCCATTTACAAACATCTGGAAGATAAGGGGTCAGTAACAGTCAGCATGGATTTGTAAAGAACAAATTATGTAAAACCTACACAATAGCTTTCTTTGACATGGTCATCATCATCATCCATAACCATGGGTTCAGCGCCCGTTGGTGTCTGATGCCTCTCTCACTATTTCCTTCCATCTTTCCCTGTCCAGTGCAGAGTGGCTTAGTTTCTGTAGACTAGCTTTGCGCCAATCTACTATATAATCTATCCCTTCTCTGTGGGGTCTGCCTCTCCTATTCAAGCTGTCCCTTATGCCCAATACTAGGATCTTGATTCTTCATTCGTCTTTCATTCTGCAAATATGTCCAAATTGTTGTAGCTTCCATTTTATAACCTTCTGCAGCAGGTTCTCTTTCGGCTGTATCTTCCTATATAATTCCTCATTGGTGACCTTCTGCATTCATCCTATTCTCAGAATCTTTCTATAACAACTCCTTTCGAGCACCAATATTCTTCTTTTCAAATCTTTCATTATCACCCATCTCTCACATCCATACAACATGATGCTGAATACACGTTTTCAAGATGCGCAGCTTCAGTCTTAAGTTAATTGATTTGCTTTTCCAAATCTTATCCATCACCTTCAAACTTGCTCTTGCTTTTGCTATTCTAGTCGCTATTTCCTTCTTACAATCGAGATTATACATTATGTTGCTCCCCAGATATGTGAAGTTCTCTACATTTTCTCATTCAATATCATGTAAACTGATCTTTCTTCCTATTTTCTTATTTCCAAATACCATGGTTTTTGTTTTATCTATGTTCATAATAAGTCCATACCACCTCCCTTCTTCGTTTAACACCTGCACAGTTTTTGCTAGGTTCTCCTCATCTTCCTCAGTGATAACTATATCATCCACGAACCTCTAGTTGTTAATTTTTTTCCCCATGAACAGATACCCCTCCTACCTCTTCCTTGATCTTGTCCATTGCTCTCTCCAGATGTCCGATGAAGATACTTGGCGATATTAGATCTCCTTGTCTCGTACCTCTACTTGTTTTAAACCACCTTCCCAACTCCCCACATGTTCTTGCCACTGTCTCCGCTTTGTCATTGATATTCTTCAACAGCCATATCAGTCTGCTATCCACTCCGTACGACTCCAACACTGCCCCAGGCACTTTCTGATCTATACTGTCAAATGCCTTTTGAAAATCGTCGAAGCTAGTGTATACGTTCTTGTTCTTTCATTGAGCTTTCGCAGCTATCGGTCTTAATGCCAATATCTGCTGTATGGTACTTCTATCTTTTCTGAACCCCACTTGCTCGTCTGCTATATGTACTTATATCTGCAGTCTTAATCTCTCAGTCAGTATCATCATCAGCACTTTACCTAGATGACTGGTTAGGGCAATTGTTTTGTAGTTCTTGCACTCCAGTTTACTTCCTTTCTTGAGTATTGTCACTAGCACAGATCTTGTCCATTCTTTAGACGCCTTCCCGTCTTTCTATGCTATGTTACATAGTTGGTGTATTTCCTGAATCATGCTTTCTCTGCCTTATTTGATCATCTCTCCTGTGATCTTATCATTTCCAGGGCTCTTGTTGTTCTTTAGTCGTTTCACTGCTTTTCTACTTCCTCCTTCGAAATATCAGTCTCGCTGTCAATGCTCGGGGGAGATATCTCTTTCAATTCTTCAGTCTGTCTCTCTGAGACACTCAGGTCCAACTGTGCTTTGTACAGATCGGTGCAATATCTCGTCCATCGCTGCACAATCTTCTCCCTGTTCATGAGCACTTCTTCGTTCTCATCTTTGATCGCCATCTGCTTTGGTTGCCATTTCCTATTAATATGCCTAATTGTCTTATACACCTCTCTGGTCTCACATTCTCCGTAATACCTCTCTGTATCTTGACATTGCTCCTTTGACCGGGTAACAAGCCTTATGCATGGGGTTGGGAGGCAGGGGTTGTAGTAGAAGTGGTATATCTTAACTTCAGTAATGCTTTTGATGTGGTGTCACATGACCTTCTTGTAAACAAGCTAGGGAGATGCAACCAAGGTGGATCTACTATAAAATGGGTGCAAAACTGGTTATATAACTGTTCCCGCAAAGTAGTTATCAATGGTTCACAGTCCTGCTGGAAGGACATAACAAGTGGGGTCCCACAGGGATGTGTTATGGGTCCAGTTCTGTTCAGTGTCTTCATAAGCAATTTAGGTAATGGAATGGAAAGTACACTTACGATGTTTGTTTATGATACCCAGTTAGGAGGTTGGAGGTGTGTTGCAACATTCAAAATGATTTGGAAAAACTGGAGAAATGGTTCGAAGTAAATAGAATGAAATTCAATAAGGACAAAAGCAGAGTACTTCACTTAGGAAGGAACAATCAGTTGCACACATACAAAATGAGAAATGATTACTTAGGAAGGAGTACTACAGAAGGGCATCGAAAGGTCCTTGTGGACTACAAGCTAAATATGAGTCAACAGTAGAACTGTTCCAAAAAAGCAAGCATCAATTCAGGAAAGATGTGGACAAACGAGAAGGCCCAGAGAAGGGCAACAAAAATGATTAAAGGTCTAGAAAAGATGACCTGTGAGACAAGATTGAAAAAAATTGGGCTTGTTTAGTCTGGAAGAAAGATTGAGAGGGGACATAAAAGATTATTACAAGGAAGAGGGAGAAGAATTATTCTCCTTAACCTCTGACGACAGGACAAGAAGCCATGAGCTTAAATTGCAGCAAGAGAGATTTAGGTTACACATCAGGAAAACTTCTGAAGTGCCTGGGTGGTTAAACACTGGAATAAATTGCCTAGGGATATTGTGGGATTTTGGTAATTGGAAAAACTTCGGGCATAAGGGGCTGGCGACAGAGAGGGTGTGTGGGGGTTAACCAGCAGAGGCACATTCACACGGCTTGTTTACTGCCAGTACCATCCTCTGCTGAGAGTGAGATCTCGCGTGGCCATGCCAATTAGCCCTGTGATTATGCTAATGAGCAATTTGCAAGACTGCTCATTAGCATGGAGCTGCTGGCAGTACAGCTCTGTTTTGATGGGCCTTTTGTGTAAGACCTCATAACATTGCTCCATGTCTAACTTCTAAACAGTTAACATTTCCCTCCCAGAGACCTTTTAATAAAGTATTAATCAGCCAAACAAAATTTTCCATTGAGAATATGAGCTACAGCTAAAATTAAGGAGCTACACCTGTAAATTTTGATATGCAGCAGGTCTGTCTATAGTAGCAGGCTCCTTTCCATGACAGTAAGAAGTTGTCTACATAACTGATCATGCAGCAAGGTAGGATGTAGATGTACAGTGTGCTACGCTGCCATATGCTCAGTTTCCCTGTGGACTCTACTACTGAGCAATAAAATTTCCTTAGTAGACTTTGAGACACTGCCATTTTAAATAGCACTGGTCTGTGGTGATAGCCAAACAACTGATGCAGGTGGGGCCAGTGGAGGCTGCTGCTTTCCATCTCCACTTTTGCCACATACCTAAGTGGAAGGTGGGTGGATGAGGGAAAGGAAAGAGAGAGAAGGAAAATTTACCAAAATTTTATCACACACCTCATGCAATTTGTAGAATATTCAGATAGATCTATCCAATTCTGAAAGGAATCCTGTTTAGTAGGATTCATTTTTATATAAATATTTAACACTGGGGAGAAAGCTGGTCCAGAGTTTATACTCCAGTGTTACAAAATAGTTTTACATACACATGTGCCACTTTGGATGATGATCACAGCTTTTCCCCCAAGTCGTTCTGTAATCTTAGTCACTGACACAAGCAGTCAGATAGAAATGAATAACAATAAAATTCTTCAAAGAGTCCCTTGGGTTTTAGCAGTGAATCTATCCTTCAGTTCAGTGTCTCCCTTGTCTGTACAACGTATGTTGTACTTGAGTACATTTTCCAAGTGTGAAGGTTTTGGGACTGGTTCTGTTTCATTTATGCTCTCCCTGCAATGTAATTTACATAATTTCCGTTCACGTGGTTTGAACATAACTGTTCTGTTCTGCACTCATTGTCGTCTTGCTGTAATAGAATGCAATTGATCATATATTTCAGATGAAGTTTAATAATTTGAACAGCAATAATATCATCCTCGTATCACCTCCTATCATTTCCAGACAATATTAAGATGTTGTGGTCTGCAGCTTCTGCCCTAGCGATTAGCAGGCTTGCTGTACAATCTAGTTTTGTACTTTCCGCTCATTGCTACTAGTAACTGAGATGCGTGAAATGGGCAGCTGCTATGTTAAAACAGCCTTTTCTGAATTCAAAGCCTTTCAGAGTACCTGCCTGGAATCTGAACTTTACTATTTCATATTCAGGTGTTGAAATCTCCATTTAAATATTGGCACCTTGTATGGTTTTTTTTTAAACTTTTCCCCCTTGGATAATGACATTCCAGTGAGTTGGCAGCTTTCCCATCACTTAAATCCCATAATTCTGTGCAGACGTGAATATCTGAGAGTTTGTATCCCCATTTCAGTTAGCTCTCTGGAACACGTGTCCTTTTCGTAGTAGAAATTCTGTACATTTCACAAGTCCGTTTTGTTCCTATCATTCTCTTCTTGATTCCTCATTTTTCTTTTACTGTAAATCTAATTTTTCAAATGTCTGCTGGCTTTGTTTTCAAAGGCTAATGGAAAGAAATGGTTTAAATCTCTGCCATTTTCTTTTTCTTTAATTCCTGTTTATATCTGAACACTCAGTTATTCTTTAGGAGACCAGACTCTTCAAAGCAACAGTGTATTTTAGGTTCATAATTTTTTAAACCTTTAGTTCTCTCAGTCTAGAGACTAAAGAGATTTGTTACTGCTTTCTGCGCATAATAGAATCATTGGTGTAGTGTAATGGATTGAACATGTGACCTAGAAGTCAAAATATTTGGAGTCTGTCCCTAGTTAATGCTGACAGTGATTCTTTTAAATGTGATTTTGGGCAAATCTGTATTTTACCTCTTTTTGGTAAAACAGGGCAAATAAGCACTTTGACCCAGATTATCAGAAATATTTATTTCAATGGAAATTAAGAGCCTAAATATCTTTGATTATCTGGAACTTTATGCACAACTGTCTCCTGCACAGAGAGGCCAGCAGAAAGCATATTTTTAAAGCAATTTTTCTTCCTGGAAGAGAACTTCACCCTATTAGAAGAAGATTAACAATCTTGTTAAATGTTCCAGTTAAATATAAATTTTCTCTTCGGATGGCCAAACATTTGTGTTTTGTGTTTGTGAAAGTCATCACTATAACTTTAATAAGTAAACAATTGAACTAATGCAGATAGGAAAGAAGTATTATGTCAGTGACTTACTCTGTCTAGATTGTGACTATATGATTCAATATTATCACTAAAACACTGATGCCATAATGCTAAGATCTGATGTACCTGAGCAACCTTCTCTATCTTACTCTATCAGACTTTCAGCCAAGAGTGACCTTGTGCCAGAGTCAACTGGCATCAATTCAGTACATCTGAAACAGCGTTGACTCTAAATCAAATGACGCCACAGAGCAAGACTGTCACTGGTGCCTCTTCCATTTGTTAAAATTTTAATATCTCTTTTTGTTGCATCTGTAGACCATTTCTCAACTTTGATACATGATTTATCCTTGTCATAAAAGACAGTAAATTACATGCTAGGATTTGTAAATCTGTATTATTGTCATGGGCAAGCAAATTAAAACAACTGTTTCATCTAAGTTTACAGTAATATTAGTTTTAGGAATAAGTTTAAATATACTAACATCAAGAAATTGAATGGTGCACCGACATCAGGTGGACCATTATTAAATAGTGCTATAGTAGGGGTGTGTGTGTATAATACACATACATATATACACACCCCTAGTATATCACTATTTTATAGACCTTATGGCAGGGAAGATGCTTGATATATATATAAGCATCTTCCCTGCCATAAGATCTATAAAATAGTGTTACAGTAGAGGGGTGTGTGTGTGTGTGTGTGTGTGTGTGTGTGTAAAATAGTCTTAGAATATTAACCTTAGTACTATAGTTCAAAAGGTTGTTTTCTTGCTTTTGCCCTCATGAACTAAAGCACTAGAGATTCGAAGACTGGTCAAAGCACTCAGAAGTGATGAAATAGCGAGTTATGTCAGTCCCTTGTGGATCATCATTAATTGAAGATCTATTTAAATGGGCATGAGCTTTGAAAAGCTATACTCACCACTTGCGATTGTGACCACCACTGTGAGCAAAATCCTCAAAGCTATTCTCACACTGGAAACAGGAAAAAAAAATTTTTTTTTTACTGGGATACAGCTGTCCTTGTCATCATCACATCTTATTTTAAACAGCATCTTTTCACTGTCAATAATGTGGAGCGTGCAGTTCATTTTTATAGCATACTACTTGGCGTTGCCGGCTCACATCAAGCATATTCCCTGCCATAAGGTCAATTAATTCCTTTTGAACTGCTTTGCTACAGTAATGGCCTATAGCTTTTTTACGAACTACTTGATGTCAGTGCTCACGCATAACATAGTTATATTTTCCAAAGAGGTCTACCAAACTGAGGAAATTACCATTGTGTTCTGTGAACAACTTATCCAATGACCTGCAGAAAGTCAAATTATTCTTTGCAAGGAATAGTATAATTGAGATCAGATGCTTGACCATATTCCTCCAGTGCCGAATGTATACATTAATAATGCACTGATTTTCTGTGTCAAAGCATTTTTTCATTTGAACCTGGATTCAACTTGCATCCATTTGGAGTAGGCTATAAAATGACTAAGCAAATTTTTATGTTACTTCAGAGCATCAACTAAGTTATGCCACCAATTATACCCAGAAAGCGCAAGCAACTCCTTGGCATTCTGTCAGAAGTTTTGCAACAAAAATTGAACACACCATCAATTGATTTTGAGTAAACTAGCCAACACCGATTCAGTTTCTTACCATTCTAAAGCACTCTTTCTGCAGTTTGTTTTTGAGAATATTTACTGGAAAATGTCATATTTTCAGTTTTGCCTGGCCCATTCAAAACTGTACAATCAATATTGTCACAATTTAGGATTGCCACCTGTAACTAATACATTCATTTGTGGTGTGCAGTTTTTCTTTAAACTGGTGTTTTGGTCCTCACGTAAAGCTGATTCTTCATTGTTTCTCTCCTTTCTTTGTAAACCAAATTTTTGTTTGTCATTAATCTCTTTTTCATGTGAACCATATTCTTTATCTGCGCTTTCCTTTATGTCACCTGGAAAACTGGACGATTCTCCATCACTTTTTTCACATTTCCATTCCTTCAGATAAATCTACTAATTCCTTAGCAATAAGACTTCCATCAGTTTACATTTTGCTCCTCGGTTTCTTTTGCATGATCACTACTGCCTAAAGCCTGGTTTTTCTGTTACAGATATTTTTCAGTCAGATTTGCCCTTTGCTGCAAATGAGGTTGAACTGAACTTTTTGCTTCCTATACTGAGCTCCTTCAGACTTCATCGGGGGCCATATTTCATTTTCTCGGGGGGGGAAAACAGAACGCACCCTTCCACCGTGCCCTGGGTTCAAGGTGGCTGCTGGCACCGCTGGAAGAAAATGCAATAGCCTTAAGGGTTTTCTTTTTATTTGGATAAGAACCCAAAATTTAGCATGATCAACTCAACCCTTGAACTCATAGCTCATGGCACTTTGCTAGTGACTGAAGGTCATATAACCTTGAACACTTAACAATTAGCCAAAAAGCGAAGCTGAAGCACATTTAGTAGAAAAGGACATGGTAAAAGCCATAACAAAGATTTGGATTTTCAGTATAGAGAATTATGGAACCTGGATTGAAAAAATAACATCCATTGGGTTTTAGTGTCAGATGTTCTCTCCTTAGATATTATTTCATTCCACGGGTCCGTAACTTTTCACTACCATTCTCCCTTCCAGTAAGATAACAGGATTGAAATTTCAGCATTCTGTAGCTTTGTGAACTACATGCATCATGCACAGTCAGGTGCTCATAAACACCATCTTAGCTAAAGTTGGGTAAATAGATGTGTGGTGGTGACCTATCTGCATATGCAAATACTGGTGCATTTATGCAGTTGTGGGTTTTCAACATGCAAGAAACTGTGCATACAAATATTTAGACAAAATGAAGACATTGAAAATTTGGCCTAATTTCTGGGTTGTCTTTTCAAGTAGTTCAAATGAACACTTGCCAGAGAGGCTTATTGCATCATTTAAATGTACACAACATGATTTTTATGTCTGTGCATACTTTATATTATATACCTCATATTAGGATGCTTACATATATCCTCTGCATGTAGCCTCTTTGAACAATTACTGTGGGATTAAAATGTGGGATTGAAGTTGGATTTGTTTCCTTTCATATACTATGGCTTGAAAATCACTTTCTCTACCTTCTTTCTCCCAGCAGTTTTTAAATGGATAATTATTTTTAAGACTTAAGTTTGGCTAACACCTAGACTGTAATTTTCTTGACAATGCCACCTACTTGTCTACTGAGAGATGGAATATTAAATCAAAAGAACATTTAAAATTGCATGTGAAAGTTGTATTTTAGAAAAATTCTTCATGTACTCACTTTGGAAGTTTGCAGTCATCTGTGCCCAAATTTTTATATGGCTTTAGATCTTGTACTACTTTGAGTTGTTGGGAGTCAAGTATTTTTTATTCTCTAGTGAAAATTGAAAAGCTTTTTATGAATGCTTCAGATTGTCACCAACTGCTGTTTTCTTTGCTAATAAGACACCAGCAACTGATCTTGAAACCTGTTTTGATTCTGGACTTCGGGAGCTACATCCTGGCAGGTTGATATACTGGAACAAAACCCCACCAAATTAAGGTTCTTTTCTTATTCCGCTATGCAGTGTGTTGAAAGGCTGGAAAGGTCAGTCATCCTCCACTGCAAATGAGAAATGATACTGCTCTGACAGCCTTATTTTTATGGTGTATATATGGTATAACCGAGTAGTTTTGCTATTTATGCTCTTGTTCTAAACTATTACTGATCTACCCAAATATAGTACATTAAGGTAGGTTTAGAATGTAGGTAGAAATGCAGTCAACATATTCATTTACACATAGGCTAAGTCTACACTATGAGAGAAATTCAATTTTTGATAAATTCGATTATTTAACCTCAGTATTATGAATTCTAATTAAGTGTCTACAAGCTTTTTGAAATTCGACCCACATTTTTTTCACGTGGAGTCTCTGCTTCCCTATTGCCCTGTGCAAGTTTGACAGCGTGAGCAGTGCATTGTGGGTGCCTATCCCACAGGTGCCTTCGACCCTGTTTCTTGTGGGTGTTTCATGTTTGAATCCCAGAATTCTAACAACTGTCCCAGAATTCAGAGCACCAGTAACTGTGCAAAAACTAACATAAGATCGCGCCATTTCTTGCTGCATCATTCCAGTGCAAGCATGGATCCCAAAATGCTTCAACTCACAGCACGCATTGTTTCAGCAACCACACTGGCTGTTGCACAATTTTTCCTTCAGCTACAAAACTCAGTGATAGTTCAATATCATAATGGTGATGATGATGACATCAATGGTTTAGAAGAGCAAATCTCCCAACTGTGGTCCCAGAGCTCAGAGCTGCTGGCTGCCCTGGAGGCATGGGTGACAGCAGAGCAGTGGTTTTGGACTCATGAGACGAGCACACACTGGTGGGACCACATCGTTTTGGAGTCCTGAGACAACCAGCAGTGGATGCAGAACTTTTGCATTCACAAATCCATTTTTATGGAACTTTGTGCTATCCCCAGCCCTGAAGTGCAGCAACACAAGAATGAGGCTAGCTTTAACCATTCAGAAGTGAGTGGCAATTGCACTGTGGAAGTTTGCAATGCCCAACAGTTATCAGGCAGTGGCAAATCAGTTACCAGGGTGGGCAGATCTACAGTGGGGTCTGTGGTGATGGAAGTGGCCCATGCAATCTGTCAGTGTCTCCTCAGGAAGACTGTGACCCTGGGAGAGGTACACGCGATAGGGGGTGGCTTTGCTGACCAGGGGTTTCGTAACAGCGGTGGGAAATAGATGGCATGTACATCCCCATGATGGGCCAAACCACCTGGCCTCTGATTATATAAACAGAAAGGGATAGTTCTCCATGGTGTTGCACAGGTTGGTAGATATCAAAAGTCATTTCACCAACATCAATGTTGGCTAGTCAGGGAGTGTTCATGATGCATGCATGTTCCTAAATTCTGGACTGTACAGGAAGCTCCTGTATGGAACTTTTTCCCCTGATCAGAAAATCACAATTGGCGACGTGGAGATGCCTATTGTTATATTGGGCATCCCTGTTTATTGCTGCTCCCTTGCTTTATGAAGCCCTACATAGGAGCCCTGGACCTCAGCAAGGAAAACTTCCATCACAGACTCAGCAGAAGCAGAATGATGGTGGAATGCACCTTTGGCTGTTTAAATGCAAGGTTTGGATGCTTATTGATGCATTTGAACCTTTCTGAATCTAATGTTCCCACTGAGATTACAGCATGCACTATTCTTCTTTGAGTGTCCCCGCGGGTGCTCCACATTAGGTGTCGGGCTCGCCCAGCGCCACAGATCGGATCTTCCAAGCAGTTTCTGCCGGACCGCGCATGCGCCGGTGTGCGCTGCTCCCTTGCGCGCTCCTGGCCATGTGCACGATCCGGTCCCCGCCAGTTCCTCTTAACCGCCGTCGGCTGCAGACGGAATCCGACTAGGCTACGGCCAGGTTAGTGTATTCAATGGTTTTAACTATTTTTCTTTAAAGTTTTCAAGTTCTTAGGCTACTGTTAAGTTAGCCAGTTGTTATTTTCAAAAAAAAAAAAAGAAACAACAAGTGGGACGGCATTCAGTCCAGTCCTAGTAACAAGCGGAGCACCGGAGGCCAGGAGCCTAGGGCCATTAGCCCTCCTGCCGCGACAGGCTATCAGAGAGGGGGAAAACAGCACAGAGAAGGTGCTGAGTACCCCATTAACAACTGAAAGACTCACCAACAATGTCCTCTTCAGGATTCAAGAAATGTGAGTCTTGCCGAGAGGCAATGCCAGCGTCTGATGGGCACAGTCACTGCATAAGGTGCCTGGGGAAGTCCCATGTCACGCAGAAATGCTCCTTCTGTGCAAAATTAACAGCCAGAGCAAGGAAGGACAGGGAGATGCGGCTTAAAATGCTGCTCTTCGACAAGGCCCTCCATCCAGACGTGCCGGAGCGGCCGCAGCAGGAGGGACCCTCCGGGGCCCATAAAAGGAAAGCCGCCTCCCTCACCCCATCAGTGCAAAAACGGAGGAAAGTCTCCCCAGCACGATCCCTGCCAGCAGCAACAGCGAGCGGGACGGGAGGAGCGCACAGCCCCCAGCCGCAGCAACAGCTGATCGGCGGCGGCACTGAGAGCCACGTGGAGGCGGCTCAGCCTCTGATAATCAAACAGCCGCCCCGCACCGCAGGCAGGGCGGCGGCTAAACAAGTGCCGGTACCGGCTGCACCGCAAGCAGCGGCACCGACCCCTGGGGAACCAGCGGTGCAGAGCACGCAGGCACGCAGCCTGCAGGCACCGGAGGACACCGCCCATGTGGCACCGCCCATAAGCGTGCCGAGCACGGCGCGGACGGGGCCGAGATCCCCTACACGTCAGGGGGCGGAGCTACCCCCTCAAGGGAGGGGGAAGGCTGCACAAAAAACAAGGCACTGCAGCCCCTCTCCAGACAGGGCTGCAGAGTTGCTTTCTCTCAGCCCTCCGCTCATGCTGCAGACTCCAACTAGAAGGCAGGGGTCCCCCCTAGCCTACCCGGAGCCCCCGTCTCCATTTTTACAACCAGCCTCGCCCTGGCTGGGACCACCTTCACCCTTCCTGGGGTTTGAGCCGCTGGAGTACTATCACAAATCGCTCTCTCCAGTGTCCCAGGTCTCTCGACGATCTCGCTCCCCCAGACGCAGAGCGTATGCACCAAGGGAGTGGTCTAGGTCACCTTCCCAAGAACAGTGCCTATGCTGCCATGGTCACCCCTATCGCACGGGGCATAGACACCACCGGCAATCTACCAGGGAAAGATCCCCACAGACGGTCCCGTATCCCCGAGGGCAATCGCGAACGGGGACAGAGACTCAAGTATCTCAGGGGGAACTGGTTATGGAACCCCGAGATTTTCCCTTGCAAGCTTCCAGCGAGCGGATGTACCATCACCAACAGGAACCGGAAGGGTCCAGAGAGGCGTACCCTAGTGGTTCCTCGCTCTCCTCCCCGGACGAGGCTACGGCCCCGGGGGATGTCCATCCTCCGGACGATCTCAAACAGTTTCAAGAGCTGTTTAAGAGGGTGGCCTTCACTCAAGGCATCCAGACAGCAGAGGTGCAAGAGAAACACCATAAGCTCCTCAAAAATCTGAGACCTCCGGCCTCCTCCAAAATAGCAATACCGCTTGATGAAGCAATCTTGAAGTCTGCCACTATGATATGGCAGACCCCTGTGACTATTCCGCCTGTCCATAAGACAGCGGATAAGAAATACTTCGTGCCGGCGAAGGGCATGGAGTTCCTGTTCAGCCACCCACAACCAAATTCCTTGGTGGTGGAGTCGTCGCAACAAAGATAAAAGACATCTCAATTCAAGACAGGGGGAACACACAAAGATGCCAAGAAGCTAGAGCTGTTCGGCAGAAAGGTCTACTCCTCCTCCACTCTACTGTTGTGAATGACAAATTACGCAGCGCATCTAGCGAACCATAATTTCGACAACTACACTAGGTTAACCTCCCTCATGGACTCGCTTCCAGAGGACAAGAAACCGGTGCTCAAGGCCATCGTGCAAGAAGGCTACGCGGCCTCGAGGACGGGAGTTCAGATCGCCCTGGATGTTGCGGACACAGCAGCACGCTCCACAGCTACGGCAGTGGTGATGCAAAGGGAGTCCTGGCTCCAGACTTCGGGTATACCGAGGGATCTGCAGGCAAAGATAGTCGATCTTCCCTTCAACTCGCAGAAGCTGTTTGCTGAATCAACTGACTCGGTCCTTCATTCCAGTAAAGATTCAAGAGCCACACTTAGGACCCTGGGGATTTACACCCCTCCATACAGAAAGAAAAAGTACTACCCTCAACAAAGACGGTACCAGTACCAGCAACAGCATCCCCAGTACCACAGGGGTTACGAGCAAGGGCGACATCAACAGCACCAGAAGTACAGAACTCGCAGGCGACATTCCCAACAGAGCCGTGCGTCCTTGGGGCAGGGCCAAAGGCCACAAGTTTGACACACAGATCCAGGGCTGCGCCATCACTACCATCGCACAAGGTCATCCAAAGCGGTTATTCCACCATTGCCTCCGACCATTCTACGACCAGTGGCAAAGGATCATCACAGACAAATGGGTGCTGGAGATCATAGCCACGGGGTACGCCATCCCCTTCCAGTCGCTCCCACCGCCACGACCTCCACCCAGGCCCTGCCTCCAGGAGGCCTCCCACGTAGCGAGGCTCAAGCAGGAGGTAGATCATCTCATGCTCATAGGGGCAGTGGAAAGAGTGCCGGAGCAACTGCAAGGGAAAGGGTTCTACTCGAGGTACTTCCTCACGGAGAAGAAGACAGGAGGCTGGAGGCCCATCTTAGATCTTCGAGGCCTCAACCGGTACCTGCGCAAGCAACGCTTTCGGATGATCACAATCGCCTCCATCCTTACGGCACTAGACAATGGAGATTGGTTCGCAGCCCTCGACTTACAAGACGCGTATTTTCACATAACTATCCATCCGGCTCACCGACGATTCCTCCGGTTCATGGTAGGCAAAGAACATTTTCAATACAAGGTCCTACCGTTTGGCCTCTCCTCGGCCCCCAGAGTCTTCACCAAGACCTTGGCAGTGGTGTCAGCCTACCTGCACAGACAGGGGGTATTTATATTCCCGTATCTGGACGACTGCCTACTCAAAGGGGCCTCGAAGGAGGAGGTACTAATCATGATACGCGTCACAGCAGGCACGTTCTCTTCGCTCGGCCTGGTTATCAATCTGGCAAAATCAAAGATAGACCCCACACAGGACATAGAGTTCATAGGGGCACGCATAAATTCTATTACAGTGAGAGTGTATCTACCAGAGACTCGCTTTCGGGCCATTGGCTCCCTCGTGCAAGTCATCACCTTCAGCCCTACGGTGCCGGTCCTGATGTGCTTACAGCTGCTGGGCCACGTGGCAGCGGCGACGTTCGTAGTACAGAACGCCAGGTTACACATGCACAGCATGCAGCACTGGCTGGCGAGCGTATACAAAATGGCAGCACACACCGTTCACAGGGTGGTGTCGCCCACAGCAGAGGTGTGGAAATCCCTGCAATGGTGGGTAAACCCCAAGAACTTGCTAACAGGGGTACACTTCCACCAACCACAAATATTGGTTTTTCTTACTACATATGCCTCCCTGATAGGGTGGGGAGCACACATGGGCGAAGAGGTGACTCAAGGGCTGTGGTCCTCCACGGAGCAGTCACTGCACATAAATATACTGGAGCTCAGAGCAGTGTTCAATGCCTGCAGACACTTTCGAGACCATATACAAGGCAAAGTAGTCGGGATCAGTACAGACAATACCTCCACCATGTTTTATATGAATCGGCAAGGAGGATCTCGGTCCCGTGCCTTGTGTGCGGAAGCAGTTCGGTTATGGAACTGGTGCATCGCCAACAATATAATCTTGAAAGCCTCGTACTTACCAGGTGCTCGCAATGTGAAGGCAGACCAGCTGAGCAGGCGTTTTGCACTCACGCACGAGTGGCAGATCCGTCCCGATCTGCTACGACCGATTTTTCACGCATGGGGTTTTCCCCAGATAGACCTGTTTGCCACTCAACACAACAAGAAGTGCCCACGATTCTGCTCCAGGGCAGGACTGGGACGGGGGTCCCTGCGGGACGCATTCGCGATCTCGTGGAGGGGCCCCCTGCTTTATGCTTTTCCTCCCACAGTGCTGATCCACAAAGCCTTGCAGAAAGCCAGGAGGGAAGGAGCCTGAATGATCCTGATAGGTCCAACGTGGAATCGACAGCAATGGTTCCCCCTACTCCTGTGCATGTCTGACCGTCCACCGATGCCCCTTCCGTTGGCGCCGGATCTACTCACGCAAGCCCAGGGGTCCATAGTGCATCCGCACCCCCAAGACCTGTGACTACAAGCGTGGTTAATCCATGGCTCAGCTCCCTAGAGAGCACATGTACGGAGGAAGTGCAACAAGTCCTAGAAAGTAGCAGGAGGACTTCCACCAGGAAGACCTACAAGCAGAAATGGACTCGCTTCACGGCATGGTGTTCTACCAAACAGCTAGCCCCCCTTTTGGTGCCTATACTGTAATATTAGAGTATTTACTGGACCTCAAGAGAGGAGGACTCTCACTATCCTCGTTAAAGGTCCACCTTGCCGCCATTTCGGCGTTCAGACATGAAGAGGAAGGGCACATGGTGTTCGCCCATCCCGTGGTTACCAGGTTCCTCAAAGGGTTGGTAAACCTATACCCGCCTCGGAAACCGCTTCCACCTTCGTGGAACTTGGACCTGGTGCTTAATGTGCTAACGGGACCACCGTTCAAGCCTTTGGCCACGGTTTCCCTCCTCCTCCTTACGATAAAGACGACCTTTCTTCTCGCAATCACGTCAGCTCGCAGGGTGAGCGAACTTGCGGCAGTTATGGCAACACCACCCTGCACTGTTTTTTCCAAGGAGGCGGTAACCATACGGCTGCATCCAGCCTTTGTTCCTAAAGTTTCTTCTGAGTTTCACATTAATGAACCTATTGTTTTACCCTCGTTTTATCCAAAGCCTCATAACTCTAACAAAGAGGCGTGCCTACACCTCCTGGACGTGAGGAGGGCGCTAGCCTTCTATATAGACAGGACCAAGTCCTTCCGGAAAACGGATAGACTCCTAGTCTCTCTCGCTCCCAAATCGAAAGGAGAAGGTCTCTCTTCGCAGAGAATCTCGAAGCACATCGTATTCTGCATAAAAATGTGCTATGAACTCAAAAAGACTCCTTTACTGGCCACGCCCAGGGCTCATTCCACTAGGGCGGTGGCGGCATCAACAGCCTTTTTCAAGGGCGTTGCGCTAAAAGACATTTGCAGAGCAGCGACCTGGTCATCCTATGACACCTTCGCCAAACATTACGCTCTTCACTGGGTATTCCAAGAGGATACCCGTCTCTCGACAACGGTCCTCTCGGGGACAAGCTGCACATAATCCGATTACCAACCTCCTATCTTGGGTTACTGCTGGGTAGTCACCTAATGTGGAGCACCCACGGGGACACTCGAAGAAGAAGGAAAGGTTACTCACCGTAGTAACGGTGGTTCTTCGAGATGTGTCCCCGTGGGTGCTTCACTACCCGCCCATCCTCCCCGCTTCAGATCTCTGTTTAGTGTTTTGCAGGAGCATCCCAGGCGGTTGGTCAAGGAACTGGCGGGGACCGGATCGCACACGTGGCCAGGAGCGCGCAAGGGAGCGGCGCACACTGGCGCATGCGCGGTCCAGCAGAAACTGCTTGGAAGATCCGATCTGCGGCGCCAGGTGAGCCCGACACCTAATGTGGAGCACCCACGAGGAGACATCTCGAAGAACCACCGTTACTACGGTGAGTAACCTTTCTTTTTGCACAACATACGTTCACCCAAGCAGGAGACTTTCTCATCCAACTGGAATTCTAAAGAGGAGGCCATAGGCAGGGCTTATTTGCAGCCACCTACACAACCATCAGCAATAACCATCAGCAGTAAGAGATACTTTAAAAAAGAGCTTCATCAATGATCTGTAACGCACAATACCCATTATTTCTCTGACATAATGCTAATAAAGCATACTGGCTACATCTACACTAGACTCATCTGTTGACAGAGAAATCTCAACAGAACCTCTGTTGACAGACTGCTGCTCCACACAGCTTGCTCTGTTGACAGAGAACTGCCAGACTGCAATGCACTCTGGTGACAGAAAGCGGAATGGCAGCTCTTCAAACTGCTGCCCAGCAACTGGAAGCCCTCTCTGTCGACAGAGTGTTATTCCTCAAATTTTTGAGGGATATTGCTGTCAAGGCAAATGCAGAGTTCTGTCATGACTCTGTCAACAGAACTTTTTATGTGTGTAGATGCTCCCTGAGGTATGTGGACAGAAGGCCCCTTCTGTTGACAAAACTCTGTAGTGTATACACAGCCGCCATGTCTCAATGAATGAATGCTTTTACTTGGTTGGAGGAGGTTAAGTTGCAGTAAGTAGAATGTGTGTGGCAGGCAGCTGTGTTTTCAGCCTTTCCCCAACCACCCAGTTCCCTCAGCCATGCATCTGCTGCAGACCAGGGAGGATCAGTGGGCAGCTGTCTCTTCAGCTCTCCCCCAACCTCCCAGTTTGATTTGGTTTTCCTCCTGACTCCTCCATGCCACGAAATCACACTGAGCTCAAAGGAATGATTTTATTTTGCGGGAAGGAGATGCTTAAGTGACTGGGAAAGGAAGCTTTCTGAAGGGTGCTTGACTAGCCTTTTGCGGTGGCCCTTGGAGCGGTGGCTATCCTTGCCCTCCCTACATGCATTTGGGGACTGCGACTATGGGGCATGGCTGACCTTTCCTCAGGGGACTCTGGCCAGCAGACATCCGCTCCTGAACTGCTGGGTTGGGAGTCCGTCTGCAGCTGCAGCAGGGACCACAGGACCTCCATTTGCTCTGTAACTACCATTACAATCTTTTTCCCGGTCTCACTCTGCTTTTCCGCTTGCTGCTGCTGGAACTCAATCATTTTCTGGTTAAACTCAACTTGAGTCTGATGCCACTCATTTGTATTAAGGCACAACTGAGCAGCGTCCTTTGTTAGCTCGGTGTGCTCTGCCTTGGTCTTTACCATGTGCTGCAGGATGAGATCCTGTTTGCACTTTTTTCTTCTTCTGTTCTTCTGTGCTATGCTGGGCATTGGCTCTGGAAAATGAAGGTCAAAATTAAGATACAATTCACATAATGTGCTTTGAAATGGAATGAATAGGTGTCTGTGTCCACTATCAGGGAAAGTTAATGTTTTTAAGGCCAGCGAAGGCTTATTAAGGATGGGATAATAAGCATGCATTTCACAATACATCATTTGCCATCAATTATCAAGAACATTTCTTTTTGGACATAGTAAGCTATAAGCAATCGTCTGCTTTTCAGGGGAAGGGGAGGGCTGCAAAGCAGGTGTAGCCACCAGGTGTCCTGGGGCTGTCCTGTGGCAGAGAAAAAAAATTTTGGCTGCTCCTGGAGCAATAGTTCCCAATGATCGAGCTGTCTGGAGGGGATGCCGGGGAAGGGTTTGATTACAGCCACATGGATGTCTGCTTGGGGGAGTTCGATGTACAATGAAAGAAATGTAAACAAAAATAAAATAAATAATCTAAAGAATGGCTGGATGTAAAGAGACATGGGAGCGGAGATGCCTCGCAGTGCATGGCATCTGTGTGGTGCTGGGGAGTCCTAAAAAATCAAAAGAAATGCTGGGGAAAAAGGACATGGGAGGGGAAACACCCAGCAGAGCCCGCATCCATGGGATATGGGGAATTCCTGAAAAATTAAAAGAAAAGCTGGTTGGAAAGGGACATGTGAGGAGAGAAGCCCCACTGAGCCTGCAGACCACGGTAGACGTTGGGGAATAGAGCACCCACCGACTGCTTCAGACAAAATATAAAGGGGCATTGCATCCTGGGAGTAAACTCGGGCAGTCATCTCATGTGACATCTGATCTGTCCATGTTTCTCTTGTTCATCTGAAGTCACTTCGCCACCAGTTGGTCTCCCCAAATCACAAGAAGATCTAGAATCTTTTGGTGGGTCCACGCTGGGGCTCTCTTGCGACGCTGAGAAGTACTGGGTGGATCACTACCCTGAGTGCTCATGATTGCAATAGATGGCTAATGATGCAAAGGGTACTGATGCAGTGCGATGCGCTGGGCAAAGAATTTTTTCATAATGAGTGCCCTTTATATTTGCAGGGCTGGGTGCTGCTGAGTTCCAATGCAGATTTAGTCAAAACTTTGCAGGCTTCCTGTGACCTTTTTCCTGTGCACCCGCATGGAGATCAGTATACAGTGAAGTGGCCAGACATGGAGAGTCACTGCATGGCTTTGTGGGATACATATGGGAAAGTTCTGGAGGCTAATAAATTCAAATTAAGGACATGGCAGTTCCACAATAGCCTTGATTCAAGATTTTAAATTCTAATTTCACACTATACCCATCCTACAGTATCGATATTTTGTAATCTGTATTACAGCTCGATAAATCAAGATGAGACTAACTATGACAATAGTGATGTTTTAATATTGAGCTAAGTCTTTGAAATTCAATTTTATCTCATAGTGTAAACACAGTTATACACTACTTTTGTAGATTTTCCAATACAATTTTATTTTTTCCGTATCTGAGATAAACCAGAAACTACTATTTTGTGGATTAGAAAAAATGTGTAATGTACACATGCCAAGGGTTTTAAGAGAACTTCATTTCAAATGTTCAAATATACTTTGACTCAGGGTATGTCCACGCAGCAGGCTTGTTTCAAAATAAACTATTCTGGAACAGCTTATTTAAAAAAAAAAAAAAAAAAAAAAAAAGCCACTACACACAAAAATGCATTTTGAAATAGCACTTAGCTCTTTTAAAATACCGCATCTATACACATAGGCTGTTTCTACACATGCTAATAAACAGCCCGAAATAGGCTAATGAGGCTTGTATGTAAAATCCTGGTGCCTCATTAGCATAAGGTCACATGATTTGGAGTCCAGAAGATGCTCTTCCAGGCTCCAAAACGGTGTGTAGAAGCACAGGCCCCGAGGGGTCTTGCGGAAGGAAGTCCTCCTTCCGGAGGCCCCTTCTTCCTGGAATAATAAACGGCCTGAAATATACTAATGAGGCACGTATGTAAATTCCTGTCACTTCATTAGCATAAGGTCATATGATTTGGAGTCCAGAAGAAACTCTTCTGGGCTCCAAAATGGCGTGTAGAAGCACAGCCCCGGGCGGGGGGGGAGGAAATCTTCCCAAAGGAAGTCCTCCTTCTGGAGGCCCCTTCTTCCCAAAAATTTTCAGGAAGAAGAGGTCTCTGAAAGGAGGACTTCCTTCTGGAAGACCCCCCAGGGGTCGCGCTTCTACACACCATTTTGGAGCCCGGAAGAGCATCTTCTGGACTTCAGATCATGTGACCTTATGCTAATGAGGCACTGGGAATTTACATATGCCCCTCCTTAGCATATTTCAGTCTGTTTATTAGCATGCCACTTTCAGAGAAGTTGGCATGTGTAGAAACAGCCATAGAACCTATTCTCAAATAGAGCCGTTGGATGCACTATGGCCTGTTTTGAAATAGGCTCTATTCCCTGTCTTAATAGCACCTGTTGGCTGTGTCTACACTTGTATTCCTCTTTCGAAAGAGGTATGCAAATGAGGTAAATCAATAATTCAAATTAGGTGAAGATTTGCATATTGAACACCTCATTTGCATGTTCTTATTTCGAAATAGTTTCTTTCGAAAGAGGAAAACCAGTGTAGACACTGCTCTTTCAAAAGTAAACCCCATCTTGGAAAGAATCCTTCTTCCCATTAAAAAAAAGTATCTACACTGGTTTTCTTCTTTTGAAAGGAGCTATTTTGAAATAAGAATATGCAAATGATGTGTCAGATATGTAAATCTGCACCTTATTTGCATTTTTGATTTATCTTATTTGCATACCTCTTTCGAAAGAGGAAATTTGTTACTTTTGCCCATGGTTATGAATATAAAGGATTGAAAGGAGGTTCCAATCCTAGCGTTTCTTTAAGGATTTGAGAATATAAAATCACTTCCATGACTTTCACTGAATGTACTCAAGTCTGAGAGACTCTGCTACCCTAAAAATATCAAAAAGTAAACAGGAGTTAAGATTCTGGACCAGTTGGAAGAGAAGGGTGGTAAAGGAGGCACACAGCTATAAAGGGCTGGATGCTTAGGGCAAGGATTTGTTATTTTTGCACAGTAACTGCACCCACCACTTTAAATGCTGCAATGGCCCAGAAACCTTGGTGCAGGAAGGTGAGGGGTGGAAGATGTGAGCACATGCAGTCCTGCCAGATATATGCCACAGAAACCCCAGAGGCAGCGACTGATCCTCTGGCCAGCAGCCAGCCACCCCGGGGGAAGAAGGGTACTCCCAGGGAGCCAGCAGAGAGCAGCCAGGAGGCTGGATGGAGTATGAAGTGCAAGCACCATCCCGGACCGAGCCAGAGCTCCAGGATCTCCTGGGGCTCTGGCAGAAGGAGGAGGTTCTGTGGGACACCACAACGCCCCTGCTTTTGCCCACCTGGCCAGCGGGCTCACTGCCTGAAGCCACCCTGTCTGGACCGCCAAACAGGTCTGCTGTAAAGTGAAGGAATTCAGGCAGGGGCACATGTAGGCCCGGGACAGCTCCAGGCAGTCTGGGTGTCCCTGGCCAGCTTCCCCTTTTACAGAGAGTGCCGCACTCAGCAGCCCCTTGGACACCATGGCCACAGAGTCCTCTTCAGCAATGGAGAGGGAGACGTAGCCCTGCAAAGAGGAGGCCAGACCCTCCAGCCAGGCCCGCAGGTCCCATCCGGGGATGACTCGTCCAAGGAGTCCCTTGTGATAGAGATCCCCTCCACCTCCTGCAGCTGGGCCACCTCAGGCCAGCCATCCCCTGACCTGTTCGAGGGACCCTCTGGTAGGCACTCTGCACATCATGACCCCCAGGCACATGGATGACAGCCCACCCTGAATGGCCCACTCTGGGCCAGCGTGAGTGTCCACAGATGGCACTTCTCCCACGTTCTGCTGGGCAGCACTACTAGCCACATGCATGCACCGGGAGACATGCAGGGGGGCATGGCTGCGCCCAGTCAATCCACCACATGGCCATGGGGTCTTCCATGCCTGTTCACACCCCCCTGCCCCCCGCTAGCTATGGCTCTGAGTGGGATCCTGGCAGAACCTGCCATAGCCACTACCAGCCCCAGGGCACAGCACGGGCCACAGCATGTGGAAACCCTGCTCCACCCCAGGGTCCTGTGCATCTCGTGGGTCACAGGCAGGGCACATGGGGACAGTGATCATGGGACACTGCTTCCTCTACTGCTATGGGCAACTGACTCTCCCTTTTCCTCCCCAACCTCTGTTACAGCTGCAACATCCGAGGGCAGGGAGGGCCCTGGCACACCTCTTAGGCCAGCCGGCCGGCCCCACCCAGCCTAGAGTGGCTCTGGAGTCCAGAGTGAGGGCTGAACCTGCACCATGGACTGCACCCTGGTGAGCCTGTACCTGGTGATATCAGCACAACATTTGGGACAAGGAGGCTGCAGGCTATACAGCCTGCCCTCTGCCACCAGAACACCCTGGCTGAGCGGAGGCTGGTCCTGGACAAGAGGGAGCTGGCCTTGTGACAGGAGACCTGGGTGGAGACGCTGGGCCTGCTGCACAAAGTGTGCATGTCCCTGCTCAAGTATCTGGCCCAGCCTCAGGCTGCCTGCTCCCACCACCCCTGCACCTGCCCCTTCTGCTGCCCCCTCCTCCCGTCCCTCCTGCTGCCCCTACACCTGTGCCCCATGTACCAACCTCCGTGCCCTGATGCCCCACTGCCTCTGCCCTCCCTGCTGCCTTAGGGGCCTTCACTGGCCATCTCCCATGTGACATAATACCAGCCATCTTCCAGGGCCTCACAGCATGGTTCCTGACCATGGCAGGGCCGGCCAAGGCAGCCACCCACTGCCAAGGGCAAGGCCGCCCCCACCCAGCCCTGCCTCCCTGCACTCCCGGCCTTTCATGCCCCAATGGGCACCCCAGCCACAGGGTGGAAGGGGCTCTCACAGCCTCCAGGGTTAGTGGCCCTCCACCCCCTCCTTGGAATAGTGCCCCCCCACCTCTGGCCCCATCGCAGTTTGAATGCCCCCCCACAGCTGCAGCCCTCCCCAGTACACCCCTGGCCCCATCCCAGTTGGAAGGTTCCCCCACGGTTGCAGTCCACCCAGCATATAAGTGCCCCCCAGCACCCACATTTAAAGACTCAGCTGTTCCACATTGTTCTGTTCAGATGTTTATTAACACAATTTTGAGTTTCTGAGAGGATCATTGTGTCCCTGATTCTTGGGGTGGGGGGAGGTCTATGGGGGGTGCCCATGTGTGTGGGTCACTCTGCCTCATGCTGGAAGGCTTCCTGGAGGGCTTCCTGAATACACAGCCCACCACGGTCGAGCTCTCAGTCAAGGGCTGCAACAGGCTATTCGTAGCCTGGTCCTGCCTCGTCCATCCAGCCCTGGTGGATGGCCCTCTCCCTGCCCTCAACCAGGTTGTGGAGGGCACAGCAGGTGAGGTGGCCTGGGTAAGGCCGCGTGAGCCAGGGCTGCAGGGGGTATGCCAGATCGCCTACTATGCGGAGTGGCATGGCAACATCCCCAATAGCAAGCTGCTGTTGGAGGTTGTAGGTCCCGGCCTCCATCCTCTGGACCAGGACAGAGTTTCTGAAGATGTGTGTGTCGTGCGCCCACCCTGGCCAGCCCACATACATGTCCGTGAATCAGGCCTGGAGCATGAGGGAGTGGTACTCCTTTGTGTTAATGATTCAGCCACCACTGTGTGCCAGGGCATGGATGGCGATGCCCACCCTCTCGCACCCCCAACCCATGAGGGTTTCCCTTGCCTGGCAGCCCCCTCCCTGTTCCCTGTGCCAGGCCAGGATGCAGAGCTTGCCTTATTTGGAGGACAGCAACTTCACCTTGTCCACCTCAAACTGCTGTCCGATGGAATGGGGTGGTGAACTTCCACAAGGTGATGGCCATGCACTTCTCTATGGAGAGGGCAGGCCACATGCGGGTGTCCTGGCATTGGAGGATGGGTGAGCCAGCTGTAGAGATCCGCAAAGGTGTCTCTCCTCATGCGGAAGTTCTGCATCCAACGCTCGTCATCTTAGTCAGGACCAGCCAGTCCGACCAGTCAGTGCTGGCAGGGTGTGTCCAGACCTGCCAGATGGGCGTGGGAGGTCTTGACAGGGATGGTGGGAAGTTGGGGCCCCAGGGACAGGGTCTCCAGCCCCACAGATGCTAGAGGAGGACTTCCAGGATGGTAGGCAGCAGGTGTGCCTGGGTGATCCTGTGGGTACGCAAGAGAGGGTCAGAACTGGGCACAGGGTCAGCTTCACTGTAAACACCTTGGCAGGCCTCAGCAGCATGTGGAGGGAGTGGGTGTTTTTGTGGGGCCCTTTAAGGCCGCATGTGGCAGACACACCTGGAAGTGCTTTCCCGCCATGCGACCCTGTCCAGGGCATTTCCTGGCCCTCTCTTTTGGAAGAGGCTCCATGGCTGTGTGGATGTGCTCTTCCGGAAGGACAGGTAGCTCTTTCAGACCACGTTTTAGGTCTAGAGACGATCTTCTGGAAGAAAGACGGCTTCCGGAAGGCGATCTTCCAGAGGATCACTGTAGTGTAGATGTGGCCTGTGTGGACATGCTCTTCCAGAAGGATGGGTAGCTCTTTTGGACCGCGTTTTAGGTGTAGATGTGATGTTCTGGTAGATCATCTCCTGGAAGCCAGTCTTCTGGAGGATCACTGTAATGTAGACACGGCCCTGGTGTTTGAGTTATTGGGAAGGCACAAAATGTGGTGGAGTTAGCAGGTATGATAAATAAATAAAAAATGCAATTTGTGTGTGATTCAAAAAACTATGCTAATTCAAAGCAAAGTTTTTTTCAGCTCATATGCTCTTAATAGTCTCTCAATGCTCTTAGAAGTTTCTCAGCTTCTCCAATTTGACGCTGCTTCCGTTGTTCCTTCTGGTGTATCAATAGGCAAAGAGAAAGGATGCGTTGGTGTGTATGTCACTTCTTTGTATAGTTCTTTCCTTGCTTTGAGAATCATTTCCAGTTGGGAGCAAGGCAACAGGCTGGCTGTTGCAGGGAACTCCATGCTGCTTCTTTTCTAAGATGTAGATTTTTTACCCGATCCTGTTTCCTGCCAAAGGATGCCCACGTATCAAATAATGGTCTGTCAGTCAAATATATTTCTAGGAAATCTGTTCCTTGTTTGACATTTCCCGTAGGAAGGCTGGACTGGCTGCTGGCTATAAAATTAATTCAGATTAATACTGTCTGTCATAGTCTTTAAGATAATTTGAGGGTTTTCCATATATGAAAAAGTCTGTAGAAGGATTTGTAAAAAACATTCGTCTTCTCTTTTGATTTATTGCAAAGGCAGCATAAATGTTTCATGTTTTAGTGTAAGTCTGCTGGTGATAGACCTCAGTATGTCTCTACCACTCAACCACCTTCTTCTGTAGGTCCTCCCCATTTTGAACTTTTTCCTAGAAGTGTTCTTTACTGCAGCTGCTCCTAGCCCTTTGACTTTAACTGCCAAGAGAGACACTATGTTCCTAGCACTTGCTCTATTGGCAGGACTGTTTTCTTTGTCTTTCTACAGAGAGCCAAACCATGGATCTTTATTTTGTTTAGTCCTTTCAGAATTTGAATGATATATACAGAGGCAACTGGTGCAGCAATTGCTGGGGGTGCACTGGTCAAGTGCGCTGCCCCACCCATAGCCCTCCCCTTCCATCCCTTCCTTAGCCATGACCCACTTCTTCCCCATCCATGCCATGTCCTCTCCCTGCCCCTGCTCTGCCCCCACCTGCCTTTTCCTGCAGAAGTGATGCACCACTTTGGTAGGTGTGGGTGCAGTAACCCCTTCTCCTGGAGAAGTTTAGCCTGAGAGTAGCACTTTCAAGCCACACCACTGCAGGAGAGGGGCAGGACCACACTTGAACTCATTGTAAAGTGGTATGGCCTCCCTGTGCACCCTCACACGTTGCCTATGTTCATATCATAATGGAGTTTTCCCTTGGGGCTGCTGCACAGATTTTTTTTCATATTTATCACAGTTCTGAAGAAGGTCTAGTTGTAGCTGGTTCATCTTCATTCAAAAATGAGCAAATCCAGAAGAACTTGCTGTGCGAGTATTGTTCTCTGGTTGTGCTACACAGTAACATGTATAAGTAGAGGTACACACACCTGTGTTAATTGTTTGCTTGCATGAGTGATAAGCGAGGCTTGAAATGACCACAGGCTTGCTTCATTGGTATTTCAGATTCTTATTTGAACTGTCTGGTCTCCAAAAATCAGTTGAATGACCATATTGGCTGGGAAGGTCCATTTATCCTGAGTGGGTCTCTTCTTCAGAAAACCCACTTACCTGAATTCACATTGGAGCATGATGGGATAAGAAAGTTTGGACATGACAAGAACTGTCCTTCCATTACTCCTGCAGGGTTAGAAGTTCTTCCAAGAAAATACAGAGTGTTCATTTCCTTTTGGCAAACATTGTCTTTGTCCTGTGATTAATTGTCTGCTAATTTCAGCTCCTAGACTTTGGTCTGGGAACATATGTTTACATGCACCTATTTCACTATCTGGGATTTTTAATGATCTACATTTTTATATGGCTTTTTAGTAGAATATGTCAGTACAGTACATTCTTTGATATCCTTACTTTCCTTCTTTCCTTGATAATAATAGGAAGTCTTTCCCTAGTTGCAAGGAGCCAGTTCGTTCCACTTGGGCATGATGTCCAATGTGTCTTTCACCAGGGGAAAAGCAATTGAGCGACCTGTTGACATGGTGGCTTGGGGGGTGTGGGGCATAATGTGGACGATTCAAACAATTTCTGTCATCAGGGAAAGAGACTTCAGAAAAATGGTCATTTGTATTCAACAACAGGGGAATGAGGGCAATGTAGTCTGGGAAGATGACATCACACATCCACAACCATTTGTGGGGCATTTTTTTTCCCATAACACAACAGCAAGAAAACTCAGAATGTCATGGGGCTGAGGTAACTGTGGGATAGGTTCCCACAAGGCACTGCTGCAACAGTCAAACGTTGGTGATTTAATGGGATGCACTAAGTCCACTTTGTGGGCAGGTGTGGAAACTCAACTTTGACTTTATAAAACCCACTGTTACAACATCAACTTTAATAAATTCAACTTTATTTTGTAGTGTAGACATAGCTTTAGATGAATGAAGCATCACTTTAGTAATGGATCACAAACTCCTTTCTTATACCCTGTGTCTATACGTGCCCCTTCCTTTTGAAAGGGGCATGTTAATGAGTGGGTTTGAAAGATGCTAAAGAGATGCTGCAATGAATATGCAGCGCCTCATTAGCATAATGGCAGCCACGGTGATTCAAAAGTGCAGCTTTTTGAATCACGCGCCGCCCGTGGAGACAGGACCTTCTGAAAGGACCTCCCCCAGTTTTCAAAAGCCCTTCTTCCTATCTGGTGATATTCATTGCAGCGCCTCATTAGCATCTTTCGAACCTGCTCATTAACATGCCCCTTTCGAAAGTAAGGGGACGTGTAGACCCAGCCGTACTGTAGCAAGTATCTTCCCAATTATCTAGCTACTTTCTGGAACAGGAATTAAGAAACATATCTCATGTCCTGGAACTGTGTTATTTCATCTTACTATTTTAAGTTTATTTTTAAAGATAGTTTAAATGAAAAATATTTATAAAGCTTTTCTCTGATTGTGAGCAATTTAACTACAGCGGTAACATAGTGTTACTAAATATGTTCTTCTTTGTTCAGACTTTCATACAAGTCGACTTATATTGGAATCGTCTGCAGTGGCATGAAATGAGAAATGTATGGGGAATGTATATATAAAAAGAGGAACTTTTTAGTGTATTAAAGAGGGTGTGTTTTCATGTAAGCTGCAACACTAAAGATGCCATGGTGCAGAAAGGCGTTCTTTGGTTTGTCTCCAAGTTGAGAAACGTCAAGGAGAGAAAATATTCAGACTGTTTCTCCTGGGAAATAATCTGTATTTTCTAGCACTTAGCTACATGTGTAGAATGTACACACTTTATGTGAGAAGTTCCAGGAGGAGGGTGGAACAATATCACCTAGCATATACAAAGTTCACTGTTATTGTCTGGCAAACATTCCACTAAAGAACCTGGAAAACATCAGAAGTCTTGTTACTGAGTCAGGAATTTCTTTTGTTCCATAAATGTTTATGTATTAGGTCCACAACCCTTATTTATCATGTATAGGTAGTGCTGGAAAGTAGTCCTTTCAGACCCACAGGATTACAAAGCATGAGTTACAGAATCAGGCCATGATATTGCTCATGCCTCAGGAATCCAAAATTGATAAAGAAAAAAATACCACTCAAGAGAGACATAATATTTCTTCTTCCTCCAGTTACAGTGAAGGGAAATTTTACGGCTGACTTTAGGATTAGGGCCAATATGTACATTTCTACCCTTTACAAATGTACGTGGATCTAGAGCAGGGGTTCTCAAATTTCACTGTATTGCAACCCCCTTCTGTCAATGACCAAAACCTGAATCCTGCTGCCTCGTGATGGTGGGCAAGCCCCTTGGTGGGGGGCCTGCAACCTGATCCTGGTCACCCAGGGCTGAATTGCACATTGTTTTGCTTCAGCACTGCACAGTGGGGCTCAGGCCATGGCTTGGCCTTGGGCCCCAGCAAGTCAAATGCCAGCCCTATGGATCCCATTAAAACAGGGTTGTGACCCACTCTGGGCATTCCAAACCACACTTTGGCTAGCTATGTCTATGTGAAAGCCTAACCTCAAAATAAGGTACCTAATTTGTGCTACACAAAATTTGGCTTGTGACACTGTCTAAACGGCACCACATGCCAAAATAAAGCACTATTTCAAGGCCTCCCTATACTCCTCCTGTGATGAGGTGTACAGGGATGGCGGAATAGGACGTCCATTATCTCAAAAACTGTTTAGAGACAACGAGCACATTTTTTAGAGGCAGGCAGCTATTTTGGGATACTGCCATATCCCAAAATAGCACCCGCCATGTAGACATAGCCCAGGGGTGTGCAACCTGCGGCTTCAGAGCCACATGGGCTCTGTAGGGACTTCTTTGTGCCTTACAACACTATAATTGCAAAGTAAAAATAAATCATAATTATTTTCGATAAATGGTGAACATCTAAAAGCCCAACAATGAACAGCTCGTATCTAAATAGCAAACAATGCGTGATCTCGAAATGTTGGATAACTCCCCCTTTAATATGTGTAGTGCATTGTGGGATATGATACTGTACTAGTGTTTTGATCATGTTGCTAATAAAGTCTTGATTTTGAAAAGGAAAAGGAAGCTTGTGACATTCCTGTTGTGAAGGTCAACACACATTTTAAAAATGAAATTTGACATTAAACCTGAAGTAAAATTAGCATAATTAAAGCAGGTTCAGGAATGAAAGTCAGGAAAATAGTGGTATTAACACATACATGTAAAGTGTGAAGAAACAGAATATGTAAAAAGTTTGTGAATGTTCTGCAATAAACATGTATGACATTACAAATCATTGTGTGTGCTCTGGTCTTAAAACAGGGGTTACAAAAAGTACAGTTTGACCTTATTTATTAAGGACCATCTCATATTCACATGCATTGCAGCTCTTGAAGTATTAAGTTTTTACCGAATTTGGAAAAAAATGGCTCTTACTATTTTGGTTGCTGACCCCTAACAGAGCCTTTGAGAGCTACTGATCTAGAGCATGTCATTGGAAGGACTTCTACATCACAGAAGAGAATAGAGCTAGCCCTTTACTGAAGCATTCGCTGCTTTTCCAGCAAACCCCACTCCCTACCACCACCCATTCTTCAGCTGAGAACTAAACCAGCTATATTAAAGATATAGAGGGACAGTAGCTACTATTCCAGCCTACAGACTGAAGAAGTAGCTGCAGAGAGGCGATGCTCTAGCCTTATTGTGTACCCATGGTTTTGAATTGGTGGATTTTGTTTTTCAAAGTCCTACATAGAACCTGCAGGCAGAGAAGAATTTTACTCTGTTATATAACTAGCAGCCACATTGGTAAAATTCTTAAGTATTCACTGTACACGAGCCAGTTTAAAGTAATTATGATGATAATAATTAATAATCAGTGTTTATAATTGTGTGTAAAGATCAACCAAGTAGGAGAGTGCTTAGGCACAGAGTAGGAGACTGCCTCTGTCCTAAAAAGCTAACAAACAAAATAGAAATGACAGGCTCACCTGGGGGAGAGGTAGAATACTGTTTCTCAACCAGGGGTACATGTACCCTGGGGGTTACAGTATGGTCTTCCAGGGGGTGCATCAACTCATCTAGATGTCTGTGTAGGCTTACAGCAAGCTACATAAAAACACTAGTAAAGTCTGTACCATGTAAAGGTTCAGTTAGACAATGACTTGTTTTTACTTCTTCATATGCCTTAACTGAAATGTAAGTACAATAATTCTATTTTAATTCATTTATTTGATAAAAAGATGGTAGAAAGTCAGCAAATTTTCAGTGGTAGTCTTCTGTGATATTTTCGCGTGTTTTTGTAAGTAAGTTTTTTTTTAAGTGAAGTGCAACTTGGTAGTGTGCAAAACAAAACTGAATCCTGAAAAGGGTATCGTAATCTGAACAATCTGAATGACACTTTTTTCAAAACCTCAGATTATTTTAGGACCATGTTTCTCAACCAATGGTATGCTAACTCTTATGGATACATGAGAGAAGTCTGCACGTACTTACAGTGCTTTTTGAAAAAGGGGTACTTAGTATGAAAAAGGTTGAGAAACACTGGGGTAGAAAACACCAGCAGAGTGAACAGTTGGATGACAACAATGCTAATGCAATTATTACTTCATTTTTTGTGGGTTTAGCCTAGGAGAGGATCAGCTAAATGGAAAGAACAAGAAAGGAAAAGAGGGGGTATCACAGAATCATAGGGCTGGAAGGGACCTGAGGAGGTCATCTAGTCCAGCCCCCTGCTTCAAGCAGGATCAACCCCTACTAAGTCATCCCAGCCAGGACCTTGTCCAGCCAGGACTTAAAAACCTCAAGGGATGGAGAATCCACCACCTCTCTAGGCAACGCATTCCAATGCTTCACCACCCGCCTGGTGAAGTAGTTTTTCCTAATATCTAACCTACACCTCTCCCTCTTCAACTTTTGACCATTACTTCTTGTTCTGCCATCTGACGCCACTGAGAACAGTTTCTCACCCTCCTTTTTAGAGCCCCCCTTCAGGAAGTTGAAGGCTGCTATTAAATTACCTCTAAGTCTTCTCTTCTGTAAACTAAACGAGCCCAAATCCCTCAGCCTATCCTCATAGGTCTTGTGCTCCAGACCCTTAATCATTTTTGTTAACCTTCGCTGAACCTGCTCCAGCAAGTCCACATCCTTTTTATACTGGGGGGCCCAAAACTGGACACAATATTCCAGATGTGGCCTCACCAGTGCCGAATAAAGAGGAATAACTACTTCTCTAGATCTGCTCGAAATGCTCCTCCTAATGCACCCTAGTATGCCGTTAGCCTTCTTGGCTACAAGGGCACGCTATTTACTCACATCCAGCCTTTCATCCACGATAACCCCTAGGTCCCTTTCCATCATACTGCTGCTGAGCCAGTCGGTCCCCAGCCTGTAACAATGTTTGGGATTCTTCCACCCCAGGTGCAGGACTGTACAATTCTCCTTATTGTACCGCATCAGATTTCTTTTGGCCCAGTCCTCCAATTTATCAAGGTCCCTCTGGATTCTCTCTCTACCCTCCAACATATCTACCCCTCCCCCTAGTTTTGTGTCATCTGCAAACTTGCTGAGGGAGCAATGCAGTCCCTCATCCATGTCATTAATAAAGATGTTGAATAACACCAGCCCCAGAGCCGAGCCTTGCGGCATTCCTCTTGAAACAGACCGCCATTCAGATATGGAGCCGTTGACCACTACCCGTTGGGCCCGACCATCAAGCCAGCTTTCTATCCATCTTATAGTCCAAGGATCCAATCATATTTCCTTAACTTATGGGCAAGAATGTTGTGGGAGACCGTATCAAAAGCCTTGCTGAAGTCAAGGTATATCACATCCACTGACTTCCCCATGTCTACAGAGCTTGTTACCTCATCATAGAAGCTAATCAGATTGGTGAAGCAGGACTTGCCCCTGGTGAATCCATGTTGGCTACTTTTGATCACTTTCCCCTCTGCCAAGTGCTTCAAAACGGATTCCTTGAGGATTGCCTCCATTATTTTCCCAGGGACTGAGGTATGGCTGATGGGTCTATAGTTCCCTGTATAGTCCTTCTTTCCTTTTTTAAAGATGGGCACTACGTTTGCCTTCTTCTAGTCATCTGGTATCTTCCCCGATCTCCAAGAGTCTTCAAGGATAATGGCCAAAGGTTTGGCAATGACCTCTGCCGGTTCCCTCAGTACCCTGGGGTTCATTAAATCCGCACCCATGGACTTGTGCACATCTAGTTTTTCTAGATAGCTCAGAACTTGTTCCTTCCCCACCGATGGCTGCCCTCCACCTTCCCATACTGCATCGTCTAGGACCGTCCTGGGGAAGTTGACTTTGTCCGTGAAGACTGAGGCAAAAAAAGCATTGAGTGCTTCACCTTTTCCTGCATCATCGGTCACAAGGTTACCTCCCTCATCCAGTAATGGCCCCACACCTTCTCTGATAACCTATTTATTGTTCACATGCCTGTAGAAACCCTTCTTGTTACTCTTCACATCCCTTGCCAGCTGCAGTTCCAATTGCGCTTTCGCTTTTCTGATTACTGCCTGGCATTCTCCAACCGTATGTTTATACTCCTCCTTAGTCAACTGTCCACGTTTCCATTTCTTGTGTGCATCCTTTTTGAATTTAAGCTGACTAAGGACTTCTCTGTTAAGCCAAGCTGGTTGCCTACCATGTTTGCATTTCTTACTATCCAGCGGGATTGTTTGTTCCTGTGCCTTCAGTAAGACTTCTTTAAAATACTTCCAGTTCTCTTTAACTCTTTTCCTCTTCATCTTCATTTCCCAAGGGATCCTGCTCATCCAGTCTGTTAGGGAATCAAAGTCTGCTCTTCTGAAATCAAGGGTCTGTATGTTACTGCTCACCCTTCTTCCTTTTGTTGGCAGGAAGAGGAAAAGAAGAGTGATGCAGATATTAATTTATGAAGAGACTGTGGGGGAATGGGGGGGTTGGAGCAAATCACCTATCAGGACATGGCAGCGAAAGTGCACTCAGACCTGTAAAAGATTACCAAAGTCCTTTCTTTGTCTAGGGCTGCCCCTACTGAGTAGAGTCTTGGCTGGTTCCATTCCCAAGCCTATGTGTGTGGAAAGGTTGGGGTGGAGAGAAGATGCCACCTGGGTCATAGAGCCCCTAGAGTAGATAATAAATACTTACCTTGCATCTCTTGGCATTTATTGACCACTAATCCCATAAATTAAAGGAGAATATTTTATCATTATCCTCACATGACTAGGAGGTGCTCTGTCTCTCTGTTATGTGTTTCTGTACCCCTTGATTGTTATTTCATACACATAGACTATTGTTCTCTTATACCTACATTTCTTCCAAAAAATCCTCCCAGGTTTTTAAATGAGACATAATAATTGGAACATCTCAAACCATGTTTGCCCTGAATAGGACAGGATGGGAACTGAACATTCCTCTCTCTCTCCACTCCCATTCACGAGTGTTTTTCATTTTTACTGTTCAAACTATAGTGCCGAAAGTCAAAACATCTTTCTACATGCTTTTGGCCCTAGAGCGTAGCCATAGGCCCATCAACAGGGAGTGGGGAAAGAAGGGCAGTTGCCCTGGGGCCCAGAGATTCAAAAGGGGCCAGAGCTCACGGCCACTGCTGCTGCTACGGGGACAGCGGCAATGGCCTGAGCCCTGGGCCCCTTTGAATTGTTGTGGGAGCACTGCTCCGTGCGGCTCTGAGGGCTGCAGGAGAGGGGTGCAGTGTGCCGTGGTCTGTGCGGGGTGAAGGCTGACTTCCCGAGGCCCTAACCCTTCTGCCTGAGGCACCACCCCTTCCAAGGCATGGAGGCCTCCGCCTCCCCTCCACACCTTGCTCCCAGGCCCGCAGTAGCTGTTGATCCCACTGCATGTCCATTACTGGCAAAATCCTTTTCATGTAGCAGGATGTGAATAGGGGAGGCCGAATTATGTAACATAATTTATTTCTCTACCCACTTAAAAAGGAAACTTTATGTTTGGTAACCAGTTTGTTTCATGAGCACATTCAGATTTTAATAGCAGTGCTTTTTGTTTAAAGCTTAATCTTTATCCATATACCTTTTACTGTGGTTTGATACTTCGAAAGTTTAGGCTGTTAAAACAGGTTGCTTAAAATACTATATTTTGTATTTGTTTACTTGTTAGAGAAAACCAAGTTTTATTTTTGTTTGTGGCTTATGAAGAAATTGTTACATTCCATTTAAATTGGAAGACATGTTAAGTATTAGGCTAGTTTGCAGAATTGTGTTTGCAAAACTGCTCATGCAGTTTAGGTGCCTCTTTCTCGTGTAGTTACCACAATTGTATTTAGGTTCCCCATAGTTTTGATTGTACAGTTTTCATAAGGAAACATACAAATATAGGCTAATAGTTATAGCGAGTATCAAAACAATATACTGTCCTGTAATAAGTTTCTGTAGTGTGTATGAATAATTAATGTAACTGCTTTACCTATCTTCATAAATATTCTTACATAATGTAAACCTAATTTCAGGTGGAGAAATTCTCAGAGACATTTATACAGAAGCAGCAAGGTTTGAATGAAACCTGAAACAGAACCAACTCTACATATTCTTTTCTAGGTACGTTACTTTTTCTTTTATAATGTTGACTTAAAGTTTAATGATCCAGCGTTGGAAAACAATGTATAAGTTTACAAATGGTATGGTGTTTCATCGTTATCATTATAAAGATACTAGAAGAAGGATTGCACTCTTAGCTTAGGTTTTGTAAACAAAAGAGGACAAAAATTACAAACATATTGTAGCAGATATTCTACACATACTAATTTTCATATTCCCTGTTCACCTTGCACTTTGCTCAGTGGCATGACGTGGCACTCTAATTAATTATTTGTGTTATGGTGATACAGAGAAATTCCAACTGAGATCTAAGCCACATTTCTCTGGGCATCATACATGCATAGTAAAAGACAGTCACTGCCCACTAGAGTTTACAGAGTGTGGGAGAAAGTAAATATTATCTATTTTTACAGGAAGGTAAGTGTTTTGCAGGTCAGAAAGGATATAATTTTTTTAGAATGGAATAAATATATAAGCGTGGATGACTTGCATTTCAAGTAGTATTTTTTAATTTCTGAGATTTACATTTTGTTGCATATAAAATAGCTGTGAAATCTGTTAACACATGTGGCAGGGTGGATTAAGCAGAGGGGTATAAATAGAACTGAAGTTCATCAATTTCAGCTCTGAGAACATGGGGAGTGGAGTCTCTGGTGTACGCTCAGGCTATGTCTAGACTAGAGGGATTTCTTAGCAGAACTTTTTGTCAAAAGATCGCTTGTGACAAAAGTTCTGTTGACAGATCGCATCCAGACTGGAGAGTGGATTGAAAGAGAGATCTGTGCTGTTGATAGAGAGCAGGCAAACTGCCTGGCCACTCTATTGGCAAAACAGCCACCCAGCTGTACAGCTGACAGGGTTGTGCATTGTTTTGGAAGCCTCTTCTGTCGACAGGAGTCCTGCCCCCCTTGAGCGTCCAGACTGGTGTTTGGTGACAGATCTCTGTCAACAGTGGTGTTCTCCCTCATGGAAAGTGGGGTATGACTGTCGACAGAATGCCCTTGGGAATCTGGATGCTCCTCAGGTTTTGTCGACAGAACAGCCATTTTACCTACAAATAGCTGTGTGCCCTACAGAAAAGATGATGGATGCCCAAGGTTGTTGCTGATGTACCATGGCCAATGCCATCATCAGAGTTGGTGCTCAGTTCAGTTGGTTTTTCAAAGAGTGATATGAAAATTTGATACTGTTGAGCTCTAAACAAGTCAAATTTGAAACTGGTTCCTGTGAAGATTTCAGATGAAACATTTCCACTGGAGAATATTTTGATTTGAGATTTTTTTTGAAAACTTTGTTTCAAGTTGAAATTTTCATATCACTCTTTGAAAACCAAAAAATTTCCTTTTTCAGATGTGTGAAATTCCCTGCAACCCTTTATTTTATTTAATATTCAACTACATCTCTGTGATTTTGAAGCATTTAAATGAAACACTGCTTTATGCAGAACATTGTCTACTTGTGGCACTCACCTCCACAGGTGCAAACATTCCAACTGGATTTTTAATGAGCTATATGACTTTATAACCATTAGCAATACCTACAGCTACATTATCTAAGAGATGAAAAAAGTAACCAGATGTTATGATTCAAAGTATGGCATGTACGTCTGCAGAAGAGAGGCTGTTGACAATTTTGAGCATTTTTGGGGGGGTGGAGGGCAGGGAAAGAAGGACAGACACTTTTCTCTCCAGTTTCTATTAATGAACACAACTGGAAAATCTGCCTCCGCCAATGAATTTGTTCTAAGTTCCTTTTCTATGACTGCCACTGTTTGCAATTCAATACACAGTGTGTGAACGCCCTGCATACCACATATATTTTATTATGTAATGTTTGTTTGTATGATAATGCTGATTTTGGCATGCAGTTTATTTATAATATGATATTCCTGCAATTGCCAACTGTCTTCATTGCAGTAAAAGCAGTTACAACAGCCTCCTCAATCTTTATGGATAAGGATTCAGGCTTTACTGCACATTTATCAAGGTATTACTGAAAGACACCAACTCTTATCACACCAGTAAATAGCATCCTCTATAGATATTTTGAGAACTCCCAAAAAGGGATTGCTTGGGTTATTTTATCAATGCCTTAATATGCAACAAGAGAAGAGCTGGGCAAAATACAGACCACAGGCTGGATTTGGCCTGCAAAGGTGCCAGATCTGGCCTGTTGTCCAGCTGGAGCCTCAGACAGGCTCTGTGCCTTCCCTGTTCCTGCACAGTGGTCAAAAAAGCTGGTGGTAGGACTTTGTGCTTCAGTGAATGCTGCGAGCCCAAGGTGAGGAGGGAAAGGCTTCATATGCTGCCCCCACACCCAGCACAATCTTACAGCTCCCATTGGCCATAAACTGGCCTATGGAGCTGCCTCTTTGCAGGACAGGCAGCATGCAAAGTAACCTCCCCCAAACTCCTGGGCTCACATTGTTCACAGCAGCACATATGGCCCCATCACCGGGCTGTTCTGAGCAGATGCAGGGGCATGAAAGGCAGGGAGCTGGCCTGAGGAACCTGCTGGGTTGTTGCACAGGAACAACTCAGGTGAGCACCTCATGGCCAGAACCTGCCTTTGGCATTCCAGCCCCCTCTCCCCTCAACATTCTTTTACCCCCACACCTCTAATCTAATTATCTTAAGCCCTCTGCACCTCTGCCATAACACAACATATCCCTTCCCAGACCCTGCACCCCCTCCTACTCTTTTCTTCCAGGTCACAACCCTCTCCAAGACCTTGCAGCCCTGGTCATGATCCAAATCCCTGCACTCCCACTTGCACTCCTGCCCTAGTTTACAGTCCACTCCCAGATTTTGCAACTTCTCCTGCACTCCTGCCCAATGTCACAACTGCTTCCAAGACCCTGCATTCTCATCTACAACCCTCCTCCAGGTGAAAATCTTCTCCTGTACCCATAACACCTCCCAGATATAGCACCCCAATTTCCTGCCCCATATTACAATCCAAACCCTGGCACCTTCTTCTCCACCCCTCCACCAGGTCACAACTTTTCCTAGACTCTGCACCCCCTCCCACATCCCTCCTCAAGGTCAGAATCTTCTCCTGCACCCATACCCACTTCCAGACCCTATATCTCCTCTTCTACCCCAGTCTCCTTTCCCAGGTCACAACCCCTCCTTCACTCAAACTCTCTCCCAGATCCCACATTCCGCACCACACACCAATCCCTTAACTCAAGGTCCCTTCTGCACCCAACCTCCATCCCAGACCCCGCACCTCCTCCATTAATATCATGGCAGAGTCCAGCCCTTGACCACTTATCATTTTCATGGATTACCACCCCTGCGTCCAAAATTATTGCCCACTCAGAAGCAAGAGTTAGTTTTTGTGCTGAGAGTCTGATCCTGAAACATTAGGCCTTCCTGGATTATCATTTTTCAAGTTACTTTGCACGTAATGTTGAGGGCTGTTCAGTAACGCATGCTTAATCCATCTGAAATTAATTAACAGAAAAAACAGGACCGAGGATGGACTAGCATGTGTCAGGCTTTAAACTGCTTTCTTGGAAGGTCTTCTTTTAATAATCTGTGTTGATTATTTCATCTTGGGTTTCTAACACAGTCCATCGATACATGACTTCTGAGGCTCTCCAGTTCTTTCAGTTTCTAGCCACAGGTTTAAAATTATTTTAGTCATTTGTTCTGTGTTTTAATGACTATGTCAAAACTAAAGGAAATTGAACACTAAATTTTCTCACACTGAAAATACTGTTTTTAGGGCACCTGAAGTAGAAGTAGTTTATAAAATAATCCTAAAACCACTCTGCTGTCTAGTTACACCTGTATCGTCTAGTGGGTATAGCTAAGGAAGAAAATGAAGATACATAGATTTTAAAAAGAGGAAGAAAATTTGTTTAAGAAAAATATGCCAAATCTTGCATCCCCAGTCTTTAGTCACACCAAACTTCCATTAATTATGATGGCTGCAGGAAAATCTGCTAAATGTAGTTTAATGTTATTTTATCAAAAATACTCTGAGGAAAGCAAGAATGACATTCAAAATTACGCTGAGCATGCAAGATAGAAGAACAATCTACCATGTCTTCTTAGTATGCTCAGTCTTTTGATAGAAAATTGCTAACAATTTTCTCTTTCCATCCGGATGATATATATTTTTTTAATTTTTCAAAATACAGCCACTTTTTTTATTACTTTTATTGTTAGGAGCACTCCTCTTCTGTGATGCACTATTAGCGGTTCACAATCTTTCATTACACATATAGGAGCTTCCCTTTTTGAAACCACTGCTCAAGAAACTATGGCAAACTCTTTCATATCTGGCATTTTATCACCCGGAACTCTCAAATAACCAGCATTTTAACCATAAGTAAATTTTAGTTACATTTTTCCTATGTACAGTATAGTGAATATAAATACAAATAAAGCAAATAGGATGTTAGGAATTTTTTAAAAAGGGGGAAAGTAAGACAATATTTTACTGCCCGTTTGTAAAACTATGGTATGCCCACATCTTGAATGCTGCGTACAAATGTGGTCTCTTCACCTCAAAAAAGGTATTTTGGCATTAGAAAAGGTTCAGAAATGGGCAACTAAAATGACTAGGGATTTGGAATGGGTCCCATGTGAGGAGAGGTTAAAGAGACTGGGACTTTTCAGTTTAGAAGAGAGGAGACTGAGGGGGGATATGGTAGAGGTATATAAAATCATGAGCGATATGGAGAGGGTGAATAAAGAAAAGTTATTTACTTGTTTCCATAATATAAGAACTAGAGGACACCAAATGAAATTAATGGGCAACAGGTTTAAAACTAGTAAAAGAAAGTTCTTTTTCACACAGCGCACAGTCAAACCTTGAAACTCCTCGCCAGAGGAGTCTGTGAAGGCTAGGACTATAAGAGAGTTCAAAGAAGAGCTAGATAAATTCATGGAGCTTAGGTCCATAAGAAGCTATTAGCCGGGGGCAGGGAGTAGGAATGGTGTCCCTGGCCTCTCTTTGTCAAAGACTGGAGATGGATGGCAGGATACAAGTCACTTGATCGTTGTCTTTGGTCCACCCCCTCTGGGGCACCTGGCACTGGGCACTGTTGACAGATGTGATGCTGGGCTAGATGGACCTTTGGTCTGACTCAGTAATGGCCTTTTTTATGTTCTTATGAACAAATATAGCAAATACAGTGTAAGTTTACAGTGTACATTACTACTGTGATTGGTAAAGAAAGTACTCTGCATACATTTTTTTTTGTGTCTTAAAAACAAGTTTCTTAATATCTAATCTTGTTTTTCGTTAGAGTTATGTATTGCTAGGTATACCTCTCTATTATCTAGAATATCTGAATATCTGACAGCCTCCCAGTTTGCTGTACTACCATTATACACTTTACTGTTGCTGATGGGGAAGAAAGGACAACGATCTGGACACAGTAAAACCAGCTGTCTTGTCAAAAACATTTTTTAATAAAATGATTTGTGAAAACATTAACTACATTTTTCAATCCTGGAAAAATCAGAAGCCAAAATTTATTTCATTTTGAATGGAAAGTTGGTGATGGCAGGGGCCAGATTTGGGAGCTGTTAAACTGAAAATTTCTAGTTGCAGAATTTTTTTCCCTTCTTCCCTTCACCCTCTCCCACACTCCAATTTGCTGCCCCACCCCTGAGCCACCTCTCATAACAAACTTCTACCCAGAGCCAACAGCCACTCATGCATCCAAACTCCGAGTTTGTGTCCCACATCTTCTTCACCTCAACTGCCTACCCCAGCCCAGAGCCCTCTCCCACTCTTCAAACCTGTTGGCCTCCATCTGAATCCTCTTCCTGCTTCCCAAAACCCTTCATCTTGTGCTCACACCCCTAGCCAGAACTAGCATGCTCTGAACCCCTTGACCCCACTGCCTAGCCCAGATCCCCCTGCTGTACTCCAACTCCCTCACCCTGGAACCTGCATCCCAAACTCCTGCCCAAACCTGGTGAAAATGAAAAAGTGAGCAAGAGTGGAAGAGCATGAATGACAGGGAGTGGGGACTGAGCAAGCAGGGATGGGAGTGGAGATGGAGCAAGCAACTTGAAACATTTTGATTGACCTAAACTGAATTTTTTTTTTCAGTTAGCCAATGTTTTTGAGATTCTGACTTTCTGTTTCAATTTGGGAGAGGGAAAACTTTTCAAAATCCTAAATATTTCCAGGATAGGAAAACTCTTCTGCCTAGCACTACATCAGAGATATACAACTGTGAATTCTACTTAGATCAGAAGCTTTTGAGTGCAGGAACTGTCATTTTGTACAGCACTAACCACAATGTATGACTGGGGCTCTTGGCACTACAGTAATTCAGATAAGAGAGAAAGACAGATACAAATATTCAACTGACTGGTTATTGAGTGCTACAAGTCCCAGCTGTGTTTGAGACCCAGTTGTACTGGACACTGTACAAATACATAGTAAGGCCCCTTGCCCCAGAGAGAGTATGCTTTGAGGAGATAAGTCACACAATATGAGGGAGGGGAAATAGAGGCGCAGAAGGAGGAAGTGATTTGCCCATGTTCACACAGGCCAGTGGCAAACCCAGACGACATCCACACTTAACTGGAGAAGATCAGCTGCTCTGGATTGATCCTCCAGGGGGCATTCCAGAGTCAACATTCACCCCAGAACTCCTCCTGAGCCACATGGTAGTAAGGACAATTAATGGGAGGAGCGCTCCCATCTATCTTTTGCCATAAAGACAGGCACCAAAGTAAATGGCTGCAAATTTGATTTTTGGTGGCAGCCATTGACTTTCAAGGTAAGTCTAGATGCAGCCTAAGGGATAGACTCTGGTCTCCTGAATGCCAATCTGAGGCCCTATAGGTAGAGCAACTCTAAATGAGCCATTACAGAAGATCAAATGGACAAAAACAGTACTTTCACTCATGCTTTACCTTTGTCAGCTGTAATGTTTTGCCACATGAACTGAGAATTCTCTCATCTTATCATCACTTTTTAAATTTTAACTTAATGTCCTTTTACTCCAAGCCTCCCTAGCCTTCAATTCAGGGTTTATTAAAGTTCTTCCAACAACTGGCTTCAGTATGAGTTTGCCCCTTTAACTAAGCATTTCACGCCACTCCCTGCAACTTCTTCTCAGCTCCCTGGCCATCCTCCTGACTTCCAATAGGCATTTTACAGCAATATCATCCCTAAATCCTTCTTGTCCAGACAGAGCTCTCTCTTTCTATGTTCCTTGCCTTTCTTTCCCAGAATAACAGTCATCCTCTTGTCAACCCCTTATTAGTAGAGTATTCCGAACAAATTCTGTTATCTTCCAGGGCCTAATTAATTAGCTTAGGTTCAAATTATTCAGGCACAGGTGCCCTGCCCCTGCCTCTGCCTTGACCCCAAAGCCCATCCCCTGTGATAACCTTTTAATTCCAATTTTGAGTAGACAAGACTTCAGCTGTCCATTGACAAGCCAAATCTGCTGTTGTCATATGAATATGGGATTGCATTGGAAATTCTACATGGTTTATAGAGTAATTCAGTATACTTTGTGCAGAACCTCTGATTTGACAGTTTTTGTCTCCTACTGGGAAGATTAGGCTGAACATATTTTTTGCATTCAGAGTTTACTGGTCAATTTCTCTTGTTTCTCTCCACTCAACTTTAAATAGAAAAAGTATCTGAAAATACATTTAGTATAACTATATATTTTATATCTGTAACTTCTCTGGCATTTACCCTGAGTTCTAGACCATGCTATATAAGAGACAACAAAAAATGGAGAACTTCAGAACTCCTCTGGAATGGAGGTTTTGTGTTGAAAATACTTAGCTTCCTTTTACTGTGTCTTCTTTGTATGTCCATTTGGAGCCTACCAGTGTTCTAGATGTTACTTCAAACAATTTAATCAAGTTAGTGCATGAGTTTCTTTTGAATATCATTATTACATTTTTAAGTCTGAGGTCATTTGTGTAGATACTTGGAAAATTTAGTTTGTAGAGCTATCTGTTGTGTTTGTAACTCCACCCCAGCCCCCATTTATACCCACAGATACAATATTTTTTCTGTTTAGGATGTATCTGCCTATAAATATTGTGGGGAGAGTTAAAATAGCTCATCCATCCTCAAAATCAAGCTTCAAAATTGCACCTGCAAGTTTTGTGCATGTAGGATTGAATACAAGTTTTATAGCAATTCTGTAGTTAAGGCAGATTGTTGCAATGAACAATAATTCAGGTTTTCCATGCACAGATGTTCACAAGTGGAAAATCCGAGAAGAGTTCTAAGGATGACCTTTGAAAATCTGTCATATTTACTCTGAATGCTTCTCCCATGATGGAAGAATTGACATAGCAGTGAAATCAGATTTTGCAGACCCAATCTTATTTTTTGTTAAAAATAACACCTGACCAAAATATTATACTAAAGCGTGTCTTTTTCTCTTACTTAGCCACAGGGTACTACTCTCAAGTCTTTAGCTAGTGCTAATCTGATGCTGTACCCCACTGAGGGGAAAAGATTGCTGCATAATGATTAATAAAGATTAGCAAATAACTGCTTAAAATTAGAAATCAGGATGTTTGCTGGGAAGTGGCTAAATTTTCTAGTCTGTAATTTAAATGCAAAAGATTTTTTAAAGCTTTGTATTTACTTCTATAGGTTTAAGAAAAAGCAGCTATATTCTGGTGTTCACCACAGTTCTCAAAGTTGATTTTTGATAATGGAGTGTAAAGTGGTTTTGATTTGCTCTTCGATATAGAAGAGTTCATAAATGCAACATTATTGGAGAACTTGCACTGATACCTGAGGGTTAGGGATCCCTCCACTCTTTATGCATCTCAGTAGCCCTACTGAAGTAGAGATGTGTGTTCACAAGATCAGCCTCTCCTTAATGAGAGTGGGAAGTGGGACAGTTCTTTGATTTTAAAATTTAAAAAAAATGGAGCATGTTTAAACTCCTTTTGAGCAGGAAGGGGAAAGGAAAGTTATCGTTCTCCAGAACTCCTGTGTTTGGATTCAGTCCAAGATTAAAAACATACTGTGGAGGGGGGAATAAATAAGGAAAAAGCTTGCTGGCTGATCCCTTGAAGTGTTTATAAAAGACACCTGTGTTAGAAGCAGTGATTTATTGTAGGGAAGAGGCCAAGGAAATCTCTGTTCCATTCCCTGCCCACAAACATGCATGCATATCCTCTAAAACTTGCTATTTGTTCAAACTTTTTAAGTGTTTAGGTAACTTTCGAGGAAGGGACTATGTTTTCCCCTCCTCCTTCATGGAACTTTGAGATTTATATTATTTATTTAGAATATTTATAACATTGACTGTTGTCTGCAGCTGCTAGTTTGTGTGACTTTAACAGTCCTAACTGTCGTATGATGGGTGGGGATGGAAGCATGGAATAAAAATCTGAACAGAATAGAAGCCTTAGAAATTTCATAAACTTAGATGTTCAGAAAGATTTCTTAAATATAGATGGGTTGATATATCAGAGTACTATCTCTTGGTTACCCCAAACATCAGGGAAGTTCAAATTCAAATCCAAAATTCTAGTTTGATCCATTAAAGAGGGGATCAAGAACTGAAAATCGTATCCAAACACTTCTCAGCTCTAGGGACTTCTTATGCCAGACCTACTCCCACTTGTAAAGTGTCCAAATGTCTTTTCTTCTGTCTTTTGCACAATAGCTCTAGCAGTGTGGCTGCCATTCCTTAGTATCCTGCATGAGCAAACCCAGAACAAATGCTCTCTGACTAGTTCAGCCAGTGGTACATAGATAGAGGGACAAGCTACGCTATAAACATTTAGACGCTTGGCAAATCGTCTTGACACTGCTGAAAATACAGGCACCCTCTAGATCACAGCCTACTCCAAGACCTTGCACCCCAATTCCTTACCCCTTCATACCCTCCTGCACTCCTGCCCCAGCTTACACCCCCCTTTCAGGCTCTGTATGCCCTCCTAGACTCCTGTCTAGGTTGCAGTCCCCCCCAGACCCTGCACTCTCTCCTACATCCCTCCTGCAGGTCAAATCTGCACCCATATTCCCTCCCAGACCTTGCACCCCCTATCGCCTGCCCCATGTCACAACCCAAACCCTGGCACCCTCTCCTGCACCAGGTGACAGCCCCTCCCAGACTCTTTACCCCCTCCATATCAGACTCCTCTTCTGCATCCATCCTGCCTTCTGGATCTTGGACCTTCTGCTGCATGCATCCCAGTCCCATACCCCAGGTCACAACAACACTCCTTCACCCAAACTCTCTCCCAGATTCTACAGTCCCTCCCCCCCCCGCCCCCCACACACAAATCCCTTATCTCAATCTCCCTTCTGCACCCAACTTCCATTCCAGGCCCCACAGCTCCTTCATTAATATGGAAGAGTCCTTGACTAGTTGTCAGAATCTTGGAGTGACACCCCCTGCATCAAAAATTATTGCCCACCTCGTTGTAGTGGTTCACTGGAGTCTGCTGGCAACTATTACAGTAATTCCTTTGACAATAAACCTTCCTGGGGTGCCTTCAGACTTCATCAGATTTTGTAGTCTTTGGGGTCTCTCTCGGGCTATGTGTAGACTATGGTTTAGAATCTGCAGTTCTTCCCCATGTTCAAAATAGCAGCACTATTTCAAGTGCAGTATCAGGTTCCCCTACACCTTGTCATGGGAGGGGTAGTGAAAACCTTGAAAAAGGTGTTTATTTCAAACTTCGGTGCCGTTTGGATGGCACCAAGTTTGAAATAAGGTAAGTTAAATTAATTTATGCAATTGGTGTTGCACAAATTGCATGTATTATTTAGAGTTAGGTGCACTGTCTAAACACAGCCTTGGATTTTGCTGTGTTGGCGACTTGTGCAAAGCCAAGTACAGGAGGGGCATAAACACGCAGCTGAACAGTTATCATCACTGATGGAGCAGGAGATCTGTCATACACTACACTGCTGGCATCTGGCTACTACAATATGGGATTTAGGATGTATTGGAGGCACAGCACTGGACAGGAGGATGAGGAGTTATTTCAAGAGACCACAGTGTGCATAAATTTGGAAGGCTGACACATTAAGGCAGATGGAACATGCAGTTCAGGCAACAGTTAACAAAAATGAATAAAAACTACAAGAACTGATTAAAGAGGAAAATTAACAGTAGTGATGTGTCTAGCTTGGAGGACAGCAGCAGATCCTTTAAGCTATATTAGTTACTAAAAATTCTCTGCTAGGAAGTCTCAGTCACTTCCAAATATTGACAGATGGTGCAGTACTCTAATAGAGTTTGCCAAGTACAAGGAACAAATTGGATTATTAATACAAACTTGGAGGCTCACTAATGTAAATGATTTGTCTTTACTTCTGAATGATTTCACATGCATCATACTGTAAGAGTCTCACTGTTTGCTAGTCATGTAAAACATGAACAAAATAAAATTGTGACTACTTTATGAACTATCAGCTCCCATTGAGTTTTTCAGTAGAATAATGAATTCATAGTTTGTTAAATCAAAAAGGTTATTTTAGTACTAATATTTTCACAACAGATTCTTCCTTCTAATATTATGTTACTGGCTTACATCATTAAACACGTCATTATGTAATGCAATGTAACGCAATAGATTTCATAAATAAGACAGATTTTGTATCTCTTTAAATCCAAAACATATTTAGATTCCCAAATTTAACAAGACATTAAGTAAGTTTAATAATTACACTCACATTCAGAATAAAATCAAGTGCACTGCTGATGCAGTCTGTGCAATACTAAGAGTTGTTAGTTTGGCATGTAAAATTAAAGTGAAATTTACATTGAGAGATATTAAGAAAACAATTTTTAAACACTCTGCAAGTGTCCCAATAAGTTGGCATTAATGTGAGCCTCCCCATGCACAGACTTTCCTTTTCCCAATCCATCACACACCTTTCAGGAATCACTTTTGTAATGTGAATGTAAGCAGGTAGGGCCCCATTATAGTCAGTAGAAAGATGAGGTAGGGCTGTGACTCTGAGGCTATGTGTAGAGTAGAGGAATTTGTCAGCAAAAATGGCCATTTTGTCGACAAAACCCATGGAGCATCCAGATTCCCAAGGGCATTCTGTTGACAGTGAGACAACAGAATGCAGCAGTTTTGTCAACAGCTGTACCTTGCTTGCCATGAGGAAGAAACTGCTGTCGACTAAATGTTGGTCTGGATGTTTGGGGGGGGAGGGGGCTTTCTGTCAACAGAAAAGGCTTCCTGAACATTGCACAACCCTGTCAGCTGTGCTTCTGGATGGCTGTTTTGCCAGTAGAGCAGCCAGGCCATCTGGCCACTCTGTCACCAGAGTTGATCATTCTTTCAATTCACTTTGTGGTCTGGATGAATTTATCAATAGTTTTGTCACAGGATAGCTTCTGACAAAAACTTCTGCCAAATGCCCCTCCCCTGGTTGTTGTTGGTCCTGTTCATCCATAACAATTCAAAATTAGTTGATACTAGATAAGCCTGGGTTTTGATCTTTTTTTTTTTTTTTTTTTTAAATTCTGCATTGGTCATCACCAGGGATCCTATATTTCACTGATGAAAACAACAGTGTTCCCTGATTTAAAAAATAATAAATATCCGCATGTTTCTGTAATGAAAATGAAATGCTGAGCTTTAGTTTAGCTAAGCTACAGTATATACAGGTATAATTTCAACAGGTTCATTTACTGATTACAATTCATAAGCAACTTCAATGCCATCCATTAACATGAAGTTTGTCCTTTCCAGACTCAGTGATTTGGGCTTAGGTGTAATTTTTGGTATCTTTTCATAACTTTAATTACTCATATCTAGAAACTGAAGTAAAATTTGAGATGCATTAAAATTTAAAGCACTATATGCCACTGAGTAGCTGCAATATGATGGAAGCAGTTTACTGGTTAGCTATATAAAGTTAAAGAACTTTCAGAAATCAGCCACAAAAGTTAGAGATTGTGCACACCAAATAAGTGACACTGGTACCTTCAGTAAAAATATTTTAAGAGAGAGAGAGAAAGAGAGTGCCACAAAAAAAAGTACAAATGAAAGATTCTTAGGAAAACTCAAAATCCACATTTTCTGTGGTAGACAGATTTCTAAGATCCCTGATGTTCAGCAATGGTTTTGCTGTCACACACCAGCACGAGATTCAATTTATTTTGACAGAGACAGAGAGGTAGCCATGTTAGTCTGTATCCTAACAAAAAAAAAAAAAGAAAAAAAAAAAAAAAAAGCAGTCATGTAGTACTTCAAAGACTTTTGTTAGTCTTTAAAGTGCTATGTGACTACTTTTTTGTTTTGACAGGGACAGTGCATTTTTAGGGATTTATTTGCATGGTTGTAACAGTATTCAGACATGCCCCCACCTAAAGCACAGATCAAACATGGTTTGCTGTATTCCTTCCTGTTTATGCCTCATTCCCAGTAACCTTAACCAAAAAGGTGTTTCATATTCATTCAGATAGCTGAAATAAGGCATGAGCCAGAATGAATGTAGTTTTACATGCAGATTCCAGGTAGCATATGAATTGGAAAAAATCTTTTATATTAAACAAATTTGGTATGTAGCTTGAAAGGCTATAAGCATGATGCTCTAAGAAGCTTTTTCCCCTCTCTGGCTTAAATTAGAACTATCATATAGAATTCTAGCAGACATATCCTAGATTGGGACTAAGGAAAAGATTTGTCCAAGTGACAGTCTTTCACATAAAATTTGTACTTCTTTTGAAACTGACAAATTGTCAAAAAGATTTTCATGGTAGTTTCATAAACTTTAAAGAAAGCAATTGTTTGGAACATTTGTGCCTTTTGTATCTAAATTTCAGAAATTTTGACTTGTAGATTCTGTATAGAAAGGTTTATATAGGATCATTATAGCATTTGGCTAAGGAAGCGTTTGACCAGTGTGTGACTGATGTGAGTTCAGAAGCTTGTAACTGACCGCAGACCAATATATCCTTAGCATTTATTGTGTTGCTTTGTCTCTTTCTCCCTGTGTAAGCTGCTTTCCATCAGCCAATTTCTGCTGTCAGTTATACTGGTGCAAATTCAAAATATTTCGTTTCATTTAATTGATACTTCTGGTGGAGTGAACCTGGAGCAAAATTTGTCCTGCTGATTTTCCCTTCCTCCCCAAGCCTTTCTGCTTTTTCTCTGTTGCCTATTCATTTTTAAAGACAAGCAGGTCGTGACTTTCGTTGTTTGAAAGCAGAGAATAAAGCTGTGGAAAACAGCAGCTCTCTCCACTCTGTTGCATCTAACCTTTTAGAAATTGAGGCCCCAATTTCCTGATCCAGCCAGTCAAGGAAATATTTCCAATAGAATATGCAATTGGTTTATTAATAATTCAAATTGCCTGAATTAAGACAGCCAGCCCATTTGTTATTCAGCGCTTGAATTAGTATAATCTGATTTCCTCTTATTTCCTGTGCTGCCTTTATTAAATCGTACCTCATTGCATGTGATTAGCTCATGTCATGAAATAACCACAATGTTTAGTGAGCTTCTTAAAATCATATGGTATGTTCATTCTAAGATTGAAAACTGGACTGAATGGATACAAATGGAAATTTATGTAAACAACTGAAATGCTGCTAAACAGCTTATTTCCATACATGACTCTGTGCTGTGATCCTGGTCAGATCTGAAAATCAGGCTAGCCCAGTATTTGGTCAGGTGACTTACAGGGATAACTAGGAGCCGCAGAATGAATTAATAGGGGCAGTACTTCATTCTGAATCAGCACAGAACTCTTTTAGACCATTTAAGTAGCTAAAACCCTGGAAAGTTGTGGTCAATAGAGATGCTTGCTGTTGCATTCTTCACAAAAGTTAAGCTGTTAACTAATGTACCCTGAACAAATTTCCTCCCGAATAATTATATTCTCCATCTCTGTTGCATCAACTGCACATAGAATTCTTTACTTCCTACCATATCCTATTGTTTGGTATTGTTCTGGGTTCTGGTCTGTATGCTGTTCTACTGAGTTTTTAAATATGCTGATTTCCACAGGATTTGAGCACCTGTTAAAGAGATTCTGCATTTAGTTTTAATAGTTTGGGAGGAGAGGTGCTATGCACAGGCAAAAGTATTTTTCTATAGCTGTTAACACAGATACTGCTGTACAAGGAAGGTGAAAATGGAATATTCAGTTCTATATCAAAATATAGATGTCCAGTTCCTAAATAAAGTATATCTAGATTTCCAAAGGATATAAGTACCCTATGATGCTTATATGATACAGTGAGAGTTCAAACCTTTATGCTTCTATTCCTTATTAAAAAGGGCATGGCTGTGTAATGCAATCATACATTTCCTGATTGGTTCCAGCCTTTATAAATTAACAGTGAGTCACAAACCTACGGCTGATAATCAGAGATTATTGCAGATACATTGGAGACAGAGTGTGAATATGCTTGAATCTGAGTAGGTTTTTAAAATGGTTTCTGTAGACTTAAGCTGCGTCTACACGTGCACGCTACTTCGAAGTAGCGGCACCAACTTCGAAATAGCGCCCGTCGCGTCTACATGCGTCGGGCGCTATTTCGAAGTTAACTTCGACGTTAGGCGGCAAGACGTCGAAGTCGCTAACCTCATGAGGAGATAGGAATAGCGCCCTACTTCGACGTTCAACGTCGAAGTAGGGACCGTGTAGACGATCCGCGTCCCGCAATGTCGAAATTGCTGGGTCCTCCATGGCGGCCATCAGCTGGGGGGTTGAGAGATGCTCTCTCTCCAGCCCCTGCGGGGCTCTATGGTCACCGTGGGCAGCAGCCCTTAGCCCAGGGCTTCTGGCTGCTTCTGCGGCAGCTGGGGATCTATGCTGCAGGCACAGGGTCTGCAACCAGTTGTCAGCTCTGTGTATCTTGTGTTGTTTAGTGCAACTGTGTCTGGGAGGGGCCCTTTAAGGGAGCGGCTTGCTGTTGAGTCCGCCCTGTGACCCTGTCTGCAGCTGTGCCTGGCATCCCTATTTCGATGTGTGCTACTTTGACGTGTAGACGTTCCCTTGCTGCGCCTATTTCGATGTTGGGCTGAGCAACGTCGAAGTTGAACATCGACGTTGCTGGCCCTGGAGGACGTGTAGACGTTATTCATCGAAATAGACTATTTCGATGTCGCAACATCGAAATAAGCTATTTCGATGTTGGCTGCACGTGTAGACGTAGCCTTAGAGATCAGGTAATGCTCAAGTTTGCCTACTTCATTTGCACTGCTTTTTATGGTTCATATTTGTTCTTGGAGTGGCTCAAAACATATTTAAAGGATTTCCATTTGCTGCTAATCTATTTTCTTTTTATCAAAACTGAAATGTACTGATTTTTGTTTGTTTTTTGTTTTGTAACATGGCCATCAATATGGGACAGTAGCAACTTTAGGAGTTAGAAGAACAATATGCAGCCCATGAATCCCATCCTTTTAAGAATCCAGTCCTTCTAAGAGTCCAGGTGATGGAAATAAAATTGCACCATATATAGTAGTCGTTCCTTGTGCTTTACTGTTTTATTCAGGAGTGTCTTAAAGTTCTTAAAGGCAATTGGTTCTTTCCAATGGCAAAACAACAATGACCAGAAAGGTTCCATACCTTACAATGTAGCAAAAGTACAACTTTGCTCATTCTCAGTACTATTTCTGCCTGTCACTCAATTATTAAGCACGAGTAGAGAAGTATATGTGGTGGGGATTCCATTCTCAAAAATAAAATGAATAGTTGTCACATTATTCCATTTCAAATACCAAACTATTTTGGAGCTATCGTCTACCTGGTCCCAGTGATTTCACAAGAAATGTTCTGAATAATGACAGGGGGAGGGTAGAGAGGATTTCATGTGTTGTGAAATCAAATACTCTCAGTGTTCAGGTAAACCATGAAGGTTGAGAAGTGTGGGATGATTATTTGAAATCAGCCAAACTACACAAATTAATTCAACTCTTTTCTTCAGTGTTCTACATCAAAGGAGTCCTGGGAAAGAAAGCCCAGGATTTAATTTGTGCTGCTGCCAAGAGTGAAGATCGTGTATGGGCAACCAATAATGGGAAATAAACAGAACACATTTCTGAAACAGATGTGATTTTAAAACTAGACAAAAGTCTGTTTGCATTATTCTGAGGAATGAATGACTCTCTTTGGAAAACCAAAATTCGACATCAGAAGTAGATTTGGCAGTACAATTCAGAGTTTGGGGGAGAAATCCATAAGCCAGCAAGCTAAATTCTACCTATGTTTCTGCAAAGGGAGGGATGGTTCCAGTTACATTACAACAATGAATCAAATGCTACAGTTGCCCAGGGCATAGTTTCAACTGATTCTTTTTCTAGCTGCTGTAAAAATGCCAGGATATTATAAAAGCATCTCAAATTATTTGATTGTAAAGATAATACATTATGCTTAAGTTCAGTAAAGTTATTTGATTTTGTAGTACAGATTAAACCTCTCTTGTCCGGCACTCTCAGGATGTGACCAATGCTGAACAAGAGAATTTGGCAGAGCATGGGAGGTCAATATTATGTAGCACATTATCAACACTGCCACTGAATACCAGGCCCTTAGAAGACATTTAGGGGGAAATTACAGCTAAAAAACTGCACAGAACACTGAGAGCCAGGACAGGTGGCTGTAAATGAGCCTTACGAGACCATGGGAAACTTGGTCACACCCATGATAAGTGGTTACGCGGCTAACTAAAATCATGCTGGATTACAATTTTTGCCAGATGAGAGAGTTCTGGATTAGAAAGGTTCAACCTGTAGTTATTTTTAGTATCAGTATAGTGATGCTTAATTTCAAGATGTTTTTACAATGGTTAATTAGCTAATCTTAACAGCTGTAAAGCAGGTGCAGAACAGGGTCAAGTTTATCAATGATACACATTTACAATAGGGGAAAACAGTGCAAAGACAGAAAACAGGTAAATTGTGTTAGAGGTGGGGTTATAATCTAGTGATCCTGGTTCCCAGTCCTTGTTTCCCTTAGATATCTCCAGTGCAAAGACACACTTCATTATGCAGCAGACCACATTTCCACATGAATATCCTGGAAAGAGCTCAAAGTATGACTTCTTTGTCCTTCATTAAAGCTGTTAAAACAAAATGATTTGCATATGAGCTGTCTCACTGTATAAAACTGAATCCTAATGTAATTATTTTAAAATAACTTTTGGGACAATTCTGCTCTGTTTGAAAACAACCTATGTCACTTACTTTAAATAAACTGGTTTTAGAACAAATAGTAGCTTCCTAGGAATTTAATATTAATGGATTAAATTTCTGATCTCTGCATTTTCGCTGTAGTCACTGGATTTGAGTGTGAGCAAGAAGAGAATTTGGCCCATATCTGACATCTTTAGGGATTTGTTTGGCATCTTGTTGGTGAGTAGGAGTCAGACCCCCATTTAGTCTTAATACATTCCTGCCCAGTGACATTCTAATTCTTCTAAAATATTATTTTTGTTAAATTGAAGTCTGTGATTCATTTAAATTCCAAGTGGAAGATTATATACCTACCCTTTCTGATTTGCATTTTTAACTTTCCTGACCTTTTAAAAATGTGCTGTCATTGTTAGGCAACGGTAGCTACAAGAGCCACAGCTCTGTCTTTTCCCTGAATTGCCTTCATTATCCATATTTTAATTACATTGATCTAGCTTCTACATACTTGTCATTCAAATTTGCTCATCAGTCAGAGAATAGCTAAGGACAAACCTTTGTCTCCCATATATGCTGTGTTAGGACAGATGTGCGTACTTGATTTTGTACTCATTATTATTCACTACTCATTTTATGGGGTTCACAAACACTGTCTTTGTCACCAAAAATACCATTACGTAGCTATTACCAAATAACTATCAAATATATAAAATATTGGTTTATGTAGTATACACAGTGTGGCCGTGTCTACACGTGTCCCAAACTTCGAAATGGCCACGCAAATGGCCATTTCGAAGTTTACTAATGAAGTGCTGAAATGCATATTCAGCGCTTCATTAGCAGGCGGGTGGCCGCGACACTTTGAAATTGACACGCCTCACCGCCGCGCGGCTCGTCCAGACGGGGCTCCTTTTCGAAAGGACCCCGCCTACTTCGAAGTCCCCTTATTGCCATCTGCTCATGGGAATAAGGGGACTTCGAAGTGGGCGGGGTCCTTTCGAAAAGGAGCCCTGTCTGGACGAGCCGCGCGGCGGTGAGGCGCCTCAATTTCGAAGTGTCGCGGCCTCCCGCCTGCTAATGAAGCGCTGAATATGCATTTCAGCGCTTCATTAGTAAACTTCGAAATGGCCATTTGTGTGGCCATTTCGAAGTTTGGGACACGTGTAGACGTAGCCTGTGGCAGCTGCCCCATGAAGCAGGTTAAAAGCAGGCCAGAGGGAGCAGTGGGTGGGCACTGCATCTTGCCGCTCTGGAGCATGGCCAGTCTATATAGGATGAGCATCTGTCTTGTATTAGGCAGGAAGGTTCCATATTTGGGACACCAAAAAGGTGTCCCTACTAATATTTCAAAAGGTACTAATTGTCCCATATTTGGGCCATCCCTCCGCTGACCAGCTGCTGGTGGGAGTCACTTCCCTGAACCTCAGGGAAGCAGGGGGAGTGTGGGTGGCAGCTGTGTCCCTGCCACTTTCTCGGAGTTCCTGGGGAGTGCTGGTGGCTGCCACTTCCTGGGGCTCTAAGAGGGCCAGCGGCTGCTGCCTCCTTCCTGGCTCCCTGGGGCTTGGTGGAGCTGGGAGGAGCTGCCCCTTCCCCCATCTCTTCCTGTCCCATATTTGGGACAGGGAACTATGGTCACCCTAAATCTAGACTGCAGGGAGTTGTTATTAATCAAAATGTTAGAATTTAAGTGCTTAAAGATAGGATGAGCAGATCAAAATGAATTACCAAATCAAAGGAAAGAAAAAATGCATAGTTAATTTATTCCCCTCAAAAATGAGTTACTTGTTAGTTCTGACCCTAAACAGTTGCTTTTATATGAGGTGAAATCTTCAGGTCAGAAATGATGTTATTCTGACCTAAGTCTCCAGTAAAGCTCTCGTATTCCTTAGAGTGTGTCAGCCAATTTCCATTGCAGAATGAAGGCAAAAGATAAAGCAAGCTGAAGACAAAACATAGACAAAACATAGAGGAATTCCAGGGTCCCTGTGAAGGGAAGTGTATTGTTCTCTTTGGCTGTGTCTAGACTAGCCCCCAACTTCGAAGGGGGCATGGTAATTAGGGTGTTAGGAGATTACTAATGAAGTACTGCAGTGTATGTGCAGCCCTTCATAGGCTAAATCTCCCAGGCGGCAACTGCGAAGTGAGAAACTTGGAAGTGCCAGCTTGCATGTAGCCATGGGTCAGCCATGGGTACTTTAAAGTACCCATGCTACTTCTTAGTCCCTTTACTCCTCAAAATTTTGAGGAGTAAAGGGACTTCAAAGTGGCGTGGGTACTTGGAAGTACATGTAGCTACACACAAGCTGGTACTTCAAAGTTTCACACTTCGAAGTTGCTGCGGGGGACATTTAGCCTAATGAAGGGCTGCATATGCACCATAGCACTTCATTAGTAATCTCCAAACACCTTAATTACCATGCCCCCTTTGAAGTTTGGGGCTAGTCTAGACACAGCCTTTGTGTAACAATATACTCCAAGATGAATAGTAACAAAGAGATAGCCATGTCTGTCTGTAATCTATCAAAACAAAAAAGCAGTCATGTAGCACTTTATTAGATGATGAGCTTTCGTGGGACAGACCCACTTCTTCAGGTCTATAGCCTTACCAGAACAGACTCAATATATAAAACACAGAGGTCCAGAAATTGTTTTCAAGGTTGACAAATCAGAAAAATTGTTATCAAGGTTGGCAAATCAGATAGAAGAGCAGAAAGAGTGGGGTGTGGGTTGGGGAAGTCAAGTGTTTGGTCAAACATCAAAGTATGTGGTGAGTTGTTATAATGGGTCAGGTAATTGTTGTCCCTGCTCAAACCATGTGTTAATGTGTCAAATTTGAATACAAATGTTAGTTTGAAACATTCTCTCTACAGAAGGTTGTTAAAGTCTTTTTTCGCCAGAGCACAAACTCTCAGGTCTTTAACATAATGGCCCACTCCATTAAAGTGCTGGATGACAGGTTTGTGTATTTGGAGATTTTTGAATGTCTGCTCTATGTCCATTCATTCTTTGGCGAAGAGTGTTTGCAGTCTGCCCAGTATACATAGTGTGTGGGCATTGCTGGTACATGGTGGCATATATGATGTTAGTTGAGGAGCAGGAATCATAGAATCATAGGGCTGGAAGGGACCTCAGGTCATCTGGTTCAGCCCCCTACTTCGAGCAGGATCAACTCCACTAAGTCATCCCAGCCTGGACCTTGTCAAGCCGGGGCTTAAAAACCTCCAGGGATGGAGAATCTACCACCTCTCTAGGTAAAGCATGCCAATGCTTCACCGCACTCCTGGTGAAGTAGTTTTTCTTAATATCCAACCTACACCTCTCCCTCTTTAACTTCAGACCATTACTCCTTGTTCTGCCATCTGACACCTCTGAGAACAGTTTCTCACCCTCCTCTTTAGAGCTCCCCTTCAGGAAGTTGAAGGCTGCTATTAAATCACCACTAAGTCTTCTCTTCTGTAAACTCAACAAGCTCAAATCCCTCAGCCTATCCTCATAAGTCTTGTGCTCCAGCCCCTTAATAATTTTTGTTGTCCTCCACTGAACCTGCTCCAGCACATCCACATCCTTTCTGTACTGGGTGGCCCAAAACTGGACACAGTTTTCCAGATGTGGCCTCACCAGTGCCAAATAGAAGGGACCAACCACTTCTCTAGACCTGCTTGAAATGCTCCTCCTAATGCACCCTAGTATGTCGTTAGCCTTCTTGGCTACAAGGGCACACAGTTTACTCATATCCAGCCTTTTGTCCACCATAACCTCTAGGTCCCCTTCCACTGTACTTCTGCTTAACCAGTGGGTCCCCAGCCTATAATAATGCCCAATTCTGTAATTAATATAGTTAGGTCCAGTGATGGTATCTCCAGAATAGATATGTAGACAAAGTTGGCAATGGGGCTTGTTGCAGGGAAAAGTTCCAGGATTAGTATTACTGTGATATAGCCTGAGGTTGCTAGTGAGAATCCTCATGATGATGACTGTCACATGAACAGGACACCCGTCCAAAACTTTTTTAGGCAATCAACCATTGTCTGTCTGCTGGATTGCATATTTACAGAAAAGTTCCTCAGGTGTGGCTTGGCACCCATTAAGTGTCTAAGTACTATTATCCCCTCCCAAGCCATACTCTCACAATGGGATAGCCACACCTCCAATTGAGATGTTCACAGAGACAAACGTTTGGAATATAAATATGTAGACACTACTTAACAATTTCAACCACCAAAATGATCCATGCACAAAAGTAGGTTTTACAGATCCAGTTATAATATTAAAATGATAGGTCACAAGCCACCTTTTGTTCAAGGCATTTTGAGTTATGCATATTTATATTCATAACCCATTTTCCATAAAGCATGGGGGGCAGTGTCTGTCACTGGTTTAACAGCAGAATTTATCTCAGACCTGTAAGTTAAAAGAGTGAGCAGCAGTATACAGACGCTGAACTTCAAAAAAGCAGATTTTGACTCCCTCAGGGAACTGATAGGCAGGATCCCCGGAGAAGCTAACATGAGAGGGAAAGGCGTCCAGGGGAGCTGGTTGTATTTTAAAGTTCTACAGAAGGTACAGGAACACACCATCGCAATGTGCAGTAAGAAAAAGCAAATATGTTAAGCAGCCAGCTTAGCTTAATAGAGAAATCTTTGGTGAGCCTAAAAACAAAAAAGAAGCTAACAAGAAGTGCAAACTTGGACTAGCAAAGGGAATATATTGTTCAAACATGCAAGGGTGCAATCAGGAAGGCAAAAGCACAATGCAGTTGCAGCTATGTGAAAGGCAACAAAAAGGGTTTCTACAGTCCTGTTTGCAATAAGAAGATGGTCAGGGAGGGGTTGGAGCTGTTACTGAATGAGGATGGTAACCTAGTGGCAGGTAATATGGAAATAGCTGAAATTATGCTGCTGCTGCTGCTGCTGCTGCTGCTGCTTCTTCTTCTTCTTCTTTTGGCCTTTAATACTTCACAGACAAGGTCTGTTCCCAGACTGGAAGGTGGGCAGCCCTCAGTGGGGAAAGAACAGGTTAAGAACTATTTAGTAAAGCTGGACATACACAAATCCATGGAGCCAAATCTAATGCATCTGAGAGAGCTGAGTGAGTTGGCTGACCTGATTGCAGAGCCATTGACCATTATTTTTTAAAACTCCTGGAAATCAGGGGAGGTCCCGGATGCTTGGGAAGAGGCTAATGTGATGCTAATTTTTAAAAAAGTGAAGAAGGAGAATCCAGGGAACTCCAGACCTGTCAGCCTCACCTCAGTCCCTGGACAAGTCATGGAGGGGACACACAAGGAATTCATTCTGAAGCACTTGGAAGAGAGGAATGTGACCAGGAATAGTTAACATGGATTCACCAAAGGTAACTCATGCCTGGCCACCCTGATTGTCTTCTATGATGAAATAACTGGCTCTGTAGATTTAGGAAAAGGATGGACTTGGACATGGAGTTTATCAAAGCTTTTTATACAGTCTCTCACAGTATTCTTACCAGCAAATAAAATAAGCATGGATTGGATAAATGGACAGTAAGGTGGATAGAAAGCTGGTTAGACTGTTGGGCTCAAAGGGTTGTGACTAACAACTTGATAACTGGTTGGCAATCAGTATTGAGCAGAGTTCCCAAGGGTCCAGTCCTGAGGCTGGCTTTGGTCAACATCTTCATTGATGATGTGGATGAGGGGATGGATTATACCTTCAGCAAGTACATGGATGACACTAAGCTAGGGAGAGACATAAATAAACTGGAGGGTAGGGATAATGTCAAGAGTGACCTACACAAATCGGAAGATTGGGCCAAAAGAAACCTGATGAGGTTTAACAAGAACAAGTGCAGAGTCCTGCACTTAGGACATAAGAATCCCAAACCCTGCTATAGGTTGTACACCAACTGGCTAAACTGCAGTGCTGCAGAAAGGGACCTGAGCATTACAGTGTATATGAAGCTGGATAAGAGTCAACAATGTGCCCTTGTAGCCAAGAAGGCTAATTACATATTGGCCGTGTCTACACTAGCCAAAAACATGCAGATGGCCATTTCGAAGTTTACTAATGAAGCGCTGAAATACATATTCAGCACCTCATTAGCATGTGGGTGGCCGCGGCACTTCAAAATTGACGCGGCTCACCGCCGTGCAGCTCGTCCGGATGGGGCTCCTTTTCCAAAGGACCCTGCCTACCTATAAGTCCCCTTGTTCCTATGAGCAGATGGGAATAAGGGGACTTCAGAGTAGGCGGGGTCCTTTCAAAAAGGAGCCCTGGCTGGATGAGCCGCGCAGCGGTGAGCCACGTCAATTTCGAAGTGCCGCGGCCGTCCGCATGCTAATGAGGTGCTGAATATGTATTTGAGCGCTTCATTAGTAAATTTCAAAATGGCCATTTGCATGGCCATTTTCAAGTTTTTGGCTAGTGTAGACACGGCCATTGGGTTGCTTTAGTAGGAGGATTGCCAACAGATCTAGGAAGCAATTGTTCCCCTTTATTTGGCACTGGTGAAGCCAAATCTGGTATATTGCATCCAGTTCTGGGGCCCCCATGACAAAAAGAATGTGCATACATTGTGGAGAGTCCAGTGGAGGGCAACAAAAATGATTAGTACATGACTTATGAGGAGAGGCTGAGAGATTTAGGCTTACTTAGTCTACAGAAAAGAAGGGTGGGGTGGAGTTTTGATAGCAGCCTTCAACTACCTAAAGGGGGATTACAAAAAGGGTGGAGAGAGGCTATTTTCAGTGTTAACAGATGACAGAACATTGTCTACAATTGCAATAGATTTGTTTAAACAACTTAGTCATAATGGTTGGTTGGAAAAAATTGCCTATAGGCAATAAGCTTGCCATTGTACTTATGATTGTGCAAAAATGATAAATGAAAAAATTAGATGAACGTTAAATAAATCTCATTTTTATTCATAAAAAGATTGAGAAACAGTGAGTTGTTGTATCCTCTGAAAGAGCTCTGTGTACTCCCAGGGGTATATGTACCCCTGGTTGAGAACCACTGACCTAGAGATATGGTGGAATCTCCATCCCTAGAGATTTTTAAGTCCTGGCTTTATAAAGCCCTGATTGAGATAATTTAGTTGGGATTGATCCTGCTTTGAGCAGGGGGTTGGACTTGATGACCTCCTGAGGTCTCTTCCTACCCTATGATTCTGTAATTTCAAAAATCTTGAAAACTCATACTTGGAAAATATACATATTCAGAGCAAATTAAATAGTCAACATTCCTGAAAGATTAGGGGGCAGCATCATTAGAGAACTAATTTGTGTCAGTTATTCCTGAGTAAATCTGTTGGGCCCACTGCTCAGGCCTGGCAAACATGCACTTGATCTTATGTTATACAGCCCCCAAGGCCATTTAGAGTAACCAGGGGTTGCCAGCCTCTTGACAGACTCTGGAATTTTCTATGCCAGGGGTTGTGAAATGCACTTGTGTAGGGACAGCTATTCCAGCTCTGTGTCACTGGGCATCTCCACACTTACCAGGAGATGCTTCTGTTGGCCATTTATGTCAGGTTCAGAATATCTTCAGACTGGGCGGTGGGAGAGCCTCATGAGGTGGAGGAGTTTTCCTGGCAATGGAAAGAGATGGAAAGGGAAGGCAGGTGGATATTTTTGGGGCAGGGGATGCGGGGAAATCTCCTTTAGAAAACTGAGAAGTACATTCTTATTTGAAAAACATGAGCTGCGTCTACACGTGCACGCTACTTCGAAGTAGCGGCACCAACTTCGAAATAGCGCCCGTTGCATCTACACGCGTCGGGCGCTATTTCGAAGTTAACTTCGACGTTAGGCGGCGAGACGTCGAAGTCGCTAACCTCATGAGGAGATAGGAATAGCGCCCTACTTCGACGTTCAACGTCGAAGTAGGGACCGTGTAGACGATCCGCGTCCCGCAACGTCGAAATTGCTGGGTCCTCCATGGCGGCCATCAGCTGGGGGGTTGAGAGATGCTCTCTCTCCAGCCCCTGCGGGGCTCTATGGTCACCGTGGGCAGCAGCCCTTAGCCCAGGGCTTCTGGCTGCTTCTGCGGCAGCTGGGGATCTATGCTGCAGGCACAGGGTCTGCAACCAGTTGTCAGCTCTGTGTATCTTGTGTTGTTTAGTGCAACTGTGTCTGGGAGGGGCCCTTTAAGGGAGCGGCTTGCTGTTGAGTCCGCCCTGTGACCCTGTCTGCATCTGTGCCTGGCATCCCTATTTCGATGTGTGCTACTTTGACGTGTAGACGTTCCCTCGCTGCGCCTATTTCGATGTTGGGCTGAACATCGACGTTGCCGGCCCTGGAGGACGTGTAGACGTTATTCATCGAAATAGACTATTTCGATGTCGCAACATCGAAATAAGCTATTTCAATGTTGGCTGCACGTGTAGACGTAGCCATAATGTGATAAAGCAATGTGTATATTTTACAATCTGCCATGTAAGGACACGTGTTAGAGTTGGAAAAGGAGGTAACTAAGGATTTTTTCCCCCACTTACATTTCTTAGCCCATTACTAACTTCGCTTTTATATGATTTCTCGGAACTGAAATGTTATGTTCTAGCCTTGCAGACCTACCGCATATGCTGCTATGGAGGCTATGTCTACACTAGAGGGTTTTGTTGGTAGAACAGCTTGTCGCACATCCAGATTCCCAAGGCATTCTATCAACAGTAAGTTGACAGAATGCAACGCTTTTGTCGACAGCTGTACCCCTCTCCCCACGAGTAATAATACTTCTGTCTACAGAGATCTGTTGACATAAAGCTGGTCTGGACATTCTGGGGAGCCCTCTGTCAAGAGACAGAGCTTCCAGGACACCGGGCAGCCCTGTCTGCTGTGCTTCCAGTTGGCCATTTTGCTGATAGAGCGGCCGAGCCACCCAGCTGCTCTCTGTCGACAGAGCAGATCCCTTTTGCGATCTGCTTGGCAGTTTGGCTGCAATCTGTCGACAGAAGTTTTGTTGGTGATATGTTCCAACAAAAACTTCTGTTGACAAATCCCTGTAATGTAGACATAGCGGCTGTGTCTACACGGGCACAAATCTTCGAAATAGCCATGCTAATGGCCATTTCGAAGATTACTAATTGAATATTCAGTGCCTCATTAGCATTAGGATGCTTCCGGCCGTGGCTACATGGGGGTCCTTTTCGAAAGGACCCCACACCTTTCGAAATCCCCTTATCCTGATCACTGATTGGAATAAGGGGATTTTGAAAGGTGAGGGTCTTTTCGAAAAGGACCCCCATGGAGCTGCGCGTTTTCGAAAGCAGCACTTTCGAAGTGCCGTGGCCAGAAGTGTCCTAATGCTAATGAGGTGCTGAATACTCAATTCAGTGCCTCATTAGTAATCTTCAAAATATGGCTATTTCGAAGATTTGTGCCCATGTCGACATAGTCAGCCAGAGAAAGTATAACCCAGTTAGCTGTTCCATGGTTCATCTATGACACAATATTATTAATCCAGTTATCCTGAGTGTGCTAGTTGTTATGTGGGACAGGGCAGCTTCACCACTCTTTTCCTCCTATGCTGTGATATGGTAATTGCTGTTTGTTTATCTGATTAAATCTGTTGTTCTGCAGTGATAGAGAAAATTGAAATCCCCTCTTGATAAGTATGTTCAGAATGACTAGAAGGCTTTGATGATATCAGAATTCTCTACAGCTACTGCACCAAGCAGAATAATAAAATACCATATATGATTTTTCCAGGCCAAGTTTTATTTGAATTTCTCTACAGTGTGTGGCCAGTTGTGCTTGTAGTGCTTATTCTGACTGGGTTAATGGCAGTCTCTGCTCGGACATCAAACAATGCTATAAATCAGTGTTTACCTTATCCTGAAGGTAACAGAACAGTCATATGGCTTTTAATAGTGGGGGGAAGCCATGGAGCCTGTAGTTACCATGCCAACACAGTTCTCTGGGGTGTAACCAAGCAGTGATGAATGCTATGAAATTAAACTCTGCTCAGTAGGGAGGGAGTACATATCCATTGGGTGGTGGGAGGGAGAGAGAGAGGATTTTGCTATAGTAAGCCCTCAGGTAGATTATCTTCCGCAACTGACATATTAGCGTTCTGCATCAATTCTGTCTTTGTGTCATTTCCTCCACCTCACTCACATGTTTCAGTGCCTAATCTCCATGTAGTATGATGGATCTCTACATCTCAAGGCACAGTGCAGAGAACTGTATCTTCAATGTAAGATCTTACAGAATATATGAGTAAGAGTGAATTCTGTCATCCTGACAATCAAGGACATGAAGCCAAATCCTGTCCTCGTTTATTATGCATACACAAAGCCATATTAGTAGTCATGACAAAGGGAGTAAATGAGGCCATGCAGAGTGGAACTGCTTTTACTTTGCTGCTATCAGGGGTCTTTGGGACAGTGTGCACAACCTACTCTAAAGTACACTTGTATTTTTGAAGTGCAGTGTGTGTGTGTTGCTTAGGACAGGCCAATAAGTGTGCATGTGGCTGTACAATAGGAAGCTTCTTATTTGTTAGTTGTATTACAGTAGTGGTCAACCTGCAGCATGAGGACCGCATGTGGCCCGTTAGGCTCTATATGTGGTTCCACTGGGTTGCCAAATTCTGCTGGTTTTTATCTGCATAGTTTTTTCTCCTACCAATTATTGCAAAAGTGAAGTGAAGTGTGTGCTGATTGCATGCAACTTTGTGAGAGCTATGTGCTCATTCTGCATCCAGTCAAAGTGCTGCTATGGTTCAGTCGACACACCCCACAAATTCTACGTACGCAAGTGTAGATAGCAAAACTTCCATGTCCAGGAACACATTCTTGGTTACAACAATCTTGCGGCCTACTGAGAGGAGGGTGGGCCACTCATGCAGCCAACTCACAGCCATAGGGTCTAGGAGACCCAAGGAGCCCCAGTCATGGACCAGGACCTCAGGTACTAGATGCTGGACAGCACAGAACAAAAAGACAGTCCCTGCCAAGTCCCAGAGCTTACAATCTGAGTATTGGACAAGAAACAGCAGCTGGACTCCGCCAAACAAACAGCAGATTTCTGCCTCAGAGAAAGTCTAAGTGGTGGTTCTCAAACTGATTGATTGGGGCTCCCCTTCTTCGTGTCTATATTCATTTACATCCCTCCCCAGAAGTATGTGTACTACCATCCAGTTTTGAAGGCAGAGCAGAGAGCAGCAGCAGGTGCTGGCTGGGCGCCCATCTCCGAAGGCCAAGGCATATCAGCAGCCTTGCAGAAGTAAGAATGAGAATGTGAAAAGTGATATTCGTCAATATCACTTCTCACAACATATTTAGTGCCCCATTGCCACCCTGACTTCTACACTCCTGGGCTGCATCTACACTACACCGCAATGTCAAAAGGACCTCTTTCAAAATACACTTTTCAAAAGAACAGCCTTCGAAATGGCATATCTGCACACACAAAGCCACAATCCTCTATTTCAAAAGAGAGGCCCAGCATTTCAAAAGGGAGTGCCTACGCAGCCACGGCTGCTATTTCAAAATAACGGGCCAGAAAATGGGCCAGGAAATGGGGTCTGCAGCCAGCCGCTCCCTTAAAGGGCCCCTCCCAACACTCACACCCTGCACATTCTCCAGGCTGCAAGGCTGGCCAAAGCACTGCAGACCCTGTGCTGGGACCTGAGCTCCACCAGGGGCTGTGCCTCCCCAGCACCTCCCCTAGTGGGGTGTTTGTCTAGGCCATGGCCAGCTTGCTGGCTGTGCTGCTTGTGGCTCTCCTCCAGCAGCACCGGAGGGCCAGTTGCATAGGCACTCTTCTGCGGGCCATCTGCCAGGGGCTACTTCAGTGCCCCCTGACCTCACCAATTCGGTGACACAGGCTGTACCCCACCAGCACTGAGTGATGAGACCATTTCATGCTGGGGGAATAGGGTGAAAACCAGTGGCTGCAAAACTTTAAAATGACCAGGCAGACCTTCAAGGAGCTGTGCCACTGGCTCGCCCCAGCCCTGCAGTACCATGACACCAGGATGTGGCCTTTGCAGAAGAGGGTAGCAATTGCAATATGGAAGCTGGCCAGCCTGACAGCCACCATTCTGTCAGCCATCAGTTTGGGGTAGGCAAGGCCACCATAGGGGCAGTCCTGCTTGAGGAAAGCCTGGCTTGGGCCCCACACCCACCATGGGGAGGGGGCCACTAGGCAAGGGGAGCCCTCCAGGGGGCCAGGGAGGGGAGCCTCTGGGCAGGGGCCTGGGAGCACACGGCCGCACACTCATAGACATGTCCATCTTGCACCCCATGCAAGTCTTCCAGGTGATAAACACCCTCCTTCTGTGCCAGGTCGTCGCTGTTGGGGACCTGGACATCATGCTCACTAGCTTTGCAGAACTGAGCTTCCCAAACTGTTCTGGTGCGCTGGACGGGATGCATGTAGCCATCCATGCCCTGGACCACAGCGCAGGTGCTATTGTGAACAGCAAGGGTTAACACTCCGTGGGCCTCCAGGCCCTTGTCGACATCTGGGGCCAGTTCATGGATGTGTGCGTGGGATGGTCAGGCAGGGCCCATGTAGCCAGGTATTTAGGAATTCGTGGCTGGGGCGCTGGATGCAGGAGGGCACCTACTCCTCCTACCCCACAGGACCTCCTAGTGGGAGACATCACCATGCCCCTCCTGCACTGTGGCCAATCACAGAATCACAGAATCACAGGGCTGGAAGGGACCTCAGGAGGTCATCTAGTCCAGCCCCCTGCTTCAAGCAGGATCAACCCCCATTAAGTCATCCCAGCCACGACCTTGTCCAGCCGGGACTTAAAAACCTCAAGGGAGGGAGAATCCACCACCTCTCTAGGCAACAAATTCCAATGCTTCACCACCCACCTGGTGAAGTAGTTTTTCCTAATATCTAACCTACACCTCTCCCTCTTCAACTTCTGACCATTACTCCTTGTTCTGCCATCTGAAACCACAGAGAACAGTTTCTCACCCTCCTTTTTAGAGCTCCCCTTCAGGAAGTTGAAGGCTACTATTAAATGACCTCTAAGTCTTCTCTTCTGTAAACTAAACAAGCCCAAATCCCTCTGCCTATCCTCATAGGTCTTGTGCTCCAGCCCCTTAATCATTTTTGTTGCCCTTCGCTGAACCTGCTCCAGCAAATCCACATCCTTTTTATACTGGGTGACCCAAAACTGGACACAATATTCCAGATGTGGCCTCACCAGCGCTGAATAAAGAGGAATAACTACTTCTCTAGATCTGCTCGAAATGCTCCTCCTAATGCACCCTAGTATGCCGTTAGCCTTCTTGTCTACAAGGGCACACTGTTTACTCATATCCAGCCTTTCATCCACCATAACCCCTAGGTCCCTTTCCATCGTACTGCTGCTGAGCCAGTGAGTCCCCAGCCTGTAACAATGTTTGGGATTCTTCCACCCCAGGTGCGGGACTGTACAATTCTCCTTATTGTACCGCATCAGATTTCTTTTGGCCCAGTCCTCCAATTTATCAAGGTCCCTCTGGATTCTCTCTCTACCCTCCAACATATCTACCTCTCCCCCTAGTTTTGTGTCATCTGCAAACTTGCTGAGAGAGCAATGCATTCCTCATCCATGTCATTAATAAAGTTGTTGAATAACACCAGCCCCAGAGCCGAGCCTTGCGGCATTCCTCTTGAAACAGACTGCCATTCAGATATCGAGCCATTGACCACTACCCGTTGGGCCCGACCATCAAGCCAGCTTTCTATCCATCTTATAGTCCAAGGATCCAATCATATTTCCTTAACTTATGGGCAAGAATGTTGTGGGAGACCGTATCAAAAGCCTTGCTGAAGTCAAGGTATATCACATCCACTGACTTCCCCATGTCCACAGAGCTTGTTACCTCATCATAGAAGCTAATCAGATTGGTGAAGCAGGACTTGCCCCTGGTGAATCCATGTTGGCTACTTTTGATCACTTTCCCCTCTGCCAAGTGCTTCAAAACGGATTCCTTGAGGATTGCCTCCATTATTTTCCCAGGGACTGAGGTATGGCTGATGGGTCTATAGTTCCCTGTATAGTCCTTCTTTCCCTTTTTAAAGATGGGCACTACGTTTGCCTTCTTCCAGTCATCCGGTATCTCCCCTGATCTCCAAGAGTCTTCAAGGATAATGGCCAAAGGTTCGGCAATGACCTCTGCCAATTCCCTCAGTACCCTGCGGTGTATTAAATCCAGACCCATGGACTTGTGCTCATCTAGTTTTTCTAGATAGCTCATAACTTGTTCCTTCCCCACAGATGGCTGCCCTCCACCTTCCCATATTGCATTGTCTAGGACCGTCCTGGGGAAGTTGACCTTGTCCGTGAAGACTGAGGCAAAAAAAGCATTGAGTGCTTCAGCTTTTCCTGCATCATCTGTCACTAGGTTACCTCCCTCATCCAGTAATGGCCCCACACCTTCTCTGATAACCTGTTTATTGTTCACATGCCTGTAGAAACCCTTCTTGTTACTCTTCACATCCCTTGCCAGCTGCAGTTCCAATTGTGCTATCGCTTTCCTGATTACTGTCCAGCATTCTCCAGCCATATGTTTATACTCCTCCTTAGTCAACTGTCCACGTTTCCATTTCTTGTATGCATCCTTTTTGAATTTAAGCTGACTAAGGATTTCTCTGTTAAGCAAGCTGGTCGCCTACCATGTTTGCATTTCTTACTATGCAGCGGGATTGTTTGTTCCTGTGCCTTCAGTAAGACTTTTTTAAAATGCTTCCAGTTCTCTTCAACTCTTTTCCCCTTCATCTTCGTTTCCCAAGGGATCCTGCTCATCTGGTTTCTGAGGGAGTCAAAGTCTGCTCTTCTGAAATCAAGGGTCTGTATGTTACTGCTCCCCCTTCTTCCTTTTGTCCGGATCCTGAAATCTACAATATCATGGTCACTGCAGCCCAGGTTCCCTCCCACTTCTATTTCTTCTACTAGTTCTTCCCTGTTTGCGAGCAGCAGGTCAAGTTGTGCATGGCCCCTGGTCAGTTCCTTCAGCACTTATACCAAGAAGTTATCCCCAACATTCTCCAAAAACTTCCTGGATTGTCTGTGTGCTGATGTATTGGTCTCCCAACAAATGTCCAGATGATTAAAATCTCCCATGAGAACCAGGGCCTGTGATTTGGAAACTTCACTAAGCTGCCTGAAGAAAGCCTCATCTATTTCCTCTCCCTGATCTGGCAGTCTATAGCAGACACCAACTACAACATCACCTCTGTTACTTCTACCTCTAAGGTTAACCCAAAGACACTCAACTGGATTTTCTCCTTCCTCATACTGGAGCTCTGAGCAATCATACTGCTCCCTCACATAGAGCGCAACTCCTCCTCCTTTTCTCCCCGTCTGTCCTTCCTAAACAGTTTATAACCTTCCAGTGCCACATACCCCCTACGCACATGGCTCATGAGGCCCTACACTGGGTGCACTGACCTATCCCAGGCTGTGTTCAATGCATGCCTGAACCAGGCTAGGCAATCTGCCACCCACACCTCATTCTCTGTCACCAGCCAGTCCTGGAGTACAGCCATCATGTCGTGCATGATGGCCCAGTTTGCAGTTGCCTCCTCCCTGCCCCCGCATTGGCAATGGCATCTGGCCCAGTGGTGACTCCACAGTGCCTTGGGTTGGGGTGGGATGCTGGCTTACTGTCCCTTGGCTGCTGGGGGCGGCGGACCTGTGGAGACAGAAGGGGTCAGAGGGATGGTCCATAACTCTTGCATCCTAACCCTGGGGCCCGCACTCCATTGGCCCACGCCTTGCCCCTCTACTCCTTGTTGGCCTGAGGGGCCACATGGGATACCGGATGCAGATGGGGCCCCTCATGGTGGGTCTCACCCTGGGGTCAGCCACCAACCCCTCCCGCCCCTACCATGTGGAGTGTGGGGGCAGGGGGGCAGGCAGACAACCTCCTAACCTAAGAAAGATTCTGTCTAGCAATCACAGGTTATGCCACTGTAATACAAGTCCTGGAACTTTTCCTTGCAACAAACCCCACTGCCAACTTTGTCCATATATGTATTCTGGGGATACTATCACTGGATCTAACCATGTTAATTACAAGATCAAGGGCACATTCTCATGCACTTTGAGTAACATAATATATGCCATTATGTGCCAACAATGCCCTGCCACTATGTAGATTGGACAGACAGGGCAAAACCTTCGCCAAAGAATAAATGGACACAGAGCAGACATCAGGAAATTCAATATACATAAGCAGGTCAGTGAACACTTCAGTGTGGAGAGGGCCACTCTGTTAACGATCTGGGAATCTGTGTCCTGGAACAAAAGGAATGGAAAAACAGAATACAGTGAGAAAGTTGTGAATTGGAATTCATATTCAAATTTGACACATTAACACGTGATATGAACAGAGACATTAATTACCTCCTGCATTATAAGGACTGCTTCCCTTCCTTTGATACTCATAATTATCTCAAGCAGGACACTTAACATCTCCATCTCTCTGCCACCTACTTCAGTCCTATGTACTTGATTTGTCAGTTTTTTTTGCAATTTTTTTTTCATTTGGTCCTCTGTACTTATAAATGTCAGTCTCTATTGGAAATGAGATTGATCTGATGAAGTGGGTCTGTCCCACAAAAGCTCATCTTCGAATAAATTGTTTTGTTAGGCTTTAAAGTGATGAATTTCTGCTGTTTTGTTTTGTTGGAGTACAAACTAAAACGGCTACCTCTCTGTTACTATTTGTTAAATTAAGTAAAACTGTCTTTAGCAAAATAACAGCTAATTGAAAACCTCTAAGCTACAATAGTTTTACTTCTCAGTTAACTGAGTTTACTTCAGAGCCATAAAACAATGGAGTAGAATGATTACTAAGTGCATGTGAATAATGTTCCTTTATAATGGTTATTTTCTCGACCATGACACTCAAATGCTATTCAGTACAGCCACAAAATCTCTCTTTACATCTAAAAGCAAAAAATACAGCCAACATGTCAAATCAAATCTAAAAGCTAAACAGATTTCAAGTTCACTGTAGATACTAGCAACATGCTATTCAAGGCATTTACTGAACCAGTATATGAAATGCAGTAGTCCCTTGATTTATGTGAGGGTTGTGTTCCTACTCACCCTCACGTAACTCAAATTTTGTATACGTTGCGAGAGGAGGCTTTTTTCCCTGGCAGAACACACGTTCTGCAGCTGGGGAAGCAGGAGGAGCACCTGGAGCTCCTTTTGAGAGGTAAGTCCTGGAACTAGGGGGCAACTGGGGAGGGTTAAGCCTGGGGGTGGGCTGGGGCCATGGGGGGGGGGCAAGGGGGTTAAGCCTGGGGTGGGTTAGTGTTGCAGGGGGATTGGCGGTGTGGAGTTGAGCCAGGGCTGCACACAGAGTGTTTGAACTGGGGTGGGGTGGGGGAGGGTTGAGCTAGAGTCACGCATGGGGGTGGTGAACAGGGCTGCAGGAGTTTGAATGGGCTGTGCATGGGGTTTTGAACTGAGGCGCGGGGATTTGAGCTGGAGCTGTGCATGGGGGTGGTGAGCTGGAGCCAGGCACAGGGATGTGGGGGTGAGCTGAAGTCAAGCACAGGTGGTGAGTGGGGCTGGGGGTGGATTGAATTGGGGCCACTCAGGGCTGGGGGGTTTGAGCTAGGGTGTGGGGAGCAGGATTTTGAATTGCGCTTAACTCACATTAATGCAAATTAAGCGCAACTCAAAATCATGCATTTTGAGGGTTTACTGTACATCGAAGAGCTGGTTTGCCACTAGACATACATCACTGTCTAGAATGTTAAGATGGATAAAGTTCTGGGATATGGATTAGGCCCCTTGGGTACAGTTGCTATTTCAAAATAACTTTGAAACAGTGGTTGGCTTATTTTGAAATTGGTAAACCTCATCCTCATTCTACAAGGAATAGCACCTATTTCGAAATAGGTGCTGTTAAGACAGGGAGCAGAGCCAATTTTGAAATAAGCCATAATGGATCCAATTATTTTATATCAAAATAGGCTCTAAGCAGTGTTTTTTCCCTAGGAAAAAAGGTGCTGGAGCTCAAGCCCCAACCCCTCCCTCCGCACAGCCCCAAACTGCCACTAAGCTACAGAGAGAGAGAGCACAACCCAACCTAAATACAAGCACAATACAACACACGTGGGCAAAACCCCAACTCACAAAATAGCCATAATGCCTGACACAAAACACACACACACAATCCCAATACACAAAATGTCCATAATGCCCAGCACAACACACACACAATCCCAATAAACAAATTACCCACAAGCCTTGCACAAAACACACACTCCTCCAACTCATCTACACGCACCATAGCCCCAAATACACCCTGGAACACAAACACACACATCCCCACCCCTACAAACAGCAGGGCACAAACCCACAGCCTCAGCCTGACATCCCTGCCCTACACCTCCCACAACACTGTGCAGCCACCTCCAGCCGCGCAGGGTGCCCAGGCAGTGACACTCTGCAGAAGCTGAGTGCACTTGGGAAAGGTGGCTGCTTGGCTGGGGACCTGCTCCGAGGAACGGGGAGGCAAGTCCTGGGGTCAGCAGCCAAAGAAGGGAGCACTGGGCATGGGAGAGACAGGTGGGGAGCCAGCATGGAGTGAGTGAGGCAGGGTGGGCTAAGGACCCCGGGGCAGAGGGGAAGCAGGTAGAATGGGGCAGAGTGGACTGTGGGCACCAAACGAGGGAAATGTATAGAGGGGCTTGGGGCAGGGCCTAGGGTAGGGGGACAGGGTGGGTTTTGAAAAGGGAGAACCGGGCGTAGGGCCCAGGGCAGGGCGGGCTGTGGGCTGGGAGAACAGGACAGAGGACACTGGGCTGGGGGGCTGGAGATGGGCAGTGCTGGGGCCAGGTAGGGAGCTCTGGCCAGGGGCTGTGGGGGGTTGGTATGTTGCAGGGTGCGAAGGGGGCACAGTTGTCCCCTGCTAGGCACAGGTGCTCCCCAGGCAGCTGCTTCCCTAGGGAGCTGCTGCTCCTTTCCCGCCACCCCTGGGCAAGTGGCTCCCTGTTTCCTGCCACAGGCAGCAGTCCCCAGGGTGCCCCATAACTCTCACCCATCTCCAGATTTAATCCCCCTGCTCTCCCACGGCCCCAACCTGCCGCCAGGCTTAACCCTGCACAGCCCCACATAGCCCCAACAAACCACCAGGCTTAACTCCCTCTAGCCTCCAGCGGCCCCAACCCACACAGGAGTGGCCAGTGGGTCCTACACTTTGCCACCTTCAGTGGCTCCCAGCACATTGTGGCCATGAGCAACTTCTGGCACAGCCCAGCCATGTGTGAGCTGCCCAGAGCAGCTCCTTGCATTGTGCTGCACAATGCCATGCCCTGCCTGACCCCACCCAGGGAGAAGAGGTGCCGGAACTCTGTTCCATAGCATTCCAGCAGAAAAAAAGCCCTAGTTCTATGTGTGTAGATGCTATATTTTGCAATAGCTAAATGCTATTTCCAAATGCATTTTTGTGTGCAGCTGTGTTATTTCAAAATAAGCTATCTTGGAATAGCTCTCCTGGAATAGCTTATTTTGAAATAAGGCTGCTGTATAGACAGACCCAAGTTAAAAAAAATTGAAAAGTTGTATTTGGAAAGTTTTATTTTAAATGTGAGATACACAGAATACATGATGATGTGAGTCATGACAAATAGCTGGTGATAATTTACCTGTGGCTTTGTGACTTGAAAGTAATATTACCATTGGGTGTTCACTAATAAATATCTTCACATGACATCATCAGAGCATATTTTTATTATATGAATGCCATTTACAATGAGTTTGTCTTAGTGTGCCCTCCTGATTCTGGCATTTGGCTAGGCAACTATACCCATGCTAAATAAATGTTTTGTTAAACAGCTGCATTACAGTGTAAAGCGATCTTGACATACACAGCCATTGGGTAATCTTAATCATGTGGCAGCCCCATTTGCTTCACTATCACTACTTATGTAAGTAAAGCCAGGTTTAGCCAAACCTTTTAAATATAAATTGCAATTTTTCAGTATGAAAAATTAAATTTATATACATAACAGAATGATTTAGCCACTGATGCTTCAGAACCATACACCTGACTTGCAAAACATCACAATAAGTTGTTATTAATGGAGGTGAAAGAGCAGTTTGAGTAATAACTTACTGAATGAACTTTGCCTTCTTTTCTGTTCTTGAAATTTCCTGATCAAATTCTACAAAAATATTTACAAATCTACTTCACTTTGGCTAGCTACTTGAAACCATGACATATGAGCTGTGTTTGTAATTTATCACAATGTGTTTCTTCTGTTCCTTGGTAGGCTGAGCACAACTCTTAGAATCAGATTTCTGAGGCAAAACTTGTTCAAAGTTCTCTTTTCCTAGATACTTTTACCATCTACCTGTGTCCTATGTTATTAAAACTTTTATCAATTATGTGAAAGAAAACCAACTCATCACTGATAAAGTTTGTAGCGACACAAAAATTGGAGGTGTGTATTGTTTCAGAGTGATCCGAATTGCTCGGTAAATTAAGTACAACAATATGTATTTTACTATGGCTACCTGTACATGTACACATCTTGGAACAAAGAATATATGTCATATTTACATTATGGAGTATTTACTCTATCATGGGAAGCATGAATCTGAAAAAGATTAAGGGATTCATAGTGGATAAACATGATCATGAACTCCTAGTGTGATACTCTGTTGGAAAGAGACAATTTGATATTGGGGAACACAAAGATGGGAATCTCAATTCAGAATAGAATTTGTTTTACCTCTGTATTTGTCACTCATGTGACCATTGCTCAAATACTGTATCTAGTTCTGCTGCCACAATGTAAGAAGGCTGTAGATAAGTGGAAAGAAGCCAAAGAAGAGCCACGGGAATGATTAAAGGATTAGAAAATATGCCTTACATGAGTGCAATATATTTATCTTAACAATGGGACTGTTACAGGGTGGCTTTATTACAGTCCATAAGTATCTAAACAGGGAACAAATATTTACTGAGGGATCCCACTAGAAATAAAATGTGACAATATTTTATTGTAGATATGTTAAGGCTACATAATAATCATAGTCTGCTACTGTTACTGATTTGAGTTTATTCTAAATGTGCTGGTTTTTGTTCTTGTTGTTGTTGTTGTTATTGTTTTTAAACAGTCGCTTATTATCAAATGCGCTAAATAGTGGAATAAAATTATTTAACGAATTTAAGTAGCATAATTTTTAAAAACTTTCACACCCTATGAAGTGTTGTATATCTGGCTAAGTATCAGCTAGACATCATAGAAACAAGTTGACGTGAGGCATAACAGCAAGGATAAGGTGAGATACAATATATATTGTCTGTTCACCAAAAATAAACCTTACAAATTTCATCCTTTAAGTAGTAATAAGCAGTTCTGTGGCTACATTAACACAAATATTTTAATCCTGAACTAGCAAAAACCAACCTAAAGACACTTTAAGCTTACACTATGAATTGTTCAGGCAGAACAGATGAAAACCCGATTTAAGAGATAACTCTATTCTCTCCATCTGCCTCCCTCTAAACAGGAAATGAACTTTGTATTCTGATGCATAAGTGAAGCTTTGCCCCTGAATTAAAACACATTAGATTGCTTGAACATGGAAATTAACCATCTGATTGAAAGTGCACCTTATAAATATTAACTTTAAGTGTATTCTAAAAATAAAAGGCATATTAAAACATCCAGCATAATAAACATAGAGCCTCTCCTTAGCACTCATTATTGTTTATCTAATCCATTTTCTGCTGGGATGTTGCAAGAGAAACCTGTCACTTGACCTTTTCCCTCAGTGGATTTATTTGTTGAATAAAGAGCAGTGTCTGGATTTTACAGCTGGATCCACTAGGGTGCTGGTGTTCTAATCTTACTCCACTGAGCTGCTTTTGCATTTAAATCCTGAATGATGTACTTACAGATTGAATGTTACTAAAATAGCTCTGATTTGTGAGGAAACAGCAGGAAGAAAACTGAAACTCAGGAAGGGGCTACAATTGCACTGAATGTTAAAGCTGATGTAATACAAACATTAAGGATTTTAGTTAAAGAGGTTAAGGATAGCATTATGCTATGGTTGGTCTCATCTCAAAGGCATCCATTTGAATGTTTATGCCAGTGCTGTAGAACTCTGTGACTAGAGCTTTCCAAGATGATAATAAGGTCTGACAAGCTTCCTGAAATAGCTCTAGAATTTCACTTTGAAATTGTCTTCATCATTTCACCCCAGCTAATTACCACTTAGGCTCACATAGAAATGTAATTTATGCCATATTATGGGGAAATTATGAAATCTTCCCAACAAAGATTATCCTAACATGATTATAAAACAATTGATAAACATTAATTACTGGTTGCTGGAAGACTCTAAAGATATTTCCTGGGCAAGTCTCAATGCAGGCACTGTTTTTTGAAGAAAATAGACACGTCTGCCATTTGGAAAATTATTTGTTTACTTCTGCCAGTGGATTATGCTGGCTGTCACACAAACAAAACCCAGAAACCAGCCAAGGAAAATATACTTTAAAAAACTAAACCCACCATGAGTGTTTTCTAAGTCTTTTTGTAGCGGTGTCAAGGTACCGTGTGATACTTGTGCATATAAAGCAGTGAATGTTTCATATGAGTTATTTGTTCCCATATGAAAGTTTGTTTTAAATGCCGCTGGTGACATTTTTTTGTGCTAGCATTAATTGTCAGAGCACCTAGAAATCTTACAGTTCTGTGGTTTTTAGTATTTATAACTAAATAAATACAGTTATATGTGCTAGCAGTGAAAAGTATGAATACCCTGTAGTATGTTTCAGTGTAACTCTGCCGTGAAGCCTCTAGGGGTTCCATGCCAGTCCCAAGCCTGGATAAAGGGAGTGGGTTGGTCAGATGAGTTATGATGTGCTGACCATGAAACAAGAATATGAATGAAATCTGACGCCAGTATGACTAAATGATAAAAGGTGCTGACTCGGACATCGCTGGGATAAACAATGCCTGCAACACCAATCGAGCAATTGGGATTGGGTCGATAAATTGGCTTCCGAAAGAAAATTACAACTAACACATATGTTATCAATTGGAACATGGAATGTCCAAACACTGTGGGAGACTGGAAAATTAGAGCTGTTTTGGGAGGACATGGAGAGATACCGATGCAATATACTTGGACTGGTGGAGTTGTGTTGGACAGCATCAAGAGGGATGTGTGGTTGTGAAGTCATTTGGTTAGGGAACAAAACGAAGCATGAGGCACAAGTTGGATTCCTTCTTAGCAAAAGGGCTAGAGGAGCATAATTAGGATGCAAACCAGTGAGTGCAATGATGGTAGTGAGATTCAAAGGAAAACTGTTCAACATCTCTGTTGTTCAGGTGTAGGCACCCATGTTGGACAGCATGGAGGAACAGATTGGGCTATGCTATAAAGACTTCACAAAGACAGTGGGGGAGATACAGAAGAGAGATGAGTTGATCATTGGAGGAGATTGGAACGTGAAGGTTGGAACAGATAATGAAGGTTGGAAGAGAGTCATGGGAAGTTTTGGATACAGAGAAAGAAACTAACAAGGTGAGAAACTACTAGAGTTTGCTACGGGGCATGATATGGTGGTCTGCAACACAAGATTCCAACAAAAGTACTATAGAAAGTGGACATGGCAATTGAATGATGGGATGTCCAAGAACATGATAGATATTATTTTGGTAAGAAGAAGATAGGTAACATCAGTACAGCAGTGCCGAAATACCCAAGGAGCAGATGTAGACTCAGACCACAGCCTAGTGAGTGTAAACATCAAGCTAAAACTCAAGAGAAAGTGTAAAACACAGTTAAAGAAGAGAAGAGACATGGTGAGGCTAGGCAAGGAAGAAATAGGGTATGTGTGTAGAGCAGTGCTCAAAAAGCAGATTAGGAATGTGGCCACAGAGAAAGACCTAAATAAGAGAGTCGAAGGGAAAGCCACAGCAATAGAAGAGACGATTGAGCAGACTGTTCCATAAGAAAAGAGGATCAATAAGAAGTGGATTATGCAGGAGACACTGAAGTTGGTCCAAGAGAAGAGAGCACTGAAGATCAGAAGGGATGTTTCCCAGAGGGCAGAACAGCAATATAGGGTGAAATGCAATGAGGTAAGGAAAGTGGCCAGAAAGGATAAGGCAAAATGGTTAGAGGAGCAGTGTAAAGATATAGAGAGGTATTATAGCAAATGTAAGACAAGGGAGATGTATAAGATGATTAGAAATGTTAATAGAACGTGGCATCCGAAGCAGGTGGCGATTAAAAATGAGAATGAAGAGTTGCTCATGAGCAAGGAGAAGATTGTGCAGCAATGGACGAGATATTTCACCAATCTGTACAAAGCACAGTAGGACCTGAGTGTCTCAGAGAGACTGATCAAAGAACTGAAAGAGATATCTCCACTGAGCATCGACAGCAAGACCAATATTTTGAAGGAGGAAGTAGAAGGAGCAGTGAAACGACTAAAGAACAGTAAGAGCCCTGGGAATGATAAGATCACAGGAGAGATGATCAATACAGCAGAGAAAGTATGATTCAGGAAATACACCGACTATGTAATATAGCATGGAAAGAAGGGAAGGCACCTAAAATGGACCAGATCTGTACTTGTGACATTGGAGTGCAAGAACTACAGAACGATTGCCCTGATGAGTCCTCTAGGCAAGGTGCTGATGGTGATACTGATAGAGAGCCTGAGATCTCAGATAGAAGAACATCTTGCGAATGAGCAAGCGGGGTTCAGGAAAGGTAGAAGTACCATACAGTAGATAACGGCACTAAGATTGAAAGCAGAGAAAGCCCAACGAAAGAGGAAGAACATATACATTTGTTTTGTTGATTTTCACAAGGCATTTGACAGTAGAGATCAGAAAGTGACTTGGGCAGTGTTGAAGTCGTAGAGAGTGGATAGCAGACTGATAGGGTTGTTGAAGGATATCAATGACAGTGTGGGGGCAGTGGTGAGAACATGCACAGTTGGGAAGTTGGTTTAGAATGAGTAGAGGTACGAGAAAAAGGGATCAGATATCGCTGAGTATCTTCATCGTCCATCTAAAGGGAGCGATGGACAAGATTGAGGAAGAGGTAGAAGGGATATCTGTGCATGGGATAAGAATTAACTTGAGATTCGTGGATGATATAGTTATCATTGAGGAAGATGAGGAGAAGCTAGCGAAACTGGTGCAGGTGCTAAACGAGGAAGGGAAGTGGTACAGAATGATTATGAACATTGATAAAATGAAGATAATGGTATTAGGAGATAAGGAAATAGGAAAGAAGGTCAGTGTAGATGGGATTGAACTAGAAAATGCAGAGAAGTTCACATATCTGGAGAGCTAACATAACATATGATCTAGACTGTATGAAGGAAATAGCGACTAGAATAGTGAAAGCAAGAGCAAGTTTGAAGATGATGGATAAGGACTGGAAAAGCAAAGCAATTAGCTTAGGAACAAAGCTGAGCATACTGAAAATGTGTGTATTTAGCGGCATGTTCTTTGGAAGTGAGACATGGGTGATGACAAAAGGTTCGAAGAGAAGGATATTGACGTTCAAGAGAAGTTGTTATAGAAATATCCTGAGAATAGGATGGATACAGGTCGTCACCAATGAGGAATTATATAGGAAGATACAACTGAAAGAGAACCTACTGCAGAAGGCTATACAATGGAAGTGACAGCTATTTGGGGATATTTGCAGAGTGAATGATGAATGAAAAATCAAGACCCTGGTATTCAGCATAATGGACGGTTCAAACAGGAGAGGCAGACCCCGTAGAGAATGGGTAAATGGTATAGTAGATTGGTGAGGAGCTAGTCTGCAGAACCTAAGCCACTGTGCACTGGACAGGGAAAGATGGAAGGAAATAGTGAGAGAGGTATCAGACACCAATGGTTGCTGAGCACATGATTGTTGATGATGACAATGATGGTGATGATATTTCAGGGTAAAATGCAGACTTATAATGCAGGTTGAACCTCTCTAATCAGGCATTCTCAGGACCTGACCAGTTCCAAATGAGAGAATTTGCCAGACCACGGGAAGTCAATATTGTCTGGCAGCATTACCAACACTTCCACTGCTTATTTGGCTCTTGCAAACTTTATGGGACCACAGGAAACTTGTCCGCACCTATGATAAGTGGTCATCCAACTAACTAAAATAGTGCTGGATTACAGATGTTGCCAGATGAGAGGGTTCTGGATTAGAGAGGTTCAGTCTGTACTAGTTCATGTTGTTTCTATCATCAGAGGTTCGTAAACTATTTTATACCAGCTAATGCTGTTGCCAATGCCATTGTTACATGATAATATGAATAATTTGTTTGAGTATTTACTATAAGACTACCATTAAATTCAACAGGAACAACACATAGCTGTTAAATATTTAAGACTGTTGATCAAAATATTAGGTCATAGTAAATGTTGGAAATGGATACAATAAAAAGAGATGTATGAAAAAGAAAGATGTGTTTTGGAAGAAAGATGGAGTGCTGAAGAGGGGGAAATGCAGGAAAAAGATTTTTTTTCTTTGTGACGGCAGCCATACAAAATGCTTTCATGTGTCAACATAGATGAGAGTGCATGAAAGGAATGATTAAAGAAAGAGTAAAAAGGAAAAAGATCCAAGGAGTAAATGGTGTTTGTCTACTATTTGCCATGAAATCAATAAAATATATAATACATATGCTGTAGATTTATAAAAGTAGCATTTTTAAAAAAAGCAAGATGAAATGTGAGTTGGAAAGTCTATCTCAGGATTCAAAATCCCATTTGTGTATATTTTGGGGGTAGAGGCTGCCTCTCGCTATGCATTTGTATAGTGTCTGCCTGTGACATTCCCAGGCACTACTGTAGTACAAGTTAATACAGGTTCAAACTCTGCTGCTCACAAACTGGGAAGAACGAGTAGGAGAAATAGAAGTGGGTGGCAATCTGGCCTGAAGTGACCATGAAGTGGTAGATTTCAGGATCCTGACAAAAGGAAGAAAGGTAAGCAGTAAAATACAGGCTCTTGATTTCAAAGGAGCAGACTTCGACTCCCTGAGAGAACTGATGGGCAGGATCTCTTGGGAAATGAAGATTAAGGGGAAAGGAGTTCAGGAGAACTGGCAATATTTTAAAGAAGTCTTACTGAAGGCACAGGAGCAAACTATCCCACCGTGTTGTAAGAAATGCAAATATGGTAGGCAGCCAGCTTGGCTTAACAGGGAAATCCTTGGTCAGCTTAAACTCAAAAAGGATGCATATAAGAAGTGGAAGCATGAGCAGTTGACTAAGGGGGTGTATAAATATATGTCTGGGGAATGCTAGCCAGTAATCAGGAAAGCGAAAGCACAAATGGAACTGCCGCTGGCAATGGATGTGCAGGGTAACAAGAAGGGTTTGTACGGGCATGTTAACAATAAGAGGGTTATTAAGGAAGATGTGGGACCATTACTAGATGAGAAAGGTAAACTAGTGACAGGTGATGTAAGCAAAGCTGAAGTACTCTGCTTTTTTTGCCTCAGTCTTCACAGACAAGGACAGCTCACACACTATGGTGCTAGACAATGCAGTATGGGAAGGTGAAGGGCAGCCCTGGCGGGGGAAGGAATGAGTTCAGACCTACTTAGAAAAACTAGATGTACACAAATCCATGGGTCTGGATTTAATGCATCCAAGGGTACTGAGAGAATTGCCAGAAGTCATTGCCAAGCCTTTGGCCATTATCTTTGAAGACTCTTGGAGATCGGGAGAGCTCCTGGATGATTGAAAGAAGGCAAATTTAGTACCCATGTTTAAAAAAGGAAAGAAGGGCAATCTGGGGAACTATAGACCAGTCAGCCTGACCTGAGTCCCTGGGAAAATAATGGAGGGGATCCTCAAGGAATCCATTTTGTAGCACTTGGAAGAGGGGAAAGTGATCAGAAGTAGTCAACATGGATTCACCAAGGGCAAGTCGTGCCTGACCAATCTAATTAGCTTCTATGATGACGTAACAGACTCAGTGGACATGGGGAAGTCAATGGATGTGGTATACCTTGACTTAGGAAAGCTTTTGATACAGTCTCCTGAAATATTCTTGCCCATAAATTAAGGAAGTATGATTGGATACGTGGACTGTAAGATGGATAGAAAGCTGGCTTGATGGTTGGGCCCAATGGATAGTGGCCAGTGGCTCAATATCTAAATGATGATTGGTTTCAAGTGGAGTGTCCCAAGTCTCAGTTCTGGGGCCAGTGTTATTCAACATCTTTATTATTACCTGGGTGAGGGACTAGATTGCACCCTCAGCAAGTTTGTGGATGACACCAAGCTAGAGGGAGAGGTAGATATATTGGAGGGTAGAGCGAGGATTCAGAGTGACCTGGATAAATTGGAGGTTTGGGCCAAAAGAAACCTGAAGAGTTCCAACAAGAAGTGTAGAATCTTTGGGACTCTACACTTGGGATGGAAGAATCTCAAGCTTTGTTATAGGCTGGGGACCAACTGACTGAGCAGCAGTACAGCGGAAAGTGACCTAGGGATTATGGTGGATGAAAGGCTGGATATGATTAAACAGTGTGCCCTTGTAGCCAAGAAAGTTAATGGCATATTGGGGAGAGTGGCATTAGGAGGAGCATTTTGAGCAGAGAAGTTGTTGTTCCCCTCTAATCAGCACTGGTGAGGCTACATCTGGAGTATTGCATCCAGTTTTGGACCTCCCAATATAGAAAGGTTGTCGATGTGCTGGAGCAGGTTCAGTGGAGGGCAACAAAAATGATTAAGGGACTGGAGCACATGACCTATGAGGAGTGGCTGAGGGATTTGGGCTTGTTTAGTTTACAGAAGAGAAGACTTAGTGGTGATTTAATAGCAGCCTTCAACTTCCTGAAGGGGAGCTCTAAAAAGGAGGGTGAGAAACTGTTCTCAGTGGTGTCAGATGGCAGAACAAGGAGCAATGGTCTGAAGTTGAAGAGGGAGAGGTGTAGGCTGGATTTTAGGAAAAACTACTTCACCAGAGGGTGGTGAAGCACTGGAATGTGTTGCCTAGAGAGGTGGTGAAATCTCCATCTCTAGAGGTTTTTAAGTCCCAGCTTGATAAAGTCCTGGCTGGGATGATTTAGATGGGGTTGATCCTGCTTTAGGCAGCGGGCTGGACCAGATGACCTCCAGAAGTCCCTTCCACCCCTATGAGTCTATGAAACTCAAAGTTCCTCGTCCAGCACTCTCTTGTCTGGCAACATCCCTCATCCCGCAGGAGAATAAATGTTGCTGGACAAGAAAACAGCTACAGAACCCTGGCAGCCACAGCTGGGAACCGGCTGGGGAGTGGAGTCTTGCCAGCAGGCCCAACCTCAGGGACCCTAGCCAGGGGAATCCCAGCAGCCCCGTGGCTGGGAGCTGGCTGGGACATGGAACCCTGCGGGCAGCCCTGCAGCTGTGGGGACCCCTGCTGGATGGGGAGGGAGGAACCAAGTAACCTGCAGGAGTGTGCCCCCTTCCCCCAGGCAGCTGGGCTGACCTCTCCTCATTTGGCAAATCCCCTCATCCATGACAACTCAGGTCCCAAGGGTGCTGAATAAGTGAGGTACAACTTGTAGTAACATTTTACTTCTGTTGTCTGTAATTCAGTGCCAGCTTGTATTCGAATAACACTCAGTTGCAGTATTCTTGTAAAGATATTCATCCTCATTAATGGATGCTGGAAGCTCTTGATTAGTCTAGCTAGGAAATCTGCTGAATTCTTACCAATGCCACACAGCCTGGATATCAGCAGGTGAAATATTTAAATATCTGATTTGGTCTATAAATCCCTGAAAAGGAAGTGAATGAGTCTACAACTGTTTAATGATTTCTGTTGAACAGATGAGCAGGAATCTATATATAGTCAGTGAAATTTCATGTCTCCACAGCACTGCCATGTGAATATTACAGGTATCTCAGTAGGATAGTGTAACAGAGAGATAGCCGTGGTAGCCTACATACTATCGAAACAAAAAAGCTTTCCAGTAGCACTTTAAAGACTAACAAAATAATTTATAAGGTGATGAGCATTCGTGGGACAGACCCACTTCTTCAGATCATAGCCATACCAGAACACACTCAATATTTAAGGCACAAAGAACCAAAAATAGTAATCAAGGTTAACAAGTCAGAAAAATTTTATCAAGATGAGCAAATCAGAGAGCAGAGGGGCAGAAGGGGCGGGGGGAGTCAAGAATTAGATGAAGCAAAATATGTAAAAGAGCCCCTATAATGAGCTAGAAAATTGTCATCCTGGTTCAAACCACGTTAATGTGTCGAATTTGAATATAAAAGAGAGTTCAGCAGCCTCCCTTTCCAAACGTCTGTGAAAATTCCTCTTCAGTAAAATGCAGACTTTCAGGTCATTAACAGAATGGCCCACTCCATTAAAGTGCTGACTGACAGGTTTTTGCATCAGGAGTGTTTTTATGTCTGTTTTATGTCCATTAATTCTTTGTCTAAGAGAGTTTGAAGTCTCCCATATACAAAGCATTTGGGCATTGTTGGCATATGATGGCATATATGATGTTAGTTGAGGAACATTAGAATGTGCCCATGATTCTGTAGATAACCTGGTTATGTCCAGTGATGGTATCTCCAGAATAGGTATGTGGACAAAGTTGGCAATGGGCCTTGTTGCAAGGAAAAGTTTCAGGATTGGTGTTCCTGCGGTATAGACTGTGGTTGCTGGTGAGAATCCTCCGAAGGTTGGGAGGTTGTCTGTAGGAGAGAACAGGCCTGTCACCTAGGACCTTCTGGAGTGTGGCAGCCTGATTAAGGATAGGTTGTAAGTCTTTAATAATGCGTTGCAGTGGTTTGAGTTGGGGGCTGTAGGTAATGACCAGTGGTGTTCTGTTCTTGGCTTTTTTGGGCCTATCTTGGAGTAGCTGGTCTCTGGGTATTCGTCTGGCCCTGTCGATTTGCCTTTTTATTTCTCCTGGTGGGTAATTCAGGTTTATGAATATTTGGTAGAGATCTTGTAGTTTTCGGTCTCTGTCAGTAGGATCAGAGCAAATGCGATTGTACCTAAGGCTTGACTGTAAACAACGGATCTAGTTGTGTGTGCAGGATGGAAGCTAGAAGTGTGTAGGTAAATATAGCGATCAGTGGGTTTCTGGTAGAGTGTGGTACTGATCAGGCCATCTTTGATTTGTACTGTAGTGTCCAGGAAATGTATCTCTCATGTGTAGTAGTCGAGGCATAAGTTGATGGTGGGGTGCGGATTGTTAAAGTCTCTGTGGAATTCTTCTAGCGTCTCTAAACCATGGGTCAAAATCATAAAGAAGACATCGATGTATCGTAAGTAGAGGGGGGTAAAAGGGGACAAGAGCTGAGGAATCATTGTTCCAGGTCAGCCATAAATATATTAACATATTGTGGGGCCATGCAGGTGCCCATAGCAGTTCCACTAATCTGGAGGCATAAATTGTCCCCAAATCGGAAATAATTGTGGGTGAGAACAAAGTTACAGAGATCAGGCGCTGCATGCTTTCTGTAGCAGTCAATTTCAGAAACAAAAGAATGCTTATGTTGTCATTAGGCACCTCTTTGTGGGATAGAGCCTCTATCTATCAAATTTATGTGCTCTTAAATTGCGTTGGTATATATTTCCAGACTCCCGTCTCATCTGAATGCTTCTGATGACAACAGCAATACACATTGGTGATGGCGGGCAAGATCGTTACCATAACATACCGCATGGTTTGCAACTCAGCTTGCAATGTCTTGTCTGTCCAATCCTTTCATTGCACAGAAACTTATATTCTCGCATTCCTTTAATGATCCAATTCAGATTTGTGGCCCATGATTGTAAAAGCTTCCTTAAATTTGCTTCAGTCTTGTGACAGATGGACCTGTATTATCTTGGATAAATTTTATGGAAATAAGATTAATTTTAAACCTTACTGAGTAAGTTTTAATATCTTTGGAATTCATTGTATTAAAAGCATCATTATGTATCTGTTATTCTGCAAATGTGTGTACTTACATGGGAGATCAGCAGAGGGCAATTAGGCAGATTTGCTCAGGTTGTAACATTTTCAAAGAAGCCAAACTCCTACTTCCCACCCCCCGCCCCTCTGTCCCAATTACTAAGCATGTCCTAATTGATACTGAATTCTCGAGGCAGAGAATGACAATGAATATGGTTTTGGATAAATAGCTTGGTTTTAAACTGGCACATGAAATTCTTTCTGATCGAGCAGATGGATAAGAAGGTCAGTTCACATAGGGTAGGGTTGGAAAAGACAAGGTACTGGTTTTAAATTGAACCTGTGATGAACTGGTAACTAAGGCATCTCCCTCAGGCAAGGGGGTTGACAGACCAATCCTGTCAGAATCCATGTTAGGGTTGGGGATAATTTTTGTAAGCCTGTCGATTCTCTTATTGTTTTTAATGTTTTCTCTGTAGTGCTTTTTACCTTAGAATTATATAGGCTTGATAGAGAAAACTGTGTGATACTTAAAAATCTACCAGTTGCACCTACATGTATGCAATTACATCTATTAACAGTCTCTTATAAGAAAGCCAGCTGATGTTCTTTGCATCTTGTCTGTGCTGGGAAATATACAGTTAATACTCAATTGGAAATACCCCAGTAAGAAGGGAGAGTAATGCATGTATCTTCCACACAACTGCTGAAGTACTGTGAGGTTTGGGTATACTTTCTGGTATTGTGAGGGAAAATACAAGTGCAATTGGCCTGAACTGTGACAAGTCTGTTTTGCCTTCACTGTGTTTTTTCATATGTTTTTGAGGGGTGGGGCAAACAAAACTGCATATAGTATCTGAGATGTGGGTATACCATGGGTCCTTCATACATCATGCACGTGTTTTTGTGAAGATTTAATTTCTGTGCGCCGCTTGTGCACATTAGAGAGAAGAAGATATGGGCACAAATGTTTGTGCTGTGGCACTGAACTTTTTTCAGTTAGATTCCCTAACTTTCTGCCTTGAAAATTTATAAATAGCAATGATTAAAAGTCTGTGCCTTGCATGCACTTCTGCTATCCGTGGTGTTGCTGCACTGGTGCTAACACAGTGGAGAGAAAATTTGGAACAGACAGATTTCTCCTTTCCCTTTGTGGCTACGTCTACATGGGAAGCATCTCTTGACAGAAGTGATTGTCAGAATGGATTTCCTGGCAAAACTTCTCTCGACAGATTGCGACTACACATAAAAGTGTATTGAAAGAGCAACCCGCTCTGTCCACAGAGAGCAGCCAGACTGCCCAGCCCTCTCTTGACAGAACAGCTGAGCGGATGCTCTACAAACGGGGCTGCCTGGTGTACCGAAAGCCCTGTCCATCAACAAAAGGTCCCCAGAGCATCTACACAGCTGTTTTCTCAACAGAATACTTTTGAGAGAGGAGTTAGACCTGAATGGGGAGAGGTATAACACTGCTGGTGGATGTGCCGGGTTTTGCTGGAAAAATCCTCTTATGTAGATGTAGCTTGTGAATGAAAGTGAAAGCTTTTGCTTGTAGTGTGGATCTGCTCTGATTATACCCATTGCTGCGAAAACCAGTGAAAGCTCCTAGTTTAGAAAGGGTGAACAGCAGTGAGTCGTGATCTGAAGTGGTGCCACTTATCCTGGTTTCAGTCAGGACAAGCCATACATATTTTCTTAAAGAATAAGAGGAGTAGGTTGTCCACAAGCACTAAATATGATGGATGATGGTGCTTAGGCATATTTCTCAACTATCAGAAATCATTCTAGGAGTACCTTGAATTTTGCATAAGTTGGGGAGTGCTTGGGGGATGGATTGAGGCCCTTGAAGGGAGTCAGGGGGCACCCACAGCCACCGCTCCCACAGGGCTTCAGGGCCAGAAGCGCCCACACTGCTTCCCTGGGGCTGGAGGGGCAGGGCGCCGGTTCCCCAGGGCTTGGTGCAGCCCGGAGTAGTCTCCCCTCCCCTCCCATAGCTCCCTGTCCCATATTTGGTTGCTCAACAAAAGCCCCATGCGTGGGAGGAATGTGCAAGGCCTGCAGGGGGCGGGGGGGATTGATTGAGCTAGGCAGGGGGGTTAAACAGGGGGTGCACCAGGGCAGGTTGGTTGAGTGGGCGCAGGTTGGAGCCCCATGCAGTGCACTGGGGTTGGGTGCTGGAGCCCTGTGCATGGATTGAAGCCAGAACCCTGTGCAAAGGGGTGGTGAGCTGGGGCCAAGAGGGGGTTGGAGGGCAGCCCCAGCCGGGCCTCTGGAGCCCTGGGGGAGGTGAACTAGAGCATGTGGGGAAAGTGAGCTGGGGCCACAGAGGCAGAGGAGTTGAGAGGGTGTTGAGCCAGCACGGGGTTTAATGGGGGTGCGCAGCACCACTCTGGGGCTACGTCTACACGTGCCCCAAACTTCGAAATGGCCATGCAAATGGCCATTTCGAAGTTTACTAATGAAGCGCTGAAATGCATATTCAGCGCTTCATTAGCATGCGGGCGGCAGCAGCGCTTCGAAATTGACGCACCTTGCCGCCGCGCGGCGCGTCCAGACGGGGCTCCTTTTCGAAAGGGCCCCGTCTATTTCGAAGTCCCCTTATTCCCATGAGCTCATGGGAATAAGGGGACTTCGAAGTAGATGGCTTCCTTTCGAAAAGGAGCCCCGTCTGGACGCGCCGCGCGGCGGCAAGGTGCGTCAATTTCGAAGCGCTGCTGCCGCCCGCATGCTAATGAAGCGCTGAATATGCATTTCAGCGCTTCATTAGTAAACTTCGAAATGGCCATTTGCATGGCCATTTCGAAGTTTGGGGCACATGTAGACACGGCCTGGGAAACGGGAAAGGGGGTTTTAGTCTACCTGGCTGCCGCTGCTAGGCGAGCTAAAAGCCTTCCCCCTACCTTCCCAGAATGGTGCCTAGCACTGCTCTGGGGAGGCAGGGGGAAGGGGCTCTTAGACTGCTTGACTGCCTGCAGCTGCAGGAAGCTAGGCAGGCTGACAGCCCAGTTTCACATTGTGCGAAACTCGGGTTAATGCCAGTTTCACACAAGGGCTACGTCTACACGTGAAGCCTACATCGAAATAGCTTATTTCGATGTAGCAACATCGAAATGGGCTATTTCGATGAGTAACGTCTACATGTCCTCCAGGGCTGGCAACGTCGATGTTCAACTTCGACGTTGCGCGGCACCACATCGAAATAGGCGCTGTGAGGGAACGTCTACACGCCAAAGTAGCACACATCAAAATAAGGGTGCCAGGCACAGCTGCAGACAAGGTCACAGGGCGGACTCAACAGCAAGCCGCTCCCTTAAAGGGCCCCTCCCAGACACAGTTGCACTAAACAACACAAGATCCACAGAGCCGACAACTGGTTGCAGACCCTGTGCCTGCAGCATGGATCCCCAGCTGCGGCAGCAGCAACCAGAAGCCCTGGGCTAAGGGCTGCTGCCCACGGTGACCATAGTGCTATTCCTATCCCCTCATGGGGTTAGCGGCTTCGACGTCTCGCCGCCTAACGTCTAAGTTAACTTCGAAATAGCGCCCGACGCGTGTAGCCGTGACGGGCGCTATTTCGAAGTTAGTGCCGCTACTTCGAAGTAGCGTGCACGTGTAGACACGGCTAAGGTGAAGTTGAGTAAAATGAGGGTTTACTGTAATATTAAGGCAAATCAGGACTGTTATCAGGTGAGTATGTGTGGCTGTGTCTACATTAGTCCCCTTCTTCAAAGGGAGCATGGTAATCAGCCAGAACGGAGAATACTAATGAAGCTCTGTGATGAATATGCAGCACCTCATTAGGCTAATTCTCCCTGCAGCAACTTCGAAGTTCCAAACTTCAAAGCTCTGGCATGCCATATAGCCATGGGCACTTTTTGTTTCAGGAAGAAGGGATCTTTCAAGAACATGGTTTGTTTTCAAAGGAACCCTGTCTATATGGCTGTTTTTGTTTCAAAACAGTCTCTTTTGGAAGCAAGATCGTATGAGAATATGCAAGTTAGATGAGACATATGTAAATCTGCGCCTTGCATTTCCAGTCTCGCTCATTTGCATTCCCTTTTCAAAAGGGGAATGTAGAGTAGATACAGCCTTAGTCTTTAAGGTGCTATAAGACTGCTTGTTTTTGTTTTTTTTTTAATTTTCTGAGACTATTTACCAGGCGTGACTCTTCAGGACAGAATGAAAAAAAAGGCAAAGATTTGGTTAGATGAGGGAGTTCTGCTAGCAGACCAAGAAGCTGATCATAGGGTATGTGTAAGGGCAGACTCAGGAAGTAATTGAACAAATATAGTGGACAAGCTTTGGAAAGACAATAAAATTATGTATAGGCAACTGATTGGGATCCACTGGTGAAAGGGGAGAAATGTATAGAACAGTTCTTTATGGAAAAGATAAAGTTATGGATTCTGTCATACTCCGAGAAGAGAGTTTGCAAATCTCCCATCAATGCAGTGTGGTGTGGACAGTAAGTAGAGCTGAGCTATAGCAACTTGAATTATACTACCAATGTAACTCAAATTACATAGCTTAGATCAATTTTCTCCCCATAGTGTAGACTTGCCCTTAGTATCTAAAAGAGAGAGAGAGAATAATTTACGGATTGGAAAGTGCTGCTTTTGTTATTCTCTGCAAGACTCAGAGGGCTAGTCCAGAAAGTCATGCTGGGAGAAGAGCTCTTCTGAGGGCAACCCTGCAATGAGAAGAGTTGGTGGTAAGTAAATAGTCATCAATGTAGGGTTTTGCTTACGGAGGACTGATGATTTAGTCTGCTTATTACTTTTTTATTTTGTGTTTTGATAAAGGTAAGTGTTAGTGTGAATACCAGTTTCAGCAAAATAAAAACCACCACACTTGAGAATTTTACATACTTGAGAAATAGCAATGGCAACATGAGATACTACAGTAGAAATATATGTTTGTGTGCACATGCATGTGTAGATGTATACGGATGCATTCACTGATGCTGAAGCTACTAGTAGAAGTCAAGACAGCAAAGGACATAAATCACTGTAAAACCCAGCTGTTAACACTAAACAGTTGCGTTTATATTGGGCTAAACAAGACATAAAAAAGATCAGTTTGTGCTACATTCTACGCAAGGCTTCTGGATTTGACAGTGCAGGTGCGTCTTGGTCAACTCTGAACCAAATTCAAAACAATCATGCAGCTATCTAATGCAACAATGTCCTTCAGAAAATCAAGGACTACCCTGGGCATGAGTGTGGTTCCCCGTGACAGACCACTGAACATAACTACCTACTGCCTAATTGACAAATATGAAGAATGCATTATTGCAGTAAGTTCTGCTCCTTGTGATGTAGTTGTAGTTGAAATTGTAGTTGTTATTCTAGAGCAGCCATACAGAAGAAGAAGAAGAAGAAGCATGCTTTATTAAACTAGTTATCTGTATTTATTTGGATCTGAATTCTTTTGGCATGTAATTTGTCACTTTGGGCATGATCAAGGCTCCGGCATTTCTGTTTAATCTGAGCCACGCTTAGCTTTTTTTTTTTTTTTTTTTTTTTTTAAAGCCTTGTAGGTTTTCCTTCTCTTAACTGTTCTAAGGAGGGATTCTTTTAGTTGGCCACTTTTGCATTTTCCTCTGGCTGCCCAGTGGCATGCCTCCCATGGCAGATGTTCTTGCTTCCTTCTCAATACTAGTCCCAAATATGTCTATCTTATGTGCTGGATAATTGTAGAGATGGATCATAGTTGAACTCTGACTATCTTGGCTTTATTATAAATTAATTCTGTTTAATACCTGGTATGTCTTTGAGGTATTTACTTTATCATATATTTAGACATCTGTCCATAAGTCTTCATAAATATGTTTATTATAAAAGCATGTTGGGAAGAAATCTTCTTAAAGAAGAAATACTGTTAAGATGGTGAACAATGGAGAGCGATGACAGAATATGAAACAATTGTAGTGCTTGGTGATGGGCTTAAGCTAAAACCCTGAGTTCACTCATCACCAAACTTAGCAGAAGGTTCAGATTTGGTTCCAAACTTTTCAGCTGCTCCCTATCTATGTACTGAGCTGAACTTGTTTGTCAGCCAGTAAGTCTGAGAGATTCCACCCTTCCATAAACTGAGGTAGGGAGAGGTGTTGCTTTCCCATATCACATCATTCTGCAATGATTTTGCTCTCTTCTCCTCTCTGTTGTACCTTGGAAAAACAGGTAGGGCTGGTTACTTTTAAGGCGCTCTTGAGAGGGTGCTTGCCCTTCAGTATATAGCGCCGTGTGGTCATGGAGCCTAATAGGCTTTAGAGATGTAGATTAGCCCTCTACCTGCAGAGTGCTAAGTTAAGAATTAACCTGTCTTTTCAATACAGAAATCATCAGTATAATAGTTGTGGGCAAAGCCTGGAGAGTTTAAATAAGAAATGTCATGAGAAATCATTGGAAGAAGAGTGATGAAACCAGCCAGTCCTGCTGGAAGTAAATAAATGTCATGAATAAATATTTTATTGGTTATTATAGCCAGAGTAGATAAAAAAAGAACATCTTCTTCTGTTGATTCTTCAGACACCATAAGACTTGAGTAATGATGAATATGCTGCCATATTTGGCTTATTTTTATTTACCAAATAAACTGAGATTTTATAGGAGCAAAAACTCACTTCAGGGAAATTGGACTGCAGGAAATCACACAGCTTAGTCATCGGGCTTGGTCTGCCAAGATAGTACAGAGAAGTGAGGGTTATGCCACCTGTATAAACTTGTATTCATTCCCAGGAATATTAGGTATTATTGAATTGGGGTTCACTGGGGAGGCCAGGTATAAATTGCTATTGAGGCTCTATAGGAATTCTGCAGGTAGAAGGTGCACCGTATCAGAATTAACTCATCACATATACTCCTACCAGGACCAGCTACATTGGAGTGACCTGGTCTGTGTTCTTCTGATATAGGGCAGATTACTGCCATCCTATCAGCTCACCATAGCTGTGTCTACACGTGCACAATACTTCGAAGTAGCGGCACTAACTTCGAAATAGCGCCCGTCGCGGCTACACGCGTCGGGCGCTATTTCGAAGTTAACTTCGATGTTAGGCGGCGAGACGTCGAAGTCGCTAACCTCATGAGGGGATCGGAATAGCGCCCTACTTCGACGTTCAACATCGAAGTAGGGACCGTGTAGACAATCCGCGTCCCGCAATGTCGAAATTGTGGGGTCCTCCATGGCAGCCATCAGCTGGGGGGTTGAGAGACGCTGCCTCTCCAGCCTGTGCGGGGCTCTATGGTCACCATGTGCAGCAGCCCTTACCCCAGGGCTTCTGGCTGCTGCTGCTGCTGCAGCGGGGGATTCATGCTGCATGCACAGGGTCTGCAACTCGTTGTCGGCTCTGTGTATCTTGTGCTGTTTAGTGCAAGTGTGTCTGGGAGGGGCCCTTTAAGGGAGCGGCTGGCTGTTGAGTCCGCCCTGTGACCCTGTCTGCAGCTGTGCCTGGCACCCTTATTTCGATATGTGCTACTGTGGCGTGTAGACGTTCCCTCGCTGCGCCTATTTCGATGTGGTGCTGCGCAATGTTGATGTTGAACATCGACGTTGCCAGCCCTGGAGGACGTGTAGATGTTATTCATCGAAATAGCCTATTTCGATGTCGCCACATCGAAATAGGCTACTTCAATGTAGGCTTCACATGTAGACGTAGCCCATGATAGACTTTTCATCAGTGTAGACTCATGTGAATCTGGTTTCATCATTTAAAAAAAATACATTATCTTCCTCCTTTTATGCCCCAGGGCATCCTTAAAATTAGATAGTTCATCTTGGTCTATTTTTATGCATGGTGAAATAGTGTAAATGAATAAAATAGCTTAGATTTGAAGTAGTGAGATAAGGCCCTATTCTGAGAGGACGAGTAAGGAAAAGGGAAGATATGAACATGATTTACAGCTCTTTGAGATCCTGTCAGGTAGAAGAGAGCAGAATGTATCTCAGAGCACCAAAAGGGGCAATATGAACATCATGAGGGATTTTTTTGAAAGGGAAGACAGCTGCAATATGATAATCTTACATTTTTTCAGCGGTGCTCAGGTATGCTGCAAAGAGCTAGCATCAAGCAGATTAATTTAATGCCACACAGTATCATATACTTACTAGATTTTTCATTTTTGTCTGTTTGTGGACTTTTTAATTATATGCAAAATCTATTCACTGTAATTAAGAAAAACTTTGAGGACTATGGCAAGCTTGCCATTAAATGAGCAAGGTGAGTGTAACAGCAGCTGCAAAAATCATTATACAGCCATTGCTGTTATTTTGGATATGTATTCGTCAGTCATTGTGAGTGGAATATTTCTTTCTGATTCTTTAGAGGGCCCATCTCATTAGTCTTTATTTCCACGTATGACTTTTTTAAAAACTATTGCTTACTTGCAAAATAACCAGCTCCTTCTGTCCACCCATGTGGATTTACTCTATAGAATGAAATCACATCACATGTAGTGCATGTGTTGCTATAGCAGATACATCAAATAGAAAACAAAAACCGGCAATTGTCTCTCCTTACTAAATTGCAGGATGTTATTTTTTCAAAAAGATTTTTCAGAAGAGCTGTAAAAGGAAAACTTGAGTGTGTGTATTAGGTCTGTCCAGCAGTTAAAAACAGTAATAATGATTAATTGCAGACTTAAGAATAGAATAGCTTTTATTTATTTATGGATAGTCTATTCTGTGATTCTATGACATGATCTACATTTTCAAATGTATTGATTTTAATTCAAACACAACAAAATTGTATAGTGCTCACTTTATATTTTATTACAAATACTTGCACTGAAAAAAGCAAGAAATAGTATTTTTCAGTTCACCTAATACAAATACTGCAGTGCAATCTGTTAATCAGGAAAGTTGCACTTACAGATGTAGAATTCTGTAACAAAATACATGACATTGTTCTGGCCAGCATCACAAAACATTTACATGCCAGATGCATTAAAGATTTGTATGTCCCTTTATTGTTCAACTACCATTCCGAAAGACATGTATCCATGCTGCTAATAGGTTCTGCTCAATAACGGTCCAAAGCAGTGTGGACCAATGCATCTTCATTTTCATCATCTGAGTCAGATGCTGCCAACAGAAGGTTGATTTTGTCTGCATGGCTGATGCAGCAGAGTCAGAGAGAGTACTTCTAACATTGTAAATAAGAAGCAGAGAGTTTTATTTCCTGCAAATGTAAACAAATTTATTTCTCTTAGTGATTGGCTGAACAATACGTAGGAGTGAATGGACTTATGGGTGCTAAAGTTTTTTACATTTTTGAATGCAGCTATGTAACAATATACCTTTATTAGTTGTGCTTTAGTGATAGAACTCACCGTACAGTATTGTATGAGGTAAATTGAAAAATACTTTTTCTTTCGTTTATCATTGTTACAGTTCAAATAATTATAATGCAAATAAAACAAGAATTCTAGATTTTGTATTCTGTGTTGTAATTGAAAAGGTAGCAAAAATCAAAAAATACATAATAAATTTCAATTGGCATTCTATTGTTTAGTAGTGTGATTAAAACTGCGATTAATCATAATTAATTTTTGAGTTAATTGTATGAGTAAACTTCAATTAACTGGCATCCTCAGTGTGTTTTTATGTGTATATATAGATATATGATTCTCCCATGTATATAAAATTTCATACTGGCTTAGTGAAATTAAGAATGTTCTGTAGGTTGTACTTTTGCTCTAGTTTTTTGTACCTTTATGTCAGACATGGATTGTGCATGTGTGTGTATGGTAGCAATTATGGACTGTGTTATGGTAGTAATTCCTTGGCGTAATTTAGGGTCTACCTGCACTGAAGTTTGGGCCATGTCCAGAAAATGATTTAAATAATTGTTCTTGAAAATGGTTTCACTCAACACAATTGTTCTGTCTAACTGACAGGTAGCAAGCATAGAACAAACCCTTTTATAAAATGGCTATTGTTGAATGTTCTTGACACAGAAATGACCTTTAACAGTGCAATGAAATAATTTTTGAAGAGCTGATATTACATGCAAATTCTTACCCTAAACAGTTGATTTTATCTCATATAAGCTGTGTCTACACGTGCATGCTACTTCGAAGTAGCGGCACTAACTTCGAAATAGCGCCCGTCACAGCTACATGTGTTGGGCGCTATTTCGATGTTAACATCGACGTTAAGCGGTGAGACGTCGAAGCCGCTAACCCCATGAGGGGATAGGAATAGCGCCCTACTTCGACGTTCAGCGTCGAAGTAGGGACTGTGTAGTCGTTGCGCGTCCCACAACATCGAAATTGCGGGGTCCTCCATGGCAGCCATCAGCTGAGGGGTTGAGAGACGCTCTCTCTCGAGCCCCTGCGGGGCTCTATGGTCACCGTGTGCAGCAGCCCTTAGCCCAGGGCTTCTGGCTGCTGCTGCCGCAGCTGGGGATCCATGCTGCAGGCACAGGGTCTGCAACCAGTTGTCGGCTCTGTGGATCTTGTGTTGTTTAGTGCAACTGTGTCTGGGAGGGGCCCTTTAAGGGAGCGGCTTGCTGTTGAGTCCGCCCTGTGACCCTGTCTGCAGCTGTTCCTGGCACCCTTATTTCGATGTGTGCTACTTTGACGTGTAGACGTTCCCTCGCAGCGCCTATTTCGATGTGGTGCTGCTCAACGTCGAAGTTGAACATCGATGTTGCCAGCCCTGGAGGACGTGTAGACGTTATTCATCGAAATAGCCTATTTCGATATCACTACATCGAAATAAGCTATTTCGATGTAGCGTTCACGTGTAGACGTAGCCATAGCGTGCTTCAAGTCAGAGTTGATCTTTAGTCTGGCCTAGGTCTACAGCATTTTAGAATTCTTTGTTGCCATGTTTTGTCATGTGTATCCTTTAAGGGTTAGTGAAGCAATTCCAAAGGGCAGCTGAAAACAATGACCTGATGGTTTTCCGTTCCTAAAATAGACTTTCCCTAGAGTTTGTATAGCACTTTGTATCCCCAGGGGAAAATACCAGGTTCTAAAAATGGATTCCAGTACCAGATGGCATGATCACATGTCTTTCATCGAGCAACCGCAGTTTGGTCTTACAGAAGGAATAAAACCATTCGTGGGTTGTTGGCTGGTATACTGAGTCATTAAGTTCCTAAAATGTCGCTAATGACCCTCATTAACATATTTAAAATTAAAACCAGATTCAGACTTCATATGTGGGAGGGGGAGGAGCACAGGCAGAGCATGAATCAGCAGATTTGCAGTGCTCCAAAAGTGGTGAGAAAGATGGAGAGGAATAGAAGGTGGGACTCTGGTAACTCAGTGTATGAGAGGTGCCTGGGGCCAGGGGCAAAAAGTGGAACTCCAGTGGAGCATGGGTGGTGGTGGGGTCTCTTGCCCCACGCTGAAGTGAAGAAGAAGCGGGCAACTCCCTATTCTCACTTACCCAGTGGAAAACCATCAGGTCATTGTCTTCAGCTGCCCTTTGGAATTGCTTCACTAACCCTTAAAGGATACACGTGACAAAACATGGCAACAAAGAATTCTAAAATGCTGTAGACCTAGGCCAGACTAAAGATCAACTCTGACTTGAAGCACGCTATTTGAGATAAAATCAATGTTTAGGGTAAGAATTGCTGCATTAGAGTTTCTTTATTTCCAGTTAATGCCACAATAATTTAATAGTTCTTCAAGTGCTTGTTCAAGTGTATTCCTATTAGGTATGCATGCGCATGTGTGTGGTGGCTGAAAATTTTTCCTATAGCAGCCCTTGTTGGGTTGGGTGCCTCGTGGACTGATGTCTGTGTGGCGTCCAATATATCATCCTGCTGACCTGTCTCATCCCCAGGTCTGAAGAAGTGGGTCTGTCCCACGAAAGCTCACCTAATAAACTATTTCGCTAGTCTTTAAAGTGCTACTTGACTGCTTTTTGTTTTCTTACCTCCAGTGACAGTAGGCTGCAGCTTCCATAGCTCTTGCTTCTCAAGCATGCCAGTTTTTATCTTGCTGTACATAGTTTTTCCATTATAGTTAGTGTATATAGTTATATTAGTTATTGAGTTAGCCTGTTAGTTCTAGTAGGGTTCTTTCCCCCTTTGGAATTTTCTCCATTTCTCTTGGTGCCATGGTGTGCTGCAGTCTCCGGGATTTAAAACTTGCCAGGACATCACTCTGTACGTGCCAAAAAGTGACCGACGCTCTTCGGCCGTGTCTACACTAGCCCCAAACTTCGAAATGGCCACGCAAATGGCCATTTCAAAGTTTACTAATGAAGCGCTGAAATACATATTCAGCGCTTCATTAGCATGCGGGCAGCCGCGGCACTTCGAAATTGACGTGCCTCGCCGCCGCGCGGCTCGTCCCGACGGGGCTCTTTTTTGAAAGGACCCCACCTACTTCGAAGTCCCCTTATTCCCAGGGACTTCGAAGTAGGTGGGGTCCTTTCAAAAAGGAGCCCCGTCGGGACGAGCCGCGCGGCGGCGAGGCGCATCAATTTCGAAGTGTCGCAGCTGCCCGCATGCTAATGAAGCGCTGAATATGTATTTCAGCGCTTCATTAGTAAACTTTGAAGTGGCCATTTCGAAGTTTGGGGCTAGTGTAGACGTAGCCCTCATGTCTATGTTGTTTGGGAGAGGGTCACCAAAAAGTTTGTTGCTGCTTTTGTAGAGAATTTCATCACAGAACTCTGAAAGCTAGAGAATAGTGGCTTAAATTCCTGCTCACAGAGGAGACTCTGGACCCCCCCCCAATCTGACCCAAGGCCCCACCACTGAGCACATCCTCATCAGCATGCAGCACCATGGCACCATCATCCTCAGCAACTAGGCAAGCTGCCCTGAGACACCACCACACATCCTCAAAGAGATGATCTGGTAGGTGCCATTCCTGATAGCTGGTGCCAGAGAAAAGAACGAAGGAAGCCAGACGAGCATCCTTCTTCTATGGCAAGGGAAGCGTGACCGCAAGAGGGACACCCCATTAAACCTCCATGCAAAGAGGGTAGGTCGAGTCTACAACCTTTTTGGTTGCCAACCCTGCTGCAAGCCTCTTCACCTCTGAAACTTTTCAGGCAGCCAAAGACCTTATGGGTATCATGGCACCCCTTTCTTCGCCTCACATGAGAAATCACTGGCACCTCTCCTCTGTCATGACCGTAGGTCATGTTGAAGGGGAAGCCAGCAATGATGACAAGGTTCATGAGGGGAAACCTTCGCCAATGATGCTCCCCATCACTGGTCACCAAACATCCTCAGGCATCTAGTGGAGAGTTCAGTAGATTGCAGAGCTCCCACTGTTCTGAGCACAGACCGCTGCACCACCATGTTCCTCCACACTGGAGACTTCTGTGTTGGAGTCACTCTCTTATCACTACTGATGCAGCTCGAGGAGATCCAGGTTCAGGCGGTAATGCTCCTACTAGTCAACACAATGGCCTCTCCAGTGGCCAGATGTGCCACAGTGTCCCTTATGGACCCCCTGAGATTTATATCAATCCCAAGGGGGTTTCCACATGCATCACTTGGCATCCTCATCTGTGGTCTCTAAGCAGCTCCAGCAATGGCATCAGCACCATCAAAGCATCCCCTTCTCTCAAGCCACCAATACCTTGGCACCTACTCCCATGATGGTTCCACAACTGGCACTGATACCAACCTTGTTCATGCCACTACTGTTGGGAGCAGTGCTTGTGGCCTCGGCTTCAGTGTCAATACAAGAGGCCTTGCACATGGATCCTGTTTTGTTGATGTGTGTATGTGATCTGGCTCTGTTAGTGCATCAGCTCCCAGTATGGAGCACTCTTGCAGCAACATTAATGCAAATGGTATTCCCTCAGCACAAGGAATAACACAAAAAAAATGGCACAAGACTATAAATTATATATTGTCTGTGTGAATTTGAGTTTCTGAATCTGAATTTCAGTTTGCTAGGCTGATTGTCAGCTTGAATTTGAATTCCAGTTACTGTGGCAGTTAGTGTGTGTGTGTGTGAGTGAGCCCCTACTCCTGTGACTCACCGGGGTAGGAGGGACCAAAGGAAAGAAGGCTTCACAGGCCAGAGGCTAGCAACTAGTGCGAGTATGACCAGCTGGGAGCTGCAAACAGGGAGCTGCTAACAGGGGAGTTTGCCTGAGAGAGAACCCCAGTGAATCAGGTGAGAGCTATTGCGTGTGTTTGTTTCCTAGGCTGTTCAGTTGTTTGAATTTCAGTTACTGATTGACCTCAGTTACTTGTGGGTGAATTTGATTGCTAGGCTGATTGTCTGAATTTGAATTTCAGTTTGCTGTGCTGATTGTCTATATCAATTTGAGTTTCAGTCTAAACTTCAGTTTGCTAGGCTGATTGTCTGCTTCAATTTGAATTCCAGTTCCTGTCACAGTTAGTGTGTGTGTGTGTGTGTGTGTGTGTGTGTGTGTGTGTGTGAATGAGTGAACCCCTCCCCCTGTGACTCAGCGGGGTAGGGGGGACCAAAGGAAAGAAGGCTTCACATGCCAGAGGCTAGCGACCAGTGGGAGAATGACCAGTTGGGAGCTGCAAACAGGGGGCTGCTAATATGGGAGTTTGTCTGGGAGTTCACCTTGTGTGGAGCCCGTATTATTATTTGATTTCTTTTTTATACATTTGTTTCTCTTCTGCCCTTCAAGGCGGCTCTAATATCTTTTGAGGGAATTCTCTGAAGAAAGGGGGAAAAAATGGATATTGACAAGTCTACTGACAAGTCAGCTGTTGTGACCTGCACAGCAGGTGCTATGTTTGTTTTCCTCACAGAAGATAGAAGGGATTTCATGTGTACCACATGCAAGCTGGTCACCATCTTGGAAGAAAAGGTTAGATGACTTTAGGGGCAAAGATCAACCCTTCGGTTCATCAGAGAAAGTGAAGACTTCCTTGATGGAAGGCATCATTTAGTACTGCAGGCACAGCAGGCTGAGCAACCGATGAGGGCAGTAGAAACCGATGGAAAAAAACTGGAAGCATGTAACCTCCAGGAGACAAAAGCCAATTCAGTTATCTCCAATTCCTGTAGAGGTAAGCAACCGCTTTCAAGCTCTCTGTATGGGTAATATAGTAGAGAATGCTGTGGCAGAGACCTCTCAGAGAAAGGATCAGAAGAAGACCCCACTGGCTGGAGGGCATGGGATGAGTAGTCCTAGGGATGGCAGTTCTACAACCACCACCCCCAAGAGAAGAAGACGGGTGGTCGTGGTGATAGGGGACTCCCTCCTAAGAGGGACCGAATCATCTGTCTGCTGTCCAGACCTGAAATCTCTGGAAGTTTGCTGCTGACTAGGATCTAGAATTCAGGATGCGACAGAGGGACTTCCAGAAATCATCAAAACTGTGGATTATTACCCCTTCCTACTTCTCCATATAGGAACCAAGGACACAGCAAAGAACAACCTTGAGCAGATCACTGCAGATTATGTAATAACTCTGGGAAGGAAGTCAAAGAATAAGGAGCATAAGTGGTATTCTCATCCATCTTCCCTGTTGAAGAAGGGGGTCCAGGTAGAGATCATCGAATCATGGAAGTAAATGTGTGGTTTCAGAGGTGGCGTCGGAGAGAGGGATTTGGTTTCTTTGACCATGGGTTTCTGTTTCGAGAGCAAGGATTGCTAGGAAGTGACAGAATCCACCTAACAAAGAGAGGAAAGAGCATCTTTGCGGGCAGGCTAGCAAACCTAGTGAGGAGGGCTTTAAACTAGGTTCCTCGGGGGATGGTGACACAAGCCCTGAGGTAAGTGCACAAGGTAGAAGGTATAACAAAGGAGGACCACTCATTTGAAAGAAGAAAGTAGGCCAATCAGCATACCATCTAAGATGTTTGTACTTGAATGAAGGAAGTCTGGGAAACAAATGGGGAATTAGAGGTCATGGCACAGTCAAAGAAGTATGAGGTGACTGGAATAATGGAGACTTAGTGGGTTGACTTACATAACTGGAGTGCTTTCAGGGAAGGGTGTAAACTGTTCAGGAGGGACAGGCAGGGGAGAAAAAGAGAAGGAGTTGGGATTTATGTGAGAGAGCGATATGATTGTTCAGAGCTCTCATTCATAGAGGGAGAAGAGACAGTTGAGTATCTTTGTGTTAAGCGTAGAATTGGAAACAACAGAGGCGATGTAGTGTTTGGTGTCTGCTGTAGGCCACCAGATCATGTAGATGAGGTAGATGAGGATTTCTTCAGGCAACTAAGAGAAGCTTCCACATCTCAGGTGCTGGTTCTCATGGAAAACCTCAATCACCCTGACATTTGCTGAGAGACCAGTACAGCAGCACACTTTCAGTCCAGGAAGTTTTTGGATAATGTTGGGGATAACTTCCTGGTACAAGTGCTAAAGGAACCAACCAGGGGCTGTGCGCAGCTTGACCTCCTGCTCACTAACAAGGGAAAAATAGTAGGAGAAATAGAAGTAGATGGCAACCTGGCCTGCTGTGATCATGGGATCATAAATTTCAGGATTCTGACAAAAAGAAGAAAGGTGAATAGTAAAATACAGACCCTTGATTTCAGAAGGGCAGACTTTGACTCCCTGAGAGAACTGATGGGCAGGATCCCCTGGGAAGCTAATATGAAGGGGAAAGGAGTTCAGGAGAACTGGCAGTATTTTAAAGAGGTCTTATGGAAAGCACAGGAACAAACTGTCCTGATGCGCATTAAGAAAAGCAAATATGGAAGGCAAGCAGCTTGGCTTACAAGGGAAGTCCTTGGTGAGCTTAAACTCAAAAATGATGCGTATATAAAGTGGAAACTTGGACAGATGAGTAAGGAGGAGTATAAATACAGGGCTGGAGAATGCCAGGGGAAAATCAGGAAAGCGAAAGCACAGTTGGAACTGCAGCTAGCAAGGAAAGTGAAGGGGAACAAGAAGGGCTTCTACAGGTATGTTAACAATAAGAGGTCTGAAGAAGTGAGCATCTGAAGAAGTGAGTTAACTCACGAAAGCTCATGCTCTAAACTTTTCTGTTAGTCTATAAGGTGCCACACGACCCTTCGTTGCTGCTACAGATCCAGACTAACACGGCTACCCCTCTGATACTTGACAACAATAAGAGGGTTATCAGGGAGGGTGTGGGGCCATTACTGGATGAGGGAGGTAACCTGGTGACAGATGATGTGGGAAAGACTGAAGTACTCAATGCTTTTTTTTGCCTCAGTCTTCACGGACAATGTCAGCTCCCCAACTACGGCACTAGGCAATGCAGTATGGGAAGGAGGTGGGCAGCCCTCGGTGGGGAAAGCATGGGTTAAGGGCTATTTAAAAAAGCTAGACACACGCAAATCCATGGGTCCAGATTTAATGCATCCAAGGGTACTGAGGGAATTGGCAGATATCATTGCCGAGCCTTTGGCTATTATCTTTGAAAACTCATGGAGATCGGGAGAGGTCCTGGATGATTGGAAAAAGGCAAATGCAGTGGCCATGTTTAAAAAAAGAAGGAAAGACAATCCAGGGAACTATAGATTGGTCAGCCTGACCTCAGTGCCTGGAAAAATCATGGAGGGCCCCTCAAGGAATCCATTTTGGAGCACTTGGAAGAGGGGAAAGTGATCAAGAGTAGTCAACATGGATTCACCAAGGGCAAGTCATGCCTGACCAATCTGATTAGCTTCTATGGTGAGATAACTAGCTCTATGTACACGGGGAAGTCAATGGATGTAATATACCTTGACTTTAGCAAAGCTTCTGATACAGTCTCCCACAATTTTCTTGCCCATAAGTTAAGGAGGTATGTGAATTGAATACATGGACTTTTAGAAGGATAGAAAACTGGCTTGAGAGATAGGCCCAATGGGTAGTTGTCAATGGCCCAGTGTCTGATTGGCAGTCGGTTTTAAGTGGAGTTCCCCAAGGATCAGTTGTAGGCCCAGTACTGTTCAACATCTTTATTAATGACCTGGATGAGTGGACGGATTGCACCCTAAGCAAATTTGCAGGTGACACTAAGCTAGAAGGTCAGGTTGATACATTGGAGGGTAGGGATAGGGTCCAGAGTGACCTGAAGAAATTGGAGAATTGGGCCAAAAGAAACTTGATGAGGTTCAGCAAGGTGAAGTGCAGAGTCCTGCACTTGGGATGGAAGAATCCCAAGTCGTGTTATAGGCTGAGGACCAACTGGCTAAGTAGCAGTGCAGCAGAAAAGGACATGAGTATTACAGTGGATGAAAGGCTGGATATGAGTCAACAGTGTGCCCTTGTAGCTAAGAAGGCTAATGGCATACTGGCGTGTGTTAGGAGAAGCACTTCCAGCAGATCTAGAAAAGTTATTATTCCCTCTACTGAGCTTTGGTGAGGCCTCATCTGTAGTACTGTATCCAGTTCTGGGCACCCCAGTATAGAAAGGATGTGGACACACTGGAGAGCGTTCAGCGAAGGGCAACAAAAATGATTAGGGATCTGGAGCACATGACCTATTAGGAGAGGCTGAGTGATTTGGGCTTATTCAGTTTGCAGAAGAGAAGAGTGAGGGGCTATTTGATAGCAGTCTTCAACTTTCTGAAAGGGTCTCAAAAGCGGATGGAGAGAGACTGTTCTCAAAGGTGACAGATGACAGAACAAGGAGCAATGGTCTGAACTTACAGAGGGAGAGGTGTAGGTTGGATATTAGGAAAAGCTATTTCACTAAGAGGCTGGTGAAGGGCTGGAATGCATTACCAAGATAGGTGGTGGAATGTCCCTCCATAGAAGTTTTTAAGACCCAGCTTGACGTAGTCATGGATGGGATGATTTAGATGGGGTTGATTCTGCTTTAGGCAGGGAGCTGGACTAGATGGCCTCCTTTGTCCCTTCCAGCCCTAGAATTCTTTCATTCTATGATATGCCACACCCTCAGTTGCTACTCCGCACCCATTTAATTTGTTAACTGGTTAAACTAACATTTAACCAGTTCACTAATTAAAGAGGAGTTTACATCCCTACGTTCTATCAGGCTTGGTCCCATTTCATGTCAGACCATTGGGTACTGTGCGCATTAGAAAGGGGATACTGAATCCAATATTCTTCCCTCTCCCATTCCGACTTCCTTCCCTGTTCCTCCTCAGAGACCCCTAACCAGCAACTCCTCTTCCAGGAGGTGCAGTCACTCTTATATCTAGAGGCAATGGAGGAGGTTCCTTTAGAACACAGAGACATCTATTCCTACTATTTCTTTATACCAAAAGCCAAAGGAGGTCTCAGACCCATTGTAGACTTGAGAGACCTCAATAAGTTTCTAAAGAGGCTCAGGTTTCAAATGGTATCTCTAGATTCTTATCATCCCTGCTCTGGATCCCACAGAATCTGGATCTCACCATAAAGGAGGTGTACTTCCACATATCCATATTTCAAGCCCATAGGAAATAACTCCAATTCATAGTAAATGGGGCTCATTACCAATGTACTGTCCTCCTACTTGGCCTTTCAGTGACACCCCAAATTTTCACAAAATGTATAGTGGCGGGATAGTAGTGTTCCTCCACAGAAATCAAATGGATGTGTTTCCATGCCTGAACATGGCTCATCAAGGACCATTTGAGAAACCAGGTGCAGGCTCACATTCAGTAGTAGTGGTAGGCATCCTTCAGTCTGCGTAGACTATGGATTGCGCCCTTTAAAGTTTCAATTGAGGACTTCATTTACAGCGTCTATTGTGACTATGAAGACCCACACGAGAGTGACAGTCCTTGTTGCATCTCTTGCAGATGTAGGGGGTGTCTGGCAAGTCCTTATTGTGCTTTCTGTGTGCTCGCTTTTCCTCTGCTAGCTGTCTGATCTTCATCTCGCCCTTCTGAAGGCCCTTGTGTAACCCCTGCCTCCACCTGCTGCAGTCATCTGCTAGTTCTTCCCAGTTGTCCAGCTCAATGTCTACCTCTCTGAGGTCTCTCTTGCAGACATCTTTGTAGCACAACTGGGGGCGTCCAGGAGGTCTTTTGCCAGAGGCTAGGTCACCATACAGGATGTCTTTTGGAATAGTTAATCAAAAACAAGTACAACTCCCTTGGCCCTTTAATAAATAACAAAAAGTCTGCTCTCTCACTAGTGAAAAAGCCCAGGTTCATAGGAATGGTTCTAGATTCACCAGGGTCAAGGCATTTCTTCCAATATCCAGATTCCATTCCCTGTCGGACATGACTTACAGCCTCAGACAGTTTTTCCCCAACCTCAGACAGAACCTGCTTCAGTCTTCTAGGAGAGATGGTAGCATGCACTTACGTAGTGCACTGTGGCAGGCTGAGGCTCTGACCACATCAGTGTATCAACCAGCCCAGGACAAAGTAGACAAGGTTGTGACCCTCCCTCAGTTGGTTGTACATTCTCTTCTCTGGTGGGCCAATCTCGCTGAGGTCGGTTCACGGGTTCCATTCCTCAGTCCCCAGCCATTTGTAGTTCTGGTTACATATTCCTCTGATGTGAGGTGGGAAGTGCACATGGAGGGTCTCAGAACCCAGGAACTCTGGTCTCCCAGGGGACCTCAATTTTCATATCCATATCAGAGAGCTCAGAGTGGTGAGGCTAGCTTCTCAGGTTTTCAGGGATCCCCTTGCAGGTCATTGTGTGTCTGTCATGATGGACAATACAATGACAATGTTCTATATCAAGAAACAGGGCTGTACACTCCTCTTCCCTATGTCAGGAAGACCTCAGGCTATGGGATTTCTGCCTGGAACATTCATTCCTCCTGCAGGCATCTTACCTCCCAGGGGTGTGCAACAACTTAACAGACCACGTCAGCCAGCCCTTCCACAATCACAAGTGGTCCATTGGCCTAGAAGTGGTGGTCTCAGTTTTTCAAAGGTGCAGTTTCCCTCATGAATCTATTTGCTACCCGCCAAAACAGGAAGCCTCAGCAGTTCTACTCCTTCCAGAACCATAGTAAGGTCTCCACCACAGATGCTCTTCTGATCCATTGGCAAGACCCACTACTGTACAACCTTTCCCCAACCCATTGCTCCAGACAGTGCTTCTAAATGTCAGGTGGGAACACACGGAGGTCATACTCATTGCTCAGGCATGGCTTCCATCAACTGTGGTTCTCAGTGCTTCTCGACATGTTGATGGAGACAACCATCACATTGCCACTGCGTTGAGATTCCCTGACGCAGGGCCACAAACATCCTCACCACCCCAATATAAAGTCGTTTCATCTTACAGTTTGGAAGCTCAGTGGCTGAACCTCACTGAACTTTCCTGCTCTGAAGAGGTTATACAGGTCCTCCTCGGCAGCAGAAAGCCTTCTACCAGAGTCACTTACCTTGCTAAATGGTGACATTGCTTGATATGGGCTACCAGAGGCACACATCCCTCATGAGAGCATCAATTCCATTCATTTTGGACTATCTCCTTCACCTTAAACAGGAAGAGCTCTCCCTTCTGTTGATAAGGGTTCACTTTGTAGCTGTTTCTCCATTCCACTCTATTACTGAGTCTTTATTTATGAATGCTCTGGTTACTCAGTTCCTCAAAGATCTGGATAGACTCTATCCACATGTTCATCAACCAGTCCCGGCTTGGGACCTTAACTTACTCCTCAGTAAACTTATGGGTCCATCCATTGAACCGCTAACAAGTTATTCATTGTTATCTCTCTCCTGTAAGGTACATTTTGATAGCCATTACTTCAGGTAGAAGAATGTTCAAGTTAAGAGCCCTCACCTCAGAAACACAATGTACTGTTTTCTTTGAGGATAAGGTACAACTTAGACCACATCCAGCTTTCCTCCCAAATGTGGTGTCCCAGTTTTATCTTAACTAGAACATTTTCCTTCCAGTGTTCTATCTCAAGCCCCACTCCACCTCCAGGAACAAAGGTTGCATGTTCTATCTAGATGTATGTAGGGTACTAGTCTTCTACATAGAGAGGAATAGACTGTTTTAGGAATCTGTCCAGTTGTTCATGCAGTTGCAGACAGAATGAAAGGTCAAACAGTGTCAGCCCAGCAAATTTCTTCATGGATAACATCCTGCATTAGAAAGTGCTACAACCTGGCCAGAGTTCCCACTCCATCTGTCACAGCAAATGCTACTACAGTACAAGCATCTTCCACAGTCTTTTTAGCTCAGATAGATGCCTATTCATGAAGTCAGTAGGGCTCCTACGTGCTCCTCAATCTATACATTTATTACCCACTATGCTGTTACTCAGCAAGCCAGGGACAATGCCACTTTTGGGAGGGTGGTATTGCAACCAGCTGTTGGCTTCAGTCACACTGCCTAACCTTTTGCTTATGAATCACCTAACTGGAGTACACATGAAAGAAACACTAGAAGAAAAAATGGTTACATACTTTTTCATAACGATCAGAGAGGTAGCCATGTTAGTCTGTAGCTTTGAGAACAACAAGTCTTGTAGCACCTTATAGACTAATAGATATTTTGGAGCATTAACTTTCGTGGGTAAAGCGGCTTACAAAGACAGCTTCTCTGCTCTGGGTGTTAGTATCTCCCCATTAGACACTGACAAAGGCTCACATCCCACTGTCTGATCTGACTTGCTTTTTCCTCCTTTGATAACTAGTGTTGATACTGGGCCATTTCCACCTTGCTGAATAGACCTTGTCAGCTCTGGTCCTCCCTTTGACTGGGACCCCACTCTTTAAATACCCCTCTGAAACCACCACCCCCACTCGTGCATCTGATGAAGTGGGTCTTTGCCTATGAAAGCTTATGCTCCAAAATATCTTTTAGTTTATAAGGTGCCACAAGACTTCTTGTTTTTTCATAACTGTTATTCTTCAAGATGTGTGGTTCATGTCTATACCAAGAGCCACCCTTCTGCCCCTCTGTGAGAGTAGCCAGCAAGAAGGAAATGAAGAGGAGGGGAATCACCAGGGTGCTGTACTGGATGCCATAAAGGTGCCACTCGAGGGGGGCACTCAGACCAACCCTAACGGCACGGCTATGGAAAAAAAACTTCTGGCCACAGTGCACACGTGCACAGGTACACATAATTGGAATAGTCATAAGCAACACATCTCCAAGAACAAATGTTATGAGAAGGTACGTAACCATCTTCTGTTTTCTTGCCAAAGCAAAACCCTATTGGTGTAGCTGAAATTTGCTTATCATTAACACAAAGTACACATTTAGCAACAGCCTGTAGTATTTGTTTTCCTTCCAGCTCCCCGCCCCTATCGATGAATTGTAATGAACTGTGTGCTTTTTTTCTTTCCAAATTACAAGAAGATAGAAGGCTAGTACAAATGAGAAAGAACATGATTTAGAAGGCTGGCTTTTGCACACTTTGAGTGTTTCTTGCAATTTACTTGTTTGCAACTGCCATCTGCTTCAGAAAGCAAAAATGAGCCATGAGCTGGCATGTTGGCTGATTAGAAGCCTCTGCCAATTTAGAGAGGATTGATGGATTATTGTTGCGTAACTGTTCAAAAGCACACCTCTCCTTGCCATTGCAAACTAGAAGGGACCTCTCATTTCAGCATATAAATTACCTTATCCTCTTACAGAGAGAGAGAGAGAGAGAGATTTACACTTACAGTCAGATGTTCTAGGAATATAAAAAAACCACGCATTATATCTGAGGTTTTCTTTTCAATGGATTGAGTGCCAGCAGCATCTTTTGCTCTGGGAAGGGCACTTCATGCCGTGTTAGGCACTGATCTGCATCATATTGGCCATGTCTACACTAGCCAAAAACTTCGAAATGGCCACGCAAATGGCCATTTCAAAGTTTACTAATGAAGCACTGAAATGCATATTCAGCGCTGCATTAGCATGCGGGTGGCCATGGCACTTCGAAATTGACATGGCTCACCGCCGCGCGGCTTGTCCAGATGGGGGTCCTTTTCGAAAGGACCCCGCCTACTTCGAAGTCCCCTTATTCCCATGAGCAGATAGGAATAAGGGGACTTCGAAGTAGGCGGGGTCCTTTCGAAAAGGAGCCCTGTTGGGACGAGCCGCGCGGCAGCGAGGCGCGTCAATTTCGAAGTGCTGTGGCCGCCCGCATGCTAATGAAGAACTGAATGTGCATTTCAGTGCTTCATTAGTAAACTTTGAAATGGCCATTTGCGTGGCCATTTCGAAGTTTGGGGCTAGTGTAGACGTAGCCATTGTGTATAATAGTATGTCTGTACTTACAAGTGAAGGTATGATTGGAGCACAGGTACTAGCTTTAATTAGTGAGCATCAGTAACTAAGCAGTGTAGATGAGCTGGTATGGGCTTCAGCATGAGCTAGCTACCTAGATAAAAGATGGCTGCAGACCCTGGGTACGTACTGAGATTATTATCCATATTAAAAGTCCCACTCTCACTTGCAGCACAGACATACCCTTAGGTTATGTCTACACTGCAGCGATCTGTCGACAGAAGTTACTGTCGGAAAAGATATTATGACAAAACTGCTGTTAACAGATCATGTTCACACACAAAAGAAGATTGAAAGAGCAGTCCTCTCTGTTGACAGAGAGTGGCCTGACTCCCCAGCCCTCTCTCAACAGAATGGCCAACCTGGAGCTCAGTAAACAGGGCTGCCTGGTGAACCAAGAGCCCTGTCTGTAGACAGATGGCCCACTAGAGCATCTAAACAGATAGTTGGTGACAGAAACGGTCCACACAGGCATTATTCCTCATCGCAGAGAGGCAGATCTCTGTCGGCGAAAGTGCTGAGTTTTGTCGACAGACAGTCAACAAAACGCATTTTGTGTGTAGATGCTCTGCAGGTTTTATCCATAAAACCCCAGTTTTGTCAACAAAACTGTCTAGTGTAGGTATAATCTTTGAGTAGCTGGTCTTTCAGGGGGAGATTTTCAGTGGCACGAAGAATAGTTAAATGCCCAATTCCTGCATAAAGAAAATAAGATGCCTTTGAAAATGATACCCCCACACCTTTTACAAACTGTCAGGTGAAAAGGTATAATAGAATCTCTCGAAGTTTCTTTACATACTGTTTTAGAAGGATCCAGAGTGTATCTATTTCCAGGTCTGTGAGAAATTTCCCTTTCATTCCCCTTGGGTCATCGAGCATAGTAGAATTCCCCCTGCTGATTCCAAAGCTGCTGTGATGAATATTCAACCATGACATTCTGTGCAGTAGAGAGAAAACAGAGGATGAAGAGAGCACTTTTGCAGTCTTTTATTTTTATCTTCTCTGTCTCAGCTACTATTTTCATGGTCAATTGTGGGTGTGTGTATGTGTGTGTGTGTGTGTGTGCATATGTGTGTGTAAAAATAAAATATTCTGCACTTGCATGAACGAAGCATTTGCCATGCATTAGCACCAGACAGAGGGAGGACAAGCAGTGTTAGATAGGCAGACCAGAACCAAGAAAAAGCCCCAGTTCTCCCCTGCCATTATTAAGCTGCTTTGCAATCACAGAACAGCTTTACCAGCCAATATTAATATATGTAAATGTGCAATTTAAAGTGTACAAGCTGCTACACTTTCATTAATTCACACAGACAAAATCAAGCAAGCATGTGCAGTACAAATGAACTCATATAAAAACTAATACCCTGGTCCTCCAAGTGTTTTTGTCTGGGCAGGTTCCCAAAGCCTGTGCTAAACCCTGCTAATTTTATCAGGGCTGGGCACGGGTAAAGTGGTCTGCCCGTGTGCCACGCACTTGTAAGATTGGTATCTGTAGACAAATTCTGCTCTAAGATACATTTGGTTCCCATTGAGTCTATTTTTCTCTAATCTGAAGGAGGAATCTGGTTCATAGGAAAAATACAGCACTATCAATTGTAATGTGGGCTGTGGGCTGTTCAGTCGTGGAACCCCACCGACATCTTGGCTGACTGCTCCTCACATTATTTTATAGGGAAAACTGAAAGTAGTTCTTATTTTGTAAAACATGTGTCAGATGGGTCTTGGTTCTGTAAAAAACAAATCATAGATGATCCAGATTTTACTTACCCAGACATGCAAAGTTCATCTAGTAAGAAGTTGGATAAATGGTCCTGGCCTATCTCTAGCTACACAAAAATTTTTTCAGCATGTTGCTGTCTGTACAAGCATGGTACATGACAACTGTATTTTGAACACACTGATATTAAAGATCATTTTAATGCCTATTGAGATGCACAGAGGTAAGAGGACAGAGGATTTTCACAAAAGAAAAAACAAAGATAAAAATAAATATCTGTGAAATCCAGTCTCTGAATAACAAATATGAATGTGGAGAGAAGAGGAAAGCAAACTATGATCATATTTCAGTGAGTTGAGATAGGTAAAATTGAACTGAATTTGAGACTGTTAATTTTCTGTCCCTCTTCCCTCTAGCCCTCCTATTTCTGTCATCAGAAGTAGTTTGGGTGTTGATGGTTATTACCAATATGATGTCCTGCCAGATGTCAATATAGGCTTGTGTTCTCCCTCTTTGTGCTGCCTCATCTCTGGGCAGATAGCCAGCATAACTTACTCCAAGAGAACCACAGAATCAGATAAGGGACAAAGGCACCTGGCCGGATTTATTGCCAAACAAAGAACAGTAATAGTTGCCAGTAAACTTTCCCAGATTACTGTGCATTTGTGTCCCCTGACAAGGGGCCAGCTTGGTCAGTGGCAAGACTTTCCACTGCCCCTTAGAACAGACAAAGAGTTAGGCAAGGTGTTCCAACACTTGCAAACTAAGGCAAACAATCTGGGATACACACTTTGTATATCATCCTACATATTTCATGACACATTTGTTGCCTCCCCTTGTACTTTCTTCCTGGCATTTCAGAAAAATTCCTATTCCCCACTTGTCATTGTTCTTTTACTCTTGGGCTGGGTCTAAACGGTGCTCCGCCCAGCACCGCTGCCAGCAGAGCTATGCAAAATGAACTTCTCAGGATTGCAAATGGCGTGCCACTTGCATACTCCCGAAGCTCATTACCATAGCCCCATGAGAGTTTGGCGTTGGCAGAAGGGGGTGCGGCACTGCAGAGGCCATGTAGACGTGCCTCTGCTGGCTAACCCCCCCTCTGTCACCCATCCTGTATGCCTCAAGTGTTTGAACTCTCACAGAGCTAAAGTAATGAGCTTTGGAAGAATGCAAGGGCACACTATTTGCAATCCCGAAAAGCTCATTTTGCATAGCTCTGCTGGCAGCAGCGCTGGGCGGAGCACCATGTAGCCATAGCCTCGATGTTTGAGACCAAGTATCACTTTTCTTCACTTTTGTGAAACTGTTTTATTAAGTACTGTGTTGGAGTGTCCTTGCACTGTCCTGACAGAGTGTGTTAATAGCCGTGTCTACATGTGCACGCTACTTCGAAGTAGCGGCACTAACTTCAAAATAGCGCCCGTCATGGCTACACGTGTTGGGCGCTATTTCGATGTTAACATCGACGTTAAGCGGCGAGACGTCGAAGCCGCTAACCCCATGAGGGGATAGGAATAGCGCCCTACTTCAATGTTCAACGTCGAAGTAGGGACCGTGTAGTCATTGCGCGTCCCGCAACATCGAAATTGCGGGGTCCTCCATGGCGGCCATCAGCTGAGGGGTTGAGAGACGCTCTCTCTCGAGCCCCTGCGGGGCTCTATGGTCACCGTGTGCAGCAGCCCTTAGCCCAGGGCTTCTGGCTGCTGCTGCTTCAGCTGGGGATCCATGCTGCATGCACAGGGTCTGCAACCAGTTGTCGGCTCTGTGGATCTTGTGTTGTTTAGTGCAGCTGTGTCTGGGAGGGGCCCTTTAAGGGAGCGGCTTGCTGTTGAGTCCACCCTGTGACCCTGTCTGCAGCTGTGCCTGGCACCCTTATTTCGATGTGTGCTACTGTGGCGTGTAGATGTTCCCTCGCTGCACCTATTTCGATGTGGTGCTGCGCAACGTCGATGTTGAACGTTGACGTTGCCAGCTCTGGAGGACGTGTAGACGTTATTCATTGAAATAGCCTATTTCGATATCACTACATCGAAATAAGCTATTTCGATGTAGCGTTCACGTGTAGACGTAGCCAATATGTTCTGTTTGCTGAGTTCGTGTCCCAGACGCTGACTGACAGGAAAACATCTGCTTTTGACTGGGCCTGATTATTACTTTTGCTGACTCTGGTTTGGACCTCAAGCCTTATGAGACAGGTCTATGCTTCAGGCTCTTTCTTTCCACTACACCTCCTACTCTGTTACACGGTAGCTATGCTATATCTCTTGGAAAGACATCAGTTATGTCCCTGTGGCCTTTGCAGTTTACTGAGTGCTCATGTTGTCAGGATTTCATCCAAGGCTTCTTTCTACTCAGCTTCCTAAGAGCTCAGTTTTACTCCATTCTCATCAGTCAGTAACAGAGAGAAAGCCATGCTAGTCTCTCTCTATATCTATATAGTCCATATCAAAACAAAAAAGCAGTCCAGTAGCACTTTAAAAACTAACAAAATAATTTATTAGGTGATGAGCTTTCATGGGACAGACCTACTTCTTCAGACAATAGCCAGACCAGAACAGACTCAATATTTAAGGCACAGAGAACCAAAAATAGTAACCAAGGTTGACAAATCAGAAAAGTATTATCAAGGTGAGCAAATCAGAGAGTAGAGGGGCAGAAAGTCAGCAGGGAGTCAAGAATTAGATTAAGCCAAGTATGCAAAAGAGCCACTATAATGGCTTAAAAAATTCCCATTCTGGTTCAAACCACATGTTAATATGTCAAATTTGAATATAAAAGAGAGTTCAGCAGCCTCTCTTTCCAACCTGTTGTGAAAATTCCTCTTCAGTAAGACACAAACTTTCAGGTAATTAACAGAATGGCCCTCTCCATTAAAAATCTGGTTGACCGGTTTGTGGATCAGGAGTAGTTTTATGTCTGTTTTGTGCCCATTAATTCTTTGTCTAAGAGAGTTTGAAGTTTGTTCAATATACAAAGCATCTGGGCATTGTTGGCACGTGATGGCATATATGATGTTAGTTGAGGAACATAAGAATGTGCCTGTCATTCTGTGAATAATCTGGTTAGGTCCAGTGATGGTATCTCCAGAATAGATATGTGGACAAAGCTGGCAACCTAAGTTTGAAATAAGCACCAATTTGAAATTTCCACTACTTCTCTCATGATGAGGGACAGTGGAACCAAAATACTGCATTCAAAATAGTGCTGGGAGTAGCCACAGAGTTGCTATTTTGGAATACATTTGTATCTTGAAATAGCAACCATAATCTAAACATAGCCTGAGTGAATGGAATTTCAGGAGACTATAAAAGCTTTCAGTAAGAGTATTTGAAAGGGTAAATTCTCATATGTTCTTGCTTTTTCATTTGCAAAACAGACTAGATTCAGAAAGGAGAAAAGGAGATGGTTTGAGAGAAGTTCTGTGGGCTTTAGAAGAAACTGATTGTGGTATTGAAGATTGATGTTCTCTTCTGACTTCTAAATATTTACTTTTAAGTCACAAAGGATGTGTCAGTAGAACTTGTATTTTTATTCCCCCCACCCTCAAAAAAACAAAACAAAAACAGATGAATTACTGCAAGAGCATTTTGTGTCATTATTTTTCTTCAAAGTCATAAATTAGTCATGCATTAGGGATCCTTACTATGATCTAGTCACCCATCCCCTAAAGACAAACCGTCACTAGTTTAGAAGGGATACCTGTGAACATAACCATCCCTGCCTTCAGCATGCTACATCCTCAGATTTTGACAGGGTTTAAAGGAAATGGAAATATGATCTTTGCAACATCCAAACTGGGAACACAAGAAAATAGCATAGGTCAAATCTGACCCCACACTGCTAGTAAATAGTAAATCAGGAGGAGTTCCACTAAGTATACCAGAGATATAAGTAGTATAGAATTCATTCTAATATCTGAAAGGTGAATTGGGAAGAATGGAAAGGGGAAGTGAAGGAAAAAGATCAGAGAGTCATCTGAAGGTTCACTGATGCCTTTGGAGTTGCATCAGTTGAAACAAGTGTAAGTGAAATCAGAATAAGGTACATTGCTCTTTGTAAAGAAGGATAGATGCCAGCAATAATGTAAGGGAAGAATGATGTTCAGTACCATTTCTTCCAAGTTTTATCTATATACTGCTGGATAAAAGGAAAGTGGTTCTTGTTCTCTCACTTTTCTTTTTCATTTTAAGTTTTTTTGAAACTACCCTTTTAGCTGAAAATTTTTAGCAGCATTAGCATCAATGAATCTTCATGCAAATATGTATATATGATTGGTTTTCATTCATACTCTCTTTCAAAATACTTCAAAGAAAATGGCATGTAAGGTGATGTGTTACTACTCTCCTGGGCTTTAGCTAATCCACAAGCCAGGAACTGGAATGGTGACTCACAAGGCAGGTATATAAGCCCCTCAGGAGGGACAGTAGCTCAGTCTATTCAAGCTCAGTCCAGGGACTGGATCTCTCTCCCACTTAGAATAGTAACAGACTCTGCAAGCCTAAGCCTGCTCCAGCTTTGCTCTTGTTTCCACTCTGGTTTTAGTCCTCCTCTAGCCTTGCTCTCATTCCAGTCTTGCTCTGTCCCCACTGTGGACTCCTGATTCTGGCTCTGACTGCTGGGCCTGACAACGATGGTGCCAATCTCTATGCCTGATCAGTTCCATCACTATGTCTGACAATGGGAAACTTCTGTCTGAGGTGCTTGAAAGTCTGTGCCCTTCACTAGGAAATATAAGCAAAATTCTGATGGCTACTACCACTGGTACAGCTTCATTGGAATAGTAATGGTGGGACCTCAAGTATTAACAAACCTGTAGTGCTTTCCTGTCTCTGTACTACCTGGTAATGAAACCCACTCAAGGAATGGCTGAACTGACTCAGAGCTTTTCCCATTGGCTACGTCTACACTTGCAAAAAACTTCAAAATGGCCATGCTAATGGCCAAATTGAAGAGTACTAATGAGGCACTGAAATGAATATTCAGCACCTCTTTAGTATGCCGCCAGCCGCAGCACTTCAAAAGTGCCACAGTTTGCTAACTTGCGGCTCATTTACATGGGGGTCCTTTTCGAAAGGACCCTGCCAACGTCAAAATCCCCTTATTCCTATCAGCTGACCCCCTCCATGTAGACAAGCCTCTGGCAAGTGAACCATGGCATGCTAATGAGGTGCTGAATATTCATTTCAGCACCTCATTAGTATTCTTCGATTTGACCATTAACATGGCCATTTCGAAGTTTTTGTAAGTGTAGACACAGAGGCTGTGTCTACACGTGCCCCAAACTTCGAAATGGCCATGCAAATGGCCATTTCGAAGTTTACTAATGAAGCGCTGAAATGCATATTCAGCGCTTCATTAGCATGCAGGCGGCAGCGGCGCTTCGAAATTGACGAGCCTTGCAGCCGCGCGGCACGTCCAGACGGGGCTCCTTTTCGAAAGGGCCCCGCCTACTTCGAAGTCCCCTTATTCCCATGAGCTCATGGGAATAAGGGGACTTCGAAGAAGGTGCCGTCCTTTCGAAAAGGAGCCCTGTCTGGACGCGCCGCGCGGCGGCAAAGCTCGTCAATTTCGAAGCGCCGCTGCCGCCCGCATGCTAATGAAGCGCTGAATATGCATTTCAGCGCTTCATTAGTAAACTTCGAAATGGCCATTTGCATGGCCATTTCGAAGTTTGGGGCACATGTAGACACAGCCAGAGTGTGTCAGATAAGCTGCTGAAGAGCCTTGTCCCACACACGGGCAACCAGAAGTGCAGGTGAATGTGTTGAAGCATAAGTGAGACTTCTCTGAGTGATTGTTCATGTGCATTCCGATGTAGGCATGCATGCTTAGTTGCCAGAAAGTGTTTCCCCTAAGTGGTAGCCATTGGGTCAGTGCGGTGCCCCCTGGAGTGGCACCGATATAGATACCACTCATCCCCACCCCCGACACCCCATTGTTTCTTGTCACAGTGTTGGGTTGCTGGAACACCCCTTCCCTTGTGCAGGCAATCTTATCAGTTAGCAGGTAGCACTTAGATCTTATCTGTAAATAGTTCCTAATTAGGTGTTAAGAGTTCAAATAGTAGTTAATAGTTTTAGTTCTATTGTTTTTAACAGAGTAATTCGTGGGGCCCTAGTAGATAGGTCGCTCCAGCTCCTCAAGGCCTCTGTGCCAGGGCATATTGAGGTTGCCAAGCTTCGAAGTCTGTATTCACTATGGGAAGCTCTTGCCAAAGATAATCCACACTCTGCTTGCTTGAAGTGTTTGGGTGAGAGTAACCAGAGGGTCTGCTGTCCAGTTTGTAAGACTTTAGCTGCGTCTACACGTGCACGCTACTTCAGAGTAGCGGCACCAACTTCGAAATAGCGCCCGTCGCGTCTACACGCGTCAGGCGCTATTTCGAAGTTAACTTCGACGTTAGGCGGCGAGACGTTGAAGTCGCTAACCTCATGAGGAGATAGGAATAGCGCCCTACTTCGACGGTAGGGACCGTGTAGACGATCCGCGTCCCGCAACGTTGAAATTGCTGGGTCCTCCATGGCGGCCATCAGCTGGGGGGTTGAGAGACGCTCTCTCTCCAGCCCCTGCGGGGCTCTATGGTCACCGTGGGCAGCAGCCCTTAGCACAGGGCTTCTGGCTGCTTCTGCGGCAGCGGGGGATCTATGCTGCAGGCACAGGGTCTGCAACCAGTTGTCAGCTCTGTGTATCTTGTGTTGTTTAGTGCAACTGTGTCTGGGAGGGGCCCTTTAAGGGAGCGGCTGGCTGTTGAGTCTGCCCTGTGACCCTGTCTGCAGCTGTGCCTGGCATCCCTATTTCGATGTGTGCTACTTTGATGTGTAGACGTTCCCTCGCTGCGCCTATTTCGATGTTGGGCTGAGCAACGTCGAAGTTGAACATCGACGTTGCCGGCCCTGGAGGACGTGTAGACGTTATTCATCGAAATAGACTATTTCGATGTTGGCTGCACGTGTAGACGTAGCCTTTTAAAGCCAGGACCTTGAAGGACAGGGCTCAACACCTTGAGGTCTTGTTGATGGAAGCAGCTCTCTGCCCAAGAATTCCCCAGCCACTGGGTCTAGCACATCATCTTCAGGGTGGAGTGCACTGGCAATGAGCTAGGCCACGGCGTTGACAAAGGAGAAGGAAGCCTGGTGCCACGGTGAAGGGCCAGCAACTCAGCCTCCCAGGAGACATAACTCTCACTTTCTAGTGCCTCACAAAAAGAAAAGGTACAATGGGCTGTTCCCCCATGATGTCGAAGTGCAGGGAGAACCCCTAGGCACCACTGTGGGAGACGCATCACAGGCATACCTTGGAGGCCTTGGCATCGATGCCACTCAGGAGATGCAGTCCCCGTTCCCTGGAGTTACCATCGGCACTGGAGGTGTTCAGAGCAGCACAGAGCCTTTTCCAAATCACAGTGCCCTTCTCATTGCTGAGGAGAACCATATCCCTGAGGCAGACGTTGAGTCATCCTCCATCGTGGGGCAAGCCTGCCATGATAGCGTGACCACCTGCTGGCCCTGCTGGTGCCAGTGCCAATGCAGGCACCTTTGGGACACGTGCCTCCTTGGTCTTCAGCATTGGAGGCATCTGAGTCAGAGTCCAACTCCTATTTTTGCAGCTAAAGCAGGAGTAGGAGTGCTTGCTCTTCCTCTCGGCACAGTCGATGCTCCGTGCTGGGGCAGTGGCCACCAAACTGGCAGCTGGCACCGCAATGTCCATTTTGGACCCTGTTAGCATTTCATGAGAGTTGGGCACTTCATCCAGCTGCAGTCCTGTGCCCCTTTGCTGGTCTCAGCACCAGGAGCTCCTCTGGTACTGCGTTCGGCTCCAGTGGTTTTGTCACCTTTTCCTTCAGTGCTACACACTATGGTGCCGATCATGCTGGCATCTGTGGAGTCTGGACGGGTTCCAGGTCATGTCAACATCCACAGTTCCTCCTCCCACAGTGTGGGGCTCAGCATCACCCTCTGTGTGTTTGGCATTGCATGAGCAGACATCACAGCTGTTCCCTCCACAACAGAGGATGGGTGCACTAAACCTGTTGGCAGCCATGGACGTGGGCTGCACATTTCAGGTGGGCACCCTCGTCCCCAGATGAAGCAGTTGCCAGTTCTTCTGCCTCCCCAGTCTTGGAGGACAGCCAGGCCCTCTAGCAGCTGGGTGGCCCAGAGATTGGGAGTGCAGGTGGAAGAGGTGAACGATGAGGCCAACCCATTGATGGATAGTCTATCCTCATCAGGTCCCACTAGAGTGGCATTGCTTCTCATAAAGACTATTGCCCAGACTGCTAAGATTGTGTGGCTGACCCTGGCATCGGCCCAAGCCATGGCAAGGAAGAATGAAAGACAATACTTTGTCCCCTCTAAGGGACATGACCACATCTTCACCAACCCACCTCCTTGGCCGTAGATGCAGCCAGTCATAGGGAGAGACAGGGGTTTCAGAGGCCCTCACCCAAAAACAGAGAGGTGAAATGGTTAGACTTGTATGGTAGAGAAGTTTATTCAACTGGAGGGCTACATCTGTGCATAGCTGATCAGCAAGCCCTCGTGAGCAGACACTCATAAAACACAGCCTCTTCCCTCTTAAAATTTATGGGGCTCGTTCCTCCAGATGCCAAACCTGAGTTTACAGCTTCAGTGGAAAGCAAGCTGATATCATGTGTGGCTTTGCAGGCCACCTTGGATGCTGCTGATGCGGCAACAAGGGTCTTCACGCTGGGGTGGCCGTGAGAAGGGGTTCGCCGTTCCAGGTCTCTCGCCTCCCCTGTGAAGTGCAGCAGACTATTCAGGACTTGCCCTTCAAGGGGTGATTCTGTTTTCAGAAAAAAACTGATGAGAGGCTGCACAGTCTTAAGGATTCTAGAGCCACTCTGAGGTCACTGGGCCTCCATACTCCTGAAACACAGCACAGGCATTTTAAACCCCTGCCCTGCCCCTAGGGAGTTCCTGCAGCAGCTTAGAGATCAAAATAGGCAGAGAGACCAGAGCAACAGAAGGCACTCCCATCAGCCTAGCCAAGGCCAGGGGCAGCAGAAGCCCCTACTGAGGCATTAACCCAACTTTTGACGGTGCCGTTGAGAATGCCATACTCCCTTTTATGGATCCAGCATGCCCTTTCTTTTTGTTCTCCTTATGCCCTTTATACCCTGCCTGGTGCCATATAACATTGGACTGGTGGGTCCGTCACACAGTAGAAAGGGGATATGCTATTCAGTTCAGTTCTTAACACCATTTCAACCTCCTTTCCTGTCCGTCTTCAGGGACCCTCTCACGAGAGTCTGCTCAGGCAGGAGTTCAATCGCTCCTCATTTGGGGGGGCGATAGAGGAGGTTCCCCCTCAATTCAGGGGCCAGGGGTTTTACTCCCATTATTTCCTAATTCCAAATTTGAAAGGGGGAATGAGGTCCATCATGGACTTGCATGGCCTGAACAAGTTCATACAAAAAGATCAGGTTTTTCATGGTCTCTCTGGGACTTATTGTCCCATTGCTGGATCCGGGGAATGATTTGCTGCTTTCGACACACAGGAAGCATATTTTCACATAGCGATCTATCCTCTCTGCAGGAGGTTCCTAAGGTTTGTGGTGAACGGGGTCACTATCAGTTCGCTGTCCTTCCATTTGGCCTGTCGACAACTCCAAGGATTTTCATCAAGTGCATGATGGTGGTCACAGCCTTCCTCTGCAGGCATGGTTTCCATTTGTTCCCATATGTGGACAACTGGTTAGTGAAAGGGAGCTTACAGGCCCAGGTCTGTCAACACATAAGGTTCATTTGCCAAAACTCTGCAGTCTTGGCCTCCTGGTGAACAAGGCAAAGTTGATGCCTGTCTCCACTCAAAGAACAGAGGTTGTGGGGTCTCTCCTGGATGCAGTGCTTGCCAGGGCCTCCCTGCCAGAGAGCACACCACACATAAGATGATCAATTTCCCCACCACAATGGCCAGGTGTTGCATGAACCTCCTGGAGCGCATGGCAGCTTGTATATTTCTGGTGCAACATGGCAGACTTTGACTATGTCCCCTCCAGTTGTGGCTTGCTTCTGTGTACCACCTTGTGAGAGATGATATAGACAAATTAGGGATGTTGCCGCAGCAGGTGTTGCATACCCTAAAGTGGTAGCTGGACGCTCAGACCATGTGTGCAGGGGTACTGTTGAGGCATCCCCCTGCCCCCTGCCATCCTCCCCTGTCCCTGGTAACCAACGTGTCAGAGTTAGGCTACAAGGCACATCTGGTGTACCATCATACTCAGGCTCTATGGGGCACATCAGACCTCAAGCTTCACATCAATGTGAGAGAGCCCAGGGCAATCAGATTGGTGTGCAAGGTGTTTCGGGACAACCTAGTGGGGCATTTCATGCCAGTGAATACAGACAACTCAACAACAGTGTATTGTATCATCATACAGGGGTTGCTGCTTCTGACTTGAAACAGGAACATACATACTGTAGATTTATTCCTTGTTCTTTTCAAAATGTCCTATTACCTTGATCTTTTCGAAAGTGTGTCTTGTGAGTGACTTGAGGCTTAAATTCTGTGCTGATGGGAAAAGAAGAAAGGAAAAGAAATGCAGAGAAAACAATGAATCACTGGAAATCCACTTGGACCTATTCACTTGGGGCCTAATTCTACAATCCCTGTATTAGCAAAGAGGTATTTTATAAGCACTTGGGTTTGGGGACCCAATATGGCACATTAACCCCCTTCGGAAGTTACGCTCCAGAGTTCGTCTTACACTGTAGCTTGAAGCAAAATCAATGAGTGCTCCAGTCCCCACTTTGAGACATTAATTCACTGTTGAAGAAGGTGAGGTAGAGCAGAATTCAGTTGGAAAACTCTCCAAGAGAATATGGATTTTCAGACATTTTGAATACTAGCAGGCATGAGAGTAGGTGGGCCTTCTAGCTCTGTTTCAAGATTACAGCATAAGCACGCACGCAGTAGACGAAGGCAAACCATTTCTTCTCTGTTCTTCCTTCCGGCTCTGTCGTTATGGGCCTGCAGAGTATTGAAATGGACAACAATCCTACCCGTAAACACAGAATCCTCATAGATTTCAGTTGGAAGCCAATAGGGTATAGACACAGACAATATTCTAACACAAAAAGATGAGGATTCCTGTAAATTTCAGTATTCTATTAGCTCACTTTGCATGGGAATTGCTGTTAAAGTAAGAATACCATACAGTGCTGAAAATGCTTAACCAAAATTCACATATGAAGCCTAACTCCCTAGCATTGATGTTTTTGCCCAGCCTAGTATCATGGATTATTTTCGTTTGAGTGGGGTGATAGCATTGTGGTAATAGAGAGATTTCTTTTCTAATGTACTTATCTGGAGTGAGGGGTGAGAGCTGAGGGTGATCAATTGGTGTCTGTGAAATTGGACAGTACAGTTAAAATATTTAAATGTAGGCTGTATCTCCAGTCTAAATGACTGGTGAACAGGCTTTTGGGGGAGCTTGTGAGAGTCCAATAAAGAGAAACGGATTTTATTTTAATTTTTTTAAAGTAAACTGGGCAAAAATTGTGTTTGTGTGGAGTTTAAAGAGAGGATACTTCTCTTCCTCCAGTCATTCCAGTTCCCCACTAATGCTTGGATAGAAGGCTTGAGAGTAACTGAAAGTCTTCTATTGCCCAATAGCTAAAAAGGAGAGAAAGCTCTTCAGATGATTTGTAATCTGCCTGTTTGAGATCATGCACTAATCTGCCACTGAACTTCCACTGATGTTGGTGGGAACTGCACATGCAGACTGAGGGCACAATGTAGCTCATGAGTTCTACATCTGTGTTCACACATAATGATTCTGCACATGGAGTGAATAAATAAAGGATAGATTTGTCATGACATATAATTAGCATATTCATTTATCCCATGAATCTCCTTGGTAACAACACAGTCAAGAAATCAACTCTATAAAACAATGTCAGCGACATACATAAATGATCATGACAGGAATAAGCATTTATTCATAACTACATTTGCTCAGGTCTTTAACTCAATTAACATTGGGTTTTTTTGTTTTTGTTTTGTTTTTAGAAAATATAAAGAAAATGTACATGCTATATTTAAATAATTGTGCTTTTTCAAAAATGCAGTGTTGTTTTTATGACATATAACCCCCACACCTACTCTGTGGGTGTTCACTGTTCATTTGTGGTACTTAGAGCACTTACAGAGAAGAAGAATGAATCAGGCTTAGTTGAGAGTCCGCTGGCTTTTAGCTCAATTGGTAGAGGCTCATGCATTAAGCTCCAGTGATCCCAGGGTCAGTTCCAGCTGTCTGTTAATTTTTATTTTGAATTTCTTTTAAAAAGGGATTGTTAATTTTTTTCTAATTATTAGTACATTTTTAAAAATGGGAAATCCGTCAGGTGCATTTTTCTTCATCACTATATGCTCATCATTTTCTCTGTGTTATAACAAAAAAGGGCTATAGTCAATTTGATTTCCAATAACATTCTCTACTAGTTTTCACATCTTAAGCATTGATTTGGAGTCCATGACTCCAAATTTCTCCATTTTATCTGTTTTTTCTGTGATCTGTATTGAGAAGCAGTCCTATTCCGAGTTCATCCTATTTTTCTGGCTCATCTTGCTTCAGTTTCTGTCAACATTTGCTCAGCTGTGTCAACAGGACTGTAGCTGATTTGGTAAATCTGTCTCTTTTCTGTTTGCTTTTATGAGAAGTAATCCCATTCAAGACACATCCCCTTTTCCTGGCACAACCAAACCTCTTTGTTGCTTTAGTTATAATAGGAGGAAGCTGTATACCAACTTTGGTGGTTCTCCTTGTCTTATAATTTAGGATGACTTCTTGATCAAACAGGCAAACTCTAAAATATATTGTAGATAACCAAGAAACATTTATACTAAATGTTCAGATATTTAAATTAACATTCAAGCAAAGACCTTTGACTGTTCAGCTATGTTTTTTTCCTCAAGTGCATATTGAACAGGGTCAGGCCAGAGGGCTAGCTTAGAAGGGGAGAGAAGCATCTCTAGGCAAAGCAGAGATGACTTGGCTAATTAGCAGAAGACTACTGCAGGGCAGTGAGGAGCAGCTGACCTGTGGAAACAGCAAAGAAAGGGTTTCTGTGAATCAGCCTGGGCCCCTTATCTCCCTTGAGGCTGCCACAGGACCATTTAAAAAGCCTTCCCTGATGGAAGGAGAGAAGAGCAAAAGAGGAAGTTGGAGCAAACTGAGGAGACAACAACAGATAACGTGGAACTGAGAGAGAGAGTTGGAAAGCTGAGAAGAGTGCCAGTATTGCCAGTGACAGCAGAGGAGGTGAAGAGTTCTCACAGGAAGTTTGGGATTTCCCTCCCTCGAAGTGACCACTGGGCTCAGCTAGTGGCTGCTTACCGAAGCCAGGCAGACCAGGAGGTACCTACTCCAGCCCTCCTTCAGCCAAGGAACAGAGGTCCAAACTGAGGCTGGGACACATAGGGCACATACCACAGTATCCAGATGATATGTGTGTTACTGCATCACATTTTAATTTCAGTAACTGAAGCAGGTTAAATTATCGTCAACCTTTATGGGATGGAAGTGCAATATGTTTGATGTATACAACAGACATTTCTAGGCAAGAGACAACAGTCGAAGGAAAACAAGATTTAAGATTTGTTGGGATAATGTACAATAAGTGGTTGGTCAATAAACTAGTCACCCCACTGTTACATAACTGACTTATCCAGTGCTTTTTTTTGTGTGCCAGTACTTGCCAGGACTCAGTACTGGCACCTCGGCAGCCCCAGCTATGGGACTGGTTGTGGGAGTGGGGTGGGGAACAAGAGTACCAACCTCAGTACCAGCTCCTGTTTTTTTTACTAAAAAAGCACTGGACTTATCTCACACTATACAGGCTGGAATTTTCATAGTAGTGTGGAAGGTACAGCCACACATCTTCTGTTACTTTTAAAAAAACGCTCAGGAGAAATGTCTCCAGTCCACACATAAAATCTCTGGCTGATATTTTCATATTAAAGCATCAACTCAATACCAGTACCACTGTCTGAAATAAAGAAACCAGTTAAACTCTCAGGACCTCTCAGCATCTTCATTTCAGACCCAGCCTTCAAAACCTAATGATGCTCCCAGAGAGTTTTCCCTGTGGTTGTCACAGTTACAAAGTATGATCTGCCTGGTATGTTGTGATTTCTGGGAAAGCTCAAGCATATTGTCTCTGGCAGAGAGCATCTCTTTCATAAACAACTAGAGAGTTCAACCTAAGGGTGACTGAAAAACAAGTGCATGTTTTAAAACATCAGCAGTGGTACAAAACACAGATTTGCCTAGAGACACTGACAGTTTATACTTAGTAGACAATTCATGCACCTCAATAAGGGAGCTTATTAATATTAAATACCTGTTTATTTAGCACTAATGTGATCAGGAATCTCACTGTGAATTTCTAAAACTTTATGAGATAGCGAGTAAGAAAATATAACTTTAAAAAAAAACAAGGGCAAGGTGTTCAAGTGCATCCATGTACTCTTTGTACTGCAAGTGTGTATGTGTCCTGTGCATAGATCACAGAGAAGTTTCCTAGCAGCAGCTCTGCCCACAGCAGTCCTTGAGCATCAAAAGCTGCGTCTACACTACGAGATAAAATCAAATCTATTCATATTGATTTTATAACTCTGGAATTTATAAAGTTGATTTTTGACTATCCTCACCTCCCCATGTGCTCCTCACAAAGTTGACTTATTGCTGCCACACTCAGTTGGCAAACATCAACTGTTGCAGTAGTGCATTGTGGGAACCTATCCCACAATTCTCTCATCCCCGTAGCATTCTGGGTATGCTCGCTGGTCTTTGACGTCATCTTCCCACACTGCATTTTCCTCATTCTCCTCCCATGCTAAGCAAACATTTGTTCACACAGATGACAAAAAATTACCAGAAATCTCTTCCTTCTTTAACTGAATTCTCAACTGACTATCCATTGACTGTCCCCCCTCCTGTGATTGCACCCGATCCCTGAAAATAATACAGAGATCCTGAAAAGCTTGAAGAAAGGGCTGATAGGAAAATTGTTGAAAAAAGAGAGCTGCTGAGGAGAGGGACTTGAGCTTTCCAGTGCACTATAAGGCTTCTGTGCACAGACTGGCCGTTATGCAGAAAGTGGCATGCTAACAAACAGCCAAAAATATGCTAATAAGATGCAGATGTAAATTCCTGCTGTCTCATTAGCATAAGGTCACATGATTTTGAGTCCGGAAGACGCTCTTCTGGACTCCAAAACAGTGTGGAGAAGCATGGTCCCAGGGAATCTTCTGGAAGGAAGTCCTCCTTCTGGAGGCCCCTTCTTCCCAAAAATTTTCGGGAAGAAGGGGCCTCCGGAAGGAGGACTTCCTTCTGGAAGATCCCCTTGAGGCCGCGCTTCTACATGCTGTTTTGGAGTCTGGAAGAGTGTCTTCCAGACTCCAGATCGTGTGACCTTATGCTAATGAGGCATTGGGGATTTACATCCATGCCTCATTAGCATATTTTGGGCCATTTAAGTGGCATGCGTAGAAACGGACACTGTGTTCTCAACTGGCCGTCCACTGCTGTTCCCACTCCTGTGACTGCATCCAGTCCCTGAAAATAACACAGGGACAGACTGTATTCTCAAAGTTAGAAGAAGGAGGGTAGAAAAATCTAAGGAAAAAAAAATCTTTGTCTTTCCTCTTCACTACACAGACATTGCCAACAATGGGGATGGCAGTGAAGTCTCATACACTGAGCATGTAATGGAAACAGGAATCTCAAGTGGCCATCCATGCTGTGTTTTTTGGTGCGGGGGGGTGGGGGTGGTCAAAGCATGGAGAAAGATAGGAAATATTAGGAAAGAGATTTTATAACAGAAATAACAAAGCAGCAGGTGTCTGCAATGGACTGCAAAACCCCAAAGTATTTTTGGTCAGGTGGGGGGTTGTGGCCTGCAGCTGCAGATCTCATTGAAATGTTAAAGTAATTAAAGTAGTTCCCCCGCCGCGGGGGGAGACTTCTCTCTGGTGGCAGCAGTCCCTGAGTATCTTAGCCAATGAGGGAGACTTCTCCTCAGCAGCAGGAAGCCCCACAGATCTCTTGCTAAGGGCATGGGCGAGTTTCAGTGGGGAACCAGTTGAATTAGTCCCAGTGAATATCTTAGCCCCTGGGGAGACTCCCCCCCGGCAGCAGCAAGCCCCACTGTTCCCTTGCTAGGGGCATGGAGGGGGGGCAGTTGAATTAGGCCCCCGAGTATCTTAGCCACTGGGGGAGACGGGCAGCAAGCAAGCCCATGAATATCTTTCCTGACCTTGGAGCCCTAACTGTGTGCAAGTCAGGACATGGTGCTGCCAGGCAGCATGGTCAGCACTGAACAGCAGGCACATCCTTTTGTTGGATTGGGGGTGCCCACATGATGTGGCTGAGCGTGGGCAAGACCCTACCTGTGTGGTTCCTGTGGGGGAGGGGTGGGAGTATGCACACAAATGTAAACTGCTGAGAAGTTTCTTGGCCTTCTGTGCAAGCACAACCCCCACAACAGCCTTGCTGCCACATGGTGTGGTGGGGCATTGGCTGGCATGAGGCAGCACAGATAAAAATAACAAGTGTACAGACACAGCCATGAACTTTGTGAAGGGGCTATCTGTAATGGGTAGATGCGCTCACAGCACTAATAGCAAAGAGACAGAGACATTTCTCAGCCTCCCTTACAAACATGAGCCCACAGCCACAGGCTTCCTGGTCCTGATTTGAAATTCACAGTCTTCCTATGACCTAATTCGTCCACACCTGGAGAGCAGTGGCCAGAGTGGAGCACTGAGGGGCATCGTGGTTACATAGGCGGTGCCTCTGGACACTGATAAATTTGATTTTAAGACATAGCACTTCCACACTGACCTTTAATTGAACTTCTGAATTCGAGTTTGATGCTGTACCCATCAGGTACTGATGATGTAGTAATATCAGTATTAGCGTTCCCTATATCGAGCTAATGGTATTCACAATGAAGACTGTCAAGTAGTAGTATCACGTTAACTGCCTTAAATTTGAATTTATTTCGTAGAGTAGATGCAGCCTATAAAGTCTTCTACATATTTTAGACACTTTTTGTGTCTGTCCATCTGTCTGTGAGTGTGATGGGGTTGGCAGCATGCAACTATTTAAGGAATCAGTAGCACCTCCGGTTGCTGCTGCTGCTGATTCCACCTGTGGCTCCCTGCCCTTTCACCGCTGAAATAATGGAACTAAATTTAATTGGTTTAACAGCCAGAAGGGCAGCAGGAGGGATCCAGCTGTTACATGAATTAAATTTAGTTCCATTATTTCAGCAGTGGTAGGGTAGGGAGCAGCCCACATTAGCGGTTGGGGAAGTTCTAAGCCTGCAGGAGACTTGGGGGAAGGGGCAGCCGAGTCTACCCCTGCTCGAGCCTTGCAGCCCCACTGAGAAGGAGGCAGCAGCTGCAGAACAGCAGCAGCAGCATGTGCAGCTGGAGAAGCTGGTTGACTGAGCCGGGTTAATCCTGGGGATGGGGGGCAGTTTGGGGCTGAGGAGGTGCTAAGCCTGGGGATGGGGTTTAAACTTGGGGTTGGGGTGGATTTAGGGGTTGAGGCCTGTAAAGACTGGAGAAAGGGGGCAGGTTGGTGGGCCAAGAAGAACAGAGCCTGGAAATCAGGGGTGGGGGTGGTATGGAGGGTTGATGTGAACACTGCTACTTCCTGCTTAACAGCCTATCCCCAGGCATAGCATTTTCCTTGTCCTCATTTGCTGTCCAATCTGGGGAGAAAGTAACTTAAATGTTCTAACTAGTACAAATCATTGTGTGTGCTGTTCTTAAAATAGGGGTTAGAAAAAGTATGGTTTGATGTTACTTATTAAGGACTATCTTGTATTCATGTGCATTGCGGCTCTTGAAGTATTGTTCTTTTAACTGAATTTGAAAAAATGGCTCTTCTCGCTATTTTGGTTGCAGACCTATGAGCTAGGACTGCTAAATTTGTTATGCAGCTTACTCTTATGATAACTTAAAACAGGCAAAGGGTTTGGTTATGCCAAGAAAATGAGATATGCCTGGAATTCAATTGTTTCTCGTAAAATGGAAAGGGAGGGGTCTGATAGAAGGGACGGTTATACTGCAGAAAGAACACAGGGTGGCAGCAAGGGACCGGATGGGTACTGAGACAGCTATAACCCTATTAGGCCAACGGGATAGCGGTGGAGAAGGGGATAGCTATTTACTAGATATTTCAGAGAATTTGTTTGTGTATGTGTCTGTCCCCTGGGCAGGGAACATGCACCCCTCCCCCTGGCTGTTGCCACTACAGTAGCCGTGGACAGGTGCTTTTCATCTGGCCCAAAGCTGCTGTGGTGAGAGAGGGTTGGGATTGTTCTCTCTTCCACGAGCATCCTGCATACTGAATCCTTCATCCCAGACCCACAACAGAACAAGGCTTTAAATGAGGAAACTGAGCAACATCACGTAAATCTTCTAGTAAGTGTATAAAGGACAGAGCTGTCAGAGTCTTCAGTTTCTTCCCAGCTTGTAAACTGCATGTCATCCTTGAGTCACTGAGAGGAATTGCCTTCTACTCCTAGGTCACCACCTCCAGAGGAGGAAGGAAAACTGGCTACTGTATGGGAGAACATTGGCTGCTGGCCACCTTGGGCAGTGGATTGTGCTCCACCTCCTGCTCAGGTCCCCTGTACATCAAGGTGAAGAACTAATATATTGTACTTGGAACAAGAGGTGATGAGTAGAGGAGGCACTCAGTCACTGCACCCAAGAGATGGAGGCATTGGGTGCTCATAGTCAGTGACTCCTTCTGGAGAGGTGTGGAGGCATCTGTCTGCTAATCTTATGTGTTGTCCCAGGAGGCGTGCTCTCTGCCTGGAGTCCAAGGTGTTATAGAAAGTGATGAGAGTCATCAGTCCCTCTGATCACCATACTTGGCTTCTTATCCATGTGGGCTCTAATGATACTGCCAGGTCAACCTTGACTTGATCAACAGTATCTACATGACTCGGGGAGTTAGGGTGAAGGGGTCTGTGTTCTTATCTATCCTCCTGGTGGAGGGTAGGGACCCAGGCAAGGATACCTGTGTCGTGGATATGAATGTATACTTGTGCTAATGATGTCAGGGCATTATGTATAGTTGTGCAAGTGAAGTCAGGGCTATAGCTTCCTCAGCCGTGGAATGGTGTTCTGTAACATCACCTAGGAAGAGATGGGGACCACCTGGCTAAGATGGGGAAAAGAATCTTTGCGCACTGACAAACCCACGTAGACAGGAGGGCTTTAAACTAAGTTTTAAGAGGCTGGGTAAGGAAAAACCCACAATGAAGTATAAAAAGGAGACCTGAACAGAGATCTCGTTGTGTGGTGGGGACATAGAACATTACAGTAGGGTTCAAGGATACACAAATTCAAGGAGTGTAAGGAATAAACAGGTAGCTCTGGAAGTATTAGTACATAATCTAAATCTTGACTTCACTGTCATCACAGAAACTTCATGGGTAAATCTCAGAACTGGAACATTTGAATAGTAGGATATAGTTTGCTCAGGAAGGACAAGAGCATGAAAAGGAAGACCATGTTCCGTTGTACATCAAGAATACATGTACTTGTTCTTAGGTCCTGAAGGAAGTGGGAGGCAGAACAGTTGAAATTTTCTGGGTAAAGGGGATAAAAGTAGTGGTGATGTCATGATAGTGGCCTATTAGAGACAGACAAATGAGGAAAAGAAGATGGATGATGCATTTCTTGAACACATACCAGTAATATCCCAGGCACAAGGCCTGGTAGTATGGAGGGACTTTTTAATTACCTAGACATCTGTTGCAAAAGTAATGAGGCAAAACACAAATTTTCCAAAACAAAAAGCAGTCAAGTAGCACTTTAAAGACTAGCAAAGTAGTTTATTAGGTGAGCTTTTGTGGGACAGACCCACTTCTTCAGACCATAGCCAGACCAGAACACACTATGTACAGAACATAAGGAAGGCTGTACTGGCTCAGACCAAAAGGTCATCCACCCCAATATCCTGTCTTTAGAGAGTGGCCAATGTCAGGTGCCAAAGAGGGTGAAAACAAAACAGGTAATTATCAAGTGATCCATCCTCTGTTGCCCATTCTGGAGACAACTATATTTTTTTCCTCCCCCCCAACCCTTCAGAACATGGAGGAAATAAGCAGGGAAACAGCCATTTTAGATTTGTTGCTGACCAACAGGGGTGAACTGTTAGCGAACCTGAGGACCAGATAGTATTAACAACAAGGGGTAAGGAATGCAAGCCAAAACAGCGAAATAAGAGGTTAAAGAATATCTAACTGAGTTAGATGAATTCAAGTCACAAGGACTTGATGAACTTCGTTGTAGAATACTTAAGGAACTAATTGACACTTGTGGGCCCCTCAAGCAGATGCAGCTAGGGAAAACTCTCTGGCACAAGTGCAAAGACTGTGCACTCACCTATAATGTAATTGACATATACAGCACTTTTTGAAGAAAAATTACAAGTATGTGAATAACCATTTTTCCTTTAATATATCTCAAATTAAACTGAGGCACCCAAAGTCACTAGTCATCTTTGAACATAGAAATCTGAATGACCATTGTGATTTCTTTAAGTCTAATTTTGCATTAATTAATGTGAGCAATGTGATCTGAACTCCAAAATGTTATTAGAGTAAGAGCTGAGTCAGGCACGCTTTCTCAGCTGTGCTTCCTTTTCTGAAATTTTATGTGATTTTCTTGACTTCTCTTACTTTATACAAGGCACCTTTTTAAGATGCATGATTCTGCAGTTAGAGCACTAGCCTATGATTTAGGAAAGTGTTTCTTAAACTTTTTGAGACCATGGAACGTCAAATAATAATAATTTTTATGTAGAACACCTATAAACATTTTTTAAAACATTGTTGAATAGTAATAGAGAGTTAGCCGTGTTATTCTGTATGCTAACAAAACAAAACGGCAGAAATGTAGCACTTTAAAGACTAGGCTAACCAAATGATTTATTCAGTGATGAATTTTCATGGAACAGACCCACTTCATCAGACCAATAGTACTTCCAGTACAGACTGACATCTGTAAGTACAGAGGTCCAAAAAAATTGCAATAAAAACTATTAAGTCAAGTACAAAGGAGTGAAGGAGGGAGATAAGGGGTGGAGGATGTTAAGTCTTGCCTGAGATAATTACAAGCATCAAAGTAAGGGAAGTAGCTCTTGTAATGAGTGAGGTAATTGTTGTCTTTGTTCACACCAAGTGTTAATGTGTCGAATGTGAATATGAACTCCAATTCACAATTTTTTCTTTGTAATCTGTTTTTAAAGTCTGTTTGTTTGAAGACACAAATTCTCAGGTCTTTAACAGAATAGCCCACTCCATTAAAGTGTTCACTGGCTGGTATATGTATATTGAGATTCCTGATGTCTGCTCTGTGTCCATTCATTCTTTCACTAAGAGTTTGCCTGGTCTATCCAATGTACATAGTGGCCATTGTTTGCACATAACGGCATATATAATATTGGGTGAAGTACATGAGAATGAGCCCTTGATCTTGTAACTAACATGGTTAGGTCCAGTGATGGCATCCCCAGAATAAATATGTGAACGAAGTTGGCAGCGGCGTTTGTTGCAAGGAAAAGTTTCAGGATTAGTATTACTGTGGTACAGTTTGTGATTGCTAGTGAGAATCTTTCTTAGGTTAGGAGGTTGTCTGCGCTTCTCCTGGTGGATTTTAACAACCTGAACCCTACCATCAATCTCAGCCTTGACTATTCCACATGAGACTTACATTTCCTGGACACCACAGTACAAATTGCTGATGGCCACAAGAGATGCAGCAAAACCAAAATCAAGTAATTTAATCAGGTGTCATAGCAATGAAAAAGTAACATTGGATCTGGTTTTAATAACAGAAAATACATACTATCAGTGTATATCAAAAAACTGTCAGCTGCTCGCAGCACACCTGCGAGTTTTTCATGAAACACTAGTGTTCCATGGAACATAGTTTAAGAAACACTGATTTAGGAGACATAGGTTCTATTCCCAGCTTCACCACAGATGTTCCTATGAGATCTCAGGTAAGGCACTGAGCCTCTTTGTGCCTCAGTTTCTCCTCTGTAAAATGGGAGTACTAGCAATACCCTGCTGTTTAGAGGTGTTGTGAGAAAAATAAATACATTAAGGATAGTGAGGCACTCGTGTGCTATGCTGATGGGAGCCATACAAGCAGTATAGATAGAAGGCTATTTTAAAAATGTCTAATTGCAGTTTATAGAAGACTGGAGACACAATGGCCTTTGGAGGGGTTGCCACATTTTTCCCAACCTCAATGTCGAATGAAACTCCCCTATATTTCTACAGCAGAAGGTGGTACTTGGCTGCTGTGTTGTTTCAAGAATTTACAGGAAATATCCGAATGTGTTTTCAGTAATAAAAGAACAAATGAGTGTTGTACAACCAGGGTCATTAAAGTCTCAAAACCTGTAATTTATTTAAAAATATAGCACTGGCAGTAAACTAGCCTTTTTAATCATATTGCTTTTTGAACATAATTTACCCCTTGATTATGAAAGTATGCTTTGTTATGATCCGGGGGGTCCGGGGTACAGCTTGAAGTATGTGTGTATGTAGGAAGGCAATTCAAAGCTGATTATTATTAAAGTTATTTTTCCTCCGGAAAACCCATAAACCTCTTTGTTGTTTTAACCTTTGTAATGTACTATTGAGAGCAATATAATGTAGGCACATTTGATCTGAATTGTACACTGTTAGATAATCAGTGTCTAAAGTACTGGGACAGGAATGTTAAGCATGAAGTTCCTCACACTTCTCTGCACCAATCAACATTTCACAGCACTACCAGATAGATTTCTATACTTGGTAAAGATAATACGTAGAATGGTATTGAGTGGGCTGAATGGCATTCTTGAAGAGACCCACCTCTGGTAAGACTGCTTAAACTAGTTGATTGAGATTGTTTGTTGCAGTCATTACCTATGAACAGCCAAAACCTTTTTTTTTTTTTAATTTTTTTGGCCTGTGGAAAAAGAGTGTTGGTATTAAAGACAACTATTCACTAAACATGTGAGCAAACAAAACCTGCTTCTGAGAATGTTATTTTTTGCAAAGACAAATAAGAGATACAACCATTAGCAAATAAAATAGCCATTTGGAATCCAAACAGAGGTTCACAAACTTTGGGTTTTTAAAAAAAAATATTTAACCAGCCTTGTGTCTCATGTTGTATCATAAAGACACAACTAGGAAGTATCTGATCTCCCGGTGTCTTCTGTAAAGATAATGTCACAGTAAAGAAAGTTCTGCATGCTGCAGAGAATATTCAATGTGGCCGTATTTGACCTCATAATCAGTGGCTAACTTTAAAGAGAAGATTTAATTCTGGGACAAAGTTTTCAGACCATACCAAATTTAAATACTAGTCCATAGCACTTGCACGTGTCTATGCTTTCTTTTCTCTCTTTCTTGTTAATTTTAATGGTGTATATATATCCATATATGCATGTCTCTCTCCGTATATATAAAATGTATGTTTGTAAGTACATATGTGTGTGTGTAATTTTACGTGTACATAAAAACTCATGGAGAGGCTGTAGATAATTGTACACATAGAATTAAGTGTAAGAGCCCTTGCTACTGCCTTTACTATTCACTGTCTGTCCCTCTTTGCTTCAGTGACGTCACAGTGCTCGTCGTATGACAAAACAGTTATTTCCAAAGTGATTGGCTGTGATCTTAAAACCCAAGTTGATTGCATGCTCAAGGCCAGACGTGCTATAAGGAAGAGAAACCTCAAGAGAATATGTCTTGGATAGTAGTACCAAAGGGAACAACTGAGAATGCTTATTAAGTAAATTGTCCTTTACTATGATGGTACATAGCTTTGGGGGACTAGATTCATAGCTAGCGAACAGGGGACTGCAAGCAAGGAAGTTTGAGAGGGAGAGAAGGTGATTCCCCACTGACCAAACACGGTGTGAGTACTAATTTTGGGGTGAGTGAATTTGTTTGACTGTTTGTGGTTTGTTTGTTTTTTTTCCTGTCAGGTGATTTCAGTTATTTCAGTTACTGTGTCAATGGGATTGTGTGTCTGAGTCTTGTCCCTTGATTATCTTTGGTCAGCCTGAGTCAGCCTTGTGATCTCCCTCCCTTTGTGTGTTTAATAGGGGTAGGTAGGCCTGACCTAGGACATAGGGCCTGAAAAGTCAGAAGCTAAGCAGCCAGGGGAGTTAGCAACCAGAGGACCACAAACGGGAATTTGAGAAGGAGTCCTGATATAACCAGTATGTCTAGGGAGTGATGCATTGCCTGTACCATCACTGCCATTTCCTCCACCTGTGCCCTTAGCCAGACTGACATGGGCCATACATGCCTCTACTGAGTTCCTGGTGTGGTTTTGTAAACCTTGTGGCCAGTAATTCCCACTTGCAGAATTCTAGGCTGGGGGTACCATCCAATGTGAAAGGTGCCTGCTGATGGAATGTCTCAGGAAACATGTAGGAGAGCTACAGAGGGAGATGGCTGTTGAGGAGCATCCATGCCCAGGAAGAATTCCTCAAAAGTATACGTGTGGATACATCCAAGGCTGAGAAAGTTATCCAGCTACAAGGGACTGCAGGAACACCACTAGAGGAAGAGGAGATGACTCTATCTCAGGGACAACATTGGCAGCTGGTTAATTCTGGCAGAAGGAAGTGCTCCACCCCTGCTTCACAACCCTTCCACTGTAGTTATGGAGAACCATTATGCTGCCCTGACTACTAGAGAAGAGGAATCACCCCCTAAGTTGGAGGAAGAGACACTGTATAACCCCCAAGGCTGGAACATCTGTAGCCACCATTCCCAGGATAAAACATAGCGTAGTTATAGTTGGAGACTCTCTTCTGAGTGAGCTGGAGGCACCCATCTAATGCCCTGATGTGACATCCCAGGAGAGTGCTGCCTGCCAGGGACTTGTATCCAAGACTTATGGAGAGATTGTTGAGGATCATCTGGATCTTTTGGCTACTCCTTCATGCTATGGGGACACTAATGGTATGGCAAGGTATGCCTTAAGCTGGCAAAAGTGACTACAGGCCTCTGGGAATATTGGTGAGGGAGTTTGGAGTGCAGGTGTTGGTCTTTTTGACCCTTCCAGTCAAAGATAGGGGCCCAGGCAGAGACAGATACATCCTAGAGGTGAATGACTGACTGCAAATATGGTGTTGCCAGGAGGGCTTTGGCTTCCTGGGCCATGGGATGCTGTTCTAGGAAGAAGAACTGCTAAGCAGAGATGGAGTCCACCTATCAAGGAAGGGGAAGAAAAATTTTGGACACAGACCAGCTAACCTAGTGATGAGGGCTTTAAACTAGGATTGATGGGGACAGCTGATCAACACCCATGGGTAAATCATAAACATGGAGATGGGTCAGAAACTGGAGCTGTAGTAGCACAAAGAAAGAAGAAACAAGGCAGAACTAGGGAGCAAAAATAAGATCAGTATCTTAGTTGTTGGTATATTAATGCAAGAGGTATGGGGAGTTAGCAGGAAGAACTTGAAATGGTGGTAAATAAATACAACTATGACAGTTGTTATCACAGAGGCTTGGTGGAATCATACACATAACTGGAATATTGGTATAGACATACACTCAGATTGAAGTAGAGATGGGCATAGGAGACAGATATCTTGAGAGTCTTTGGGTAAGGATAAGGATAAAAGGGGTGAAAACAGGGGAGATAGAATTATATGGGCCTGCTGCAGACCACTGAACCAGGAAAAAGAGATGGATGAAGCTTTTTTTTTTTTTTTTTTACTACAGACAAATTTATTGAAATGCACACGACTTGTGGTGATGGGAGACTTCAACTATCCTTACCTCTGTTGGGAAAATAACACAGCAGGGCGCAGCTTATCCAACAAGTTCTTGAAATGTATTGGAGATTTTTTGTTTTGTTTTGTTTTGTTTGTGTGTGTTTTTAATTTCAGAAGGTGGAGAAAGCTACTGGGGGCGGGGGGAAAGGCTGTTCTAGATTTGATTATGACAAACAGGAAAGAACGGTTGAGAATTTATAAGTGGAAGCTTGTGTAAAAGTCGTCATGAAATTACAGAGTTCATGATTCTAAGGAAAGGTAGAAGGGAGAACACCAAAATAAAAACAATGGATTTCAAGGAGCAGACATGATCAAACTTAGTAAGTTGGTAGATCAGGTGCCTTGGAAAACGATTCTTAAGAGGAAAATCAACTGAAGACACTTGGCAGTTTTTCAAAGAGACATGATTCAGTGTGCAAGAGCAAATTATTCCACTTTGTAGGAAAGACGGGGGTATAGCTAGAGACCACCCTGGCTTAGCTGGGAGATCACGAGTGATCTAAAAATTCAAACAGGAATCCTATAAAAAGTTTTTGATACAGTATCTCACAGTATGCTTGTCAGCAAGTTAAAGAAGTATGGATTGGATAAAAGGACTGAAAGGTGGATAGAAAGCTGGTTAGATCTTCGGGCTCAATGGGTTGTGATCAGTGGCTCAACATCTGATTGGCAATTATTATCAAGCAGAGTCCTCCAACGATCAGTCCTGTGGATGGTTTTTAAGGACCTAGATGAGAAGATAGATTGCACCTTCAGCAAGTTCCTGGATGACACTAAGATAGAGAGAGAGGTAAATATGCTAGAGGGAAAGGATAGAGTGACCAAGACAAATTGGAAGATTGGGCCAAGAGAAATCTGATGAGCTTTAACAAGGATAAGTGCAGACTCCTGCTCTTAGGACGTAAGAATCCCAAACACTGCTACAAGCTAAGCAGCAGGTCTGCAGAAGAGGACCTTGGCATTACAATGGATGAGAAGCTGGACATGATTCAACAATATGCCCTTGTAGCCAAGAAGGCAAATAGCATATTGGGCTGTATTAATAGGAACATTACCGACAGATACAGAGAAGTGCGTATTCCCCTTTATTGAATACTAGTGTGGCCACGTCTGCAATATTGTGCCCAATTCTGGGGGCCCCTTCCCATTGCAAGAAGGATGTGGATGCTTTGGAGAAAGTCCAGGAAAGGGCAACATGGCTTGAGCACATGACTTATCAGGAGAGTCTCAGGGATTTAGGCTTGTTTTTTAAGGGATAAGGGGCTGGTGACAGAGGAGAGTTTAGCCAGCAGAGGCATGTCCACGTGGTCTTTGTACTGCCGGCAATCCCCTCTGCTGATAGTGAAATCTCATGCAGCAGTGCTAATTAGCCATGTGAGTTTGCAAACAGACCTTCATTTGCAGTTTCTAGAACCATCATTAGCATTAGTAGAGGGAGGGATTGCTCAATGGTTTGTGAGTTCAGCCCTTGAGGGGGCCATTTAGGGATCTGGAGCAAATAGATTAAAAGAGGGAGAAGGGAAAAAAAGGAGGGGGTGGTGCTTGATCCTTTTAGGAGGGCAGGGGGCTGAACTCAATGACCTCCTGTGGTCCCTTCTAGCTCTATGAAATAGCACTGCTGGCAGCAATGTTGTGCTAAAGGGCCATATAGACATGGCCAAAGGGTAACAAGGTAACAGTCTAGAAATAAGTTAGAAGCAAGAAGAAGACCAAGATCAGGGTAGACTCCTTAGTCAGTGAAAAGGAAAAAACCAATAAGGCCATATCTATATTAGCAAGTTCTTTCCAAAAGTGTTTTTCGAAAGCAAAATGAAAGAATGCAATGCTCTTTTCAAAAGCGCTCTTCCACTCCCATTTTAGGAAGAGTGCTTTCTTTCAAAAGCTACTTTTGAAAGAAAATGTGTGTAGATACTCCCCGGACCTTTTTGTGGAAAGAGCAGTCCTCATGGCACCTGATTTCTTGATCTCTGGCCCATTCTTTCAAAAGAGCAGGGGCTCTGTGGATGCTCTCTTTTGAAAGAGCAGATCACTCTTTTGATCCACTTTTTTGTATGTCTTTCAGAAGAGATCTCCCAGAAGGACTTCTTTGGGAAGATTGCTGTACTGTAGACGTAGCCTAATAGAAAATATGAAAATGGCAGGGGTGCTTAATGACTTCTTTGTTTTGGTTTTTACCAAGAAGATTGTTGGTGATTGGATACCTAGCATAGTGAATGCTGGAGAACATGAGATAGGTTCAGTAGTTAATAGGAAAAGAACAAGTTAAAATTACTTCCACGAGTTACATGTTTTCAAGTCACCAGGGCTTGAAGAATTGCATCCCACACTATGCACGGATCTGATTGAAGAGATATCTGAGCCACTACATATCATCTCTGAACAGTCATGGGAGATGGGAGATATTCCAGAAGACTGGAAAAGAGCAATCCTGGTGCCCACCTGTAACAAGGGAAACAAGGACAACCTTGGAAACTTAAAAGGCAGTCAGTTTAACCTCTGTGGCAGGAAAGATAATGGAGCAAATAATTAAGGAATCCACCTGCAAACATCTGGAGGTTAATAAGGCGGTAAGTAACAGTCAGCATGAATTTGTAAAGAACAAATCATGTGAAACCAATGTAGTAATAGTCTTTGATAGGGTAACAAGCCTTGTGGATAAGGGGAAAGTGGTAGATGTGGTATATCTGGAATTTAGTAAAGCATTTGATATAGTCACACATGACTTTGTTATAAATAAACCAGGAAAATGCAACAGAGATGGGGCTACTATAAGGTGAGTGCATAATTACTTGCATAACTATTCCCAGAGAGTAGTTATCAGTGGTTCATAGTCATCATGGGGTTCAACAAGGATCAGTTTGGGGAGTAACACTTACAAAGTTTGCAGATGACATCAAGCTGGGAGGGGTTTCAAGTACTTAGGAGGAAAGGATTATAATTCAAAAAGATCTGGACATACTGGAGCAATTATCTGAGATAAATAGGATAAAATTTAATAAGGACAAATGCAAAGTACTCCACTTTGGAAGGAACAATCAGTTTCACAAATACAGAAGGAGCACGGACTGTCTTGGAATGAGTACTGCAGAAGGAATTCAGGGGTTATAATGGACTACAAGCTAAATATGAGTAAGCAGTGTGACAGTGTTGTAAAAACCTCAATCATCATTCTGGGATGTGTTAACAGGAGAGCTGTAAGCAAGACAGGAGAAGTAGATCATCTCCTCTACTCTGCACTGATTAGGCTCAATTGAATGAACTGTGTTCAGTGCTGGGTACCACATTTCAGCAAAGATGTGGACACATTGGTCCAGAGAGCAGCAACAAAAATGATTAAAGGTCCAGGAAGCATGACTTATGGGGAAAGATTGAGAGAACAGGGTTTGTTTAGTCTGGAAAAGAGAAGATTTAGAGGGAACTTGCAAACAGCTTTCAAGTACCTAGAAAGGTGTTACAAGAAGGAGGTAGAAAAATTGTTGTTCTTAACCTCTGATGATATGACAAGAAATTAAGTTGCAGCAAGATAGGTTTAGGTTGGACATTAGGGCTGTGTCTACACTAGCCCCAAACTTCAAAATGGCCATGCAAATCGCCATTTCGAAGTTTACTAATGAAGCGCTGAAATGCATATTCAGTGCTTCATTAGCATGCGGGCGGCTGCAGCACTTCGAAATTGACGCGGCTCACCGCCGCACAGCTCCTCCCGACGGGGCTCCTTTTCGAAAGGACCCCGCCTACTTTGAAGTCCCCTTATTCCCATGAGCGGATAGGAATAAGGGGACTTCGAAGTAGGTGGGGTCCTTTTGAAAAGGAGCCCCATCGGGATGAGCCGCGCGGCGGCGAGCCACGTCAATTTCGAAGTGCCACAGCTGCCCATGTGCTAATGAAGCGCTGAATATGCATTTCAGCTCTTCATTAGTGAACTTCGAAATGGCCATTTGAATGGCCATTTCGAAGTTTGGGGCTAGTGTAGACGTAGCCTAGGGAAAGCTTCCTATCAGGGTGACTAATCACTGGAATAAATTATCTAGCGAGGTGATGGATTATTTAGCAAGGTAATCTCCATCATTAGAGATGTTAAGAGCAGTTAAGACAAACATCTGTGAAGGATGGTCAAAATGAGTGCAGGTAACTGGACCTGATGACCTCTTGAGGTTTCTTCCAGTTTTAGTGCAGTAGACCCCTAACTTACATGCTGGTCAGTTTCCCAGCTCCAGGGAGTGGCAGGGAGTCAGGAACCAGAGGGCAGCCTGGCTGCTAGCTCCCCTCCACTTGCAGAAGGCAGGAAACTGACCAGCACTGCTGCACCTGGCTCAGAGCTGCCCACCACTCATGTAGCAGGGAGCCAGATATAGCCAGGACCAGAGGGACCAGAAGGTGTCAGGGCCCTCCCCCACCAGGTCCCAACTTATGCAAAATTTGACTTATGTGTAGTTGCCCAGGAACGCAACCTTCATGTAAGTCAGAGGTCTACTGTATTTTGATTCTGTTATTCTTGGGCAGTTGCTAATGGGTTTTATCCCTTATAGCCTTTAACTCTAGGCCATATGTTCAGCCCAGCTCAGGAAGTTATAGCCAAAATCTGAACAACTGAAGGATGTTTCACACCCCATGTGAATTTATAGTTTCTTACTACAGTCCCCAAAAGATAGTCTTATCACAAAACTACTTTGCATTGCTTGCTAATGGGGGAGCATGGAAATAACTACATTCTCATCCTCAAAAGGGCTCCACGGGTCATGGAATAGAGATACTTACATAGTATAGACTTGGGTTATGTCTTTTAGTGGCTGGACCCAAAGATTTCAACAGCCTGCTACGTACAGTTGAGGCAGTTATTTCTTTAGGTAATGGTTTCCTGTGTGTGTGTGGACCTGGCACAATGGACTTTTGACTACTTCTTGTAGTGTGCAGTTCTCTGTGGATACACTTCAGTTCCTAGTGCTGAAAATCTAGTGCTTCTCAGACGTTAAATTCACATGACATATTAAGAATAAAATTAAATCAGGATTCATCTTTAGCAGGTTTGCTTTTGTGTTTGCTCAGGATTTGTTGTGGGTCTTTTTTTAGCCTTACTGGTATTACTTAGTGAAACCACTAATAATTATCTCAGATCTACTGTGTTTGACTCCCACTGATAGTGAAGGTCATTAGAACCCTATTATAATTACTATCCTCTTTATGTATATCTTGTTAAACACTTAAAAAATTAGGAATCCAGGGGATGCTGTTTTAAGAAAGTGTTTAAATTATCAAGATCTATTATTTGACATGTTAAGAATAAGTTCCCTTGACTTCGCTTAAAATTGTACAGAACCTAAAATGCATAATAATCAGTGTTCTGTGCTCTGATACTTTCTCAGCATTCATTTGCTTTATGAATGCAAATTTATCTTTGGAAATAATCCCTATAAAGGCTGTGTAGGAGACCTGGACATGACCAACAAAAGGCTACTTTACATTCAGCATTTATATCGGCATACCTGATAGGAGCTGCAAAATGTAGCACAGGAAGTGGGTGTTCCCAGCAAAGGCAATGTATACAACCAGTCACAAATAATAGAGAGAACTGGGACTGCCACTAAAAAGCCAGCAGGTACCACTTGGTCATTATAATTTTAACATATTCAACATACAGTAAAACACTCAGATCACCACTAGGGAGTAAAGACAGACTTTTTTAATTATAACCACTTTGATACTAAATAAACGGGATCCCAGCAAATTAGGTTTGTCAGAATCAGATTTTTTAAAATATAATTTTACCGGTGAATACACAAATTTATTTTTAAACATTTTTCTAGATTTAAGTTGATGAAAAGTTGCACAGTTGCATGAAATTATGGGTTGGGAGAGCCAACATCAGGTGTCAAAATATACAAATTAGATTTCCTGAATTCAAACTCTAAGTATTCAGATATTTTCCCTTATTTTCCTTATCTCTACATGTAGATTATCTTCTATGGAAATATTTTGTCTTCTGTTTGTGTGTACAGTAGTATCAATGTTTATTAACATTTACAATGCAAATATAATTTTCAAGCCTACTCATAACGGAATGGAAGTTTGATTACCACTTAGTTTTATGACTAAGGTAACTTGTGGCAGAGTTGAATAGTGACAGAGAGATAGCCATGTTAGTCTGTATTCTATCAAAACAAAAAAGCAGTCATGTAGCACTTTAAAGACTAACAAAATAGTTTATTAGGCGATGAGCTTTCGTGAGGCAGACCCACTTCTTCATATCAAAGCCATACCAGAACAGACTCAATAAATAAAGCATGGAGGTCCAAAAATTGTTATCAAGGTTGGCAAATCAGAAGATCAGAGAGATGGTGGTGTGTGTGTGTGCTGGGGGGAAGTTAAGAGTTAGATAAAACATGAAAGTATGTAAAAGAGTCCTTATAATGGGTCAGATAATTGCTGTCCCTGTTCAAAGCATGTGTTAATATGTCGAATTTGAACATGAATGTTAGTTCTGAGCATTCCCTCTGTAGGCGGCTGTTAAAGTCCCTTTTCAGTAGAACACAAACTCTCAAGTCTTTAAGAGAATGGCCCACTCCAGTAAAGTGTTGGCTGACAGGTTTGTATATTTGGAGATTTTTTATGTCAGCTCTATGTCCACTCATTCTTTGTTGAAGAGTGCTTGCAGTCTGTCCTATATACATGGTGTGTGGGCATTGTTGGTATGTGATGGCATATATGTTGTCAGTTGAGGAACAGGAAAATGTGCCTGTGATTCTGTAATTAATGTGGTCAGGTCCAGTGATGGCATCTTCAGAATAGATATGTGAACAAAGTTAGCAATGGGGCTTGTTGCAAGGAAAAGTTCCAGGATTAGTATTATTGTAGTATAGCCTGTGGTTGCTAGTGAAAATCCTCATAAGGTTGACAGATAGTCTATGGGAAAGAAAAGGCTTGTCACCTAGGGCCGTCTTGAGTGTGACATCATGATTTAGGATAGGTTGTAGGTCTTTAATGATGCGTTGCAATGGTTTGAGTTGGGGACTATAGATTATGACAAGTGGTGTTCTGTTATTGGGTTTTTTGGGTTTATCTAGGAGTAGTTGGTTTCTGGGTATTTGTCTGGACTGTCTGTCTGGATTTTTTACTTCTCCTGGTGGGTAAATCAGGTTTATGAATGTTTGGTAAAGATCTTGTAGTTTTCAGTCTCTGTCAGTAGGATCAGAACAGATGTGATTGTATCTCAAGGCTTGACTGTAAACAATGGATCGTGCCGTATGTGCAGGACGGAAGCTAGAAACGTTGAAACCTCTAATTTCCAGCAGATGACAATACTGAGCTATATTTCCTGTGCTCTGACATACAACACCAAATTATCAAAATAGTTGTTTATTGTTTACTTGTTCATTAATCTTTTTATTATATTTAAGATGTCAGTATACATCTGTTACGGATGTACTATTTCGTATTTTATAGTGTGGTGTCATGACTAGGCTGCCTGATACTGTTGTGCTTGCCTGTTTTCTTTCAAACAAGAATCACTGTTCAAACAACCAAAGTGAGCAGTAGCGAGATTGTTCTTGTAATTTTTTTTCTTACACAAAGATCTGAAATATTTTGACTGGCTGGCACCAGCAACTATAAATGAGAAAAATGTTTCTATGGTTTCACTACTATCTTGGTTGTGCTAAATTCACCCACCCATTCATACATATAAACACAATAAGGCATGTAGACTAGGAACTTTTAGAAATTTGAGACTGAAGGGCATCACTGTGATGCAATTAGAGGCATTCTGACATGAGCCAGTATCTGTTAGCAAGCAATAAGAACAGGAGAGTTATAGGCTATTTAGTGGAAAGTGCCAGAATCGTGGCTCTTTTCAATCAGTGTTGATACATTTCCAAGGATGCTTTGTTATTGAGCAATTCTTCGTGTACTAAAGCACTAAGGTCTTCAGATCATCTGGTTACATATATTTTATAATTTGTCAGGATTCCCAAAAAAAGAAAGGAAAGAGTTCTCTCCTTTGAAATACCGTAAAGTTGTTAGACTTAAAGCAGAAAAAGAAGTTTAAATTTAAGAGGAAAAGGAATATACTGTGATCAACAGTCTTTTCCAAGTAATGTGAAAGTGTGGAAGGATTGGCCAAGGATGCTCTTTTGGGAGCATGAATAGAAAGCAAATAATTGAGAGCAAGGCTAATGGCACATTGCATGTTAAAGAATTTTATTATGGTGGAGAGTTAAAAGGGCAGCTGCAAAGGGAAATGCTAATTATTGCCTTTATATGTATGAAAGACTAGAAATGGGTCTTTATCAAAACCTTGGATATGAACCCATGTAAATGTCACACATCATGTGGTCCATTTCCTGTTCCAAACTCTATCAGGGCTTCATCACTACACTAGGCCATTTCCTGTTAAGTCTGGCTCTATAATCCTGATACCTTTAGGAAAGTTTAGGCCTGGATTCCAAGCTTTGTGTTTCCAGTTTCTCATGATCAAACTTAGCTAGAAGAAACTATTAAGTACTATAGGTACCAGTACTTAAGAGAAAAATATTTTTTTTAAATCTGAGCAAAATCCAGCCATCATTTATTAAAGATGTCAAGAAATTCTTCCTGTTCCCCAGCCAAAGTATAAGTTAACTAGACTGAATAAATCTTTTTATATCTTCTCTTTTGAACATACAGATATAAAAGAATTAAAACAATCCAGTTTAACAATGTTACAATGATGATGTGGGCTTAAAGAAAGTCAAAACAAAAATATTTCTGATAGAAACTGGAACAAATTTGAAACATGATGCAAGCAGAAGTGCTCTAATCTTGCTCAAATTCCTGAGTCATGAAAGGTCAGATTAAACTGGTTTGGAATGCAATAAGCTGTGTTGGGTGAATATAAAAAAAAATCATTTTACATGGAAATGTCCATGGTTGGATATTTCTGTGGAACTCTCCCACGAGGACCACACTACAGTACAGGTTGGAACTCTTAAAATTGGCACTCTCCAGTCCAGCCCTCACCCACCAGGACCAGGGACCCCTCATATCCCTATTCCAGCAGGACCAGGGATGTCACTGGACCAGAGAGCCAGGCAGGAGGGTGCGGCCCATGTCTACTGGCACCCCTAGGGGGGCTGCAGCCAATGTCCCCCACAGCCCCACAGGGGGACAGCTGTGGGAGAGCCCGTGTCTCCAAAACAACCCCATGGGCGGCAGCCCCCTCGGGGCCAGGGCCAACTTCCTCCAGCAGCCCACAGGGCCAGGAGCAGCCACACAGGGCTGGAGGCAGCTTCACCCGGCAGCCCCACTGGGTCAGAGCCAACTTCCCCCAGCAGCCCCATGGGGCCGGAACCAGCTTCCCACAGCAGCCCTGCAGGGCCGGGGCAGATGCACAGGGCTGGAGCTGCATCCCCAGTGTGGGCTAGAGGCAGCTTCCCCTGGCAGCTCTTGGGTAGGGCAGCATGGGCAGAAGCCTGGCAGCAGTGCAGGCCCAGCCCAGTAGCAGGTAGGGGAGCAACCCAGTGGGAGGAGTGGTGGTGGCTTGGGAGCCAGGGGCTGGGAACTTTCCCTAGTCCAGCAAAGTCTCTTGTTTAGGACTGGTTAGGTCCCGACCATGCTGGACCAAAGAGCTGCAACCTCTATTCTGTCTGCTCAGAAGCATTGTGGTCTGGATAGACTATGGGAGTTGGAGTCAGGAAACCTGATTTCCATTACCAGCACACTCTGACTTTCTTCAGGCCATGTTAGTCTGTATCTGCAAAAAAACAAAGAAGTCCTGTGGCACCTTATGGACTAACAGATATATTGAAGCGTAAGCTCTCATGGGCCAAAGACCCACTTTTTCCCACAAATGTGTATGCTCCAATATATCTATTAATCTGTAAGTTGTGTGACAAAGTCCTGAGCAACTCCTTGTGGGTCCTGCTCTTTGTGGCAGTTAAAGAAATGCCTCAGAGGCTCACTGCATCCCTTTTGCTCTGCCTCCTAGTTTTCCCAGCGGTGGGGCACAGCCTGTTGAGCCATTCTCATCATCAGCAAAAAGTCATAAATGGAGGGAGATCCCACATGAGCCTTGGGTTGTCTCCTGCTCCTTCCAAGCTTTCCCAGAGAGTGTGGGGCAATCTGGGGGGAACCCAGTCCCCTCCCACTTGATCCAGGTTCCAGCCCAGGTAGCTGCTGCTGGAGAGGCTGTCTCCCTCAGCCTGAAGGGCAACAGCTTCCTCCCTGCACCATTTCCCCAGACAGTTCCCCCAGTACCCTCTCTTTAGTTGCTCCAGCAAGCCTTTTCTCTTGCAGGCTCTCCTTTCTGGTCCATTCCCTTTTTCCTTCCCTCCCCAATGCCTTTCTTGCCTGAGGGGAAGCCTTTTAAAAGGGTTCCATAGGCCTTAATTGGCTACAGGTGCTTGATTAGCCCCAGATGGTGAATTAGCCAGCTGCTGCAGGCTAATCCTTGATGAGACTCAGTCCTTGGGAGACATAAAGGCACAGACCCAACTGTCCACAAACTTGCCTTCCACAAGGCTATTATAGTCTGCTGTGGTCTATCACAGGTGCCATGGGAATTCTCATTGTTTTTGAAGTATTTATTGAACGTGTTTGTCTTTTCTGCATAATTATTGATACTTCTACCATATCCAGCTAACAATAGACTGTTACTAGTGTTAGAATTCTTTTGTTCCTAACAAACTCCTAATTATGCTCCAATATATATGTTAGTCTGTAAGGTGCCACAGGACTTCTCAGACTTTGTGCACCTTGATCGAGTCACAAGCTGTCTTCTTTTCAACTTTTCCATATGTGAATAATTGTAATTAATTTATATTACGTACGTTGAGAGAGGTGGATGAGAATTTTTTAGAAGTACTATTTTTTATTAGCAGGAACTGATATGTTTATTGTAGATTTCAATATCTTATCAGGTAGAAAAAAGAACAGTTGAGTAGTCTAAAGAGACAAGTGTTATGGAGAATGATCACTAACTGAACCACAGCTGGCTGTCAAGAAGCTTGAAAGCCACAGGTGTCGCATGAGAATGTACAGCCTCGCTGCTTAACGGGAAGCCACCACACAATGTATGCAGCAAATGCATTCTTGTCTCTGTCCGTTTTAGCAGAGATCATGATGTATGAATAGGAAAAGTTTTCTCTCAAATTCTGGCTCTGGCAGCCAATGTTTATATTGTTTTCCCTCACTAAGATTAATTAAACAACCAGTCTACAAAGATCAGATTTATGTGGCCGTTACTGAGTTGCACCAGTTCCTGTGAAATAGGAGGTTAAACCAGACCAAATATGATTTTGTAAATAGAGCCCATTCCAGTTCTATTGTATAAACAGGGCTTAATAGCACAGATTCACACACTTGCGTACTGTGATTGACCTATACCACTCTACACCAAATAAGGACATGAAGTGAAGATCATTCTGCTTTTCAGGCATTTAATGAGATCAGCAAGTGTGTGGGTGAGGTTGTGACAGGTTCAGTCACAGACATGCCCTTGATATGGTCACTTGGTTTGCTGAAAATATCCCTGAGCCCACCTACCTGAGGATGGGGACAGCACGCAAAGTTCCCCACCCCTATCTCCCTGTCCCCGTTCAACTGGCATGCAGCGCAGAGGCACATGAAGGGAGCCTCCAGCCATTTTGGGGCTGCAGCAGGCAGGTAGGCTGCCTTAGGGTCCTGGTGAGCTGCTGACCAGGAGCTACCTAGGTAAGTGCCTACTGGCTACATCCTGTCTCTGACATCTCATCCCCTCCTTCCCCCACAACTCCCTGTCCCAGGTCACTACCCAAACCCTATGCACTCCTTTCCCCTCTGCTGTATGTTGCAACTCCCTTGCAGACCTTGCACTCCTACCTACACATTTCTCCTAAGCCAGAATCCTCTTCTGCACCCATGCCCCCTCCTGGACTGTGCACCCCAATCCCCTGACTCAGGTCCCCACTTAAACCCCCGAACCCTCCTCCTCCAAGTCACAATTCCCTCTTAGACCCTGTACCCCTTCCTACACCTGTCCCACAGGCCAGAATCCTCTCCTTCACCCATACCCTCTCCCTGACAATACAGGCCAATCCCCTGTCCCAGGTCATACACGCCTCCTTCACTCATACTCTCTTTCAAACCTCGCACCCTCTCCTGCATACCAGTCTGCTATGCTGAGCTCCCTTCTGCACCCAACCTCTGTCCCAGACCCTTCTCCCCTTCCATAGGAAAGTGCGCATCTCTTGACCACTTACCAAAATCTTGGAGTGCCCCACACATCAAAAATTACTGCTCACCCCTACACCTTTCATAAAGTTTATACAAAGTGAAATAATGATTTGTTCTCCTTCTTTATCAATGGAGGAAGGAGAAATACACTGATGTTTATTCTTAGAATAGATTCATAGATTCCTAGGGCTGGAAGGGACCTCAGAAGGTAATCAAGTTCGGCCCCCTGCCCAAAGCAAGATCAACCCAAAATAAATCATCGTAGATAGGACTTTGTCAAGCTGGGATTTAAAAACCTCTAGGGATGGCAATTCCACCATCTCTCTAGGTAACCTATTCCAGTGCTTCACCACTCTCCTGGTAAAACAGTTTTTCCTAATATCCAACCTATACCTCCTGCTCTGTAACTTGAGACCATTGCTCCTTGTTCTGCTATCCATCATTACAGAGAACAGCCTCTTTCCATCCTTTTTAGGGCCTCCCTTCAGAAAGTTGAAGGCTGCTATCAAATCACCCTTCACTCTTCTCTTCTGTAAACTAAATCCACTCAAGTCCCTCAGCCTCTCCTCATAGGTTATGTGCCTCAGCCCTGCAGTCATTTTTATTGCCATCCCCTGGACCTTCTTCAATGCATCCGCATCCTTTCTATACTGGGAGGGCCCAGAACAGGACACAATACTCCAGATAAGGCCTCACCAGAGCTGAATAAAAATAAATAATATCTTATTTAGATCTGCTGGAAATGCTCTTCCTAATGCACCCCAATATCCTATTTGGCTTCTTGGCTACAAGAGCACACTGTTAACTCGTATCCAGCTTCTCATTCACTGTAATCCCCAGGTCCTTTTCTGTTGTACTGCTACTTAGCCAGTCAGTCCCCAGCCTGTAACAATGCTTGGGATTCTTCCATCCCAAGTGAAGGACTTTATACTTGTCCTTGTTGAACCTCATCAGATTTCTTTTTGCCCAATCTTCCAAATTGTTTAGGTCACTTTTGACTTTTCCCTACCTTCCAACATATTTACCTGTCCTCCTAGCTTAGTGTCATCTGCAAAGCTGTTGAGTATGCAATCCATTCCCTCATTGAGGTCATTAATAAAGATGTTGAACAATACGTGCCCTAGAACCAATCCTTGGGGCGCTCCACTTGAAACTGACTGCCAGTGAGACATAGATGTTACCTGTTGGGCCCAATCACCTAGCCAGTTTTCTATCCCCATTACAGTCCATTTATCCAGTCCATACTTCCTCAATTTGCAGGCATGAATATTGTGAGAGATTGTATGAAAAGCTTTTCTAAGGTCAAAGTATATCACATCCATTGTCTTTCCCATATCCACAGAGCCAGTTACCTCATCATAGGAGCTAATCAGGTGAACTCATGTTAACTATTCCTTTTCCCTCTTCCAAGTGCTTCTATGTTGTCCCTCCAGATAATAATTATAGGTTGTACCTTTCTAATCTGGCACCCTCCAGTCCTCACCGGTGCCAGACAAGAGAATTTGCCAGACCATGGGAGGTCAATGTTGTATAGCAGTATTATCAACACTTTAACTGCTTACTGGACTCTTAGAAGACATTTAGGGGTAAATTACAGCTAAATAACAACACAAAACACTGAGATCCAAGACTGGTGCCTGGAAGCAAACTTTATGGGAATATGGAAAATTTGTCCACACCCATAATTAGTCATCCAGCCAACTAAAATCATTCTGCATTATGCATGCTGCAGGACACAAGAGTTCCTGATTACAGAGGCTCAACCTGTATTTATAATGGGTTTAATAAAGAACAAAAGTGAGTTTATTAAGTATAAAAAAGATTTAAGTGGTTGCAAGTGATAACAGACAGATCAAAGTAAGTTACTAAGTTAAATAAAACAAAACACACCAGCTAAGCTTAAAACTCTAAGGAATTTGTTACATGCAATTTCTTACCCTAACAACAGTTCTAAACATCTTTTCTCACAAGCCAGGAAACCTCCTAGTTTGGGCATGATCCTTCCCCCTGTTCAATTTTTGATGATTCCAGCAGTTATCTCGGTGGTAAGCAAGGGTGTCTTGGTGTCCAGCAACTGCCCCATTGTTTGGCTTCCAGTCTATGAATATATTTTACCCAAGATAGGATCTTTTGTGTTCTTCTTTGAGTGATTATGTGCATTCCAATAGGTGTGCATGCATGCTGTGTAAATTATTGTTGGATGGTTTTTCTAGCGGTACCTATTGGGTCAGCTATGGAGACCCATGGAGTGGCGTCTTCGTGATACATAGGTCTCAGCTGACCCCCATCCCTTCAGTTCCTTCTTACCATAAGTTACAGGCATTGGAGCATATGTTCTCTTGCTCAGTAAGATAGACCTAGCTCTTTGTCATTTTGTACACAGTTCTTTTTAGCATCAGTTCCTTCAAAGTGAGTTAGTCTTCATAGATAAAAAATTTTCTTTGGAAGGTTTCCCCTTTCTTTTCCTTTTCTCTGTTTTTTCCCTGGTGCATGCAGGGACTCCAGGGGTTTCAGCACTCCCACACCTGGGGCAAACCTACCCAAAGTGGACCTGTATGCTGCTTACCTTCTCCAGTAAGTGCAGCATCTGGAGGAGTTTCAAACCTGGGACCAACAGAGAAAGGGACCAACATTTGAATCTCCTGTTTATGGATTCAGCATTCAGACTTTTTGCTGCAGGAGCCAGCCCTGACCTCTTTGGTACACAGTGCACTGGCTTCCATTCAAGCCTTGTCAGCATTGAGAAGCATTCACTAAGCCAGGGGGAGAGGTAGATATGTTGGAGGGTAGAGATAGGATCCGAAGTGACCTGGATAAATTGGAGGATCGGGCTAAAAGAAATCTGATGAGGTTCAACAAGGAGAAGTGTAGAGTCCTGCACTTTGGATGGAAGAATCCCAAGCATTGTTATAGGCTGGTAACTGACTGGCTAAGCAGCAGTACAGCAGAAAGGGACCTAGGGATTATGGTGGCTGAAAGGCTCAATATGAGCAAACAAAACAAAAAAGCAGTAAAGTAGTACTTTAGAGACTAACAAAGTAATTTATTAGGTGAGCTTTCGTGGGACAGACCCACTTCTTCAGACCATAGTCATACCAGAACAGAGTCAATATTGAGTCTGTTCTGGTATGGCTACGGTCTGAAGAAGTGGGTCTGTCCCACGAAAGCTCACCTAATAAATTACTTTGTTAGTCTTTAAAGTACTACTTTACTGCTTTTTTGTTTTGATACTATATAGACTAAGACAGCTTTCTCTCTGTTACTATGAGTAAACAGTGTGCCCTTGTAGCCAAGAAGGCTAATGGCATACTGGGGTGCATTAGGAGGAGCATTTCCAGCAAATCTAAAGAGAAACTGTTCTCTGTGGTGACAGATGGCAGAACAAGGAGCAATGGTCTGAAGTTGCAGGAGAGGAGTAGGTTAGATATTAGGAAAAACTACTTTACCAGGAGGGTGGTGAAGCACTGAAATGGATTGCCTAGAGAAGTGGTGGAATCTCCATCCCTAGAGGTTTTTAAGTCCCCGCTTGACAAAGTCCTGGCTGGGATGACTTGGTTGGGGTTGATCCTCCTTGAAGCAGGGGGCTGGATTCGTTAACCTCCTGAGGTCCCTCCCAGTCCTATAGTTCTATGAGAAAGGAGGGACACAATGAGCACTGGCACTTCTCCTTGGTGCACAGGGACACCTCTTTGGTGCAGCACCATTCATAATCCTCAGTGCTACGCAAGAAGAATAAGTCACACCAAGGAGACCAGCAGCCACCCCAGAACAGTGTCCCATGTTGGGACACTACAAGGAAAGCGCTGCAGTCCTGGCACCATCAGCTACAGCCCTGAGAGTGGGATCTGTGAGTCCGGGCTCCAAGGACTCACCTGTATGTCAAGTGCTGGTGGTGGACTTAGATTTTTCCCTCCACCCCAGACACTTTTGAAGCAGTCAGGGACATGATCACTATGATGGTGTATTTGCTGGCCACCAGCCACACTGCCATGTCATGTGCTGCAGAGGCACCGACACAGGCACTGATGACAGCCTTCTCTGAAGTACCAGCCTCAGAACAGGCATCTTCAGCAACATCAACATTGTCAGCATTGGCACCTGAATTAATGTCTGCACTGACTCCTGCGACAGAGATGTAAACCTGCCCCATTGCCCCAGCACTTATAACTGGCACAACTGAGAACTGTCCCACCTTTCTCAGGGTTTGAATACACTTCAAAGTCTGAAGCAGAATCATCAGTATCACTTGGTGTCTGGGACCAGCCTCGATCATGGCACCACTCATGACACTGACAGTATGAACTTTCCCGCTCTCCCAATACAACAGATGTCCTGGCCCCCACAATGGCAGGCTCTAGTGCAATGGTCCTTCTGGACACCTTGAGCCTACCATCAGGGTTGAGGCCTGATGTCAAATGTGGCATCAATGATCTCCTCCACATTGGTTGCCCTGGACCACCAAAAGAGGCCCAAAATTGATGTAGTGCAGCCATTGATAGAGCACCCAGCTGCACCTGTGGCAACAGCTCCCTTGCCACTGGTGACTCGCTGGGCTAGTGTCTCCAAGGACACTAAGGAACCTGAGGGTCAGGAAGACCTGGTTCCCAGAGACTCTTCCTTGCTGAATAAGGCAGTACCTGGCACTTCTTCATCTCTGCCCAACCTGCATGCTAAGGTGCATCCAGGACCTCATGAGATAGATGGCCCACAGTCTCAATGTGCTCATGGAAGAGTTGGATCCTATGAGGGACATCCTGTCCCCAGAAGGTCCATCCAGAGTAGTGTTGCTATGTATTAAGATGATTCAGTCTTCTCCAAAAGTACTGTGGCAGATTCCGGCTACAATATCTCAAATGGCAAGAGGGATAGAGAGGTAATATTTCATCCTGCTGCAGAAGTATGAGCATTTATTTACACACACACACACACACACACGCCAGGTCTCTTGCAGTTGGAAAGGCAGGGACAGGCAGGACCAGCCTTGAAAAATAAGGAGTCTAAGAAGCTGGATCTCTTCAGCCTTAAGGTTCGCTCAACTGGAGGGCGCTGTGTATCGAATCAACAGTCAGTATTGAGTCAGTATGGCTGCATCTACACTACAGCTATCTTTCAAAACAGTGCATTTTGTTTGTGGATGCTCCATGTGTTCTGTTGAAAAAGGGCCAGATTTTCTGAAAGAAGTTGCTGGTCTAGATGTGGCCAAAGTGTATAACTTCTAGAACACACTGTTGGAACTCCAAGAGCTCCTGCCTGTGGACTCTCATCAAGAGTTTGCTCTGGTCCCGGAAGAGGGCAGAATAGTGACTTGTATCTTTTTGTACAGTATTGTAGTCAACTGATTAAGCAACAAGAACCATGGCCACAGCTATCACTATGCAGCATAGCACCTAGCTTCAGGTTACTGGGCTTCCCCCTAGAAGTCCAGAACATGAGTCAAGACTTTTCTTTTGATTGTGTGTGACGTTCTTGTAGAAGGTGGACGCCAGACTGCACAGTTTGAAAGTCTCCCTGGTAGCTCTCAAGGCATTCAATATTCATACGCCTATGATTCAGAGGAAACCCTTTAAGCCACAACCTCTGCACATTTCTTCCCTGATCCCCATAAGCAGCACTGTATTCACAGGTGGGGCAGAAACAACCAGCAACTGTAGCCCTCACATTCTTCAAAACAGCCCCCAGGTCCTAAGGTGAACTTTCGAATATGCATCCCAGGATGGAGCACAAGCCCAAATCCTGCATATTTGCCCCCTTTTTGGGACTGTCTATCCCACTTCTACTATGCCTGGTCCCACATTGTCACAGATCAATGGGTTCTGGTGTGGCAGAGATGGAATAGTCTAGACAATTCTCTGCCGTCTCACCCTAACCCCTTCTTCAGGGATGCTTCTCATGAACAGCTCCTCATTCAGGAGGTACAATCACTGCTCACACTGGACGTGATAGATGAGGTTCCTCAGGAGTCCAGGGGCAGCGGTTTCTATTCCCAATACTTCATTATCCCCAAATCCTACAAAACCTCAGTGTGTTCAGAAGAAGGTTCAAGTTTTGTATGGTCTCCCTGGCCACCATCTACCCTGTCCTTTTACTATTTGAAAAGTGTCGCCTGAATGCCCCTATATAGCCATCTGTTTTCCTGCTTATAATCCAGTCCATATCCAAAATTGGGTTCCAGCATCAGGTGATTTGGTCATATGTCTTGGGAGAAGCAACCATAGTCCTGGCTTACAGAAAGAAAAAAACTATTCAAAACTAAACCAACAGGAAGTCCTGTGGCACCTTATAGACTAGCAGATATTTTGAAGGATAAGATTTTGTTTGACAAAGCAGGTCTTATCCCACAAAACTTATGCTCCGAAATATCTATTAGTCTATAAGGTGCAACAGGACTTCTTGTTGTTTTTGAAGATACAGACTAACTCCGCTACCTCTCTGATATTATTCAAAGCTAATTGTTTTAAGTATGGGGCCAATAAGTTCCTTGAATATTACAAATGGCCTTCACTATATATCTAGATGTGCTAAATAGATTTGTAGTTCATATTTCTAACTTCCAATACAGGAACGATATAGGCACACAAATAGAATCATAGAGTCATACACATTCAGAGGATTACAAGCTCTCCAGTGAGAGGTTACTGCCACATTTCACTTAAAGACTAACAGAAAAGTTTAGAGCATGAGCTTTCGTGAGTTAACTCACTTCTTCAGATGCCCTGAAAACTTAACTCACGAAAGCTCATGCTCTAAACTTTTCTGTTAGTCTATAAGGTGCCCCAGGACCCTTCGTTGCCGCTACAGATCCAGACTAACACGGCTACCCCTCTGATATTTCACTTAAAGAGTATCTGAGTTAGGTATCTTCGTATTCAAAAACATAATTCCATAAAAATATGAAGGTGCAACATCACAGAGGTTTTTCCAAGTCCTGCTCAATAAAAAGTCCTCTTGAAACACACTAGTTGTATGCCTGCTATTTTCTATGCTTTGCAGAAAAAATGTTACGGAGTCTTACTTCTATCATTTGCCAGTTCAGAAGACTGTGTGAACTTTCTCAAGGTGTATTTCAGTGCACTGTGTAATGGGGTCGACTTAGCCCCAGTGCCCTCTACAGGATGTCGGTGGTCTTGCCACACCCATCCCAGCAAAAGGAGCAGACAAGAGGTCTTCCAAGGAAGAAAGATCAGCTGTCTCTGTTGCTGCCAATCAGGGCCCAGCAGACCAATGTAAAAGAAACTACTGGGCTAGGACCAGGCAGTTCCCTTCAGGAGCTTCACCTAGACAGATCCCTATGCTGCCAGGGACACCAGCAGCACTTAGACAGCTCTGAGTGTGAGCTGAGCTTAGACCTGAGTAAGGCCCAGGCCCTGTGGCCAGAGACTGGCCACGTACCTGCTAGAGGAACTGATAGCACCCTGGGTAGGGCGAGTCAGATCCCACCCTTAGAAACTGGAAGACAACAGACATGACCGTAAGCAGTACCCTTGGCAACAGAGGGGCTCTCAAAAGCTGGTGGACCCTATTCCACTGGTAGCAGGAGTAAGGTATCAAGCCACTCTTGTATCCAAGGTGTAATACAGGAGCTGGTGAGACTGCTGGCCCAGCAGCAGCATAACACCACAGAGGCACAAAGGACCCTGCAGAAAGAGACTCAGTGAGCGGCCCTCCAGCAACAAAATATACTCCTGGAGATGCTCCAGCTCCACAACAGAGGCAACAACAAGAGCTCCAGTTCCAGAAGGCACTACTTGAATGACTTGTGACCCCAGTTCTTGCTAATCTGGTAAACTCAGGACCTAGGATACCGCTCACCAAGCTCAGACCACATGATATTCCAGAAGCCTACCTTATAACCTTTGAATGCATAGCCATAGCTGCTGGCTAGGACCTAACCAGCTGGGCCTCTTGCTTGGCTCCATTCCTCTCTGGAGAAGCTCGGGCAGCTTATCAAGCGCTGGATGAGGGGGCTGTGGCTGACTATGGGACTGTGAAAGCAGCCATACTGGATTGCCTCGGATTATGTCCAGAGACATATGGACACCATTTCTACACTGAGCCTTTTCCTGCTGGTGCCCAGCCCCAAGAGTTGGCATAACACCTAAAGGTTCAGGGTGGACTCCCCTGATACCCTTGCCATTTGTACGTACATGCTTTAAGAGGACAGGCATTGATTGTGTGGCTCCTCTGGAAAAAAATACCTAGGTCCACCAGCACATATTGGTTATTGTAGATGATGCCACGCACTACCCAGAAGCAATCTCCTTGCGCTCAGTAAGGGCACAAACTGTAGCCACCGAGCTGGTACACTTCTTCTCTCAGGTTGGCCTCCATACAGAAATATTGACAGACCAGGGGACAAATTTTATGTCATGACTGCTAAAAGAGGTTCAGACCCTCCTTCAAGTAAAACCTCTTCGGACCTTGGTTTACCATCCTCAAATGGATGGCCTGGTGGGGATGTTTAATAGGACGCTAAAGAATATGTTAAGAAAATTTGTGAATATGGATTCTCATAATTCAGACCAGCTGCTGCCTTACCTGTTGTTTCTGGTGCAGGAGATACCCCAGGCCTCAACAGTCTTTTCACCCTTTGAGTTGTTATATGGCCAACAGTCCCAAGGGATACTGGACCTGCTGAAGAAAACCTGGGAAGAGCAAGCCTCCCCATCTCCAAACATAATCCAGTATGTAATACAGATATGTGAACAACTGAGCCAGGTGGCCAGGTTTGCCTGAGAAAACTTGGAGAAAGCCCAGCATACCCAGGCCTACCATTATAATAAAGAAGCATGGCAAAGGGTCTATCAGCCAGGAGGCCGAGTCTTGCTGCTGTTACCCAGCTCCGAGAGTAAACTCTTGGCCACATAGCATGGCCCCTGTCAAGTTACATGACAGGTGGGAAAGGTGGACTATGAAATCTGTTGTTCTGATAAGAAAAAGGAGAAACAAATCTTTCATGACAATGTGCTAAAGCCCTGGAAAGTGCAAGAGGCTCTGTTCATAGAGCCCCAGGAAGTACCAGAGGTCTTAGGCCCCGAACTGCAACCTCCAGCAGTACCAGTGGATGTACCAGTTGCTGACTGTTTATCTCCACGATTGCAGTGGCAAGCCAGGAACCTGCTGGAGCATTTCAGTGAGCTCTTCCTCATGACCAGGCCGAACCTACCTGGTGGCAAACCACATCTGAACCTCCCCAACAGATAAGCCACAAGACATACGGGGCCCCGAAAAACTCCGAGAGGCTCTAGAACAAGAGGTTTGTGACATGTTAGACTTGGGGTTATTTAACAGTCTGAAAGCCCTTGGTGCAGTCCAGTAGTCCTGGTCCCTAAAGCCAATGACCCCTTTCCAAGTACCAAAGCAAAGAGATGACCATTCAAGCATAGGTCAGTGGTTCTCATCCAGGGGTACAGGGCGCACCAAAGGGCCACAAGCAGGTCTCAGGGGTTCTGCTAAAATCGACAAGAGAGCAAGACTATTGTTAGACTCACTAGGACCTGGGGCTGAAGCTGAAGCCAAAGCCCCACTGCCCTGGGGTGAAACAACTGAGCTTTGCCTGTGTTGTGTGCAGCCTGGGGCAGTTGATCTGTTTGCTGCCCCTTAAATGCTAGTCCTGGCTTTTACCATACTGAATATTCAGAAAAAGAGTTGTGAAACAGGCGGGCCTTGGAGTTTTAATAGCATGTTGCAGGCAAACTTAGAACAACAACTAGAACAGCAACAAAAAGGGGTTGAGAACCTCTGGCTTAGCCTATAGCATGCCCTCTCTCTTTCATACTTGATACCTATTTTAGACAACGTGGCTTAATGCTGTAGAAATTCTAGATTTTATAACTGAAACAAATTATAAAATGTAACAGAGAGAAAGCCGTGCTAGTCTATATACTATCAAAACAAAAAAGCAGTCAAGTAGCACTTTAAAGACTGACAAAATAATTTATTAGGTGAGCTTTCGTGGGACAGACCCACTTCTTCTGACCATAGCCAGACCAGAACAGACTCAATGTTTAAGGCACAGAGAACCAAAAACGGTAATCAAGGTGGACAAATCAGAAAAAAAATTATCAAGGTGAACAAATAAGAGAGTAGAGGAGCAGAAGGACGGGGGGAAGTCAGGAATTAGATTAAGCCAAGTATGCAGGCGAGCCCATATAGTGACCCAGAAAATTCCAGTCTCGGTTCAAACCCCGTGTTAATGTGTCGAATTTGAATATGAAAGAGAGTTCAACAGCCTCTCTTTGAAGAGTGTTGTGAAAATTCTTCTTCAGTAACACGCAAGCTCTTAAGTCATTAACAAAATGGCCCACTCCATTACCAGGTTATTCACAGAATCACAGGCACATTCTCATGTTCCTCAACTAACATCATATATGCCATCATGTGCCAACAATGCCCAGATGCTTTGTATATTGGACAGACTTCAAACTCTCTTAGACAAAGAGTTAATGGGCACAAAACAGACATAAAAACACTCCTGATCCACAAACCTGTTAGTCGGCATTTTAATAGAGTGGGCCATTCTGTTAATGACTTAAGAGTTTGCATATTACTGAAGAAAAATTTTCACAACAATCTTCAAAGAGAGGCTGCTGAACTCTCTTTCATATTCAAATTCGACACATTAACACGTGGTATGAACCGAGATTGGAATTTTCTGGGTCACTATAGGGGCTCGTTTGCATATTTGGCTTAATCTAATTCTTGACTCCGCCCCCCTTCTGCCCCTCCACTCTCTGATTTGCTCACCTTGATACTTTTTTTTCTGATTTGTCCATCTTGATTATTGTTTTTGATTCTATGTGCCTTAAATATTGAGTCTGTTCTGGTATGACTATGGTCTGAAGAAGTGGGTCTGTCCCACAAAAGCTCACCTAATAAATTATCTTGTTAGTCTTTACAGTGCTACATGACTGCTTTTTTGTTTTAAATTATAAAAGGGAATTTTATTCCAGAAGTTTATATACACTTATCACTCCACACTCTTATTAGCCTTTGTGGGTATCATGAGTCATCAGTGTGCTGTCATGAAAGATATCTTGCTCAGTCTAGTGATGATAATCATTCAGTTGCATGTACCTTGTATTGGTTCTGAGCAGATAGTCACAGACTCTCAGAGAGCCACTAAACACCACAAAATCAGACATAGATGGAAGGCGCCAACCAGGTTTATTGTGAACAAAGCACAATTATAACTTCCCTGGAGCCAGTGCCTACAGTTAGACTAACAGTGTGTACCTGTGACAAAAGACACCTCAATCAGTAGCATGGGATTTGCCACTGCTTTGCAGGCTGGACAAAGAGTTAAGGTAAGATATTCCAACATTTATAGACTGAGACAAACAATCTGTAATACACTTCTGTGTATCATCTTGGCTACGTCTACACGTGCACCCAACTTCGAAATAGCTTATTTCGATGTTGCGACATCGAAATAGGCTATTTCGATGAATAACGTCTACACGTCCTCCAGGGCTGGCAACGTCGATGTTCAACTTCGACGTTGCTCAGCCCAACATCGAAATAGGCACAGCGAGGGAACGTCTACACGCCAAAGTAGCACACATCGAAATAAGGGAGCCAGGCACAGCTGCAGACAGGGTCACGGGGCGGACTCAACAGCAAGTCGCTCCCTTAAAGGGCCCCTCCCAGACACACTTTCATTAAACAGTGCAAGATACACAGAGCCAACAACTAGTTGCAGACCCTGTATATGCAGCACGGACCCCCAGCTGCAGCAGCAGCAGCCAGAAGCCCTGGGCTAAGGGCTGCTGCCCACGGTGACCACAGAGCCCCGCAAGGGCTGGAGAGAGAGTATCTCTCAACCCCCCAGCTGATGGCCGCCATGGAGGACCCCGCTATTTCGATGTTGCGGGACGCGGATCGTCTACACGTCCCTACTTCGATGTTGAACGTCGAAGTAGGGCGCTATTCCCATCCCCTCATGGGGTTAGCGACTTCGACGTCTCGCCACCTAACGTCGATTTCAACTTCGAAATAGCGCCCGACGCGTGTAGACGTGACGGGCGCTATTTCGAAGTTAGTGCCGCTACTTCGAAGTAGCGTGCACGTGTAGACGCAGCTCTTATGTGTTTATGACATGTTTGTTACTTCCCCTTCTACTTTCCTTCTGATACATCAGACAAAGCATTCCTGTACACATAACCTGGCATTGTTCTTTCACTCCTGATGTTTCATACCAAATACCACTATTTGTTACTTTTGTCAAACTTTTTTATGATGTACTAGGGTGGGGTGTCCTTGTATTGTCCTGATGGAACATATTTATTTACATGCTCCATATGTTTTAGCAGTGCTAGAAGTACTGAGGCCAATTTCATGGCCTGGACACTGAGTTGCAGGAAAATATCTGCTTATGTCAGGGCCTGCCTGTTATTCATAGTATAACTCTTGGTCATTTGGTTCAGGCTTCAGGCCTTACACCAGGCTCATGTTTAGGCTCCCTCTCCTACAGCCATGACAAAGACACTGATTTGAATTTGTTTAGCCTAAGGTGCATAATATAAAATTATTTTATCCACACCTACTCTCTTATTTCATGCTCCTTTATCATGGCTGTCCTAATTACCTTGATTTTCCTGTCTTTTCTGCTCTCCACCTATTGATTGATCAGTAACTGTTGCTATCCTAAAGCAGATTTTAGAGCACAGCATAACTATAGTTTCTTTTTGGTTTGGTAAACAAACACTAATTGTTCTGAGTCCTGGATCATAAGGTATCTTTGCCTTCAAACCTATGTTGCATAAATCTTTTCTTGTTCATCAAAGGACTTTTATGTCACTCCAATATTGATTAACTACAGCAGAAAGATGCTAAATATAATACTGTTTTAAACAATCTACAGATAGCTGGGAAATGGAATTTGATAAGATTAAGATGTGTTTGATTTAAATAACAATGCAGCATTAAGGAGCAAGAAATTATGTTTAAAAAAAATACCCTGCTAATCCCATACTGAAGTTAAGACTTTGCAGCAGCAGAGAATTCAATGTTACAATTTTCATGGCAACCTTAAATTCATTTGCATTGAATGAGTCAGAATCAGATAGAGAAGTGAATGGAGTTACTGAAGATTATGTCAAATAATTTGAAGAAGACATTACACGGTGTTTGGCAGACAGGCATATTGCCATTTAAAATGATATGACAGGAACCATAAGAAAAATAGCTATTGACTTGGAAGAAAAACTGGTGTGAGTGAGGGAAAAGATGTCTCAGATCCTGAATAAGCATTAAATATATATTTACTCTTTTGTCTTTACAGGACTTTCATCTGCCCTATCGTGAGATTCATTATGGTACCTTGCAGTGAGCAATGACTTCCTCTGAAGAATATCGGTGCCAGAAAGACAGAGAGACAGTGGTCTTGTTTCCCTCTGACTTGACAGAGTGAAATGGTGCTTTTAAAAAGATAAGTGTTTACTACACTTGGAAAGCCAAACTGTGGCTGGACGATTTTTCCAGGACCTCCACCTCAGTGTTCTGATGGATGGTTGACGGTGACATCATGTAGTAGTCCCTGAAGTGTAGTCATAACTGAGTTGCAATGGTTTTATACACTTCCCCATTTCCCAACAGCTTTCTGTCAGTTCTGCATTCCTTTTCCTGGGGGCTGATTTTCCCATGTTATTGGTTTGCAGACAGGCTTGTAGCCTCTTTTGTTCCTACCACCTATGAGAAACGTCAAAGGGCAGATGATCCATGCTACTTTCAAGCACTCTGCATCATTATTACTACTCCCATCTACTTGGCACTGCTGGTGGCATCTCTTCCTTTTGCCCTGATTGGCTTCTTGTTATGGTCACCTCTCCAGTCAGCTAGAAGACCATATATCTACTCTAGGCTAAAAGACCGGAACCAGGCCAATGGAGCTACACTACTGACTGAATGGAAAGCAACAGGCAATGGGAAAAGCTTCTGCTTTGGCAGCGCCAATGTTTGTCTACTACCAGACTCTCTGGCACGGTTTAACAATGTGTTCAACACACAGGCCCGGGCTAGAGAAATTGGACGGAGAATCAGAAATGGGGCAAGCAGACCACAGATAAAAATATATATAGATTCTCCCACAAACACATCCATCAGTGCAGCAAGTTTCAGCAGCTTAGTCTCTCCCCAAAGTGGAGATAGTAATAACCGTGCTGTCAATGTAAGCATCAAAAGGACATCATCTCTGGAATACAAGGGAGACAATTCTGGCTCAAGTAATAGTGAGGATAGCAAAGATGTTAAACATGGGGAGGACCTAAATGAGGGAGAGGACAACAATACCTGTATTGTGCGAATAAATGGGGAGGATAATGGCCATGTTTCAGACCCAGAAGTGGATGCCATTAGTGCCCAGGCTAATCCCAGTGGCCCAGCAGAACACTCATTGGAAGGTGAAAGAGAGAGCACAAAGGGTCAAGTACCCAACCATAAACAGAAAGAAGGAGATTCTGGGAGTTTAGACAGTTACGCTGCCTCACGAGAATCCCTGGTTAAGGTTCGCATTGGAGATGGCACAGTGGACCAAAGCAGCATTAACAATAAGCTCCTCTATAAAGCCTCAGTTATGAAGAAGACCTCTGTGAGAAAAAAGAAGCATATGGATGAAATCTTTGACCATGAGATCTCTGCTTTCTTCCCTGCCAACTTGGACTTCCTGTGCTTGCAGGAAGTGTTTGACAAAAGAGCAGCAGAGAAGTTGAAACAGCAGCTGCATCATTATTTTGAATATATTCTTTATGATGTTGGGGTCTATGGGTGCCATGGCTGCTGTAGCTTTAAGTTTGTTAACAGTGGCCTGCTTTTTGCCAGCCGCTACCCAGTTATGGATGCTGCCTATCACTGTTACCCCAATGGAAAAGGAACAGACTCCTTGGCTTCCAAGGGAGCCTTATTTCTCAAGGTAAGGCCCTTTCTTTATGAAACCCATAACTGACTCTAATATATGCTTGATTAGAAATCAATTCTATTGCTGACTAATCAACTCTGTTAGAGATGGACTAGAGATGGCATGTTCGGATCTGGATTACATTTAGGCTAGAATCTGTGACTTAGGGACTGTATACTAAGGTGATACACATGCATGAAACATTGAAGATTTGGAACTAGGATTTGAGCTCAAATTTAAGGGTGCCAAAGTATCAAGTTGTTCTCACTGGATTTTGCTCACTTTGCACAATACCCTTTTTTAATTAATGTGCTTTAAATAAGCCTCAAGCACAATGACTAACAAATTTATTCAATCAGTATGCTTACAAAAGAAACTGGAGATAGTTGAGGGACAGGCAAACATCAAAATAAAACAAAATCTAAACTTATTCCAAGAGAAATGTTAACTGTCTTTTAGCAAGTAATGATGCCTCTTCCATTGTTTGTTGTGATAGTTAATAAAGAAATAAGCAAAACCAAAGGAAAATGTTTGGCACCAGAAATTATAATAGTAGACTACACAGAGGAAAAGATGTGGTAAAGGACAGTGAAGAGAACCAAGTGCAGAACAAATGCACCAAAAAGTCTGGGGAACCTGTTTCATGCAGTGCTCATTCAAGAAGGCTGTGTTATAAAATTTCCCAGGTCTGAGGTGCATCTCTTCGGTAGGGCTGTTTTCTACTCAGGAACTACAGATGCCAAGTCTGTTTTCCACTTCAGAACTTTGGGCACATGTTTTCACTTTCTTCATGCAATTCATTTAAATAAGATTATGATTGTAAGAACATATGTTTCAAAATATGGAGTTATAGCAGCCTTCAACTTCCCAAAGGGGAGCTCTAAAAAGGATGGAGAGAAATTGTTCTCAGTGGTGACAGACAGCAGAACAATAGGTAATGGTCTGAAGTTACAGAAGGAGAGGAGTAGGTTGGATATAAGGAAAAAACTACTTCACCACAAGGGTGGTGAAGCACTGGAATGTGTTGCCTAGAGAGGTGGTGGAATCTCCATCCCTAGAAGCTTTTAAGTCCCAGCTTGACATGGTCATGGCTGAGATGACTTAGTTGGGGTTGATCATGCTGGGGGCTGGACTCGATGACCTCTTGAGGTCCCTTCCAGCTCTGTGATTCTATGCTCGGAAAGGTCAGAGGTGGCAGATACTAGATATCTCCATGCAATGAGTTGGTTTTGAGACACTGGCAACGTCTTGGTTTGAATTATAATGAAATTGGTTGTATAGCTCACTGGAAACTAAAGAGCTTCTGGTTTTGGATTTGACCAAGAACCAAAACTGTAGAACTACACTCAAAGCCAGGGTTTCAAATCTAAACCTTTCCAAAAATCCACAGGAATACTGGATTTCAGGTTCTTGCCTTTAGGATAGCGTGAGGGGTTATTCCAGGGTGCAGCCTGGACTGTAGGACCACAGATTTCTCCGTCCATCCAACCTGGACTCCCTCTTACACTGTGATGCTATTGGAAAGCTACAAACTTCTGGCAGGTAATGCACTTATGCAGACATCCAGGCACGGACATGCCCAAGTTAGTTACATGAGTGTTTCTCCTAGCCGCTCATGACACGACAACAGGCAGGCTCCGGCAACACCCACACCAGCCTTGTGCCCATAACTGTACCATCTGATGCGGATCAGAAGCTTGACCAGTGAAAAGTTCATTACCCTACCACTCATCCCCATGTGAGGGATACGTACTGGACTTTGTAAACTGAGCTGAGATTTCACAAGCACTTCAACCAAAACACATTGTAGATCAAATACAAAACAGATGTATTAACTACAGAAAGATAGATTTTGAGTGATTGTAAGTAGTAAGCATAGGGATCAAAGTTGGTTACCTAAGAAATAGAGGTAAATTGGGTATCTGAGTTCTATAAACTAAACAGGATTTGAATCAAGCAGTGTCTAACCCTTATAGTATAAACAGAGTCTGGAGCTCTCCTCCAACCCAGGACAACCCTCCCCAGTTCAAAGTCTTTGTCCTCCAGATGTGTTTCCAGTTCTTTGACTTATAAAGAGAGTGAGAGCAGGTCATAATGTCACTTCTGCCCTTGATAGTTTCTTCTGGCTTTTGGAAAGATCTGTGCTTGTGACGTGGACAACAGCGCTGAGAGCAAGGTGCGAAGCGGGGGTCGACTCCATGCCTCTGAAGGGATGCGGACAACATAGGAATGGGTGGGGCCCTAAGGCATTCAGCCCTGAGTACTGCCTGGCCCATGGCACTGAACTCCCACAGCCACAACCAGCAGCACTGCCGTGACAATTCAAAGGAGCCCAGAATTCCATCCACGTCCACTACCAACGTATCAGCAATAGTGACCAGAACTCTGGTTCTCTTTGAAACACTGGGCCTTGCGGGCAATTCCTGCCCCTACACCCCCTCCATCTGCAGGCTTGGCATGGCAGGCTACCCCTTTGGGCAAGCAGCCTTCATTGTCTGTATGCTCTTTCTGAGAAGTTTTCTGGGATAGGTGTTAAGAGTGTGGATTCCCCTTAATGGACCATGAAGACATCTGGCTAATCCCCTGTTGTACCTGAAAGGCTGGCTGTGGGAGTTCCCAACCTCACAGTATATTTTAATAACCCCCACATAGCAAAACTTCCTGACTTCACATACAATCCAACAGGATAATAATGCTCAACAGAGGTTTTTTAAATGATGCCGTACAAACCATATTTTGCACAAAACATTATTTGAAAGTGGTGAATATGGCGGTCCTAGAGTGCTACTTTGAGGTGTAGAGTGCCACACATAGCTTCAATTAAAGAATTGTTTCTCCAACAATTTAAGTCCAAGGTTTCATTTACAAATAATAGAATGTTTCAGGTGCTCAAATAAATATTTTTTTGCAAGAGTGCTGCTTAGCTTGCACAAAATCCATTGCTGAAATAGTCATCAAGAATAACAGATTGGAAGTACAGCTTAATAAATTTCAATGCATGTGGTAAACAATGTGAGCTCCTGTAGTTTTGTCCATAAGGTGTACATTTGGATGGACAGCTGACAGACTGTATTGGTAAACCTTAATAACAATCAAATCAGAATGTTTAAATATGGTAATTAGAAGATGATAAAACATACACATACATATGTAGTTTGTAATCACTTGCCATTCCAATATAATTTATATGTGGGACAGAACCGAAATCCTAAGTCTGTACACTGTGAACTAATGAGGCTCATATTTTTGATCTGATTGTTGCAGTCTGTTATCTTTTTTATGGATAAATATAGTAAAATTTATCCTCTCATTATTCAGAGCTCATACATAAAAAGAGCATAGACACTCTATAATATGGAAATAACTCAAGTCACAATTATTCCACTTGAATATGTGCATATATTAAGAATTAAGAAAGTTAAAACAGTCGGCTTTCAACAGCCCATCACTGTGTCATTGATTTGTTACCCTGCTAGGAAGACAGCAGTGTTTCCATTATCCCTGCAGAAAATTAAGATTGTTTTCCAGATACCATTGGGGTGATAGATTTAATCATTCATTCAGCTTCTTAAAGTCACAGCTTAGGAGGAGATAGGAGGACAATTTATGTATAAGGACTCCAGAAGGGCCAAAATCACTTAAACTGGTACAGATGCTAGACCCAGCTAGAAAACAACTTTTGTTTCATACCTGTGTGATTCCAGCATATTCTATTTTATTCGTACATTAAGTGGTCACTGGTTATTTCTTTAAAGAGACAATGCAGTGATCTATGTAGTATACCTTTGGCATGATGCATTTATTAATACAAATGTTTGCAAACTGCAAGGTTTATGTATTAATGAAACAATAACATACAAAAAACGATGAACTTGGGTATTATGAGCCTGCTCCACACACCACTGATTTCAGTGGACTTTAGATAATGCTTCACACGGAGATGTCTGCAACTGCACAGAATATCAGAATAGCTGCAGACATCTCTGCAGCTGGGAAGTATATTTCCTGCAGGAAGCAAAACCAATTCAGTACAACACATCCATTGGTACTCTAAAGCTCTAAAGCTCTTATCACAGAATAACATAATTCATTTTGTTGTATTTGGAACAATTGTAATGAGATTTTATAGGACAGACAACTAGTAACAGAGAGGAAGCCGTGCTAGTCTATACACTATCAAAACAAAAAGCAGTCAAGTAGCACTTTAAAGACTAGCAAAATAGTTTATTAGGTGAGCTTTCGTGGGACAGACCCACTTCTTCAGACCATATCCAGACCAGAACAGACTCAATATTTAAGACACGGAGAACCAAAAACAGTAAGCAAGGAGGACAAATCAGAAAAAGATAATCAAGGTGGGCAAATCAAAGAGTGGAGGGGTGTGGGGGAAGATCAAGAATTAGATTGAGTCAAGTATGCAGACGAGCCCCTATAGTGACTCAGAAAGTTCCCATCATGATTTAAACCATTCGGAACATTAACACATGGTTTAAATTGTGATGGGAACTTTCTGAGTCACTATAGGGGCTCGTCTGCATACTTGACAGACAACTGTGTTTCTAATAAGAGCTTAACTACTACAAAAGGAGCTCCAGTGAGTGTGGCTTTTGGGGGGCTGCATTGTGAGCTGGTGGGTTGAATATTTGTGTATCTGAGCATTTGTTTTGCAAAGGGGGCAGTCTGAAAGCATGTTTGGCAGTTTGATAAGTTTGCAAGGTGTGGATTGGCAGTTCTTTTTTCCAGGTGGGCCTTCCAGGGCTGATTAGATTGGAGGCAAGGCTCTGAGCCAGGCCTAGCCAGCCAGCAACCTTAATAGAAGGCAGCCACAGCAAACGCTGTTAGCAGCGAACAGGGAGTTTGCCTGGGGGTTCACCTTGCGGGGGAACCCCACACCAGTTGTTCCTTTCTTATAGGTTTGTTTCTGTTGTGCTCTTCAAGGTGGCACTAGAAACATCTAGGGGAACTCTCTGAAGAAAGGGGAAAAATGGATGGTGTCATGTCTACTGAGAAGTCTGCTGTTGTGACCTGCATGGCATGTGCCATGTTTGTCATCCTCCCGGATGACATGCCGTGCAGGTCACAACAGCAGACTTCTCAGTAGACATGTCACCATCCATTTTTCCCCTTTCTTCAGAGTTCCCCTAGATGTTTCTAGTGCCACCTTGAAGAGCACTTAAAGAATTTTATATGTGCCAAGTGCAAACTGGTTGCCATTTTGGAAGAGAAGGTTAGAGGACTTGAGGTGCAAATATCAACCCTCAGGTCCATCAGAGAAGGTGAAGACTTTCTGGGTAGAAGGCTCCATTCAGTACTGCAGGAACAGCAGGCTGTTCAAAACAAGAAAGAGAACTGGAAGCATGCTACCTCCAGGAGAAGAAAACCAATTCAAGTCACCCCAATTCCGGTGGAGCTAAGTAACCGCTTTCAGCCTCTCTGCACAGGTGACACAGTGGAGATAACTGGGGCAGATACCTCACAGGTAATGGATCAGAAGAAGACCCTCATGTATTGTAAGGCCTGGGATATGCAGCCCAAAGGACAGGGGTTCTATGACCACCACCCCTAAGAGAAGAAGATGGGTGGTGGTGGTCAGGGACTCCCTCAGAAGAGGGATGGAGCCATCCATCTGCTGTCCAGATGTAGAATCCTGGCAAGTTTGCTGCTTCCTGGGAGCTAGAATCTGGAATATTACAGAATCTCTTCCAAAAGTGATCAAAACTGCAGACTATTACCCCTTCCTACTTCTCTATGTAGGAACTAATAGTAAAGCCAAGAGTGGCCTTGATGAGATTGCTGTAGATTATGTAACTCTAGGAAGAAAGATCAAGGAATCTGGAGCATGAGTGGTGTTCTGGTCCATCTTCCCTGTGGAAGGAAGGGATCCAGGTAGGAATCATCGAATCGCTGAAGTAGATGGATGATTGCATAAGTGGTGTCACAGAGAAGGATTTAGTATCCCCCTAACAAAGACAGAAAAGAGCATCTTTGCAAGCAGGCTTGCAAACCTGGTGAGGAGGGCTTTAAACGAGGTTCCTCAGGGGACAGTGACGCAAGCCCTGAGGTAAGTGGGGTAGGAGTAAGGAACAACAAAGTAAGATTCCTGGGTGAAGAGGAGAAAGAGGGCCAATCAGCCACTTCTCTAAGGTGCCTGTACACAAATGCAAAAAGCCTGGGGAACAAACAGGAAGTATTAGAAGCCCTGGCACAGTCAAAGAAGTATGAAGTGATTGGAATAACGGAGACTTGGTGGGATGATTCGCATAACTGGAGCATGGTCATGGAAGGGTATAAACAGTTCAGGAAGGACAGGCAGGGGAGAAAAGAGGACAAGTTGCACTCTGTGTGAGGGAGCAGCAGAGCTACAGTATAAGGAGGGAGAAAATCCAGTTGAGTGTCTTTGGGTTAAGCAACAGAGGTGATGTTGTAGTTGGAGCCTGCTATAGACTGCCAGATCAGGAGATGAGGTAGATGAGTATTTCTTCAGACAGCTAAGAGAAGCTTTCAAATCACAGGTTCTGGTTCTCATGGGAGAGTTTAATCACCCAGACATTTGTTGGGAGACCAATACAGCAGGACACAGACAATCCAGGAAGGTTTTGGAGAATGTTGGGGATAATTTCTTGGTACAAGAGCTGATGGAACTGACCAGGGCCATGCACAACTTGACCTGCCATTAACAAACAGGGAAGAACGAATAGGAGAAATAGAAGTGGGTGGAAACCTGGGCTGAAGCAACCACAAGATGGTAGATTTCAGGATTCTGGCAAAAGGAAGAAAGGTGAACAGTAAAATACAGACCCTTGATTTCAAAAGAGCAGACTTCAACTGCCTGAGAGAACTGATGGGCAGGATCCTTTGGGAAATGAAGATGAAGGGGAAAAGATTTCAGGAGAACTGGCAGCATTTTAAAGAAGTCTTACTGAAGTCACAGAATCAAACCATCCTGCTGTATATTTAGAGAGGCAAATATGGTAGGCAACCAGCTTGGCTAAACAGGGAAATCATTGGTCAGCTTAAACTCAAAAAGGACGCATGTAAGAAGTTGACACATGGACAGATGATAGAGGAGTATAAATACATGGCTGGAGAATGCCAGGCAGTAATCAGGAAAGCAAAAGTACATTTGGAACTGCAGCTGGTGAGGAATGTGAAGGGTAACAAGAAGGGTTTCTACACACGTTAACAATAAGAGGGTTATCAGGGAAGGTTTGGGAGTGTTACTGGATGAGAGTGGTAACCTAGTGACAGATGATGTAAGCAAAGCTCAGTGCTTTTTTTGCCTCAGTCTTCACAGACAAGGTCACCTCCCACACTACCGTGCTAGACAATGCAGTATGGGAAGGTGGAGGGCAGCCCTCAGTGGGGAAGGAACAAGAGTTACTTAGAAAAACTAGATGTACACAAATCCATGGGTCTGCATTTAATGCACCCAAGGGTACTGAGGGAATTGGCAGACGTTATTGCCTTTGGCCATTATCTTCATTATCTTTGAAGACTTTGAGATCAGGAGAGATCCTATATGAATGGAAAAAGGCAAATGTAGCACCCATCTTTAAAAAAAGGAAAGAAGGACAATCAAGGTAATTTTTGACCATTCAGTCACTCGCTTGGAAAATAATGGAGGTCATCCTCAAGGAATCTATTTTGGAGCACTTGGAAGACAGAAAGGTGATCAAGAGTGGTCAACATGGATTAATCAAGAGCATTGGGGGTAGAGGTGAGATCCAGTGTGACCGAGATAAATTGGAGGATTGCGTCAAAAAAAAATCTGATGAGGTTCAACAAGGAGAAGTGTCGAGTCCTGCACTTGGGACAGAAGAATCCAAAGCATTTTTATAGGCTAAGGACAGACTGGCTAAGCAGCAGTACAGAAGAAAGGGGCCTACGGATTATGGTGGATGAAAGGCTGGATATGAGTAAACGCTGTGCCCTTGTAGCCCAGAAGATTAATGGCATATTGGGGTGCATTAGGAGGAGCATTTTAAGCTGATCTAGAGAAGTTGTTCCTCTTCATTCAGCACTGGGTGAGGCCACATCTGGAGTACTGCATCCAGTTTTGGGCCTCCCAGTATAGAAAGGATGTGGATATGCTGGAGCAGGTTCAGAGGAGGGTTACAAAAATTATTAAGGGGCTGGAGCACATGACCGATTAGGAGAGGCTGAGAGATTTGGGCTCATTTAGTTTTGGGCTCATTTAGTTTGCAGAAGAAGGCTGCTATTAAATCACCCCTCAGTCTTCTCAACTTCCTAAAGAGGAACTCTAAAGAGGATGGAGAGAAACTGTTCTGAGTGATGACAGATGGCAGAACCAGGAGCAATGGTCTGAAGGTGCAGAAGGAGAGGAGTAGCTTGGATATTAGGAAAAACTACTTCACCAGGAGGGTGGTAAAGCACTGGAATGCGTTGCCTAGAGACATGGTGGAATCTCCATCCGTAGAGGTTTTTAAGTCCCGGCTTGACAAAGTCCTGGCTGGAATGACTTAATTGGAGTTGATCCTGCTTGAAGCAGGGGGCTGGACTCGATGACCTCTGGAGGTCTCTTCCAGCCCTGTGATTCTATGATGAGAGGGCATTCTTGGTGATTTTTGTATAGCTCTGTTTAGGGTTGTCACCCTTCTAATGGCACAAAATCATACACTTTTCCCTACCCTTTCCTGAGGCTCTGTCCCCCTAACTCCATCCAGTCTCTCATTTTTACTGGGCTGTGGCAGGGAGCTGAGATGCCAAGGGTGTGTTAGGACTCCATCTGGGGGTGCAGGCTCTGGGGCGGGGCCAACGGATTTGAGATGCAGGAGGTGGTGTGAGCCATAGGAGGGAGCTTGGGTGCAGGAACAGAGTCAGGGCTGTGGGAGAAGGTTCACATGCGGGCTGGAGATGGGTCTAAGGAGGAAGATTTCAGGTGGAGGAAGGGCTTCAGACTAGGGCCAAGGGGCTTGGTGTGGGAAGGCACTCGTGGCTGGGATAGGGGTTGTGGGACAGGAGAATATTCAAGGTCCAGGCATCACTTGCCTAAAGTGGCTCCTAGGAGATAGCCAACTGGTTCTGAGGGTTGACAGTCCTGAAGACTTAAGTTTTCCGTTTATCTACAGAACAGGCAGAAGATACGGAACAGCAGCCTTCACAGTCTTGCTTATATGTAAGCTTATGTGTGTCTAGACGTACAGAGGACAGGGGAGGAACAATGTGCTGCTTCGAGTGCACAGCACCACTCCCTGCAACTCCCTTCACTGCAGTTCCTGGACAATGGAAGCTGCAGTTCTGGTGCTCGGACCAAGGGCACCACATGGAGCCTCCTTGGCCTCCCATTTCCTGAGGAGCCACAGGGACTTGCTGGTTGTTTCCTTGGAGCCCCTGCTCAGGCAGGGCAAGTAGGGAGCCTGCATTAGCCCCACTGCACCGCCAGCTGGACTTTTAAAAGCTTGGTCGGTGGTGCTGACCAGCGCTACCAACATTCCTTTTCAACCAGGTTTTCAGTTTGAAAACTGGACCCTGGGCCATGCAACTTCTGTTCCTAAAATCATCCAAGAGCCAGTGTGTTCAACTAAGGGAGCGCTAAATTAAATCATCACTTCATTGGCATAAAACATATTTGTAAGATGCTGGTTTTGCCACATCTAAAATATGTCTTTTTTAAATTAACTATTTCACATATAACAAGGTGACCAGGCTTAGAATAATACAGAGGAGCAGCATCTGAGCTTCCCCCTTGACCATGGCAAAGCCGTAAAGTAATCAGCTGTGTATTTCCTCCAGGCTGGAACACTGTGTGTCTTGTAAGGGTTATAATGTGAAAAATGTCCCTGACATAATGCAAGGTGTCTGGCAGGCCTATTCTCCACTAATTTTACAGGCTTCACCATCTGGTGCTTCTTAATCTCTTCTCATTCTTCACACTTGTTCTCCAAATGCTCTCTGCAACCCCTCTCCAACTTGCTGTTCCCCCACATGTTCATTTTGCAAATATATTCCCAAGCCATCCTCATCTACCTTCTCACAAAATACATTCTTAGAGCATGTTTTAATGATCCATACTAATTTCAGAGCCAGTGATTAGAACTGGATATCACTAGTTTCCAGATTAAGATTTTCATTTGTTGGTAGTTACTCCCACTTTGCTTTGGACCATGTCCAACCTAGTCTAATTTAAATTAAGGATATATCTCAGAGTGTGTCCATGCAGTCTTGTTGAGGAAGAGCCTAGCTGCTCCTCTTTCTAATGTCATTACTTTCCATGCAGGCAGACTATTGTCGGACTGTATGATTATGTTTTGGCTGCCTCATGTGGAAAGCAGAACATTATAGGAAGGGGAAGCTATCTCTTTCAGAAATAGAAGAGTTCTTTAGTCTTCTCATTACTTTTCCTCTACCACGGATTCAGCTTTCAGGATGAAAGAGGAATGCCCTCCACACTGTGGGGAAGAAGGCAGAGGATGAATCAGAACATTGATGGGAGGGAAGGGTGTGGGTGTGTGTTTTATTTTATTTGTACCACCTGTCTCCTGCTATAAAGCAAGTACAGCAAGAAGCTAAAGTACATTAAAATTAAATTTAAAACTATTTGAAATTTGAGGACTTTTTTATTAACAAATGAGAATATTTCACTCAAAAACTCCCTATATTTCACACATGGGGCACATATATTTCATCTTTGATATGGGCCCCTTTCTAGTGAAAACGGGGCTTTTATAAATTAGGGTTTATTCTGCCCTGATTGTGAAGTTCTGGATTTTGAGGGATTTGTGCAGTGATACAATGTGATGTCTGAGTCTATAGATAGCTGAAGTGTCAATAGTAATATCTGTACTAACTGCTCTTACCTAGTTAGTACTTCTTATCCATGAACCTCAAATCACTTTACCAAGAAAAATCCTTGTATCTACGTCAAAAGAAAAAATTAGGCACAAAAAGCTGACATGACATACTCAAGGTAACATAGCAGGTGAGTTGCAGAGCCAGGACTAGAAAGAGGAATGGAATATAGAACCTTTTAAAATTGGTTCAAACCTAGCCTTGATGCCAGCCAACAACTTTTCATGGACCTGTATAAAGGGAATTATCATAGAATCCTAGGGCTGGAAGGAACCGCAGGAGGTCATCAATTCCAGCCCCCTCCCCAAAACAGGACCGACCCTAACTAAGGCTGTATCTACACTATGAGATAAAATTGATTTTATTAAAGCGTTATTTATTGAGCCTCTTCACCTTCCCACATGCTCCCCACAAAATCGACTTATTGCTACCACACACAAGTAGCTTAAATTGAGCTAAAATCAAGTGCTGCAGCAGTGTATTGTGGGGCTATATCCCACAGTGCCCTGAGCCCTGTTGCATTCTCGCTCCACAAGTAAATGTGGGTATAGGAAGACATCTTCCCACATTTCATTCCCCTCTTTCCTCTGCATGTTAAGTGTGTCTAAGTAGACACGGGTGCAACACTGAAACTCGAATGAATCATTCACAGTTATGGCTTGGGGTGGCTAAAAGTCCCCAGACTATAGCGAAGTTTGGACCTGTAAAAAAAGACCCTTAGGACAAGAATATTCCCTGCTGCAGCCTTACTTCAAGAACTGTGGTAATTGTATAGGTACTACATTGCCTTCATTTAAACAAGTATGTCTTGGAGCAGCTAAAAGACTCCCCGCTACAGCCAGCACCCAAAAATCATGATATAGACAGCCCCAAAAACCGTGACTGCCCAGGGAGACCCACCACCTGCCCCTATGAATACCATGCCTTGGCTTTATTTTGGGCTCAGATATTGATTTAGGCCTCCTGGGAAAGAGGACTCTAAGTAGACACGGTTGCTACACTGAAACTCCAATCAATCATCAGGCCGGCTAAAAGACATTTGACTTTTTACAGCCATGAAAATCGTGACCGCTCACAGAGGCTGTTTCAGGAACTTGAATTTGGATTTATGCCTCCTACAAAAGAAGACCCTTACATTTAAGTAGACATGGTTTCTACACTGAAACTCAAATGATTCATTGAAACAGTTACGGCTTGGGGCAGATAAAAGACCCTCAGTTACAGCCAGCCCCAAAAACTATGATGGCCAAGGCAGACTTCCCCTCGGTGGATAAAAGAATCCTGGTTACAGCCAGATCCCAAAAATCATGACCACCAAGGGAGACTTCCCAGGGTGAATAAAAGACCCCCGGCTACAGCCAGCACTGAAAATCATGACTGCTGAGGGAAACTTCCCTCAGGCGGCTACAAGACCCCCAGCTACAGCCAGTCCCCGAAAATCGTGACCCTCACTGCATGCAAGCTGCCTGGCACCTTGTGCAGCACATCCTTTTATTGGTTTGGGATCAAGCCATGAGATGCAGCTGAGCGCAGGAATGTTCAAGACTGTGTGGCACCTCCCGGGGGAGGGAAGGGAGGGGATGCGGATGTCAGAACAACAAGTAAATGGCTGAAAAGAAGTTTCTCATCCTACCAGACAAACATGACTCTACCCACAGCCGAGCTGACACATGGTACGGGGGGTGGGGCCAGCAGCTGGCACCGGGCAGCGCAGAAAAAAAGGCAGCTATCGGGGTATACACAGAACCACAGGCCTCCCAGCTGCACTATTAGCAAAGAAAAAGAAATAAGATTTTTCAGCCTCTCATGACCCTACAGCCATGGGCTTCCAGGTGCCAAATCGTAATGGTCTTCCTGTTGCCTAATTCCTTCGCACCTGAGAGCAGTAGAGATGGAAGAGGCTGGAGCAGACAACTGTGGTGCATTGTGGGGCACATATGGGACATCTGTGGAGGCTAATAAATTCGATTTAAAGACATTGTGCATCCTCACTACCCTTCACTGGGAATTTTAAATTCGAACTGAACTCTTCGCCCGTCAGGTTACTATGATTTTAGAATTTCAATATTATGTAAATTTTAGTGCTCCATAAATCGAGCTAATGGAATTTACAGTGAGGGAAAGCGCTTGGAAAAATCAGGCTAACTGACTTAAAATTGATTTTGTCTCGTACTGTAGATGCAGCCTAAATTATCCCAGCCAGGACTTTGTCAAACTGGGACTTAAAAACCCCTAGGGTTGGAGATTCCACCACTTCTCTAGGTAATCCATTGTGGTGCTTCACCACCCTCCTAGTGAAATAGTTTTTCCTAAAATCCAAATTAGGCCACCCCCACTGTAACTTGATACCATTGCTCCTTGTTCTGCCATCTGTCAGTACTCAGAAAAGCTTCCTCCATCCTCTTTAGGACTCCCCTTCAGGAAGTTGAGGGCTACTATCAAATCTCCCCTCACTCTTCTTTTCTGCAAACTAAATAAGTCCAAATCCCTCAGCCGCTCCTCATAGGTCATGTGCTCCAGCCTCCTAATCATTTTCTTTGCCCTCTGATAGACCTTCTTCAATGCATCCACATCCTTCTTATACTGGGGGGCCCAGAACAGGATGCAGTTCTCCAGATGTGACCTCACTACTGCCAAATAGATCTGCTGGAAATGCTCCTTATAATGCACCCCAATATTCCATTAGCCTTCTTGGCTACAAGGGCACACTGTTGACTCATGTCCAGCTTCTCATCCATTGTAATCCCCAGGTCTTTTTTTGCTGCACTACTACATAGTCACTTGGTCCCCAGCCTGTAACAAAGCTTGTGAGTCTTCCGTCCCAAATTCAGGACCCTGCACCTACCCTTGTTGAATATCATTAGATTTCTTTTTGCCCAATCCTCTAATTTGTCTAGGTCACTCTGGACCCTACCCTACCCTCCAATGTATCTACCTCACTCTCTAGCTTATTGTCATCTGCAAATTTACTGAGGGTGCAAGCCATCCCCTCTTCAAGGTCATTAATAAAGATGCTGAACAATACTTGCACTCCACCTGAAACCAACTGCCAGCCAGACATCAAGCCTCTGATCACTGCCCATTGGACCCAACTTCTTCATCCAGTTTCTGTGGATAGGGGTCCATCACAGAAGTCATGCTCATTTTTGGCACTTTGGCTGTTAATTTCATGCACTAGACCATGGACTGATTTGCCCTAGAAAACTGAATTAATTTCTCTTTCCTAAAGGATGATATCTCCAACCTTATTAATAAGCTTGGCTGAACTCACTTTTATTATTTTTCAAATTTTGAAAATGGGATACTGATTTTAAATTATTATTACTGTTGTGAGAAATGAAAGGTGGGTAAGTTTGGGACTAGAGCTAGGGACGCTCTGACAGCAGAGGTGCAGGGGAGTCCCTGTGAGGCAGAGGGGCTGAAAACACCTGGGTGGAATGTGCAGGGGAAGCTGTTGTCCTGACAGGCAGAGCAGAGACCCTCAGCCAGGGTACAAAGAGGAGCATAAGACCAGGGCTGTTGGGGAGGCCACCCAACTTCTGAACAGCTCCTGCCCAGGGTGGAATCCAACACTTCTGGCTGCTGAGTAAGTGAGCAGGATCATGACAGCAAAACGGAGGGCTCCCTGCTCTGTGGCAGGGCTGGTGATGCTCAATCCCATCAGGTGCAAAGTGTAGGCAAGTCTGAAGTCCTGGTAGGGTACAGCAGAAGCCATTGGCCAGTATTGTGAGGAGGAGGAGGAGGAAGATGAAACCGCTGGTGAGACGGCTCGAGTTTTGAATGGCTCTGTCCCTGAGCAGGAACCGTTCAGCAATGAGATGACCTCAAAGTGGGGGTTTGTCCTTCTCCTCATGTCCCTGCCTTGGCGGGTGTCTGCGCTGCTTAGGCTGAAGCCTTCACACACCCTGTTGCTGTAGGAATGCAGAGTCTCTGGCTCTGTAGTTGTGCAAGGAGGTTTCTGCAGTTTCAGGGTCACAATCCTGCTTACTTTCTCACCCCCATAGCCACAGTGATGCAGAGGATTCTCAGTGCTGCTGAATGGTCAGTGACATCCAAACACTGTAGGCAACAGATGTTGCACCAACATTTACTGTGGAATTTTTTCCATTGATTTCAGTTTATGAGCTGAAATCAATGTTTACTGACATTTTCCAATTTAAATAGAATCCTTGGAAGCATACATATTACCAAGACTGTGAGGAGCTGTTGCTCCATGACTTCTACCTGTTCTATAGAAAACTGGAAAATGTAAGACTTCAGGACTGTGAACCCAGCACTTTGTTCCCTTGAAGTTCCAGTGGCATTTCCCATCTCAAACCCAATGGTCCCATTGGTGCACAGTAAACGAGATTGATGGACAAAAAATTCTGCACACATCTAAGAGACAATTTCATATTTAATGCATTAAATTAACTAGTGTCTGCTGCCACTGGAAGCTAGTGAGAAAAGTTACCAAATGGGAAAAAAAACAATCCGTTTTCATACTTTGACAACTTGGGCCCATCCTTGAAGTTGGGGATGTGTTTACATAGTGATCCCCATTTGTTTATAGCTCCCTTGGGAAACAACCTTGAAATTTGTTTTGCAGATTTTACATTTCCTGTATTAGTTTTTAAAGTTGTTTTTTTTTTCTCCAAAAAGTGGAGAGAGATCTGTGGAAAGTATGACTGGCACCCATGCTTTTCTGTGTTCATGATGCTGTCTGGTAAGCCAGATTGCCTAATGAGTGGATGAAAGTAAATACAAGTGGCACCTTCTGTGCGTACATGGTAGTCCCAAACTTTGCTTTTTTTGTACCAAACTCATCTGAACAATAATTTATACATTTATTTTTAAAAGACTATATTTATCTCCATGGGTTTAGGGGGAAAAGTCAAACAGTGCACTGTATTTGTTAGAACACGAGGTCTTCCCCACAACCTCTCTCAAACTTGGACTTTGTCTCATCCACTTGTTCCACACTAGTGTATATGCCATACCATTTCTCCACTTCTCTGCCACTAAAATTTCAATGCTCCTTCAACCTGGGTTCTCATTTTTGATATTTTTTCGTGTGTGTATAGTGGTGTCATTTTGTACCCTGTGACCACAGCTAGGAACATGTTGAGAATCCTAACAGGCTGTTAGATCCCCATCTCACTATGATACGTACTGGCTAATGTTAACATCCTACCTTGCTTCTTTTCTGAGTAAAGGATAGGACAATAAGGTGTCGTGGTATAGAAACATCTTTACTTACACACAATGTGCTACAGAATACAGTATATGCTCATTATCTATGTGTTTGTTTCTATTTCATGGATATTTACAAAAAGCAGTGTTACTTCATAGGTTGGAATAATTAAATTTTTCCTAATGCCTGCTTGGTGTCATCTGCAAGTTTTATAAGTGTAACCTTCACTCCATTAGTGAAATTAATTAATTAAAATGTTGAATGGTACTGACCCCTCCAGGATCTCACTGGGAATGTCCTCCCATTTTTACAGAGAATTACGTACAGTACATCATCTGTCTTCCATAAACTCTCAAAGATAATCACTAATATTTCCAACATTTTTTCAGCCAGTTCCTTAACTATTCTCATACAAATTTTCTCAGACTCTGTGACTTAAATACATCTAACATGACTAAATATTCTGCAGCCTCTTGTTTCCTTATCCTGGCCTGTGTTCTTTCACCTTTCTGTGGCTACGTCTACACGTGAAGCCTACATCGAAGTAGCCTATTTCGATGTGGCGACATCGAAATAGGCTATTTCGATGAATAACATCTACACATCCTCCAGGGCTGGCAACGTCGATGTTCAACATCGACGTTGCGCAGCACCACATCGAAATAGGCGCAGCGAGGGAACGTCTACACACCACAGTAGCACACATCAAAATAAGGGTGCCAGGCACAGCTGCAGACAGGGTCACACGGCGGACTCAACAGCCAGCTACTCCCTTAAAGGGCCCCTCCCAGACACACTTGCACTAAACACCACAAGATCCACAGAGCCGACAACGAGTTGCAGACCCTGTGCATGCAGCATGAATCCCCTGCTGCAGCAGCAGCAGCCAGAAGCCCTGGGCTAAGGGCTGCTGCACACGGTGACCATAGAGCCCCGCACGGGCTGGGGAGACAGCGTCTCTCAACCCCCCAGCTGATGGCTGCCATGGAGGACCCCACAATTTCGACGTTGCGGGACGCGGATCGTCTACACGGTCCCTACTTCAACATTGAACGTCGAAGTAGGGCGCTATTCCGATCCCCTCATGAGGTTAGCGACTTCGACGTCTCGCCGCCTAACGTCGAAGTTAACTTCGAAATAGTGCCCGATGCGTGTAGCCACGACGGGCGCTATTTCGAAGTTAGTGCTGCTACTTCGAAGTAGCATGCACATGTAGACACAGCTTGTTAATATTAAATGTTTTAATTATCTGGCCATGATGAACTTTTTTAGTGTCAAGTTTAGTGTTAAAATAGGCATTAACATATAAGCCTTCTTGTTGTCGTACTTTATTAGCTCCTTTTCCCCACAAAATAGTGGGCCTATACTTTTCTTCATCTTTCTCTTGCTCTGAATGTAGTTTTAGAACCCCTTCTTACTGCCTGATTACTTGCCCCACCTGCTGAACCTACAAGTTATTCCCAGTCCAGTGCAAGAACTAAATGGATATTTTGTATTTTGCCATATTAGCTTTCTAACATATATTTGGAAAGTTATCTCTGTTAGGAATGCTGACTCTGTTTAGGGACGTTGACTCTGTTTAGGCCTGTTGACTCTGTCCAGTACTATCATGTGACTGAAGCTTGGTGACCCTGTGATTCTTGATTCTGTAGTAGCATTCCTTAATAAACATATAATTTGTTGGATTCCTTCCTAATAATGTGTCTGTACCCAGATAGCCACTACACTAAACCAGTCATGATGGATTGCAGGGTTCAGCTACAAATATGATCACTACTTAGCAATTTACCAGAATACATACATAGTTCCCGGACAAAAACTATGTTTACATAGCGTTGTAGGAAACAGTAAATATCTGCAGTTTAAGATAAAGTAAGGTAAATCCCTCTCTCAACAGCACTTTCAGCAAATATGGATGTTTTGTGAAACAGTAAGTCGTAATGTGATTCAGGTTCAAGTAAATAAAATTTCTTACTGGTTTGGGGGAGGAGGGCACACTAACTATGGTGGGGGGAAGCACATGACCTCTCCATGGGACTCCTCCCTGTCCCAGCCTGGGACTCTCATGTTCTTCCACTCCCCTTTTCTCCCTTCCCCTGAAGGACTGGGGACTGGCAGGTGTATGGCAGCTGCAGGAGCTGCAAGCAGTTTTGCGTTCTCCACTACCGCTCCCAAATGCTGCCCCTCCCTGGAGCTGCCAGGCCTTCATGGGGTTCAGGCTGGGAGCTCTGTCCACTGGGAGGGGCAGTGGGAAAAGGAGCAGAATGCTGACAGCTTCTCCAGAGCGGGTTGCCTCAGAGCTCCCAGCCCCTGCCCTGTACACAGAGATGCAGCGGAATTGCTTGTACCCAAATAGTTTCACTTTCCCCCTTCACTCCAGATTAACTGGCATTTACTGGCTATGGAAAGGACAGAACCATTGCTCAATTATTTCTCCACCCATGCCCTGTCCTTGTAGCATTTTAACTTTTCCTCAGGGCAAAATAAAAAAGGGTGAGGCTGGTGTGACTAAAAACAGACAAAATACTTAAACCTGTCTGTTCAGTTTACACACTTGATCTTTCTCTCTTTTATCTATTGACAGTTAACCAGGTGACAGACACTGCCATCCCGCTACCAGGCCAGAGGACTTTATTTAGGGGTCCCCTGCATGCCTTATCCTAATTAATCTAATTGTCTTAATTAATTCAATTGTATTTAATTGTCCTAGTATAATATGTACCCACCAGGCAGTAGGTGTCTGTGCTCCACCTAACACAAGGTATATCAATCCACTGGCTTCTGTATGTCCGCAGAGCCTGTTGCCTCATCACAGAAGCTAATCAGATTGGTCAGGCCCGACTTGCCTGTGGTGAATCTTCTCCCTTCATTTTCTCCTTTTCTTGTTTTATGCCCATTAACTCTTTGTCTAAAAGAGTTTGAAGTCTGTCCGATATACAAAGCATGTGGGCATTGTTAGCACATGATGGCATATATGAGGTTAGTTGAGGAACATGAGAATGTGCCCATGTTTCTGTGAATAACCTGGTTAGGTCCAGTGATGGTATCTCCAGAATAGGTATGTGGACAAAGTTGGCAACGGGCCTCGTTGCAAGGAAAAGTTCCAGGACTGGTGTTCCTGCAGTATAGACTGTGGCTGTTGGTAAGAATCCTCATAAGGTTGGGAGGTTGTTTTTAGGAGAGAACAAGCATGTCACCCAGGGCCTTCTGGAGTGTGGCATCCTTATTAAGGACAGGTTGTAGGTCTTTAATAATGCATTGCAGTGGTTTGAGTTGGGGGCAGTAGGTAATGACCAGTGGTGTTCTGTTATTGGCTTTTTTGGGCCTATCTTGGAGTAGCTGGTCTCTGGGTATTTATCTGACCCTGTCGATTTGTTTTTTTATTTCTCCTGGTGGGTAATTCAGGTTAATGGATATTTGATAACGGTCTTGTAGTTTTCAGTCTCTGTCAGTAATGTCAGAGCAAATGTGATTGACCTAAGGACTTGACTGTAAATAATGGATCTAGACTTAATGGGCATAAAACAGACATAAAAACACTTCTGATTCACAAACCTGTCAGCCAGCACTTTAATGGAGTGGGCCATTCTGTTAATGACCTGAAAGTCTGTTTTTTACTGAAAAGGAATTTTCACAGACGTTTGGAAAGGGAGGCTGCTGAACTCTCTTTTATATTCAAATTCGACACATTAACGTGGTTTGAACCAGGATGACAATTTTCTAGCTCATTATAGGGGCTCTTTTACATACTTTGCTTCATCTAATTCTTGACTCCCCCCGCCCCTTCTGCCCCTCTGCTCTCTGATTTGCTCATCTTGATAATAATGTTTCTGATTTGTCAACCTTGATTACTATTTTTGGTTCTCTGTGCCTTAAATATTGAGTCTGTTCTGGTATGGCTATGGTCTGAAGAAGTGGGTCTGTCCCGCAAAAGCTCATCACGTAATAAATTATTTTGTAAGTCTTTAAAGTGCTACTTGACTGCATTTTTGTTTTCGTAGTATATAGACTAGCACAGCTATCTCTCTGTTACTATCTGCCAGTAGTATCTCTTGAGTAGCTTAAATTGGTAGTTTTCTGTCTCTCTTGCCTTCAGGGATCAGTTGTTTTTAAGGGAGATAAATAAGTTATGTTATATTAATAACTCATTATGAAATATAAGTTAAAATGTCAGTGACTCAAATGTCAGTGGCTCAAAAATCTCTTTGGTACCTACCCATCCTACCAGCTACTGCTCTTAGTTCATGTCATAGCCGCTGACATCACACTGAACCTGGGGGACAACATGATGGTGAAATAACTGCAAGGGGAAACATGATTTGCAAGAGTTTTCAAGTGGAGAGAAGGGGCTACACCCAGGCCATAACACAAGGCACCCCTCCTATAGGGGCAGGCGAGCTCCATCACCTCCTGGGGCATGACAACACCTCCCCTCGGCCTGCCCCCATGGACTCCGTAGAGGAGGCCCCTCCTATGCACCTACAGAGACCAAGGAGGATGAGGAACAGCCTAGAACCCGACCCCTGCCAGAGGTGGATACAGGTCTGAGGCTAGTGGCAGCACCCTGATCGTCACCCTGGACATGGTCCCCTCCAGCCAGGCCGCATCCAAGGTGTACTCAGAGTTGATCGAGGGACCCTCCAGTAAGTACCCCATGCATCACATACCCCAGGGCATTGGGGGTGGGCACAGAAGAGTAGTGTTGCAAGCCCTGCAAGGCCAGCTGCAGCCAAACAAGTGGAACCATATGCAAGGCCGTATGCCCCACCCGGACCCAGCAAAGAGCCCCCAGGGATGGGTGCCAGCCTGACTGCCAGGATCACGGGAGGCCAGATGAGCCCCAGGCCACAGGGGAGGAGGGGGCCCACCAGCCCCTGCCATGGCTGGAAGTAGGCTAGCCACACGGGCACCATCCTGACTCCCGACACACTGAATAGCGTAGCACATGGGCGTGTCTGCAGGCACAAGGCAGCACCTGCTCTCATGGACAGCATTGTGAGCTGCATGTGTGTGTGGGGACCCCAAGGAGGGCCAGGCTATGCCCAGCTCACCCGCCACCCATGCAGCGACCCTGTAATGGCCAGACACCCACCTTTGGCCGCTAGTCCAGCAAGCAGGGGCAGGAGCCCACAACGGTCAGCCCAGTCCCCTAGGCACCGCGGAGTCCCTGAGCAGCAGGGTCTGTTGTGCAAACCAGACATGTCTGTGCTCCCCGGGGCATCCCCATCCCATGGCCTGGGGGGTGTTGGTAGCTGCTCACAGTGGGAGGCAGGGTTTTGGAGGCTGCATTGTGTGAATGACTCACCATCTCCCTTCCTTGTCTTTCTTACAGCTGGACCTGCATTGAGCGAGGGCTGAGCCAGCCCCCCATCCCTGCCATGTCCAGCCAACCTCACCCCAGCACGGGAGTGAGCCAGCACCCCCGCACCACCACCAACCAAGCGGGCAGCCCCACAGCTGGAGGGAACGTTGCTGGGCCAACGACAACCTCCAGAGGGCCCACACTGCTGCCCTCTGGAAGCTGACCAACCTCCTCAAGCAAAAATGGTTGCAGGACCAGGAGTACCAGTTGCAGCATGGGACCAATTGGTGTCTCACTTTGATGCCGTCATCAGTATCTGGTGGGACCTGTTGACCCAGATACCCGTGGCTACCATCCCCACTCCACCTGCCTCTGCCACTTACTCCCTGCCCCCTGCTCCTGCTGGCCATCCCCCAAGCCCTCCCTGATTTTTGGCAATGGATGAGGGCCATCCCCACACCCCCACCATCCTCACCTTTCTGCTCCCCAGACCCCCACTGCTCCCCCTGCTGACCCAGACCCCACTGCAGCCTCACCACTTCCATACGTCCGCATGCTCCTGTCCCCAACCCTGACCCAGTGGGGACCCTGAACCCACAGCAGGAGGGGATCCCAAGGTCAACGCCACTCAGGGTCCCTCTCCCCCATGGGGTCATGATCCCCCACCTCCTCCATGGATTGATACCCCCCATCCCAACTGTGCATAGTTCACTGGTTTTGCACCTTGTAAATTGTTTTTATTACAACATTTATTTTCAAACTGTTTATTTATGTTTAAGTAAAAAACTTATTTGAACACCATCCCTGTGTTCCTCTTCATTGTGCTGGGGTTGGGGAGGGGTTAGGAGGTGATGGGAGGGGTTGTGGTGGGGGTGGGGTAGGGCTGTGGGACTGAGGCCCCTGCTGGGGGTGTCTAAGGGGGGTCATAGGTGGCCACAAGTGAAGTTCTCTCTTAGGGCCTCGCAGATCTGCAGTCCATCCCTGTGGGCTTGGAAGGTGGTAGGTGCACCCAGCTGCTCATAACCACAGTCAGCATCTGCCCTCCACCCCAGGAGGAAATCTTCCCCCTCCCCCTCCATTATGTTGTGTAGGACACGACACGTGGTCACTACTTGGGGGATGCTGTTCTCTCCCAGGTCCAGGTGCATGAGCAGGCACCTGAAGTGTGCCTTCAGGTAGCTGAAGGTGCACTCAGCCTGCATCTGTGCCTGGTTGAGTCACACATTAAACAGTTCTTGGCTTGGGTCCAGCTGCCCAGTATAGGGTTTCATAAACCAATGTATGAGGGGGTAGGTGGCATCCCCCACAGTGCACACTGGCATGTGCACGTCCCCAACTGCCAGCCTCTGGCAGGGGACGAAGGTGCCTGCCTCCATCCTCCAGCACAGGCTAGAGTTGCAGAACACCCACGTGTTATGTGCCTGACCCAACCACCTAGTGTACATGTTGAGAAACTGTCCACAGTGATCAACTAGGGCCTGTAGCATGATGGAGAAATATCCCTTGGGATTAATATAGTTGGCTGTGCTGTTGTCCAGGGCACAGATGGAGATGTGAGTCCTGTTGGTAGACCCAAAGCAGCTGGGGAAATCCAAGGCAGCAAATCCAGCCACAACTGTGTCCATGTTTGCCAGACGGATGACCTCCACAGCAGGAGCAAGTTGATGGCCTTCACAACCTGCAAGGGGAACGGATCAAACACACACATGATGGAGGGAGTCCCTGGGCCGCGGGAGTTCCCCTGCCTCCTCCCCATCCCCTTCCCCTTGAGATCTCTGGAAGCTCCCTGCGTGAGGCCGTCTCCCTGGCAGCAGGGCTGTGGGATGGCATGGTTCCTCAAGTACGGGGCTTCCCCCACCCCATCCCTCACACCCCCAACCCCACTCCCCAAAGGTCCCCTTTGGGAAATACATGCTCCTCTCCATCCATGCAGGGTCTGCAGTCTGAGAGTGCCCTATGTGCATGAGGATGCCCCCAAATGTGGACTTCCCCATACCGAATTGGTTCCTGAGGGAGCAGTAGCTGTTGGGGGTGGCGAGCTTCCATAGGGCAATGGCAACCCGCTTCTCCACAGGGATGGTGCGCTGCTGCTGGTTGTCCCATCTCCGTAGGGTGGGAGTGAGCCAGGTGCAGAGCTCCAAGAAGGTGTCCTGCTGCATGCAGAAGTTCTGGAGCCACTCACTGCTGGTTTTCCCACTGCCCTGTGATGAGCCAGTCCCACCAGTCAGAACTGGTACTGTTCCTCCAGACCTGCCTGTGCACCCAGGGGGGCAAGTGCAGGGGGACCCCTGTGGAAGCAAAGGTGTACTCCTCAAAGGTGGTGTCTGGGTTGGCCTCCCTGGGGAGGAAGAGGAGGATGACTGTTGTGAGGGTCAGCAGAAACTGAAGCATCTCTGGGTGGGGCCAGTCCAAGCTTGGGGGCTGCTCTGACAACATGGCTATCTGGAAACCACTGTGTCTCTCTCAGAAAGCATGTGAGTCCTGCTGTAGCAGCTGTGCTGTCCCTTGTGGAGGTAAGCAAGCCACAGCATGGGCAGGGAATGGGCGTTGAGGGGGGAGTGGGGGCCTTTAAGGGTGCGTCTCACAAGGGCTCCTGGAAGGGATTGGCCTGTCTGTAATCCCTGTCTGCGTGGTTCCGGGAGCCATTCTGTCAAGAGAGAGTGGCTGGGCAGTCTGGCCACCCTTGGTCGACAGAGCAGATTCAAAGAGCGATCGCTTTCGTGCTTGGCTGCAGTCTGTTGGCAAGTGTTGTTGGAAGATATCTTCCGACTGTAAAGTCTGTTGACAGATCGTTCTAGTGTAGGCATAGCCTTAGAGATTAACACATTTATTAGGTCATAAGCTTTCATGGGTAATACCCACTTCCTCAGAAGGAAGGAAGACCCCAGATTTCATGGGGTCTTACCCATAAAAGCTGATGACCTAATCAATTTGTTAGTCTCTAAGCTGCTACAGGACTACTTGTTATTTATGAAGCTACAGATAACATGGCTCTGAGACTATTGCTAGAAATGTTCATTAGGAGGGTTGTTGAAACAATTTGACAGATTACCATAATAGAATATTCTTATTCCAGTCACCGAGATAAATTAATATACCATTTGTTCCCTTTACTATGGCTACGTCTACACGTTAAGCCTACTTCGAAGTAGCCTATTTCAATGTAGCGACATCAAAATAGCCTATTTCGATGAATAATGTCTACACGTCCTCCAGGGCTGGCAATGTCGATGTTCAACTTCGACGTTGCGCAGCACCACATCGAAATAGGCGCAGCGAGGGAACGTCTTCTCGCCAAAGTAGCACACATCGAAATAAGGGTGCCAGGCACAGCTGCAGACAAGGTCACAGGGCGGACTCAACAGCAAGCCGCTCCCTTAAAGGGCCCCTCCCAGACACAGTTGCAATAACCAACACAAGATCCACAGAGCCGACAACTGGTTGCAGACCCTGTGCATGCAGCATGGATCCCCAGCTGCCGCAGAAGCAGCCAGAAGCCCTGGGCTAAGGGCTGCTGCACACGGTGACCATAGAGCCCCGCAGGGGCTGGAGAGAGAGCGTCTCTCAACCCCTCAGCTGATGGCCACCATGGCGGACCCCGCTATTTCGATGTTGCGGGACGCGGATCGTCTACATGTGCCCTACTTCGACTTTCAACTTCGAAGTAGGGCGCTATTCCCATCTCCTCATGGGGTTAGCGGCTTCGACGTCTCGCCGCCTAACGTCGATGTTAACATCAAAATAGCGCCCAACACGTGTAGCCGTGACGGGTGCTATTTCGAAGTTAGTGCCGCTACTTCGAAGTAGCGTGCACGTGCAGACACTGCTTCAGCTTGCACAGCACGCGGTCTGAAGAGCCATAGGCACGCAGACCTCGGGCGACGCAGTCATGGACCCCCAGCAGCAGCAGCAGCAGCAGCAGCAGCCAGACATCCACCCAGCCCTCCCTGCAGGAGCAGGGCTTGCCCTGATCCATGCCATGCGGGAGGCAGCTGAGCACCTCCTTGCCACACCAGAGGAGGAGCGGCCTGCAGGGGAGCTGGACTCAACCCCCAACCGTGCAGCACCCCGCCCCCGCCCCCGCCTCACATGCCGCCGCCTGTGGAGCTAACCCACCAGCACCGATTGGTGGGAGCGGCTGGTGCTTGAGGAGTGGTACGACGACCGCTGGCTCAGGAACTTTAGGATGAGCCAGCAGACATTTATGGAGCTGTGCCAGTGGCTCACCCCCGCACTCAGGCACCAGGACACCGCCATGTGGCGTGCCCTGCCAGTGAAGAAACGGGTCGGCATCGCTGTCTGGAAGCTGGCCACTCCAGACAGCTACTGATCCGTGGGACAGCAGTTTGGCGTCAGCAAGGCCACCGTCAGGGCTTTTCCTCATGGAGGTAAGAGGACCCACGGGGGGCGGGGGGAGGGTAGGGGGGCCCTGGCAGGGCAGGGGAGGGGAGGGCAGGGGGGCCCGGACAGGGCAGGGCCATGCACACCCTGCTCACCCCTCATTGGTGCTCTCCCATGTGCTTTCCCTGCAGGTCGTGCATGCCATCAACGCCATGCTCCTCCACATGGCTCGTGAGGCTGGGGTACCCAGATGCCACCATTGCGGGCTTTGCCACACTGGGCTTCCCCAATTGCTTCGGGCCTCTGGATGGGACTCACATCCCCATCCACACCCCGCAACACAGTGGACGACGCTACATAAATCGCAAGGGCTACCACTCAGTGGTCCTCCAGGCCTTGGTGGACAGCTGGGGCTGTTTCCAGGACGTTTATGTGGGCTGGCCTGGCAGCACCCACAACGCCCAGGTTTTCCGGAACTTGGGCCTGTGCCGCTGGCTGGAGGCGGGGACCTACATCCCCCAGTGGGAGATGCCTGTGGGGGGCACCACCATGCCCCTCTGCGTCATCGCAGATGCGGCATACCCCCTCCGGCCCTGGCTCATGCACCCGTACACGGGCCATCTCTCTGCCCGCCAGGAGTGCTTCAACCAGCGCCTGAACCACGCGTTCCAGGAGGTGGAGCGCTCATTTGGCCACCTCAAAGGGTGCTGGAGATGTCTCCTGACCCGCTTGGATGCGGGCCCCAACAACATCCCCCAGATTGTGGGTGCCTGCTGCGCCCTACACAATCTGGTGGAGAGCAAGGGGGAGGCCTTTTTTCAGGGCTGGGCTGTGGAGGCCGGCAGGGCCGACATGCAGCCACCTGCTGCCCCCAGTCGCCAGGTGGACCCCGAAGGGACCCGGGTCCGGGAGGCCCTGCGGGCCCACTTCGATGAGGCCAGGGGGTGAACTCTGCCAGGCCCCCCACTGCCCCGCCCCTTCCTCCACAACACTCCCTGCCCCTACTGCCACACTACGGAGCACCCAACAGCACCCCCCCCACACTTTTCCTGGACAAATAAAAGCACGCACTTGTTGGTAAAATGAAACTGGTTTTCTTTGAACTGTTTTTTTAACGAATAACAACAAACTATATACAAGACCTTCTAACTAAACTATTATATAAGTGAATAAAAAGAAGTTTGCATATATTATATGTACAAAAACAGAAAACCAGGGATTACAAGGAAAGGGAGAACTATTTACATGGGGGCGGGGCAAACGGGGGGCATAAATAAATAAGTCCCAAAACTATATATGGGGGGGGGCCACGTTCTGGGCCCCACGCCCCTATAGTCCGGCACTGGGGGTGGGCGGCCGGGAGCCCCGCCTCGGCCGCAGCCCTGTCCGGGGCTGGCTGGGGGCTGGGCAGACCGGAAGATACGTCCGGCAAGTCTCAGCTGTCCCCAGGTGTCCCTCGGCGGTCCGGCCCTCGGTGGCAGGTGGCAGGGCGATGGCGGACGGCGCGGCAACGAGCGGAGCAGCAGGTGGCGTGGCTGGTGGAGCACTCAGGGCGGGTGCAGCGGCGGCCGGCGCAGCATGGGGGGCCAGGTAGTCCACGAGGCAGTTGAACGTATCCATGTAGGCCCCCCATGCCTCTTGGCTTCAGGCCAGCGCCCGCTCCTGGAGGTGGAAGCGGCGTTGCTCCACCCGCAGACACTGCTCCGCGACCTCCAGCTGCCGATGATGGATGGCCAGCAGCTGGGGGTACGTCGCCGGCGTGTGGTGTTGCTGGGTCCGCCGTCTTGCCCGCCGTGGGGCCGGTTGGTCCTCCGCCGAGGGGCTTGCCTGGAGCGATGGCCCCGGAGGGGTTCCGGGACCACTGAAGCCTCACTGGTGCTCTCTGGTCCTTCCGATGGTGCAGCTGTGGAACACGGGCGGGGGGAAGAAGAGTGGAGACAGGCGTTAGTGTGGGCCCCGAGCCGTGGCCCTTGTCCCCCCACCGCTGTGCTGCAGGTTCCCCATCCCCGTCCCCAGGAGATGCTGCTGTGATGGGGTTCAGGGGTCCCCCTGCACTGCACCCCGTCCCCTGGCGGGAGTGACTCTCACTACACTCAGCAGGGTCTGACAGGAGAGGTTTCTTAGGCCACAGATGCCCAGTTTCTCCCAGGAGTGACAGTACAGCAGTCAGAGACAGTCCTTCCAACCCGTCCTGGGGAGAAGACCCCGAGGGGTGCCCCTCTGGGGTGTAGCTTTCCCCCTCCTCAGGCTGGCTGCCTTCCAGCTCTCCCTTCCCCTAGCCTCTACCTGCGGCCCCCCCCAATTCAAAGCCAGCTCGGCTCCTCCCTCCTCTTTGTTCAGGGCAGAGGTGTCACCTGCCAGTTGTAGCCCCAGGATCATCCTTTGCCTCTGGGAGCTATTCAGCTTGTTGCTCATATCTAGCCTGAGTCTCACATTTGCACTCCCCCCACTCCATCACATGCTGCTGCTGCTGCAGGGTGTCCCACCCCCTCCTCCCGGGGCACCCTTGAGGTTCCGCTCCCCCCTGCCCCGGGGATGGGGCATGGCACTGTCGTGCTGGGGGGGGGGGCAGGGGCTGATGCACTCCTGTGAGGGACATGGCACTGCTGTCCTTGGGGCCATGGCCATCTGGGCATGTGGAGGGCCCTGGCCACATATCTATTACCCCCGCCCCTCAACCGCGGTATGTACACCGGGGGGGTACATACCTGTAGGTCCACTCCCACGGTCCGGGGACACCCGTGGGGCGGACGCCCGGCTGCTGCTCCGGGATGGGAGGAGGATGTGCAGCCCCATCTCAGCGGAGGAGGAGTCCCCCTCCTCCTCCTCCTCCTGCTGCAATGCCCCGGGGTGTGGGGCTTACCTCCCTGGCGGACTCTGGCTCCGGGGCCTGCTGGGGCTCCTCAGCCAAGGTGTCAAGAGTGGCTGGAGGGAAGGAGGTGTGCCGGGGGCCCAGGATGTCCCTGAGCTCCCTGTAAAAGGGGCAAGTGACGGGGGCGGCCCCAGATCGGCCGGCCGCATCCTGGGCCCAGGCGTAACCCTGCCGCAGCTCCTTCACTTTACTCCGGACATGGTCTGGAGTGCGGACAGGGTGACCCCGGGTGGCCAGGCCCTCGGCCAGCCGAGTGAACGCATCCGCGTTCCACCTCTTGCTCCCCATTACCTGGAGCACCTCCTCCTTGTTCCAGAGCCCCAGCAGGTCCCGAAGCTCGGCCTCCGTCCAGGAGGGGCCCCGCTGCCGCTTGCTGGCCTGGCTGCCCTGGCTCCCCTTGGGGGGGGGTCCCCTGGGGGCGCTGGGGGGGCTGCCGGGTGGCCATCAGTGCTCTGGGGGGTTTTTGGGGCTGCTGAAGAGCGTGCAGGCTGGCCGCATGTTATTGCTGCTGCCTGCACGCTCTCTCAGCTTCCTGCACAGAAAGGGAGGGGGCGGGGACCTTTAAGGGGCCGCTCCACGTGGCCACCATTGAGCTGAGGGGCTGGAGAGAGCGTCTCTCAACCCCTCAGCTGATGGCCGCCATGGAGGACCCCGCAATTTTGATGTTGCGGGACGTGCAACGACTACACGGTCCCTACTTCGACGTTGAACGTCGAAGTAGGGCGCTATTCCTATCCCCTCATGGGGTTAGCCGCTTCGATGTCTCGCCGCCTAACGTCTATGTTAACATCGAAATAGCGCCCTACACGTGTAGCCGTGATGGGCGCTATTTCGAAGTTGGTGCCGCTACTTCGAAGTAGCGTGCACGTGTAGACACAGCTTATGTGTGTTTTCTCTCAGTATGTATCTATCACTGTTGACTTTTATATACTCTCTCCTTCACTCACTAGCTCTGTTTATAACTCAGAGTTGAGACCCAAACTCTATTCTTCTCAAGGTTTCTCAGCATTTCCTTGCATTTGAGTTATGTTGACAGAACCTAATTGGAAGGATTTTCTTGTAGCGACAGACCAATGTGCTGTATAAAGTCATATTTTTGTGTCATGCTTCTCTTCTTAATATGTCTCTTTACTTCCATGGAACATAGAATCATAGAATACTGGGACTGGAAGGGACCTCGAGAGGCCATCGAGTCCAGCCCCCTGCCCTAATGGCAGGACCAAGTACTGTCTAAACCATCCCTGATAGACATCTATCTAACCTGTTCTTAAATATCTCCAGCAATGGAGATTCCACAATCTCCCTTGGCAATTTATTCCCCTATTTGACCACCCTGACAGTTAGGAACTTTTTCCCAATGTCCAACCTAAACCTCCTTGCTGCAGTTTAAGTCCATTGCCTCTTGTTCTATCCTCAGAGTCCAAAAAGAACAAGTTTTCTCCCTCCTCCTTATGACACCTTTTTAGATACCTGAAAACCGCTATCATGTCTCCCCTCAATCTTCTCTTTTCCAAACTAAACAAGGCCAATTCTTTCAGCCTTTCTTCATAGATCACGTTCTGTAGACCTTTAATCATTCTTGTTGCTTTTTTCTGGACCCTCTCCAATGTCTTCACGTCTTTCTTGAACTGCGGTGCCCAGAACTGGACACAATACTCCAGCTGAGGCCTAACCAGCACAGAGTAGAGCGGAAGAATGACTTCTCGTGTCTTGTTCAAAACACACCTGTTAATGCATCCCAGAATCATGTTTGGTTTTTTTGCAACAGCATCACACTGTTGACTCATATTTAGCTTGTGGTCCACTATAACCCCTAGATCCCTTTCTGCTGTAGTCATTCCTAGACAGTCTCTCCCCATTCTTTATGTGTGAAACTGATTGTTCCTTCCCAAGTGGAGCACTTTGCATTTGTCCTTATTAAACTTCATCCTGTTTACCTCATACCATTTCTCCAATTTATCCAGATCATTTTGAATTATGACCCTATTCTCCAAAGCAGTTGTAACCCCTCCGAGCTTGGTATCATCTGCAAACATAATAAGCGTACTTTCTATGCCAATATCTAAATCGTTGAGGAAGATATTGAACAGAACCAGTCCTAAAATAGACCCCTGCAGAACCCCACTTCTTATACTTTTCCATCAGGATTGAGAACCGTTAAGAACTACTCTCTGAGTATGGTTATCCAGCCAGTTATGCACCCACCTTATAGTAGCCTCATCTAAATTGTATTTGCCTAGTTTTTTTTAAAAGAATATCATGCGAGACCGTATCAAATGCTTTACTAAAGTATAGGTATACCATATCTACCGCTTCTCCCCTATCCACAAGGCTTGTTATCCTATCAAAGAAAGCTATCAGATAGGTTTGACATGATTTGTTCTTTACAAATCCATGCTGGCTGTTCCCTATCACCTTACTACCTTCCAAATGCTTGCAGATGATTTCTTTAATTACCTGCTACATTATCTTTCCTGGCACAGAAGTTAAGCTGACTGGCTTGTAGTTTCCTGGGATATTCTTGTTCCCCTTTTTATAGATGGGCACTATATTTGCCCTTTTCCGGTCTTCTGGAATCTCTCCTGTCTCCCATGATTTTCCAAAGATGATAGCTAAATGCTCAGATACCTCCTCTATCAGCTCCTTGAGTATTCTAGTATGCATTACATCAGGCCCTGGTGACTTGCAGACATCTAATTTTTCTAAGTGATTTTTAACTTGTTCTTTTTTTATTTAAACTTCTAACCCTACTCCTTTCCCACTAACATTCACTACGTTAGGCATTCCTTCTTCAGACTTCTCAGTGAAGACCGAAACAAAGAAGTCATTAAGCATCTCTCCCATTTCCAAGTTCCCTGTTACTGTGTCTCCCTCCTCACTGAGCAATGGCCCTACCCTCTCCCTGGTCTTCCTCTTGTTTCTAATGTATTTATAAAAAGCCTTCTTGTTTCCCTTTATGCCTGTAGCTAGTTTGAGCTCATTTTTTGCCTTAGTCTTTCTAACCTTGCTCCTGCATTCTTGTGTTGTTTGCCTATATTCATCCTTTGTAATTTGTCCTTGTTCCCATTTTTATATGATTTCTTTTTTATCATCATAATGCTATTTGTTTTATTTCTGTATCAGAATGGTAAGCTCCTGTTTGAACAGTTTGTTTGAACAGCAGTTGTCCTGAACTCAATTTGCGTCATTAAGGAGAAAATAGTTTTGCTGTAATCTCATTCTGTTCTTGTGAGTTTGAACTAGTCTTACCGCACTGTTTTTGGTAACTGATATCAGTTAGAGGTAGATATTTGCATTGTTTTCTTTTCTTTTCCAAAGTGGGTCTCCTCAGAAATCAGTTTTTATTTGCAAGTGCTATCATGAAAGATTTATGTTAATTTAATAACAGATACATGGTAGAATCTTACTATTATTTTGCAAGTAGTATCTTGGAAACAGTAGTCTCCCCCCGGGAGGCAGGCTATCAAAGTTCTGTTCTCTAGCTCACTATAGCTGTGTCTACACATGCACGCTACTTCGAAGTAGCGGCACTAACTTCGACATTAGGCGGCGAGACGTCGAAGTCACTAACCTCATGAGGAGATAGGAATAGCGCCCTACTTCGACGTTCAACGTTGAAGTAGGGACAGTGTAGACGATCCGCATCCCACAACGTCGAAATTGCCGGGTCCTCCATGGCGGCCATCAGCTGGGGGGTTGAGAGACGCTCTCTCCAGCCCCTCAGCTCACTGGTGGCCGCGTGGAGCGGCCCCTTAAAGGTCCCCTCCCCCTCCCTGACTCTGCAGGAAGCTGAGGCAACGTGAAGGCTGCAGCCTGCACACGCGGCGAGCCTGCACAGCCCTCAGCCGCCCAGCCAGCGGCGATGGCAAGCCAGCAGCCCCCCCAGCGCCCCCAGGGGACCCCCCCCCAAGGGGAGCCAGGGTAGCCAGCCCAGCCAGAGGGCCAGGCAGTCTGGGAAGCGGCAGCGGGGTCCCTCCTGGACGGAGGCCGAGCTGCAGGACCTGCTGGGGCTCTGGAGCGAGGAGGAGGTGCTCCAGGTAATGAGGAGCAAGAGGCGGAACGCGGATGCGTTCGCTCGGCTGGCCGACGGCCTGGCTGCCCGGGGTCACCCTGCCCGCACTCCGGATCATGTGAGGAGTAAGGTGAAGGAGCTGCGGCAGGGTTATGCCCGGGCCCGGGATGCGGCCAGCCGATCTGGGGCCGCCCCCATCACTTGCCCCTTTTACAGGGAGCTCAGGGACATCCTGGGCTCCCGGCACACCTCCTCCCCTCCGGCCACCCTTGACACCTCGGCTGACGAGGCCCAGCAGGCCCTGCAGCCGGAGTCCGCCCCGGAGGCAAGCCCCGCACCCCGGGGGCCCCCCCCGGAGGCCATCCCCGGGACATCGCGGCAGGAGGAGGAGGAGGGGGGCTCCTCCTCCGCGGATTCCAGCCTGCAGATCCTCCTCCTGCCATCCCAGAGCAGCAGCAGGGCCTCCGACCCCTGGGGATCTCCGGACCGTGGGAGCGGACCCACAGGTAGGTACCCCTCTCTGGTGGACACGCCTGGGCTTGAGGGGCGGGGGTAACAGAGATGTGTCCAGGGCCCCCCGCACGCTCACATGGCCATGGCCCCAAGGACACCAGGGCCATGGCCCTCACAGCACTGCAGCCATCAGCCCCTGCCCCCCCCACCCTGCATGACAGTGCCATGCCCCATCCCCGGGCCAGGGGGGAGTGGAACCTCGAGGGGCCCCCGGGCGGAGGGGGTGGGACACCCCGCAGCAGCAGCATGTGATGGAGTGGGGGGAGTGCCAAAGGGAAACTCAGGCTACATATGAGCCACAAGAGCCGAAGAGCTCCCAGGGCCAAAGGAGGATCCTGGCGCTACAGCTGGCAGGTGACACCTCTGCCCTGAACAAACAGGAGGGAGGAGCCGAGCTGGCTTGGAATTGGGGGGCGAGGGCGGGGGCCACAGGTAGAGGCTAGGGGAAGGGAGAGCTGGTAGGCAGCCAGCCAGAGGAGGGGGAAAGCTGCATCCCAGAGGGACCCCCCTTGGGGTCTTCTCCCCACGACGGGTTGGAAGGACTGTCTCTTCCGACAGCTGGTGCTGTCACTCCTGCCAGAAACTGGCCATCTGTGGGCTAAGAAAGGTCTCCTGCTCTCAGACCCTGCGGGGTGAAGTGAGAGTCGCTCCCACCAGGGGATGGGGTGCAGGGCAGGGGGACCCCTGAACCCCATCCATCACAGCAGCATCTTCCGGGGACGGGGATGGGGAACCTGCAGCACAGGGCGGGGGGGACAGAGGCCACGGCTCGGGGCCCACACTAACACCTGTCTCCATTCTTCTTTCCCCCCTCCTCTCCTGTGTCCTGCACCTGCACCTGCACCTGCACCATCCGAAGGACCGGAAGAGAGCGCCGGCGAGGCCTCAGTTGTCCCGGAGAGCCCTCCGGGACCATCACTCCAGGGCAGCCCCTCGGCCGAGGAACGACCGGCCCCGCGGAGGGCTAGACGGCGGACCCCGCGCCTACTACCGGCGATGGCGACGGACCCCCAGCTGCTGGCCATCCTCCGCCGGCAGCTGGAGGTCTCGGAGCAGCACCTCCAGCTGCAGGAGCGGGCGCTGGCCTGGCGCCAGGAGGCATGGGGGGCCTATATGCAGACATTTAACCGGCTTGTCGACTACCTGGCCCCCCATGCCGCGCCGGCCGACCCATCGCCCGCCCTGCCTGCTCCTGCAGCCCCACCACCAGCTGCTCCGGCCGTCGCCGGGCCGTCCGCCGTCGCCCCACCACCCACCCGCGAGGGCCAGAGCGCCAAGGGACCTCTGGAGCCACCTGAGACTCGCCGGCACCGATACCTTCCGGTCCAGCCCGCTCCCACCCAGCCACGAACCAGACTGCAGGCACGGCGGGGCTCCTGGCCGGGCACGCCCAGTGCTGGGCTATAGGGGCGAGGGGCCCGGGACGTGGCCCCCCCCTTGTTGTATATAGTTGGACTCTTTTTTTTGGTGCCCCCGTTTGCCCCGTCCCCCCCATGTAAATAGTTCTCCCTGTTCTCCTCCCTGGTTTTCTTTTTTGATGATGCACAGTTGTTTGCTTTGTTGTATTGTTTTATTTGTGCACATATTGCTTTTGTGGAATGTTTGTCCCTACTTTTTGGTTTGTGTTTGACATATTTATTGACCAAAAAAAAAAAAAGTTTCTGAAAGACAAAAAATAAGTTTACGTTCAGCCACAAGTTCATGCTGTCATTTGTCCAGGACAAGTGGGGGGGGGGCGGTGGGGTGCTCCATGGTGTGGGCGTTGGGGCAGGAGTGTGGGGGAGGAAGGGGCAGGCAGTAGGGGGCCTGGGCAGAGTTCACCCCGCAGCCTGTTGGTCGAAGTGGGCCCGCAGGGCCTCCCGGACCCGGGTCCCCTCGGGGTCCACCTGCCGACTGGGGGCAGCAGGTGGCTGCATGTGTGCCCTGCCGGCCTCCGCGGCCCAGCCCTGCAGAAAGGTCTCCCCCTTGCTCTCCACGAGGTTGTGCAGGGCGCAGCAGGCACCCACAATCTGGGGGATGTTGTTGGGGCCCGCATCCAGGCGGGTCAGGAGACATCGCCAGCGTCCCTTGAGGCGGCCAAATGAGCTCTCCACCACCTGGCGCGCACGGTTCAGGCGCTCGTTGAAGCGCTCCTGGCTAGCAGAGAGATGGCCCGTGTAGGGGTGCATGAGCCACGGCTGGAGGGGGTAGGCCGCATGTGCGATGACGCAGAAGGGCATGGTGGTGTCCCCCAGAGGGATCTCCCGCTGGGGGATGTAGGTCCCCGCCTCCAGCCGGCGGCACAGGCCCGAGTTCCGAAAAACCCGGGCATCGTGGGTGCTGCCAGGCCAGCCCACGTAAATGTCCTGGAAACATCCCCGGCTGTCCACCAAGGCCTGGAGGACGACAAAACGGTAGCCCTTCCTATTGAGGTATCGTCCTCCACTGTGCTGCGGGGCGCGGATGGGGATGTGAGTCCCATCCAGAGCCCCGAAGCAGTTGGGGAAGCCCAGGGTGGCAAAGGCGGCGACAGTGGCATGTGGGTCCCCCAGCCTCACGAGCCTGTGCAGGAGCATGGCGTTGATGGCACGCACGACCTGCAGAGAAAGCACATGGGACAGCCCCAATGAGGGGTGAGCAGGGTGTGCGTGGCCCTGCCCTGCCCTGGCCCCCCTGCTCTGCCCTGGCCCCCCTACCCTGGCCTGCCCTGCCCTGGCCCCCTTGCTCTGCCCTGGCCCCCCTGCCCTGCTCTGGCCCCCCTGCCCTGCCCTGGCCCCCCTGCCCTGCTCTGGCCCCCCTGCCCTGCCCTGGCCTCCCCCTGTGGGTTCTCTTACCTCCATGAAGACAGCCCCAACGGTGGCCTTTCCGACACCAAACTGCTGCCCCACGGATCGGTAGCTGTCAGGAGTGGCCAGCTTCGAGACAGCGATGCCGACCCGTTTCTCCACAGGGAGGGCACGCCGCATGGCGGTGTCCCGGTGCCTGAGTGCGGGGGTGAGCCACTGGCACAGCTCCAGGAATGTCTGCCGGGTCATCCTGAAGTTCTTGAGCCAGTGGTCGTCGTCCCACTCCCCAGGCACCAGCCGCTCCCACCAGTCGGTGCTGGTGGGGTAGCTCCACAGCCGCCGGCGTGTGAGGCAGGGGGTGGAGCGGGATGCTGAAGGGGTAGGGGTTGAGCCCTGCTGCCCTGGGGGCATCTCCTCCCCTGGGGCAAGAAGGTAGTCAGCTGCCTCCCACATGGCATGGGCCAGGGCAAGCCCTGCTCCTGCCGGGAGGGCTGGGTGGACCTCTAGCTGCTGCTGCTGCTGCTGCTGCTGGGGGTCCATGCCTGCGTCGCCCGGGGTCTGTGTGCCTATGGCTCCTCAGACCGCGTGCTGTGCAGGCTGAGTGTATGTGGGAGGGGCCCTTTAAGGGAGCAGCTAGCTGTTGCCCCGGAAGCGCTAGTCCGCCCGTTCACCCTGTCTGCACCTGTGCCTGGCATCCCTATTTCGATGTGTGCTACTTTGACGTGTAGACGTTCCCTCGCTGCGCCTATTTCGACGTTGGGCTGAGCAACTTTGAAGTTGAACATCGACGTTGCCGGCCCTGGAGGATGTGTAGACGTTATTCATCGAAATAGCCTATTTCAATGTCGCAACATCGAAATAAGCTATTTCGATGTAGGCTTCACGTGTAGACGTAGCCTATGACAGTCATGCCAGGATATGGTCACTCCAAGTGACACTAGATCATGGAACATTTCAGAAAAATCTCCCTATGACCTCTTGTGATTAAATTAAAGAGACTCCCTTAGCTCTGGTGCTCAAATTCCACATGGTTTGGAACAGCTGGTGTTAGCAAGTATTGTGTGTATAGTTGCGTCTACACGTGCACGCTACTTCGAAGTAGCGGCACCAACTTCGAAATAGCGCCCGTCGCGTCTACATGCGTCGGGCGGTATTTCGAAGTTAACTTCAACGTTAGGCGGCGAGATGTCGAAGTCGCTAACCTCATGAGGAGATAGGAATAGCGCCCTACTTCGACGTTCAACGTCGAAGTAAGGACCGTGTAGACGATCCGCGTCCCGCAACATCGAAATTGCTGGGTCCTCCATGGCGGCCATCAGCTGGGGGGTTGAGAGATGCTCTCTCTCCAGCCCCTGCAGGGCTCTATGGTCACCGTGGGCAGCAGCCCTTAGCCCAGGGCTTCTGGCTGCTTCTGCGGCAGCTGGGGATCTATGCTGCAGGCACAGGGTCTGCAACCAGTTGTCAGCTCTGTGGATCTTGTGTTGTTTAGTGCAACTGTGTCTGGGAGGGGCCCTTTAAGGGAGCGGCTTGCTGTTGAGTCCGCCCTGTGACCCTGTCTGCAGCTGTGCCTGGCATCCCTATTTCGATGTGTGCTGCTTTGACGTGTAGACGTTCCCTCGCTGCGCCTATTTCGATGTTGGGCTGAGCAACGTCGAAGTTGAACATCGACGTTGCCGGCCCTGGAGGACGTGTAGACGTTATTCATCGAAATAGACTATTTCGATGTTGGCTGCACGTGTAGACGTAGCCTATGTGTGTGGCAGGGGGGTTCTGTTTTTGTTAATGATGATAAGAATGAATGTTTTTGTTGGCTTGATTTCATCGAATCACAGAATCATAGGGCTGGAAGGGACCTCAGGAGGTCATCTAGTCCAGCCCCCTGCTTTGAGCAGGATCAACCCCCACAAAGTCATCCCAGCCAAGACCTTGTCAATCCAGGATTTAAAAACCTGTAGGGATGGAGAATCCACCACCTCTCTAGGCAACGCATTCCAATGCTTCACCACCCTCCTAGTGAAGTAGTTTTTTCCTAATATCCAACCTACACCTCTCTCTCTCTAACTACAGACCATTGCTCCTTGTTCTGCTATCTGACACTACTGAAACCAGTTTTTCACCATCCTCTTTAGAGCTCCCCTTGAGGAAGTTGAAGGCTGCTATTAAATCACCCCTCAGTCTTCTCTTCCGTATACTAAACAAGCCCAGATCCCTCAGCCTCTCCTCATAGGTCATGTGCTCCAGCCCCTTCATCATTTTTGTTGCCCTCAGCTGAACCTGCTCCAGCACATCCACATCATTTTTATACTGGGGGGCCCAAAACTGAACACATTATTCCAGATGTGGCCTCACCAATGCCAAATAGAGGGGAACAACCACTTCTCTGGATCCAATCTCTACCCTCCAATGTATCTACCTCTGCCCCTAGCTTTGTGTCATCCGCAAACTTGCTGAGGGTACAATTCAGTCCCTCATCCAGGTAATTAATAAAGATGTTGAACAACACCGGCTCCAGAACCAAGCCTGTTGTTTTAGTGGTCATATATGACATGATCCTTCAACATGAAAAAGCCAAAACACTTTAAAAACTCTTGGGTGAGTCTTTCATTCCTTAATATATGCCAATCCCCTGACATCAATTGAGATGCCTTTTTGTTTGGTGTGCAATCACACTGTGCCGATCCTACTGCTTTGTTTTGTGATCTAGGTTCTTGTGGTTTCACATCTCCATTCTTAGGCACAAGCATATCTAACGTTGCCAATAATCCCACTAAATAGGGTACAATATTTTCAAAAGTAGGGTGGGAAGATGGAGCCCTCCTGTGGGCCATGGGACATTTTTTGAAAACACCATTAACAGTAATGCCTCATGGGACACTCTTGCAGATTATCAGTATGACACTGACCTTCCAGCACCAACAATTCAGTTTGGGTAAAGTTGCTCTAATGTAATTGCTATTTTCTGTACAAAAGTGGATTAAAGAGCACCTTCTTTGTTTTGCACCAAGAACCAAAAGCATACACTTATTTCACATCCCCGATTTGAGTAATATGCTGGTCAAACACTGGCCATGTGACTTGAGTTCTGTGAAGGTGGAATCTCCTTTCAAGGCTAACAAACACATGGCCAATGAATGTTCTGGGTTGTTTGCCCACTGTCCTGCCTGCAGAGCTGTCCAGATGGAGTTCCCATAGTATAATACAGCCATTAAAATGGAGCATTATCAAAGCAGTCCCAGTATTCAGCAAAACAATGCACTGCTGATGTGCATTAGGTTATTGTGGAGGTCCAGTAGTTAATCCTGGCTAAACACCCTTTAGTGCTTTTTTCATTTGCAGAATAACAAATAGAATATTTAATCAAATTATCCTTAATACTGTTTTGCTTACTGGTTTGGAAGTTTTCTGGTTTTGTGTTTTTGTTGTAGCTACTGGCATACAGTACTGGCATAGGGACTGTAAGGATTTTTTTTTCACGTTGTAGCCATGGATCTTTTCTTCCAGTATGACTACTGACAGGGGCATACCCCCACCCCCAATAGTTTAGTGTATTGATGCCACTCAGTGACACAGAAAAATCAACTTCCTGCTGCAAAGTGGCAGAATAATAGGTTCGGAAAAATGGCAGCAGGCAGCAAGCACCCACACGTCCATAGAAACATTGGCCAGGTTAATTTTCTAGCTGTTATTTAGCACACTTTCTGGAATCTTTGAAAACTTTAGAGAGTTTTTTTCTATTTCTGATCAAGTGCATACATATTATGCATATACTTTGTGTTTATGTGTAATAAAATGCAGTTTGATATATAATGTAAATACAGGTACAAGCACACCCCTAAATCATAGCTGTGCTTCTCAGACCACTTATAAAGGTCACATGGCGTAAGTGATTCCATTCTAACAGGCCTTTTCAATTGGCTAACAAAATGTTGGGAATCATTAAGAAAGGAATAGATAGTAAGACAGAAAATGTTATATTACCTTTATATAAATCCATGGTACGTCCACGTCTGGAATGCCAGGCACAGATGTGGTCACCCCATCTCAAAAAAGACATATTGGGAAAGGTTCAGAAAAGGGCAACAAAAATGATTAATGGTATGGAACGTCTGCCATATCAGAAGAGATTAATAAGACTGGGACTTTTTAGCTTGGAAAAAAGACAATTATGGGGGGATATCATAGAGGTATATCAAATCATGACTGGTGTGGAGAAAATAAATAAGGAATTGTTATTTACTCCTTCCCACAACACCAGAACTAGGGGTCACCAAATGGAATTCATAGTCAGCAGGTTTAAAACAAAGAATAGGAAATATTTTTTCACACAGTTAACCTGTGGAACTCCTTGCCGGAGAATGTTGTGAAGACCAAGACTATAGCAGAGTTTAAAAAAGAACTAGATCAATTCATGGGGGATAGGTCCATCAATGGCTGTTAGCCAGGATGGGCATGGACGGCGTCCCTAGTGTCTGTTTGCAAGAGGCTGGAAATGGGTGACAGAGAATTGATCACTAAATAATTACCAGTTCTGTTCATTCCCTCTAGGGCACCTGGCAATGGCCACTGTCGGAAGACAGGAGACTGGGCTTGGTGGACCTATGGTCTGACCTAGTATGGCCGTTCTTATGGCTATAAAGCTTATGCAGATAACTTTTCAGACTAAAACTTTCCATGTTTGGTCACAATCTCAAAGTGAAAATGGTTCACCCAGTTTTGGACACAGAGGTGTAAAGTATACAGCCTTGCCAAGATAAACAACAGTTCCACAACTTCCGTTTTTCCTTTGCAGGGTATAGTGCGAGGCTTGTCTCTCCTCAGATGTGGGAAAAATAAGTAATTAGCCAGAAGCCCTATCAGTGTAGATTTCCTTTTTGGAAGTCTAGTTAAAAATCCCATTTCACTTGGCTGAGTTAAGATGGCTTGAAAATATATAATGTGCCCTGGTCTGAGTCGAGGTTGAGGTTTATTTTTTTTTTTTAGCTAACAACCCAGTAATGTTGTATTGCTGCTTCACCTAATGCATAACACTTTCAATTAATATGTACGTGGAAAATGGCGTACTTGGAAAATTCAGGCATAAGAGACTAGTGACAGAGGGGGGTTTAGCTGGCAGAGGCACATCCACACAGTCTCTTTACTGATAGCAGACCCCTCTGCCAAGAGCAAACTCTTGTGCAGCTATGCTAATTAGTCACATGAGTATGCAAATGAAAAGCCATTTGCAATTTCCAGAAACCTGGTTGGCATAGCTCTGCCAGCAGCAGAGCTGAAGAGCAGGGCCATGTAGACGTGGCCTATGATGGGGACTAATTTAGCTACAGCTTATCAGGAAAGAGATGTAGAGGTCATCACGGATAGTTCTCTGAAAACATCCATGCAGTGTGCAGCAGCTGTCAAAAAAGCAAACTGGATGTTAGGAATCATTAAAAAAGGGACAGGGAATAAAACGGAGAATATCTTATTGCCCTTATATAAATGGTACAACCACATCTTGAATACTGCATACAGATGTGGTCTCCTCATCTCAAAAATGATATATTTGGATTAGAAAAGGTTCAGAAAAGGGCAACTAAAATGATTACGGGTTTGGAATGTGTCCCATGGGAAGAAAGAGTAAAGAGACTTGGACTTTTTAGCTTAGAAAAGAGGAGTCGAAGGCGGGTATGATAGAGGTATATAAAATTATGAGTGGTGTGGAAAAAGTGAACAAGGAAAAATTATTTACTTGTTCCCATAATATCAGAAGTAGAGGACACCAATGAAATTAATGGGCAGGATGTTTAAAACAAATAAAAGGAAATTCTTCTTCACACCGCACACAGGCAACCTGTGGAACTCCTTGCCAGAGGAGGCTGTGAAGGCCAGGACTATAAAAGGGTTTTAAAAAGAGCTAGACAAATTCATGGTGGGTAGGTCCATTAATGGCTATTAGCCAGGATGAGTAAGGAATGATGTTCCGCGGCTCTGTTTGTCAGAAGCTGGAGATGGATGGCAGGAGAGAGATCACTTGATCGTTACCAGTTCAGTCCACTCTGTCTTGGGCACCTGGTATTGGCCACTGTCAGCAGACAGGATACTGGGCTGGATAGACCTTTGGTCTGACCCAGTATGGCCGTTCTTATGTTTTTATATATTTTCAGGGGTGTAAATGAATAATAAAATCTTGCAGTCTGCACAGGATGGACCTTGACCATACCAGTGACATGTCCATTAACAGTCTCCTTTCTTCCTTTCTGTCAGGTGCAAGTGGGAAGTACACCTCAGGACCAAAGAATTGTGGGATACATTTCCTGCACTCACTTGCAAGCTCTAGCAGGTAATGTTTAAATTTCCCTTTCTCCAGGTTGTTCTCATTGTTTTTCTAGTTCTGTGACAGGAGTTTCTCTATTTGAGTGAAAGAGCAGCGTATGAGTTAAACATCTTTCCCCATCCTGCGTTTGTAATAATGTCAAGCAAGTGGAATGGGACTGGAAAAAGAGACTAAGATATCTGTGAAAGCTACACATGGTAAAGTCTTCTGCCACGTCTTGAAACACAAACAAATCCTTGGAAGCAATAAAGCTTGTAGTGAGAGGTTGACAGTCCACCTGAATCTATGCAGCACCGTTACACGCTGTAGGCTTAAAAATTGAAGGTGCTCAGCATCATGCTGGATCAAGCTCAGAGGTATCAAAGTAACTCCCAAACACTAGGTGCAACGGAGGAATAAACCATTTCTCTTCTGAAACATCTGTTTGGTGGGCCAAAACTGTCGCTATTGTTCATATATTATGCTGCAATTCAGACTGCTGCACTGAGGATTATAAAAATGTTGATGACAATGCCTTAATTAGTCAGGAATTTTCCATCAAAATGTTTGAGGTAGCAAATACAATTTTTGCAAAATTGAAACTTTTTCATGGGGAAAATAGAAGCATTTCAATTTGCAATTGGAAAAATCTAAAGAAAATATTTAGTTAGGGTCAGAGTGATCCAAATCAAAACACATTTCTGATCAGACAGACACATGAATGTTGAACTGAGATGCCACCATGCTCCATAGTAATTGTAGGTCCACTCCCTCATGGCCCCATTATCCCCTATGGGGCCTGGGTCCCTGGGCTATGTCTACACTAGAGGGTTTTGTTGACAAAATGGCTGTTTTCTCAACAAAAACCCTGTGAGCATCTAGATTACCAAGCGTGTTCTGTCGACAATAAGTTGACAGAATACAACACTTTTGTCAACAGCCGTACCCCGCTCTCCATGAGGAAGAACACCTGTCGACAGATCTCTGTCAACAAAACACAGGTCTGGATGTGCCGGGGGGCCTTCTGTTGACAGAAAAGGCCTCCAGGACACCACGTAGGTACCCCAAGGGACATCCTGTCCCCAGCAATCAGCACTCTATGGTCCCTACCTCCAGCCCCTCTTAAAGCCTCAGGGAGCTGGGAAACCCCTTGGCAGGAAGCTGAGAGGGTGCAAACAGCACAGCAACACAGAGCTGTGTCCCATGCCCTCACAGCCAGTGTGCCCTATGGCTGAGCAGCACGCAGCACGCAGCCCGCAACCACCCAAGCCCTCACAGGACCAGCCTGAGGGGCCTCAGGAGCCACCCCAGGACAGCAAGAGGTGGGCCTCTTCTGGATCAGGGCCAAGGTCAAGGCCCCGCTGGACCTGTGGGGGGGAGGCCCAAAGGGGATGTGCTGCAATGCCCCCATCTACACCCAAATGGCCACTGCCCTGGCTGAACGTGTCTCCCCTCCCACCGAACCATGGAGCTGGTGTGAGCCAAGGTGAAGGAGCTTCGCCAGGGCTATGTCCAGGCCCAAGATGCTGCCCACTACTCCAGGGCAGGCCCCACCACCCACCCCTCTTACCATGAGTCCACACCACCTGGGGGGGGAGGTGGGGAGCAGGGAAACACGTCCCTGATGTGCCACTGCATGGACACAGCACTCGAGGTCCCCCCCACTGCAGTGGGAACCTTCCGAGGAGCAAGAGGCCTCCAATCCCCAACCCCCACCAGAGCTGGAGCCAGACATGGGGTTGGAGGCCAGCAGCAGCCTCTTAATCATGCTGGAGCTGGTCTCCACCAGCCGGACCCCTTCCCGGGCATCTTTGGAACTGGACAAGGGTCCCTCCGGTGAGTACCATGCACATCACACATTCCAGCATGTGGGAGGTGGGTGCAGATGGGACATGCTGTAAACATCATGTGGCCAGCTTGGCACTGCAGTCCCAGCATATGGTCCCATGTGCAAGGTAATGTGGGCCACCCCGACCAAACAGACAACCCCCCCATGGAAGTGGGCTGGCCACATGGGTGCTGGCCTGACTCCAGACACACCACGGACTGTGGCACCCAGCGTGCAGGCATGCCCGCAGGCACAAGGCAGCACCCATTCCCACGGACAGCGCTGTAAGCTGCAGGTGGGGGAGTTGGGGGCAGAGGGCCAGGCTGCACCTGGTTCACCCACCCCCCTATGGGGAATTCCTCTGCACCCAGACACCCTCCTTGGCCACTAGTCCACTGGGGAGAGGATCTGCTGTGGTCAGCCGGCTCCCAGAGACACTGTGAAGCCCTGGACATTCCCATCCCTTGGCCTAGGAGTTGTTGGTCACTGCTCATGGTGCAGGGCAGGGCCCTAGGGACTGCATTGCATGAATGACTCACCGTCTTTCCTTCTTGTCTTCCCTTCAGCTGCATTTTCACTGTCCGAGGGCCAAGCCAGCCCCACCTCACCACCAAGGCAAGCCTACAATGCCACCCTCTGGAGGATGACCCAGGTTATGGCTGTGGGCTGACACAAAGTGCTGGTTGCGTGCTTGAGACCAACTCATGTCCCACTTTGAGTCCATCACCGGTATCTGGTGGGACTTGATGGCTGCCACCCCCACCGTCACATCTTGGAGGACGTTGTGCTCCCCCCACATGTAGGCGGGTGAGCAGGCACCTAAAGTGTATCTTGAGGCAGCTGAAGGCACACTCAGCCTGCATCCTGGCCCAGCTGAGGCAGGGATTGAAGAGTTCCCATCTGGGCTCCAGCTGGCTGATGTAAGGCTTCATGAGCTACAGCATGAGAGGGTAGGCAATGATACAGAGTAGCATCTGCACATCCCCAACTGGCAGCTCATGGCAGGAGACGAATGTGCCTTCGTCCATCCTCTGTAACATCCCGGAGCTGCAGAGCATATGGCATCGTGTGCCCAGCCCAACCACCAATGTAAATGTCTGTGAACTGTCTACAGTGGTCAACCGGGGCCTGCAGCACCATCAAAAAGTATCCCTTGGCCACACTATGTTCTGCAGCACGGATCGGGATGTGGATCCCGTCAATGGCCCCAGTGCAGTTTGGGAACCTGAATCCAGCCACAACTGCATCCATGTCTCCCATACAGATGATTCTCTGTAGTAGGATGGTGTTGATTGCCATCACGACCTGTAGAGGAAGGGGATTGAACACACACATCATGGACTGAGGGAGGGAGTCCTTGGGCCCGAGGGGGGCCCAATCTCCATCTCCCCCGAGCTCTCTGGGATCTCCCCCACAGCAGCAGGGCTGTGAGAGGGTGGGACAGCACAGTTCCCCGGGGATGGGGCTTTCCCTCTCCAGCTTCACCCCTCACACCCCTGCCTTCACATCCTGAGGGTCCCCATAGAGCAGCTGGGCAGTTCATAGAGTAGATCATTCTTTTGATCTGCTTTGCTGTCTGGATGAAATCTGTTGACAGAAGTTTTGCTGCAAAATATCTTCTGACAGAAACTTCTGTAGACAAATCGCTCTAATCTGGAGTGTAGAGGACAATTGCAGCAGGAAAAAACCAGACCCCTATAGGCAATTATGGGCCTGAGGCTCCTGAATTCAACAGCTCAAGATGCCCAGTTTTGGGCACCACATTTCAAGAAAGATGTGGAGAAATTAGAGAAGGTCCAAAGAAGAGCAATAAGAATGATTAGAAGTCTATAGAACATGATCTGTGGGGGAAGACTAGAAGAACTGGGCTTGTTTAGTTTAGAAAAGAGAAGACTGAGAGGGCGCATGATAGTGGTTTTCAAGTACCTAAGAGAGCATTACAAGGAGGAGAGAGAAAAAAAATGTTGTTTTTAGCTTCTGAGGATAGGACAAGAAGTTTACATTGCAGCAAGGAAGGTTTAGGATGGATATTACGAAAAACTTCCTAGCTGTCAGGGTGGTTAAACATTGGAATAAATTGCCTAGGGAGGTTGTGGAATCTCCATCACTTGAGATATTTAAGAGCAGGTTAGATAGACATCTATCAGGGATGGTCTAAATAGTACTTGGTCCTGCCATGAGGGCAGGGGATTGGACTCAATGACCTCTCGAGGTCCCTTCCAGTTCTAGTGTTCTATGATTCTATGACACAGGTTATTGTCAAAACAAGTCTCAACAAAACATTTTGACATTCCCAAATCAAATTTTTTCTGAATTCTCCTGTGCATGAAAAATCTTTATTCTTTCATCCCAGGTTTGGGACGAAAAAGCATACTTCAGAATTCCAAGTTTATGATATTTGACCTGGTTCTATACCTAGGTATTTCTCAGCATCCAAAGGTACAGTTTTCTGAGATTCATTCTAACACACCAGAAATTTGCCTGCACCCTGAAAAGCCACGCTACATCAAGCCAGTCTGTCCTGATGAAATCCATTTTATTTATGAAAATCTGCATGTAGTCCTATGACTCTGCACTGCTAAAAGCATCTTCAGCTTTCTTTTGCTTTTATCAGTAACTGACAAAACAGACACAGTCCCATGTCGGGAAATTTTCTTGTGCAAATAAGAGAGCACTCCAGGGAAAGGTTGGATGTGGATGTTTGTACAAAACTTGTGTAGTAAGGGAAGTGTCATTCTAAACCAGGGTTTCCCAAACTGAGGGGTGTGTCCCCCGGGGGGCATGAAGAAATTCTGGGGGGGGCACTAGACAACGCAACCCCCCCAGTCATTCTTCCCACCCCAAGGAAGAGCTGGACTTTGCTTCCAGCTCTCAGCCCCTGCCATTTTACTTGGGAGACCCGGCGCAGCCGCTATAAAAAGCAGGCAGCCGGCAAAGACCCACATGGAGCTAGCTGCCTCCTGCATAGGAGTGTGGGTTGTGGGGAGGGAAGAGTAAGAGGACGGGGTTAGATGGGGGGTTGGGGGACCTGGCTTGGGGGAAAGGGAGGGGGATGGGGTAAGAACAGGGAGCTAGTGGTGCCTGGCTTTGGGGAGGGGAGGGGCTCAGGCAGGAAGCTCATGAGGCTTGGGTGGCTGGCTCTGGCAGCACAGGGCTGAGGTGGCTGGCCTGCAGCTTGGATGAGCTGCTCGGGTGGCTGGTGGGAGAGTGGGCACCTGGCCCTGGCAGCTGGTGGGCAGACGGGCAGCTGTGGCAGCACAGGGCTTGGGTGGGTGGGCAGCTGGCTCAGGTAGTTCTGGTGGCTGGCATGGGGCTCAGGCAGTTGGCCAGCTGGGGCTGCACCAGGCACTCACAAGGTGGGGGCTGTTGCCATTATCCTGGCCAGTCCATAGTTGACCTCAGAGCTGAGACAGGGCCTGCACAGTGTCTGGCACCTAGGCAAGGACTGCAGCTGGTCTTGGCAGGGCCCAGGGTGCGCCTGCAGCTCTGGGGCCATGCCAGCAGCCCATTCAGGGAGGAGCTGGTGCCCATGGGACCAGGGCATGCCCAGCATGGGGCTGGAACCAGCCTTCCCAGCCCAGCAGGGGTCAAGGTTCAGCAGGAGGTAAAGGGGCTCCGGGAGTGGGGAGGCACTAGGGCTCCAGTAGTTGGCACGCAGCTTGGGGCAGGGCAGCTCAGCTCTACTCAGTCTTCTATCCGCTATTTCCCAGACAACTCTTCTGGCAACTCCATTCCTAAATTAGTACACAATCCATTCAACGTTGATGTCGATACATCGCCAGAAGTATTGTGAGAACATGCACTTGAAATAAAATATGGTTCAAATGCGAAAGATAATTTTGAAAACTCAAGCTTGGATAAAACATTTCCCAATGTGCTTGAAAGTTGGAAAAGAAGTGCTACGTATTCTTCTTCCATTTTTGTCAACATACTTCTGTGAAAAAAGCTTTTCAAGTTTAGTCACATTAAAAATGAAACCAAGAAATCGACTGGATGTCTAAAACCACTTGCATTGCAAACTTTCATCTTTCAAACCTAGGATTTCCCAGCTTGTGAAGAAAATGCAGCATCATCCTTCACATTAAATTAATTTTGTTTCTGCTGTTTCTGATTTTAAATTACACTTTTATTAAATTTTTGGGCCAAGAAAAACTCTTTGTGCTTATTTTTAATTTTAAATAACATTTTGATATCAAGTTTTTGTGTTTATTTTAAATTAAAAATTGATTTTTTTGTTTGAAGTGGGGTTGGATGATGGTAAAAGAAGAGGTGTGGGGGGGTGAGGGTCTCTCAAAAATCAAAAGGGGGGCGTGATGCCAAAAAGTTTGAGAACCACTGTTTTAAATTCTCACTGGATGGAGTGAGGGAAAATTACTGTAGGATTCCATATCTTTCATGTCTCTTATTCCACCATAAAGATGTTCTCTCTGTCTCAAAATCACTAAGGATAGGAAGAGCTTGAACACTCCTTCTGCTTATTTCACTAAAATAATCAGTATTGGTTAGCAAATAAATTCTCACTCAGCAGAACTAGTGCCACCCACAAGTATCTATAAACCAAAATGTCAAAAACATGTGTCTATTCATACTGAGAAACTAGAAGGATTTTTGTACATTGCTTAAGAATTATCAGAAGTCATCACACAGAGCAGTTCAAGTAGGAATCGAAAGTTGGAAGAATACCAGAATCTCTGCTTGAATTTTGGTTGCCATTTCCAACATAAATTGTTCATAAGTTTATGCCCTATTTAGAAAATATTGCTGATCCCTTTTTAAAAGCATGTTCTGCAGCTACTGCCGTATATAGTGTTTGCTATACTATATACAATATTTTGTTAACTCATACTTTTCAGCATCATGTAAAACAAATTGCATAAAATATATTAAAATATGAGAGTGGCTGGGAGAATAAAAGTTGTATATCTTTGAACTCTTCTAAAAAGACATGGGAGTGTTTTTTATCAGCAGATTTCTCTACTCTTCTTGATGTATGGATCAGTGTGGATTCCACTATAGGTACATATGCCCCTCATGTATTTGAGAGCAGAGTCTTGAACAGTAGTGTCTGACAGTGCTGTGCACGTGCCCTACGTCTCCTTCAGCTATGCAGCTAAACAGAACCTGATAAGTGCCTGACCAACTAATTCTTACCACCAACTAAGTCTTTTCAAAATTCTTGAAACCTTCCAAACTGTTCTGATCCATTGATTAAAAAATCACCGCAAACAAAATAAACGCATCCAGTAGATCTGGGTGAAATTCTCTGGCTCTCCTGATGAGGCTCATCCATTTCCCATCAGAAATAGAATGGTATCAGATAAGCATACATATCCATTCTGTAAATCATTGTTACTCTGTTGGGATTACTGCGATCTGCTCTTGTGTTCTGCTGGGAGCCAATCTCCATTGTATTAGACTAGAGGAAAAAGAAAAGAGTGCAGTCCCTGGTGGCACCCTGGGCCAGACCACTGACAGTAGACAGGACCACCACAGGGAGCCAGGTATGAGTCCAGAGTATCATCATTGTCCTATTTCACATACTTCATTTTCTGATGAAGCTGTGCCACCAGTACCAGTACTCCCACTCTGTGTTGTCATTTCAACTTGTAATGAGTATTTGAACTATCAACAAAGTCTTGGCAGGCAAGAATTTAAGTGGATCACGCAGTGTATTTCCACCTGCCATCAGAGAGTGGCTCTCTCAGAACATCAAGGTATATTCCCCAGGGTATAGGTTTTCTTTACGTGCAACCTCATGATTTATTTTCTGTTCTTTTGTGAATAAATCACTGTTTTTAAGCAATTGATCTGATCCTGTGTCCTGTGAAGGGTCTTTCTGCGTACGCGCCTCTTCGGCCACATAGCTATCAGGTTACAGATTGCTGTTCTCAAGCCCTCTGTGGAGGGGAGAGCAGGGCTGGAGTTTTCCCCACAGGGGACATTCACCAGTGTGCCTGCTTGGGCTAAAGGGGTCTCCAAGGACTGAGGTGGTGGCAGCCTACCTTCCAGGATCCGGGGGATCTGTGACGTTGGGAAGTTTTCAAGTAAAAGCCATGTATAGGCAAAGTATTTTTGATTTTTTTGTGGGCCTCTACTTTCTGCAGCGAGAGTGCTAGTGGGGAAGGAGGCCTGACAGCCTGAGTTACAGTTCTCTGTGTTCATAGATTTCTCCAGCTTCTTTCCAACAGTCTGTGAATACACATTATACATAGATTCATATTAGCACAGTTTGAGTTTTATATAGTGTAATTAGTGTAACTTATTTTCCCCTTTTCCATGGAGTCCCTCCCTAGACCTGAGACTGGACCCAGAGTTCTAGGGTTCAAGAATTGCACTCTCTTGCTTTGAAACTCTTGCTGTGAATGACACCGCCTTTGCTGTTTGAAAACTGAAAAGTGCAGCATGTGAAATTCCCCTGTGAACATAGGAAGTTTTTGAGCATCCTCCCCATGGTATATTGGCCAACCAATAAGCAGCACTAATCTTGGGAGCCTAAAGCAGCTAAGCACAAGGGCACTTTGTGTAGGCCTTCATATGACGGGATCCCCATACAGGTCTGTTCCTAAGAAGAAAGATTCATCCCTTGCCCCTTCCACAGAACTGTTGCATGTGCATCTGAAAGGGTCAAAACTTTTAAGATTCACACGCAGAAAGGTAAAGTGTGGAAAGAAAAAAGGTCTGTTGGTAGCACTAACATGTAAACATAAAGACTGGCGTCCAGCAGTTTCATCAAAGACCGCTCAAACTGCTTTTTCAGTGCTAACGGCCTGCCTTTCTAATGGTGCAGCATCTCAGGACATGTTGGAACTGTTAGTCCTGACACTTGGAACATCCCAAACATAGCGTCATAGAATCATAGAATGCTAGGACTGGAAGGGACTTTGAGAGGTCATCATGTCCAGCCCTCGGCCCTCATGGCAGGACCAAGTACTGTCTTGACCATCCCCGATAGACACTTACGTAACCTAACATCAGGATGGGCAAACACTTATTCACCAGAGGATATGTTTTTTTGTCATCCTCAATCCCCTCTCCTTTCCTGGTCCTACTGAGACATATTGCCACACTAGTGGAAAAATCTACTGTGGTGATACAGCAACCCCCTTCCTGCCTACCATCAGGCATGCATATTTATTTCCAATACCCATGTTCCGATCAGTGGAACAAGAGTCCATCTCTGACCTGGATGAGTCAGATACTCCAGCTGGTCATTCATCTGCTCTCAGATGAGTCCTAACAAGGAGTTGAGAAGATCCAGATGCAGATGAGTCCTCAAATTGCCCTACTGGGGCCAGGAGACCCTTATGGCAGATGTACAGATCTCTTCCACAAGCCCTACTGCACCTCTCCCATGAAATATTTCCTCGATCTGTTGGGCTATGAGGAAGAAGAAATTGTCTCCAGGTGAAAAAATCAGTCAGTCTTGACCATCTGCTGGACAGTGTGGCCAACAGTCACTCTGGGCCCCTGAACAAGGCAGAAGAGGGGTGTGTGGGTCTGCATCCGTGGAGGGACAGGGCTGGGGCTAGCCTCCCTTAGGCAGCCCTCAGAGCTGCTTTGGGTGCGATTTAAAGGGGCTGGGGCTCCAGCTGCACAACACATTACAGAAAGCCATCCTAGCAACCTCCAACAGGTTCAAACAGTGGCTTTAATAGACATGCATGGAAACTACCAGAGGGGCAGCCGTGCTAGTCTGTATCTGCAGAAACAACGAGAAGTCCTGTGGCACCTTATAGAATAACAGATTTCTTGGAGCATAAGCTTCCATGGGCAAAGACCCACTTCGTCAGATGCGTGAAAAGTGTGGCTTTCGTTTTAACAATACCCTTTGTTCCCTTTCCCATTCTCTCAAGTTACTCTTTAGAAGAAAAATCCACTTTCTGGCAGTCTCTAAGAGGTCATTCTTTCAGGGAATAAAGAAGTTAAGTGAGACGGGAAAAAGAAGAGAATGGAGTTCTGTTTCTGCTTTTTACTCTCAATTGAAATTTAACTGCTGGGCACAATATGCCAGCTTAGGGGACTGCTTTTATCTGCCTCTTTTGTCTGCCACTTTGCTCACAGGCTCATAGTAATGTTACAAAGTATGCAGTCTTGGCCAACTAAGCGAAATTCTTGTTGGAAGACCAAAGGAAAAGCATAGGAAAGAGAAGAAATAAGGCAGGGAAGGAAAAGGGCACACTGGGTTGGGATGTGGGATGACAGTCTCACACTCCTGGTGGCAGTCAAAATTCAGCCAGAACTGGTGGAAATGCAGTGTCATTTGAGTCCCTCTCTTGGCTCTGCCTGGAAATGACAGCGCTTGGGATCAGGATGATGAAGTGATACCTGATTTCTGATATCACGTTGTTCTTGTTTATTTATAATACTTGTAACACCATCCTTGAAATACATCACTGGGCTTTTTTGTTTGGACTTATTGGCTACGTCTACACGTGCAGCCAACATCGAAATAGCTTATTTCGATGTTGCGACATCGAAATAGTCTATTTCGATGAATAACGTCTACACGTCCTCCAGGGCCAGCAACGTCGATGTTCAACTTCGACGTTGCTCAGCCCAACATCGAAATAGGCGCAGCAAGGGAACGTCTACACGTCAAAGTAGCACACATCGAAATAAGGGTGCCAGGCACAGCTGCAGACAGGGTCACAGGGCGGACTCAACAGCCAGCCGCTCCCTTAAAGGGCCCCTCCCAGACACAGTTGCACTAAACAACACAAGATCCACAGAGCTGACAACTGGTTGCAGACCCTGTGCCTGCAGCATAGATCCCCAGCTGCCGCAGAAGCAGCCAGAAGCCCTGGGCTAAGGGCTGCTGCCCACGGTGACCATAGAGCCCCTCAGGGGCTGGAGAGAGAGCATCTCTCAACCCCCCAGCTGATGGCCGCCATGGAGGACCCAGCAATTTCGACGTTGCGGGACGCGGATCGTCTACACGGTCCCTACTTCGACGTTGAACGTCGAAGTAGGGCGCTATTCCTATCTCCTCATGAGGTTAGCGACTTCGACATCTCGCCGCCTAACGTCGAAGTTAACTTCAAAATAGCGCCCGACGCGTGTAGACGCGACGGGCGCTATTTCGAAGTTGGTGCCGCTACTTCGAAGTAGCGTGCACGTGTAGACGCAGCTATTGAGTCTGTCTCCTTTTTGCACCGTTTCCCACCATTTATTATTTGTTATTTTATTCATTTTCATTCACTTTTCACAGCTGAGCTCACAATGAGGGTAAACAAATTAGGGGTTTTTTTGCACACACTTCCAGCTGGAAGGATATTCCAGAGCCTGGTTATTCTGATGTCTAGAAATCCTTTTTTTCTAATTTCCAGCCTAACTTTTTTCCTGACCAGTTCATCCCTATTGGTTCTTATGCCAACACTATCACGTAGTTTAAATAGCTCTTCTGCACCCCTGATTTTACAATGGTGCATGTCATAATAAAGCCCCTGGGGAACTTAATTATTCTGTAGCCTGAGGAAGGTTTGAATGGTTCACAGGCCTATAGCCTCATATCAAACAGTAAGTATAAAATGAAATCTTGACCATCCTGTGCACTGAATGGAGCAGAGATCCTGTGGACAAAATAGTTTGCTATCATATAATTAAAGATTGTATCATAACGCATATGAAATATTAATTCTAGAACTTCTTTCCTTATTGATGCATTCCTTTGCAATCTTAACATCATATAAATTACAGTAAACTCTTCCATATCAGGCAACTCCAGGAGCGGGAAGTTGCCAGATATGAAAATATGCTGGTTAACAGAAAGCAGCTGGGGAGGCACAGGCAGTCGGGGAGAGAGAAAGACACAGGATTCCAAGCTGGGGCTTGGGGAACACCAGCAACTCCAGAGTCAGAAAGCTGGATGGAGCCAGGGTGGGGGCCATGGAAAGGTGGCAGCTCCAGCTTGGTCTTAACAGAGATAACAATTACCTTACGCATTACAAAGACAGCTTCCCCATCTTTGATATTCATAGTAATCTCAGGCGAGTCACTTAATAGTCACTTAGAGTAAGTCATTATCTTGCCCCTCTTCCCAACCCTTTGTCCCCCGTCTCCTTCTGTCTTATGTAGCAGATTCGTCAATTTTCATTTCATTTTTTTTCCTCTCTCTCTTATATTTTTGTCATGCCAGTTTACTTTCGTCAGAATTTCCAGATCTGAAGAAGTGGGTCTGTCCCACAAAAGCTCATTACCTAATAAATTATTTTGTTAATCCTTAAAGTGCTCCATGGCTGCTTTTTTGATTTGTGAATATACAGACTAACACGGCTGCCTCTCTGCAGCTACATCTACATGAGACGCCTCTGTCAACAGAAGTCACTGTTAGAAGGGACTTCCCAGCAAAACGTCTGTCAACAGATTGCACATAAAAGCAGATCAAAAGAGCAAAGCCCTCTGTTGACAGAAGCCAGACTGCCCGGTCCTTTCTTGACATAACAGCTGACCAGAAGCTCTGCAAACAGGGCTGCCCAGTGAACCAGAAGCCCTGTCTGTCAACAAAAGGGTCCCAGAAAGTCTACACGGCTGTTTTGTTGACAGAACGCTGTTGAGAGAGGCATTGTACCTGAACGGGGAGAGGTATAACGCTGCTGACAGATATGCTGGGTTTTGTCAACAGACTGTTGCCAAAGTGTATGTTGCATGCAGCCGCTCCACATTTTTTCCGGACAAAAGCCCAGTTTTGCCAGGAAAAGCCTCTTGTGTAGACGTAGCCTGTGACTATTCACCATGCAGTAGAGGAAAATATGTGATAGAAGGGCTGGTTTTAGGGAGAGGGAGGATAGGAGAGATTGGTGTGGTTTTGTGATATTTATCTTCTTTTTGTGTTCCACCTGCGTATTTTGCTTTATGTTCCTGACAATGTCCATTAACCGCACAAGAGGCATGCAGAATGTAAGTAACTATCTGTAAAGTTAAATATTGATTTAAGCAAGTCCCTGGTACTTCAGCTTTTTCATTACATGCTTCCCATAGGAGACACTACTGTTCGATGTGAACAACTTGATCTGCTTCAAGATTGGCTGGCTGATTTCCGAAAATCTACCTCCTCCTCCAGCACAGCCAATCCAGAGGAGCTGGTGGCTTTTGATGTGATCTGTGGAGATCTCAACTTTGACAACTGTTCATCTGGTGAGACAAACTTTCCTCCCTTCTCTTGAATAAGTAACATCACAGTGAGCTACTACGGTGTTGTAACGTTTCCTCTATTCTTATTAGGGCTCACTGCCCAAAAACAAATTATTCCTATATCCTTATATTATTATTATTCAAATTATTCTCATATTATTATATTATTCTTATTATTCAAATCGTTAATCTGAGTGGGCAAACCCAATGTTTAAGAGCAACCTCTTCATTAAAGGGCAGATTTTTAAAGGCACAAAGGGCATGCATGTCATTTGCACCTTTGACAATCTCCACCTAACTCAAGAAGAACCACATAGTTCTTACCTGTGCTGCATTGTTATGGTCACCAGGGCACCTATATACCCTTTCTTTCTAGTTTCCAAGACATATCAATGGACTTATAAGCACTAGATATGTTTGGAAAAAATCATACATAACTGTAATTAAAGACCGTATCATAATGCATGTACACGGGGGGTGGGGGGCAGGAATTAAAGCTCCAAATACAACATTGAGTCTAACATTTACTAACTTGAAGGGCTTGATCTTGCCAGCTTAATATTCTCAACTTGTTTTTGGTAGTTATTCTATATTTAGAGGGGCAAGGGCACCATTAAAAAAGACTTACTAGCAGATGATTTACAATGGAATTCTGAGTAAAAAATATCTCACACACTAGCATAAAGTCAAACGACACAGTAAATGTTATTTTTAATGGCATCAGCTGTCTGTGTTTGTATATATTTGCACAGTGTGTGTAGGCAGTTACCTAAATGGATGTTAATTTATTTCAACTGGCTCATCATTCCTGTACCTCGTTGTAGCACAGAAGTTCAAAAGAACAATTATTACCGGCAATTGGCACAAATCAGAAAATTCATTTCAACTTCTACCACTCCTGTCTGTTAATGCAAATCCCCCTATTTACATTCTAGTATTAAGAAATATTTTCAAGAAAAAACAAAGTCTTGCATTATGTTCCAAAAGTAAATGAACTTAGACTTAGGTGGACTGTGAGAGAGAGCAAATTCCAAAACAAAAGCCTATTTACTAGTCATGTCCCACTGTTTGCTCAGTGAGTTTAACCGTGGGCCCAAACACCAGAATCTTTTCCAGAAAAGCAACTGTTTGACTGGGCTGGGCTGGCTGCTGGCTAGTGGGGCTGTGGAGACAGAAGAGGGAAGAGGACTGGGCCTGTTAGTCCTGAGCAATGGCCCCTGTAACCCCCCTCTCCCCTCCCCATCCCAGGGGCCCTGCAGGGACAGCATCCTGGGGTTCCCTGTATGTGTGACACAAGCGTGAGCATGAGCTCCCCTCTGTGCCTCCCCCAGTCCCTCCACAGCCAGCGGCCAGTGGTGCTGTACCAGCTGCATGGTCTCCTTGTGGGGGCCCTGGCATGGGTGGGGGTCCAGGTTGCTAGCCATGGTGCTGGGGAGCAGGGCGGGCTGGCTGGGGCCTCCCAGCTGGCAGCAGGCTGGAGAGCAGTATGGGCTCCCTGCTGCCTGCATGCTGTCAGCTTCCTGCCTGGGGGTTTGTGGGATCCTGCTTCCTTAAACGTGGCTGGATGCCAGAGCCATACGGCTCCGCTTGTGCTGTGAGCGGTGCCACCACCTGCCAGCTGGTCGCTGCCATGGAGGACTCCCTCTTTCAAAATAGCCATCCGCGGAGTGTCTACAAATGCTCTCTTTCAAAATAATCTTTCAGAAGGGGGCACTCTTCCAACCATGGGAACAGAGGACCAACTTCAGCAGAATGGCCCCGTTCTTTTAAAGTTAATGTTGAAAGACTGCAGAGTATGTGTAGACGCTCTGTGGGTTATTTCGAAAGAAGGCCGTCTTTCTACCTCAATTTCGAATGTACTTGCTCGTGTAGACACGCTCAGTATATGACTTTTAGCCAAGTTGGTTGACAACCTAATGTTGCATTTGTGTAGCTGAACTGCAGTGGTTGTGCTTTTGTAGGTATATTGGGATAGGTGGTTAAATTACTGAAAATTAACCAATGTGGAAGGGGATACCATAAAAGTAAAAACTATCCTTACATGTGTTGCTAACATAGTTAAAGATTATTTAAAGCATTTAAAATCGGATTTACTTTTGCTGTCTACGCAGTTTACTATTTTGAACTTGTGAAATTAAGTTGACCACTTTTTCTATCTATAGTCAGTTTCACTTTCTGGTTTGCAGGCATTAAATAAGAACAATGCTGCAGTGTTTTGCTTTACAGCTCTGTGGGGGAATGTTTTAAATTAAAAAATCAAAGATCTTGTTCAGATAATGTAATTATCTGAAAATATAGGTATTTTTAAAGTTCTAGATCATGATATTTACCAGTTTTGCACTGTAAAGATTCTGGAAGATTTTAAGGAAAAAATATTAACTGAATATTTTTAGACTTGCCAGCTTTCTACATTGTTTGTTACCAACTGTAAAATTACAGAATAGTTTGTTTGATCCAGTGAAAATCCAGCTCTCTTGGGCTAATGGTATAACTTTTCAAGTGCCTTGGTCATCCCATGGTTTAGGGCCATTTACAGCAATTTAGTTGCACCCTAGCAGAGTTAGCACATTTCTAACATGAGTACAATGAGTACTCATTTATCAGGATCTTTATTATAAGGCTGTCTTTAACATCAGGCTGCTGTAGTTTGACTGATGGAAATCTAATGTATTTTAAACCTTTTGCTATGAGATACAATGAGAGAGGCTACACTGTGCTTCTCAGCCATGAATAGTAACGATTGCCGTATAGTAGTAGATTAATCATCATAGAATTTTATTCTGTTCCAAGGCTTCTCGGATGGAAGTATGGCAGCATATGAAACCCTGCTACAGGGCAAAACCTGGAAAATAAAAATTCATAAATTTCACTTGGTCCTTAAATAAGAGCACCTAACAAATCAATAATATGTTGCGATAGGAAGGACTTGGTTTAAGCATACATGTCAGATCTTGAATACGCTAATTTTCTGCTTCTCTGCAATTCCTCCAAGATGACACTGCTAACTAGTTATTGCCTCGGCCTCAGAGTCATCTTGCGGTTCCAAAAATAGCGACTTTCAAGGAAGCAGAGCCATTGCAGGTGCAATAGTTGAAACAGAGGAATCAGTTCTCAGCTCTATAAGATACAATGAGAAAGAATGGGATTGTGTGACCCAATAGCTAGGGGGCAAAAAACAGATGCCAGTGATATAAGAGCCTGTAACAGCCTTAGGAGCAATGTAAGGTTAGTACTGATATGGCTTAAGACTGAATATTTGTATTGCTTTCTTCTTCTGACCCCTTGTAGTTGGAACTGAGATTGTCAAACAGCATCATCTTTTGGCAAGAATACTGCTCTGCTGTAGAAGCAGGTCTGGTTTACTCCTGTTGATACAGAACAACACCGTCCTCAGGGAATATATCTAGCTCAAACTTCAAGAAGTTTCCCTTCCCCCATTTTGAGAAAGTCCATTTTCATACACACTTATGAATTTTGTTGCCTTGACAGTAGACTGTGACAAATGACATCATTAGTTCCAGGTGCAGGCATTTGTGAATGTTCCAAGGATCTCTAAAGGGATCTTGAAGTGCCCCAAGGCTCAGTTCTGGGGCTGGTGTTGTTCAACATCTTTATTAATGACCTGGATGAGGGACTGGATTGCACCCTCAGCAAGTTTTCAGAAGACAGTAAGCTAGGGGGAGAGGTAGATACATTGGAGGGTAGAGATAGGATCCAGAGTGACCTGGATAAATTGGAGAATTGGGCCAAAAAAATCTGATGTGGTTCAACAAGGAGAAGTGTAGAGTCCTGCACTTGGGACGGAAGAATGTCAACCATTGTTATAGGCTGGGAACTGACTGGCTAAGCAGCAGTACAGCGGAAAGGGAGCTAGGGGTTATGGTGGATGAAAGGCTGGAGATAACTAAACAGTGTACCCTTGTGGCCAAGAAGGCTAACGGCATATTGGGGTGCGTTAGGAGGAGCATTGCGAGCAGATCTAGAGAAGTGGTTATTCCCCTCTCTTCGGCACTGGTGAGGCCACATATGGAATATTGTGTCCAGTTTTGGGCCCCCCCCAGTATAAAATAGATATGGATGTGCTGGAGCAGGTTCGGCGGAGGGCAACAAAAATGATTAAGGGGCTGGAGCACATGATCTGTGAGGAGCGGCTGAGGGATTTAGACTTATTTAGTTTACAGAAGAGAAGACTGAGGGGTGATTTAATAGCAGCCTTCAACTTCCTGAAAGGGATCTCTAAAGAGGATGAAGAGAAACTGTTCTCAGTGGTGACAGATGACAGAACAAGGAGCAATGATCTGAAGTTACAGGAGAGGAGTAGTTCAGATATTAGGAAAAACTACTGTCCCAGGAGGGTGGTAAAGTACTGGAATGCGTTGCCTAGAGAGGTGGTGGATTCTCCATCCTTAGAGGTTTTTAAGTCCCAGCTTGACAAGGTCCTGGCTGGGATGATTTAGTTGGGGTTGATCCTGCTTGAAGCAGGGGGCTGGACTCGATGACCTCCTGAGGTCCCTTCCAGCCCTATGATTCTATGATAAAAAAAATTCAGAAGTTCTAGGATGGAGGAAGGGCTGCAAAGAAGAAAATTGTCAAGCGACACTGTCAGTTGAGGATTTAAAAAAAATTACTACAGTTACAGCAGTGTTGGTATTTTCAACTTGAGGGTCTGATCCTGCAAATACTACTAGCTATGATGTTTCCTCTAATAAGTAGTATATCCTGAATTATAATTCTCCTAGTTCTTGGTCCAGTGCCCATACTACATGTCATTACATTAAATAATCCTAGAGGCATATATTTGCTGTTTAGGTTTGAATTAGTCGAAACACAATCAGTAGCAATTTGACGGAAGGTACGCATTGAGAATGCATGCTGTTGTACTTTGGACTTCTGTAATATTTTAAAGGATAACAGTATCACAGCACAATGTATCATTTCTCTGTTTCTTTTAGTCAGTTATGTAACCTGATAAGTGTTTTGTGAACAGGGAATCTTGTGAGGCAGTCGAACTACAGACTTCTAACTTCAGCAAATGCAATGCAGAGACTGCATACACACCAAACTCATCATGTACAGTAGGGTCTCAACATTCACGATGGTTCTGTGTTCAGAGCCCTGGGGAACACACAGCAGCTGCCAGCACTCCCAGCCCTGGAGCCCCAGGGAACCACCGGCACTCCCTGCCTGGAGTCCTGGGGAAGCTGCGGCAGCTGCTGGTGCTCCCTGCTCAGAGCCCCGGGGAAGCGAGGCCATTCGCGAATAATTGAATTTGTGAATGTGGCACTTGCGAATGTCGAGACCCTACTGTACATTGTCAATATGAAGCTAGTAGGTCCAGTTCTACAGTGTCTAACATTAAAGATCCATATTGTAGAGTCATTTACATCACTGCATATTGCAAAGCAATGAAGTATCTGGCTCACTGACTACTCCCAAAAATCAGATGGGCAGGATTTGGCAGTGAATCACTTCTCCTGTGTTTACATTTTCTTCTGTTTTAAAGTGTTGTCTTTCCAGGTCAGGGCTCAGGTAGTGTGTCTGAGTGAACATGGTCTCAAGTAGAGGCAGGGAGTTCTTTAAGTAGGTGGTTTAGTTTCTTTTGGAATTCTAAAGTAGGATCAGAGGAGAGAGGTCTGTAAAATGTGGTGTTGGATAGTTGTCTAGCTGCCTCCTGTTCATAGTCTGACGTATTCATGATGATGATAGAACCCCCTTTGTTAGCCGGCCTGATTATAATGTCCGAGTTATTTTTGAGACTCTGGAGAGCATAACTTTCAGCACAGTTGAGACAGTATTTCGTTTGGTGTTTGCATGTAATTTCAGTCTGTGCATGGTCGCTATTTACTGCCTAAAAGCCACAAACCTGGAAGCCCAGGACACCCTCTCCTTTCAGGTATTGACACCCTTGCTACCAGGCTGTCCAGCTATGCAGACTCCCTCCTGAAACCCTATGCCACCAGCACTCCTAGCTATCTCTGAAATACCACTTACTTCCTGAGGAAATTACAAAACATTGGAAACCTTCCTGACAATTCCATCCTTGCCACCATGGATGTAGAGGCTCTGTACATCAATATTCCACATGAAGATGGAGTACAAGCTTCGAGGAATACTATTCCTGATGTTACCACAGCAAATCTGGTGGCTGACCTATGTGACTCTGTTCTCAGCCACAGTTATTTCCAATTTGGGTACAATTTATACCTGCAGATTAGTGGCACTGCTATGAGCACTCACATGGCCCCACAGTATGCTAACATATTTATGGCAAACTTAGAACAACGATTCCTTAGCTCTCGTCCCATTACCTTTATTTACACTACATCAATAATATCTTTATCATTTGTACCTATGGTAAAGAGACTCTGGAAGAAGTCCACAGAGATTTTAACGATCTGCATCCTACCATCAATCTCAGCCTTGACTATTCCACACGAGAAATACATTTTCTGGATACCACAGTAGAAGTGACCACATCAATGGCCACATTGATACCACTCTCTACCGGAAACCCCACTGACTGCTACACTTACCTACATGTCTCCAGCTTCCATGCAGCACGCACCACACAATCCATCATATATGGTTAAGCCCTTAGATACAATTGCATCTGCTCTGATCCTACTGACAGGGACCAAGAACTACAAGACCTCTACCAAACATTCATAAAACTTAATTACCCACCAAGAGAAGTGAAAAACAAATTGACAGGGCCAGAGGAATATCCAGAAACCAGCTACTTCAAGATAGGCCCCAGAAGATCAATAACAGAACACCACTTGTCATCACGTATAGCCCCCAACTCAAACCCCTTCAACACATCATTAAAAACCTACAACCTATTCTGGATCATGATGTTACACTCCAGAAGGCCGTAGGTGACAGGCCTGTCCTTTCCTTTAGACAGCCTTCTAACTGAAGAAAGATTCTCACCAGCAATCGCAGGCTACACCACAGTAATACAAAACCTAGAACTTTTCCTTGCAACAAACGCTGCTGCCAGCTTTGTCCACATATTTACTTTGGGGATACCATCACTGGACCTAACCATGTTAGTTACAAGATCAAAGGCACATTCTCGTGCACTTCCAGCAACATTATATATGCCATTATGTGCCAATAATGCCCTGCCACTATGTACATTGGACAGACAGGGCAAAATCTTCACTAAAAAATAAATGGACACAGAGCAGACATCAAGAAACTCAACACATAAAGCGGTGAGTGAATGCTTCAGTGCAGTGGGCCATTCTGTTAAAGACCTGAGAATTTGTGTCTTGGAGCAAACAGAATTTAAAAAGATTAGAGCGACAAATTTGTGAGTTGGAATTCATATTCAAATTAGACACATGAACACGTGGTATGAATAGAGACATCAACTACCTCACGCATAACAAGGACTGCTTCCCTTCCCTTCCTTTAATGCTAGTAATTATCTCAGGCAGGACAATTAACATCTCCCCACCCCTCATCCCCATCCTATGTATTTGATTTGTCAGCTTTTATTGCAATTTGGCTTTTTTTTTTGGTCCTCTGTACTTATAAATGTCAGTCTGTATTGGAAATGAGATTGATCTGATGAAGTGGGTCTGTCCCATTTTGTTAGTCTTTAAAGTGCTACATTTCTGCTGTTTTGTTTTGTTGGAGTACAGCATAACATGGCTACCTCCCTGTTACCGTCAGAGTTTCCGTTAAGAAAGAATGGAGGGTGGAGGGGGCCTGGTGACATCCTATATAGCATGGCATGTGTGTACCACTCCAGGGGCTCTGGAGCTGCTACAGATATTGCTAAAGGAAAATCTTCTGGCACCAGTGCATGTTGTGTGAATGCTGTGTATGCTGAATTGACATGAGCAATGCATCTTCTAATGGTGGTTTGTTGGTGGTGTCAATTATGTGGAGATTTCAGGAAGTTGAGAATAAGATATTATTAGCTAATTGTATTAGACTAGCACCAACCAGTGACATTCAGGCTCCTTTATGCAGGGTGCTTTACCAATATGTAGTAACAGGAAGGGCAAAATATTTTAAAGGGGTTTAGACACCTAAAAATACAGATAGGTGCCTAGCAGGAAAATTTCAAAATTTCAAAATTACCTAGGTGCACCTACCTCCCACCCTCTACACCCTAGATGCCCAAGTACCTTTAAATATCTGGCCCTAGTTAGTTTTAAGATCCATATTAAGAGAACATACAACAAGGGAGTATAACAAAGGAAGTGAAGCTGGAGGTGGGGAGGATGAGGGACACTGGCTTATTTTTCATGAGTTACAGTTCTGAAGGATTTGAAATACAGAGATAACATTTGTTATGTCAGTAATCTCTATTGGCCTAAGGTCACCCGTTCAAATCTTGCCCAGGTAATTAGTGACCAAAAGTCATCAATTGCTATATGTTCAGTCAGCCAGCTGAAATGACTTGATGATATCAGCTCCATTCCTGAAATATGTGTCACTACCACAGCTGGCATTAATTAGTACCCTCTTGACAGTCTGGTAAAGGCTAGAGGTTGGAAGTCCACCAGGACAGATCCCTCCAGGTTGATGTAAATTACCCAGGAAACATGGGATATCTACGTTGCCATTGCCTGCAATAAAACCTGTTTGAAGATAAATAGGAGACATTAGATTCTTCAGCTGTCAACCTAGCACTGATCTGGGAAATACTTTTATCAAGTCTGAGCACTAACATTTAGAGAAGAAAATGTTGATTATTGTTAATAAGGATCTTGGCTACAATTGTGATGTTTTGTTTGTGTTTATTTAATTACAGGTTATTGCTAATATCACTCTAGAACTAATGTGAAATCAGGTTTCAAATTAAAACAGTGCTGCTGTAGTCTTGACTAGAGAGGTTGCTTCAGAGTGATGGGGAAAACCTCCTCTCCCTTCAGGAGGAATGAGCTGAGGACACAGATGGAAGAGTTGAGTTTGCCTTTTGCATGGCACCAGGTTTTGTACTGTATTTTAAATTTGTGTGATTGATTTGCCTTTTCTTGGACTTCTTTTTCTCCTTAAAGAGGACAAGCTGGAACAGCAGCATTCCCTGTTTACACGCTACAAGGATCCATGCCGTCTTGGTCCTGGGGAGGAAAAACCATGGGCAATTGGTAAGATTTTGTCTCAAGCTGTCAGAAGAAACCTACTGTTGTTATAGATAGCTCTGAGACTCCACCTGCAGGTAGTGTATGATATAAGTAAGGGGCAGTGACAATCAAGTGGTCACTAAATGTTTACAAACTGTTGTTTAAGAGTATTATCCTCAACTCTTAGAGTAATTTATCATACTATAAACTGTACTCAAATAGAGATTACCTTATCCACTACCAAAATGCAACCCTGCTGAAACTGAACATGGCATCAGTGTATAAGACTAGTTAAGAAGGCAGCTAGTTTAGCAGCTTGAAAATTAGTTTTTATAACCCAGTCGAACCATTGCGGTTTCTCTGTATTTCACTTTTAGTCCCTCTGTTGCACCAAACTATTTGTATATAAATTGAAGCATTCAGCTTCTCCTCTGACTCTTCCAGCTCCATCAGTTGCTGATGTTATTAAAAACCAGTGTTTGGGACAAGGTAAACACTTCCATGGGTACAATTTTCATTTTGACATCCGGTTCAAACTGCATACTGTAGGGAAAAAAACAATTCCTGGTATAATTCCACTAACTTCAACTAAGGTACACTAGAGCTGATTTTGCCCACTGGACTTCCATGAAAAACTTCAAAAACATGAGTGGTGGAGGTTTCACTTAATTAACTACCTTGATTCAACTGATTGAGGAAGTGGCTGTATTTATTCACATGTGAGAGAAGGTAGAGGGCAAGATTCAGGAAAGCTGGGGCTTGGAGGAAGCTAAAGAGAAGTAGACACCTATAATCAAGATCCAGAGATTTCAGCTGAGGTGCCATTAAGGCAGTGGTCCACCCAGACAGGATTGCAGAGGTGGGCACTTGGCTGCTTTTAAGAATTAGGTAGACAGTGCAAATGCAGAAGGTTGGAGGAAGGTTTCTGGCAGCTGAGAGAGTGTCTCACCCCAGCTCCCTGCTGTTGAAGACTTTTCCTGATTGTCTGCATATGCTACACCCTGACTCTCTGCAGCCAATTTTCAGCATAACAGGTCCTAGAAATAGTAACAGGTGAGGAACACTTGAGTGTACAGCTCTGCTGCAAAGAAGAAAGGGGAGAAAAAATAGACAATGTCTGCAACAGACTGGAGGGTGGAATAGCTCAGTAGTTTGGGAGGAAGGTTTAAGAAGCTCTTGGGTAGTATGTGCATGTTGTGCTCAGGAGGCAAGAGAGAAGAGACACTCAGGGATCAGAAGGAGGCAGGATAGAGGAACTAAGTGCAAGCACCCCCATCCTCACTATCATTAGAGGGTTTTTACATTAGTTCTGAAATGGAAGAGCCCCATTCCATTGAAAATATCAGCCTGCATGAGCAGGATATAGTCCCTGGAGCTTAAAAAAGCATGCAAAGTGGTCATTAAATGCAGTCAGATCTGAAAGGGACATGTTCTGATTCCATTCCCTTTGCATAGCTACAAATAACTACTCAAGTCACCAGTAACAATTGGTATGCTGAACTGGTCGTGTGTTCTCTTTTGTTCACAGGTACCTTGCTAGATCCTGAGGGATTGTATGAAGAAGAAGTGTGCACTCCAGACAACCTACAGAAGTATGCACTCAGCCTCTCTTTTGCTCTTTACAGACACTTCATTGAAAAGCTACTTTCTCATTTTAATGCAATTATTAGTGACTAAAATTCACTGTCTGATTTCTTTGAGAAACGTGTTGCTTACCTTTGAATCGGCAATAACGGCCAAGGTACTAAGAATTTAATTAGCTATAGAAACTGTACTGACATCTCTGCAGGTGGTCCTGCCTGACCCAGAGGGATAAAGTAAACCCTCGATTTACGTGGAGTTTGTGTCCTGGGCAACCTCTGTGTAAATCAAATTTTGCATAAATTGTTGGGGGGTTTGGGGAAATCCCCAGAATTTGCTTGGCTGGGGCAAGCGTGTGGCTGGACTCTGCTCCAGCCAGCAGCTCTGGCTACCCCTGCGGGCAGGTGGGGGCTCAGTTAAGGGTGGGGCAGGGCAGGGCATCTCCTGCTCCAGCCGCCAGCCATGTGGAGCAGCCATGGCGTCCCTGCTGCTCCCCCAGCCGTGATGTGGTTTGGTTCTGGGGCTGCTCCAGTGGCTCAGCTCCATCCATGGTGAGGCTTGGTCTCAGGACTGCTCCAGCCACAGCGCTGGAGCCCTGGGCAGCTCCAACCACAGTGTATCTTGGCCTGGGCAGCTCCAGCCATGCCTGCTGCTCCCCATCCCCAGCGTCGCAGCACTAGGCAGCTGCAAGGCAGGAGCTCCCTCCTAAAGAGCCCCTGAGCTGGCCAGCAGCGTGGGGGTAAGTGGAGAGGCAGGGTACAATAAAGTAGGGTCCTCCCAGACTCAACTCACATTAATATGAAAATGCGTAAGTTGAGTCCCCTCAACGTGAGGGTCTTCTGTAATCTGAATGCTAGCACAGTGTAAATCTGTACGGGAGATAGAAGCTCAAAGCAGTGTAGAATCAGTGCCCAAGCTAGACCAAGTTCTTCTGTTTATGGCCAAATGGAAGACTTCAGATTCTAGAGATGTCATTCTGACAGCTTTAACCAGCACTAGATTTACACCAAATCATTAAAAATGAAGGCGAGATAGATATAGGACTAAGGCTGCTTCTACACTCGCCCCCCTCCTGATGGAGGGCACATGGTAATGAGGCAATTCAAAGCAGGCTAATGAGGCACTAACATGCATATTCAGCACCCCATTAGCATAATGGCGGCCACACAAATTTCAAAGTGCAGACTTTGAATTGCAGATTGACGGTGAAGATGGGGGCAGCTTCGAAATAAATGCCCCACTTCAACGTTCCCTTACTCCAATCTAGTTCTGTGGCAGTAAGGGAATGTCGAAGTGGGGCGCTTATTTCGAATCTGCCCCCATCTTCACTGTCAATCTGCAATTCATACTCTGTTGGCAGGGCTGATATTCTGCTAATGAGGCACTGAAGATGCACATTAGCGCCTCACTAGCCTGCTTCAAATTGCCTCATTACTATGCCACCTGTGATGGGAGGGGGCGAGTGTGGAAGGGGGTCTAAGTAAACTCTGGGTCTAACCAGACTGGAAGTTTGGGGAAGTTACTTACTCTAAAACCTGAATCTGTTAACCACATTATCAAAAGAGGCCTGCACTACAAAACTCAAAGCTGGGTAACATTCAGTTAATTCACACGTATGTGTACAGTCCAATGTTTGGAGCAAGATAACAAAACAAAGTTCTGAATGCTCCCAGACTGAGCATATCACAGCCCATTTGGACATTTCTCTGAAGCTGATGAATCCAGTGGATTTGGTACTAACAATGAGGGAATCAGCTGACTAAAACAACTGGCTCAAGAACTAGAACTTAAGCCAGACTAATCCTGTGAGATAATGTAGATATTGTTATAGTAGAAGACAGCGCCCATAATTCGTTATAAAATCATGACTGTGTGTGTGGCGGGGGGAAATGGGAGAATGGTCATCACATCAAACATGCCCTGGGGAAAAAACTGAGCATCAGCCAGAAGCACTACTCTGTACTTGCAGGTTGTTTTCATGATATTTTTGATTTAGCTGTAAATTTTGGGCTTGTTCCCTCTTGCTGCTGCAGGGAACACAGAAGACTACTTACAAAAGGCTGGATGGTACTAGGAAATATTTCTTTAAGTACTATACAAGACCATAGATGCTATGCTATTGAAGTAATTCTGATGCTAGTTTAGTAGTTTGCTGAGCAACACCTCTAGGGCTATGTCTAGATTACAGGGATTTGTTGACAGAAATTTTTGTCAGAAGGTATTTTCCAACAAAACTTCTGTTGATAGATTGCAGCCAAACTGCCAAGCAGATCACAAGAGTGATCCGCTCTGTCCACAGAGAGCAGCCGGATGGCCTGGCCACTGTTGGCAAAACAGCCAACTGGAATCACAGCAAACAGGGTTGCCCAGTGTCCTGGAAGCCCTGCCTGTCGACAGAGGGCCCCCCAGAACATCCAGACTGGCTTTCTGTTGACAGATGTCTGTTGACAGAGGTGTTATTCCTTGTGGGGAGCAGGGACAGCTGCATTCTGTCGAGTTTCTGTTGATAGAATGCCTGGAAATGTGGATGCTCACCCAGTTTTGTCAGCCTAACAGACAAGCACGTGCTTGTCCTTTGGACTTCTTGCCTTCATTGGTAGATTGTATAAAAGGGTGTTCTACACCCAGCTGCTACATGGTATCAAAACATACTTATTTCCACAGGATTGTACTGAGATGATAAGGTGGTTTAAATAGCTACTTGGTTAAATATATCAAATAAGGGTGGTCATGAAACTCAACTGAAGATTCAGTAGCAAGGAACTTATGGATAAAATCTGAATGTAACCTAGCCCAAGGGTGAGCAAACATTTTATGTTGGGCCCCACTTTTTGTCCCTGTAGTTAGCGGGGTTCCTCAACCTGATGTGATCCAAATGGTTGAAAACTTTGGTTATGTTCATGTGGGAAAAAAAAAAAAAACTCTTCAGTGTGTATAAGAAATTAAGTATGTGGAATGTTAAAACTTTATTGATCGGTATATAAATGTGAATACAGCACACCCTCGATTTAATGGACTAATGGTGGGGAATGGGTGTCCATTAATGCCGAAAATCCATTAAATCAAAATCTGCAGGACTGGAGGCGCCTTGCAAGGTGGGAGGAGTGAATGGTGGCTCCAGCAGCAGTGGCCATGGTGGCTTTTCCAGCCATGGCAGCTCCTCCAGCCATGGCATCTCCTTTGACTGTGACAGCAACAACCACTGTAGTGGTCCTGGCAGGTCCTCCAGCCCTGGCAGCCCCAGCTGCTCCAGTGGCCCTAACGCCTCCTCCATCCCCAGCAACCACAGCCGCTCCAGCGGCCTCAGCCTCAGCCTCTCCAGTGGTCCTCCAGCCCTGGCAGCCCCAGCCACGCCAGGGCGCCAGCAGCCCTGGCAGCCCCTCTGGCTCCAGCTGCTCTAGCAGCACCAGAGGCTCCAGCTTCAGTGGCACTGGTGAGTTGCTGGAATTTATTTGGGAGTGGGGGATCGGCGGACAGCGTCCATTATTTCCAAAGTCCGTTAAGTCAGGGGTCTGTTAAATCAAGGATTTACTGTACTTACATTACCTACATGGACAGGTAATAGTATTGATGGTTATAAGCAACCCATTGAACTCTTCATTTATTAGCCTTTTATTCAAACATTTATTTATTTATTAACTGTTAGAGACTATGTGCAACTCTAATGTAAAGTACAACTTAAAAAAAGTTGTTACAAGATTATATGAAAGACTTCTTGCCTGCCAAGAGCAGCGTCATGGTTCCTTTTCTTCTGGAAGACTTGGCAATTCCTTCATTTGCTGAAGTCCTGATCCAAAGCTTACTGAAGTCTCTGGGAATCTTTTTTGATTCATTTGAAAGGACTTTTAAATCAGGCTTTAAAGAAGGACAGGATTTTCGTCTCTAACTCTTTTGAAAGTGACTTAAGGCTTCAGAGAGAGACCATCCCTTATAGGAAGGAAGCACTGGAGCTTGAATTCAAGCCTTGACAAGCAATTTGTAGGTACTATTTATAACATTTGTCTGCAGTTTTAGAGTCCACATTACATTAATGATTTTAGAGTTACTAGGGTTTTAAAAGCATTTTAATTAACTTTTACAAAGCTCAGTCATAACTGGTATAGTGATGAAGTGCATAGAGGATCTAAAATGGTGTCATTAGCATACAGATGGAGAGCAGCTTCCAGATGTCAGACTTACATTGTTCATGTAGATGGTGAACCAGATTGGGCTTAAAATATATCCTTGTGGAAATCCATCAGGAATAACATGTGGTTGCCGTATAAGCCCATCCAATTTAAGAAACTGTTTATATTGGCATAGATAACTCTGGCTATAGTTCAGCAAATTAGAGTCAAAGCCAGTCTCCTGCAATCTATTAATAAAATCACAGTCCATATCATTAATTGTCCTAGAAGAGTCAAGGTACAGCATGGACTTGTCCGTTATTAAAGGCATAAGTAATGGGAGCTATTATATGAGGTGGAAGAAGCTTCAGCCTGTGGTTAGCGGAATATAATAAGCTTAAATAGCGAGCAAGCTATTTATTAACTAATCTTTCTATAAATCTTGGACAAATTAGTAAGGTAGATAATGATCTTTCACAACATGGACTCCACCTCTCAACAAAAGTACATTCTGAAAGAGTCTTATCTGAGAAGCTAAGGTTTTAATTCATGGCAAGTAATTTCTTCTCACAGAAGGTAAAATTTACCCTTGTGCAGAAGGCCATATGCATAATTTAAGTACCACCCAATGTCTTTTTATGGAAGCATGGGGGATGGAGCGTACACTGGTTGTACAAAAGTACATTGATTCTATACTGGGAAGAGATCTCCATAGTCAAGCATGGGAAGTGCCCCTAGGGACCTGGCAAGAGATGGGATTCTGACCTACAGTTATGAAGTGGCCCCAAAACAATGTGTGTGGAGAGAGTGTGGGCCACCATTCCATTCCACTTGCTGCGATAACAGCAGAAGGGCTGTGGAGCCTGCATAGTTTCCTGTCCCTGTGTCCTGGGTTGTGGTACGGCTTATCCAGATATTGTACAGGTGGATTGAAACTGACTCCAGAATGTCAGACTCCAGAGCACATTCTCTCACTCATGTATCCTGCCTGTTTGCAGGTGTTGTTTTACTGTGTGGATTCATTACAATCTGATAGTCAGTATTAAAAGTGAGCTGTGTTGATTGGTTGTGATTGGCCACTGTAGTCACATGGTATTGTTTCCAAGCTGTAATTGGAAAACTCGTAACTTTTAGTAGGAAGACTTTAAAAAAAGCCACCTGGGAGTATTAAATCTTTCAAAGGGAAAGATGAGGAAGGCATGTTTGAAACACTTTTTCTTTTCTATGTCTTGGGTTTTATCTGATTCATCAGCCCCAAAAAGTTTAGATTATTGGGTGTATCACATTGGCCAGGCATAAAGAGAAGTTACTCACCGTAGTAACGGTGGTTCTTCGAGATGTGTCCCTGTGGGTGCTCCACAATAGGTGTCGGGCTTGCCCGGCGCCGCAGATCGGATCTTCCAAGCAGTTTCTGCCGGACCACGCATGCGCTGGCACGCGCCGCTCCCTTGCGCGCTCCTGGCCATGTGCGCGATCCGGTCCCCGCCAGTTCCTCAACCAACCGCCTCGGGTGCCCCTGTAAAACACTAACAGAGATCCGAAGCGGGGAGGACGGGCGGGTAGTGGAGCACCCACGGGGACACATCTCGAAGAACCACTGTTACTACGGTGAGTAACTTCTCTTTCTTCTTTGAGTGTCCCCGTGGGTGCTCCACAATAGGTGACTACCCAGCAGTAACCCAAGATAGGAGGTGGGTAATCAGATTATGTGCAGCTTGTCCCCGAGAGGACCGCTGCAGAGAGACAGGTATCCTCTTGGAATACCCTGTGAAGGGCGTAATGTTTGGCGAAGGTGTCGTAGGATGACCAGGTTGCCGCTCTGCAAATGTCTTTTAACGCAACGCCCTTGAAAAAGGCTGTTGATGTCGCCACCGCCCTGGTGGAATGAGCCCTGGGAGTGGCCGATAAAGGAGTCTTTTTGAGCTCGTAGCACATTTTTATGCAGGATACAATGTGCTTTGAGATTCTCTGCGAGGAGAGACCCTCTCCTTTCGATTTGGGAGCGAGGGAGACTAGGAGTCTATCCGTTTTCCGGAAGGACTTGGTCCTGTCTACGTAGAAGGCTAGCGCCCTCCTCACGTCCAGGAGGTGTAGGCGCGCCTCTTCGTTGGAATTATGAGGCTTTGGATAAAACGAGGGTAGAACAATAGGTTCATTGATGTGAAACTCGGAAGAAACTTTGGGAACAAAGGCTGGATGCAGCCGTATGGTTACCGCCTCCTTGGAAAAAACAGTGCAGGGTGGCGTTGCCATGACTGCCGCGAGCTCGCTCACCCTACGAGCTGACGTAATTGCAAGAAGAAAGGTCGTCTTTATTGTAAGGAGGCGGAGGGGAACCGTGGCCAAGGGCTCGAACGGTGGTCCCATTAGTGTGGTAAGCACCAGGTCCAAGTTCCACAAAGGTGGAATCGGTTTCCGAGGGGGGTATAGGTTTACCAACCCTTTGAGGAACCTGGTAACCATAGGGTGGGCGAACACCGTGTGCCCGTCCTCCTCATGTCTGAACGCCGAGATAGCGGTAAGGTGGACCTTTAACGAGGATAGCGAGAGTCCTCCTCTCCTGAGGTCCAGTAAATACTCTAGTATTGTAGGTATAGGCACCAAAAGGGGGGCCAGCTGTTTGGTAGAACACCAAGCTGTGAAGCGAGTCCACTTTTGTTTGTAGGTCTTCCTGGTGGAAGTCCTCCTGCTACTTTCTAGGACTTGCTGTACTTCCACTGTGCATGTGCTCTCTATGGAGCTGAGCCATGGATTAACCACGCTTGCAGTCGCAGGCTTTGGGGGTGCGAATGCACTATGGACCCCTGGGCTTGCATGAGCAGATCCGGCGCCACCGGAAGGGGAATCGGTGGACGGTCTGACATGCGCAGGAGTAGGGGGAACCATTGTTGTCGATCCCACGTTGGGACTATCAGGATCATCCGGGCCCTTTCCCTCCTGGCTTTTTGCAAAACTTTGTGGATCAGCACTGTGGGAGGAAACGCATAAAGCAGGGGGCCCCTCCACGGGATCGCGAACGCGTCCCCCAGGGACCCCCATCCCAGTCCTGCCCTGGAGCAGAACCATGGGCACTTCTTGTTGTGCTGAGTGGCAAACAGATCTATCTGGGGAAAACCCCATGCGTGGAAAATCAGCCGTAGCAGATCGGGACAGATCTGCCACTCGTGCGTGAGTGCAAAACGCCTGCTCAGCTGGTCTGCCTTCACGTTGTGCGCACCCGGCAAGTATGAGGCTTTCAAGATTATATTGTTGGCGATGCACCAGTTCCATAAGCGGATTGCTTCCGCGCATAGGGCACGGGATCGAGCTCCTCCTTGCCTGTTTATATAAAACATGGTGGAGGTATTGTCTGTACTGATCCCGACTACTTTGCCTTGTATGTGGTCTCGAAAGTGTCTGCAGGCGTTGAACACTGCTCTGAGCTCCAGTACATTGATGTGTAGTGACTGTTCCGTGGGTGACCACAGTCCTTGAGTCACCTTTTTGCCCATGTGCGCTCCCCACCCTATGAGGGAGGCATCTGTAGTGAGAAAAACCGATATTTGCGGCTGGTGGAAGGGTACCCCTGTTAGCAAGTTCCTGGGGTTTACCCACCATTGTAGGGATTTGCGCACCCCGGCTGTGGGCGACACCACCCTGTGAACGGTGTGTACTGCTGGTTTGTATACACTCGCCAGCCAGTGCTGCATGCTGCGCATGTGTAACCTGGCGTTCTGTACTACGAACGTCGCCGCTGCCATGTGGCCCAGCAGCTGCAAGCACGTCAAGACCGGCACCGTAGGGCTGAAGGTGATGACTTGCACGAGGGAACCGATGGCCCGAAAGCGAGCCTCTGGTAGATATACTTTTGCTGTAACTGAGTTTATGCGAGCCCCTATGAACTCTATGTCCTGCGTGGGGTCTATTTTTGATTTTGCCAGATTGATAACCAGGCCGAGTGAAGAGAACGTGTTTGCTGTGACGCGTATCATGCGCAGAACCTTCCCTCTCGAGGCCCCTTTAAGCAGGCAGTCGTCCAGATACGGGAAAAAAATACCCCGTCTGTGCAGGTAGGCTGACACCACTGCCAAGGTCTTGGTGAAGACTCTGGGGGCCGAGGAGAGGCCAAACGGTAGGACCTTGTATTGGAAGTGTTCGTTGCCTACCATGAACCGGAGGAATCGCCGGTGAGCCGGATGGATAGTTATGTGGAAGTACGCGTCTTGTAAATCGAGGGCTGCGAACCAGTCTCCATCGTCCAGTGCTGTAAGGATGGAGGCGATTGTGGTCATCCGAAAACGTTGCTTGCGCAGGTACCTGTTGGGGCCGCGAAGGTCTAAGATGGGCCTCCAGCCTCCTGTCTTTTTCTCCGTGAGGAAGTACTGGGAGTAGAACCCTTTCCCTTGCAGTTGCTCCGGCACCCTTTCCACTGCCCCTATGAGCATGAGATGGGCCACCTCCTGCCTGAGCCTCGCTACATGGGAGGGCTCCTGGAGGTGGGGCTTGGGTGGAGGTCGCGACGGTGGGAGCGACTGGAAGGGGATGGCGTACCCCGTGGTATGATCTCCAACACCCTTTTGTCTGTGGTGATCCTTTGCCACTGGTCGTAGAATGGTCGGAGGCGATGGTGGAATAGCCGCTTCGGATGACCTTGTGCGATGGTAGTGATGGCGCAGCCCTGGATCTGTATGTCAAACTTGTGGCCTTTGGCCCCGCCCCGAGGACGCACGGCTCTGTTGTGAGTGTCGCCTGGGAGTTCTGTACTGCTGGTGCTGTTGATGTCGCCCTTGCTCGTAACCCCTGTGATATTGGGGACGCTGTTGCTGGTACTGGTACCGCCTTTGTTGAGGGTAGTACCTTTTCTTTGTGTATGGAGGGGTGTAAATCCCCAGGGTCCTGAGTGTGGCTCTTGAATCTTTACTGGAATGAAGGACCGAGTCAGTTGATTCAGCAAACAGCTTCTGCGAGTCGAAGGGAAGGTCAACTATCTTCGCCTGCAGATCCCTCGGTATACCCGAAGTCTGGAGCCAGGACTCCCTTCGCATCACCACTGCCGTTGCTGTGGAACGTGCTGCTGTGTCCGCAACGTCCAGAGCAATCTGAACTCCCGGCCGCGTAGCCTTCTTGCACTATGGCCTTGAGCACCGGCTTTTTGTCCTCTGGAAGCGAGTCCATGAGGGAGGTTAACCTGGAATAGTTGTCAAAATTATGGTTCGCTAAGTGCGCTGCGTAATTTGCCATTCGCAACGTTAAAGTGGAGGAGGAGTAGACCTTTCTGCCGAACAGCTCTAGCTTCTTGGCATCTTTGTCTGTTCCCCCTGTCTTGAATTGAGATGTCTTTGATCTTTGTTGCGAGGACTCCACCACCAAGGAATTTGGCTGTGGGTGGCTAAACAGGAACTCCATGCCCTTCGCCGGCACGACGTATTTCTTATCCGCTCTCTTTTGGACGGGCGGAATAGTTGCAGGGGTCTGCCATATCGTAGTGGCGGACTCCAAGATTGCTTCATCAAGCGGTATTGCTACTGTGGAGGAGGCCGGAGGTCTCAAATTTTTGAGGAGCTTATGGTGTTTCTCTTGCACCTCTGCTGTCTGGATGCCTTGCGTGAAGGCCACCCTCTTAAACAGTTCCTGAAACTGTTTGAGATCGTCCGTAGGATGGACGTCCCCCGGGGCCGTAGCCTCGTCCAGGGAGGAGAGCGAGGAACCGCTGGGGTACGTCTCTCTGGACCCTTCCGGTTCCTGCTGGTGATGGTACACCCTCTCACTAGAGGTTTGCGAGGGAAAATCTCAGGGTTCCATGACCAGTCCCCCCTGAGATGCTTGAGCCTCTGTCCCCGGTCGCAATTGCCCTCGGGGGTACGAGATAGTCTGCGGGGATCTTTCCCTAGTAGATTGCCGATGGTGTCTATGCCCCGCGTGGTAGGGGCGACCATGGCAGCATAGGCACTGTTCTTGGGAAGGTGACCTAGACCACTCCCTTGGTGCGTACCCTCTGCGTCTGGGGGAGGGAGATCGTCGAGACACTGGAGAGAGCGATTTTGCATAATAGTCCAGCGGTTCAAACCCCAGGAAGGGTGAAGGTGGTGCCATCCAGGGTGAGGCTGGTTGTAAAAATGGAGAAGGGGGCTCCGGGTAGGCTAGGGGGGACCCCTGCCTTCTGGTTGGAGTCTGCAACATGAGCGGAGGGCTGTGAGAAAGCAGCTCCGCAGCCCTGTCCGGAGAGGGGCTGCAATGCCTCCTCTTGTGTGCAGCCTTCCCCCTCCCTGGAGGAGGTAACTCCGCCCCCTGACGCGCAGGGGATCCCGGCCCCGTCGGCACCATGCTAGGCACGCTCGAAGGCGGTGCCGCACGTGCGGTGTCCTTCTGCGCCTGCAGGCTACGTGCCTGCACGCTCTGCACCGCCGGTTCCCCGGGGGTCGGTGCCGCTGCCTGCGGTGCCGCCGGTACCGGCGCTTGTTTAGCCGCCGCCCTGCCTGCGGTGCGGGGCGGCTGGCTGATTATCGGAGGCTGAGCCGCTTCCACGTGGCTCTCCGTGCCGCCGCCGATCAGCTGTTGCTGCGGCTGGGGGCTGCTCGCTCCTCCCGTCCCGCTCGCTGTTGCTGCCGGCAGGGATCGGGCTGGAGAGACTTTCCTCCGTTTTTGCGCTGATGGGGTGAGGGAGGCAGCTTTCCTTTTATGGGCCCCGGAGGGTCCCTCCTGCTGCGGCTGCTCCGGCACGTCTGGCTGGAGGGCCTTATCAAAAAGCAGCATTTTAAGCCGCATCTCCCTGTCTCTCCGTGCTCTGGTTGTTAATTTAGCACAGAAGGAGCATTTCTGTGCCACATGGGACTCCCCCAGGCACCTTATGCATAGACTGTGCCCATCGGACGCTGGCATCGCCTCTCGGCAGGACTCACATTTTTTAAATCCTGAAGAGGACATTGTTGGTGAGTCTTTCAATTGTTAAGCGGGTACTTAGCACCTTCTCTGTGCTGTTTTCCCCATCCGATGGCCTGCCTCAGCAGGAGGGCTGATGGCCGTATGCTCCTGGCCTCCGGCGCTTGTTACTGGGACTGGATTGAAGCTGTCCCGCTTGTAGTTTTGTTTGTTTGTTTTTTTTTTGTTTTTGTTTTTGTTTTTTTTTAAAAATAACAACCGGCTAACTTGCAGTCGCCTAAGTACTTGAAGAACTTAAGAGAAAAACAGTTAAAGTCATTGAATACGCTACTTGGCCTTAGCCTAGTCGGATTCCGTCTGCAGCCGACGGCGGTTAAGAGGAACTGGCGGGGACCGGATCGCGCACATGGCCAGGAGCGCGCAAGGGAGCGGCGTGCGCCGGCGCATGCGCAGTCCGGCAGAAACTGCTTGGAAGATCCGATCTGCGGCGCCGGGCAAGCCCGACACCTATTGTGGAGCACCCACGGGGACACTCGAAGAAGAATTTATTATATACACATAGAGCAGTTCTTCTTTGAATGATCATGTGCATTCCATGTAGGTGTGAGAGCCTCCATGCCCAGTTGCCGGAAAATTTTTCCTCTTGCTGGTAGCCGTTGGGTCAGTGCAGCACCCCCTGAAGTGGCACTGATACAGCGCCCAATATAGGCAACACCCGATCCGCCCCCGCACTCAGTTCCTTCTTGCCGCGGTGTCAGTTGCTGGGACTCCCCTTCACTCATGCAAGCAATCTTCTGTTAGCTGGTAGCACTTAGATCTTATCTGTAAATAGTTTCTAATTCGGTGTTAACAGTCTAAATAGTTTTAAATGTTTATAGTTATACAGTAAACCCTTGCTTTAATGGGGGAGGGGTGTCCATTAATGCTGAAATCCGTTAAATCCGAATGGTTGTACTATATGATGATGCACTGACCTTCCCAGCCTTCTCTCCTGTCCTCTGCCCTTCATTTTTCTTCCCACCTCTTGCCCCATTCGTCCCTACTGGGAGAGGAGCTGCATGCTGACCTGGCTCCTTCCATCTCCCACGGCTCCTGGCACACTTAGCACTGCATCTCCAGCCTCAGTCGCTCCAGCCACAAGCTTGGCCATGGCGTCAACAAAGGAGAAGGAAGCCTGGCACCGTGGTGAAGGGCTGGCACCTCAGCCTCCCAGGAGACATAAATCTCAGTCCCTGGAGCCTCACAAAAAGAAAAGCCATGACAGGCACTGTTCTCTGACGGTGTTGAAACACAGTGAGAGCTCCCACTGGGCATCAGGAAGACGTTCCACGGGCATAACTCGGAGGCTCGAGTGTTGACGCCAGCCCAGAGGTCCAGTCCCCACTCCCTGGAGCTACCATTGATGCCAAGGACATTCAGGTTGGCGCGGCGCCTGCTACAAATATCGGTGCCCTTCTTCCTGCTGAGGAAAACCACACCCCCAAAGCAGGTGTCAAGTCATCCTCTATGCTGGGGCAAGCCCACCATGATGGTGTGGCAACAACAGCACCAGTGCCGGCACCCTCCCAACCAGTGCTGATGCAGGCACTGCTTGGACCAGCTCCTCCTTGGTCTTTGGCTTCAGAGGCATATGAGTCAGCGTCTGACTCCTCCTTTTTCATGTGGGAGTGCTCAGACTTCCTCTGGAGTTGATGTTCTGCCCTGGGGCAGTGGCTGCTGAACTGGCAGCTGACATCACAATAGCCATTTTGGATCCTGTGGGCATTCTATGAGAGCCAGGGGCAGTTCATCTGCCTGCTGTCCTGGGCGTCAGCATCGGGAGGTCCCTGGTGCTGCATTCAGCACCATTGGCCTCACTGGGAGCCCCTCTGTGGCATGGTTCACCAGAACAGCTGCCACTCACAGAACAGCCCTTGTCAACACCATCAGTTTCCTCGGCACTGACCCACTCAGCACCGTTACCACTGTCGGCTCCAGTGGTTTCAATGCCTTTCCCATTGGTGCCATCTACCATGGCATCAACCATGCCGGCACCTGTGGACCTGGAGGGTTCCAGGTGATGTAAGCATTGATATCTCCTCTTCCTCCTCCACTTCCTTACAGTGCAGAGCCCTCTGTGGGTTCAGCATCAAATAGACAGTCATTGGACCTGTTCCCCTCACGTCAGAGGGTGGGTACACTAGACACGTTGGGAGCCAGGGACGTTGGCTGCCTGTTGCAGTTGGGTGCCTCCTCATCCTCTTCTCCGGACAAAGTGGTCATGGTTCTTCTGCCTCCCCAGTCTTAGAGGGTACTCCAGCAGCTGCTTCACTGGGTGGCCCAGAGCTTGAGGGTGCTGGCGGAGGAGGTCAAGGATGAGGCCGACCTGATGATGGATATTTTGTCCTCATTGGATCCCACTAGAATGGCTTGCCTCTCATTGAGACCACTACCCAGATGGCCAAGTCCCTGTGGCAGACTCTGGCATTGGTCCAGACCACAGTGAGAAACAATTAAAGAAGGTACTTTGTCCCCACTATGGGGCATGAGCACCGCTTCACCCACCTCCCCACCTAACACCCTAGTCATGGCTGCAGCCAACCACAGGGAGAGACGAGCATTTCAGGAGCCCTTGCCCAAGAACAGAGACTTGTATGGTAAAAAAGCTTGTTTGACTTGAGGGCTAGAGCTGTGCACAGCTAATCAACAAGCCCTCATGAATAGGAACTCAACAACACAGCTTCCTCCATCTCCAGATTCACAGAGCTGATTCCCTCAGATGCCAAACCTGACTCTACAGTTGTATTGGAGAAGAACAAGCTGATCTCACAAGTGGCTTTGCAGGCCAACCTGGATGCTGCCAGTGTGGCAACTAGGGTCCTGACACTGTGGGTGGCCATGAGAAGGAGTTCATGGCTCCAGGCCACTGGTCTCCCCTACGAAGTGCAACAGACTATTCAGGACTTGCCCTTTTGAGGGGCAGAGTCTATTTTCAGAATATACTGATAAGAAGCTGCACAGTTTTAAAGACTCAAGAGCCAACCTGAGGTAGCTGGGTCTCCATACTCCTGCGACACAGTGCAGGCATTTTAAAGCCCGCCCTCCCACTAGGCAGTTCCCTCAGCAGCCTAGGGATCAAAAGAGGCATAGAGGTCAGAGCAGCAGAAGGCGCTTCCATCAGCCTGGCCAAAGCCAAGTGCAACAGAAGCCCCCACTGAGGCTAAGTCCAATTTTTGAAGGTGTGGTTGGGAGCACCACACTATTCCCCGTTATGGATCCAGCACGCTGTATGTTTTCCTTCCTCCTATCCCCGTTCTGCTCTGCCTGTTGCTGTATAACATCAGACCGGTGGGTCCTTTGCATGATAGAAAGGAGATATGTTATCCAGTCCAGTTTGTACCCCACTTTCTACTCCCCTTCCCTGTCCCTCTCCAGGGATCCTTCTCACAAGAGTCTGCTGAGGCAGGAGATTCAGTCACTCCTCAACTGGGGCACTAGAGAGGAGGTTCTCCTGCAATTCAGGGGCCAGAGGTTTTACTTCCATTACTTTCTAATCCCAAAATTGAAAGGGGGAATGAAGCCCATCACGGACTTGCAAGGCCTGAAAGGGTTTGTAAAAGGGATCAGGTTTCACATGGTCTCTGTGGGACTCATTATCCTGTTTCTGGACTGGGGGGGCTGGTTTACCACTATTGACTTCCAGAACGCCTATTTTCCAATTGCAGTCTGTCCTCCCCACAGAAGGTACCTCAGGTTTGTGGTAAACAGAGGACACTATCAGTTCACTTTTCTTCTGTTTGGCCTGTCAACAGCTCCTGTGCATGGTGGTGGTGGAGGTCTTCCTCTGCAGGCTCACTGTTCAGTTGTTCCTGGACCTAGACAATTGGATAGTCAAAGGGAGCTCACAGGGCCAGGTTCATCAAAACACAAGGTTCATTTGCCAAACCTTTGACAGTCTCCCCCACCTTGTAACAGAGGCGAAGTTGACACTTATCCCAACTTAAGCAGTAGAGATCATGGGAGCTCTCCTGGACTCGGTGCTCACGAGGGCCTCCCTCACAGAGAGCAGGTTTCAGGCTATGGCCAGCATCATAAACAACATTTGGGGCTATCCCCAGGGGTATCTGTTTGCCACACGCTGCAATGTGAAATGCCAAACATTTTGTTCTTACTGGAACCGGAGTCCAGAGTCCTGGGCAGATGTATTCAACGTGTCCTGGACAGCCCCTCTGCTGTATGCATTCCCTCCAATACCCCTTGTCCACACAGTTCTCCTCAAAATTTGTTCTCCTCAGTAATCTTGGTGGCCCCAGGATGGCCAGACAGGCCTGGTACTTGGTTCTGTTGTACCTGATGGTGTGCAATCCGATAACGCTCCTGTTATGCCCGGACCTGTTGATGCAGGGGAAGGGGTGGCTTCATCACCTCAGCCTCCTGTCCCTACACATCACAGCATGGAAGCTTCATGGATGAGTGCCATGGAACTTTCCTTCTCAGACCCTGGGAGGAAGGTGATCTTAAATAATAGAAAATGTTCCACGAGGGCCATGAACTTGGCAAAGTGGAAAAGGTTTGTGACTTGGGCATCCCAGAACGGGTTAACCACTTGTAGGTCACAGTCCCCTTAATTCTGGATTATCTGTGGCACCAAAGCCAGTTGGGGCTGTCTTCCTGTTAGCTATTTCTGCCTTCCATCTTGGTCCAAGCCTTTCCTCAGTGTTCTTGGATCCTGTGGTCAAAAGGTTCATGGAGGACTTGGAGAGTGTTAGACCACTTTACCCTCCTAGGACCACAGTTTGGTTTTGGCCAAGCTCATGGGGACCCCTTTTGAACCCTTTGCTTCCTGCTCCCTGCTGCTTCTAAGTTACAAAACAGCCTTTTTGGTGGCATTCACGTCAGCCAGAAGGGAGTCTGAGTTGCGGGCTCTTACGATGGACCCACCCTTAACAGTTTTCCACAGGACTGGGTTAGAATGAGACCACATCTGGCTTTCCTGCAAAAAGTGGTCTCCTCTTTCCATGTTAACCAGGACATTTCACTACCCGTGTTTTCCGCCAAATCTTATCCAAGGGAGTAGAGTTTACATACCCTAGATGTCCATAGAGCCTTGGCCTTTTACATAGACAGGATCAACCTGTTCAGAAACTCACAGTGGCTCTTCGTGGCTGTAGCAAACAGGATGAAGGGCCTCCCAGTTTTGTCCCAGGGGATTTCCTTCTGACTAGTGGCTTGTATTAAAGAATGCTATAAACTTGTAGGGTTTCCCCTCCTCACCTCAGGGCTCGCTCTACAAGGGCTCAGGCCTCTTCCATAGCATTCCTAGCTTATCTCCATATTTACGAAATCTGTAGGTCAGTCACTTGGCCTTCCATTCACACTTTTTTATGCCATTATACTATCATGCAGCACGCTGGGGAGGACTCTGCAGTGGGCAGGGCTGACCTATAGTGTTTCTGGGGCGCTGACCCCCACCTCCTAACATAAGCAATCACTTGAAGAAAAGACGGTTACTTACCTCTGTAACTGGTGTTCTTTGAGATGTGGTGTTCATGCCCATTTCAAAACCATCCTGCCCTTCCCCGCTGTCAGAGTAGCCAGCGAGAAGGAACTGAATGGAGGGCGGAGCGGGCAGTGCCAGTTTTGGATGCTATATTGGCACCACTCCAGGGGGTGCGGCACTGACCCAACAGCTACCAGGTGGGGGAAATATTTTCTGGCAATTGGGCATGCATGCACACACCTACGTTGTAATGAACATGAAGAATACATCTTGAAGAACACCAGTTATGAAGATAAGTAACTGTCTTTTATGTGCTGCTTCAGTGCTGTGACATATATTGAGGATCCTTCTGCACCTTCTGTGTCAAACATCATCCCCTCAGGTATAAGTGATATGAATTTTATTTAGAATACAGGTGCATGCAAATGTAAAGTTAATTATCCTAGAATATCTGAGATGAAAATTCCTTTTCCATAAGCTTTTGTGTAGATGAATCAATCTCTGAAATGGTCACAGGAAGTGAATATAAAAGGAGTGCAATGCAGCACAAGTGAATCAAGTAATCAATGCAGCACAAGTAAATCAAATCATCGTTTAAATCAAGTGACTGCACAGCGGAAAATTGGGATGGGGGTGAGGGGCAGTATTGGTCCAGCTCTGCACAGCTTTTGCTCAACTTTGTTATTTAATTTGCACTTACAAAGTCTGCATGGGTGGCTGGTTTTCATCAGAGGTCAGCTTGATTATAGCCACATCACTTTTTTTGAAGCTAAATGAGACTTCCACAAAGAGCACAGTTGTCAGAAAAAAAGCTGTAGGGTGAACAGTCTGACTCTCCATGTTAAAGGACCAGAATGTTCTAATAAGCTAATTTAGCACAGTTAATTACATGTATTAAAGAAAGTCTCCCTGTATGTTCTGGCTATTAAAAATGTCTATCTTAGATAGCTATCAGAATTTTTATGTTTAAATTAATTAGGGGAAGTAAACAAATGCAGTCAATTTATTTTCCCTATAGTTAATAGCCCATCATACTATGTTATGGTGAATTATTATTATACTGTAAAGGTGGGCAGCGGTGCCAAGAGCCACCACAGGCCTGGGGGCAAGGTGGAAAGTGGGGGCTAGCTTCCTGTCCCAGCAAGGAGTGGAAGGGGGTAGGGCCTACAGCAGTCAGCCCTGGGCCCCACTCCACCATGTGTGGTGCTGTGGCACGGCGCTCCATGGCATGTCAAAGGGGCCCAGAGCCCCCCTGTCACAGCACACCAGGACCAGTGCTTTGGCCACACTGGACTGCCTCCCCCCAACCTGTAGCAGTACTATGGACGGGGGGCTGCAGCCATGCTGGAGCAGCCCGTCTGTGCAGGGGCCTCCCCAGCTGCACCCCCAACTGGCTGAATGATTAAAATGAGCATTTTACCACTTAACTAACTGAACATGATTTACATCCCTCACAGACACAGACTGTTTCCTTGAAAAAACTTCTAATCCAAACTCATACCTGGTGTAACTTACCTGACCTCAGAGTTGCTGCATTGGGATGAATTTTTCCATTGTGATCAAAATGCAGAGGTCTGTTTGAGAGTGACCCACAAGGCTGTTAGTTTTCTCCACTGACAAGCATACAAGCTCTGAAAATAAAAGGGGAGATCATAAAAGGGGAAGTCCCAACGTACTACAAAGTCAGGACCCATATCCACAACTCCGACCCACAGGGTTGATCTTTATGGCAATATTCTTCTTTCCTTCCAAAGGCAAAATCTCTACTGACATCAGCGCCACACACCCCTGCCCCCCACCACCCCCACTGCCCACACACACACCAATTTTGAGAACCATTGTGAGAACCTCCAAGTGGAACCGTCACCTTAGCCAGCTGCAGATTAATATAACCTTATGTTGTAAAATGCATGCCCAAAACAATGCATTTAATGCTCTCCTGGTTAAGGTGTAGACTCCTCTGCACAAGGACAGTCTGTAGGTACTAGTAGAGCACCTGTCCTGCTGCAATAAAAAACTGGTGATCACTTACTCCATCCGTAGGGATAGAGCTGGTAGCTATTTAACTGGCTTGTGTTGTTTGTTAACCAGGGTGCTGGAAAATGAAGAAGGGAGGAAAGGATATCTGGTTTACCCCACCAGCAAGAACCATTCTTCAAGTCAAAAGGGGAGAAAGGCGTCGCTAAAAGGCAATGGGAGGAGGATTGACTACATGCTCTACACAGAAGAGGGTATTTACCTAGAATGGAAAGTGGTGAGTTCGGGTGAACTGTAACTCAGCATGAAAAGTGCTCAGGTGGCAATGAGGAAAGGTGGCCTGGGGGTGGAGGGAGGAGGTTTGCCAGCTACTCATTTGTTTAAACAACCAAAGAGAATGTTTTCCAAACATCCAGAAGCTCCCAGACCTCAAAAATGCTCTCAGTTCAAGTGGGTTCGATTCCAGTATTTTACACAGCACTAATGCTTCTCACGCCTCTCCCTGCCACACCTGGAGCCTGCCGAGCCTCCTCCTTTTTCCAGAAGCCCATGTCCCTCCTCAGAGATGGGAAGTGACATTGCATTTAAGCAGGCCGGCCTTCAAGGTAGGGGCTGAGTGTGGCATGCAGGGGCGGACGAAGTACTGGAATCAGCAGCTGCATTGGAGCTGGCTCCATGGGGATAGATGGAGCATAGCCTGGAAAAAAATAGTGGGGCATCCCTGGAGATATCAACAGTTAACGTTGCTCGAATGGAAGGCCCCGATTAATCAATTGAAAGTCATTCAGTTCCTTAGAACTTTGCCAAACTTCTGTTAATTTGGGCTGAAATTTTCTGTGCTAGATGTGAGCCTGATTGAATTTTTGGTGGAAAAAACTGGTTCTTCTCTTTCTGAGATTGAAGTTCAGTTAAAGTACTTTGTTTTGTCCAGGTTTAAAGATTTGCGTAAGTGTTTTGTTGAAGAGTGCCAGCTCGTCCATGCTTTGAAGCAAAAGGGAGGGGAGGAGAAGTGTTTTCCTAGGGTCAGTGGTGAACTTTTTGCCATCCCCAAATTATGAGCCCCTAAACATCCCAGCTAAAATGTCTGAAGGGTTTCTGTCTGCGCTGGGCATGCACCACACAAGGGCTATGAGACCTGAGCAGGACTTTCCTTACTGTTGTTCTTCCTGGTTGCTGGGAACCATTGTGACACAGGTCCAGAACTGTGAGACAGTATCTCCTATGCATAGAATAACTCCTTACTCCTGCTACTGAGGCCCAGACAGCATGAAAGAGGAGGGGGAATCTGCTTGACTTGAATTCAGAGGGGTCAGGAGATGGAGAGAATGGGAGGGAGAGCCTGAGATGAGGACTGGGACAAGGACAGATTGGAGGCCAAGTGGCAGACACAGTGCTTTTTTCCTAGAAAAAATGGTGCAGGAACTCAACTCTGATGATTTCTCATAGGGGCTAGGGTGTTCCATTTTAATGCCCCCAGTTCCTGCACTGCTGCAGGACCAGTGGTGGAAATTTTTCTGGGGTTCTAATGGAAAAACGGTGCCAGAACTCTCTTCTGACACATTCTACCAGAAAAAAGCCCCTGGACAGAGGGCTGTGTAATAAACAGGAGTGTACTCCCCTCCAAACCTAGAACTGCAAACAGAATTCCTGTCTTGGTATTTCTCCTCCACCAGCAAATAGCTTTGATAACTGTTGGCGAAATATGTTGCGTATCTCCCTCTAGGGCGTTAATTACATAGCTAGAGCCGACATACCTTAATTTGGGCTTCCACACCATCTCCGCCAAGGGAGGTTGATAGGAGCGTGCACTCCCATCAACTTCCCGCACTCCTAACAGGGGCGGGAGTACCGGTGCTGATGCCGGCACCCTGTAAGGTCAATTTAGCGCATCCCTACTAGGCGCACTAAATCGAACTCCAGAAGATCAACCACAGCAGGGTCAGTCTTCCCTGTAGTGGAGATGTACCCATAGATTAGCAGTTCTAACCCTGCTGGTATCAGGGTGGTTCCATGTGATGGAATTAGTTTTTCTCCAATATGCTTTTTTTTTTTTTTAAGGAGACATGTAATTACATTGAAGGACATTGAGGTTGCTGAGCACTTAAGAGTTAGGAATACCAAAATTAATTGTCTCTAAAGCCTGAAATTCAGCTTCCTCGTGCATATGCATTAGGACAGTCTTTAATTATATGATCATGTGCTAGTCCCCTCCAGGCAGGATACCTGCCTTATCCAGTATATGTGTATGTAGTGCAGGTGTAACCTGTGCACTTCAGCAGACGGAGCCCCCTGCTGCCTCCGAGCATTGATTACACTCTCCCTTAGAGCTTTCTGTGGCAGCACAGTACCCCACACCGTGGAGCTTTTGTCTTTTGGGCTCTCTGCACCTATGGAAGCGGAGACTGGTTATGCGGCTTAAGAAAGTAAACTGGGAGAAGATGTAGAAAATCTGAGTCTGCTGCATTTCAAATACACCTGATTGATTTTTGCTCTCCCCTTTCGCTCCTTTGCAGGAAGTGGAAGAGTTCAACTTCATTACACAGTTAGCAGGTTTGACAGACCACCTGCCAGTTGCTATGCGTCTGATGGTATCTACAGGAGAAGAAGATTCTTAAAACTGACCAGCTTAGACGGAAGATTAGAAGAGGGAAGTTTCAATTTATGACCTATATCAGAGGATAAGAAAGAACTTTTCCGGTGCCACGTTAAGATAGATAACTAGACCTGACCCAGGCTGCCCTGCCACAATGCAACTGGCTTTCAAATTCCTCTCAGAATGTACCAGCATCAGAGGATATAAAGGGAAGAAATTGTGTGGGTTGGGACCAATAACAAACCATTGTCACAAATTGGTCAGTCAACAGGGCAGGGCTGTATCTCATCGCTTTCACTGTGGACCGAAAGGAACCAAGATGGAAATCCTTATTCCTTTTGAACCAGTGCCATTCTTACTAACATATGTTTTTATACTAATATATAGCACAATTTAGTTTGTAATCTGTCTGTGAGTTAGTACTGCTCAATGGATTTTTGCATAATATCTTTGTAAAACTAGGCTAAAGCTTTTTTTCTTTTCTTTTTCCAAGCCTGTTAATGTTGTAGTAGCATGCCTGCCTCAGTAGCATGCGCCTGCATTGCATGCCACTTGGACATAAATAGTCAGTAAAATGCCATGGGGGAGATAAGACTAGAAATGGGCATTCAAAATCAGAAACTACCCAAGAAAAGTATTCTGGGATTGGCTAAACATTTTACAATCAACTTGATGGACTTTAAAACAAAAAAATCTGTATCCAATTAGCAAGTTAGAATCTTATCTTTCTAGAATCCGCTGTTTAAGGATTATGATTAAAAATCAGACATTACAGTTTAAGAACCCATCCCACAATCCTTCCTCTAACTATACGCCCATTTAAACCAACAAGACTTTTGCCTCAGTAACAGCTCCAGAATAAGGCCTAAAGTTTGCTATCAGCACAATATCATTTTTACTTTCAGAAAGAAGATGGTCTCCTTTTAAATGCCTTGGGCTTCCTTTTCCACATGTAGGGCAGTTCTGATTTACAATAGGAGGTTACACAGAATTGTGTGGTCATTCTGAATACATTCACAAGGTACCACTGGTCATTCCAGAGAGTGAATTCTCTTCCTTGACCGGAAACAATAAGGAAGGGCTTGTAACAAACATGCAACACATAGGAAAAACATAAAGTGACTGTTTCAGAGATCCGATGAACAAAGCAGAGTGTGATTGACAAAAGACTGGTAAAGACACTGATTTGGAAAGAAACAAAAGGTGGTGGCAGAATAAAGAAAGGAAAAAGGGGGGTTGAAATGTGAAGATCTGTGTAAAGGAGAACTTTCCTCCTGAACTGAAAGTCGTTTGTAATGTGTGGGCCACAGCCCTGCATTCTTTGTGCCCTGAGGCTTCGAGTCTTGGCCAATTCAATTTTTTTGTGATGGCTTGCACGTTCCACTGCACAAACGTGCATCAGCCCCACTGTTAGCAATGAGTTCTCTCCTTATTGTCCCTTTCCCTTTTCCTCTTCCTACCACCATGACTTAGGAAATAAAAAGAGATTCATAATGGAGAATCTTGGCCCTTTGTCCACTGAGGATGTAAAATGAGACAAGCCCACAGGCGGGAATGGGTGTGAGGAGGAACGTCATACTAAAGAAATAGGCTTTTGTTCCAAGGGAGAAGACTGTTCTGCTCCTGAGGATACTTCTGGGCCCACACAATCTGCTCATTTACCTCTTGCTCTTTAATCAGAGTCATTCATCTTAATCTTGCTCCATTTGTACAGTATTTTCACCTTTTCTCTACCATATATACATTGTTGTTAAAGGAAAGCTAAATGATGAAGTCACATCTCACTTGCACCCAAACTTCCACCAGTTTAAACAAGCAGGTGTTCGCTAACCTGATGCAAATGTCTGTGTGAACACAATGTCCTTCAGTTTAAACCCATTCCAGATTTAAATGGCAATAAGCCTGTTTAAAATTCTTGCACTATTTAACTGCCTACAATTAAAATCAAATCCCATGTCACACTGCATGTGGAGAAGCAGTTAGTGTTAATCAAAGAAACTATTGGTATCACTGGCTACAGCCACACAGGTGCTAGCACATTTTCCCCTCACACAGCTCTGCCATTGCACCGCGATCTTCATTCATCACATCCTTCATTTTCCAGTCCTGGGCTCCCTCAGGCACATACTGCCTCTCACAACTAAACTGTGCCAAACTATCAGGGGGCTTGTGAAGTGCAATCCGTGGAGATTACAAGGAGACCAAATTTAGCACCCTTCTGGGCTGAGCGAGAATTTAAACCAAGTGCTGAGAGGCAGAAGCCTAAGGCGCTACTGATTCCCCTCTGTAGCTTTCTCTGCGTGCCCAGCCTGTGCGCGCATATGCTTGGCTGGTTTCTTAGCGCTGCAGCTTGTGCAGGAAGTTTTTGAAAAAATGCTCATAATCCTATTTTCTATCCTGCGTGTATTTTATTAATCTTTTTTTAGAAAAACTATCAATGGCAATTTGTGTGCTGCCCAGCAGCTATGCTGCCATATTGTTATCAGTAGTAGAACTAAATCTGAGGTACGGTATTTTTATTAGCTTTCCTAACAATGTAAATTAGTTTGATATCAAATTCACTGACTCTCAGTTAGTTGCTGAATTTATTGACACTGTGTGGGATGTAAACTTAACAATTACTGCCAAAAATGTTACACTATTTACAGTAAAAACTAATGATGTCTGAATTACTGTGTTTAAGTCTGTGAAGTCGTGCTGACTCTAAAACACAGGCACTTTCCTTACTCTTTTGGGATATGACAAGACACACCTTTTCAATTTTGAAGTAAACAGTTTCTTAGCTTTTGATGTTCTTAATTTTTCAGTGCTCTCTGTTTTTAACAGTCGATAGATGGATAGTTGTAAAACCGTCTGTATTTAAAACAAAATACACCAACTAACCGATATGGTCAGGTGTTACTAAACTTACAGCTCTAACATTGCAAGAGGATGATGCTGAGAGGTACAGTATTGTGACTCCTTTGTATAAATGTTCTTTGCTTTATTGCATCGATCCTGTGCCTTCTGATGCCTTGATACACTTGCAAGATATAAGGAATACACTTAGGTAATTCTAGAACACACGCTTCCCACTCGAGAGAACAGTGCACCATGTGACACAAACAGCATTCTGCACAACTCAGACCATATGCTATCGGCAGAATATGGATCCAAAAAAGCCATAGAACCCAGGTCACGTGATGGATGATTTTTATTTTCATTACTATTTTTAAATAACTACTACAGGATATTAAGACTCAAGCAGTTCCTCTAAAATAAATCCCAGCCTGATTAAGGCCAGCATGACCAGCTTAATTAAGAATATGTGATTCATAGAGGGTTTGCATTAATGGCTATTTGCCTTGCTGGGCATAAGAACTTTCTGGTGACTCCAAAGTGTGTGTGATAATACTTCTTTTTGTTTAATAGCCTAACATCATTGAAAAAGTGTCACTGACATGAAAAAAAAAAACATAATACACATGCTCTGAAGCTCCAACTTCTGCTTTGGTTACACCCAATTCGCATTTTACAGGGCAGTGTTAGTAGAACAGGAAAATGTCCCTTAAATGAGAATATGTGAAGAATAGCATTTTCATAAAGTCCTAAGGCTGTTAGACACCCATTACTATTGGCTTTCAGTGGGAGATAGGTGTATAACTGCCGTAGGCCTTTTTGAAAATGCCAGCCCAAAAGAATGTCTCTAGCCTTTCTGGGCACGTTCAGATCTGGTTAATCTGCGCTTTAATAGTTTGCTGGCCTGGGGCTCTGAAAGGCATCAGTGAGCTATATATGATCAGAGGTGGGACCACACTACAGCCTGCATCAAACGCTGGGGAAGAGTGCTTGTGCCATTGTTGCTGTGTTGCACAGAATGGAATGCTGTACTTCTGCCATTTAGCTTTTAATTAATGTTTTCTCGGGTTCCCCTGCTAGCTTCAACAGTGGCGACTGTTCATGCTACCAACAACAGCATGGGCCGCTCAGTAGAGGTGACCTAAGGAAAGTCACTTGAGCTCAATATTGGCTTCCAGGAGAATTACAAGTACTCTGCAATACACTAAACCAGGTGCTGCAGCTGAGGTTACTTTGAGACAGTTTCTGATGAGAGTATGTGTCCTAATAATAATTTTCCCACACCTCACTGCAGTGGCTTGTCCCTGATGGCTACCTGTTGGCTAAAGCATGAAGATTTACTATGGGGTCTGCAATTATTTTCCTTTTCAAAAAAAATGTAATGGCAATTATCCAGTGATTCTGATTAAACAGATCTGACTGTCCTCAGGTTAATCTGAGGAACTGTCAGGCCACTTTCGTTTGGCATGAATTGAACACTGTTCAGATAATTATTCTTCCTTCTCCTTCTGTGTCAAGAGGGATGAGAGATGAGGAAGGTGTAGCGGGTTTAGGAATTCCTGGCTGTTCTCCATGATGCTCCTGGGGGCACAAAAATAGGTATTACTGAAGATGGTTTGTCCATAACTGTCTTGTTTTAAATATGACCATTAATCTTGATGCTTTTTAGATATTATATTAATGCTGAAGTTTGGAAACCATATATAAAAATAACTTTTTTATTTCAATGATTTTTTTGGTATTGTATCCTGGGACGTAATGTTTTTATATGGTAAGCACACATCTGACATTTTGTTATAAATGTACACAAAACAAAAAGCAAACATGTTCATTGTTTTATTTGCCTGTAAGAAAACCACAGTCTTACACATGATGAAAAGAAGATATTCTGAAACAATAGCTTTTTTCTTTACTGGTGCTGAAAGGAATTCATGGTTGATGCAAATGAGATAATAAAATTTCAAGGCTCAAACATTTCTCTGCAGTCCACTTAATGGTTTCAGTGTGCTGAAGTCCAAAAATGGTGAAAAAAATCAAATGTATGTGACAGAACTATGATTCTTTATTAAGTTTTCCCATGTAGACACATCATGTTGTCATCATTTGTATTATGGTGGTAATACGTTTATCAGCAGAGATGCCCCTTTTGTGTACAAACACAAAGGAAGACAAGATTTCCCATCATGAAGAGCTCTGCAAGCCACTATCTAAGCTACTAAGGGCAGTGAGAAATAGAAGCACTAGTCCTATTTTACAGCTGGCAAGTTCAGTTGCATAGAGCCAAGCGACTTGCCCATTATGTCCCCAGGAAATCCATAGCACTGAACCTGTACCTCTCGTGTGCCTTAGCCACAGGACCATGTTCCTTCCTTTTGCTAGTAAACACAGATTGCAAAGGAAAATGTCACGTCAGGTGTTTCTTGTTAAACAATTGTACATCCCCTGCCTCTGTGACTTTGGTCCAATCCCTGAACTACTGCATAAAGAATTTTTTAAAACGTTTGTACATCCAGTCAATGCAGATAAAATTAAACAAGTGTATGTGTGCTCAGGAATTCAGTCTCTATTGATGCAATTCATTTTACTACGAAGAGTATCCACTGTGCTGTCTCAGCCCTTCCTGACCAGTCTGAAAGCCATCTGAAAATCATGTATAAGAATCCTATTAGAGGACCTTTTTTTTGTTGCATGATCATAGGAAAAGTAATCAACAGATCGCAGGCCAATGTATTTCTTTTAATTAGCTAGGAAGTATCCTTCTCATATGTTAAACAGGGTATGCGTGACTGGCCCCTGTAGCCTCCTCTCTTATTGCCTCGAGCTTTCTGTTGCTGTTGCTTCTTGGGTAGACAGACAGTTTGCCCTCCTGGTGTGTCCCTTCTTGGACATCCTACTTGTTCTGTAGCTCTTCACCATCTGCAAATGTCTCTCTCTCTCTCTCTCTCTCGCTCTCTTTACCAGCAACAGTTACCCCTCAGATGCTATTGGTTTGGGTTCCTAGGAGACTTATAAGTCCCTCCGCCTCCCATGGTTTAGGCTAGTTAACTATGAGTTTGTGTGCAGCATCCTGAACACCATGTAACCAGGGGGGTTGCTTGCGTAGTTATACTTGATTAGCCTCAGTTAATTGCTAACTGATGTGAGGTGGCTGTGGCCGACAGGGATGGCTCACTTGATTACCTGTTCTGTTCATCCCCTCTGAAGCAACTGGCATTCACACTATCAGAAGAGAGGCTACTGGACTAGCTAGATATTTGGTCTGCCCCAGGGCACCTATTCCTCTTTATTTCTCTTTAAGTTGAGAGGCTTTCTGAAAACTTATTTCTTACTAATTTCAAATAGTCACTTGATGACAGAAACTTGATTCCCTGTTTGCAGAAGACTGCTGCTGCTGGTCCCTGAGGTATCATTCACAAGGCCACTCTTAACCTCCTTCATTTCCCAAAGGAGCCTCTGATATGGGATAGCTCATATACAGCTTTTCTTTTACAATACTTACTTATGTACCCTTTCACTTCCATGCCCATGCCTTTCTCTTTCACATCCCTTGACCTTCACTGTTTCCAGGACTTAACCTCACTAGGGGAGAGGTGCACAGATGCAACGCAGCCGCTATTGCCATTCCTGCAGCTAATTGTATGGTGTGGTATTTTTGCTTTGTTGTTGAGCTGTAACAGCTGACCTGTTAAGGGTGTGCCTACCATGCATTTTGGCAGGGTGTGCCCCCCCTCCTTTTTATAGAAAGACCCTCTCTCAAAAGATCAGTACGATCTGCAAAAGAGACACATTCAAGTTCACCTTCGCAATTGTGTGTATGTTGGCTGGGCGGCCAATTCAGGCCATTTCACTGCTGTGCATGTGCACAAGTGTGTCAATATGGTGATACACATCTCACAGAGCTGGAAGGGACGTTGGGAGGTCAGCGAGTCCAGTCCTCTGCCTTCTTGGCAGGCCCAAGCACCATCTCCCACTTGTTTTGTAAATCTATTTTGCCCCAGATCCCTAACTGGCCCTTCAAGGATTAACCTCACAACCCTGAATTTAGAAGGCCAAATTCTCAAACCACTGAGCTAATGCACATTGACTGTAGAGCTGAATGTGTGAGGTGGGTGCCTGCTGAGTGCAACATGGGAACTAAGACCAGACCATGTCACACAGCCCACCCAACACTCTGGCAGTAACAGCAGTTGGTTCAAATCACTATCACAGAGAAGGGGAACTTCTTTTTTTTTTGCATCGGGGCCACTGAGTCACAGCACAATCAATTGCAGGACATGCGAGTGAGATGCAAAAAAACACCCCTCAGCTCACTGCTGGCATGGGCCCTGACTGGAAAAAAAAAAAAAAAACAAAAAAAACCAAACACCACTCTCCTCACACACCAGCACCAGGCTGGAAGCAAGCTTGGGGCGTGGGCAAGGAGGAGGATGTTGGGAGGGCGGAGGGGGGAGTGTGTGTGTGTGTGTGCGCGCACGCAGAACTAGAGTGGGGAATGGGGCTCTGAGTGGGAGGAGGAGCAGGCTAAAGGTGCAGGGCCTGGGTGATGGTGGGAATTGCGGGGGGGGGTGCTGCTTACCTGGTGCTACTCCTCAGGGGCACAGATGCCCCTTGACGCTCACAGGCACCACCCCCAATGTCTCTGATTGGCCACAATTCTGGCCAATCTAAGCTGTGGGAGAAAAGCCTCTCTCCAGCGCTGGGGGCAGTGGTGGCGGCGCACAGGGCTGCTGCCTCCCCCGACCCATCAGCACCGGAGCCGGCCTTGGGTAGCCCGACGCCAGCCCACAAGGCTCAGGGAGCCGCACAGCTTACACCCCAACAGGCTGGATACTGGTGTGAGGCGCCCTGCGCCACGGGGCCTGGTACCAGGCGAGCTATGGGGTAACATTGAACCTCAGGCCCGGGGTTCTCCACCTTTGCTCGATCCGGTTAAGTAACACTAAATGCCCGAGGCTGCATCGCTCTTTGCAGGCCTCTAGCGCCAGCTCGTCCACCCTACAAAGCGATTTTAAAGCCATTTAAAAGAGTAGCAACAAAGGACCATCACCTACACCATCACATTTTGCACAAAAACTGCACCAAACACTGTGCAAATCCTGCTGTAACAGTAGAGATGCAGCTTGCCGCCAGTAAACGTAGCACCTCAGCCTGGGAAAGCAAACAGCACCCACATCTGCCTCTTACACGCCTGACAAGCATGGCAGCAGGCTGCTGAGCGCTGGTGGGACGCTGCCCACCCCCACCCCACGCAGCTGCTACTGCCGTGCTGTCATTAGCAGAGTGCATATTGATGTCTCTGACCACTTTTCACATAGCTAAAATGGAATTTGCCTCACAGCCACATGTCTCGCACTAGCTTAGTTAGTGAGTGATACAAATCCATTCGCTGAACTGCAGGGTTATTGCCGGCTTCCTACTGTTGTGTGGTGGAGGAGTTGTGGCACTTGCTAACAATGGGGGCAGCTAGCAAGTGTGCTGCCAAAGAAGAAAAGGGTTACATGTTAACCCACTCACCCTTGCACATGCTGAGCAGGTTGAAGTGTGTGAATGGGACAGGATCGGCTGTGGACTATGGGCTGAGCCTGGTTGTGTCCACTAATAGCTTCAAAATTGTGGCTGGTTGACATTATGGACCCACTGGCCATAACACCCCATTTGGAAAAGAGAAACCTGTGATGCCTTTTTTCCCTGGTACAATGGGTAAAGGACTGATCCAGGGGTGGGCAATAAAGCAGCATATGGACTGGCTACACTCTGCCTAGGGTTAGCCCCAGTGGGCCACCAGTACTATATTTAGCTGTACATCTGCAGATGTGGCTGCTCTGACCTCCTGGCAGCCATGGGTTGCCACTCCTGGACAATGAGAATGGCAGGAAGCAGTGTCCCAATCCATGCCCCACTGGGGGGTAGCCCTGCAGCCAGTGGGGACTGGCAAGAAGCTGTACCTGCAGCTGCACAGGTAAATAGAATGCTGCCAGCTGGACAGAGGCTAACCCTGGCGAAGTGCATTGGCCCATGGGCTGTGTATTGCCCACCTCTAACAAGCAGTGGTTTTTGTGATCACTGCACAAGATAGCAATGGGTGGCAGTAGGCCAAGTTACAGAGTTCAAACACTGGAATGCCAAATATGCTGAAACCTGACAACTGTGTACCATTGCTTTGAGCAGGTTTGCTTCTGTAGGTTAATCCTTTCCCTCTCCCTTCAGTTGAAAGTGGCAGGCAGCTTGGGTGGAAGTGACCCTGAAATAGTGGACTTCATAATTCTGAGGAATGGTAGAAGGGAGAGCAGCAAAATAAAAACTCCGGCCCCCAGGAAGGTGGGCATTGGTGAACTCAGACAGCTGGTACATAAAGTCCCAGGGACAGGAAGACTATGCAGAAAAACAAAGGTGGTTGGCAATTTTCAAAGGGCTGTTACAAAGCGCACAAGAGCAAACCATTCTTATGCATAGGAACGGTAGGAAACATGGCAAGAGACCAGCTTGACTGAACCAGGAGATTTTGAATGACCTAAAGGAATTATATAAGAAGTGGCAATGAGCGCAACGTACAAAGGAAGAATATAAACAAAAGACACGGGCAAAATTAGGAAGGCAAAAGTATAAGTTGGGCTCAGTCTAGCTGGAGACTTAAAGGGAAACAAGAAACCATTCCACACATATATTAGAAGCAGAGAGGAAGCCGTGCTAGTCTATATACTATCAAAACAAAAAAAGCAGTCAAGTAGCACTTTAAAGACTAACAAAATAATTTGTTAGATGAGCTATTGTGGGACAGACCCACTTCTTCAGACCATAGCCACACTTAAATATTGAGTCTGTACTGGTATGGCTATGGTCTGAACAAGTCCCACGAAAGCTCATCTAATAAATTATTTTGTTAATCTTTAAATTGCTACGTGACTGCTTTTTTATTTTGATGATATATTAGAAACAAGAGGAAGACCAAAAACAAGGTAGTCCATTGCTCAATGGAAAAGGAGAAACAATAACAGAAAATGTGGAAATGGCAGAGGTACTTAATGATTTATGATAATTATTTATTAATGAATAAGAGGTACTTAATGATTTATGAGGTACTTAATGATTTATTAATCACCTGACTGAGGGATGGATTGCACCCTCAGGAAATTTGCGGATGACACTAAACTAGGGGGAGAGGTAGATATATTGAACAGTAGGGATAGGGTCCAGAGTGAGTGATCTGGATAAACTGGAGGATTGGGCCAAAAGAAACTGGATGAGGTTCAAAAAGGACAAGTGCAGAGTTCTGCACTTGGGATAGAAGGATCCCATGCATTGTTACAGGTTGGGCGGGGTGGGTAACTAGCTGTGCAACAGAAAAGGACCTGGGGATATAGCAGATGAGTGGCTTGATATAAGTCAACAATGTGCCCTTGTAGCCAAAAAGGCTAACAGCATATGGGGACACATTAGGAGAAGCATTTCCAGCAGTTCTAAAGAAGTTATTATTTCCCTCTACTCGGCGCTGGTGAGGCCACATCTAGAGTATTGTGTCCAGTTCTGGGCTTCCCAGTATAGAAAGTATCTGGACACACTGGAACAGATTCAGTGGAAGGCAATGAAGATGATTAAGGGGCTGGAGCACATGCTCTATGAGGAGAGGCGGAGGGATTTGGGCTTATTTAGCTTCTAGAAGAGAAGACTGAGGGGTGATTTAATAGCAGCCTTCAACTTCCTGAAAGGGGGCTCTAAAGAGCATGGAGAGAGAGTGTTCTCAGTGGTGACAGAGGACAGAACAAGGAGCAACCGTCTGAAGTTACACAGTGAGAGGTGTAGGTTAGATATTAAGAAAAACTACTTCACCTGGAGGGTGGTGAAGCACTGGAATGCATTACCTAGAGAGGTGGTGGAATCTCCATCCCCAGAGATTTTCAAGTCCCTGTTTGACAAAGTTATGGCTGGGATGATTGAATTGCAGTTGATCCTGCTTAAGGCTGTGGACTGGACTCAATGGCCTCCTGAGGTCCCTGCCAGCCCTAGGATGCTATGATTCTATGATTCTAAACCATTCATGGACACTACCCCCACATCAAAGCCAATTTTAGCTGTTATGTACACTTCATTACATGAAAAAGGAAACCATAACATACATTCTTCTTCGAGTGTCCCCGTGGGTGCTCCACATTAGGTGTCGGGCTCGCCCGGCGCCGCAGATCGGATCTTCCAAGCAGTTTCTGCCGGACCGCGCATGCGCCGGTGCGCGCCGCTCCCCCGCGCGCTCCCGGCCATGTGCGCGATCCGGTCCCCGCCAGTTCCTCTTAACCGCCGTCGGCTGCAGACGGAATCCAACTAGGCTAAGGCCAAGTAGTGTATTCAACGGCTTTATCTGTTTTTTTCTTAAAGTTTTTTCAGGCACTTAGGCTACTATAAGCTTGCCGGTTGTTATTTTGTAAAAAAAAACAAAAAAAAAAAACAACAACGAACAAGCTAGGAGAGGGACAGCTCAGCCAGTCCCAGTAACAAGCGCCGGAGGCCAGGAGCTAGGGCTATCAGCCCTCCTGCTAAGGCAGGCCATCGGACGGGGAAAACGGCACAAAGAAGGTGCTAAGTACCCACTTAAAAACACAAAGACTCACCAACAATGTCCTCTTCAGGCTTTAAAAAAAAAAAAAAAAAAAAAAAAAAAGAATGCTGCTTCTTGACAAGGCCCTCCAGCCAGAAGCGCCGGAGCGGCCGCAGCAGGAGGGACCCTCCGGGGCCCTTAAAAGGAAAGCTGCCTCCCTCACTCCATCAGCGCAGAAACGGAGGAAAGTATCTCCAGCCCGATCCCTGCCGGCAGCAACAGCGAGCGGGACGGGAGGAGCAAGCAGCCCCCAGCCGCAGCAACAGCTGATCGGCGGCGGCACGGAGAGCCACGTGGAAGCGGCTCAGCCTCCAATACTCAGCCAGCCGCCCCGCACCGCAGGCAGGGCGGCGGCTAAGCAAACGCCGGTACTGGCGGCACCGCAGGCAGCGGCACCGACCCCCGGGGAACCGGCGGTGCAGAGCGCGCAGGCACGCAGCCTGCCGGCACCGGAGGACACCGCACATGCGGCATCGCCCTCGAGCGTGCCGAGCTCGGTGCGGACGGGGCCGGAATCCCCTGTATGCTCCCCAGCCCGATCCCTGCCGGCAGCAACAGCGAGCGGGACGGGAGGAGCGAGCAGCCCCCAGCCGCAGCAACAGCTGATCGGCGGCGGCACGGAGAGCCACGTGGAAGCAGCTCAGCCTCCGATAATCAGCCAGCCGCCCCGCACCGCAGGCAGGGCGGCGGCTAAACAAGCGCTGGTACCAGCGGCACCGCAGGCAGCGGCACCGACCCCTGGGGAACCGGCGGTGCAGAGCGCGCAGGCACGTAGCCTGCCGGCACTGGAGGACACCGCACGTGCGGCACCGCCCTTGAGCGTGCCGAGCTCGGTGCGGACGCCGGAATGCCCTGTATGCCCCCCAGCCCGATCCCTGCCGGCAGCAACAACGAGCGGGACGGGAGGAGCAAGCAGCCCCCAGCCGCAGCAACAGCTGATCGGCGGCGGCACGGAGAGCCACGTGCAAGCGGCTCACCCTTCGATAATCAGCCAGCCGCCCCGCACCGCAGGCAGGGCGGCGGCTAAACAAGCGCCGGTACCACCGACCCCCGGAAAACCGGCGGTGCAGAGCGCGCAGGCACGCAGCCTGCCGGCACCGAAGGACACCGCGCATGCGGCACCGACTTCGAGTGTGCCGAGCTCGGTGCGGACGGGGCCGGGATCCCCTGTATGTCAGGGGCGGAGTTACCTCCTCAAGGGAGGGGGAAGACTGCACACAAGAGGAGGCATTGCAGCCCCTCTCCGCACAGGGCTGTGTAGTTGCTTTCTCACAGCCCTCCGCTATGTTGCAGACTCCAACTAGAAGGCAGGGGTCCCCCCCCCCCTTGGCCTACCCGGAGCCCCCTTCTCCATTTCTGCAACCAGCCTCACCCTGGCTGGGACCACCTCCACCCTTCCTGGGATTTGAACCGCTGGACTATTAGGCAAAGTCGCTCTCTCCAGGGTCTCGACGGTCTCCCTCCCCCAGACGCAAAGGGTATGCACCAAGGGAGTGGTCTAGGTCACCTTCCCAAGACCAGTGCTTATACTGCCGTGGTCGCCCTTACCACGCAGGGCATAGACACCATAGGCAATCTACTAGGGAAAGATCCCTATGAACGATCTCGTACCCCCAAGGGCAATTGTGACCGGGGACAGAGACTTAAGCATCTCAGGGGGGACTGGTTATGGAACCCCGAGATTTTTCCTCGCACACCTCTAGTGAGAGGGTGTACCACCATCAGCAGGAACCGGAAGGGTCCAGAAAGACGTACCCCAGCGGTTCCTCGCTTTCCTCCCCGGATGAGGCTACGGCCCCGGGGGGCGTCCATCCTCCGGACGATCTCAAACAGTTCCAAGAGCTGTTTTACGAGGGTGGCCTTCACGCAAGGCTTCCAGACAGCAAAGGTGCAAGAGCAACACCATAAGCTCCTCAAAAATCTGAGACCTCCGGCCTCCTCCAAAATAGCAATACCGCTGATGACGCAATCTTGGAGCCTGCCACTATGATATGGCAGACTCCTGCGACTATTCCGCCTGTCCACAAAAGAGCGAAAAAAAAAAAAAAAAAAAATACTTCGTGCCCACGAAGGGCATGGAGTTCCTGTTCAGCCACCCACAACCAAATTCTTTGGTGGCGGAGTCGTCGCAACGTGGGGGAATAAACAAACATGCCAAAAAGCTAGAGCTGTTGGGCAGAAAGGTCTACTCCTCCTCCACGCTACTGTTGCCAATGGCAAATTACGCAGCGCATCTAGCGAACCATAATTTCAACAACCACATTAGGTTGACCTCCCTCATGGACTCGCTTCCAGAGGGCACGAAACCAGTGCTCAAGGCCATCATCCGACCATTTTATAACCAGTGGCAAAGGATCACCACAGACACATGGGTGCTGGAGATCATAGCCACGGGGTACGCCATCCCCTCCCAGTTGCTCCCACCGCCATGACCTCCACCCGGGGCCCCACCTCCAGGAGACCTCCCATGTAGCGAGGCTCAAGCAGGAGGTAGACCATCTCATGCTCGTAGGGGCAGTGGAAAGAGTGCCGGAGCAACTGCAAGGGAGAGGGTTCTACTCGAGGTACTTCCTCACGGGGAGGTCCATCTTAGATTTTCGAGGCCTCACCGGTACCTGCGCAAGCAACGTTTTCGGATGATCACAAACACCTCCATCCTTACGGCACTAGACGATGGAGATTGGTTCGCAGCCCTCGACTTACCAGGTCCTACCGTTTGGGCTCTCCTCAGCCCCCAGAGTCTTCACCAAGACCTTGGCAGTGGTGTCAGCCTACCTGCACAGACAGGGGGTATTTATATTCCAGTATCTGAATGACTGCCTACTCAAAGGGGCCTCAAAGGAGGAGGTACTACGCATAATATGTGTCACAGCAGGCACGTTCTCTTCGCTCGGCCTGCTTATCAATCTGACAAGATCAAAGACAGACCCCACACAGGACATAGAGTTCGTAGGGGCACGCATAAATTCTATTACAGTGAGGGCGTATCTACCAGAGACTCGCTTTCGGGCCATCGGCTCCCTCGCGCAAGGCTTCACCTTCAGCCCTATGGTGCCGGTTCTGACGTGCTTACAGCCGCTGGGCCACATGGCAGCAGCAACGTTTCGTAGAACAGAACGCCAGGTTACACATGCGCAGCATGCAGCATTGGCTGGCGAGCGTATACAAACCGGCAGCACACACTGTTCACAGGATGGCGTCGCCCACAACGGAGGTGCGCAAATCCCTGCAATGGTGGGTAAACCCAGAGAACCTGCTAACAAGGGTACCCTTCCACCAACCACACGTATTGGTTTTTCTTACTACAGATGCCCCCCTCATAGGGTGGGGAGCACACATGGGCGAAGAGGTGATGCAAGGGCTGTGGTCCTCTATGGAGCAGTCACTGCACACAAATATACTGGAGCTCAAAGCAGTGTTCAACGCCTGCAGACACTTTCGAGACCAACTGAAAGGCAAGGTAGTCGGGATCAGTACAGACGATACCTCCACCATGTTTTATATAAATCGGCAAGGAGGAGCTCGGTCCCGTGCCTTATGTGTAGAAGCAGTCCGGTTGTGGAACTGCTGCATCGCCAACAATGTAACCTTGAAAGCCTCGTACTTACCAGGCGCTCGCAATGTGAAGGCAGACCAGCTGAGCAGGCGTTTCGCACTCACGCACGAGTGGCAGATCCGTCCCGATCTGCTGCAACCGATTTTTCCACGCATGGGGTTTTTCCCCAGATAGACCCTGTTTGCTACTCAGCACAACAAGAAGTGCCCACGATTCTGCTCCAGGGCAGGACTGGGACGGGGGTCCCTGAGGGATGCCTTCGCGATCTCATGGAGGGGCCCCCTGCTTTACGCTTTCCCTCCCACAGTGCTCATCCACAAAGTGTTGCACAAAGCCAGGAGGGAAGGAACCTGAATGATCCCGATAGTCCCAACGTGGGATCGACAGCAATGGTTCCCCCTATTCCTGCGCATGTTGGACCGGCCACCGAGGTCCCCTCCGGTGGCGCGGGATCTGCTCACGCAAGCCCAGGGGTCCATAGTGCATCCGCACCCCCAAAGCCTGCGACTACAAACGTGGTTAATCCATGGCTCAGCTCCCTAGAGAGCACATGTACGGAGGAAGTGCAGCAAGTCCTAGAAAGTAGCAGCAGGACTTCCACCAGGAAGACCTTCAAGCAGAAATGGACTCGCTTTACGGCATGGTGTTCTACCAAACAGCTAGCCCCCTTTCGGTGCCTATGGCTGTGATATTAGAGTATTTACTGGACCTCAAGAGAGGAGGACTCTCGCTATCCTCGTTATAGGTCCACCTGGCCGCCATTTTGGTGTTCAGACACGAAGAGGAAGGGCACACGGTGTTCGCCCATCCCATGGTTACCAGGTTCTTCAAAGGGCTGGTAAGCCTATACCCCCCTCAGAAACCGCTTCCACCTCTGTGGAACTCGGACCTGGTGCTTAATGCGAAAAGGGGACCACCGTTTGAGCCTTTGGCCACGGTTTCCCTCCGCCTCCTTATGATGAAGACGACCTTTCTTCTCGCAATCACGTCAGCTCGCAGGGTGAGCGAGCTTGAGGCAGTTATGGCAACGCCGCCCTGCGCTGTTTTTCCAAGGAGGCGGTAACCATACGGCTGCATCCAGCCTTTGTTCCTAAAGTTTCTTTCTGAGTTTCATACTAACGAACCTATTGTTTACCCTTGTTTATCCAAAGCCTCATAACTCTAACAAAGAGGTGCGCCTACACCTCCTGGACGTGAGCAGGCGCTAGCTTTCTATATGGACAGGACCAAGTCCTTCCGGAGAACGGATAGGCTCCTAGTCTCTATCGCTCCCAAATCAAAAGGAGAATGTCTCTCTTCGCAGAGAATCTCTAAGCACATCGTATCTTGCATAAAAATGTGCTACAAACTCAAAAAGACTCCTTTACTGGCCACGCCCAGGGCTCATTCCACTAGGGCGGTGGCAGCATCAACAGTCTTTTTTCAAGGGCGTTGCGCTAAAAGACATTTGCAGAGTGGCGACCTGGTCATCCTGTGACACCTTCGCCAAACATTACGCCCTTCACAGGGTATTCCAAGAGGATACCCGTCTCTTGGCAGCGGTCCTCTCGGGGACAAGCTGCACATAATCCGATTACCCACCTCCTATCTTGGGTTACTGCTGGGTAGTCACCTAATGTGGAGCACCCACGGGGACACTCGAAGAAGAAAGAAAGGTTACTCACCGTAGTAACGGTGGTTCTTCGAGATGTGTCCCCGTGGGTGCTCCACTACCCGCCCATCCTCCCCGCTCCGGATCTCTGTTTAGTGTTTTTGCAGGAGCATCCGAGGCGGTTGGTCAAGGAACTGGCGGGGACCGGATCGCGCACATGGCCGGGAGCGCGCGGGGGAGCGGCGCGCACCGGCGCATGCGCGGTCCGGCAGAAACTGCTTGGAAGATCCGATCTGCGGCGCCGGGCGAGCCCGACACCTAATGTGGAGCACCCACGGGGACACATCTCGAAGAACCACCGTTACTACGGTGAGTAACCTTTCTTTTTTTTCAGATAGCAATTAAATTAAATTATTGGAAGATCATTCCAAAATAATAATTGTAACCTCACAGTTTATTTAAAACTTATGTTCTATGACCATTTTATTTAATCTTTTTTTCCCCATGGCCCCTGCAATTCCTTTGTAGACTCCTGGTTGGGACCCACTGTACTACACTAATGGGGTATACAGAGAATTAAGCCACTTTACTAGCTAAGCATATTTTACCCAACAACAATGCTCAAACTCCCATTTATTTATACATCTGTTACCAGCCCAGTAATGATGCTGTGGCTGAGCAAAAGCTGCTTAGGGTGCTGGGGTCCACGTGAGGCAATCATTGCTTTCAAATGACTATATCTGACAACATGCAGCAGGTTGGATCCTAACTCAGGCATGCCCAAGCCTGCAGGCTATCATCAGTAGAAAGGCCCAGGGCAGAGGTTTAACATACTTGGTTATGTACAGGAGGCACAGTATGTAACTTGCCCTTTCATGGAGGCACGAGGAGACAATTAGCAGTTTCTGTTCAGATATGTTATTGTGAGACAAAAATCATCATGCCCAGGTATTGTGAAATGAGTATTTCAGATAAGAAGGCTCAGGTCTTTGTCCACGAGAGCTTATGCTCTAATACATTAATTAAAAAAAACCCACAAAAACAAAAAAACCAAACCAAAACAACAAAACCCTGGTGGCTCAGAAAGTGAATTTTCAGCACCCTCTCGTGGCTCAGTGCTGCTTGTGTCAGTTGCTGTAATGAGTATAGATTAATCCTCTTAGTTACTCTTCTGCTCTACTCTGCACTGATTAGGCCTCAACCGGAGTACTGTGTCCAGTTTTGGGCACCACATTTTAGGAAAGATGTGGAGAAATTGGAGAGGGTCCAATGAAGAATGACTAAAATGATTAATGGTCTAGAAAATGTGATCTGTGAGAGATTAAAAAATTGGGTTTGTTTAGTCTGGAAAAGAGAAGTCTGAGAGGGGCCATGATAGCAGCTTTCAAGTACCTAAAATGGTTTTACATGGAGGAGGGAGGAAAAATTATTCTTAGCTTTTGATGACAGGACAAAGTGCAATGGGCTTAAATCACAGCAAGGAAGGTTTAGATTGGCCATTAGGAAATACTTCCTAACTGTCAGGGTGATTAAGTACTGGAATAAATTGCTTCAGGTGATTGTAGAATCTCCATCATTGGAGGTAAGAATCAGAGAGGTAGCCATGTTAGTCTGTATCTTTGAGAACAAAAAGAAGTACTGTGGCACCAACAAATATTTTGGAGCATCAACTTTCGTGGGCAAAGACCCACTTCATCAGATGACCCACTTTGTCTTTGCCCATGAAAGCTGACACTCCAAAATATCTGTTAGTCTAGAAGGTGCCACAGGGCTTCTTATCATTGGAGATATTTAAGAACAGGTTAGATAAATATCAAACAGGGATGACACAGATGGTTCTTGGTCCTGCTGTCTGGGCAGGGGACTGGATTTGATGATCTCCTGAGGGCCCTTCCAGTTCTAATTTTCTGTGACTGTGTAATATAATCGACGCCATGCACACCACTCTTGGAATGAATCACCTCCTCACCCAGTGAGAGTTTGCATTCTAAGCCAAAGCATCTTATTTGTATGGAGACTCTGGGTTAGCTTATTGGCATTCTGGTGCCAGTGGGGACAAAGCTGCTTTGTTGTAGATCCCAGCCCCTCTCTTCCTCTGGATGCATCTATACAGAGAAAATTCATTCACATTTTGGCCTGGTACAGCTTTGGGAGGGGAAGGAAACACTTCTAACATCCAATGGTGTCGCTAGGCAGGGAGTCTTTTGTTGGCAGGGAATGGGCGTGAATTTCCACCTTACCCTGTCATGTGCTACTTTGTGGTTTGGGCTGCACTAACTAGCCTGCAGAACTGACAAAGGAATATTGAAGGTGCAATACACTAGTCTCCCCACATAGGCAAGGTCATGCGTCTCTTCCAAAACTCGAATTACAAGTGATGCCATCACCAGCCACCATCCCATCAAAGCAGCAGCAGCCCTCAACTGCATACTTGACTCCTCCCTCCTAGGAGAGGGAGAGAGCACAGGGTCTAAGTTCTATCAGAACTACCTTATGCAGTAAATCCCAAACCCAGCTAGGCATCGAGCCTCTACCAGTCATAATGCACAATGCTGCAACACATCTTTAGGAAACAGCTTGGTTAGCCAATGGACTGGCCAGCCATTGCCCTCTCATCTGTTCCCTCCACCACTCCCATACAAGGGTTTGGACTTAGTGTCTGGGTGGCCACGTGGCCATGCATACAGAGTCCCCTGGTGTCCCCACTTCGCAGACAGCTGTGTTCTAGGGATTAAATCCTGATGCCACTAAAATCAATGGGAATTTAGCTACCGCCAAGATTTCACCCCAGCACTGTCACAGCAGCATCTGTACAGCAACCACCATGCAAACGTTGCAGCCAAAAAGACAGCCTGATACTACCTGACTTGGAATCTGGATAGCTCAGTCTCTTGGAGAACTCTGGGACACAGACAGCGCCGGGGAGGTTAGTGGTCATTTTATCACTAGATTGTGGCAAAGTCATTCAAAGTCACTACATAATGCAGCTAGAAGGAGGTACCTGAGGTCAGTCTCATTGGCACCCTTATCAGACATACTACCGTATCAGGGCAGTATTGTGTCAAGCTCTTCCTGATGGCCAATAAACTCCTTTGGTAAAAGGGGCCAGGAATGGTTACACCTTAACACAACTGACCTGCTCCACTTCAAGTTAGCAGCAAAGTGCCACAGGATTCCAGGGAATGCACAATTAAATCTAATCTCAAGGAACTGTGCTGCACAACTGGTTATTTTTTTCCCCAAATTCGCCCACCATATCATCGACCCCACCCAAGAAAGCACAACATTCACTCCCTGAGCACAAAAGAGACTGCGGAAACACAAACATGCATAATGCACCCAGCCCAGTCCATAATTGCACAGTGCTTAGCTACTGCACTGTGAAATACTGGTGCCTTAAAACAAGTCTGCACTCAGACGTGTGGTCAGGAACTGACGTGGCCCAACCACTGTGGCTTAGACTTGTTTGCACTGGTTTTCCAATCAATCTCTAAAGGAATAACAGAGGCAGTACTGCAAACTAGGCCTGAAAAGAAACTGCTTATTTTTCCACCCCACTCCCCCCAGGAGACACTGGCCATGTGCTCAGCAGCACGCCCACATCCAAACATTTGCTTTCCCGTCACAAGCTTCGCGCTGAGAAGCACGAGACAGAGGTTTCATTCATGCGGAATGTGGGGGTCACAGGGGGTGTTCTGCACAGATGTGAAACAACATCAATATGGAGAAACACTGCCCCAGTATCATGTGGTCTGTTGCTCACACTGGCACAAGCAAGGGACTTCTAAGGTTGAGCTACTGCCCTGTCCTTAATTCCCCGGCTTGGTACAATGCCCATGCAGCCTGGACTACACAAGGCCGCGACACGGCCTGGGGCAAGAGCCAGGCATACCAGAGTGGCTGCATTAGCAGGGCACTGGCTTGCTTTACTCAGGCTGAAAAAATGACAGTAGCGCTTCACGCATGGGCTGAAATCCATCAACCACGAAATCATCATTCAGATCCTGCCAGCACTTTGCCCTCCTGTAGGATTTCACACCCAGGGGTCTGGGGACAGGGGCAGAATAACATGACCTTCAGCAGATGATGAAGAGGGGGTGAACCAGCCTTGGCCAAGCACACACAGTAGCAAAAGCAGCATGAGAACCTGTTCCAACCAGTGCAAAGGGGCACTGGGGTTGGGAACCATGTGCATATGTGCTCCCACACCACCCCCAAGTGGACAAGTGCAGCGACCCAGAGGAAAGCTGTCTCCCCTTGGCCTGGGAATGCGCTCACTCACACTGACCAGGAACTGCGGGTGCGTTGGTGGTGCAACAGGAGCCAGAGGCCTCACCTGCTGCTCCACAGACAACCAGAGAGGACTCAAAGCACCCGGCTGAACCATGAATTCAGGCACCTCCTCTGCACTGCCATAAGGAACTGGCACCTCCTCGAGGCCCACACAGTTACAAGCCCATTGTCTCACTCCTTACCTGAAATTGGACCAACTACTTGGTGTAGGGAGGACTAATGGCCCACCAGAATTTGGCAGAAAGCAGCACCTTCATAGTTCTGGTAACTGAGCTCGAGAAAAGGGGTGGGAGGGTCACACTCGCATACTCAGGTTCCCAGCACAGGCACAGCAGTGGAGATGTCAAGTTTCCGCAAGGTCAGTTCCCCCAGCGCAGCGATGGGTGGTGCAATGCAGGTAAGCCTACCTGAGGCATGGTGGAATGCGCCGCAGCTGACCACTGGCCAGGAGGTCCAGGTGAAGGGCTGTCCCAGGAGGTGCAGTCTTGTGGGTGTGCTCCCGAGCACCTGGTTCCTTCCCCTTTAAAGAGCCTGCTCCTCCTGGTCCATGGCAGGAGGTGACTTGGCCATGTCTGGTTGGTCAAACCCCACCTTGGGCAGTACCGTGTGCCTCTCCGGTTTAGGGAGCAGTGTTAGCAGTCTGCATGCGAAGACATAAAGTAATACAGCATTGCAGCCTTCCAACAAGCGTTAGAGTCTCACTGTATGCCATTAAATAGGGCGGGCGCCAGACCTTTGCAATCACCACTGCTTGGAGCAGATCACTCCAGGAAGTTTGCCAGTGAGGAGTCCTGCTTTGTGGGCAAAGACCCACTTCATCAGGTGCATCGTAAGACAAAGTGGGTCTCTGCCAACGAGAGCTTATGTTCCAATAAATCTGCCACTCTGAGGTACCACAGGACTTCTTGTTGTTTTTGCAGACTAACAGGACTACCCCCTCTGATACTTATTTCCATGTGGAGTAACTAGTAGGATTAATCTACACTCATTAGAGCAACTGACACAGGCAGCACTGAGCCACAAGAGGGTGCTGAAAATTCACTTTCTGATCAACCAGGTTTTTTTTTTTAATTAATGTATTAACCGATGTATCGGAGCATGAGCTTTCGTGGGCAAAGACCAGTTTGCATTTGCAAAGCATCTGATGAAGCAGGGCTTTGCCTACAAAAGCTTATGTTCCAAAACATCTGTTAGTTTATAAGTTCCAACAGGCGTTCTCGTTCTCTTTACACACACAAATGATCACACTAAACCTACAGGTGCAGGCTGAAAAGAAGAAAGGATGATTTTAGAGTAGATTATTACAAACTGAAAAGTTGTATCTGAACAGTCAGGCAGATGCTACATCCCCCTTTGTGCCTTCTCATCTGAAATACTCATTTCATAATACCTGGGCATCTTGGTTATCTTTCTGACTGAATCTTCATAAAACATAAAAAAGCCCTTTCTGACTGAAAATACTGACCTCCTGTGGCACAGACAGCGTGTTAATAAAGTAAATAAAGAAAAAACATAAAATAGTATTGTCTCTTCAGATTACTTTAAATCCCTTCTGAGACAAGGTCCACCTAAGCTCCACCTTTTAGTCTGAATTCATTTCCTGGTGGAGCATAGGAGCGGAAGGATGTGCTGTATGGTTTGTCAGCTAGGTTATGAGAGGGATTTTCAGAGAGACCTAAGAAAGTTAGAACCTATTTCCCCTTGACTTTCACTGGGATTTGAGCATTTTACTGCCCTTTGCCTTTGAAAATTTCCCTTTGCGTGTTTTATTTCGGAACCTTTGGAAAGTTAACTTTAATCTTAATGTACACGCAGACAAGATTATCTGCATGTCTGTTGCAAGGTTGAATTGGTTGGATATTCACAAAATGTCGGGTGATAGATTACTTTCACCTTATATGGTGAGTAACTCACTGGTTGACCAGCTTTATAAACGGTGATTCTAATATCGCCAAACAAATATGTGGTAATGTGGTGTTTCATCACTCAGGAGATCATCTCAGCTTTCAATATTTTTGTCTCCCTTCCCACCTTTGTCTGTGTTATCTGTTTAGATTGAAAGCTCTTCAGGGCAGGGACTATGCATTGCTTAGTATTAAAGGGAATTAATCTGGGAACAGGTCCCACAGGTATTTCTCCACTCCCATCATCTTCTCAGGCAAGTTGCTGAAAAACTGAGGCTGGCCACCTCAGGAGACAAATTTAAGAGGACATGGTAAACAACAATGTGCAATGGAAGGTCTGTAAAAGTTAGATCAGCAACTTCTATTCATTCTTTTTCATAATACAAGTACACAACACACAATTAATTAAAAGGAAATCTTTCTTCTGAGCAGTGCTAACTTTTCTCAGATCTTGCTAATTGCTTGTGATTAGGATAGGAAAAAAAATCTGAGACTCAATAAAATGTACAGAATGGGGAGAGACTGTCTAGGAATGAGTACAGCAGAAAGGGATCTAGGGGTTATAGTGGACCACAAGTGTGATGCTGTTGCAAAAAAAGCAAACATGATTCTGGGATGCATTAACAGGTGTGTTGTGAACAAGACACGAGAAGTCATTCTTCCGCTCTACTCTGCGCTGGTTAGGCCTCAGCTGGAGTATTGTGTACTGGGCACCGCACTTCAAAAAAGATGTGGAGAAACTAGAGAGGGTCCAGAAAAGAGCGACAAGAATGATTAAAGGTCTACAGAATGTGACCTGTGAAGAAGGGCTGAAAGAATTGGGCTTGTTTAGTTTGGAAAAGAGAAGATTGAGGGGAGCCATGATAGTGGTTTTCACGTATCTAAAAGGGAGTCATAAGGAGGAAGAAGAAAACTTGTTCTTCTTGGCCTCTGAGGATAGAACAGCCAAACTTAAACTGCAGGAAGGGAGGTTTAGGTTGGACATTAGGAAAAAGTTCCTAACTGTCAGGGCAGTCAAACAGTGGAATAAATTGCCAAGGGAGGTTGTGGAATCTCCATTGCTGGAGATATTTAAGAACAGGTTAGACAGACGTCTATCAGGGATGGTTTAGATAGTACTTGGTCCTGCCATTGGGGCAGGGGGCTGGACTCAATGGCCTCTCGAGGTCCCTTCCAGTCCTAGTGTTCTATGATTCTATGATGATTTTTGTCTCACTATAACGTATCTGAATAGAAACTGCTAATTGTCTCCTTGTGCCTCCATGAAAGGGCAACAGTTACATACTGTGCCTCCTGTACATAATCATGTATGTTAAACCTCTGCCCTGAGGCTTTCTACTGATGATAGCCTGCAGACTTGGGCATGCCTGAGTTAGGATCCAACCTGCTGCATGTTGTCATACATAGTCATTCCAAACCATCGATTGCCGCACATGGATCCCAGCACCTTAAAGTAGCTTTAGCTCAGACACAGCATCATCGCTAGGCTGGGAAAACGTGTAAATAAATGGGAGTTTGAGCATTATTGTTGAGTAAAATGTGCTTGTCTAATAAAGTGGCTTAATTCTCTGTATAACCCACTGGTCTAGTACAGTGGTTCTCAACAAGGTGTCAAAAAGGCAATTGCAGGGGCCATGGAAAAAATGACTGAGAAAGGTTATAGAACATACATTTTAAATAAATTGTGAAGTTACAATTATTATTTTTAATTATCTTCCAATAATTTTATTAATTGCTGCCTGAAAATCTATGTTGTGGTTTCCTTTTTCATTTAATGAAGTGTACATATCGGCTAAAACTGGTTTTGATGGGGGGATACACGAATGGTATTGAATCATCGGGCTGGAAGGGACCTCAGGAGGCCATTGAGTCCAGCCCCCTGCTTCAAGCAGGATCAGCCCCAACTAAGCCATCCCAGCCAGAACTTTGTCAAGCTGGGACTTAAAAATCTCCAGGGATGGAGATTCCACCACCTCTCTAGGCAACGCATTCCAGTGCTTCACTACCCTCCTTGTGAAAGAGTTTTTCCTAATATCCAACCTACACCTCTCCTTCTGTAACTTCAGACCATTGCTCCTTGTTTTGCCACCTGTCACCACTGAGAACAGTTTCTCTCCATCCTCTTTAAAGCCCCCTTTTAGGAAGTGGAAGGCTGCTATCAAATAGCCCCTCAGACTTCTCTTCTGCAAGCTAAATAAGTCCAAATCTCTGACCCACTCCTCGTAGATCCCATGCTCCAGCCCCTTAATCATTTTCATTGCCTTCTGCTGAACCCGCTCCAATGCATCCACATCCTTTCTATATTGGAGGGGGAGGAGGGCAGAACTAGATGCAATACTCCAGATGTGGCCTAACCAGTGCCAAGCAGAGGGGAATCATAACTTCTCTGGATCTGATGGAAATGCTTCTCCTAATGACCCCCCATATGCCATTAGCCTTTTTGGCTAAAAGGGCGCACTGTTGACTCATATCCAGCTTCTCATTCACTATGTCCCTCGGTCCTTTTCTGCTGCACTGATACTTAGCCAGTCAGTACCCAGCCTGTAACAGTGCTAGGGATTCTTTCATCCCAAGTGCAGGACTCTGCACTTCTCCTTGTTGAATCTCATCGAATTTCTTTTGGCCCAATCTCCAGTTGTGTCTAGGTCACTCTGGACCCTATCCCTACTCTCCAATGTCCCTAGCTGACCCCCTAGTTCAGTGTCATCTGCAGAGTTGCTGATGATGCAATCCAGTCCCTCATCCAGGTCATTAATAAAGATGTTGAACAATAATGGTCCTAGAACTGATCCCCTTGAAACTGGCCAGCAACCAGATATTAAGCCATTGATCACTACCTGTTGGGCCCATCCACCAAGCCTGCTTTCTATCCATCTTACAGTCCATGTATCCAATCCATACTTCCTCAACTTAATGACAAGAATGTTGTGGGATGCTGTATCAAAAGCTTTCCTAAAGTCAAGGTATAGAACATCCACTGACATCCCCATGTTTACAGGGCCCGTCACCTCATCATAGAAGCTAAATCAGATTGGTCAGGCATGACTTGCCCTTGGTGAATCCATGTTGACTACTCTTGATTACTTCCCCCTCTTCCAAGTGCTCCAAAATGGATTCTTTGAGGATTCCTTCCATGATTTTTCTGGGGACTTAGGTAAAGTTGACCAGTCTAGAGTTCCCTGGATTATCCTTCTTTCCCTTTTTAAAGATGGGCACTACATTTGCCTTTTTCCAGTCATCTGGGATCTCTCCTGATCTCCATGAGTTTTCAAAGATAATAGCCAAAGGCTCTGCAGTGATTTCTGCCAATTCCCTCAGCACCCTTGGATGCATTAAATCCAGACCCATGGATGTGTGTACCGCTAGCTTTTCCTAAGTAGCTCTTAACCTCTTTCTAGCCCTGTTCCACCCAGGGCTGCCCACCTTCTTCCTATACTGCATTGCCTACTGCCACAGGTTGGGAACTGATCTTGTCCGTGAAGACTACGGTAAAAAAGCATTGAGTATTTCAAGCTTTTCCTGCCTCAGCTGTCACTGGGTTGCCTCCCTCATCCAGTAATAGTCTCACACCCTCTCATTACCTTTTTATTGTTAAAATGCCTGTAGAATCCCTGCTTGATACCCTTCACATTCCTTGCTAGCTGCAGTTCCAACTGTACTATCACTTTCCTGATTACTCCCCAGCATTCTCCAGCAATACATTTATACTCCTCCTAAGTCACCTGTCCAAGTTTCCACTTATTATACACATCCCTTTTGAGTCTGAGCTCACCAAGGAATTCCCTGTTAAGCCAAACTGGTTGTCTACCATATTTGCATTTCTTACTGTGCATCAGGATGGTTTGTTCCTGTACCTTCAATAAGACTTCCTTAAAATACAGCCAGTTCTCCTGAACTCCTTTCCCCTTTATATTAGCTTCCCAAGGGATTCTGCTCATCATTTCTCTTAGAGAGTTGAAGTCTGCTCTTCTGAAATCAAAGGTCTGTATGTTACTGCTCACCTTTCTTCCTTTTGTCAGGATCCTTAAATCTACCATCTCATGGTCAATGCAGTCCAAGTTGCCACCCACTTCTATTTCTGCTACTAGTTCTTCCTGGTTTGTGAAGAGCAGGTTAGGGTTCACACGGCCCCGGTCAGTTCTTCAGCACTTGTACCAGAAGGTTATCCCCATCATTCTCCAAAAATTTTCTGGATTGTCTGTGCTCTGCTTTACTGGTCTCCCAACAAATGTCCGGGTGATTAAAGTCTCCCATAGAATGGGGCCTATGATTTGGAAGCTTCTCTTAGTTGTCTGAAGAACTCCTCATCTACCTGATCTGGTGGTCTACAGTAGACACCAACCACATCACCTCCATTGCTTCCACTTCAAAGTTTAACTCAAAGACTCTCAGCTGCCTTTTTGTCCTCCATATATTGGAGCTCTGAGCAGTCATACTGCTCCCTCACATACAGCACAACTCCTCCTTTTTAACCCTGCCTGTCCTTCATGAACAGTTTATACCCTTCCATGACTGTGCTTCAGTTATGAGTCATCCCACCAAGTCTCTGTTATTCCAATCACCTCATACTCCTCTGACTGTACCAGAGCCTCTAATTCTTCCTGTTTGTTTCCCAGGCTTCTTGCATTTGTGTACAAACACCTTAGATACTTAGCTGATTGGCCTATCTTCCTCCTTCCCCACTTACCTCAGGGCTTGTGTCATTGTCCCGCGATGAACCTAGTTTAAAGCATTTCCAACTAGGTTTGCAAGCCTGCCTGCCAAGATTCTCTCTCCTGTCTTTGTTAGGTGGACCCCATCTCTTCCTAGCAATCCTTGTTCATGAAACAGAGTCTCATGGTCAAAGAAATCAAAGCCCTCTGTCCAACACCACCTGTGTAACCACACATTTACCTCCACAACTGGACGATCTCTACCTGCTCCCCTTCCTTCAACCGGGAAGATGGCTGAGAACACCACTTGCACTCCATATTCCTTGATCTTCCTTCCCAAAGCTATATAATTTGCAGTGATCTGCTCAAGGTAGGAAAGGGTAATAATGAACAAGTTGGATGATTTCTGGAAGAGACTCTGTCACATCCTGGATTCTAACTCCTGGTAAGCAGCAAACTTCCTGGGATTCCAGGTCTGGATAGTAGATGGATGACTCCATCCCTCCTAAGAGAGAGTCCCAAACCACCACCACCTGTCTTCTTCTCTCAGGGATGGTGGTCATAGAACCCCCACCCCTAGGACTATGTATCCCATGTCTTCCAATCAGTGGCGTCGTCTGATCCCATCCTTGTGCGGTCTCTGTCACAGCATTCTCCACTGAATCACCCAGGCAGGGAGCCTGAAAGTGGTTGCTTACCTCCACTGGAATAGGAAATACCTGAACTGGCTTTCTCTTCCTTGAGGTTACATGCTTCCAGTTTTCTTCCTTGTTTAACACTAACTTCACTGGCTGCTCAGCCTGCTGTGCTTGTAGTATTAAATTCTGCCTTCTGTCAAGTAAGTCTTCACCTTCTCTGATGGACTGGTGCGTTGATATCTGCGCCTCAAGTCCTCTAACCTTCTCTTCAAAGATGGCGATCAGATTGCACTTGGTACATACGAAATCCCTTCTATCCTCTGGGAGGAAGACAAACATGGAACACGCTGTGTAGGCCATAACAGCTGACTTGTCACAAGACTTGTCACTATCCATTTTTGCCTTCCTTCAGAGAGTTCCCTCACATTTTTTTTAGTGCTGACTTGAACAGCAGAAGAGACACAAAACTGTAAGAAAGAAACAAACAAACAAACTGGGTCTCCCTCCAGGGTAACTTCCAGGCAAACTCCTTGTTAGCTGCTGCCCTGTTTGAGGCTCACAATGTTGGGGGTGGGGGCGGTGATTGGAGGTCCACACTCATGAAAAGATTGGGAACCACTAGTCTAATACAAATCATTGCTTCTTCAGAAAAATACATACATTGTAAGGGAAGGATAGTGCTTTTATAGGGGTGGTTATTCAAGCAAGTATAAATGGTGCAGCATCATAATTCCCCCCGTAAGGGTCCATAGTACAGGAAGGTCACAACAATTGCTGGACATGAACATGCTGCATCAGAAAGCTGTTGTTCCAACCACATTGCTTAGCAGCCCAGAGAGCAAAACTATTGCATTAGATTTGCAAAAAGTACGTAATGTCTTGATTTATATTGCATGTCAGTGTGTCAAATTATGCCTCAGATTTATGCATCAGCTTCACACCACCTACTTTGTAGGGGTCTGCTGCCATAGTAACAGAAGGGTCCCAAGCAGCTCTGCCAAGTCCCTAATTGTGTGCATCTCAGTGCCTGTCTAAATACATGGGACCATCTGCAAATGGTACTCATGATAGCCCCAGGCACTGCAACCTGAAACAAGTACAGAAAAGCTTGTTGCTCATGTCTGCCTGATGTCATCCTTTACTAGAGGCTGTGCTCCAGCTTTTCCTTCATTGCAGCAACAAAACTGTGCAAGGGACAAGCTGAAACTTTAACCATCTTTCCTTATGTAGTAGTAGTAGGCATCCTTCAGTCTACATAGACTATGGATCGCGCTCTTCATAGTTCCATCTGGGATCATCATTTGCAGCGTCAACTGTGACTGTGAAGGACCACACAAGAGTGACAGTCCTTGCTGCATCTGTTGCATGTGTAATGGGCGTCTGGCAGGTCCTTACTGTGCTTTCTGTGGGCTCGCTTCTCCTCTGCTAGCTGTCTGATCCTCATCTCACCCTTCTGGAGGCCCTTGTATAGTTCCTGCCTCCATCTGCTGTGATCGTCTGCCAGCTACTCCCAGCTGTCCGGCTTGATGTCTACCTCCCTGAGGTCCCTCTTGCAAACATCTTTGTAGCACAACTGGGGGCGTCCGGGAGGTCTTTTGCCAGAGGCTAGCTCTTATAGGATGTCTTTTGGGATCCTTCCATCATTCATCCTGTGGACGTGGCCAAGCCAGTGGAGCCACCGCTGCCTGAGGAGGGTGTGCATGGTTGGGATTCCAGCTTGCTCAAGGACGGCGGCATTGGTCACTCTGTCCTTCCATGATATTCCAAGGATGCGCCTGAGGCAGCACAAGTGGAAGATGTTCAGCCTCTTTTCCTGGCAGGCATACAGGGTCCAAGACTCGCTGCCGTAAAAGAGGGTGCTGAGGATGCAGGCTCTGTAGACTTGCATTTTGGTGTGGATGTACAACTTGATGTTATTCCACACTCTCTTGCTGAGTCTGGACAGAGTTGTGGCTCCTTTTCTGATCCTCCTATTTAGCTCAGTCTCCAGTGACAGGGTGTCAGTGATGGTGGACCCAAGGTAAACGAACTCATGGACGGCCTCTAACGTACAGTTGTCAATGCTGATTGATGGAGGTTCAGCAACGTCCTGACTAAGTACGTTTGTCTTCTTCAGGCTGATGGAAAGCCCGAAGTCCTTGCATGCTTTGGAGAACTGATCCAGCAGTTTCTGAAGCTGGTCTTCTGTGTGTGACACTACAGCAGCGTCATCTGCAAACAGCATGTCTCTGATGAGGACTTCCCGCACTTTATATTTAGCTTTCGGCCTTGCAAGATTAAACAGTTTCCCATCAGATCTTGTGTGCAAAAAGATGCTCTCTGTCGAAAATCCAAAGGCGTGCTTCAGAAGGAGTGCGAAGAAGATCCCGAACAACGTCGGAGCAAGGACGCATCCTTGTTCGATGCGGCTCCTGATGCTGAAAACATCCGATAACGTGCCATCATATTGGATGGTTCCTCTCATGTCTTTGTGGAAAGACTGGATCATCTTGAATAACCGTGGCAGACAGCCTATCTTGTGGAGCAGTGTGAACAGTCCATCCCTGCTGACGAAGTCGAAGGCCTTGGTCAGGTCGATGAAGGCAATATAGAGTGCCTTCCTCTGCTCCCTGCATTTCTCCTGCAGCTGCCTCAGAGAGACCATGTCAATGGCAGATCTCTCTGTGCAGAATCCGCACTGTGATTCAGGATACACCCTCTCAGCAATCTTCTGGAGTCTGTCGAGGATGGCGCGAGCAAACAGTTTACCAGTGATGCTTAGGAGGGAGATTCCACGGTAATTGTTGTAGTCACTTCTGTCTCCTTTGTTCTTATACAAGGTTAACAATGTTAGCGTCGTGCATATCCTGTGGAACCTCTCCCTCTCTCCAGCACAGGCACAGTAGCTCATGTAGGGTTTCCAGGAGGGTGTCTGTGGCACACTTGATTACCTCTGGTGGTACACCATCCTGGCCTGGGGCCTTTCCTACTGCAATGCTGTCGATGGCTTTCTTCAGTTCGTCCACAGTTGGTTCCTGATCCAGTGCGTCCCTTACTGGTAGGAGCTTGACGGCATTGAGGGCTGTATCAACCACAATGTTCTCGCGTGAGTACAACTCGGAGTAGTGCTCAACCCAGTGCTCCATCTGTTTGGCTTTGTCAGTGACGACTTCACCAGATTTGGATTTCAGAGGTGCCATCTTGTTCTGGGTGGGTCCTAATGCCTTCTTAATGCCCTTGTACATTCCCCTGACATTACCAGAGTCAGCACTGGTCTGGATGCTGCTGCATAGCTCGAGCCAGTAGTTGTTGGCACTGCGCCTGGCAGTCCGCTGTACCGTTTTTCTGGCTGCCCTGAGTGCTTGCAGGGTACTCTGGCTTGGTGAGCATTTGTACTCCAGGAGTGTGGTGCGCTTCTTTTCGATGGCTGGTATCATCTCATTGGAGTTAGCTTTGAACCAGTCATTCGTGTTTCTAGCTCTTCTTCCAAACACCAACAAGGCTGTGTTGTAAATTGTATTCCTCAGATGCTGCCATCTGGATGTCACATCGGCACCCCCACGGTTGCTGTGCAGATTCTCCTCGAGGGTCACTCTGAACTTTTCAGCTCTTTCTGAGTTTGCTGTCTTTCTGGCATCAATGTGGGGCCTTCCAGTTGGTTTAGAGTGGTACAGCTTCTTGGGTCTCACCTTGAGTTTGGAGCAAACTAGCGAGTGATCTGTATCGCAGTAGGCACTACGATAGCTGCGTGTCAGAAGGACGTTTTTGAGGTTATCACGTCTAGTGATGACCACGTCTAGTTGATGCCAGTGTTTCGAGCGTGGGTGTCTCCATGACACACTGTGCTGTGGCTTTGTTTGGAAAAATGTGTTTGTGATGCACAGACTGTGGTATGTGCAAAGTTCAAGAAGATGCTGTCCGTTTTCATTCATTTTTCCCACACCGAAGTGGCCTAAGCAGGAAGGCCATGAGTCACAATCAGCTCCAACTCTTGCACTGAAGTCACCCAAAATGTACAGTTGTTCGCAAGCAGGTATTTGCGCTATGGCAGCACTAAACATGTCATAGAACTTGTCTTTTACTTCTGGTGTGGCATACGGGGTTGGAGCATAAGCGCTGATCAGGTGGACAGGACCGGCGCAAGTTTGAAGTATGACCTGAAGGAGTCTTTCCGATCCACTCATGACTAATTCCACCATTTGTAGAAGGGTGTTTCTGATGGCAAAGCCAACGCCATGCTCCCTGGGTTCTTCTTGGGTTTTACCTTGCCAGAAAAAGGTCTAGTCCTTTTCCTTTAGAGATCCCGAATCTGCAAGTCACGTCTCTTGCAGAGCAGAAATGTCAACTTGGAGCCTCTTCAGTTCCTCATTGATGACAGCGGTCTTTTGGGTGTCGCTGATGTCCTGAAGATCTTCAGTCAAACCGGTGAGCATGGTCTGCACATTCCAGCAAGCAAGCTTAAAACTTTGATGGTTTCCTTTTCTCGTTGATTTTCTTATTGGTTTGCCTGGTGCTCAAATTTCCTTATGTGTCCTTTGATTAACTTCTACAGCTTGTGCTCACTGTTGTGCATATCTTAGCTTTTCCCACTACAAGGACAACACTTGGCCCTGGTTTTAATTTACAGTTTGATCCACCCCACTCTTATTAAAACCCCAAAAAGACATCTTCACATTTTAGCCGATGAGCAGAAAAAGTCACTCTGTGTCACTGTTGATATAGAGCCCAACACAATGGCGGCTCCCTGGGCTCCACAGTACAAATAATAACCAAGTCCCCTTCCAGTGGGAGTTTAGGTTTCTTCTTCACTAGGCTCTCAGGAGTTAACTATTTTGTCTCTGGCAAAGACAACTCAGCCACCTCCTGGTATAAATCTTATATCCTATTGTACAATCTGTCTCTTTCCCCAAGAAGGTTTTTTTCCCCCATCTTGCTGTTATTCTTAAACCATTCATTTTGCCATATTGCTACAAATCACTGTAAGTCAATCTTGTTTCATTTTTATTTTACACTTTTAAAAACCAGTGAATTCTAATAATTTCTATTACTCCTCTATCCCCTTGAGAATATTGTAAATTGTTGCTAGTAAATATCTTTCCCGAAACAATTCAAAAATACCACTCATCTACTTCCTATCTTATGCAAACTATGACCCATATCATCAGTTGGTGTAAGTCATCACAGTACCACTGTAATAGCAATCAGCAGACCTGGCTTTTTCTGGTGATCTTTTCCTCCATTAGCTGTCAGTGGTACAAATAACTCGGGATACAGTATCATAGAACACAAGAACTGGAAAGGACTTCAAGAGGTCATCAAGTCCAGTCCCTCTTGGAAGGGCCAATCACCCTCTATATCATTCTGTTAGATATTTATCCAACCTGTTCTACAATCACCCTAGGCAATTTATTCCAGTATTAGACCATCCTGACAGGAAATTTTTCCTAGTGTGCAGCCTAAACCTCCCTTGCTGCAATTTAAGCCCATTGCTATAAAAGGTTAGCTGGTTACCCAGTTACCCAGTAAGCATTAAGCTTAGCCGAATATTTAGCGGGTATCTAGTTTCCCGGCACTCATCCAAATCCTAGTGGGTGGCAAGTCGCACCAATCTGGAGTGACCCCAGCTGCATCATGCCTGTTAGTGGGTCCCAGGCTGAGTTTCAGTGGAAGACCAGGCAGCAACCATGTTGGGCAGGTGGGGGCCCAGTTGTTTAGTGGGCAGGCATAACTCTGGCCAAGGCTGCGTCAGAGGCCACAGCTGTGAGGGCAGGCCCTAGCCACAGTGGGCAGGCTCCTGTTGTGTGGTGAGTAGGTGGGATCCTGGTCATGGCTACACCAGAGCAGCTCCAGCCCCAAACACAGTGGGCAGGCTGACCTGGAACAGTCCAACCCACACCTGGCAAGCAGGACTCCTGCCCCACAGACCCAGCAGAACCACAGCTCCAGCATTACATCCCAGACCAGCTGCCCTGCCTTAGCCTGTGAAAGGTTAATGGATTAAACAGTGTTACTGTAATTAAGCCTTTTTTAAAAAAAATGTACACAATATTTTGCAAGACTTAGGAAAAATTCCAGGCTCCTTCCGGATGCGAAAATCATTAGCAGCACTATATAGGAGAGAAGTAAAATTCTCACCAAGTGGCCTAAGTGCCAAAGGACACTAGCAATGCAAGACAGAGGGCTAATCTACACCAGAATTTCTTCAGCAGTGCAACTGTGCCAAGGTAGTTGTGCCACTGTAGCACTGTTAGCTCATGCAGATGCTCCGTGCTAACCAGAGAGCACGCTCCCATCAGCAGAATTCTCTACCTCCCCAGGCAGACGTAGCTAAGTTGGCAAGAGAGCTTCTGCTGGCACAGTATTGTTCACACCTGTGCTTAGGTCAGTGTAACTTACATTACTCAAGAAAGTGGCTTTTTCCATACTGCTGAGAAACTTAAGTTAAACCAAAGTAACTGCTACTGTGCACAAGCCCAGAGAGGAGCCTTGCATCTTCTACTGGATGCCCAGATGGAGTTGCTCATGTCACTTCTCTAAGATGCTGATAGGCAATCTCAGTTACTAGCTAAGGTAAGAGATGTGCTACTCCTCAGCAATTTATACCCTTTAATATCTACAATATCAGGTAACGAGTCAAAAATGGACCCTTACATACCTGATCATTATGTCTGAGAACTGAATGCAATTTTTTTATTTGGTAACACAGCCTGCATGCTCCATCTCTGCTGCTGACTAAAAGGTAATTTATCTCTATTTACTACTAACTTGTCATTTCCACTTTATCTTTTAAATTCCCATTACTTCTTCACTGTTTTCTGTCTTCAGCAGTTTTCAATCCACTACTGGGTAAAGGCTTCTTCCTCTTCAGTGAGGCAATGCCTGAATGAACTGCTGATACTGGATGAATCTAAATATTGTCACAAGGTATTTTATCATTGACAACTTTCTTGTAATTAGTCATAACCTGTATAAATTTTCTTATGTATCTTAGAGTGGTTTCCCTTTTCATATTAAATGCACTGCTTCATGAAATTTCCCACATATTCCAGCATGGGATTTCTATTTGTGGAACTGAAGTAAACATGCTATACTCTGCATACAATAGGGACAGGTGCTACAGGAAACAGTAAGGTAAACAGATTGATTTTATAGTCTAACCAAGGGACTAGATTAATTAATAGGTTGACTTATTTTCCTCTAATGTCAAAGTAATAAATCTGTTCACGCCTTAGGATACTAGATTAATATTTAAAATTTTAATTATTTGCTTTAGATTCCTGAAATAGCCTCAAAGCGCTTCAGTTCTATGCTATATCAGACAATTACAGACGGATTTATAGTCCAATAGGCATTATGGCACCTGGCAAAACCCAGCAGAAGCTTCTCTCTCTTTCTCTAGTTGTGTACTTTGGAAGCAAAGCCAGGCATGTTGGAGGTAGGTTACAAAGCAGTTAGCTTAAGCAGAGTAAAAACTTTGCTGTACAAAGGGAAACACTCTCACGATCACTCAACAGATTTACTATAACTTAGAAAAATGTTAAACAATATCAGAATGTTTTATTATAGTGGTGTAAAATTCAGGACAATCTCGCCCGTCTTTGGGTTAAAATTAATAGCATACACGACAGCACTAGGGAGGTCTGTTAGAATGTCTGGTTCAAGTGCAGAGCTGAAGAAATAGACTGCTTGTTTGCACTGGGGATTCCATTTGCAATTGCCCTGTAGAGAGAAGAGAGTGAAAAATAGTCCATAACACCAAGACATTGAGCAGTAAAGATATTTTTCTTAAAAAACAGTTGTAATCAGCAGTCCACACAAACTGATCAACATTAGCTACTCTCTCACCCTTAAATACATTCACACCAACAGGTCTTCACTTCCCCAGCTGCAACATTCTTCATTGCATGGTGCAATGGGAAAAAGAAAAGACTATCTGATCACAGCCCATTTCAGGTGAGATGAACAGTGAAAAGTTACCTTTTCCCTTAAATTGTTCTGCTTTTATTGTTTTAATTAGAACAAAATTAAACAAATAATGTTAAACTACAGTTCGGTGTGATCTGTGAATGTTAGCTCCAGAATGGCAGGCGTGTTTTGACTTGGCTCAAACCTCTGTTTTAAGCTACTTTTTGCAGATTTAAATAGACAATTCTACTGGTACTGTACTTGCATGGTTCAACATAGCATACAATGAAGTGCAACGAACTGCTAAATCTAATAAAAAGCAACACTCAGTAAGAGACAAGCAAGACTTTGTGCCCAGCAGCAGTGGGTTTAAGAATACTGTAATTCTGTAAATCTTTTCCTTCCTGTCAAAGAGAGAAAGAGAAATTAAGAAAATACCTTTTCATCTGAAACCTGCTCCAGTCCTGTGCTGACTGAGATATCAGCAGTCAGATGATATTCCATCCAGAGAACTGCTCCATGGCTTTTCCCAGGCCTGGAAAGCGTAAGTGATTTTTTTTCTGACAACTCTATACACATACATAAAACAATCTCTATTTTTTGTGAGCTCAGCATTTTTCTGTAACTGTATGTCAGTTGAGTAGCTGAATGTGTCAGTCGTGGATGGCAAATGTATAGGCTATAAATCTAAACAAAATGCAGGGATACTATATTGGAACAGACCACGATTGTGTGTGTATGGAGCTGCGATAACAAAGTTGTTCCAGGTTAGTAGGTAACAAGGCACGCATTAATTAGGAATCATCCTCCTGCCTGAAAGCATGAGGTGGAAGGAGTTTCCTCTTCTGCCTTCACACTATACCATTTCTCCTCTTTTTCTGAATCTTATGGATGTCTTTACTACTACTGCTGTTTCACTTCACCCACCTCCTGCTATATAGATGTTTGCTAGAAGAGAGAAATACAGAACCAAGTCTATATTCTGTTTTCCACTAGGCCCCATGGTGCCTTTGGGCACTCTCTTGTAGTGTGGCTAAAAAGGAGTCATGGTGCCAGGAAACACAGCTGGTGCTGAAGCACAAGGAATACACAGAGAGGGCTCTTTCTGCTCATGGATCTCCGTGATCCAGATGGAATTCCCAGATATATGCCAGCTTTGAAGGCAGACCTTGTGATCTATTTTGTAAGGTGGGGACAGACCTCATCCTTCCTATAATAAGAGAAATCCTGCCCTATGGAGAGTGTCAGAGTCTTCTCTACTTGAGCGATGTCCTGTGAGTTTTGGCACCAAGTGGATAGCACACAGAAAAAGCCAAGTTACAGACATGTAAGGACACAGCTTTGACTTTAAATTTGAAAAATAAAAGTCCTGAAATAATGCAAGTTAATCTCTTACATGTTTTTGTTTTCTGGGGGTTTTTTTTCCCCACTAGTTACGCCGTATTCCAGAATTACAGCCTACACTGCAGAATAATTTGAAGTTACTTCAATTTCGGAGAAATGTGACTATGAAAAGCCAGTTGGTATTATCTGAAAATACATGTTGTACATATTATTTAAGTAAAGGTAAATTAGGTACCTACAAATACTGATAACTGCAGCCAAGAATGGTGTAAACTTATAGCTAATTAAATAAAAAGCACCATAATTTGGAAGATAAACTATGTGCTGGTTCAGAAAGAACTGATCAACCAGAGAGCAGATGCTTATATTTGGACGGAGGAAATGAACATCCACATCTGGGTCTGACTCATCTAACCTATCAATTAAAATCAATCAAACAGTTAATATTTAACTGATAGAACTCTAAACCTAATTGCTCATATACTCCTTAATAAAACGTGCTGTTTTTAAAACACAATAACCTTTTCTAAGAAAAGGTGCATCTCCATTCTGTCCCAATTCCTTTTTACTTCATCTGATAACCGAAATCACAACCCATGAAGGTAGGTAAGGTCTGGGTTTGAGTTCTTGTGGCTTTTGCAACTTCATATAACACCTTTAATACTATTTACACATGGTCCTAGGTAGCTACCTGTAATAGTGTATAGTGTTTGAGTGCAAGCAAAGGAAAAACTAATTTTTTTTTTTAAAGACAACTCTCACCTTAACAGATTTACAGAGCCATCTGTGCTGAGAGTCTGTTGTGGCACAGTCAGTGTGAAGTCAAATGTCATTACCTCTTGGGGGTCAGACAGTGATTTGCAAGGGTATTCCCACAATGGGTGAGGCTCTGCCTCCTTAGACTCCCTAAAATTCAGAGAATTCTGAAGAAAGAGAAAAAGCCCAGTAAATCAAGTTTGCATTTGACAAATACATTCCTTAAGCAGTTATGCTAGACATAAGGTAAGATGGCTTCTGTGCCTCCTACCTAGACTGCAACAATATATATGATATGAGCAAAGACATCAGTCCTTACAAGATTCCAGATAGCATACAGAACATTAAATAAGTCTCATTCATAACACAAGCTACTGTGAACACACCAAACCTGTTCTTCCTTCTCTACAACTCCTTCCCAAGGAATATCAAATTAAGTTCATGTCTCTCCCTATCTTCAAGGCTCTCAGTGGTCAGGCTCAGGATGTCTAAAAGACAACCGAAAGCTCAAGCATGAGGAGAGTCAAAAGCTCGTTCTCAAGCACTGTGGAACTTCTTATCACAAGGGGAAAGCTTATTTTATGAAGGAAACAGTTTTCTGAGCCTTCTTGAATCCCACTCTGAGGTTGCGGCAAACAAAATTCTTCCCTGGGTAGCGGACAAGAGAAAGAATGACCCACATATTAGTTACCTCTACTTTTTTGTTAACTGTATAAGTTGTATTAGAAAACCTACCCTTTTATCCACTTTAAAGACTAATAAAATTATTTATTAGGTAACGAGCTTTTTGGAAATAAGACCCACTTCCTCAGATTTAGGTTTAAATCCTATTAAAATCTGATTAAGTGGCTCTTAACCATGAAAGCTCATTATCTACTAAATAAATTTTAGTTTTTAAAATGCTACAGGACTGCTTGTTTTCTGTGAAGCTACAGACTAACACAGCTATCCATTCTGAGACTAATTTCCTCTCCACTATACTTTATAGAGATATTGCCAAGCTAACTGTGTATTCATTTAGGCTACGTCTACACTAGCCAAAAACTTCGAAATGGCCATGCAAATTTGCAAGGCCATTTCGAAGTTTATTAATGAAGCACTGAAATACATATTCAGCGCTTCATTAGCATGCGGGCAGCCACCGCACTTCGAAATTGACACGGCTCATCCAGATGGGGCTCCTTTTCGAAAGGACCCCGCCTACCTCGAAGTCCCCTTATTCCCATCTGCTCATAGGAATAAGGGGACTTCGAAGTAGGTGGGGTCCTTTCAAAAAGGAGCCCCGTCTGGACGAGCCGCGTGGCGGCAAGCCGCGTCAATTTCGAAGTGCCGCAGCCGCCCGCATGCTAATGAGGCGCTGAATATGTATTTCAGTGCTTCATTAGTAAACTTCAAAATGGCCATTTGCATGGCCATTTCGAAGTTTTTGGCTAGTGTAGACACAGCCTTAGTGTCATAAAAATTCTCATTATGATAAATCAACTACTGGGACTACCTACACAAACACCCTGATATGGAACTGCTACCGTTCCACAGCAGATGAAACAAGGAGTCCTGTGGCACCTTAAAAACGAACAAGACTTATCTAGACATAAGCTTTAATGGGCAAAACCCACAAAAGCTTATGCCCAAATAAATCTGTTAGTCTTGCAAGCTGTCACAAGATTCTTCACCGTTTTTGCAGATACCAGCTAAAGTGTCTCTAAAACTGATCATGTTAGAAAAGTCTTTCACAAATGCTTGAAAATGACCATGCACAATTTTTGCAATAAAACTGATTGCTCTTCAGGCTTTCCAAGGTCATCTCATCACTAGTAATAGGACATGCTAGTAAAATTGGCGTCAAAGGATTAACCACATCTCATTACTGGTTCTTGGAAAGTGTCTTAGTCTAAAGTAACTGCACTGATTTCAAGGGTGTGAGAAAAATAATTCAATACACCTATTAGATTATTTGATTCCCAGCATAAAACATAATCAATTTTGTTGATTCAAAACAGGGATTAGAAAATATATTTTCAAATACAGTAAACACCTGAGATGAGTTGTGTGTGTCTCAGGTTAACATGGCTGCTACCCAGGACAGGAGTGGGAAAACTGACTCTTGGCTGCCGCTCCTGACAGGAGCAATTTCCCGGCTCCTCACAGCTGGCAGAGTTGGGAACCTGACCAGGGCAGCAGCCCTGGTCAGTTTCCTGGCTCCAAGAAGTGATGCAGTCTTTTATGTGAACAAAGTGATCTTAAAGAGATGGATTAAGCCAAGAACCAAGTAGGGAATTTTTCAATACTATCCATACCTAGAGATGAATCTTGGAAGAACAGATATGTAAGTAGAAGTGGGGTGTTTAATCAGATGTGAACAGGTTACATGTTTTTAATTCTAAGGTTAGTTTGTGGGACTGCTCAGGCTTATTTACATACCTCCCTGTATAATGTAACTTTTAAACAGAGAATTGCTTCCCTGTTCTTCCAAGATTCATCTCTAGGTATGGATAGTATTTAAAAATTCCCTGCTAACACCTAGCAGCCAAACATACTTACCAAGTTTGCCTTCCTTGTTCTATGAATAAAAGTCACCTTTTCAAAACTGTGATCTGATTCCTGTGTCCTAGAAGGCAGGACGTTCTGTGTGCATGTATCTGTGACTGAAAGGCCAGCTATTAAGAAACTGCAGTTTGGGTTCAAGCTCTCTCCTAAGGGAGGATTTAGAGTTTGGGGTTCCCCCACAGGAAGACATCCCAAGTGCATCTTCCTGGGTTCTAAAGAGGGGGTATTGTGCTTGGTTGGGGCCACATATCATCCAAAGTAGGGAATCTGTGACCTTGGGGAGATTTTTTTAAGCAGGAGCCTTTAAGGGCAGGGTATTTTAAAGTTCCTGCAGGCTCCCACCTTCTGCACTCAAACGATCAGAGTCAGGATCAGCCCTGACAGTATGGAACAATGTTCTACATGTCACATGCACAAATGTAAAACACACATGTTCAATCCTATCTTCCACTAATTTACTGTTCTGTTTCCTTGTAAAGTTAAAATTTGAGCTGTATTGTCATTATATCTAAAGACTTCAGATAACCCCTCTCTTACCTTAATCATGTCATCCATAATGCGAACATCAAACCCTTCACATGTACCACAAGGGCTTCGAATTCGCCACAAGTCCTAAGTAGGCAAAGCAAGTATTCCTTTTAGGGAAGAATTTTAATTGTGAACAACACTCAATTATATATATCAGACAGCTACAAAGGATTGGAAAAATATTTTAAAAATGTTTTCAGGCCAGCTGAATCAGAGGATTAAAAGTGGGACACAGCACCTTCATTCTTTAGGTCACAGAATAAAATACAAATCCACTTCAGGAACAACCTAAAGATTTTACTTTCTTAGTCTGTTGGCTTTTTGAAAAAGAACTGGTCTCAGTTTAGTTTCCAGAGGACAAATACCTAAATCACAAGGGTTATCTTCCTCTGTCTAAATACAAAGGACATGTAGCCTGTTATCCTTTCAAAGGTGGATCCTCCAGGTTGGAAGGCATGCTCTTAGTTCAGTGTGGAAATTGGATTGCTTCACCCAATGTTGTTCCATCACTGTGGATTGATACAGGCTGAAACTCTCTCAGCTGGCATCATCAGGACCTGACCAGAGACAAAGATAAGTTTACTCACCTTGTGCAGTAAATAAGATGCTTCAATATGGTTCTCCCTGTGGGTGCTCCACTTTACATGTCTTGTGCTTATAGACTTTGTAGCAGCTGTAATCCAATTTACACTGCATGCATAGCAGCCATCTTGAGCTGCTCTGAGCCATTAACTGGTATGCACCGCCCCTCTGTTCCTTTTCTACCCTGGAGAAACACAGTGCAACTCTGAAGCAAAGGGGAGGAGGAAGGTACTGGAGCACCCATCTCAAAGAACTGCATTTACTGAACAAGGTGAGTAACCTCCTCTTTTTCTTCAAGGAATGTCCCTGTGGGTACTCCACATTAAGTGACTATGAAGCACAACCCCTCTATGGAAGGAGGGGCTTCAGGATTTGTTGGATAGTAGAGAGTACTTAATGTTCAAACTGTGTATCCAAGGAGGAATATTGCTCTGAGACATAGTGTTTGGTGAATGTGTGAGTGGAAGCTTATGTAGCTGACCTGCAAATGTCTACAACTGGGACATTATTGAGAAATATCAGACATATGTAGATAAAGTTTTGGTGGTGTGAGTGCATTCCAATATCTGCTTGGAGAATCTGTTTGGAGATCGCCTTGCCTTTGGACTGTTCAGTGACTGGTAAGAAAAGGAGAGGTAATTTTCTAAATCCTGTTCTCTCTTTAGATTACTCCATCTACTCTATACATTTTGCACTCAGATTGAAAGAAAAAGCATTTAAATACCTTGGATTAAAATATTCAGAACAGATTTGTATTTCAGAAGGAACAACCAATATGTTAAAGTCACCAACTATAGAATCTATAGGCTAGGCTCAGAATGAAGGATGTACACATTATTACCCTCTCAAGCACAGATATCTGGAGCTCTGTTATCCTCTCCCCCTCCTATCCCAAAAGACTTCTTTAGATGTCTGGATTATTTTATGGTTCCTGAAAATGGATGTCACACCACCTTCATATGCCTGGTGTGTTTATTTTACGTACCATATAGTTCCTTGTAGTCAGCATTACACACACATATCAATATTCCCCTGAGTATTTGAAAACCACCACTCACTGATGCCATGAAATTATCATCTGCTTCTTTGCTTATCAGTCATATTTTCTTACAGCAGAAACTTGTCAAAAGCCTTCCTAGTTGGGCTCAATTTCTTCACCTTACTATTCCCTCCAGTGTGCTATAGTTCTTAACATGAGGGTTAAAAATCCTAAAATAACTGTAAGCTCAGACAGAGCTTGGTGAAAAGTCAGATAAAAATCTTTAAGGCTGGTTTCAATGAGATAGTGAATGCAGAGGTAACTGCCACTAAAATCACATACCAGAACATTCTGGGAACATAACATCAGTGTTCCAGATCAGTTGCTTCTGTACCTCATTATTTTTCAAAGTTTCATTATATCCCTAACCGAACTCCATCTTACAAGATGCATGCTGTGTACTGAAATGTTTCTGAACCTTTAAACATAACACAAATTGGGTACAACCTGCTCTGATGAAAAGTACACAATCTGACAAGCCACTACAGATGTGGTTAGTCTTCCACAGCATGATTACTGCTTATCTTACAGAGCTCTTACTTCCAATAGTAGCATTATTTCAGAAACTGTCCTGTACCCTCAGAGCAGGCTAGACAGGAAGAGTAGCAAGGCCCTAGGAACAAACGGCATGCAACGAACACCCTGATCATCGAGACAAAACTGAACAGATCCACATTATCAGATGCAAAAGGAACTCTGAGCATGAAAGATGTGTCTACACAGGAGCCCTCTTTCGAAAGGCTAAAAATCAAATGACACCAATCAAAATCTATCCTTTCGAAAGCGCGCGACTACACAGCAAAAGTGGATCGAAGGTTCGATCCGCCCTTTCGAAAGACCTCTCCATTCTTTTGAAAGGGACCATCCATGCAGCTACATGCGCTCTTCCAAAAGAATGGAGCCGGAGATGCTGCGGATGGGGTCACGTGGCTGCCAAGCCCTTCTGGGGCCTACAGGCAGCTGCTTCCATAAAAGGCACCTCCCAAACACCCATGCCCTGCATGAGCTGAGGCCTGTGGAGCTACCCAAAGCCAAGCAGAGCCTGGCATGCAGCAGCATGGATGACAAGCATCTGCTCCTGGCTTTAAACACCAACATCCTGGACACTGTGCTGCAGCTCCTGTGCATAGTCATTGTGCAAAGTCCTGCTGGTGGCAGCGCTTCACCCACACCTCCCAGAGGACCTCCTTCTCCTTCCAAAGTCCAATCAGATCTCAGATCTCGGGCTCTGTCCAGGAAGGGGCCCTTTTTTTTTTCCTCACCCTTCTGCTCCTGGGAGCCCTGTGAGGGCTCTGGGGGTGGGGGTGGGGAGCGCCTCTGGGGTGCCTGCAGTGGGCAACTGCTGGCCATCCTGGTTTTTTTTCTCTTTTAGGATGGGTATGAGGGCATGCTGAGACCAACTCGTGCTTTTGCTGCAGACACTCTCTCAGCTTCCTGCCACAGGGTTTCCGGGTCTGTGCAGCTTCAAAGTAGCTGGATGCAGGGATCCTAAAGCCATGATGCTGCAGGCCAGGGCATTTCCACCCTCCAGCTGGCTCATGCCATGGCAGACTCCTCTTTCAAAAAAGTGGGTCGCAGAGTGTCCACACGCACCTTCTTTCAAAAGAGATGTTTGAAAGGGGGCGCTTTTCCTAATATGGGATTGGGGTCCAGATTTCCAAGTCTGAGCCACATTCCTCCAATTTCCTTTCAAAAGAACACGTTGTACGTGTAGATGTTCCCTGTGTTCTTTTGAAAAAGGGCCTGTATTTTTTAAAGTAAGTGCACGTGTAGACACAGCTGAAGACTTCTTTACAGTTTAGCAGAACAAGACATTACACAAAGTCCTTCTTGGATTCATGAGAATGATTACAACTTATTATGAAAACAGACAGCCACCTCAAGATTTGCCCCTTATTTCTTCACAAGGGAAGGAGGCGGGTGGGTGGGTGGGTAAGGCTCTGTGAACGGCAAATAATTGTCATGTTATTACCTGCCTCTTCCTTTCTTGTGGCAGGATTCTATCAGAGGCAGAGTTATTTCCTGTGAAAGATTTTAGTAGCTATAGTGTTCTCAAAATTTCCCTTCTGCAACAGTTATTGGAAGACAGCATCTCTTACTGTATCTGATGAGTCAATGAACAGGTATTATTTCAGTTCAACTGTCATCTATTTACAAGACCCTTGTACCGCTCTTTAGTGGATAAGCAAATTCACCAGTTTCAGAAAGAATCATTTTATTCAATTTATTGCTAAAAAGAATTTATCAATGCTTCTGCTCGCACAACCTCTTGTTCACTGAATTTCTACTTTATACAGAAGGTTACAATGATGCCACAAGTCAGCTTAAGACTGTTCTAAATTATGCTTAATATGGCAGATGCAAAGGTAATTACGAAGAGTCTCTAACCAGTCTTCTAGCCAACATTTTTTAGATCAATAAGTGGAACAAATAATTTAGTAAAAACAGTGAGGAGTCCTGTATCAGATGGTTAGTTTGTATCCACAAAAACAACGAGAAGTTCTGTCACCTTATTGTCTAACCAACTTATTGGCACATAAGTTTTCACGGGCAAAGACTGCATGCATCTGACAAAGTGGGTCTCTGCCTACGAAAGCTTACACTCCAATGAATCGGTTAGTCTATGAGGCATTCTGGGGCACCTTAAATTTATTTGTCCACTGTCCTCCGCATAAGTCATGTAACACACCCATTTTTGCATGTGTACGTATACCTGCCCAAGTGAAGCTTCCACTTCATGCATCTGACAAAGTGTGTTCCATCCCATAAAAGTGTATACCCAAATAAATGTGTTACTCTTTAAAGTGCCAAGGACTCCTCATTTTTTCTGCTTATAAAAAACTAACATGGCTACCCCTCTGAAAATAATTTAGTGCAATTGTCAGATGGAGAATTTCCGCTGTTTTATGACATTTGCCTTTTGGCCTTTCAATCTGGATCATCCAGAGTTATTCAGAAGTGCCAAGTATGAAGAAACTTACACTTAACCTTTTAACTGCAACATTATAACTCATATTGTATACGAAAACAGATCAAAGAAAGGCCTACAGAAAGACAGGTTACTCACCGTAGTAACGGTGGTTCTTCTTCGAGTGTCCCCGTGGGTGCTCCACAATAGGTGTCGGGCTTGCCCGGCGCCGCAGATCGGATCTTCCAAGCAGTTTCTGCCAGACCGCGCATGCGCCGGCACGCGCTGCTCCCTTGCGCGCTCCTGGCCATGTGCGCGATCCGGTCCCCTCCAGTTCCTCGACCAACCGCCTCGGATGCCCCTGCAAAAAACTAACAGAGATCCGAAGCGGGGAGGATGGGCGGGTAGTGGAGCACCCATGGGGACACATCTCGAAGAACCACCTTTACTACGGTGAGTAACCTGTCTTTCTTCTTAGAGTGTCCCCGTGGGTGCTCCACAATAGGTGACTACCCAGCAGTAACCCAAGATAGGAGGTGGGCAATCGGATTATGTGCAGCTTGTCCCCGAGAGGACCGCTGTAGAGAGACGGGTATCCTCTTGGAATACCCTGTGAAGGGTGTAATGTTTGGTGAAGGTGTCGTAGGATGACCAGGTCGCCGCTCTGCAAATGTCTTTTAACGCAACGCCCTTGAAAAAGGCTGTTGATGCCGCCACCGCCCTAGTGGAATGAGCCCTGGGCGTGGCCAGTAAAGGAGTCTTTTTGAGTTCGTAGCACATTTTTATGCAGGATACAATGTGCTTTGAGATTCTCTGCGAGGAGAGACCTTCTCCTTTTGATTTGGGAGCGAGGGAGACTAGGAGTCTATCCGTTTTCCGGAAGGACTTGGTCCTGTCTACGTAGAAGGCTAGCGCCCTCCTCATGTCCAGGAGGTGTAGGCGCGCCTCTTCGTTGGAGTTATGAGGCTTTGGATAAAACGAGGGTAGAACAATAGGTTCGTTAATGTGAAACTCAGAAGAAACTTTGGGAACAAAGGCTGGATGCAGCTGTATGGTTACCGCCTCCTTGGAAAAAACAGTGCAGGGTGGCGTTGCCATGACTGCCGCAAGCTCGCTCACCCTACGAGCTGACGTAATTGCAAGAAGAAAGGTCGTCTTTATTGTAAGGAGGCGGAGGGGAACCGTGGCCAAGGGCTCGAACGGTGGTCCCATTAGCGCGATAAGCACCAGGTCCAAGTTCCACAAAGGTGGAATCGGTTTCCGAGGGGGGTATAGGTTCACCAACCCTTTGAGGAACCTGGTAACCATAGGATGGGCGAACACCGTGTGCCCTTCCTCCTCGTGTCTGAATGCCGAGATGGCGACAAGGTGGACCTTCAACGAGGATAGTGAGAGTCCTCCTCTCTTGAGGTCCAGTAAATACTCTAGTATTGTAGGTATAGGCACCGAAAGGGGGGGCCAGCTGTTTGGTAGAACACCAAGCCGTGAAGCGAGTCCATTTCTGCTTGTAGGTCTTCCTGGTGGAAGTCCTCCTGCTACTTTCTAGGACTTGCTGCACTTCCTCTGTGAATGTGCTCTCTAGGGAGCTGAGCCATGGATTAACCATGCTTGCAGTCGCAGGCTTTGGGGGTGCGGGTGCACTATGGACCCCTGGGCTTGCGTGAGCAGATCTGGCGCCACCGGAAGAGGCATCGGTGGACGGTCCGACATGCGCAGGAGTAGGGGGGAACCACTGTTGTCGATCCCACGTTGGGACTATCAGGATCATCCGGGCCCCTTCCCTCCTGGCTTTCTGCAAGACTTTGTGGATCAGCACTGTGGGAGGAAAAGCATAAAGCAGGGGGCCCCTCTACGGGATCGCGAACACGTCCCCCAGGGACCCCCATCCCAGTCCTGCCCTGGAGCAGAATCATGGGCACTTCTTGTTGTGCTGAGTGGCAAACAGGTCTATCTGGGGAAAACCCCATGCGTGGAAAATCGGCCGTAGCAGATTGGGACGGATCTGCCACTCGTGTGTGAGTGCAAAATGCCTGCTCAGCTGGTCTGCCTTCACATTGTGCGCACCTGGCAAGTATGAGGCTTTCAAGATTATATTGTTGGCGATGCACCAGTTCCATAAGCGGACTGCTTCCGCGCATAAGGCACGGGATCGAGCTCCTCCTTGCCTGTTTCTATAAAACATGGTGGAGGTATTGTCTGTACTGATCCCGATGACTTTGCCTTGTATATGGTCTCGAAAGTGTCTGCAGGCGTTAAACACTGCTCTGAGCTCCAGTATATTTATGTGTAGTGACTGCTCCGTGGATGACCACAGTCCTTGAGTCACCTCTTCGCCCATGTGCGCTCCCCACCCTATGAGGGAGGCATCTGTAGTGAGAAAAAACGATATTTGTGGCTGGTGGAAGGGTAACCCTGTTAGCAAGTTCCTGGGGTTTACCCACCATTGGAGGGATTTGCGCACCTCCGGTGTGGGCGACACCACCCTGTGAACGGTGTGTACTGCCGGTTTGTATACGCTCGCCAGCCAGTGCTGCATGCTGCGCATGTGCAACCTGGCATTCTGTACTACAAACGTCGCCGCTGCCATGTGGCCCAGCAGCTGTAAGCACGTCAAGACCGGCACCGTAGGGCTGAAGGTGATGACCTGCACGAGGGAGCCGATGGCCCGAAAGCGAGCCTCTGGTAGATATACTCTCGCTGTAACAGAGTTTATGCGAGCCCCTATGAACTCTATGTCCTGTGTGGGGTCTATTTTTGATTTTGCCAGATTGATAACCAGGCCGAGTGAAGAGAACGTGTTTGCTGTGACGCATATCATGCGTAGTACCTCCCCCTTCGAGACCCCTTTGAGCAGGCAGTCGTCCAGATACGGGAATATAAATACCCCCTGTCTGTGCGGGTAGGCTGACACCACTCCCAAGGTCTTGGTGAAGACTCTGGGGGCCGAGGAGAGGCCAAACGGTAGGACCTTGTACTGGAAGTGTTCGTTGCCTACCATGAACAGGAGGAATCGCCGGTGAGCCGGATGGATAGTTATGTGGAAGTATGCATCTTGTAAATCGAGGGCTGCGAACCAGTCTCCATCGTCCAGTGCTGTAATGATGGAGGCGATTGTGATCATCCTAAAGCGTTGCTTGCGCAGGTACCGGTTGAGGCCATGAAGATCTAAGATGGGCCTCCAGCCTCCTGTCTTTTTCTCCGTGAGGAAGTACCTCGAGTAGAACCCTTTTCCTTGCAGTTGATCCGGCACTCTTTCCACTGCCCCTATGAGCATGAGATGGTCTACCTCCTGCTTGAGCCTTGCTACTTGGGAGGCCTCCTGGAGGTGGGGCCTGGGTGGAGGTCGTGGCGGTGGGAACAACCGGAAGGGGATGGCGTACCCCGTGGCTATGATCTCCAGCACCCATTTGTCTGTGGTGATCCTTTGCCACTGGTCGTAGAATGGTCGGAGGCGATGGTGGAATAGCTGCTTCGGATGACCTTGTGCGATGGTAGTGATGGCGCAGCCCTGGATCTGTGTGTCAAACTTGTGGCCTTTGGCCCTGCCCCGAGGACGCACGGCTCTGTTGTGAACGTCGCCTGGGAGTTCTGTACTGCTGGTGCTGTTGCTGTCGCCCTTGCTCGTAACCCCTGTGGTACTGGGGACGCTGTTGCTGGTACTGGTACCGTCTTTGTTGAGGGTAGTACTTTTTCTTTTTGTATGGAGGGGTGTAAATCCCCAGGGTCCTGAGTGTGGCTCTTGAATCTTTACTGGAATGAAGGACCGAGTCAGTTGATTCAGCAAACAGCTTCTGCGAGTCGAAGGGAAGGTCAACTATCTTCACCTGCAGATCCCTCGGTATACCCGAAGTCTGGAGCCAGGACTCCCTTCGCATCACCACTGCCGTAGCTGTGGAACGTGCTGCTGTGTCCGCAACGTCCAGGGCGATCTGAAGTCCCGTCCTCGAGGCCGCGTAGCCTTCTTGCACGATGGCCTTGGGCACCAGCTTTTTGTCCTCTGGAAGCGAGTCCATGAGGGAGGTTAACCTAGAATAGTTGTCGAAATTATGGTTCGCTAAGTGCGCTGCGTAATTTGCCATTCGCAACATTAGAGTGGAGGAGGAGTAGACCTTTCTGCCGAACAGCTCTAGCTTCTTGGCATCTTTGTCTGTTCCCCCTGTCCTGAATTGAGATGTCTTTGATCTTTGTTGAGACGACTCCACCACCAAGGAATTTGGCTGTGGGTGGCTGAACAGGAACTCCATGCCCTTCGCCGGCACGAAGTATTTCTTATCCGCTCTCTTGTGGACAGGCGGAATAGTCGCAGGGGTCTGCCATATCATAGTGGCGGACTCCAAGATTGCTTCATCAAGCGGTATTGCTACTTTGGAGGAGGCCGGAGGTCTCAGATTTTTGAGGAGCTTATGGTGTTTCTCTTGCACCTCTGCTGTCTGGATGCCTTGCGTGAAGGCCACCCTCTTAAAAAGCTCTTGAAACTGTTTGAGATCGTCCGGGGGATGGACGTCCCCCGGGGCCGTAGCCTCGTCTGGGGAGGAGAGCGAGGAACCGCTGGGGTATGTCTCTCTGGACCCTTCCGGTTCCTGTTGGTGATGGTACACCCTCTCACTAGAGGTTTGCGAGGGAAAATCTCAGGGTTCCATAACCAGTCCCCCCTGAGATGCTTGAGTCTCTGTCCCCGGTCGCAATTGCCCTCGGGGATACGCGATCGTCTGTGGGGATCTTTCCCTAGTAGATTGCCGATGGTGTCTATGCCCCGCGTGATAGGGGCGACCATGGCAGTATAGTATCAGAGGGGTAGCCGTGTTAGTCTGGATCTGTAGAGCAACGAAGGGTCCTGTGGCACCTTATAGACTAACAGAAAAGTTTAGAGCATGAGCTTTCGTGAGTTAACTCACTTCTTCAGATGCTGGTCCTGGAAATCTGCAAGGCCAGGTATAAATAGGCCAGAGCAAGGCTGGGGATAACGAGGTTAGCTCAGTCAGGCAGGCTGAGTGGTATTGTCATCAGTAGATCTGGAGGTGTGAACTCCAAGAGAGGGGAAGCTGCTTTTGTATTTAGCCAGCCATTCACAGTCTTTGTTTAAGCCTGAGCTGAGGGTATTGAATTTGCAGATGAATTGTAGCTCAGCAATTTCTCTTTGGAGTCTGTTCTTGACATTTCTTTGCTGCAGGATAGCTACTTTTAAATCTGCTACAGTGTGTCCTGGGAGACTGAAGTGCTCTCCTATGGGTTTTTGTATATTGCCATTTCTGATGTCTGATTTGTGTGCATTTATTCTTTTACGTAGGGACTGTCCAGTTTGTCCGATGTATATGGCAGAGGGGCATTGCTGGCACATGATGGCATAAATTACATTGGTAGATGTGCAGCTGAATGAGCCCACAATGGTGTGGCTGATCCGGTTAGGTCCTGTAATGATGTTGCTGGTGTGTATATGTGGGCAGAGCTGGCAACGAGGTTTGTTGCATGGATGGGTCCCTGAGATAGAGTGACTGTGGTGCGGTGTATAGTTGCTTGTTAGGATTTGTTTTAGGTTGGCAGGTTGTCTGTGAGCAATGATAGGTCTGCCTCCCAAGGCCTGTGAAAGTGTAGTATAGCATGGCAGTATAGGCACTGTTCTTGGGAAGGTGACCTAGACCACTCCCTTGGTGCATGCCCTCTGCTTCTGGGGGAGCGAGATCGTCGAGAGATCTGGGACACTGGAGAGAGCGATTTTGAATAGTATTCCAGCAGTTCAAACCCCAGGAAGGGTGAAGGTGGTCCCAGCCAGGGTGAGGCTGGTTGCAAAAATGGAGACGGGGGCTCCGGGTAGGCTAGGGGGGACCCTGCCTTCTAGTTGGAGTCTGCAACATAAGCGGAGGGCTGTGAGAAAGCAACTCCACAGCCCTGTCTGGAGAGGGGCTGCGATGCGTCGTCTTGTGTGCAGCCTTCCCCCTCCCTGGAGGAGGTAACTCCGCCCCCCTTGACGTGTAGGGGATCTCTGCCCCGTCCGTGCCGTGCTCGGCACGCTCGAGGGCGGTGCCACACGTGTGGTGTCCTCCGGTGCCTGCAGGCTGCGTGCCTGCGCGCTCTGCACCACCGGTTCCCCGGGGGTCGGTGCCGCTGCTTGCGGTGCAGCCGGTACCGGCGCTGCGGTGCGGGGCAGCTGCTTGATTATCGGAGGCTGAGCTGCTGCCACGTGGCTCTCCGTGCCGCCGCTTATCAGCTGTTGCTGCAGCTGGGGGCTGCTCGCTCCTCCCGTCCCACTCGCTGTTGCTGCCGGCAGGGATCGGGCTGGGGAGGCTTTCCTCCATTTTTGCGCTGATGGGGTGAGGGAGGCAGCTTTCCTTTTATGGGCCCCGGAGGGTCCCTCCTGCTGCGGCCGCTCTGGCACGTCTGGCTGGAGGGCCTTGTCGAAGAGCAGCATTTTAAGCTGCATCTCCCTGTCCCTCCTTGCTCTGGCTGTTAGTTTTGCACAGAAGGAGCATTTCTGTGCAACATGGGACTCCCCAAGGCACCTTATGCATAGACTGTGCCCATCAGACGCTGGCATTGCCTCTCGGCAGGACTCACATTTCTTAAATCCTGAAGAGGACGTTGTTGGTGAGTCTTTCAGTTGTTAAACGGGTACTTAGCACCTTCTCTGTGCTGTTTTCCCCTTCTGATAGCCTGTCGCAGCAGGAGGGCTGATGGCCCTATGCTCCTGGCCTCCGGCGCTTGTTACTGGGACTGGACTGAAAGCTGTCCCGCTTGCTGTTTGTTTGTTTGTTTGTTTGTTTTTTTGAAAAATAACAACCGGCTAACTTGCAGTAGCCTAAGAACTTGAAAACTTTAAAGAAAAACAGTTAAAGCCTATTGAATACGCTAACTTGGCCTTAGCCTAGCTGGATTCCGTCTGCAGCCGACGGCGGTTAAGAGGAACTGGCGGGGACCGGATCGCGCACATGGCCAGGAGAGCGCAAGGGAGCGGCGCGCGCCGGCACATGCGCGGTCCGGCAGAAACTGCTTGGAAGATCCGATCTGCGGCGCCGGGCAAGCCCGACACCTATTGTGGAGCACCCACGGGGACACTCGAAGAAGAACCAATGGTTTCTGCTCTCCAATCATCTATGCTGCAGGAAGAAAAGGCCAAAATCAGCATACTTTCTGAAGGAGGGAAGAAGGACTCAACTACAGGTTGCATCTCCCTGGTCGAGCACCCTCAGGGATTTTGCCACACCAGGGAAGGTCCTACTCCAGGGCTCCCCTTCAGACTGTCAGCACAGTCATGGCTGGTAGCCCACTCTCAATTGCTTCCTGCTCCCCAACTGCTACCAGCTTCGGCTCCTGATCCTCAGCCACCACTGGCCCCTTGGCTCCCACTCCCATTCCCCAGCTGTGGTTCTTGCTACTCAGCCACTGCCGGCTTCCTGTCCCAGCTTGCAGATACCACTCCTCAGCACCAGCTTCCTGGCCCCAGATAAAGTTCCCTGACCCCCTCTGGTGTGGCTTGGCCCCAGCCAAAGCTGCCTGGCCTTTGTTGAGGATATCACCACAGGACTCCCAGCTGGCCTCTGCTCCTGATTGCTGGAGCAATCTAGTCCACCAACATCTGTATTCTGGATTTCAGAAGTTCAACCTGTACTATTTTAGCACAATAAGGCCTGATAAATTACAGAGCTTTCTTGTGCAGTGAAATTTGTACAGTCCAAGTTAAATTTTCATAAGTGAGTATGATTGTCAATGTTTTAGTTTTGAGCATTTAACTTGATACATGATATAAGTGCTCAACTTTCAGAGGTAGGACCTCAGCACTACCAGAAAATCAGGCCTTTTCAGTTAGTCTTGAGCTGGGCATCCAAAAATTAAGACACCCAAAATCATTAGTCATTTTGGAAACATACGGGCTATTTCTACTTTAAAGTCATGTGGATAAAAAATTCTAAACCAAATAACTATTCTTACTTCTGGGTTTAAAGATTATTTATAGGGTAAGTTGACTACCAAAATATACTTTGTTTAACCAGAAACAGACTTATATTTCCATAGCAGACAGATTACCAATACTAGTCAGTTTACATAGGCCTGAACTTCACTGATACGTTCCCAGGCTGCAGAGTTAAATATCAAATGGCTGGATACGAAGATGACGGTACAAGAAGCGTAAGGAGACTATCCTGCCCTAGGTGTGTGTTTAACTACCCCTGCGAGCAAAGGAAGGCTGTGTGCACCTCTGTGTCTCAAACAGAAGATATAACCCTAAGTCTGCAACATTTTATTATGCACCTTTTGTTTTTAATGGAAAAAAACTCATTTATCTGTTTTTATGTTTTGTGTGAGTGCAACACATTAATACTATGCAATGTTCTATTTTATAACACCATATTTGATCTGACACATTAATTGCTTTCAACAACTTGTCTTTCCTCAGGCTAAAAAGCTGTTTATATAGTGAAGACAAAGGCAGCGCTGACTAACTGCTATGGAAATATTAAGGATTAGTTAGATTATTGATATGCACAGAAGACACACTTTTAATGAACTATAGCTGTCTTGCGTGAATAGCTTTTCTACCCTCCTTATGACAGTACATGACAGTGACAAGGTACATTTGTCTGGAGATGTACAGGGAGGTAAATAAAGATGTGTTGTAAAATAAAGGCTAAATCCAGATCTCCCAAGTACTAGGGAAGTGCAACAACCTGGGCCATCCTTCTTCTGGTATACTGAAAAGGAAGTTTTAAGAACATGATTGTGTGCATCCTCTAATTTATAAATTGGTCACTTCTCTATGTGTGTGTGTGTTTTTTTAATCTACTTTGGTTACAAGCAACATATATAATTCCTAAAATAGAAAAGGTAGAGAAGTTAGTACATAAAATAATTTTTAAGATCTGATCCACGATATGAAAAGGTTGAGATGCACCACTCACTAGAACGTTGCACACTTAACTAAAAAATTAGTGTAAGGTGCTGAAGATTGCCCAGTGGTATAATTGAAAAGTGTCATTTATAGTTTAACTTACATTTTTCAGAACACAGTAATTATTGGAAAAGAAATCTGATATATTTCCAATCATTTCTTTTCATTCTATAGGTCCATTTGAAAATATTAAAACAATTTAACTGTTAAAAAACCCACCAGTTTCACAGAAACTAATCATCTTTATTTCTACTGTGCAGTACCAATGACAAAAACATGAGTGTTTAAATTGTTTTGTCTTCCAAAATGCAATCCTCCATCCTGAATGTTTTTAATTCTCTGAAAGATAGCTCCTGATGAATTTGTAAAGTAGACTGCTAAAAACTTAACTGGTTCTTCTAATAAAAATAAATTTAGTTCAAGATAAGGAATGACTGAAATGACATCAGCTACCTTCAATATGAGAATTCAAATTGCTCTTGTTTTGCTCCACTCTCAGGAGCAAGACTGCTATGCTGAAAACGACTAAACCTGAAATGTTAAATACTGTTGAAGAGAGCCAGCTTGGTTCAGTTTTGACTATAAACTGCTGAATTCCAACCATCTGACCTTGAATTCCACGATCATCATGTAAAGGGAAGCAGATTGTGGCAGGATGGTGACACTGTCTGTGAGGTGCATTGCCACAGCGGTCCTAGCATACAGGAAGTACAGATTGTGCCATGGTAACAGGCTTGTAGTGAAAAATGGTTCTCCAATGAGGACTGAGACCTTAACAAAAAGGAAAGGTAAAGACATTTTAAAAAAAGAATAAAGACTCAAGCAAGCAATTTACAGGATCCTAACTTATCATGTTGCAGCATTAGCATTTAAAGCCATCCAGGTGGCTACAAAAGTGGGGCTTCATTTTTCTGTTGCTTATTCTCTGTATTGCAAAATAGGCAAGTGTATCTGTTTTTTTAGCTCCATTGGCAAACAATACGATACAACAATAAACAATAATACTATAATACTAAGTCTGAGGCAAATTTAATTACAATTTAAATGTAAAGAGTTCTAATAATCTGCAGTATTTGAACTGAAGGATGTGAGTGAACATCACTTCTAGAGAAAGTTCAGGATATTTTACAAAACGCTGTTCCATGTAGGGATCATCCACATACAAAAGTCGTTTCACTTTGTCTTTAACTAACTTCTTAGTGCGACTGCACATATACTGGTACAGATATGCTAATACTAGTATAGTTAATTCTAGTGCAAGTATAAAGTACCTTTATACCAGTAGAATTACTGACATACTAAGGGTTGGTTGTATAACTCGTGTGGTTAAAAATAAATCAGTACACTACATAGCTGTTTGTACATTAATACTGTGACACCTAGGAGGCCTACTTATAGACCAGGCTCCAACTGTGCTCGATCTTATGCAAATACAGAACAAAGAAATGACCCCTGGCACAAATAGCTCAGAACCCAAGTATAAAATGGGGGATGATGGTAGATACTGACAGGTGAAGGACAACAAGGAAATGGAACAATACTGCTCAAAGTGAGAGTCAGCGGTATCAGCACACCAGTTTCGTAACCAATGTCAATATTTTTGTGGCCATTGCGGCAAAGGAAAATTTTAAGGAGGCTTCTGAAGGTTCAAGAGATAGTCTTGTAGGTGTTTACAAGAAGCTCCTTCCATGCATGAGAGGCAGAATGGTAGAATCTACAAAGGTGCTTGTTTAGAGATGTAACAAGGGGGTGATGGAGGCTGGCATCACAGGCCAAATAGATGCAGGAATTAACTTCTTAACTGAATAATAAAAGGATAGGCAGAATGAGGATAGGCCATGAAGGGTCTCAAAAATGAGGACAAGTAGATTAAGCTGATGAAACAGACAAGGAGGAGTCAGTACAGGGATGTAAAGAGTGGCATGGCACAGTGAAATCAACATGCTAGGACAATGATCACTGGCAACACAAACTGAAGGGATGTGAGGGGAAAGATTACCACAAACACACACTTGTATGAAGACTAGGCCTGATTTATTTTCCAGTGGGACAGAATCTGAACTCACTACTTCAGCACGAACATAAAGAGAACGGATAGATAACTATGTCTTTAGCACAATTGATTGGAGCCATTCTATTCCATTAGAAACAAAAGCTACTTTCCAGTCTATTTATTATTACACCAGCTTTTGTACATAAACAGAGCAAGTATTACTTACCTTTTTATCTTCCAAATCAGAAGGTGTCAGTAATTCAGGACGCTTCTCTATTATTTTAATTTTATCTCCCACCTGGTTGGCTTTAAATATCTTAAAGAGAAAAGCAAGTAATTTATACCTTTTCCTCTAGTACAACTTTGAGGGATTCATATTTTAATTTTTGAATTAGCTACTATTTTAAAGAATGTTCTGAAGATGCAAATCACAAACTGGAAGATAAAATCATAAATCCAAACTAATTAGTGGTTCTTCTCAATATGTGAGCATTCAGTAAACAAATACCAGACCTGGAACAACCTTAATCTAATACTCACAAGGGAAAATACTTTTGAAATATGCATGATTTTATTTTAGTTAAAATGATGCTTCTACAGATTAGTCTTAATCACTCACAAACAAAACAAGTCAAAACTATGTCACACCAGATCAAATCACTGCTATAATACATCTGTTATCTGGCCTTCATCATGGCCTATACCTGACAATTCACTAAGACATGAAACACCAGAAAACATTGCAAGAGGCTTCAGTAAGTGTTCTGTTTATGTGGTGTATGTTTATGTTGAAGACTTCCTACTATACACAGAAGAATCACTATATATCTACCCCCACTGTAATTTTATATGCATCTATGCATATACACGTTTGCATTTACACACATACAGCAAACCCCCAAAATGCATGAGTTCCAGTAGTGCTTAACGTGTGCTAATACGAGTTCAGTGCAACTTGAAGCCACTCTGTGGCTGTCTGCCTGCCTGGCTCCCACAGCTGGGCGAAGCCGGGAGTGCAGCTGCAGTAGCGTGGCTTCTCCCCAGCTTCCCCCACAGCATGCCCAGAATGGCTTCTCCCAGCTGGGGGAAGCCGGGTGGGCAATCACACCTGCCCTCGTCAGTTTCCTGGATCCCATGAGTTGCACGGGAAATTTGCCTTATGCTGGGATGTGAGAATGCAACCACCGCATAAGTTGGGGGTCTGCTGTATACACAAATACAACTTCGTTGGACTCGTCATGTGGCTCATACGTCTGCTCAGCACCTCCCAATACAGAGTCTCTTTTCCGGATTGGACAGAGGAGTGGTGGGGACCAGAGGAAATGATATAAAGATGTGCTGAAGGCACATGTGAAAAAGTGCAGCACCAGTGACGACACTTCGGAGAATCTTGTCCAAGACAGTCGTCGGTGGAGAATGGTAACATGTGAGCCACAATTTGAGAGGTCCTGCTCAGTGCAGACAAAGAGAGGTAGAAAAGATGAAAAGAGTCAAAAATCCACACCCCTCCAACAGCTACTAACATCTGCCTTTTCTTTGATAGGATCTGCAGCTCCAGAATTGGGCTCATCAGCCTTCAATGGACTCGCAAACAGGAGGGTGATATGAAGACATTCTATTCGTTATCGAGTGACAGCCAAGATTGCTTTTGTTTACTTATTAGAAGAATTGTATGTTGTTACAAGAACATTACAACTGGCTATCATCAGTATTCGTTTCTCATTTTAACATTTAAACATTAGAAGACAAATGAGTATCCCATCCCTGGAGCCCACCACAGAAAACTCTACTTTTTTTAAAATCAAGACACTGCAGACAGAAAAGTGCAAATATGAAAGGTTTCCTATGTTTTCCACATGAGACTTGTATGTCTCAGGATAACGTTCTGAGTTAGCAAGGATATACCCGCTACAGTTGAGGACAATATCAACATTTTGCATTTCAGGGATTCAATCAATCAATTCATGTGGAGGCAGGCTATCCTCCAACTACCTACTGCAGGGCTTCTTGCACCTCACTGTGAAACTTCTGGTGACGACTGATGTTACAGACCAGATTCTGGACTAAGGGTCTGACCGAATACAGCAATTTCAATGGTCCTAGTGTTAAATGTAGTCACAAATCTCAGTCTGAAATGACGTTATCCCCAGATTTCTTTTCCTCATAGTGCCTCACAATCTTGAGGAGCTCATGTGAATAATGATAGCTCTCTCCATACATACCACAAACATAGGAGATACTACTATACTAGAATAATCTGCCTTACTACTAAAGGAACCTTTGTATCAGATATCACAGGTCAATAAAATCCACTGTATAAATTTTTAGACTTACTGACACCACCTGAATTCTCTAAGCCAAACGTGGACCAATACAGAATGCATGATTAACAGTCCTCCTTACACATCAAAGCACTTTTCAAAAGTAGATGCTAACAGCTACATTTTACAGAAAAGGAAACAGAGAAAGCGACTTGTCACAGTTACACTGCAAGCCAGTGTCAGACCCCAAAACACAAACCCATCTCCGAAGTCATTGAAGAATGCTGTCTCACCTCCACATACAATAATGAGCCTGATTTTGTGAGATGCTGAACACTCTCCATTCCTATTAAAATAATAGCAATAGTGGGTGCTTATCACCTCCAAGGAGACACTCACCTTGATACTTTGTAGGTTATCTGACCTCTCATATATACAGATGGTCTAGCTTCAAAGTACTGATAATACTGCTGCCAATTATACCAGATTTGCTTTTGGATGACAGACTGTTTTGGAGTGAGGGGGCTCTGAAGGCAAGTGCACCAGAATGGAATGCAATAATTCAATGACTGATGCTATTTTGGTATATTACGCAACTGAAAATTAACTTTTTTTCCAAGGAAGTCTTGCGAAATTGGATAAGTAAATATGTTAAAGTGGATTTTGTCTCTGGATTGCCAATACAATCAAAAGCATCATTAGTTATCCGTTATGCCTTGTGTGCTGGACACCATGAGCCTGTGAAATCTAGAGTTTCCACTTATTTAAGTAAAAGGATAAAATACTTACTTTTTCCATAAGACAATGGGATACTGCAGAGTTCTCTACTGTAAATACCTAAAGAGAATACCCTATAATCAATCACATTAAATCACTCAAAATTCATTAAAAATGACTTCATACATATTTAGTGTTATGTAAATATGCTTTTGTAATATGCTCATAAATATCCCAATGAAAAAATTTTGACTGTATACATTGATATTTGTTCTAGTCTTTCCATACAGGAAAATTAAATTGAAACAGAACCTCATTAACGCAAACCACAGTTAACTGCAAATCCAAATATCCATACTAAACAAATTCTGGAATTTGCAGTTTACTGAAGCAGAGACTAGGGATTCTGCTACAGTTGGGGTTGGGAAGGACACATCACACTCCCTGTGGGCCAAGAAATGCATCATGTCAAAACAAAACAGCAGTCATGTAGCACTTTAAAGACTAACAAAATAATTTATTAGGTGATGAGCTTTCGTGGGACAGACCCACTTCTTCAGGAGTCTGTTCTGGTATGGCTATGATCTGAAGAAGTGGGTCTGCCCACGAAAGCTCATCACCTAATAAATTATTTTATTAGTCTTTAAAGTGCTACATGATTGCTGTTCTGTTTTGACAGAATACAAATTAACACGGCTACCTCTCTGTCATCACTGTGTTGGTTTCTGGTCTCATTCCAATAGGCAACTGAAACCCAGGTAGGGCACTTACAATTGACCACAAATGTCAATGCTCTCACATACTGGGTCTCACCACATGAGCATGGTTTAATGTCATCCTACTGTACTAGTTGGAAATATCACTGAAACACCTCACATCATACACACTTTTTCATTTATGGACCACCAGTCTAGACCTAGTCAATTTTTTGCTATATTTAACATCTTATTTGTTTTCACTTGTTCTTCTTTTGAGCTTGTTATTAAACTATACGTGCTCCAAAAGTATGGTGCACTTGGAAGATCTTTTAATGTATCTGAGTATTCCAAAGGAAATGAAGCATATTCCCACCTGCCATGCCCAGAGACAGCATTACTTCACACTGCACATGAAATTTGCAGGAAACTGCCACTTGACTCCTCCATAGCTGTGCCACTGTTTCCACTATTAGTCATGACTGGAGAACTCAACACCCAACTGTACACTTATAGTGCCTCAGAAGACTCATGATATAAGCCTCCATAGCACCAGAATGAGTTTTTCACAAATGGAAGACAGGTGCACACCTAGCCTGTTGTCCACCCAGGATGAGTCATAAATAAAGCTCGCTGAATAATGCCAGACCATGTGTGTAATTTGGACTTTGAGGGGGCTGCCAGGCACTTAACTAAGCAGTGTAGACATCATTCTTCAGCCACATAAAAGCAAAATACTTGCATTCACCTATTTTTGCTAGCGATCTCTGTCTACATGGCAAACCAGTGTTGAGCATTTTCTCCCACTGCATCTTTTAAGATTGTTCATTTAGGCATCAATTAGCAACTGCAAGCAGCTGTGAAAATGTGTGAGCACTCTGGGCAAACCCAGGTGTTCAGTATGTATTAACCAGAGACAATAACACACTATTGAACAGGGAATGCTCCCCTTTAACAATGAGGGGATTACTTTTTACAGCACGATTTTCAGAAACTACCTTACAGACTGAAATTAATCACCATTCATTTTTGGGATATCATCCTTGCTGTTTATTACACACAATTTAACAAAGTTAATTTCAACAGTTGCAAGTAACATTGCTGGCAATGGGGACACGGAGACTCAACACAGAAAAAAGTTGGGTCAAAGTTCCAGAAGCTTTGTAGATGCTTTATTCTAACTCATAATATTGAGGTTCAATATTCAAATTCATTAAAAATGGAATTTATCTTGTAGTGTAGACACAACCTATGTTTCAATTTGAATTACCCTTTCAGAAAATGAAATTAGTGTCATCACAACAGGTCAACTGCAGCTGCAGAGAGGAACTGGGTAAGGAGTGGATGTGTAATATGTAGGTAACATAAATAAATAAATACTTTAAGTACTGGCTATTTCTCACTTTTACACATCATTTCTCACTAGAGCATAAACCTAACCACCTCAGAATAGCACAGCAATGGTAATCAAAAACAAGAGGAGAAAATTACTTAATATTAATTTCCCTGGGAGAAAAGTAACAGCAAGATAGGTAACTCAAAATGCATCAATGAGGAAGCACTGGATGCATATGGAGCCTCTGGTTACTGTTTGGGTTATAAGTAACAAAAAATGGCAGCTGGTCCTGCTGTACAATCTCAAGTCTGGCTGTTACATACACTGAAGCTCACCTCCTTTGCTAATCTAGAGGATTGGACCCAAATATTACTACAAAGCAACACTGAAATGTTCCAGAGGACTGAAAACATCTATCTAAGAAACAAAGACCAGGAAAACAACAGGAAGCAGTGAGGCATTGTACCTGCTGTGCTCCAAGATAGTGAGCCAGCAAAGGAAGCAGACTGCCGTCACTGATGCAGAGGCAAATACTGTCTTTTTTCAGCACCTGCAGAAAATAGAACAAGTTGTCAGCATTGTTTTTGTTCCCGATTAAAAATGCTCAGATAAAGAATTTCTACATTTGTTTGTTGAAACTTAGCCAAAATTTAAAGATTCGTCTAAGACAGGGATTTCAGGAGCTACAAAACAAAGCAAATCGAACAGTATCACCTGCAAGTGTTTTCTCCAAGAAGAAATTCAGAAGAAGATTAAGAGGAGTACCACAAGGGTTTATATCATCACCTCCAAAGCAGGTTGCAGAGAACTTAGTACTCATCTCACATATACAAAACCAACGTTTTCATTTCCTCTTGCAGTTACTAAAAGATTGTCTGTGTCTCAGTGACAACTCTCAATAAATATATTGCTGAACTAGAATGGGTTCACATCTATAAGTCTTGTGGACATATGCAATTCAAAAAAAATAGCATACTAGATATTTAAGGACTGTCTGATTTAAAGCTGCTTCTAGCTCAGACAAAATGCAGTGTGCATTGTGAGCAAACAGCACATACTTCCGTAGGAAAGGAACAGGATCCACCCAGTAGTGATGTATTGGAGTGGAAAGATTCACATGGACACCCTGGGGGAGAGAGCAAGAGAGAGGAAGAGTTGATGTCACCATGAGTGGTAGAATAAGCTCACTCACTGTCTTCAGAGCCTGGATGTACTGATTTGTTCGGTTCTGATCATTTAGCTCTCCAAAGCGTGGCCTGTTCCAAAGCAGATGTGCCTGACAGCTACAAAGAGGACTCCCAACACAGGCATCTTTTTTGTCCTCTTCGTTTCTAAAACAAAATATGAGAAACCTTGTCTTCTGCCTCAGTCGCAAGATAGTAGAAAGAAAAAGTGGATGTGGCAATCTTCTTGGTGAGAGATACTTGTTATCAAGCTCTGCAAGCCCAAAAGCTTGTCTCTCACCAACAGAAGTTGGTCCGGTAAAAGAGGTTACTTCAACCACTTTGTTTCTCACGAAAAAACACTGAGTACAGAATCAGTTATATGCTGCTGAAAATCAGTGAATGTGTGTATTCTAATCAGTAGAGTACCATATGGCAGTTTACTAGTCATGCTTTCCTGAGTAATTTTCATCTGGCTCTGTATTTTTGCAACCAACATGGTCAAGCCTTTAAATGGCTTTCATTCTGAAAAGAATAAGCATCTTACCTACTTCTATGGAGGAAGCCAATTGCTCAGAACTTGTCATAAAATTAGGCTCTTAATAGAGTTGCCTAAATAAGAACAAAGAAGCCTAATTTTAGGTATCTATATTTAAAAATCTTGACTCCTGTTGTCATTACAAGTGACTGCCTCTATCTTCACCATTAGGTTGGTGTTCTTGTCAAATGTGGCACTAACACAATAAGGCCGCTTCTACACATGCACAACCTTCCAGAAAAGTATCCTCTGGAAGACAACTTTCTGGAAGACTGTGTCCACATGTTAAGTGAGGTCCAAAACAGCCACCCCTTCTTTTAGAAAATTGTCTTTACACATGCATGGATGCTGTTCCGGAAGGATGGGGCAGAAAATGCCACGGATGGGCTTGCATGGCCGGAGAGCCATTCCAAGACTGCCAGCCACACGGTCCTTTAAAAGGGCTCCTCCCAAGCAGCCCCTCCCTGCACAAGCTGCTGAGGCCTGCTGTGCTGCTCGCAGCAAGGCTGAGCCAGTTCCTGGTGCTGACTGCCCCAGCCACCAGTCATGGACCCCCAGCAGCCGCAGACCAACTGGGCTGCCCTGACCCAGACGCTGGCTGTCCTCCTGGTCACCCTCTTCGGCCTCCTGTGGAGATGAAAACCCACACCCGTGGGTCCTGACCCCACACTGCCCATGCGGGATGCCCCCCTGGCTGTCCTGTGCTTATGGACCCACACCACCAGCACCGACTGGTAGTCATACGGGAGTGGGACAATGAGCGCTGGCTGCAGAATTTCCAGATGATGGAGACGACCTCTCTGGAGATCTGCAGCTAGCTCTCCTGCATTCTCCAAAGGCAGGACACCTGGATGAGGCCAGCTCTCTCTGTCAGGAAGTGCATAGTCATTGCAATCGGGACACTGTCCACCCTGGACAGCTACCAGTCCATCGGGCAGCAAAGTTTGGGGTGGGCATGTCCACTGTCAGGGCTGCCATCTAGAGAAAAGCCCTGCTCCAGGCCCCAGCCCGGCTGGGGGATGGGTGGGAGGGGACCAGGGGGCTGAGGGCACGGACCAGGGGGTGGGTACACCTAGCCCTGGGGGACCAACTGACGGCTGCTGCCAGAGGGGTGCCCCAGCAGGGGAGAGGGGGCGGAGGGCGCCACAAGGAGGGAGGTGGGGCTGGGGAGGGGGCAGGGGCACCTGTGTGCACACCTACGAGCATGCTCGCTCTCTGTCCCCTGCAGGTCACAGGAGCCAACAATGACATCCTGGTGTGGAGGCTGCTGCACATCAGGGACCTGGACTCAATTGTTGAGGGTTTTGTCAAGCTCAGGTTCCCTCAGTGCTTTGAGGCAATCAACGGGACGCACATATCCATCATGGCCCCGGACCACAATGGTGACCATTATGTGAACCACAAGGGGTACCACTCCATTGTGCTCCAGTCAGTGGTGGACTCGTGGGGGAGGTTCACAGAAATCTGTGTGGCCTGGCTAGGCAGACCACATGACGTGTGCATCTTCTGCAACTCTGTCCTGTTATGCCAGATGGTGGCTGGAACCTACATCCCCCAGTGGGAGCGCAATGCTGGGGAGGTCACCATGCTGCTCTGCCTCATGAGTGACCCAGCCTACCCCCTGCAGCTGTGGCTAATGCACCCATACACAGGCTGCCTCACCCTGTCCCAGGAGCTGTTCAATGCCCAGCTCACACGGGCCTGGTATCCTGTTGAGTATGCCTTCAGCCACCTGAAGGTGAGGTTTAGATGCCTCCTCACGTGCCTCAATGTGAGGGTGGAGAACATCACTCAAATTGTGGGTGCCTGCTGCACCCTCCACAACCTCACTGAGGCACGTGAGGGGACCCTCCCTCCAGGGCTAGATGGTGGAGCTGGCCACCAGGTACAAGCAGCCTGCCGTGGCCCCCAACTGTCAGCTCAACCACGATGGGCTCCGCATCCAGGAGGCGCTCAGGGATGCATTCACCCAAGCGGAGTACTGACCCCCTCCCAAACCCCCTCCAGAGGTCCCCCACAGCCCCCCCACACCATTTCCCCACAGTAATCAGGAACACGGAGGGGTGCAAACTGTAATATTGTATATAAACCAAACCTTACAATGATAGGGACAATTGTAAATAGTACTTACGAAATAATAAATATACATGTAAAACCAGAACCTACGCAACTATGTACATGGGGGTCAGGGAACAGTGGCATATGAACTTGGATGGGGGATGGGACAGAGATGGAGGGGGCCCTACTCAAGGGATGAGGTTGAGGACTGTGAGCCCTGGTGCTTGCCGGTGCACTTCCTGCCTCAGGTGTGTGGTCACCATCGGGGCACTGCTGCGGCCGGGAGCACCGAGAGCTAGGAGCCGTTGGCCATAGGCTTGGCCTCAGTGAGAGGGGGAGAGTTTGCAGGGCAGGGGGCCCTCCACAGGGCCAGCTGTGGCCATGAGTCACGCTCCGAGGCTCCTCAGGGCAGCTGTGGACAGGCCTGGGGGCAGTAGGGCAGCTAGGGCTTCAGGGGAATCAGCTGGGGTGGCAGGGGAGGCTGGGGGTAGGTCAGCTAGAGCCCTGCACGTGGTGCGGAGCATTCCTACCACCTCCCCACATACGTCCCACCGCCAGTTGAGTTTGGCCTTATCCAGGGCCTCCCCTCCAGCACATTTTTGTGCTGCAGGGTGGTTGTGTAGTCTGGTCCAGGCCTTGCTGCAGGACTGGCAGGCCCTCCGGCCTGGATGGGGCTGACAGGCCCCAGGCTCCTCGTCTGGCTCACCTTCCCCTAGACGGAGCTGCTGTAAAACAGGGGGTGTGGGGAGAGGAAGCGGGTTCAGAGGCACATCCGGACACTGGGTACCATGCCCCCAGCCCCCCTTGGTGGCTACCCCCACCCTGAACCCAAGGGATGGGCATGTCCCAAGGATGCCCCCAGAGCCACATCCCTTGCTCCCGGCATGTTAGCCTGTACAGCACAATGGTTTGGTGGTGGTGCTGTCCATCGTGGTTCCCCCCGGGAACAGGCTGAGGGGGGGTGTTGGGCACGGGAGAGTGCCTGCCTGGGGAGCCAGTGGGCTGGGCGCGGCACACTTGTGGGGAGCTCTATGGAGGAGGGAGCCAGATGTTGCCTGCAGCCATGGCCACAAACATGGGCTGCGTTTTCGGATGGGCCATATGGGGTCAGGCCATTGGATGGGAGCGTAGGTGAGTTCCCTGCCCCCGGGATGTGCCATGGCGTGCACTTACCTGAGGTGGCCTCAAACAGGTCAGGTGATACCCAGCTGGAGGTGGCCTGGCTGCTGGTTCAGAGGGCAGCTCAATTATGAGGGAGCCCTCCAAAGACTCCTCACCAGATGGGGGTCCACATCCTGGCTGCTGGGCACTGAGGCAGGACCCACCTCCCCCTCTGGTGCAACAGGGGGCTCTAGTGCAGCTGTCTCCATGGGTGCGGGGTGAGGAGGTGTCATACCCGCCAGGAGGTCCCGCAGTTCCTGGAAGTAGGAACAGTTGGCTGGGGCCCGACTGGACCAGTGGACACTGTCCTAGGCCCTCATCTAGCCCTGGCACAGCTCTTTAACTTTGCACGGGAGTTGCTCAGAGGTCTGGGATGGGTGACCTCAGGCAGCCAGGCCCTGGGCGAGGTACGTGAAGGTGAGGGTGTTCCTCCAGTGCCCCGTCATGTCCCACGACACCTCCTCATTACGCCAGAGCCCCAGGAGATCCTGGAGCTCTGGCTCTGTCCAGGATGGGGGCCTCTGTTTGGGAACCCGGTTGGGGTCTTGGGTGCCCTCAGCCGGCTCCCTGGGGCTGTCCTGGGAGGCATGGGTGTTGCCCTGCTAGCCATCTGTAGGGCTCAGTGGGTGATACAGGGCCTTGTGGGGTGTGTGGCTGGCAGACCTGCATGGGCTGCCTGCTTCCACACACTCAGATTCCTGTCATGGGGTCTCTGGGTCTTTGCAGATTTAAAAGCAGCCCGATCCAGAGTCAATAGAAGCCCCCACTGGGGCTGCCTGGAGCGTCTCTGCACTCCGGCTGGCTGTCACCATGGTGGACTGCTTCTATTGAAAGCAGTGATCCACAAGTGTCTGCACATGCTTTCTTCCAGAAGAATCTTTTGGAAGAAGGTGCTCCTCCTCATTTGGAAGCAGAGTATGGACTCCAGATGATGCGATATGTTCTTCTGGAAGAGCACTTTTCACATGGGTTGTATATACACGAGCAGCACAGAAAATGCTAATGAGGCATGGATGTAAATTTCCATGCCTCATTAGCATATGACCACGATTCAGAGTCTAGAAGAAGCACTTCCGGATTCCAAAACAGCCGTGTAGACGCATGGCCCACAGGGATTCCCCCGAAAGAAACCCTCCTTCAGGCAGCCCCCTTGTCCTCAGAAGATCGTGCATGTGAAGAAGTGGCCTAACTGTTTTCAGGCTCTCCTCCTCATTTACCTGGCTTTCTAAGCTTATTGTAAGAATTACAGATCAAATGTGATTTATTGTTACCTCCGGGATGACACAGGCCATATGACTTCTCCGAATTAATTACTGTTTAAATGAATGACTGTTAGGAGTTGAGAAAAAGTGGCCAAGAACATCCTTGTTCCTCTGTTACAGAATACAGAAGATAGAAATGTTAAATACTAGAAACTAGGTATGGTCCCTTAGAAGCTCAAATTGCGCTCTAGCTGCTGTGCACATTTTTCTCCTCTAATTCCGCCAGCTGGTTTTCTGTTATTTACTAGCATGCTCATCCTATACACCATGATGGTGGTTAGGAACCTACAACTTCAATCATGTGTTATATGAGACATGATGAAATAACGATTTTAGGTTCTTGCCATCATCCTTCCCAAAAAAGCATCCAGGCTTTACAAGTAGCAGGAGAGACTTATTATTTCAGGCCACAGTTTGAGCACCAGCTCCTCTCTCTCATATTTAGTTACCTGGCCTTCTGCAGTTTATACCATATGGAATATTCATCACGATATGCAGTCAGGCACATGTTCTCACCCTGAAGAACTGGTTCTTCTTTTGGAAGGAAATACACACACTGCATCCAATGATCTCGCCACTGGAAAGGTTTGAACAACAGGAACCCAAGTAATTTGTTTGCAAGTAATAAACAAAAATTACCTTCATTCAACAACAAATGTTCCTGTTTAGTTTAAACAGAAGTTATTCCAGTAAGCACAGTTACAGCTTTGCAACTTTATCATCATCATCGTCATCAGCCACCACGGGCTCAATGCCTGTTGGTGTCTGATGCCTCCCTATTTCCTTCCACCTTTCCCTGCCCAGTGCGGAGTGGCTTAGTTTCTGTAGACTAGCTCTGCATCAACTTACTATATCATCAACACATTCTCTGTTGGGTCTGCTTCTCCTATTTGAAGTCTCCATTATGCTGAATACCAGAGTCTTGACTTTTCGCTTGTTGTTCATTCTGCAGATATGCCCAAATAGCTGTAACTTGTGTGGTTTACGCTTCTGCAGTAGGTTCTCTTTTGGCTGTATCTTCCTATATAACTCCTTGATGGTGACCTTCTGCATCCATCCTATTCTCAGGATCCTTCTATAACTCCTCCTCTCAAATGCCAATATCCTTCTCTTTGAATCTTTCGTTATCACTCTTATCTTACATCCATACAACATGCTGCTGAATACACAAGTTTTCAAGACATTCAGCTTTGTTCCCATGCTAAACACTTTGCTGCTTTTCCAGATCTTATCCACCACCTTCAAACTCACTCTTCGCTTTCACTATTCTAGTCACTATTTCCTTCTTACAGTCTAGATCATGCGTCATGTTGCTCCCCCCATACGTGAACTTCCCTATGTTTTCTAGTTCAATCCCATCTACACTGGTTTTCCTTCTTATTTCCTTATCTCCAAATACTATTGTTTTTCTTTTATCAATGTTCATGATCTGTTCGTATTGTTTCCCTTCCTCATTTACCACCTGCATCAGTAAATCAATGAGTGTTGGCCAACACTATCCTATTTCAATAGCACTGAGAAAGAGGTTGGTACAGTAAGCAAATGCTTACCCAGAAGATGTCTTATGCCCAATGGAATGGATGTCAGACAAAAATCTTGTTGCATTGCTAACCACTATTTTTAAGTAACCCCATATCCATAAAATAACACTTATAAAGAGGGCCACTATCTCCCATCTAACACACCCACACCCCTATTATCACTTCTAAATGCTTGCTGGCTGGCTGCATTGCCCTGACAATGCAACCAACTGCACCACATTTGTCATTTTGGAAATCTTCTAGAAAAAATGTTTCAGAAAATGTTTACATTTTGAAAATCCCTATGGAACAATGCAGGCTTCTAAGAGGGCCATTATCACATCTGTCTTTATAACTTTTATTCCATACAGAGGGAATTCAGGCAGCTGTTTTCATTAAATTAACAATGAAGGAGGAATAAAGGTTATCTCTTGTCTCAATATTAAATGCATTCCCAGAAATACAAGTCTATCCTCCGATAGTGAGTCACAGAAATTGACGCAATGTTGATGTATAAATTCACAGCTATAATCCTGGCTAACATTACCCTTAATGGTTTACTACAAAGATTTTTATGCCACAAATAAAACAAACACATGAATAATCCCCATCCTGGCAAAAACACTAAAACTAAGAAAATCAATCATTCCAGAAAGCTTTATTTCATGTAAGCAAGAATCTAATATAAAGAAATGTATGGTTAAGAGAAAAGATAAATTTCTAGTATTCCATATTATGAAAGTGAAAATGGTCTTAAAACAGGTGAGTTTTCTGGTTAACATTTATTTAATGGGTGTATTTAGAATCTAGCAATAAACCAAATGCTACTCCAGTTGTTACACTTCAAGAGCCACCTGCTAAAGCAAGCCACCACACTTCTGGCAGCGGAAATAAAGAAAACCGTTTTAAATAAAGGGATGTAATTAATTGGATGATGAAAATATATTAAGATCTTACTTGGACATCATGAGAGGCGGGTTGTGCCCAGTATGGTGCCATTGTACATTTTATTGTCCCAGAAGGGTCCATATCAATATCCCACCATGAAAGGATCACTTGTCCCATGCCAGATTTTATGGGCTCCAACTCCACTGTGTAACAGGTTGAGGAGCTATTTACTTGTTTACTGAAATCCACACTGCACAGAAAAGCATCAGTTGTACTCAAATATGTTTTAAATGACATACCTTCTTTCAGATTTGTTATGTGGCCTTAAGAGTGTGTGTTTTGAGAAATGCGGCAAGAAACGAATAAATGTGGGTAGAGATGGGTTTAGTAGCATTATACAAATAGTACTGAGACAGTTTAAAAGCTGTAAAAATTGTTATACTGAGATAACACTGTATGTTGAATTTCAGCAGAAGAAAATAATGTGTTGTCAAAAATGTCACTGAATTATTAAATGTTCAATGTCGGCTCAACCAAAACTTTGCTTGCCATCAAGTATTTCACCTGAATACAGCAAATGCTTTCAAATCCAGCAGTCCTGAGACTGGGAGGTTGATGGCTATTCAAATATTCTGGATAATAAAGAGGTATAACTAGCAATGCACAATATTAAAGAAAAATGAGATTAGATACTAAGAAACAGAACTGTAGAGAGTACTTTATTTACCAACAACAGTAGTATTGTACACTGTAAACGCATACTGTATTTGCTGTATTTACTTTTACAATACTGTACTTACGGAAAACGTAACTAAAATTTACTTAAACTGGTTAAAACACCAGTTATTTGAGAGTTCTGGATGACAAAATGCTGGATATGAAAGCGTTTACTGTAACCTGATTTTATTTTTTTGAAAGCATGAAGATTTTATTTATTATTACTATGACTAAAGTGGATCCTTACCTGAACATAGTCACAACATTGCTGAGGACAGTGAAGTCACTCTGAGGTACCTGGTTTAGTTGGATATCATAGACAGAAGGAACCCCAGGACAGGTTTCCATTTCTGAAGGGAAGATGATACTTTTCTCATAATCTTCTGCTTGGACATGAACAGGAAACACCTTGTTCCATGACCACATTCTCTTGGATTCCACTAACTGGGCATATACTCTTGCCCTATGAGGCACTGCCTCACATCCTTCCTAAGCATTTAAGAACAAAGAGGAAATGCATTCAACAAAGCTGACTTACTAATAAAATAACTTATTTGGAAAGGTAGTGCAACGTAAGGGAAAACATAGACTAAGTACAAGACTGGCAGCCAAGATTTCTTTAACTCTTAAGTATTTCTTCCTGAAACGTTCAGTTTTTTGTCTGTTTGCCACCTTACGTGCATCTCACTAGCTGATAGGGGTGCTGTGAGGCTTACTGATCTAATTTTTGTTAAGTGCTTACTGATGCCATGCTATACTTATAACAACAGACACTAACACCAAGTCTGAGCTATAGCCATATTTTTACTTCCATACTTGAAGATATCTCTACCTTAAATTTTGAAGGCAATTACCCACTAAGTTATAATCATCAATTTAAAACTATATAAAACATTGAATATAAAGAAGAACAAAATGGCTCATAATAAATGACATATTTCTGACAAATTATTTACCTAGTTAGAATATAACTGACTGGTTCACTAATTTAATAAACCAGACCAAGTTCAACCCTCATGCAGTGCAATAGAAGACAAAGGCTTTACACCAAGGGTTAATTTGGCACTAACTATAACCATTTTTCTTACCTGTACAAGATATTTGTGGGCATGTTGATATGATGGTAAAGCCCCTTCTCCTATCAGCTCTGTATCAAATAGTTCTGTTATCAGGATGTTTGCACGACACTGCATATCTCCATCTAAAACAACAAATTTAACATAATGGCAGCCCGTATTATCTTAGAAAAAAGACAATTGCTTTTTTGTAACAAATGTTCTTCAAGATATCTTGCTCATAGCCATTCCACACTAGGTGTCTGTGCTTGCCATGTGCACCTGTGTTCGAAGTTTTTCCCTGGTAGCATCTGTAGGGGAGTGGCACCACCATGGCATGTGTGAAGGCTGCTATGTTCCCAACACCTTCTTACCAGAAGCTCTGACAGTGGGGAGGAGGGTGAGTTGTGCAATGGACCTGAGCAGCATATCTCAAAATAACACCAGTCACAAAAACGGTTACTGCCTTTTCTTCTTCAAGTGATTGCTATCCACATTAGGGGGCTCCAAGCAGTACCCACAGAGGCAGGAGTTCACGGCTGAATTGATTTCAGCAAAACCATGTCAAACCCAGGGCTGTCTCTAACCTGTGGAGTGAGTTAGTAGTGAGCCTGTCCTCAATCAGCACTTGCGCCAGGAAGGTCGCTACCACCAACTGTTTGAATGTGCCCAAAGGACCTGTAGCAGAGGAAACCTTACCAGGACACAGCAGAGCCTAACACATGAGATAATCTAGTTGGGCAGCTGTTGTGTGGACGTCAGCATCCCCTTTCTCGTCTGCACTTATCATTAAGGTGCCCCTTCAAGATATACCACAGACAACCAGTGGGAGGACATAGGGAGCCTGCATAATACACGAGGTTTGAAAGGCAGAGACCACGGCGTGCCCCATCCCTCGGGAAATGTCCCATTACAGACAACAAACTCTAGGTAAAATAACTTATAAAACTGGGTTGGAGATCGATCCACAAGAGCCACTAAACAGAGGAGAGAGAGCTTCCAGGAGTTGAAGCCAGCAATTCTGATGTACCGTCACTGGTGGGAAGAAGAAACGCTGCGTGCGTGCGTGCGTGCATGCGTGCGTTTTACCCCTTATTCCATGCCATTGCAGTGCCACTCCAAAGGTTGCCAGAACCACTTCCCTATAGATGCGCCTGGGGAGAAACTTCTGGTACCAATCAATGACACAAATATGCACACCTAATGTAAGCACTCAAAAGCTGAGTCTACACTATAGAGTTCTATCAACAGAGGCCTTCTGTGGACAAAACTTGGGAGTGTCTACACTGCAAATGCATTCTGTCGAGAATCTGTCGACAGAACACAGCAGTTTTCCTGGCGTGGTTCTGTCTTGACCATATGAGGCATAGAGCCTCTGTTGACAAAAAATTGTGAAGATGCTCCAGGGGGCTCTCTGTTGACAGAGAGTTCTTTCCAGTTCCCTGGGCTGCCCTGTTTGCAGTTTCTGGTTGGCTGTTCTGTTGACAGAGGGATGCGCACTCTGGCTGCTCTCTGTCAACAGAGGGTGTTGACGTGGGAGCCTGTATTGGTGTGGAGGTGTTCTGTAGACAGAGGTTCTGTTGGGAAATATCTGTCGACAGTGACTTCTGTCACCAGAACTCTGTAGTGTAGACACAGCTAAAGAGTATAAGTCATGCAAAAAGTCATTTCTACAATGATGTTCACATATAGACTGGGAAACTTGAACATTAAAGGCAGGGACTTTTGCTCAGGGGACATACAATTCAAATGTAAAGACGAAATGAATTTTTTTTAAAATTAAGCTAATAAAAAGTATAAACACTATTTTTGAAAAGTTAAAAAGAGCATCTATTGGCAGTTTTGAAATATTTTAGGTAACACTTCTTTTTATTGTTTGAGTTGTTCTTACCTGGTCCAACTGTGACTTCAGTTGAATGCTTGTTGATTACCTTGATCTTGTCACTAAAGCCATTTTTCTCCACTATTTTTACAGCAGCAACAGCCATAGGTGTGAAGACCTTGAAATTATATCATGGATACAACATATGGATAGGATTAATATTGAAATTACCACCATGACATGAACCTATGAACTAAATCTCATTAAAAAATTCTTTATTATAGGCATACCTTGTTCTGTGAACATTGTGCAAATGTTGTTTTCTAAGGGTAAAATTCACCACCACGCACACTGGTGGCATGAATCCTATGCATCATTTGCATTTTCAAAACAAGGCAGAAATGGGATACTAGCAGTGCCCATGCCTTCCACTGATTCTCTGTATAGAAGTAAATGTCACCCTGAATGACAAACCCACAGGACAAGTTATCTCCCACTGTGGCAGTCACCCTGACTTTTCTAAGCTTTCAAAAACTTTGAGCCAACTATCGAGACTAAAATAAACTTCAGATTAGAAACAAGAAGTTCTTCACGACACCTCTCAAAATCTAAACAAACTGAAATGGGAACCCAAAATAAGACTGACACTGACACAATGCTATCAATCTTGTTAAAATTTGCATCTACTAACAGTGTTAACAGTGGCAAAATACACTGCTTTCAATACCGACAGCTACCAAGGAAACTTTTTTCTATTCCTGCCAGAATGTAAGTGTGAATACAGGGACGAAAAAACTCAACAGCTGTTGCATGTTACTGGGCTAACAAATGAATGTGGTTAGTACAAAATGAAGAACAAAAACTATAAGACCAAAAATATGATACCATGACTAAACAACTAAGTAAAAGAGGCAATTGTAGGCAAAAAGATATCTTTTAAAAGTTGAAAGACATAGGATATTGAGGAAAACAGGAGCAGCTCTGGTAAGCCAATATGAAAGTATAATTAGATAGCCTAAAAAAGAATAACAACAACAAAAAAGCAAAAGACACAAAACCTAATAGCAGCATTCTTTTAGTGCATCAGGAAAAGAAAGCCTGCCATACAATCAGTGAGGCACTCAAGAAAGATAAGGCTGTTGTAGAGAAAGCAAAAGGATTCTCTGCATTGGTCTTCACTGCAGAGGATGTGAGGGAGTTCCCACACCTTAACCATTCTTTTTAGGTGACAAATCTGAAGAACTATCACAGACGGATAAGTGAATAGACAGTTTTGAACAAACTGATAAATTAAAGAGTAATAAATCACCAGGACCAAATGGTGTTCACCTGAGAGTTCTAAAGGAACTCAAACAGGAAATTGCAGAAATTCCAGCTGTAGGATGTAATCTGTTGCTTGAATCAGCTTTTATACGAGAAGAGTGGAAGATAATAAAGTGCCTTTTTTAAAAATTGGCATCATGTTGAAACTACAGTAGACCTCGAGTCATGCAAGGGATGCACTCCTGCGCACTCTCGTGTAACTCTAATTTTGTGCAAGTCGGCAAGGTGCCGGGAACCACGCTGCTGTCTGGTTCCTGGCTCCCCTGGGCATGCAGTAGCCGGGAAACCTGGCACCCAGAGTGGTGGGGAGAGGAGAACCAACCCAGTTCCCATCCTCTCTTGGAGCCAGGTGCAGTTTCTCCATGGCTTCCCCCAGCTAGGAGGAGCCAGGGAGAAGCTGCGCAGCCACAGCTGTCTGCCTGGCTTCCCCAAGGTGGAAGAAACCACGGAGAAGCCGCAGTGGTGAGGCTGTCTGTCCACCCAGTTCCCCACTTCTGGGAGAGCAATTTAAGTGCAAGTGGAAATCGTGCAAACTGGGGGTTTATGGTATAGTAAAGGGTAGAATTATCAAAAACACAGATGAACATAATTTGTTGGTGAAGAATCAACAGAGCTTTTGTTAAGGGAAATCACAGTTCTTCACTAACCTATTAGAACGCTCTTCGGCAGTTTAATAAATATGTGGATAAGGATGATACAGTGGATACAGTCCACTGGACTTTCAGAAAGGCTTTGATAAGGTGCCTCAATAAAGGCTCTTAAGCAAAGTAAGCAGTCTTGGGGTAAGAGAGAGAGCCATGAATCAGTAATTGGTTGTTAAAAGACAAAAAACAAAGGGTAAGAATGTTCAGTTTTCACACAGGAGACAGGAATCCAAAGACATGTACTGGGAACTGTGATATTCAACATTTATATTATATAAAAGGAAAGCCGTCTGTCTGTCCATCTGTCCCACAGTAGTCATGCTGTTGGAACTGGCAGTGGCTCAGCCTCCCTTGCACCAACGGGAGGCAGTAACAGCAGGAAGGTGGGGTGTGGCTAGGTGGGGTTGCAGCAGAGGGAAGATAGCCGAGGAAGAGCTGCCCTCCAGCTGGGAGAAGCACTGACCTGCAGCTCAGGTACTGCAGGGGACCCAGGGGCTGTGGCTGGATGCAAGGCCGGGCACCCAGAGCTGTGTGGAGTGTGGCTATAGGTTGCAAATGGGCATGAGGGAGAGCCAAAGTGCGTGAGGGCAGGGCCTGGCCGGCCCTGTAGTGTGGGCACTGGAGTGGGGGGCCAGGCTTATGGGGCAAGCTGAGGGAGTCTGTGGGGAGTGGGTCCATAGGTTGCAGAGCAGAATGACAGGCCCCAGAGAGAGGTGGGTGGGGCCTGTGTGAAGCCAGAGCTGTAAGGTGCCGAATGGAGTGGGAGGGAGGGAGACTGGCTGAGCAGGAGTACTGGGGAGTGAGGGAAAGAGGCCAGAGGGGCACCGGGCTTGAGGATGGGGGCTATGGAGAACGTGGTCAGTGGGCTGTGATGGAGTGGGGGGAGTGCATGTGTGAGTCAGGCTGGGTGTCTGAGGCAAGCAGCAGCTCCCAGTGGCTAAGGATGACCCTGGGGCTACAACTGGCAGGTAACACCTCTGCCTGAACAAAGAGCAGGGAGGAGGTGAGCTGGGTTTTGAATCGGGGGTGGCAGTTAGAGGCTAGAAAAAGGGAGAGCTGGAAGGCAGCCAGCCGGAGGAGGGGGAAGCTACACCCCAGAGGGCACCCCTCGGGGTCTTCTCCCCAGGACAGGTTGGAAGGACTGTCTCTGGCTGCTATGCTGTCGCTTCTGTGAGAAACTGGGCATCTGTTGCCTAATAAACCTTCTGTTGTACCTGCTGAGTGAGAGTCTCTCCTGCCAGCGGACGGGGTGCAGTGCAGGGGGACCCCTGAACCCCATCACATGGGCATAGAGCCGGATGGTGGGCACTGGGTTGAGCTGGAAGTTGTGCAGTTAAGGGGCACACATGGGGTCGGGGGGGGGGGTTGGATGCAATGGGGGACACATGGCTATCTATAGTAGGGCTGTTAGAGCTGCTACCAGTTACCTGTGGAGGGCCCGGTGTGCAGCACTCAATCAAAAAATCAGAATCTTAGGGCTTAGTCCAGCCCTCTGCCGAACTTGTCAGAAGACCTGTCACTACCCATTTTTTCCTTTCTTCAGAGAAGAATCAGGATCAACCCCAACTAAATCATCCCAGTAATGACAGTGTCCAGCTGGGACTTAAAAACTTCTAAGGATGGAGATTCCACCACCCCTCTTGGTAACACATTCCAGTGCTTCACCACCTTCCTGGTGAAATAGCTTTTCCTAAAATCCAACCTACTCCTCTCCCTCTGTAACTTCAGACCATTGCCATGTGTCACCACTGCGACCAGTCTCTGTCAATCCTCTTCAGAGCCCCCTTTCAGGAAGCTGAAGGCTGCTATCAAATCATCTTCTGCAAACTAAATAAGCCCAAATCCCTCAGCCTCACCTCATAGGTGATGTGCTGCAGCTCCTGAATCATTTTTTTGCCCTCCGCTGAACCCTCTCCAATGCATCCACATCCTTTCTTTACTGGGGAGCTCAGAACTGGATATTCCAGATGTTGCTTCACCAGTACAGGGTACAAGGAAATAATAACTTCTCTAGATCTTCTGAAAATGCTTCTCCTAATGCACCCAATATGCTGTTATCCTTTTCGGCTACAAGGGCACACCATTGACTCATATCCAGCGTCTCATCCAGTGTAACCACCAGGTCCTTTCCTGCTGCACTGCTCCTTAGCCAGTCGGTCCCCAGCCAGTAACATTGCTTGGGATTCTTCCATCCCAAGTGCAAGACACTGCATTTCTCCTTACTGAACATCATCCTTCAATTTGCCCCAATCCTCCAATTTGTCTAAGTCTCTCTGGACCCTATCCTTACCCTCCAGTGTAACTACCTGACCCCCTAGCCTAATGTCATCTGCAAATTTGCTGAGAGTGCAATCCATCCCCTCATCCAGGTCATTAATAAAGACGTTGAACTCTACCGGCCTTATAACCAGTCCTTGGGGCACTCCACTTGAAACCAACTGCTGTCCAGATATTGAGCCACTGACCACTACCTGCTGGGCCCATCCATCAAGTCAGCTTTCTATCCATTTTACAGTCCATGCATCCAGTTCATACTTCCTTTTTAAGTCCCAGCTTGACAAGGTCCTGACTGGGATGATTTAGATGGGGTTGAACCTGCTTTAAGCAGGGGGCTGGACTAGATGACTTCCTGGGGTCCCTTCCAGCCTTATGATTCTGTGATTCCTTAACTTATGGGCAAGAATGCTGTGGGACGCTATATCAAAAGCTTTGCTAAAGTCAAGGTATATCACAATCACTGACTTCCTCATGTCCACAAAGCCTCATCATAGAAGCTAATCAGATTGGCCAGGCAAGACTTGCCCTTGGTGAAACCATGCTGACTACTCTTGATCACTTTCCACTCTTCCAAGTGCTCCAAATTAGATTCCTTGAGAATCCCCTCCAAGATTTTTCCGGGGACTGAAGTAAAGCTGACTGGTCTATAGTTCCCTGGATTGTCCTTCTTTCCCTTTTTAAAGACGGGCACTACATTTACCTTTCTACAATCATCTGGGATCTCTCCTGATCTCCACAATTTTTCAAAGATAACAGCCAAAGGCTCTGCAGTGACATCTGCCAATTCCCTCAGTACCCTTGGATGCAATAAATTCAGACCCATGGATTTGTGTAACTCTAGCTTTTCTAAATAGCTCTTAACCTGTTCTTTCCCCACCTACGGCTGTCCACCTCCCTCCCGTACTGCATTGCCTAGCGACATAGTCAGGAAGCTGACCTTGTCCATGAAGACTGGGGCAAAAAAAAAAGCATTCAGCGCTTCACCTTTTCCCATATCGTCGGTCACTAGGTTAACTCCCTCATCCAGTAATGGTCCCACACTCTCCCTGATTACCCTCTTATTGTTAACATGCCTGTAGAAACCCTTCTTGTTACACTTCACATTCCTTACTAACTGCAATTCCCCTTGTGCTTTTCCTTTCCTAATTACCCCCCAGCATTCTCCAGCCATATATTTATACTCCTCCTTAGTAATTTATCTAAGTTTCCATTTCTTACATGCATCCTTTTTGAGTTTAAGATCACCAAGGATTTCCCTTGTAAGCCAAGCTGGTTGCCTACCATGTTTGCACTTCTTACTATGCATCAAGATAATTTCTTCCTGTGTCAGCAATAAGACCTCTTTAAAATACTGCCAGTTCTTCTGGACTCCTTGTCCCTTCATTTTAGTTTCCCAGGGGATCCTGCCCATCAGTTCTCTCAGGGAGCTGAAGTCTGCTCTTCCGAAACCAAGGGTCTGTATTTTACTGCTCACCTTTCCACCTTTTGTCAGAATCCTGAAATCTACCATCTCATGATCACTGAAGTCAAGTTGCCACCCACTTCTACTTCTCCTTCCCTGTTTGTGAGCAGCAGGTCAAGCTGTGCACAGTCCCTGGTCAGTTCCTTCAGTACTTGTACGAGATTATCTCCAACATTCTCCAAAAATTTCCTGGATTGTCTGTGTGCTGCTGTATTGGTCTCCCAACAAATGTTTGGGTGATTAAAGTCTCCCATGAGAACCAGAGCCTATGATCTGGAAGCTTCTCTCAGTTGTCTGAAGAAATCCTCATATACCTGATCTAGTAGCCAAAAGCAGACCCCAAACACATCATCATCTCTGTTTCTTCCACTTCAAAGCTTAACCCAAAGACACTCAACTGGCTTTTCTCCCTCTGTATACTGGAGCTCTCTCACACAGAGTGCAACTCCTTCTCCTTTTCTCCCCTGCCTGCCCTTCCTGAACAGTTTATACCCTTCCATGACAGTACTCCAGTTATGTGAGTCATCCCTCCAAGTCTCTGTTTTTGCAATCACCTCATACTTTGACTGTGCCAGGGCTTCTAATTCTTCCTGTTTGTTTCTCAGGCTTCTTGTATTTGCATATAAACACCTTATATAATAAGCTGATTGGATGACTTTCTCCTTTTGAACGGGTGGTTCTCCTTTGATGTACTTCTTCTTTCCCCACTTACCTCAGGGCTCGTGTCACCATCTCCTTACAAACCTAGTTGAAAGCCTTCCTCACTAGGTTTGCAAGCCTGCCTGCAAAAATGCTTTCCTTTCTTCATTTGGTGGATCCCATCTCTTCCAAGCAATCCTTGCTCTCTGAACAGAATCCCATGGTCAAAGAAACCAAAGCCCTCTTTCTGACACCACCTGCGAAACCGCACATTTACTTCCATGATTCAACCACCTCTGCTTGGACCCCTTCCTTTGACCAGGAGGATAGAGGAAAACAACACTTGTGCTCCATATTCCTTGATCTTCCTTCCCAGAGTTACATAACCCGCAGTGATCTGCTCAAGATCGTTCTTTGATGTATCATTGGTTCCTATATAGAAAAGTAGGAAGGGGTAATAATCCACAGGTTTGATGATTTCTGGAAGTCCCTTTGTTACATCCTGGATTCTAGCTCCTGGTAAGCAGCAAGCTTTCCGAGATTCCAGGTCTGGACAGCAGATGGATGACTCCTACCCTCTTAGGAGGGAATCCCTGACCATCACCACCTGTCTTCTTCTCTTGGGGGTTGTGGTCAATAGAACCGCCACCCCTAGGACTATGCAGCACATGCCTTCCAGTCAGTGGGGTCTTCTTCTGATCCCTTCTCTGAGAGGTCTGTGCCACAGCATTCTCCACCATATCACCTGTACAGAGAGCTTGAAAGTGGTTGCTTACCTTTACAGGAATTGGAGATACTTGAATTGGCTTTCTTCTCCTGGAGGTTACATGCTTCCAGTTTTCGGTTTGCACTGCCCTCACTGGTTGCTCAGCCTGCTGTGCCTGCAATACTAAATGATGCCTTCTATCGAGGAAGTCTTCACCTTCTCTGATGGACCAGAGGGTTGATATTTACACCTCAAGTCCTCTAAACTTTTGTTCCAAGATGGCGACCAGATTGCACTTGGTACATATGAATCCGTTCTGTGTTGCAGGAGGAAAACCAATACAGCACATATGGTGCAGGTCAGACCAGCAGACTTGTCAGTAGACCTGTCACTATCCATTTTTTCCTTTCTTCAGAGAATTCCCTCAGAAGATATTAGAGATGCTTTGAAGGGCAGAAGAGAAACAAAACTATAAAAAAAGAAACCAAATAATAATATGCAGCTCCCCGCAAGGCGAACTCTGAGGCAAACTCCCGTTAGCAGCCCCATTTCCAGCTCCCACCTGGTCACGCTCTAGCTGATCACTCACCTCAGAAAGGCTGTTCCCCGCTTTGCCCAAGGCTCCTCACTGGGTGGGTTGGCTGCCCAGGCACCATGTCTTATCTGGGTGAAGCCTCCACACGGGCATCAGTCACCCCCCATTTCCTACTGCCACACACACACCTACTGCTCCCTCTAGCATGGATGGCAGCCAGCCAGGCGTGCTCAGGGCAGCTGGCTAGGTGAGGGCTTCCTGTCTCTCCGACTCATACCAGACCCCCAGAGGCTCACACTGCTTGCTGCAGCTGATGCAAGAGAGATTTCAACCCATCGGCCTAGAATTTGATTGAAAAACCAACAGGATATATGTGGCTTACATACTAGAAACAACCAATTTTACCTATACAAGTGAGTACTTAGCTGTAGTGGCCACAAAGGGGTGGGCTCTGCTAGTAGTCATAAATTATCTGAAAAAACAAACTGTGGGAGAGCAAAACTTGTGGAAGGTAAAACTTTATTCAAGATAGTTCAGTCCAAAGCTGACTTGAGAAGAGTCACAAAGGGATCTCACAAAACTGGGAACTGGGAAACAAAGTGGCAGATGAAATTTCATCCTGATAAATGCAAAGTAATGCACACTGGTAAACTTGGTCCAAACTACATATATATATATAGATATAGATATATATAGATATATATAGATATATATACACACACACACACACACAAAATGGTGTGTGGCGGAGGGAAGTGTTGTTACGAATAGTTCTCTGAAAATGCTAGGAACCATTAGAAAAGGGATAGATAAGAAAGAAAAAATCTCAATGTCACGATAGAAATCCATGGTATGCCCACACGCTGACTACTGCTGCAGTTCTGGTTTCATCATCTCAAAAATATTTATTAGAATTGGTAAAGGTACAGAAAAGGGCATCAAAAATGTTTAAGGTACAGAATGGCTTCCATATGATGAGAAACTACAAAGAATGGGATTTTAAGCTTAGAAAAAAGATGCCTAAGCGAAAATATGATAGTGGTCTACTAAATCATGAATGATGTGGAGACAGACAATAATAAAGTGTTTTTCATTGGTTCACAAAACTAGGGAGACACTCAAGAAAAATATTAGACAGCAGGTTTAAAATAAGCATAAGTATGTACTTTTTTCATACACCATAGAGTCATCATGCAAGACTCACTGCCAACTGTTGTGATGGTCAAACACTTAACTGTGTTCAAAAAAGAATTAGATAAGTTCATAGAGGATAGGTCCATCTATGGCTCATGATCAGAACACAACCATAAAGATCAGGTGTCCCTAAACTTCTCACTACCTGCAACTGGGCTGGATGACTGGGGATGGATCATTTGATAATTGTTCTGTTCTGTTCATCCCCTGTGCAGCACTGCTGGAAGACTGGATACTGGACTAGATGGACCACTGGTCATTGATCAGCATGGCCATTCTTATGTTCTCTGCAGTCATGAACGGATGGGAAAGTGCTATATGCAGCAGTCCCTCTATGAAGACATGGTCCACCTAATGAAAAAGCTTGAAAAGTCCTGGTCCAAGCAATAATGAAAATAAAAAACGGCCACAACAGGGTTTGAGAGTATTAGTATTTTCCTGAACAACATTAATTAACTCCTCCAAGCCACATACCAATAACAAAGAAGACAGAAAATATACCACCCTAATTTTGAACAATACTAGGTTTAGGAAAACTGTCCAAGTTGAGAAAATTAAAATTAATTTCTATACATGCCCATAAGGGCTCTGTTCATAAAGTCCATCTCCTTCACCCACACCCCTCTAACTTATGTTATAAAAACAACTTTCAGTCCAACAACTCAGAATGGCTAAGGCACCCACACCACTCATTATGTGGAAGGAACAATTGCACTCAGGCCCTAAGAGCCATATTATGCACATGCTCCCACCTGTATGCTAGAAGCTGTGCCACCTCCATGTCCTGAGCAGCAGTTATATGTAACGCCAATGAGCAACTGCTCACCTCAATGGCATAACAGAAGTCTGCTCCCGCTGTAACTGCCATCATGGATAGGAGTCCTGTGCCAGTCCCAATATCGAGGACAATTGCTTTCTCACCCCTCTCTTTCACCCTGCTCACTGCAGCATGGATGCCCTGGTAATACTTCTCATTCTGTAAGAGAGACACACACCAAGATCAGCTACCCCCAACGAAATTCTCATATACAGTCAACCCTTGAGCAGAGCTCCTGCAGTCTCAGGCCTTCAGAGGTTGAAGTCTAGGAGAAAGGACACACTGTAGGGGAAAAGCACCTTTACTTGCAAACTACTTCAGAAGTTTGTTTGACTGTCTGTCATCCGGCACCTAACTAAGTAAATGAGCAATATGTTTATATTCATGAAAATGGAATCTCAACCAACTTGGGCTGAAAATCCTAAAGAACATTTTGTTGGTAAGAAACTTCTTTGGACAGGAAGTTAATCTGCTAAGTTTCGTCTCTAAGACAACTGTGGGAGATGCTGAGAGGAGGGGAACAATGTATTTTTTCCACAATTAAAGGAATTACTTTCTATACTTACTCGGTCTTTGTCATGCAGCATGTCTGCGTAGCATGATCTGAAAATAAACAGAACGTACAGATCAAAACACTGCATATGAACCATAATATAAATTTGTTAGAGATATTAGAAAAATCACTATTAAACTACAAAGCAATCGTGCTAATGAATGTGTAAATTACTGTGAGTGGCTGGTGTATTCCCTTAAGAGGCTCTGTGGTTCCCCACTCTCAGCTCCAAGGATTCATGTCACTTTATAGTTCTGGGCAGAGCCGTTCCAAGAGGGTTACAGGTGCTCCATACCCTAACTCCCCTCCCTACACCACCACCCCTGTGCTCCACCCTCTAAGGAGACTGACAAGCATTTCCTCCCATCCCACCTTGCAATCTCCTGATGATAGTCATAGTTCTCATCTTCCTCTAACCATTCCACTGAACCTGTGGTTGGATTGGCTCTTCCACAGAAGATCTTCATAATGGAGCTCAGTTCGTATTTTTTGTGTGCTGGGAAGACAATTTTGAGGAGCTGGTTTCAATTCAAACACTTGTAAATTTTGTCCTGTTATCAGTAACCCGTTTAAACAAAAATACATGTTAGGTTATGACATATACTAACTCTTCTTCCTCTCTGGTTTCAGAAGCAACTGATGAAGGAGGCCCCAACGGGGGCGGGGGGGGGTGGGCAGCACTGGCCACCTCCTCTCACTCTTTCCCTACTCTTGCCTCACCCCAACCCATCCCCACCCAACTTCTTCCGCCAGCTGAGGTGGCCTCGGGTCTAGTGGGGCCAGCGCTGGCAACAGGAACATACACATACCCACCCACCCCGAACTTACCAGATGTGGCAGGAAAGGTGCAGCAAGGCAGCTCCAGTTCACGCTGCTCTCTGACCGTGCTACTCCAGGGAGAGTCAGGACCATCCCCACACTTTCTGGCAGGAAGCAAAGAGGCATGGCCAGAGACCAGCACAAGCTGGAGCTGCCTTGCTGCACCTTTCCCGATGCTGCCATTGAGTGCAGGAATACAGACTCCTACTGCTAGTGTGTCTCTTCAGCCCTGCTAGTCCCGCTGCCAGCTGCTGGCCAACCATTCCCACCTTGGGGGGCACACAGCCCCATGCTTTTGAGGACCCCAAAGTGGCTGCCCCAGCCATGATATGGATGGGAGAGGGGAGGATTATCTGGGGCAGGGCACAGATGTGGCTGTGGGCAATGCAACAGCAGGGGTTCACCCTCTCCCCTTCAAGGGTGGCACTAGTGGCAGCCTGTTCTGCCACACTTTCCTGGCCCACTAAGCAGCCATGGAGAGGCGGGGCTCAGTGGAACAGGAGGGCACAGCACAGTGGAGCACACTGCCATTCACACTGCCCACGTGGTGAGTGGCGGGAGAGGTGAGAAGAGGTGACCCTGTTACTGCTACCATGTCCTGCTCCAGGTAATCCCCAGCCTCACTGGTCAGGGAAGGGGTAAAAGAGCAGAGAGGAGGAGGGATGGGGCCTGTGGCACCAGGTTGCCCATGGCGCTGCCCCCCCACACCGTGGGAAGGCCCTGCATTTATGATTACTCACTATGATACACTTTTTCTATGAATGGTACCATGACAATCCATAGAAAAAATATGTAAGTACATTTTCTAAAAAATAAAATTTAGGACCACAGTAAACCCTCGATACAATGGACTAATAGGGGGAAGACTGTCCACTATTACCGAAAGTCCATTATATATGAGAGCTTACCTGCCCAACCACACCTCCCAGGCTCCCCCAGACCCAATCCCAGGCTCCCCAAAGGCCCTCCCCTCAAACCAACCCCTGCCACTCACCAGAGGAGCTGCTAGACCCTGTTGTGTCGCTGGAGGTGCCCAGCAGTGCAGCTGGAGGCGCCCCGCCACGCGGCTGGAGCTGCTTCGCCACACGCTGCTGGAGGCACCTGACCACACAGCTGCAGCTGCCTCGTGGCCAGATGCGCCTGGCTCTGGGGCCACAGACACGCTGCCACCTGGCCGCAGCTGTTTTGCCTCACTCAGCTGGAGGGGTGTAGCCAGACAAAGTCTCCCCCTTACAAGCCAGCTTGCTCGCTGCCCCCCCCACTGAGGAGCACACAAGGCACAGAAACGGCTGCTGACAGCACAGTCTTTGATGCCCTCATTGAGGCCCAGATGTGCTAGCTTATCGTGACCCTGAGAAGCAGAAAGTACAGATAGAAGGCTAACAGGCCTAACTGTCAACGAGAGGGGGGGGACCCTCAAGAAATCACCCCAGCTGGCATTGATCGATATGATGCACACACACACAACCATCCCAGAAGAGCAAGTGTCCTGCCCACACAAAAAGAATGTCCTGTACTCTCAAATTGCTTATCTCCTGTCTTACAAGTGCAAATTAAGTAAGAAATGCCCTTGTAACAAACTGGCGTCCCAAAGACAGACCAGTATGATCTGGCACCATAGATAAGAAAGAGAATACGTAACCCAGAGGAGTATAAAAGATGGGTCCAGCAGCACTCTAACTCTGAATGCATTCCACCAACTACCTGCTGGTTGGGTCAGGTGATTGCCTCCCGAGGTCCACAACTGGGGACGCCCAACCTCGTATTCGTCTTTCCGTGGAATTGAGTGACCAATCCGGCTTGGCTACGCTGCTATCGAGAGACGCAGAGAGGGTAAGATACACCCATGCTAGGTCTCCGACTTTTTTTGTGCACAGCTGAAGAATTAGAGCTCTGTAACTAGATGTCGTTGTGTCAAGATATCATTGTGTTAGATGGTAACAGATATCTTTGTATTGGATTGTAACTTGTTAACACCTGTACTTTGCTAGCATATAAGAAGTAAACAATAGCCTTTTGTAAGCGCATGTTTATAACTGTAGCTTAATAAACTTGTAACTAGTTAAGCTCTGAGCCTGACTGCTCTTAACCCTTTTGTCACTGCAACACAGCCGGCACAGCAAAAAGAACTTTAACCGTTTGGTTACTACAGCCTGGCCGTGGGCGAGAGTGCTAGGAGCTGCCTGCTCTAACAGTAAAAAACTGGGTTGCTTAGGACCCAGGGGAGTACCTTTACCCGGCCACCGGCTAACAAGGGGCCACTGCATGGCCTGGAAGAGCTATCGCCGGAGCCCCCACGTATGCATGGCTGCTCCGACAGAGGAGGTGGCAGCTCCTCCAGGCTACACCAGTAATAAATCCTTTAATTATTTTTGCGGGGAGGGCCATGATTTACAGACCCAGAGGACTTCAGGAACAACAGGAGGGCATCCGTTGTTCCCAAAGTCCGCTAAATCAGGGTCCGTAAAATCAAGGGTTTACAGCAATAAAAAACATCTCTAACCTCTATGAAATATATCCATCATGCAAGTCTCCTCTCTGTTACTATCCACCATATTTCTTTACCTAATTCAAAGATATCTTCAGAGCACAAGTTTCTCTTGTTTTCTTCTGTTGTTTTAAAAGATGGAGCTCAGCAAATTATCTATCTAAAACCTACACAACACGTATATGGAGAAGCAATTAGTAATTTGACACGAGTTAAAGTGCTACATACTCTGCAAACAGGTTAATCCTGACAGAGATTAAAGAAAAATGCAAGGACACATATGCACATAGAACCATTTAACCTGTAGGAGACTCTTCCAAGGACTATGTCTACACTTACAAAAAAACTTTGAAATGGCCATGTTAATGGCCAAATCGAAGAATACTAGTGAGGTGCTGAAATGAATATTTGCTCATTTGCTCACCCATGGCTTGTCTACACTGGGTCCTTTTGAAAAGGACCCTGCAAACATCGAAATCCCCTTATTCCTGGAATATCCAGGGGAGCAAAACGCGGCACTTTCGAAGTGCCATGGCTGCTGGCATGCTAATGAGGCGCTGAATATTCATTTCAGCGCCTCATTAGTATTCTTCAAATTGGCCATTAGCATGGCCATTTTGAAGTTTTTCGTAAGTGTAGACAGGGCCAAGATGTGGCATTTATTTTGTTCTGTACAAACTCTTATACTCTGGTAACCACTGAAGACTGAGAAGCATTAAGCAATGCAACTACGCTTCTCTCTGGTGTGTGCTGTCTGTGAGAAAAGAAGAGCAACGCGCAAGCTCAGCAATTGAGAGAATACACTGAAAGTCAGTACTACTTTTAAAAACAAGAAAAAGTCCTGTGGTACCTTAGAAACTAACAGATATTTTGGAGCACCAGCTTTCGCGGGCAGAGACCCACTTCGTCAGATGCATCTTTGCCCCCGAAAACTGATGCTCCAAAACGTCCGTTAGTCTCTAAGGTGCCACAGGACTTCTTGTTGGTTTTGAAGATACGGACTGACACGCCTCCCCCGTTGATACCAGTACTATTTTGGCTACTGCTCCATGAGAACACACAAGCGGTCGGTGTCTTCAGACGGTGTCAGGGCTCCGCTACGCCATTGGCAAGTCCGGGTTTAGACAGACAACACGTTGGACGCGAGGCACTAACGGCAGCCCCCGAACGCGCCCCCCTGCCTCTGGGGACCACCAATCCGGCTTCGTGTTTAACAGCCCGCGGCCCCTCTGCACGTCGCACGAGAGCTGCAGCCGCGACGAGCTGACACGCAGAACCCCCGTGACAGGCAAAGCAGCCCCCGAACGCCAGGGGCCGGGCCGGGCCGATGCCGGGCGGCGGGTCGAGCCCTACCACCCCCCCGCCCGCAGCCCGCCACGGACGCGCGAGGCCGGCGACGCAGGAGGTGCGGAGGGACGCACCCGCGAGGCCGGGCCGGTGACCGAGGGCGGGAGCCGTGGGGGCCGGGCACGCTCTGTGGGCGGTACAGCGACTGCGGCCCGGCCATCCGCGCCGAGCCCCAGCTGCATGAGGTGGGCGGCCGTTCCTTACCTCCCAGTCAGATTCGGCACACCAAGGCCACCATCTTCCCAGGCTGCATTGCGCCCCCTCCGCCCGGCCGGGCGCGGAAAGGAGGCGGGTCCCGAGACGGACTCTGCCCAATAGGGGACGGGTATGCAAAGTTAAAAGCTCCGCCTCCGGGGCCGGTACTGTCTCTGTCTCCCAGCATGCTGTGCGGCTGGCATGGAGAGCGCCGCGGTGCTGCGGGTGAAGCGGAAGCGTGGCGGCTCGGAGCCGGCCGAGGCGCTGGTGATCGCCTGCAAGCGGCTATGCACCGAGCAGGGCCCCGCGCCCGCTCGCGACTCGCTGGAGAGGAGCCTGTTCAAGCTGGTGGGCACGGCGTCCTCGCAGGTACCGCGGGGCCCTGTCCTGCCTCGCTGCACCGTGAGGTTGTGGCAGCCCGTCCTGCCTCTGCCTCCTCTTTCCTATCACCCGCTGCTCGCAGCCCCGCTCGTGCTGTGCGGGGGCGCGCCGCGCCCGCCCCTTCTAGCTTTTGTCTCTGCCCCGGGCGGGCGGGGGTCCGGACTGGCCAGTAACTCCCCTGCCAGCCCCAGCCCCAGCCATCCGCGCCAGTTCTGCGGGAGCCCTCCCTGTCGCCTGCGCATCCGGACTGAGCCAACGTGCCTAACCCCAGAAACCAACTTGGCCCGTCGGCGGTTCTGTGATGTTCATCATTAAACGCCTTCCGCGTCGCCCGTGCTTGTTCCTGTTCAGCAGCAGCGGGGGGAAGGGGCCCTCTGGGGTTTGAGCACTGGCCTGGTAAACCCGGGCTTGTGAGCTCGATCCTCGAGGAGGCCGCTTAGTGGTCGGGGGCAAATGAAGTAACAAAAATATCTGTCTGGGATGGTGGTTGGTCGCGCCAATAGGGCAGGGGGCTGGACTCAATGACCTGCTGAGGTCTCGTCCAGCTCTGTGACAGGTGTGTGTATCTCGCGAATCTGCCTCCTCCCACTTCCCCTTTTGCTCTTCCCATAAAGTGCCTCTGGGAGATGCTGTGTCTCAGTCATTTATTGGTCTGCCTTGTTTGGCACCTGAAAACCAAGGCCAGCTGAGTTAGGTAGCTGACCTCAAAAAGTTAACTATATGTTGGTTTTGGTCGTCTGCCTGTCTCAGAGCTCCCCTTGCCACCATTTCACTTATTTTTCTCTGTAATCCTGTTTTTCATTTTTTTTGCCATCTGTTACCTTTAAATCCTGCACAAAAGCAGCAAAATTTCCTGACCAGTGCCCTCAACTGAGGGAAGTGATGATGATCCAGTGTAAAAGGCTAAAATATTTGGGGATTTTTTTTTTTTAGAGGGAATGACCCAGTGAGTAATGATGGAGAAGTTATATTTCCACTACTTTGGCTCCTTGCCTGTTGACTTCCACCAAAATTAGTTCTCTGGTACTTTTTGATAGCTATGGGCAGCCGTTGTCTGAACAAGTCAGACAGCATGGACTCCAATGCCAGGCATATGTAGATGAGACACAGTGCAGTGTGTGACCATGCCAATACTACCCAAATCTGTTCTTGAGCAGAAAAACTGGCTGAATGAGCAAGACAGAAGCGATCCTCTCAGAGAGAGGAGAGCACTTTGAAGTCTCTCAGCCTTGGTGTGGTCTCATTTGACAGTCAATACCTGCAATTAGTCAGTTGAGCGCCTAGGTTCTGGAGGCTCTGTAATTCCTTGAGGAAATGGTCATGTAACAGTACCTAGGAGTAACATGTTCTATGATCATTTGTGGGGAGGTGACTATCTCATCCTGTGCACGATAGTCTGAGTTATACCTTCATCACCTTTCAACTGGACTACAGCAATGTGGCGTACTTTAGTGCTTAGGATGCTCCACCTAGTACAGCATGGCTTTAGTAGGTCACTGTAACATGGGGTACTGCAGAGATATTGGACTTCTCTGCTTTCTATGCTGGCTTCACATAGAACATCAAATTAAGTTCAAGATCCAAGCCCTTATTTTTAATGTATTTCATGGTGCAGACCCAGGATACCTATAAGACTTCCTGAAGCTCTGGGATGAAGATTGTGTTTGACAATTTCACTCCTTTGGCACAATGGAACTCCCTTAAGTGAGGGTACAGCTCATCTATGAAGGAGACAGAACTTTCTTGGATTAGCCTTAGACTGTGGAATGTACCCTCCTCCCCCAAATACAAGGACCATCACAAACTTCACAACCTTCTACATCACGCACATTTCTTTGACCTTGTCTTTTCTACCAAATAGTCATAACTTTGTACAGTAATCCCTCAAAATGTGATTTCAAGTTGCGCTTAACTCTCATTAACACAAGTTAAGCGCAACTCAGAATCTCCCTCCCTCCCAGGCTAACCCGCCCACTGCCAGGCTTAACCCTCCCCAACTGCCCCCTCCCCACCCCCCGACCCCAGGACTTACCTTTCAAAAGGAGCTGCAAGATGTGTATTCTGCTGGGGAGAAAAGCTGCCCCCCGCCCGACTTATGAGAAATTAAGTTATGTGAGGATGCGTGGCAATGAACCTCTTGCATAACTCAAGAGACCAAAGAACCTGCAGTACCATAACAAACTCTCCATAGCGCGCACTTCTCCTGGAGAACAAATGCACAACAGATACTGGTCATGTTGGTTATTGTTGATTGAAAGAGTGTAGCTCCTATGATATGTAGTACAAAAACCTACCTAGAATAGGGATGTTAAAATTGGACTAGTAAGTCTCACTCTAAACCAATGAAGCTCAGTGGTTATTGTTAACTGGTGGGGGCTGGAGCAGCCATCCGCCTGCTGTGGGCAGTGGGTTGTTCCAGCTGTTCAGGGTCCCCAGTGGCTCCATCTGTGGCAGCCCTAGGGGTTTGAGCACAGTTGGAGCAGCAGTGTTTCCTGTAAGCTGAGCGCTTGTGTGGCTGCCAAGCTCGTTAGCAGAGCCCTCACATTGGGCAGTATATGTTTCTGTTGGCATTGACATCCACACATGCCTTGAGGTACATAACTTATTTGGCCCATGGAGGGGGAGAAATTTAGAGGGAACACTGAAGAACAGCTCTTGTCTGCAGTGGGGTACTGCTCCAACCCAGCTGGGTTGGAGTGCCCTACCTCCTCTATTTAATCATTTAAACCTAACATTTAGCCGTGTACATGGGATTCTACATCCCTAATATAGAATAGAAATGGAATAGACTTGCAGATGAACCAAGTAAACAACTAGTAGTATCTTGTGGGCTGCTTTTGGTGCTTGTGTGTTTTTTGTGGGTGGGTGGGTTTCTTTGTTTTCGTCTTTCAGCTTATTTCAATCTTGGCAGTTACTTGTAACAAAGAGCACAAAGCTCTTAGACTCAGGAATAACAGCCCCTCTCTGAGATTTGACTTTCCCCCCGCTTTCTCTGTCTAGAATGAGCCTATTCAAAAGTACATACAGGAAGCTGTTACTCGGGATAAAGCAGCACAGATTCTGCGACCATCTTTAGGAAGCACTCAGAGAATCATTCAGGATGTTCGTTCCACCAAGCAGGTGAAGAGACAGGAAAATCGGTACCGTATAATAACGAGCCATCGGCCAAACTGTGCTGAAAGAGAAACAATTGCATTTGACCCTGACAGCAAGGAGGCAAATGAGGGTGACAAACTTGAAGCAAAAAAAGAGAGTTTACAACAAGGAAGCACTGCTACTTACAGTAGCTCAAGTTGTTTCAAGGAATTCCAATTGTTTGATATATTACGAGAGGAGGAAGTAGGGAGAGACACAGAGGTCACAGCAGCAAATGCACAGGTTGGTATTGAGACTTGGCTTCTTGGTAGTGTACAAGTTTAAAGTACATTTTGGTGTGTTTAAAATAAAAGTTCCTCTTGTAATTCAAAAATCAATAGCAATTATACTGGTTAGACAACACAAGGGCATTAACTAAACACTTGTTAGCTGAGGGATTGAACCTGGCCTAAGGAAAATAGGAACTTTCTCCCCCTATCTTTTTTTATAAAGTCCTAGTGAGATGTGCCATTTCCTGAAACAAACTTGTTTGGTAGAAATTCACATTCCCTCCTTTAACACTTCTCTGTGTATTATGTAGGGGTTTAATTTCTCAGGTAAGTTTCTGACTAATCAGCGTGTATATGTAACTCAAAGCTTCACCCTCTTTTCCTTTGATAGAAAGGAGGAGCTGTCTGTCCATGTCCCTAACCCTTCAAAAACCCATCACTTGGAAACAAGCCTCTGCATCTTTGACTGAGCCTCTTCCTTTTGAGTAACTTTAAAACCAGAATAGGCTGTAGACTTTTAATGGTGCATTGCATGGGTTTAAGTTGGGGGCTATAGGTGATGTCAAGTGGTGTTCTGTTGTTGATCTTCTTGGGCCTATCTTGAAGCAGCTGGTTCTGGGTATTCATCTGGCCCTGTCAATTTGTTTTTACTTCTCCCGGTGGGTAATTCAGTTTTATAAATGCTTGATAGATGTCTTGTAGTTTTTGGTCTCTGTCAGTAAGATCAGAGCAGATGAATTTGTATCTAAGGGCTTGACTGTAAACAACGGATTGTGTTGTGTGAGGTGGATGGAAGCTGGAGGCATGTAGGCAAGTGTAGCAGTCAGTAGGTTTCTGGTAAAGAGTGGTGTCAGTGTGGCCATCAGTGATTTGTACTGTGGTATCCAGGAAATGTATTTCGTGTGTGGAATAGTCAAGGCTGAGATTGATGGTAGGATGCAGGTTGTTAAAATCTCTGTGGAATTCTCCCATAGTCTATTTACTGTGGGTCCAAATGATAAAGATGTCATCAATGTAGCATAAGCAGAGGAGGGGTAAGGGACAAGAGCTAAGGAATTGTTCTAAATCAGCCATAAAAATGTTTTCTAGGGTGAGGTGTTCCAAATGGATATATGAACTGAACAAAATGGGTGTTCTTTATTTATCACTCAATATTTGACCTTTTAACATAAGCTGAGTCTCAAATTCCATGGTGGGGGAAAAAATGGTGGCAAAATCAATATCCATTAACTACACAGATGATGTTTGGGTAATGGAAAGACTCTACAGTGAGGGTGGGGAGCTCTCCACCATAAAATCACAGTGCATTTTATTTGGAGCATTAGCAATTTAAAAAATTTAATACAGGTTGAAAATCCCTTGGCCAGCAGCCTCAGAACTGGACTGGTGCCATAGGAGAGTATTTGCTGGACCACAGGAGGTCAATATTGTCCTGCATATTACCAACATTTCCACTGCTTACTGAGCTCTTGGGAGACAGTTAGGAGTAAATTAGAACTAAATAACAGCACAGAACATTAAGAGCAAGGACTGGTGACTGTAAACAAACTTTATGGAACCACGGGAAACTTGGCCACACACAGGTGGTTGTCTAGCTAACTGAAATCATGGTGGTTTATGGATGGTGCTGGATGAGAGTGATGGGCAAGAGAGGTTCAATCTGTGATTGAAAGTTATTTAAAACTTACATGATTTCACTTTGTCCTATTTAGGGAATTACAGATAAATGTCTTATTTGTAGCTCTGTTAGAACTTTGACTTCAGTGAAATATTGATGCTGATATTTTTATAACAGAAAGTGGAGGATCCAGATGTGATTCTTTGCAATGCAGTTGAAATGATCCGTGAGCGTTTAACTGTATCTGAGAATAATAAAGGAGCAGAACACAGTTTGAAAGAAGATGAGTATGTTTATGATATTTACTACATGGAAACGTTTACTTCTGGGTGGATCCAGGACATTCTTTCTGTGCAGCCTTACACACAGGAATACGAACTGGTAAGGACAAGGAAATCAAAAACCAGACTTCATGTAATAATGGAAGAAGCTAATGGAGAGGGAAATGCTTAATTACATTGTTCTAGTCTGAAAAGCATGGCCATGCAAAAATGACATTTTGTTGCTTAGTGACTTTTTGGTGTGTACAGTGAACTCTTTCATATCTGGCATTCTATTATCTGGAACTCTCAAATAACTGGCATTTTAACTATATGTGAATTTTAGTTAGTTTTCTGTAAGCACAGTATAGTGGAAGTAAATATAAATAAGTACAGGAAATACAGTACAAGTTTAAAGTGTACAGAACTACTGGTGGGAAATAAAGTTCTCTGCCTACATTTTTTTTGTTAATAGCTCATTTTTTTTTTCTTTAGTGTTATGCATTGCTAGGTATACCTCTCTATTATTCAGACTATTTGAATATTTGGCAGCCTCCCGGTCTGGAGGCTGCTGGATAAGAAAGTTAACTGTAATGTGCTTTTTCTAACTAGCAGTCCTGTAAACTCAAACTGGTTCTTTCCATATGGGCAGAAAAGTATGCCCTACATAACAAAGCTATGTAACTCCTGTTTGTCTTCATTGGGTTTGCATATGTATAGCTGATTTGGTTACTAAGTTCCAAGACACAAGGAGGAAAAGAATCTGGATCATTCATAGTGCAGTTGTATGTTTCTCCAGTACTAAAGCAAACTTGCATCTCATTGGTGGGCAGCTGTGACTGCACAAAGGGGACTAAATAAAGGTTGCATGGCAGAAATAAGGCTATTTCCTAATTTGAGTACTTGTCATAAACTTGCCAACATTCTTGCCCATAAGTTAAGGAGGTATGGATTGAATACATGGCCTAGAGGATGGATAGAAAGCTGGCTTGATGGTCAGGCCCAACGGGTAGTGGTCAATGGCTCAATATCTGGATGGCAGTCAGTTTCAAGTGGAGTGCCACCCAAGTCTTGGTTCTGGAGCTGGTGGTGTTCAACATCTTTATTGACCCAGATGAGGGTCTGGATTGCATCCTCAGCAAGTTTGCAGATGACATCAAGCAAGGGGGAGAGGTAGATACATTGTAGGGTAGAGATAAGATACAGTGTGACCAGGATAAATTGGAGAATTGGGGCAAAAGAAATCTCGTGCGGTTCAACAAGGAGCAGTGTAGAGCTGCACTTGAGAAGGAAGAATCCCAAGCATTGTTATAGGCTGGGGACTGACTGGCTAAGCTGCAGTACAGCCAAAAGAGACCTAGGGATGAATGGCTGGATATGAATAAATAGTGTGCCCTTGTAGCCAAGAAGGGCAATGGCATATGCATTAGGAGGAGCGTTTCAAGCAGACCTAGAGAGGTGGCTGTTCCCCTCTACTCAGCACTGGTGAGGCTACATCTGGAGTATTGTGTCCAGTTTTGGGCCCCCCAGTATAGAAAGGATGTGGATGTGCTGGAGCAGGTTCAGCTGAGGGCAACAAAAATGCTTAAGGGGCTGGAGCACATGATCCGTGAATAGAGACAGAGGGATTTGGGCTTATTTAGTCTGCAGAAGAGATGGAGGGGTGATTTGATAGCAGCCTTCAACTTCCTGAAGGGGAGCTCTAAAGAGGCTGGAGAGAAATTGTTCTCGGTGGTGACAGATGGTAGAACAAGGGGTAATGGTCTGAAGTTACAGAAGGAGAGGTGTAGGTTAGATATTAGGAAAAAATACTTCGCCAGATGGAAAGCACTGGAATGCGTTGCTGAGAGAGGCAGGGGAATGTCCATCCCTAGAGTTTGAGTCCTGGCTTGACGGTCATGGCTGGGATGATTTAGCTGAGGTTGATCCTACTTGGGGCAGGGGGCTGGACTAGATGACCTCTTGAGGTCCCTTCCAGCTCTGTAATTCTGTCATTCTATCTATTAAGGCTTCAGTTAGGGGTATTGAACACTTTAACTTACAAGCCTCTCTCTAAGCTGATGAGTTAAGTGATAGGGGCCAGAGTAGACCCTGTCTGCATCAGCCTGCAGGGGATGAGGGTAGTGGCAGCTGGGAAGGACGGAGGGGGCAGACAGGTGCTGTACCATGTGGGCTGGAGTGTCCTCCCTAGCCATCCCCTTCTGCACCCATTCTATCATTTAACTGGCTAAATACTAGGTTTAACCAGTTAACTAATTAAATAGGACTTTATATCCCTAGTTTCATGGGATCTCTGAGCCCCTGTGGAAGTCTCGATTCATTCATAATCTATGAAACTGAAACAACACTGTCTGTTCAGCTCATTTAGGTTTAAAGAGAGCACGTGTGCTTGTTGTGCTGCTGCTTTATTTTTCAACAGTAAGAGCTGACAGGAGACATTTTCTTTCCTTACATATCCTCTGACCTGTTGTTTCCCTGGATAAAGCAGTGTTTAACTTTGGCAAGTTTCATTAAAATAGCTAACTTTCCTCAAAACTACTATTCGTTCAACCACTTAAATAGCACTGGAGTGAGCGAGGATGCAAAATAAGTAATGGTGCAGCCACATCAACAATGTTCTGTTAAGTGGTTTTATATCCTCAACATGGTACTAAATGCCATACACTAATTGTTTTCCGTATTTACCCATGTAGTTTGCCCATTGCAGCTACAATGTCATTTTAACTCTTGAGGGTATCACTGCAACTAATATACAACAGTGATACTCTTCTTCCTTATCTTACACTGTTCTCTAATGCAGAGAAACTGATTTCTGACTGTCATTTCTGAACAGTCCTCTTCCTATTGACCTGCAGGTCGATGATGATCATGTTTCTGAAGAAATAGATGATGATGAAGATGATGAGAACAGTGAGAATAACTGGCGCAACGACTATCCTGATGAAGATGAATTCCTTCCAGAGGAAGATGAAAACAGTGACAGAGAAGGAACAGACAGAGGTATTTGTTATATGTTCAGATGGTGTGCAATCACAGAAGTCTCCTTGGAGTTGTTCCCTAGTGTGCTGATCATGCCTGCCTTGCTCTCTGGAGCTCCCCACCACCCTGTCCTGGGCAGCCCCTCTGGCCTCCCCAAGACAATGCACAAAGTCTGAGTTACTGCCCTCTGCAAAGGATTGCAGACTCCAAACCACTTCACCTGTGGGAGAACTCAGTTCTAAGGGATCAGCACCCTATGTAGGACCAAAAGCCCCAAACAAATCCACCTGACCCTTTGTAAAAGTGTTACCTTAAGAAGTCTTATAAGGTAAACCCCCTTTGTGGAAAGATGCACAGTGCTCGCTTCCCCCAGGTAACAGTCACTTATACTGGGCCTGATAATTACAAGTGCTTATAAAGTACAAAATTTAGGATTTAAGTGGTTGAAAGTAAAAACAGTAGATCAGTGAGTTACCTCCATTTTCTGTTCAGTTTAAATTTTAGTAATTCTAACTCGCTACAACTTAGCGCTTTCAAATTCTTAGCCTAAACAGCTGTTCCTGTTAAGTATAAGCTTCAGCTCAGTCGTCCTCAAAGTTTTTTGTATCCTCCTTAGGGTGCACCAAGCAGTTTCAAAAGCCAGCTGAAAACAAGAGCTTATTATGTAGAATCCTAGGGCTGGAAGAGCACTCTGGAGGGAGAGTCCAGCCCTCTGCCCAAAGCAGGACTTAACCCTGCCTGAATCATCCCAGACAAGGCTTTGTCCACCTGGGACTTCAAAAACCCTTAAGGATGGAGATGGATATCTTCCAGTAGGGTAGGCCCCCAGCTTCATTCTTTTCTGAGGAGACCACTTGGAAACCAAGAGCAGTAGTCTGATAACTGACCTTGCTGAAGGCATGCATTCACACAGATGCTCTCTAGGGGACAGAAATCAGAATTGTTGCCTTAAAGTAATGTATTCACAAAACAGAAGATGTGGGGGGAGGGAGGGAAATACCAGGACAGTAACTAAACATACTTAGTTGCTAGATGTAATTAAAGCAACTAAAGATTATTAATATTAGAGCACAGAGAATTACTTCCCTGGGATTCAGCTTAGAAATTAGAATACAGGGGGAAGAAAATAATCGAGCCTGAAAAGTACTTCACCAGTTCCAAAATAACCAGGGACTGGTCATATCTAAACATTTTCTTTCTACTTACATATCTGTGCTGATTATGAGACAGCCAAGAGATTTACTGCATTCATTCAAGCTGTTTAGGATTAATTGTCTGTTTCCTCTGATTTAAGCCACACACAGACGGCTCAGATTGCAATTGTTCTCAGTTCTAAAGTATTTCTCTGGGCTTACCTTGTGACTCTGCACAGAGTTCTTTGTTAATCCTTTACAGGCATTCATTTGTGACACCAGTAATAGCCCTCATTACCACATTTAGAACTACTGAAAGATTCAAATTTCATATGTGATGATACTTTGCTGAATCTGTATATCCTAGTTGGGCAATATTAAAATTGATGAGCCTTATTAGGTATTTTGCATAAAGCATCATTGTTATACATATTCATATTCACTAGCCAACTTTATAAGGTATGGTGGTGGGGACCATCACACATACTACCAGCCTTGCTGCTAGTTAGGGGGTGAGGATTACATCTTCTGGTGGGGAAACTCTCTTGCTAGCTGTCACATGCCAAGAGATCACAATTTAAGGAGCAAGCTAAGGTGAGCTCATTGGTGAATGGGGATGTATTTGGGAAATGGGAAGATTCATTAAGATGGAGACACTGAAGATGGTCTTGAATGATCTCTTCCATAACCATCACTGGGGTCTAGAAATCTAACTGTTCCTCACTTTCACTCATGTTAAAACACTGAACAAATGTTGATAAACTGTGTACACATACATAGAAATTACAGTAGAATGTAAAACTTCTCAATTCCTATAAGTCTTTCAGGCTACGTCTACACGTGCACCCAACTTCGAAATAGCTTATTTCGATGTTGCGACATCGAAATAGGCTATTTCGATGAATAACGTCTACACGTCCTCCAGGGCTGGCAACGTCGATGTTCAACTTCGACGTTGCTCAGCCCAACATCGAAATAGGCACAGCGAGGGAACGTCTACACGGCAAAGTAGCACACATCGAAATAAGGGAGCCAGGCACAGCTGCAGACAGGGTCACGGGGCGGACTCAACAGCAAGCCGCTCCCTTAAAGGGCCCCTCCCAGACACACTTTCATTAAACAATGCAAGATACACAGAGCCAACAACTAGTTGCAGACCCTGTATATGCAGCACGGACCCCCAGCTGCAGCAGCAGCAGCCAGAAGCCCTGGGCTAAGGGCTGCTGCCCACGGTGACCACAGAGCCCCGCAAGGGCTGGAGAGAGAGTATCTCTCAACCCCCCAGCTGATGGCCGCCATGGAGGACCCTGCTATTTCGATGTTGCGGGACGCGGATCGTCTACACGTCCCTACTTCGATGTTGAACGTCGAAGTAGGGCGCTATTCCCATCCGCTCATGGGGTTAGCGACTTCGATGTCTCACCGCCTAACGTCGATGTCAACTTCGAAATAGCGCCCAACACGTGTAGACGTGACGGGCGCTATTTCGAAGTTACTGCCGCTACTTCGAAGTAGCGTGCACGTGTAGACGCAGCCTCAGTGTTGCAAAGGCCCATTACAACTCAAGGGAGGGAGCCTTCTGTAGAGTCTGTAAACCCTTTATCTGCCCACCCCACAAAAAATCTTAAGGAACAAAGGTGAAATATTTCTACCTAGCCCCTCCTGTGTCATATGAAGTATCCTGTAATAATGAATTCTCATTTGATGGTTGTCTTAAATTGAAGAATTCCTCTGTAATGATTGACTAAGGAATTTATTCTTTTGTAGAAATCTCTATCGAGTGTTGCAGTCTGAAGCTTTTGTGGTTTGGAGACTGGTTCAGTTCCTGACTCTCTTGCCACTGGTCCTGAGCAAATCTATGCTTACCTATTGAAACTGAGACTTCTTAGCTACATTAAAACCATCAATTAAAAGTTAGTGTACAGTTAGCATTGCTGCCCTGAAAGAAGAACTCCTGGGCAGAACTTATAAAGAGTAATTCTTTCGCAGTGGTCATGTGGGGAGCTCTTGCATAACCATAAAGTATTTAATAGTTTTGGAACCATAACTGATATTTAACATGCAGTTTGAAGCATTTTAATGTTTTTTCTCTAGAATTGGAGGATGGGAGCTTCAGCGACGAAGATGACAGAGGTATCAGAAGGAGAACATGGGACAAATATCATTGTGATATTCTGCAGGAATTTGGATATGATGGGGTCCAGGACTTGGACTCTGATTAATACTAAACAGCCTGCAGCATACTATTGACTTCCTGCAGAAATTCAGAAAATTACTGTTGCTTCTGGTTGTTCTTTAATATTTTTATATACAGACGAGACCTTGAAGAATGGAAGAGTATTTCCTTCTGGTAAAACCAATACCCTTCTGTATAAAGCTTCCTTTTGAACTTTGGAATTGTCTTCATCACTGTCTGAGATCAGATGATGCTATATTTATTATATACATTAAGCCTGAAGTAGCCACTTCCTAACCTGAGCCATGGCAAAAGCTGCAAAAACTGAACTTTCTGGCATAAAGCTCACTAAAAACTTTGTGCTTTAAAATACAGGAAGTATCTGCAGTTTCAAGTTTGCACCTGAAGCAGTGTGAATGTGTCTGGCACAAGATGACTCTTTCAGTCAGTAGGAAGTTTGTGACAGATGCCATGAGGTATTCTAAATTTAGAAAATATGAGATGGAGAAGCAAACTTGGTTTGAAGAGCTGCGTTTTCTGTATAAATAGACTTGTTCTAGGATGTATTTCTTTTTGTATAAAAAAAACAGAAGTATTTATAAACTTGAATATGTAAATTCCCTGAACGTAACCATTTCTTTAAAAACAGATTGGATTCTACTCCTTCACTGAGCATAAAGCTCCAGAATGCTGACATACAGGCCTTCAGCAGTGAATAGCTCTAACGGGAACATCAACTTCTCTATAAAGCTATGTAATCGCTTTTTGAATGAAAATCTCAGATTTTTTTTTTTAGGCCTCAGCTGCTCTCGTTTTCTGTACAAACTTCTGGTCTCCTGTCTTAAAGGGTAGGCTGGTGCACTATAGGCTTTTTTGCAAAGAAGAAAGTGATTGGGGAAACCCATCTCCTGAATGCGAAGGTGTGATAGGACATCAGCTTTTTCAACTCTTATAAGCATGGGTCTTAGTTTGGTTTTAAGTTTGCCTTTTAAAGGTGTTTTTTTATATTATACTTAAGTCTGTCTTAATAGCTCAGGTAGCTGTGGTTAACTTCCTTGGTAGCTAGTCCACATCAACTTCTTCATTGGTTTTGCAGATAGACTACTGCAGCTACCCCTCTGAGACTTACACCAAATAGTATCAGCTATGATTTTTTGGGAAAGTTAGCTTGAGGATTAGATGTAGAGTTTCTCTCTTAGGTTATGAAAGTGAGGAAATCCTACTCTGTGAGGAATATGTATCAGAAGTAGCTGTGTTAGTCTGTATTTTCAAAAACAAGAAGTTCTGTGGCACCTTTATAGACTAACAGATATTTTGGAGCCTGAGGAGCCAGGAGCCTGAGAAAGATGCATCTGATGAAGCGGGTCTTTGGCCATGAAAGCTTATGCTCCAAAATGTTAGTCTATAAGGTGCTACAGGACTTCTTGTTGAGTTTGAGGAATGTGGATGTCAGCATGACTTTTGGCCATTACTTGGGGGGGGTGGGGGGGAAACCATGGGCACTGTCTACATGAAAAAGTTTTGTCACCAAAGCCACCATCGATACACAAGTAGCCTGTTAAATCAGCAAAATATATTCAGCCTTGCTCCCTCAACAGCTCACCTCCACCTTTTTCAGCTCCCTTGTTAATAGCATGAGCAAGGCAGAGCCTGTGTTCCACAGTTCCTGGTGCTGCCATCGTTTAGCAAGTTTTAGAAACATGGAATAGAGTACAGTGCATCTTGGCACACTGCAGAACCTCATTGGCCACTGCTCTTCATTTTTGCCTTCCTTTCATATCATTTTCCCTAATGCCATTCTTTGCTGTGCATTCCAGCATTTGCAGGGAGAAAGCATAGATTCTGCCCTTTTCTTAGATGCTCTGTTCAGTGTTGTGAAGACAACATGCTGCAGCAGAGTTACTGTTTCAGTTACTGACAGAGGAAGAGGACTTGCAGATGGCTAACATTCTGCATGAGATAGACAGGAGTAACTTGTCAGTGCAGCTGAGGGACAGTTCTGTTTTGGGTCAGAGAGATGAGTGCTGACAGGTGGGATTGCATTATCATGGAGGTGTGGGCCAAAGGGCACTGGCTGCAGAATTTTAAGATGCATAAAGCAACCTTCTTGGAGCTCTGTGCTCAGCTGGTCCCCAAACTGTGGCATGAGGACACTGAAATATGAGCTGCCCCCTCTATACACAAGTGTATGACAATTGCTGTCTGGCAGCTTGATCAGTTGCAAACCTATTTGGATTAAGGAAGCCTATCAGTAGGACTGCATGACTCCAAGGCTACGTCTAGATTGCCAAGAACTGTTGGCAGAAGATAAGTGAATTGTGACATGTTTGCATATCTCCTTGCCAACAGTTGGCCTATCCACACTGCACCAAATGCTGGGAAAACCCCCTCTGTTGAGACACCCTCCTTCCCTGTGGAAGGATGTATACAGGGATGTCAACTGAGTGCTCCTGACTGCAGCTCTTTTGGAAAAAATCTGCACTCTGGAAATGTGCTCTATTGAAGAAGCCTGCTGTCTAGACATAGCCCAAGTGTACACAGCAATAAATCACAAGCTGTGATGTAAATGTGCATGGCATACAGGATGGCTTTGCAGAGATGGGCTAGCCTAACTTCAGGGGGCAATAGATGGCGCACATTCCAATTTTAGCAACAGACCTTGCAACCAAGTACATCAACAGGAAGAGATGCTCTGGTGCTGCAGGTGCTTCTGAATCACTTTGGGCCTGGGGTCAGCAAACAAAAGAGCGAGAAGAGTTTGTTTTTTTTTTTTAATTTGGTAAACTCAATAATTCAATGCAATACATGCAAATACAAGATGGTCCTCAAATAACATCAAACCATGCTTTTTGTAACCCCTATTTTAAGAGTGCGCACACATCCCATAATGCACTGTGCATATTAAAGGGGGAGTTACCCAACACTGAGATGACATATCATTTGGTATTTAGATGAGAGTTCATTGTTCAGCTTTTAGACATTCACCAAAATACTGAAACTAATCAGGGGAGTTCTTAAGAAAAAATTTTTGCAGTTACAGTGTTGGGAGCTCCAAAGATGACCTTAAAGAGCCACACGTAGACTGGACCACAGGTTGCAGACCCCTGCCATAGGCATTTCAAAGACATCAGTGCAGGGTGATCTGGCAAGGGGCATGATGTATGCATCTTCTGGAAGACTGGTTGTACAGAAAACTACAGACAGGGACTTTTCAGACTAGTGACGCATCCCTACAGTAATTCTGGGAGACCCACTTTACCCCTTCCAGCCCTGGCTCCTGAGCTCTTTCATAGGGCACCTGGACAGCAATAAGGAACATTTTAACAAATGGCTGTGCCAGTGCCACAGGATAGTGCTTTTGGCAGATTGCAGGTAAGGGGGGTCTTGTAACATAATTAATCCAGTAAATATCCTGACCCCATCATAATATGTACACATATGCAAGTGGAAAGGAAATATTTAGTTAGACATGATCAGATTATTTTTATTATGGTTTGGGGTGGAATGTCTTAGGTTAGTTGACGTATACTCCTCTTTAACTACTAAACTGAATCAAAGGAAAATGATCTCTGTGCTCTAACCTTGATTTTTTTCATTGTTTGTAACACCTAGCAACCCAATATGCTGTATCACTGTCTTGGTATATTTTCATCTTTTGTTAAATTACTATTTTAAGGTTGTGATTTGATTCCTGTGTCCTAAAGAAAGGTCTGTGTATATTTGTTCTTAGACCAAAAGGTCAGCTATCAGATTGCAGTTTAACTTCTCTGCTTTGTTTTGAAGTTCTCTCCTAAGGGAGGAGTAAAAACTTGAGGTAATTCGACAGGGAGACATCCTGAGTGTGTCATCCTAGGTTTTAAAAGGGGGTTTTCTTACTGAGGTGGTTGCAGCCACTGGCCCTGTTCAGGAAATTTAAACAGAGCCTACCTGTAGAGGCAAGATATTTTTAAGGTCTTTGTAGGCACACACCTGCTGCACCCAGAGTGTCAGAGTGGGGGAATCAGCTCTGACATTGTTTGTTTGCTCATATCTATTAGAGTTAGGCGATTACGAAGCTAAACAGAGGAGGAGGGGGTCAGAGTCAACACATGGCTGACTCAAGGACAGCAGCCCCAAAGGCTGCATCCCATTTGGATTGCTGCAGAATAGCACAGCGAGACATGAAGATATGGCCAGAGAACCATGTAGCAGCACGATAGATTTCCTGGAGAGGCACATGCACCAGGAAGGTAGTTGAAGAGGCATGAGCTCATGTAGAGTGCCCTGTGGCAGGTGATGAGAAAAGTTTGGTGAGGTTTTAGCACAGCCATATGCAGGATGTGATCCAGAAGAGATGCACTGCAAAGAAATCAGGAATCCCTTCATGTATTCAGCAATGGCCACAAAGAGCTGCAAGATCCTTGTGAAAGGGCTTGGTTCAGTTGATAAGAAGGCAAGTGCCAGTCACATTGAGAGAGTGCAGCTGCTGCTCCTGCTGGGAGCTATGAGGTTTAGGATAGAAAACAAGCAGGAAAATATCCTGGTTAGTGTGGAACCCCGAGACCACTGTTGTCAGGAAAGCCGGATGAGGGTGGAGTTGGACCATGTCCATGTGAAACATGGTGTATGGCGACTCTGAGATGAGGGCCCAGAGCTGGGACATCCTTCTGGCAGAGGTGATAGTCACCAGGAAAGCCACTTTCCAGGAAAGGTAGAGGAGAGATCAAGTGGCCAGAGGTTCAAAGGCGAAACCCATAAGCACTTGGATCACCAGATAGAGGTCCCAAGCCGGGACTAGCTGATGAATGAGCACGTGAAGTCAGTCTGTGCCCTTGAAGAAACACCCCACGATAGGGTATGCAAAACCAGAGTGCCTACCCTCCCTGGGGCAGAAGGCTGAGATGGGCGCCTGGTAAACCTTTATGGATGAGGAAGCAAAGCCTTGCTGCTTCAGGGAAAATTAGGTAGTCTAGCATCTGTGGGACAAAGGTAAACACAGATATTAGGGTGCGCTGACTGCTCCAACAGGAAAAGCATGTCCATTTGGCCAAGCAAGCTCATTGCATAGAGGGCTTATGGTAACTTAGGAGAACCTGCTGCAGTGGCCCCAAGCAAACCTGCTGAGCTGTGTTCAACCACAAACTGCCATGCCATGAGGGGAAAGAACCCAAGATCGAGGTCGCAAAGGCGGCCAGGTTTTTCGTGATGAGGTCCAGAAATGGGAAATCAAATGGGCGGAAGCATGGAGAGCTCCATCAGAGTGGGGTACCAGTGCTGGTGTGCCCATGCTGGAGCTATAAGGATTATGCACACCCTATTCCTGGGAACCTTGAGGAACATCTCGTGCAAGAGGAGAAATGGAGGGAACGCATAGAACCATTGATGAAGGTGGACAGCCTTTGGTGGGGAAAGAACAGGTTAGGAGCTATCTAAAAAGGCTAAATGTACATAAATTGATGGGCCTGGACCTAATTCATCCTAGGGTTCTGAGGGAGTTGGCGTATGTTGTTGACGAGCCTTGGCCATTATCTTTGAAAAGTCGTGGAGATTGGAAGAGATCCCAGATGACTGGAAAGAGGCAAATGTAGTGCCCGTCTTTAAAAAAGGGAAGAAGGATCATCCAGGGAACTATAGGCTGGTCAGTCTTACATCAGTCCCTGGAAAAATCATGGAGGGGCTCCTCGAGGAAGTCATTTTGAGGCACTTGGAGGAGGGGAGAGTGATCAGGAATAGTCAGCATGGATTCATGAAGGGCAAGTCATGCCTCACCAATCGGCTTAGTTTCTACAATGAGATAACTGGCTCTGTGGAAAGGGGAAAAAAAGCAATGGATGTGATTTATCTGGACTTTAGCAAAGCTTTTGATACGGTCTCCCACAATATTCTTGTCGGCAAGTTAAAGGAATGTGGATTGGATAAATGGATGGTAAGATGGATAGAAAGCTGGATAGAAGGTTGGGCCCAGTGGGTAGTGATCAACGGCTTGATGTCGGGATGGCGGTTGGTTTCTAGTGGAGTGCCCCAAGGTTCGGTTCTGGGTCCTGTTCTGTTCAACATATTTATCAATGACCTGGATGAGGGGTTGGATTGCACCCTGAACAAATTTGCAGATGACACTAAGCTAGGGGGAGAGGTAGATATGCTGGAGGGTAGGGACAGGGTCCAGACTGACTTAGCCAAATTGGAAGACTGAGCTGCAAGAAATCTGATGAGGTTCAATAAGGACAAGTGCAGAGTCCTGCACTTGGGCTGGAAGAATCCCAAGCATTGTTACAGGCTGGGGTCCGACTGGCTCGTTAGTAGCTTTGCAGAAAAGGATCTGGGAGTTGCAGTGGACAAGAAGCTGGACGTGAGTCAACAGTGTGCCGTTGTAGCCAAGAAAGCTAATGGCATATTAGGTTGCATCAAGAGGAGCATTGCCAGTAGATCCAGAGAAGTGATTATTCCTCTTTTTTTGGCTTTGGTGAAGCCACATCTGGAGTACTGTGTCCAGTTCTGGGCCCCCATTTATAGGAAGGATGTGGATACACTGGAGAGGGTCCAGCGGAGGGTGACCAAAATAATTAGGGGGCTGGAGCATATGACTTATGAAGAAAGGTTGAGGGAATTGGGACTGTTTAGTCTGCAGAAGAGAAGACTGAGGGTGGACCTGATGATAGCCTTCAACTTACTGAAGGGAGGCAGCAAAGTGGCTGGAGAGAGGCTGTTCACAGATGGCAGAACACAGAACAATGGTCTCAAGTTGCGGTTGGAAAGGTCCAGGTTGAACATTAGGAAAAACCTTTTCACTAGGCGGGTGGTGAAGCATTGGAATGGTCTACCCAGGGAAGTAGAGGAGTCTCCATCCCTGGAGGTGTTTAAGTCTCGCCTCGACAAAGCCCTGGCGGGGCTGAGCTGATGGGTTTGGTCCTGCTTAGAGCAGGGGCTGGACTCGATGGCTTTTTTAGGTCTCTTCCAGCTCTCTTGTTCTACGATTCTATGATCCTGGTATCCACAGTAGGAGGAAAGTGTCTCCTGTGGAGCCCAGGCTGAGACCCTGGAAGGAACAAAATGCAGAACACTTGCAGTCGCTCCAAGACATGGAGAGATCCAGCCCCACTTTTGGAAAATGGAATAGAGGATGTCCACATGGATTGAGCACTCATGGGCCAGGAACCAGCGACTGAGATGGTCTGCCAGTTGGTTATGGACCCCAGGAGATAGGACACCTCCAGGTGAAGGGAGTGGGCTATGCAAAGCTCCCACCGCTGCAGAGCAAGGAGGAGCATCTTCCACTCCCCCCACCAGTTGATTTAATACAGGGCTGTAGTATTGTCAGTCAAGACCTCCACACCGGGGGTGCAGAGGTGAGGAAGAAATGCCAGACAAGCCACGTGAATGGCCTGAAGCTCACACATGTTGATGTGGAGAGAGCTTCTTCCTCTGTTCACAATGCCTGAGTTGTGAGACGTCCCAGATGGGCATCGTAGCCCACGGCAGACGTGTCCAAGACCAGGGACATGGTGGGTTAAGGAACATGAAAGAGAAAGCCCATGAGAACATTCTGCAGACAGCCACCAGCAGAGCGCGTTGGAGACATGATGAGGCAATGTGATGATCTTGTCTAAGCCAGCCCAGCCAGGCTAGTACACTGAGGTCAATCATGCCTGGAGAAGGTGAAGATGGAGCCTGGGGAACGGAACTATGTATCTGCACACTGCCATGTAACCCAGCAGCTGAAAACACGTGCAGGTCATGGTGATGGGAATTGCAGGATGCCAATGAATGTGCCACTGATACCAGGTCCTCTAGCTGTTGAGGTGGGATGCAGGGTGGTGCCTCAGTAGGAGTGGGAGGACGAGAGTCTGGAGGTGGGCAGCTAACAGTAGCCTTGGGTTTCTGAGGTAGCTATTTTATGTGACCCAGCAGAGGGCATTGCACCCTGCAAATTGTAGTACACTCTTATCATCCAGAAGGGCCACAGGATAGGAATCCACTGGAGAGCAGCCCAGTCCTGTTCCAGGTCATGAGGGTCCAACACCACAGAGCCATTGCATGAAGTAGGAGAAGCCAAATGGGAATGCCAAGGAGCCACTCCCAGAGAAGCCACCAGAGGAGCATGGCCAGCCTCTGACTTAGGGTGTGTGGTCTTGTGAGACTGACCAGGCGAGTGACAGCAGCAAGGAGAGCAGGACTGGTGCCAGGGCAAAAGCTGCAGAGAACCAGAAGTGTACTGAGGAGAGCAGTGTCATGCAGCAGAGTGGTACCATGAGACAGAAAGAGAAGTCAACCAGCACTGGGACAGGGACCAGCACCAGGAGCAAGAGCAGTGCCCAGCTTGATGTTGAGAACTATCACTGCAGAAAACAAGACCAGAATCGAGTGGGACCAGTGATGGGAACGATAGCAGCATTGAGAACGAGACCAGCACTGAGACAGAGACGTGCATTGAAAGTGAGATCTGCGTGGGGAGCAGGAACCACGAGGACGTCTTACACACCACTGAGGGCAGGTGCCGAGAGCCTGACCTGTAAGCATCTCGACGGAGGGAGCCAGGCCAGAGTGGGGAGTGGAATTGAGTCCCAGAGCGGGAACAAAGTTGGGGGGCATCCTGAGCTGCTGCAGGACAAGGCTGAGATGAACGAACTCTGGAGCCCTAAGACGTGTGTCAAGGAGACAGCACTGGGACTCAGTGCCATGCATTGGTGTGGGAGGCAAAGCATGCTGAAAAGCTAGAATTGGATGCACCCGCAGTGGAAGCACTGGATCATGAATGGGCCGGTGTCAAGCAGGATGGATAAGGAGGCCATGAGTGTGACCAGCACTGTGAGTAAGATCAGTGACGCCTCGGATGGATGTGCTGGGACACAGCAGGCCCAAGACTCTGGGCAGTTGGGTGATAGCACCTGAATAGGTGCAGTCATAAGTGCAGGCTTACCTGTGGATACTTGCCAATGGGAGGGGCCTCAGTATACACCAGGGAGCTCATCCTCTTTATGAGTCCCCGCACCACCCAGTACGCATCAAGCATTGACAAAGGACCAATCGGCACCAGATCATCTTTGAGTGAGTCCAAAAGGATAGAACTCAGCGTGGATGACACGGGGGCATCGGGATCTTGGGCCCCAGAAGTATCTGGTACCTTCTGCACCAATGAAACTGCTGAATAATCAGAGAGAGGTAGCTGTCGATGGTGCTGCTGTCGGTAGTGTTGGTGCCACGCCCAATATTTCAGGCAAGTTGAGCCCCTTCTTGGCATTGAACCCAGAGCCAAGGATAGCATGCTGCACACCAAAGACAGAGGTGCAGAGCTGTGCTGCAGAAGTTGAAGTGCTGACTCCATGAGGAGCTGCTGGAGCCAAAAGTCACATTCCTTACGAGTATAGGGCTTAAAACCCCAACTGCTATGGCTGCTATGACACTTACCCATTTGGTGAGTTTCACCCAAACAACAAAGTAGGAGTTGTGAAGGTTGCTCATTGGTTTAAGCCCTGAGACATTTCAATTCCCTTAACCCCCACAGGGGAAAAGGAAGGAGGAGAAAGACCTTCCCTACTCGACAGCTACCTAACACTAACTGAACCAAAAACAATGTTTATGCTAAACACAACTATTTACAACTTATTTGCACAGAGAGAGCTAAGGGAGTGTGACGTAACAATAAGTATGCAGCTGCACAATAAAAACAGCCTCACGGGTGGTAAGAAAGGAACTGAGAAGGTAACAGGTCAGTTGGGCCGTAGACAGGCTTTGCATAGGCGCCACTCCAGGGGGCTTCCCAGAGAACTGAACTAGTAGTTGCTAGGGAAAATGTTCCAATAGCTGTGCATGCACACACCTAAATCAGATATAATCAATCACTCAAAGAAGTGCCTGTGTGTCTGCATGCCTGAGACTGAAAGGTTAGCTATTAGACTGCAGCTTCATTTCTTCCTCTTTAAGAACAAAAAGAAGTCCTGTGGCACGTTATAGACTAACAGATATTTTGGAGCATAAGCTTTTGTGGGCAAATACCTGCTTTGTCAGATGCATTCCTCTTTAAGCTCTCTCCTAAGGGAGGGTTAAGATCTTGAGGTTACCACAGAGGGAGATATCTCAAGTGTGTCTTCTTGGGTCTTAAAGGGAGGTTCTCTCACTTGGGTGGTGGCAGCTACTTCCCAGGGTTAGGGAATTTGTGACCTTGGGAAGCTTTTAGGTAGAAGCCCATAGAAGCCAGGTATTTTTAAGGTCTTTTGTGGGCCCCCACCTTCTGCACTCAGAATGTCAGAGTGGGGATCAGCCTTGACAGAGATTAAAGAGGGAATTGAGGGCTCAGCTGTTCGATGCTAGTGGCTTTCATGCTGTTCCATATAATTGCAAAATGTCACAGAACAGAGTCCTATAATGGGGGAAGAAACACAACTGCAGCGCCATGGAATCTGTGATACAGAACAAGTATCTCACAGTTTCCAGAGCATCTCTCCATGGGATTCAACTGGCATCTTGGTGTGCACCAAACACTCTGCTTGGATATAGCCATTACCTACACAGAAATACGTGCAGCTCACAGAAACACGGCCAGCCTCATTTTTTTGCGCCACACCCACCCAAGCTGCGTCTCATTTCCTGCTCCCCATGGAGCAGCTGCTGCAACTGTCTGTGCGCCTCAGGAGTAGAGAGTAGTCCCTGACTGCCTTCTTCACCAGGTGACCCCACTGTGAGCCCCTTATCCTTGTTTAGCTCTACCTCTTCATCTATTGCTTCATCCTCTGGGATAGATCCTTTTTTTTTTTTAACTGACTCCATGCACTCCAAAGAATCCACAGGGCTGTTGGTGGTGGAGGTGGAGTCATCATCAACGATAACATCTGGGTTCTTATAAAACTGGCCGGTCCTGGGTGCTGCAGCAGAGGCACCGTTTTCCTTCCACCCCTCTTGGCAGGGGTACGCAACAATTTTTGATGGGGACCACTCCAAGAATTTAGCAGTGGTCATGAGCTGCACTCTTCTATTAATGGAGGACGTCTGGGGTGTGGGATGGAGGCTGGGTGCAGGACACAGTGTGGGTTCTGGGTGGGGGTCTGGATGCAGGAAAAGAGTCTGATGTGGGGAGGGGGGTGCAGAGTCACAGAGGGGTTGTCACCTGGGGCAGGGGTGGAGTGGTTGGGTTGTGACCCAGGGCAGGGAGTTGGGGTACAGGAGGGGTTGGGGTGTAAAGTGCAGGCTGTGACCAGTAGATGCTTGTGCAGCTCCTGGCCAGTAACCCAGTAGGACCCTTGGATATGCTCCCTGCCTGCCCCACCACAGTATGCTGCTCAGAGTGGCTGGTTGCTAGGGCCATGTGCATCTCTGTTCTACACATGCCCCTTGTGTGGGGGAAGGGGACCCTTTGCATGCTGCAAGTATTGCCTAGGCAGATCCCATTGGCCCATTTCTGCATAATGGGAGCTGTGAGATTGTCCTGGGGGCCAGGGCAGCATGTGGAAAAACGTCCTCTAAAGGGCATATGGGGCCATAGACACATATGGCCTTGAGCAGTGTCTGAGGATAGGGCAAGCAGGTAGACTGCCCAAGCCTCCCACTAAGCCACTTGACAAGGGCGGTCTGGATCTTGCCCACCGGCCATATTTTGCCTTCCCCGGCTTTACGTATGCTGATCTCAGCTTTTTTTTACCTTCCCGCTACATTGCAACCTGTCCCACGCACAGCCCTTTGCACGCAAGCTTCATGAAATTTTTCCACATATGACCTAATTCCTATTGGTTACTAACAGATGGGCCTGTATAGACTCCTCTCCCCATACATTGATCAGAGGCAAAATCTCCACAGTGCTCCATCCCAAAGAGTGTTTGGCAATATCCAGCCATGATCAGCTGGGAAGACGTCATCAGACTAATCGACACTGGGCCATCTGGCAAGAATGGACTTTGAAGCTCACAGGGCATTGCAAGGGGGCAGGGGCAGATTGCTGTGTACCTGGCTGCAGTGCAGCGGAGCTCTAAGTGCTGACTGGAGTGGCTGCTTGGCGCACTATGGGAAACTTTTTAGAGGGTGATAAATGCAAAAAAAGCCTCATAGTATCCAACTGCATATTTGGTTGACAGTAAAGGGACAGGAAAGAAAAGAGGCCCTTGTGCAGGTGAAAGTTTGTCATCACTGAAACTGGGCGTTGTCAAAAAATTTGTATTGTATTGTGTAAGCTACTGCAGTTGCATCACCAAAAGGCATTTTGGTCACCAAAACTTGCTAGTGTAGACATGCCCTAGGAAAAGGACTTATTGGCATTGTACATGAGGCTCCTGAAAATGCAACTGTGATCTAGGGTCAAATAAAACTGAAGTCTCAACACACATATTACAAAGCTGCCTCAAAAAAACCCTGCCTCCTAATTTTCCTTTCCTGCCTTTGAAAGCTACTTCCTAATGAACTACCCTTTCTCTCCTTAACCACCATCATCATCCTTCCTCTGACAATATATTAAAAGCTTTACACCCTTTTTCCACCCTTGCATTTAAGGGCAGGAGATCCTGTGCAGTGGTTAATAGAACACAAAGGGTATGTCTATACTTACGGGAAGATTGCTGCACCACAATCGATCTTCCAGAGTTCAATTTTGCCTTGTGTGTGTGAAGATGTGGCAAAATCAATCTCTCTGGGCTTGGCTGTCGACCCTGGTACTCTCACATTATTGTATGGAGTAAGCGATGGTGCAAACCAAAATGGCAGAAATTAGATTCTGATACATTGATTCTAGCTATGCTAATGGCGTAGTTAGAATTGTGTATCTGGGATCGACTTTGTCCCCTAGTGTAGACCAGGCCTTAGTGATTTGAAAATTAATGAAAATCATTGCATTTATCCCTGGCTCTCTGACTTATAGCAGTGGAACACTTAATTCACATCCCTGTGTACTTTATAGTGAAATTTATAAGAATGTATTTTTTCATTTAAAACTTCAGATCTATCTTAAGCCCCCAAAGAAACTATGCCCATAATTCTTAATTAAAATCACAGTCCATTGGAGAGATCTTGAGCTGCTTACTATAAACCTTCAAACAAATCTCAAATCTTAAATATATGACATTTGTTTTAAAAGTGCATTGGACTCTAATAAGCTACAGCAAGATTTAAGCATTAAATGCCATTTTCTTATGTGGGCTAATGAAACAATGAAAAGGTTTGAAGTTTAAATAATTCCTGGACTGGACTTTGCTTCAATTTACTAGGCATAAGATGGTAAATTAAACATATAGCTTTCTAAACTTAGCAGAAAATCTGCAAGTTGACATAAAAATAAAACCACAATTGAGACAAGGTAGAAGTTACAATACACTTACAGTAAGTGCATAAGAACTCAGTACCTCTGAGGTTTTAAAATACAAACAAACAAACAAAAAACCCTTTAATTTCAGTGTGCTAGAATTTGGTAAGATTTAAGATTGCAAAACAAGCTCATCCCACTGTGTGCCACAAAAGCCCAATTTCCACAGCTGTATTTCATCTTAATTTAGCTATAACTGCAACAAAATTGTGTTTGTAGCTCTTGAAGTGAAGTGTGTCTGTGCTCATGAAAGCTCATGCTCAAAACTTTTCTGTTAGTCTATAAGGTGCCACAGGACCCTTCGTGGCTGTTACAGATCCAGATTAACACAGCTACCCCTCCGATACTTTGTAGCTCTTGACTCTCTCAAGCACAGTATAATAAGCAGACATAGTCCATATTGCACCACCGGGCTATAGTCTGCTGTTATGCTAATCATCTGAACTTTTGAATCTCTAAAAATAAATGATACCCAAATGTTTCAACTTAAGTGTTGTATTTACAATAGTGTGTGATACTGGGTATGGAAAGTGACTAGGAGTAGATGCAGCCTGAAGGTATGATGAAAAGACTCCCCAATACCTTGAAGGTGATTTTATCTTTACCACAGTATTGTAATTATTTTTTAGCATTTATTACCATTGAGGTGAACTAACACCACATCAGATCAAGAATGTATTTCCCCTTCCCTCACATTTCTCACATTTGAATGCTATGTTTCCCTTCTGTGCCAGTCACTATTATACATCTAATTTTCAAAATGAAATGACAGCCATGTAAGTCTATAGCATGTAGAAGTATTGCTTCCAAGGAACAGTATTGAAAATAAGAAACTGAAAATTCCTATCTCTTTGCTGTAACAGTATTTGTAAACTTATTTATAAAATTATTAAATATGGAAGCTCTTAAGTTTTTGCCTCTTAAGTATTTTAGCTCTGGAGGTTCTATTTGAACCATTTAGAAACAAAATCAATCACCAGAGCTCAAAAGGTCTACATTAATATGTTGCATCCATACTTACATGTAACATTTTAGTCAATTTTCTTCTGTGTAAAAGGCAAATTTGGAGCGTGTAAAAGGTGCAAAACAAATCCCTGAAGACTAACATCCTCTCTGCAGACCAGACAACTTTTCACTGGAATGATCGTCTTTATATGCCAATTCAATCTGCATCTTTTCTGCTGCAACTAGCAATGATGAATGTTTATTATGGATCCTTGTCTACTTGGATAAGGGACAGATTCCCAAGCAAGTCACTTCCCATAGACCACTGAGCACCCATCAGTTATTAATGGCTTTTAGCACTTCTTATCTGGAGTAATTTTAAGTAAACTCCAGAATGAATCACAACTCCACTATCTGGTTCTCCAAAGTATGTTTTATTTGATCACTCATCTCTACTATTCTAGAATCTGTTCTCCCTGTTACTACTTAAGTTCCATTTTAAGAGATTTCCCACTTCCCTCAATCTATAATGAACAACCCAGACACTGTTTCCATGTCTAAAGTGACTAATGACTACCCATATAAATACATTAACAGTACTTCCAACTACATACTGTGGTAGATAGTATTATGCACCAAAGCATCCCTCTTCAGTAATAGCCAGTCTGTGCATTCCTGACTCCAATGGTTGCTCAGTTGTCCCATGTTCCTTGTTAATCCTCTTTTGTTCCTGTTAGTCACTTTTGCTTGGCTTTCTGCTGTTTTTGGAATTGCTTTGCATCTTTAGTTAGATTTTGCCTCTAATTGCTTATCTTCACTGTCCATCTCTGTCAAAACACTGTAACAAAGCAACTGTGTGGCTTGAGTTATAGCACCTGCATAAGAAATTGAAGATGAACCAGGTGAATATGTAAGTATCAAACTAACAGCAGCAAATTATTTAATGGAACTTAAAGCCAACTGGACTACATATAGATCAGTGAAAGTCTTCTAGTGTTTTCAGTTCTATTTTCTTTAAAAAATACCACAAACAAGATACATTTGCAACACAAAATAAACTTCCATGTTTAGTCTAGTCTGACTTAAAAAAAAACAAAAACAAAAAACAAAACAACAAAAAAAATCAGCAGTATGTTTAACAGCTGTCCTAATGATGGCATTGTTTTTCCCTCCCAAGTAACCTGTGAGATACATAATACACTGATTTTTGTTTTCCTCTGCTAACGTAGGCTGAAATAGCTTATAAAGCAAACAAAAGGTCTAAATAGAGAGCATGTAGAAGGGGGGGATTCTGTACATTTAAAAAATGTGTAAGGTTTTTTAATTGATCTCCAAACTGAATGACGAAGTCATGTAACTTATTTCATTTAATCGTGGGCTTAACTTATGAATACTCTTTGTGCAAACTTTACTGAATAGCAAAAACCAAAGCAGTAGGCTGCAAGGGAAAATAGGTATAGCAGACCCTTGATTTATGCGGGGGTTACGTTCCCATGCACCCTTGCATAACCCGAATTTTGCATAAATCAGGGGATGGCTTATTTCCTCGACAGAACTCATGTTCTGCAGCCAGAGCACCTGGAGCAACTTTTTGAACGTTAAGTCCTGGGGTTCTGGGGGGCATCTGAGGAAGGTTAAGCCTGACGGAAGGTTGGAGCCATGGGAGGGGGCTGGGGGGGTTAAGCCTGGGGTGGGTTAGGGCTGCAGGGGGGAGGCTCAACTGGAGCTGCCTGAGGAGGGTTTGAACCGGGGCCAGGAGTGCCCATGGCAGCCACTTCCCTGGGGCTCTGGGGCTGAGCGCGCCCATGGCTGCTGCTTCCCCAGGGCTTGGTGCAGCCAGGAGGAGCTGCCTCCCTGGTATGAGGTGAGCCAGAGCCATGTGTGGGTGGCGAGCAGGAATAGGGGGCACTGAGCCAGGGTCACGGGGAACAGGATTTTGAGTTGCGCTTAACTCGCATTAATGTGAGTTAGGCACAACCGAAATCATGCATTTCGAGGGTTACTGTTAACTATGATAATTCAACAAAAGTATATCAGCCAGCAAAGCTCCAGAGAAGATTTTTCTTTTCCAGTTTTAAATGGCATAGCTTCTTCAAAACATATAAATTCACATAAAATTGAAGCAACACAACATACTTGCTAGAGGCCAGAAAGATTTACTGATTTTAGAATTGCAGCCAACATTACTTTAGAATTTAGATATTTTCAATGTTGTGTTTGGTAAGATGCAAATATAATGAAACTGAGAGAAGCCATAAAATATCCATTAGAGGAAGTGTAAAACACAGAAATATAATGATTTTTTCCCCCCAATCACTGCCATTCAGCCTGTGTATGATTATTCACACTAAATTTGAAATTTTATTGTAAATTTCTCCATTCAAACCTAGCAAATAGTGAAATCTTCCAATCATACCTAACATATTGTTGATAAACGGTGGCCTTCTGGATATGGGCAAGTAGACTCCAATGAAGTAGACTGGAATTCCAGATAAAGCAATGCCAATCCCGATCAATGAATTAATGGTGTCACTATACAGAGGCACCACCACCAAAAATACTGAGCAGATACAAAAAACTATTGGGAAAAATAAGCTCAGCTGCAGAAAAGGAGAAAAAACATTTTTGAAATGCTTTCATAATGTCAACAGTTACATACATTTGGATGGGAATGTGATTTTCTGTATTTGTAATTTTTAATACATTATAGCATATTTTTAAATTAGTTCTTGATTCTCATACACGCAAGAGAACAGGGTGGACATCTATTTGGCTAGTTAGAAAGATGTTAAATGGATACAAGCATGGCACTCTATATAGTGCAACAGCAACTAAGATTCACATGTGATATAGTGTAAGATTATAACTACGCAATACTGAAAGCAGCTTTTTATGGTAGCTGAGTGGCTTGTAGACAAATCCACTGCATTGAGACATTTCGTTGTAGGAGTCAAGAATGGCATGGATAGCTTAATGAATTGCATCCAACTTTACCACAGAAAGGTGCTAAAAGAATTAAGAATTCAGACATACAACAGCTCCAAAAATTGCTTTGATTAATTTGCCCTCCCTAATTTCACACAACAGAGCTGGAATTTAGGAGCATGGGAAGAGAGACAGAGAGCCATAATCTATTGACCTATAATCCAAAAAAGCAAGAGCAGCTCCTCATTTCAACCATACGAGCCATTTCTCAGTAGTTGAGACACTCTGCTAGAACAGGAGTATTTTCTGAGTGCTTGAAAGCAATACAAGCCATTTAAAAAATGAAGACATTATCTGAGCTCAGAGTTTACAATCTAACACAAGAAAACACATTTCAGATATAATACTTCTTTAGGATGTACTGGGATACAAGAAAGATCTTTAAAAAAAACAAACTGTGCTTACATTCATTTATTAATTTTGTACCTTGAGAGGTCTGGCTCGATCTGGCTCCTTCCAGCGGAGGTATAATTGCCCAGCTACTGATAGTCCAACGAAAAACCAATAACTGAAACTGAAGTAGTTGATAAGCTGGAAGACATCTTCTACAGTCAGATAAATGAGGGTCATAGTGCACTGTTGGGAAAGAATATGGGTATCGTGAACAACTATAAATGAACTGTGAAGAACAACAAACAGGAGAAGCTAACAAAGGGAGTTTGACTGGGAGTTCACCTTGGAGGAACCCTACAGAGATTATGGCCACTCCCCTCCCCCCTGCCCTTGAGGACACAATAAATACTATATCTGAGAAGTCTCTCAGAATAAAAACATTATGGACAGTGAGAACTCAGCTGTCAGGATGCCATATAGGTCTTCCTCCCAGAGGATCATAGAAAGTCTCGTCTAAGTGCAAGCTGGTTTCCATATTGGAAGAGAAGTTGAAAGGACTAGAGACCCAAGTATCAACTCTGTGTTTCATCAGAGAAAATTAATAGTTCTTACATGTAAATCAGCATTTGAAATTGAAATTTGAAATTGCAGGCACAGTGTGCTGAAGAACCAGAGAAGGCAGTGCAGAACAGAGAACACCTGCAGGAGAAGAAAGAGGATACTCAGATATCCTCAGCACAGATAGTGGTAGGAGTTCCATGATCACCACTCCCAAGACGAGATGGGTGGTGGTGGCTGGGGACCCCCTCCTAAGAGGTCAGAGTCATCCATCTGCTGTCCAGACCAGGAAATTCAGGAAGGCTGATTTTCTGGGCAGAAGGATTGCTAAGAAAATATGGCTTCCAACTAAACAAGAGAGGGAAGAGCTTTTTTGTTGGCAGGATTACAAACTTAGTGAAGAGGGCTGTAAGCTAGGTTGTTGGGGGACAGTGACCTAAGCCCAGAAGTAATGGGGACACTGGGCAGAAACACAAGAAGAAAGGTACAGAGGAGGACCCTTGATCTGCACTGTGAAATTAGGGCAAATCAGTTAGTTACCTTATGTGTCTGCACACAAATGCAAGAAACCAGGGAAACAAGCCAGAAGAATTGGAAGTCCTGCCATAGTCAAGGAACTAGATATGACTGGAATAACAAAAATTTCGTGGGATGTCACACATGACTGGAGCTTTGTCACAGAAGGGAATACACTTTTCAGAAAGCACAGGCAGAAGAGAAAAGTTCCTGGGAATTGCACTGTACATAACACAGCAGTATGATTGCTCAGAGCTCCAGTATGAAACATGAGAAAAGCATGTTGAAAGTCTCTGGGTTAAGTTTAGAGGTGACAGCAACAAGGGTGATGTCATGGTAGGTGTCTGCTAGAGGCCACCAGATCAAAAGGACAAGTTAGATGAGGCTTTCTTCAGGCAACTAACAGAAGCTTCTAGATCACAGGTCCTGGTTCTCAGAGAGGACTTCCAATCACCCTGACATCTGCTAGTAGACCAATATAGGAGTACCTAGGCAATCCACAAAGTTTTTGAAGAATGTTGGATGTCAAATATGGAGATATACCTGTCTCACAGAACTGGAAGGGACCCTCAGAGGTCACTGAGTCCAGTCCCCTGTACTCATAGCAGGACCTCTTTTTTTTTAAAAAAAAATATCTATTTGCCCCAGATCCCTGAAGGGCCTCCTCAACGACTGAAATCACAAGCTTGGGTTTAGCAGGCCAGTGCTCAAATCACTGAGCTATCCTCTCCCCAACAAAATACATTTTTTTTGTAGCCTAGAAGAGTGAGTGGCCAGCTGGCTGCAGAGGGAAGGAACAGAGGGATGCCACCACTGCTCTCCAGACCCTGTGGGCAAACGCACAAGTGTCATAACCTCCCCCTAATAAAATCTCCCCTGCCGAGCTTCCAACTTCCTCATGCAACTGCTGAAGGAACCAGTTAGGGTCTATACTCAGCCTGACCTGCTGCCCATAACCAAGGATGAATTTGTAGGGCGAGTGCCATCTTGGGCAGCAGCGATCATGAGATGGTCAAGTTCAGGATCATGACCAAAGGAAGAAAGAAGAGCAGCAAAATACAGACCCTGGAGATCAGAAAAGCTGACTTTTGACTCCCTCAGGGAACTAATGGGCAGAGTCCCCTGGGACACTAACATGAGGGGGAAAGGAAATCAGGAAAGTTGTCTGGGTTTTAAAGAAACCTTACTAAAGGCACAGGAAGACACCATCTCGATGTGCAATTTAAAAAAAAAAGAAAATATAGCAGGCAAACAGGATGGCTTAACAGAGAAATCTTTGATGTGCTTAGACATAAAAAAGCAGCTTACAAGAAGAGGAAACCTGAACAGATGACTAGGGAAGAGTATAAATATATTGCTCAAGCATGCAGGAGTGTAACTGGGAAAGATAAAGAGCAAGTGGAGTTGCAGCTGGTAAGGGATGAGAAAGGGAACAAGAAAGGTTTCTACAGGCATGTAAGCAACAGAAGACTGGTCAGGGAAGTTACGGACCCTTTCTGAACGAGGGAGGTAACCTAGCAACAGATTATGTGGAAAAAGCTGAAGTACTCAATGGTTTTTTGCCTCTGTCTTCACAGATGGAATCAGCCCCTTAGTGCTATACTAGGCAGCACAGTATGGGAAGAATATGGACAGATCTTTGTGGAGAAAGAACAGGTTAAGAACTGTTTAGAAAAGTTGGACTAACACAAATCCATGGGGCTGGACAAAATGTATCTAAGAATGCTGAGGGAGTTGGCTGATGCGATTGCAGAGCTATTGTCCATCAGAGGAGGTTGCCCGGACAACTGGAAAAAGGCAAATGTAGTGCCTATATTTAAAAATGGGAAGAAGGACAATGCAGGGAATGACAGACCAGTCTGCCTCACCTCAGTCCCCAGAAAAATCTGTGAGGAGCTCCTCGAGGAATCAATTTTGAAGCACTTGGAGGAGAGGAAAGTGATCAGAAATAGTCCACATGAATTCACCAAGGGCAAGTCATACCTGACCACCCTGATTATCTTCTATGATAAGGTAACTGGTTCTGTGGATATGGAGGTGGTGGTGGACATAACATACCTGACTTCAGCAAAGTAACAGAGAGAGAGCCATACTAGTCTATATACTATCAAAACAAAAAGCAGTCCAGTAGCACTTTAAAGACTAACAAAATAATTTATTGGGTGATGAGCTTTCATGGGACAGACCCACTTCTGAAGATAAATTATTTTGTTAGTCTTTAAAGTGATACTGGACTGCTTTTTAGTTTTGACTTTAGCCAAGTTTTTGATACAGTCTCCCACAGTATTCTTGTCAAGTTAAACATGTATGGATTGGATAAATGGAATTTAAGGTGGACAGAAAGATGGCTCACCAGGCTCCATGGCTAGTGATCAACAGCTCTATGTCTGATTGCCAGTGGAGTATCCCAAGGGTCAGTTCTGGGGGTGGTTTTATTCAATACTTTATTAATGACCTGGATCAGAGGACGGACTGCACCCTCAGCAAATTTGTAGATGACACTGAATTAGGGAGAGAGGTTGATATATGGGAGGGTAGAGATAGCCAGACAAACTGGAGGATTGTGCCAAGATAAATGTGATGAGTTTCAACAAGGACAAGAACAGAGTCCTACACTTAGGACAGAGGAATCCCAAGTCCTTCTACAGGCTGAAAACCGACTGGCTAAGCAGCAGTTCTGCAGAGAAAGACCTGGGGATTACTGTGGATGAGAAGTTGGATATGAACCAAGAGCGTACCCTCGTAGCCACAAGAAGACTAGTGGCATACTGGGGTTTATTAGTAGGAACACTGCCAACAGATCTAGGGAAGTGATTATCTCCTTTCATTCAGCACTGCTAAGGCCACAGCTGGACTCCTGTGTCCAATTCTGGGGCTCCCATTACAGAGAGGATTAGGACACACTGGAGAGACTTTAATAGAGGGCAACAAAAAACGATTGGGAGCTGGAGCACATGACTTATGAGGAGAGACTGAAGAATCTGAGCTTATTTAGTCTACAGAATAGAAAAATGAGGGGGGATTCGATGAGTCTTCAACTACCTGAAGAGTGGGTTCAAAGAGGATGGAGAGAGGCTGTTCTCAGTGGTGACAGGTAACAGAAGAGGGAGAAATGGTTTCAAGTTGCAGGAGGTGAAGTCAAGGTTGGATGTTAAGAAAAACTATTTCACTAGGGCTATGTCTACACTTGCCCCATCTTTGAAGGGGACATGGTAATCAGAGTGATGAGAGCTTATTCATGAAGTGTTGCAATGCATGTGCAGCACTTCATTAGACAAATTCTCTCCCCCGGCAACTTCAAGTGTCAAACTCCAAAGCACAGGCACGCCATGTGGGCACGGGCACTTCAAAGTATCCACACCACTTCGAAGCACCTTTACTCCTCAAAATTCCCACAGCTACATGGCAAGCCCCTGCTTCAAATTTACCAAGTGGGCGAGGGGAATTTGCCTATGAAGTGCTGTGCATGCATCACAGCACTTCACTAGTAATCTCCCATCACCCTGATTACCAAGCCCCCTTTGAAGAACTGGGCAAGTGTAGACATAGCCTACGAGAGTGATGAAGATTTGGAATGGGTTATCTAGGGAGATGATAACATCTCCTTCCCTAGAGGTCTTTAAATTCTGGCTTGACACAGCCCTGGCTGGGCAGGTTTAGCTGGGATTGGTCCTGCTTTTTGCAGCATGTTGGGTTCAATGAGTTCCTGAGGTTTCTTCCAACCCTGTGGCTCCATGACACACAGGTTTCAGATTCTTGTTTTTTTTGTTTTTGTTTTTTTGCTATGTACATTAATGTAATCTTTGAGGGCTGAATCCTTTATCTTATGTTATACTTGTATTTCCTTACATAAATAGATTTTTGCAATGGAAATAATTATTTCTGATCATTCCTAGAGGGGGATTTTACTGAGATTTTCCCAGAGGGTGGTGGGAACACCAGGATTATGTTTCTTGCAATTCACCAAAAAGGGAAGCAAATAAAGTGCTGAATTTAACATTGAAGTCCAGTACTGAGAAGGATACTTACTGGGGCAAAATACATTAAACAAGTTTATCAGAACATAAAGAAGTTCATAAACAGCTGGATTACCATACATAGTTCAGTCATATCCTTTAGACTGAATAGCCTGAACATCTCACTTATTTGATTTGCTAACAGGATAAAGGAAGTTTAACATGGATCATAGACTAGCTTAAGTCCTACCTTGGTCATGAGAAATGGAAGTCTACAAAGAACTACACCCAACAACAACAAAGGTGAAGTATTCAGTCATAGAATCCTAGGGCTGGAAGGGACCCCAGGAGGTCATTGAGTCCAGCTCCCTGTCTAAAAGCAGGACCAACCCTATCTAAATCATTTGAATCAGTCACTTCATTCCTGTTCCAGGTTTCTATATACTTAGGGACTTGGTACACATTGCACCTCTGAAAACTGGCTGGACCACAGATGCTTCTGGACCAGAGAGCACAGGAGCTTAAGGGCAGGCTGCCAGCTGCAAGAAGGGGTGCAGCCTGGCTGGGAGCAGCCAAGATTGGAGCCAGAGCCTTTTGGCAGCCTGCAGCAGCCTCAAGGAACATGGGGTTGGGGCCAGAGCTGGAGTCCTGCCACAAGAGCCAGACCCACCTAGAATATAGTAGAGGGGTAGAGGGGGGCAGAGTGGATAGGAAGCGAAGCAGGGTGCTTGCTGCAGGCTCTTAGGGGTCAAGGACCTCCCCGATCTGACAAATTCTCTCATTTGGGACCAGTCAGGTCCCAACAGTGACGGACCAAGGAGGTGCAACCTGTAGTTTGACTTACATTAAGAATTTTTAGTAATTATCAAGCTAATACAATTATTCAAAAACTAATCATTTGTTAATTCTTACAAGTGAAAGAACATTTAATACAATATACAATACAGACTGTCAAATAACTACAACCCAAGTAAAGAACATTCCATTTTGGGTCTATTTCTCATCCCAAACACTTCCATGCAGCTTAAAAGAGCAGCTTACATTGAAAAGCAGTGCAGGTACAGGTGTAAACCTTGCTATATGGATCATGGATAACAGGTCGGGGAGATGACCTTCCCGAGAGCCTACAAAAAAAAGCCTACAAAGGGAACAAGAACAAGTAAATCATGAGCAAAGGAAAGAAAGACAATGCAAAAATGTCTTATAAAAATAACCTCAAAATAAACCTGCATGTGTATTCAACTATTCTTGTCCTGTACGTATACAGTAACTCCCCTGACTTACATGTAGGTTGCATTCCTGGGCAACCTAAGTTGAATTTCACACAAGCTGGGACTGGGTAGGGGAGGGGCCCCTGGTCCTGACTGCACCTGGCACCTCCTCTTGTGAGAGCTGGGAAACTGACCAAAACTGCTAGGCTGCTGAGCTTCCTGGCTCCCAGGAGCAGAGGAGAGCTGGGGACCAGGTGGCAGCAGCTTGGCTCCCTGCTCCCCATCACTTGCACGAGCTAGCGAACTGACCATAACTGCTGCACTGGTCAGTTTCTTGGCTCCCAGGAGTGGTGGGGAGCCAGGAACCAGGCGGCAGCCTGGCTCCTGCAAGTTTCCAGGCTGTCACCTGGTGCCTGGCTCCCTGCCACTCACAATTTTGATTCACATTATTGCAAGTAAGGTGTAAGTTGAAATCATGTAAGTCGGGGGTGTACTGTAGCTGTATAAGTGCATCTCTATACAGCTAAAAAAATAGTGCTAAAGTTCTGATTACTGACATAGGCTTTAATTTTTATGAGGCAGACGCCGCCCAGAATTAGAGCTGTATATTGTTAAACATTCTGGTACAATTTAAGTATTGACATCAAGTTAGTGAATTTCCTAACAATGAGAAATGGGTAATGAACATGCCATGAAGTAGGTGACTGTACAAAAGAATTTCCATAAATAATTCTAACAATGTTCTAAGTTTATCTACTGTACCATTTCAGACTAACATTTATTTCCAGTAGGGGGAAATTAAGTATGCATTTAATAGACAAATAAGATTTTTCGGTATTATTAAAAAAAACTCTTTTGAAGCTGATACTGGTCATGTCTGTAGTCAATGCATAGGAGAAAGTTTCCATGACCTATGTGAAGCTTTAAAAAGATTGTCATAGAAATTAAAATTTTAAAGCTTCACATGCAAGGTCATAAAATTTAATACATTTGAAAGTTATAAACACAGTATTTAAACAGGAAATCAAGATCATTAGATTGATTTCACAAGGAAACTGGAGAATAAATTCAATTCTTGATCATGAAACAATGTGAATGATTATGCAGTGTGCAACATTTATTATACTACATTATATTGTACATATTGCTGTACAATCACATTTTTGGGGAGGCAGGTGGGTGGAGAGCAGAGAGAGAAGACAGACTACAGGCTGAACCTCTCTCATTTGGCACCCTTGGAACCTGACCAGTGCCGGATGACAGAATTTACCAGACCATGGGAGGACAATACTGAGAGCCAAGACTGTGTGACTATAAACAAACTTTATGGAACCACAAGAAACTTGGCCACACACGATAAGCTTGTCTGGCTAACTAAAATCATGCTGAATTATGGATGTTGCTGGACAAGCGAGTGTGCTGGAGTAGAGAGGTTCAAACTGTAGTGATATAGAATATAGAAACTAAAACCTATTGAGGATAATTAGTTTATTGTGGTGTTCTTAGTCTTAGTGACATGGATTTTAAAAGTGTTCATTTATTTTATGCATGGTAAAATTAGTTGGCCAAGCATGCTTATGAACTTTGCAAAATACGCATTACCTAGAAGATGCTAAAATTGATGCATTAAGTCCACCAAAACATGAAACGGCTACAGCAATGGGAACTGTCCAACTGAAAACGCCGAATACTTGGTCAGCAAATGTCTAATGAATGAAGACAAGGAAAAAAATATTTGCAATGGCAGTGCATAAATGGAACAGCAGAAACAAATTTGTTTTAATAACATTTTTGTGAAAAAATAAACAGCCTTTAACACATATCAATAATCTTCCACAGTGTTGTAAAAGTTGTCAGCCATCCCTCTCACCTATTTTAGTTACAGAGTCATCAAAAATGAAGCTCAAGTCAGGCAATTTAGTTTGGATTTATTTCTCACACAACCCAAGAAGTCTTTTCTTTGAGTAATTCACAAATAATTATGCTCATAAATACATGACATATTTCTAAGTGGTTTTAGTTTCTCTGGCTCACGCAAGTAATATCCTGTGTGATATACCTATTATAAAAATTCAGTATAACAGACTGGCTTCCAGAGAAACAAGTAAATATGGCTCTGTACTGGTGTGGGGGCTCACTCTGGAAGGAGAGAGGCTAAAGCAGCCATGGATTGGCTGCACAGAACCCAGCTAGTGAAGAAAGCTCATTAAGAGCCAGTCAGGAGAGGGTTTGCTGGGGCAACCCAGATACAAAGGGCTGCCCAGCAGAATGATCACAAAATTAAACACTCAAAAAAAATCTTTTGTTAAACCACCTTAAAATCTGATTTACCAAATGTATTTTTCCTGCAGAGAGAAAATTAGCTTGGCTTTCTGACTTTAGCAGACGGACTTAGTATCTGAACAGGATTTGCAAGATAACTCTAGCCCCTGACATGCTGAAATACCAGTTCTGTACAAGGGAGTGTGACTAAAAGAGGGGAGAACTCCACCAGTAATTTTTTGCTACAAAACAAGATTCACAGGGTACGTCCTTGTTTTAAGGATACGCTCCATATTCAAGAGAGTTGCACAGAGATAAAGAGAACCTCAAATTTATTTTAGGAATCCCAACCCCAGAACTTTGAATAGTATGAAGACAGTGTGCTTTGTAACAAGATAACAAAGATCACCAGACATTGACAGCGTAAGAAATAATGGATGCAACGCTAACAATTTAAAGCAACATTGTCCTAAAAGGATATATGTAAATAGGTTTCCTGAATTCAGAATTCATGCAAAACTAAAGACCGAAGATGATCATACCCTGTATAAGACTGAAAACTTCTGCAGTATCTATTTGCATACCTCATTTCAGGTTTGTTATATATATGAGTGAGCTCTTCCATTTATACAGGTTATTACATTGTTCTCACCACAGTTGTATCTGAATATCTTTCAGTAATACATTACAGTGACTAACATGTATGGTGTTCTTGCTCGTCCTCTTTCTAGGAGGAGGTGTATGTGCAGTGCAGCATTTTATTTTTTGATCCCTCTGCCAACCCTCACAAAACCTGACCTAGGTCTGAAAAGCAGAGGCAGGGAGGAGAAAGATTTGGTATCAGAACACAGAACAGTTTTCCCTCTCAACTTCCTGACCTCTGAGAATTGTCTGTCAAAGGAAATAAGGAAACTGACTCATGGTGCCCTCATTTGCAAACAGGAAAACCCGAACAAATGCAAAAAGACCCACACAAAACAAAACGGCCAAGGGCATAAAATCCTGTATCACCCACAGAAATCTTGTTTATCTAAACAAAAACATTGGGTGAGGTCTGTTCAATTGGATTAAATAAATTCAAGTGACCTGCATGCAGAGAGTGACTGTTTCAACTGGAAATACTCTTAAGTTTCTGTTGGTGCAAAAGAAACCAGTTGCAGGTTGTATTATATTTTTAAGATGTCTTTCCAGTCTGCTTTTAATGATAATCCTATTGGCTGGTCCCTACTGCAACCCACACTTCTCCCCAGATAATCTGAGATGGAAAATATCTTCTCCCTTTTCCCAAAAGGTGCTGCTGCAGTTCAAGATACAGGGTGGAATCTTTTCTTCATCTTTCAAATACTCAATAAGATCTTAAATAAAAAAACATGCATGGCATAGTCCACAGCATAGATATGCTCTTTTGGATATACCTCAGACTTTTTGGTCGGATCTACATTTAAAAAATTGCATTCCCACTTTCCAATAGTGCAGCTAATAAGATTCATGACAGTGGTGAAGATGCTTGTACTTGATCAATACTAGGGCTTGCACTGCTCCTAGCTGTAGCGTAGGATCTGCAACAAGGATGGCAACTAGTACAGAGTTTGTAGAACAGGCAAAGACAAAATGTGTTCCCTTAAAATCAAACTAATATGCCAATCCTTCTACTCATATCAGACTCAACCACTTTTCATATAACACCTTGTGTTTGGTGTTTTTTATACTCACAAGCTTTATAGCTATAAAGATCCACCAGTGCAGCTCTAGGGGAAAATACAAGGATGGATTAGTTTTGAGGACTGTGATAGAAATGCCTGAGCCCCGTTGATACTACAGTTTCCATGGTAAAACTGCCCCTCGAAGATTTGCAACTGTAATGCAATCTTCAAGGGCTAAAGTAAGAGCAATATTTCTATTTACATAGTCCCCTCCACCGGCAAGGTGTACCAGTGATTTCAGTGCTTAAAATGAGATGAGATGAGGATCTCCTAATGAGTAAAAAGTGCTGGTAAAAAGATCCATAACTCAAACTGAGTGAGGTTGTTCGATATGGGCTATACCCAACCATCACTGTCGCACATCAAAGAAATTCCAGTCAGAACTAAAGTCAGAGAAGTACAAGACTCTCAAGCACATACGGGAATTTTTAACAAGGGCACTTAACAAATTGAGTTTTGCCCTTCAAATGTACTACTTCCATAGAATCCACTGAGGGATCCATGTGCCCTTCACTGGTGTAACAGCTCATTTCAGAAAATCTCGCCACTGGGAAGGCACGTGCCATTCACCTCTGTTCCCCAGGGCTATGTCTACACTAGCACCCCCCTTTGGAAAGAGGGATGCTAATGAGGCACTGCAATGAACATGCAGAGCCTCATTAGCATAATGGCGGCCGCGGCACTTCAAACATGCCGCTTTTGATTGAGCACGGCTCATCTATATGGGGTCCTCTTCAAAAGTACCCCATACATTTCAGAAGCCCTTTATTCCTATTTGGTTATAGGAATAAGGGGATTTCAAAATGTGTGGGGTCCTTTCAAAAAGGACCCCATGTAGATGAGCCACGTGCAATCAAAAGTGACACTTTCGAATTGCTGCGGCCACCATTATGCTAACGAGGCGCTGCATGTTCACTGCAGTGCCTCATTAGCATATCCTGAAGTGTCTCATTAGCATCCCCCTTTCCAAAAGGGGGTGCTAGTGTAGACACAGCCCAACTGTCTCTCTGTTCTTTAATTTCAGGCACACACTTTAACACTCCAAAGGACAAAGGAGAGAATCATCTGACTCTCCAGGGCTACGTCTACACGTGTATGCTACATCGAAATAGCTTATTTCGATGTAACAACATCAAAATAAGCTATTTCGATGAATAACGTCTACACGTCCTCCAGGGCTGGTGCCGTCGATGTTGGGCAGCACCACATCGAAGTACATGCCAAAGTAGCACACATCGAAATAAGGGTGCCAGGAACAGCTGCAGACAGGGTCACAGGGCGGACTAGCGCTTCTGAGGCTACAGCTAGCTGCTCCCTAAAAGGGCCCCTCCCAGACACACACAGCCTGCACAGCACGCGGTCTGCAGAGCCATAGGAACGCACACCTCGGCAATGCGGTTATGGACCCCCAGCAGCAGCAGCAGCAGCAGCCAGAGGTCCACCCAGCCGCCCCTGCAGGAGCAGTGCTCGCCCTGCTCAATGCCATGCAGGAGGCAGCTGATCACATTCTAGCCAAAGAGGAGCTGCCCCCAGGGGAGGAGGAAGCAACCCCAGACCCTGCAGCCCCCCGCCGCACACGCCGCCGGCTGTTGAGCTACCCCATGAGCGCCGACTGGTGGAAGCGGCTGGTGCTCGGCGAGTGGGACGACGACCGCTGGCTCCAGAACTTTCGTCTGAGCCGGCAGACATTTCTGGAGCTCTGCCAATAGCTCACCCCCACACTGAGGCACCAGGACACTGCCATGCGGCGTGCCCTCAGCGTGGAGAAACGGGTCGGCATCGCTGTCTGGAAACTGGCCACTCCAGACAGCTACCGATCCGTGGGCCAGCAGTTTGGCGTCAGCAAGGCCACCATCGGGGCTGTCCTCATGGAGGTAAGAGGACCCACGGGGAGGTGGAGGAAGCCCTGGGGAGGGGAGCCCTGGCGAGGGGAGGGGAGCCCTGGCACGGGAGGGCCAGACACACCCTGCACAACTCTCCTCATTGGTGCCCTCCCATGTCCTTCCCCTGCAGGTCATCCGCGCCATCAATGCCCTGCTCCTCCACAGGCTTGTGTGGCTTGGGGACCCGGATGCCGCCATCACGGGGTTTGCCACCCTGGGGTTCCCAAATTGCTTCGGGGCTCTGGATGGGACCCTTATCCCCATCCGTGCCCCGGAGCACAGTGGAGGACGCTTCTTGAACAGGAAGGGCTACCATTCAGTGGTCCTCCAGGCCTTGGTGGACAGCCGGGGCCACTTCCTGGACATATATGTTGGCTGGCCTGGCAGCACCCACGATGCCCGGGTATTCCAGAATTCAGGCCTGTGCCGCCGGCTGGAGGCGGGGACCTACATCCCACAGCGGGAGATCCCTGTGGGGGACACCACGATGCCCCTCTGAGTCGTCGCAGATGCAGCATACCCCCTCCGGCCCTGGCTCATGCACCCTTACACAGGCCATCTGTCAGCCAGCCAGTAGCACTTCAAAATGCCTGAACCACGCGCGCCAGGTGGTTGAGCACACATTTGGCCGCCTCAAAGGGCGCTGGAGGTGTCTCCTCACCCGCCTTGATGCAGGCCCTACCAACATCCCCCAGATTGTGGGCGCGTGCAGCGCCCTCCACAACCTGGTGGAGAGCAAGGGGGAGGCATTTTTTCAGGGCTGGGCTGTGGAGGCTGGCAGGGCCGACGTGCAGCCACCCGCTGCCCCCAGTCGCCAGGTGGACCCCAAGGGGATCCGGGTCCGGGAGGCCCTGGGGGCCCATTTCGACGAGGCCGCGGGGTGAGCGCTGGCAGGCCCCCCACTGCACACCTCCATCCTCCACAACACTCCCCGCCCCTACGCCCACACCACAGAGCACCCAAGAGCACACCCCCCCGCACTTTTCTTGCAAATAAAAATAGACCTGTTGTTTGTGAAACTACCAAACGTTGAATTATTATTATATTATTTACAACAAATATAAATATTATATATTATATGATGATAAGCAAAAAACAGTGGAACACAAGGAAGGGGAGAACTATTTACATGAGGGGGCAGGTATCCTAAAATAACAGGGGTCTAATACAAACTATATGCAAAACACAAGTAAAAGGGGATATGTACAAAGGAGGGGGCCACGTCCTGGGCCCCGCACCCCCTAATGTCCAGCGCTGGGGGTGGGCAGCCGCAACCCGCGCCTCGGCCTCAGCCCTGGCTGGGGCTGGCAGATATGGCCGGTGGGTGTCAGCAGGCCCCAGGTCCCCCACGGCGGATGGCCCCTTGGTGGCGGATGGCCGGTGGAGCAGCGGGTGGAGCAGCAGGTGGAGCAGGCAGGGCGGGCAGAGTGGCGGCCGGTGCGGCATGGGGGGCCAGGTAGTCCGCGATGTGCTCAAATGTGCGCATAAAGGCCCCCCATGCCTCCTGGCGCCAGGCCAGCGTCCGCTCCTGCAGATGGAGGCGCCGCTCCTCCACCCGCAGGCGCTGCTCTGAGACCTCCAGCTGCCGCCGGAGGATCACCAGCAGCTGGGGGTCCATCGCCGTCCCCGCCCTGGGCCTGGTCGGTGCTCCACCGAGGGGCTGGCCTGGAGTGATGGCCCCGGTGGGCTCTCCGGGACCACTGACACCTCACTGGCACTCTCCGGTCCCTCCGATGGTGCAGCTGCGGAACACGGGGGGGAAGAAGAGTGGAGACAGCCGTTAGTGTGGGCCCCGAGCCGTGGCCATTGTCCCCCCACCCCTCTGCTGCTGGTTCCCCATCCCCATCCCCGGGAGATGCTGCTGCTGATGATGATGGGTGTCCCACCCCCCCCCCCCCCCCGGGGGACCCTAGGTTCCGCTCCCCCCATCTCCAGGGATGGGGCATGGCACTGTCGTGCTGGGGGGGCAGGGGCTGATGCACTCTTCTGAGGGACATGCCACTGCTGTCCTTGGGGCCATGGTCATCTGGGCATGTGGAGGGCCCTGGTCATGTCTGTTGCCCCCGCCCCTCAACCCCAGGGGTGTGCACCGCGGGGGGGGTACATACCTGACGGTCCACTCCCACGGTCGGGGGACACCCACTGGGCGGATGCCCTGCTGGAGCTCCGGGATGGGATGGTGATCCGGAGCCCCCCATCGCTGGAGGAGGATCCCCCCTCCTCCTCCTCCTCCTCCTCCAGCATCCCAGGGGTGGGCTCCTGGGGGGGGCCCTGGGGTGCGGGGCTTGCCTCCAGGGCGGACTCCGCCTCCGGGGCCTGCTGGGGCTCGTCAGCTGAGGTGTCAAGAGTGGCCAGAGGGGAGGAGGTGTACCGGGGGCCCAGGATTGCCCTGAGCTCCCTGTAAAGGGGCAAGTGACGGGGGCGGCCCCAGATTGGCTGGCCGCATCCCAGGCCTGGGCGTAACCCTGACGCAGCTCCTTAACCTTACTCCTGACATGGTCAGGAGTGCAGGCAGGGTGACCCAGGCGGCCAGGCCCTCGGCCAGCCGAGCAAACGCATCCGCGTTCCGCCTCTTTCTCCCCATTACCTGGAGCACCTCCTCCTCACTCCAGAGCCCCAGCAGGTCCCAGAGCTCGGCCTCCATCCAGGAGGGGCACGCTGCCTCTTCCCCAGCTGGCTGCCAGCCTGGGAGCCCTGGCTCCCCTTGGTGGGGGGTGCCCTGGGGGTGCTTGTGGGGGGCTGGCTGGCTGCCATGGGTTCAGGCTGTTGGGCTGTGGCTGCTGTGAGACGTGCAGGCTGGCCACGTGGCTGTGCTGTTGCCTGCACACTCTCTCAGCTTCCTGCACAGGGGCCACTGCACGCGGCGACCATCGAGCTCAGGGGCTGGAGAGAGTGTCTCTCAACCCCTCAGCTGATGGCTGCCATGGCGGATCCCACTATTTCGATGTTGCGGGACGCGCATCGGCTACACGTGCCCTACTTCGACGTTGAACGTCGAAGTAGGGCGCTATTCCCATCCGCTCATGAGGATAGCGACTTCGACGTCTCGCTGCCTTACGTCGATGTCAACTTCGAAATAGCGCCCGCCACGTGTAGACGTGGTGGGCGCTATTTCGAAGTTGGCGCGGCTACTTCGAAGTAGCCAGCACATGTAGACGCAGCTCAGAAGATCTCAGCACACTGGGTCCAGATATGTCCCAATGACCTGGGGCTCTTGGGACCAAATGCAGATTTTGCATAAGTGAGCATCTTTAGTCTGACATCCAAGGGGAAGGTCATAGTTAATTTGTGAGAAGAAATAATTACTTGAAAGAGGTGAGGGAAAGTCCATAAATACCCAAGCGTGAAGAGAAAAACAGACTGAAGTTTGTCAACTGAGGCAAGGCCACACCTAGCAAATAGGCAGGAAGCTGAAATAGCACTTTACTTCCTTACCATAACAAAAAGCAGTCAAGTAGCACTTTAAAGACTAGCAAAATAGTTTATTAGGTGAGCTTTCGTGGGACAGACCCACTTCTTCAGACCATAGCCAGACCAGAACAGACTCAATATTTAAGGCACAGAGAACCAAAAACAGTAAGCAAGGAGGACAAATCAGAAAAAGATAATCAAGGTGAATTTGCTCACCTTGATAATTTTTTTCTGATTTGTCAACTTTGATTACTGTTTTTGGTTCTCTGTGCCTTAAATATTGAGTCTGTTCTGGTCTGGCTATGGTCTGAAGAAGTGGGTCTGTCCCACGAAAGCTCACCTAATAAACTATTTTGCTAGTCTTTAAAGTGCTACTTGACTGCTTTTTTGTTTGGATAGTATATAGACTAGCACGGCTTCCTCTCTATTACTATTCCTTATCACAGTATCACAGAATGTCTTAGAAACAAACACAACACCCCAAATTCTTTGAGGACTTAGCTGCCGAACTCATAGGAAACAGCCTAAACACTCTTTAATGAATGCAATAACTTGTGCAGCTACGCTCAAACCCAAAGAGTCATCCAATCATCCATATCTGCTAGATCAAAGGACATCCTGGGCATAACTACATAACTGATATCCATGTAGCCATATATCTAACCTGATCTCTTTCCATCGGTCAAGGCATCAAGAATCTGACTATTAGACAAAGTCCAAACAACAAAAATAAGGCCAAAAAAATCTAAATACAAGCATACTACTAGATAAACACTTCCAAATAAGATCTATTATCAAAACATAAAAGCAGTCAAGTAGCACTTTAAAGACTAACAAAATAATTTATTAGGTGAGCTTTCGTGGGACAGACCCATTTCTTCAGACCATAGCCATACCAGGACAGACTCAATATTTAAGGCATAGAGAACCAAAAACAGTAATCAAAGTTGACAAATCAGAAGAAAATTATCAAGGTGACCAAATCAGAGAGCAGAGGGGCAGAGAGGGGTGTCAAGAATTAGATTAAGCCAAGTGTGCCAAAGAGCCCCTATAATGTCCCAGAAAATTTGCATCCCGGTTCAAACCACATGTTAATGTGTCAAATCTGAATATGAAAGAGAGTTCAGCAGCTTCTTTTTCTAACGCAGACTGAAAATTATAGGGGTTCTTTGGTATACTTGGCTTAATCTAATTCTTGACTTCCCCGCCTCTCTGCTCCCTTATTTGCTCACCTTGATAATATTTTTTCTGATTTGTCAACTTTGATTACTGTTTTTGGTTCTCTATGCCTTAAATATTGAGTCTGTCCTGGTATGGCTATGGTCTGAAGAAATGGGTCTGTCCCACAAAAGCTCACCTAATAAATTATTTTGTTAGTCTTTAAAGTGCTACTTGACTGCTTTTTTGTTTGGATAGTATATAGACTAGCACAGCTCCTTCTCTGTTCCTAAGATCTACTACGTAACTCAGCATCACCTCTGACGCAGAAAAAGAATTGATTTTGTATCCAAGAGGCATTTGTATGTGTTTTTTTTTTTTAAATATCTTATATCTTATAAAGAATACTTTTTTTGTTTGGGGAAAAAAGGTGCCGGTACTCCACACCCCAGCTGGCTCCCCACCACAGGACTGCTGGGGTCTCCCCCCCATGCATTCCCCCCCTCCCAGTTGGGGATGCCATGGCTGGAGGCCTGCCAGGACCCACCACAGCAGCAGCAGCTGAAGCTAAGTGGCTCCCTACCATTTGCCTTGACGGGAGACTGCCTGGACCTGCCACAGCAGCGGCAGCTGGAGCTGGGCAGCTCCTTCTGTCCCCCTTGATGAGGAATCACCTGGTTCCAGCAGCACCTAAGGGCTTGGACGCACCTGCTGACTGTGAATGAGTGAGCTCAGGAGCCAGGCAGAGGGCAGTGACTGCCGCAGCCCAACGCACATGTACAAATGCCCAGCATATGCTCGCTAAAGCCTCCTGGGGCTTAGGAACAGACGTGGGGTGGGTGCCTCAGACCTGTTAGGCTGCTCTGCACAGGGAGCCTGAGTGCCAAAGCAGCCTCCCGCCACCTGGCCAACCCCGCATCAGGGTGGCGCTTCGCCTGTCAGGGGTTGGGGCTGGAGCTTTTGCCACAGAGATGTGCATGAATGCATTTCGAGGGTTTACTGTGTCTGGAACATTCCTGAATTCAAGTGTCCCTAGCCGCTAGTGTGTAACCTTCAGTGTCTTCCCAGACAGCATTCCACCTCCACAGGTCTTATCTTGCAGAAAGATAGCCCCCTAAAGAGACAGAAGAACTAGTGCTCATGGGGAAAATGCTCCTAAAGAGAAAAAGGCCAAAGCATGTGAATACTCTTGCAGTGAAAATTGAAATTTTAGACTTATTAAGGAGAGGTGCTGCTCTGGGAAGGCAGGGAGCAGGCTTTCAGGCTTTTAGGGAGATAATGAATTGTGGAGATGTGAGTTTTCTTCTTTCAACCTTTAATGAAAATGTGGTGGGGAATGTGACACTGCCTCTAGCCACAATTAAATGGTATGAAATAAACCTCAAAAATGAAGACTCATATCATAGAACCATAGAGCTGGAAGAGACCTTAGGAGGTCATTGAGTCCAGCCCCCTGCTTCAAGAAGGATCAACCCCAACTAAGTCATCCCAGCCAGGACTCTGTCAAGCCAGGACTTAAAAACCCCTAAGGATGGAGATTTCACCACCTCTCTCAGTAATGCATTCCAGTAGTTCACCACCCTCCTGGTGAAGTAGTTTTTCCAAATATCCAGCCTACTCCTCCCCATCTGTAACTTCAGACCATTGCTCCTTTTTCTGCTGTCTGTCACCACTGAGAACAGTTTCTCTCCATCCTCTTTAGAGCCCCATTTAGGAAGCTGAAGGCTGCTATTAAATCACCCCTCAGTCTTCTCTTCTGCAAACTAAATAAGCCCAAATCTCTCAGCATCTCCTCATAAGTCATGTGCTCCTGCCCTTTAATCATTTTTGTTGCCCTCAGCTGAACCTGCTCCAGCACATCCATATACTTTCTATACTGGGGACACCCCAAAACTGGACACAATATTCCAGATGTGGCTTTACCAGTGCCAAATAGAGGAGAACAACAACATCTCTAGATCTGCTTGAAATGCTCCTCTTAAAGCACCCCAATATGCCATTAGCCTTCTTGTTTAAATTAAACCACAGCCATCAGAGGAGACTGTCCAAGTGCCAAAACAATTCGCCTCCCCACCAACCCATGTTAATTATGGCTAAGGTGCTGCCGATGCAGACACTGATACCAGGCACATGGAGAATTGTGCTCTTGCCCATTGTTGCCCCCTGCAGGCCAAGGACCTCAGCCTTTCTGCAGTGGCCAGATCCCAGATTCAAAGTGGGGAGAGTCCCAGCAGAGCATGGCACTTTTGGTGGCTCTTGGATCTCCGCCTCTTGCCGAACCTGGGAAACAGATCAGACATGAACTTGTCAGTTTCTTTGCTCCTGCAAGACCAGGGGAGCCCTCCCCCCAACTTGCATGAAAATTTGGGCAGCTAGGTGGGCTAAAAGCCTTCTCCCTGCACTGCTCTGGGAAGGCAGGAAGAAGCAGACAGGCAACTGACCAGCTCTAATAGGCTGGTCAGTTTCCAGGGTCTCGCAAGAAGCAGGGACCTGGGAACTAAGCAGCAGCCAGGTTCCTGTCTCTCCCAACTTGCTCAAAAATGTGAATTATGCAGAGGCTGCAGCAACACAACTCGGGGGTTTACTGTACAGCATGATGAAGTCAGGTTACTGCAGTTCAGGAAGGGCCTCTCTGTCTGGAGCTTCTGGTAGATTACCAGGATCAATGTCATAGGAAGCAGACCATGGAGGAGATGAGGAAGGCAACTGTGAGGCGGGTGCCCACTGCAAATCTTGTTGTGAAGCTTGGGGAGAGCAGACTTGTGAAGACATTGCGGACAGTTCTTTCCTAATGAACATCGTGATTGGCAGAAGTTTTCTTTTTCTTTGGAGTTCCTTATACATTTCCTGGTATAAGAGCAATGCCTGGTTTATTAGTTAAGCGATCTTGCGACTCCAATCCAATGATGGATCTTATTGTGTGAAGGTACCAGTTAGCAGTTTCACATACTGAAACACTTCACTAAATTTATGCAAATCCCCATTCGCTTGCTCTATTTCCTCAACTTCGTCATCTTCGTCTTCTGCACTTTTTATCAATTCCTCCAGGTCTTCTGCCATCAGTTCCTCACCATGTCCCTCAATAAGCTCCTCTGTCTCACTTTCAGCTACGTCTGTGAAACTTTCGCCAAGCAACACTAAGAATCTGTTTCACTTCTGTATCTATGGACGGGAGCCCCCTAAAGTTGTTCACCACCTCTTTCCATAGAGCTCGACAAGCAGCACTCACTGTTTCTGGTTTCAGCTGATCCACAGTGACCTTGATGTTATCAGTACAGTCAGCTATATCATACTGCTTCCAACACTTACTAACATCAATGTTGGGATCCATGTCCATTGCATTTCTCATGAGGGCAAATGTATGCCAAGTGTAATGTGCTCTGAAGGTTTGCATTACCCCCAGTCGAGAGGCTGGAGGAGCGAGTTGGAGTTTGGAGCTCAACCTTTGGGTGAGCAACCTCTAAAGTTTGTGGATGGCCAGATGCATTATCAGCTATTAATAGAACCTTGAATTCAAGGTTCAGTGCGCAAGATATGTTTCCACCTCCGGGAAAAGAGCACTCATGGAACCAGTCCAGAAAAATAGTGTTGCCATGACCTAAGCCTTCTTATTTGATTGTCAATATATGGGTATGAGGTTCTTATTTTTCCCCCGTAATGCCCTGGGGTTTGCAGATTGGTAGATAATGCTTGGCTTTTTCAGGAAGCCTGTCACACAGAAGAACCGTCATTCGGTCCTCGGCTGCCTTAAACCCTTGTGCTGTCCTCTCTACCTTGGAAATGTGTGTCCATTTGGGCATTTTCTTGCAAAATAAGCCAGTTTCATCAGCATTAAAAACTTGTTCTGGCCTGTAGCCATGCTTCTCTATGAGCTTCTTTAGCGTGGCAGTAAATGCTTCCACAGCCTTGTGGTCAGTCGATGCTCATTCAACCGTTAACCTGATGTTATGGAGTGAGAAACGTTTTTTTAAAACTACTGAGACAATCTTACTCACAATAAACTTTGATACTGTAGGTTCACTAGTCCCTTCGCCACCTGCTGCCACACAAAATTGCTCATACAGGGCTTTGCTTTCTCACATACGACTGGCCCCTTGACAGGCACTTGTTTCCTATTCATATCGTCCAGCCATATATTCAGTAACCTTTCAGTTTTTAATAACATTTCATCTCGCACTTGACAGGTAACGTTAGCTGTGGATGGAGCACTTGCTGCTACTGAATCATGAATGTTCTTTTCCCTTTTCTTGATGTAGCATATCGTGGACTCGTTCATGCCAAGCCAATGGGCAACTTCAGAGTTACTCAGTCCACTCTGCAATAAGTCTAAAACTTCAATTTTCACTGCAAAGGTATTCACAGGTTTCGCCCTTTTCTCTTTAGGAGCACTTTCCCCATGAGCATTAGCTCTTCTGTTTTAGGGGCCATCTTTCTGCAAGACAAGACCCCATGGAGCTGGAATGCTGTCTGGCAGGATGCTAAGGGTTACTTGCTAGCGGCAGAAGTTCCAGCCCCAACTGCTGACAGGTGCAGCGTCACCCTGGGCACAGGGGTGGCTAGGTGCAAGGAAGCTGCCTCAGCATTCACGGTCTTTGCATAGAGTGGCCAAAGGTGGGTGAGGTGCCCACCCTGCTAATGCTCATGCTCAGAAACCCCAGGCTCTAGCGTGCATGTGCTGGGTGCGTGCACATGTGCATCAGGCTGGGGAAGCCCCTACCCTCTGCCTGGCTCCTGAGCTTGCTCATTCAGTCAGCAGGTGTGCCTGAGCTTTTGGGTGCTGCTGGAAATAGGTGATCCCTCTGTTAAGGGGGAGGATGGGGAACCGCTCAGCTCCAGTTGCTGCTTCCGCTGCAGTCCAGGTAATCCCCCTGTCAAGGAAGAGGGTAGGGAGCCACTCAGCTTGAGCTGAAGCTGCCATGGTGGGTCCAGGCAGTTCCCCAGTCAAGGCAAAGGGCAGGGAGCTGCTCAGCTCCAGCTGCAGAGGGTCCAGGCAGCTCCCCTCTCAAGAGGCTGGGTAGAGAGCTGCTCAACTCCAGCTACCGCAGCAGGTCCTAGCACTCCCCCTGTTAAGAAGGAGGGTAAGGAGCCAACCAGCTCCAGCTGCTGCTGCCGAGGTGGGTCCTGGCACTCCCCTGTCAAGATTCCTGTCTCCCCCCAGGGTAAAATGCTGTTTGCAAAATTCAACATTTGTGAAAGTTATCAACACGGAACCCTCACGAATATCAAGACCCTACTGTACATTCTTGGAGTTATGAAGTCTGTCCAAAAGGTGCCTAGATGCTAAAAACTACAGAGACTACCATGCCCTCTAGCTTGAATAGGAATAACACCTAGAAACTGTAACTGTTATAGTAATAAACATTATTTCTGCCTTCAGTATCCCCACTATAAAAACTGTTCTAGCACCACTGAAAAGGTGTGCTCTTTCTGTAGTGCACACCTTTACAGAAGCATAATTAATTTGTATATGTAAAAGTGAACAGTAACAAGGACTCTGGTATATAGTAGAAGCTGATACAAAAGCCAAAGTTAAAGCCATATCTAAATTTGCAAGCAATTTTTGACAAATGAGGCATACTTAGGATTGGCAAACTCCCCAGAGAAAAGCCTAAGAGCTACAAATCTCAACAAAAAATTTTCCGCCAGGATTGTGAGGTGGAGTTGAAGGACAAAACTTCCCAGACACTGACACAAGGAGTAAGCTCAGTATTCAAAGGCTGATGTCAAAGATGAAAGGAGAAATTCTTCTATTAGGTCCAAAGCTATACTCTCCTGATTCCACTCCTTCAGATCCCTGCTGCTGAGAAGAGCAAGTGGGCTGGATTCTCAAACCAAGATGCGATGCTTGTATCCATTCTCTGACTAGTACGTGTCTGATTTGAAATTCTCCCAGTTGCAGCTCTGGTTAATTTGTCTTTTTTTTTTTTCCTTTTCCTCAAGCCTCCTGGGTGAGCGACAATGGAGAAAACTCCTTTCTACTCAACTCCAATGTTTCTGGGCTCCCCCCTGCCCCATGAACAGCACCAATGTTTACCTTGGATACTGGTCACAGTACTCCTAAACAGTAGCAGTGTGATTAATATTAGCAGTTTCACTGCTGCCTTGTGTACATCACTGCATATATTTAGGTTAACTTCAGCTTTTTATCTTAGAGACAAAACTTTCTCTTGTCTCCAGTGTGTCCTAATGCAGGGGTTAGCAAACTTTCTATCTTGGGCCCTACTTTTCATCCCTGCAATTAGCAACACCCAACACTCCCCGCCCCCGGTCTAATGTAATCCATACAGATGGAAATTTTGATCATGTTCATTTAAAAAATAAGCCTTTTGGCATGTGTAAGGAAATAAGTACGTCAAATGTAAAAACTTTATTAATCAGTATGTAAATGTGAATACACATACATAAAAATGGTAGCATATTCCAACATTTTTAATGAAATAGATGAGCCTGACACCCAACAGACAATTGTGCTGTGTGCTCCCCCTCTTATGAAATTGCATGGCTGCCCGCCAGAGGGCCCACCCCTCCACTTTCGAACCCTTGTCCTAATGTGCAATACATTAGAAAGGAAAGATTACTTTGCCTAATCTCAAGTATCAACATTGCAGATAAAATGCAGGAATTTTTACGTTCAGTAAAACACTGTGTCAAAGCTTCCTAGATCAAATATAGATTAGTAGAAATGGAAACTACTTAGTGGTTGCATTTGAAAAGAAATACTGTAAAAACAGAATTAGAATCCATCTTCCAAATCATACAGATGTTAGTATCAGAAGGTTGTAGCAACGGGGAAGGAGCCTCTCCTTCACTTTAATTTTGTTCTGGGCAGCTCAGCTCAGACTGAGACTGAACAGATAACTTGAAATCACTGGAATCAATTTGCTCTGATGCAGACCACCACCATTCATCACAAATCAGGACTGGGAATTAGTTTATTTAAAAATAATCCTGGTAAACTACTGACTCTACATCTCACCCATCTTTATCTAGAGTTTGGTCTATTAACTTTAAAAATGTAAGATTGTACTGTCATACAAATTTCTGAATAAGATTTTCCTAATAAATTTGCCATACCAATGACCAAAATACAGAACACTTATACGTGTAAGAAACCATATCATGGACATCAGGCGAATTACTGAATAAAATTTAGAATACTTTAAAAATAAACACATATATGAGCATCCGATTCTCTAAATTCAAGATTTTTTTAAAGTAAATTTATACTTTTGTTTTACAGGAGAATTACAGGAATTGATACAAGTTTAGTAGGGCTAGAAAGAAATGAGTGATAAAATTTAGTTACAGTAAGAAGTACAAATATTAGCATGGCAAAATTACAACATCTCTATCTGCAAACAGATAACAAAGCTACTTCACATAAGACAAATTAATTTGTAGCCCAGTACAACATCCTTCAGACACATTTCAAGTGACTAAAGACAACAGCATAAGAATGACTAAGAACATACTGGCTACGTCTACACGTGCACCCAACTTCGAAATAGCTTATTTCGATGTTGCGACATCGAAATAGGCTATTTCGATGAATAACGTCTACACGTCCTCCAGGGCTGGCAACGTCGATGTTCAACTTCGACGTTGCTCAGCCCAACATCGAAATAGGCACAGCGAGGGAACGTCTACACGCCAAAGTAGCACACATCGAAATAAGGGAGCCAGGCACAGCTGCAGACAGGGTCACGGGGCGGACTCAACAGCAAGTCGCTCCCTTAAAGGGCCCCTCCCAGACACACTTTCATTAAACAGTGCAAGATACACAGAGCCAACAACTAGTTGCAGACCCTGTATATGCAGCACGGACCCCCAGCTGCAGCAGCAGCAGCCAGAAGCCCTGGGCTAAGGGCTGCTGCCCACGGTGACCACAGAGCCCCGCAAGGGCTGGAGAGAGAGTATCTCTCAACCCCACAGCTGATGGCCGCCATGGAGGACCCCGCTATTTCGATGTTGCGGGACGCGGATCGTCTACACGTCCCTACTTCGATGTTGAACGTCGAAGTAGGGCGCTATTCCCATCCCCTCATGGGGTTAGCGACTTCGACGTCTCGCCGCCTAACGTCGATTTCAACTTCGAAATAGCGCCCAACACGTGTAGACGTGACGGGCGCTATTTCGAAGTTACTGCCGCTACTTCGAAGTAGCGTGCACGTGTAGACGCAGCTACTAAGTATTAGTGATTCCTACTACAGGTTGCAACTCTATTGTCCAGCACTCACTTGTCCAGCAACATCCATGGTCCTTACAGACCACAGAAGTTGCTAGAGCAGAGCGCACCTGGACCACAGAGTCCCAGCTGCCTGGAGCCAGTCTGGCTGCGGGGGATGTTCCTGCTGGTGGCAGGCAGCCCTGGAAGGAGTGGAGCCAGGGTCAGAAGCCCCATGATGGAGAGCCAGGTTGAGGCTGGACATCCCCAGCAGCATCTCCATGTTGGTGGGGAGCCATGCTGGGCCCTGGATTCGCCAACAGCAGCCCCGCAGCCCAAAGAGAGCCTGGCTGGGGCAGGGAGCCTTCTGGAAGCCTGGGGGCAGGGATCCCCACCAGGAAAGGAGAACCCAGGGATCCCCACCAGGAGAGGAGTTGGTGGTGGCCAGGAGAGGCACCCTAACTTTCCAGCCCCTATCAGGTTTGGAGGCCTGACCTCCCCAGTCTCGGAAATTCCTTCTTTAAATACCACAAGCAGCATACACCTAAATCAGCATCTTTGCAAAATATACTAGTGGCTTGGATTATGTACTGTTTGTAAATGAGATTGCTACCAAGTTGAAAGAAATCAATACATAGCATGCTCACTCATAATCTATGTGGTTACTAGACTTAAGTATCTAAGATAAACTATTCAAATGGTCTTCTCCTCTAGGATTTAAGGGAACTATACACGGCACATGAAGAGACATGAGGAGTGTTCCCTGTAAGTCATGCACTTGTGCAGCCACTCAGGAGAGATTTACATGCTGCCCAGTAGATTAGAAAAGTATCCACAGCCCATTTTTTTATTTTTACTGCAGGCACGCATGCACACAAAATCATTCCACAGATAGAAAATATTAGAGCAGGGGTGGGCAACAATAATTTCACAGATGGGGAGGACACTCCATGAATTTTGGTTAAGCCATCGGTGACTGGTTCTGGGCCCCTGGAAGGGCCGGAGCCTCAGGCACCCTGGATTAGAAGGAACATTGGACATGTGTAACCAGGGCTATACCTATAATGTTCACAAATAGAATATCTCTCTCTCAAATACAGAGAGTGACAATACAGCAGTAAGATATATATTTGACTTACCACTGCCACAGCATCACTAGAAAGAATAGCATTGATATCCAGTACAGTATAATAAGCTATGTTGGTCAAAATATAGATAACCATCACAATGGGCATAGAAACGGCAATAGCCAGTGGCAGATTCCTGATGAGACAAAAACAGCAAAAAAATAATTCTCATCTAGTAATAAAACTCATGTAATCATTAGTAATCCCCTATCTCAGAGCAAATATATGTTCATAGGATATGGGGAAAAAATTTAGGATATTTTAAAACAAGTTAAACAGATATCAATTTTTATTTGTAAACATTTTAAACTGCTTATCTATTTACATGTTTTCAGTTATGTGAAATTACAGACTAAGCATTTTTCTTGTTTTTAAATTGATTTAAAATTTTCACAGTTGCCGAAAGCTAATGGGATGGGGAAAGTCAGTCATAATTACACTTAAAACAGACTTGAAACATTAAAGCTTTATAGCCATTAAAACTCATCATGGCCAAGTAAATATCCTTAACTCCAACTCCAATAATTTCTAAGCAGCGTTTTTCTTACTTTGTCAATGTCAGCTACAATAGAACTATTTCTTCAGCTATCAGTAGAAATATTTTTTCAACCAATTTGAAAGTGCACATTGAAATCCTGAAAAAAAACTAATAATTCCAAACCCAGATATAGAGCAGCGGTCTGAAGTAAAGGAAGTGGTTTTTTTCTTACTTTTGCAGGCAATTGTGCCCAATACAACTCTATATACACTCACCCCTCACTATGCGAGCACAATTGGCTCCCAACTTTCTGCTCGTAGGCGAAAATTCATAAGAGGGACACTAAATTACCATTAAAATGCATGTAAAAGTCTCTTATTGGTTCCTAGTACTCCTAACTAGCGGAAGGAGTGGCAGCAGGTGGTGCTGCTTTTGAAAGGTAAGTGAACCTTGGGTTGCGGGGGAGTAGAAAGAGGGCTAAAGGCTGGGGGCAATTTGGGGCCCTGAGCAGGAAGGAGGGTTAAAATCTGGTGGCAGCTCTGGTGGAGGAGGCAGCTTGTTCCTCCAGGCTGCAGCAGTGATACCTGGGGGAGTGCAGCGGGCTGGGCGTTCAAGGACTGGACCAGGGTGGGTGTTGGGAGCAGCCTGGGACAGTGTTGGGACCGGGCCAGGTGGGAGGGGCAATGCACAGGGAGTTGCCGCAGGGAGAGAGTGTTGAAAGTGGGGCAGCCAGGGCTGCAGATCTCCCCACCCCCAGGCCAGAGACCCCGCAGCTGGCTCCACTGCAGCCATGGGTCTCCCCGTTCCCTGGCTAGGTACCCTGCAGCTGGAAGTGGGGGTGCCTGACTCTGGGGAAGGGGCAGGGCACCCAGCTGGGGGAGGTGCAGATGTCTGGCTCGGGGGAAGGGGGAAGAGGGAAGGCATCCAGTTGGTGGGTGGGTGGGGTCCCTGGCTGTGGGGAAGGGTGAGGGCATTCAATTGGGTGGCTTGCGGGTGCCTAGCTCTGGGGAGGGGAAGGGCATTCACTTAGAGTGAGAAGTGGGGGCTAGGGGTGTGGGGGGGTGGGTGGGAGATTAATCCTGTGGGTGGTTTGGAGTGGTGGGGGAGGGAGGGTGGTTACAGCTTAGTGTAGGGTTAGGGCCACAGAGTGGGGGGAGAGGGAAGTTCAGCGCTAGAGTTCTAGCACCCTTTTTCCTAGAAAAAAAGCACTGATCAGGGTCATACATAGGGCTGCACACTGGTGCAACGCCAGGGGACCAACGGGTAGCAACTAGGGTTTATCTTTCTGACAGTCATGCATGCGGCATGTGCACATCTAACTTGAGTAGATAGGAGCAAGCACTCAAAGAAGAACAAATGCATAACGCAAGCCTGATGAGACAAAAAAAGGAAATCTCTGTCTCTCATCTTTCAGCTACAAATAATCTTAGCTGTAATAGGTAAAAACTGTCATACATTTCTGTTCAAAAGGTGAGCTACATAATAAGCAGCATTTGCAGCATTCTCCTAGGAGAGGGGATTATATTTTTTGCATTTGAAACTGTCATGGCAATTGTACAGATATAAATATTGTGTGCACTACATTGCAATATTTCAGCATATTTGTAAAAATAAATCCACGATATGTAACTGTAGAGTAATGATTGCTCATCAAATAGAATGCTGTAGTCTTCAAGACTTCTTTGTTTTTAAAACATTACTTTTAAAGAGTCTGTTCTGGTGATCATGTATAGTGTTAAGAGAGTGGCATATTCATACAGAATAGTTCTACAATAGTCAAAATCCTTCTCAACTCAGACCACATTTCAGTGAATAATAGCAACTACATTAGTGACTTAACAACTGTCCAAGTTTAATGAAGTAAAATCTTTAAAGAAAAACTGGATCCTTTACCTTTCTGGGTTTTTGATTTCTTCTGTTACAAAATTAAGTGTGTCCCAACCAGAGTAAGAGAACAGGGCAGAGTATAGTGCAAGAGAAATATCTCCTATGTCCCAAGAAGACCCCTCAAAAGAATTCTGAAAGTGTCCTGAATGTCCTATGCATATGGAACGAAACACATACATTATGGTGTAACAAAGGAAGTTAAAATGTTATTAGTTTGATATACCATGCAGCAAAACAAGCTAACACCTAAGAATGCTGATATTTATTCAAGATCACTCATTGAGTCATCCTTCCATTCCATCTGTTACAGCCTTGAGAATAAGCAGGTCACTTACTGTTGCCCTATGGAGAACTCAGGCTACATCTACAGTCACCAGGAATGTCAACGGCTGCTACACAATTTTAGGTACGCCAATTGCGTACCTAAAATCAGTTTTGCAGCTGTCAACACTGGTCCCCATCCTCACTGAAGAATGCCGACAGATGTGCTCCTCCAGTTGACATTCCTGAACCCTTGTGGCTTTCAAGGAGTTCTGGGTTCAACATTGATCCTGGAATGGGCCGTTTTTCACCTGCGTAAAATGGCACCCCAGAAGAGTGAACCTAAGCCTTCAATCTTTCACAGATTATATTTAAATTTTGTTAAAATATTCATTGATTTGATGGGTTTTGCTTACTATCGTAGGTCCAGAATAGTACATTACACTGTACACATTTAAGTGCGTACAAAAATATGTGGCAAGTAAATGAACGTGCATATACTAAGAGGTATATTAATTTAAGTATCAGAAAGGCCAAACTGATAACAATTAAGGTAACATAAAATGTAATTAAATAGTTGGAACAAAATCTTTCCATGTACATTTCAGTCTGTGTGTGCTATCAGCACTGCTGTGATTAATATAATCTATGTCACCTTTCAGTTTGGGGTGAGATTTTTCCAACATGTAGCGACAACATCAGCACAGTATTAACACAATACCGATATGAACAAATTCTAACACTGACTATGGGAAAAGGAGTAACTACCCTGCATGTTCCAATGCCCAAATATATAGCTACAGATGTACACACGTTTTATTTTTTACAGCAATGCTGCTATACTTGTGAATGGGGAGGGGAAAACAATTTACAAAGGCATTTCCAACAAGGTTGACCAGCCCAAATATTATATCATCATTCACCTCCTCAGTATCTTGGGTGACACTCAGGAAGCTGGAGCAATAGCCAGGCTAGGAGCAGAAGACAAGGTAGGCATCAAGGATGCTAGCAGTAAACATACTAAGGTCAGTGGAGTAGCTGATAGTGCAGAAATGACACATGGTGTGACAGTGTTCATAAAGTAGTCCTGAAGGAATTCTTTGTTGAATTTGAAATCAATGTAAAATTGCTGAATTCCTCCAGAACTGATATAGGCATATTTTGTTCCTCAAAGACACAGGACTAAGGAAAGAACATGGTCCACAGTCCCTCAACAATGACTTCACTCTAAAGCCAAAAAGTATTGGGGATAAGGACACATATTTCACAGAATTTAAAATTTGGTAGTCCAGTTTTTTGAGCCAACACAGATACCTTCTAAAATATATGGGAGTAAAAGTTTGATGGAAACAACTTTAAAACCAGGATGCTGTTCCCCCTGCTCACTATGCTTGCCAAACTCCCCCTTTCTTCCAGCAGGGTGTGTGTAGGTGGGTTGGGGAGCCACATGGCCAGTCCCTACCTGCCTGGGCCAGAGGGGTTCCCTTCGTGCCCTGGTCCCTCTCTCTGCCTCCACCCATGCCCCCCACACTCCCCTGTCAGTAGTGGTAGCCAGAACTTGGCTCAGAGCAGTGCCATCCCTCCCCAACAGAGGTGAGTTATTTTTTATATAGAGAGATTATGACTAATAATCTCACTGAAGAGAAATATTGCAATTTTACATCTGTGTTCTTACACATTTTATCCAAAATCCGGATTATGAGAAGCTTAAATTGAGGTTCTCTAAACTTAATGATTTATTTGCTGGAGGTCGGAGAAAGTTCATTTCTCTATTCCTACTATAGTTTGTAAATTCTACATCTTGCAGCCTTCTTAGATTCCACTAACCATTCCAAACCAGAGATGTAGAACTGCTTTGGTGCGTCAGGTGTCAAATATGATCTTCATTCATAACACTGGCCCAGTTATCATCTGGATGGATATACTGAACCTTATTGCTTAAGAGAGAGATGCAGTATTACATAAATTCAATATTACAGATTAATTTAAAAGCTATTTTGAAACTTCTATAAATATTCCTATTGAAAACAAAACTGGTTATTCCCATGCCTCATTGATCAATACCAACTCCTAATTAGTTTTAGAAGCTTACCCTGGCATAATTTAACAATTCCTGTTATGACGATGACAATAAGGGCAATGACTTTAGCATACGTGAATACATCTTGCACTCTTGTTCCCCATTTCACATAGGCACAATTTATAAATGTTAGAAGACCTAGAAGACAACAAAGGAAGATGAAAAGGAAGTTACACATGATATTTGTTAAGCAGTTTTTAATTATTCTCCATGTCATTTTAAATTTAGCCTCTATTATACTAAAACTAAACTGAACAATATTTACTGGTATTCACAACATATTGTCTTACTATCTGTACATTGCTTAATCTATGACAAAAGAACAAAAATGGGGAACATCAGTTCTAAAGACATATCCAATTTTTTTTGGCCAAAAATGGGAAGAAGGACCATTTATCATATGTCAGACATTTACCCTCATTCTTGAGATTCCATTCCACTATTAACACTCATTAACGAGAGCAGATAATGTCCTTTCATTTTATATTTTCAAATAATGCTCTGGTTCACCTTGGGCTTGTCTACACTACCACCTTCCTTCGAAGGAAGGATGGTAATTAGGGTGTGGGGAGTTTACTAAAGAAGTGCTGAGGTGCATACACAGCACTTCATTAAGCAAATTCCCCCCGCCCCCCATGGCAACTTCGAAGTACCAGCACGCATCTAGCTGCAGCTCACCTGCTGGTACTTCTAAGTGCTGAGGCAACTTCGAAGTCCCTTTAGTCCTCAAAATTTTGAGCTATGTACATGTCAATAATAATGAACTGTGGGGCTAGTGCATAAAGGGCTGTATGCATGCCAGGGGTTATCTAGCTGCATCTTTACTGTTTTCTAGAAGTCAGAGTAACTTTTGCATTTACTGGGATATTAGTTAATCTATTTCAGTTTTAGGCACTTCCACCAGAGGCAGATATTTCTAGTAGCAAACAATTTATAGTTAGTATTTTACTAAACTTTCTTACCTTTATAGTCCCATGTATTTTAAGGTCTCTTAGCTAACTCAGTCACATTGACTGATATAGTGGGAAGTCAAAATGTAACATTCAGTGCAATTTTTTTTGTGGGGGGGATAAAATTCCTCTCTTTATATATTTTTAAATTTGGTTAAAGTCAGAACCCAGCAAGGGGGAGAAAAAGGGCAGCACATGAAGACAGGGATGTACTTAGTCCAACTATCCCATGGAAAAATAATTAAGAAAGGATTAAAAACAAGGGTAATGAGCCCATACAAGCATGTGTCAGGTGAACTTGCAAAGTTGGCCAGCTGAAAAGGATGAACCACATTTCCTTGAACTTGTCAAGTATGTGAAAAACAGAAGTATCAGATTTCAAAGGCCATGGCTATAGTAGCTCCTGAGAAACTCAGGAGAAAAAAATGGCATCATGTCTGCCTTCCAACATTAACCCAACTATGGTTTATTACAGAATGTCAAAAATTCCTCTTTTGTGAGCACCATTCTTTATTCTAATCCACAGATTTTAGGTAATGGTTTTTTATATGCACGATTTTTTTAATGAAAAAAATTCCTATTACCAAGATGTTAGACTATTTGGTCTCTGTTGTCAGGACAATTTGATTGAAGTGAGGTGCTGTCCTATCTCTGGAGTTTAAAAAAAAAAAATCTAATTAAGAATCTGGACATATCAGACCATTTCACTGCAAGACTATGCTTTTTTCCCTTATCACTGAGATTACTTCTTTCATTTTCTCCTGGTTGCAGCTGTTGTCAATTTACTAGCTTATACTGGTAGCATTGTAAAGTGTGCCTATGGACTTTAAGATAACATCTCATGATAGTAAAGATTTCAGAAGCCAGTGGTGAAGTGTCACCACATTTTGAATTTTCAGGAAACCGATGATCTTGCACTGTATCAGGTAGTGAAAACATTTTGTTACTATATTAGAAAATAAAATCCCCATTTTTGCATCGAAATTATCTCCAACAATGTTCAGACACACTATACAGGCTGCTTTTCCTTAAAAACTTAAAATCCTCTATAGATTGTATTTGCTTTTCAATTTTAGGTTACAAATTGCTGCAAGTAGTGAGACAGGACTTCTGTAATGACAGATCTACAGTGAAGTGGGATGAGTCCTAGCAAGGAAGTCAGATGTTTGCAGGTAGGAGTTTAAAGCACAGAACTATGTGTCCAGAACAAAGCTTTTCTGCAGAAGATTGTGCCTTTTGCCAAAACCACAAAGGAGATTTTATGAAATTATTTCTCCTTGTTCACAACGGACACTTCTTAAGATCTAATGTTAGGCTAATCAAGCATGAAAGCCATAATCTCTTCAAACAGAAACAGTGTCACTGCCCCTCTCATTTCTGGGTGAGGGGTAGCCGAGTCTGCCCCTTCTGGAGCCATGCAGCCCTGCTGAGAAGGAAACAGCAGTCGTGGAGGATCAGTGGCAGAGTGTGCAGCTGGAGGAGCTCATCTGAGGCATCTTAATCCTGGGGGTGGGGGTTTGGGGTTGAGAGGGGTTAAACCTGGAGGGGGGGGTTTGTGGAATGGGGGTAAAGCTTGGGGATAGGGGGCAGATTTGGAGGCTGACGCAGGAAAAGCCTAGAGATAGGAGGTAGGTTTGGGGGCTGATGGGGATTGAGCATGGGAAAGGCGGGGGCAGGGCAGCATGGGACATGCACAGTTGATGCAAATATAGCTCCTTCCTGATTAAGAGCCTACCCCGAGATGCAGTGTTTTCCTTGACCTCATTTGTTCTCCAGTCCAGGGGTAAAAGTAACCAATTTTTTAACTGATACAAATCATTCCGTGTGCACTGTTCTTAAAATAGGGGTTACAAAAAGTATGGTTTGAAGTTATTTTCTAAGGACTGGTTCATATTCACATGCATTGCAGCTCCTGAAGTACTGATTCTGTAACTGATTTTGAAAAAAAAATGGCTCTTCTTGCTATTTTGGTTGCAGTTACCTCTCTCCATTTTGGTTTTTGGTTTTATTTTGGTTACTTCTCTCCATTTTTCCCATCTTTTAACCAGTTGGTCAACCATGCAATCAACTTCCTTCTTGTATAAAAGGGTTTCAACTATCAGAGCCTTATAAAAAGCATGCAGTTTACAATCTTAAGCACAAAAGTACATCTGTATGATAGGCTGTGTCTAAACTGTGGGGAACTGTCTGCAAAAGATATGAAATTGCACTTCACAATTGCGTATCTTTCGCTGACAGTTCTGTTGGGAGAGCCTCTCCTGACATTTGGCCTGGCCGCATGGGGCCAAATGTCATGAAAAGTCTCTCTGCCGAGACATCCCTTATGCCTCATGGCACGAGGCACACAGGGGTGTCCTGGCAGAACACTTCCACTTTTTCGAAGGCGGCCTTGGAAAAGCATTGTCTGGATACAGCAGACTTCTGTCAGGAGACCTCTGGTCTCCCGACAGAAGCCTGCAGTCTAGACACAGCTCTAGAGAAGAAAAGATTAGTGAAACTATACTCATCCACCCAGGGTGGATAAAACTATTTAAAAAAAAAAGTTGAATTTTTAAATTTAAATTTGAAATCACACGCTAAGGGCTAACCCATCTTTTGACAGCAACAGCCTTTTATACAGCTGCTGAGAGAATTTTCATTTAAGTGTATTCAGCTGGCTCAGTCAAATAAATGGAGTTCCAATCAAAGTTGATAAACTTTTTGGAAAGTGAAAAAGCTTGTTTTTCCTCTTCCAAATTTCTAAATAAAACCAATGAGGATAAGAGCTCCTAGTTCTAAAATCTTTAAGGACCTCCTGGCCAGAAATAATCAGTCCAAAAAATTAAGTATAGATAACCATTTGTTTTAGTAAATAGTTTTAAATGGGAAACCTGCTGTGATTTTTTTTCCTTGTTCTGATTTTAAATTAAGATGTCAAAATATTTTCATCATGCACATCCAATCTATGTTAATGATTACCTGGAAACCATTTCCTTTTCCTATTCCAACCCAACTATTCTAGATTCAGAATGCTACCAGTTTGGAATCTAAACATGACTATACACAACAGATGTTTACCATCGACATAAAGAGTCACATTAGTTTTCACATAATACTTACATATACAAGAAGCTGCAATGAGACGACAGGCAACATAAGGTGGCTCACAAGAAGGGAAGACAGGCTGTACAATGTAGTTAGCAAAAGTTATTGCAATAATTGCCTGACTAGTTGGCTCAACAATCAACAGTGAGGTCCATAAGCGAATAAAAGCAATAAAACTCCCAAAGGCCTCCAAGATATATGCGTAGCTGGCTCCTGACTTGGTAATAGTGGTTCCCAGTTCAGCATAACAGAGAGCGCCAAATACTGAAAAAATCCCCCCTGTTGCCCAGATTATTAGCGACAATCCATAGGAGGCGCTGTAGATGAGAACTCCTTTGGGAGAGACAAAGATACCCGAACCAATCATGTTGCCTACAATAAGGCTGATTCCATTAAGCAAAGAGATTTGTTTCTTCAGATGCATAGTTTCTTTGTTTCTTAAATATATTTCACAACTGACACTTGAATCTTGCTTGTCTGCTTCCTTGATGGGACAGTATTCAGCCAATGAATTATGAGCCACTCTACCATTTGCCTTTTCTTCCATCATGGAATTGTTGTATAGTCTCTAGAATTCCAATCCCAATCTAAAACAAAATTACAGACAGCTGAAAATTAATATCAGCATTAGCTTTTGTCTAATCCGTCACATCAAGCCTTCTTTCTCCTTGGAGCAAAGGACGAAGTTGTGTAACCTCCACTATCCCCCTTCTTTGCTGCCTTGTATTGCTAAGCTATAGGATTTTGAAGAAGGATACATCATGACATTTGAACTAGTGGCAGTCTCAAAGTATCTTAGAAGAAAAAGGTGAAAAGAAAATTCTGTAGTGGTGATTTGCAAGGGAGGAGAGTTGTGGGGAAGCAAAGAGCAGAAGAAATGAAAATGTTATTAACACTGTTCAGCTGAACTGAAAAGAACAAAAGGAGGTGTATAAGGAAAAAAGCACAGTACACAAAAGAAGGTGGGAGCAATGAAGATTACAGGTTTACTGCAATATAACACCACATTTCAATTAACTTAATTGATTCTTTTGTCTCCCATAACTACTCTTTTCAAAAGTGCCCAAGAATGCAGAAGGGGAAAAAGCTTCTGAATGCTTCACATTTTATTTTCCTTGACATCACAGTTGAACATTTTACACCTCAAATCTGCAGAGGATTTTCCCCTCTCTCCAAGTTAAAAGGCCATCAGTGATCCTTTAACACACATGGATGCAAGACTGTCTGAATATCAACCATTTTGAAATACAGACGATACAGATGTTTAGAAATGAAACAACCTGATTAAATAAATTTGTTCTTTAATTTGTACTGGTACTAGCTTTCTTTCAAAATCTAACAACTGACTGGATTCTCAGAAGTTTGATAAAAGCAAGCCTACATCTTTCCTAAAAACATGCTACCATTTTCGTATCTCCTTGACAATCACTAAATCCTGTGTTCACAATTCAGAGGCCTATTGCAGAGCAGAAAGATGCAAGTCTGGGTGAGATTTTGCAAAACATTTTGCTCTAGCAAAGAAAGCAACTATTACCTTTCATTACATTATCTTTTTGTAACAAAAACTTAATTGGGGTATTTTATTCAGAAAGTAAACCTGTCTTGATCCTGGCACTAATCTAGCAAAGAGGGAAAAGGCACAGGCAAAGAATTAGGCTCTGATTTTCAGTAGGTCCAACATAAATTATTTATCAGATTCAGGTATTTGCTCCTGAAAGTAATTAATAGATGCAGACCTGATGACAGGTGGGAGAAAGGGGCAGTTGCACCTGGGACCTGTGTTTCAAAGGAGCCCAGAGCTCTGGCCACCAACAATGTTACTGCTCTGGGCCCCTTTCAAATGCTGTGGCAATGCTGCTCCATTGCTCTGCACAGCTCTGAGAGAGCAGGGGGAGGGGATGGCGAGCACCATAGTCTGAGCAGCGCTAAGTGCTGACTGCCCTAGGCCCCCCTTTTCCATCCTAGGTCCCATCCCTTCTTCTGGGGGTGCAGAGCAGGGTCCCCCTCCAGCTGTCAGCTTCGCTGAATAGATACATCTAACTGGGCATATGAATAAAAACACACAACTTGCCCAAGCTATTATATTAATTTGCACTCTTTGTTCATGCAATTACTGATTTTTTTTCAAAAGGATCTAAGTCTTTGTTATATTGTCAATATTGTGTGCTATAAATTTAGTCATGTAGGTAACGTATAGGTAAGTTAATTAAAGCATTCTGACTGAATAAAAGAATAATAGTTTCTTATTCTTTCAAGCCATTTTAAATATTTGAACGCAAGGGAAATAAAGGTGACATACAGAGAAATGGAAGGAACATAGCCCACTTACTGGAGTGGAATATAGCCTGTTCACACTATGTCCAGTATGAGCCTTCTATTTCTTTGAATAGAAGAACAAATAAATATCTAAAAATAGTATTAGTTACGTAAATTAAAACACTGATTGCATTTGAAAGCCAGTTTCCCCTACTATATAATCAAACAGGTCTGCTGTATTATTGCAGATCAATTCTTAAGGCTTTTAAAAACGATTTATTTAAAACATTAAACATTTATTTTGTCAGAGCAAACACTAACAGCATAATACAGTCAAACCCAAGTAACATTTGGAAGAGTCATCCCACACTGAAACATCAGTATGACAGACTATTATACCATCAGAAGAAAAAGAAAACAGCAATAGAAAAAATGTATTTAAAAACTGGACTTATTCTCACCAAAAATTAAGGGTTCTGTCCCAAAACCTCTTGACCCATAGTTACCTGGCATTGATTTTCAGAGAGGAAAATGCCTAACCAGACAATAGGTCACAGAAAATTAGCCCTATATAACAGTACGCTTACAGCATTGTATAACATGGCCTCTTCCCCCCACTAAAACTTAGGAAGGGTAGGCAAAGACAGGTTTAACTGTTTATTTCCTTTAACAGGGTGTGAGAAAGGTATGAGGCCTTAAATCTACCAGCTCCTCCACATTCCAGTCAATTCTGTAAAAAGCATCTAAGGAGACAATGTTGACTCAAGGATGTCATTTGCTAATGAAGATAAAAGTAAAAGCTCCCTGGATTAAGAAAGCCTACCCAGACTTGAGGAGCTAATTCTACTGTAATGTAATTATAAAGCACTATGTAGGAGGATTTGTTTAGTCTAAATTACTTTGTGTATGATAGTTTCGTAAGCAGTTATATGTTTAGAAAACTTCTCCATCCTCTTTTATCACATCATTTCTCCAGTAGTCTAGGCTTCTTGAATAGTTGATGCCAAGCGTAAAACAAGTATGAGGGCATTTATATACACATAGCACGAACTTCCTGTCACTCAATCAACATCAGTATAGACCTGGGGATTATAGTGGATGAGAGGCTGGATATGAGTCAAAAGTGTGCTGTTATTGCTAAAAAGGCTAACGGCATATTGGGGCACATTAGGAGAAGCATTTTCAGCAGATCTAGAGGAGTTATTATTCCCCTCTACTCAGCACTGGTGAGGCCATATCTGGAGTACTGTGTCCAGTTCTGGGCCCTACAGCATAGAAAGGATGTGGACCACTGGAGCGTGTTGAACGGAGGGCAACAAAAATGATAAGAGGCTGGAGAACATGACCCATGAGGAAACGTTGAGAAATTTGGGCTTATTTAGTTTGCAGAAGAGAAGACTGATGGGCGATTTGATAGCAGCCTTCAGCTTCCTGAAAGGGGATTCTAAAGAGGATGGAGTGTGGCTGTTCTCAGTGGTGACAGATTGCAGAACAAGGAGCAATGGTCTGAAGTTACAGAGGGAGAGGCTGGATATTAGGATGTTAGGCTGGGTATTAGAGGAAAAACTATTTCACCGGGACGGTGGGGAAACACTGGAATGTGTTACTGAGAGAGGCGGTGGGATCTCCATCCCTAGAGGTTTTTAAGTCCTGGCTTGACATAGTAATGGCTGGGATGATTTAGTTGGGGCTGATCCTGCTTTAGGCAGGGGGCTGGACTAGATAACCTCCTGAGGTCCCTTCCAGCCCTAGAATTCTATAATTTTATGATAGACGCTTTTGACAGACCCAATATATGCCTATCCCAACCTTCTCTCCTCTCCCCATTCCCAAAAGTAATAATAAAAGAGAATAAGTTGTTTTCCTTAATCCTACTTCAAAATTAGACCTGCTCTGTGTCTTGCTATTGTACTTCAGCTTTCTCAATGGTGTTGTAGCAGAAGTAAGTGTTGTAAAAGGATTCGGATTTAAAATAGATATTTAGTTTACTTGGTATGCTTTTAAAGAAAGCTAAATCATAATGGTTAAAAATTTAAAAAATTGTTAACAAAGAAGCCAGGTGTTGTCATGACAACTTGATGATGTAAATTAGGATTCAAAGCATTAGAGTTTCAAATCCAATTTTTCTCACTTCTACTTTGAATCAAAATGGACACCTGCTGGAAGTATGTTTAAGATAGTATCTCCCCCCAGAAGGGACTGGAAACCACTAATTCAGCAGCTCTCAACTATGCATACCCTTTGGTCACATGCAGAAATCTTCCAGGGGGAGAGTAACAGAGAGGTACTCGTTTTAGTCTGCATCTCAACAAAACAGAAAAGCAGTCATGTTGCACTTTAAAGACTAAAAGTAATTTATTAGGTAATGAGCTTTCGTGGGGCAGACCCACTTCTTCAGATTGTAGTGTGCTATTTCCACTGTTTGAAGAAGTGGGAATACCCCACGAAAGCTCATCACCTAACAAATTATTTTAGGTCTTTAAAGTGCTACATGACTGCTTTTTTGTTACGTCCAGGGGAAGACATCGACTCATCTAGACATTAGTCTGGTTCTAGATCAGGCTTCTTCTATTGTCTTCTCTAGTTCTTTTTATGCAAAAAGCAGTAGAGAAGTCAATATAAACTAAAACTTCACACAGACTATGACTTGTTTATACTGTTCTGTACTATACAAACACTGATATGTAAATATAATTATATTCCAATTAATTTTATAATTATATGAAAAATGATAAATTAAACATTTTTACAGTAAGAGTGCTGGGACTTTTTTTTAAGCACATAGCTTTAAGCGAGATGAAACTTGGGGGCATGAAACACAAATCAGACTCCTGAAAGGGATACAACAGTCTGCAAAGGTTGAGGCATTGCTCCAACTGAATTAAAATACTTGAAACCATTACTAGGATATCTAAATGATATTTGAAAACATTGGATATTTATTCTTCATTTTGTATTGTAAACCCATAAAATAGTTCAATATTTTAAAGCTTCCACTGTACTATGAAATTAGGTGTGCACTGCAAGAACTCACCTTAACGTAATTTCAGGAAACATTTGCAACGTTTATGGTATTCTTAACCCATACATACTGTCCATTGCAGACACTTTCTGCTTTTATATTTTGGTTATAAAATCTTTTAGCTAATATCTGCTGTCTTCATGCTTTGACCCCCCAGAAGCAGGGGGGGAAGGGGGGTCTAGTTGAAATTCCTGTTTGTGTTGTAAGTTCAGTGTATGATATTTTACTACCATCCCCTGTGTTGGCAATATCTGTGTAGTGAAGCGGAAAGTCAAAAATTCTTTTTTCCTAGGCTTTTTCTAACCTCTTTGTTCTAACTTTACAATACAGTCCGGGCCCCTGCATTATTTTCAGGGATCCCATGCAATGATGGGAGGTGGGACACTCAGTGGATGGCCAGTTGAGAACACAGTTGTTGCACAGAAGCATTATAGGGCACGGCAAAGCCAAAGACTCACCCCATCAGCAACTCTACTTTCTGAAAAACTTTCCTAGCTTCTCTTTCTTCATGCTTTTCAGGGTCCCTGTATTATTTTCAAAAAAGTAAAAAAATCTTTTTTCCTAGACTTTTCTATCCTCTTTCTTCTAACTTAAAGAATACATTCAGGGTCCCTGCACTATTTTCAGGTTTCAGCATATTTTCAGGGATCAGATGAGATCACAGGATGGCCAGTTGAGAATTCAGCTACAGAAGAAAGACATTTGTGTAAACTTTTTTGCCGTCTGTGTGGATGCCCTAATTTTCCTTCCTTTCAATGGGAAAAATGGATGTTTGCTTAGCACAGGAGGGGAATGAGGAAAATGTAGTGTGGGAAGACGATGTCAAAGACCAGCGAGCATACCCAGAATGCTATGGGAATGAGGGAATTGTGAGACAGGTTCCCACAATACACTGCTGCAACAGCTGATGTTTGCCAATTTGAGTGTGGCAGCAATGACCACATGGGAAGTGAGGACAGTCAAATTTGAATTTATAAATTCCTGAATTACAAAATCAGTATTAATAAATTCAAATTTATCTCATAGTGTAGACACAGTCACACAAAGTGCTTCTACAAACACTCCAGATAGTCTTAACTGCACCAAAACTTATCAATCTCCATGTAACCAAAGGGGAATCATAGAAAACGAGGTATAACATGGAAAAATATAGGAAAATAGAACAGAAAATACAGAGGACAGACAATATTGACTAAACCTTGGGTTTCTGTCAGAAGCCTATTAAGCAGACAAAATAGAAGGCTGGGAGAGAAGAATGGGGGTGGGGGGAAGGTACAGTACAGTATCTCCCAGCAGATGAGAATTCCAGGTTCATGCAACCCAGCAAGCTCATTTAACTCCATATCACATACAGCACCTGAGTAGTTCTTTTACTCTCCAATGGTTTCTTAATACCCTTAAAATCACTGTAGGCTCCTAAAGGCCACCGAGCTAGATACGTCAATGTGAACCCCAGACTTGGAAGTTTGTTTCCTACAGAATTCTAAGAGGATGGATGTAAGGAAATATTTAGAATTAAGGTATAAGATCTTTCCCCAGTTGAAGTCTATTTGTGTAGCTAAATCTATGGTAGTTTACAACACTGCCAAAAGATGCTCACCCATGAACACTAAATAACTACAGTTCAAAGAAAGGTTACGGGCTGCTATCATTAAGTCCCCATTGTTATCTCTCCTCTTCTCCCCTAGATTCTCTTTTACATCTTCCCATGCCCCAGTATTTTTCTTCATCGCTGGGGAGCTCCTTCCTTTCATCCCTCCCTTTCAGGCCAGCAGCAGTCAGCAGCTACATAATTTGTGTACAGAAGCTATTTACCCCTGGAAACAAATGCAAAGCTAAACCAACATGGGGTTCAATACATAAAACATTTTGCCAGAAAGTTTACTTTATGGTCAAGGAGCACTATGACTGCAAAATGGACTATTAGTAAAATAAGATGGTTCCACATGGTAAGATGCTAAGAACATAGAACAGTTGCCACACACAAGGACTTCAAAGGACACACAGATGTTTTGTATTACAGTGGCAAGGTCTGGAAACATCAGACAAGAAATATGCCTCCTTAGTAAACAGACTGTTACACATCTGTAGTGTCAGTAACTGAACTCCAAAATGATCTGCTCTCACTGTTCAGATGGCAGAAAATCTTCATCTCAGACAAACAGCGTTTGACTGCGTGTTCCCTTTCAATCATTAATGATGTACTTGGTATCTTGGTCTGTTTCTTCCTCTGCAGAAAAAAAGTATGAAGATATGCCAAATGAAAAGAGCTGTTCAGCTCAAAGGAGAATCAGTAAAGGAAAGAACCTTCAATAGCAGATTGTAGAGACAGGGAAACAATGGGCATTCCTCAGATTGTCCTTGAATAATATACCAAGAAATACTGACTGAACTGAGATTTGGGCTTTAACTTCACCCATCTTTTAAAGTTATCTCACGTTAGTCACATCTTCAGAATCCTGCAGAAAAGGAGCTATATGTATACAGAACTCAAACAGTTCTCCAGAAGAGCTTTCCTAAAAAAAAAAAAAAAAAAAAAAAAAAATTTCTCAAATTGGAACAAACATCCAGCTACTATAATTCATCCAATATGTTTTTTTCATTGTAGAATAACATATGGTGTTCCTCTCCTTGTGACATCTGGGTGCACTACACACAAAATTAACTGCAATTAAAAGTAATTCAGAACAGGCTGTAATATGTAAACCCATCACAAAAAGAAAGAAACTGTAAATTAAAACTACTTTCATGTTTAACTCTCCAAAGACCTGACAAAGTCTGAATACAATCTAAAGGCTAGCAACTGAGAATGACACAAAGAGCTTGTCTAGACTGACTAGTTAGTGCACTAGGCATGTAAAACAAAGAAGTATAAAAACAGCAACAGGGTGCTGGAGGGATGACCCCACAATCGGGAACCCAGCTCTTAGCCCCATGCCTTGGGCTCTGCTACCAGCTCCACTTGTGGGATCCAGCCCGCTGGCCCTATATGTTGGGCTCCATCACGGGCAGGGTTTTGGCACATATGGCATTTCAGGTGTCAGCTCCACACCTTGAGCTCTGCTGACAGCCAGGCAGCAGCCTGCAGGGATCCACCATGGGGTTGGCAGCCTGGCTGGAGCCCAACCACAGGGCTGACAGCCAGGAAGGGCCTTTGGCAGAATTTAATCATTTACAGAAACTGATAAGCATCAGCCTATCAGTTAACTAACTAAACTCTTACACACCCTATATTACACTGAGACATGCTGCTCTCAGAAGGGTAATTTTTCATCTCCCCCACACCCTTCCTCCCAAAGCAAGAAAATTTCAGCACAGTAACTTGCCCATCTACATAGTCTCCAGGTGCTGGGAAATACATACCCCATGGATTTTCTTAAGGCCCTGGGAGAACTCTCAACTTGGCAGCTTGACCATAGTACGTGTTGCCATGGCAGCACTTTAAAGCTGCATGTGTAGAGAAAGCCAGAGAAGAGAAGAAAAGGAGTTCCAGTCCAATACTAGACATTCTTCAAGAGTGTATACCTAGACACCACCAACAAAAGAACCTGAACTACTTACGACATGTGTATGAGCAACTTTGAAAAGGTGGTTTTTAAGGTAACAAAATTCTAAGCACATAAAGTACTACAGATTAACCCCTCTGGAATTATATTAGGAAACCTAGTGAAATGCCAAAGAGAATAATATACCTAGGACTACCCTGTTCACTAAGCAAATAGACCATGGCTGCATCTACACTATGAAATAAAATCGAATTTAAAGGAGTTAGCTCAGTATTAAAACATCACTGTCAATACTATTATTTATTGCCATAATACCGATAACAAAATGTCAATATTATGAGACTGGAACAGCGTCAATTTCAGATTTAAAATATTGACTACAGGCTAGTGTGGATGCACCATGTCCTTAATTCGAATTTATCAGCCTCCAGAAACATCATGTATGTATCCCATAAAGCTACACAGTGACCCTCCATGTATAGCGGCTTCCTTCTCTGCAGCCCTCCATCCAGGTGCACAGGAAGAAGATCACAGGAAACCTGAGAATTTTTGATTCAATTAGAATTTGAATTGGAATTCAGCATCCCAGCCCTGCAAATATAAAGGGTGCCCATTATGAAAAAATTCCTTTGCCCATCGCATCACACCACACCAGTAGCAATCACACCACATCGGTAGCAATTGAATCATTAGCCATCTACTGCAATCACGAGCACTCAGGGTAGTGATCTGCCTAATACTTCTTAGGGTCCTAAGTGAGCCCCAGTGTGGACCCACCAGGAGATTCTGGATCATCTTGTGATTTGAGAAGATCAATCAGTGGCAAAGAGACTTCGGGTGGCCAAGAGAAATGCAGCAATCTATGAGAAGATGTCGCATGAGATGACTGCCTGAGGTTACTCACGGGATTCTATGCAATGCTGCATGAAGGTGAAAGAACTCTGGCAGACCTATCAAAAAGTCCAAGAAGTCAACCAGCGGCTGGGACAGCTCCACAGCCCTCCTGCTATTATGAACAGCTGCACATGTTTATGGGGAGCGACCCTACCATGGAGTCCGGTCTTAATTATGACACTTGTGGAGGCCCTGGTATGGAGCTTGGGGTGAGCCCAGAGGAGCTGGGTACCCCAGAAGAAGAGGGCTACGGAGGAAGAGGAAGGGGGCAATAAGCAGGGGACAGAGGAAGTTCTTCCTGACAGCCCGGAGCTCTTCATCATAGACCTGGAATCAGTCCCCTCCACACCGATCACCTCCAAGCTGGTCCCTGAGCCTCCTGGAGCAAGCTGTTCAGGTGATATTAATTTTGCATGCTAGAATTAAGAAGAGGGCTGTGGGTGGGTACAGGTTTGCTATGGTTCTGTGCCCCTCAGAACAGCAAGCTAATGTTTCTTGGGATGAAATGCTTCTCCTTTTTGGAGATCTCCTTGAAGGCCTCACCCAGGCACTTTTGTATTTTTTTCACAAGGTTCTTAGGCAATCCTGACTTGCTGCAGCATCCACAGTAGCACACCTTGCCACACCAGCCAACAAGATAGCAATCTGGTGTCATGGCATCACACAGCATTTTAGCAAATTTTCCAGGCTTTTGGTCACACAGCAGGAGTAGCTGTTCTTTCCCCATATCTGTTAGTTTTAGGAGGGTGATGTGTTCTTTGGCAACCTACAGAACCATGGGGATTTGCATCGGATTTTTTTTGAACATGCTTCCTGCTCCTTTACATTACTTGGCAGCAGCCAGCAGGTGCTCTACGCAGTTTGCAGACTCTGTAGGGCTTCTGCCCTCCCATATCCCCTTCCATCCAGCATTTCTTTTTACTTTACAGGAATTCCCCACACCACATGGTTGCCTGGCTCTCTGGGGCATCTCCCTCCTATGTCCCTTTTCACCCAGCATTTCTTTTAATTTTTTAACCAACACCTCTACATAGCTTGCTCATTGGGGAGGACTGCTCCAGAAACAGGTCAAAAATTCTTCCCCCTGCTCCAGGACACCTGACGGTTTCCCCTGCTTTGCAGGCCTCTCTTTCCCTTGAAAAGCAGACAATTGCTTATAGCTTACCATGTCCACAAAGAAATGGGCTGGATAAGCAATGGCAAGTGATGTATTGTGAAATGCATGCTTACTATCCCATGCTTAACAAGTCTTTAGCGGCCTTCAAAAGAGAAACTTTCCCTGACAGTAGACACAGAGACCAATTTGTTCCATTTGAAAGCACATTATGTGAATTCTATCAATTTTGACCTTCACTTTCCAGAAGCAATGCCCAATGGAGGAGAGAGGAATAGCAAGACAGGTGCAAGCAGGATGTTATTCTGCAGCACATGGAGCGGAGTGAAGCAGAACACACGAAGATGACAAAGGACACTGCTCAGTGGTGTCATAGTACATCTCAGTGGCATCAGACAGTGCTTGACTTCCAGCAACAGCAAGCAGCAAACCAGGCTGAGACCGCAGCACACCTCGTAACGGCAGTTACAGTGCAAACTGTAGTACTGCGCTCCCAGCTGCAGCTGCAGAGGCACTCCCAACACAGCAGTGCAGAAGTCAATCGACACCTGCTACCCGGAGTCCCCTGAAGAGAGCTCAACCACCCTGTCATCACAGACCCCGAACATGGGGAGGGAGGGCAAGGATAGCCTGGCCCTCCAGCCCCAAGGGACACTGCAAAAGCCTATTCAAGCACCCTTGAGAAGGCTTCTTTTCCCTGCCACTTAAACCTCTCCTCCCTGCAAAATAAAAGCATTCCTTTGAGCTTGGTGTGATTTTGTGGTCTGCAGGAGTGGTGGGGAACACAAATCACAGTGGGGGTTGGGGGAGGCCTGAAGGCCCAGCTACGTGCTGATATGCCCAGGTCCACAGCAGATGTGTGAATGACAGAACTGGGCAGGTTGGAGGAGGGCTGAAAGCATAGCTGCTGACCAGTACTCCAAGGTCTGCAGTGGATGCGCAACTGACAAAACCGGGAGGGTTGGGGGAGGGTTGAAGGCACAGCTGCCCACCACATGCATTCTATGTACTGCAACGTAACACCCTCCCACCAAGTAAAAGCATTCATTCATTAAGACATGGTGTGATTTATTGGAATTATGTCAGAGAAATACATCAGTAGCACGTGTGTTACAGCTCATACATGAAGCTATGTTTTAAAGCGTCCCTTACTGCTGCTGCCTCAGCCTGGTTACTGGTAGACGGTTGTGTAGGCGGCTGTGAGTAAGCGCTGCCTATAGCCTCAGCTTTGGAATTCCAGAAGGACAGGAAAGTCTCCTGCCTGGATTCCCATATGTTGTGCAAAATATTGCACGATGTAATCACAGTGGGGACATTAGTTTCAAAAATGTCCAAATGGGTCAATAAGCATTTGAACCTCGCTTTTAAACGATCAAAGGCACATTCTGCCACCATTCTGCACCTGCTGAGTCTGTGACTGAAGTTTTTCTTGTGGAGGTCCAGGTCTCCTGTGTAGGGATTCATAAGGCCAGGGAGCAGAGGATAAGCAGTGTCACCTAATACAACAACAGGCATCTCCACATTGACAATCATGATTTTCCGCTCTGGGGAAAAAAGTCCCATCCAGGAACTTTATGTACAGCCCAAAATTTCAGAAGATGCATGCATTGTGAACCCTTCCTGAACATCCAATGTTAATGTTGGTGTAACAACCTTTGTGATCTACCAACCCCTCCAACACCACCGGGAAGTACCCCTTTCAGTTTATATACTCAGAGGCCAGGTAGGCCAGGGCCATAATGAGGATGTGCGTACCATCTATTGCCCCATTGCAGCTAGGAAAGCCATGGGCAACAAAGCCATCCACTATTGCCTGTACATCTCCCAGGGTCAGTGTCTTCCTGAGGAGACACTGACAGATTGCATGGGCCACCTGCATCACCACGGACCCCACTGTAGATCTGCCCATCCCAAATTAATTTGCCACTGACCGGTAACTGTCAGGTGTTGCAAACTTCAACGGCACAATTGCCACTCACTTCTGAACTGTTAAAGCTGGCCTCATTCTTACGTTGCTGTGCCTCAGGATGGGGGCCAGCACATCACGAAGTTCCATAAAAGTGGACTTGCACATAAGAAAGCTCTGTTGGTCATCCCAGGACTCCAAAATGATGTGGTCCCACAAGTGTGTGCTGGTCTCACAAATCCAAAACCACTGCTCCACTGTCAGCAATGCATCCAGGGCAGGCAGCAGATGCGAGTTCTTGGACCACAGTTAGGAGATTTGCTCTTCCAAACCATCGTTGTCATCATCATCATCCTCACGATACTGAACTGTAGCTGAGCTTTGTAACTGAAAGCAAAATTGTGCGACAGCCAGTGTGGTTGCTTCAACTCATAGCCCACATCATTTCAGCATTTGGCGATCCAGCCTTGCGCTGGAATGCCGCAGCTGGAAATGGCGGGATCTCCACTTTGTTTTCATGCAGTTACTTGTGCTCTGAACTCTGGGACAGTGCTTTTCATTCTGGAATTCAAACATGAAATGCCCACAAGCAACCTGGGTTAAGGCACTGTGGGATAGGTACCCACAATGCACTGCTCATGCTGTTGAACTTGCACAGGGCAGTGGGAATGCAGAAACTCGACACAGAAAAAAGGTGGGTCCAATTTCAAGAAGCTTTGTAGACACTTAATTCAAATTCATAATAACGAGGTTAAAAAATCAAATTTACTAAAAGTCGAATTTATCTCATGGTGTAGAGCTAGCCTATGAGTAAGTCATCACTGGTAGCTCCAAGTCAGTACACCTCTGTTCTAAATCAGACATTGATTAACTAAAACAGCATCTCTTTTTGTAGAAATTGTTGCAAACTGCATGCATTTCCTGGCAATTCGAGTGCTCCCGCTACAAAATGTCTATTTCTGGAAACAGCAGTTTGCTTGACCCATTTTAAACTTTAGGGTAGCAATAAAAGTGCCTTTTTCGGCAGGAGGAGCCTCTAAAATCCACAAAGGCTGTCCGCAGTTGGTAGCAAAGTTTATGCATGTGACAAATCAAACAAGCAACAAACAGGCATTGATGCCCAAAGGATGAAAATAATGTATTCCACCAGTAATAAGAATGCAAAAAGCTTGGAATAGCCACAGGAATATCTATTCTTATGACGTTACGGTCTCAGTTTGAATAGTTAAGTGAGGCCTTTCAAAAATGTAAGGTTGAAAGTTTACTGTGTTTTTTCCTGTTCTATATCAAAAATAATTTCCTCAGCCTGAATTGTGTAAACAGTTAAGTTTATTTGTGATTACTCTTTGTTAGGAAAAAGGGTCCAAGCCATTTAGGACGAAAAAGGAAAGACTGCCATAGAGTTTAACTGACCTAGGTCCAATTAAAAAGGCCTCTTGTTTAGGCAAGCTAAATTAGGGCAGGCAGATCATCAGAGTGAGATATCTGCAAGCTGCAGGAAAACACCAAAACAAAAGCTCAACTTAAATGCATACACAAATTAGAAAGAATAATATGAGGACCAAAGAAATGCCACTATAGCTCAAAGTACAGTAAACCTTCTATTTAATGGACTAATGGGGGGAAGGAGAGTCCGTTAATGCTAAAAGTCCATTATATCTGAATGGTTATACTGTATGATGATGCACTGACCTTCCCAGCCCATCACTCACTCCTGTCCTCTGTGCCCCCTCTTGCCCCTTCCTGCCCCATTCTTCCCCCTCAAACCTCCATCTCCCTCTCCCAATTACCAGGAGAGGTGCTGAATACCAGCCTGGCTCCTTTTACCTCCTGCAGCTCTCAGCACTGCAACTCCTCCAGCCCGTGGCTCTGAGCCGTCAGCACGAAGGTAGAGTGTGGCTGCCCCCAGCCTGCCAGCGGGCAGCAGTCCCTGACACCATGGCTGCTACTCAGAACCACTGCAGGCAGCGGGGGCCAGGTGCCTACATGCTCCATGCACATGGCAGGGCTGGGGAAGGAGAGCTCCTGAGTCTCGCTGAAGCACTCCCCCCTGCCAGCTCCTCTGCCCCAGTGGCCCCAGCAACTCCTCCAGCCCCAGCAGTGGCTCTGTTGAGTCCCCAGCATTTATTTGGGAGGAGCTGGGGGGGAGGGGATAGCAGACAGCCTCCGTTATTTCCAAAGTTCGTTATATCACTATATATAACGTTATATCGTTATATATATATATATACCCTTAAATCGAGGGTTTACTGTAAAAGAATCAGTTAGATGCAAAATGGCAACTTTTAAAAACCGAAAGTCAAATCCTACTCAAGAAACTACAAAGGACGTGCCTAAATTTATGCTGAAGTGTAAAAGAATAATTAGGAAAGCAAAAAAAAGGCACAAAAACAGCAAAAAAAAATTAAGAATGTGAAGAGCAGGAAGCCTGCTCTATAATCAGTGGAGCCACTGGGCAATAGAGGTGTTAAAGAAGCACTCAAGATAGACGGGGCCATTGCAGAGATTCTAAATTAGTTCTTTGCATCAGTCTTCACTACAGATGTGAGGGAAGTTCCCATACCTGGGTCATTCTTTTTAGGTGACAATCTAAAGAAATGCCACAGACGGGTGTCAGCAGAGGAGACTTTGGAAGAAACTGATAAATTAAACACTAATGAGCTACCAAGACCTGATGGTATTCATCCAACAGTTTTAAAGGAACTCAAATATGAACAACAAAACTAACTGTTGGATGTAACCTATTACTTCAGTCAACTACTGTACCAAGTGACTGGATGCTAATGTGACAAGGATTTTATTTTTTTAAGGCTTCAGAAGTGATCCTTGAGATTACAGGTCAATAGGTATAATTTCACTACCTGATAAATTGGTTGAAACCAGGACTGTCAAACTATTAAACTTTTAATCATTATTAATAGCAAGATTTAAAAAACTAATAGGATTAAAACTGCATTTAACTCATACTGCTAAACAGTCACAGAATACACAAGCACTGCACAGATACAAAATTGGTATCTGCCTCCATAGCTGCAAAAATGATCCACAGATATCCGCATCTGCAGATGTGGTTACCCACAGAAATAAAATGGATAGCTGCAAATCTGCAGAGCTCTAGACTCAAAATATGGATCCGCATCCATACCCTCAAAAATGAGCCATATATATCCATGGATTTGCAGGGCTCTGCAGAATTCCTTTTATTTAAATGAAGGCTCACCTCCCTTTACTGAACTAGGTGGGCACCCTTGAGATGAGCCAATCCTTGTTTGTGTAAATGCCCACAGGCAGACTCAAAAGGTCTAGGTGCCACTACATGCAACAGTGAACCACACCCCTAGGTGCGTGGGTTGCATACTTGCACTAGCTAAGGAAGCATAATCGGCGCTTTACAGACCCAGCTGAAATCCCTGAGGAATCCCCACTTGTAACTGTCCACAGGCAGACTGAAACCTGGGACCTTTGGAGCTCAGTGCAGGAGACTTTCCAGTTTGAGCTAAAAGCCAGATCTCTCTCAGCTAAGGGCATAGAGAGGACTCATTCTCTCTCTCTGTGTGTAAGTGGTCTAGGTGCCACTACATGGGACAGTGAACCACAAACCTAGATGTATGGGTTCCATTTGCAAAAGAGGATGGATTTTACCACTAGGAGTCAGTATGCCGCAAGGGAGAGGCTGGCAGACGTATGTCGAACTTGCCAACCCTGGTTCTCTAGGGAGTATCTCCCAGAACAATAGTCTCAGAGGGGAGGCCATGTTTGTCTGTATCTTTATAAAACAAAGCAGGCAGTCCTGTGGCACCTTAGAGACTAACAATTTTATTTATCAGGTAACTACCTAATAAATGTAATTGTTAGTCTCTAAGGTGCTACAGGACTGCTTTCTTTGTTTTCCCCTGGAATAAGGAGCTGGCTGGGGGCAATGAGGCACAATACAAGGGGGGGGTCTATCAATCCCCATTACAAGGGGCTAGCTGGGGGAAATGGGGGGAAGGGCAGACAGTCCCGAGCCAGGGCTCAGCAGGAAACAACAGGGCACATTTTGTAGGTATACCTACACATGCAAATACGGGTGGGTTTACATTACATCCACCCTGACTGAATTACCTTGTTAGCACCGGTCCTCTGCATAGTAATGCGACACACCCATCTTTGTATGCGTATATATAGCTAACAAACTGAAGCTTCTACTTCATGCACTTTACAGTCCACAAAATCTTATGCCAAAAAAGACTAACAAATGTAGAGGTTCCACAGGACTCCTCATTGTTTTTGTTGTAATTAGAGTCCTTTCAATTACACAGCAACCGTGTGAGCTCAGAGGTCCATGAGCTTCACTTTAATTTTATGGAAAGATCTTTGTCCCATCTCTCCTCACTAACAATCAGAAGTTGCAAGAGATTTCAAAAGCCAACTGAGGCTATGTCTACACTGCACACATCACAATGCTGCAGCCGTGCCACTACAGCCATTCTATTGCAAGGCATGCAGTACAGTCGCTCTTTTTCAAAGGGACAGAGCTGTCTGGACAAGAAAATAAAATTAACCCCAAAGAGAGATGGGTTTCATGGGCAGTGACTCTTCTACTGACAAAATGCCATCCAAAACACCAGCCACACTGGTGCTTTTTATCCTTAAAACCTGTATCATTGGGGGAGGAAGGGTGTTTTTTAACACACCTCTAAACAGCAAAAGTTGTAATGACATAAGTGCAGCACAGACAATGACTAAGTGCTGTAACACCCCAAATACAACTGGAGGGCTGTCCCTGAAATGAGGCAACTATGGGTTCTCCTCTTAAGAAAACCCAAAGTTCTTCAATTTCAGCTTTAAAAACAAATCAGCCGCAAAGACACTTAGGCTATGTGTACAAAATGGGGTTTTATCAAAAAAAAAAACAAACAAAAAACCTCATGGAGCATCCATACCTAAAATGTGTCCTCTCCAGAATCAGTTGAAAGAACGCAGCAGTTTTCTTGCTATCAACAAAAATTTAGTGTAGATGCTGGGGCGGGGGGGTGTGTGTGGCATCTGTCAACAGAGACGGTTTGTGGTCCAGGAGGCAGCCCTGTTCACAGAGCTTCTGGTTGGCCCTTCTGTCCAGAGAGTGCCGGGCAGTCTGGCTGCTCTCTCTTGATTGCTCTTTGGAGCTGCTTTTGCATGTAGATGCCACCTGTCAAGAGAGGCTTTGTCAGAAGACGGCGTCTGACAGCAGCTTCTGTCGACAGATCGCTGTAGTGTGGCCACAGCCTTGGGGTCTAGGAAGCGCTTTACAGGAGGGGATGAGCCTTACTGAACTGGTAGACTCCTGGGGCTGGAAGGGACCTCCCCTGTGCACATGCAACTACAGCTACATGAAGTTCTCTTGCCTACTCGCAGGGCCCCGCGCTCCTGGCACAGCAGCTGCTACACCTGCGGACTCTGGAGGCGGGGTGGGAGGCTGGCAGCCGCAGCGCCCCTCGCCTGAAGCGGTTCCCCAGCGCTCAGCCCGACGGGGCTGCGGCACAAGCCCGGGCTGCCGGGGTCTGAGGAAAACAAGAAGGAAACCGGCCACACGTGGCTCGCGGAGGACTCGTCTGGAGGTGCCGGGAGCCGGCCGAGCTCCGACTGAATCCCTCGTCCAGCCACGAAGCCGCCGACCCAGCCCAGGGCCCGTGGGGAGCGGTGGGGGGGCGGGTCTCGCCGCTGGTGCTCAGGACCGGAGTCCGGATTTTCTTCACGCCTCTCCCCAGCTGCAAGGGAGAGAGGGAGGCGGGTTCCCGGCGGCGGCGGCGGGCGCAGCATGGGGGTGGGGGAGAGGCGCACGGCCCGTTATGGGGCGGAAGGGGGCGCTGGGACCCTGAACCGGGGCGGGGGTGGTGACCGGCCACACTCTGACCCCGGCGTCAGGCCGCTCACCGGCGCTTCCCGGGCTCAGCCCCGTCTCCGAGGCCCCTTCCGTGAGGGGAGCGTCACCGCCTCGCAGCTCCCGCCGCCCCGTTACCTCCTGCTCCCGCCGCTCGGCGCCCGCAGCCTCGGAGATGCTCGTTACCGCCCGGGCTCTGCGGAGTCGCGCGTGAGGCCCGCCCCGCCTGGGGAACGGGGGGAGGCGCCGCCGCCTTCCGCGCTCTGCGCCAGAGCCGGGCGCCTCACCTCAGCCTGAGTCAGGGAGACGGAGCTCCTCCCCCGGCAGCCCAGCCGTGTGGGGCGCCGCCCTCGCCCGCTCTGGGAGGGGAGTCACCCTCCTGGCCGCCGCCCGCGGGGAATCGTGCCCCGCAAAGGTAGGGCGAAGGGCTGTGTGATGCCCGGCCGCCCTCGGGCCCACCGTGCGGAGCCCTCGCGGCACCCTCCTTCTTCCGGCCGTGGCTGCCCCGCTCTGCCGGGGAGAGGTTGGAATCTAGTTATCTAGGCCGGGGGGAGCGAAGTGTCTAGGTGGGGGCCTAACTTTTCATGGCTGCCGTCAGCTGGGCCCCCAGCCTGTCTAAAGTCATCCAAACCCACGGGAGTGTGGGGCGTGTTCGTGTGGGGCTGGGAGACCCCCCTCGGCTTGCGTAGGAAATCACAGAATCACAGGGCTGGAAGGGACCTCAGGAGGGCATCGAGTCCAGCCCCCGCCCCAGGCAGGATCAACCTCCACTAAGTCATCCCAGCCACGACTGTGTCAAGCCAGGGCTTAAAAACCTCCAGGGATGGAGATTTCACCTTCTCTCTAGGTAACGCATTCCAGTGCTTCACCACCCTCTGGTAAAAGAGCTGTTCCTACTGTTGGACCTACTCCTCTCCTTCTGTAACTTCAGATCATTGCTCCTTGTTCTGCCATCTGTCACTGTTGAGAACAGGTTCTCTCCATCCCTTTTAGAGCTCCCCTTCAAGAAGTTGTAGGCTGCTGTTAAATCACCCCCCAGTCTTCTCTTCTGCATACTAAATAAGCCCAAATCCCTCAGCCTCTCCTCATAGGTCATGTGCTCCAGCCCCTTAATCATTTTTAATCATGATGCATCTGATGAATCAGGTTTTTGCCCACGAAAGCTTATGCTCCAAAATATCTGTTGGTCTGTAAGGTGCCACAAGAATTCTTCTTGTTCTCAAAGCTACAGACCAACACGGCTACCTCTCTGATACTTAATCATTTTTGTTGCCCTCCGCTGAACCTGCTCCAGCACATCCACATACTTTTTTATACCAGGGAACCCAAAACTGGACACAATATTCTCAATGTGGCATCACCAGTGCTGAACAGAGGGGAACAACAACCTCTCTAGATCTGCTCAAAATGCTCCTCCTAATGCACCCCAATATGCCATTGGCCTTCTTAGCTACCAGGGCACACTGTTTACTTATATCCAGCCTTTCATCCACCATAATCCCTAGGTCCCTTTCCGTGGTACTGCTGCTTAGTCAGTCAGCCCCCAGCCTATAACAATGATTGGGATTCTTCCATCCCAGGTGCAGGACTCTACACTTCTCCTTGTTGAACCCCATCAGATTTCTTTTGGCCCAGTTCTCCAATTTATCCAGGTCACTCTGGATCCTATCTCTACCCTCCAACATATCTGCCTCTCCCCCTAGCTTCCTATCATCTGGAAACTGGCTGAGGGTGCAATCTAGTCCCTCATCCAGGTCATCAATAAAGATGTTGAAAAACATTGGCCCTAGAACTGAGCCTTGGGGTGCTCCACTTGAAACAGGCCACCATCCAGATATTGAGCCATTGACCACTACCTGTTGGTCAATGTATACATAAGTAAGTAGAATGTAATACATGAAACCAGTAACTTATTTCAACATTTTAAGGGAATGGAGGAGCCTGTCACCCAGCAGCTGACCATGCTGTGCCCCCCTTTATGAAAAGTCACTCCCCACAGGGGGCCCACCCCCAATTTGCACACCCCTGATGTAGACCATCCTGGACAGGTTTGTATTTAGGTAAGACTCTCCCACTTCCTCCAAGTGTAGGTAAAGAAGAAACCCAGTATTTGTGGCACCATCCTGAGCACGTTTTGATCACAAAAAACAGCAGTATGCTACTGCATGTGTAAGATATTGGGCAATACTTCTGTACCTTGATCCACAGAGGTTTACTTTCAAAGGGCAAATTCATCCCTGTTTTTACCCACTGCGTTTATGATGGGTTAAATTTGGCCCTGGAGTCCAAATGGGTAGCAGAGGGAAGAGTGGCAGATGGAAGAAGTTTACAAGATAGTAATTTGTGGTGAGGTGGGGTGTTATGCAGATTTCTTGCATGTTCTTCCCTTAAATAGGTCATGGATTCTAGAATGTCTGTTCCATGGATTTTCAGGTTATCCCTCTTGCTCTTGGGGTTCCCCATTACTAGTTAGGGATAGGGAAAATGAAGGTGAGCCTCTTTGAAAAAGTAACTGAGGGCCTGAGGACCTACGGGAGTGGTGCTCTGTCTGATTATTAAAATAATTTAATCCATTCCTCTTCCAACCCGTGGTCCCTTTATTACATGAGTGTTTATTCACCAGCGTGTACGAGCTCAGGCATTTGAGACTCATTAATAGCAAACCTACAATTTATGCTGCCTGAAGCAAAGTGGAAAAATGTGCAGTATGCCTTGCTATAGCCGTCCACAAAGTACCATGACTGAGCTCAATCCTGCTACCAGTGAACATCCTGGGAGTTTAACTACTGACTTCCCAGGAAGCAAGATGGAGCCCTACATTAATTCTGAGCACCTCTTCCCTGCTCTGCCCCCATTATAACTCTTCTGTTTTAGTGTGTCTTCTTTTTCAGAAAAACAGCAATACACTTCCTCTGCTTTGTCCATCCACCTATATTCTAATACCCCACTCTGTAAACAGGATTTTCAGATCTTGTAACTTGTAAGTCCCCACGAGAGGATTTGGAAATCCTTGTCCCTTGCCTTGATGCTGCCTCTTGTCATCTCCCACTGAAATACCTGATCATGTGTTTTTCTCTCTCTCTCAAACAGTGGCTTGATCTCCCATCCCACCCACTAGACCCAGCTGCCCTTTTACACTTCAGAGATGTCCAGGCCACATGGTGACTGTTTGTTTCCTACTTGCTGCCTGTGGACTACCCCTTTCAAGAAATGGGTCTGTCCCACAAAAGCTCATAGTTAGTGAGCTAAAGCCTGTCATGCCCACTGGTGTGTAGGGCAGCAACAAAGTTCCTCCACTTCTGTCTTTGGCCATTTTCTCCAGTGTGTTCCACTTGTAATTAATTCTCTTCATGTCTGCCTCAACAGTACACTGCCATGTTGTCTTGGGCCTCCCATATTTCTCTTGTCCTTCAGGCATTCAGTGAAGTGCTATCTTTACAATGGCTTCTTCCTCCCTTCTCATCATGTGCCTTATCCATCTCCAGCATCTTCTCATTATGACAGTGGTCACATCCTCTTGGTGGCATTGCAGGAGCAGGTCGTGGTTGGAGATCGTCTTTGGCCAAAGATGCGAAGTATCTTGCAGAGGCTAGTGGTGTGAAGGGATGAGAACTTGGCAAGGTCACACTCTGTCATCCGCCAGCATTCTGAGCAGCGTAGTAGTGTTGATGTGACACAGCTCCACTACATCTTAAGGTTGGTGTGGACACTGTATTGTGTGGACCTCCATACGTTGTTCACGCTTCTGAGAACATTTCTGGCCTTGCTTAGTCTGCTCTGGATATTGTTCTTGGTGCCTCCATCATAGCAGATGCTGCTGCCTAACTCCATAAAACTGTCTGTGCTGGGTAAGTCTGCATCTTCTATCTTGACTGGTACTGGTGAATCTATGTTGCTCGTAACACAATAATATTTATAAAATAATATTGGTAGTCTTTCACGTGCAACAAGACATTTTGTGAAGATACAGACTAACATAGCTACCTCTCTGAGACTCTCCCCACCTTTCTAGTCCTGGCCTAGCTAGCTCCCTCATTCCCCAGGACAAGGCCACATTAAGATAAAGGCTGCAGCCTAATCGCTCAAATACCCCTCCCCAAACAAGTGTTAAAACCTGATGGAAATCACTTATCTGGAAATCCAGCTCCAATTGAAAAGTCAAATGAACAGGATCAATAGTAAAGTTCTTCCAGTTTTTATTTTACCGTACACCAAATAGTAAAGTAACACAGGATATTTTTTTTAAAAAAATTGATCGGTTTCTGATAGCTACAAAACTTATAAAGAATTATGCTATAATAAGAATTCTTGCCCAACTAAATCATTAATGCCTGTGCAAAATGGAGAAGCCCAACTCCCTACCCCCCACCCTATTTCTCCCATCACCTCACCTTTTTCCACTGCTTCTCAGAAGGAGGGGGCTGTGCTCTGGTCTTTGAGGGAAGGCACAGGCAGAAAGAATGGAGCAGTGGTGGGGAAGGTTAGCCTCCCCAAAGGGGAGTTACACCTACCACACCAGCCTGAGCAATTTAAAAGGGTCTGAGGCTTCCACGCCACTTTAAATAGCCTGGGGTCCTGAGCACTCACCCCTTTGCTCCATCTGTCAGTGGACCAAGCTGAGCCCCTTCCCACACTCCAAACCCCTGGGCCCCAGCCTGGAGCTCGCTCCTGCTGCATCCCAAACCCTTCATCCGAGGCTCTACCTGACAGCATGCTCTCCTAGCTGGAGCTCCCTCACCCCATCTCACACCCCACCCTTCTGGCCCAGCCTGGGGGCACGCTTCCCATATTCTGAACCCCTGATTTTTGTGCTCACCCCAGATCCTACAAAATCTAACAGCCATGGCCTCCAGAAGAGTTAATCCCACCCTACTGGTCATTATGACTCACCTTCTTTGTCTTCTACTTCCTGTTTCTGCTCCCTCCTGAGCCCTGTCCCCCGTCCTTCATTGGACTCCTCCAAACCCAGGATCCCCCAGCTAACCCCTGGTCTGGGCCTAGCTGCCTTTTACTCCAGAGACTTGCCTGTTTCCTCTGCCTGTGGGCTACCCTGCTAAGTGCAACCCCCTAGCAGCTGTCCCTCCTTTTCGTCCAAGTGGCATTTGGAGATAAGGAAATAGGAAGAAAGATCAGTGTTGATAGTATTGAACTAGAAAATGTAGAGAAGTTCACATATCTGGGGAACAACATAACATATGATCTAGATTGTAAGAAGGAAATGGCAACTAGAATAGCGAAAGGAAGAGCTAATTTGAAGGCGATGGATAAGATCTGGAAAAGCAAAGCAATTAGCTTAGGAATGAAGCTGAGCATCTTGAAAATGTGTGTATTCTGCAGCATTTTGTATGGATGTGAGGCATGGGTGATAACGAAAGATTGGAAGAGAAGAATATTGGCATTCAAAAGGAGTTGTTATAGAAAGATTCTGAGAATAGGATGGATGCAGAAGGCTACCAATGAGGAATTATATAGAAAGATGCAGCCCAAAGTAAACCTGTTGCAGAAGGCTATAAAACAGAAGCTACAACTATTTGGGCATATTTTCAGAATGATCAACAAATGAAAAATCAAGACCCTGGTATTCAGCATAATGGGCCGTTTGAATAGGAGAGGCAGACCCCACAGAAAATGGACAGATGATATAGTAGATTGGTACGGAGCTAGTCTACAGAAACGAAGCCCCTCCTGCTCCCTCTGCCCTCATTGCATTCCTCCCTGAAGATCTACCTTGCAGTGCCATGTAGGAACTGGCCATGTGTCTGGTTGCCAGAGTGAGCCATGCTCAGCCAGCCGCACCCACATCCCCTTTCCGCCTCCCCATCCACTGAGGCAGAGGCTGCTGCCCTCCCCCATAGCTCTATCTCCCCGTCCTTCCTCCCCAGACCCAGCCCTGCTGTGGCCCCCTGGACTGGGGTGTTAGGGGGTCACATGTCCACTGAAGGTCACGTCCCTCCACTATTGTAGAGGAGTGAGGTTCCCCCATCCCCTGTCCCATGCCCCCATCCAAGTTTAGACCCCCTAGCCCTTTTCCCATTTAAATACTTTACCCACTTCCTGATGTAAATAGTTCTCCCCTTCCCCAAGTAAATAGTTATCCCGTCCCCTGCACATAGTTTCCCAAATTCACTATAATTTGTAAATATTGAAGTTGAGTTGAGTGACACAGAAAAGTTTAATTAACGTGTATAACATTTTTTGTTAATGTGTTCATTTCAAAGTATTAATACAGTTTTCATTGTTTTATTTTGTACATTTGTTCACTTTTATTTGTAAATATAAGTAAGCCACAGTTTTCAAGTTATTTGTATGGTTTCTTTTTCCAACATGCCCATGTCCATTGTGAATGGTGGGGGGTAAGGGAGTGGTGGATGCATGGTGTGGTGACATGGTGTGGGGTTCCTGAGGGATGGTCACTGACCCTCTCTAGCAAAGGCCTCGTGGAGGGCCTCCCTTATGAGCACCCTGCTCCTGTGCACCTGATAACATGGTGCAGCAGCTGGCTGCTCATAGCCATCACCTGCCTCAGCAGCCTACGCCAGTATGAAGGGCTCACACTTGCTCTCCACCACATTGTGCAGAGCACAGCAGGCACCCACGACCGTGGGCACATTTGTCAGTCCAACCTCCAGGCGCATCAGGAGGCGACAAAAAGTCGCCTCAGTCTTCCAAATGCACGTGCAACACTATTGCAGGCATGGTTCAGCTGATTGTTAAACAGTTTCTGTACTGGGTGCAGGTTCCCTGCGTAGGGCCACATTAGCCAAGGTTGCAGAGGGTAACACCATCGTGTGCCAGCAATGAGCCACTGCAATTTACATTGGCCAGACTGGACAGTCTCTACGCAAAAGAATAAATCAACATAAATCAGACATCAGGAAGGGTAACATACAAAACCTGTAGGAGAACACTTCACTGTGCCTGGACACTCAGTAACAGGTTTAAAAGTAGCAGTCCTACAACCAAAAATTTCAAAAATAAAATGCAAAGAGAAATCTCTGAGCTGCAATTCATTTGCAAATTTTGACTCCATCCACATTACACCTCCACATTAGAATCTGACAATGGGCCACATCCCCTGTGACTGATCTGACTTATTTTCTCCTCTCCTGATGTATACTACTGATAATGGCCCATTTCTACCCTGACTGAATAGACCTTGTCAGCTCTGGCCGTCCCTTTTACTGGGACCCCTGCTCTTTAAATACTCCTCTGAACCCCCCACCCCCCACTCATGCATCTGACGAAGTGGGTCTTTGCCCACGAAAGCTTATGCTCCAAAATATCTGTTACTCTATAAGGTGCCACAGGAATTCTTGTACTCCAGGACTATGTAGATGCTCTCTTTCAAAAGAGGTCGGTCTTTTGAAAGAATGAATCTACAGCATGATCAACTTTTTGTGTGTGGCTGCACTCTTTTGAAAGATTATTTTTCTAATTATAAAATTCAAAAGAGGCTCTTTCGAAAGAGCACTGTAGTGTACACAAAGCCAACGTTTGAATAATCTACTTAAAGAGCTACATGTCTCCTGCAGACGGTTCTTTAGACAGATAGCCCCTGCTTCTTAAGGAGCTGTCTCTTTCAAATTCAGGTCCCTGCTTTGCAACATACAGGGCAATTAGCCTGTTTTTTAAAAAAATCCCAGATGTACTATAGGCAGCTAAAAAAGAGCCAGTCCTGGCTAAAATGGGATGGATGGTCACTGTACTTTTAAGGGTGGGGAATGCCAGAACCCCAAAAGAATGAGCCCAGGGATCACTCTAGTGGGCAGGGAAAGCAGCCCTGGATTAGCTTCCCAGGCCAAGGAAGTTGAGGCAGAGCAAGATAAGGTCTGGCATTGGTTTAAGGGAGGAGGTATGTAGCAGGATGATAGTGCAAGAGCATCTTATTAGCCACTGCCTGTAGGCTCCAATCAAGGGGAACAGGTTGGGATTGGTGAAAAGGCCTGATGCTGGCCTGCAAATTGGCAACACCTGCCAACCGGACAAGCTAAGGGCTATATAGTCTGGGAAGGAGGTAAGGGGGTGGGAAAAACCATCCTGCAAAGACTTAATGTGGTTTGGCACTGATGGGCTACGTCTACACGTGCACCCAACTTCGAAATAGCTTATTTCGATGTTGCGACATCGAAATAGGCTATTTCGATGAATAATGTCTACACGTCCTCCAGGGCTGGCAACGTCGATGTTCAACTTCGACGTTGCTCAGCCCAACATCGAAATAGGCACAGCGAGGGAACGTCTACACGCCAAAGTAGCACACATCGAAATAAGGGAGCCAGGCACAGCTGCAGACAGGGTCACGGGGCGGACTCAACAGCAAGTCGCTCCCTTAAAGGGCCCCTCCCAGACACACTTTCATTAAACAGTGCAAGATACACAGAGCCAACAACTAGTTGCAGACCCTGTATATGCAGCACGGACCTCCAGCTGCAGCAGCAGCAGCCAGAAGCCCTGGGCTAAGGGCTGCTGCCCACGGTGACCACAGAGCCCCGCAAGGGCTGGAGAGAGAGTATCTCTCAACCCCCCAGCTGATGGCCGCCATGGAGGACCCCGCTATTTCGATGTTGCGGGACGCGGATCGTCTACACGTCCCTACTTCGATGTTGAACGTCGAAGTAGGGCGCTATTCCCATCCCCTCATGGGGTTAGCGACTTCGACGTCTCGCCGCCTAACGTCGATTTCAACTTCGAAATAGCGCCCAACACGTGTAGACGTGACGGGCGCTATTTCGAAGTTACTGCCGCTACTTCGAAGTAGCGTGCACGTGTAGACGCAGCTATGGTGGGACAAGCTTGGGTGAATAAAGACGCATACTAAATTTAACTAGACACTTAATGTACTTTGCAAGTAAAACTTAATGTAACACAGATAACTCATTAAATATTTGCCTTGCAGTTTGTCAGATTAATTTGTGATGTGATGCCCTTCAAATTATAGGCGACTTGTTTAACTTGGTCCCTGTCCACCCAGCCACATGCTAAGCAAAGGGAATACAGTACCAGGCAAGGAGCTACTTCTCCTGATAAAGAGGAGGTATGAAGTAACACTGAGGGTACTTGAGCACCTATATCACTGTTTGCTAATGTTGAAAAAATAAAGGAACATAAGGGCAAGATAATGTGTCTTAACTGAAGCAGAATGTAACAGCTCTGTAGTTCTGTATGGTATTCCACTGTGTTAATCCTTATGACAATCCATCAGAAAAGGTGTCTGCCTCAATGAGTTTACAGTTTTATTGATCCCAATCCTGCAATAGCTAAGCCTAAATTCCTGCATATATTTATGTGCACACTTACCTTTACTCACACAAGTTTTATCAGTCACTGCTCACAGGAATAAAAGAAAGCATGTGTGTAAACTTTTTCAGGAGTTTAGGTTTAGACATTGCAAACCATTGCTCATCTAAATAGGCTTCTTGATTGTCATTTGGACCAATCACATGAGATAAGGAGACATTCAGTTCTAAGTGGCTACCATAAAAATGCATGAAGCTTAGTATGCTTCATATTGCCACAATTTTTGCTTGCTTTTAAAAATTACTGTCATCTGGTTTGCATATGTCTGTCTGCATTGCTAGGACTAGATGATCTTTTGAAGGAAGTATGTTTTACATAGGGACATAAGATGAGTATATGAATTTTTCCTGTAACATTCCCCAGAAGTGTGTAGGAGACAGGAAGAGGGGCAACCGCTATATCTATTTACAGGTTCATTTGGTATGCTCTTTACTGGTTCATAGAAGGCTGTGTTAGCTATTGCAAATCATTTGGCAATCTGTCAGCTTGCGGTAAACTCAAGTCGAGACAAACTATAGTGAAGAGGACTAGTTTGGCTATTGTACAGGCAATATTAACATAGAAAGGATAAGGAGTAATCGTAACTTTTTCCAGAAAAACGTAGATTTGCTAAAATTAATTGTGAATATTATGGAGAATAATTTATTATGATCAAACCAGAGACTTCCTAGAAATTTCTAAGTAGCTGAGTAACTCTGATGGAAGCTTTTCTTCTAAGCCTGCTTGAAAGTGGTCACGCTTAATGGGGTCGTTCAGTTTTTGAACCTTCATCTCGCACCTGACCTGCTTCTTTTGTAGCTTTAATTTGTGGGGAAATCTTAATTTTCATTGTGGATCAAATGAAGTGATGATCAGTCAACTAATCATCAACACTTGTCATTGCTCTTGTAAGAAAAATGTCACTATGATCTTGAGCATAAACTCTAACATAGTCAAGAAGATGCCAGTGCTTTGACAGTGGATGTCTCCAAGGTATTTTGAACCTATCCTTTTGTCGGAAAAGGGTATTCATGATGATAAGTTCACATTCAGTACACTTGGTCAAGAGAGAATTCCACTTGTTTTGCTAGCTCCTTCTTTCCCAATTGTTCCTTTCCACAGATCTGAGGCTTGTCCAACATGTACATTGAAATCCCCCAGAAGGATGATCTTATCTTCTTTAGGGATCTTCAATAAAATGGTTTCCAGCTGAGAGTAAAAATCTTCCTTTACATCACCATCAGCATCAAATGTTGGTGCATAGGTGCTCGCAATAGTTGCCTGTTGTTTTTTGTGAGCCTTAGAGTGTCATGAGCCACTCACTGATGTCAACTGGTACCTCAGAGAGGCTCCTTATGAGCTTGTTCTTTATAGCAATGCCTATACCATGTAATCAAGGTTCATTCAACGATTTTCTCTTCTTTCTTTCTCCTCCCTCACCTGTCCTTTATCAGATCTTCTAGTTTCGGACAAGACAGCTATATTTCTGTTAAACCAACTCATTTTACCAGGAACAATGGCTGTACATCACTCTGGTTGGTCACTGTTTGAGTTATCCATCAGGGTATGTACATTCCATATTCCAAAATTAAAAAGTTTCTTACATTTTTGACCACTGGGATGGTGATCCTGCCAAATTCAGCTATCCAGCCAAGAGGAACAGAGGCAAGACTATTTTGGGGTACCTTTTCTAGCCCTCTCACCATGTGAGGTGAGCAGAGTGAGTCGTAAAAAGGACTGCTCAGTCCTGGGTGCAGCTGCTGAAATGCCCAGCCTACTTCAGTCTTTGAGCAAGATGACTGAATCACACACCCACAGCCTGTGCGACAGTCTGTGACTAGGAACTTCTGGATCTACTATCCTTTTCCCATTGCCACTCACCTACTGGACTTTTGACTTATGCAAGTGTTGTTTGCCCAAGTCTGGAAGTTGGCTGTGCAGGACTTCTTTTAGGGAAGAGACTGGTGCTCAACAGTCCACTCAGTCCTACATCTCATTCAGCCAGTCACTCAGACAAAAAAGTTTGTTTACATATTTAGGATATAATGCAGAGATAGATAACGTGTAATGAAATTCCATATTGTTTTGTGACTTCCAAGCTTGTTCTGACATTCTACAGCGGCACTAATGGCAGATGAGTTCCCTGCAACAGCAAGAAAAGTTCTTTTCTAAAAGATGTCAGCTCCAGATTGACAAAGTGGTAATATTTAGCTACTTTGAGAACAAATGCATGTGCTGCATGTATTACAGCGTCATGTAAAACTGGGTGCTGATCTGTTGACTAAGAAGTTGCTAGTTTTGTACAGCTGATTGTAAGAGTCTCCTTTGGCCTCTATACAGACTATAAACTGTTTATGTTTAGTTTAATTTACAGTAAGCCCTAAGTTACATGGGGGTTGTGTTCCTGCAACCCCCATATAACTCACATTTTCATGCAAGTCAGTGGGGAGATGGGAACCAGGTTGCTGCTTAGTTCTCAGCTCCCCTCCGCTTGTGGATCCAGGACACTGACCAGACGATCAGGGCTGGTCAGTGTCCTGGCTGTTTCTCCCTGCCTTCCCCCAGTGGCACAGCTGTCAGGTTGACAGCTGTGCGGCAGGGAGAAGGTGGGGAGAAGGGGCTACAGAGCACCATCAACCTGTGCTTAACTCACTTCAAAGCAAGTTACGTGCAACTTGAAGCCGTGTATGTTGAGTTTATTGTATAACAAGGAGAACAATGGGGCTGATTTTCCAGTCTATTGCCAGCTTTAGGTCACTGTGTCTCTTTACTTTGAATTCCACTGACATTAGGCAGATGTAAGGGTGGTGGAGAAAGCCCAATGGCTGCATAAGTGCATATCCTGTCAAGAATATCTAAAACTGTGGGGTCCAATATGAACAGCACAGAATTTGGATGGATAACTCCTGCTCACTTCTGTTGGAACAAAGTCTGGACACTGTGTATGAAGCAAGCAGGAGGGTTTACTACACACAGCTGGTGGGGTGTCACCTCATGTATCAGGCTCAATGATCAACATCAGACAATAGGTTACAATTTTTATATAGATTATTGATGGCTGAGGGAGAAACTATGGCATAGGTGTCACCCAAGGCTGGATAGGTTCTAGCAGCAAGACGAAATGACCACAATAAGCCAATAATCTAAAAAGGTTACAGAGTATCCCCGCCCATAGTTTATAGAACATCTTATCTCTGGTACAGGTGGTTCTCCTTAACAAGTTATTAAAACAAAGCAGACATGCAATAACATATTTGGTTCAAATTGGATGGATGATGTGTCTACAAGAGTAATGGTGGCGCCTCCGCACTGGTGCATCCAGGGGTACTTTATCTAGAGCATTAAAGCAAAATACATTAGCAGCATAGGGCAATAATATATTTGTTATGAGTAGCAGTCTGGGATGGCAGAGGAAAGAACACCGTGTCTCAGTTCTCATACGCAGGGCCTCTCCTTGGAATGTGGTTGCTGGAGCAACTGTCCCTCCCTCCAAACTCCAAGGTCCTGTCTGAGCTGGGATGACCTTCCCAGGGTCTTGTGAGTGAGATGAGGGAGGGGGGCCCAGCAGGGTAGCTTTCCGCTCATGCTAACTGGGTTTCTGTATTATAGGATTATATGCCTACTCCAGACTTTAGTATTGGAATAGGGGGTCTTTAGCACAAACCATGGCCTGCCTCAGAAATTTTCATCCTACAATTCCATTACTATCAAAGGGAGTTTTGAAGTTGTGTTCCACAGGAGCAACATAGGACCTCAAGTTTAACATCAAATAAAGGATTCTCATTGAGAGGAGTTCATCCCAAGAATAACTGATCCAAGAATCTGTGAATCCAGAAACCCAGTTAGCAGTCCTCTTATTTGTCACAGAAGAAAAGTGTGCTGCACTTTACCACCAGTGATTCTTGTCACAGTTTCATAGTAACTGCACCTGTATTTTCCCCTCCAATCCACAATACATAGACTTAATGGCTAGGTCTACACGGGCATGCTCTGTCAACAGATGGCGCTATCGGCAGAATTACCAAGGCAAAACATCTGTCAACAGAGAGCAGCCACGGGCTCTTTGCTCTGTCAACAGAGAGCATCTACACGGCACCCACATCTGTCAACAGAGGGAGCCCTTTAACGCTGGAAGCACAGTGTGCGTGGAGGGCAAGCCCTTCCAGGACCACAGGCTCCATGGCTTATAGGGCCCCCCACCTGTCCACAGTCCCTGTGCAACGTGAGCCTGGCAGAGCCCTGCTGGACACAGCCAAGTGCCTACAGAGACCACAGCCAGAGCTTTCCGAGCCTGCTAGTGACACCCGGCAGCATGCCAGGCCAGCCCCCAAGCAGTTCCTGGGATGACGGGCAGCTGCTGCTGCTCACTCTGCCCCGATGCTCATGGAGGTCTTCCACCACATCTGTGAGGATCACCCCAAGGAGGAGCCTACAGCCAATCGCTCCATGGCCATGGTACCTCGGCAGCCCTCCCCCTGCTGGGGACCCCAATAAGCCAGGCAGTATCCCACCAGCAGCAACTGGTGGGACCATCTAGTGATGGGGCTATGGGATGACCACCACTGGCATCAGAATTTCCACCTTTCTAGAGCTGTGCCACAGGCTTGCCCCTGCCCTGTGCAGACAGGATGTGAATGTGGCCCACCCTCACCCTCAAGAAGAGGATGGCCATAGCAGCGTGGAAGCTGGCAACACATAACAGCTACCACTCCGCGAGACATCAGTTCAGGATCAGGAAGTCCACTGTCAGAGCTGTCCTTATGCAGGTATGGCAGCCTCCAGCTGCATGAGGGGAGTGGGAGACAGGCATGGGGGGATGGGGCAGGAGAGGGAAGGGGGAACAAGGGGTGGAGGAGGGGTGGCACAGGGGGCAAGGGATAGGGAAGGTGGGAAGGGGGCTGTGTAGCCATCTTCCCCACTGACTCATGGCCATTCCGGTCTCTTCTGCCCACAGGTGGTGTACGCCATCACTGAGACCTTGCTATGGAGGCTTGTCCTCATCCAGGATGTGGACACCTTTGTAGCCAGTTTCCACCACCTGGGTTTCCCCAATTGTTTTGGGGTGATGAATGGCATGCATATCCCTATACGGGCCCCAGAACACAGTGTGGGAAGCTTCATCAACTGCAAGGGGTACCACGTGGTGCTCATGCAGGTGATAATGGACCACTGAGGCCAGTTCCTCAACATCTACATTGGGTGGTTTGGCTGCATGCATGACACATGGGCGCTCCACAATTCAAGCCTGTTCCGCAGGATGGAGGAGGGCACCTGCGTCCCACACTGGGAGCTGGCCTTGGGAGATACACAGATGTCCCTCTGCATCGTGGGGGATGCAGCATATCCACTCCTCCCGTGGCTCATGAGGCCCTACATAGGGCACCTGGACTGCACACAGGAGGCTTTCCGCGCCTGCTTCATCTGCGTGAGGAGTTCCATCGAGCTCACCTTCAGCTGCCTGAAGGGGAGGTTCTGATGCCTCCTCATGTGGCTAAATGCAGGGAGGAGGCCGTCTCTGTAGCAGAGGTTGTATGTTGTGTGCTCCACAACATGGTGGAGGGGAAGGAGGAGGAGTTCCTCCATGGGTGGGCACTGGGGGAAGGGGGCCAGTATGAACCAACCAAACTGTTGAGGGCACCTGCAGGCCCCAGCTGGCAGGTGCACGCAGATGGGTTGCGCATTTGGGAGGCCTTGCAGGACGTGTTTGCTCGTGGCCCCCCGTGACTGTCCCCAGGGCACCCTGGGGTGGTCACTGTCCTGCCACGCCACTCACCCACTCCACCATCCCACCATCAGCCCTCAAGGAGGGACACAGGATTGAGAAACAGAAACCTTTATATCAGAAAAATAGTTATGTTAAAAATATAAGTTACATGTACCGATGCCCTTCTGGTTACAAAGGGGGAGCGGGGGCACCTGAATTGAGAGAAAGGGATCAGTCAGTGGTGGGTGTTGTGGGCTATGCCACACAGTGGCCAAGTGAGCTCCTCTTACCCCGTGGGTGCTGCCACCTTGGGGCTTGGTTGGGGCTGGGACCGCAGGGAGGTAGGAGGCTGGGAGGGCTGCCACAGCTTCTGGCTCAGTGGGTGTGGCAGTAGGGCTGGGGAGGCCCTGCGGGGGATGGATTCCCACCATCTACACTGGCCACCGTATGGCACGTGCCATCACGTGCAGCATGGGGCCCAGGGGAGTGGGGCAGGGGGGAGCCCCACCTGGCAAGGGGGTGAGGGCAGCAGGCCCTGCAGGCAGGGTGGGGCGGGCCACTCAGACCTCCACAAAGTCCAGGAGCTGGTCCACCCCAGCCAGCCACTGCTCCAACCCCCACGTGCAATCCCAGTGCCGCTCCTCTTCCCAGTGCATCCGCTCCTTGGTAATATCATTCTAGTGCTGGAGGGCAGCTGTGTATGCCCGAAGGGTGTCCTCATCAGGCCGCTGATGGGTCCTCTGGATGCAAGGATGTGCTGGGGCTGGTGGGCTGCCATCCCTAGGGGGCACTGGTTGCTCATCTCCTGCCTCTGCCTCCTCCCTGGGGCTTCCTGGGTGCACCAAGGGGCTATGATAGCCCTTGGATGCTGCACTTGTGAGGAGAGATGGGGAGAGGGTGAGTGAGTCCTTCTCACAGCACAACACTTGGGCCCTGCCCCCCGGCGGTCGCAACACCCATCCCTAGGCTGAGGGATAGAGCTGTCCAGGGTGCACATGTCTGTGTGGGTGGTACACACCACCATGGCTGGAGATGCCCGTGCATAGCTGGCAACGCTGGGGGTGGTGGAGTCCAGGGCAATGACCAGCACACCCTGGCTCGACTCAGGATCTGATGGTGGCTACTGCTGGGGTGGCTCTGGTGAGCTGGGGGGCTCTGGGGAGGCAGCCCCTGGTGAGGGAGCCCATTCCCCAGTCTCCATGGGGCCAGTGCTGGGGGCCCCATCCTTGCCCCCAAGGAGGTGGTCCAGCTCCCTGTAATGGGCAGGTGGCAGGCCCTGCCCCCCGACCTCTGCCATGCATCCCAGGCCCGCACATAGCCCTGGCAGAGCTCTTTTACCTTCGTCCACACCTGCTTGAGGGCGTGGGTGTGGGTGGGGTGGCTGTGCTCTGCCAGGGCTTTGGCCATTTGTGTGTAGCCTGAGGCATTCCTGCACTTTGCATTGGGGTACAGGACCACCTCCTCTTTGACTCAGAGGGCCAGCAAGTCCGTGATCTCTAGTCCAGACCAGGATGGCGCCTGCTTCCTGCTTCCCCTTCTGGAGCCCTGGAATCCCTCCACTGAGCTGTGGAAGGGCCCAGGATGGTCTGCAGCTGACTCAGACACGCTTTATGTTTGCTGGGAATGGCTACTAGTGGGCTGTGGGGCCCCTTTAAATGCAGCCAGAGGAGGGGGTGATAGAGTTGTAGCCTGGGGAAAGGGTGCCTCTCATTGGTGGCTGGCTGGTGCCATGAGGGACTTATTTTGTTGACAGAATGGGCCCCGAGTGTCTACGCGACAATTGTGTAGACAGTAGTCGATGCAGTTATTATGCCTGCTTAGGGAGAGGCATAATGCTGCCAGCTGAAGGGCTGTGTTTTGTCGACAAAGTCTCAACAGAGCACTTTAACTGTGTGGAAGCTCTAAGAGTTTTGTCGACAAATGGCTTATTCAGTTGATGGATAGTGCCTGTGTAGACCCAGCCAATAAGTCCAAGGATCTTGTAGGAATCTATATGTCTGCTCCTCCTCCCCTCTGCCCGTGCCCTAAGAAGTGGGTATAAGTAGATGGTTTGATGAGCATCCTCAGGGAATGCATTGAATTAGTTCTTGGACAGAGCATCAAAAACTCATTTTGCATTCCTTTAACATGAATCAATTTCATATCCAACTGACAGAGACCAAAAACTACAAGATCTTTACCAAATATTCATAAACCTGAATTACCCACCAGGAGAAGTAAAAAAACACATCGACAGGGCCAGACAAATACCCAGAGACCAGCTACTCCAAGATCAGCCCAAAAAACCCAAGAACAGAACACCACTGGTCATCACCTACAGCCCCCAACTCAGACCACTGCAACGAATTATTAAAGACCTACAACCTATCCTTAATCAGGATGCCACACTCCAGAAGGCCCTGGGTGACATGCCTGTTCTCTCCTACAGACAACCTCCCAACCTCATGAGGATCCTCACTAACAGCCACAGTCTATACCCCAGGAATACCAGTCCTGGAACCTTTCCCTGCAACAAAGCCCACTGCCAGCTTTGTCCACATATCTTCTCTGGAAATACCATCACTGGACCTAACCAGGTTACTCACAGAATCACGGGCACTTTCTCATGCTCCTCTACTAACATCATATATGCCATCATGTGCCAGCAATGCCCAGATGCTTTGTATATTGGACAGACTTCTAACTCCCTTAGACAAAGGGTTAATGGGCACAAAACAGACATCAAACACTCCAGATCCACAAACCAGTTAGTCAACATTTTAATGGAATGGGGCATTCTGTCAATGACCTAAAGGCATGTGTGTTACTGAAAAAGAACTTTCGCACTGTTCTTCAAAGAGAAACGGCCGAGCTAGCTTTTATATTCAAATTCGGCACATTAACACATGGTCTAAACCAGGATGGGAACTTTCTGAGTCACTATAGGGGCTCATCTGCATACTTGGCTTAATCTAATTCTTGACCTTCCCCCCCACCCCTCCACTCTCTGATTTGCTCCCCTTGATTATCTTTTTCTGATTTGTCCTCCTTGCTTACTGTTTTTGGTTCTCTGCGCCTTAAATATTGAGTCTGTTCTGGTCTGGTTATGGTCTGAAGAAGTGGGTCTGTCCCACGAACACTCACCTAATAAACTATTTTGCTAGTCTTTAAAGTGCTACTTGACTGCTTTTTGTTTTGATAGTGTAGATGTAGGGAATGTGGCAGAAGGAATGCAGTGCTGCTGAAGGCTGGGAGGAATGAGTCTCCCAGAGGTCATCTGCATGAGAATGCAAAAGGTGTGCATGTGTGATACCTTTTCAGGCAAAGCCTAATGGGTAGCAAGTAAGCCATGAGTTTTGGTCTATTGTAAACATGTAGTTGTAAAATCACACTTTAAGCTGACACTTAATGCGGGAGTTGTGAGATCTCACCAATGCTCTGGGTTGTTGTGGGGGGCAGGGCAGTCGCCTTAGCTGTGTAAGACATTGATTACACAGGGCTCCCTGGTTTAAAGCATTGTGAGAGAGAAGGGGAGGGGTACTGGTTGAGCCAGCTTGCTGTATGTCTTGACCCTATAGTTATAAGCCTGGCTTGACTGACCCTCCCTACCTGTTGAAAGATAGAGCTGGATACTAGGGTGTTTGTGAAACCCGCCACTAGAGATACCAAGAGCTGAAATTGCAAAGTGGCAGCTGAAGCCACACATAGCTGAAATCACTGGGTTCTGCCTTAGGGCAGTCCCAAGCTGTGGGGTTAGGACTGGCGGACAACAGCAGGACCAGCGGGTGGCTGGTAGGAGCCGCAGCGACTGCTGGGCGGCCGGTAGGAGCAGTGGCGGACGATGGCGACTGGCAGATGGCTGGTGACAGCAAGGGGAGGCTACAGACAAGGGGACAGCTAGTATTGCCCTGGTGATGTATCTGTGGGCTTTGAGTTTGGGACTGCACCGCAGAGGGTACACCCTGTAACTGTGTGTGTGTGGAAAAGGGCCAAGAGCCCCAGCAAGAGACTGGGTTCTACTGCATATGGGGATGGTATCTGGGTAAAAGGGGTTTTGTCTCTTCTGTGCTGAGATATACTGCATCTGTCGCTGTAACTTTGGGGTAGGTTAGGGTCATTAAACAAGCCATTTCTATCTCAGACTCTGTGCTTGCTAGTGGGGGGGAGAACTGCCTTACAGGCACCCAGCACGGGGGTGAAATTGTCCCAGGCCACTGGGTGGGGGCTTGAGCCGGTTGGTTGTATCCTTGATAGGAAAACCCCACAAGAGTTGAACCCGGCCCTTCTGGCAGGCATCTGGCGTTAACAGAAGGGTTACATATAGACTAGCACAGCTCCCTCTCTGTTACTGTTCATTAGAAGTCATTTACAGCATACAGCACTCAATTGGTTTGCACATGCAGGGCCTCTTCTTGGAATGCAGTTGTTGAAGTAGCTATTCCTCCCTTCAGACTTCAAGGCCCTTCCTGCTCTTCTCTGGGTATTGTGAGGGAGATAAGGGAGAAGGGGGCCCAGTGAGGTATTCTGGTGAGAGAGATAGGGAGAAGGGGGCCCAGTGAGGTATTTTTCCACTCATGCTAGCTGGATTTCTATTGTATAGGCCTACTCCAGGCTTTAAGAATCAAACGGGGTCTTTAGCACAAACCATGGCCTGCCTGAGGAATTTTCACCCTATATTCCTGGACACCAAGCTCCATTTTAGCAACTTGGCATTTGTCCCTTTTGCTTTATGTAGCCAGGTGAATGAGCAGCACCCTGTGTACTCTGTGGAATGTTGTCCAGAATGACAGGGTTGGAATGTGCTGAGATCCTGTACCATGGCCAAACAGTCTTTTTAATGATCACGTTATTTTGTCTCAAGGAAGCAATTTCTAGCATAGATACACTGTCCTAAAATGAATTTCTCGTGTTCTCATGATACTGGATGCCAATGTAAGCAATTAGGTGGCTTTAACATATAGTCACTTCACTGTTATTTGATAATTTTAAATAACCCTTCCCAGGAAGTCTGGAATTTATTCCTCTTCACTGGTATGAGCACCACAACTTGGTCCTCCATACCGTATGTCCAAGCATGTGCAATGTTGTCGTATCTGTTTTTCTTGGGCTGTAGCTAGATTCTCCAGGGCAAGGTTCATGAGTTCTGTGAGGCTTTTCCTGGAAAACCACCATGTACTGAACCACAAGCATTCCCTTGTGACAAGCTGTACCTTCTCACTCCTGTCTCATACCTGTGGATGCCAGGAAACTTCCCAATAGGCAAGCAGTAAACATTTAATCTCAATTGTTGGGTATTGGTCCACAAAAGTTTTCAACATAATTTTAAGAATTCTATTAAATCTCTCATCCAGCCCATTAATCTGGCAGAGATAGGGAGATAACTGCAAGTGTTGTCTTTCTGTCATTCTCCTTCACTGTGGGGCAGAAATAAAAATTTTCCCTGATTATTCAGATCCGCATGGGGAAATGCTAGTCAGCTGAATGTTGCCAGCAAGGAATCAGCAATCTCCTCTGCTTCTAGAGGATTGAATTACTGCTTGTGGGTACCACGTAATACCAAGTAATTCCAAGTACTATTAGAATTAGGGTTGCCAGACTTCCCGCAATCTGTGAGACAGCCCTGGATTTCAGTCAGCAGTCCTGTGTCCTGCATTTACAGTCCTGTGTCTCCATCTGTGGGGCTGCCAATTGAAATCTGGGGATCCCATGACCAGGGCTGCTGGTGGGACTTGGTGCTCCAGCTGGCTCCCAGCCACGGGGATGCTGGGCCCTCCCCACTTCCTGGCTGGGGTTGCCAGTGGAACTCCATGCCTCAGCAGGCTCCCAGCTATGGTGCTGCCAGGGTTCCTACAATGCTGGCCGGGGTTCATGCAGTTGGGTCTGCTGGCGGGGCTCTGTGTCCTGCATAAACATTTTGAAAATCTGGCAACCCTAATCAGAATATGCTTTTCTTTTTTCCAGATAACTTTGCTAATGAGTCCCACAATGACCCTCAGAAAGATTCCTCTGTGATGGAATGGGATCAAAGCAGCCTTACCCATATCCTGGCATGTGTCAAAGGACCTGCAGAATTTTTGCATTGCTTCAGAAGCTACAAGCCAGAAGAAATTTTTGGTGTATATCATGGCCCAGACAGAGTAGTCTTGCACAATACGTTTGTGGTGTCATCAATTGACTACTTATTCCCTTTCTCTCAACAGTCCCAAGAAACATCCACTTTCTAGAAAAACAAAAAACAGTCAAGTAGCACTTTAAAGACAAGCCAAATAATTTATTAGGTGAGCGTTTGTGGGACAGACCCACTTCTTCAGACCATAGCCATACCAGAACAGACTCAATATTTAAGGTGCAGAGAACCAAAAACAGTAATCAAGGAGGGCAAATCAGAAAAAAATGATCGAGGTGAACAAATCAGAGAGTGGAGGGGTGTGGTGGGGGGGGGAAGGTCAAGAATTAGATTAAGCCAAGTAAACAGACGAGCCCCTATAGTGACTCAGAAAATTCCCATCCCAGTTCAAACCACGTGTTAATGTGCTGAATTTGAATATAAAAGCCAGCTCAGCTGTTTCTCTTCGAATAGCGGTGCAAAATTTTTTTTTCAGTAACACGCATGCTCCTAAGTCGTTAACAGAATGCCCCATTCCATTAAAATGTTGACTAACTGGTTTGTGGATCTGGAGTGTTTTGATGTCTGTTTTGTGCCCATTAACCCTTTGTCTAAGGGAGTTAGAAGTCTGTCCAATATACAAAGCATCTGGGCATTGTTGGCTTCTTGTTTTGATAGTATAAAGACTAGCACGGTTCCCTCTCTGTTACCACTTTCTAGAGTAACTCCCAATCACAGAGAAACCTGTCTAGAGTCCTTCCTGCCAGGGGGCCGCTAGTGTTTCTGTAAAAAGGGGTCAGTTCATTGTTCCTGACTGAATTGCAAAGCTGGAGCTTGGAGGCTTGATTCACTGCTAATAAATGGGGCCTGTTCCTCACCCCTTGGAGAGTAATTGATCATCCAGACACTGTAAGGCCCTGGACCATGCAGTTAGACAGGAGCTCAGAGCCACCTCCTGGCAAGTTAGCTTATAGCTCAAGGTCACGTCACTGCTGAAGACTGCAGGTTTCTGCTTTTAGTTCTGAGTGGCCTGATTGAGGATTCTAGGTCATTTCTCAACAAGACCCCTACCAACAGTTGGGACTGTACCCAACCATTTTACGCTCCTGATTGTCACACCATTTCAGATGGACCTGACCTATTTGGATTTGGGAAGGAGGCTCCCTGTTAATCTGAATTGTCATCAGGCTATCGGGGATAATCTGTATGTCAGAGTGCACCAGAGTTATTTGGGTCCCACTATGTCTCCGTGCTTCTTCAGACTTTTTCTCATTCAAATCCACTGAACAATGTGTAGTCAGTTCCCCCCTTTGTGTCTGGTTCTGGTTCAGCCAATGGTGGGGTTATTGTCACTGGGATCTGCTGTATATTACACCTGGTCCCGCTGGCACTGCACAGTTTTGTGCCTTATGAGCCGTGTCTACACGTGCACGCTACTTCGAAGTAGCGGCACTAACTTCGAAATAGCGTCCGTCACGGCTACACGCATCGGGTGCTATTTCGAAGTTAACTTTGACGTTAGTTGGCGAGACGTCGAAGTCGCTAACCCCATGAGGGGATCGGAATAGCGCCCTACTTAGACGTTCAACGTCGAAGTAGGGACCGTGTAGTCGTTGCGCATCCTGCAATGTCGAAATTGCGGGGTCCTCCATGGTGGCTATCAGCTGAGGGGTTGAGAGACACTCTCTGCAGCCCCTCAGTTCAATGGTGGCCACGTGGAGCGGCCCCGTAAAGGTCCCCTCCCGCCCCCTTCCTGTGCAGGAAGCTGAGGGAACGTGCAGGCAGCAGCCCAGACACGCGGCCAGCCTGCACGTTCCTCAGCAGCCACAGGACCCTCAATGGCCGCCCGGCAGCCCCCCCAGCGTCCCCAGGGGACCCCCCCCCAAGGGGAGCCAGGGCAGCCAGCCCAGCCAGGCGGGCAGCCAGGCTGGCAAGCGGCAGCGGGGCCCCTCCTGGACGGAGGCCGAGCTGCGGGACCTGCTGGGGCTCTGGAGCGAGGAGGAGGTGCTCCAGGTAATGGGGAGCAAGAGGCGGAACGCGGATGCGTTTGCTCAGCTGGCCGACGGCCTGGCTGCCCGGGGTCACCCTGTCCGCACTCCTGACCACGTCAGGAGTAAGGTGAAGGAGCTGCGGCAGGGTTACTCCCGGGCCCGGGATGCGGCCGGCCGATCTGGGGCCGCCCCCGTCACTTGCCCCTTTTACAGGGAGCTCAGGGACATCCTGGGCCCCCGGCACACCTCCTCCCCTCCGGCCACCCTTGATACTTCGGCCGACAAGCCCCAGCAGGCCCTTCAGCCGGAGTCCGCCCCGGAGGTAAGCCCCGCACCCCGGGGGCCCCCCCGGAGCCCACCCCCGGGCCATCGTGGCAGGAGGAGGAGGAGGAGGAGGAGGGGGGCTCCTCCTCCGCAGAATCCGGGCTGCAGATCCTCCTCCTGCCATCCCGGAGCAGCAGCCAGGCCTCTGCCCCCCGGTGATCTCTGGACCGTGGGAGTGGACCGACAGGTATGTATCCCCCTCTGGTGTACACCCCTGGGCTTGAGGGGTGGGGGTAATAGATATGTGTCCAGGGCCCCCCACATGCTCACATGGCCATGGCCCCAAGGACAGCAGGGCCATGTCCCTCACAGCAGTGCATCAGCCCCTGCCCCCCACCCCAACCCGCATGACAGTGCCATGCCCCATCCCTGGGGCAGGTGGGAGCGGAACCTCGAGGGGCCCCCGGGCGGAGGGGGTGGGACACCCCGCAGCAGCAGCAGCAGCAGCAACAGCAGCAGCATGTGATGGAGTGGGGGGAGTGCAAAAGGGAGACTCAGACTAGATATGAGCAACAAGAGCCGAATAGCTCCCAGGGGCAAAGGATGATCGTGGGGCTACAGCTGGCAAGTGACACCTCTGCCCTGAACAAAGAGGAGGGAGGAGCCAAGCTGGCTTTGAATTGGGGGGGGAGGGCGGGGGCCACAGGTAGAGGCTCGGGGAAGGGAGAGCTGGAAGGCAGCCAGCCTGAGGAGGGGGAAAGCTGCATCCCAGAGGGGCCCCCCTTGGGGTCTTCTCCCCAGGACGGGTTGAAAGGACTGTCTCTTCTGACAGCTGGTGCTGTCACTCCTGGGAGAAACTGGGCATCTGTGGCCTAAGAAACCTTTCCTGTCAGACCCTGCGGAGTGAAGTGAGAGTCGCTCCCACCAGGGGACGGGGTGCAGTGCAGGGGGACACCTGAACCCCATCCATCACAGCAGCATCTCCCGGGGATGGGGATGGGGCACCTGCAGCACAGGGGTCGGGGGACAAAGGCCACGGCTCGGGGCCCACACTAACGCCTGTCTCCATTCTTCTTCCCCACCCCCCCTCTCCTGTGTCCCGCACCTGCACCATCGGAAGGACCGGAAGAGAGTGCCGGCGAGGCATCAGTGGTCCCGGAGACCCCTCCAGGGCCATCGCTCCAGGCAAGCCCCTCAGCCGAGGACCGACCGGCCCCACGGCGGGCTAGACGGTGGACCCCGCACCACCACCAGCCGACGGCGACGGACCCCCAGCTGCTGGCCATCCACCGTTGGCAGCTGGAAGTCGCGGAGCAGCACCTGCGGGTGGAGCAACGCCACCTGCACCTGCAGGAGCGCGCGCTGGCCTGGCACCAAGAGGCATGGGGGGCCTACATGGAGACTTTCAACCGCCTGGTGGACTACCTGGCCCCCCATGCCACGCCGGCCGCCGCAGCGCCCGCCCTGCCTGCTCCACCCGCCGCACCACCAGCTGCTCCGCACGTCGCCGTCCCGTCCGCCGTCGCCCCGCCACCCACCACCGAGGGCCGGAGTGCCGAGGGACCCCTGGAGCCAGCTGAGACTCGCCGGGCATATCTTCCGGTCCGCCCCGCCCCCAGCCAGCCCCGGACAAGGCTGCGGCCGTGGCGGGGCTCCCGGCCGCCCACGCCCAGTGCCGGACTTTAGGGGCGAGGGGCCCGGGACGTGGCCCCCCCCCTTGTATATAGTTGGGACTTATTAATTTGTGCCCCCCGTTTTCCCCGTCCCCCCCATGTAAATAGTTCTCCCCTTTATCATCCCTGGTTTTCTTTTTGTTAGTGAACAAACTTTTTTATTACTATTGTTTTATTTGTACATATTACTTTGGTTCCACACGTTGTATATAGTTTGTTCTTGTTTTATTTATAGTTAAAAAAAAAAGTTCTAAAAGAAAAAGCAGTTTAAGTTCAGCCACAAGTGCGTGCTGTCATTTGTCCAGGAAAAGTGTGTGTGGGGGGTGCGGTTGGGTGCTCCATGGTGTGGGCGTTGGGGCAGGGAGTGTGGTGGAGGAAGGGGTGGGCAGTGGGGGGCCTGGCAGAGTTCACCCCGCGGCCTCATCATCGAAGTGGGCCCATAGGGCCTCCCGGACCCGAGTCCCTTCGGGGTCCACCTGCCGACTGGGGGCAGCAGGTGGCTGCACGTCGGCCCTGCCGGCCTCCACAGCCCAGCCCTGGAAAAAGGCCTCCCCCTTGCTCTCCACCAAATTGTGCAGAGTGCAGCAGGCACCCACAATCAGGGAGATGTTGTTGGGGCCCGCATCCAGGTGGGTTAGGAGACATCTCCAGCGTCCCTTCAGGCAGCCAAATGAGCGCTCCACCACCTGGCGCGCGGTTCAGGCGCTGATTGAAGCGCTCCTGGCTAGCGGAGAGATGGCCCGTGTACGGGTGCATGAGCCAGGGCCGGAGGGAGTATGCCACATCTGCGATGACGCAGAGGGGCATGGTGGTGTCCCCCACAGGGATCTCCCGCTGGGGGATGTAGGTTCCCACCTCCAGCCGGCGGCACAGGCCCGAGTTCCAGAAAACCCGGGCGTCGTGGGTGCTGCCAGGCCAGCCCACATAAATGTCCTGGAAATGGCCCCGGCTGTCCACCAAGGCCTGGAGGACCACAGAATGGTAGCCCTTGCGATTGATGTAGCGTCCTTCACTGTGATGCGGGGCGCGGATGGGGATGTGAGTCCCATCCAGAGCCCCGAAGCAATTGGGGAAGCCCAGGGTGGCAAAGGCCGCGATGGTGGCATCTGGGTCCCCCAGCCTCACGAGCCTGTGCAGGAGCATGGCATTGATGGCGCGCACAACCTGCAGAGAAAGCACATGGGACAGCACCAATGAGGGGTGAGCAGGGTGTGCGTGGCCCTGCCCTGCCCTCCCCTCCCCTCCCCTGCCCTGCCCTCCTCTGCCCGGGCCCCCCTCCCCTGCCCTGCCCTCCCCCCGTGGGTTCTCTTACCTCCATGAGGACAGCCCCGACGGTGGCCTTGCCGACACCAAACTGCTGTCCCACGGATCGGTAGCTGTCTGGAGTGGCCAGCTTCCAGACAGCGATGCCGACCCGTTTCTCCACAGGGAGGGCACGCCACATGGCGGTGTCCTGGTGCCTGAGTGCGGGGGTGAGCCACTGGCACAGCTCCATAAATGTCTGCCGGCTCATCCTGAAGTTCCTGAGCCAGTGGTCGTCGTCCCACTCCTCAAGCACCAGCCGCTCCCACCAGTCGGTGCTGGTGGGGTAGCTCCACAGCTGCCGGCGTGTGAGGCGGGGGTGGGGGGCGGGGTGCTGCAGTGTTGGGGGTTGAGCCCTGCTGCCTTGGGGGCAGCTCCTCCTCCGGTGTAGCAAGGAGGTGCTCAGCTGCCTCCCGCATGGCATGGATCAGGGCAAGCCCTGCTCCTGCCGGGAGGGCTGGGTGGACCTCTGGCTGCTGTTGCTGCTGCTGCTGCTGCTGCTGGGGGTCCATGACTGCGTCGCCCACGGTCTGTGTGCCTATGGCTCCTCAGACCATGTGCTGTGCAGGCTGAGTGTGTCTGGGAGGGGCCCTTTAAGGGAGCGGCTAGCTGTTGCCCCGGAAGCGCTAGTCCGCCCTGCGACCCTGTCTGCAGCTGTGCCTGGCATCCCTATTTCGAAGTGTGCTACTTTGGCGTGTAGACGTTCCCTCGCAGCGCCTATTTCGATGTTGTGCTGCGCAACGTCGAAGTTGAACATCGACGTTGCCAGCCCTGGAGGACGTGTAGACGTTATTCATCGAAATAGCCTATTTCGATGTAGGCTTCTCGTGTAGACGTAGCCATGGTCAGTTTGATGTTAATAAAATGTATCAGCTCTTACGTTTAGCCCATTTTCTTTTTGTGGGAGGTCCTGATTAGGGTTAGTTTTATGCTTGTGTCTGATTTTCCTTTCAAATCTGGAGTAACTACAGGTTGACCCACTCTAGTTCAGCACTCAAGAAGTTCAACTAGAATTAGATTAAGCCAAGTATGCCCAGATTCTTTGTATATTGGACAGACTTCAAACTCTTTCAGACAAAGAGTTAATGGGCACAAAGAGACATCAAAACACTCCTGATCCACAAACCAGGTAGTCTACATTTTAATGGAGTGGGTCATTCTGTTAATGACCTCAGAGTTTGCATCTTATTGAAAAAGAATTTTCACACTGCTTTGGAAAGAGAGTCTGCTGAACTCTCTTTCATATTCAAATTTGACACATTAACGCATGGTTTGAACTGGGATGCAAATTTTCCTGGACAAAGTAGGGGCTCCTTTGCATACTTGACTTAATCTAATTCTTGACTTCCCCCTTCCCTGCCCCTCTGCTCTCTGATTTGCTCAGCTTGATAATTTTTTTTCTGATTTGTCACCCTTGATTACTATTTTTGGTTCTCTGTGCCTTAAATATTAAATATTGAGTCTGTTCTGGTCTGGCTATGGTCTGAAGAAGTGGGTCTGTCCCACGGAAGCTCATCTCAGACTAGTGATTATTCTTCTCACTTCTTGGTCTACATGTAACTATATGCCAAATCTCTATTGCAGTGAGATCTTTAGCCTTGGCAGAGCGTGGGATCTGCCTCACTCAACCCCTTTCCCTACTTCTTTCCACAGAGTTGGCTCCAAGACATTCCCCATCTCCTGGACTCTGCCTGCACACTGGACCTTCATTCCTTTTCTGGTCATCAGAACGCAGCAAATCAAGTAACTGTGCCTTCATCCGCGCCTCAGTGTTGTGCTACTTTTTGGTTCACTAGCTAACATCTCAGCTGTTTATAACTCACCTCCCCATTTTTTTGCAGTTCCCTTACTGAAAAAAACAGACTTTTTTTCTGTGCTTTTTCCTTTTATGGTACTTGCTTTCATTACTCTGTCATCAGTCCCACAGATGATGCCATCATATGCCAGTTTCAAAGCCACTGCACCTGTGGTTCCTGGAGGGCATGCACTGAAAGATTTTTGACTCCCAGCAGTCAACTTTTTTGGGTGGAAACCCCTGTCTCTTTCCCTCTGGACTGGAGAGTATAAGGTTGTGTAGTTCTCTACCTCACACTGATAATCCCAACAAGTCAGACTGCCAAAAACCACCTACACCTGCACTTTGCTTTCTCTCCAAGGGCGAAGAGCAATGTATGGCCAGCTGTCATAACATACAGTTCTTTGTTAGCAGTAACAGAGAGGCAGCCGTGTTAGTCCGTATTCTAACAAAACAAACCAGCAGTCATGTAGCACTTTAAAGACTAACAAAAGGATTTATTAGGTGATGAGCTTTCATGGGACAGACCCACTTCTTCAGATCTGGAGATATAGCATTTCCAGTAGAGACCAACAGGTACATAACACAGAGGTCCAAAAATTCTGAAGTAAAAACTGACACATCAGATACATTCCACTGAAGGGTGGGGTGAGGGGTGCACGATACTAATAAGTGTCCTGCCTGAGATCATTACGAATACCAAACAAAGGGAAACAGTCCTTGTAATGTGAGAGGTAATCGCTATCTCTATTGAGGCAAAGTGTTAATGTATCGAATTTCAGTATGAACCCCAGTTCACACATTTCCCTTTGTAATCTGCTATTAAGTCTCTTTGGTGTAGGATGCATATTCTCAGGTCTTTAACAGAATGGGCCACTCCACTGAAATGCTCAATGACAGGTTTATGTGTATTCAGACTCCTAAGTCTGCTCAGTGCTCATTCATTCTTTGGCAAAGTGTTTGTCCAGTTTGTCCAATATACAGAGCAGCAGGGCATTGCTGGCACATGATGGCATATATAACATTGGCTGAGGTACAGGAGAATCAGCCCCTGATCTTGTAATTAATGTGGGTAAGTCCAGTGATGGTATCTCCAGAATAAATATGTGGACAAAGTTGACAATGGGGTTTGTAGCAAGGAAAAGTTCCAGGAGTATTACTATTACTGTGGTATGGGCTATGGTTGCTAGTGAGTATTTTCATTAGGTTTGGAGGTTCTCTATAGGAGAGAACGAGTCTCTTACCTAGGGCCTTCCAGAGTGTAGCATCACATTCTAATGTAAGTGGTACTCCAGGCCCTGATGGACAGCAGGGGCTGGTTCCAGAACTTCTATGTGGGCTGGGCGGGCTGCACACGTGTTGCACGGGTGTTGAGAAACTCTGGCCTGGCAGCTGCATGGAGGCAGGGACCTTCATCTCCCAGAGGGAGCTCCCACTTGGGGACAACACCATGCCCTTGTGCATTGTGGCTGATGCCACCTATCCCCTCCAGCCCTGGCTCACTTAGCCCTATACAGGCCACACGAACCCCAGCCAGGAGCTCTCCAATGCCTGGCTCAGTAGTGCCCAAAATGTGGTCAAGCAAGCTTTTGGGCGCTTGAAAGGCCAGTGGTAGTGTCTCCTGGCATGCCTGGATATAGGACTGCGTAATGTCTGCCAAGTGGTGGGCACCTGCTGCACTTTGCACAATATTGTCGAGAGCAAGGATGAAGTGTTCAACCAGGGGTGGGTGGCCAAGTGCAGCCCGGGCAGTGAACAGCTGGTTGCTGCCCCTAGCTGGGATGGGGCAGGGAGGATGCAGAGGTAGGGCTATGGGGGAGCCTTGGCAGGGGGGTCATCAAGAGGCCAGCTGCAGGGGCAGCTGGAGGGGGCAGCTTGGTCAGCAGCTGTCTGAAGGTGCCCACCATGTCCTGGAGGGTCCCCATTAACTTCTCCCAGGCCACCCACCACCAGTTTGACTCTGCCTTCTGGTGGAGGCGCAGCTCTGCCACCTCCACCTGGAGATGGACAGAGGCAGTGTGGAAGACATCCTCTGTGCTCCACCTCTGGGCCCTCCTGGCCTGAGTCCACCCAGGTGCTGTTGGTAGGGCTGCCTGGTCCCTCTCCCCTGCCTGCGGTGGAGTGTCCAGGACCATGGACAGAGTGAGGCTCTCCTGGCCCTCTGACAATGCAGGTGTATGAATGGAAAGGAAGAGACGGACAGGCCGTGAGTCCCAAGACCCTGCTCTGTAGCCCCTGCTCCCTCCACCCCAGTGTGGGTAGCAGCCCTCCATCCTCAGTCCAACAGCAGGGCAGCCCTGAGGGATCATGGAGTCTGATTGGGTCCCTGCCCCCATGCAAGGTTGGCCCCTGCCCACCCCCTCCTCATGGGAGTGGATGCTGAGTGTTGCTGGCAGCCGTTACGGTATTCTGAGGGCCACGGCCAGCTGGGCTGTGTCCGGCCCGGATCCGCTGGCATATGAGTGGCCCTCTGGTGGCTGTGGTGCCCCTGCCCAGTGACCCAGGGTGTGCACCCCATTGGGTACTTCCCAGAGGGTCCATTGCTGAGGTTTGGGGTTGCCTGGCTGGCTGAGGTGCAGCTGGAGGGAAGGTCGATTACCAGCCCCCACTTCTTGCTGGACCACTTGGTGGCTGGCTTCATGCCCAGTATGGTGGAGCTGGCTGGCACTGCCCGGGATGGCAGGTGTGGAGGAGCTGTCCCTGGTCCCCAGAAGGCTGTGTAGCTCCCTGTGAAAGGGGCAGGATGCAGGCCCTGCCCCTGAGTGCCCAGCTGAGTCCCTTGCCCATACATAGTCCTGCCACAACTCCTTGACTTTGCTCCTGACTTGGTCAGGAGTGTGGGCAGGGTGTCCCTGGGAGGACAGTCCATCTGTGAACTGGGTGAAAGCAGCCACGTTGCAGCATTTGATCCCCATTACTTTAAGGACCTCCTCCTCCTGCCAGAGGCCCTGGAGGTCCCTGAGCCCTGGCTCCATCTAGGAGGTGGCTCACTTTTTCAGAGCCTAGCTGGTACCCTGTGAGCACTGGACACACTCAGAGGGGGTCCTGGGGCTCCTCCAGGGGCTGTCTGCTGGGCATTGATTGCAGGAGCACTTGTGGGTTCTCCCTGGGGTGTACTGGTGCAGCACGTATGATGGCTGCTCCCAGCACGCTGTCAGCTTCCTGCTACAGGGTTTCTGGGTCTGTGCAACTTTTAAGTGCGATTGGACGCTCAGACCGTAGAACCCTGCAGCCATTGGCCAGCAGTATCTGCATGCTGGCTGGACGGTGCCATGGAGGACCCCCTCTTTCGAAAGAGTGGATCGTGGAGTGTCTACACATTTTTTTTTCCAAAAGGCCCTTTCAAAAGCAGGAGCCCTTCCTACCACGAATTAGGAAGACCGATTTTGAAAGCCATGGCATATTCCTTCGATTTCCTTTGGAAAGGGTGTGTGTAGACACGCCAGGCCCTCTTTCAAAAGAGGGCTGAAAATTTCGAATGCACTGGCCAATGTAGATGTGGCTTTATTGTCCCAGAAGATCATGAACCTTTGGAATGTAGTCTTTCGAACTTCCGGGTCTCACATCTACCATAGTCTTTTCCTAGAGAAGTTACAAGCAATATCGGCCTGCAATAATACAGAAACTTACTACAATTCAGAATTTTAAGGATTTTGCAGGAAATTGCCATATCTGACCCAACACCCTATTATGCCTGATAATCCCTTTTCCATCTTGGTGTTTAGGAGTTACATCGTTCAGGTACCTGTGCATAGTTATTTTCCTCCCTCTCTGTCGGTTAACTCTGGACTCTAGGGCACATCTTTGCATTCATTATATCCCCAGGGCTTAATATTCCAGCTGTGGTCACTTCAAAACAATACAGGAAAACACACGGCAGCTGTGCTCTGGTACATGAGATCTGTGTACCCATCCCCAAAATGCATTAGCCCTTTGTCGAGCATGACAGATGCAAACCAGTTGGCTGCAGTAGTTGAGTAGAAGGTAGATATATTGGCTGCTGGATGAATAGTTTTCTGTTCCCTGAGGCTATGTCCACACAGCAGCCTAAACTATGCAATTTGTGTAGCTTATTGTGAGTGTAGTTTGAAATAGGTTTTTTCAGCATTTGGCGCTGTCTAAACAATACCAAATGTCAAAATACTGCGCTATTTTGAGGTATCCCTTATTCCTCCTGCAATGACGAGTACAGGGATGCCGAAATAGCACTTTTCATAATTTTGAAATAATGGGCACATGTCAAAGATATGAAGTAGCTATTTCAACATAGCCTTAGTGAGCAGGGCAGGGGCTGTGCCAGGGCAATCAGGGATGTACTAGAACCATTTAAGTCAGGCAGACACCATAAGACAGCTGGAGCCAATTAAGAACTTGTTAGAAGCAAGTGGTTTCAAAGTATGTCATGTGGAAGAAGTACTCCTTTTTATAAATATTTCTTAAAATACCTCACTCCTGCATTTAAGATTCTAACATATCAAACCATAGGATTAATTCAGCATCTTGGAAATGGACAGAAAGATTGCAAGGTAGCTTGACATCAGAAATATCTATACATTTTGTAGTGATAATTTTCTTGGGCAAATCCAGTGCTGTGAATCTTGCAGGCATCCTATTGTGACTTCTGACAGAGGCATCTGGCACACTTCATTTTTGTTTTAATTAAGATAATCTTTAATGTTAGTATCTTTTTTTACAATTCAATGGCTAGTTTGGCACCTCTCATCTCACAGCTTGACTTCATAGTGTATACCTATAACATTCATAAACTGATCATTTACATACAATATCCAGGTAATTTTTACCTGTTTCAGGTCATTATATTTCAAAAAGAGTCTCTGAATTGCACATGCAGCAGTTTACAAGGACAAATGCCATTTGTGTAAGAAAAGTAAAATAAATATTCAGTTTGCAAAAAACGTACAATTTGAGAGGCTCATTTGCCGCAGTCCTGAAAATGTATTCCTTCATGGTTTTCACTTCCACTGTGACAGCTGTTGGCTGTTCTCTGCTCTTGGCAAAATAATCTTCCTTCCTTCCTTCCTTCCCAGTCAGCAGCCCATCTTTAAGTGCCTTTTAGGCTTGGAAGAGCTTGGCACCAGCCTTCCTCTCAGCCTTCTACCAGTAAGTCACAAGCAATATACCTCCATTAAGAAACCAGGAAACAAGAAGGGACATGTGACCTGAATTGGACTCTGGAATAGTCCCATAACCCTACCATCTCAGAGGTGGATTATGCATTACCTGGCTGTTATTTCTGTAGACAATGTGTGTCTTGAACTCTTAGAGGATGAAAATCACTCTGCAGTAGGAAGAAGCACAGACTTTTTAGTCAGTGGGTAATGAGAAATGAACATGAATTCATGCCATTCCAGGTTACCAGTGCACCAATCCATAAAATGCCATGAACAATAACTGAAGTCAGTGTAGTCATCTATTTACTTTAGCAGGGCTATCTGTGATGTGGTTACCTCGTGCAAGAGGGTTGCATTTGCTAGTTGACAGCACAGTCACTACAATCTGAGCTGCCCCCTCTCCGAGGCAGAGGCAAGTGTCCAACAAAGCACGAGTACGGCTGGACAGCGTGGGGAAAGAGGTGATCATTTCATAGTCCATTTTAGACAAGACTTGCTGGGAGCGAAGGACATCAAGGATGTGGTTGAGGCGCCCTTCTGTCATGCAGCTCAAAATAATCTGTCGCCCAGAGGCTAGGATCTGGCAAGAGCTGTCTTTGCAGCAAGAACCTAGAACAAAAAGGAACAGAATTAAATATGCCAAACTATCAGACGTTTTCATTAAACAGTCAGTGGTAGAATTAATGTCAAGAACAAAGTGACTAACAGAAATGTAAATTCAGTGGAGCAATAGGAGCTGATGCAGAGACCATTTATTGGCTGTCTTTGTTCAAAACTAGCACTGATCATAGACCCAGACTACAAAAAATAATATTTAGTGAGATGACTTATGAGGAGGGTCTGATCCTGGTAATCTGTCATCTGTATAACTGTTATGTAAGGTATTTAGCTATCGCTAGAGAGTATTAGTCTACAAAGTAGAGGACAGAAGAGTTGATGGTACTTTAGGTAAACCTGAAGGGTAGTACTATTGAAAACTTTCATTGCTTCATTAGAGGATCTTAGCAGGGGCATCCACCAAACCAGATCTGTGCAGAAATTCTCCATTAGGCTGTCTTTCCAATAAGGGAAAGGAAATAAGAAAAGGTCACCAGTACTTAGGAGACCATGCCTCAGTCTTCCTAGGGATGTCTCGTACCACCTGGGCCATGTGTTGAATTGTCTTAGTATAGGGAGCGCTTTCTTGGTTTTCCCAGAAACCATGTTCTCGGCACCCAAGAGATCAGATGAGTGCCCAGCTTGGTGGAGATCAGTATAGCTCAACTTAACAAGTTTTTCACTTTGACTTTTTACAAACTTTTTCATTATGGAACAAAGAGACAGCTTTCATAGACCAACATTCAGCCTTATCCACACCTGCTCTGTAGGCAGATTAAAGCCTTTTTCAGGTCTTTCCCAAAGAAAATATGAAAATGATAAAAATGAGGTGGGAAGAGTCTTTTTTCCAACTGATGTTTTACATCATCAAAAACTTCCTCCACGGAGGTCTCAGAAATTATCACAGTGAAAGGTTAAACTACACACAATATTTTTTCTTCTTTTGTTATAATTCCATCTTCACCAAAAAATTTTCTATATCTGGTGAGATTTTTCTTTAGGCTCCTTTCCAGTGAAAATACATTTCTGAACAATTCTGAAAAAAATAATTGGTTCAAAGGCCAAGACTGAACTTTTAGTAACCCTGGAACAGACTCACAGGCTATCTAATCCAGAATACTGTTTTTTTATAATGGCAAGTACCAGCTTCAGAGGAATTACAGTAATTACCATTAAATGCATAAGAATATGTCCAAAAAACATTTTTATCTGAAACACTGGCTACATTGTGGCAAAGTAAACTATTACTAAAAAACATTGCCAGTGACTTCTGGTTTTTGAGCAAAACTTAAAAGGATCAACATTTTCTTTGGACTCTCACCTGTTAACATTTGTTCACACCGTGTGCTTTGGAATGTGCTATGGTAGGGGCTGTGCTCAGGTGGCCCAGATAACTGTAGTGGCTGCTGCTGCCGCACCTCTGGGTCCCTTTGACACTGACCACCGACTTCTCTGCCTACATGTGGCACAGAGGTACAAGGAGTGGAAAAGGAATGGTGCTGCTGCAGAACTGATTCGCTACTGCCTGAGTGAGCTGGGAACAAATAAAGATGGGTGAGATAAGACTTCAACTGAACATAATAGAGCTTCATCTATGGATAGTTCTTGATGTATAATTAAACCAGAGTTTAGATGACTAACTTGTCACTAAATATTACATCTTGTGAAAACTTGCCACCAGATCCTCCTCTTATGAAGTTTTGATGTTTGTTATGGACACATTCTGTCAGATTTTAAGAAAATGCTTATAGAAGAGTAGGGATGATGAATTCCCAGGAGTCAAGCATCATCTTTTCATACAGCATACCACCTCTGTTACACCACATATAGGCCGCGTCTACACTAGCCCCCTCCTTTCGGAAGGGTCATGGTAAAGAGCAAGCTGCGAATATGCTAATGAAGCGCTGCCATGAATAATGATGGCTGCATGTGATTCGAAAGTGCCACTTTCGAATTGCGTGCCACCCGCATAGATGGGGGCCTTTCGAAAGGACGCCTGAGACTTCAAAAGCCCCTTCTTCCTATTTTGGCCCCTGTGGACCAGAGGCAGTTTGCCAGGGTTAGCCACTAGCAAGGTGCCAGATGCTTTGATTACATGGGGGGGTTCTGCAGCTCCCTGAGGCCATGATTTGCTATTTACAATTCACCAGTGAAGTCTCCCAATGGAAGAACAGTTGCAAAAAACTTGCCCCACTACAATTCTCAAGGCCAGTTCTTCTACTGCAGTGGACTCTGTTGCACCAGTTATATCAAGAGAGCTGCCTTGTGCATGAGACACTAGAGAAGTTTGCTCTACTGATTCATGCACTTCATGCACCCCAGAGAGAGAGAGATATTTAGCATGTTTTTATGGATCCTGAGCTAACAAATGATTGTTTAATATATGTATAGTATTTGGAGGTGAAAACATCTCAAAGTTTTCTCAGTCCTGCATACCTCTTTTTTGTGTTGTATTTGGGGCTGTGATATCTGCAAGTGCCATCTGATTAGCCCTCTTGCTTCGTGCAGGGCTGTCAAGAACAGTTGACAATTTCTCTGTGGTTAGATGGACTCTCTTGTCCATAAGCCAGGTGCTGTTTTTCTGTCTACACATGACCTGTCAAAGATGAACACAGATAAGAAACTACTTCTACATTCTTTCTAGAAACGACTTCCCTTATTAGGCAGCCTCTCGTAGGAGCCTAAGTTGTTTTTGATAATGGGACTTAGATACTCTTGAAACATTTTCCTCCCCAAGTTCATATATGTAAGAAGACAGTTTGCTCACCTCAAGATTGTGCACATGTGTCTGAAGTGCATGTGGAACTGAGCCTTTGCAGGCGTTGACTGCTCTCTCCTGAAACAAGGAAAAACACCCACCAATTTAGTAAAATTCATATAATGTTCATAGCTAGAACTGGAAGGAAACTTAAGTGGTCATCAAGTCCAGTCCTCTGAACTCATAGCAGGCATCCCCAAGCACCATCTAGACCATCCTTGACAGGTATTTGTCTAGCAGGGTCTTAAAATCTCCAATCATACAGATTCCACAACCTCCCGTACGCAATTTAGTCCAGTGGTTAACCACCCCGACAGTTAGGAAGCTTTTCCTAATGTCCAACCTAAATATTCAATTAATGCATATCATAGGAGAATCTCTATCCAGACACTGGATCAAATGCTGATCTGAGTTGCACCAGTGTATGGGCAAAGAGTACCATTGGACTACTCTATATTTACATAGGTGTGACACTGAAGACTTTGACCCAACATCAATCATTATAATGGCTTCTGCTTTTTTCATATAATAATAAAACTGAGTTTCAGATCCTGGTGTGCTTTGAACAGTACTTTTAAGGATATCCATAGCCTGAGATCAGTATGGCAGTAATGGGATGAATGTGACATACTGTCTCCTCTAACGTGCTCAGCATTGCATGGACTTTTGTAACAAGTTTATGTAGTGAAAACACAAAGTTGGATACCTGTCACTGCTTGTAGCTTTTGATCTCATTTTTCTTAATTAACTCATCTGCAACAATTTCATTCAAATCTTCTTTACATTTCAGTATATCTGAGTTCACTTCGGTCCCAGATATTTCAAAGTTGTTTTGACCCTGGAGTCTTCAGAGTTGTTTTGATCTTGTTGTTTGTTTGACCAATGAGCTGATGACAGCCAATGGGCCAAGCCCAGTGGTGAAGCAAGCCTCTGAATTTGATTCTCTCTCTTAGCAGTACTGGTCAGAATTTGCATGCAACAACTTTCTTAGTGGATCAGAACTAGCTGGCTTTTTTATTTTAACTTAGTAACTTACTTTTATCTGGCTGTTTTCACTGCAAACAATTGAATCCTACTTTTTATACTTCATAAAAACACATTTGTTTATTATTAAGCATAGTGTAAATACTTATTCCTTGTTGGGGGCAAAGGTGCGGGAGCAGCCACTGTGTGTATTTCTTTCATTGACAAAGGTGGCTGACCTTATACGTTTTCTCTATGCAAACTTTTACACAGGGCAAGATGGATTTATTTGGGGCTTTGGTCCCTGTTGGGAGGGGGGTTGGGTTCCTGCTGAGCCCTTCCAGAGCTGAGCTGGTTCAGTATCTGTTTTTTCTCTGTTCAGGGGCACTAACCCCAACACTGTGTTTTGGCTGGGGGAGGCTAGAATTTCTGGCCCAGCAGCACCAGGTTAGTGGGGAACCAAAGAGAGCAGGAACGCAGGTGTCAGTGGCATGATAAGCACACCAGGGGAGAATCCCAAGGGGATTTCTGTGATTTAACCCTTCACAGGACTGATCTTGGAATTTTGACTTGTAGGCCTGTGAAGCAATAACAAAGAAAAAATTTCAAATTGTATGAGCCCAAATCTGAATTTTGCACTAACCTTTGCATCAATCAAACTGTAGATTGCACTGGAAATCTTCTCCTTGCTAAAAGTGCTCAGAATTCTTTTTAAGAGTCCTGCACATTCTGTGAGAAGAAAAATGCATATTAAACACAGGATGTATACATATCAAATATTTATATGCCAATATACTTCCACTGATTTTATTAGTCTGTTGCAATCATATTAAAGTCCTTTAAATCAAATGTAACTGTCTTTGCCATATATATTTTTATTTTTGATCTAAAAGAAACAATTTAGCATCAAATTTTCAGAAAGGCGCATTCAAAAACCTTCATATTTTATCCTAATTTATTCATGATTGTTCAAAATGAGCTAACTTGCCACATCTGTGAACAGGTGTGAAAAATCTTGACTGTAATTTATAATTACAATGTCAAGGTTTATTAGAAACAGAGGACCAGATCCTCAGTTAGTACAATATAGCTCCTCTGACTTAATGAAATTTGCTCCAGTAGGAACAGTGATTAATTTGAGATCAGGCTGTTAAAGGCAGATCAGCAATTCTTCAAATACTGAATTTTGCTGGCAAGCTCCAGTCAAATCCTACAATCATCCATGCTAAATATACTGCACGACAGTAAAACTAAAAAGGCATCCTTATTAAAAAAAAAATTAAAATCCCAAACTCTGCAGTGTTCTGATGGTAGTGCCCCAACCATTTCATCTCTTAGTGGGATTACAACATGCTGTTGCGCCAGGAGAACTGTAGAATTCAAAAGAAATGTCTTATCTAGGAGAGTAGAGGAACAAGGTGGGTGGACCAACTTCTGATGTTGAGAGAGACATGCTTTTGAGCTCACACCGCTCTTCTTTGGGCTACAACAACACGGCATTAACTAGGACATTCAAACTGTTTGTGACTGCAACAAGGAAAGAGTACATACTCAGTATTACCTGCCATTTGTGGCCTGTAATCTGGGTCTTGGTGCCAGCACAGTATGATGAGCTGTAACAGCTTGTTTCTCTGGGGCAAATTGCTCTGTATATATTCTGTTTCAGTCCCAGGCCGCAAGCCATTACAGAGTCCTGTCACTACTTCCAGCATGGTTTTTTTCCCTGCAAGAGAATAAAAAATGTTATTTAAAAATTAGAATCCTCCAAACTATTTTAAGATGATGTTTAGTACAGGCTATTTTCTGGTTTTTTTCAAACTAAGAACACTCATTAAAAATGAAAAACAAAAACTGGCAGCAGTCCATTTATTTTTGGTTGGATGGGCTGTTTATGAAATAAGTTACACCTGCCTATGCATGCATAACTATTAAGCTGCATGCAAAATACCCAATTTGCAGTTACAGTTCCTGCGCGTGCAGACTAACCGCACTTTCCGCTATGCAGTTTCACCTGAAAATTTTTAAAAAATTATACCTTCATGCAAAAAATTCCTTTGAACTGCTACAAAATGGTAGCAAAAGTATAAAAGCACTACCTTGCATTAGTATATTCCACATGCTATTTTTAAGGTGAGTCTGTAAAGTCTGTCAGAATGAAAGCTGTTGCATGGATAATAAACAGAGAAATCTGCTAGGTGACCTGTAATCTGCAAAGCCAAAACACCGATTTATTCTGATGTGATGTATACACACAGAACTCACAAATGTGAGAACAAAATTATAGCATGCTACCCCCTTCACTTTTCCCTGTGGCATATACTGTTTACTCCCTATGTGAGAGCAGGCCAGTGATTGAAATACATAGTATAGTATCTTCATTCATACTACACAATGAGATGCTGACCTTGTGGAACACTGCATTGGGAAAATGAGGCGTATAGGGTATTTATTGCTGAACTTTGCTCGAGCCCTACATATCTGGAGAAGGCACTAGGGAAATCTGAAGAGATGTAAAATCATGAGCCCGACCATTTGTAGTCATTAAAGTTCCCATGTAAGAATGAAGATGTTTACTAGTTCTGATATAATGGCTTAATTCCCGCTGGGCTAACTGCATCCTGCCTACCTTCATTCCCTCTGCAGTCTCAGTTGGATACACTAGCCTTCATTTCCTGCCCCAAAGGGTTGTGCAGTATTAGTGTGAGTTGAATAGCTATGTTCCTCTTGAGAACTGGTCAGTGAAGTGATTCTCAGAAATGAATGTGCTTACTAAACTGCAAAAAGCTTTGCGGCTCTTTTGGAGGAAGGGCGGGGTGTAAACATAGCATGACTTATTTGAGAATCATGTTTCATAGAAATAGTCTTTACACAATTGTCAAAAAATTTCCACATCGTGCTGATTCGCAAACCATCTGATTCTTGGATCCTGCAGTGTTTAGTACCCCATAGACAGGCAGGCAGTTTCCTTTTCTTGAACCATGTAGTGAAAAAGAAAGTCCCATAAATAGAGAGGTCTGGAGCCCTTGCCATTTTCCAGACAGGGAAGCATGCTAACTGTAAAGTAGTTTGATAATCAAGTACAGAGGCACATTCTTCTTCACTTATGATGGCTCAGACTGAAACTTCATTGTTGGAGCAATCAGCTGGAGGAGGAGCAAGCTGGGTCACAGTCAGGATCACGATATGGCACTGCCACTCTCGCAGAGCTCAAGAGTGAACAGAGAGCAGACCCTTCTCTACCGTGTGCCTGCCAAAAGCTAAAAGACAGCAAAAGAACCTGTACTTTAAAGGAATAAGAAAGGGACTGGACTCAGTCAGTGGGGCTGAAAGCCCCACCACTCTCCCTCAGAGCTGGCACAGAGCAGTGGCGCAGCACCACCATGGTGTTTCAAAGGGGTCCAGAGTGCTGGCTGCTGCCGCTGCTACTTTGGTGGTGGCAGCAGCCGGAGCTCTGGATCCCTTCGAAATGCTGGGCCCCAGGGCAACTGCCTGTTTTTCCCCCTCCCTCCGTAATCTAGCACATTAAGAACTAAGTATAAGTTCCCTATTTGGGACCTGAAATTCTCAATGACATTTAAACACGTATAAAAGGCTCACTTGTACTCGCTGAACCTTTCCACTAAGGGCATGTCTACACTGATGTAATTTTCACCTTGAGTAGACACGCCTGCACCAGCTCTCATTGACTGAGATTGTTCTTGTGTACGCAGGCCTTCCACCTGCTCACTTTGCCATGGGTACGTTTTAATTTTTGTATGTTTGGCTACGACAAGACTAGAGGGTTTTGTCGGCAAAATGTCCGTTTTGTTGACAAAACCCACAGGGCGTTCAGATTCCCAAACACCTTTGGTTGTTAACCGCCGTACCATGCTTGCCACAAGGAAGAACGCTGCTGTTGACAGAGATCTGTCAAAAAAAAAAAAAAAAAAAAAAAGACAGTCTGGATGTTCCAAGGAGCCTTCTGTCAACAGAAAAGGCCTCAGAGACACCAGGCAACACTGTCTGCTGTGATTCTGGGTCACCGTTTTGCCGATAGAGTATCCAGGCAGTCTGGCCACTCTCTGTTGACAGAGTGGATCGCTCTTTTGATTCTCTGTGATGGTCTGGACGTGATCTGTTGACCGAAGTTTTGTTGGAAGGTATCGTCCAACACAAACTTCTTCTGACAAATCCCTACAGTCTACACATAGCCTTAGTTAGATTAGAACTAGTGCAGGTATGTCACTTAAACTGGAAATTACACTGTCCAGCTGCAGTGCAGACATACCCTAAGATGCTGCCTAATATCAGTAGGCTGCAATGTGATGTTAGTAGTATTCTGGATGTTACAAGCTACAAAGCTGTTTTTGCATAAAAGATAAGAAGGTCAAGATGACAATTGAATAGGCTGCTACCGTCAATAGGCTGGATAGTACATAGTGAAAGTGATGGCGTAAAAGTTACCCCCGGGAAGGTATCCATTTCTCTTACAATAAGGTTACGTCTATACTAGAGAGTTTTGTTGACAAAACCCACAGAGCATCTACATTCCCAAGGCATTCGGTCGACAGTAAATCAACAGAATGCGGCACTTCTGTTGACAGCATTCTGCTGCTCCCCCATGAGGCAGAACACCTCAGTCAACAGGTTCTGTTGACAGAAAGCCAGTCTGGACGTTCCAGGGCGGCCCTCTGTCGACAGGGTTCCAGGACACCAGGCAGCCCTGTCTGCTGTGCTTCTGGTGGGCAGTCTGGCTACTCTGTCAACAGAGTGGATCACTCTTTCGATCCGCTTGGGAATCGGTCTGTCAGATATCTTCGGACAAAACTTCTGTTGACACATTGCTGTAGTGTAGACATAGACCAAGAATCTTCATTTGGGGTTACTACTTGCTGTAGGAGATGTACTTCTGTAGAAATGTGCATTATTGGGATGCCCAGTTGGTGGAATTTGATTTTTAAATAATTTTGCAATATTATACTGTTTATTTTAATCTGTTTCCATTTTTATTGAATTTTACAGTTGCACAATATTATGGGATTGTCAGACAATTATTTAACAAAGGTAAATATTGAGATTTAAAAAAGCTAAACCATTGAAACACAAATTACCAATATCACATCAAAATATATGAAGCAAATATCCTCAGATCAAACTCTAATACCTTATCAAGCAACATTTTTCTTACTTTATCTGTACATTTCAACTATCATTGGAAATATTTTGTTGGTTTGTGTGTGTACAGTGAAATCAATATTTACTGACATTTATTAATCAAATTAATCCTTCCAATCCCTGTAATAGGGATTTGAGCTAAACTGAGGACTAAAAAGACAGGCCTGTTGATATCAATGTTGCTTAGAGAAGGATAAATTCAGATAAAGGTAATGAACCATAAAAAAGAGAGAAACACTTACCTTCAAAAGGTTTCTGTCTGCTTAAGCTTTCCCAACATATCATTCCAAAGCTAGAGGCAAACAATAATGAAATTGTGTTTACTAATTTGGAATTTGTTGGTATTATGATTACTTATTAAAAGACAGAGTTCATTAATCCCATATTACACTGAGTCCTTTACTGGCAGGATTTCTGCTTTTGCATATTATGTTTCAGTGTCCATCTGAGCTATCCTTATACAACACTCGCGGGGTATAAAAAAAAAAAGACCAGCTAGAATTCTGCTTCAAGGTAGATTTACTCTTAAATTCTGTCTATCATTTTCTAAAATAACTCACTGAATTTTCTTCTGTGGGCCTCAAAGCCTTTCACTTCCCTTTTATGGTAGTAATTATAAAGTGTTTGGTACTACTGAGCATAGTGAGAAGAGAATGAACTACTAGCAGTTGACTCACCGAAAGCTTGATTCAAAGATTAATGAATCTTTGTCTACATCAATGAAAATTGCATAATGCTATAAATCTTTTTCTTCCAGAGATGTCATTGAAACATTTAAATGTTTTTATTTAAATCAACACCTGGGAAACACTGGGTGGGAAGAACACTTGCATATATGTGCAAACCAAGGCATGTCACACCACTGCTACACATGAAAAAACAGTCACTTCCAACATGAAAAGGACGTGACACCTGAGAATAGGCATTATGCCTCTGAAAGTGAGCCTTACACTTCCTTCCTGTTTGAGCCTCACATATTTTTCATGGCAACAGACGCACAATCACATCATTCATAGGTATTATTAATTACATATATAACATGTATTATTTTTGGTCACTACAACAATAGAAAAGGAACTGAAGGTGTTGGTGTCATACAAAATAAAAGCTTTAACACTAGAAAATTGGCCATATATAATATTACGTATAAAGGTTGTCATAGACTCCGTGGTGCTTGCTATGAAGGCATATGCTCATGGAGTCACACAGTTGTTATTTTTAGTTTTTCCTTCATCCATGAGTATCATGTAAGTACTATTTCCAAGATGTATGTGCCCTCTTTATGTAAGTCACTCCAGTGAAAAGTAACTGCCTGATTTAGGCGTAGCGACTTCTTCCAGAAGAGATTCCACAGGGTCTTAAAGTCCATCAAGACAAAAATCGTATTCATTTTTTTAAACAGGGTCTCAATCAGGCACCCACTAATTGTGCCTAAATATTAAATAATGGTGTAATTGTTTACACCACCACCAACAGCCGCTTAAAAAATTTTGACTAGTTGATGCTAGATTTCTAAGTGGATTGTGCCTGTGTGTGCAAAGAATGGTAAGAGTACAATCTTGGCATGCATTTTGAACATTTAGGCCCCAATGGCAGTGTTTATAAAAAGAATATTGAGGTATTTATAAAAATATAATCAAACTGAAGACATTTGGAAAGTGAACTCTGGCCTCATGATTACTTGATGATTAACACATGCCTATTTTTGTAGGCAGAAGAAGTTTTGTGCAGCTAGTTGAAAGCATGGAATCAGTTTATTGTCTGCAGTTGAATGTTTGTATGCTCGAAAAATCAGTCTAGGTTCTGCTAAAAATAATACTTCATCTACAAGGATCTGTCACTTTCTCTTTGAGTTCCGAGAACTCCTCTTAGATTTCAAGTAAATCTAACATAAGAACCAACATGATTACATACTTCATCACATGTTTTTCTATTGCAGTATGCTATTTTTTTAACTGTAAATTAATGTTTTAAAACTGAAACTGGGCAGTTGCTTAACCTAGAAGTATGGCCCTAAGTCCTAATTGTTAATATAACATAGGAATGGCCACACTGGGTCGGACCAGATGCCAGGTGCCCCAGAGGAAATAACAGGACAGGTTTTAAGGCTTTCAGGCACATATTCTCAGATCTTTAACAGCGTGCCCCAGTCTACTGAAATGCTGACTGACAGGTTTACGTGTATTCAGATTCCTAGGTTGTGTCTACAACGCTCCGCCTGCCCCACTTCTAGAAGGGGCATGGTAATGAGTGGAGCAGAAGATGCAAATAAGGGACAGATTAAAATATCTCGCACCTCATTTGCATATTCCCATGAGATCTCACTTCCAGAAAATGCCCCTCCGGAAGCAAAAGCTGGCATAGGAAACGGGGAAGGAAACGGGGGTTCTTCTGAAGGAAGCCCCCTTCTGGAAGACTCTTCTTCCACAATATTCCTAATTTGGACTATTAGGTAGATACGATATGTGTAACAGCTGTTCTTTGACTGGAACATTGTGAGCTGTAGGTCTGTATAGTATAGTATAGTAATCTGTAGTATAATTTTACAGTATTTTTGAAAAAGAAACCATTTAATTAACAATGTGAATTGCCCTCAAGAAGTATGTCTTCTTTAGCTATGACTTTCTCTTAAAAGCCTGTACTAACCTGTAAATATCACCTTCTTGTGAGGGTACACCTCCTTCAAGTATTTCAGGAGGAAGGTAAACCAAATCCCAGCAGCTTCTATTGCAGCTCTGCAGGACTGATCTTAACTGCTGCTTCCTCCAGTAAGTCAGGCCATAATCTGTTATCTACAGAGAAGGATGAACAGTGAATTGCAGCCACAATATGGCATTACTGATATCAAATTTTGACCTGGTACTTTATATTAAGCTAGAGGTCTGATAAATGATTCTATCAGCACGCATACCTTTGCAGCCACGCTCCCACTATTTTTTTTCAATTCATGTGCAGGATAAATGTTGTTATCTACCCTCAGGCATATGCAGATGTGAACCACCAACAGAAACACATGCAGCTGGCTGTGGACACTCTGAGAACTCTACTAATCAGCTGGGTAGCACTTGAATCTCTCCTGGGTGGCCGCCCAGGTGCTCATCTTACAGGGAGCATTGCTTTGGAGTAATTGTTCTGGTTTCATGTCGTGAGACAATGAAGACAAAAAGCTCATCGTAAAAGGCCCTTACCTTAGCTCTGTATTGTATATCCAAAAGGATATTGGAGGGTTTCAGGCTGTAGTGGAGGAGAGGAGGGTCTAGTCTGTGGAGATGATATAATCCATCAGCCACATCTGACAGGATCCGCAGGAGTAGGGGAAAAGGCAATTCTGGGTACAGGTGGTGCTAAAAATCAACATTTGTTTCAGTGTAACGTTCCGTGATATATACATCCATCTTTTAAAATGATAACACAGTCTTTACTAGGAGTCTATCTTGAGATCTACATATAAAAACTATTAGAAAGCTATAGCAAAAATGCTGACCATAACTGAGGCATAATTGCTCATTTTATTATTGCCCTAGCTTCCAAACAGTTTTAACACCCATAGGGGAGCCCTGTAAAAGATCCCTCCTCTTCCTTACCTCGTGTATGAGTGAGTTGAGCGATCCATTGCACATCCATTCAGTCACGATCCCCAGAAGTCCCTGAGACTGGTAAATCCCAAGACAAGGCAGGAGCTGTTCAGACTGAATGCGTCGTATGTTCGCAATGTCTTGGAGTAGCAACTTCAACTCACTGCAAACAGAGCAAGAGTTGAAGAGGCAACATTTCAGAGAGACATGCAGAATACCTGTTAGTGATATTGGAAAGGAGGATGACTTGACAGAATTTACACATCACTACCGTAATCTTGTGTCTAATACCAACAAAGTTTTCTTGACTGCAAAATACCTTTTATATTATGGAAGTACAAGAAAGCAAGCTATTCCCACTAGTATCAACGTATATTTATCAGGTTCTAAAATGCAAAGGAAGGAAGGATGTTTGAGACAGCTAAACTAACTGAAAACATGACCTTGCTGAACTAAATTCTCCTCACCACCGCAATTCTCCTAAATGTATGCATTCCTTGTGCAATCAGTGAGGTCTCCTCCATGCTTCAAATTCTACCAGAATTAGCCATGACCTCACTTGCCTGTCTGGTTGGGATCAAAGCACATCAAAGGATAAAGGTAAGCCACGAAGAGAAATTCAGGCTTAATATAAGTGTTACATGTATCTCTTGGGATATACTGGAGCTGCATCTACTTTTACTCAGGTTGGATTTAGTCTTAAATTCCACTGGAATGTATTTTTAGAAGATTAAGGAAATCATATTTTGCTATTAGACAGAAGATTAAGACTATTTGAGAACTTGAAGTAATAACTTCTTTGGTTATATAACAGTAGCACGGATCTGCAGTTCAGATCAGAATGTGCAGTTTCAAGGAAGATAAATGAACTGATTCTGCTACAGGATCACTCCTCCCTAACTTGCATTTAACTCTAAAATATGATCCCATCTGTGACACTTTCCAAATTGCTGCTTCTTTGCATGAAATCCTGGGCCCACAGAAATGAATGGTAGAATTCACTTCAGCTTCCCTGGGACCAGGATCTTTACAATAATGACAGGGGTTAAGACTTACCCAGTCAGTGTTTCCTGCTGACAAATAAATCTGTATAGCTGCGTCTACACGAGCCGGCTAGTTCGAAGTAGCCGTGCCAACTTCGAAATAGCGCCCACCACGTCTACACGTGGCAAGCGCTATTTCGAAGTTGAAATCCATGTAAGTCAGTGAGATGTCGAAGTCACTATCCCCAACAGGAGATGGGAACAGCGCCCTACTTCGACGTTGAACGTTGAAGTAGGGCACGTGTAGACAATCCGCGTCCTGCAACATCGAAATAGCGGGGTCCGCCATGGTGGCCATCAGCTGAGGGGATGAGAGATGCTCTTTCCAGCCCCTGCGGGGCTCTATGGTCACCATGTGCAGCAGCCCTTAGCCCAGGGCTTCTGGCTGCTGCTGCTGCAGCTGGGGATCCATGCTGCATGCACAGGGTCTGCAACCAGTTGTCGGCTCTGTGGATCTTGTGCTGTTTAGTGCAAGTGTGTCTGGGAGGGGCCCTTTAAGGGAGCGGCTTGCTGTTGAGTCTGCCCTGTGACCCTGTCTGCAGCTGTGCCTGGCACCCTTATTTCGATGTGGGCCGCTTTGGTGTGTAGATGCTCCCCTGCAGCGCCTACTTCGATGTTGTGCTGCCCAACGTTGACGTTGAACGTTGATGGCACCAGCCCTGGAGGACGTGTAGATGCTATTCATCGTAATAGCTTATTTCAATTTCGCTACATCAAAATAAGCTATTTCGATGTAGCATACCTGTGTAGACGTAGCTTATATATTAGAAGATGGTCCAACTACATAATGTGGCTCCTGATTCCAACTGTTCCAAAGGCCAGGAACTTAATTCAGTCCCAAATGTTGTGCACTGTACAAATCACAGATTTGCTATGCTATGTTTTTAAGCTGTAGGACATGTATATTACAGTAGATACTCTCTGATAAATCCTAAGATTTAACTTAGATTCCTCATGCTCCAGCAAATTTCCACTGAAGTCAGTGACAACCTCATTGACTTCAGTAGGAATATACCTAAGTAGAAACTGAGTAATGATACCAGGACTTGGCCTGATGACACTATCAGTAATGCTAGTATCCTGGATCCTATTTGTTTCCTATCCATCTGCAAAGGCTCCTGGTCCCTGACCAGCCTCACCAGCATACAGGAGACTCTTTGATCCCTGAACTGATGCTATTCCCTGATCTCTCTCATGTTCTGGTGTAAGCGATTGGGAGATATCCATTAAATCCTCAAACTAGTATCTATTTTCTGAATGAGGTCCTGTTTTCATCCCCCTACCCGCAGCTACTGCTATTCGAGGATGGAGACTATTTTACAAAACAAAACAAAACAAAAAAAACCCTCTAAAACCTACTTTAAGATGTTTGAATTAAATTTCTCAACCACAGTGCTTCCCAGTGCCCAAAAGGAAGCCCTTCTCCTGGAGAACAATACTGGGAAATGCATGGTGGAAATGTAAGACAGGGACTAAAAGTTACAGCACAGTCCTACCATAGTAACAGTTGCCTCCTATATTTTGCTCTTTGGAATCCTCTCTGGTATGTGTGTGTGGGATACAGAATTAAAGGTAGTACATAAAAGGAATTAATAGGGATAAGTGACTAAAATTGCATTGTGTGTCCCATATTTGGGATCTCTGATTTCCAAAGCAAGTATACTGTGAATGGATATTGCATGTGCACTGGCAGTAACTGCACACAATTTAGATGTGCAACTGCACAAGCACTTTTTATACACACAATGGAACACGCATTGTTTAGAAAAATCAGGCCATGCAATACAAATTGTGCTTTTTTTAAAGAAGGAAAACAATCTTCACCTTGAAAACATAATGGATATGCAGTAAGTTAGTGCCTGTGTTTATAAGTGAACCATGGCTCCAAAGTTTAAAGACAAATTGTGCTTGTTTCTACCTTTTAACAGCTTTACTAACACTATAGATTTCTACCACTAAAACCTGGTTAGCAGTTCAAATGATAAGATAGTATCGATCTTATTCTCATTGCTGGGTTCACTCTATAATGCTAATAAGGTACTATCTGATGAAGCGAGTCTTTGCCCATGAAAGCTTATGCTCCAAAATATGTTAGTCTATAAGGTGCCAGAGGACTTCTTGTTCTTCTCGAAGATACAGACTAACATGGCTACCTCTCTGATACATTTTCCCACAATCACTTTTGTTACTAGAGCAGTGGTTCTCAAATGTTTTGGCCTGTGTCCCACCCTGCTCAACACAAACCATTCTGCAGACCACCAGCCAACTGCTAAATACCTTAAATATTAAATTATTCATATTAGGCTACTGGAGCATAAAAATGCAAATATGCAGCTATAACATAAGGGAAGATGTATTTAGCTCTTATTGCGTATTTCATGTTTACTAATCTTCATTTTAAATAAAGTAAAATATTAATTTATGTCCAAAATAAAAGGTTTCAACATTGTCTTTATTTATGGCAGGGATAGAAGAACCTTTCTTTGGGCTGGGCCCCTGACCAACAGAAAAATCAGTCAAGGACCAAACAAAAGTGAGAAGCAACCCCTCCTCCCACAAACTCGTCATTGATGTGGCTCCCAGGTTTGCCAACCATCAGTAGATTTATGGAAAGTGCATACAAAATTAGCCAAAATTGGACGTGTCCATAAAGTCTAAAAAAATGTGTGTGTCTGTAAATTTTGAAAAAATTTTAAAAAATTAAAAAAAACCCAGCAATTATTCTATAGCAATTAAATTTCTTCTGCACTGCTTCAGCCATTTTACTGTGGAGCAGTGAAAACTGGAGATTTTAGTTGTTTATTTAGCTCAATTGTTGAGGTGATGTAACGTGAATCATGTGATACACGTGATGTTATTATCTACATTATCCTGCCGAATTAGCGTCAGCACATTGGCAACATGACTAACTAAATGAAAGTGAGCTAAAAAGCATATTGTTCTTGTGATGTGTGAATGACAATGATTACTTTTCACTTTTGGTCATTTATGTCATCTTAATATAACACAAAAATTGTGTCTGTAAAAAAAATTTGTCTATTCACAGTTTTTTCCCATTTTATCTGTAAATGAAACTTCTGTCGGTTGGTGACCCTGGTGGCTCCTGACTGAGACACCTTACTCCCCCCATGCTGCAGCCCCATAGGCTGGGGTGAGGGAGAACCAAGGTTCAGGGCTTTTCATAGGCCAGATTAACTGTTCGGAGGTCCCAGGGCTAGTAGATTTTGTGCCCCCACAAGGCTCTGGGGTGGGCCAAAAATGAGGGGTTCAATGTGCACAAGGGGGCTGCTGGGGAGCAGAATGAGTATGGGGGTTCAGGGTCTGAGTGGGGAGCAGGAGGAGGTGGGAGTTTGGGGTCTGGGCAGGAGGAAGGGTGTAGGACTAGGCTGGGGGTGGAGGTCTGGCCAGGAGGGAGGGTGCAGGAGCAAGTTGCGGGTGCAGGGCCTGAGAGGTTGGGTGGAGGAGTGAGATGGGGTGGGGTTGGGGGTGGGAGCAGGGTGTAGGTACGGGTTGGAGTGGAGGTCTGGGAGGGAGGGGGAAGGAGCAGGCTTTGGGTGAGGATCTGGGTAAGAGGGAGTTGGGGAGATGTGGGGATGAGGTCTGGGCATGAGTGGGATGCAGTGTGTTTACTTGGCTCTGCGTTCCTCTCTGCTCCAGGAACACCTTTTGCTGCTCCCATTGGCTGCAATTCTGGCCAATGGGAGCAGCGGGGAAGGCCTCCAATAAGTGCTTTCTGAAACTGCCATTCCCCCAGCAGAGCTGCTTCTTTCCCCCGGGAGCTGGATCCATCCAACAATGCTTGGGGCTCCCTCCCCATGCAGAGGGAAGCCAGCACTAGTGCTCCAACCTCCCACGTGTGTGTGTGTGTACACGTGCACGTGCGTGTCACAGACGTTGAGTGCTAGCACTAGCTCCCTGCTGCGAAGGGGAGGAGGGACATGGACCACGTTGTGAGAGGCCCCAAACTAGTGCAACACTTTAAAACCAGAGAGCAGAAAATAAATTATCAATTTTTGTTATCTGATTTAACATAAAAAAATTGAAAAGGGTGTTTTGGAGGGGAGGGGGCACACAGGGGAAGAGGGAAAGCCTTTTTAAAAACCCTACCACATAAATAGTATTTCTTATTTTAGATTAGAGATTATTGCACTTCAGTTGAGTTTATAAAAATAGGAAAGCAGAACATCAAAACTTAATTCATTTTTTCCTGATCCAACCTCCCTGGAAGTCTTTCCGTTGACACCAGTGGGATCTCAAACAGGCCAGAAAATGATGTGGTTCTACACCATAGCATGGACCTGACTTCAAAATCCCCACGTGCCCATGACTCCAATGTAGTAAGTGGAGTTATGTGGGTGTTAAGATCACATTCATTTCTAAGAGTTCAAGGTCATGACTAATATAGTCCACTCAATCCTAGCCCTACAGTCCTGCAATTGTCTATTCCCCCTTGACTCATATGGGCTACATCTACACTAGCCCCAAACTTCGAAATGGCCATGCAAATGGCCATTTCGAAGTTTACTAATGAAGCGCTGAAATGCACATTCAGCACTTCATAGCATGCGGGCAGCCGCGGCACTTCGAAATTGACGTGCCTCACTGCCACGAGGCTCGTCCCGACGGGGCTCCTTTTTGAAAGGACCCCGCCTACTTCAAAATCCCCTTATTCCCATGAGCTGATGCATTTCAGTGCTTCACTAGTAAACTTCGAAATGGCCATTTGCGTGGCCATTTCGAAGTTTGGGGCTAGTGTAGACACGGCCATGTATCTATTTAGTCACTTACCATATTTTGTATAAAATTTAGATTGTGAGCTCTTTGTGTTTATTTGTACAGTGCATGGTACTATGGGGCACTGAATGTGGGTTTGAGGCATTTGATGCAATCACATCCAAAGTAATAATGACTGTAGAATCAAGCTGCATTATCATTACATATGTCACATTCCTCGCCTAGAGCAATTCAGTCTATTTCTTCCACTTTGTCTCTGTTAATCAGTTGGGAGTCGCTGAAGCATAAACACCAACTGAGGTCAGACATGTACAGTCCAGGTCAATACCCTATTTGCACTACTGTCCTGCCGAGCTGTTTATATGATAAATCAAATACAACACTCACCTCTCTGTTGTATTCTGGCTGGTCAGCAGTTTCAGTGACACGTTAATATTCCGAGGAGTATTAAAGGCTTTGAGAGCAAAGCCAGAACTTGTTTGGATGAAGATAAAGCTATCCAGCTCCTCTTGAGCTATCACAGGCACCACCTTGGCCATTTCTTGCTGTTTAGTGGGGGAGAGAACCAAAATGAAACTGACATGCTTAGATTTGCTTTTGTTACCAATGCCAAAGTACAGTGTAGGTACAGCAATCTTTGTTCACTGAATTACTCTGCACCCTCATTCGAATGACCTTGTATTACCACTCTGGGTCAAACTGCCTTTAAAATGGGAAAATTTCCCCTACCACAGAGGAACATTCTGAGTTTTATTTAACATTTATAGTTCAGTCCTCTGGCCATTTCATTACGATCACCTGGCAATATGGGGCACGAGTCACATTAATATAACACAACGTTTGACTGTCAAGGATAATGTTATAATTTGGGGAAACAACACATTAAAATTCCTACAGAGAAAGATAATTGCTATGAAAAATTGTAACAATGCATTCCAATCTACCTCCAGAACCATGTTTTTTACTGTTGTGCCCTTATTTACTGCATGTCAACAGAACAGCAAGACATAGGATCAAATTCCCTGCTGCCATAAACTGGCAAATCTCTACTGGATCCAGTGGAACTGTCCCTATTTATATTCCCTGTCCCTATTTCTATATATAGTAGATCCCTTCAGCCATTTGTAAGCATGCTTGAGGTGTAATATATTATATATCTCAGTACACACTGACTAGAGATAACAGCCCTCCAGCCACATTGTGTTACTGTCCGAGTAAGGTGTTACAACAGGTGAGGATGTTTTTCAAATACAGAGCTTAAGTCTCCCCTAAATGCTGAAAGAAGACAACAAGAACAGACAGCGTTGAGACAAGGAAAACAGTAAGGAAGAAAATGATCCTCAGAAGCTAATGTATAGCAATAGGGAATGGTTGGTGATCAGTGAGTCAGAAAAGCTCAGAATAGAATGCTCCCTTCAGACTCAGCAGACGGCTACTAAAATGCCATGCAGGAATTAAGGCTTCTGTAAACTACAGACTGGAGTAGTGAGTCAGTGAGGGGTGTAGCAGAGCAGCTGCAAAATGGGGATAACTCTGCATCTTTCTTTTATCCTTTGTTTGTCTTGCCTAATCAGATTGTAATTTCTTCAGAACAGGGTCTGGCTATTACTGTGTTTATTCATATCACCTAAAGCACAATGGGATCCCAAATTTAGTTAAAGCCTCCAACGCTACAATAATTCAAATGATAATCAGAATACAATGTACACTGGTTGACCAATAAAACTCTTCTAGTTTAATTCAAGTTTGATACAACAAGATGGACAGACCTTTTTCTTTTTATTTTAAATAACAACATTCCAGATAGAATCTGAAGTCTCTCACTGGAATACCTGCAGGACTATTCAAACAAAGCACTCAGTCAGTAGCTACATGATGGTCTCTCCGAATGACGTTGTTGACTCAGTTCAGAGGCAGGCAGGGCTGTGTCTGACCCCTATGCTGCTATGAAGTAATTATTGAGCTATATGGAAACAACTATGTGGCAGGAAAGGTTTCAGATGCATGAGATTTCTCTGACTCCCAAAATATAGAATGAAGCCCATAATCTAACTTATCTTAACTTTTTTAGAGACAGGGCAGTAAGTTTACCTGCAAAATTACATAAGCTCTTCCAAACCAGAGATGGGCAAAAAATGCACCATTTATCCCTCAAATATTATGGGGATTGGATAAAATGGAACCATCCTAAATTTACCAAAAAAAAAAAAAAAAAAAGGCAGTCCTGTAGCACCTTACAGACTAACAATACTATACATTAGGTGAACTTTTGTGAGTAAGACCCACTTCCTTACCTAATCAATAAAATGGTAAGTCTTTAAGGTGCTACAGGATTTTTTTTTTTTTTTTTTGATGCTACAGACTAACATGTCTACCCCTCTCATCTGAATTTTAGTTTTGGTTTCCGTGGAGAAAAATAGATAATCAAAAAGTTTGCAAACTCAAAATAATTCCTCATACCTAAAAATGTGTAAAACCACAACTGAGTCTGAGATCTCTAAATGTTGAAAGAGTCTAATAATGAGTCTTGGCTACAAACCACTCCTGATTTGCTAATTTTTATTAAAAAAGAGAACTGTAAAATGAAATAATTTACTGAAACTGTCCTAACTTTGGTGGCACAAATAACATGAAAAAAAATCTGAATCTGGTTTTCTAAAATCTAACCCCAAGCAAAGAGAGTTGTGACCCCAGAATGTCATCTCTGTCCTAAATCACTTGCTTGCAAATGAAATAGATCTGGAAGCAGGATCTCTCTCCCAACCACCAGATGCCTAGTGGGTTGGGCAAAATCCTCAACTCCTCTATAAATTGCCAATTTACAACAAGTGAGGCTCTGATCCCAAAATCGGAAACCCCAGTTTTGCCGTCTTTACTCACATTCAGAATGACTTTATTTCAGAAATAATCAGGGGGATTAATCACAGATTTAATATCAGTAAAAGTGGCAGAATCAGTCCCTTAATGGGATATAAAAAAAGATCCTTGACTAGGAAAAATAGCTCTCAGTGTTGCACTTCTAACAGTTCAGCTCTTATATGAGTACAAACCCTTCTTTTAATACCCAATATCATTTTACTACCCACACTATGTTGTGGTTTCTAACCACGAGTTGTCAAGTCTGGCAGCTGAATGAGGGGAATTACGGAAAGCTGTGAGAGGCTTTAAATAGCTCATTGAAACCCACTGGAAAGTCCTGCATCAGAAAAAGCTTTCAAGCTTAATTCACAGTGTGGCTATCTCCAGCCATATGAGAGCAGCTGTGTTGCGGTTGATTTAATGTGTCAGTGTCCAAATAAGACAAATTAAAACAAACATACAAAGAACATTGAGACTTACCTCCAGAAGTGTGAGCACAGAGCCTACAGGAGTGAAGTAGTGCAGCTGCAGCAAAGAGCTAGGATCTGCCTGGAACAGTGTTGCAATCATAATGTAAGCCTTGTTGGGTATGAGTCACATGCAATGTTTGTCTTATCTTTCATTGGCTGCCTACACACATCCAAAATTTCCCCTAGCTGAATGTGCAAACTGTAACCCTTTAATGACTGCAGCCATCTAAGTTCTCTTTGTGGGCGGGCCTGTTAATTGCTGCAATAGGCAAAAAGAGGTACTAGAAAAGGTTAGAGAAGTTGAATGGACACTTTGTGATGGCCACTTCTGCCACCAATACAAAGAGAAATTAATAAAATTGAGATGCACCAGAAATACCACCCTGGATCCAAATACCCACCAAAACAGAGAGATACAAAGATGTGAATCTAGATTTTGTAAACCACCTTTGTCTCTTCTTTCGACTGAACCAGACCCAAAAATTTGGTAAAGTTTGGATCTGAATTTTGTGGCTCCTGCCCTGCCCATTTCTAATGAAAGGAAAAGGAGAAACATCCACTTTTTGGTTACAGTAGAGCATGCACAGAGGCAGTATCTATGGAGAGCTGGTTATGCAGTCAGGGCCTGATCCTGCTAGCCGCTACGCTGCATCTGTTCTTATCAAAGTTACTGGAAATGGAGGGTGCTCAACAACTATCTGGGGGAACTGAAACCTGAAGGAGAAAGCAATCATTAAGTTTTTAACTGCCCAGCTTTATGTACAGAGCATGGTATACGTGTAGTTTTGTGAATGGGACCCTTGACAGGATGTGATTCAATACCTACTGAAGTTTCTGGGAGTTCCTCTGTTGCCCTCATTCAGCTTTGGCTCAGCCACTACATACACAGCAGACAGAAAACAGACCCCTTGGACATGCTCCCCTTCCCCTTCCTGGCAGCCCGAGAAGCCTCGTCACCAGCATCATGTGGCTTGGGCTCTGTCATGGTTTCAGAGAAATCATGTCAAGGATAGGAGGTGGGGAGCAGCCTCTCACAGCTGCATGGGGTATCAATTGAAGGTTTTCACTATGTGTCCACAACCTACCTTCCTGTAAGCATCCAGTGTTATGATAACTCTTTTAGGTATTTATAGAACATTAGTCATTGTTATAGACTCCATGTTACATTTGTAATCACAGGTGCGGTAATCACAGTGGGGAGAGATAGCTCAGTGGCTTGAACATTGGCCTTGTAAACCCAGTCCTGGGGAAGGCCATTGAGGGATCTGGAGCAGATAGTTTAAAAAAAAATCTGTCAGGGATGGTGGTTGGTGATCAGTCCTGCTGTGAGAGCAGGGGACTGGACTTGATGACCTCTCAAGGTCCCTTCCAGCTCTTTGAGATATGTATATTGCCCCATATTTAAACATTTATAATTGAAAACCTGACTTTATAAATGCCTCTGTAGGCGTTTTTGAAGTGCTCACTTTGATCAAAACAGCGAAAAGGATATGACTCCCTGACACTCACATGCAGTACACTCTGATGCACCTACTCAGTCTGCCATGGAGAAGTGGCCTGAAACAAACAGGATGAAAATCAATAAGAACAAATGCAAAGTACTCTGCCTAGGAGGGAATAAGCAATTGGCGCAAACACAAAATGGGGAATGGCTTCCTGGGAAGGAGAGCTGCAGAACAGGAGTGCAGTGGGTCACAAACCAAACAGGAGTCAACAATGTAATACTGTTGCAAAAAAAATAAAAAAGTGAACATCCCACTGGGATTATTATTGCAGGTGTTTAGCAATCCCAGGCCACAGCCACACACTCATACTCATGCACAAGCGGTGCCCATGTGGAAATAGTCTGCCCGACATGTAAGCTGTGCTGTACCTGCACAGTTGAGTGCCCAGCGAGCTGCTGGCTGCTCTGCTGGTCACGCTCTTCCAGCATGGCCAGGGCCGACATAGGGTAGCCAGTTGCCAACTGGCTAATCATGCAAATCCAAAGCATCTAGCCTGCCCCTTTCATGAGACCACGGCCCTGTCCCACCCCTTCTCTGAGGCTCTGCCTCACTCACTCCATTCCCCCTCTCTCTTTTCCATTTCTTCACCGTCCCCGGGGTGGGGTGCAGGAAGGTATACAGGTGAGTGTGCAGGCTCTAGGTGCAGCCAGGGAGTATAGGTGCAGGAGGGGGTGAGGGCCAGGGGGTTGGAATGCAGCCTGAAGGCTCTGGGAGGGAGTTTGGGTGGGGGAGGGGTGCGGGCTCTGGGCGGGAGTTTGGGTGGGGGAGGGGTGCAGGCTCTGGGCGGGAGTTTGGGTGGGGGAGGGGTGCAGGCTCTGGGCGGGAGTTTATGTTTGGGAGGGGTGCAGGCTCTGGGCGGGAGTTTGGGTGGGGGAGGGGTGCAGGCTCTGGGCGGGAGTTTATGTTTGGGAGGGTTGCGGGTTCTGGGTGGGAGTTTATGTTTGGGAGGGTTGCAGGCTCTGGGAGGGAGTTTGTGTTTGGGAGGGGTGCAGGTTCTGGGAGGGAGGTTGGGTGGGGGAGGGTTGCAGGCTCTGGGCGGGAGTTTGGGTGGGGGAGGGTTGCAGGCTCTGGGAGGGAGTTTGTGTTTGGGAGGGTTGCGGGTTCTGGGTGGGAGTTTATGTTTGGGAGGGTTGCAGGCTCTGGGAGGGAGTTTGGGTGGGGGAGGGGTGCGGGTTCTGGGAGGAGTTTGGGTGGGGGAAGGGTGCAGGTTCTGGGAGGGAGTTTATGTTTGGGAGGGTTGCAGGCTCTGGGAGGGAGTTTGTGTTTGGGAGGGGTGCAGGTTCTGGGAGGAGTTTGGGTGGGGGAGGGGTGTAGGCTCTGGGAAGGAGTTTGTGTTTGGGAGGGGTGCGGGTTCTGGGAGGGAGTTTGGGTGGGGGAGGGGTGCGGGTTCTGGGAGGAGTTTGGGTGGGGGAGGGGTGCAGGTTCTGGGAGGGAGTTTATGTTTGGGAGGGTTGCAGGCTCTGGGAGGGAGTTTGTGTTTGGGAGGGGTGCGGGTTCTGGGAGGAGTTTGGGTGGGGGAGGGGTTGCAGGCTCTGGGAGGGAGTTTGTGTTTGGGAGGGGTGCGGGTTCTGGGTGGGAGTTTATGTTTGGGAGGGGTGCAGGCTCTGGGAGGGAGTTTGGGTGGGGGAGGGGTGCAGGCTCTGGGAGGGAGTTTGGGTGGGGGAAGGGTGCAGGTTCTGGGAGGGAGTTTATGTTTGGGAGGGTTGCAGGCTCTGGGAGGAGTTTGGGTGGGGGAGGGGTTGCAGGCTCTGGGAGGGAGTTTGTGTTTGGGAGGGGTGCGGGTTCTGGGTGGGAGTTTATGTTTGGGAGGGTTGCAGGCTCTGGGAGGGAGTTTGGGTGGGGGAGGGGTGCGGGTTCTGGGAGGAGTTTGGGTGGGGGAGGGGTGTAGGCTCTGGGAGGGAGTTTGTGTTTGGGAGGGGTGCGGGTTCTGGGAGGGAGTTTGGGTGGGGGAGGGGTGCGGGTTCTGGGAGGAGTTTGGGTGGGGGAGGGGTGCAGGTTCTGGGAGGGAGTTTATGTTTGGGAGGGTTGCAGGCTCTGGGAGGGAGTTTGTGTTTGGGAGGGGTGCGGGTTCTGGGAGGAGTTTGGGTGGGGGAGGGGTGCAGGCTCTGGGAGGGAGTTTGTGTTTGGGAGGGGTGCGGGTTCTGGGCGGGAGTTTATGTTTGGGAGGGGTGTGGGCTCTGGGAGGGAGTTTGGGTGAGGGTGGGGTGCAGGCTCTGGGAGGGAGTTTGGGTGGGGGAGGGGTGCAGGCTCTGGGAGGGAGTTTGGGTGGGGGAGGGGTGCGGGCTCTGGGAGGGAGTTTGGGTGCAGGCTCTGGGAGGGGGTAGGAATGCAGGAGGGGATGAGGGGAGCATTTACCTTGGGAAGTTGCCACTGGGCACTACTACTGGCAGGCAATGCTCCTGCAGCTCCCAGAGACCACAGTTCCCAGGCAATTAGCGTTGTGAATGCCACAGCTGGAGCAAGGGCTGTGTACAGAAACTCTCACTTCTTAGCCAGGTGTTGCAGGAGTGCAGCAGCCACTTCCAGCAGTGTCCCAGAGGGACGACTAGCAGGAATCCTGCCTGGGACCTGCTGCACTGCTGGTGATGGCCGGCAGCTCCTGGGCAAGAAGTAATTTTTCCATTCTACTCAACGCACCTCAGTTAGAAGATTGTGCCCAGTTCCAAGTGCTGCACTTTGGGCAAGGAGTGAACAAATTGGATAAAGTCCTGTGAAGAGCAACAAAAATTATTATAACTCTACAAAACATGACCTCTGAGGAAAGAGTGAAAAAACTGGATTTGTTTAGTCTGGAGGAGAGGAGACTGAGAGGAGACGTGAGAATAGTCTTCAAGCATGTAAAAGCTTTTTTGAAAGAGGAAATTGATAAATCATTCTTCTTATCCACTGAGTACAGGACAAGAAGTAATGTGCTTAAATTTCAGCAAAGGAGATTTAGGTGAGACACTTGGAATAATCTGCTGGTTCTAAGGGTAGTTGAGCACTGGAGGAGGAGCCGGTACTCATACAGCTCCCACTCCTTGCTCCCACCATGGTTCTCATGGTGAGGGCTGCCAGCAGAGGCCCACGACCCAGCCAGCTCCCAGCCACAGGGCTGGTGGGGAATCCTCCCATCACCCAACTGTGGCTCCCGTGGCTGGGACTGCCAAGGTGCCAGCCCTCAGCACCAGGACATACTGGCAGAAAAAAAGTGCTGCTTAGGCAGATTGTGGAAGCTCAGTCATAGGAGGTTTTTACGAACTAGTTAGACAAACACCTGTCAGGGATGGTCTGATATTTAGTCCCACCTCAGTGCTGGGACTGGAGTCAATGACCTGTCAAGGTCCCTTCCAATTGTACATTTTTTTCATGAGGTTGATGGATTTCCACTCAATACAGCTAAGTGCAGTGCCTTTCATGGTGACAAGTATCAGAGAGGTAGCCAAGCTCGTCTGTATCTTCAAAAACAACAAAAAGTCCTGTGGCACCTTATGGACTAACAGATAATTTGAGCATAAGCTTTTGTAGGCAAAGACCTGCTTCGTCAGATGCATGATGGGGCGGGGGTGGATGTCAGAGGAGGGTAGAAAGAAGGAGTCTCAGTCAAGGGGAGGTCCAAAGTTGACAAAGTCTGTTCAGTCATGGAGGATGTGGTCCATTATCAGCAGTTCATGTGGAATTGTGAACATCAAAAGAGGAGAAATCAAGTCAGTTCAGTCAGGGAGGATGTGGCCCATTATCAGTCGTTAACGTGGAGGTGTGAACATCAAGAACAGAGACACTGCTTTTGTAATGGGCCAACCACTCCCAGTGTCTATTCAGTCCTTAGTGGATGGAGTCAAATTTGCAAATGAGTTGCAGCTCTGAAGTCATTTTTTTATTTTATATGCTATCATCACACCACTTTTTTTTTTTTTAATTTTACATGCTATCGCTAAGGGAGAAACACACTCAAAGGCTATGTCTATATGGGGATGCTACATCGACATAGCTTATTTCAATGTAGCGAAATCGAAATAAGCTATTTTGATTAATAACGTCTACACGTCCTTCAGGGCTGGTGCCATCGACGTTCAGCGTTGACGTTGGGCAGCACTACGTTGAAGTAGGCGCTGCAGGGGAGCGTCTACACACCACAGCAGCCCACATCGAAATAAGGGTGCCAGGAACAGCTGCAGACTGGGTCACAGGGCGGACTAGCACTTTCCGGGCAATAGCAAGCCGCTCCCTTAAAGGGCCCCTCCAAGACACACGCAGCCTGCACAGCACGCGGTCTGCAGAGCCACAAGCACGCACACCCCATGGAAGCAGCATGGACCCCCAGCAGCAGCAGCAGCCAGAGGTCCACACACCCGCCCCTGGAGGAGCAGTGCTTGCCCTACTTACTGCCATGCAGGAGGCAGCTGATCACCTTTTATTTGAGGAAGATGAGCTGCCCCCAGGGGATGAGGAAGCAGCCCCAGACCTTGCTGCCCTCTGCCCCTGCCCCGCCACACATGCCGCCGGCTGTGGAGCTACCCCACGAGCACGGACTGGTGGGAGCAGCTGGTGCTCGGCGATTGGGACAATGACCGCTGGCTCCGGAATTTCCGGATGAGCCGGCAGACATTCCTGGAGCTCTGCCAGTGGCTCACCCCTGCCTTACGGCACCAGGACACCTCCATGCAACGTGCCCTCACCGTTGAGAAACGGGTTGGCATCAGTGTCTGGAAGCTGGCCACTCCAGACAGCTACCGATCCGTAGGGCAGCAGTTCGGCGTGGGCAAGGCCACCGTCGGGGCTGTCCTCATGGAGGTAAGAGGACCCGGGGGGCGGGGAGCCCTGGGGGGAGCTCAGGGGTGCAACCCTCAGGGGGAGGAGGGGGAGCCCAGGGGTGGAGGGCCAGACACACCCTGCACACCCCTCACCGATGCTCTCTCATGTCCTTCCCCTGCAGGTCGTACGCGCCATCAGTGCCCTGCTCCTCCACGGGCTCGTGCGGCTTGGGGACCCAGATGCTGCCATCACGGGGTTTGCCAGCCTGGGCTTCCCAAATTGCTTTGGGGCTCTGGATGGGACCCATATCCCAATCCGCGCCCCGGAGCACAGCGAAGGATGCTTCCTCAATAGGAAGGGATACCATTCCGTGGTCCTCCAGGCCTTGGTGGACAGCCGGGGCCGCTTCCTGGACATTTATGTTGGCTGGCCTGGCAGCACCCACAACGCACGGGTGTTCAGAAATTCGGGCCTGTGCCACTGGCTGGAGGCGGGGACCTACATCCTCCAGGGGGAGATCCCTGTGGGGGACACCACCATGCCCCTCTGCGTCGTTGCAGACGCAGCGTACCCCCTCTGGCCCTGGCTCATGCACCCCTACATGGGCCATGTCACAGCCAGCCAGGAACGGTTCAACACACACTTGAACCATGCGTGCCAGGTGGTCTAGCGCACTTTCGGCCACTTCAAAGGGCGCTGGAGGTGTCTCCTCACCCGCCTGGATGCAGGCCTCACCAACATCCCCCAGGTTGTGGGCGCGTGCAGCGCACTCCACAACCTGGTGGAGAGCAAGGGAGAGGCCTTCTTCCAGGGCTGGGCTGTGGAGGCTGGCAGGGCCGACGTCCAGCCGCCCACTGCCCCCAGTCGCCAGGTCGACCCTAAGGGGATCCGGGTCCGGGAGGCCCTGAGGGCCCATTTTGACCGGGCTGCAGGGTGAACGCTGGCGGGTGAGCCACCCACTGCACCCCCCCCATCCTCCACAACACTCCCTGCCCCCACGCCCACACCACAGAGCACCCGAGAGCACACCCCCCCCACACTTTTCTTTGAAATAAATGGAAATGTTGTTTCAAACAAAACAGTGCAACCTTATTATTAACAGAAGAAAAGGGAGGAACTATTTACATGGGGGGGCAGCTACTAAAACAGGGGTCCAACAAAAACTATTTACAAATGGGGGAATACGTACAAAGGGGGGGGCACGTCCTTGGCCCCGCACCCTAATGTCCAGCACCCGGTGTTGGGGGGCGCGACCCACGTCTCGGCTGGAGCCCTGGTCGAGGCTGGGTGGGGGCCGGGAGAACCGGCAAATACGGCCAGCCGGTGCCCGCAGGCCCATGGTCCCCCTCGGTGGCAGGCCCCAGGGTAGCAGACAGTGGAGGGATTGCATGTGGAGCGGTGGGTAGAGCAGCGGGCAGAGCAGCAGGCGGTGCGGCAGGGGGGGCCAGGTGCTGCGCAATGCGGTCGAAAGTGTGCATGAAGGCCCCCCAACCCTCCTGGCGCCAGGCCAGTGCTCGCTCTTGCAGCTCCAGCCGCCATTTCTCCACCCGCAGGCGCCACTCCGACACCTCCAGCTGACGCCAGAGGGTCGCAAGCAGCTGGGGGTCCGTGGCCGTCCTCAGGTGGCTCCTCCGTCGGCCTCATCCTGGGAGTGGTCGGTGCTGTGCTGAGGGGCTGGCCTGCTGGGATGGCCCTGGTGGGCTCTCCTGGACCACGGACACCTCACCGGCACTCTCCGGGCCCTCCGATGGTGCAGCTGCGGAACACGGGGGGAACAAGAGTGGAGACAGCCGTTAGTGTGGGCCCTGACCCGTGGCCCTTCTCCCCCCACCCCTCTGCTGCAGGTTCCCCATCTCTGTCCCCTGGAGATGCTGCTGCTGCTGATGGGTGTCCCACCCCCCCCAACGGGGGACCCTAGGTTCCGCTCCCCCTATCTCCAGGGATGGGGCATGGCACTGTCCTGCTGGGGGACAGGGGCTGATGCACTCTTCTGAGGGACATGCCACTGCTGTCCTTGGGGCCATGGTCATCTGGGCATGTGGAAGGCCCTGGTCATGTCTCTTGTCCCCACCCCTTAACCCTGGGGCTGTGCACTGGGGGGGTACGTACCTGACGGTCCGCTCCCAAGTTCAGGGGACACCCATTGGGCGGATGCCCTGCTGGAGCTGCGCGATGGGAGGGCGATGCGGAGCCCCCCGTTGCTGGAGGACGCCCCCTCCTCCTCCTCCGGTGTCCCAGGGGTGGGATCCTGGGGGGGCCCCTGGGGTGCAGGGCTTGCCTCTGGGACGGACTCTGTCTCCAGGGCCTGCTGGGGCTCATCGGCCGAGGTGTCAAGAGTGGCCGGGGGGGGGAGGTGTACTGGGGGTCCAGGGTGGCCCTGAGCTCCCTGTAAAAAGGGCAAGTGGCAGGGGTGGCCCCAAATCGGCTGGCTGAGTCTCGGGCCCGGGCATAACCCTGCCGCAGCTCCTTGACCTGACTCCTGACGTGGTCAGGAATGTGGGCAGGGTGACCCTGGGCAGCCAGGCCCTTGGCCAGCCGAGCGAATACATCCGCTTTCCACCTCTTGCTCCCCATTACCTGGAGCACGTCCTCCTCGCCCCAGAGCCCCAGCAGGTCCTGGATCTTGGCCTCCATCCAGGAGGGGCCCCGCTGCCTCTTCCCCCACTGGCTGCCAGCCTGGGAGCCCTGGCTCCCCTTGGGGGGGTGCCCTGGGCGTGCTTGGGGGCTGGCTGGCTGCCATCAGTGCAGGGTGATGTGCTGCTGCTGCTGAGAGACGTGCAGGCTGAGCACATGGCTGTGCTGCTGCCTGCACGAGCTCTCAGCTTCCTGCACAGGAACGCAGGGGGCGTGGAGCTTTAAGGAGCTGCTGCACACGGCGACCATAGAGCTCAGGGGCTGGAGAGAGCGTCTCTCAACCCCTCAGCTGATGGCTGCCATGCAGGAACCCGCTATTTCGATGTTGTGGGACGCGGATCATCTACACGTTCCCTACTTTGACGTTCAACATAGAAGTAGGGCACTATTCCCATCTCCTGTTGGGGATAGCGACTTCGATGTCTTGCTGCCTTACGTCGATTTCAACTTCGAAATAGCGCTTGCCACATTTAGATGCGGTGGGCGCTATTTCGAAGTTGGCACAGCTACTTCGAAGTAGCTGGCTCATGTAGACGCGGCTAAAGTGTCTTTTGTTTGATGATATTTTGCTTGTCATTTTCAGGTAACATGATGCATCCTTCAGTCTGCATAGACTATGGATCGCGCCCTTTATAGTTTCAATTGAGGACTTCATTTACAGCGTCTACTGTGACTATGAAGACCCACACGAGAGTGACAGTCCTTGCTGCATCTCTTGCAGATGTGGTGGGTGTCTGGCAAGTCCTTAGTGTGCTTTCTGTGCACTCGCTTCTCCTCTGCTAGCTGTCTGATCTTCAACTCACCCTTCTGAAGGCCCTTGTGTAACCCCTGCCTCCATCTGCTGTGGTCATCTGCTAGTTCTTCCCAGTTGTCCAGCTCCATGTCTACCTCTCTGAGGTCTCTCTTGCAGACATCTTTGTAGCGCAACTGGGGGCATCCGGGAGGTCTTTTGCCAGAGGCCAGCTCACCATACAAGATGTCTTTTGGAATACTTCCATCATTCATCCTGTGGATGTGGCCAAGCCAGCAGAGCCGACGCTGCCTGAGGAGGGCGTGCATGTTTGGGATTCCAGCTTGCTTGAGGACGGCGGTGGTGGTCACTCTGTCCTTCCATGATATTCCAAGGATGCTCCTGAGGCAGCACAAGTGGAAGACGTTCAGCCTCTTTTCCTGGCGGGCGTACAGGGTCCAAGTCTTGCTGCCATAAAGGAGGGTGCTGAGGATGCAGGCTTTGTAGACTTGCATTTTGGTGTGAGTGTGCAGCTTGTTGTTATTCCACACTCTCTCACTGAGTCTGGACAGAGTTGTGGCCGCTTTTCTGATCCTCCTATTTAGCTCAGTGTCCAACTACAGAGTGTCAGTGATGGTGGACCCGAGGTAAACGAACTCGTGGACTACCTCTACCACATAGTTGTCAGTGCTGATTGATGGGGATTCAGCAACATCCTGACCGAGTACGTTTGTTTTCTTTAGGCTGATGGTAAGCCCAAAATCCTTGCATGCTTTGGAGAACCGATCCAGCAGTTTTTGAAGCTGGTCTTCTGTGTGAAACACTACAGCAGCATCGTCTGCGAACAGCATGTCTCTGATGAGGACTTCCCGCACCTTAGACTTAGCTTTCAGCCTTGCAAGATTAAACAGTTTCCCATCAGATCTTGTGTGCAGCAAGATGCCCTCTGTTGAAGATCCAAAGGCATGCTTCAGGAGGAGTGTGAAGAAGATCCCGAACAATGTTGGAGCAAGCACGCATCCTTGTTTGGCGCTGCTCCTGATTCTGAAAGCATCCGATAATGTGCCGTCATATTGGATGGTTCTTCTCATGTCTTCACGGAACGACTGGATCACCTTGAGTAACCGTGGAGGACAGCCTATCTTGTGGAGCCGTTTGAACAGACCATCCCTGCTGACCAAGTCAAAGGCCTTGGTCAGGTCGATGAAGGTTATGTAGAGTGGCTTCCTCTGCTCCCTGCACTTCTCCTGCAGCTGCCTTTCAGAGAAGACCATGTCAACGATAGACCTCTCTGCGCAGAATCCGCACTGCGATTCGGGGTACACCCTCTCAGCAATCTTCTGGAGTCTGCCAAGGATGATGCGAGTGAACAGTTTACCAGTGACGCTTAGGAGAGAGATTCCACGGTAGTTGTTGCAGTCTTTTCTGTCTCCTTTGTTCTTATACAATGTTACAATGTTAGCATCGCACATATCCTGTGGAACCTCACCCTCTTTCCAGCACAGGCACAGTAGCTCATGTAGGGGTTCCAGGAGTGTGTCCGCGGCACACTTGATTACCTCTGGTGGTATACCATCCTGGCCAGGGGCCTTTCCTGCTGCAATGCTGTCGATGGCTCTCTTCAGTTCATCCACAGTCGGTTCTTGATCCAGTTCGTCCATTACTGGTAGGAGCTCGACGGCATCGAGGGCTGCATCAACCACAACGTTCTCACGTGAGTACAGCTCGGAGTAGTGCTCAACCCAGCGCTCCATCTGTTTGGCTTTGTCAGCAATGACTTCACCAGATTTGGATTTTAGAGGTGCCATCTTGTTCTGGGTGGGTCCTAATGCCTTCCTCATACCCTCGTATATTCCTCTGAGATTACCAAAGTCAGCACAGGTCTGGATGCTGCTGCATAGCTGGAGCCAGTGGTTGTTGGCACAGCACCTGGCTGTCTGCTGTACTGTTCTTCTGGCCGCTCTAAGTGCTTGCTGGGTACTCTGGCTCGGTGAGCGTTTGTACTCCAGGAGTGCAGCGCACTTCTTTTCAGTGGCATGATGCAATGCCAGCCAAACTGTTAAAGGTTATGTTTAATGCTGTGTTTCGTATGACTAAATCATAGTCACGCTGGCCAGTTCCTATGAAAGCTTAGGTCAGACTCAGCCCCAAGGCTGGTTTGTCATTAGCATTGTGCAATCTAATTTATGGAAATAATGATTAATATCTTACATTTCTATGGCAGCATTCATTCTGAGGAATTCTAAAGTGCTTTACAATCTCTCACACAAAATATTACAGTCTATATACAAAGCAGGAGGAAAAAGAAGAACTACTTAATGTCTTTAAGAATGTCAGCAGTAAGGAGAAAAATTAAGAAAAATGAAATTCAGTGTGAATATCAGCTAAAACTTTCTGACAGTAAGATCTTGAAATGAAACCATAATGTAAGGGCCACTAAGTCTTTATAGCAGCTAATCCAATGTATTTTCAGTGTCCAGGCACAGAAATTACTTTTTATTACCCTGACACAGTGGTGTTGAGGTCATATAAATACTAGTTAACTTTGAATGTAACACTGGCTGTTAATAGAGCATAATGTTACATTATGGTTAGAGAAAGGCATAGGAAATTATGGGGCAAAATTCATCCCTAATGGAAGTCCATTAACTATCGTTTAGACTATGGTGAAAGGAGAAGTTCTTCGGAGAATTCAGGTAGTAATTTGAGACCTATCTTGGGGAGCTGCAGAAGAGGGAAGACAGTTACGTAAATGCTGGTAGAACTTGTTATCCAATACACAAATAAATACATCACACCATGGATAGCATTACATTGAATAGAAACGACAGTGACCCCGTCTGTCTGACCGTAATTGCAGGGGAAAATCAAAATAGGCAGCATATATAATTACTCATACTGAAATTTATCCAGAAATTTATCTAGAACTAACACCCCCAATGTTCGCAAAAGCTGTTGGAGATGACAGTGATCATAGAAAACAAGCAGCCCCGTGGCACCTTAGAGACTAACAAATTTATTAGGCCATGAGCTTTCATAGGTTAAAAACCACTTCATCAGATGGATTTAGGCCTAGTCTATACCAGAGGATAAAGTCAATTTTAAGGAAGAGAGGAAAGAGCATCTTTGCAGGCAGGCTTGCAAACCTAGTGAGGAGGGCTTTAAACTAGGTTCGTCAGGGGATGGTGACACAAGCCCTGAGGTAAGTGAGGAAGGAGGAGGGAACAATCAAGCAGGTTTCCTGGGTCAAGAGGGAGAAAGTGGGCCAATCAGCCATTCTCTAACATGCTTGTACACAAATGCCAGAAGCCTAGGGAGCAAACAGGAAGAATTAAGGGCCCCAGCACAGTCAAAGAAGTATGAGGTGGTTGGAATAAAGGAGACTTGGTGGGACGATTCGCATAACTGGATCACTGTCATGGAAGGTTATAAACTATTTAAGAAGGACAGATGGGAGAAAGGGAGGAAGCGTTGTGCTCTATGAGAGAGCAGTATGATTGCTGAGAGGTCCAGTATGAGGAGGGAGAAAATCCAGTTGAGTGTCTTTGTGTTAAGCTTAGAGGCAGAAGTAACAGAGGTGATGTTGTAGTTGACATCTGCTACAGACTGCCAGATCAGGAAGATGAGGTAGATGAGGATTTCTTCAGACAGATAAGTGAAGCTTCTAAATCACAGGCCCTTGTTCTCATGGGAGACTTTAATCATCCAGACATTTGTTGGGAGACCAATACATCAGCACACAGACAATCCAGGAAGTTTTTGGAGAAGGATGAGCAGTAACGTACAGACCCTTGATTTCAAAAGAGCAGACTTTGACTCCCTGAGAGAACTTATGAGCAGTATCCCTTGGGAAACGAAGATGAAGGATAAAAGAGTTCAAGAGAACCGGCAGTATTTTAAAGAAGTCTTACTGAAGGCACAGGAACAAACCATCCCACTGCATAGTAAGAAATGCAAACATGGTAGGCAACCAGCTTGGCTTAACAGGGAAATCCTTAGCTTAAACTCAGAAAGGATGCATATAAGAAATGGAAATGTGGACAGTTGACGAAGGAGGAGTATAAACATACAGCTGGAGAATGCTGGGGAGTAATCAGGAAAGCGATAGCACAATTGGAACTGCAGCTGGCAAGGGATGTGAAGGGTAACAAGAAGGGCTTCTACAGGCATATTAACAATAAATAGGTTATCAGAGAAAGTGTGGGGTCGTTACTGGATGAGAGAGGTAACCTAATGACAGATAATGTAGGTAAAGCTGAAGTATTCAATGCTTTTTTCGCCTCGGTCTTCATGGACAAAGTCAACTCCCACACGACGGTCCTAGACAATGCAGTATAGGAAGGTGGAGGGCAGCCATCTGTGGGGAAGGAACAAGTTCTGAGCTATCTAAGAAAACTAGATGTACACAAATCCATGGGTCTGGATTTAATGCACCCAAGGGTACTGAGGGAATTGGCAGATGTTCTTGCCGAACCTTTGGCCATTATCTTTGAAGACTCTTGGAGACTGGGAGAGATCCCAGATGACTGGAAAAGGGCAAACATAGTGCCCATCTTTAAAAAATCAAAGAAGGACAATCCAGGGAACCATAGACCGGTCAGCCTTACCTCAATCCCTGGGAACATAATGGCAGGGATCCTCAAGGAATCCATTTTGGAGGACTTGGAAGAGGGGAAAGTGATCAAAAGTAGCCAACATGGATTCACCAGGGGCAAGTCCTGCCTGACCAATCTGATTAGCTTCTATGATGAGGTAACAGGCTCTGTGGACACGAGGAAGTCAGTGGATGTGATATACCTTGACTTCAGCAAGGCTTTTGATACAGTCTCCCACAACATTCTTGCCTATAAGTTAAGGAAATATGGATTGGATCCTTGGACTATAAGATAGATAGAAAGCTGGCTTGATTGGTCAGGCCCAAAGACTAATAGTCAATGGCTCAATATCTGGATGGTGGTTGGTTTCAATTGGAGTACCGCAAGGCTCGGTTCTGGGGCTGGTGTTGTTCACCATCTTTATTAATGACCTGGATGGATGAGGGACTGGATTGCACCCTCAGCAAGTCTGCAGGTGACACAAAACTAGGGGGAGAGGTAGATATGTTGGAGATACAGAGAGAATCCAGAGTGACCTGAATAAATTGGAGGATTGAGCCAAAAGAAATCTGATGCGGTTCAACAAGGAAAAGTGTAGAGTCCGGCACCTGGGGCAAAAGAATCCTAAGCATTGTTATAGACTGGGGACCGACTGGCTAAGCAGTAGCACAGTGGAAAAGGACCTAGGGGTTATGGTGGATGAAAGGCTGGATATGAGTAAAAAGTGTGCCCTTGTAGCCAAGAAGGCTAATGGCATACTAGGGTGCACTAGGAGGAGCATTTTGAGCTGATCTAGAGCAGTGGTTGTTCCCCACTGTTTGGCGCTGGCGAGGCCACATCTGGAATATTGTGTCCAGTTTTGGGCCCCCCAGTATAAAAAGGATGTGGATGTGCTGGAGCAGGTTCAGCGGAGGGCAACAAAAATGACTAAGGGGCTGGAGCACAAGACCTATGAGGAGTGGCTGAGGGATTTGGGCTTCTTTAGTTTACAGAAGAGAAGACTTAGGGGTGATTTAATAGCAGCCTTCAACTTCCTGAAGGAGAGCTCTAAAAAGGAGGGTGAGAAACTGTTCTCAGTGGTGTCAGATGGCAGAACAAGGTGTAATGGTCTGAAGTTAAAGAGGGAGAGGTGTAGGTTAGATATTAGGAAAAACTACTTCACCAGGAGGGTGGCGAAGCATTGGAATGCATTGCCTAGAGAGGTGGTGGATTCCCCATCCCTTGAGGTTTTTAAGTCCTGGCTTGACAAGGTCCTGGCTGGAGTGACTTAGCGGCGGTTGATCCTGCTTTAAGCAGGGGGCTGGACTAGATGACCTCCTGAGGTCCCTTCCAGCCCTACGATTCTATGATTTTATAGTGTACTTGTCTTTGCTACAACTATCATTAGGTCAATTTTGAAAGAGTCCTAAGGGTGACTTTACTGCCTCACCCATTTTAAATTCAAATTTACAAGGTTAACCTAAGTCTAGTGTAGAAACAGCATTATTTAATTTGATTTTATTGCTCTCCAGAAGTATCCAACAATGCCCCCAAAGCATCCATTCTGGCCATCACTTTCACTTCTGCTGCTATCCAGGGCTACGTCTACACGTGAAGCCTACATCGAAGTAGCCTATTTCGATGTGGCGACATCTAAATAGGCTATTTCGATGAATAACGTCTACACGTCCTCCAGGGCTGGCAACGTCGATGTTCAACATCGACGTTGCGCAGCACCACATCGAAATAGGCGCAGCGAGGGAACGTCTACACGCCACAGTAGCACACATCGAAATAAGGGTGCCAGGCACAGCTGCAGACAGGGTCACAGGGCGGACTCAACAGCCAGCCGCTCCCTTAAAGGGCCCCTCCCAGACACACTTGCACTAAACAGCACAAGATACACAGAGCCGACAACGAGTTGCAGACCCTGTGCATGCAGCATGAATCCCCGGGCTAAGGGCTGCTGCACACAGTGACCATAGAGCCCCGCACAGGCTGGAGAGGCAGCGTCTCTCAACCCCCCAGCTGATGGCTGCCATGGAGGACCCCACAATTTCGACGTTGTGGGACGCGGATCGTCTACACGGTCCCTACTTCGATGTTGAACGTCGAAGTAGGGCGCTATTCCGATCCCCTCATGAGGTTAGCGACTTCGACGTCTCGCTGCCTAACGTCAAAGTTAACTTCGAAATAGCACCCGACGCGTGTAGCCGCGATGGGCGCTATTTCGAAGTTAGTGCCGCTACTTCGAAGTAGCGTGCACGTGTAGACACAGCTCAGGTGAGCAGGAAGCAGGAATCAGACTGGGAATTTTGAATTCATTTCCTTTCTGGCCAGCATGGCTAACAGACTTCAGGAGCACACCTCAGGAGCACATCTGTCCCTGAGTTCACAGATTCACAAAAGAGCCACAGCATGGAGCAATCAGGAGATCCATGATCTCAATGCTGTGGAGTGGGGGTAGGGTGTGAATCTGTCCTGCAGCAACTGCAAACCAGCAGAAGAAATGCTGCCACTTATGGAAAGATTTCCCAGGGCATGATGGAGAGAAGTTACACCCAGGACATGCAGCCGTGCTGAGTGAAAATCAAAGAGTTCAGGCAGGTATATCAAAAGGCAAAAGAAGCCAATGGGTGATGTTGGCCAACTCCCCAAACATACCACTTTTATGAGCAGCTTGATGTGGTTCTAGGGAGTGACTCAACCATGGCCTTGAAAAACTGCCTGGACTCCTCAGAAAGACTGGTTAGCTGTCCTTGTGTGAGCAGCAAGGTGGTCAATGCAGAAAATGAGATGAGCAAACCAGTCAGCTGGTGACTACTGAAGCTGATCCTGGAAACAGCCAAGACCTCTTCATCACTTTGGAGGCAGTACCCTCATTGCAGAATGCTCTAGAGGTGAACGATGCTGGGAAAGGCACTTCTGGTGAGTATTTTTTGAAAGCTGACATAAGTAGGTTGTGGATGGGGTAGGGTGGGGTGGGTCTATGTGTATTCAGCCTGGAGCCACTAGAAAAGCTTGTTAAGTCTGGGGATGGAGTGCTTATCCTGTTTGGACATCTCCATAATGGTCTCAGCCAGGTACTCTTTTTTTTTTCTCACAAGGGTTTTGACTTATTCTGGCTTCCGCAATAGCACACCTTGCCACTCCAAGCCACCAGTAAGTAATCTGGAATCATGACATCACACAGTTTTCTGGTAAATTTTCCGGCCCTTTGCCCACACAGTATAAGCATATTTTCTTTTTTCACTTTATGTTATTATTAGGAGGCTGATGTCTCTTTCTGAAGCCTAGAAGCAGCATGGGAAGTTTCATGAAAGTTTGCCCCTTTAACAGTCTCACATTGCTCCCTGTGTTTAAAGTCCATTTAAATTTCCCAGGACTGCCCCACTGCACCACGTGGCTGGCAGGATCTCTGCACCCTTCCCTGTGCAGCTGGCAGGCTCTTTGTCCCCTTCCCCCCACACAGTTGCCAGGCTCTCTGCCTCTGGACACTGGCATGTCCAGTGATTCAGTGATTTAAAATGTTTTTGCCCTGCACAGGATATATGAGGCAAACCGGAGAAAGTTTATTTCTGCATTTTACATTTCTCAGGACTACCCCCCAGCAACCAAACCGCCACATGGCTGGCGGGCTCTCCAGATCCCTGCTCCCAGTGGCTGGCATGTTTAGCAGGAATTACAGTGCCATGCTGTGCCTCCCTCCCTCCCTTATCTGCCACAGGATTTTACCATGTCTGCAATCTGCAAATGCTCTGGAGAAGATGTGGCTTCTTTTCTATGGAGATGGATTTATTCTCAGCCTTAAGAGGCCAAAAGCGGCCTTGTAAAAGAAGAGATGCTGAAATTGTGAAACAGATGTCCATTTATTGTATGGCTCCAGGCATTGTTTCAGATGTTAGAATTATATCTAATATTTGATCTTGAATGTATTCCCCAAGCAGTGCAAGTGGGAGTAGGAGTGCTGTCCCATCCCAGACTGTGGACAGATTCTCCCAGATATGCTGTAAGAAAACAATCAAGCAAGAGCTCATCCTTGAACAATTGCAAGATGCATGCACAGAGTGATTGTAAGCTGCTATTGTCAGAAAGTGGACACAGCAATGGCAGCAAAACTTGCTTCAGAGAAGGATCAGGGGTCTGGGAAACCAGGAACAGCTCCTGTTGCTAGTCATGGAACAGACAGACATCCTGTGGTCCCTAATGGAATTGCATAGGGCCCCTGCACATCGTGAACAATTTTCCAACCTCCTCACCATGTTCCCTGGCCTCCTCTCACTGGGGGCCTAAAATGCAGGGCAAAAAGGCAAGGACAGCCTTGCAGTCCACCCCCAGAGATGCTTAACTCCACAGCAGAAGGCTCACATTCCCACATGTGATGGCAGGATCGCCTTGATTAACCACCCATTTACCCTATGCCTGTGTATAAAAACAATATAGATTAGAAAAACACAGTGTCATTTATTGGTTGACCTGAGTTGGGGCAGGGGTAGGTGTGGTGGGGTTGGGTTGTAGTTGGATGCATAAAGGGCAAGTGCACATCATTGGTGGGGGGACACTGCTTAAAAGCAGCAGATTCATAAAGCTGTTTTTCAAAGAATCCCTGATTTGCAGTGCACCTATCTGTGCCCTTCTGATCGCCCTTGAGTCTGGCTGTTCATAAGTACTGGCCAGGACATCTGCCTCTGACCTCCAGCCCAGCAGGAAATTTTCTCCCTTTGCATCACTAAGGTTATGAAGCACACAGCAAGCCCCCACCATGATGGTAATGTTGGCTTCACTGAAGTCCAAATGGGCGAGAAGGTACCTGAATCTGGCTTTTAAATGACCAAAGGCACATTCTACCACCATTCTGTACTTGCTCTTCTTGTAGTTGAAGTGTTCCTTGCTGCGGTCCAGGGTTCCTGTGTTCTGGCTTCATGAATCAAGGGCACAAAGGGTAAGCAGGGTCACCCAGTACCACTATGGCCATCTGCATGCATCCAAAGCTTATTTTCTGATCTGGGAAGAAGGTCCCATTCTGGAGCTTTCTGAACAGACCAGAATTTCTAAAGAGGCATGTGTCATGCATGTTTCCCAACCATCCCACACTGATGTCAGTGAAACAACCTTTGTGATTCACCAATGCCTACAACACCATGGAGAAGGATCCCTTGCAGTTTATTTACTCTGAGGCCAGGTGCTCTGAAGTCAGGGTGGGGATGTGTGTTCCATCTGTTACCCCACTGCAGTTAGGCAACTCAGTGGCAGCAAAGCTGTCCACCATGTCCTGCACATTTCCCAGAATCACTGTCTTTTTGCAAGGCATTGATTGCCTTGGCTACCTGGACCACAGTAGCCCCCCACTGTAGATCTGCCCACTCCAAATTGATTTCCCACTGACTGGTAGTTGTCTGGAATTGCAATGCACCACAGAGCAATTGCCACACACTTGTAAAACTGTCAAAGCAGATCTCATTTTGGTGTTGCAGCACTTCAGGGCAGGGGACAGCAATTACAAAATTCAGTGAAAGTGGCCTTGTGCATGCTGAAGTTTTACAGCCACTGCTGGTTGTCCCATACCTGAAAAATGATGAGGTCCCCACCAGTGTGAGCTGGTTTCACAGCTCCAGAACTAAGGCTGCACTGTGCGCAAGGCATACCGTGTATTCAGTGCAGTCAGCACCTCTATATTCCTGCTTTCCAGTGCTTCATTGTGCCCCAAATCAGTGTCCTCTTCCTCCTGTTTGCTTAGGCTCCTCAGATATTGCAGAACATTTCTTGAAGTGACCACACTACACTGTGAAACAGCTTAAATTCCTCCAGATCCATGCTAGCCTTGTAATAGCATGTGCCAGGGGCAGGCTGTGGAAAAGTGGTGTGAAAATACCTTTGGCAGTTAATTTTCAACAGGACGAGGGATTGAAGGCAATGCACTCTGGGATGATGACATCAGACACCCACAACCACTTGTGGTGCATTTTTTTCCCATCATACACTGGCACAGAAACTCAGAATGCAATGGAGCTGCAGGAATTGTGGATAGGTACTCACAGTACATTAGCAAAGGTAATGGGGACACTCTATATTGACCTTTTGAACATATGTGGACACTCACCATCAACTTTATAAAATCTACTGGTAAAAAGTTAACTTTAATAAATTTGACTTTATTTCCTGGTGTAGACTGAAAAAACAGAATTCTGGGTTTACATAGTAGGGAGTAAGTAGGGAGAGGAAGTTACCTGTCACTAGAAGTTCTTCAACTGCTAATGCCACTAAGTTCCCAAGACAGAAAACAAAATGAAACAAAAGGAAAAAAAAGTTTAAATCTTAAAAAAAATGACCTGAGGGTAACCTTTTTCCCATTCCCACCAATAAAGGCTCATAAAGAACCAAAAATTTGCTTTTTCATTGTCAATTTACTTATCTGACTCATGCACAGATCAAGAAATGACCAAAGCTGGGCTTCATATAAAAAGTAGATTAATAGCAACAGAGAGATAGCTATGTTAGTCTGTATTCTACCAAAACAAAAAAGCAGTGATGTAGCACTTTAAACACTAACAAAATAATTTACTAGGTGATGAGATTTCATGGGACAGACCCACTTCTTCAGATCTTGAAGAAGCATCTGACCGGATGCTTGCGAACAGGGTGGTTGCTAACAGGAGGGAGTTTTGAGAGGGGCTCTCCTGGGGAAGGAGGGGGCAAACTACAGCACCTTTGGGTAAGTGGCTCTCTGGAGTGTGTGGGTGCCTGGGTTTGGGGGTTCTGGGCCTGGGTTTGTCTGTTTATTTGGTGTTTGGAGTGCTGAGCTGTCTGTTTGTTTGTTTGAAAGGCCATGTGCTCAGGCTGGCCATGTGCTCAGGCTCCGTGGCGATTGGCTGAGCGGTAGTCAGAGGGAGGGGCTCTCTCAGGTAGGCCAGAGTGCTAAAGCCCTGCTGGCAAGCGACCAGGGAGCATGCGACCGGGTGGTTGCTAACAGGAGGGAGTTTTGAGAGGGGAGTTTAGAGGGGGAGCTTAGAGGGAGCTAGTTACTTCTTCAGGTGTAAGAGGCAGCATCATCCCCAACTGCTGGCTGAAGCTGAGGGACCTGCTGCAGCATGAGGAGCGGGGGGGCGAGACCGAGGGATGCCAGTGGTGGGCAAGTGGTTTGGGGGCATCTGGTATGGCTGTGAGGATGGCAGCACCCACGGAGGCTGCTTGCAGCGCGCTGGCCCAGACTGCATGGCTTCCAGGCCCAGTCCTGCGCTCCCTGCATGCACGCACCACACCAGATCTGTGGGGTTCCAGGGACAGCCGTAGCCAGATGAAGAGCTGGTAGCTTTGGCTGGGGCCCAGGGTGTGGCTGGGCTGCGAGATTGGCTCCTTCCTCGAGAACATGGGGCTGCAGCAGCGTGTGGCCAGGTGCGGAGAGGCCAGGGGAAGGGGGACCTGGGGGCAACGAGAACTGATAGGGGGCAGTGTGGTGCAGTCGGGAGACATGGGAATGGATGGGGGAAAAGGGGACAGGGAGGGAGGATCTGAGGGTGATGATAGCCGATGAGAGGCAGAGGGGTGGGGAGGAGGGTCCTGGGGAGGCGAGGAGGTCGTCACAGGGAGCTTTGGGGACATGTGGCGCCAGGGAGGTGCAAGAGGTAGTGGGACCGTACCCACATTCTCCATGCCCCACTGCCTTGTGGGTTATCCTGGAAAGGAGCAAGGCTAAGGGAGTAAACCCTGACAGAAAATCCGGAGGGGAGTCCTAAGGCGGTTCTGTGCCAACTTCTGGCATTGACCCGGCAACTCCTGCAGCTGAGCTGGTACCAGACGTAGAGGTTATCCTCTCCTTTGGACTATATCAGTAAAGCCGAGAGGGGAACACTGGCATCTGGGCGGCCCAGGGTCCCAATAATCACCCAAGCTTGCGCCTGGAGAGGTACTCCAGCATCGCTAACACGGGAGGTAACAGATACCGGTTATAAGCTCTTGCTCGATTGGCGTAGAGAACGAGCGCCAGGGTTGCCTCCGATGGTGGGAGAGATCGTCACATCTCGCTGGACAGTCGCTGCCTGCCTCAAGCTGGGCAGCCCCCAGCCAATAGGGTACTGTCCCGCCACAGTTCACCTGCCTCACTGGGTGCATGAGGCTTAAGGTTCCCAAACCTGACAAGTGACCTGAAAGCTAAGCACCAGGCAAACCAATAAGAAAATCAACAAGAACAGGAAACCATCAACGTTTTAAGCTTGCTTGCTGGAATGTGCAGACCATGCTGACAGGTCTGACTGAAGATCTTCAGGACATCAGTGACACCTGAAAGACCACTGTCATCGATAAGGAACTGAAGAGGCTCCAAGTTGACATTGCTGCTCTGCAAGAGACACATCTCGCAGATTCGGGATCTCTAAAGGAAAAGGACTACACCTTTTTCTGGCAGGGTAAAGCCTGAGAAGAACCCAGGGAGCATGGTGTTGGCTTTGCCATCAGAACACCCTTCTACAAATGGTGGAATTAGTCATGGGTGGATCAGAAAGACTCCTTCAGGTCATACTTCAAACTTGCGCCGGTCCTATCCACCTGATCAGCGCTTATGCCCCCAACCCTGTACGCCGCACCGGAAGTAAAAGACAAGTTTTATGACATGCTTAGTGCTGCCATAGCGCAAATACCTGCTCGCAAACAACTGTACATTCTGGGTGACTTCAATGCGAGAGTTGGAGCCGATCGTGACTCGTGGCCTTCCTGCTTAGGCCACTTCGGTGTGGGAAAAATGAAAGAAAATGATCAGCGTCTTCTTGAACTTTGCACATACCACAATCTGTGCATCACAAACACATTTTTCCAAACCAAGCCACAGCACAGAGTGTCATGGAGACACCCACGCTCAAAACACTGGCATCAACTAGACGTGGTCATTGCTAGATGTGATAACCTCAAAAACGTCCTTCTGACACGCAGCTATCATAGTGCTGACTGTGATACAGATCACTCGTTAGTTTGCTCCAAACTCAAGGTGATTCCCAAGAAGCTGCACCGCTCTAAACCAACTGGAAGGCCCCACATCAATGCCAGAAAGACAGAAAACTCAGAGACAGCCAAAAAGTTCAGAGTGACCCTCGAGGAGAATCTGCACAGCAACCATGGGGGTGCCGATGTGACATCCAGATGGCAGCATCTGAGGGATACAATGTACAACACGGCCTTGTCGGTGTTTGGAAGAAGAGCTAGAAACACAAATGACTGGTTCGAAGCTAACTCCGATGAGACGATTCCAGCCATCGAAAAAAAGCACGCTGCGCTCCTGGAGTACAAACGTTCACCGAGCCAGAGTACCCTGCAAGCGCTCAGAGCAGCCAGAAAAACAGTACAGCAGACGGCCAGGCGCTGTGCCAACAACTACTGGCTCGAGCTATGCAGCAGCATGCAGACCAGTGCTGACTTTGGTAACCTCAGGGGAATGTACGAGAGCATCAAGAAGGCATTAGGACCCACCCAGAACAAGATGGCACCTCTGAAATCCAAATCTGGTGAATTCATCACTGACAAAGCCAAACAGATGGAGCGCTGGGTCGAGCACTACTCCGAGCTGTACTCACGCGAGAACATTGTGGTCGACTCAGCCTTCAATGCCGTCGAACTCCTACCAGTAATGGACGAACTGGACCAGGAACCAACTGTGGATGAACTGAAGAAAGCCATTGACAACATTGCAGTAGGAAAGGCCCCGGGCCAGGATGGTATACCACCAGAGGTAATCAAGTGTGCCACAGACACTCTCCTAGAAACCCTACATGAGCTACTGTGCCTCTGCTGGAGAGAAGGAGAGGTTCCACAGGACACGCGCAACGCTAACATAACCTTGTATAAGAACAAAGGAGACAGAAGTGACTGCAACAATTACCGTGGAATCTCCCTCCTTAGCATCACTGGTGAACTGTTTGCTCGCGTCATCCTTGGCAGACTCCAGAAGATTGCTGAGAGGGTGTATCCTGAATCACAGTGCAGATTCCGCGCAGAGACATCTACCGTCGACATGGTCTTCTCTCTGACGCAGCTGCAGGAGAAATGCAGGGAGCAGAGGAAGCCACTCTATATTGCCTTCATCGACCTAACCAAGGCCTTCGACTTGGTCAGCAGGGATGGACTGTTCAAACTGCTCCACAAGATAGGTTGTACGCCATGGTTACTCAAGATGATCCAGTCTTTCCATGAAGACATGACATGCCAATACGATGGCACGTTATCAGATGCTTTCAGCATCAGGAGCGGCATCAAACAAGGATGCGTCCTTGCTCTGACATTGTTAGGGATCTTCTTCGCACTCCTCCTTAAACACGCCTTTGGATCTTCAACAGAGGGCATCTTTTTGCACACAAGATCTGACGGGAAACGGTTTAATCTTGCAAGGCCGAAAGCTAAATCTAAAGGGTGGGAAGTCCTCATCAGAGATATGCTGTTCGCAGATGACGCTGCTGTCGTGTCACACACAGAAGACCAGCTTCAGAAGCTGCTGCATCGGTTCTCCAAAGCATGCAAGGACTTTGGGCTCTCCATCAGCCTAAAGAAGACAAATGTACTTGCTCAGGACGTTGCTGATTCTCCATCAATCAGCACTGACAACTATACGTTAGAGGTCATCCACGAGTTTGTTTACCTCAGGTCCACCATCACTGACACCCCGTCCTTGGAGACTGAGCTAAATAGGAGGATCGGTAAAGCAGCCACAACTCTGTCCAGACTCAGCAAGAGAGTGTGGAATAACAACAAGCTGTACACTCACACCAAAATGCAAATCTACAGAGCCTGCATCCTCAGCACCCTCCTTTATGGCAGCGAGACTTGGACCCTGTACGACCGCCAGGAAAAGAGGCTGAACGTCTTCCAATTGTGCTGCCTCAGGCGCATCCTTGGAATATCGTGGAAGGACAGAGTGTCCAACACTACCGTCCTTGAGCAAGCTGGAATCCCAACTATGCACACCCTCCTCAGGCAGCCTCGGCTCTGCTGGCTTGGCCACGTCCACAGGATGAATGATGGAAGGATTTCAAAAGACATCCTGTATGGTGAGCTAGCCTCTGGCAAAAGACCTCCTGGACGCCCTCAGCTGCGCTACAAAGATGTTTGCAAGAGAGACCTCAGGGAAGTAGACGTCAAGCCAGACAGCTGGGAGGAGCAGGCAGACAATCGCAGCAGATGGAGGCAGGAACTATACAAGGGCCTTCAGAAGGGTGAGCTGAGGATCAGACAGCTAGCAAAGGAGAAGCGAGCCCACAGAAAGCACAGCAAGGACCTGCCAGACACCCATTACATATGCAACAGATGCAGCAAGGACTGTCACTCTCGTGTGGGTCTTCACAGTCACAGCCGACGCTGCAAATGAGGATGCCAAACGAAGGGTGCGTTCCATAGTCTACGTAGACTGAAGGATGCTACTACTAAGTCTTTACAGTGCTACGTGACTGCTGTTGTGTTTTGAAAGTATTTTAAGAGGGAAAAAAATCCAAATACACAGCTGAATTGCTCAAACAATATGGGAATTAAAGCAGTAATATCCAAAGGATGGTACAGGCTAAAGCTCCAGTGTTTTAAAGCTGTTTTATAGGACCTCAAGCAGGACCAGTCTAAGCATGTTTGTAAAAAAAAAACTATATTAAATAATTAACTTGGTCCTACAATTATGTTCTGATGTACACCTGCGCATCTATGAGTAATGAAAAAAAGTGACGCAGAGTATCAGATGGCAAGACTCTGTGTACAAAGGCTTGCAAGTGACCCAAATACCATAGCTTCTGATGTACAGTTGTTCAGTGAGAAGCGTCGAGGTGATCATATTAATTCTTCTTTGAAGTGTCAGTCTGGTTATTCCAGTTGAGCACCTCAACATGACTAGCTTTGAAGAATTATGGCCTGTTATCTTATCCATTGTGGAGTTATTTGTACCTGTCCGAAGTAGGAGTGAAATGCAATCATGCTCATTTGGTGCCAGGCGTGGAGATTAGTGAGTCCAAGAAGTCCCCAATTTACAAATGGGTTGTGTTCAAAAGTTTGCTTCTAAGTTGGTTGTTTGGACCTCAGAACACATTTTCCCATAGAAACAATGTTAGGTTAGGTTCCTATTTAACCCATAAAATAGCTGAAATACTGTATATTTACAATGAAAAAGTAGTAGAAAACAATATTCTTACAATACTACTAATGAAACAAAACAGAAAATCAATAAAAGTCGGGAAAGAGAGAGTTTTTTCACCTTGAATGCTGGTGCTTGAGGAAATGCAGCTTTAATTAGGGGAAGATGAGGAGGTAGCTGAAGATTCTGAAGGGGACTTTGGAGCAGCCCCCACCCCAGGGGGTCTGCACTAGCTCCTGTCATCAGGCCCATCTCCCTGCTGACCCTCACCTGCAGGCTCAGCATGATCTCTGGCAGCCCCCAGCTCCATCTCCCACCCCGTGGGCTCAGGCCCCTCATTTCAAGTGCAGCCTCTGTCCAGCTGCCAGCTGTGTAGCTGCCCCCTGTTCCTCCGGAGCTTGTGGGTAGGTGTCTGGGGGAGTGGGGTGGGTGCACAGCTGGGAGATAGGGCTGGGAGCTTCCAGAGATGGTGCTGAGCCTGGGAAAGGATACGGGACTGGATCTCCAGGCTGCACTTGTGTAGCTTACTGACACCTGCTCGTCTTGCCTGCTCCCTGAGGATATAGTGAGCATTCACATGTGTGGCTATTCATAACTCAGGGAGTGCCTGTACTGTATAGTTACATAGTTAATAGATCCTGTAATTTATATGAATACATTTCTGCCCTCAGTTACACCCATGTAACCTTATTAATTTAAATGGCTGGATACCAGCTGGGCACAAAAATACCCAGGAAGTGCTGCTTTATAGGTATAAATGGAGCATATTGGCATCCATTTAGGTCATCCACAGGCTGCTAATTTATTTGTCCAGGAAAGCATTTCCTCATTGCCAGCAAGCACCTGCACATGCTGATGTTAGAAAGTAGCCTTGGCTTGCTCTCTTCTCGCTAATTAGCTGACTAAGCAATAGCCTCCTGGCTCCTGATCTTTAGGCAGTTTGTGGAGAATGACAATGCCGGACAAGTCTAATAATTAACGCCATTAATTATTTATGAGATGCTTTACCTAGCTTTCTAAAAGATGGAGTCTTCTTAGCTATAGTACCCAATACAGAATTTGAATAAACCTGAATAAATGCAGGGAGCTGTGCCAAGACAAGGTAAGGATGTGTTCCATCTTTCACCTCACCACAGTGAGGGAACCTCATCGTGACAAAACCATCCACTACGTCCTGAACATTTCCCTGAGTCACTGTTTTTCATAGCAGAGAGTTGATTGCCTTCACTACCTGATGGGCAAGATACAGCCCTAGGGCCAGTTCCAGCCTGCCAAGCCTTTTAATCTAACCCACAGCTCACCCCTGTGGCAGGGAGCAGCACTGCTCAAAGCAGGCAGCTTTTTGTGCTGCTCCTGCCGCCAGCAAAATCTCTCAGCTCCTCTTGGCCAGAAACCAGTCAATGGGAGTGGAGAGATTTTACTGAAGGCGGGAACAGTGCAGCACAGTTTATCAGCTTCCCTTGGCTGGTTTCCGACTAACAGGAGCACAGAGATTTTTCTGGGGGCAGGGGCAGAGTGTGAAGCCCTCCTCACTTAGTGCAGAGAGCCACATGGAATAGCCAGCGGTCTGAGGCTGCTGGCAAGCAGGGAAATCTGTGCTTGAACAGAGATTGGGCACACTGGTAGCTCCTGTGCTCTCATGTCCTGATGAGGTGTTAACTAAACTAGGATGTGTCCAAGTTTTACGCCCTTATAATTATGGTTCCATCTGTACCATAAAGTGGAAATGCTTTGTGACCTTATCCTGTGATTTGATAGTAACTATCGTGTTTGATGGTAAGATAGTTGTATGAAGGTGGAAGTGGCGGCACCAACGGCCTGGTCTATACTAGGAGGTTAGGCTGAAGTTAGCTGCGTTATGTTGATTTTATAATGAATGAGTCTACACCCCCCCCCACCCCCTTCCGCTGACCTTAAGGACTTTTAAAGACTACTTCAATATTGCACCTTGATGAAAGAAGTAGGGCTCCATTTAACCTTTGGGGGTCAAATGTGGGGTAATGCTGACACAGCATTTTTATTTGACATCCTTGGACTCAAGGAGGTGTTCCACAGTGCCCCAATATGAGCACTCTGGCCAGCACGTTCAACTCTGCTGCACTCTCATCTACACCGGAAAAGCTCCAGCAACTTCCAAATTTCATGTTCAGTTTAGCCAGCATGGCATGTACAGCAGCACACCCAGCCACGAATGCCCACAGTCACAAAGGGGCTCCAGCATCTCTGGACACTTTTATACAGCATCCGTTCCCGGTCATGCTCTGTGATTTGGAGAAGGCTGATAATGTGCATGGTGACCCGGGTGAAAGGACTACAGTTGAAAGCACTGAGGCAATCTACCTCTGCTTTTTTTATCCCCAACAAATTAGGACCCCCAGATTTGTGATGGGCTGGAAAATAGCCTTGGATATGACCATGTGTTGACTATGCACATCTGAGCCCCTGCACAGCACTCCCCATTCAGGTCAATGTGGCAATGAAGGACTGCAGCCTGCAAACACGCTGTGAGGGGGAGAGGGCTGGGGAGGAGGGCTCTTGCAAAGGAGGCTCCCCCTTTGCAAATGCAAATGAGTGAATGAGGAGGGCTGTAGTTTGCAAGCACCCTTTTCTACGTTTTCAAAGCAGAAGCAAAAGAGCCCTCCTAACATGTTGTTTACCAAGCCTGCTTGCAAAATAAATTCAGCGGCCCAGTGCTTGGCCATAACACCTTACTGATAGGCACTCAGTTTAAAACACAAATGTAGCCTTCTATGTAATGAGTGCCCTTTGTGTTACAGAGTGCTTCATTCACTGTAAGAGTGAACCTTCCCTCTTTCACAATGCACATCCTCAAAGTCTACCCTCGGTTTTCTCCCCCAGTTCAGCTGGAACCATCAGTCTGCTACCTGCCCCAGTTCTCCAGAAATTAGGCTTCCACCGATTAGAAGGTGAAAAAATGTACAACATGAGAAAAATGTTTCGTGAGCTCACGCACTCCATCCACACTGACAGGGCACAACTGAATGCAGGGAGGAAAGCATTGTTAGAGGTCATCAGCACCAAACAGGAGGACAGGAAACATGCGGGCAGCGTAGACACAGGATAAAATGTAGAGGCTCATGGGGGAGCAAGCAGAGATGATGAGGCACTGTTACCTGCACAAATTTCTCATCCCTTCCACACTCAGGCACATACACACCTTTACCCAATCCTTAGGGCTCAAGGCATGACCCTGTAAATTTAAACTCCCACCCTTACCCAATTCCTAGGGCTCAGAGCATAATTCCCTGTGGGTATGCAGGATCTGTGCCACTGAGAAAGCCTTACACAGTAATAGTCTTATTCTCTATTTATTTACAATTACCAAGAAAGCAGAATACATGCTAAGCACACAGTATCATGCTCACCAATCCTGATAAAGCAGGCAGGCAGACTTCCACTGTTGGGACAGACAAAGTCACTCTCTGGATGCTGGTTGCTGCACCTCATGGTCTTGTGGGGGCCTTGGGGCTGAGTCCTTTAGGTGTTCCTTCTTCCCTCCTGTTGGATGTTCTGTTCTCCTTTCTCTGTTCTGTTTTTCTTTTTTCCCCTTTGATGTTCTGTTCTGCCCTCTTTCTTCTTGGACTCCAGTTTTTAAGTATCAGAGAGGTAGCCGTGTTAGTCTGTAGCTTCGAGAGCAACAAGAAGTCTTGTGGCACCTTATTGACTGAAAGATATTTTAGAGCATAAGCTTTTGTGGGCAAAGACCCACTTCATCAGATGCATGAGTGGGGGGGGGTTTCAGAGGGGTATTTAAAGAGTGGGGTCCCAGTAAAAGGGAGGGCCAGAGCTGACAAGGTCTATTCAGCAAGGTGGAAATGGCCCAGTATCAATAGTACTTATCAAAAGAGTTAAAAACAAGTTAGATCAGACGGGGGATGTGAGCTTTTGTCAGAGTCTAATGGGGCTATATTAACACCCAGGGCGGAGAAGCTGGTTTTGTAAGCTGCGAGCCACCCCCAGTCTGTGTTTAATCCTTGGTTAATGGAGTTAAATTTGCAAATGAACTGCAGCTCAGAGATTTCTCTCTCCATTTGATTTTTAAGTTTTTAAGTAGTGAAACTTGAGTCCTGTTTAGCTATACCTTGACCAATAATTTTAGCACAATTTTACTTACCAATAATAGCCCATGGAAACAGAATTACCTAACCAATCATAACCCACCACCTTAACTGATTTACACCTAACAAAATTAATTATACAGCAGACAGGAGCAATTACAAACCAGACAGAGAATATACGGAAAACAGTATACAGAAAACAGTAGAAAAGTGAAGACAGTCATCAGAGAATGGTGGTTCCACCTCAGCCATTGATAAGTTGTTGCCTGCCAGACGAAATGCTGTTAATTAAGTTTTCCTTACCCATCTTGTGATCTGTTTAACAGTGGCTGGCAGTAGGACGTGGTCTTCTTCTTAACAGCCTGATATGCTACTATTGTGCTGAAATGTAGATGGAAAGTGAGTATGTGACTTCTAGCTTTACAGTTAATGACTGCTGCTCTATAGTCTGGCTGCAGACAAGCTATAGGCCTCCCAAAATGGCTAGAGAAACCATATTGGTTATACAGTTACAGCACCTGACAGAGGGTCAGAAAAGCAGCTGGAATACAGAGCCCCCCTGCACGCACTGATAAACCACCTGCCCTCCTGACCACGTTCCAAGTTCTCCTCTCCAAGATACCCTACAATCCGGCAGGGGTGGAGGTGGGGGGTGAAGGGCAAAGAAGCCTTTATCTCAATTCCAAGACATGGCTCCTGCACCATCAGGCTGCCAATCCCATAGTTTGATTGCTACAGAGGGCAACTATAATAAACCACCTGTCTTTGTGCTCCCTCCCTTCCTTATCAGACCCTGGCCACACCTGCACCCCTTTTCTCTTCAGAGAAGTCTGTGTTCCCTGTGTTTCCCTAAATAAAAATACATGATTTCAGCACAAAAGAGTCTTTAGTTATTGTACCCGGCTCCATCTTCTTTGGAATCCCACTTCAGGTAACTGAAGGCTACTATCAAATCCCTCCTTATTCTCCTCTTCTGCAGACTAAATAAACCCAGTTCCCTCAGCCTCTCCTCATGAGTCACGTACCACATCCCCCAGACCATGTTTGTTGCCCCCTGCTGGATTGTCTCCAATTTGTCCTCATCCCTTCTGTAGTGGGGGAGGAGGCCCAAAACTGGACACAATATTCCAAATTTTCCAAGACCAGCATCTGATGAAGTGAGTCTGTGCTCACGAAAGCTCATGCTCAAAACTTTTCTGTTAGTCTATAAGGTGCCACAGGACCCTTTGTTGCTGTTACAGATCCAGACTAACACGGCTACCCCTCCGATACTCAATATTCCAAATGTGGCTTCACCAGTGCCAAATAAAGGGGACTACGCACTCCCCTTGATCTGCTGGCAATGCTCCTACTAATGCAGTCCAATATGCCATTAGCCTCCTTGGCAACCAGGGCACACTGTTGAGTCATATCCAGTTTCTTGTCTACTATGGGTTTTTTCCTGCAAAACTGCCTCTTAGCATGTCAGTTCCAGCCTGAAGCAGTACATGGGATGCTTCCATCCTAAGAGCAGGACTCTGCATTTGGCCTGGTTGAACCTCATAATTCTTCCCTTAGCCAATCCTCCAGTTTGACTAGGTCACTCTGGACCCTATCCCTAACCATCCAGTGTACCTACCTCTCTCCCCTCCCCTTCTCCTCATTTAGTGCCACTTGTTTCTCAACTGTCAGAGTGGGTCTTTCTGGTATTACTGTGCATCAAGGCAGGAGAAAGCAATTCACTAAGTTCCATGAAAGCGGCCTTACCCGTGTGAAAATTTTACAGCCTCTGGTCGTCATCCCACCTGTCGGTGCTTGCTTCCTGAGACAAGAATTGGCTTTTCACTGTATCACCACGCTCAACTGCTGCCAGAATACCCCAATTGCTCCATTCATGCAGTTCCTGCATGTCTGTGTGCACGGCCTTCTCACATGCAGGCAGCTCCTGACTAGACCCTGGACAAACCACAGTATAATATGCGAGATGTTTACAATGGTTGCCACAGCAGTTTGCAGCTATGTGGAGTCCATGATTGCCATGGTATGGCACCTACGCAGATAACTAGGAGGAAAGGGCATGAAATGATTGTCATTGCTTTGAAGGATGGAGCGAGGGAGGAGTTAAGTGCACCATCAAAGGCTGCTGATGCGTAGTCAGAACCACCTGTTTTTGTCCAATCAGGTATTGGTAGCCCAACCCAGAATTCAAATGGGTGGTAGAAAGTGCGGATGTCTGCCCACAGTGCATTGCTGTTAAGATTTAATGGTAGCCATCATAATGCGGACACACTCCGTCGACTACATATGCTTAGTGAGGACACGCATTTATAAAATTGGATACTTAATATCGACCTCAATAAATCTGACCTAATTTTGTGGTACAGACATACCCTAATTTGTTTAAATCTGTTTTTCCTTTGGCATGTGGAAATATTCCTAACTCTGAAAAAGTGAAATGCAGGGATGTATTTCTATTAAGTATGATCTTACATCCTGAACACTTGCAGGTGGAAAAGGAAATATTTCTTTTTTGCATACGATAACACCACTGTAAAAAAAGCTCCCTCAGCAAAAAACTGAGCTATTTTGCCAGATTTGAAAACTAGTAGCAGCAATATCATTTTGTCCAGTGCCCATCATGGCTCATATTTTACAAGGTGAATTTTGGCAATAAAAAAATAAAAATAAAAAAATAAATAAAATACATGTCTAATATTTCTAATTAACAAAAAGTTACAATACTCTGGACATTGTTAGTTATTACGGTGTTAAAATGCTGACACTGTATATTGATCAGGTTTCTTTACGTAGCCATTTGTGGAATTCCCCTTAACTGTTTGCAATATGAGCAGTGCATCCTCAGACAATAGCACCAAAGTAGCTTTTTTTTTTTTTTTCAGTTTGTCAGTCCTGAATACTCAATATTTTACTCTGAATGGCCTCAGACTTAGTATTAAGTAAACAGGCTGTGCTATGTTGCATGTGTATTCACAGATATGCTGGGCTGAACAGATGCCACGGTGGGTGCGAGACCACCCTGAGGAGGGATGAGGATGGGGATAGGGAGAGAAGGAACTCCACTGCCCCAGGTGCAGGGCCCAGGGCAGCCCCCTGATGCTGCAGGCCCTGAGCAACCAGGGCAGGGATTACCTTGGGCAGAGCACAACGGTGGTGGCAGCCGCAAGGGGTCACTTCCCTCATGCCCCCACTCACCATATGGGTGGTACAAGTGGCAGCCTCCTCTGCTCTGCCCATTGTGCCCTCCCAGCTCACTGAGCCCTGCTTCTCACCACCCGTGGGAAGAGGCTTCTGCCCCCGCCGCCCGCAGAGAAGCGGGTCTCAGTGGGCCAGGAGGCTGCAGCACAGCAGGGCGGAGCAGGCTGCCGGTGGAGGCCAAGGGGAAGCAACCCCCTGCGGCCAACTCCTCACCCCACCGCCTCCCCTGCTTGGCCCCAGGTCCGCCTCCTCTGGCGCCCAGCGTGGCTGTGTGGGCCCAGATGCGGCTGTAGCTGGACTGCCTGAGTGCAGACTCTGCACCCGGACGAGCAGGATGTTGCTGCCCTGCCGGAGGCCGCGGGAACGGGCGGCTGCAGGTGGGCCAGAGGGGCGGGGCTCCGTGCAATAGCGCGCGGAGCCGGGATCCGCGCGTCCGGGCGCCCCTCTCCGCGGACCGAATTAAAACCGGGCCAGGGTTCCGCGTCACTCACAACGGCGAGACGCCCCCGGGCGGAAGCCAGAGCCGGGGTCCCCCCCCCACGCGTTTGTGCGGGGCGACGCGGGGAGCCGGTCTGCGCCCAGGCCGTCAGGTGGGGCGGACGCGGGCTGTGCGCAGCGCCGGGCGGGGCGGGCTGCGCCGAGCCGAGCCGAGCCGAGCCGGGAGCATGGCGGCCGGGCCGCCCGCGCGCAACAAGCCGGACAACACGGCCTTCACGCAGCAGCGCCTCCCGGCCTGGCAGCCGCTGCTGTCGGCGGGCACGGCGCTGCCGCTCTTCTTCTGCGCGGGCCTGGCCTGCCTGGCGCTGGGGCTGGGGCTGCACTTCTCCTCCGCCACCATCCGCGAGCTGGAGCTCGACTACACGGGGGCGCCGGGCAGCGGCCACAACTGCTCGGCCTGCGCTAACGCCAGCCGGGCGGGGGCCGGCGGCTGCACCTGCTCGCTGCTCTTCCTCCTGGACGAACCCTTCCCGGGGCCCGTGTGCCTCTACTACGAGCTCTCCAACTACTACCAGAACCACCGGCGCTACGGCGTGTCCCGCGACGACAGCCAGCTCAGCGGGGACGCGGCCGCGCTGACCAGCCCGGCCTCGGAGTGCAGCCCCTTCCGCGTCGACCCCCAGGGGCTCCCTATCGCCCCCTGCGGGGCCATCGCCAACAGCCTCTTCAATGACTCCTTCGCCCTCTACCATCTGCTCAACGGCACCTTCCAGGCCGTGCCACTGGACAGCCGGGGCATTTCCTGGTGGACAGACTCCAACATTAAGTTCAGCAACCCGGAACCTGTCAATGGCAGCCTGGCCCTCGCCTTCAAGAACACAGCCAAGCCCCCCAACTGGCCCAAGGCGGCCTACCTGCTGGACACGGCCAACCCCAACAACACCGGCTTCATCAACGAGGACTTCATTGTGTGGATGCGCACCGCTGCCCTGCCCACCTTCCGCAAGCTCTACCGCCGCGTGCATGAAGGCAACTTTTCCTCTGGCCTGCCCCAGGGCACCTACCGCATGGACATCACCTACAACTACCCTGTCCTCTCCTTCCAGGGCACCAAGAAGGTCATCTTCAGCACTGTGTCCTGGATGGGTGGCAAGAACCCCTTTCTGGGCATTGTCTACTTGGTCTTTGGCACTGCCTGCATCCTCACTGGCTTTGTCATGCTGGCTGTCCATATCAAATACCAGAAGCAAAACCAGATGGATGTTGAATAGAGACCTGGAGTCCAAATGCCATCAAACTTTGGAGGAAATTGAGTTCCAGACTGAAACTTTGCTGCTAGTATCTGGGCCTTATTCGTCTCTTTCTGATTTACTGGGTTTACTGTCAACTCTCACCAATGTAAGTGAGAGGAGAACTGGGCCTTCCCTGTCTGTAATGGGCTAGATGAAAGCTCTATCGCCTTGCTACAAAACTCTGGTTAAAACTTTACAGGCTCAGCTTATTTAAACTGGATGATAAAAGCATCGCTTTTTGTGTATATCCGCGCAGCTAAAGGATCACTGTCAGATTTTCTTTTCACCCTGCGCAACTAACCAATATGTCTAATGATGACACCTTAGATTTTTATTTTTTACTTTGAAGAGTGGCAGAAATTTAACCCGTCGTGCTTCCTGTACTATTTTCCTCTATCTGCTTTTGTCTTCTGTCTTTCTAACCTTTTGTTTAGCAATGGAAATGAAGCTCACTAGTCTCTGTTTTAAAAACAATCTACTGCCAAATTTGCAATCCAAATGGCAAACCACTGTGCATGATAGCTTGAACATGCAACTGAACTAGAATATCAATAAACAAACAGCGTCATTTAATAATAAAGTTGCCATTTAGGTCTCACAGGATTTTTACAGGTACCATATTTGGGGCCTAATTATTGGTGCCTTTTTCTTTAAAACAGTAAAAGGGACATTTGGCAATACCATAGCAAGACCAAAGATCAATGTGACAGGTTTAGCAGAAGTGAGCTCCACCATACTGCTTGAGCCCAAGAGTCAAACATGTCCATAAAGAAGAATCACTTTGGTGGTGGTTTTTGCAGTTGGCTGATACTTACAGCTAACAAGCCAGTTGTCAACTGTTCTGAGTTCAGAATTTTTTTTCTTCTCTTTTTGAAGAGGAGAAAAGTATATTAGTCCTTCACTGATGTGGAAAAAGTGGAACTGGAGTTCTCCAGAAAGATAAACTTTAGAGGTTGATGTTAATCCTTAGCGAGAAGCTATCATGTGAGAGATCAGATTTAAGTTGTAACTGTGCTCCAAAACCATTTCTTTTCTATCTGTCCTTCTCACTTGGGCTCCTATTGGTAGCTGCAGAGAAAATAGCTTCTCCCTTCTACACAAGTACTTTACCTGTGAGCATCTTCTGAACACAGTTGACTATTGCTGGTGCAGTCCATTTATTTTTCACTTGTCAAGCCCCTGTGGCAGAAAGCTTTCTCTGCAATAGATTTATCTTTTCTTAAAAAGAGTGGGAGGATTGTGCCTTGCCCATATGTTCTTTTTCTAACAGATCATGACATTCTTAGCAATAGGTAACTTTTGACACTAAAAAAAGTCTTTATAGCAATAAAATTGGCCATCCAATGCTTATCTAAAATGTGTATATAAAGTTATTTTATATTTTAACTAAAATCATGTACAAAAATAGTGACTAACAGACTAAGTAAGGAAAATAGTTTTGTTCTCATATGTATTTTCCTTAATGTTTAATATTTTGTTTCTGCCTTGTGAGGGTTTGTATTCTTTTGTTTGTTTGTTTGTTTTTTTTAAAGCCTCTTTAATTAAAGAGTTGAGTTGAAAACAAGTTAAAGTGATGGTAGCCTTGGGAACCATTACTTGACAGTGGTTGCTTCTGAGATGATGAATCCTTATTGGATGTCTGAATGGCTCTGGCATGTCGATGTCTAATTCCTAATGTAATGGCTCACCTTCTCACATCTAGGTATATTGGAAGTTTTGGGGCAAGCGTGGGCAAGTTGGGTGAATCTTAATCCAGAAAATTGTCTTGAAGATGAATTATAAATGCAGGCGTATTACTACTTTAGGTGCAGCATCTTGTATGCTGGTGCTCTGAATTGTATGTCAGTTGAAACTTGAAAAGTCATGTAAAGCTTTAACCAAATTGCTTTTAGTTCTTTGAATATGCTTTGGATTGCGGTATATGAGTCATTGTTTGTCTGAGAAATGACTTTCATATTAAATGATCTTTTTTTCCCTAAACTCCTGTGGAACTGGGTCTGTGGAATGCTGCAAGTGCACGAAAAGCTTTCATATGAACTAATATAATAACAGTGTGTACAGGGAGTGTATGGAGCGCATTCTGCTTTGTTTAACCCATGCAAATACCATTGAGGTTGCAAAGGTATAAAGTAGGGCTGAACTGGCCCTTTCTTCTGTTAACATTATTCATGCTAACTATTCTGTTTATTACAAAAAAAAAAATCGGACTGCAGGGCAAGTTTTTTTTAAATCTGGGAAGTAGTCTGTAGGATGCAGCTACTGTATACATGACTTCATTTTTTCTTTATGCTCAGAAATGTTAGATCTTCTGGTCGTGAAACAGATGCATCACCCCACAAACCAGTAGTGCTGCTGGTTTTGCTAGTATCTCTTTTAAGCTTCATAGCCAATGTGGATCTTCTGGAAGGCAGCTTTGAGTGGAAAGAGCAAGCTCGATTTCCATAATGTAGATCTTTTTAATGGAAAGTGTGGATCTATTTGTGGAAAAAACTCTTAACTGCCTAAACCTACTGTGTTCCACATGCCTTCCAAAACCATTCACAGAGTGCAGGCCAGCTGTGCAAAACAGCCTTGAGGAGTAGTGACTGGAGTATACATATGGCTGAAATGAAAGAAAACTTCATTGTAGACTGCAGATGTGATTCTGTGGAGGCTCACCTCTGGTGTGATCAACATAAATAAGTCAGCCATGTTCTGATTCTCCTCTTTATAAGAGGCTGTTCTGCATAATTTTCTGTAACTGCTACTTGTCCATACAGTATCTTTATTTCCTGTGTGCAGAAGACTTCCTCACTAAAGAGTGTGTAGCTTTTACTCTCCCCCCACCCTTCCTCCCTCTGTCCCCCACTCCCAAAAGAAAGAGTAAAAGAAATACTTTTATTTCCAATTACCACCAAATAGATCCCTTCCAATTGAAAGGAATTGGAAACCTCCTTTCTCTTCCCCGCCCCCCCCCCATGCCTGTCCATTTGGATAATTTTATAACTAACAGAAGAAACTGGCAAACAGCTCATTTCCCTGTGAAGTCACAGCCAGGCATCTGACAAGGTGGATGCATATTGAATTACCCTCAGAGGGGAAAAAAAAAGCATGTGTTTTTTTTGGTTTTTTTTTTTCAAAACTTTTTTAAACTAAAACAGGTTATTGGGAAGTGTCCATAATTTCAGTCAGAGTGCTCAGGACAGTGAAGGTCCCAATGACTTCACATCCCCTACCCCCACTAAGATTACGTGTTCTATATGGCGAACAGCAGGTGAACTTGTAAAGTATCCTTGTGACAGTTTCATTAGGTGGCGGATGAAGGGTTTTGATCAAAGTTCATAGCTTACATTTATGATGCACAATGTAAGGATAAACAATGTGTAAAACTTTTCTAACAACTTTGTGTTCACTTACAAAACCACTCATAATGCTAAATCAGGAAAAGAGCCTTTCTCACAGTGGGTGAGCAATGGTTCTCATCGGTATTTTGTTTGAAATTCAGTAGCCTTATTTCTTGCACGTGTCCCTTTTGTGAGCAAAAGTAACTGCAGCAGTGGTTCGTCATCTACGCAGCGACGTGATTGCCTGTAGAATACGAAGTAATTGTAGGTTCAAAATTTTGCCAATAGTTATTTTGCAAGTGCAAGAAAGAATCTGTGTCTTAAAAACTGAACTGATTTGTTTTAAAAAGACGGAACTGCAATGTTCCAGGGACAGCTGGGTTAATCCAAAGGTTGTGCTAATTGCTTGGGTTGTGATTGGATTTTCAGCACAGCAAGAGAGTGATGGTGTTTGGTGTTAAAGATCTTAACTAAGTTTCAAAACAAATTTTATTTGGAGAGTGTTTCAAAGTACTACATTGGAAGAAACTCTTCTTGTTCTAGTTCTTTTAAATTCTGCATTAAAATGTTAATTCTGCTTGGGGGATAATTCAACATATCAGTGGAGATCAACTCCATTTTGAAGGTCACTTTAAAGGGGCCACTTAACTCCTTTCACTTGCTATACTATAAAATATAACTTTCTGTTTATTCATTTTCTCCTTTAGGGTTTGGACAGTTTAACTAGGCTTGTCAGTTTCACTTGTGGCTTACAGGTGCTTTCTAATGAAGATCCCTTTCCAGGTATCCTGCCTTAACAGGGTGCTCTTTGTTTATCTGGAGTTCATAAACCTGCACAGAGAGTTCATCTGAATAAGGAAAATCTGTGCATATTCCCACCCTGAGACTATTAGTAGTATAGGAGGAAGGCTTGAAGTTCTGGCTAACTGTTAACCTTAAGTGAACCAGAAGAGAGAGTCTCACGTGCCTGCCAGTGCAGAGGGGAAAGGAAGCGTGTGCTGGGAGTCCCGCTCCCACTCTGCTCCCCCATAACACCTCCTCCTGGCATAATCGTGCCCTTACTGACACTAGCTTACTTCTACTATAGAAGGAACTCCTTTGTAAGAATTGCAGTGATATCTATTCTGAAGATATCCATCGCAAAACCAATATTTCAGTTGAGGAAACTGGGTAGTTCAGTGGTTTCAGAGTTAAACCTCAAGTCTATGCAATCCAGTACATGTAAACTGTCACCACTACTGCTCCTCAAATGCATCTTTTACAGCATCGAAAGTCAAACACACGTTGTAAAGGGTCACAGCGAGTTTTAACCTCCAAAGTGTCATTGTTTAAAAGCTTGTGATGAGATGTATTTTTACAGAATCATGGGGCTGGAAGGGACCTCAGAAGGTCATCTAGTCCAGCCTCCTGCTTCAAGCAGGATTGACCCCCACTAAGTCATCCCAGCCAGGACTTTGTCAAGCTGGGACTTAAAAACCTCGAGGGATGGAGAATCCACCACCTCACTAGGCAACGCATTCCAATGCTTCACCACCCACCTGGTGAAGCAGTTTTTCCTAATATCCAACCTACACCTCTCCCTCTTCAACTTCAGGCCATTACTCCTTGTTCTGCCATCTGACACTACTGAGAACAGTTTCTCACCCTCCTCTTCAGAGCTCCCCTTCAGGGAAGTTGAAGGCTGCTATTAAATCATCCCTAAGTCTTCTCTTCTTCTGTAAACTGTGTCTATATTACTAGTATTTATATAAGCTTAGTGTGAAAAATATCAATTACTGTAATTTACTAGTGTGAATCAAGCTCCAGAGATGCAGGGAACTTTATACATTTATCTAATTTGTCATTCTTCTTAGTTAACCAAAGTCAGTATTCATGAGGGAACAGTGGTTTCCAAATGAGGAAACCAAGAGAGGAAGTGTGGAGTCTTGTTACACTAAAGCATCAGAGAATATCTGTTGGTTTTGACCTCTTTGTGTAACATTTTTCAAAAATAGCAAAGATTAATGAACTGTTGCCACTGCAGGCTGAACCTCTCTCTTCTGGAACAGTCTCATTTGACAACATCCATAATCTGGCATGATTTTAAGTAGCTGGGCGACTGATTATCATGGGTGTGGCCAAGTTTTCTGTGCTCCCATAAAGTTTTACAGCCACCACTCCTGGCTGTCAGTGTTCTGTGCTGTTATTTAGCTGTAATTTACCCCTTAATGTCTTGAAAGGCTGCATCTACGCTATGATAAATTCGAATTTAAGGCAGTTAGCTTGATATTACCACCTGATTGTCTTCACTGTAAATACCATTAGCATGATTTAGGGAACACCTAATACCGAGATTACAAAATCGCAGTTACTGGATGGGTATAGCGTCAAGCATGAATTCAGAAGTTTGATTAAAGGCCAGTGTGGCAGTGTCACATCTTAAAATCGAATTTATTAGCCTCCAGATATGTCCTGTATGTAACCCACAATGCCCCTCTCTGCTCCACTCTGGCTACTTCTCTCCAATAACAGGAAGACTGAATTTCCAAGCAGGAGAAGCAAGCCTTTTGCTGTAGGCTCATGTTTGTGTGAGAGCCTAAGAAATGTCTGTCTTTGCTATTAGCTCTGTGAGTGCATCTACCCATTACAAACAGCCCCTGCAGGGAGTTTGTCGTTCTGTCTCTACGCTTTTTTTTTTTTTTTTTTCCGGCACTGCCTGCCACCAGCCATTGCACCACGTGATAGCGAGGCTGTGGTGGGGGTTGTATTTGCACAAGATGGTGAGAAACTTCTCAGCAGTTTTCATTTGTGTACGAACACCCTTCCCTCCCCCACAGGCTCCACTCAGTCTGGGTCTTTCCTGTGCTCTGCCACACCACCTAGGTAGCCCCAGCCCAATAAAAGGATGTGCCTGCCGTTGGGAGCTGACCATGCTCTGTGTTGTCGATAGCACGTGTTTAGGGTTCCAGGGGCAGGAAAGATATTCGTGGGCTTGCGGCTGCTGTGGGGAAATCTTCCCAGCAGCTAAGATACTGGGAGGTTTGCTGCCACCAGGGGGACATCTCCCCCTGTGGCTAAGGGGCTTGCTGACGTCGGGGGGAGGAAACATGGGGGGGAATAGTTCAGCCACTTCAGCAGCTGCAGACCAAAGCACATGCCCACACCCCGCCAAAAATATTTTCGGGAGCTTGCTGTCCATTGCAGACACCTTCTGGTTTTGTATTTTGGTGATAAGATCTTTTTGCTAATATCTGTTAGCTGTTTTAATGCCTTGACCCCCTCAGAAACGTGTGTGTGTGTGTGTGTGTCTAGTTGAGATCCCTGTTTGTGTTATAAGTTCCATGTATGATATGTCACTGACATCAACCGTGTTGGCAATGTCTGTGTAGTGAAGGGGAAAGTCAAAAATGCTTTTTTCCTACACTTTTCTATTCTCTTTCTTCTAACTTTACAATACAGTCCAGGTCCTTGCATTATTTTCAGGGATCACATGCAATGATGGGAGTGGGGATGTTCAGTGGATGGCCCGTTGAGAGCACAGTCTTTGCACAGAAGCCTTACAGTGTACTGGAAAGCCAAAGACTCCCCCCATCAGTGACTCTCTTCTGAAAAACTTCCGTTTTCTCTTTCTTCTTGCTTTTCAGGGTCCTTGGATTAGTTTCAATAAAGTCAAAAATCTTTTTTCCTAGACTTTTTTTTTATCCTCTTTCTTCCAACTTTGAGGGTCCATGTATTATTTCCAGAGATTGACATCATTTTCCCACATTGCATTTTCCTCATTCCCCTCCCGATCCTTGAAAATATGCCAAAGACCAGCGAGTATACCCAGCATGTTACAGATGAGGGAACTGCAGGATAGGTTCCCACAATGCACTACTGCAACAGCCACTATTTGCCAGTTTGTGTGGCAGCAATGGGTCGACTTTGTGAGGAGCATGTGGGAAGTGAGGATGGTCAAATTTGAACTTATAAATTCCATAATTACAAAATCATTATTAATGAATTTGAATTTATCTTGTAGTGTAGATGCAGCCTAGGAGTCCAGTAAGCAGTGGAAGTGTTAGTAATGTGCTAGACAATATTGACCTCCCATGGTCCAGCAAATTCATTTGGCATCAGTGAGGGCCTAAGGATGCTGGACGAGAGAGGTTCAACCTGTAATTTTGAAAATGGAGCAAGGCAGAGGTGTGTGTGAGGATTGGTGTGTGCCTCCAGCCAAGTAAATTCATTATTAAATCATGCAGACATGAATTGGAATTGATGTTGAGATATTCAGGCCTCAAAGGCGGTAGAGGATTCATGAATTATTTTTGGTAACTGAGATCCTCCACCTTGCTGCCAGTCACACGCTTCCTGTACAGTTTCTTATTTCCACCTGCCTTTGAGTCACCCAAGATATGACAGTATCAATCCCACTTCAAGCTCAGCACGTCTAAAACACATTTATCTTTCTACCCCAGCCCACTCTTGGTCCAGCTTCTTCCACTTTCACTCATCTTCTCCTATTCCTCCCACATGCATGTTCTTGGTGAGTCTTGGGACTTCACATGCCAGCAGTCTTGCTCATCTTTTCTCACTTAGGCAAATGAGATCCTCCTTTGCAGACTCTCCCCACCACTGTATTCAGAACCCTGCTTCTAAGGTCATCTTTCTGTCCCTGCGCATGTCCACACTGTGCTCATCAAACATTCTCACCGACTACACTTCTCAGATGCACTTTTTCCTTCAAAGTCCTGCAGAACTCTGGCCACTCTTGCATTCCTGCACACATTTTATACTGTTGTCTTTCCCTTAATTTCCCCACAATGCGCATAGACAAAGTGAAGGCCTAACCAAAAGCCGCCCCCGCTTTGCATTGATTCCAGTGGCTTTTTGGCGAAGGTCCACAGTGCATACGTGGAATCACACAACTGCTGTTAATCTTACTTGGTAAGTATGCACTGGTACGCAAGTTTGTATCAACAGCTTCATTATGGAGTGATGTCATTTTGAAGTTAAATGGAAGAAGAAGAAAGCTCTACTTAAAATGGGCCCTTGCCTGACACTAAAACCTGTTTTGTTGCCTGACAGGAAGAGGAAAGACTGTCAGTGATGACCAATCTCATATTTGTGTGAAAAGACAGAAGAGTATTAGCATTTTAATCGCTATGTCCCTAGCAGATGTCCTTTGAAGACACAGTGGTAGACAGTAGATATACAAGAGGTGTATTGGGTAACTGAATGGTCATATCAGCTTCCACAAATTGGGAACCATTTTTATTGAGCACTAGCTTCTTGAAGTGACTATTAGAAGATTCTCCCCACACCAACCCCTTTAGAACTTTTTAAAATGTTCCAGTATAAAAAGTTACACAGTAAATAGTAATTATGGCAGGCACACTCAGCAAGTATGTTTGTGCTAAAACTGTGCTTTTCATTACAGAGGAGATTGTTCAGATGTTAACAGGAGGAGAACATGCCAACACAGCATCAACAGCCATGAATCAGAGTAACTGTTGTCTGAGAGAGAATTTCAGAATATATTAGGGAAGCTATGTGTGTACTATGTGCAGTTCCAGCAATCTCTTACTATTCGGTAGGCTTACACTAGATCACTGGTGATTGTTAAATATTTCGGGACCATGGGTGAATCCTCATGGCCAAATGTCAACTTGAACAGTTCATTTTACTTGCAGTTTTCATTGAATATATCATTCTTCCCTTCCAGTCTTTCGCTATGTGACCACATTGTGAATTGTTAAACCATTGCAATTACTACATTTCACACTAGCATTTCAGTAGTAGGGTAAAGTGATCTACATATGTCTCTTGCCTAGAGCAGTGGTGGATTCACCACCCCTAGAAGTTTTTAAGTCCCAGATTGACAAGGTCCTAGCTGGGATGACTTAGATGGGGTTGATCCTGCTTGAGGCAGGGAGATGGACTAGATGACTTCCTGAGGTTCCTTCGTGGCCTATGATTCTATGAAATCATGGCTCATGAAATGCCTTGTGAGTTTTGTCTCACAGGCAGAATGCTAATGAAAGTATTTAAACTCAGGGTTGCTGGGATTGTTGGCAGTAATTGCCTCCCAAGCCAGATGCTAGAACGGTTTCAGGGGGTGCTGCTTTGTTCCTTCTCAGAATAGTAAACCATTTGATAAGTAGATTACTCAGACATACTGTTGTTTTATGTTGTGAGGAATACAGAGGTATCTGAGCTCAGAGTAAAACTGGCCCTTGATTGAACAAGTGTTGTAACAATCAATTACAAGGTAATGCAACTGAATTTTATTGTTACTTGGCAGTGCTGAAGGAGAGCCACATCTGCTGAATAACAAGCAGCCACTGAAGACATTTTAATAATTTTTAAATACAGTAATCTTACTAGATGAGTCTAATGGTTGAATGACTAATTTATTTCCCTGGGAAGAATTTCTTTTTAACTCCAGAGGTATGTGGCAAGACCTGTCCCACAGGCTACAGGCCATTGCTATAAATAGAGGCAGAGAGAGTCACCTAGTTGCATCTGGTATGTACACACCCACACCCTCCAATAGTGGTGTCTGAAGAAAACTCCATTTTTTTGGTAATCTTACTCACCCTTTAACGTAAGATTGGGACTAATAGCAGGTTTACATTTACTTTGCCTGTGTTTTTTGTGTCATGTATTTTTTCTAGTGCTGATTTGTAATTATCTACTTAACAATACACACAAACTAAATTAAAAGAGATTCTAGTTTGCAAGGTCCAGCATTTCCAAGTCACGGAATACTAGAATTAAGGTTATCTGTGCATATTTCTGAGGTGAAGAGCTTCGCCGTCTCCTGGGGATGATAGAAATATCCATGGAGTTTTCAGCTGTTTCATATGCCTACCATCAGGCGAATTTATTTTAATAGGTGATTCAGCATGTGGCAGACAGGTGAGACGTCTCAAGAGAAGTGGCTGAACTTTGGCACAGCACAATAAAGTTTGCTTTCTAATTAGTACAGGATTCCTTCCTTAAGCTCTCAGCCTCCTATGATTAAGTGTTTTGGCTTAATGCAGTAAATCCATCTCTTCTCCGTGTCAGCTGGAGTGTCCCTCCTTCCAGCTTCTCATCCAGTCACGTTCTCTGTCACCCCAAACTCTGGCCCCCAGTGACACCCTGCCTACTCACCCAATTCTCTGCCCCTCTCTTAGGTAGTTGCCTAAATCCAGGCTGCCAGGAGATGCCTATTCCTGTTTAAGTACCAGAGGGGGAGCCGAGTTAGTCTGTATCTTCAAAAACAACAAGAAGTCCTGTGGCAACTTATAGACTAACAGATAACTTGGAGCATAAACTTTGGTGGGCAAAGATCCCTGACTAGAAATCCACAACCAGAAGGAGTCACTGGAGTCAGGGAGGAGAGGCACGTTGGATCTTGGGTCACCCACCTCTCCAGTGCATTCCCTACCCATCAGGCTACAGTCACTCTCAGTTTCTCTTGTTGGCTTAATGACTGTAATTAGTTACCCTTTATTACAGCTTCAATCTGAGAGACTGAGCGAGACTCGTGTCAGAAAATCCAGTGGTTAGAGCACTCTCCTCTAAAAAGTGGGAGATCCTAGTTCAGACCCTTTCTATCCCTGCCCCCCCGCCAGCCATGTTGGGGCAAATGAGCCTGGGTCTACCACATCTCAGGTGACTGCTAATCCACCCTTTGGATAAACCTTATAAAGTGGATGGTGGCACCACCTCCTCCAGCCAGGTTCTGAATGGAAACCAAGCCAGAGAGCAGCCTGTTATCACACTTTGGTTCAGGAGAATGCCTGTCCTCCCTGCTTCTTGGATTGCTCTGGAGCTTAGATGAGAGACAGGCACCTGGGCCCTGAGAGTGAGGCAGCAGTTCATAGACCTAGAGGCAGACACTTAGGTGCTGAAGAAACCTTTACCCTGACAATTTAGGTACTGAATTTGTGTAGGGTGACCATAGTTCCCTATGATGAATATGAGCCACCTGGCCAATGGGGGCAGGGGTGGGGGAGGGTGAAGCCCCATTTGACCAAAGGGGGCCTCAGATTTAGATACTTGTTAATTTTTTGGCATTTGATAGGCTAGAAAAACATTTGTTAAATTAAAAAAAATCCAATTCTGTCTCGCTCTTTATGGGCCCATATTTTGTTTTTACATATCATCTCCTTTTTTAAATTTGTATTATGAGGAGGGCCCTCAAAATCTGGGAGTGGCCTGGGCCTCTCTGGACCTGTGGGAGGCCCTGCCTCCAACCTGCTTTAAAAGCTCCATGCCCCGGCAGGGAAGGGGGCCATCAGGGTTTGGGCTGAGGGGAGTCTCAGGTGTAGGCGTAGTGTGACTTCTGATTTGGGGCAGGGCTCAGCAGCCTCAAGCCAGCTCCGTACAGCATGACCAGGGAACCAGCACTACCTCCACCCCATTCGCGCCAGCAGCCACCCGGCCTGGCTTGGCTGTGGTGGGGAGGGGAGGTTCAGCTCAAGAAGTTTGAAAACAGCTCAGGGTGTGGAAGGAGGAGTGGCCAAGGGCTGTGTGCAGGCAGGAGCTACCTAGATGTGCGTAGGCAGCTCAGGGTTCAGGGAAGGATAGCCCGGGGCTCTGGGCGCATAGGCAGCTAGCTCAGGCTGCAGGCAGGAGATAGCTCTGGGGACAGTCAGAGAGTAGCTTGCGGCCATATGCGGCCAGGGAGTAGCTCAGGGTGCAGGGAGGGGGAAACTAGGGACTGTGTGGGGGCCAAGGGGTAGCCCATGATGCAGGGAAGGGGTAGCTGTGTGGGCAGGCAGGGAATAGCTCAGGGTGCAGGCAGGAAATAGCTAGGGGCTATGGGCAGGCAGGCGTAGCTAGAGATTGTCTGGGTGGGAATAGTTAGGGGGCAGGGACGGGGTACCTAAAGCCTGTGTGCCAGGAGGGTTCCCCTGCAGCCCCTGCTCTCCGAGGGCCTTCCCAGTCATAGAACCAGGTCCTCCACCCTTGCGGCTCTCGCTGGCTATGTGAGAGAAGAGGGCTGGGAGGTGGCTAGAAGCAGGGAGAGAGGAGTCACTGGGACTAACCTGCACTTTTACTGAAGTTTTTTGGTGGGGGATACACAGGGGTCACCAGGGCTCAGGCAGGAGAGAGGGGGAACAGCAGGGATCAGGGCTTCACCTAGTGGGAGGAGAATGCTGGGGAGTGGTGGGTCCAGCCAGGGGGAGTGTGGAGGAATGGTGCACTGGGGAGCAGGTTTTCAGCTTGTGGGGATGGGCACACCGGGGAACGGGGCTTCAGCCCTCAGGTCCTGCCCTCAGCCATGTGGGGTCACCAACGTGGGCATTCAGCTCTGCAGCTCCCAGCTTCAGTGGTGGGGCAGGGAGGTGCCAGGGATCTGGGCTTCAGCCCCACAGCCTGAAAGTTCTGGCAGACTCCCCCCACATCAAGAAATGCTGCTTTAGGGTGCACACGGGGAGGGGTGACAAACACCCCCTAGCCCTCTGTCACACACGGGCAGCCTCTCCCCCAACTGGCTTCGTGTGTGTGTCTGCCTGAGCCTCGCCTGACAGGCCGCAGCCTGCCCGGCATTTTCCTGCCCACCACAAGAGAACGCGGGAGCTCCACTGCTGCACGGCTGCCCAGCAAGTGAGCTATGCCTGCTCAGTAACGGTCAATCCGTGTCTGTAAGTGGGATTAGAGAAGCCAGACTCTTGAGTGCTGAAAGGGCGAGTGCAGTGACAAGAAAAAACCGTCTCCCGCAGAGTGCCTAAGGCTAGCATAGTTGTAGGGCGTTAAAGGACAAGACGTCTTCAAGTCCAGTGACCTGTGCTGAGGCAGGAGTATTGCTCTCAGGGAAGTTTTCCAATGTGCTTTTGAAAATCTTCAGTAATGCAGATTTCTCAGCCTCCCTGAGAAGCCTCATCCACAGTTGAACTCCTCCTGCTGGTTGAAAGGTTTTTCTAATACTAATTTAAATTTACCTTCTTGCAGATTAACCCCTTTTGGCCTACCTTAAATGGGCATAAACACCATTCTCATTGTAATGTCCCTTCATATAATTCAACACTATCAGGTTCTGCCCCCCCGTCATCTTTTCTCAAAACTAAACATTCCTATCAAAACAAAAAGCAGTCAAGTAGCACTTTAAAGACTAACAAAATAATTTATTAGGTGAGCTTTCGTGGGACTGACCCACTTCTTCAGACCATAGACCATAGCATATAGTCTAGCACGGCTCCCTCTCTGTTACTAAACATTCCTAGTTTTTAATTCTTACCTCAAAGCTCAGGTTTTCTAAACCTACAGTTTTTATTGCTCGCCCCGGACTCCCTCTAGTTTTTCTGTAGACAGAACTCTGCTTGTGCCTAGACAGAGTTATCCCTCAAAAACGTGAGGCATAACACTTTGTCGACAGAGTTCTGATGGCAGGAGTGCAGCGTGGACACTTCTGTCGACAGAGAGGGCTTCCGGTTCACCGGGCAGCCCTGTCTGCAGAGCTTCTGGTCAGCAGCTTTTTTGACAGAGGTCAGGGCACTCAGGCTGCTCTCTGTTGAAAGAGCAGATTGCTCTGTTGATCTGCTTTTGTGTTTAGAGGCACCCTGCAGACACGTTTCTGTCGATGCAACTGTGTTGACAGAAGTTACCGTCAACAGATGCTTCTAGTGTAGGTCAGCCCATAGGAGTATCATCTCCCAGTTTGTTCCCAGTTCATTGCATATTTTGGACAATTCAATTTTTAGAGATTTACTTGTGTGCTCTACTTGTCCTTTTGCTTGAGTGTGATAAGGAATGTGTAATGGTAATGGAGTAGCAGTCCATGTATACTTGTCCAATAAATGCTGGTCTGTGATCAGAATGGATACTCTGAGGAAGACCCCATTTAGGAAAGAATTCTGTTACTAAGATTTTTGCAGCTATCCAACTGGCTTCTTCTCCAGTATGGTACACTTCCATGCGTTTGCTGAAACTATCTACAATTTCAGATGAAAACCTATTCTTCCCGGCACTTGTGGGCAGGAGTCCTACAAAGTCCACTTGTAATCGTTCAGGTCCTTTTAACGATTGAAGCATTAGCTCCCCCCTCCTTTTTCTTCTAGCAGGGTCTTGCTGAGCACAGATTAGACAACTGTGAATGTGTAGCTCCAAATTCTTTTTCATTTGAGGCCACCACCCAAACTTACTACGTTTTTCCAGTGTTTCTTCCAATTTTGGGTGATCCCCTGCAGCGGAACAACGTATCCAGTGGAGAAGGAGGTTTTGCATTTTTCCCGGTATGGCTAAAACCCATTTATTAACTGGTTTTGCCATAATTAAGTCTCCTTTTTTTTTTTAAGGGGACTCCTCACCATTGTGAAGGGCATTCATACCTCCATTGCTTTATTAACTCATCATAATTGCCTGCATGTCTTGTAAAATTAGCACTCCTTCCTGAGTGCTTCCTTTAATCTTCTGTTCTTGTTTAGCTAATGCTTGAATGGTTATTGCTGCAGGCTCAGGTTGTCATAATGGTCCAGTGAGTGCCGCTTCCTTAGCAAGGTGGTCTGCCTGTCCATAGTATAATGGACCTTTCCTTTTAGGGGCTTTTATTTTAATCATCCTGACTTTTTTGTAATGTGTTGCAAGTTTGTCCATTTGCTGCCAGAGGGTTTTAGGTTGATCTCAGCTCCATGGGTTCCTTTAAAATCAGTGGTATTCCGCCGCAGAAGGTAAATGGTAGTTTCTTTGTGAACATAATCTGAATCAGTGCCAATAATAATTTCGTCCTGTTTGTCCTTCATTCTCTGCAAGGCCTCTGGAACAGCTGCTATCTGAGCCATCTATATCCCTCCTTTGTGTATTTAATACTGAAAAGAATCAATTTCCTGCAGGTTTCCTGTTAAGCAGATCCCTGCAAATCCAGTGACTCTCTTTCCTTTAATGTAGTATGAACTGCCATCCACAAACCAAATTGGTTTTCCCATTACTTGTTCATTAGGCATTGCCATAAAAACAGGGTGTGCTCTGGATTCCTCTCGTGGTTCATAAATATGTTTGTGGCCACTTATGATCTGGCCCCATGCAGATATTTCATTTTCTTTCTAAGTGATTGACTGAACAGTCTCTGATCTGAGTGCAAAGACCCACTTGCATGGCCTTATCTGCTCTCACATGCCCCTGGGATAAATTTTCTGGACTTCATAACTTTCCTAGGGCATGATGGCTTTTCACAATTACTTTACTTGCTCCAAGCATTGCCTGAGCTTTCTGTAGTGGCCAATAGGCAGCAAGCACAGTTGGTTCACAGATTCCCAATTTACTTTCAGGAGCCAAGTATCAGAGAGGGAGCCATGTTAGTCTGTATCTTCAAAAATAGCAAGAAGTCCTGTGGCAGCTTTTAGACGAACAGATATTTTGGAGCATAAACTTTCATGGGCAAAGACCCGCTCTGCTATAATATGCAATAGGTCTTTCCCCAGCACCCGTATCCGCGGTGAGCATACTAATGATACAGACGTTTTTTACACCGGGATGCATTTCAAAGGGTAATTCATTGTTTGGAGCCGCCAGACTTGGCACTTCCATTAAACCCTTCTTGAAGCTCTCCCACGCATGAGTTGCTTCTTCTGTCCGAGTCCGCTGCAGTCTTTTTAAGACTTCATAGAGTGGACCTGCCTTCTCTGAAAAGCTCACCATAAATTCTTCGTAGTGCCAGAAAAGATTGCAGTGATTTAGTATCTACTGGCATTGGAAGCTTAACAATATACGTAAGTCTTTCCTGATCAATAGACCTTCCCTTTTCACCTATTTCAATTCAAAGATACTGCACATCTTTCTGTTTAATCTGTGACTTTGAGGGGTTCAGCTTTAACCCACACTCTTTGCAACAGTTCAAAAGTTGTCGCGCCAATTTTTCGTGTTCCTGCTCTGTTGCACTAATCACCAAGATATCATCCACCTACTGTACTATTGTCCCTGGTTGCAACAATCCTTCCTTTTCCAGCACATTTCTTACAACTGTGTGGAATATAATAGGAGCATCACAGTATCCCATAGGCAAAACATTCCAACAGTACCGCATGCCCTGGAATACAAAAGCTGTTCTATACTGGGATGATGGGCCCAGAGGTAAACTCCAATATCCATTTGCCACATCAAGCACAGTGAACCACTTCATTTCAGGTGGCACTGTACCTAGCAGTTCAGGATAAGCAGCTACTACGGGGTTCCATGGCCGTGGTTTTGTTTAACCCTCTGTACTCAATAGTTAATCTCCATGTTCCATCAAGTTTTTCTGATGGGTCAAATAGGTGCAGCATCAGGTGCTGAACACTGCCGGATTCGTTTTCATTTTTCCAATTCCTCAATGACTTCTCTCAATGATTCTTTAGCTCCCTGGGCCATAGGGTATTTTTTAATATAGGGGGGATACAGCCCCTTCTAATGTAATCGAGGTCTGCACCTTTCCTGTATCTAGTATCAGAGGGAGAGCCGTGTTAATCTGTATCTTCAAAAATAACGAGAAGTCTTGTGGCCCCTTATAGGCTAACAGATATTTTGGAGCATAAGCTTTGGTGAGCAAAGACCCCCTTCGTCAGATGCATCTAACTAACAGGGGCCGGTACATCTTTGCTTTGCAATTTGCAATGTTTCCAATCTTGCATCTGGCCTGCTTGTTTCCCTGCTAGCTGGGCTTCTGCCTTCCAGTGTGCAACTGACTCTTTTATTTCTCGACTTTTCTCCTGTACCTGAGATGCAAGCAGAGTGGCATGTTGCTTGAGCCATCTTACAGCCATTGCCACTGCTTGCAGAGTTTTATGGCATTTTTGTTTCTATGACTATTTGTTAAAGCTTCAATTTCCATCCTGGCATTACAAATACCAGTCCATGCTTCCCCACTTTCTCTTTTAAATTCAAATGGGCCTCCTTTACTGGCAATCCAATGGGTCCATATTTCATCAAAGGCTGTGGGGATTTGAAGGGAGGGGAGGAGGGGTTCCCTAGCTCGTGTTAGATTGTGAATCCTACAGAGGACAGCTCTCTTGCTTACCAGATCAGAGTTCATGGTCACCAGTGTGGTCGGGTGGATTTACTGCTGTGATGTCTTTGGCTCTGTCATTGACAATAACCAGAAGGCTGGTTGTGTGTAAGTGAGTCTGTGTGTGCTCAGTGATGTGGGCCCACTGATTGCAGCAGAGGTTCCCCAAACACCACAGACCAGGCAAGGATTTATTGTCAAGCAAGGTACAAATAATAGTTGGCAAGTATGGTATACTGTGCTGATACCCTGTGTATGCGCACCTGCCGCAATGGACTGACACAGCCAGTGGGAATTCCGCTGTTCCCTTAGGTGAGACAAAGGCGTCACGTTATATACAGGTACAAACAAAGCACACTTTATTGCTGACGTATCATGTTGCCACCCATCTACCTGTACCTCATGGGCTGGGTCTACACTTGCCCCCAACTTCGAAGGGGGCATGTTAATCAGGGCAATGGGAGATTATTAATGAAGTGCTGTGGTGAATATGCAGCATTTCATTAGGCTAATTCTCCCCACATGGCAACTTTGAAGTGTCAAATTTTGAAGATGCGCCCAAAACAGTGGGCTGCCATTGACCCCACCAGCCCTGAGCCAGAGACACAGGACCAGCTGGGACCCTCAGCCTGTACCAGGGCAGAGGAGCAGAAGAGTGCTTCGGAGGAGCCGGGCTCCCTGGTCATCGCCATCACCTCTGGCTCCTTCAGTCAGGTCCCCTCAAGCTACGTTTCCTGCATCTGTTTTCCGGAACCCCAGGTAGGTAACTGGTGATTTGGGAACCCTGGGCTATGGGGACTGCCCTGCCCTGCATCCCTCGACCGTGTCCCAGGCCCAGGTATGGTGGCACTCAGCACCTGTGGCCATGGACAGCAGCACAACCCTCCCAACCTGGAAGGGAAGTGGGGGGAGACCACATCCAGTGGGTGCCCCACAGATGTGGCCACACAGGAACCCCTGGGGGTGGTTGGGTGAGTGGATGGTGGGTTGGGGATGGCTGGGGGGGCCAAGGTGGGGCCCCTGGGGCCAGGTGACAGTACTGAGGGGTTGCCCCCTCCCACCTTGTGTCTCCTCAGTGTTGTCCTCTGAAGGCTGGGACAGTCCCATCCTGGGAGCCAGCAGTCCTGTCCTGCCCTCCGAGGGAGCTGGGGAACCCCCATCCCCACCACCCAGGCGCACACTCCCCCAGCCCTGGAGGGCCCACCACTGCCTCCACCATGGCCAGGATGAGGCTACAGCCGCCCGCACAGCCACCATCCAGGAGCAAACCACCGTCCTCTGGCAGTGGCTCCAGATGGAGCAGGAGGACAGGGCCTGGCAGCAGGAGATCTGGAGTGAGGCGGCTGTGGCACTTCGGCACCTTGCTTGTCCAGAGCCAGAGCACCCTGCCACCCCTCTGCTGCCCCCCCTTCCCTCATCTCTGCTGTTACCCCAGAGTGACTGCCCTGATCCCGGCCAACCTCTCCCCAGCTTCCTGGCTTGCACTGGCCCGGTGGCTCATTGCCAGAGCAGGCCAGGGCAAGCCTGCCCCAGGCCCCACCCAGTCCCTCTTCTTCCCCTACCCCTAGTCCCTCTGGCTTCCCCACCGAGGCATTGCCAGCACCCCCTGCCCAGATTTTCTTCTCTGTAGTCCCTGCCCCATACCAGCCCCAATGGGGCCCCCAGACTGCCAAGGGTCGCGGCCTTCCACCTCTATGGAAGAATAGGCCCTCTCTTGCCCATGGCACGACCCCAAGTTGCTTGTCCCTCTCCCCATTGTATACAGTTCCCTCCCAGTCGCCCCAGTAGATAGCCCCCTGTTAGAACAACCAGGCACCCAGCTACTGTTATGTGACTTTTATTTACATGTTCAGTTAGTTGTGTTCATAACTGTGACTCAAGAGTATTTTTTGTGCACCCCAGTGTCCCCTGTGCTTTTGGGGGTAGTTGGGTGTGGGCTGGAGGGTGCCTGGGGGAGGGTCAGTGAGGTTCCCATTGAAAGTCCTCCCAGAGGGCCTCCCAGACCTTAACCCCATCCTGGTGTGCCTAGTGGCAGAGGGCCACAGACGGCTGCTCATAGCTGGCGCTGCCATCTGCAGCCCATTCCCGCACAAACTGCTTGTGCTTGTTTTCGATGATGTTGTGCAGAGCACAACAGGCTGCGACCACCCCAGGGACACTGGGGAGGCTGATGTCCAGGTGTGCTTGCAAGCAATGAAAGTGCCCATTTAGTTGCCCGAAAGCCCACTGTACAGGAATGCAGGCGTGGATGAAGCACTGGTTAAAAGCATCCTGGCTGCTGGTGGTGTGCTCTGAGTCGGGGGTGCATCAGCCTAGTCGCAAGGGGTACGCGCCATCGGCCACTATTTAGGGTGGCATCATGATGGTGTCCACAGGGAGCTCCCGAGCAGGGACATAGTTGCCCTCCTGCATTCGGTGCCCAGCCGGGAGTCCTGAAATACCTGGGCATCGTGGGCTCGTCTGGACCAGCCCACACAGATGTCAGTGAAGCAGCTCTTGGTGTCCGCAAGGGTCTGCAGCACCACCGAGTGGTACCCCTTGTGGTTTATATAGCGGCTCGCGCTATGGTCTGGGGTGCGGATTGCTATGTGGGTTCTATCGAGGGTGCCGAAGCAGTTGGGGAACCCGATGGCTGAGAATCCTGCTGTGGCAGCGTCAAGATCCCTGACCTGGACGGCTCTCCGCAGAATGATGTGGTTGATTGCCCTCCCTCGCACAGGTGGTCCGGGCATTGAGAATTGGGTCTGCACGGTGGGGTACCCCATGGCCCTCCATGCCCCAGCTTCCACCCTGGCAGGGCTCCCAGTCCCCTCCCTTGCAGGGGCCCCTGGCCCAGGAGCCCACTCCTCCTTCCCCGTGTTGGGTGTGGGACCACAGCCTGACTTTCCTCCAGGAGGGCAGCCTTGCCCACCCTGAATTGGTGTCCAGCCGAATGGGAGCTGTCCGGGATGGCCAGCTTTCACAATGCGATCCCCACACTTTTCTCAAGTGGGAGCACAGGCCACATGCAGGTATCCTCATGCTGCAGAGTGGGTGCAGGCCAGTGGCACAGCTCCGTGAATGTCTGCCTCGACATCCTCAAGTTCTGGAGCCACCTTTTGTCATCCCACTGGCCCATCACCAGCCTCTCCCTACCTGTCTCTGCTGCTGGGGTACATCCAGAGGCGCTGGAGGGGACAGGGAAAGGGGTGCTGTGAGTGCCCTGGGGCAAGGGCCTGCAGGACCCTGGTGGGAGGGGTCATGGACTGCCAAGCTTCCACCAGGACCAGGAGAACCATGGCCAGTTCATCCCTATGCTTGGGGGAAGCGTCACCCTCGGGCAGCTGCTGGGGCTCCATGTGATGCAGTCTTTGCTCTGAGCAGTGTCTGCAATGCTGTCCACATCTCATCAGGCCTCTGCGTGTGCAGGATGTGTGTGTTTGGGAGGAGCTCTTTAAAGGGGCAGCTGGCTGCAAGCCCCAGAAGGGCTCGTCAGCCATGTGTTCTCATATACAGCATTCTCTGGTTTGTTCTTTCAAAAGGGCTTGCGTTGCCATGTGGGTGCTTCCTTTCAAAAGAATGGGAAACTCTTCTGAGGAGCAGATCGGTATTATGATTCCCTCTGTGCGTGTAGATGCGTTCTTTCGAAATCCCTCCTTTCGATCCCGATTTCCAAAATTCAGGCTTTTGAAATGTGGGCTTAGTGTAGACACAGCCACAAGGTCATAAGCTTATGGGGGTGTTAATCTTTAAGGTGCTACAGGGCTGCTTGCTATTTGTGAAGCTACAGACTAATGCAACACTGTTGTTGTGGAACCTCATCTTGTACAGAGGGAATACTTGTCTCCAGGACCCATTCATGACAATGCCCTTAATTTTTCTAGAGACTCTCAGAGGTACATATTGGAGCCAACTGCAGATGTGTGATTTTATTCTTAATTATGATTACGGTAGCGCCAACAGAGAAGGGTTCTGCTGGGCTAGGCACTCCCCAAACAGAATGGGAGAGTACAAAAGGGTGACTATATTTAATGTACAGATGTGTGACCTTATTTCCCTAAACTAACAATGGGACACTGCCTGGCGTTGCAGCTTGCTCAGCCCCTGCCACTGGGGCTGGCCTGGCATCACCACTCATCCAAGCCCCAGCACATAAGTTGCACTTTGGCTGCCTGGCATCTCTGCATACCCAAGGTGGCCATGTTGTGGCATTTGTGGCAAACCTGAGGATTTGTCCAAACATTCTTCTGTGCCCCGCTTGGGCAAGGTCAGTGAGGGCAAATATTCAGTTTTATCAGAAAAGTCATGATGTCCAGGAGAGTGCTTAACGAGGGAACTGTCCCAGCCAAAATAGGATGTATGGTCAGGCTATCTTGAAAAAAAGAGATGTGCTCTTGTAGGTAGCTACAATTCCGGGACTCAAGGGTTTTCCATATTAATTGTCTTTCCTTGCTTATAGTCTGCACGGGATATTAACAATGCAGTTAAGTACTGGAAAATTATAAACACGGCACCATGGCTCCTCACTTGGCTGATTCACACAAAACTTGATTTTATTATCCATGCTGCTTAGCAAAGATTTAATAGTAGAGGTTGTCATTTTTATAAGCTATGCTACAGGACCTTTAAAAGCACATTATGAAGTATCAGTAATGCTGAACTGGATTTATCAATTATTAAGTTACTAAATAAGTAAGAGTTTGATCCAGAATCCATTAAAGTCAATGGATCTAGATCAAAAATAATCAATTCACAATGACTCTCCCTATAGATAAATAGGTAGATAGATTTTAAAACTTAGACAGAACTGTTAGATCAGCCAGGCTGACCTCTTGTATAAGACAGAACAATAATTTTACCCATTTCCTCTTTTATTGAATCTAATAATTTCCTTGGCTAAAGTGCAGCTACCTGAAAGGCATCCCATCTTGATCTGAAGATGCCAAAATGCATAGAATCTGCCACTTCTCTTAATCGTTTGTTCCAATGGTTAATCACCCTTCCTGTTAAAACTATGATGTGTAAATTATTGTTATAATGCCTATTTATATGATTTTCCTTTCCCCCTAACTTTTAGTATGGCCCCCCGTTGTTTGAATACATTCTGCTCCATTGTTAACTGGCAATTTTTCAGTGCCTTGAAAAGGCGCTTCCTCATTAGGAAATGCCTTGACGACCTTGAGGTTGACCTCCTCTGAAAGCCAGGGAAGAAAGTTTATCATCTCTTCAAGTGCCCAAATCTGTAATTTCTCAAGGACAATGCAAACCACAGCTGCAGAGTTCAGTACCTCTCATATCCGAACAACAGAATGTGGAACTTCATGTGATGTTTACAGAGCTCACATGAGCAATGGTCACGTGAGAGAAATTCCCCTTCAAGCTCAAAAAATACTTGAGGGGAAGTGGGAAAACCCTTTTCTCTAAAGGCAGCTCGGAGAGAGAGGGAGAAAGGTCATAAGCAGTATGTGATGTTAGGGACCATTGCTTATCACCCTTATCAGCCTGGGAGTACCATGGATGGATCTCCTCCTTAAAACCTGCCTCTAAAAAGAGGGGAAAACTGGGAAGAAAAAGGGGTTAACCTGGATTCTGGCTATGCAAACACCATTGACAAAGGGAGATCATTTTTACATAGAGGACCATGCGTAGATGCTGACATTTGATTTGGTCTTTTACACAGACAGAGAATTTTTAGAGCCTGCTGTGTAGGATTAATGACCAATAATCAATATAGGCACTAGATTCCAATTATAAATCCTTCCCATCTCACTACCTGAAGCAATATCTACACTATGCTCATGCAAGGTTCCTGCTAAACTCTTTAAATACAGGTCCAGGACAAACACATCTGTCACCCCAGTCTCCAGCCAAATGAAGCTGGCATTTGTTCCCCACACATTTCTCCAGGAATGCAGTAACCCCCACACCCCACTGCCCACCCCCTATCTGGTTGCAGCTCTTCTTAGATTAGCCTCAGTGTCAGCTGGCTTTGACTTTTTCAGAACCATTTCTGGCACTATCAGGTGTCTTGTTATTGGGTGATTCTAGTCTGTTCTAGCTTGCCTCATCCAGAACTGTTGTGGTCTGGATTTGGTCAGGAATACATAACAAATCAGCAGCCAAGTCAGGATTAGAATTCAGACATTCCTGACTCTCAGCTTCATTTTCCTGGCCATATATGTCATTTCCATTAGAGATTAACAACTTCATCCATACTGAGGTGGGTTGGATAGAAGTCAAAACCTGAGAAGTGAACAGGTCACTAACTCATTTGAATCCCAGAGCCATGCATTCTATTAGCACAAAGGGTTTGAAACTTCAGATAAATCCTGAGCCTTTGTGAAATTTGTCCAGTCCGGACCCCAGGGCAGCCTTCCAAATTCTGGAAATGGTCATGTGACTGTTATAACACCTACCCGTAACAATATCCCAGAACAAACCCAAAGCCTACTTCCAAATCCACTTCCACTCTTTGGAAATACTAAATGGTCCTCAGGGAACAGCAGAGAAGATAGTTTGTCAGAAATAATGAAAGTTTTATTTCTTTTGTCATTTTAAAAATATTTTGAACTGACTGGTTCTGGGGCCAGTTTTTTTGGACATCTTTATTGAGGGCCTGGATGAGGGGATGGATTGCACCCCCAGCAAGTTTGTAGATGATATTAAACTAGGGGGGTTGATGGGTCCAGAGATACCTAGACAAATTGGAGGATCAGATGCTGATGCGATTCAACAAGGACAAGTGCAGATTCCAGCACTTAGGACAGAGGAATCCCAAGCAGTTACAGTCTGGGGACTGACTGGCTAAGCAGCAGTTCTGCAGAAAAGATCTGGGAATGACAATGGATGAAAGGCAGGATTTGAGCCAAAGGTGTGGCCTTGTAGCCAAGAAGGTTAATGGCATACTGGGCTGCATTTAGTAGGAGCATTGCCAGCAAATCTAGGGAGGCGATTATCCCCCTTTATTTGGCACTGGTGAGGCTGCATCTGGAGTATTGGATCCAATTCTGAGACCTTCATTATAGAAAAAAAATGATGCACTGGAGAGATTCCAGTGGAGGGCAACAAAGATGACTAAGGGGCTGGAGCACATGACCTATGAGGAGAGGTTGTGGGATTTAGGCTTCTTTAGTCTACAGAAGGGAAGAGTGGGTTGGGAGGACCTCATAGCTGCCTTTAACTACCTGAAGGGGGTTCCAAAGAGGATGGAGAGAGTCTGTTTTCAGTGGTGACAGATGACTGACAAGGAGCAAATGACCTCAAGGTACAGAGTGGAATGTCTAGTTTGGATATTAAGAAAACCTATTTCCCTAGGACGGTGGTGAAACGCTAGAGCAGTTTACCTAGGGAGATGGGAGAATCTTCACAAAGTCCTGGCTGGGATGATTTAGTCAGGATTGGTCCTGCTTGCAGCAGGGGGTTGATCTCAATGACCTCCTGAGGTCTCTTCCAATCCTATGATTCTATGAATGCTTGAGAAGTGGCCTGCAGCTTGCATGAGATCAGACTAGATGATTACGATGAACCCTTCAGGCACATAGGCTAGTCTCTGATGCAGGTTCTACTGAGCAAGGAGATCAAGGCCAAAGTGGCTGCCAAGCTTAAAGGTTTAATTTGGGGATCAGAAATAATTGTGGGTTTTTTAAAGAAATTAAGGGCTCAAGAGGATTTCTCACTTGAACTTTTTAAGAGCTTTGTTTCATCCTCTGGCGCACATCCACACACAGGGTAAACTATTTTTATTACCACTACTTCTCTGTTTAACTTTCTCAGTGTTAAGCAAAACACATCTGTATTTTTTCCCTACAATTTACTTGCCTGGGACTTTCCTGGCAGGTTTTTAAAGATAATTTTACACACAGCAAAACTTCCTCTTTCACTCTGTTGCTAGAAAACTTCAGATTTACATTTAACTATATTTGGGGATCAGCAGGGAAGGAACTGTTTTTTTCAAAGTCAATTAACGTACCACAATACAATGTAACAGCATTGTGTACACAGTTTCTATTCTGAGGTGTTTTCCAGTTCCGCAAAAAGCATGTGCTGTAAATTTACAATAAGAAGTAGTGGTTTAAAAATATTACATTGTGAAAAACTGAGGAATTTGCTCAATAAAAGTCCGACCAAAACCCTGTTGAAGTACAAGGAAATCCTTCAGTTGATGTCAATTCATCATGGCTGTTGTCTCAAATACAGAGAAGTGGCCAGGCAGCTTGTGTGTTGGTATCACTTCACCTTTTACCAGCTTCTCATTTGCCTTCTTCCTCCTGGTATTTTGCTTTCTCTGTTTCACCTGTTCTCCCTCATTATTTAGTAAGATTGTAAACTCTTCAGGGCAGCAACAGTCTTTCATGTGTATACCCGCCTACTACAGTAGAGCCCTAATCTCTCTCAATGGGCCTTCTAAGTGCTTCTGCAATAAACAAACAATAAGAGATAATTAAAACCAAACGATGGACTGGAAAGCTTCTTGAGTTTCATACCATTACTCCTGGTTGTGCCCTAGTAACACAACAGCAGATCTGTGTATGAGAATACACAATTTAAATGTACTACTAACAATCCAGTAAGCATTTAGGAATAACCTAGATAAACTTAGGTTTTACAATAACCACAGTTTCCTTTTTTGACAATGATGGTGTAATCTGGGATTGTTTCATTTTAATTGCTTTGGTAAGAGCATGTGAGCAGCATGGAGATGTTTCCAGCCCCTTCTCTTTTATATTCTTCTAAGAACCCTTCCTGGGTTCGTCCATGTCTTTCTAGTATTGAACCCTGCAACAGGGCCTAATCATAGTTTTTTCAGGCCCAGTACAATTGTATTACATCGGCTGTTTCCCACACAGAATGTGCTGCCTGTAATCTGACTGTAATACTTAAAGTGCCCTCTATATTATTTTTCTGGCATGATTAATGTTTGACATCTTTCCCCCATTGGTAATATTTCCTGATGGTTTCTTTGAAATGTTCGCTCTTTATTATCATTGATTTTTAGATGTGCAGTAATACCACCTCTCACCTAACCTTCACGAACAAAGACAGCTCCCATACCATGATGCTAGACAATGCAGTACAGGAAGGTGGAGGGCAGCCCTTGGTGGGGAAGGAACAAGTTAAGAGCTACTTAGAAAAACTAGATGTACACAGATCCATGGGTCCAGATTTAATGCACCCAACGGTACTGAGGGAATTGGCAGATGTCATTGCCAAGCCTTTGGCCACTATCTCTGAAGACTCTTGGAGATCAGGAGAGATTCCTGATGATTGGAAAAAGGCAAATGAAGTGCCCATCTTTAAAAAAGGAAAGAAGGACAATCCAGGGAACTATAGACTGGTCAGCCTTATCTCAGTACCTGGGAGAATAATGGAGGGGATCTTCAAGGAATCCATTTTGGAGCAGTTGGAAGAGGGGAAAGTGATCAAAAGTAGTCAACATGGATTCACCAAGGGCAAGTTGTGCCTGACCACTCTGATTAGCTTCTGTGATGAGGTAGCAGGCTCTGTGGATATGAGGAAGTCAATGAATGTGATATACTTTGACTTCAGCAAAGCTTTTGATACCATCTCCCACAGTATTCTTGCCCATAAGTTAAGGAAGTATGGATAGGATCCTTGGACTATAAGATAGATAGGAAGCTGGCTTGATGGTTGGGCCCAGTGGGTAGTGATCAATGGCTCAGTATCTGGATGGCAGTTTATTTCAAGTGGAATGTCCCAGGGCTCCGTTCTGGGGCCAGTGTTGTTCAACATCTTTATTAATGATCTGGAAGAGGGACTGGATTGCACCCTCAGCAAGTTTCTAGGGGGAAAGGTTGATACATTGGAGGGTAGAGAAAGGATCCATTGGGATGAAGAGGGAGTCTCTGCTCCGGGGATCATGCCGTTCCGTCCTTGCACAGCCCTACCATCGGGGAGGCCGCAAAGATCTTGGGAGGGGGCCAGAGAACCTCCACCAGGGACAAGGTAGGGCCTACCTCCCCGAGTCCTAACCTGTGTGTCTCGCCTCCTCCTGTCACAGATCATGAGGGACATCAACATGTTCCTGCTGTGTAGGACTATCTGTCTGGCAGGTGTGGGTGCAGCCATGATTGGATTCACTGCCCTGGGGTTCACTGCCTATTCCCCAACTGTTTTGAGGCAACTGATGGGACTCACGTCCCCATCCATGCCACGGATCACCATGTGTCCCAGCACATAAGCTGAAATGGATAGTGCTCCATCATGCTTGCAAGCCCTGGTCAACCACCAGAGATAGTTCATCGATGTGTATGTTGGGTGGGAGGGCTGGGCACATGATACCCATGTGTTCCACAACCCCAACCTCTGCCAGAGGGTGGAGGCAGCCACCCATGTCCTCCACCAGGAGATGGCAGTTGGGAACATGGACATGCTAATGTGCATAAAGGGGGATGCTGCCTACCCCCTCATGTGGGCTAATGAGGTCTGGATCCCACCCAGGAACTGTTTGATGCCTTCTTCAACCAGGCACAAAACCAGGTCAAGTATGCCTTCGGGCATCTGAAGGCATGGTACAGGTGTTGGGGAGCAGAATGTTCCTTCAAGTTGTGGGGATGTGCTGCACCCTCCACAACTTTTTGGAGGGAAGAAGGGAGGCCTTCCCCCTGGGGTGGAGGGCAGATGCCAGCTGTACTTATGAACAGCTAGGTGCAGCTCCCATCCACCAGGCCCAACAGGATGGGTTGTGGATCTGTGAGGCCCTGAGAGACAGTTTCTCCCTGGGACACCAAAAACTGCCCCATGGCACCCCCCAGCAGAGGCCTTGGGCCTGCAAACACATGCCGTCCCCACCACAATCCCTCCCTTCTCCCACCCACCCCCCCAAACCTCTCCATAATAATGAGGGACACAGTGTGGTGAAAAAATAACATGCTTACTTAAAACTGTAAAAACTTGTGCAAAATGAACAGCGTGCTAAGAAATTTGTACAATATAAAATGATGGGAAACTATACACATGGGTGAGGGTTTGGGACTGGGAGGCTTGGGACAGGAAGTGGTGGGCATCTGTACTTACAGGGGGGTCATGGGACAGGGGATGGGGAAGCATCAGTCCAAGGAGGGGGTGGGGTTCGCCTCCTGCTGCAGGTTCAGGGTCCCTGTCAGGGCTGGGATGGGGCTGGGAGCATGGTGAAGTACAGAGGTGGTGGTTGGCAGGGTTGGGCTTGGCAAGGGGAGCAGAGGCAGCCTGAGGGCTGGGGGGACAGACAGGGTGGGGGAGGCAGGATGACGGGGCAAAGCAGGGGGGGAAGGGGAGTCAGGTGCACGGGGAGCAGGGGCAGTGGGGGGTCAGGCAGGCACGGGTTGCTGGGCCAACTGGTCCCACCAGGTACCAGTGACAGCGTCTTGGTGGGACACGTGCCGCTCCCAGTTCCTTGCCCACTGTGCCTTGTCAGCCTGCAGCCGCACTCTAGCAGCTCAGTGACCCTCCAGAGGGCTCCCTGGTCTTCGTTGGCCCAGCAATGAGCCCTCTGTCCCCTGGCCCACCCCTACCACAGTGGGGCACTGGATGCCCCAATGCTGGTTGTGCCGGTGGCATGCCTGGCTCTGGCGCCAGCTCCTTGCTGGGGCTGGCTGGATCTGGTGGAGAGGTGGGACTGGCCTGGCCTGGCCCTTGGATGGTGCAGCTGTAAGGGAGACAAGGAGGACAGACAGTGAGTCTTTCCTGCTACATGGCGCCCAAGGTCCTGCCCCCTGACCCACCACGAGCGGCAGCCCCCATCCCCGGACTGGGGGATGAGGGATGTCCCAAGAGCAAAGGCAGCCCTGCTGCAGAGGGAGTCTGCGGTGCTCTGGGGACCACGCTGGATCCTGCACTTTCCCCCACTTCCCTGCCCAAGAGGCCATTGGGATCCCTGAATGGATGGCATGTGGGCCAGATGTAGGCTGGTCCTCCCTGAGTCCCCCCCACACACATGAGGTTTGAGGTGGTGTCCACACGGCAGGTCCTGCCTGCTGCCTGCAAGTGTGCCTGCAAGCCAAGAACAGTGCTCCCCAGTGGTGTGTCTGGGGTTGAGCAGTCACCTGTGCAGCTGGCCTGCTCCCAGCTGTGACGGGGCAGACGCCCTCCCCCCCCAAGCCCTCGGGCCCTTGTGGCCTCCCATGGGGCTGGCAGAGGGGCAGTGCCCATGCCCAGAGGCTGTGTGCTTGGACTGGGTGGGAAAAGCTGCCTTGCACATTTGCACATGTTGGGCCTACAGTTTGGGGTCCTGCCCAAGATGACCCAGCGAGGCTCCCGGCACACCCTGTCTGCACCCAACCCGCGTGCCCCGGGACATGTGACCCATGGGTACTCACCAGAGGGTCCCCCAAAGAGGTCCAGAGAGGCTCTAGCTGGAGGAGGGGCCCAGCTCCAGCACAATGACAAGGGTCTCCTCAAGGGTGATGGAGATGGTGTCGCCATGCAGCTCAACCTGGGTCCTTGGCTGCTGATCCTGTGTGTGTGGCTCTAGCTCTGGGGGGTGGGGAGGTGCTCCCAGGCCATGTCCTGGAGGGTGGCAGGAGGGGACTTGTCCTCTACCCTCAGGACATTGTGCAGCTCCTCGTAGTAGGGGCAGGTTGGCCACCCTGCCCCTAACCTCTTGGCAGCATCCTGGGCCTGACTATAGCCCTACCACAGCTCCTTAATTTTGGCCCGGACCCGTTCCATGGTCTGGGCAGGGTGGCTGCATGCTGCTAGGGCAGTGGGGACCCAGCTGTAGCTCAGGACGTTCCTCCTTCTCTTGGCCAAGCATGGGATGATGGCTTCCTTAGACCACAGGCCCAGCAGGTCCCTTATTTCAGGCTCATTCCAGGAGGGGGCCCATCTCCTTGAACCCTGGGGTGAGTCCTAGGAGCTCTCACCTTGCTCCCTGGAGAGGCCAGGAGAGTTGTGGGGTGGCTGTGTCACCGCCATGTGGCTCACCTCTATGTACAGGAAGCATCTGTTGAGCAGGGAGCAGACAGCATGTGGCTATGCCACTTGCACGCTTTCTACTTCCTGCCACAGGGTTCCCTGGCCTCCCCGTAGCTTTCAGAGCGGCCAGAGGCAAAGGGCATAGAGCTCTGATTGCGGTGGAGAGGATGCCCCCAGCCAGCTGGCTGGTGCCATGGAGGACTTATCTGTCAACAAAAGGCCCCCTTGGAGTGTCCACACTTTGGTTTTGTCGACAGAATCTGTCGAGACAGGTGTCCTGCCTGATGGGGGAGAGGCAGAAGTCTGTGGGAAAAAGTCCTGAGTTCCATTGACAGCATTTTGACAGAGGGCATTTTAGGTGTAGGCGCTCTTGGGGTTTTGTCAACAAAAACTAACCTTTTCTCAAGAAAACCCTATAGTGTAGACATGGCTTTGGAGTACCAGCGAAGGGCGTTGGAGGGCATTCCAAGTGCCCGGCTCATCTTAATTCCAAACTCACTTCTTCCCCACCGTTAGCAGATATGACTCCATAGTGTTGGGTACTGGTAACTATGGAGAATGCAGTTGGAGCCAGTGTGGTGATTCTGTGAAATTTACTGCAGCTTTGAGATCTGGGGCACTGGATGTGACTGGAGTTGAGAAGGTCGTCCGGTTGCTGCTGAGAGTGAGCTGAAGATTGAACCTGAGAGTGACACTGAGAGACCCTGAGTTAAGTATGCATTTCACTGAGGTTTCGATCCTGCAATATATTCAGTGTGGGCCCATGGTTGGGGCCACAAGCCCTGAAGAGCTCAGCTCTGATCAAGCAGGATTGAGAGCTGTTGTAGGAGGGCATAACTCCATGGCATTCAAAACATGACTCAGGGCTCAGGCTGGCCTTAACCCTCTTTGCCAAAGCCTAAAACGCAAAGGAAGTACAGCCTGGCCTGTAGCGACAGCAATAAGTGAGCCTGACTAATGGGACAAGCTTTGTTGCGATACTTCGAATAAATGACACGCAACTATATTGTTTGTCTCCAGATCTAAAAGCCTTTTTTTTTACTATTACAGCGGCTCCGGAGTGAACTGTGTGAGGCTCTGTTCTAGGGTGACCATCTATTCCGCTTTTAATGGGCCACTCCCTTACTGAAGCCCTCCTGTGCGTGTCCCACCTTCTTTTGAATGTAAGATAAATTCTCACGTATTTTTGCCCTGATGCTTCCCCTGCTGGTCAGCCTGAGTCAGTGGTGCCGCCGCAGCCTCCTGTTTGTGGCTGGCAGGCGAACGTGGGGCAGGCAGTAGCTGGCAGCTGGTGTTTCCAGCAGGGTGCTGAGACAGAAAGATAGGAAGCCAGTAGAAGTGGCAGCCTGTGTGTGATGGAGGGAAAAGGGTGTGTGGTGGGGGGGTGTCTCACCCCTCCCCATGGGAACCCTGAAGCGGCGTTTCTCAGGGCAGGTGTGTGGGGAGGGGCCATCAGTCCTTTCAGGCCACTGGACTGAATCCCTAGTTCCAGTGACCCCGGAACTCCCGAGGCTGAAGCCCTGATCCACAGGGCCCCCCACATATCCAGCGCGCGCGCACACACACACACACAGACCCCATCCAGCCCCTTCCTGCTCCCAAGCCATGAGTAGGGCTGAGTCCTGCATGCCCAGTGCTCTCTGAGCGGGAGAAGTTCATGGAGTACCCAGCTACCACCTGCCTGAACCCTGAGCTACCTCCTGGCCACACACAGCCCCTAGCTACCCTATCCCTGCCTCCTGGACTGCCTTCCTGATTGCATATAGCCCCAGGTTAGCCCCTGTAGGAACCGTGAGCTACCTCCTGCATGGACACAGCCCTAGCTATCCCCTCCCTGCACCCTGGGCAACCCCTCTGCTCACACACAGCTGAGCAACCCTCTGCCTCTCTCCTGGGATATTCCCAGCCTGCCCTGCCCCGAGATCTCTCTACCTGCACCCTGAGCTAGCTGCCTACACACACACACACACACAAACACACACAGCCCAGCTACCACGTGCCTCCACCCTGAGCTATCTCCTGCCCACACATAGCCCTGAGATGCCCCCTGCCTGCACCCTGAGCTACTCGCTGCTCACACACAGCCCCTGGCTAATGCCTGTCTGCAGGCTAACCCCTACCTGCACACAGCCCCAGCTATTCCTCTTTCCACATCCTGAGCTGCCTCTTCTTGCATCCTGAGCTCTGCGCCTCCTCACACCACAACCAAGCTAAGCTGGGCGGCCTGTTGGGGTGAATCGAGATGGGCTGGCCCTGCCTTCCCAGTCCTGTCATATGGAGCTACTTGAGCCTGCTGGTCCCTACACCTAAAACAGAAATCACTACACCTGTACCAGACCCCCCGCCAGCCCAGACCCAGCCACCCTCTGCCCTGGCCTCTGCTACATCCTGGAGGTTTTACAGCATTGTTGGTCAAGGATCTCTCAGAGGTCCAGAGAGGCCCAGGCCATTTCCATCTTTTGAAACCTCTTGCCATAATACAAATAATACTAAAAAAGATAATGTGGGAAAACAAAGTAAGACGCCAAAAAGAGTGAGACAGAATTTGAATATTTTGAGTAACAAATATTTTTCTAGCCTCTCAAATGCCAAAAAATTAACAAGTGTTTAAATTTGAGGCCCCCTCGGAGCTTGAGGCCAAGGCCCATTGGCCCTACTGGCCCCTCCCTCTGATAGGCCCTGGTTGCGGGGAGGCAGGGGATACTGCATAGTTCTGACTGATCACCATTGACCTCACCTGAATTCCAGCTGTTTTACCAGGTGTCCCGTATTCACCATAGGAATATGGTCACCCAGTTCTGTACCTATACGAAGTAAGCACCAGCTCCTCTCATAAAGAGATCACTATTAAAATACCAACTGAAACAAAGGCAGGGACATTTTCCATTTTACAGATGGAAAAACTGAGGCACAAACCAAGTAACTTACTCAATGTCAAACGAATCTGGTTGCCTGAGTCCTAACGCAGTCTTGCTTATAAGACCATCCTTCCCCTCTTCCTAAACCTGCCCGCCCCGGCTATGCATACGTACTCCAGATCATTTGTGTTGCAGTCTCTTGGGAGACATCTGTTGTGGTTGTTGTTAGCTCTTCTGATAATGCATGTTACAGTTAGCTAAACGAAGAAATCTGCCACCTAACGCTGCTTTCATACTGCGCCAGTGGACGACGGATGGTAAAAGCCTTATGAGTGGTTTTAACTTTTAACTCTGGCTGTGCCCTTTTCTCACCACACGGTGGGGGTGCAGGATTGCAGATCCCTGCCTTCACGCTCCATTGAGTGGATCACGCTCTGGGGCAGTGCTTGTTCGCTGCCCCTACAACCAGGAGCTACTCTGCATCCTGCAGGGTGGGGCCATACCACTGCTGCCCCAGATGGACGACTCCAGGCTGAAGGAGCTGATCATTGCTTACCCCAGGGGGAGCATTGCAGAGCCCAGCAAAGGTGGATGAGGCCAGCCAGGTAAGCACATGGCGCCAAGGCCAGGCTCGAGACCAGTGGCTCCCAAACTTTTTGGCATCATGCCTCTCTTTTGATTTTTGAGATCCTCACGCCCCCCATCTTTTCTTTACCATCATCAACTCCCTTTTTAACACAAAAATTCAATTTGTAATTTAAAATAAACACAAACTTGATATAAAAGGTTATTTAAAATTAAAAATAAGCACAAATAATTTTTCTTGGCCCCTTGTGGGTGCCCGGTGTAGCCCCAGCTGGCCAGTTGCCTGAGCCCCGTGCCAGCCGCCAGAGCTGCCTGCGCCAGCCGCCCACCTGAGACCTGCGCTGTCAGAGCTGCCTGGTCTGAGTCCCACGTTGCTGGGGTCAGCCACCCACTCACCCACCAGACACCCACCCCAGTTGCAGGCCCGCCACCTGAGCTGCCCGCCCAAGTCCCACGCTGCCTGGGCCAGCTGCCTGCCCGCCAGCCTGAGTCCTGCAATGCCGTGGCCAGCCGCCCGAGCCCCATGAGTCTTGCAAGCTGACCAGCTGCCCCAGCCCTGCAAGTCCTGCGAGCCACCTGCCCGAGCCCCTCCCCTCCCACAAAGCCAGTCACGAGCAACGTCCCATTCTTACCCCATCCCCATCCCGCTTCCCCGAGCTGGGCACCCCAGCCCCCATGTTACCCCATCCTTCTCCTCTCCCTGCAAGCCCCCTTCACTCACCTTTGCATGTGGGTCTCTGCCGGCTGTCTGCTTTTTATAGCAGCAGCACCAGGTCACCCAGGTCACCCGGCTGAGAGCCGGAAGCAAAGGCCGGTTCTTTCTTTGGGTGTGGGGGAATTAATGGGGCGGGGTGGGTTGCCTCGTGACCCCCAGGAATTCCTTCACGCCCCCCCGGGGGCACCCCCCAAGTTTGGGAAACCAGGCACTAGAGCCATCCCCATCATCACCCAACATGGGCGATGGGCCAGCTGCTGAATGCCATCGCTGGCCCCCATGCAGGGGGTGGAGGGGCTGCCCAGGGTGTGAGGGGTCAAGGGGCTCAGTGCTGCACACCTGGCCCTGGCTAGCTATGGAGCACACGGTAATGGGTGCACCTGGAGCCATGTGGCCACCATACTCCCCACCCTGGGATGCGGCTCCCTCTCTCCGTGAGCCCCCATGGGAAGGAGGCACGGGGCAGCGCAAGGCATGAACACCCAGCAGTCCCTCACACCGCACATGGGCATGTCCGCAGTCCCATGGCAGCCCCCCGGCTGGGGCTGTCCAGAGCCAGTGCCCAAAGCACCTGGAGCCTGGTGTCCAGCATGACGGGTGGCTGTGGCAGAGGTGAGAACAGGCACTCTCACCTGTGTGCCAGGTGTGGGCCTCACGCACTGTGTTCCCTGGGCTGTCTGACCCGGCATCCTGGTTCCCCAGCCGGACACGCTGCCAGAGGAGGGAAAGCAACATCCCCAGAAGGGACTCCAGCTCCCAGGGCCACCCCAGGTGCTGGAGGTGGATGAATGAATACCAGAGGCAGCATCTGGCGGAGCTCCGGGCCATGCACTGCCTTGCATGGAGGAAGACCAGCGGCTCCGTCAGGAGCACTCACAGGTGCCGCTGGCCCGGGGCGGGTCCTGGCAAAGCTGGCCAAGCTCTGGTGCAGGCCATGATGGCCCCTCCCACTTGGGCCTGCACCCCCTCACCCGCCAGCTCTCTGCCTTCCTGCCTCACCCCCACTCCCTGCGGGATGCCGAGGCCCTGGCACCCATGGCGGTCTAACCCATGGGGCACAACGCCCCTCACCACCCGAGCCCTGAGCCTCCTGGCCCCCCAGTTGCTGCTGCCTCCCTCTGCTAGTCCCCCTTCCCCCACAGCTGCCTCCACATCCTGTCCCCAGTTCACAAGCTCCCACATTGTACCTGTAAGTAATACACATCGTTTATTTGGCCAAGAACCTTTGTTTTTCTAGAGTCTCTGGGAAGGGGGTGAAGGGGTCTGGGTTGCGGGGGAGGGCCGGAGGGGTGTTGCTGATGCCTCCAGTGGGGCAGGCCTGGGAAAGGTGTCAGTGCTCCCCTGGGGTGAAGCTCTCCCTCAGGGCTTCGTGGATGCACGCAGCCCCCCAACAAGCCTGTTGAATGGCAGCTGCCTGCGGCTGCTCGTAGACCTGGCCCATGCCCTCAAAATGGCGAAATAATAATATCCTGCCTTGAGGACCACAGGGATGCCAAAACATTTCACAATAAGGAGCACGCTTCACAGACAAGGAGTCGCTATTTCTGGATGCCGAGGTATGCCATGTGACAAAGCCTCACTGTCTAATTGTTAAATTCCCAGACTTTCCTGGCTTTTTTTACACAGGGTTCTTATGAATTACAGCTGTGCAACTGCATTGGCTTTCTGCCACTGGTGCAAATTTCATAACGAGAGACTTTAGTAACGCCTAAAATGGTTTAAAATCAGCATTGTGTGACCCACACACCTCCTGGGCGCTGGTCACGCTCCCATGTAGTGGCGTCTAAGACTGCTTACATGTAGGCTGTGTCTACACTACGAGATCAAATCGAATTTAAAGGAGTCAGCTCGGTATTAAAATTTCATTGTAAATACCATCTGCTCGAATTTGTGAGCCCTAATACCGAAAACAAAATGTCAGTGTTACCGGATGGGTACAGCGTCAATTTTGAATTTAAAATTTCAAATAAAGGTGAGTGTGGCAGCGCCATGTCTTTAATTCAAATTTATTAGCCTCCAGAAAGGTCCCGTATGTATCCCACAAAGCTATGAGGTAACTCTTCATGTATGGCTGCATCCTTCTCTGCTGCTCTCCATCCAGGTGCGCAGGAAGAACGGCACAGGAAGCCAATGTCCACTGTGGACGTGCAGCTGACGGAACTGGGCGGGGGCAGGCAGGGCCAATAGCACAGCTGCCCACCACTAAGCCAATGTCCACAGAGGACACATTACCTACAGAACCCAGGAGGGTTTGGGGAAGGGCTGAATTCTGGTAGTGGGCGTTCTGAGTTCTGAGACAGTGCTTTGCATTCTGGGATTCTAACATGAAACACCCGCAAGCAACTGAGGTGACGATACCCACAATGCACTGCTTAGGCTGTCGAACTTGCATAGGGCAATGGGGATGTGGAAACTCAACAAGGAAAAATGGTGGGTTGAATTTCAAGAAAGTTTGTGGACGCTTAAATGCAAATTCATAAGAATGAGTTTAAAAATTGAATTTATTAAAAATCAAATTTATCTCGTAGTGTGGACACAGCCAGAGAGAGGGACAGAATGAGCCTCTGCTACAGCCTTCACTGAGACCCAGCTGTCTTTTAGCTCAAGCTGTAGAGCAGGCATGTCAAACTCAAAGCCTACTGAGGGCCACACAAATGAAAACCGCTAGCTTTCAGGGCTACCAAAGAAAGTGTACTTCTATTGGAAATCATAATGATTTATTAGTATAGATTATGTTTTAGGTATATTTTATAATTTTTGGGGGGCTTGTAAGACTATAATACAATACTTTTAACTGAGAATTTAATACTTAATATGAATTTTCTTATATAATTTTAATAGTTCATAACATTTGGTGTAAAATTATGTATTCATATGTAATTTTTTTAATTTAAATATAAATGTAAGGTACTTTTTAATTATTTTATATGATATGTGACTTCACTGGCATATGCAGGTAGGGACCTGTGGGCTGCCGCCAAGGAGCACGAGGCAGAATACCATGGGGTGGGGGTGGGGGGTGCGGTGAAACCCATGTAGGCCGAGGCAGAGAGGGGCACCTGCCTGGGGCAGCGGCTGGTATGGAGCCATGGGGGCGGGGAGCAGGGGGCAGAGCAAGGGGCAGCCATGAAATGCGAGGCAGAGCAGTATAGGGAAGAGGTACAGGCAGTGTGGGAGGTGCAGTGCAGTTCATGCATGTGATGAAGTCAGTCAGCAACACATGAAAGCTTATGCCCTAATACATGTGTTTGCTTTTAAGGTGCTACCAGACTCCTCCTTGTTTTTGCCGAAACAGAGCAGCACAGTGTCATATGAGGAAATGAACCGATCACGAATAATTGTGAACATTTACCCTCTGTTGAAAGCAAACTCTTCATTCTCAGATTGCATTTGTTCCGTAAAGTGTTTTGAACTGTTAATTTATACTTGTCATTGTTCTTATCTTCCCTCATTTCCCTGTTTCCACTCTGTTTCAGCATCTTTCATTTCCGCATGTTTGACATGACGCCTGTTTCTTTTAAACCCTACTACCCAAGTAGAGCAGCAGCTGGAAATCAATTTCACAAATGGTATTTTCTATTTGAGGGTTATATCCAAATTCTGTGAAGCAGTAACAGCTGGTAGCTATATTCTAGGCAACTGAGGAGCTGAATGAAAGACAGACCTGGGAATAGCATTAGCTGAAAGAAGGGAAGCAGATTTCACTGAATGTACATGTAACTGCTGTCTGTAGAAGGGAGGATTTTTGTTCAGATGGTTCTACAAAAACACATACCCAAGGAACCCTCTGGAATAAGGACACCTCAAGATGCCAGAATAGCTGTGTTCGGATGGGACACAAACATACACAGGAGACCTGTGGGTCACTGATTAAATTTTTTTTGGACAGTTGCTTGTTCTACAGTTATTAAACTCTTACAAGTCAATTTTCAGTTCAGGTCTACAACATTTTTGTGGAATGCCACTCTTATTAAAGGCTGACATCAAACCCCAGGACAATGGCAAACTACCTCACTGATTTAGGATAGTACCTTAATGTAAAAGCAGTTTTGCCACCCTGCACTTTTGGATAGAATTCTGCAAGTGTTATTAGCTTAAAAATGCACTTGGTGGAAATTTAAGCCTGGACTGTATTGAAAGTTAAAATAAAATACCTGTATTTGCAAAGAAGAAAGCCTTCACAGCCAATCTGAGTGGATAAACGTGTTAATTAGAGGGATAAAGGTGCAAACTAAAGGTGTAGGAAATGTGGCAGAAGGAATGCAGTGCTGCTGAAGGCTGGGAGGAATGATTCTCCCAGAGGTCAGCTGCATGAGAATGCAAAAGGTGTGCATGTGTGATACCTTTTCAGGCAAAGCCTAATGGGTAGCAAGTAAGCCCTGAGATTTGGTCTATTGTAAACATGTAGTTGTAAAATCACAATTTAAGCTGACACTTAATGCGGGAGTTGTGAGATCTCACCAATGCTCTGGGTTGTTGTGGGAGACAGGGCAGTCGCCTTAGCTGGGTAAGACATTGATTACACAGGGCTCCCTGGTTTAAAGCATTGTTGGAAAGAAGAGGAGGGGCACTGGTTGGGCCAGCTTGCTGAGTGCTATGGCCCTGCCTATGCCTTGGCCATATAGTTATAAGCCTGGCTTGACTAACCCTCCCCACCTGTTGAAAGATAGAGCTGGATACTAGGGTGTTTGTGAAACCCCACACTAGAGATACCAAGAGCTGAAATCACTGGGTTCTGCCTTAGGGCAATCCCAAGCAGTGGGGTTAGGACAAGCGGGCAGCTGGTAGGTGTGACTGGTGGGGGGCCAGTAGGAGCAGCGGCGGATGACAGCGACTGGCAGTCGGCTGGTGGCAGCAAGGGGAGGCTACAGACAAGGGGACAGCTAGTATTGCCCTGGTGATGTATCTGTGGGCTTTGAGATTGGGACTGCACCGCAAAGGGTACGCCCTGTAACTGTGTGTGTGTGGAAAAGGGCCAAGAGCCCCAGCAAGAGACTGGGTTCTACTGCATATGGGGATGGTATGTGGGTAAAAGGGGTTTTGTCTTTTCTAGCGGAGCCCTCGCTTCCCGAGGGTGTGGGCGGCTCCTTTCCCAGACCCTGTAGCCGTTTCCCGACTTTTCCCAGGTGGCCCTCAGCTTTTGGTACACCAGTGTTGGATTTTCCTTATTTCGACATCGTGCTGCAGTGTGTCCTTCCTGACCACATTTGTAGCAGAAGAAGGATCCTATACTTGGCCGGCCTGCAGAAGTAGCTGTCCTGAGCCCAGTCTTATGGACCGCTGCTGCTAGCTGTTCACCACTCCCTGGTGCCCAGGCTGAACCTACAGCACCCCTCAGTTCGTCCACCTGCACCATCAGGTCTTGCACTCTTTGGGCAAGCTCCTCTCCACCGTTCACCATCAATGTTTTGGAGAGTTGCGAGGGGGCCGTGCTGCCATGTTTGGATGGTTGAGTGCCCCCGCTCTCACTGGTGGCCTGCCTTTCTTCCTCTTCTCAGATCTCTTTAATCAATCGCAAATAGCTGGGTGGGGCCGCCAGTCGTTCCCTTAACCGAAGGTGGAATAGGATTGGGTGCTGGTATTGCGCTCCCCTCACAATTTGGGACACTCGAGTTCGATCCATTTGCTCCGCTGTGATGGCTCCATGCAAGACAACTCTCTGCAGTAGTTTCTCCAACCTCTGAACATAGGTTGATAACTTTTCGCCTCTCTGTTGTCTGGTGCTCAAGAATTTGCAATAAACTTCCTCCGAATCTTCAGGCCTCCCAGAGGCATGATTGAGAGCTTCTAAGCAGTCATTTGCACTCGCCTCCGGATTACCCAGCTTCAACGTCCGAATGACATCCAGCGCGGGACCCCGGAGACTCTCTATCAGTCGCCTTCTCTTCTCAGCTTCAGGTACTGCCCACTCTCGGAGCATTTCAGTGGTATGTTCTAACCAGGGTTCAAACGCTTCTTCCCCGGGTATTGGGACCGCACCACCCGAAAATAAGCGTAACTTACGGTATGAACTAGATTCATGATGAGGTTGCAGGACCTTCTCCAATGCTTGTCCCAAAGCTTTGGCCCATACATCCATAGAAGGGCCAGGGGCCGATGGTTCAGCACTCAGTAGACTTGACACGTCAGCCATAGTCTTTCCTTCCTGTGCCAAAAAGGCTGTCATGTTCTCCTCAAATACAGCATGTGAAGCGGGGCCTGTTGCAAAGGCCTTGGCGATCACACTTTCAAAGTGCCAGTGGGAATCTTTATCTCACTTGGGATCTGCAAAGAGTCCATAGCTACTGGCAATTCACATAGCACCACAAATGCTTTGTCGTCTACTTGAGGTCTACGCCCCCGTATGCGACACCTCGTTAGAGAATCAATGGCTTTTGTTAGAAGGGCCTCAATCGGGCCATCTTCCATACCCTCAGGTATCCCTAAAACTAATAGACAATTTCTAGGGTCAATACCCAACTCCTCACACCACTCTTCTAGCATACGGCCAGCCATGGTATAAACTCTAACTTATCCCGCAACAACGACTGCTTCTCACAATGTTATATATATATGTGTGCTTGCGAGGGGTACTACCCAGCAAAAGAGATCCCGGACGAGCCCCCACTTATGTAACCCTTCTGTTAACGCCAGATGCCTGCCAGAAGGGCCAGGTTCAACTCTTGTGGGGTTTTCCTATCAAGGATACAACCAACCGGCTTGAGCCCCCACCCAGTGACCTGGGACAATTTCACCCCCATGCTGGGTGCCTGTAAGGCGGTTCTCCCCCGCCCCCGGCAAACACAGAGTCTGAGATGGAAATGGCTTGTTTAATGACCGTAACCTACCCCAAGGTTACAGCGACAGATACAGTATATCTCAGCACAGAAGAGACAAAACCCCTTTTACCCAGATACCATCCCCATATGCAGTAGAACCCAGTCTCTTGCTGGGGCTCTTGGCCCTTTTCCACACACACACACAGTTACAGGGCGTACCCTTTGCGGTGCAGTCCCAATATCAAAGCCCACAGATACATCACCAGGGCAATACTAGCTGTCCCCTTGTCTGTAGCCTCCCCTTGCTGCCACCAGCCGTCTGCCAGTCGCTGTCATCCGCCGCTGCTCCTACTGGCCCCCCACCAGTCACACCTACCAGCTGCCCGCTTGTCCTAACCCCACTGCTTGGGATTGCCCTAAGGCAGAACCCAGTGATTTCAGCTCTTGGTATCTCTAGGTATTGTGTCAATTTCGAATTTAAAATTTAAAATAAAGGAGAGTGTGGAAGTGCCATGTCTTTAATTTGAATTTATTAGCTTCCAGAAGTGTCCTGTACGTATCCCACAAAGCTACATGGTGACCCTCCATGTATGGCCGCTCCTTTTCCACGGCTCTCCACCCAGGTGCACAGGAAGAAGGTCACAGGAAGCCCATGAATTTTTGATTGAATTAGAATTTGAGTTGGAATTCAGCAGTGCCCAGCCCTGCACATATAAAGGGCGCCCATTATGAAAAACATTTTTTGCCCATTACATTGCAGCGCATCAGTAGCCATCGCATTGTCAGCCATCAACTGCAATCATGAGCACTCAGGGTAGTGAGCTTCCCAGTACTTTTCAGGCTCACAAGAGAGCCCCAGTGCGGACCCACCTGGAGATTCTGGATCTTCTTGCAATTTGAGGAGACCAATCAATGGTGAAGAGACTTCAGGTGGCCAAGAGAAAAGTGACAATCTATGGTCAGATATCACACAAGATGACTGCCAGAGGTTACTCCTGGAACGCTATGCAGTGCTGGGTGAAGGTGAAAGAACTCTGGCAGGCCAATCAAAAAGTCCGGGAAGCCAACCAGCATTCAGGGCAGCTCCATGGACCTGCTACTATTATGAACAGCTGCACATGCTTATGGGGAGTGACCCCAACACAGACCCTGGTCTTAATTACAATGCTTATGAAGGCCCTGGTCTGGAGTTCATGGAGAGCCCGGAGGAGGAAGAGGTCAGTGAAGAGGAGGAAGGGTGCAACAAGCAGGGAATCAAGGAAGTTGTTCCCGACATCCTGGAGCTCTTCACCATAGACCTGGAACCAGTCCCCTGCACACTGGTCCCAGAGCCCCCTGAACCAAGCAGTTTGGGTGAGTGTTTATTCTGCCTGCTAGAAGTGAGTTGGGGGTGGGACTGGTATTGGGTTGGACATAGATACAGGTTTGCTGTGGTTCTGGGCCCCTCAGAACAGTATGTTAATGTTCCTCGGGATGCAGCACTTCTTTTTGGAGATCTCCTCAAAGGCCTCATCCAGGCACTCATGTATTTTTTTCATGAAGTTCTTGGGCAGTCATTACTTGTTGGGTTTTCCAAGGTAGCACACTTCGCCATGCCAGGCAACCAGATAGCATTCTGGTGTGCGTCATGGTGCTACACAGCATTTTACCAAATTTTCCAGGCTTGTGATCACACAGCATGAGCAGGTGTTCTTTGTCCATACCGGATCATTTTAGGAGGGTGATGTCTTCTTTGGCAACTTGCAGAAGCACAGGAATCTGCATCGGATTTTTTTTACCATGCCTTCTTCCCCTTTACATTTTCCTGCAGCAGCTGGAGGGTGCTCTGTTGCCCACCCCCCCAACGCGGTTTGCAGGCTCTGCAGGGCTTCTCCCCTCCCATGCCCCCTTCCACCCACAATTCTTTTATTTCTCAGGAATCCAATGCACCACGTGGCTTCCGGGCTTTCCAGGGCATCTACCCTCCACCCCACTATTCTCTCCTATCCAGCATTTCTTTTTACTTTTTCAGGAATACAAAGTGCCAGGTGGCTTCCAGGCTCTCCAGGGTGTTCCCCCCACCACCCATGTCCCTTTCCACCCAGCTTGTCTTTTTATTTTTCAGGACTCTCCAGCACGACACAGCTGCCAGGTTCTGCTACGTGAGTCCTCTCCCATGTCCCTTTCCACTCAGCATTTTGTTTTATTTTTTTGGACTCCCTGGCACTATGCGGCTGCTGGGCTTTGCTTGGATGTCTCCCCTCTCATGTCCCTTTCCACCCAGCATTTCTTTTTATTTCCCCTGCCCCAGGACACCTGACAGCATCCCCTGCTTTGAAGCCCTCCCTTTCCCCCCCAAAAGCAGACAATTGCTTATAGCTTACCATGTCCACAAAGAAGTGTGATGGCAAATGATGTGTTGTGAAATGCACACTTAGAATCACATCCTTAATAAGCCTTTAGCGGCCTTCAAAAGAGAAACTTTTCCAGATAGGAGATTCAGACCCCTTCATTCCATTTGAAAGAACATTGTTTGAACTGCATCTTAATTTTGACCTTCACTTTCCAGATGCCATGCCCAGTGGAGGTGAGAGGACCAGAAAGAGAAAGGTGCAAGCCGGATGTCATCCTGCAGCACATGGAGTGGAGTGAAGCAGAACACACCAAGCTGACAAAGGACACTGCTCGTTGGTGTCATAGTACAGCTCAGTGGGGTCAGAGTAAAGCTGACTTTCAGCAGAGAATGCTTAACTTCCAGCAGCAGCAAATGGTAAAGCACAATGAGGCCACGGCAAAGCAGAGAGAGGCCATGGCAAAGCTTGTAACTAACAGAAGTTACGGAGCAAACTGATGTCCTGTGCTCCCTGCTGCAGCTGCAGAGGAACTCCTAACACAGGACTGTAGGAGCCAATACGTGCTGCCCAGAGTCCCATGAAGAGAGGTTACCCACCCCTGTCAGTGCAGTCTCCGAACATGGGGAGAGAGGTCAAGGATAGCCTGTCTGCTCTAGGCCCAAGGGACACTGAAATAGGCAAACATCATTGAGAATGCTTCTTTTTCCCTGCCACTTAAATCTCTCCTCTCCTCAAAATAAAATCATTCCTTTGAGCTCGGTGTGATATTGTGGCATGCGGGAGTGGTAGGGAACACAAATCATTGTTGGGAGAGGACTGAAGGCCCAGCTGCCCACCACAACGCCCAGGTCCACAGCAGAATGGCAGCACAAGGAACCTGGGTGGTTTGGGGGAGTGCAGAAGGCACAGCTGCCACCAATACTCCTAGGTCCACAGTGGACACATGGCTGATGAAACTGGGCAGGTTGGGGGAGGGCTGAAGGCACAGCTGCCTGCCACAAGCATTCTATTTACTGCAACTTAATCACCTCCCACCAAGTAAACACATTCATTCATTAAGACACGGTATGATTTATTGGCAATACCACACAGAAAACGTTGGTAGCACGTGTGTTACAGATCATTCATGAAGCTATGTTTTAAAGCGTCCCTTATTGCTGCTGCCTCAGCCTGGTTACTGGTGGATGGTTGTGTAGGCGGCTGTGAGTAAGCCCTGCCTATGGCCTCAGCTTCAGAATTCCAGATGGATGAGAAAGTCTCCCACCTGGATTCACAAATGCTGTGCAAACCATTGCATGCTGTAATCACAGTGGGGACATTAGTTTCAGAAAGGTCCAAATGGGTCAGTAAGCATCTGAACCTCATTTTTAAATGGCTAAAGGCTCATTCAACCACCATTCTGCACCTTCTGAGTCTGTGATTGAAGATTTCCTTGCTGGGGTCCAGGGCTCCTGTGTAGGACTTCATAAGGCCAGGGAGCAGAGCGTAAGCAGGGTCGCCCAGTATTACAATAGGCATCTCCACATAGCCAGTTATGATATTCTGGTCTGGGAAAAACATCCCATCCAGGAGCTTTCTGTACAGCCCAGAATTTTGGAAGAAGTGCGCGTCGTGAACGCTCCCTGACCATCCAACTTTGATGTCAGTGATATGACATTTGTGATCTACCAACCCCTGCAACACCATTGAGAAGTACCCCTTTCGGTTATAAACTTAGAGGCCAGGTTGGCTGCGGCCATGATGGGGATGTGCGTACCATTTATTGCCCCACCGCAATTAGGAAACCCCTGTGCAGCAAAGCCATCCTCTATTGCCTGTACATCTCCGAGGGTGACGGTCTTCCAGAGGAGATGCCAACAGATTGCATGGACCACCTGCATCAGTACAGACTTCACTGTAGATCTGCCCACCCCAAATTGATTTGCCACTGACTGGTAACTGTTGGGCATTGCAAACTTCCACAGTGCAATTGCCACTCACTTCTGAATGGCCTCATTCTTGTGTTGTGCATTCGAAAGTGCCGCACCCACTGCTGGTCATCCCAGGACTCCAAAACGATGTGGTCCCACCAGTGTGTATTGGTCTCACAAGTCCAAAACCGTTGCTCAGCTGTCACCAATGCATCTAGGGCTGCCAGCATCTGTGAATTCTTGGGCTGCAGTTGTGAGATTTGCTCTTCAAAACCATCATCGTCATCGTCATCATCATCTTTATGATACCGAACCATTGTTGAGCTTTGTAATTGAAGGCAGAACTGCATGAGAGCCGGTGTGGTTGGTGAAACAACGTGTTCTATGAGTTGATGCATTTGGGGATCCATGCTTGCGATAGTGGAGAAAATGCCGCAGGAAACGGTGCAATCTCCAGTTCATTTTTGCGTGGTTACTGGGTGCTCTGAATTCTGGGACAGTGCTTTGCATTCTGGGATTCCTGACATGAAACACCCACAAGCATCCAGGACTAAGGCACTGTGGGATAAGTACCCACAATGCACTGCTCATGCTGTTGAACATGCACAGGCAATGGAGATGCAGAAACAGCACGGGAAAATGGTGGGTTGAATTTCAAGAAGCTTTGTGGACACTTAATTCAAATTCATAAGAACAAGGTTAAAAATCAAATTTATCTCCTAGTGTAGATGCAGCCTAGATCTCTCTTTACTGTGGGCCTGATAGACACAGGCCCGCCTGGGAAGCTCTGCAGCTGTGTTGTGCCCTGGAGGGAACTTTGGAAGGTATTGTGTTTCCGTGAAATATCCTTCTCGAGTTTCCCTTGTGTAGGAGGTGGCCATGGCTACACCCTTCTTCCCCTCTGGCTATACCGCAATGCCAACTGTAACAAGAGCAGGCTAGCAGACCGGGGTGGAAGGCAGCCCAGAACCCAGCCTGCGCTAGAGGAAAGACAGAGAGTTATTTGAGCTCCAGGGTGGGGACAATGGGGTGTGGTGCAGGCAGTCAATTGACAAGAACCAGCTGAGCTAACTGCCCGAGGCACAGAAGTAGCAGAAGGGAACAGAGCTGGGGAGGGGGTGTGTGCGACAGGTGGTGGCAGAGTGTGAGAGAGATAAGAAGTAGCTGGAGCAGATGCTGAGGAGAAGGAGAGTGCTTACAACAGAGCTGGGGAGGGAGGAGTCATGGGCTCCCTGCCAACAGCTCTGATAATGAGAGAAGAGGGAGGGAGACTAGCCCTGACCCAAACAACAGGGGCAGCCGCAGGGGTCCCTCCAGCTCGAGGGGCAGAGGCAAGGGGCCTAAACCAAGGCAAAAGTGGCACTTTGTCACATAGCTTAGTTGCTAATGTATGAACATGCCACTGCAACCCCTACCCTCATTACTGTGTTTTTGCATTTTTCTGCTCTTGCTCATATGCGCCGGAGGCATAGCCCTGGTTTTGTGCTGAAATGCTATTGGACTCTTTCTCACCCAGCTGTGGCTCATTTCGGACAGGTTTCTTGCAGGCATTCAGGAGCTGGATTTAGGAATCGCGAGGATGGGTGCATGCCTGGATTCCTGATGTCGTCGCTATCCAAAACTGGGAAAAGGAAATGTTTTTAATGTTCGGCATAACTCAGACTGTGACGGTTATTGCTTCAGGATGCCATTGAGGCTAAGGATTTGGCAAGAGTCAAACAGAGAGGGAACGTTTTTATGGATAACACAAACATCCAAACTTGCAGGAGTTAATCCAGAACTGTTCTCTGGAAGGGAAATAAACGCTCCGGCTCACAGGCTTTGCTCCATCTCTAGCTCTTTGCAGATTAGGATGAGACCTTCGCAGGGATGAATGCTCTCGCATCTTCCTCAGTAGCAGATGCCAGAGCTGTCCCATCCACAGGATGAGGCGGGTTGGCTGCATTTTTGGGGGCCCTGCAGTGGCCACCCCACTGTCCTACAGACAGGAGGGATGCAAGGCAACGTGGGGTCGAGGGCTGGGTGCAGCAGCAGAAGGAGTGGCCTCCCCTCTCCCGTTCCTCACCAGGCGGGCAGCAGAAGCGTGGCAGCCTGGTCTGCTCTATGCTGCCCTCTCAGCCCCCTGTGCACAGCTTCCCCCTGCCACATAGAAGCGGGACACCAGTGGGCTGGGGGTGGGGGGCCAGAGTGGGGCAGAGTGAAGTGCTGCTCCAGTTCCAGCCACCTGTGTGGGGCGTGGAGGTGGGGGTTGCAACTCCGGCTGCCACAGCGCCAGGCCCCATAATCCCCGAGGCAGTGGTGCTCGGGGAAGAGGGTGGGCAGGGGCAGAGGAGCAGCAGGACTGAGGAAGGGACAGGGCCTGTGGTGCGGCAGGGTGGGAGAGTTGCCTCAGGCCCTGTGCCTGGCGCACTGGGAGAGGTTGCCCCCCCCCCCTCCCCCTCCCCACAGGCAGCCTTGACTGACGTGCCCAGTGTCAGACACTGTTCTGGACTACATGGACCATGGATCTGATGCAGTCCCGCACTTTTTGTGCTCCTAGAAATATTCCTAAACCCTCTGCCTTTAGAGAGCGACGCCGCTCCCATGAGCACAGACCTTATTCCAACGGCACTTCCGGCAGTGGGCGACCAATCCTGCTTCTTGGCTTGGGGTTTGCCATGTGATAAAATAACTAACATGAACTACACCAATCTTGTCCTCCACCCACACTGGGGCAGGGTGGGGCCAGGAGAGGAAAAGACCGGAGTAAAAAGAGCAGAGATGGAGCTGACGATCAAAGTGGGAGCAGCGGAGGGAGTAGGCCACCCTAAATCAATTGGGGCCGGCTGAGCCCACTCAGGGCTTCCGTTATAAGCCCTTCTCCATGCAGGGCAAGGAAACGGTGGTTACGGAGAGTTTGGAGGGCAGGAGAGGAGAGGGAAGGAACACCAGAGACCACAAAAGACGAGAGGAGCCTCAGCAACCTGGGGGGGCTAGACTGCCCCAGTGCGGAGGGGGCCTGAAGCCCCACCAGAGACTGAGGAACTAGTCAGCTGGTGGAGCCAAACAAAGGAGGGCACTTGCTGCTATGGCCACCACTAGCAGAAGGAGGAACCGGGGGAATCGTCTGAGGAAGTGGCCCAGGGAGAGGAGCTGCAGGGGCAAGGGTGAAGGGAGTCAGCCCTCACTGGTACCGGCCACCCAGGGTCCTTGGGCTGGAACCTGGAATGAGTGGGTGGGGACTGGGTTGCCCCCAGATTGCCCCCTGCTCCAAGCAAGGGTAACGGGGTTCATATGGTGGGGGCCAGTGAACTGAAAGGAGAACCTGGGGCCCAGGAATGAGAGTGACCCTGCCACAGTACACATTCAGTTTTTGTTAGGCATTGGAAGGCCTCTAGGAAAGGGATCCCTCACCCTGTCTAAATTATCGTAGGATTGTTCAAACTGATGTGTAGCAAGTTTCCAACAGATGGAAGAGCTCAAGATCCTGAGGGAGAAATGCATGGAGTGGGCAGACAGCCAAAGGTGTAGTAAGAGAGACATGAGCAGCAGGACAGAATCGTCCATGGAGTTCAGAGGAGAAGGGTGGGGGAAAGAAGCTGGATTGAATTTTAGATGCTGTGGGCCGAGGAGTGAATGTACTTATGCAATACCGTGCTTCCTGCTGTGCTGCATGAGGATGAACGTGGCCATTTTGCATGAGGTGTGTGTGTGCGAGTCGTTTTGTAACTTCCCGCCACCGCTATGTGGCCAGGAAGAGGAGCCTGGTGTTGCTAACTTGCAATGGAACAGCTGAAACAATGGAGTCTGTTCCCAGTTGTGCCGACTGGCAGACACAGGGTGTGCCCGGAGCTTGGAGTCTGTACTGGTATAGCTGTGTTGGCATTACTCCATAGTGCAGCCTCAGCCCATACAGGTTTACATGCAGGTTGTGCCCTCACATAATTCAAATTTTGTGTAAGTTGGGGGCTGGCTCTTTTTCCCCAGCGGAAAGCACATTCTGCAGGGGCGGGGAGCAGCAGAAGCACCTGGAGCTCCTTTTGAGAGGTAAGTCCGGGGGGAGCAGTTGGGGAGGGTTAAGCCTGGCAGTGGGTTGGGGCCATGGGGGCGGGGGGGGGCAGGCGGGTTAAGCCTGGGGTGGGGCAGGGGGACGATTTGACCTGGAGTTGCGTGGGGGGTGGGGTTGAACCAGGGCGGGGGGGGTGTTGAACGGAGGCCTCGTGTGGGGGTATGAACTGGGGTGGGGGCATTGAGCTGGAGCTGTGCATTGGGGGGGAGGTTTGCACCGAGGTGAGGGGGAGCCGCATGTGAGGGGTGGTGAGCCGGAGCCAGGCGTGGGGATGGGGAGTGAGTCGGCCTGGTGTATGAGCTGGAGCAAGGTGGGGGTTGAGCTGGCAGTGTGTGTGGGGGTGTTGAGCCAGAGCCAGAGCCGGGGCTGGGGGGTGAGTCAGTGTAGGGTTTGAAGTGGAGCAGGTTGAGCTGGAGGCGTGAGCGCGGTGGTGGAACAGAGCTGTGCTCTGGTGGTGAGCTGGGACGGAGTTTGAACCGGGGCCTGGGGGGTTGAGCCACAGCTGTGTGTGAGGGGTGGTGGGCCACAGCCGGAGCCAGACAGGGGCGTGGGGGGTGAGTCGGAGCCAGGCACAGGTGGTGAGCGGGACTGGGGGGGGAAGGGGGCTTGAACTGGGGCCGGGGGGTTGAGCCGGGGCCGGGCTGAGTGGGATTTTGAGTTGCATTAACGCAAGGTAAGGGCGAGTTATGCACAACTCGGAATTGTGCGTTTCGAGGGTTCGCTGTATAGAGCTCAACAGCCGAGTGGAGGTGGGGTGCCAGTGCAAGGACTTGACAGCTGCACAAATTATGTTTGAGTGGAGCTGCCTCCACTCTCAGCTTGCGGAACCCAATCTAGACAGTACTTGGCCCTGCCATGAGGGCAGGGGGCTGGACCCGATGACCTCTCAAGGTCTCTTCCAGTCCTAAGCATTCTATGATTCTATGAATCTCATCTGCATCTCTGCAGGCCTTCTTGAATGTGTGTTTTAAATTGCAGATAATATACACACACTCACTCTGGAAATCACTCCCACCCACCCACCCCCTAGAGCTCAGTCTAGGGCTGAAGAGGCTTCCCCGTGCCAGCACTGTGTGGGACTCTGGCACATGCACGACTTGACCCCCTCCTAGCCCCTGCTCTGGGCCAGAGGGTCTTGGGCTTTCTGGGGCACTGGCCCAGCCAGTGATAGTGGGGCAGGAGACTGCCAGCCTGGCTGTTGGGGAGGTGAGCCCTCTGAACTGGAGCTGGATCTCGGCAGAGCTCTGGAGGAGCACCAGGCACGGGGGTGGGTGGGTGGGGGGGCAAAGCAGGGGGAGGGCAACAAAAGCCTGTAGAAGGCCAATGGGTGGGCAGCAGAGGCGATATATAACTCATCAGCCACCACAGCTTGCAGTGCCAAGCTCATGCCCTCTGGGAACAGGATGAGGCACAGTGCCCAGCCGGCTAAGAGCTGGTGGACCAGCACCAGGACCAGCTGGCCCCATTTTGCTTCAGCTTTGCCCCTCTGCCAGCCTTGCTCACCCACTGCCCTTGTTGACCACTGGACCTCCTCCACTCATGGCTCTTGGGTGGGGAGCTTGTGAGCAGAGATCCAGCCAGCAGCAGGACCCACCAATGTGGGGGAGGCAGATAATACAAGATATTTTGCCCATTTTAAAGAAAAAGTTGGGACACCTGCAAAAGGGCTTAAACACGGGACTGTTCCTTTAAAGATGGGACCTCTGGTCACCTGAATGCCATCAACACAGCCTTAGGGGGTGGAGCATAACTGTCAAAAAGGCATTTAACCAGGATGCTCCCTACTCATGTCAAAGGAACTATCAGGTCTTCAGCATCCCTACTTGGCCAACAGCATGGCATGAACATCTGTAAGTTGGCATCTGTAACAACATGGTATTAATGCACCCCATGCTGGAGCACTGACTCACAGGGAAGAGTGCAATGTGCTGAATTACTTTTTTCATCTCTCTGACATTTTTTTGGCGCTCTCACGCTTGTGTGGCTTAGCTCAGCTCTACTTTATCTGTGAGGCTGGCTGAGATCACTGCCTGAGGGCGTATGGCGTCAAGCCACTGAATACAGAAATGTGGCCAGCAAGCTGAGTATCTCAGCTGGGATTCATGCTGATCACTCTCCTTTTACAGACAAGGCAATATTTTATGGACAGTAATTTGACTCATTGGTTCAGTGAAGATTTACTTGACTGTAAAATCAGCTTTAAGAACCAAAAGGTGATTTTGATATTTACAGCAACTTCTGGTATTGGTTAAACCTTTCAGTGCTGGTATTTTGCAGACGGCTAGACACATGAACACTTCAAAGGGTGTGTACTTTTGCATGTCTCTACTGGACTTCGTCTAAATAAAAGAATAAATGGACCCACATCAGACATGAGGAATGGTAAAACCAGTAGGAGAGCACTTCAGTCTCCCTTGGCAGATTTGAAATTCCCATACTTCAGCAAAAAACTTCACAACCAGACTTCAGTGTGAAGCTGCAGAGCTGGACTTCATATGCCAACTTGACACTTTCATACTGGTTCTGAATAGAGACTGGGAGTGGCTGGTGCGCTGCAAAAAGTATTTTTCCCTCTTTTGTTATTCACATCTTCTCATCAACAGTTAGGAATGGGCCACACCCATCCCGATTGAATTGACCTCGTTAGCTCTGGTCCTCTGCGTAGCACTAATCATACCCATCTGATACACATGCATCTGACAAAGTGGGCTCCAGCCTATAAAAGCTTATGACCAAATAAATGTGTTAGTCTGTAAGGTGTCCCAGGACTCCTTGTTGTTTTTGCATGTTAAGTCTTCTTTGAGAGAGATGAGCTTTTATTGTCCAACAATGCTTGAGTGAGATTTAGTTACTATGGCTGTGTCTACACGTGCCCCAAACTTCGAAATGGCCATGCAAATGGCCATTTCGAAGTTTGGGGCACGTGTAGACACAGCCTATAGCTCCCTCAGAATTATTCACTTCAGTTATTAGTTGTGCTACAGTACTGCCTAAAGTGCTCTAACTAGGATCCCATGTCCTCCCATTGTGCTCACCACTGTACAATCCTTCAGTGAGAAACACTGTGGGTTCCTATCATCCCCAAAGACCCTATTCATGAGTTCTCTTATGAATACACTTATCTTCAGCCAGCACTGTGACTCTGAATTGAACCTTTTCACCCCATACTGAGGAGCTATACTTTGAATACACTTCAGGAGGGAAAAATTGGTTGGCATATTCATGAAAACACACTTGTGACCAGGAGCCCAGTAGCATGGCATGTCACAATTGCAGTGAGGAATTTAAACCCTTTACATAAGCTCCATTATCTCAATTGCAGATACTGTGTACAGACATAGTCACATGGGAAATGCTTGGTTATTACTTGCCATAACAAAAGAACCTTCTGTCATATAGTAACAGAGAGGAAGCTGTGCTAGTCTATACAGTCAAAACAAAAAGCAGTCAAGTAGCACTTTAAAGACTAGCAAAATAGTTTATTAGGTGAGCTTTCGTGGGACAGACTGAAGAAGTGGGTCTGTCCCACGAAAGCTCACCTAATAAACTATTTTGCTAGTCTTTAAAGAGCTACTTGACTGCTTTTTGTTCCGTCATATAGTGCCCCTCCCAAGGCTGGTTTGTACCATGTCTTTTTTTTTATGTATAAAATGAAAATAAAAGCTAGTTTGAAATATAAAAGGGAGTTTCTGGACTCCATTGTGTTTGCAACAAAGCTGCAGCAACGAACTGCTCTGTGAAAAGCTCTGTCTGTTCTGCTTTCACTCTGAATGAGGTAACAGGTGAGCAGGCAAGGTGAACCCAAGATGGGCCTGGAGTCACACAGAAGGGAGGCAAGCATGAACTGAGCAACGAGGAGGATCCAGGACTTATCTCACCCACAGAGTTTTCAGCAAACTGCATTAATACCGAAGAGAATTGAACTCTAAAGTTTCTGCCCTGAAGCCCGAAAATTGAAAATTTATTTTCTTAAGGGGGCAAGTATCTCAGTGTGGTGTGTGAACGGGGAATTTGTAGCACATTAGTGCCACTCCTATCAACAGCTATTGAGGACTGTGAAAGGTTATCTAGAGACACTATTGACTTTCTGTTCATCATTTAGAGCAAAAGGGGACATGGTCAGAACTCAGATTTGGACCCTTCTGCATGGTGGCACCATGCAATGAAGTGTGGCAAGTGAGGCAGCCTTACACTCGGCTAAACTTTCTGTGCCTTGTTTATACCGACTTAACTTATGTGTGAGGGAGCCGGAAAAAGGGCCGTGGCAGTTAAAGTAGCTGCCATTCTAATTTGCGACTCCTTCTGTTAATGTGAATTTGTGAAAACTTCTGAAAATAGTTGAACTGTTTGTCTATTTAGGTATGGGTTCGCCACCTTGTTTGTTCTAACACCGGGGCAACCTCCATCGTGAAGGGGATTTTGTCTTCCTTGCCCAGGAAAAAAGGTGGGGAAAAACAGAGAGAGTGGGAAATTGTTGCTAGGTAACTAGAATCCAAACACAGAGCTCAGGGATCTCTGTCTCTTGCCTGGACGCTGGGAGGATGCAGTGAGTGAGTGCTGCTCCCCTGAGCAACAGGCTCTCTCATGAGGCTGGTCGCTAGCTTGAAGTGACAGAACGGCTGTGCAAACACCGCAGAGGGCCTCTCTTGACAGATCGGGCATCCACAACACTGGGCAGCCCTATCTGCTGTACTTCCGGGTGCCTGTTTTGTGGAGAGAGCAGCCAGGCCGGCCGGCTGCTCTGTCGGCAGAGCAGAGCACTCTCCTGATTGGCTTTTGTGTGTGCCCACGCTCTGTCAACAGAGATTTTGTCGGGAAAACTCTCCCAACGGTGATTTCTGTCAACAGATAGCTGTAGTGTAACTGTAGCCAAAGGGCTGGTTTAACATTGGCGGGAAGCATTCCTGCAGGCCCGGATTCTTTTACTAGGTAGGGTTAACAGCCACACACGACCACGCAAAGGGGTTAGGCTGGGCACTTAGGATCCTGCCTGACCTCCAGCTGCCATCCAGTCATTCTTGACTATCAACATCACGACAGCATATGGTGAGACACGGTAGAAATACAACACCGCTTCCCTTCTCCTGCTGTGTATATTTCCTGTTGTCAGTTTAGCAGTTTCCAGACCTGGTTAGTGTAGTCTTCCCCATGGCGTTTTTACCTTTCCCACCTTATCGTTAGTGAAGCATAGTTTGGTTATCCTTGTGTTGGACTCCTTGTTTGAAGGCCCTGAATAGACGGGCGAAAGGGGGATCAAGTGGCTCTTTTAGTGACAGTTCTGTTACGCTTCTACTCATTGCATAACTTATAGCAGTTTATTTTGTCTTTGCTATGGAGACGGGAGCAGTTTCCTGTAAGCTGATCACTTGGCTGGGCATGCAGGAGAGTTCAGGTGCTACCCAGCTGATTAGCAAGGCGCCCGCTGCCACCCGCACAGTGGGCAACCTGTATGTCTATTGACGAAGCACATCCACGCATGCCTTGGTGTACATAACAAAATCTATTGAACCCATGGATGGAGAAAAAAAAAATAGAGGGAACAGTGGATCTGAGTAGGTCTAAGTTAGTCTAAGGTCATTATATAGAAACATATAAGATATAAATCATTTATCTCTTTTACTTTTCATTCTCTGTTTCTTTATGAAAATAAATACAACATAAATCACTATGCTCCCTGTGCCAAGAAATGTCAACAAAAAACAAAAAGGGCCCTGTTACTAATTTCACTGAATTTGAAAATAAAACCTTGTTTGCAAAATAAATAAAATGCATATCTGCCCTTAGGCTATGACTCGACTATGGCCTTCTTCTGGGGTGCTGGAGGTATCTCAGAAAAGGTCTGCCCTGTCTGACAACACTTCTGGAAAACCGGACATGGTGTGTTGTCATAAACCTCGTTCTGCGAAGATGAAGGGATAGCCCAAAAGAGGATGCTTTTCCAAAATTTGGTGCTCTGTAGATGGCCAAATTTTGGGAAAGCTTTTCCCAACAGGAAAGTACAAAAAAATATGCAAATTGCTCGCTGCAATTTGCATATCTTTTTCCAGCACTCCTCTATAATCGAGCCATAGCGTCCTGTTCCTGGCCGGATCACCTTATTCTGTTGTGTTAACTCTGATTATATAAATAGGCCCAAAATTTCAATTGTGTTAACATGACTGCCACTTTACAGCACTAAAGCAGTTAATGTGATTCAAGACGATTGATAAAATGAAGCCTTACTTACTTTACACTTCATATACGTTAACAGTTTTTTCCTTTTTCAGTGTCTTTAATAAAAGGGTCTAAAGAGTTTCATTGGTGTTTGTTGCCATGGTGCTAAGCAGGCTAGGGACTGTCCCTGGACCACATTTAACAATGTGTAGCATTGAACAGTAAGAGGAACCCATTTTTCTAAACATTGCTGCTTGTTAGCAGGCAACAAGCACTTACTTGCTTAAGTCATCGCTTGTGTCTGGTAATAGCTTAGAAACTTCAGACCAGCAGTGAGTTAACTTTTTTGATACAGTGCCAATTTAAACTATCGTTACTGTCTAAAAGTCCTCGTGGGCTGCAGCAACATGAAAATAAATTTTTATTAAATGATGTTTTAACATAAAACTAATTTAAACATTAAAACATAGTGAAGGTGAACAAATTAAATAATTTAACATGGAAAAATAATTCATAAAGGTAGCACTAATTTTTGACGTGTGTAATCTCAAGATTGATGGTGCAGTGAAGGAAGATATAATGCTCAGCATATGGCAACTCCAAATCACTTTTAATGGGTATTTTCCTCCTGAAACTGATGAGTGTGACTGGATTCGCAATCCATTTAACAGCACAACACCTGATTTCAGTAGTAAAGATACGGAACAGTATATTGATCTCACTTGTACTGGGGATTTAAAGTTGGAATTTTCCATTGACAGTCTTATCAAATTCTGGGTAAAAGTTCAGCATACGTTCCTAGATATCGCTTAGCAAGCACTCCTGAAAATCCTGCCTCTCGCTGCCACCTATCTTTGTGAAAGTGGCTTTTCCAGGTACATTGCCACAAAAACAAAGTACAGAAATAAACTGGACGCAGAGAATGAGCAGTGGATTCTGTTGTCAGATATCACACCTGATATCAGGCATCTGTGTTCATCCCATCAGGTTCATCCATCGCATTAAATTTATGAAGTATGCTGATTTTATTTATGTTTCATCTGTTGTCCCTGCTCTATTTGGTTTGTTAACGTCTGGTTTCATTAGTATCTGGGTTGTGTTTATCGTGCAATAAGTTATGTATTTTCCGTTAGTAATGTTCCTCATAGTTAGTATGATGATGTAAAAAAGATAAAAGTGTTCTGCAGAGAGCGCCATGACGTCCAAGTGTTCCAAGACCGGAAAAAGTTTGAGAACCGCTGCTCTAGTGCGTGAGTTGGAGGAGTAACTTTGAAACACGGCAGCGCTAGTAGGTTGGTGTCTTTTATGTAGATCAGCCGCTAAAAGGGAAGGAAACACTCTGCAGCATGGTAGGATTTGAAATATTAAGGTGTTCACCTTTTTTTCGCAACATATGACTTCTCTTACCAAAGACAAGTTAAAACAGGAATGAGAGAGAATTAATATTAAGCAAAGCTGATACACCTAGTACACGTGAACATATAATGGATGTCTACATGTTAATCACTGGTGCCCGGATGCAACAATTAGGGCAGGTTATGACAGGTCTGCTGTCCTTCTGGGTCTCAGAATGATACTGGGACAAACTGGGAAGAATTACACTCAAGAATGCCACCTCCCTTTCTGGATCTTGGGGTTCCCATTATGATTTGGGCCCTGAGAACTACTGTGATATAAATAGTAAGGATTTAAGGACCAGGAAGGAAAGTTTAACAGTGTCGAGTGTCGAAGGAACGCTGCTGAACTCTGATTTTTTTTTGGTAGGCCTTTCTCAAGGGGGTTTGAGAACACTGTTCCTGGGCTCAGTAAATTTCCAAGGGATTTAATTTCCATGACAAGACTTATCAAATGTATTTAGGGCAGGGGTGGGCAGTAATTTTTGCAGAAGGGTCACTCCACTAATGTTGGTATTGATTGTGGGATGGCTCTAGGCTCCATGGAAGAGGTGGCACCTGGAGCAGAAGGGCTGGGCCTGGGGGGACTACAGAGAGAGACAAAGAGGGGTGTGTATGTGAGAGAGGACTGCTTTGTCCGTCAGGGAGAGACTTTGTGACACAGATAGTGTAGTGCAGTGTATACATGACAGTGACTGTTTGGGTGGCTCAAACTGGGTATGTATGACAGTGACACAGTGTGTGTGCTGGCTGCTGCTGGGTAAGTTTCTGAGAGAAGCCACCCTCTGTCTCTTAAAGGGAAATCTGCCCTGCTCTGTGGTCTCCTCACGCCCCCACTCTGCACTGCTGAGTGAGTCACTTACTATCCATGCTTCAGAGAGTGGAGCAACTCTGCAGCGTGTCCCCCTCTCCCCACTCCCTGCTCTGCAGAGATAGGGTACGGGGGCAGGGGAACACCCTGACTTCAGCACTAACCTCTCCCCTCCCACTCTTCACAGACAGCAGGAGAATCCCAGGAGCAGCTCAATTGCAGAGGGAACAAGGTGTGGGGGGTGGGGCAGCTGAACACATGCGGCTGGCTGTCAGTCAGCTGGGCAGGCTGGAGAGAAATGCTTGGCAGGCCAGATCTGGCCCCTGGGAATGATTTTATTCACCCCTGATTTAGGACCTGATCCAATGCTCATTGAAGTCGGTGGACAGACTTCTAGTGACTTCAGTGGATCTATCCATTGAATTCAATGGGCTTTGGCTTGACCTTGCATGAAACATCCTGATTCCTGTCCAAATGCATATTTTCATTAAAACATCTGGACAAAGCAGATTTGGGCTTTCATGGCACAGTTGTGGTACATTCCCCTCACACTCACTGTGAGCCTTGCTGAACATTTAAAAAAAAACACACCCCGAAAAGGAAGAATACGGTTATTTGTGAAAGTAAGGCATTGTCAGTATTCCTTAGTGCAAAAAAGCTTTCAGGCACATGCCATGTAAGTTTCCCTGCCTGCCAATTCACCTTGATTCCACCCTGATAATCCAGTTGGAGCTGGGGCAAATTCTTGTAATATACTTGATACTGAATCAAATGTAGCGGGGCTGGGATTTCATTCCAAAGCTGAAATTCCAGCCAGCTTTGCTGTACTTGGACTGTTTGTCAAATCTGGGACCACGTTTGGAATGTATCTGAGCTGATTTGTGGTTTCGAGATAAATTAAGGCAAATTTTTAGTGCTTTGGCCAAGTTCACTGAATTTGAGGCTTCCTTTGAATTTCAAGTGTCCTGATTTTCAATCCTGAGCCGTAATCAGTAGACAACCTGGTCCTGACGATTCTACCTATTAAATCTGCAAGCTGGTCTCTACCAGAAACAAACGACTTAAAAAAATCCAAAAGGCGAATTTAATAAATTAAAGGATGGGGAGCCAGGGGGTTGAGGTTGGCCAAAAGGGGCAAGCAAACAAAGTTTAGAAGGCCAGAGGCCTAACCTACCTCATCCTGGGTGTAGAGGGTGGGGGGGTATTGAAATCTCAGTTCATAAATGTCCTTGGGGGAGTCACCCCTAAGGTAAATCAGAGTTCAAAAGTCTAGCACAGTTCATAAGTCCCTGGGTGAAGCATGCCCCACCATGGGGGTCCATTCTGCATCCTCTTCAGTTTGGTGGTCTACCTGGAAAAGGAAAAAACCCAGTAGCATAGTCCATCATGTAAAAGAAGCTAATTTTTCCTGTGACCTCATCCATTGTTGTCCCTATGCAGCCTCCGTTCTCATCCAAGTGCAAGCAGGGGCTTTTGAAAGTTGGTCCATAAATGTTCATGTGGCACCACTCATAAGGCAAAGCAGAGGCGTGGTTTGTAGTAAAGTTTGCAAGTCCATGCATAAGGGCACGCCCGGTGATGGTGCCTTTTCTGTGTCCTCTTCAGTCCTGAAACAACACAACAGGTAACCATAGCCCATCAGGTGAAAGAAGCCTGACCACATCCCACCTTGTCGTCCCAAACAGGTAAACATAGTCCTCACCTATTGAAGCTGTGAGCTGATCTCTAACAGAAGCACAGCATAACACAACGTACCCAAGATTTCCCAGTCTCTGTTTATAGCAACACTTAATGACTGAGGTCTACTGAAACTAGCAGAATATTTCTTACGGTCATTAAGGCTGATCAGCTCAATGGGTAAATTTCCCTTCTGAGTTCTCTATTTCTTCCCTCTCCCACTGGCCTTCCACTATGTTGGAAGTAATGAACTCAACAGGGTAAACATCTCTGTGGGGTGTGAGCTGTGTACAGCTGTGTCTATTTGCTCTCATAATTAGTGAATAGCAGTGTGCACAAGGTTTGAGCAGTGCCACGCAGCTATGCCTCTTGCAGCCTTCCAGGGAAGTGAAGGGCACTCGGCAAGCCACAGAATCACCCCTCTCCCACCTCCCCACTGTTAGGATATGGGGAGGAGGTGTGCCTTAAAATTCTGCCTTACTCAAAAGTTCTGCTTGTTTGCTGAGAGAGCCCTCAGTATTTGTTCCAAGCAGCAGCAGTGTTTTGCTTTTGGACTAGCTTATACCTTGTGCTGATGTTCCCTCTCCTCCCCAAAGAATCCCTCATTTGCAAATTGCTCAAATAGTGTATCTCATGTCTTGACTGACGTCAGGGAGAACAAATGGAAAAAAGGATGGATAGAATTCTGTATAGTATTGGAAAACGCCTTGAAGGCAATGCAGGCACATTGCATGACTTGTCTGAAATGTACAGCATGAATTTTATAGCAAAGCCATCAACCAGTTCCCATTACATTCAGTTAATAATTATTTCCAGAAGATTAAGAACAGTAGAAGAGATTGGATGGATATTTATGTTTAACAAGGTGACCTTGTAAAGTTCATGTAGGCCATATCACAACAGGCTTTATAGATAAGATCGCAACCCACAGAACAACCAGTGCTCTGTAATCAATGTCAATTATCAAGTTTTAAAACAAGGCAAAACAAAACCCACATTAACCAAGTCACCAATGAGGTTGCATCCCTAGAATAACTATGTATTGGACCTACCTGGTGTGGCACCCTCACAGCCTGACTGGTACTGAATAAGGGGGTTTGCTGGACCAGGGGAGGTCAATTCTGACCTCCCTGCCACTGGCCCCCCAGCCTGGCTCCACTCCCAGCACCAGCCATTGCAATTCAAGTACTCTCATCTTTTGCAATAAAATAGCAGGTCAGGTTTGAGCCACACAGGCGGATCATTGTACGGCAGCTTGCTTAGCGGTTGTGCATGTGGTGTATGGTGCAGGTAGAGGACCCTCACTTGTGATGCAGGCAGGGGATGTTTCTGGACTATGGCTGGTTCTACAAATCAGAAAGAAGGTCACTGACTGCTTTCGAAGTCATCAGTGGCAGGGTGCCTGTTATCAAAGTCCATATTCATAAGTATAAATTAGCCTGAAGCCTTTGCAACAACCAAAGCGTAGCATCATGTACTGCATAGAGTGGGTGTAGAACCAAGACACTTGGGTTGGTCTTTCAGCACCTTAGAGGGACCAACGGTCTCAGAAGGCTGCATCTCAGGAGTTGGTGAGAGACACAGCACCACAGTGAGGAAATCTCCTTTGCCCAATAAAACAGGCAGTGTTTTTATAGAGCTATTTTATTGGATTTAGACGAACTGTCGAACAATAAAAGCACTTCCTTTGCCTATGGAATAGATCACTCTGGGCATGTTCCAACAATTACACAAAGGGCAGGAACATGATGCCTTAACTTGTTAAAGAGAGCAGAGTGTCAGGAGAGTTTGAAACTGAGTGAAGGTTCATGTAAGCCTATGCCAGAGGCACTGGGTAGTCTATTAAGATTCATACAAAAGGAAAAATTACTCTTCTATCAAGCATTGCCTAAAATGTAAAGAACAGAGAGATGACTGACAATGAAGATGAGAGCTTGTTTTTGAAGATCAAAACACAGCAGTGCCAAATCCACTTTTCACTGGCTTTGAGCTCTATGGTGGAGAATGTGACCTAGATGTTCTTTGCTGATGACATTGAAACCTGTAGCAACAGTAAATAACTAATGAGCAGGACAGCAGATTGCTTTGGGACATCCATGGATTTGCACTGGTAGCTTTGTGCATGGACCTATACCCTGGGAAAGTATATAATGATCCAGCTGTGCCCGTTCCAAGGAATTAACTGCCTTGAGAGACCAAAGAGAGAAAAATGTGAAACTGGCAGTAAATACACTGGGGCTTGCTGAGCTATTTTGCTAAGAGGAGTGGAGAAGGGGAAAAGAACCAATATTGAGAGCAAAATCTGTCGCTCTTTCATCAGGCCACAGCCTTGTCAAGTGGTGTTAGTCCCATGACAACGCTTCCTTGTTCATTTTGGAGGAGTTTGGTTTAGTGACTGACAGAGCACACAAGGCATGCTTGCAAGCAACTTTCGGGCTGCATTTAACTTTATGCCCAATATGAATGCCCAAGAGTCAGTGCGTAGTGTGCCAAACTGTGGTCCCCAAGACCACAAGCCCTTATTCCACAGACAGCTTGTTCCCTAGGAAACACAAACCCTCTACAGAATCGGGGCATTAGTGCTGGATTCAAGTGGGCGCCTCTTAAATCATGCACGGTTCAGGGGTTATTCTGGGTTAACTGAGGATGGAATTCTCTCTTACATTCTGGTCTCTGTCTGGGTCTGAATTTTATGTCAATTCATTTGCAAGATTGAGCATCTAATTGTACCATTTTGAAAGGTTGAGTGTTTGCAGTTCACCACCTGCTTAATTACTGGGACTTCCCTTTTCGTTTCAGAAATCTGTTCCATCTGCCATCCTGCACAGAGACAATCTGATTCTTCAGATGCTACTAAAATTACATGCCAGATGCCTTTCAACACTATAAAGCTGGACAAGGAACCTTGTTGGTCGGGGCCACTGACCCAGAGACAAATCAGTTGGGGGCCACACCAGTGAGAAGAACCCTGCCCCCTCCAACCCTCACTAATGTGACCCCTGACTGAAAAACAACATACTCTCCTCACACACCAGCCCCAGAGCAAGCGGGGACAGACAAGTACATTCTGTGGGCCCACCCAGGCTCTAGGGCTGGTGTGCGAGGGGAATGAGGGGTGCAGTGTGGGAGGGGGCTGCCAGGCAGTGAGTTTTGGGTGGGGGGTGTGGGCAAGAGGGAGGGGGCAGCAGCAGGCTGCAGCTAGGAGGAGCTGCCTGGGAGGAGGTGCAGGACTGGCCTCGGGGTGTAGGATCTGGGAAGGAGGGGTCAGGGTGAAGGTGACAGTCTGGGAGGGAGGGTGCAGGAGCAGGGTTGGGTTGGGGAGTTGGGGTGGGAGGGAGGGGAAGGAAGGGGGTGGGAGTGGGGGGTCTGGATAGCAGGGGGTACAGGAGAGGTCAAGGGGCTCTGGGTCTGGGCAATGGGGATGTAGTTTACCTGGGCAGCACCCCCGGGATGCACATAGCTCTGTGCCCACTCCCTAAGCCCACAGGAACATCCCGCAGCTTCTCTGATTGGCAGCAGGATGACGCATTCAGGCAGCACCTCACCTGCGCCCCTGCCTCTGGCCCTGGCTTGCCTGATCTGGCACGCGAGGCTTGCGGCTCTGCATCCTCCACCCCGCCGCAGGCCAGATGCTGCGGAGGGGAGCCCAGTGTCTCAGTGTCTGGATCCAGGCAAGCCAGGCGAGGGGTTCCCCGTCCCTGCGTAAAGGGAAGCAGTGAATGCCTACCCGTGCAAACTGCCTACAAACCAGTACTGTGTAAAAGATTAAGATGTGTGCTGGAGAGTCTGAAGCTGAGCAAAAGGAGATTTTAATGTGCTGTGCTGGAGTAAGAGTTTGCATCAGTTCTGAACACAAAGTGAACTGAAGTTTCTGACTTACAGAAACCTCCTTAAAACACTGTTTGCTGGAGAAACAGACGTCACGCTGAGGTTCTACCCAGGACTTACAGGCCAAGTTTTCCTCTGGGCCATATTAATCAAATGACTAAAACTGAACTAATGATCACAAGTGCACTTGTGGGTCAAAGGCTGCTTAGCCAACTCCAGATTATGCAACTGCTTCCTCTTCTCGAACATACCAGCAAATACTGGCAGCCCACAGTAGACTCAGAATGAGAGGCCTGTTCTGTTCCACCCTCCCATTTCCCATATGCAGGAGGCCCACAAAAAGAGGAATAGATCAGTACAAAACTGGAGTGGAGTCAATGAAGTATTTATAGAACGGAGTGATAGCAAAAGCAGGCCAAAAAGCAGCTATTTTCAGTGGCCCGACAGTGCAGGCAAATACAGGGTAAGTGATGCTGGTGCGCTGTTGTGATATTAAGACATTTTTCCAGGGCAAAATCATTGTCTGCAAAAAATAAAATCAGGGTTGTAGATGGGGAAAGAAATCCTGACTGTATATACATGCAATGACATTACATAAATCTGTTTTCCCCGGCGTATAGCAGAAATTGTTTCTTGTTACCTCATCTCTCACACAGAGGGGGACCCAAACAATTCTAGTTTTGCAGATGTGGACACCTATGAGATTTCCAAATCTGTTGCCTTCTGAGATGGCCACATAGTCCTGTGGCAGCTCACCACCTCTCACCCAACAGCAGGTATTGTTTAGAAGCTCTGCAAGATAATACCATGTGATTTTTAAAATATTTTTTTAAAAATTAGCTATAGGACAGCTCAGTTTTCATCATCTACCTGAATGACATATTTTCTGAGAAGTTTCATTTCTGTTACATGATTTGCATAGAGGGATTTCTTAAGAGTAAAACTCCCAGGTTTGGAAAAAACACAAAAAAGTCTTGACCATTTTGCTTCTTGTCAAAGATTTAGGGAAGCTTTCATACTAGATTTATACACAAGAATCTCTTAATTCTCACCACTTTGGAGAAAGGCAACTTGAAAGATTAATACTGGGAAAAAAACCATTCACTTAGACATAAGTATTTAGTGAGTCAGACTTCTAGAGAGACCATTTGATTATTTAATTTTTTTAAATACAATGTAACACTGGCTTCATAGTTATTAAAACAATGGACTGGGGATGTTTCAAAATGGAGTTTGCAGTGGTCTTTGACCTGGCTCCAAGCATTCCAGAATTCTCTTCTCATGAGCTATCTTCATTTTGCATTTTTCCTGTTCCCTTATCAGGTTTTTAAAAGTTATGAGCCTTGCCTTGGTCTCAGCAGTCACTCTGTATTCCATGGATATCTTTGATCTGAAACAAATTCCTCCAGCTAGCAAATGTAAAGCACTGAACTGATCTTTAGCTGAATTGCAACTTTCACTTGGCAATCTGCTGATTTGAACTGGGTAGAGAACTTTTAGTTCAGCAAAGACCCAGTTCTGCTTACTTCATGCAAGCAAGTTGTTGACTTGAGGGTGACCACCTAAGGGCCAGATCTGGAAACCCCTAAACGTGTAAGCAAACTTTACTTTTACAATTAGCTTTTAGTAACTTCATTGTTAGTTTCCATAGTGGTTGCAGGATCTTTCTGTGAATAAGCCAAACAAAACGTGACACCTCCCCACCCCAAATATTTATAATCTGGTGGGAAAGTAGTAACATTCCTCCACACACCCTGAACACTGTGTGAAGGGGACATTCCTTAGCCATGATGTACCTGACTTCCTGTGGCCAAAAGAAGTCAGTCAGATTACAACAGGGGTCAGCAACCTTTTGCAGGCGGAGTGCCGAAATTTGACCTTTTGACTTTTATGTATGGTCTGAACACCAGTGATATTTGCAAAGTCACTAATAGTACTGCTTACAACAGCTTCATTGATAAATAATATGCAGTGCTTTACAGTTTAGGTGGTGGTTGGTAGGACTAGCTGGTCTTTTGTTCATCCACAGGTGGCATGCCTTTGAGTAAGCTCCCGGCTGCATCGGGCAGGATGGATGGGACTGAGTTCCTGCCTCATGTGCCAATGAAAATTGGTTTGTGTGCCACAGGTTGCTGATCCCATGGATGACAATATAGGGAGGAGATGTAGGAGTGGCAGGCCCAGAAATGTAAAGCATCTACACGATGACCTAGCAACCTCCTCATTACTGAATGAGTAAAATGGAAATATTGACTGTAAGCAAAAAGAGTGATAATCTCTCTCTGGAGTTATGTAGAAATAAACACAAACCCAAGATTTTAAGAACTATTGAACTATAGAGAAACTCAGGGTAGAGCCTAGATTCATATCTGAACTTTGTGGTGCATGCTCAGTTGGGTTACATAAAACAATCCAGCCTGAAAACAAGCTTCCCTCCTCATAATCTTAAATCAGTCACTTTCACTGAGATTTATCTTTCCTGTATTTTTATGGCAATAAGTGCTGCATAATCATAGACTCATAGAATTCTAAGGCTGGAAGGGACCTCAGGAATCTTGTCAAGTCAGAGAAAAAAAATTCTATGCCCCATTGTCGGTGGATGTAGTGTCTGTCCCCAGCAATACCTTCCAGTGTTGAGGGCCTATTGCTGGTGGTGGGGGGACCCAGGACCTCTCTGCTCTACCAGGTTCAAACCCAGGGCCCCGTGACTGGCTGCGCAGATATACATTTTGACATCAGGGTCATGTTCTTCTGTGTTCTTAGTCACCTCCAAAGTTGCAATAAGAGTTGGCTTACAACCTCATAGCAGGTGTTCTCACTGACGGTGATCTGGAGGTCCTTCTCCTCCACTTGTGGTCCTTTGGTCCTGGTCTCCATGGGGGTCTTTGCAGCTATGCAGAAGAGAATGAGCACCTGAAGCCTTGCTAGCGGAGCTGTCAGCATTGCACTGCTTTCTTGCTCTGTCCACCCTGACTGAGCTGGGCTGCCCCCTTTTGAGCCCTGCCTCAGTTGTGAGCATGACCAGCAGATGTGGCTGCGGGGGGGGCCTTCTAGGGCCAGACAGGCTTGTTAATTGTTGGTTCTCCAGGGTGGGACTTACAAATAGCCTAAGGCTCAAAGATGGCTCAAGCTAAGGCTCAAATCAGCATTCTTGTATACTTTGCTGGGTGATGGACATTGTAGGACTACAGAGAAAGTTGCCACCTCATGATTCAAGTACCGATGTCCACGGTCTGTGATGAAGTATGAAGGAGTTTCCAAGGAGATAATGACAAAGTGCCTCTGTGACCCATTTAAGAACCTCTTTCTTAATCATTGAGCACTTCATCTCCTGAGGGAACAGCTTTCTATTCATGCAAAGCACTGGCTGTCCCTCATCTTGGAAGACCACTTCTGGGGCATTCTTTACAAAATGAATTGTTTCATGAAGTTGGGTGGAAAAGAACTGGTCCTGGGATTAGCCAGATCTTTAAGGCCATGACATAGGCTTCTGTCCACTATACCTTCCTGGAGCTTGTGCTTTGCATACGGTCAGTGAGCAGGACAGCTGCTGTGGCAAATTTGGGCACAAACCACCTGTTAATAGTCAACCAAGCCTAGGAAGTGTCATACCTGCTTTTTGGTTGATGGTACTGGACAAGATGCCTGTTCTTAGACCTGTTCTCTGGGGATGCAGCTGAATTTGCCCCGTGGTATATTTGAGTCACATCTCTGTCCAAGGCAGCATTTGGCAGAGTTTGCTGCGAGTCCTGCCTTCTCAAATGCCTGAACAACTGCAGTAACAGGCTGCAGGTGGCCTTACCAATTGCAGCTGTAGGTGACCATCCTCAGTATAGGCAGTTGCATACTAACTGTGGGCTGCAGTATCTGACCCATCACTGCTGGCACGTGGCTGCCACTCCATGGAGACTGAGCGGCACAGGCAGAAGGGGACAGAGAAGGCAGTCTTCACCCAGGACCCTGCCATAAGGGTGTCTGTCAGTATCCTTTGGTTGAGCCCAGAGTAGAAATTTACTCAGCATTCCCCAGTCTCTCCAGTAACCCCTTTACTTGGGGTTTGGGTGCACTTCCTACTGTGGCATCATGTTGCTTCTGAAAGTCTAGCCAGAGCCCCATCGAGCTGTCTGTGTTTGAGCCAGCACAGTAGAAATCCTCCATTCGCCAGACTTTAGTGGCTCCCAGGGGTAACACCGTCTGTGGTTCTTCACAGAAGATTTCTCACATCTTCTGTGGGAGGGAATGGTGTTTCATGCACTCTCTTCCCTGGCACCACCATGACATGGCGATAGGTCAAAAGTGCTCCCCTACCTCACCCTCACGTGGGCAGAGAACAGCACCAGGGAATGCCTGGGTTTGTTGCTGCATTGTTCCTCACTGCATCAGGGGGTGTTCTACTTTCACAGGCATGGAGGCTGGTTCCTGAGACATCCTGGCTTAATGCCCCAGCTCTGGCTCTGGTGACTATGGTGTTATTATTGGGCTCCATTGAGCTTTCCAGGCCTCCAGGAAGCTGATGTGATATATTTGCATCTTATTTTGCTTCACAGGTTGACAGATAGTCAGCTGGCCACAGCTCCTTACCACTGCCAACAGTCGTTGCCACCGGGCCACTAGTTTAGATTCAGATGTAATTAGAAACAATAACCCCTATCATCAGGTTCAGATGTGCTCATCAACCCGCCCCTGCCCCTTAGTGGGAGCTGCGTTCCTGGACTTGCTGGGATTTCAGCAGGTTCTCTTTTGAGACACTTAATTTTCTCGTCCATTCCTGTAGCACTCACGTTCCTTGTCAGTCTTAGAGAATACAGCACTGAGCTCATAACTCTGGGTTCCTGTTCCTCCCCGTCCTCTCAGAGGAGAGTCACCACACCACCTGCCCGCCACCTTGGGCTGTCTCCCCAGTGACAGCTGAATGGGTGAGAATCTTGTGGGAGCTTGGGGGTTTATTTACAGCAAACAGCAGCGATGGCCACTATTGGTGGCAGTGCTGAGCCTGAGCCCATGAATTTTCTGAATATTGTCTTCCAGCCCCCACCCATTGAATCACTTTGCTTGTTGGTCTGAGGATTGTAAATGGAGGTCCTGAGGGCTTTGATCTTCAGTAGGTCAGACAAGTCTCCCCACAGTGTAGTGTGACCATCGGTCCCGTAGTGGGTGGGATGGTCCCGTATTTGGGACACCAAAAAGGCATCCCAACTTATTTTTTAAAAGGGACAAATTCTCCCATATTTAGGCTCTCGGGGGCTCCTGGCTGCTGTTTCCCCGAGGGTGGAGCTCCCATGGACGCTGCTTCCCCCAGGTCTCTGGGGCCAGGAGTGCCTGCAGCTGCCACTTCCCCAGAGCTGCCCCTCCCCACCATACTCCCTGTCCTGTGTTTGTGACAGGGAGATAAGTACGGTTGCCCTATCTCAGTGCGAATGAAAAGTTGGAACCCTGATCTGTCAGTATTTCAGTAGGGGGCGGTGATGTTTGTGTAATATGCACTAGCCAGTTTCTTACAATAGAGTGGTTGAAATTCAATCAACCAGAAGGGGAGGACACATGAAAATTTCTGCCTCCTGTGTGATCAGCTGACTCTTACATGGTCCTAAAAGCCCCTTCAGCTTTAATGCAAGCATGCTGTGCTAGCCTGCCATCCTCAACTCCACTAGTTATTGCTGTGGCCGGTGGGTGTTTTAAATAAGAATAAAATGCCAAACATCATCATAAAATTCAGCTTACTTTACACAAGACTCTTTGGCTAAAAATCAAAATAATTAAATTTGTTCACTGTTGGGTTCTTGTCACATGGGAGCAACAGAGGTTTGGTTGTTTGTTATGATATTTATTTCCTCCATGCTGTCAATTTAACAACACTAAGTGACTCTGCATATTTCATTCATAAATCTAGTCAGGGAGGTAGTGTTGCTGACTCACGCTTATGAGAGATTTTTCTAGTTCCTCCCACCCAGGCTTCAACTCCACCTCCTTAAACTAAGAGCCTGTTGCCTGCTATATTTAACAGCAGTTTTAGAGCTGGGAGCGATATACAGTCAAGACGTGCATATTCTGCTTCAGTGGAAATGCAGGCACTGACATAAAGACTTTTTCCTTCTCACTTGTTCCACTTCCTGAGGTAAGCGGACTGCAGATGAATTGAACAAGCTTTGTTAGTCAGGTGTAAGTAGCATGTTGTTTCCCAGGCTGGTATAGGGAAATGCTTTTGAAAAGAAGGTGCCAGCTTAATGTACCACATAAACAGATTGTTGTGTCTATGGAAAGCTTTGTGGTGGAGTCAGAAGAATAAGACTGACAAGGAGTGTGAGATGATAAATTTGCCAGACCAACTTCAGCTGGGGAGAAGGGCAGGCTTTTGAACTGAACACAGTGCAGAAATGGAAGCAGAAAGATTCGATTAAAACTTTAGAATGATGTAGTAAAGTTTAAAATGCTCTCGGCTGCTGGAGCTCCAGTATTTAAAAAAAGAATGGATGAAATCAAAGGATGTTATGAAGAGCTGCCTGTGAAGTTAACTGAGAGCAAAAGAAATCAACAATTGATGGACACTGCATGTATGTGTCTGACCAGCTTTTGTGCCTCCTTTTATACCACAATCTCCCAGAAACACCTGCAGGCCACTGCATTATTTATATACAGGCGGCAGTGCACTGCTTACAAGCCTGGCACTGGCCAACTTCTATGGTTCTTACTTGGGTAAAACTGCAGTTGATGACTGGGAGCTTTGTTTGCATCAGGGCAGCAGAACTTGCCTCTCACTACAAAAGTTACTCCAGCTCCAATGCATTGCTAGCAGATCACTGCTTTCTCTCGCCCTTCTCTGGAGTCTTAAGTCACTTTAGTTGTGCAGCCTGGAAGTACTAGGGGTCACAGGAGTGATAACTTTAAGTCCAATGGGAGCAGGCATGTAAGGAGAGCAGAGTTCAGCCCTACATGGGCGAGTTAGACTGGGCTTCTAGCCAGAGCAGTTATGTAACAATATCTAAGCAGCAAAGCACACTGGCTGCAATGAGGAGATACATTCTGGAGCCCAGTAATAATAGAACAGAATGCACTTCCAGCTGGGGGTCGGGAGAACATTTAAGGTGGAACCCTAAATTACAAGCCAATGCTCTGAACAGAATCCTCGACCTGGCTGAGTGTGAATACTGGGCGTTCTGCGTTACATAAAGGCAAGTGAAAAGGGAAACAAGCTAGAGTCATTTGTTTGATTTGTTTCTTCCCCTTTACGCTTCCCTAACAAGTTCAGTATAAACCCTGGGAAAACTCCCAGGTACCTCATGCTCTTGAGTAAGAACGGTGATGATCAATAGGATTTAACCTGCTATCTGGATTTCACTCGTGGGAATGTGTCCTCCTATTTTGAACCCTTTAGAGTGGTCCAAAGATTTTGCCTTTGGCTCTAATGGCTCGACAGACATATTCTCCCTGCCTTCAGCTGTTTCTATGCTATATTTAAATATATTTTACTAAATCCTGCTTCCATCTATGCAAATGAATATACTACATTTGCAAGAGTGTAAACTCTTGCAGAACTTGACCTATGGATGTCAGTTTGTTTCTGATAAAACAGGTCATTACTGTAAACCTGACAAAAGACAGGTCGGAAGCAGGGAGGGAATACTTTATTACTCAGTAGAGCTGTGCTATGAAAACTCTGAATAATCCAGATGGAAAATAAGTTTGCTCTACCCAAAAAGGAAATGGTATCTAGAGGTATCTATTGGTCACTTAATTCGGGCTACGTCTACACTACAATGATCCTTTGAAAGAAGTTCTTCCTGAAGAGATCTTCCAAAAACACTTCTTTTGAAAGATCATGTCCATGCACAAAAAAGCGGATCCAAAAATTGATCTTCTCCTTCGATAGAGAGCATCCACACAGCTCCCACTCTTTTGAAAGAATGGGCCAAGGATCAGAAAATCCAGTGCCATGAGGACTGCTCTTTCGAAAGAAGGGCCTGGGGATCGTCTACATGCGCTTTTTTTCAAAAGAATCTTTTGAAAGAAGGTGCTTTTCCTGATCCGGGAGTTGAAGAGGGCTTCCCAAAGAAGAACCACCTTCTTTTGATTTCAGATTGAAAGAGCGCATTTGGGTGTGGCTGTGCTGCGTGTTCTTTCAAAAAAGGGGCCAGATTTTCTGAAAGACCTCGCTAGTGTAGACGTAGCCTAAGTGCACAGCAATGAAATTGGTATAAAAGGGTTACACTTGGTTTTTCTTTGATCTGTTGTAGTGCTAGTTTTATTTAATCGGGGTTTGGATCTAAGATATCCCCACTGTGCCGCCCATGGTACTATCCTTGCCAGTAACTCTGGGTATAATTCCCATGAATGTTTCCTTCCTTTTACATATCAAAAACCATACACGGGGGAAGAGACTTCCCAGCCTTTGGGCCTCTAGGCAGGGATGATAGCAGAGCAGAACAGTGAGACACCAATGCAACCTGCCCCTGAGGTAGGCAGAACTACACAGCTGGTTCTGGGTCACCTGGTCCCACCTATGTGCCCTAAAAGAGCCATTTTAGCAGTTGGCTCATCAGCTGCTTGATATTATTCTATGCTATGCTGCCAGTGTCTGGCTCACAGTCCATTTCTCATCCACAGACAGCACGCGGCCATTTATCCGCAGCGTATCTACAGACTGTTAGGGGAGAAATACTCACTGCCGTCTTCTATGGACATTCTAGCTTCTCTCTTTCCCCGCTTCGTCTGAAGCAGAGTTTCTGAAACTTTCTGAGACCATAGAACACCAAACAAATTTTTATGTGGAACATAAAAAAAAAAAAAACCCTCAGACAAAACAAACCAACAAAAACAAAGTGAAGTCATTTCTTCAGGTATCCTACAGCAATGAAGCAGTAACATGGTATCTGGTTTCAATAATGGAAAATATATCCCCTCGGCGTGTTTTCCAAATGCTGACGGCACACCTGCAAGTTGTTCATGGAACACCACTGTTGTGTGTGTAACCCCAAAGGCCCTGAGACCGCCTACGAGGGAGAGTGAAAGCTCTGCTTTACAGGCTTGGCTGAGAGCCAGCTTGCCTTTAGCTTGTGTGGTAGAGCCCAGGGCTTTAACCTCTAAGGCTGCAGGTTCGGTCTCTCTTGGACTGGTGGCACTATGTGCGGAAGAAGTTTAAGAAACGCTGATCTAACCAATGCCATTTAACTGTGCATGGGTTACTCTGCTAGGACACATAACCAGGACCTGCATGTTGTGTGGAATGGCCATGGAGCAAGGGTGCTGCCATTCTTCAGGCAAGCCCTAGCAATGCAAATAGCAGTATAATGTATGCTGCCTGAGAGAATTGTGCTGCGTAGAAAGGCAGCTCCAGTTTCCTAGTCTCACATAGCCAACCCAGCGGCTGAACTCCTGCAATTGCAACTGTGGAGGCAGGAGAGAGGTGGCTGCATGACAGGGAGTTAACCACGTGCCTGTGTCTGGTTAGTTGTGGCACAGGGCTGGAATGCCTAAGCCTTCAGTAACAGTAACTGTGAATCCAACGGTAACATGCCTGCATGTAGTGCAGTCCTTTTTGCCAAGCCTACTATATGAGAGACAGCCGAAAAGCTGCAGAGACAGGTGTGAAAGAAGAATTAAAGCGAGTTACCCTAGTTACAGTCCAAGAAAAGGTATTGTTAGTCTAGTTTAGAAATTCATGGTGCTGCCTCTGGGCGTACAAGGATGTGAGCAATGTCATCTGACCTGTGATAGTTAAAGTTATGACAGTGTTTTTCTATGAAAATCACCTGGCTATAAAAACGGACCCTGGGCTGATAAAAGTCTGAGGATTTTACACTTGTTATATCCCAGGGTTACTAGCGTTAGAGCCATTGTTTTTAGCAAATGCACAATAACACACAATTTGACTGAAAATCTAAGTGTAAGAAGAAAGAAAAGAAAAAAACTCACCTTGCAGCAGAGGCAACTGTGGTTGCTGTCCTGCCTGGGACTGAAGACTTGCTCACTTTTGGCCTGGCTGTCCCTCCACCATGGAGAGAGCTGGGCAGGCCAAACCTGCATAATGCAGGGACTTCGTGTGCCAGGTTCCAATGCCCTGAGCAGGAAGTTGGGCCCGGCCATGTGGGATGGGAATTGCAGGAGCCACTACTGCTGGCTGAGGGCATGGCAGGGTTACTCTGCAATCTCTCCACCAGGGCTCCTACCCTCCCAAGAGCAGAACTCAACATTCTTCCACACCACCCCTGTGCCCAGCAAAATTAAAATAGCCTGCAACAAATCACAACAATTATGCAGAATTTCACAGGGTTTGAACTGTAGCTGGGCCTTTTCACAGGATCATCAGGTTTGCCTCAGATGCTTCATGCACAATACTTGCATGCATTTGTAATGCAAACAGACCTGGGTTACTGGCCCCAGCGATAGAACCTACAAGCATAGGGGCTAAAGCCCTGCAGTCTACCATGTGAGCTAAAGGCCAGCTGGCTCTCAGCTGAGGCTGTAGAGCAGTGACTTCACTCATCCCAGATGAGGTCTCAGTGCCACTAGGTACTACACATTCATTAGGCAGTGATCAAATGTTACTTCACATTACAAGAAATCATCTGGTTTCCTTCACCTATAAATTAATATCAGTTAAAGGCCTGCAGATATCACTAGAGTTTTGATGCAGAACTACAGATACCTATGTGTCAATGCCCACTGGCCAAGGAAGCAGACTTCCGCTTTAACACACCGGTGCACAAGATGGATGACATTTGTGGAGAGAGGATTACGTCAAACCCTATGACTTGCCAAGCTTGTGTGGAAACTCACAGCACACTTGCCAAAAGGCTTCCTGTGCTCAGCGAAGAGAAGAGAACACCCCACTGGGCCAAGGCATTCCATTCACCTCAGGCAGTGGTGATTTATTATTTGCATTTTCTGGAGGCTTAACTGAAGATTTCTGTTGAGAATGTTTGTCTAATCCTCGTAACTTTGTGACTCTTTTTAGTCTCAGCAGATTAGCGGCACTGAAAATACAGATGTTTAACACATTCAAACATCTTTTGAAATATTCCTTCAAGGTGGCGAAATTACAGCGGTTTCAAGGTAGCATTGAATTAGGCATGGCTAACGTGGGCTGGAAGTACATGCCTCCTCAATTAAAATTGCTGAAAGTGACAGGACACATAAGGGTTTACCAACCAGTCTCACTCCTGGTCTCTAGGAGATTGGAATGTTTCAGATGATAGGTTTGTTAATCATCACCAGAAAGTTTAATGAGCTCTTATTCAGAACATTACATGCACATGTGCTGGTAAGGACATGTTTCAGATGAACATAAATGGCTTCCACTCTGTGAATATGACAATAGGTCATATCCTTGCTTTTAGAAGAACTTGGCACCAAGGGTATAGAGTGTTAGCAGTTCAGATTACTTGGAAATCCTTAGTAATGTAATGGCACATTTTGGAAAATGATGCCAAAAACTTTCAAGCCTTCAAGCAAAAGTTTAGACTCAGATGCAAACTCCGCTACTCAACAAACGCATAATTTTTCTTTTTCTAAAAGATGAATGTCACAAGAGTCTCACTGAAGAAATACTTTGTATTAGCACTACAGCTTGGAAATTTACAAATGGCCCTTGAAATCACTATCACAAGAACTTTGCCTATGATATATATGGCCCATAGGAGAAGGAAAGGCTTTGCTACTACTCACCCATAACTTTCCCTATTATTCGAGTCTTTGGTGTATCGAGCAGTTGCTGGCACTTGTGTCATGTGCACCAAAAACGTCTGAGAAGGACATCTTTTTTTTTATGGCACAATTAGAATTTGACCATTGGTTTTCAATACAAAATTTAGCCCTATACTTTATGGGAGCTCAAAAGTAGCTGCATTGTATGTAAAATGAGTGATAATATTTTAGATCCATGGGCTGTGAAGAGGAGAGTATTTGTTATAAAAAATAACACTGTTAATGATTGCTTTTTTGTCATGACAGATAGATTTCGAATCCTGAATCCTTTTAGATGTGAAGATGTATCCAGTGTTCAACACACTCTCAAATAAAAGAGATGCCAAACCACTTCCTGTTGTTATTATAGGTAACTATTATTTCGCGATGTAATCAGTGCTCTTCAGTCTTACTAAGATACTTACCGTATCTGACATCCTCATGCATTTTTCCAAAAGCTGTAGTTAAATCTAGAAATGTTCTGGGAATTATCTCCCCTCATCTTTCACTATAGTCAAGGCAGCGTAATTTGACTTAAGCAAATAAGAATATGAAAAGCTATAATGGATGGCTACTTTAAAACAGAATTGGCTGACCTGTAGGACATTCAACCAAGCCTATTTCATCTCGTGGCTGCTTTTTCTTTTCTTTTTTTTTTTTTTTGAGAGGTTATTTTATGTACAGATAGTTCCCGATTTACGTTCCTCACACCTGATCATGACTCGATTTGGTCATAAATCGGAAATACCCTTGTACTGTAATCCCTCGAGGTATGCGAGGGTGACATTCCATGCCACCCTCACATACCTTGAATTTCGTGTAAATGGAGGAGGGCTTGGGAGGATGGGTTGGGGCCCTGGGGCAAGGGGGCTAAGCCTGGGGTGGGTTAGGGTGGCAGGGGGTGGTGGGCAGGTGCAGCTGAGCTGGGGCTTGCAGGGGGTTGGACCTGGGCAGCAGGGGATTGGGGTGGGGGTTGAGCCCGGCCAGGGGGTTGGAGCTGGGGCTGCGGGGGTGGTGGGTTGGGGATTGAAGCTGGAGTCCCACGTGCCGGGGAGTGTGAGCTGGGGCTGTGGGGGATTGTGGGGGTTGAACGTGGTGGAGGTGAGTTAGCTGGGGGGATAGAACCTCATTTGCCTGCAGCGGCTGACAGCTGGTGCCCCACATTGGCTGGCGTCTGATAGGCCAGTGTGTGCCGGCGGAGGAGGGTGTCAACTGGGGGGTTGGGCTGGGCAGAGGGGAATTGAATGGGAGTGAACCAGGGCGGGGGTGGGTTGAGCTGGCAGAGGGGATAGAGCCCCTGCTCTCACTGGCGGCAGCTGACAGCTGGAGCCCCAAGTGTGGGGTGGGGGCTGCAGGAGGGAGCAGTTGAGCTGGGCAGGGGGGTTGAGTGGAGGCAGGTTGGGACACGGGGGTTGGAGCCAGGTCTTTGGGGGTTGGAGGAGAGCCTCCTGCATGTGGCTGGAGCCCCCCATTGTGGGAGGTCAGCTAGGGTGTGCGGGGCGGGGGCGAGGTGAGTTGGAGGTTGGTAGTAAGTACAAATGTTCGTAAGTCGATGTGTTCGTAAGTGGGGGACCACCTGTCGTCTTTCACCTGGCAAGGAGTCAACTAGGTTTTACTTGTGTTAAGTTAGAGTTTTATCAGTGTCTGTGTGTAGGGTCTGATTCAGTGCTACTGGTTCTTTACACGGACTTCATTGGGCTCTAGATCAGAATGACACAGTGAGAAACACATGAAGAAGTTTAATTTTTTAAACAGTTATTTATAGGAATGCAAAAGGAATGCTCCTCTTTACACTTGTAGAAAGCTGGTTAGTTTGGTGATTGGTGCCTGAATCAGGAACCAGAGCTTCTTGTTTTTAGATGCCATCTTGCTTACTTTTTATATCACTCATGTCACTGATGTCACAGATCAGAGGCTTTTCTGCCCTAACGGAGTCATCCCTTTTCCCTGAGGGTTGTGCTCAGGTGCCTTTCTAAATTAAGATATGAGCCCTATTGGCTTTCTTGGGAGTCAGTGTGCTTAAATGCTTTGCTAGTGCTGGGTTTGTTTCACCCCACCATCTAAACCAGGGTAAAATTCACTTTGAAGTGATGCAGCGCAAGTTTCATAAATCATTGCTAATAGTAGCTCTGTGATTTGGACACTTGTTTCACTGCGCTGAACCCTGCCAGGCATTCTTCACCATTCAGGAAGACATTTTAGAAGGATATTTGCATTTGTTGGACAGGTTAGTAAACTCTTGGTGCTGCCTTTTGAAAGAGTCCAACTCCAGAACACGTTTAACTTCTGGCTACCCAGTGCAGGAAAAGGGAAGTTCTGGCTTTCTGGCCAGCTCCCCAGGAGCATTGTGAGCTGGAAATTGCTGGGGAATATCTCAAGGGCTGGTTATACTGGTTTTGTAACAGCTCAGAGCTACCGCTTACCACAGCCACCAGCTGATCAGATCCAGCTGCTCTCTGGTTCCTTGTGCTATCAGAGAGGCATGGAGAGACAGGAGCGTATCTTGTCTAATTTATGGGATTTAAATATTCATATTTTTAACTGCAGCTTTGTCAATAACTCAGCCTGCTGTAAGCAGATGTTTAAATACTAGTCAGGGACTCTGAGGCAACACTAACAGCAAAAGAGCAAGTTAAGGATGACTGATAACCTGGTTCTGTTGCAGGTTAATTATTGTTTTTTTTATTTCCATCATTATTTGCACTTGGCTTCTTCTCTACTCTGACAGCATTGTTAAGAATGGCATTGGAAAGCAGCCTTTGCTCTAGCAGTTCATTGCTCCCAGAGGAGGGATTATGTCAACAATGCGATGAAATTGCACTCAGAATGTTACAGGCTGCTGTGTCACCCTGACTCTTCTTCTAAACACTGTGTTATATAATGTTGGTTAGTCATATATTAAAGAACAAGAGAGCTTTGACCTGTAGTGGCGGATAGCGAGATTATACAGACATTGGAAAATATTAAACATTCTGTTAACCAGCCACGTGACAACTTCCCCCACACTACTGCACTGTGCACTCATGTTGAGTATGCATGTGAGCTTCTGAATCCAGCTCTTGGGTGGTTGGTAGGAAAAAATTAGCTATCCAACTATCAGTTCAACACACTGTATTTTGAGGGCTGACTGGTTGCAGGGCAGGGGGAAGGCGACACCTTTGCTCAACCTCAATTTCCCTCCCTGGTTCCAGCGAACAGCAGGTGCAGAAACAAAAATAGCTCAGTGGTTTGACCATTGGCCTGCTAAACCCAGGGCTGTGAGCTCAGTCCTGGAGGTGGCCATTTAGAGGTCTGTGACAAATAGATTAAAAAAAAACTTGTCAGTGATGGTGCTTGGCCTTGCTGAGAGGGTAGGGGACTGGGCTCCATGAGGTCCATTCCAGCTCTGTGAGATATGCCTGTATAAAGGTGGGAGAGGGCTAAATCTACGGGGCATATTGGAGACCTTGTGTGATCAGTTAGCACCAGTTAAATCACTTAGCCAACAGAGTAGGGGAGCATCCAAATGTAAGCTATTTGTTCAGTATCTTTGGCTAATTCAGAACTGGACCTTCTGCAAAACCAGCAACAAGAGAATTGGCATGTGAAACTAATGCCTGTCAGCTGCTCTGCATATAGAATCTTACCTCAGGAGGTCACCTAGTCCCTCCCCCTTCTCAAAGCAGGGCCAATCCCAACTAAATCACCCCAGGCAGGCAGAGATTCCACCACTTCTCTTAGGTAACTCATTCCAGTGCTTCACCACCCTCCTAGTGAAATGGATTTTCCTAATAGCTATCCTAGACATCTCCCACTATACTTGAGACAATTGCCTCTTGTTCTGTCATCTGCCACCACTGAAAATACCCTGGGTCCATCATCTTTGGAAACCCCCTTCAGATTGTGAAGGCTGCTATCAATATGCTGTCCCCCACTCTTCTGAAGGCCAAATAAGCCCAGTTCCTTCAGCCTCTCCTCATAAGTCATGTGCCCCAACCCATAATCATTTTTGGTGCCCTCCACTGGACTCTCTCAAATTTGTTGATATCCTTTCTGTAGTGTGGACCCAAAATTGAACACAATACTCCATATGTGACCTCACCAGGGCCAAATAGAGGGGATTAATCACTTCCCTTGATTGCTGGCAATATTTCTACTAATGCAGCCCAATATGCCCTTAGCTCTCTTGGCAACAAGAGCACATTGTTGACATATATCCAGGTTCTCATCTGCTGTAATTCTCAGATACTTTTCTGCACAACTGCCACTTAGACAGTCAATCCTCAGCCTGTAGCAGTGCCTGTGATTCTTCCATCCTAAGTGTAGGACTCTGCACTTCTCCTTGGTGAACTTTGTCAGATTTATTTTAACCCAACCCTTCAATTTGTCTAGCTCACTCATCATCCTGTCCCTACCCTCCACTGCATCTGCCTCTCCTCCCACATTAGTGTCATCTGCAAACTGCTGAGGATACAACTCATCCCCTCATCCAGGTCATTAATGAAGACGTTGAACAAAACTGGCTCTAGGACCACCTGTGGGGAACTCTGTGTGATAGTGGGTGCCAACTAGACACAACTCATTGAACCCGATGATCTAGCTGGCTTTGTATCCACCTTACCATGCGTTCAAACAAGCCATACCTCTTTAAGTTGCCAGCAAGAATACTATAGTAGATTGTATTGAAAGTTTTGCTAAACAGAAAGTATATCACATCCACCACTTTCCCCATGTCCATGGAGCCTGTTTTCTCACCATAAAAGGCAATCGGGTTGGTCAGGCATGACTTACCCTTGGTGAATTCATGTGGGCTGTTCCTGATCAAATCTGTAGTTCTCTGAATCCTTCTTCTTCCTTTTTTGAAGATGGGCACCCCACTTGCCTTTTTCCAATCATCCAGAACCTCCCCCAGTTGCCAAGTATTTTCAAAGATAATTGCTAATGGAGGTTGCTTTCCCTATCCTGGCATTAATATCATTGTCTGTTCTTCCATCTCTGCCCATAATACTCCCCAAGTAGCTGAACTACTTCACATATTCCAGGTCATCCTCTTCCAGTGTGATGGTGGTGTTGTTGGACTGGTTGATCCTCACTCTCTTGGTGTTTCCTTTAGTAATGTTCAGTCCAGTCATTGAGGCAGTTTTGTTTAGTGTTGTGACCTTTTCTTTCATGCTTTCATATTGGTGTGAAAGGAGGGCTACATCATCGGCAAAATCAATGACCTCTAGCTGTTTGAAAAGTGTCCATTGAATGCCTCATTGATGGCCATCTGCTGTCTTGGCCATAATCAAGTCCACTGTGATCAAGAACAGGAAAAGTGACAATGGACACCCTTGTCACACTCCCAACAGTACAGTGAAAGAATTCTGTCCAAGACACCATCGTGAACAAATTGGCATGTTGAGGGTTCATACTTTGAACTAATCAAGTTAATAATTTTGGATGCCATATCATGGTGTTGCAGCAGTATTCACGGAGTGTCTCTATCAATGCAGTCAAAGGCTTTTGCAAAGTCTATGAAGGTTATGTACGGCAGGAGTTCCACTCAAGTGACTGCTCTATGATCACTGCGGGAGTTGCTATTTGGTCAATACAAGATCTCTGTCTTCAGAAGCCGGCCTGTTCTTCCCTGAGCTGTCTATCGATTTCTGTCTTCATTCTCTCCAAGAGAATCCTATTGAATATTTTTCCTGGAATAGACAGTAATGTGATGCCTCTCCAGTACTTGCATTCCTTCAGGTTGCCTTTCTTTCGAAGCTTGATAAGGCAGCCATGGTTCCAGTCTTGTGGGATCTCTTCAGTGTCCCAAATTTTCCCAAATAGATTGTACATCATGTTGACTGATGTCTCACTACCTGCCTTGATTGCTTCTGCGGGGATGTTGTCTGGACCAGGTGCTTTTCCGCTTTTCAGATGGGCAATGGCTTTTCTAATTTCTTTTTTTGTAGGTCTGCTGCTGTTAATTTGCAGTGGTATATTTGCTGGCGGTAACTCAGGAAGTTCCATGTGAGTAGGGCAGTTCAGTAGCTCCTCAAAGTGTTCCATCTGCGGAGCTGGTCACTTGGGGTTTTTAGCACTTGCCCCTCCTGATCCTGTATTGGCTGATCCACTGTACACTGTGACCCAGATAGCTTCCATGTGATGTTATAGAGCTATTTCAAGTTTCTCTGTCCTGGAGTTTTTTGGCTTGTTCTGCAAAGTTTTCCACAAAGTTCTTCTTGTCCCATTTTACAGGGTTTCTAACTCCTCTTTTGGCTTCTGAATACAGTCTCTGAGCTTCTACCATGGCTGCTCTTGTTTTGCTGTTGTTGACTGCTGCTTTTCTGTCCTTTCGTTCCTTCACTTTTCTCAGAGTTTCTGCTGTGATCCATTCTTTGGGATGCCTTGTCCTCTTTCCCTATGTTTTATCACAGGTTGAGTTTTACGGCGACCAAATGGTGGTCTCAGCCTACATCTGCTCCTCTTCTAGCGCAGATGTTCTGCATTGATCTTCTGAAAGAACAGCTGATACAGATGTGATCAATCTAGTTTTCTGACTGGTGGTCCTGTGAAACCCAAGTGACTTTATGGATCCTTTTGGGTGGAAAAACACTACCACCAGTCACCAATCCCTTGAAGGAACAAAAGTCACCGAAGCACCCTGCATTTTCATTCACGTTGCCTAGTCATTCGTTTCCCACAGTCTGCTCTTTGCCTGTATTCACGCCTCCAATTTTTGCATTGAAGTCGCCCACCAAAATCAACATATCCTTCTTTGCTTTCTGGTTCACTACACTGTGTACTTTGTCATAGAAGTCTGCTTTACATTCCTCAGCGTCTTCATTGGTTGGTGCATAACATTGCACAGTTAGTACCTTTCACACTTTGTTGTAGAATCTGGCTGTGATGATGCATGATAATACTGCTGTCCACTCCATTAAAGCACGAGATGCCTCTCTGGATAACGTAAAGCCCACACCTTCTGTGTGTGGTGCACCCTCTTCTTCATGTCCTGAGTAGATGAGGGTTTCATTTGTTGCCAGGCATAGCTGCCCAGATTGTGTCCATCTTGTCTCACACAAGCCCAAAACAGCTATCTTGTACTGTTTCATCTCCGCTGCTCTTCCCTCTTCCCCGCTTGCAACATGGTGCGAATGTTCCACGTACCAAACATACCAAAGCATTTTGGGAGTAAGAGAACTTTGAATTTGCGCAAGTATTTCTAAGCGCCCTCAGCTACACGGCTTGCTGCTGCTTTGAAGGTAGTAACCTTGAAGTCTGCGCCGTGGGAATTATGCTAATGAGGTGATGCATATGCAGCACAGCACCTCGTTGCTATTCTTCAGTTCTTCTTCAGAGGAGGGGGCTGGTGTAGACGAGCCCACCAAGTCTCTGTTATTCCAGGCACATCAGATTTTCTTGACAGTGCCAGGACTTAACAATTCTTCCTGTTTGTTTCCCAGGCATCTTTCTATTGTGCACGGGCTCCTACCATACCTAGCTGATTGCCCTACTTTCTCAGTATGAATCAGAAGGCTTCCCCTGTTTCTTTCGGATCTTCTGGATCTCTTCTGAATCACCCTGTCATGTAGATGAGCCTGTGTCTCAATTCCTCCACACTACCAGATAATTTCCAGGAAATACCTTGAAGTAGCAATAAAGATTCATCATCTCTTCCTAAGAACTTACTTGCTTCAGAATGACTGGTGGCAGTGGCCTTGAGCACTAGGCACTAAGAAGAAATTGATCCTGCCTTCTTATCTATGGCATTATCGCTCGTATCTCATACATTAGCTATGCTACGCGGATGCACATCATGGCATTGTCTGATTTTCCATCAAGATTGTGAAGGGATGCAAGTTGCATTTAAGCCACGAAAGACTGAAGCCTTGAATCTTCTGGGGTCTGAGCCCAAACCCTCTTCCATTCATACCCAAATCACTCAGACTCGAGTCAGCAAACTTTGAGGATGTGGGCACAAGGGCCCTGTGAGAGGGTGGGTCAGAGCCTGAGTCCTGCCGTGGTCCTGTGATTTTGGAGTGAGGCTAAAGTCAGGTTGTAGATCTGAGTCAGAAGGTCTGTGTACAGGATCCTGGACACATAAGGCAGCTGTGACATCTGGATCCACCAGGTTTACAATGCAGTGTGAGTGCTCAAACCCATGCTTGAAAACACTGAATCCACATGTGTTTGGCATGGTCCCACAGGTCTGGATGCAGTATGCAGTGTAGATGTTCCCTCAGAATTCAAGAGCAAATTAAATTCCTAAACCAGGAGCATTATCCTTCAAAACATTCACCTCTCTTTTGATCCTGCTCTTTTACCAGTGTTAGACAAAGCACTAGCTTATTATTGTGGTGTGAGTAGTGTTAAGAGGTCCCAGCTGGGATCAGGACTTCATATGTAGATCTTGTAAGAAACAGCCCCCACCCTGAACAACTTACAATACAAAGAGATACGACAGACAAAAAGGAACAAGGAGAGTGAAGTGGTGTGCCCAAGGCCACACAGCAGGGTTGTTGTTGACTTAAGACTAGAACCCAGCTCTCTGATGTCATAGTCCAGCCACTAACCCATAATGCAAACCTGATGAGATCCTTTACAAAGAACTATTGTTCCAACCACTGTGATGTAATTTTAATTGTGTTTATTTAGGGAATGGTCCTTCAGGAATTTGCCTTTCCTACTTGCTGTCTGGTTATATCCCTTACTTCAAAAGAGGCTCTGTTCATCCCCATCCTATCCTACAACGGAAACTAGAGGAAAGACCAGAGGTCTCCATTGTAGACCAGGTGTGTATAAAATTAATTTGCCCTTTAACGGGAAGAAGTAAATTGGGCAGGTGGTGGCGGTTAAAGCATGCTGGAAACAGAAGTTTTAAGCCTGTGTTCATTTGTTTTCCAAATCATCCTTTTATACAGAGCCAGCATAAGGGCTGTGTACTCTCAAGCCCTCTAAACAATGCTTAGAAGGCATGTAGGCTTTGTTCTACTAAGCATAATTTAATTTTACTAAACATGTAATGATGTTACTTTACTGCTGCATTTTGAAGGGATCTCGTGTGTTATAGGATGCAGGTGCTGAGTACTTCCTTTGCCTTTTAGGATCTGGAGTATCTCTCTGAAGGTTTGGAGGGACGATCCCAGAGCCCCATGGCTCTTCTTTTTGATACTCTGCTGCGTCCAGACACAGACTTTGGTGGAACTGTAGAATCTGTCCTCACTTGGTGGCAAGAGACCAACAGAGCCATTCCCCATCTGGTTCTTGGCAGAAACCCTCCTGGGGGTGCTTGGCATGTAAGTAGACATGCATACTGTGCTTATGAAACACATATAACTGAACAGTCTGGGTGAGAATTAAAGATGTGAAGGGCTGAGCAACCTAAGGATCCAGAGAAATGAGATCCAGCAGGGCTTGGCTTCTACACACACCAAAAACTGAGCTGGTTTGGATGTGTCAGTAAGATCTGCCCTTGCAGCCCACTAGTGTTTGTTCTGTCCAAAAGTCTGGATCAGCTGAGGCCTGGAACTTAACAGAACAATGTTCCTCTTCTATTGATTCCTTTCACTGTCTGTTGCTTAAGTTGTTTGCTGTTCCTTTGTCAGTTCATTGAGGGATCTGTGATCACTCTGAGTCAAGGGGAATGGATGGGGCTTCCAGACCTTCAGTTCAAAGACTGGATGAGGAAAAAGCGAAGGTGAGGAGACTGATATGAGATTACTTATTTCCAAATCGCCCCCAAACCCTTTGGTTATCTTGCATGAAGTCCAGCTGGCTACCTATTACCACTTTCAGTGAGTGGAGGAAATCACCCAGAAAAAATATATTTGGTGCTCAGTATTAAGCTGCGTCTACACGTGCACGCTACTTCGAAGTAGCGGCAGTAACTTCGAAATAGCGCCCGTCACGTCTACACGTGTTGGGCGCTATTTCGAAGTTGAAATCGACGTTAGGCGGCGAGACGTCGAAGTCGCTAACCCCATGAGGGGATGGGAATAGCGCCCTACTTCGACGTTCAACATCGAAGTAGGGACGTGTAGACGATCCGCGTCCCGCAACATCGAAATAGCGGGGTCCTCCATGGCGGCCATCAGCTGGGGGGTTGAGAGATACTCTCTCTCCAGCCCTTGCGGGGCTCTGTGGTCACCGTGGGCAGCAGCCCTTAGCCCAGGGCTTCTGGCTGCTGCTGCTGCAGCTGGGGGTCCGTGCTGCATATACAGGGTCTGCAACTAGTTGTTGGCTCTGTGTATCTTGCACTGTTTAATGAAAGTGTGTCTGGGAGGGGCCCTTTAAGGGAGCGACTTGCTGTTGAGTCCGCCCCGTGACCCTGTCTGCAGCTGTGCCTGGCTCCCTTATTTCGATGTGTAGACGTTCCCTCGCTGTGCCTATTTCGATGTTGGGCTGAACAACGTCGAAGTTGAACATCGACGTTGCCAGCCCTGGAGGACGTGTAGACGTTATTCATCGAAATAGCCTATTTCGATGTCGCAACATCGAAATAAGCTATTTCGAAGTTGGGTGCACGTGTAGACGTAGCCTTAGTGGTATAAATGCAGAGTAACTCCATGGACCACTGGGCAGTTAGTTCTGAATATATACTGGAGTCACAGATTAGAGCGTGGCCAGCAGTGATATTTAAAAATTGGAATGAATAGGTATGGAAGCCCTAAATTTTTGGATACCCTATATTTGTATTGTTCTGAATTCAGAAGTATTCTAATCAGGCAGCTGCACAGTGGGACAGAATGAGTAGTGTAATCATTCATATGTTAGAATACAAATACTTTGACTACTTTTGCTTTTGTTAGGTCTGCATAGCATTGATATCCTGAGCCTTGAAAAGCCCACAAGAAAAAAAAGTGATAGGGAGGGTAGGGACTAAATATGTTGCTAATATTTTTGTGGGTTTTTTCATAACAGACAATATTGTCTCTTCCAATTATTTCTGATAGTCAATGAGCCTGAGTGTTCAGCCACGCATTAGTAGTACTTCCATGGAAATCAACTGAATTGCACTGGTTTAGAATGAGTGGGAAGAGAATGTGGCCCAGTTTCACCATTAGTATCAGAGTAGATAGCCCTTGAATACACGTGATAGAGAAGGGAGAAACTTCTGACTTTCAAGTGTCCTATTACAGGGGCCTCAGGAATAACAGAGCCACGGCAGAAGACATTGCTCAATATTACCAACATTATGTGGCAAAGAAGGGGCTGCAGAAGAATTTTATCAGTGGGACTGTTGTGACCTCTGTGAAGAAAGTGAGTCCAAATGTGAACTCCAGCTATGCACAGCAGGATCCTGAGGGGAACCATGACTCCTGTGATTTCCCTGGGCAAGAAAAGAAAGATGACCAGATTGCTAGTGGAAATCTCTTCCAGGTAGATGGATTCATTAAAAATAATAATGGTGACCAGCAACCTTTCTCCATCTACACAGAGAATGTGGTTTTAGCCACAGGAACGTATGATAGTCCAACCAAGCTTGGGGTTAATGGAGAAGACCTTCCTTTTGTCCACCACAAACTCTCTGCCCTTGAAGAAGCAGTGAAGAGCGAGAGGATTGGCATGACTTCAGATCCAATATTGATTGTTGGTGCCGGGCTGACAGCTGCTGATGCAATTCTCTTTGCTCACCACTGTAACATCCCAGTGATCCACGCCTTTCGCAGAAGGGTCAATGATCCAGGCCTCATTTTCAATCAGCTCCCCCAGATGATGTATCCAGAGTACCACAAAGTCCACCAGATGATGAAAGAACAGTCCGTGGCTTGTCCTGGGCCATATGAATGTTACATTAGCCTTCCTGAACATCATGTCCTGTCCTTCAGAGAGGACAAGAAGTGTGTTGTTCGGGATAAGAATGGTAACCAGAACATCTTTCACATTTCCATGGCTTTGGTTCTCATTGGCTCAAACCCTAACCTCTCCTTCCTGCCAAATAATGGCATTGACTTGGGAGTTGACAATGAGCAGCCAGTCAACTCCAAGAGGAACCCCATCAATGTTGACCCATTCACCTATGAATGTGTTCAGGAAAGAGGCCTTTATGCAATAGGGCCATTAGCTGGGGATAACTTTGTGCGTTTTGTGCAGGGAGGGGCTCTGGCTATTGCCAGTTCTTTGTTAAAGAAAGCAAACCAAAACCCCCCTTAACAAGAAAATTGCTGTAAGTCAGAAGCCTTCAGACAGGTTTTCCCTAGTCTCTTTGAGAAGTATTGCCTTTGACATGCACTGTACAGAGTCACCAAACTCAGTGGGCTCATTTGGGAAGGATAAGTCAGCAAGCATATGGTTTGGGATAAGCAATGTTGCCAACATTTCCACCTCGATAAAAGGTTGAATTTAAATGCAGCCAAAGGAAACAGATCCAGCCCTACAGAGCATTGCACTTAAGAGAAAGGGGGAATTGCATCCTAGCTTGGAAGAATTGGGGGCAAAGCAGCAATCACTTCACTACATAAATATCTTGCAAGTGATTGATGAGAGTTCTCATCTTTGAACTGTTTTCCCGGTGGCCGCATTGGGAAGCCTTTTGCGCATGAACCTTCTTCAGATATTACTAAATGCATCTTATACTACAGCACACAAATAAGATGTTGCTGTTGCCTGTGGTTAAATGGCACAGATACCTGTTAGTTTTGCTATGCAAAAGTCCACTGAAAGCTGTGCTTCAAATGTTCTCTGCACTTACACCAGCATTCTACATTAGAAATTGCCACGAAAGCACAGTCTAAAGGGTGGCTGTAACAGTAATCTTTGCTGACAAGGAGCACCACCACCATGTTCTATGTGTCATGGCTTAGGAGATTTCTTTTCAAATACACGTTGTCCTTCCTTGCTCTGGTACCCTTGGTCTCTGAGTGGTCCAAAATGAGGGAATTGGCCAGACCGGGGCAGGTCAGGCCTCTGGGCTTGCCTGGGGTACTGCGACTTGCTGGCCGGTCTCCCATCTCGACTGCCACTGTGCTCCCTGCTCCCAGGCTGCTGGAGGGGGCTCTGTTCTTGGCTGGGTTCCCTGCTGTGGGGCTGCTGGTGGAGCTCTCTGCCCGAGGCCTGGCCAGGATCACTACAGTGGGGATGTCAGAGAAGCTGCCCTACCTGTCTCCAGCCTATGTCCCTTCAGTAGGGTTGCCAGCAGGGTTCCCTGACACTGGTGGGACTCACTGCCACCAGCCCACCAGTGGGATACTGTTCCTCACACACCAGCCAGACTGTCTCCATGTAGCTAGGACTCTTTGGTCCAAGCACACTCTGGTCCAGCAACTTTCACGGCCCGCCAGACCATGTGTTGCTGGACCAGAGACATTCGACCTGTAATGGTACAAACTTATTCATCTTGGGGACACGTCTACACTAGCAAGTTCTGTCAGACAATCCAGCCCTTTTTCAAAAGAACACCCACAGCATTCACATGCAAAATGGACTCTTTTGATCTGAAATCGAAAGAATGAGGCTCTTCTTCCAGAGGAGCTCTTCCATTCCCAGATCATGAAAAGCGCCTTCTTTTGAAAGCTTCTGTCCATAAAGAGTGTGTGTAGATGCTCCGTGGGCCCATTTTTCCAAAAGAGCAGATCTCATGGTGCCAGATTTTTCGATCCCTGGCCCATTCTTTCAAAAGATTGGGGCTGTGTGCACGCTCTCTATGGAAAGAGTGGATCAGTCTTTCAGTCTGCTTTTTTTTTGGGTGTGTGGACACACTCTTTTGAAAGATGATCTTCTGGAAGAGAGATCTCCCAGAAGGATCATCTTTCAAAAGGTCGCTGTAGTGTAGACGTGGCTTGAGTGCGCAGACTTTAAAGAGCTAAAAGCTAGAATGATAGACTGCAAGGGAGTTGTACTCTTGGAGACCTCTTTAGGGATACCAATCCAGCTTAAAAGAGAACTGATTAATACTCAGCCTATGTATGATACTTTGAATGCATCCTGCTCAATAGAATTGAATTGCTTACCATGGGAAGCTTTATTTTGAATATTGTGACATGGATTCCTAATATAACAAAATATTGAAGAAAATATGCTCTGTAAATCAGAAATGGCATTCCACTAAATGTTCTTGAAAGAGAAGTACTGCGCAATTGCTTTTAGTTATTAAATTGCTTTATTTGAATTTCTTGCAATGTAGAAGAGATACTGGATTAATAATGGAAGAAAATGTTTACAATAGATTTCTGGATCACTGTGGAACAAGATCTACCTGTATTTAAATCATAGTCTGGAGCTCCAAAGGCCCTTGTATATGGACTTCAGTGGGACTGCCACACAAGAGCCGCGTCTACACGTGCCGGCTACTTCGAAGTAGCCGCGCCAACTTCGAAATAGCGCCCACCACGTCTACATGTGGCGAGTGCTATTTCGAAGTTGAAATCGACATAAGGAGGCGAGATGTCGAAGTCGCTATCCTCACGAGGAGATGGGAATAGCGCCCTACTTTGACGTTGAACGTCGAACTAGGGCATGTGTAGCCGATCTGCGTCCCGCAACATCGAAATAGCGGGGTCCGCCATGGCGACCATCAGCTGAGGGGTTGAGAGATGCTCTCTCCAGCCCCTGCGGGGCTCTATGGTCACTGTGTGCAGCAGCCCTTAGCCCAGGGCTTCTGGCTGCTGCTGCTGCAGCTGGGGATCCATGCTGCATGCACAGGGTCTGCAACTAGTTGTCAGCTCTGTGCATCTTGTGCTGTTTAGTGCAAATGTGTCTGGGAGGGACCCTTAAGGGAGCGGCTTGCTGTTGAGTCCGCCCTGTGACCCTGTCTGCAGCTGTTCCTGGCACCCTTATTTCGATGTAGGCCGCTTTGGTGTGTAGACGCTCCCCTGCAGCGCCTACTTCGATGTAGTGCTGCCCAACATCGACGTTGAACGTCGACGGCACCAGCCCTGGAGGACGTGTAGACGTTATTCATCGAAATAAGCTATTTCGATGCAGCATTCACGTGTAAACGTAGCTAAGGAGTGATTAGAGTGTCAGGATCAATTGTGTTTTCCACATAAGACCTGACACTGCTGTACTTAGTGTGGCAAAGCTTCTGTTGGCACAGCAAGAGGTACAAAATGAAAGAGGCCACTTTATTGTAATTTCAAGTTGATGTGTACAGTCCATTGCCAAAGCTGCTAACCTGTTTGTGTTGCTGGTGTCTCTTAGCAATGTTGGACTCTATTTTTGTATTTTCTAAGTTAGCTCTATTAATTTTGTACATGGAATATGTTTAAATAAAATCATTTCAAACTTACTCCCAGTGAGTTCACTTATTTGTTCTGCAGCTGAATCACTGACCCATATGGCATGGCATATAAATAAGGAGCTAAGCAAGTCATTCAAAGATTTGTGTTGGAGTCCACAAAATTACTAAAGAGAATTTACAAACTTCAAATAATTAACAAAAGAGAAACACTATTTTTGGTGGTTTGACTACATGAGTCTAACTTGCTCAAATGAGAGGAGAAGCAACAACTGGAGAGCGCAGTGATAATTTGCGTAAGGTTATAAAGCACCCTGAAAAGAAAACAAGCCAGACCTTATCCCCATATCTTTTTTATTTTCTGCACAGATCCTTTGCTTAGCCCAGTAAGTAAGCTGTGTACAAAGGGGTTTTGCAGACATGGAATCTCCTATTTGCTTAAGGCTTGAAGAGCTGCTCAGCCACTATGACTAGTACTGTCTTGGGTTTCCCATTGCATGTGTTGGGAACAACAAGTAGTCTTGTGGCACCTTATAGACTAATATATTTTGGAGCATTAGCTTTTGTGGGCAAAGACCTGCTTCGTCAGATGCATCTTATGACGCAGGTCTTTGCCCATGAAAGCTGATGCTACAAATACCTGTTAGTCTATAAGGTGCCACAAGGCTTCTTCTTGTTCTCAAAGCTACAGACTAACTTGGCTACCTCTCTGATCACTGCATGTGTTGATTCACTGGTCCTGTCCCACTCTACCCATTTGCCCCACATTAGACTTCTCTGGGCTGGGTGGAGAGAGCCTTCCCCAGAGCACAGCATGTGGGCTTTACATACCTTGTCCCCAACCACACACAGAAGAAGGACATGTCTGCTGTTACTTCCAGGGCCTTTAAGGCATCCACATTCACGAAGAGACAGGGGCGGGCGTCTCACTTGCCTCTTCGCGGAGGTTTATGGAAATGGACAGAGTGCTGGCATGCTTTGTACCTGGGAGTGATAAGAACCATTGAACCAAACTGTAAACCCCGTAGTTGAGGGAAATCCAGGCCCGCATTCTAGCACAGAGAGGACCGGGCATTAACAGTGCATGCCTATCTTCCAAAAAGGTACAGTGCAGGTAAAGACTACTGCATCCCAGTTACTATTAGCGGGGCAGAAGGCTAATGGTTCCTGAGGGATCCCGTCCCTCTGACACGGGAAGGAAATGAGAGCCGTTGCCCTGCGGCCTGCTGATGCAGAGGATCCTGGGGCTCCCAGCCACTGCTGCTGCTGCCCCAGGCCCTTTAAATTGCTGCCGGAGCACCATGTGTTGTGCTGCGGAAGTCCAGGTGGCGCACTCCGCATGGGCCGGCTGCCTCAGCTCTGCCCCTTCGGCCCAAGGCTGTGCCCCTTCTGGGAGCGTGGAGCCCTGCGGCACCCGGCCGAGGGGCTCAGCAAGTCTGTTGTCCCTGCGACGTATCTCAGCATGCGAGCCCCGGGGATCTGCGGCAAGGCATGGCCCTGTGTGTCTCTGCCTCGCCTCCTGGAGACTGACCACATAGCTCAGATGAGACTGCACTTGGACCCCATATTCTCCGCACCCCTTACTATGCTGTCTTCTGGGATCCTTACCATGCCAGTGGGGCAGGCGAGGCTGCAGTGTCTGTGGGTCATAGCCAAGGAGGGAGCGATAAGTATCTCTTCTGCCCAAGCCACTGCTCCCCAAGTCCCTTGCTCTGCACCTGGCACAGACCATCAGAGAGGCCACTGCAGTGTAGAGGAGACAGACCAGAGCCTCATTGTGCTGGGGCAGCGGAGAGGTCAGGGCTCATTGCCACACTGGTTTAATTTGACTGTCCAGCCATTGATTGCTGGCTGCACTTGAATATCACTGTCTGCACAGAGGTCACAGAGCTGTAAGTGTCCAGTGTCGCTCTATGTCTGCGGCCACACGACCTTGCAGCCTAGCTTTAAAAGCCAGAGGCAAGGGCAACCAGGGGAGTGAAGCAGACGGGGAGCTGCAGACAGAGGGGTTTAAGAGGGAGTTTGACAGAGGGAGGCCTACGATGGTTAGGAAGACCAGCAACACCTGTGCCACCACTACTGCTGTCTCCTCCACCTCTAGCCAGACAGGCTGCCTGACCATGGATGCCTCTACCCAGATCCTGGTGTGGCTTTGCAGGGACTGTGGCTTGCAATTCCCACTCACTGATATCCAGGCTGGGGGGGCATCCAGTGCGAAAGGTTCCTGATGGTGGAATCTCTCAGGTGACAGGTGGAGGAGCTACAGGAGGAGGTGACCAGGTTGAGGAGTATCCGACTCCACGAGCAGTTCCTGGATAGTATTCATGTGGAGCCAGCTGAGGTAACTGTCCTAGTACACAGGACACCTGATAAATCGCTGGTGGAGGAGGAGATAGATCAGGGTGGACACTGGCAGCTTGTTACTTCTGGCAGCAGGCAGTGTCCCACCCCTGCTCAGAACCCTTCCACTGTGGTACTAGGAAACCGTTACGCTGTACTTGATACAGGAGACAAAGAATCGCCCCGTACAGCAGAGGAGAAGCCTCGTACCTCCAAGGCTGGGAAGTCTGCTGCCACCACTGCGAGGAGGAAATGTAGAGTACTGGTGGTCGGGGACTCTCTTCTGAGGTGGACAGAGGCGCCCATCTGTCGCCCTGACATTTCATCTCGGGAGATATCCTGCCTGCCTGGGGCCCATATCCAAGGCGTTACAGAGGTGTTGTCGAGGATTATCAGGCCCTCTGACTATTATCCCATGCTTCTCATCCATGTGGGCACTAATGATACTGTGAGGTATGATGCTGAGCAGGTCAAGAGTGACTTCAGGGCTCTGGGGGCACGGGTGAGGGAGTTTGGGGCGCAGGTGGTATTCTCCTCAATCCTGCCTGTCAGTGGTAGGGGCCCAGGCAGAGACAGGTGCATCCTAGAGGTGAATGCCTGGCTTCGAAGATGGTGTTGCCAGGAAGGCTTTGGCTTCGTTGACCACAGGATGCTATTCCAGGAACGACTGCTGGGCAGAGATGGTGTTCACCTTTCGAGGAGGGGAAAGACCGTATTTGGACACAGACTGGCTAACCTAGTGAGGAGAGCTTTAAACTAGGTTCGACAGGGGCAGAGGAGGAAAGCCCACAGGTAAGTGGAGACCATGGAAACCTGGGAGATGGGTCAGAAATGGGAGGCAGCATGGGCAACAATGTCAGAGTAAAAAGAGGGTCAGGGCAAAAGAGGGAGGCAAGATCAAATCAATATCTTAGATGCCTATATACAAATGCAAGAAGTATGGGTAATAAGCAGGAAGAACTGGAAGTGCTAATAAATAAATACAACTGTGACATTGTTGGCATCACAGAAACTTGCTGGGATAATACGCATGATTGGAATGTTGGTATTGAAGGGTACAGCCTGCTTAGGAAGGATAGACAGGGAAGAAAGGGGCGAGGTGTTGCCTTATATATTAAAAATGTACACACTTGGACTGAGGTGGAGATGGACATAGGAGATGGACATGTTGAGAGTCTCTGGGTTAGACTAAGAGGGGTGAAAAACAAGGGTGATGTCCTGCTAGGCGTCTACTACAGGCCGCCTAGCCAGGTGGAAGAGGTGGATGAGGCTTTTTTTAAACAACCAACAAAGTCAAGCAGGGCCCCAGATTTGGTGGTGATGGGGGACTTCAACTATCCAGATACATGTTGGGAAACTAATACAGTGGGGCACAGACTATCCAGTAAGTTCTTGGATTGTATTGGAGATAATTTTTTATTCCAAAAGGTTGAAAAAGCTACTGGGGGGAAGCTGTTTTAGATTTGATTTTAACAATAGGGAGGAATTGGTAGAGAACTTGAAAGTGGAAGGCAGCTTGGGTGAAAGTGATCATGAAATCACAGAGTTCACAATCCTAAGGAAGGGTAGAACAGAAAACAGCAAAATAGAGATAAAGGATTTCAGGAGGGCAGATTTTGGTAAACTCAGAGAGTTGGTAGGGAAGGTCCCCTGGGAAGCAAAACTGAGGGGAAAAACAGCTGAGGAGAGTTGGCAGTTTTTCAAAGGGACATTATTAAGGGCCCAAAAGCAAACTATCCCGCTGTGTAGGAAAGATAGAAAATATGGAAAAAGACCACCTTGGCTTAACTAAGAGATCTTGCATGATCTCAAAATAAAAAAGGAATCGTATAAAAAATGGAAACAAGGACAAATTACAAAGGATGAATATAGGCAAACAACACAAGAATGCAGGAGAAAGATTAGAAAGGCTAAGGCACAAAATGAGTTCAAACTAGCTATAGGCATAAAGGGAAACAAGAAGGCTTTTTATAAATATATTAGAAACAAGAGGAAGACCAGGGACAGGGTAGGGCCATTGCTCAGTGAGGAGGGAGAAACAGTAACAGGGAATTTGGAAATGGCAGAAATGCTTAATGACTTCTTTGTTTCGGTCTTCACTTAGAAGTCTGATGAAGGAATGCCCAACATAGTGATTGCTAGTGGGAAAGGGATAGGGTTAGAAACTGAAATAAAAAAGAACAAGTTAAAAATCACTTAGAAAAATTAGATGTCTGCAAGTCACCAGGGCCTGATGAAATGCATCCTAGAACACTCAAAGAGCTGATAGAGGAGGTATCTGAGCCTTTATCTATCATCTTTGGAAAATCATGGGAGACAGGAGAGATTCCAGAATACTGGAAAATGGCAAATATAATGCCCATCTATAAAAAGGGGAATAAGAATAATCCAGGAAACTACAGGCCAGTCAGCTTAACTTTAATGCCAGGAAAGACAATGGAGCAGGTAATTAAAGAAATCATCTGCAAGCACTTGGAAGGTGGTAAGGTAATAGGAAACAGCCAGAATGGGTTTGTAAAGAATAAATCTTGTCAAATGAATCTGATAGCTTTCTTTGATAGGATAACGAGCCTTGTGGATAGGGGAGAAGCGGTAGATGTGGTATACCTAGACTTTAGTAAAGCATTTGATACGGTTTCTCATGATATTCTTATCAAAAAACTAGGCAAATACAATTTAGATGAGGCTACTATAACTGGCTGGATAACCTGAGAGTAGTTCTTAATGGTTCTCAATCCCGCTGGAAAAGTATAAGAAATGGGGTTCTTCAGGGGTCTGCGTTAGGACTGGTTCTGTTCAATGTCTTCATCAATGATTTAGATATTGGCATAGTAGTAGTAGGCATCCTTCAGTCTGCATAGACTATGGATTGCGCCCTTTAAAGTTTCAACTGAGGACAAATCAGAAAAAGATAATCAAGGTGAGCAAATCAGAGAGTGGAGGGGTGGGGGGGAGGTCAAGAATTAGATTGAGCCAAGTATGCAGACGAGCCCCTATAGTGACTCAGAAAGTTCCCATCATGATTTAAACCGTGTGTTAATGTGCCGAATTTGAATATAAAAGCCAGCTCGGCTGTTTCCCCTTCCAGAACGATGTGATAATTCTTCTTCAGTAACACACATACCTTTAGGTCAGTGACAGAATGCCCCATTCCATTAAAATGTTGACTAACTGGTTTGTGGATCTGGAGTGTTTTGATGTCTGTTTTGTGCCCATTGACCCTTTGTCTAAGGACACAAAGCAGAACAGACATCAAAACACTCCAGATCCACAAACCAGTTAGTCAACATTTTAATGGAATGGGGCATTCTGTCAATGACCTAAAGGTATGTGTGTTACTGAAGAAGAATTATCGCACCGTTCTGGAAAAAGAAACAGCCGAGCTGGCTTTTATATTCAAACTCGGCACATTAACACACGGTTTAAATTGTGATGGGAACTTTCTGAGTCACTATAGGGGCTCGTCTGCATACTTGGCTCAATCTAATTCTTGACCTCCCCCCCGCACCCCTCCACTCTCTGATTTGCTCACCTTGATTATCTTTTTCTGATTTGTCCTCAGTTGAAACTTTAAAGGGCGCAATCCATAGTCTATGCAGACTGAAGGATGCATACTTGGCTCAATCTAATTCTTGACCTTCCCCCCACCCCTCCACTCTCTGATTTGCTCACCTTGATTATCTTTTTCTGATTTGTCCTCCTTGCTTACTGTTTTTGTTTCTCTGTGCCTTAGATATTGAGTCTGTTCTGGTATGGCTATGGTCTGAAGAAGTGGGTCTGCCCCACGAAAGCTCACCTAATAAACTATTTTGCTAGTCTTTAAAGTGCTACTTGCCTGCTTTTTGTTTTGATAGTGTATAGACTAGCACGGCTTCCTCTCTGTTACTAGGAAGAAGATTAAGTAACAGGTGCTTAGGAAATTCCCAGTGGGTGAAAGTAACTTAAAATATCTTCTGGGTACTCTCCATTGCAAGCCAGGTCCCTGCCAGCTCTTTAAATAGCTCCCTGCTGGCTTTTGCTACAGCTCCGCCAGCTCTGCACCCAGGGGCTAACCTCCGTGTGTCCCACCCTGCTTTGGTAGGGGGAAATAGTCCTCTCTGCGAGATCATTTACTGCTCAGCGGGTAACCAATCCCCAAGGGCAGGAGTATGTTGTATAAGTCAAAGGTGAGCATCACTCACTTTTTTCTATGCAAAGAAGACTATTGTGAAATACATATTTACATTAGTCATTGGAGTCAAAGTACACGCACCGTTGCTATGTGAGGGTGTTGTTAACCTTTTGCAGTGTGGCCCTATGTCATGTGACGGGGCCCAAGAAACAAAGAAGAGACTCAGCAGTAGAGAAATGTTGTTTCATCAGCGTTTGCTGGTATGGCAAAAATCAGAATCTTTGGCAGACAGTCCCGTGACAGTTTCCTGCTAGCTTGCGTGCCCCGCTCCACAGCAGTTGACCTACTACGGGAACCTAAGACTTCCAGAGTCCATGACTTTGTGGCTCTATTCTCTGCTGGAAGAATTTGAAAATCTGTGGCTTTTGCTCCACATCAGAACAAAGCCAAATGTCAACATATCCCCCACCACAAAACCCCGCTAGTAGGTTCTGTACAGACACCTGAAGTCCAAAATTAAAACTACATGAATGGTTCTCCAGCTAACTTGTGCTGTAGGCCATTTTGCAAGAGATGTTTTTAGGAGCCCTTCTCCTTCCAACACTCAAAACTCGGGTCTTGCCCGTCATGATGCTCTGCATTACCAGAGGTTCCTACAGACCAATCTGAGCACAGCCATACTGCAATACAATGGAGTTCAGTAAACATTTATCATTTAATCATGATTTAAATAAAGAGATGCATGTCCAACGCTTGAGATGCTCTAACGCATTGATAAAATAAAGTCCCAGAACCTTTTAGCATGAGCTTTTCAACAGGAACTCTGACCTGGAATTGCACCTGATACTCGTTATTCTGGATCAAGATCTCCAGATCGCTCCAGAGCCACAGTAGCCATTTCTATTACCCTAAGGAAAGCAAGAGGAAAGAAAGAGAGGTTGCATATAAAGATACCAAAAAATGGCATAAACACTGAGGCGGACCACAAGCAGCATGCTACAAGAGCCTGACCAGTGCGGAACTGAGAAAGTGTGTATGTGAGCCACGAAACAAATACATACAGGACTGAAGAAATAAACAGGGATGGACATGGAGGTCATAGGGCCAAAACAAGGGAACTGGAAGGGGACACCAAGCAGAGAGCCCCTGACAGCGCCCCTGATCCCCGAAGGCGTCCAGGGAGCCAATGGGTGCTGCCCAGAGGAACAGATATGAGAACGCAGCTAGGAACAAAAGTAGCTCCTGCAGTTGCAGGTCTCCCCGACCCCTTGCCCAGCCAGCATCATCTCCCTGACCCTGTAAATGGCCACCTTGGCAATGCCCAGGAGGAGGTTGATGGGGCGGTCCTGCAACTTCATGAGCCATGGATGGAGTGTGAAAGGATCAGGAGGTGCAGGGAGAAGTGCAGCCAGAACCTCAACAGAAGGTTGTGAAGGAACTGGTCGAAGGGCTGTTACTGGTCCACTCAAGGTAGATGTGCACCAGAGTGTCCCTCATGACACAGAAGGAATAAGTGTTGGGGGTTGGGTGAACCATGGCAGCTACACAACTGTGCTCACTGCACCATGGAGGATCCTCCAGCTGATGTCCCCAGCAGGCAGTGGGGCCAATGTGGAATACAGGCTGGCCCACCGGGGTTCCCCAGCCTCTACTGCTGTCAAAATGTCCCACTTAGGCAGGACACGGGTGAGGAAATGAAGTATGTGAAACATGGGTGTGTGTAGGTAACATATTGATGTGGTTCAGAAGGGAACTGGCTGCAGCACATGTGTAACCCACACACCTATGTGTGGTTTACTGTCCCATGTAGTAGTACCTAGACCACTCCACAGAGAAAGAAGTGTCCTCTCCAGCCTCAGCTAAGAGCCAGCTGGCCTTTAGCTCAAGCTGTAGAGGCACCTGCACTAAGCACCAGAGGTCCCACATTCGAGTCTGCCTGCGGGCAGCTACCCATGAAGCCAGCTTGGGTGATGAGGGGAAGGTGCTCAGGAAGGAGCATGGGACTGGGGGTTTATGGAAAGATCCAGAGGGCCAGAGACGAGAGGGTGCACCCCACCACACTGCCCCACTTCACAGGACCTGGCTGGGGACAGTTAAATCAGGTTTATGGCTATTTTACATCACCTGGAAAGTGCAAAACATCAAGAGACTATGAAGAAGTGTAAACCCACATCTAAGAGGCAGCGATTTCTCTCCATGGTCTGTTACCCCAGCAAAACACTTTCTGCCATGGGCAATGCTATGATTTTTTTCTGAGTAGCTATTCTGGGCCCTGGAACAAGGCAATTTACTACTAGCTTCAGCATCTCTTGGGCAGAGGGAAATCCCCCTGATGCTCCCAAAGGGTTGCATGCTGATTTTGAAGATGTCTTGGTTTCAAGCAGAAAAAGACCCTCCCATCCCCCCGTTTCCCCTAGGGCTTCATTAGCATCTCAGATGGTACTTCTCCAGATGCTTGTTTTACTTACACCGCTGTCCATCTGGCTTCATTTCACTAGCGTCAATGGAAATAACTCAGCTTTATACAGGGATTTGATCAGCCCCAGGTCTATTGAATAAATAATTGAGCACTTCCTCAATAAAGTGCTGAGAGTACATATCCTGTGCCTAAAAAGTCTTTTCCAAAAATCTCAGTGCAGTGCGAATCTAACATTGTGGGTGTGTCTACACTTGTACTCCTCTTTTGAAAGAGGTATGCAAATGAGGCAAATTGAAAATGCAAACGAGGTATAAATTTGCATACTTGGAACCTCATTTGCATATTCTAATTTCGAAAGAGCTTCTTTCGAAAGAAGAAAGCCAGTGTAGCTGCTGCTTTTTCAAAAGTAAATCCATCTTTGAAAGACTCCTTCTTCCCTTTATTTAACGGGAAGTTTTTTTTACTTCTCCTGGTGGGTAATTCAGGTTTATGAATATTTGGTAAAGATCTTGTAGTTTTTGGTCTCTGTCAGTTGGAGCAGAGCAAATGCAATTGTATCTAAGAGCTTGACTGTAAACAATGGAGCTAGTTATGTGTGCAGGATGGAAGCTTTATTTAACGGGAAGAAGGATTCTTTCAAAGATGGGTTTACTTTCGAAAGAGCAGCATCTACATTGGATTTCTTCTTTCGAAAGAAGCTCTTTTGAAATTAGAACATGCAAAGGAGGTGCCAAATATGCAAATTTACACCTCATTTGCATTTTCTATTTGTCTCATTTGCATACCTCTTTCTAAAGAAGAATGCAAGTGTAAACACACCGGCCAAGTGGCATGGTAATACATGTCCCTAAATATGCTAATGAGGCACGGATGCAAATTCTCCATGCCTCATTAGCATACGGTCACATGATTTGGAGTCCGGAAGACCATTCTTCCGGACTCCAAAATGCTGTGTAGAAGCGCAGCCCCCGGGGGAGCTTCCAGAAGGAAGTCCTTCTTCCGGAGGCCCCTTGTTCCCGAAAAGTTTTGGGAAGAAGTGGCCTCCGGAGGAAGGACTTCCTTCCAGAAGCTCCCCCGGGGCCATGCTTCTGCATGGCATTTTGGAGTCCAGAAGAATGGTCTTCCGGACTTCAAATCACGTGACCGTATGCTAATGAGGCAGTGGGGAATTTGCATCTGTGCCTCATTAGCATGTTTCGGGCCACGTATTACCATGCCACTTTCAGAGAAAGTGGCCTGTGTAGGAACGGCCACCCTGTAAGTGTGTGGGTGGTGTCCTTAAAACAGGTGCGTTTGCTTTTTTCATCCCTAATTTAGGAGGCCCATTGCACATCTCACCTTGAAGGACAGATGTTTTGCCCAGTGGGCAAACACCAGGACAATATTTAATAATCTCTTGTGGCAGGGCCAGGGTGGAGGGCCCCCTCAGAAGCAGCCCAAACAAACAAAAGAGCCTTCAGGACAATCACAGGCAGCTAGGTGAGAGATGGCTTTGGCTACTGGAGCCGGCTGACTCCAAGGCTGGGCTAATAAGAAGCCTTTATAAACCCTTCACAATGGGCAGGGTGGGGAGAGCACAAGAGTTGGGTGGATGGAGGGGAGGAGACCAGTGGAGTGAGAGAAAGCAGGTTGGAGAGGAGCGGAAGAAAAGAACAAGAACACCAGAAACTGCAAAGTGAGCGTGAGGAGCTGCAGCAGATTGAGAGGGGGACGCGTTGCAGCTGCCCCCTGGAGAAGGTACCAATGGGAATTATCTGGGGAAGTGGCCTAGGGAGAAGAGCGGCTGTGCCAGGGGCTAAGGGAGTCAGCCCTCCCAGCCAGCAGTCACATAGGATCCCTGGGCTGGAACCCGGCACGAGTGGGCAGGGGCTGGGTTTCCCCCAGACCACCACTCACCCCAGCAAGGGCAACTGGGCCCTTAAGTGGGTTCAGTGGACTGAACAGAGGCCAGAGGTCCAGGAATAAGATGGTCTTTATCACACCCTTGAAAAGGCATAAACTAAATATGAAACTGAACATTGCCATGCTGGAGAGAATTGTGCTCTCACATGAGATGACAGAACAGCAGAAGTCCTAGCAAGATCACTTACAAAATCTTGGCATTAGTTCATGGGTTATTCTTTGTTGTTTTAATTCTAAACAGAACAGACGTCTCAAAGGAGCCCATGGTTTTCCGAGTTAATGTGTGCTTACGTCTTTCATCTCAGAAAGCCATTGACATCTTAAAAGCAATGCCTTTGTGTTGGCACTGGGTAATAGAAGTCCCGAATCAGCCATACTGCAAATTAATTTAAGATCGACCAAAACCAAGTGTAAATGAAAGTCCAGGTCCTATCACCTATGCTCTGCAGCTAAAACCCAGGCAGCCATCAGCAGAGCACAGAATAATTTTTAAAGTTTATGGCACATACAAGCAGGAGGTAAAGATCTGAAAGAAAACTCTGGAGTCTTATTTGTAAGTCTGGATTACATTTGCCTTGCTCTTACATGAGCACAGTTCCCACTGATATCAGTGGGCAAGCATAGGGTCAAGGGCTCAGCCCTGCAGCCACTGATGTCAGGGCCAGGGTTAGCTTCATCAGTGGGTCTTTGCCCATGAACGCTTATGCTCCAAAATATCCGTTGGTCTATTAGGTACCACAGCACTTCTCGTTGCTTCCTGTTGCTCACTGGATTGAGCGGCTGAAAAAATCAGTGTGAGTCAACGAACAAAACCCTATAATATGTCATTAAGAAGTTAAAAGTTCAAATTCGTACAGAACTTTAACTCTATAGTGAGCAAGAAGCCCTCAGTCCCCTGAAAGCAAAAGCCTGACTTCTTACAGACACCGATCCAAGTCCAGTGCTGCAGCTCACCTCCTGAACCAGCTCTGTCTCTTCCATCCCTAAAGGTTTTTTAAGTCCTGGCTTGACAAGGTCCTGTCAGGGGTAATTTAGTTGGGGTTGATCCTGCTTAAAGCAGGGGGCTGGACTAGATGACCTCCTGAGGTCCCTTCCAGCCCTAGGATTCCAATATTTGGGCTCACACAAGGTTTGCCTCATCCCTAGCTTAAGAGATGCTCACGACACTGTTCTACTATATGGCCCAAAGCCTCATATGAGGCACATAGCATTTCCAAGCTTTGACTTATGCTGGAGGCAGTGTGAAAGACCAGCTGAAAGCTCCTGTGCCAGCTTTATTCCCACTGGGGTGGCTCCCTGGCATTTGGTGGAATTATCTGCCACTTTTACGTCAGCTGGAGAAGAATGGCGGGGAGGGGGAGAGGACTATGAAGGAGTTCAGGGCCATGACATTCCCTGACAGTAAGAGAACTGGAGTGACAGGATCCACAGTATTCTCTGGAAAGGATATTTGCAGCAAGATAGGGCATGGCTAAGGTGACCATCTGTCCTGTTTTTCCTGGGACAGTCCCCTATTTAAGCTGCCTCACTGGCATCTCAATTTTTTAAGAAAATGGGCAAATCGTCCCATATTTTGTGGGGCTCCTGTTCCCTAGCACCCTGTGCCTTGGGGTGGCAGCCTCTCCTGCCAGGGAGCTCCTCTGATGGGTGGCTGCCCTGGTCCCCAGAGTTCTGTACCTTGTGGCAGCAGCTCCCACTGCAGGGAGCTCCTCCGTGGGGCAGCTGCCCCATTCCCCCCACACCTCATGGTGGCAACCCCCCAGTGCCAGTGAACTCCACAGCAGGGCGGCTGCCTTGTTCCCTGGTGACCTACTCTTAGGGGAGGCAGCTCCTGTTGCCAGGGACTTGGCTGCCTTGTAACACAGCCTCCCACGCCTTAGGGAGGCAGCACTTGCTTCATTCCCTGGCTCAGCTGACAGGAGGGTTTGAAACACCCCCCCTCCCAACTGGGAATCCTGGAGCCCCATCCTCCACTCCCCTTCAACCCTGGAGGCTGCAGAGCCCCCATCCCTGGTGCCTCACCCTGGAGCAGCAGCCCCCATCACGAAGGAACTCTCCCACGGGACAGCAGTGCCACCCCCATGCCCAGACACCAGTGTCCTGTATTCGCCATAGGGTAATGTGGTCACCCTAAGCATTGTAATACCTAACTTTTGGCATCCGCAGCCCCAGGTTAGGCACCCAGGCTCTCTGTACAATGCACGGGGAAAGACGGGTATGGGAATGGGACTTGCCAAAGCAAGAATACTGAGTGGGAAGCTGCCTATGCTAGCCAGTAGGAAAGGCCAAGGAGAAAAGTAGGGCCAAAGCTCTGTCCCACAGAGGGAACATGGGTGGGATTCAGAGCTCTAAACCCTCTCCCACAGTCAGGCACCAGAGCCAGGAGAGCCCTTCTTTACAAGAGGCAGCAACGCTCCTTCCATTCACCCCTGTGCTTATACCAACAATGAGAGCACCCTGCCAGGAGGTGGTTCAGTTCCACACATGGTCTGATGTGACTCAGAGCCCAGGTTTACCACAGGCCTGCAGGTATTCTATGGGTGCGGCTCTCTCCGTCCCTTCGATTCAGGCTATCCCACTTTATTTAAGATACTTAAGCTGTCATTAAAGTGAGTAAGACTAGCAATGGTCTAGGGGTTAGCATGCTGCTCTGAAGCTGTGTCTACACTTGCTGTCCTCTTTCAAAAGGCATGCAAATGAGGGACATATTTGCATCTCATTTGCATATTCTTATTTCAAAAGAAGAAAACCAGTGTAGACTCAGTTGTTTCAGAAGTAAACTCCATCTTCAAAAGAATCCTTCTTCCCTTTTTTATAGGAAGATAAAAAAGGGAAGGATTCTTTCAAAGATGGGGTTTACTTCTGAAAGAACAGTGTCTACACTGGCTTGGTTTTCTTCTTTTGAAATAAGAATAGGCAAATGAGGTGCCAGATAAGCAAATATGCCCCTCATTTGCATTTCTGGTTTCCCGCATTTGCATGCCTCTTTTGAAAGAGGAATGCAAGTTGTGGACACAGCCTGAGAGAGCTGGGTTCCAGTCTCTGATCCAGTGACCCCACTGGGGATAGTTTGGTAGGTATGTCCTGAGAACAGCTGCTGGATCAGGCCCCACAGGTGAAACAGGCTTTCCCCAGCCTAGTTTGATGGTCCAGTTGGGGCTTGTGGGTGCCAGCCATTAGGTCAGAAGTCACTTTGCACATGCCCATTAGCAGAAATGTAGGTACTTGGAGTTTTTAAACAGCCCCTGGTTTTACTTGGTTACTTGGCAAATGCCCTAAAGCATTCATCCAGTTTGCAAACTTATGGATATAAGAACAAGAAATTCAAATAAGCATTTATATTGAAACTGCTGAGTGACAATAAAAACAGGCTTAGTCAGAGCTTATCCAAGCCAGTCTCCTTCTGGAGTCAAAATGTCAGTCTTATTTTCAGAGCAGACTTTCTTTGATGAAAGAAAAGATTAATTGTACTCTGTCCTATTGCAAAAGACATTCACGTATCCTCTTCCTAACCAACAGCTAGATGCAAAATACAGGAGAGACAGGACAGAAAAGATGGTTGAAATATGGCAAGCAGATGCTTTGGCTGACAACTGGACCCTGACTCCTGCTGCTTGGAGCCTGGTTAATTGCATTCTGGGTCAGGAATATCATCTCTTTGGACCCTTTCTTCTTAAGCAAGGCAGGAGAGGATGAATGCAGGATGATTTACTTCAGGATCTGATGGAAAACCAAGCAAATGAGCTACCTGGCTTTCCTCTCAGGGACACAGTTCATGAGCTGAGTTGCAGTGGTGGCAGATCAAGGCATGAGCTGGGGGCAATAATAAGGGACAAGGTGATCTGGGATGCAGGGTGGGACAGAAGAAAGAGAACTGAAAGGGATGGTTTTTTTCCTCCCTGAAGTCTAGGAAACTCCAAAGGGCAAAAGTGGGTGACATAAGTCATCTTCCTTTTGTGCACCAATTAGGCAGAACAACACACTATTATTGGTCTGTTGATGTCTAATTCTGCATTTTCTGGTTTTAGGGAGCATTATTTCAACAGCCCTTGAATTATATCAGCAAGTCTTTTTTGTTTGCACTAATCCAGCTTCTTTGTCTGGGTCTCTAGTACTTGCTTATGGAAAGCAACTCAGCCCGCTTTTACAGTGAATTGCCAAGTGGGAGAAAATTGAAGGCTATTGTAACATCCTAGGAACTTTCACTCCTTACATTTGATTACAACAGGGGTACATTTTGTTGGCCCAGCAGTCACAGCAATTTTTAGCTTTTAGTTTTGGTATCTTCAACCTTCATTACAACAAGTCTTTTCAATGCATTAGTATGAGTAGAACTTCCTGTACCAGTCCTGAAATTACAGCACTACCTTTGTAGTGGCCTGTCTCAGTTAGAGAAATGGAACGACACTAGCCAGCTTTCTGGCCAATATGCTATTTTATCCCCGTAGCACAATTCTTAAATTAAGAAAGCCCATGTAAAACCTTCAAAAACAACAAGAAGTCCTGTGGCACCTTGTAGACTAACAGACATCTTGGAGCATAAGCTTTCATGGGCAAAGACCCGCTTCACGAGATACATGCATCTGATGAAGCGGGTCTTTGCCCATGAAAGCTTACGCTCCAAAATATCTGTTAGTCTATAAGGTGCCACAGGACTTCTTGTTGTTCTCAAAGACACAGACAAATACAGCAACCTCTCTGATACAAGTAAAACCTTCTGTCATAACCTATTTTAGGTACTTATCTGTCCCCTTCATCACTGCCGTGGCTGAGTGCTCAGTCTTCAACATGTGCTTGGTGAGGTGGGTGGAACAGAGACTGATCGACTCACTCAAAGTCCCAGGAAGTCTGTGTGGCTCTAGATTGTATTCAAAACAAAGTCAGGACCCTTTTTATCTATTGTGGAAGAGCTGCACTATGGCCTCATCTCATCAAACTGCATACTTAGGGTAGGCAGAACTTTCTGAGTCACTATGGCCGTGTCTACACGTGCCCCAAACTTCGAAATGGCCATGCAAATGGCCATTTCGAAGTTTACTAATGAAGCGCTGAAATGCATATTCAGCGCTTCATTAGCATGCGGGCGGCCGCGGTGCTTCGAAATTGACACGGCTTGCCGCCGCGCGTCTCATCCAGACGGGGCTCCTTTTCGAAAGGACCCTGCCTACTTTGAAGTCCCCTTATTCCCATGAGCTGATGGGAATAAGGGGACTTCGAAGTAGGCGGCGTCCTTTCGAAAAGGAGCCCTGTCTGGATGAGACGCGCGGCGGCGAGGCGCATCAATTTCGAAGCGCCACGGCCGCCCGCACGCCAATGAAGCGCTGAATATGCATTTCAGCGCTTCATTAGTAAACTTCGAAATGGCCATTTGCATGGCCATTTCGAAGTTTGGGGCATGTGTAGACGTAGCCTATAAGGGCTCGTCTGCATACTTAACTCAATCTAATTCTTGATCTTCCCCCCCACCCCTCCACTCTCTGATTTGCTCACCTTGATTATCTTTTTCTGATTTGTCCTCCTTGCTTACTGTTTTTGGTTCTCTGTGTCTTAAATATTGAGTCTGTTCTGGTCTGGATATGGTCTGAAGAAGTGGGTCTGTCCCACGAAAGCTCATCTAATAAACTATTTTGCTAGTCTTTAAAGTGCTACTTGACTGCTTTTTGTTTTGTTAGGGTAGGCGCTAATTTATCACTTCAAAGGGGTAACTTATGATGTAGCTAATATGGTGCCACTTATATAAGAGTTTATCCGAACCACTGGCTTATTTTTTAATAACAGTGTGTAGAAGCTTCAAAGCAGTTAAGCAGAGATGACAAGTTATTCAGGAGAGAGGGACGAGAGACTCAAGCTGAAGGAACACAGCAAGTGTCATTGGTATCAATGGGGAGTATTGGAAACCAACTATTTATGGCTGCTAAGTGACTGAAAGCTTAAGGAGTCTGCATGGTTCGAAGGCAGCTCGTGTTTGTAAAGATAACAAATAAATAATAGACACGGGATGTGGTGCACAGGTCTGGTCATGTTCTGAAGGGAACCTCAAAGCAGTCCTTGTCCACCTTGTCCTCATGGAATCCCTAGATAACATCCCCAAGCCAATGGCCTGGGGTTTCAGGCACTTCTTCCCAGAGACAGGCATTGCCAATTTAATTTCCTTCAGGCAGTTTTCCAAGCAATTAAGTGTAATAGAATAAAACAAGAGCAATTGGCAGCAGACAGCTCGTAGGTTTCCCTGTTGCCAGTTGGGAGTGAACAAGGCAGTGCTCAGCCAGTGTGACCTAATCTCTCCAGAGACACCCACTAGTGGAACCTTCTAAGATGTTGAGTCTATTTGGGTTCAGCTACGTGTCGCTAGCTTCCAGCTGGTACTGGACAAATGTGAGCGCTGTGCGGACAGCACTCATTTTTTTTGCCTTAGTCTTAATTCCGTGGAAAGTTGTATGAAGGAAACCAGTTAAATTCCAAACCCTTTAAATAAAATCCCAGAGAATGATTTGTATTCAAACCTGAGCCACTAGGCACCACTGTTTGTCTCTTCTACAGGTAGTAAATTCCTGTCCTGCCAAGATGCAACTGCCTGGGAAGCCGTGTGTTTGCAATTCCTCTTCCTGTAAGCACATCCTCAAGCTGTACTGTCAGCAGCGCTTTTTCCCATACTTGCTGGACCTCAGCAGTCCCACCCAGCCTTGGGATTGGCTGGGGGTGGCGGGGCACAGAGCCTGCTGAGCACTGGCTCCTTTGTTAATTCAAACAACGGCACCGGCTGTTAGTACGATAACGCTACTGAGCAGTTTCTGTCGTGAAGAGTATGGGCACTTGAGGCACAGAAAGAATAGGCCCCTGACTTTTTTTTTCCTGCAAGAGGGATTTAGGCTTCTACGTGCACATCTCCCTTCTAAAAATACATGTGCTAAATCAACTAGGCATTGCAACACTGAGCACAGAATTGTCTAAATGCCTTTCAAAAGCTAAGCTAAGTAACTTGGCCACCAGTACACAGGGAGAGGGAGTCACAGCTGGGAGCTGAATCAAGAATCGCATGAGACCCAGTTTAGGGCTTTCGCTTCCTCATGTGTGAAATGGGGTGAGAGAACATACAGATGAAGCTTACAGGGTTCATCAAGACAGATGAAAGAAATACTTCCCAAAAGGACCTCAAACATATTTTTGGACACCTGTGAAATTCACTGAGGCACAGAAAGGCCATGAAAGACCTTTACTGTGTAAATCCTTCATTGCCCATCCCACTGAGGCCAATGTTTCAAAAGCACCAAGAAGCTCCCTTTGGAAATCAGAGCTCCTGAGGCCTCATATGGCATTCAAAATCATTAGTCATGGAAACTTAGGATTGAGATGTTTCATAGACAGCTGTGAACTGTGTATGGTCTATAGCTATATGCTACAATTAGCAGCCAAGGTGTTCAAGCTGGCTGTATGGTGAAGGACATATACTACCGTGGTTAGAGACAAAAGCTGCATTCTTCTGTTCTCTTACAAGTGTTCCATCCAGCACTCAGACACGCACCTGAGGAGCGCACCCCTGGTATGTCTATACGTAGCTATGTCTGCTGCACATTAACATTTTACATCTCTGTTATGCATTCAGAACAATGTACTCTGAACACAGAAAACTATCTAATCTATACCAAGGCTGGTGCTGGTGCCTTCTGAAGAAACCTTTCCATTGGAGATGCTTGTTTCTGTAAACCTAGTGATGGGGAAAACAGAGGAATTTAGAGAATCCACACGTCATTGGCTGCACATCCGTGCTGCTGAGATGAGATGATCTACAATGGCCTAGTTGTGCTGCCCTCCTTCATGGGAGACTTCATTAATCAGCATGGTCATTAATTAGCTTTATATTTTTATCACAATTTTGTGTTGCACATTAGTCAGGAATAAGGGAGCTGCACAATAGACATGTTTCAGGAATTATCATATTTAATTCATCATAAATTTCAACCATCTCAGTCCCTATTTTGCTTTGAGTCTTGTCTTGCACTTAGTAAGACAGCCCGTATGCTCTTCCAAAAAACGAGGTCAGGAGCTGCAGTAGGTCTGTAGTTCTCTTAGACATGTTTTATTTTGCACAGCATGTTCAGAGATTCTTTGTGCAATTAGTAATGCTACAAGTATCGTACTGACTGGGGTGGGTGTGGGTTGTCTCTAACCTATCTGGGCTTGCACAGAAAGGTAGACATTCTGGGATATGTTTCTGTTAAGAGGAAATTTGGGGTTTGAAAGTCCTGGCTCAAACTCTGCTTAGAAGCGGTAAGTGAACACCACAGGTAACTGGAAATGTGACTTGCACGGGTGCAACCAGAATTCTGTGATCTTGCCCTCGGGTGAGAAAGGTATTACTGTTTGAGTGGATACTCCCTGTTACTGGGGAATTTCACTGGAAATCTAAATTAGCGTAGGGGAGTGGTTGAAGTGCGTATTATACCAGCAATGCCTCAGATTTACCCTGTGCTCACCATGCTGCTTGGCAGTGACCTTCCTTCTCTAGGAGACAGAATTATTAGGCAAACAAAAGCTCCTTTCCTCAGAGTTTCTCCTTACAGGAATGGGCTGCTTCACACCTGCATGTTCTGGGGAAAAACCTGTATTGTAAAACTGTAAAGACCTGTTCTTAGGCATTAGTGTGGCTAAACCTTTCCCTGTAGTGCTCGGCACAGAACCACTGGGGATTGCTGTGCCAACTTTTGGCCTTAAAGGCTGCCTCACAACTGGCAGGTATTGGGCATCATCTCCCTTGCAGGTCAGAAGAGCCACAACTGGGCATATGCAGGTGTTCATGGAAATAGCACTATGTAGGATAAGGGTACCAGTAGCTCCTTCTCCTTTGGTGGAGACATGGCCTGGGTGCCTGGTAAGAGAGGGGATGATTGTGTTGTGTGTATCCTGAGCCTGGAAGTGGCAACTGAATGGATTTGCACTACAGGAGAGGAGGATTTCTCAGTCTTGGCATCAACGGGGAGAAGGGGGTTGTCTGAGCTGATAAGCCTGATTTGGGAGCTGCATGGGAACAGATGGGATCAAGAAATGAATCCAGCCTCTTATCTATCAGCTAATCATCTTCCCCCGAGAGCCAGCAAAGAAGGGAGAGCGTCCCCACAGCTTCCTTAAACAGGACTTGCTCCGGTGTTCTGGAACTGCTGATGGAGAGGCAAGATTCACAGAGCACCGTCCACACTGTAGTTTTACTCCTCAAGAATTAGCACTTGAATAATGAACAAATAAGTGTAGACTGAAACTTTTTCCCCACTAGAAAAGGATGGGCTAAACTAACAACTCAAGCTTACAAGCACATTCAAGCAGCACATTCCAGCAGACTCTACTGCAAGCTGCAGTGCAAGGGGCTGTCACTATAGAGCAGCCACATTGTGTATTTAAAAGAATTCTTTTGTCACTGACCTCCAGAAGTCAAAATGCGCAGTCTGGAGCCTTGAGCACAGAGTTCTAACTTGGGAGATCTAGATCGGGTTCCTTACTTCTTCAGACTTCCCGAGTGACCCTCCGCAAACCTGGAACCTGCTTTCCTCTTCCCCTTCTAGCTGTGCACCCAAGTCTGTACAGCATCTAACACAATGGAGCCCAAAGTTGTTCCTTTGGTTGCCAACCCCTCCAGGACTGCCCTGGAGTCTCCAGGAATTAAAGATCAATCTAAGTAATTTAAGTAAAGGTTGTCATGTGATGAACTCTCTAGGTAGAACCATGCTATCAAAGCCTCCTATTAATGCTTCTTCCTCCCTTCGGTGCTGCCTGCTTGCCAGCGGACTCTGGACATCAAGGCCTTCCCCCTCCTCCCAGTGCCTTGCATCTGCCATAGATTCGCTGTCTTGTGGTGTTGGGAGGTGCTGGCGGTTGGGGGCAGGAGGTGAACTGGACTGGAGGAGGTGGGCCAGGAAGAAGCAGGCTGCAGGGGGAACTCTGACAGATCAGAATTTTTCCCAGACCCTGCGTCATCCAAGGATGGCCCTGCCTTCAGGAATACATCCACCTAAACTCATCATCAACAGCAACCTGGGCTCCGTGCCTGTTGGCGCCTGATGCCTCCCTCACTATTTCCTTCCACCTTTCCCAGCCCAGTGCGGAGCGGCTTAGTTTCTGTAGACTAGCTCCGCACCAGTCTACTATATCTTCCACTTATTCTCTGTGGGGTCTGCCTCTCCTATTCGAACCATCCATTATGCCAAATACCAGGGTCTTGATTTCTCGTTCATAGTTCATTCTGCAAATAGGCTCAAATAGCTGTAACTTGCATGGTATAACCTTCTGCGGCAGGTTCTCTTTTGGCTGTATCATCCTATACGATTCCTTGTTGGTGACCTTCTGCATCCATCCTATTCTTAGGATCTTTCTATAACAACTTCTCTCAAATGCCAATATTCTTCTCTTTGAATCTTTCCTTATCACCCATGTCTTACATCCATACAACATGCTGCTGAATATACACATTTCCAAGATGCTCGGCTTCATTCCTGCGCAAACCACTTTGCTTTTCCAGATCTTATCCATCGCTTTTAAACTTGCTCTTGTTGTTGCTATTCTAGTCTAGCATCATCAATACCATTCAACAACTGTATCAGTCTGCTATCCACTCCCTATAACTCCAACACTGCTCAAGTCACTTTCTGATCTATGCTGTCAAATGCCTTCTGAAAATCGATGAAGCAAGTGTAGATGTTCTTGTTCTTTTGTCGAGCTTTCTCCGCTATCAGTCTTAATGCCAATATCTGCTGTATGGTACTTCTATCTGAATCTCTCTTGCTCCTCTGCTAGATGTTCCTCTATCTGCGATCTTGGTCTCTCCATCAGTATCACCATTAGCACCTTGCCTAGAGGACTCGTTAGGGCAATCGTTCTGTAGTTCTTGCACTCCAGTGCACTTCCTTTCTTGTGTATTGTCACTAGCTTGGATCTTGTTTATTCCTTAGGTGCTTCTTTCCTTGCTATATTACATAGTCGATGTATTTCCTGAATCATGCTTTCTCTGCCGTATTTGATCATCTCTCCTGTGATCTTATTGCTTCCAGGGCTCCTGATGTTCTTTAGCCATTTCACTTCTTTTGCTACTTCTTCCTCTGAAATAGTGGTCTTGCTGTTGATGCTCAGCAGCGATATCTTTCCGTTCTTTGGTCAGTCTCTGAGACATCCGGTCTAGCTGTGCTGCTACACACTATTGCAATAATTCTTCCTTCCCTCACTACAGAAGAGCCCTTTTCCTGTATTCAGGACATGCGCCTGTGCTGAACCCTCACTTGTATTTATTTTTTCTATTGTCGGTGACAGAAAGCAGCACAGAGACTTGTCAAACCATCTCTGAAATGACGCACTAGTCAGCCTTATGGCTCCCTCTTGTGGCTAGAGAATATACAGCTCATAGGTAATAATCCTCTTCTTTTAAGGCAGGGATTTCCAACCTGTGGGTCAGGACCCAAACATGGGTTGCCATTAGATTTTCTAAGGGTCGCCAGCTGAGTGGCTCCGAGCTGCATATGGCTTTTTAAGGAGCCATTTGCAGCTCCCACTGCTGCTGCTGCTCACTTCTCCGGCTCCCAGTCCCTGCCCTGCCACCCTGAAATGGGACTCAATTCAATTGGTTTAACAGCTGGCAGGAGGGATCTGGATGTTAAACCAATTAAACTGAGTCCCAGTTCAGTGTGGCAGGGCAGGGAACTGCCCAGGCTGCATGTGGGGGAAGGGAATAGGAGGGTTGGAAGCAGCTGTACAGAGGAGGCGGTGGTGGCCTGGAGAAGGAGCAGCAGTGGCACTCGTGTGGGGGGTGTCTTGGGGCTGTGAGGGGTTTAACCTGAGGGTGAGGGGCTGATTTAGGGCTGTGAGGGGTTTAAGCCTGGGGGAAAGGGGGAGCAAACAAGATTTATAATTTTTTTTCTCAGGGAGAACGCTCCCCTGCCTGTCTTTGAATTGTCTTGGGACCCAAAGTCTTACTGAACTGTCAGAATGGGTCACCGTCTCACAGGTTGGGAACCGGTATTTTAAGGTCTCCAAAATGTCATGGAACAAATTCACTTTCTAAAAGTGATATTTCCCTTAAACTTTACTGGGCCCATTTCCCCCATGGCAAGGGGAACTGAATGAACTTCAGAATGGGATGGGAAGTGCAGGGGCAAGTGGAAGTGAGGGCACAGGACGTGGAAGAGCAAAACTCCACAAGAGCGAGAATAAGGAGAATTACTTTGATGCTTGTTTCCATTAGTTAAGCACCTAAGATAATATCCAACCCCCCTGCCCCCAGAGGAGCTGCCTGAAGAGGAACCAGTGACTTATTACTAAGGGGCTTCTCCTGAATTTCACAGCTACTTAAAATTCAGGTTTTTCAGTTCAGGTTAGCTTCCTATCATCAGTCTCTTTTGCTCTTAGAGCCAGGCTGCCTACATTCCTTGGGCCAAGGCCTTAGGAGCAACTTCTGCCACAGGTGAAGTAGGAGTAACTGCACAAATTACTTGGAGTAAGCTGCAATGAGCCCCTCAGACAGTGCGTTGTTTCAGAGGTCACAGAATCATTGGGTTAGAGGAAACCTCAGAAGGTCATTGAGTTCAATCCTCTGCTGAAAGCAGGGCCAATCCCAACTACTTTGGCTATTGCACTGACCACTGGGACCTTTCAAACCTGTACAGGTCTCTGTGGCTTAACAGCCAATTAAGTGCACTGAAATATAATCCTTGTTTCAAAGGATTGGACAAGAACTCTTACCATTTCAGTAGGACCAGTACACCTATCTCAGCAGTCAGGCTGTGCTTCTATGTCCAGAAACTGCATTTGCAAACGCTGACTGAAGATAATATTTCCAGTCTTGAGGAGTGTTTGCAATTAATGCCTCAACACAGTATGTTTCTGAATGGCTCAAAGAAATGTCGTCCACCTGCAAATACGTTATTTGTTTTCGAAGCATTCTTACACTGTGATGTAATGTACTGTACAATGCTTTCCCCAGGGCTTTATGTGATATAAGTGAGCTGCTGAGCAGCACATAACCTTGCTTACTACCCAAAGAAAATATAAAATAATTTGTTTTTGAGAAACAAATCACTGTTGACAAACGCATTTTTGGTATTCTGATGCAATTTTCTAATTCCAGGCAGGTATGACAGTTTTCCTCAGATAAAACCGTTCTGGGGCTTTTGCTTCTCTGTTTTCTGTAAGAGTCAAAACAGTTTTTATTTTGACACAATATTTCAGATTCAGAAAAGTCAGATTTGGACTATTACAGAAAAGTAAAGCACCCGTAGATGACAATCAAAACAAAAACTCTTGGGAAAGATTTAGTTTTGAGTTTGCTTAAACATTTTGATTCTGAATGAGAGGTTTTTTTTTTCTCCTAGTTTTTCACATTGACAAGAAATTAAAAAAAAAGAGTTTGGCTTGAATCAAGCTGGATTTTGTTAGGATGTTTTGGTTTAGTCCTCAACATAAAATTCCATTATTTGCCAAGCTTTGTGTGTCAAATTACATTAGTCCCACCATTTAGCACCATGGTGTAATTTAGGAGTGCTTGTTTATTCTTATTGATTGTTGACATTTTCTATCCAGTCCTCAAGGATGTTTTATTGTTTGGCAATAACACAGTTTAGACTGCCGGAGGAGCTTTAATATAAGGAGAGGAGTAGGCTGGATATTAGGAAAAACTACTTCACCGGGAGGGTGGTGAAGCACTGGAATGAGTTACTGAGAGAGGTGGTAGATTCTCCATCCCTAGAGTTTTGTAAGTCCCAGCTTGACAAGGTCCTGGCTGGGATGACTTAGGTGGGGTTGATCCTGCTGTAGGCAAGGGGCTGGACGAGATGACCTCCTGAGGTCCCTTCCAGCCCTAGAATTCTATGATTCTATCCTTCCTCTTTAGCTTTGTAGGCTGTAACTTTTGAAACACTAAATCACAAAGCATGCAAGCTGCGTCCGTAATAGACATGATTTTCGAAAGCCCAGGCCCTCTTTCAAAAGAGCGTGCGGCGCGTCTCCACATGCCACATGCTCCTTCGAAAATGAAACCGAAGGCACACACCTGGCTTCCGAAATCACTCTTCCAAACAGGAAGTAGGAAAAGCCGCAACTTTCAAAAGCTTATTTAGAAAGAAGACGTGCATAGACGTTCTGCGACCTGCTCTTCCGAAGGAGCAGGGTCCGCCCTGGTGGCAATCGGCTGTTAAGCAGAGATGTGCTGCCCAGCGCCTGCGGGGTTGTATGATCTGTGCGTGCAGCTGCCCTTCAAGCTGCACGCACCTGGAAACCCCATTGCAGGACGCTGAGAGCGTGCAAGCAGCAGCCATTGCACATGGTGCCCCTACTCGCCTCAGTCAAACCCACAGTGGCTGCTGGCACAGCATGGCCAGCAGCCTGCGAGGAGAGAAGCCTCAGAGCCCCTCCCCCCGACTCCCTGAGTGTGCCCAGGGCTCCCAGGGGGCCAGGCAGGGGGAGAAAAAGCAAACCCCCTCCTGGACGGAGCATGAGTTCCGGGACCTGCTGGGCCTGTGGCAGGAGGAGGAGGTGCCCCATGAGATGTGCGCCAAGTGGTGGAATGCGTCTGCTTTCACCTGACTGGCCGAGGGCCTGACTATCCGTGGCCACCCGGCCCGCACTCTGGACCAGGTTCACAGCAAGGTCAAGGAGTTGCAGCAGGGGTATGCCCAGGCTTGGGGCTCGACCAGCTGGCCAGGGGCCTCCCTGCTTCATGCCCATTTTACTGGGAGCTCTGAAGCTTCCTGGGCCCATGGGACACCTCCTCCCCAGTCTCCGTCCTCAACACCTCTGTGGAGGAGCCCCAGCTGGAGGAGCCTGACGAGCCAGGACTACTGGCCAGCCCATCTCCAGCAGGGCCAGAGCCTGCAGCAGCAGCAGACTGGTTCAGCGAGGAGGGGTACCTTGTCATAGATCTCCCCTCCTGCAACGCCAGCTGCGCCACTCCCAACCTTGGAAGTGGTTCCATCAGGTACGCACCCGACAGGCACACACCCCAGACCACAGGGCGGGGGCTGCATTCTCACCAGAGGTCCCGCCATGCCCCCAGCAGACCCTGGTCGGCCATAGCCCAGCTGGGCTGTGGCCCTCAGGGTGGTGGCACGGCCACCCATGGCCTTCAGCACCCACTCCCATGGATAACGCTGTGGCCCGCTCCTGGGGGAAGGGGGTGGCCATGGCCGGACTGCACAAGGGGGAGGCCCCCAGGGTGATGGGAATTGCCACCGCCACATGGGCCTCCAGGGCCACCCTGCCGTCGGACAGGGGATGGGGACTTGGCACCCACCAGAGGTTGGGAGACATGGGCCGGGGCAGGGGTTGGTACTCATGGCCTGTCTCTCTCTTCCCTGCTATCCTTGCAGCTGCATCACCCACCAGCCAGGAGAGCCTCACAGCCTCCGCAGTGCCCAACAGCCCCCCAGAGGTGAGGGATGAGGCCCGTGTGGTGCCACCAGCACAACCAGGGCGACCCTGCTCCCAGAGGGGCCGAAGGCCGGCAGCGGAGGACCTTCACCTCACTGCCTCTGTCTGCCAGCAGGTAGAGGTAGCAGAGTGGCGCCTCCTCCTCAAGGCCACCTGGCGCTGGGCAGAACTGATGTGCACCCTGAGGGATGTGGTGGGCACTGTCAGGGAACTCCTGGCCCAGATGCTCCCTCCCGCCACCCCCCTGCAGCACTTCCCCCCCCGCAGCCTCTCCTGCTGGAGCCCCACCTGCCAGCCCCCCCAGGAGAGGCCCCAGCCACCAGCCCATCGGGGTGGACCCCTGGCCCTACCTTCCCATTCTCCCGGCATCCTTCCAGCCCCATCGGGGACCCCAAACTTGGAGAGGGTGTGTGGGTCCCAGGACCAGCGTGGGTCAAGGTCCTCCACTCCTGCCGTGCACTAAGGGCCCCCTATGCAGGCCACCCATGTTTCCCGCCTCCTGTATATAGTTCACCGCCCCCCGACACCTGTACACGGGTGACATTGTTTGAAGAAAAATTCTTTTGTTGTGTTGAATAATAACAGTTTATTTCACCCAAAACCCTGTGTGCTGTGTGCCCATTGGGGAGCGCAGTATGCAGGAGGTCAGGGACAGCATGTGGCTAAGTGGGGGTCTGCAGGCGGTAGGTAGTGACAGAGGGTGCACAGGGTGGAGGTCTGTGTGTGGTGGACCCGCTGGGGTGACTAGGGCAGTGCTCAGCCAGGACCCTGGTTGAAGTATTGACACAATTCCTCCCTGATGTGGACCTCATCCTGGTTGGCCTGGCGGCTAGGGGCAGCAGCTGGCTGGGGGATAGCCTGCGTTGGCCTCAGCTGCCCACCCCTGTACAAAGGCCTCCCCCTTGCTCTTCACAATATTATGGAGCATGCAGCAGGTGGCCACCACCTGGGGCTCACTGAGGATGCCCACCTCCAGGCGTGCTAGGAGGCAGTGCCACCAGCCCTTGAGATGGCCAAAGGTTCGTTCAACCATCTTGTGGCTGTGGTTGAGCTGGGTGTTAAACAGCTCCTGGCTGGGGGGTGGGATGGCCCATAAAGGGCTGCATGAGCCAGCTGGAGTGGATGTGTCACGTCGCCCAGCAGGCAGAGGGGCACTGTAGTGTCCCCCAGTGGGATTTCCCTCTGGGGGGATGTAGGTCCCTGCCTCCAGCCAGCAGCACAGGCCCGAATTGTGGGAAAACCCTCACTTCATGGGTGCACCCGGGCCAGCCCACATAGATGTCCTGGAACCGGCCCCAGCTGTCCACCATGGCTTGCAGGACCCCAGCGTGGTAGCCTTTCCTGTTTATATATTGCCCTCTGCTGTGCTCTGGGCACAGATGCGTATATGAGTCCTGTCGAGGGCCCTGTCACAATCTGGAAACCCAAGTGCGGCAAAGCCTGCAATGGCCACATCCAGGTCCCCAATGCAGATCACCCGCTACAGGAGCATTGCAGGGAGGGAGATGTGGATGTGCTGGAGCAGGTTCAGTGGAGGGCAACAAATATGATCAAGGGGCTGGAGCACATGACCTGTGAGGAGAGGCTGAGGGATCTGAGCTTGTTTAGTTTACAGGTGATTTAATAGCAGCCTTCAAACTCCTGAAGGGGCGTTCTAAAGAGGAGAGTGAGAAATTGTTCTCAGTGGTGTCAGATGGCAGAACAAGGAGTAATGGTCTGAAGTTTCAGAAGGAGAGGAGTAAGTTGGAAAAACTACTTCTCCAGAAGGGGGTGAAGCACTGGAATGCATTGCCTAGGGAGGTGGTGGAATCTCCATTTCTAGAAGTGCCAGCTTCACATAACAGGGGTTGATCCTCCTTGAAGCAGGGGGCTGGACTCGATGACCTCTTGAGCTCCTTTCCAGCTCTGTAATTCTATGATTCTACTGTAGTGTTTTGACTCCCATTATTCAAACCACTCTACCCACCACTAAACGTAATCATCTAAACATCTTCATCTTAGATGGAGCACAGATTTGGCAAAACATTTCACTCCAGTGAATTGTCACCAGCTGCACTGAAATCACCTTTTTACGTGTTTACCTTCCCTGGGATGATGTCAGATTCCTTACTATATGCTATGTACATTTTTTAAAAGTAAAAGGTGGAAAATTGGTCAAAGAGATTAGTCTTAATACTGAATCTCAATTAGCAGATGCGTCTTAATCAGACACATTTGGAAGATAGCCACATTCTAAATGGGAGAAGTGATATTTCTGCTTGAATAACCAAGTAACTGAGGTCAGTGCCCAGCTGAATAATATTTCATGCTGCTCGCTGTATAGTGCATTTAATTGGACATAATATCAAGTTAAATATGGATACCTTGCTTTAAATTTATGTCCAAGTTATCTGGTTTAATTAACTTTCAGAAGCAAATTGCAATTACATGTATCTGTGATTTAACTGCCAGCTAGCTGCAATTATATTTTCTTTGATAACGTGTGATTTTTATTGGAAAGCTCTCAGTACCAAGTTAATAAAATAACCTCCAGGGCCAAGCCTTATCTGAAGGATCCGAATGTTCAAGTTATCAGCTTCTACTGGAGTGCGTTGGTTAACTCTTTCCTTCCCCTACTGATGTCCAGCAGTAAGGGTTCCCAAGCTCCATTCAAGCTCTGCTACTGAATTGGCAGATCACGTTAGATGGGGTAGGACAGAAAGGGCTAAGTTTTTAGGAAAGTCCACTCATTTTGGGTGCCTACCTTAACACATACACATTTGGCACTCCCAGGAATTTAAGAGAAGAATTTCGAAAATACCTTTGGGTTTTGGAGTGCAAGTTTCATTGACTTTTGAAAGGTCCTTTGGGAAGCCTGAATTGGGGTTTGGCTTCTGTGTGGAGATGCACATTGGGGTTCCACTCTTCTGAATTGGGGTTCCACTCTTCTGTATGGAGATGCACATCTCATAGGACTGGAAGGGCTTCTGTATGGAGATGCACATTGGGGTTCCACTCTTCTGAATTGGGGTTCCACTCTTCTGTATGGAGATGCACATCTCATAGGACTGGAAGGGAACTTTGGGAGGTCATCAAGTCCAGTCCCATGCCCTCTTGGCAGGATCAAGCACCATCCTATTTCTTTTTTCTATTTCTAAATGGCCCCCTCAAATATTGAACTCACAGCCCTGGGTTTAGTTCACACCACTGAGCTACCCCTCCCGCTTATCCCTGGTCTCTCAATAGCAAGCTTGGGGGTCTATGGTGGTCTAAAGGAGAAGCAGGACCTGAATTTGCTGGCATGCGGCTCCAGAAGTCCTAGCTCTGGAACTTGCGTAGTGTGGAGTACTCCATCAGGCAACACGGTGGCACTGATATTGTGCTGATGGCCTAGTGGTGTGCCCCAACAGGGCAGCTCTTTGAGTGAATATCTAACTTTTCAAAGTGGAGGAAAAACTTGTTCTTGTTTGAGCAAAGGCTTCAAAATGAACCTGAGTGAAGCGATTGCAATTTTGTGAAAATATTTTATGTGATGGTTAAGGGACATCAAGGTCTTATTTCCCTCGAGCATGGGCCATGCAGAACCCCATCGAATGGAGTGGCTTTGTGTGTTTGAGCAAATGAAATGGAATTCTGCCAAACAGTAGAGAAACTGATGGCAGAATGGACTGAAGAGTTCAAAGGCCTGTTTACACTGTGCTTTTAGTACCCATGTATCTGTACTAGTGCAAGAACTATGGGGCTTTCAGCTTCAAACCAGGTTAAGTTCCATTTTCCACTGGTGTGGAACATATATACCAGCATTGGTACTGGTAGGTATCAATATCCCCATTAGACCTGGGCAGTAAGTCAGAGACTGTTCACATAAGGGAATGGAAAGGCTTTTCCTTCCCTTTTAAGGGGCAGCAACTTTATTTTCACTAAAGTGCCTTTATCAGTTTTTCAGCTTCTGTTGGTTGAAGTTACCTGCTTTACAGCTGAGCCCCTTTTGGGGTCCATCTCAGCCCCCACCCACATTTGTGAGAGTCAGTCAGTCTATCTGGTTGCCCCTCCATTTCCTTTCCTTGGTCAGCCAGTCAGTAAATATCACATCACACTTGTGTTTTATAATAACCACAAAGCTTACTTTAAACTAGACACTCATCTGACACCAATAACGCAATGAAAAAAGTGTCTGTAGATGGTTTTTAAAGGAAACTCTTGGTACTAACTGAACAGTAGAAGCAAAAATGATTAAGCGATAATGATCTAATTTCTGAAGGCCCTTTTTCTTTTTGTTTAGATCTTTCGAAAGGAAGGAAAATGTCAGTTCCTTTAGAGGTTTCCTTAAATTAATGCACAGCATGAGCAGTAGAAAAAATATTGTTATAAAGGGCGTCTCTAATAGAAAGGTTTCCAGAGCTGCTTTAACCTATAGAAAGTCCTAGAGTGGATATTCTGGTCAGCTCAATTAGTTGCCAGTGACTCTTCAAGCTCTATTTTGAGAGAGTTTTACAGGTATGCAAGAGCTATTGTCTGCACAGAGGTGGAGTGGCAAAGAGCCATAAGCGTAAGCAGGATCAAAAGGACTGCTGCCATTAAAAAAAAAAAATCACAGAATCAGAGGGTTGGAAGAGACCTTAGAAGGTCATCAGTCCCAACTAAATCACTCCAGGCCAGGCTTTGTCAAGGTAGGACTTAAATACTTGTAGGGAAGGTGATTCTACCACATCCCTGTGTAACTCATTCCAGAGCTTCACCACCTCCTGGTGAAGGGGGACCTGCCACCCTCCTGAGGCTGTCTAGGGGGCCGCCATAGGGCTTGAACCCCCCACCTTGGCATTAGTAACACCCTATGGTGAGCTAACTGGCCCTCAACACTGCCTCCTGAACATTTTACAGCCACAGGGGCCACCTCAGGTGTCTCTTCCCACAAACAAGGTCATACAGAAACTGGTCAGAATGGTTGGCATGTACCAGCATCATGCACCCCCACCCCAAAGTAAGCTGAGACAAGTTGTTTTGTGCCAGCTAAAGGGGCTGATTTTTGCTTTATGCACACTTCTCCTAATTCATGGGTAGTGGCAGAAAGGGCTTAGGGCACCTATGGAAGTCCACCTTGCAGAGAAAGGGTTCAATCTCCTGGGCAGGAGCATCCTTTCTTGCACAAGCCTTCATTTACATTCAGACTGCTATCAGACACTGTTAGCTAAACACAACTTTAATACTTACACCAGGCTAGCAAAGTTTAAAGACAAGTCCCTGTGCAAGATCAGGCCTAGTTCCCATCCCTCATAAGTGAGGAGAGGTTGGTGGCAAAGGTGGCTCTCCAGGCTATGGTGAACACTGTCAATACTGCATCCTGGTCCTTGGCCACAGGGCTGGTCATGCGCAGAGACTGCTCTATTTATCAGGTTTCCTCAAACATTCCAAACTACTGCCCATAGTGGAAAGGTGAAGGGTCAAGCTATATGCTTAGAGAATTCTTTAGTCAGTCTCAGGAGGCATAGCAGTGTGCTATAAGATAGCAAAACTTCCCACCTCCCAGAGCAGTATTACTCACACCATGCAAGCACAAGAAGCCTCTATGGCATCCTCATCAGACGTCCCATTACAAGACATTTGCAAAGCTGCAACTTGGCGATCTGTCCACATGCTTAGAGCATGTTTCACCCTGACTTAAGTGATAACTGTGGATGATGCAGTAGGAATGACTGGGTAACAGACATCTCCGTTACCACCTTCTTTGCACCCACATCTGCTAGGATCATTGCTTGCAAGTTGCTCATGCGTAATACACGTAAGAACCAACTCTTGTAGAAGAGATCACTTGTTGTAACTGGAGGTTCTTTGAGATGTATGGCCCCTTTCTGTATTCTACTACCCTTCCTCTTCAGATCTACATTGCAGTGGGACAAGGAGCTGGAGTGGTGTCAACCAAGCTGCTCTTATACCCCTGTTTGAGAGCATGAAGGAAGCTGCTGTGCATGTAAAGGTCAACAGACGCTGCTTGGAAAAATGTCTGGACTTCGATGCTTGGTGCACATACATTCTTCCCCCCCCTTATGAGGGTAATTTGTTACCGCAAAACTCCTCTTAGGGTGAATTCTTGCAAGTCGAAAATGTAATTACCATTAATTTCAAGGTGAAAAAATTTTGTGTGTTCCTGAGCCCCAAAATTTACAGCCATTTACACTACAACAACACTAAATCCCATTAGAATGAACACAATTTCTTCAATAGTTAACATTAGTTATCGTAACACAACCTAACAAGGTATTTTCCCTTCATTAATTACTCTATAATGTGGCGGTTTACCTGCTCTCGTTAAGTTCTTTCGTAGCTATTACACACCATACGCTTAAAACTACGCTCAGAAACAAAACATACATATGATACTCAATGTTTATGTAATTCAACCTTTAATACAAAACCGAACAGAGCAGTAAAGACAAAAGAAATCAATGAAAACAATGCAAATGGTATCACACTCAGCAAACAAGTTGACATCGTGTGGAAAGGTGATAAGATGAGGTGAGGGAGACTGTGAGGAAAGTCACTGTTGTTCGTTGGTTGGTGATGGTGGCATTGGTGTGAATGAAGTACAAAATCAAGGCAAAGATGAGGAGGATGAAGAGTGGCTGAGTTCTTCACACTCCATAATTTCTGGATCATCAACATCATCGTCTTCCTCCTCTTCCATTGCAATGGGAGGATGAGAGATGCCAGAGGTTGAAGGCTCAAAAGGAGCAGAAGTACCAGCAGCAGCAGTAGCAGGGGTGGCTGGAAGAAAAATGATAAAATACTTGTCTGCTTCCCTTCTTGCACCTTTCTATCATACAGTTGTCTGTAACATTCAATCAATTCTCTCATGAGAATTTTAGCTTTCCGAACTCTTTCAAAATTGCTATCATTTTCATCCAACAAAGCACGAGCACCATCGATAATGGAGAACAAATTACGTAACTGTTTCATGCCAAATTCTTTTACTGGTTCTTCCTCTTTGTCGTATTTCCCTTCTTTCAAACGTTCAGCCTCCTCCTTCAAATGCTCTTTTTCTTGTTGAATTAGCTCATCATCCATCAGGTCTTCAGAGTGAGATTCCAACACCTCTTGAACATCTTCAATGTCAACCTCATCAAAACCTGCTTTCGCTGCCAGCTGTACAATGTCATCACAGATCGTCTTGTTCGCGGATTCAGAACCAGGGCGCGCCATTGCTGCAGCACCGAGGTGGAGACCCAGACCACCCACAGGCAAACACTGGAATGGGGGCTCCGGGAAACAGCTGCCAGGTGGTGCGGAGAGATGCGCCGGGACAGATGCAGCTGCGGGCAGCTGTTGCCTGAAGCCACGGTCGTTCTCCTGCTGCAGGGCATTCGCATCCCGCTGAGGCACTCGTAAATTTGAGGAAATGCCTTGTAAGGTAAAGTAGTGGTTTTAAATCAAGCTCCTCATAAATCTGAATTCTCGTACCCCGAATGGGTGTATCTCGGGGTATGACTGTATTGGAATACATAGAGGGACCACACTTCTCAAAGGCCTTCATTACAGAAGGAATCACTAATTCCCCACACAAGGATGCAGCACATCTCACCCACATACAAATCAAGCTTTCAGGGTCAAATGCATGTTCATTAATTTTGTTCAACTCCATCTTACATTAATGGACATTTAGATGTTAAACTCAGCGTTTTGGGAGATTTTCTCAAAGTGTTGGCCTCGCAGATGAGGGAAAAGTAGGAAAGCCCAAGAGACTGCCACTGTGATAGCTAGATACACCTTAATCTTATTAGACTTGATAACAGCCTTCAGCTTACTGAAGGGAGGTTGCAAAGAGGCTGGAGAGAGGCTGTTCATGGTGGTCATGGATGGCAGAACACAGAACAATGGTCTCCAGCTGCGACTGGGAAGGTCCAGGTTGAACATTAGGAAGAACTTCTTCACTAGGAGGGTGGTGAAGCATTGGAATGGTCTCCCCAGGGAAGTAGTAGAGTCTCCATCCCTGGAGGTGTTTAAGTCTCACCTTGACAAAGCCCTGAGTGGGCTGATCTGATGGGTTTGGTCCTGCCTAGGGCAGGGGACTGGACTCGATGGCTTTTTTAGGTCTCTTCCGGCTCTATTGTTCTATGATTCTATGATTAAAGAGGCAGTCTGCCTTTTCAGGCCTGGGGGCTGCTCAGTTTATCTCACTGCCTGGACCTTGGTCCCATTGCATACATTGCTGACCACAGAACATTCCAGAATCAACAAATGCAGGAGCTGACAAAAGAGGAAAGCACGTAGTAAAGTTTAATGCAGAGATTCTGCTTATATTTAATGAACTACTGTATCCGTTTTGTCTTTAAGAGCCCAACATGTTGGCACAGTTACAGGGAGATAAAGCTTATAAAGGTAACACAAATATTCCAAAATAGCTACTGTAAGGGAGGAGGGATAAAAGGTAATGGTCTGCTAGATATTTTAAAACCTCATTCATGTTGTTCATGGAATCATAGAAAAGCAAGAGTGCAAGAGACCTCAGGAGCTCATCTTCCTTAACCTCCTGCTCAATGCAGGACCAGCTCCAACTAAATCCTTCCAGCCAGGGCTTCGTCAAGCTTTGCCTTAAAACCCTCCACACCCTCCCTAGGCAACATTCCAGTGATTCACCTCCCTCCTAACAGCCAACCTAGACCTCACACACTGCAACTTGAGACTATTGGCATCTTGTTTGATTATCTACCAGTGCTGGAAATAGCTTGGCTCCATCCTCTTTGGAACACCCCTGCTTCAGGTAGTTGAAGGCTGCTTTCAAATCCCCCCTCTGTCTTTTCTTCTCCAGACTAGATAAAGTCAGTTGCTTCAGCCTCCCCTCATGTTTGGGGTTTATTTATTTTTGCCTTCTCTATTGCTAAATTAACGATCTTAGAGAAAGCTTTATCTATGGACTATGGCTGTGGTTCAGGTTGCTATGGAAACAAGAAATTTTCATAGGTCACTTCCAATTGAGCCCCACATGGCATTTAGAAACTAGTCAGGCAGGTACAATAGAAAATCCATGCATCAACCTTGTCCAACTACTTGAATGTTAGGTTAGAACCTAGGGCATCTTAGAATTAACACACAATGGGGTTGACATGTGCGAATGTTCTCCTTGCTTGTATGAAAGACCCCTCTATGCATCAGCTGTCCCTTGGAAGATAAGTAACAAGCAGACCTCTAGCATCTTAAAACTAACAAATTAATTTATTTATTGGTTAATGAACTTTCATGGGTGAGACCCACTTTGTCAGACAATAAGAATCCAGGGATTTCAACAATTTTCACTGCACCGTCGATCTCAGCCTTGATCATTTCGCAAAAGAGATCCATTTCCTGGACACTACACTACAAATCAACAAAGGTCACATTAATACCATTCTATACCAGAAACCCACCAACTTCTATTCTTAGTACGTGCTCCCAGCTTCCATCCAAGATGCATCATGTGATCCGTTGTCTTCAGCCAAGCACTAAGATACAACTGTATCTGTTCCAATCCCACCATCAGAGGCAAAAACTACAAGATCTTTGTCAAGCATTTGTAAAACAATTACACTCCTCCTTCATTAAACAAGTACTTTACTTACGAGTACTCACTAAAACGAGGGACACATATACCTACCTTTGTTCACTAAATGAATGAACTCCCCTCCCCTGCTCTTATGAGACTTATGCGCCTCCCTGCGGTTCCAATCTGCCTCAGCTTGAAAACCCGCTGGCCCTGCAGACCCAACCTGTCACAGCCTGACCCCCACTGCCAGCTCCACAGACCCATCCCACCACAGCCCGATGCCCCCTGCCAGCCCCACAGACTCAACCCACCACAGCCTGACCCCTGCTGCCAGCCCCACAGACTCAACCCACCACAGCCTGACTCCTCCCCGCTGGCCCCACAGACCCAACCCGCTGCAGCCTGAACCCCCCTCAATGGCCTGCAGATCCAAATTGCTGCAGCCTTAAACTGCTCCCCCCACCCCAGCCTGCCCCACAGCCCCAACCCACTGTAGCCGGAAACCCTGCCAGACTCACAGACCCAACCTGCTGTGGCCTTAACCCCGCCTCCCCCCACACCCATGGACACAATCTGCAGCAACCTTAAATCCCCCACCGCCCACCCCACGGACCCAACTTGCAGCAGCCTTAACACCCTGCCCCCCCATAGACCCAACCCATCTCAGCCTTAATGGCCCCCCCATCTGCTCCACGGACCCAACCCACTGCCAGGTTTTAACCCTCCCTCCCACTCACGGCCCTGAACTGCCCCCAGACGTTAGCCCTCTCCAAAATGCCTCCCTCCCCACCAGCCCAAGGTTCACTCACCTTTCAAAAGCAGTGCCACCTGCTGCCACTCCTTCGTCGAGTTCAGAGAACATGGAACCAATCAGAGACTTTTACGTGCATTTTAATGGGAATTTAGTGTCCCTCTTACGAGTTTTTGCCTACGAGCAGAAAGTTGGGAACCAATTGTGCTTGTATAGTGAGGGATGAGTGTACACACCGGGGAAGTAAGGAAACAGGTTGACAGAGCCAGACAAGTACCCAGAAGTCAGCTACTTCGTGTAAGCCCCAAAAGGTAAAACAACAGAACACTACTTACCATCACCTGTAGCCCTCAACTTAGTGCCCTCCAGTGCATCACTGACAACCTGTGCTGGAACTTGATCCCTCACTCTCACAGGCCTGGGGTGACAGGCCTGTCCTCTCCTACACACAGATCCTCAATCCCAAGAAAATACTCACCAGCAGCTCCAAACCGTACCACAGAAACATGAACCCAGGAACCTATCCCTGCAGTCAACCTCACTGCCAGCTCTCTGGACATGTCTATACTTGTGACTCATACAGCTGCACATGCAGTAATGTGATGTATGCCATCAGACGCCAGCAATGCCCTTCTGCCATGTACATTGGACAAACTGGACAGTCTCTGTCCCAGAGAATGAATGACATAAATCTGACATCAGGAACTGGAATACACATAAACCTGTAGGGGAACACTCTAACCTCCCTGGACTTTTGATAAAGGAGTTAGAAGTAGCCATTCTTCTGCACAAGGATTTTATCACAAGATTACAGAGGGCAACATAGGAACTGGAATTCACTTGCAAAACTGACGCTTTCAAAACTGGCCTTAACAGGGATCTCAATCATCTTACACATTAAAAGGGCAATTTCCCCACTTTTGATATTCACAGGAGAGGCAACTTAATTTGCATCTTCTGATGGTCCTATTATGGACAGGAAATCTCCCACACTTTTTCCCTCATTCCCCCCTCCTGCCATCTCTATATAAACCCTAGATTCTTACTGTCTACTCTAAATCTGGGGAAGTGAGTCTTACTCCTGAAAGCTAATAAATTAATAGATCTGTTAGGCTGGGTCTACACAGCGCTCCCCCCAGCACCACTGATGGCAGAGCTATGCAAAATGAGCTTCTCAGGATTGCAAATGACGTGCCATTTACATACTCCCAAAGCTCATTGCGATATCCCTGTGAGGCCCCAGGGACTGGCAACGGGTGGTGGTGGTGGGGCTTAGCCAGCAGAGGCACATCCATACGGCCTCTGCAGTGCCGCACCCGCTTCTGCAGATGCCAAACTCTCATGGGGCTATGGTAACGAGTTTCAGGAATATGCAAATGGCACGACATTTGCAATCCCGAGAAGCTCATTTGGCATAGCCCTGCCAGCAGCGGCGCTGTGGGGAGCGCCTTGCAGACATAGCCTTAGTCTTTACGGTGATACAGGACTGCTTGTTGTTTGTGAAGCTACAGACTAACAAGGCTACCCCTCTGAGTCTGGTAAGATAAAGAAACCAAGGTAGAAGACACTTCAGTGATGTGCCCAGGATGAAACACTACATTACAACTATACAGAATTCCTATTCTCACCCCACGAGAACTAATATAAACGTTTTGTTGATCGGAAGTCTGTAAAAGCACTCTGTGGTGCTTCCCAGGAGTGTTACACTGAGGACATTTATTAGTCAAGGAAGCACACTCAAGAGAAAAAGAGGTTCTGCACAGCAATCACTCAGATAAATGTAGTAGCAGAGAGGCAACCGAGTTAGTCTGTATTCCAGCAAAACAAAGCAGCAGAAATGTAGCACTTTAAAGACTAACAAAATGATTTTTTCAGTGATGAGCTTTCGTGGGACAAACCCGCTTCTTAGGAACTGAAGAAGTGGGTTTGTCCATGAAAGCTCATCACCGAATAAATCATTTTGTTAGTCTTTAAAGTGCTACATTTCTGCTGCTTTGTTTTGTCAGGTAAGTCTACTCAGCCACTAGATGTCCCTGCATGCCATGTAGCGGTCCGGATGAGCTGCATCAGTCTAGTCCAGACCAGAATTTAAAGGGTGGTAGCATGAAGTAGCTCAGTCTGAACATGGACTAAATTGGTCAAGTTTAAAATCTGTGTTATGCTAAAGTGTCTGAGTTAAGTTTTGTCTAGAGCAGACTTGAATGTGTTCGGACATGTTAACTAATGCATGCTAACTAGGGTAGCTGGAAAAAGGAATTCCATTTTGAACCATCTTGTGAGGTTTCGATGTCTGTTTGCCTTCTGAAGTGGAGCGTAACGAAGACCCTCCCTTTTTTGTTTTAAAAAAATCGGAAGGAGAGAGTCCTGGCCCAGAATAACCAGTGCTCCCTGGATGTGAGAGGCCCAACTTCAAATCCCAGCTCTGCTCAGCATCGTCAGGAGAGGCAGAGAGAGATGTGCACAGATTCTGTAGTACCGCGGTGTCCAGTATGCCTCGGTGAACAGGGCACCGCAGTGTAGCGAACGGAGAGCCCTCAGCCTGCTCCCCACGCCGCACACGCGCCCACCACTTTGTGGGAAAAGTGCATGTTGGCAGTGGGTCTGCAGCACTCAGTGCTGCTCCAGGCGCAGCTCCAGCCGTGGGGCTGGGAAGTTGGGGGATGGGGATGTGTTTCCAGCCACGTGGCTGGGTAGTTGGGGGTGGGGGGGCATTTCCAGCCACAGGGCCCAGCTGTTGGGGGGGTGTTTCTGGCCATGAAGCCCAGTAATTGGGGGTGGGGGGTGTTTCTGGCCACAGGGCCCAGGAGTTACGAGGGTGTTTCCAGCCGTGGGGACAAGCAGTCGGGGGGAATGTGTTTCTGAACATGGAGCCCAGCAGTGGGGGCATGTTTCCAGCCACGGGGCCAAGCAGTCGGGGGGGATGTGTTTCTGGCCATGGAGCCCACCAGCGGAAGCGTGTTTCCAACCATAGGGCCAAGCAGTAGGGGGCCGTGTTTCTGGCTGCGGGGCCCAGCAGCTGGGGGCGGGTGTTTCTTTCTGCAGGGCCCAGCAGTTGGAGGGGTGTTTCTGGATGCAGGGCCCAGCAGTTGGGGGGTGTTTCTGGATGCAGGGCCCAGCAGTTGGGGGCAGGGGGCGGCACAGTCACCACCCACAGCGGCTCTGATGAGTCGCTGGCAGTTGAGGGGGCTGGTGCCTGGCTTTGCGAGGGGTGGGGGGTGGTGATCAGGATGAATCCTATTGGACACCACTCTATAGTCCAATGCTTAAGGCACTTGTCTGGGATATGGGAGACCTACATTCAAGTCCGGGCCCTGAATTTGGCAGAGCATAGACTTGAATTTGGGATTACAGCATCACCAGAGAACATCCTATCAGTGAGCTATGAACTCTTCTGAGGTGGGTCTCTTCCCCCTGTTCCCCTTCATTTTAAGCAGAAATTCCACCCTGGACCCTAGAAACCTTTTTGGTGTGAGTTTTATCAGCTTCATACTGTTCCATGGGAAAATTGGTTCTGTGTAGGCTAAAAATCCTACGTTTTTATGTTAATATCAGCTGGGTACACGTTAAATGACAGGGAATCCAGTTGTGAAACAAAATGGTAGTTTAGTCAGGTGGTCTTCAGGCTGACTGCTAGACCCCACCTCCCCGCCCTTTTTCGTGTGGTAAACAAATTACAGTCAAAACTTCCAGTTGGAAATCCTACAGGTTTTCCCTCACAGGGGCAAAATACAGAGTTTCTGGTGGGATTTTTTCCACCTTCTGATGTTTAAAAGGCGAGCACAGGAACAATTCAATGCTGCCCATCCCCGTGGCAGAGCTGTGCAGGTCTTCTCTCCAGAATGTTGTAGAGACCCAGATTGACATACCAGCCAGCCGCTTGTCACCAGAAGGCTCTGTTCCAGCTGGCAGCCTGTCATGCCAACATACTCATCAAACATCGAGGGATCAATCAGTGTTCCTCTCTGTAGGCTCCATAACAGCTAATAGATGTGAGGTCCTGAGAGACTGACTGGCACTTAGAAGAAGGTTTCTATAAACTGTTTTTACTTACCTTAATTGTTTCCTAGACAAAGGCTTTATCCTGGATCTTGGTTTTATACCACAGGAACTGACTACTGTGTTCGCCTCATGACTTGAAGTTGTTTACAATTACCCCTTTTATCTCCCTTATTTGTACATTTACCTTAATAAGCTTCCATTTCTTTGGTTTACATAAATCAAATATGCTCCTTTATTATTATTAGTATTAGTATTATTATCACCAGGTGATAGAGATACTGGTTGTCACAGACATGGGCTAGAAGATCTATTTTGTTAAGGGGTCCCCTGCAGCCTTATCTTAAAATCCATAGACCTAACAGGTCTGATGAAGAATTCCTGACTACCTGTAATGTGGATGACCATTACACTTTTAAGTCTTTACTTAGACAAGGCCTGTGTGACAGATCCACTCCTGGGAAGGGTAAAATGGATTTTTTAACCACCTTGATAATTATATTGGTCTGATACTCAGCTGGCATATCTCAAGTTAAATAGTAAATAGAGTATGATGCTTTACAGAGGCTGGTCTGTAAAAGCTACTGCTGTGGTTCATACTAGAGAAGAAAAAAATAGTATGTGTCCAAAGTATGCCATGTAAGTCAGGCCAGGCTCCCACAGGAAGCCAATGAGAGCCCTGCTCCATGTAAACACTGCCAACTGTAACCCACAGAAAGGACTAGTATGAAGTCGTCATGAGAGACCAGTGACTCACCAGCATTCAGCACCTGAACTGAACCAAGATGGCAGCTACTCCACCAGCAAGTCAGGAGCCTCCTCTCTGTACACTGAAGAGCACAGTACAGGTTGAACCTCTCTGGTCTGGCACTTTGTCATCTGGCAACATCTGTAAACCGGCATGATTTTAGTTAGCCGGACGGCCACTTCTCATGGGAGAGGCCAAGTTTCCTGTGGTCCCATAAATTTTGTTTACAGCCACCAGTCTTGGCTCAGAGTTCTATGCTGTTATTCAGCTGTAAATTACCCCAGATGACTTCTAAGAGCCCGGTAAGTGGGAGAAGTGTGGGTAATACTGCTAGACAATAGTGATCTCCCATGGTCTGGCAAATTGTCTTGTTCACCACCGGTCAGGTCCCAAGGGTGCCACACTGGAGAGGTTCAACCTGTACTCTGATGACGGGATAACTCTGTTATGCGTGCCTTAATATATGGAGCCATAAAAGCCAAAATGTAGTTCAGCTAAAATTACTGGATCAAGTTCACTGTAACTCTGTTAACTTAGTTACTCTGAATTAACATCAGTACTTGAGCAGAATATGGTCCATTTTTTGTCCAACATTACCTGGTCCTTAGTGTGTCTTAGGAGCTCAGCATTCTGCAGCTATGTGAATTGTTTCCATACTAACTGGATAAAGAACCAACATTTCAATGTACTGTTTCTCATAGTCAAATTGCCATATGCTCAGCACTCAGATGTTTTCTGAATTCTCTCCCTCTCTCTCTCTGTATATATACATATGCACAGTTTCACAAAGTCTAGAGAAACTGGCCTACTTTTGACTTTAGCTTTTCCTCGCTGAGCTCCTTTTCTCAGTGGAAGATATGCACACAATCTGTTCTGCACATCTTTGTATTCCTCATTGAACTCTAAGCTTTTGTGTTCTTTTCTATCACGGTGTATAGACTTCTCTTTTAACTCTCAGTTACTTCAGAAACAAGACAGTCAGCTTTCAAACTGTAAGGGAGTGTCTACACTCGCACTCCTCTTTCAAAAGAGGCATGCAAATGAGGCAAATCAGAAATGCAAATGAGGTATAGTTTTGCATATTTACCTCATTTGCATATTCTAATTTCAAAAGAGCGTCTTTCGAAAGAAGAAAGCCAGTGTCGATGCTGCTCTTTCGAAAGTAAACCCCATCTTCGAAAGAATCCTTCTTGCCATTACATAAAGGGAAGAAGGATTCTTTCGAAGGTGGGCTTACTTTTGAAAGAGCAGCATCGACACTGGCTTTCATCTTTCGAAAGAAGCTCTTTTGAAATTAGAATATGCAAATGAGGTGTCAAATACGCAAATTTACACCTCATTTGCATTTCTGATGTGCCTCATTTGCATACCTCTTTCAAAAGAGGAATGCAAGTGTAGTCACACCCAACGGGTATTGTAATTTGGTCCAGTTTGGTTTCAACTGTTCCATGCATGTACAGGATTCAGTTCAGACCTGGGGTAAGCAGGCACAGCTTCACTGACGTGTTTACAGTGAGACCTTTTGTATTTCTCGGATCTAGTTAGGGATGATGTCTAGGAGGTCTGTGATGTGGCATATTCTCCCACACTGGTAACTGAGAAGCTGGGGTAGATCAGATTGGCCCCATCAGCCAATTATGCTGCAGCTGTGGGGGGAATTAAGGGTGACAGGAAAGCTCTAATTAAGAAGAAGCTATCTGAACACAGGTAGGCTGAACTAGTATATACCCAGGATGCTAGCTGCAGAAAAAGCAGTCAGGAGGAAGCTTGTGGTCACTGTCACTTTTTAGTAGAGAAGGGAGGAGGCACCCACAAAGGAGTAGGACCTGGTGGGCCTGGCCCAGAGTTAAGAGTTTACTTAAAGGCTATGTCTACACGTGCCCCAAACTTCGAAATGGCCATGCAAATGGCCATTTCAAAGTTTACTAATGAAGTGCTGAAATGCATATTCAGTGCTTCATTAGCATGCGGGCGGCAGCCACGCTTCGAAATTGACGCTCCTTGCCGCCGTGCGGCGCGTCCAGACGGGGCTCCTTTTCGAAAGGATGCCGCCTACTTCGAAGTCCCCTTATTCCCATGAGCTCATTGGAATAAGGGGACTTCGAAGTAGGCGGTGTCTTTTCGAAAAGGAGCCCCGTCTGGATGCGCCGCGCGGCGGCAAGGAGCGTCAATTTCGAAGCGCGGCTGCCGCCCGCATGCTAATGAAGCACTGAATATGCATTTCAGCGCTTCATTAGTAAACTTCGAAATGGCCATTTGCATGGCCATTTCGAAGTTTGGGGCACGTGTAGACACAGCCAAAGAGAGCAGAGTGGAGAAAAGAGCCAGTGCGATGCAGCATAAGAAGCAGTCCAGGGAGTAAGCAGCAAGGTTGGGAACTAACAGACCTTGGCTGTTCTCAAAGGGACTCAGAGCTCTGGTGGTTCCTGCTGCTGTTACTTCAGCAGTGGCAGCGGATGGAGCTCCAGGCCCCTTTGAAGTGCTGAGGCAGAGCTGCTCCAACGCACTGCACAGCTGCGAGAAGCCCAGCACCACAATCCCAGCGGCACTAAGGGCTGATCGCCCTTGGCCACACCACTTCCTCCCTCCTGCCATCCCCCACTTTTCCCCAGGGCCCATGGTGGTGGTCGGCCCTACTGAGCGGAGGAGCCATGTTAGAGTGGCCCGTCATAAAGTCCACAACTGAGCAGGCTGGTTAGTACCTGTTGGTTCCATACAATGGGTATCTCTGCTGTGGACTCTGATGAATTGTGTGGTATGTAGCTGATGCAAGGACTTTTTGTCTATATCTCAATCTCTTGGGACAGTATGTGACAGACCAGCAAAATGAGGGACACTTCTCCCAAATGCCTCTCTTTCTCTTTCCCTCCAGTGTCCAGTCCTCTCTGAAATCTGCACCTCTCTTCCCTGCATTTCTTCCTGCTTCTTCAACAACTCTCATGGCAGGAACCTTCCAAGAGCCAGGAAAGCAGAAAGGCATGAGCCAACTTTGCCAAAGTAAGTCCTGCTGCAACGTGCATTCATGAGCTAGATGCAAAAAGCAGCAGACAGTCTCTGACAATAGAAGTAGATGAAGGAGACAGTGTGTGGCTTGCTGAGGTAACAGAGCAGCTTCTTGGGGAATGTGTGTTTTAGGGCTGGAAACCATGGCAAGCAGGATTTACCCAGCTTTTGTCTGGCAACTTTCTACTGTCCTAACAACCATTTATGTAACATATGTTTTCTCATGAGACTCTGAATTCAGCTTCCCGTGGCAGAATTTGCAGTCATACCCCTTCCATATATACTGTATCTATGGTTGTGTCTACACTACAAGCTAAAATCGATTTTTTTAATGCTGGGTTTTATAAATTTGATTTTGAGCATCCTTCCCATCCTGACCGTCCCGCCAAAATTGACTGTTGCAGCAGAGTATTGTGGGAACCTATTCTACAGTTCCCTGAGCCCTGTAGGGATTTTCACTGGTGCAGCATGGGAAAAAAATGCCCTGGAAGTGACTGTGAGTATCTGATAACATCTTCTTATATTTCATTTCCTACATTTCATTTCCCTCATTCCCCTGCTGTGTTAACCAAACGTCCCTTTTTCCAGGCAGAATCTGGCTTGCCTGGAGAAGAGATGTGCTTTTTGTAAGTGAGGAGAGGGGAGGGGTAGTAAAGTGGTTAGGAAAGTTTAGAAAGAAGATTTTGGGCTTCCCAACTGACAGGACTTCAAGACGGGATGCAAAAGCAGTTAAACCCTGGCTTGGAAGTCTTGCACTTTTCTGCTAATAAATCCCATGGTAGCTGCAGTACGTAAAAAAAGAAAGCCTTAGACTGTTTCTCACCAATGCTTGAGCATGCTTCAAGACACCTGCATTTCCCACTGAAGTTAGTGAGGTTTTGTTGGTGCTCCTCACTTTTGAAAATGAAGCTTTGGCTATTTTTTGGTGCTGTTCTGGCAAAGCTTAGCTAGATTGACAAATCTCTCCCTGGGATAGTCTGAGAGCCTCTCCAGTCAGTACACAGTTGGCACATCCTGCTCCCAGCCTGGCTGGATTAGTGCAGTGTTTCTCAACCTCTTTTTTACAGAATACCCCTTTCTTAAAAAAAGAAGTCAACAGTACCCCATCTCACATCCCTCTAAGGATACACGTACCACTGGTTGAGAAACATGGTCCGAACGTAATCTGAAGTCTTGAAACAAGTGCCATTCAACCTTTCTAGATTACTGTACCCTTTTGCAGGAGTCATATGTGTTTTGTGTACCAGCAAGTTATATCTCACTTAAAAACTACTTACTTACAAAACCATGCAAAAATGTCACAGAAGAGGACAACTGAAAACTTGCTGACTTTCTACCATCTTCTTATGAAATAAATGAATTGAAATAGAAATAATGTACTTACATTTCAGCCTGAGGCATATGAACGTCATTGTCTGAATGACCTTTTAGACTGTACTGACTTTACTAGTGTTTTTATGCAGCTGTTGCCACACTAGGCTAATGTCTAGATGAGTGGATATACCTCCTGGAAGACCTCGGTGTACCCCCAAGGGTACGCATACTTCTGGTTGAGAAACGCTGGATTAGGGTGTAGCTGGAGCATTGAACACACTTGCTATTCACTTGTTTTCAAGACCCATAGGAAGAACGCCCTAGGACTTCTAAACACACCCACACAAACTCACAAAACCCCAAAACACCAACACTCCCTGATCTGGCTCCCAACTGAGGAGGAAAAAGAGACACTCACCTAACACTCAACAGAGGGTGCCAGGGCTCCATGGGAGTAGAGGGGAGGCAACCTCCCGCCCCATGCACACAGCACAGAGGCATGCTGAAGGTTGAATGGAAATAAGCCAGACGCCGGATCCAGCCATAGGTCTGTCTGCAGTCCATAGGTCCCCCGCCCCTGCTCTAAGGCAGTGTTACTGTGACTGAAGCTCATGAGCCACAAGTGGCTCCTGCAGCTCTTTGCAGCCCAGGGTATTAAAACACTGAGTCTTAATTATTAACCAATCAGGATGTTTTACTATGTCATTAACCAATTAAGCTATCAGCTTGCACTACATCATTAACTTATTTGCTGTGAGAATGCTATACTATTACTAGAGTAAATGAAGCAATGAATTCACACTATTGTGTCTCATTTGGGTAATGCAATTGCTCGTTTGGCTCCTGAACCACAGAGGGTTGAATATCCCTGGTCTAGGACTACGTCTGTGCGGCAACCCTAGGTGTGATAGGAAGACACGCTTGTGCTAGCAGGGCTAAGAAGAGCGATCTTGATGTGGTAGCACAGGCTTCAGAGTGGGCTGTGTAAACATGCTGGTGGCCCTAAGGCTACGTCTACATGGCCCTGGTCTTCAGCCCCATGGCCAGCGGTGCTATGCTAATCAGGGATAAGGGAACGGTGACAGAGGGCGGTTGAGCCAGCAGAGGCATGTTCATGTGGCTTCGCCCTCTGCCACCAGTGAGATGCTGCTCAGCTAATTAGCTGCATGAGTATGCAAACAGGAAGCCATTTGCAATTTCCAGAAACCTGATTAGCATAGTTCTGCTGGCAGCAGGGCTGAGGACAGGGTCTGTGTAAAACGTGCCTATGTGTGTACTTGCATTGCTAGCCTGCATTGAAGCCTGTGCTGTAGCCCCTGCTGTGCTATTTTTAGCTGTGCTAGTATGTGGTGACAGCATGTGTACTCAAGCTGAAATTGCAACTTGGGCTGTAGTGTCACCATACCTGAGGTTAACACAGAGAGAGGGCAGGCCCCTGCACCGCCCCAGCACAAAATCCTAAAAGTAACTCAGAGAAGGTCTACGCTAGACCTGAAAGTTGATCCTAGATATGCAATTCCAGCTACAACAAGCTGCAATCGATTTATTTAGGATAGTCTTATCTGGCTGTCCTCACTGAGGGAGGTCTTCCATCAACGTCCCTTATTCCTCATGATAATGAGGAGCACAGGGGTCGACTATCAAGCCTTGATCATTCAGTTTTGTGCATCTCCACTAGACATACAAAAATGAACGCCGGGAAGATCATGTCAATCTCCCAGTCAGTGCAGAAGCAGACTAACTAAGAATTATGCCTATGGAGCCTAATGTCAGCTGTAACAGGGATACAAATGCCCATTGTGAAGTGATGGATGCAACTCAGGAAATCTAACTCTCTAGTCAAGGACATTGACTGTGGGTTTGGATGAGCTGCTGTGTGGTAGGTTGAAAGTCCCACAAGATCGCCTAGATTACATCAGGGTCTCAAACAGCCTCTCAGTATTTTGTCATCTCTGCTCAAAGCCCTTGCCTGAGGCAAGGAGCTGGCATTTGGGAAAATTAGGCATACAGCTGAAGAAATGGCTGTTCCTTTGGGCGTTAGTGTTTGCTTCAGCCATATCGTCCACTCTAAGCTGATATATTTGCAAGGCAACAATCCCCTTGGAGTCTCCACATCAAAGCTTGGTACATTAAAATTTAGCAGATTTCCTCTGGTGTTCAAAATTCTAGCTCCTCCATCAGAACAATGCTGTCAGTAGGATAACTCGATGCTGCTACACCTCTAAACAAAGCACCCATTCATTAATGCAAATCCTAACGAGAGTAACTAGCCTTCACTGTTTCTAACAGTGTTCTGAAAACCTCATTTATCAGTTTTAAATGCATCATTGATTCCTAGTCACTGGGGATTCCCTATAGAAATCGGTTGCCTACTTTTATTTAGAATTGGTGTAGGCTAGCAAGAATATGAATTCTCTGAAACAGTTTGTTATGGGTGTCCAAAGGGTTAGGGGGTAAATTATATTCATTTTGCACTTGCCCCAGCAGTCAGTAAGAATGAATACAGGGAGTTCTTTGTCACAAGTAATTTTCAGGTTAAACCCTTCCAAGAGGCAGTTCACTAAGTGCTGGGTGTAATGCAATTCAGTCATACTCTCTAAGAAGACTTTTTCTTTCTGACACCGTACAATCATGGGCAGACCTATTGTTCAGACAGATGAGCGGGAAGTTGGACTAGATAACAAGATCTAGAGAAAGCAGTCAAGTAGCACTTTAAAAATTAGCAAAATAATTTATTAGGGGAGCTTTCGTGGGACTGACCCACTTCTTCAGACCAGAACAGACTCAATATTTAAGGCACAGAGAACCAAAAACAGTAATCAAGGAGGACAAATCAGAAAAAAAAGATCAAGGTGAGCAAATCAGAGAGTGGAGGGGTGGGGGAGGAAGGTCAAGAATTAGATTAAGCCAAGTATGCAGACGAGCCCCTGTAGTAACTCAAAGTTCACATCCCAGTTCAAACCATGTATTGATGTGCCGAATTTGAATATAAAAGCCACTAGCCCAGCTCCCTCTCTGTTTCTATTCAGGTCTAGAGAAGTTATTATCCCCCTCTACTCGGCACTGGGAGAGGCCACATTTGGAGTATCATGTCCAGTTCTGAGCTCCCCAGTATAGAAAGGATGTGGATGCATTGGAGAGGGTTCAGTGGAGGGTAATGAAAATGATTAAGGGGCTGGAACACATGACCTGTGAGGCGAGGCTGAGAGATTTGGGCTTATTTAGTTGGCAGAAGAAATGGGCAATTTGTTATTTATTTATTTAGTTTGCAGTGAAGGACGCTTTGATAGCTGCCTTCAACTTCCTGAAAGAGGGCTCTAAAGAGGATGGAGAGAGACTGTTCTCAGTAGTGACAGAGGGCAGAACAAGGAGCAATCATCTGAAGTTACAGAAGGAAAGGTGTAGGTTGGATATTAGGAAAAAACTATTTCACCAGAAGGATGGTGAAGCACTGGAATATGTTACCAAAAGAGGTGGTGGAATAGCCATCCCTAGAGGTTTTTAAGTCCTGGCATGACATAGTCATGGTTGGGATGATTTAGTTGGGGTTGATCCTCCTTGAAGCAGGAGGCTGGAGTAGATGACCTCCTGAGGTACCTTCCAGCCCTAGAATTCTATGGTTCTATGAAGCTCTTGATGTCGCCTTCAGCCAAAATCTTCTATCATTTTTCTCTGAGTCCAATGGTCATTTATGCTATGGTGGGAGAATAACGTGTGTACGAGGGTGCGATTTCAGCATTTTGACCCAAATCCTGCTATTAGACAAGAGCAAATTATAAGTAATTTGGTGGCTTTATTGGATTTAAACTGGTTTGGCTGAAAGCAGACTCTAGCCTTTTACGTGTAAAACGTCCACTATCTGCCTTATCTAATGCAAACAGTTTATCTTCTGCATAATTTCTGTGCTGAGCCATCTGTAGCTCACATTCTTAAATCTGGGTCACTTAATGGCAAATTGCAGCATTCAGCTCCTGGCTAGCATTGAGAGCAATGCAAAGCCACCACCTTGTAAACCAGGTTTTGTAAGCGTGGCCCTGTTTCTCATCTCCCTTAAGTCAGGTATGCCTCCAGCTCCGCAAAACCAGGACAAGTGACTGCAGTTGTCAGTGATGGCTACTCAGGCCTGGTCTATGATACAGGTTGAACTTCTCAAATCTGGAACTCTCTTGTCCCACAACATCTGTAATCCGGCAGATTAGTTAGCCCACTTATAACGGGTGTGACCAGGCTTCCCGTGGTCCCATAAAGTTTATTTACAGCCACCAGCTGGGGATCTTAAGTGTTCTGTGCTGTTATTTAGCTATAATTTACCCCTAAATGTATTTTATGAGTCCAGTAATTAATGGAGGTGCTGGTAATGTGCTAGACAAAATTGACCTCTCATCATCTGGCAAATTCTCTCTTCTGGCTCCTGTCAGGTCCTGAGGGTGCCAGCCAAGAGAGGTTCAACCTGTACAAATGTAGGTTGAAGTTACCCACCTTAGGCTGATTTTATAAACAATGAGTCTATACCCCCAAGATCCCTTCACTGACTTTAAGGACAAGTTAAAGTTGATTTCTGTACTTCTCCTTGATGAGAGGAGTAATGCTGGTCATGCGTGGTCAACTTTGTGGTAGTGCAGACACAGTGCTGTGAAAGTTGCTGCCCTCAGACTCTGGGAGGTGTCCCACAGTGCCCCGGTGTGAGCTTTCTGGCTTGCACTTCCAAGTCTGCTGCTCTCCAAGGCTACGTCTACACGTGCACCCAACTTCGAAATAGCTTATTTCGATGTTGCGACATCGAAATAGGCTATTTCGATGAATAACGTCTACACGTCCTCCAGGGCTGGCAACGTCGATGTTCAACTTCGACGTTGCTCAGCCCAACATCGAAATAGGCACAGCGAGGGAACGTCTACACGGCAAAGTAGCACACATCGAAATAAGGGAGCCAGGCACAGCTGCAGACAGGGTCACGGGGCGGACTCAACAGCAAGTCGCTCCCTTAAAGGGCCCCTCCCAGACACACTTTCATTAAACAGTGCAAGATACACAGAGCCAACAACTAGTTGCAGACCCTGTATATGCAGCACGGACCCCCTTGTTGGCAAGGGGGCAGAGAATTGTCGGGGTTGGCTGAAAGACTTAAGAGAAACATTTCAAACTAAATGAGAAAATGTTTTTTAAAAACTTTTCGCAGAAAATGCACAGCCTTTCCAAAGAATCTGTAGTGCTGAGCTTGATATTGTCAAGTTCATATTCCAAATTCATTCATTTATGTTCCATCAGGAGAGCCAGAAAAATTCTCAAAATACACCATCAGTGGGCCTCACTCATGTCATAGGCTTTGAGCTAGATCTCTGTCCTGGGGTGAATGACAGCCAGCCTGAAACACTATATCTTAGCTCCCTTCACATTATCCATCAGTTCAGCCTGATTCCTCCCACCCTTTTGGTAGATCTAGGCTGGAGAATGTCATCTGCTCAGTCTCAAAACAAGGGCAGTGTTTGGATGTAATTTAGGAGGGGCACAGAAAAGGAAACCAAGGTACTATAATTTTTGAGGTCTGCAGATGTAAAATTAAATTCAGACCTGATCTCACTTCTCCCGTAAGTTCTATCCTGAACTTCACATGTGAATACGTCGATTGCTTAGACAAAGTAACGTTGCAGCTGTGGCCCTGTTCTTCCTAACGTGGTGGTTTGTCTGGAGTTTCTTCTTCTTGATACCAAGCACTTGGATTAATCTTAATCTCGGCCATTACTAAATATTAGTCAGTCATCCTGACATTTTGCTCACACTGAAACTGTAGGCTTTGCCTGTAGGATGTTGTTAATTAAATCAAACTCCTTGCTGTGTGGAATGGGGGGAAAGTATAATTCAAAAGGGCAGATGAAAGTGGCCGTTTCTGGCTCTCATGCTGAAGTGCAGGGATTTCTTCTGATCTCCGTCTTGGCCCTTTCTCTCTTCAGAAGGCATTAAATTTTTCAGAGAACCTGTTATATCCAATTACAGTAAGTGCCCTTTGCAGTAGCTTGGTAGCTGCATAATTTACCCAGGTAACAGCCACCTCGTTGCAGGGCTTGAATGGAAGGAAACCACATACTGCAGTTCTTTCCAAGCCAAAATATTTAACTTTTCCTCTTGTGGTCACTGAGGCAGCGTTTGAGTGGTGCTGGGCTACTCCCGTGGGCTGCTCCGTCGCTGGCCTAGGGAAGCAGAATGGTGCTCTAGCAGTTCTGAGAACTGTATAAGCTGCTTTCCTGTGTAGTGTCCCAGCACGCCTTTCCCTAGGGCTGCGGCATCCTAGGGTCACAGGCAAAATCTCAGGGCAGGATGAATATTGTGCAGGTGTCTGCCTCATCTCCATAGAGTCAAGCCTACTGACAAGTGTAGGAGGGGACCAGTGATTCAAAAGGGTCCAGGGTTCCTGGCTGCCACTGGCACTACTGTGACAGCAGCAGTGGCCAGAGCGCCAGGCTGTTTAAGTTGCTGCCACAGTGCTGGGCAACAGTTTCCAGGCAGGGCTGCTTGGGGAGGGTGGCCAGGGCAGGCTGCATGGTCTGGGCTTTGCTGAAGTCTGGCTGCCCCAGCTTCATCACTTCTACCCCAGCTCCCACCTGTTCCGGGAGCATGGAGCTGGCTCCCCTCCACCTTGCCCAGGGCCCTGGCAAGTCTATCTGCTCCTGTGGGTACAGTGCTGAAGATTTCTCCATGTTATGGCCCTGCAGAGTGTGGGTTGAATGTGTAAGTGCTGGAGTAGTGGTGCCGCAGGATCTCTTTCCCGGACAAAGCTGTTGCTGGGATGATAGTGCCTCTGACCTAGGAACTTTGGGGAACGGGAGAACTACTTTCTGTTACCTCCAATGCAGTGGAGAAAGGAGAGCTTATGAATTTAACTTTGCTGCCACTCAGTAATACCGTCAGGGGATATCCCTCTCAGGGGCTCGGCGTGGTGGAGCGGTCTTTGGTTATGTCTGCATGGCAGGAGCTATTTCGGGCTATGGCGGTATCCTGAAAGAGCTGCCCAAGTCTATGCAATGCTCCCATTGTCTCAAAACAGCTTTCGAGACAACGGGCTTCTGTTAGTACGGGGATGCCTTGAAACAGGGCTTTATTTCAGCACGTAGTGCCATTTAAACAGAGCCACTTGCCGAAATAGCCTATTTCAAAATCTACCCGAAATAAGCTATGCAATTTGCATAGGGGTTGCCTAGTGCAAATTGCATAGCTTATTTCAAGGTTACAGTGCTGTGTAGACATAGTCTTTGGGACTAGGAGAGAAGTATTGTGTTTCTCTTGATAGTGATTCTAGCTTAGCCCCTGCAGCTAACACCCGAAGTAGTGTGCCTGGTTAATGCAATAATAGGAAAGTTAAATATAAAATGTCAGTAAACTAAAAATGGGACATAACACTGTAGCTTTTAAATGTACGTTTGCTGGTCTGCATCCCTCCATATCAGCACCTAGAATTCTGGGCCCTGTTAGCCAAGGAACAGGAATAACAAAATGCTAGTTGATCAATAGGCTAACCTAAGGCACTTGTAAGAGCACAGCGGGCATGGCTACATTTTGGGTTTTGCTACCTTTGGTTCACTGGAAGTCCTGTAATGTCTGTTATTGATTGCAATAGCTTAGAGGCTGCTGCAGGAAGAGAATAACTATGGAAAAACTCCCTGAGGACTCTGGCACTGGCTGGAGTAAGCTCAGGGGTCCATCAGTCTGAAATCACTTCTGCACATCTTGCTGGTTCTGCCTAGATCTATAATTAACATTTGCTAATTTCACTGAAATTCATGCTGGCTGCAAGAAGCCGGTCTGTTAAAAGATTTTACTCCGCTTTTTATTCTGTTTTATTTCCAATTAAGTGGTACCCTCTATCCATTAAGCTTTCAAAGCAAGCAGCAGCTGTCAATAATATCACTCTTGCTCTGTAAGAAAAAAATGGAAAAATATATCAGATACCCCTCACCTGCCTATTGGTCTCTCAGGAGAAAATAAACTGCTTTCTTGTTAAAGTGCTAGGTACGGGAAATCAGGCAGAATGCACTGTCATGTGCATTATAGTAAGCACATCAGGTATCTGCTGTGAGATCAGATAATTGTTGAAACATTAAAGCGATACTTCTATAACCAAGATATTAGTGTAAGATGCATCAGTAGTGAAACAGTTACTAGCTAGGATGGGGGCAGTTAGGGTTAGAGTTCCTTAGTCTTTTATATTCTGCTGACAGCAGCATGAAGTGAGAAGTCACTACCTAATGTTTCCAAGGGAGTGCCAGTGTAGTCACATTCCAGGGGTAACTTGTATGGGAGCTGTTTGACTCACTCTCCTGCAACCCATTGGCAAATGTAGCTTTGAATTCTCTGTCTGTTGCCATTTAGCAAATAGTCACCTATGCTTTATTTCCCTCCCTAATTCAATGCCCCCATGAGCACTGTATGTGAAAGATACATTGGCCCCCAGCTAAATTTAACTGCCCCAGGGAAATTGCCAATGTATTTCTAACATCACTCCATATCACTGAAATATTTTTTCTGCTTAGAAGTGTTGTTTAATCACATGTTGTGAAGGCTAGGACTATAAGAGAGTTCAAAGAAGAGCTAGATAAACTTATGGAGGTTAGGTCCATAAAAGGCTATAAGCTGGGGGTAGGAATGGAGTCCCTGGCCTCTGTTTGTCAGAGGCTGGAGATGGATGGCAGGAGACAAGTCCCTTGATCATTGCCTTCAGTCCCTCACCTCTGGGGCACCTGGCACTGGCCACTGTCTGCAAACAGGATGCTGGGCTAGATGGACCTTTGGTCTGACCCACTAATGCCCATTCTTATGCTCTTAGAACCCAGAGTTTCCAATGTGAATTCTCATAGCAAACAACGAGGAAAAGGCTCAGGAAGAACAATATTTGTAAATTTTTTCAGTGAACAATTTTGCATAACAAGTAAACGAGAAATCATCATAAGCTGCAAATGGAAAACAGGATAATTAATTGACTGAATTACTCACATATGTGCTTAGCAAAGATGGCATTTCTCAGGGATGGCTTAAGGGCAAGGATAAGCATATGAATATTTGGATCAAATAAATACCAAGGAGAGAACGGAATGATTAGGTATATGGTGAAGTTTATCACCACTGTGCAATGTACTGAGCTACAGAATAATCTCCCAAGAGAAGTATTGCTTCTCTTGGCACCATTGTAAAACAAGACTGACCAAAGAAAGAGAGAACTGTGGGAAAACTCCCTATTTACAAGGAGGGATGGACTTTTCCAAAGAGAGGATTTTCCAGCTCCAACTTCTTTAATCCACTCAAAAATCCACCCAGACTGATCACCGCAGCCAGTCGAATTCCTTCCCATGGCTATTTTCTGAGGGACAATTCACCATTTTCCCAAGATCCTGGAAAAAGACTGTGCATTGCTGAAGTCCCTTTTACAGCTTGTGCAAAGAAAGTAGAAGTGATGAACCTTCTGCCTTATTTTGCAGTCTCTTTGCCATAAGGCTTACATGAGAGGTAAGCAGTGCCCAGGCCTTGCGCTAGACCTCTCAGAGGAATGAATGTCACTGCAAGGGAACACAGCCCAGTTAGCGCACCACATGCAGTTTCAATAAATCAGCTTTTCCATTCATTTTGCACTGCTGGGCAAAAAGTAAATTTTGCAGGAAAAGTGCTGCCTTCGTGAGGGGGTCCTGAGGATGAAAGTAGTATCCCACTGCTGTTCTTTACATTTGCTCTACTTATAACACATTTCCAGGGCCCACAGCTATGTTATGCTTATTCCAGCTGAGAGACCTGAGCTCCCAGTCACTTGTCTTCAAGCAGCAGCTGAACATTTAATCTTTTGAAACCAATAGATAAAAAGTTTCTTCCTGTGTCCCTCCAGCAAGGACAAGATGTGGCAAGAATGAAGTAGACTTCTGCCTGTCCGTGCTGGGGCTTCGCTCTGGGATAGTGGCATTGGTGCAACTGTCCCTAGTGTAGACAAGCTATCCAATCCTATGACTGGGGCTTCCATTATAATAGTAATACAGGCTAAGACAGAGAAGGATAGTGCAATTTATCAGTGGGTCTGACCAGGCCTGTTGTGCAGGTGTGTTTGCACTATAACACACTGTGACTCTGGAAGTGGGCAGCAATGCAGAGTTCAGTACAGAAATGTAGCAATGCAATTTTCACCAAGGAGCCGGGACACCTGCATTCTGTGTTGGAGGGAGCCTGACTGTACTGTCTGGGCCCAAGTTGCACTGAGAGGCATTAGATAAAAGGAGGATGGCTAGCCAAATAGAAAGACAGCTTGGAGCATTCACATTAGCCTAGGAGTTTGGAAGGAATGGCCTTGGACACAGGTTCTGGAATCATAGCACATACTCTGCATAGCACTCCTTGGCGGTTTATGGAAAACTGGCTGGTTATATACTGTTGAGGAGTTTCTTTCCTTCCAGCTATAAATTTGCATTAAAGCTGCTAAAAATACACATTTCCTAATATTACTCGTCTATGTAAATGTAATTGCAGTAGCTGCCACACATGCTTGCTCTAAGTGGTCCCTGCATACACAATCGGGAGGGGAGGTGGTGGTATGCAAAAGCGTGATCTTTCTATTAAGAGGCGGGCTATGCTATTAAAAGGTTTTGGTGCTTCCCAGTTAACAGAGGATCATGAAACAAAGCCTATTTTTGTCTCAATTTCACCAACTACAAGCAAAATATCTTGTAGCACAGAAGGAGGTGACCTGGAGGACACCAGGAATATTTAAAACATATATGCATATATATATGTTTTATGTATGTCTACAGTAACAAATCATTTTGAAGCAGCATGTGATTAACAAAATAAACCAAAGTGCCCTGGAACTGACATCAAAACATCTGTGCTGTGTACTGACAATAACGCTACACTTGTAATTAGAGATGACTCCATGAAGACTACTTTGAGAGGGTCTGAAGCGGCCTTTGCTGCTTTAGTCAGTCTTTAGTCTTAATGTTCTCCATTACTGTCTAATTTGTGTATTTTGTGCGTGTTCAGAGGTTGCTTGCTGAGGGAAGCTTAAGTGGGTTTAATGGCAGTTTGGCAGAACGGTTTATGCATATATTATAAAGATACTCTTCGTCAGTATATGTCAATAGCACCCCGTATATATCTTTGGCTATGTCTAGACTACAGGGTTTTGTTGACAAACCAGCTGTTTTGTCAACCAAACCACCAGATCAGCCAGATTCCCCAAGGCGTCCTGTCAATGGTAAGTCAACAGAATGCAGCACTTTTTTTGGAGAGCTGTACTCCGCTCACCCTGAGGAATAAAGCCACGGGGGCCTTCTGTCAGCAGAAAGAGCTTCCAGGACACCAGGCAACCCTGTGTGTTGTGCTTCCGCTTGGCCTTCTTGCCCGTAGAGTGGCTGAGTGCTCCAGCTGCTCTGTCCACAGAGCAGATTGCTCTTTGGATCAGCTCTGTGGTGTGGCCGTGATCTGTCAACAGAAGTTTCATAGGAATACGTCCTACACAAACTTCTGCCTATGAACCCCCATAATGGAGACACAGCCTGTACAAGCAGAATTACAGACTTCGGAGTCCCTGGCCAGCTGAGTGAGGGTGCTGGCTCAGCTGCCCCAGGGGGTGCCCAGTGGAGGGGCTGTGTACAGGGCATTGGGGGTTGCCCTAGGCTGTAGTCTGAGCTGCCCTCCAGGCCTGGTCTTACAGAGTCAGGGTGGAGACACAGTAAGGTGGTTTAAGATACCTCAAATGGTCTCCCCCAGCTTTAGGTGCCAGGGCCAGGTCCCGGCTCCATCGGCTGGGCGCAGCAACCAACACAGGGCGGGTGTGGGAGCCTCCAGGCCAGGTCCCAGAGCCTTCCATGCACGCGGTCCCCGGGGCCCGCGGGTTCCTGCCCTGGCTGTGGAAGCGGAACGGGGTCACTCCATGGGCGCGGGGAGCCCGGACTCCTGGGTTCCGACGGAGGCGCGGGGGGGGAGGCTGCAGCGTTCCAAACTCCCTCCCGGGGGGCCCGGCCCCGCCCCCGGCTGCTCCCCGCGGCGAGCGCGGCCGGGCTGGCCGGGCGGCGCGGGCGGGAGGGAGCGCGGGAGGGAGGGACCCCCGGCTCCAGCATGACGGCGGTGTGAAGGATGTGCGAGCAGGCAGCGCGCTACTGCCGGGAGAGCGTCCACAAGCTGCTCCGCAAGCCGCAGCCGCCGCTCCGCGGGCTGGACGGGCTGCTCCGCTGGCTGGTCACCAAGATGAGCGACAAGAGCCTCCTGGCGGAGCGGGAGGGGCCGGCGGCCGGTGGCCGGGAGCTCTTCGCCCCGGAGCAGAGGAAGGGCACCTCGGTCATCCTGGATGTGAGTGCGGGGAGCCCGGACTCCTGGGTCCCGGCGCGTCCGGACTGGGGCGGGGGCTCGCCCCGCGGCAGAGCCGCACCAGGGGGGCGCCGCGAGGAGTCCCCCACGTATAGTCCCGCTTCCATGCTGGCCCCCCGACGCCCCCAGCCAGCCGTGCGGGGAGCCCGGGGGTGCGGGCTGTGACCCAGCAGCTGGGGGCGGCCTGGCCATGCATCTCACCGGGGTGGGTCCAGCTCGGCCGAGGGGGCCCCGTGCCCGCAGCCTGCCGCCCCCGGGGCTCAGGGACGCGGCCGGTCGGGGCGCAGCGCGCTCGGGGCGGGGCTGGGGCAGTGGGCCCCGAGGGAGCACGGCGCCTTCCCCGCCCTGGCCGGCTCGCGGCGGAGCTGCGGCGTCGCCCTCCCCCAGAGGGAGCCACGGGAACTCCCCTGCGCCCGGCCGGCCCCGGCTCCTGGCTCCTCTGCGGTGTCCCCGGCTGGTGCCCGGGGTGGGTCAGGAGCGCGGGGAGCCAGGGGGAAGCTATGGACCCCCCCCCTCCCGCCGTTAGGTGACTCCCTTGAGGCTCTGACGCTTGAGCTCAGATCAGCTGTTACCTGCTCGGAAGTTAGGGACCAGGTTTCCCCTTCCCAGCCCGCTCCGAGCCAGGCAGGTCTCCCCGGGCGCTTGGCTGGGGCTCAGTCCCGAGAAAGCAAACGGCCCTGCCGCAACAGTGACCCGCAGGCAGCCGCGGGAGCGGTCTGTGTCTTCCCACCCAACAGCGAGCGGGCCTGTAGCGCCTCGGAGACTAGCCTGTGAGTTGGTAGTAAGGGGCTTTTGTGGGAAAGAGCCGCTTCTTCCTAAGCCTGGTTTGCACGTCGATTTCTAGGTGTAATTCAATTCCACTTCAATTGCGGGGAATGGGATATCTCTTACTCTGTATCATCTACAAGTAAATGGTAGGTGTTTTGTGATGATTGACCCATGGCAATCTGTTCACCCAGCATGTCTTTATTTAAAACAACAACAACACAGTACATAGTACATAGTGTTATTTCTGGCACATTTCCTAAGGTTCTCTATGGATATACATATGTCCAGGGGATTCAAAAACCTCATCTAGATACTTGTCTAGTTTTACAACAGGCTACAAAACAAACACAATGTAAAGTCAGTGTAGTAAAATAAAATTTGATACAATGACTGGTTTATACTGCTTCGTATACTATACATTGAAATGTATGTTCCAATTAATTTGTTATGTATAGTACAAATGATAAATACTGAGAAGTTGCTTGATAGTGGGCTGTGACACTTTCTGTATGTTTGTCTGATTTTGTAAGCAAGTAATTTTGAGTGAGATGAAACTTGGGGTACACAAGACAAATGAGACTCCTGACAGGGGTACAGTAGTCTGGAAAGGCTGAGTGCCACTGCAATAAAGAGGATATTTTTGAATGTTAAGCCTCAGTGAGTTTGATCATTTGACACTTAAGGTAAATTAAACATTAGAAATTTCAATCTACATGATATCTATATTTGAGGCACTTAATTGTGAAAGAAAAGTGTAGGGTATATTAATGCAATCAAACCTTTGTCTATTGTAAGAGATGCATGATAAAATTAACAAAAAATAGGGAATTTGTCACAGAATGAAAAACAACTATTTATGAATTGGTCTCCCAAGATTCACACATGTGAATTTCAACCAGAGATAACATGTAGCATCATAACTAAATGAATAATTGTATGGGGAGGGGAGGTGCTGTTTAGCCAGCCTGTACCAAGCATGAGAGAATGTGTGTGTGTGTATGAATCCTGATGAATACATGAATGCTGGATAGCTTTGTAAAATGAATGTGATTAAAAAGAACACCTTTTACTGTGCTCTTCTCTTGAGCGGCTAGGACATGTTGCCATTATGTGTGTTATACTTATTAAATATAATTAGGTTTTGGCAAATTTTCTTCTCTGCTCTTCTTATGATTACAATGGTCTCAGTTTTTAATCACAGAATTCTAGTATGAAAAAACTTAGGTAACTGAACAATCATTACATCGGATGCTTATCCATAATCTTATTTCATGCCAGATAATTAACTTGCACCGGTGCAAATCAACTTCACAACTTTTTTTGATAGCATCTTCACCAAAAATACAGAACCCTCTGAAAAGTAGTGGAAAGAATCCCTAAGTACAGGTATATATAAGGACAGGTGGCACGGAACTGTTTTTCGTGCACGCAAGAATGGTTTGTAGCATTTGTGTCCGTGCTATTTGGGAATGTGTGTTTAATACTTTATAATATTTACAGTTAGCAGTTTTAGTAAATTCTTTGCCTTTAGATGGAATTAAAAGAGAACAGAGTGGGGTGGTAGCACAGACAGCTCCTGAAGAAAATAGAGTGCAAAGTGTTATAATTATATACTTGCTCTGGCAGTGGCATCTAATAATTAAAATCATAAACATCAGTTTTGCTGTCTTCCATCTTTAAAAAATAAAATAAGAACAACAACAACAGGGAAAAAAGGTAGTGATAATAGCAAGTTAGCTACTGGTGGCAATGGCTGCAGTCTGTTAACATCCCTACATCAAAACCAGCAATACCTTAATAGATCTTTTTGAATTATATCAGAATCTACAGTAGGCATTGGTAAATGGTAGAGACAGCAAAACTCAGTTCATTTGTGTTCTAAGCCCAATTCTGCGCTCAAACTGAAAAAGATGATGTGTTTATGAATTACCGAGTGTGTCCAATTGATCTTCTTCTCATTGTCTCTGGCCCAAGTAATATAATAGAATCTTGCTCCTCATCTAAACATTTTAGTGCGAAGAGACATGCAGCTGTTTGATTGATGCACAAAACTTATATAACTAATGTGGTGTGGTTCTGATTTATTTTTTTGCTCCACCTAGTGAAGGTTTAACGGAAGATGGTTCCTTTGTTGCCAGTACTTTCCCCATAACCTCATTTTTGTGTAAACAACAATATTTTGGCCTGACCAGGTGCCTGATAGGTGGAAAATATCATCATTTAAATTAACCTTAAGCTCCATTCAGCATGCTAGAATTTTTTTGAAAAGGAGAGATTTGATATCACAAAATGTGAAGTATAAACTTGGAAAATTATCTAGCCACAGAAAAACAAAACAAATGATAACACACACCACCTTCATTTGTATCGGCACCATTCCTTTGCTTTCCAGCTAGATCATTAGAGAAATTTTTTTTCATCATCTCTTGTGAAGTACAATTGGGTGAATGCTGCAAAATAAGTTCAGATTCTTGGTTATTTATAACTACAGCAAATGGGTCAACTGAGATTGTGACCCCACTCTCATGGTTTCTGTCTCTGGTAAGACAGTTCACAATCCACGGAGCTTATGAAATTGACAAGATAGACAAAGCATGGGGAAAAAAAAAGTATTATTGTCCTTTTGCCGATCTGAAACTTATGGCACAATGAGAAACCTGCTCAAAAAGTCAGTAACAGAGCTGGAAATGAAATGTAGGGCTCCACAGCCCCTTTTCAATTACCTAAGCAACAGAGCATCCTGCCTCTCAACCGTTCACGTCCTTTCCTGAATTTGACTCTCATGAATGTTAGGTAAAAGTAAATTTAGGATCACGTGCTCAGATTATCATGGAAGAAACTTATTCGCTTTCTTGGAGCATTAGCACCAAAAATCTGAATGTGTTTCCTTAGTCTAAGCAGGACTAAAATAGACCATATGACTTATTTAACTAAGCAACATATTTTGAATTCTGGAGAGAGAGCTTTAGAATCAGTGATCTGTGAAAAAAATTAATCAAATATATTTGAATATTCAAGCAAATCACAACTGCTCACAGACAGCTCAACAATCAGAGGAAGATTAAATTTGTTTAAATTGTTGGTTATGAATTAGTCACTCAACTCAAATGCCTGTTCTGAAACTTACAAAATATTCCTGTTACTTATTTCCATTCTCTTTATTCTTTCTCTTGCTCCAGATTTCCTTTGACTCATGCCTGATACCTTTTCATCAAGTTCAGAACAACTACGTAGGCATTTAAGAAATAGGTACCATACAGACCTCACGATCAATAATGCATATGAAAAAAAAAAATCTTCCCCATAGAATGTTGTTGGAATGTAGCTTTTTTGCATGACTATTAGAGTGAATCTACATATGTAACTTTTCACTGTACGCATTTTCTGGACAATGGCTTAAGAAGAGCCCCTGCATAAAGCACGACAGACTATATAATGCCATTTTGGAAACTGATCTAACTTGTTGGGCTTAGTGGAAGGTCCCCATGTTACCTCCTTGTTAATTTATTATTACTCATGGTCTCTTTTTGCTATGCCAAAGTGATGGGAGTCCTGTAAAGACAAGGGTGATGATAGGGAAGGAGAGAGTTAAGAATTGTCTGTTAATTATCAGTGATCCCTTGATGTGATTGTTGAAAAACATCGATGGCTTATGAGGAAAGTGCCATATGCTTATCCACACCAAAAAGTGGTTGTCTTGTTGGACCTTGGAGGACAAGAAAGGATAAAATGGAGGAGGTAGACTCTAAAAAGCTCCATCAGGAACTTGACAAACATGGTATAGGGATAGATACTCTTTGGCGCTAAAGCTTTCTTGTTTCTCACCAGTCTGCAAACAGGCTCATGTATCTTCTTTTGGGTAAGTAAAATAGACAATATTTAAAGGTGCAGTTTAAGATTCCAGCAATCCTGGCTGTGATGATGTAATTGGGGTTGATCCTGCTGTAGGCAGGGGGCTGGACTAGATGACCTCCTGAGGTCCCTTCCAGTCCTAGAATTCTGTGATTCTGCAATTGAAATATGACACACATAATTGCAGACTAACTTTTCTGAACCCTGTTAATAAATTAATGGAGAAATAAACACTATGCACATCCCAGTGTAACTGGTGTTTTAAAATAGTGGTTGCTGAGTACCAGGAAAGAGCAATGGTAGCGTATTCTGTGCTGATTTATTGTACCAGTGTGCATGGAAAGCATCATTCAACAGTTAAAGCTAATTTGCTGCCATCTTAGCAACATTAGCTCAATGTGCTCAGCCCAGACTGAAGTCTATCTGCTACATATTTTACAGTCTGTCCGTCTGACAGTGCTGTGTTTGTTCAGGCTCTCCTCGTAAACCATAAAAGCTACGACCACAAAATTTGGTATGCAGCTTCCTCTCGCATTAACTTAAGCCAAGGTGAGGATTTGGTTGTGCCTGGAAAGTGGGAAATGCCTGAAATCCCAGGATTTCCCAGAGCGTGAAAAGGGAGGGGCACTGAGAGGCGGGATGACATACTTCACTCATCACTGGGGGTCAGCAAGCACAGGGAAAAGCAATAGTGCAGAGTGACCACTGGGGTGTGGGGGCTGCAGCAGGAAACAGTGGCCATGTGGAGACTGGGCTCTTGTCCCTGCCTGCCTCTGGCTGGGTAAGCACCCTCCCATGCTCCCCTGCAAACCTCCACCACAATTAGTACCCCTTGCAACATATTGGGGCCAGGAAACTCGGCCCTACCTTGCCCCCCGCACTGGCTCATGCTCGGGTTCACACTGAGGCTGGGGAAAGCACAGCTGCAGCCAGGCCCTGGCCTCCTCACCCCGCCAGAGGTCAGGCTGCAGCTGAGCCCAGCACCACAGCCCTGGCCCAGACCCCACAATCCCTCCACATCTCCTGGAGCTGGAACAAGGGTGCCTCCTCCGGCTCACCTGGGGTTGGTCCCTCACAAGGACAGGCAGGGGGACTTGGAGCTACAGCCCAAACTAACCCCACTTGAAGACAGGCATTAAGGGCCAGAAGCCACGGCCTGACCTGGTCCCACAAACCCAGGGACAGGGGTTGGGGACTGGGAGCTGCAGCCCAAACTGGCCCCCCACCCTTCTAGAACAGGTGGGGGGTGGAAGGCGTGGCCCAACCCAATCCCAAAACCTGTGGACAGGCAGGGTCGGGAACAGAAAAAAAAAATCCTTCTGTTAAAGACCCAGGCAATGCCGCCTACATTTGCTAGGATCTGTGTAAGATAAGTAGTAGGCATCCTTCAGTCTACGTAGACTATGAATCGCGCCCATTATAGTTTCAATTTAGGACTTCATTTACAGTGTCTACTGTGACTATGAAGACCCACACGAGAGTGACAGTCCTTGCTGCATCTCTTGCAGATGTGGTGGGTGTCTGGCAAGTCCTTAGTGTGCTTTCTGTGCGCTCGCTTCTCCTCTGCTAGCTGTCTGATCCTCATCTCGCCCTTCTGAAGGCCCTTGTGTAACCCCTGCCTCCATCTGCTGCGGTCGTCTGCTAGTTCCTCCCGGTTGTCCAGCTCGATGTCTGCCTCTCTGAGGTCTCTCTTGCAGACATCTTTGTAGCACAACTGGGGGCGTCCGGGAGGTCTTTTGCCAGAGGCTAGCTCACCATACAGGATGTCTTTTGGAATCCTTCCATCATTCATCCTGTGGATGTGCCCAAGCCAGCAGAGCTGACGCTGCCTGAGGAGGGTGTGCATGGTTGGGATTCCAGCTTGCTCGAGGACGGCGGTGGTGGTCACTCTGTCCTTCCATGATATTCCAAGGATGCGCCTGAGGCAGCGCAAGTGGAAGACGTTCAGCCTCTTTTCCTGGCGGGCATACAGGGTCCAAGTCTCGCTGCCATAAAGGAGGGTGCTGAGGATGCGGGCTCTGTAGACTTGCATTTTGGTGTGAGTGTACAGCTTGTTGTTATTCCACACTCTCTTGCTGAGTCTGGACAGAGTTGTGGCCACTTTTCCGATCCTCCTATTTAGCTCAGTGTCCAATGACAGGGTGTCAGCGATGGTGGACCCGAGGTAAACGAACTCGTGGACGACCTCAAACATATAGTTGTCAATGCTGATTGATGGGGATTCAGCAACATCCTGAATGAGTACGTTTGTCTTCTTTAGGCTGATGGTAAGCCCAAAGTCCTTGCACGCTTTGGAGAATTGATCCAGCAGTTTGTGAAGCTGGTCTTATGTGTGAGACACTACAGCAGCATTGTCTGCGAACAGCATGTCTCTGATGAGGACTTCCCGCACCTTAGACTTAGCTTTCAGCCTTGCAAGATCAAACAGTTTCCCATCAGATCTTGTGTGCAGCAAGATGCCCTCTGTTGAAGATCCAAAGGCATGCTTCAGGAGGAGTGCGAAGAAGATCCTGAACAATGTTGGAGCAAGCACGCATCCTTGTTTGACGCCGCTCCTGATTCTGAAAGCATCCGATAAAGCGCCGTCATATTGGTTGGTTCCTCTCATGTCTTCGTGGAACGACTGGATCATCTTGAGTAACCGTGGAGGACAGCCTATCTTGTGGAGCAGTTTGAACAGACCATCCCTGCTAACCAAGTTGAAGGCCTTGGTCAGGTCGATGAAGGCTATGTAGAGTGGCTTCCTCTGCTCCCTGCACTTCTCCTGCAGCTGCCTTAGATAGAAGACCATGTCAACGGTAGACCTCTGTGCGCGGAATCCGCACTGCGATTCGGGGTACACCCTCTCAGCAATCTTCTGGAGTCTGCCGAGGATGACATGAGTGAACAGTTTACCAGTGACTCTTAGGAGGGAGATTCCACGATAGTTGTTGCAGTCGCTTCTGTCTCCTTTGTTCTTATACAAGGTTACAATGTTAGCGTCGTGCATATCCTGTGGAACCGCACCCTCTTTCCAGCACAGGCACAGTAGCTCATGTAGGGGTTCCAGGAGTGTGTCCGCGGCACACTTGATTACCTCCAGTGGTATACCATCCTGGCCAGGGGCCTTTCCTGCTGCAATGCTGTCGATGGCTCTCTTCAGTTCATCCACAGTCGGTTCTTGATCCAGTTCGTCCATTACTGGTAGGAGCTCGACGGCATCGAGGGCTGCGTCAACCACAATGTTCTCGCATGAGTACAGCTCGGAGTAGTGCTCAACCCAGCGCTCCATCTGTTTGGCTTTGTCAGTGATGACTTCACCAGATTTGGATTTCAGAGGTGCCATCTTGTTCTGGGTGGGTCCTAATGCCTTCTTGATGCTCTCGTACATTCCCCTGAGGTTACCAAAGTCAGCACAGGTCTGGATACTGCTGCATAGCTGGAGCCAGTGGTTGTTAGCACAGCACCTGGCTGTCTGCTGTATTGTTCTTCTGGCATCTCTAAGTGCTTGCTGGGTACTCTGGCTCGGTGAGCGTTTGTTCTCCAGGAGTGCAGCGAGCTTCTTTTTAATGACTGGAATCATCTCATGTGAGTTAGCTTCCAAGCAGTCGTTCGTGTTTCTAGCTTTTCTTCTGTAGGGAATGTGGCAGAAGGAATGCAGTGCTGCTGAAGGCTGGGAGGAATGAGTCTTCCAGAGGTCATCTGCATGAGAATGCAAAAGGTGTGCATGTGTGATACCTTTTCAGGCAAAGCCTAATGGGTAGCAAGTAAGCCATAAGATTTGGTCTATTGTAAACACGTAGTTGTAAAATCACAATTTAAGCTGACACTTAATGCGGGAGTTGTGAGATCTCACCAATGCTCTGGGTTGTTGTGCGGGACAGTGCAGTTGCCTTAGCTGTTTAAGACATTGATTACACAGGGCTTCCTGGTTTAAAACATTGTGAGACAGAAGGGGAGGGGTACTGGTTGAGCCAGCTTGCTGAGTGCCTTGGCCCTGTGTATGCCTTGGCTATATAGCTATAAGCCTGGCTTGACTAATCCTCCCCATCTGTTGAAAGATAGAGCTGGATACTTGGGTGTTTGTGAAACCCCACACTAGGGCTATGTCTACACGTGCAGCCAACATCGAAATAGTTTATTTTGATGTTGCGACATCGAAATAGTCTATTTCGATGAATAATGTCTACACGTCCTCCAGGGCCAGCAACGTCGATGTTCAACTTCGACGTTGCTCAGCCCAACATCGAAATAGGTGCAGCGAGGGAACGTCTACACGTCAAAGTAGCACACATCGAAATAGGGATGCCAGGCACAGCTGCAGACAGGGTCACAGGGCGGACTCAACAGCCAGCCGCTCCCTTAAAGGGCCCCTCCCAGACACAGTTGCACTAAACAACACAAGATACACAGAGCTGACAACTGGTTGCAGACCCTGTGCCTGCAGCATAGATCCCTAGCTGCCGCAGAAGCAGCCAGAAGCCCTGGGCTAAGGGCTGCTGCCCACGGTGACCATAGAGCCCCGCAGGGGCTGGAGAGAGAGCATCTCTCAACCCCCCAGCTGATGGCCGCCATGGAGGACCCAGCAATTTCGACGTTGCGGGATGCAGATCGTCTACACGGTCCCTACTTCGACGTTGAACGTTGAAGTAGGGCGCTATTCCTATCTCCTCATGAGGTTAGCGACTTCGACGTCTCGCCGCCTAACGTCGAAGTTAACTTTGAAATAGCACCCGACGCGTGTAGACGCGACGGGCGCTATTTCGAAGTTCGTGCCGCTACTTCGAAGTAGCATGCACGTGTAGACGCAGCTTAGAGGTACCAAAAGCTGAAATCACAGAGTGGCGGCTGAGGCCACACAGAGCTGAAATCACGGGGTTCTGCTTTAGGGCAGTCCCAAGGAGTGGGGTTAGGACTGGCAGACAACAGCAGGACCAGCGGGTAGCTGGTAGGAGGGGTGGCAGCGGTAGATGATGGTGGGTGGCTGGTAGGAGCAGCGGTGGACGATGGTGACTGGCAGATGGCTGGTGACAGCAAGGGGAGGCTACAGACAAGTGGATAGCTAGTATTGCCCTGGTGATGTATCTGTGGGCTTTGAGTTTGAGATTGCACCGCAGAGGGTACACCCTGTAACTGTGTGTGGAAAAGGGCCAAGAGCCCCAGCAAGAGACTGGGTTCTACTGCATATGGGGATGGTATCTGGGTAAAAGGGGTTTTGTCTCTTCTGTGCTGAGATATACTGCATCTATCGCTGTAACCTTGGGGTAGGTTACAGTCATTAAACAAGCCATTTCTATCTCAGACTCTGTGCTTGCGAGCGGGGGGGGGAGAACCGCCTTACAGGCGCTCAGCACGGGGGTGAAATTGTCCCAGGCCACTGGGTGGGGGCTCGAGCCGGTTGGTTGTATCCTTGCTAGGAAAACCCCACAAGAGTTGAACCCGGCCCTTCTGGCAGGCATCTGGCGTTAACAGAAGGGTTACACTTCCAAACACTGACAAGGCCGTGTTGTAAACTGTATCCCTCAGATGTTGCCATTTGGATGTCACATCGGCGCCCCCGGGGCCACTGCGCAGATTTTCCTGGAGGGTCTTTCTGAACTTTTCAGCTTTCTCCGAGTTTGCCGTCTTTCTGGCGTCAATGCGGGGCCTTCCAGCAGGTTTAGAGCGGTACAGCTTCTTGGGTCTCAGCTTGAGCTTGGAGCAAACTAGCGAGCGATCTGTATCACAGTCAGCACTATGATAGCTGCAGGTCAGAAGGACATTTTTGAGGTTATTACGCCTAGTGATGACCACGTCTAGTTGATGCCAGTGCTTTGAGCGTGGGTGTCTCCACGACACTGTGCTGTGGCTTTGTTTGGAAGAATGTGTTTGTGATGCACAGATTGTGATACGTGCACAGTTCAAGGAGATGCTGTCCATTGTCATTCATTCTTCCCACACCGAAGTGTCCTAAGCAGGAAGGCCATGAGGCCCAATCAGCTCCAACTCTTGCATTGAAGTCACCCAAGATGTACAGTTGTTCACGAGCAGGTATTTGTGCTACAGCAGCACTAAGCATGTCATAGAACTTGTCTTTTACTTCTGGTGTGGCGTACAGGGTTGGAGCATAAGCGCTGATCAGGTGGACGGGACCGGCGCAAGTTTGAAGCGTGATCCGAAGAAGTCTTTCTGATCTGCCCATGACTAATTCCACCATTTGTAGAAGGGTGTTTCTGACAGCAAAGCCAACACCATGCTCTCTGGGTTCTTCTTGGGCTTTACCCTGCCAGAAAAAGGTGTAGTCCTTGCATGACATTAATGCATTCCCTCATCTTGAAACTAGACCACATAGAGTTGCACCTGTTCATACTCTGGTGTATAATAGCAGCCTGCAACATACCTGGCATTATTATACAAAATTAATGTGCCATATTTACAGTCCATAATACTAGTGGTCTCTGAGCAGGCTTATTGAGAGCTCCCTTCTTAACAAACACAGACTTGCACACAGCTTTTCTTTCCTATGGATCAATTATTTATTAAAATTGCCTTTTTGATTCCCAGATGTGGCAGTAACTAAGATTACACTGTAGCATTCTTACTGGCTACCAATAGTTAATCCAGTACTGCCAACCTAAGCATTCAAAAATCATGAATCTGGCCCACCAGATTAATGGGATTTCCTTCCTTCCTTCACACATGCATGTATGCACTGTCAAACTTACATGGCAAGAAATACTGGGGATGAGAAGAGCAGACTTATTTAGGGAGAACCATTTAGCTGGTGAGAATGCAGATCCCTATTTATAGACCATTGTTATCAATTGCTTCCTGCTGCCCTGTTCGTTTGTTTTTTATTATGAAAAATACAACAGTGGTGGCTGAAATTAACACTGAAACAAAGCTAGTGTTGAACAAATCCTGTTAAGAGCATAGTTTAATTCATAGATAAAACCATAACAAAAGGTGGTAATCAACATTAAACTAGAGGCAGGTGAGTCTCATGTGGTTTAAGTACATGGGGTCAGATTTCTGTAAGAGGCCATTTCCTACCTGGCAACCCATTAAGTGCCTGTTTTTCAAACATGCTCAGCTAGGTTTCACCGAAGCTCAGCTTCCACTATGCCGTGACCCTTGAAAACATGAGGTGTATTGATTTGTGAAACACTTTTCTCTCCATTCTCTAACCCAGGGGTCTGCAACCTGCAGCTCCGGAGCCATGTGCGGCTCTCTAAAGATTTCTTTATGGCTCCCAGTACTATAATTGCAAAGTAAAACGAAAAAAGAACCCTCCTGATTATTTTTGATAAATGATGAATGTCTAAAAAGCCCAAAAATGAACAGCTCATATCTAAATAGCAAACAGTATGTGATCTCGAGACGTTGCATAATTTCCCCTTGAATATGTGCTTGAATATGTGCATTGTGGATATGATACTGTATCTGTGTTTTGATCATGGGATAATAAAGTCTTGATTTTGAAGAAGAAAAGGAAGCTTGTGACATTCCTGCTGTGAAGGGCAACACACATTTTAAGAAAGAAAACTGAAATTAAATGTAACATAAAATTGGCATCATTAAAGTGGATTAGGGAGTAAAATTTAGGAGGATAGTAGTACAACACACACATGTGAAGCGTGAGGAAATAGAATATGTAAAAAGTTTGTGAACGTCCTGCAGTAAACATGTATTGCATTCCCAATCATTGTGTGTGTGCTATTCTTAAAATAGGGGTTACAAAAAGTATGGCTTCATGTTATTTATTAAGGTTCATCTCGTATCCATGTGCATTGAGGCTCTTGAATTACTGATTTTTTTAACCAATATTCTTAAAAAATGGTTTTTCTTGTTATTTTGGTTGTTGACCCTGCTCTCGTCCTTCTGATAAGAGATTGCTGTTCTTCAGTCTTCTTCCATATTGCCCAGCTCTTTAATAATCTGTTCTGTGGCCAAACTCTACCCTAAATTACACCTTCACAGCTCCCTTTATTGACTTAAATGAGGCTGCATAGATGTAACACTGGGAAGAATTTGGCTTGTCTCTAGCAGCAATTTCACAAACGCAGAACAGGGAATCAGTTTTCTCTCTCCCTTAGGCTATGTGTACACTTACCTGGAAGGTCAGTGGCTGCTACCTGGGTTTTGATATACCAATTGCATACGAAAAATTGACTTTGCAGCCATCAACTTCCACAGCTGTTTTCATGGCAGAAGGTTGACGGGAGTGTTCCTCCCATCGACCTTCCTTAATCCTTGAGGCTTTTGAGGAGTTCCAGGGTCAAAGTTGACCCCAGAATGCACCATTTCACATGAAACAGCACCCTGGAAGATCAAACCTCCCTGGTGTTACACTTGCCATAATCAACAAGAAGTCCTGTAGCATGTTATAGACTAATAGATATTTTGGAGCATAAGCTTTCATGGGCAAAGACCCACTTCATCAGATGCATGAGTGGGAGTGGAAGCTTCAGAGGAGGATTTAAAGAGGATTTATCCTCACACCGTTCCTCTAAGCATTTCACCTTATCCATTCTGACTACTTTCCTTACCTCATTGCATTTCACTCTATATTGTTGTTCTGCCCTCTTGGAAACATCCCTTCTGATCGTCAACACTCTCTTCTCTTGGACCAGCTTCAGTGTCTCCTGCATAATCCACTTCTTATTGATTTTCTCTTCTTCCGGAACCATCTGCTCAATTGCCTCTTCTATTGCCACGGCTAGCCCTTTAACTCTCTTATCTAGGTCTTTCTCTGCACTCATATCTCCTCCAGTGTCTTTGTTAAGTCTTCATAGAATAGCTCAATCTTTTCCGCCATGCTGTCTGACGTGGGTGCATATACCTGACTGACCAAGGTGTTGAATGGTTTCACTTTGAATCTCACTACCATCGTTCTTGCACTCCTCAGTTTGTATCCTAATAATGCTCCTCTAGCTCTTTTGCTGAGAAGCAGCCCCACCCCTACCTCATGCTTCGTTTCGTTCCCTGGCCAAATGACTTCACAATGGCACATCTCTCCCAGTGCCGTCCAATGCATCTCTGCTAATCCAAGTATATCGCATCAGCATCTCCCCATCTCCTTTTGAAACAGCTCTATCTTTGCATTTGCCCACAGTGTTCAGACATTCCACATTCTGATTGATTGTGTATGCATTAGTTGTAATTTTCTTTTACTAGCCAGCTTATCAATCCAACCCCAATCGCTCGATTGGTATTGTGGACCTTGTTTATCTGCACTGGCATCATTTATCAGTTAGTCGTACTGGCATCAGATTTCATTTGTTTTGTTGTTTTACGATCAGCGCATCAACAGTCATCTGACCAACCCTCCTCCTTTATGGTGGAGTTATCTACATTGTAATTGGCATTAATTAATTCTTAATGGGCAGTCTCCTTAAAACGTTTGCCATGCATTCCTCCCTGCTGCATCTGAGTGAAGCCTGCAGGCTCCTCTGCTCTCTCTGTGTTCCTGCTGGTGTCCACTGACCAGAGCTGCTTGGCTATAAGTTATGCCAGTTATTTAAGTGTTCCAGTTGATCAAATAGTGGTTTAACAAGAATCATAGAATCCTAGGGCCGGAAGGGACCTCAGGAGGTCATTGAGTTCAGCCCCCTGCCTAAAGCAGGACCAACCCTAACTGAATAATCCCAGCTGGGATCTTGTCAAGCCAGGACTTTGAACTGTTGATCTCAGGCCAGTTCCTGGTTTACATCTTCCCATATCACTGTTATCCAGCTTCCTGGTTGGCTTTCTTTGCAGAGGCCAAGAACTAAAGGGACACAGAGATCCCCTAAGGTCAGAGCAGAAGGAGGAGCTTGCACTGCTGTCTGTGTGGTGTTTGTTCTGTGCAATGATACAAGACCAAGAGGCCCTTCACTTGTACTAAAATATTAAAGCGCAAATAAAAGTGCCCCACAGAGCTATTGAGAAGGTTGACTCCTCTGTACTCGATCTGAAATTCACTAAGGCTTCCAGAGCAAGACCTAGCCATGTGTGGAAGAGCTCCCTTTGAAAATCAGCAGGAAGGGTGAAGTATAAATGATTCCTTTATCCAGCACATCACCAGCTTTGGTAAATGAGTGCCATCATATGCTCACATTTTACATCTGCAAGTGAGTGAAGCTTGGAGCTGAAGTAGAGAGGCTGTTGAACCATAGATATGTATGGGGAAGTTACATAAAACATACCCTTGTGGGGAAGTGGCCTCTTGAAACACTCTTGTCCAGCGGTGAAATTGCTGAAGACATAGGTTGCTTCCCTTCCACCCCTCTTTCCTATGAAAAAAGAAAGGGGAGGACAGCATCCTCCATAACCCACCTATCAGCCCCCTTTCTGGAGATGCTAGGTGCCCTGGTTTAGCTGTGCCATGTTAGTATCATATTTTTTCCTACCCATAGCACTTCCTCATCCTCATCCTGCAAGATGCACACAGAGTTCAGAGAGACTTACATGGTTAAGAAAACAACCAGATCTGGCTGCAGTGGGAGCAAGAAATTCTGTAAAGAACATGGTGTGTGGGAAGTACTTGTAACAGTATTAATACAGGAAAGCAAATGAGCATAAGAACTGCTTGGAGAAGCAAGCAATTGATTGAAGCAACTCGCGGGCAGCCCTTTGTGCTGGTGTGGCTTAATTGACGTTCTGAGGGTATTCCTAACAATGGGGCTCTATAGCAGCATGGCTGTCCCGGGCTGCCAGACGCCAGTAAGACTGCCCACAGGTAGACTGGAACTGGGGACCTTACTGCACAAGCCATTCCAGTCTGAGCCAAAGGGCAGCTGCTCCTCAGCTAGGGCTGTGGAGGAGATTCATTCTTCCTCTGTGTAAGGGGGCTAGGTGCCACCCTCCATGGGACAGTGACCCATGCCTGGATGTGTGGGCTACACCATCAACATCCAGAACTGCAACTTAGAGCAGCCCTGAGCCTGCCTTTGTTTGGCCCCAAATTACGGTGTGCCACCCCTGTTTTGAGCTCTCTTCTGGGTACAGCAATGTTTACATACATACGAAGATCCTGTCACCTACCTCTGATATGTAGCCTTGCAGCCTTAACATTTTACCTTTCTCTGAAGGATCTCTTAGCCTTGTGCATGAATTCCATGGTGAGTTACCAATTGACTAACAGTGAGTTCCTGGAGAAAACACTTTCCTCTCAAGAGAAGTGTCTAATTTATGCTCTGGGATTTTCTCTTAACCAGGTGAAACTTCAAGGGTAACAGGAGTTAAGCAGGGGATTAACAATGAAATGGGAACCTTGGTTTGCAACCCACAGTCTTGTGAAAAGTAGGATCTTCAGTAGGATAAGATCTGTAATGACTCAAGTTGGGGCTGCACAGGAGCTGGAAGCAAGTGCTGTAAGCCTCTGCTGGAGCTAGCACTCTACAAATAGCAGTATGGTTGGGGTGGCAGCTCAAGCTAGCAGCCTGCGTATATACCTAGGGAGTTCTGGGTGGGTGGCTAAACTGAAAAGCCGTCTGTGCTACCCTTAGTTACACCGCTATTTTTAGTGTGCTAGCTCTCCTTGAGCTCCTGGGTCTGCCTACTCCCACTGGGAAACATGCTCCCAGCTGCAGTATAGAGGTTTCCCGAGTAGTTTCATCTGAAAACAGCATTTGCAGAAGAACAGAGCCCCGTAATGCCAAAAGGCCAACACTTCAGTACGTGAAGGAAAGCAGGCAATGTGCTGAATCCCCTCCTCACTTTTTTCTGGGGGACTTGGTGATGTTGGCTGACCACGTCAACCCATGCTTAACTCCTGAGAGCTGCTGATGGTGACAGAGCCCAAACCGGCATGACTCCTGGGCCTAATTGTTTGTGTATGAATAATGGAAGAAGCATCATCCCTCCCGGCAACCATGAGGCTTGTATTTACTGCCAGTGACCAGGGTGCGGGAGCTTTTGGAAGATTTACTTTGAAACAGCTGATGCAAGAGCTGAAATATCTGTCAGCGATGATCTAGATGATGCTTGGTCCTGCTGTGAGTGCAGGGGACTGGATTCAATGACTTCCTTAGGTTCCTTCCATCCTAGTATTCTGGGAGAGTACCAGTCTCCGTGGATCACAGTGTCAGGACTCCTTCTATGAGAGAGCACCTGGGAAAGGCATTCTCAGTATCATGCGTGCAGAGAAAGTTAAGAATGCAGCCAACTTTTTATATAACCAAATGTTTTAATTTTCCCTTTTGCCCTCTTCCCTAGAGTGTCCCCCTGCAGTGGATTTTGTCACATCTTGCTTGTCCTTCTGTATTAGCGAAATGAAAACTGCTGTTGAATGATGGTTTTTTTTTTGTTTTTAATTTTAACCCACCAGCTCATCATGTTAACCTGCTGCAGGAATAATAAAACACCCTACAGAAAGTATAACAACTCTCTGACTTCAGAAAGCAATTGTGGGAAATGAGTGAAATTGCCAAGAGAATCACAATTAAGCAGCCTCCAGTGTTGCAGATTTTCATCCAAGAGTTTTGAGGGCAGGCCCACCAATGGGGGTGGAGGTGGGGCGGTAAGGGGCAGTTGCCCCAGAGGCAAGGAATTCAAAGGGGCCCAGGGCTCCAGCCACTGCCCAGAACTCCAGGCCCTTTACATCTCTGGCAGAGAAGTACTCTGTGTGCACCAAGTAGCACTAAGGGCTGGGGTGGTCCGCTGCACTCCGGGTGAAACTGACAGCCGGCTGTGCTCGGCCCTGCCCTGGGCCACTCCCCCTCCCAGGGGCCCACAGAGGCTGTTGGCTCTGCAGTTTGAGGGAATCTAGGCAGCACCGAGCATTTACATCATAAAACCTGTGGGTTTTTTTCAGGTTATTAGTTTTGCAGCTGTTTTAAATTGCTGAGGGGTGAAATTAGTGGTTTAGTTCATTTAAGAAAGCTGTCACCCCAATGCTATTGTTAAAATATGTGAATCTGCTGCTTAAAAGAACAACAAAAGCATTATTTAATTTCTGTTTCACCTGTGCTTTTTGCCGGTCTTTAAAGAAAAGGCTAATTTCGTGACCACTAAGCTTTTGTGTTTAGCTAATTGCTGAAATGGATTAGTGCCCTGTTAGTATTTTGCAAACAATTGGCTGCTCATGTTTATTGCCTCTGTAACTCCACTGAAGTCAGTGGATATGCACAAAGGATTGGCTTGCTGGACATTCTGAAAAACATACATGTCAATACATGTAGAAACCTGGATCGGAAGCATGCACTGGAAGTGATAAAGACAGTGTTTTTGGTTCAAGAATAATATGCTGTTTACTTCTAGAAAATTATAGGTGATCCTGACAATGAGAACATCAGAGGTAAGCAGATGGAAAGGACATTCCTAGTCATCTGAGTCCGTGCCTAAGTAGTGGAAGCTTGTGTTCTGTTCAGAGCTCCCAGTGGTCTTCAGTCAGTGGGGTGAAGCAAATGACAGTTGCGTGCCTGGTATTAAGGGCAGAATTTATCCATTAATATTTAATCTCCTCTAGCCTCTGTGACCTCCAATGCAGTTGCCTTGATGAAGTCGAAGTGATTGCACTGCTAAGTTTAAAACGGCACCAACAATGTTGCTAAAAAACCAGAGAGGTCACACTTTGTGGTAGATGCAGTTCTACATTGTGCTTTTTGCAGGAGCTGACCCCTAGGGAAAAGAGCCAAACTTTTCCATCCTCATAATAGTTCTGGTTGGGTGAGAAGTCAAAATGATGTGCTGACTGACTCCCAGACTTTTGGTACTGTGGGTGCTTTGTGTCAGGGGATTATAGCTGAATCCTCCAATCTGTGTTTTGCAGCCTGTGGGTAACAATGGAGCAGGGCTCAAACACCAGCTCAGGGGGACAACCCTGCACAGAGCTGGGTGGTATTCCTCCTCATGTTTTATGTATCCACTCTTCAGCTCTGCATTGGATGGAATGAAGCCCCCAGTCCAGTCACGCTTCTTGTCTCTCACAACTGCTCCTAGATTGTATTGCTCTTCTCAGAGCTGCGTTAAGATTATCTGGAGCTCTGGACACACCGTGACCAAGACCCTGTCGTGCCTCCATCTCTGCTTCCTTGCACTGCCCACAAGTTTTTTGGTTGTGGGGTCCTCTTCCCATCCCAGTAAGGCTGGGGGAGTGAGTACAAGCGGGAAAAGCAGGGCTGAGTTGAACTGGCAAACAAATGGAGTGGGAGCAGCTGGGGAGGAGGCTGCCCTGGGTCATTTGGAGCCAGCTGGTCCCACTTAAGACCACCTTTGAAAGCCCTTTGCCCAGTGGGAGGGGAGGATGGTTGAGGAGACCCTAGGAGGTGAGTAGAGAGAAGCAAGGGGTGTTTTCTAGGAACAGCAGAGTGGGGGAGGAGCTCTCAGCAGTGAGGGGATGGGGCCCCTGTCCAGGCAGCCCTGAGATTCAGTATGAGGCCAGAAAGAACTGATCGTGGGGGAGGAGCCGATCCAGGAGGGAGAACGTGCTGCTGCTGCCACTACCTGGAGGAGGTATGGGTCAGGGGGGAGGATCATCCAGGGAAGTGCCCAGGGAGAAGAGCTGCGGTGTCCAGGGTGAGGGGAGCCCTTCCCCACCAGCAGCAGCCACACAGGGTCCCTGGGCTGGAACCCAGAATGAGTGTGTGGGGCCTGGGTTCCCCCCAGACCACACTTCCCCCCCGTCCCAAGATGGGCAATGATGTCCTGGCTGTGGACAGAGGCCCAGAGCCCAGGAACAAGGTTAGTCTTACCACAACTGGGAAGATTGCGTAGGGGTCCTTCCTCCCTTGAGGCTCCTCTTCCTTTGGGAGTTGCAGAGGTAGTGGCCCTGATTCCCTCTCTTCCCCTATCCCATAGAGACAGGGGTGGCATCAGAATTCCCACAAAACTTATTCCTGCAGCTAGGCCATCTCTGGATAAATGGTGCTGCTCTGCTTTCACACACAAGCTGTTGGAGTGGGGCCAAGGAGGCATCCAAAGCAGTGTACCTTGGTGTTAATTCTCCACTGAGATGAATGGGAGCAGCCCATTGATTAATCTTTTGTCATGTTGTGTAGCCTTTTCTTAACCATGAGTGCAAGGAGCTTCCTGTTATAAAATATTAAATTTATGATTATGGAATTATTTATAATTATATTTTTATCAATGTTGTTAATTAATTATTCAATTTTACTTTTAATATAATCCAGCTCTGATCCTTCTTTTCTGTAACCATGTCCCTTTGGTCCTGGTCTCTCTTTTGATTGTCTGTTTTCCAAAACATTCTAGCCAGGGCCACTGTTGTAGGTCACCCAGATCCACAACTGGTGATTACTGCAATCAATGCTGATACTATGAAGAATTTGCCTGTAATGATTTAAGAATGGGAATTGCTGTTTTAAGAATCTACAGAGGCACTTCAAAAACAGTTCTGTACTATCAATATTTTGCACTGTAGAATTTATATTTAGCGTGTAGAAATGTGAATGTGTTTTTTTTTTTTTTTTTAAACCTGAGCTATGTTTTGAATGTAATTCCACAAAAAGCTATACTGAGAATCAATGCATGACAGACGTCTCTAACCAGCAAATGTAATATATAGCATTGGGGCAACAGCTTTCTTAACTGAACTAAAACACTAATTTCACCCCTAAGCCATTTAAAACAGCTGCAGTACTAATAACCTGAAAAAAGAGCAGATTTTAAATAAATGTAATACCTTTTCTACCCCTTCAGCTGCCGACCGGGGCTGCTGATGGAGCAGCTAAGCAAAGGGCTTCTCTTCCTAACATGCTTGCTCTTTGCATCCTCATATGTCAGTGTGGATGAGGTTAATGGTGGATTTGCATTGACTAACTCATTAGACTCAAGTCTAATCTGCAGCCTTGGCTGTGCTGGGAGTCAGGGCCAGTGGTGTGAATACTGCCTCCTTCCCTTGTTATACAATTACTTGAGTGTGATGTGAGTCTCCTGAGATGCTGGGAAAGGACACCATGTTAGAAAGAGTAGAGCTACTGGATTCAGCCCAGCCTTGCTGTCAGGCTGTGGGTAACTCACTCAAACTCTTGAGCTTCAGCTGAATATGAAATCCTGGGACCAGAAACTCAGTTCCGAAACCAGATCTCTGTGTAGGAGCCTCTTTGAAGTCCATTGTGGTTCCACTGCAGTAAGTAGCCTTTACCTGCTTTATGGATAAGTTGAAGAGTTGCAGAGCCATTCTTATCCATACACAAAATCCAGAGTTGTGTAGGGCACCTGAGGTTTTGGAGCACCACTGGGACATAATGCCCACCCACCTGCCTCTTCCTACCCCTGTTCTGCGGCTCTGCTTCCTCCAGAGAGGATCTGGCTCACATAAAACTGAAAAAAACAGCCAGAGCTATTAACAGAACCTGTGAAAAAGCCATGTGAGAGGTAATGAAGCCACTTAACAGGGGTGGAGATGTTTTTGGGTGCAGGCCACTGACCTTCAGCAAAATCAGTTGGCAGGGGGCAGACACAAGTGTGAAGCATTGCCCCATCCCCAACAAGGAAAAAAACCTCCCCAGCTGAGATGCAGAAAAGACATTCACCTCATTACCAGTGTTTCCTGGAGCAAAGTGCTTGGGCAGCCACTCGGGAACACAGCTGCCACCCAGCACATTAGCGGAGTGTTCACAGCCACCCATGGCCAGCAGAATGTGTTTCTAATGGTGGTGAACATTTATATATGCCTGGGTGCATATAACAAAATTACTGCTGACCAGGAACAGAAAACATTGGAGGGATCTCTGCTCACAGCCTTCGAGCTCTGCCCCAGAGCTTAGGGGGACAAGGGCTAGTAGATTTGGTGGGGCCCCCCAGGTGCTGGGAGGCACCAACATGAGAGGTGCAGTGCACAGGATGGGGCTGCCAGGGAGAGGGAGGGGGTGAGAATGTGGGATCTGAGTGGGACATAGGGTGCAGAAGCAGGCTGGGGGTGTGCAGTCTGCAGCGGAGGTAGGGCGCAGGAGTGGGCTGGGGGTGAGCAGTCTGGGAGTGAGTGAAGGTGTGAGTGGGTTGGGGTAGGGGTGTGATGGATAGTGTGAGAGCAGATGGGGTGTGGGGTCGAGTGGGGGGTGCAGGAGTGGGGAGATGCGGTGGGGTCTGGGCAGTAGGGGGCAGAGAATGGGCACTTATGCCTTGCACAGCTCCAGGGTGGGACATGATTCGGCAAGTGGGAGCGATGGAGGCACTTGAGGCACTTCCTTCTCCCGCCCAGCAGAGCCTGTGGGCCAAATCTGGCCCATGGGCCATTGGTTCCCCACCCTGGTTTCAAATTTGGTTTAAAAATATTTCATTCATGTGCTGCTGAAGTTTATAAAATCCCATCTCTAAAAATTGTTGTTCATCTGGCTGCCATCGGGAATAGGGGCACCAGGACTGTGTAGGGCCTCATAAATCCTAAGGACAGTCTTGGTGAGCTGGGAAGCTTGCTTAATTCATGTTTGTAAAGCTCTTTGAAACCCTTGGACCGTCAGCTGCACCAAGCTCCATTCAGGCATGGCTAAGTGTAACTTTGCCTTAGAATTGCAGAATCATATGGTTGAAAGAGGCCTCAGGAGGTCATTAAATACAACTCCCTGCTCAAAGCAGGACCAATCCCAATTAAATCATTCCAGCCAGGGCTTTGTCAAGCCAGGACTTAAAAACCTCTAGAGGTGGAGATTCTACCACGTTGCTAGTAACACAGTCCAGTGCTTCACCACTTCCTGGTGAAATAGTTTTTTTCCTGATATCCAACCTAGGCTTTCCCCACTGCAGCTTGAGACCATTGCTCCTTGTTCTATCATCTGTCACCAATCAAAGAACAGCCTCTCTCCATCTTCTTTGTAATTCCTGTTCAGGTAGTGGAAGGATGTTATCAAATCCCCTCGAATTTTTCTCTTCAGTAGACTAAATAAACCTAAATCCCTCAGCCTCTACTCATAAGTCATGCTCCAGCCCCCTCATCATTTGTGTTGCCTTCTGCTGGACTCTCATCATATATCCACATCCTTTCTCTAATGGTCGACTCAGAATTTGACACAATATTCCAGATGTGGCCTCATCAGTGCCAAATAAAGGAGAATAATGGCTTCCCAGATCTGCTCACAATGCCGCTTCTAATGTAGCCCACGATGCTGTTAGGCTTCTTGGCTACAAAGACACGTTGTTTACTTATTCCAGCTTTTCATCCACTGTAATGCCCAGGTATTTTTCTGCAGAACTGCTACGTAGCCAGTCAGTCCCTAACCTGTAGCAGTGTTAGAGTTCTTATGTCCTAAGTGCAGGACTATGTACGTGTCCTTCTTAAACCTCATCATGTATCTTTTGTCCCAGTCTTCCAATTGACGAGGTGACTCTGCACCATATCCCTACCTTTGAGCGTATCTAGCTCTGTGTCATCTGCACACTTGCCAAGGATGCAATCCATCCCCTTGCCGAGGTCATTAATGAAGATGATAAACAAAAGCCGTTCCAGGACCAACCCTTGGGGTACTCTGCTTGCTGCTGATCACCAACCAGACATCAAGGCATTGATCACAATCCTTTGAGTGCAATGAGGTTTCTATCCACTTTACGGTCCATTTATCCAATCCACGCTTCTTTAACTTGCTGGCAAGAATCCTGTGAGAAACTGCATCAAAGCTTTGTTTAAGTCCAGATATATCAAATCCACCGCCTTCCCCATCTCCGTCTGTCTACCATCATAGAAAGCAATCAGGCTGGTCAGGCTGGATTTGTCTTTGGTGAATCCATGTTAACTATTCCTGATCACTTTCCTCTCTTCCAAGTGCTTCCAAATGGATTCCTTGAGGATCCTCTCCATGATCTTTCCAGAGACTGAGTTGAGGCTGACAGGTCTGTAGTTCCTCCGATTTTTCCTTTTTATGTATATAGGCACTACATTTTCCGCTTTCCAATAATCTGGAATCTCCTCTTATCACCAGGGGTTTTCAGAGACAATAGCCAATGGCCCTGCAATCACATCAGCCAACTCCCTCAGCACCCTCAGATGCATTAGATCGGGCCCCATGTATCTGCAGCTCTTCTAAACAGTTCTTAACCTGTTCTTTCCCCACTGAGGGCTGCTCACCTTCTTCCATTCATGCTACCCAGTGCAGTTGGCCTTGTCTGTGAAGGCAGGAGCAACGAAAGAATTGGGACATCTCTTTCTTGCAGTCCAAGGGGGCTGGGTGTCCAAATGTCCCACCAAGGTTTGAAAATTTGAGCCCTGATAGATATTTGATGTAAGGTGATGAATTCAAATTTTCCTCTATCATCTTGCAGTCTAAATATATCCCTTTTAAAAGATGTGGCATCTTTAACTTTGCCATCCTCTCCAAAATGCACAGCACACTAACGAAAACAAGAGACCATTGTGGAGTTCCTTAGGAGGTTTGGAAGTATTTCATGGGCCTCTGTGGAAGCAGACCTCTTGTCCACGCAGTTGAATAATCATTGTGTTGTTTGTACCTTCATCAGTGTCTTGGTACACATTCCAGATACTCATAGGTGGACTTACTTGCTGTCTCTGCTTTCCAAGCATTTGATCTTTAATTGAATTCTCTTGGAATTCTGCTTTTTCCATTTTTCGTGTGAATTTTTGATGGCCTAATTGTGTTGATATAGTACATCTTGCTCGCCGGCAATGGTGGCTGAACAGCTTGATGCCGTTGAATTAATAAACTCTAGTTATGTCAAGGGGAGTTTCTTCTTCAGTTTCTTCTGATTCTGATGAAAAATATGTCATCAGCATGATGTGCTGGCCTACCAGGAAAAAAACAAAAACAAAAACACCATGTAAAAGAAACACTTGCAAGTTTAAGGACTGAACAGTTCATTTGCCTGGTATGTTACTCCCAACTCCATTAATAGCTTTGGTCTTTGGCTCTTGATGTCTGTTTAGTGAAAGGAGACCCTCAGTGTTTGTATGATTTGTCCATTTCTGTAGTGAGAAATTTCAAACTATAAACACAAAGGCTATGTCTATACTAGCCCCAGAACTTCAAAAGGGGCATGATAATGAACCTAATTGAAAGACGCTAATGAGGAATATGCAGTGCCTCATTAGCATAATGGTGGCTGCAGCACTTTGACGTGCCGCTTTCGATCATGCTTGGCTTGTCTACATGTGGTCCTTTTCGAAATAGGAATAGGAATAAGGAATAAGGGGAATAGGAAATAGGAATAAGGGGATTTCCAAGTATGCGGAGTCCTTTCGAAAAGGACCCCATGTAGACAAGCCACGTGTGATCGACAGTGGAACTTTCGAAGTGACACGGCCGCCATTATGCTAACGAGTTGCTGCATATTCATGGCAGCGCCTCATTAGCATATTTTGATTAGGTTCATTATCATGCCCCTTTCGAAGTTCTGGGGCTAGTGTAGATATAGCCTAAAAGGAGATCTGGGATACTAGAAGTTCTGGTGCTTGCCAATTTCTAGCAGGGCCATCCAACTCTGTCAGTGTATATGTTAGTACAAATTTTTTTTCTAAAACTATGCCCCATTAATAACTCCTTAAGATAGGATCCATACTTTAGCAGCCCCCCACTCCTTGTTTAGTTCACTTCTTCTGCTCCATTGAGTAGCTTCCTTGTTGCTTGATTGAGTTACGTCATGTTTTGCAAGTAAGCGATCCTTGGCTGTATTATTACTGTTGGCTAAGGTCTGGCCTTCTGTATGGGATTTTTCCCCTAGATTATACTCTCAATATTACATTTCTCTGGGCAGTAAATTAGGAGGGAAATCTTTTCTTGTTAGGATATCAGTGAGATGAGAACTGAACTTCCAAACACTTCTTTACTTGTCCCGAAACATTTTAAAAAGTTACATTTCTTACTACCGATGGTTTTCCTCTCCATCTATCACACTTTGAGAATAGAATGCCTCCCTCAACGAGCCTTTTACTGCTTCTTCATTGCACTTCACGTTGTGTGTTTCATTCAAAGCATCGGAGAACAATAACAGGAGGAGGCAGTAAAGAAAAAAAAAAGAATCACAGTCGTCAGCATTTAAAACATAAAGGTAACATCTCCTGACCCTGAGTGGGAGTAAGAAGAAAAGAGGAAAGGGAAAACATTGCACGCCAGAGGCAGCATGCATGAGTATTATTTATAGGAGTGTGTCCAATGGCCTTGTGGATGAACCTGTTGCAGTCAAACTGAGAACGTTAAGTGGGGCTCCCTTGATTTATTCTTCTCCTGTTTGTTGTGCAACTCTGCGCTATAACGCAGACACATGCCAGACAATGTTATCTACTTGGCTACATTAACAGTGTTTGGCTAGGTATGCCCTTTGCAGGCTGCCCCACATATGGCCCAGTCCTGGATATTTGGTCCATCAGAACATTTATACTCTAAAATTTGTCACTGGGGTCACAGGAAACCCCCAGGAATTGAGGCTGGAGTGGTGGAGTTCTCAGACATGCTCCTTGTGAAGATCCATCCTTCATTCACTCCATCTGGGTTTATACCTCCATTTCTAAGCGACCAGTTGGTGTCTAGGTCCATGGGATTTTTTTCCTCGATTTAATTACACTCTCAATAATGCATTTCAGTTGGTAGCTAGGTCCATTAACACAGACTTCCAGTGCCAGCTCTGTCCCCAGTGCACCCTGCCCGTGACTGGCCAGACTGAGGAAGTTTTAATGGAGGATCCTGCTGCAATCTATCAAGCCTCTGCCCTCCTCTGGAGTAAGGCTGCCAGCTTTCTCATCACACAAAACATAACCTTCTTGCCCTGTCCTGCCACTTCTCCAAGACCCCAGCACTGCTCCTTCCATCACCCCTCCCTCTAAGGCTTATTCTCTCCCACCCTCACTCACTCCCTTGTTTTCAGTGGACTGGGGCAGGGGTGCAGGAGGAGGTGAGGATTCCACTTGGGGGTGTGATGTTGGAGGGGGCAGGCATGAGCGTAGGGTGCTGGAGGTGGCTCTGTGCTGGGGGACTGAGCTGAGGCGTTAGACATATGGGAAGGGACAGGGGCTTGGGGTGTGGGAGAGTCTGTGGGCTCTGGGTTAAGGGTGTGGGTTCCAGGATGGGGACAAAAAAGGGTTCAGAGTGTGGGAAGGGTCTTTGGGTTGGGTGCAGGAGGCAGGCGCTGGTGGGAAGTTTGGGTGCAGGCGAGGACAGGAGGAGGTTCACTGAATATATGGAGATACACATCGCATAGAACTGGAAGGGACCTCGGGAGGTCATCAAGTCCAGTCCCCTGCCCTCTTGACCTCTTGCCAAGGTCCGTTTCTGACCAGACATTCCAGTTAAAAAGTGGACACCTGGCACCCCTGTTCCATAGGCCTCGGCACCATGACAACACCTGCTGAAAAAAAACCACACTTAGGCCAGGATGCAGAGACTTAGTTGGGCCAGGTGGAGACGCTGACCAGCTGGGACCCAGCAGGCCCATCAAGAAGTCTTGCCTCCTTCTCAGGGGCAGCGTGAAGTGTCACTGGGACAGAGGAGAAAGGCCTCCAGGCTAGGCCAGAACCCCTAGGCCTGGCCAGAGTTTGCTCTCAGCATGGCAGCTAAGCACTTGAATTGGAGGTTGACGTCATCTTGTAATTCTATGCTGTGCTGTTCTTTAAATCAATGTGACATTAACATGAAACTCTCAGCAAGTAGTGTGTTCCAGAAGCAGTTCAGATCTGCTCTGTGCCTGGAAGCAGTGATCCCATCCGTAGTCAAACCCAAGAAACCTCTTGCTTGCATTTAGTTTTCTCAAAGAGGTTCATGAAATGTGACCATGAGAATTTTGTGAACTAGGACATTGTCACTTCTATGGTATTTATTTGTATTTTGCAATTTCCCCTTTTACTTGTAATATCTTTCTATTGCTTGAAAATAATAAGCCAAATTCCGAGCTCACTTATCCTGGTAACAAACTTGTGAAGTTTACTCCAGATTTATATTGGTGAAATTATTTTGATCTTCAGCAAATGTTTGGTGTCTTTGTCTCAGCAGCACTAAAATCACTGGCTCATATGATTGCCGTCCTTTATGAAAAGTAATTTAATTACAGAGCAGTGGGTATGGCAAAAACTCAGTTTCCTGTTAAAAAATGTCCATTTAATCTTGATTTAACATTATCTACTTTGATGTTATCAATTTAAATCACTTACTAATTTTACCCAGAGGTTGACATTCTTTATTTAAAGACATAGACAGACAAATTCTGTTTTTTTAATGTGTTCAGAGACTGATGCCAAACTTGTGGCAAGGTCTACCACGTGGCCTGGGGCAGAGAGCATCTGCAGCACCATGGGTTGTCCCACGGAGGGTGATCTGGAACAGCCCTACTCCCCACATGCTGCCTTGAGGAAGGGTTGTCGAGCCTGTGATTTTTGCAGTGCTGTCTGGGAAAACCTGTGCTGCCAGCAGGCCCACGGATGGGGCAGGGGGGCAAAGGGGACAGTTGCCCCAAGGCCCAGCCTTTCAAGGGGTCCTGGAGCTCTGGCTGTGGCTGCTACTTTGGCAGTGGCGGTGGCCAGAGCATCAGGCCCTTTTGAAATGCCAGTAGCACTGCTGCACCACTCTGAGTGGCTGCAGGAGCCCCAGTGTTGCAGTCTCAGTGGTGCTAAGGGGACTGCCCTGAGTCCTGCCCCTTCTGCCATTGGCTCCACCCCTTCCAAGCGTGCAGAGTCAGTCCCCCTTCTCGCTTTGCCCTGGGACCCACTGCAGCTGTCAGACCTGCTGGCTACCAATTGTTTGTCTCAGTTATTAATAAAAGCTCAGTCTTCCCAAGTTTCCTTGTTATTAAGTTGCACGGTGCCACGATGACCAGTTTCTTGTCACCAGGATTGTATCTCCTCTTTGATCCAGAGCAAAACGCAAAAGGATTCTGAGCCTGCCACTCCCCCAAATGTGAAAGGCTTTTGTTGCTAAAAGTCTACTGACCTGTTAGTGGGAGTAGGACTGGTTCTGGGTGTGTGGCCAGTCAGAACCAGTGTGCCGGGATGGTATTTTGCAGTGAGAGTTGCCATCTTTTCATTTTCTTCTTTCTGCAAATACTTCACGATCGAAGCAATAAGCGAGACGGCTTAGGACAAAATAGAGTATGTCTGTGTTCCTGATATTAGTGGTTGAAACTTCTTGTGGCTTGATGCTCTCTAGTCCTGTAGTTCTTACTAGACTGAGTTGGAGGTTTCCGTTCATTTCTAGTGGATATAATTCAAAATCAGTCATATTAGATGCATTTTTAGAACAATGATTAGCACAGAAAGAACTTTCTGCCTTAGGGCGTGTCTACAGTAGAGGAATTTTGCAAACATTTTGCACTGTTCACTCTAGTGTTAGCAAGCTGTAGGAGACATAGTGTAGACCGGAAGCTGACTGCCACTGGTACGTTAGGCACTTTTCCTGAGCCATGTTGGACAAATGTTTAAAATGCCAGAAGCATAGAGAAGTCTGCACTACAGCTGGCTGAAATGCAGCTTTCTCTGTGAATAAATGAAACTCCCAAGACTCTCAGACCAGTAACTTTCTTCCCCAGTCATCATTTAATTTCTGGGCCTTGTGGCTCTGCCCTTGTCAGAGATGGAGAATGCCTTCCACCCTCCCAAGACTTACATACGACAGTAACTTCTTTTTTCACTCTAACTACGCTCTAAAATATGAAATAAAACACCATCAAAGATGAGCTTTGACAGCTGGAAATCTTGACTCCATTTTTTGGGTTTGGGATTGATTATAACCTTGATATTAATGGTTTGGAAAAAAAATGTAGCTGATCACAAAAATAGTAAAAGTGTCTCTTTTTTTAATTCTAGATTTTCAGACGTGCTGACAAAAATGGTAAGTCTGTGTCTTCATATACATTTATTTTCTTCTCTTTTGCCTGGAATGTTTTTGTGGATACTTGTACCTAACCCCTCCGTCCCTCAAACCTCATGCAATCCAGGGGAATTTAAGAAAGCAGTACAGGTTAAAGCTTTGAGAAAGTTGTTTTATAATTCTAAGCTCCACTGTTCTTAAAATCAGGGTGACATTAACATGAAACTCTCAGCAAGTAGTGTGTTCCAGAAGCAGTTCAGACCTGCTCTGTGCCTGGAAGCAGTGATCTGTATTCCCATCTGTAGTCAAACCCAAGAAACTTCTTGCTTGCATTCAGTTTTCTCAAAGAGGTTCATGAAATGTGACCATTAAGAATTCTGTGAACTAGGACACTGTCACTTCAATGGCATTTATTTGTATTTTGCAATTTCCCCTTTTACTTGTCAGTGTTTTTCTATTGCTTAAAAACAATAGGCCAAATTCTGAGCTCACTTATGCTGGTAACAAACTTCTGAAGTTTATTATGTTACTCCAGATTTATATTGGTGAAATTATTTTGATCTTCAGCAAATGTCTGGTGTCTTCGTCTCAGCAGCACTAAAATCACTGGCTCATATGATTGCTGTCCTTTATGAAAAGTAATTTAATTACAGAGCAGTGGGTATGGCAATAACTCGCAGTTTCCTGTTAAAAAAATCCATTTAATCTTGATTTAACGTATCTACCTTGAGGTTACCAATTTAAATCACTTACTAGTTTTACCCAGTGATGTCATCACCAACAAAACAATCCCAGGTTTAGATGTGTTACTACTCAAGGACGCTGGAAATTCACAACCCATTTTCTTGGGCTGATGGGCCAGGATTAATGCCTGTCCTGCTGCGTGTGAGCGTAGCATCCGTGTGCTGGCATTCTTTGAACGTTGGAGTTCCACTGCAATTGCAGCATTTCAGAAGGAACACACCATCCATGTGGAGAGCAGAAATAAAGATGCTTCCTTCTAACCCGGCAAATGAGGCAAAAGTCTAGAAGCTTCTTGATTCGAATGTGAGGGCTGTAACTGAGTCAGGCCAGCAGATCCTGGTAGGAAGGGGGAAAGGTAGCTCAGGGTTCAGCCTGGGCTAGGAGAGGAAGGGAAAAGTCTGTTTAAGTGCGCGGCATGCTGGCAGGTCGTTTAAAAGCCGTCTAAGTCAGGGAAGGCGGGGGGCAGGAGGCGAGTGAGAGAGGAGGTGGACAAGGCAGGAAAGCAGTGGAGAGTGAGATAAGAGCAGCGGGAGAAGAGAGAAGCTTGTCAGAAGAGTGCCTGGGCTCCCCTCCTCTGGTGAGACTGATGGTGGCTGGGGGAAAAGAGTAACCAATTGGCACATCCAGCCAAAGGAAGAGGCCTGAGACCCTGGCAAGACATGGGGGTACCTTGTCACACATGGTGTCAGGGGTGGGATCCTTTGCTGCTGTGAGACACCACAATGGACCTGCTGAGGAAGAGAGAAGATAAGATGGATGATGTAGTCAAGGCACCTGTGCAGGTCATGGCGGCCCATCAGGAAGCTACTCAGGTTCAGATGGCTGCCCAGCAAGAATTGGTTTGGCTACAGCTGGAGACCAACCAGCTCATAATGAGCCAAGCGCCCCAGGACCGAGCCACCTGACAGGAGGTCATTGCTTAGCTGAAGCCCCTGACCACCCAGGTGCATGACCAAGATGGGACACAACTCTGGCAAGCTGGCTGGTATCTACAAAGGACAACAGGGGAAGGTGATGTGAAGGCAGACCTTCTGGCATTTTAGAGGATAGCCCAAAGGGAAAACTGGCCCCAAGCACAATGAGCCAGCATCCTGGCCCCTTTTCTGTGTGGGGAGGCTCAGGAGGCCTACTTTGACATGACTGAGGAAGTGGCCATCAATTACCCTCAACTGAAGGCAGAGATGCTAGCAAGGTCTGGGGTAACAACCACCGTCTGAGCCCAACAGGTCAATGGCTAGAGGTACTGGGAATGCAGAGCACTGTGGTCCCAGCTGTTTGGCCTAATCCACTATGTGAGGCAGTGGCTGTGGTCTGAGACCCACAGCCCTGAGAAAATTGTGAAGCTCATTGTCTTAGACCAGTGCATGAGGGGGCTACTGCTCAACCTGCGAGGCTGGGTCAGCCAGAATGACCCCATCTCCTACAATGATATGGTGACCCTCACAGAGAGACAGGGAGTAGAACTGTGGGAGCAGAACTGTGCCATTGTGGATCAGGAGTTCCTCACAGTGAAGTAGGCCATGGAAAACCTATGATACTACTTATTGAGATGGAAACTCACCTTAGTCACTGACTGCACATCTCTGCAGTGGATGCACCAAAACAAGGACAGAAATGCTCAAGTACCCCAGTGGTTCCTGTCCCTACAAGCTTTGCACTTCCAAGAACAACACAGAGCTGGGGCCAAGCATGGAGATGCAGATAGCCTGTCCAGGCTGCACAGTTTGCCATCCCAAGTAGCTCAACTCCATAGTGCTGAGTGGGGGGAAGGATATGTAACATGATCAGACCAGCAGACCCTGTTAGGAAGGGGAAAAGGCAGCCAAGGATGCAGCCCAGGCTAGGGGAGGAAGGGAAACAAGTGTGTAAGCACACAGCAACAAAGAGGGGCTGCAATTAACGAATGAGTCAGCTGATCTCATGGCCCACATGCTGGCAGGGCTTTTAAAAGTCCTCCCAGTCAGGAAGGTGGTGGAGGGAAGGAAAAAGGGGAGGTGGAAGAGGCAGGAGAGCAGTGGAGAGTGAGATAAGAAGAGTTACGACAAACAACAGACCACCAGTGTTTGCAAAAGGGAGGGAAGGGAGTAGCTCTTTGCAAAAGTGCCGGAGCTCAACTCCCCTGGAAAGCCCTGACAGTGGCTAGGAGGAAAAGACTGACTAACCAGTGCACACAGACAGAGGTGGGTGCAGCATAAGCCCTCCAGCCAAAGGGTGAGGTGTGAGGTCGTGACAAGACGTGATTACCTTGGCACAGGATTTAATATCATGTGAATAATCTGTTTATGCAATTATCATCTTACACCAGTGTTCACTCTCATTTTTTCCATCCATGGGTGGAATAAATGTTATGTGCCCCCGGGCATGTCCAGATGTGCACCACCAGTAGAAAAACATGCTGCCCACTGTGGGATGGCTGTAGGTGCTCTGGTAATCAGCTGGGTGTGGCAACTGAATCTTTCCTGGGCAGCCGCTCACACTTTCAGTTACAGGGAACATTGTCTCACACCTCTACAAATAAAGAGTAACTCTGTAGAAATCAATGAAGTACTGCTGGTTTAAGAGAAGGGAGCCTGGGAGCATGAGGTTGAATAGGACATATTAGCTACATCTACACTATCCAAAAACTTCGAAATGGCCATGCAAATGGCCATTTCAAAGTTTACTAATGAAGCACTGAAATACATATTCAGCGCCTCATTAGCATGCGGGCGGCCACGGCACTTTGAAATTGACGCGGCTCGCCGCTGCGCAGCTCGTCCAGACGGGGCTCCTTTTCGAAAGGACCCTGGCTACTTCGAAGTCCCCTTATTCCCATCTGCTCATAGGAATAAGGGGACTTCGAAGTAGCCAGGGTCCTTTCGAAAAGGAGCCCCGTCTGGACGAGCTGCGCAGCGGCGAGCCGCGTCAATTTCAAAGTGCCGCGGCCGCCCGCATGCTAATGAGGCGCTGAATATGTATTTCAGTGCTTCATTAGTAAACTTTGAAATGGCCATTTGCATGGCCATTTCGAAGTTTTTGGATAGTGTAGACACAGCCCAAGTGTTATTGAAGAAAACTTAGAATGAACGTGAGTCAATTAATGCACATCAGTAAGTATAGTAAAACCTTGAGATATGCACAACTAAGTTTCCCACCCCTGCTAGGGATGGCAGCTTGACTTGCAGCTGCTGGACCTGACAGGAGCAGTTGCTGCACTTGACAGGAAACTGCCCCTGGTTCCTGGCTCCTCTCCACTGGCTGGAGCCAGGACAAGGACACGAACCAAGGCTGCTGCCCTGGTCAGTTTCCCCTCTCCGCAAGTGGAGGGGAGCCAGGAGCCGGGCTGCTGCTTGGTTCCCAGCTCGAGCGGACCCCACTAGCTTGAGGGACCCAGGAAACTGACCAGCTGGTCAGTTTCCCTGGTCCTGTAAGTGGCAAACTGGGGGAAGACAGGAACCAAGCTGCCCCTTGGTTCCCAACTCTCTGCCTCTCTGGGAGCCAGGAAACTGACCAGCCCTCATGGGCTGGATAGTTTCCTGGCTCCTGCAAGCCAAGGGGAGCCAGGAACCAGGCTGCAGCCTGCTTCCCATCTCCCCTCGACTTGCATGAAATTCCAGCTATGGGGGGGTTGCAGAAACGCAATTCCCATGTAACTTGAGGGTTTACTGTAGTGTTCCAGGAGATGTTCTTCTTTCCCCGTGTCACATGTCCTATTGTCTTAGTTTGTATTATTGATACCTGCTTGATGCTTGTCTTTTTTCATTCTTACGATGCTCCATCACTGATGACAGACAAGTGCTTGTCCTCGAATATCTTAATATTAGTAGCAGACCAAAGGCCAGAAAAATGTATCTCCATTAGCAAGAGTTATTCACTTGTTTCTGTCATCATTTAAAGCGCTGCTCTCCACCTCTGATCAAAATCATTGCCAAAGCCCTTCGCAGGCCTCTCACGCGATATTTTATCCCTTAATATATTTAGAACTAGTGACCTGTAAATATCAGGCGGTATCAGGTTGATACATTATTATTTTGTAGCAAGGGGAGAAGGGCAAGCTGTTAGAATATGGCAGGATAGCTAAAAGCATTTTCATGTTGTGTCTCTCTTACTGAAAAGGAGAAAAAAGTGTAGAAAATAGAGTCAAGGGTACAGGAAAACTGCACTGACTGCTGTAATGGCCTCTTTACATAGAGAGCTTGGTTTATAAATTGAACTCTCTGTCTGGATTTGAAGTGTCCATTCCTGATGATTTTCTTGTTGGAATACCAAGGAAGAGCCAATCAACATTGTACATGGCAGGGCAGCTAAAGCTGATCAGCAGAATTATTGATATCACTGATCACTCTAGAGCTGCACTATGGAGACTTCACACTTGATATCTTTTCCTTTTGTGTATGCTGGTGGATTTCTCAGGCATTAATGAGGTCAGAGTCTATGAACATCACTGCATTCTTAACATTTCTTGGCATACTGCTTCAATTAGGCCAACAGGATCCAGCTTATGGCACTTCTCCAACATAGGCTGGAACTGCACCATACATTGACTCAAGCATTCAACACTCCACATACAGAGTTCTCATGACATATGAAATTCCATTTTCATTTAGAAAGATGCTATGGAACCTTGACTTATTTATCTTGGCTGTTATCTCAACCAATAGGCACTGGCTGCAGGAGAGCACATTTCTTGTATACCGCAGTTTCTATTTTATTGAGGGGGAGTTGCCTTAAGAAAATAAGAGGCGCAGTGTCATATTGTTGTAGCTGTTCAGGACCTGTGCTTTCAGAAGCACCCTCCTCAGCACTTTATGGCCAATGCAGCAAGATTGACAAGTTACCCTGTGTGTGTGGGAAAAGCTGACATGGACATGATGAAAGGACTTTGTGTTTGTTCTTCCTGGCTCCTAACAGCCGCTGTTACTCTCTAGCCACCTCACTAAGATTTCTGCCTATGAAGAAGTTCTTTCTAGTTGTCACCGCTTTTCAGGAAAGAAAAGGCAATCCAGTAGGGCTGTGTCTACACTAGCCAAAAACTTCGAAATGGCCATGCAAATGGCCATTTCGAAGTTTACTAATGAAGCGCCGAAATACATATTCAGTGTTTCATTAGCATGCAGGCGGCCGCAACACTTCGAAATTGACGCAGCTCGCCGCTGCGCGGCTCGTCCAGACGGGGCTCCTTTTTGAAAGGACCCCGCCTACTTCGAAGTCCCCAGACTTCGAAGTAGGCGGGGTCCTTTCGAAAAGGAGCCCCGTTGGGATGAGCCGCGTGGCGGCGAGCCGCGTCAATTTCGAAGTGCTGCGGCCACCCGCATGCTAATGAAGCGCTGAATATGTATTTCGGCGCTTCATTAGTAAACTTCGAAATGGCCATTTGCATGGCCATTTCAAAGTTTTTGGCTAGTGTAGACATAGCCTAGCACTTTAAAGACTAACAAAATAATTTATTAGGTTGTGAACTTTCTGTCCCATGATAGGTCACAACCTAATCAATTATTTTGTTAGTCTTTAAAGTGCTACTGGACTGCCTTTTTGTTTTGATAGAATATAGACTAACATGGATATCTCTCTGTTACTATTCAGGAAAGAAAAGTTTTCATTTGAAGTGCATCTCTGCCTCTTCCTCTTCCACTCCTTCTCAGGCACCACTTCAGTCCCTTTTTGTTGGCACATGAAGAAGTGCTTGCTTTAAAACCTCCTCTGATACTCAGAGAAACACAGGCCTCCTTCCTTGTTATGCCTCCTTTGCCAGTGTCATCCCACATGTTGGCTAGTGGAGGCTGTGTACGCACTGAGACAGCTTTGCTACTTAGCATTTCACACAACATAACAAAACCTGTTAATAAATGCCCCAATTTTGAGTGAACTACTTGCCAGCTGTAACATCTGCTGTGAAAATATGGATTATGTCACTTAAGAGAGAAGTGGCTTCTTAGATCTCTCATTATGGACTTGTGAGGTTGAATCCTGCAACCTGCTGAGCATCCCTAGTTCCTAGAGAACAGAGGGTGCTCATCCTCTTGCGGGAGTTACCAACCCATGTTAGGATCAGGTCCCTAGTTCTTATTTTTTTTTTTCCAAAAAACCCATTAATAGTACAACTGAAACTTAAGATGTTTGAAAACTGCTCTGTAGTGTTTCCCTTTCTCGTGCTGTGTTCTTCCTGTCCACACTACCTAGGTCAGTATCCTTCTTTCCTAACTGGCATGTAAGCAGCAGAAAATTTGCTTTAATTCCTCCTTTATTGGTTGGACTGTAATATTGAACTCTTACTGATCTCTGCCTGCCTGTTTCTCTCTCTAATGCGGTGAGCCAATATACCCGTATCGGTGAATCACCAGTAGCAACATTAATATGTTTTTTTTTATACACAGTCTTAGTATTTAGGCCCTAATCTTCTAAATTCATGTGACACAGTGTTTAGTGCCATGAATAAGAGCACAGTTGCCTGGTACACTCATTGTGCATTTTTACTGATGTCACAGTAACTGTTTCTTCCCCTCGCACTCCACAGAGATGTCCCCCTGCTGGTTTCCATTTACTGTGACACTCAAGCTGGCAGCCTGCTAAATTGGAATAATTACTGTGGAGCCTCACTGGAGTTGACCAACAGGGGCTCAGAAAAGTGTCAGCGACACCTGCATATTTTTGCACTATGTATTTAAATATTAAAATCACCCTACCCCCCCGTGCACACACACCATGCTAGGTGCTGGGACATGTAAAGCAACGTGCAGCGTAATCTAAGGAACACTAGAGATGTAAGCTCCATGCTTGGGCCAGAGCTCAGAGCTCTGATGGCTCTGATGTCTTCTGCATGCTGAAGTCAGGCTTACCTGGCGTGGCCTGGGAAGCTAAGGTGAGGAGGACAAATTGGCTTAAGCGCATGGTACGCTAAATTTGCCCATCTTCTGATATGGGATTTTCAAGACTTTCAGTGCTGAACCTCTCATTAAAATCAGGTGGATTTTTTAAAGCCTATTTCTATTTTTGATGTGTCACTTGGCCTACCCCCTCCACCGAAAAAATGTATCTGATTGAAAACTTTAACAGTATTGTGACAGCAAGTTTCTAAGGTGGTGTGCAATTAGCCCTCACCCAAGGGCTTGGTTCAGCACCTTTCACCTTTCTTTGTCGCCACTAGGAAGGATTTGCTGGCAGTTCGTATGCCACCCTTGGTTCAGTTCTCCACTCTGCCACTGTCCCTGTGACAAGTCATTTAGAATCTCTGGCCTCAGTCCCCATCTGTAGAGTGACGATAATAACACTGCCCTCCGCCAAGGGCGTTCTGAGGATACAGTGAGTAGAGATTGCGAGGCACCTGATACCACTGTAATAAGGGCCAGAAAAGTGAAAGTTGATGGACTTTGTCTGTAAAGCAGTAAAAGGTGTTATTGTACAGCAGAGATCCCTGAAGTTCTTTTGCTGTGCCCTTTTTCTCCATTAGGCATTCCCATAACAGCCCCACCCAACCAGCACCCACTGCTCTGCTCAGAGAGTGACTCACCGATGGGAGTGGGTGACACACCATGGGCAGCACAAGGACCTGGGAGAAGCCCAGGCTAGTGTTTTCCCTGTAGCCTCTTCTGGCCCTGAGCCTCCAGAACAGTTCAAATAAGCAGTACACCAACACATCCCATAGGCTAAAACCTGTATGAGTGTACTGTTAGCAAATGCACATTAAAATGATTCAGACTTTGCAGAAATCATGATGAGTTACTAGGCAGGAGGAAAGGCTACATTTGGGAGTATTGTCTTTTGGCAATGAATAATTCAACTGATTCTAGCTGTCCCCCTTTACACAAGGGCAGGACTGTACAGATCATGTATTACAGGTTGAACCTCTCTAAACCCAAACACTCTCGTCCAGCGACATCCATGATCTGGAGTGAATTTAGTTAGCCAGGCAACCGCTTTTCACGGGTGTAGCCAAGTTTCCCACGATCCCGTAAAAGTTGTTTACAGTCACCATTTCTGGGTCTCAGTGTTCTGTGCCATTATTTAGCTGTAATTTACACCTGATGTCTCCTAAGAGCCCAGTAAGCAGTGCAAGTGTTGGTAATGCTACTAGTCAATATTGACCTCCCGGGGTCCAGCAAATTCTCTCATCTGGCACCGGTCAGGTCCTAAAGGTTCCGGTCAAGAGAGGTACAACCTGTAATTTTATAGGTTTCTAGAACAGTTTTGTAAGTATTATATCCTGTTCACTGTAAGTTACATAGATAAGCCATTAACAGTTTCTGCTAATACAAAGATTGGATTCTCCTACATTCATTACAATTAAGAAACAATTTAACTTTAGTATATTAATAATTGCTGGAGCTTATAGGTGAAATTCTGCTTCTCTAAAGCTCAAGCGTGATCATCTGCCTATTAAATCTCAAATCATTGCTATTAACAAACTAAATCCTGTGAACTCTTGTTAAATGTGAATTAAATCCATGTGTTTATGTGTTAAAGTGAGGGTGACCATCTGTCCCGTTTTAGCTGGGACTGTCCCATTTTTAGCTCCCTGGAGAGGGTCCTGACTTTTTTTTTAAAAACAGTCTAATTATCCCATATGTTGCAATCAGGCACCTGAATTTTAAAGAGACAGCTCCTTAAACAGCAGGGGCTGTCTGTTTAAAGAGCCGTCTGCAGGAGGGACATAGGCTCTTTAAGCAGATTGTTTAAACAGGCTGTTACCAGCAGCCCCCTGGGCAGTGGGGCAGGGAGGGGGGAGATGGAGGAAAGGGCAGAGCCAGGCTGCCTGGCTGTGGTGCAGTCTTTGCTCAAGCTGCCTGAGAAGGACAGAGGAGTCTGTGTCTGTGATAGTCTCTCCCCCGCCCCACTGCTGGCAGGTAATAGGATTGGGCAGGGCCCTATGGCAGGGAATGGGAGGGGGCAGCCACTTGCTGGGGAGCAGGGACAGCTGCTAGGGGGTTGCACAGAGCTGGGTAGCCCACAGGCAAAGCAAACAGGCAAGTGTCTGGAGTGAAGGGCAGCTGGGCCCAGGCCAGGGGTTAGCTGGGGGATCCTGGGTTTGGAAGAGTCCCGTGAAAGATGGGGGGCAGGGCTCAGGAGGGAGCAGAGACAGGAAGAAGGAGACAAGGAAGGTGAAGCATAGAGAACAACCGGGATTAACTCTTCTGGAGGCCAGGGCTGTTAAATTGTGTAGGATCTGGGATGAGCACAAAAACTGGGGGTTCAGAATATGGGAGGGGTGCCCCAGGCTAGGCCAGAAGGGTGGGGGGTGTGATGGGGTGACGGAGCTCCAGCCAGCAGAGCATGCTCTGAGGTACAGCCTGGGATAAAGGGCTTGGGATGCAGCAGGAGGGAGCTCCAAGCTGGGGCCCAGGGGTTTGGAGTGTGGGAGGGGGCTCAGCTTGGCCCACTGACGGATGGGGGCAAAGCTAGGACCCCAGGCTATTTAAAATGGCCTGGAAGCCCCAGACCCTTTTCAATTGCTCAGACAGATGTGGTAGTCTGTGCTTTACTAAAAAGGAACTTCAACAACCATCTACAGAGGGAATGCTCAGAACGGTCATTTATATTCAAATATGACACATTAACACATGGTTTGAACTGGGACAGCAATTACCTGGCCCATTATAAGGAATCTTTTATATACTTTGTTTTATCTAACTCTTAACTTGCCCACCTGACATCCCCCTCCTGCTGCCCCTCTGCTCTTCTGATTTGCCAACCTTGATAACAATCTTTCTGATTTGTCCACCTTGATAACAATTTTTGGAACCCTGTGCTTTATATATTGAGTCTGTTCTGGTATGGCTATGATCTGAAGAAGAGGGTCTGTCCTACAAAAGCTCATCACCTCATAAATTTATTTTGTTAGTCTTTAAAGTGCTACGTGACTGCTTTTTTGTTTTAGCCTTATTGACTGTGTCCAAAGAAAGCAATCTATTGATGGATTTTAGCGAGCTTTATTTCTTCCAGAAAGCAATAATCAGATTTATGACTTAATAACGACCTGCACAGGATACATTCAGAAGGCAAGACCTTAACTCCTGTAACAAAATCTGCTGTGCAGTGTGCTGACTGGGCATCTTGCCATAAACAAGGTCATAGCTAAATCATCATCTTGCCATCACATCTGTTTTTCCCCCCCTCTAATAATTATGCTGCATGGCCTCTCTTCCTCAGACCTTACAGTGACAGTATTTCATACCTGCTAAAACCAGTTGCATAGGGGCAAGAGCATGCTGGCTATAACCAAATACTTTAAAAATCAATGAAGAAACCATAGATTTTGTTTTCAATTCCCAAGAACAGAGGAACTTGAATATACTCAGGCAGAGGTTTACATAGCTGGGTTACTGTAAAACACATCTGATGGAGCAAAGAAAAGACTCGGATGTATCTGGGCCAAAGGCGTTCCAGTGTAGTACTACACATGGGCTACGTCTACACGTGCAGCCAACATCGAAATAGCTTATTTCGATGTTGCGACATCGAAATAGTCTATTTCGATGAATAACGTCTACACGTCCTCCAGGGCCAGCAACGTCGATGTTCAACTTCGACGTTGCTCAGCCCAACATCGAAATAGGCGCAGCGAGGGAACGTCTACACGCCAAAGTAGCACACATCGAAATAAGGGAGCCAGGCACAGCTGCAGACAGGGTCACGGGGCGGACTCAACAGCAAGTCGCTCCCTTAAAGGGCCCCTCCCAGACACACTTTCATTAAACAGTGCAAGATACACAGAGCCAACAACTAGTTGCAGACCCTGTATATGCAGCACGGACCCCCAGCTGCAGCAGCAGCAGCCAGAAGCCCTGGGCTAAGGGCTGCTGCCCACGGTGACCACAGAGCCCCGCAAGGGCTGGAGAGAGAGTATCTCTCAACCCCCCAGCTGATGGCCGCCATGGAGGACCCCGCTATTTCGATGTTGCGGGACGCGGATCGTCTACACGTCCCTACTTCGATGTTGAACGTCGAAGTAGGGCGCTATTCCCATCCCCTCATGGGGTTAGCGACTTCGACGTCTCGCCGCCTAACGTCGATTTCAACTTCGAAATAGCGCCCAACACGTGTAGACGTGACGGGCGCTATTTCGAAGTTACTGCCGCTACTTCGAAGTAGCGTGCACGTGTAGACGCAGCTATGATGTGCTGGGACTGTATATAGGATAAATAGGATTGTTATCCTAAGTAAGTCTTCTTCCAGAGATTGTCATGGTACTTGTCTGTGTAGGGCAATCCTATCTCCCTGTCCCAAATATGAGGATATGGGCAGGGAGGGGTGGCTCCTCCTGGCTGCACCAAGCCCTGGGGAGCTAGCACCCTCCCTCAGCCCCCGAGAAGTGGCAACTGCGGGTGCTCCTGTCCCCACCCCGAGCCCTTGAGGGCCTAAATACGGTACAATTAATCCCTTTTAAAAAATGTCGGGATGTCTTTTTGGCATCCCAAATATGGGACTGTCCTGCCCAGTACGGGACGGATGGTCACCTTGGCTTCGTCTACACGTGCAGCCAACATCGAAATAGTCTATTTCGATGAATAACGTCTACACGTCCTCCAGGGCCGGCAATGTCGATGTTCAACTTCGACGTTGCTCAGCCCAACATCGAAATAGGCGCAGCGAAGGAACGTCTACACGTCAAAGTAGCACACATCGAAATAGGGATGCCAGGCACAGCTGCAGACAGGGTCACAGGGCGGACTCAACAGCCAGCCGCTCCCTTAAAGGGCCCCTCCCAGACACAGTTGCACTAAACAACACAAGATACACAGAGCTGACAACTGGTTGCAGACCCTGTGCCTGCAGCATAGATCCCCAGCTGCCACAGAAGCAGCCAGAAGCCCTGGGCTAAGGGCTGCTGCCCACAGTGACCATAGAGCCCTGCAGGGGCTGGAGAGAGAGCATCTCTCAACCCCCCAGCTGATGGCCGCCATGGAGGACCCAGCAATTTCGACGTTGCGGGACGCGGATCGTCTACACGGTCCCTACTTCGACGTTGAACGTCGAAGTAGGGCGCTATTCCTATCCCCTCATGAGGTTAGCGACTTCGACGTCTCGCCGCCTAACGTCGAAGTTAACTTTGAAATAGCGCCCGACGCGTGTAGATGTGACGGGCGCTATTTCGAAGTTGGTGCCGCTACTTCGAAGTAGCGTGCACGTGTAGACGCAGCCCTTGTGTCTGTGGCTACAGGCGTCGGCTCAAAACTGTTGTGCCCAGTTTAGATTTTCCTGTGTGGTTTTTAAAAAGCATTGGGTGAAAAGCCCATGTGATTTGCCTTTCTTTTGGTGATTTAGTGATTTGGCTCCTTTGATTCGTGGTTCTTGTCTCGGTTAAACAAGACCCACTGATAAAAGAAGAAATATAGGAAGCAAGGCAGATTTGAAAGTGGGTTTGTGGATATACAAAGTAGTAGGGGTGATGTTGAGTTAACATGCAAATCAGGTGGAGGAAGCCGAAAGGAGTTTTAAATTCAGAGGCCGAACATAAATAGATCTCAGGATATATAAAATGTTGGTTATGTAATTTCCAGTCTTGGAATAATCTACATGTTAAGAGGGAGGCAAGTAAAGCTTGCCTAAATTTAGTGTGAAAAAGTAGATAGCCTTTATTAAGCTGAAATCTTTATTGTTCCTTTTCATCCAAATCTTTAAGGTAGTTAGGGGATCTTAAACAGTGGGTTTGGGTGCTAATGTTTGCTAAGATCAAAGGCAAGCTGGATGATGGAACAGATTCAGGTGATCCAAGATAGCCTATTTGGGTCATAAATTTGCTTTCTGAAGAGATCAGCGGCCAGATGATACATTTGAAGCTCACGAACAGTTAGGATTTGAGTCCTGTCAGCCATGTGGAGCATGTGATAAGGTCACTACATCACACCACACATGCTCTCCTGAGGCTCTATGCATACCCATACCTGTTTGGTACATTCCCTGTTCTGTTGCTTTCTTAGGCTATGTCTACACTACATGGTAACGTCGATTTTAAGGCATTTAGCTCTGTTTTACAATGTCGTCACTGTAAATGCCATTAGTTCAATTTTAGGGAGCACTAAGACTGATATTATAACACCTCAAGGCGAGTTGGCATAGTTTGAATTTAAAAGGTCAAATTAAGGCTGGTGTGGAAATGCCATTTTTTTTAAATGGACTTTATTAGCCTCCAGAGGTGTCCCATGTCTGTCCCACAATGCCCCACTGTGAAAGCAGGGACAGGACTCAATGACCTCTGAAGGTCCCTTCCAGTTCTAGGAGAAAGATATATCTCCATTTTAAAATAGCCTCAACATGGTGTGATGGCTTCTTCCCTGCAAAGGGTTTAGCAGGAGAAGCCAAAATTTTTCTTCCGTGCTGGCAGAAGCCCCTGCCCCACCACGCCACGTGCTGCCTAGGCTGTGAGAGTCGTGCTTGTATGAGAGACCAAGAAACTTCTTTTCTGCAGTTCACATTTGTACAAGGGCAGATCCCCCCACCCCCCCCAGGCACCTCACAGTCGGGGTGTATCCCGTTCCCAACCACATCACGTAGCTAGTTCTTGACCCAGTAAAACCATGTGCCTGCAGGGTGGTGCAAACCATGCTGCCAGACAGCACCATGTCCTGGCTTGCGCTCGGGGGGGGGCTCCAGAGATGGCAAAGATTTTCTGGGGCTGGCTGTCGCCAGGGGGAAGTCTTGTCCTGCGGCAGAGATGTTCAGGGGCTGGCTGTCACTGGGGGAAAGTCTCCTTCGGTGGCAAAGATTTCAGGGGCTGGGTGTCGATGGGTAACACATTACCACATGTAATAACTGGCACTCCCATGACACCCCTCATAGCCTGGGGGAGGACCAGCCCCCACAGTCACAGGCATTCGGGGCTGTCCCCCGCCCCGAGCAACCTGCTGAAGGGATCCTGTCAACTGCCCCTTCAACCAGTCCCCCCACTCCCAACACCCCTTACAGACCACGTGGGGCCCGGATATCACAAGCCTTAATCTGTTCTGTAATATTTTCAGGGAGGATGTTTCTTGTTTCAAGTGGGGGAAAAGTGGCTGGAGGGCCAGATGAGATGATATAGGCACCTGGGTGATCACAGGGCACAGAGTCATTCTGACGTGGAGATTTGGCGAGCTCCATGCCCTGTGTTGGACCTGTCTGTGTAGTGAAGTGGGAAGCCAAAAGTCCCTGCTAACTCAGTGCACTACAAATTGCCGCCTTTCCCCTGCCTGAGGGAGTTGGCTTTAGCTCCCACTGTTTGCACTTTCCTCAACTTTACCATCCTACTCTCTCCTCAAGCAGTATTCTGTTCCTGCAATATTTTCAGGGGGGATGTTTCTGGCTTCAAGGTGGGGCAAATAGCTTGGATGCCAGTTGAGATGGTGCAGTCACCTGGGTGATTCCAGGGCAGCATGACAGTCCCCTGGCCTGGCGAGCTACTTAGCCGATAACGTAAAAGCTGTACCTAAAGGTGTTCTTTCTACAGGGAAAAAACAGCTGAGCAACTAGTTTACAAGGTTCCGTCACCTTCTGAAGCCAGTCTACTTGGTTTTCTTTCGCCTGAGATTCCCTACTTTCCCTTCTTTCCTTCTGAAAAAAATGCCCGTTTGCATTGCCCTTATTCCCCTCCCGTGGAAAGCAATGTGGGAAGATGACATCAAATACCCACAACCACTTGCGGGGCTTTTTTCCCCCCATACTGCACCAGCAAAAAGACCCAGAATGCTAGGGGGCTGAGGGAACTGGAGGATAGGTTCCCACAATGCACTGCTGCACCAGTTGATATTTGGCAATACAATGTGGCAGCAATAAGTTGACCTTGTGGGGACTTTTCGGAGAGGTGAGGATACTTAAATTTGAATTTATAAAACCCAGTATTATAAAATCAATATTAATAAAATCAAATTTATACAGTAGTGTAGACATAGCCTTAGTGTCTTTCCCATAATTTATCTTGAAAATCAAGAAATTAGCACCATTCTCACATTCTACAAAACCATTTTTATCATAGCTCAAAGTTTACAAATAGCAGACTTCTGCTAATTGCATGGATAATTTATTTTCAGAAAATTGCTTGATTTGAATTTAGTACAGTTGTTCACTAGATATATTTAAAACTTCAATTGCTTCTTTTTCTCCTTTAAGAGCCAATTGGAAATGTACTTGTATGGGCGTTCAGAGTAAGCTGCTGCCACTTCAGTAAGCAGAAGATAAATGCTGACATGGAACAGCACCATGACTGTGAAGGCTATGGAGTGTCTAATTCTTTAAATCTTCGCTCATTTAGAGGACACCTTTACCAGTTTTTCAACACTCACGTCAGAATGTGCTCATTGATCAGAGGCTAAGGCAAGACACTGAGACCTCTGTGCTTTAATTTACAAATTACTTAGCAGACCTGGGCTGTTTTGGACCAGAGGGAGGAGCTCATTTCAGAGCTGAGGGCTGCTTGTGGAGAATCATACCAGTGCACAAATGCAGGACTTGGATGGTGGTTCTATTTAGGTTCTCATACTGAGTCTATCATGGCGGTATGTGAGCGTTTTTCAGTAGTGTATTAAGTGACATGGCCAGTGTCAGTCACAGGTGGCTCCATTCATCCCCTCCACCCCAAAAGTTGTTTCATTGGGTTATTAGTAAAGGAAAAGTTCCTCTTGTGATTGGAACAGGAAGTGGGAAGGTCAGTGGTGTTTTTTTGTTCTTGTGGGAATTGAACTTGTGACCTGATCCCGTTGGGTCATACTCAGTTTATACTTTATGTGCAAGGTTGATATTACGAAAAGCAAACAGCTGAAAGGCTAACAAGAGGACATATGAATATTTAGGGTTGGCAACAGGCTGAAGCCTAAGCAAGGCCTAATTGAAAACTCAACACAAGTGATTGACTTGTGGTGATAAGATTTCTGTAATATGTAGCTTGTGATAAACAAGTATAACACAGAAACTTAAAATAATTTTTTTGGTTTATATAACTGTGGAGAAACCACATTTACATAATCGAACAATTAGGATGCGAATGATTTTTACTTGCAATTGGAACCTGAATTATGGTCCTCTGGAGTGACAAACATGGGCAAAGGGGCTGACTCCCAAATCAGATGTGTTCCTGGGTGAGTGGGGATATAAGGAAAAAGGCAGGTAAAAGCTGGTCAAGCCAACCCCTTGTTGCAGCACCAAAGAGTGTTACAAGAAGGAGAGAGAAAAAAATTTCTCCTTGGCCTCTGAGGAAAGGACAAAAAGCAATGAGCTTAAACAGCAGCAAGGGAGTTTTAGGTTGAACATTAGGAAACACTTCCTAATTATCAGGGTGTTAAACACCGGAATAAACTGATGAGGGAGGTTGTGGAATCTCCATCACTGGAGATATTTAAAAGCAGGTTAGACAGACTTCTATCAGGGATGGTCTAGACCAGGCGTGTCCAACCTGCGGCCCGCGGGCCGCATGTGGCCCTGGACAGCTAGTAATGCAGGCCACAAGATCGTAAACTTTTAACATTATTATGTGATTTATATACATTAACTATATTATATATTTTATATGCAGCCCAAGACAATTCCTCTTCTCTCAATACGGCCCAAGCAAGCCAAAAGGTTGGACACCCATGGTCTAGACAGTACGCGGTCCTGCCATGAGGGCAGAGGACTGGACTCAATGACCTCTCAAGGTCCCTTCCAGTTTTATTGTTCTATGATTCTCTGATTCTATAAAAGTGAAGACCAAGACATTTTTAGAGAGTATATTTAGTGTTTGTCATTAATAAATGAGTTCAGTGGTTAATCCTTCTTTTATGGATCTAGTTGAAACATTCAGAAGGATGTTATTGAAATTTTTCATCCATTCCCCCACCCTTTTATCAAAACTTGACATTTCAATTAAATTTTTATTGAAATTTAATAAGTTTTGACTAGCTCAGCTAATTAGTTAGGGGAGCAAAGTGTCATAGAAACTATCCCAACCTTGACAGGGTAGATGGGATTTGAAGTCATATGTACTCACACAACCCGTGTTTCATGAGCTGATGAGAACCCACAATTCCCTCACCATCACAGGGAATTAGCTGGCAGGAAGCACCTTTCTAGATCTGGCACTTAGTGAAAGAAAACAAATGACCTTCACATCCTCCTTTCACGTCAGATCTTTCACTTCAATATATGTCATATATGTCAGAAGATTGGCAGTGTTTATCTATCACCTTCTTATCCTTCCCTTTTTCACCACAGGACTGTATTATAGTGACGCAACATACTGTATGGTAGACAGTTTTCAACGTTGGATGCATCAAATTCAAGGTCTTGGTTCTCATCTACAAGATCACTGATGATCTAGGTATCATTTAAAGCTCTTGTATGAGGATGATAGTTAACACCTTTGCTCTTCAGAATGGACAATGGAACTCTCTGGCACAAAGAGAAAGTGCGTTTGTGAAGGAGGTTGAGATTCTTCAGGAACCAGTGGACTGTACTCCGTAGCCTTGGGTTAATCTAAGGGTGCAAAGTGCACTACTCATAGACAACAGGTACTTTCTCTTTTCAGCTGCACCATTTATTTAACGGAGGAGATTGATGAATCACAGAAATAGAGGCACAAAGTCTTTAGTCATCATCCAAGTAAACCAAAGCATAAATGCAAATGTACAGGAAACAGACACCTATAGAAAACACCCCATTTGCAAAAGAACCCTTCTACCTATTTTGTTTCGGGAAGAAGGGTTCTTTCAAAAACAGGGTTTGTTTTTGAAGGAACCCTGTTTACATGGCTGTTTTTGCTTCTGGGTAAGCCTCTTCTGAAAGTACAGTCATGCAAGAATATGCAAATGAGGCATGGGGTCTGTAAATCTGTGCCTCATTTGCATTTTCGATCTCACTCATTTGCATTCTGTTTCTGAAAGTGGAATGCAGTGTAGCTGCAGCCCAGATGTGCAGGAAGAGGGAAACAGGAGGCCCAGCAGTTTGAATTCATAGTCTTTCTGGCAGTGAGGGAAGGGGTGTGTGGTGGGGGAGGATGGCTGGGGTGAGGGTCACCATGGGCCCTGGGGCAAAGGCCTCATTCAGGGTTTCCCTGACGCACACCCCATCCCTTTGTGCCTGGTGGCATGGGGCAGCAGGCGGCTGCTTGTACCCGGTGCCTGTCTCAGCAGCCCAGCCCTGGATGAAGGACTTCTGTTTTCTCTCCACAATATTGTGGGGAGTACAGCAGGCTGCAACAAATGCGGGCACGTTAGGTAGGCCGACCTCCAACCTCATCAGGAGGCAGCAAAAGGGCCCCTTGAGATGGCTGAATGCCCGCTTGATCATGTTTCGGGCATGGTTTAGGTGTGCGTTGAACAGATCCTGTGACAGGTCGTGTGTCCTGTGTAGGGCCTCATGAGCCATGGGTATAGGGGGTAAGTGGTGTTGACCACGATACAGGGGGGCATGGTGATAGCTCCCCAGGGAGTGGTAGGTGCCCTCCTAAAGCCTGCACCCCAGCCACAAGTTCCTAAATACATGGGCATCATGGGCCCTGCCCAACCACCCCACACACGTCCATGAACCAGCCCTGAGCATTGACAAGGGCCTGGAGGACCACAGAGGGGTACCCCTCTCTGTTCACAAAAGTGCCCACACTCTGGTCTAGGGCACAGATGGCTATGTGCATCCTGTCCAGCGTGCCGAAAGAGTTTGGGAAGCCCAGTTCCGCGAAGCTGGCAAGGTCAATGTCCAAGTCCCCAACGGCAATGACCTGGCGCAGGAGGAGGGTGTTTATCTCCCGGACAACCTGCATGGGGTGGAAGACAGACACCTCTGTGAGTGCGTGGCCATGTGGTCCCCAGCCCCTTGCCCAGTGGTTCCCCTCCCTGGCCCCCTGCAGGGTCCCTCTCCCTGGCCCAGTGCCACCCCTCATAGTAGGTGTGTCCCCTGAGCTGGGCTTACCTCAAGCATGACTGCCCAAATGGTGGCCTTGCCTCCCCCAGACTGATGGCTGACAGACTGGTGGCTGTCTGGGTGGCCAGCTTCCAGACTGAGACCGCTACCCTCTTCCGCAAAGGGAGCGTGGGCTGCATGCTGGTGTTGTGGTGTTGGAGGGCTGGGGCGAGCCAGTGGCGCAGCTCCTCGAAGATCTGCCTGGTCATTCTAAAGTTCTGCAGCTACTGGTCATCACCCCATTCCCCCAGCACAAAGCGGTCCCACCATTCTGCTCTGGTGGGGTACAGCCAGTGTCACCGAATCGGCAGGGTGAGGGGCTGCAGAAGTAGCCCCTGGCAGACGGCCTAGGAGGGTGCCTATGTGACTGGCTCCCGGTGCTGCTGGAGGAGAGTCACAAGCAGCTTGGCCAGCAGACTGGCCATGGCACAGATGAACTCCCCCTAGGGGAGCTGCTAGGGAGGCATGGTCCCTAGTAGAGCACAGGTCCCCGTATGGGGACTGCAGTGCTGTGGCAAGCCTTGCAGCCTGGAGCACATGCAGGGTGTGAGAGTTGGGAGGGGCCCTTTAAGGGAGTGGCTGTTTGCAGGGCCCAGAAGGGCTTAGCAGCCGTGTGATCCCATCCGTGGCATTTCCTGGCTTGTTATTTTGAAATAGAGGCCGTGGTTGTGCAGACACTCCCTTTTGAAATGCTGAGCTGCTCTTTTGAAAGAGGGGTTCGTGGCTTTGTGCACCTGGAGGCGCAATTTCGAAGGCAGTTCTTTCGACAAGTGCATTTCAAAAGAAGTCCTTTTGAAATTGCGGTGTAGTGTAGACAATGCCTAAAAGTATTTATTGACTTACTATGAATGGGGTTGTATTTGTTTCAAAGCCCATTACAGTCAGGCTTTCATTGGCAAATGAAATTTAATGTGGATAATGTAAAGTAATAGACACTGGGAAAAATAACCCCAGCTATACATACAATGTGATGGCAGCTAATTTAGCTACAACTAATCAAGAAAGACATCTTGGAGTCATCGTGGATAGTTCTCTGAAAACATCCATGCAGTGTGCAACGACAGTCAAGAAAGCAAACAGGGTGTTAGGAATCATTAAAAAAGGACAGAGAATAAAATGGAGAATATCTTATTTCCCTTATGTAAAACCATGGTAAGCCCACACCTTGAATACTGTGTACTGATGTGATCTCCTCATCTCAAAAAAGATATACTGGCATTAGAAAAGCTTCAGAAAGGGCAAGTGAAATGATTACAGGTTTGGAACGGGTCCCATATGAAGAGAGGTTAAAGAGACTAGGACTTTTCAGCTTAGAAAAGTGGAAACTAAGGGGGATATGATAGCAGTATATAAAATTATGAGTGGTGTGGAGAAAGTGAACAAGGATTGTTCCTATAATATAAGACCTAGGGGGCACCAAATGAAATTAATGGGAATCAGGTTTAAAACAAATAAGAGGAAATTCTTCTTCACACAGCGTGCAGTCAACCTGTGGAACTCCTTGCCAGAAGAGGCTCTGAAGTCTAGGACTATAACAAGGTTTAAGAAAGAGCTAGAGAAATTCATGGAGGTTAGGTCCATTAATGACTATTAGCTAGGATGAGTAAGGAATGGTGTCCCTGGGCTTTGTTTGTCAGAACCTGGAGATGGATGGCAGGAGACAGATTGTTTCCTGTTCTGGTCACTCCCACTGGAGGACCTGTTATTGGCCATTGTTGGCAGAGAGGATGCTGGGCTAGATGGACCTTGGTCTGACCCAGGATGGACATTCTTACGCATGTATTTCAACAAGAGATGCTGCTATAGTTCAATCAGAGAATGCCAGGTGCAATTCTATGGTTATGCAATGAGACAAGATGATCATTATTGACTTAAAATCTGTTCAAACCACTGCAAAACAAATGCGCTCTGCACTTCTAATTGACCAGCTTGAAACTAAGTCTATGTGGTGTTGACACAAGATGGTGAAAAGAGACTTCTACTGCTCTCACACTTCAAGACTGGGATTTTCACCTTAAGGGAGCTAGGCACTGAAATGCAATGGAAGCTAAAATCCAAACTCCCTTACAGCACATCTATACAGCAGCTGGAAAGGCACTTCCTAGTGTGAGTAGGCCAGTACCGTAATGAGGATGGGGCATATGGGTGCTACTCTGGTCTGTGCTGGCCCCTGCCCTGGCCTGGGCAGGCAGCTTCTGGGAACTAAGGGGTTAATCCCCTCTCCCAAGCTTCAGAGATGCGGAAGGGGGCAGGAGGGGGAACAGGGATGTAGGGGCAGGAGGGGGCCATGGGGCTGTGACACGCTGGAGGGAGGCAGATAGAACTGCCAGGAATGAGGGGAGTACATAAATAATAATCACTAGAGACATTGGTTTAATTTGGAGGAGAGGAGGGCACGTAATTGATATTTTTGCACCCAGGGCAAAATATCTAGTGATGGCTCTGGGGTAGCCAGACATGCACAAATGCTGATTGAACTAACATTGAAAATAGTAGTATAAATACAGCAGCATGGATGGTGGCTCTGGCCGTCTGTAACAAGTCCAGAGACGCCCAGCCCCTTGGCCTAGGGCGGGCGGCAGCAAAGGGGTTAGAGCACCAGCCCGTACTCAGTTCGGGTGGTCAGCGGCTCACCGCTACAACACCATACAGGCCCCAGCCCTCAACCTAGGGCGGGGCCGCAGTTCACAAGAGTAGTATAGTTCTGGGCCCAGCCCTCAGTCCAGGGCAGGGCAGCAGTTCACAGGTAATAGTACCGTTCTAGGCCCGGCCCTCAGTTCAGGGTAGGGCAGCAGTCCCCAAGTACTAGCACCGTTCTGGGCCCAGCCCTCAGTTTGGGGCGGGGCAGCAACCCAAGGGTTTAAACACAAGCCCAGCCCTCAGTTTGGGGCGGGGCAGCAGCACAAGGGATTTAAGCGCAGGCCCAGCACAGGCTGGCCCTGTCAGGGAGGGGGTAGGGGGTCGCAGGCCCTCCCACTCCACTGCGACCTGGCCCGGGGCCCTGGGGGTCGCTCACGTGCAACCCTGGCAGTGGGGATCCAGACCGCAACACACTGCCATTGGTTCGTGAGCGTCGTTCCCCGGGCCGCTTCCTACCTCACCCTCTGCTGGCGGAAGGTCCCAGTCCATCTGGTCAAGGGGTCCCCCTAGGTCGGTCTCCTCCGGGTCATCCACCTTCGGGGGCTCCGGCCAGTCGTCCATAACAATGTCGTTAGGGTAGTCGGGCGGCGGTAATACAGGAGACGTGAGGCGATCCTGGGTCTGCGTGCTGTAAGGATCCGCCGGGACTCTGGGGCAGCCCGCTCCTGGGGCCTCTTCCAAGGCGGGGGGGTCTCCGCCGGCGGGAAGGTCCTGGTAGGTCTGGGAAGTCCGGGTAGTCCCCTTGGGGCATATGGACCCGGGATTGCTTGGAGCCTCTGGGGACCTGCTCCTCTGGCCTGGCCGGGCGGCCGCAGGCCCTCTCCCTTTGGTGCCGAGGAGCTCGTGCAGGCACGTCCTCCCTGCCCGGAGGCCCAGGCCCAAATGGGTCCTGAGTCCCGCCTTTGGCTCTTCTAGCCCTTGGCCCCGCCCTCTGAGGGGCGGGCCTCTGGTCTCCTGGCTCCGGCCCCGCCCACCAGGGCCTCTCCATAGTCTCCCCTGCCTCCGGGTCTGCAGGAGGCCATACTGACTCACTACACCGTCCCTGAATTGTACCCTAGAGGTCAGTGGGATTATACTTTGGAAATTAGTCCAAGTTATTTGTGGGTCTGTGGCCAAGCTGCTATTTTTGTGTGCAAGATCAAGCAGAGCTCATGTGCGTGTCTGTCTACTCACGTTGGGAAGCAGACTCCCAGCAGCAGTGTTGACATTACTGGAGGCTATGTCTACACTACAACATAAATTCGAATCGAAGGCATTTAGCTCGATTTTAAATGGTGACTGTGCACAAACCGAATACCATTATTCCGACTTTAGGGGGTGCTATGGCTGATATTCTTACTCCGACAACCCCAATGGGATTAACAGGAAATTAGAATGTAATTAGAATGTAGTGTGGAAACAGCTTCCATTTAAACTGGTTATATTGGCCTCCAGAGGAGTCCCATGTGTATCCCACAATGCCCCAGTTTTCTGTTCTGTCCTGTTGCATCTCTGGTGCTCTCCAGATGTGCAGGAAGTAAGATAACAGGAAGACTGTGAATTTAAGATTTTGGGGGCTGGCTGTGGCCGGGGCAAAGTCTCCTCACCGTGGCAAAAATTGCAGGGTCCGGCTGTCGTCGAGGGGAAGTCTGCTTCGGAAAAAATGGCCGTTTGCTTTCCATGAGAGGGGAACGAGGGCAATGCAATGTGAGAAGATGACATCAAATACCCACAACCACTTGCAGGGCATTTTTTTTCCCATACTGCACCAGCGAAAAACTCCAGAATGCTATGGGGCTGAGGGAACTGTGGGATAGATTCCCACAATGCACTGCTACAACAGACAATGTTTGGCAATTTACTGTGGCAGCACTAACCTGACTTTGTGGGGAAGTGAGGACACTCAAATTCTAATTTATAAAAGCCCGTGTTACAAAATCGATTTTAATAAAATCAAATGTATCTCATAGTGTCGACAGAGCCTCAATCTCCTTTGGAATCGCAACCCAAGAGCCCTCTGAGTTTAACTGATGTACTGTAATCACTCCCAGGCCACCTGGTGACATAAGAAGATGAAATACGTCTTGTTAAAATTGCCACCCCCTCATATTTCTTCACCTCCTTTCTGCCAGAGTCACAGATAACCGAAAGAAAGGTGGCACTCTAAACCACTAATGCAGCGTGTCTTAACCTTTACTGCAGCCTGCATCCCTTTGGTTCTCAGAATATGTTCTCTCACCCCTTATCAAAAATCAAAAATGGAGATGGGGGGGGGCCGATACACTTTTAAATGCATCTTAAATATATGTAAAATAGTTTTATGTTATTACTCACCACAAATAATAGTGCAGTAGGCACAGAAAAATACACAAGTACTACCCAGAGATGTTGCAGAATTTTGCTGTGGAAGTAAACTGTAACCAGTGTGTTAAGTTAGCGGCTAACTGAATTCAAACAAAGCCGCTGCGCTGCCACGTCATCCTCTGTGCATGCGTCAAGAAATACCCCACGGTGTGGCAGTACGCTGTATTTTGTAGTGAGATAATTTTGCTACAATTAGCTTAAAAACTTGAAAATAAATTTTTTGTTTGTATGTGACAGTAATTGTTGAAAATGTGTAATGTTCATAAATACATAGGTCTGATGAAACAAAGTAGTTGTACTTACAAGTCTGTGCTTAATTTGTGTTTTCAATGATTTACCTTCTAAAAAAATCTGGCATGTCTTGCACCCCCAGAAAGGGCATCGGGCACCCCAGGTTAAGAACCACTGCACTAATGGATTAAAACAATTAAGGCAGCCTCAGTCCCAGCACCATGCTTTTCCTGTCTAAAGTGTTATCTGCATCACCTGGCATACTATCATGATCAGGAACCACTGGAAATCTTTGTCTAATGGGATTATCCATAGGTAAGAGACCTGCCTAATTGAGATGATCAGAAAACTTGGCCTTGCAGATGTTTTAGCTAATATCTGTTAGTTAATTTTTCAGTTAATATCTGATAGCTTAATAAGAGATTCATAATTAGCACCACTCTGAGAGTGTTCTCCTTTCATTTATTTTCCAGCAGATGTAGTCGGTGTTGCTCAGGTCCTCAACTATAATAATGTTTAGGGTGTTTTTTTTTTAAATTAAAAGGAAAACGTACACACCGTGTTTAAATGATTGTATAGAGCAGGGAGTTGGGGCAGAGGGGCAGGCGTGAGAGGTGCAGGAGTCAGGGAGGGTGTTGAAGGATCAGAGCAGGGAGTGGGGGTTCAGGGTAGGCTTTTGGGTGTGTGACTGGTTAGGGCAGGTAGAGAGGGATGTTGGAGTCAGGGCAGGATGTGGGTGACTCAGGGCAGGGGGTTGAGTGTGGAGGGGGCTCAGGGCATGGGGTGGGGTGCAGGAATCAACAGGGTATGGGGTATGTGGGGAGGCTCTGGGCAGGGGGTTAGAGGATGCCAGAGTCAGGGCAGGGGGTTAGAGGGCTCAGGGCTGGGGCTGGGGTATATGGAGGGCTCAGGGGAGGGAGTACAGGATTCAAGGCAGGGGTTTGGCCATGGGAGGTTTAGGGCAGCAGCTGGGTGTCAGGAGGCTCAGGAGTCAGGAGTGCAGGAGTCTGGGCTGGGTGCTGGGAGGTGAGGGGGGCTTAGAGCAGGGGGTGCAGGTATCAGGGCTGGGGCTATGGGGGCCTAAGGGCAAGGGGCTGGGAGGTCTGGGGGGGACAACCATGGTGGTGAGAGTGGTGCTACTCTGACAGCAGCTCTTCCCAGGGAGGGCTGGGACTGTGCTGTTGGCAGACAAGGCCAGCAGCTCCTCCTTGGAGTGGGGGCCAGGGCTGCAGTGCCTGGCCAGTGGCTCTTTCCGGGGGGCAGGATTGTACTACTCTGCTGGCAGTGCTCTCCGTGGGGGCTGTGGTGGTGGGATCGCTTGGCGGCAGGGCTCCCCCTGCAAAGCTGGTGCTGGGGCCGAGGTCTAGGGGGAGTGGGTGGGCTGGAGACTTTGGTGCAAGGGGAGCACTTACCTGGGCTGGCTGCCTACAATATAGACAGCCCCAGCCCAAGCCCCACCTGGCCACCCTCTTGCTGGTGTGGCTGCCCTCCTGTGGTCACTCTTCAGTATAACGGTCCCCTGCATTCACTGCAGCCCTGTGGTCACTGTGGCTACGTCTACACGTGAATGCTACATCGAAATAGCTTATTTCGATGTAGCAACATAGAAATAGGCTATTTCGATGAATAACGTCTACACGTCCTCCAGGGCTGGCAACGTCGACGTTCAACATCGACGTTGCGCAGCACCACATCGAAATAGGCGCTGCAAGGGAACGTCTACACGCCACAGTAGCACACATCGAAATAAGGGTGCCAGGCACAGCTGCAGACAGGGTCACAGGGCGGACTCAACAGCAAGCCGCTCCCTTAAACGGCCCCTCCCAGACACAGTTGCACTAAACAACACAAGATCCACAGAGCCAACAACTGGTTGCAGACCCTGTGCATGCAGCGTGGATCCCCAGCTGCAGCAGCAGCAGCCAGAAGCCCTGGGCTAAGGGCTGCTGCACATGGTGACCATAGAGCCCCGCAGGGGCTGGAGAGAGAGCGTCTCTCAACCCCTCAGCTGATGGCCGCCATGGAGGACCCCGCAATTTCGATGTTGCGGGACGTGCAACGACTACACGGTCCCTACTTCGACGTTGAACGTCGAAGTAGGGCGCTATTCCTATCCCCTCATGGGGTTAGCGGCTTCGACGTCTCGCCGCTTAACGTCGATGTTAACATCGAAATAGCGCCCAACACCTGTAGCCGTGAATGGGCGCTATTTCGAAGTTAGTGCCACTACTTCGAAGTAGCGTGCACGTGTAGACACGGCTTATAGAGCATAACTGACCCTGCTCTCAGACCCTTCCCTTTCTGTGGTATGGAAAACAATCCCATTCCAGGCACATCCTCTTTTCCTGGTACAACCAAACCCCGACCTTGCTTTACGTTAGGGTAAGAGGAAGGTGCGTGTCAAATTTGGTGGTCCTCGTGCTTACTGTTCAGGAGGAGTTCTTGAACAAGTGGACTCATGGACAGACAGAGCACAAACCCTCTCAGATATAGAGAGAGACATTACAAATCAGGTGGAAGCAAGTGGAAGGAAAGCTCTGTTAACCCCCAGGCTGGTTTAGCTAGAAATTGCTTAAAGAACTTGTCAGGGATTTGTTCTGAACCTTCAGCTCTGACCCCCCACTGGATTGTTTTTCGTAGCCTCAAGTGTCCCTTTAAGGCGTGACCCTTCCAAATAAGCGGTGTGCACCTTTTTGTTACCTGCTGCTCCACACGGCTGCCGCTACATAAATCCATTTAATTCAGTCGCTGAAGTCACGAAGCATTAGTGCAGTCTGGGTGATTGGCCCTTCTGGTATAGACTGTACAGCCAGAATATGAAGTGATAACTTCAGAGCTTCACATCGTACTCTGCATTCCTCAAGCATACTTGTCTGCTTGCAGTGTTTTCTTCCTGCCATTGTAAAACAGATTTTGCTTATAAGGAGGCAGAGGTTGCATTCGCGTTGGGTAGTCTTTGTGGCATATCCAGCTAACAGGATAACACGTGGCCCATTTTCCCGCAGCTCTGTGATCTACCAGCCTGTGGTGTCTGAGTTTCTGTGCTGATCATATTGATACTGCACTTCAAAAAATGTATGTAATCAATTCAGATTCATTTTACGAAAGCTGAAAACAGGCGTGCGAAGTTCCTGGTGAGGCCTCAAGTCGGGGGAAGTGTCAGCTTCCCAAGGGAGAGTTCTGTGGGTGCATGTGGCGTGTGCCAGCCTCTGTACAGAAGTGCACCGTGTGCATCTTCCCTTCCCCTTCAACCTTTGCTTGGGTCTGGTTTTCCTACATCAGTCTGTAAGCCACATTAGCACCTTGTGGTGCCAAGGAGGTGAATTAATCAGTCATACGATGCAGTGTTTAACTCAAGTCGGAAAGGCTTTACAAGGTTAGGGTAAGTATCATTGCTCAGACTCCACAGTAGGGAAAACAGTCACTGTTACATTTGTTACTTGTCCAGGTCCTACAGTGAGTGACTGGCAGAACCAAGAATAGCTTCCAAGTCTCCCAGTTCAGTGTCATGCCCACAGTGCTTCCCGTGAGATAGCTGGGTCCAACTGCACCTGTAAGTGGGATAAACTAGACCTGTGGGTCTCAAATGCTTTTTTTCATGGACCGCTTGAAAATTGCTGAAGGTCTCGGCCGATCACTTAATAATCCTTCCAAAGGTTTGTGCTGTTAGCCAACTATTGGAAAGTGCTTTTATCGAAACCTGCCCCCCCAATAATATATAAAGCCACATAATAATAATAAATGGTTTTTTGTTCTACAAATAAAAGCACACACCTCATTTTAATATCGGTAGAGGTCTCTCCCTAGCCTGGGAAGAAGGGCTGTCTCACCTTGACAGCTGCAGCCTTGGAGCTGGGAAGAGTCAATTCTCTCTGGCCATCACAGCCCTGTACATTCCAAATTTTCCCCACCCTCTTTCTTGACCCCACTGAACCTCCACCTACCTCCTGTCCCTCCCCTCCACCGCCCCAAGGCCACTTCCTTATCTTACATGTGAGCTTCCAGGGTCCAGGCATTTAAGTAGCAGGGTCACATCTGGGAGCCACTAATTAGCTGGGCATCCCTTCGTTCTCTGATGTGCAGCCACCCAGGTGTACAACTCAGAGGGAATGGAACTTAGACCACAGGAATGGAACTCAAAGACCACTGGACCACATGTGAGAACCTCTGAACTAGACAAAAGAAAGTACATTTCATCCTTTTTGACCTTCAGATAATATTCTATAATCTATATAGTTACTTTTCTCACAGCCATGATAATTGTAGACAAACCCAGTGCCTAACCCCTCTACTCTACTACCAGTCCCAGCCTTAATATCTCCTTTACACATTCCCAACCCACGCATTTTATTTCCTTTTTCATGCTCTCCTTTATTCATTGTGTGTTCTGCCATGCTGCCACCACCTTTCATTAAACTTCTCTTGAAAGACCAATATTTTGAGAAGCTCACGATCAGAAAGTCAAGGGTTTCTGCCATCTTCTATATGTCTTCTTCACATTTTGTACATGAAAAATCCCTGCTTTAATTATACATGCCAGAAATGGGTAATTGCACAGTGGTATTGTTGTTTATTGTCTTGTTCACTTGCCCTCCTTACTTGTTCCACACTTACACTCGTGAATGATCTTCTGGGTCGAATCCATGTCTTGCTTTGTCTTCTGTGAAGAACACATCGTGTTTTGTGGGGAGAGAACATAATAAATTATAGCAAATTCTGTCAGTCTGTCCCCTGCTTCCTCACTCATTTGCTTTATCCATCAGGTCTTTTGTAAGGCAGGAACTGTTTATCTTCTACATTCCTGTATGGCACCTAGAGCATCTGGACATTTATTCCTCATTGGGACACCGTGGCTGAACCTTAATGCAAATAATGTACTACTGCAGTTGCATAGTAAACACGATTGCCTTATTGTGAACGTGATCTGATTTGGTTGAGTGACTGGCCTGAGCTGGAGACGTGACCAGAAAGCATATTGTGTGCATCAGTCTCAGTTTTCACTGAAATGTAGAACTTTCACTTTGTTAGCCCTGATGTCAGAACAAGTAATAACTTTAACCTTGGGCAAAAATACATATTAATCTGATGCTCTGGATTAAATCCAAGTAGCCATTATACAGGGAAATTGCTATTTAGTGATGGGGATCCTTCAACAGCACCCGTATCCTACATGTTCTTCAACAGCACAGCTTACACATGTCCTACATTTTTCATAAAGATAAAATAAAAAATACATAACACCTAATAAATTTGTTAGTATTGAAGGTGCTACAGGACTGCTTGTTTTTGTGAGGCTACAGACTAAAATAGCTACCTCTTTGAGACAACATTTTCATGTTCAGTCCTCCCATTAAGATGCTAAATTACCATTTTCTACAGCTTAAATGCTGCATGCTAATGTGTCTGGATAAGGCACGTGCACTGTTTAAAGCTTGAATCATAGGCACAGCAAATGTGTGTGGTGGGGAAGAGGTGACGTGCAATTTTCTGTGTGGTAGGGTGGTGGATGCAGAGGTGCTCCTGAGCTGAGCCCTTCTGTGTGCTGTCAAAGGATCGAAAGTGAACAATCAAGGTAGCTTGAAGGTTCTTGAGTTTGATTCATGGAAATCTCTTACTTTCCCCATTGGGCTCCAGTTCCTGTTGCTTCCAGTTTGATTCCACTCCTGACCCCAAGAAGTCCGACTTATCATTGCTATATTCAGGGTGGTCTGATGGCTTGCTCCCCATTTCTCTTATTTCTGTGAGACACTTGCCATCCCCTGCAGATCTCTGGGAGAAGTGTGAGGAGTGCAGCCTTCTTCCCCGTTCCATATGTTCCAGTGGTTACCCATCCTGTCTCTTGCTACCTTTTCTGTCCTTGTTTTCAGCCCCATGTGATCAGGTCTAATTCACAGGAGGGTTAACTGACACTTCTAAAAAGCATATCAAAGCTAAAGAACTGTCTACACTAGGGCTTGCACCTTTGCCAACACAGGTACAATTGAAACAGAATTAAAAGGGTGACGTTTCCTTGAGCTAGAGCTGGGGAGAGCGCATTTACACAAATGATCCTCTGTGGGCACTAAGTGGCGTAGTATGAGTGTCTGGAGAAATCTGGTTGGTACACTTTCACAGCCCCGTTTTGGAATAACTTGTATGATTCTGCTGAGAGTCTTTGTCTTGGGAAACATGGGGAATAACATTGCTGTATTTGGTCTGTGGAGGCAGGTCCTCTATTACAGGTCAGGGCCTCGATGTTGGACACAGTGGAACCAACAGCTGTCCGGCCTGTCTGTAAGCAGCCAGTTGATGAACCAGTTTGAACATCTGGCTTCACAGTGCCCTCAAACAGCACGACAAACACAAGCATCTTTTGTGCTCTGACTGCTCTTACATACATCTCTGGTGCTCTGCTCCTTCCCCTCTTCCCTCCCATCCTCCGCTCGTGTCTGTCTTCCTCCCTTTCTGATCTATTTTTGGGGGTGGGATGAGCAAGTGAAAACTCACTGGAAGAAACATTGATCCTTTCTCAGAAACAGTGTTCAAATGTTTCCCTTGCCAGCACCAGGGCCTGTCTTTAATGGTCTCGCCAGTATTTGAAATCCTTTAAAACAGGGAGGGAGACAGACACTAACAGCATCTGGATCTCCCTGATAAAACCAGACAGTAAACGTGGAGCAGAGGTTCTATTTTAGCCCAGCAATTTGGAGCAGGATATTTGATCTGGAAGCCAGTGGTTTTCAAACACTCCCGATTCACTTTGAAGTTCACCAATTAGAGGCTCACATAGAACGTTAACCCATAACATCCACTTCCTTTGCTCTCTGGGTTGGTAGATATGTTTTTTTCTTCCTTCGCCCTCATTAGAGACTACAAGAGCAATAGAAGTGAATGGGACATTGTTATGGCTGGAAAATTTAATGGCCTTGTTACCAGTTGCAGCAGTCCGGGAGCAAGGGAAGATTATTTCTGTTGGAGGCTTTGAAAAGGTATTTGATTAGCGGAGTCTGACTTTTAAAGAAATATCCTTTTTAAAGGCAGAAGCTGGACTGTAATGCTTAATTGGCCAGCGCATAGCAAGCGTGTCTCCGTTGCATGACAACAGCGAGCAAAAGGCATTGGGACGCATTTAGGAAGTTCTTTGATAGTTCAGATCACAAGCCAAAAAATTGGAGTGTTATCAAAAGTCTTGGGATAAAAGCAGTGCTTGAAAAAAGTAAAAAAGGGGAGCCAGTACTCAGCCGGCTCCCTGCTCCCCTCCTCCCCTGCACCAGGCTAGGACTGCGTGTGGGGCTCCACAGTCCAGCCAGCTACCCACTGAGGGGCTCCCACAGACCCCTGCCCCCCCAGCTGGATCCCCTGGGCTGGAGCTGTTGGCAGAGCTCTGCGCCCCCGCAGGATCCCAGCCCTGGGGCTGCTGGGGTTCCCCCAGCCAGGTTCGCCTGGCTGGGCCTTCAGTGGGGCTCCCCGCTCCAGCTGGCTTCTAGCCACAGCGCGGTGAGGGGTTCCCCCGCCGTCCAGACAAGGATCCTGCAGCTGGGGCTGCCGAGGCCCCAGAATGGAGTACTGGCCCATACTGGCACAAAAAAAGAGCAGTGTATAAAACTGATGATTCTCCAGTGGGGCTCTGAAGCATGGACTAATCACGTGACACACGAAGCTACTACTAATGGTGGCGGATGTTGTAATTTAAGCTCTACAGAATAGCTGGACTCCCATGTGTGTCAAGCGGCCATGCATCAATATTTATGCAAAGATCATTTGCATTTCTGTGCCTTTTTGGATTGCTACACAAACCCTGAATATGTTAGGATAGTTTTTGTTGTTGGATGTTTACACTGGTGACAAAAAAAATCTGTGATCCGATTAGCGCGGGGCGCAAATATTAGGGAATAGAAAATATGCAAGACAACAAAGTTAAACTGCAAAATGATCTGAAGAGAGACTTGTCGTGAGCACAGCAGGCCAAGAGGAGCTCTGATATTTAATGCTACAGTCCCTCACCTGGGGAGAGGGAAAAAACCAGCACAGTCTCAAGATCTGGGGAAAGATCTACTACCCAAGCACCAGCCACACCCATCACACTAATTATTTTCCCCATTAGGACAACATTAATATTTTTCTTTGTAACTAAGCCCTCTGCTTTCAGGAGGAGTGTGTGCAGTTGGAATTTGAAGTGGAGGACATGCAAGGATCCACTGAAGGTTGCCTTTCCTGGAGTCTGTCTGCGGCATGGAAAAAGATTGAAACCTCCTGTTATGACTGTGTCTCTGGGAATTCATTGATGTTGATGGCTTAAACACAAGGCAACTTTTTGAGCTGCCTCATTAATATAAAATTTGACAGCTATTGCAAACACACGCAGGATCTTTAGGGACTATTTGCCTTGTGGAGGGGGACAAATTTTCTGACGGGTTGGAAAGATTACAGTCTGCCAGTTCACTGTAGGACTGATGGAGGAAGAGCTCATTTATGAGCTTAAATATGTGTTTAGACCCTTGCAGTGTTGCATGTGTTTTCTCTGTAAGGTTTTTATCCTGAAAGCATTTGACAGCATCTATTACTACAAATTGCTCAGTATATTAAGATCCTTAGGGATTGATGGATTTCAGTGCCGAGTAACGTTAGTTATACTAGTATCAGAAGGCACCTTTAAAGGGAGATGAAAATGAAAACCTGGCAGAGATCAAGAGAAGAGTGAGACAAGATTGCATAATGTCAGTGATCTTATTCAATATTTATACTCAGTGTTTGATTAAGTTAATTGAAGAAGGGATTAAGAGGACTGGAAAATGTGTGGATGACATTTGCTATGTGGATAAGCTTTTGGCTGAATCAGAAGGTGGCCTGAAGGTAGTGGAGATCTTGATTTTTGCCATATTCATGTACATTCTACAGTCAAATGTGGACATGGCAAAAACTGTGGTGGGATGCAAGGAGCTTGAGAACACACACAAGATTCCAGTGAATGAAACAACCATAAGCCAAGTGGGAAATTGCCAATTAGGAAGCATTGTTATAGAAGGTGAAAGACAGGATGTTGGAGCTGGCTCCAAAGCAGTACCTTTTGAGTGTGTTAAAATATGGATGTGAACCAACTAATAATACAGTCCTTTGTATTATGGTGTTATGGAAGAATTATGAAAATATGGATAGGCTACATAGCCAGTGAAAAAGCATATGATTGGAGCTCAGCAAACTTCAGTTGGCGCTCCTAAAAAATAAAGTTTTGATCGGCAGGGCCCGTTTTGAGAGGCTCAGCAGGCAATGCATGTTTACAAGCACTGGGAAGGAATGTTAATGTCAGAAGAGCAAGGCATAAAAGGATCTTGGATTGATGGCGGGATGTCCTGGGTGGACCACAAGTAGCGTTCATCCAAAAAGAGATTAGTGGAGGACCACACAACATGGGCTACCATGGTTGCAACCTCTAGTAATGGAGTTGACGCAAGAATTTTTTTTCTCTGCAAAGCTTTTATCTGAAAATAAATATTTGCTGTTTGCTTCCTTGTAACCTTTGGCATATGCTGCTTATTCTAATCCTTGGAGAGAAAGCAAAGTAGACTCTTAGACGCATCTGCTGTGATGAAACAGGGAATGCAAGCCTAAACCCATGCTCGGAGGGAGTCGTTTTTAGGACTCTGCCTAGGGAGAGGTGATGGCTGGAGGCCAGCACCTGAGAGGCATTCCTTTAGCAGACCCCAGAGGGGGTCACAGGTGTAGCTGTGACAGTGTCTAACAGAGGTATGTGTGCGTTCCATGGGCAATTGAAAATTTGCCCATTCAAAGAGACGTGTTGCAGAAAATCAGCCTAAAAACACTTGAAAGGTTTTCATCTTGCTCCTGTGCTGTGACAGCTCTCTTCTTTGCAAACATTTAATTACATTCTGTACAGTGAGTATGAAGCCGTGTGTGGAAAGGCGAAGGTGGCAGGCAGTGTGCCACCCCAGTATGCCACCCCAAACCGGCCGATAATCTGATTTCTTGTTGTAGAGAGGTAACAGAGAGGAAGCCGTGCTAGTCTATACGCTATCAAAACAAAAAGCAGTCAAGTAGCACTTTAAAGACTAGCAAAATGGTTGATTAGGTGTCCCACGGAAGCTCACCTAATAAACCATTTTGCTAGTCTTTAAAGTGCTACTTGACTGCTTTGTGTTTTGTTGTAGAGAGTTGTCTAACAAGCATATCTGTGCAGTGTCACGTGACGTGATTAGCTGCCTAAGTACAATCCTGCCCCATACCCTTGGATGTATTGGGCATCAAGCCTGCGCCAATGGCCATGCTGCCCTGCTAACACACTGCTATTTTTGGGTGCTAGCTGAAACAGAGCTAGTGCATGTCTGTCTGTGAGGGCTAAGGGGTGTGACGTACTTAGTGCTGCCAGCGGTTGGCTTTCACTCTCGCATATAGTTTCTTGACATTTACTGGGGGTCAAAACTGGGGACAGCATCGATAGCAAAGGGACAAAAATGTAGGGGAGAGCAGAGTTGAACAGCAAAGTACAGATCCTGTCAAGAGGGGAAATAACCACCTTAATGCACTTTCCTCCCACCTGTGCTTGGGAGCAGATACACCACTGTGGTCTCAGGCATGGCCGAGGCATGGTGCCGCTTGGCCAACACACTGCTATTTTTAGGTGCTAGCTCAAGCAGAGCTAGTACAGGTGTGTCTGGGGCTGTTGATGTAGTTGGAATATTTTAACGCTAGTAATTCATATTTATCAGAACAGTTTTATTATAGCTGCTAAAATTAAATAAAGAAAAAACAGAGTCCAGAACCCGTAAGCTGCTGTAAAAAAATCCCTGTAATTCACTAGGAATTTGTGCCAGACAACTTTGGAACAAATGTGTTCTTAGAGTCTATGTTTGGGCGGTTGCCCAGGAACAGCCATAAATCATCAGTGTGTCTGTTTTCCTTCATTCTCACTCTAGCCCTTTTCAGGTCTGGGAGTTATCAAATAACATATGTTGGGGGAATGGGAGCAATTGTCTTTTTGAGTCAGGTGATTTTGAAAGTGGAATATGAAAGGTCAGCAGCAGAAGCAGATGATGCACTCATTTCTGAGACTTCCTTATTCAACTCTATGATATTCAGCTCAGTAGCTGCACGGTTCTGCTAAAGTGATCAGCCTAACAGTTAATGCTGATCGTTACAGGCAGGACTTAACTCCTTGAAAGATAATGGTTTAAGATAAATCGTTTAAATGCTTTTGCATATCATTAGCTTCCAGTGTTGACACCCCATGGAGATGAATGAGACAGCATGCCCCTCCAGGAGAGGTTTTGTTTCAGGCAATTTGGCTGCACATTCGTAGTAGGTCATGCTCAAAAGGTTTTCATTGCTGCCGGAATAATTTTTAAGGCAAATGTTTAATTTTAAAGTTTTACTTAATCGTCCCCCCACCCGCAAAAAAATAACCCTTTGAAGTTTAGCTTCTGTGAATCTTCTGGAACCACAGGAGAAGTTTTAATGTGGCATAATGTCAAGTTACTCGCTCAGTTAGACACTGGGTCCATTTTATATAAATGAAGCACAGACAAGAGTGGTTTCAAGTAATCTCAGCCCCAAGGAACAATTGACTATGAATTCTATCCCATGAGGATCTAAAAGGAACCGCACTTTTGCGTATTGTTGTCATATGTGATCAGAATGGATAGATTTTGTGTATATATGAGACTGGATATTTTTGTGCAGCATAGCTATCACTCAATACAACCAACATAAAAACCCATAGTGTATCTGCTTCTCTTAAACACATTGCTTGCTTTGCTTATTTAGTTGTGTTATCCTAGCGTGCTGGAAATAAGACACAGTTTTGCAGTATGTCCACTAATTAATATACCCGCTGATTCATTTTCTTTTCCAGATTGTTTTCTTCTAACCACTGAAATGTATTGCTCATTCAGTTGTTGGCTCTCAAACATCTTCCTGTCCATCTGGGAATGTCAGTATCTTATGATGGTTGTTCCCTCTGTATTTCATTGCCAAAGCTCCCACCACTACCCCTTCCTTACAATCTTTACATTAAATGAGACGACCTCTATGACCAGCATATTTATCATACTACCTTCATGATACATTGCTCTCCTGTTCCATATAAGATGTACCTAGGAGGAAACATCTTATATTTAATTATTAAAGTAGTAAAATAGCCAGGGACTGCTTTTGCTCCATGTGGCAAAAATCCCATTCCCTCCAATAGGCACAAGATTAGGTGTTACATCAGATTAATGGCCACAGTTGTCCATAGTGCCATTTGCCTACGTTACTGTTCATGCAGCATCAGAAATATCATCCAAAATATTTTTCTGATTTGTCGACCTTGATTACTATTTTTGGTTCTCTATGCCTTAAATATTGAGTCTGTTCTGGTATGGCTATGGTCTGAAGAAGTGGGTCTGTCCCACAAAAGCTCATCACCTAATACGTTATTTTATTAGTTTTTAAAGTGCTACTGGAAGCCTTTTTTGTTTTTACTGCTCATGCATTATCACAGTAGAAAAATAGGTCTGCAGAAACAACGAGAAGTCCTGTGGCACCTTATAGACTAACAAATATATTGGAGCATAAACTTTCATGGGCAAAGACCCGCTTCATCAGATATGGTCTGATTCTGCAACTGCAGAGTTCAATGAAAATTAAGGATGCATACCAAGTTCTTGGTCTTATAATATGAGGTGCTCACTAAATGCGTGAAATAATCATTGGTAATAACAGCTGCTTTTGCTTCGATGTCCATCATAGAGTGCTGTAAGCTTGTATGGGGTTACTATTATGTTTTTGCTTATAAAGGGTAGAAACTGTTCTCAGTGGTGTCAGAGGGCAGAACAAGGAGTAAAGGTTTGAAGTTAAAGAGGAAGAGGCGTAGGTTGGATATTAGGAAAAACTACTTCACCAGAAGGGTGGTGAAGCATTGGAATGTGTTGCCTAGAGAGGTGGTAGATTCTCCATCCCTTGAGGTTTTTAAGTCCCAGCTTGACAAGGTCCTGGCTGGGATGACTCAATGGGGGTTGATCTTGCTTGAAGCAGGAGGCTGGACTAGATGACCTCCTGAGGTCCCTTCCAGACCTATGATTCTATGATATGATAGTACAGAAAGCTAAGGAAGGTTTCAAATCATGGAAAAGTCAATGTTGCCAAATCTTGTGATTTTACCATAAGACTCAGGACATTTGGCATTATATTTTTAATGCCCCAGTTCCTGGAGTCATGCAACTACATGAGTCTCTGGATTTCCATTTAAAAATATCTACCCCATGGTTTCTCAGACTGGGGGGTGCCCCCCTGGGGGGGCGTGAAGAAATTCCGGGGGGGGGAGTGCGAGGCAGCCCAGCCCCGCCTCTTAATTCCCTCCACCTGAAGAAAGACCTGGCCTTTGCTTCTGGCTCTCAGCCCCTGCCATTTTACATGGGTGACCCAGCACGGCTGCTATTAAAAGCAGGCAGCCCGCAAAGACCCATGTGGAGCTGGCTGCTTCCTGCAAAGGTTAGAGAGTGTGGATTGCAGGGAGGAGGTGGAGGAGAAGGGGTCAGGTGGGAGGCTGGGGATGCCTGGCTCAGGTGACAGGGATGGGGTAAGAGTCAGGGGCTGGGGGGGCCTGGCTTTGTGGGAGGGGAGCGGCTTTAGCAGCCCGATGGGCGTGAGGGACTCGCGGCGCTTGGGCGGCTGGCCCCCACCACACGGGCCTCAGGCGGCTCGGGCTGGCAGCTGTGGGCAGCTGGTGGGCGGGCCTCTGGTCACAGCAGTGTGGGACTCAGGTGGCTGGCCCCAGTGGTGTGGGGTTTGGGCTGGCAGGCAGGTGGCTGGCCCCAGCAGTGTGGGGTTTGGGCTACTCAGGCTGGTGGGTGGGCAGCTGGCCCTGGCAGCATGGGGCTTCGGTGGGTGGCTCAGGCAGCAGGCCCCAGCAGCAATGGGCTTGGGCGGCTCAGGCTGGCAGGACGGCAGCTGGTCCTGGCAGCATGGAGTTTGGGTGGGTGGCTCAGGCAGCTGGTGTGGCTGTGCCTTTGGCAGCACAGGTCTCGGGGCGTGGGCAGCTGGCATGGGCAGCTCTGGCTGCTGGCACAGGGCTCAAGCAGCTGGCCAGCTGGGGCTGCACCAGGCACCTGCAAAGGGGCAAGAAAAACTATTTGTGCTTATTTTTAATTTTAAATAACATTCTGATACCAAGTTTTTGCATTTATTTTACGAATTGAAGTTTTTGTTAAAGGGGGTTGGATGGTGGTAAAGAAGAGGTGGGGGGGGCGTGAGGGTTTCTCAAAAATCCAAAGAGGGGGCGTGATGCCAAAAAGTTTGGGAACCACTAGTCTAGCCCTCATGGCTGCAGAAAGAAGCTGGAAAGTGCTAAATGCTCAAAATCTAAAGATGAAGATCCCAAATCTCCAAATTTTTTTGGATGGGAACGGAACCATGGGATTTTAAAATGTTTGGATTTTGCAGTAACGAACAAGAGCATGTATATAATGTGTGCACATTCTGTAGCTTATTTTGACTAGATTTCAAAATAGGTTATATTGGCATGTGGCACATGCCAAAATAAAGCCCTATTTTGAGGCATCCTCGTATTCCTCCTGTGATGAAGTTTACAGGGATGCCAGAATAGCATCCCTATTACCTTCAATACTGTTTTGAGACAATGGGTGCATTGCTTAGATGCAGGCAGCTATTTCAGGATATTTCAGGTGTCCCAAAATAAAGCTCACCATGTAAACATAGCCTTAGTGTCCTTAATTATATCAATTTCTCAGTATGCCTTAATTTATGCAGCTGTAAAATGGGTATAATGATATTTTTCTACTTCTACTGTGGTGTTCTAAGTCTTCATTAATGTGTATTAATCACTATACAGGAAAAGATGCTTTGTATACAATGCGATAAACATGAAAAGCAGTTCTTGGTAAAATACTGTAAAATGAAAGATTAATTATTTTTCAGAAACAGGTAAGAGGCTGTTGTGTCTTCCCTGAGCCCTGTAATCTCGATGATGTGAAACAGCAGAATTTAGATGATAAAATTAAGAATTGTAGTCACAAGTAATTTAATACAGTTGCTGAAAACTGGAGGAAAAAGGCTCCCAATGTTTAAGTAAAACGATATTTAAAGTTAAAGAAAATTATAGACTGCGCACTTAAGTATTAAGGAATTAAACTGGGGAACCACGTAACGGGAGCCTTGTGAACAGACAAAAAACTTGATAAATGCTGAGATTTCTGTTGAAATAAAGGTAAAAGGGAAAGTGAACAGTGGGGGGTGCATCTTGCGAAGCACTTTGTCTGCATCTCAGTTCTATTATATGGCTCAAATATCAAGTGAATGCCTTAAACTTTTTTAAAAAAGCTGTTGCTTTTTAAATGAGAAGGCTGACATTTTAAAGGTCATCCTTGGGGAGTGGGAGCAAATCCCTGTTCAAGTAAAGGCAATCAAAGTCCATTGTAAGTGTGCTGGAGTGTCCTTCATAATATAGCAAATTATCGCCTAATTGACTGGAAAGTCTATTTTTGTAAACTTCTTAATAAGGGGAGATTTACAATAAGCAGGCATACTAGAAGTATGCTCATCCCTTGCTATACCAGCACAATTGGTTCCCAACTTTCGTAGACAAAAACTTGCAACCGGGACACTAAATTCCCATTAAAATACATGTAAAAGTCTCTGATTGGTTCCAAGTGCTCCTAACTCGGGGAAGGAGTGGCAGCAGGTGGTGCTGCTTTTGAAAGGTGAGTGAACCTTGGGTTGGGTGGGGGAGTTGCAGAGGGTTAAAAGCTGGAGGCAGTTTGGGGCCATGAGCGGGAGGGAGGGTTAAAACCTGGTGGCAGGTTGGGTCCGTGGGCTGGATGGGCAGGGGTGGGGGGTTCAGGCTGCTGCAGGTTGGGTCTATGGGGGTGGTGGGGGTTAAGGCTGCAGTGGTTTGGGTGTGCAGGGCCATGGGGGGTTAAAACCTGGCTGAGGGTGAGGTCTGTGGGGTGGGCAGGCGGGGGGCGGGGATTAATACAGTAAATCCTCGAGTTTCCCAGGGGTTGTTCCTGCAATCCCTTCATAACTTGAATTTTCCTGCAAGGATAGGGGAGCCAGGAACCACAAGGGCTGGTCAATTTCCTGGCTCCCAGAGTGGCAAGAGCTGGGCACCCAGGGCAGGCTGGTTCCAGTCTCCCCATGGCTTGCGGGACCGGGAAACTGATCAGCTCATGGCTGGTCAGGTTCCCGTTCCCGCCATTGCAGAGGAGAGAACCAGGCTAAGAGCCTTCTGCCTCTCTTCCCCCAGCTGCAGGGCTGTCAGACAGCTGCATGTCTGAGGGAAGAGAGGGAGAAGGCCCCAGCCGCAGGGCTGTGGGTCTCCCTGCCCCCCAGCCAGGGACCCCATGCTGGCTCATATTGACGGAAGAAGTTCACTCATCTAGTGAACATAGGTGCATACGTCTCCCTTGTTTTGGCAAGTAGTCGTTAGTAAAGTATTCGTTAATCGAGGGATGAGTGTAGTTATCTTTCTATTCAAATGTCTAGAGTGGCTCAGTTTAGACATAAATGGTGGTCTAGGTTTGGCTGTTTCCGGAACGGCTTGTTAGCTTGACTGTGGCATATCATTTTGTATAGCAGTTATTCCATCTTGATCTTGAGGGAGCGAACCTGCTTCTCCAAAGAGGTCATATCCCAACATTAACACATTTTCTGTCTCAAAAAGACAAAGGGTTTGATCGCAACATCACAAAACTAATGCTGTGCAATGGTGCTTAGGATTTCAAGAAGATGTGATGCCACAAGGGAGTCTGTTGTCAAAGCAAATGATCCTCGATCCACATATACATAATGAGGCTGGATTTTTCAGCACTCCCATTAAAACAATGCATCATTAAGATTTCTCTTAGAAGTCTCTTAAAGAGTGTTATAAAACTTTGCTGCAAACATTCCTCTTCACTCATGCATCAGCTCTTTGGAGGATAACTTACTCAGAATTCTCTTTAAGAAGAAGCTAGTTTCTTGCAGACTGAGCATCCAGCTGAATCTCTGTTCAAACCTGATATTCCCATAGACTGATGAGAAACACACTTTAGTGAGCACAATTTTTTAACACACACTGCACTTCCCACAACTTGTGTACAGCCTTGTAGGTGTTAGTGTTTGTGTTTAAAAGCACTAGTGAGTCCAGTTCAGATTGCTTGTCTGACTGAAAATTCCTGGAAAATGCAGTTGCTTTATGAAGAAAGTTTTAATCTTTACAATAGAAAAATGTTAATGATTTTGTTACCAAAGCAGAGGGATAAGGGACAGATGCTGCTTTAATTGAGTTTTCTGTCAGTTGCAGTATTTTCTGTACATTCTAAATGTACCTGGTCTCTATTATGTTTGTTCTGATCACACTGCATATGAAATTAATTTAGTTACCGATTTTACAGGACTATCCTGAACCCTAATATTTGTACAGACCACTAAAGAGAAATGCTTCCCCCGTCCCCCAAATCCTCCCTGGCCCCATTTGTTTTAATACATAATTATAAGCTCACAACACTTGACTGGAACTGTTTTTCACTCCATTTCAATAGGCAGTCTCCTAGTCAGAGTCTTATTGCCCCTTGTGTATCTGGAGCATCGATCACAGACTTGATTGAGAGGTCTCCAACAAGTGTCAGTGAGTTATGATGTCCCTGCTGTTTGCATGCTGCTAAATGAGATGGGAGATCTCTGGTAAATCCTGGGTTAGAAGGAAGTGGTGCCCTGCTATGGAAAATGTTGAGAATCATTGAATTAGCATATAGTGGGCATACAGCATAGTAATGTCAATTACTTGTCATTTTGCTGCTGCAAAGAAATTCTTTTTAATTGGTCACTGCACTAGGCCTCGCAGAGTTCCAAATCCAGGAGGAGTTTGAAGATTTATAGACAGCTGCTTTGATGGTATCAAAACTTAAAGGAGAGAGCAGCAGCTTGTGGGGCGGGGATATGCTAGTGAGTTCAAAACAGAATTTAATCAGACTTTCAAAAAACAGTCTACTGTGGTCTAACAGCCAGAGTTAGAGCTCCCAGTGCAAGGACTGTGTTTTGGAAATCTAGGCTCTTTCCCTCCACCCCGCATGTCCCCACTGGAAAGCAGGGGGAGTTGCTGGCTTTAATGCCCAAACTCAAATCTTCTGTCTCAGTTAGTATGAGATCTTCTGTCTGGCCTTGACCAACACGTTCTTCTCCAGCTTACATCCGGTCGCCTGCAGCTGGAAAGATGATTTTCCTGAGCTGCCTATTTGAACATATTCTCTCTTTGAAACCTTCCACTGACTCTCCCTTCTCTATCACAGCAAACACAAGCTGCCTGTCTTCACTTTCAGGGTCCTCCTGGCCTATCCCCGTGCTGCCTCTCATCTTTCATTCAGGGTCAAAATCAGCTCCTGCCTCTGCTAGGCCCACCTTGCCAGACTCCCACAACCAACTGCTACATTTTCACACAAGCACCTTCCTGCTTTCTCCCATGCTTGCCCCTCACTTGAGAGGAGCTCGCCATGAGCTTCCATGAAGCAGCTCCACTATCCACCTTCAGATCCGTACTCACAGCTCTCTTTAGCTACGAGTCCTACCAAAAACCCTGTGACCACAGTATGCTTTTGGTGTGCAGGCTGATGACCAGGATGGTTGATGAATGCTTTATGCTTAGCTCTTTGGAGTACGGGCTGTGTTTTTACAGCACATCAGACAATGGGGTTTTGCACTCTGACTAGGATTCTTAGGTGCAATCAAATAACAGCACGAGCCTGAGTGAGGGAGGCAGGGATGAGAGAACAGGCAGCCAGAGTGACTGAGTCCTGAAGATGCGTGTCACATGGGGAGATGCAGCGGGGAGATGCAGTGGGGAGAGGGGAGCTGGCAGACCAGCAGCTTGGGGTAGTTCGTTGATTTTAAGGCCAGAAGGGAGCACTGTGATGTCCAATATGCTGTCTAACACAGGCCCAGCAGAGCCCACAGTCATGGTCAAGGTGGGAGGGGGACTGGCTCCACGCTCCCAGAAGGTGGAAGGGGCAGGGCTGAGGGCAGCTAGGGCTCAGCGCCTTCTGGGTCATGGAGCCCCTCCCCCATCCCCGCCTGGCACGCATGGCATCCCCGCCTCCCTCAGAAGCCCTGAGAACCATGCGGAGGGCTGCAGTGGAGCTCCAGCAGTGATTTAAAGGGGTCCTTTCAGTCACCTGCCTCCTTTAATTCATAGGGCCTGAGGGCAATTCCCTGCCCCCCACTGGCAGGCCTGTGCAGGCCACTGAGCATTACCTATAGTTGCGATGAGCATGTTGTCAACCATCCCATCCTGAGGTCAAGACGTCAGATGACAGAGGATTCATCAGACCTGCTGGGAAGCACTGGCTGGGCTAAGGAGGAACTGCAGCTTCTCAACAGAGACCGCGTGGGGCTGATGGCAGGGGAGAAGGGAACAGAAGTTCCTCGGCTTCTATCCCTCTGAGGTCCCTTCCAGTCCTATGAATCTGATTCTTCTCCTGTCCTTAGGATTGCTGGGATGTTGGCCCCCAGGACGGTTAACGGTGAACTTTTGTGTCATGTTAACCAACTGAGGTGAATTAAGAATAATTATTTACACTGACATTTCCATAATTTTCTTTATTTTGTTATGTAATGAGTTAGGGGAAGTGGCTAGTGATCCAGGCACAGGACCAGGATCTAGGCACAGCTAGAGGGGCTCACTTTGACTACTGATTCCACCACTGACTCGCCAGAGTAATAGCTCACCCACGTGTCCAGAAGATCTCCTTAAATAATTAGAGTTCACGTGCAGGGACATAAAACACGATGGAGAAAACAAAGTCTGGGAACAAGTCTCAGTTTGTTCACAAGTGTCAAGGTTTAATGGTGAAGCACCGAGTGCAAACTGGGAGTAATTTCTCCATCCCACAGAGGTTTGAACGTGAGAGTCCCTTCGGGCTTTGAAGTTTTTCTGTGCGATCGATTTTGCCGGCAGACACTGAGCGTGTTGCTGCTGCTGCGTAGACAGGTTTAATAGCTACAGCGAAGAGAAAAAGGGGTCATATCTTTAGAGACAATGTTGAGATAGCTTTTGCTGACTTCACCTTTTCTCCTGCCCTGCGTAGTTCAGGGCATTAAAAATTCACAGTGGCTACCCTGAAATCGGTTCTCAAAGAGAAATGGTTTAATGTTCTGTGGCAACAGTACATGTGAAGTGTGTGGAGAGTCTGTGTCATCTGTTCTTTCCCAGCATTCTGAAACAGTCTTTGTGCTCTAACGAACAGGTCACCCTCCCCCCCACCGCCCCTGGAAGAGATGAAAGGAAAGGGAAATTGTTATTATTTCGACCCACATGAGAGCAACCCAGAGTGGTGTTCTGTCAGTACAGCACCACCTCCCTCCTTCTTCCCATTGGTTACATAGAATCATAGACTCATAGGGCTGGAAGAGACCTTTGGAGGTCATCGAATCCACCCCATCCCCCACACCCCAAACCTCGAAAGCAGGACCAAACCCATCAAAATAATCCCAGCCAGGGCTTTCTCATCCTCTGGATGTAAAAACCTCTAGGCATGGAGATTCCACCACCTCCCTGGGTAGCCAATTCCAGTACCTCACCATTCTCCTAATGAGATAGTTTTTCCTAATATCCAACTTAGACCTCCCCCATTGCAACTTGAGACCGTTGGTCCTCTTTCGATCATCTGTCACCACTGAGAACAGCCTCTCTCCATCCTCTTTGTAACCCTGCTTCAGGTAGTTGAAGGCTGCTATTAAATCCCCTCACTCTTCTCTTCTGTAGACTAAATAAGACCAGATCCCTCAGCCCCTCTTCATAAGTCATGTGCTTCGGCCCCTAATCATTTTGATGCCCTCCGCTAGACTCTCTCCAGTGCTTCTACATCTTTTCTCTAATGGGGAGCCCAGAATTGGACACAATACTCCAGATGTGGTCTCAGCAGTGCTGCATAAAGGGGAAAATCACTTCCCTAGACTTGCTGGTAGGGTCCTACTAATGCACCCCAATATGCCACTGGGCTACAAGGGCGCACTCTTGTCTCATATGGAGCACCTCATCCACTGTAATTCCCAGGTCCTTTTCCGCAGAACTGCTGCTTAGCAATTTGTTTCCCAGCCTGTAGCAGTGCTTGGGAGTCCTCCATCCTAAGTGCAGGACTCTGCACTTGTCCGTGTTGAACCTCACCAGATTTCTTTTGGCCCAATGCTCGAATTTGTCTAGGTCTCCCTGGACCCTACCCCTACCCTCCAGCATTTCAACCTCTCCCCCCTAGTTTAGTATCTTTTGCACAGTTAGAGTGTGCAATTCATCCCCTCCCCCAGGTCATTAATACAGATGTTGAACAAAACTGGCCCCAAAACTGACCCTTGGGATACCCCCTCTTTAATACTGGCCACCAACCAGACATAGAAATTGATCTCTAGCCATTGAGCCAAACAACCTAACCAGCTTTCTATCCACTTTCAGTCCATTTATCCGATCCAAACTTCTTTAACTTGCTGGCAAGGATACTGTGGAAGACCGTATCAAAAGTCAAGGTGTATTGCATCCACCACCTTTTCCATATCCACAGAGCCAATTATCTCCTCTTTGATAATAGGGTGGGTCAGGCATGACTTGCCCTTGGTGAAGCCATGTTGCACACTGGCTGTACATTATGCACAATCGCTGCACATTAGTGTCTCCATTGGTTTGGTGGGGAACGGGCAATGTCATGACTTGGTAAGAAGGGAATACTAAATGAGTCAGTATATTGCAACAAAGAGTCAGAGCATCTGGAAAAGCTTCTACTATGCTGTGTCCCTTCCTCTGACCTCTCTTGGCATGTGGGCTATTAGTGCTTTCTATTAAAAGGAAAGTCAAATCTTTTCTAATAGGCTTGATTATGTTGCCCCCTAGCAGCAGCATCCTACAAAGTATAAAAACACTAAAAAAATCAATAAACTGTGGGGTAGGTGCTTTCACTGAATTATATAAAAGTCCAGTGAAGTAAAATATTCTGTTAAGATATTTTTTTCACTTTTCCCATCTCTGACAGATTGCCAACCAGCTTGAGACATCCCTTTCCTTCATGCCCTATTTGGTGCAAGTGAAAAGTCACTTTTTTCAGCGACAGGCTACAGTAGGAAGACAGGAGTCATTTTGTTATAATACAGCAATGTTATGGTATCTCACATGGTAATGACAAGTGACAAAGATCTGAAAGGTGTTTTTAAATATGAGTCAAATGACTGTTTCCAGATGCAAGTTGAAAAATAAATCTGCTGTAGCAAACAGCTTTGTCTGATGTGTTTTAGTGTCCCATACTCAACCTTTAACTAAAATGGTAACAAAGAGGGAGCCGTGCTAGTCTATACACTATCAAAACAAAAAAGCAGTCAAGTAGCACTTTAAAGACTAACAAAATAATTTATTAGGTGAGCTTTCGTGGGACAGACCCACTTCTTCAGACTGTTCTGGTCTGGCTATGGTCTGAAGAAGTGGGTCTGTCCCACAAAAGCTCACCTAATAAATTATTTTGTTAGTCTTTAAAGTGCTACTGGACTGCTTTTTTGTTTTAACTGAAATGTGATGGTGAGGCTTGTGCCTCTGACACTATCATTTCAGCTGGTCAGAAAGCTGTTTGTTTGTTTGGTCCAGCTGTACATCATAGATGCTACACTGCTAAAAGAGAGATGCTGCTATACCATATGTGAACCATGTTTTTTTCAAGCAGCTGTGTGTGAATTCCCCTGCCCCCTGCTCGCTGTTGCCATGGAGCACTGAGTGCCTACCCTATGCAGAGGAGCACTGTGTGAAGTCTGAATTTAGCCAGTGTTTTTCAGCATATGACCAAACAGAGAGACCTGTAGAAAGAAAAGGGAACTGTTGGCCAGAGAGCTCAGCACTTACAATCAGGACCAGATTTTCAACCCCCATTAGACATCAAATAAATGGGCAGAAGGGTCCAGAAGTGTTTCAGTGAGAACTGCTGTGCGTGAGCACTTCTGAAAGTCTGGCTCTTATGTAAGTGCCTGGAGGGGTTAGAATGGAATAAATAGAATCTGTGTGTGTGTGTGTGTGTATAGCATGAAATAAAAGGGAAGGAAGGCAAAGGAAGTTACCTCTTATTAATGGGGCCAGTTGATGAAGCAACATAAATTGGATGTGTGTCATTCATAGCACGTGATGTAAAAGAGGGGAAATTACCCTTGTAATGCAATAGCCAGTTAAGATCTTTATTCAAGCCAAAGTTAATGGTGTTAAATTTATAAACAAATTCCACTTCAGATGTCTTCCTCTGTAATTGGGCGAGGAAATTTTTTTACAAGAATAGTTTCTTTCATATCCGTTACTGAATGTCCAGGGAGATCTACGCCAGCAATGCCCTGCTGCCATGTATATTGGTCGAACTGGACAGTCTGTGCACCAAAGGGTTAATGGACACAAATCAGACATCAGAGATGGTAACAGACATAAACCTGCTGGGGAACATTTTAGCTTCCCTGGATATTCAATAATGCATTTAAAAGTATCCATTTTTCTACAATTGGTCCTACTAATGACAGGTAATTCCTTTTCCTTCCTTCTCCTTTCTTCTGCTGTATGTACTCTGGGTTCTGTTTTTTTTCCACTCCAACCCACCTGATGAAGTGGGTTTTACACACAAAAGCTCAGGACCTACTAAATTTGTTAGTCTCTGAGGTGCCACAGAACTGATTGTTCTTTTAAGATTTACTTTGATAACTTCGTGCCACGCAGTTCTTTGTGGTCTGGCTAACTTTATCTATGCCATCAGGATTGCCTTTTTGGCCAACGTGTCTAGTTGCAGTGCTTATATCAAGGGCCGTGTCCATACTATGAGATACATTTGATTTTTAATAAATTTGATTTTTTAACCTCATTCTTATGAATTCAAATTTAGGTGTCCAAAAACCTTCTGGAAATTCAACTCTTGGCTTCTCCATGTTCAGTTTCTGCGTCCCTATTGCTTTATCCTAGTTTGACAGGGTGAGCAATGCATTGAGGGTACCTATTCCACAGTGCTATAGCCCTGTTTGCTTGTGGGTGTTTGATATCACTATCCCAGAATGCAAAGCACTGTCCCAGAATTCAGAGCACCCTGTAACAAATGGGAGATTGTGCCATTTTTTCCGGCACAACGCTAACACCAAGCATGGATCCTCAAATGCTTCAAAACAACAAGAAGTCCTGTGGCACTGTATAGACTAGCAGATATATTGGAACATAAACTTTCATGGGCAAAGAACTGCTTCGTCAGGTGCATCTGATGGAGCGGGTTTTTGCCCACGAAAGGTTATGTTGTTTTTGAAGATACAGACTAACTCGGCTACACCTCTGACAAATGGTTCAAGTCATTGCACACACCGTTATAGCCGCCTCTGGATTGTTGTGCAATTTTTCTGTTGATTAAAAAGTGAGGTGATGGTGGTTGAGTATGATGATGATGATGACAAGGATGAAGGTTTTGAAGAGGAAATCTTTCTACTCTGGTACAAGAACTCAGGCTGCCCTGAATGCATGGCTTACAGTGGAGGGGTGGTTTTGAATTTGTGAGACCAGTACACACTGGTGGGACCACATCGTTTTGGAGTCAGGGAACGACTAGCAGTGGGCGCAGAACTTTTGCATGTGCAAGTCCACTTTTATGGAACTTTGTGATGTGCTGACACTGCACCCCCACCCCCAAAACACAGCGACACAACAATGAGGCTGGTTTAATGGTTCAGAACTGAGTTCCAATCACTCTGTGGAAGTTTGCAGCCCTTGGCAGATACCAGTCAGTAGCAAATCAATTTGGGGTGGTCAGATCTACGGAGGGGGCCAACGTGATTCAGGTAGCCAATACAATCAGCTGGTGTCTCCTCAGGAAGACTGTGACCCAGGGAAATGTACAGGCCATAGTGGATGGCTTTGCTGGCCAAGGCTTTCCTATCTGCGGTGGGGCAATAAATGGCATGCACATCCCCATCATGGCCCCAGCCAACCTGGCCTCTGAGTATGTAAACAGAAAGGGTTACTTTTCCATGGTGTTGCAGGAGCTGGTAGATCACTGAGGTTGTTTCATCAACATCAGTGTGGGATGGTCGGGGAAGATTCATGATGTGCGCATCTTTAGAAATTCTGGGCTGTACAGAAAGGTCATGAATGGGACTTTTTTTCCCAGACTGGAAAATCCAGATTGGCAATGTGGAGATGTCTATTGTAATGTTGGGTGACCCTGCTTACCCTCTGCTCCCTTGCTTTTGAAACCCTACATGGGAGCCCTAGACCCCAGCAAGGAAAACTTTAGTGTCAGACTCAGCAAGCGCAGAATGGTGGTTCAATGTGCTATTGGTCATTTAAAAGCGAGGTTCAGATGCCTAATGACCATTTGGACTTTTATGAAATTAATGTCTCCACTGTGATTACAGTGGTGCTATTTTGCATAACACTTGTGAATCTGGGTGGGAGAATTTTTGAACCCCTGGAATACCAAGTCTGAGGCTATGGGCAGAGCTGACTCGCAGCCTCCTACATGGCCATTCACCAATAACCATGAGGAGGCAGCAGCAATCAGGGATGCTTTAAGACATAGCTTCATGAATGATAGTGAGGTATTTGTCTGTTGTAATAGCAACCAACCTCCCACTCACCAAACTGATTTGTGCTCCCCACCAAATGTGAACCCATGAATCAGACCACTTCTTACATTGAAGGAATGCTTTTGCTTGGTGAGAGGGGGTTGAGTTGCAGGCAGAAAAAGGGTAATTTTCCTAAAAAAAGGGCACCTGAACTATCGGCCTGCTTCCCTGCAATGATCTGTGCACCCTACCACTCATGCGTGCCAAAAAAATCACACCAAGAACAAAAGAATGAAATTATTTTGGGGGAAGGAGTGGGTTAAGCATCAGGAAAAAGAAACATTGTCAAGGCTGGTGGAATAGCCTTTTGCAGTGGCCCTTACGGCTAGAGACCTTGGGGCTATAGAGGTAGGCTGTCCTTGCCCTCCCTCCCTGCATTTGGGGACCGTGATGGTGTGCGGTGGGCAACTTGTCTTCAGGGGACTCCTGACTGCTGTGTTGGGAGCCTCTCTGCACCTCCAGCATGGAGTGCAGGACCTCCATTTGGTCGCTCACTGCCATTAAGAGCTTTGCCACATCCTCCCTCTGGTTTGCCACTTGGTCTCTCTGGAAGTCAAGCATACTCTGCTGCCGCTCAGCTGTACTCTGCTGCCACTGTTCTGTCTCCCTTTTCATGTCACTGGCTTCTGCTTCAGACCACTCCATGTGCTGCAGGATAAGATCCTGCTTGGACCTTTTGCACTTCCTTGCCCTGTCTCCGACAGTGGGCATGACAACTGGAAAGTGAAGGTCAAAACTGAACTACAGTTCACACAAGCACTTAGTCATGGAATGAATGGGTCTCTGTCTCTACTATCAGGGAAAGTTTTTTTTTTGAAAGCCTGCTTAAGGCTTATTAAGGATGGGCTTCAAAGTGTGCATTGCACAAGCCATCATTTGCCATCATTTATCCAGAGCATTTCATCGTAGTTATGGTAAGTTATTGTCTGCTTTCCAGTGGGAGGGAGGGGTGCAAAGAAGGGAAAGCTCTCTGGTGTCCTGGAGCAGGGGAAAAAGCTTTTTTGTCCATTCCTGGAGCAATCCTCCATGAGGAGCAAGGCCCACAGAGACTGGCAGCCACGTTGTGAGGAGGGAAGGGTGAGGAAGGGTTCAGTTCCAGCCACGCAAATGGCTGGGTGTGGCGGGATCCCTGTAAATTGAAAAACAAATGCTGGGGGAAACAGAAGCAGGGGGGAAGGCCTGGAGAGCCTGACTTCTGCGCAGAGGTGGGGAGATGAAGTGTGTGCCAGCCACATAGTGCAGCAATGTGCTCCAGGGAAACATAAGCTGGAAGCATTGAAAAAAAATCCAATCCAAAATCCTGTGCTTCTTTAGTTTACCAAGGAAGACATCACCCTCCTAAAACTAACAGATATCAACAAAGAAGAGTTGTTCATCCTGTATGACCACAAGCCTGGAAAATTTGCCACAACGCTGTGTGGCGCCATGACACCAGGTTGCTATCTGGTTGCCTGGCATGGCAAGATGTGTTGCCGTGGAAGCTGCAATAAGTCAGGCCTGCACAAAAACCATGTGCAAAAAATACAAGAGTGCCTGGGTAAGACCTTCCAGGAGATCACCAAAAAGGAGAAGCTCTCCATCCCCACAAACATTAACATGCTGTTCTGAGGGACACAGATCCAAAGAAAACCTATACCCATAACCATCCCTAGAACTATACCCACCTGCAGCCCACTTCTAGCTTTGATTAAAAAATATTCACCAGAACAACTTGGTCCCGGGGGCTCGGGGAACTGCATAGGGGGAACCTGCATGGGGGGACCTGTTCCATATCTAGAGTGAAGAGATCTGGGCTGTCAGGAAGAACTTCCTTGGGCCCCTGATGGTTGCCCCCATCCTACTGTCTATTGGCCTCTTCCTCCTGGGCCTCCAGCTCCCCTCAGCTCACTCCAGACTCCACACCAGGGCCTCCACAACCATCATGATGAAGAGTGGGCAGCATTGTTGGGTCCCCCCAAGAAGCGCATGCATCTGTTCATAATAGCAGAAGATCTGTGGAGATGACTGTGTGATAGGCCTATTGGAGTTCTTGCACCTTCACCCGGCATTTTGCAGAGTCCTGGGAGTAACTTCTGGCAATCATTATCTGCGAGATCTTGTCATACATGTTTTTGTTTCTCTGGGACACCTGAAGTCCGCTTGCCCCGATTCCTCTCCCCAAACTTCAAGAAGATCCAGAATCTCCTGATGGCTCCCTGCAGAAGCTCCCTTGTGAGACTGAGAACTGCTAGGTAGATCACTACCCTGAGTGCTCATGATTGCAGGAGATGGCTACCAATGCAGCTTGATGGCTACCGATGTGGTGTGATGCGATGGGTAAAAGAAGTTTTTCATTGTGGGGGCCCTTTATATTTTCAGGGCTGGGTGCTGATGAATTCAAATTCACAGGCTTCCTGTGACCTCCTTCCTGCACACCTGGGTCGTGTCTACACTAGCCCCAAACTTCGAAATGGCCATGTAAATGGCCATTTCGAAGTTTACTAGTGAAGCGCTGAAATACATATTCAGCACCTCGTTAGCGTGAGGGAGGCCGTGGCACTTCGAAATTGACGCAGCTCACTGCCGCGCGACTCATCCCGACGGGGCTCCTTTTCGAAAGGACCCTGCCTACTTCAAAGTCCCTTTATTCCCATCTGCTCCCAGGAATAAGGGGACTTCAAAGTAGGCGGGGTCCTTTCAAAAAGGAGCCCCGTCAGGACAAGCGGCGTGGCAGCGAGCCACGTCAATTTCAAAGTGCCGCGGCCGCCCGCATGCTAATGAGGCGCTGAATATGTATTTCACCGCTTCATTAGTAAACTTCGAAATGGCCATTTACATGGCCATTTCGAAGTTTGGGACTAGTGTAGACATAGCCCTGGAGAGCAGCGGAGAAGGAAGCAGTCGTATGTGGCGGGTAACTGCATGCTTTATGGGATACATACAGGACACTTCTGGAAGCTAATAAATTCGACTTTAAGACATGGCGCTTCCACACTGGACTTTATTCAGAATTTTAAATTTGAACTTGACGCTATACCCAGCAGATTCCAACAATATTATGATATCGATATTAGTATTTCCTTGTTTGAGCGAATGGTATTTACAGTGAAGATAGTTGCATGGTAATATTGAGCTAACTGCCTTAAATTCAAATTTATCTCATGGTGTAGATGTAGCTTAGGGCTGACCGGCAAGCAAGAGAAGTAAAGTAAGGGCCAGATTTGTGACCATCAGTGCACTTACAGTAAGGCTGCTGTACCAGTCAAGATATAGTATACAATTTACAATACAATAGTGAACAATTGGTGTTCAACAACCAGTATAGCTCTCTTGCATTCTTCACAGATATAGAAGTTGTTTTTTTCTGTCATTATAAATCATGCACCATCTCATCAACATGTATATTGCCATAGCTCAAACTAACTACCTGCAATCAAATAGCAATATTAAATAGCAGGAATATCAAATTCAGCAGGTAGAAATGTTTTGAATGAAAAATAGCTTTTTGAAGCCATTTTTTATAAGAAATTGACACTCATTTTATTTAGTTTTTCACATGGAGATTTTTAATTGATGCTTTTATGATGACTCACCTATTGAAATGTTTCTTAATAATTTTGGTAAATATAAAACATTTTTCAAAACATGAAAAATCTGTCCATTTTGTACTATGAAAACTACAGAGGTTTGGTTTTTTTAGTTTTCTAGATCAACACAATTATCAAGCAAACCTTCATATCAGTCTATGTATTTCTAAAATGTTGGAACGCTGCTTGAGAAGGTCTGTAGTTCTATCAAAGATCTTTACCCAAGTCACAGACATGAAAAGAAGCCCTTGTGGTGGTTGGTTGGTTATTTTTTTTTCTTTTTTGTGTGCAGAATCTTAAAAATAGATACACTTTCCTCTAGGGCAGATGCTGCTTGTTTAGTTTTCAGATCTCTTACTGAAGTGAATGAAGTTTGTGTAATGTTTCATCCAATAGTCTTCAACACAGGATGAAGTGTAATCTCAATAGGACAGAGATGTTTAACTCTGGACTTCATGACAGCAAGACATTTCAAGCGTAGGATGTGCAGAGAGTTTTGTTTTTAGTAGTGTTCAAGTTTAAGGTCAAGCAATGCTCAGCAGCCAATCTCCTCTATAGAGAACATGCGTAAACAAGATTTTCTTCTATGAGATATAAAAAGAAATGCAGAACTTCCCTAATATCAGCACAAAATTAAGAACAAGTTGTTGGATGTCTTCAAATTAGCATTTATAATTTCTCCATCTCGGAAGCCTGCTAAATCTGTGTTGCAAGAGAACACTTTGGTTGCATAATTGAACTATTTTTGAAGTCTGTGACAGCCATATACAGTACACACAGGTGGGGCAATTTGTCCCTATGCAGTCCTTGAAAATAATTGTTTGCATAATTTTCTTTGTCTTGTTGAAGCAAAGATTACCTCTGAAAACAGTTTCTGGTGAAGATCCGTTTCCTGACAAGTGATTTTCTTGAACGGGGCTATAGATTATTTACAGTAGTTCATCTTAGAAATGAAAGAACTTCTTTTCATGGGAATTTCAAGACCATTGGCTTTCAAGAAATGAAATGTTCAGGTATTCACAATTGGACTACTCAGCTCAGTGGTTAAAAGAAGGAAGCAAACTAGTCACTTCATTATGGCTAATTGGCTGGTCAAGTAGTTTCTTCTAGTCCTGTCAGTCTCAGTAGAAATAGCTCAATGTCTTTTCTTATTTTTTGTTTGTAAATTACAGTGCAGTGCATGAACTTTCCCTGCCTTCTGAGACTCTTATGAACAGATCCATGTCTTTAAATAATTTTATGTTCAGCTTTCTAATTGAACTGAAAAATGTTGATAGCTAGTTACATACTATGGATACTATTTCATTAGAAGTGGTGAAGCGGGGATGGAGCATCCACAGGGAAAAGTAAAATTTGGTGGTAACAACATAACCCCTCCACTCAAAGTCGATATTCCCCAATGTATCTATCCACTGTTCACATTAGCCCTTTTGGTCAATTGGTGTTCAACAATGCGCAGGGAAGGCCTATTTGCCACTGATGTCTTGGTGGGAATGTTTCCATTTTGTGAATTAGGCAAGTATTATCCTCATTATTCTAATGGAGAAACTGAGGCACGGAATCAGCAATTTTCAAAGGAGGTGCCAAATTCTTTTAGGCTCCTTTGAAAAGTCCAGCTTGAGAGGCCAAGGGACTTTCCCAGTGACGTGAATGGAGAAGCACTGTGTCCAGATGAAATATAAGGGGGGATTGAAGTACAATAAACTCTCTCAGATTTGGCAGCTCTGATACCAGGAGGTTGCTGGATATTCAGGTATTCTGGATAATAGCAAGATATACCTAGCAATGCATAAATGCTGGAGCCAGCACGACGGGGGCCATGTCCACAGCCCAACTGTGGCTGTAGCTGGCACCTCTGGAGGCAGTGCTGCATCTGCTTCAGTCAGCCTGGCTGCGGCAGAAGCCGGCATCTCCAGAGCTGTGGCCCTGTCTGCATCCAGCAGCCGGGCAGCTTCTGGTATTGGGCTGGCAGCCAAGGCTGATGTTAGCCCAGCAGAATCCAGGCCGAAGGTAAGGAGCTGCAGGGGCTTGAACTGGGGGGACTGGCAGCAGGAAGGGGCAGCAGGCTGAGGGGACAGAGACAGGGGACCTCCCTTCATTTAGCAAATTCCCTCCTTCAGGATCAGTCAGGTCCCAGGGGTGCTGGATGAGGGAGGGGCAACCTGTACTTTGTAGCCCCCATTCAGTCTCATGGACTTTCCCTTTTAAGTAGATAAAACCTGGCTTTACCTGCCTGTGTTCTTCACAGCCCAGCCACTGGCAGACTTCATCTGGCTGATTTAGTACATTTTGCTCATTCAAGTTAAAGTGACCTCACTGCACTGTAAAAAGTTCCCCTCATGCACTCTTCCTGTAAGCACACTCCCCTCTCATTTCCCATTAGATGTATAATTGTCCATACATCGTATAGCTACCTCAGTCCTTCCTCTGGGAATCACACCGGACGATGGTTAGGGATTTAGACAAAACACTTCTACAAATTTCATTGAGGCAGCAAGTTTAATTTATCCCAAGTCCGGCACCCTGGAGAAGAGGCAAAGCTGTGGAGGATGCAGTAAATAGCCTCGTTGTGATTCTGTCTCCATTTAGGGAGCAACCTGCTTTTTCATGGATAATGGAGGTTCTTTCTGACAACCAAGAAGTGTGGCCCACGCAGCACCGTGCCACAACCTATGTGACAGCCTCAAGGCCATGCAGGCAGTATTAGATGCAGCCCATACTCGGTTGAGAACCACTGCTCTAACCTACGGGTGAACTCAAGTGGGGTTTGGATCAGTGTTTATTTTACCCAGCTCTGATGGTAAGAACACAGAACTGTTCTGATATATAGGTGCCCAGAGTTTCATAGCACACTGAGCGGTGATCTAGGTGCTAGAGATATTGGAAAGTGGCTCTTCCAATCTGCTCTTAGAACTGGGTGGTGGGGTGCTCTACTGAGGATCCTTCTCTTGTCTGAGTTCATAGGGTAGGAGTTTCTACGGTGCTCAGAGCTGACCAGCACAGTGGGGGCAAAGGGGTCCATTGCATAGGGACCCAGTGGATTTATGGGGGCCTGGGGCTGCTGCTGCCACTACAGTTGCTGTAGCCCTGCCCCAGGCCCCTCTAAATAGTACTGCTATACCAATGCGGTAAGGCTGTATGGCGCCTCAGAGCTGGGATCCGCAGAGCTGCAGGAGAAGTGCTGGTGCCAGCCACTGGCACAGCTCCATGAAGGTGGCCTGAGTCATCCTAAAATTGTGGGGCCACCGCACGTCATTCCAATCCTCCAGGATGACGTTGTCGCATCATTCTGCACTGGTGGGGTACCACCAGCGGTGATGGCAGCCCAGGGATGGGGGTCCGACGAATGCACCATGGGGGGGACGGTCTGCAGGAGACCAGCCATGTGGCGGGCAGCATGGAGCCTGAAGTGGCATGCTGCCAGGATGGCCATCAGGCTGGACATGATATCCAGGATGTCCCCGTCCATGAAGTGCTGCAGGTTCATGCCAGGCTGTGGTGCTGAGGCTGAGCAAGACTCCACCAGTGCTGAGCTGGAGGTTGCATGCTGCAAGCAGCCTGAGACCTCAGCATGTGCATGGGGGAGGGGCGTGTTTGGGATTAGCCCCTTAAGGGGGCGGCTGGCCCATGGTCCAGGAAGGGCTCGTTGGCTGTTTGACCCTCCCCTTGCCATTTCCTGCCCCATTATTTTGAAAGGAGGCTCTGGGCTGCCACTCCCTTTTGAAAGGATATGGGGGTCTCTTCTATCGATCCATGTTTTGTGTGTAGTCTCTTCATTTTGAAATGACTCTTTTTGAAGTAAGAGATTAGGATTACCCTTCTTGACATCCCTTGCTAGTGTGGCCACAGCCTAAGGGTTTAACCCTTTACAGGCATTCATGTCTGACAAAGTCTAAGTCTATTATGTCAACACTATTATTTTAACAACAAAACTTGTAATCTTGTCTAAAAGATATTAAGTTAGCATTTGTTTTTCATAAACTCGTATTGATTTTCATTATTTACATACCCTACTCTATTTCTTTATGAATCATGCCCCCTAAAACCCACTCCATCATCTAGCCCAAAATTGATGTCAAGCTTATAATTACCTGTGGCACCCCATTTACCCTTTTAAAATAACTGGCACAGCTTTAACTTTCTTCCAAACTTATGGAACTTCCCCAGCGCTGAAGGACATATTGAAAATGAGCCTCCATGGTCCAGCAAGTTCATTATCCAGACCTTTTAAAACTCATGGATGCAAGTTATCTGGGCATGCTGATTTTAAAATGTCTGTCTTCAGTAGCTTGTGTTTAACATCTTGCAGAGATAGTAATGGAGTAGAAGGAGTGTTATCACCAAATGATGTGATTATATCATGTTTTCCCCTCAAGTACAGAACAGAAACATTTATTGAGTACTTTTGCCTTTTCTGTGTTATTGTTGCTAATTCTCCCATTTCCAGCCCTGAGGCTGTGTCTACGCTGAGCCCTAGTGCCCACAGTTTGATGCAAATAAGCTGTCTAGAAAATGCAAAATGGTGGCTCATTTGCATATTCATGCACTTAATTTGCATCTCATGGCAGAAGTCAAGCAGTGTAGACAGGAGTTCTCCCAGCAAAAAACCCCTTTGTCAGCAGCTCCTTATGCCTGATCTTTTGCCGCACGAATGTGCAAATGAACCACCATTTTGTATTTTCAGGAGTGCTTATTTGCATCAAACTGTTGGCACTAGGGCTCAGTGGAGACACAGTCTTAGTCACCTTGTTACTCCTGCCTCCACTGTGAGGGAGTTTTGCCTGCGCCTGACTGGATGTCAGCTTCTGAACACTGCCAGCCTGTCAGCCACCTACCTACCTACCTACCTACAGTACCTATCTATATGCAGTATTAAAAATAACTAGATCACTTGTAATTCTGTGACAAAAAGGCTTGATATGGGGATAAAAGTTGAGAAGCAATGTAAAAAATGTAGGAGTGCTAACAGACATTGCTGAATGCTCAAACTATTTCCAGTGAGAGCAACAGATTGCAGATTATAATGGAACTACTCACTTCCCCAGACGAAGCCTTAAACTACAGACTGCCAGCCATGTACTCTTGGTATATGAAGTGTTTCCTATAATGCTGGCTGAGGACTGGGGCTTAAATCACAGTTCAACACCTAATACTGACTGATGGGGTCATTATTAACTGTACGTTTCTTTCATTCCATTTTGTGGCGGGAGGAAAAGTGTTAACTTTGCATATCATAGGGAGACAGGTTGATTTGTGTTGTATTGTAGTTCTTTGGAGATGGCTCAGGATTTAAAAAAATGTTTGGTTCCAAGCTTTTCAGCCTCTCCTTTTAACAATTCTTCTAAAGACTCACTTCTGTGAGGTCCACAAACAGCAAAAGTCAAAGTAAATAACTCTCAGCTCCTCTTCCCCCTAGGTCCGTGTCTGTGTCCTGACTTTGGATTCTTAGGCTATCTGTATGCCAGTTTTGTCCAGCACCAAGAACACCTTCAGCACTTAAGTAATACTTAGCAAATTCACAGAGAGGTAGCCGTGTTAATCAGTGTCTTCACAAAACAATAAAGCAGTCCTGTAGCACTTTGACGACTAAGAAAATATATTAGGTGATGAGCTTTTGTGGGCCAGACCCACTTCTTCAGACCTGGAAAATTCTGATAAATGTAAACGGACATCAGTTCAACACAAAGGTAGAAAAACTGTGGAATCAGCTACATAGGACAGAAACGGAGGAAGGGAGGGAAGAAAATTACTTACTGCAAGTGCTTAAGTTAGGTGGGCCGCCTGAGATCACTATGAATATCAAAGGTGGGGAAACTGTTCTTGTAATGTGTAAGGTAATTGATATTGTTGAGACAGAGGTGTAAAGTATTTGAGAATGAACTCCAATTCAGATGGCTCCCTTCGTAATCTGGTATTAAAGTCTCCTTGTTTTAGGCTGCAGGCTTTTAAGTCTTGAACGCAATGGCCTGCTGCATTGAAATGCTCACTGTCCAGGGGTCGGAGCGTATGTGTATTTAGATCCCTAATGTCTGATTTGTGTCACTTCATTCTTTGGCAAAGTGATTGTTCAATCTGTCCAATATATATAGCAGAGGGGCATTGCTGGCACATATCACATGGGCGGAGGTACAGGAGTATGAGCCCCTGATCCTGTAACTGATGTGGTTAGCTCCAGTGATGGTGTCTCCAGATTAAATATGTGTACAGAATTGGCAGTGGGGTTTGTTGCAAGGAAAAGTCCCAGAACTAGTAGTTCTGCGGTGTGGCGTGTGGTTGCTAGTGAGAATTTTCCTGAGGTTAGGTGTTTGTCTGTCAGAGAGGACAGGTGTGTCACCCAGGGCAGGTCCCTCACCCAGGGCCTGTGAGAGTGTAGCATCATTTTTTTTCTATCTTTTTGTTAAATTCTCGTCATCTCAGTTTACATTACTCAGAATTTTCCACATCTGAAGAAGTGGGTCTGTCCCACGAAAGCTCATCACCTAATACATTATTTTGTTAGTCTTTAAAGTGCTACAGGATTGCTTTTGTGTTTTTACTTAGAAAGATGCCACTTGCAGTTGCTGCTGTGCTAACCAATTGCTTTCCTTGTCTTAGATTTCCTCCTAAACATGCCCCTGCCACAGGTAGGCAGCTCTTTAAATAGCACATTGATGCTGAATTGAAAGTTATGTGAACTGCAATTGGAAAACTGCTACTTGCTGCTGTCTTCCTAGCCACATGCTTCAGAAATTTTGGGAAAGGAGTCAGGAAAGCTATAGAACACCACTTAGAATTTATAGACTAACAGAAAAGTTTTGAGCATGAGCTTTTGTGAGCAAAGACTCACTTCATCATATGCTGGTCCAGCATCTGATGAAGTGAGTCTTTGCTCACGAAAGCTCATGCTCAAAACTTTTCTGTTAGTCTATAAGGTGCCACAGGACCCTTCGTTGCTGTTACAGATCCAGACTAACATGGCTACCCCTCTGATACTTAGAATTTAGATACCTAAGTTTCACTGGGGAAAAGTTTGTAACTTAAGAAATCAAGCAAAAGTGACATGAGACATTCTCCTCCTTGAATAAACTGTGTGGGGAAAAAAATCACAACAGCTTTTAAGTAAGCTTGTGTTCAAATAGCTTTTTGAAAATAAACTGAATAACTGATTGAAAATAAACTAAATGGCATTAATGGAATAAAATACTAATATTGTGTTGGACCAAAGTCAAGCAGAATAATCTACTCACCAGAGCAATTTCAAGAAGCATTAATGGGAAGGAAGCAGAATAAAACTGAATGCACGTTATTAAACAGCCACCTATTAAGTTTTAAAACTAGACATTATGTATCAGAACAATCTCTACAGTTTATACTTGCTGAGAGTAAACAATTTTTTTCTCTCTGTGGTTCAGGGCATAAATTAATCACCAGCTGGGGTCAGGAAGAAATTACCCCTTCCATTTGGAGTATAGTATTACATAAGTATGCACGTGATTGAAAATGCTCATCTTCTATGAAATATACAGGCCTGAGCAGGGTTGGAGACAGAATGCCACAGGAGATGGTCCGTTTAAATGGTCTCTTGTTGATATATGGACATTTTCATTTTCAGTGATTCATTTGCTAATGTTGCACAAAGTCCTATTCTACTGATACTTTCATTCCTGACAATGAAAATATCAAAACTGGAATTAATCTGTTAACTGCTGCTGGGCATTCCAGATAGCTAGTGTACACCTGTTCTGATGATCTTGATGGAATAGCAGTAGAGCAAGTACAGCAAAATACCTCTAAAGTTCAAATTAATACTGGGACAAATTTAGAAGCCCTTCATCACTGTTTGGGTGACAGTCCCATGGAAACGAATGAGCTTTCTAAGTCAGGACAGAGTAAAAGCTAAATTGGAAACTTGGCATTTAGCCCATTATTTGCTGCCATTTTCCTTAGTGCCTTGCAAAATTTAAATACTTACCTCAATATTGACAGAGAGATAGCCAGGTTAGTCTGCATTCTCTCACAACAAAAAAAGCAGTCCAGTAGCACTTTAAAGACTAACAAAATAATTTATTACGTGATGAGTTTTCGTGGGACAGACCCACTTCTTCGGATCATAGCCATACCAGAACAGACTCAAAATATTTTACCTCAATATTGTTTTTAATTTCCATCTGCTGTCATCATCTTTTTATAATCTACCAGTCAAATAAATAACTTACCCCAAATGAATACAGCTCTAAGTTCATTGAGTTCTGGCCTTGAAAATTGCATTATTGCTTTGAAGCCCCCAGATATGCAGTTCTGGAGTAGCACACTTCTTTTTTCCCCAAGCCAGAGTATGCTCACCTGTGTACGTGGTAAGCCAGCTAAGCTGGCTCCTCAGCATCCTTTCCTGTGAGATAAGCAACGTGGCTTTTAGCTGATTAAATAATAAATGATACATTCTCATACCTCAATTTAGGCAACATTTCTAGTTCATAAATCTGGGACCATGAAAGGAAGAGCTTTTAAATAGTGTACAAATTGCCTTAATTTCTCCACCCAAGACACTATCGTACAACAATGTTAAATTATTAGTTGCTGTCTTCTGGCACTGACAAGAGAACTTTAGTGGAATAACCCCTCCCCCCCGCCGACTCTTATCCTCAAAATCTACTGTCTTTAGTTTTCCTTCACTTTAGACAGTTTTGCACAGCCCCTCAGCATCTGGCTTCCTGATATGGCCAGGAAGAGATCTTCTCTCAGGTTATGTCTAGTTCAGAGCAATCTGTTGATGGAAGTTTTTGTCAGAAGATTTCTTTCAGCAAAACTTCTGTTGACGGATCACGGCCAGACAGCAAAGCCCAGCAACTCTCTTGACAAAACAGCAATGAGAATACTGTCAAACAAGGTCACATGGCCAGCAATCTCTTGCGGGAGCCCTGGCAAGATGTGTCCTTAAAGGGATGTCCTCCCCTCCCCAGACGCCCATTTCTTGCCCATTGTGAGGTGTGCCTGCCTCCATGAGGGACAGCACAGCTTCTAGAGCAGGGCTTCGATACTTCCTGGGAGATACAACTCTTTCCAGCAAGCCATGGTGCCAAAGCAGCCCCTGGGCTTGTGCTGGCCCCACACAGAGGTGCCTCAGCACCTGCTGCACCTCCTGCCAGCCTTACTCCTCTTCATCTGGGAGCATGAGCCTGAAACTACTTTTGAGGAACTCGCCATGGCTGCTTGATGGTCACACCTGCGCCTGCCCCCGCCCTGGAGCACAGGTGGATCTGGAGGCACTGTACCAGTTCTGACTGGTGGGACCAGCTGGTCATGAGGAAGTGGGACAAACAGCAGTGGCTGCAGAACTTCCACATGTGGAAGGCTACCTTCCTGGAGCTCTGTGGCTGGCTCGCCCCCATCTTCCATAGAGAGGACACCCGGCTGTGGCCCACCATCCCCGTGAAGAAGTGGTTCACAGTACCCCTCTGAAAACTCACCACCCCTGACAGCTACCGCTTGGTGGGAAACCAGTTTGGTGTTCAGGAGTCCACTGTCAGGGCCCTCCTCATGAAGTTAAGGCATGTTTGGGCTGCAGTCGCTGCATGGTGGGGTGGTGTCCTACCAAATGGGGACCCTTGGAAAGATGGGGTGTGAGGGGTGGGGAGAAAGCCCCTTCCCCAGGTGACCATGCTGTCCCACCCTCACACAGCCCTGCTGCCAGGTCAGGGGTGGCCTCATGGAAGGGTCGGGGGGGGTGCTCCCAGAGAGCTTGGGGGTAGGGGACAGGAGGGGGCTGCGGACTCCCTCCCCCAGTCCCTGAGGTATGTGTTTGGTTCCCTCCCTCTTCAAGTCACGATAGTCTTCAACACCCTTCTGCTTTGGAGGGCTTCCTATATGGGAGATGTGGACACAGTTGTGGTCAGATTCACTACCCTGGTGTTCCCGAACTGCACTGGAGCCCTTAATGGGACCCACATCCCTATCCATGGCCAAGTATATCAACCGAAAGGTGCTGCTGGCCCTGGTTGACAACCAGGGATAGTTCACAGATGCTTATGTGAGGTGGTCAGGCTGGGCACATGATGCTTAGGTGTTCTACAACTCCAGGCTGTGCTGGAGGATGGAGGTGGGCATGTTAATCCCCTGCCATAGGCTGGCAGTTAGGGACATGCACAGGCCACTGTGCATTGTGGGGGATGCAGCCTACCCCCTCATGCCGTGGCTCATGAGACCTTACACTGGCCAGCAGGAACCAAGCCAGGAACTCTTTAAAGGCCACCTCAGCCAGGCCTGTATGCACGTCGAATGCACCTTTGGCTGCCTGAAGGCATGCTTTAGGTTCCTGCTCACCTGCCTGGATGTGGGGGAGCACAACATCCCCCAAATTGTGGTTGTGTGTAGGGCCCTGCATGACATAGTGGAGGGGTAGAGGGTGGCCTTCCTCCCAGGCTGGGGTATAAGCAGCTGGGTGCAGCTGTGATCTGCCAGGCCCATCAGAAAGGGGTGCAGATCCAGGAGGCCCTGAGGTAGAATTTCTCCCATGGCTCCCAATAACTCTCCACAGGGCCCACCCCAGTGGGGGCTTCCGGCCCGCAGCCCTACCCAGGTGTCACTACGACCCCTTCCTTCACCCCCTCTGCCCCCCAACCTTTGCCCAATAAAGAGAGACATGGGCCTCGTGAACAACTAATTATTTTACTTAAGCAAAGAAAAATGTGCTGAAAAGAAGTGGTGTAATTACAAACTATTTACAATAAAACAAAGTGGAAAAATCCTTGAACTATGTGCAGTGGGGAGGGGCTTGGGATGGGGTGGGGGGATCAGAAGTTGGATGGGGGGCTTAGGACAGGGGTAGATGGGCCTCAGTCCATGGGGGAGTGCTGTGAACCCAAGGGGCAGCAGACCCCTGTGTGGCACCGGTCTCAGGATCCCCTCCCTCCACGAGTTCGGGGCCCCTGTCAGGGCTGGGTCGGGGCTGGGACCAGGGGTAGGTATGGAAGCGGTGGGGCTGTGGTGGAGTCTGGGTGGGCAGGAGGAGCCAGAGGGATGGGCATGGCCCTCATTCATTGCAGGAGGTCCAGGATGCCTGGCAGGGGCATGGGCCATCATGTCTTGCCAGATGGTGCTGGTGGCATCAAAGTGGGACATGAGTTCGTCCCAGGCCTGTGATTGCCACTGCCTGTTGTCCCGTGTCTGCCACTCCAGGGAGTCGGTCACCCTGCAGAGGATGGCATTGTGGTCCCTCTGGAGGTCCTCCTGCACACAGCGACAGCCCCTCTGGCTGTGGGCCCACACCAGAGGTGGGGTGGGGCTGTCCTGGCCATTGGACAGTGCAGGTCCAGCTGTAAGGGAGAGACAGAGGAGGGATGGTGGGTCATTCCCATAACACAGCCCCTAAGGCCTTGCCCTCGACTGTGAGCAGCAACCAACATTCCCCGGACCTCGGGATGGGAACGTCCTGGGAACAAACCCATGTGTGGCCTGCACAATGAGCCCTGCCACATGGGGACTCCGCTGTGTCTCTGGGAGCGTGCTGGCCACTGCTGCCATGCCCAGGGAATGGGCTAGAGAACAAGGGGGAGGGTGCAGCCAAGTGGTCAGCCCACTTTCAGCAATGCCAGGTGCTGGCACCTCTCAACCATGCCCTGGGGCTTGTCCAGCCTCCCATGAGGCTGGCAGAAGGCTAGTGCCCGTGCTTGGGGGCTACCTGCTGGGTCTGGGTAGTGCGCACTACCTTGTGCATGGTTCCATGTGCCAGGACCACAGCGTGAGGTCCCATCCAATCATGCCAGGTGACACTCGCAGCATGCCCTATCTGTGCCCGTCTCAAGCGCCCTGCACCAAAAATGCCCAGGAGGTGGCTTGGCTGGCAGGGATCAGCTCCAGCTTTATGACTAGGGTGGTGCTGCTGGCTTCCAAGGCTGTATCTTCCTCCAGCTCGAATGGGGGTTGGGACTTGGAGGCTGCTCCTCCTCCTCCGGAGGCTCCGGCTGCCTCCAGCGCCATGTCAATGGCGCAGGTTGGAGGTGATGTGTCATCTCCCTTCCCTCCCCAGGATGTCATGCAGCTGCTTATAATGGGGCAGGGGGTGGGTCCTGCCCCAGATCATCGGCCAGTGTCCTTGGTCCAATGTAGCCCTGCCGGCTCTCCTTCACCTTCACCTGGACCTGCTCCATTCTGGGGGGGTTGGGGGGGGACAGGTGGCCATCTGGGTGTAGGCAGGGGCATTACAGAGCTTCACCTTGGGGTTCTAGAGTAACTCCTTACCCCACCTCTTAGTGCCCCAGGGTGGCTACAGGACCCCTTGGACTGCTTCCTTGTGGACCTGGGGGAGTCTTGGGGTGGCTGGCTGTTGGCCATCTGTGAAGACTCTCAAGAAAGGAGTGGCCGTGAGGGTGTGGGGCACCGCAGATGGTACCTCTTCGGCTTCTACGCTCTCAGTATCCTGCCACAGGGTTTCCCGTGCTCCCTGTGGCTTTAGGAAGACTGGAGGCAGGCCCAGGGAGTGCTGATTGCTGTGGACCATTGTGGGTGTCCCCCAGGGGATCCTGCGAGGTGCCCTGGAGGCCTTTTCTGTCAACAGAAGGACCCCCCGGAATGTCCAGCCCAGCTTTCCATCAACAGATCTCTGTCGCCAGAGGTGCTGTGCCTCATGGGGAGCAGGTCAGGCTGTCAATTTACTGTCCACAGAACGCCTTGGGAATCTGGGCACTCCGCTGGTTTTGTGGACAAAACCCTCTGGTGTAGACCAAGTCTCCATGAGGGTGAAGGAGAGGCTCCGTTTCATCGCTAGGCTCTGACCTTTGTCATGTCAGGGAATTTTTTCTTCCTCACATGACTGCATGTCTGCCGCTCTTTGCTCCCAGCCTCTTAAATAGGCTGTGCATGTTTTAACAACATATTATTGTAACACTACAATACGATACAACGGTTAGGGTCAATACAGTAGAATATTCATTATTTTAGGTGTCTGGCATCTGATACCTCAGTCAGTTAGCAAAGCTGGCAAATGCCCTGTCTCTCTTCCGTTACAGTTCAAGTGTGCGCTCACAGATATTCGGCCAAATTTTCATTAAGGACCGTTGATTTGAGGTGCCTAAGTGTGAAAGGAAGGGCAGGAAGGGCAGGGGTTAGACAGGGGCTGTGTGCCCAATCAGCCGCACCCTGGTTCACCTGCAGTCAGTGTAGGGCCTGGAGGAGTATAAAGGGAGGGAAGCCAGCCCAGTTTGGGGCTGACCAGCCAAGAGGCAGGAACAGGCTCTGAGGCAGCAAGGCCCGAGCCAGAGCTGCCAGCTGGTCAGTTGCCAGAAGACAGAGCCTCCAGATACTCCTCCAGGCAGAAAGGAGGGAGCAGCCCCTCCTAGGGAACCCCTCTCCTGTTGGAGGGGAAACTAGATTCTCAGGGCCATGCCTCAAACTTATCCATTAGCCTCTCAGGTGGGGGCTGAAGACCCACACCCCAGGCCCTGGCTGGGGGTCTAGCTACTAGGCAACCCTCCCATTGGTGGGAACTGCTCACACTAAATTTCTGGGTCGCTAGTTTGACACTAGGGCCTGTAGTACCCACCTACAGCTGCCTTGAGCTGTCTGGAGCTGAGGATGCCTCAGTGCTTTGGAAAGTTAGGCCACAGGGCATCTAATTGGACACCCACAAATCAGTGGCCTGTTTAAGGTGAAATTCAAGGGGGGGAATTTAAACCTTTACTTGATCTGCAGAATTACAAGCTGATGTTCAGCAAGGTAAATGCCTGTGTGTGGCCCAGCAGATGCATTGGAAAAGGTTCAGAAAAGGGCGACTAAGATGATTAGGGGTTTGGAACGGGTCCCATATGGGGAGAGGCTAGAGAGACTGGGACTTTTCAGTCTGGAAAAGAGGCGATTGAGGGGCGATATGATAGAGGTATATAAAATCATGAATGGTGTGGAGAAAGTGAATATAGAAAAATTATTTACCTTTTCCCATAATACAAGAACTAGGGGACACCAAATGAAATTGATGGGTAGTAGGTTCCAAACTAATAAAAGGAAATTTTTCTTCACACAGCGCACAGTCAACCTGTGGAACTCCTTGCCGGAGGAGGCTGTGAAGGCCAGGACTCTATTAGGGTTTAAAAAAGAGCTTGATAAATTTTTGCAGGTTAGGTCCATAAATGGCTATTAGCCAGGGGTAAAGTATGGTGCCCTAGCCTTCAGTACAAGGGCAGGAGATGGATGGCAGGAGATAAATCACTTGATCATTGTCTTCTGTTCCCCTTCTTTTGGGCACCTGGCATTGGCCACTGTTGGCAGACGGGATACTGGGCTGGATGGACCTTTGGTCTGACCCAGTATGGCCATTCTTATGTTCTTATGTTCATACACTAGGGCCTCACATTTTTTTGACTGGAAGTAAAGTTTCAGCATTAAGATGACACAGGTCTGTGCGTGCAGACAGTTGGTATCCCAAGTAAAAACTGTACTAAAACCTGCACCTGTTTTACATTCATCTCCTCGTTCTGGAGGCAGAGCGTGTAACTGGGGAAGAAGGTGAGTGCTAGTCCTGTGCTGGAAGTACGCTATTGTTTACACTCTTGGAGCTTTCCTAAGAACCATGAACAAGTGGAATGCCCTGCATTATTTCACCACGCAGCAGACAAACAGGTCCCTGAACTCCACTGTGATTTAATTTCAAAAGGAACCTTGCAGGTTTCTGTTTCCCTTAATCCTATTTAACAGGGAATTAAAACACTAATTATTTTCTAAAAGATGATGCAAAATGCATAACCCTGGAGAACTGCAGCTTTCCATTGCTTCTGTTTTGGGAGAGTGGCCAGTGCCACAGTTTGACTCTTAGGCCCGGTCTACACTAGGGGAGAAAATTGTATATATTTTTTTCAGTGCCCTTCCCACAGTGGGAGGCTGATGAGAGAAAACTCTCCTGTCAAATTTTTCTTACTGCTCATGGCTGGCAGGAGCATCAGGGTTGATGGGCGCCCCCTCAGCATTCAGTTTAGCAAGTCCTTACTAGACCCACTAAATCAAACCCCAGAAGATTGACCTCTGGAGCATCAGCCATCCAGTTGGCATGAACTAACCCTTAGGGCCAGATGAAGCAAGCTACTCAGCATGAATAGGCCCCATCCTTTCAGGCAGCACTACTGACTTCACTGGTGCTCCCAGCAGGGTCAGGAGCCCACCTGTGCTGCAGCATGCAAGACTGGGGTCTTCAGTTTTAAACTCCCAAAGCCAGGCGCTTTGTATGGAAACTTGTTTGTAGTCTGACACATATTTTGGTGCCAGATAAATAATAATAGGGGTTGAGATTTGCAAATGCAAATATTTGTAGAGCCCTCTTAGGCTTCGTCTACACTAGCATTCCTCTTTTGAAAGAGGCATGCAAATGCGGGAAATCAAAAATGCAAATGAGGCACATGTTTACATCTCTGGCACCTCATTTGTATATTCTTCTTTCGAAAGAGCTTCTTTCGAAATAAGAAAAACGGTGAAGACGCGGCTCTTTGGAAAACGGGGTTTGTTTTCAAAAGAGCCATGTCTACACTGCTTTTCATAGTTTGAAAGAAGCTCTTTTGAAAAAAGAGTATGCAAATGTGGTGCCACTTATGTAAATTTTCGATTTTCCTCATTTGCATGCCTCTTTCGAAAGAGGAATCCTAGTATAGACACAGCCTTAATGAATATCTGCATCAGATTTTGACATGTGCAATCATAATTTTGATATTTTGTCAGATGTATTGATCCAAGCCTGATGATCCTATGCATCATTCTGGTAACTTCAGAATATTCTTGATAGCTTTCTGATACTTCCTGGTTCTGTCTTGGTTGAGAACGACTATGAAAATGCCGTTCTCTCATGGCTATTTCAAGTTCGTATTGTGAAAACGATTAAAAATTATCAAAACAAATTCACCACATTAACACGTGGTTTGAACCAGGATGCGAATTTTCTGGGTCATTATAGGGGCTCCTTTGCATACTTGGCTTAATCTAATTCTTGACTCCCCCCCACATTCCTCTCCTCTCTGATTTGCTCACCTTGATAATTTTTTTTTCTGATTTGTCAACCTTGATTACTGTTTTTGGTTTTCTGCCTTAAATATTGAGTCTGTTCTGGTATGACTATGGTCTGAAGAAGTGGGTCTGTCCCATGAAAGTTCACCTAATAAATTATTTTGTTAGTCTTTAAAGTGCTACTTTACTGCCTTTTTTGTTTTGATAGTCTATAGACTAGCACGGCTTTCTCTCTGTTACTGATTAAAAATTATATTAGCCTGTTTTCTGAAGTAATTTGAAGGGGTTTTCAAGTATTTGAATCTTCTGATTTTGGTTTCTATAATACATTATGATAAGTCTAAAGAATATAAACTGTGAACAGTTTCCTCAAATAGAGTTCCTGCTTCCTAACCACAGTTTAAGGTGTCCCCTTATAAGATGGCACCTGCTTTCAAGCTGAGCTCCACTGCTGCCCATCATAAGTAACCCTTTAGCTTGGCTGCTCAGGCATTTATTCATGCCTCACAGCTCTAAAACCACTAAATATTTGGCTGCCTTTGTGGCTGCCTCCTCAGTCTTTGTAATGCATTTGGACCCACTTTCATACGTGTGTCTCATGTTAAAGCGTGTGTTCAAAACCAGCCATGCACTAAGAAGACACATACTGGTACTGGTGAATGTGTTAATAATTTGCAGGGGCATAGACTCAGAAAGTTCAAGAATTTCCCCTCCCCCATATCTTTAAACAGATGATGACTTTGTATTTAATTTGCTTGTGCTTTCCCTCCATTAATCTTTTATTCTTAATATGCGATATCTTGACATTCACAGACGATGGGAAGTTGTCTCTGGAGGAGTTCCAGGCTTTCTTTTCTGATGGGACTCTGAATGAGGAAGAACTTGAAAAGCTCTTTCATACCATTGACTCTGATAACACCAGGTAAGCCTCTGAATCTTTATCAATTCTTTCCTGCTTATGTAGATTTTAGGACTCTTGGTAGGCAACTATTTTTGCTACATAAAATATCAAAACATGTGAAGTGTACTGTGATGGAATTCCTCTGCTAGCCCATTTCCCCTGGGTTTGACCTCCCATGGTGAGGACAGTTAGGATACCAAGAATGGCATTGTTTGTAATCTTGTGACACTAAACCTTGCTATGTCTCTATCACTTTTACTTTGTCTCAGTGTGGTTGTTCCCATTACATCATGACCCTGAAGCCTCAGCACTGAGAACTCCAGCACTTAAAAATAATCCTACATCATTGAAAGAAGGTTCCACAGGGTGAAATACATTCGAGTACAGAGGGCCAGCCTGGGTCTCTGTGCCTCTTGAGTTTCACTTAAAGCTCCTCAAGTAGAACTATTGCACCTATAAGATCTGGATGAAGGACAGGATTGCATCCTCAGCAAGTTTGCGGATGACTCTACACGAGGGGAAGAGGTAGATTCACTGGAGAGTAGAGATAGGATCCAGAGTGACCTGGATAAATTGCAGGATTGGGCCAAAAGAAATCTGATGCGGTTCAACAAGGAGTGTAGAGTCCTGCACCTGGGATGGAAGAATCCCAAGCATTGGTATAGGCTGGAGACTGACTGGCTAAGCAGCAGTACAGCGGAAAGGGATCTAGGGGTTATGGTGGATGAAAGGCTGGTTATGAGTAAATAGTGTGCTCTTGTAGCCAAGAAGGCTAATGGCTTATTAGGATGCATGAGAAGGAGCATTGTGAGCAGATCTAGAGAAGTGGTTGTTCCCCTCTATTTGGCACTGGTGAGGCCACATCTGGAATATTGTGTCCAGTTTTGGGCACCCCAGTATAAAAAGGATGTGGATGTGCTGGAGCAGGTTCACTGCAGGGCAACAAAAATGATTAAGGGGCTGGAGCACATGACCTATGAGGAGAGGCTGAGGGATTTGGGCTTATTTAATTTGTGGAAGAGAAAACTTAGGGGAGATTTGATAGCAGCCTTCAACTTCCTGAAGGGGAGCTCTAACGAGGATGGAGAGAAACTGTTCTTAGTGGTGACAGATGGCAGAACAAGGAGCAATGGTCTGAAGTTACAGAGGGAGAAGTGTAGGTTAGATATTAGGAAAAACTACTTCACAAGGAGGGTGGTGAGGCACTGGAATGTGTTGCCTAGAGAGGTGGTGGCATCTCCATCCCTGGAGGTTTTTAAGTCCCGGCTTGACAAGGTCCTGGCTGGGATGATGTAGTTGAGACTGATCCTGCTTGAAGCACGGGGCTGGACGAGTTGACCTCCTGAGGTCCTTCTGGCCCTATGATTCTATAAGATCAGGCGTACATAGGGATTTAAGAGCTTAATTTTTTAGGTTCTTAGATTTTTAAATTTTGCCCTATAAGACCTTGGCCTATTTATAAAGAAGTCTCTGTTGTGCAGAAGAGTGCATTCTTGCGTAAAGGACAGTGAAAATGAGCAGAGTCACACAGGACTCCTGAGTGTCCAGGCTGCCACAGATGCAGATGGTTGGCTGTTTCTGGAAATACCCCTACCTTTTTTTTAGATGAACATTGGGTTTTCTGACTGCCAGGAAGAAATCTGGAGGAGATGCATTGTAGAAAACGAGTTTAATTGTGGTTAGGTGACAGATGCTGCATTTAAAGGGATTTGAGGTTCCAGTTTGATTACTGCTCTTTAAATCTCTAGGGAGTATCTGTATGCTTGAAATAAGAAGGCGGATTCTGCAGGGGTGGAGGGGTGCAGCAGCCTTATCAATGTAGTTGGTGGTTCTGGCAAGTGATTTCACTTGGATTTGATACTAGATTTGAAATTGAATCTGGATGGATAGTGGGGTTTTGCTAGAATTCAGGGTTTGGATTTGTCATTGGCAGCATTTGTTTCTGTAACCACCAAATCAGATTAAAGTGCAGTAGCACTGTAAAGTAGGTGGGTGTGTATTAATATTCGCCTTTCATTGCTGGCAAACTAAGAAAATTGATGCAATGGCCTGTATGGCTGTTTCTACACATGCCACTTGCTCTGAAAGCAGCATGCTGATAAACGGCCTGGAAAATGCTAATGAGGCACAGATGTAAATTTACGGTGCCTTGTTAGCATATGGTCACATGATTCAGAGTCTGGAAGAAGCTCTTCCCAACTCCAACACAACATGTAGAAGCGCGGCCCCCAGGGAATCTCCTGGAAGGAAATCCTCCTTCCGGAAGCCCCTTCTTCCTGAAAATCTCCTGGATTTCCTTCCGGGAGATCTCCCGGTGGCCATGCTTCTACATGCTGATTCCGAGTCATGTGACCATGTGCTAATGAGGCTTTATGACTGTTGTTGACATCTGTCCACTAACATTCTCCTTGGGCGAGATTTGGACTGTTTATGAACCTTCTGATGACAGTCATCTAGCATAGGCACCATGCTGGCTCAATACATTATATTAATACAATGGTGGCACCAGCTTTTTTGGTGTGACATTACCAGCTACTGAACGGAACAGCTGAACACTGAGGCTACGGTTACACAACAGTGATCTGTCTACAGAAGTTACTGTCGGAAGAGATGTTCTGACAAAACTTCTGTTGACAGATGGTGTCTACACATCAAAGTATGGATCTGCTTTTATCAGCTCTGACAGAGCAGCTGGACTGCACAACTGCTCTCTTGACAAAACCGGCACCTGGAAGCACAGCAGACAGGGCTGCCTGTTGTTGTAGATGACCTGTCTGTCAAGAGAAGGACCACCGGAGTGGCCACACAGCTTTTTTTGTTGACAGAATGTGTCAACAGCAGTGTTATGCCTCAAAGCTTTGAGGCAGAACACTGCCGCTGACAGTGCTGGGTTTTGTTCAGATACGGTCGACAAAATGCATTTTGTGTGTGCACGCTTCACGAGTTTTGTCAACGGAACTGGGGTTTTGCTGGTAAAGCTTGCTAGTGTAACCATAGCCTGAAGGAATTCTCGTGGGAGATTTGTTTCAAAGGGGAGTTAGACTTCAAAAGACAAAGGTTTTATGCTCTTAAAAAATGAGACACAGCTTTGAGTCATTTTCCAGTGTAACTGAATTTCTGTAGGGATAACAAGCCTGCCCAATTAAGAGAAGAAGACAGAACCTCATTTAAAGTAAAAAGTGTCATGGTCATGCTTTAAAAATAATAGTCTGGTTCATTAGTGCTGAGTGAAATGGGATCTTGCTGAGGCAGACCCAGGTTCTGAGAACTGCAATATAATGTACTAGAAGATTTACCTGGCATTGCTCAGGTCCTTAACTCAATTAATTTGTGTTTTTTGTCATATAAATCATTGATCTGGGGTGGGGCTCTTTATGACGGGCTCAGTTGTTGAGTTTCAGTATTCAAGCTGCCCTGGGGGGAGAGTAAAGCCCCAGCCCTGTCTCACTGCAGCAGTTTGGGGCTAGGTGAGAAGCATCTCTCCATGGCTGTTGCGGCTCCAGTGCGCATAGCTGGGAGAAAGGGGCATGTCCCCCAGTTACGTCAGGTCCAGGTTCGTCTGCCCCTGCGCTCCCTAGTCAGAGTGAGGAATGCAGCAAAGTGTGCACCTTGTCCTCGCTCCCTGGGACAGCAATACCCCCATACAAATTGGAGGGGGAGCTTCAGACACCCCAGGCCCTCCCTTAAAAGGCACTTGTTGGCTGGAGGACTCAGGGCTGGGACAGTCCTGGACAGCAGAGGGGAGCACCCCCAGCCCACCTCTTTCATCTGCCTGGTGATTCTGTCTCTTTTCTATATGGCTTTATGCCTCCCTGTATGAATCAGTGGGAGTCGGAGCTTCAGCCCTGCACCCTCCATGATGGGCACCCCGATAGGCTCAGGGGTGGGGCAGTCCCGGGGGGGGGAGGCAGCGGGAACCCCTAGCCAGCTCCTTTCAGCTCTCTGTTGAATCTGTCTCTTTTCTTTATGGCTTTATGAGAAGCAATTCCATCCTAGGTACATCCTGTTTTCTTGGCACAACCAAACTCTTACCTTGCTTTAAATTATAAGAGGAAGCTGTTTACTGAATTTGGTGGTCCTAGCGCTTACTGTGTAGAGCAGACAGACTCACAGACAGACAAACTCTCAAATATATAGTAAATTAATATATTAAAGCTATGTTGGAGAGAGAATAGTTAACTTTTCAATGGGAGGATTTAGGAGTTTCTTTTGTGACATGCTATGGTTTAAAACCCACTACAGCTAATTGCTAATATGTTGATGTGTACATTAGTATGTTTTATGATGTTGCTTAAAAGACTGTCCTCTCCATTATGCTTCCATCTTCTCAGCAGATTTAACATGCCCGTGCAATGCTGCACATTCTTGTGTGGTTAGTGTCTATACTCTCAAACTATGCTTGTGGCAAAATACTAGAGAAAAATCTCAGAATCAGTCTTGGGTTTGCACACTGAAGATGCGTTTCCAAGCAAAGCCAGTGAATGACTTCTTGTAATAGTTATCCTAATCAGGCCTCTATGCAGTAATTTCTCTTGGAGGTGCATGTTTTGTAAATGTGGACTGCAATTTTTTAAATGCAAAGGAGTTCAAAATAGTCCTGTAATAAGTGTGCATAAGAGAGGTTAATGAAAAATTTGAGTGGAAATAGTGATTGCTAAAATGATTTTTTATGACATACTAAAAAGTAATAAAGGTTTTATAGAAATTACGTTCTGGGATCTTGCTGTAATATTGTAAGTAACAAACAATATTCGCTCATCTCCTTCCCTTTCCTATTGCTAGTGTCCAAGAGCATGGTGGGAAATGTAGTCCCTTCCCTGCGGCAGGCCAGCTCTCTTGGCAGGGAGGTGGCCAAGGAACTACAGCTCCTAGGATGACTTGGGTTCCCCCACCATGCCCTGCAGGCTTCCCCTGCATGGTGCAGCAGGGAGAAAGGGAAAGAAACTGGACATTGGGGTGTGGGAGGATGCATTCAAACCCTTTGTACATACATACCTGTGTACGGGCCTGCTAATGTTTTGCATGTTGTTTGCTATACTAAATCATTTCAGGACCAGAAATAGAACAAGACCAGAGGAGGTCTGTGGTCTTTGTTGTGTAAGTTGCTAAAAATATTTTGTGGATCTTACTGCTGAAATAACTACTGAGTTAATCTTTTCTACCTTTTCTTTTTTAATAGACAAATTACTAATATGTTTCTGCAGCTTTTATTTGTAGTGAGTGGCCCCCAGTTCTTGACTTGAGCCAACTGCAAACTCAACTCAGTGTGGTTTGAAGACCTGTAACATCAGGCTCTTCATTTTACATCAGCAATATAGTGGATTTTCCTTTTAGTAGGGCTGTGTAAACTGATTAATACATAGTAAGAATTGACCTGAACCTCTACTGCAGAACTCAGACCAAATCCAAGTTTTGTTTTCTACCATTTGAAAAAAACATGATCTATAGTAAAAGTAAAAATACCCATGTACCTTGAGTGTCTCTTGTAGGACTGTCTTGGAAAAGAATTAAAAAGAATTAAAATAATCATGTCAAAGACAGAGTGGGAATCACAAGAATAAAAAACAGGGCATTCAAATCTGGACTGCAGCACAAAATCAGATTGAAGCTTCTTTGCTATAGTAGTGGAGATGCTGACTCTAGATTGTCTCTCAATTTAACAAAGAGGCGGTACCTGGTAGGGTGTGTTGACAGTCAAGGTGCTGGGACTCTGCGTCTGGTCTGAAATAATTCATATTCGCTAAGTTGTATGGTGTCGCACAATGCCTGTTGTTATTTTCATTTGATTTTTGCAGAAAGGCAGGGGGATTAAAATCCAGACTGGTGTATGTAAATTAGTATTTGATTATGGGTCACTGCTAAATGGAAGTGGTGAGCTTGATTATATCGTGACTCTAAATAATTGGTAACACATTTAGGGACTGAGTATGGACAATTTTTACTTCTAACTACAAGGAAATAAAGACATAAAGATGAGCAACTGTTCTAAATGTCATGTGGTAGTGAGCATAGAAAACATAGAATCATAGAATTCTAGGGCTGCCTGAAGCAGGAGCAACCCCAACTAAACCATCCCAGCCAGGACTTTGTAAAGATGGGACTTAAAAATCTCTAGGGATGGCCACAGAGCCAGTTACCTCATCGTAGAAGCTAATCAGATTGGTGAGGCATGACTTGCCCTGAAACCGTGTTGACTATTCATTATTACTTTCCCCTCTTCCAAGTGCGTCAAGATGGATTCCTTGATTTTTCCAGGGACTGAGGTAAGGCCGAGTGGTCTATAGCTCCTTGGATTGTCCTTCTTTCCTTTTTTAAAGGTGGATGCTACATTTGCCCTTTTCCAGTCATCTGGGTCCTCTCCCAATGTCCACGAGTTTTCAGAGATAACAGCGAAAGTCTCTGCATTGATATCTGCCAATTCCCTCAGTACCCTTCAATGCATTAAATCCAACATGCCATATAACTCTCTGCTATACAGGTTACAGCACATTATATGCTTAACTATCATCTGGCTTCTGTCATAGACCCCCAACTCTTCCATGTGTTGTGACTAGCTGTGGGTTATAATGAGTTGTCATGTCTCTTACAATTCTTACCCAAAATTAAACAAGTAGGCACTGCTTTACAAAGAAGGGAATTTTAAACATTTTCCATTTTGCTCCTCAGCTGAGGGTGTGAAACAAGCAGCCTGTGATATGGTTTATAACTATTTTTTCAGAGTTTGAAGAACACTCTGAACTGAATGCCTGAATATCCAGGTGTTCTAATCAGAGGTGTCAGATTGCTGCCATTAGCAGTGGTTTGCTTACCACCTCTTGCACTCCTAGTGCCTGCAACATCACAATTTAATCAACAAAATTTCATAAAATGTTCCTCCCAAATGAAAGCTGTCTGTCGGGCGCGGAAGTAAATCTTCTAGAGGTAGTCACTGAAATCCTTCAGGACAAGATACATCTAGAAGTCCCATACTTGGTTTAACATCTGCTGTTCTTGGCTGAAACCAAATCTGGTTTTGGTCATACTTCCCAGTTAAATTATAACACCCACAGGTATACATTTATTATTATTATTATTTTACATTCAAGATAAAGCTACCAGATTTGACAGAGAACATTTTTAAATAGCAGAAGCTTTTCCCCCATCACCACAACACAGCTAACCAGTACCATGCTGCCCTCAAGCACAAGCTATTACGCAGTGGGATCAACAGCTCCTGCAGGCTCCGGGGCAAGGTAGGGGCCCAGAATGTGGTGCTGCTTCTCACCTCCTCTCCACCCCCAAGCCCTCGGAGCTGTGTGGTGCAGCTCTCTAGCAGCAATCCAAAGGAGCCCAAGGCTCCAGCTGCTGCAGCAGCAACAGCCAGGAGTTCCAGGCCTGCTGTGGCTGCCATCTGGCTCTCAGCTCCCCACGGCTCGGGGAAGCCAGGAGCACACTGGCACAGCTGCCGCACAGTCTCTGGCTCCCCGTGCCTCGGAACCAGGAGCAGCGCCAGCGTGGCTGCCACCTGGCTTCTGGCTCGCCGCAGCCTGGGGAAGCCAGGAGGCCACCCATGCAGCTGTCACCTCCTTCCCAGTGCTCCAAGGCATAGGGCAGCTGGGGAGGTCCCCTAGGGTGGTAGTCCTTGTCATTCCCAGCCGGGGAGCCGCCTCCCTCTCCCCTGTCCTGTATTCAGCATAGAGGGATATGGTCACCCTACCTGTGTAGGCCCCTCTGTCTAAAGGTGCCTCTGACTGTTACTGGGAGGACCCTTTGTATTGAAATCTGGCTCTAGGAACTACAACTCCCATGAGGCTGTGGGAAGGCAAATGTGGCTCTTAGCTAGGCTGGGGGAAGAAGATGATGGTCTTCCTGTATTTGGAGAGTTAAGGCTGATCCAACAGACTTCAGGGCAGGTGTGGAGTTTTCTCCCCACCAGGAGCTACTTTGGTGAGCTCCAGCCTGCTAATGAGAGACCCTGCAGGGAAGGAACTTGATTTGTGACTGTTAGAGTGCTCCAGTGCCAGCTGCAAGTCAACTTGTGGCCTGGCCTGGGCTGATACATAGAACCTCTGCAAGCTGTCTGCAGTCCAGTGGAACAACAGCTGTATGGCAACAGAAGCAAGTACTTGGGACTAAAGAGTGTACGTTCTGGGGTGGGAGAACTGAGGACCGTGTACTTGCCATTAAATGTTCCATTTATTTCTGCATATATTGTTAATTGATTTAATTCATGTTTAGTCTCTAGCCCTGTCTCCTTAAGTTGTTAAGTAAAGGTGAGTGTTAATTCTAAGGTGGTCTATACATATATAATATTTATAATTGCTGTATGGGAGTTAAACCCAGATTATAACTGGTATAAATTTCCCGGAGGTTCCCAAGGCACACCATTAGGCATGTACAGGGGCCAGCCTGGTGGGGGTATCGCCATTTTATGTACCTTTAGAAATCATGGGTGAAAAGGGGACTCCCAGCTATCCAACAGCAGCACTGGGACACTCAGGATCTCCTTTAATTAAGCCCATCAGATGCACAGACCTATGTGAGTGTTGCCTGCTCCCAGGTAATCCAGAGAGGAAAGAAAAGGGGCTACACCTGTTTTGCGTCAGCTCTAACTAGCAATAATTTACCTCTAGTGTTGCCTCATAGAAATCATATCATAATCTAAACAGGAATCACAAAAGCATGTATGTCAATGGCAAGATGCAGATGTGAGAAAAATGGTCACCTGACTAGGAAAAGTGCTTTGAAACTTTTCATGACCTCTGAAATCAGTTTGAAACCTAGAGTACTGTAAACTGCAACTCTTAAATAAGGGGCATTTGAAATAATTCAGCAGAGGGAACAGGAGGCAGCCATCCTGCCATCATGACATCAGCTCTGCCAGCATGATTTTTTTCTCCTGATGTGTGTCTGGTCTTCATTCAGCCTTGGTCTTATTCAAATCCCTCTCTCAGCAAAGCACTAAAAATTGAAGCAACTTGTATTATCCAAGTCTAATGAAAAAAAGACATCAGTTCTGGTCTGCATGCTGGTGACATCAAAACCTCATAAATTACCATTGGCAGGAAGAATTAGAGACTTCTGTGAAACCTCATGTGATATCACAGTGGGCCGCTGTCTATTACTACAAACAAACCAGGGAAAAAAGACCTTTTTACAAAGCTAAAGGAGGGAAGTTTATACACACAAATAAGATACATTCCTAAATTCAAATGGTAGTGGCAGTGTCTATAAAATCAACCTTTCATGTCCTTTGGGGCTAATGCCTGCCAAGCTGGTGGGGAATCACTTGTTTAGGAACCACATAGTCCTGACAGCATAAGGAGACCCTACTTCATTCTGTTCAGGGATTTTTTTCCCATGCTTCCTAGAGTCCAAGCTGATAGGATGAACTTTTCTGCATGTAACCTCTTTGTGGGTGGTTGAGGGAGCAAGTGACAATATGTTTGTTCAATAGTCCTTCTTGGTGGGCAGGAGATCATACCTTCTGTAGGAATCCAGCATATGCACTAGGTAGTGGGTTTTTTTCCCGTTTCGTGAGTTACATTGTTCCGGTGCAAACACTTAAGTAATACCTATAGGCCGTGTCCACACTAGCCAAAAACTTTGAAATGGCCATGCAAATGGCCATTTCAAAGTTTACTAATGAAGCGCTGAAATACATATTCAGTGCTTCATTAGCATGCGGGCGGCCGCAGCACTTCGAAATTGACACGGCTCGCCACCATGCGGCTCATCCAGATGGGGCTCCTTTTCAAAAGGACCCCAGCTACTTCGAAGTCCCCTTATTCCCATCTGCTCATAGGAATAAGGGGACTTCGAAGTAGGCGGGGTCCTTTCGAAAAGGAGCCGCCTCGGGATGAGCCGCGCGGCGGTGAGCCACGTCAATTTCGAAGTGCCGTGGCCACCCGCATGCTAATGAAGTGCTGAATATGTATTTCAGCGCTTCATTAGTAAACTTCAATATGGCCATTTACATGGCCATTTCGAAGTTTTTGGCTAGTGTAGACATAGCCATAGCATGGGATATACAAAGTATAAATATGAATCATACATGCAGTATCCTTAAAGAGAAATAGAAGGAACACTGAGGCTGTGTCTACACTTGCGCTCCTCTTTTGAAAGAAGCATGCAAATGAGGAAATTGAAAATGCAAATGAGGTGCAGATTTACATATCTAGTGCCTCATTTGCGTATTCTTTCAAAAGAAGAAAAACAGTGTTGACGCAGCTCTTTCTAAAGTAAACTCCATCTTTGAAAGAACCCTTCTTCCCATAAGGGTTTACTTTCGAAAGAGCCGTTTCTACACTGTTTTTCTTCTTTTGAAAGATGCTCTTTTGAAATAAGAATATGCAAATGAGGCACAGGATATGTAAATCTGCACCTCATTTGCATGTTTAATTTCCTCATTTGCGTGCCTCTTTCAAAAGAGGATGCAAGTGTAGACACAACCTGACTATGAAGGGAAGTGAGAAACGAGATGAAAGTGAGGAGGAATGAGAGGAAACTGTATCCTGAAACTTATATGTAAGCTGTTGCACAAAACATTGTGCAAGGATTTCTGCAAGTTAAATGTGCAAGAGTAAGAATTTTAAATGTTGATTAAGTAGATTTAAGGCAAAATTTTCAAAAATGCTGAAGACCCATTTTTGGAAGAGACTTAGGCTTCTGAGAAATTTAGACTACTTGTCCATGCCACTTCTAAAAATGCTATAGCTTATTCAAGCATTTTTGAAAATGTTATTCCTACATGGCTCTTGAGCAGGATGACCCAAGTGTCTGAAAGTCTTACATTTTTATGCAGTCAATCTCCGGTGTCTGTAGTCAGACGAGGACTTGTGTAGGCTTTCTTAACATCGTGGGTCTCAGAGCCTGACATGTACTTTGTAAAGCAGAACTTTCCCAGTATTTACCTACTAATTTTTAAACTATAATAAAGAGCATTATTTTCTGAAGTTTGACAACACCGTTCTATGGGGAGCTTTCTGTTGAAAGCTAATTGTTTGCACAATAATAGACCTCTGAGACTGAATTTTCTCTTTTTTTTTTTTAAATCTTATTTCAGATTGACTAATCAGGTTTTACAGGAACCCTCCCCCTCTTTGTGTGATGTTCACAATGCCCCTAGTTTGTGACCTGTCATGGTCAAAAGCAGACACTGTATGTGAAAATGACATGAGCCTTTAAATTTAATCAGTGATCATAATAGCAACATCTGCATTGCCCTAGGAAATAACTTTCATGTCTTGTTTGTGGTATTCTTCCTACCCAAATGTTCTTTTTGCTAATGATAAATGTCATTTTGAATATTCCTAGATAAACAGATCTCCATAATGGTAACATGGACTTGTTCTGAATATCAGTGAAGGCAACTGGGAACTAGAATTTTTGCTGAATTCAGAGAATCTAAAATCCCACAAACCACAGGGATGTAGTGCTGCTAAATAATTCAGGTTTTTTAACAGAGGGTTTTTTGAAATCAAGCTCTTCTTAATAAGGTTGGCTTTAAAGGCAATGCAAAAAAAGCAAGGGAAAGAGAAATAGGCTAGTTTGTTTACTTAAAAATGAGTGGACAACTATCTCAGAAGTTCTAATGTGTCTCTTATTTAATTTTGGAAATCATGAGACCTGACTGGGTGCCTCTTGAAGGCAATAAGAGTATTTTCCTTGGGCATGGGTCGGGTCTCATAATTACCTTCATTTTAAAATATGTCTCCAAGACACATAGTGGAGTAAATTGTGCACAAGGTTAAAGTCAGGAGCTACTAAGTTCTGTGATCAAAGAGAAACCTAAGTATACTCATGGAGGGACTTTTGCCTGAGGGACAGTGAAAATATAAAGTATTTTAGACAATGGGCAAGTAATGGCTCATAAGATATGGTACAGAGAAGGTGATTCCAGTATTCAGATAGTTATGAGGAAGGGCAAGCATACAAGTTTCTTGATAGATTCTAGTAACACAAATAATACTAGTATCAGAGAGGTAGCCATGTTAGTCTGTAGCTTCAGGAACAACAAGACGTCTTGTGGCACCTTATAGACTAACAGATATTTTGGAGCATAAGCTTTTGTGGGCAAAGACCTGCTTCGTCAGATGCATGAGTGGGGGGGTGGTTTCAGAGGGGTATTTAAAGAGTGGGGTCCCAGTAAAAGGCAGGGCCAGAGCTGACAAGGTCTAGTCAGCAAGGTGGAAATGGCCCAGTATCAACAGTACTTATCAAAAGAGGAAAAAACAAGTCAGATCAGCCAGGAGATGTGAGCCATTGTCAGCGTCTAATGGGGAGCTAATGTGAGCCATTGTTAGCATAGCTAATGGGTGTTGCTAGCTCCCCATTAGACTCTGACAAAGGCTCACATCCCCCTGTCTGATCTGACTTGTTTTTTCCTCTTTTGATAAGTGCAAATAAGTTGATACTGGGCCATTTCCACCTTGCTGAATAGACCTTGTCAGCTCTGGCCCTCCCTCTTACTGGGACCCCACTCTTTAAATACCCCCCTGAAACCACCACCCCCCACTCATGCATCTGATGAAGCGGGTCTTTGCCCACGAAAGCTTATGCTCCAAAGTATCTGTTAGTCTATAAGGTGCCACAAGACTTCTTGTTGTTCACAAATAATACTAATGAATTTTAAAGATGAACACATTTAAAACTGCTAAAAGAAAATAATTTAGTACAAAATTCATAATCCAACTATAACTCACTGCTACGAAAGAGGGAAACAACACTGGGGAGGGTCTAGGTTTCGTATTAGGAAAAACTTTTCCACTAGAGCTGCATCTAAACTAGCCTGGTCTTTTGAAAGCGCCGGCCCCACGTTGAAGTACACGCCGTGCGCTCTTTCAGAGATGAAATTGAAGTTAGGCTCTACAGGACTTGAAACCGCTCCTCCAAGCAGAAAATAGGAGGAGGCTGCTCTTCCGGCGTCTTTTTCGAAAAAGGACGTGTGTAGATGCTCTGCGCCCTGGTTTGTCGAGACAGCAGGGTCCACCATGGCAGCAGTCAGCTGGTAGGCAGACACATGCTGCCCAGCCCCTGCCGGGCTCTGTGGTCTGTGTGTGCAGTGGCTCTTAAAACCCCACTGCAGGAAGCTGAAGGCGTGCAAGCAGAAGCCATTGAACATGCTGCCCCTGCACACCTCAGTGCAACCCTGGGCAGCTGCCAGACGGCCATGGCCAGGACCCAGGCAGGTCAGGAACCCCAGGGTCCACCCTCTGAGCACAGCCACGGGTCCCATGGGCCCAGCCGGGGAAGGGGGGAAGCACACCCCCTCCTGGACCGAGCATGAGCTCCAGGACCTGCTGGGGCCTGGCAGGAGGAGGAGATACTCTGGGTGATGGAGAGCAAGCAGCGAAATGTGGCCACCTTCACCTGGCTGGCCAAGGGCATGACTACCCGGAGTCACCCTGCCCGCATTCCTGACCAGGTCAGGAGTAAGGTGAAGGAGCTGCGGCAGGGTTATGCCAGGGCTCAGGACTCAGCCAGCTGGTTGCGTGCCAGCTCCACTTCCTGCCCCTATTATAGGGACCTCAGGACCATCCTGCACCCCCGGAACACCCCTTCCCTGACAGCCCTCCTGGATGCCCCAGCTGGGAGAGGACCAGGAGCTGGGCCCATTGGCCAGCCCCGCACCACCAGAGCCGGAGACAGAGTCAGCCTCGGCCAGGGACTGGTTCAGCAAAGAGGGGGAGCTGGTCATCGACCTCCCCTCCTGCACCTCCAGCTGGGCATCAGAATGGCTTATTCACGTTCCCAAAAGACATAACTTATACTGATTTAAGTTTTTGGGCTGGTCTGTGCTGCCCATTACTGACTTTATACTGATAATACTGCTTAAGTTGATGCAAATTATGTTGCTCGGGGTGTGAAAAAGACATAGCAGCATAAGTTACTCCTCTTTAAGTGCAGTGTGCACCATTGCTATGTCGATAGGAGATGCTCTCCTGCCTATTTCAGAGGGGCAGATAATTATGCCAATGGAGGAGCATTATCCCTTCACCATAGCACATCTTCAACAGACGCCCTGTCGCAACTAGCCATGCTAGTGCAGCACTCTAGTATAGACTCACTCTTAGTGTGTACGTAGGTTAAATGTAGTAAGTTAATATGGTAGCTTGCACCTCTGGACACTGGGGCTTGTGTTGGCAACAGAGCAGCCACGTGGTAGAACATGTTTGTCAATCTCTGGCTAAGAAAGTCCAGGAATGGCATAACTATGGAAAGTCAGGATGTAGATGCATTTTGGCAGCATGATGGGTCACTCAGTGTTCACACACAACGTCTCGTGGCAGGGTTGAGTTTATGCATGTGTGTGCCCTGAGGAAAGAACGTTGTGAGGGAAACACCTGCACACGCCCATTGTATGGTCTATTTGGTACCAACCTGTGCTGTCAGCCCTTGCTGTATTAAGCAGCCAATTTGCTAAAATTGTGTACAGTGTCTGACAGTACAATATCAATGTTTCCAGTGGTTTTCATTTAGTGCTAAGCATGTGTGACTCAAATAGTATGAGTCAGTGTGTTAATTTCTGATAAATGCTGACCATGGTACATTTAATGTTCCTCTTGGCTATAGTACCACGTTTTATTTGTGGTATATAGCAATTTTCAGTCAACGATCTCAGGAGCGGTCTCTCTATATTGGTTAATTCACACACACAGTCCTGTAATGGGAGTGTTCAGATATTTCAGAGACCACTCAAATAGAAGAAGTCTTACCCAAGCTTACCTGAGTCAGCGGAAGGACTAGGAATACAGACCGGAAGCTTCAATCACCACTTTTCTAATCTAACAAGTAGACTATGGTACCCAACGCTCACAAGTCAAGCAAAAGAGAATTGAATGAACTTGTAAAGAAGAGAAAGTGGAGTGCCTATGAATTCTTGGCTATGGCTACACTAGCCTTTCGAAAGGGGGATGCTAATGAGACACTTCAGGATGTGCTAATGAGGTGCTGCAATGAATATGCAGCATTTCATTAGCATAATGGCAGCCACGGCACTTCAAAAGTGCCGCTTTTGATCGTGCATGGCTCATCTACACAGGGTCCTTTTTGAAAGGACCCCGCAGACTTCGAAATCTGTGTATTTGATTATAGGAATAAGGGGATTGCAAAGTGTGCAGAGTCCTTTCAAAAAGGTCCCCTTGTAGACAAGCCATGGGCAATCAAAAGCAGCACTTTCATAGTGCCACAGCTGCCCTTATGCTAATGAGGTGCTGCATATTCATTGCAGCATCTCATTAGCATATCCCAAAGTGCCTCATTAGCATCCCCCTTTCTCTGCTCCCTCAGCTATGCCCCCAAGGCAAGTGCCTTACTCTACTTGCCCTTCTTACAGCCCTGCTTCTTCATGGTACGTATTGTGCAAGCATGCATGAGACAGTTCCTGCCACACAGAGACAACAAGCAACACACAGAGCGCAGGAGAAGGAGCTCTTGTTACAGATGGGGCCTGGTGACTGAGGGTCTTCTCTGTCTATTGTGCTGCAGAGCGTTCAAAGTAAGGACAACCAGATCTTGCCCTGTGCTCCAAGACGCAGTCCATGGGTTTTCTGCATGTGTCGTGTCAGCAGCTCTGAGATCCCTATTTTGGTTCTCTAAGTGGCAGGCTTTGAATTTCTAATGAGGTTAGAGATAAAGAAAAATGAAAGGAACCGTCCAGAGCTCATATTTGTTTCCTGCATATTGAACAGAAAATCATTTTTAAATAATTTTGGTGTACACAAATTAAAGCTGTATTTGTGCTCTCAGCACTTAAGCAGTTGAGGACCTGAGCAGAAATGGACCTTGACAGCATAAAAATGGCAATTTCTATGCAAGGATGAATTGTTCAAAGAACAGAATCTTGTTCCAAATCCAGCTTATTAAAAATGATTTCCTGCAAGCCTCCAGTCACTCAGTTTAAGTCAAGTCCTAGTGCATTTCTGCATCTATAACTCTTTATTTTCCCAGGTGGGAGAAGATCTGTCCTGGATATCTCCAGTTCATCCCCCCTCTCTTCTCCTACTAAGCTGCCACCTTCTTCTCCCCTTCTCCACCTTCCTAAAACCTGCATCATGCAGCTTTTTGACTGAGGAGGTCTGGAGAGGATTCAATTTAGTATCAGAAATGGGTTAACAGGCAATATTCAGATCACATTCATGTTCAGAAGAACTAATCTTTAGGTTTCCCAAGATATGAATAGGTATTGTTACTGCTGCACAAGGTGAGGAATATTATACTTTCATTATTTTTTAACCAGTGCTAACCATGATTGTTCACACTGGAAATATGACATCAAGAGGAGTGTTTCCAGTAGATCCAGAGAAGTGATTATTCCTCTGTATTCAGCTTTGGTGAGGTCACATCTGGAGTACTGTGTCCAGTTCTGGGCCCCAAATTATAGGAAGGATATGGACACACTGGAGAGGGTCCAGCTGAGGGTGACCAAAGTAATTAGGGGTCTGGAGCATATGAACTATGAAGAAAGATTGAGGGACTGTTTAATCTGCAGAAGAGGAGACAGGGGGGACTTGATAACAGCCTTTAACTTACTGAAGGGAGGTTGCAAAGAGGCTGTTCACAAGTGACAGAACATGGAACAGTGGTCTCAAGCTGTGGCTGGGAAGGTCCAGGTTGAACATTCAGAGAAACATTGGTGAAGTCTCCCTTCCTGGCTATGTTGAAGTCTCAGTTTGACAAAGCCCTGGCTGGGCTGATCTGATGGGTTTGGTCCTGCCTAGGGCAGGGAGCTGGGACTTAATGGCTTTTTTAGGTCTCTTCCAGCTCTATCATTCTATGATACTAATCTGTGCTTCACTTCTCAGGGAGCAGAACCTTTTCTAACAAGGATATATACACCCATCTCATAGAGCTGGAAGGGACCTCCAGAAGTCAGCAAGTCCAGCCCCCCCCACCATTTGCCCCACACATTTCTCAATGGCCCTCTCAGGGATTGCTCTCTCAACCTTAGAGTTAACAGGCCAATGCTACAAATTTGTCAGTGCTACAAATACCCACTGAAACTAGCTCAGCTTTTGAATACTGAATGCATTCAACAGATAGCTCATGAACCAAGCTACAAACCATGAATTATTTGCTGAAGCTTTGGTTAACGCATTTAAGAGAGGTGTGGGCTACTCTGAAAAGGGGAAAATTATTTTTTGTGAATTATTTGCCCAGCACTAATGATTAGGCTGTCAAACCTACAGCTACCTGATTGATTGCTGTTTATGTGCAGGATGCTTTTAAAACACTTGTTAGGCATTTATTCCTGTCTGTAATTAGATGTACAACAGTGGTTAGCATGTCATTTGCACTACAGTACTGTGAGGTTTTCCTCTGAGTGCAGAAATATTCTTGGCCACAGTTTGTGTTCAGCAGCTGTTTGCTAATATAACCATAAAAACAGCACTATCTGTGACTTTCTTTTTCTGATAATCTCTTTTGGATTATTGGCTCATCAGAAAACATTTTAAACTGTGTCGTGACCTATAGCTCCAGGCATCTTGCCTGGTGCTAACGTGTTATCCCTTCCTGGTGGTGCTGAGCTTTGCAGTACTGAGATGAGGAAAATAGGTTTTTCATGGTGAGGAAGTTGTGGACAAGGTTCAGTGTCTTCAAGCACCACACTTATAAAAAGGGCATGTGTTTACCCTCGGGATAATGAATGTGCAAAGTTTGAAGATTTATTACTTGACACAGTTTCCTTAATTGAAATGCAGAGTATGAAAGTAATAAAGAAAGAAACTCACTGGTCTCATTTATACGTGAAGTGATATTTCTACTCCTCAGCACAAACATGGAGTAATTCCCTTCTCCTGTTGAAATCTGCTCGTTCAAGAAAGCATTATTAGGGTTTTATCTCAAGCCCTTTCCTTGAATAGCAAGACTCATTTTGTTTTCTCTGAAGAATCTCAGATGATATTGGCTCACTGCAGCAGGCTTCCATTACAGGAAGCTGGATAATTTATGAGAGCAAAGATGCCGAGCCAAACTCCCCAAAGTCACAGTGGGGCTGGGCAGATTTCTTTCCTCCTCTGCCTCAGTGACCTTTTTCTTTGCAATTTCTGTACATGCCAAATAAGGTGATTGTCAACAAGCCCAGACAGGTTAATTTGTAATGCAATGCCCATTTCATGGTTATACAAGGATTTTAGGGGCTGAGTCACACTGCGTACATCACAATGATGGGCTTTTGTTTATGGGCACTAGTGGTTAAGCTACACAATGATTTTATTTGCAGTGGAACTTAGAAAAAGCCTTTTGGGAAATCATCCTCAGCTAATTTGAAAAAAAAGAGGTCTAAGTGCCCCCTCCCCAACCTAAACACAAATAAAAAACACACCACACCACTATCAAAAATGCCTCTGAGAGAAAGTCTATAAAAAGTAACAACCTGAAAAAATTTATCAAAGTGTGGAAATCCTGTAAGACTGAACAAATGTCTGAGAACGTTTTTATTTTCCATTTTAAATAATAATTAACATGTTCCCACTGGGTCTCCAGAGGCAGTGTACAGCAAGGTGGACTGGGGTCTAAGATAGTGGACTTTGTTTACTGTGGAGAGTTTGTAGTGAAGGGAGAAACGTTTGGCTGTGCCAATAAAGTCTGAACATCATCCTATACAGTCTTCCAGCCAGGAATGAGGTCCTACTCAGCATTGCCAAGAACTATATTGAATTTTGTGGGCATAGTTTCTCTTTTAAAAACCTGGGTGCCCATGATGATTTCAGCTACAGTTTTCTAAAATGCTTAATTGATGTCGTCCAGCTGGGTGAGGTAATATCTTTTATTGGCCCAATTTCCATTGACAAGCAAGCACAGAGCTCGTCTTCAGGGGTTTACTATATCTAATGGGACTTAGCTGTCTAAGTCATCTAGGTACATTTAAGAAAATATCCTCTGCTTGGGCATCGAACCTGCCATCTTACTCACGTGTTTAACTTTACACACTGCAAGTGGAGTCAGTAGGGCCGCATGTGCAGTAGCCAATCCTGTATTTGTTCTATTAATATATACTTAGTGTGCATAGAAATGTTTGAGGAGAAGCGGTGCCCTATGCTTATAATGCACTATGATGTTCTTTTTTTAAAAGAAATAGTGGCAGGAGAAGGGTATTCATGGAAAGCAAAGATACGGGGGGGGATATGTACAGCAGAGAAACCAGAGTACCAAAGAGGTTTTTCATTTTTTCAATTCCCCGTTCTAACTTTCTGTCACTGTTGCCTATAGCAACAGCTTCTAGCACATTCCAGTATTGTATATTTATCTTTCTGGTGTTTTCCTTTCCTAGGTGCCTCAATGATTATTGAAAGAAAAACACCCACCCTCCATAGAATCATAGAACAACAGAGCTGAAAGAGACCTAAAAAAGCCATCAAGTCCAGCCCCCTGCCCCAAGCAGGACCAAACCCATCAGATCAGCCCAGCCAGGGCTTTGTCGAGGCGAGACTTAAACACCTCCAGGGATGGAGACTCCACTACTTCCCTGGGTAGACCATTCCAATGCTTCACCGCCCTCCTAGTGAAAAAGTTTTTCCTAATGTTCAACCTGGACCTTCCCAGCCGCAACTCGAGACAATTGTTCCGTGTTCTGCCATCCGTGACCACTCCAGAATAGAATCATTCCATTTATAGGAGCCTTTTAGTGTCTTAATGTTTGCAGGACCTGGTGCTTTCATGTGAAATAAACCACTTCTGAGAGGTGCTGGAACTAGGAGATGCTGCAGCACCTCCATGATGGAAGCGGTTCCCATTATATACAGTTTGATTAAATGGCTGTCAACATCGCCACTGTACACATTGTTCCAGCACCCTGCCCACTGTCAGGCAATGGCACAGTAATTCAGTGTAGCTCGGAGCTGTTAGCTCATTTGGACTCTGACAGGTATTCCAGTGGCATATATTCAGTGGCTGTAAAATTCTAAGCTATCTCCTTGGGGCTGCAGGAAATAACAAGATGTCTGAGGGAAAGAGACTTGAAAAGAAGAGGCACAATCCAGCCTGCTGGCAGGGGGAGGCAGAGGGGACTTTTGCCCCTTGGCTTGGCGTTGCAAAGGGGCTCAGAGCTCTGGCTGCTGCTGCTGCTACTTTGGCAACGGTAGTGGCTGTAACTCCGGGCCCCTTTGAAGTGCCTCAGCAACAATGTCCACCATTCCTTGTGGCTGTAAGGGTAGGTGGGAGCAGCACTGCGGCCCAGGCAGTGATAAGGGCTAACTACCATCGTCCCTGCCCTCTCCATCCTTGGCCCTGCCCATTCTGGGGCGTGGCCTCAGGTCCCCCTCCCACCTTGCCCCCAGGCCCAGAAGATAACTTCTCAGCTGTCATAGTGGAGAAAGCTTTTTGCAGAGTGAAAGAGATTATGCATACACATGTATGTAACAGAAGCAACCTGCTTGCTCCTGAGTGAGGTTTTGTTGAATTTCCCAGTTGAAGCAAGGTGTAAATCCTTTGATTAAACCTCGTGCACAGAAATCATTCTCTCACATGCGGACCTTCCACACTGACTTCAGTCTGATGCACCAAGACAAGCTTTTATGAGTGCAGCAGACAGACGGAGTTCTGGTGGTTTGCCCCAAGAAGTATCTGCTCCAAACTACATTTCACAGCCTACTTTGGTTGTCAGTTTCCCATTCTCACTGTGCCTCACCCTCTTACCGGGGGGGGGAGGCAAGGCGGGGCTGAAGAAAGGGGAAACTCAGAAAGACCTGAGAAGTGGAGGAAAAGCCTGAGAGCAAAACTGCAGTTACGTGTGGTCAGTGAGAGGCTGGGCATGGGCCTTGTGGTCTTGGTGAAGAATCAAAGTACATGAGGGTTTTTGATGATTGAGTAGTAAGACCTGCTGTGAACGGAGGCCGTTCGGACCACCAGTGTTGCCTTCCCTGGCGATATCCTTGATATTTTTTGTGATTGCTTTGGCAAAAAGCTGCATCAGAACTACCATAACTTTATGTTAATAAAGATATAGGAACCTGGCTGTGTATAAGTACCTGCGCACTGTTTACTTTTCACAAATCTGTCTCATCCAATTTAAACACCGGGGTTTTGGAAAAATGAGGGGGAGAAGGTTTTGTGTTTTCGTCTTAGTTCCACACATCTTTATTAAGGAAGTGCTAGGAGTTTGTTGTGTTCAGTCAGTGTTTATAATTATTCATCAGGGAAGGAGTGAAGTGCTGAATGGTGTTCATTAGTGACATTTAATAACCTCTGTCCTATCTACTTATGAGTCGCTTGTTGCAGCTTTTGGCGTGCTGCACAGTAAGATCAGTTTATTCAGATCATTCATTCAGCTCGTGAATGAAGCAGTTGCATTTGAATGCTGGTTTTAAGTCTTTGGGGCTTCACAGTTGCAATGCCAACCACCACATTGTTGGCTTTTAACAAAACAGAGGGTAAAATAAATTAATCTGGCTGGGTTGGAAACAAGCGATAGATTCAAAGCAGGATATTTGTATCCTTTGCACTCTGAGCACTTCCATTCTTTTCTGATCTGGGAAAGGACTATCGGTTTCAAGTGGAGTGCCCCAGGGATCAGTTGTAGGGCTGGTCTTGTTCAATATTTTTATTAATGACCTGGATGAGGGGATGGATTGCACCCTCAGCAAATTTGCAGGTGGCGCTAATCTAGGGAGTCAGGTAGATACACTGGAGGGTAGGGATGAAGGCCAAAGTGACCTAGATAAGTTGGAGGATTGGGGCAAAAGTTATCTGATGAAGTTCACAAGGACAAGTGCAGAATTCTCCACTTGGGATTGAAGAATCACAAGCTTTGTTACAGGCTGGGGACCGACTGGCTAAGTAGCAGTGCAGCAGAAAAAGGACCTGGGGATTACAGTGGATGAGAGGCTGGATATGAGTCAGCAGTGTGCCCTTGTAGCCAAGAAGGCTAATGGCATATTGGGGTGGATTATGAGGAGCATTACCAGCAGATCTAGAGAAGTTATTGTTCCCCTCTATTCAGCACTAGTGAGGGCATATCTGGAGTATTTCATCCAGTTTTGAGCCCTGCAATATACAAAGATGTGAATGCACTGGAGTGGGTCCAGCAGAAGGTAATGAAAATGATTAGGGGGCTGGAGCACATGACCTATGAGGAGAGGCTGAGGGACTTGGGCTTATTTAGCTTGCAGAAGAGTGATGGGTTATTTGATAGCAGGTTGCAACTTCCTGAAGTGGGTTTTAGAGAGGATGCCGAGAGGCTGTTTTCAGTAGTGATGGTTGGCAGAACAAGGAGCAATGGTCTAAAGTTACAGAGGGGGAGGTTTAGGTTGGATATTAAGAAAAACTATTTCACCAGGAGAGTGGTGAAGCATTGGAATACATTACCAAGAGAGGTGGTGGACTCTGTATCCCTAGAGGTTTTGAAGTCCCAGATTGACAAAGTCCTGGCAGGGATGATTTAGTTAGGGTGGATTCTGCTTGAGACGGGGGGCGGGGGGTTGGACTCATCAACCTCCTGAGGTCCCTTCAAGCCCTATTATTCTATGAGACGTTGATGTGCTGGAGGGTAGGAGTAGGGTCTAGGGAGATCTAGACAAATTGAAGGATTGGTCCAAAATAAATCTGGTGAGGTTCAACAAGTACAAATGCAGAGTCCTGCACTTAGGGCTGAGGAATCCCAAGTAAGGGTACAGTCTGGGAACCGACTGTCTAGCTCAGTAGTTCCCAAACTTTTCAGTATCACGTCCCCCTTTTGATTTTTGAGAAGGCCTCACGACCCCAACCTCTTCTTTACCGTCATCCAACCCCCTTTTTAATAAAAAATTCAATTCGTAATTTAAAATAAACACAAAAACTTGATATAAAATGTTATTTAAAATTAAAAATAAGTACAAATAGTTTAACTTGGCCCCTTGAGGGTGCCTGATGCAGCCCTAGTTGGCCAGTTGCCTGAGCCCTGTGCCAGCCACCAGACCTGTGCTGCCAGAGCTGCCTGCCTGAGCCCCACACTGCTGGGGCCAGCTGCCTGCCATCTGCCCCAGCTGCAGGCCAGCTGCCCACCCAAGCCCCACACTGCTGGGCCACCTGCCCCACCTAAGCCACGTGCTGCTGGGGCCAGCTCCCTGCCTGCCAGCCCAAGCCTGAGCCTGTGATGCCAGGGCCAGCTGCCCAGGCCCCATGAGTCCTGCAAGCTGGCCAGCTGCCTGATCCCCATGAGCCACCCGTCCAAGCCCCTCCTCTCCTACAAAGCCAGGCACCACCAGCCCCCCACTCTTATCCTGTCCCTCTTACCTGAGCCAGGCACCCCAGCCCCCATCTAACCCTATCCTTCTTCCCCCCCATACAACCCACACTGACTCACCTTTGCACATGGGTCTTTGCTGGCTGCCTGCTTTTTATAGTGGCTGCATCAGGTCACCCATGCAAAATGGCAGGGGCTGAGAGCCAGAAGCAAAGGGTTGGAGGAATGATGAGGGGTTGGGTTGCCTTGTGGCCCCCTGGAATTTCTTCCTGCGCCCCCACGGGGGCACACCCCGCCGGTTTGGGAAACCATGGTCTAGATGGCTTGCCATGAGTAAGAGACATTAAAGAGACCGGTGGGTCTTGGAAGAGGTTTATCACCCACAGATTGTGGGAAGGCTACAAACAGGTTTCAAGTAATTGCATCTGGGTCTTGTAATCAGATCACCTGATACTGACACCCAGGATAAAATTAGCATACTTTTTCACTGACTAGGGTTGGAAATCAGACTGGAAGACAAAGGATTCGCAACGTAGGTATCACACATATTTAAGGCAGCGATGTGATGTAATTATGATTCAGTATTCATTGAATCCCCATCCAGGATGATGGCTGGAAACACAGAACAAAAAAGACTGCAGGGGCAGGAGGTTAAGGGGACAGGTGAGCCCAGGCTGGAGAGGTGTCTCCTGTGACTGAAATATGTGAAGTTTTTATTTGCAGGACAGTGCATCTGACTTTCAAGAATGTCTGCACTCCACCTAAACAGCATTTAGGGTGAGAATTTGCAATTTATACCAGTTTCTTTAGTGCCTTAATCTTAATTTGCATGTTTGTTTGTTTATTTGCCGAGTAATCTGCTTTGATCTGTTTGCTATCCCATATAATTACGTGACGTCCATCTCCTCTAGTTAATAAACTTGGTTTTGTTTGATCTAAAACAAATTTGTGGAATTCATAACTGAGGGACAAAAAGCTGTGCATCTTTTCCTCCACCATGAGGGAGGGCTGAATTTCAATGTGCTTATGCTTTGTAGTTCTCTGTGCAGTGCAAGGTGGTACAATTTTGGGCTTACACGCCAGAGGGGGTGCAGATTTGAGTGATGGGCAATTCCTTAGCTGAGTTTTACTTGGCAGATCTAATCTCAGGATCTGTGTAAAACTGCAGCTAATTGTTCTCCTAACAGGTTAGGTTTACCAGTTACAGTTAACTGACAGGGGCTAGAGCAGCTTCCTTCTCACCATGGGCAGGAGTGCTTCACTGCAGCCAGAGCAACCCTGCTCTACGGTGGCCTACAGAGCGCTGTGGCATGGGGGTCTGCTCTAGCCTTTCACTCCTGTGGCTGCCCTCCTGTTTAATCTGTTAAACATTAACTAGTTAACTAATTAAATGGGGTTTTACGTCCCTATTCCTTACCTGCTGGAAGGGGAATTAAGAGCCTGTCACATCACATCCGTCCAGTGTTTAAGAGAACCCAAGCTGGCGTGCCAGGTGAGCTCAAGGGTGTTCCAGTTCTAAGTGGTCCATGGGGTTGGGGAGAACATGTCACAGCAGAGAAAGATCTGAATTCAACCATACTGCAAATAGTTCACTGAGTACTTGTGTTCTCTGGGCGTACATGCCAACTTCCACAGTGCTGACTGGTATTCCCTGTAAGCTGTGCACACGGGCAGCCACTGCGGAGAGATTCCAATGCTGCCAGGTGCCCGCAGCTAGGTTTGTGTTCCTCTTGGTGGTGCGCTTTCACTCATGCATTGGCGCAAGTGACAAACGTTATTCTGCACATGAATGGAGAAAATTCGCACATGAATGGAAAAGATTAGAGGGAACCTTGGTGCTGAGATGTAAGTACTCCATCTGAGATGTTAACCCTTTTGGTGCTGTTTTCTTCTGGGGCACCATTTTGCATCCAAATGAGGTCACAATTAGGCTGTTAACTATCTTATGTTGTATGTTGGGTGCACGCCTCAGCATTTACCTGGCTCACACTGCCTCTATAGAAATCTTACATATGCTTCAGGAATAGAATAAATCATCCCGCTGTGACATTGGCTGGGCCCCTTTGCTAGCAGCGTTATTTATCCTGAGTACTGCTATCACTGTCCAGTAAAATGTCTCAGAGGGTAGCCATGTTAGTCTATAACTTTAAGGTGCCACAGTATCAGAGAGGTAGCCAAGTTAGTCTGTGTTAGTCTGTATCTTCAAAAACAACAAGAAGTCCCGTGGCACCTAATAGACTAACAGATATTTTGGAGCATAAACTTTCATGGGCAAAGACCCGCTTCATCAGATGCATGGGGTGGGGGGGTTTCCAGAGGAGGATTTAAAGAGGGGTTCCAAAAAAGGGGAGGGCCAGAGTGGAGAAGGTGCCACAGTACAGCTTTTTTTTTAAAGAGATTAACAAATTTATTAGCTTTCATCAGATGAGTTGGAGTGGAAATTTCAGAACCCAGGGCACAAATAGCAGCAAAATACAGAAAAATTATCTGTCAAAGTAGAATCAGTTGAGTAAATCAGGCTGGATGTGTCTCATTCATAGCACATGATGCAGAAACGTGAATATCAAAGGCAGAAGAATTACCTTTGTAATGTGTTAACCACTTAATATCTTGATTCAAGCCAAAGTTGATAATGTGAAATTTCTAAATGAGTTCCAGTTCAGATGTCTGCCTCTGTACTTGAGTGACAAAATTCTTTTGTGGAAGAATGGCTGCTTCTTAAACCCATTATTGAATGCCCAGGCAGGTTAGGTTACTATGGTAATATGGCCAGCCATATGACACATTACAATAGGTAGAGTGTAGACCTTACTAACACTGTTCCTTTGCTCAACGTAGACATTAACAATACTTGGCCGGTGATTTGTGAAAACTTCATTCAGAACACTGGTGCTAGAAAAGTCTAGCTGCTTAAGAGAGATGTGAGTCAGAAATGGACAGCAACATCCCCACACACATTTTATAAATGTTTCCTCTTGTCATCTCTCTGGATATTTCATGACCCTGAAAAACATTGCTACAAAGTGCCCCAGTTCTTGGTTTTAAAAATATGCAGCTTTTATTGGGCATGGTGTAAAAGTCCTGCTGACAAAATTATCCTGGCATTTTAAAAAGAGTTAGAACCAATGCATCAATTAATACTAATAATAAAGCATGTGTTTCACACGAACCTGATATGAAGCTGGCATTTAAACACAATGCTCATTGATTGAATCTTTATGAAAATGCTGTCAAGTCTATCAAGTGTACCACACATGGGTCCTAATCAACTCCAGATGATCTTTTCTTTAATTTGTTTGTAGGCACAGTAATGTCTTCAACAGCTAGGCATCTATCCAAAAAAGTTGACAACTTGAATGCACTCGATGGAGAAAATTGATGCGTCTAATCAGAAATTGATTTTGAAGGTGTTATTGTATTGTGCTAACTGTTTTTATCTAGTGTTGGGGTCCTTGCTTGGGTTAAAGCAAAGCACTGGAATAGATCAGCGTGTGGGATAGTTCTATCTTTCAGGACTCTGTTTACACTGTAAACGGGTTCTTATTACAGTGTCTCCTGTTACTCGGAAACACTTAGGCTACATCTACACTAGAGAGTTTTGTCAAAAAAACTTGTGGCACGTCCACATTACAAATGTGTTCTGTCAACGGCAAATCGATAGAAGGTGACCCTTCTGTCATCAGCATTCTGCCATCCCCCCAGGAGGCAGAACCTCTTTCTCAACAGAATCTGTCGACAGAAAGCCAGTGTGGATGGTCCAGGGGGCCCTCTGTCAACACACAGGGCTTCTGGGACGTTGCTTTTCAGGGATCTGGAACCATATCACTTGCCCACTTTCCTTGTAGAACTGGAGCTGTTTCCAGTCTCCTTAGCCACAGAATGTAGACTAGCTGCAGTCTAAGTGGAGAGTACATTGCAGGGTTTGGAATGGGACCAGGCCTGCTGGTGGTGGGAGGGTGGGGAGCAAAATGGGGCAATTGGCCCAAGGCCTGGCATTTCAAAGGGGTGCTGAGCTCCAGCTTCTGCTGCTACTTTGGAAGTGGTGATGTCTGGAGCTCCAGGCCTCTTTGAAGAGCCCTGGCAGCGCTGCTCTGGCTGCACGCGGGTGTGAGGGAGTGGGGGACCCCCAGCCCTTTGATCTGGGCAGTGCTGAGAGTTGAGCGCCCTTCCCTCTACCCCTTCCTGTCTTGGCCCCACCCCTTCTGTGAAGTGGAGCCATTCTCTTCTCCTGCCTTGCCCTGGTGCCTGTGGTGATTGTCAGTGCTGCTGAATGGGACTCTACTGAAGGGTGCACTAAATGTGGTGCTGGGTTCAATGGGCTGAGAGTACCCAGCACCCCCATCAAATCAGGTTGTTAAACATGGTTCGGAGAATAGATTCCTGTGCTGGAAACGCATGCGTGCAGAGTTTGTAGTTCTGTATGAGGGTTCCAACTGAGTGTTGCTAATTGTCCTTCAAGTGCTAACGCAGTAAGCTTCACAACAGACACGAGCAGAATGAATAGTAACTGTGCCAGAAAAAAAAGAATCTCCAACTCGTAGGCCTGTTCTTTAATCACCAGATAGTTCCCACCACATGTACAAAGCAGACACCAAATTCTTGGAACAAAGTTAGTCCCCAAAACAAATGAGTGTGATCTTTGCACACTCACAATATAGCTAGCAAGTTCCCCTGCTTCGATGCATTATGGAAGGTGCTATGCTCTGAGGGCATACATGTGCACGTGTAGATCCCACTCCTGGACTGACTTAAGCAGCTTCTCACTGAGGGACAGTGAAGTGGCCTCTCTGTGGCTTTGGGAGAAAACAGCATGAGGTGGACAGCTGCTACCTTACACTTTTGCTACTGGCTGCAGGGAGTTAGGGGCATGAATTGCGCATTGCTGCTAGCAAGTTGTGCTGTTATTTTATAGATGAAACAGGGGAATAAGGCTACACACCACACACCTCCTAATCACACAGCCCAGCTCCAGTATTTTGACAGCCATACGATACAAGAGAAAGTTTGGAAAACATGGTGCTGAAAGTTCAGTCCGTAGAATAAATCCTAAGTCTTCCATCATTTCTTCATTGCCTATAGCTGTGTGAAGAAACAAGATGCTTTAGCAGCAAGTAACAGACTGACATGCCATATTGTGGCTGCCGATGAATGAATTACAGATTACAATGCAGCCAATTCATGCTCTCTCTGTTGTTGCTGTGACAATTACTTGCCTTTTAACTAGCAAGATCTTACAGTTTTTTGGGGTTTTTGTTTTTTTTTTTGGTCAGGGATCCAAAACGTATGTTTCACTTTTATTCATTAGCTTTGAATATTTCAATCTTTCCTTACACTTACACTTTACACACGTGTTCTTTGACGATACCTTTGTCTCTCCAGTTCAACGGTGTTACTTGAATAACTTCAAGGTGGAATTCATCTCTGTACAGAAAGGCCTGCACATTACTAGGTGCCCACACAAGGGTGAATTTCACCCTGCATCAACAGAACTATTGCCTTGGTTATGTGTAGGCTTACATAAATTAATTGAGAATCTACAGGCTCAAAAGCAGCTTTTATTCTTATTCCCTTTCCGCTTTAATCAACCAGTATCTTCTGGAGTATTGCTTTCTGATGGCAAGTATTGTGCTGGAACATGGAAAGTGCTGTGGTCTGGAGGAATGAGTACAGGTTTTGGAATGCTAATTCAGCATGTTATGTCAGTCTTATAATTTCCATCTGAGAGATGGGAAACTAATGCTCACCCATCAATGTCCCAGGAGTATACTGAGGATTGATTAATGTCTGTATGGTGCCTTCAACAAGTGAAGTGCTGTAAAAATGTCAAGTATGAATATTTGCAGCATACAAATTTCTGAGATGCTCTGGAAATGCAATTTAGAGATATTCCTAGTGAACAGAAGCAGCTAACAGAGGAGTTTCACAAGGAAGTTCTCCAGGTGAAGGAGGCGCGATTAGGTGAGCCTTGGGAAAAATGGTTGTGTGGATATGAGTAAACAGTGCGCCCTTGTAACCAAGAAGGCAAATGTCATACTGGGTGCATTAGGAGGAGCATTTCCAGTAGATCTAGGGAAGTGATTATACACATTTATTCAACACTGGTGAGGCCACATCTGGAGTATTGCATCCAATTCTGGGCCTCCAATTACCAAAAGGATGTGGATGCACTGGAGAGCGTCCAGTGTAGGGCAACAAAATGATTAGGAGGCTGGAGTACGTGACCTGTGAGGAGAGGCTGAGGGATTTGGACTTATTTAGTTTGCAGAAGAGAAGGCTGAGGGGTTATTTGATAGCAGCCTTCAACTTCCTGAAGGTGGGGCTTTAAAGACGATGGAGAGAGGCTGTTTTCAGTGGTGACAGATGACACAACAAGGAGCAACTGTCTCAAGTTGGAGATTGGAAGGTCTAGGTTGGATATTAGAAAAAAACTCTTTCACCAGGAGGGTGATGAAGCACTGGAATGTGGTACCTAGGGAAGTGGTGGAATCTGCATCCCTAGAGGTTTTTAAGTCTCAGCTTGGCAAAGCCCTGGCTGGATGACCCTTTGAGGTCTCTTCCAGGCCTATGACTCTCTGATTCCATGTAGTGTGTGTTTTGTGTTTGGGGTATGCTTGCTGCTTGCCTGAAAGGTAAAGTGTGCTGAATTTGTTTGTTTGGAGGACCGTGTGCTGAGGTTAGCAGCCTGCTAGTTCAAGCTGATAGCTTTTTAATGAGGCTTTGATACCTAAGACCTTTATGTACCAAATGCTAACAAACATCATGTGTCCATAGGGCACATGTTAGGCTGGGTGCAATAAACTGGATAGCACCTACTCTGCTATTGCATCCTATTAACCAGGCCTTAACCAGGGGACAGGTCTATTCATGAAGCCCAGGGCCTTAAAAATCGCACTCCTAAGTGACCCAGGAGCTAGCAAAAAGGGAAGTTTCACAAGGCAGTTTAGAGGGAGAGCTTGAAGCGGGCTAGATACTCTTAACCTTCTTTAAACTAAAAATAAACCACCTGATTTAAAACAAAATCTTATCACAAAAGGAATTCTCTCCAGGAGTAAAAATAGGATGCAGTAGCAGAGTAGGTGCTATGCAGTTTATTGCACCCAGCATAACATGTGCCTATGGACAGATAATGTTTGTTAGCATTTGGTGCAAGGACCTCCTAGCCCTTGGAGACCATGTACAGGTTTTGGAGACCACAGGTGGCTGAACTGGAGGAGCTAAAGGGCTCTCAGCCTTCCACCCTCTCCCTGGTGTAGTGTCCTCCATCCACTAATTTAATGACATCCACATGTAAATTGTTATCCCCCATACACCTGTAAATAGTTTCCAAGGTCTTTTATTGTTCTAATGGTTTGTTATGTTTAAGTAAAGTTCTGTAGTTTCAACACGCCCATATCCCTGATTATAGGGGGGCCACAGTGACGGCTGGGTGGACAGAGGGCTAGTGTGGGGTGCCCAGATGAGGGTCACTCTGCTCCACAGGCAAAAGCCTCCAGAAGAGCTTCCCAAATGTGGAGCCCATTGCAGTTGACCTGACGGCACGCTGCTTGTAGCTGGGCCTGGCCTCGGCCACACAGCCCAGGGGGAAGACCTCCTCCCTGGCCTTGACCAGATTGTGGAGGGCACAGCAGGCCCTCATGACATGGAGGGCGTTCTCTACTCCCATGCCGAGGCACTTCAGGAGTCACCTAAATCTTGCCTTCAAGTGGCTGAAGGAGCACCCAACAGAGTAGCGTGCCCATGTGAGTTGGCCTTTGAAGAGGTCCTGGGATGGGGTAAGGTGGCCCACGTATGGCCACATAAGCCAGGGCTTCAGGGGGTCATATTTTCCATGTGGGCAGCTAGTACAATTGGATTAGTTGTCATAGAATCACAGCACTAGAAGAGACCTCAGCAGGTCATCAGGTCCAGCCCCCTGCTAAAAGCAGGATCAATTCCAACTAAATTATGCCAGACAGGGCTTTGTGAAGTCAGGACTTAAAATCCTCTAGGGATGGAGATTCCACTGCCTCTCTAGGTAACGCATTCCAGTGCTTCACCTCCCTCTCGGTGAAATAGTTTTTCCTCATATCCAATTGAGTCCTCTCCCACTGCAACTTGAGACCATTGCTCCTTCTTCTGTCACCTGTCACCACTGACAACAGCATCTCTCCATCCTCTTTGTAATCCCTTCAGATATTTGAAGGCTGCTATCAAATCCCCCCTCACTCTTCTCTTCTGTAGACTAAATAGAAAAGGTTGTCACAGAATCATAGTCATGGTGATATCACAAACACCTGGCAGTTTGACATATAACTAGCTATTTGTATGGACTATCAGAATACATACACATTCCTTTCTAAAAAATTTGGCCTCATAGCATTTATTTTGCCTTAATTATTATTACTTTGGCCTGGGCAGGGGAGTGGTGATTTGTAAATACTTGAGAGACTTTGCTATGGGGGGCGGCCACTGTGAAGAAAACTGACCTTGTCTGTAACCAGCCATTCAGTGTTGGGGAAACTGCATAAGAAGACAATGAACCAACAGTATGTTGGGACGAGGGGAAATCCTGGAGGCTAATTAGCTCACCAGGAAGAGGTGGTTCTTGTCTTTGTCTAGCATGTTGTGGATTCTGCTTATGGTATACTGCTTCCTAAAAGAACAAGTGAGTCTGGAGGTCTGTGGTATCTGGAGCAGTATGTGGCCAGTGATACTGACAAACAGCTTGGGGAGCTGGTATACAAGTTTCTTTTAATAAATATGCATTAATGGACTCCCCTTTGATGTCTGCAGTTCCCAACTTTTTTGAGAATGCTGCAAACCCTTGTGAGTAGTTTTTGTTGTACCCACTAGCTGATTTGGGTCTGCCTCCCATTGACTTTCTAAATAGCTGAGATACCTAACAATGTACATTGGTGCTTGGAGATGGGAGATAAGAACATAAGAATGGCCATTACTGGGTCAGACCGAAGGCCCATCTAGCCAGTATCCATCTGTTGACAGTGGTGAGTGCCAGGTACCCCACAGGGGGTGGACCGAAGACAATGATCAAGTGACTTGTCTCCTGCCGTCCATCGCCAGCCTCCGACAACCAGAGGCCAGGGACACCATTCCTACCCCCTGGCTAATAGCCTTTTATGGACCGAACCTCCATGAATTTATGTAGCTCTTCTTTGAACTCTGTTATAGTCCTAGCTTTCACAGCCTCCTTAGGCGAGGAGTTCCACAGGTTGACTGTGCTCTGTGTGAAAAAGAACTTTCTTTTATTAGTTGATCATTGTCTTCAGTTCACCTCCTCTGGGGCACCTGGCACTGGCCACTGTCGGCAGACAGGATACTGGGCTGGATGGACCTTTGGTCTGACCCAGTACGGCCGATCTTATGTTCTTAGTTTTAAACCAGCTACCCATTAATGGCTGTGTCTACACGTGCCCCAAACTTCGAAATGGCCATGCAAATGGCCATTTCGAAGTTTACTAATGAAGTGCTGAAATGCATATTCAGCGCTTCATTAGCATGCGGGCGGCAGCCGCGCTTCAAAATTGACGCTCCTTGCCGCCGCGCGGCGCGTCCAGACGGGGCTCCTTTTCGAAAGGACGCCGCCTACTTCGAAGTCCCCTTATTCCCATGAGCTCATGGGAATAAGGGGACTTCGAAGTAGGCAGCGTCCTTTCGAAAAGGAGTCCCGTCTGGATGCACCACGCGGCGGCAAGGAGCGTCAATTTCGAAGCGCGGCTGCCACCCGCATGCTAATGAAGCGCTGAATATGCATTTCAGCGCTTCATTAGTAAACTTCAAAATGGCCATTTGCATGGCCATTTCGAAGTTTGGGGCACGTGTAGACACAGCCAATTTCATTTGGTGTCCTCTAGTTCTTATATTATGGGAACAAGTAAATAACTTTTTTTAATTCACCCTGTCCACACTGCTCATGATTTATGATTTCCATACTGCTCATGATCTAAACTATTTTGCTTCAGACAGCATTTAGCCAGTATACTTCATTCACTGGTACCGTCCAGTCAGATCCCAGGAGAAATCATTTCAGCAGAACAAATCAGGAAGTACAGAAGGGAAATAACCCTCACTCACTGGGGCCAACAAACCATTTACCTAATATGTTGGCTGTCTCATAGCTTATAGAATTATATCATGAACGTCACTAAAAGGTTGCAACTCTGTGAGCTGAACTAATTAAGGTAATAATGTGGGGCAAAAGAGAGCATATTACTCCTCATTTCTTTGTCTGTAAACCCTGTTCTCATGTTTAAGACCTGGCTAGTGTGTATTCCTTTAAATAGTTTGGTAACTCTCAAGTGAGTCTTCATATCTTCTAGTGCAGAACTCATTAGATCTGAGCAGAACAAAAGTGCATATCTCTAGCTAGAGTTTGTATGTCTAAATATAGGTAGTCAACACAGTTATTTGGAACTTATCTTTTCTTTCCTTATGTTTTGTGAGGCGCAAAACCCTTAGTCTACATCTACCCGGAAGTGCTATTCTGAAATAAGATATTTCAAAATATTTTGAAACTATGTGTGTGCACACAAAATGCGTTTCAAAATAGTACAGCTATTTCAAAGTAGTATTTCTGGGTCTGTAGCACTCTTTTGAAATTGTGCCATTGGAGCCCATTATGGCTTATTTCAACTAATCATACTACCTTGATAGTGTCTTAATAGCGCCTATTTTGAAATAGCAATTTATTCCTCATGGAATGATGTTTTCCAGAATCGGAATAATGCACCCACTATTTTGGTTTTATTTTGAAATAGCTTGTGCATCTTTTGGACTCTGCCAAAGTTATTTCAAAATAACTGCCATTATTTTGAGATAACTGCTGTGTAGAGACAGCCATACAGATGATAAATTCCAATTCCATTTCCTTCCTGGCATCTCATAGTTGAGAAGTACTAATGTCAAATGTTGCTGGCTGTTTCACAGCACAAGGGGATCCAGTTAATAAAGATTAGCTTCACAGTTCCTAAAAGGGGCAGTAATATGGTTGAATTTATGGGGTTAATAAAAATTGATTGATATGGATCTAAACCAGAGGAACTGAGTGCTTTTGTTATGAATGGGAGCTGCCAAGGAAAACCTAAATTAGCCTGTAGAACTAGGAGAGGGATAAACTAACCTGCTTCAGAGGGAGCAGATTTGGGGGAAAGTAGCAAAGAGCCAACAGGAGCTAGAGGAAAAATTCAAACCTGAAACTAAATCACAGCATTTATGGTACAATATGCAATCTGAATATAGCTGGGGCATGAAGCAGGGAGTTTGAGTCAGGTATAGTGAATGAAATAGAATCAGAAAGCAATGAGAATAAAACCAGTTAATGCTGACAAGCCATTTCAGGTACTGAGACTTGACTGTCGTGCCCACTTAATGAGACAAAAATAGCTTGTGATGATTTAAGTTAAGACCACATCACAGAGAAGATGCACAAGGGATTAGGGTTCAAATTGAATGGCAACCAATTCTGAGACTTCCAAACTTAAGTGCTGCATATAGTAATCTTAGTGCTCTCTTAGCTTAGTTTGTGTGTACAACTTTTGTTGTCAGAAGGAAAAGACAAACATCTTACAGTCTGACTTCTGCAGGCTACATATTTCCCCCCATTTATAATTAGCACAAGAGCAAGATACAATAGCAACAATGTGGTATAAATCAAGACATCTGCATTCCAATATAGCACATGGTTTTTAGAGCCAAATTTCTTACAACTGTAATAATTTGACTGTGAGATTCTTCTCCACTTGGCATAAGTAAGCAATTATTAATTAGTGAGCAATGTTAATCACTCTCATTTCCTGAAGTATCAGAGGGGTAGCCATGTTAGTCTGGATCTGCAAAAGCAACAAGAGGTCCTGTGGCACCTTATAGACTAACAGAAATGTATGAGCATGAGCTCTCGTGGGCAAAGACCCACTTCGTCAGATGCAGGTCTCACTTCCTTAGAAACAGAGCTGAAATAGACTTCATAGTGTGTGTAAATTCTCTCTCCTAAAACCTACACACCTTTTAGTGTTGAGGAGAGAAGGTGAGGACACAGCTTCAACCTTCATCTCGCAGCTCCTGGCACACTGGGATGCGGGGGGAGCAGGGTGGGGACTTAGGGTGGGAGGCAGGGTGCAGGGCAGTGGGGGCACTGCAGCCATCAAAGGGCACAGGGTCTGGGTAATGGGGGTGCACTTACCTGCTCACTCTTAGGCGCATTTGGCTCTGTTCCCCCTCCCTCTGCTTCCAGGCACTGTCCTCCGCTGCTCTGGAATTCTGGCCAATTAAAGGAACAGGATGAAGCCTCTGGGCAGAGCTGCCAAGGCTGTTGCTGCTCCCCCTTGCCTTCCTCTGGTGCCCGGAGCCACTTCCTCTCTCCCGCCTGCCACCCGGCTGCGGTCTGGATCTGGCCTGTGAGGCTAGTGGCTCCACACCCTCCACCCCACTGCAGGCCAGATGATGGGGAGGGGAGCCCTGAGCCTGAGGTCCAAATCCAGACAAGCTACCATCCAAATCTGGACCAGGGGGCCAGAGGTTCCCCACCCCTGCCTTAGGGAGAGTATGTGCAGAAGTTAGGGGTGGCTTGTTCCCCTCTCACTAGGCCCAGAGGCAATCTGGCTCAGTGCAGCTATGGCTGCTGCTCTTTTCAGTAAAAGGCTCATCAAAAATGTTGGTTTTCTAGCTGCACCTGAAGGCTTGAAGTTTGTGCCTCAAAGTATTGGTTGTGCTTGGAAACCAGGGGGTTTTCTTTTCTATTCTCCGGTGAAATGGCATAAGAGGCTTCGCAGCGAACACAAATCTGTGTGCTAGAGAGGCAAATAAAAAGAGGGGCAGTTTCTGAAGACCTCCTCTTTCCTAACAGAGTAGGCTGCTGCCAGGCTTTCATCTGCCAAAGCAGAAAAGGTTATTAACTTCAGCTGATGCTGAGCAGGTGTTGATTGGCATTTGAACAGCCCATGCAAACAGTAATTTACATGAGAAATATGCTTTGAAGAAGAGTCTTTGATGTGTTTGTAACTAGTGAATTCACATTATTTTCCCATCACTCTTCCAACTTCCTTTCCCTTTCGTATTTAAAATAATGAAATGAGGAATTTCCTGCTCCACTCTTCCATCTTATTTCCTCACTCTGGACCAGCGTTTTCTGTTTTCCCTAGCAATAACAGCAAGGGCTATAAAAATGCATTGATGAAAGTGAACGGAATAACAGCAGCGTTTGACAGCACTGGGTCAAAGTCAGAGAAGTTGGTTGCAGATCAGAAGAGAGAGAATGTAAACACAATAACACCCTGAAAAATGAGGGAAAACACACTGAGTGATCACACAGTAAGACAGTGGTGTGGATAGGAGTATATTGTCCTGTTTGCCAAACCCTAGAAAATGTTCCCATGTCGTTGGGAATAATGCAGCAAATCTCCAATGCAGATAGGGTTAGTATTCAGTCTGCAGAGAAACTGCATCGAGCATCGCTTGTAAACACCGTGTGTTCAGGACCCACATCAGGCACAGTGTCACTGTTGGTGACCAGTAGTGCTATGTCACAAATAAAGCTGCTTGACAATTCTCCAAGACATGCTCCTGAAGCACCAGTGTAAGAATACCTTAATAATCCTTATGTCAGAATCATTTCACAGGAGGGAAATATGCACGGAGGTATGTGCTGTGCCGTCCCTCTGGCAAAACAATCACTAAATCAATACTTATGCCCTGAATTCAGGGAAGAGAGAGCCCCGAGCTGTACTAGCTCTTCAGTTGCTGGAGTTCAGATTTGTCCATTAAAAGTTGTTTTGTTGGTCCTAACTTGGGCAGGGGGTTGGACTGGGTGACCTCCCGTGGTCTCTTTCCACCCTAGTCTTCTATTAGTTTGCATTACAAGAGTAAAGAATAGTAACAGAGAGGGAGCCGTGCTGGTCTATACACTATCAAAACAAAAAGCAGTCAAGTAGCACTTTAAAGACTAGCAAAATGGTTTATATTATATGTATAATATATTATATTATACATATAATAAACTATTTTGCTAGTCTTTAAAGTGCTACTTGACTGCTTTTTGTTTTAAGAGTAAAGGAGAAATGGATTATGAGACTCAGATATATCTCCTATATATTGGAGAGAGTTTGTGCGTCTGTCTGTCCTTCTCTCTAGCTGTCCGTCAGTGAGTCTGTTTCTTCAAGAACTCCTCGTAAGCGGTAAGAACTGGGATCACCAAATTTGATATGCAGCTTCCTCTTATCATAACTTTAAAAAGGTAAGGATTTGTTTGTGCCAGACAGTGAGAAGCACGCGGTGTGCGACTGTTACCAGACAGACAAGGAGGGCTGTCATGGAAGGGACAGTTACACTCAAGAAGTACTATGGGGGCAGTTATATATGCCAGAATGACCACAGGTGGCAGCAAGCATGCTGCCTGGACAACCTCAGAATGTTGCAAAGCAGCTGCCAGCCAGCCAGTGCTGCCCTAGCCAGCCCAGCCCTTGCCACCCCAGCTGGGCCCAGGGAGCCCACCCCTCCACCTTCCAGCCTCCTGCTCTGACTCCTTGTCCCCCTGACCGCTGTCCTGACCCCTGCACCCCTAATCCCTTGTCCTGAGCAATGCTGGGTAACGCCTCTAGTGTAATATATAAAAAATAAATATTTGTGTGCTGCATGGAACACAAGTGAAGTTAAAGACCCATGACACTGTTCATTTTAGGTATTGTGCAGCTCCCACGACTGTTGTGACGCTAAATGCATTAAACATACGTACTGAAGCAAGCAGGAGCTGTAGGTAACTCTCTGCCTTTTCCCACCAGCAGCTATTTGCAGCCATGCCCTTAGAATGTCCATAAAAGCATTTTGTTAGTGACTTTGTTCTCTGAGCTCAGCTATGGATCAGGAGAGCCTGCTCCAGATTTTCATGTGGAACTAGGTGTGCTCTGAGAGAGATTTATGGAAAGTGCCTTGGACACTAAAGTCACTTAGGCTACGTCTACACGTGAAGCCTACATCGAAGTAGCCTATTTCGATGTGGCGTCATCGAAATAGGCTATTTCGATGAATAACGTCTACACGTCCTCCAGGGCTGCCAACGTCGATGTTCAACATCGACGTTGTGCAGCACCACATCGAAATAGGTGCAGCGAGGGAACGTCTACACGCCACAGTAGCACACATCGAAATAAGGGTGCCAGGCACAGCTGCAGACAGGGTCACAGGGCGGACTCAACAGCCAGCCGCTCCCTTAAAGGGCCCCTCCCAGACACACTTGCACTAAACAGCACAAGATCCACAGAGCCGACAACGAGTTGCAGACCTGTGCATGCAGCATGGATCCCCAGCTGCAGCAGCAGCAGCCAGAAGCCCTGGGCTAAGGGCTGCTGCACACGGTGACCATAGAGCCCCACACGGGCTGGAGAGACAGCGTCTCTCAACCCCCCAGCTGATGGCTGCCATGGAGGACCCCACAATTTTGAGTTGCCAGACGCGGATCGTCTACACGGTCCCTACTTCGACGTTCAACGTCGAAGTAGGGCGCTATTCCGATCCCCTCATGAGGTTAGCGACTTCGACGTCTCGCCGCCTAACGTCGAAGTTAACTTCGAAATAGTGCCTGACGCGTGTAGCCGCGACGGGCGCTATTTCGAAGTTAGTGCCGCTACTTCGAAGTAGCGTGCACGTGTAGACACAGCTTTAGGGTGACAGTATTTCCCTAGGCCAAATACAGGACATGGGGGAGGAAGGATGGGGGTGGGGCAGCTCCCGAGCTGTGGCTGCCAAGCAAGTGCAGCTCACTGGTGCTCCATGCTGCAGGGTGCCAGAATAGGGCTGCCCCGCCATGGGGGAGCGCCCCAGTTGCAGGGGCAGTTCACTGGTTCACCAGCTGCCAGGCTCCAGGAATGCTGCAGAGATGCTCCCTGACGCCGGTGGTGGCTGCCCTGTGGCAGGGGGGAAACTCCCGACTTCCCCACACCACCAGGTCGAGGGAGGCCTCCCTGACCGAGGAGGGTGGCTGCCCCACACCTCGGGGCTCTGGCAGTGCGGCTGCCACCCTGCAGGAGAGCTTCGTGGCTGCGAGAGCTCCCTAGCTACGGAGGCAGCTGCGCCATGGCTGGGTGGTGGGCACAGCCACATGGGAGACTGGCGGATGGTGGGGATTGGGCTACATCCCCACAGTGGTCTCCTGGCTGCAGGGGCAGCTGCCCCATCAAGGGGCTGCCCAGCACTGCTGGGGCACCAGGTCCCCCCTAAAAATCTTAGAGGTGTGGGCAAAACCCACTACCCTACACCCCAACATACCCTGCCTCACTTCTGTGGCAGGGCCCCAGCTCCTTCTCCTGCTGCTGCCTGTAGTGGCTGGTCAGTACATTCTGTACATGCTGTCTGGTCGGCTCCTGATTGATTTTACCTGTAGCTGCAACTTCACCGGCTTGGGAAAAGGGCAGTTCCGCAGGGGGAATGAATATGCAGGAAAATTACCTTTGTTGTTTTTTGTTTGCCTAAAATACGGTACTGTCCTGGTGAAAATGGGATGGACAGTCACCTTACTTCACTGGATGCGAACAGTCACAGTTACACAAGTTATGCAAGAAAATTTTACTTTTAAAAGGCTTGAAAGATCACTTCATTCTGATTTTCACTTTGCCTTGAGAAATGGGAATGTTCCCTGTAGAGATAAAACACCTAAGTGAAAGATACACTAAGAAGGAGAGTTGTGTGATAATCCAATCTTTAATAATGTCTTCTTACAAAGTTCAACACAACTTTTTCTCATTATATATATTTTTCTCATTAAGTCTGTGTCACGACTTCAATAAATGCTTTAATTAAATATGTTATTAAGGGGAGAGTGGTTAAAATTACGAACAGATTCTCAGACAAGCTAAGAGCTAGTTTGATCAACGTTAACATTTTTTCTCCCCACAAAAATGAGAATGGAACTTCCTGTGTGATTTCTTTATTTTGAGCCTTTTGGCTGCTGAGGTTGACTAGAGGAACTGGCCTTCATCACGTTCAGCTTTTAAAGTCCTGATTCTGCAGCTATGTTCTTGTTAGAGCTCAGTAGCTTAGGCCTGATCTGTGCTTGGGTGGGAGATCTCCAACAGAAGCCTGTAGTCCTAAAGAAAGTGAGCAAGTGATTCAATGGTAACAACCTTCTGTCCAAATCGTCCCTGCCCCAGCGTGCTGTTGGGAGGTGCTGTGCAATGAAGGTGCCATCTCTGATAGGAGATGTAAACTCCAGATCAGGAACACTCATTTTTATAGGCTTTGGGCTCTCAGTATCGGTTTAATAAAACATTAAGCTAATTGTGTTCTACCTACATAACTTCCAGCTGCTGCTTGTTTATATACTTCACTCTTTTTTTTAATCTTAAATTGTTGTGTAATTGTTCTGCCCAGGTCATGCACATTGAGACCCTTCAGGATGAAGCTATTTATATGAATACAAGCTTCTTACAATTTTTTTCAGCTACTATTTATTCCCTCTCTTTTCAGGAAGGGTCAGATGGGAAAAGTCATGCAAACTCCGAAATGATAAAAACAGTTACATGCAAATAAATAAAATGCAAAGCTATTGTTTTACAATATTAAGGCCGAGTATAACCATGAGAAAGGGTTGAGGTATACAAAAACTGAAGGCTTGTTAGTAACACCTTGCTTAAATAGCAAATACTATGTATGTTTATATGTAATATACCGTGTATACTTACACTATTTATAAAAAAGCCTAACTAGCAGTTGAAAAATGTTATTTATGTGCCGTGTGGACCATGCAAAATCAATTATTGCACATGCATGTTAGAGACTCAATTCATTTCACAAGCTGTATGGTGATGCTATAAATCTGTATTTGCAAGATTTTATTAAGAAATACCAACCTGGACATAACTGATATTTTGAAGAACAGAAAGACTTCTTCTAACTTTTTATTTTCACACTCCTCTATATATGGACGCATAAATGAAGTGAATACAGTGAGAGGACATTTCTGGCCTAGTCGAAAATGATAAGAGTAAACAGCTCAACAGAGCCTATTCTTGCTAAGTTTCCAGTCTGATTGATGCTCTGAGAGGTTTGGGTGAGCCGCTGAATTTTTAGGTACTTGTTTGAACCTTGAACTTTTTCAAGTTAGTCCCTCAGTATTTGCTGTCATCAGAAGTCTTATTTCATCTGTTCAGAGTGTGGATATGCATTTGTGTATCAAAGATCAGAATCACCTGGTTAGATCTCTTCTGACATAGCTTATGCTATTAGTAGGAGTCAGTAAAAAATTGGCTCTGTTCCTGAAGCTAGTAGGTTTCCTTTTTGGTAAAAGACGCTGTGCTCTTTGTGAGGTTGAGGACCGTCCACCGCTTGATTTGGAGAGCATGTCACTCAACATTGGGTGTTACCACAAGGTAATTATAACTGAGGTGTTAATTCATTGTTAATCTCTTACTTAATTCTGGCGCCATTTACTGGAAAGCATTTGGACCAACACTAGAGATATTACCCCTCGCGTATTGGAGTCGATACTGTCAGTTTTGCAGAAAAAAATGGCATGGTGCTGCATGCTGAAAACAACCGCTGGCTTAGATCCAGGATGAAACTCAGGGAATAATTTTCAAAAGCATTTAAATTCCATTTTCAGAAGTGATTCAGCAGCTTACGTCCCACTGCAACTTACGCTCCTAATGCACTCGTATGCTTCCAAAAATCCTCCCCCTACTATTACTGTTGTCCCTTCACAATCTGGAGTGGAAAGGCTATTTAATTAATTTACTGCATTATCTAACCTGCTCTGGAGAGCTTTCACTGGCTGCATCCCTTTTGAGTTAGTTCTGCACTAAAATACCCCTCTTATTTTTTTTTCTCCAATTAAGCGATTACTTGTTCCAAAAGTAGTTTGGACTATTCTCTCTATAGTAGGCTAGATGATTCGAACAAAGCCTCACATCTGCATGTTTAGCATTTCAATAGCATTTTTAAATGATAAAATAAAATGGGTTCGTGGAAATTAACTCCCTGTCGGCCTTGAAATTTTGTAGGACTCAGTGAACTAGCCTTACAGCTCAGGAGAGGTGATAAATTTCAGAAGGAATTAAAGATAAGGTGACAGTTTCTTAGCAGAAGAACCATTTTTAATCTCCATAATAAAGAAGTGCTCAAGAGGTTTCCAGAAATCTAGTTAGCAAGAGAATAGAAGTTAGTATCTCTCTACACAGTTACTGCCCAGAACAGTTATCAGGACCAAAAACTGTGCTAAAAATATTACTGGATTTGAGGGAATGTGGATGCAAGGTAGTTGCTCATTTGGCTGATAAAGTCTGAAATCCCCTGGAAGAGATTATGCAAAATGTGACTTCTCAGGACATATGCAGCAGATGCCCAACTTTTAGGCTGAGATTCAGGCTATGGCTATGTCTACACTATGAGATAATATTGATTTTCAGCTGATTAGCCTGAGTTTTCCAGGTGCCTGTCCTCACTGTAAATTCCATTAACTTGATTTATGGAACACGGAAATGGACATAATATCAATATCATAATATCGTCATAACCTGATGGGCATCGTGTTCAGTTTGAATTTAAAATTCTGAATGAAGGGTAGTGAGGAAGGGCCATGTCTTTAAAGTGAATTCATTAGCCTCCAGAGATGTCCTGTGTGCGCTCCAGAATGCCCCACAGTTCTCCACTCTGGCCTCTTCCATCTCCACTGCTCTCAGGTGCGGAGGAATTAGGCAACAGGATGACCATTTCAATTCGGCACCTGGAGGCCCGTGGCTATAGGATCGTGAGAGGCTGAAAACTCTTCTTTCTTTTTTGTTTGCTAGCAGCCCATCTATGGGGTCTGTGGTTCTGTGTGTACCTCTGCTAGCTGCCTTTGTTTATTTTTACACTGCCTGGCGCCAACCACTCCTTTCCCCGCCCCCGCACCATGTGATAGCTAGGCCGTGGGTCGGGGTCGTGCTTGTCTGATAGGACAAGAAACTTCTTTTCAGCCATTTACATGCTGTCCTGCCCCCCCACATCCCCTTCTTTCCCTCCCCCAGAGGCACCACGCAGTCTGGAACTTTCCCGTGCCCAGCCGCCTCACATGGCTTGACCCTGAACCAACAAAAGGACGTGCTGTGCAAGGTGCCAGGCAGCTTGTGCACAGTGAGAGTCCCGTCGCTGGCCAGTCACGATTTTGAAGCGACAGAAGAAAATACTTTGTCACTAGAGTGGCTGTCCTCTGAGAGGAAATTCTTGGCTGGATTTTAGCCAAAGGCCAAGGGGCTGGATGTACCCAGGGGTCTTTTAGCCACCCCGAGCCATAACTGTTTCAATAAAGGCAATGTAGTAGCTATATGATTACCACAGTTCTTGAAGTAAGGCATGCAGGAAGGAATATTCTTGTTCTGAGGATCTTTTTAGGCAGGTCCAAATCTGGCTGTAATCTGGGGTCTTTTAGCCGCCTGGGGAAAGTCTCCCTCGGCAGACATGATTTTCAGGGCTGGCTGTAGCCAGGGGTCTTTTAGCCACCCCAAGCAGTAACTGTTTCAATGATTCATTGCAGTTTCAGTGTAGCACCCGTGTCTACTAAAACACAGTCGTTTTCTAAGGGTCTTCTTTCCCAGGAGGTCTATATCCAGATTCAGGTCCAAAGGTAGATATAAGCATAGGTGGGCTGTTAATAAGGGCTGGTGGTGGGTCTCCCTGGGTGGTTACAATTTTTAGAGTTGGCAATAGTCTGTGGTCTTTTAGCTGCCCCGAGCCATAACTGTTTCAATGATTCATTGCAGTTGTCAAAGTAGCACCCATATCGGCTTAAAAATAGTCTTTTTCTGAGGGTCGTCTTTACCAGGAGGTCTAAATCCAGAGCCAAGCCTGCAAAGATCCAGTGCTTTGCATCCCGTATTCAAAAATCTGTTGGTTGGGATAGGTTTACTACCCTTCCCCTCCACTCAATTATAAAAAGCACATATCTTATAAAAGCAAGCCAGACCCTGTCTGGAAAAAAGGGCGTTCGTTTAACATGGCCGGGGAAAGAGGGAAATGAAATGTGAGAAGATGACACCAGATCACATCTAGTTGTGGGGCATTTTTTTTCCCAGGTTGCACCAGTGAAAATAGCCAGAATGCTACAGGGCTCAGGGAACTCATAGAATCATAGAACAATAGAGCTGGAAGAGACCTAAAAAAAGCCACCAAGTCCAGTCCCCAGCTCTAAGAAGGACCAAACCCATCAGATCAGCCCAGCCAGGGCTTTGTCGAGGCGAGACTTAAACACCTCCAGGGATGGAGACTCCACTACTTCCCTGGGTAGACCGTTCCATGCTTTACCACCCGCCTAGTGAAAAAGTTTTTCCTAATGTTCAACCTGGACCTTCCCAGCCGCAACTTGAGACTATTGTTCCATGTTCTGCCATCCGTGACCACTGTGAACAGCCTCTCTCCAGCCTCTTTGCAGTCTCCCTTCAGTAAGTTGAAGGCTGTTATCAAGTCCCCCCTCAGTCTTCTCTTCTGCAGACTAAACAGTCCAAATTCCCTCAACCTTTCTTCATAGGTCATATGCTCCAGCCCCCTAATTATTTTGGTCGCTCTCCGCTGGACCTTCTCCAGTGTATCCACATCCTTCCTATAAATGGGGGCCCAGAACTGGACACAGTACTCCAGATGCAGCCTCAGCAAAGCCAAATAAAGAGGAATAATCACTTCTCTGGATCTACTGGCAACGCTCCTCTTGATGCAACCTAATATGCCATTACCTTTCTTGGCTACAACAGCACACTGTAGATAGGTTCCCACAATACACTGCTGCAGCACTCGATTTAAGCTACATGTGTGTGGCACCAATAAGTCGATCTTGTGGGGAGCATGTGGGAAAGTTAGGATGCTCAAAATCAAATGGATAAAACCCAATGTTAATAAATCGATTTTAAAAAATTTGATTTTTAGCTCATAGTATAGATGTAGCCTCAGTTACAAAAAAAAAAAAAAAAAAGGCTTGTGCCCATCACAACTCTAGACTGAGGCGATGTCAGTAGTTTCACCACAAGCACCTTTTGATAGGGTTGATAATTCACCCATACAGATCTCTGTTTGAGCATGAGGCCTGAGTCTGGAGAGTATTCTTTATAAAATAAAACAATATTGAAAAAATACAGTATCGTTAGGTAGGAACAAATGGCTAACGTGGTTAAAATAACAGTGAATATAGCAATATTTGTGTTTATTGGAATAATTTTATTCATGAACATATAGAAAGGAGAAGGAGCTTGCTCCTACTGTTCAACGAGTGTATTTGAATGTACTATTGAAATTAGACTCAAGGTTGTTGCTACAGAATTGGCAGAAGGTTTTTCTTTGTCAAACCAAGCAGAGGAAGTTCTGATTCTTCAGTCATTATTTTGTTCATATATGTGACAGAATAGCTGTGTCTACACGTGCATGCTACTTCGAAGTAGCGGCACTAACTTCGAAATAGCGCCCGTCGCGGCTACACGCGTCGGGCGCTATTTCGAAGTTAACTTCGACGTTAGGCGGCGAGACGTCGAAGTCGCTAACCTCATGAGGGGATCGGAATAGCGCCCTACTTCGACGTTCAACGTCGAAGTAGGGACCGTGTAGACGATCCGCGTCCCGCAACGTCGAAATTGCCGGGTCCTCCATGGCGGCCATCAGCTGGGGGGTTGAGAGATGCTCTCTCTCCAGCCCCTGCGGGGCTCTGTGGTCACCGTGTGCAGCAGCCCTTAGCCCAGGGCTTCTGGCTGCTTCTGCGGCAGCTGGGGATCCATGCTGCAGGCACAGGGTCTGCAACCAGTTGTCAGCTCTGTGTATCTTGTGTTGTTTAGTGCAAGTGTGTCTGGGAGGGGCCCTTTAAGGGAGCGGCTTGCTGTTGAGTCCTCCCTGTGACCCTGTCTGCAGCTGTGCCTGGCACCCTTATTTCGATGTGTGCTACTGTGGCGTGTAGACGTACCCTCGCAGCGCCTATTTCGATGTGGTGCCGCGCAACGTCGAAGTTGAACATCGACGTTGGCAGCCCTGGAGGACGTGTAGACGTTATTCATCGAAATAGCCTATTTCAATGTTGCTACATCGAAATAAGCTATTTCGATGTTGGCTTCACGTGTAGACGTAGCCAATAAGAGCAGTCTGCCTGTCATGGGTTAGTGGGTAGAGGGAATTCAAAAGACAGGAAACAAAAAACTGCCCATGGAAGAGAATCAGAAAAAGAAGGCAAGTGGGGCCCTACATGGCACAAAAAGAGGAAAAGAGAGTTCTCATTTAAAGTAAAATCCAAGAATGACATTGACTCCAATGTACAGTTAAGGGTTAATGCAACTCAGTCCTGCTATATGTATCTTCAAAGCAAAACACAGGGCAAATATATGTATGGGAGAGTCATTCAGTGTGGAGAACTGAACCTACTCAGCAATGGAGGAGAATGGGTCTCTTTTTGGTCTGTAGTGAGAGACAGACAAGCTATATAGCTGTTACCTTGGCCCTAGTTCAGGATAGCATTTAAGCAAATGCAAACATATGTCTGTAGACAGCAAAGCACTTGGGCACCTACAACGTCAGTTGAAGTCACTGGAATTTAAATGTGTTTAAAGTTAAACATGTGTTAGTACTTGCCTGAACAGGGCTGGACTGCTGAATTGGAGCTACTGAGAGAATTGTGTGGACACCTGAGTAGCAGTCAGTTATCTGGAAGGGCCACTGTCCTGATCCTATGTGGATGATGGGTGGAAGCCTGAGTAGATCTCAAGCCAGATGATAAGGAGCCTACAGGAAGACCAAGCTGAGAACTGGAGTGAAAAGAAAAGCTGATAACCCTCTTTCTCCATTTGCCTTGCATCTATGGAAAAGTTAATCTAGAAAGATTAAGGGTCATTTTGCAAATAGCTTCCCTTTTGCAGCTGCAGTTTGTCCCTCAACATTTTGCATTCACAATCAAATTGCAAGTATCAGAGGGGTAGCCGTGTTAGTCTGGATCTGTAACAGCAACGAAGGGTCCTGTGGCACCTTATAGACTAACAGAAAAGTTTTGAGCATGAGCTTTCGTGAGCAAAGACTCACTTCATCAGATGCTGGTCTGACCAAAACTTTTCTGTCAATCAAATTGCAGAATTTGATTCAAAGTTTTCCCTTAAATTTCACCAGAACAAAAAGTTACAAACACAGATAAGTTCCTAGCTGGAACACATCCAGCTAGAATGAATGCAAACTTCAGTCTAAAGACAGCAAGATGCCAAAGCTAGAGTAATTTGAATTCCCACTGGTATCCCAGGGAAGTGGTGGTAAGGTGCAGGGAAATTGCACAAATTAACCCTTGTACAAAAAAAAGAGATGCTTGTGGAAATAACTATCATGAAAGAATAAAATAATATATTTTAATACAAATCTGTGTAGTTAAATATTTAACTTCTATATTGAAACAATTTCACCAAACCATACATTCTTAGAACTGAGCTAATAATGCCATTTGAATACAGAATGGGAACTGACTCGCGATGTGCAATTCAGCGGGTTTTATAGTCCAATGTTGTGTTGTACAGCTGATTTTCTAATGAGAGATCTGATCCTGCTCCCACTGAAGACAATACCAAAAAATCCTATTAATTTCAATGGAAAGGGAATTTTCCTGGATTTCTCAATAGCTAATAAAAATAGCTTTGTGCAGTATAAGCTGAGTCCTGTCTTTTTTATCAATGACAATAATCAGTTTGATGTTCACTATTAAAAGATCAGCTAGTTTATTAAAACTTTAACATCAATTTCAATAGGATCTGACACAGATGATGACACTGATATGATATAGGGCAAAATTAATATAACCCTTTATAATTTCTAGTATCCCATCTGAGAATAACCAGCACTAGATATTTCAGAAGAAGGTGCAAGAATTCCTGTAAAGAAAACTTGTGGACTAACATTACCACAATAGTAATTAATGGGTTGTCTTGTGTCCTGAAGCGTGAGGGTTTGGCTCAGGGTTCAAACTGAACTACACCCCACATGAGAATTGCCAAAATGAGACACAACTCTTAATACGTAGTGCAGGTGTTAAATCAATCATCATATTTGCTCTCGGATCTCACTGACCATGGAGCTTGGTTCTGCTTTGGACGGGCTGCTTTATGTTCATGGGTTCTGTCAGATGCCTTAGGCTTGGTTTCTTCTTGACAGGGGAGAGAGCCACCATATTGCACATGCCACCCATTTGTGGCATCAAAATGAGATGTTACTCAATATAAAATTGTCAGACCTGTGTTCCTCCTCCTCCTTTCTCACATTAAGGATGGAATAGTAACAGAGAGATAGCCGTGCTCGTCTGTATACTATCACAACAAAAAAGCAGGCCAGTAGCTCTCTAAAGACTAACAGAATAATTTATTAGGTGATGAGCTTTCGTGGGACAGACCCACTTCTTCAGACCATAGCCATACCAGAACAGACTCAATATTTAAAGCACAGAGAACCAAAAATAGTAATCAAGGTTGACAAATCAGAAAAATATTATCAAGGTGAGCAAATCAGAGAGCAGAGGGGCAGAAGGGGTGGAGTGGGGGAGTCAAGAAGCCCACTCTATTAAAGTGCTGGCTGATGGGTTTGTGAATCAGGAGTGTTGTTTATGTCTGTTTTATGCCCATTAATTCTTTGTCTAAGAGAGTTTGAAGTCTGTCCAGTATACAAAGCATGTGGGCGTTGTTGGCACATGATGGCATATATGATGTTAGTTGAAGAACATGAGACTGTGCCTGTGATTCTGTGAATAACCTGGTGATGGTATCTCCAAAATAGATATGTGGACAAAGTTGGTAACGGGCCTTGTTGCAAGGAAAAATTCCAGGCTTGGTGTTCCTGTGGTATAAACTGTGGTTGTTGGTGAGAATCCTCCTAAGGTTGGGGAAAAAAAAGCAGTCAAGTAGCACTTTAAATACTAGCAAAATGGTTTATTAGGTGAGCTTTCGTGGGACAGACCCACTTCTTCAGGCCATAGCCAGACCAGAACAGACTCAATATTTAAGGCACAGAGAACCAAAAACAGTAAGGAAGGAGGACAAATCAGAAGAAGATAATCAAGGTGAGCAAATCAGAGAGTGGAGGGGTGGGGGGGAAGGTCAAGAATTACATTGAGCCAAGTATGAAGATGAGCCCCTATAATGACTCAGAAAGTTCCCATCACGATTTAAACCATGTGTTAATGTGCCCAATTTGAATATAAAAGCCAGCTCAGCCGTTTCTTTTTCCAAAATGGTGCGATAATTCCTTTTCAGTAGCACACATACCTTTAGGTCATTGACAGAATGCCCCATTCCATTAAAATGTTGACTAACTGGTTTGTGGATCTGGAGTGTTTTGATGTCTGTTTTGTGCCCATTAACCCCTTGTCTAAGGGAGTTAGAAGTCTGTCCAATATACAAAGCATCTGGGCATTGTTGGCACATGATGGCATATATGATGTTAGTAGAGGAGCATGAGAAAGTGCCCGTGATTCTGTGAGTAACCTGGTTAGGTCCAGTGATGGTATTTCCAGAGAAGATATGTGGACAAAGCTGGCAGCGGGCTTTGTTGCAGGGAAAGGTTCCAGGACTGGTATTCCTGGGGTATAGACTGTGGCTGTTAGTGAGGATCCTCATGAGGTTGGGAGGTTGTCTGTAGGAGAGAACAGGCATGTCACCCAGGGCCTTCTGGAGTGTGGCATCCTGATTAAGGATAGGTTGTAGGTCTTTAATAATTCGTTGCAGTGGTTTGAGTTGGGGGCTGTAAGTGATGACCAGTGGTGTTCTGTTCTTGGCTTTTTTGGGCCGATCTTGGAGTAGCTGGTCTCTGGGTATTTGTCTGGCCCTGTCAATTTGTTTTTTGACTTCTCCTGGTGGGTAATTCAGGTTTATGAATATTTGGTAAAGTTCTTGTAGTTTTTGGTCTCTGTCAGTTGGATCAGAGCAAATGCGATTGTACCTAAGAGCTTGACTGTAAACAATGGATCTAGTCACGTGTGCAGGATGGAAACTAGAAGGGTGTAGATAAGTATAGCGATCAGTAGGTTTTCGGTACAGTGTGGTACTGATTAGGCCATCCTTGATTAGTACTGTAGTGTCCAGGAAATGTATCTCTTGCATGTTGTAATCGAGGCATAAGTTGATGGTGGGGTGTAGATTGTTAAAGTCTCTGTGGAATTCCTCTAGAGCCTCTGTACCATGTGTCCAAATCATAAAGATGCATCAATGTATCCTAAGTAGAGGAGTGGTAATAGGAGACGAGAGCTGAGGAATTGTTGTTCCAGGTCAGCCATAAATATATTAGCATATTGTGGGACCATGTGGGTGCCCATAGCAGTTCCACTAATCTGGAGGTATAAATTGTCCCCAAAACGGAAATAATTGTGTGTGAGAACAAAGTTACACAGGTCAGACACCAGATTGGCTGTGGTGGCATCAGGGATCATAATCAAACCAGTTGACAAAGGGGGTGCTGTTGTCATCCTGAATAAGTCAGACTATGAACAGGAGGCAGCCAGACAACTCTCCAACACCACATTTTACAGACCTCTCTCCGCTGATCCCACTTTGGAATTCCAAAGGAAATTACAACAACTACTGAAGGAACTCCCTGCTGCTACTCGGGACCTCATTAACTCAGACACACCATCTGAGCCGCAGCCTGGATTGTTCTATTCACTTCCCAAAATCCACAAACCTGGAAACCCTGGATGCCCTATCATTTCAGGTATTGGCACCCTTACCACTGAACTATTCAGTTATGTGGACTCCCTCCTCATACCCTATACCACCAACGCTCCCAGCTATATCCGAGATACCACCGACTTCCTGAGGAAATTACAAAACATCGGAAAAGTTCCTGATAACGCCATCCTTGCCACAATGGATGTAGAGGCTCTGTACACTAATATTCCACATAAAGACGGATTACAAGCAATCAGAAATACCATCCCTGATGCCACCACAGCCAATCTGGTGTCTGACCTCCGTAACTTTGTTCTCACACACAATTATTTCCGTTTTGGGGACAATTTATACCTCCAGATTAGTGGAACTGCTATGGGCACCCGCATGGTCCCACAGTATGCTAATATATTTATGGCTGACCTGGAACAACGATTCCCCAGCTCTCATCCCCTATTACCACTCCTCTACTTAGGATACATTGATGACATCTTTATGATTTGGACACATGGTACAGAGGCTCTAGAGGAATTCCACAGAGACTTTAACAATCTACACCCCACCATCAACTTATGCTTCGATTACAACGTGCAAGAGATACATTTCCTGGACACTACAGTACTAATCAAGGATGGCCTAATCAGTACCACACTGTACCGAAAACCTACTGATCGCTATACTTATCTACACCCTTCTAGTTTCCATCCTGCACACGTGACTAGATCCATTGTTTACAGTCAAGCTCTTAGGTACAATCGCACTTGCTCTGATCCAACTGACAGAGACCAAAAACTACAAGAACTTTACCAAATATTCATAAACCTGAATTACCCACCAGGAGAAGTCAAAAAACAAATTGACAGGGCCAGACAAATACCCAGAGACCAGCTACTCCAAGATCGGCCCAAAAAAGCCAAGAACAGAACACCACTGGTCATCACCTACAGCCCCCAACTCAAACCACTGCAACGAATTATTAAAGACCTACAACCTATCCTTAATCAGGATGCCACACTCCAGAAGGCCCTGGGTGACATGCCTGTTCTCTCCTACAGACAACCTCCCAACCTCATGAGGATCCTCACTAACAGCCACAGTCTATACCCCAGGAATACCAGTCCTAGAACCTTTCCCTGCAACAAAGCCCGCTGCCAGCTTTGTCCACATATCTTCTCTGGAAATACCATCACTGGACCTAACCAGGTTACTCACAGAATCACGGGCACTTTCTCATGCTCCTCTACTAACATCATATATGCCATCATGTGCCAACAATGCCCAGATGCTTTGTATATTGGACAGACTTCTAACTCCCTTAGACAAAGGGTCAATGGGCACAAAACAGACATCAAAACACTCCAGATCCACAAACCAGTTAGTCAACATTTTAATGGAATGGGGCATTCTGTCAATGACCTAAAGGTATGTGTGCTACTGAAAAGGAATTATCGCACCGTTTTGGAAAGAGGAACGGCTGAGCTGGCTTTTATATTCAAATTGGGCACATTAACACATGGTTTAAATCGTGATGGGAACTTTCTGAGTCATTATAGGGGCTCATCTGCATACTTGGCTCAATGTAATTCTTGACCTTCCCCCCCACCCTTCCACTCTCTGATTTGCTCACCTTGATTATCTTCTTCTGATTTGTCCTCCTTCCTTACTGTTTTTGGTTCTCTGTGCCTTAAATATTGAGTCTGTTCTGGTCTGGCTATGGCCTGAAGAAGTGGGTCTGTCCCACGAAAGCTCACCTAATAAACCATTTTGCTAGTATTTAAAGTGCTACTTGACTGTTTTTTGTTTTGATAGTGTATAGACTAGCACAGCTTCCTCTTTGTTACTAAGGTTGGGAGGTTGTCTGAAGGAGAGAACAGGCCTGTCAACTTGGGCCTTCTGGAGTGTGGCATCCTGATTACCTACAGCCCCCAACTCAAACCACTGCAACGCGTTATTGAAGACCTACAACCTATCCTTAATCAGGATGGAGTTGGCCATTCTGTTAATGACCTGAAAGTCTGTGTTTTACTGAAGAGGAATTTTCACAGCAGTTTGGAAAGAGAGGCTGCTGAACTTTCCTTTATATTCAAATTCGACACATTACCACATGGTTTGAACCAGGATGACAATTTTCTAGCTTGTTATAGGGACTCTTTTACATACTTTGCTTTATCTAATTCTTGACACCCCACCCCCGCCACTCTACTCTGTGATTTGCTCACCTTGATAACATTTTTATGATTTATCAACCTTGATTAATATTTTTCTTTCTCTGTGCCTTAAATATTGAGTCTGTTCTGGTATGGCTATGGTCTGAAGAAGTGGGTCTGTCACAAGAAAGCTCATCATCTAATAAATTATTTTGTTGGTCTTTAAAGTGTTACTGGACTCCTTTTTTAAGGATGGAATAGTTAACGATGTTGGGATTGAAATGATCGTTGCTGAGTTAACATGTTACTCAGATCTAGCTTACCATACTCACTGCTATGTGATGGCTTTTTTGTTTTGATACTCTCTGTAAACTCCTAGACATGTCAGTTTCAGTTTCACATTTGGATTTTTCTCGATAAGTATAACAGTTTATGGCAGATTTTAAAAAAAAGTAAAGAATGCTGATGTTCTGGAGAATAATATAGCAGTGTGAGGGAGGTTGCGGTATGTCATATCAGTGTGTCTTATTGGTCAACTATGTGTCTTTGTCCTTTGTCCTTATCTGGATAGTAAGCTCTTGTATTGTGTGATCATAATGTGAGACTGTGTTTGCTGTGTATAAGCCAATGTCTGCTTTTTGGTGTGTAATTTGGTGCCTCTTAATTACATTGTTTTTCCTTGCATTGCTTTGCATGCTCTCAAACCCTGAAGACGTAGCCACTGAGAACTCAAAAATGAAAGCTATTATGAAACTGATTTCACTCGTTTGCATTCTTCCAGCTGTGAGAAATAGAGAAGGAGGGTAACCAAACTGCGTCAATTGAACAATAAAGAGATATGTGTTGTGTTTTTCCAGTTGTAGCAATCTGAAGCAGTGCCTGTAACAAGCCATAGCTGTGTTTTTGAAAAATGATTTTTGGTTGACAATATGCTTAGAAATTCACTCAGAAGTGAAGATGCTACTTTTCTGTCCGCTGATGCCCCCTTAGCTGAATTCATCATTAGAATTAAGGCAGCCCGTCGTGTCAAACCTTTCCACAATCCCCACTGAGTGTTTATTAACCTGCAGAATAATGGAGGTGTGCAGACAAAGTGAGCCCCAGCATTCAGTGGAACTTGTGTGTAACTAACCCTTTCTAACCTGGTTCTGGTTAGCTCAGTCTCAAGGCTGATCTGCTCTTTTACTCATTTGCCATTTGCCATATTAAATAGTTTGATGCTGATGGAACTATGGTCTGGACAAGATTTAATCTAGATGCCTTTAAAACATAAACCTAGGCTAGCCAGCTACTTCAGAGTATTTGCAGGTATCCTGTGGACCACCACTGGGCTTTATAGTGCTACCTTTCATATATTGTATGGAGAGTTACAACTGTGAAGTACATGTTGAAACTCCCTCATCTGGCACTCTCTCGTCCAACCTGTTTAGTCCAAAGCCCATGTAATCGGCCAAGAGTTGTCCCCTTCAATGCAGCTGGGCAGTACTGGTTTTCTTGCCTATATATTCATGCTCTGGCAAATATCGCGAAAGTTCAAACAGAGAAGAAAGTCCAGAGATGGTGCTTATGCTTAATAATAATATCACCACTGCTTCCAGACTGGGTAGTTGAGGGACACCACTGTTATTATGTGTATCCAGATGGTATTATGCTCTCAGCACTGCTCTGTTGTAAGAATTTATGAAAGGCTTGAAACCACCAAAGACTGTTAACAGTTAGCTGGAGGGTGGTTTATCAAAAGCATGGGCATGAAGCAGAGATGGAATTAAGCTATGAAGTTGAGATCTGGATCAGAGCTTTGTCAAAGTTTGTGAGTGCTTCTTCCATCTGTAATGATAAACCTAGGAAAATTCTACATGCAGTCTTTATTTTTCCATTACATTAAACTCTTTTTTCTGCTTTCTCCCTAACTTGCGTCTTCCATCTGACAGCAATGTGGATACAAAGGAGTTGTGTGGTAAGTACACTTTTGCCAACTCTGTAATAAATGTCGACTTTTCTTAATGTTACTTTTAACAAGGGTCATACATACTTAGGTCCTAGTACAGAATAAAGCCAATATTTTGAAACAAACAAAAAAACCAGGGCTTTAAACATAGGTGCAAGAAAATGTGATTTGAATGTGCCCACTACCAGCAGTTTCTTTTGACTTCAGTAGGAAAAATTGAGTGCTGGGCAACTTCTGGAAATCTGGTTGTTTTGGGGGATTAACTTAGGTTTTTAAAATCTTTGTGCAAGCGAATTAAAGAGAGAAAATGAGGTAGGGTGACAGATAGCAGAACAAGGAACAATGGTCTGAAGTTACAGAAGGAGATGTGTAGGTTGGATATTAGGAAAAACTACTTCACCAGGAGGGTGGTGAAACATTGGAATACGTTGCCTTGAGAGGTGGTGGATTCTCCACCCCTAGAGGTTTTTCAGTCCCAGCTGGACAAGGTCCTGGCTGGGATGGCCTAGCAGTGGTTGATCCTGCTTGAAGCAGGGGTCTGGACTAGATGACCTCCTGAGGTTCCCCTCCAGCCCTATTCTTCTATGATAAGGTGGAATAAAGTTAAGTATGCCCCCTTTTTGATCACTAGCTGTTCTCCCAGCAGCTTGATGCTAATGAGCAGTCTCACCATTGCAAATGTCTGCTCATTAGCATAATCCCACAGCTAGTTAGCATAACCATGCGAGATTGCCCTGCTGGTAGAGGCTGCTGCTGGCAGTAAACAGGCTGTGTGGACCTGCATCTGTCTGGCATAAGGAGCTGGTGACAGAGGGGCTTTCAGCTGGCAGAGAGAGGTCTGCACAGCCTGTTTACTGCTGGGAGATAGCTTGGGGCTGTGCTAATTAGCCATGGGATTAGGCTAATGAAAAGCTATTTGCAATTGTGAGACTGCTCATTGGCATCAAGCTGCCGGGAGAACATGTCAGTGTAACCCCAACCTAATAGTCAGTTCAATCGTGAATCTCTTCCAATGGAAGTAAGTCCTCGCCCTGACACTTGTGTTTTGGCACAGTGTGTGATTTACGTCACCGTGCAAAGGTTCCCATTTCTGCAAAGGCTCATGACAAACTGGTTCCTCAGGTACCCATGGAGCCTCAAATAAGAGAGGTAGAGCCGGGTGGGGGGCGGGGAGTGCAACATTCCAAATTGACTGGTCAACTGGAGGCACCTTGCACTCCCAAGGTAGACCTTTGGTACCTGAATACATTGGTTTAGGACTGAATCTGGGCTCTGCGTAGCCTTCTTTGATCTTAGCATAAAGTATCCCCCCTACTATCCTCATAGAACCTTGTGTTAATTGATCAAGGTTCCACAATCTTTACCTGCCTATGCATTGGAGAGATCATTCATAAACTGGTAATGGGTCATGTATAATGCTCCCGAGCTCTGAATTCTTAGCATATATTATACTTACTTTCTTGTTCAGCAACAATGCTGGGAAAGTTTTACGATATAGTTAATGATACCAGAACAGAACCCAATAATAAGCAGCTAAAATTCAGTAATATGTAGTTAACTTCAGGCAATATTTCATCTGAGTCTTCAATAAAACATTATTGCTTTATAATGCTGATGATGTATTTGTCCTTGGGCAAAGCTTAACATTTTCAGCAGGTAGCCTAACATAGATATAAACACCCGAGTGCCTCCCACTCTTCATAGAAATAGATGTAGAGAATATCTATAAGGATAGAGAAGCAGCTAAAATAGAGAAAGTTTATTTCCAACGGTAAATTCTCAAGTGCTCTGTCTACATTTTAATGAGTGTGAGGGTTTTGCTCATTCTCGTGGGGAGAGTATTCCACCATCTGACAGACACCCTCACTGTTAGGAAACTGTTTTATTCTGCTGTTCAGCTTAGAGATGGGAGAAGACGATTGCATTTTATGTTGCAAAACCTTATCAGTGGAATTCCCTGTACTTCCTTGAATATGGCACAAGAGAATAATTATATTGAAAAAGTATCCATATAAAACAATCTTCAGAGAGAATCAGTGGCTTTACTGTTATAGTGTTCACAGACCCCCCGCCCCTGCCCCAAAGACAGCAGTTATTCAGTCAAAAATCCAGCAGCAAAACCCTAATCCGACTCTGGGAATCAATACTGTGCCCTCTGGTGTTTTTGTGCTGACCTGTCCTTAGAGTGCCAGCCCTTGCAGACATAAGAAATTGCAACAGACTGGGTGGATGGTAACTTCACTTGAAGAATGACTTATTTTTGTTTCTCTTAAAATAGTTCCTAATTCAGCTGTGCTAACTTGAAATGACCCACTCATCAACTGGAGCTAGCATCTGCAAAGCTGTTCGCAACAGTTTTAACTAAAATGGTTTAAAATCACACTTTAAATTAGACTGGTGCAAATTTTGTGTCAATAATCCCATGCTTGCAATCAGAGTAGGATACCTTTGGGGGAAACCCTGAGCTGCTTGTCATAGTACGGAATAGAGGTTTGGACAGCAGCTCAGGTAGTTGTTAAGACAGAACCATATCCGTAGTCAGGAGCAGGCAAGATATCGCCTACGGGCCCGATCTGGCCCAAGGCCAGCCCCTATGGCATCAGAGGGGGTAGAACTTCAGGTGCTGCCCCTTCCCCCAGCAAAATCTCTCAGTTCTCATTGGCCAGTTTCATGTGCTGCTCCTGCCCCCAGCAAAATCTCTCAGTTCTCATTGGCTGATTCCAACCAATATGAGCTGAGAGATATTGCTGGGGGCAGGGCAATGCAGCGCAGTTTCTCAGCTCCCTTTGACCAGTTTCTGGCCTACAGGAGCTGAGAGATTTTTCTGGGAGTGAGGGCAGACAGGGAAGCCTTCCAGGGAGTGCTGCTTGCTGGGAGCTGCTCAGGTCAGAGCCTGCTTCTAGCACTGCACCCCCATTCCCATTCAGATGCTGCATCCCTTCCTACATCCCTCCCCCAGGACAGAATCCTCTCCTGCACCCATACCCCTCCTGGACCCTACACCCCACCCCAGATCACAAGCCCCTTCTTCAACCAAGCTCCCTCTCAGATACCACCCCAGTCCCGTGCCCCACACTTCCATAATTCCCAATGTCATCCCAGACCCTTCAACTCCTCCATAGAAACTTGTGGCCCCTTGTCTACTTACCAAAATCTTGGAGTGGTACCTCATCAGAAATTATTGCCCACCTCTGCACATAGGCATGGCTTCTTATTAAACAAAGTGGGATAGACGGAGACAAACAGAATCACAGAATCACAGGGCTGGAAGGGACCTCAGGAGGTCATCGAGTCCAGCCCCCTGCTTCAAGCAGGATCAACCCCCACTAAGTCGTCCCAGCCAGGACCTTGTCCAGACGGGACTTAAAAACCTCAAGGGATGGAGAATCTACTACCTCTCTAGGCAATGCATTCCAATGCTTCACCACCCACCTGGTGAAGCAGTTTTTCCTAATATCCAACCTACACCTCTCCCTCTTCAACTTCAGACCATTACTCCTTGTTCTGCCATCTGACACCACTGAGAACAGTTTCTCACCCTCCTTTTTAGAGCTCCCCTTCAGGAAGTTGAAGGCTGCTATTAAATCACCTCTAAATCTTCTCTTCTGTAAACTAAACAAGCCCAAATCCCTCAGCCTATCCTCATAGGTCTTGTGCTCCACCCCCTTAATCATTTTTGTTGCCCTTCGCTGAACCTGCTCCAGCAAATCCACATCCTTTGTATACTGGGGGGCCCAAAACTGGACACAATATTCCAGATGTGGCCTCACCAGTGCAGAATATAGAGGAATAACTACTTCTCTAGATCTGCTTGGAATGCTCCTCCTAATGCACCCTAGTATGCCGTTAGCCTTCTTGGCTACAAGAGCACACTGTTTACTCATATCCAGCCTTTCATCCACCATAACCCCTAGGTCCGTTTCCATCCTACTGCTGCTGAGCCAGTCGGTCCCCAGCCTGTAATAATGCTTGGGATTCTTCCACCCCAGGTGCAGGACTTTACACTTCTCTTTATTGAACCTCATCAGATTTCTTTTGGCCCAGTCCTGCAATTTATCCAGGTCCCTCTGGATTCTCTCTCTACCCTCCAACGAATCTACCTCTTCCCCTAGTTTTGTGTCATCCGCAAATTTGCTGAGGGTGCAATCCAGTCCCTCATCCAGGTCATTAATAAACATGTTGAATAACACTGGCCCCAGAACCGAGCCTTGCGGCACTCCGCTTGAAACAGACCGCCATCCAGATATTGAGCCATTGACGACTACCCGTTGGGCCTGACCCTCAAGCCAGCTTTCTATCCATCTTATAGTCCAAGGATCCAATCCATATTTCCTTAACTTGTGGACAAGAATGTTGTGGGAGACCATATCAAAAGCCTTGCTGAAGTCAAGGTATATCACATCCACTGACTTCCCCATGTCCACAGAGCTTGTTACCTTGTCATAGAAGCTAATTAGATTAGTCAGGCAGGACTTGCCCCTGGTGAATCCATGTTGGCTACTTTTGATCACTTTTCCTTCTTCCAAGTGCTCCAAAATGGATTCCTTGAGGATTCCCTCCATTATTTTCCCAGGGATTGAGGTAAGGCTGACAGGTCTATAGTTCCCTGGATTGTCCTTCTTTCCTTTTTTAAAGATGGGGACTACGTTTGCCTTCTTCCAGTCATCTGGTATCTCCCCCAATCTCCAAGAGTCTTCAAGAATAATGGCCAGAGGTTCAGTAATGACCTCTGACAATTCCCTTAGTGCCCTGGGGTGCATTAAATCCAGACCCATGGACTTTTGCACATCTAATTTTTCAAGATCTCTCAGAACTTAACCTTAACTTAACAAACCTTGGCAGGGAGTTCAATGGGGGAGTCATATTAAAAACAATAAACCAGATTTTGTTTTGTAACTATTTTGAACCAATTCCTAGTCGCACTGAAGTTAATTTGGTTCATTCATTGAAACGAACTAATAAGAAATTAAGTCCATAGCAATAAGGAGTTATGTGGCACCTGTAAGACTAAGAGATTTATTTGGGTGTATTTTATTTGAACATTTTATTTAACGTTGAAGGTGCCGCAAGATTCCTTATTGTTTTCCTGGTTACAGCCTAACTTGTCTCCCCCTTTGGTATGATTTTATAATGAAGCCTGTTGCATTTGCCAATTACATGTTTTTTCACTTCACCTTCCTTGTTTAATTCATCTTTCTTGTCTCTCACACCATTGAGCATGTAACCAGAGATCTCATTATAAACTTATATTGAAAAAAGAGGTAAAGCCACGACAGAAAATTATACCATTGTTGTCCAGGATTTGCTCATATTACCCTGGGACTGAAGAGTTTATTTGGGATAGATTAACAATCCCTGTCTGCTTATTTGGGGTAATTTCGTATTTTCTGATGAAGATGGTTTTGCAGTATTTTGCTGTGCAAGTGGATGTGCAGATGTTATGAACAGAAATAAAATCTCACTTTTTATTGTGAGGAGCTGTTTGACGCTTGGGAGGGAGTGAAGAAAGCAGGGCCTGATGTCCAAGGGGTTAAAAATAGAGCCTCTGAGCCTGGCTAGCTCTGCCCCATGTTACTTGCAACCAATGCCAGGGCGTGGAGGGAGGAGAAAAGCAAGGAGCCTGGGTCAGTTTGGGCTGAGTTGCAAGGAGAAAGGTGCAGGATTAGCAGAGAAACTGCAGTCTGCCTGCTTAGCAGCCAAGGGAGCATGTAAGCCTCTAGCCTACTCCTGGGATACCCCAAGGAAGGGGAAGTTTGGACTATTGGGACCTCTCCAAACATAAGGAATAGTGAGAGTTAGTATCCCTGGGCCAGAACCACAGGGGGCCAGCACCCCCCATTTTGTCCTGTCCTACTCAGTGATCTAGCCACTAGGCTGCCCTGCCACCCAGGACCCAGCCACAGAAACATTTTTTAAAGTCCTACATTAAACCACAAAATGTTCCTAGCTGTTCAGATATACAGAGATCATGAGGTTGAAATTAAACTGTTATTTGTGTAGTCTGTGTTCGTTGGATGGCCCTGCTTTGTCTGACTCCGCGGAAACAATTATTTTGTCTTAAATTATTCTTTTTTTAGAGGAATAGGAGGGTCAGGAAGGAATGACCATATAAAATGCACTTCTAGCCAGAAGATCACAGCTATAGGTTAAAAACCCCACCTGCAGCATGGCACTCTGTGACACCTAATATCACCTTTTGATGCATATCAATTCTACAGTGTACATATGTCTCAAGGGGTAGCTGTATTAGTCTGTACCTGCAAAAACAACAAGGAATCCTGTGTCACCTTGAAGACTAACAGATTTATTTGTAACCCATGAAAACATATACCCAAATAAATCTGTTAGTCTTTAAGGTGCCATGAGATTCCTTGGGTTGCTTGTACAATGTGTGTGTGTGTGTGTAAGATCTGGTAAGGCCAAGGTCTTGGTAAGATCGCACTAGTGCAGTGTGTTAAATCTGTCCTTAAAACTGGCAATAGGTATTCAGATGAGCAAAATAAAAGTTCCTGAGTTTTGGCTCTAACACATACCTATTATTCCTGCAGGGCAAATACTCCCATTTTATGTGCCTGTCCCTTCTTTATTGTGGCTACCCATCCACTAGGAGTTACCTCTGTGGATCTTGACATACATGGTGAATCCATAAGCAGAAGAAATTAGAATGGAAATAATTTAAATTGCTCCCAAGTGATTCACTCATTAAACCTAAGGCTACATAGTTCAAACCTGCTGACAAAATTTAACCCTATGTAACGCCATGCCTGAGCACAAACTGCTGTACTTCTTTGTGTCCCAGAAAACACTTGCAATTACAAGTTCAAACCAAGCACAGTACACACATTGTTGGAACTAGCTCCTCCCACTTGTGGATTTTTTGTTGTCCGTGGAAATAAAGACCACACCAGAGCTTTCATTTTCCCACCTATGGAATGAATTTTCTTTATCTTTTCTTTAGATAGCTACTCCTTAGAGTGATTTATTTTTCTTGCAAAAATCCAATCTGCTGTTGCTGAAAATGAGCTGTGTGGCTTATCTATGGCAGAGCACTGAGGTGCTGCAAATCACAGTGCTGAGTCATTTGCTATCATTCCAACTGCTGTAATGCAAGCCTCAGGGAGATGTTCTTGGGCTGCAGACAGATACAGCTTGTCTACACTATCACCTTCCTTGGAAGGAAGGATGGTAATTAGGGTTTTCAGAGTTTAGTAATGAAGTGCTGCGGTGCGTACACAGAACTTCATGAAGCAAATCCTCCCCCTCCCGCCAGGGCAACTTTGACGTTTTAAACTTTGATGTTTCGGCGCGCTTCTACAGTTTTGATTAAGCCAGAAGAAGCTAAAGAAGGGAATTGTCTCCTGGGATTTATTTATAGGCAACTTCTGTAGAAATATCACTTCAGTACTTTTGTTATTTGATAGCAGCCTTCAGCTACCTGACAGGTGTGTGTGTGTGTGTGTGTGTGTGTGTGTGTGCAGGAGGTGGGAGAGAAGTTCCAGAGAGAGAGAGAGAGGCAGTTATCAGGGGTGGCAGATGACAGAACAAGGACAAATGGTCTCAAGCTGCAGTGGGGGTGGTCTAGTCTGGATATCAGGAAAAACTAGGAGTAGTGAAGTATCGGAATGAGTTGCGGAGGGAAGTGGTAGAATTTTCATCCTTAGAGGGTGTTAGGGCCAGGCTTGACAAAGCCTTGCCTGAGATGGGTTAGTTGGGTTCAGTCCATTTTGAACAGGTTGGACTAGATCACCTCCTGATGTCTCTTCCAACCTTAATCCTCTGTGATCCTATGATGCTGAGGATTGATGCTAGTGCCATGTTTTGTTTTTAATTCTAGTTCATGTCAATTACATGGAAAGTAGTCAGTTTTGTGCCTATATTTCATTCTCATGCTGTGTGTAGTTGAGGATTCTGTACTTAAGTTATCATTTCTGTTATAAATGTCTAATTTCAGGAATTCACCACTGATGCATGAAATGATTCCAGGGCTGAAATCTGTCATAGAACTATTGTCTGTGTATGAGCATGTGTATTTTAACCACATTGAAATAACTGAAGCTCAAAACCATTGTGCATATGTGAAAATGAGTTGGATGGTTCTAGTCCCCTCTCCCCGCCCGGTTAATGTATGCCTGAGTCCCAAAACTGCTAACCAGCTTGTCAGGAACTGTCACCTTTTCTGGTTAAAAAGCTCAGGGTTGCAATGGCAGAAGCAAATGGCAGGTGAAGAATTGGAAGCACTGTAACACTGACCAACAGAAAAGTGGTGCCACAGGACCCTTCGTTGCTGTTACAGATCCAGACTAACACGGCTACCTCTCCGATACTTGTAACACTGACCCTGACTCCAACCAGAGCAAGTCCTTTCTTCTTCTAAGCATGCAACCTAGGGGTTTGTTCTTCTGAGAAAAAGTACTATTAACCAGTAGCACACCTCCTGGAGTAGCTCGCCATTGTAATTGATGGTCACAAGGCAGACTACCAGAAAACACGGCAGACAACATAAACTCTGGTAGTATGTTCTGTAATTAAATTTCACCAGGCTAGTAACACATGTGAACGTCTGGATCACTGTACAGTCTTACCCTGGAGTCACAGAAAGTCCCTCGAGTCTCTGCAGCCTATTTTGCCACCCAGACAAGCTGAACTTTGTGATGAACGGTGACAAACCTAAAATCAGGTTGTTCCCAGTCTCATAGGACCAGCCACTTAATCCTGGATCAATTGATACTTCAGATGTTGTACCAAAGACAACATTCTATAGTAAACTAGCTACAGATAGCACCTCTAAAAACCAGAATTCTCTAATCTGCTGGATGCTGGACTGTCATCCAGCAGGACTCCGGATGTTAATGGATCAGAGAGCCCCGGCTGAGAGGCTGCTATAACAAGGGTGAGCAGAAGCCTAGTGACAAGGGGGCTGGAGGCCCTGTGCAGGGGAGGTCAGGGGCTTGTGTCTTGGGTGCCGGCTCCCCTGTGCCAGCTCCCTGGCTGGAGCTGAAGCCAAAGCCAGCAGCCCACCCAGGACTTGTGCCAGAAGCCCAGCTCCCTGGCCAGGGCTTGTGCTAGCTCCCAGGCTGGGGATGGAGCCATCAGCCTGGCTCCCCAGCCAGGGCTTCTGCCAGCAGTCCAGTTCCCTGCCTGGGGCAGGAATTGGCTCCCCAGCCAGGTCTTCTGCCAGTACCCTGTCTGGGGAGCCATGACTGCAGGGTGGGAACCGGCAGCATCATCCCAGTAGAGGCAAGCTGCAGAGAAGGGGGCTGCTAGGGCTGGAGGTGGGTGGCTGAGGCAGGGTACCTCCCTTCGTCTGGCAAATTCCCTCGCTTGGGACGAATCAGGTCCCAAGGGTAGCAGACAAGTGAGGTGCAACTTGCATATGTTTATTAACTAAGAAAAAAAAGTGAGAACTATGTTAAGCGCATAAATCCAAAATGATAGCAAAGACGTGGTAATCTGCCAGTTTCTCAGAAGTCTTTCCAGGGCTTCTCTGGATCTCTCTGGGGATCTCCATTTTCTTGTTCATTATTCTACCCTGTTAGAATCCAAATAGTCCAGAGATAAAGGGCCTTTTTCAGCCAGTACTTACAGCTTCTTTTCAAAGACAACAATCTGACACGAGTCTGTAACCACAAAATGGCCAATTGCTGTGAATCTAGCACTTTGCTTCTTTTGCATTTGATGAGTTATTTAGTTACAGGGAGAGATATAAACAATGAAAATTCCTGTGGCACCTTATAGAGTAACAGATGCTTTTGTGGCAAAGACCCACTTTGTCATATGCATGAGAGATATAGATTCAGCTGTAGATATAGATAAATCCTACCATTGCATAGAATGAGAACAGACAAGTGAAAACAATTCAAGTAAAAAATCAAAAAAGCAAGCCAGTAGCACTTTAAAAACTAACCAAATAATTTATTACGTGATGAGCTTTCCTGGGACTGATCCACTTCTTCAGATCGTAGCCGTACCAGAACAGACTCAATATTGAAGGCACAGAGAACCAAAAATAGTAATCAAGGTTGACAAATCAGAAGATTTTTATCAAGGTGAGCAAATCAGAGAGTAGAGGGGCAGAAGGGGGTGGGGGGAGTCAAGAATTAGGTAAAGCCAAGCATGCAAAAGAGCCCCTAAAATGACCTAGAAAATTCCCATCCCAGTTCAAACCACGTGTTAATGTGTTGAATTTGAATATAAAAGAGAGTTCAGCAGCCTCTCTTTCCAATCTGTTGCGAAAATTCCTCTTCAGTAAAACGCAAACTTTCAGGTCATTAACAGAATGGCCCACTCCATTAAAGTGCTGGCTGACAGGTTTGTGAATCAGGAGTGTTTTTATGTCTGTTTTATGTCCATTAATTCTTTGTCTAAGAGAGTTTGAAGTCTGTGCAATATACAAAGCAAATTCAAGTAACATTGCATTAGTTTTCATGTTCTAACACCTGGATATGTTCTTACTAACACATCCTTTAATCTAATGCTGTTTAATTACTAGGCATGTGTAACATAAATGTAATGTAATAGTAAACAAAGGACATAGATGAAAACAGTACAGCCAATGCGTCTTGCGATCTCTTTAACACACAAATGAATTGGCAACAGAGAGGAAGCTGTGCTAGTCTATACACTATCAAAACACAAAGCAGTCAAGTAGCACTTTAAAGACTAGCAAAATAGTTTATTGGGTGAGCTTTCATGGGACAGACCCACTTCTTCAGACCATAGCCAGACCTATGGCTCAGGCTTCGGCGGCTCTGTCAGCTTCACAACAGGGAAGTGCGAAAGTAAGTTAGGCTTTAATGGTTCCAGGAACTAATTTCCTGTAGTGCCCCAAGGCTGTCATTCATGAGACAAAAACCACAATGTGGACAACTGAGCACCGAGGGGGCTCAGCACTTTTAAAAGAATTGGTATTTCTTATGGATGACTTTCTTTCTATGGAAACGTCAAGCAAGATAATGTTGCGAGCGCCCAGGGTTGAGACTGTCTGCTCTCTTGCACCTTGTGCAGTCAGTTACATCTTACACGGTGGGTGACAGTGCTACAGGTGTAGAGTACAGCCAGGACCGTCCCTGGTTCTTTTTAGCTCCTTGGAGAGCATCCTGACTTTTTTTTTAGAAACAGGCTAATTGTCCTGTATGTTGCAAAGCAGGGACCTGAAATTTTAAAGAGACAGCTCCTTAAGCAGCAGGGCCTGTCTGTACAAAGAGCCGGTTGGAGGAAGGGTGTGGGCTCCTTAAACCATTTGTTGAAACATGCTGTTGCCAGCAGCCCCTGGGGTGATGGATGCGGGGTGGATGGGAGGGAGGAGTGGCAAGAGTGTCAGCAACCAGAGTCAGGTTGTGTGGCTGCTGTGCACTCGCCTCACACTGCCTGAGAAGGACAGAGGAGTCTGTCTCTGTTAGTCCTTCCTCCCCACTGCTGGCAGGTAATAGGATTGGGATACGGAGAGCAGGGCCTATGCCAGGGAACAGGAGGGGGCAGCCACTTGGGGGGAAGCAGGGACAGCTGCTAGGGGGTTGCACGTAGCTGGGTTGCCCACAGGCAAAGCAAACAGGCAAGTCTCTGGAGTGAAGGGCAGCTGGGCCCAGGCCAGAGGTTAGCTGAGGGATCCTGGGTTTGGAGGAGTCCCATGAAGGATGGGGGACAGGGCTCAGGAGGGAGCAGAGAAAGGAAGAAGGAGACAAGGAAGATGAATCATAGAGAATGACTGGTAGGGCTGGATTAACTCTTCTGGAGGCCAAGAATGTTAGATATTGTGGGACCTCCAAGGATCTGGGGTGAGCACAAAAATTGGGGGTTCAGAATATGGGAGGGGTGCCCCAGGCTGGGCCAGAAGGCTGGGGTATGAGATGGGCTGAGGGTGCTCCAGCTAGGAGAGCACAGTCTGAGGTAGAGCCTCAGTCCCTTTCAGTTCTAGGAGAAGTGTATCTCCAATTATCCAAGGCTCCAGTGACACAATAGGTCAGTGTCCAGTACTTACAGAGCTAGTACTGAATAGACATGCTGGGGCTGTGAGTTCAAGCCTCACCTGAAGCATTACCTTACGGGCAAAGGGATAGTTCAGTGGTTTGCACATGGGCCTGCTAAACCCATGGTTGTGAGCTCAATCCTTGAGGAGGCCATTTAGGGATTGGAGCAAATAGATGCCAAGGATGGTCCTTGGTCCTTCCAAGAGGGCAGGGGACTGGACTAGATGACCTTCCCAAGGCCTCTTCCAGCTCTAGGAGACATATGTGCAAACCTTTAATTCTTTCTGCCTGTGCCTTTCCTCAAAGACTGCAGTCACAGCCCCCACCCTCTGAGAGGCCTTGGAAAAAGGTGAGGTGATGGGAGAAATAGGCTGGGGGTAGGGAGTGTGGCTGCTCCACTTTGCATAGGTGTTTAGAAGGGAAATAATTCCTTTTACAACGTAATTCTTTATGAGTTTTGTAGTTACCTGAAACTGATGAATAATTAAAAAAAAATCCTGTGTAAATTAAAAACTGGAAGAACTTTACCATAGATCCTCTTTATTTGACTTTTCAATTAGAGTTGGATTTCCCAATAAGTGATTTCCATCAAGTTTTAATATTTGTTCGGGGAGGAAAATTTGTAGCCAGTAAATCTCATCTGTGTAGGGTGAGGCTAACTGGTTAACCAGTTACACACACCAAATGTCCTGCTTTGAACTCAGTTGTGCCACGCCAGTATACACCAGCTGAGAATATGCCCCAGGTTGGATCTTTCTTGCGTCTTTTTAGTGGTGAGGAAGGAGAGGGGAGTGCTGTGGGGATGGGTTGCTAGGAGACTCCGAGCACACCTCAGGGCTGGCAGTAATTCAGAAAAAAACCGGCATTTTGGTAAAATGTGGAAATGAGACTACCAAGTTAATAGCTATTTTCAGGGGTGACTAGAGGCCCTGTTGCAGATCCACTTGCAAGCAGAAGCTCAGCTAGAATAAAGCTCTAGACAGTAATGTTGTAATACATGTCCCAAGTTTATGGGCCAGGCCCCGGCGCTGGCTGTGGGAGGGGCAGGACTGGCACTGTGCAGGCGATGGCTCTGTCAGGGGGCTGGGCCAGGCCTTGCGCTGGCCTGGGAAGGAGCTGGGGCTGGCACAGTGAGCTTGTGAGGGTCTGCTGGCCGGAGGAGGGGCTGGGGCCAGCACATTGCTGGGAGTGGGAGGGAACATGGTAGAATCTTGCTCGGACAGACAGACAGACACAGCAAAAATAATATACATACGTATATGATGATTTCTTTGGCTTCTGTCTCTCTTCACAATGGGCCTGAACTTCATGCAAAGTTCCACCGTGAACCCTTTATGCCTGTTGTGTTTGACTCAGTATTGTGGAAGCAAAGCATAGTGGAAATACATGTTTTAAAATGTAACTCAGCTGTTCATTGTTTTCTCTTCACCAAAAATACTCCAGTGACATTGAACAGAACAGCAACGAGGGGTCCAGTGGCACCTTATAGACTAACAGAAATGTAGGAGCATAAGCTTTCATGGGCAAAGACCCACTTCATCAGATGCAGGTGAAACAGAACAGGACTATTAAGTTAACCCTGGATCTTCCCTTTCTGTCCTTCATTGGTTTTTCAGATTATTTTGCTGATCATATGGGTGACTATGAAGATGTTTTGGCTTCTCTGGAGACCCTTAACCTCTCCATTCTGAAAGCCATGGACTACACCAAGCGGGTGAGTTGTTATTGTAGCTTATTCTATTCAAGCGACTGCAGTTAGGTAAGTGTTCTCCAAGCTTATGGGAATAAAGTTGATGTGGCTAATGCTTTTCTTGTAGTCATTTATTTCACTAAATCAGATAACAGCAGAAACAGTATCAAGGTAACATCAAGTATGTTGTCATCCAAGTGAACTAAGAAACGATTGCTATTGTGTTACTACTGTTGGGCTAGACAAGTTCAAGAGGAAAATCTTAAATACTTGTGGGATAAAATTGCAAGACTGCTAATGTATGAAAATTCTGAAAATATTGCCTACAAATAATACATCAGTATAAATGCTCTTGTCAGGTTATCGACTCTGTTTTAGAAGGTTCTGCCTTATATATTAGCTGCTGATTGCCTTTATGTAAAGTGTCTGCCTCCCAGCAATATTTAGAAGACATTTGAGCTCACACAAATATAGAAAAGAATTGAATTTATCAAAATCATTTGTGTTTGTTCTATAAAGCCCTTAGTGGCCAAAAGCATCAGCACTTCAGCTATCTAGGTTTTAAAATGGAAAATAAATTGTCAGCTGGTATCATCATATGGCTATATCTGCATAGGCTCATATATTGCCAATGCAGCAAGCTATATTGTAAAAGCTGATGATTGCGTTGTTTCTAAATCCTAGTTTAGAAACAGTCTTGAGCTCTGCGGCATATGAAAAGTTATATGTTGGCCTCTCAAAAGGCAGAAATCTTGACAGTGTCACAGACAAAGCCCGATTAAACTTCCCCAGGTGGATTATTTCTATCTGTTCCATTCAACCACATATCTCCAGCATAATCTCTAGTTCAGAAGACTGCTTGAATAGTACAAGATTACATCAGTAGAAGATTATATCAAGGGTGTGCAAAGTGGAGGCTGGGCCCTCTGTGCGTGGTGTGGAATTTCCTAAGGTACATTGTCTGCCGGGTCTCACGCTCACCCATCTCATTAAAATTGTTGAAACATGTTACTGTTTTTATGCATGTGTGTTCACATACAGATTAATTTTTTTTTATATTCTACATGCTTATTTCTTACACATGCCAGAAGGGTTTTTTTTTTTTAAATATATGAACATAACTGAAATTTCCACCAGTTTGGTTTCCATTAGACAGATTGAGGGCCAGGAGGGCTCTGCTAATGCATACTTACTGTCATTGGAGCAACTAGTTGGCAAGGTCTTGGCCTCAGCAAAAGGGTTGTTTCTCGCAATCTCATTCAAAGTAATGGGAGCATTGCAAACACATCTTTAGAGTAAACATTTCCTGCTAACAACTTGTAAACTTTGGTTTATGAAATCAAGATGAAAATTGCACATGAAGTAAATGGTGGTATAAACATTTTATTGTACAGAGTTGTACCTTCTCAGCAATCTTTTTGAAAATATTTGTCTAGTCTCAACTATGACTAGGACTTTGCTTTTTCCAGAACATAAAATGCTGCAGTTTCACCCAAGGATCAGGTAGTTAAATGTCCATACTGGGATTTTTGAAAAGGCCTAGGTCTCATTTGATCAAAAGCACTATTTGAAGTCCCATTATCTTTGTTGGGAGCAGAGTTTCACATCAATTCTGAATACTTTGAAAACCTCACCTAAATTTCCATTCTTTGAACATCTAGTTAACAACAATGTCAAAGTTAAAAGACCAAATTGCTGTCAGAAGTTTGGCCAATTATGCCCTCAGTTTAATGAGATAGAAACCAGACCCTTTGTGTTGGAGCAGTGTTTCTCAACCCAGGGTACACGTACCCTTGGGGGTACAACAAGGTCTTCCAGTGGGTACATCAACTCATCTAGATATGTGCTTGGTATTACAACAGGCTACATAAAAACACTAGTAAAGTCAGTACCATCTAAAAGCTCATTCAGACATTGACTTGTTTCAACTTCTTCCTGTGCCTTACGCTGAAATGTAAGTACAATATTTCTATTTCACTTTGTTTATTTGATAAGAAGATGATAGAAAGTCAGCAAGTTTTCAGTAGTCATCTTCTGTGATAGTTGTACATGTTTTTGTAAGTAAGTAGTTTTTAGTGAGGTGTAACTTGGTGGTATGCAAAACAAATCGGACTCCAGAAAAGAGTACAGCAGTCTGGAAATGTTGAATGGCACTTGTTTAAAGTCTTCTTACTACCTTAGCAGCATATTTCTGAACCAGTGGTATGTGCACGCTTCAGGATATGTGAGAGAAGTCTGGGGGTACTTATCATTTTTTAAAGGGGTACTTTGTAAAAAAAGATTGAGAAACATTGTGTTAGAGAACAAATGAGAATAGCTGGGGAAATAAGCATCATAGGTGCATGCAATTGTGAAGAGTGAATTAAGCACAGAAGCTGATGTCCACATAAATACACATTTTTGTAGATGCAAGTACAATATGTCCCATAATATGGCTTGACAGAACGATTAATAAATAATAGATTATTAAAAAAGTAACTAACTGTAGCAGGTTGGACTCACTGCCACCATGCCTCTTGTCATCAATCTGGGAATTAGCTCAGTTCATCAGCAAGGCACCCTCTTCTGGCTATGACTCACCAGTTATCCACTCTGATACCTCCATGGTGTGTCTCTGCACTTGCATTGTCCTTGTCAGGACACTGCCCACCACTCCATTCTGCCCCCTTTTAGTATCATGGAATCCTAGGGCTGGAAAAGACCTCAGGAGGTCATAAAGTCCAATCTCCTGCCCAAAGCAGGACCAACCCTAACTAGATTATCCCAGCCGGGGCTATGTCAAGGTGGGACTTAAAAACCTCAAGGGATGGAGATTCTATCATCTCCCTCAGTAACCATTCCAGTGCTTCACCACCCTGCTAGTGGAATTGTTTTTTCCTGATATCCAACCTAGACCTTCCCATTGCAACTTGAGACCATTGCTCCTTGTTCTGTCAGTTGTCACTGCTGAGAGCAGCCTCTCTCCATCCTCTGTGGAACTCCCCTTCAGGTAGGCTGCTGTAAAATCCCGTTGCCTCACTCTTTACTTCTGCAGACTAAAGAAGCTAAAATCCCTCAACATCTCTTCATATGTTATGTGCTCCAGCATTTTGGTTGCCTTCCACTCTCCAATGCATCCACATACTTTCTGTAGTGTTGGGCCCTGAAATGGACACAGTACTCCAGATGGGCCTCACCATTGCTGAGATCTGCTAGAAATAGTCCCTCAAAATGCAATGACAATAGCCTTCTTGGCTACAAGGGCACATTGCTGATTCATATCAAGCTTCTTATCCACTGTAATCCCCAGGTCCTTTTCTGCTGAACTGCTTCTTAGCCATTTGGTCCATAGCTTGTAACAGTGGTTGGGCTTCTTCCATCGCAAGTTCAGGACTGTGCATGTGTCCTGCTTGAAGCTCATTTCTTTTGGCCCAATCCTCCAATTTGTCTAGTATCAGAGAGGTAGCCATGTTAGTCTGTATCTGCAAAAACAAAGAGAAGTCCTGTGGCACCTTATGGACGAACAGAGTTTTGGAGCATAAGCTTTCATGGGCAAAGACCCACTTCATCAGATGTCAATTTGTCTAGGTCACTCTGGATGCTATATCTACCCTCCAATGTATGTATCTCCCCCCTGGTTTAGTGTCATCTGCAATCTTGCTGAAGGGGCAATCCATCCACTCTTCCAGGTCATTAATAAAGATGTTGAACAAGATCGGCTCTAGAACCAATCCTTGGGGCACTCCTTTTGACATCAACTGCCAACCAGACGTGGAGCTGTTGATCACTACCCGTTGGGCCCAATCATCTAGCCAGCTTTCTATCCACCTTACAGTCAGTTTCCCTTGGTGAATCTACATTAGCTATTCCTGGTCCTTTTCTTCTCTTCCAAATGCGACAAAATGGATTCCTTGAGGATCTCCTCCTTGATTTTTCCAGGGACTGAGTTAAGGCTGACCAGTCTATAGTTCTCTGGATTGTCCTTCTTCCCTTTTTTAAAGATGGGCACTATATTTGACTTTCCAACTATCCAGGACCTCCCCTGCTTTCTACGTGTTTTGAAAGATAATGGCCAAGGGCTCTGCAATGACATCTGCCAACTCCCTTATCACTCTTGGATGCGTTAAGTCTGGCCCCATGGATTTGTGTATGTCCAACTTTTCTAAATAGTTTTCTAAATAGTTTACCCCCTTTCTGGGGTTTTGACAGTCCTTAGTCCATGTGCCCATTGATGTGGCCAACTGCAGCCCGAAACTATAGCCGTTTGCCTCAGGGAGAAGTTGCAGCCTGAATAGGGCCAGATGCTATGAATGAGGGGCAGGGGAAGGACCCTGGCCTGCCCATTATTCTTGACCTGGGGGTCCCTATGTTGACAGTCTTGACCTGCCCAACTTCTCTCCTTCCTACTAGTTGTGCTCCTGGCACCGCTTCCCTGTGATCCTTGCACCTTCACAGCCTTTATCTCAAGTCCTGCAGTCTGGCAGTGGTTAGCCAGAGCTCTCACTACCCTGCGCAGCACTGCTTTGTCCCAGGTGCGGCCCTCCCTCTGACAACCTGTCCTCTTTCCTTCCTGGCCTGAGAAAAAATGAGCTCTTCTCAGCCCTGCAGCCTTTTATAGGGCCCAGTGTGGCTCCAATTGGCTGATTCCTCCCTTCCTCTGGCCATGTTTGTGCAGTCTCCTTCCAGCCTGCTTTTAACCCTTTCCCTACTGAAGTGAGGCAGCCAACTCACCACACTACTATTAAAGAATAATAAATTTTATTTATCTGGAAAACCTAATCTATATAGCACAAGACCCAGAGAAACATATATAGGTGAAGTGAGTCATTTATCTAGCATCTTACCATGCAGTGGAGGACTAGCTAGAGGTATGGTTTTCCCATTAAATGGTTTCTCTTGTCCTTCTAATAAACTGGAAATTATTATTATTATGTTTAAAATGTATTAATCCTTTTACAGTTACACACATCCCCCATTTGAACTGTAGACTTATTGCATACATTCCAGGGAGAGAAAACGTTTACCTTTTTCCTGTGAGAAGTTCCTCAGTATGCTGAAAGTCAAGCAAAGTAAAGATGTCCAACTTTATAAAAAAGTATCTCACACTATTCACAGCCTGACCTCCACTCCTCCTCTGAATAATCCAAATCAAAATCTTCCTTCCATTTCTCTCTAGGGTTAGAGGAACTCTTCAATCATATAATGCTGTGATTTGATAATGTTATGACAGGACATTTTAGAAATTGGAATAGGGCTGGCAGCATCAATGTATTACTGAGTATATATCCCTTTCTCTTACTAAATAAAAGTCACTGTTTTCTTGGTTTCTTTACATCTCAATATTTTAAACATTTGAGATAGGTGTGGAACAGAAGACAAAGACATTTATTTGATAAGTGTATATTAAATTGAAGACATGATCTTATGGTCACCCATTTTGTAGTATTTATGATATTTTGTATTAATATTTTTAGCTCATAGAGCACGGTGAATAATGAGAATTTTCAGCAACATTTTAATAAAAAATAAGTTTGCTTCAACTCCGTGTATGTGTCTCTTTTAGAATGACTCCCTGCATATATTCAAGCAAGCGATGTTGCTGGAAGGAATGTGTGCTGAAATGCAGCCCCTAGGGCAATGTTGCAAAGTAATTTCAAAATAAGAATTAATTTTATTGATAAACTCATGGCTCTTGTTCAGTGATTAATTTGTAGTGAAAGAGATGCCAAATACGTGGTGGGGCTCAGGCAATGTTTTTATTTTCATAAGTGGTGCAACAAGCCCAGAGGTGCCAAGGCTATGAATTGCCAAGCTTAGGAATACCAGGATTCAGCCCTGGAAAGCCCTGGCATAAATGCAGCACTGTTCTTGTTGCATAGTATTTGAATGCAGATTGTTGATTTATCCTCCAACCCCTTGTGATGTAAGGAAGCATTTTACAGATGTGGAACTGAGGTACCACAAGATTAACTGGTCTGCTTGGCACCATATTAGGAAGTTAAGCCACTGGTCTTCATCACAGGCCAGCATATTATATTTCCAGCTTCACATAGAAGAATGATACATGCACAAAACTATGATCTATAGGTCCAGCAGGCTATAACATTAAAATGATAGGGTTGTTTAAAGCATCTCTGAATTATGCATATTTATAGTCAGAGCCTATTTTCCTAAAAGCATGTGGTGGGGGAGGGATATCACACTGGCTTTCCAGCCAAAATGGGTGTTGTCTTTCCATGTAAACTAGGACATCTTCCTCCCACACCACTCGGGAACAAAGGATGCTGCATTCCCTGGATGTCAGGTGCTCCTTGGCATATTACCTCAAGCGTACCAAGCTTTTCTGCAAGTCAGCACAGATTTTTACCATGACAGTGGACAGAATGGAGGGGCTTCTCATGTCCTCACAGGGGATTTCCAACTGAATCAATTCCTGCCTCAGGGCCTGTTACAGGTGGGCACGGTTCCCACTGCTGCGGATTGTGAGACCCCATTCAACCAGAAACCAGGCATCCTCAGTGGCTTTCCTTGTACACATTCCCAGCCAGGACATCTGCAGAGCTGCAGCATGGTCTCCTGTTCGCATGTTCCTGGTACATTACACCATCACCCAGCAAGCCATACATGACATTGGGTTCGGTAGACCTGTGTTGCATTCTTCATAGCCAGAAACTCCGTCCGACTTCCACTGGTACTGCTTGGTACTGGTATTCCAGTTACCTTTGTCTATAACTGGCATTCTTTGAGATAACAAGAAGTCCTGTGGCATCTTATAAACTAACAGATATTTTGGGGCATAAGCTTTCATGGGCAAAGACCTGGTTCGTCTCCCTCTTTTTCATGAGCCCATATATTTAAACCCTCCTCTGGAACCCCCACTCATGCATCTAGCAAAGTGGGTCTTTGCCCACGAAAGCTTATGCTCCAAAATATCTGCGAGTCTATAAGGTGCCACAGGACTTCTCGTTGTTTTTGAAGATACAGACTAACTCGGCTCCCCCTCTGTTCTTTGAGATGTTACCAGTAAAGGTAATTATCCTTTTCTCTGGCAGACATTGCCCTGGTATCAAGCATTGCCTAGATCTAACCATGTGCACCATGAATGGGACGCATGTGACCAGCCATCTCAAAGAACCCTTATCCCTGTCAGGGAGTCACTGTTCTTTTTCATGTTGCCAGTAAGTTTGATTTGTAGTGGTGTTTTCTGCACTCTGAGACTTTGATAGTAGAGAAATATCACTTTGAAAGTACGGCCGCTCCAGGAAGAGATCTGTCTAGCTTCCTCCCTGCCTGTGCATATATATTTGCTCTCTGAAGTGAATTGAGTTGTGTAAAGTTCCAGAAGATAAATTTTTATGCCTTGAGTGGCTTTCTATGACCAGCTTAATTACAGGGAAGCTCAATTACATTGTAATGCTCAGAAGAAGGATTTCACGGCTAACAAGGTTTTTTATTGGGTCAGTGACTGTCTACAAACTTCTTAGCCAGTGATTTGCTCCTTCATAGCTGGTACTAGTCCTACCATGAAGCTAATGGACTCTCAGAAAAGGAGAGATAAAAAGGGTCTGTTTGCCCATATAGCCCATGCCCGGATAGTACAAGTTTACTTCTTCCAGCATATTTCCCAGTATCTGGTCCCATCAACTTTCAAAGATTCCATGAAATGGAGCTTTCAGAGCTTCAGATAAGAGTCTGTCAGGTAGGACTGTCAGTAGTGTGACAAAGCTCCTCCTCTACCTTCATGGGTCCTGCCTTTTTTGGCAGATTATTTGCCTCAGAGGCTCACAGCAGCCCTTCGGTAAGACACCAGCTAGCCATTTGGTGAGCTACTGTCATCATTGGCCCTCACCGGGAAAAGAGAGAAGACCAAACTGCATAGTCTCTGCTGCCCCTCCAAGAGATTCAGGCAAGACAAAAGTCTCCACCAAGTCAGTCCTTCTCCAGTGCTGTGTAGAGGATGGGGGCAGGGAAATGAGGGCAGCCTAGGCCCACCCTCTACTCTGGGCTCCAGCCTAAGGACCTGGGTTAGCATATGCCAATAATGGCTCAAGTTTCAGCTGCTTGACAGCAATAATTCCCTGGGCCACAGTGGTTCCGAGCATCCTTCTTACCACAGGCTTCCCTATGGTACCTGCTAACGCTTACTACAGACTTCCTCTGCAGCTCCTTATCACCTCCGTTTTTCACCCAGCCACTGAGCCAATAGACAAGAAGCTTTTTTATAAACAGTCTCAGCTGCTTCTTTACTGGTTTCAATCTAGGGCTAATATATCTCCCCTCAGTCACGCTTCTTAGCCCTCTGGCCTGACCCTGTCACAACTGAGACTTAATTTCTTTCCAATACCATTATAGCGTATCCTGTCAATTCACCTTTTATCATTTTTCTAGAGTCTTTAATGTTTCACATAGTTGCTATATTTGCTTTTGGTAATTGAGTTATCAAATGTTATATGAACACATATATCATTGTATATATTTCTGGGGCCATAATTAGAAACCTTACCCTCCTGTGAGTATAGAAATCTCCAAGATTAACCACCCTCAGCAATGACATAGGGCTTGAATTTGCCATCTTTTTGCAGTACTGTATTGTGCTTGCAAATGACTGCAGGATTGGACAATGTGTTTTAGTGCATGGCATGTCCTGACAGGAAAAGGGTTCTTTGTTGAAACAAGACATCAAATCAGACTAGCTTGGCAAATGAACTCTTGATGATTTTTATCATAAGCAATATTGTTTTTATGGTGACCCTGAAAATCTGGCATTTCCTGACACTGTGATTTAAATTGTGCAGCTCTAATATTGCAGATTTATGATATTTTTGTATGAGGCATTGAAAATTCCTTACAGGAGACAGACAAACTAAGAGCTTAGTTACATTCATCAGAAAACTGGTTACAGTAAACTCCTTCATATCTGGCATCTGTGGGTCCAGGAAGCTGCCTGATATTCAAATATTCTGGATAACAGAGAGGTGTACCTAGCAATGCATAACACTAAAGAGAAACAAACAAAAATATATGTAGAGAATTTTATTTACCAACAATAGTAATATCACACACTGTGAACTTATATTGTATTTATTTGTATTTACTTTCATTATACTCTCGTTATTGAAAACATAACTAAATTCACTTACGGTTAAAATGCCGGATATTTGAGCATTCCAGATGATAGAATGCTGGATATGAAGGAGTTTACTGTATTAGAACAATACTTGGGTTTTTCACTGTGTTCACGGATTCATTGTAAATCAATAGAGTCCATGTATCTGTTTGGTATCCCTTCATTGCACATTAAACTTCACATTTTACCCTCTCTTGCTGCACTGGGTACCAGAGAAGGTATTGCTTCCCTTGTAGGAATAAGAGAAACTGAGTTCATTCTTCATCCTTTTGATCACTTGTTCCCTTGATTGCCTTTGATCAGCCTCAGGATCAGTCTTCCCCTGTGTGACTAATGATGGGGAGACCTGACTGAGGTTTGCGGGCTTTCAAAGCTAGAGTCGGAGCGATCAGGGGAGTGAAGCGGGCAGGGGGCTGCAGAGAGGTCAGTTTTAAGGGTGAGTTTGGCAGAGGGTTCCACTGTGGTTAGGAGGACCCTCAACACATGTGCCTGCAGTGTTTCTTTCTCCTCCACCTGTGCCTGTAGTCAGACAGAACTCCTGACTAGGGATGCCTCTACCCAGACCATGGTGTGGTTTTGCAGGGACTGTGACTTGCAGTTCCCACCTATTGAAGTCCTGGCTGGGGAGACCATCCAGTCTGGAAGGTATGTTCTGACAGAAGCTCTCAGGAAGCGGGTGGTGGAGCTACAGGAAGAGGTAGCTAGGGCTTAGGAGTATTACACTCCACGAGCAATTCCTGGACAGTATTCATGTGGAGACAGCTGAGGTTAAGATAGCGCTGACACACCATCAGTGGAGGTGGAGATGGCTTGGGGGGTGGGCACTGGCAGCTGGTCACTTCTGGCAGCAGACAGAACTCTGCTCCTGCTCCCAATCCTCCCACTGTGGTACTGGGAAACTGCTACACCCTTCTGGATATGGGAGATACAGGAGATAAGGAATTACCTCCTACAGGTGAATCAGAGAAGCCTTGTACCCCCAAGGCTGGGAGATCTGCTGTCACCACTATGAGAAAGAAACGCAGGATAGTGGTCGTAGGAGACTCCTTTCTGAGGGGGATGGAGGCACCCACCTGTCATCCTGATATGTCATCCTGGGAGGTATGCGGCCTGCCAGGAGCCTCTATCCAAGACGTTACAGAGGTGTTGTCGAGGATTATTCGGCCCACTGACTACAACCCCGTGCTCCTCATCCATGTCGGCACGAGTGATACTGCAAGGTGTAACCCTGAGCAGATCAAGCATGACTGTAGGGCTCTGGGAGTACAGGTGAAGGAGCTGGGAGCACAGGTGGTGTTCTCCTCAATCCTTCCTGTTCAGGGTAGGTGCTGAGGCAGAGACAGGTGCGTCCAGGAGGTGAATGCCTGGCTGCGAGCATGGTGCCGCCAGGAGCGCTTTGGCTTTCTCAGTCACTGGATGCTGTTCCATGAAGGACTGCTAAGCAAGGATGGAATTTACCTTTTGAGGAACGGGAAGGATGTATTTGGATCAAGACTGGCTAACCTAGTGAGGAGGGCTTTAAAATTAGGTTCAATGGGGACAGGTGACCAAAGCCCACAGGTAAGTAAAAAACCTGGAGACTTGGGAGTTGGTTGGAAATTCGAGGGATCATGGGCTATAATAGCAGAGAAAAGAGAGGGACTAGGCAGAACTGGGGGACAAAAGTAAATCTGTATCTTAGATGCCTATATACAAATGCAAGAAGCATGGGTAATAAGCAGGAAGAACTTAAAATCTTAATAAACAAACACAACTATGATACAATTGGTATCACAGATACTTAATGGGATAATACGTATGATTGGAATATTTGTATAGAAGGGTACAACTTACTCAGGAAGGACAGGCCTGGTAAACAGGGAGGAGGTGGCCTGAGGTGGAGATGGATGCAGCAGACAGACATGTTGAGAGTCTTTCGGTTAAGTTAAAAGGGGTGAAAAACAAGGGTGATTTCATGATGGGGTCTACGACAGACCACCCAGCCAAGTAGAAGAGGTGGATGAGACTTTTTCTAAACAATTAACAAAATTATCCAAAACACAGGACTTAGTGGTGATGGGGGTCTTCAACTATCCAGACATATGTTGGGAAACACAGTGAGGCACAGAATATCCAGAAAGCTTTTAGACTGCACGGATGACAATTTTTTATTTCAGAAGGTGGAAAAATCTCTGGGGGCAGGGAAGCAGTTCTAGATTTGATTTTAACAAATAGGGAGGAACTCACTGAGAATTTGAAAGTGGAAGGTAGTTTGGGAGAAAGTGACCATGACGTCATACAGTTCCTGATTCCAACCAATAGTGAAAGGGAGAACAGCAAAATGGAGACAATGGATTTCAGGAAAGCAAATTTTAGTAAACTTAGAGAGCTGGTAGGTAAGGTCCCATGGGAAGCAAGATTTAGAGAAGAAACAACTGAGGAGAGTTGGCAGTTTTTCAAAGGAACATTACTAAGCGTTCAAAAGCAAACTATACCCTGCATGGGAAAGCTAGAAAGTCTAGTAAAAGACTGCCTTGGCTTAGCCAGTAGATCTTACGTGATCTCAAAATCAGAAAGGAGTCCTATAAATAGTGGAAAGTAGGAGAAATTACAAAAGAGGTATATAAGCAAACAATGCATATATGCAGAGGCAAGATTAGAAAGACCAACACACAGAACGAGCTCAAATTAGCTAGAGACATAAAGGGTAACAAGAAGTCATCCTATAAAAACATCAGAAGCAAGAGGAAGACCAACAACAGGGTACGCTCACTATACAGGGTGGAGGGAGAAACAATATTAGGAAACTTGGATTAATGGCAGAGGTGCTTAATGACTTCTTTGTTTTGGTCTTCACCAAGAAGGCCAATGCAGAAATGCCTAACAATGCATACTAGTAGGAAGAGGGTAGGTTTAACGGATAAAATAAATAAAGAACAAGTTAAAAATTACTTAGAAAAATTAGATGTCTTCAAGTCACTAGGGTCTGATGAACTGCATCCTAGAATGCTTACGGAGATGATAGAGGAGGTTTCTGAGTCTTAAGCTATCATCTTTGAAAAGTTCTGGAAGTTGGGAGAGCTTCCAGAAGATTGGAAAAGGGCAAACGTAGTGCCCGTTTATAAAAAGGGAAAAAAGAACAACCCAGTAAACCACAGACCAGTCAGAGAGATAGCCGTGCTAGTCGATATACTATCAAAACAAAAAAGCAGTCCAGTAGTCTTTAAAGTGCTCCTGGACTGCTTTTTTGTTTTCGTAGACCAGTCAGTTTAACTTCTCTGCCGGGAAAGATAACGGAGCAAATAATGAAGGAATTCATCTGCAAATGTCTGGATGAATATAAGGTGACAGGTAACAGCCAGCATGGATTTGTAAAGAACAAATCATGCCAGACCAATCTGATGGTTTTTTTTTTTTTTGACAGGATAACAAGTCTTGTGGATAAGGGAGAGGCGGTGGGTGTTGTATACCTAGACTTTAGTAAGGCATTTGACACGGTCTTGCATGATCTTCTTCTCAATAAACTAAGCAAATACAATTTAGCTAGGGCCACTATGAGGAGGGTGCATAACTGGCTGGATAACCGTTCTCAGAGAGTAGTTATTAATGGTTCGCAGTCATGTTGGAAGGGCATAGCAAATGGAGTTCCACAGGGTCTGTTTTGGGACCAGTTCTATTCAATATCTTCATGAAAGGTTTAGATATTGCCATAGAGAGGAGGCTTATTTAGTTTGCAGATGATACCAGGCTGGGAGGGGCTGCAGCTGGTTTGAAGGATAGGGTCATAATTCAGAATGATATGGACAAACTGAAGAAATGATCTGTTCTCCTTGGACTCTGAGGATAGGACCAGGCGCAATGGGCTTAAACTGCGGCAAAGGAGGTTCACGTCGGACATTAGGAAAAACTTCTTAACTGTCACGGTGGTTAAACACTAATATAAATTACCTACGAAGGTTGTGGAATTTCCATCGCTGGAGATATTTAAGAGCAGGTTAGATAGACACCTATCAGGGATCATCTAGATGGTGGTTTGTCCTTCCAAGAGGGCAGGGGACAGGACTTGATGACCTCTTGAGGTCCCTCCCAGTTCTAGTGTTCTAGGATCCTGTGATTCTCTGATCCAGGCCATCAAGGCCCAATCCTGCAGGATGTTCAGTGCTTCTGAGAGATGGTGAACACTTATCTCCCAGTGTGAGTTGAGAGTGCACAGCACATTGCAGGATGAAGCCCTGAATGCAGCATGTTTTCCTTTGGCGCCAACAGCTTTCCTATAAACTGCACAGCAAAGCTGAATTTTGCTAATGCTCGACCACCTGCCACAGCTGCAAATTTCCTTTCCTTTTCTAATGAAAGGAAATCATCTTTAAATTAAAGGCTGTTATTTTTTTAATGCTTCTGATCTTGTGCTGAGTGCCCAAAAGGGAGTGTTTTATTTTCTGGGTCAAGGTGAGCTTGTCCTATTCGCTTTTGATTATGTTATTTTGGAGCTAGAAAAATCTGTGGATGGGCTTTGTACCAGAAACAACCCAGTACTAGGATTAGCATTATGGATGCAACAAAGAAACACAGATATAATTTAGTGAAAGATCATTATAAAATGAAAAGCTTATCTGTTCTATTTCAGTAGTTACAACTATTGAGACATCTAGTAACGAGATCTTTGTCCAGTTCCTACTATAAAGGAAAAGACCCATGGGGGAAATTACAGAACAATTCCATTCCAACTCTAAGGGTGTGTCTACACTACAAAGAAACTTTGAAAGGGGCAACATCGAAAAACAAAATCGAAATAAGGGATTTTGAAATAGCACAGCTCCACACACAAACAGATCGCTGTACCGACCTGCTGTTTCGAAAGAACTCCCCCATGCTTCGAAAGGGAGCGTCCACACAGGAACGCGGGCTCTTTTGAAATAAGCAGCTTGGAAACACCACGCACGGGGTCACATGGCCGACAAGCCCTTTCAGGTCCCACAGCCAGCAGCCACCTTAAAGGGCCCCTCTGAAACACATCCACCCTGCACACACAGAGCACCGTAGAGCAGTACACAGCACTGTGTGGGAATATGCTCCAAGAACAGAAGGAGAATGGAGCAACAGCAGCTGCCCGAGGCTGATACCCCCACCCCCACCGGGACCCAGGTGGTGATCGCCATCCTGGGCATGGTGGATGCCCTGGGGCCCACCTCCCCCCACACTGGGGTCCTGCAGGCCCTGGCAATGGGGCAACCACTGCTCCCCATCTTCCATCCCCCATGGCGCCTCTGGAGCCACCCCAGCAGTGGGGACTGGTTGGAGAGGCTGGTACTGGGCAAGTGGGATGATGAAAGGTGGCTCAGGAACTTCAGGATGACAAAGCAGACATTCCTGGAGCTGTGTCAATGGATCACGTCCGCCCTGCAGCATGTGGACACCCGCATGCGGCCTGCACTCCCAGTCGAGAAGCGTGTGGGGATCGCCCTCTGGAAGCTCGCCACCCTGGACAGCCACCATTCAGTAGGGCACCAATTCGGGGTGGGCAAGGCTACTGTCAGAGCTGTCCTCCTGGAGGTAAGTCAGACCAGGGCCCCACACCCACCCCAGGAAGGGGGAAAAGGTGGGGGGCCCCCAGGTGGGGGGGCCTTCAGGGACGGGGAGGGGGCAGGGGGCAGGGGGGGGCCCCCTCATGTGCAAGCCCCACATGTCGGTGCCCCCTTTCTATAGGTGGTCCTGGCCATCAATCGTATCATCCTGCGGAGGGCCATCTGCCTCGGTGACATGGATGACGCCATGGCGGGATTCGCCTCCCTCAGTTTCCTGAACTGCTTCGACGCACTCGATGGCACCCACATAGCTATCCGCGCCCCAGGCCATAGCGCGGGACGCTACATAAACCGCAAGGGGTACCACTCGGTGGTGCTCCAAGTGCTCGTTGATGCCCGGGGCTGGTTCTGTGACATTTGTGTGGGCTGGTCCGGGCAAGTCCACGACGCCCAGATACTACACAACTCCTGGCTGGGGCAGCGCATGGAGGAGGGCACCTAGATCCCTACCCGGGAGCTCCCCATGGGGGACACAATGATGCCACCATGTATAGTGGCTGATGCAGCTGTGGCTGATGCACCCCTATGCTGGGCACACCATCGCCAGCCTGGAAACTTTTAACAACTGCCTGAACCACACCCGCAACACTGCAGAGTGGGCCTTCACACACCTCAAGGGGAGTTTCCAATGCCTGAGTGCATGGCTGGAGGTCAGCCTGCCCAACGTCCCCTGGGTGGTTGCGACCTGTTGTGCTCTGCACAATATAGTGGAGGGCAAGCATGAGCGCTGCATGCCAGGGTGGGCTGCGGACCGCGGCCCCGGCTTCGAGTAGCCATGTATGGCCGCGTGCCACCAGGCACAGCGAGAAGGGGTTAGGGTCCGGGAAGCCCTCTGGGAGGCCTTCAAGCAAGAGCCACGCTGACCTCCATGTGGCACTTGGCTCACACCCACCCTGCAGCATGCCCCCCCCCACACACAGGGGACACTGGGGTGCACAAAAAAGGGTTTAATAACTGGGGGCCAACTATATACAAGTAAATAAACAGCTCTGGAAAAAAGGTTTGAGGTCTTCCTATGAGAGCTAAATATGGCGGGGAACAGTGGAGAACCATATACAATGGGGCGGGGGCACGGATGGGCCTAGTCCCCCATGGGGGTGGGGGGGGTGAGACCTCTGTTGGGGCTGGGAGGGGGCTGGCAGGACGGGGAGGTAGGATCAGCCAGGGCTAAGGGCAGGGGGGGATGGGGTGGTGGGGGGGGGTGAGGGCAGCAGGGGGCCGGCAGGGGAGCCTTGGCCCAGATCTCCCTCTGCCAGCCCTGTCCTCCTGCTCCATCTGCAGCCACTCCCGGAGCACGGCGGTCTGCTCCCAGATGGCTGCAGCGTGGGCCTCCGCTGTCTCCTGATGGTCATAATGGCGTCACCATCGGGACCTCCAGGGCTGGGCAGATGGCAGCCTGGCCGATGGGGAGGAGGGTTCTCCAGCTCTGTTGGATGGTGGCGCAGGTGTGGTCCGGCCCTCAGAGGATGATGCTGTGGAGACACAAGGGGGAAAGAGGCCACCTGTCAGTGCAGTCACCTGGGCCTGGGGGCTCCACCCGCACGACCCCTGCCATCCCCCAAGGTGGTGCCTCCCCTGCCAACCTGCCCTTGGGGCTCTCACATGCCCACTGGGACCTCATCCGTGGGGCAACCGCTGGCTGCGGCATGGCCCCCACATCCCTTCCTGGTTGGGAGGTCTGGGGTGCTGTCCACGGGTGCAGATTCTGGATGGCACCATGCCTGGGTCTGGGAAGGGGCAGGGGACCATGGGCTAGGCCCCCCAGGCCATCCGATCCAGCCATTACCTACCTGGGGCTCTGGAGAACAGGTCCAGAGACACCAGCCTCGAGGGGGCCTGGATGGAGGTACCGGAGCTGACTGCGATCACGAGCGATCCCGCCCCCCCACCCAAGTTGCTCCCTGGCTCTGCTGGTGTGGTCTGGCTCAAAGGTCCCAGCTGTTCCTGCAGGTCCATCTCCCAGTCAGTGTCAGGCCCGCCTGTGTCAACCACTGCTAACAACTCGGGAATGTCCTTCGGGCCGAGGAGCTGTTCCAATGCCTGGTAATGGGGGCACCTCGGGCCGGCCCCAGCCCCTGATCGCCTGCGCGCATCCCTGGCCCGGCCATAGGCCTACCTCAGCTCTTTCACCTTGGATAGGACCTGAGCGGCCGTGCACTGGGTGTGTCCTGGCTTCTGCAGTCCCTGTGACAGCTGCTCGAAGGCAGCTGTGTTGCAGGGCCACCTGGTGCTATGGAGCAGCACCTCCTCCTCTGCCCAGAGGCCAAGGAGGTATTTTACCTCGGCTCTGTTCAGGAGGTGTCCTTCCTTTTCTGGCCCTGGCTCTCCTCAGGTGACCCCTTGGGCTGGGAGGTGGAGGCCTCGCCATCCAGCTGTTGGGCTGTGTGGTGCATCTGTCTGGGCTGCTGGAGCGCGTGCCAGGCAGAGCTCGTGCTCCTCAGGCCCTGAGCATGCTCTCAGCTTCCTGCATGGGGTTTCCGGGGCTGTGCGGCTTTAAGGGGCTGTCCCAGGGATTGTAGAGCCCCGCTGGGGCTTGCTAGTGTGTCCCCGTGCTCCCTGGAGCCACCGCCATGGCAGACCCGTAATTTCAAAATTGCGGGTCCAGAGCGTCTACACATGCCCTGTTTCAAAATTTGGTTTTGAAAGGGGCCGTTGTCACCAATCCCAGATGGGAAGAGCGGTTTCAAAATTTGTGTCCCTTTTCGCTGAAAACAATTTCAAAAGAGGCTGTTGGGCGTGTAGGTGCTCCGCGGCTTCTTTCGAAATTGGGCCCCCTTTTGAAATTAGTTTTGAAACAAGAGGCTAGTGTAAACGCACCCTAATTTCTGGAAGTAACCCTGTCTATGGAAAGAACAGAAGAATAGTTCCAACTTCTTTTCAGTTAAGGGGTTCTCAGGCATGTGATAGTTTTTGCTTTACAACTCAGAATTCATAGGACAGGCTGTTTCGTGCTCCTGTTTCTTACACGTACCAAGATACAGATTAGGGTGAAGACAAAGGGTAAATGGTATTAAAACTGTCCTGTGCTGGCAGAAGTATAATTTTCCGATGCTGGTATGTGGATGTGTCCATTATCCACAATGTGGATACCTTCACCCAAATTGGCTTGCAGAATGCAGCTGACCCTCCAGCTGCTTTTCTAAAACCACTTATTTGGTTTGATGCGCTTGCAATCAGAAAATCTTGAGAATGAGAATCAGGGTCACGTCAGCTCCGCTGAGTAGCGCATTTGCACCAAGGTAAATCTTTTCATGGGATATGCACATAGAGGAAGTTCTCTGCCCAGATAACCTGGTGGCCCTTTAGCCTTCCACTGTGGCATCCCATAGGAGTCAGCCCTCTTTCACCCCCTGTTTAGCTGAGTGAGGCATGAAATGCCAAACTGTCACTAAAGAGGATAGAAGAGTTTATGCATTGAACTCTTGTCTGCGAGGTGACAATGTAGATGTCGTTATTTGGATGCAGCAGCCTTCTAGCTCCCTACTCAGCACTTTGGGAGTCCCAGACTGTCACCAATGGTAAGTGCTTAAGGGGATCATGCATGTCTCCCATCTCAGGGCAATCAGCAGCTAATCTTAGAGCACAGAGTCCTGTAAACATGGCACATTCATCTGCAAAAGGAAAATAACTGAGATTAGCAGAGAGCCCACTAACCCTTGAGGTGGGACAGATCTTCCCACTAACCCTTGAGGTGGGACAGATCTTCCCACTAATCCTTGAGGTGAGACAGACTTTCACAACATATTATAAAAAACCTCTTTTGTGGTTTTGTGCTTTGGCTGACAATATTTTTGATTTGTGACAATAAACACCCTTGAAAACGACTGTCAGATTCTAACTGTGACAACTGTACTGCCTCGTGCTACTACCTGCATACACAGATCTTGTGCCTAACAGTGCCTAATTAGTAATAACACTAGGGAGTCTTTAGTGGAAAGGTCTCTTATGCATTTACTAGTGCCTTCTGCTGTGTGCGTGTATAAATATGTATTGGTGTTATATTCCTGCAGCCTGCCAATCAAATGAATGCATAGGGCGATAAAATTGTATATTCATACACTCAGAAAAGTATGTGTGTGTTTGTGCATGAATATGCTATTTTTATGCTAAGAGCATAAGATTTATAATGAATCCTTAAACCTGAAAATACTGAGATTTCAGATTATGAAACTAAACTTGAAATCATAGCAAATTATAAGCTCATTTTTGAAAGATTAACTACAGGTTATTAATTAAGACTAACTATATAATAGTAACAGAGAGGTAGCCGTGTTAGCCTGTATTTTAACAAAAGAAACCAACAGTCACCTAGCACTTCAAAGACTAGCAAAAGCGCATCACCTAATACGTTATTTTGTTAGTCTTTAAAGTGGTACATGGCTTCTGGCATGTTTTTTTAACTAGCGTATAGGTTGACTTCCTGATAGGAATTGCTTTGTGTTTTACTTTTGAGGGTCTACATAGCCATTTTGCTTAATCACTATTTATACTTCAAATCTAAATGACAGTTGATTATTTTTTATGCATAAAGAGACAAGTGGTGATTTATTTTGTGTGGAAGAAACTCATAAGTATCAGCCATGATTAGACTCAATGATGGAATGATTCGTACAACCAAAGCAAAATTTGTCATTATAGTTATTTTGGTATTTAGTGGTGTCCATGCTGCATTAAAATGATTGCCAGCTAGTATGAAAAATGGAAAGTTAAACTAGAAACAAATTAATTAAATCACAGGTGTGCCCTTTTATGTTTCCATGCTGTTATAAGAGCCTCATTTGTCATCAGCTTTCCAGTGCAAGTGTAACCAGGGAAGGAAGCAGTCTGAAAATTAAGGAGTCAGCAGTAACTCCAGAGGAAGGTTGATTCTGTGGTTAAAGTTCAGGACTAGCAGAAACAATGCATTGTGTGCTTCTAATTTTGCCACAGTTCCCCTTCTATGGCCTTGGGTAAGTCACAGAGCTTCAGTGCCCTGTTTTGCCCATCTGTGAAATAGTGATAGCTCCTGTGTCATGGTGAGGGTTAATACATTACAGCCTGTAAAGGACAAGTAGATCTTCAGAGGGAAGGCAAGTGACAAAGTGCATAAAAGTATTGTTTAATAAGACACTGAGGTTCTACCCAAGCTAATTCAGGATCTAAATCAGTGTGACAGCACCCAGTGGTTCCGTTTACCTACCCGTGTTGCAGAACTGTTCCAAGTCCCATCATTAAGACAATATCAGTTGCATGAATGTACAGGTTGCACCTTTCTGGTCCAGCATGGGTGGGACCTGCCAGGTCTTGAACAAGTGAATTTGCTGGACCAGGGGAGATCTAAGGCTTCTGCCACCAGATGGCCCTGGGCTCCCAGGAGCTGCTGCAGTCCCAGCCTTGTGCTCCCTGGGAATTCCAGTCCTGGCCCTGCACTCCCTGGGGATCCAGCCTGTCCCCACACTGTCATAGGTCAGACAGGGGGCGCCATCTCCAGTCCCGTGCTGTCGTGGAGCAACCAGGGGGCTTCTGCCCTGGCCAGGCTGCTGGAGGCTGGCTCTGGCCAGGCAGAAAACAGCTGAGGCCCCAGACCTGGCCTGGGTCCACAGATGTTGGGTTTGGCTGGGCTGCTGGACACTGGCCCCAAGAATCCTGGCCCCTGCCCCAGGACTTTCTCATCCAGCAACATCCGTGTTTTTTTGTAGATGGGCTACCTTATAAACATATATGTAACATATAGTAAATGTTCATATTTATATTACAAATATTGATGGGTAAATATCTGCTACATGTAGCAGAAGCACTATACATGCACTGTAATAATATCCCAAGGAGATAAGACATCAGCAAAACAAATCTTAATGTAACACAGGGTCACTGGTTCTTCTAGAATTTGTTGGACTCTCCCATTCTGTGCTGGGACTTGCAATGTGAGATTTCCATTGTCCAGTTACTGTATTCAGATGTTGGTGAAGGAATTTAGCGTGTATAGTAGAGCTGATTGATTACCAGAAAATTGAAATGCTTAGTAAATTATTTGGGCTACGTCTACACTAGCACACTACATCGAAGTAGCCGATTTCGACATAAGAACATCGAAATAGGCTACTTCAACGCATATCATCTACACGTCCTCCAGGGTTGGTGCCATCGACGTTCAACGTCGAAGTAGCGATGGAGAACGTCAAAAGGAGCCTCCCCAGAAGGAAATGCGGAGCATCCACACACACAAGTGCTCACCGTCGAAATAAGGGGCCAGCAAAGCCCCAAGCACTCCCTTAAAGGGCCCCTCCCAGACACACTCAGCCTGCACAGCATGAGATCCACAGAGCCGACAACAAGTTGCAGACCCCATGCACTCATCATGGACCCCCAGCTTCACCAGCACCAGCCGCAGCAGCCAGAAGCCCTGGACTAAGGGCTGCTGCACGCAGTGACCATAGAGCCCCACAGGGGCTGGACAAAGCGTCTCTCAACCCTTCAGCTGATGGCTGCCCTGGAGGACCCCACTATTTCGAAGTAGTGGGACACGGATCGGCTACACACGCCCTACTTCAACACTATTCCCATCTTTGGATGGGAGTACCGATTTCGACGTCTTGCCGCCTAACGTCGATTTCAACGTCGAAATAGCACATGGTGCTTGTAGATGTGACGCGTGCTATTTCGACGTTGTGCCAGTGTCTTCGAAGTAGCCAGCTAGTGTAGACACACCCTTGATGTGATAAATTGTGTCTTTATGTAACACATCCTATGGAGAATATTTGGATAGCTAAGTGTGTGTGTGAGAGAGAGATGTAAAATGAAGTAGGCCAGTCCATTGGTGGTTTGATCAGTAAAATCAGTCAGGGTGCAATATGCTGTGTTTGCCTTGTTCCAGCAATACACTCACAATCTGCTTATCTCCCCAACACTCTTAGAGGGACTGGTGCTACTGTTATTTTGCTGCATATGAGACAAAGCTTGAAATGAAACATTGAACTTTTACCACAGGGAAATCTGTGACTTTTGACAGGCAAACCTGCAAACTGTCAATATTTTGGATCTTAGTGAACTATATAACATTATACACCAAGAATGTACTTTTCTGTTTTCCTGATATTAGCACACAGCAGCTGCTATGCCAGGTACCTGGCAGTGAAAATGACACAACGTGAGACAGGCGACAGAGATGAGAGAACAGGATCTGGAAAAACAATTAATTTGAGCCTTCACTCAAACCTAAAGTGAATGAAACTTTTTGTTTGAGGTTTAAGGGAGACGACATGTTTAATTTTTTTTTTCGTTTTGCCAACCACTCTGCTTCTCCTGTACCCCTCCTCATGTACTAGAAGCTGAAGTACCACAAAGAAGACAGTTCACATTACATTACTGTGCTAAACTGAAAGAAGAGGACAATCCCCATGAGAGAACCTGCTCTTGCTTGATGTATTTCTAGCCAAAGTTTGAAGATTTGGGCAGTTCAGATAAGTATCTTGGCTGAACATTTAGAGGGTCCCTGTATTATGTTGAGACATTATAAATGGCTGCTATATTGAAACTGGTTTGAAATAAAGTGTGGACTGGGGCTGGAGACCATTTTGGTGCTATTAGTTCTTCACCTGCAAGAGTACATTAATTTCTAACCTGTGTGTTGTTAAATAAACAGTGGTAATTAAATTGATCATAAATGGTGGTGGTTGATTAGCCAATGGCACTAGATAAATGAGGGCTGTCTACAATATGATGGATAAGATTTGAATAAGATATTTTCAGGGTCAGATTTTTCTAGGCTAGTTTGTCTTGAGTTTTGTTGCCCTTAGTGCCAGTGCCAGATTGTACATGCTTTCTTTTTTAACTTACGGGCTGATAACACTATCAGGGCTGTACTACTACTACTTAACTCTTGTACTCTGAGTGGAGCATAAGTCATCTACAAGTCTCCTCCACTTCACTCTGTCTTGGGACAAAACTTCTAGCTGACTCCAGAAGTACCCCAGCTGTTGACCCTCAATCTCAGTAGATCTTCTCCACGTTCTCCAAGGTCCTTCTCTTTTGCATTTTCCTTGCGGGTTCCATGTGAGAGCTTGATGGACTATGCTGGATGATGGTTTGCTGAGAGTGTGGTCGAGCCATCCCCACTTTCTTCTCTTGATTTGAACATGAAGTGTTCTTCTCTTGTCCCACTACATTCCAAAGCTCCTCATTTGTGACAAAGTCTTGCCATTTCATGTGAAGGATGTACCTCAGACATCAGTTTATGAATGTCTGTAGCATATGATTTGAAGACTTGTCAGTACACCAGGTCTCACATCCTACAAAAGCAGACTCTTGCATTTGTGCTGAAGATCAGCAATTTCGTCTTTGCAGATATTATTTGTGAACTCCATATGGGACTGAGAGTCTTGAATGCAGCTGTTGCTTTCCCTATCCTGGCATTGATATCCTTATCAGTTCCTCCATCTCTGCCCATAATGCTCCCCAAGTAGGTGAACTGATCCACAGCTGCCAGGTCATCCCTCCCAGCATGCTGGTGTTGTTGTTGGACTGGTTGATGCTCATTGTCTTGGTCTTTCCCTTGTTTATGCTCAGTCCAGTCATTGCTGCAGTTTTGTCCAGTGTTATGACTTTTTCTTCCTTTCTTCATCAGGACTGTAGGGGTCTGCAAATTTTGCAGCTCATTAAGTTTTGGCAGTGAGTAAGTCGGATCAGCAGAACACTAAATAAAATCCTTTTTCATCATGAAAGTATGTTCCTGTCAGAAATAATTTAACATATCTGAGTGACAAATGGGGAGTATGGATGTTTGCATCTTTCAGGTCCACTTGATTTCCAAGATAATAAGTGTTTCTTATGGGTTTTGTCTATGCAGCAGGAAAACACTCCTGGCTGGCCCCTGCAAGGGATAAGGATCCCATGGTGTTAGCCTGAACACCTACATAGCAGTTTTACCACCCTGCAGCCCAAGTCCGCTAATCTGGGCCAGGTGCAACCATGTGCGATATTTTATTCCAGTGTGGAGGTACTTGTGGCAGCCTGTCAGACCACTTGGTACAGTATGGCTATGTCTACACGTGCCCCAAACTTCGAAATGGCCACGCAAATGGCCATTTCGAAGTTTACTAATGAAGCGCTGAAATGCATATTCAGCGCTTCATTAGCAGGCGGGCAGCCGCAGAGCTTCGAAATTGACGCAGCTTGCCGCCGCGTGGCTCGTCCAGACGGGGCTCCTTTTTGAAAGGACCCCGCCTCCTTCGAAGTCCCCTTATTCCTATGAGCTCATGGGAATAAGGGGACTTCGAAGGAGGCGGGGTCCTTTTGAAAAGGAGCCCCGTCTGGACGCGCTGCGCGGCTGCAAGCCGTGTCAATTTTGAAGCGCCGCGGCTGCCCGCATGCTAATGAAGCACTGAATATGCATTTCAGCACTTAATTAGTAAACTTCGAAATGGCCATTTGCGTGGCCATTTCGAAGTTTGGGGCACGTGTAGACACGGCCTATGTGTGTGCAAGCCACGCAAAGAATAAATATGAAAGCAACTAAGGAGAAGATCATCAAAGGCTTAAATGACATTTAGGTTTCCATCTCCTGCTGAATGTTACTGGGAGTTAAATGCCATTTGTGCCTTAGAAAATCTCTTCTTAACCATGTTCAGAATGTTAATATCTAAATACAAATCATTATAGTACTAATGGATTCTTGCAAAGCAAAGTTACTAGCAACAGTTTATAACTATACTGGATTGTACAAAAAAAAGTTATAACCATGTTTTCTTGATGCCCCATCTTATTCCTGCGATGAATGGAATTTGACTGATGTTCTTCAATCACCAGACATATTTCATAAAGTTTAACACAAGAATCTACTGAACAGGGCTACTACACCAGCCCTGAACACGTTTCATGTTCTTGGGCTATACAGAAAGGACATATGTGCTCTTGATAGGAATTCTCTTGTTTTGCTTGGTCAAGTAAAGAAAGATTGATCTGGGAACAGCTGACTTCCACATAGATCTACTGGCCAATGGAGCTTACATCATATTATGTTAATTTATGTAAATGAAATACATTTTAGAATCTCTCTGTAATTACTATTATTCATCATCATGATGCTTATAATAACCCTGCCAAAAAGGAGGCATTAAACATTCTATTCTTGATACTAATTGTTAAGTAAATAACAATGTTTGCTTAATTTTCATACAGGTCTATTATCAGTTCCAAAACACTCTAACTGTCTTTCATCTAATGTAAGGTTATGACACATTTAAACTTGTCTCACCTTTTCCATTAAGCTCTGTTTAAAAACCTGGCAATTATTAAATTCATAGCAGAAATTAATGAATTCCAGTGTCTGCTTTAAATGCAATGTGCTGCTCGAGAAAACCCCATCTGGATTGAAGTTTGTTGCGATGAAGACAGAAGGAAAAAAATGGAGAAAAGTAATTATAATCTCCCAAATGCTTACCCAAAATAATAGTGTTACACTTTGTGTCTCTATAGCTCCTTTTACGTCAGGAAGAAAATGTGCTTCATAATTATTTACCTGAGCTTTACGGCACCCCACATAGTAGGCAAGGCATATTGCTTTCCACAAATCCAGTTTGATGTAATTCTGTGTTCTACCATCCCACCAGCCAGCCACTTTCATTATCAGTTGATCCTGGGGTTCATCCTCTTGAATCAGGGGGCTGGACTAGATGACCTCCTGAGGTCCCCTCCAGCCCTAGGATTCTATGATTCTATGATCAGTGCTCTGGGTCAGCCAGTCAAGAAAAGTGAGGCAAGCTCTTTCAATTATCTACAGTATTTAAACCCCAGCCCTGCTCCCTTTCCTAAGCTAAAGAGACTTCCAGAATCAGAGTAAAGAGACTCCCTGACAGAAGGTAGGAGATGAGATGAGTAGGGGGATCTGTCTGTACAATTTGTGAATTCTGTTTGATGCTATGAAGTTAATATAAAATTGTTGTATTGGGGAATTGCCCCTATGTGGCTGTGGACTCCACCAGTTGCTGGTATGGGCTGTAGCAGACCAGGGACAGTGGAGAGTCAATAAACTGAATGACTACTCCGGATGCAACAATGGGGATTGCCAAGAAGTTTTGGAGCTGAGAGACACTACTTCCTCCAATTTATCTTGAAAGAGGGAGAGAGGAGAGTAAAAATTGTCATTGCACAAAGAGAGATGACAAGGCTGGGGTTTAAAAGGAACGAAGTGGCGCTTTGGAGGGACAGGAATCTTGGGGCAGAAAAAGGGACTACGTGGTCTTGATTTTTGTAGTAGGGAATGGACAGAGGGTCTGGTTTAACTGTGAGACCAGCCAAGGTCAGAGAATGCTAGCTGGGCTGACAAAACTCTGTGTTTAGGAACAGAAGTCATGAGCTGCAGAGGAGGAATTCTGGACATGCCAGAGGGCTCTGCAAAAAGCCAAGTCACTCCCTAGAGTGGTGAGGAACCTGAGGCAGGGAAGCGTGTGTGCAAGTGTGCATGGTTTTGAAGAGAAACGGTATCAGAACCCTGCACAAAGTCTGTCTCTGTGTGGCTGGTGGTGTTCACTTTTGCATAACCTTGATGAGGTAAACGATAAAGCTGAGGGCTGACGCCTGTCATGGGATTGTGAAGAATGTGCACAAGCTGCTAGGGAGGCTTGGGCTAGACAGGACTAGTTTCAGGGCCTATGGAATTGTACTGTGGAGTCCTCGTTGACCTGAGGGGTTTCAAACACCAGGTCTGCCTACAGGCTTGAATCCAAGAACTGTGCCTCAATAATGCACATGGGGTTCAGAGTCAAATCAGGCTGATAAGTGTCCAAGAGAGGGCATGCAAGCAAATCTGTGACAGGAAGCACATAGCATGAAAGGAGAAGACCACTACAAGCCCATTCCTATTAGTATTTTCATTTTTCTTTCCTCTTGGACACTATCAGTGGATGCAGCTTGTCATAGGAGCCTCAGAAGTGGTTAAACTACATTGGAGTTTATAGAGCTACACTTCCAAATATGGAATCTGCCTCAAATGTTGGGTTCCTTTGATAGCATGGGCTGGATGTGAGGGTGGGAGGGTGATGTGGCCACCTTGCAAACAGAAAGTAACACAGAAACAAACAGAAACAGAAACAGCTTCCATCCAGAGCACGTTACACGATCCATTGTGTACAGCCAGGCACTAAGGTACAATTGTATTTGCTCCGATCCGTCAGACAGAGACAAACATCTACAAGACCTTTACCAGGCTTTCCTCAAACTACAGTACCCACCTAAGGAAGTGAAGAAACAGATCGAAAGAGCCAGATGGGTACCCAGAAGCCACCTGCTACAAGACAGGCCTCACAAGGAAAACAAGAGAACACCAATGGCCATCCCATACAGCCCCCCAGCTAAAGCCTCTCCAATGCATCATCAGTGATCTGCAACCCATCCTGGACAATGATCCTTCACTCTCACAGACCTTGGGAGGCAGGCCTGTCCTTGCCTACAGCCAGCCTGCCAACCTTAAACAAATTCTCACCAGCAACTATAGACCACAACACAGTAACTCTAAACCTGGAACCAATCCCTGCAACAAACCTCGCTGCCAACTCTACTCACATACCTACACCAGTGATATCATTACAGGACTTAACATCAACCACACCATCAGGGGCTCCTTTACCTGCACATCTACTAATATAATATATGCCATCATGTGCCAGCAATGCCCTGATTACATTGGCCAAACTGGACAGTCTCTACGTAAAAGATTAAATGGACATAAATCAGACATCAGGAACGGCAACATACACAAACCTATAGGAGAACATTTCAATCTCCCTAGACACTCAGTAACAGATTTAAAAGTAGCAGTCCTACAACAAAAAAAATTCAAAAATCAAATGGAGAGAGAAATCTCTGAGCTGCAATTCATTTGCAAATTTGACTCCATCAACCAAGGGTTAAACAGACACTGAGAGTGGCTGGCCCCTTACAAAGGCAGTTTCTCTGACCTGGAAGTTCACACCTCCACATTAGAATCTGACAATGGGCCACATCCCCCCATGACTGATCTGACTTGTTTTCTCCTCTCTTGATCTGTACTACTGATAATGGGCCGTTTCCACCTGGACTGAATAGACCTTGTCAACTCAGGCCCTCCCTTTTGCTGGGAGCCTCCTGTTTAAATCCTCCTCTGAACCCCACACGCACTCATGCATCCGACGAAGGGGGTCTTTGCCCACGAAAGCTTATGCTCTAAAATATCTGTTAGTCTATAAGGTGCCACAGGACTTCTTGTTGTTCTCAAAGGTACAGACTAACACGGCTACCTCCCTGATACAAACAGAAAGAAGTTAACTCATCGTTACCAGTCCATGAATTTGACACACTACAGAAGGAATGCCATGACATAACTTGGGATATGGCCTGCAGAATGGAGACCTCGACAGGATTCCCTCATTCTGCACCTCTCCTTGCCCTTTTCGCAGCCTTCAAAGCAACCAAATAGCCACACAATCTGCAGGAGGTAGCTGCAGGTAGCTCCACGGAGCCGCATCTAGCAGAATGCTGAGGACAAAGTATTGGGGTGTGAAAGGAAACGACTACAGAATGAACACATTTAATCACCCTACTTTACTCGCATGCCCCTGTTGAATATCAGTAGTGTTCCTTTCTCATCCTGAGAGGAAAGAGCATCTGCTTTCGAGGTCCCATTCATAGTCTCATTACTTGTACGTGTGAACGGTTGCATGATGTGACATCGTTTTCTTTCTTAATTCGCTGTCTTCCCCTTCAGTCATTCTCAGGGTTTAGGCAGGCTGTTTAGAGAAGGAGACATATCAAACAAACATAAGCTCTCTGGTCTTGACTTATAGTTTGAAGTACCATACTCAAATAGCAGCTCACGGAATTGAATAAACTACGAAGGGGAAAGACAGGAAACAAGACAAACAAGTAGATAGATGCTACATAAAGCAGTAATATGTTTACAGTATCACTTTGCAGTCTGAGTGCATGTACTGCTGACCATACCATAAAGCCTAGCATCGTTAAAATACAATTAAGCCTGATAAACAAAACCTGTGTTTTCTTTGATTGTGAATAAAAAAACATTTATTAATTGCTTACAGGCTGTTACAGGGGAAGATTTCAGAACTTGATGGAGGGAAAAGGTAATTGTGGCCAAGATTTTCAGAAGTAGGTACCCGAACTTAGCCTGCCAAGTCCACACTTAGTTCAAGTCTACATGGGTGGGGTGGGGATGCGGTGTGTGTGCAATGTCAACCTATGGTGCACAACTCCAGCTATGTGAATAGAGTTGCTGGAGTCAACATACCTGAGATCGAGTTAGTGCAGTATCTCCGCTGCCAGGAGTCAGTAGGAGAAACTCCCATCAACTATCATTAGAACATAAGAATGGCCAGACAGGTTCAGACCAAAGGTCCATCTAGCCCAGTATTCCGCCTTCTGACAATGGCCAGTGCCAGGTGTCCCAGATGACTGAACAGTACCAGTAAGCAAGTTATCCCTCCCTTGCCACTCATTCCCAGCTTCTGACAGAGGCCTCGGACACCATTCCTACCCATCCTGGCTAATAGCCATCGATGGACGAGAATCTTTTTTGAACCCTCTTAAAGTCGTAGTATTCATAACTTCCTCGAGCAAGCACTTCCACAAGTTAGCTGTGTGCAGTGTGAAGAAATACTTCCTTCTGTTTGTTTTAAACCTGTTACCTATTAATTTTATTTGGTGACCCCTAGCTCTTGTGTTATGGGAACAAATAAATGACTTCCTCATTTACTTTCTCCACACCAGTCATGATTTTATAGACCTCTATAATATCCCTCCCCTCAGTCTCCTCTTTTGTAAGATGAGAAGTCCCAGTCTTTTTAATGTCTCCTCCTAAGGCAGCTGTTCCAAACCCCTCATAATTTTGTTGCTCTTCCCTAATCCTTTTCCAATGCCAAGATCTCTTTTTTTGAGATGACGTGACCATATCAGCACACAGTGTTCAAAATGGGAGCATACCATGGATTTACATAGAGGCAATAAGATATTCTCTGCCTTATTCTCTATCCCCTTTTTAATGATTCCTAGCATTCAGTTTGCTTTTTTGACTGCTGCTGCACAGAGTGGATGATTTCAGAGATGATCTGCAATGACTCCAAGATCTTAGGCTCCTCAGTAAGCTGCTTGATTCTCAGAAATGCTGTGCACTGAGCACTTCAGACTGTAGTCAGTATGTGCTCAAGTTTTTGAAAGCCAGACAATTCATTTCAGAGCCTAATATGAAACTCGAAGTATTGCACACTTCTGAGCCACTTAGGAGCAATTGAAAATCCCACTCCCAAGCCCAGGTTGCCTAAAGATGCTAGAGATGCCCATGATCTCTGTTGTCTTCAGGACCAGAAACTGTCCATCAGAGGTTGTGCAGTTAGCATGTGTCCATCTCTGGCTGGAAGGGAAAAGACAGGAGTGTTTGTATGCACTTACCTCCACTTGAATATTTAGCCAGTAAGATGTTCTGCAGATCATCCTAAAAGTGGTCACCTTCTTAGCACTGGGCATTCCAGAGATACAATCTAGTTCCAGTTATTCAAAGTTTATCTTGGCCATTTTTCAGTGAATCACCCCTGTACCATCACAGCCACCTAATCATCTTGCAGAACCCCAGAGTGCCAAAATTTAGATTTTGACAAGAAAAAAGATACTGAAATCCATGACTCCTGTGACAGCTATGTTGGATTGGCCACCTGGGCTGTATGATGATACACTGAAAGATATTCAGATGCCATGTAGGTGAACAGAGGATATATAAAACTTAGTAAAGAGAGAAGCTTTTGATGCTTCTTTCAAATAAATCTGAAATAGCTTGTTTGGAATTAAATGTGCTGGAACTGTGGCTTCCTAGACAGCCCTTAAAATGAGAATTTATGGCAAAAATATTTATAAGTGAAATGACTGAAGAACAGTAAGAGCTCTAGAAATGATAAGATCACAGGAAAGATGATCAAATAAGGTGGATGATGTGTGATTCAGGAAATACACTGACTATGTAATATGGCATAGAAAGAAGGGAAGGCACCTAACGAATGGGCAAGATCCGTGCTAGTGACAATAAACAAGAAGGGATGTGCCTTGGAGTAAAAGAACTACAGAATGATTGCCCTAACCAGTCATCTCGGCCAGGTGCTGATGGAGAGCCTGAGATCACAGATAGAAGAACACCAAGCAGATGAGAAAGCAGAATTCAGGAAAGATAGAAGTACCATGCAGCAGATATTGGCACTAAGATTAATAGCAGAGAAAGACTGACAAAAGAACAAGACCATCTACAATTACTTTGTTGATTTTCAGAAGGCATTTGGCAGTATAGATCAGAAAGTGACTTGGAGTCATACGGAATGGATAGCAGACTGATACGGTTGTTGCAGGGTATCAACAAAAATGCAGAGGCAGCAGTGAGAACCTGTGGAGAGTTTGGGAAGTTGGTTTAGAACCAGTAGAGGTACGAGACAAGGAGATCCAATATCACCAAGAATCTTCATCATGCATCTAGAGAGGGCTATGGACAAGATCAAGGAAGGTAGAAAGGATATCTGTGCATGGGATGAGAATCAACAACTTGAGGTTTGCGGATGGTACAGTTATCACTGAAGAAAATGAAGAGAAGCTAGCAAGAATGGTGCAGGTGCTAAATGAGGGAGGGAAATGGTACGGACTGATTATGAACATCTATAAAACAAAAACAGTGGTATTTGGAGATAAGGAAATAGGAAGGAAGATCAGTGTAGATGGGATCAAACTAGAGAATGTAGAGAAATTCAAGTGTCTGGGAAGCAATGTAACATAGGTTCTAGACTGGAAGAAGGAAATAGTGGCTAGATTAGCGAAAGCAAGAGCAAATTCGAAGGCGATGGATAAGATCTGGAAAAGCAAAGTGATTAGCTTAGGAACAAAGCTGAGTATCTTGAAAAGGTGTGTACTCAGCAGCATATTGTATGGATGTGAGAAATGGGTCATAATGACAGATTCAAAGAGAAGGATATTGGCATTCAAGAGGAGTTGTTATAGAAAGACGCTGAAAATAAGATGAGTGCAGAAGGTCACCGACAAGGAGTTATATAGTAAGATACAGCCGAAAGAGAACCTACTGCAGAAGGTTATACAACAGAAGTTACAGCTATTCAGGCATATCTGCGGCGTGAATGACAAACAGAAAATAAAGACCCTGGTATTTGGCATAATGGACGGTTCGAACAGGAGAGGCAGACCCCACAGGAAATGGATAGATCATACTGTAGATTGCTGCGGAGCTAGTCTACAGAAACTAAGCCACTCCACACTGGACAGGGAAAAATGGAAGGAAATAGTGAGGGAGGCATCGGACATCAATGGGCTCTGAGCCTCTGGTTGTCAATGGTGATTGACTCAATGACCTCCTGAGGTATTTTCCAGTCCTACAATTCTGTGTGATGGCAGCATTTCTCTCAACAGGCATCTCTTACTGCATTTCATTTAGACTTTTTCCAATGGTATTTTATTAGCTTTTCTCTCTAGGTTACTGATGCTGATCCTGTGCCAAACAATCAATACAAGAGCACCCACTTTCTGCACGATTTGAGTGGTATGGGAGATGAGGTCTGCATGTGAATCTTAATTATGAGACATTTGTCTTGGAAGAAACAGGCAGATCTGAGGAAAGAATTTAAAACAGCTTCTCCAGCCTGCATTTCACAATATGCCTAATTCCGATAGCAATGAGTAGGTGGTAGCAGACCTCGGGGCATTCTGGAATGCGGTTTGATGGAGCTAGGTATTTTGTGTCAGTGTCTGCAGGTCTGAGGCGTGTTTTAATTGCAGGGAAAGGTTGAGGAGCTGAAACTTCACAACATTCTGAAGAGAGAACATTGACAGTAGTGTTACTTTTACTTTGTTGTAGTCAAAACAGAATCGGAGCTGATTTGGGTTTGGAAAACCTAATTAGTCAGATCTTGCTTTTGCAAAACTGAAGTAAGCAGTGGTTTTGTTCTGGGCCAAATTTAAAAAAAAAAAAATCAGACACCCTGTCTCCTTTAGTTCAGTTCTATAAATGGTTCTGGTTTTGTCCCATCTTGATTTCAGACAGGTTGGTGAAAAAGTTGCCTTTCAAGTGGTAAAGTATTGCCAGTCTGATTGTAATCCTGCAGAACAAAATCAAGAATAGCGAGGAAGAACTATTGGTATATATGTATTTAACAGTGCAGTCCTGATTGTTTATTGCGAATTGAAGTATTCAAAATTATGAGCTAAGCCTCAAAAATCATGAGATTCTCTTAGAAATATTACATTATTACATTTTGGGATATTTGTCTTATTTCCCTTCTGTGAGCCTGCTGTGTGTGCTTGGTTCATGTTTTCAAGTGTTTCCCCACAGCTAGAAACTTTTTAAAAAGACAGCTGAAATTCTTGTCATTTCTTGGCTCCAGGACTTTAAGAAAATCACCATATACCAAGAGATTTGCAAAAAGTCTCAAGATCTGACAAGAGAGTGATTCTGCATTTGAGACTGTAGATATTGCTGTAACACAAACAATAGTGAAAATAGTATGTACAAAATTAGGAATTTAAAGTAGGACTCCTAAGATTATTATTAGACATCTAAGTGTGGAATTTTAAGAAAGCACCTCGGTAGTTTAGTAGAAAAATTCCCATTGTTTCTTTGAGCCCTATGTTTCAAAAGTGTTTGGAATGTAGCTTCTTAAAGGGTGAACTCAATTTATTTCTAAGAAACGTCAAAATTAGTCTGTTGGGGGTGGGGGTATAAAGCATTACCCCTAGGTTTACTTAAGTCAAATTAGGCTTTCTGAAGCAAAGTTAACTGTGTAGGTGCTGCAGATTCCATTGACTGCAAAGGATGTTTCTGGCATTCACCTTTTGCGAATTCAGACCCTTGAAAGTGACCAAAACGAGGTAAAACCTGCAAAGAGTTTATTAGTGTCAGAGGGGTAGCCATGGTAGCACATCTTACAAAGTGGGTCTTTGCCCATGAAAGCAATAAATCTGTTAGCCTGTAAGGTGCCACAGGCCAAAGAGTTCATTGACAGACATGCTGAACATTTCTGGAAGTGTGTAAATATTCCAAGATGATGCATAGTTTGCAGTGCTTTAGAGAAAAGGAAAAGCCTACAGAAACTAAAGGTCGTTGCTGCTATTCAAATGGGATATTCATAACGAGCCTCAAGGGTTTTTCCATTAATCTTTGCTAGAGTTTTAAGGTATCACAAGGCTAAATATTAATAAGCTCAGAGCTATTAAAAAGAAGACAAATATTCTAAGGAAGGGTTTAAACATCAGGGATTATATTCCAGGTACTTTAAATAACTAGGATGATAATCCTGTAACTGTGCAGACAGATCTTTGCACTTGCATGGAGCCCTGATAGCATCAGTCTGTCCACAAGCAGCAGGGTGAAGGATCAGGGTGCCATTTAAGAATCATGTTCATTGCATATAAAAATGAAAACTACTGATGTGCCTTAGTTACAAGGTGTGTGACTGATTTTGAACAATGCAATACTTGGATGTTTTGACCTGTGCTGCACGTGAAGTACAAGGGTTTAAGTCAAGTCAAGTAAGCCAATCATAGCATCATAGAATTCTAGGGCTGGAAGGGACCTCAGGAGGTCATCTAGTCCAGACCCTGCCCAAAGCAGGATCAACACCATCTAAATCATCCCAACCAGGACCATGTCAAGCTAGGATTTAAGAACCTCTAGGGATGGAGATTCCACCACTTCTCTCAGTAACGCATTCCAGTGCTTCATCACCCTCCTGGTGAAATAGTTTTTCCTAATATCCAACCTACAACTCTCCCTCTGTAACTTCAGACCATTGCTCCTTATTCTGCCATCTGTCTCCACTGTGAACACTCTCTCAGTCCTCTTTAGAGCCTCCTTTCAGGAAGTGAAGGCTGCTATCAAATCGACCCTCAGTCTTCCACAAACTAAATAAGCCTGAATCCCTCAGCTTCTCCTCATATGTCATGTGCTCCAGCCTCTTAATCATTTTCATTGCCCTCTGCTGAACCTGCTCCAGTACGTACACATCCTTTCCATACTGGGGGGCCCAGAACTGGATGCAGTACTCTAGATGTGGCTAAGGATAGCAGTTACCTTATGCCTAGATGCTGAAACGTTAAGACTTGAGTTAATTTGTTTTGATGACTGTTGCCTGCTGGGAGCAGGATGGCTGGGGGAGCCACCCAGCCTAGCAGCCCCAGTGAAGAGGCTGTAGGAGGAGGAGGAGTGTCTAAGGCTGGAGCAGTTTAGGGATGCGGGGGCGGGTCTAAGAGAGGGGGAAGTTTGGGGCTGTGGGGGGGGTGTAAGGCTGGGGGCAGTTTGGGACCGGGGGGGTTAAAACCTGTGGGGCAGGCGGTGGGTACTAATACAGTAAACCCTCGAGTTATGCAGGGGTTGTTCCTGCAACCCCTCCATAACTCAGATTTTTTTGCAAGGGGAGGGGAGCCAGGAACCACTAGAGCTAGTCAGTTTCCTGTCTCCCAGAGTGGCAGGAGCTGAGAGCCTGGGGCAGGCTGGTTCCAGTCCCCCCAGGGCTTGCGGAACCTGGAAGCTGATCAGCTCATGGCTGGTCAGTTTCACGTTCCCATCAGCACAGGGGAGGGAACCAGGCTAAGACCCTTCTCCCTCTCTTCCCCCAGCCACAGGGCTGTCAGACAGCTGCATGTCTGAGGGAAGGGAGGGAGAGGGCTCCAGCCACAGGGCTGCGGGTCTCCCCATCCCTGGCCACGGACCCCACGGCTGGCTCATATAAGAGAGGAAGTTCACTCATTTACTGAACAAAGGGTGGTATGTAAGTTCCTCATTTTACTTCCTCAAGTAAATTTTATGTAAATTTTATGTAATTTTATGGTATGTAAGTTCCTCATTTTACTTCCTCAAGTACTCATTAAAGGAGGATTAAGTGTATGTTCACATTTTCCCCAGTACATCTGCTGGAGAGATTTTGTCAAACATTCTGGGGAAGCCAGGTTGAATTTGTAGTACTTTGGGAAATATTTTCATGGTTCAGTTTCTACAATAGTGGGCCCCATTGTAATACCTAAACTTGACTGATAGTTCCGCATGAGTTGTCTGTTTCACAACTCTGTGGCTACGTCTACACGTGAAGCCAACATCGAAATAGCTTATTTCGATGTAGCAACATCGAAATAGGCTATTTCGATGAATAACGTCTACACGTCCTCCAGGGCTGGCAATGTCGATGTTCAACTTCGACATTGCGCGGCACCACATCGAAATAGGCGCTGCGAGGGTACGTCTACACGCCAAAGTAGCACACATCGAAATAAGGGTGCCAGGCACAGCTGCAGACAGGGTCACAGGGCGGACTCAACAGCAAGCCGCTCCCTTAAAGGGCCCCTCCCAGACACAGTTGCACTAAACAACACAAGATACACAGAGCCGACAACTGGTTGCAGACCCTGTGCCTGCAGCATGGATCCCCAGCTGCCGCAGCAGCAGCCAGAATCCCTGGGCTAAGGGCTGCTGCCCACGGTGACCATAGAGCCCCGCAGGGGCTGGAGAGAGAGCATCTCTCAACCCCCCCAGCTGATGGCCACCATGGAGGACCCGGCAATTTCGATGTTGCGGGACGCGGATCGTCTACACGGTCCCTACTTTGACGTTGAACGTCGAAGTAGGGCGCTATTCCGATCCCCTCATGAGGTTAGCGACTTCGACATCTTGCCGCCTAACGTCGAAGTTAACTTCGAAATAGCGCCCAACGCGTGTAGCCGCGACGGGCACTATTTCGAAGTTAGTGCCGCTACTTCGAAGTAGCGTGCACGTGTAGACACAGCTTGTATTTCCTAATTACAAAGGCTGTGAATCTTTATTTTTATTCTTAGCTGGTTTTCTGAGGTTAAGCCAAGCTTTGGTTTATGTGTGTCCTTTTTATTTAAACCTATCAGTTTTTAATCTAGCAACTGTTGGACCATGGAATTAGTTTAGAAGCTGGATTGAAAGGAAAATGAACCCTCAGGAAAGATTCATGCCTAGTGTAACCATGCAATGCACATGAGGAAGCTCTAACATTAGTTACACTGTCAAATGCTGTTTCACAATCCGCTAGTGGCTGAAACAAGTTTTGTTTTTCCTATTTATTCTTTACTTCTTGTTTACATACTGATGCCATTCGTTTCTCCTCCCATTCCTGTTTCACGTTATGATTTTCAATGCATTAGTTAATGCCACTCATTATGCTGAAGAATCTCAGGATGAAATTTAAGCAGAACTTGCATACAAATAGGCACAAGCAAGCAGCATTCTCTTGCATAAATTGGTAGATGCTTTTCACTAATCTTTGGACGTGAGAATGACATGGCCATCCCCTGGCATGGGGCCCAGGGCATCCCCCCTGCTGCCAAAGTGCTCTCCTGCTGACAAAACAAATACAGCTCATGGGGCTGGAAGTTTTTTGTCGACAAAAGTGCCGACAGTGTTTACACTTCCTGACTTTTAGCAACATTGCTAAAAGCTGTGTAGTGAAGACAGATTGTGAGTGTAATGTAAATATGCTTTCAAAGTACTTCCAAACCCTTTACCTTGGAAATCTCTCTGCTTCAGAGAGTGATCAGATCAGTTAAACTCAATGATTTCCTGTTTTGAATGGAATATAAAATACGCATAGACTTTTAACACAATTTAGTAAAGTATTCTCCATTCCCACTTTAATGCCTTTGAGATCCTGCAGATTTATTAATTTGTTTTGTAATGCCAAATTAGAGGAATTTCGTTATAATGAATATTTGTAACACAGCAAATACCACATGCAGTATGACTCAGTTACTCTAAGGCGACGAGAAATTCCAGTAAAAGAAAAAACACTCCACTCTCACAAAAGCAGAGGAATTAAACAAATGAGTGTTTGAAAGGTAGGAGGGAAAAGACATATTGGTCATGTTCATCAAGTTACCATTTAGAGGCCACAGTTGAGATCATAATCCCATTGTGCTAGGAGCTTCACAAGCACACAGTGAGAGAGACCCTGCACTGCGGAGGCTGCATTCTCAGTGGAAAAGGCAAAGGGTGAGGAAAAGGAAGCATTAGCCAGTGCCCACAACCAAATTGCATATACGGAACTCAGGCTGCATCTACGCTATGAGATAAATTCGATATTTATGACATTTGAATTTTAACTGTGTTCTTATGAATTCGAATTTAAGTGTCTACAAACCTTCCGGAAATTCGAGCCATTATTTCTCCATGTCGAATTTCCACATCCCCATTGCCTTATCCAAGTCCGACTGCATGAGCAGTGCATTGTGGGTACCTACGCCACAGTGCCTTAGCCCTAGTTGTTTGTGGGTGTTTCATGTCAGCAATCTCAGAATGCAAAGTGCTGTCACAGAATTCAGAGCACCCAGTAACTGCAGGGAAACAAATTAGACATTGCGCCATTTTCTCCAGCACAGCACTAATGCAAGCATGCAGCCCCAATTGTTGCAAGTCATTGCACACGCTGTTGTGGCAACTTCCTGGACTGTCTCACAATTTTGGTTTCCACTACAAAGCACAGTGATGGTTCAGTATGATGATGATGGCTTTGAAGGCAAAGTCTTTCAACTGTGTTCCAAGAACTCACAACTGCTGGCTGCTCTGAATGCATTGCTGGCAGTGGAGAGGAAGTTTTGGACTCGTGAAACCAGCACATGCCGGTGGGACCACATTGTTTTGGAGTCCTGGGATGACCAGCAGTGGGTGCAGAACTTTCAAATGTGCAAGTCCACTTTTACGGAACTTTGTGATGTGCTGGCTGCTGCACTGAGAAATAACAACACATGCATGAGGCTGGCTTTAACGGTTCAGAAGCGAGTGGCAATCACACTGTGGAAGTTTGCAATGCCTGACAGTCACCAGTCAGTGGCTAATCAAGTGGCTAATCAAGTGGCTAATGGACAGATCTACAGTGGAGGCTGTGGTGAAGTAGGTGGCCCATGCAATCTGTCAGTGGAGATGACTCTGACCGCTGGTTGGTTTCTGGGACTCTGGGATAGGCCTGCCAGAGTTCTTTCACTTTCACCCAGCGTTGTGTAAAGTCCTGGGTGTAACCTCTGGTGGTCATCTTGTGGAACATGTGATCATAGAGGGCCGCATTTCCCTTGGCCACCCAAAATCTCTTCACCACTGATTGGTCTCCCCAAACAGCAAGAAATTCCAGAATCTCCTGATGTGTCCACACAGAAGCGCTCTTGTGAGCCCGAGAACTACTAGGCAGATCACTACCCTGAGTGTTCATGACTGAAGGAGATGGCTAATGATGCGATTGCTACTGCTGTGGTGTAATGCGATGGGTAAAAGAATTTTTCCATTATGGGTGCCCTGTATATTTGTATGCCTGGTTGCTGCTGAATTTAAATTCAAATTTAATCAAAAATTCACAGACTTCCTGTGACCTTTGTCCTGCACACCTGGAAGGAGAGCATTGGAGAAGGAAGCGGCCATGCTTGGCGGGTAGCTGCGTAGTCTTGTGGGATACATATGGGACACTTCTAGAGGCTAATAAATTCAATTTAAAGACATGGCGTGTCCACACTGGCCTTTGTTCAAGATTTTAAATTTGAACTTGAGGCTACACCCACCCAGTTCCGACGATTTTATGATATCGATACTACATCAATATTAGTGCTCCCTAAATCAAGCTAGTGGTATTTACTGTGAAGGCAGTCACTTGGTACAATTGAACTAACTGCCTTAAATTCGAATTCATCTTGTAATGTAGATGCAGCCTATGGTACAGAGAGTAACTGACTTGCTCAAGTTCATCCAGTAAGTCCTGAGTCCTCCAGTCAGCGTCTTAACCATCCCTCTTTCACTGTATACTTTTCATTACATCAGTTCTACTGCTTTTGTGTTTCAGGCTGGAAAGGACTATAGATCACGTAGTCAGACTTCCTGCATAGCACAGGCCACCAGCACCCACACACAACCCAAGAGCCCAAGGCTACGGTTACACTACTGAGTTTTGCAGGCAAAGCTCCGGTTTTGTTGACAAAACTCGTGGAGGGTGCACACACAAAATGGGATTGTGGACAGTTGACAAAACACAGCAGCTGGCAGTGTTCTGCCTCAAAGTTTTGAGGCATAACGCTGCTGTGGACAGATTCTGTCAACAAAAAAGCTGTGTGGATGCCCCAGTGGGGCCTCCTCTCGACAGACCGGGCATCCAGAACAATGGGCAGCCCTGTCTTCTGAGCTTCCGGGTGCCTGTTTTGTCGAGAGAGCTGCCAGGCAGTCCAGCTGCTCTGGCAACAGAGTGGAGCACTCTCCTGATTGGCTTTTGTGTGTGGCCGCACTCTGTCGACAGAAGTTTTGTGGGGAAATCTGTTCCGACAGTGACTTCTGTCGACCAGAGCGCTATAGTGTAACTGTAGCCAAAACGAATCCAGAGTATTACACCGCAGAGGAGACTAGAGCGTTGCAGGCAGAGAATGAGAAGGACCAAGGTGCACAAGTTATTATGTTTGGCTATCTACTTTCGAACCCTAGGAGCAGGGATCTCTGGAAGGATAAAAACCTGCTTTTTATTTGTATAGAACGCTGCCTGGCCACAAATGTTGTCTGCAGTGTCGAAGGACGACATACGATGAGGTACCTGATGAGATACTGCTACAGAAGTTTAGAGATAATACAGGGCATTGGGTTGGAAGGCAGGAGACCTGGTTACTTTTCCCACCTCTGTGGAAAGTTATATCGGCCTCTATTTTTCCCAGCTGTATTACAGTGATTACACTTCCTTCCCCCTACTCCGTGTTTTCTTTTTTGCGATTATTAGCTCTTTGATCTTTGTGGCTGAAGCTGCTGCCATCGGCAGTGTTATCATCATTATGTCCTTATGTCCCAATAGTTCTAAATTGCTTAATAGTGACCCCTAAAAATTGCTATAACGAAGCTACAATATGTTCAGCACATCTAACAATGTGGTAATTTATTTAAGGGCCTAATTACAGGTTTTGGAGCCTACCTCTATGCACCAAGTGTTTTTTTAATGGGTCTGAGTGTATAATCGGTGTATATGCGAGCATCCATGTTCATTGCTCGTCCATCATGAGCACACTGTGCATGTGGCAGGAGGGGGAAGAGAAGCCTGTTCTGTTTGCATGCTCAGTCAGTCAAACATAATGGTCTGTATGCTGAGCTTGGTCCATTAGAAAGATTTCCCCAAACACTGCTTCTGTGGTGAGTTTTGGCCAGTCTTCCAATCTGATGCCTTTCTCCCAAACACCTGTGCTTACACTTCTCTGTAAAATTTTCCATTGTTGAACTACTTACAGCTGCTGACACATGTGGTCATTTTAGCAATAACCTAGACTGACAGCTGCATCGCTCCAGTACACAGCAGTCAACTTGAAGCAAGGGAAGTGCTGCTCCATGGGGCTTGTCCCTCATTAAATTTGCAGGTAATACTCAGTGTGTCGTCTCCGTGAGACTTCAGCTGAGGATTCCTAATTGCTGCTGTTGTGGTAGAGGGCTGAAGAAACATCGGCGTCTGCAGCCAAGCAAGAAAGTTAAGGCAGAAGACTCTTCTGCACTAAATGAACCATTTTTTTCTCATGGAGCTAGGGGAGGCAGTGCCAGTTACATTAAATGACTCCCTTAAGATTTTTCTTTGCTGGTGATAGATGAAGGAGAGGTTGCATGGCTGAAGATTTGATGAGGTGCCATCCTATTTGTTGGACAAGCAGGTACAGCCCCCTGCCCTGATATGAGGCAGACTCAGAGAGAGCTAAGCATGCCGTCAGTCTATGCAGGCCAGCAAACATGAGCAGTTATGGCTGTCAGTTTGTTGGCTCAATGGAATAGCAGGCTGACTTCTTTGTCTTAGAGGCATCAATTCTCCATTGTCTAGCCCAGTCTGTGGGAGGCCTTTGCCGGTGTGTCGGTGTAGTCAGCTGTGTCTACAGCACATGGAGACATACCAGAGCTAGCACCGATCTAATGAGCTCAAGTAGCAGCAGCAGTGAAGCCAAGGCAGCATGGGCTGCAGTTGTGCCTCTGACTGCAGGGCAGACGCACCCCAATGCATCATGCAATTTAGCGTGGCTGGAACAGGTACCAGCCAGGTTTCAGTGGAGAGCTGAGTCCGTTGTGCAGGACAAAGAGAAGCTGGCACAACTGCTGAGTGCCCTGCCCTCACTTCCATGGGCTTCAAGCTCATGTGTGGGAAGCATTGCTTGGAGTTATGACCAGGGCTGGCAACAGGATTCACTGGGCCTTGGGCAATATAGGGGAGGGGCTCCGCTTCAGGCCCTGGGTGGTGGGGACAGAGCAAAGAGCTGCCCACCCTTAGAGCTGCCTGGACCAGCTGTGCCTCCCTCACCGAGGCTTCAGCACTGCCTGGACAGTGCTGTGCATGGCTCCAGTGGCAATGTAGGAAGGGCCCAAGGCTCTGGCTTCTGCTGCGGTGACCTGGAACCCTAAGACCTTTCAGATTTCCAGAGTCTGGGCAACTGCCCCTTTTGTCCCCTTAGCCCCCCATGGATGCCCATGGTCACAAGTAAGCAGGGGGTGCTGCTTGGTGCGCTTTTCACTTACCTGGCAGAGTTCAGAGTGTTGTGGTGTTTTGTGAAAATATCTGCAGTACCAGGAAGACGGCGGGGGAGCTGAATCTCTCCTGAAGTTGGCTGAGCTTTCTCACCCACTTCAAAGCATCGGCTATCACTGTGCTATCAGCCACAGACTCTGCTGCCGGGGGGTAGGGGGAGATTCTGCAATGCAGGCAGGTCACAGTGGCATTACCCACAGCAGGAATGAGCTTCAAGTCACTCATTTAAAAGCTAATAAATTGCAGCAAGCAGCAGCCTTGTGGGATCGAGGGTCTGTGGCTTGGTCTCTGTCATGGCAAGGAAGAAAATTACTGTTACTAAGAATGGAGTATCTTATGTAAATGTAAGTTTTCTTCCCTGTGAGACTTCTCCCTCTGGCACTGAAATGTGGGTTGCCCTTTAATATGCCTGGTTCCAGTCAGAAAATTCGTCAAGTTGAGAGGGTTCTGCATTACGTAATTGCCTAGCCATAATTTTTATACACCTTGACTCTAGCAAAGCTTTTGATACAGTTTCCCCCAGCACTCTTGCCAGCAAGTTGAAGAAGTGTGGATTGGATAAAAGGACTGTACATTGTATGGAAAACTGGCTAGATTGTCAGGCTCTGTGGGTAGTGGTCAGCGGCTCTATGAATGGTTGGCAGCTGGTATCAAGCGGAGTTCCCCGAGGGATGGTTCTGGGGCTGATTTTGTTCAACATCTTTAATAGTGACCTGCATGAGGGGATAGATTGCACCCTCAGCAAAACTGCAGATGACATGAAGCTTCGGGGGAGAAATTGATATGCTGGAGGGTAGGGATAGGATCCAGGGAGACTTAGGCTACATCTACACTACGAGATAAATTTGAATTTATTAATATTGATTTTGAAATGCTGGATTTTATAAATTCGAATTTGACTATCCTCACCTGCCCATGTGCTCCTCACAAAGTCAACTTATTGCTGCCACACTCAATTGACAAATGCAGACTGTTGCAGCAGTGCATTGTGGGAACCTATCCCACAATTACCTCATCCCCGTAGCACTCTGGGTATGTTTGCTGGTATTTGACATCATCTCCCTGCGTTGCATTGCTCTCATTCCCCTCCCGTGCTAAGCAAACGTCCATTTTTCGAGTCAGAAGGAAGGAAAAGTTGGGCATCAACAAAGATCACCAAGTAATAGAAATCTCTTTCTTCTGTGACTGAATTATCAAGGATTTTATAAATATCAGCAGTTGTGTGTCTTCTCAACTGGCCGTCCACTGACTATCCCCCCTTGATTGCATCTGATCCCTGAAAATAATACAGGGACAAATGAAAGCGTGAAGAAAGAGTTGATAGTAAAGTTTTTGAAAAAATAGCATTGCTGAGCAGAGGGTATTTGTCTTTCCAGTCCATTCTACAGCTTCTGTGCCTAGTCTGTTTTCTCAACTGGCCCTCCACCCCCTCTTCCCTGCATGAAGGGGTCCAACGTTAGAAGAAAGAGGATAGAAAAGGCTAGGAAAAGATTTTTGTCTTCCCTCTTCACTACACAGAATTTGCCAACATGGGGGATGGCATCGATGCCCCAAAAATCTCAGCTGCCAGGGAAAACGTCTCCTCGGCAGCAGCTAGCCCCCCAGGTCCTTCTTGGGGCTGGGGTTGTGGGGATCTTCAGTTGAGGGCCAGTTGAAGTAGTCCCCCTGTGCAGAAGAAAGGTGCCGAAAAGCTTAGCTGCTGGGCGAGACATCCCCCTGGCAGCTGTAAGCCCCCAAAAATCTTTCCTGCCCCTGGAGCCATAACCACACGCAAGCCAGAACATGGTGCTGCCTGGCACCATGGTCAGCATCAAACGGCAGGCACATCCTTTTTTTGTTTCAGGAGCTAGCCCTGTGAAGTGGTTGATTGTGGGAGACACCCCGACTGCGTGATGCCTGTGGGAGAGGGAGGCCCACGCAAACATAAACCACTGAGAAGAAGTTTCTCGGCCTCTTATGCAAGCACAACTCCCACAACAGCCTTGCTGCCACGTATTGTGGTGGGGCAGTGGCTGGCACCAGGCAGTGCAGAAAAAAATACCAAGTGTGGAGCCAGAACCACAAACTTCATGCTGGGGCTATTAGCAAATAGTATTAATGGCAAAGAAAGAAAGAAAGACATTTCTCAGCCTCTCATATAAACATGAGCCCACAGCCACAGGCTTCTTGGTCCCGATTTGAAATTCACAGTCTTCCTGTTACCTAATTCCTGTGAACCTGGAGAGCAGTGGCCAGAGCGGAGCAGAGAGGGGCATTGTGGGTTTCAGACGGGACACGTCAGAAGGCTAATAAATTTGATTTTAAAATGTGGCACTTCCACACAGGCCTTTATTCAAAATTTTAAATTCAAACTTGATGCTATACCCAGCAGGTTCCAATGATATTGTGATATCAATATTAGTGCTTCGTAAATCGAGCTAAGGGTATTTACAGTGAAGACAGTCACATGGTAATATTGAGCTAACTGCCTTAAAGTTGACTTTATCTCATAGCGTAGACATAGCCCTAGACAAATTGGTGGAATGGGCCAAGAGAAATGTGATGAGGTTCAACAAGGACAAGTGCAGAGTCCTGCACTTGGGATAGAGGAATCCCAAGCACTGCCACAGTCTGGGAACCAACTGGATAAACAACAGTTCTGCAGAAACAGACCTGGGGGTTACCATGGATGAGAAGATGGATATTAGCCAAGAAGGCTAATGGCGTACTGGGATGCATTAGTAGGAGCACTGCCAGCAGATCCCAGGAATTTATTTTCCTTTATTCAGCACTGCTGAGGCTGCAGCTGGAGTACTGTGTCCAATTCTAGGGCCCTCGTTACAGAAAGGGTGTGGATGCCCTGGAAAGAGTGTAGCAGAGGGTGACATAAATGATTAGGAGACTGTGGCACTTGCATTATGGCTGAGAGATTTGGGCTTATTTAGTCTACAGAAGAAAAGAGCAAGGGGGGGATTTCATAACAACTTTCAACTTCCTGAAAGGGGAGTTTCAATGGGGATGGAGAGAGGCTGTTCTCACTGGTGGCAGATGACAGAACAAGGAACAGTGGTCTCAAGTTGCAGTGGGGGAGGTCTAGGTTGGGTATTAGGGAAAACTATTTCCCTAGGAGAGTGGTGAAGCTCTGGATTTAGTCAGTACCAAGTGCAAGCTGGTTCACACCTTGGAAGAGAAGGTTAGAGGACCTGAGGCACAAATATCAACCCTCTAGTCCATCAGAGAAGATGAAGCATTCCTTGACAGAAGGAGCATTTAGTACTGCAGGTACAGCAGCCTGAGGAGCTAGCAAAGGCAGCGCTAAACAAGGAAGAAAACTGGAAGAATATAACCTCCAGGAGAAGAGAGACAGTTCAAATATCTCCAATTCCAGTGGAGGTAAGCAACCACTTTCAGGCTGTCTACACAGGTGATTCAATGGAGAATGCTGTGGCAGAGACCTCAGAGGGAAGGGATCAGAGGACCTCACTGACTGGAAGGTATAGGATGCATAATCCTAGTGGTGGGGATTCCATGACCATCACCCTAAAAAGAAGAAGATGGGTGGTGGTGGTCAGGGACTCCCTCCTAAGAGGGACGGAGTCATCCATCTGCCGCCCAGACCTGGAATCCCAGGAAGTTTGCTCCTTACCAGGAGATAGAATCCAGGATGTGACGGAGTCTCTTCCAAAAAATAATCAAACATGCAGATGATTACCCCTTCCTGCTATTCCTTGTGGGAACAAAAGACACAGCTAAGAATGACCTTGAGTAGATCACTGTGGATTATGTAACTTTGGGAGGAAGGATCAAGGAATATGGAACGCAAGTGGTGTTCTCATCCATCTTCCCTGTTGAAGGAAGGGGTCCACGTGGAAATCATTGAATCGTGGAGATAAATTCATAGTTGTGCAGGTGGTGTCAGAGAGAGGGCTTTGGTTTCTTTGACCCTGGGGTTCTGTTCGCAGAACAAGGTTTGCTAGGAAGAGATGGGATCCACCTAATGAAGAAAGGAAAGAGCATCTTTGTGGGCAGGCTTGCAAACCTAGTGAGGAGGGCTTTAAATTAGGTTAATCAGGGAACGGTGACACAAGCCCTGAGGTAAGTGGGGAAGGAGGCAGCAACAACAAAGGAAAATGCCTGATTCAAAAGGAGAAGGTAGGCCAATCAGCTTATTATCTAAGGTGTTTCTACACAAATGCGAGAAGCCTGGGTAACAAACAGGAAGAATTAGAGGCCCTGGCACAGTCAAAAAACTATGAGGTGGCTGGAGCAACAGAGACTTGGTGGGATGACTCATATAACTGGAGCACGGTCATGGAAGGGTATGAACTGTTCAGGAAGGACAGTCGGGAGAAAAGGAGGAGGAGTTGCGCTGTATGTGAGAGAGCAGGATGACTGCTCAGAGCTCCAGTATATGGAGGAAGAAAAGCCTGTTGGGGGTCTTTGGGTTAAGCTTAGAGGCAGAAGCAACAGTGGTGATGTAGTAGTTGATGTCTTCTATAGACCACCAAATCAGGTAGATGAAATAGGTGAGGAATTCTTCAGACAACTAAGAGAAGAAGCTTCCAAATCACAGGCCCTAGTTCTTACAGGAGGCTTTAATCACCCTGACATTTGTTGGGAGACCAATACAGCAGCACACGGACAATCCAGGAAATTTTTGGAGAATGTTGGGGATAACTTCCCGGTACAAGTGCTGAAAGAACTGACCAGGGGCCATGCGCAGCTTGACCTGCTGCTCACAAACAGGGAAGAACTAGTAGGAGAAATAGAAGTGAGTGGTAACCTGGGCGGCAGCAACCATGAGATGGTAGATTTCAGGATCCTTACAACAGGAAGAAAGGTGAGCAGTAAAATATAGACTCTTGATTTCAGAAGAGCAGACTTCGACTCCCTAAGAAAACTGATGGGCAGGATCCCTTGGGAAATGAATATGAAGGGGAAAGGATTTCAGGAGAACTGCCAGTATTTTAAAGAAGTCTTATTGAAGGCACAGGAACAAGCCATCCTGCTGTGCAGTAAGAAAAGCAAACATGGTGGGCAACCAGCTTGGCTTATCAGGGAAATCCTTGAGAAGCTCAAGCTCAAAAAGGATGCATATAAAAAAGTGGAAACTTGGACAGATGACTAAGGAGGACTATAAATATATGGCTGGAGAATGCTGGGGAGTAATCAGGAAAGTGAAAGCATAATTGGAACTGCAGTTAGTAAGGAATGTGAAGGGTAATAAGAAGGATTTGTACAGGTATGTTTACAATGAGAAAGTGATCAGGGAGGGAGTGGGGCCATTAATGGATAAGGGTGGTAACCTAGTGTCTGATGATTAGGTAAAGCTGAACTACTCAATGCGTTTTTGACAGTCTTCACGGACAAGATGAGTTCCCAAACTACAGCACTAGGAATTACAGTATAGGAAAGAGGCAGGCAGTCCTCGGTGGGGATAGAACAGGTTAAGAGTTATTTGAAAAAGTTAGAGTTACACAAATTCATGAGTCCAGATTTAATGCATCCAAGGGTACTGGGGGAATTGGCAGATGTCATTACAGAGACTTTGGCCACTGTCTTTGAAAACTCGTGGTCAGGAGAGATCCCAGATGATTGGAAAAAGGAAAATGTGTGCTTGTCTTTAAAAAAAGGAAGAAGGACAATCCAGGGAACTATAGACTGGTCAGTCCCTGGAAAAATCGTGGAGGGGATCCTCAAGGAATCCATTTTGAACCACTTGGAAAAGCAGAAAGTGATCAAGAGTAGTCAACATGGATTCACCAAGGGCAAGTCGTGCCTGTGATGGAGTGGGAGATACATGTGTGTATGTGTGTGTCTCACAGAGGGTGTGGGGCTCCTGCTGAGGGTAACTGAGGCAACCAGATGACACCTTTGTACTGCAGACAAAGGAGGAGGTGGAGCCTGAGGAGTTTGAATTGGAACTGGGAGGTAGGAAGCAGTTAGTCTGGGCTGGGAGAGAGACAAAGGAGAGGGCAAGGCCCCGGCTCCGGGGGTCCCTCGAGGCCTCCTCTCCCCAGCAGGGATTGGACTGGCTGTCTCTGCCTGCTGTACTGACTCCTCTGTATGATGCTGTGCCCTGTTGGCTAATAAACCTGCTGTCCTCCTGCTGAGTGAGAGTCACTCCTGCCTGCAGATGGGATGCAGAGCTTGGGGGACCCCGAACCCATCACAGTGCCTCATCAAACTGATTAGCCTCTATAATGAGGTAACTGGCTCTGTGGACATGGGGAAGTCAATGAATGTGATATACCTTGACTTTAGCAAAGCTTTTGATACATTCTCCCACAACATTCTTGCCCATAAGTTAAGGAAGTATGGATTGGATGAGTGGCTCGTAAGGTGGATGGAAAGCTGGCTTGATGGATGGGCCCAAAAGTTAGTGGTCAATGGCTTAATGTCTGGTTGGCAGCAGCTTCAAAGTGGGGAGCCCCAACAGTTGGTTCTAGGGCCGGTACTCTCCAACATCTTTGTTAATGACCTGGATGAAGGGATGGATTGCATCCTCAGTCAATTTGCAGACAACACTAAGCTAGGGGGTCAGGTAGATACATTGGAGGGTAGGGATAGGGTCCAGAGTGACCTAGATAAATTGGAGGATTGGGCCAAAAGAAATTTGATGAGGTTTAACAAGGAGAAGTACAGAGTCCTGCACTTGGGACTGAAGAATCTGAAGCATTGTTACAGGCTGGGTACTGACTGGATAGGTAGCAGTGCAGTAGAATACGACCTGGGGTTTACGATGAATGAGAGGCTGGATATCAGTCAACAGTGTGCCCTTGTAGTCAAGAAGAGTAACAGCATATTGAGGTGCATTAGCAGAAGCATTTCCAGCAGGTCCAGATAAGTTATTATTCCCCTTTACTTGTCACTCATGAGGCTACATCTGGAATATTGCGTCCAGTTCTGGGCCCCCCAGTATAGAAAGGTAGTGGAAGCATTGGAGCATTGTCAGTGGAGGGCAACGAAAATGACTAAGAGGCTGGAGCAAATAACTTATGAGGGGAGGCTGAGGGATATGGGCTTTTTTAGTTTGCTGAAGAGAAGACTGAGGGTTGATTTGATAGCAGTCTCCAACTTCCTGAAAGGGGGCTCTAAGGAGGCTGAAGAGAGACTTTTCTCAGTGGGTGACAGATGGTAGAACAAGGAGCAATGGTCTGAAGTTACAGAAGGAGAGATGTAGGTTGTATACTAGGAGAATCTATTTCACAAGGAGGGTGGTGAAGCACAGGAATGCATTACTGAGAGAAGTGGTGAAATCTCCCTCCATAGAGGTTTTTAAGTCCTTGCTGGGATGATTTAGTTGGGGATGATCCTGCTTTGGGTTAGAGGGCTGAACTAAATGACCTGCTGGCGTCTTTCCAGCCCTTGTATTCTATGGAATAGGTTACCTAGGGGAAGTGGTACATACATGGAGATATACTATCTCATAGAGCTGGGAGGATCTCCAGAGGTCATCAAGTCCACTCTGCTCCCCTTACAGCAGGGCTTATCACCATCCCTGATTTTGTTTTGCATCTCTTTGTGCTAGGTCCTCAAATAGCCCCTTCAAGACTTGGGCTTACAGCCCTGGTTTTAGCAAGTCAATGCTCAAACCACTGAGCTATCCCTCCCCCCTGTGGTCAAATCTTCTTCCTTAGAGGTCTTTAAGTCCCAGCTTGACAAAGCCCTGGCTGGGATGATTTAGTTGGTGGTTGGACTCCATGATCCCTTGAGGTTTCTTCCAAAGCTGAGTCTATATGAGCCTATGAATTTTCTCTTTGTGCTGATTCTGACCCTGACAACAGCACGCTATTGACAAACACCCTCGATCAGCCCCATAACCCTTACGTCACTTCCTGGCATTTGCTCATATGTGTTGACTTTCTCTTCCTCTGTATGTGCACACAGCACATTCAAGGCGGAGAACCAACTCTGCAGTTGTCTCTGGGGAGCTCAGCTCCAGGACCCTGCATTAAAATGATCTTGGCCGCATTACATAGAATAGAAGCTGAACTCTCCTTTTTTTCCATCATCTGCTGTCCAGATGGCAGAGAAACTGGGGATTCAAATTCTATGCCTGGCTCTCCTGCTGATTTGCTTGTTGGGCAGGTTGCTTAACATCACTATGTTACAGTTTCCCTTATCAATAGAAAGGATAGTCTATACTTCCCAAAGATGCTGGCAGGCTCAATTAGCATTTACAATGCTATTGTGTTGTTTGGTGGTGCACTGTCATGGTGCCATGTGACGTCAGATGACCGCCTGCCTGCAAACCTTTATGTGGCTCTTTGTCTCTCTCTCCCTCAGTCCAGGTGGTGCTTGAGCTGCAAGAGGTATGGCTATCTACATACTTATACGGCCGCATCACCATGGCATCTAAGCTGTTCTTATCTAGGTGGTAGTCATATGCTTTTTACGGTGCTGATCCCAGAACAGTGTAAGCTTGAGAACCAGCATCTGTATGTAGCAAGTCCTTGTACAGTGCCATGGAAAGCTCCTGTATCTTCTGTCAATTTCTCCCTCCTACAGTATCCTCTCTTCCTGCCCCACTCTAGCAGAATTATTACAGAGAACTTCAGAGTGAGCAGATGACAATAATCAGAACAGATACCTAATTAATGACACAGCCATGACCTTGATAAAGTGGGGTTCAGTTTTGTCTTTTAAAAATCAATCCACTAATGTACACGTGGTTTTAATGCTAATTAGTATGATCAAACAACATGAGGCAGTGTAATTTGCAGCCATCACAGTAGCATCAGGAATCCCACATGCTTTCTAGACTTGAACTAATGATTAGCTGAATGAAAAAGAAAGGAAATCTAGATACACACCTGCACGATCTTCTGTAGCAAAATGGCTTCAGTGAACTGCAATTATTACACTATCTCCATAAATATTTTAGTTCATTTATCAAAATAGGAGGAAATAACTGTTCAGGGCAGAGTTAATTAGAGTAAACCTCATTAAATCTCCCTAGGACAGGGTGACAAATGTGCTAATAAGAAAGACCATGGAAAGGATTCCTTTGGTGCTGATATTAATGACTTGCTTTTACAAAACAAAATAAGACACTTGCTATGGGAGGTCCTGAGAGATGACAGCCATGTATCTGGGCACATGCATTTTGGAGCGTGCCTCTGTGTCTGGTCATCAGAGCTGGTCGAAAATGGACAAGTTAGCATAACGAGACATGCAGAGGATAGTTTCATATTGCAAACTTGAAATGAGCCCTTTTGTGTGTGGTTTGGGTTTTTTTGGTTTTTATTTTTTGGGTTTTTTGTTTGTTTTTTTTGTGCATTTTAAAGAGAATTTTTGCAAACCTTACGGAAATATCATCATCATCATCATCAATAACCGTGGGCTCAGCACCCATTGGTGTCTGATGCCTCTCTCACTATTTCCTGCCATTTTTCCCTATCCAGTGCAGAGTTGCTTAGTTTCTGTAGACTAGCTCCACACCAATCTACTACGTCATCTATCCATTCTCTGTGGGGTCTGCCTCTCCTATTTGAATCATCCATTATGCCGAATACTAGGGTCTTGATTTTTCGTTCATTGTTCATTCTGCAAATATGTCCAAATTGTTGTAGCTTCCGTTTTATAATCTTCTGCAGCAGGTTCTCTTTTCGCTGTATCTTCCTATATAATTCCTCATTGGTGACCTTCTGCATCCATCCTATTCTCAGAATTTTTCTATAACAACTCCTTTCAAACGCCAATATCCTTCTTTCGTCATCACCCATGTCTCACATCCATACAACATACTGCTGAATACACGTTTTCGAGACACCCAGCTTTGTTCTTAAGCTAATTGCTTTGCTTTTCCAGATCTTATCTATCGCCTTCAAACTCGCTCTTGCTTTCGCTATTCTAGTCGCTATTTCCTTCTTACAGTCTAGATCATGTTAAGTTGCTCCCCAGATATGTGAACTTCTCTACATTTTCTAGTTCAATCCCATCTACACTGATCTTCCTTCCTATTTCCTTATCTCAAAATACCATTGTTTTTGTTTTATTGATGTTCATAATCAGTCCATACTGCTTCCCTTCTTCGTTTAACACCTGCACCATTTTCGCTAGCTTCTGCTCATCTTCCTCAATGATAACTATATCATCCATAAACCTCAAGTTGTTAATTCTTTCCCCATGCACAGATATCCCTTCTGCCTCTTCCTTGATCTTGTCCATCGCGCTCTCCAGATGTGCGATGAATATACTTGGCAATATTGGATCTCCTTGTCTTGTACCTCTACTTGTTTGAAACCAACTTCCCAACTCACCACATGTTCTCACTGCTGCCTCCGCATTATCACTGATATCTTTCAACAATCATATTAGTCTGCTATCCACTCTGTATGACTCCAACACTGCCCACGTCACTTTCTGATCTATACTGTCAAATGTCTTTTGAAAATTGACGAAGCAAATGTATACATTTTTCTCCTTTCGTGGAGCTTTCTCCACTATCAGTCTGAGTGCCAATATCTGCTGTATGGAACGTCTATCCTTTCTGAACCCTGCTTGCTCGTCTGCTATATCTTCTTCTATCTGCGATCTTAATCTCTCAGTGGCTACGTCTACACGTGAAGCCTACTTCGAAGTAGCTTATTTCGATATAGTGACATCGAAATAGGCTATTTCGATGAATAACGTCTACACGTCCTCCAGGGCTGGCAACGTCGATGTTCAACTTCGACGTTGCGCAGCACCACATCGAAATAGGCGCAGCGAGGGAACGTCTACACGCCAAAGTAGCACACATCGAAATAAGGGTGCCAGGCACAGCTGCAGACAGGGTCACAGGGCGGACTCAACAGCAAGCCGCTCCCTTAAAGGGCCCCTCCCAGACACAGTTGCACTAAACAACACAAGATACACAGAGCCGACAACTGGTTGCAGACCCTGTGCATGCAGCATGGATCCCCAGCTGCCGCAGCAGCAGCCAGAAGCCCTGGGCTAAGGGCTGCTGTACACGATGACCATAGAGCCCCACAGGGGCTGGAGAGAGGGCGTCTCTCAACCCCTCAGCTGATGGCCGCCATGGCGGACCCCACAATTTCGATGTTGCGGGACGCACAACGACTACACGGTCCCTACTTCGACGTTGAACGTCGAAGTAGGGCGCTATTCCTATCCCCTCATGGGGTTAGCGGCTTCGGCGTCTCGCCGCCTAACGTCGATGTTAACTTCGAAATAGCGCCCGACACGTGTAGCCGTGACGGGCGCTATTTCGAAGTTAGTGCCGCTACTTCGAAGTAGCGTGCACGTGTAGACACGGCTAGTCAGTATCATCATCAGCACCTCACCTAGATGACTCGTTAGGGCAATCGTTCTGTAGTTCTTGCACTCCGATATACTTCCTTTATCGGGTATTGTCACTAGCACAGATCTTGTCCATTCCTTAGGTGCCTTCCCTTCTTTCCATGCTATATTAAATAGTGTATTTCATGAATCATGCTTTCTCCGCCATATTTGATCATCTCTCCCGTAATCTTATAATTTCCAGGGCTCTTGTTGTTCTTTAGTCATTTCACTGCTTTTTCTACTTCCTCCTTTGAAATATCGGTCTCGCTCTCGATGCTCGGGGGATCTATCTGTTTCAATTCTTCTATCAGTCTCTCTGAGACACTCGGGTCCAACTGTGCTTTGTATAGATTAGTGCAATATCTCGTCCATCACTGCACAATCTTCTCCCTGTTCATGAGCACTTCTTCGTTCTCATCTTTGATCACCATCTGCTTCGGCTGCCATTCCCTATTAATATTCCTAATTGTTTTATACACCTCCCTGGTCTTATATTTGTTGTAATACCTCTCAATATCTTCACATTGCTCATCTAACCATTTCTCCTTATCCTTTCTGGCTGCTTTCCTTACCTCATTGCAGTTCATCCTATATTGCTGTTCTGCCACCTCAGAAACATCTCTTCTGATCTTCAATGCTCTTTTCTCTTGAACCAACTTCAGTGTCTTCTGGGTAATCCACTTCTTATTGATCTTTTCTTCTTCTGGAACAGTCTGCTCAATTGCCTCTTCTATAGCGATGGCTATCCCTGCAACTCTCTTATCTAGGTCTTTCTCTGTGGCGATATTCTTAATCTTCTCTTCGAGCACTGTTCTGTATGCATTCCCTGTTTCTCCCTCACATAGCCTCGCCACATCTCTTCTTTTCTTAAACTTAGCTTTTGAGTTTTATCTTGATGTCTTACATTTTCTTTTGAGTTTTATCTTGATGTTTGCGATCACTAGACTGCGGTCTGAGTCTATATCTGCTCCTTGGACAGTTCAGGCCCTGCCGTACTGAAGTTATCCATCTTCTTCTTATCAAAATCATATCTACCATGTTCTTGGACTTCCCGTCATTCGATCGCCAGGTCCACTTCCTACAGTCCTTTTGTTGGAATCTCGTGTTGCAAATCACCATCTCATGCTCTGTGGCAAACTCTAACTGTTCCTCACCTCGTTCGTTTCTTTCTCCGTATCCAAACTTTCCCATGACTCTCTCCCAACCTTCATTATCTGTTCCAACCTTCGCATTCCAATCTCCCCCAATGATCAGAACATCTTTCTTCGGTATCTCCTCCACCGTCTTTGTCAAGTCTTTATAGAATAGTTCAGTATCTTCCTCCGTACTGTCCGATGTGGGTGCATACACCTGAATGACTTAGATGTTGAATGGTTTTGCTTCAAATCGCGCGACCATCATTCTTGCACTCACTGGTTTATGTCCTAATAATGCTCTTTAACTGTTTTGCTGAGAAGGAATGCAACTCCTGCTTCATGCTTCGTTTCGTTTCCTGACCAAATGACTTCGCAACCGCATATCAATCCTGATCCCGTCCAACACATCTCTGCCAGTCCAAGTATATCACATCGATATCTCTCCATTTCCTTCTGAAGCAGCTCTAATTTTCCAGTTGCCCACAGTGTTCGGATGTTCCATGATCCAATGGATAGCATATGTGTTAGGTGCAATTCTCTTTCGGTAGCCAACTTATCGACCCAACCCCGATCGCTCAATTGGTATTGCGGACCTTGTTTATCCGGGCGACGTCCGAGCCAGCATCTTTTAACATTTGGTTGTACTGGTATCAGATTTCATTCATGTTGTTGTTTGACGGTCAGCGCATCGACACACATCTGACCAACCTTCCTCCTTCATCCAGGCTTGGGACTGGCATGGAGCTCTCAGTGGCTTCGTGGCGGAGTTAAAAAATTGCTTTATGGGAAGAACCAGGTTTTGTTCACCTTTTTGCTACCACAAACATTACTAAAAGTATTAACTCCTTTAAAAACCAAGAATCTTCAATGTCACTTTTGTGTGAAAAATTACAAAGGCAATAGTTGATCGAAAAATGTTGACCAGCACTAGGGAACCTGCATCCCCTATGTGACTGCACATGCAATGTTGTTTTAAATCCCAGACTCCCATCTGTTCCCAACTGCATGGAGTCAGAGTGTTATTTTGGCTCTGGCAGGTGCAACACTTATTCACCTGAACTTACCACCACCCAAAAAACTGATCCATGTCTACCCACCTCCAGCATTAGCTTTTTATCTTCAGCAATGAGCCCAGATAGTCCACTGCCCAAGTAGTACCTACAGCATGTAGCAAACAATGCTACAGGCAAGATAGGTAAGCCTTGATAGATCCAGCCACTGGAAAAAGCCAGGGTTTCTGGATTCCCCAGCTCAGAGGACTGTGGAACTGTATCTGCTGGAGCAAGTGATTGTGTTAATGACCTGAATTTGTTGTCTCAACACACTTCTTCTTTTACTATTATTATTGTTGCTTCATTGAGGCAACATTGAGTATCCAATGAGAAGATTATATGGAAAAAGAACTGTTTCCCAACCACCTGCGGCTGATATCCTTCTGTGCTCTTTAACAGCAATGCTGCTTTTAGTCTGCATGGGACAGGATGAACCTACGTCCTGGGCTACTGTAGTATCGTGCAAGCAGGTACTCACAGATTTCAACAGGACTTTATTTACAAACGTGAAACTATTTACAAAGCTGCTGTATAATTCTGTAGCTCTCCTAAACCGCCGGCTTAGGCTAATTTCCTCCCTTCTCCTTCCTGTTTCTTGTGCTTCCAGAAACACTGTTCTAACTACAGCGACAAATATGGAACAAGCCACCGTACTGTTGGTAGAAATATTACACTGAAAACACTGTAAATGCTACATAACATAGTCTCTAGTCCAGACGGTGGTTGTCTGGGTCTGGCAGACTGTCTTTCAAACCCAGTTCGTAGTGCAGTGTCTTGTGTTGGTACTACGGTGAAGTCATCCAGCATGGCTAGGTGTTGGCACCATCTCCTCTTACTGCATAGGCAGGCGCAAGATAAGCATTCCATACACGACCATCAGAAAGTTGAAGGGTGCAAGGTCCCTTTTTCTCAATGATTTTAAGAGGAGATGTGAATTTATGGTGCCCTTTGTGTAGAATTACAGGTTTTCTTGCACTAACAAAGGAGCCATACTCAAACTTCGGTTCCTTAGCACCTGGCCACCTGTCTGTGGAAGCCTCATACTTTTCCTGTTTGTGTTCAGCTGTTTTTCTCACATCATCCTCTTTTGGTGCATCAGGTCTTGATATTAACAATCCAGCAATGTTCTGTTTAGTATTCATCTGTTTCCCACGCAGTGACTCTGCAGGTGATCGTTGTGTTGTGGCATGTTGTGTAGCTCTGTATGCTTACAAGAAATCAAGAGTGAAGGTTATCCATAATTGCCCTTCCAGGTTAGCTGTTTGCAAATTCTCTTTCAAGTTTCTGTTAAAATTTCCAATTTCCCCATTGGCTTGAGGGTAATACACAGGTGATCTTCTATGTAAAATATGCTTCTCTGCTAGAAAAGTTACAAATTCCAGGGAAGTAAATTGACTACCATTATCTGAATCCAGTTCTTTGGGATTACCTTCCTGCTAAAAACCCTAATCACTGTAGCAAAAGAGATTTGAGAAAAAGCTACTTCATGCCTTTTACTGAAATAATCTCTTAAAGCGATGGCATAATGACAGTCAATTGGAGCAGTATCAGAGGCTCCTATGATGACAATCACAACATTTTCCCATGCAGAATCTGGGAGAGGAACAGGCTGTCATGGTGGAGTACATGTCGCTGCTGTCTTATCATGCATTTGGCAAGTGACACAGGATTTTATGATTGCTTCAGTTTAGGAGTCCATCCCTGGCCACCGATATAGATCCCGCAGTCGTTGTTTGGTTCTGACAATTCCTTGGTGAGTACCATGTGCCTGGTGTCTGAGTTTTGACTGTAGTTCTTTTGGCACAAGTAGCCGGTGTGTTTGTCATAGCACACACCCATCAAGCAAGGAAAGTTCATCCCAGACTCTAAAATAAGGCAGCAAAATTGGATCAAGCTTTGTAGGGTTGCTGGGCCATCTCTTTGTCAGAAATTCCCGTAGCTTTTGTTGAATTGGACACGCTAAACAAGCAGCTTGGAATTGCTCTGTTGTAACTGCAGTAAGAGTGCTTGTACTGAGTGCAACTATTTCATCCTTCATCTGGTAAAGGCAAAGGCAGATGAGAAAGGCAATCAGCTGTCATTTTGATTTCCTGGCTTATATTCCATTTCACAATTGGAAGAGAGTCATCTTGCAGACCATCTAGCAATACGATTTCCCGCTCTGCCGAGTCCTTTTGTGGTTAGTAATGTTGTCAAAGAGCTGTGCTCTGTGTGCAACTTGAATGTGTGACCCCATAGGTAAGTTCTCCATTTTTCAGTAGCCCAGACACAAGCAAGTGATTCCTTTTCAACTGTAAAATATTTTCTCTCAGCATCACTAAGTATCCTTGAAGCAAATGTAACAGTCCTCTCCCTGTTGTCCTCATGAAGTTGTGTGAGGACAGCCCCAAGGTCCATAATCAGAAGCATCAATAGTCACAATTGTGGGCAATGTAGGATTGAATAGTGCAAATACTGGACTATGCACAATCAAGTCTTTCACAGTTTCCAAACTAGCTTGTGCATCTGTTGTCCATACCAAGCTTGAACTACTCTGTAGTGATGCTCGTAGTGGTTCAACAACAGAAGCATAATTGGAAATAAATTTTGCATAGCAGGAGTTAAGACCTGAGAAGGAACTTTGGATTTGCAAATCTGTTGGAGGAGGAGCCTTTGAAATTCCTAGGATATGATCTGGATCATCCAGCTGGTGAAACTGTATGCTGCAGAAAGGAGAGTTCTGTTTGTCTAAATTTGCATTTAGAGAAGTTGAGCTTGAAGCCTGCTGCACTGATGCAGTTTAGTACAGTCTGCAGGTTATTTTTATGATCCTCAGTAGTATTTCCAAACACAATATCATCCAGATAGCACTGAACTCCATGTTGATTCTTCAGAATCAATGACATCATTTTTGGAAAGCACTTGGGGCAGATGCAAGTCCATATAGAACACATTTAAAGTGAAATAGTCCATCATGGCTACGTCTACACGTGAAGCCAACATCGAAATAGCTTATTTCGATGTAGCAACATCGAAATAGACTATTTCGATGAATAACGTCTACACGTCCTCCAGGGCTGGCAACGTCGATGTTCAACTTCGACGTTGCGCGGCATCACATCGAAATAGGCGCTGCGAGGGAACGTCTACACGCCAAAGTAGCACACATCGAAATAAGGGTGCCAGGCACAGCTGCAGACAGGGTCACAGGGCGGACTCAACAGCAAGCCGCTCCCTTAAAGGGCCCCTCCCAGACACAGTTGCACTAAACAACACAAGATACACAGAGCCGACAACTGGTTGCAGACCCTGTGCCTGCAGCATGGATCCCCAGCTGCCGCAGCAGCAGCCACAAGCCCTGGGCTAAGGGCTGCTGCCCACGGTGACCATAGAGCCCCACAGGGGCTGGAGAGAGAGCATCTCTCAACCCCTCAGCTGATGGCCGCCATGGCGGACCCCGCTATTTCGGAGTTGCGGGACGCGCAATGACTACACGGTCCCTACTTCGACGTTGAACGTCGAAGTAGGGCGCTATTCCTATCCTATTCCTATCCCCTCATGGGGTTAGCGACAAAAAATGTTCTTTAACGCAGTGAGTGCAGTCTCATATTTATCATCTGCAAGGGGGAAAGTGCAAAATAAATGCTACCCTTGTGCTCCAAGGCAGTGGATTAGCAGATCACGTTTTCTCACTTCAGAAATCTCTGTAGAACTGATTGCCAGCAGATAAGTCTCAAACATCTGAATCCAGGCAGCAAAAGCAATTGGAGGCTCACATGGACTTTGCAGAAAGGGTGCAGGTGGTTCAGAGGCAGAAGAGCCATCCTTGTTGCCAAAATGTTGTATCATGCAAGCAAGGTACTCACAGACTTCAACAGGACTTTATTTACAAACGTGAGACTATTTACAAAGCTGCTGCATCATTCTGTAAATCTCCTAAGCCCTGGGCTAATCTCCTCCCTTCTGCTTCCTGTTTCCTGTGTTTCCAGATTCTCAGCAGCCAATGCTCTCAGTTCCAGCAATTACAAACAGTATTACCTCTAAACACCACAGCAACATAGCCATAGTCCAAAGAAATGTGCTCTGAGTACTGCAAACCGGTAGGACCTAGTGAAGATGAGCTAGTAGTCAGCCACTGTTACCTGAGGTGCAGAACCTATCCAACAAAATAATATTATCACTGTTCTAGACTGAATGTTTGCAATAGTTTGGTAAACTAATCTTGGATTTCCTTGTAATGCAGCAAGATTCTCATTCTCTTACCAGCCGTCATCAATAAACACATTCAGCTTTCGACATTTTTCTGTAAAGCTAGTTCACTTTAACCTAACCTTACCAGTTTCCCTGTAATTATGTTTTAATTTAAAAATTCAGGCCTTATCCTCAGTTGGTGTGACTAAGCCCTGCTCTGTGAACCAATGGAACTATGTGATTCATACCAGCTGAGGGCCTGACCCTCAGACTTCTGCATGGGAAGGCATATGAAAAGACAGAGATGTCTATGACCTGTTCCTCAGCTCCTCACATACATCCTCCCCCCAACACTCCAGCAAATGCCTAGCTTCACTCCTTGCCTAGTTCTACATCCATTCTCAGATAGAAGTGGGGGAAGCCAGTGATTTACGCCCCAGGCTCTGCTGTAGCTTGCATTTGCCCTTCATCTGCTCCCACTCTCTTTGACATCAAGGGCAAAGTTCTCGTTTTCTTTCCCAAGACATCAAGGTTTTATGGAAACTTCTGATTAATAATAAAGAGGATTAGATTGGGGCTTTTCTTGAAATTAGAAAAGCTACCAGGAGGTAGTCAATAGTGTTACTTTTTTCAGAATTCACTTTCACAAGCTGAAATATTATTTTTACCTAGCAGATTGGCGAAATGATCAGGAATCACTTTCCACTGCCTGCAGGGAAATGATGCAATCCCAAAGCAACTAATAACCAAAGTATTAAATGCCCTGATTATTGGTATTGTCTCGTGGCACATAGGACCCAATCCAGTTCCCCCTGAAGTCAGTTGGGATTGGGAACCATAGGAAGGAATAAGTATGTCGCAGTCCTGCCTGCATCTGTTGGGATATTAAATAAGAGTCCCTGATCTGCAAAATTTGTGTTTCTAGCTACTACTGCTCCTATGATGTGGCTTTCTGTGCTACCCTGGGACAGGGCTTTTTGCACCAGGGACATCTGGCTTGCAATCAGGCTAATGTACAGCTAAACTAGCTTCCCCAAGCTAATGAAGAAGTCATGTAGAAAGCATCCTACACTTCATATAATCTATCTAGCTGCCTTTGTCTAGGGCATGAGTCACCATGGTATTTAAAAGGATCTTTAAGTTCCATGGGGTAGATGTTCAGAACAGCAAAACATCAGTATCTTTTTTCTTTGTCTTTAAAATATTTATATAGGATTAAACTACTGTTGTGTAATTTTTTATTATTTAAGGGTATCCTCATCATCTTCCTTCCAAATCTTTATCAGTTCCTTAGCAAACTCTGTATGTTTAATTCACTGGCTAATGCTTGGTTAACTCTCAATTCTGGTATTGTGACCGTGCCCGTAGTCGGCACAGAGCAGGCACATGTAAATATATGCAGCTGTAGCCATTACAATAAAACTTGCATCTGTGATCCTTTGTCTGCTTTCCTTTCTTCTCACCACTAAAAATGCTTTATTGGATTGGATTGGATTCCAAGCACAAATGCATGGAATGAAACTGTTCATTGTAAAGGCGTATTTCATCCATTGAAGGTAGTGCTGAGAGGTAGCTTTCCATTAACGCTCTGACTGTGTGCTCTGGGACACTGTTGCTTTCTGCTTTTCTTCCCTGATAGCCATCTAAATCATATACTGACTTTGACAGTGTTTGCTTGGAGCTCATTTTCTGCCTTATAGACCCTTGATGCTGATTGTCCCGTGCCAGATTTCCCTTTTATTTCTTTGAAGAAGTGATGAAAATGACACTTTCACATTTCAATTCAATGCATCAAACCATGGATAATCTGCTCCTTGCGTCTAGTTTCCAACTCCCCTACAAAGCCTGACCCACTGTCTCCTATAAGTACAAGGAAATGAACTCTTAGTGATTCTTTCTCATGTGTTCTCTTTCTGCAGAGCAAAAGGTTGTTCCTCTGTGGATTTTAAACTGTATTAAGAAAGATGTAAGATATCTGTGCACACTGAAGTATGGAATTTAGTAAAGGCCAAAAATTACCTATTAAAATGCATTTGGATTTTATAATCTCCATAGTATATATTCTATAACTGATATATACATTTTAGAATAACATTGGACTGGACTGGAAGGGACCTCAAGAGGCCATCAAGTCCAGCGCCCTGCCCCAATGACAGAACCAAGTACTGTCTAAACCATCCCTGATAGACATTTATCTAACCTGTTCTTAAATATCTCCAGCAATGGAGATGCCACAACCTCCCTTGGCAATTTATTCCAGCGTTTGACCACCCTGACAGTTAGGAACTTTTTCCTAATGTCCAACCTAAACCTCCCTTGCTGCCGTTTAAGTCCATTGCCTCTTGTTCTATCCTCAGAGGCCAAAAAGAACAAGTTTTCTCCCTCCTCCTTATGACACCCTTTTAGATACCTGAAAACTGCTATCATGTCTCCCCTCAATCTTCTCTTTTCCAAACTAAACAAGCCCAATTCTTTCAGCCTTTCTTCAGAGGTCACATTCTCTAGCCCTTTAATCATTCTTGTCACGCTTTTCTGGACCCTCTCTAGTTTCTCCACATCTTTCTTGAACTGCAGTGCCCAGAACCGGACACAATACTCCAGCTGAGGCCTAATCAGTGCAGCATAGAGCAGAAGAATGACTTCTCATGTCTTGTTCACAACACACCTGTTAATGCGTCCCAGAATTGTGTTTGCTGGGATGCATTAACAGGTGTGTTGTGAACAAGAATCAGTTTGAATCAGTTGTTCTCAAAATTAATTCAGATTGGCTTATTTCTTTAAATTTAGAGTCTCTGGGAAAAGAGCTGTAAGTAAGCAGTGATACTGAAGCTGTTAACCAGGATAAAAGCTCACCGACTCCTTACTCTCTGAAGATATGTCAAATTGAGGTCACTTCAATGGAAGTGAATGGACAGATGGCATTTTTAGAAAGCAAATGGGAGATGTGATCTCTGTTCAGGCTTCCCTCTTCCAATAAAATAGATGAGTGTCCAAGGCTGTGCAAGACGTGTTGCTATTGTACTATTATGTAATTAAAGTCTATATTTGACTCTAGTGAGCTGTTTCTCCAGTTTAGATAGCAACATGCAATATTGATCTTGTTCGCTTAATGGCTACAAGCTTTTCTGTACCCTGGGACTTCAGAGAAACTTTTTTCCTTAGTGAAAGTGTAGAAAAGTAATATTCGGTTATTAAGACATAGGTCAGCTCACACTGGGTATTTCCTAGAGGCTTTTCTTTCAACACAGTTCATTATAAAGGGTCTATCTCAATCCTCCTCCATAACTCAGATTTGCCGTCTGGCGCTTGATACTAAGAAATCAAAATCCTCTGTTTATGATACTATAATCCCCACACAGAGGAAACTGTGCACAAATTGCATATTTCAGGATTATGACTGTTCCACATCAACAAAAGACAGAGGCAGGAAATGAGAGAAGCACTCGTTACACACAGATGTCTACAAAGGCGCAAAAGGCAGATCAGTCTGGATTCCTTTTCTTTTGATCTCTGCATGGTGCTACTTTCTGCAGCCCTGGCGCCATACATTTGATCTCGTCCCCAGGGAGAATTAACTATAACGGGATGGAAAATCTGCAGAGAACCACAGGCGTGTTTCCGTAAGTGGCCATCTGCCCTCCATCACGGTACTGCCCCATTGCTTTCCCACCTGGGGCTAGTGTGGTGGCATTTCAGCCACATGGGCTCATGGCAGTACCAAGGCCCTGAGTCACACTATGCAAAATATTCACATGACCCTCCTGAATCAGCCTGTGTAAAGGATTGGTAGAATTTGCTCACTTAAACTCATGGGCATGAAAGGCTTCCAGAATATGGGCTGAGCTTCCTGAGCCCTCTGCTTTGTTTCCCCAGCTCTTGTCTGTCTCCTTCAACAAACACAAGCTGACTCCGGCAGCCCACTGCTGCATGCCTGTGTAGTTCCTTTGTTGAGAGCAGGTGGAAGGCTATGCGCTGAGAGCTTTGGATCTCTTCAGGGAATGGGGACCACACGTTGCAGGCAACTCCAGTGCAAGCTGTCCGGTCACAGCACCTCAGCCAGGAGTTGAAGAGATTACTAAAGTGACCAACAGCTTACTGAATCATAGACTCTTAGGGCTGGAAGGGACCTCAGGAGGTCATCGAGTCCAGCCCCCTGCCTAAAGCAGGATCAACCGCAACTAAATCATCCCAGCCAGGACTTTGTCAAGCCGGGACTTAAAAACCTTTACGTATTGCATTCCAGTGCTTCACCACTCTTCTCTTCTGCAAATTAAGTAAACCCAAGTCCCTCAGCCTCTCCTCATAGGTCATGTGCTCCAGTCTCCCTAATCCTTTTCATTTCATCCACATCCTTTCTATACTGGGCGGCCCAGAACTGGATGCAGTACTCCAGATGTGGCCTCACCAGTGCCAAATAGAGAGGAATAATAACTTTTCTAGATCTGCTGGAAATGCTCCTCCTAATGCATCCATTATGCCACTAGCCTTCTTGGCTACAAGGGCACACTGTTGACTCATATCCAGCCTCTCATCCACTGTAATCCCCAGGTCCTTTTCTGCTGCTCTGCTACTTAGCCAGGCAGTATCCAGCCTGTACCAGTACTTGGGATTCTTCCTTCCCAAGTACAGGACTCTACACTTCTCCTTATTGGACCTTATCAGATTACTTTTGGCCCAAACCTCCAATTTATCTACTTCACTCTGAACCCTATCCCTACCCTCTAACCTATCTACCTGTCTGCCTGGCTTAGGCTGTGTCTACACGTGCCCCAAACTTCGAAATGGCCATGCAAATGGCCATTTTGAAGTTTACTAATGAAGTGCTGAAATGCATATTCAGTGCTTCATTAGCATGCGGGCGGCAGCCGCGCTTCGAAATTGACGCTCCTTGCCGCTGCGCAGCGCGTCCAGACGGGGCTCCTTTTCGAAAGGACGCCGCCTACTTCGAAGTCCCCTTATTCCAATGAGCTCATGGGAATAAGGGGACTTCGAAGTAGGCGGCATCCTTTCGAAAAGGAGCCCCGTCTGGACGCGCCGCACAGCGGCAAGGAGCATCAATTTCAAAGCGCGGCTGCCGCCCGCATGCTAATGAAGCGCTGAATATGCATTTCAGCGCTTCATTAGTAAACTTCGAAATGGCCATTTGCATGGCCATTTCAAAGTTTGGGGCACGTGTAGACACAGCCTTAGTGTCATCTGCAAATTTGCCGAGAGTGTAATCCATGCCTTCATCCAGGTCATTAATAAAGATGTTGGACAATCCCGGCCCCAGAACTGATCCCTGGGGCACTCCACTTCAAACCAACCGCCAACCAGACATTGAGCAATTGATCACTACCCATTGGGACCGACCATCTATTCAGCTTTCTATCCACCTTAAAGTTTGTTTGTCCAATTCATACTTCCTTAAATTATGGGCAAGAATATTGTGGGAAATTGTATCAAAAGCTTTGTTAAAGTCAAGGTACTTCACATCAATCGATTTCCCCATGTCCACAGAGCTAGTTACCTCATCATAGAAGCTCATCAGACTAGTCAGACATGACTTGCCCTTAATAAATCCATGATGACTACTCTTGATCACTTTCCCCTCTTCCAAGTGCTTCAAAATGGATTCCTTGAGGGTCCCCTCCATGATTTTTCCAGGCACTGAGGTAAGGCTCACCTTTCTTCCTTTGTCAGGATCCTGAAATCTACCATCTCATGATCTCTGCAGCCCAGGTTGCCACCCACTTCTAATTCTCCTACTAGTTCTTCCCTGTTTGTGAGCAGCAGGTCAAGCTGCACACAGCCCCTGGTTGGTTCCTTCAGCATTTGTACCAGGAAGTTATCTCCAACATTCTCCAAAGACTTCCTGGATTGTCTGTGTGCTGCTGTATTGGTCTCCCAAAAAACATCAGGGTAATTAAACCAGGGTGTGTGATTTGGAAACTTCTCCTAGTTGTCTGAAAAAAATCCTCGTCTACCTCATCTATGTGATCTGGTAGTCTAGAGTGGACACCAACCACAACATCACTTCTGTTGCTTCCACCTCGAAGCTTAACCCAAAGACATTCAACTGCCTTTTCTCCCTCCATATAATGGAGCTCTGACCAATCATGCTGCTCTCTCAAGCTGCGTCTACACGTGCACGCTACTTCGAAGTAGCGGCACCAACTTCGAAATAGCACCCGTCGCGTCTACACGCATCGGGCGCTATTTCGAAGTTAACTTCGACGTTAGGTGGCGAGACGTCGAAGTCGCTAACCTCATGAGGAGATAGGAATAGCTCCCTACTTTGACATTCAACGTCGAAGTAGGGACCGTGTAGACGATCCGCATCCCGCAACGTCGAAATTGCTGGGTCCTCCATGGCGGCCATCAGCTGGGGGGTTGAGAGATGCTCTCTCTCCAGCCCCTGCGGGGCTCTATGGTCACCGTGGGCAGCAGCCCTTAGCCCAGGGCTTCTGGCTGCTGCAGCTGCAGCTGGGGATCCATGCTGCATGCACAGGGTCTGCAACCAGTTGTTGGCTCTGTGGATCTTGTGTTGTTTAGTGCAACTGTGTCTGGGAGGGGCCCTTTAAGGGAGCGGCTTGCTGTTGAGTCCGCCCCGTGACCCTGTCTGCAGCTGTGCCTGGCATCCCTATTTCGATGTGTGCTACTTTGACGTGTAGACGTTCCTTCGCTGCGCCTATTTTGATGTTGGGCTGAGCAACGTCGAAGTTGAACATCGACGTTGCCGGCCCTGGAGGACGTGTAGACGTTATTCATCGAAATAGACTATTTTGATGTCTCAACATCGAAATAGTCTATTTCAATGTTGGCTGCACGTGTAGACGTAGCCTCATATAAGTCCCAACTCCTCCTCCTTTTCTCCCCTGCCTGTCCTTCCTGAACAGTTTATACCCCTTTTCTCCCCTGCCTGTCCTTCCTGAACAGTTTATCCCCTTCCATGACCGTGCTCCACTTATGGAAGTCATCCCACCAAGACTCCTTTTCCAGTCACCTCATACTCTTGTGCCTGGTCTCCATCTGCTCTTCAATCTCTGTCCTTCCTGCTGGCACCCAGTCAATGATTCCAGCCACTGCCAGTGGAGTCTTTTTTTTCTGACGTGGACACTCAAGGACTAAATTGACATCACTGAACTGCCAGCTCATGCCAGAGCTGCTGGCCTGTATCCAAATCAGCAGTCCACACCTGGAGAGATCTGCAAGCAGCTCCCACTGAATACAATTACTCTCCCCTTTGCCTGCTGCCCCCTAGCTCAGCTTCCATGTCTAGGCCCTGAATGATGTCAAAGCTCTTTCTAAAATACATGCAGCCAATATTAAAAAAATGGTTTAATCCCAGCAGCAGAGCACAGGGTGGCCATCACCATGCTCATCCTGTTGGCAAGATGAGCAGAAGAGCTCGGGAAGCACTGGAGAAGTCATTTCCAGACACTGGGAACAACAGATTCACTGAGCCCTCAGGCAAGGTGGGGGAAGGGAGGGGCGGCTCCATGCTCTGGATGGGGCAATGCCTTGGGCAGAAGGGGAGAGACTAGGGTAGCCTCCCTCAGGCAGCCCTCAGTACTGCCTGGAACATGCCACGTGGGATGCTGGCCCTGATTTATAGGGCCCGGGGCTCTGGCTGCTACCACTGTTGCAGTAGTGGAGGTGGCTGCTGGGAGCCGCAGGCTCTTTTGAATCACCAGGACCCAGGACAGTTGCCCTTCTTGTCCCACCCCTGCCTTTGGTAGGACTGGTTTCAACCACCTGGTTCCAGGCACCTGCCTGAGAGTTTCTCTGAGAACTCTTGCTCCAGTGGCACAGAAGTTTGAATTCTCTCTGCATTTTTCTCCTCCAAAGGTAATTTTGTTATTTCCCACTCCCCTAGCCCTTAGCACCAGTCTCCAAATCGTGGGGCTTGTCTACATGCAAACTGGTGTGCTGTGAGCCAGGGTAAGAATCTGCTGTGCACCTGCAGTGAAAATCCAGGTGTGCAGCTTCTGGGAAGTGCAGAATGCCAGGCCATTCTCTGGGATTACCCCTGGGCTGTAGCAGCGCCCATGAAGAATGTGGCTGCAAGGTACAGGCACACCCTGGCTTGCGGCACAGTAACTTGCCCTGTAGGACCAAAGTTCTTATGATGCTGTTTATACAAAAAATGCAGCTTGGGTGGTATTGTTGTTGGGATGTTACCCACACCAAGGAATCACCTGGTTCGAGGTAGGTTACAAATCGTGGGTAGAATACAGTCGGCTGAATGATTTTGAGCTTCCTGGCGCTAGGTTCAGTTCATTATTGGCTCCAAATATTGCTACTCCCCTGATGTTTATCCAGAAATGCTGTTGCTATGTTACTTCCTATCAGATGCTGTTACAGGACCATGAGGAAGCATCTTTCCTTCCTGTCACAATAGAGCACAATTCTTACTGAACTGCAGCAATCTGCCCCCACCCCCAACAAGTAATTATCACCATACAATTACTTCCAATCTTTTAAATTAACTAGCAGTAGCACTGGGGACTACACCCGTGCTCTGCACAGGCTCTAGAAGCTGGCTTTCCTTGGTTAGTTCATTTTGTTTTCTTTTTTATTCTTTTCAAGCACTTCAAGAGATGTGGCTTGCCTGGTAGCTCACTGTATCCACTGCAGATGCATTTCACGACTTTGTCTTTATCCCTTCTGTGCGCATCCTACACGCAGACTCCTCTGCAGGTGTTTCGGTGTCCTGTAAGCACCAGATTAGTTGGTGCTTTGATTCCCCAAGTTACCTTCTTTAAATGCAGATCATCTCCGTTGTCTTTATCCCCAGAGCTCCTGGTGCATTTTAAATCATGTAATATTTAGGCTCCAACTACAAGAGGGGAGGTTGATTCCCAGCTCACATAGATATATTTACACTACCTCTCATCTATGCTAGCTGGCTAAAAATAGCAGCGGTAGCACAGGAAACATTGACACAGGAGAGCCTGCCCAAGATATGCCCACACGATTCAGGAAAATCTGTAGTCAGGCTGCCTAGCCCTTGTCACGCTACCCTACTATTTTTAGTGCTCTAGTCCAGATGAGAGCTAGCAAAAGTGCATTTATATGCAGAGAGTGACATTCACAACATACATCTAGCTGAAGTGTTTGTTTCAGTCTTTAATTTGTGCTTGGTGACACTGCAATTTAACTAGTCATTAAATGAGGTACTTAATGTGAAACTGACTGAAGAATATTGTTCTTGCATCTGACAAAGTGGGTCTTTGCCCACAAAAGCTCATGCTCCAAAATATGTACTAGTCTACAAGGTGCCACAGGACTTCTTGTTGTTTTTGAAGATACAGACTAACTCAGCTACCCCTCTGTTCTTGCTCTGCTGTTTCCTCCAAATTCTTCTGGGGCACCGTGGTGTTTTTGCACCAGTCCAAACCCCATGGAAACGGCAGAAGGCCCATGGAACCAGGCAATCCACCGGAGGCCCAGACACAAACTCCCTGCCGTCCCATGACAACAGCTGCTGCCACAGGTGCCAGATGTGCTGCCATGTCCCAGAGCGTGTGTCATGGCTCCTTCCCCACTCTAGCAAGATAAATGCAGAAGTGGGGGCCAGCAAAAGTACCTCCAAAACCTTATCTACCAGGTTTTGGCATAAACTTCCCCCCACAAACTCCTAAAAACCTTAGATTTTGGGGATAAAATTCGCTGCCACCACCCAAGTAATAATAAGGAAACCAGGGAGAGACGACTTGGGGAATCTCAGCCCCACAAGTAAAAATCGGGACACAAACATTAACCGATACCAGGTCAATAAAAAGAAAAAGAGAGAACTTTTATTATTACAACAACATTCGTGTTACAAGCCTCATGACTAGATGGAAGAGTCACAAAGTAAAACACATGGGGAGTCTCCACCATGGGCCTAGAACTTAGTTACAAGGAAAGTAAAAGAACATTTCTAAAAAGTGCACAGACATCAGATCCCACTTCCCAAATCATAAAACAATAAAGCCTAACGGATCTATCTAAACTTTCCCCTACTTACAGAAGATTGGAGGGCCTGTTCTGGGAAGGAGATATTCTGTTTCTCTCTCCCTCATGGCTGGAAAGAAGAAAAAAGCACAGAGAACAGAAGAAGGGAGGAGCCAAAATTCAATTCTTACCTACATTCCTATAGGCCAACACCACCTGGCTAAGGACGTTAACCCTTTTACTCCCGGGCTGCTGGCTAACCCTCATGATCATAACAGCATGCCTCACAGTGCAGGCTCCATGGGCAGTAGGGGGCAGAAGTTTGGGTGAACTCATCTGTCCCTAATCCCTAACCGTTCAGCCGTCTCAGCCTTGCCTTGTCCCCAGAAGAGAGGCTTAGGCAGGAATGTGAGGAAGGTCATGGGGGACATGTGGTGCCATTTCCCCATCCTCCAGGCTCTCCCAGCTGGGAGATGTGGGTGTTTAGTTACCTTTGCTTTCAGGAGAAGGGAACAGCATGTGGATTGGCTATGCCATGACTCTGGAACTGATCGATGGCACACGGTCTGTAAAGAAAGGTGTGTTTAAAGAAGAAACACAAAAGTTACATAATTTAAAGAAATGTTTCAATCTTCATTTTAAGCAGTGGTGGTCAGCACACTGTAGAATGAGCACCTCTGTGGAGGTCTCCTGGACCTAGCAGAGAGGCCACGAGATCTTATGGGATCATAGGGGAAATTGCTCCTGTGGAAAGAATGGTAGGGGGCTATTCGGCATTAGGAATTGAGAGCAGTTGATAGAATCCCCATTGCAATACTCTGTAGTCTCTCTAGTACAGGACAAACCAGTCAAACATCAGACACTCATTATCAGAGTACTGGTGTTGGGAGGGCTCCTTTCTGTACTGTTTAAATACCTGATTAATAGACTGTGCCTTCATTATGCACCAGCTCCCACCTCATACATCTAATGGAACCCCAAGAGATGCACAGCAGAGAGAAAGGAAACTATTTAAAAAAATTGGTGCCGGATGTTGACAGGCAATAGCTGACTTTGCTGAAAAGGTGTGTGTGATTTAATAACGATCCCTTTTGCAAAGCTGGATATAATGAAAGATGAATTCACTGATTACATAAAATTATTAACCTGGCAAAGGGGTAGCTTTAGCCTCCTACAGAATTCTTTCAGTAGATTGTCATTAAGGGGAAGATGTGTTTTTCACTTAAAGCTGATTTGAACTTCTATGCACAAAACTATTTAATTGTGAAGCGTGTGAATAGCTATATCTGCATGAATTTTAATATCAGACGATGGTTGTGAATAATTTGCATATGATCTATATACAGCTATAGAGTGGCCAATTATTCAGAATGAAGTATTAATTTCATTACACTCTTCCAGGCAAAATACTCAGCTGGTATTTTTCCATTACTTTTTCAGCTCTGTTGTATTACACTAAATCCTAGACTTCCAGTTAACTTTGTCATTACAGGTGGTAGAAACAGAAGAGGGACAAGTTAACATCGAAATTATCATGTTTTTATAGACTTAAAACTTTCTTTCAGTCTTGTCTTTTCTCTCTTCTCTTTACTCTTAGTGTTGCCTTTTTCATTTAAAACTGATAGGCTGCGTCTACACTAGCCGGCTACTTTGAAGTAGCCAGCACAATGTCGAAATAGCACGTGTCACATCTACACGCGCCGTGTGCTATTTCAATGTTCAAATCGACGTTAAGTGGCGAGATGTCGAAATCGCTATTCCCATCAGAAGATGGGAATAGCGCCCTACTTCGATGTTGCACGTCGAAGTAGGGTGTGTGTAGATGATCCACGTCCCGCTACTTCGAAATAGCATGGTCCTCCGTGGCGGCAATCAGCTGAGAGGTTGAGACGTGCTGGCCAGCCCCTGCGGGGCTCTATGATCTCTGCGCTCAGAGGCTCTTAAAGCCTCACAGACCCGGAAACCCCATAGCAGGAAGCTGACGGTGTGCACACAGCAGCCGTGCCACGAGGTGTCCCTGCACAGCCCAGAGTGACACCAGATCCCCCCTCCGGGTCATCCCAGGGATCTCAGGCATCCAGCCGGCGGGGTAGGAAGCGGGGCCCCTCCTGGACTGACCCTGAGCTCCGAGACCTGCTGGGGCTCTGGGGTGAGGAGGAGGTGCTGCACATCATGGGGAGCAAGCGGCGGAACGCAGAGGCGTTCGCCCAGCTGGCCGAAGGCCTGGCTGCCAGGGGTCACCCTGCCCGCACTCCTGACCATCTCAGGAGCAAGGTCAAGGAGTTGCGGCAGGGTTACGCCCGGGCCCGGGACTCAGCCAGCTGGCCTGGGGCTGCCCCCGCCGCTTGCCCCTATTACTGGAAGCTCAGGGCTATCCTGGGCCCCCGGGGCACCTCCTCCCCCCCAGCCACCCTTGACACCATGACCGACGAGTCCCAGCTGGTCTGGGGTGCGGATGGGGATGTGGGTCCTATCAAGGGCTCCAAAGCAGTTGGGGAATCCCATGGTGGCAAATCCCTCCACGGCCGCGTCCAGGTCCCCAACTCGGACGACCCTCTTCAGCTGCAGGGCATTGAGTGCACGCACCATCTGTGGGGAGGGAACACGGGTGCCTGTGAGGGTTTGCAGAGTGTGACCTCCTAACCCAGGCCCCCCTCCACAGTCCCCCTCCCCAGGCCCCCTCACCAGGCTCCCCTCCTCAGCCCCACTCCCCAGGCCCCCCTCACCCAGGTCCCCTCTCCAGGCCCCCCTCCCCAGGCCCCCCTCCTCAGCCCCCCTTCCCAGGGGGTTCAGTCCCAGGCCTCCTTACCTCCATGAGGACAGCCCCGACTGTGGCCTTTCCCACTCCAAACTGCTGTCCCACGGAGCGGTAGCTGTCTGGAGTGGCCAGCTTCCAGACACCTATTGTGACCCTCTTCTCGACGGTGAGGGCGTGCCGCATCCAGGTGTCGTGGTGCCTGAGTGCGGGGGTGAGCCACTGGCAGAGCTCCGTGAAGGTCTGCCGGTGCATGCAGAAGTTCCACAGCCACTGGTCATCATTCCATTCTCCCATAAACAGGTGCTCCCGCCACTCGGTGCTGCAGGGGTAGCTCCAGAGTCGGCGGCGCACCCGGCGGGGGTGGGGGAGGAGGGCCCGATGGTCGGGGGCATCTCCTGGTGCTCCTGGGGAGGGCTCCCATTCCAGAAGCTGCTGGGCGGCTGCCCAGACAGCATCTAGAAGGGTGCCTGCTCTGCGGGAGGCGGCTTATAGGGCTTCCAGCTGCTGCTGGACATCCATGTCTGTGGGCTCGAGGTCTGCGAGGCTTGTATCACCAACACAGGGCTGCTCGTGCAGTGCAGGCCGAGTGTGTCTGGGAGGGGCCCTTTAAGGGACCGGCTTGCAGCTGCCCCAGAAGGGCTAGTGTGCTCTGTGACCCGGTCCGCGGGCTTTCCTGGCCCGAGTGTGTGGACGCTCCGCCTTTGCTTCTGGGGCGGCTCTTTTCAATGTTCTCCAGTGCTACTTCGACGTTGAACGGCGACATTGCCAGCCCTGGAGGACATGTAGACAATAATCATCGAAGTAGCCTGTTTCGATGTTCTTACTACGAAATAGGCTAGTTCGACGTAGTGTCCTAGTGCAGATGGAGCCATACACAATAAAGAATTTTATACTGGTAACATTCTAAGTTATTAAATAAGCTTTGGGTATGCTGAAACCTAGGAGGCTAAGATCATACATGACTTGAGTGAGACCCAAGCAAAGTACAATCATGTAACAACATTCAGTAAATTAACATATCGGGAGCCAGTTTTATGTGGTGTGCAGCTGGGTTGGTTGACTTCTGAGAAGTTTCACCGACGTATAAAATTTAGTCACGTGGTGAAATTATTTATTTTATGCTATATTCAGGACTTAAATTCTGGGAGCACTTCCTAGAACCCCAACCCCGTTCCTCCCCAGCATGGTTTGAGGGGGTTGGAATATTTCCTGGAGCTCTGCTCCATTGAGCTCCAGCAGAATGTAAGCCCTGTAGATAGCATGCCATTTGTGATTTTCCAATATCAACCAGGCAGGAGAGTAGTCTTGTAACAGGGATTTAATCAAACATCATCTTGCTCATGAATTTGAATAGCTCAGGTGCACCTTAAATCTTACCAGTTCCCTAGGTAACCTTCTCTCAAGCTGATTTTTCGCATCAATAAAGCAGGACATTAGAAGGAAATAACCAAAGTGGCATTTGTTGGTCCATGGCTTGCTCATCTTGGAATCTGCATTTGTTACATTAAAACTCCTGTGAGGTTCCTTGATGCATAGGTTTTCTTTGTTCTTCCTGTGCATATGGATGAAAGCCAGACATGAAGGAGCTCACTGCAGAGCTTCAGCTGAGATTTCTCAGCTGTTGAAGATTTAATAATACACACAGCTCAACGTTATTACTGGAGCAAGAGGAGGCAGAAAATACAATAAGTCTGGAAAGGGCATGTATTTTCATGATACTTCTTCTGCCAGGCAGCTCTCATAAACATGGACCGATGTTCGTGGGAAATACTATCACGAAGACACTTTTCTTTAATTCAGAAAGATTACCTCCAGCTATCTTATGGTTAGGATATATGCATAACGCTCCCTGGAAAGGAAGCCTTCTGCCTCCGTTCAGCATCCCCTGCTCCCTCATATGGAAACCTCATAAACTCAGACCCTACCTGATTGATTCTACTGAGCTGAGTTTCAGAGAATTATGAATTGTAATATTATTAACCAAGAGAAAAATGTGTTTTCTGTGCAAATTAACCTTGTTTTCAAACGTTGCCATCAGGCTCTGAAGGAGGAAAATACATAGCCTCATTTTTAAGCAATAAGCCTCTGAGGTTGACTGAACACTAGTTTTTTATTAGCTCTGAAGATTTATCTTCTACTCTGTTCCTGTTCCTGTTTATTTTTACTTTCCTCTTAGTTCTCTGTAGCTATATTAGTTTCCACAGCCTCTTATTTGGCTGTTGTGTGTTCAATAAGTGGCTTTTGCAGCTCTAGGTCAAGAGTATCTGTCAGTGACATCCTGTGGACCTTGCGTTTGCCTTCATTTGTATACTGTTACCTTCTTTGACTTCACCAATTACACAATGAGGAGGTATCTCTCTGTCTGGGCTTCCTTCTTCCTGTCTCCTTCTAATACGCAGAGTTTTGAGAGCAGTTTTTATAAAGTTTAGTTAGCGTACATGGTCTCAAATGGCTGTGAATTCACAAGATAAGCATTGCCATTTATATTATATATCATTATAGACTGAAGAACAAACCTGGCATGCCCATCTCCTCTACAAAGTTATTGCTTCAGTTTCTCAGTACTGCTAAACTCAAGCATCCAAAAATCATGACTGGTTTAAGAATCTCCACATTTGTTAATAAACTGATGATCTTTTAATTTCTTTCTGTTTGATTTTCTTTTGAGCATTTAAAGTATGTGTTCAAAGTAAAGAAAATCCTGTGGCTGGCCATCTCTGCCAACCAACCCTGGGTTGGGTGGTAGGGCTGTTTCATTGCTTTGTAGACTTCCAGGCATGGGCTGGGGCCTGGCCTCTGGGACCCTGTGAGGTGGAAGGATCCCAGAGCTCAGCCTCCTGCCTGTTTCTGGAGGTCTACCCAGCAATTAAATGGTCCCACAGCTTGAGCTGAAGTTGGCTGGCATGAGCCAGCTGCAGGTTTTTCTTCACTGTTTAGACATTCCCTTGGTGGTCACATTTTCAAACTTTTCCACACAGCCATGAGAGCTTGGAACACTTAGAAAATGAACTCTGATATACTTTCATAGTGGTGTGACTCCAGGAATTGAAGCTTTAAGGAAAACACAATTGACAATACAATACAATAGCCAATTTTTGCTAGCTGACATCTATTACCTGATATATGGGGGTGAATTTGATGTCCAAACTTTAGGTAACACAACTCTGTATATCATCATTCCTTTTACTCTGTCTCTTCAAACTCTTTAACATTCCACCAAGTGAATGACTATTATCAATTTATTAGCGATGTTGTCTATCCTGAAGTTCCTCCCACATAGTAATGCCTACTTACAGTAGTTACTGTAGTCTGCTATCTCAATTAAAAACACACCTTCAACTTAACAGGGCTGTAGTGTGTTCAGAGAAATAGTTAAAGCACAATTTAGAACCATAGAATCATGGAACGCTGGAACTGGAAGGGACCTTGGGAGGTCATCGAGTCCAGTTCCCTGCCCTTTTGGCAGGACCACCTGATAGGTTTCTATCTAACCTGCTCTTAAAAATCTCCAGCAATGGAGATTCCACAAACTCCCTAGGTAATTTATTCCAGTGTTTAACCACCCTGACAGTTAGGAACCTTCTCCTCTAATGTCTAATCTAAACCTCCCTTGCTGCAGTTTAAGCCCACTGCTCTGTGTCCTATCCTCAGAGGTCAAGAAGAACAATTTTTCTCCCTCCTCCTTCTAACCCTCTTTGAGGTACGTGAAAACAGCTATCATGTCCCCTCTAAGCCTTCTTTTTTCTAAACTAAAGAAGTGCAGTTCTTTCAGTCTTCCCTCATAACTCGTGTTCTCTAGACCTTTAATAATTTTTGTTGTTCTTCTCTGGACCTTCTCCAATTTTTCCACTTCTTTCTTGAAATGTGGTTCCCAGAACTGGACACAGTACTCCAACTGAGATCTAATCAGTGCTGAGTAGAGCGGAAGAATGACTTCTCATGTCTTGCTCACACCACTACTATTAATGCATCCCCAGAAACATGTTTGCTTTTTTTGCAACAGCATCACACTGTTACCTCATGTTTAACTAGTGGTCCACTATGACCCCTAAATCCCTTTCCATAGTACTCCTTCCTAGATGATTGTTTCCCGTTCTATATGTGTGAAGCTGATTGTTCCTTCCTCAGTGGAGTACTTTGCATATGTCCTTATTAAACTTCATCTTGTTTACCTCAGACCATTTCTCCAGTTTATTCAGATCATTTTGAATTACAACCCTATCCTTCAAAGCAGTTGCAACCCTTCCCAAGTTGTTATCATTGAGGTGTGAAGGATAGCTCAGTGGCTTGCTTTAACCCAGGGTTGTGAGTTTAGTCCTTGTGGAGGCCATGTGGGAGCTGGTGTAATTAAATTATTTAAAAAAAAAAAAAAAAAAAAAAGGAATGGTGCTTGGTCCTGCCAAGAGGGCAGGGGAATGGACTCAATGACCTCCTAAGGTCCCACCAGCTCTGCAAGATGTGTATCTCCATATATATACCTGCAAACTTAATAAGTTTACTCTTTATGGTAATATCTAAATTGTTGTTGAAGATATTGAAAAGAACCAGTCCCAAAAACAGACCCCTGTGGAACCAAAGTTGTTATGCCCTTCCAGCATGACTGAAAACCATTAATAACTATTCTTCGAGAATGGTTACCCAGCCAGTTATGCACCCATCTTATAGTGGCTCCATCTAAGCTGCACTTTGCTTAGTTTATTGATAAGAACATCAGGTGAAACCATGTCAAATGGCTTACTAAAGTCCAGATATACCCCAACCACCGTTTCTCCCTTATCCACAAGACTTGTTATCCTGTCAAAAAAACTACCAGATTGGTCTAGCGTGATTTGTTCTTTACAAACCCATGCTGGCTGGTACCTATCACCTTATTTTCATCCAGATGTTTGCAGATGAATTCCTTAATTATTTGCTTCATTATCTTTCCCAGCACAGAAGTTAAACTGACTTGTCTGTTGTTTCTGGGATAGTTCTTTTTTCCCTTTATAGATGGGCACTACATTTGCCCTTTTCCAATTTTCTGGAATCTCTCTGGATTTCCTAGACTTTTCAAAGATGAGAGCTAAAGGCTCAGAAACCTCCTCTACCAGCTCCTTAAGTATTCTGGGATGCATTTCATCAGGCCTGGTGACTTGAAGACATCTAATTTTTCTAAGTAATTTTTAACCTGTTCTTTATGTAGTTTATCCTCTAAACCTACCCTCCTCACACTAGCATGCATTACCCTGCATATCTTTAGCTAATTTAAGCTCGTTTTGTGTCTTGGCCTTTCTAATCTTGCCTCTGCATAAGTGTATTGTTTACTTCTATTCATCTTTTGTACTTTCTCCTAATTTCCACTTTTTACATTACTCCTTTCTGATTTTGAGATCCTGCAAGATTTCCTGGCTAATCCAAGGCAGTCTTTTTACCATACTTTCTATCTTTCTTATGAAGCAGTATAGCTAGCTTTTGGGCCCTTAATAATGTCCCTTTGAAAAACTGCCAACTCTCTTCAGTTGTTTTTTCTCTCAGTCTTGCTTCCCATGGGAACTTACCTACCAGCTCTCTGAGTTTACCAATAGCTGCCTTCCTGAAATCCACTGGCTCTGTTTTGCTGTTCTCCCTTTCACTATTTCTTAGAATCATGAACTCTATGGTTTCATGGTCATTTTCTCCCAGGTGTCCATCCACTTTCAAATTCTCAGCAAGTTTCTCCCTATTTGTTAACATTAAATCTAGACCTGCTTCTGCCCAGTACTTTTTTCTACCTTCTGAAATAAAAAAGGTGTCATCCTTGCAGTCTAAGAACTTTCTGGATATTTTGTGCCTCGCTGTGTTAGTTTCCCAACATATGTTGGGATAGTTGAGGTCCCCCATCACCACCAAATCTTGTATTTTGAATCATTTTGTTAGTTGTTTAGAAAAAGCCTCATCCACCTTTCTATCTGGCTAGGTGGTCTGTAGTAGACCTCTAGCATGTAGTAGATCCTTTAGTTTACCCCTTTTAACCTAACTCAGAGACTCTCAACCTGTCTCTTACATCCATCTCCACCTCAGTCGAAGTGTACATTTTTAATATATAAGGCTACAGCTCCTCCCTGTTTACTTTGCCTATCCTTCCTGAGTAAGTTGTACCCTTCTATACCAATACTCCAATCATGTGTATTATCCCACCAAGTTTCTGTGATACCATTTATGACATAGTTGTATTTATTTATTAGAATTTCATGTTCTTCCTGCTTATTACCCATACTTTTTGCATTTCTATAGGCATCCAGGATACTGATTTGCTTTTCCTCCCAGTTCTTCCTAGTCCCTCTTTATTCTCTGCTGTTATATCCCATGATCCCTCCCATTTCCAACCCAACTCCCAGGTCTCCAGGTTTTTTACTAACCTGTGGATTTTGGTCACCTGTCCCCATCGAACCTACTTTATGCCCATCCTCACTAGGTTAGCCAGTCTCGATCCAAATACATTCTTCTCATTCCTTGAAATGTGAATTCCATCCCTGCTTAGCAGTCCTTCATGGAACAGCATCCCATAATCAAGGAAGCCAAACCACTCCTGGTGACACCATCCATTTGACCCTGTCAGAGCTGGCCCAGTGGGATGCCACCAGTGGGAGGTGCTAAGTATGTCTGAGGATTCTCATGTCAAATCTGTGCTCCCCAATTTCATCAGACTCAGTCAAGCAGTGGGTGATCCATTGTTAATTACATTTTAGTTGTGAGTAGCTCCTGTTCCCATGAAATACTAAAATGCAGTACTCTGAAGCAGCAAACCAATGCCTCAAATTCTAATGCTGGGCTGGTTCCCAGCTCCCCCCATGGCTGTTTCATCCAAAACAAGAGAACCCATTTCTCAGGAAGGGCTTTGTGGAGAGAAGAGGAGGGCAGATCCTGCTGGGCTGAGTGTGTCTGCCTGCCCATGGGAGAGAATGGGTCACAGGCAGGTAGTTGTGGTTGGAGAGGTCCCAGTCCATTCTCTGACAGACACTTGACCATCCTGTCCCTGTGCAGCAACAAAAGTTTGTGTGGGTGTGTGGCAGGGGGAATGGAGGGAAATGCCTGTCTTAAAAAGCACCCTGATATGCCTGTGTTATACAGCCACCTCCATGTTTTGTTTGGGCAATGCTTGCCCGGGCTGAGCCCCAGCACCTCTAAGCATGGCTGGTCATGGCACCAGCACCTCTGGGTGTGCTGTACCAGATAGGAAATAACAAAATTCCTTGAACCACAACACCCAGCGCCTTGAGCCTTGGCACTCTTTTATTACAAATTCAGCACTGAGCAGCTGAACCTGCTGGGCATTCTGTATTGTAAGCACTCTGCTACCAGAGGAGAGAATCTTTTCATTTGTTCTCCCCTAATCCGGCTATATGCCTCATTCATGATCAAATCATAGCAGATGAAGGAGGCATTTTTCTCTCTTTAACAACATTACCAGAGTTCAGTTCATATCACATTAGCAAACTACTTAGTCTATTAGACTGTAATATTGTTATGAGGCACATGTGTCTTAATTTACAAGAATGCTACAACAGGCTTAGCTATAAACCAGAGCTGAATGATGGACGCAGCTGTTCCAATCAAGCGTGTTGCTTTCGGCCCAGTAGCAACTTGCTAAGAACACATCTGTAACTCTTGTAACTGTTGCTTTGCTATGGCAGTTCTTCAGTGTTTGCTGACACAATTAAGTCCTGTAGGAGATAATTAATGTGACACATTAAATGGTGGGCTTCTCCAGCTGTACCATCACAGATTATCACATGAAGAAAGCCACACTACATGCAAAGTATTGCAGTGGTGAGAGATGACTGTAGATCAGCCAAATAGAGCTGCAAAGCTCTGGCAGACAGGGATATGAAGCTCAAACATGAACTGACAGAGACAAGGGAACTAGAGATCAGTGGGATCTCTCTGTCAGTACCTCAGAGAGTACTTTAATATCATTCTGTTCAAACTAAAGCCAGCTGAAAATTTTCAGAATTCAATTTTATAAGGAAAAAAGAAGCAGATATTTTGCAAAAATTACTGTGAAATCTTTGTCCTCTGTGTAGACTGGCTTCATATAAAACAGGGTATGGGGTAGTAAAACGGGAATATTTTAAACTCAGCAGTGCTCTGCTATTCCATAAAGGTCGCAACTGAGTTTCTTCTCCCCAAAGCCATTAATTCCTCACAGAAACTTCAAGTGAGATGGATATCAAACACCCGGGCCGCGTCTACACTACCCCTCCCTTTCAGAAGAGCTATGTAAATGCCACAGATTGGAAATGCTACTGAGGCACCAGTATGAATATTCAGTGCCTCATTTGCATTATGACACCCACCTGGTGTGTCGAAAGTGCTGCTTTCGAATTGAAAACTAGCCATATAGGTGATGTTCCTTCGAAAGGAAACCCTGATTTCAAAAGCAACTTTCTTCCCCAAACAAATTGAGAAGGGTGCTTTCAAAATCGGGGTTTCCTTTCAAAGGAACCCTATCGACTCGGCTAGTTTGCAACTCAAAAGCAGCACTTTTAATGTTCCGGATGACTGGCATTATGCAAATGAGGCACTGAATATTCATATCAGCACCTCATTAGCCGTTCCTATCCATGGCATTCACCTACCCCTTCCGAAAGCGAGGGGCAGCGTAGAGGTGGCCACAGAGACATGCTCTGATATATACATAGTCCATTGATCACTATGAAAGTTTCAACCTTTGCCAGTCGCTGTCATCCTGGTATCCGAGAAGCTTATTTAGAATTGGAAATACCTAAGTGGGAGAATGGTACAGGCTGAACCTCTCTAGTCCAGCACTCTCTCATCTGGCAATATCTGTCATCCGGCATGGTTTTAGTTAGCCAGATGTCCACTTACCCGGGGTGTGGCCAAGTTTCCCGTGGTTCCCTAAAGTTTGTTTACAGCAATCAGTCCTGGCTCTCAGTGTTCCATGTTTTTATTTAACTCTAATTTACCCCTTATTGTCTTCTAAGAGCCCAGTAAGAAGTGGAAATCTTGGCAATGGTGCTAGACAACATTGGCCTCCCGTGGTTCGGCAAATTCTCTTGTTCAGCACTGGTGAGGTCCCCAGGGTGCTGGATTAGCGAGGTTCACCCTGTGTTTGTCAGAACATGTCTGCGTATGATTGTTACTAGAGTTTTGCTTTGTTCATTGTTCAACCAGTTTTTAACACATGGCCTTTGCCATTAAGGGAGATGCTCCTGGTGAACAGAGTTCTGCCCTTTTTCCAGCTGCATCACTGATTCATGTTGCTCTCTTAACATGCCTCTTCCTGAATCCCTGCTTTGGGAATATGGTGCTGCTTCTCTGAAGCAAAGGGAAAAACAGTAGGTTAGTGAGAACCTGAACATCCCTGTCCCTTCATGTGTTCAGGTGTGCACTTTTCCACTCTCACCATATGCAGTTCTGAGCGGATGCTAATGGCATAGAGAAAAAATGCGAGAGGGCGTCCCTGCTCTCTGCCACGTCTCAGGCATAAAAGAGGTAAGTTACGTCTCAGGTTTGGTCTCTTTGCTGGTCCTGGACATCTCTGGTGAACTTTTCAGCTGGACAGTTTACTAGATAAATGGATGAAGAGGGATTTGGGGCCACATTTGTAGAAAAACTGATCCCTCCTTCAGTTAAGGAAAACAAAGGCTCGTGTCTGCATCACGATGTGGGGTTTGTGGAACCTTATGACCTGCAGACTGAACCTTGTGGAGAGACTTTCTTTGCTCATTTCAGAGTCTGTCTTGGTAGCATGGTGCCCAAGCTTTAGATCTGAAGGTCCCACAGTGAGGATGCTTACAAGCCAGATGCAAATTGTGCCTCTTGACCCTTTCTCAAAGACTTTCCTTTTCCTAGAACCTCTTCAGCCATGTAACAGAACACCTTCAACTTCAGTTCACTTTCTAAATGCTCATGGGGCAGGGAAGCCGTGGTAGACCCCATTGAGAAAGACTATCAGAGAGTCAGGAATAGAGCTCAAGTGTCCTGTATGGCTCAATCCTCTTTTGTTAACCACTAAATCAGACTTTACTATCCTTAGTCTGAGCTCTGAAGGTGCTTCTCTGTCCGCCTGTAGCAAACTGCTACTGAATTTAACAAATAGGCCCTGCCCTGGGAAAACGGGTTTATTTGGGGGAGCCAATGATAAATTTTTAAGCTTCGTGTACTCTGTTTCTCTCCTCCAAGAAGACAACTTCATCATCTGTAAGTATTTGTCTTCCTTTACAAGAGCCTTTGTTATTTCACTGCATATGCAGCCGTTCATTATGCAGCTGTCAGCAGGACTGATGAGTTAACCCACTGTCACCAATTTGTAACCTCTCTCTCTGTTAGAGTTAGGGTTTTCTGGTAGAGCGCACATAGGTATCCCTTGTTAATCAAAGCAAATGGCCACAAGGCTTTCAGCACCATTTGCTTTAAATGTAATAGATGGAAAAGTGCTGGGAGTAAAAATCTGTTACAGTTACCAACTGCCCAATCAGTATTTTTACCTTTGGGTTTCAATAGGCCTTGAATAGAATTCAGACTCCTCTGAGTGGCACTCCTTCCGTCCACCCATCTGGGCTCTTAGTATTAGGGAAGGTTCAACCCTGAATTTTCAAACCAAAGCAGGACACAATATGGCTTATGCTGATTCATTTTCTATCTTAGGTGTTTCCTCAATCACCTGTCCCGTTTCTGACTCTTTGTGATTTTCTGCTGTAATCTTTATGCATCTCGTGTCGTCCCCTAATCCTGGAAGTGCAATGCCTTCTGAAGAGCTACTCACCTGTTGTCTCTGAATGGCTGCTGAGCAGCATCCTTTAAAGGTGATGCTGTTTTACATCTTTAGTTCCTAGCTGTGCCTCAGACTGCCTCAGTGTGGCTGGGTATATCAGCAAGCTGGAGAGTAAGCTATGGGGGAGGGAGGGTAGGCTCAGTGGTCTGAGCATTGGCCTGTTAAACCCAGGATTGTGCGTTCGACCCTTGAGGGAGCCAATTACAGGTCTGGGACGAATACATTTTAAAAAAAATTGTCAGGGATGGTGGTTGGTCCTGCTGAGAGGGCAGTGGACTGGACTTGATGACCACAGAGGGTCCTTTCCAGGTCTATAAGATAGGTGTCTATACCTCTCTCTCTATATATATATATATATACTCTCTTAGTGAATCTGTAAAATGGCAATAATATGTCCTTTCACTCATCTGCCACATAGCCTTCCTGACATCAGCTTGTGGCTATTTGCAAGACATGTGCCTGTGAGCTGTAGGCTCTGGCAGCAAGGAATCATGTAGCATTTGGAAAACCCTGGCACCTCCTTCCAGGCAAACACAGGAAGATTTGGGGGTGACTAAAGTTCAATGGGACCTTAGTGCCTCTGCCCCTACTTCTGTCAATTGAAGGCAAAGAATTATGAGCTCTGCCTTCCAATCTCCAAGACATGTGAAAAGACTGGAGCCCATACTTGTGTGGTGAGTTTCATATTTCTGTTTGTCTTAGACCAATCTGGCTCTTCCTGAATTTTTCTTTGACTAAAAAGCAAAGGAATGTTTTATAATATTGTTGCTAGTGTTTGCTTTATGTTTCCAGAGACTACCTTAAAAAGCCAAGATTTATCTCTCCTACTTCTAATCTCAGAATAATTGAAGTGCTTCCTTATTCCAAAAGAAATCCTAGTTTTAGTGAGTATTTCTATCAGAAATAATTTCTTAGGAAAATTTGTTTCCCCTGAGAAAAGGCTGTTTATCATGAAATGTCATTCTCTTAGCTCAGATCACCTTCATTTTCAAATAAGAGCAACATCCTTTCATGCTTGAAACGGGTTGTCAAAACCACAGATGGAGTGGGCTTTGTTGTGGGAACAGTGGATAGAATCACTGCTGGTCTCATCTATTTGTCACAGTGCGTGTAACCAGCTCTAAGACACATGTCGGGGGGAGTGAAGGGAGCTGCCTTGGCAAATATTTCGGTTTCTTTGTTTCATCAGGTTAAAGGACACTGAATCTGGTCCAGCACGTGATCCATTTAATTATCCAAATTCCAGCCAGCAGCTGGCATATTTTAATTACTTACTATAAAAAGAGTATTTGTGGCTGAGCCAATATATGCAGAAAAGAAGAGGGCTCCCTCTGTAGATATTCAGATCGTGTGTGATAAAGTACTCTCATCTCTTTGCCAGTTTCTTAAGGCAGCAGACTTGATGTTTTCTGCTGCAAGCCCCCTTCTCTTGAAACTTTGTGGAAATTAAAAATCCACATAAAAATGGGTTTAAGGGATTATTCTGCCTTTTCTATTGGATTGTGTTTAACACGTTGTGAGCACTGGGCATAATACACAGAGTGATGGGGGGTGGTAAGCACATGCTGTCATCAATCTTACTACTGCACTACTTTGTTATTAAGATAATACATGTGTACCAAACATGAGTGCTGTGAGTAAGAGGTAGATGTTTCCCCAGTGCTTTAGTTTCTTAAAAAAAAGATTGAGACCATCGCTATATTTCTGGGCATTTACTCTCTTCTCACATTCATTGTTGTGGCATTTAAATATCTTTCCAAATAATACACATTGTAAAGTTGCAAAAACTGACATCCCGTAAGGAACCAGAGGACAAATGTAACACCATCCCTAGAGGTTTTTAAGTCCCATCTTGACAAGGTCCTGGTTGGGATGACTTAGTTGGGGTTGATCCTGCTTGAAGCAGGGGGCTGGACTAGATGACCTCCTGAGGTCCCTTCCAGCCCTAGGATTCTATGATTCTATGAACATGCTGCATCCTGTTCCGCACCCAGTCTCTCCCCAAGTCCTAGTCTACCCTGGCCCCTGACTTCCATTCCTACCCTTTGTCCAGACTCCCTTCCCCCATCTGATCTCCCCTATTGTTCCACACATTTATAGCCACCAGCATCATGTCAGGAACCCCTGAGCTGGGGCAGCTCCCTCTGTACCCTCGGGTGCCTTTTGGCATGGCAAGTGGAGGGTTCACTGAGATTGGTGGCCGGGAAGGAGTCTGCCTCCTGCAGGTGCTGTCCAATGTTAGCCAAGAGAATGAGAGGAGCTCTTCTGTCTTGATGGATAGCCCCTCCTGTGAGACAGTGCCCTCTCCCTTTCTGTCGCTCAGTCCTCTGGCTGGGCCACAAGTTGTGGCCTTCCCTTCAAGTTGCAGAAAGAGCCCAACCATGGCTAGTTCCACTGTCTGGCAAACGGCTCCAACCCTCGTCAGTCCAAGTCCCCATTGGCAGGACTCCATGATAGGGATTCCAACCAGTCCTGGGTCTCTTGCTTCAGGGACAGGTTTTTTGCCACCAACACTCCTGGGAGGTGGGGGCGTGAGAACTTGAGACCACCTGTTGATGTTCCAGTCCAAGGCCCAGAGATGGACAACTGAGTCCTGTGCCCTGGAGTGCTACACAGCTGCAGGGGAGCCGGCAGCCTCCACAGGCCCCTGGGTCAGGTGTGGCGGGGGGCACCTCTGGAAGGGTGGAAGGGAGGGCACCCTGCTGCCCCGGCTCCCTCCCTTAGTGCTGCCAGAGCATGTGGTGTGGCACTCCAGCAGTGATTTACAAGGCCCGGGTTTCCTGTGGCGGCAGCAGCAGTTGGAGGCCCAGGCCCCTTTGAGTTAGGGTACCCCAGGGCAACTCCTCCATTTGTCCCCCTAGACTTCCCTTTTGCTGGGCCAGTGCAGCTGCCTCCTGGACCGCTTCCTACCAGCCTCCCCGTGCAAGAGAGCACAGCAAAGATGCGTCACCAAAATAAACGAAGCAGGAAGTCTCCGGCATGGCAAATGTTCAGAGTCACTTGCAGTGCAGACAGACCACCACTAGTCAGGGACCCTAAGTTGCTTTTGCAGAGCTTCAGAGTGCATTTACCTCTAGTGGCTGCCTGAAAAATGAGCGGCTCTGCTCCCTGGTCAGCCACTCCTCCATCCCGTGCATGCACTGCAGGGGCGGCACTGGCTGGGCCCAGAGCCACTCCCTGGCCCCTTTCTCTCTAGGGTGGGGTTTATATGTTGCAGCACAGAGGGGCGTGTGCCTAAGGAATAGCTGGCGGGGCTGGGAGGATGGAGGCAGGTGGTGGGAGAGAGGGAGCGCAAGCACAAAATTAATTAGACGTGTGGGGAGAAGCTGGAAGCTCCACTCCGCTTGACAGCCGGCAGCAGGGATGAGAAATCCCGTCCAAGCAAACATTGAGAGCCCTGGCAACACTCACGCGCAGGCACACAACACTTGAAAAGTTACAAGAGAGAGCAAGAAACAATAAAAGACAGAGAAAACCAGTAATTAAAGAAGCCAGATAACATCATGATTTTGGGGACAATCTCATGATTTTGAGGGGAGTCCGGATTGAAACTATTGGGATTGTAAATACTATTCTCTACTGCACAGCTGCTGTCCAGGAGTTGCTGTGACTGTTCCACAAGTGGTTCCATAGGACTCTGAGCACGAGGTTTTATATCACAGAGGATGTGAGGATGTCAGCAGAAGCATGTTCTTACACAAAAGAGTTGTTATCTAAAACCACAGCTACACAGCCACCAGCACAAACACACACTCCCTTTGTCAGGAGTTCTGCTCCTCGCATGGGAAGTTCATACAATGTTACCTTGCTATGTGGAAATCCCAGGTTAGAGCTGGAGGACTTGCCACATAATTGTAGAACACTAGAACTGGAAGGGACCTCAAGAAGTCATCGAGTCCAGTTCCCTGCCCTCTTGGCAGGACCAAACACCATCTGGACGATCCCCGATAGGTTCCTGTAGTCTGCCACCTAATTTAAAACACACGGCTTAAAATTAACAGGGTTGTAGTGTGCTCAGAGAAATAGTTAAAGCACAATTTAGAACCATAGAACCATGGACACTAGAACTGGAAGGGACCTCAAGAGGTCATCGAGTCCAGTTCCCTACCCATTTGGCAGGACTACCTGATAGGTGTCTATCTAACATGCTCTTAAAAATCTCCAGCGATGGAGATTCCACAACCTCCCTCAGTAATTCATCCCAGTGTTTAACCGCCCTGACAGTTAGGAAGCTTCTCCTAATGTCTAATCTAAACCTCCCTTGCTACAGTTTAAGCCCACTGCTCTGTGTCCTATCCTCAGAGGTCAAGGAGAACAATTTTTCTCCCTCCTCCTTCTAATCCTCTTTGATTTACTTGAAAACTGCTATCATGTCCCCTGTAAGTCTTCTCTTTTCTAAACTAAACAAGCCCAGTTTTTTCAGTCTTCCCTCAGAGCTCATGTTCTCTAGACCTTTAATCATTCTTGTCGCTATTCTCTGGGCCTTTTCCAATTTCTCCACATCTTTCTTGAAATGTGGTGCCCAGAACTGGACACAATACTCCAATTGAGGCCTAATGAGCACTGAGTAGAGCGAAAGAATGACTTCTTGTGTCTTGCTCACAACACTCCTGTTAATACAGCCCAGAATCATGTTTGCTTTTTTAGCAACAGCATCACACTATTGACTCATATTTAGCTTGTTGTCCACTAAGACCCCTAAGTCCATTTCCACAGTCTTCGTTCCCAAACAGTCGCTTCCTATTCTATATGTATGAAGCTGATTGTTTTTTCCTAAGTGGAGTACTTTGCATTTGTCCATATTAAATTTCATCTTGTTTACCTCAGACCATTTCTCCAGTTTGTCCAGATCATTCAGAATTATGAACCTATCCTCCAAAGCAGTTGCAACCCTCCCAGGTTGGTATCATCTGCAAACTTAGTAAGCGTACTCTCTATGCCAATATCTAAATAGTCGATAAAGATATTGAATAGAACCAGTCCCAAAAGAGATCCCTGGAGAACCCCACTTATTATGCCCTTGCAGCGTGACTGCACACCATTAATAACCACTCTCTGAGAGTGGTTATCCAGCCAGTTATACACCCATCTTATAGTGGCCCCATCTAAGTTGTATTTGCTTAGTTTGTTGGAAAGAAGATCATGCGAGACCATGAAAATTGCCTACCCTGTCATTGGTCTTCCTCTTGCTTCTAATATAGTTATAGAATGACTTCTTTTTTCCCTTTATGTTTCTAGCTAATTTGAGCTCGTTCTATGCCTTGGCCTTTCTAATCTTGTCCCTGCATACGTGCATTGCTTGCTTAGATACATCTTTTGGAAAGTCTCCTACTTTCCACTTTTTCTACTACTCCTTTTTAATTTTGAGATCCTGCAAGATCTCCTGGCTAAGCCAAGGCGGTCTTTTACCATACTTTCTAGCTTTCCCATGCAGCACTATAGCTTGCTTTTGTGCCCTTAATAACGTCCCCTTGAAAAACTGCCAACTCTCCTCAGTTGTTTTTTCTCTTAACCTTGCTTCCCATGCGACCTTTCCTACCAGCTCTCTGAGTTTACCAAAATTTGTTTTCCTGAAATCCATTGTCTCTATTTTGCTGTTCTCCCTTTCGCTATTGCTTGGAATCATGAGCTCTGTGATGCCATGGTCACTTTCTCCCAAGCAACCCCCCACTTTCAAATTCTAAATGAGTTCCTCCCTATTTGTTGAAATCAAATCTAGAACTGCTTCCTTCCTATTAGCTTTTTCCACCTTCTGAAATAAAAAAATTGTCATCTATGCAGTCCAAAACTTTCTGGAAATTCTGTGTCTTGCTGTTATTTTCCCAACATATGTCTGGATAGTTGAAGTCCCCCATCACCACCAAGTCCTGCATTTTGGATAATTTTTAATTGTTTAGAGAAATCTCATACGCCTCTTCTATCCAGCTAGGTGGTCTGTAGTAGACCCATATCACATCATCATCTTTGTTTTTTACCCCTTTTAACTTAACCCAGAGACTGTCAACCTGTCTTTCTCCTGCATCCATCTCGACCTCAGTGCAGATGTGCACATTTTTTGATATGTAAGGCAACACCTCCTCCCTGTTTACCCTGCCTATCCTTCCTGAGTAAGTTGTACCCTTCTATACCAATATTCCAATCATGCATATTATCCCACCAAGTTTCTGTGATGCCAACTATATCATAGTTGTGTTTGTTTATTATGATTTCAAGCTCTTCCTGCTTATTACCCATGCTTCTTGCATTTGTACATAGGCATCTTAGATACTGATTTGCTTTTGCCCCTCAGTTCTGCCTAGTCCCTCTTTTTTCTCTGCTCTTATAGCCCATGATCCCTCCCATTTCCAACCCAACTCCAGGTCTCCAGGTTTTTTTACTTATCCATGGGGCTTTGGTCACCTGTCCCCATCAAAGCTAATTTTAAAGCCCTCCTCACTAGGTTAGCCAGTCTCGATCCAAATACATCTATACATAGATTATTTAATAGTATGTTAATATTTCAAGACCTCAAATGAGATTAAAGCTAAGCACTATACTTCTGTACAATAAACAAACAGTCCCTTGCCTCTAGAAGAATCAGTACTCATTCCATGTGGTGTGTTTAGAAGATTTCATTGAACTGAAAAGTATGTTAAAGACGATATTGGTTTTCTTTCTCCGCTCCAAGAAGCTGTCTTGTTTCTTTGATTTTGGCATCTGAAACAGCTCATCCAAAAAGAAAGTCTAAGAAAATAAAAAGCAAAATCAACTTTTTCTCTTAGCGCTGAGGGTTGGATGACTTTCAATATCTGTGAACAAGAAGTAAGTTGAAATATCAGACTGCACCAGGCATAACTCAAACCCCAGGGTTCAGAAACTTTTAGGTATCATGTTCCAAGATGCTAAACTTCAAATGAGAAACCAGACAGACGTTTTAAATGATGACAGACAATAACTGTTATCACTGAGGACTGAAACATGTGACACACACTGGAGCAATAAATCAGTCTTCCGCATCTGAACAAATGTCTGGTTTTTCTTCATAAACCCTCAGAGATCAACCTTATCAGTGGTGCCAGTGTTCCCTTGACCCTCTTTGTTCTTCCAGTCAGCCAACTGAACTGCATCACTGTGTCATTCCCCACCAACCCCGATACATGTCATATAGATGTTTTTGGAGTAGCCCACCAAAAAACTTACAGGCCGTGCACCCTGTTGAAAACAGCCACTACCGATAACATTTCCATTTGAGCTGTATTGGCAAGGTGGTGAAGCTCTCCTGAGCATGGACAAAGGACAGACATACATGCACCTCAAGCTGACACCAGCCATGTCCTTTGGTCTCCAATCAGAAGTGACAGCTAGCTGCAGTGCTGGTCCCAGTTGCATTTTCTGGCTACGGAAGTGAAAAGGGTCCAGTGCGGCACACCAGTAAGAAAGGGGATACAGGTATGGGCCAGTAAACAGCCAATGTTGAAGTGCTGCCATGGCAGTGCTTTAAAGACCATACTGGCAGAGCCGTTGATGGGGGACGGGGAGTTAAAAGGGGCAGCTGCCCTGGGGCCAAGTGATTTAAAAGGGCTCAGTCCCCTACCCCCAGCTCTTGCCACTTCTGCTGGAGCAGCAATGAGAGCCCTGGGCCCTTTCAATGGCTGCTGGAGTCCCAAGCAGCATAGGCCAGACAGAGCTGAAGGGCCCCTAGCCCCGCCCCTTCTGCCCAAGGCCCCGCCCCTTCCCAGGGCCATCTGCTGGTCTCCACTCTCTCAGGGCTCTCCCTCTGGCAAGGTTCAATCCTATTGCCCCTGGTAGTTAATATCTGTGGAACTGCTGGGGGTAGAATGTGAAATGATCTATACGTGATCTATACGTGGACCTGCTAATGGGGTTTCAGCTGACTCAACATCCGAGGCTTTATCTACACATAAAGGTTCACCCATTATACAGATACTGTTATCCCTGTATTAACAACATACCTCCTACCCTCATCTCCCTGTGTGGGAAAGAATGACTTTTTGGGGATTTTAGTTTAAAATGCTTCCTAGGTAACATAAGCTAAACCACATAAAGACCCGTTCATCCTAGAATTGGGTGTGCTCATGACATTAAGCTGAGGGGAGAGGTAGCGATGCAGGAGAGTAGGGTTAGGGTCCACAGTAGCCTCGGCCAACTGGAGAATTGGGCAAAAAAGAAGTCTGAAGAATCCCAAGCACTGCTACAGGCTGGGGACCGAATGGCTAAGTAGCAGCTGCACTTTGGTCGGGAGAGATCTCGGGAGATCTCTTCCACCATTAATCTTTTATGAATAATTGATTTTAACAATTACAGGGGTAGGCATAATAGAAACAAAAGATAGGGGCATTTTTTTACAAGTGACTGTGTAATAATACCCCAAAATAAGTCTGTAATGTACATGTAGAGCTGTGGTAATTGCACAGCAAATTTGTTTATCTGAATGCATAAATCATTAGCTGGACACAAAGGACTATTTGCGACTGCCAAAAACATTCCATTGGCATGAAAATCATTAGGCTTGCAATTGTGTGGGAGCATTTTTGAAAATATGGACCACTCAGATACAATCTAGTTTCTGATCTTTTTCTACTTCACCCATTAGTTTCTTAACAACCTGCAGATGATAGTCTGGCATTTAACCTCCCTCCTCCCCACCCCCAGACTCTTGGATTTTACTTTTTTTTTAAATAATTTATATTTTTGAAGTGAAGGAGTTGAAGGACGTAGCATAGAAGTGAGTTTTATGATTCATTCATTTCAAAATGGACTGCACTTGCAAAGTAATTAATTTCCAGACATTAAATGTCATTTTTATTGCGATTTTTATTTTAAGACAGTGGCATCGCTGGGTAATGTTATTTACTTGTTAAGTTAATTTGAAATGCTAGCACAGCATTTGAGTTCAACAACATTTGGACATATGACGTGAGATCCCCCCATTCGTCAGTCCAAATAATCTCTGTGTCGTGGGGTAGCTGGTCTGAAACCAAACCAAGGTACTAGTGCAAGGTCAGTCTGGAGGTTTCACTTTAGTTCCACACTATCCGCGTCATTTAAAAAAAACAAACACAACCCCCCCCCCCACCACCACAGCTGGCATCCGGTCTCAGCCAAAGAATCAAGAACAAACATACACAGACATGGGACTGAATCACCACCAGCCTACAAAGGTAGCCAGGCCAGCCTCTCTAGGAGAAGAAGACCGTTCGGGTAGGGGCGGCAAGCTGAGCTCACTCTGCTCCTGCCTCTCCCGTGTCGGGTGGACAAGGAGAGGTTGTGAGTGCAGCTGTGAGGCCAGGGCTTTCACCTGCCTTACAGTTGCTTATGAAACTGCAAGATTTACATTAGTGTAGTTTCTGAAAAAAGAAGAAACTTTTAAGTCCCAGGGTATTCTTAGTGTCCCCTTCCCCCTCAGCCACACAGTGGGCAACCTGAGGTAATTACAAAAGCCCCATTACCGTAGCATATCATAAAATGGTGGTGTCCCAGAGAAATTTACTGGATTGTCGCCACTCCCCCATTCACCCCAGGCAGGCACCCCCTGAGGTTACTCACTGGAGCCGCTGACGTGTGAGCTGACCCAGGCTGAAGACGCTCTGCATGAGCCACCTTGCAGCTGGAGCCCACCCGGGCTGGAGGAGCTGCCTTCGCTGCTGCCACCACACGCTTGTGCCACCATGGGGTGGGTGTGTGCAGACAGGCATCCCATCTCCCATACGTGCGGCTCTTCTTTTCGCCACGCTACGCTGCCCTGGTCGCCACATGTGTGAACGGGGCATGTGTGGGACGCCGCGATTCTGGGACAATAATGCTGGGACATCAGTGGCAGATGGGTGGAGAAGATAGGAAGATAGGGGCCAGAGGCCAGATCATGGAGCAGATGGCTGGGTGGGGGGTTAAGAGACAGGACTGTAGGGAACCCAAGATAGAAGAGTCTGTCATGCCCTCACCTGACCATTAAGAGTTGCCTGTGAAATTAGACCCCCATGGCCCCTGCACCCATTGTACTGCTCCTTCTGTAGCTCTTGAGGCTTCTTTGCCTCACCACACAATTCCCAGCCTGGAGAGGAGGCAGCTGCAGTGCGGCACTGCTCTCCAGGCCTGAACGTGCAGGGAGGGAGAGTGGAAGGGGGCTAGGGAAGGGCATATGGCAAAATGACCCATTTTTCAAAGTACTTGAGGCGAGAGCAGGTCTCCCCTGTGCTCCCAGGCTGCTCCTTTTACCCTGCTACCCCTAAGAATGATGTCAGCTGTTCCCCTTCCCCTACAAAGACACTCCATTTGGGCCCAAGAACAGAGGGAAATGCTCTGTCTGCTTCCTGCAGCAGCCTTGATTGGCTGCTCTTCTCCACTAGGCGGGGCTAGTGAGGAAAGCAGCCAATCAAAAAGGTTTTATGTCCCAACACAGGGCTGAAATTCTCACAAGAACTGTAGCATCTTACACCATTGTGAGATGAGCACCAGATGCAGCCAGAGGCATGTGACTTGTGATGAAATCATGGGAGTCAGCAATGCTGGTTAGGACAAACCATGTGGAAATGCCGTGTGGGGAGTAGCCAAACATTGTTTGAATTTTATTCATTAAATGTAAGTCCCAGCACTACATTTAGGATACCGGTCGGAGGGAAGGAACTGAAAAGACAATATTCTTTCTTCCTATCTCAGCCTTTTCTTTGTCTAACTGCTGAACAGATTTAACCTCATAAAGGTGTACGGGAGCAGGGAGAGACGGTAAACTGCACAGGGAATAACCTCATGCCCCAAGGTTCCTCACTCTGAGTCCCTCTAGGAACTCGAGGACCAAGAACTGAGTTTCATTTTGTCAGGGCATTGGAGGGGAGGGGATAATTTATACTTCCAGGCCGAGACCTTCTACGTCAAGTGCCAAATCAAAGCAAATTAATACAGATGGGTTGGAACCCCTGGGGGGAGGGAGCTTTATTTATACTGGGAATGGTGACAGATTCTGTAACTGTATCAGCACGGCCCTGGTGCCCCTGAGACAAGTGATTACTGCTGGGGTGAGAAGATGCAGACTGTTCTATGGGTATTTAAGTCGAAGGGGGAAGATCCATGCTACAGCGCTGCAAGCCTATAAATCACTGTTCCAAGCGGCAGGGAAATCACAGCACCCAATCCATTCAAAGGATTCAATGCTTGTGAGACCTGCCCAGTCAGCACCTCTTGTACTTTCCCAGCGGGATGATAAAGTAATCAGGTTCCCACAGTGACAAGCTGCATGGTCTTCTTGCTTCCAACCCAATTAACCAACAGGAGAGGAAGGGCAGTTCTGCTGTTTCCCGAGCAAATGCTGCCCTCTTGTACAGCCCTGGTGAGCAGGCTGTACCACGGGGGTAGCGCACCAGGCGAGGAGGAATGCTTCCCATCCCAAGTCACCAGGGGACTGCAGGCGGAACCATTTCAGGCTGCTGCTGCAGGCTCAGATCGACAGTTGCTCGGTTGCTCATGTGACTTGAACAACTGGCAACACTACCGGTAAAGATTCTCTTGTGTGGGTTCTAGGCTGGGACAAGAAATACCACTGCACCTTTGATGTGTGCCCAAGTAAGTCTGCACCTCCAGCATGGGCTCCCAAAGACATGACTGGGACATGAGACCCACACCACCTGCACAGGCATCAGGGCAGTTGCAGAAGGCTGCTCAGAGAGCAAAGATGAGGAATCCACAATTGTATCTAGCGAGGCTCTTGTACTCGTTCAGGTAATGGCTGGTCGGGTGGTGTCATGGTTTGGAGGGGAATTCAAAAGGGAAGGTTTGAAATTGCCCCCCAGAAGTTACTGTTTTTACGCACAGCAATCAGGTGCTTGGAGGCCGACTATGAATAGACGCAGCTCATCAAGCAGATGTGCGTTTCCTGGGTACCTTAAATCAATTAGAAAAACAGGAAGGAAGACGAGCTAATCCAGAGAATGTAACTTTTTCCGTGTTTATGTTAAAGAGGTCATTATGCTATTTCAGAAGTTCAGCGTGTGACTCGCATAAACCAACTAGCCTCTTTCTTTTCCCTTTCCACTTCCTTTTTTGTATACGCCTGTCATGAAGCTTCTACTGGAAGTAGCAATATAGTTCACTGTGAACTTTCCACTCCTGGCATTACATTTGGGCCTGTCCCCAGAATTCACAGGGATGAATTTTCCACAAGCTGGCATCACACCTGGAGAGACATGAAATGAGCTCTAACTAGAAATGGCCATAACCAGAGTCTGAAATGAAGGGGACGCCCGATGTGACTATGGGGACTCTTCTGTGAGCCCTCACCCCATTGCTTAGAAGGGGAAATTGCTGAGCATGAGCATACATCCCATTAATGTCCAATGGGAGAAGGTAGGCCTAGGCCCAAGGTTTTCATGTGAGTAGACAATAGAATGACCAGTTGGCAAGAGTAAAAAATGAGGATGGGGATGTGACAAGCCTGTATAAAAACAGCTCCAAATATGGGGACTGTCCTTTAAAATTGGGACATCTGGTCACCCTAGGAGAAGGGAGCAGGCTTCCTGGTGGGCAGTTTCTACGGATGCTTCTTCCCTCCAAGCAGTTGGCATTTTTTCACGGAGCTCTGCACCCTCCTTTTCAGGTGTACGAAAGAGGAACTAACGTGGACCAGTTTGTGACTCGTTTCCTATTGAAAGAGACTGCCAACCAGATCCAGTCTCTGCTGAACTCTGTGGAGAGTGCTGTTGATGCCATTGATGAACAGACCAATCAGATCAGGTTGGTGATATCTTCTTGTCTTTCGCATTGTGCACCCTACCACTGCTCTGATGGACTATTGCTGTTTGGTTGGTTCAGCAGCCTTTGCACTGGCGTGGTTCTGCTGGAGAATGTTTATCTATTCTGTGTCTTGAACTGGTATCGCCACTTTTTTCCAAACACCTTTTACTTCATAGTGTATCAAGGCCAGTGAAACTAGAAGCTCAAACTAGAAATAGGAAACCAAGTTTTAATTTTGGTAAATTGGAAATATGCTTTACAGGGTGAGAATGGTGATGCTCAGCCCTACATGCCTCATGCAGGACTGGAAGGGACCTCTAGAGGTCATTGAGTCAAGTTGGCTGCCCTCTTGCAGGGACCAAGCCCCATCCCTGGGAGAGTTTTGAAAACTGATTGCCTCAGACCTCTAAATGGCCTCTTAAAGGCTTGAGCTCAGAACCCTGGGTTTAATAGGCTTCTGCTTAAACCAGCAAGCTAGCCCTCTCCTAGTGCTGCCATCATCACCAGACCTGTACTTATGCAGTAGCCAGACACTATTTAAGAACTCAGCACAATTCTTCCCAGTGTGCTAGGGAGAACCGCATGTCCTCCTCTCCATAGCTGGCCAGTGGGGATGCCAATCCATCGACATCCATGCTGTGGCCTGCCAAATTCTGGCTTGGAAACTTAAGGCTCCTGCTGAGGATTGTACTGCAGGCATTAATCTTCCGTAAGAAAGGAAATCACATTGAAGTAACTGCTGACACACAATGAATGGCATCTGCGAATAAATGTAATAAAAATGCAGATCAGGTCTAAGACCTCATCTTCCTTGACAGCATCCCTCACAGTCTGTTTATTAATAAGTAATGACTATTAAAAAGACTCAGGAGCTGCGACCCAGGATTTTGCTGAACCCAAAGCTCTTGGCAATACTACTCTTTGCAAGTTGGTGTCAAGAAGTAAACCAATGGGGTATAGCTGAATAGCCAATAGATAGCTGATGCAAGCAGCCCAACAAAAGCGCTTTTATTCAAAGCATCTGTTGTAGTTAGTCTCCAGCACATAATATGCGTCCACGACAGGTTAGTCGAGTCCCACCCACCTCCCAGTCTCCCCCAGATCGTGTCTACCCAGGGGCTGGAGGAGCTCTCAAGTGGATAGCTGTAGACTTCCAGTGACCAGCTTCCTGCCTGCAGAGGAACTTGAGAGGTGTCCACCAACCTCCGATTTCTTCCTCTTTTGATGATTGGTTGGTGTTACATAAGCTTCCTCATCCAAAAATGGCTCAGCAGAAACTAAGTTCAGCTAATTATTCCAGACTTTCACTCCTGCAGAACTGATAGATACCCCACCATGAGTTTCTATCAAATTACACGTACAGTAAGGTTATACCTGCATATTGATTTCTGTTGGCATAGGTATGCCATAGGGCAGGCAAGTGATCAGCCAGGAAAGGTCCCAAAGTCCAGTGCAGCTCTATCAGAAAGCTGTGTTTTATATGTGTAGTTTATGTGTAGCTTGTTTTATTCATGGGTGATGGTTTTACTAGACCCATACAAACTGCAGGTTTGCCAATCTAGAGCTGCGTCTACACGTGCACGCTACTTCGAAGTAGAGGCACCAACTTCGAAATAGCGCGCGTCGGGCGCTATTTCGAAGTTAACTTCGACGTTAGGCGGCGAGACGTCGAAGTCGCTAACCTCATGAGGAGATAGGAATAGCGCCCTACTTCAACGTTCAACGTCGAAGTAGGGACCGTGTAGACGATCCGCGTCCCGCAACGTTGAAATTGCTGGGTCCTCCATGGCGGCCATCAGCTGGGGGGTTGAGAGATGCTCTCTCTCCAGCCCCTGCGGGGCTCTATGGTCACCGTGGGCAGCAGCCCTTAGCCCAGGGCTTCTGGCTGCTTCTGTGGCAGCTGGGGATCTATGCTGCAGGCACAGGGTCTGCAACCAGTTGTCAGCTCTGTGTATCTTGTGTTGTTTAGTGCAACTGTGTCTGGGAGGGGCCCTTTAAGGGAGCGGCTTGCTGTTGAGTCCGCCCTGTGACCCTGTCTGCAGCTGTGCCTGGCATCCCTATTTCGATGTGTGCTACTTTGACGTGTAGACGTTCCTTCGCTGCGCCTATTTCGATGTTGGGCTGAGCAACGTCGAAGTTGAACATCGACGTTGCTGGCCCTGGAGGACGTGTAGACGTTATTCATCGAAATAGACTATTTCGATGTCGCAACATCGAAATAAGCTATTTCGATGTTGGCTGCACGTGTAGACGTAGCCTAGTTGTGTCCACACCACAACTGCTAATCCAGTGTAGTGTATTGGTAAAGTATGTAAATTAGTGCTTCATAGACTGAGGCCCTATCTGCACTTAAAAAGTTTTCTGCTATAGTTATACCAACTCCTCCTCCTAGCATAGACACAAATTGTACTGGCTAAGCAGTGCTTTTGTCAATATAGCTTAAATCTGTTTGCTAAGCCAAATAAGCTATGCCAGGAATGTAACAGTACCTACAGTGGGACTTTTAACAGCATAGTTATGCCGGCAAAAAAAAAAAAAAAAAGTCACACCTCTAAATAACATACATCAGCAAAATGTTTAAGTGTAGACCAAACCATAAATGAAGCATAGTAACAGAGAGAGCCGTGCTAGTCTATATCCTATCAAAACAAAAAAGCAGTCAAATAATTTTGTTAGTCTTAAAAGTGCTATTAACTGCTTTTTTGTTTTCATAATGAAGCAGTTGAACTTGCCAGAACATTAGAGATTCAAAATTGTTTTTCACGGAAAGGGAAAAGAGGAGAGTTATGAGGCATGGATACAGTAGATGGGATGGCTGGAAAATTGTAATGTTATTGAAGTGCCCTGAGCAGACGATAAGATGCTCAAAGAGAAGTTGCAAAAGTATTCATGACTTTTTATGGTACAGCTATGCTGGTAAACACCCCATTGCAGGTACTGCTACATCCCTGGCAAAGCATGTGGTGAGCTGGACTGGGGCTTGGCAAATGTAAGTAACTTTAGGTTCAGTATAATTAGTCATCATGTGCCTGAAGTTACTCGCATGTGTAAGTGTTTTAGGATCAGCGCCTTAATTTGCTAAGCAGTCTTAAGGGGGAGAACTCTTGCCGAGATAAGTATTACCTAATTTGTTTTCTTTCCTCTCTCTCTCTCTCTTTCTCTCCAGTTTGAGGTCTCTTGCTGTGCTCACAGTTATTGCATGCACTCCCTGCTGCTCTCAAAACCTCTTCGTGATTACTTTGTGCTGTGGTGCTTTGTACATTGTGCCCGTGCCAGTGAGGTGGTAGCACTGGCTGGTACCAGTGCCCTACAAATTCCTAGTTGGTTCAGCACATGGCAGGGTCAGGCCATAAAAAAAGTGACTCCTAAATCCATGGAAGGAATTTTGCATTATCTGCATAAAGCAGTGCAGGGTTCTCTGTCCTGGCAGTGAAAGGTGGAGGAAAAACAGAGTTTTTGGTCTTCTTTTTAAAAGTCTGAGTAAAGGCAAATATAAGAGAGGCCCCAAACACAGCCCATATCTTGACATAGAAACTCCCTTCGTGCCAGTGCCGTGTATCGATGTGGAGTAAAGTACTCACTTACTTTAACCAAAGCAGGTCGCCTTACAAAACAGTATAGGGGAAATCAGAAGTTCCTTTCTCCTGCTACTTCTGAAAGCCGTGTTGGTGGGCTAGACTTTTCTTTTTTTTAAATCTGTTCAAGATTTATAGGACTGAGATATCATTTCAAATGCTTTAAATGGGACAGCTTTTATCTCAAGCTTTAAAGCAGGTAAAACTGCCATTTCATAAAATTGATTCATTTAAAAGCTCCAGTTTTATTTTACTTATTTAATTTGCAAGCAGTACTTATGCCAAAGTAAATTTACCAGTAACTGAGATATTTCTAGGTGCAGACACCTTCTGCTGAACATTACTCTGAACACACTACTAGATCAGCATAAGAAACATAAAAGCCAGGGGATATTTCATCTTCAGATTCCTCTAAAATCATTTCTGTACTCCAGGGATGTATTTATCCTTACCTCTTCTGAATCCATCTGCACATAGGCAGTTCTCTCTTCATATTTGGTCACCCAGTGAAATGTATTGCATGAGCTGCTATCCAAATGGGTTTCTAACACCAGGATTCTATGTGTGGATTGATAATAAACAGGAAATAATCCAAATGTGAGGGGTACGATTTTCCTGTTGTACATCAGTAGAGCTCCGCTTGCATAAAAGACAGCAGAGCAGGACTGTATAGCTAAACCAAGGTGCACCGTGGTGACCAGGGGGTGCATTTTGTTCTAAGTTTCTAATTCTTTGAGTCACTTGGAGCCAATCCATTAATGCTCCTGGACGGTGAAATGCTAAAATATTCTCCACTTTACCTTTCACTTCATGGCCCTTTTGCTTGCACTAACATACAGGAGTACAAATGTGCACATATCACTTGCTTTTCAGAATACCTACAACTTCCGTTCACCGAATGGAAGCAACCAGTGCTTAGTGCCTCTGAAAATCAGGCTGCTACTTAGCCCAACACAGTCTTATGTATGTTCCCAAATGTGCAGTCTGCACCAGCGCATGTGAGAGGGCAGAGTTAGATGCACGTTTGACCAGGTGTAAATATATGGCTGCCTTCTGCTCAGGGGCAGGCAAAATACGGCTGCGGGCAGATCCAGCCCTCCAAGCTGCCAGATCTAGTCTGTGTCCACAAGGGAGCTTCAGCCAGGCTCCCTGCCTTCTCCTCCCCTGCAGGCTGCTCAGAAGGGCCAGCTTTGGTGAGGAGGGAGGAGGGTCATGTGCTTCTCTGAGAACTGCTGCGAGCCTGGTGGAGGGGAAGACTAAACTGGCCAATGGAAGATGCAAAATTGTACTGGGGGCGGGGGGCAGTGCATGAAGCCTCTCCTCCCTCCAGGCTCACAGCAGCACCCAGAGAAGCACATGGGCCCCCACAGACATAGAATCATAGAATCCAAGGGCTGGAAGGGACCTCAGGAGGTCATCAAGTCCAGCCCCCTGCCTAAAGCAGGATCAATCCCATCTAAGTCATCCCAGCCAGGACCATGTCAAGGCAGGACTTAAAAACCTCTGGGGATGAAGATTCCACCACCTCTCTCGATAACACATTCCACATAACACAGCCTCTAAGTGAAATAGTTTTTCCTAATATCCAACCTACACCTCTCCCTCAGCAACTTCAGATCATTGCTCTTTGTTCTGCCATTAGTCACCACTGAGAACAACCTCTTTCCACCCTCCTTAGAGTCCCCCTTCAGAAAGCTGAAGGCCTCCATCAAATCATCCCTCACTCTTCTCTTCTGAAAACGAAATAAGACCAAATGTGACTTGTGGCCTCTTCTCATAGGTCATGTGCTGTAGCCCCCTAGTAATTTTTCTTGCCCTCCACTGGACCTACTCAAGTGCATCCAGATCCACTCTATACTGGGGCACAGAACTGGATACAATACTCCAGATGAGGCCTCACCAGTGCTGAATAGAGAGGAATAATAACTTCTCTAGATCTACTGGAAATGCTCCTCCTAATGCAGCACGATGTACCATTAGCTTTCTTGGCTACAAGGGCACACTGTTGACTCATACCCAGCCTCTCATCCAGGTGTAATCCCCAGGTCCTTTTCTGCTGCACTGCTACTTAACTATTTGGTCCCCAGCCTGTAAAAATGCTTGGAATTGTTCTCTCCCAAGGGCAGAACTCTGCACTTGTCTTTGTTGAACTTCATCAGACTATTTTTGGCCCTATTCTCCAATTTATGTAGGTCACTCTGGACCCTATGCCTGCCCTCCAACATATCTACCTGTCCCCCTAGCTTAGTGTCATCTGCAAATGTGCTGAGGGTGCCGTCCATCCCCTCATCTAGGTCATTAATAAAAATGTTGAACAATACTGTCCCGAGAACCGACCCCTGGGACACTCCACGTGAAACCAACTGCCAACCAGACACTGAGCCATGGATCGTTACCTGTTGGGCCTGACCATCTAGCCACCTTTCTACCCAATTTACAGTCTATGTATCCAATCCATACTTAACTTATGGGCAAGAATATTGTGAGAGGCAATTCTCTGTATCAAAAACTTTGCTAAAGTCAAGGTATATCATATCCATTGACTGCCCCATGCCCACAGAACCAGTTACCTCATCATAGAAATTAATCAGATTGGTCAGGCATAACTTGCCCTTGCCGAATCCATGTTGACTACTATTGATCACTTTTCCCTCTTACAAGCACTTCAAAATTGATCCCTTGAGGATCCCCACTATGATTTTTCTGGGAACTGAGGTAAGATTGACTAGTCTATAGTTCCCTGGATTGCCCTTCTTTCCTCTTTTATAGATGGGCACTACATTTCCCTTTATCCAGTCATCCAGGACCTCTTCCGATCTCCACAAGTTTTCAAAGATAATCATCAAAGGCTCTGCAATGACATCTGCCAATTCCCTCAGTACCCTTGGATGCATTAAATCCAGACCCATGGATTTGTATACGTCTAGCTTTTCTTAATACCCCTTCACCTGTTCTTTCACCACTGTGGGCTGCCCAGCTCCTGCCTATACTGCATGGCCTAATGCTGTAGTCTGGGTGCTGACCTTATCCGTGAAGACAGAGGCAAAAAAAGCATTGAGTACTTCAACTTTTCCCAACATCATTTGTCACCAGGTTACCTCCCTCGTCCAGTAATGGCCCCACACCCTCCCTGATCACCTTATTGTTAACATGTCTGTAAAAACCCTTCTTGTTACCCTTCACATCCCTTGCCAGCTGCAGTTGCAATTGTGCTGTCACCTTCCTGATTACTCCTCTGCATTCTCCAGCCATATATTTATACTCCTCTTTCATCATCTACGTTTCCACTTCTTATATGCAATCCTTTTGAGCTTAAGCTCACCAAGGATTTCCCTGATAGGCCAAGCTGTTTGCCTACTGTATTTGCATTTCTTACTGTGCATCAGGATGGTTTGTTCCTGTGTCTTCAATAAGGCTTCTTTAAAATACTGCCAGTTCTCCTGAACTCCTTTCCCCTTCATATTAGTTTCCCAGGGGATCCTGCCCATCAGTTCTCTCAGGGAGTTGAAGTCTGCTCTTGTGAAATCAAGGGTCTGTATTTTACTGCTCACCTTCCTTCCTTTTGGCAAGGTCCTGAAATCCACCATCTCATGATCTCTGCAACTCAGGTTGCCACCCACTTCTGCTTCTCGTACTAGTTCTTCACTGTTTGTGAGCAGCAGGTCAGCTGCATGCAGCTGCGGTGTGGCGGGCAGAGAGCCTGCCTGAGGGATCCGCTGGGCTGTAAGCACCTCCAGCCAGAGCCTGCCTCTGGTATTTCACCCCTGCTCTGGCCCCAGTTCTCTTCACCCCGTCACACTCCTACTCCAGTCAGAACCCTACCCTCTGCACCTCTATTCCTGCACCCATACCTCTGCCCAGATCCTGGACCCCAATTTCCTGCTCCAGGTCACAACCCATACCCCTGCACCTCCTCCCCAGGTCACAATGCTCTGCCAGAACCTACACCCTCCTCCAGGCCAGAATCCTCTCCCGCACCCATACCCATACCACCCCCAAGACTCCACACTCCCTCCTAAATCCTAGTCCCCTGCCCCAGGTCACAATCCATCCTTCACCCAAGCCCCCGTCCAGACCCCACATCCCCTCCTGTAACCCAAACTTCTTTCTGCAGCCAGCCTCCATCCCAGACCCTACATCTCCTCATTAATATCATGGAAGAGTGCAGCTTTTGACCATTTGCCAAATTCTTATAGTGACCGCTCCAACATCAAGAAGTATTGCCCAACCCTGTTCTAACTGAACAATAGATTGGCACTTTGACTGTAAACATGGCCTGTCTTTTAATGAGTACATATTCTTGCATTGGCAATAAGAGTGGTGACGAGTTGGCAAATCAGTATGAGAGCCTCCAGCAAGGTGACAAAACCTTGTGACCGAAAGAGTTTAAAGTCAGTCTCACTCATTGTAGAAATGCATTAGTATTACTATTTCCTGCCGGTTTGTCTTCCATTATCAGAACAGATTATTTATTGTTTTCCTTTTTATGATTTTTAATGTAACTGTGCCACATACAAACACCAACTGAGATGAAAACTGACTTTGTGAGGGTCAGATGTTCTCCAGCACATTGTGTCATCAGGCTGGCAGTATATCAGATGCTGCAAATTAAACCAAGAGGACCTGCTGGGTGCAGAATACAAGCAAAAAGGCTGTAGCTGTTTCAAAAGCAGTGCAGTTTGGGGTGCAGAGTCATTCAGAAACTGATTTTCCTCTCCTTTGGGTAGCAACATTTTGGGTTGAATTTTCTGGTTTGGCTAGTAATCCCCTACCCTTCTTTGTGTCCTTCCCCCTCTACAACAGCCCCATTCATACCAGTATTTATTTATTTGGTGTATCCAGTCCAGTCAAGCCAAGACACCTTTCTTATCAATGATGTTCAAGACAGGAAAACCTTCAGGAACCTGAGTCCTCATCGCTATGTATCATGGCTTGTGGCTGCCCAAACTGGTATAGTGGACTATCTCTAAAATGCTACTCAAATTCTGCTGCAGCACAATTTCCATGTCCAATATCAACCTGGCTCAGAAGACTTTATTGTCTTGGTGGTAAATCGAACCTGTGTTGACACTGAGGTCTGTAGTAAGTTAATAGTTTGTCACTTTCTCTGTAGACCATAAATCTCACCATAAATTGCTCATCAGATAAACCTTTCCATGACGGGTGGCACGAGCACAGATGACCATGTGATGCATTAAACAAGTCTATAATTATCAGTAGATGAGACATATGGTCTAATTTGCTCATGAATATTGCTGTGTTTTCCTCTCTGTAAACGCTGGGTGAAGAATTACTGTAGTGAGCTAATAACCATAGTGGAAGAGTAGCTTTCAGTGTGCCTGAAATACTACTCACGATGGAATTAAATCGCATGTCAGTCCTCATTGTAAGAGATAAGCAAGGCCAGACTAGAGCACAAACTTCACTGATGGGCAACAGAATTCTCAGGTTGAAGTGCACAAAATGCCCCACATCCTTCTGGCAAGTTTTCCACGCCGCTTGTTGCATGTTCCGACCTTAGGTGTTGTCTTAGGTGTTGTGTTATCATAGTAGTGTGTACAAGACCTGTCCAATGTGACTCCTAGACAAACTGAGTATGGATCACCGACCACTGAAAATTACGTCCAGCTCTCTGCCTGTTTGTTCACGATGCAAATGGAAGACGCTCAACACAGGCTTACTTCCACTTGACATCAGCCACCACTGACAGCAATAAATGCCCATCATTACCATATTTTCATCCAGAACCCTCTGACATGCCTTGGAATGCTGAGGCATGTGTCAGCTGTGCAAGCAAACTTGCTAGATCCAGTAGGTTATTTAAATATGTTCAATAACATTGGAAATAATACTATGCCTTGTCAGGGGCTGTTCTTCTGGTGCCTCTAAGCACTTGTTCTGTCACCAATATGCACTCAGAAATGGCAATGCCTCAAAAAACAGAGCCATCACACATGCTAAATCACCTGGCATGCTTCTAGATCATTGCGCTGAAAGGCCCAAGCATAGACCACATTGCGCAGCATAATTAGGTCAAGGAAGACTTCAGCTTATGTAGGAATCTATTTTTGCTGGAAGTTGGAAGTGCCAGCACTTAATCAGAGTTATTAAGATGTCAGCAAAAGCCAGCTTGCTCTGGTGCCTGCATACCTTCCACAGATGGTAAAATTCCTTGCAAAAATCAAATGCTCAACATCATAAAGCAGGCATGAGAAGTGAATTTGGTCTGTAAAGCAAAGACAAGTGTGGATCTTTCTCAGGTTTCAGTAAGACAATGACCCTCGCTTGGTGCCAAATTCTAGTTGGTTTGAATTTCCACGAAACTGTTGAAAAAAAAGTATGACCTATTCCTGAGCAACAGGACTCAATACCACATAAGATTCTCTCCATAAGAAAGAAGATCAAAGCAGTTTAATGTTTCTCCTTCCTTTTTCTCATGCTTCCTTGATGCTGTGATTTTCATTTTGCAGTTTCCATCAGTGTCATCATCAACAACCATGGGCTCAACGCCCATTGGTGTCCAATGCCACTGTAGACTAGCCCTGCGCCAATCTACTATATCGTCTGTACGTTCTCTGTGGGATTTGTCTCTCTTATTTGAACTGTCCATTACCAGATACCAGGGTCTTGATTTTCCATTTGCAGATCATTCTGCAGATATGCCTGAACAGCTGTAACTTCCTTTGTGTAACCTTCTGCAGTAGGTTCTTTTTTGGCTGTATCTTCCTATATAATTTCTCGTTGGTGACCTTCTGCATCTATCCTATTCTCATGATCTTTCTATAACAACTCCTCTCGAATGCCAATATTCTTCTCTTCGAATCTTTCCTTATCACCCATGTCTCACATGCATACAAAATGCTGCTGAATACACACCTTTTCAAGATGCTCAGCTTGTTACTAAGCTAATCTCTTTCCTTTTCCAGATCTTATCCATCGCTTTCAAACTCACTCTTGCTTTCACTATTCTAGTCACTATTTCCTTCTTACAGCCTAGATCTTATGTTGTGTTGCGCCCCAGATACATCTATATTCTCTAGTTCAATCCCGTGTACACTGATCTTCCTTCCTATTTCTTTATCTCTAAACACCATTGTTTTTGTTTTATCAATGTTCATAATCAGTCCATACTGCTTCCCTTCCTTATTTAGCACCTGCACCTTTTTTGCTAGCTTCTCCTCACCTTCCTCAATGATAACAATACCATCTGCAAACCTCAAGTTGTTAATTTTCATCCTGTGCACAGATGTCCTTTCTACCTCTTCCTTGATCTTGTCCATCACCCTCTCTTTGTGCATGATGAAGATACTCAGTGATATCGGATCTCCTTGTCTTGTACCTCTATTCGCCCTAAACCAGCTTCCCAACTCTCTGCACATTCTCACTGCTGCCTCTGCATTGTCATTGATATCCTTCAACAAATATATCAGTCTGCTATCTACTCTGTACGACTCCAAAACTGCCCAAGTCACTTTCTGATCTATACTGTCTAATGCTCTCCCAGAATCAATGAAGCAGCTGTAGATTTTCTGTTCTCTTTTCACACTTTCTCTGCTGTCAATCTTAGTGCCAATATCTGCTGTATGGTACTTCTGTATTCACTGAATCCTGCTTGCTCATCCTCTGGATGTCGTTCTAGCTGTGATCTCAGTCTCTCCATCAGAGTCATCATCAGCACCTTGCCTAGATGACTTGTTAGGACAACCGTTCTGTAGTTCTTGCACTCCAATGCACTTCCTTTCTTGTGTATTGTCTTGGACAGATCTTGTCCATTCCTTAGATGCCTTCCCTTCTTTCCATGCTATATTACATAGTCGGTGTATTTCCTGAATCATACTTTCTCCACCATATTTGATCATCTCTCTTGTGATCTTGTCATTTCCCTGGCTCTTGTTGTTCTTTAGTCATTTCACTGCTCTTTCTTCTTCCTCCTTTGAAATATCAGTCTTGCTCTTGATGCTCAGTGGAAATATCTCTTTCAGTTCTTCGATCAGTCTCTCTGAGACACTCAGGTCCAGCTGTGCTTTGTACAGATCAGTGCAATATCTCATCCATCGCTGCACAATCTTCACTTTGTTCATGAGCACCTCGTCGTCCTCATTTTTGATCACCATCTGTTTTGGCGGCCACTTCTTACTAATATTACTAATCTTCTTACACACCTCACTGGTCTTACACTCACTTTAGTACCTCTCTATATCTTCATGCTGCTCCTCTAACCATTTTGCCATATCTGTTCTTGCAGTTTTCCTTACCTTGTTGCATTTCACTCGATAGTGGTGTTCTGCCCTCTCAGAAACATCCCTTCTGATCTTCAGTGCTCTCTTCTCTTGGACCAACGTCAGTGTCTCCTCCATAATACATTTCTTACTGATATTCTATTCTTCCATAACCGTCTGCTCAATTGCCTCTTGTATCGCTATGGCTATCCCTTCAACTCTCTTATCTAGGTCTTTCTCTATGCCCACATTCATGATCTTCTCTTCGAGCTCTACTCTGTACACATTCCCTATTTCTTCCTTGCCTAGCCTTGCCACGTCTCTTCTTTTTTAAAGCGTGTCTTATACTTTCTCTTGAGGTTCATCTTGATGTTTGTGATCACTAGACTGTGGTCCAAGTCTGTATCCGCTCCTTGGAAAGTCTGGCACTGCTGTACTGATGTTACCCATCTTCTTCTTGTCAAGATCATCTTTGTCTACTTCCCCTCATTCAATCCCCATGCCCACTTCCTACAGTTATTTTCTTGGAATCTCATGTTGCGGATCACCATCTCGTGATCCATGGCAAACTCTAGTACTCTCTTGCCTTGTTTGTTTCTTTCTCCATATCCAGACTTTCCTATGACTCTCCCAACCTTCATTATCTGTTCCAATTTTCACATTCTGATCTTCTCCAATGATCAACATATCTCTCTTCGTTATCTCCTCCAGTGTCTTTGTCAAGTCTTTATAGAATAGCTCGATCTCTTCTTCCATACTGTCCGATGTCAGTGCATACACCTGAATGAACAAAAAGTTGAAAGGTTTTGCTTCAAATCTTGCTATCATCATTCTTGCGCTCACCACTTGTATCCTAATAATGGTCCTCTAGCTATTTGCCTAAGAAGGAATCTGACTCCTGCCTCATGCTTCATTTCATTCCCTGACCAAATGACTTCTCAACTACATATCTCTCCTGATACCATCTAACGCATCTCCACCAGTCTAAGTATATTGTATCGATATCTCTCCATCTCCTTTCGAAGCAGCTCTAACTTTTCAGTCATCCACAGTGTTCATACATTCCATGTTCCAATGGATAGTATATGTGTTAATTGTATTTTCTTTTGATAGCCAACTTATCGACCCAAACCCAATCACTCAATTGGTTCTGTGGACCTTGTTTATCTGAGCAACGTCTGAGCCAGCATCTTTTATCAGTTAGTTGTACTGGCATCAGATTTCATTCGTATTGTTGTTTTATGATCAGCACGTTGTCACTCATCTGACCAACCATCCTCCTATATCTGGGCTTGGGACTGGTATGGAACCCCCAGAGGCTTCATGGCAGAGTTTCCATCAGTTTCCACCTGCAGTATATGTCCATCCAATTATTTAATGGGTGGAATAACATAGTAGTAGGAGAGTAAATTTGCACGTCTGCTGGTTACTTTGTCTGCAAATGTGTTGCTCGCATGGAGGGTGCTGGTGATTGGAAGAAGGGCTTTCAAAAACTGGGGGGGGTCCTTTCGGAAGGTCCCATCTCCACAGGTGGCATGCGATTCGACAAGCCGCACTTTCGAATTGCCATGGCTGCCATTATGCTAATGAGGCTCTGCATATTCATTGCAGCACCTCATTAGCATCTTTCAAAGCCGCTCATTAACATGCCCCTTTCGAAAGAAAGAGGCACATGTAGACACAGGGACAGAGTGGGAAGCAACCATCTAGGAAGGAGTACTACAGAGAGGAATTTAGGGGTCATAGTGGACCACAAGGTAAGTATGAGTCAACAGTGTGATGCTGTTGCCAAAAAAGCAAACATGATTCTGGGATGATTACCCGGAGTGTAGTGAGTGAGATGCTAGAGGTTATTCTTCCGCTTTACTCTGCATTGATTAGGCCTCAACTGGAGTATTATGTCCAGTTCTGGGCACCACATTGCAAGAAAGATGTGGAGAAATTGGAGAAGGTCCAGAGAAGAGCAACCAAAATGATCAAAGGTCTAGAGAACATGAGTTGTGAGGGAAGACTGAAAGAACTGGGCTTGTGTAGTTTAGAAAACAGAAGATTTAGCGGGGACATGATAGTGGTTTTCAAGCACCTTAAAGAGGGTTACAAGGAGGAGGGAGAAAAATTGTTCTCTTTGGCCTCTGATGATAAGACAAGGAGCAAAGGGCTTAAACTGCATCAAGAGAGGTTTAGTTTCAACATTAGGAAAAACTTCCTAACTGTCAGGGTGGTTAAACACTGGAATAAATTATCTAGGGAAGTTGTGGAATCTCCATCACTGGAGATTTTTAAGAGCAGGTTAGATAGATTCCTATCGGGGATGGTCTAGACAGTGCTTGGTTCTGCCAAGAAGGCAGGGAACTGGACTCGATAACCTCCCAAGGTCCCTTCCAGTTCTAGTGTTCTAGGATTTTAGGATATCCTGCTGTTGACCATTCTGTATTTTTCTCCCTCCTGCCCCGTCAGTGTACAAGTTTTGCTCTGTTCCAAATGTGAGACAGAACCTCTATTTATGTTTGACACCCAGGTGTACATAGCCCCAGGGTGCTCCAGTCATATCCAGCACCTCGTAGCCACCCCACTTGTGCTAGCAGCTGGGAAGAGGATGAGGAGCTGGTGCTTTGTCCGGTGCCACCACTGGCCACAAGAAGTCTGTTGACAATACTGTCCTACCACACTCAAGGCAGCCACTACTTAGCCCAGCACAGGCTTCCAGCCACTTACTCCCCTCAGCTGCCGGCATGTGCATTCCCTCAGCCCAGGAAAGGGGACATGGATGGTGTTTCCATGCTGTGGGCTGCTCCAGTTGCTGGGAGCAGCACATGGAGACTCATAGGCACATACACACACACACCAGCTTTAGGGATGCGCATGCTGGCAGCCACGAGAAGTGAGTGCCTGGAAGCTGTTCTAACCCCACTGCACTGCCACTCATGACAGCAGCTCCCCCGCCTCTTAGCCCCCAGGGGCATTTTAAATCATCTGGGGATGGCAGGTAGGGCTGGGGGGGAGGGCATGTGACGGGGGCATGAAATGAAGGAGTTAATCTTTTCTGGAGGTAACTTAAGCCCAGGTGAGCCAATGGGAGTGGAGTGACTTTTTTTGAACTGAAAACAATTGCAGTTTTCGGGGCTTTTTGTCTGCTGGGATGGCAGAGAGAAAGACGGAGGGAGGCAGTGTCTCCCAGGCAGCTGGAATGAAAATCATAACTATCCTGACCGTCTCAAAATCAGCCCTAAAGGTATAAATGAAAGGGAAATGTATAGTTAGATGCAATCAGGTTTTGGTTATTTTGAACTTGGGTGGACTGGCTCTCTGCTGTTTGCTTGTTACCTTGTTTTGTTGTTCACTGCTCGGTTCTTTTTTGTTGTTTTGACTTAATATTTTTCCCCCTGTAACTGTTAAGATGAATCCCAGGGAAATGGTTTTCTCTGCCTGCAACCCCATGATTTATTTTCTCTTCTTTTGTAAATAAATCACTTTTTCAAAGCAAACGATCTCTTACCTGTGTCCTGAGAAGGGTCTGTCTGTGTACATGCCTTCGGCCACATAGCAACCAAGTTAAAGCTTGCTGTTCTCACGCCCTCAGTGGAGGGGAAAATGGGGATGGAGTTTTCTCCACAGAGTGCATTCCCCATTGTGTCTGCCTGGGCTAAAGGGGTCTCCAAGGACTGGGGTGATGGCAGCTGCCTTCCAGAGTCAGGGGAATCTGTGACGTTGGGAAGTTTTCAAGTAAAGCCTGTGTATAAGTTTTTAAGTTTTTGTGGGCCCTGACTTTTTGCACTCTGAGTACCAGTGAGGAAGGAACCCTGACAGGGAGCATGCAGGGGAGCAGAGGGTCCAGGTGATACAGGGGCAAAGAGCGCAGCAGGAAGCATGTAGTGATTTTCAGTGGAAATCCTAGCCCTGGGCTAGGAATATTCTGGTGCCAGGGCACCAAGGGGCCATGTAACTTAACTGCATATCCTCTTCAGCATCCCCAAATACCCTCTCCCAGTGCACACATACGCCTCAGTTCCAGCTCTCCCTGTGCCTCAGCAGTGTCCTTTATCTAGGAACTTGAAGTATGGTAATGGTAACAAGTATTGGAGAGGTAGCCATGTTAGTCTGCAGCTTTGAGAACAACAAGAAGTCTTGTGGCACCTTAGAGACTAGGTAACATTATTCTCACTGGCATGAGAATCAGCCCCTAGATGTGACATTTTCCACTAGCCCCTTTGCCATTTGTTTGACAAATTTTTTATCTTCTCAGCAGCTAGATGTGTGAAGCTTTCTTGCATTCTGACTTCATGATCTCTCATTCATTAACACCCCTCCTAGCTTCTCCACTGTAAGTCTGCAATAGTAAAATTTCACAGCTGCACTAGAAACAAAACTAATTAGTCTTCTGCTTTTGAAGCAAAAGGCTAACCTCAAGGATGCTGAAAATACACTCCTGCTAATCACCAAAAGCCTACAGACTTCCTAGCACTTTCAGTAAATGAGTTGAAGAATCAGGTTTCTTTCAACTCCATTGGATTTGCAGCCTATTTTGCAAGTATGGATGTCTCTAAATGCCAGACAAAATTCAGATAACAGAACATTTATACACACAACAGTAAATGTAGATGCCTGGGTTTTGGGTAGCACAGATGATATCTTGCAGCATTTTCCAGGTCAGGGGGAACGTTGTTAATTTTCATGACTAAGAATAGAATTCCTTTGTGTTATTTTGGAAGCCCCATAATAGCCTTCAGTAAAGCTTTTTTATAATGCACCTTATGAAATATGGGGTAAACATGAGAGCTCAGCAGACACAATGATGAGAGAAAGGAGTCTTTAGATGGAGAACTCAGAGATCGCTGAAGACATCATTTTCATTAATATGCCTGTGTATGAGCCCCATATGTAATGTTGTTTTGTCATTGTTATATGCTTAGGAAATGTCAGTAATAACAAAAATCTGAGTAAATTGTCTTGTTATTCTGTACAAATTTGCAATAATAATCTAAAAATTATATAGGAGGCCAGAAAATGATGTTAAACAGTAAAGACACATCATTACACATTTTACTGACAGTATTATTCAGTGACTGACAGTGAAATTATTCAACACAATGTAATCATGTGTCTCCCTCTCTTGATACCCTTGCCATTGTTCTCTATTTTTAACTAGCTTTGGGGACCATCTGTCAGATGCATTTGTCATCCCTCTATAGAAGTCTTGAAATATCCAGACAATACTGACTGATCTCAGGGACAAGAAAAAGCTGGAAATTGCTCCCTTGACAATTTACCACATGTCAATTTGCCTTCTCTTTAACAGACTAGCAACATCAAGGTGGCAGTAAATCATTATCAAAGAGCTGAAATATCCCTAGGGGCCTGAGTATATCATTTTATAATATTCTGATTTCAGTGCCTGGTGTGTGAATTTCAGTTACATACAGTCTAGAATTTTAAACAGAGCATAGCATCCATTTAGGGACCAAAATAAATGGCCCGATTTTGAGCCTGTTAAATGTTGAGTTCTGCTGGAAATCTTTCCATGTCACAATGGCTATGTCTACACTAGAGAGTTACTGAGGGAACATCTACACACATAAAGCGTTCTGTTGACAGTGTCAATAGAACTCTGCATTTGTGTCAACAGTATTATCCCTCCAAAATTTGAGGAATAATGCTTCTGTCGACAGAGAGCACTTCTGGTTCACCGGGCAGCCCTGTTTGCAGAGCTTCCAGTCAGCTGTTCTGTCGACAGAGGGCAGGATAGTCTGGCTGCTCTCTGTCGAAAGAGCGGATTGCTCTGTCGATCTGCTTTTGTGTGTAGGTGCTCTCTATAGACAGAGCTTCTGTTGACACACGTTACTGTCGACAGATGCTTCTAGTATAGACCCAGCCAATGGGAGTTGTTGGACGTTCAGCACCTCAAAATCTGCTCATTATTCAGTTGTTTATGCGTGAGCTGCCCTGGATTGTGGGTGCTGAGCAGTTGAACGTTTGACACATGATCAACACAGCTGATCAGAATGGATTTATTATATCTTGAACAGCTTCCCGTAGAAACAGAGAGGTAGACGAGTTAGTCTGTATTAAAACAAAACAGCGGTAATGTAGCACTTTAAAGACTAATAAAATAATAAATTCTAAATAAATTATTTGTTGGTCTTTAAAGTGCTACAGGATGGCTGGTTTGTTTTGTTAGCTTCGCACAGGTTAATGAATAGGAGGAAGAAGAGTGGCATTTTAAAGAACTATGGCCGTGTCTACACGTGCCCCAAACTTCGAAATGGCCACGCAAGTGGCCATTTCGAAGTTTCGGGCACGTGTAGACGTAGCCTATGAGACACAGTTGTCCATAGTTAATTGTATATTCTAGTATTTGCCAACTGGTGGCTCATTTGATTGCCTTTAGTGAACATTCCTCCCCATGAAAACTCCCATCTATCCCTCAAATTGCAGAACAACGCCAACTTCAATATTTTTACTTGCAAGGCTGTATTCAAACTACCTATATACCTCTTTATGGTGCTTTTCTTTAGCTGGTCTTTCCTTAGTGTTGTTCAGTAGTAATGAATACTCTCATTCAAACCTTCTAAACGTTTTTGAAAATGGAATTCTCTAATGTGAAGTATCAAAATGGGTACATTTATGATAATGATGTTCGACACTAGGGATACTTAGACATATTCTGCAAGTCGCTACACACAGATTTATGTCTGTTGCATCCTGCATTGGCATATATAACAAGCCTCAATCTCAATTCAGTGCTTTTCTCTGTTGGTTTCAGGGGGTTATATTTATTTATGTAATTACTTACTTATTCATTCATTCAAAGAGCAGAAAGAGTAAGTTTATGGGATTACATTGAAATATGCTGTACATTCTGCCACTTTGGTGAAAAAGGAATTGATTCATGAAGGAGGAAGAAGAATGCATGCATTATGACGAACACTTGTGCATTCCAGTTCATACCTTGAGATATAAAGAGCATAATAAAATTGCCAGTGATTTCTTCTCTGCAAAACTGCTGCCTTCGTGCAGACCAGCTGATTCCCCTATTGTTTAATACGGTGTCCCTCACACTGAGTGTGGTAATGTCCTTGCCTGTCTGAATTTAATCTCTCAAGGTGCTGTAGAACTGGTCACAGATGTAAATCACCGAGGCTGTGTCTACACTAGAAAGTTCTTTTGGAAAATCCATCCCTTTTTCAAACGAACACATGGACCGTCCACACACAAAATGTGCTCTTTTGATCCGAAATTGAAAGAGCACGGTTCTTCTTCCGGAAGCCCTCTTCCGCTCCTGGATCAGGAAGAGAGCCTCCTTTCCAAAGCTTCTTTCAAAAAAAAAAGTGTGTGTAGATGCCCCCCGGGTCCTTTTTTTGAAAGATCAGTCTTCATGGCACTGGATTTTTTGATCCCTGGCCTGGGCTTTCAAAAGAGCGGGGGCTGTGTGGATGCTTTTTTGTGTGTGGACGCGCTCTTTGGAAAGAAGATTTTTCAGAAGAGATCTTCCGGAAGAACTTCTTTCAAACAATCTTTGTAGTGTAGGCGTGGCCATAGAGCAGGTCAAAGAGGAGAACAGAAAAACCAGGGTTGAGGTTAAAGTATAGTCCTTTGTGCTGAGTGAAGTGTATGAGTGATACTTCTAAATAGAGTTGAGGTAGTGGAAGAGGAGAGGGTCAAGCTAACAATTCTCAAACTGTGGTCCGTAGACCCATTGCTGATTCGGAGAGAAGTGGCAGGCAGTATTCCCTGTTAGCAGCGTGCTCGTGCAGCGTCTCAGAAGAGATTCAGATGCTGCCCACCTGACTGACTGAGCAGCCATAGCTTAGTTGTGTTTCTACTGGTGGGTTGCATTAGCACATGCCTCAGTGCATATACAAATTTATTCTGCATGTGGATGGGAAAGACGAGAGAAAATGCTGCTGGTGGGTTGCATGACTAAGCTACACCTCTTCAGCCAAAGAAGCAGGCTCCGGGATACCTGTCCAAGGGCAGGATCTAAGTGGGGGCATTGCTGCTGCCAGAGAAGAGGAAACACACGGGCGATGAGGGCAGATGTCTCAGAAGCAGATTTAAAGGAGACAGAGGAAAATATCATAGTGGATAGTAACAGAGAGGGAGCCGTGCTAGTCTATATACTATCAAAACAAAAAGCAGTCAAGTAGCACTTTAAAGACTAGCAAAATAGTTTATTAGGTGAGCTTTCATGGGACAGACCCACTTCTTCAGACCATAGCCATACTATAGGGGCTCGTCTGCATACTTGGCTTAATCTAATTCTTGACCTTCACCCCCTCACCCCTCCACTCTCTGATTTGCTCACCTTGATCATTTTTTTCTGATTTGTCCTCCTTGATTACTGTTTTTGGTTCTCTGTGCCTTAAATATTGAGTGTGTTCTGGTATGGCCAGAACAGTGACCCAGAGGGATGTGGATTCTCCCACCCCTCCTTAGTGAAGCTGGGCAGCAGTACCCCAGCCTCAAACCAAAGGACTGGAGGCATTTGAGGTGGCAGATAAGAGATGACTGCTGGAAGGAGTCAGGACTCACCCCGGAGTATGCCAAAGGAGGTTGAGACAGAGAGATAGACAAAGCTTGAACTTGGGATTCGCTACACCTTGGCTGGGTTCTGGGCTAACCAGAATGGAATATACTTTTATTTTCAGTTCTTTGTGCTACCCTAGAGATTTTCTATTCTTTGTTCCAGTAAATATTTCAGTAGGAGGTTGGTGAAGCACTGGAATATGTTGCCTAGTGAGGTGGAGGGATCTCCATCCCTAGAGGTTTTTAAGTCCAGGCTGGACATGGTCCTGGCTGGGATGACTTAGATGGGGTTGATCCTGCTTTAGGCAGGGGGCTGGACTAGATGACCTCCTGAGGTCCCTTCCAGCCCTAGGATTCTATGATTCTAATGAATACAAGTTTTGACAGCATTGTGTGAGTGTCACTAAAGATGACAAGTCAGTCTAACAAGTCAGTGAAGCTGTCTATGGAGGAAAAGCAAGACCCCTAGAGGGTCTGGCACACTGAAGGAGTTCCTCCTAAGACCATTCCGAAGTTGGAGCATAGCACCTGTCCAGAGGATCCCTTTAAAAGTGAGAACAAGCCGTTTGATCTGCGTGTGGAAAGAGACAGGGAGCCAGGACAGGAGGAGGAAGAGAATATTGTGTTAACTAAGCTGAAAAGATGGAAGAGAAAGTTACAGGGCTCTTGGTAAAAGAGAAGTGTGGCTTTAACCAGATTTGGCAGTTAGGAAGGAGCGGAGTAAATAATCAAATGCATCTTTTGAAAGGAAAAGTGACAAGATTCGGCAGAAGCCTTTGTGTGAGGGGAGCTGAGAGAGAACCCTGTAGCTGAGTGTTCAAAAAAAAGGGAAGCGAAAAAAGGTATAGGGGAGACAGTTTCCCCTCTGTAATAGCTAGCAGGAGCCACTGTGTTTGTGAGAGTGCATGAAGAGAATGGTATCAGTCACTTTCTTAAAAGCTGGCAAGGCAAAGTCTGGCATCACTTCTCCATTAACAAGAAGTCACTCAGAAAGCTGCAGCAAATGCTAGAGCCAGGAATAGCTGTGTAAAAAAATGTTGCTTATTGGCAGTGTCACAGAATGGCTATGGAACCCTTCCCCCTCTCTCCCACTATGATATTTCATTGACACTTTTCAAAAGAAGCAGGTCTGTGAAGAGAAAGTGGCGTACGTGAATGCCGTTCTAACGCTCAACATATTTCCTGTGACAGAAAACGTTCAGGAACCTCCGGGTGGACTTCTGCAATAGATGGTAATTCTGACTCGAACGAGGGATGGAGTGCGCCCAAGTTGTTACTTCCGAACTGAGTTTACACAACTCTCTTCCATAAACTAAGGGCCACTGTTAATATTTAGGCATTCTTTCATAGAGGAAGAACTTGGAATGTGTTCTTTTTGTCCTACAAACTGTGCAAACATTTGTACACTACATTTGTGGCCAACTGTGTCCATAGTATTCTCCCAGGAAGTACTGAGATAAAGGCACAATATTCAGATGGCTACGTTTTATTTAATCAATACTGAAATGAGGTTATTTCTTTGTATTACAGGAGTACATGAAGGTCACCAATGAGATGTACCAGGCATTATACAAACACATTAGGGAGACCCTGCCTCTGGCTTTGAGGCAGAACATCAACATCAATAACCGTGGGCTCAGCACCCATTGGTTTCTGATGCCTCTCTCATTATTTCCTTCCATCTTTCTCTATCCCGTGCAGAGTGGCTTAGTTTCTGTAGACTAGCTCCTCACCAATCTACTACATCATCTATCCATTCTCTGTGGGGTCTACCTCTCTTATTCGAATCATCCATTATGCCAAATACTAGGGTCTTGATTTTTCATTGGTCATTCATTCTGCAAATACGTCCAAATAATTGTAGCTTCCATTTTATAACCTTCTGCAGCAGGTTCTCTTTCGACTGTATCTTCTTATATAATTCCTCATTGGTGACCTTCTGCATCCATCCTATTCTCAGAATCTTTCTATAACAACTCCTTTTGAACATCACGCTGCTGGCAAAAGTGCTGTGTTTTGTCGAGATACAGTTGGCAAATCCCATTTTCTGTGTGTATACTCCACAAGTTTTGTCGACAAAACCGGGCTTTTGCTGGCAAACTTACTATGTAACCATAGCCAAAGTGAATTCCAAATCCATTTATTTTAATCTTTTTGCATTCTCTGTGTATCTAACAGAAGTTTTTGCTCAATCTCACATATCATTTACAGCTTCTTGCAATGATTCATAAAAGCCACATGCCTTCACAACCTCCATGTAAGCTCATATAATATAAAGGGATAGACATTTCCTATGTGGTAGTTAAGGCTGATTTTTTGAAATGTGTGCTTCTCTAGAGGTGATTTAAATGTTAAGTCCACCACAATAACTGATGTAATATTGTTTCTTGTGAACATTATAATCTAGCCATCCCAGAGGGCTGCTCTTCAGAGGAAGGAGGGGAAAAGTCATAGTATTTCTCCTCTGTGGTGGAGGGTTTGCACATGGGTGGAAGCAGCAGGAATTCCTTCCTGGTGTATCTCTTGCTGGCTTTGGTAGAACTCAGGTTTACTGAATTTAAGGCCATGCTGTATTCCCTCTTTTCTCAGGCTTCTGCCTGGGAGGTGAGGAGCAGAGTGGGGCAGAGGCTGACTTTCAGTTAATTTACTTGGATGAGTCCGTTTTGGTTTTGTTTTGTTTTTTTATTCTTGCATCCCTAACAGTTCCATGTCGTGATCATTGCTCTGTGAGTATGCACGCATGCATGTGTTCTGCAACTTCTGCGATATCAAAAAATAAAGGTACGACTTTCAAAAGTGCTCAGCACTGACTGAACTTAGCTACCCAAGCAGTCAATGGGAGTTGTGCTATAGACTTCAGAGGGAGTAGAGCTAGGCTGCTGCTTACGAAAACACTGTAATTCACTTGACACCAGAGGTGGAAAAAGTAGCTCAAAAGTTACTAGAGTAAAAGTGCAGCTGCTGGGGGAGGTGGGGCATACTTAAGTCCAAGTTACTGGTGTTGCTCTGGAAAACATCTTGCGTAAAAGTACACATACACATGCACAAACACACAGATCACATCTAAATTGTACTCAAGTATCCAGAAGTGAAAGTAGCTGCACTTTTACCCAAGTAACTTTTGGGGTACTTTTTCCACCTCTGCTCAACGCTGCATTTGCAGCCAGATAGAGGAAACAAGAGGCTTGTTACTGCCAAGGTCCTGTCTGCAGGGGGTACCATGGCGAGTACAGTCTAATATCAGAGTTACAACACTGGACTTATGAACTGTCTGATCAACCACACTAGTTCAGACAAGTATGCAATCAGCAGCAGAGACAACAGAAAAAAAAGCAAATACAGTGCACTGTTAATATAAAGTACTAACAAAAAAAAAGAACTTTTCTGAAAAACAATTTGACAAAGTAAGGAAACTGTTTTGTTTAACCAGAGATTGTTACCAGCAGTATTTCTCTTCTACAGACTGAGGTTTCAAAGCTAAATTAAATCGAGACTCAGTTTGAAACTTTTGAAAGAACGACCACAACATTTTGTTCAGAGCTATGAACATTTTAGGCTTATGAGCAACTTTCATTCCCGCAGCATTCATAACTCCGAGATTGTACTGCATTTGAACCATGTTTTTATGAGTAGCGGAAGGTGATGGGCTACCTAGAAGGTGTTCTGTTAGGGCCACTTTAATTATTTGTATGTTCTTGGATTGCAGGCAGTACCACAGTAAATCAGGCCATGGTGTAATGGATACCTGGTATGACAATCCTGTGCCTAGTTATCCCCCCAATAACAGAATTGTGACCAAGGAGCACAGGAAAAGCTTCCAGACTGGTGAGTCTTTTATAGGTTCTTTGAATGTTTGACACTCTGTGGTATGAGCCTGTGATAAGGCTGAACTCACTGCTAACCCATCTCTTCAGAGCTGGTGTAGAACAAGTATTGCTCTGATTGCTACCAGCAGCACACACAATGGAGCCAGATGTCTGACATGCAGTTCAAAGGTTGGATCAGTTCTCACAGTTTTCGTGTTGATTTAGAAGCTGAGTTTAAGATTTGGCATTCATAGTCTATAAATGACCTTATTAACATTCTGTGCAATGACAATGATGTGTTCTTATCTGCCACCCATTTGTTCCTAGTATTACGGTTAAACAAATGCATCTCATTTTAGCCATGATATTATCTATATGACATTTCCATGTTGGTTTACCAAACATAACTCTTAAGAAAGTAAAATTTTGAGCTGTGTGTATTTTTTCTGCATGAAGGTTCCATACTTCCCCAATCTTCCTTAATATTAGAACGGCCATAGTGGGTCAGACCAAAGGTCCATTGAACCCAGTGTCCTGTCCTCTGAACAGTGGCCAATGCCAGGTGTCACAGAGAAATGAACAGAACAGATAATCATCAAGCGATACGTCCCCTGTCACTCATCCTGACAAACAGGCTAGGGACACCATTCCTACCTAGCCATTGAAGGACCCAACCGCCATGAATTTATCTAGCACTTTTCTGAACCCTGGTAAAGTCTTGGTCTTCACAACATCCTCTGGCAAGGAGTTCCACATGTTGACTGTGCGTTGCATGAAGAAATACTTTTTGTTTGTTTTAATCCTGCTACCTACTAATTTCATGTGGTGACCCTTAGCTCTTGTGTTATGGGAACAAGTAAATAACTTTTCCTATCCCCTTTCTCCACGCCAGTAATGATTTTATAAACCTCTACCATATTCTCCCTTAGTTTCCTCTTTTCTAAGCTGAAAAGTCCCAGTCTCGTCATGTGACAGTCATTCCAATCCCCTGAAGATTTTTGTGACCCTTTTCTGATCTTTTGCAATGACAAGATATCTTTTTTGAGATGAGGTGAGCACAGAATATTCAAGATTTGGGTGTACTGTGGATTTATAATAAAAGCAATAAGATTGTCTCGGTCTTATTCTCTATCCCTTTTTTAATGACTCCTAACATTCTGCTTGCTTTTTGGACTGCTGCCTCAAATTAAGTGGATGTTTTCAGGGAACTATCCACAATGACCCTATGATCTCTCTTGAGTGGTAGTAGTTAATTTAGACCCCATCATTTTGTATGCAAAGTTGGGATTACGCTTTCCAATGTCCATTACTTTCCATTTATCAACATTAGAAATCATCTGCCATTTTGTTGCCCAGTGATAAAGTTTTGTGAGATTCTCTTAAAGCACTTCACAGTCTGCTTTGGAGTTAACTGTCTTGTGCAGTTTAATATCATGTGCAAATGTTGCCACCTCACTCTTAGCCCTTTTGTCTGGATCATTTAGTAATAAGTTGAATAGGATTGGTACCAGTACAGGACATCTCTAGTTACACCTCTCCATTATGAAAATAACCATTTATTCCTACCCTGCTGGTAAAGATTTGCTTTAGCCAGTGAGGACATAAATCTCCAAGTTTCTACCCATTTTGAAATCCCCATGGGTTCCTCCTTGGCTCTGTCCACAGCTATTTTAAATCTTCTGTGCTTGGTCCATTTCACACTGTCAGCCACAAATAGAGTAATACCTATTCTTGCCCATATATTCTCTGGGAGATCATTAATTATAATGTTGAACAGGGCTGGGCTGATCACAAGCGCCTGAGGAGTGCCATTGGTACATCTAGAAATAAGATAAAGATTCTGTCACAGGTATTTTTACTAAAAATCTGGGAAAGGTTGTGGGCAATAAATAAAAGTTCTGATCCCTGTGACCTGTCCCTGACTTTTACCAAAAAACAAATCCACCTGCTACTTCAGCAGGCCAGGAACTGCTGCTCTGGCCCGCCAGCCAGCCCGTCCAGCCCAATAGGTGCTCCACCACTGCCCTGAAAGAAGTCCCAGTGTAAACTGCCTACAGGCAAGCTCAAACCTGGGACATCTGCAGCATGAGCAAAAGGCCACCTGGCTTTTGGCTTAGGCTGTAGAGGACACTTATTCTTTCTCTGTGAAGTGGTCTAGGTAATACTACGTGGAACAGTAAACCACACATAGGTGTGGTTACACCAGCAACCCCAGAAAGGCTCAGAATCCAAGACAGACTCTTACTTTTGTTTAGAATGTGACAGAGTCAGGCCAGAGGCAGCTCTAAAAAAGCAGAAGCAGCCTCAGCTAATGATGTATCATCATAGGCAGAGTGGGAGCAGCAGGGAAGAGGCTGCCATAAATCAATTAAGGGCCAGCTGTCCCCACTTGAGGCTGCCACAGGTCTTTTAAAAAGCCTCCCCCAAGTAGGGAAAGGGAAAGAGAGTGGAGGAGGAGTTGGTTGTGGTCGTGGGCAAGCTGTGAGGTTTGTAGCATGGACAAGGAGAACACCAAGAGTCCCAGAGACAGCAAAGGAGATGAGGTGCTCCTGAAGGGAGTATTTGGGTTCCCTGCCCTGGGTAAACCCCATGGCTCAGCTGAAGCCTGGGAAGGACTGGTCACTCAGCCTGGCCAGACTGGGGGGCTCTACCCTACCTGCTGCCCTTTGGGCCAAGGGACCAAGCCCCAGCTAGGCTAAGCAGGCCCCATACTGCAGGACTGTGCCAGAGGTCTGGGGCCCAGGAGTGACACTGACCTGGCCACAATAAGCATTTGACAAAGCCAGCCCCATTCTGCCAATACTGCAGTTCCCAGGTTCCATCATGTGAGAAGTCTCTTATCCACCAGAACATTCTTCCTTTTGTTGCAGCTGTATACTGTATACAGCCTGCCTGCCTTCCATAGCATGTCAGGTGCTTGTCAGTATCCAGAAAGACAGTATTATAAACCCTGTTCCACTTGGTTTTCTGTATTTCTGTTTGTAATTGTACAGTATCATCCACTGCATATCTACTTCTCCTGAAACCCCCCCGCACAGTTTACAATTTCATTCCTTTCAAAGACTCCACTAATCACAGAAGATTGGCCATGGCTCTGACAGCTGCTGCAGGCCCAGGGGCAAGATGGGAGGGTGCAGGGCTAAAAGCAATGGGGTGAGGCTGAGGACAGTCAGACTTAGGCCCTCCCCACACTCCCTCAGAGCTGTGGAGCAGCAGCCCAGTGCTCTGTGGTGTGTTTCAAAGGAACCTGGAGCTCCGGCTGCCACCTCTGCTATTTTGGCAGAGGTGGCAGCTGGGGATCTGGGCCCCTTTGAAATGCTTGGCCCTGAGGCAACTGCCCCTTTTGTCCCCCATACCCTCGTCAATGGGCTTGAAGGTGGGGGTTGTTAGAGACCTTAGGAGGTTAACTAGTCCAGTGCCCTGCACAAAGTGGGACCAACTCTCACTAAATCATTCCAGCCAGGGCTTAGTCAAGCATTAATTTGACCTCTTAAATTCAAACTTGGCGTTACACTGCATCAGAGGGGCGGGGTGAGAAAGTTGACCTTAGCACCCCCTTCAAATTGACCTCATGGTGTTTGCAGTGAAGAGGGTCACCTTGTAAAATTGAGCTAAGTGCCTTAAAAGTGTCTGTAGCTGTGTCTACACGTGCATGCTACTTCAAAGTAGCGGCACTAACTTCGAAATAGCGCCCGTCGTGGCTACACGCGTCGGGCGCTATTTCGAAGTTAACTTCGATGTTAGGCGGCGAGACGTCGAAGTCGCTAACCTCATGAGGGGATCGGAATAGCGCCCTACTTCGACGTTCAACGTCGAAGTAGGGACCGTGTAGATGATCCGCGTCCCGCAACGTCGAAATTGTGGGGTCCTCCATGGCAGCCATCAGCTGGGGGGTTGAGAGACGCTGTCTCTCCAGCCCGTGCGGGGCTCTATGGTCACCGTGTGCAGCAGCCCTTAGCCCAGGGCTTCTGGCTGCTGCTGCTGCAGCGGGGGATTCATGCTGCATGCACAGGGTCTGCAACTCGTTGTCGGCTCTGTGGATCTTGTGGTGTTTAGTGCAAGTGTGTCTGGGAGGGGCCCTTTAAGGGAGCAGCTGGCTGTTGAGTCCGCCGTGTGACCCTGTCTGCAGCTGTGCCTGGCACCCTTATTTCGATGTGTGCTACTGTGGCGTGTAGACGTTCCCTCGCTGCGCCTATTTCGATGTGGTGCTGCGCAACGTCGATGTTGAACATCGACGTTGCCAGCCCTGGAGGACGTGTAGACGTTATTCATCGAAATAGCCTATTTCGATGTCGCCACATCGAAATAGGCTACTTCGATGTAGGCTTCACGTGTAGACGTAGCCTGTATGATGCAGTGTAGACATTGCCTAAGCATTTGGTGAGGCCTGGGGCTTAGGCCTGACCTAGCACTGATCTGTGAGTGTACAGTCTGATTATGTCATATCCTAGAAGTCTAGCCATGGGTTTTCTCACTTGCCACGTTTCTGGTACACATAGCATACATTAGGTTTGTTTTCCATTTCAAACATGTTTTCTTCAACGCCTGGCCATGTGTTATTGAATCGTGTGTGAATTCGGAAAAAAACTGCTAGAACCCTGTTATTTAAACTACTTCATGGACTTCAATTAAAAGTGCATGAATGTGGTCTATCAGGACGTTGCCAATATGCATTATTTTTCTGCCACTTCTGTTATAATATTTGTTCTTCCAGTCTTTTCCTTTGTCTGTAAAGAACAATTCATCACTTTTATCACAAATGCTATGACAGTCTAATGTCTCTGACTATTGTCCTTCTACTGTCTGTCCTGCCCTGTGCTGTATGTTATTGTGCCAGCATCTCTTTTCCCTCGCTGGTGTTTACATTCTTCTCTATATTTCATTGTGAATATCTTTCGGTGACTTCTGCATAGAGTATTTTATGGATCGTTTGAATTTTCTGTCTCTGTCTAGCTCACTCCCTGGCCACACACCCTGTGCATGAGGAACTGTGCTTATCTCTACAACTACCGTGTGTTAGGTTTGGTCCTTCGGTACAGTTGCTTGAGTGTTCTCCTCCACAAGTACCACACCTCATTTTTGTCTTTTATGGAAGCTACCACATGCTCGAACCTGTGACATCTATACACTGCCAGAGGGACTGGGATATATGGTTCCACCCAGAAAAGCTGAAGTCCGATATTAACCCTATTAGGTGGTGTTGCACTTTCAAATGTTACTCCGATGGCTGTGAATGGTTTGAGTTCTCCCCATCGCCTGCTAACCGCCTAACAGACAGCACTTGGTTCTCCCCAGTATACCCTTTAAATGCCATGCTCAGTCATGCCTAGGGGAACTCCGTGCATTACCCCTCTTCCTTCTGTCATAAATTTAGGTAGTTGGCAAATTACTTCTGTTTTTCTTAAAACTGTAATTTGAGGAGTTTCTCAGCTTGTTGCCTATGCGTACATTCTACAAATGAATCTCCGTGCCGCATTCATCTGGCCCTAAGGCATCACCTAATCCATTCTGCAGTGTCCATGATATCAATATCTCCCATCTACATCTTCAGCTAGTAAATGGGTATTTATAAAATGCTGATCCTTTTCCCTTACTCATTTTATGTCCTTGCCTCCTCCCTCCTCTCCAAATACAGATACTTCTGATCTTTTATGTTTTCTTTCCCAATCTGAAGCCATTCCTTATCCTTTGTTTCTTCTCCCTCCTTTTCCAGCCTCGCTTCCGACTTGCCATCAGACTCTTTCCATCTCTGGGCAGCCAGTCAATCACTAGCCTAAGCTGTCACTGCGGTCCAAGCACCAGTTCTCAGCCCCTCCCAGCCTACCCTGCTTGCCTGCAGCCTGGCCAGTAGCTGCCCCTTGCTGGCCCAGCCCCGCCAACCACCAGTGTCCTCTTCTGCTCCAGACTTCCTTTCTTCACAGCACCACCCTGCTGCTCCCCAGAGTGCTTCATTTTTAATCCCTCGGGGCCACAGTGCACATGCAGCCAAGTAGCATAATTTGCCTCAAGCCCACTTTAATCCATCTCTCTAATGGTTCAAAGCTCAACCTCTGATTCAAATATCCCTGAACCCTACTACATCAAAACTTTCATCAAGCTGAGATCAGATTTTTGCTGCTTGGCTCCATCTCTAGCTGCTATTTATATTCATGAGACTGTGTGAAGCAGTGATCTGCATCCATCTCTATGACACTTTCTGTCAATATAATCTTTTCCACATCAGTTGACAAGTAAGCTTGAAGAAACCTTGGTATATGAGACATATGGAGAATACCTCCTCACTTGCCTCCCTCCACACTTTGTAATCACAAGGTCTTAGCAACTGGGACCCAAACTAAATTGGTCCTCAAGGAAGAGCACCAGCAAAAGCCAAGATATCTGTGGTGCACGTCTGCTTATTGTAGGATGGAAATTTCTGAGGCAGGTTGTGGTGTTCTGCTAAAGGCCCCCTATTCGAATCTTAAAGTCTGGAGTAGGCCTATAATCCTAAATCTGGAGTAGGCCTATAAACACTTACCATCCATCCCTTGCCACAGCTTCTAACAGCAGTCATGTCACGCACCTCCCCCCCGCCGGGTCGTCACACTCTGTATCTTTGTCTTTTGGAACTAGTCAATGTTCCAGGTTTGGTTCGTTGTGGTGGTATTTGGACAGTAATACTGTCCAACTCAGTGTGGGACAGAGCAGCTTCCCAGTGGGACAGGCTTTCCTGGCAGGCACTGTTTGGACAGGAGGGCTGTGTCTACACTTGCATTCCTCTTGCAAAAGCAGAATGCAAATGAGGGATTTTGAAAAGGCAAATGAGGCACTGATTTACATATTTCATCCTTCATTTGCATAATCTTTTCAGAAGAGTTTCTTTAGAAAGAAGAAAAAGCAGTGTAGACGCAACTCTTTCGAAAATAAAACCCCGTCTTCGAAAGAACCCTGCTTCCTATTTTGTGTCAGAAAGAAGGGTTCTTTCGAAGATGAGGTTTATTTTCGAAAGAGCCCCGTCCATGCTGCTTTTTTTCTTTCAAAAGAAACTCTTCCGAAAAGAGATTATGCAAATGGTGCTTAAGATATGTAAATCAGTGTCTCATTTGCATTTTCAAATTATTTCATTTGCATTCCTCTTTCGAAAGAGGAATGCAAGTGTAAACAGCCGAGGTAATATGCTAAGATTATCACCGGCAAAGCCGTACCCCATCTTTTCCTTCTTTTTGGAGTCAGTGCTTTAAAAGGGTTCCCAGGGAGTTTTCTCCAGAGCACCACTTCTGCTTCCTCCTTAGACCTGTCTCAAAAAGCCCCTCCAGGAGTGACCTTTCTGTTTAGCCGGTCAAAAAAATCCAGCACATCCACGCCCTCAGGCAGGCAGGGCTGAGAACAGAACTCAAACTCCTAAATGTCAGCAGCATAGCTGTGTAAACAGTGCCCTGATGGTTGTAGCAAAGTGTGTCGCAGCCTGGAGCTGATTTCTGTAACTGAGAACAACAAGAAGTCCTGTGGCACCTTAAAGACTAAGATTTATTTTGGAGCATAAGCTTTCATGGGCAAAGACCCACTTCATCAGAATCATCTGATGCTCAAAGCTTATGCTCCAAAATATCTGTTAGTCTATCAGGTGCCACAGGACTTCTTGTTGTTCTCAAAGATACAGACTAACACGGCGACCTTTCTGATACTCGTAACTGAGAAGAAACTTTAACCTTACTGGCAGGTCTTCTGTGGGGTATCTTATTGGTCTCTGCCTGTCCCTCTGCGTCTTCTGAAGCATTCTAAGTGAGGCATCAACTTCGTGGAAGCCAAGCAGCTGCCAAGGGGTGTCTGCTAATGGCAGATTATAGATGGGAACAATCTGAAATCTCTTCGTAATACCTGCCTGCTGCAGAGACTAGTTGTTTGTCTAAAGATTGAAGTATGTCCATTGATCCTGGCAAGGCCCTTCTGGCACAGAGCTGGGTATGTTTTGCGCATGCTGTGGGGGAATTCCTGCAGGGAATCAGCATGAAAATAACCTGAATGTGACATCAATTACAATTGCCTTAAGGATGGGAGTGGATCTTCGTCCAAAGAGCTAAAAAATAAGGCCATTGAAATGATATTCAGGCACAGACCTGAACTAGAGTCCTAGATTCCCACACTGGGAAAGTTTGGATTTTTGGTGCTAACTTTCCAGCTGCCTCAGCCACCCTGCTATTTTTAGCATTCCAGCTTCAGCAGAGCTAGCATGTGATGTCTGCCTGTCTCAGGCAATGCACCTCCCAGACACTGTGCAAATATATCCCCTTTTTAACAGTGATTTCTATTCCCTTCTTCCATGTAGGCTCAAATGTCAGTGCGAGCCTCACGCCAACACTAAACTCCATTGACTTCAGTGAGAATTGAATCAGGCCCGTTCTGAGGGAAAATTAATAAATCGACCGGCTTTTAACACTGTAATCATATGCTCAGCACATATGTGTATGTGTAGGCTTCTTTTCTGCTGTATTTATACTTGGCTTCTTCTTTTAGGTTCCTCAGATACCAAGGAGGAAGGGCTGGAAGCTCAGATTAATAGATTAGCTGAGTTGATTGGAAGACTGGAAAATAAGGTAAGAGGCTTTTTTTAAGGTTTTGACTAGTAAAGCCCACCGTCCAGTTTATTCTCCAGTTTGGGAGACAGCTACTAATGCTGCAATCTTAAGGCAATGCCTACCCACCATTTTTCTTCTATATTTGTGTATGCTTTACAAAACCCGAGAGTTTATGCCAGGGCCATACTGGGACTGAGTCAACAACAGCCACAGAAAACAGCATTACCAATTAATGCGACTTCAGACTATTTAAAGGAGCACTATCAATTTAAAAATCATATTCTTTAAAATCACTTCCCTTGCTTGTTCCTAGTGTTGCATGTGTTGATTTATACTGGCACATACAATTCCCTGGTCTCTCCTTAGTGTGGTTACTTACTGCATGTGCTTGCTTTTTTCACTCTGCTGACTTTGGACAATGAAAATCGACCAGTTTGGGGCCCTTTTGCTGCAGCGTTTGGGTTGTATACGCTGTTCTGAAACGTCTCTATCCAAAAAATAAACGAACAAGCAAAAGAGAGGACTGCTTTGTTCATTTGTTTTTGAGCAATTTCTCCATCTAGTGCATAGCTGAAGTAGCTGCTGGGTCAGATGCTAAGCAAACATGCTGAGAGGGACAAGGAAGTTGTCTCTGGGGACCACTGCATGCTACTCAGCACCCCAGCAGTGAAGATGAGTAGGTGCATGAACCCGGAATCACCCAGACCTTCCCGTCCCTGCCCCCTGTAATAGTACCTCCTCTTTCTGCTTGTACATTGAAACAGTGTTGACCCTGTGCCATAGAAGCTGCATGGGTATCTCCATGCCAGCTGACTGAGACTCACATGGCTTGGGCCAATGGACTGCAGTGTAGACATTTGACCTCTGAGACTCTTCCGCCTAACAGGATCCTAGAACCCCAGCCCCAGCCCCAACATCTGCACCACAATTAAACAGCCCCTTCGCCCAAGCCCCACAAGCCTGACATGCGTTTTTAATTGCATTTTAGACAAAAGCTAAGCGCACAAAGAAAGGCTTTGGACTTGCTCCCTATGGGCCTAGTCCTTCAAGCAGTTACAACAGTGCTGCTTGCACAGATTGACCCTAGTAAACAATCACAGCAGTATACTTGCAGGGTCAGGCATTCAACTTTACCACCTAAAGAAACTATACGAAATGTCAGCAGTTTTTAATTCAGTAATACCCCTACCAGCTGTGTGTCCCTTACTATACTGTACTTACAACAGATCTACAATCCTTCATTTTTAAAAACAATCTTCAGGTACCCCTTATTAATTACTCTGTGCGCCACTGTTGTTATAATCAGCAGTCCTTCTAAGTGAGATAAATTAGCCATGCTTTAGATTAGACACTGCTGGATGTCCAGATTCTAGAAGCATATTTATTGAGCAGTATATTTCAAAGCAACAGACGACTGGCTCATTTAAAGCACATTCTCTTGTCAGCCTCTGATGAACTTTCATTTAGAATTTCATTAGGTGCATTCAGCTAATAGAGTAGCACTACTGTCAAACATTTTGTGCATGCTGAAGTACTCGACAAGGTGATTGATTTTGAGTCAGACAAGGAAATCTGTTAACAGACTTTTTGGAAGGATGCTCTGTGTGTGTGTGTTTGTGTGTACATTGTGTGGGTTGGATTTGTATTGTGTATCAGAATGTTTTAAATAAACACTTGGTAAAATATCATGCCATCAGTTTATAAGCAGAAATTCTCACTTAAATTCCATGTCGCATTATAAGCTTAAATTACTATGAATTAGTTTCCGGAGTTTGTACTGCATTTTAGGATTGTTCTCAATAAAAGGTACTAGTCAAATGCCATAATCATAATTCTTGGGAATAACATCAGGCACCATTAAAAATAGTGATGGTAATGCACAAACCAGAAAGACCAGACAGAAATAACACAAGGTGAGTGTGCTTTTGGGAGACACATCGTTTTTCACGTGTATAGTGAGCAAATTTGCTACAGATTCTTGAGAAGACAATAAACAAGGACTCCTTTTAGAAACTTCGCAGAGTAGAGCCACACCTTAAATTCTAGAGAGTTCAAATTAATCTTTCATCCTGACCTAAATGGAGAATTTATTTAAAAAATTGTGTCTGAGGATCCAAGCATTTAAGGCTAAAACTGAATTCTCAGATTGTGCATCTAAAAATCTATGCATGAGTTTTTAGAGATGTGATTTTATAACCTTCAGCAACAAACTAATGAAATATTTAAAGCCAATTTTAAACTAAGGTCCTGTAGACATACTACAGTAATGCACAATGATTTTTATCAGTAAATTCAGAAACTGACAGTATATGCCTCCAGGTTGGCACATGCCTGTTAAATGCCTTCATTACCACTGTATAGTTTTTTCATAGGTTCAGTGTTTTGCTCATAGGTCTAGCAAGCTGGAAGGCTTTTCACTTTTAAGTTACTAGATCCACTCCAGGAGAAGACTAACCAGGCTGCATCGGCCTGCTGTGGGAGCCTAAAGTATGGTCAGTGGGGATAGAAAGTGGGGAAAGGTGGGGCACTAAGACCCAGGGAAGGCATTAACTCCCTTTGCCTCTTATTCCCACTGCCCATGCTGCCAGCAGAGGTGCCTTTTTGTATCTCAGGGTGACAAATCTGTGTGAACTGATCAAAGAGTAAAAACCCATGGAAGTCAAATCACATTGGGTAACTCATCACTGCTAACCCTATTCACCCCTCAGTAAAACTAAAGTGTCCGATCTTCACTGTTTTTATCTCAGGATCACTCCAAGCATGTTAGTTACCCTGAGGGAAAAGACACCTTTCTTAGCAATGAAGACAAGGCCTTTAGTGATTTTTAGGTTGTTCTGCAGGTTTTGTTGTTGCAGCTTTTCATGAAATAGGAGAAAGAAGATTGAGGGCTGGTGTCAGGATTGAATTATTGTTGTGATGGAAAAGCAGGTATGAGCTGATGTTCTCCAAAAGTGCTGTTTTCCTTTCCCCTGTATTTCAAATAAGCTGTAAAGGTAGCAGTTTGTATAGGAAGCAAATCCCATTGTGGCCATTCAGCCAATTGAATTGCATTGTGGTTCTTGTGAAGTGTGTCAACACAGTGCTGGAGTTTGAGTTCTCAGTTCCCCGGGTACTACATGCTTCCCAGGGCTGAGGAAGCACATCCCAAGCTTCTGAGACCTTCCAGCAGTTCTTCCCAGCCAATGCACCATTTGTAACACTGGAGCTGTGTCTACACGTGCACGCTACTTCGAAGTAGCCGCACTAACTTCGAAATAGCGCCCGTCACGGCTACATGCGTCGGGCGCTATTTCAAAGTTAACTTCGACGTTAGGCGGCGAGACGTTGAAGTCGCTAACCTCATGAGGGGATCGGAATAGCGCCCTACTTCGACGTTCAACGTCGAAGTAGGGACCGTGTAGACGATCCGCGTCCCGCAACGTCGAAATTGCCGGGTCCTCCATGGCGGCCATCAGCTGGGGGGTTGAGAGATGCTCTCTCTCCAGCCCCTGCGGGGCTTTATGGTCACCGTGTGCAGCAGCCCTTAGCCCAGGGCTTGTGGCTGCTGCTGCGGCAGCTGGGGATCCATGCTGCAGGCACAGGGTCTGCAACCAGTTGTCGGCTCTGTGGATCTTGTGTTGTTTAGTGCAACTGTGTCTGGGAGGGGCCCTTTAAGGGAGCGGCTTGCTGTTGAGTCCGCCCTGTGACCCTGTCTGCAGCTGTGCCTGGCACCCTTATTTCGATGTGTGCTACTTTGGCGTGTAGACGTACCCTCGCAGCGCCTATTTCGATGTGGTGCTGCGCAACGTCGAAGTTGAACATCGACGTTGCCAGCCCTGGAGGACGTGTAGATGTTATTCATCGAAATAGCCTATTTCGATGTTGGCTTCACATGTAGACGTAGCCTGGCAGACCCAGGTCTCCAGCACCAGGGATTGAACTTGCAATCATAGAATCTAAAGCCCTGTGCTCTACCACATGAGTTAAAAGCCAGCTGGCGCTCAGCTGAGGCTGTAGGGCAGAAACTTCACTCACCCTAGAATGAGGTCTCAGTTCCTCTAGGTACTACATGACCACAAATGAATAACACAATAGTTTTTATTTTTATTTGCATTTTTTACAATGGACGAGACTAATTAATCCCGACCTTCACCCCCATAGAGCTAGTCCCTGCATGCTGTTTGCTGACCAGGGAAGAAAAATAGAGAATTACAGGGAAGGAGCACTCCCCAGAGGGGCTGTAGTGCCAGATTCTTGCTTTTGAAACAAGCTGATTTCAAGCAGAGAGAAACAGTGATGTGTCTATTTGAGAATGTGACACACCTCGGTTTTCCTTAGAAACTGGTAAATTTCACAAACTGCCTTTGAGATCTCTCAAAGGAGCTGTGCTCCCAAATTCTCCTCTGTTACCAGGCCTTGCTGTAAGGTTCCTTTCCTTGGTTTGTCCAGTTTTCCCTGACACTTTCCCATTCTTGTGACATTTATGAAGAGGCTTCTTGAGAAAATTAAAAATACTTTATGAAAATAGCCCATTTTAATTTAAACAGAAAAGCAGTCAAGTAGCACTTTAAAGACTAACGAAATAGTTTATTAGGTGAGCTTTCGTGGGACAGACCCACTTCTTCAGACCATAGCCATACCAGAACAGACTCAATATTTAAGGCACAGAGAACCAAAAACAGGAATCAAGGTGGACAAATCAGAAAAAAAAATTATCAAGGTGAGCAAATCAGAGAGCAGAGGGGCAGAAGTTGGGGGGAAGTCAAGAATTAAATTAAGCCAAGTATGCAAACAAACCCCTATCGTGTCCCAGAAAATTCCCATCCCAGTTCAAACCATGTGTTAATGTGTAGAATTTGAATATAAAAGAGAGTTCAGCAGCCTCTCTTTCAAGCGTGTTGTGAAAATTCCTCTTCAGTAACATGCAAACTCTTAAGTCATTAACAGAATGGCCCACTCCATTGAAATGCCAGCTAACAGGTTTGTGGATCAGGAGTGTTTTTATGTCTGTTTGTGCCCATTAATTCTTTGTCTAAGGGAGTTAGAAGTCTGTCCAATATACAAAGCATGTGGGCATTGTTGACACATGATGGCATATATGATGTTAGTTGAGGAACATGAGAATGTACTCGTGATTCTGTGAATCACCTGGTTAGGTCCAGTGATGGTATCTCCAGAGAATATATGTGGACAAAGCTGGCAGCGGGCTTTGTTGCAAGGAAAAGTTCCAGGATCGGTGTTCCTGCAGTATAGACTCTGGCTGTTGGTCAGAATCCTCATAAAGTTGGGAGGTTGTCTGTAGGAGAGAACAGGCCTGTCACCCAGGGCCTTCTGGAGTGTGGCATCCTGATTAAGGATAGGTCGCAGGTGTTTAATAATTCGTTGCAGTGGTTTTGAGTTGGGGGCTGTCTGCCCCTGTACTCTCTGATTTGCTCACCTGGATCATTTTTTTTTCTGATTTGTCCACCTTGATTCCTGTTTTTGGTTCTCTGTGCCTTAAATATTGAGTCTGTTCTGGTATGACTATGGTCTGAAGAAGTGGGTCTGTCCCACGAAAGCTCACCTGATAAATTATTTTGTTAGTCTTTAAACTGCTACTTGACTGCTTTTTTGTTTTGATAGTATATAGCCTAGCACGGCTTTCTCTCTGTTACATTTTAATTTGAGTGTGTGTGTGTGTGGCGTTTGAGCCTCATCCAGAGCCCTCTGAACTCAAGTAAAATCTATTGACTATGCAGATCCAGCAGATTGCAACTCAAAAAGGAAGCATATATGAAGAGGAAACTTGAACAGATGATGAAGGAGGAATATAAATATATGGCTGGAGAATGCCAGGGGTAATCAGGAAGGTGAAAGCACAATGAGAACTGCAGCTAGCAAAGCATGTGAAGGGTAACAAGAAGGGTTTCTACAGGCATGTTAATCATAAGAGGGTGACCAGGGAAGGTGTGGAGCCGTTACTGGATGAGGGAGGTAACCTTGTGGCAGATGGTGTGGGAAATGCTGGAGTACTCAATGCTTTTTTTGCCTCCGTCTTCACGGACAAGGTCAGCTTCCAGACTACGGCACTAGGTAATGCAGTATGGGAAGGAGCTGGGCAGCCCTTGGTGGAGAAAGAACAGGTTATGAGCTATTTAGAAAAGCTGGACATACACAAATGCATGGGTCCAGATTTTAATGCATTCAAGGGTACAGAGGGTATTGGCAAATATCATTGCAGAGCCTTTAGCCATTATCTTTGAAAACTCATGGGGATTGGGAGAGGTCCTGGATGATTGGAAAAAGCCAAATATAGTGCTCGTCTTTAATAAAGAAAAGAAGGTCAGTCCTGGAAGCTATAGACCAGTTAGCCTTATCTCAGTCCCTGGAAAAAATCATGGCAGGGATCCTCAAACAATCCATTTTGAAGCACTTGGAAGAGGGCAAAGTGATCAGGAATAGGTAACATGGATTCACGAAGGGCAAGTCATGCCTGACCAATCTGAGTAGCTTCTTGAAGAGGTAGCTAGCTCTGTGGACATAGGGAAGTCAATGGATGTGGTTTAGCTTGACTTTAGCAAAGTTTTTGATGCAGTCTCTCACAATATTCTTGCCCACAGGTTAAGGAGGTATGAATTGTTCAATGTCTGGTTGATGGTCAGTTTCAAGTGGAGCACCCCAAGGATTGGTTGTAGGGCCCATTTTGTTGAACATCTTTATTAATGAACTGGATGAGAGGATGGATTGCACCCTCTGCATATTTGCGAATGACACTAAGCTAGGGGAACAGGTTGGAGGGTAGGGACGGGGGCTGGAGTGACCTAGATAAATTGGAGGATTGGCCCAAAAGCAGTCTAATTAAGTTCAACAAAGACAAGTGCAGAGTCCTGCACTTGGTATGGAAGAACCCCAAGCATTGTTACAGGCTGGAGACTGACTAGCTAAGCAGCAGGGCAGCAGAAAAGGACCGGGGGATTACAGTGAATGGCTATGTTGACACTACAGTGATCCTTCTTAAGAAATTCATCCAGAAGATCTATTCTGAAAAAATGTGGATTGAAAAAATCTGCTCTTTCGTTAGTGTCCACACAGTCCCAGCTCCTTCAGAAGAAAGGGCTGGTGATCGAAAAATCAAGTGCCATGAGGACTGCTCTTTTGCGAAAAGCTCCCCCGGGATGTCTACACATGTTTTTTTCTGAAAATATGTTTTGGAAAAAGGCTCTCTTTCTCATCGGGGAGAAGAGGGCTGGCAAAAATGCTGTGTTCTTCCAATTTAATATTGAAAGGGTGCATTTTGTGTGTGGATGCTTCACTGGATTTTTTAAAAGAGCCCCTGTGTTTTCAATAAAGCTTGCTAATGTAGACATAGCTGATAACAGCCTGGGTATGAGCCAACAGTGTGCCCTTGTAGCTAAGAAGGCAAATGGCATATTGGGGTGCAATAAAAGAAGCATTTTCAGCAGATCTAGAAACATTATTCCCCTCTATTCAGCAATGGTGAGGCCACATGTGGAGTATTGTGTCCAGTTCTGGGCCCCCTGTATAGAAAGGATGTGGACGCATTGCAGCATATCTGGCGGAGGGCAATGAAAATTATTAGGGGTTTGGAGCACATGATCTATGAGGAGAGGGTGAGGGATTTGGTCTTATTTAGTTTGCAGAAAAGAGTGAGCAGTGCTTTGATAGAAGCCTTCAACTTCCTGAAGGTGGGCTGTAAAGAGGATGGCGGGAGGTTGTTTTCAGTAGTGATCTATGGCAGAACAAACAGCAATGCTCTCAAGTGACAGAGGGGGACATGTAGGAGGAGATCTTCCGGATATGAGGAAAAACTAGGAGAGTAGTGAAGCACCGGAATGCATGACCAAGAGAGGTGGTGGAATCTCCATCCCTAGAGGTTTTTAAGTCCTGGCTTGACAAAGTCCTGGTTGGGATGATTTAGGTGGGGTTGATCCTGCTTCAGGCAGGGGGCTGGACTCGATGACCTCCTGAGGTCCCATCCAGCCCTATGATTCTATGGTTCTGTGATTCTGTGAACATTAAAATCTATACATTATAATATTTGTCCAAAATAAGTCAGAGTTATGCATATTTATATTCATAAGCCAATTTTTATAAAGCAGGCCAGGGGACCATTACAGTGAGAATATAATAGAGGTCTATAAAATCATGACTGCTGTGGAGAAGGTAGACAAGGGAAAGTTATTTACTTATTCCCAAAACACAAGGATAGGGGTCACCAAATGAAATTAACAGGTAGTAGGCTTAAAACAAATGGAAGCAATATTTCTTCATACAACACACAATCAAGCTTCCAAACTCCTTGCCAGAGGATGTTATGAAGACCAGAACTTTAAGAGGGTTCAGAAAAGAGCTAGATAAATTCCTGGGATACACGTCTTTCAATGTCTATTAGTCAGGATGGTTAGGAATGGTGTCCTTAACCTCTATTTCAGAGTCTGGAATAGGTGAGAGGAGTGGGTTCACTCAATGATCACCTGTTCTGTTCATCCTCTCTGGGGCACCTGGCGTTAGCCACAGTCAGAAGACAGGTTACTGAGTTAGATGGACATTTGGTCTGACTCAATACGGTCATGCCTGTGTTCCTATATTAATGAAGATTGTGAAAGTTTGGAGATTCAACACCTCTTCTCCTCTTAATCCATTTCTGTGTCCCCTGTATTTTCTTTTACATATTGTCCAGGGATGACATTCAGTCCTGTACAGGGGGTCACTGGAAAGACAATGCACCTTCTATTCCTTCACAATAGGCTTGGGTGAGACTTATGTGATCCATATGTCTTCTGTTGGCCCTCTGCACACTGGCTGAAAGGCCAATTACATCCCATCTATTTTTTGCACAACATGAGGCTGAGACTTTGCCTACACTGGCAATTGAGTGACAAAGCTTTTGTCAGTCACAGGTGCTTAACCCCTCCCAATAACAAAAGCTTTGCCACTGCAAATACTAATGTAAACGGTGCTTTACCAGCTGACAAAACAATGGCTCAGGGGAGTGGAAGCTTTTTATCAGCAAAAGTGCCAACAAGCCAGGCTTACACTGCCTGACTTTGAGCCCCATGGCTATATCAACACAGTCCTGTTGCTAAAAGCTGTGTAGTGTAGACACCCTCAGAGACACACACACCCTCTCTTCCTGCTAGCTTCAGTCTCCACTACCACTTGATCCATGGTAGACAGGTCCTTTTCTTTTTGTTTAGCTTGTACCTCTGACTCTTCAGGAGTGCAAACAACCAGATATTAATGAAAGGCGAATGGCCTTGCCAGTGCAATTCCTTCTTATAGAAAGAAATGGGGAACAGGAGTTGCCAGTGATTATAAATTGCCATCGTTGGTGGGAAGGAGGTGGGGCTGCCTGTTGAGCAGCTAATGTTATTGCTGCCATGTGGGACTCTTGGCAGGAAAGATTCCTGTAGTGCTAAGAAGGGTCAATAATTTCAAAACACAAGGTGCTAAATCACAGTCGCTCAGAGATCAAAATGCCACCCAGCCGATTAGCAGCTGGGATTTTAGTTTCTACTGGTGGTGCACTTGGCACCTGCCTCTCTGGGTACACACAAATATTCTGTACCTGGATGGAAAAGATTAGTGGGAACATTGCCTATGATCTTGACTGCTTCAGAATCTGAAAAAGGATGGGGCTTTCCACAGCTGAATTGTTGATCTGCCAGTTGAAATGCAGCAGGGTCTGCCCCGAAATCCAAGACTGCATGTGCTGCTTCCCGTAATGGTTTCCCTTGTAATCCCTGCTTGTTCTCCTAGAACAGGGAGGGGCAATGTTTCATTACCTCTTAAACTGCTTAGATGTAAACTGCCAGTTCCCAGTATCTGGTGTGTGTGCATTTAGATCAATGGCCAAATTCTGCCACTGCCTCTCAGAGGTGGTTTAACTAGAGCAGGGTCAGCAACGGCCAAGGGTAGCACGTGGGCTGATTTTTATTGGCTCGCAGGGCAGGAGGTGTGTGCTGCAGCAGGAGCTGTGCAGGGGTCCTGGGCGGAAAGAGGCCCTCATAGGGAAGAGCATTGCTCAGAGGAACGTTCAGGGACCGCACCTGATGCTCCACTGGGGCTTCACCCCCACGGGACTGGGAAGAGGGGAAGGTTGCTCCGGGGCAGAGCTCCGAAGCCAGCAGCCCACAGACCTTCCAGCTGGCTTCAGAGCCCAGCCCCGGAGCGACTTTTGGCCCTCCCTAGCCCAGGTCCCCTCCCCCACCCCCTGTGGAGCATGAGACAGGGGCTGCCGGCTTCGGGGATGAGTGGGGCGGGGCTCTCTGGCAAACATTGCCCATCCCCCATGTGCGTTTTGGCAGCACAATGTAGACCCCTTGTGGCCGTAGACCAGATGCTACTTGGCTGTAAGGAGAGATTGTTTCCCTCGTCTAATAGGAGGTGTTGGAGGACCAGGCATGGGGGACGTTTAGAGAGGGGATTAAGGAAGGCAGTGAGCAGGGGGTAGGGAGGGAATTTGGAGGTCAGGACTCCTAGAGTCTGGGATGGGAAGGGAAGTGAGCACTGGGGCCAGGCCAGCTCTTTCTGGCTTTACCACCTTTACCTGTGCAACTTTGGCCCAATTACTATAGACCAGGTTTTAGTCCGTGCTCAGCTCCTTACATTCAGGTCGGTGGGGTGGGGGGCAGGGGACTCCCTTTGATACTGGGAAGGCAGGAATTCTCCGTGGCTCTGTCTGACCTCTTGTGCTACTCCCTTTCTCTGCCTCATGCCCCTCCAACCCTGCTAAAATGGGTCTGCAGGTGTTGCAGCTCCTAATCCCAGGTGTGGGCTGCCGGCTTTGGTGTCTTGGTGGAGCACCAGGATGGCAGGCTGCTGGCTTCAGATCCCCACCCCAGAGCAACCTTCTGCCCTCCCCAGCTTGAGCCCCCTCCCTGGCCCCCTGCATGTTCCCCAGCGAGATGTCACTTCCTCATCCTGGCCTCTTCCTGCCCAGGGCATCTGGCCCCCCGCGCAGCCCCACCCCCACACAGCACCCCCCCCGACCCCAGTTCTGCCGTCCCCTGCCTGAGCCCAGCCAGCAACGCATGGGCCCAGGTGAGTGGCTCAGACTCATCCCCGCCCTGGGGCCACAGCCAGTGAGAAACCCCAGTGAGCAGTCTGCCTGAAGGCCCTGACAGATGGGGGTGGAGGAGCCAAGCAGCAAGGGAGTGCACTTGTCTGGGTAGGGGGCCTGGAGGCAGGGAGTGCACCCTGTGCCCACAGCAATGCCCTGTCCAACAGGGTACAAAGCAACCCCCACCCCCACCCTGGACCCCAGCCACTCTTTGGCTCCTCACCTGCCCGGCTGGAAAACTGGGCTCTGTTACATTCAGCTGCTCCAGACTTGTGGTTAAGGGGAGGCTCTTGCAGGGGAAGGAGGATTTTTTCCATCCTTAAAGCATCTTGTATGAAAGGCTACACAGATTATATGGGATTTCATACAAGAAAAAAAGAGTGGGGGAAATGTGAACTCCTCAGCCAAAGCCCAGGAGGCAAGTGAAAATTCCCGCCTGCCCCAATGATTTTAAGCTAACGTGTTTTGAAAGTGAGCAGAGCCTGACTCTCCATTTTGAAAGCTGAGGGTTTGCAGAAATCAGTGCTGCATTATGGCTGACCCCTGCACTAAATGCTAAAGCTCTGCATTGTTATCTGTTTATTAATTAATGAACCTGTTGTAAGTAGGACTATTAGTGACTTTAAAAAGTATTAGCACCACTTTGCCCATACATGCAAGTCAAAAGGTCAAATTTTAGCACTCCCCTCAGAAAGGTTGCTGGCCGCTGAACTAGAATGAGGAAAAATCCGTTCAGTCAACGTAAAAGGTGTCTACACTACAGAGCTACAGCATTCTAACTGCAGCAGAGTCGATGAAGCACTGCAGTTGAGACGTGCCCTCTGAAAAGGTGCAGTACAGGCAGTGCCAGAGCAAACTTTTTCTCCTGTCTCACTGAGCTGCTTCCCAATACCCTGCAAAAATCACCTCTCAGGGTGAAGGTAGTTCAGTATATAGTGGCTGTTCACATCTTAGCATCTGTGATAACTTGGGTAACTTGTAGAATGAACAGTGCAGCAAGGGATATCTTCTTTGGGTGTACTAGCAAACGCCTCCTCTTCTCTCTCTGGTTCTGCTGGGTATCTGTCCTTGCAATGCCCTTTGAATTTTAATGGCACATGCCACTGCAGAACAGGCACAGACATAACAATATATCACAGATATGAGTCGTGAAACACCAGGGCCCTGCTTTTGAAATGCCACAATGGCTTGCAATGGAAAATTAAAACAAAAAATGTGTAGAATTCCTCATCCTGATTAGTTCCAGCCCAGTGGCTTACAATAGTTAAGTAAGCAAAAAGATGAGCCCAAGAAGGTAATATCTTTTACCAGACCAGTTTAAAAGTTGGTCCTAATTACCTCCCTCATCTTGGCTACGTCTACACTAGCCCAAAACTTCGAAAGGGCCATGCAAATGGCCATTTCAAAGTTTACTAATGAAGCACTGAAATGCATATTCAGCACCTCATTAGAATGCCAGCAGCCATGGCACTTCGAAATTGACGCGGCTTGCCACCACACGACTCATCCAGATGGGACTCCTTTTCGAAAGGACCCCAGCAACTTCGAAATCCCCTTATTCCTATCTGCTGTTAGGAATAAGGGGATTTCAAAGTTGCCGGGGTCCTTTCGAAAAGGAGCCCCATCTGGACAAGCCGCGTGGCGGTGAGCCACATCAATTTCAAAGTGCCGTGGCTGCCGGCATTCTAATGAGGTGCTGAATATGCATTTCAGCGCTTCATTAGTAAACTCTGAAATGGCCACGTGCATGGCCATTTCCAAGTTTTGGGCTAGTGTAGACATGGCCCTTGTGTCTCTAATACCCAGAGTTCAACTCAGATACAACACTGCACATATTAAATAAGCAGAAACATTTTAAAAAGGCCTATATTCCAGCATCTGTGAACACCTGAAGTCTGTCTTTCAGACAGGCCTGTAAGGCCATACTTTCCGTATCCTGAATTATATAATCAGAATTCACAACAGGGCTGTATGGAGTTAGTGTTATCTAGGTCTTGGGCAACATTAAAATGTGTAAAATAAAAAAAACCCAAGCATGAGAAAAGTTGTAGCTCAAGCCTGAGCTGAAGATTCAATCCAATTGTCAAGCTGTGGCCTCAGGACCATTGAAACAGATTATATATATATTATAGGCACGGGTGTATTCTAAAAAGAGGAGATGGATCCCTGCCCTCCCCTCCCGCAGCCAATCCCATGCCTGGGGCTGCCGAGGTGCTGGTGCTCGGTACCCACAAGAACCAGCACAAAAAAAGCACTGGACTAGTCCACAGATAAATGGGAGCTTGGAATGGGGGCCCCCCCCATCAAGTGGTTTGAAGTGAGAATGAGGTTATGAAGTGACCCACAGAATGACCATGCAGTTGAGAGCATGGGGAACCATTGATTCAGTCTAATGACATGAACCCAGAACAGGATCCTCAGGGTTTGCATTGGCTATCTACATTAGACACTTGGGACTCGTCTACACTTGCCCCCAGCTTCGAAGGGGGCATGTTAATCAGGGTGACGGGAGATTACTAATGAAATGCTGCGGTGAATACGTAACACTTCATTAGCCTAATTCTCCCCCAAGGCAACTTCAAAGTGCCAGCAGGCGTGTAGCTGCAGGCACTTCAAAGTGCCTTTACTCCCCAAAATTTTGAGGAGTAAAGGCACTTCAAAGTTTCCGCAGGTACACACCTGCCAGCACATCGAAGTTGGACACTTCAAAGTTGCCGCGGGGGAGAATTAGCCTAATGAAGTGCTGCATAGTCACCACAGAACTTCATTAGTAATCTCCCATCGCCCTGATTAACATGCCCCCTTTGAAGTTGAGGGCAAGTGTAGACCCAGCCTTGGTGCAGTGGAGACTGCAGAAAGATGTGTAGGGGGAAAGCATTCATAGCAATGCTGGATTTAATCTTTCCCTTTGTGTTGTCATAACAACTTACGGTAGCTCTGTAAGTAACTGTTCATCTTGGCAATATTTTTAGAAAGTTGGTTGTCAAGGCAACATAATGCAGTTTCCTAATGGTTTGGGGTGGTTTTTTTTTACCATTACAATTATTCACTTTTTTTCTTCTCAAAGAGCCAGGCTGACTCACATACCAGGATGTAACTGGATGAACTGATGATATAATGCCTCCATGTTGATGGCCTCTTCCTTATTGTCCTTAATTCTGTGCAATTCTGATACCTGTATCTGGGAAGGTGATGGCGTTGGATGAGTGAAACCCTGTCCTTCTTCTGGTTTCTCTTATTTTCCACTCCATTTTTGAGGCTTCATTTTGATGCCATTATTTCCTCCCACTCTAGAAGGTCTGCCCCAGCTTTCTCTCAAGTGCTGGAGTTATACGCTCTTCAGTTGGCTAGAGAGTTCAAGGTACAGTCTTGGGAAGATTAACCATTGGCAGAAAGTGTTGTGGGAAACGATAGATTCATTGAAGTCTTCAGATCAAGACTTACATGCCTTTAATCAGATGCAAATTAGAGTATTCAATAAAGAATAATTAGATAATTGTTTAGATTAGATAATCTGGTCCATGTTATCCTGGATATGAGACTAGATGATCTAGTGCTCTCACCGGGCCTTGGAAAACCAGTGAAGCTATCATACAGGGTTCAGGCTCTTCTCTTCTGAAACCCCTACCCCTTTTAATGTACACCAAGGCTTGCTGGCAGTCCACTACTGGTCAAATGTCTGTTTCCTTGTCAAGACTACTTTTTATCTGAACAACAAATCTCGAAGAACACCAGTTCCGGAAGGAAGTAACTGTCCTTTCCTGTGCGGCTGAAGGGGCTACAGACATCATTGCAGCTGCTGTTGTTCATGGGCTTCTTGTGTTTGTGCCACAGGACATTTGCTTTTCCAACAGAATGCTGTCTGCTCCAGTCTCTCTGTGTGCCTAAAGAGAGGGAGGCTGTTTCTCCCATCTTAGCCTCTAACTCATTTCTCAGGATGGTAAGTTGTCCTTCTCTGGACCCCATTTCTATTGCCGATTTTCTTTAAGCATCCTCCGGAAGGAGAGGTTTCTCTTTCCAATTCCCATACACCTATTTCTGTAAGTTCCCACTGGTGTTTATGGTAGGCAGAACATTTTCTCTCCAGAACACGCAACCACTCCAGTGCCTTCTCTCTCTCTCTCTGTTAGACTGAAGGCTTCTTCCTGCTAGTTTCAGTTTAGCTCCACTGCTTCACAGGGCACCTACCCACCCACTATCTCTTGTGTTCCCAATGTCTCACTCCCTAGACAGGTGTATTTTGCTTTCATCGGACACCTTCTTACATTCAGCAGCTAGGATCATCTTCCCCTTCTCAATATTGGCAGTCTCCTACATTCTCACCATATGGTGCTGGGCCTTGATTTCTGCCTGGGCCCCTTTGGTATCTGCTGTAGCCTTCGTGGCTCCTAGGTGGGTTCCTCTTCCTTCCTAGGTCCCCTTTGTAGCCTTCCTGGTTCCTGGGTGGATTCCCTCTAACTGGTCCACACTGTAGACCTCACAGCTCCCTGGTGCGTTCCCTCTTTCAAAGCTTGAGTCCCCACCATAGTCCTCTTGGCTTCTGTGTGGTTTCCCTCTTTTGCCTGGGGCTCACCTGCCCCTGGCTCTCTCTGTCTCTGGACCTCCCAGTCTTTACCATTCTCACCGTCAGGGCAAACTCAAGCTCAGCCTGGCCATTTGGCAGCCCCGTCCTTTCTCTGGGGCAGTGCCTCGTTATGTGGCTATTATGGTGGCAGTGGAAGCATCTCCCTTGTCTTCCACCAGCTACAGCCTTCCCAGTATTAATATTTGGCTTAGCTCTTTTCTCAGGGCGAGGCTGGGTCTTGCAAACGCCATTGGAACTCTCCCTCTTTATGTGGTTGGGCTCTCCCCAGGCCTAACATTTGGGCACCACTGCACCCTCACAGGACACACACTCCTATCACTCTTCTTATCTGGTTGAGGCCTCCTGGTAGGGACACTCCCTCTCTAAGTGCCCTCGGTGTCCACAGATGTAGCAATTCTTTGGCCTTGGCACTGGCCTCCCACCCTTAGTGGCTGGCCTCCCCAGAGGTCCATTTGCCCAAACCCACAACAGTTGAAAGAACTGCCATTGCTATTCTGCCAGCTGGGCAACATTGGCCCTCCAAAAAATGTCTGCCTTGGACCTCTTCTCTGACAGCCTCCCAAAATACTTACTGGCTTATGGTTGAATTGGCTGAGCCCTCACATTGTGCCATTGACCTGGACTCCGTTGTAGCTCCTCCAAGTTGTCAGGTCATGCAGCCTGCTGATGCTGTGGGTGTAACAAACCTAGCAGTTCTTCCATGGCTCTTGTTTGTAAGGCCAGTCCAAAAGTTCCTGCTTCTCGTACCAATTGTAACAGGGTGGCCCTCACCTCCTACAAGTGCCCTCAACTGGCTGAATGCAAGTGCCTGTACTATGATCACTCTTCAGTCTTTTCAACTACTCAGCCCTCTGGCTGAATCAGACTCTGTGCAACTCAAACTCCCCTTCCAGAGTACATGTCTAAAAAGGGGCTCATGCTAGTGCCCTGTATTTAGTGTCCCTGAGTTCACTTCCTCAGTCCGATTCTCACGCTGCTCAAGAGTGGTGCCTCCAGGGCTTCCCCTCCTGGAGATAGAGCCCTAAGGTAATGGCAAGGATGCTATTTCCTTCTTCCAGTAAGGACCAGATGAGATTCCAATGTGTCTCCCTTTTGGCTGCTTAGGATTAGGTTTATTCCCCCCTGAAGTAGCTATTGGGGGAATAGTGAGGACCCAGGCCCACACTCCCCTCTGGGTCCTGGCTCAGGGTCTTAAAGAGAGCAGTTACCCGCTGATTGATGATTGCCAGTCCTTAAGGCTTCTACCTGCCTTCCCCGTGGGCCTGCCCCATCCTTGTCCTTAGCTCAGGACTTTGTCTCAAAGTCCCAGCAAAACCCTATCCAGGATTCTGCAACTCTTCCTACCAGTCATGCCTGGACTTCAGTAACCAAGCCTAAGCTCTTACCAGGTCTGCTACAAGATGTCCACACTGAGCTGTCTGTGGTGCTGTCATTCTCTCTGCCAGCCAGTCACCCCTGGTCTTCTCTCCTTGAGATCTCCAGTGGCACTGAACCGACTTTAGTCCTGCAGCTTCTTTTAGAGGCCTTCCTGGCCCCTGATTGGCTGGTTTCTCTGCAGCCACTCTGGCCTCCATGGAGGACTTCTCTATGGCCACTGTTTGGCCTCAGGGCATGGTCCAGCCCCATCCCATTCACATACAAGTTCCTGCTGAATTACAGTACAATTATGCTGTTGATCGTTTGACTAGGGAGTTACCTGAACTGAAACCCCAGATCATAAAACACATGAACTCTGAGGAAGTTTCAAACCCAGTTGTATGGCTGGAGGTTACTTCTTATAACCAGACACTCACCTGTCCTTGCAGCCTGGTATGAGTACACTGCCTCTTCAGAACTTCCACCTCTTACCATCCTGCGAAGTTAAGGATTGGGGCTGGAACTCTGTAGCTGAACAGAGCATTTGAAATGTCTAGGGCCCACACATTTTTCCTTTAACTGATTCTACTTTTCCTTCACCCCAGTTTTGTGTCTTGAAAAGTCCCCTAAAATATTAACAAAGGGGAGATGGGAAACATATGCCTCTAGACCGAGAGAATCCTCTGAGATGCAGTTTCTGATATTGGAAAACTTTAAACGCCCCTTCTTTTAAAGCAGAAGGAGTAGCTTCTTTACAAACCTCTTGCACTTCTGTTGGTGCCATGTGTACCAAGTTTGCCTAGTTCATTGTGTAGTACCCAGCGGCACTGAGACCTCATCTGGGGTGAGTGAAGTCTCTGCTCTCCAGCCTCAGCTGAGAGCCAGCTGGCCTTTAGCTCACGGGGTAGAGTGTAGGGCTTTAGACCCTATACAGGTAGGTTCTATTCCTGGTACTGGCAACCCCAGGTCTGTAGGTATTACAATGGGTTGGTTTGGTTTAACAGGAAGAAGACTTCTGGGGGAAACAAGCTGTATGGGGGAGAAAAGGTGCTGTGCACTGTGCCTTGGCATCCCAAGTGATGGCTGGATCAGTAAAATAAGAAATTAACTTCCTGAAAATTCTGCTCTAGATAACTTGAGCAGCTGTGGCTGAATTTTACTGTTTAGCAAGCAGCATTCTGAGTTGTTAGTGGGAAGAGTGGGGAGATCAAAATTCTTGGAAGAGAAGGATTGCAATGGGGAGACTTTATATCGGGGAAAGTTAAGTGCCAATCACGTGTGCTTAACTTCACTCACGTAAGTTGCTGTCATGAATGGATGCCTGTAAAGGGTTAACAGAGGGCTCTCTGCAGGGGGCTGCCAGGTGAGCCAATGAGAGGAAGAGAGATTCTTTTGAATGGAGAAATATTGAAATCTGAGGTGCCTTTGACTGTGTGGCTGATGCAGAGAAGACAGGCATAACTGATCCTAAGCAGCTTGAATTAATCCAGTAAATCTCCTCTGGGTCTCATAAGCAGCCATAGATACATAAGTAGAAAGGACGTGTTTAGTTAGAAGTGATCAGGTTGTTTGTTTTGGAATTGTCACTTTTCAGGTGATTAATGGTTGATTCTTTCCCCTGTACCCTGTAACTTCTAAGCTGAATCCCAGGGAAGTAATCCTCTGTGCCGCAACTGGGATGTTTTGAGTTGTTTTATTACATCTAGTAACTAAGTAGGCTTATTTACTTTCTTGATATGTTTCCATCTTTTGTTTTTGTGAAAACATTACTTTTTTTAAGGCAATGGCTTGATTCCTGGGTCCCAGAGAAGGGTCTCTGTATATTCATGCCTTAGACGGAAAGGTCAGCTATCAGATAACAGCTCTTTGTTTCCAAGCTCTCTCCTAAGGGAGAGTTAAGAGCTTGGGGTCTTCCCCAGAGGGAGATATTCCAAGTGCATCTTTCTGGCTTAAAGGGGGTTTTACTCCCAGCCAACCAACCCAGGGTCAATGAATCTGTGACCTTAGGGAGCTTTTTTAAGCAGAGGCTGTAGAGGCAAGGTATTTTTAAGGTCTTTGCAGGCCCCCACTTTCTGCACTGAGTGTGTCAGAGTGGGCAGGCAGTCCTGACAGTAGTCCTGCTGGAAGCACTGTAATAAAGTTAAATAGGTGTGTAAGTATTTGCAAGGTCTGGGCCTCACGAAGCAGGAGGGAGGCTGTGGGGAGGGAAGGAGAGAGGAGCATGCACAACAAAGGGGAGGTGGGGAAGAAAGATGGGGAGGTGGTAGTGGCGAGTTCGGTCAGGGCCTTGAAAGTGAGAATGAGAAACTGGAATTATTGAATGCACAGGTGGCCGAGCAAGACCGGTGAGCAATGTTAGCTGACTCCCCCAGCCGATGTGTAGCCTGCACACTTGACTCCTGTCTTCCTTTCTCCTTTCCTAAACCAGGCCATGAATAGCAATTCTCTCTCCAGCTCCTGAAGGACATATTGGCTACGTCTACACGTGAAGCCTACATCGAAGTAGCCTATTTCGATGTGGCGACATCAAAATAGGCTATTTCGATGAATAACGTCTACACGTCCTCCAGGGCTGGCAATGTCGACGTTCAACATCGACGTTGCGCAGCACCACATCGAAATAGGCGCTGCGAGGGAACGTCTACACGCCAAAGTAGCACACATCGAAATAAGGGTGCCAGGCACAGCTGCAGACAGGGTCACAGGGCGGACTCAACAGCAAGCCGCTCCCTTAAAGGGCCCCTCCCAGACACAGTTGCACTAAACAACACAAGATCCACAGAGCCGACAACTGGTTGCAGACCCTGTGCATGCAGCATGGATCCCCAGCTGCAGCAGCAGCAGCCAGAAGCCCTGGGCTAAGGGCTGCTGCCCACGGTGACCATAGAGCCCCGCAGGGGCTGAAGAGAGAGCGTCTCTCAACCCCTCATCTGATGGCCGCCATGGCGGACCCCGCTATTTCGATGTTGCGGGACGCGCAACGACTACATGGTCCCTACTTCGACGTTCAACTTCGAAGTAGGGCGCTATTCCCATCCCCTCATGGGGTTAGCGGCTTCGACGTCTCGCTGCCTAACGTCGATGTTAACATCGAAATAGCGCCCAACACATGTAGCCATGGCGGGCGCTATTTCGAAGTTAGTGCCATTACTTCGAAGTAGCGTGCACGTGTAGACACGGCTATTATGTACTCAGAAGTTTGGTCCCTCCATAAAATAAAATAAAATAAAATCCTAATATTCAGATCCGTATTTGCAGCTTGCAAACATGCACCCTGAGATTGGTCCCAAAGTCACAGATTGGGCAATGGGTTTTGCAGATACAGAAGCATCTAGAACTGGATGGTTTGAAGATAACCTTATTTTTTGGTCTCTATATACTCAGCCTTTTGTGCAAATCACTGGAGCAATGACTTCCATGGCTCACCTGGTACACGAAGGGAATATTTTGGAAGTGCTAAATGGCCCTCATAGTTGAAAAGGATAAATAAAGATGCAAGAAGAGTTCATTTGCTTATACTCCTCCTTCAGATAGTCTATTAGTATCCATAGTATTAAGGTGATAAAATAATGTCATAACTGTGGCATTTAAGATGGGTTGAACTAATTTGTTCAGCTGGTTATTGTGAGCAAACAGTATATGCATCTTTACTTTTGATGGTGTGAATCGCTGGCTCAGAGGACTGGTAATGAGATATGAACCTTGTACCTCTGTGCTGTAAAAATCTAAACTATATCAATTGTGATGGCTGTTTGACCCTTACAAAGTGAGTTGAAGCACTGTGTGCATCCATTCTCTAGTGGAGATTTACCACATCAAAGGAGATGCTAAAAATATTATAATAATGTGTAGGCTTTAGCTATTGTTTATTGTCTGAAGAGCTCAAATTGCTCTGCAAAGGAGCAGGTGGGGAAACTGAGGCACGGAGTTAGGAAAGTGACTTGCCCAGGGTCATCAGTAATCCAGTGGCAGAAGTGGGAATTCAAAATAGTGTCTTGAGTCCTAACCATTAGCACACACTGCCTCCAGCCCATGTCGACACTGACACAACCAGTGCTACTTCTCTACCACAAATAAGAAGGAACCACTGTGATACTCTCGCCTGCCCTCCTGTATATCCCAGGGCATAAAACTTCCCCAAAATAATTCCTAGAGCAGAGGTCCTTCCTACATTACTATCACTGGATGACAGGCCTGTAGGTTAGAGAGCTGTGTAGATTGCTATTTTTAAACCCTTCTTTTCTCTATATTCCTTGCTCTTGCTGTAAAAATAAGCCATGCTATGTTTTTTCAGAAGGCTATTTGGGCTTGGTTACGTTCTCATTGCATTCCAGCCGGGAAGGGTAAATGACAGACTAGATGGGAAGACATGCACTCAGAGGAGAGAGGGCAGCTAACTCTGCCACCATAGCAGGCATTTACAATTCATTATTCCTTGTTCCGTGCGTTTATGATGGTTTTCGTATTTTCTGCATTTTTTTTCAGACTCTTTGGTTTGATCTACACCAGAGACTGTCAGACAGCGAAAGCACAGCTTGCACGGTGAGTATGCACAAATGGGCTCTGGCTATACAAACCTCTGATCGCATGTGCAAACACGAATGCACGCATAAGCACATTTAACGTCACACTTGGCCTCCTCCTGCTAAAGCTGTGGCTTTAACGAATGAAGCTCTGGCTCAGAAGTGCCACCTGTTCCCTGTTTTTTCTTCCTGTGAAAATTCTCACAAAGCAGCAAATGGGCAGAATTTTCTTTTCCAACTACTCCACACTTGTGAATTGTAAGGCATGATGTGTCCCTTGTCTTTGTTTTCACAGTTTCTCAGAGAAGCAAACATTAACAATTACTGAAAATGGACATTAAATGGGATTAATGGTAGCCAATGAAGTTTCTCAGACTTCCTTGAATCAGAATTACTGTCTCTCTAGCACTGTGCGTTTAAGCAAATGGATCCTGCCATGGAGAAAACCAGTTCCTTAGAATTCAGGGAATGATTTGGTGCTTGAATTGGGAAATGACAATTAAACTCTTGCATTCTGAAGAGCTTCATGGATCTCTTTTGCCTTAGTTAACTAGGCAGTATTAATAGTTTCCTATTTCCAAAGCAGAAATTTGCACCTTTAGGCTTTAGGCGGGGGGCTGGACTCGATGACCTCCTGAGGTCTCTTACAGCCCTAGAATGCCATGATTGTTTGGCCTTATCCGTGTCTACAGCAGCAGATGAATGAAAGCCCATCGGTAGAGAAAATACTGTACAATCGCTGCCTGAATACCAGAATACCAGACTGGGGTAAGCAAGCCCCAGCCCCTCCCCTTGTGCCCGAGGCCCCAACTCTTCCACAATCACCCTGTGCACCAATAATCCAAGCCCACCCCCGGCAGCAGCTGGCTCCCGCTCCAGGTTACTGCCCCCTTGCCTCTTAGTCTCCCCCATCCCAGAGACTGGCATGGCCCTACCCTTCCCAGCGGCAGAAGCACCTGGCAGTCAGGCACCCGGGCAGCCACACTGGGGCCCCAGCATTTCTGGCTGTCCAGAGGACTGGGCAGCTGCACCACAGACGCACTTTTCCCAGCCAGCCAGAGGGCATGGCAGACGCACCACGGTCCCAGCCTTCCCAGCCGGCTGGAGAACCAAGCAGCCATGCCACAGAGCTGGGCAGCCACACAGTCACCCAATCCTTCCCAGCTGTCTGGCAGGCTGGGCAGCAGCATTGCAGCTGCAGACGGCCGAAGCGTGGGCAGGTTTGGGAAGCTCTGCCTTCCCTCGCCTGCACAGAAACATCCAGCTCTTTGCCGCTCGTTGTTTTACGTGTGAGTGTCCAAACCTTGTTATCAGAAATGGCTGCCCTTCCGCTTGTGCCAGGAAAGAATGGGCTCTAGGGAGTGCTCCCAAGGAGACTTCGGTTTTAGAAAACGAACTCACCGGGAGAATAAATGCACCTCCTGGCTTGATGCTGAGTATTGGTTTTCCTGTGTGCTTGTCACTACTGCTTAGGTTTTGTGTGCTGATGTCACTAATTGGGTAAGCAAAGAATTGACTTGAATGTCACTTATTTTTCTGCTTATCGACCATCTCGGAGTAGATTGTACATTCACCAATTTATCAGTTGCTTTAATGCCCTTGAAGAGTTCTCTAAGGGCTTTTTTTTTTTTTACTTGCAGGGTTCTTTACAAATACTCATCATTCAAAATACAAGCTGAGCTGCTTAGTAGTGACAGACAGGCCATTGAACCAGACCAGCATTATCAAGGGGCACAGACCGCTGGCTGCCACTGCTGCTACTTTGGCTGTGGCAGCAGCGGAAGCTCTGGGCCCCTTTGAAGTGCTGCGGCGGGGCGCAGCTGTGAGGGGAAGCATGGGGAGGGCCCAGGGCTGACTGCACTAGGCCCCGCCCCTTCTGCCCTTGGCTCCACCCCTTCTGGAGGCATGGAGCCCAGCCCCGCCCCATCTTGCCTAGGGACCCACAGTGGAGCTGCGTCTACACGTGCACGCTACTTCGAAGTAGCGGCACCAACTTCGAAATAGCGCCCGTTGCGTCTACACGCGTCGGGCGCTATTTCGAAGTTAACTTCGACGTTAGACGGCGAGACGTCGAAGTCGCTAACCTCATGAGGAGATAGGAATAGCGCTCTACTTCGACGTTCAACGTCGAAGTAGGGACCGTGTAGACGATCCGCGTCCCGCAACGTCGAAATTGCTGGGTCCTCCATGGCGGCCATCATCTGGGGGGTTGAGAGATGCTCTCTCTCCAGCCCCTGCGGGGCTCTATGGTCACCGTGGGCAGCAGCCCTTAGCCCAGGGCTTCTGGCTGCTTCTGCGGCAGCTGGGGATCTATGCTGCAGGCACAGGGTCTGCAACCAGTTGTCAGCTCTGTGTATCTTGTGTTGTTTAGTGCAACTGTGTCTGGGAGGGGCCCTTTAAGGGAGCGGCTTGCTGTTGAGTCCGCCCTGTGACCCTGTCTGCAGCTGTGCCTGGCATCCCTATTTCGATGTGTGCTACTTTGACGTGTAGACGTTCCCTCGCTGCGCCTATTTCGATGTTGGGCTGAGCAACGTCGAAGTTGAACATCGACGTTGCTGGCCCTGGAGGACGTGTAGACGTTATTCATCGAAATAGACTATTTCGATGTTGGCTGCACGTGTAGACGTAGCCTGGCTGTCCACCCCACTGGTGACTGCTTACGTACTTCATGTGCCATAGTGTTCATTTGGAAACAACGGGAAACTCTTGCAAGCATTTTGCAAACTATTTGTGCTTGCAAGTGTAGAATTCTGTTTGCACACATACACAAACATGCATCTTTGAAAGTTGCTCCCCAGGCTCATACATGCCAGTACTGCTGGGACTGACAGCTCTTCGGGGCCTGGATTGTCGCTGACTGTATGTTCGTACAGCACCCCATGCTATAACATGCAGGTCCCATGCGCTCTCTCCCTCCCCCTCTCTCTCTCTCTATGTAAATACAGATATAGATGTAGATATCTATATAGCTATTTATATCTATCTCTATATCTATATCTATATAAACCTCTATAAAGCATGCAGACCTCTGGGTACTACCACACTACATATAATATTTGTTTCAGAAAATTAACCAGAAGGTGTTATGAACATGGCTGTAGGGAAATTTGTTTTAAAATGTGAACAAAAATTTCCATAAAATGCTTTACACTCTTTGCTCAGCTCTGCTAGATAGAGCATTGCAAAACATTCGCCTTTGTTTTAAGAGGTGCAGGTAATACAAATGGCTGATGACTGTGAAAATAAATGGACAAGATTTATTTATTAATAGCTAAGATGGGCATGAACCAAAACAAAGCCAATCTTTGGAGTTTGGGTCCAGAGCCCAGCATTGTGATTTGAAGCCATTTCAGTTAATGCTCAAAAGCAGAGCAGGGGCCTTGCTAGACGCTTCTGGGGATGCTGGAAGACTCCCATGGCTGAGAGAGATCAGCACTTCATGAGTGAGACAGCAAAGTTTCTAACATTTTAACAAGTCTCTGCACTCAGTTTTCTGACTTAAAAAGGAGAATGAATCAGGATTTGAGGAACACTTTTCTGCTGTTGCAGATTAAGCTGAGATATGACCCCAGTAATAAGGAGGGTAAAGGCAGATGATCCTGGACTTCCAGACTGTTTTTCCAGAAAGCAACCTTGAAACTCGCACAGGTTTTGGAGTCTCCATTTACATCCCTTTGCTCTTTAGAGTGAAACCATGCCAAGCACTGAAGTGATGTGCTCAAGGTGCACAGGGTAAGCCCTGTGCCCATCAGCAGGCAGCAGAATGTCAAAGTGAGAACACCTGGTGACAGGATGTATACTCATCCCTCACTATACGAGCACAATTGGTTCCTAACCTATTTGCTCATAGGCAAAAACTCGTAAGAGGGACACTAAATTCCTACTAAAATACTTGTAAAAGTCTCTGATTGGTTCCAAGTGCTCGGAGCAGCAGCAGGTGGCACTGCTTTTGAAACCTAAGTGAGCCTTGGGTTGTGGGGGGTTAAAGGCTGGGGGCAGTGTGGGGACATGAGTGGGAGGGAGGGTTAAAACATGGAGGCGGGTTGGGTCTGCGCGAGGCAGGTGGGGGGGTTTCAGGCTGATGAAGGTTAAATCTGTGGGGCCGGTGAGGGGTTAAGGCTGCAGCCGTTCGGGTGCATGGGGGCAGTGGGGGGATTAAGTTTTGCTGGTCTAGGTGTGTGGGGCTGCCGGGCGGGGGCTTAAATTTCGATGGTTTGGGGTTCACAGGGGCCGGCGAGGGGGTTAAATTTCAGCGGATCTGGGTGTGCAGGTGTGGCGGGGGGGTTAAATTTCAGTGGTGCGGGGTGCGCCAGGGCAGTGGGGGGTTAAATTTCCACAGTTCCAGTGCGCAGGAGGGTGGCGGTGTGTTTAGGTTTTGGCAGTTTGGTGTCTGCAGGACCAGCGGGCGGCAGGGGAGGGTCAGGCTGCAGCTGGTTGGAGAGTAAGTCTCATATTAGCGAGGGGGAGTTCATTCGTTGACTGGACTAGGGGAGGTATGTGTGTCCCTCGTTTAAACGAGTACTCGTAAATAAAGTACTCGTTTAATGAGGGATGAGTGTACTGGAGTTGGAATTGCTCCAACTCTGACAAGTAACTTAAATCAAACAGGAAAGCCGATATTTAAACTGTGGCTCTTTAGCCTCCAAACTCCTGGACACAAACCTGCTGATCACACTGCATTTGTATGCGCTTGTCTGAGCTGTCAAGAGGTGCACTGTCCATTTCTCAGACTCTGTGAAAACAGGCTACGTGACACAGCTCTGTTCTTAGCATCGACATAACATCACTATCTTGGATTGCCACTTAAGTTTGAAGAAGTGCCTTTGTGCTGCTAGGTTCTAAGTAAAGGGCGTTAGGAAGAGTCAGTGGTGGGCAACCTGGGGATCTAGTGCATGGCCCACAAAACCTTTTGCTTACAGTTGCCCACCTAGGCTGCGTCTACACGTGCACGCTACTTCGAAGTAGCGGCACCAACTTCGAAATAGCGCCCGTCACGTCTACACGCGTCGGGCGCTATTTCGAAGTTAACTTCGACGTTAGGCGGCGAGACATCGAAGTCACTAACCTCATGAGGAGATAGGAATAGCGCCCTACTTCGACGTTCAACGTCGAAGTAGGGACAGTGTAGACGATCCGCCTCCCGCAACGTCGAAATTGCTGGGTCCTCCATGGAGGCCATCAGCTGGGGGGTTGAGAGATGCTCTCTCTCCAGCCCCTGCGGGGCTCTATGGTCACCGTGGGCAGCAGCCCTTAGCCCAGGGCTTCTGGCTGCTTCTGCGGCAGCTGGGGATCCATGCTGCAGGCACAGGGTCTGCAACCAGTTGTCAGCTCTGTGTATCTTGTGTTGTTTAGTGCAACTGTGTCTGGGAGGGGCCCTTTAAGGGAGCGGCTTGCTGTTGAGTCCACCCTGTGACCCTCTCTGCAGCTGTGCCTGGCACCCTTATTTCGATGTGTGCTACTTTGGCGTGTAGACGTACCCTCGCAGCACCTATTTCGATGTGGTGCCGCGCAACGTCGAAGTTGAACATTGACGTTGCCAGCCCTGGAGGACGTGTAGACGTTATTCATCGAAATAGCCTATTTCGATGTTGCTACATCGAAATAAGCTATTTCGATGTTGGCTTCACGTGTAGACGTAGCCCTAGAGGGTTGCCAGATTCCACTGGTTTCCACCCATGTTATTTTTCTCCTACCAGTCATACTGAAGTGACACAAATAAAAAAAGGCCACATGAAGTGAGGTGCATGTTGATTGCACCCTACGTTAAGTGGGAGAGATGTGTGCCCTTCTGCAGCCAGTCGAAGTGCTACTCTGGTTCACTCTTCACAGCCCACAAATTCTAGGTACACAAAAGCACATATAGGAAAAGTACCCTGTCTTGGAGACTGTCTTGGTTATCACAATGTTGTGGCCCATTGAGATGAAGGAGGGTCACTCATGCAGCCCACTTAGTAGCCTCTTTTGTCCCTTGCTACCTTGAATAGTTTATTCCATATTTGTCTCATATGAGATTTCTTTCACCTTCCTCAAGTGTTGTGTCTCTAGAAATAGACATGATACTGAGTAGAACCACCTCTGGTCCGAAGTAGTCTAGCTGTTTCTGTGGCCTCTTACAAAGCTTGAATATTGTCTCAAGACTTTGCTTCATTGGGTTAGCACTGTCACTCCAAATTGAAATGGACTTGAACAAGCCTTTCTCCTTTGAAATGTGTCCAGGGTGTGAATGACATCGCTGCCATTGGTTTACACCCCCGGGTAAAATGACATTGAGGATGCCTTTTCTCCTGCTTTGCTCATAATTACAAGTGGAGCCTAGAATCCAATGATCTATTAATGTCAGGCAGTCCTTCCTATGGGTTTGAAAAGGCTTCTTTTTTTCCCCTTGAGGCTCTTGAGCTCTTTTTCCTATTGTCAGAGGAGTTTGATGTAAGTAGGAGGCTGCATTGATCACAGTTATATTAATTAAAACAGAAAAATGAAGTGGAAACTACCTCTCTTAAGCTGCTGCTTGGAATCCCATAAGCCCATAGAACAGATCTATTATACATGGTATCTGAACCACCCTTTTAAAAGCAGGCTCTGTCTTAGGCATTTTGAATGCACTATCCATCTCTGTGTTCTTGCAGCTGGAAACAGGATGGCACGCAGATTGCCTTTCTTTCTTTTCTTTTTTTTTTCCTTTTCTTTTTGTTATCCGTTCAACCTATCATCCAGGTTCCTATTTCTATGGGAATAAATTTAAAATAAAATTGATGGACATTTTTGTTAGCTCCACATTTGAAATCCCAGCCTGGATTTTACCCTTATTTCATATTTGTATAAGAGCAGAATTTTGGGGCAGAGATCGTCTTTTTGTTCTGTATTTGTACAGCACCTAGCACAGCAGCATCTTGGTCCACAACTGGGGGTTCTGCAGCATTGAAATTCAAATGATAATAGGGTACTTGGGGGCCAGCGTATGCCAGGAAATCTACTGGAATAGTTACTGCAGAATAGCTGTTCTTATTCCTGAATACACACCCCACATAGCACGTTATTCCAGAATAGCCATAAACATTTTAAATTCACTCCTTGCCTTTTTTCCAAAATAGCTTCTTCTTTAAGACAAGCCCTTCTTACCCTTAGGATGAGTGCAGCCTGTTACAGCAATTATCGTGAATGTAAAATTACCTGAAACGGAGATGTGCTAGTAAATGAGCTCTCAGATTTGGAGGCAGCCTGCAGCTAACTGGAAGCTGAAAGGGCATATCAAGGAAACTAATGTATTGCAAACAGTTATTTGCTAGGAGCTGGTAACATTGCCAGGGTGATACTTGCCAGTCTTCAAACCCCGGCCTTGTTTATAGAATAATATAAAGCATTGATTTGGGCTTGTAAGTGTGAAACAATTTCTGTGAGCTCTTTTGGAGAGAGGGGAGCAGGCCGAGCCAGAAGGAAAGGCAGAATCAAAAAATCAATGTGGCACTGAGTCCGTTGGTCGCACTGCTGAATGAATCTTAGGATGCTGCTCACCCTGTGCACAGTGGTCGTGGTTTCATGGCGATGGCGACAAAGGTGCCACACAGCAGCCAGTAGAATGCAGGAACATCAGAGAGGTGCTTCGTTCAGAAGGGGAGTGCTTTAGGTTATGGCCAGGCAGCTGCTGTTTAATCTGGGTGGGATGTAATAGCCCAGGGGGCTGTCAGAAGTGCCTCTGGCACAGCATGGCCCAGGCAAAGAGGTGCTCTAGTGATGTTCCCTGTTGTACTGAAACAATCCTCAGAGGCTAGAGGAGTGGAAACATACCAGCTGGAGGAGATGCCTGCCTTCGTGCAGCAGAGAGTAGCAACCCAGACTCCCTCTTAGACAGGCCTGGGTTCTTTGTTCCCGTAAGGACATCCGTGTCGTCTGGGAGACCACGCAGCAGCCCCATGTATGGTGAACTCAACTTCCCTCAGTTTTGAAGGATTGAGAAATCCATCTCAACACAAGCCAGCAAGTGATTGTCCTTGGAGACCACTTACACCTCAGTCTTCCTGCAGCTGGCACCAGGGAACATTCAACACATCTCACTTGACAGCTGTGACATGAGTCACTGGATGCTGAATGACTAGCCAATGTATCTTCATCTGATTTTCTGATTTCCTTTGGGATTGTGGCTAGGCATGGGGGAAACAGTATTGTTGCAGGAGACTCAGCAGTAGCTGATCCTTCATTAAATAAGCATGGCATTAATTATGGAGCCTCCAAGTTAACCAACAAACCTGCCTCAGCCAAAGCAAGAATGGAGCAATCACTTCAGGCCAGGGGCTGGACTAGATGACCTTCTGAGGTCCCTTCTAGCCCTAGAATTCTAAGATTCTGTGAATGATGTCTTGGTTGGTTGGCCATAGTTCTGGTTTGGAAATGTGTAAACTAACAAAAAAAGGGATGGCCAGTTGATCTGAGCATGGGGTTCTGAAGAAGAAACTGAGAAGTTCCAATTCTCTTTCTGGCAGTTTTGCCTGTGACATTGGGCATTCCTTGTCACTGTTCCGTGCTCACTTTACCCATCTGTGAAATGGAGATAATCGTGCTTCTCTGCCTCACAGAGACATAATAAAGATTGGTTGCTTAATGTTTCTAAAGTGCTTCAGAGCTAAGCAGTTCTATCTCAGGGCTAAATACTGTCATATCGTAAGCTTTTGCTTCATCCTTCTCTGTTCCCTCAGTTGCTAAATGCAGAACTTACCGTTGTTGCTTATACTGAGAAGCACGGAAGTGCTGAAAATTACACCTCCTGTGTACAGGTATAAATAGACATTTTTGCACAGAGTATATTTTGCATTTTGTCTCTTTATGATTGGAAAGTTGAAGGCAGGACAGATCTATTGAGGTAGGCGGCACTAGCATGTTCTTGCATGATTTTTTCCAGTCTGCTTTAAAAAAAAAAAAACAGCCCTCAGTGACAAACCCTGCCATGGAGTTTACTATTTTTATTCTTGGAGTCGTATGTGTAAAGCCTCATCCATTAGTGCATCACCTCCAACTTCTTGTTTACAGAGAAGGTGGGACTGAGCTGCTCTGGGCTTGCTTGATGTAGGAGGAGCCACCACCCCCTTGCAGAATGATTCAGCCTGAACACAATATGGAGACCAGCATGGCACCCATGGCTGACAGGGTCTATCTAGGGAAGGACACTAATGAGCATGGGGTTTTGTCGATTTGTCTGCAGACAAGATGTGGCTCGCTTGGAGGCTGTCCAGGGTTTATCAAATACTGGCTGTTCCCTGCCATCCAGTGCTCTCACATGCAATTAGCCGCTCCAGGCCACATTCCACTCTCATAAATTATTGTGAATGCAGAGTTACTATGACTCCAGTTCCGTTCCTCTGGATTTACATCAAGGTCACTCACAGCAGAATCACGCCGTGCCTCACAGAGTTCACACCTCAAGAATGTACAGGGCTCCCTCCCAGCGAAGTTCGCAACTTGCCTCTGCACCCTATGTCCTTTCTTGGCTCCAAATGCTGAAAAATAAAGCTAAATAATCACATACAAAAGACCGAGAGCCTATGAAGTGTGACTGCCAATTCCACAGCTAGAGAACACTGTTCCCTGGAAATCTTAAAGCCAGTTGTCTTTAGTTTGAGGACTGTTTCACTGATGGGCTACGTCTACACGTGCACCCAACTTCGAAATAGCTTATTTAGATGTTGCGACATCGAAATAGTCTATTTCGATGAATAACGTCTACACGTCCTCCAGGGCTGGCAACGTCGATGTTCAACTTCGACGTTGCTCAGCCCAACATCGAAATAGGCACAGCGAGGGAACGTCTACACGGCAAAGTAGCACACATCGAAATAAGGGAGCCAGGCACAGCTGCAGACAGGGTCACGGGGCGGACTCAACAGCAAGTCGCTCCCTTAAAGGGCCCCTCCCAGACACACTTTCATTAAACAGTGCAAGATACACAGAGCCAACAACTAGTTGCAGACCCTGTATATGCAGCACGGACCCCCAGCTGCAGCAGCAGCAGCCAGAAGCCCTGGGCTAAGGGCTGCTGCCCACGGTGACCACAGAGCCCCGCAAGGGCTGGAGAGAGAGTATCTCTCAACCCCCCAGCTGATGGCCGCCATGGAGGACCCCGCTATTTCGATGTTGCGGGACGCGGATCGTCTACACGTCCCTACTTCGATGTTGAACGTCGAAGTAGGGCGCTATTCCCATCCGCTCATGGGGTTAGCGACTTCGACGTCTCGCCGCCTAACGTCGATTTCAACTTCGAAATAGCGCCCAACACGTGTAGACGCGACGGGCGCTATTTCGAAGTTACTGCCGCTACTTCGAAGTAGCGTGCACGTGTAGACGCAGCCATGGACAGCAACTTTCTGCTGCAGGCAAATTAGCACTGAAAGCAAGATACTCAAAAGTGACTAGTCATCTTGGGTGAGGGTCTGTGACCTGCTATGTGCAGGAGATCAGACTAGAAATCACAATGGTCCTTTCTATAAGTCTGTCAGTGTGTTTTTGACATTAGAGGCACATTTGAAGTGCCCTGATTTTCAGAAAATGCCTTCTGAAAATCCAGTCCGCTCAAGGTGTCTCAAATTGGGCACCCCAAATCACGAGAGTTGTTTGAAAACTTTGGCCTGGAACTGCTTGAAAGAGTGTTCTTTTTACAGAATAGAAAAGGGGTCAGTGACATAAACAGAAATGGACAAATCACACACAAAAATGAACAGATCAGTGGCTTATGCTCTCCAGAAGCATTTGCCTCTGGGCAAAGACACTGCCTGGAAAATTTCACCCTGCTGTGAGAATGTTTCAGGGAACAATTAGTGGCTGAACAGATGGGAATATTGTAGAAGTACTCATGTATCCTTAGCTACACAATTACTACCAATATTTCTGCTATTGAGAGTTCGAGAAAAGGCTATTGAGTTGTTTCTATTTCTCCTGCTTCACATAAGGCAAGAACTAACAAGCGTACAACTATTAAAAGACAGAAAGATTAAATGCACATACAATGCAATGAATCTTTTTCTATGGAGCTCACTGCTGCAGGATGTTTTTCGGTGCAAATGGCTTAGTTTCCAAGGGGTAGTTGTCATCAGGATAAGATTAGCTGTCAAAAGTTACTGTGCTTTCATGCAGAGAATAACTTTGACAGCACCAGTTATCAGGAAGAATTTTACCCTGTAGTAAACAGTATTGAAAAATACTTTGTGGGATGTTTACGGAGATGGCTGCTTTATGTAGCACGAGCTGCTCCAGAGAAAAGGTACCAGATTTGGACCTTCTTCTGTTACACCAGTCCCAGTTGTCATCTGATGTGTCTGAAAAGAGGCAAAATGCCTGGAAAAAAAAGGTCTTTCCTGTTCTTCATGCCTCATTTCACTGGTGGTGGTGCTATTTGCTTTGAGGAGCAAAACGAGTTAATCATGAGCGGCTTCACTTTTAATGAGGTGCTGCAACTGATTATTACAAACAAATGGAGTGTGAAAACTGAATGACTAAAAACTCATTTCCACTCAGCAGAACCTCAGTTTAGCCCCGTTTCCATCCTGTGTCTGTATCTCATTGGTATCTTGGGAAAAGAGGTGTCTTGGGTTACAAGTGAGTTAACTTATCATTGAAGAACAAAAACGTACCACACAACATTGTTAAATTATGAATAGAAATTTGGTTTGGGAAAAATGTCCTTGAGTGATGATTATTTCAGTGCATTGAATGGATCTTTTGTGTCACTCTAGTAATGTATTTGTAATCGTGGTGGTCTCTGGGGAAGTCCTTACCCCTTTGTTCCTAGTAGTCTAGTGAGACCATGATGTGCTGCTGTGCATGGAACCTAGCAAAGCAGTGAGACTTAAACTACAGTAACTGCAGACGCTTCATTGTGGCATGTGATTTCTGAGCAGGCCTCAGAGCCACCCCTTCTCCTCTAGGACCAGGCATCCCTTTAATTATCTGGTTTTACCTTCTTGTCCCAGTGGGGATAGAGGGGCACAGGCAGAGTGACCTAGCCCAGGTATCATGGACCAACTCTGCAGAGTGGAGCTGAGTTCGCTGCCCAGCCCTAAAGACCTTAAATCACCCATGATCCATCTACAAATGCAGATGGAAACATTCCACTGAACTGACTTGAACTGAGGTATTAGCAAATTCCCAGGGTACAGAACCCAGGCCATGATGAGAGTTCATATTTTCACCCATTTTTGGATCAGAAGAAGCCAAAACTCTCCATACAGGGAGATGTCTTCCTCTTACTTCCCCTTGGCGTTACACCAGGGATGAATTTGGTCCTTAGTCTATCATTAAACCACAGTGGGAAAGAAGCAAAATGCATGACAAGACGTGATCTCTGTCTATAGAGTGCCTGGTATTCACTGCAGTCAATTAATCATATTATAACTCACAGTCTTCTGTTCCACATTCCCTTTCCAACACACATGCCAGAAACAGATTGCTTGTCAAATTAGGCTTGGCAGGCACTATGCAAAAATACTATTGCCAGAGCATAGCCTGCTCCTTGCTGTTGTCATTCACAAGCAGTTAATGGTCACTACAGGAAGGTATTCATCAGATGTTCATCTTGCTCTACAGCCAAAACACCTTTTAAGTATATCTTTTTAGTTGTTCCCCCACCCCAAAACAAACTTCCTGGCTTAGGTCTGTTGCTTTTGTGCAACCTTACTCTGTGGAGTGGACTCTCTGGTCCACTTTGACTTTGCTTTACATGTCTGTATGTGTATTATAATAACCAGCAGACAGTAGTACTTCTACTACTTCACCTTTGTACTCCGTGTGGAGCATAGGTAATAGGTAATCTACACGTCCCCTCCACTTCACCCTGTCCTGGGACAAAACTTCTAGCTGACCCTAGGAGTACCCCAGTTGTTATCCTTCAGTCTCAGTTGACCTTCTCCATGTTGTCCAAGGTCTTCCTCTTTTCTGTTTTCCTTGCAGGTTCCATGTGAGAGCTTGATGGACTATTCTGGATGATGGTTTTCTGAGACTGTGGCCTAACCATCCCCACTTTCTTCTCTTGATTTCAGTGTCAATTGGTTCTTGTCCTGCTCTGTTCCAAAGCTCCTCATTTGTGACAAAGTCTTGCCATTTGATGTGAAGCATGTACCTCAGGCATCTGTTTATGAACATCTTTACCTTGAGATTTGAAGACTTTTTAGTACACAAGGTCTTGCATCCATACGAGAGCACACTCTTCACATCTGTGTTGAAGAGCTGCAGTTTTGTCTTTGCAGATATTATCTGTGAACTCCATGTGGGACGGAGAGTCTTGAATGCAGCTGTTGCTTTCCCTGTCCTGGCGTTGATCTCCTTGTCTTTTCCTCCATCTATGCCCATAATACTCCCCAAGTAGGTGAACTGCTCCACATCTTCCAGGTCATCCCCTACCAGTGTGATGGTGGTGGTGTTGGACTAGTTAATTCTCACTGTCATGGTCTTTCCCTTGTTAATGGTCAGTCCTGTCAGTGAGACCGTTTTGTCTAGTGTTGTGACCTTTTCTTTCATGCTTTTACATCGGTGTGAAAGGAGGGTGACATCATCAGCAAAATCAATGCCCTCTAGCTGTTTGAAAAGTGTCCACTGAACGCCTTGTTGATGGCCGTCTGTTGTCCTGTTCATAATCCAGACCACTGTGATCAAGAACAGGAAAGGTGACGATAGGCATCCTTGTCACACTCCAGACAATATGCTGAAGGATTCTGTCAAGACACCATTGAGAACAACTTGGCATGTTGAGGGTTCATACGTTGAATGACTCAAGTTAATAATTTTGGATGGGATGCCACAGTGTCACAGCATTCTCCACAAAGTATCTCTATCAATGCTGTCAAAGGCTTTTGCAATGTCTAAGAAAGTTATATACTGGGGAGACTTCCACTAGAATGACTGCTCTATGATCACTCTGAGAGTTGCTATTTGCTCAGTACAGGATCTCTCAGTTTGGAAGCTGCCATGTTCTTCCCTGAGCTGTGTATCGATTTCTGTCTTCAGTCTCTCCAAGAGAATCCTATTGAACACTTCACCTGGAATAGACAGTAACATAATACCCCTCCAGTTCTTACATTCCTTCAGGTTGCCTTTCTTTGCAAGCTTGATAAGGCAGCCATGTTTGTGGGATCTCTTCAGTATCCCAAATCATGTTGGCTGATGTCTTACTACCTGCCATGATTGCTTCTGTGGGCATGTTGTCTGGACCAGGTGCTTTTCCACTTTTCAGATGGGCAATGGCTTTTCTGATTTCTTCTTTTGTAGGTCGGCTGCTGTTAATTTGCAGTGGTATATTTGCAGGTGGTAACTCAGGAGGTTCCATGTGGGCAGGGTGGTTCAGTAGCTCTTCAAAGTGTTCCTTTTATCTACTGAGCTGCTCCCTTAGGTTTGTTAGCACATGTCCCTCCTTATCCTGTACTGGCTGATCCACTGTGTGCCCTGACCCAGGTAGCTTCTGTGTGATGTTGTAGAGTTCTTTCAAGTTTCTCTGCCCTGCAGCTTGTTTGGCTTGTTGTGCAAAGTTTTCCACAAAGTTCTTCTTGTCCCATTTACAGGCTTTTTAACTTTTTGTTGGCTTCTGAATACAGTCTCTGAGCTTCCAGCTTTCTGCTCGTTTTGCTGTTGTTGACTGCTGCTTTTCTGTCCTTTCATTCCTTCACTTTTCTCAGTTTCTGCTATGATCCATTCTTTGTGACGCCTTGTCCTCTTTCCCAATGTTTTATCGCAGGTTTCTTTCTGAACTGTTTTGCTGTGTTCCCAAATTTGTTTCATGGTAGCATCTTTCAGGATGAGGTTTGCCAGAAGTGCATATCTGTTGGACAGCTCCAGTTGGAAACCAGCTCTTGTCTCTAAGTCCTTCAGTTGCTCTGTGTTGAATCTCAATCCCAGCTTGGTCACTGTTGTGGTGTACTCTTAAGCTTGAACTTGAGTTTTACCATGACCAAATGGTGGTCTGAATGTACATCTGCTCCTCTTCTAGCGCAGGTGTCCTGCACTGATCTTCTGAATGAACAGCTGATACAGATGTGATCAATCTGGTTTTCTGACTGGTGGTGCGGTGAAACGCAAGTGACCTTATGGATCCTTTTGTGTGAAAAAACACTACCACCTATCACCAATCTGTTGAAGGAACAAAAGTCACAGTAGCACTGCCCATTTTCATTTATGTTGCCTAGGCCTTCATTTCCCATGGTCTGTTCTCTGCCTGTATTCATGCTTCCAATTTTCACAGTGAAGTCGCCCATCAAAATCAACAGCATATCCTTCTTTGCTTTCTGGTTCACATCACTTTGTGGTTTCTCATAGAAGTCGGTTTTATATTCCTCAGCTGTTTCATTGGTTGGTGCATAGTATTGCACAATTAGTACGTTTCACACTTTGGTGTAGAATCTGGCTGTGATGATGCACATTGATACTGGTGTCCACTCCATTAAAGCACCAGATGCCTCTCCTGATAACATAAAGCCAACACCTTCTGTGTGTGGTGCACCCTCTTCTTCATGTCCTGAGTAGTTGAAGGTTTCACCAGTTGCCAGGTGTAGCTGCCCAGATTGTGTCCATCTTGTCTCACACAAGCCCAAAACTGCAAGTTTCATCTCTGCTGCAATCTGTGCTGTCTTCTCTGCTTGATACATGGTCTGAACATTGACCATACCAAACTGAGTGGTCTAGCTCCAAATGTGAGACAACCAGGCCTTTAAATGGGAAATAAAGACAACACATGTGGGACACTAGAAGAGGAAGTTTGAAATGCCAGTGGATTCAGGTATGTAGAGCATTCAAAGCTTTCCACAGTCTCTGTTGCTTGTTCGTTTCTGATATACAGTGAGATTACAACAAATTTGTGGGGAAAGGATTGTCTTCCGATGCAGGTCACAGAATCATAACATCACAGAAGATTAAGGTTGGAAGAGATTTCAAAGCTGGACCACCACAATTAAGTCATCCCAGGCAGGGCTTTGTCAAGCCTGGCCTTATGGATGGAGATTCCACCACCTCCACAGGCAGCCCCTCCCAGTGCTTCATCACCCTCCTTGTGAAAGTGGTGTCCTAATATCCAGCTAAGACCCCCTCCCCTCCACTGTAACTTGAAACCATTTTTTCTTGTTCTGTCACCTGGCACCACTGAGATGGTGAGATGGTTTCATCCTCTTTGGAACCCCTGTCACATCAATGGATTTTTATATTTGGTCTGGAAGCCATTTTCATGCCAGTGTGGCTGTTGGCCCCAAATACTGTGCCGGGGGAAGTGAGGGCAGGCATTTGAGGTGTCTAATGAAAGCTGATGATGCCATGGATCTATGTATACTACTTATATGTCTGTATCCTGTATGTGGGTAAAGTTACGGATTTTAGCTATGTATTAGAAAATGTTCTAGTGCTAAGCTTCCCAATAGCTGTGAATTTAGTGCCAGCCAGGACACTGGTCTAAACAGTGAGGTGGAAACCAGGTGCTCGGATGTCAAATCCACCTCCCAGATGCTTGGGACTTGTCAGTGGAATGCAGACTACCAGTCAGATGACATGAGCTGAGCAAATGAACTGAAAGATGATGTACAGACATAGATTCTATTAGTTTCTATGATGAAGTAACTGGCTCTGTGGATATGGGAAAGTCAGTGGATGTGATATACCTTGACTTCAGTAAGGCTTTTGATACAATCTCCCACAACATTCTTGCCCACAAGTTAAGGAAGTATGGATTGGATACATGGACTATAAGATGAATAGAAAGCAGGCTTGACAGTCAGGCCCAATGTGTAGTGGTCAGTGACTCAATATCTGGATGGCGGTCGGTTTCAAGCGGAGTGCCACAAGGCTCAGTTCTGGGGCCGGTGTTGTTCAACATCTTTATTAATGACCTGGATAAGGGACTGGATTGCGCCCTCAGCAAGTTTGCAGGTCACACCATGCTAAGGGGAGAGGTAGATACATTGGAGGGTAGAGATAGGATTGAAAGTGACCTGGATAAATTGGAGGACTGGACCAAAAGAAATCTGATGCAGTTCAACAAGGAGAAGTGTAGAGTCCTGCACCTGGGACGGAAGAATCCCCAGCATTGTTATAGGCTGGGGATGGACTGGCTAAGCAGCAGCAGTGGTAAAGGACCTAGGGACTATAGTGGATGAAAGGCTCGATATGAGTAAACAGTGTGCTCTTGTAGCCAAAAAGGCCAATGGCATATTAGGGTGCAGAAGGAGGAGCATTTCGAGCAGATCTAGAGAGGTTGTTGTTCCCCTCTATTCGGCACTGTTGAGGCCACATCTCCAAGTTGATATCGCTGCACTGCAAGAGACGCGACTCGCAGATTCGGGATCTCTAAAGGAAAAGGACTACACCTTTTTTGTGGCAGGGTAAAGCCCAAGAAGAACCCAGAGAGCATGGTGTTGTCTTTGCTGTCAGAAACACCCTTCTACAAATGGTTGATTTAGTCATGGGCAGATCAGAAAGACTTCTTCGGCTCACGCTTCAAACTTGTGCCGGTCCTGTCCACCTGATCAGCACTTATGCTCCAGCCCTGTACACCACACCAGAAGTAAAAGACAAGTTCTATGACATGCTTAGTGCTGCTGTAGCGGAAATACCTGCTCGTGAGCAACTGTACATCCTGGGTGACTTCAATGCAAGAGTTGGAGCTGATTGGGCCTCATGGCCTTCCTGCTTAGGACGCTTCAGTGTGGGAAAAATGAATGACAATGGACAGCGTCTCCTTGAACTGTGCATGTACCACAATCTGTGCATCACAAACACATTCTTCTGAACGAAGCCACAGCACAGAGTGTCGTGGAGACACCCACGCTCGAAGCACTGGCATCAACTAGATGTGGTCATCACTAGGCGTAATAACCTCAAAAACATCCTTCTGACATGCAGCTATCATAGTGCTGACTGTGATACAGATCACTCGCTAGTTTGCTCCAAGCTCAAGCTGAGACCCAAGAAGCTGTACCGCTCTAAACCTGCTGGAAGGCCCCGCATTGACGCCAGAAAGATGGCAAACTCAGAGAAAGCTGAAAAGTTCAGAGAGACCCTCCAGGAAAATCTGCGCAGCGGCCCTTGGGGCGCCGATGCAACATCCAAATGGCAACATCTGAGGGATACAGTTTATAACACGGCCTTGTCGGTGTTTGGAAGAAGAGCTAGAAACACGAACGACTAGTTCGAAGCTAACTCCGATGAGATGGTTCCAGTCATTGAAAAGAAGCGCGCTGCACTCCTGGAGAACAAACGCTCACCGAGCCAGAGTACCCAGCAAGCACTTAGAGAGGCCAGAAGAACAGTACAGCAGACAGCCAGGCGCTGTGCCAACAGCCATTAGCTCCAGATATGCAGCAGCATCCGGACCTGTGCCGACTTTGGTAATCTCAGAGGAATGTACGAGGGTATGAGGAAGGCAGTAGGACCCACCCAGAACAAGATGGCATCTCTGAAATCCAAATCTGGTGAAGTCATTGCTGACAAAGCCAAACAGATGGAGTGCTGGGTTGAGCACTACTCCGAGCTGTACTCACGTGAGAACGTTGTGGTTGACACAGCCCTCGATGCCGTCGAGCTCCTACCAATAATGGACGAACTGGATCAACAACCAACTGTGGATGAACTGAAGAGAGCCATCGACAGCATTGCAGCAGGAAAGGCCCCTGGTCAGGATGGTATACCACCAGAGGTAATCAAGTGTGCCGTGGACACACTCCTGGAACCCCTACATGAGCTACTGTGCCTGTGCTGGAAAGAGGGTGAGGTTCCACAGGATATGCTCGACGCTAACATTGTAACGTTGTATAAGAACAAAGGAGACAGAAGTGACTGCAACAATTACCATGGAATCTCCCTCCAAAGCGTCACTGGTAAACTATTCACTCGCGTCATCCTTGGCAGACTCCAGAAGATTGCTGAGATGGTGTACCCCGAATCGCAGTGCGGATTCCGCGCAGAGAGGTCTACCGTTGACATGGTCTTCTCTTTAAGGCAGCTGCAGGAGAAGTGCAGGGAGCAGAGAAAGCCACTCAACATAGCCTTCATCGACCTGACCAAGGCCTTTGACTTGGTCAGCAGAGACGGTCTGTTCAAACTGTTCCACAAGATAGGCTGTCCTCCACGGTTACTCAAGATGATCCAGTCATTCCACGAAGACATGAGAGGAACCATCCAATATGACGATGCATTATCGGATGCTTTCAGAATCAGGAGTGGCATCAAACAAGGATGCGTGCTTGCTCTGACATTGTTCGGGATCTTCTTCGCACTCCTCCTGAAGCATGCCTTTGGATCTTCAACAGAGAGCATCTTGCTGCACACAAGATCTGATGGGAAACTGTTTAACCTTGCAAGGCTGAAAGCTAAGTCTAAGGTGCGAGAAGTCCTCATCAGAGACATGCTGTTCGCAGACGATGCTGCTGTAGTGTCTCACACAGAAGACCAGCTTCAAAAACTACTGGATCGGTTCTCCAAAGCGTGCAAGGACTCTGGGCTTACCATCAGCCTAAAGAAGACAAATATACTCGGTCAGGATGTTGCTGAATCCCCATCAATCAGCATTGACAACTATACGTTAGAGGTCGTCCACGAGTTCGTTTACCTCGGGTCCACCATCACTGACACCCTGTCGTTGGACACTGAGCTAAATAGGAGGATTGGAAAAGCAGCCACAACTCTGTCCAGACTCAGCAAGAGAGTGTGGAATAACAACAAGCTGTACACTCACACCAAAATGCAAGTCTACAGAGCCTGCATCCTCAGCACCCTCCTTTATGGCAGCGAGACTTGGACCCTCTATGCCCGCCAGGAAAAGAGGCTGAACGTCTTCCACTTGCGTTGCCTCAGGCGCATCCTTGGAATATCATGGAAGGACAGAGTGACCACTGCCGCCGTCCTCGAGCAAGCTGGAATCCCAACCATGCACACCCTCCTCAGGCAGCATCGACTCCGCTGGCTTGGCCACGTCCACAGGATGAATGATGGAAGGATTCCAAAAGACATCCTGTATGGTGAGCTAGCCTCTGGCAAAAGACCTCCCAGACATCCCCAGTTGTGCTACAAAGATGTCTGCAAGAGAGACCTCAGAGAGGTAGACATCGAGCTGGACAACTGGGAAGAACTAGCAGACGACCACAGCAGATGGAGGCAGGGGTTACACAAGGGCCTTCAGAACGGCGAGATGAAGATCAGACAGCCAGCAGAGGAGAAGCGAGCTCACAGAAAGCGCAATAAGGACTTGCCAGACACCCACTACATCTGCAAGAGGTGCAGCAAGGACTGTCACTCTCATGTGGATCTTCATAGTCACAATAGACGCTGTAAGTGAAGTCCTCAATTGAAACTTTAAAGGGCGCGATCCATAGTCTATGCAGACTGAAGGATGCCTACTACTACTACTACTGAGGCCACATCTGGAGTATTACATTCAGTTTTGGGCCCCCAGTAAAGAAAGGATGTGGGTGTGCTGGAGCAGGTTCAGTGGAGGGCAACGAAAATGATTAAGGGGCCGGAGCACGTGACCTATGAGGAGAGGCTGAGGGATTTTGGCCTATTTAGTTTGCAGAAGAGAAGACTGAGGGTGATTTAATAGCAGTCTTCAACTTCCTAAGGGGAGCTCTAAAAGGGATGGAGAGAAACTGTTCTCAGTGGTGACAGATGGCAGAACAAGGAGTAGTGGTCTGAAATTACAGAATGAGAAGAGTAGGTTGGATATTAGGAAAAACTACTTCACCAGGGCTGTGTCTACACGTGCCCCAAACTTCGAAATGGCCATGCAAATGGCCATTTCGAAGTTTACTAATGAAGCGCTGAAATGCATATTCAGCGCTTCATTAGCATGCGGGCGGCAGCGGCGCTTCGAAATTGACGAGCCTTGCCGCCGCGCGGCGCGTCCCGACGGGGCTCCTTTTCGAAAGGACGCCGCCTACTTCGAAGTCCCCTTATTCCCATGAGCTCATGGTAAACTTGCATGAGCAAATAGTAAACTTGCATTAGTAAATATGCATTTCAGCGCTTCATTAGTAAACTTCGAAATGGCCATTTGCATGGCCATTTCGAAGTTTGGGGCACGTGTAGACACAGCCCTGGTGAAGTAGTTTTTCCTAATATCCAACCTACTCTTCTCATTCTGTAATTTCAGACCACTACTCCTTGTTCTGCCATCTGTCACCACTGAGAACAGTTTCTCTCCATCCCTTTTAGAGCTCCCCTTAGGAAGTTGAAGCATGCATGAGCTCCCCTTAGGAAGTTGAAGCATGCATGAGCTCATGGGAATAAGGGGACTTCGAAGTAGGCGGCGTCCTTTCGAAAAGGAGCCCCGTCGGGACGCGCCGCACGGTGGCAAGGCTCGTCAATTTCGAAGCGCCGCTGCCGCCCGCATGCTAATGAAGCGCTGAATATGCATTTCAGCGCTTCATTAGTAAACTTCGAAATGGCCATTTGCATGGCCATTTCGAAGTTTGGGGCACGTGTAGACGTAGCCCAGGAGAGTGGTGAAGTGCTGGAATGCGTTGCCTAGAGAGGTGGTGGAATCTCCATCCCTAGAGGTTTTTAAGTCCCAGCTTGACATAGTCATGGATGGGATGACTTAGTTGGGGTTGATTATGCTTGGGGCAGGGGGCTGGACTCGATGACCTCTTGAGGTCCTTTCCAGCTCTGTGATTCTATAATTCTATGATTTCATCTGCCATGTAAATGATGGCATGCTGGCCAAACCAGCAACCAATGGCAGTCTGCCACAACAGCCCACCTGAGTCAGGTGGGGGCGGACCTTCAAGGGACTATGGGAAGAAGAAAGGGCTTTGTCCCTGAGCACAAGAACACAAAGGATAATGTGCACTTAGCAGTGTCCATCTTAAATCTTTGGTCTTTTGGTCTCCAAGGGTCCATGTCCCAGCATGTGGACCCCAGAGGACCAGATCTACAGTGCTCCAGTAACTGATACTATGTGACCTAAGATGGCCTTTCAGAGACTGCTGGCCAGAATTAATAACTCTAATATATGTAAAGTGTTGCTTTAACAATTTTTCTCTCTAACCCTTTTTTATTAATAAATCGTTAGATATTTAGATCTAAAGGATTGCTGAGCATGGTGATTTGGGTAAGATCCAAGTATATTTTGACCAGGAACTGGGGCTGGACCCTTTGGGGCCCAGAAGAATCTGTGTGGTGTTGGTGAAATAGGCTTTAAAAAACTTTTCACCTGATTTGGGGTTGTTGGTCTGGGCTGGTATAGCAGCTGGCAAGTCTGTGGGTCTGCTTGTGTGGCTTCTGGCTGTCCGAGGGACTGGCCTAAGTGCTGTTGTGGCTGGTTGGATATACCTTAGTGAGAAGGAAATCCCAGCCTGGGGCTGTAAGTAGCCCAGATTTTAAGCAAAAGTACCGTGGATTGATTTCTCTAGCTGCGCCCAGAAACCCCATCCTATTACAACCTCTTGAATTGAAGGCTGCTATCAAATCACCCCTCATTCTTCTTTTTGGAAGGCTAAATAGGTTCCGTTTCCTCAACCTCTACTCATAATCCCCAGACTCCTAATCATTTCTAGTACCCATCTCTGGACTCTGTCCAATTTGTCCACATCCTTGTTGTAGTGAGGACCCCAAAACTGGATGCAATACTCCAGATGTGGCATCACTGCTTCTCTTGAGCTGCTGGCCATTCTTCCAATAATGCAGCCCAATATGCAGTTAACCTGTTAGGCAACAAGGACACACGGTTGACTCACATCCAGTTTCTCATCTAGTGTAGTCCCAAGGTCCTTTTCTGCAGAACTACTCTTAGCCAGTTGGTCCCCAGCCTGCAGCAATTCATGGGATACTTCTTCCCTGATTGCAGGACTCTGCACTTGTCCTTGTTGAACATCACTAGATTTCTTTTGGCCTCATCCTCTAATACGTCTGGTTCACTGCAGACCATATCCCTTCCCTCCTGTGTATTTACCACTCCCTCCAGCTTAGTGTCTTTCATGCAGTTGCTGAGGGTACATGCCCACCCGTCATCCAGCTCATTAATGAAGATGTTGAACAAAACTGGTTCCATAAGTGTCTCCTGGGGCACTCTGCTTTAGAATCTTTTTCCAACTAGATATCAAGCCGCTGATCACTTATACATGGAGCCCAGTGATCTAGCCAGCTTTCTATCCACCGTATAGTCCATTCATCTCAATCCATAACTTGTTGGCAAGTATACTCTGGGACACCGTATTGAAAGCTTTGCTAAAGTCAAGATCTGCTACATGTACTGCTTTCCTCATATCCACAGAGCCCGTCATAGAAGGTAATTAGGTTGGTCAGGCACAACTTGCGCTGGTGAATCCATGTACACTTTTCATGATCACCTTCCTCTCCTTCATGGGTTTCAAAATAGATGCCTCGAGGACCTGCCTGTATGATTTTTTTTCCAGGGACTGAGGTGAGGCTCTGTTTGGTCTCTGGTTTATCTCAGGTCATATGTGGCTGACTTGAGAAGGTTTGTTTTGAAATACTCAAACCCCAGGTAACTCTGCAGAATCTTTCACCTGTTTTAGCTTTCCTTCCCTGAGACACCCAAGACAATGATAATTTTTAACACTGATTGGATTGTCACCACCCTTTAATTAGACAGTACTCCAGCCTATACTGCAACTCAACTCTGTGATCCTGTACAGGAGTTGGGATACACCTATTCATAGAATCACAGAACACTAGAGATGGAAGGGACATCAAGAGGTCATCGAGTCCAGTTTTCTGTCCTCTTGGCAGGACCAAACACCATCTAGATCATCCCTGATAGGTGTCTGTCTAACCTGCTCTTAAAAGCCTCCAGCAATGGAGATTCCACAACCTCCCTAGGTAATTTATTCCAGTGTTTAACCACCCTGACAATTAGGAAGTTTTTCCAAATGTGTAATCTAAACCTTCCTTGCTATAGTTTAAGCCCATTGCTCCTTGTCCTGTCCTCAGAGGCCAAGGAAAGCAATTTTTCTCCCTCGTCCTTGTAACCCTCTTTGAGGTACTTGAAAACCGCTATCATATCCCCTCTGAATCTTCTCTTTTCTAAACTAAGCAAGCTCAGTTCTTTCAGTCTTCCCTCATAGGTCATGTTCTCTAGACCTTTAATCATTCTTTTTGCTCTTCCCTGGACCTTTTCCAATTTCTCCACATCTTTCTTGGAATGTCGTGCCCAGAACTGGACACCATACTCCAACTGAGGCCTGATGAGCACTGAGTAGAGCAGAAGAATGACTTCTCGTATCTTGCTCACAACGCTCCTGTTAATACATCCCAGAATCATGTTTGCTTTTTTGGCAACCGCATCACACTGTTGACTCATATTTAGCTTGTTGTCCACTATGACCCCAAAGTCCCTTTCCACGGTACTCCTTCTTAGAGAGTCGCTTCCTGTTCTATGTGTATGAAACTGATTGTTTCTTCCTAAGTGGAGTATTTTGCATTTGTCCTTATTAAACTTCATCCTGTTCACCTCAGACCATTTCCCCAGTTTGTCCAGTTCATTCTGAATTATGAGCCTATCCTTCAAAGCAGTTGCAACTGTTCCCGACTTGGTATTGTCTGCAAACTTAGTAAGCATACTGTCTATGCCAATATCTAAATCGTTGATGAAGATATTGAATAGAACTGTTCCCAAAACACATCCCGGCAGAACCCCACTTGTTATGCCCTTCCAGCGTGACTGCAAACCATTAATAACTACTCTCAGAGAACAGTTATCCAGCCAGTTATGCACCCACCATATAGTGGCCCCATCTAAGCTGTATTTGCTTAGTTTATTCATAAGAAGATCATGCAAGACCATGTCAAATGCCTTACTACAGTCTAGGTATACCACATCCACCGCCTCTCCCTTATCCACAAGACTTGTTATCCTGTCCAAAAAGAAGCTATCGGATTGGTCTGGCATGATTTGTTGTTTACAAATCCATGCTGGCTGTTATCTATCACCTTATGTTCATCCAGATGTTTGCATATGAATTCCTTCATTATTTGCTCCATTATCTTTCCTGGCACATAAGTTAAACTGGCTACTCTGTATTTTCCTGGGTTTTTCTTTTTTCCCTTTTTATAGATTTGCGCTTTTCCAATCTTCTGGAAGCTCTCCCAACTTCCAGGACTTTTCAAAGATGATAGCTAAAGGCCAAAAACCTCTTCTATCAGCTCCTTAAGTATTCTAGGATGCATTTCATCAGGACATGGTGATTTGAAGACAATTAATTTTTCTAAGTAATTTTAACTTGTTCTTTATGCATTTTATCCTCTAAAACTGCCCCCTTTCCACTAACGTGTATTATGTTAGGCATTTCTGCTTCAGCCTTCTTGGTGAAAACTGAAACAAAGAAGTCATTAAGCACCTCTGCCATTTCCAAGTTTCCTGATATTGTTTCTCCCTCCTCACCAAGTAGTGGGCTACCCTGTCATTGGTCTTCCTCTTGCTTCTAATATATGTATAGAATGACTTCTTCTTACTCTTTATGTTTCTAGCTAATTTGAGCTTGTTTTGTGCCTTGGCCTTTCTAATCTTGCCCAAGCTACCTTCCACTTTCAAATTCTCAAAGAGTTCCTCCCTATTTGTTAAAATCAGATCTAGAACTGCTCCCCCGTGCCCCAGTAGCTTTTTCCACCTTCTGAAATAAAAAAAATTATCATCCATGCTGTCCAAAAACTTTCTGGATATTCTGTGCCTCGCTCTGTTAGTTTCCCAAATGCCAGGATAGTTGAAGTCCCCCATCACCACCAAGTCCTGTGTTGGGGATAATTTTGTTAATTGTTTAGAGAAAGTTTCATCCACCTCTCCTACCTGTCTAGGTGGTCTGTCATAGACCCCATCACAACATCACCCTTGTTTTTACCCCTTTTAATTTAACCCAGAGACTCTCAACATGTCTGTCTCCTGTATCTATCTCCACTTCAGGCCAGGTGTGCACATTTTTGATGTATAAGGCAACACCTCATCCCTGTTTACCAGGGCTATCCTTCCTGAGTAAGTTGTACCCTCCTATACCAATATTCCAATCATGCATATTATCCCACCAAGTTTCTGTGATACTAATTACATCATAGTTGTGTTGTTTATTAGGATTTCAAGTTCTTCCTGGTTATTACCCATGCTTCTTGCATTTGTATATAGGCATCTAAGATACTGATTTGCTTCTTTCCCCGCCTTCTGCTAGTCCCTCTTTTTTATCTGCTATTATAGCCCATGATCCCTCCTATTTCCAACCCAACTCCCAAGTCTTCAGGTTTTTTTACTTACCTGTGGGCTTTGGTCACCTGTCCACATAGAACCTAGTTTAAAGCCCCCCTCACTAGGTTAGCCAGTCTTGATCCAAATACATCCTTCCCATTCCTTGAAAGGTGAATTCCATCCCTGCTTAGCAGTCCTTCATGGAACAGCATCCCATGATCGAGGAAGCCAAAGCGCTCCTGGTGACACCATCCTCGCAGCCAGGCATTCACCTCCAGAATGCACCTGTCTCTGCCTGGGTCCGTACCCTGGACAGGAAGGATTGAGGAGAGCAGCACCTCCGCTCCCAACTCCTTCACCTGGGCTCCCAGAGCCCTGTAGTCATGCTTGATCTGCTCAGGGTTACACCTTGCAGTATCATTCATGCCCCACATGGATGAATAGTATAGGGTAGTAGTTAGTAGGCCGGGTAATCCTTGACAATGCCTCCGTAACGTCTCAGATATGGGCTCCTGGCAGGCAGCATACCTCCCAGGATGACATGTCAGGGCGACAGGTGGGTGCCTCCATCCCCCTCAGAAAGGAGTCTCCTACGACCACTATCCTGCATTTCTTTCTTATAGTGGTGGCAGCAGATCTCCCAGCCTTGGGGGTACAAGGCTTCTCTGATTCACCTGCAGGGGGTGATTCCTTATCTCCTGTATCTCCCATAACCAGAATGGCAAAACTGTTTCCCTGTACCACAGTGGGAAAATTGGGAGCTGCAAGTGTCCCCCCTGAGCCATCTCCACCTCCACTGATGATGTGTCAGCACCATCTTTACCTCAGCTGTCGCCACATGAACGCTGTCCAGGAAGTGCTTGTGGACTCTGATACTCCTAAGCCCTAGTTACCTCTTCCTGTAGCTCCACCAACTGCTTCCTGAGAGCTTCTGTCAGAAGACACCTTCCACATTGGATGGTCTCCCCAGCCTGGACTTCAGTAGGTGGGAATTGCAAGTAACAGTCCCTGCAAAATCAATCAGGGTTTAGGGGGAGCCATCCCTGGTCAAGAGGTCTGTCTGACTACAGGTGCAGGTGGAGGAGAGAGGAGCAGCGCTGGAACACATGTTGAGGGTCTTCCTAACCACAGTGGAACCCCTCTGTCAAACTCCCTCTTAAAACTGACCTCTCTGCAGCCCCCCGCCCACTTCACTCCCCTGATCGCTCTGACTCTGGCTTTGAAAGCCCGCAAACCTCAGTCAGGCCTCCCACTCATTAGTCACACAGAGGAAGACTGGTCCTGAGGCTGATCAATGGCAATCAAGGGTACAAGGGATCAAAAAGACTCCAACCCTCCCACACACACAATCCCAACTACGATAGTAACTGAAACTGAACTCACCTGCACTCAGAAATCTAAATATAACCAGTCAGGCAAACTCAACATGGTAGTTCGGGATATAGTTTTTTGTCTAAAAGTTCTAGACAATGCAAAAATGGAACTAGCTCCCCTCTCAACTCCTCCTCTAAACTCCCTTCTCAAAACTCCTTCCAGTTTGCAATCACCTGTTCACAAGCACCTTTCTACTGTTTTGAAGCACAGAATCACAGGGCTGGAAGCGTCCTCAGGAGGTCATCTAGTCCAGCCCCCTGCTTCAAGCAGGATCAACCCCTACTAAGATATCCCAGCCAGGACCTTGTCCAGCCGGGACTTAAAAACCTCAAGGGATGGAGAATCCACCACCTCTCTAGGCAAAGCATTCCAATGCTTCACCGCCCACCTGGTGAAGAAGTTTTTCCTAATATCTAACCTACACCTTTCCCTCTTCAACTTCTGACCATTACTCCTTGTTCTGCCATCTGACACCACTGAGAACAATTTCTCACCCTCCTCTCTAGAGCTCCCCTTCAGGAAGTTGAAGGCTGCTATTAAATCACCTCTAAGTCTTCTCTTCTGTAAACTAAACAAGCCCAAATCCCTCAGCCTATCCTCATAGGTCTTGTGCTCCAGACCCTTAATCATTTTTGTCGTCCTTCACTGAACCTGCTCAAGCAAATCCACATCCTGGACACAATATTCCACAAACTGGACACAATATTCCAGATGTGGACTCACCAGTGCCAAATAAAGAGGAATAACTACTTCCCTAGATCTGCTCGAAATGCTCCTCCTAATGCACCCCAGTATGCCGTTAGCTTTCTTGGCTACAAGGGCACACTGTTTACTCATATCGAGCCTTTCATCCACCATAACCCCTAGGTCCCTTTCCATCATACTGCTGCTGAGCCAGTCGGTTCCCAGCCTATAACAATGTTTGGGATTCTTCCGCCCCAGGTGCAGGACTCTACACTTCTCCTTATTGAACTGCATCAGATTTCTTTTGGCCCAGTCCTCCAATTTATCCAGGTCCCTCTGGATTCTCTCTCTATCCTCCAACAAATCTACCTCTCCCCCTAGTTTTGTGTCGTCCGCAAACTTGCTGAGGGTGCAACCCAGTCCCTCATCCAGGTCATTAATAAAGATGTTGAATAACACCGGCCCCAGAACCGAGCCTTGTGGCACTCTGCTTGAAACAGACCGCCATCCAGATATTGAGCCATTGATCACTACCCGTTGGGCCCGACCATCAAGTCAGCTTTCTGTCCATCTTATAGTCCAAGGATCCAATCCATATTTCCTTAACTTATGGACAAGAATGTTGTGGGAGACCGTATCAAAAGCCTTGCTGAAGTCAAGGTATATCACATCCACTGACTTCCCCATGTCCACAGAGCTTGTTACATCGTCATAGAAGCTGATCAGATTGGTGAGGCAGGCCTTGCCCCTGGTGAATCCATGTTGGCTACTTTTGATCACTTTCCCCTCTTCCAAGTGCTCCAAAATGGATTCCTTGAGGATTCCCTCCATTATTTTCCCAGGGATTGAGGTAAGGCTGATGGGTCTGTAGTTCCCTGGATTGTCCTTCTTTCCTTTTTTAAACATAGGCACTATGTTTGCATTCTTCCAGTCATCCGGTATCTCCCCCGATTTCCAAGAGTCTTCAAGAATAATGGCTAAAGGTTCAGCAATGACCTCTGCCAATTCCCTAGGGTGCATTAAATCCAGACCCATGGACTTGTGCACATCTAGTTTTTCTAGATAGCTCAGAACTTGTTCCTTCCCCACAGATGGCTGCCCTCCACCTTCCCGTACTGCATCATCTAGGACCATCATTGGGAAGTTGACTTCGTCTGTGAAGAAGCTTTCATGATCACTAGTGTCTGATGATGTAAAGGAAAAATATGCAGTGCCTTTTTCAACCTTACAAATACTACCCGGTTAACTACTGATCAACTGAGAACTGATATCAACAGAAATTCTTGATGTGTTTATTATTTGTATTGTTGTAGCACTTAGAAGCCCTAACTGAGATAATTGTGCTGGCCACTGTACTCCTGTATGGTAAGATATTGCCCTGGCCAAGACAAGACAAAAGTTAACAGAGCTGAAATGACTTGCCCAAAGTCACATTGCAGTGAAAGAGCAGAAATAGAGCCAAGGTCTCCTGACCCCCAGTCCAGTGTTTTATCTACAAGTTGGTGCTTGCTTTACTGCTAGTCTGTGAAACAGGGCCCTCAGTGACAAGTAATTAAATCGAGCCAGAGAGCATAAAAATGGCAGGAGGTGACTTCCAAGACTGTGATTGTGACATGAAACGAAGAAATCGACCAGCTTTATTCTCCAGCTGATTTAGAACTCATCTGTTCTGTTGTTGTTGGTTTTTTTTTTCCATTGCCGTTTCAGTATCTCTTTTTGGTACGGAATGAGATGACAGTTTCCCAGAAGCACCTGGGGGAATTCTGTAGCTCCCTTAAGCAGTACCTGAAGAATGTGGCCGGACAGAGAGACTGTTTCCAGTAAGTATGATTCACCATCTGTCTGCAGGAAAAGGGAAAGAATTCTTTCAAAGAATGCATCCCTTCAAGTTTAACACATAGCACCACTATAGCTTTAATTGCTCAAATGCCAGCAGCGTTGCCAGTTATAAAAAACACATGCAAAACACAGTTCTAGTTGTGTCCTAGAGATAGCCCGAACCAAAATCCTACATTCAGTCACCCTCAAAATGGGGCAGAAAGGGGCAAGGACTATTTGAAATCAAAACCTGGATTTATATCCAAATTATGTCTTTGTAATGGATCCACCCAAACCCCCAGATCAGAAATCTCACAGTTTAAGGGTGCTCAGATCTATTACAGCTGTTTCCATGTGAATCCTCTTTTGAGGTAATCCGGGCAGCGCTGCTGATCTGTGCATGTAGCAGTTTACGTTAATCTGAGCCATCAGGGTGATGTGTCATGGCGCTGGGCCCTCAGTGGAGAAGTGTGTGTTCTAAGCTGTGTAAATGGATACAGTCACGTGTCAGAACCACTCAGACATCCGCTCAAGGAAACGCAGTGAGAGCTAAGACTCCCTTGTGTGAAAGCACAAGAGCCAAAGTCGAGTTGAGGGAAGCCATTTGCTCTGCAGGTGTATTAGCTAATGGCCTTCCCATGCAATCCCCTGGGTGGAAAGTGCTGCAGCTGTTTGCAAAGATGCGAGGTTGGGGAATGTGAGCTGCTGGGACACTTACTAGTTTGTTTGGAGAAAGGTTTTCCTCTTACCCTACCAAACAGAAAAGTCAGACATACGCTCTTCTCTAATTGGATGCACCAGATCTTTCCTCAGGCCTTGGCCAGGCAAACTTGTTGGTCTGTATTTTGCCTGCTGCTAAATTATTTAGTGGCCCAGATACTAAGAAAGATAAAGTAGCTCTGTTAGTCCAGTTCTGTGTTTCAAAGGCTGCTGTGATAGTGTGACAAGTAAACAGCTGTCTGTTTACACAACATCTTGGTTCACACAGGGCACGACCGTGACTGAGACTTTTAAATCATCTGTGCTATGGTGTCAGTCTCAGAAGCTCAAGCACCTATGAGGTGAAGAAATCCTGAAGCCGACATCCAGTCACTGTGCTGTGTGGCCTTCAGTCTTGCTCCTGACATGTGCTGACCACCCTGAGTGTCCACAGTTGGGAGCCGGGTTCCCTCTCATTTTTTTCCATACGGGGCCAAATAAATTTTGTTAAGTGCACCAAGGCATGTTTGGATGTGCATCACCAATAGAAACACGTGCTGCCCGCTGTAGATGGCTGCGGGTGCTGTGCTAGTCAGCTGGGCAGCACCTGAATCGCTCTCGGGCAGCCGCCCAAGTGCGCAGCTTCCAGTGAACACTGGTTCCAAGTGGGAGTTACGGGCGTGCAGAACATTTCAGTATCGGAGTAATTGTTGTTACTTCAGTGCCTGAAAGGGGGAGCTGGGCTATGTGGCACTCCTGGTAGCTGAGTGCCAGGCTTCCAGTGAGTTCCATGCAAGCTGGCTGGAATAGTTTGTCTTCCCAAGATACGTTTGTGTTTGCTTTTGATTTCTCTCTCTCATCCTTTTCAGTGTAACTGCAGTGAGGCTGCCGGACGGAGTCACTTTCATTGTCTATGAGTTCTGGGACTCCGAGGAGGACTGGAAGAGGTAGGATACCAATATTCCGTTTTAGGGGTTAAAAGTTACACATCACAGGTGAGTCTAAACTGCAGACTGGGAGCAATCCAACAGCCTTGGTTTTGGTCTAGGACCTTCCCGTTTCTGTATTCACACACACTCGAGAGGTACCAGATACCAATACCGATGTTTCATACTACATGGGAATCTCTTCCTAGCAGCATCTCGAGGTTCACTGTTGCTGTAATAGATTTTGATGTTCATTTTGCTTTTTGTTTGGTTGGATGGGAGCTGTTTCAAGGCTGGGTTTTATGAGCCCATTCACCAATAGCTCAGGGCTGCTAAGCTCAGAGGCAGGAAAGCACCCTGGCCCACTATCCCCTTGAGGCGGAAGTGCTGTGACCACAGGATGCAGCAGTAAGCTTATCCTTTGCAAACAGAGTAAGGGAAGAGCATTGTAGTGGTGTGGCTGCCCCACTCTAGCCAGAAGTGGGTGAAGCAGGCTGGAGGGAGCCTGCACAAAGCCTCAGCCAGTCAGAGAGAGGCTTGTAAGGAGCCAATGAGAAGGTGGCTTTCTGGAGCAGCCCAGTTATAAGGAGTTGTTCAGAAGAGCAGTGAGCAGTTAGGGTCTGATTAGGGAAGGGGCAGGACTGGTTCCCAGTGAGGGTGAAGCACCTCAGAGAGAATAAGGCTGGGCAGGCTCAGGAGAGAGGCTTCACCCTGCCACCCGCTAGGCTGCAGGCCTTGACACGAGGGCCAGGGAGGGTGAAAGAGTCACAAGGGAAGTGGCCCAGGGAGCAGGCGGCAGCTAAGGGAGAGTGAAGGGAGGCAGGACAGAGCCCCCGCCAGAGAGTCCCAGGGCCGGGACCCAGAGTAGTGGGTGGCCCTCAGTCCCTCCCTTTTCCATTAAACCACACTTTGCCACCAAGGAGAGAGGCCCATACAAACTGGCTAGACTTGGAGGTGGCATTTGGCCACACAGTGGGAGATGTATTGCTGACGGCTGCTGCTATCCCCAAAAGAGGGGCAAGAAACCAAGTAGCAGGCGTTGCCTGAGGAGGCTGCTCTCAGTAGTGACGGATGGCAGAACAAGGTGAAGTTACAGAGGGAGAGGGGGAGGTTGGATATTAGGAAAAACTATTTCATCAGGAGGGTGGTGAAGCACTGGAAAGTGTTGTCTAGAGAGGTGGTGGAATCTCCATCCCTAGAGGTTTTTAAGCTTGACAACGTCCTGGCTGGGATGATTTAGTTGGGGTTGGTCCTGCTTCAGGCAGGGGGCTGGACTTGATGACCTCCTGAGGTCCCTTCCAGCCCTGGGATTCTATGATTCTATGACACCACAGTCCTGAGCACAATGTGAGTCCAGAGCCAGAGGGTGTAGACCCCAGACAACAGCACTGAGCGATGACAGGAGAGACACCAGCCAGAAGAGGGAGCCCTACTGAGGACTGAGCTAATTCCTGAAATGACCAGCAGGAGGCGCCACAGCGGTGAGTCCAACTCCGCTTACAAGCATCAAAAAGCTCATCTTGCCTGTGACTGACTTGAGTGGGAGAGGTTCAGTGAAGGGGAGAGAAACGGCAGAGGGGAGGGTTACACTTCATTGGCCGGTGTGTTTCTGGTTGCTTCTCCACGTACTACAGAAAACACTGTACTTGATGGAAGCCGGGTGGCTGAAGTTCCATGCCAGGAGGAGCTGAGCAGAGGCTGTTGGCCCTCTGTGCTCCAACGGTCTTGTGCGTCTACATTTTTCGTTATTGCACCGTTTAAGCACATTTCCCTAGGCTCCATCTGCAGCAGGGTAGGCTCACGGTGGCGGTGCCACCTGCTGGTCATAGCGGGAATTCAGTCAGTTCCTCAGCAAGGGGCCCTCTTCTCTATTTTTCCCCCTCCCGGGGTGGATCAGCAGTCCTCAGTTCTGGCACCTGCCCGAGTGGCCAACTGCAGCCCCAAAGTCGAACCCCTTGCCTCAGGGGCAAGCTGCAATCTATATAATCCACACTTCAGGCCCATCCTCTACTCTGGGTCCTGGCCCAGGGACCGGTGTTCCCTCTCATCTTTTCCATTTACGAGTGGATTTTTTCCATCCCCGTTCAGAGTGAATGTGAATGTTGTCCCCCCATAGAAACAAAAACGTTGCTGTGGGTGCTCTGCTAATCAGCTGGACAGCATATGAATTTCGCCCAAGTGTCAACACAAGTTCACAGCTTACAGACCACAGCGAGGAACCCTCTGGTGGCAGCCTGGTCCTGTCCTCCTTCATTCCCCCTTAAATGCCCTCAGTGGTCCCTGGGCCACTTCTGTGTGACCTGGCACTTTCTCAGCCCTTGTATCAAAGCTGCATCCTGGCAGGTATCAGGCAAGAGCCTCTCTGCCCCCCTGAGCCTGCCCACCACGGCTCTGCCCAAGGTGCTTCCCCTTCACTGGGAGCTAGTCCTGCACCCTTGCTGGTCAGGACCCAGCTGCCCGCTGCTTTGCTGAGCAGCTCCTTATATCAGGGCTCTCACTGCAAGCCACACTCTGATTGACGCCCTATAAGCCTCTCCCTAATTGGAAGGCATTGCACAGGCTCCATCTGCCTTGCTCTTAACTTCTCCCTTGCCACAGGGGGGCAGCTGCCCCACTACAACATCCTGGCTACGTCTACGCTAGCACACTACGTCGAAGTAGCCTATTTCGACATAAGAACATCGAAATAGGCTACTTCTACACGTCCTCCAGGGCTGGTGCTGTCGACGTTCAACGTCGAAGTAACGACGGAGAACGTCGGAAGGAGCCGCCCTGGAAGGAAATGCAGAGCGTCCACACACACAAGTGCTCCCAGTTGAAATAAGGGGCCAGCAAAGCCCCAAGCTGCTCCTTTAAAGGGCCCCTCCCAGACACACTCGGCCTGCACAGCACAAGATCCACAGAGCTGACAACCAGTTGCAGATCCTGTGAACGCAGCATGGACCCGCAGCTGCAGCAGCAGCCAGAAGCCCTGGGCTAAGGGCTGCTGCGCACAGTGACCATAGAACCCCACAGAGGCTGGACAGAGCATCTCTCAACCCCTCAGCTGATGGCCGCCATGGAGGACCCCGCGATTTCTAAGTAGCGGGATGCGGATCATCTACACACACCCTACTTCGACATTCGACGATCTTCGGATGGGAATAGCGATTTCGATGTTTAGCCGCCTAACGTAGATTTCAACATCGTGCAGGCTACTTCGAAGTAGCTGGCTAGTGTAGACGCACCCACTGTTAGGGATCTCTTCTACAGGGTCCTACTGGGACATGTAACGAGCAGTGCGCAAATAACGAGCTGTATCTTGCATCTACATCCAGAACGGAAAGTGGTGTTGCACTTCTTAGAGGTAAAATTCATCATCCTAAGTGATGGCGAGTTAAATCATTGAAAAGAGCCTTAGGTAGATGTTAACCTATTTTACACTAGAGACCACCCCCAGAGTTACACTCATATGTATTTTTTTAGATGCCACAATTGGATTAAAGGAAAAGGGGAAACTAGCTTTCAAGCACACGCCCACACGCACTCACACCCTCCTGCACTCTTACATTGGCGAGCACAGGCAGGCCAAGAGTTGCACAGGGACAGCAGAGGAAGCCAGCCCACAGCAGGTCCAGGGTGTTCGCTTGTAGTCATGAATCCAGGGCTGCAAGCTGAGTGTATGATGCACACGCCCTGTCAGCTTGCTCTCTTGTCTGTATAGTGCTCAGGAGCAGTAAAGAGGAAGGGACCCAGGACCCTGGGTCACCTACTGCCTCCCAAGCCAATTAACTCCTGCAGAGAGGTGAAGGCAAGAAGCACTCCTGTGGCTTCAAACCCACTGTTTATATGTTTCAATCCAATAACAATTGTCCTGTCCCACAGCCCCGGCATGCGGTATGACCATAGGGTGGGACTTCGATCTTCTCCTGAGGGGAGCTTTGTATCTTTCTTGGGTGGATTGTTTTGCAAGGCTCAGCTCCTAGTATTCTCTGGCCATCCAGGTGCTGCTGGCAGCTGGTTGTCCAGGTAGTGTGGCTTCAGGGACTGATTCCATTGCAAGCACACCCACATTCACACTTTTCTCACTCACACAAAGGGAAGCTCGCTCCAGAGAAAGAAATCTCCCCTACAAAGGAAGAGCCAGGGTTTCCCACAAACTTAAGGTATCGCAAAACAATTTCTTGCAAACTTATAATACTTGGTTTAGCAGGACAAAACAAAACAAAGCTTACAGAAAGTTACAGGACTTGCATCTGTATTGTACTGGACTGAGCAGAAGTTTTATACAATAGTAGACAACATCTCTAATCAGAGGCACTCCAAGAACTTCCCCTTTTCAGGCACCAGGAATTTCAGGTTCGGCAAGCAAGTCCTGAGGAGGACAGGTCTCTGCTGTCAGAGTGCCACATGTTCCCCATGTGTGCTGTGGAACTCAGGGCTTGACCTGCTGTCAGTGGCTCAGGGACCTATGTAGTCTTTCTGAGGACCACGGGATAACTTATCGTCTAGAAAAATGTCATTGTTTCATTTCCACAGAGTATGTATGTATCTAGTAGTCATCACCAAGGTGGACCCCAAATTATAAAGCATATTCTTTGAGGCAGTGGGTGAAGTAGCAGACCACCAAAACAGCATGGACTTTTTGTTATCTGCTAGGCTGGAAACATAAGTCTGAAGTACAAAGGGTACAATTGTAATTATCCATCTTATTATCATGGAATATGATGACTAAGCCATTTTAGAACAGCAATGACTCTCAAAAGAAGGGCCGTAGAATGTCTAGCATAATCATGTGCATAGAACTATGACCTACTGAATGGCTAATACAATACCCCTCCAAACTGTATTTACTCACAGAAATACTCAGTAATTTGTAGGTATTTGGAACATTTCTCCTCCCCCTCAGACTCTGTATCTGATGGGTTCACTAGTCTGTTGCTACACTTGTCACTGTTACATGCATTGGTTATCCTTCAGCAAGTCCTTTCTAATGCTTCCATTGGCATCCTATATCACAAGTGCCCTTCTTTCAGCTGAGAGAACAGGTCCTGTTTTGGGAGGGGATGGTCTGGCATCCAGACAAATGACCAGTCCAGCAGAATTGCTGATGGATGATCATTGCCTCAATACTGGTGCTCTTAGCCTGTTCCATAACTCTAATGTTGGTGCATCTGTATTCCCACATGATCTTCAAAATCTTGAGGAGGCAGCATTGGGGATGACTCTCGAGGACTTTCAAGTGATGTCTGTAGGTTGTCCAGGTTTCAGACCCATACAACAATTCTGGGAGAATAACAGCTTGATAAAAAAGAAGTGTGGCATCTGTTTGAATATGGTGAGCTTTAAAAACCCTATGCTGTAAACGAGCAAAGGGTGCACTGGCACCGCTCAAATGGTATTGGTTTCTACCTCAGTATCTGCCTTGGGTGAGACATGACTTCCCAGATAGAGCAAATGGTCAGCCATTCTCCAGTTGATTTTAACATTGACTTTAATAGATGGAACATGTGTCATTTGGAGAGGGCTGATGGAGCACTTTGGTCTTCTTTATGTTGATCATGAGACCAAAACATATGTAAGTATTGGCAAACATACAGGATAGTTTGAAGATCTTTCTCAGAGTGGGCAAAAACTGCTTTGTCATCAGCATAGTGAAGTTCCACAATAGATTGGTGGAAATCTTACTCAGCTTTCTGCTTGCTAACCCTGAACAGCTTTCCATCCACTTGTCTTTTTCCCAAATGGTTGGGAAAAGGCAAATATAGTGTCCATCTTTAAAAAAGGAAAGGAGAACAATCCAGGGACCTATAGACCAGTCAGCCTTACGTCAGTCCCCAGAAAAAATCATGGAGGGGATCATCCATTTTGCAGCCTTTGGAAGAGGGGAAAGTGAACAGGAATAGTCAACATGGATTCCCCTGGGCAAATCATGCCTGGCCAACCTGATTAGCTTCTTTGTGGATATGGGGAAGTCAATGGGTGTGATGTACTTTGACTTTAGCAAAGCTTTTGTTACAGTCTCCCACAATATTCTTGCCCACAAGTTAGGGAAGTATGGACTGGATGAATAGACTGTAAAGTAGATAGAAAGCTGGCTAGACAGTTGAGCCCAATGGGTAGTGATCAATGGCTCAGTGTCTGGCTGGAGGGTAGGGATAGAGTCTAGAGTGACCTAGATAAATTGGAATATTGGGCCAAAATAAATCTGATGAGGGTCAACAAAGACAGGTGCAGAGACCTGCACTTAAGACAGAAGAATCCCAAGCACTGTTACAGGCTGGAGACTGACTGGCTAAGTAGCAGTGCGGCAGAAAAGGACCCGGGGATTAATTACAGTGGATAAGAGGCTGGATATGAGTCAACAGTGTGCCTGTACCATGCAGGCTAATGGCATATTGGGGTGCATTACAAGGAGAATTTCTAGCAGATCTAAATAAGTTATTATTCCCCTCTACTCAGCACTGGTGAGGCTACATCTGGATTATTGCATCCAGTTCTGATGCCTCCCTGCCCTGTCCGCCCGCCAGTATAGAAAGCATGTGGGTGCTTTAAGATGTCCAATGAAGGGCAGCAAAAATTATTAGGGAGCTGGAGCACATGACTTACGAGGAGAGGCTGAGGGATTTGTTCTTATTTAGTTTGCACAAGAGAAGAAGGAGGGGCATTTTGATAGCAGCCTTCAGCTTCCTGAAGGGAGGCTCTGAAGATAGTGGAGAGAGACGGTTCTCAGTAGTGATGGATGGCAGAACAAGGAGCAGCGGTGTCAAGTTACAGACCAGGAGGTGTAGGTTCATTAGGAGGGTGGTGAAGCACTGGAATGTGTTACCTAGAAAGGTGATGGAATCTCCATCCCTAGAGGTTTTTAAGTCCCAGCTTGACAAAGTCCTGGCTGGGATGATTTAGTTAGGCCTAGTGAACACTGGAGGATAAAATCAAATTTAAGGGTCTTAGGTCAATTTTATAAACCAACAGCACCACAGCACTCATTAGGTTGATTTTAAGGGGCTCTTAAGGTTGACTTTTGTACTCCCAGTTTCACAAGGAGTAACCCCATAAATCAGTTTTTCAATGTCAACTTATGCAAGTGCAGATGGCAGCATTATTAAAATCAATTTTATTAGCCTTCAAAACTATCCCACGATGCCCCTTGATGTGTCCTTTCTGGTCATCACTTCACCTCTGGTGCTCTCCGGAGCTGTGTCTACACGTGCACGCTACTTCGCAGTAGCGGCACTAAGTTCGAAATAGCGCCCGTCGCGGCTACACACGTCGGGCGCTATTTCGAAGTTAACTTCGACGTTAGGCGGCGAGACGTCGAAGTCGCTAACCTCATGAGGGGATCGGAATAGCGCCCTACTTCGACGTTCAACGTCGAAGTAGGGACCGTGTAGACGATCCGCGTCCCGCAACGTCAAAATTGCCGGGTCCTCCATGGCAGCCATCAGCTGGAGCGTTGAGAGATGCTCTCTCTCCAGCCCCTGCGGGGCTCTATGGTCACCGTGGACAGCAGCCCTTAGCCCAGGGCTTCTGGCTGCTGCTGCAGCAGCTGGGGATCCATGCTGCAGGCACAGGGTCTGCAACCAGTTGTCGGCTCTGTGGATCTTGTGTTGTTTAGTGCAACTGTGTCTGGGAGGGGCCCTTTAAGGGAGCGGCTTGCTGTTGAGTCCGCCCTGTGACTTTGTCTGCAGCTGTGCCTGGCACCCTTATTTCGATGTGTGCTAGTTTGGCGTGTAGACGTTCCCTCGCAGCGCCTATTTCGATGTGGTGCCGTGCAACGTCGAAGTTGAACATCGACGTTGCCAGCCCTGGAGGACGTGTAGACGTTATTCATCGAAATAGCCTATTTCGATGTTGGCTTCACGTGTAGACGTAGCCCAGGTGATCAGGAAACAGTGATCATCAGTCCGGCACTCAGATGTCAGGAGCAGACATGGGGAGCACACCCTTGCAGCACACCTACTAGCCATGAGTTCACAGGGTCGCAAAAGAGTCCCAGCATGGAGCCATCAGGAGATCCAAGGCCTCATTGCTGTGTAGGGAGGATGAATCTATCCTCAGGGAGCTCAAAAACAGCCAAAGAAATGCAGACAGTTGTACGAAGATATCACAGGGCATGCTTCAGAGAGGGTACACCAGAGACGCTCAGCAGAGCCATGTTAAAATCAAGGAGCTCAGGCAGAATTACCAAAAGACAAAAGAAGATTATGGTTGGTATGAGTGGCATCTTATTCTGGGGACAGACTCAACCTCTTCCTCCAAAAAAATGCATGGACTCTTCAGTATGTTGCTTGGCAGGATGATGAAGGGTGGTGTGAGGTGGTAGATGAGGAAGAGGTGGACAACAGTGGGGTGCACTCCAGTGCAGAAGCTGATCCTGCGAGCCAGGAGCCATTTCTCACATTGGAGCCCATCCCCTCATGCCAGGAGGTTTCAGAGGAAAACCATGATGCTGGAAAGGGCACTTCTGGTGAGTAGGCTTTTTTTCTATGGATAATAGTAGGGTGCCATCATGGCGGGGGTGGCTGTCTACGCACATTAATGTTTCTGGGGGTGGAGTGCTGATCCTGTTTGGACATCTGACTGAAGGTCTTAGACAGGCTCTTTTGGATGTTCCTCACAAGTTTTTGGGGAGAGCTGCTTCTATGGTAAGACACCTTGCCACACCAAGCCACCAGTAAGTAAGCTGGACCCATGAGCATTCTTGCATATTTTCCAGCATTGTAGCCAGACAGGACGAGCATTCTTTCCTTATCCCTTTTTCTAATTCTGAGAAGGCTGGTATCTCCTCTGGCAACCTAACACATATGGGAAGTTGCATAAGTCTCTGCAGTGACTTTTAATGATTTTTTGCCTGTGACCTAGCACAGACCAAAATTCATGCAGCCTGACTGGCTTTTAAACCATGGCAGAGAAAGCCTTCCCTCCCCTGGCCTGGTGGGCGATCAGACCCTGCCCTGTTTCACATCCACGCCTGCGGTGATGTTTAATGATTTTTTAACTCCTGGCACAGTCTGCTTTTAAATCAAGGTGCTGCTTTAAGAAGCCCACATGGCAAGCCCTCCCCACAACCTGGGCTGGCGACACCACCTCCAGTGCTTGGTGGCATGCCCCATCAAAACGGCAGAAGGGGCGCGTCCACGTTATTTTTTCCCGTGAACCGAAGATAGCTTACCATTGTGTTCATGGTAAACATCAGCTGCAGAAGACCTTGACTTCTGCTTGGATTTGTGCATTCCTCAGCCTTGAGAGTCCACAGAATGACCTTACCATGTCCATATATTCTTCCATGAAGACGGACAGCCATTCACTCTGTCAGTGTGCTCATTGTGCCAAGTAAAGAGAAAAATGTTGCTATTGACAATGCCCATAATATTTCAACTCTTTTTTTAAACAGGAATCAACCTTGCAAACAGGAATCAGAGGACTCATGTCCTCCCCCCCCCCCCCCCCGAGGTGAGATCACCCCAAATGCAGAAAAGGAAGAAGAACTGTCAGGAACTCATGGCTGACTGTTTTGAAGCAGCAGGAAAAGAACGACTGGAGGCCTCCCAAGAAGGACACAGGACATGAGAGACAAAGAGAAGCATGATGGACAATCAGACTAAAATGCACACTTGAGTTCTGTCCTTAATACACAGGCCGATGGAGATACTGGAAGCAATGCTTGAAAGAATAAACTGTATACCCACCGTGCAATACATGCCCCATCTCATGCTTCACTTTCCATATTCATGCCTCTCCCCAGTCAGTTCTCTGTATCCCCTAACCAATCCAGCCCCCCAGCTCCCAGCACCTGCCACCTTAGACCTCCATCCACACTTTCAGTCCCCTCCCCTGTTCAGGGCTCTGCATCCCCTGTCCAGTCCATGCCAGACCCTTTTATACCTCCTCCCTCCACATCTTCAGCCCCTTCCCTGTGTCAAAGCCCCAGAACAAGAGAGGAATGTCACAGAGATCCTGGCAGCCCACTCCCAGGGACTCGCATATCCCCCCAGCAGAAGGCTAACAGTCCAGCAACCATAACTTTATTATCCTTTTGTTTTCCCTCTACCTTCCACTCTGCCACTAGGACCCCCTAAATAAAACATTGTAGGTTGGAAAAAGAAAAGTTTTGTTATTAGTTAACATGCTTTGGTGTCCATGCTCTGAGGATGGGTCTGGTGCTGAGGGCTGTCACAGAGTTAGAGGTGGTTTCATACAGGGCAAGGAAACAACATGACAGGGGGATGCTAGTTAATGGCAGGAGATTCAAGACCCTGCATGCTCTTTCATAAACTTGGTTTTTAAGGCATCACTTATTTTCAATTGCTCTTGTGTCTGGCTGCTGCTAATTACTGGCCTCTCATTCTCCAGGGGCATTAAGTTCAGAATATACTGCCTTATAGTGTGGGAAATTAGCACAAAACACTGCACCAAACATTGAAGTGTCTCCAAATCCACGTTATCCTTATAATGGCACATAGCAGGCGATGTAAAAGCAGTGCGTAAAGTCCCTTGGCCTTTGTTTCCCCAGTGGGCCCCAGGAAGTGAGGGAAATGCATTCTGGACCCATGACATCGGGCACCCAGAACTATTTGTGGTAACTTTTTTCCCACACAAGAAACTGCCACAGAATTTCAAAATGCAATACGGCTGCAGGATCTGTGGGTTAGGCGCTCACACTGCACTGCAGCTGCGGTTGAACTTAAGCGATTGAATGGCAACACCGTAAGTGCCATTCAAATGCAGACACTCAACTTTGACTTTATAAAATCCAGTGTTAAAATGTCAACTTTAATAAATTCGCCTTTAGTCCCGAGTGTAAACATACCCTTAGGGTTGAGCCTGCTTTAGGCAGGGGACTGGACTCGCTGACCTCCTGAGGTCCCTTCCAGCCTTTGGAGGCTATGCGTCTGTGATTCATTGTGTAAGTTATTTCAGTGCCAGCTGGGAGCTTCCAAGCAGGTAGGGAAGGAATGACAGCAATAAAAGCCACAAACGTGGCTGGAGCGACAACGCAGCCCTGTTTAATGCTTGTGTTTATTTGGACAGATTCACTCTGGGAGCCAGTACTACTCACAACATTCACTGTCAGGTTGTCATGAAGCAACTTTGGGACATTGATATACTTACCAGGACATCTAGTTTTTGAAATGACCAGGGGGGCGTGGTGATTCCCTGACTCAATGGCTTTCGTTAGCTCCATGGAAGCCATATACAGTGGTCAGGTTTTTGCTCCCCACACTTTTCTTGCCACTGCTGTGCTGTAAAGATCATATCTGCAGTTCCATAGCCTGGTCAGAAACCACTCTGTGTTGCTGGTAAAATTTCTTCTGACGGCGAGGAGCCATGCCCCAGCTTTGCCTGCAGTGGCAAGTGGAGAGATACCACAACAGTTTCCACAGGTGGCTTCATTCCCTTTCTTGAAGTGGGTGACAATCAGGGCATCCCTCATTTTACTTGGCTGTCGCCTCCTTTATGCAGATCTAAGAGCGAGCAGGCTCCATGGCCAGTGTACAGCCTGTGTCAGGTAGGCCAGGGGCAGCATTAAGGCTCACGGTTGCACAGCTTTTCCTGGTGACTGCACTACTGAGCGTATAGCAAAGCACGGAACTCTTGAAAAAAATGTTCCACTGCTGTCAGCTGGAGCATAATGAGCATTGTGCATCCACCCCTGGGCTGAGAGAGAGAGCAGACGACCAAGAAACCATTGCAGCTGAGAGCCTGGCCCCCGCAATGAGTGAATTTGCCTATTTTGCCTTCCATTTTGCGCGCACGCACAAAAAAATATATTTTAGAGGAGAACTGATTTCTTCCCTTCTCCAGGGCTTCAGTGGGCTCAACCAGTGCATTTCTGCTGGAACCATCCTGAACTTAATGGGTTGTTCGACACTTTAATTCAAACACTTAAATTGCAGTGGCTGAGTCCGTACAGTAGGGGGCACCTACTAGCCAGAGCATCACAATAGTTGCTGAAGAGAGGCTAATTTCAGCCGCAGTGCCAGCATAGGCCTCCGTAGTGTTTTTACTGCTAAGGTTGCTTGACCCAACCTAAACCTTCATCTGCCCCAGCTCCTGTTGCTTGACAGGGCTCTGTCAGTTGTACTCACACCTGGCAGAGCTGGCTTTGGTGACAGTTTTTCAGCAGAGGCAGGCACGCCCCCACACACACTCAGTAATGGGTTGGAGCTAATGGGAGAGTGCCTTTGTGTCCCGCTGAGCCGGGTGGGGGGGCGGAGTTTGAACTGCAGGTGATGCGTAGCACTGGGTCCTCGAGCTGATGCTCATCTGACATGAGCAGACCTTCTAAGTCACACTCATTAGCAAAGTGTGTGTCTCTGCTCCCACTGTGGCACCTGTGAAAACATTTACTGCACAGTGTTTTCTGTGGTACTCCTCACCTACCGAGCTGGTATAAATAAGCCAGAGCAAGGGTGGGGATAACAAGGTTAGCTCAGTCAGGAAGGGTGAGGCTTACCACCAGCAGTTGATCTGGAGGTGTGAACACCAAGGGAGGGGAAGCTGCTTTTGTATTTAGCCAGCCATTCACAGCCTTTGTTTAATCCAGAGCTGAGGGTGTCGAATTTGCAGATGGATTGTAGCTCAGCAATTTCTCTTTGGAGTCTGGTCCTGATTTTTTTTTGCTGTAGGATAGCTACTTTTAAGTCTGCTACTGTGTGGCCTGGGAGATTGAAGTGCTCTCCTATGGGTTTTTGTATATTGCCATTTCTGATATCTGATTTGTGTGCGTTTATTCTTTTACGTAGAGACTGTCCAGTTTGTCCGATGTATATAGCAGAGGGGCATTGCTGGCACATGATGGCATAAATTATATTGGTAGATGTGCAGCTGAATGAACCCACGATGGTGTGGCTGATCTGGTTAGGTCCTGTAATGGTGTTGCTGGTGTAGATATGTGGGCAGAGCTGGCAATGAGGTTTGTTGCATGGATGGGTCCCTGAGTTAGAGTGACTGTGGTGTGGTGTATAGTTGCTGGTTAGGATTTGCTTCAGGTTGGCAGGCTGTCTGTGGGCAAGGACTGGTCTGCCTCCCAAGGCCTGTGAAAGTGGGGGATCATTGTCCAGGATGGGTTGTAAATCCCTGATTTACAGGTTTTAGCTGAGGACTGTAGGTGATGGCTGGTGGTGGTCTGTTGGTTTCTCTCTTGGGCTTGTCCTGTAGTAAGAGGCTTCGTGGCACACATCTGGCTCTGTTGATCTGTTGTTTCACTTCCTCAGGTGGGTATTGCAGTTTCAAGAATGCTTGGTAGAGATCCTGTAGGTGTTTGTCTCTGTCAGAGGGGTTGGAGCAAATGTGGTTATATCTTACTTTTAAGATAACTTTTCTGTTAGTCTATAAGGTGCCACAGGACCCTTCGTTGCTGTTACAGATCCAGACTAACACGGCTACCTCTCCAATACTCTGCTAAGATAGAGGGTGATTAAAAGCGAGCCTGATAGCAAACTCTGCGGCATACATGAAAATCCCTACCGGTCAGCATGGGAGGGGCGGGAGACTAATCTTGAGAACAAACTGTAACTGTCTCTGCAAATGTCCCTATTTCTTATGTGCCCTTTAATCACGCCCGAGTGCACCACCCCATAGCAATGGACAACCCCGGTTCAGCATTCTGTTGCTGAGACCCACGAGCATTTATAGGCCACCATTAACAATTTCTCAAACTCTGTTCCAGACACCTGCAGAGTGCTCCCTGCAAAGGGTTCCAGCATGTTAAAGTGGACACACTGACTCAGCCTGAAGCAGTTTCCACCGTGTCTGTGCCAGGTAAGGGCAACGACAGCTGAGAGAGCATCATTCCAAAAGGTACAGTCCCCAGGCTAAAGTTCCTGCATCAGCCATTTGAGGCAGATGCCCCTTAAGGAGCTAAGCAGCAACAGCATCTGATGTTTAATGACTAATGAGCTCTGTGCCCTGTCAGAAAAGCTACTTTGTAGGGCAACCGCCTTAACCTGCTGAGCACACAATGCCACCCACCACCAGTTAAGGTAACTCTTGGCCTGCACACCACACCCAGTAGCACACACGGAAGCATCAGCAGGGCAGTTGCTGTTTATCCACAAGAGCAGCACAAACTGGTGTGTGTGAAAACACAAAATGTGCCCACGCGTCTCAGTGCTGAACAGAGAGGAGGAGGAGCTGCTGATTTTTCAAGTTTGTAAAAGGCTCCAGGTGGGAAATCAAGCGACATGGACCAGAAATGACCCAGTGAAGTTGGGCAACTCCCTAAGCCCTGGTCCCCAGTCAATATTTGCATTGCTGTAACTTGGCTGGTTGACTGTGATTTAAAAGAAAGAACAATAGAGCAACACCAATACAACCCCTAATGCAGAGGCAGCAATCTGCTATAAAGGGCCTTGTTCCCACATGAGAATGGGACTTAGCTATGTCAATACGACACTGGTAGTGCCTCAGTTTTCCCCTGCAGATAACTACAGACCTCCCCCAGGGGCTGTGAAGTGTAATTAGCTTGCAAAGCACTGAGGGGGTTGAATCGATGGTGCTAGCAACGCCACACAGCGATTTATTCTGTAAGCAACTCATTCTTCAGCACAACTGTAAAGTGCCAAGTTCTACATTCCCGCTCAGCCATAAATCCAGCTCGACCTGAGTGATGGGGCTTCCCATTTACACTAGAGTTATCGATGCAGAATTTGGCTCATTGTTCCTATCCAGCAGCGTTTTAGCTGTGTGACACAAGACCGTCCCTCTGAGCGATTTGTTTTGCCAGCAGAGCTCAGGTTTTCCCCATTTGTATTGCGATGAGAAGGCCAGCTCTGCCACAGGCTCCAGCTGCCCTCGCCCACAACGCCACCCTGGGGAGGGTTAGCACAAAACTTCGAGGGAGAGAGGGAGCATTAACTGTTTGTTCTTTTGCAGCTGCCTGGTGCACTCTGAACAGAGACTGAGTCCACAGCCAGCACAGATCCCAGCAGCAAGGCGAACAGTGGCACTTCCAGGCTCGCTTGCCTTTTCTGTCCAGTGAATTCTCTCTCCCTTTGCTGAAGACTAAACTCCTGTCTTTTCTAATGCCCTTGTTAGAGGTGATGTCTTTTGAGTTCACTACTAACCAAGACTGTCAGCAATGTAGTTGCCAGGTGCTTGAAGTGAAGGAAAAAACAGAACCACCCCCCATCGTTCCTAAATGCTCTCCTCCAGGCTTGGAATGGAGCAGTTTGCCTGTCTCCTGTCTCCAACAGCCCCACTGCAAGCTGCTTATCCTTCCTGTGCTTCAGTAAAGGGAGGATGGTAGAACAGCTGGCTCAGAGTGTGCAAAGCTAAACGTAGGTCCCTCGGTAGCAAAGGCCTGACCTTCAGAGGTGCTGTGGCTGCTAGGATTGCAGTAGGACCTGGCTGATTTTAAGCACTTCACAAATAGTTAAGGTAGTGACAGACAGGAGCAGGCGCGAGTCCTGTCTGTCTGAGCCGTGCCAGCATCAGGCACTTTTTTATCAAAACAAAAAAGCAGTCAAGTAGCACTTTAAAGACTAACAAAATAATTTATTGGGTGAGCTTTTGTTAGTCTTTAAAGTGCTACTTGACTGCTTTTTTGTTTTGATAGTATATAGACCAGCCCGGCTCCCTCTGTGGCACTTTTTTCGGGCGTCTGAATAGCAACACTGCTGTTTGTTTCTTTGCCTGGAAATTTTGTAAGAAAACAATTGAGAGCCCTGCAGTACTGCTGAAAGAGTTTGCCTTGAGGTTTCAGTAGCACAACGGGCCTTACTCATGGAGCAGAGGAGAGGGTCTGCCGCTGCCTTAGAACTAGATACAAAGGACTCCTCATTTCACCTTTTGCAGATGTTTAATTTGTTCATTGGGTTCCTCCTTTACATTCCGGCTGCTGAAAGGAACAAAATGCCTTTCTCCTCCTCTCCCCCTCAGTCCTACCTCTTGGTTCCACTATTAGTTTCCTTCACATTAACGCCAGTGCATGCTAGATAAGCCTCGATGTACTATAGATGCCTTCTGGCTGTAGACAGTAGCAAGCTGTTTCTTTACTAAGTTTGTGCATTTTATATATGTTTGTAATGGGGACAGAAGCAGGGAAGACTGTTCTTTGGGATGCAGGCTTGCTCATTTCTTCACTTTGACTGTAACATTTGATATTATTCTACCTGTATGTTAGAAGTCATCAGACTCTACAAGCATAGAACACTGTAGGATGTATTACACGTAAGAAATTTAATATTAGGCTATGTACAGTTCAGTACTACAGAGATCAAATAAAATGCAATTGAGAAGTGGAGGTGGTCCGTTCTAAATGTCTCCTTGCTCGTCCAGAAGTAGTTTTGTGAACATATAACAAAAAAGGCGTCAAAATAATTCAAGGATAGGTGGAAAACAAAGAAGATTTTTGGCAAAGAGTTATCATTGCTGTTGTATAGCATCACTTCTGCATGGTGGGAACTCAGGCATCCTTATACTGAAGCTGAAATGCCAGTGTCTGCGCAGTGACGATGTTTCTCCCCTGCAATCTGAGGTATGACTGCAGTCTATACAGACAGACCTGGACTAGCTTTGACCTAGCTTGCTCATATAACAATCTCAGGGGTTGTATGAGCCTGCTCAGGACCTGCTGCTAATGCAGGGGAGGCTGTGCTATTGCTAAGTTATCAAAGCTACAGTCACACCACTAACTGGCGTTTAGCCCCGTAACGTGCATGAAGGATATAGGCATGAATTCCTGAAGGGAGCTCTAAAGAGGATGGTAAGAAATTGTTCTCAGTGGTGTCAGATGGCAGAACAAGGAGCAATGGTCTGAAGTTACGGGGTGCGGGGGGTGTAGGTTGGATATTAGGAAAAACTACTTCACCAGGAGGGTGGGGAAGCCCTGGAATGTGTTGCCTAGAGAGGTGGTGGATTCTCCTTCCCTCAAGATTTTTAAGTTCTGGCTTGACAAGGTCCTGGCTGGGATGACTTAGTGGGGGGGCTGATCCTGCTTGAAGCAGGAGGCTGGACTAGATGACCTCCTGAAGCCTCTTCCAGCCCTAGGATTTTATGAAGTTGTTACACTAGTACAAGTACTAGAACTTACAAGTTGTATTCTGGTAACGGACCTTCTGTGTGTGTTTTAGCAATAGCACATGAGCTGTAGGATACAAAACATAATCATTCAGGATTTCCCCTTTTCCGGAGCGCGCACACACATATTCATGCTATGTTGGCAGCATTTTGCCCCCGCTTTGCACAGATGTAAATGGATGTCTAGTTAGTGCCTTGAACATGCTACAATATGTAGCACCTAATTAGCATAATTCTTGCTGCATGAAGTTCGAAACTGATAACTTTGAAACACCGGCAAAACATTTTGGGAGTAAGGGAACTAGGAAGTTGTGCAGGCATATCAAAGTGCCCGTGGCTACATGGCTTGCCGGCGCTTCGAAGTTCGCAACTTCAAAGTCTGTGCGGTGAGAATTATGCTAATGAGATGCTGCATATGCAGCGCAGCACCTCATTGGTATTCACCGATCTGGCTCATTTACATGCCCCCTTCGAAGGGGCGGGGGCTACTGCAGACGAGCCCGGTGTGTAGAAAGGATGACAAAATGGGATTGGTATAACCCTTTGGGAGAACTGGAATTTGAGATGGTCATAGCAGGGTGTAGTTTTAAGAGGGGCGTGTCGGGAGTACTTGAAGTGCCCTTTCTTCTCCTACAGCTGATACTTTGTGGTTGCTGTGATGAAAGGAAATGTGTGGCCACAACAAACCATCAAACATCCGAAGGGAAGAATGTATAAATGGTGTGAGGAGATGCAATGATCTTAGAGCATCTCTACAATGCTCCTACCCAACTGGACCCTAGGATTTAGCAAAAGTAGAAACTCTGCAAATAAATCTTTATTTTGTTAAAAGCCAAATTGAGCATACACAGGGATGGGCTAAGAAACCCCCTCAGTCATTTGGAAACCATGCTGTCCTCCAGGAAGAGACATTGTTCTTTGCAAGCATAGCATGGGGGTATATCATGGGGCGGGGTCACACCGAGCAACACTGTAGGGGATCACATTGTGTGCAACTTGTTGAGGGCTTGTGGGTACCTGTTAGCAGCTAGAATTTGTAGACCAGCTCCATGACAGCAATGGTTGTGCTCTGGCCAAAGACAAAAGCTCCACAGAGGATAGAGACGATGCCCCAAGCAACCAAACAAGACCTAGAAATTAAAAGAACAATGCAATGGACCTCTATGCAATGACTGAATTTCCCAAGGGAAGACTGACTTAAAAATAAGGGTTACCATAAATACAGCTTTTCTCCCAGACCTAAATGAGAAATCGGTGTGTGTTTATGTAGGTGTGAAAAACACTATGCACTCAATACACTAACCTTATCACTTCAGTACTTGGGGGTGGAGGTGGCTGGATTCTACTTTATTCCACTGAGGCGGGGAACGGTGCCTAATACCAGCTCATTAGCTGGTTAAAATGGTAGCAACGTGTAAGTGGATGTGGAGACAGAAGTTTATGAGTTCCCACTACAAGTTAATTCAGCCTTGCCACAATTTCTCTGCCTGTTTCTACTGTTTCTTACAGCATCCTTGCCACAATGTAAAGTTTTCCTGAAGCCAAGAGGTGCTGGACCAAAGAGTGGCTCTCAGAGGAGACAGCATTTGCTGTGGGGACACATAGCAGCTCAAACAAAAATTATGCTTCCCCTGTAGCTCACGTCTTTCGGAATGGATGAGCTGGGTTCAGTTTCCACCTGAGAAGTGTCTGCAGTCAATGACACTATGGGTACACAAGTCGGAAAGAACCCAGGTCTCGGGTTGAACTTCTGGAAGGGCCATATGTTGTAGTAGCCAAGGAGAGACGAACGAACACGTTGTTTATACAGAGCCAGACCATGAGAAATGTACCCCATTTTGCACAAAATTAGTTGCAGGGCTCTTGCTTATGAGAAATTGCCAGTGCGGCCTCTACTGCACAGAAATGTGGGACCTGCTGAAGAATAAATATTTTTAATTTCGGTTGAGTTTTGCTCCTGTTTCCCTACCTGTAAATGTGGCTAGAGCATTGCATTACACCACCTTTGCTTTGCCAGTTAAGTAACGTTACTTTTTCCTTCACCCCATGATCCATCTTCCGAAACATCTTCCACATTTTTGACATTTTAGTCAAATTCCATGAGAGTATTGAGTAACAAAGATGAGCTGCATACTGCAAGACTTAGAGAGCCTTAAAGACTGGCTGGGTTTGCGTTCAGCATACTTATGACTATTTTCTTTGGAAGAAAAGTATGTCTGGGTAAAACAACAAGACGCCAAGGTATAGTCTAGAAAACATACCCACAGACCTGGTCAGCTGACTGAGTGGTTTGTTCACTGAAAGGCAAGAGAAGCTATAGTCTGACAACTCTCCTCAGGTGAGCGAGACTATCGCTGTCCATCTGACCAACTGTGACATGCAAAATCCAGTGTAAGAAATGTACAATGAAAGAGGCTTGTGAATTCAGTTGTAGCTTAATTTACAGTGCTTATGTTAACGGTGCTTTATGCACCATTTAATTTGGAGGGGACTTTAAATGCAACTCCTGCTGACTCTCACCTCAGGAATAAGTTGAAGGACTACAGGCCCCTTCACTTCTGCCATCCCAACACTGACCGAAGAGGGAGGCAAACCCTTGACGTCCAGCAGTGGAATAGGGTATCTTGGGCAGCTGCAGAGGGATAAGTAAACTGGCTCCTCTACAATGTCATCTTACAGCCAACTCCTATTTCACAAGCTCTTCCTCCCACCATGCCAAAGCACATTCAAAGATTACAGGCCAGCATGGGGTAGGTCACAATTACCAACGGGTTTCGGACAGTCCTGAATGGAGCGCAAGAGAGAATTGCATCCAGCCCTCCTTAGGCAGAAGTATAAACAGTTCCAGGGAAACCAGCCAGTAGGGCAGAAACCCAAGAGGACTTCGGCTGGAGGTAGGGGGAAGGGGAGGTGAGAAAGCAGGCCCCAGCACCGATACAAAGGGCAAGTTATAATCAAGCAACAGCTTCAATCTGTGTTGCCTGGTAACAGATGACACACAGCAGATGAGGTACCAAAAGCTAAGGTAAAGTCTGTGCTACCTACCACAAAAGGGCCCTGCCTTTATCAGATTTAGTCAGATTTGCAAAGGCAGCTAAACTCCTGTTGATTTTCCCACCTACTTACCTTGGAGGATTCAGCCCAAAGGACACAATTCGGCATATTAACTAGGGCCATGCTATGCAAGTGATTCCACCAGTGTCACTTAAAGTGCTTCTGTCTTGCATGGAAGAATAGGAGACATAAACCTACTGACATTTTAAAATACTTACACAGTTAGGGTGACAGGATTGGGCCCTTATTGTTATCAGAGAATTAGTCTGAATTCAGGTGGTGGTCTGGCTGAAAAAGGCCTTATAGAACCATCGGCTGACAGTGCTGTGGTGTAATCATTGATAAAAGCCAAAAAGCAACAGGAACGCTTCCTGTTTGCTCATGAATTGGAAATCAATCTGCCTGTTTTCCTACCCTGTGGGCCGTAAGACGTTCAGTTTGCAATGCAAAGAAAAAAATATATTAAAAGTTCCTTACTGATTGCTAGGGTGGGATGCATATTAGAGCCGTATCATTCCAATAGAGGTCCCGCATCTGCTTTCATTGTATCCACGACCCTTATTTGCCATGTACATAATGACTTCTTACAGTTAAGCTTGCAGAAAAGGGTCTAATGCGCACACAAGTAAGTCCTCATGCCTACATGAGCAGCTTCCACTTCTCAGGAAGCAGAACCCTCCACCAGCTGGCCAGTTACACACCACAGAGTGAAAAGTCATCAGTTAGTTTCATCTTTAAAAAAAGAAATTACAGTCTGACTGCAGAATGTCATAGGAAAACCAGCTACATTTGCCTAATTATTATTCAAAGTATTCAGTAATAACTCAGTGAGATCTGCCAACACCTCAGATTACAAACTGTAATATTTAAGATTAATTTCTTAGCATTCAAATTGTTTAAAACCGCTTTTGCACGTTACACAACAAAACTAGCGTCTATTCCCTTCTCTCTCCGCATAATATTTTTGAGTTTCCAATAGGAAGGGAAAATTATATTGAGACAACATTCTCTCTCTCTCTGCTTTAACTGCTATAATTATGTCCCTCCAAAGGGCTTGTCAACACTAGCCCCCTCCTTTGAAGGGGGCATGTAAACGAGCCCAATCAGTGAATAGCAGTGAGATGCTGAGCTGCACGTGCATCACCTCATTAGCCTAATTCTTGCTGCGCAAACTTCAAAGTCGTTAACTTCAAAGTGCCAGCAAGCAGTCTAGCCACGGGCACGTCCAAGTACCCGCGCAACTTCAAAGTTGTGCGGGTACTTTGACATTCTCGCAGCTAGACTGCTTGCTGGCACTTTGAACTTAGCAACTTCCAAGTCTGCGTGCCGAGAATTCTGCTAATGAGGTGCTCCATATGCAGCACGGCCCCTCACTGCTGTTCACCAGTCGAGCTCATTTACATGCCTCGTTTGAAGGAGTGCAGTCTAGTGTAGACGAGCCCTATGTATGTTACTTGATTTCACAGTCTGAGTCTGCGAGAGCCTTGCAGTGGAGCTTAGAAAGCAGAAATGATACATTTATTCTAGGTGACGTTTTCATGGCCACGTCTGATGTATGGGAGATGAGGGAAGAAATGGATGGGCCCTGCCCCATCTTTGTAGTGATCATCTGGGAGAGATCCTCTTACACAGCGTTATCTATGTAGTGCACTAGGAACAGCTCAATATTTATGTGCATCTACCCAGCCCAATATGGTGTACTGACACTTACTTTTTTCTTGGTTCAATGGGTTCTGTTTCCATTGCACATACTAGACAGAGCCCTGCAAATGAAAACAAAACAAAACAGAAAAATGCAGGCATGTACTTATAATGTGTGTCATTTAACCATGTTATAAGCATTCGCAAATATTCCTTCCTCAAATATTCCTTCCCAGTAATCCATAAGAAGATGGTGGCAATTTTAGAACAACTATATATTAGTAGCTTTAATTGCCAAGATGTTCGCTGTGCATTGCCGAGCCACACAACAGCTTAATAAGAACACAGATGGATACAGCCAGCTATATGGCTTGGACATGTTGATGATTTTCTTCTTCATTTTCAGATAATTAGCAGTCTCAGTCTCTCTCTCTCTCCTGCAGGCATGTGAACTCCTAGCTGTTACTTTAAACGTTTGGTGTATTTGGATAATTGTTACATAAAACCATTCACGTGTCTTCATTTTACTTAGAAAAAAATGACCTCCCCTTTCCACTCTCCTTAAACTGGAAGGAAAAATTCTCCACTGAGGCAATTTTCCATGAAACCTCTGGCCTAATTGCACAGAGTTGATGATGGAACACTTGATAATCTTATCGGCAGTATGGACAACTCAGGGCCAGAGTTAGCATTATAATTGGCACCTACATATCTATATAAAGGGGTTTTAGCCCAGAGACTCAACGGGAAAGGATTTGGTTTAAAAAAATTTTCAAATGGAATTTATGTAAAATCAACAGTCTTGAGAAAAAGTTTGAAATAAGAGTAAAAGCTTCCACACGGTCTACCTTTCGCACACTCAGCGAAGGAACATATAGAACATTTGCTCAGGCCGAAGATGACTGAAAACAACCAGCAATGAATGGAGAAACAGCATGCCACAGCGTACTCTGCAAAAGCAAATCTGGCCATAGTCTTTTAAATACACTCATCCCTCCTTAAACAAGGACTTTACTTATGAGTACTGGCTAAAATGAGGGACACACATACTTACCTTTGTTCACTGGACGACGGAACTCCCCCTGCTACTATGGGCCTGACCCCCTCCCCACAGCTCCAACCTGCCGCAGCCTGAATCCCCGTCGGCCCCGCAGACCCAACTCACTGCAGTCTTAACCCTCCGCCCCGCTGGCCCTGCACAGCCCAAACCACCACAACCTTAACCCCTGCAACCCTGCACACCCCAAACCACGGCAGCCTTAACCCTCCCACTGGCCCTGCAGCCCCCCCAAACTGCCGCAGCCTGAACCCACCCCCCACCTACTCCCTCCCTCACAGATCCAGCCAGCCACCAGGTTGTAACGCTCCCTCCCGCTCATGGCCCCAAACTGCCCCCAGCCTTTAACCCTCCCCAACCCCCCAGCCCAAGGTTCACTTACCTTTCAAAAGCAGCACCACCCACTGGCACTCCTTGCCCGAGTTAGGAGCACATGGAACCAATCAGAGACTTTTACGTGCATTTTAATGGGAATTTAGTGTCCCTCTTATGAGTTTTCACCTACAAGCAGAAAGTTGGGAACCAATTGTGCTTGTATAGTGAGGGATGAGTATAGAAAAGTCTCCCTCTTCCTGAAAAATGAGCAATAGCCCACTGAAAAACTACTCAAGCCCTGAGTTTTTAACTTGTTCTACTGATGAAGCGGGTCTTTGCCCACAAAAGCTGATGCTCCAAAATATCTGTTAGTCTATAAGGTGCCACTAGACTTCTTGTTGTACATCTGCGCTGTGTACGTGGAAGGGATTATGCCAGATACAAGGCCTGTGACTAACAGGTGCACTGATAAATGACTAAACAAAATTCAGGACCGCTTATCTGTCTCCAAAACTGCCAGACTGCAGCCATATCCATAGAGTTCTATCTGAAGGCTATTTTTAAGTGTCCATGGGTTCTGGAGCCCTTCAGCTTGGGTCTTTGCTCTAGGAATAGGCCAAAGCAGGAAGGCAAACTTAAAAATCGATCCTCTTCCAAATTAGAGCACCCAGATTAAAAAGCTCCCGGATCAAATACGGAGGGAGAGATGACGTTGGGGTTTGTTTGTTTAAAGGGGCAAATGGAAGCATGTTCAAGGAGAGGTCTTTTTAAACTTGCACATGGATCCCAGTGCACTTGGGCAAAGAAAAAGCTGAGCAGAAGCCCCACCTCAGAGTCAATTTCCTTGTGTCAACCCCATTTTCAGAGGGAATTACTTCACAAACAGTTTTTCCATCCCAGAGCCGCAAAACGAGGGAAGTAAGTTTGCAGCCACATTGATCAACAATAACTAACATGGCAAATATCAGAGAGGTCGCCGTGTTAGTCTGTATCTTCGAAAACATCAAGAAGTCCTCTGGCACCTTACAGACTAGCAAATATTTTGGAGCATCAGCTTTTGTGGGCAAAGACCTGCTTCGTCAGAGGACTCATGCAGCTGATGAAGCAGGTCTTTGCACACGACAGCTGGTGCTCCAAAATATCTGTTTGTCTATAAGGTGCCACAGGACTTCTTGTATTTAATACAGCAAACACTTCCTAAGCTCAGCTTCTGAACTAAAATGTACACACATCTATTTGTACATGCCTGGAAAGATGAAGATGAAGAACGAACTGATACCACCAATAATACTGATGACCTTGCTGATGTCAGGAACAAACACAGCAATGACAAGTGTCACTATGATCCACGTGATCGTCAGCATGATCCTCGTCCACCTTTCATAAGGGTCCATAAGCAGGAGAGACCTGCACTTGTCATTCAAGCAGACATCCTGTAGGACAGATCTATCAGACACAGCCAGGTTACATACAGCACTGCATCTGCTCCTCTGCTGGGTTCAGAACCTCTTGCCAATGGCTACTGTCAGTCGTATTTTTACATGGTCTTTCTGGGGTTACCAGCTATTGGCTGTTCGTCACAGCTAAATACACAGTCGAGGTTCCCGTTACAGAGTGCTCTTTGGGAACAGGCTCAATAGGGAGCAGTGCAGAACTCAGTGCCACCGCAGTAGGGAGATGCCCATGGAAAACACATGGACCTGTATCTCCTCCCACACATGCCCTGCTGTCCCTTGCCAAGCATCTCCATGCACAGAAAGAACAACCTTTCGGGGTGGGCAGGCTGTTTTCCCTTGCACACTCCAGAAGGGCAGAGGCCAAGGCTTCAGCACCTCCCTGGCTCTTTTGGGACATGTGCCCTGAAGTTCCTGTGCTGGTACAAAGGCCAGGGACAACCTACTTTTTGTGAACGTAATGGCTCCATGATTTAGACTTACATGATTTAGGCTTTGAGACAGGAAGGAGAAGACACCTCCCTGCTAAGAATCTCATTTTCCCCTCTGATCCTCTTGCTTGGGATGCTCAGGATACACCCTTCCTTTTCCCTTCCACAAGGTCTCTTCCGAGGGGCCAGTTTAACTCCCTCACACCTTTCCCACGTGGTGCTAGCCCAGGCGCTCTGGTTCATATTCTCAGACAGCCCCTGTGCTTCGATCACTTGTGGGGAGGTCACACTGCCTTCCATGCAGCGACTACTGTCTATGTGAACCTTCTTCTCTCCCATTATGCTATTGTCTTTGCTGAGCAAGTCCTTTCCTGGCTTCCTTCCTTCAGTACTGTGCAAATACATCCCATCGATGGGAGCTTTTCAGCCACCCCCAACAGGGTCTTCACTGAGGTGTTGACTTAAACTAATTCACTGTCTTAAAGGTGGAATGGATTTTTGCCACTAGCAATAGCTCTTTCCAAACCTTCTCATGATGAAATCTCTATCACTGACACCTCCCACGCTGTCAGCATAGCCATAAGCCCACCCTGAACACTGCACGGCCACGCGTTTCAGTAGCCATGCACATCTCTGTCTCACCTTCCCAGCAAGAGAACAATTGGATATATGGTAATGATGGAGATGCCAAACAGTAGGCGGGCTATGGCGATGACCACGTCATTTCCTGGGTATGACATCAGAATATCTGCAGCAACATCAGGACCGAAGGTTAAATAGCCATAAAGACCTAGAAACAAGAGAAACAGCAAAGAGCATAGGCATTAAGGGCTGTGTCTACACTGGAGAGTTCTGTTGACAGAAGGGGCCTTCTGTCAACAGAACTCAGGGAGCGTCTGCACTCATAAAGCTTTCTGTTGACAGAATCTCAACAGAACCCACTTCTGCCTTGACAGAGGTATCCCTCAAAATCTGAGGCATAAATCTCTCCCTGTGTCTGCACCAGCCCCTTCCTTTCAGAAGGAACATGTTAATGGATGGGTTCGAAAGATGCTAAAGAGGCGCTGCCATGAATATGCAGCACCTCATTAGCATAATGGCAGCCACGGCGATTTGAAAGTGCAGCTTTCTAATCTGAACACCTAGCTGGTGTTAGGAAGAAGGGGCTTTCAAAAACTGGGGGGTCCTTTCAAAAGGTCCCTGTCTCCATGGGTGGCTCGTGATTCAAAAGCCGTACTTTCAAATCGCCATGGTTGCCATTATGCTAATGAGGCACTGCATATTCATGGCAGCGCCTCTTTAGCATCTTTCGAACCCATCCATTAACATGCCTCTTCCGAAAGGAAGGGGCTCATGTAGCCCCAGCCTCCGTTGGTAGAAGACTGTTGACAGAAGTGCGGTGTAGACACTTCTGTCAACAGAGAGGGCTTCTGGTTGCCGGGCAGCCCTGTTTGCACAGCTGCCATTCCACCTTCCAGAAGGCACTGAAGTATGGCAGCTCGATGTTGACAGAGCAAGTTGTGTGCAGCAACAATCTGTCTACAGATGTTCCATCGAGGTTTCTCTGGCAACGGTAACTTCTGTTGACTGATGCTTCTCATGTAGACATAGCCTAAATGTGTTATTGAGCTACGATCATGATGCTCTTTGGGGAGGAGTTTGGAGGCAAAACTAACTATGAGGGAACTTATTAAAATTAATGATTATGTCTACACTAGAAGCATCTGTCGGCAGTAGTTACTCTCGACAGGGCAATATCGACATAACCTCCGTCAACAGATTGCATCTATACACAACTTGCTCTGTCGACAGAGACCTGCCAGCCTGCACTGCCCTCTGGTGACAGAAAGTGGAATGGCAGCTCTGCGAAAAGGGCTGCGCAGCAACCGGAAGCCCCCTCTGTCAACAGACGTGTCTACACTGCACTTGTGTCGACAGTACGGTGTCCAGAGAGTGTTATGCCTCGAATTTTTGAGGGATAATACTGTGGAGGAACATGCAGAGTTCTGTCGAGACGCTGTCGGCAGAATGCTTTAAGTGTGTAGACTCTCCCTGAGCTATATTGACAGAAGACCCCTTCTGTCGGCAAAACTCTCTTGTGTAGACCCAGCCAGTCGGTATTGCTCCTCACAGTAATGGTAGCATTGCCTATTATTAAGGTTGCCCAACATTTCCCACATAAAATCTCCTCATAATTATGCAAAATTTTGTCCATTTGGGCTGAAATTTTGCATCCTGGGTGTCTGCCTTGGCCTGATTTGGTGGTAGGGTGTAAAAGATTTGATGGTTGCTGGATGAAGCACTATTATGTTAAGTCAGCTCCATCCACTCAGTGCACTGAGGCTGGCATCCTGTGGAAAATATAGTGGGCGATGATCTAGCTGGAGACCAGGAACACGCAACACTAAGGCCAAAGCATGACTGCACAGGCTGACTTCATTCTGGCAGTTCATAACTTCTGAACACTTGACTGCAACTGTAATAACGTTATTTTAAAATAGATTGTGTGTGTATCTACCACTTATGTGGGTGGAAGTAGGCGGCCTATGGCATCTGAGCTATAAAGAGTGGAAGCAATCGTCAGTCAAACTATTTAAGGTATCCCACTCAGGATCAGCTGATAATATGCCGGTCAGGAAAGCCCTTGTCCACATGATTCAGGCTGTATTAACATGGGCTGAACTGGAAGTCGTTGTCCTGTAGCAACAAAGCAGAACCCTGCAGTGCAGTTGCTGGGCCAGGGGAGAGGGGGTAATAGTTTCAGCAGGTTGCGGTAAGAGAATACCTGTCAGAGAATAAATTAGCAGGCAGAAGAGCATGGAGAGCACAGACACCAAGATCCACAGGGAGAGCTTCTTGTTGTGCATGCTGCTGTAAATGGCCACGCAGGCTTCATGACACTGAAATACAGGAGCGAACACCATGCACTTATCAGCAGGTGAAGGGAGGGTGAAATGCCTCAGCCCCTCTCACCACATGAACTGCAAGCTCTCAGCTTGTGTTCCCTCTGTCCGCCCTCCATGGCAGCCACCACTCCCATAAGCAGCCACTCAGATTTCTGTGATATTTCCTGAGCCCCCTCCAGAGACAGTGGTCACCTCCTCTCCAGTGATTCTCTCCAGCCACAAAACAGAGGGTGAAGAAGTCCTTCCTTCCTCCCAGAAGGAGAGAAGAGGATGTTCTCTGCCTCTGGAAGGAACCACTCCCACCCCGCTCAGGGCCAGGGAACAGCTGTTTCTTTCTCCACACCTCAGAGTGCAGGGTGGGCCGAGACAGAGCTCATAGGTCTTTTTGCCCTTCTCCATGGGGCAGGCACTGAACCAAGCACCTACACTGCTATGGACCTGAATGAAGGAGAGGCTCCAATTTAGGTGTCACTCGTTCTGTCTGCTCTGAAACCAGAGCAGAACGCGGATCCCCAAATGCTCTTTCTGCTCTGACCCTGTGACTCATGCAGGGCCCTCATGTATCAGGTGGCTCCAATAACAGTATTTCTTATAGCAAGAGATTCCCATTACTGGAAGCTCCTTAAATCAAGCCCAGTCCCCCTTCAAGACTTACTAGTGAAGGACGTTCCTCACTGTTGGGATCATGTCTGCGTTGGAAAGGTATGCACACTGCACTCCCTAAACACCCAGGGTGAAATCCTGATGCCAAGGGAGTCAATGAAGTCTTACCATTGACTTTCCTGGCACCAGGATTTCACTCCCAGCTTCCCACCCTACCAGGCAAGGACTCCATAGCGTCTGGGAAGCATGGTCTTGTGAGGATGAGAAGGGGTGTCTTGGCCTGTTCCACATGCTGGCTGTGAAGCTGGGAGGTAAGGCTTCCCTAGCTTGGGCCATGGCAATAAGTGAGAGCTTCTGCGAAAGCAGCAACCTCTGGGCTGGCCCACAGAAAAGGGCAATCAAAAGGCAAGTTGCAATTACCTGAAATCCAAAACAGATGGTTGGGATGACATTGAACATGGAAGCCAGGGAGGAGACCCTGCAAGTTTGGGAGAAGAAGGGGCACACAGGTCATTGGTTTAGTTAAAGGAAAAGCAGAGAAATACATTCACAGCCATGCCTGGCACTATAGCAAACAGATTCCCCCCCGCCACCCCCACCCCGGGGAAATCAGCTCAACAGCACAGCTTCTGCTGGCTACTCCAAACCAAGGCAAGTTTACATCCACTTACACAAGAGCGTCCATTCTTTCAACAGACTTTGGGTGCCTGCAGCCCCAATTAGAGTCTGTCATGAAAAGTCAGGTACAGGTCTGAGGCCTTAACTGAGGAAATAATTCCTCATTGGCAGCCCCTCATGTTCATCAGTGACAGCGGCAGCATAGACAGTGCTCCCATTATAGGCTGGGCCTACACGAGAGTTGTGTCCACAGAAGGGCCCTTCTGTCGACAGATGCTCCAAGTGTAGACATAGCCATAATCTACGGTGAACAGACCTCAACTATCCCAATGGCTCACAAGCAGACACCTTCCTGGCCTGAAAAATAGAGGTCCAGACTATTTGCACAGCTCCTCCAAAGCTGTGCACATGGCATTCATACGCACCACATGTGGTGCTGACTCCGAACTTCGTCTTTTAGCCAGTGGTGCGCAACCTTTTTTCAACCATGACCCCCATATTTTATTGCACTTGTGTTGCGACCCTGCCCCCCGCGAGACAGCGCTTAATAAATAATGTCAAACTGAACTTTTGTCACCCCTCTTTTCAGACCAGCGCACATTTGTAGCTGTTAAAAAGTTGTTACCCTGTCTCCAGGCTTTACCCTTCACATCCCCCAAACCCCCAGCCCTGCCTGCCCCCAGGCTTAACCCACCTCAGCCCCAAACCCAACCCCCAGCCCCAGGTTTTACCTAACAGAAATGATGTGCTGCTGCTCCTCCACAGCAGCTGCCCCCTTCTCGGTGCAGCTCCAGCAGGGCAGGGTCGCCCATCCCTCCCCCAGCTCTCCTGCAGCCACGCAGGCAGCTCCCTGCCCAGCCAGGGTCCTTTTGGGGCTCCCTGGTGCCTCTGACTTCACCTGCAGCTCTGGAGGCTGCTGCTGCTTAAATTTTAAGTGGCAGCAGCCTCCAGAGTCATAAGAGGAGTCTGCAGTGGCAGTGCTCAGAGTCACAAGTGGCTCTTTGAAGAGCTGCACATGGCTCTGAGCCGCAACCACCAGAAGACGTCCCCAGGTTGCGCACCACTGTTTTAGGCAAACTAAACCCTGGTCCAACCAAACTTTAGTCGCTCCTCTGTGGCCCACATGAGGTATCTGGTGGGCTCCAGTACACAGATGCCCCCTCCTCTTTTACATCCCAGCCACAGCAGCAATACAAAGGTTACTATGCTAATGAGCCTGCAATGGCATTGGGTGCTGTGATGGGGATCGGGTGTCCCCAAGCACTGCACCCCTATCCCCAGCCAGAAGTGACTCTCACTCTGCAGGTAGAACAGGGAGTTCATCAGGAGACGGAGATAACAGAGGTGCCAGCAACAATCATTCCAATCCATCCTGGGGAGGGGGAGGCCTGAGAGGCGCCCCTCAAGCCAGAGCCTTGGTCCCCCCCTCCTTTGTTCCTCTCCTTCAGTCCAGGCTAACTGCCTTCCACCTCCCCACACACTAACTGCCCACCTGTAATACAAAACCAGCTGGGCTCCTCCCCACTCCTTGTTCAGGGATAGAGGTGTTACCTGTCACTCACACACAGACCCCACACTCCATCATATCTCTCCCGCCTCGCAGGCCCAACTGAGTGGGGTCTCTCTCAGTGAGCTGGAGAAATTCAGGGCCCCACCAGGTAAAGCATTGGCTGTGACATTGGTGCGGCCCTTTGCTTGGGCCTGCCACAGCAATGTCCTGTGGGAGCTGGCTTCACCTTGTTCGGCTGGATGACTTTGAGGAGGTGGGAGTGAGCCCACTCTCTGCAGTTGTACCAGCCCTTCCTCTTCCCTTGCGTTCTGCCCAGGTTCTCCCTGGATGGGCCCATGAGCTCAGAGAGCCTTTCCTGGAAAGCCAGGACATCCTCCACTCCTGATTCTCCATCTGGGGAAGCCTCCCCCTCCTATAACTCTCTCATCAAGCCCAGGGTTCCCCTCCCCCCTCCTTCTGCACCATGGCTTAGCTGCAGGGACCTTGTGGACCTCTGAGGCACCTTCGTGGGTGCAAACAGCAGGTGGGGCAAGTAGGCCTCGCAGTCCTGCAGGTGCCAGTGCATAAAGGCCTCCAGTATCTGCCTCAGTGTCCCACGGAACCCTCCCACCAGCCCATGGGACTGGGAGCGACACCTCGAGACCCAGGAGAGCCAGATCCCAGAGCAGGGTGGACATGGAGTTGACCCCAGTCAATAAGGACCTCCTCAGGGAGCTCCACCCTGCCGAAAATGGCCAGCAGCGCATCTGCCATCATGTCTGCCACAGTAGAGAGCCATGGCCTTGGAGCAGTGGGTAGTGAAATCCACCACCACCACCACCACCAGGAGGTATTTCTTCCCTGACTGGGTTGCCTTGCTTGTAGGCCCCACTATATCTATTGCTACCTCTGGGGAAGGCTCCTCGATGATGGGCAGGTGCCTCACGGCAGCTTTCTCCCAGTCTTGGGTTTTCCCAGACCTCTGTCAGGAGTCGCAGGCCTGACAGTACCACTGCAAAGCCATAAATATCCACAGCCAATAAAAGGTCTGAAGCAGCCTCAGCTGGGTGCGCCAGATCCCCAGGTGCCCCGAGAGCATGTCGTCATGGGCCAGGTGCAGCAGCCTGGTGCGATACCTTTGGGAAACCACCAGGTGTCATTGGACGCCCCCCCCATGATCCTACTTTCCCTGGGGAAAGCTATTCCCGGTATGGGACTCCCCTCTCCCACAGGAATCTCTCCTGGCAGGAATCCCCATCCCCAGGGCTGAGATACACCATGGCCAGCCCACTCCCTCAGTGTCTGTAAGGAGTGGTCTACCTGCCTGGAATTCAGCAACTGGGGAAGGGACAGGGATCTGCTCCCCACCACTGCCTGGGTCCAGAGTCCCAGCCCTGCTGAGCCCTGTGCCTGTTGGGTCAGGACACTGTGCTCCCTCCCGGGTGCCCTCCCCTGGGTCAGGGCTGCGAACTCCTCACTTGCTCTGGCTACAGGTAGTGACCAGAGCACGGTGGGGGTCCTTCTGTCCACTCCTCTAGGTGATCCCCCCATCAGCACCTCCATAGGCAAGTGCTGGAGCACTCCCACTTCCTTGCGGCCCTCCTTAGCCACCCATTTTAGGTGCACCTGGGCTATGAATGTGCCCGCCTTGAATGGGTCCTGTCCATGCCCCTCAGGGCCAGCTGGGTGTTGGGCACCATACAGGTGGGGGCCTCTAGCTCCGGCTGGGCCAGCGTCACCTCCACCCCCATGTCCCAGAAGCCCATCACCTTCCTGCCCTCCACCTCTAGGGGCATGAGGTACTCACTGCCCTGCCCCCACTCAGTACACAGAGTCTCCCGCCTCTGGAGCATCAGGTCTCCCAGAGGAGCTGGCCTGTGGATCCAGCTTCCCCCAGGCTGAGGCCATATTGCCAGCCCTACCCCCCACAGCAGCCAGCTGCTCTGGCTGCTGGGACTCCACACAGCTGACTCCATGAGGCCTCTGCCTGCTGGGCCTGTCTGGGGATTTGGGGCACTGGGCCTCTCTATGCCCCTTGCACCCACAGTGATAACAGACTGGGCCTCATTGTGTCCCTCAGGCTGGCTGCTCCGTCCAGGCCCTGGCTAGCCCTCTGGAGGGAGGATGGCTGGCCCCTGTTTCCTGGGCTTCCCAATAGGTGATTCCATCCATTGCACAGCTGGGGACTGGTCTCTCCGGGATTTCCAGTCTCTCTGGGATTCTCTTTCACACCTGGCTCATCAGACAGCCCCTCTGTGCCATCTGGGTCCTCTGGCTTCCGGGCCTCAAGCCATAGTCTCAGGTGGGGTGGGCACACGCCATAGAACTGTTCCAGGACCAGTAGTTTAACCAGGTCCTCTGTGGTCTGGGCCCCCATCCCAAACAGCCACTTGCAGAAGTATTGCATCAGGCGGGAGGCCAGGTCTACATAGGTTTCCCCCTGCCCCATCTTCACCTCCTGGAACTTCTTGTACGCCCAGGGGTTGGCCCACACTTACATAGCAGGGCCTGTGTGACCCATTCACAGTCCTTGGGCTGCAGCCCCTCCAGCTGATGGAGCACCCCTGCAGTCTTCTGACCCAGCAGGAGGGTGAGCTGCCGAAGTCCATCGGATGTAGGGGACCTGGTACACTCGAAGGCGCGCTCGAAGGAGGTAAGAAACCCCTCCAGGTCCCCTACGTCCTTACTCTGGGACAGCACATACCTCTCAAAGTGACTGGCAGTCCTGGGCCCCCAGGACCCATCTCCACTCACTGCAGCTGGGGCCTCTCGCCATCTCATCTCTGCCATAGTCCACTCATTTTGTCACTGTCTCTGGTGGTCCTCCAGTCCCTCTAACCCACCTGGGAAGAACCACTGCTGGCCGAGTGCAGCCCAGTGAGCACCGCGTCTGGCTGGTAGAATCCAGCCCTCACTGCTGCCTGAGGGTCTGAGACCCTCCCAGTGGGTGAGCGGCTGCCTCCCGGTGGGACAGAATCCAGGACCCTGGACAGCTCATTCTCCTCCAGCCAAGCAATCAGCTGGGCCTTGGTTGCCTTCCCCATGGTCAGACCCCTCTCCTGGCACAAGCCCACAATGTCTGCCTTGACAAATCAGGTGTAATCCAGCTCCTTGTCATTCCCTGGGGTGCAGACCCACCGGCTGATGCTACAGCGCCCTCCACAACTTTCAGTAATCGCTTTGTCCTGCCTCTTGCAAGCCTCCTGCCTGCTGCTGCGCCCAGTCACTCACTACTGCAAGCCCATCCATGGGTGCAGTTTATCCCACTGCTGGCACCAGATGTGATGGGGTTCAGGGGTCCCCAAGCACTGCACCCCCATTTGCAGCCAGAAGTAACTCTCACTCAGCAGGTAGAACAGGAAGGTTATTAGTCAAAAGAGCTACAGAGATGTCAGTACAGCAGCCAGAAACAATCATTCCAATCCATCTTGGGGAGGGGAGGCCCAAGGGGAGCCCCTCAAGCCAGAGCCTTGGTTCTCTGCTCCTTTGTTCCTCTCCTTCAGTCCAGGCTACCTGCCTTCTACCTCCCCACACACTGACTGCCCACCTCTAATTCAAAACCAGCTGGGCTCCACCCCACTCCTTGCTCAGGGGCAGAGGTGTTACCTGACTGCTTAGGTTACAGCCAGCAGGGGGTCATCTGCAGCCTGTGTGAGCTACTCAGCCTTCCCCTCACACAAGCACCCCACTCCCACCCCTGAACGACATCCCAGGTACTTAGCCTTGTTTCAAAGAGAGCAGTGTGCACATTGTTGGATTAGTTATGGGGCTGAGAATAGACAAGCACTAGTGTGAGATGCACATTAGCATCTCCAGGCATGGCTGCCATGCCCTGCCCATTTATTGTAATGCCAGTAGATCCAGGAACTCTCCAGGACATGGCACAGCCTGGCAAGCCAAGGAGGAGGAATACAAAAGAAACAGGTACAAGCAGCCTTTCTGCAGCTTCAGCTGCCTGGTACTGCATAGAAACAGCTCTGAAGTCACAACACACCTGCGTCACCATTCTGATTGCCATTCAGTACACCTGTTTCCTGGGTTTAGTGCAAGACTGGGCTAAATATGGCCCATGGGCCAGATCCAGCCCACAGATGGAGTGGGGAGCCACAGACAGGCTCCCTGCCTGTCCTACCCCAGCACACCACAGAAAAGCAACTTCAGGGTCCGGTTTGGTTTTCAATAGCTGCAAACCTGTGGGGAAAGGCAAGGGATTGGCTTCATGCTCTACCCCCACCCCCAGCAAAATCCCATTGGCTGTTTTTTTGGCCAATGGGAGCTTCCTGTTTGAAGCACCCCTCTCCCTCCCCTCAGATTCCTAACTATTTACAGATGCACATGGCCCTTACTATGGCCGGGCAGTTCGGAAGCCTGCCTGAGAAATCAGCTTAGCTGTTGGCCGGGAGTAGTGCAGGTAAAGTCTCCCCATCAGCTCCTACTTTTGGCACCCCAGATCCTCCTCCCCTGCAACCCTCTGACCCCCTACCCCACATAACCCAAACCCTCTGCTCCCCTTCTCCACCCATGCCCCACATAGGCCAAACACTCTGTCCTCAATCCCCTGACCAGGTCACAACACAAATCCCTTCCCCAGGTCACCACCACTTCCTTCAGCCAAACTCCCTCCAAGACCCCTCACCTCAATCCTTTACCTCAAGCTCTCTTTGCACCCAACCTCTGGCCCAGACCCTGCACCTCCTCCATTAATATCATGGAAGAGTCAGCTCTTGACATCTTTTCAAATTTTTAGAGTGGCCCCCATCAACAAATATTGCCCATCCCGGCTTAGTGCCAACTCAAGGACTCTTGAGTGAGACAAATGGTAGCATCCATACTTACCTTGAGGGATAACGAGACTCATGCATGATAACATGCTCCGTTCTTAGGTAGTATTTTATTATAACAACCAGGGTCAGGTAGCAAGCAGCAAAGGTACCTAAAACACTAAAAGAAAGGAATGGAGAGGGAAGTGTTAAGCTTTTACCATATTGAATGAAGATTCATGGAATTATAGAATTGTAGGTCTTGAAGGGACCTCAGAGGGTCTTCTGGTCCAGCCCCCCTGCCTAAAGCAGGGTCAACCCCAACTAAATCATCCCAGCCAGGACTATGTCAAGACAGGACTTAAGAACCTCTAGGGATGGAGATTCCACCACTTGTCTGGGTACCACATTCCAGTGCTTCATCAGCCTCCTGGTGAAACAATTTTTCCTAATAGTCATACTACACCTCCCCTTTTGTAACTTCAGGCCATTTCTCCTTGTTCTGCCACATGTCACCACTGAGAACAGTTTCTCTCTATCCTCTTTAGAGCCCCTTTTCAGGAAGTTGAAGGCTGCTATCAAATCTCCCCTCAGTCTTCTCTTCTGCAAACCAAATAAGCCCAAATCCCTCAGCCTCTCCTCATAGGGCATGTGCTCCAGCCCCTTAATCATTTTCATTGCCCTCTGCTGAACCTGCTCCAGTGCATACAAATCCTTTCTATACTGGGGAGCCCAGAACTGGACGCATTATTCCAGACGTGGCCTCACCAGTGCTGAGTAGAGCGGAATAATAACTTATCTAGATCTGCTGGCAATGCTTCTGTTAATACACCCCAATATGCTGTTAGCCTTTTTGGCTACAAGGGCACACTATTGAATCATATCCAGCCTTTCATCCACTGTACTCCTCAGACCCTTTTCTGCTGCATTGCTACTTAGCCAATCAGTCCCCAGCCTTTAACAGTGCTTTGGATTCTTCCATCCCAAGGGCAGGACTCTGCACTTCTCTTTGTTGAACCTCATCAAATTTCTTTTGGCCCAATCCTCCAATTTCTCTAGGTCACTCTACACCCTATCCCTACCCTCCAATGTATCTACCTCACCCCCTAGCTTAGTGTCATGTGCAAATTTGCTGAGAGTGCAATCCATCCCCTCATCCAGGTCATTAATAAAGACGTTGAACAGTACAGGGCCGAGAACTGATCCTTGAGGCATGCCACTTGAAACTGACCACCTACCAGATATTGAGCCGTTGACCACTACCCATTGGGCCCATCTGTCAAGCCAGTCCATGTATCCAATCCATACTTCTTTAACTTAATGGGAAGAATGTAGTGGGACATTGTATCAAAAGCTTTGCTGAAGTCCAGGTATATAACAGCCATTGATTGGCCCATGTCCACGGAGCCGGTTACCTCATCATAGAAGCTAATCAGGTTGGTCAGGCACAACTTGCCCTTGGTGAATCCATGCTGACTGCTCTTGATCATTTTCCCCTCTTCCAAGTGCTCCAAAATGGATTCCTTAAAGATGCCCTCCATGATTTTTCCAGGGACTGAGGTAAGGCTGACTGGTCTATAGTTCCCTGGATTGTCATCCTTTTCTTTTTTAAAGATGGGCACCGTATTCGTCTTTTTCCAGTCATCCAGGACCTCTCCTGATCGCCACGAGTTTTCAAATATAACAGCCAAAGGCTCTGAAATGACATCGGCCAATTCCCTCAGTACCCTTGGATACATTAAATCCAGAGCCATGGATTTGTGTACTTCTAGCTTTTGTAACTAGCTCTTAACCCATTCTTTCCCCCAAGGGCTGCCCACCTCCTTCCCATACTACATTGCCTAGTGCTGTAGTCTGGGAGATGGCTTTGTCCGTGAAGACAGAGGCAAAAAAAGTATTGAGTACCTCAGCCTTTCTCACATCATCTGACCCAAGGTTACTGCCCTCATCCAGTAATGGCCCCACACCCTCCCTTATAACCCTCTTATTGTTAATATGCCAGTAGAAACACTTTTTGTTACTCTTCACATTCCTTGCTAGCTGCAATTCCAGTTGTGCTTTCGCTCTCCTGATTAATCCCTGGCATTCTCCAGCAATATAGTTATACTCCTTCTTTGTCATATACGCATCCTCTTTGAGTTTAAGCTCACCAAGGACTTCCGTTGTAAGCCAAGCTCGTTGCCTACCATATATGATTTTCTTACTGTGCATCGGGATGGTTTGCTCCTGTGCCTTCAATAAGACTTCTTTAAAATATTGCCAGTTCTCCTGAACTCCTTTCTTTGATATCTGTTTCCCAAGGGATCTTGCCCATCAGTTCTCTCAGGGAGTTGAAGTCTGCTCTTCTGAAATCAAGGGTCTGTATTTTACCACTAACCTTCTTTTCTTTTGTCAGAATCCTGAAATCTACCATCTCATGGTCACTGCAGTCCAGGTGGCCACTCATGTCTATTTCTCTTACTAGTTCTTCTCTGTTTGTGAGCAGCAGATCAAGCTGCTCATGGCCCCAGCTCGGTTCCTTCAGCATGTGAAACAGGAAGTGATTCCCAATATTCTCCAAAAACTTCTTGGATTGTCCGTGCGCTGCTGTCTTGGTCTCCCAACAAATGTCTGAGTGACTAAAGTCTCCTATGAGGACCAGGGCCTGTAATTTGGAAGCTTCTCTTAGTTGTCTGAAGAAATCTTCGTCTACCTCATCTCCCTGATCTGACAGTCTATAGCAGACACCAACTACAACATCACCTCTGTTGCTTCCGCTTTTAAGCTTAACCCCAAAGATATTCAAGTGGCTTTTCTCCCTCCATATACTGGAGCTCTGAGCAATCATATTGCACTCTTACATAAATCACAACTCCTCCTTCTCCTTTGATCCCCTGCCTGTCCTTCCTGAATAGTTTATACCAGAGGTTCTTAATCTGTACTGCAGCCTGCCCTGCTTTGTTTCTCAGAATATGTTCTTGCACCCCTTATCAAAAATGGAGATGGGGGGCCTATACATTTTTAAATGCATCTTAAATATAAGTAAAATAGTTTTATGTTATTACTCCCCACAAATAATAGTACAGTAGGTATACAAAAACCTGCAAGTACTACCCAAAAATGTAGCAGAATTTTGCTGAGGAAGTAAACGGTAACCAACGTGCTAACAGTTAGCGGCTAACTGAATTCAAACAAAGCTGCTGCACTGCCACGTCATGCTCTGCGCATGCGTCAAGAAATACTCCGCAAAGGGGCAGTACACTGAATTTTGTAGCGAGATAATTGTAGCAAAATGAGCTTAAAAACTTGAAAATAATTTTGTTTGTATATTACAGTAATTGTTTAAAAATGCACAAACACATAGGTCTGATGAAATAAAGTAGTTGTATTTACATGTCTGTGCTTAATTTCTGTTTTTGATTATTTGCCTTCTAAAAAAAATCTGGCACGTCTCACTCCCCCAGAAAGGACATCATGAACCCCCCAGGGGGATGCATGCACCACAGGTTAAGAACCACTGGTTTATACCCTTCTATGACAGTGCTCCAGTTATGTGAGTCATCCCAGCAAGTCTCCATTTTCCCAATCACCTCCTAGTTCTTCATCAGTGCCAGGGCCTCTAATTCTTCCTGTTTGTTTCCCAGGCTTCTTGCATTTGTGTACAAACATCTTAGATCATAAGCTGATTGACCTAATTTCTCCTTTCAAAGGAGAGGTGCTCCTTTGTCGTACCTTCTCCCTTCCCCACTTACCTCAGGGCTTGTGTCACCGTCCCCCGACGAACCTAGTTTAAAGCCCTCCTCACTAGGTTTGCAAGCCTTCCCGCAAAGACGCTCTTTCCTCTCTTCATTAGGTGGATCCCAACACTTCCTAGCAATCCTTGTTCTCGAAACTGAATCCCAGGGTCGAAGAAACCTAAGCCCTCTCTCTGACACCACCTGCGCAACCATGCATTTACTTCCACGATTTGATCATCCCTGCCTGGACCCCTTCCCTCAACAGGGAGGATGGACGAGAACACCACTTGAACTCCATATTCCTTGACCTTCCTTCCCGGAGTTATATAATTCCCAAAGATCTGCTCAAGGTCATTCTTTACTGTCGTTCTCCTACATGGAGAAGTAGGAAGATTAATGATCCACAGGTTTGATGATTTTTGGAAGTCTCTCTCTGTCACTTCCTGGATTCTAGATCCTGGTCAGCAGCAAACTTCTCAAGATTCCAGGTCTGGACAGCAGATGGATGACTCCGTCCCTCTTAGGAGGGAGTCCTGACCACCACCACCTGCCTTCTTCTCTTGGGGGTAGTGGTCATAGAACTGCCATCCCTAGGACTACGCATCACATGCCTTCCACTCAGTGGGTCTTCTTCTGATCCCTTCTGAGAGGTCTCTGCCACAGCATTCTCCGCCATATCGCCAGTCATGCTAGTGCCTATCACAAGCCTATCAGAGAATACACTGGGATTTTGGAAGGCAACAACCTGACTACTCCTGGCCCTCTTAAAATGTTTTGCTGGCTGGTTCATCTGATTGCAGCTAGACCTCAAACATTCGCAGAGAGAAACTTTTAAACCTCCTCTCCAACTTGGTTTACAGTGGTGTGGCTCCGTTGGATTCGGTCGTGTCCTATGCCACATACATGCTTTTTTTTGTAATCACCACTTCTTAACTTTACAGAGACTGTAGATCCAGCGATGAACTTACCAGCCACTGAAACGCAGCCTCTTCAGCAGCACTCCCCAGAAGTGTAGGGGAATGAAAGGAAAAGGTGACGCTGCAGGATGGGGTGTGAGGTAGAAAGAAAATTACCCAAGATTTAGTTTGGCCAAGACACACATGTAGCACCCTTAGTCCTATTGAGTTGGCTATGGACTCTGTAGTGTCATTCAGAAACCTCTTCCCAACTGAGAGCTGCTGAAGAGACGGGCCTCAGGATAAATCATGTTACCATGTTCACAGACTTCTTCCTGTGTCTACTTTAGGTCACACCCAATTTATTATGAATGACATATGATATTATTAGCTGCTCGTTACTAGTGTGAGAACTTGTCTTCACAGCTCCACTCTGACCCCGATGACTCACTCGCTGTCGTGTATTTACTATGTTCACCAGGAAGTTTACTAAGAAGCTAAACCCATAAAGGGCAATCAGGAATCCTGGGTGGGGCACAAGTGGCCTTCCTTCACTTCAGAGGGCCACAGCAGCCGTAGCCCCTCGGGGTTTCACCTGCAGCAACTGTGTCTGTCACTCCCCCACACCTCTTCTGCACCCAAGTCCCATGCTTACCTGTTCCTCCCCATCTCCCACAGCACTCTGGAAGCACGCGACTCACCTGACGCATGCTCTGCTCCCAGCCCTCCCAGAGCTGGAATGTCGCAAACAGCTGAGTTGCAGCATTCCAGTTCTGGGAGGGCAGCAGAGGGGCAGGGTCGGAGCGCAAATCAGGCAATTCACAGTGCTCTGAAAGTGCTGGGTGGGAGTGGTGAAACTTAGCAACTGTGGGGCTCCAGTGCCCCAATGCACGAGAGGCACACGGTGGGGCTGGGGGGTAGCTGAGGGGTCCACAGACCACACATGGGACCCCAGTGGGCTGCATGTGGGCTGCAGGCCTCAGGCTGTCCACCATTGAGCTAAACCAGCTCCCCAAGTCCCAGCCAACAGGAGCCCAGCTAGCACACGTGAAGGGCTCCGTCCAGCAGGCTCCTGACGATGCCCACCACAGCAAAGCACTAGGCCTGAGTCAGTACCTGTGGACAGGTGTTTTTGAAGCATGATCAAACTCTCAACCTCTTCACCCAGACTGGAGCAGTGAGGCGGAGGGCCTGCAAGTGGCAGAGACGGGGCATGGCCAGAATTTGGCTGACTGGCTAAAATCTGAGTTAACCTGAAGGCTGGGCGTTACCAGACTGCGGCGCCTCATCCTGCCGGCCAAGTGGAACAGTCACTTGAGTGTGTGTGAAAACAGCACGTAGCCAAAGGCGAGACCAGGGTTGGGAGAGGGCCTGCAGCCCTGGGAAGATGTCTAAGGCATGTAGCCCGCAGCTGTTCAGTGGTTCACTGGGTATACAGGGCCATGTCCTTGGTGCACCTCCTATATCCTGCCTCTTAAATCCCCACATCTGATGAGCCGTAGTACAGAGCACAAGGCTCAGCAGCCTCGCCAGTGACTGAGCACTCTCCCCTCACCCCTGCCTGCAGGCCCAGCTCAGCCTATCAGCCCTTCTCAGGGCGCTCTCAGTAGTGCCAAGCGTACCTGGTGCATTTCTGGAACGCAATCTCCCTCGGAACGGACAGCGGGAAGATGACCAGCACACACAGGGCAGCCAGGGTGAGGCGATAATCCGCATACCAGTGCTGAGGCGGAGAAGCCCCTGCTCCACTCAGAGTTATGTTCGCATAGAGGGCGTCACACACTGAAGGGGAGACGTGGAAGAGTCAGTCAAGGGGCTGAATGTTCCCAGCGGCACAGGAGAGCAGCGTCTGCCCCTGGTGTGCTGGCCCATGGACGGGCAGTACCGGACGTACAATGGCGCCGTGGCATTGGGCCCACACTCAAGATGGGCCCTGGCCAGCCTGCTCACTTCTGCTGTGCCCCAGCAGCTGGCTGCTCTCCGCTCCGCTCTCACAGCTGCCCCAGGCGTCTCTCCACACCCGCCCCCAGCCTCCCGCTTGCTCCTCTTGGCCAGCGGCTGGCTGGAGGGCTCCTCTCTGCCCACCCCAGCAGCACGCAGCCGGGGAATGGAGAGAGACCTCAGGGGCTGCTGCTCCAGGTTGGTGGCTGCCCAGCTTTGGGCTTCTGGGGCAGGGCCTGCGTCGCCCAGCTGCTCTGTGGAAACACCACACTGGGGAAATTGGAGGCCGCCCTTGCCCCCACACCCAGAAAAGCTTCCTCCACTGTGAGGGCTGGGGGACAGTCCTGCCTTCTGCCCCCAAGTCTCCGTTGTCCTGCCTAGGGAGGATACGCGCTCTGGGGGAGTGGGGCTGTGCGGGGGATGCTGGGATCCGAGGGGTGGGTGGCGCTGGGCAGTGGGGACGTTTATGTGTTTGAGGTGCTGTAGTTGCGGTGGGGCTGGGGGCCAAGGTCTCCTCTAGTTCTACCATCCGTGCGCGGAATAAACATTCTGTGGACCAAGGAGCGTTTGCATGGGCGCCGCCAGGAAGAACGCAGGCTGCTGGCTGCAGGCACTCTGCCAAGCAGCTGGGCAGCATTTGAACCTCTGCTCCATGGCTGCCCAAGCACTCAGCTTACAGGGAAGGGTGCAGGGCAGTGGGAGTGGGGAGAGCAGCGTGTGCTGCGGTGCTAGGCAGTGGGAGGGTCTGTGTGGGGTACGGTGCATGTGTAGGGCAGGGAAGCTGGGTATGGTGGGTCCAGGGTTGCTGTGTGATATGGCATGGGGTATGCTGCCACCATAGGGCCAGGCAGGCCAGTGTCCACCTGGCACCAGAGGGTTTGTACACAATATTGCCCTCACTGGGCTGTGCAGACCACCCTGCCAGGCCTGGCCTCATTGCCCCAGCCTGTCCAGAGACTGACCTCCCCATGCTACATTCCATTGCTCCCACAGGGCACACGTACGTGGAGCTGGGCCACAAAAAGTTAACCCGGCCCTGTCAACAGCAACAGGGCCAGCAAAAGCCAAAGGACTTTTCAGATGCCAAATACAGAAACTTCTAGTGCTCAGGAATTAAAATTATGTTCCAAACAAAGGGCTCAAGGGCCGTAAGAACAGGCCCAGCCTTAGGGAAGGGGAGCAAAGTGGCTGCCTTGGGCCCCATGCTCAGCATCCACCGCCCACTGGCTGGGCCTTGCTATCAGCCTGCCACCTTGGGCCCACCTACTGGGCAGGCCCTGCTGGGCCGGCTCTGCGTAAGAGTCACACATGTACCATGCAGTGGATACACACGGTTTACGGTCCTACCAGTAGGACAGCTCAGACACGCCACAGCTCACCTGGAAACAGGAGTTTGCACATGGTGTGTGAGGACTGACCACAGAGAAGATGGCCCTTTTGCAAGACATCATGACTAGCTTTCCCCAAGCACAGAGGGAGCAGAGTGTGCCAAAAACGCTCTGCCTCTCTCAAAATTGTCTCTGGGCTGACAAAGTCAAGGGCTTCATTTTCCAAACGTGACTAGTGAGTTTGGTGCCTTCCTGGAGAGGTTTTTTTTTCAAACAGGTCAGCCCTCAGCCCTGCCCCAGAGCCAGGCCTCTGTATGGTGTCTTAAGTTGGACACCCTTCCTTCTAAACATCGACCTCAGTACATTAGTTTTGGAAGTCTCTGCTGGGCCGTTTACACACACAGACAGCCTGAAAGACGCAAACTGCAATAGCTGATGCTATCGACCTGAGTGTGGATGGCCACCTCCGCTTTGCTGGGCCTAGAGGCATGATGAGAACGAAGGGATACTTACATTTTTCCAGCTGATCACCCACAACTCTGAGAAAGGCTACAGAGATCATGAAGAGGTTTAAAATGAAGCAGATCTCACAGAGCTTCCCAATGGCTGATCCACAGATTTCTCGAACTACACCCTGGTACGTGGACTGGGTGCTGATGGAGGAGGCATATCCCAGGATCACCAGACCGCTAATTAGGAATATTAAGGAGCCCTGCAGAGATGGAGGACATAGGAAAGAAAAGTGCTGTGAGTTCATCGTTACACTGCTCCTCCTTTCACCAGGAATGCTTAGACCTGCCCACGCTGTACGGTGGAAAACTTCCTCAAAAAGTGCCTAAAAGTAACATGTCAGCTTTGTAACATAAGCATACAGCAGCTGATATCCATGACAGACACACACAGGCTTTGACAAAGGGATGCTGCTTCCTTCTGATTCTTTTACTAAAGTGAACGCCGCCTCTGGATCACTAGGAGATAGAGAAGGGAGACAGCAGAATTCCTGGCGTCACCAATTTGTATTGCCATCAAACCACGGCACCTTTGTCGTGCACAAGGACCCCCTGCACTAGGCGCTGCACAAACAGAACAAATATACTCTTTAGCGAGAAATATCTAAAACCAAAGGTACATCTACAAGACACAACGAGGTCAAATGTATTGAGGTTGACACTTCACATCCAGTTTTAGACAGCTGCAGGTGCATGGTCCCGCTAAGCATGCTCAGTCAACATAGTGTGTCATCACTACTGTGGCTACCATGAGCTCTTACAGCAATGCACTATGGGTAGCCATCCCACACTTCCTGATGTCTATTTGAGTTCAGACAAAAATATCGTCCTGGGTGGTTCTGGGCATTTGCCATCAGCCTCCAGTGATGCACTTACCTTACAAATGTTGCATCCATTAACTCTGGAAACTGAGGAAAGAAGTTTGCCTCCCTTCCCTCCACCAAAAAAAAGCTTGTCTTCTGAAAGTCCTCAGCTGCTGCATTGCAGTGACATTCAGTCAGTTCAGGTGCTAGAAGGAAAGGGTTACTTGCAGGCTCAGTTGAAATAAGACGTTAACAGAAAGGTGTTCCCTTCCACTGCTTATTGGATAGTGAAAGAAGAAGGAGGAAGATATTTCTGGTTGGGTTTTTTAATGCCCATCTGCACACTCTTCATATGCATGGGCACCTTTGTTATAATCTCTTATGCACGCACTCACGTTTTGTTTAGAAGAATAACAATACACAACTACGGAAGTTCTGTTTGGGAAGTATCTACAATAACCATGTCACGCATTATGCCATTAAACTAGGTGCAGCACCTTTCAGAAGTTAACACGCTTGAACACTGGCTATAAATGGTGAGTGAGTATGAGGCATAACCATACTGCCAGCAGGAAATCCCATCCTGGAAAGGTCAATAAATTCCACACACCCCCCCATGGGAAATGTTCCCAGTTCTGTTCACCTCTGTGTATGGGAAGGATGAACCCTTCTCACTGGCGGGAGCCTCCCGCTGACAATGAAATACTGCCCAGGGCAGGGGCTGGAGCTCTTACTGCCCTCACCCGCCCCTGCTTTCCAAACCTTCTGAGCCCAGCCAGGCCCCCAGAGAGCGGGGCCTGCCTGGTCTCCTCCTTCAGGAGAGCTCAGAGATGAGGCGAGCAGTTCTTGGCTAACAAACACCCAGTGACTGATGTAAAATCCCCCCATTTTCCCGTTGAGCCAAGATGTGGGTTTGCCGGAGGATCGGGGCCTTTAACTCCCCAGCCCTGCCCCTGGCCTGGAGAGTGAAGACTAATCCCCTGCCCCAGCAGCCCCCACATGAACAATGGAGCTGGCAGAGCCAATGCTGAGAGGGACAAGAAATCAACAATCATTATAGCAAAATAGTCACGAAAATAGATTTCTTTTTCCTGCTCTGTTGGATTTTATTGTTGACTACTCTTTAGTCTGTAACAGTTTTACAGCTCTACAAATAAAGTGTCATTTCACATTTTGTCGTCAGCCCTCCTACCCACATGGTAGCAACTGCAATTTCATGTTTTCACCTGGTTCATTATAGCGAAAAACATACATTATGATGAGTGCTGTCTTGAAATGAACTGCTTTTGGAGTGCGTGTGCGCGTGGGGTGGGAGGGGATCGAACGTACAATTTCACTCAATGTGTGTGTCATATTAAATGCAGGTGAGTTACTTGCAGTTAGAATATGCTTCATGGGTGGGCTTTTATTGCCTAATGCTGATATGTACCACGCCAGGGTCATTCAGTACCAGTATAATTCATTTAATTGTACAATTGAGCATTTTTCAGGAGCAAGATTAGCGTATTTCCATGCTGTCCATTTTTAATATCACAAAGGGACTGCCATCACAGCCTGCCAAAAATATTTGTAAGTGTTTATGTGGGGTTTTATGGCTTATTCTTTCTTTAAAATGCACTCTGTGGATGGATACAGCTATTTCACCAGGATGACTACTTGACTAAATTATATAGGAGCAAGAAAAGTAATTACAGAATAACAGGCTTCTTACATATGGCAATTTATGACAGAGAAAAAAAAAGCCACTTTGTGTGACCACCCTCTTGGTTCCTTAATGGCACTGCTCATGGTGACGTACAGGAAAATGTTCACATGTCAAAATAAATCCAGAAACATCTCAGTAGCATTTCAAATACAAGAGAATCCAGTTGTTCACACTTTGCCCTTCCTCATCTTCTCCACTTGGGTTGAGTGGGGGCCTGCCTTGAACCTAAGGCTTTGGAGCAACTAGGCCACTGCACCCCAGGTAATCCAGCGTTGCCCTCCAGAGTCCAAGAATGGTGACTTGAACAGCACTGTATCTACACTACCCAAATTTGATCCCAGAAAGCCAAATTTAGCCCCACTCCCCTCATCAAAGTGGAGTCCAACAGTCAGTTTCTAAAGCCACTAAGGTTGGCAGAAAGGACGTGGTAACATACATTATAAGATGACCTAATGCGGCTAACTTTGACTGAATCTCATAGTGTCGGCCAGACGAGAATTGGCACCATCAAGCTTTGCGTCTGGCCACCAGATGGTAGAGGTCAATTTAACCAGCTGCTTTAATAGATGTGCTGTCATTTTTCATCCTGGAGGTTAAAGCCGATTGGTAAAAAGAAGCGTTCAATACCTTTCAGAGGCAACTGATGAGGACGGACACCGGGGGTGGGGCACTGGTGGGTCGAGGAAATGGCAGGGGTGATGCTTAGTTGGATATTCTGGTTAGCAGAGTTATACGTTAGCAACGGAATAGCAATTGTCAGAAGAAGTAGAATATAATAAAATAGTGTACAGGTACTCTCCAATCTAGTAGCAGTACTGCAACTGCTGGTTTCTTGAAGTCATTAGGTGTTTACCAGTAAAGTTCTCTATACAGTAGGTGCAGAGAGATAGCCGTGCTAGTCTATATATTATCAAAACAAAAAAGCAGTCATGTAGCACTTTAAAGACTAACAAAATAATTTATTAGGTGATGAGCTTTCGTGGGACAGACCCACTTCTTCAGGAGTCTGTTCTGGTATGGCTCTGATCTGAAGAAGTGGGTCTGCCCCACAAAAGCTTTAAATTGCTACTGGACTGCTTTTTTGTTTTGATACAGTCGGTGGTTTTGGAACTCAATTAATTGGTTTAACAGCCGGATCCCTCCCGTCACCCTGTCGGCCATTAAACCCATGACATTTAGTTCTACTGTTTCAGCGGTGGCAGGGCAGGAGGAGTCAGTCGTGGCAGCATCCGGAGCCACAAATGACTCCTTAAATTGCTGCATGTGACTCCTGAGCCGCAGGTTGCTGACCCCTGCTCTAGAGTGAGGCTGCGCTTGAGGGTCTCAGGACAGGGATAGAGGGTTTGGGTGCAAGGTCCACGGCTTGGGGTGCAGAGTCTGGGGTGGAGTTGGAGATGAGGATTGAGGGGTTCCTGATTTGGGGAGGAGCTCTGAGCTGGGGTTGAAGTGCAGGAGAAGATACAGGCTCTGGGCTGAGGATGTGTGCTTTGGGGTGGGGCCAGGGACGAAAGCTTTGGGGTGCAGGAGGGTTCTCAGGACTGAGGAGAGGGCTCAAGGAAGAGCAGGGGATTGGGGCTCAGGCTTATGGGGGTGACTCCATGCTGAGGACAATGAGGAGAGGCCCCTTTACCCCGGCAGCTCATTGCTGGGACTGGCAGGGTGGGAGGGGCTGAGAAAAAGGTTGCAAATTTAAATCTGCTTCTTTCAGATCTATCAGGTTTTTAGTGGAAACGGCTAATGTACTTTTGGTACTATATAAACTGAATTTTATTCAATGCCCTTATGCGAATATCTCTCCAGTTATTACTCACATAATAAGAATAATTTGTTTTTAATAAAAAAAGTTGGATGAAAGTTATGTTTAACACCTCATTGCTATCACCTGAATCACCAACCCAGTTAAGCTTGTTAATTGTTTTTGTGATCGTGTATATTTTAGCAATTTTTACACAACCTTCCATTTCTTTACAACTTAGTCAAGTACAAACTTGGGGATATATGAAATTTTCCCCATAATTGTATCAAATTGATAGGGGTCTCCCTTCTGACTTCTCGGTTGACGATTAAGTCTAGAGTTGTTTGAAGAGTGGAGGAAAAGTTATTCACAACCAGCTTATCTATGAAAAAAAATCATGACAAATTGACAAATATGATTCAACCATCTATCAAGATGTATGAATAGCAGAAAAGTCTACAGGATACGAATATTAGACAAACTAATTGTGAGCATCAGCTGATCAATGTGAAATCTCTAAAATATATGTTCATTTTCAGAGATTACTCACAGAGTAAGGTACTCTTCCGTGGGAGCAAGGATAGCAAAATCAAGCAAGTTTCCTCAAAATAGCATCTCTGTTGTAATTTTTTCTCTCTATTGTCATATTGGCTGGGTCTACACGTGCCCCTTCCTTTTGAAAGGGGCATGTTAATGAGCAGGTTTGAAAGATGCTAATGAGGCACTACAATGAATATGCAGCGCCTCATTAGCATAATGGCGACCACGGCGATTCGAAAGTGCAGCTTTTCAAATCGCGCGCCGCCCGTGGAGACGGGACCTTCCGAAAGGACCCCCCCAGTTTTCGAAAGCCCTTCTTTCTATCTGTGATCAGAAGAAGGGCTTTTGAAAACTGGGGGGGGTCCTTTCGGAAGGTCCTGTCTCCACAGGCGGCACCCGATTTGAAAAGCCGCACTTTTGAATCGCCGTGGCTGCCATTATGCTAATGAGGTGCTGCATATTCATTGCAGCACCTCATTAGCATCTTTCAAACCTGCTCATTAACATGCCCCTTTCAAAAGGAAGGGGCATGTGTAGACCCAGCCATTGTGTTCTGTACAGTTATTTAGACACAAACAAAGCTGTGAAAGGAAATAAAATAAAAAGGGCCCTTAGTTTTATCCTTGTAAAGAACTGGAAAAGAATTCAAGATTAATTTCAAATCTTACCTTCAGGTGTCTGACCAGCTGAGGATCCTTTAATTTATTCCCCCTCTTCCTCTACACTAAAATTTCTGCTGGAGATAGTCACCACTAACTGTACTTGTAGTGGCTCCAAAGACCTGGTCTCTTCCCTTACTTGAGTTCTTTGGCAGCTGCAGCACAGACACCTTTCCTAAAAGGGAGCTTGAAGTTTGTGTTGAATTAGAATGGTGAGGGCCCCACTAAGAGCAATGCTCTCGGCTTGTAGCTCAGCGTGACTTTTCACTAGTCAACATGGCTCATTAGGTTACGTTGGCAAAACAGCAGATCTTAGGACTTTGGATAGAACAGATGTCCTCACGTACATCCTGGGGTGTGTCTACACTTGCGTTCCTCTTTCGAAAGAGGTATGCAAATGAGGTAAATCGAAAATGCAAATTAGGTGTAAATTTGCATATTCAGCACCTCATTTGCACATTCTAATTTCGGAAGAGCTTCTTTTGAAAGAAGAAAGCCAACGTAGACACTGCTCTTTCAAAAGTAAACCCCATTTTCGAAAGACTCTTTCTTCCCATTAAATAAAGGGAAGAAGGATTCTTTTGAAGATGGGTTTACTTTCAAAAGAGCAGCATCTACACTGGCTTTCTTCTTTTGAAAGGAATTCTTTCGAAATTAGAATATACAAATGATGCATTGAATATGCAAATGTTTACCTCATTTGCATTTTCAATTTACCTCATTTGCGTGCCTCTTTCAAAAGAGGAATGCAAGTGTAGACACACCCCTGATGTTTCAAAGTCCACCAGTTTGGGTTTTATTACTGCATTTGATCATTTCAGGGATGGGAATAGGCATTTTTAGATTGTTCGCCAGGGGAATCCTGTTGTCTATTCATAGTAAAATATATATACACACATATATATTTTCTTTAGCTAAAGAATACACTCCAAACCACATCTCAGTTAGCAGGGCAGTCTTCTGCTTAAGACCCAATCCGCAAACATTTACTACCAGAGTCAGGACATACCCCACAACATAGCTCCACTGTGAACAGCAGGACTACTACACACGCAACAGCAAGCCTGGCCTCCTCTTTGTGTGCTGGTGTGGGACCTCAGTCATTTCACTAGTGGCAGAGGAAGCCAGAAGGGTTGAGAAAGACAAGCCCAGCATTGATTTACAGTGGTTCAACGATAATAATAGATACCTAAGGACATTGTTGTCATTTTGAAAGTATCAGAGAGGTAGCAGAGTTAGTCTGTATCTTGAAAAACAAGAAGTCCTGGGGCAGCTTTTAGACTAACAGATATTTTGGAGCATAAGTTTTCATGGGCATACCCTCTCTTATTTTAGGCTTGGATTTTCAATAGATCCTAAGGCAATGCGGTACTCACTTCCACTGAATTTCAATTTTTTTCTCGCTGTGTTGGTCCCAGAATATCAGAGCAACAGAGATGGTAGGTGAGCTAAATATCCTTTACCGAGGCAACTTCTGTTGATGAAAGAGACAAGCTTTTACACAGTGTAAGCTTGAAAGTTTACCTCTTTCACCAGTGGAAGTCAGTCCAATAAAGAGATCTCCTTGTCTCACTGAATTTCAACTGAATTCAGTGAAGCTGGTCTTTGCCCACGAAAGTTTATGCTCCAAATTATCTGTTAGTCTATAAACTGCCACAGGACTTTTTGTTGTTTTAAAAGTATACTCATGACAATAATTAAATACAGAACAAACCTTTCCCGTAAAGCTCATGATGGAGTTACTGATTTGCGGAATGGATGAGTTCCCCAGAATTAATTATGCTGATGATTTAATACTGACTAAATTTAATCTGAACTACTTTGTTTTTGATAATTTTGTTTTTTAGATACAGGCTGGGCTAATGGGTAATTTTGAGCTCTAGTTTGCCATTTATATTTTCTAGTAGAGAAGGGGCTGCAACTGATACATTCGCAAAAACTCTATCCTCTTAGCCAGTTTATACTTCGGACCCTTTCCTTCATTTCAAAAGATCTAACTAAAATCTTATCAAAAGTGAAGGAAGGGTTAAAATATGTAAATTCAGATTTATCAGGATTTTCGTTCATCAAGAGATGTGCATTAACTTTCTAATTTAAGATTGAAATTTTCACCATCTACTGATAATGTAATCTAATTACATTTTATAAGAAAAAATTTAATAGCAGCCTGACCCTCCGATCCTTGCTGACATGATTAGACTCAGATAACAGAGCTAATCAGGCAGTGAGGGTAATGGAAATAAGTGGTAAAGTAGCCAGGCTGCTGTGAATGGTGGGTGTGTTTTATGTGCTGCTTCTGTCTTGCATCTGCAAGAGTGGATGTAAATTTTTCTCCTGAGATCACATCATGCTCACAGTTAATTTTCCCTAAAGATTAAACTACTGTATTAACATTTCTTGGGGATCCAATTTCTTATTCCCTGGAATTTATAATGTCACACTATTATATTAATTAGGCTAGATGCTGTCACAGTCCTGCCTCAGGGACTGGACACATCAGATAGACAGGACCAGACAAAGGGAGTACCACAAATCCCATTTTACAGGTGGGGGCCTCAGGCAGATAAAGGCCCGGGGGTTTATCTACCATTGCAGGTGTTAATTGTAGAGTGCAACGCATCTGAATGCTCTAGCTGTGCCCCTTGGGGACCCTGCTGGTGAACGGCGCCTAGTACTTTAACCTTATACTTCGCACCAGCATGGTCTGACTGGGGCAATTTGACCACAGTACCCACGAGTGCTCCCCCGCCGCCCTGCTTGACCAGCCTGCAGCAACCAACAGACAAGCCCCAAGTCATGTGCTCAAAGGCACATAGGAAGTCTGCTGCAGAGCTGGGAAATCAACCCAGATCTCCCAGCCTGACAGCTTAGAACCAAGACTATCCTTCTTCTCCAACAGTGGCGCTAAGCCACAGCTCTGGGGCCCACTGGAGAGGCGCGAGCTGGTTTCAGGGGGCCCACCCAATGAACCAGACAGCAGATCGGGTGTTAGGCTCACCAGGGCTGAAGCCTGAGATCCACCAATAACCCACCACTCTGGGCTGTAGCAGAAGCTCGAACAACTTAGCTTTGTTGTTACAAACAACTACCTAAGATGGGGCCAAGGGCATTTCCCGCTTGCTACCCATAATGCCAGCCTGGGTTTTAATCTGCTGGATCTGTGGAAAGGAGTAGCTGTGTAAGGGGTGAGCCGTGGAGCCTTCGGAGCACTTTAGGGGGGGTGACAAAGAAAAGGACTGAGCTCCCTGCTCTACTGAGCACAGTGTGTCAGTTTATGTCCAGTGACACTAAAGCCTGTAAGTCCAGTGGAGCACCCAATGCACACGCTTTGTGTGTCCTCGACAAAAGGGCACCTGACAACACTGGCCTCCTCATTCTGAACGGCGCAGCCCCAAAGACAGGCAAACCTACACAGGGTTAGTTGCACAGTTAGGTTCCCATAGCCACTCCAAACCAGTTACCTCCATCCCCAGCATTTTCACAACCCTATGTAAGTTCAGTTTACTTGACAATCACATGTAAAACTAAACCTGCGGGCAAGAGCCCCATGATCATGGGACATTACCAACAAACCCAGGCACTGAACCTTACTCACATAGGCAGGAAATCCAGCTGGCACAGCAGATGGCTGGAGCACATCAACACAAGGAACCCTTCCCCAAATTCCAAGGCTTTGAAATCACCAGGGGCATTGTGGGGGCGGCTAAAGGCCCTTAGTTGCAATTGGGACCCTCTTGTGCCAGCTCCTGCAGGGTGACAAGGTGTCTGCACAAAGAGCTGACAGTCTCGGGCCCAAGCTTGGCTTGGAGCAAGCCCTCATGTGTTTGCAGCACTGGGGTCTAAAGGAAATCCACGATGTGCACAGGGCAAGGGAGAGGCATGGGGTATGCAGGCACAGTGTCAGTCAGATATGAACATTTGCACATCAACAGAGTCTCCATGCATGTATTGGCTTCTATGAACTGCCCCCCTCCCTAATTACAGAGTGAGCTGCCTCCAACCAGAAGTAACTTGAACTCGGCTGTTTTCTCTGGCTGTGCTCTATGGTTACTAGCTAGTGCCACATCCCTATGTTTATTATTACTCTCCCATCCACAAAGAAAAGATTGGACAGACTTCAAACTCTCTTAGACAAAGAGTTAATGGGCACAAAACAGACATAAAAACAAACCGGTCAGGCAGCATTTTAATGGAGTGGGCCATTCTGTTAATGACTTAAGAGTTTGCGTCTTACTGAAGAGGAATTTTCACACTACGTTGGAAAGAGGCTGCTGAACTCTCTTTTATATTCAAATTTGACACATTAACACGTGGTTTGAACCGGGATGCAAATTTTCTGAGTCATTATAGGGGATCTTTTGCATACTTGGCTTAATCTAATTCTTGACTTCTCCCCCCACTCTCTGATTTGCTCACCTTGATCATTTTTTTTCTGATTTCTCAACCTTGATTACTATTTTTGGTTCTCTGGGCCTTAAATATTGAGTCTGTTCAGGTATTGCTATGATCTGAAGAAGTGGGTCTGTCCCACGAAAGCTCACCTAATAAATTATTTTGTTAGTCTTTAAAGTGCTACTTGACTGCTTTTTTGTTTTGATAAAGGAAAGATGTGGAGCACAGAGGACAAGGGAGGAGGTCACAGCCAAGCGACCGACACTCCATAGGATGTGAGGGGGGGAGCGAGTACGGGAGGAACAGGGGAAAATACAAAAAGATGTTTGTTATCGATAGAGATTAGGCTACAAGATTTCTTTTAGGCACTAAGGCAGAACCATTGCCCTTGCCAATGCACAATTCTGTCACTGTACAGAGAGATATTTACTTACCACTTACCAGTTCCACAAGAACAGCAGTAGTGATCCCTCCAGCCTGATTGAAAGCCCACGGGAAATTAAGAAGCCCTGCTCCAAGAGATGATTTCAGCATAATAAAGACAGCGCCGAGAGAGGATAAGTTTGGGCTCCCTGCCTCCAGACCAGGCTTGGCTAGCAAGCCGATGCTTTCTCTAGCCAACTCTTCCATCTCTGAAAGGAAAGAAGGCTGAGTTTAATTGCCTCAGAGCAGACAGATCTATTCCGCTAACGAGTCGCTGGGGAATAAGCGCTCCTTGGGAAGATGCCTCCACTCACATGGCTGTACAGCTGGAGTCTAAGCATATTACTTCAAACAGCTTATCCCTGGTTTGGGGAAGAACTTTAAAAATAAAATGGGGATGGTGGGGGGGCGGGTCCTAGACTTTTGACCCCAATCATAAATCATGAGCGGGGAGGAGGGAAACTAACTTCTGCTCAACCAATCAAGGGTCAGAAGAATGTGAACCAATTAACTGAGCCAAGTTGTGTTCACAGTCAGTTCTCAGTGGCTCATTTAAGTGGCAGTATCTCTGGAGGGACTTAAACCAGGAGCAAAGCAAGCGGCGAGGCTGTGCTAGATTCCGCAGTGAGGTGTGTGCAAAGAACAAAATAGGCTGTATGGGGAATGAGGGTCCGGGGAAGTTAATGTTAGTTTTTCTGTGTTCTGTGTAATCAGGGACACCCATGAGAAGACCCCGCCCTGTCCAATGACTTCAACAGGGCTTTCTGAGAGATCTTATTGGACCCAGTTCAGCAAGTCACATAGGAACTCGCTTACCTTTAATGTGTGCTTAACTCTTCTGCTGAATCAGAGCTCACACACATTACTGCTTCCCCTCAGCTGAATGACAGAGATTCTAAAACCTCTGTGTAATGCTAACTCCTGCCCCAGGCTTCTGTGGGCAGAATCAAATTGGAGACCTCTGAAGCTTAGTGAATGAGCCTCTACCCCCTGAGCCAAAAGCCAGCTGTTAGTTAAGGGTGTAGGTCAGACTCATTATTCTGCCTGTACATCCTCTGGGTCCCACTAGATGAGGCAGACCACCACACCCAGAGAAGCATAAATCTGCATGAAACCTGATAGGAATCTCCCCTGCCTCAGTTTCCTCACTGCTCTGGAGTATTCTCTAGGCTTGGGCAGAGTCTTCTAGGACATCCGGAATCCTTCCCCTGCTCCTCAGGGCTTCCCAACAGAAATATAAAGCTTTTCTTTGACCTTGGCTAGTCCACAAGTGAACAGTACCTCCCTGCTAACAAAAGCCTTCCTATCTCTCCTGTATGGCTTGGTGAAGTGTTCCCTGATCTTCTCACCTTCTGGGGCTCCTCAAGCCTAGCCTCAATACCTGGGATTCTGTTTCATGTCTGGGGGATTTAAAACTCACTTAACAACAGCCCCTGCAGAGAGGCAGGAAAAAACTGATTCTGACGGGGTTCAGCCACCCCATTGTCCCACAGTAGCTGGGCCAAGAGGAACATATCAGCAAGGGTAGATGCTACGAGCTCTGAGGAATCCCTCATTTCTACAATCTTATAACAATAGCTTCATAGCATCTTCCACAATTCATAAAAGTTACAGAGCTTCCACTTCATCACCGTTTCCTTCAGCTGATCCAGCTGTCAAAGACGGCATTTGCTGTGTGACTTTATTGAACAAAGTTAGATATTTTTATATGTCAGTGGGCGGTGCTCATTCATATAAACTAGCCTCATATATGTGGTTGTTAAAGCAAGTGAAAGATGGGACTATCAAGGAAGAACCTGTGCAGCCAAGAGGAAGCACTTAGCAGAGGAAACGTTTTGTTTTTCTATTGTGGAAACCATCTCGTATAAGAAGCCATTGCACATCCCTTACTTCTGCACACACACAAGAGCCTGTACTTTCCTTGACCTATTTGGGAACGGCAGGGAGGATGAGCTCTATGGAATGCGTTAACGAACTGTTTGGAGTCAAGGCTCCAGCTCCCCGGTGTCTGTTTCTTTTTGCTGATAACGGTTTCTCTTTGAGAAATGATTTAAATTGCCTCTCACACTGGGCTTTGTTTGTGTAAGGGTATAAAATACTAGTGTTAGCTGCACCAAGCAGCCTTGCCGGACTTGGTTTTACTTGTGTCCAGTTTGGCTCATCTGTTGCCTTATTGAATTCAATAAAGCTGAATGTTAGCCACCTACACGCAGAGAAGTCTTGTGCTTCAAAAGGTGAAGGCTTCTGTCAGAGCAGTCTGTAAGTGCAGGACAATGACCATCTGCCTACACTAAATAAAGCCCTGATCCAACATGCAGACCTGTTGTATGTAACAATACCAGCACAGATACCTTTTTAATCCTTTGGAGGAAGGTTAGACAAACAATACCAATTTTTTCTGGTTTTTCTTTCGTTTCTCAGCTCCGGGTTATGCTTTCCACATTAGATCAGTGACAATAACGAGATAAAACAGACAGAGCAGGTACCAATAGCACAGCAGACAGGCCGTGCATGACATCCTCTGTGTAGCGTGGCAGGGTCCATGTATCACCTGGGCCCCAGTCCTCTGCTCAGGCCACGGTCCTGCAGTGTGGAGCCCAATTGCCCTTTGCCAGGGTCCTTGCTTTGCTCCTGAGGCTGAAAGGACGGCAGGTAAGTGTCTCTTGGTATGATCAGGCTTTTTACCTGGTCCCGTCAGCCTTTGGCTGCACCCCCACGTTACCTGCAGGAGGTGCTGACCACCTTGGCTGCCTCCGGTGTTACTATTAGTTGTCTGCACCAGTCTAGCTCCTTCCTTGCTTGGTTGAATCTCCACATGCCTCTCCAACCTCCTCCTACACTCTCTCCCTCCACCCTACTGGGGGAACAAATATTTTTTTTAAGAAGGTTGCAAAACATCCAGGCAGGGCTGGGCTTTCCCCCTCCACGGCAGGAGAACCACACACATCAGCTCTCTGATAGGGGCTCCACATCCCGCCAAGGGATTACAACCTGACCGCATGCCCTGCAGCAGTGCCGCCTTGTGAGAAGATGTTTGCACGCTTGATCGTAGCCAAAAAAAAAGGCAGCCTCAGGAGGAACTGGCTGACTCTGACTGTGGATTTAGGGCAGCCTCTTCCCCTGCTGCTTCCACTCTGCCCAATTGCCAGGGCTGTTTCTACTTCTTCAATCTGCTTTTCCCCTTGTGAGTTGCTCCCCCGGCCTCCCCAGTCACAGTAGAATGTTGCAAATAAACATTCAGTTGAGGATTTTCCTTATCCCCTTTCATAAGGAATCAACTTCTGCAATAAAATCTCTCCTACCATCTGGGAAAAACAGACACATGAGCAGGTTCAGCTCTCACCTAACAGCAAGGTCATTAGCCCTGTCCCCTGGTTTCTGGAAAGCCATTCTAAAGTTACATCGGCGAGCCAGGAGAGACAGACCCACTGTGCTCACAGTCCGCAGACTTAAGCGTCAGATCCGACCTCTGTTTACATTGGAGTAACCTAAGAGAATGGAGGAACCTAAATGGCCCATTAGTACTAATGGCGAGCGTTATGGCTTAGAGGGCAGAGGACAGATGAGGAAGTGAAAGGTGCACGACAAATACAATTTATCACCCCGCTGTCACCGCCACGTAAGGAACATGTATATTGAGATTTTACTAATCCCTATGCCTCACAATGGACTTTTTAGATAGGATGATGTTGAGTTGCTTTGTCTTGCTTCCTAGTTGCTTGTAACCAGGGCCTGTAAGGAAAGCACTCCTTAGCATTAACACAGGTTGAACCTCTCTAGTCTGGCACTCCTTGGTCCAGCAACATCCATAATCCGGCATGATTCTAGTTAGCTGCATGTCCACTTATAATGGGTGTGAATAAGTTTCCCAGAGTCCCATAAAGTTTATTTACAGCCACCAACTGGGGATCTTAAGTGTTCTGTGCTGTTATTTAGCTGTAATTTACCCCAAATGTCTTCTAAGAGCCCAGTAAGCACTGGAAGTGTTGGTAATGGGCTAGGCTACACTCACCTCTTCTGGTTTGGTGAATCCTCTGGTTCAGAACCGGTCGGGTCCCAAGGGTGCCGGACTAGAGAGAGTCAACCTTTACCACATGTGAATGACTCCCTGAGACCCTCTGACAGGGCCTCATTCATTTTCTATTTCCCAAATATGTGACCTTCTGATCTCAGTAAGAAGGATAAAAAGACTTTAATCAGCTGCTCTGAGGAATTATGGATGGCTAATTGTGACTGTCGCTTCAATTATATCTTTGCAGCCTACTGTGTTTGTAACTATTTAAAGGCTCCTGTTAGGCCTTCATTAGCAATACACAAAAGAATTTGGAAACAATTAGCATGTTTGAGTGAGAAATTGGCCAATGGGCTGTAAAATACTAGTCAGTGGGAAAGCCTCTCAGTTCAGACCGGCGCTTTGATGTGATTTCCTCCTGGTCTCAAGTCTGTGGAGAGGCTTGTAAACTTTCGCTAGCGACATTGTGAGAAAGTACAGCTTCCCCATTAGCAGAGGAAAGCGGGAAAGCCTTCGGGCTCCCGTTTAATTGAAGGGCATGCAAATCAGACCAGTCAATCCCTCCAAGGGTCGGAAAGCACCATCACCAGAAGGTGGGATAATGGGTCATATACCCTCAGGTTTTTGGGGCAGCCCGTATCACAGAACGACGCCCAGGTTTCTGCAGCATGGCTCCCAGCTGCTCTCTTCATAGGGTGGGAGATTGGCAGAGACAGCAGGTTCCAGCCTGAAACACTCAACTATGCTCTAAGCAAACTGTCTGCTCAAGATGGGACATGGCATGAAGGGAGCTGTGTATGCAGGGCCACTCCTTCACTCCCCTAGGGAAGGCAGCTGCCGTCTGCTTCAGCATGCTGAGTGCCTTGCAGTTTGTGGCGCGTGCCCCTGACCTTGTGCATGCCAGCATGGCTGTCCTGAACAACGGGACTCAACAGCCCAGGAAGATTTGTTATGCTCCCAGCTCCACAGCTCTGGGGTTGAGCGGCTGCCTGCAGTTCCTCCTCTCCTGGGTAGGACTCCAGGCTCCTTTGCTCAGTTCAGTGACTATGCTGATTTCTTCAGAGGGCACAAATCAAAGCAGAGGAATGAAGCCACGTGAGGGGAGCCAGCTGTCAGTTCCAGCAGGCTCACTCACCCCCTGCCCTGCCTATCAGATAGGTCAGCTCCCCTTTCGAGACTAGAAACAGGAGTTTTACATTGCTGGAAAGGGATGTCCAAAGGGGGCAAGCAGTGTCCAGTTTTGCCCACCCCCCCCCCGTATTGAAAGGATGTGGATGTGCTGGAGCAGGTTCAGAGGAGGGCAATGAAAATGATTAAGGGGCTGGAGCACATGACCTATGAGGAAAGGCTGAGGGATTTGGGCTTATTTAGTTTGCAGAAGAGAAGACTGAGGGATGATTTAACAGCAGCCTTCAACTTCCTGAAGGGGAGCTCTAAAGAGGATGGAGAAAAATTGTTCTCAGTGGTGACAGATGGCAGAACAAGGAGCAATGGTCTGAAGTTACAGAAGGAGAGGAGGAGATTGGATATTAGGAAAAACTACTTCACCAGGCAGGTGGTGAAGCACTGGAAAGTGTTGCCTGGAGAGGTGGTGAAATCTCCATCCCTAGTGGTTTTTAGGTCCTGGCTGGGATGACTTAGTGGGGGTTGATCCAGCTTTAGGCAGGAGGCTGGACTAGATGACCTCCTGAGGTCCCTTCAAGCCCTAGAATTCTATGATTCTGTGATAGTTCTAGAGTCCAGAGCTACCCTGCCACTTACACATATCCATGCACCCCTGCGCTGTCTTAGTCTCTCTATGCTGCTGCTCCCCTCCTTGTTCCACACCCCGGCCCCTTCCTCCAGGACAACTCCTTCAGACCCCACATCCATCTCTTCTCAGTACCTGGGGAATCAGACAGGAAAAACAGCTTTCTCCCGTCAGCTGGTCTCTCACCCGTCAAAGCAGTCCCCGAAACCATCCATCCTGCTTATGCAGCGAGTTAGATGGGCTCAGGGTGCTCAGGCACTATGAATATTCTGGGACTGGGGCTGGGCTCCAGCAATGTTAACAAAGGCAGAGTGAGTACAGAAACAAAAGAGTTGTGATTACATAAACTGTCCAATGCATACAATACATACATTTTTGATAAAACACATACAGTCTGCATCTACACTTGCGTTCCTCTTTCAAAAGCAGCATGCAAATGAGGGAAATTGAAAATGTAAATGAGATGAATATTTACATAATTGGTACCTTATTTGCATATTCTTTCAAAAGAAGAATAGCAGTGTAGATGCAGCTCTTTCAAATGTAAACCCCATCTTCGAAAGAACCCTTCTTCCCATAAAAAGGGGGAAGAAGGGTTGTTTTGAAGATGGGGCTTACTTTGAAAGAGCTGCATCTACACTACTTTTCTTCTTTTGAAAGCATCTCTTTTGAAAGAAGATGCAAATGAGGTGCCAGATATGTAAATCTGTACCTCATTTGCATTTTTGATTTCCCTCATTTACGTGCCTCTTTTGAAAGAGGAATGCAAGTGTAGACGCAGCCACCGTGATCATTGGGTAATCCCAAAGGCATTGTCAGGTACTCCAGTCAAAAGGTCAGAAACAAAATGTGGGCTAACGGGAATTTTGTGAAGGACATAAGAGGCAGAGTTTGAGGGATAGATATAACTGATGTTCTTTAAACTAAAACCAAAAATCACCAGATTTTTTGTGAGAGAAAGAAAGCAAACACCAGGAAAAGGAGAAGCTCTAGGAATAAAAAGACCATGCCAGCAGAAGGCCGTTAACAGAGAGGGGGCTATCCTGTTAATTAAAGCCAATGTAGCATGCACGATTACTTGCTCTATGGGTAGATGGCATCGATGTACCCAAGCAGCATGGAAATTTTTCAAACACGCCACAGTAGCTGCTCAACTTGAATGTACACCCCACTTTAAAAAACACACTAAGAGAACCGGAACAGTGTCCCTGTGGCTTAACGATGAAGTAAAAGCAGCAGCAAGAAATAAAAAGGCATTGTTTAAAAAGCAGAAGTTAAATCCTAGTGAGGAAGATAGAAAGGAGCACAAAATCTGGCAAATGAAGAATAAACAAAATATTTTTTTATATTATAAACAACAACGAGGCCCCAAACCAACTGTAACAGCAACGAAGGGTCCTGTGGCACCTTATAGACTAACAGAAAAGTTTTGAGCATGAGCTTTCATGAGCACAGACTCACTTCATCAGATGCCAAACCAACTGGGAGATCGGCTAGCCAGAAACTCAAAAAGAAATAGCAGAAGCAGGAAGCCTGTTAAACAAACTCCCTCCCAAAGCTTTAGGCAGGTTGGAGAGGAGGGCAGGGATGACTGTGGCTGGGGAAGGGACCTGGGCATGTGGGTCTCGGTCAAAATTTCTGCCAACCTGCCACCCCTGCCATCCTGTCTAGACATCCTTCCATACTGAGTCCATCACTACTGGTGCAGCTCCACTCAGCTCCTCATTAGCGTTATGTTAGGCATGCTCAGCACTGCCTTGCTTCCCTGGTGATGCAGACACGGTATAAAGGTGCGTTAAAGAAGCTCTGAGCAAAAGCCTATTCCCAAAATGCTGCAGGAAAAAAGAACAGGCTCAGTGGCTTGGCCCAGACACACCTGCACTAGAAGCTAGGGAGGTACCAGAGATGAAATGAGTTGCTGTACTCAGCGCATATGTCCAAATACCCTTGGCCCATGCCCCTTCCCTACTCTCCCTCCCACTTACTCCACTCCCCAGCCTGCTCACTTCCACCCACATGGGGCAGGGGGCTGGTGTGTGGGCTCAGGGCTGGGTTCAGAGTGTGGGTGGGGTCTCTCGGCTGAGTTGGGCTATAGCATGCTAGCTTCAAGAGGGGGTGAGCAAGTGCCAGCCAGAATGGTAGTGACTGAGGTAGATCTCCATCCACAGCACAACTGGGCTAAGGTGAGCTTCCTGCCTTCACTGGCTCCTGCAGCACTCAGAAGCAGCTGGCATGTCTCTGAGGTCCCTCGGATCAGAGGGCCAGGTGACTCCACATGCTGACCCTGCCCACAGACACTACCCTTCCAGCTCCAATTGACTGCAGTTCCCAGCCGATGGAAGCTCAAGAACAGTGGTTCCTAAACTTTTTGGCATCACAGCCCCTTTTTGATTTTTGAGAAACCTTCACACCCCACCACCTCTTCTTTACCGTAACCCAGCCCACTTTGAACAAACAGTTCAATCTGTAATTTAAAATAAACACAAAAGCTAGGTATAAATTTTTATTTAAAGTTAAAAATAAGCACAAATAGTTTATCTTGGCCCAAAAAATTAATAAAAATGTAATTTAACACCAGAAATTAAACAAATTTAATGTGAAGGATGCTGCTGCATTTTCTCACGAGTTGGGAAATCCTAGGTTTGAAAGATGAAAGTGCGCGATGCAAATTGTTTTTGACATCCAGTTGATTTCTTCATTTCATTTTTAACGTGACTAAACTTGAAAAGCTTTTTTCCCAGAGGTACGCTGATGAAAACAGAAGAATAATATGTAGCACTTCTCCAACTTTCAAGTACATTGGGAAATATTTTATCCAAAATTCCTCCAAGCTTGAGTTTTCAAAATTATCTTTCACACTTGAATCACATTTAATTTTGAGTGCTTGTTCTTGCAATACTCCTGGAGATGAATCAACATCAACATTGAATGGACTGCACACTAATTTTTGAAGGGGGTTGCCAGAAAAGTTGGCTGGAAAATAGCAGATGCATTCATCAGCAAGTCAGTCCAGATGAAACGCAATTTTGTTGTTCACGTCCTCTTTACAAAGTTCTTGGAAACCTTCATTTTCAGTGACTGAGGAAAATGTTGGAAAAGATGAAAAAATTAGGTATCTGAGCTTGTGTTCGACGTTTTCGAAGCTCGATTTTTTTCTGTAAATGCTTTGATGGCACCATGTTGCGCTATAACATTTGCAGCATTGTTTCCATGCTGCTTCACATTGAGATTGTTCAAAGATGTCCATGAGGCATGCCAGTGAAAGTTGAAACATTTGGTCCGTATACACGTTATAACTCTTCTTTCTTCTTTTGCTTGAGGAAAACTTCCACTTTCTTTCAGTTTGAATAATCTGAAAAGCATTTTGCTTTTGGAAAGCCATCATGCCCCCATGTGAAACAAGAGTTTTATGATCCACCCCCCAAATCCAAGCAAAGAGCAGCAAAAAGTTTCGTATTTAAAACACTGTTCTTCACAAAATTGACAACTTTGATGGCCAAATTCAATGAGTCACTGTTAGCCAATGGCTGGGTAATGAGTGGTCTGTGAGCCTAGTTACATCCGAGTCTTTAACTGCTAGGACAGGCAGTCCCTTCGCAGCCGACAGCCAGTGCGGCCGACGGGTGCCCCAAAGGTGGGTGCAGAGAGCTTATTCCACCCGAGTCTTTAACTGCTAGGACAGACTGTCCCTTCACAGCGGGCAGCCAGGATGGCTGTCGGGTGCCCCAAGAGTCTGCCCCGTGGAGGCGACACGACTCAGCGCTCAGCTTTTACTGCACCTTACCACTGACCAGGCTGATATAGCCAAACGGCTGAGGTTCTTTGTTTTGTGTTCGGCCGAGTTACAGTAACTAGAAGGAGTCAGGCTGAAAACTTAAATGGTTACTATTTATTAGAAGCAGAAATAAGAAATCTTAATGGTTACAAGGTTATTGCTCTATCTTCTTAACTACTAGTAGGATGATACATATGGCATACCAATTAGATTACAAATGAAAAGTTACCCATTTGAGGACCAGACGCTTCAGCCTACAGAGCTGTTACTATTAAATGTGCACAAAAGTACATTGCAGGTATAATTTTCACCCCTGTGTCCTTCAACTCTGGCATAGCCAACATCGTTCACTGAATCCCTCGGGAAGAACAATGCGAGGGGGGGCATCCCCTGGGACCTCGGGTGGCAAAGACCTTACCCGCCCATAAGGTGTAGGTAATTGGAGCTCAGTTAGAGCGGTCTGCCATACCCTTCTTTCTACCCCTTGGGTCACGTACACTCTTCCTTCTCTAAAGGTACCAGTTGTGCTGGTTCGGCTTTGTGATGCCAGTTCTTACAAGGCAGTTGCAATTTAATTTACACTTGTAAGATAGAGATAACTAAATCATTAAAACAGCACATTCTTTTCGTATGGGCAGGAGATTCCTCTTCTGGGACGATGTGTGGGCATATCAATTATCAGTACCAGCCAAGGGCAGTTTGAGGCCCTGTGGTCAACAGTTAGCCTGTTAGCCCCCTTATCTCTATTCTTGAGTCCAGGGTCGTGCTGAGACAGCACATCTGTGTTTTGACGCATCAAAAGACTGGGCTTTGAGATGAGTGCATCTGTGCTTTCAAACATTCTAAGACTGTGCTGTATTCTTTATGCTTTGTGCTCAGAGGCACCTAAAAGGGGCAAGATGGAGTAGAGCAGGGGGATTCTGTCTGGCTACAGTCACGTAGGTCACCTGGAAGGATTTAGCAGCTAATACTCATCTGCATACGATGTAGAAGAGTTGTGATTACGGCTGGATTTTTATCTTTCACCAATGTCACAAATCCAGAGCGAGAGCCAAGCGTCACTGGCACTCCGTCTGTGCACACACCAACCAGTTTTCCCAATGAAAGTCTATTTTCTTCAAAAAAAGTCAGAAGTCGTTCTTCGTCAAGTGTCGCTCAAGATTAGGTTTCCAGGCGTCATGGCTGAGAGCTGTGTGACATACTACACATTGAAGATGATTGATCCCGTTTTTTTCCATGACAGTGAAGCCGTACTTAATGTAGTCTTCATCGTACTTCCTTTTCTTACTCGTGGCCTTAATATATTAATTTAAAAAAATCTATAAAAATAATTTTCCTGATTAGAATAAATTTAATGGACACAAGTTACTTCAATAAGTTATCACGAACATTTACTTACAACTACTATTATGTATGGACGGGTGCTGCCCTATATATACCCCACCACCAGTTACCACACGAGACCGGCTACCTACTCCCATGATAGACCAGTGCCAAATACTCCTGTAAGCATGTTAGAAAGTTTGAAAAAGTTCCATTGCCCTCTATATCATTCTTCAGCCTCCCCATTGACCGAACTGGTACCCCTACACGTCCAAAAAAAAAAAAAAATTGGTCTTTATTTATGGGAGGGCGGGGAACCTGCTTTGGGTCAGGGGTCACTGACCTACAGAAAAGTAAGTCAGGGACTGCACAAGTGAAATGAAAAACAAGAAAAAAAACCTTGCAAGCCCCACCCAAAGCCTCACTGATGCAGCCCCAACTGAGACATCTCCCTCCTCTGGCACCCCAGCCCCATGGGGGGAGCGCAGGGAAGACTGAGGTTCAAGGCTTCAGGCCAGATTAATTATTCTGAGGTTCCAGGGTTAGTGGAATTTGTGCCCCTCCCCCCATACACTCTGAGGTGGTGCAAAAATGTGGGATCCAATGTGCAAGACAGGCCTGGCCAGTGAGTGGGATAGGGATTGGGTGCAGAATCTGGGTGGAAAATATGGTACAGAAGCAAGCTGGGGGTAGGTGTCTGGCCAGGTGGTACGGGACTGGAGCAGGGGACTGATGGGGTCTGGGGCAGGAGGCAGGATACTTGTGGGTGTCTGGGCGCACTGCCTCCTACCCTGACCGCCCCATGCAGGAAGGCAGAAGGCGTAAGGAAGTCGCCAACAGGCAACCAACCTGGCATTTCTGGAAATGCGCACCCCGCCCTCACCGAAAGCACATAGGACACGGGTTTTTGAAAAATAAAACTGCCTCATTATTTAAATAACCAAAAACCTCACCTCTGTTGTGCATATAAAATTAATACAAACAGCATCGTGGAAAATAACTATATACAGGTGGGGACAACTATATACACGGGGGAGATGTGGGCAGGCCAGACATCGGCCCATCATTCCGGGTTGGGGGTGGAAGGGCATGACCCCCACCATGTTCGGGTGACTGGCCCCCCCATCATCCAGGGTCCCCAGCGAGGCTGGCTGGGGGCCGGGAGGATGGGAAGGTACGGCCAAGGCAGGTCCTCAGCCTGGTCGTTGGCCCCAGTGGGCTCCTGCCCTGTGGAGCTGGTGGGTGGGGTGGCAGGTGGGATGTCAGACAGGGCGGCAGGCGGGACGGCAGGCGGGACGGCAGGTGGGACATCAGGCAGAGTGGCAGGAAGGGCAGCATGGAGGACACCGGGGGGGGGGAGGCGTGCAGCCCGGCCACCAGCTCCGCGAATGTGGTGGCCACCCAGTTAAAGGTGGCCATAAAGTCCCACCAGGCCTCCCGGCACCAGACGGCCTCCCGCTCCTCGAAATGGAGTCTCTGCTCCATTGTGTCCACCTGGCGCCAGAGGGCAGCAGCCACCTCAGGGTCGTGCATGGTGTGCCTCTGGCCCTGGTGGGGGTGGGCCCGTCCCAGTGCAGGCGGAGACCCCGGGTAATGGTGGTCCAGTGGTCTCAGGGGGCTGTCCGGGACAACGGACAGTGCGGCTGTGGAAATGGGGAGGGGAGGGAGGCCACGAGTACCCAGCCGTGACCTGTGGCCCACCTCCCCTCCCCACAAGGACATCTGGTCCCCACCCCACGTTCCCCACTGGCGTGTGCAGTGACCCTGTGGGTGGCCCCTTCCAGTGGTCTGCCCCTTCCACCTCCCACCGGGGTGGGGCACGACACTGTCCATAGGTGGAGGTGCTGATGGGCACTGGTGGCCGTGGCACCGTCCCTGGGCCATGGTCTGCCCAAGCCCTGGCAGGCTGGGGTCTTCTGGGGATGTGGGGGGGGCCCCAGTCAAGTGGTGTCCCCGCCCCATGCCTTGGGGGTCTGTGCCTGTGGGGTACGTACCTGGTGGTCCACTGCTATGGTCGGGGAGGCCCGTCTGGTGGATGCCCGGCTGGAGCTGTGGGAAGGGATGTCCAGCACGAGCTCCCACTCCTCACTGGACCACTCCGTGGCCGGGGTGGAGGGTCCCGGCTCTGGCCCTGGGGGGGGCAGGGCTGGCTCCAGAACCGACCCTGGCTCCGAGGCCGGCTGGGGCTCGTCAGCCGTGGTGTCAAGGGTGGCCGGGGGGCAGGAGGTGTCCCGGGGGTCCAGGATAGCCCTGAGCTCCCGGTAATAGGGGCAAGCGGCGGGGGCAGCCCCAGACCGGCTGGCCGAGTCCCAGGCCCGGGCGTAACCCTGCCACAACTCCTTGACCTTACTCCTGACATGGTCAGGAGTGGGGGCAGGGTGACCCCGGGCAGCCAGGCCCTCGGCCAGCTGGGCAAACGCCTCCGCGTTCCGCCGCTTGCTCCCCATTACGTGGAGCACCTCCTCCTCCTCACCCCAGAGCCCCAGCAGGTTACGGAGCTCAGAGTCGGTCCAGGAGGGGCCCCACTTCCTGCCCTGCCAGGGGGAGATCTGGGGGCACTCGGGGGGCTGGCTTGCTGCCATGGTCTCCCTCTGGGCCGTGCAGGGGCACCTCATGTCACGGCTGCTGCCTGCTAGGTGTCAGCTTCCTGCTACGGGGTTTCTGGGTCCATGCCACTTTAAGAACCACAGGGTGCAGACATCATAGAGCCCTGCAGGAGCTGGACAGCATGTATCCGCCTAACAGCTGATTGCCGCCATGGCGGACCTCGCTATTTTGAAGTAGCAGGACGAGGAAAGTCTACACGTGTCCTAGGTTGATGTTAGACATCGACGTAGGGGCCTATTCCCATCTTCTGATAGCAATAGCGATTCCGACGTCTTGCCATGTGTAGATGCAGCGTGCGCTATTTCGAAGTTGGGCTTGCTACTTCGATGCTGTGTTCTAGTGTAGACACACCTCAAGTCTTACTCTGAAGACAAGGCCCATCAAAATCTTTTCAATTATGAATAGATGTGGTATCAATCAGAAACAAAGTGGGTAAGGGAATCTTTCTTAATGCATCAACTCCCATTGATGAAAGAGAAGATTTTGAGCTACCCAGAACTTTCCTCCAAGTGTGATATTAATTGTCATCAAGGCCCTTTAAACTTCCAAGTAGAGCCGATGAACTGTTTATTATTGAAAAAGACCATTCTTTCAATAAACCCTTTTTGTAAGTTATGTGAAAAGCTGTCAACAATGTAAAAAGTTGACTTAATTTCTTGTGAAAAAGAGGTTCTCCCTCATTTTATCTATCAACATTTTGCATTTATGCAAATTCTAATGATCAGAAAGCAAAATAAAGTGTTGTTATTAAAAGCATGATAAAAAGTGCTATGAAAAATTAAAATTTGTTAAAAAAAAATAAAGTCCATCTCCCTGCACCAGATTTTCAAATTCTAGCTCAAATCTTATTAACCCTAGCGGGACCTGCCCCTTTGTGGCGGCTACAGACAAATTACTTATTTGCACAGGTTGTTTTAACACGTAAGCCAACACATATCCTGTTGGCTTTTCAATCATGTTTTATTTTGTCCCACATACAAACATTACATCAGTCTTTCCCACAAACAATTATTACATCTGCATCACTGCTGTACACACAACAACGTGTCAGGTAAGCCCATTCCTAGACTTAACGCGTACGTTCTGCCTTGGGGAGGAAGGCCGCATGCATGCCTATCTGGCATACCACTCGCCTGCCTCTGCCAATGGGCCAAGGTCACTACCCTGCTCCCAGCAAGCCCCTTCCTAAGCCTGGCTCCCCAGTGTCTCCCTGTGGGAGGGACTCTCCCTTGGCTCCTAGGGACGCTGCCAGTGGAAATATTCCGGCTAGGCCAGACGGGCTGCTCCGTTGCTTTGCCGAGGAGCCCCTGAGCCCTCCCATGGTTCTGGGTCTGGCTCTGCAGCACTTTGCCCGGGGCCCAGGCTGGGAAGGGACACAGATACAAAGGGCTCCGGTGCCCCCACCCCTTGAAGGAGCAGCAGCTGTCCTCACCCAGTCACCACTGCCAGCTCAGGAGTGGCCCAGTGCCTTCCACCTGTGCCGAAGGAAGAGGGGTCACCCTGCTGACACCCGCGGGGCACCGGTGCCTCCTCCCTGGGACGGTCAGTGTCCCCAGGGTTTGGGAGCAGGGTAGGGAGCCGCTGACTCTGCTCCAGGGAAAGGTACAGGGCAGGGAGCCTGGTCGACTCCCTCCTCCTTTATCCCTTGCCCCTCTGACCGACTCCAGCCCCCGCCCTGCCTGTACCTCCCAGGCCGTCTGCGCGGCGCCTCCAGCTTGCTCCTCACTCAGCACTGTTCATTCTGTTCCCCACCTAAAATGGCGGCCTCAGCCTCAGGGACATTTCTCACAAGCCCATCAATCACGAGACTGCAGCGGGACAGACAGATGGACAGACAGCTCTCTTTTTATAACAGAAGACACCACAAGGCATCATCTTCACACAGTGCTGAGCCCAGTGTCTCTTACCACAGGCAAGTAAACAAAAGCAGCTGTGAACTAATTCTTTGCTCTCAGGCTTCAGGGCTGTCCATCCCCAGGGCCTCTGGTGCTCTCACTACCCAGCAATTTCCCTCCTGGTTCTCCTAAGCTCTGCTGCTGCCCTGGAGCAGTAACCCCCAGGCTGCTTCCCTAAGCACCTGACCCCCTGTGCCAGGGACCCACCACAGGAGCTAGGTCTGCTCTGGCTCCCCTTCCTCAGGTATATCCTATCCCGACCATGCCCTTCCACCACCTCATTGCCTGCCCTCTGGCAGTCCTTTATAGGCCCAGGTGTAGCTCAGGCCCCTTTAATTGGCTGGATTGAGCTCATCTGCTCTGAGACAAGGTAGCTGGGCCCAGTTCTGCTCACAGGAACCAGCTGCCAGCTTTCCATTGAACAGATATAAAACAAGCCAGCAAAGTGTGTTGTTGCACTTGTTAAATTTCAAACATGTAATTTTTTAGGGTTTTCTGCTCCAGTTATAGGCAAGTCTCACTAACTTCTGCTTGGCTCCAGCAATAACAGAGGTGGATCTTTATGGCTTTATAATTACATTGAAATTTGGTATGTGAAGTGTCAGCCCAATTTGAAATTATTTTTCAGAAGATCTTTCACATCAGTTAAGCCGTTAAACCTGAGCTCTAATGCTGGCTGAGCCAGTAACTCCTTGTGTAACCTTTGACTTGTCCCCTGACCTTTCTGCTCCTCAGCCAAGCCAGCTGGAAAATTTGGTAAAAAGCCAGGTCTCACTTGCTCTGGGGGGAATTAATGCCCCTGAGCAGAGATTTTTTTGGGAAAATACATAACAAGATTTTACCTTCTGAACATAGTGTAGCAATGACAAGCTGCAGATGTGGGTACGTTAAATTTCTGGCTTTAGAAGAGACGCTAGCTAAAACTAAAACAACAAACAACACTGATGACGCTGGTTGTAACTTTAGTATCATTAAGATATTTTGCCTTGAAAAGATCTTGCATATATAATTCATTATCGTGGGGACTTGTTTTCTTACAGGCCACTTGTACATATTAACCCAATATTTCATTTCCAGTCCTTGTGTTCCTGCTCATTTTCACAAAGGACTTGTCAAATCATCTATTAATAGGTGAAATATTTCTTGAAAGTAAATTTGCAAAATTAAGACTTCACTTTTCATGCATAGTGTGTCCCTGCTAATCAAGAAGGAACACTGAGCAGAGAAAAATAGAGCACTTGTCTTTTAAGAACATGTTTCCTGTCCTTGAGAGTTCACAGGCATAAATGGGATCTCCTAAGGGAAACCTGCTGTGACATCACTGAAACAAAAAGTCATTGCACTAAATGGTATCAGTGAGTTCACAGAATAAAGCATGCTAGGGACACCAGCAAGTGGCAAGAATAATTTCAGACAGGGTGGCAGGGGAGGTAGGGAGCACTTATTTTTAAGAGATTAAAAGCGCATTGCCGTGTTGCAAGCAAAAAGTATGCAGCACTCAGATCTGTGCTCTTGCCTCTGAACATTGGGGCTCGGTCTGGATGACAACACAAAAAAGGGAACTCAGGGCTAGGAAGTCACTGCATGGTTAGAGCTAGTTTTTCCCAACCTCTTGGTGCCACTAAAGTTTAAGCTCCCATGCCTTGGGATGGAAGAATCCCAAGCACTGTTACAGGCTGGGGACTGACTGGCTAAGTAGAAGTGCAGGAGAAAAGGACCTGGGGATTACAGTGGAGGAGAGGCTGGATATGACTCAACAGTGTGCTCTTGTAGCCAAGAAGGCTAACAGCATATTGGGGTGCATTAGGAGAAGCATTTCCAGAAGGTCGAGAGAAGAACACACATGGAGTATTGTGTCCAGTTCTGGGCTCCCCCAGTATAGAAGGGATGTGGACACATTAGAGCAGGTTTAACAGAGGGCAATAAAAATGATTAAGGGGCTGGAGCACATGACCTGTGAGGATAGGCTGAGAGATTTGGGCTCATTTAATTTGCAGAAGAGAAGAGTGAGGGGCGATTGGATAGCAGCCTTCAATTTCCTGAAAGGGGGCTCTAAAGAGGATGGAGAGAAACTGTACTCTGTGGTGACAGATGGCAAAACAAGGAGTAATGGTCTGAAGTTACAGAGGAGAGGTCTAGTTTGGATAGTAGGAACAACTATTTCACTAGGGCTACGTCTACACGTGCAGCCAACATCAAAATAGCTTATTTCGATGTTGCGACATCGAAATAGGCTATTTCGATGAATAACGTCTACACGTCCTCCAGGGCCGGCAACGTCGATGTTCAACTTCGACGTTGCTCAGCCCAACATCGAAATAGGCGCAGCGAGGGAACGTCTACACGTCAAAGTAGCACACATCGAAATAGGGATGCCAGGCACAGCTGCAGACAGGGTCACAGGGCAGACTCAACAGCAAGCCGCTCCCTTAAAGGGCCCCTCCCAGACACAGTTGCACTAAACAACACAAGATACACAGAGCTGACAACTGGTTGCAGACCCTGTGCCTGCAGCATAGATCCCCAGCTGCCGCAGAAGCAGCCAGAAGCCCTGGGCTAAGGGCTGCTGCCCACGGTGACCATAGAGCCCCGCAGGGGCTGGAGAGAGAGCATCTCTCAACCCCCCAGCTGATGGCCGCCATGGAGGACCCAGCAATTTCGACATTGCGGGATGCGGATCGTCTACACGGTCCCTACTTCGACGTTGAACGTCGAAGTAGGGCGCTATTCCTATCTCCTCATGAGGTTAGCGACTTCGACGTCTCGCCGCCTAACGTCGAAGTTAACTTCGAAATAGCGCCCGACGCATGTAGACGCGACGGGCGCTATTTCGAAGTTGGTGCCGCTACTTTGAAGTAGCGTGCACGTGTAGACGCAGCTTAGGAGGGTAGTGAAGCACTGGAAAGTGTTACCAAGACAGGTGGTGCAATCTCCACCCCTAGAGGTTTTTAAGTCCCAGCTGGACATGGTCCTGGCTGGGATGATTTAGTTGGGGTTGATCCTGCTTTATGCAGGGGGCTGGACTTGATGACCTCCTGAGGTCCCTTCCAGCCCTAGAATTCTATGATTCTATGACATTTTATTGTAGAAGTGTAACCTCAGGAGTCCCAGCAACCATTCACATTCTCCGAACAGTTTCAAACGTTCAAGCCATACGTTCACCTGTCCAGGCCCAGCACTACAGACAGTTGCAACTTGACATGTAGAAAAGGTGGTTCTTGTAACCACATTTAGATTTGTCTCTTCTGTGTAGAATGTGTCTATTTAAAACCATGAAAGAGAACCAGGCAGTTAAAATCACATTAAAAGGCTGCACCGGTAGGCTGGGACCTCTCCTTACAACAGCCCCACAGGTATAGATGATAATATTACTATTTTACAGACAGATTGACAGAATTTGAGTGCCTTGTTGACCCAGTAACACACAACAAATCATGAAAGAGCTGGAAACAGAACCCAGGTAATCAGTCTCCTGGCTCCAACATTGGAGAACAATGGTGGAAACACATTCTTAAAATGCTTTGCCAATTGATGCAAAGCCATTTGGCACAACTTCTCCAAAACACAGAGATTTTGCACTGGCATAACTCTTTTGGCTGGAGCACATATGATTTTTTACCAATGTAGTTATACCAAGACAACCACTAGTGAGGACCCAGTTCCTGCTGTTATAAAGGTGCCTTATGGTTTATTCCCCTTCTGCTCACACAATGCACCTACCCAGTATAACTATGGCTATGTCTACACTACAGCACAAAGTTGATTTTAAGGCAGTTAGCTCCATTTTACAATGTGACTGCCTTCACTGCAAATACCATTCGGATGATAGGAGAGCAAAGGTCGACATTTTCGCATTGACGGCCCAAGGGGGTGTAACACCAAGTTTGAACTTAAAAGGTCAAATTAATATGAGTGTGGAATCAGCGTTTTGTAAAATTTATTTTATTGACCTCCAGATGTGTCCCACAGGTATCCCACAATGCCCCACAGTTGTCCCTTCTAGCTGCTTTCACCTCCACTGCTCTCCAGGTGCAGAGACCTGTTCGTTTTATGCATAAGTGCTTTGCATCACATTTAAAAATTGTATCTAAATTTTGACCTTCACTTTCTTTAGCAAGCAGCATCAATGGGGGAGACCAGGTTCCTACAATGAGGAACAAGAAAATATCTAAACAGGACCTTATCCTGCAGCAGCTGGAGAAGGCTGACAGGGAGAGAGACAGAGCTGCTGCTAGGTGACAAATCTGAGGAACTCTCCCAGATTGAAGTGACATTAGAGGAGGTTTTGGAGTTAATTGATAAGCTGAATAGTAACAAGTCTCCAGGACCAGATGGCATTCACCCAAGGGTTCTGAAAGAACTCAAATGTGAAATCGCGGAGTTATTAACAGTGGTTTGTAACCTATCCTTTAAATCCGCTTCAGTACCCAATGACTGGAAGACGGCCAATATAAAGCCAATATTTAAAAAAGGCTCTAGAGGAGACCCTGGCAATTATAGACCGATAAGTCTAACATCAGTACCAGGCAAATTAGTAGAAACAATAGTAAAGAATAAAATTGCAAGGCACGTAGAAGAGCACGAATTGTTGGGCAAAAGTCAGCATGGCTTCTGCACAGGGAAGTCGTGTCTAACTAATCTATTAGAATTCTTTGAAGGGGTTCATAAACATGCGGACAAGGGGCACCCAGTGGACGTAATATACCTAGATTTCCAGGAAGCCTTTGACATGGTCCCACACCAAAGGCTTTTATGTAAATTAGGCGGTCATGGGATAGGAGGAAAGATCCTTTCATGGATCGGGAATTGGTTAAAAGACAGAAAACAAAGGGTTGGAATAAATGGTAAATTTTCACAATGGAGGGGGGTAACTAGTGGTGTTCCCCAGGGGTCAGTCCTGGGACCAATCCTGTTCAACTTGTTCATCAATGATCTAGAAAATGAGGTAAGCAGTGAGGTGGCAAAGTTTGCAGATGACACCAAGTTGTTCAGGACAGTCAAAACCAAAAGGGATTGTGAAGAACTACAAAAAGATCTCAGCAAACTGAGTGATTGGGCAGCAAAATGGCCAATGAAATTTAATGTGGGTAAGTGTAAGGTAATGCACATTGGAAAAAATAACCCGAATTACACGTACAACACGATGGGGTCAAATTTAGCTACGACAGATCAGGAAAGGGATCTTGGAGTTATAGTGGATAGTTCTCTGAAAACATCCACGCAGTGTGCAGCGGCAGTTAGTAAGGCAAATAGGATGTTTGGAATTATTAAAAAAGGGATATATAATAAGACAAAAGATATCATACTTCCCCTATATAAAACTATGGTACATCCACATCTCGAGTACTATGTGCAGATGTGGTCTCCTCACCTCAAAAAAGATATATTGGCATTAGAAAAGGTTCAGAAAAGGGTGACTAAAATGATTAGGGGTTTGGAACGGGTCCCATATGGGGAGAGGCTAGAGAGACTGGGACTTTTCAGTCTGGAAAAGAGGCGATTGAGGGGCGATATGATAGAGGTATATAAAATCATGAATGGTGTGGAGAAAGTGAATATAGAAAAATTATTTACCTTTTCCCATAATACGAGAACTAGGGGACACCAAATGAAATTGATGGGTAGTAGGTTCCAAACTAATAAAAGGAAATTTTTCTTCACACAGAGCACAGTCAACCTGTGGAACTCCTTGCCGGAGGAGGCTGTGAAGGCCAGGACTCTATTAGGGTTTAAAAAAGAGCTTGATAAATTTTTGCAGGTTAGGTCCATAAATGGCTATTAGCCAGGGGTAAAGTATGGTGCCCTAGCCTTCAGTACAAGGGCAGGAGATGGATGGCAGGAGATAAATCACTTGATCATTGTCTTCTGTTCTCCTTCTCTGGGACACCTGGCATTGGCCACCGTCGGCAGATGGGATACTGGGCTGGATGGACCTTTGGTCTGACCCAGTTTGGCCATTCTTATGTTCTTATGTTAACCAAAAGTGGACATATCTGTGGTACCAGAGCATCCTGCAGTGTCGCCAAAACATGCTCCAGTCCAGGAAAGAGGACTTGGCAGAGCACCCGGCAGCTGTCAGGGAGCAGACTGAGATCCTGTATTCCATACTGGAGCTGCAGAGGGACACCCAGAGCTGGACTCATTATGCGGACTCCGCACCCTGCTGCCTGGTCTCCTCTCAGTATAGCTCAACCCTGCCCACCCATCGGAGGCCTCAAACATGGGAGGGAGGAGGGCAAGGACAGTCTCCCATTTCACCCCCATGACCTCTCCCCACTGCAAAAGGCTGTTCCCACCACATGACATCTTTTCTTTTTTCTACCCCTTAACCCCTTCCCCCCTGAATAAAAATATTCTTTTTGTGAAAACCACAGTGTTATGTACTGGTTGATATGGGGCAGGCTACAGTTGGAGGGAGATGCTTTTATAAAGGTCAGCACACATCATTGTGGGGGTTGGGGTGGTATCACAATAGTTAAATGCAGCACATTCAGATGGCTGGCTGTTCATTCATAAAGGTATTTTTCAAAGCCTCTCCGACTGCTGTTGCTTCTGCATGTGTACTGCTGAATGCCCTTGTGTCCATCTGTTCATATGCCCCACTCATGGCATTTGCCTCTGCAACCCAGGCTGGTGTGAAGTTCTTCCCCTTCCATTCGTAAATATTATGAGGAATACAGCACTCTGCAACCACTATGGGGACGTTGGTCTGGGAAAGGTCCAAATGGGTCAAAAGGATCTGGCTTTTAAACAGCCAAAGGCACATTCCACCACCATTCTGCAATTGCTCAGCCTGTAGCTGAAGTGCTCCTGCTGCAGTTCAGGGTGCCAGTGTATGGCTTCATGAGCCAAAGAGGCAGAGGGTAAGCAGGGTTGCCCGGTATCACTATGGGCATCTCCATGTTGCAAATCTTGATTTTCTGAGCTAGGAAGAAAAGTCCCATCCTGGAGCTTTCTAGACAGAACTGAACTTTTAGAGATGCACATGTTGTTCACCTTTCCCAGCCCCCCACGTAGATGTTGGTGAAATGACCTCTGTGATCCACCGAAGCCTGCAACACCGCAGAGAATTATTCTGAGGCGAGGTGGTCTGGGGCCATGATGGGGATGTGTGTTCCATCTGTTGCCCCACATCAGTTAGGAAACCCCAAGGCAGCAAAACCGTCCACTAGGTGCTGTACATTTCCCAGAGTCATGGCCTTCCGCACCAGCCAGGCATTGATTGCCTTGGCTACCTGGATAACTGCAGCCCCCACTGTAGACTAGCCCACCCTGAATTGATTTCCTACTGACCAGTAGCTGTCAGGCACTGCAAACTTCCACAGAGCAATTGCCACTCACTTTTGAACTGTCAAAGCAGGTCTCATTTTGGTATTTCAGCACTTCAGGATGAGGGACAGAAAACCACAAAGTTCCAGGAAAGTGGCCTTGCATGTGCCAAAGTTCTGCAGCTAATGCTAATCATTCCAGACCTCCAAAACGATGGGGTCCAACCAGCGTGTGCCGGTTTCACATCTCCAAAACCAGTGCTACAATGAGTGCAGTGCAAACAGGGCAGCCAACAACTCTGCATTCCTGGTCTCCTGTTCTTCAATATCATCACCTGAAGCATCCTCTGCCTCATCTAACATCCTCCCGCTGCCTTTGTCGAAACAAACACTTCAGTAAGGGACCATACCACACTGTGCAGAGACTATACACTATAGATGATCCACGCAAGTGCCATATATCAGTGTGAGCTGGGGAAGGTTTTAGGAAAACAGCCCAAAAAATGGGCAAAATCACATGGGCTAGTTATTTGTTTTCCGGTAGGGGTGAGTGCTTTACACTCTGGGATCATAGAATCATAAGAGTTCTAGGGCTGGGAGGGACCTCAGGAGGTCATTGAGTCCAGCCCCTTGCCTAAAGCAGGATCAACACCAACTAAATTATCCCAGCCAGGACTATGTCAAGCTAGGACTTAAAAACCTCTAGGGAAGGAGATTGTACCACCAGTCTTGGCAACGCATTCGAGTGCTTCGCCACCCTCCTGGTGAAATAATTTTTCCTAATATCCAACCTCTCCCAATCCCTCTATAACTTGAGACCATTGCTCATTTTGCCATCCTTCACTACTGAGAACAGCCTCTCTCTAACCTCTTCAGAGCCCCCTTTCAGAAAGTTGAAGGCTGCTATCAAATTGCCTCTCAGTCTTCTCTTCTGCAAACTAAGTAAGCCCAAATATATCACTCTCTCCTTGTAGGTCACATGCTCCAGCCCCTTAATTATTTTTGTTGCTCTCCGCTGAACCCGCTCCAATGTGTGTCCACCTCCTTTCTATACTGGAGAGCCCAGAACTGGATGCATTACTCCAGATGTAGCCTCACCACTGCCAACTAGAGGAGAATAAGAACTTCTCTAGATCTGCTGTAAATGCTTCTCCTAATACACCCAAATATGCCATTAGCCTTCTTGGCTACAAGGGCACACTGTTGACTCATACCTAGCCTCTCCTCCACTGTAAACCCCAGGTCCTTTTCTGCTGCACTGCTACTTATCCAGTCAGTCCCCAGCCTGTAACAATGCTTGGGATTCTTCCATCCGAAGTGCAGAACTCTGCACTTCTCCTTGTTGAACCTCATCAAATTTCTTTTGGCCCAATACTCCAATTTGGCTAGGTCACTCTGGACCCTACCCCGACCCTCTAATGTATCTACCTGTCCCCTTAGTTCAAGGTCATCTGAAAATTTGCTGAGGGTGCAATCCTTCCCCTCATCCAGGTCATTAATAAAGATGTTGAACAGTACTGGCCCTAGAACCAATCCTTGGGGCACACCACTTGAAACTGACCACCAACCAGACATTGAGCCATTGACCACTACCCGCTGGGCCCATCCATCGAGTCAGCTTTCTGTCTGTCTTACAGTCCATGTATCCAATCCATACGTCCTAACCTATGGGCAAGATGTTGTGGGAAGCTGTATCAAAAGCTTTGCTAAAGTTAAGGTATATCACATCCATTGACTTCTCCATGTCCACAGAGCCAGCTACCTCATCACAGAAGCTAATCAGATTGGTCAGGCACGACTTGCTCTTGGTGAATCCATGTTGATTACTCTTGATCACTTTCCTCTCTTCCAAGTGGTTCAAATTGGATTCCGTGAGGATCTCCTCCATGATTTTCCAGGGACTGAGGTAATGCTGACCTGTCTATAGTTCCCTGGATTGTCATCCTTTTCTTTTTTTAAAGATGGGCACTACATTTGCCTTTTTCCAATCATTTGGGATCTCTCCTGACCTCCATGAATTTTGAAAGATGACGGCCAAAGTCTCTGCAATGACATCTGCCAATTCCCTCAGTACTCTTGGATGCATTAAATCCTGACCCAGGGATTTGTGTACCACTAGATTTTCTAAGTAGCTTTTAACCTGTTATTTTCCCCACCAAGGGTTGCCCACCTCTTCCAATACAGCATTGTCTAGTACCGTAGGTTGGGAACTGATCTTGTCTGTGAATGCTGAGGCAAAAAAACATTGAGTACTTCAGCTTTTCCTGCATCACCTGTCACTAAGTTACCTTCCTCATCCAGTAATGACCCCACAGCCTTGCCCATCACCCTCCTATTGTTAACATGCCTGTAGGACCCCTTCTTGTTACCCGTCACATTCCTTGTTAGCTGCATTTGCAGTTATACTTTCACTTCCCTGATTACTCCCCAGCGTTCTCCAGCAAAATATTTACGTTCCTCCTCAGTCATCTATCCAAGTTTCCCCTTCTTATATGCATTCCTTTTGAGTTTGAGCTCGCCAAGGATTTCCCTGTTAAGCGACACTGGCTGCCTACCATGTTTGCTTTTCACTGGCTGCCTACCATGTTTGCTTTTCTTACTGTGCATTGGGATGGTTTGTTCCTGTCCCTGCAATAAGACGTCTTTAAAATACTGTCAGTTCTCCTAAACTCCTTTTCCTTTCAATCTGTTTCCCAATCCTGCCCATCGGCTCTCTCAAGGAGTCAAAGTCTGCTCTTCTGAAATCAAGGGTGTGTATTTTACTGCTCACCTTTTTTTTTCTTTTGTCTGGATACTCAGCTCAAGCTTAAACAAAGACTGTGAATGGCTAAATACAAAAGCAGCTTCCCCTCCCTTGGTGTTCACACCTCCAGATCAACTGCTGGTAGTAAGCCTCAGCCTTGCCGACTGAGCTAGCCTTGTTATGCCCACCCTTGCTCTGGCTTATTTATACCTGGCCCTGCAGATTTCCAAGACCAGCATCTGATGAAGTGAGTCTGTGCTCATGTAAGCTCATGCTCAAAACTTTTCTGTTAGTCTAGAAGGTGCCACAGGACCCTCCGTTGCTGTTAATTCCCTTCAGATACAATTGTTTAAGACCTCTATATGACAAATACATTTAGCTAAACAGTACAATCCAGCCCAGCAATCCCTCACAATAACTATGTTTAGTTTTAAAATCAGTCATAAACAGCTAGGCATAACAGCTGATTTCAGTGAAACCAGGGAGCTCAAGAAAGCATGTAGCCTCTCCCAAGAAGATTTGGGTATCCTGTGTTAGTGAGGAATCCTAAAGCTGTCAACAGCTGCATTAGACTTTGACAGTGGATGCTGATATTGTGTGGGCTGACATTCATTTTATTATCTGCATTTTAATATGTAAAACCATATTAAACTCTGCCCCACAGCTCTGATGAGGATGATCTTATATATCCTCTCTTCAACATGTCTTCTTACAGCACTTTTCTGACAGTGGAAGGCTCCACAACCAACTCCTCTCAGGGCGGAAATCAGATTTAGCTAGTACCCTCATACTGGTGAAAAATATCATCTCACCATACAGTTAGATCCTGTCCGTGCCTATTAGTTTGGTTTTGTGATTCAGGGCTTGTTGACATGACCATTTGGTTTGCACAATCAGTTTTCACAAGGTCAGATGTGACTATACCCCACACTAGCTTGTGCACATTAGCTACCTGTATGCACTCTGCTGATGCACATAAACACCTCATTAACGCACTTTTGTCTAGTTCCATTTCAAAGAGAACTAGATGATTAATGAACTGTTAATGCACATTAGCAGGGTCCAAGCAGACAATTAGGCTATATCTACACTTACGGGAAGACCAGCATGCGGGTGGTTGATCTTCTGGAGTTTAAGTTAATGCACCCCTATTAGGTGCACCACCATTGACCCCGGTACTCCTGGCAATCGCGAGGAGTAAGGAAACTCTCCTGTCCACCTCCCACTGCGTGAACAGTGGCAAAAATTGATTTTAGGTGAATTGACTCCAGCTACGCAATTCTTGTAGTTGGATTTGCATGTCTAAAATTGATTTTACCTTCTACTGCAGACCTGGGTCTAAGTCCACAGCAGGCTAACGTGGGGCAGTCTCCCACCTACCTTCCTGAATACTGACTCTACAGGGAGACAAACCCTCAGAATAGCACATTAAACTGAACTTTCAGAAGATAAAGAGAAGAGACTGTCACGTCAAGTACTTAAAAGCAACAACCCAGATTTTGTGACACTTCTCATTAATATGTGAAATGGAGGAGGGTATCAGAACTAGTCACTACTTTGGCACCCGGCTCTCCAGCCTAGCCTGGGAAAGAACAATTACTGGATACATTTTTTTTCAGCTTCATATAGATACCATATTTATTGAAAATCGTCTCCACCAACAATGGTGAAATCATGACCAAAAATTACAAAACATCATGGTAGTTGGCTTTATAAAAATAAACTAACAGATATGTTTTGTTGATTGTACCAGTTTCCCTGTAGGTTCAGTCTTTCTTACATTGTTACAGGAGTACAATGACATTTATATTCTTCGTCACAATACAAAACTGCATTCCATCTGAAAAAATGATTTTGCTTTGAAACAGTAGAGGTCCTTAAAGTGACTTTTCTCCCTCTCCCCAAAAATAAATATAGAAAAAAGCCTTTAATAAACAAATATTAGTTTGGTCAGCTGAAAATAAAAAGGGGGTAGGGTTTTTCCCCCTCCACTAAAGACTGAGCAGGCCTTTTAAACAGTGTTCAAGTCTTTGGTGAGTTTAGCTGCTGAAAACTGTTGTTTTATGTAGATATGATCAAATTAGTTCCTTTTGTCAGAAGTCAAAAGATTATGAGATGATGTCACATGTGAATCACTGGTTACAATCACCATTTATGACGGATCTTCATTGGGAGTAACCCACTGTCCAGAAAAGCAGCCAATAAGAGATGGTCATCTTTGGCAAGTGTGGTCTCTCAAACGGAAGGTGTCTTTGGTGGATGAACCTGTTGCATAAATTGTGGTCGCTTGACTCTTGGTTTCCGTCTCTTTGGCCTGCTCTTAGCTTTGTTGATCTGCACCACAAAAAACGCAAGAACCACCATGGCACCAAGGAAAGCAAAGACGGGAATTGTTTGTCCCACATCCTGGTTATAGCGACCCGGCATTATACCTGTAAGAGGGAGTGGTGATGAAGGAGAACTATTAAGAAGTATACTTATTTCAATATTTAAAAAAAAACATATTTACATTCTTTATCTACACAAACTACCATACAATAAATCTGCAAAAGAATGCAAAAGATTTCATCTGGAGTTTATTTTGACAAATAAAGTCTTAGCTGTGATCTCTATCTAGATCAGGGCTGGGAAATTATATCCTACAGGCCAGATGGAGCCCATCAAGCCGCTGGATCTGGCCTACAGATGCAGCAGGGAGCCTCAGGCAGCCTGCCTGCCCTGCCCCACCCCTGCACACTCCTCAGAAAAGCAGCTATGGAGTCCTGTTGGTCTTTGAGCAGTTGCAAGTTCAGAGAGGGGGTAGAGGCTTTGTGCACGGCCCCCACCCCCTTGAACAATCCCATTGGCTTTCTTCTGGCCAATGGAAACTGTCTGTTTTGAAGCATAGGCAACAGGCGAAGCACCCCTCCACTGCCCCTCTGGCTCACAGCTAGTCCAAAAGGCACAAGGCCCCTGCCAGGGCTGGGCAGGCAGGCAGATTGTCTAAGAAAACTACGTAGTTGCTGGCCATGAGTCACCCAGGTAAGTAAGTCTCCCAAGCCAGGGCCTGCCTCTGGGACCCCAGCCCCTCTGTGCCCCCAACTCCACATAACCCAAACCCACTCCTGACCTGCTATCGCACATAACCAAAACCTCTGCTCCCCTTCCTCCACACATATCTCACATAACCCAAATCTTTTGCCCATTCCCTTGCATCCATACCCCACATAACCCAAACCCTGTGCTCCTCCTCCTGCACCCATATATTCTCTCAGACCCTGCAAAACCAATCGCCTGGCCCAGGTGATAACCCCCTCCTGCCTAGGCCACAGCCCAAACCCCTGCATCCCAGTCCCCTGTCCCAGGTCACAACTGCCTCCTTCATCCAACCTCCCTCCCAGACCCTAAACCCTCTCCCCCTGCATTCCAGCCCCTTACCCTAAGCTCCCTTCTGCACCCAATCTCCATCCCAGACCCTGCACCTCCTCCATTAATATAATGGAAGACAGCAGCTTTGATCACTTTACAAATTCTTGGAGTGCCCCCCCATCAAAAATTATTGCCCACCCCGATCTAGATTCTTCTGGGACAGCAAGATCTTGCTTCTTACAAAAATGAAAAAAACAAAACAAAACCCTAGATAAAAATCCTGTATCAATGATTTACTATCAGATCTATATTTTAAATTAAAACAAGACATTCATTACAAATTCTGACGCAGCGAAAGCATTGCTCTTGCACTCAGCTCAAGGTGATCTGAACAGATGAACAGAGACGTATTTGGGCTGGATGTGTTTTAAACCCTTAGTTCTAGAACCCTGAAACAAACAACATTTTGTGTACTCCACCTGCCACTAACGACATGGAAATGGCTTCCAGCAGGGCACAAGTCATCACAGTGGAGGCAAATCAGAGGAAGGAGAAGAGTCTATATTCAAACTGAAAACTGCTAATGACTCTTCAGTTCCTCATCCCCATCTCTTTCTCAAACTATCCTGGAACCAGTTTTCAAGTGGATGCACTCAGGTCTTTGTATCTTACTGGGAGCTGCTACCCACAAATGCTGAGGGCAAAACAGACACCAGAATATGATTTAAAAAGCTCCCCAAAAACTACAGATGGAACCAGACCACAGATGTTGCTGGGCCAGAGAGCTCCTGGATCAGAGAGCCCTGGCAGCACAGAGTGGGGACTGGCTAGGTGTCTGGCTGGGAGGACAGAAGTGAAGCTGGTCCATGGCTTGGAGAAGAGTTGGTCACAGGCCGGCGGCAGGGATGACAGAACGGACCTCCCCTGACCTAGAAACTCCCTCTTCCGGGCCTGGACAGGTCCCAGGGTGCCAGACCAGGGAGGTCCAACTCATCAGCTGACACCCATGCAAAATAACTGAGGCCCTACAAAGTCTCATTTCTATTTTGGAACAACAGGTACTTCAGTAGAAAAAGACTGAAAATAATCCATTTTTACTTCTTTAAAAAGCATCTCTGTTGCTTTGAGAGGTACCTCTTCAGGGTGAATGCCAGTTTAACACAATACAATAAGCATAATGTTACAGAAAGTTCTCAAAGTTTACAGTATCAGATTCTGTTTGTGTTTAAACTTTATCAAATGTTTGTTGCTATACCAACCCTATGGGTGGAGAGTTCTTCCTAGTACTTGCATTTTAATGAAAAGCCTTAATATTAATTACCTTATGTAAGATAGTATATGTAATGAATGATAGTTAAGTATATAATTACAAAGCCCATTATAGTGCACACAACTTTACGAGCACGACAAACATATCCAGTTGCATTCAGATCACCTTATTTTATGGTAGGTAACAAAGATCTACTATAATATTAGTTAAGTCTTGAAAAATAGCATCAACTTGTTACATTTCAAGACTTGTCATTGTTTCTCACCATCCACTGAGGTAATACAACTCATGAAGAGTATTCCAAAACAATAGGAAAGAAACAAAGTTACTACAAACTGCCAGTATTGCTTGAACAAATCACAAACATACAAAAGTTAATTTTAAATTTGAATATAGACAACTGTGACACTTACTGACAACTCAGTGTTTTATACATTTACAAGAAAACATGTAGGGTCTCTCTCTGGCCATCAGGCAGATTATTACTTACCTCCTGGAATGTCCCATGCTCCACTTTCTCCGGGGGATAAAGGTCTTACTTGGGGTCGGTTCTGCCGAAAGCTGGGTAAAGCTACTTTATCCAAGTCAATTGACAATAATTTTTGATGTTTCCAAAGGTTGCTGGAAAAAATTAAAATATAAAAAGCATTTACACATTGATCCATTAAGACCAATGAATTCTACAAAAATGTTATAAATCTAATTATACAGGCCCAACCTCTCTAATGAGAAACACTCATCTGGCAAACTCCGTATTTCAGCATGATTTTAGTTAGTCAGATGACCACTTATCATGGGTCTGGCCAAGATTCCAATGGTCCCACAAAGTTTGTTTACAGACACCAGTCCTGGCTCTCAGATGTTCTGTGCAGTTATTTAGCTGTAATTTACCCCTAAATGTCTTCTCAGAGCTCCATAAGGACTAGAAGTGTTGGTGCTGTGCTAGAAAATATTGACCTCTCGTTGTCCAGAAAATTCTCTCATACAGCACTTTTTAGGTCCTGAGCCTGCCGGACGAGGGAGGTTCAAACTGTACAATACTACACAAAAACTGTATAAAAATCATATAAAAAGATAATATGAACCAACAAATAACTCACTAAATTGGATGCACAAATTCACAAGAATACAAAATTCAAATCAAAAGCTGTAGAAATGAAGTCTGTTAAGTATCAATTTAATTAAAGTTTGTAGGGTAGACTTCTAAAAGTTATGCACAGTGGCTCAGTGGACCATTAATGAATATATTAATTTGTCCACCTCTAATCTCTCAGTAAATAGTGACACAGTGAAAAGTGATTTGGAAACATTTTCCCGGAAAAAATGTGTTCAATCTTCACTGCTATTACAGTAAATCCTTGCGTTACATGGAGGTTGAGTTCCTGCAACTCCAACATAACTCAATTTTTTTGTGCAGGTCAAGAAGAGCCAAGAACACGCTGCCACCTGGCTCCCAGCTCCCCGGGGCTTGCAGAAGCCAGGAAACTGACCAGCCCTGGTGGTCAGAACTGGTCAGTTTTCCTGGTTCTCGCAAGTGGGGAGCTGGCAACCACTCTAAAGAACCTTCTCCCTCCCTTCCCCAAGCCATGCAGCCACGATTGTTGCCAGGTGTACTCTGATAGAGAGGCCCGTATGACTGAGGTCCATGAGGTAGTCAAGAAAGGTAGGTATGGGGACGTACCTGCATGTAAACTGCATGTGGTGCATCCTTGTTGAAAGCATGTCCATTTGTTTTGGTAGGTGCTTCTGGTGGAAGGACGATGGCTGTTTAGAACATGTCTGACCCTGTCCGAGCAGGTGAGTTCCTCATTCTGGAACCATGGAGAAACCATGCTGTGAGCTTCATGGTTTTGATGCTGAAGTGGCCTGTTTTGCCCTGGTGCTGCATCAAGAAATTAGGCATCATCGGAAGACGGATCAGATGATCTATTGATAGATTATGCAGACAGGGGAACCAAGGTTGTCTCAGCCAGGCCAGGGCTATTAGGATTACTGTGGCCCGACTGGATTGGATCTTGTTGAGCACTCTGGGAGAGCTGGAAATGCAAAGAGCAGGGGTCCTGTCCATAGAGTGGTGGAGGCATCCCCTTGTGATCTCTTGCCTAGCCCCACTCAGGAGTGGAATTTGTGGCATTTGCAGTTGTGAAATGTTGCAAAGAGATTGATAGTTGGGAAATGCATTTTGCAGAAGATTGAGAGGAAGATATTGGTATTGATCTCCAGCTTGCGCTGACCTGTGAAGTTTCTGCTCAGTCTGTCGACTCTTATGTTCTGTTGTCCCAGTATGTACATTGCTGTCAGGGTTATCTGATTTCTGATGCACCAGTTCCAGTAATTGAGTGCTTTGGCACATTGTGTGATCAGGCACTCCCTTGCCGATTGATGTAAAACATAGAAGGTGTGTTGTCTGTGAGGACGTGGACAGTTCTGCCTTTTATCAGGGGAACGAAGTGGGCACAAGCTCTGCAAATGGTCCTGAGTTCTAGGATATTGATGTGAAAATGTCTCTCATAAGCTGCGTCTACACGTGCACGCTACTTCGAAGTAGCGGCACCAACTTCGACGTTAGGCGGCGAGACGTCGAAGTCGCTAACCTCATGAGGAGATAGGAATAGCGCCCTACTTCGACGTTCAACGTCGAAGTAGGGACCGTGTAGACGATCCGCGTCCCGCAACGTCGAAATTGCTGGGTCCTCCATGGCGGCCATCAGCTGGGGGGTTGAGAGATGCTCTCTCTCCAGCCCCTGCGGGGCTCTATGGTCACCGTGGGCAGCAGCCCTTAGCCCAGGGCTTCTGGCTGCTTCTGCGGCAGCTGGGGATCTATGCTGCAGGCACAGGGTCTGCAACCAGTTGTCAGCTCTGTGTATCTTGTGTTGTTTAGTGCAACTGTGTCTGGGAGGGGCCCTTTAAGGGAGTGGCTTGCTGTTGAGTCCGCCCGTTGACCCTGTCTGCAGCTGTGCCTGGCATCCCTATTTCGATGTGTGCTACTTTGACGTGTAGACGTTCCCTCGCTGCGCCTATTTCGATGTTGGGCTGAGGAACGTCGAAGTTGAACATCGACGTTGCCGGCCCTGGAGGACGTGTAGACGTTATTCATCGAAATAGACTATTTCGATGTTGGCTGCACGTGTAGACGTAGCCATAGTGGGCCCATGTTCTCTGTATAGATGCTGCACCACACTGGGCCTCCCCAGCCCATGAGTGATGCATCTGGTGTTATAGTCACTGAAGATTCTGGTTGGTGGATGGGTACACTGAAGAGCAGATTGGATGGGGATGGCTACCATTTGAGAGACTGCAGCAATTTTGGCGGAAGCACGAGGTGCTTCTCCAGGCTGTATTGCGTTGGTATGTAAACGTATGCAAACCAATGTTGTAGGCAGTGTGTGTGTAGTCTTGCAAACAGGGCTATGAGTATTGTGGCAGCCACGTGCCCCAATAACGAGGGACATGTCCTGGCAGTAGAGAAAGGGGCCTGCCTGACCAGGTGAACAAAATCGTGGATCATCTGGAATCTGGGTGGCGGTAGGTAGGCTCTTGCTGTGATCAAGTTTAGGACTGCTCCAATGAATTCTATCTTTTGCGTGGATTGTATGATGGACTTTTGTATGTTGATGAGAAGGCCTTGTCGAGAAAACCATTCTCCGGTGGCAGTTGTCATAATAGTAGTTTATTGGTAGGTAGGGCCCTTGATCAGACAATCGTTGAGGTAGGGGAAGATAATGACATTTTGTCTTCTGAGAAACACTGAGACTATGGCAAGTGTCTTTGAAAATACTCAAGGGGCCACAGAGAGGCCAAAAGGGAGGACTTTGTACTGGTAATTATCTTGGCCCACAATGTATCTGAGAAATTTTCTGTGGGACGGGTGGATAATTACATGGAAACATGCATGTTGGAGGCTGAGGTCTCAGAACCAGTCCCCCGTCCAAAGCTGGTATGATGGTTGCCAAAGTCACCATTTTGCATTTCACATTGCGAATGAATTTGTTTAGTTCTCTGAGATCTACGATCAGTCTCCATCTTCTTATTTTTTTGGTACTGAGGAAATAGGTGGAGTAGACCCCCCAGCCCCAATATTCTTTGGGGATGGGTTCTATTGCCCCTAGAGTGAGCAATTTTTGCATTTCTGCTTGTAACAGAAGCTCACGAGAGGGGTCCCTGAAAAGGGACAGGGTAAGGGAATGGGAAGGGGGCATAGATATGAAGGGGACAGCATACCCCAATCTGATAATTTCTAGGACCAATTTGTCTATAGTGATTTGGCTTCACAGGTGGTAAAAAGGTCTCAGGCTGTGCTGAAAGGTACCCTTGGGATGCATTAAAACTGGGGGGGTTGGTTGCTTAGACCCCCAACCAACACCTCAAATGTATTTGCTTGTAAGAGATGGAGTGGCTCACAGAGGAGTGGTTTTGTTGTGTCCTTCTCCTGTCAGAGCATTGCTTGGGCCTCTCATCGTATGGCCTCTCATGTTGTCTGTAATTATTCTAGTTATATTCTCTGTGCTCGTGATATGAAGTATATTTGCATTTCTTATTGGATGGAGTATACATTCCCAACATATGGCTTGTCATTTGAGAATCCTTTACAGAATGTAGGATCTCATCTGTATTATTAGCAAAAAGTTCTTTCCTGTCGAAAGGGAGATCCTCCACCTTCATTTGTAGCTCCCTCGGGATCCCTGATGACTGTAGCCAAGCAGCCCTGTGCATTACTATGGTTGTGGCTCTAGTGGCGATATCTGTGACATCCATAGGCACCTGGAGACCTGTTTTGGCTATTGATAGTTCCTCCTTGATGATAAACTGCAGGAGTGGTCATCTGTTATCAGGGAGATGCTGTATCAGGTCTTGTAATTTGGCATAATTGGCATGGTCACAATTGGCCAGGAGGTCTGTGTAGTTCGGTATGTAGAACAGGAGTGTAGCAGAAGAGTACACGCTATGGCCAAAGGTGTCCAGTCATTTATGCTCCTTGTCACCGAGTGTAGATTTAAATGGTGGCTTCTTAGTTCTGTGATTTACTGAATCCACAACCAGTGAATTTGGCTGTGGAAGTGCAAAAAGAAAGTCCATATCTTTTGCTGGGACAAAATATTTTCTGTCTGCTCTGCAATTCGTGGGAAGGGCAGAGGCTGGGTTTTGCCAGAGAGCAACCGAAAGTTCAAGGATAGCCTTGCTGATGGGTACTGCTATCTTCAAGGATGCTATGGGTTGTAGTGTCATGAGTAATCTATACTGTTTGTCTTGAACCTCCTGTAATGTGATATCTTGTGACTGGGCTACCTGTTCAAATAGTTCCTGAAACTGTTTCAGATCATTCACGGGTGGAGAAGGTGAGATCTGGAATAGTGTTTTGTCCCATGGGGATCTAGGCTCATGTGAGGAGCACTCTGAGTCCAATTGAGGAACCTACTCAGGAGATTACTGAAGGCAGGTGAGGCGTGCGCCAAGATGGTGGGTAAGCTCCTGGAGATGTGCTGCCATTGAGGTGTAGTGCACCTGGAATGATAGTTACAAGAGGAGCGTGGTTGATAGCCCTGCCATGAGTCCCAGAGTGCCACTGTGGTGGAAAGTGTTGTGCAGGGTACAACCATGGTTGGCTGGCCCACATGGGATGCTGCTGGAGGGAATGATCCCTGTATCAGTGCCACGAAGCATGTAATGGGGAAGGAAATGAGCAGCATGACAAGAGCCTGCTTCTATGCCCACTGCCATAATTAGATCTTGGCGATAAGGGCGCGAACAAATGCGGGGCACTACGTGGCACACTATTAAGCCCCTGCACTTCAGAGAGTGATGAGCAAGTCGGTGCCACTATATCAGGCTGCATAGATTTTTGTAGGTGCCTCATTTTGCGCTAAGCTTTCTTGTGGTGCTGTGCCTGTTGTTCTGGCACAGAGGGGGACCATGTTGGAACTGGTGGTGAAAGTATATGTAGCTTTTCCAAAGCCAGTGCCTCAGTAGTGCCATCGGATGTGGCTATTCTGGTCTCTGCCTCAGTCATCCTGTTAGAGGCTGACCCACCTTCCTCCACGGTGCCAGACACTGATGGCATCAGGGAATGCAGAGCTCTAGGCAACACTGATGAAAAGCGTGTCAGAGAAACCTTAGTGACTTGAGAGCCCTTGCAGGGTGATGGAGCTACCCTGTCGTAGGGCTTTTGTGACACCCACATCTCAGCTGGTTTGTCCCTTAGTGGAAGAAGAGACTTTTCCAGAGAGTTGACTTCAGCCACATTCTTTCTAGCCATGGTCCTTCCTGGCCCTTGCCAGCATACTGAGGCAATGAGGTCACTTGCTGGTAACTTGAGCGTCCTCTAAGCACGTTACACATGAGGTATTGCTCAACCAAAACCGACATAAAGGCTCTACATAAGTCGCACTTTTTAAAGCTGGGAGAGTCTGGCATGTTGAAAAAAAACAGGCTGCCGCTCCCCATAGTAATAGCAATAAAATGATAGTAAAATTAAAGTTCTGAAGTAAAAGTCTAAAATGAAGAATTAATTGCTCTGTTTTTCTGTCAGAAAACACAGAGCCGCTCTGGGGTCCGTCTCAGGGAGGGGATGGCAGAAAAGGAACGGAATGGGTTCACACCACACATGCACTCCACAGAGTGGCTGGAGCGCGAGACGCTCAGTGCACATGCACAGCGCGAGGGCTACTATTCTGGGAAGACCTTCTGATCAGCAGCACAGGGGCGCCACAAGACCTGAATGGAGTACCCATTGGGACCACACAAAGAAGAACTTCCATTTGTGGAAATGTTGGTAAATTCTCAGTTTCATAAGGTATAGCATGAATGATGAGTCAACCAAAAATGTGTAACAGAACTGCATTAACCATTATTTCCTATTTATTATTCACCCACATCTCATTCATGCCCTTAAAACGCAGAAACAATGCCATGTGATTTAAATGACTTTTTGATCAAATTCAATACTAAGACTTTCTTATGAAAACATTTAAAAAGAATAAATCTAATAACCTTGGTGCAGTTTCATTCAAAGGCTGTGGTTTGGCCCAGGACAAGTGAGGACAAGCTGGAAGAGAACGGGGTTTTGGATCTCCCAAGTGAGCCTCTAGGACTTTTGAATACCGATGAAGATGGTTACCTGCAATTCCATATTACACAGAGTTACACCTGAGAAACTACAAAGACTTACTAATAATTTTACAAGATTTTAAAATATTTGCACACTTTAACCCCCTTAATCTGGCAGCCCCGGGAAACAGAGAATACAGGATTAGACTTTTATGGGCCAGGGAAGGTGCTGCAGGGTCAGGGCATGGGGCGTTTACCTGTCACCTTGCTTCCAGTGTGAATGTGACTGGCTCCATGTGCCCCATGCTGCTCCCAGGCACTTGCTTCCACTCCACTGGGAGCAGTGTGGGGGCGGGGGAGCCTGAGGAGCAGAGGATTGCTGTGATGCCAGGGGAAGCGGCAGTGAAAATATACAGGCACACTGCCTTCTCCCTCTGCCAGGGTCTGTACCACAGGTATTCCTGGACCTGGGATACCAGGAGTACGGAGGAACAAGTGTATTACCAATAGGAGTACGATTAAAAGAGAGTTTCTTATATAAACTGTCTTAGAGGTAAACCTCATTCTTATAAGTTAAATAGTACCTCATAAAACAGAACTGTGAATGTACAATCATTTGATAGGCAATTTTTAAATTTATAGATAGTCAGCACACTATATAAAATGAGTACTTTAAATATATAGGCTACGTCTACACATGCCCCTCCCCTTCAGAAGGGGTACGTAAATGAAGTGGATTGAAAATGCTAATGAGATTGTATGAATATTCAGTGCCTCGTTTACATAATGACAGCCCCCTCCCCCAGAGCATCGAAATTGCTGCTTTCGAATTGCAAGCTAGCCAAGTAGACTGCATTCCTTCGAAAGGAAACCCCAGTTTCGAAAGCACCCTTCTCCCCAATTTGTTTTGGGAAGAAGGGTGCCTTCAAAATTGGGGCTTCCTTTCAAAGGAACTTCGTCTACTTGGCTACCCACAATTCAAAAGCAGCACTCCAGGTGGCTGCCATTATGCAAACTAGGTGATGAATATTCATATTTGTGCCCCATTACTATTTTCAACCCGCTTCATTTACATGCCCATTCTGAAAGAGAGGGTCATGTGGAGACGTAGCCATAATGCATGTAATGTATCTGTCAATAGGTATTTGATCTTAGAGGAACACATATGTTCGGAATGTACCTAACAGTTACTACTGCAATAGCTGTTTTCAAACAATACTACATAGAATAAAAACTAATGTTTAAAATTACTGCCTTCTACTTTTAATAATGACTTTAAATATGTAAAGACACTAACAATGCAGTGTTAGGAATACAAGAACATTCTGGGAGCCCCCACTATGTGCTGCTGTATCAGGATTGAGCTGGCACTACATCCTAGCAGATTCTGCTAAGTAGAAAACACACCTTCCATCCTCTCCGGAAGAGAGTATCCTGCTCCTGTTGGAGGTCGTTGTCTGTTTTCAGAATGACTGAGACTTGGTGGCATCACACCATAGGAAGTGTACTGAAGAAGAGAATCTAGTAGCCAAAAGCAATCTGTGTGGATATAAACAAATACATAAAAAACTGTTTTAATGAATTTTGACTGAGTTTTAAATAGGATACCTAAAGCTGTAAAATCTAATCAGTTTCTCTTTGTTTTTGTTTTACAAGTAGTACAAATACTATCTGTGCTTTCACATATGAAATGGGTTTCTGTAAGGCTAACTTCTGTTTTAACTTCCCTTCTGAACTAAGCAAAATGTTTAACCCTTAACGCTCGTTGCTTAGCAACTGCATCCAGCATGGAAACTTTAATTTGGGCACACCTCAAGTGAAGTGCTCCCCTAAAGAGCAAGTCATCTGCATGTATGTAGACATTATTAATTGTACTAATGTGGAAATGTAGGAAGAACAAACTTAAAACGTTGGTCATTTTGAGCCATATCTACTTTAGCAAGTCCTTTTGGAAAATCAGGCCCTCTTCCAAAAGAACAAGCAGAGTATCCATACACAAAATGTGCTTTTTCAAATTCCTTTCAAAAGAACACAGTGCTTCTTCCGGCAGCCCTCGTCCTCTACCAAATGAGGAAGAGCACTTTTTCCCGAAAGATTCTTTTGGGGAGAAAAACATGTGTGGATGCTCCAGGGGCCCTTTGCTCAGAAGAGCCACCCTCATGGTGCCAAATTTTTCGATCCCTGGTCTATTCTTTAGACAGAGTGGGAGCTGTGTGGACGCTGTCTTTCGAAAGAGCAGGTTGCTGTTTTGATCGGCTTTTTGTGCTTGGGTGCACTCTTTCGAAAGAATAGCTTCCGGAAGATCATCTTTCGAAAGATCACTGTAGTGCAGTTGCGGCCGTGGAGACACAGTTGTAGCTGATTTTACATGGACAAAGTATTTTTGGTGGTAGATGATTCTGAAGGTTCTCAACCTAGTAACGTCCCAGGCTGATTCCACTATGGAAAAGGGGGTCGTGATATAGAAAACATTGGGAAACACTGCAGTAACAAATTTCTGAGTGCTCTGCACACTCTCGTCCTGGTCAGGAACATTTGTTTCCTATGTCCCTAAATCTCTCCTGGTCTTGCTGTGGAGCTTGCTGTAGCTAAAATTAAGATCATAGGTCTGAAGTTCCCTGAAATTTTAATTCCTAAAATTAGGACAAGTGAATTTTCTCATTCATTTTTAACACAGAGCCAAGAAAAAAATTCTCAGAACTTCTTTGCTTGCAGAACTGTTTGGTGGGAATGGGAATTAATCTTCATAATCCTGATGTCACTTAAACCCTCACCTTTGATTTTTAAAGGGGGTCAGTCAACCACATTTTAAGGATTTATATTCACATATGCAAGGAATTTAACAGCTTAAGGTCAATGTCTCAACAGGAGGTACAGTTCTTAATTCATAATTTAAAAGCCCATTTAATGGACTTATTCAGAGCTTTCCAGTTTGCTTGCTACACAGAGTCACAGCAAATTTAACAGCATCAGCATTCAAATGGCACTGCGTTCTTCTATTAAGATAATTTCTAAAAATATCTGTACTTGCAGTAAAGACTTTCAGTGAAATTGTAAAGCTCTGGTACCATACTTGTGTACTAATGATCAATTCGGAGCACCAAATTAACAGAAAGATATCAAAAAATTTGGAAGAGTGATTTATGAGGAAAGATGGAAAGAGAACTTTGCTAAGTGATGATTTAACATAAGCGTGATAATTATCTATAAAAGTTTGTTGGGTTTGAAAATTAAACCAGGAGATGAATTATTTAATGTTATATACAGAGGAATTACTTGCACTAAAAGGAAAACAATTAACAAAAGGAAAAGTTAGGCTGAATGGCAAGAAAACTCTTGCTACGGAGACTAACCAGATTGTAGCTTAGTTTCAAAAGGTAAATGGTAGAAAAAAAAAAGCATTGGAATTTTAAAACCTAGACTAGAAACAGTACTAAATAATGGACAATCATGGTTTGCAGAGATTTGACTGTGTGATCCAAATGATCCTTTACCACTCTAAAAGTTATGATTCTATGAACCGGTGACCTATCAATTTAAATAATTAAAGGTTCTTCAAGGAGCAATATTTGATCTGACAGTTACCATTGTTTTTCTGTGTGAAATATAAGGCTTGTCTATACTAACCAGAAAAGTAAAACGCTGATATTCGATCTTCTACAGTTCAATCTGGCATGCCTAGTGGAGATGCACTATATCGAATGATCGGGGCGCTGCTGTCGACCCCTGGTATGCCTCGCAGTTGCAAGAAAGGGAAGTCGATAGCAGAGTTTCTCTGATCGACCTCCTGCTGTGGGGATGGCGGCAAAGATCGATTTACGATACATCAACTTCAGCTATGTAATTCTCGTAGCTGGAGTTGCGTACCTTAAATCGATTTTTTTTTCCCCTAGTGGAGACCTGGTGATAGAGTAAAATAGGACAACACAGATGGGAAACTCAGTTATAGTATAATTTCCCATTGCAATACCCTTTGAAAAGTATAATGGTTAATAAGTCCTTTTATTTTGCTAGATCTGCAGATAATAAACAGTAATGCAAAATATATATTAAACTACATTTATACTTTGAAAATGACACCCTAAAAATAGAATCATGGAGTTCCATAATTGCGTCTCAAGGACTCCAAATCAGATTTGCCCTCAATTTACAAGTAAAAAGAGGTTTTTTTTTAAACAACTAACCTTGGAAATCTACCTTCGTATCTCAAAATAATACTACGTGCTAATTGAAACAGGCTCAGAATACATACAGGCATCTTTGTAAATATAAGGATCAGCTTTACAAGATATAATGAGGTCATTTTACATTGTTTCCTGTCCATAACTGGATTTACAAATATTCTAGATACAGCATATTCAATACAGCAATGAAAAAATTATATTATCCCATCTGTTAGTAGCATTTAGATTATTTTTCATAGCAAGTATAAATTCCGCTGATGTAAGCTGCAAACCAACTAGCACTGGCATCAGTATATGAAAAATTCATTCTGCAGATCACAGTTTATGTACCTTTTTGCCGATGACTGTCATCTAGGCAGTTAGAGTCTCCATACAGAACTAGTCTGCCTCCACCTTCAGAAGGAATTTGGTACAGTCCCAAAATGGGGACATTTTCAACTATAGCAGTCTCCTGCTTTAAAACTTCAAGACCTAAAAGAACACAGAGAGAAGAAATCTCAAATTTTACAAAAAGCCATGCACAATTTCAACACCCTCCACCTCACAACACATCCCCCCACCGTACGCACATACTTTACAAGCTAAAAATAATAAATATTCAAGTAATTAAGTTATCTGGCTCTTAATTTGAGATTAGATTCATGAGAAAGTTTCCTAAACATATTTGGCAACAGAATAATAAAACTACTTCAAGGCCCTAGTTTTGTAACTCTACCACTGAGTTTTTGATTTTCTTTAGTGCAGTTGCAGAATCAAGACTTATGCAGCTGTCTTTAAAGATCTGCAATGAGAAATCCTAAAATTTCAGTTACCATTTTCCTAGCGTCCCAAGTTTTAAAATAGCAGACAATTAAGTTTTTTCTGTATAAGGTTTCTTCTCATTGGAAAGAGTGATATTTTTGTAAGGAGTTTAAAGTGACCTTATGAAATTAAATTTCTTCTGAGGGTGTAGAATATCTACTAAATGAAACACTGACCATTACAACACATATTGCTTAACGTCCACATATATGACTGCCATGTCTAAATATAATTACAGTGTTTCCCAAACTTTCTGGCATGACACTCCCTTTTTCGTTTTTGAGAAACCCTCAAGGCCCCCACCTTTTCTTCACCATCATCCAACCCCCTTTGAACAAAAAATTCAATTTATAATTAAAAATTTAAAATAAACACAAAAACGTGGTATAAAAATTTATTTAAAACTCAAAATAAGCATAAATACTTTTTCTTGGCCCAAAAATTTAAAAAAAAAAATGGAATTTAACATCAGAAATAGGAAAAACAAATTTAACATGAAGGATGATGCTGCATTTTCTCATAAGTTGGGAAATCCTAGGTTTGAAAGATGAAAGTGCGCAACGCAAATAGTTTACGACATCCAGTCGATTTCTTCATTTTGTTTTTAATGTGACTAAACTTGAAAAGCTTTTTTCACAGACATTCATTGATGAATATGGAAGAATAATATATAACGCTTCTTCTCCAGATTTCAAGTATACTGGGAAATATTTTATCCAACATTCTTCCAAGCTTGAGTTTTCAAAATTATCTTTCACACCTGAATGCTTTATTTTGAGTGCTTGTTCTTGCAATACTTCTGTCAATGAATCGGCATCAACATTGAATGGATTGCATATGAAGGGGCTTGCCAGAAAAGTTGTCTGGAAAATAGCAGATGAATTCAACAGCAAGGCAGTCCAGATGAAAAGTAATTTTGTTCTTCACATCCTCTTTACAAAGTTCTTGGAAACCTTCATTTTCAGTGTGTGATGAAAATTTTGGAAAAGGCGAAAAGTTAGGCACCTTACTGAGCTTGCTTTCGACGTTTCCAAAGCTGCATTATTTTCTGTAAACATTTTGATGGCATCATGATGTGCTATAATTTTTGCAGCATTGTTTCCTTGAAGCTTCAAACTGAGGTTGTTCAAAAATTCAAAAATGTCCATGAGGTATGCTGGTGAAAGTTGAAACATTTGGTCTGTAAACTCTTCTTTCTTATGTTGCTTGAGGAAAATTTCCACTTTGTCTTTCAGTTCGAATAATCTCAAAAGGATTTTACTTTTGGAAAGTCAATACTACCTCTGTGTGAAACGAAAAAGTTTTATGATCCCAAATCTGTGCAAAGAGCTGCAGAAAGTCTTGTATTTAAAACACTGTTCTTCACAAAATTGACAACTTTGATGGCCAAATTCAATGAGTCACACAGGTCACCTGGAAGGATTTTAGCAGCCAACGCTTGTCTGTGTATGATGCAGAGAGTCATGGTTACGGCTGGATTTTTATCTTTCACCAATGTCACAAATCCAGAGCAAGAGCTAAGCATCGCGGGAGCACCGCCTGTGCGTATACCAACCAGCTTTCCCCAAAAAGTCTATTATCTTCAAAAAAGTCAGAAATCATTTTCATAACATCAGAAGCCTTTGATGTGCTTGTCAATTCCTTTGAAAAAAACAGTTCTTTCAGAGTTCCATTGTTAATTATCTGAATGTAGACGAGCAACTGACAGCACTGTGCTACATCAGTGGTATCGTTGCACTGAGTTATGAAAAAAGAAGCAGTCAACACTGCCTCCACAACTTGAAGTTTAAGATCTTTCACAGGTCATCAACACAATGTTTCAGGGAATTGTTGGAAAGTGAAATTTCTGATAGCTTTTTCTTGCTTTCAACACCAAGCACAGTATCTGCTGCTTTCAATAAGCAAGGCTTCACAAGAGTTTCTCCAAATGTGCATGCTTTCTTGGCTTTAGCGATGAGCAACGACAGTTCATAAGCTGCTTCTACCGCTTTGGCCAATGCTTGATGAAAAGCTCCAGTAGCGTCCAGCTTCATGTGTTTCAAATTTTGAAGTTTAGCAGCAAAAAATTCTTTCAGTTTGTCTGTCAAAGCTCTGTGGCTCTTCATCAAGTGTCATTCAAGATGACTAGGTCTCAAGGAGTCATTGTTGAGAACTGTGTGGAACACTATGCATTGAGGATGATGGATCCCATTTTTTTCCATGCCAGTGAAGCCATACTTAATGCAGTCTTCATTGTGCTTCCTTTTCTTAAATCACAGCCGTAATATATTAATTTTTAAAAAATCTATAAAAATAATTTTTCTGATTAGAATAAATTAAATGGACACAAATAACTTTGATAAGTTGTTGTGAATGTTTATTTATTACAACCATTATCTATGGACATGTGCTGCCTTACATATACCCCACCACCAGGAACTGTGCAAGACTGGCTACCTACTCCCACGATAGAACAGTCCCAAACACTTCCACAAGCATGCTAGAAAGTGCAAAAAAGTTCCATTGCCTTCTACACCATTCTTCAGCCTCCCCACCGACCAAACTGGTACCTGATACATTGAAATGCAAAAAGAACAAGACAAAACAAAACAAAACAAAAAATGAACTTTGTGGTATGAAATTCTAGTTATTTATTTATTTTTTTACTGCACTGGTCTCCAAACTTTTCACACCCAAGATCACTTTTTCAACGTCAGGGCAACCCCCAAAGCCCCACCCCCTTCTTGACGCCTCACCCTCTCCGTTCCCCTCTTCTCCATCATTTGCTTTCCCCAACCATTACTCATTCTCACTGGGCTGAGACAGGAGGTACAGGCTCTGAGGTGGGAATGAGGGATTTGGGTGTGGGAAGGAGTGAAAGGTGCAAGCTCTGGAAGGGAATCTGGGTGCAGGAAGAGGTGGAGAAGGGGCTGCTGGGGGCTCCAGGCTAGAGAGAGTTGGGCTCAGGTGGAGCATTGGGGTGCTGAGTAAACCATAGGCTTGTGGATGTGAGGGTGCAGGAGTTCATGTGGGGGCGTCTGAGGGGCTCAGGGCTGGGAGGTTGGGAGTAGATGGGCTCAGGAAACAGATTTGCAGTGTGCGGGTCGTGCAATACTGCTGTGGCAGAAGACTGAGGATGTGACAGGCTCAGGACAAGGGGGTTCCAGTGTATGATAGGCTCTGGATCGAGGTGCGTGTGGGGATACACGGGTGTTATGATACTGTGGCCAGACGAGAGCTTGGTCCTGACTGGGGGCTTGTTGGCCAGGCTTTATTTTTAAATAAAGTATGCCCAACACAAACGTTTCAGCATTGTCTTTACTTATGGGAGGGGCAGGAAACCTATTTCGGGTCAGAGGTCACTGACCCACAGCAAACTAAGTCAGGGACCATGCAAGTGAGAGAAAAAATAAAAGCCCCTGCCAAGCCCCTTGCCCCAAGTCCTACTGATGTGGCCCCGACTAAGAAGCTTCCCTCCCCGGCACCCCAGTCCCATAGTGGGGAGGGGAGGGAGTACTGAGGTTCAAGGCCTCAAGCCAGATGAATTCTTCTGGGGTTCCAGGGTAAGTAGAATTCATGGGTCCCTCTACACTCTGAGGTGGGGCCAAAAAAGAGGGATCCAGTGTGCGGGACAGGGCTGCCAGTGAGTGGGATAGGGATGGGGCGCAGAACTGGGGTAGAAAATAGGGCACAGGAGCAAACTGGGGGTAGGTGTCTGGCTGGGAGGTAGGTGGCAGGAGCAGGGTGTTGGTGGGACCCTGGGCAGGATACTCAGGGAGGTCTGGACACGGAGAGGGGGCAGCTTGGCTGGTACCTAGGGGTCCTGAAGCTGTGTGCCGGGTCTGGGGTGTCAGGAAGCACATGTGCTGCTTCCCCTCCCCAAACAGCCTTCCTGCACGGAGGATGTGGGGGAGTGGAAGTCCTGGGTCTGTGCCAGCTCCCAGGGCTCAGCCAGCCACCGGGCAACAGACTCAGCTTTTCAGGAAATGCACCGGCTGTTTGAGGAGGGGAAGCTCCCTGAGAAGCTTCCTGAATGGCATGAGCTTCCTGAGATGCAGGCTCTGGTGTGCAGCTGCGGGACACCCCCGCTCCCCGCACCACAGGAAGCTGGAGCTACCTCCGTTTTCGCAGAAGGCAGCGCTTTTTTCGAGAAAAAAGGTGGTGGAACTCAAGCTCCGACCCCGACCCCCACACCAGAACTCAAGCCCCAAACCCCCTCCACACAGCCCCAATCTGTACCCCCCTCACCCCAGGCATCTTAATCAGCCCCAGGCTTCACATCTGGCACCCCCAGTCCCCCTCCCAGCTCTAAATCAATGTGCTCCCCCAAAACCAGGCACCCTCAGCCCCCTGCTCAGACCCGAGCCCCCTCCCCTCCCCCAGAGCCAGGTACCCCCAACCCCTGGCTCTAACCCAACCGCCTTCCACTCCCCCCAGAGCCAGGCACTTCCAGCTCCCCCACTCTAACCCCAACCCCCTCCCTCCCCTCCCCCAAAGCCAGCCTCCTGCTCCCAGCCCCCAACCTCCCCCAGAACAAGGCAGCCCCAGCCCATCCTCCAACGCAGTGGTGTCCAAAAGCACTTGCACAGATCACCACATGCCCCTCGCCACCAAGCGCTGCCCCCCATCCCCATCCCCCCTGCAGCAAGGCACCCTACCCTCCACAAACTGCCAGTGACCCAATGGAGCGGTGCTGCCCCACGCTACATGCCAGCCACCCAAGCCCTGCGAGCTGCGTGCCAGCCGCCCGAGCCACATGTGCCAGGCTCCTGAGCTGTGTGTCAGCTGCCCCAGCTGTGCACCAGCCATCTGAGCCATGCACCAGCAGCTGAGCCGCGTCAGCCCTGTGTCAGGCACCTCCACCTCCCTGCTCTTATCCCATCTCCCTCCCCCAAGTCAGGCATCTTCAGTCCCCCATCTAACCCCATCCTCCCTTCTCCTGCCAACCCCAAAGCAACACTGACTCACCTTTGCATGATGGAGCTCCACATGGGTCTTTGCTGGCCGCCTACTTTTTACAGCAGCTGCACTGGTTGCCCACATAAAGTGGCAGGGGCTGCTCACAGCACCCTGGCGTGCTGAAGCAAGCAGGACTCAACTTACTTGGTTTAACAGCCTGCTGGCAAACCAACGGAATCCCTTACTTCAACACGCCAGGGCACTGTGAGCCAGAAGCAAGGCTGACAGCTTCAGCAGCAGGAGTCCTGAGCTGCATATCGGCTCCTTAAAGAGCCACACATGTGGCTCAGAGCAGTTCAAAAACGGCGGCACAGGCTCTAGTGCCAGAAAGAAAGCCCTGGTAGGAGGTAAAGGTAGTGTGAGCTCTTTCTTGGGGCGGGGGGTGTGGCTGGGTCACCTTGTGCCCTGTTGGAATTTCTTCACACACCCCAGTTTGGGAGGCTACGTATTATTACACGCCAAACAACATTCATGTTATTAGAAGCAAGAATACAGTAGTCTCAAAGTAATTCCTTCTCTTTGTAAAGAGCAACAAAATGATACACAAAAAAAAAATCAATATCCATAAAGAAAGAAAAGTATTGTAAGAAATGCACAACGCTACTTTTTTGGTAAGATGTTTTTCTGCTTCTCATCTAAGATTATGCGAACAACTGAAACAACAATATACACCTAACCACTGGAAATTCCTTGTTAACACATTATGTCCAGACTAGACTAGAGAAACACACTGCAATATCTTTATTTTGAAGGTAAACTGAAAGGGGCTCAGAAAAATAAGAAAATTTGATGGACTAATTGCTGTCTCTGAAAGATGCTGTCACATCATATATATATATATATTCCAGAATACTAAATGTCTTCAAAAATGTCCACGCAAGTCCCTTTTTCATCACTGAGGAAGGATTCTAAGGGAAAATAATTGTATGCCTCTTCTAAATCCTGTTAATCACCAACAAAATAAATTTAAAGTTCTAATTTCATTACAAGAAGACAAAGACCCTATCAGTCACAACACACACATCTTCTGGGACTTCCCACAAATTAAAACATTCAAGTCACATGCACATTAAAGTTCACAGGAAACTTCTGATGCAAAGTATAATTAAAAAAAGAAACGTATTATATCTTGGAAGACACTCTATTGAATCACAGTGTCATAGAAATGTAGGGCTGGAAGGGACTTCCAGAGATCATCAAATCCTTCCCCTTGCATGGAGGCAGGATTAAGTAAACCTGGACAACCTCTGACAGGCTTTTGTTCAACTTATTCATAAAAATCCCCAACAATGGAGATTCCAGTATTTCCCTTTGAAGTCTATTCCACATCTTAACCACCCTTACAGTGGAAACCTTTTCCTAATATCTACCCTAAATCTCCCTCCGTGTGGATTAAACCCCTTACTTCCTCTCCTATCTCCAGTGTACATGGAGAACAATTGATCACAGTCCTCTTTATAACAGCTCTTAACATATTTGAAGACTTATCAGGCCTCCCCTTAGTCTTCTTTTCTCACGGCTAAACATGTCCAGTTTTTAGGTCTTTTCTCACAAGGTCAAGTTTTCTAAACCATTTATCATTTTTGTTGTTGTCTCCTGGACTCTGTCCAGTTTATCATTCTTCCTAAAATGTGGCACCTTGGATTGAACACCTGAAACCTCACCAGCGCCAAGTACAGCAAGGCAATTACCTCCTAGGTATAGACCCCTGACACGCTTTTAAATATACCCCAGATGATATTAGCCTTTTTGCACGTGCATCACATTCTTGACTCGTATTCAATTTGGGATCATTATACTTCCCAAATCCTTTACAGCAGTTGTACCCCTTGGCTGGCTATTCTCCATTTTGTAGTGGTACATCTGATTTTTCTTTCTTAACTGAATTACTTTGCACTATATATCTGGGTCTGGACTGGAGAGTCTAGATCTGAAGAAGTGGGTCTGTCCCATGAAAGCTCATCACCTAATAAATCATGCTGTTAGTCTTTAAAGTGCTACATGACTGCTGTTTTATTTTCCACTTCTGTTTACTGAATTTCCTCTTGTTGATTCCAGACTAATTTGTAAAAGTCCTTTTGAATTCTAATTCTTTTCTCCAAAGTGCTTACATCCCTGCCCATGTTGGTGGCATCTGCAAATTTTGGAAGCATACTCTATAGTCCACCATCCAAGCCACTAATGAAGACACTGGATAGCATTAGATATGCTCTTTCAGCTGGAAAATGAAGCATCAACAACTACTCCCCGATTATGGCCTTTCAACCTGTTATGCACCAACTCACAGTAATTTCATCCCAACTACATTGCTCTAAAAAAACAAAAAAGCAGTCCAGTAGCACTTTAAAGACTAACAAAATAATTTATTTGGTGAGCTTTATTTTGTTAGTCTTTAAAGTGCTAGTGGACTGCTTTTTTTGTTTTGATAGTACACAGACTAGCACGGCTTTCTCTCTGTTACATTTCTCTAGTTTGCTTAGGGGAATGTCATGGTAGTCTGAGTTAAAAATCTTACTGAAATCAAAGATATGACATGTCCATCGGTTCCTCCCATCCACTAGGCCAGTAATTCTCTCAAAGAAGGAAATTATACCAGTTTGGCATGATTTAGCCTTGATTAATCCACATTGTTTCCTACAACCCTATTATTCTATGTGTGTTTACAAACTCGACTGCTTCATAGTTTGTTCCAGTACCATTCCACATATTGATGTTAAGCTGTGTGGTCTATAATTCCCCATCGCTTTATTCCTGCTTTTAAAGATACGTCATATATTTGTCCTCCTTCAGTCCTTGGAACCTCATCTCTGCCCCATGAGTTCCCAAAGATAACTTGCAACAACAAAATGTGATACCCGTTCAATACATTAGCTACAGCTGTAAGACAAATGTACCATCAGGTTATGGCTTGGAAAAGAAAATCCTATACGGGAAATATGGCAAATTTGACAGTATCAAGTCTGATTTTAAAGACATTTAGACTTTAGCTATCGCTAATTGAAATGAAGTAGCAGTATGAACTAAAACAGCAGAAAACCATGCACAGAAGGGACACTGATAACTACTTAGGCACCCAGATGCACAGACAATTCCTTCTGCAACTGTACATGCACGTACAGATTCACAAAAAGAGCAATAAATATTTGTGTATGTAGTTGCATATAACTGTCATATTAAAAGCATGCCTGTGCCTAGTTACAATAGTGCTTCGTGAACTGCTTGTATAAAAAAACTACAGCAAAAGAAACAAGATATCTACAGATTCGCTCTGTATATTTTTGTTAACTTTTGTGCTTAATTATAAATGTTTACCTGTGTAGCTACCTAGAAACAATTAAATAAAAAAGAGGAAATGCAGCTAGATACCTTGGTCCTTAAAAGTGTGCGAAATGACAATGCCATCTTCTGGAAACTTAGCAATGCTGCATCCTGATGCATAGTTCACTGAAGGAAAAAAAAATAGGACATGAAGTTCCAATGCACAGGCTAACAATGAATGGCCTTTTCTTTCCCCTTATCAGTTAGGTAGCTGAGAAGTCAATAATGAAAAGAAATATATTGATTGTGCTACATGAGTTCTCACATTTTGATTAAAATCACATAGCTAATTTTTTTTCAATTAACCATTAAGGCATTTCCAACCAAAGCATTCACATATTTAATGTCATATACTTCACTCAAGTGTTCTTCCATTTTAGAAATTAAGATGTGATACTCTTTTTCAAACCCAGAAGAGAAACTTTCTTTAATCCTTTACAAGCTGCTGTTACTACTACAATTAACACTAATTAAAAAAGTTAATATATGAAACATTCTTATTATATTTATTTCAGTCTTCAGTGTCTTCAGGCTTTATACAAATGCACAATTAGAGACTGTTCTTGACCTGAAGAGCTTACCTTGTAAATAGACAATATAGACAATGGGGGAATCAAAAATTGAGACAATATATAAGCAGAAGGATAAGTGACTTATCCAAGGTCAACAAGAAAGTCTGTGGCAGAACCATAAACCCAATCTAGAGTTTTTTGAACCCAACTCCAGTGTCTTTCACAAGATCACCCATCAAAGCAATGATAATCTTAAATAATGAAACATAATCTATGTGGGGAAACATTTACATCAATACATTATGGGTAGAGAATTTAAAGGGCAAGAGAACAAGATGTGCTCAAGGACATCCAAAGTTACAGTATGTGTCAAAAATAAAATGTTTTGAAGAGTGACTCCATATGTGAATTATTTTTTAAAGAAAGAACTTCAAAATTAAAATTAAGTTAAAATAGGATAAACTTGAACCTTGATATCTGTATATTTTTAATGAGTAAATATGGTTTCAAAGGAAAAAATAATAAAATGCTAAGAACACCATCTGGAACACAAATACAAAGAACACTACAGAGTTTATTATACACACATTAATCTATAATCTTCTCATAGACATTTTCATATAACTCCATTGTCCTAGGGTTGCAATATCATGGCCTAAAAGCCACATGTCCCACAAGTATAACTCTTTCTCCAGAATACATACTTTTGTTTGAATAGTCAGCTACTGGATTGCATGACTTACTTTCATGGTTTGCCATGGTAAAATCCCCTTCGTACAGGCCATCACTAAAGGCCATGTTCCAGACAGAGAGAAGATCATTGAGAGCTGGAATATTAGCACCTCCAGTATCTGGCATCCACCATTGCCTACAAAAATTGAGAATGGCATAGCTTATTAGCATAGACAATCCAAAATTTTGCTTCATGACTGAAGTCCATCTACCTGGATGATATTCATGATATACCAAAGCAATCAGTACCAAGGACCTAAAATGTTAATATTTTTGGTAGTGACAATTTGAACACTAAGAGTGATATTATCTAAGGCTGTGTTTACACTAGCACAAAACTTCGAAATGGCCATTTTGAAGATTACTAATGAGGCGCTGAAATGCATATTCAGAGGCTCATTAGCATGCTGTTGGCCACGGCTCTTCAAAATTGCTGCTTTTCGCTGCCGCACGGCTAATGCACACAGGGGTCCTTTTCAAAAGGACCCCACCAACTTGGAAATCCCCTTAGTCCTCAGGTTTGCTCAGGTCTTGTAATGTGGACAAACAATACTTGTCTGGTACTATAACTTTGGTTCAAGATCAGAAGAAACACACTAATATTTATGATAAAACTTGACTGAACTAGTCTTATTGTTTATATGTCTCTCTGAATATTATGGTAAACTGTATGTGAATTGTTTAATGGATAAATTACTTTGGTTATGTCAAAAGCCTACTGTCACTCTTAGGGCAAGAGGCTGCTGGAAAGGTATAAAGTCCCTTTAGACTGGATTCTTTGCTGTCTCACATCTGGTTGGCTGCTCTGATGAAAGCTGGAAGCCATAAGAAATGAGATCCCATGATATCCTCCTCCTCCTCCTCCTCCTCAATAACCGTGGGCTCAGCGGCCACTGGTGTCTGATGCCTCTCTCACTGTTTCCTTCCATTTTTCCCTGTCCAGTGCGGAGTGGCTTAGTTTCTGTAGACTGGCTCCACACCAGTCTACTATATTGCCTATCCATTCTCTGTGGGGTCTGCCTCTCCTATTCGAGCTGTCCATTATGCCAAATACCAGGGTCTAGATTTTTCGTTCATCATTCATCTGGAAATATGTCCGAATGGGTGTAGCTTCCGTTTTATAACCTTCTGCAGCAGGTTCTATTTTGGCCGTTATCTTTTTATATAATTTCTCATTGGTAACCTTCTGCATCCATCCTATTCTCAGATGTCCCTTTAATGGACATTGGACTCAGGGTCTCAGATCTGCCAGAGGTTACATACAGGGGAACCCTAAGCCACAAGGACTGAGGATCCAGTCACTGTCTGGAATCGCCCTGGATAGAGATTCTGAACTAATAACCATGGGACTAAATTCTAAAAGAAGGTTTTGCAACTACAAGATCAATATCTCTGTTATGTAACTGAACCTCAAGATTTGAACTCACGTCTATAGGTATCCCTGATCTTTTAACTAACATATTCTCTGTTTCATTTCAATAAAGTTTAGTCTGGTTAACAAGAATTGGCTTGTGTGTATCTGGGATAGGTCTGAAATATTAATTGACCTGAAAAGTAGTGTGTCCAGTCCTTGGGCATTAGTAGAACTTTACTTGGCTGGGATGTCTGGGGGTGGTGGCCTGAGGCTGAGTTCTTTAAGGGAACTGTATGGGCTAGATCTACAGTGCTTTGACAACTGAATCTATGTAACTGGAAATGAACTTTCAGAGACTTTAAAGAATCAGCAAACAACAGTGCTGGCCTGCATCAGTAGTTATGACTGACATACGTAAAGTATTGCTTTAGCAATTCTTCTCTCTAATCCTGTTATTTTTTATTATTATTATTATTATTATTAATAATAAATCTTTATTGTGTGGTGTTTGATGAAACAGGCTTAAGAGTCTTTCACCTGAATTTGGGGGTTGTTTATCTGGGCTGGCAGAGCCACTGAGAAGTCTGTGGGTTTGCTTGTGCAGCTTCTGGCTGGCCAAGACGCTGTTGTGGCTGATTGGCTATGCCTTAGTGAGAAGGAAATCCCAGGGTGGGGCTGTAAGTGGCCCAGATTTGAAGCAAACATACCCCGGATTGATTTCTCTAGCTGTGCCCAGAAACCCCATCCTATCACAGCTAGCATATATCCTGTCATTTTTTCGATCAAATTCTAGGCAAGTGGGTAGAAATTTCTCTTGCAGTAGCTGCAGCAATCAGTGAGAGCCGCCGAGATTAGGTGTGAGGTGGACAGGCAGGAAGCCCTCACTTAGCTGGCTTCCCTGAGTACTCCTGATTGGCTGCCCTTCCTGCTGGGAGGTGCAGTAGGTTTGTGTGCGGCAGGAGCAGGCAGCAGGGGTGACTGGTGCCTGTGGGAGGAGGGAGGGCAGGGGCGAATGGTTTCTGTGTGGAGGTGTCACTGGGAGGCCCTGCATCGGGGCAGCCAGCACGCTCCCAGCTTGATAAGACGGCCAATCTGGTCCCCACAACGCACTGGCGATGGAGGGATCTTTCTGGAGGTGGGGCACAGGGGTAACTGTGGGCCAGGTGAGACTTACTTGTGGCGGCTCTGTGAACGTGGGCCGAGGACAACAGAAGACGACCCTATGCCATCATGTTTTATGCGGGTTCTGACCAGCCGGACCCCTCCGTGGCTGCGGACTGGCCACCGCCAGCCTCCTGCTCTGCTCGTGGCCTGGCTGGTGGGAGGGGCTAGTCCAGACGAGACACGGTGCCTGGGCAGCCAACCTACTCAGCATGGAGCCTGGGGCAAAGCAGGGAATGGGGCTTCTCTGGGTACTGCACAATGGACCCCCAAAAGGAGACCAATAGGAACCCTGGGGGGGGGGTGCACTCCCCCACCCCCGGTTCCCACCAACACTGCTCAATGGGGTACTCCACCATCTTACCCTCTGGCTGGCCCTACTTGTACCACCTGCTCCTTAGGTGGCCCTCCCTGCCCTTCTCCTGCCACAGGCATCAGTCACCCCTGAAACCATCCTGCCATAGGCACCACTCACTCCTGCCCCTCCTCCTGCCACAGGCACCAGTTGCTGGGAGGCCCTGCATCAGGCGACAGGAGCAACCAGAGAGCTCCCAGCTTGGTAAGGTGGCCAGTTCAGTCCCCACTGCACGCTGGTAGTGGAGGGATCTCTTGGGGTGGCAGGAGAGGTAATCAGCACTGAGCACGTGAGCCTTTCCTGAGGCAGCTCCATGGGCAGGCCCAGTGGGCGCTGAGGTAGGCAGGGCACCTTTAACATTGGTCACCGCACTCCCTCGGCAACAGTGGCAGTGGAGGTTGTGATGGGGTGGCTGGGGGAACCAGTGTAGGCCACAGGAGAGGCAGCAGAGGCTGGGGGGAGGGAGAGGAGGGGAAGGCTGATCACATTCTGGACTCTTCCAGAACATTCCAAGATGTTCATGACTAAAGTGGGATGGACGGACAGACAGACAGCTCTCCTTTTATAAAACTATACACAAGAATTATTTCAGCTATTTTAATATTTGGCCACTTTGCTAATTGATACCGTTCATAATGTCTATTCTCCCTTCCATTCTCCTCCCAAAACAACGACAGCGAACTTTTTCTAGAACAGTCATTCGTTTTTCTAGTCTCTCTGTGGTTGTGATATATGTTGCCTCCCTTGTACATACTGTGGGAAACACCGAAAATAATCAAGTATTATTTCATTATCTGATACAACTGACAAATTCATGTTTATGACGACTTCCTTTTAAAGAACAATTCGGTTAAGTGGTGGGGTGCAGGTACGCAGGAATCACAGAAGGGTACCTTGTGTTTTCATCATAGAACTTGACTTTTCTCATCACTGAAGTGTTGTACCAATCACTGAAAACTATTAGTGATAGTCCATTATCAACATCCCTCCGTAGCTTAGTGATTTCTTCTGGAAAATATTCTTCCTCACTGTCCACCATCAATAAGGTCCCTGAATAGAAGAGCAAACAGAATTCATAATCTCAGAAGGGCTAACCTATGTAATTTTACCTCTATCTACAGAGCTCATGCAGAAGTCAGTGTCTGTGCAACTGTCCCAGTTTTGTTCGAACATTATGGTCTAAACAGGCTTGAAGGTGCCACCTGTAGGGGTCACATGGTACCCTCGCAACCTGACTGCTGACAAACAAAAGAATTTGCTGCTCACTGGGCTCTTAGAAGACATGTAGGGGTAAATTAAAGCTAAATAACAATACAAGAGCCAGGACTGGTGGTTGTAAACAATATTATGGGACCACGAGAAACTTCCTACACTCATGACAAGTGGTCATCTGGTTAGATAAAATTATGCTGCATTAGGGACGCTGACGGAGGAGAGTGTGCCAGACCAGAGAGGTTTGACCTATATATCAGTCTCAATGTCCTTTCAACCCCTGGTATCTCAGTCAAGAATACCAATATAAGTGTAAATATATGGTTTTTAAGGATATTGAAACTGGATTAAGACTACCAACTCCTTTAACACATCATGGCTACGTCTACACGTGAAGCCTACATCGAAGTAGCTTATTTCGATGTAGCAACATCGAAATAGGCTATTTCGATGAATAACGTCTACACGTCCTCCAGGGCTGGCAACGTCAATGTTCAACTTCGACGTTGCGCAGCACCACATTGAAATAGGCGCTGCGAGGGAACGTCTACACGCCAAAGTAGCACACATCGAAATAAGGGTGCCAGGCACAGCTGCAGACAGGGTCACAGGGTGGACTCAACAGCAAGCTGCTCCCTTAAAGGGCCCCTCCCACACACAGTTGCACTAAACAACACAAGATCCACAGAGCCAACAACTGGTTGCAGACCCTGTGCCTGCAGCATGGATCCCCAGCTGCAGCAGCAGCAGCAGCAGCAGCCAGAAGCCCTAGGCTAAGGGCTGCTGCCCACGGTGACCATAGAGCCCCGCAGGGGCTGGAGAGAGAGCATCTCTCAACCCCTCAGCTGATGGCCGCCATGGCGGACCCCGCTATTTCGAAGTTGTGGGACGCACAATGACTACACGGTCCCTAGGGCGCTATCCCCATCTCCTGATGAGGATAGCGACTTCGACGTCTCGCCGCCTAACGTCGAAGTTAACTTCGAAATAGCGCCCGACGCGTGTAGCCGTGACGGGCGCTATTTCGAAGTTAGTGCCGCTACTTCGAAGTAGCATGCACATGTAGACACGGCTCATGCTGCAGAGGAAGATATAGTAAAAAATAATGGATGCATTTAGTTACTTTTCAGTGAGGATTCTGCCTTTGACAAGACATTAAAATCTCTGTCAAACAAAATCAGTGGTTTACAGCCTGAGTTGAAATACATAGCCATTAAAACAGGAAGGCTTCAAACAATATATAAAAGAAAATACCAACATGAAAAAACTTGGCAGTGATATTACAAGTATCAGCATTTGTTTTGAAGCTATGCACATGTATGGAAGAGGAATCCAGTGATTAAGCCTTTACTTGAGACAGACTGGATGTCCTTTTAATGTGTAAAGTTTTTTAAGTCACTGATACGTCTAATTTTTATGCTTAATTATACCAGAACAAATCCTGCAAAAGAAAAAACTGTAAAAATTTGAATAATTGCTTTCTCTAATAAAGAAGACTGTAATCTTAGTGATCTATCTCCATGTTTGCATTCTGTGCTTTTATTACTCTAGTTGCTGTGAAGGCCTGATTAAAAAATATTGAGACTGCCTACTGTCTTTCTGACGCAGAAAATTAAGCAAGTCTTGCTTATTTCTTGTAATTATGCCCCTTGGTATAATGTGTCAATGTTGCTATAAATAATGAAACAAAACAAGATGACAACTTCTTTGTCCCACAGGAAAAGTAATTGGAAAAAATATACTTATATACTGTGGAATAAACATCTGAGATGTTAATTTGCTCCTGGTTATTAGTTGTTCACTCTCTATAATAACACATTTCCAAATAAGAGGTACATTAACATTCTTTTCTTCTATTTTTTTGTCAGTATAAATCAAACTAGAGTTCTTCTTTCAAAGCTGTCTGCTGGAACAGTTTTTCCCCCTATTTGATTTGTACAACAATTATTTAGATAATGGCATAGGGAGTACACTTATAAAACATGCAGATGGTACCAAAATAGGTGGGGACTGAAAGTGCTCTGGAGGATGGAAATATAATTCAAAATGATCAGAACAAGCTGGAGAAATGGTCTGAGGTAAATAGAAAAAAATGCAATAAAGACCAAACGAAAAGTATACCACTTAGAAAGGAACCATCAGTTGCACACACACAAAATGGCAAATGAGATCCTAGGAAGGAGCATTGCTGAAAGGGTTCTAGGTGTCATAGTGGACCACAAGTCAAAAATGAGTCCCCAGTCATGGTTTTCTTTCCCCTTGGATTCATTACTTTTCCTTCTGAAAAATGGCTGTATGCTTTCAACGGGACAGGAATAAGGCAATGCAGTCTGAGAAGATGATACAGGATACATTTGGTTAAAAGGTCTGTAATGTGGATGACTCAAACGATTTCTCTCATCAGGGAAAGAGACTTCTGAAACATGGCCATTTGTCTTCAAAGGGAGGAGAATGAGGGCAATGCAATGTGGGAAGATGACATCACACACCCTCAACCACTTGGGGGGCATTTTTTCCCCATGGAGCACCAGCAAAAAATTCCAGAATGCAACAGGGCTGAGGGAACTGAAGGACAGGTTCCCACAATGGTGATTTTAGAAGAGATGTGCTAAGTCAATTTTATGGGGAGGTGCGGATACTCAACTTTGACTTTATAAACCCCAGTGTTACAAAGTCAGCTTTAATAAATTTGACTTTATTTCATAGTGTAGACATAGCTTTGGTGTGTTAAGACTGTACCACATGTCCATCATTGATCTAAGTATGCATAATCTCGTCTCAGTGCAGCCAGACAGACTAGATGACCTCTTTAGATTTAACCAACCCTACATTTCTATGCTTAAATCTACAATGAAACAAGAGAGATCTATGGCAAATTGAATTATGAATTTTTCTTCTTCTCAACCTATTATGCCTTTTTGGATATAACCAAAGGTGAGCTAACCTGTTTTACTGACAGAAAATGGAATACTACAGAGAAGTTCCCTTTGTAAAATTAAAAGATATTTATAATTCATACAGTTATACTTCTATTAGCATGTACTCCTATGTTTTGTTAAAAAATATCTTTTCAATCACTTACAAAGATAAGAAAGCTTCTAAAAGCGATTAGACAAACTCAAACTGTGCAAATTCATGATTGCTTACCATACTGATTAGCATCAAAGCATGTAAATGGTGATCCAAGAACTTCAACAAAATACCCCATGCTTCTTAGATGCTGGTACATATCTCTGAAATTTGTGTGGATGTGGTCACCATTCCTAATACAAATAGAAGTAAACTATAACAATGGTCAAAAAAATGTAAACATCAGGTGCACAAACTTAATTACATTATCTTGTTAAAGGCTCAATTTCTATTCTCCTTTCTAAATGTATACATGTTCAAATGATGACTTCTAATTTTCCATGAATACTTAACCTCTATGAACAATTCTGTGCAAACTGTATCAACTGGGAGTGTACATAATAGAGTGCAATGAATTACACAAGCAACACTAAAGACTGGGCTGATACATCTTATAAAACACTTAGTATTTGTTTGTTACATGTTATAAACAGAAAAATTAACACCATATTAAAACCAGCTGCTCTCACTTGCTTCATCTCCTGTTAGCTGATGTTGCCCTCACCAGCTCTCCTAGGGAAAGGAAAGTCTGATTTTAGAGAATGGCTGACACTAGTGGAAGCATCTCCTGGCCATTTGCCCAGAGAAAGGAGCGTTCCTCTTCCCCTGGCAGCTATTACGAAGAAGGCACCCAGTACCCAGTAATCTGTTTGGCTAGCACTGCTTTCTCACTGTACGCTCCCTCCCACACAGTGCCCACAGTCCTTGTCTTCATCTAAGTCAGATTCTGAAGTAAGTTACCCTTTTTGGCACTAATGTCAACTCTTTCAAGAGTGAGGGACCAATATGGAGATATTTTTTTCAAAAAGTCGGAGCCCTAGTCTGGAATATATCAAGCTACTTTGATGCGAGTCAACATAGCCAATAATGAGAACTGTAGTTCCTATAATGAAGTAGATAGAAGAACTGAGAATGTGTAATTTATAATCTGTAATTAGAGTTTTCAAATGCATTCTGCTCTCTGCAGCTGTCAAGTTTTTATTTAGAAATTCAGGAAATAATTTAAGTTGTTGATAAACCATGGATAAATATTGAGAATTACATCCGGCAGCTATACTGTTTTTCATTAAATTAGAAAAGAAAATTCCCTATGTTATATTGGAAATGACATTGTGTTCTCATAGAATCATAGTACCATAGGGTTGGAAGGGACCTCAGGAGGTCATCTAGTCCAGCCCCCTGCTTCAAGCAGGATCAACCCCCACTAAGTCATTCCAGTCAGGACCTTGTCCATCCGGGACTTAAAAACCTCAAGGGATGGAGAATCCACCACCTCTCTGGGCAACGCATTCCAATGATTCACCACCCTTCTGGTGAAGTAGTCTTTCCTAATATCCAACCTACGCCTGTTCCTCTTCAACTTCAGACCTTTACTTCTTGTTTTGCCCTCTGACACCACTGAGAACAGTTTCTCACCCTCCTCTTTAGAGCTCCCCTTCAGGAAGTTGAAGGCTTCTATTGAATCACTCCTAAGTCTTCTCTTCTGTAAACTAAACAAGTGTTCTTTAGAAATAAAGGTGCAGTGCAAGCTATAATGAATCCCTTGAGAGCCACACCATTTGGTTATAGCCAGGAACTTATTATAGGTAAAGAGCCCTGTTGCGTGTGTTTAAGAAGAGGCAGGGAAAAGGGGATAGTGGGGGACAGCTGACACTTCAAACTCTGCAGCACAGCGCTCCTCCGGCGGCTGGAGCAATGACAAGACGGCCAGTTCCTCCAGTAGCCAGAAGAGCTGTCTGCCTCCTGAACCTTTGGGGCTAGAGGAGCTGCCAGCCCCTCCCCCATAGGGCAGGGCTGGAAGCAGGCAGTGTTTTAGAAAGGTTGTACTATATTGCATATAATTTACATACAGTGAAAAACTAAACCAAAGAACTGAAGGAACATACCAGTCTAATGGATCATTCTTCATCCTCAAATTATCCCTGGGGAAGTATCCTGGTGGGTAACGAAGATTGTGATACTGATCCCAAAGGACTCGCTTGCTACGAGGAGGAGTAGGAATAATTTTTACTTTTATTGGGAGCTTCACACTAGAGGTTTGTTCTGCACCACTTTTATGCTGGAAGTGAAAACAGAAGTAATGAAATCTTTCCTCTAAAAGAGTATTTATACAGTAGGGTCTCCACATTTGCGAGTGATCCATGTTTAGAACCCTCGCAAATGTTCATTTTTCACAAATACGGGGGGGTACCTGGGGCCCTGGCGGAAGCAGCAGCTGCCAGCACTCCTACCCGGGGCCCCAGGGAAAACAGCAGCTATAGGCGCTCCTACCCGGGGTCCCAGGGGAAGCAGCTGCTAGGCCACTCGCGAATAACTGAATTCGTGAACATGAAGTTCGCGAATTGTGAGACTCTACTGTAATTTCAGTTAGGCTTAACAAGGACAAGAACTACTGAGAAATGGTTGAATTTTATTTGCCAAGTTTACCACTAAATCCAGAAACAGTTTCCCAGTGCCAGCAACCCAATATGCACATAAATACAGTAACCTCAACTACACAAAACCACTTGTATAGCCAGTGGTTTACACTTACAAGTATAATTTAAACACTGGAAAAAAAAAATTGGTGCTACATCTGCTTTAAATATTAGAGACTTCAGAAAATTCTCCAAAACAACAACAGTTCCATTTTTGTCGAGAAAAATAATTCTAATTTATTATCAACATGTGAAGATCTCCTGTATATCATAAGTTTCCTTAGGATTTATAATAGACTCACCTAGTGCCTTTTTGTTAAAAAAAAAAGAGGAGCCGGTACTCAGTTGGCTCCCCGCCCTGCTTCCCTGCTAAGGTGTCACCAAGTACCAGCCCAAAAAAAGTACTGTCCTCTTCTCTCTATGAATGTGGTCATGTGAAGAGCCTTTTTGTTTGTTTCTCTGAGGGCATTAATTTCATGTTATAGCATGCCCTCAACAATTAGCGTTCCTGCTCCAACTACTAAATCCTGTTGCCAAATTCAATTGCACTCAAGATTATAAACCTAAACCAACCATGCAGAGGAATAATAATTTACCATTACTAGGGATCTTAATGGTTAACCAGTTATGGTTAACTGGTAGGAACTGGAGCAGCCCCTCCCCCACTGCAGGCAGGGGGTTGATCCAACACCACAGGGCTGCTGAGGGCATGGGTGCTCCAGCCTGGCTGAAGCAGCACCTGTCAGCAGCAGCGGGAGAATGATGGGGGTTGGGGAATGGACATGCCACTCCAACCTGACTGGGCAGGAACAGCCCTCCTGCCTCACTGCTCCAGCTGGGCTGGAGACTCCCTGCCTGTAGCATTCTGGGGACTTGGCCTGCTCTGCCCACCTGAAGCCTCCCTGCCCATGGCACGCTGGGAACTGAGGAAGATCCGCCTGCACTGGAGTGCTCCCCCACTTGCAGCAGCATCATGACATGCAGAGCAGCTCCAGGTGGGCCAGGGCAGTGTCAGTCCCTGGTGCACCCTGAGTGAGGAGGCCTCCCCAGTTGCCCCCCCCCCATTAATTGGTTAACCAGTTAGAGGAACCATTTAACTCGTTAACAAATTAAACACCCTTACCCATTACACGATACAAACACTGAAATGAAAGAAACTTACTTCATTTTCTGCGGGGGACAGTACTGTGATCATGACATGCCCTTGAGCAATTCCTTCCCATGATGCTGCTTTCTTTGCTACAGAGATAGAAATTGCCAGATATCCTGACCAAGGCCACAACACGGGGGAATAGGAGAAAGCCACTTCAATATTATCCCCATTCTGCGGTAAATAGGGCTGCCAGTCAGGCTACAGAGTAGAAACAGAAAGTGTTGATATTTTTTTTAAATGTTGAAGGAATATATGTGGTCACAAATAATCAAGTGATGCTTATGTGCACAACTTCAAAACAAACATTTTTGGAGGTCATGTTGTGCTCAATTACAAAACAGAAACTCCCAGGGGCAAATACAGCAGCAATTATTCCTTGCATCAGTTCTTTAGACAGACAGCTCTCGGGACAGGCTCTGTCTTTCACAGGTATTTGCACAACTGCCAGAATAAATAGGTCGCAATTTTTATGCGGCCCATGGAATTTCTGTACTAAAAATAGAATCATAGAATCATAGAACAATAGAGCTGAAAGAGACCTAAAAACGCCACCGAGTCCAGCCCCCTGCCCTAAGCAGGACCAAACCCATTAGATCAGCCCAGCCAGGGCTTTGTTGAGGCAAGAGTTAAACACCTCCAGGGATGGAGACTCCACTACTTCCCTGGATAGACCATTCCAATGCTTCACTACCCTCCTAGTGAAAAAGTTCTTCCTAATGTTCAACCTGGACCTTCCCAACCACAACTTGAGACCATTGTTCTGTGTTCTGCCATCTGTGACCACTGTGAACAGCCTCTCTCCAGCCTTTTTGCAACCTCCCTTCAGTAAGTTGAAGGCTGTTATCAAGTCCCCCCTGAGTCTTCTCTTCTGCAGACTAAACAGTCCCAATTCCCTCAACCGTTCTTCATAAGTCATATGCTCCAGCCCCCTAATTATTTTGGTCGCCCTCTGCTGGACCCTCTCCAGTGTATCTACACCCTTCCTATAAATGGGGGCCCAGAACTGGACACAGTATTCCAGATACAGCCTCACCAAAGCCGAATAAAGGGGAATAATCACTTCTTTGGATCTACTGGCAATGCTCCTCTTGATGCAACCTAATATGCCATTAGCTTTCTTGGCTACAACAGCACACTGTTGACTCATGTCCAGCTTCTCGTCCACTACAACTCCCAGGTCCTTTTCTGCAGAACTACCACCAAGCCAGTCGGACCCCAGCCTGTACCAATGCTTGGGATTCTTCCAGCCCAAGTGCAGGACTCGGCACTTGTCGTTACTGAACCTCATCAGATTTCTTGCAGCCCAGTCTTCCAATTTGTCTAAGTCACTCTGGACCCTGTCCCTACCCTCCAGCATATCTACCTCTCCCCCTACCTTAGTGTCATCCAAAAACTTGCTGAGGGTGCAATCCAACCCCTCATCCAGGTCATTGATAAATATGTTGAACAGAACAGGACCCAGAACCGAACCTCGGGGCACTCCACTAGAAACCGACCGCCATCCCGACATCGAGCCATTGATCACTAAACACTGGGTCCAACCCTCTAGCCAGCTTTCTATCCATCTTACCGTCCATATATCCAATCCACATTCCTTTAACTTGCTGACAAGAATATTATGGGAGACCGTATCAAGAGCTTTGCTAAAGTCAAGATAAATCACATCCATTGATTTTCCCCTATTCACAGGGCCAGTTATCTCAATGTAGAAACTAATCAGATTGGTCAGGCATGACTTGCCCTTCATGAATCCATGCTGACTTTTCCTGATCACTCTCCCTTCCTCCAAGTGCCTCAAAATGACTTCCTTGAGGAGCCCTTCCATGATTTTTCCAGGAACTGATGTAAGACTGACCGGCCTATAGTTCCCTGGATCATCCTTCTCCCCTTTTTTAAAGATGGGCACTACATTTGCCTTTGTCCAACCATCCAGGATCTCTCTCAATCTCCGATTTCCTCCCAACAACAGAAAGGGATGACTAAAGAGTGTCCATAAACTTGGTCAAGGTGTTAGTGCTAGCCCAGGATGTTGGAAAACCACTGTCATCTGCACAACGCTCTTTAAAATTTAACCTGGAACAGGGTATTACTGACCAGTCCAAGGACTATTCATTGTCATTCATAATGACAATTAGTAGTCACTAGGTGAGGGAAAGAGTAAAGATTGACTATCACCTGATAATTAGGTCACTAATATAAGTTGTGAAAAACCTAAGCTCAAATCCCAGCCCATGACTCATGAAAAATGGAACAGCTTCAGCAGAAAAGGTTGGGCTCAAGGGTTTGGAAACCTCCTGCAGTGTGGGAGATTCAAGTTGAGGCTGCATCTACACTATAAGATAAAATCAAATTTAAAGGAGTTAGCTTGACATTAAAATGTCACTGTCTTCACTGTAAATGTCATTAGCTAGATTTAGTCCGCTGTAATAGCAGCAACAAAATGTCGATATTAATAGACACGTACAGCATCAATCTCAAGCTTAAAATGTCGAATAAAGGCTGTGTGGAAATGCCATGTCTTTAATTCAAATTAATTAGTCTCCTCAAGTATCTCATATGTATCCCACAAAGCTATGTGCTGCATAGAGGTCCCAGCTCCCTGCTCCTAGCAGGAGCTGGGAAACTGACCAGGCCTGCTGCACTGTCACTTTCCCTGGTCCTGCAGGTTGGGGAAGTTAGGAAATTGACCAGGATTGCTGTGCTGTAATTTTCCCAGGTCCTCCAAGCTGCAGGGACCCAGGAACTGACAGCGCTGCTGCAACTGGCTCCCAGCTCCTCGCTACTAATGGGAGCCAGGAAACTGACTAGGTGCAGAAGTGCTGTCAGTTTCTCAGGTCCCCCAAGCTGCAGGGACCAGGGACCACTGAGAGCACTGCTGCACCTGGCTCCTGGCTCCGAATATGGGGCTGAAGGAACTGTGGGACAGGTTCCCACAATGCACTGCTGCAACATGGTGATTTGGTGATTTCAGTGTGGAAGCAATATGTCGAATTTGTTGGGAGCCCGTGAGAAGTGAGGATGCTCAATCGCATTTAAAAAAAAAGCATTATAAAATCAATTTTAAATAAATCTGAATGTATCTTTAGTGTAGATGTAGTCTCAAATAGCTCCTCCAGAGCAAGCAGAAGGGGGACTGAACCAAGGATTCCAACATCTTAGGCAAGAGCCCTCAGCCCTGGGTTAAAGTTGATAAGGGAGTCACTACTGGGTCCTCTAGCCACTTTGCAAGTCTTGCCCTCCTTTGCTTTTTCAAAATTCCCCAGAGTGTTTTGAGTTGGCCTGGGAAAATTGCTTGAACCCAACTCAACATTCTTTGAATTTTGAATTGCTGAAAATTTTTGTTTTAAGTTTGACCCAAAACAAAGCATGTTAGCAGTTGTGAAAAATCAAAACTATTACAAAAATCCATTATTCACATAGCTTTAGGTATACCATGTTTAGTGTGCCAAATTATAAACCTAAATACCAAGTATTACCCTCTCTCCCCAAATAGAAAATTTGGTATAGCTGAAATAAGCGTTAGCAGCGTCTGTTCACTGTGACACACTAGTGTTCCAGGTCATGGCTATTTATGTCTTACCTTGTCTACAATTCTCCCAGTGACACCCATGCCATTAAGGATGGTAATATTAACAATAGTTGGCATTCCTCCATAGTAAATAGGTTGGGAGCAATAGGGCCACATGTAAGGACATTCTGTCAAGTCAATGTAGCTTGGACTCAAACTGAAAAAAATATTACATTCAGTAAATGAAAAATGTACACACAATCCTGTTAAAAAGTCAGAGGTAAAATTAGCAAGCTATCATTACTCTCACAGCCCTGACCTTTCTTTCCAATAAGTTGGAAGTGAAAAACCATGATTAAAAGTAAAAATATAACATGAGAAAGTTTTATGTCAGGGATGGTCTGGTAACACTTAATTGGGTCATTAGATGGGGATTTGTTCATGATCTCCAGCTCCATAGTTCTAAAATTAAGTTATTCTTTTTTTTTGAATGCAAAAAATAAACTAATTGGATATCTGAAATTAGACTGTTTCTCAATTTAACGGCTGTATTCACAACATTTCTGAACATAGTGCTAAATTTTCCACTACATACCCAGGGAATTAAATTAAGTAATGAAAGAAAATGTAGAATCCTTCATAATAAAGAGGTGATAGATTCATGCTCCTATTCGCCTCTAAATTTAAGCTGCATGATGGCTTCTGACAAATGGCTTTTCATTAAGCTCTTTCATTTTAATTGTGTAACCTATATGAGTTCTCTTTGCCATGTGAGCATGCAGACTCCTCCACTGAGCAAGTTGTGTAACTTTCTTTTGAAAGAAATATTCAGAATGGAATTAACATGAATAAATTAATTAACTAAGGATTAACACTCACCTGGCCTGTGGCTTATAGCTATTGAGGATCTGGTAGGCTCTAAGAAGATCCAGTTTCCCATGTCCTTGCTCAAACATGTTAACTCCAGGAAGCCTACGTGCTGATGCAATCAGTGCCTGCTTCATACTAGCTGGATTCACCATTTCACGCTTTTGAACTGTGCTAAAAATGACAAATGTTTTTTAGATTACATTTAGTAAGCGCTTGTCTTATCTCAGGTTAGGCACAGAATGAGAAATGAAACTATAATCAACTCAGCTACCTTGCTCACATACGTGAAAAATTCACAGCTGAGCAGTGCCATTTTTTGCTTAAAAAAAAGAAAAAAAAGAGGAGCTGATACTCAGCTTGTTCCCCAAACCCCTGCACAAAAGGCCTTTCATTGGCCCTCCTGTGGCCAGGACTGCTGAGGTGCCAGTACTCAGTAACGGCAAGTACCAGCAGAAAAAAAGCACTGCCAGTAAGCAAAGTAGTTAAGCCAACTTGACTTCCTTTTGTTGACCTAGCAATCCTTTCTCAAAGCTTACTATGGCAACAGCGAGAACAACAAGAAGTCTTGTGGCACCTTACAGACTAACAGATATTTTGGAGCATAAGCTTTCGTGGGCAAAGACCCGCTTCATCAGACGCATGAGTGTGGGGGTGGTTTCAGAGAGGTATTTAAAGAGTGGGGTCCCAGTAAGAGGGAGGGCCAGAGCTAACAAGGTCTATTCAGCAAGATGGAAATGGGCCATTTCCCTCTTACTGGGACCCCACTCTTTAAATACCTCTCTGAAACCACCCCCACACTCATAAGTCTGATGAAGCGGGTCTTTGCCCGTGAAAGCTTATGCTCCAAAATATCTGTTAGTCAAAAAGGTGCCACAAGACTTCTTGTTGTTCTCGAAGCTATAGAACACGGCTACCTCTCTGATACTTGTCACCTATGGCAACAGCAGAACTCCTCCTGTCAGTACTAAGTGTCTACAACATGCTGCTGTAGCATTTCAAGTGTAAACAATCTCTAAAGTTATTCTAACCCATTATATTTAAGAAAAATACAGTTGACCTGAATCTGTTACGTGTATCGTCTATGCTTAAAACTGGAGAACATAAGTGACTATTCAATGGAATTGTAAATTTTTTCCTCCTATTCTCATGAAAATATATTTATTTTTCATCTGTACAACCCAAATATGCTCAATTGTCAACAATATTTTCAGTCCAAGAAATATATTATTCCATAGCAGACATATACTTGGTATTGAAAACAGCTAGCCCTGTTTCCCTGAAATGTAAATCTTTGCATCTCTCTTGAACATATACACATTTCTTTTTAAGGAAAATAAAACAAACATACTTAACTATTACGTTGAAGAAAATAATTGCAATTATATTCAACAAATGTACAGGCTACGTATACATGTAAACCGTTAAGTTTTGGGTATGAGGATTGCTAAGTATTGTGGATTATTCTTAAACAATTACAAATATTCTGGAACTACTGTAATACTATTGCAAATTCAATGTACAGAATGAAAAACCCTCTTTTCAAAACAGCTCTTTATCACTCAGCAAAATACTTCAGAAAGCTGAGTAACAACACAAACTACTAATATGCCAACTGCGTCCACATATGTAAAATATATGGTGTTTAGGCACCCAGCTGTAGGCACAAAATTCAAACGTCTCCCTTTTCTACCAGAACAAATGGAAGTGTGAAGTTTGGTGACTGACACAAACTATTAAAAACTGTAGCAAAAATGCATCAATACTTTAAAATATTTATTTAAATCTTTTAAGTATTAGGACCAACAATCTTCAATCTTTTACCCCATACATACATCTAGACTATTAGGCTCAGTCCAGATTGCCAAGAACTGTTGGCAAAAGATATTCATCTTATGGAACACATTTGCTCATTTTTTACCGACAGTTTTGTCGGAAGAGGCATTTCCAACATTTGACCCATCCACACAGGGCCAAATGTCCAAAAAACCTCCTCTGTTGAGACATCTCTTCTTCCTTGTGGAATGAGGTATACAGGGATGTCAACAGAACACTCTCGAGCAGCAGAACTCTTCCAACATATCTGCAGTCTGGACATGCGCGCTGTCAACAAAACTGTCGACAGAAGCTTGCAGTCTAGACATAGCCTTAGAGACCAATTAATGTCCGAAAAGGAAAAACTGTGTTTTTTGTTCTTCAAAGAGTTTTCATAAGTGCAGAGACAAATATTTTTAATTGTTAGGCCATTTTAAAGTCAACATCTAAATCTTGCTAATCAAATGTATTTGAGACATGTGTTCTTCATTTAATTACCTTACTAGCAAAGTGACAGCACCTGCCACTACCGGAGAGGCAACACTTGTCCCAGAGAGGGAGCGGCATCCACCCTTCATACCAGAACCTCTCACTCCAGAGCCGTAAGTAACAATGTCAGGCTTCACTCTACCATAACCTCCTGGTAGTTCCTATGAATTATAATTTAAGATTTATATTTATATCAACATATCATTTACTGGTACTGGCCTAAGTCAGGATACTGGACAAGTTAGAAATTGGGTCTGATCCAGTCTGACAATTTCTAGGTAATTAAAATTACTCTGTACAGGTTGAACCTCTCTAACCCAGCACCCTCTGGACTTGACCAGCTGGACTTTGCCAGACCACCGGGAGGGCCTATTGTCTAGCAGAACTACCACCACTTTCACACCTTACTGGGCCCTTAGAATTCATTTAGGGGTAAATTACAGCTAAATAACAGCACAGAACCCTGAAAGGCAGGACTGGTGACTAGAAACAAACTTTATGAGACCATGGGAAACATGGCTACACCCATGAAAAGTGGTGGTCATCCAGCTAACTAAAATCATGCCTGATTACGGATGTTGCCAGATGAGAGAGGTCCAGATTAGAGAAGTTCTACCTGTATATGTTTTAAATTAACAGTTCACATAATTTTTTCACTTTTTTTAAAGTAGAAAAAATTAAATTGAGAAAATTTTAGATTTCTTCAGAAAGGTTAAAATCATAAGTCTTTAATCTCTCATTTGCAAAACACAGGACATAATTATCACACTCTAGTCAGTAACAATGAGGCTTCAGCTAGAATATTCTCCCGGATTCTGGGTGCCACTCTAGGAATGAGGTGGACAGACTGGAGAGATTCCAGAGAAAAACAACAAAAATGATAAAAAGTTTAGAAAATCTGATGTGTGAGGAAAGGTTTAAAACACTGGGCACATTTAGTTGTGGGAAAAAAAATAAAGGGTGACCTGATAGCAATCTTCAAATATGTTAATGGCTACTATAAAGAAGACTGTGGTAATTATTCTCCATGTTCACTGAGGGACACGCAAGTAACAGGCTTAATCTGCAGCAAGGGAGATTTAGGTTAGAAAGTTTTTCTAATACTGAACTATAAGGCTAGCGATGGGTTTGCACACCTTCTAGAGACAAGCAGTAAGCCCATGTGCACTCCTCAAGCTAACAGACTACTTAAAGATAGCTTCACTGTCAGCACTAAGTTCCTACAAAGGGAATGAAATAGAAAGAAGCAGTAACCAAAGCATCCTCCACAGTGGCTAACATACCTGGGTGAGTTATCGGCAAAGATATGATGCACCCTATGAAAAGGAATAAAAGGCTTCTCTCTGGCTTACTTCCACAAAGCACTGAAAACCTAAAAGCCCACTAAAATAAAAGTTCTATTCTGAAGAGAAAATGGCTATTTTAGTTGCTGACTTTTATTACCCTAGAAGGAACTGCATTTAATCAAAGTCCATTTGTGATTAGAGAACTGCATTCTGTCACTTCTCATGTACCTACAGTGAAAGCTGGGTTAGTCAAAACTCGGACAACCAGCCTGTTCAATTAACCAGCACCTGCTCCGCCGGTGGCCAGTGCTGGTTAACTGAGCATAGTCTCATGGGGTTGGCAGCTGTGAGGCCAGCTGAGGGCTGACAGCCATGGTAGCAGAGCCAGGGAACAGCTGCAGTGCTAGGACAAGCAGCAGCAGAGCCAGGAACCAGCTGCCGAGCTGGTGGTGGCAATCAGGACAGATGGTCAGTTGGCGGCAGCGGCAGCGGCAGCTAGGGCAGGGGCTGGCTTTCATGCCCTGGCCCATAGCAGCAGGGCTGGGGGCCAGCTGACATGCCCGAGGCAGCAGGACTGGTACCAATGGAGTTAGACCAATGGCCCCACTTCACTTTGTGCCACATTTGATTATTTGGTACTCCCAGTTCCCTGGGGGTCCTGAATAAGAAAGCTTTTACTGTTTAATATTATTACAGGTTAATATTGTGCACGTTTTATCTTTTCATCCACATCAACTAATATAATACTGACCTAGTGAAATTTTCAAAGGCTAACACAGACTGAGTATCTGTTAGATGGGAAGTTCATGTTCAATGCTTTGTAGCCACATATTTTATTTTTGAGCTTACCCAAGTGGTCATTCCCCTCGATGAGAAACGAGCTATATTATCCTCAAAGTCAATTCCTCCTACTCCAATCACATCCATCTGGTCAGCAGGATTATTTAGAGTGCTAAAACAAGTGAGCAGAGGAGGGCAGAGACAATAAAAACAATGGATACATCACCACCATGTTCTCTTTGTCAGGTTAGGTTCAGCAGTTTTGACAACTGACACACTTGCATAGTTGGATGAATTATTTCCTGACTTACAGCAACCATTCAAGCAACCCTTTAAACTATCAAGAAAAGGAGTGATATTTCAGTATTATTACATGAATGGCCAAAAACAATCAATACATGTCTTAGATTTTTGCATTCCCTGAAATCTGAGATTTCCATGCATAAAAATGTGTTGATGTCGACAGGGAGATGTCAGTTTTAAGGACTTGCTGACTTTTTATGGGTTTGCACATTATCAGAACTTCTGAATTAAATGGCTACTAATCTAATCAAATTTAATCTATTTAGAGATTGAGCTCTTAAGGTGAAAGAAAAATCTACAGTGGGGAAAAAAAACAGTCTGACTCATTCTCAAACAACAGGTAGAGGATTTTCATCTCAGATACTTCAGGAATTTTTTAAACATTTTAATCAAACATTCCTAAAGAAACTTACCCATATAAAGGGCCATCATTGCCAATAGCAGAAACCATGATCACATTGTTAGCTGTCAATTCCCATACCTGCAAAGCCAAAAAATACATACAGAATTTAAAATAACGCACTGGAGACAGAAAAATAAAGAAATTTGTTATTTGCACATTCACTGATCTGACTGCAGCAATTTCCTTAAGGTCACACCTTTCATTATGATGGTACTTGTGTCACATGTACCACTGTGTGTGCAGCTCAGACTTGTATTTTTAATATTAAGTTACATGCTCAATAATCCCCAGTATTACTTACAGCTTTGCATAACAATACATACATACTAGACACCTAAATCAAATACTCTTGAGGACTTTTACCCAAATTTCCCAAAGACGGTAGTAAACTTTTGATTGTCAAGTTAACCTGAAGTCAGATTATTTGAGTGTCTTTGGAACAGTACAAATTATTTTCAAGCACCAAGGGACCCATTTAACACTTTCCAAAACAGGTTTTTAGTTTTTCTTTTAAAATACTTTAATGAATTTAGTGCTTTTGAAAAACAGACTGACAGGCTCAGGAACCAAAGTCATATTTCTCCACAAATCAGATACAAATCTCCACTTTTTACTACAGATGAATTGGAGATTTAAACAATTTTTAAAGATAAAACATGATTGCTAATGTAAAAAAAGTTATTACTTTGAAAAAGAGTTATAAGCACATTTTCCAGTCATTAACTCTACTCCTAATCAAAAATTAAATTTCCATAGTTAAAACTTTCAACTGAACTTGTAATAAATGGTTCTGATTGCAAAATTAACCAACCACTTACGAGTAAATTCTTCAAAAGCAGCAACAGATTTTAGCAGGGAACTTTCCATTTAATCTGGTGAGAGTCACACAACTAAAACTTTACATTTAGGACTCTGGAAACATTATGCCTCAGTTTGGATACATGAGTTTTTTAATAGAAATAATTTCACTAAAAGCACAGGTCAGTAAAAAACTGATTGTGTAAGCTGCTCTGTAAGGACAGAGCCCTAAGTCTGTACACAGCTTTACCGATGCATATGGAACTCCACCACACAGGCAAATAGATCTGAACAGATTTCAGAACAGGGACCCATGAAGTGACCACGCTAAACATATACGTTCATAGATTTTACACTTACCTTGTCAACAAAAGGATGATCCATGAAGTCTGGACCACCAATACTAAGATTTAATACGTCTATCTTCTTTAAGATGGCATAGTTAAAGGCATCCAAAAACCAAGATGTATAGGAGACCTGTTTATAAAAGCACAACAAAACACATCATTTAAAAATTGAATAAGAATATAACAAAATAAAGCTAGGTATTAACAGAAGTGAAAATTTAAGGGTAGGAAACAGTAAAAAGCGTGCTGAAACAAACAAAACCCACTATTAACTTTGCTTTCTCTTTGGTATTTAAAGTAAAAATTCATTTAAAAATCCTCTGTTAAAATAAGACTAAAATAAAGAAGTAATGGTCCTATGTGAAGATGATTTTCATAAAAAACTCTTATTTGAAAATGAACTCCAGGAAGCAATTTTAAAATCTTGTAAATGTATATTGTTTAAAAAATAAACTTTTATTTTTACAAAAGAAAATACTTTAGTTCACGGGAATTAACAGTTCTGGAAAAGTTTATATTAAAATAGAACATTTACAATATTTACCTGATTATTTGTGAAGACCCTAAAAATGTGCAGCTCTGCATTTGGTGCAAATCCTTGGCACTCTCGCATGCTGGCTATGACACCAGCCACAAATGTCCCATGGCCCAGACCTGTTTCAAATTAGTAGTAACATAAAGTTAATAAAATATAATGCTAGGGACCAAACAATTTCACTACATTTTTTTAAAAAATCCAGATATGCCTAACCAATTGCTTCTCTTTTTCATCTTTAGGAGCATTTAAGTTTATTTTATAAAGTAACACAAATGTTGGTCCAAATTGATTCACTTTGATCTAAAACACTTTGCAACAGATGTCAAGAGATTCCTACCAATAAGAATTTCTACAACTGAAGCTGCATAAACAGGGTGAAATCCTGGCATCACTGAAGACAAGTTTTCCTACTAACTTCAGCAGGTTAACAATCTCATCCCTTAAAAATATAGCACTCAAACTCAGATGAAAAAGTGTATCCTATATATACAGGGAATATTTTCTATCCCTCAAGTTTACTTGTCACATGTAAATAACTACTTTTCCCCAAGTGTTTTGATTTGGTTGTTTCAGGTGTTTTTCAGTCCATGTGTTTGTGTGTAGTTTAGATTCAATCTCTTTTAAACTGGCCGAATTTGAAAACAAAATACCATTTTAAATACAAGGTGTGCATAAAGTTAGGTATTTCATAATGGCAGACCTGGTGTGTAAGATGGGGGGCAAACATAAGACGATGAGAGGTAATCACACAAAGGCAGATTTTACAAAGCATGGAATGTTAGCATGGAGCTACAGAATTTATATTGGTAACAAAATTTTACTTTTCTACTGAAAAAATCCGTGGATTACTAATATTTAAAAGGACAGCTGTCAAAACTGTGATAATTCAAAAGATTTCCTGAAACTGAATCAAAATATTATCCCTGATTAAGAGAAAATAAGAATGCACTAATATTAAAATACTTGGAAAAAAATCAGGGTAAGGGGAAAAAATGCTTAACATTTGCTTTACCCCCAGGTATTTCTATATTGCATTTTTACTTGGATGACATTTTTCCTCTTGCCCTTTCCTAAAATTCTTGAAGAAACAGGACATATGACTCTTTGGAGGCTTAAGGTAAGAATCTGGGAGACATTTAACCATTAAGTAAACTTAAGAGAGGTCAGAGCACTCAACACATTACAGAATTAGGTCCATATCTGGGAAGACAATGGATTCACAATCCAGGATTTAACACATGATGTAAAATATCTAATCTATAGTTTCAGAAATGCTATATATTAAACCTACCATCATCCAAGGTTCTCTCATTAGTCCAGTTTGTTCTCTCTTTTACGTTTTTGAAATGTGGATGTTTCTCACTCAGTCCAGTGTCAAAGACAGCAACTCTTACACCAGCACCTATTTCCATAAAAGAAAATTGGTATACAAACATATTACCTTGATTTAGCATTTGAATCAGTTTATTCTGCTACATAAATGGAGACTCTGGAGTGCTTAATGTAGTGCATGAGCTACACAAAGCACTTCATGTCTTCCAAAACCAAAAATCCTAGTCCACTCTAGAAATTCACCTAAAGAGCATCAGTCCTATTCAGTTTCATAAAAGCAGAGACTAACTGCATACTCTGTAAAAAAATTTAACATTGATTTTGATCTGATAGGGGATTTGGATCAAGCTAAATAGATTAACAATTAGCCTCCTTTTTATTTTTAACTGCAGACAAATATAACTGAAAACAATATATTTATCTTGGTTTTTCAACAAAAATGATATAATTTATTTTGCTGAAGAGCTATTTTAAAAGAACAGTAAGTTTACAAAATGAAACACTTGAAAGGTCAGGAAAGAGAAGTTACTCACCGTAGTAACGGTGGTTCTTCGAGATGTGTCCCCGTGGGTGCTCCACCATAGGTGACGGCTTGGCCGGCGCCGCAGATCGGATCTTCCAAGCAGTTTCTGCCGGACCGCGCATGCGCTGGTACGCGCCGCTCCCTGGCGCGCTCCTGGCCATGTGCGCGATCCGGTCCCCGCCAGTTCCTCGACCAACCGCCTCGGTTGCCCCTGCAAAACACTAACAGAGATCCGAAGCGGGGAGGATGGGCGGGAAGTGGAGCACCCACGGGGACACATCTCGAAGAACCACCGTTACTACGGTGAGTAACTTCTCTTTCTTCTTCGAGTGTCCCCGTGGGTGCTCCACCATAGGTGACTACCCAGCAGTAACCCAGATAGGTGGTGGGTAATCGGATTATGTGCAGCTGGTCCCCGAGAGGACCGCTGCAGAGAGACGGGTATCCTCTTGGAATACCCTGTGAAGGGCGTAATGTTTGGCGAACGTGTCGTAGGATGACCAGGTCGCCGCTCTGCAAATGTCTTTCAATGCAACGCCCTTGAAAAAGGCTGTTGATGCTGCCACCGCCCTGGTGGAATGAGCCCTGGGAGTGGCCGACAAAGGAGTCTTTCTGAGCTCGTAGCACATTTTTATGCAGGATACAATGTGCTTTGAGATTCTCTGCGATGAGAGACCTTCTCCTTTAGATTTGGGAGCGAGGGAGACCAGGAGTCTATCCGATTTTCGGAAGGACTTGGTCCTGTCTACGTAGAAGGCTAGCGCCCTCCTCACATCCAGGAGGTGTAGGCGCGCCTCTTCGCTGGAGTTATGAGGCTTTGGATAGAACGAGGGTAGAACAATAGGTTCATTGATGTGAAACTCGGAAGAAACTTTGGGAACAAAGGCTGGATGCAGCCGTATGGTTACCGCCTCCTTGGAAAAAACAGTGCAGGGTAGCGTTGCCATGACTGCCGCAAGCTCGCTCACCCGACGGGCTGACGTAATTGCAAGAAGAAAGGTCGTCTTTACTGTAAGGAGGCGAAGGGGAACCGTGGCCAAGGGCTCGAACGGTGGTCCCATGAGTGTGGTAAGCACCAGGTCCAAGCTCCACGAAGGTGGAATCGGTTTCCGAGGGGGGTATAGGTTTACCAACCCTTTGAGGAACCTGGTAACCATAGGGTGGGCGAACACCGTGTGCCCTCCCTCCTCATGTCTGAACGCCGAGATGGCGGCCAGGTGGACCTTTAACGAGGATAGCGAGAGTCCTGCTCTCTTGAGGTCCAGTAAATACTCTAGAATTGTAGGTATAGGCACCGAAAGGGGGGCCAGCTGCTTGGTAGAACACCAAGCCATGAAGCGAGTCCATTTTTGTTTGTAGGTTTTCCTAGTGGAAGTCCTCCTGCTACTTTCTAGGACTTGCTGTACTTCCACTGTGCATGTGCTCTCTAGGGAGCTGAGCCATGGATTAGCCACGCTTGCAGTCGCAGGCTTTGGGGGTGCGGATGCACTATGGACCCCTGGGCTTGCGTGAGCAGGTCCGGCGCCACCGGAAGAGGCATCGGTGGGCGGTCCGACAGGCGCAGGAGTAGGGGGAACCATGGTTGGCGATCCCATGTTGGGACTATCAGGATCATCCGAGCCTTGTCTCTCCTGGCTTTTTGCAGAACCTTGTGGATCAGCACTGCGGGGGGAAACGCGTAAAGCAGGGGGCCTCCCCACGGGATCGCGAACGCGTCCCCCAGGGACCCCCGGCCCAGCCCTGCTCTGGAGGAGAATCGTGGGCACTGTTTGTTGTGCTGAGTGGCAAACAGATCTATTTGGGGAAACCCCCATGCGTGGAAAATAGGCCGTAGTAGATCGGGACGGATCTGCCACTCGTGGGTGAGCGCAAAACGTCTGCTCAACTGGTCTGCCTTCACGTTGTGCGTGCCCGGCAAGTAGGAGGCTCTCAGGATTATATCGTGGGCGATGCACCAGTTCCATAGGCGGATTGCTTCCGCGCATAAGGTACGGGATCGAGCTCCTCCTTGCCTGTTTATGTAAAACATGGTGGAGGTATTGTCTGTACTGATCCCGACGACTTTGCCTTGTATACGGTCTCGAAAGTGTTGGCAGGCGTTGAACACTGCTCTGAGCTCTAAAACATTGATATGCAGAGACTGTTCCGTGGGTGACCACAGTCCTTGAGCCACCTCTTCGCCCATGTGCGCTCCCCACCCTATGAGGGAGGCATCCGTAGTGAGGAAAACCGATATTTGCGGCTGATGGAAGGGTACCCCTGTTAGCAAGTTCCCGGGGTTTACCCACCATTGCAGGGATTCGCGCACCCCAGGTGGGGGCGACACCACCCTGTGAACGGTGTGTACTGCCGGCTTGTATACCCTTGCCAGCCAATGTTGCATGCCGCGCATGTGCAACCTGGCGTTCTGTACCACAAACGTAGCCGCTGCCATGTGGCCCAGCAGCTGCAAGCACGTCAAGACCGGCACCGTAGGGCTGAAGGTGATGACCTGCACGAGGGAACCGATGGCTCGAAAGCGAGCCTCTGGAAGGTATACTCTCGCCGAGACTGAGTTTATGCGAGCCCCTATGAACTCTATGTCCTGTGAGGGGTCTATCTTTGATTTTGCCATATTGATAACCAGGCCAAGTGCGGAGAACGTGTTTGCTGTGACGCGTATCATGCGGAGAACCTCCCTTTTCGAGGTCCCTTTGAGCAGGCAGTCGTCCAGATACGGGAAAATAAACACCCCCTGTCTGTGCAGGTAGGCTGACACCACTGCCAAGGTCTTGGTGAAGACTCTGGGGGCCGAGGAAAGGCCAAACGGCAGGACCTTGTATTGGAAGTGTTCGTTGCCCACCATGAACCGGAGAAAACGTCGGTGAGCCGGATGAATGGTTATGTGGAAGTACGCGTCTTGTAGATCGAGGGCTGCGAACCAGTCTCCATCGTCCAGTGCTGTAAGGATGGAGGCAATAGTGATCATCCGAAAACGTTGCTTGCGCAGATACCTGTTGAGGCCACGAAGGTCTAAGATGGGCCTCCAGCCTCCTGTTTTTTTCTCCGTCAGGAAATACCGAGAGTAGAACCCTTTCCCTTGCAGTTGCTCCGGCACCTTTTCCACCGCCCCTATGAACTCTAGGTGGGCCACCTCCTGCCTGAGCCTGGCTACATGGGAGGCCTCCTGGGGGTGGGGCTTGGGCGGGGGTCGCGGCGGCGGGAGCGACTGGAAGGGGATGGCATACCCCGTGGCTATGATCTCCAGCACCCATTTGTCTGTGGTGATCCTTTGCCACTGGTCGTAGAATGGTCGGAGGCGATGGTGAAAAAGTCGTTTCGGATGATCTTGTGCAATGGTGGTGATGGCGCAGCCCTGGATTTGTATGTCAAACTTGTGGCCTTTGGCCCCGCCCCGAGGACGTACGGCCCTGTTGTGAGCGTCGCCTGGGGGTTCTGTACTGCTGGTGCTGCTGATGCCGCCCTTGCTCGTAACCCCTGTGATACTGGGGGCGCTGTTGCTGGTATTGGTACCGCCTTTGCTGTGGGTAGTACCTTTTCTTTGAGTATGGAGGGGTGTAAATCCCCAGGGTCCTGAGTGTGGCTCTTGAGTCTTTACTGGAATGAAGGACCGAGTCAGTTGATTCAGCAAACAGCTTCTGCAAGTCGAAGGGAAGGTCGATTATCTTCGCCTGCAGATCTCTCGGTATGCCCGAGGTCTGGAGCCAGGACTCCCGTCGCATCACCACTGCAGTTGCTGTGGAACGTGCTGCCGTGTCCGCAACGTCCAAAGCAATCTGAACTTCCATCCTCGCAGCCGCGTAGCCCTCTTGCACTATGGCCTTGAGGACCGGCTTTTTGTCCTCTGGAAGCGAGTCCATGAGGGAAGTTAATCTGGCATAGTTGTCGAAATTATGGTTCGCCAAGTGCGCTGCATAATTTGCCATTCGCAAGGTTAAAGTGGAGGAGGAGTAGACCTTTCTGCCGAACAGCTCTAGCTTCTTGGCATCTCTGTCCATTCCCCCTGTTTTAAATTGAGATGTTTTTAATCTTTGCTGCGAGGACTCCACCACCAAGGAGTTTGGCTGGGGGTGGCTAAACAAGAACTCCATGCCCTTCGCCGGCACGAAGTATTTCTTATCCGCTCTCTTTTGGACAGGCGGAATAGTTGCCGGGGTCTGCCATATGGTAGTGGCGGACTCCAAGATCGCTTCATCAAGCGGGATTGCTACTCTGGAGGAGGCCGGGGAGCTCAAATTTTTAAGGAGCTTATGATGTTTCTCTTGCACTTGTGCTGTCTGGATGCCTTGCGTGAAAGCTACCCTCTTAAACAGCTCCTGAAACTGTTTGAGATCGTCCTTGGGATGGACGTCCCCTAAAGCCGTGGCCTCATCTGGGGAGGAAAACGAGGAACCGCTGGGGTACATTTCTTTGGACCCTTCCGGTTCTTGATGGTGATGGTGCGCCCTCTCGCTGGAGGTTTGCGAGGGAAAATCTCGTGGGTCCACGGCCAGCCCCCCCTGGGATGCTTGAGTCTCCGTCCCCGACCGCGATTGCCCTCGGGGGTACGAGGTAATATGTGGGGATCTCCCCCTGGTAGATTGCCGATGGTGTCCATGCCCCGCGTGGAAGGGACGACCATGGTAGTATAGGCACTGTTCCTGGGAAGGTGACCTTGACCATTCCCTTTGCACGTACCCTGTGTGCCTGGGAGAGGGGGATTGTCGAGACACTGGAGAGAGCGATTTCGCATAATAGTCCAGCGATTCAAATCCCAGGAAGGGCGAGGGGGGTGCCAGCCATGGGGAGGCTGATTGCAGGAAAGGAGAAGGGGGCTCCGGGTAGGCTAGGGGGGGCCCCTGCCTTCTGGTTGGAGTCTGCAACATGAGCGGAGGGCTGTGAGAGAAGAGCTCCACAGCCCTGTCTGGAGAGGGGCTGCAATGCCTCCTCTTGTGTGCAGCCTTCCCCCTCCCTTGAGGAGGTAACTCCGCCCCCTGATGGGCGGGGGATCCCGGCCCCGTCGGCACCGTGCTAGGCACGCTCGAGGGCGGTGCCACACGTGCGGAGTCCTTGTGCGCCTGCAGGCTACGTGCCTGCGCGCCCTGCACCGCCGGTTCCCCGGGGATCGGTGCCGCTGTCTGCGGTGCCGCTGGTACCGGCGCTTGCTTAGCCGCCGCCCTGCCTGCGGTGCGGGGCGGCTGGCTGATGATCGGAGGCTGAGCCGCTTCCACGTGGCTCTCCGTGCCGCCGCCGATCAGCTGTTGCTGCGGCTGGGGGCTGCTCGCTCCTCCCGTCCCGCTCACTGTTACTGCCGGCAGGGATCGGGTTGGAGAAACTTTCCTCCGTTTTTGCGCAGATGGAGTGAGGGAGGCAGCTTTCCTTCTAAGGGCCCCGGAGGGTCCCTCCTGCTGCGGCCGCTCCGGCACGTCTGGCTGGAGGGCCTTGTCAAGAAGCAGCAGTTTAATTCTCATCTCCCTGTCTCTCCGTGCTCTGGTCGTTAACTTTGCACAGAAGGCGCATTTTTGTGCCACATGGGACTCCCCCAGGCACCTTATGCATAGACTGTGCCCATCGGACACTGGCATCGCCTCTCGGCAGGACTCACATTTTTTAAAGCCTGAGGCGGACATTGTTGGTGAGTCTTTGAGTTTGCTTGTGGGTACTTAGCACTTCTTTGTGCTGTTTCCCCGTCCGATGGCCTGCCTCCGCAGGAGGGCTGATGGCCCTAGCTCCCGGCCTCCGGCGCTGGTTACTGGGACTGGCTTGAGCTGTCCCTCCGTAGCTTGTTTGTTGTTTGTTTTGTTTTTTTTTTGCAAAATAACAACCGGTTACTTATGGTATCCTAAGAACTGAAAAACTTTAAAGAGAAAAACAAATAAAGTCGTTGAATACGCTATGTGGCTTTAGCCTAGTCGGATTCCGTCTGCAGCCGACGGCGGTTGAGAGGAACTGGCGGGGACCGGATCGCGCACATGGCCAGGAGCGCGCCAGGGAGCGGCGCGTACCGGCGCATGCGCGGTCCGGCAGAAACTGCTTGGAAGATCCGATCTGCGGCGCCGGCCAAGCCGTCACCTATGGTGGAGCACCCACGGGGACACTCGAAGAAGAAATATAAAATATAGTTACCTGTGCAACCTTGACTTTTCCCACATGCACACATTCTATGAGAAAGTACCTCTGCAAGAAACTTCCTTAAACTTCCATCAAAGAACCAGCCACAATGCCCACACAAAATACTTTCTCATTACATATACAAAACCTACCAAAACCCTCTACAGTACATCCAAATCCCAGCCATAGATCTCTACAGCTACAGCTACATCATACATATAGAGATGTATAATAAAGCGTCTGCTATGTTATTTTTACATTAAAATATGTGTGATTGCAATTAGGATTCTATGTTTGAGTACAATATGGAGAAATGGCTAGATGCTGGAACTGCAAGGGCTGTGCAGGTGTGCTATGAGAACATCTGAGTAGTGTGAAACATGACTATTTAAGGTAACTCTCATTTGTGTGCCTTAAACTATGATTTCCTTGATTTTTTTTAAGTGGTTGCTCTTCAAAAACTAGAGTTTTGCGTGGAAGATTTACAAGCTTTTTAAAGAGCATATCAGCGTTGACAATTACTGACATGATTAGCTATCAAAAGTGACATTAATAAACCTCCTTAGGCCTGCTATGGATACTGAATATCATGTATGCCTTCCACAGCTGAATTCCTTGGCCCCCATTCTCCAAGGCACAGCCCCAGTCACCCCTTACAGCAGACCGTGCTCTCTACATTTAAAAGCTTAACATGGCAGGGAAAGGAGGGAGCATGTTGATAAGTGGGCCTGTTATGTGGACAGAAAAAAGAAGGTGACATGAACGGAAGAAAGAATTTGGAAATATGGGGAAAATACAAGCTGTGTGTTCTTCTGCTAAATTAACCGTTTAAAAATACCTGATATCATTTTTCAGCTATAGAAAAGCTGCATCTAGTCTCATCCTCATACATTCAAATGGTATATAACACTTTTAATCAAATCAAAAATAGTCAATAAATGTATCATAAAACTAAGTATTTTTAGGCCAGGTCTGCACTACAAACTTTTGCTAGTATATTGCATAACCAACTGCTTGTTTTTTAAGGTTGGGAAGAGGTGTGAACAATGATCATCATAGCTCTGCTAACAAAAGCCCTTAATATAGACAGTTATACCAGTAAAACTGCACGTTTTCTGGTATCAGGGCCGGCCCAAGGGGGAGGCAGGGCCTGGGCCAATCCCACTACCCCTTAACCCATGCTCCAGGCATGGGAACTGAGGCAACCTCCCCTGCACCACAAGCCATATCCTACCCCTGCTCTGGCCCTACACAGCCCACTTTCTCACTCCTCCCAGGTAATGGAGCCCAGGGATTACTTGGGGCCTAGGGTTGAGAGGCAGATACAGCAGTGGTTGCCTGCCTTCCCTTATGCATTTACCACATAAGTGGCGGGACCATTACCCTACTCTGCACTGCACTGCCATCCCAGCCTACCGTGGCATGCTTCTCATCAGGTGCCGGGAACTGGAGAGGCGCTTCACTTCCTGCCGCTGCAGAGAAGTGAGGTGCTGTGGGCTGGGAAGACGATGCAGCAGGCTGCTGCTCCCATCGCCCGCATGGTGAGTGCAGTTGGGAGGGAAGGTGACCCCTGGGGCCTCCTCTGCCTGACCTTCAGCCCTAGATAAAACCTGTCCCTCCTCTCATAGGATGGCTGGGGCAGCCACGGCAGGACCAACAGTGTGAGGCCTGGGGCAGCTGCCCCAGTTCATCCAAGGGACAGAACAGCTCTGGCTGGTTTAGCTCATTTGTACAGCTTATTTTGCTCGGGGGGAAGGTAGCAGGGCAAGGAATAAACTACACCAAGCAGAAGTACAAACATTCCTTATGTAGACCTGGTTGCAGTCTCTAGAGAATTTAGACACACCTGTAATGGATTTATATTGTAATGGATTTTAAGTGGAGCCTAACTATGAGAGTATTTGCTTCTATGTCCCACAGACACTCCACTTCTTTGTTTTCTGAGCCAACAGACAAAACCATACCTGTATAGCCCATTTGCCAGAGCACATCTGCCTGAAGAGTCTGAGCAACTTGCCGTGGTATCGCCCTCAGTAAACGCCTGCTTGAATGCCTCCCAGTTGCATGCCAAAATCCGGAGCCTAACGAAAGACTTGCTCTTTTCAAAGGACGAGATGACTGCCATTTTTGAGTCCACCTGGTTTCATTGCATGGCAACGTAGGATCAGCTAAATATAATTTGGATTGAGGAAAAAAATAAATAAGAAAACATTAAACATTTTTATTTTCTATAATATGAAATTATAAACACTTCATTAGTACATTTTAGCCCTACTCTCAATAAAAAATTCAGAGAAGACAGATTTCACTTTTCAGACATTCCAAATCCTACTTAAATCATTAAGACATCCGCTAAAAACAAAAGCTCCATTTTAAAAGCTAAATACTACAGATCGTATACCAAATATATTATACACATTTAACTTAAATGTGACTTTATTAACTGAAGACTATCGACAAAACTCTGACCCCACTGAAAACAGCGAAAATTCTGCCCATTAAATCTCTAGTAGACTGAATCTACAATATTCTGTGTTACCAGTCATGACAAATTGTATTGTCTTGAATCCCTGATCAGACTTCAAAATAGGTATTTTAAAAGAGTTACAGTTTCATAATTAATGGGATAAGCCTTTATTTCAAAATAACTCATCACTGCATTCTCATTTGTATAACACTAATTTTTTTAGAGTTTAGTATAATGCCTACAGATTTTTTTAAAAAATTAATTCTGTGACATCAGAGACTAGGAACAGCTCTTTTGAAGGATGACTATACTTACACTCGGAATACTTGAGAGAGCGAAAGACTTTCCGCTGGGGGGTTACTCGTTTGATGTTTGGATGGTCTTCCAGTGTCAGTACTCCATCCTTCTGTTTCTCTTTGATCTGGATCACTTCAAAATCACTAGGATAATCACTGGCTGGGTTGTTGCGAGGTACAATCCTCCAGTTCTCTATATCACTGTTCTTCAGTGCATTAGAAATAAATGTACTTCTAGCTTTAGCTGTAAAGTATCCATTGAAAGCCACAATATATTCTGCAAGCAGAACACGACACATTAGAAATCACATTTCAACGGTACAAGGTCTGAATCTTCCCTCTTGCTAGCAAAACAAATGCTTCAACCTCCAAAATTAAAGTACTGTTACCATTACTAAGAATATTACTGTAACCAGCATTTACTATTAATATAGGTTACGATTTTCAAAACAGTCTGTGGTTTTAAAACACTAATTTTAACAGAAGGTACCATATTTGTCTAAGTATGACCAGACTGCTTGGAAAACCTGTACCGAAAAAATAAAATACTGAAGACTATTTTATATAACTTTTTTTTTGTTGTTTTCAAGATTCCACAGGCAGAAAAAAATGTTTAAATTGACTTTATTTTTGCATTTTATTATCTATTACAAATAGGCCAACTAACGATGATGTTATAGACAAACCCTTTCCCTCCAAAACAAAAGAAAAAATGAACCAAACTTCTAAATCGGGGTGGGCAACAATATTTGCAGGAGGACCATTCCAAGAATTTGGTAAGTGGTCAAGGGCCACACTTTTCTACCATATTAAAACAGGAGGTACAGGGTTTGGGATGGAGTTTGGGCACAGGAGAGTGCTCTTTCAGTGGACAGAGGTGTGAAGTCCAGCAGGAAGTTTGGGTGTAGGAGGAGATTCTGACTGGTGTTCCCTGTAAACTAGATTCTTGAAGGAGGGGGTTCTGACCAGTATTCCCCATAAGCTGTGTCCTGGGCTCTCACAACCCAGAAGAGATTCAAATGCCACCCAACTGATTAGCAGTGCATCTAGCTCCAGATGCATGTTTTGACCATTACCTTGCCTTCAACTCTCACATTCTGCTGTTGTTTAATTGAAGGAGAAGGGGACATAGTCTTTTAATATAACTGTAAAGGACTTCACACAACACACCACCATACCTGATTGGGGAATCTGAGCACTAGGTTATCATCACAGACCAAAGATTTAAACATATTTTAAAAACTTTATTACCATGCTCTACTACTGTTGAAGAGAATTCCACTTTCAAAGTAAGATGAGAGCATCCAGAACATAAGTGGGTCTCATGAGAGGAATTTCCTAGTCTTGTACCTAGATGCTTTTTGCCACAGAATAAAATTACAATCAGGATCCACCAGATGTTTGCAAACTTCATGGTCATAAGAGAATATGGTTTCATTCCAAGAATTCCATATATTCAAATGACACGTTTTGTCTTTATAAGTTAGTTCAATTTTGTATGAATAAATGTTGCCTTTGCTGTGCTGTTCAACTGGATAGTCTTAAAGTTTTGTCCAAGTTAAGCAAAAATCTAGATTTCATGGCTTTTTGATGTTAAGCCTAGTAAACAGGCTCATTTCTTTCTACGTTTTTTCTCCATTTTGGATTGAAGGATTCTCTCACTCAAAATGTGATACTTGAGTCCTGTACTCCATTTTTTGATGGGAAAGGTAAGCAAAACGTAGAATTAAGCAAGTTTTTTGCAATCCAACCTGTAAAATGAAGACACCAACAAAAATTACTATATTTGCCAACCACACAAAAACATGTATTACAACAATAACTGGCATTCAGCAATTACTACCGGATAGAAAACATTTTATTCTAGGTACATCTGCTAGCTTTTGTATAACACTAAACAAAACAAGACCCAATCCTAGCTGAGATTTATGGACACCATCATCAAATATTATATGTGTATGTATTACCATAACACCTAATACAGGCTGAACCTTCCTAGTCTGGCACTCTCTGATTTGACAAAATTCATGGTCCAACACGATTTTAGTTAGCCACATGTCCACTTACCATGGGTGTGGCCAAGTTTCCTGTGGTCCCATAAACTTTATTTACAGCTACCAGCTCTGGCTCTCAGTATTCTGTTATTTACCTCTAATTTACCCCTAAATATCAGGTTTTCCAAGCAGTCTGGTCACATTGGTCAGGATTTCAGTGTAACAGTGACACTGTTAAAATGCTTTGGCCAGCTATGCACTATAATATGCAGTACATTAGTATCACTGTGGTCGCGAGGGGAAGGGGGGGATATTTTGGCGTAACAGGGATGTTCTTTTCTTCTGAAGGTAGAGACTATGATATGCAATACATTAGTATGCATTTGCTATTCAGAAAACTCACTTTAAAGGCAGCTAAAATCGTAAAACCTACACTGACATTTTGCCTTGTACTGTATGTTTTTGCATTATTGTAAAATGGGAAAACAATGTATGAATGTAGTGAAATGACTAACAACCTCAGCATGATTTTCAGTGCAGCATACAGTACTTTCACTGACAGTGCACTAAGGCCGCGTCTACATGTGCACGCTACTTCGAAGTAGTGGCGCCAACTTCGAAATAGCGCCTGTCACAGCTACACGTGTTGGGCGCTATTTCGAAGTTAACTTTGATGTTAGGCGGCGAGACGTGGAAGTTGCTAACCCCATGAGGGGATGGGAATAGTGCCCTACTTCGAAGTTGAACGTCGAAGTAGGGCACGTGTAGATGATCCGCGTCCCGCAACATCGAAATAGCGGGGTCCGCCATGGCAGCCATCAGCTGAGGGGCTGAGAGACACTCTCTCTCCAACCCCTGCGGGGCTCTATGGTCACTGTGGGCAGCAGCCCTTAGCCCAGGGCTTCTGGCTGCTTCTGCGGCAGCTGGGGATCCATGCTGCATGCACAGGGTCTGCAACCAGTTGTTGGCTCTGTGGATCTTGTGTTGTTTAGTGCAACTGTGTCTGGGAGGGGCCCTTTAAGGGAGCGGCTTGCTGTTGAGTCCGCCCTGTGACCCTGTCTGCAGCTGTTCCTGGCACCCTTATTTCGATGTGTGCTACTTTGGCACGTAGACGTTCCCTTGCAGCACCTATTTCGATGTGGTGCTACCCAACGTCAACGTTGAACGTCGACGTTGCCAGCCCTGGAGGACGTGTAGACGTTATTCATCGAAATAGACTATTTCAATGTCGCTACATCGAAATAAGCTATTTCAATTTAGCGTGCACGTGTAGACGTAGCCTAAAAGAGGTAGCACAATGTGTACAGAAACAGACTTCACTTAAAACATTCTTGGAGTTGATTGTGAAAAGATTATGAGTAAACAAGAAGCAACTTGCACAATTCAACTTTTATTAAATTGATTCCATCACACGGTCTGGATAAAAGATTAACAGAAGAATGTAAATTCCCTTGCAATCGTATATTAGGTTACTGAATTGCAGGAAATGCTGTTCAAGTATGTCCCAATATGACCACTATCAAATGGCACTGTGCTACATACAATAAAATCACTATCACCACGGGAAAGTAATACCAGTGGTGGCAAAGGCAGTCCCATGTCTGAGCCCCAGACCCTGTTCAGATCACAATCTTGTAGATGTTTTAGGTCCTGTGGCATGGGCCCCAGTGGCCCTTGCCGGGGTCTGGACTTCTGTCCCTCTGCTAGAAGGGCACTGGGGTAGGTGCCCTCTGGTCTGCCTGAGCAGGGTAAACAGCTCCCCCTCCCCTCCCCCCACCCCAGCAACAGGCTGAACTCTCAGGCTACCTGGTGGAAGGGAACACAAACACTCCTTTTTGGAGCCCCTCACCTCCACTGCTGTCTCTGTAGCAACAAAGAGGAAGCCGTACTAGTCTATACACTATCAAAACAAAAAGCAGTCAAGTAGCACTTTAAAGACTAGCAAAATAGTTTATTAGGTGAGCTTTCGTGGGACAGACCCACTTCTTCAGACCATAGCCAGACCAGAACAGACTCAATATTTAAGGCACAGAGAACCAAAAACAGTAAGCAAGGAGGACAAATCAGAAAAAGATAATCAAGGTGAGCAAATCAGAGACTGGAGGGGTGGGGGGCAAGGTCAAGAATTAGACTGAGCCAAGTATGCAGACAAGCCCCTATAGTGACTCAGAAATTTCCCACCACGATTTAAACCATGTGTTAATATGCCAAATTTGAATATAAAAGCCAGCTGGGCTGTTTCTCTTTCCAAAACAGTGCGATAATTCCTTTTCAGTAACACACATACCTTTAGGTCATTGACAGAATGCCCCATTCCATTAAAATGTTGACTAACTGGTTTGTGGATCTGGAGTGTTTTGATGTCTGTTTTGTGCCCATTGACCCTTTGTCTAAGGGAGTTAGAAGTCTGTCCAATATACAAAGCATCTGGGTGTTGTTGGCACATGATGGCATATATGATGTTAGTAGAGGAGCATGAGAAAGTGCCCGTGATTCTGTGAGTAACCTGGTTAGGTCCAGTGATGGTATTTCCAGAGAAGATATGTGGACAAAGCTGGCAGCGGGCTTTGTTGCAGGGAAAGGTTCCAGGACTGGTATTCCTGGGGTATAGACTGTGGCTGTTAGTGAGGATCCTCATGAGGTTGGGAGGTTGTCTGTAGGAGAGAACAGGCATGTCACCCACGGCCTTCTGGAGTGTGGCATCCTGATTAAGGATAGGTTGTAGGTCTTTAATAATTCGTTGCAGTGGTCTGAGTTGGGGGCTGTGGGTGATGACCAGTGGTGTTCTGTTCTTGGCTTTTTTGGGCCGATCTTGGAGTAGCTGGTCTCTGGGTATTTGTCTGGCCCTGTCAATTTGTTTTTTTACTTCTCCTGGTGGGTAATTCAGGTTTATGAAGAGTGGGGGTGGGGGAGGGGAAGGTCAATTGAGTCTGTTCTGGTATGGCTATGGCCTGAAGAAGTGGGTCTGTCCCACGAAAGCTCACCTAATAAATTATTTTGCTAGTCTTTAAAGTGCTACTTGACTGCTTTTTGTTTTGACAGTATATAGACTAGCACGGCTCCCTCTCTGTTACATTCTGTAGGCATATGACATAAATGTAACAGGCTTAGACTTCTCTAAGAAGCAAGCATTTTGCTGATTGAGATATTCCAAAGCCTCTTATTCAAAATGACACCTGAAATAAATGTTCACACTGAACACCCCAGAACTGAGACAAATACTTTAAGGCTTTTAGATCCAGACTGCTGGCACTAAACATTAAAAAGGTCATAGAGCAATTTTTAAACTAAGAGATGGGGGAAAGCCGACTGGTGCAGAGGAACACGTGGATCGGACAGAAACTCCTCTTAGAGGAGAATCCATCGATAGAGATACTCTAGGCTTTAGTGAAAAAGACAGGAGGGGAGATATCAAACAATGGGCTAGATCAGACAAACAATCACATATAAAAGATGGGAAGACAAATAAGCAGAGGCAAATCTTTAAAATGCTTCTACACAAATGCTAGAAGGCTGACTAATAAGATGGGTGAACTGGAGTACCTTGTATTAAAGGAGGAAATTGACATAATAGGCACCACGGAAACCTGATGGAATGAAGACAATGTATGGGACACAATCACACCAGGATATAAAATATATCAGAAGTATAGAATGGCCGTGTGGGTGGCAGAGTGGCACTGTATGTGAAGTATAATGTAGAATCAAATGAAATAAGAATTTTAAATGAATCAAAATGTTCCCTAAAATCACTATGGACAGTAATTCCAAGCTCTAGTAAGAATATAGCACTAGGGATATATTATCGACCGCCTGATCAGGACAGTGACAGTGACATTGAAATGCTAAGGGAGATTAGAGAGGCTACCAAAACAAAACACTCAATAGTAATGGGGGATTTCAATTACCCCCATATTGACTGGGTACATGTCACATTAGGATGAGATGCAGAAATAAGATTTCTCATTGCCGTTAATGACTGCTTCTTGGAGCAGCTGGTACGGGAACCCACAAGGGGAGGGGCAATTCTCGATTTAGTACTGAGTGGAGCGCAGGATCTGGTCCACGAGGTCACTATTACAAGACCGCTTGGGAATAATGATCATAATGTAATAACATTTAATATTCCTGTGGTGGGAAGAACACCTCAGCAGTCCAACACTCTATCATTTAATTTCAAAAGGGGGAATTCAAGCAAAAATGAGGAGGTTAGTTAAACAGAAATTAAAAGCCAGTGTGACAAGAACAAAAACCTTGCAAGCTGCAGGGAAGCTTCTCAAAGACACTATAATAGAGGCCCAACTTAACTGCATATCCCAAATTAAAAAACAAACTAAGAGACTGAAAAAAGAGCCACCATGGGTTAACATCCATGTAAAACAAGCATTGAGGGATAAAAAGACATCTTTCAAAAGGTGGAGGGCAAGTCCTTGTGAGGTAAATAGAAAGGAACATAAACACTACCAAATTAAGTGTAAAACTGTAATAAGGAAAGGCAAAAAAGATTTTGAGGAACAGCTAGCCAAAAACTCAAAAAGTAATAACAAAATGTTTTTAAATACATTAGAATCAGGAAGCCTGCTAAATAAACAGTGGGTCCCCTAGAAGATACAAATACAAAAAGAGCAATCAAGGACAATAAAGCCATTGCAGAGAAACTATTTGATTAATTTGCTTCAGTCTTCACGGCTGAGGATGTTGGGGAAATTCCCAAACCTGCACCATTTTTTGTGGGAAATGAAACTGAGGAACGGTTCCAGACTGAAGTGTCATTAGGGGACCGGTAAGTTTAACGTCAGTTCCGGGCAAACTAGTTGAAACAATAGTAAAGAATAAAATTGTCAGGCACATAAAAGAACGTAATTTGATGGGCAAAAGTCAACATGGTTTCTGCAGAGGGAAATCATACCTTACTAATCTGTTAGTGTTCTTTGAAGGGGTTAACAAACATGCGACAGGGGAGACCCAGTGGATATAGTATCCTTAGATTTCTAGAAAGCCTTTGACAAGATACGTCATCAACAGCTCTTATGTAAATTAAGTTGTCATGGGATAAGAGGGAAGGTCCTTACATGGATTGAGAACTGGTTAAAAGACAGGAAACAGAGGGTAGGCATAAATGGTAAATTTTCCAAAAGGAGAGGGGTAACTAGTGGTGTCACCCAAGGTCAGTCCTAGGACCAATCCTGTTCAATTTATTCATAAATGATCTGGAGAAGGGAGTGAGCAGTGAGGTAGCAAAGTCTACAGATGACACTAAACTATTCAAAATAGTCAAGACAAAGGCAGAATGTGAAGAACTTCAAAAAGATCTCATCAAACTGAGTGACTGGGCAACAAAATGGCAAATGAAATTTAATGTGGATAAGTATAAGGTAATGCACATTGGGAAAAATAACAATTTACCTATAACTAATCAGGAAAGAGATCTTGGAGTTATCGTGGACAGTTTCTTGAAAACACCCAAGCAGTGTGCAGAGGCAGTCAAAAAGGCAAATAGGATGTTAGGTATTATTAAAAAAGGGATAAAAAATAAGACAAGGAGTATCTTACTGCCCCTATATAAATCTATGGTTCGCCCACATCTTGAATACTGTGTACAGATGTGGTCTCCACACCTAAAAAAAAAGATATCCTGGCACTGGAAAAGGTTCAGAAAAGGGCAACTAGAATGATTAGGGGTTTGGAACAGGTCCCGTATGAGGAGAGGCTAAAAAGACTGGGACTTTAGAAAAAAGAGGAGGCTGAGGGGGGACATGAAAGAGGTATATAAAATAATGGCAGGTGTGGAGAGGGTGAATAGGGAGAAGTTATTTACTTGTGCCCATAATACAAGAACTAGAGGACACCACATGAAATTAATGGATAGCAAGTTTAAAACTAATAAAAGAAAGTTCTTCTGCACTCAGTGCATAGTTAACCTGTGGAACTCCTTGCCAGAGGAGACTGTGAAGGCTAGGACTGTAACAGAATTTAAGAAAAAGCTAGATAAATTCATGGAGGTTAGGTCCATAAAAGGCTATTAGCCAAGGGTAGGAATGGTGTCCCTGGCCTCTGATTGTCAGAGGCTGGAGATGGATGGCAGGAGACAAATCGCTTGATCATTGTCTTTGGTCCACCCCCTCTGGGGCACCTGGCACTGGCCACTGTCGGCAGACAGGCTACTGGGCTTGATGGACCTTTGGTCTGACCCAGTATGGCCATTCTAATGTTTTCTTCAAAGGCAACTGCATATACCAAAATATTGGTTGTCCTGCCCTAAATAAAGTGATGCGGCAAAGTGATATGCACCAACACATATATAATGCATAATCTACTGCACACCACTAACACAATAATTTAAAAATATCAAATGCTAAAATGGAGGTTGAATTATTTCAAAATAAAACAAACCAGCAGTCATGTAGCACTTTAACGACTAACAAAATAATTTATGAGGTAATTTTGTTAGTCTTTAAAGTGCTACATGACTGCGGGTTTGTTTTGTTAGAATACAGACTAACATGGATACCTCTCTGTTACTATTTCAAAATAGACACAAACTGCTCCACAGGGTACTTACAATGAGCAAGGCATTTAACAATAACTGGAATGTAGGTAAATTATGATGGCTTACAGTTTCAAAAATTTACAGGAGCATGTGGGAGTGCGAAGAAAGGGTAGAAGATATGATTCCCACCTCTTTCTTCAGCACAACGCAGTGCTCTACATGCTGTAATTCAAATTTCCCCCCAAATGATTACGAAATAATACCAGTTATTGTGTGGCAGGCATGTAATTAGACATTGGTTGTGTCTACACTAGCTTCCTACTTCGAAGGGAGCATGGTAAGTAGGGTATCAGGAGATAATTAATGAAGTGCTGCGGTGCATATGCAGCACTTCACTGAGCTAATTCTCCCCCGCAGCAACTCCGAAGTGTTAAACTTCAAAGTGCCGGCTCGCATGTAGCCATGGCTCACCTGCCGGTACTTCAAAGTGCTTGGGCAACTTCGAAGTCTCTTTATGTGCGCTGTGGCTACACGCGAGCTGGCACTTCGAAGTTTAACATTTTGGAGTTGCCGTGGGGGTTGTGGGGAAATTTGCATAATGAAGTGCTGCATATGCACTGCAGTATTTCATTAATAAACTCTCAACAGCCTACTTACCATGCCTTCTTCAAAGTAGGAAGCTAGTGTAGACACATCCATTATGTATTGCTCCCCTATCAAACATTCATGTTAATAATTTACAGGTAGTTTTTCAGAGAAAGTTTCATTGGCATGCAATTGAAACTGATCACCAAAAATAATGCTTTGTGACTTAGCATCCAAGCTCTAGAATTTGTACATACGATCCTGTTAAGTCTTCATGCATGTGGGCAGGTTTTGGACTCTTTAAAATGCACACACAGAAGTGGTAGGCTTATCTCTGTGTGTTGGTGTAAGTTTTTTTAAGCAGGGGTCAGATGGCAAGTTTTTGACAATGTAGTTAATGCTGTAAATACTATAATATTTCTTCATTGTTTATATCTGTTATATTATTAAGTATAACAAATTGCCCTATGGTTTATCTGTATTTAAGAACATTAATTATATATATTTTTAAATCCTTGGAAATTGTAACTAATACACAATAAAGAATGTAATAATGGTTTAATGTCAACAATGCACTAGAGTTATGAATAAATTTTTAGGGCTTTTTTATTTTTGAAAATGAAAACTTACTAAAACAAAAAAATTACTGTGTGAAAGGGTAAATTCCAAAAAAAGTCACTGTGATGCTCTCTCTCTTCTTGGCCTAATGAATATGTAATTATGCAGGTGAAACAGCTTCAACCAGGAGATCTGGAGAAAGATACTGACTCCGATTTGGGCACTTGATTGGCATATGGGAAACACACATTCCAAGTTTCTAGGTCAGACTCTCTCACTCACCAGGTGAAGCTGTTCCACTATGTATAAATACTTGTCTTCCATTGGTCAAACAAACACACAAGAGTAACACTGTGCTTACCCAGGTCCACCTGCCTACTCAAAATCAAACAAAGCGGATACTTGAACCTAGACCTCCCACATCCTTAGCATCCTAACCACCAGATTATTGACTGTGTGCATGTCTTTTTTTTTTTCTTACTGTGTTTTTGTGCAAAAAATATTTGGGGAATTCTGTTTTATCCAGATGCAGAATGAAAAAAAAAAAATCTGAATCCTTCAACTTCTTTCTGTGTGAAGGAATATCCAGTTTCTGATCCACTGTAGTTAGGAGACAACATAAAATGCAGAGTATTCTCCTAAAACAAATGTTTATTTAATATTCTGACTACTGCTGCTCATCCAAAATGATTTTAAGAACATTAAGTGCAAGTGTGGGTATGGAATATAACTTCAAGCACCGAAGTTTTAAAACTTTGTCCTATTTTGCTATCTGTGGAGCATTTAATCTGCCTAAACTATACATATTAAGGAAGTTTATTTTATGCACTTTAAATTCATCAGTAATGTTATTTTGGCTTGGTTTACATTACACAGTTAGGTTGAGACAACAGCTTACACTGACTAGCTGTGAATGTACTGACGCTGACATAACAGCCCCACTACACTGTCTTTACAACACCATCTCCCCAAGCACCATAGAGTCCAGATTGAGGTAAAGTCAGCACAGTAGAGTAGGGTCTCAACATTCACAAACCTAAGGTTCGCAAACCTGCATGACAATGCAATCCCACTCGTCCATGCTTGTTTCTTGGCCCAGAACTGGCACTCCACCATCTGCAGATGCTCTGTGAATGCTGCCAACAATCTTGAATGGTTCCTTTATAGATCCCACAGCAATCTAGCCTCCAAGGAATGGTCATGTTCCCTAGTTCTTATGAGCATTAAGTGAGAACAGCTCATCTTGCAACTATGGGATCACGCAGCCCCTACTGGAAACACTTAATCATGAAAAGGTGTGTCAGATCCATGCTGCTGTAACAGACAGTGGACATCAAGAGGAGATGCCCAGGTTTGTGGTGATTTCAAAAAAAAGACATGAAATATTGGATGCTATGGATATTAAAAGGATTAGCCAGTCAAAGTATCTCCATTAGAAGCACACAATATTATGGGAAGCTGAACTCCAGCTCCCACTGACAGTTGTACAACTTTTGGCCTCATGAGGCATTTAAGAAACTTTCCAAACCATCCTGTTTTAGATGTGGCAAGTTACCTACTCTCCCTACATTAGGGTCTCCTATTCTACTTGCCATCCTTGCTACTGAATGTATGCACACCTATTTGTCATCTTTCTGTCTGGGTGGTAAGTGATGCAGGGTGTCTACACTTCAAACTGCATTAGGAGGATGGGCACAGATGATATAAGGATACCATTATTCTGGAAGGCATTAATGACAGACAGGAACTTCTTGCTAAAGAGATAAATAACTAGACTGCTGCTTGAAATTGTGATGCTATTAAACAAAAGAAAGAGAGTGTGATTGCCACTAATTTACCCCATTCTGAATTTCTACAAAATCAGAACTATTTTCTCCAGATGGCTAGACCACTTCTTGAAATTATGTAACTGACTGGATGTAGTACTGAAAAGTTATTGCCTTATATACAGATAAACTGACAGAGCATCGCCCTCATGCTAAATGCACAGCTTTCCAAGCTTACACAGTTTGCAAGTGTGTTCGTAGCTTTCTTCCTAGCATTGACATTGCCTCGAAGCACATCCATGCTATGAAAAGGTGTGTTGTCACCTAAAATGCATAGCAAAAGGCATTTGGATTTTTCCTCCTTATTAGCAGAAAGGTGTAAATAGCAAGTGCTACAAGTGCATAAATATCTTCAGGAGGAGAAAATGTGGCCACAGCACTTTTGCCTCGCAGAGAAACAGATCAGAAGAAATAAGATCCAAAAGCTGAAGCCAAAGTCCTTGTAAAAATTAGGCATCCATTAACTATGAATGCAATTAACCATTGGAACAAACGCTGAAGGGAGATGGCAGATTCACCATATCTTACTGTCATCAAACCAAGACTGGATATCATGTTTAATTACATGTTTTGATCAAACAATTTATTAGCTATAATACAGTGGCAACTGGATGATATTCTATTTAGGGATAGCCAACATGTGGCTCATGGGCCAGAATCTGGCCTGCAAAACCATTTCCTGTGGTGTGTTTGGGGCTGAGAGGGGTTAAACCTGGGGGTGGGAATGGGGGCAGGAGGTGCTGGGCTCAGAGGGGTTAAAACTGGGAATAGGGGGTAGGTTTGGGGCTGAGAGGAATTAAGCCTGGGGATGGGGGTGGGGTTTGAGGCCGAGAAGGATTAAGCCTCGGGATAGGGTGGGGGTGAGTTTGGGGCTACTATGTGTTTGGGCCCCCAGAACATATAAAAAGTGCCGTGTGGTTGTTGATGCAAAAAGCTTGGCCACACCTGTGCTACACTGAAGTTTAGAGTAGATTGCCTAACTGGGAGATCTTTGGGGTTTAAAATTTTATATTTATAATTGGAGGTATACATCTTCTAGAAGTGGAAGAGACCTTGGGAGGTCATCTACTCCAGCCCCCTGCCCTCTTAGCAGGACCAAGCACCATCCCTGACATCTAGTTGCCCCAATCCCTAAATAGCCTACCTCAAGGATTGAACTCTCAGCCCTGGGTTTAGCAGGCCAATGCACAAATCACTGAGCTAGTCCTCCCTCAAAAGCTTATTGTCTTTTTTACCAGCTCTCCCCCATACCACCCTAGCTCACACTTCTGCCAAAGTTTCTCTCTACATGTGGCTATTACGTGCACTAGCTAGTTGGGTGAGGATTACAGACCATAAAAGCTACCTTACAGGCCATGTCTACACTTAAAGAAAACTTCAAAATGGCCATGCTAATGGCCATTTCAAAGAATACTAATGAGGTGCTGAAATCCATATTCAGCACCTCATTAGCATGCCACCAGCTACAGCACTTTGAAATTACTGCTTTTTGCTCCTGCGTGGCTCATCCAGACAGGGGTAATTTTCGAAAGGACCCAGCCAACTTTGAAATCCCCCTATTCCTATCATGCTTCAGGGCTTTCGAAGTTGGTGGGGTACTCTCGAAAAGGACCCCTGTCTGGATGAGCCACACAGGAGTGAAAAGCAGCAATTTCAAAGCGCCACATATGAATATGCATTTCAGCATCTCATTAATATTCTTCCAAATGGCCATTAGCATGGCCTTTTCAAAGTGTTCTCTAAGTGCAGATGTAGCCATAAAGAGAGAGGATTTCCATGCAAGAACTTGTGCAGAAACTACCCTATTATGCAAAACTGAGACATGCAAAACATAGCTTTAGCAATGCTTAACTGTGTCTCAAAGTTTTAGCATGGACATAAACAATTATCCCTCACATTAAAGTGTGGGGCTTTGAATTAGCGGTGTTAAAGTGTAACCAATTAAAAGGATGAGGTTTACCAGTTAAGGCTAACTGATAGGGGCTGAAGCAGCATGCACACCCACCACATGCAGGGGATTGCTCCAGCCCCACAGAACCACTGTGGGCAGGGGTGCTTCAGTCAGGCTGGACTAGCCCCAGCAAGGGGAAGGGTAGCTGGAGAAGTGGCAGGGGAGGCCTGCCCTTCAACAAGCCTCAAGTCACTACAGTCAGGGGTTGATCTACTCAAGCCAGAGTGCCTGCAGTCCATCTGCTGTGGATAGGACTACTCAGGCAGTGCTCAAGCACCCCCCACCTGCAGTGACACTGTGTGCAGGGACACTTCAGCCAGGACAGAGCAACAACTGTCCCCTCCAACTGGTCTGGAGCAGCCTCCCTCCCTCACCCCTGCACACAACCCTTTTTAATCGTTTAACTAGCTAAGCCTAGCAGTTACCCAGTTAACCAATTAAATAGGATTGAACATCCCTACTTTCTGGAAAACAGAACCAAACCTGCTTTAGGCTAGTTGAGCATGGCCCTCCCCCAACCCTCCAGAAAGTAAGTCATGGGTGCACTAAGTGTGAGGCAGCTCCCCCTTGTGTGGGCATGAAATTTCCTACGGGTTGGCAAAGCACAAGTGCCTGTTGGTCTCTGGCTCATCCATCTCACTAAAAACGTTGAAATATGTTACTGTTTATATGTATGTGTATGCACATTCCTATACCCATTCATGAAGTTGTTACATTTTACATACTTATTTTCTTACATGTGCCTTTTTTTTTTTGCATCTGAACATAACCGAAGTTCCCATCGGCTTGAATATTAGACAGGTGAGTGTGCGACGGGGAAGGGGCGGGGGGGGGGCCAACTGCTAATGGCAGGGAGGAAAAGTGAGACCCAACACAAAAGTTTGCTCCCCCTGCAGTCAGTAACCAGAGCTGAGCACCGGGTCCCTCACTCCATTATCATGCGACCCCTTATTCCCTCCCGTACGTGCCCTCTATGACCCTTTCATCCCTAATGACCCCGCCGTAGCTCAGGCTGAGGTAGAGACACCACCTCCACAGACCCCTCCCACCCCGCACTGGCCGCCCCGCATTCAGCTCCATGCACCCCATTACCCAGGCGAGGCTCCACGTCTCAGCCCGGCCAAGACTCCCGCCTCTGTTGTACCACCCACCGTCCCGCCGCCACCCCTCTCTCCGCCTCTAACCGTATCTCTGCCGAAGCACCCTACCCTGTGCCTCCAGACGCCATTTTGAGCGATGTTTACTAACTATGTCTCGCGAGAAGACAGTGGCCAGTAGAGTGAGACAATGACGAGCCGCTCTCTGTTGGGGGAGGGGAGAGAGGGACTGAAGCGCAGGCGCAAGATTGCCTCACGGATGGCGCGTTAGGAGTCTCGCGAGGTTTCAGTCTGGCGTTCAGGAAAAAGCGTGAAAAATGGCGGCGATAGGGGACCTTCGGGGCAGGGGGATGCTCAGCCGCGGTAGCTGCTGCAGTGCCCGCCTTGCAAGCTGGGTGCGTCCGAGGGCGGGAGCGGGGTTCAAGCCTTGCGGCAGTGTCGTGCTGACGGGGGGCGGTTAGGGAACGGGGAGCGGCTGTGGGTGGCATGCGGGGTGCAAGGGAAGGCACCAGGGGTGCGGGCCGGGCACCGGGACTGGGCTTGGCTGGACAGGACAACCCCCTGTTGTTCACCATGTCCCCAAAGGCACTGGGCACGCACCCGGAGAGCGTGTGGGGGAAGTATAATGAGGTGTGAACTAGGGTGAGTCTGTCACCAAATTTAATGTTAAACTACCGGCTCTGCTGCAGCTCCACTTGCAAGTGGAAGTCGGGCTGGAAGAAAGTTCCAGACAGAAACTAGTTGTAATACACATCCCAAGTTTATGAGCTGGGGCAAGGAACGGGGCTGTCACAGTATAGAGGAGAGGGTCAATAGGGGGCTGTGCTGAGCCCCATGCTGATTGGGGGAGGGGCTGGCACTAGGGGTGGGATGGGGCGGGGTGGTGGCCGGATGACAGGCTGGGGTTGGTGAACATTTTAGAGCCTTGCTTGGACAGACACAGATGAACACAACACAAATAACATACACTAGGGTCTCAATATTTGCAAACTTAAGGTTTGTGAATTCAGTTATTCACAAGTGGCTGCTTCCTCCAGAGCTCCAGGGTAGGGAGCGCTAGCAGCCGCTGCTTCATGGGGTTCTCGGGCAGGGAGCACCAGCAACTGCTACTTCCCCAGGGCTCTGGGCAGGACCACTGGCACCCACCACTTCCTGGGGCTCCGGGCAGGAGAGCTGGCAGCTGCTGTGTTCCCAGGGCTCCAGGCCAGGAGCACCAGCAGCTGCTGCCTCACTGGGGCTCCAGGTAGGAGTCCCGGCAGCTGGGCTGTAGGTGGGAGAGTAGTTGCCATATTCACAAGAGTCAACATTTGCAAGCGTTCTCAACATGGAACCCTCCCGGCTGTTGAGATCCTACTGTACATGATATAATGTCTTGAGGAAATTCACTTGTATTCATATCCTACCTTTCAAGAAGCTGCAAAGGTGACTTGACTCAGGTGAGGAATTTCTGATACAGAAGAGGCAGCTTTCCTAAGTTTTGTAACTTACCTTTAAAGAGCCTGGTGTACTGGACCATGCAAAATAGGACCAGTTTTCTTTCCTTCTGACTAGTGGAAAGTGAAGTTTCCTGCTGATGCATATGATGAATGGCATTGCAGGCTTCATCACTGTCACTGTACTTCAAACCTGAGATGGAATAACTACTTTTAGAAACAAGGGTGTAATTCAGCACACCTATTGTGAATGGGATTATTTGCCCCATCTGCTCATGCTGGTTCCATTAGGAACTAATATTAATTAGTGTTGTGATAAATTATGCAATTTGGATGTAAGAATATAAGAACAGCAATACTAGGTCAGTCCAAAGGTCCATTTAGCCCCATTATTCTGTTTCAACAATAGCCAGTGCTGTCACAGAGCCAAGGAACAAAACAAATAATCGTCAAATGATCCCTCTCCTGTAATCATGTCCAACTTCTGACAAACAAGCTGACACCAGTACTCCTACCCCTCCTGGGTAATAGCCCTTGATTAACCTATCTTCCATTAATTCACTTTCTCAATCCCAATCATGGTTTTTATAGACTGCAGTCATGTCCCCCCCTCAGTCTTCTCTTTTCTAAATTGAAAAGTGCCAGTCTTTTTAGTCCCTCCTCATATGGCAACCATTCCAAATGCCTAGTTATTTTTGTTGCCATTTTCTGAACTTTTTTCAATGCTAAGATACATTTTTTGAAATGAGGCATAAGAACATAAGAATGGCCATACTGGGTCAGACCAAAGGTCCATCCAGCCCAGTATCCCGTCTGCCAACAGTGGCCAATGCCAGGTGCCCCAGAGAAGGAGAACAGAAGACAATGATCAAGTGATTTATCTCCTGCCCTTGTACTGAAGGCTAGGGCACCATACTTTACCCCTGGCTAATAGCCATGTATGGACCTAACCTGCAAAAATGTATCAAGCTCTTTTTTAAACCCTAATAGAGTCCTGGCCTTCACAGCCTCCTCCGGCAAGGAGTTCCACAGGTTGACTGTGCGCTCTGTGAAGAAAAATTTCCTTTTATCAGTTTTGAACCTACTACCCATCAATTTCATTTGGTGTCCCCTAGTTCTTGTATTATGGGACAAGGTATATAATTTTTCTATATTCACTTTCTCCACACCATTCATGATTTTATATACCTCTGTCATATTGCCCCTCAATCGCCTCTTTTCCAGACTGAAAAGTCCCAGTCTCTCTAGCCTCTCCCCATATGGGACCCGTTCCAAACCCCTAATCATCTTAGTTGCCCTTTTCTGAACCTTTTCTAACGCCAACATATCTTTTTTGAGGTGAGGAGACCACATCTGCATGCAGTACTCAAGATGTGGGTGTACCAGAGTTTTATATAGGGGAAGTATGATATCTTTGGTCTTATTATATATCCCTTTTTTAATAATTCCTAACATCCTATTTGCTTTACTAACTGCCGCTGCACACTGCGTGGATGTCTTCAGAGAACTATCCACTATAACTCCAAGATCCCTTTCCTGATCTGTCGTAGCTAACTTTGACCCCATCATGTTGTACGTGTAATTTGGGTTATTTTTTCCAATGTGCATTACCATACACTTACCCACATTAAACTTCATTTGCCATTTTGCTGCCCAATCACTCAGTTTGCTGAGATCTTTTTGTAGTTCTTCACAATCCCTTTTGGTTTTGACTGTCCTGAACAACTTGGTGTCATCTGCAAACTTTGCCACCTCACTGCTTACCTCATTTTCTAGATCATTGATGAACAAGTTGAACAGGATTGGTCCCAGGCAACCATGTCTGTACACGGTATTCAAGATGTGGGCCTATCATGGATTTATATAGCAGTAGTAAGATAGTCTATGCCTTGTTCTCTGTCCCTTTTTAAATGATTCCAGAAAAGCAGATCAAAAAAATGAATCTGTTCTTTCAATAGATGGTGTCCACACAGCCCCTGTTCTTTCAAAAGACCAGGCCAGGGTCTGAAAAATCCAGTGCTATGAGGACTGCTCCCTCAAAAAAAAGAGCCCCTAGGGCATTTACACACTTTTTTTCCTAAAATAATATTTCCGAAGAAGATGCTGTTCCTCATCTGGGAGAGGAAGAGGGCTGCCAGGAAAAGTACTGCATTCTTTTGATTTCAGATTGAGAGAGCACATTTTATTTCTAGATGCACCACAGGTTCTTCTGAAAAGGCCTAGTTTTTTCCAAGAGATCTTGCTAGTGTAGATGCAGCCATAGAATCATATGGCTGGAAGGGATCTCAGAAGGTCATACAGTCCAGCCCCCTGATTAAATTCCCCAATATTGAGCAGTTTAGTATCATCTGGAAATTTTGCCACCTCACTCTTCACCCTTCTCTAGATCATTTATGAATATTGTGGTCAGTCTCATTCCTGGGCCCCAGGCCTTCTAGTCCACTGGCCCCACCCCCTGCACCATGTTACCCTTGTTGGGGCAGGAGGCAGCCTGGCGGGAACCCAGTCCCCACCCACTCACACCAGGTTCCAACCCAAGGACCCTGGGCAGTAGCTACATGGGAGGGCTGGCTAACTTCACCTTGACCCCTGCAGCTTCTCTCCCTGGGTCATTTCCTCCAGATGCTTCTCCCTGGTATTCCCTTCCTCAAGGGGTAGTCATGGCAGCTGGTCTCCTCCTTCATTTGGCTCCTTCAGCTGACCAGTTCCTCTAGTTTCCAGGCCCTCCCTGGGTTGGGGCAGCACAGCCCCCTGGGTTGCTGAGGCTCCTCTCCTCTTTCATAACCCTTGCCGTGTCTACAAGAGCCCCAAACTTTGAAATGGCCATGCAAATGGCCATTTCGAAGTTTACTAATGAAGTGCTGAAATGTATATTCAGCGCTTCATTAGCATGCGGGCGGCAGCGGCACTTCGAAATTGACGCGGCTCACAGCCACGTCCCGACGGGGCTCCTTTTCGAAAGGACCCCGCCTACTTCAAAGTCCCCTTATTCCCATGAGCTGATGCAAATAAGGGGACTTCAAAGTAGGTGGGGTCCTTTCGAAAAGGAGCCCCGTCAGGACGAGCTGCGTGGCGGTGAGCTGCATCAATTTCAAAGTGCCGCGGCCGCCCGCATGCTAACGAAGTGCTGAATATGCATTTCAGCGCTTCATTAGTAAACTTCGAAATGGCCATTTGCATGGCCATTTCAAAGTTTGGGGCTCACATAGACATAGCCCCTGACTGTTTCTTTCCATCTCCTTCCTTCTCCTCACTAGTCTCCCAAACTCTCCTTCACCCTCCTTCCCTTGCCTTGCGTGGAGAAGAGCTTATAAAGGTAGCCCCTGAGTAGGATCACCTGGCCCTGATTGATTTAGGGCAGCCCACTCCTCAGCTGTTCCCACTTTGGTTGCTAGCTGTCTCAGCTCTTTGTACTCCTGCCTCACTGGCCCCACCCTGCCACAATATATTGAATAGTATTAGTCCCAATACAGTACCCTATGGGACCCCTCTCCAATCTGAAAACTGACCATTTATCCCTACCCTTTGTTTTCTGTCTTTTAACCAATTATCAATCCATGAGAGAACCTTACCTCTTATCGCATGAATTCTTATTTTACTAAAGAACCTTAGGTGAAGGACCATGTAAAAGGCTTTCTGAAAGTCTTAGTATGCTATATCCATTGGGTCCTCTTGTCCACATTCTTATTGACCTCCTCAAAGAATTCTAATAGATTGGTCAGGCATGATGTCCCATGTTGAATTTTCACAAACAAATTATGTCCTGTTCTTGCCTGTTACTGACATTAGATGTCCAGTCTATAATTGCTAGAATCACCTCTTGACCCCCTTTTTTAAGATTGGTATCACATTAGCTATCTTCTGGTCATAGGGTACAGAAGATGGTTTAAAGGATAGGTTATAAACCACAATTAGTTTCACATTTGAGTTCTTTCAGAACTCGTGGATGAATGCCATCTGGTCCTGGTGACTTATTACTGTTTAGATTATCAGTTTGTTCCAAAACCTTTAATGACACCTCAATCTCATTCCTCAGATTTCTCATCTAAAAAGAATGATTCTCATTGTGGAACCTCCCTGGCATCCTCAGCCCTAAAGAGGGATTCAAAAAATTCATTTAGTTCTCTGCAATGACCTTATTCTTGAGTGCTCCTTTAGCATCCTGATCATCCAGTGGCCCCACTGGGGCTACAGCTACACTAGCCCCCCTGCTTTCGAATGGGGGATGCTAATGAGCCACTTTGGCAGATGCTAATAAGGCACTGCAATGAATATGCAGTGCCTCATTAGCATAATTGCAGCCACGCGCATTTTGAAAGCCCCTTCTTCCCATTTGGTTTTGGGAAAAAGGGGCTTTCAAAATCTGGGGGGGGGTCCTTCTGAAATAACCCTGTCTACACCAGTGGCATGTGTTTAGAAAGCGGCACTTTCGAAATGCGCCTGGCTGCCATTATGCTAATGAGGTGCTGCATATTCATGGAAGTGCCTCATTAGCATCTGCCAAAGTGGCTCATTAGCATCCCCCTTTTGAAACGGTGAGGGGGTGCTAGTGTAGCTGCGGCCTGGTTGTTTACCAGGCTTCCTGCTTCTGTTGTACTTTTGCGCTTTTGGCTATCTGTTTTTCAAATTCCTTTTTGGTGTTCCTGATTATATTTTTACACTTCATTTGACAGAGTTTATGCTTATTTTCATTACTAGGCTTAACTTCCACCTTTTAAACAATGCCTTTTTCTCTCTCAGGGTCCGTCTACACTTGCATTCCTCTTTTGAAAGAGGAATGCAAATGAGGCATATTGAAAATGCAAATGAAGTATAAATTTGCACAGTCAGCACCTCATTTGCATATTCTAAATTCAAAAGAGCTTTTTTGAAAGAAGAAAGCCACGGTGTAGGCGCTGTTCTTTCGAAAGTAAACCCATTTTTGAAAGAATCCTTCTTCCCTTTACTTAATGGGAAGAAGGATTCTCTCAAAGATGGGTTTACTTTCGAAAGAGCAGCATCTACATTGGCTTTCTTCTTTCAAAAGCTCTTTTGAAATCAGAATATGCAAATGAGGTGTCAAATATGAAAATTTATACCTCATTTGCATTTTTATTTGCCTCATTTGCATACCTCTTTTGAAAGAGGAATGCAAATGTAGAGGCACCCTCACTGTTTCTTTTACTTTGTTGTTAAGCCATGGTGGCACTTTTTGGGTTCTCATCCTCTGTTTGGGGTATATATTTGGGGGTATATATTTAAGTTGAGCCTCTATTGTAGTGTCTTTGCAGTTTTCATGCAGCTTGCAGGTATTTTATTTTAACTTTTTTTTTTTTTTATTTCTTAAATTTCTACCTTTTAATTTTTCTGGGGCTGTGTGTATACTTGCATTCCTCTTTTGAAAGGGGCATGCAACTGAGGGAAAGCAAAAATGCAAATGAGGGGCAGATTTACATATTGGCACCTCATTTGTGTGTACTTATTTCAAAATAGCTTCTTTTGAAAGAAGAAAACCAGTGTAGACACTGCTTTTTCAAAAGTAAACCCCACCTTTGAAGGACTCCTTCTTCCCTTTTTTCTACACCTCATTTGCATTTTTTGAGTTCTCTCATTTGCATACCTCTTTTGAAAGAGGAATGCAAGTGTACACAGAGCCAGAGAGAGGTAGCAGTGTTAGTCTGTATCTTCACAAAACAAGAAACAGTCCTGTAACACCTTAAAAACTAACAAAATAATGTATTAGGTGATGAGCTTTGGTGGGACAGACCCACTTATTCAGGATTTTCCAGATCTGAAGAAGCAGGTCTGTCCCATGAAAGCTCATCACCTAATACATTATTATGTTCCCCTGTGTCTACATGAACACCTTCCTTTCAAAAGGGACATGTTAATGAGCGGGTTCGAAAGATGCTAATGACGCTCTGCAATGAATATGCAGCACCTCATTAGCATAACAGCAGCCACAGTGATTCAAAAGTGAGGCTTTTCGAATCGTGCGCCGCCTGTGGAGGCCCTAACACCAGATAGGAAGAAGGGCTTTTGAAAACTGGGGGGGGGGATCCTTTTAGAAGGTCCTATCTCCACGGGCAGCACGCGATTTGAAAAGCTGCACTTTCAAATCACTGCGGCTGTCATTATGCTAATGAGGTGCTGCATATTCATTTCAGTGCCTCATTAGCATCTTTCAAACCCACTTATTCATATGCCCTTTTCAGTGCAGTCCGTCATTAACCTTCCATTTCTTTTATGTATCTAATTCTTAGTTTTTAAGAGCTCTGGCACAGGTATTTAGTTTCTACAGACTTTTTATTTGTTGTTGCATTCACATGATGTTTATATCATTCTTTATTAGTATTTAACTAGATTTCAATTACTTTTCAAAAGTTTGCAGCCCTTGGATGCATGTATTTGGCTTTTAAGTTTTAGTTAAACTTCTGATTTAATACGTTCTTACATATAGTTTGAGAATGGGCAAAATAAGTTTGGTTATTCATAGGTCACTGAGTAGGAGCCCAGTTCCTGCAAAGACTTATGGAAATGAATAGTTTGAGTTCAGTGGGTCTATTCATGTGCTTACATTTGAAGATGTGAAAAAATTTCAAGAGCCAGTCTTTAAGGATTAAGACAAGCATTGGTCTTTCTTTAAAGAAGCATACAGTTTGTATACACTATTTTTGCATGTGCATAAGTCAATCTTGAATAGTAACAGAGAGGTAGCCGTGTTAGTCTGTATTCTAACAAAACAAAACAGCAGTCATGTAGCACTTTAGAGACGAACAAAATAATTTATTAGGTGATGAGCTTTCGTAGGACAGACCCACTTCTTCAGATCTAGAGTATTTCCAGTCCAGAATCAATTATGTAGTACAGAGGTCCTAAAAATTGCAATAAAAACTGACAAATCAAGTACATAGAACTGAAAGAGAGAGATAAAGGGTGGGGGATATTAAGTGTTTTGCCTGAGATAATTACGAACATCAAAGGAAGGGAAGCAGTCCTTGTAATGCTCTCCCTGTTCATACCAAGTGTTAATGTGTCGAATTTGGCAAGTGGGAGTTGGGTAGTGAGGGAGAATCCTGCTTTTTCCAATGCAGGGCTGGCACGAAAGAATTAGGAGTGTTATTTTGCAGGCTCTATTACATCATTTTGGGTCTTCCTTGGGATTTGGAGTAATGGATTTATGTAAGTGGTGCACCCATGTACTCTCTGTCCTTGTTGATGCCATGAAGCGCTCCTCTGCTGTGCAAGAGGTGCAGAGTATTCCTACATGGCCTGCCTTCCTCCCCTGGTTCTTGTTGGTGCTGCTCTTTAAGGCTACGTCTACACGTGAAGCCTACATCGAAGTAGCCTATTTCGATGTGGCGACATCAAAATAGGCTATTTCGATGAGTAGCGTCCACACGTCCTCCAGGGCCAGCAACGTCGATGTTCAACTTCGACGTTGCGCAGCCCAACATCAAAATAGGCGCAGCGAGGGAACGTCTACACGCCCAAGTAGCACACATCGAAATAGGGATGCCAGGCACAGCTGCACACAGGGTCACAGGGCGGACTAGCGCTTCCAGGGCAACAGCTAGCCGCTCCCTTAAAGGGCCCCTCCCAGACACACTCAGCCTGCACAGCACGCGGTCTGAGGAGCCATAGGCACACAGACCCCGGGCACCGCAGTCATGGACCCCCAGCAGCAGCAGCAGCAGCTAGAGGTCCACCCAGCCCTCCCGGCAGGAGCAGGGCTTGCCCTGCTCCGTGCCATGCGGGAGGCAGCTGAGCACCTCCTTGCCCCAGGGGAGGAGATGCCCCCAGGGCAGCAGGGCTCAACCCCCACCCCTGCAGCACCCCGCCCCACCCCCCGCCTCACACGCCGGCGGCTGTGGAGCTACCCCACCAGCACCGACTGGTGGGAGCGGCTGGTGCTTGGGGAGTGGGACGACGACCACTGGCTCAGGAACTTCAGGATGACCCGGCAGACATTCCTGGAGCTGTGCCAGTGGCTCACCCCTGCACTCAGGCACCAGGACACTGCCATGCGGCGTGCCCTCACAGTGCAGAAACGGGTCGGCATCGCTGTCTGGAAGCTGGCCACTCCAGACAGCTACCGATCTGTGGGCCAGCAGTTTGGTGTCGGCAAGGCCACCGTCGGGGCTGTCTTCATGGAGGTAAGCGAACCACGGGGTGGGGGGAGGCCAGGGCAGGGCAGGGGGGCCAGGGCAGGGGAGGGCAGGGCCACGCACACCCTGCTCACCCCTCATTGGGGCTGTCCCATGTGCTTTCTCTGCAGGTTGTGCGTGCCATCAACGCCATGCTCCTGCACAGGCTCGTGAGGCTGGGGGACCCAGATGCCACCATCGCCCCCTTTGCCACCCTGGGCTTCCCCAACTGCTTCGGGGCTCTGGATGGGACTCACATCCCCATCCGCACCCTGCATCACAGTGGAGGACGATACCTCAATCGAAAGGGCTACCATTCTGTCGTCCTCCAGGCCTTGGTGGACAGCCGGGGACGTTTCCAGGACATTTACGTGGGCTGGCCTGGCAGCACCCACGACGCCCGGGTTTTCTGGAACTCGGGCCTGTGCCGCCGGCTGGAGGTGAGGACCTACATCCCCCAGCGGGAGATCCCTCTGGGGGACACCACCATGCCCTTCTGTGTCATCGCAGATGCGGCCTACCCCCTCCAGCCGTGGCTCATGCACCCCTACACGGGCCATCTCTCCGCTAGCCAGGAGCGCTTCAACGAGCGCCTGAACCACGCGCGCCAGGTGGTGGAGCGCTCATTTGGCCGCCTGAAGGGACGCTGGAGATGTCTCCTGACCCGCCTGGATGCGGGCCCCAACAACATCCCCCAGATTGTGGGTGCCTGCTACGCCCTGCACAATTTGGTCGAGAGCAAGGGGGAGACCTTTTTCCAGGGCTGGGCTGTGGAGGCCGCCAGGGCACACGTCCAGCCACCTGCTGCCCCCAGTCGGCAGGTGGACCCCGAAGGGACCCGGGTCCGGGAGGCCCTGCGGGCCCACTTTGATGAACAGGCCACGGGGTGAACTCTGCCCAGGCCCCCTACTGCCCGCCCCTTCCTCCCCCACACTCCTGCCCCAACGCCCACACCATGGAGCACCCCACCGCCCCCCCTCCCACTTGTCCTGGACAAATGACAGCACGCACTTGTGGCTGAACGTAAACTTTTATTTTGCTTTCCGAAACTTTTTTTTTTTTACGTAAATAAATATGTGAACCACAAACAGAAAACTCAGTACAAACGTTCAACAAAAGCAATATGTACAAAAATAAAACAATACAAAGAAACAACTGTCTGCCATAATAAAAAGAAAACCAGGGAGGATAAAGGGGAGAACTATTTACATGGGGGGGACGGGGCAAACGGGGGGCCAAAAAAACAGGGTCCAACTATATACAAGGGGGGGGCCACGTCCCGGGCCCCTTGCCCCTATAGCCTGGCACTGGGCGTGGCCGGCCAGGAGCCCCGCCGCGCTCGCAGCCTGGTCCGTGGCTGGGTGGGAGCAGGCTGGACCGGAAGGTATGGTGGCCGGCGAGTGTCAGGTGGCTCCAGGGGTCCGTCGGCGCTCCGGCCCTCGCCGATGGGTGGCGGGGCGACGGCGGACGGGACGGCGACGGGCGGAGCAGCTGGTGGTGGGGCTGCAGGAGCAGGCAGGGCGGGCGATGTTTCGGCCAGCGCGGCATGGGGGGCCAGGTAGTCCACAAGGCGATTAAATGTGTCCATGTAGGCCCCCCATGCCTCCTGGCGCCAGGCCAGCGCCCGCTCCTGCAGCTGGAGGTGCTGCTCCGCGACCTCCAGCTGCCGACAGTGGATGGCCAGCAGCTGGGGGTCCGTCACCGTCAGCGGTTGGAGGCGCAGGGTCCGCCGTCTAGCCCGCCGTGGGGCCGGTCGGTCCTCGGCCGAGGGGCTGCCCTGGAGCGATGGTCCCGGAGGGCTCTCCGGGACGACTCACGCCTCACCGGCGCTCTCTTCCGGTCCTTCTGATGGTGTGGGTGCAGGACACAGGAGAGGAGGGGGGGAAGAAGAATGGAGACAGGCATTAGTGTGGGCCCCGAGCTGTGGCCTTTGTCCCCCCAGCCCTGTGCTGCAGGTTCCCCATCCCCGTCCCCGGGAGATGCTGCTGTGATGGATGGGGTTCAGGGGTCCCCCTGCCTTGCACCCCATCCCCTGGTGGGAGCGACTCTCACTTCACCCCGCAGGGTCTGAGAGCAGGAGAGGTTTCTTAGGCGACAGATGCCCAGTTTCTGCCAGGAGTGACAGCACCAGCTGTCGGAAGAGACAGTCCTTCCAACCCGTCGTGGGGAGAAGACCCCAAGGGGTGCCCCTCGGGGATGCAGCTTTCCCCCTCCTCAGGCTGGCTGCCTTCCAGCTCTCCCTTCCCCTAGCCTCTACCTGTGGCCCCCGCCCTCGCCCCCCAATTCCAAGCCAGCTTGGCTCCTCCCTCCTGTTTGTTCAGGGCAGAGGTGTCACCTGCCAGCTGTAGCCCCAGGATCCTCCTTTGCCCCTGGGAGCTATTCCGCTCTTGTGGCTCATATGTAGCCTGAGTCTCCCTTTGGCACTCCCCCCACTCCATCACATGCTGCTGCTGCTGCGGGGTGTCCCACCCCCTCCTCCCGGGGGCCCCTCGAGGTTCCGCTCCCCCCTGGCCCGGGGATGGGGCATGGCACTGTCATGCGGGGTCGGGGGGGGCAGGGCTGATGGATGCAGTGCTGTGAGGGCCATGGCCCTGATGTCCTTGGGGCCATGGCCATGTGAGCATGTGGGGGGCCCTGGACACATCTCTCTTACCCCCGCCCCTCAAGCCCAGGGGTGTCCACCAGAGGGGGGTACCTACCTGTCGGTCCGCTCCCATGGTCCGGAGATCCCCGGGGGGCGGAGGCCCTGCTGCTGCTCCGGGATGGCAGGAGGAGGATCTGCAGGCTGGATTCTGCGGAGGAGGAGCCCCCTCCTCCTCCTTCTCCTGCCGCGATGTCCCAGGGGTGGCCTCCGGGGGGGGCCCCTGGGGTGCGGGGCTTGCCTCCGGGGCGGACTCCGTCTGCAGGGCCTGCTGGGGCTCGTCAGCCAAGGTGTCAAGGGTGGCCGGAGGGGAGGAGGTGTGCTGGGAGCCCAGGATGTCCCTGAGCTCCCTGTAAAAGGGGCAAGTGACGGGGGCGGCCCCAGATCGGCTGGCCGCATCCCGGGCCCGGGAGTAACCCTGCCGCAGCTCCTTGACCTTACTCCTGACGTGGTCAGGAGTGCAGGCAGGGTGACCCCGGGCAGCCAGGCCGTCGGCCAGCCGAGCGAACGCATCCGCATTCCGCCTCTTGCTCCCCATTACCTGGAGCACCTCCTCCTCGCTCCAGAGCCCCAGCAGGTCCCGCAGCTCGGCCTCCGTCCAGGAGGGGCCCCGCTGCCGCTTCCCAGCCTGGCTGCCCTTCTGGCTGGGCTGGCTGCCCTGGCTCCCCTTGGGGGGGGGTCCCCTGGGGGGGCTGCCGGGCAGCCATCGCAGGTCTGTGGGGCTGAGGGTGGTGCAGGCTGGCCGCGTGTGCAGGCTGCAGCCTGCACGTTCCCTCAGCTTCCTGCAGAGGAAGGGAGGGGGAGGGGACCTTTAAGGGGCCGCTCCACGCGGCCACCAGTGAGCTGAGGGGCTGGAGAGAGCGTCTCTCAACCCCCCAGCTGATGGCTGCCATGGAGGACCCGGCAATTTCGACGTTGCAGGACGCGGATCGTCTACACAGTCCCTACTTCGACATTGAACGTCGAAGTAGGGCACTATTCCGATCCCCTCATGAGGTTGGGGACTTCGACGTCTCGCCGCCTAACGTCGAAGTTAACTTCGAAATAGCGCCCGACGCGTGTAGCCGCAACGGGCGCTATTTCGAAGTTAGTGCCACTACTTCGAAGTAGCGTGCACGTGTAGACACAGCTTAAGTCTGGTATCCCATAATAAAGGTCAGCACGGAATATAGGGGGCAATTCCTGTTCTCATGGGTAGCAGATATATTAAAATGAATTAGAAATTAACCCAAATTTTGCCTATACTATTCTGCCAGCTGTTATGTGAAATTACTACCACTTAATTATTCAATACGTTAATGATCTCACTATAACAGGTCAGGGGTGCCAATACAGAATCTTAGTGATCTTCCATAGGAAACTGAGTGATAAATCAAAAGTTCATAATTCAGATTCCACTTACCATGGGGTTTGTATGTAGACAACAGCAGAAAAAAAAGTAAACACACACCAAACCACATCTGATTCCCAGCAAATTTAGATTTTTCCGTGAGTATTAACACCATAATATACAATATCAGGAGGAGAGAAAATAGCAAAAGCTACATAATAACAAACATTACAAATTTAAATAGACCTATTAAAAACTAAGGCTCCACCTTAAATTATGGATTTAAGTAATCTGAATATTAATTCCAAACATATCAGATTATTAATAGATTATCCATTTGGAAAATGTTTCATATCCTTCACACTTGGTTTATGGAAAGCAGGCAAACATTTTTGTCTGAACTTTACTGCCCTTCTATCATATTGGAGGTACAAGACACTCACAAATGAGTTAATTATGAAGACTGCTTGACTGCTTTCTATGTGTTTTGAAAAGTAATCTTAAGTTGTTTTCCAAAGGCAACATAACTTCTTCTCTATACCTAACACCTACAATAACAAGATTTTCCACTCTAAAGAGATTTAGCTGATTTAAAATTCTGAGATTGTCTTTATAAACACATGATTTGGGCTCTCTTCCAATTCTTCCAGTGCTGAATCTTGCAGAACACTGAGCTATCTAAATTCTCATTCATTATACTAGGATTTATGGGCATTAAGCAGGAGCTTTCAATGCCATGCAGGATCAGCACACTGTTCAGCCTGATTCATGAACACAAGAGACTCAGAAATTTAACTATCTGAACTAAATTCAACAAAAAAAAACAGTTACTTCTTGCTCAGCAGTACAAGAAGAGGGGCAGGATCCAAGGTTCTCTGGTAACTATGATACATATATTGGTTGTTTAGGGGGTGGTGAAAGCATGCTAGAAAACTTGTTTGTTTGTAAGTTCTTCCAATGCACAAGTTAGGTCACTGCAGTAGTTTAGCACACTGCTAGTTCCTAGATGATATTCTTAATATTTTCTGTGGGATAAGGCATCCTGACGTAGAGCACTGTTGAGAGTCTGCATTCCCCAAACCCAGAACCATTCTGGCATGTACTGTGCAAGCAGAAACTATAAAAAGAGGAGGGAGGAAAAAGGTTAAAAGTTGTGTTCTGTTTCAGGTTGAAGTTTTTGCAACTGCAGTGGAAGTATAACTTCTGAACATCAACATTCATTTTACATAAATAGAACAAACTACAGTATATGAAATTTATAAACAAATACTATAACTACATAAAATTTGACACATTTAGAACTTAATACAGGTGTAAAATCAGGTTCTTCACATATATCTTACAGTTTATTCAAAAACTCCAATAACAAAATGATCTAATTAACTATGTGGTCTTAGTGCTCATGCCAGTCCCTTTGCAAAGGAGGTTATGGATGCATATTGTTCAATTTTAAAAAGTCTACCATAAATAGGGGGGACACATTTTCAGGTACCTGACTGTAAAGATGTGGATTTTGTTTTTTTAACAACATATATTTTCAGGACATTTTATATGTAATTCAATGAAAACAATTACTGAACTGTAATCATGCAGTTAGAACTGAAATGTTAAGAGAGAGATGCAAAAGAACTTTAATGCATTTTTTCCTATCTGGGCTGCAAATTAGCAGCAGTCAGATGCCCCTTCTCCTCCTCAACAGAATATGTTGTCTAGTGATAATTTGATTAAACATAGCAACAGTCCAAAATGTGGAGCAGTGCCTTTGGTTTCAGTTGATCGGTTTGTGCTGCAGATTAGAAAAAATGTCCAGAACACTGCACTAGTTTTAGTTCCTCAACTCCCATGAAAATCAATGGAAGCCACAAGATTATATTTTCGTTCAAGTGAAAGAGAAGAGAGACTTACTAATGTTGGATAAATTATGTTACCTGAATAGAATGGAGCCAATATCCTGTAGTCCTTCTGGATATTCCCAGGGTAGACACTGCATGATGTGCATATACTTTAGCTGAAGGCACACACAAAAGCTTGTTTGAAAGAACATGATCACTGCACTGTGTCATGTTTGTGGCAATTAAGAATGGGATTAAACTCTGAATAAAGATTCCTTTTGAAGCATATTCATAATGTAGTGCTCTGCTGAAGTGGTCCAAGTAGGCCTAGTTAGATAAATGCAGAAATTAGAGTTCTACAGTTTTGCACTGGGGGATAAAGTCCTAGTGTAGAATACTGTTATACTACTATTTTGACAAAAGGGCTTTAAAAAAAAAAAACAAACAAACTTATGTTGACATAATTACTAGACAAAATCCAAAATACATCTTTATAGCATAGCCACGATTTCCAGTTTTCAGCATTTGTTTTTCCAGCAAACAGTGGCAAACCCAATTAGTTTTAAAATACACTAGCTTCTGGCTACATTTTTGTTGTATATAAGCTCACTATAGTTGCAACACTACCTGAATTCACAAATGAAATCTTCTTTTTCTTTAATACCTGTTTTTCCCCCCCAGTTTACTTGGTGCATGAGATAATACTCTGTGTAGTCCTTTCGGTCCTGGTCATGGAAACATTACATATGTTCTTAACATTTCACATGTGTCTCTCTCACTGACATTAACAGAACTATTTATGTGTAAAATTATACACATGCAAACACCTTCCTCAGCTCATTTTGCTTCCCAATGTAAAAATTAACCATTGGCATCATAAGCATGATAGTATGGACTATGTAGATAAAGCATAGCCCAATAAATAGAATTGGTGCACTCTTATGATGGTAACAACATTACTGGAATGTTACATGCTGCTACTCTGGTACATGGCCAGCCACCCGTTTGCCAGATCAGTGCATAATGCTGGTAACTAAGTGGCAAGCCAGTAGGATCCTGCATTCCCATATATGCACAAATACTTCCAGTGCTGCTTCACTTCTGGGTGATGATTCATGGGATTTTTCTCCCACAATTGATCGCTGGATATAGAAGGAAGTCATCTTCCCTTCCCAACCTCACTATGCTTTTGGAGAGGAAATAAACTAAATATTAAAAACAGACCTCACCCTCAACACTTTAAAAATAAAAATGATATGTTGAAGCAGAAACTGAACCTGCAATATCCATTGTCACACTAGTGCTTCTCTAACCCTTGGCAGCCTTGGCCCTGATCCTGCAAATACTTTGCCTGTTAGTAATACAATTGAAGTGAACGGGATTAGTTACATGCTTAAACAATCAAGTGTTTATAGAATTAGGGCCTTAGTAATCCTACCTCTCTATGGGGTCTTTTATGGAGGAGGCAGCCTGGGATACTAGATCTGCTATCACCATAATTTTGATCACTACTAAAACTTCTATGCAAAAACTTGTAATATCAATACATGAAATTCCATATATAGGTACGTGAAACATTAAAGCACATCCTTTTTTGTAAATTTTACATAAAAATAGCCATTTGCTGTTCTAAAACTGACATTTAATAAAGCATGAACTTAACAGCAAAAAGAACCACCAGCAAGTAGCTATGCTAATCTAATTTTAGAGGTTTACTAGATTACTGTAATTCACAGCAAATTATGGGAACACTTTGTCACATTCTTGAAAAATAGTATTATATGACAATAACCTAAACGTTTCTAACACTGTACTTTGCTAGAAGGTATCTTAAAACATCTGAAGTGTCCTGGGACTTGCCCTGTGTGGATGTCCAGAAGGAAAAGGCAAAGAATCTTCTCTGCGCCTTGCATCCCTGCACACAATCACAGTCTGAGAGCTTCAAGAAGGCCCAGGTTAGTATGATTTGTGACACCCAGCCACTCTAAGTAGACCAACAGGGTAAAGCCATTTTTGTGCAGTATTTACCAAATGGTGTCCTGATCCATGACTAGAATTCCTGAGCACTATCACAAGACAAATAAATAGCCTCACACTTCTCTGCACAGGCCAGTGAAGCTCAAGAGGCATAGTAATACAATATTCACTTTGGGTTGTGGTTTCCCAGAACTCTGTCAAGGAGGTAGGACTTTCCCTGGAGCTATTGCTGCAATATGGTCCCTTCATAAACCCTATGATATAGGCCTTCATTTACAGTCATGTTCTGGCCCTGAAAAAACCCTAATGATACACGAGACAAGTAGAATTTACCCATGAAATTTGAATGACTCCTTTAGGAAATGTCACATTTTGTTCCTCTGAATGATTGTGCAACAATGTAACATTAAACTTGATACCCTGTCTTACCTTGGAGGCTGAATATGCTGTCATCTGTGGTGTGGGTTTGCAGCAGGACCCAGAAGAAACATTCACAATTGCGCCTCTTTTCCTCTCTACCATTCCTGGCAACACTATATGTACCATCATGTTTGCAGCAGCAATATTTACATTGACAATTTCCCACAGCTTATCCTCAGACAAGCTGGTAAAATAGTCTGGGTATGCATAAAACGCTCCTACATTATTCACCAAGATCCCAATGTCTTTGTCCCTGAGGGCTTCCTTAATGGAAGAGTAAATCTCACGACCTTTGCTGAAATCTGCTACTATAACAGCAGTTTCAACGTCATAAGTTTCAGCTATGTCTTTAGCTACAGTCTCCAGCTTCTCTTTGCTCCGGCTGATTAAGATAATGTTGATACCATAGCTTGCCAGTTCTTCAGCATAGGCTTTTCCAATGCCAGCTGTGCTACCTAGAAAGTAAGATAGTAAAGTGGAGATATGACTACTAGTATCATGACTCCAGTTTTCTGTTTCTACTTACAAGTTGAACCTCTCTTGTCTGGCACCCTTAGGACCTGATCAGTGCTGAACAAGACAACTTGCCGGACAATGGGAAGTCAATATTTTCTAGCACATTACCAACACTTCCACTGCTTACTGGGCTCTTAAAAGACATTTAGGGGTAAATTGTTGCATGGAGAGAACACTGAGACCCAGGACTGGTGGCTGTAAACAAACTTGAAGGGACCATGGGAAACTTGGCCATGACTGTGATATGTGGTCATCCAGCTAACTAAAATCATGTCATATTATGGAGTTTGCCCTATGAGAGTGTTCCAAGTTAGAGAGGTTCCAACTGTATTTCATTAAGGCTGCGTCTACACTAAGACAAAAACTTTGAAATGGCCATGCTAATGTGGCTCGGCTCGGGTACACGGGGGTCCTTTTTGAAAGGACCCCGCACATTTCAAAATCTTTTATTCCTCTCAGCTGAGGGGAATAAGGGGATTTCAAAAGGCGCGAGGTCCTTTCAAAAAGGACCCCCATGTAGACGCACCAAGCCGCATGCATTTGAAAGCAGCGCTTTCAAAGCGCCGTGGCTGGAAGCATCCTAATGCTAAAGAGGCAACAAATATTCAGTTCAGTCCCTCATTAGTATTCTTCGATATGGCCATTTCGAAGTTTTGTCTTAGTGCAGACACAGCCTAAGACATGTTCTCCCTTAAGGTGATAAGAAAGAAGTGATCAACCCTGATCTCAGTAAAACTATGCCAGAGAGAAACTTGTCAGTCAGTTAAAACCCCAAATCTTAATAATGTAATCTATAGAGTGGTGTGGAGTTTAGAATACAGGTCTAGCAGACTGAGGCGACTCTGGTCAAGAGAGGATATCAGAAGTGACAATTTTACCTTGAGTCAAATCTGAGTACTTTGTGTAAGTCGTTATACACAGAGTGTCAACAAGATATTGAGTACATATCTACCTGCCATTGTGTTCCTCTAACAGTCATTTTTCAACTAGATGTCTCTACTCATCTTCTTAAATGTCAACTGGCTTCTGTGTACACGGGAGCAGCAAAGTGGCTAAGTAGAGCAGAAAATGGCAGTAATATTAAATGAAAGAGGTTGTGGCAGATTGTAAGAGCACAACTACAGTTAGCAGGACACCCTAAGCTCTAAAAGACTGGATCCTCTGCTTAAAAGGGAGGAAAAATATTGATGGAGAGATTGACAATGCTGTGATCTCAGGGTCAGTATTTACAGTGAAAGCTCCAAATTCAGCTGAAAAAATAGCTCCACAAAATATAATACCTGTAGCATGAAAGGGGAGATAATTACAAAGCCCAAACAGTGAAATGCATCTTTCAAATCAAAGACATGTAGCACTTTCTTCCAGATGAAAATACACTGTTGCCTTCTCTTACCAGTGACTACAGCCCATCTTCCATACTGCTTGACCAAATCAGGCCTACTGACCAGCCTGGGGATGAAATGCAACCTGATCAAGCTGTAAGAATCACACACAATGCTGAAGCATTTTCTGGCCATATACCAGGCTCCAACTAAAGCCAGTGCTTCCATGTAACAATTGCAGGAACGACCAATCTCCCTGTACAAGAGGTAGAAACTGTCAACAGCAGCCATGGCAACCAGAAATCTAAAAAAGAAAAACATAGGTGACATGCATGCTATTATTGGAGCCCCTCTGTTTTGCAGGCTATATTATACTGAACATAAATTTAAAACAAAATAATCCAGTTAAAATGAAGTGGAATTTTATTCTTTTTTTTTTACTGAGATTTAGTAAAATTTCAAGATAGAAGGAAACCAGGATGCCAACACAGAACCAGGAAAGTCAGTCTAAGATTGGGAAACTTCACTGTTAAGATCTGCAGTTGGACTTTTTCCCAAAATGCAGGTCTGTTTATCATCACCTGCCCAAAAATTTTGATTGTCAACTCCACCCTTCATGAAATCCTAATCTATACTTACCATTTTTTGGTTTCTTTATTGCAATTCCTTCCCAGAAAGGAATTTTTTTTTTAAAGAAAACCGGACATTTTAGGAAACATAAAAAACCTTGCAATATGACTACTGATCAGGACACCTGATATCAGTCTTCAAATATGTTCCTAAAAAGGATTGTTGATCAATTGCTATACTTGGCCAGTGACGGCAGGGCAAGAGGGGTCCTAATCTGAAACAAGGAAGATTTTGATAACATTATTGGAAAATCTTTCTAACACTAAGGGTAGTTAAGCACTGGAGTAGCATTCCAAGGAAGGCTGTGGAATCCCCATCACTTGAGGTTTTAAGGAATAGGTTGAACAAACTCTTCTCAGGGATGGTTTATGTTTACTTGGTCCTGCCTTAGCACATAGGACCATACTTCATTCCTTCCAGTGCTACTTTTCTATGATTATTTGTGCTCCAATCCCATCTCCAGATTGTCACATGAAGGATGATTTTGCCCACCCTAAAGCATGGTCTCACGTTCCCAACACCCCTAATCCCCTGTTACCTTCAAGATCAACTGCAATCCTCATTCTGAAAACACTACCTGGTCAAAACCCAGCCTTCTTCTAATTCCTTCATGTCTTCTTCTGCTCATTCTGCACAGTCCTCTTCTTTCTGCCTCAGTTCTTCTTCCTCCCCACCCCTAACTTCACCACTAGTGGTGAAAGATCCTTTTACTTTACTGCTCCAACTACCTAAAATTGTTTCCCTTTATCTATCACCTCCCCAGCACCCATTTCTTTTCAAACCTCACATGAAAAGATCTCTTTCCCCTTTCTTATGTACTATTTAATTCCCCCTCTGCCACTGTTTTGTATTTATCACTGTAATTGCCAGGATGGATAAATATCAATGATTTAAAAATAAAAAACAGATGTATTTAATTTTATTTTTATTTTTTTAAATTAATAAAATACTAAAATTTATCATTTAAAAATAACAGTTACAATTAAATCTCACCACAAACAAGCTACACATACACTTACAGTCTCAAAAATGAATTAACAGCTCTAGTTTGTCCAGCCTAAATACTAGCTCTTGCTTCTTGAAAGTTCTGGGCTTTTACATTTTAATTTGCTGAGAAATAGAAAATTAATGTGCAAAGGAAGACAAGCTGGATAGGATTGGTTTTGTTCTGTACTTACGTGGTTGGAAACCTTGGCCAAGCAGAGCAGAGAAGTTTGTTAAGGCACTGTCTTAAAGAAACAAAACATAGGAAAGGATCAAGCCAGCATAGGAAGGAACAATGGAGTGGACGTGGACTAGAAAGAAAAAGAGAAGACATTATTCAGCACACACACAGCTTCCTATATTTCCCACACTTTTGCCACAAAAAATCTATCATGGCTTCTGGGAATGTCTTGAAGAAATTCAATCCCTGAGCAAAAAGTAAAATGTGTCAAAAGTAAGCAGTGAAAGACATGCAGGGCTTGTTTGCAACCATGAAACATCATCAGGAAAACTGATCACTGGCAGAAAATGATGTGGATGAAGATGTGGATATAGCTGAGTGGAACAAATCATTAGTAATTTGAATTTGCAATTCATCATTCCTCATGACTCTGTGCCTTTTAGTACAGGTTGAACCTCTCTAGTCCAGCACCCTCAGGACCTGACTGGTGCCAAAAAAGAGAATTTGCCGGGCTACAGGAGATAAATATTGTAACTTTTCCACTACTTACTGGGTCCTTAGAAGACATTTAGTGGTAAATAATAGCTAAATAACACAGAGCCAGGATTGGTGGCTGTAAACAAGCTTTAACAGACTGTGGGAAATCTGACCATACCCATGATAAGCAGTCTTCTGGCCAACTAAAATCATGTTGGATTATGAACGTTGCCGGACGAGAGAGTGCCAGATTAGAGAGGTTCAACCTACAGAAGTGTGATTTGACTACTAAATTTCCAAGCTGTTTATTGTGTTGGACGTTGCTAGGGGAAAAAAAAAAGTTGATCTTCAGTAATCCACATGGCTCGTTTAATCAGATAGCTAGGTTTAGACTATAATTCACATATACAATACAGAAAGCTGCAGCAACAGAAATCTAGAGTTGTCAGTTGCAACTGCCATTTTCCTACTGTACATTACATTATACATACCCATTATTTTGGAACATTGTGGCCACAGACCACGATGGTGATGCCACAAGTCTATCCCCTATTTTGCTAGTCTTTAAAGTGCTACTTGACTGCTTTTTGTTTTGATAGTATACAGACTAGCACAGCTCCCTCTCTGTTACTATTTTACTTTAGTGTAACTCAGTCAGGCCCGTTGACGGAGGAGGCAAAGCAGACAATTGCTCCAAGGCCTAGTGTTTCAAAGCAGCAGTGGCAGCGGCTCAAGCTCCGGGCCCCTTTGAAACGCCACGGGAGCACTGCTGCACTGCTCTGCACAGCAGGGGGAGGAAACATTATGGGCTGACTTCCCTAGCCCCACTGGTAACGGGAACCCCCTTCTATACTTCTCTCAAAAAACCAGACGTGGCAGTGAGTTAAATGGGGCTTACTACAAAATTAAGTGCGCCTTAAGCACAGTCAGTCTTTTTCTGGTATCTTGATTGAAATCAATGATCTTTTCTTCCTTGGCGATTTGATCATTTAAATCATCTTATAGAACTGGAAGGGACCTTGGGAGGTCATTGAGTCCAGCCTCCTGCTCTCTTGGCAGGACCAGGCATCATCCCTGACAGATTTTTTTTTTTTCCATCTATTTGCCCCAGATCCCTAAATGGCCCCCTCAGTGATTAAGCTCATAACCCTGAACTATCCCTCCTCTAACCACTGAACTATCCCTCCCCACTAAATCAATCCACCCCAGAAAACCGTATTTAATCCTGTGAAGCATTTGAGCATGTTTAGGCTTTACAGAATTCTTTTTTTTCCTTCTAATTTTGATAATATTTAAGCTTTTTTCTACTTTTACCAACTTACATTTTCATAGTTGCACAAAAATTGAGATTTTAAAGTTTTTTATTTTTTTCTGTTTAAACTTGCACAGTTGCAAGAAACTGCTGGGGTACCAGCAGTCATCAGTCCTTACCTATACACAAAATACTTCTGCTTACAACAAGGCTTCATATTACTAACCTACTAGAAACAGAACCAGAGAATCACTAGCCCAAAGAACTCACAATTTACGCAACCATAAAAAATTGGCAAGAAATACAAGTGACCAGAGTGCAGGATTTATGTAAATAATATAAAAAGTATAACAGATTTTACACCTAGAAATGTGACAGCTAGATACTCACACATCCATGGCTTAAAGTGGTATCCCAGAACTACTGGGTCTCATCACTTCATGGAATTTCACTAGTCCTTCAATATTTTATGGTTGGCTGAACATGCTTAAATGTAACTATAATGCTACTGCACCTCTGAGTATGGGAAGAGAGGTATTTTTAATCCTTGAGATCAGAAGCAACACAACTTGGCATCAGTCTGAATTTACTGCTTTGAATGCCCTACAGCTATATTAGCTATTAAATGGATACGATCCCAGAAAAATAGTCCAGCAGAATCTGATGTAATGCTCCTTACCCGGCAGGCAGGAGTGTCATTACTAATATGAATAAAGGGAAATAAATAAATACCTATCTGATGGAACGGGTCTTTGCCGACGAAAGCTTATGCTCCAAAATATCTGTTAGTCGATAAGATGGCATAGGACTTCTTATTGTTTATGAATAAAGTGATTTGCTTCCAGCCTGATGCACACAAGATCTGTTCCCTGAATGTGCACATTCTCTTGCTCTACAAATGCAGTAAAGTACCACCACATTTTCAGAAATACTACGCTTCCTGAAAAATAGCATAGAACAGTCAATGCTACACACCATTTGAGCATTTGAAGACTTGGGCGCATATTTTATATCCAAAAAATTATGCTTTTTTTAATAATAACAGAGAGGTAGCCATGTTAGTGTGTATTCTAACACAACAAACCAGCTGTCATGTAGCACTTTAAAGAGTAACAAAATAATGTATTAGGTGATGCGCTTTCATGGGCAAACCTACTTCCTCAGATCTACAGATATCTCCAGCTTTGAGGAAGTAGGTCTGCCCCATGAAAGCTCATCACCTAATAAATTATTTTGCTTGTTTAATAAGATAACTAGGTTACTTTAAGATGTTGCATGGACATATTTAATGTACTAATGACACTTTTCAGTATTTCTCTTAGCTTCCCTGTATAATTCTTCCTCGTAGGCTATTGGCTAATTCTGCTCAATATCTTTGCTGACAGCAGCAGATGAAGATATATGACTGCAGGTGGATACCATTAGTTGCAGATGTGGTACCAAGGCAGCTAGGAGATGTGGGAAGTGCTGAATCAACGCAGCAGCAGGGTGAATGGTGTGCAGAAAGTGAATATTGAAAAGTTATTTACTTGTTCCCATAATATAAGAACTAGAGGACACCAAATGAAATTAATAGGTAGTAGGTTCAAAACTAATAAAAGAAAATTTTTCTTCACACAGCGCACAGTCAACCTGTGGAACTCCTTGCTGGAGGAGGCTGTGAAGGCCGCCTCTCTAACAGAGTTTAAAATAGAGCTTGATAAATTTTCAGAGGTTAGATCCATAAATGGCTATTAGCCAAGGGTAAAGTAGGGTGCCCCGAGCCTTTAGTCAAAGGCTGGAGACAGATGGGAGGAGACAAATCGCCTGATCATTGTCTTCGGTTCACCTCCTCTGGGGCACCTGGCACTGGCCACTGTCAGCAGACAGGATACTGGGCTGGATGGACCTTTTGTCTGACCCAGTATGGCCGATCTTATGTTCTTATGTTCCTGATATAATTCAGAGCTGCCTTCTTCCAGAGGTAACTGTGCAGTACTACTCCCTGTTCTTTCTGATTGAATCTCCCCATCACCCTCCACTTCCCCACCTCCTGTTGATCACAGCAGGAATGAACATATGCCTATTTTTGATTCTCTCTTATCACTCACTCAAGTTGCACTGAAATCCATACACCACTTTGTTAGGAATAGTAGCTTTGCTGTTTCATTCTATTTATTCACTTGCATAAGTCAAGGCTATTTACATACAAGAAAACTAAAGTGGGGGTGTTACCCATGAAGTATCCCACTTTTTACCCTGAATTATGATTTCTCCTTACTGACCCTGTCCTTTCTTTTGGTCTGTTCTCATGCCAATAGTTTTCTAGTCTAAGCTTTCTGACCCTGTTAATTTCCTACCTTACAGAATTTGTATGTGTACGTTACTATTAAAAACAAACATTTCTCCTAAGCTTCCTATCAGAAATTCATTCCAAAAAGCAAGAAGCTGATTATAGGTGGTATAAGTGCACTTGTTTTACTTATAACTTTTTCTTACCCAACAAGTGCAGCCCTTACAACAGAACACAAGTCAAGAAACCTATACATTCTACACACCCTGTGAAAAACTGGTCCCAGGTTTCTGGTTATACTTTTGAGTAATTTTTTATTAAACAAGTAGAAAATTTTCTCCTTGCTCTCCTTTAATTGTTTCAGCCTGGCTGTGGCCACACTTGGCCAAAACTTCGAAATGGCCATGCAAATGGCCATTTCAAAGATTACTAACGAGGCGCTGAATTGAATATTCAGCGCCTCATTAGCATCAGGATGCTTCCGGCCACGGCACTTCAGAAGCGCCGCTTTCAAAAGCATGTGGATCAGCACGGCTACACGGGGGTCCTCAGTGGAGGGGAATAAGGGGATTTGGAAAGGGGCGGGGTCCTTTCGAAAAGGACCCCCATATAGCCACACCAAGCCGCGTGCTTTCAAAAGTGGCACTTTTGAAGTGCCATGGCTGGAAGCCTCCTAATGCAAATGAGGCACTGAACTGAACGTTCAGCGCCTCATTAGTAATCTTCGAAATGGCCATTTGCATGGCCATTTCGAAGTTTTGGCCAAGTGTGGCCACAGCCCGTGTAACTTCAGGATCAGAGTAAAACCTGGATAGTATATTCTCACACTGCCTTGTCAAGGCCAACCATAGCTCAATGGAGATTCTCCCCACCCTGATTTCTTTTGGGAGAAAACAGTATTTATATTATCATGCGCATAGGTACCTTAAAAGGACTTGAATATAAAAGTAATACGCCCACAATAGAATGATTCAGTCACCTAGTAATAATGGGGCATATTCATCCCTACTGAAAGCTAGAGCAATTTGCATTACACCTTCTTCAGCCACTCTAAGTTTGGTTTATTATGGTTTAGGTTTTTTTGCTATAGTAAACAAAATGCTGGATTTTTTTTCTTTTTCTACAAGGGAAATGAAATTTGTGAGCATCGCAACACTTGGGACAAACTGGGAGAATAAGGTTCACTCTTTTTGTTGAGGAAAAATAAGAATTAAAGGAAAGAAATCCAACTCCTATATGTTAAGACTATCAAGAACATGGGTATAACTAAGAGGGCTACATTCTTTGGTCTTCCATTCATGACTTTACATTTTGTCATACTTAAAAGCATACTGTTTACTTTCACCTACCTTACCAAGCAATCCAGATTGTTCTCAGGCCAACAGACCTGCTCTCTATTATTTACCTTTAAAGTTTCAAGTGATTTGGTTTTTTCCATCTCATTGATAAAAATGTTAAATATAGATAAGGATAAATCCTTGTATTCACTCAATCAATGACATTTTCCTTTTGTAACTATCAAGCCTGTATATTAGCCAGTTTTTAATCCATTTAATGTGTGCCAGGTTAGTTTTGTAACATTTTAATAAAAATGTCACAAGGTACTAATTAAACTGCCTTATATAAGTCCATGTATGTTGCAGCACCAGTTACCTTTATCAACCCATTTTGTAATTTAATTTTAGAAACCAAATTATATCAGGTTAGTTTGTCAAAATTTATTCTCCATAAATCCATGATGAGTGACATGAACTCTATGACTCTCCTTCCTTTCTTTTTCTGGAATCTCATGCCTTATTGAAAATCAACACAAATGAGCCAACCAACTCCTTATTTTTTAAACATCTTGAATTCAAGTTACCCCAGGTTGCTGACTGTGGGGAATATGGGGTCTTGGCAGAGGGTAGGGGTATAAAGGGAGTGAGGATTATTGGAGATGGGACTGGGCGGGGGGGTTTGGGCTGAGATAGTTCTAGACAGAGTGTGGAGTATATGGGGAGTGAGGGTCACGGGATTGGGCAGGTAGGTCTATGTAGTGGGAGGGTGGTGAGTTTCATAGACTAAGAGACAGAGGGGTCTATGTGGATTACTGTAGTCTTCTGGCCTGACATCTTCATAAGGCAGTCATGGTGGTGAAGCACTGGAATGTGTTACCTAGAGAGATAGTGGAATCTGCACCCCTGGAGGTTCTTAAGTCCCAGAGCTTGACAAAGTCCTGGCTAGGATGATTTAGATAGGGTTAATCCTGCTTTAGGTAGAGAGATGGACTTGATGACCTCCTGAGGTCCCTTCCAGCCCTAGGATTCTATGGTTTTATGACCACAGGTCAGGGATTCCCCTGATCTCATTCCTATGTGAATGAGACCATCTTAGAGAAAAATATCCAACTTTGATTAAAAATTTGCCATTATTGTGCAATACACCATGACATGTGGTAAATTGTTTAGATATGTTAAAAATGTATGCCTCACCTTCAGATTTAAATTGTGCAGTTTCAATTTCTGGCAATTGCCTCTTGTTATATCTTTCTCTGATAGGACTCATCAAGCTAACAGATGTTTTTTGTCCCACAGGCAGAAAGCACTCTAAAATAATTCTAAATATATATATATGTATTACACACACACACACACACATAAAATAATTCAGATTTAAAATAATTCTAAAGGAACACCACAGTGTTTATTGTGATTAACAAGCAATCATATGCACGTGCCTTTATTTCAGAAAGGCTCCCTCTAAGATGACAGGCTGTGCAGCTAGCTGCCTAAAAACCCCAGGATTGGGTTCAGGGTTGCCATGCAGAGAGCTGCCACAGCTCGGAAAAGAGACCCCATTCCCAAGCCACAGCAGCTCCTGGTTGGTTGGCCCTTGCTGAGGCCAGAAGGGCGCACCTCTGCCCCAGCTCCGCCAGCTCCCTGCTGGGGCCGGTGGAGTGCACCTCCAGGAGGCTGCGGGAGAGGCACGCTCCTCTGCCCCCAGCATCAGAGCTGGATTAAAGGGCTTTAGACGCTGCAGCCGAGGGGGCCTGGGTTAAGAGCGGCCTCCTTGGCACCAGCCTCTAAAGCTCATATGTGCTGGGGAGTGGTGCCTGCACGTGAGCATGGGGCAGCGCAGAGCTACCTGCCTCGCCTCCCCTCCCCAACCAAATGAGAGCTGCCCCAGGGACGCACCCCATAACTCCATCCCAGCCCTGAGCCCACTCCAGCACTCTCCATCCCCCTCACACCCCACCCACGAGCCTGCTCCACCCCCTCAGCTCCCTCCTAGACCCACACCCCGACTGTGAGACTCTCCTGCCTGCCCCCAAGGTCCTGCCCAGACCCTGCTCCCCCCATGCAGCCTCGTCTCCTGCACCCGCTCCGAATGCGCGTACACCCCACAACTGCCGGCAGCAGCGGCAGCACCACTCCCACCCCCGGCAGCCCTGTACCTGAGCACACGAGGCCATGGACTAACCTAGCTTACTTCCAGTTCGCCTCCAGTGCTCGCCCCGCCCACCCGCAGACCACCTGACTCTTTGTTGGTCAGGTCCAGGGGCGGGGACGCGGCGGATGCCGTTGCTCCAGCGCGCCACAGGCCGCCGCGCGGGGGCTTCTGGGCCCGCGGTTGTGTTGTCATGGTTACGGGAGAAGCGGTTAGTAGCCGTTGCGGCTGAGTGAAGCGGGTGAGTCTCCGCTCCGGGACGGGGAAAAGAGGCGTGTGACTCCGAAATGGGCCAGGGGATCCCGGGCATGGAAGCGCCTTAGTGCGGCGCCCCATGGTTAGCCCCCGAGTCACGGGAAACGGGGGATAAGGGGTGTGACCTCACCGCTGCCGGGGCAGTCGCTTCGTGAGGGCGGTGGAGGGAGGGAATTAGTGACGCACCGGTCTTGGGGGACGGGGTTGTGACAACCCAGTGGTTTGAGCATTGGCCTGCTAAACCCAGGGGTGTGAGCTCAGCCCCTGAGGGGGCCATTTAGGGATCTGGGGCAAATAGGAAAGAAGGGGAGGAAGGGGGGTGGTGCTTGGTCCTGCCGAGAGGGCAGGGGACCGGACTCGATGATCTCCTGAGGTCTCGTCCAGTCTATGAGATGTGTATCTCCATGTGTGTAACCCCAAAGGGGAGGGCCCGGCCGCGCGCACGCGCGCCGTAGGGGGAGCCGTGTGACCTCCATAGGCGTGGCTTGATTTCTCTGTTGGAGGTGGGCAGCTCCTGTCGGGCCCGTGGGGCGATGCGGGGACGGAATAACATGCCCGCCCATAGGGGCGCCCTGTCAGATCGGGGCGGGCTTTAACCATGATTCCAGGAGCCACTTAGGCAGCGGAAAAATCCATTTGTTCAGATAATCACTGAGAAAATATCTAACGGGAGCGCTGCATCTAATTACTGACGTTCTGACAGCGTGGGTCACTTAACCAGATTTCCAAATGTTTAGTGGGGACAGTGCCCCCCCGGCCCCAAAGCCAGGCACCCCCAGTCCTCCCATTCTAGCTCAGTCTGCCTCCCTCCCCTAGAGCCAGGCACCTCAGCTCTAACCCAATCACCCTTCCCTCCTCCAGAGCCAGGCACCCAGAGCTCCCCACTCTAACCTAATGCTCTCCTTTCTCCCCAGCCGCTCTCCCAACCCCAGCTTTCACCCAACAGTCACTGTCCTAGGCAACTTTGACCACAGTAATTTTTCCAAACCCAGTAGTCGCTTCACTCTGACAAAAGTGCTTCCAGTTCAGTAATGGCTCTTCTGGGAAACCACTGACAAGATGTATCAGAGAGGGAGCCGTGTTAGTCTGTCTCAGAAACAACAAGAAGTCCTGTGGCACCTTATAGAGACTAACAGATATTTTGGAGCATAAGTTTTCATGAGCAAATACATGCATCTGACAAATATCTGTTAGGCTACGTCTACACTAGCCAAAAAACTTCGAAATGGCCATACAAATGGCCATTTCGAAGTTTACTAATGAAGCGCTGAAATACATATTCAGTGCCTCATTAGCATGCGGGCGGCCGCAGCACTTCGAAATTGATGCGGCTCACCGTCGCATGGCTCATCCAGACGGGGCTCCTTTTCGAAAGGACCCGGGCTACTTCGAAGTCCCCTTATTCCTATGAGCAGATGGGAATAAGGGAACTTCGAAGTAGCTGGGGTCCTTTCAAAAAGGAGCCCCATCTGGACGAGCCTCACAGCGGTGAGCCGTGTCAATTTTGAAGTGCCACGGCCACCCGCATGCTAATGAAGCGCTGAATATGTATTTCAACGCTTCATTAGTAAACTTCGAAATGGCCATGCAAATGGCCATTTCGAAGTTTTTGGCTAGTGTAGACATAGCCTTAGTCTATAAGCTGCCACAGGACTTCTTGTTGTTACTGACAAGATGGTTATACCATGAGCAATACTGGCAAAGCTATTTTTAAACCTTTTATAAACTGTGATGCTGCAGAATTCCCTTGGATATTACCACCTGAGCTGGAATGACCAGCTCATTTTCTGCATGTGTGCTTTGGCCAGCCACGCTCTAACTGCCTCTAGTCTACGTAATTCAGTGCACCCACTGCTGGAGCGCTGCTGGAGCACATGGACCCTCAACACTCCTTTGGCTTTGAATGAGAATTTTTTTACTTCAGATTGTGCCAAAAATCAGTCAGCTGAACACCTTTTGTTGTGTTTTTTTAAACCACAATGATTTGACCAATTTCAGTTATAAGCAGAGATGAATACCTAAGGACTTTCTCATTAAGCAGCTTAAGTCAAAGAGATGCCCCCTGTGCATTTATTTCAATATGCAATGATGAAGATGGGGAGCCTGCCTGTCTCAATATGCATACCTGCAGAGTTACACATATATATATATATAATGCACTCAGTGCTGTAGGTGTGAGTGATATGCGAGCATTATCTTCACTAACTGAATAAAAATGTAAAACTTAAACATTACATAGCCTTATTTGTGAGGGCTACTGAACATAAGGGCCGTGTCTACACAAGCCCCAAACGTCGAAATGGCCACGCAAATGGCCATTTCGAAGTTTACTAATGAAGCGCTGAAATGCATATTCAGCGTGTCATTAGCATGCGGGCGGCCGCGGTGCTTCGAAATTGACGCGGCTTGCCGCCGCGCGTCTCGTCCAGACGGGGCTCCTTTTCAAAAGGACCCCGCCTACTTCGAAGTCCCCTTATTCCCATGAGCTGATGCAAATAAGGGGACTTCGAAGTAGGTGGGGTCCTTTCAAAAAGGAGCCCCGTCTGGATGAGACACGCGGCGGCAAGCCGCGTCAATTTCGAAGCGCCGCGGCCACCCGCATGCTAATGAAGCGCTGAATATGCATTTCAGCGCTTCATTAGTAAACTTCAAAATAGCCATTTGCGTGGCCATTTCGAAGTTTGGGGCTCGTGTAGACGTAGCCAAGATGTCAACATTTCTTTCATGAGAAATCTATCTGCTCGTTACAAATAAAATGTATTCATTGGTCACTAAACACCATTCATCGTATATACTGTATGGGATTTAGTTTATGTCTCTCCAGGTATTTTTAAGGCCTCATTATCATAGTATCGGCAATCATTGTGGAAAACATTTTGCCTGACTTGTTTTGTACAATCTACATGTCAGATATATAACTGTGACAGACATTGGGCTTTACTGAATATATATTATTAATACACATAATTATTAATTATATTATGGTTGCAAAAAACTAAAAATGCAACCAAAGTAGTCAGGGGAGTTAAAAACTACTGGCATAACTGCCTATGAGCCCAATCCCACCCCAATGATCAGAGGGAATATATCAGGTGACTTGCCCTTTCATGTACATTATTTCCTGTTTCACATAGAAACTGCCCAAGTGGATCATCTGAGAGGAACCTGCCAGGCAGTGGGGAGACCCTACCATTCCGTGGCTGGGAGCCGGCTGCAGCGTGTGGGCAACCGGAGGGAGGTGGGGGGCAAATCTGCAGCCCCGCAGCAGGGAGCCAGCTGGGGCGCAGAACCCCACTGGCATCCCCAGCCGAAGGAACCCTGGACAGAAGACAGGGGGAACCTTCAGCCCCATAACTGGGAGCCAGCTGAGGTGTGGAGGCCCACTGGCAGCCCCAGCTGAGGGAACAGTGGCCAGGGGATAGAGGGACCCCACAGTGCTGCGGCTTGGAGCTGTCTGGGGTGCCAAGCGTGGCTGGCAGCCCCTGCCACAGGGAGCCGCTGCGGGGAGGAATTTCCATGACAAGTCTCATGTTCCCCATTTATGCAAAAATGTCCAGTTGTCTGTCAAACCATTAAAGGATAGTGGTTAGGTTTAAAATTGTAATGTTTATTCTTTCTCAAGTATGCTTACTGAAGTCAGAATTGATAATCATCCAATTTGACTGGTGCCTGGCAGGCCACGTAATCTCACTTACTCTTGTAACAGACCTCCTGAACTCTGACTGAGCTACTGAAGTCCTCAAATTGTGGTTTAAAGCCTGCAAGTTACAGAGACATCATTGTTTATACTAGTTTAAAACTGAAAGTCTTCATGTTGCACAGGAAGGCAAAATAACGCAGGGTCTCTACCAATCTGACATAGGAAAAAATTCCTTCCCAACTCCAAATATGGTGATCAGACTCTGAGCAAATGGACAAGGCCCACCGAGAAGATATCTGGTGAAAGAATTCTCTGCAGTAATTCAGGGCCCTTCCCATCTAGTGTCCCTTCTTCACCTTATGGGGAGTTTTGCAACAGGCAGTCAAGAAGAGACTACACCCTATTAAAGGCAGTCCTGTCATACCATCCACTCTGTAAACTTATCAAGCTCAGTTTTGAAGCCAGTCAGATTTTTTGCCCCTCAGTGCTTCTCTTCACTCCTCTGGTGGTTAGAAACCTTTGCCTAATTTCAAGCCTAAACTTACCAATGACCAGTCCATATCCATTTGTCTGCTACCAGGGTTTTTATTCCTTCAATGTGTTTATAGACAGCAGCTTTACAGAGAGCTAAACAATAGCAATAGAGAACTAAACAAAGCCAAGATCTCTGAATCCTCTCTCATAAAGTAGGTTTTCTGTTCCCCAAATAACCCTGAAAATAGCCCTTCCACATGTCTTCCAGTTTGAATTAATCTTCCTTAAATACAGTAAACCAGAATAGTACTCAGTATTCCAGGTGAGGTGTCTCCCGTGCTTTGTATAATGGCACTAACATATCATGGTGTCTCCTGGAAATACCTCACCAAAGACTATGGCAGCCTTTTTCATGGCTGTGTCATATAGATAGTTCACAGGTCAACCAATACACGAGGAGTGCTCAAAGTAGGGGTGGTTCCCCTCGGGGGGGCATGTAATTTCTCAAGAGGGGAGGAATTGCAACACAATTGGCTGCTGGGTGTCAGGCTCATCCAGTTCATTAAAAATGTTGAAATATGTTACTGTTTTTACATATATGTATTCACATTTATGTACTGATTAATAAAGTTTTTACATTCTACATACTTATTTACTTAAACATACCAAAAGGGATTTTTTTTCGAATAAACGTAACTGAAATTTCCATCAGTTTGGATTATATTGGACAGGTTGGGCAGGGCTTTGCTAATTTCAGGGAAGAAAAGTGGGGCCCAACGTAAATAGTTTGATCCTCCTGTTAATACACTCAGGTCTTTCTCTTCCTTTGTCACTTCTAACTGATAAATCCCCAGCTTATAGCAAAAATTCTTACTTGTCCCTTATATTTTGCACTATTATTTTTCATTTTATTTCTATTACTCAAATTTACAAGGTCACCCTAATATTCAAATCCTTCTCCCTATTGCAGTACCTTCCAAGTTTGTGTCATTTACAAATTTTATTAGCACATACACACTTTTTGTGCCAGGGTCAGTAACAAAAATGTTAAATAAGACAAAAACCAGTCAAGTAGCAATTGAAAGTGCTGCTTGACTGCTTTTTGTTTTGGTAGTGTATAGACTATACTATAGACTGTATAGACTAGCACGGCTTCCTCTCTGTTACTGTTGAATAAGACATGTCCCAGAACTCGTCTCTGAGGAACTCCACTAGTATCCTCACTTGAGTCTGATCCCTTGAGTCTCATATCAGCACTCTTTGTTTTATACAGCATTCATCACCATATATAGACATTGTAGTTCATCACAATTTTATCAAGAATTCAGATGAATCTAGCCTGACATTTGTTATTTAATAATTATACTGTTGTAGGCTACATCTACACTACTGCATCCACATTATAAGTTTTTGTCAACGGTAAATTGAAGAACGTGGCACTTTTGTTGAGAGCAGTCCACTAGTCCCCCACAAGGCAGAACTCCTTCCTTGACAGAATCTGTTGACAGAAAGCAAGCATGCATGCTCGGGGGTGTTTATGTTGACAGATAAGTCCTCCACAGTGCTGGACAGCTGCCCCAGGGGGACACCCTGTCCACAGCAATCACAGCACTATGCTCCCTGCCTACATCCAGTCTTAAAGGTGCAGGGAGCCCCAGAAACACCATGGGAAGAAGTGGAAAGTGGGGAAGCAGCCCTGCCGCACACTGCTCAGCTCCACACCCCCACAGCCACTCCCTCCTGCACTTGGCTGTGATGGCGAGCCAGCCAGTGAGCTAGCCAGCCCACAACCCTCCAGGGTCTTCCAGGGAGCCACAAGAGGGGTTCCCGGAGACCCCTCAGGGCATAAAATGCTGGGGACCGTCATGGACTGGGCCTAAGATAAAGGTGGACCACAGTTCTCTGGCGGCACAGGGCCATCCCACCTGCACCATGGAGCAGGTGCGGGCAAAGGTGAAGGAGCTGCACCAGGGGTACACCTGGGCCCGTGACACTGGCTGGAGTGCAGGGGCAGGACCTGCAATTTGCCCCTTCTATCAGGAGCTCCACCACCTCTTGAGGGGCAAGGATGCATCCCTTCCAATAATCATCATGAACACAGGTGAGGAGGCTCCCACGACCACTCCACACTGCCAGAGCCAGAGGAGGAGCAGCTCAGGAACCAGCCAGGGCCAGAGGCAGACACAGGGTCTGAGGCCAGTGGGAGCACGCTTGTGATCGCCCTGCACTCGGGCTCCTCAAGCCAGGCCAGGTCCAGGGTGCGCCTGGACCTCTTTGTGGAATCCTCCGGTAAGTGTGCCGCACGTCACACACCCCAGGGGGGTGGAGGGGTTGGTGCAGACAGGACGTGTTGCAAGGCTCACCAGCCCGGCTCAGGCTGGACTACACACTGCAGTCCCAGCATGTGGACCCATATGCAAGGCAGCATGTCCCACCTGGACCCGGTAGCGCCCCGGGCATGAGCACCAGCCCACCGCCAGCCTCACAGGAGGCTGCATGAGCCCCAGGCCCTGGAGGAGGAGGGAGCACCACTCCAGCCCCACCACAGCTGGAAGTGGGTCAACCATATGGATGACAACCTGAGTCCAGGCACACCACCAAGGACTGTGGCTCCTGGCACCCAAGCATGCCCACAGACGTCAGTCAGCACCCACTCTGGCAAACAGCACTGCGAGCCGCATAGATGTGTGGGGGCTTGGGGAGGGTAAGGCTGCATCCAGCTTACCCAGCGCCCATGCGGGGACCCCTCTGTGGCTGGACACCTCCACTTGGCCACTAGCCCATCAAGCTGGGTGATGGTGGCTGCTGCTCACAGTGGGGGGCAGGGGCTAAGGAGCTGCTTTGCGTGAATGACTCACCGTCTCTCCTCCTTGTCTTCCGTATAGCTGCACCATCTGAGGGTCAGGCCAGCCCCACTTCCCCGCCAAGGCCAGCCAGCCCCATCCCAGCTTTGCAGCTAGCCAGCCCAGAACTGGGTCCAGGGTGGGCTGGCACCTGCCCCCAATCGCAAGGGCAGGTCCACAGCCAGAGGAGCTGTCGCTGGCAAGGCAAGGACCTCCAGTGCACCCACACCGCCACCCTCTGGGGGCTCACCAACTTCCTGGAGCAGTGGCTGTGAGATGACTGGGAGTGGCAGGCGTGGGAATGGGAGAGGCGGACGTGGGCCTGAGACCAACTGATGTCCCTCTTTGATGCTGCCAGTGATGTCTGGCAGGACCCATTGACCCAGGCATCCACGGCTTCTGCCCTGCTCTCCCTGCTGCCACCAGTCTCCCATCCCTGCTCCCCGGTCTCTGCCATCCCACTGTCCTGCCCCCAGGCATGCTGCTGCAGTGGGCGATGGCCATGGCAGGCTTCCCTGCTCCTCAGGCTCCCCCGCCATGCCTGTGCTCCCTGCTCCCCCCCCGCCTGTTTCCCCGATGAGCCCAACCCTGCTGCATATCTCCCTGTGCTCCCAGCCCCAACCCAGCCCTAATTGACTGAGGAAATTTACTTCCTCTTAAGGCAAAAGAGGAGTTATGTCTGTTTGCATATGTCAACACTGCTGAGTTTTGACAAGGAAACTAATGTCAACACTCAGAAATCGACAACTGCAAAGTCGCCAGTGACAACAGAGATAATCTTGAAGGTACCGACATACGAAGAAAACTCAAAGGAACTTGACAGTGTGTGTATGTTATGGATTATCATGGGTGTTCCAATATACATTTCCCACAAGATTACAGTGCAGGATGTGGAAATGCCTGAAGTGATCCTGGGAGACCTGGCTTTCCCTATGCTCATGCAATCATAAGTTGGTCACCAGGCCAGCAGTAAGGAGCTATTAAACAGGTTAAGCAGGTGCCACATTGTGGTTGAATGAGGCTTTGCGATATTAAAGGATGCTTTTAGCATCAGAGCGGCTTTGAGGAAGCACTTTGACAATGAGGAACACTGAAATAAACCTTGAGCATGAGCTTTCGTGAGCACAGGCTCACTTCATCAGGTGAGTTTGTGCTCACGAAAGCTCATGCTCAGAACTTTTCTGTTAGTCTATAAGGTGCCACAGGACCCTTTGTTGCTGGTACAGATCCAGACTAACACGGCTACCCCTCCCATACTTGAAATAAACCTTGTTACAGTTACTTCCAGGCTGCCTCCTCCCCCGCCCATCCCCACCACCCCCCAAGACATAGCCAGGAACATGCCTTTAAAGCCTACACCCGAGATCACAGTGATTGGTATGTGAGATTGTTGAATAGTAAATAGGTGTTGTACTGTTATAAAAGTTTGTATTGTTTGCTGATGACTTATGGCAATCAAAAGCAATAAAGCACGCCTGGCATGGGAGCTTAGAAATGCATCTACGTCCAAGTAACAGAATCAAAGCTGGGAGAGGGGATGGAGTGCATAGAAAAATTAAGGTTCCCAGAGTGTGAAAAGGAATGTGAGGTCATAGTGGGGAATTGTTGGACACAGGATTTTGAATCTGCTGCAGGTGGCGGGAGAGACTCACTCTGCTGCTTGACTAAACATTTGAGGTTCTCAGTTCTCTTCTCCATCACCCTGATCATGTGTTCTGTGGCTTGCCTGCCGAAGGTTTATTTCTGGCTGTCCTTGCAGTTGCACAGTTCCAGTTCCAGCGCTGTTTCCGCCATCTGTACTCACTGGTTGATTTAATTTGTGAGCCATATTCTTCCTGTTTCTTTTTGGGCACTTCTTTTTCTGTTGCAACCTTTGTGCCATGGAGAGAGATTTCTTGCCAAATCCCAGCTGTTCAGCACCATGCAAAAAGGCATCTGTTACAATGAAGTCCTACTTTGTCACATTTCACTTAAAAACACCTTTTCATACATTTTGACTCACTTTCCCAGTGAAGCTTGCAAGAAATGCATCTTCCTAAGAAAAATAATCATGGTGAGTGAGGGGATGAACATGGCTGGGAGCTGTGCATACAGACAAAAGAAATTACAGATAAGGCTCAAAATTTTTCTTTTATTTCCTAATTATGACACACTTCTCCACAGGCATCCTGGCAGATATGTCCCTGCTGAGGGTAAGGGGGGAAATCAGGACACAACTTCTCTGCACTGCCATGGTTTTCACCCTGCTCCATATGCAGAACCTCTTATATTTAACTTTGGTGCCTGCACAAGTGATTGCCAAATGGTGTGGGATTTTGTCCTACAATTGGAAGGGGACAAAACTATACTGCCATGGAACCTGCTGCAGAAAATTGACAAGTTCCTCAGGAAAACTTTTGATAACCTCTCTCTGCAGAATTCCATTGAGATCACTGCAAGCATCAGCACCCTACTCAGCCATATGGATTATCTGTACATGTACACATGCTGCTTACAGAACTGTAGGGAATGTGGCAGCAGGAATGCAAGGATACTGAGGCTGGGAGGAATGTGTCTCCTGGAGATCATTTGCATGAGAATGCAAAGGTGTACATGTGTGATACCTTTCAGGCAAAGCCTAATGGGTAGCAAGTAAACCATGAGATTTGGTCTATTGTAAACATGTTGTTGTAGAATCACAATTTAAGCTGACACTCACTGTGGGAGTTGTGAGATCTCACCAATGTTCTGGGTTGTTGTGGGAGACAGGGCACTTGCCATAGCTGCATAAGACATTGATTGCACAGGGCTCCCTGGTTTAAAGCATTGTAAAGGAGGAGGAGTACTAGTTAAGCTAGCTTGTTGTGTGCTTTGGCTCTGCCTATGCCTTGACTATATAGTTGTAAGCCTGGCTTGACTCTTGTGTGGGTCTTTATAGTCACAACAGGTGCTGTAAATGAAGTCCTCAGTTGAAACTTTAAAGGGTATAATCTATAGTCTATGCAGACTGAAAGATGCCTACTGGCTTGACTAACCCTCCCTACCTGTTGGAAGATAGAGCTGGATACTAGGGTGTTCATGAAACCCTACTGGAGGTAAAGAGCTGAAATTGCAAAGTGGTAGCTGAGGCCATGCAGAGCTGAAATCACAGGGTTCTGCCTCAGGGTGACCTCTAGCAGTGTGATTGGTAAGGGAGTGATGATGGTGGGTGGCGGGCAGCTGGTAGGAGCAGCAGATGAGGGCAACTGGCAGGTGGCCGGTAGGAGCAGTGCCGGATGACGGCGGGCAGCCAGTAGGAGCAGTGGCGGACAACAGCGACCGGCAGGCAGCCGGTAGGAGGAGGGGTGGATGATGACAACTGGCGGGCAGCCAGTAGGAGCAGTGGCGGACGACGGCGACCGGTGGGCAGCCGGTAGGAGGAGGGGTGGATGATGGCAACTGGCGGGCAGCCAGTAGGAGCAGTGGCGGACGACAGCGACCGGCGGGCAGTCGGTAGGAGGAGGGGTGGATGATGGCAACTGGCGGGCGGATGGTAGGAGAAGCGGCCAGCAGCCAGCAGGTGGCAGCAAGCGGATGCTGCAGACAAGTGGACAGCTAGTACTGCCCTGGTGATGTATCTGGGCTCTCAGTTCGGGACTGCACCGCGGGAGGTACACCTTGTAACTGTGTGTGGGGTAAAGGGCCAAGAGCCCCAGCAAGAGACTTGGTTCTACTGCATATGGGGATGGTATATTGGTAAAGGGGTTTGTCTCCTCTTTGCTTAGATATACTGCATATGTCACTGTAACCTTGGGGTAGGTTATGGTCATTAAACAAGCTGTTTCTATCTCAGACTCTGTGCTTGCGAGGTGGGGGAGAACCGCCTTACAGGCACCCAGCACGTGGGGTGAAATTGTCCCAGGCCACTGGGTGGGGGCTTGAGCCGGTTGGTTGTATCCTTGACAGGAAACCCCCCAGGAGTTGAACCCAGCCCTTCTGGCAGGCATCTGGCATTAATAGAAGGGTTACAGAACTATATCCAGTTTCCCACTGTTCTCTGCACGCCACTGTGCACCACAAGCCAAAGCCACTTATCATGTTCATCTCCATTTTCCTGGTCCCAGAAAGCTGTTGCTCGGGTGTCTATGCCTCTGAGGAGTGGCAAGTAGTTCCTGGATGCCAGACATAATTAGTGATACTAGAAGGAAGACCGTGGTCCTTGTCTACCTCAGCCTCTCATCTAGTATTTCATCTCCCAGGTTAGGTCCTCTGTGTACTGCCTTTGTGCCCTCGGCAGTATCCATGTGGCTTTTGGTGGTAAAGGCGGGGCCAAGGATACTGTTCTGTAAGGAGCTGAAATAACATGTGTCTGGTGAATCACTGCAATGTATATTTGCTTCACAAGCCTTATGATCTGCTTGTCTGAGTTATTTAATCTTCGTTCTAAACTGCAGCATGTCCCACTCATACACTTTTTCAAATAAGGCTTGAGAAATTTGTGTGTCCCATTTCCTACGGGTCATTCTCATCTGGGACTGAACAGACTCCTCTCCCCATACCTTGATCAGATCCAATAGCTCTGTGGAGGTCCAAGTGGGAGAACATTTGGTGCTGTGGCTAGGTATGGGCACCTGAGAAGATGCCATGAGACCACTGCATGCCTAACCAGCTCACTAGAGGGGTGGGAGGGAAGGATACAGGTCCTCAGGCTGTGTAGGGCACCGCAGTTTGTAAGGTCAGCCCTGTGTGGTGTACCTCATTCATTGCCTCATATGCCTCAGTAATGGAGTGGATGAAACCAAACAATCAGTGCCCCCTTGAATAAACTCACACAGAAAATCCAGCCAGCAGGAAACGGAATTTAAATTTTACCAGACTTTCAAAGGAGTGGGGCTGGTAGCTGGCTGAAAGGCAGCAGAGTGCAAACTGCTGACCAGAGCAGGTGATTGGGAATTGTGGGCCACTTCATGACGGCCAGAACCAGCAACAGAACCTCAAGCCATCTCCTGTGTGTGATTGGTGACAATAAAGGGAGGAGAAAAGAAAAAAGTCCCTAATGGAACTGGAAGTTTTTTGTCAATGAAAATGGACATTTTTTCCCAATAAAAAGTATATTTCAGTGTGAATGCTCATGCGCCTTTGTTGCCAAAAGGCACTTTTCCTCAACAAAATTTGCCTTGTGTGGGCAAAGCCTTTGAGGTACAAGTCCTTCCTTTGATCCTTTGAGGTAGCACAACTTATGCTCTGCCCTTTTCTCTAGTCTGTATCTGAAGGCTCAGTCTTATATGAAGTGACCAGGATCCTGATACAGGCACACAATTTGATGGTTATATACTGTATTTATGTTGATTGGCTTGAGGATTTTGTATTTTTAAATATAACCTTGCCATGATTTTTGTGATTACCATGTTTGTTGGTTTGTTTAATTTTTTGTTTGGTTTAGGCATTTCTTATTTACTCTGTTTTAATGCTTGCTTTTTTTTCATCCTCTCAAAAATATGTATCTGGGTGGTTTTCAGGAAAGATTTTGAAATTAATGCATTTTTTCACAGTATATTTTTCAGTCTTGTTTAGCTCCCAGTTCTGTAATCAGGTCCCTGTTTTTGTACCTTCCTGACTCCTCAGTCAGAGGCCCAACTGACTATCCACACCAGTCAAATTGAAGGACTAGAGTTTTGGTTCTTACCAAAATGCAGTACTCCCATTGAAGCCATTCAAAATTTTGCCTGAGTAAAAGCAGTAGGATTGGCTAATAAATCAAGCTGTAACTTAACTGTCGTCCATCTAAATGACAGAGCCTAAAATGCAACCAGCATATGAAGAGACGGGTCTGGACAAGGGCATCAAGGAGGAAGTTAACGAGCAAGAGATGTCAAAAGACTCTCCAAGTGACTGCAGGAGTGGAGATATCCAGACAAACAATGAAAATAGTCCAATGCAAACAGGTAACTGAAAGGAAAAGCTACACTAACACCTGACTATATTGTTTTCTGTTGCATGAATGTAATGTACATGTGGCTACTTATTTTTTGTTGAGTAGACAAAGCAAAAAAGCAGTCCAGTAGCACTTTAAAGACTAACTAAATAATTTATTACGTGATGAGCTTTCATGGGAGAGACCCACTTCTTCAGATCATAGCTGTACCAGAAAAGTCTCAATATTTAAGGCCCAGAGAACGAAAAATAGTAATCAAGGTTGACAAATCAGAAAAATATTATCAAGGTGAGAAAAGAGAGTAGAGAGTAGAGGGGCAGAAGGGGGTGGGGGGAGTCAAGAATTAGATTAAGCCAAGTATGCAAAAGAGCCCCTCTAATGACCTAAAAAATTCCCATCTTGGTTCAAGCCACATGTTAATATGTCAAATTTGAATATAAAAGAGAGTTCAGCAGCCTGACTCAATATTTAAGGCACAGAGAACCAAAAACTCTCTTTTATATTCAAATTTGACACATTAACACATGGTTTGAACTGGGATGGGAATTTTTTAGGTCCTTATAGGGGCTCTTTTGCATACTTGCTTAATCTAATTCTTGATTCCCCCTGCGTCCCCTTATGTCCCTCTACTCTCTGATTTGCTCAGCTTGATAATATTTTTCTGATTTGTCAACCTTGATTACTATTTTTGGTTCTCTTGGCCTTAAATATTGCGTCTGTTCTGGTATGGCTATAATCTGAAGAAGAGGGTAGGTCCCATGAAAGCTTATCACCTAATAAATTATTTTGTTAGTCTTTAAAGTGCTACTGGAATGCTTTTTTGTTTTGATAGTATATAGTCTAGCACGGCCTTCTCTCTGTTACCATTTGTTGAGGAGGTGACGCTGTACTAATTGAATTCAATATCTAGTGCTACCATTATTCATGGGGATGCAACTTGCATTGGGCTGAATGCTGCGCTGTTATGCTGATGTTAGTGGGATCAAAATATGATCCAATATGAGCTTGTTCCTGATCCCACTGAACTCAGTTTTTGCCCTAACTGAGGCCAGAACAGGAACCGTAATGACCTTCAAGTTTTTACTTTGGAATTTATTCTGCCATCATTTATCATCAGACAGCTTCCGTGGACTCCTGGCTGGTGTAACTGAAATCATGATTTACTTAGCTCTGTATATTTACATACTTGCTTAGGCCACCATGTTTATCTCTTTCTGTCTAAGTGACAGAACTACAGTCCCAACCACAAAATATAGAGCCAGAGCCTGAAGAGGGAGTCAAACATGTGAATGTACAAAGAAAGTCAGAAGATATTTTGAATGATTACAGCACTGGAGATACCATGATGACTGTAAGGAAAGGTAATTATATGGAAAAGCTACACTAATAACTAAGTTGTGCTGTAATAATGTGGACCCCTGGGGTCTGCGAATATATTGCAGGGGGGTGTGAAAAAAGATGAATGAAAATGATAATAGAAAATAAGTTTTAAATAAATTGCAAAATTACAATCAATTTTTATTTTAAAATTAAATATCTTGCAATAATGTTATTAGTTGCCATCTGAAAATTTATGTTGTGATTTTCTTCCTCATTTAATGAAGTGTATGTAAGGGCTAGAATTTAGCTTTGATAGGCATCCACAAATGGTTGGGGGGTGTTGATTGGGGGTCCATACTAGTGAAAATATTGGGAACCACTGTACTATTATTTTAGTTTCTTTGCATGCAAGGTTGGCAGTTCTATAGTAACATCAGATCACCAGTACTTAAGAGGATAGCTGTAATATGCAACAGTCATATATCATTGTAACCAGAAACTAGAAGAGCCCTGATATTAATGCACTGTTGTTGCTATCCATTGTAATAGCTTTTTAAAAGTCATAAGAACATAAGAATGGCCATACTGGGTCAGCCCAAAGGTCCATCCAGCCCAGTATCCCGTCTGCTGACAGTGGCCAATGCCAAGTACCCCAGAGAAGGAGAACAGAAGACAATGATCAAGTGATTTACCTCCTGCCATCCATCCATGAGCAGCTGGGAATAAGGGGACTTTGAAGTAGGCAGGGTCCTTTCGAAAAGGAGCCCCGTCGGGACGAGCCACGAGGCGTGTCAATTTTGAAGTGTCGCGGCCGCCCGCATGCTAATGAAGCGCTGAATATGCATTTCAGCACTTCATTAGTAAACTTTGAAATGGCCATTTGCGTGGCCATTTCGAAGTTTGGGGCTAGGGTAGATACGGCCAGAGTGTCCAACACTGCCATCCTTGAGCAAGCTGGAATCCCAACTATGCACACCCTCCTCAGGCAGCGGCAGCTCCTCTGGCTTGGCCACGTCCACAGGATGAATGATGGAAGGATCCCAAAAGAGCTAGCCTCTGGCAAAAGACCTCCCGGACGCCCCCACTTGCACTACAAAGATGTTTGCAAGAGGGACCTCAGAGAGGTAGACATCGAGCCGGACATCTGGGAGGAGCTGGCAGACAATCGCAGCAGATGGAGGCAGGACCTACACAAGGGCCTTCAGAACGGTGAGATGAGGATCAGACAGCTAGCAGAGGAGAAGCGAGTCCACAGAAAGCACAGTAAGGACCTGCCAGACACCCATTACACATGCAACAGATGCAGCAAGGACTGTCACCCTCATGTGGGCCTTCACAGTCACAGTCGATGCTGCAAATGATGATCCCAAATGGAACTACGAAGGGCGCGATCCATAGTCTACGTAGACTGAAGGACGCTACTACACCAGGCAGAGCTTTCCTTGGCAGGAGTGAAGATTAACCCTCCTTTTCGGGACACACACAACACGCTACGTAGCTGCCAGATTCTCTTTCTCTCTCTCACACACACACCTTATACAGCTACCAGATTCACACACACACCATACCACTGCCAGATGTCTCTTGTGCACACTAAACAACTGCCAGATGTCTCGCACATGCACATACACTACACAGCTTCCAGCTCTCTCGCTCTCTCACTCACACACACACACAAGTCTGCCAGGTAAAGTGTGTGTAAAACACACAGAGAGAAGGAGACAGACCAGGTTATGGCAAAGGTGTGTTGGGTGAAGGAACAAATTACTTCCCATCTCCCCACCTGGGGTCCTCATGACTGGGGCTGCCGTCAGGGCTCACCTTGTGGGACCAATGTGGGGCAGAAGTCCCATTACAGTGAGCAATAAATAGAATATTGCAATGGTCTTATTGTGTGGTTAATAGTTACCACTTCTAAAAAGGCAGCAATTTTCTTCAATTAAAAAAAGTAACATAAATGTTTGTTGGGATAGACTGCTTTTACTTGAACATTTGTTATGGAAATGGACTTTAAAAAAATGAATATTTTTTTAGACAGTAAATGTACATTTCATACTCATACTTTTACATGACAATATTTTTCTTACATAAAACAAGAAGATACTAAATCTGAAGAGAAAATTGTGTACACTGCATCCAAAACATATCAACATAATGAGCAGCAGTCAGGTGGTGATCACAAACCAGTGAGCGATTCATCCAGTCAAAAGGCAGAAGAAAATAAAGGTTGCCTTCGGTAATTTATTTTCATGTTATTAATTATATGTTACTTGTGGTTTCATTGATGTCAGTGAGAGTTTTGCCATTGACTTGAGTAGAGCCAGAGCTTCGCTGTGTGTATTTATCTTAAATGAGGCAGCAAAACAGAATATAAGATGAATGCTATATACGATGCCAATCAAGAAATCAAAAACTGTTCTTGATACTTTACAAAATTCATACTACTTTTTGATGGCCAGGGTAGCAAATTGCATTTAGAATACACCATGAAGGGCTACTTAATAACTTCAGAGACAGTCCTAAAAACTTAATGAAAGCTTTATCCTCATTGGACTCTTTCTCTTCAAACAATACATTGTTTAGCAATCTGAGTAGGAATATTTCAAATAATATTGCAGAGAAAATTTTTAATAAAGCAAACATACTAAGTAGCTCATTGAGATGGCATGCACATTTTTTCTTTTATCCCTAAGGATTTTGATTCAAATCTGTTCTTCAATCAGCATAGATTTTTTACCAATTGATGACTATGCAATGGCAAATGTGACATCGGTTAGTTTTCTCAGTCCATTTGCCAGTAGGCAGATGTGCACATCACAAAAGCTGCCACTAGAACTAATACTAATTGCTAACTTTATCAAAAGTTTCAGCAGGCAGAGCAATTACTGAATGAATATTATATATTAATTACTTTTTTAAACACATATAAGTAGGCAATAATATGGGAATACTGCATGGCTAACACATGCTCTGGAGTGTTTTTTTAAAGTCAGGATCCAGATATTACAGACTTTCAGCCCCTTAGCTTCAGGGGTGATGGTTCTGGTGGTGCCCAGAACAGGTCCAAGTCCCTCTCCAGCACCATTTGTCTATGGCTATGCAAGGGAATTTGGCAGGTGGGGAGAGTGCAGGCTCAGGGGGAGAGTTTGAGTGAAGGAGTATATGCTTGGGCGTGGATTTTGGGTGCTGGATGCAAGCTCTAGGCTGCAGCAGAGGATTTGGGAGCAAGAGGCAGCAAAGGTGCAGCCTCTGCAAGGGAGTTTGGGTACAGATGGACAGGCCTTAGGAGGGCGTTTCAGTGTGGAATAGGGTTTGAGGTGCAGGCTCTGGAACAGAGTTTGGGTGCTGGGTGCAGCCTCTGGTCTGAGGCAGGTGATTAAGTATATGAGGGGTGCAAGTTCTGAGAGGGAGTTTGGGTTCAGAAAGGGTGAGGGTTCTGGGATGGCGTTTGGGTGCAGGCTGTGTGGTAGAGTAGGGGACTGTGATGCAGGAGAGGATTCAAGCTCTGAGAGGGAGTTTGGGTACAGAAGGGGTGAGAGGTCAGATTCTGGGAGGGAGTTTGGGTGCTGGGTACAAATTCTGGGTGAGAGGTGTGATGCTTCCCTGGGGTGGTTCCCATAAATGACCTGCACCCTCCTCTGGCAGAGTCTCCTAAGTGGGAGGGAGGGGTTGATTGCCTGGATGTGTGAAGAATTTAATTCAAGGGCTTCAAATAGAGTAGATTCATACTGAAAAGCAGTGAAATGTTAATAATATAATTGGAAGTACACATTGCCAAGAGCTGGAAGGGACCTTGGGAGGTCATCTAGTCCAGTCCCCTGCCCTCCTGGCAGGACAAAGCACCACCCTGACATCTATTTGTCCTAATCCCTAAAAGGCCTCCTCAAGGATTGAGCTCACAACCCTGGGTTTAGCAGGCCAATGTTCAAACCACTAGAGTTATTTCCCCCCACAAAAAAAAATCTATTTGCCCCAGATCCCCAAATGGCCCCCTCAAGGGTTGAACTCACAACCCTTGGTTGAGTAGGCCAGTACTCAAACTACTGAGCCATTGTTCAAGGAAAAGTCTATTTGCTTTAGCTGGCCTCCTTAAGGCCATAACTCTGGGTTTAGCAGGCCAATACTCAAATCACCGAGCTACCCCTCCTCTAAATGTTAGAGATCGTAAAACAAAACACTATGATCTGTCATGCATAAAAGTTTGTATTGGCTACTAACACCAAAGAATTATTTCGACTAGAGGTAGATGCTTTGCTTGTTGTTTATAAACCCCTTCAGTTTTTTTAAAATCTGTAGTCCTTCTAGAATTATTCCAGCCACATTCTGTTTATAAAGACCTAGCTACATTCAGATCATTTTAATTTTTCTCATGAATTCAAGTGAACAGTCAGTTACGTGAGAACAGTTTGTTTCTCCGAAATATTGAATTATTTCACTGTATTAAGTAAAATCTAAATGCAGTTTCATTTTTAAGGTCCTGATTCTATCAGTTTTCTCTCAGGTTACTGTGCTGGTTTAAGCCTGCTTTCATGCCAAGATAATCTTACCATTTTAATCCCCATTCCCTCAAAAACCTAAGCAATTAAGTACTCCCATTGCATAAAGTTCAGCATATGCTTCAGTCTTTGCAGGATTGGAGCTCTGTAATTCAATCTGTGCATTTTGGTCCAGGTTGAACCTCTTAGCTGCGTCTACACGTGCACGCTACTTCGAAGTAGCGGCAGCAACTTCGAAATAGCGCCCATCGCGTCTACACGCGTTGGGCGCTATTTCGAAGTTAACTTCGACGTTAGGCGGCGAGACATCGAAGTCGCTAACCTCATGAGGAGATAGGAATAGCGCCCTACTTCGACGTTCAACGTCGAAGTAGGGACCGTGTAGACGATCCGCGTCCCGCAACGTCGAAATTGCTGGGTCCTCCATGGCGGCCATCAGCTGGGGGGTTGAGAGATGCTCTCTCTCCAGCCCCTGCGGGGCTCTATGGTCACCGTGGGCAGCAGCCCTTAGCCCAGGGCTTCTGGCTGCTTCTGCGGCAGCTGGGGATCTATGCTGCAGGCACAGGGTCTGCAACCAGTTGTCAGCTCTGTGTATCTTGTGTTGTTTAGTGCAACTGTGTCTGGGAGGGGCCCTTTAAGGGAGCAGCTGGCTGTTGAGTCCGCCCTGTGACCCTGTCTGCAGCTGTGCCTGGCATCCCTATTTCGATGTGTGCTACTTTGACGTGTAGACGTTCCCTCGCTGCGCCTATTTCGATGTTGGGCTGAGCAACGTCGAAGTTGAACATCGACGTTGCCGGCCCTGGAGGACGTGTAGACGTTATTCATTGAAATAGACTATTTCGATGTTGGCTGCACGTGTAGACGTAGCCCTTGAGTCCAGCACTCTCATTACCTGACTGGTGCCAAACGAGAAGATTTGCCAGACCATGGAAGGTCAATATTGTCTAACAGCATTTACCAACACTTCCATTGTTTACAGGACTCTTAGAAGAAATTTAGGGGTAAATTATAACTAAATAAGAGCACAGAATGTTGAGAGTCAGGACTTGTGGCTGTAAACAAACTTTATGGGACCACGGGAAACTTAGCAACATCCATGATAAGTGGTCATCCAGGTAACTAAAACCATGTGAGATTGCAGATGTTCCCAGATGAGTGTGCCCCTTTGGAGAGGTTCAACCTGTATTAACAACAACATAGAGAGTTAATTTTATTCATGTCTAATATTTGTTGTAAACTAATCACAATATCTAAGTTTGTATGTTGGACAAAGTACTTTTTTAGCCTTTTAGATATGTTTGTTCAGTAAAATCAAGTCTCCTCAATTAAAAAAAAATCAGATTGTTTCAGATATATTGCATACATGTTACACATTTAAGTTTAAAATCATAGAATCATAGAACACTAGGACTGGAAGGGACCTCGAGAGGCCATCGAGTCCAGCCCCCTGCGCCAATGGCAGGACCAAGTACTGCCTAAACCATCCCTGCTAGACATCTATCTAACCTGTTCTTAAATATCTCCAGCAATGGAGATTCCACAACCTCCCTTGGCAATTTATTCCACTGTTTGACCACCCTGACAGTTACGAACTTTTTCCTAATGTCCAACCTAAACCTTCCTTGCTGCAGTTTAAGTCCATTGCCTCTTGTTCTATCCTCAGAGGCCAAGAAGAACAAGTTTTCTCCCTCCTCCTTATGACACCCTTTTAGATACCTGAAAACCACTACCATGTCTCCCCTCAATCTTCTCTTTTCCAAACTAAACAAGCCCAATTCTTTCAGCCTTTTTTCATAGGTAACATTCTCTAGACCTTTAATCATTCTTGTCGCTCTTTTCTGGACCCTCTCTAACTTCTCCACATCTTTCTTGAACTGCGGTGCCCAGAACTGGACACAATACTCCAGCTGAGGCCTAACCAGCGCAGAGTAGAGCGGAAGAATGACTTCTTGTGTCTTGTTCACAACACACCTGTTAATGCATCCCAGAATCATGTTTGCTTTTTTTGGAACAGCGTCACACTGTTGACTCATATTTAGCTTGTGGTCCACTGTAACCCCTAGAGCCCTTTCTGCTGTAGTCATTCCTAGACAGACTCTCCCCATTCTGTATGTGTGAAACTGATTATTCCTTCCCAAGTGGAGCACTTTGCATTTGTCCTTATTAAACTTCATCCTGTTTACCTCAGACCATTTCTCCAATTTATCCAGATTATTTTGAATTATGACCCTATCCTCCAAAGCAGTTGCAACCCCTCCAAGCGTGGTATCATCTGCAAACTTAATAAGCGTACTTTCTATGCCAATATCTAAATCATTGATGAAGATATTGAACAGAACCGGTCCTAACACTGACCCCTGCGGAACCCCACTTGTTATACTTTTCCAGCAGGATTGACAACCATCAAGAACTTCTCTTTGGGTATGGTTATCCAGCCAGTTACGCACCCACCTTATAGTAGCCTCATCTAAATTGTATTTGCCTAGTTTTTTTATAAGAATATTATGCAAGACCGTATCAATGCTTTACTAAAGTCTAGGTATACCACATCTACTACTTCTGCCCTATCCACAAGACTCGTTATCCTATCAAAGAAAGCTATCAGATGAGTTTGACATGATTTGTTCTTTACAAATCCATGCTGGCTGTTCCCTATCACCTTACCACCTTCCAAGTGCTTGCGGATGATTTCTTTAATGACCTGCTCCATTATCTTTCCTGGCACTGAAGTTAATCTGACTGGCCTGTAGTTTCCTGGGTTATTCTTATTCCCCTTTTTATAGATGGGCACTATATTTGCCCTTTTCCAGTCTTCTGGAATCTCTCCTGTCTCCCATGATTTTCCAAATATGATAGATAAAGGCTCAGATACCTCCTCTATCAGCTCCTTGAGTATTCTAGGATGCATTTCATCAGGCCCCGGTGACTTGCAGACATCTAATTTTCCTAAGTGATTTTTAACTTGTTCTTTTTTTATTTCAACTTCTAACCCTACCCCTTTCCCACTAGCATTCACTATGTTGGACATTCCTTCATCAGACTTCTCAGTGAATACCGAAACAAAGGAGTCATTACGCATCTCTGCCATTTCCAAGTTCCCTGTTACTGTTTCTCCCTCCTCACTGAGCAATGGCCCTACCCTGTCCCTGGTCTTCCACTTGTTTCTAATATATTTATAAAAAGCCTTCTTGTTTTCCTTTATGCCTGTAGCTAGTTTGAGCTCATTTTGTGCCTTAGCCCTTTTAATCTTGCTCCTGCATTATTGTGTTGTTTGCCTATATTCATCCTTTGTAATTTGTCCTTGTTTCCATTTTTTTATACGATTCCTTTTTTATTTTGAGATCATGCAAGATCTCCTGGTTAAGCCAAGGCAGTCTTTGGCCACATTTTCTATCTTTCCTACGCAGCAGGATAGCTTGCTTTTGGGCCCTTAATAATGTCCCTTTGAAAAGCTGCCAACTCTCCTCAGCTGTTTTTCCCCTCAGTTTTGCTTCCCATGGGACTTTACCTACCAGTTCTCTGAGTTTACCAAAATCTGCCCTCCTGAAATCCCTTATCTCTATTTTGCTGTTTTCCCTTCTACCCTTCCTTAGAATTGTGAACTCTGTGATTTCATGATCACTTTCACCCAACCTGCCTTCCACTTTCAAGTTCTCTACCAATTCCTCCCTATTTGTTAAAATCAAGTCTAGAACAGCTTCCCCCCCATAGCTTTTTCAACCTTTTGGAATAAAAAATTGTCTCCAATACAATTCAAAAACTTACTGGATAGTCTGTGTCCTGCTGTATTAGTTTCCCAACATATATCTGGGTAGTTGAAGTCCCCCATCGCCTCCAAATCCGGGGCCCTGCATGACTTTGTTAGTTGTTTAAAAAAAGCCTCATCCACCTCTTCCACCTGGGTAGGTGGCCTGTAGTAGACTCCTAGCAGGACATCACCCTTGTTTTTTACCCCTCTTAGTCTAACCCAGAGACTCTCAACACGTCCGTCTCCTACGTCCATCTCCACCTCAGTCCAAGTGTGTACATTTTTAATATATAAGGCAACACCTCGCCCCTTTCTTCCCTGTCTATCCTTCCTAAGCAGGCTGTACCCTTCAATACCAACATTCCAATCATGTGTGTTATCCCACCAAGTCTCCATGATGCCAACAATGTCACAGTTGTATTTATTTATTAGCACTTCCAATTCTTCCTGCTTATTACCCATACTTCTTGCATTTGTATCTAGGCATCTAAGATATTGATTTGATCTTGCCTCCCTCTTTTGCCCTGACCCTCTTTTTACTCTGACATTGTTGCCCATGCTGCCTCCCATTTCTGAGCCATCTCCCAGGTTTCCATGTTCTCCACTTACCTGTGGGCTTTCCTCCCCTGCCCCCGTCAAACCTAGTTTAAAGCCCTCCTCACTAGGTTAGCCAGTTTGTGTCCAAATATGGTCTTTCCCCTCCTCGAAAGGTGAATACCATCTCTGCCTAGCAGTCCTTCCTGGAATAGCATCCCGTGGTCAAGGAAGCCAAAGCCTTCCTGGCGACACCATCTTCAAAGCCAGGCATTCACCTCTAGGATGCACCTGTCTCTGCCTGGGCCCCTACCCACTGACAGGCAGGACTGCGGAGAATACCACCTGTGCCCCAAACTCCCTCACCTGTGCCCCCAGAGCTCTGAAGTCACTCTTGACCTGCTCAGTATCACACCTCGCAATATCATTAGAGCTCACATGGATGAGAAGCATGGGATAATAGTCAGAGGGCCAGATAATCCTTGACAACGCCTCCGTAACGTCTCAGATACGGGCCCCCAGCAGGCAGCATACTTCCTGAGATGAAATGTCAAGGCGACAGATGCGCACCTCTGTCCCCCTCAGAAGAGAGTCCCCAACTACCACTACTCTACGTTTCCTCCTCGCAGTGGTGGCAGCAGACTTCCCAGCCTTGAGGGTACGAGGCTTCTCTGCTGTACAAGGCGATTCTTTGTCTCCTGTATCAAGTACAGCGTAACAGTTTCCTAGTACCATGGTGGGAGGGTTCTGAGCAGGGGTGGAACACTGCCTACTGCCAGAAGTAACAAGCTGCCAGTGTCCTCCCTAATCTATCTCCTCCTCCACCAGTGGTTTATCAGCTATCCTGTGCACTGGGACAGTTACCTCAGCTGTCTCCACATGAATACTATCCAGGAACTGCTCATGGAGTCGGATACTCCTCAACCTGGCTACCTCCTCCTGTAGCTCTCCCACCTGCCGCCTGAAAGATTCCACCAGCAGGCACCTTTCACACTGGATGGTCCCCCAAACCTGGATATCAGTGAGTGGGAATTGCACGCCACAGTCCCTGCAAATCCACACCAGAATCTGAGTAGACACACCCATGGTCAGGCAGTCTGTCTGGCTACAGGCACAGGTGGAGGAGACAGTAGTAGTGCTGCCACAGGTGTTGCGGGTCTTCCTAACCATTGTAGGCCTCCCTCTGTCAAACTTCCTCCCAAACTCCCTCTTAAACTGCCCTGTCTGCAGTTGCCTGTCTTACATTTTAAAACAATTCTATTTTGGATAATACCCAATGGGTACGTCTACACTAGGAACTAACTTCCAAGTTAACTTTGAAGTTACGTGCTACTTCGAAATAGCCTGCAGAGAGTCTACACACATTTTCCCTTACTTCAAAGTTAACTTCCAAGTAAGAGAGCCCAACTTCAAAGTAGGAATGAAGTTCCTGGGAATGAAGTAGGGCCATACTTCAAAGTTTAACTTCGAGATAGAGTGTGTATAGACGGTCAACTTTGAAGTCTGTTACTTTGAAGTTGTACTTCGAAGTAAGCAACTTCAAAGTTATTTTTGTAGTGTACATACAGCCAATATGTATTAGGTGATATGCAGATTACTAAAAGACACGAGGCTGTGACTGTAAAGCACTGATCCTGAATGTTGGACGCCATATGGGGAGATCACTTTTCCCAGGCAGAACGTCATTTACTTCAGCGTGGCTTTACATGGGCACTTGGATCTGTTTGTCAGTAATTGATTCATGAGTTAAGGCGCAACAAGACACAACAAATGGAAAAAAATAAGGACTGAGGAGAGGAAGTGAAAAAGAAGTTCTAACCAAAAGATTGCGGTTTTTTAGCTAATTAAATTCATGAAGAAATATTAATAGTCTATGTAATTTCTATGTTTTCCTTTTTTTTAGCAGCATAGAGAATAAGCAGCACATCTACATTCTAAACAAGCAGAAATGGAAAACCTATCTAAAATAATTACTGCATGTTTACCTTGAGTACTGTTCTGAAAGGGTAAAGCAGCTAATGAGTTATGTGTCATTGAAGAAGCAGATTGCTCAGCTTTTTGGAGTCTGGCAGATATTAAAGCTTTCAGAATGTGTGTTATAATTAAATATCAGAGGGGTAGCCGTGTTAGTCTGGATCTGTAACAGCAACGAAGGGTCCTGTGGCACCTTATAGACTAACAGAAAAGTTTTGAGCATGAGCTTTCATGAGCAAAGACTCACTTCATCAGATGCTGGTCCATCTTCGTTGCTGTTATAATTAAAGAATTTTTAAGTTGTTCATGCTTCATGTTGATGTTTTAGGATGACAAAAAAGCTCCTGAGAGACATCTGCAAACAGCAAAAATTATATGTGACCCCATGTTTGAATGACACACTATATTTACACTATAAAGGTAAGCCGAAAAATCACATTTCAAAATTATTATTCTAATCAGTGATATAGCAAGAGATTTTGGTAATATTCATTGAGGGACAGCATCTAAGACTGTTGTTTTAGAACTATAATTTAATTTGAAGGGAAGATTTAATTAGTGGTGGAGCTGGTTCAGAAGCAGTGTATAAAAGTAATTCAGCACTAGTGTTTCTGAACTGGGACATTTTCCAACTTCCATTAAATTCACAAGGAGCTGAGGATGTTTAGTGTAGTGCAGAGGTAAGACCTTAATGAAGCAGACTAGCACATTCAGTTGTTGACTTAGTTTTATGGCACTTTTGTATCAGCCTGTCACGTGATTCTTCATTTAAAGACAACTAATTTAGAACTGATATAAGGAAATAAACTTTTTACACACTTTTTAGTCAGCCCTGTTATGCATCATCAGCTGAAATCATTGGGGTTTATGGCTTTTGCAGAATTTTAAGAGAGTTTGTATATGAAAACAAGTATCAGACAGCTAGCCATGTTAGTCTGTGTCTTCAAAAACAAGAAGTGCTGTGGCACCTTATAGACTAACCGATATTTTGGAGCATAAGCTTTCATGGGCAAAGATCAACTTCATCAGATGCCTACAAAAGCTTATGCTCCAAAATATCGGTTAGTCTTTAAGGTGCCACAAGACTTGTTGTATATGAAAACAAAAATCCAGTATATTTAGCTATGTGAGCTGGATAGATGAGGCATAATAACACTAGTATTTTTGCCTGTTGTCAGAGTTATATGCCTTTGATGGGGGTAGAAAGCTTGTTTTTGGAGTGTTTTCAACTTATTTTAACCCATGCTAGTATTGGAGGCAGAATATTGGAATTAAGGGAACAGTGGTTCTGATTTCACAGTTTTGATGTTGCTAAATTTGATTCTTTTTTAATGAACTTTTAACCTGTGAACTCTGACCAACAATATTAATGAAAATCAAGTTAATATAAAGCAAGGTAGGAGCTAGGTGGCACATTAAACCACAGCACTAAAAACCTAAAAACATGCCTAAAAACACTGGTTTAAAATATTGGTCCCTGAATATCTCACAAGCCGAAAATGTGCCTTATTCCTACTTACATTTTTTTTTTAGACAACGATTTTTTCAGCTACAGAAGTCTATGTACTGATGTATAAAGAATAACCGGGGGGAAAAGTGTAAAAACATTGTATTCACGTACCCAAATGTGGATACTTCACTTTCTGCATTCTTGTATTGATAAAGGGGAAAGAGTTGCTAGAGCTAATGTGAATGCTGTCCTTTGTTGTCTTTAAGGACTTTTTATGTGGTATAGCTAGCTTTTCCATAAGGCATTAAAAGTGGCTATATACATGACATGCTAATTCTCCATGGAATCTCTTCTCCATTTAGAGGGTACTAAATATGCCAGCATATTTCCTCTGATCTTTAAAAGAGTATCTGTTGTGAATCTTTAAGTTTCCTTTTCAATGATTTAATGATTTGTCACAGGGAGTTTTGTCATTGACTTCAGTGGGAGCAGTTCATAGATTTCAAGGCCAGAAAAGACTTCTGTGATCATCTAGTCTGACCTCCTGTGTAATAAAGACCTGAATTAATTACTGTTTTTTGATTCTAGACTTGATTTTAAAATTGCCAATAATGAGAATCCACTACAACCTGTGATGAATTGTTCCATTGGCTATTATATAAACTAACCACTACAAGTATAATCATTTAATAGAATTGTTGCGGGGGGGTATAAGTATATAAATAATTACTGTGCAATGGTTAGGTTTAAGTAGAATGACTCGGAACATACGAGTATGTGATTGACAAACATTCATTAGTGATGAATGTGTATTAGCTATATAAGCAAAGTAAAATTATAATGCTAAGCCTACATGCAAAGCTGAAATCATACAGGCCTTAACCATGCTGGGCTTTAAGCCTAAGGGGACTACACATACATGTAACAGCAACGAAGGGTCCTGTGGCACCTTATAGACTAACAGAAAAGTTTTGAGCATGAGCTTTCGTGAGCACAGACTCACTTCATCAGATGCTGGTCTTGGAAATCTGCAGGGCCAGGTATAAATAAGAGAGAGCAAGGGTGGGGATAACAAGGTTAGCTCAGTCAGCAAGGGTGGGGCTTACTACCAGCAGTTGATCTGGAGGTGTGAACACCAAGGGAGGGGAATCTGCAGATTTCCAAGACCAGCATCTGATGAAGTGAGTCTGTGCTCACGAAAGCTCATGCTCAAAACTTTTCTGTTAGTCTATAAGGTGCCACAGGACCCTTCGTTGCTGTTACAGATCCAGACTAACACGGCTACCCCTCTGATACTTTACACATACATGGGCAACTCAGGCCTGGTCCACACTAGGGAGCAATGTCAACCTAAGATAGGCAACTCCAGCTATGTGAATAGTGTAGCTGAGTGGTTCCCAAACTTTTCAGCATCATGCCCCCTTTTAGATTTATGAGAAACCCTGATGTTCCCCGATCTCTTCTTCTTCATCATCCAACCCCCCTTTTAACAAAAAATTCAATTCATACCCCCTACACATCGAAAGACAAATCAAAAATCACATTTTGTGGTTTGAAATTTAAACATTTTTACAGCAGTGGTCTCCAATCTTTTTACACCCAAGATCACCTTTTAAATGTCAGGGGAAGTTCAAAAATGGTGGTGCAGGTGCCACTACCAGAATAAAAGGTGGTGGAACACCGTTCTGCAGCATACCACCAGAAAAAAAAGCCCTGGCAGGAGGTAACACCAGCTTTCTTGGGTTTGGGGGGATTAATAGGGGGGCAGGGGGACTGAGTCACCTCACGCCCCCTCTGGAATTTCTTCATGGCCCCCACGGGGGGCACGTCCCCCCAGGTTGGGAACCTATGGCATAGCTGGTGTTAATGTATCTTAGGTCAAATTTCTGTGCCGTCCTCACAGTGGGAGGTTGACAGGAGAGTTTCTCCCCACTGCAAGGAGTACTGGAGTCTACCAGGATGCCCAGAGCGTTCAATTTAGTGCATCCTTACCTGGCACGCTAAATCGAACCTGGGAAGATCGATCTCCACTGCAGTAAGTGTAGACGTACCCTCAGGCCTAACCCTTAAACCAGAACACTTCTAAAATTATCATAAAGAATGTGCCAATGGGTAATGTTTGGGGAAACAACCACAATAAATCTTTGAATAAATTATTAAACACACTAACTGGCTACAAGCCCTCCTCTTGGAGGAGGGCGAATATTATGGAAAAATAAGAACCCAGTCATACATACCAATGCACAGCAAACACTATAATTCACTAATACACAACTTAAAACTTATATGTATAATTAAGGGCTAGTAATTTGTTCATATGAAAGCTCAGAAGACTGATATGTTGTTTCTACAGGGTTCATAAATTTATGGAGATTCGGGTACTTGAAGTAGTTTTATACTGCACATACCTTCATAAATACTCTCCTTCACAGTGGCTGTAGGCACTGCTACTGGATTAATTGTGGCTTGAAAGGAGATAGAAATAGGTTGGACTGAACTGGATGACCTCCTAATGTCTCTTCCCGCCCTATGATTCTATGATTCTATTAACCAGACTGATTCTTGGCTTCAAGACCAAATCTTTTCTCTCATATCATACAAGGCAAAAATAATGCCCATAATGAAGATACTTGGGGCAACAATGCATCCTGGCAGGAGCAGTTAATACTTCAGCTGTTCCTGACTTGTTCAGTGTTTGCTTTGCTTGATCCATATTACTAATACTAATTAAATGCCATTTTTCCCCTTTCTAACACCTGTGTTAGTTGTAAATCTAATGTTTGCATGCATGCAGCAGAGCCATCCCATTTATAGAATGAGGTGGGGTGGCCACCCCAGTCTCTGCGCTTTTGGGAGAACCATGGCAGCCTCCCCAACCATCACGAGGATTACTTGGGGCAAGGGGCAGACAGCAGCAGCAGCAAGGGGTCATTTCCACTTGGCTACCCCTCTCCCCCAGCACAAGCAGCAGCCTGCTGCACTCTGCCATGGTCTCCCAGCCTGCTGAACCTCACTCCTCTACGGTAGCAGGAAGCAGCCTCCACTCCCAGCTGCCTGCAGAGACGTGGGGCTCAGTGGGCTGGCAGCCCGCAGCAGAACAAAGGAGGCTGCAACTTGCACCACGTGGTGAGTGGAAGTTAGGGGAGTGTGAGGGGAGGTGATGCCCCTGATGCTGGCTCCCACTGTTGTGCCCTCCTCACGTAATTGGATCAGCACAGAATACAGACTCACTCCCCACGGACACTGTGATTTGACTCAGAACTACTGATTACTTGGTCTACTCAATTGAAATACTGTAAAGGTTATATCCTCGCTGTCATAGAATAATAAGGCTGGAGGAGACCTCAGCAGGTCATCGAGTCCAGCCCCCTGCCCAAAGCTGGACCACCCTAACTAAACCATCCCAGCCAGGACTTTGTCAAGCTGGGAGTAAAAAACCTCTAGGGATGGAGATTCCACCACCTCTCTAGGTAACTCATTCCAGTGCTTCCCCACCCTTCTAGTGAAATAGTTTTTCCTAATATCCAAACTACACACCTCCCTCTGTAACTTGAGGCTATTGCTCCATATTCTGCCACCCATCACTACTGAGTACAGTTTCTCCATGATCTTTAGAACCCCCCTTCAGGAAGTTGAAGGCTGCTATCAAATCGCCACTCACTCCTCTCTTCTACAAACTATGTGAGCCTAAGTCCCTCAGCCTCTCCTCAGAGGTTATGTGCTACAGCCCCCTAATCATTTTGTTGCTCTCTTGCAGACCCACTCCAGTGCAGCTACATCCATTCTATAATGAGGAGAAGTAGGGGGGCAGAACTGGATGCAGTGCTCCAGATGAGGCCTCAGCAGTGCTGAATAGAGCAGAACAATACCTTCTGTAGATCTGCTGGAAATGCTCCTCTTAATGCATCCCAATATGCATCCCAATATGTCTACAAGGGCACACTGTCAACTCATATCTCGCTTCTCATCCACTGTCATACCCAGCTCCTTTTCTGCTGCACTGCTATTTAGCCAGTCCCCAGCCTGTAACAGTGCTTGGGATTCTTCTGTTGCAAGTGCAGGACTCTGCGCTTGTCTTTTTTGAACCTCATCAGGTTTCTTTCGGCCCAATTCTCCAATCTGCAGGTCACTCTGGACTCTATCCCTATCCTCCAGTGTATCTATCTGTCCCCTAGCTTAGTGTCATCTGCGTATTTGCTGAGGGTGCAATCCATCCACTTCATCCAGTCATTAATAAAGATGTTGAACGTGGCTTATAGTCTATATCAGCATCATTACTTAATTTTTTTCTGTGTTTTCTGTGTTTATTGTCAGCTGAACTTCTCTTGTTTAAACCCTGTTTTCTGCAGGATTTGACCGCCTTGAGAATCTTGAAGAGTATACAGGATTAAAATGCCTATGGCTTGAATGCAATGGTTTAACAAAAATTGAGAACCTGGAGGCTCAGACAGAGTTGCGTTGCCTGTACTTGCAACTCAATTTAATTAATAAAATTGAAAACTTGGAACCCCTGGAAAAGTTGGATTCTCTTAACCTGAGTAACAATTATATCAAAACCATTGAAAATCTCTGTAAGTATTTCTACTATAGCATGTTTTATTAATGTTTCCATACATCAACTAATTACATTTTTCAGGCTTTTTTAATTGGTTTAAAATACTGCAAAAAGTGTAAGACCAATTTAAAGCAGGCTTTTGGGTAGAAAGTCAAACTTATGTGTTTAAAAATTTAAATTTTGGGAAGGAGGCTAATTGATCCACAGACTAAAACCGGTTTTAAAGTTACTTACAGGCTGTGGCTGCACTACAGCGATCTTTCAAAAGAAGTTCTTCTGGAAAATATCTTCCAAAAAATCTTGTTCAAAAGAGCACATACACACACGTACACACACACACGCGCAAAAAACGGATCAAAACATCAAGCCGCTCTTTCAATAGAGAGCCTCCACACAGCCCCTGCTCTTTTGAAAGAATGGGCCAGGGATCGAAAAAATCCAGCACCATGAAGACTGCTCTTTCAAAAAAAGGGCCTGCAGCCCACCTACACATGCTCTTTTTTTTTTAAAGAAGCTTTCAAAAGAAGGCTCTCTCCTGATCTGGGAGCGGAAGAAGGCTTCTGGAAGAAGAGCCACGTTCTTTTGATTTTGGACCAAAAGAGCCCATTTTGTGTGTAGATGCTCCGCGTGTTCTTTTGAAAAAGGGTCAGATTTTCCAAAAGAGCTTGCTAGTGTAAACGCAGCCACAGCGATAACTTGAACAGTTTATTTTAAAACAATGAGGAATCCTGTAGCACAGTGTTCCCAAAGTGTGGTCCACGGCCCAGTACCGGTCCTTGGGGAAAGAAAAAGCACTTCCCTGCGGCTCCACTGCTGGGAGTGCCTGCGGCTGCTGCTTCCCCGAGGCTCCAAGTGGGGAGTGCCCAAGGCAGCCACTTCCCTAGGGCTCCAGGGCTGGGAGCATGCATGGCTGCTGCTTCCCTGGGACTCCAGGGGAGGAGTGCCTGCGGTAGCCACTTCCCTGGAGCCAGGAGTGCCTGCAGCTGTTGCTTCCCTGGGGCTCTGGTTGGGGAGTGCCCATGGCAGCAGCTTCCCCAGGGTTCTAGGGCTGGGAGTGCCTGTAGCTGCCTCTTCTGCAGGGCTCTGGGTCTGGAGTGCCTGCAGCTGCTGCTTCCCTGAGGCTCCAGGCTGGGAGCACCCATGGCAGAAAGCCAGAGCCCTGTGCGTGGGGGAGGGGGGGGTGAGCTGGGGCTGCAGGAGGGGGTTGAGCCAGGCGGGGAGGGGTTGAACTGGAGTGTGCAGGGGGTGAGCTGGGGGCTGATGCGGGGGTTGGGGGCCAAGCATGCGGGGGGGGTTGGGGTATGGGGTTTGGAGGGGAGCCCCAGTCATGTGGCTGGAACCCTCTGCTGTGGGAGGTGAGCTGGGGCCACAGGGGTGGAGGAGTTGGGGAGTAGAGCCAGCGGGGGTTTAGCCATGCCACTCCGGGAGGCGGGTTTTAGACCGCCTGGCTGCCTGCTAAAAGCCTTCCCCCTGTCTTCCCAGAGTGGTGCCTAGTGCTGCTCTGGGAAGGCAGAGGAAGGAGCTCTTAGCCTGCCTAGCTTCCCGCAGCTGCAGGCAGCCAGGCAGGCTAACAGCCCAGCAGCTTCACATTGTGCAAAACTCACGTTAAGGCAAGTTTTGCACAATGTGAAGCTGCGTAAAATGAGGGTTTACTGTATACAAATTATCGCTATGTACTCTTATTATTGTGAATAAATAATAAACAATGAAAAGTTATTCATTTTTCATTTTTATGTGCATTTATATTTTTGGGCTGCAAAAAGAGGTACTGAAAAAAATCAGGTTCCAACTATATAAAGTTTGGGAAACCCTGCTGTGGCACTTTAGAGACTTACTTATTAGGGCATAAGCTTTCATGGGTATAACCTACTTCATTAGATGGAATGGAGTGGAAATAAAAAGGCAGGTAGATATGTAAAGAAAATGACTACAAAAAATAAAAATTAGTATCCATTGTGAATTAGGGTGATCGGTCATGGTGATTATGTCCATTCAGTGTAGTTAATGGGAAGATGTGGATGTCCATTGAGGGGATGTTTCCTCTGCAGAGTGTTTACCAATTAACATCCTTATTAAGGCTTATTTGTATAGTGTTAAATTTACAAATGAGCTCCAATTCATCTCTTACCCTTTGTAATCAAGTTTTGAAGTTAGGATTTTGTTTCTGTTTTGTTCTGTTTTTTGAAGGAGGATGGCTATTTTTAAATCCTTTGCTGAATTTCCAGGGAGGTTAATGAGTTCCCCTGAATGTTTATGTGTGTTCCGTTTCTTGATGTCTGATTTTTGCCCATTTATCCTTTGGCATGGAGATTATCTGGTTTGTCCAATATCCATGGCATTGCTGGCACTTGATAAAGTATGTCACATTAGTGGATGTGCAGATGTATGAGCCCTTGATGGTGTGGATTATGTAGTTAGGTCCTGTGATGGTTTCACTTGTATAGAGCTATGTGAACAGAGTTGGCAACAGGGTTTGTTTGCAGGGGTTAATTTCCTGGGTTAGTGTTCCTGTGCTGTGTTGTATAGTGACATATACTGTCTATGTTGTGTGACTGTAGGTGAGTATTTGCTTAATATTGGGGGACTACCTGTAAACAAGGACTGGTCTGCCTCACAAGGTTTGTGAGAGCTAGAGATCATTTTCCAGGATAACTTGTAGATTGTTAATGATGCGCTGGAGGTGTTTTAGGTGGGAGTTGTAGGTAATAACCTGAGGTGTTTTTATTTTCCTTGTTGAGCTTTTCCTGAAGTAGATGGCTTCTGCATACTCATCTGTCTCTGTCAATCTGTTTCCTTACTTCCCCAGGTGGGTATTTAAGTTTTAAGACCTGGGGAAGTAAAATAAAATAAACAAACAGATTGACACCCATTTCATCTGATGAGTTGGAGTGGAAATTTCTACTCTAACTCGTCCGATGAAGTGGATTTTACTCACGAAAGCTCATGACCTAATAAATTTGTTAGTCTCTAAGGTGCCACAGAAGTGCTTGTTATTTTTGGTCTGATTTAGGTAGAATTTGAAATAGTAGTTCGTGCTTTTGTGTAATTGAGTAACTCAAAAGAGAAATATGCATTTAAAGCACACTCAGGCATTCAAAGCTTTATGATAAAGAAACAGAAATGTTGGAGGGGGTGAAGCTTGGAAAAATAAATTTGTTGTGTGGCAATGTATATAAAAAAGTCACCAAGTGAAAAACAGTCATGACATTTAAAGCTGAAGTATTCCACTCTACACAGAAAATTCTCCTTGAACATAATTCATTTTTCTTTCATTGTATTGTTATTGTTCAACAGCTTGTTTAAGAGTTCTGCACACTCTGCAAATTGCTCACAATAAATTACAAACAGTGGAGGACATAAAGCACTTACAGGAATGTCCAACCATCTGTGTCCTTGACCTTTCCCACAACAGGTTAGATGATCCAGATATCCTAAATGTCCTGGAGACCATGCCTGATCTGGTAAGCAAAACATACATGGAGGTTTTGTATATGTTCACCTACATGAGTGTAAAACCACAGTCTCATTAATTTGTCTTATCATGCAGAACCCAGCACAATAAAACTTCATCTACATTAGAAGAAAGTGTTTTATTTCTAAAGTATACGATTAGTAGTGCTGGGCAAATAGTGGATTTTTGGGTTCACTTAAAATGTAAAATATTGTTGGTTGAACAAATTGTTTTGTCCCGGAATGATAGATTTAAACATCAGGATTGGTTTGGTTTGGTTTTGTTTTAAGTTAAACATAGCACAAATTCAAAATAAAACAGTCACAGAGAGGTAGCCATGTTAGTCTGTATCTTCACAAAACACAAAAGCAGTCATGTAGCACTTTAAAGGCTAACGAAATTATTTATTAGGTGATGAGCTTTTATTGGGCAAACCTACTTCTTCAGATCTGGAAACAGATCAGAATAAAAATTTTCACCAACAGGTTGCACATACCTCATTCAGCATGTATGGGACCTGACCAGTCCCAAACGAGGGAATTTGCTGGACAAAGGGAGGTCTCCCTTGCCTCCCAGCCTGCTGGTGGCTCTGTGCTCCAATTTCCACCCCCACCCCCAGCTTCTCCCCATACACCTCAAGCCCCTGCTGCACACTTACCTCCAGCCTAACTTATGCTGGCCCTATCCCAGATGCAGCTGGGCTACTGTCTGTGGCCCCAGATGCCTGAACTGTGGAGACCAGCTCCAGCCCATCCAGACTGCTGGCCACAGCCCCAGGGTACTTACTTCAGCCCCGCCCCATAGCATCAGTTTTCGCCCCAGTCCCAGGACATTGGCTTCAGCCACAGGCCTGGGGCCATGCTGCCCGCCTGGCAAGGCTGCTGTCACGGCCCTGAGCCACTGACTTCAGCCTCAGCTGGGCTGTTGGCACATTCCTGGGCCACTGGCTTCAGCCCTGGCTGGGCTGCCAATGCAGCCCTGTCACTGGCGCGCTGGGGCTGGAACATCCTCAGGGCCAAGGGCTCTCTGGTCCTGCAACTTCCGTGGTCCTACCAGACCACATATGTTGCTGGACCAGAGAATGGCAGTTTTGGGAGGTAGAATCTGTATTTTGGAATATTTTTTTCCTCGCTGAAACTGTTCACTTAAATTCAATCCAAATTCATAAAAGTTATGTCGCCATAACTCAGGGAGCATCTGCACACTTAAAGAATTCTGTGGACAGAGTCTTGACAGACTTCTGCATTTTCCTCGACAGTATTATCCCTCAAAATTTGAGGCATAACAATCTCGCAACATAGTACTGTCGACAGAAGTGCAGTGTAGTCACTTCTGTCAACAGAGAGGGCTTGAGATTCTCCTGCTGACAGTAACTTCTGTTGACAGATGCTTCTACTGTAGACATAGCCAAAATGTGTTCTTTTAATATTAAATTGGAAAAACATGTCACTTTTTCCAGTGACACTCTTCCTCTCCCAGGTGAGGAGGAGTATCTTTTTCCAAAAGATTATTTTGGAAAAAAATGTGTAGATGCCATGGGGGCCCTTTATTCAAAAGAGCAGTCCTCATGGCACCAGATTTTTCGATCCCTGCCTTGTTCTTTCAAAAGAGCAGGGGCTGTGTGGACACTGTCTATCAAAAGAGCAGATCGATCATTTGATCCACTTTTTTGTGTGTGGATGCACTATTTCAAAAGAATTTTTTTGGAAGATCTCTTTCCAGAAGAATTTATTTTGAAGGATTGTCGTAGTGTAGCCAAACAGTTGCAGTCAACGGGAAGCTGCATTTTTTGGCAAATAAAGTATTTTCTCCAAAGAATTCACTCAGTTGCATTGAGTTGTTATGTAGTCTCACAGTGTTTTCTCTGATTCTTTTCCCTGAAGTTTTAAAAAGTATTTCACAGAGTACTTAAATTCTACAGAAAAGTATTATACAGGCAGAAGATCTTCAAATTGTTGCCAACCAGCCGCATTTTAATGTTAATACTACCTACTTTATTCTAAGAGACTTTGTTTTCAATTGCACTGCAAGTTTGTTTTCAAAACTAAAGACAGCCATCATGAGATGGAAAATAATTGTATTCTATAATATAAGGTGGACCTTAAGTACATAGATTTGGTTGGAGACAGTCAGATTGAATAGGAAAAAAATCAGTAAAATCAGATCTGTGATTAGCAGCAAATTCTGTCACAATTAAAAAAAAGCAAATGTTTTCATTAATGAAACTTTGTCGTGATTGGAGGTTTTATCCATGTTTTTTGCATGCCCAGGGTATATCACTTTTTTAAGCCTCCTGGATTCACAGATTTTAAGGAAAGTACCTATTTGGATGTAATTTTTACTTTTTTTTTTTTTTAAATTCTGTACTTTGCTTTTATAGCGTGTGCTGTATTTGATGGGAAATGAAGTGATTAAGAAAATTCCTAATTATAGAAGGACTCTTACTATTCGTCTAAAACAGTTAACATACCTGGATGATAGGCCAGTTTTTCCAAAGGACAGGTGAGAAATAGTGAAGTACTCTTTACGTCGCAGTGGATATTAAATACTAATGATTGCAAAATTCGTTTTTAGTCAATATTTTTGTCATACAGAGAAAAGAAAAATCTGGCCAAAGTAAACATACACAGGATATGAAGAAAGGTCTACTCATGGATCACTAACTGCTTAAAAGGCAGAAAACACAGGGTGGGAATAGATGGTCAGTTTTTAGTCAGTCTGCATTGAAACCAGTGCTGTTCAACATATTCACAAGTGATCTGGGAAAAGGGGTAAAGAGTGAGGCAGCAAAATTTGCAAATGATAAAATAAAATGATTCAAGATAGTTCAGTCCAAAGCAGAGTCTGAAGAGTTGCAAAGAGATCTCAAAAACGAGTGACTAGGCAACAAAATTCAGTGTTGATAAATGCAAAATAATGCACACAGGAAAACAAAAGCCCAACTACATGTATAAAATGATGAACTCTGAATCAGCTGTTATCCATCAAGAAAGAGATCTTGGAGTCCTTTTGGATGGTACTCTGAAAACATCAGCTCAGTGTGCTGCAGTAGTCTAAAAAGCAAACATTTTAGGAACTATTACAAATGCATGGATAATAAAGTAGAAATTATTATGATGTCATTATGTAAATCCATGGACTGCCCATACCTTGAATATTGAATGAATTTCTGATTGCCCTGTCTCAAAAAATATATGTTGGATTTTGAAAAGATCAGAGAAGAGAATCAAAAATGATTAGGGATGTGGAATAGCTTTGTATGAAGAATGATTAAGAAGACTGAGACTGACCAGTTTGAAAAAGAGGTGAGCTATGAGATATCAAGAGATATGATGGAGATCTATAACATTTTGACTGGTATGGAGAATGTGAATCACAGCCAATTCCTTTTGAAAGGAGCATGCAAATACAGACAATCAAACATGCAAATCTGGTACTGATTTGCATATTCAAGACCTCATTTGCATAATGACAGCCACTCACCCGTCTGAAAGTGGTGTTTTCAAAAGCCAAAACAGCTGTATAGATGGGGTTCCTTCAAAAGGAAGCCCTCCCTTTCAAAAGCACTCTTCTTATTTTTTTCTGGTAGAAGTGTGCTTTCGAAAGGGGGGAGCTTCCTTTTGAAGGAACCCCCTATCTGCTCGGCTGTTTTGGCTTTTGAAAACAGCACTTCCAGAATGGTGAGTGGCCACATTATATAAATGAGGCATTGAATATGCAAATCAGCACCTTATTTGCATTTTCATCAGCCATGTTTGCATGCCCCTTTTGAAAGGGAGGGGCAGTGTAGAAGCAGTCAAGGTGTTATTTACTCCTTTACATAATACAAGAACAACGAAATCAGTAGGCGCCAGATTTAAAACAAAGGTAATCCATGCAATCAACCTGTGGAACTCATTGCCAAGAGATGCTGTGAAGGCAAAATCTATAACAGGGTTGGAAAAAAAAACCAAGATAAATTCATGGAGCTTAAGCCCATCAATGACTATTAGCCAAGACAGCCAGAAATGCATCCCAATGCTCTGAGTGTCCCTACTATCTGTCTGCCAAAAACTGGAAGTGGAAGACAGCAGATAGACCACTCTTTGATTGCCTGTTCTGTTCATTCCCTTTGAAACACCTAGCATTGGCCACTACTGGAAGCCAGGATACTGAGCTAGATGGACCATTGGTCTGACCCAGTGTGGCCATTCTTACATACTTGTGACCAGCAATAAGGGGAGATAGGTTGCCATGTGTACAACTAGTATCTTACAGCTAAAAGCTCCACATTCTAAATTCTTAATACAAGGAAATGCAGTATATTTCTAAGAATGTGGTATATTCCTATTCAGATTTGCCTTTCTCCATACCCAATTGCCCAGACACTGCTCATGATGGCCGAGTGGTAACACAAATGTCATGGAAACTAGAATTTGTGGCTTTTAAAAAACTTACTAACAAAAGATGTAAACTTTGGTTTTTAATCACTAGACTTTACAAGCTCCTGTTCCTTAGCTGTTCTGTTTCACTTACAAATATCTGTACCTTGCTGTTCAAGGGAGCATTTTTTCTGAGGCTAATCTGCTCAGTAACTTTTCTTCCCTTGCAAATAGACTTCTGAAATCATGAGTTCTCTGAGCTGCTAGCATTTACAAAACTCTGTTACAGAGGTCTTGCTTATGCTTATTAGAGCTTGTGCAGAAGCCTGGGCCACGGGCGGGCGTGATGCAGAGAAGAGTGAAAGGGAAAAATGGGAGACTAGAGAGAGACGGAAGATCCAAGACAGCGTTGATGCACTAACAGCAATTAGGAAAAGAGCTAAAGAGAAGAAAATGCAACGGGAGAAGGAAGAAAGAGATATTAGAAAATGTGAAAATGGAGACTCAACAGAGGCCCAAGAAGGTTTGTGATTAAGCTTTTGGATAAAGCTCCTGTTTCTCTCTGCTTTACGTCACATTGGCATTCTAACTGCTTAAGATTTCCTTACTTTGACATTACTTTTTATCAAGCAATAATCTGTGAGCAAAATTCCATTATTATTTTCAAAAGTGTACATGCTGAGGAACTCCATTTACAACAATGTAAGTCTCTAGAATAGGAGAATAAAATTTGACTTGTTTGCTATGGCTTAGGATTTAACACAGCCCTAATGCTGCAGTAATAAAAATTATATTTTTCACTGCTGTAAAAAGACAAGGTGAGTGAAGTAATATCTTTTATGGGATCAGCTTCTGTCAGTGGAAGAGACAAGCTTTTGAACTACTACTTTCCACGGGTCTGAGGAAAATACTCAGAGTACAAACAAAAGTTGATCCAATAAAAGACACTACCTGACTCATCTTGTGTCTCTAATATGCTAAGACTGACACAGCTACAATAAATATTGTATACAACTGATACAGAAACTGATGTTTGTAGGAATAAAACGTGTATTCTCCCCATATGCTGATATTTAAAATAAATCAATATTCCCAAAGATTCAGGAGTACATTGATGCCATCTTTGGGATACACAAGAGAGTGATAGCCTCAGGTTTTGGTATGATATTAATTTCGATAAGATATACATTAAGGTAAAAGGAATAATTTTAAAAAATTCTGTCCCATGTTTCAGCTGTGATTTGCTACTGTATTAATTGACAGACAGGACTGGAGCCTCTAGCATATTAGCAGTTACAGTTAGGCAAGCTATGTGTTGCTGATTTTAACACCTCACTTCCCTTTTGCCATCTCTACACCATGGAGTCTTCTTTCACATTGCTTAACATAACCGGTGCCAGAATAATAACATTTTCCAGCTGAGAGTGAGTAACAGCAAATAGATGTCAAGATGGTCAAAATACCACCCACAAGCCAATTATAGCCCAGAGTGTTTGACTACAAAGTATACTTTCAGAGATCGTATCACTGATTAAAATTTTAGAGCTTAGAGCAGAAAGGGTCAACCACCAAGAGTGGGTGGGCTGCGTGTGTTATCTTTCTTCTCTTCACTGGGCTGCAGCCTGGGATTCCACTTGTGGCGATGTGGCTCCCCCACCCCCACCCACCCCTTGCACACTGGGAAACCAGAGCCCTGCACTTACGTGCTCCTCCTCCTCCTCCCTCCCAGCACTACTGGAGCACACAAGTCACCTTATTCACACTCCACTCCCTGCTCCTCTCCCTGCCTTTCAGAACTGCAATGCGGTGAACAACTGATTTGCAATCTCCTAGCTCTGGGAGGAAGGAACAGGGACAGAGTGTGAATCAGGTAATTTTTGGCTTCTCTGAAAGCGCTGAAAGGGAGGGGGAAGTATAGGGCTTTGGTGCCCCAGTGTGCAAGAGGTGCATGGGGGAGGAGGGTAGCCAGGGAGTCCATTGACCTCTGGTGGAGCCCCACTGGACCACATGAGGCCCACAAGCCACAGGTTGATCACCACAGGATTAGAGGCAGTTTTGCAACTCGAGAGTTATGGAATTTATGTAAGAAACTCCCTCTTTGGCTTTTATTCAGCAAATGCTAAAGTATGTCCCTAATGTCATGTACATAAGCAATCCTTTTAAAGTCAATGGCTTAAATTATTTAAAGTTAAGCATTTACTGCTTAAATGCTTTTACTGGCTTCATTCCTTTGGGCACTACAAATGAGCAAACCCATTTGGCCTGACACATCTATAGCCCCCTGAGGGATACTGATGCCTGACTGGCAGACCAAATAAAAGAGAGGTTTTTAGTATGTATTTGAGAGCTAAGGGAGAAAACCATATGTTACAGTCTGAATACTGTTAACCTGCAACAACTTGCTCTACCACTTTACTTTTATAGACTTTCCTGCTTCTTTGGGACATGTTACACCGGCAAGTTCCTGTGATGTGACTAACAACATTTCTGGGATTTCAAATGCTTCTGAAGAGGTAGAAACTCAACAGAAGATCAAGAAATTTGTAAATGAAAGCATGGAAGCCTGTGATGAAATTTTAGCTGAAGCATCAAGTAAAACAGATCTGGATAGCCTGCATACTAACATTACGAGTAACATTCAGAAGGACATGCAAGAAGCTAATTCTCACAAATGCCAAAATTTCATTACTGACGAAGAAGGTAATGTACACTGTAAAGAGCCAAACAGACATAAAAAGAGGAACAGAGATGGTGAGCCAAACTCTTTGCTGATATACAACTCCAGTGACTTGACTGAATTCTTTGGGGTTGCCTGGAATAGAAGAATGAGGAATTTGGCTTAGTAACTTTCCACAGTTTGTAACTGAGGAAAATGGAGTTTTGTGTAACACGTGATATTGAATACCAATACGTTTTTTTTTGTTTAAGTGTGATTCTTTGATGCCTTTATAAGTAAAACAATTACACTAAAGTCAATGTCTTTGTTTCAAATTGCAAAATTAACATATATAATTCAAAGGAGTTCATGGGTATAGTGTAAAGACAGAAAGGTGAGATATAGATAGACTGGAAAACTTTGGAAATACGGAATGAAAGAAAAGATCCATCATGTCGGATCTGATAACACTTCATAATCTAAAAGATTTCTCATGAACTTTTAACCTAATTCTGCAAGTTAGCCACACCCATTAGGCTATGTCCATACAAGAAGCATCTGTCGACAGAAGTGACTGTCAGAAGGGATTTCCTGATAAAACTTCTGTCAACAGAGTGCATCTACACATAAAAACAGATAGAAAGAGCAAGCTACTCTGTCGACAGAGAGCAGCCAGACTACCCAGCCCTCTCTCGACAAGACGGCTGACTGGTAGCTCTGCAAACAGGGCTGCCTGGTGAACTGGAATCCCTGTCTGTCAACAAAAGGGCCCCCAGAGTTCTACATGACTGTTTTCTCAAAATACTGTCAAGAGAGGTATTATATCTGAACAGGAAGAGGTATAATGCTGCTGGCAGACATAGCTGGTTTTGTCAACCAACTGTCAACAAAGCACATTTTGCCTGTAGACACTTTGTGTTTTTTCCCGACAAAACCCAATTTTGCCAGAAAAATCCTCTCAAGTAGACATAGTCTTAGATTTTCTAACACATGGAGTTTCTTAAATGCAGAAAAACCCAAAGTTCTGTAGTGTAGATATGACTAGAGATAAGACTAATGTACATCAGTGATAGCTTTGAATATCAGAAGGGAAACAGACCTAAATGAGGTATGTAACAGACAATTAACTAATTAAATATTTTTCCTTATTCTTTAGAGATACTAGTGGGGAATATGGCTACCAAAGGTGCTGTGCTTACTGAACTGGATGAATCTTCAGAAACAGAACAAATTAAACTGCAGGTGCCAGAGAAGCTTTTCATTGATGTACGTATTAGGGCTGAGTATGCAATCATTTGTATCGTATTTTGAGCAATCCACATTTTAAGTTACACTGATTGCCCAAAAAGTTATTCCTTTTATATCCTAGCAAAATAATTGTGCATGGCACAGGTTTGTAGGAACTTTCCACCACTTATAAATATTTGTGAAAAAATACAAAGGACAATGCAACTTCTCCTACCTGAGGACTACATGGCATTTGGAGAGGTTGCCTGAAGTTCTCTGCACCAAGAAATTTAAGTCTTCCACATGTTATCTGCTTTGTTGCACACAAGTAGGTCTAAAAACTCTTCAGACCTTTGAAATCTGCTTTCATTTTATTTAAAAAAATTGGTCATGGCTTTCATTTTTTTAAAAAAATGTCAGTTACAATATAATTACTTTCATTAGGAAAAATATACCCAATTAAAGTTAGCCAAAGCCCAAATCTAATGTACAAAGAAAAATACGAACTACACAGCAAAAAAATCATGAGGAATAAATAGCTATCCAGTCATTTTGTATACATATTATGAGATTCTAGAGCAACAATTAATCTTTCAAAATACTTATTTTCAAAAAAATTAGAAATAAACATAAGCAGCCTATATATTTAAAGATTACCACATCTAATATCTGTTATTTAGGACCTGCATATGTAGACAATTGTGCATTTGTTTAACTTTAAATACATGTGTAATCCCATTGAAAAAAGATCTCTCTGTGGCCATGGCTACACTAGTCCCTGCCTTTCAAAAGGGGGATGCTAATGAGCCAGTTCAGCAGATGCTAATAAGGCACTGCCATGAATATGCAGCACCTTATTAGCATAATGGCAGCCGCACGCGTTTCAAAAGTGCTGCTTTTGAGATGCATGCCGCCAGTATAGACAGGGGCCTTTCAAAAGAACTCCCCACATTTTAAAAACCCCTTCCTCCCAAAACAAAATGGCGGGGGCTAGTTTAGACACAGCCTGTGTGTAATACAATAGAAGACCTAAAGTAATCAAAAAAGACAAAAATATTTTAACTTTCACAGATGAAAATTCTGATACTGCTACAAAACCCAGAATTCCAGATTATTACTTCTCTAAGCACTCTCTGCATTCTCTTAAACAAAACACTACAACCAGATTCTGAATTTTAATAGCAATGTGTCTTTGTTATTTAATTTCTCTTTCCCTAGGGGCATAGGGAGGGCCAAAAAACACTTTTTGCCTTGTGGAGTGCTCACTATCTTGTACTCCCACTGGCTACCCTATACTTTGTCTTGCAGTGAATATTTGCCAGATTCAGCCCTTCAGCTGAAATTTGTAAGATACTAGTTTAGAATGCATATTTTGAAGCTACTCAAAAGCTAGCTTAAAAGCAGTTTCAGTATTGTGTGCACCCTCATTGGGAAAATCATCTGGGCTATGAGGGCCTTTTTTCATAGAGCTACCTGGCCCTATGTCAAGCCCTTTGTATCTGCCTTCATATTTGGTTAAAAAGTATTAAGTACTATTCTCATGGATTTGTTTGATTTATATTGACAAACATATGTGTGGAAGAACTCAGTGATGTATGGAAAATAAGTTCTATATCTTCCGCAAAAAAGAGAGAGAGAGAATGGGAGTATAACAACATTCTGTTGCATAAGTTTCCTTCTGACATTGACTTCCTAGCTATACAGAAAAAACAAACAAGACCCAGATAAAACACTAACATAAATGCCACTGCCCTACAGTACTCTATTCTGCAACTGTTTCCAGCTGTGCTTAACAGTGGAGTCACATTCTGGCAGCAACACCCAATACTCATGCTAATGCACTTCTCTCAAACGCACTCAACAGTGACATCAGTCAGAAGGACAGTAATGAGACCAAGGGAGAGAAGCCTTAGGAACAGCAAAGTACCTAGCACTCCAATCACAAGGTTTACAGTGGTAGTTAGAAGTGACTTAAGCAGGAAGGGTAGAAGGAACCTTTCATAAGGGGCTGTGCCAATGCCAGCCAGCCGATCCTTTTATCTTGCAGCAGTTTCACATAATTTTATCAACCAGTAACGAGTTGAAAGAACAATGAATATAGGAGCCTACATGCTCCAGTGCAATAGCCTTCATTTTTAAAAATTACCCAGTGCATACTTATTGCTTCAGTGCAGTCAACCTTAGGAGGTCAAAAATCACAAGTTGGACACTGGAAATCATGAGATTTAAAAAAAAACAAAACATAAAATCCAAGTTTTTGGTCTATCTTTTGATTTTTAATTTCCCCCTACTACTCTACCAATGTGATAATGTGAGGTACATTAAAAATGCCTCTCCTTGGAGGCGCAGGTGGAAACTCCACTAACCCTTTCCTCACACCTTTACTAGGACTACGTCTACACTAGAGCATAAAGTCAATTTTAAGGCACTTAGCTTGCTTTTATAATGTGACCTTCACTGCAAATACCATTAGATCAATTTTAAGGGGTGTTAAGGTTGACTTTCTTCAGGAGACCATGCTCAGCTCTGCAGTGAGAGCTGAGAGGGTAAGTAGGCAGCAGAGGTTAATGAAGAGGAAGACACCACCAGTCAGCAAATGCCTGAGTAAGCTGATTGTGCCAGCCAGGAGCTCTTCCTCACCCCGGAGCCAGTCCCCTCATTGGCACCTGATGCTCCGGAGTCCAGTGATGCTGGAGAGGGCTCTTTTGGTGAGTATATTTTTTAAACTGCTACAAGTGGATTGTGACTGGGTTGAGATATAGGTTTACTTCTGTTGAGCATATTTTTTAAACTGCTACGAGCGAGTTATGGGTTAGGTGTGGTGGATCTATGCCCCTCAGAACAGTTTGTTAATATTTCTGGGGATGGAGCGCTATCCCTTTCGGAGCTCTCCATAAAGCTGTCAGCCAGATACTCTTGTATTTTTCACACAAGGTTTTTGAGGAGGCCTAATTTATTCTGGCTTCCATGATAGCACACCTTGCCACTCCAGGCAACCACTATGTAACCTGGTATCATGGCACCACACAGCATCCTGGCAAATTTTCTAGCCCTGTGCTTACACAGTAAGAGCATATTTCTTCTTCACTCTGTTATTCTTAGGAGGCTGATGTCTCTTTTTGCAGCCTAGAAGAAGCATGGGAAGTTTCATTAAAGTTTGTCATTAAGATTAACATTATTGCATTGCTCCACAGCCATTTAAATTCCCAGGACTGCTCTGCCAGACCACATGGCTGGTGGGCTCTCTGTCTCCTGCCTCCATGTGACTGACGGGCTCCTGGCCCTTTTCTCTTTCAGCACATGGCTGGAGGGCTAACTGGCTCCCCCGCCGCCACATCCCCATGGCTGTGAAAGATTTATGAGGAGCCACTGAGAAAGTTTTTTTCTACACTTCACATTTTTCAGGGCTGATCCCCGCCATCCCCAGCCTGCCATGTGGCTGGCAAACTCAACCCCGACCATCACCACCATGTGGCAGCCAGGTTGTGTGGACCCTGCTCCCAGACACCGGCAAGTCCAGCATGGGCTTTCCCTGCTTTAAATGGCTTTTTCCCTGCACAGGATTTAGGAGGAACTTCTGAGAAAGTATTTTTCCACACTTTATATTTTACAGGGCTTTGTTTCAACCCCTACCTCCTTAACCACCAGGATCTTACCATGCCAACAATGAAATGGTCTGGAAAACTAATAGCTTCTGTTCTGCAGAGTTCTGTTCTGTCATTCTTAAGAAGCCAAAAGTGGCCTTGGAAAACAAAAGTTGCAGCGTGTTCATTGTATGGGTCAGTGTGTTAGTGTCACATTTAAAAACTATCTAAATTTTGACCTTAACTGTCTTCAACAGGCAGAGCCAGTTGGGGAGACCAGGTTGCTGTAATGCACCACAGGAGAAGATCAAAAGGATCTCATCCTGCAGCAGCTTCAACAGGGCAAAGAGGGAGCAAGCCCGTGCCGCTGGTGACAGAAAGGGGTACCAGCAGTGGCGGCAAAGCATGCTCCAGTGCAGAAACAAGGACTTGGCAGAGTTCCTGATGGCTGTCAAGGAGGAAACCAACATCCTGCAGTCTATACTGGAACTGCAGAACGCCACCCACCACAGAAGTCACAGTTATACAGCCTCCTCACCCTGTTGCCCTACTTCCCCTTGATGTTGTCCCCACTTTTCTGGAGCCCTGAATGTGGAGAAGGGAGGGCAAGGACAATCTCACAGTCCACCCTCAGAACTTTCCCACACTACAAAAGGCTCACATTCCGCCACATGTGACTCCAGGATTCCCTTCTTTTTCCTACCCCTTAACCCTCACCCCCCGCCCAAATAAAAAGAACATGTTTGTGAAAAACCACAGTGTCATTTATTGTTTCACAAGGGTTGGGTTGCAGGTGAAGGTGCTTTCATAAAGGTAAAGCACACATCATTGTGGAGGCTGGGGGTGGTATCACAACAGTTAAATGCAGACAATTCATGTCTGTCTGCTCATTCGTAAAGCTCTTTTCAAAGCCTCCCTGATTTTTGGTATTTCTGCATATGGATTGCTGATTGCCCTTATGTGCAGCTTAGCATAAGCACTGCCCAGGGGATCTGCCTCTCCACCCCAGACTGGCATAAAATTTTCCCCCTTTGATTTGCAAATTTTATGGAGAATACCGCACACTGCAACCACCGTGTGGACTTTGGTTAAGGAAAGGCTCAAAAGGCACCTGAATCTGGTTTTTAAATGGCCAAAGGCCATATCTAGACATTCATGGACACTCATCTTCAACTTTATAAATTCTAGTGGTTAAAAAATTAACTGCAATAAATTTGACTTTATTTGTAGTGTAGACGTAGCCTAGGGGAAGTGCCATCCATTCCCTTTTACAGTGTTGGCTCTCTCCCCTCTTAGTTTATTTCCTTTGACAAAAGAAGAGCAGGATGGTAAATCATTTGAGAACACTATTTTTCCGGTCGATGAGCTATGGATGTACATATTAGAGATTTTTACATTAACACCTGCTTTCTGAATTTAGCGGCACAGCATGCAGAGGCCAGGGGGACTGAGCCAAAAATGAGCATTGTATATTGTATGCAACAGCAGAAAAAATGCTCTGGCATTACTTGAGTAAATTCATGTTTACACAGTACTACAATAACAGAATAGGTGATATTTACAAATGAATATGAAATAACTAATCTATATTAGGTAATGGGCAACTAAGGAGTAACTAACACCTTAAGGGAGCAAACTGCAATGTAACCTCCCTCTATTAACTATCATATATATTATTTTTACAGTGTCCGTCAGTCTGTCTGTCCGGGCAAGTTTCTACCATGTTCCCCCCACCAACGCCATACCAACACCAGCCCCTTTCACTGGACAGTGTGGGGCCTGGCCAAGCCCCCAGTAGAGTCCCTTCTCCAGCCAGTGTGGGGCCAGCCCAGCCCACTCCCAAAAATCCCCCATGCACCATGCCAGTCCCTTCCTCACCCAGCATGGGGGCCAACTCAGCCCCCCAACAGAGTCTCCCCCGCACCATGCCAGCCCCAGCCCCTTTCCCATCCAGCACAGGGCCCAGCCCAGCCCCCCCAATGGAGCTGCTCTCACCATGCCAGCTCTAGCCCCTCCCGCAGCCAGTGAGGGAACCAGCACAGCTCCCACTGGTTGCCCCAGCCAGTGCAGGGGCTGGTACAGCACCCCAATGGAGCCTCCCCACCATACCAACACAGAGCCTGGCCCATACGCTTTGAATGTGTATTACAACAAATTTCTGACTAGAACGTACTTCCACTTGCAAGTGAAGCTGCAACTGGGCCTCTAGTTTTTAAAAAAATAGGGTTGAAAATATTGGTTGGACTGCAGAAATTATCCTATATCATGGCAGTGTTTGGGTGAAAAAATATATGTCAGTGAGTCATTTATGTAAGCAATAATTTCACAGTAAAACCAATATAGGATGGTTTAGCCTTTTGCAAGAAGCTCCATTTCCCTCAGTCCCACCTCCCTTCCATTCCCCATAGAACTTATCCAGAAGCCATGCTGCATTTCCCCATTGTAGGTGGAGTAAATGTCACAAAGGGGAAGTAGGAATCAGCAATAACATTTCTATCGAGAAACCTATTGGGTTTGCGTGGCACATATGCAGTGCAGATGCCCCCTGGACAACCCCAGATCAGCCTATACCCTCAGAGATCCCCCCACCTGACAGTAGACATGCAGATGCGTTTCTGTGGGTTGACATGCAGGAGTGAATATTGCTGCAGAGGTCAGAGCTGTCTTATCCCTTTGGGCCTTCATTTGCTCACCTCTGCACTGCATAGTAGTAGAGAGGATTTGGCGCTCTCAGGCTGTGTCTACCTTATGGGATAAAATTGAATTTAAATCACTTAGCTCAATGTTACCATGTGACTGTCTTCACTGTAAAGCCCATTAGCTTGAGTTTGAGTGCAGTACTCTTGAGATTACAAAATTGCAGTTACCTGACGAGTATAGCATCAAGCTCGAATTCAGAAGTTCAATTAAAGGCAAGTGCGGAAGTGCCACATCGCTAACGTGAATTTATTAGCCTCCAGAGGTGTCCCGTATGTAACCAAAAATTCCCCTCACTGCTCCACTTTGGCCACTGCTGTCCAGTGACAGGAAGAGTGTGAATTTCCAAGCGGGAGCAGCAAGCCTTTAGCTGTGAGCTCATGCTAGTATGACAGGCTGAGAAATGGCTTTTCTTCTACGAGTGTCCCCGTGGGTGCTCCACAATAGGTGTCAGGCTCGCCCAGCTCCGCAGATCGGAATTCTTCCAGCAGTTTCTCCTGGATCGCACATGCGCCGGCGCGCGCCGCTCCCTTGCGCGTCCCCGGCCACGTGCGCGATCCAGTCCCCCCCAGTTCCTTCTCAACCGCCATCGGCTGCAGATGGAATCCGCTCAGGCTACGGCCAGAGTCAGATTAGCTAGAGTTTTACATGTAAATTGTTGTTTTTTTCTTTCTAAAAAAAAAAAAAAAAAAGAGAGAGAAAGCAAGAGAGTAAAAAAAAAAATTAAAAATATATAATAAAAAGAGAGAGAGGAGCAGAGAAGACGCGTGGACGTGAAGGCCAGTAGGCCTCCCGCCGCTGCAGGCTGGTGTCCACGATGGGTAAACAGGCACGAATTAAGTGCTAAGTGCCCTATTAACAACAAAAAGACTCACCACGATGTCCTCTTCAGGCTTTAAAAAGTGTGAGTCCTGCCGCGAAGCTATGCCGGCCTCCAATGGGCATAGCGAATTTATTCGGTGCCTGGGGGAATGACACGTTACCCAGAAGTGTTCCCACTGTGCTAAGCTCACAGCCAGGGCCAGGAAAGACAGAGAAATGAGGCTGAAAATGCTCCTGTTCGATAAGGCTCTCCAGCCCGACTTGCCGGAGAGGCCTCAACCAGAAGGGCCCTCTGGGCTCCACAAAAGGAAGGCAGCTTCCCTCACCCCGTCGGTGCAGAAACGGAGGAAGCTCTCCCCAGCCTGATCCCTGCCAGCGGTCTCAGCGAGCGGGACGGGCGGAGCACACAGCCCCCAGCCACATACTCAAACAAGCGGCAGCGCAGCAGTGCACGTGGCAGAGGCTGAGCCTCCGATTACCAAACAGCTGGCACGCACGGCACCGAGAGTGGCGGCCAGGCAAGCGCCGGAACTGGCGGCACCGCCACAGGCGGCACCGACCCCTGCAGCACCAGCGGTGCAGGGCCAACAGGCACGGAGCCTGCAGGCACCAGAGGACGTTATCCACGCGGCACCGCAGCTGAGCGGGCCGAGCGCGGCGCCGACAGTGGGGCCGAGATCCCCGGCACGGGAGGGGGCGGTGCCAGCCCCACAGGGGAGGGGAAAGGCAAGAGCAAAATCCCAGCACCGCAGCCCTTCTCCGGACAGGGCTGCAATGCTGCTATCAACAAGCCCTCCCCTTATGCTGCACACGCCACCCAGAAGATCTGGGTCTCCACCGGCCTATCCAGAGCCTCCTTCTCCATTCCTCCAACCTACGTCACCATGGCTTGGGCCACCTTCGCCCTTTCTGGGATTGGATCCCTTGGAGTACTATCACAAACCAGCTTCACCATTATCTGTATCGTCGCGGAGATCTCACTCTCCCAGATATCGGGGGTACGCACCCCGAGAGTAGTCCAGGTCTCCATCCCCGGACCCGTGCCCGTGCTGCCATGGTCGTTCTTATCATGCTGGACACAGACACCCCAGGCCTACACCTAGAGGCAGGTCCCCCCCTGCCATCCAATACCCCCGTGGACACTCCCGGCTGGGGACGGAAACACAGCTATCTCAAGAAGAGTTAATTGTAGAACCCCAAGACTTTCCTTCACAATCCTCCAGCGAGCGGATGTACCATCGGCCACAGGAACCTGAGAGTTCGAGGGAGGTTTACCCTAGTGGTTCCTCCTCATCCTCCCCTGACGAGGCCACGGCCCCCGGGGACGTTGCTCCCCCGGACGACCTCAAACAGTTTCAGGAGCTGTTTAAAAGGGTGGCTTTCACGCAAGGCATCCAAACGGCAGAAGTGCAGGAGAAACATCACAAACTCCTGAAAAATTTGAGACCCCCAGCTTCATCCAAAATCACTATCCCGCTCACCAAAGCCATTATGGAGTCAGCCACTACCATATGGCAGACCCCGGCCTCCGCTCCGCCTATGAACAAGAGAGCGGATAAGAAGTACTTCGTCCCAGCGAAGGGCATGGAGTTCCTTTTTAGTCACCCACAACCAAACTCATTGGTGGTAGAATCGTCTCAGCAGAGATCAAAGACTTCTCAGTACAAATCGGGGGGTTCAGACAAAGATGCCAAGAAGCTAGAGCTGTTTGGCAGGAAGGTATATTCCTCCTCCACCCTGCTATTGAGAATGGCAAACTATGCAGCACATCTAGTGAACCATAATTTTGATAATTACTCCAGGCTTACTTCTCTCATGGATTCGCTTCCGGAAGATAAGAAGCCGGTGCTAAAGGCAATTGTGCAAGAGGGCTACGCAGCTTCGAGGATGGGAGTCCAGATCGCCCTGGACGTGGCGGACACGGCGGCACGCTCAACGGCTACAGCAGTGGTCATGCGTAGAGAATCCTGGCTCCAGACATCGGGTATCCCGAGGGATCTGCAGGTGAAGATTGTGGATCTTCCCTTTGACACGCAGAAGTTGTTTGCAGACTCAACCGACTCGGTCCTCCACTCCAGTAAGGACTCCAGAGCTACACTTAGAACTCTGGGTATTTATACCCCTCCATATAGGAAGAAAAAGTATTACCCTCAGCAAAGACGATACCCGTACCAACCACAGTGTGCTCAGTACCAACAGAGCTACGACCAAGGGCGACATCAACAGCAGCAACAGTACAGAACTCCCAGGCGACGTTCTCAACAAAGCCGTGCATCCTCGGGGCAGGCCCAAAGGCAACAAGTTTGACGGGCATGTCAAGGGCTGCACTATCACTACCATCGCGCAATGCCATTCCCAGCTCATGTTCCATCATCGCCTCCGACCGTTTCACTCCCAATGGCAAAAGATCACCGCAGACAAATAGGTACTGGAGATCATAGCCACGGGTTACGCGATCCCCTTCCAGTCGCTCCCACCGCCGAAACCTCCTCCCAGGCCCCACCTCAGGGACGCTTCCCACGAGGCGAGACTCAAACAGGAGGTGGACCATCTTATGTTCATAGGGGCGGTGGAACGAGTGCCGGAGCAATTCCAGGGGAAAGGCTTTTATTCACGCTACTTCCTCACAGAGAAGAAAACAGGAGGCTGGAGGCCCATCTTAGATCTTCGGGGCCTCAACCAGTACTTGTGCAAACAACATTTTCGGATGATCACAGTCGCCTCCATACTCACGGCACTGGACGATGGAGATTGGTTTGCAGCCCTCGACTTACAAGATGCTTACTTTCATATAACGATCCACCCGGCACACAGGCGCTTCCTCCGTTTTATGGTCGGCAAGGAGCATTTCCAGTACAAGGTTCTCCCGTTCGGCCAATCCTCGGCCCCCAGAGTCTTTACCAAAACCCTGGCAGTGGTATCAGCCTACCTGCACAGACAGGGGGTATTTATATTCCCATACCTGGACAACTGCCTATTGAAAGGGGCCTCGAAGGCAGAGGTCCTACGCATGATATGCGTAACAGCAGACACATTTTCTTCGCTGGGCCTAGTCATCAACCTCGCGAAGTCGAAGACCGACCCCACACAAGACATAGAGTTTATAGGGGCACGTATAAACTCTATTACAGCAAGGGTGTATCTACCCGACGCCCGCTTTCGCGCCATCAGTTCACTGGTGCAAGTCATTACATACAGCCCCATGGTGCCGGTCTTAACGTGCTTGCAGCTGCTGGGCCACATGGCGGCGGCGACGTTTGCAGTGCAAAATGCCAGATTGCACATGCGCAGCCTACAACATTGGCTGGCGAGCATCTACAAACTGGCATCCTACACTGTCTGCAGGGTGGTATCGCCCACGACAGAGGTGCGCAGATCCCTGCAGTGGTGGGGAAACCCCAAGAACCTGCTAACAGGGGTACCCTTTCACCAACCACAAATCTCTATTTTTCTTACTACCGACGCTTCCCACATAGGATGGGGAGCACACATCGGCAACAAGGTGACGCAAGGACTATGGTCCCCTGCGGAACAGTCAATGCACATAAATATACTGGAGCTCAGAGCAGTGTTCAACGCCTGCAAACATTTTCGAGACCACATACAGGGCAAAGTAGTTGGGATCAATACAGACAATACCTCCACTATGTTTTATATAAATCGACAAGGGGGAGCCCAATCCCGTGCCCTATGTGCGGAAGCAGTCCGGCTGTGGAACTGGTGCATCGCCAACAATATAACGTTGAAAGCCTTGTATTTGCCAGGCGCTCACAACGTGAAAGCAGACCAGCTGAGCAGGCGCTTCGCACTCATGCACAAATGGCAGATCCGCTCTGATCTGCTACGACCGATCTTTCACACATGGGGATTTCCCCAGATCGACCTGTTTGCCACTCAGCACAACAAGAAGTGCCCCCAGTACTGCTCCAGGGCAGGATTGGGGCGGGGGTCCCTGGGGGACGCATTCATGATTTCATGGAAGAGCCCCCTACTTTACGCGTTTCCCCCACACAGTGCTCATCCACAAGGTCTTGCAGAAAGCCAGAAGGGAGAGAGCTAGCATGATTCTAGTAGTCCCAATGTGGGATCGACAGCAATGGTTCCCCTTGCTTCTGCGCATGTCAGACCGCCCACCGCTCCCCCTTCCGGTGGCGCTGGACCTACTCACGCAGGCCCAGGGGTCCATAGTGCACCCACACCCTCAAGGTCTGCGCCTACAACCATGGCTAATCCATGGCTCAGCTCCCTAGAAAGCACATGTACGGAGGGAGTACAACAAGTCCTGGAAAGTTGCCGAAGGACCTCCGCCAGGAAGACCTACAAGCAGAAATGGACTCGATTCACTGCCTGGTGTTCCACCAAGCAGTTAGCTCCCCTTGACGTTCCTATACCTGTAATACTAGAATACTTATTGGACCTCAAGAGGGGCGGGCTTTCCCTATCCTCGCTAAAAGTCCACCTCGCTGCTATATCTGCTTTTCGGCATGCAGAGGAGGGGCCCACGGTATTTGCCCATCCTATTGTTACCAGGTTCCTGAAGGGGCTGGTAAACCTGTACCCCCCTCGGAAACCGCTTCCACCATCGTGGAACTTGGACCTGGTGCTCAGCACGCTAACGGGCCCACCGTTTGAACCCTTAGCCACAGTTCCCCTACGTCTCCTTACGATAAAAACAACCTTCCTCCTTCCAATTACGTCAGCTCGCAGGGTGAGTGAGCTTGCAGCAGTTATGGCAACGCCACCCTGCACAGTATTCTCAAAGGAGGCGGTAACTTTACGGCTGCACCCAGCCTTTGTTCCAAAAGTTTCCTCAGAGTTCCACCTTAACGAACCAATCGTTTTACCCTCGTTTTACCCGAAGCCTCACAGCTCCAGCAAGGAGGCACGCCTACATCTCCTGGATGTGAGGAGGGCATTGGCCTTCTACATAGACAGAACTAAGTCCTTCCGGAAAACGGACAGACTTCTAGTCTCTCTTGCTCCCAGGTCAAAAGGAGAGGGTCTCTCTTCACAGAGAATCTCAAAGCACATTGTGTCCTGTATAAAAATGTGCTACGAACTTCAAAAGACTCCTTTGCTGGCCCCGCCTAGGGCTCACTCCACCGTCAACAGCCTTCTTCAAGGGCATCGCGTTAAAGGACATCTGTAGAGCGGCGACCTAGTCATCCTATAACACCTTCGCCAAACATTATGCACTACATCGGGTATACCAAGAGGACACCCGTCTGTCGACAGCAGTACTTTCGGGGGCAAGCTGCACATAAACCGATTACCCACCTCCTTACTTGGGTTACTGCTGGGTAGTCACCTATTGTGGAGCACCCACGGGGACACTCGTAGAAGAAAGAGAAGTTACTCACCGTAGTAACGGTGGTTCTTCGAGATGTGTCCCCGTGGGTGCTCCACCACCCGCCCATCCTCCCCACTTCGGATCTCTGTTTAGTGTTTTTCAGGAGCATCCAAGGCAGTTGGTCAAGGAACTGGCGGGGACCGGATCACGCACGTGGCCGGGGACGTGCAAGGGAGCGGCGCGCGCTGGCACATGCGCGATCCAGGAGAAACTGCTGGAAGAATTCCGATCTGCGGCGCCGAGCGAGCCCGACACCTATTGTGGAGCACCCACGGGGACACATCTTGAAGAACCACCGTTACTACGGTGAGTAACTTCTCTTTTTGTTTCTATGCTGGTAGTGGTGCGTGTGCATCTACCCATTCAAATAGCTCCTGCAGGGAGTTCATGGCTCTGTCTGTACACTTGTTATTTTCTTCTGAGCTGCCTGGTGCCGGCCCCTGGCCCGCCATACCACATGTCAACAAGGCTGTTGCGGGGGTCGTGTTTGCACAACATGCTGAGAAACTTCTTCTCAGCTGTTTACATTTGTGTGTGAACCCCTTTCCCCTGCCCCACAGGCACTGCATAGTCTGGGTCTTTTCCACGCTCAGCCACATCATGTGGCAGCCCCCAACCCAACTCAATAAAAGGCTGTGCCTGCCGTTTGGTGCTGACCATGCTGCCAGTTGCGCATTTAGGGCTACAAGGGCAGGAAAGATATTCTGGGCTTTGCTGCTGCCGTGGGGAAGATTTCCCCAGTGGTTAAAGTACTGGGGACCTTGCTGCTGCCGTGGGGAAGGACCACCCCAGCTGGCCCCCCCAACTACTGACACCCCTCTTCGCCCATGCCAGGCCTCACTGCCACCAGGGAAAAGTGTCCCCTGGTGGCTAAGGGGCTTGCTGCCCCTGGGGAAGGACCACTTCAACTGGTTCTATGCTGAACCACACTCCCCCGCCCAGCCCCTATCTGGGCTTGCTGCTGCCAGGGAAACATCTCCCCCAGCGGCTAAGGGGCTTGCTGCCGCTGGGGAAAGAACACCTCAACTGGTCCTCCACTGACCCCCCCCCACTCCCCCCAGCCCATACTGGGGCTTGCTGCCACCAGGGAAAAGTCTCCCCCAGCAGCTAAAGGGCTTGCTGCTGCCACCAGGAAAGGAACAGCTCAACTGGTTCTCCACTGACACCACCCCCACTTGGCCCATACCTGGGTATGCTGCCACCAGGGAAAAGTCTCCCCTAGCGGCTAAGGGGCTTGCAGCCACCAGGGAGGGAACACTTCAATTGGCCTCCCCACTACACTCCACCACTTTGCCCATAGCAGGGCTTGCTGATGACAGGGGGAAAACCAAAATTATTTTTTTCCTGCACTTTTCTATCCTCTTTCTTCTAACTTCAACCAACAGCCTGGGACCCCACATTAAGACTCTCCCCAACCCCAATATAGTGTATGGGGAGCCCAAAAATTCTTTCTTCCTACATTCTTCTCAATTTAAAACACATTCTGGGCCCCAGCATTATTTTCAGGGCAGGATCACATTTCTGCAATGATGGGAGGTGGAATACTCAGTGGATGGCCAGTTGAGAACACAGTCATTGCACGGCAGCCATATAGCACACTGGAAAGCCAAATACCCTTTCCAGTAGCAACATAATGAACAAGGGAACCAAAAAGTCTTCCTACATTCTTCTCAATTAAAAAAAAAACTTTCCTGGTCCCTGTGCTATTTTCAGGGATCACATGCATGCAATCATCAGTGGATGGCCAGTTGGGAATACAGTTGTTGCACCTGTGCTGGCAATGTAATGTGTGGGGAAACCAAAAATTCTTTCTTCTAACTTTGAGGGTCTCTGCATTATTTCCAGGGATCAACATATTTTCAGGGATCAGGAGGGCAATGATGAATATGCAATGGGGGAAGATGATGTAAAGCCCAGCAAGCATACTCAGAATGCTATGAGGATGAAGGAACTGTGGCATAGCTTCCCACAATGCACTACTGCAACAGTTGATGTTAGCCAATTTGTGTGTGGCAGCAATGACTCGACTTTGTGGGGAGCACGGTGGAAGTGAGGATGGTCAAAATCAAACTTATCAATTACAGTATTAGAAAATCTATATAAATAAATTTGACTTTATCTTGCAGTGTAGACACAGCCTAAGACTATTGTTATTCTGACTAGGCTGCCATTTTGGAGTGGGAGGTCAACATAATACTGAAAAATTTTACTTAGAGCAGGCGTGTCCAACCTGCGGCCCGCGGGCCGCATGCAGCCCTGGACAGCTAGTAATGTGGCCCCACAAGATCGTAAACTTTTAACATTATTATGTGATTTATATACATTAACTATATTACATATTTTGTACACGGCCCAAGACTATCTTCACTGAATGCGGCCCAGGCAAGCCAAAAGGTTGGACACCTGTGACTTAGAGTTTCAATTTTAGAAGCTTTAGAACTCAGGTTTCAAATGAGGTTTTGTTTTTAGAAGGTTAGAAACTGGCTGTACCATTGATATGCTATTTTGTGATCTTCAGGAACTTCCTGATTTAGAAGATGTAGATGTTAGTGAATTCTCACCAGAAGGGGAATACTCAATCAGAAAGGTGAGTTTCTTCCTAATTATTCTTCTAGGCCACATCTACATGAGACGCCTCTGTCAACAGAAATCACTGTCAAAAGGGATCTCCTGGCAAAACTTCTGTCAACAAATTGCATCTACACACAAAAGCAGATTGAAAGAGCAATCTGCTCTGTCAACAGAGAGCAGCCAGACGGCCCTGCCCTCTCTCCACAGAACGGCTGACAGGGAACTCTTCAAACAGGGCTGCCTGGTGAACCAGAAGCCCTCTCTGTCAACAGGTGCATCTACACAGGCACTCCGTTGACAAAACACTGTTGACAGAGGTGCTACACCTATGGAGAGGTATAACTCTGCTGGCTGATAAGCTGAGTTTTGTCGGCAAACTCCCAACATAAAATCAAATAGGGAGAAAAACTAGCAAGATCAGCCCAGTACTGTAACTAGTCCCATGCGTCATTTGCCATGCCAGCATTATCCCCTCCTTTTTACAGAGACCTTTGGAATTAGGTCCACTCCCCAGTTTTGCCTCCTGCAAAGAATAGTAGCTCATACAAAGGATGCCCAGTTTGTATTCAGCCTAAAAACCTTTCATCCGTTTAAATAAAAATGGTGGTTGTCAGCCCAAACTTATCCCCATTCCTGTACATTGGATTCGAATAAGCAAATGGCTCCCTCCCCTGCAGTGTATTGACCCCATGGCACCTGTCATATGACATAGAAAGAAACTGAGGAGCTGCCCACATTCTAGGACACCTGCCTCCCACACTACACTGTGATTTACTCACAAGTGCTGGTGGGGAAGATCTCTACCAGAGCCATCCCCCAGGCTTGGGGCAATTGTCTAACCTCTCTCACTTGTCCCTGGGTTATGGACAGCCAACCAGCATTCTGACTCCACCTGGGCTAAAGGCAAGTGCAAGACGCTGCTGCCATTCAGGTACTCAAGCCCAAAAAGAAGATCCACTTCATCAGTGCTTCATGACATCATCCTGGGTTACCCCAGTACCCCAGTTCTAACTAAAAGTTCCCAACAGAGATCCCATGCTGCTGCTGCCACCACACTGGTAGCCCCAACTGTACCCTGGTCTTCTTCCACATCCTCTCCACCCCCCCTACCATCATGTGACTGCTGAGCTTTAATGCAACTGTCCAGACTTACAACAGGCTGATTCACTGGGGAGCTGTGACCCACGAGTGGGCTGATCAGGACCAATGGAGACCTGGAGAAGAGTCTGCCCCAAACAAGACAGCCAGAAACACGCCATGGAAACCTCTCCTCTAAGGTTGAAAAAGAGCACAGAGCCCAAAGAGCCCCACTCCATAAATGAAGCAGGCAGAAATAACCTCAACTGCTTTGTCATTTACACAGCTTTGATTTGTTTGGTTTGTTTTAATTAAAAAACTCTGAAAGGTATAATATCAGTACTTCAGTTTGGTAGCTGACGCCAGGATATATAAGGAATTTATATTGTTGAAAATAAGCTTCTCTTAAAACTTAATGGCCGTGTCTACACTGGCCCAAATCTTCAAAATGGCCATGCAAATGGCCATTTGGAAGATTACTAATGAGGCACTGAAATGTGTATTCAGCACCTCATTAGCATGCCGCCGGCTGCAGCTCTCCTAAATTGCTGCTTTTTGCTGCCGCGCGACTTTTCCAGATGGGGGTCCTTTTTGAAAGGACCCCGCCAAGTTCAAAATCCCCTTATCCCTGTCTGCTTATAAGAGTAAGGGGATTTTGAAGTTGGCAGGGTCCTTTTGAAAAGGATCCCTTCTGGACAAGCCGTGTGGGAGCGAAAAGCAGCAATTTCGAAGAGCCATGGCCGGCAGCATGCTAATGAGGCGCTGAATATGCATTTCAGTGCCTCATTAGTAATCTTCATAATGGCTATTTGCACAGCCATTTCGAAGATTTGGGCTAGTGTAGACATGGCCAATAGTAGTTTCTAGATGCTACTCACAAAAATAATCAGAAAGTTTTACAGGCTGCAGAGCTTCCAAAAGTGAAAACTGCTTAATCAAGTTTGCCTTCACTTTATTATTATTACTGTATTATCATTAGTTTATGCTATGCCAGGCAAAAATTTTACCCTTGTCCACCAGGAAACCCTGATATTTCTGCTTTCCTTAATCTCTGTATGAAGTGCATGTTCTATGTGTGGTAGGGAAGCAGAGTATCAAAACAGAACTGTCACGGAAATCTGAAAGCAGAAATTTGACTTTGAATTGTAATTGTCCATCCCTTAGTTTTCTGTAGTAAGAGATTATTTTCCATTATCTTGTCTACCTTTATAGCAAGCATGCCATCCAAAGATTGAAATCATATCTGAAGTGAGTGATGACAAGGATTCTATATTAGAGGAAAACAAAACCTCATTTGGGAATGCAACAACAGAAGAGATCCCAACAGCCATCTTTTCAAATATATGTGAGGTACTTGAGGATAGTCAAAGGGAGACCACTAGACCCTTTATAGAAAACTTAGTGGAACCTTGGATTCTGGAGAGAGATCTGGGGACCAAAGTTAAACAAGCCAAATCTTTGAAACCATTGATACAAGAGATTATTGCTGAACCAACAGATAATATACAGATATCAGCAGCCTACAGTAAAGTGGATGATCCAACCCCAGAGGAAGTGGACAACCAAGAAGGTCACATTATACACTCCAGCCCTGGTAAGATTGTTCTAACAGAATTTAAAAGAAGGAAAAAAAAGCAGATAAACAAGAGTAAAATCGGAGATGACTGTTGTGCTTTGAAGGAAGGTGATTCATCCATTATCACTGACCTCAGATGGTTAGGTCTGGGAGGAAGAAGGGACTGAGGAAACCCTCTAGTGCTCTCTTCTCACCTAGTTTATACTGTACTGAGATGGTAATCACCCAGTTTATATGGTACTGAGATACTAATATGATGAATGCAGGCAAAGGCTTTAAGGGCTGCACCCAGAGCCCTAGGCTAAGTGTGACCCTGCAAAACAGATCTCCCAGCCACTAAAAGTCCAGCAATGCAGCACTGGGTTCAGGCAGGCTGCCTGCATACTGGGGTTCCATGCTGCTCCCAGAAGCAGCTGGCTGCTGTCGTGTCTTTGTGGCCCCTGACAAAGGGAGGGAGATGCAGCCCAGCATGCTGTCACTGAAGCTCCATGTGGCTGCCCTCACCAGCAGGTGTTGACCCTACAGCCCCCAGTGGCTGGGAATCACAGCCAGTGGGAACTGTGGGGGCGATGTCTTCAGGCGAGGGCAGCTCACAGAGCCACCATCCCCACCACCCACCGAGGGGCTGCAGCCAGCGACATGCTGGCAGCTTCTGGGAGCAGCCTGGCAGGCAGGTAGCCCACACAGCAGGCAGGTAGCCCACTTTAGCCCCACTGCGCCACCAAATGTGAGCTGCCTGAGCAAATGTCCCACGCTCACCCCAAAGCTATCCCAGCCGTGAGCTCCGTCCCACACCCTAACTCCTATCCAGACCCTGCACACTCACGTTCTGCCCTGATCCCGCCCCCACACCGCAAACCCCTCATCCTCAGAACCCTCACCCTCTCCTGCATGCCAACTCTCTGCCCCAGCATGGAGCCCCCTCCTGCCTGCAAAACCACTCTTGTTTGGCCCCAACCCAGAGCCTAGGGCAATCCCCAAGCCTCCCAACTTCCACACGTGATCACAGGATAGGGGCTTTTATACAGGTCCCCCACAAACCCTAACAGTTCTGGGCCCATAGGAGATTTAATCCAGCCCTGCTAATAGGTTGAGATGTAGAGGATTATTCTGTGATTATTTCTGTGCAAACATTCCTAGTTGGTTTTAAAAATTGCATTTTATTTCTTTTTCCAGTACAGAAGTTGATTAACAATTACACTTGTTTTCATACTTTAACAGAGAATAGCACTGAGGCCAAAAAGCTGGAGCACCTGGCAGAGAATGGGGGATTCACTCATAAATCACAAGAACAGAATGAAGACATTGAATATGGATTAGATTAAGCAATGAATAAAAATGAACCAAATGTGGACTATACCATCTGGCCCACTACTTGTGATTTCTCCCAAAATACCCAGAATAGTTATGGATCCCTCAGTAAAACACCAAAAATTACACTTATTGTGATGTCATTCATAAAATGACTGCCTTTGAGGACTATGGGGTTTATCATGAAGCCATCCACTCATGGCCAACGTAACAGTATTGCTCTCAGAAACAAAGCATTAAAGTGCAGTGTTTCTGTGCGTGATGCCAGACAAAACCATGTCCCATTGCTATTCAGAAGAGAGGCGCTGTCAACTAATCCACAAGTACCATATGATTTTTATGTGATTTTCAAAAGTGCTAAGAGCCTACAGCTCTCATTGCAGTTAATGTCTTGTGAGCACTCAGCACCTTTGGAAATACAGGTAAGTTAAGGTTTAAAGGGTCAATTGAGATTTCTTTCCAGAAATTATTTCTCACGTCTTTCTCAAAATAGGAGAGTTAAGTGTTTATAATTAGTAGTTCATTTATTTCTTTAATTTTAATCTGATGTGTTATATTTATTTTTATTTGGTCTAAAAAAATCCTGTTAGTAAGGCGATGCATTGCTAAGTTGTTCATTTTCCATGTGTGTATCTTCCAGAAAATACTTTACTAAATATACTCACTGAAAATAAAGTTGGTTCACTTCTCAATATGGTATGTTAAGACTGTAAGGTCAGATATTCATAATTATATACGGAAAGTGTGCGGAAATACTGTGTTCATGCATGCAAATTTTAGGTCTATATTTTTGCACACAGAATTAGGACCATTTGTCATAGGGCCACTTATCAAAGAATTGTGATGATGATGAATTCTCTCCCCTTCCCCACTATCACACTTTTTATACATGGAACAAATCTCAGCCCAGAGAGTTGAGACTTTTCAGTCCATTTAAAATATTAAAACAAGATTGAAATATTTACCTGGTAGGGACATCTGAGATGAAGAGAACACACAGTTTTATTGTTGTTAGGCTTTCCCTAACCTGAAAAAAAAATTGGGACTATATCCAGAGATCTTTTAGAGAAATAAGTCAGTCAGCAACAACAGGCCTGAAGTTTCTGCCACTATGGTGGGAGCCAGAAGAAAGCTGTACCAAGTGGAACTATTTCTTCTCTTCTACGCTTCTCTTTTACTCTGTAGTGGCAGCCTTGTACCAAAATTAAGTGTGGCTTCCCTGCGATTCTGAGCTCTGGTCCCTCCTCATCACAGTCCTGCTGAACAAGGGGACAAGGTTGTAGGAATTTATGCAAGAGGTTCATTCTAGAACTTTGCTTCCTTTGTACCACTGTGGAGGGGAAATGTGGGAGAAAGTCCAATGGTAAGACAATTTCATGGCTCCACTAATCTCATAGCCTCCAAAATCTATGTGGTAAGATTACTTCTTTCCTCCCACACCTGCTCTGAGTACCTCATCACACACAGATTTGAACTGATTCATAAGGTACTGCACTTGCAAACCCCATTCTAGTGCAATGCAGGATGTGAAGCATTACACCCAACTCATTAGGAGCATATTATTGCATGGGAACAGCTAAGTTCTCCTTCAGGATGTGTCACCGTGGGTGCTCCACATAAGGTATATGGGTGCCCAGCACTTACAATCAGAGATTTTTTCAGCAGCAGTATCCCACCGGCAGTGCATGAAGCTTGTGCTTGTAGCGGCCATTAACTGTTGCATACTGCCCACCATCCCTCTTTACTACCTTCTTTATCACCCTTAGCTTAGGTTAGAGCCTCAACAACTCCAAGTTTATCTCCCTTCAACATCTCTTTTTCCTGCCTTGAGCTCTTCTTGTCTTACCCCCATTCATTTTCATTCCTAACCAAAAAAAAACCTACATTTTTTTAAATTTATTTTCCTTAGCGCCTGTTGGTGCCAATAGTCACCAGCCATGCCTGGCTCCCCAGACTTTAATCAATGCTCTACATGTCGGCTTTCCATTCCCATGATGGTCATTCACAATGCGTCCATTGCTTGGGTGAGGAACTTGTGACCCAAAAAAGTGCGCACTGCAAAAAACTTCATTCATGAGCTTTGAAAGCCAGGGCTCTCCAATTGAAACTGATGCTCATGGAGAAGTCCCTTAGACCAGGATAAGACCCTACCGAGACAAATGTCAACAGCAGCCACCTTCAATCAAGGACCATCAAGACAATGCTGGTGACAAAACATAGGCTTTCAGCCTTGGCCCATGGAGAACAGCCCAAGAAAACCTGTTCTCCAGTGAAAAAGACTGCCTTAGATACGCTGGCAAAGTCCACTCTGGACCTTAAGGCACCGGGCCCCTCAGGCACTCAGAATGCCCGAGGGGAAAAGGCTACAGACAAGCCTATTTCTATCCCCAGCGTGTGGCCAAAGCAGCATATTGCCACTTTTGTGCCTCTGGCACCAAAGAAAATTGGCACTGACTGTTGACAAGCCACCACAAGCCAAATCAGCACTGGCACCAAATACTTTAACACTTTTAAGTATTGACTGCAGCGAGACCTTCAGTACCATCAGTTTCCAGGCACATGGTACTGACTCCATCACAGACTCCAGTACTGGCATTCACAGTACCGCTACCACTAACCACCCAATAGCCGTGTCTACACGTGCACGCTACTTCGAAGTAGCGGCACTAAGTTCGAAATAGCGCCCGTCACGGCTACACGCACCGGGCGCTATTTCGAAGTTAACTTCGACGTTAGGCGGCGAGACGTCGAAGTCGCTAACCTCATGAGGGGATAGGAACAGCGCCCTACTTGGACGTTCAAAGTGGAAGTAGGGACCGTGTAGTCATTGCGCGTCCCGCAACTTCGAAATAGCGGGGTCCGCCATGGCGACCATCAGCTGAGGGGTTGAGAGACACTCTCTCTCAAGCCCCTGCGGGGCTCTATGGTCACCGTGGGCAGCAGCCCTTAGCCCAGGGCTTCTGGCTGCTGCTGCGGCAGCTGGGGATCCATGCTGCAGGCACAGGGTCTGCAACCAGTTGTCAGCTCTGTGTGTCTTGTGTTGTTTAGTGCAACTGTGTGTGAGAGGGGCCCTTTAAGGGAGCGGCTTTCTGTTGAGTCCGCCCTGTGACCCTGTCTGCAGCTGTGCCTGGCACCCTTATTTCGGTGTGTGCTACTTTGGCATGTAGACGTTCCCTCGCAGCGCCTATTTCGTTGTGGTGCCGCGCAACGTCAAAGTTGAACATCGACGTTGCCAGTCCTGGAGGACGTGTAGATGTTACTCATCGAAATAAGCTATTTCGATGTAGGCTTCACGTGTAGACGTAGCCAATGAGACTTAATGTTGACTTCGGTACTCGGCACACTGCTCTTTGATACTGACATGACGCTGTTATGCAAGGTATGTACAACGATCACCATGCCAGCTAGCTCAGTACCATTGTTCTTACCTGCAGAGGACGAAGACCTCAAACCAGCATTATACACATCTTGACACTCTTCCCCCAGGCAGCCTTCTCTGCCTCCACCAGTACTGAGGCAATAGTGACCACCATATCCCTGGATGCTCCAGTACTGATGCCACCCATATGGCCATGCTGGAACTCCTGGAAACAGTACCAACCATGAGTGCAGTCTGCTGCAAAGCCCACCACACCACACCACACTGGATCACCCTCTTAATCTCCTTCCTCCCGAGCAGAACCAGAGGAACTAGAGTAACCAGAGCAGGACAGCATCTTACCCACTAATATCGTCTCCTTCTCAGCAAATAATAATGATGCCCCAGCCACCAATGGCAGGTGACAATTTCAAGAACTTTTTTAAATGGTGGCTGATTCTTTGGGAATACGTCTAGCTGAGCTACCTGAGCCTCAACATAACCTAACCAACATTCTCCATGCCTCCCCATGCAGCAAAGTATCCCTCCCAACAAATGAGGCCATTGTGGATTTCGTCAGAGAACTATGGTAAACCCCTACCTCAATACAGCCCACTGCTAAAAGGGCCAACAGAAAACATTATGTACCACCAAAGAGGCAAAATTTTTATTCACTCATCCCACCCCTAATTCCCTGGTGGTAGTTGCTGTGCATCACAGGGGCAAATGTACCAAGTACATCAGGCATGAGCACTTCAAAATGATAACACTGGCGACCGTTATTACACAAAGGAGACTGGCTGTTGTCCCTCAGCTTATAGGATGCCTACTTCCACATCTCTCTACACCCAGCGCATTTCAAGTGTCTCAGATTTACCCTTGAACAGAAACTCTACCAATATCATGCCCTTCCTTTTGGACTCACAACAGTACTCTGGGTTTTCATGAAGATATTTGCAGTCGCAGCTGCAGTTATGCAAACGGGGCACCAAAATATTCCCCTACTTCAACAATTACCTTATATAGCATCTTCACCAAAAGAAGCAACTATGTCTACTCAAGCCACAGTCAGGTTCTAATCAACAGAGGCTTTCAAATAAACTTTCAAAAATCCCAGCTATTACCTTCTCAACAGCTGGAGTTCACAGGGGCACATCTAGACATGATCCAGGCCAATGCAAAGCTGCCACTGCCTCAGTTCGTAGCATTAAAACAGATCATCATCACAATTATGCAAAGCCCCCAAGTCACAGCAAGATAATGCCTTCAGCTTCTGGGGCACATGTCTGCCACAACATTTGTGGTCTCAACATGCGAGACTAAAATGACACCTGCAAGAATGGCTATGGGCCATGTGCAAACCACACAGGCACTCCATAAACAAAAAATTAGGCATGCCCTGTAGAGTATAATCTACCCTGAAATGGTGGCTCATACCAACAAATGTATGCACTGAAATCCCGTTCAAAAAGCCCAACACAACAATCAAAACCAGTGCATCCTTACAAGGCCTGGGAGACCATATGGCACAGTATTCAGTACAGGGACGCTAGACAGCACAAGAATTGTGTCTTCACATAAACATCCTACAACTAAGAGCACAGTGCAGAGCTTGCAAAAATTTCCAACCATTAAATTCATCACAAAACCATCAAAATATTCACAGACATTGTGGCACATAAGTATTATATCAACTGACAAGGCTGGGCACAATCACACCACGATTATACAGAGACTGTATGTCTCAAACTGGTGCATAAATAACCACAAAGACATCTCAACCATATATCTTCCAGAGAAGCAGAACACCACAGAGTAGCTATTTTTGGTTTCCTCATTCTTTGTTCTCATTAATAGTCTAAGATTATGAATGTTTCCTTTTTAACTCCCTTAGGAGTTTAAAAAAAACCCAGCAAAATTGACAGAGAACTCTGCCTCTCCCCCGCAGCCCCACCCCACCGCTCCTGCATTTAGAAGACTAGTTGTTTTTGGTTTTTTTGTTTTGTTTTGGTTTTTTTTCAGATAAAGAGAAGAAAGAAAAGAAAATCCTTCCCCTACATTCCTCATGGCTGGAGCTACTCAGCTCTGAGAGGTGTCTTCCTACAAGCAGTCTGTAACATCCAGACATTCTCACTGTGTCTGCTGCCTGGTTCAGTCTCACAGAAAAGTGCTTCACCAGCCAGAGCTAAAAGGGCAGTCTCTCAGGAACAGGGAGCTGAAGTTAAAACTCCTTATGGAAAAGGCATTTCAGTTTTCAGAGGAGTCCTCCACTGCAGGACCATCCCAGGCTAGGTCTACACTGCAGCCTTAATTTGAAATAAGAAATATCCTATTTTAAAACAATGCAAGTGCACATAAAATCTAATTAGAAATGGCACTCAGCTATTTTGAAATAGAGCATCCACACTCATTGAATGCTGAATCAGATATAAGGCCACCCGAAAGCTGTTCAGGCAGGGCATCAGGTCAGCAGTTGCTTCGTGTGGCTGCTGCTTGAGGCTATCTGAGGCTCATGCTTAAAGGGACATCCCTCAACAGCCATATCTCAGGTTTCCCTGCTGGTTTGTCTGGTTCATTGAGGGACAAAAAGTGTTTCCACCATGTGTTCTTATTGCCCTGCCTCAGGACACCACAGCACTCCCTGTCATGGAGCCAGAGCTGTCCCTGGCCAGTCACTAGCTCCTGCTGCAGGTTGTGGAGCACTTTCTGCAGGCTGACTCCCAGGACTTGTAGGAAGCCCGCCCTATGTATGTGTGACAGGGCCTACTCGGGCATCTGTGGGAGCTGATCCACCAGCTAGAGGCCACCCACCAGGGACTGGACCCTGTGCCCCACGGCATCTGGTGTCTGGACATCAGTGTGGACTGGTGGGACCATGTTGTCCTGGAGCAAAGGGGAGACCAGCAATGGTTCCACAACTTGAGGGTGAAGAAGGCAACCTTCCTTGAGCTCTGTGAGTGGCTCACCCCTGCCCTGCAACAATGGGTCATGCACCTGCGGCCCACCATCCCCCTCCTGAAGCACGTCATCATTGCCCTCTGTAAACTCACCACACTGGACAGCAACCGATCCATGGGGAGCCAGTTTTGGCATGGGGAAGTTGACTGTCAGGGTCCTGCTCATGCAGGCACAGGGTTCTCAGGCCACTGGCTCAGAAAGGGGGTGGGAGGATGGGATAGGTGTGCCTGGAGAATGGGTATCAGAAAGATTCAGTCAGACATACTCAAGAATGGGATGCCATGTCAGACATTGGTGATAACATCATGATTCCCCTTGAGTTCAAGAGCGTAACAAGTTAAAGCTGGACAGGAAAACAACAAGGGATAGTACCAACCTCACAGCAAGCAACTATGTTAATAGGGAAAACACTCTAGGCAGTGTCAGCAGGATAGAACTCTAATGCAGTCCTCAAGAAAAGGTGACACAGTAATGAACCCAAATAATTACAGTCCCTCCTATGGAACATGGTCTCCCTGACTAATTCCACAGATCAAGATATAATGTCCATCCCACTTCAGATGAGCATGCCTCAAGTGAGATGATAACTGATTTGAGAGAGGCAGGAATAGTTTAAGCCTGTGGGGTTTTGCCTCAAAGCTATGCTCCCAACATGATAATGTGAGTTATGCCTGGTAGTAGTTGGCTGGGGGTGGAGGGGAAGAGACCGCCAGGGAAACCCCAGTTGCTGCAGAAAATGGATTTGGTAATTCAGCACATGGTCTTGTTCCTTGTGAGCCAGAATGGGAGCAGCCTGGTGTTGGGGGCACTGCTATCCTTTTGCTCAGATGTTAGTCATAGGCAAAGAGAGTAAGTCATGACAATTACAGATCCTACAGAATTGTTCTTTACACCTAGGGATGTTAATCCCAATGTTCTTGTGATAGATCACATCCCTAAATTGACAAATTACCCCGGGAGTTGCTGACCTGAACTCTCTCAGGCTGCATCTACACTGTCGAACTTGCACAGAACAATGGGGATACAGAGATTCAACACTGAGAAAAGGTGGGTTGAATTTCAAGAAGCTTTGCGGACACTTTATCCAAATTTCTTATATATCAATTTTATCTCATAGTGTAGACGCAGCCTCGGAGACCAGGAAATACTATGATTGCTGGATGCTTCTCCCCATCCCTGCCTACAGGGAGGGTTGAGCCCTCACTATATAAAGTATATAAGGTCAAGATGGGGACAAAGTTAGGGCTGGGAACAGGTTGAACAACTCAGATTATATTGTCCTGTTCCTTTCCCGTGTTATGGGGACTTAATGGAAACTTGCCACTCCCTTTAAGGAGACAGGTCTCAAGTAGACAACAAGGAAAGATCCAGTCTTAGTGAAGGAGCTGATCAGGCACTTAGTGGCTGCAGTCTGTGACAAGTATGACAAGATGGCTTTTATTTCTACTGGCCAATTGCATGACAATAGGTAAGTCTTGGACTTAAACCTTTCTTAAGCCGTAGAAACTGGAATGAGCACAGCCTGGTCTTTTCATGCTCCTTTTTTCATACATTTATGAAAACAGAGGGAAATGGATAATTTTTACACAGATGGGGCAGCCATTCTCCAGAAGGGTGTTACCTCAGACCATTTCAGGTCTGGGATAATTTTTCTTGAGCCTGGTTTGCATGTGTTCATTCCTGCTGAGTTTGGTTCTGTGAACTAAAACTTACCTTGAAGCTGACATACTTTGTTATGTTCTCTGAGGGTGTGGAACTGTTTATTCTGATCAATGTCAGAAGTAGAATAGCAGCCTTTGTGGGAAGTGGGTTTTTTTTTTTTATGGGTTGCTACTCGGTAGGGAGCCTTGACTTCCGTCATATGACCTGTTCTATGAAACATGGCTGAAATTCAAAACACATCTACAAAGGACAGCCTCACAAAGTTTATGGATATCCAAACAAAGCAAGTATCAGAGAGGTAGCCATGCTAGTCTGTATCTTACAGAACGACAAGAAGCCCTGTGGTACCTTATAGACTAACAGATATTTTGGAGCATAAGCTTTCGTAGGCAAAGACCCATTTCATCAGTTGCATGAGTTGGTGGGGGAGGGTTTCCAGAGGGGTATTTAAAGAGTATTTAAAGATGTCCCCATTAGACTCTGACAATGGGCCCACATTCCCCTGTCTGATCTGACTTGTTTTTAACTCTTTTGATACATGCTACTGATAATGGGCCATTTCCACCTTGCTGAATAGACCTTGTCAGCTCTGGCCGTCCCTTTTACTGGGACCCCACTCTTTAAATACCGCTGTGGAACACCCCCTCCTCCCCCACCAACACTTATGCATCTGATGAGACAGGTCTTTGCCCATGAAAGCTTATGCTCCAAAATATCTGTTAATCTATAAGGTGCTACAGGACTACTTCTTGTTTTCAAACAGAGCAAAGCATTTCAATTTCGTTTCAAATAACAGATGACAATTTCACATCAACTGCTTTTGATTCTTGGATGCAGATAAAACACAACCCTAGGCTGATTAGGAGGATCTCCATTGGTTAGATTGTTCTGTTATTTACAATATTGCTTTCTGTCAAGTTCTGATTACTGTCTGATCCCCACTCTGACACTCCCAGAGCAGGAGGTGGGAGGGAGAGGCACAGGAGACCTTAAAAATACCTTGCTTCTGCTTAAAGGCTTCCCACAGTCACAGATTCCCTGACCCTGGGAGGGAGCTGTCACCACCTAAGTGAGAAAACCCCTCTTTAAAACCCAGGAAGATACACTTGGGATGTCTCCCTTTAGAGTAACCCCAGGCTCTTAACCCTTCCTTATGAGAGAGCTTGAAAACAAACAGGAAGAAATTAATCTGCAGTCTGGTAACTGACCTTTCAGTCTTAGGCGTGCATATACCCAGAGCCTTCTTGAGGAAACAGGAGTCAAATCATTGCCTTGAAACAAAAAAGGTGATTTATTAACAAAACAAAAGAGTTATGTGGTAAAGCATATTTGGTTGCTCGGTGTTAGAGCAACTGAAAGAGGGCATGTTAAAGCACAGAGAATTGCTTTCCTGGGATTCAGTTTAGAAGTTACAGTGTACAGGGTTGTGTGCGTACATCAACCAGCCTAAGAAGTTCCATGCCAAAGCAAAATAAAAAATAACCTAATCACATCTAACTAAAGATTTTCTTTTGGCTTATGTATTTATATGGCCAGATCGCAACATAGCCTGGATATTTACTGAATTCCTTAAGCCCTACTCAGACTTAAACATCTCTGTGTCTCTCTCTTCTGGCCACAGGAAAAAAAAATACAGCAGGTAGCTGCTTTAATTCAAAAGATCCCTCACTCTTTCCATTGGCTCCCCTGGTTGCTTGCCAACAGAGAACCCACTCTCTCTGGGTTTCACCTTTTACAGGCATTCATTTATGACAGTCTGTGATGGAGGACAGTCAATCCCATGAGTGCATCTTGTTAGCTGGCTGTTGCCCTTCCACTCTTCTCTGCTCCAAGAGCCCCTGCTGGCTGTTGCCCTTGCTGGGTGAGACTGGTGGGACCATCCAGCTAAGTCACCTGGTTAATAAGCAAATGGATGAACTCCTTTTCTGGGTAACAAAGTTCAACATATGGCAGCCCTCAGAAGGGTCTTTGGCCCCATCTCTGGGCCTGTTTACATTTTCAGCCCTTTCATGGGCTTTCAGTAGGAAGTCTTGTTCCCTAGACTTAAATCACTTTTTCCATGGCCAGTAGGGAAACTCAGCCCATGCACTACTCCAGGTCCCAACTCACAGACCCAAAGCAGCAGCCATGTACTTCTTCCCTTAATAGTTGCCGCTGCTATATCCTCTGGGCTGCATTTCATTCAGACCCTTCACTGATTACCTGAGGGTTACACTCTGTGAGTTCTCTCTGTCTAAGCCCTGATGGATCAAGGTCTCTTCCCGGCCTCCTTACCTGGAGAGTTTATTTTCCAGCTCTTCCTCACATTTCTGGTTCCAGGCAGCAGCTCACCCACTCAAGCCCTACAGCTCTTTTTAACGGAAGCTACTGCACTCTGTGTAGCTGCTTCCTGACAGTCTTTCTCGGCGGGCCTGAAGACCAACCTTCAGTGCTTCTTTCCTGGGGTGGGGTCTGATAGAGCCTCCAGGGCTCCAGCAGGGGCCCTGAATGGGTCTGGTACATCCCATCACACAGCCTAAAAATGACTAGCATTCTTCAGGAAACACAGTTGCTAGGGTTTTCTGCTTTGATCCATTGTAGCTCCATATATAAGAAATAAGTAATGCAGGGAGGAAGTTTACCTTTGGAGAAAAAGACTAGAATGAAGCTTCTGCAGGGTAAAGAATTACAGATGTGTCATAAATAATTATAATGTTGCTTCTTCCAGAGTGTATTCTGCATAGAATCCTAGGGCTGGGAAAGATCTCAGGAGGTCATCAAATCCGGCTCCCTGCCCAAAGCAGGATCAACCCTGATTAAATCATCCCACCCAGGACTCAGTCAAGCCAGGATATAAAAACCTCTAGGGTTGGAGATTCCACCACCTCTCTAGGCAGCCAATTCCAGTGCTTCTCCACCCTGCTAGTAACATTGTTTTTCCTAACATCCAACCTAGATCTCCCTGCACTGCAACTTGAGACCATTTCTCCTTGTTCTGCCATTTGTCACTACTGAGAACACCCTCTTTTCATACTCTTTAGAATCCCCCTTCAGGAAGTTGAAGGCCGTTATCAAATCATCTCTCTTCTTTTCTGTAAATCCCCCAGCCTCTCCTTGCAGGTCATGTGCTCCAACCCCTAATCATTTTGGTTGCCCTCTGCTGGACTTCTCTAAGGCATCCATATCCTTTCTATACCGGAGGACCCAGAACTGGACAAAATACTCCAGATGTGGCCCCACCAGTGCCAAATAAAGGGGAATAATAACTTCTCTAGGCCTGCTGGAAATGCTCCTCCTAGTACACCCCAATATGCCATTAGCCTTCTTGGCTACAAGGGCACACTGTTACTGTAATATCCAGCCTCTCATCCACTGTAATCCCCAGGTTCTTTTCTGCTGTACTGCTAGTTAGCCAGTCATTTCCCAGACTGTAACAATGCTTGGGATTCCTTCATCCTGCACTTATCCTTATTGAATCTCATCAGATTTCTTTTGAGCCAATCCTCCAATTTGTCTGGGTCACTCTGGACCCTGTTCCTACCCTCCAATGTATCTACCTGTCCCACTATTGTAGTGTCTTCAGCAAATTTGCTGAGGGTGCAATCCATCCCCTCATCCAGATCATTAATGATGTTGAACAACACCAACTCTAAAACTGATCCTTGGGGCACTCCACTTGAAACTGACCGCCAGCCAGACATGGAGCCATTGGGCCCAACCATCTAGCCAGCTTTCTATCCACCTTACAATCCATGTAGCCAATCCATATTTCCTTCACTTGTGGGCAAGAATATTATGGGAGACAGTATCAAAACCTTTGCTGAAGTCAAGATATATCACATCCATTGACTTCTCCATGTCCACTGAGCCAGTTACCTCATCAAAGAAGCTAATCAGATTGGTCAGGCATGACTTGTCCTTAGCAAATCCATATTGACTATTCCTGATTACTTTCCCCTCTTCCAAGTACTTCAAAATGAATTCTGTGAGGATCCCCTCCGTGATTTTTCTGGGGACTGCGGTAAGGCTGACTAGTCTATAGTTACCTATCAATTCAAGACCATCCATTTGATGGGGCATTTTGCTGGTAATGCAGAATGCTGTAGCGGTGGGTTATTACCAGCTGAAGATGCCTCGTGTGAAATAAGCTGGTGATCTCTATCCAGGGAGCTGTAAGGATTGACTGTAGCTGTTAGTGGTGGCTAAGTGATTTGAAGACGGAAATGCTTTATAAGGGCTAAGTATGAATACTGGTTCTTCTTGGGACAAGTGTCTTCCCTACAAAACTCCCCATTACAGCCAGTTAGCACCTTTGTTGAAGCAGACAGGCCAAGTGCGGAGCTGAGAATGAGGAATGAGTTATCCTCACATCCTCTCAGGTGTTAGGGCTGAGTCCCGCTGCAGGAGAGATGTGAAGGTGTTTGCCTTAGTGCTCTCTGTGTGTCACTGTATGTTACTGGCCTACAGATAGAGAGAAGATGTCAGTTTTCAAGGGTCTCACATGAGGACAATCAGCATCACTGAATTCACCCATGGCCTCTAGACTAATAAGAGAAGACCAGCCCTGGAACTAGATGCATGCAGTGCATTTGAGAGCTCCAGGATGGGAGCCCAGCTACCCTTATCAGTAGCACTGAAAGGGCCCTCTTTGTTTCTCTGGGAACAGGTCCGACAGACGGCCAGGAGACCTGCAGTTATTGGGATGTGATGAACAACCTGAGTATTGCAGACACTAATCCTCGCCTGATGAGCGTGCGCCCAGTGACTGACTGGAGAGTGCCCTCCATCGTCAGAATTGATGTCACCTTGCATGCCATACTGGACTTGGTGAGGGAATCCACAAGTGCATGGGTGAAAATCCCTGCATCTCCTCAGCTTGTCTCAGGGGTCTGCACTGATACAGTCATACTGCTTGCTTGTTAAGTCCTGGCTTGACAAGGTCCTGGCTGGGATGACTTAGATGGGGTTGATCTGCTTGAAGCAGGGTGCTGGACTAGATGACCTCCTAAGGTCCCTTCCAGCCCTAGGATTCTATGATTCTACACTGCAGTATTAATTTCTCTGTGCAACAGATCCCTTCCTTCTAATCACTGGCCTGTAAGAGGGCAGGAACACTCATAACATTTGCTCTAACCCCACTCAGCCACTCCCATTAACTGCTGGTATCTCAACTTCCTTCCAGGTCTCACTAACCTGCATGTAGCCGTCATTACCCAGGTTCAGGAAGTTTTGTGCATTTTTATTAGTGACACAATAGCTATGAACTCAGTTCTTTCTCTTCCTCTAGGATGAGAAGTTGCAAATCCTCACGTCTCTAGTGCAATTTGAAATGGTGAGGATCATCTTCTGAATTTGTCATGTCACTGTGTCGTAGTCACTACATCTGGATCTTACCCTAACAATCCATTTCTTTTTTCAGAGCTGGAAAAATCAGTTCCTCATTTGGGATCCCCAAAGCTTCTGCGGAATCTCTAAAATCTCCATCCCTGTGGACTCAGTATGGGAGCCTGACTTCTATGTCTCTGAAATGTAAATTCTCAGTGCTAAGTTGAGCATGAGGTGCCCCTTTCTTTCAGCGTCAATATTGGGGATGAGGCAGTGAGTTGCTGGTGAATAACATGGCTGAGTAACAAGCAGTAATTTACTGGAACTCTCGTTTGCTTTTGTATCAAAATGACACAAAAATTAACTTCATGGCATTGATCTTCTCAACTAGCATTACATACTGCAACTTACTATAAGGTATTATCCAACAGAAATTCAGATTCATCCTTTTCTCTCTTCCCTCCGTTGCTAGGCTACCCAAGCTAGGGCTACACTACCAAGTTACTGTGAGACAACAGTAGTTATCGTGAAATAACTCTGCTGTCTTCTAGGCTATGCACACACTATTTTGAAATGGCTTTTAGGTGTGGACGCGTTATTTCGAAATAAGTTATTTTGAACTGAGGACTTCAAAATATCTTAGTCCAAAGTAATGCTGCAGTGTAACCATCATCCCATTGTTATTATATATATGCATGGATCAATGGCATTCTTATTCCTTCCCACCCCTCTGTTCCTATTGGCAATGCATTGGCAAAGACCCCTGCACTCTTCAAGGAGCCAGTCTTGATACTTACAATAAATTTCTTCCTTCTTTAGGACTGAAGATCCTCAATCCCCCACAGTTCCTTTCCTGTCCCTTTCTAGCGATGGCATCATCAAGCAACGGAAACCAATCAGGATAGTGAGCACTTGCAGCTTGGATATTTACAAATTTCCATTTGACACCCAGAAGTGCAATCTGACCTTTCATCCCTATGTGCATACAGGTATGTGGGCTGACACAGGATGCTGGGGGATCCATTTAGCACCTAGGTCTGGTGAACAAAGTTTTTACCCTTAGAGACCATTCAGCAGAAATCAGACTGTCCACCGGGCACTTACAGAGACTGCCTGGAGAAGGCATAGACAATTCCCAAACATGGGAGGGACTTTGTTTAATTCCCTCCCAACTTGGCCAATGGATGTTCTTCCAGAAAGTACAAAAGTGCTTTACCCTAATTGGGAATTAAGGATGAGTCAGCTCAGTAGGTTTGGGGCTTCCGCTGAGATACACGCGCAGCCTGACAAAATGCTCTGCATGAGTGAGCTTTCAGCCTTGCCCAACTCCTTAACTGCCCCTTCCTGCTCTTCTGATGATAGCTTCAGGCTGGCTGGTGTCTGAGTCGTGAACGAGCGTGCAATAGACTCCAGTGTGCATGCTGGGCACAACTGAGTGCCATGCCGAGGAACACACAGGCACTATTCCTCTCGGGCACTGGCGTCCCTACCAACAGGCAGACACTGGGACCTTCACCCTGTCCTAATGTTCTGACGTCTCTTTTGTGCTGGGGAGCACTGGACTGTAACTGGAGCTGCCCTGGCAGCGCCACCTCTCGCTGTCCAGCATGGCCCCGTGACTGGCCCTGGCAATGCCATGCTGAAGGTGAGAGCACAGGAGGGGGTGAATGCTCTAACATTCTTGCAGGAGTGGTGTGATCAAGCCCTTCTACACACTGTCTGAATCAGCACCTGCCCATCATTATCCCAGTGGACACCCCTGCCGGAATGAGCTTACCTCACACACCCGGGTGATTGCTGACCACACGGCTGCAACGGTTTTCTTCATTGGCAGAAGCTCTTCCAAATGCAGCAGAGCAGAGATACGTCCGATTCCCTGGGCGTGGGTTAACCCTTCTCACTCTTCTTTCAAACCTAAAACAGTTCAGGACATCGTTCTGGTGCCCAAGTCCAACTCCTCTGCAGTGACCCAAGCTTCCCGGGAGAATTATGCCAAAAGCGAATGGCTCCTTGGCCAAGTGGATGTTCTCAGCTATAATGTATCTGCTGAGGAGGAAGACTGGAGTCAAGTCACCTATCAGGTAGGACTGTAAACAACACACTTTGCACATGTACCTTATAACTAACTGAGTTTAGGAATTTGATCCCAAACTATATGTATTTAATAATCCAATTGGCAGAACTTTTGTCTATCCCGCCTACTCAAAATCCACCCTCCACCTAATCTAGTTTTACACACAGCTTTTTGAGTTCCCAAGTGATTGGGACACAGATTTCCCCTAGCTCCTGCTCTAAGAATGGAGTGGAAAGGACTCTACAACAATTTCTCTATATCATATTGTTTTCTTTCTTGGCTGGTGATGCTAGAAAACATCTTATTGCCATAGGCTTTTTCTTGTAACTTGCTGGCTTGCACAATTTGGCCTCACTATAGTGATACACACAATTTTATATATAAACTTTTTTTTCAAGCTTGTTACCCAAGGAATATTATTGCCAAATCCCTTGTCCAGCCTTGATCATCCTTTGCCCTGACTATTCAAAGCCCCTAAGCTCTGGCCTTCCACCTCTTTCTTCCCTAACCATCCATAGTCTCTGCCTGAAGTTCACGTTTCTTTCACTGCTCCAGTCACAGCAAAGATCACTGGTTGCCTTTAACTGGCTGCCTGTCTTTCTCTGCAGCAAATTTGAACAACTTATCCTTTCCTTTGGGGCCTCATATTATTTCCGCATCCACTTAACATATGTCACTGCTGTGAATTCTTCCTCCCTTTTCAGTTACTTCATCTCTTGTTTCTGCTCTCAGCTTTGTGCCTGCTGTGTTTCTGTAACTCACTGCAGAGGTAACATTGAACCTCCTTTCTTCCCCCTTTCTCTGCTCCTTCAAACAAGACTTTATACCCCTTTTGCCCAGGCACCCTTCCTAATCCTTGCACCATTATCTCTATAACATCCTGTGCTGAAATGCTCCTGCAGTTTGTTTTTATCAGTGCTTTTTCTCCTAGGAAAAAAAAAAGTGCCAAAACTCAAGTCCTCATAGGGGTTAGGGCGCTTAGTTTTAATGCCCTGGTCCCTGCACTGCTGCGGGACCAGTGGTGGCTCCCACCGGGACCCCGCACTGCAGTAGGGTGGCAGGGGCTCCTGTCCGGTTCTCATGCAGCTGTGGGACTGGCAGGGGCTCCTCTCCCCAGACCAGCACTGCTGAGGGACCAGCAGTGAAATTTCTTCTGGTGTTCTAATGAAAAAGGTGCCAGAGGTCCATTCCGGTGCGATCCACCAGAGAAAAAGTCCTGGTTGTCTCTTAGGCTACGTCTACACAGCAGCACTATTTCAAAACAATCCATTCCAGAATAGCTAATCAGGAATAATTTATTTCAAATTAACACAGCTACACACAAGAGTGCATTTCTAAATAGCACCCAGCTATTTCTGGATCGCATGTCCCGTCCCATAGTGCCTATTTCAAAATAGACCCATGGGAAGCCATTATGGCTCATTTCAAAATAGTGCTATTCCATGTCTTACCAGTACCTATTTCAAAATTGCTCTTTCGAAACAGGCATTATTACTCCTGCAGGAGGAATTTGAAACAATGCGCCCGCCATTTCGAATTCATTTCAAACTCGTGTGCGCGTAGCGTAGATGCTCGCAAAGTTATTTCAAAATAATGGCTGCTAGCTCAAAATAACTTTGCTGTGCGGCTGTAGCCTTAGATAATACATTCTTCAGGACAGCAAACCTCGTCCTGTTATTTGCCTTGTAAAACCAAAGGTACGACTATACTTTTTTTGGTCTGCATAAAGAAATACTCACCCAACGGCCCAGACAGACAGAAGACAGTCCCCTTTCTGTAAGCATGGGGAGGCGACTGGTTTAGTACACTGCTCACAAGTGTTGCTCTTGAACAGATAACCATACAGAGGGTACCAATCCTGTATGTCATCAATCTCATAGTCCCTGCTGGTTTCCTGGTGCTTGTGGATGTTGCCAGCATGTTCATACCGATGGAAGGAGGCGAGCGGCTGGGGTTTAAAATAACAGTTGTTCTGGGATTCTCTGTGCTCTTGCTGATACTGAACGACTTGCTTCCAAACTCAGAAGTCACACCAATCCTGGGTAAGAGCTGCAGTCTGGTATTACTATTATTTTACTTAAGCAGCCCCCGCGAGCTCTGACCCCGATGAGACTATGCACCTGTACAAATAAATGGTAAGAAACAGTTCTGCCCCCACAAGCTTCAATAGCCAAGTGAGGCTGAAAGGGGATGCAGAGCAGGGACCTGATTTGCCAAAAGTCACACAGTAGCTTAGTGCCAAAGATGGGATTTGCATGCAGGTTACTGAAATCTCCGTCCATTGTCATAGCAACTGGCCTACACAGAACATAAGGACATAAGAACGGCCTTACTGGGTCAGACCAAGGGTCAATCTAGCCCAGTATCCTGTCTGCCGACAGTGACCAATGCCAGGTGCCCCAGAGGGGGTGAACTGAAGACAATGATCAAGTGATTTGTCTCCTGCCATCCATCTTCCGCCTTCGACAAAAGGCTAGTCACCATACCTTACCCCTTGCTAATACCCATCTATGGACCTAACCTCCAAATATTTATCAAGCTCTTTTTTAAACTCTGTTAGAGTCCTGGCCTTCACAGCATCCTCTGGCAAGGAGTTCCACAGGTTGACTGTGTGCTGTGTGAAGAAAAACTTTCTTGTATTAGTTTTGAACCTGCTACCCATTAATTTCATTTGGTGTCCTCTAGTTCTTATATTATGGGAACAAGTAAATAACTTTTCTGTATTCACTTTCTCCACACCATTCATGATTTTATATACCTCTATCATATTGCCCCTCAGTCTCCTCTTTTCTAGACTGAAAAGTCCCAGTCTCTCTAGCCTCTCCTTATATGGGACCCGTTCCAAACCCTTAATCATTTTAGTTGCCCTTTTCTGAACCTTTTCTAATGCCAATATATCGTTTTTGAGGTGAGGAGACCACATCTGCATGCAGTACGCAAAATGTGGGCGTACCATAGTTTTGTATAGAGGAAGTAAGATATTCTTCGTCTTATTTTCTATCCCTTTTTTAATTATTCCTAACATCCTATTTGCTTTACTGACTGCCACTGCACACTGCATGGATGTTTTCAGAGAACTATCCACTATAATTCCAAGATCCCTTTCCTGATCTGTTGTATCTAAATTTGCCCCCATCACATTGTATGTATAATTGGGGTTATTTTTCCCAATGTGCATTACCTTCCACTTACTCACATTAAATTTCATTTGCCATTTTGCTGCCCAATCACTCAGTTTGCTGAGATCGTTTTGAAGTTCTTCACAGTCTGCTTTGGTTTTGACTGTCCTGAACAGTTTGGTGTCATCTGCAAACTTTGCCACCTCACTGCTCACCCCTTTCTCTAGATCACTGACGAATAAGTTGAACAAGATTGGTCCCAGGACTGACCCTTGGGGAATGCTGCTATTTACCCCCTTCCATTGTGGAAATTTACCATTTATTCCTACCCGTTGTTTCCTGTCTTTTAACCAGTTCCCAAACCATGAAAGGATCCTTCCTCCTATCCCATGACCACCTAATTTACATAAAAGCCTTTGGTGAGGGACCGTGTCAAAGGCGTTCTGGAAATCTAAGTATACTACGTCTACTGGATCCCCCCTGTCCGCATGCTTGTTAACCCCTTCAAAGAACTCTAACAGATTAGTAAGACACGACTTCCCTTTACAGAAGCCATGTTGACTTTTGCTCAACAAATCATGGTCTTCTACGTGTCTGACAATTTTATTCTTTACTATTGTTTCTACTAATTTGCCGGGTACTGATGTTAGACTTACTGGTCTATAATTGCCAGGGTCTCCTTTAGAGCCCTTTTTAAACAGTGGTGTTATATTAGCTGTCTTCCAATCATTGGGTACTGAAGCTGGTTTAAAGGATAAGTTACATTTCACATTTGAGTTCTTTCAGAACCCTTGGGTAAATACCATCTGGTCCCAGAGACTTGTGACTGTTTAGCTTATCAATTAGTTCCAAAACCTCCTCTAATGACACTTCAATCTGGGACAGTTCCTCAGATTTGTCACCTATAAAAGATGGCGCAGATTTGGGAATCTCCCTAACATCCTCAGCCGTGAAGACTGAAGCAAAGAAATAATTTAGTTTTTCCGCAATGGCATTGTCTTCCTTGATTGCTCCTTTTATGTCTCTGTCGTCCAGGGGCCCCACTGCTTTTTTAGCAGGCTTCCTGCCTCTAATGTATTTAAAAAACATTTTACTATTGTTTTTTGAATTTATGGCTAACTATTCCTCAAAATCTTTTTTGGCTTTTCTTATTACATTTTTACATTTAATTTAGCAGTGTTTATGTTCCTTTCTATTTTGATCACTAGGATTTGACTTCCACTTTTTAAAAGATGCCTCTTTATCTCTCACTGCCTCTTTTACATGGTTGTTAAGCCATGGTGGCTCTTTTTTAAGTCTCTTACTGTGTTTTTAAGTTGGGCCTCTAATATGGTATCTTTGAAAAGTTTTCACGCAGCTTGCAGGGATTTTACTCTAGTTACTCTACCTTTTAATTTCTGTTTAACTAACCTCCTCATTTTTGTGTAATTCCCCTTTCTGAAATTAAATACCAGAGTGTTGGACTGTTGCGATGTTCTTCCCAACACAGAAATATTAAATGTTATTATGTTATGGTCACTATTTCCAAGTGGTGCTGTAATAGTTACCTCTTGGACCAGATCCTGTGTTCCACTCAGTACTAAATCAAGAATTGCCTCTCCCCTTGTGGGTTCATGTACCAGCTGCTCCAAGAAGCAGTCATTTAAGGCATCAAGAAATTTTCTCTCTGAATCCCTTCCTGAGGTGACATGTACCCAGTCAATATGGGGGTAATTGAAATCCCCCATTATTAGTGAGTTTTTTATTTTGATAGCCTCTCTAATCTCCCTTAGCATTTCAGCATCACTATCACTGTCCTGGTCAGGTGGTCGATAATATATCCCTAGTGCTATATTCCCATCAGAGGAAGGACTTGCTATCCATAGTGATTCTATGGCACATTTTGATTCATTTAGGATTTTTATTTCATTTGATGCTATATTATCTTTCACATACAGTACCACTCCGCCACCCGCTCGACCCATTTTGTCCTTCCAATATATTTTATATCCCAGTATGATAGTGTCCCACTGATTGTCCTTATTCCACCAGGTTTCCGTGATGCCTATTATGTCAATCTCCTCCTTTGATATGAGGTACTCTAATTCACCCATCTTATTAGACAGACTTCTAGCATTTGTGTAAAAGCACTTTAAAAAACCATCACTATTCATATGCCTGCCCTTCCCTGACGTATTGGATTCTTTTATATGTGATTTTCTCTCATCTGATCTGGCCCATACTTTATCATCTCCCTTCTTCTCTTTCTGACTGAATTCTAGAGAATCTCTATCAGTGGAGTGTCACCTCAGAGAAGTCTCCATCCGATGCACGTGCTTCTCCGCACCAGTCGGCTTTCCCCCATCTCTTAGTTTAAACACTGCTCTACGACCTTTTTAATGTTTAATGCCAGCAGCCTGGAGACACCTTGGTTTAGGTGGAGCCCATCCTTCCTGTATAGGCTCCCCCCTACCCCAAAAGTGTCCCCAGTTCCTAATAAATCTAAACCCGTCTTCCCTACACCATCGTCTCATCCACAGAAGACTTCATGAAGTGCCCTAGTAATACCGTAGTGCAGATCAAATTTACCATTCAGTGCCGTTGATGGCCATTACACAATAAGACACACAACCACGTTGGCTGGGAGCCAAGATGGTACTTCCATGTTACAATACTGAGCCCTGCAAGTCTGAAATTTAGGTGCCTAAAACACCACTACAGGTTGAACCTCTCTAGCCCAGCACCCTCAGGATCTGACCAGTGCTTCAACATCCCAGCTGAGTGCTTTAACCCCTGGGATAAAGGTTATAAAATAGACTGATCCTCTCCTCCCACATCTTCTTTGGGTTTTAAATAGGACCTCATCTGGCCCCACACTCTGCGAGCATTCTGCCACGTTAGCATTTACGTGCCCTTGTGGATCTTGGCCATTGTGGCAAGGTGCCATTCATGATCAAAGAGATATGCTTATTCTATTGTAATTATTTCCAGGTGTTTTCTGTGCTGTGTGCCTGGTGATCATGATCATCAGCATCATCGACTCCATCTTCATTTCCTACATGCTGCATCTTTCTGCAGTGAGACCAGATGTGCCCCAGTGGCTGAAGATCTGGGTGCTGAAACATTTGGCCTTTATACTTCGCATTGACACAACAGGAGTTACTGAAAGCATTACTAGGGGAGTCAACAACACAGACAAAGGTACCTGCTGGGGTTAATCCAACAGGAGAACAAGCTGGGCACCAAACTCCCTTAGGGTCCCTTGTGCATCTCAGCCACTAACCAGGAATGCCCCTGTCAGGATGACTCTGCACTGCAACTACTTGTAGATAATGTTTCTTGAATGAGGGAAATATGCAGTTGCTACTGCCCTGGAGTGAGGTGGGTGGTGCGGGAGGTTTACTCATTACTTTCCCTCATTACTAGGAACAACGCTCCCAACCCCTACATGGCAACAGAGTCCAGCACATAAAAGAACCAACTTTGGTTTCAGCAACAATATGTTATTTTCACAAAAATCATGCCCAGAGCTCAGATCTGGTGAGCTCTGGCTGATTTTGTATAGAAAAGAACTAGTGAGATCCTATTAACAAGCGATTTGCACAAAGTGAGTGAAGTCACTTCATTAAGCAGGCCCTGGGACGGGAGGCAGATTTCGTCCATCAGTGATCCACTGCATAAATCCGGTTTATTAACTAAGTAGTTGATTGCTGTAATCAGTAACATCTGGTGGCCATGCAGGCACTGCTTAGAGTACAGGCCTGAGGGGTGGTGTCCGCTTCTTACTCTGCCACAGTCCTGCTGAAGGCAAGTCACTGAGCCACTGTCTTCTTTGGAAGCTAATCAGCATTTCCCAGACCACCTCTGATATACCGGAAAAATTCACAGACACACGTTCAACACCCTAACATACAACTGGTTTCTCTGGTTGTGACTGCAGCTACCTCTGTGGCGGAAAATGAAGCAGACACGCACAGCAGGAGGTGCTTGCAAAAAGACCATGACAGCACAGAAGTTAAACTGCTGAAGAAGGTGCTCCTGGAGCTCTTAATGATCCGGCGTCACATGATCATGAGCAAAAGAGAAGAGGAGGCCAAATCAGAGTGGCATAAGGTGGCCTTTGTCCTTGACAGGTTCATCCTGATCTGCTACCTTCTAACGGTGTCTGTTATTTTGATAACAGTTGTGGTAGTTTGGGCTTTCGAAGGTGTTTAGCAAGCCACACTTGTAATTTGGGAAAGGTGCTCCTTTTGCTGGGACAGGTATTTAAATCCAAATTAAATAAGTAAATCTGAGATGAACTCATAAACAGAAGAGAGATTGCTCAGTAGCTCTGATTTCTCCTCAGAGCTACTTATGGGTCTCACATGTTTCTGTTCTGTTTTCTGGAGAGTCTCACTGTACACAACACACTGCTCTGGTCTGATATGCACCTGTGAAAACACAGCTCCTGTTTCAGTCTAGATTGAATTAATGCCCAACACAAGTATATGGCTCAGTGACCAAAGCCAGCGTTAGCTCTTGGAACACCTAGCCCAGCCTGGCTCTTTGCATGGATGTGACCTCTTCTCTTGTAGTCTATGCAAAGGGACAGCTATCCCAGCAATATTCCAGGAAATCTCAGCTATATGGGACAAGCCCCTGGTACCCTTGAAACTGGTGAATATCCAGGGCTTATGGCCACTGCAGGCTCTTTTTCCTGGGCCAATGAAAATCCATTCCTCACTTACAATGTGTACCAGAGACAATTCTCCTTTATCACAGCTTGCAATTGCAGGGTTGAGATTTAGGTTTGTTCCTGGAAACTGCTCTAGTACATAAATCGCCCATTCCAACGCTGCACAAGAGTCCCTGCGCAGACCAGCATGTCATTCCAGTGCACTCACACTTGAAAAATGATGGGTTCCCCAAGGCCTGTTCCATTAATAGCTCACATGTAGCTTGTGCATTATGTCATACAAGCAACATGCCACTGAACTCCCACAAGCCCTGTTATTTGACAAAGGTGGTCTTCATGGGCTGATGTTGACATAACGGTAACACAATCAAGTTAAGGTCCCAAGTTGGGACCAGGTGGTGAACCGGTGGGTGAAGTCAGTCCATGCCCTTGAGGAAGCGTCCCACCATGGAGTGTGCGGAAATGGAGCACCCGCCCTCCCCAGGATGGAAGGCAAATATAGCTGTCAGGTGAACCTTTGCTGCTTCAGGGAAATGAGGTTGCTAGCACCTGCGGGGTAGAGGTAGAAACAGGCACAAGATCGTGTTGATTGCACCAGCAGAAGTGCGTCCATTTGGCCAGGTAGGACCATCACACAGATGGCTTGTGGGTGCAAAGGAGAAGACGCTGCACTGGCCCCAAACAAGTCTGCTTGGCAGGCATCAACCAGGAAGACGCTATGCCATGAGGTGAAGGGACCAGAGGTCTGTGTGGCGGAGGTGACCATGGTTTTGTGTAATGAAGTCCTAGAAGGAGCAGAATGTGGCTGATCTGGGACACAAAGAGGTTGAGCTGGGGAAAGCCCCATTTCTGGAAGATCAAGTAGAGGATGTCCACATGGATTGACCACTCATGGGCAACAAACCAGTGACTGAGACGGTCCACCAGCTGGGTCTGGACCCTCCCGTGAGATAGAAAACCTCCAGGTGAACCAAGCGGGCTATGCAGAGCTCCCACAGGTGCAGAGCTTCTGAGCAGAGCACGAAGGAGTGTGTTGCCAGTTAATGTAATTCATGGTCATTGTATTGTCCATCACTACTACCACACAGAGACGTGGAATAAGGCAAGAAAGCATGAATGGGAAGGCCAAGGAGCAGCCATTCCCAGAGGAGCCTCCGGAGGAGAATGAGCATCATCTGGCTTGGTGCACCTGCTCTCAAGGGACTGAAAAGGTGAGCAAAAGCAGAAAGGAGAGAGGGACCAGTGCTGGAGCAAAGGGTGCCAAGAGCCAGCCCAATGCTGAGGAGAATGACATTGAGCAAGGACAGGAAAAGGAGAAGTCAACCATGGACAGGAGCAAGATTTGTGCCCAGATTGTTGCCGAAAAGTATCATGGTGTGGAGAACAGGACCAGCATTGAGAATGAGACTGGTGCCAAGGAGAGTGGCAGCAAGAATGAGACCAATGTCAGGATTGGGATCAGCGTAGAGAATGAGTCCAGTGCTGAGACAGAGACTTGAGTTGAGAGTAAGATCTGTACAGGGAGCAGGAACTCCCAGGGCTGAGGCCTTGAGCACCATGGAAGGCAGGTGTCAAGAGCCCAACTTGCATAGGTCCTGATGAGAAGAGCCAGACCAGTGCAGGGAACAGGACCAAGTCCCTGAACAAGAACGTGGTCAGGGTGGAATCTGTGCTGGGTGTATTCCAAAGACGAGCATTGTGGAGATGGAATCGGGATTGGCAAAGCACAGAGCTGAGTATCGGAGCAGAAGGCAGAGCATGCAGAAGATCTGGAATCGGATGCACCTGCAGCAGAAGCCATTGATGGAGAAGGGGCCAGCATCAGGCAGGGATGGAGAAGGTGACCGCAAAGGAATCCAGCACTGCAAATCAGAAAGGAGATGCCTTGGATGAACTCATGGCAGGCTGAGGTATTGAGTGGTCGGATGATGGCACCTGAACAGATATGGCACTTATGTGTTTGATGAGCTTCATCCAAACAACAAAGGCAGGACTCATGAGGGTTTGATCGTTGACATGGACTTTAACCAGTCACAGCATTGCTCAAAGCCCTGGCATTTTTTCATTCCCTTAAACCGAGGAGGAGAAATGGCAGGAGAGGGGGCGAGATCTTCCCGACCCGATGAACAGCGAAGATTAACTGAACCAAAAACAATGGTTATGCTGAACATAGCTATTTACAACTATGCGCACAGAAAGAGCTAGGGAGCTGTCGGGTAGCGACAGGTACTTCACCACACAAAAGAACAGCCACACACGCAGTAAGAGGAGAATTGAGGGGGTGTTGGGTTGACTGGGTTGTATATTGGGTTCGCACAGGCACCATTCCAAGGGACTCCCCAGCCAACCTGGCTGGTAGTTGCTAGGGAAAACTTTCTGACATCCGCACACATGCACACCTAACATGAATAGATATGAGCAAGCGCTGGAAGAAGAACATAGCCTGGCAGCTGGCAGCAATCATACAGTCTCTTTCTCAGGGCGACTTGGCCTTGCAGCCAGATTCAACAGCAAAGGGTGCAGGGCCATCATCTCAGGGGTAGGTGGTGGTTAAGGCACAGGGACTCAGTCCTGCCTGCTCCACTGGGTCCCAACCTAGAGCCATGTTGGCTGCTGTTCCCTGAAAATCTCCCCTGGGTCACTTCGTAGTTGACTCTCCGTGTCTCTCTGTCCCTGGGTTCTCCATCTCTTTCCCTCTCTGCAGCATCCAGGGACAATGTGTCAGCCCAGACTGAGCTGCTCTGCAGGCCGTTATATCTGGCCGCCAGCTGGAGCATGCACGGGAGAGCTGAGAGGACGGGGCTCCTCAGCTGAGTGAGCAGGGTTAACTGTGGCTGCACCAGTGTGGGGTTGATATACCCTGTCACAAGGATGATTAGTCCAGAACTTCTCGATGGTTCAGTAATTCCTCCACTGTCAGCTCATGTAGATTCCATTCAGTTTCCTTTTGGTAAACCAGAGGCAAGTGATGTGGAGCTTTCTTAACAGACCACACATTACCTGTGTTGCCCTCATGCTCAACTAGGCTGATTTGACCCAAATTGTCTGGCCCTGTGGACAATCTTCGCCTATAATTCCACATCAATTGCCATAAAATCACCCTCTGACTCTGCGTCAGTTAGATTCCTGCATAGTTAACACACCTGTCAGAATCCTGAGAGTCCCTGTTTCTGGGATCGGAGCCTCCCCTCCCTCCCAAATGTACTAAATCCACATGGAATAGCCGACTCTCAGTTCCAAAAGCCAGCCACTCAACTAGACCAGCAAAGAGATAGTTAAAATTTCAGACAACCCAAACCTAGGATCAGAACTGTGAGTACCCACTTTTCTTGGGACACCCTCTTCACCCCAGTTCTAATTTTCAACAAAGCCTAACCAAGTCCTGGAGCAGGTCACCTCCACCACTGCCCTCTTCTAGTGCCAACTGGCAGGGCCCAATCTTTTTTTAGGAAGTATCCCCATTTGTCCAGCACTGCAGGTCATTCTACACAAGACTCTGGATCAGTTAACCTCCCATAGTAAACATCAGCATAGCTGCTTCTATTCCATTTCATCCGCATCCCATCCTCCCATCGACCGAGCGACACAGGATCCCACTTTAAATACAGCCAGCCCCCGGCTGAGACACTTGGAAGCTTTGTTACCCTCTGCGTTCCCCAGCCTCTCTCAAACCACAACCAGCTGCTAGTAGCAGAGGCGAAGCTCTGTATAATACTCTTGAATGCTATGTTCCATTGACAACTTTATTCCAATGAAACTACTGGCATCTTTATAAAGAAAGGGAGCGAGATTCCATGAAGAGAGGAGGGGGCTGGAGTTAGAGCCCCTGGGTCCTATTCCTGATGCATGAATGTCTTTGTATGAATTGTTGTGTGTTGTTGGGCAAAGCACTTGGGATAAAAATTTCAAGTGTGCAGTAGCGACTTTAGATCTTAAGGGTTTCAGACACTTTTCAAAACATCTTTGCTTCCCAATTCCCTTTTGTAGCAAAGGCACTAATGATGCTCATCTAGTGAAAGGATCTGAAGGAATGCCTCCATTTCTAGCCGGGGTGGGAGAAAAACCCTGGGTGTATCTGTCAATGTAAATACAGTTTGCTCCAGCTTCACTAAATTTGTTCAAGATTCAACTGACACCCATTAGCTGCGTCTACACGTGCACGCTACTTCGAAGTAGCGGCACCAACTTCGAAATAGCGCCCATCGCGTCTACACGCGTCGGGCGCTATTTCGAAGTTAACTTCGACGTTAGGCGGCGAGACGTCGAAGTCGCTAACCTCATGAGGAGATAGGAATAGTGCCCTACTTCAACGTTCAACGTCGAAGTAGGGACCGTGTAGACGATCCGCGTCCCGCAACGTCGAAATTGCTGGGTCCTCCATGGCGGCCATCAGCTGGGGGGTTGAGAGATGCTCTCTCTCCAGCCCCTGCGGGGCTCTATGGTCACCGTGGGCAGCAGCCCTTAGCCCAGGGCTTCTGGCTGCTTCTGCGGCAGCTGGGGATCTATGCTGCAGGCACAGGGTCTGCAACCAGTTGTCAGCTCTGTGTATCTTGTGTTGTTTAGTGCAACTGTGTCTGGGAGGGGCCCTTTAAGGGAGCGGCTGGCTGTTGAGTCCGCCCTGTGACCCTGTCTGCAGCTGTGCCTGGCATCCCTATTTCGATGTGTGCTACTTTGACGTGTAGACGTTCCCTCGCTGCGCCTATTTCGATGTTGGGCTGAGCAACGTCGAAGCTGAACATCGACGTTGCCGGCCCTGGAGGACGTGTAGACGTTATTCATCGAAATAGACTATTTCGATGTCGCAACATCGAAATAAGCTATTTCGATGTTGGCTGCACGTGTAGACGTAGCCATTGTAATCAATTTGGTTGTTGTGGAAGGTCACAAATTACGTTAATACTAAATGCAGGCACTGTGAGCTATGATCACCAAGGCTTGTAATTAGTCTGGGAATACAGAAAAGACTGATTGTGTTTACCCCATTTCAATACACTGTCAGTTCAAAGAACCTCAAAGGGACAAGGGTTCCCCTGCCAAGCCACTATGAAGAAAAATGGGGAGGGCAGAGCACTGAGTCAGTTGGCTGCATGCCCACCAGGCGTGAGCTGTATGACTGGTTCAATCTGTCTCTGCCCATTTTTTCAAGGCTGAGCTAAAATAGGCCCCACGAGGAATCTCTTTCCTTCTCTTAAATTGACTCCAACGTATGCTGAAATTCCTTGTCCCTGGAGCGGGCTTTGGGCCAAGAGCTGAAATCACTGGAATTTGCCCAGAGCCACATTCCCCACAAGCCGGTGGAAACAGCAAGCCATTGGGCAGCAGGAGCAACAGCAAGGTGCCGGGCGCCCAGCAGGGTGACAGCAGTGAGCCGGAGTATGGCAAGTGGCCACTGGAGCAAGATGCTGCTTTACCTCCCCTACTCAGGATAGGAGATGAGCTCTGCTGATGCCCCTCTGACCCGTGGGTCTGCTCTGACAAACAGCAGCCACTGTAAGTGGGGTGCAGACAAAGACTGGGTATGTGAAGGGGACATTTGGGTTGCTGGAAACAAGAACCTGAGGGGGTGCCTAGGGTAGACTCTTACTCGTGGTTTTGTTGATGAACTCTGTGGTGTTTTCCCAAATTAATGCCAAGTTACTTCCCTCCCTTTTTATTAAAGGTTTCTACCCTCAGACTCTGCTGGCCAGCGGGAAATGTACTCTCAGGCCAGTTCTGTCTTGGGTGGATGGAGAACCACCCCTAGATATGACTCTGGCCCTGGCTGCTGGCTGTGCCTGACAGAAGGCTTATGCACTGTGGCAAGGGCCCCTCTCACCCAGGCCAATGCTCAGTTCAGTCTCTCGCTCCTCCCCTCAGGGGCTGGGCTTGCAGCAGGTCTCTGTGGTAGGGAGCCCCGCCACAGCTCCTGAGACTCCCTCCTCTGCTGTTCCTGACCCGAAGCTGGTCTGCCTGGCTCTCAACTTCCATCTCAGTCCTACACCTCTCCTCAGGCCTCCCATTGTCCCCCGCCTGCCAGCCATGGAGGGTTTTTAAAGGTCTCCATCAAGCCAGCAGTGGAGTCCGTTGGCCCCAGTTTTCAGAGCCAGCTCCCTCCCAGCGTTTGCACTTGTCCTGCTTGCTGCCCTCTGCTTGTATTTAGCAGGTCTGTCCTCCTTTTTGAGCTGCCTTTCTCCCACTCTGAAGGAGCCCTCTGGCCTGACCCTGCCACAGCATGCATGATGATCTTTGAAGCCAGTAAGCTGTAAAAGCCAAACATGACTGTGAAGGGAAATTCTCACCACCAGTGCTGCCTAGGGCTCAGGTGGTAGGAGAGACCGAGGGATGGACTTATGTCACTGCCCATTTTTGGGTCTGATGGGGGAGCTTAGGTCCATCCTCTGCACTGAGCACTGATTCAGGGCACAGTGGTAGGCAGGTAAATTCTGCACCGAGGGGTCCTAGACACCTACCTCACTGATCACCTCCACCTCATGAGAGTGTCAGGTCTTTTTTTTTTTTTTGGGTAGGTGAGGTGAGCTCTCTCTAGACCGGCCATAAGCAGCGTGAGCCCCTTGTGGTTCTGCTTCTCAAGAGCTCAGAGGGCAGGTCAGTTTACCTCCACTGTGTGCCACCCTGCAGAAGTGGGCTGCTCTCTCCTTTTGAACTGCTTCTCCAAAGCATGCATGGCAGGTGTGCACAGTGGGACTGCTTGAGACCACAGGAGCTACTAAACCCCTTCCTTGCTGGTGTGGGGTTCATGTACCCAGCACAGTGGCATTTTCACAAAAGAAATTTGAGATTAAACAGTTGCCCACTCTATTTCACAATAAAATTCTTTCTTGGCCATAGGAACTCAAACAATATGGCTACGTCTGCACTTAGGAAAAACTTCGAAATGGCCATACTAAAGGCCAAACTGAATAATACTAATGAGGTGCTGAAATGAATATTCAGAGCCTCATTAGCATGCTGCTGGCTCTTTGAACATGCCGTGGCCAGCAGCATGCGAATGTGGTGCTGAATATTCATTTCAGTGCCTCATTAGTATTCTTCAGTTTGGATATTTGCATGGCCATTGTGAAGTTTTTCCTAAGTGTGGACACAGCCTATAGGTCTCATATAAAGCAAAATGATTAAGTATTCAATAAGCATGGAAACAATTATTTAACTTAAAGACTGAAGTCTATGGGACTTAAGCACATATTTAAAGTGTATTTAAGACCCATTGATTTAAGACACATTGATTTGAGTATGTTCTTAAGTGATCTGCTTTTCTCTCTCATCAAGAGAAAAAGGTCTAATAACAGATATTACCTCACCCACCTTGCCTTGCAAAACAGGAATGGATTTACACATGGGATTGAAATTAAGCATGAGTTTGAGTGTTTTACTAATTCAGGGCAATATTTGTTATTATGAGCCACACTGTAGCATAAGGATAAGGCATTCCTTCAGAATAGGAAAACAGCTAAGATGTAACACAAACTTACATGTGGAACACTGGCCAACCTGGACTTTTAACCCATAGATACTGAGCATGCTCGGTACATTTCTTGCTTCTTCTGCTGTCAATTATTCATGACCAATCCTGCACTTTCCTTGGCTTCCTGGAGTTTATGAACCTCCAATAAAAATAAAACAATTTCATGAAATCTGAGGGACTTCTGGCTAAAGAAAGAGAACCAATACCAAGTCACTGAGAAGCACATCGACTTACTATGTACTCTAAGGCTCTGTCTACATTTGCATTCCTCTTTCAAAAGAGGCATGCAAATAAGAGAAATCAAGAATGCAAATGAGGTGCAGATTTGCATATCTGGCACCTCATTTGCATATTCTTATTTCAAAATAGCTTCTTTCAAAAGAAGCAAGCCAGTGAAGACACTGTTCTTTTGAAAGTAAGCCCCATCTTTGAAAGAATCCTTCTTCCCTTTTTTTATGGGAAGAAGGGTTCTTTCGCAGATGGGGTTTTACTTTCGAAAGAGCTGCGTCTACACTACTTATCTTCTTTCAAAAGAAGCTATTTCAAAACAAGAATATGCAAATGAGGTGCCAGATATGTAAATCTGCACCTCATTTGCATGCCTCTTTCGAAGGAGGAATGCAAGTGTAGATACAGCCTAATTGCCAGAGTAAAGATCTGTATTGTTACTTGACTCTGAGGTGAAAAAAGGCTGCTGGAAAGGAGACCTGCATATAATCTAGGTGTGACCCCCAAAACAAGATGAATTCTGTAATTTGATTTTCAGTAAGGATGATAATATGGAACAAGGGCATGAAGGCAGGATGGCTGATGGAAATTATTACATGTGAGGTGGAAGTAAACACAAAGAGGTTATAGTGTTCAAATTGGGGGGACTGAATAATTTCCATCTTAGAATACTGAAGGAACTGGAACATGAGATTGCTAGTCCAGTAGCAAGTATTTTTAATATATCTATGTATTTGGGTGTACTGACTGGAGAATAGTTAACAGTGTAACTTTAATTAAGAAAAGGGGAAAAAGCAATTTCAGTAATTACAGACTTGTTAGTCTAACTTCAGCAGTATGCAAGACTTTGCAACCCATTATGAAAAAAAGAAAAATTAAAGTCACGGTGGTAAATGGAAAAGGGGATGTAATGGAACATGAGTTTATCAGAGGTAGATTGTGCCAGACTCGCCTGATTGCCTTCTTTGAGAAAATAACTGATTTTTTAGAAAAGGGAAATGTGATAGATTTGGTATACTTGGACTTCAATAAAGCGTATGACAGTATTACTAGGGAAATTATTAGTTAAGTTAAAGAAGATGGGGCTTAGTACAAGAATTGTCAGGTGAATGAGGAACTGCAAAAGGGGAGATGGGAACAGGTTGTGCTGAAAGGTGAATTACTGGATTAGAGATAGATTATTAGTGGCGTTCTGAAAGAACCTGTCTTGGGATCAATCTTATTAAGCAGTTTTATTAAGGTCACTGTCGTAAAAAGTAGGAGTGTACTAGTGAAATGTACTTATGACCTAAAACTGGGAGGCACTAACAATACAGCAGAGAATCTAAATATTATACAGGAAGATCTAGATGACCTTGAAGATGGCTGTAACAGAAATGGAATGAAATTCAGTATTACAAAATGCAAGTGTTTAAAGGCTCTAATAATAAGAATTTTACTGTAAGCTGGAGGCTCTTCAGTTGCACGTGGCAGAGGAGGGGAAAGAACTTGATCAATCACACAGTTATCAGGAGGCATAACTAGCAATGTGGTGAGGTTGCCAAAAAGGCAATTGCAAGCCTAGAATGTAGCAGCTGAGACATTTCTACTACAGAGGGAGAGAGAAAGTATTAATGCCATTGTACAGAGCACTCACAGGACCTCATCTGGAATAGTTTGTGTGTTTCTGATGGATCGTCTTCAAGAAACATGAATTCAAACTGGATTACAGTATGTGCAGAGAAGGGCTACTAGAAGGATAAGATATACAGAGTGCCTATCTTCCAGCAAGAGACTAGAAGATCCTGGCTTGTTTAGTCTAGCAAAAAGAAGGCCAAGGAATGGGAAGAGAGGAGCGTTAAGTATCAGGGACAAAGAAAGCCTTTGTTCTACTTTTGGGGTTTGGGTGTGAGTGGTAGTGCTGGTGGCCTATGATATATGAGAGGGCAGACTGGAGGATGTGGTGGTCCTTTATGACTAAGCAAAGGAATAGCCCAAAATAGTGTGCTACCTATTGGTCAGGGCTCACAATTAAAATATTTTACTATTACAAACTGGCAGTAGGCCTTTTACCAAATGGGATACCCCTTTGCTAATAATTATTCTTTCCAATCTTTCCTCCACACTGTCACATTAAATGGTATTGGCTGTGAGAATGAAATAGAAGAGATAATGGTAAGATAAGGAAAAAATAGTTGAAAAAATCCTACTGGCATGGAGTTGGTTAAAAACTAGAAAAGTTATTCGTGTGAATTTCACCAAAATTCATTATATTTTATAAAGGCCCATTTTCTGGATTTTGCATAAAATTGCTTAATTGAAAATTATTTTTGAAATTAGAAGGTTTTTGAAAAAATGGTTGCAAAAATCCTGTTACTAAACAGACTAATCAAAATTATCAATGTAAAAACCAAAACACTTCAAAAATTTAAAAAAAATTAAAGCTATATGAACACTCTCCCTCCTACACCCCCAAAAAAACACGATAAAGAGGCTACGTGATTCCTTAAAATTATCAAAATATTTTGAAAAGTGGATAATTTTGAAGGAAGTGGAATTTTTCCACAAAATTCATCCTGGCATGTAGGCACATATTAATGTTATTTTCACATTTATTATTTAAAGATTTGTGGTGCCTATGGTCTATTTGGAAAACAACAATGAGATTTCAGTGCAGTTAGTCCTGTCCTACACACTAGCCCTTTCAAACAGGAAGTCATTATCATGTATAAACGAAGAGGAAAGCAGAAGAAGAGAGATGCCAAAGCAGAATTAATGAGAAAATGGAAAGGTATTTAATTAGCGCTCTCATTAAAATTTTACAAATGTACAGCATAGTGCAAAAATGCAGTCTCAGCACATCAACTTCAAGTAAAGTTAACTAAGTGTAAAAGGCCAGGAAATACCGTCACACTTCCTCGCAGGGAAATTCCACAAAAAAGTTCAAGGGTTCCTTTTACCATGAACTTCCATCCTAATGCCTATAGAATTGAGCAAGAGGTCTAAAGAAAAAGAGAGACTCTTCAAAGTGTAGCTGCTGGCAGTGATCACAGTATAATGTTTGGCAGTATGAAGGCTGGACATCTATTTTTATAAAGGCTTGTTTGGGATTGCTCTTTCTTTTAGATTGTTTTTCATGTCTATTCATATTTTCCAAACACTTATCCTAATAATTTCCTACCACAAATGGATCCCAGTTCAAAAAATTAGGTAAGCATGTGCCTTACTTTAAGCATGTGAAAGTCTCATCAACTTCACTGGGAATAGTCTAGTGGCTTAAATCAAGCATGTGCTTAATTACCTCTCTGAATAAGGCCATCAGACTGCAACAGTAAAACCAATCTGAATGGAAGTTGTGTGTAAAAATCCAGGAAGTTAAATAGTCCTTGAATGATGAAGCCATTAGTCCGTCAACTGGAATAAGGCTCCAGCCAATTTTAAGTTTTCTAATAAAAGAAAATAAGTAAACAGGACAAAAATCAACTCGGTAAATTTCAGCTCAATTCAGTGCTGAAATTTCAGCTCAATTCAGTGCTGAAAATGACATCCAGATAATCAAAAGAACCATCTTTACTTATAAATATATAACATAACAGGAGTACCTTGTCCAAACTGATATATTTTCTACATACCAAACTAGTATTTTCTACATACCAAACTCCTAGTCACAAACACAGAAACACTGGATGGAATTTATGGAAAAGCTGCCACATCATTGTTTCCTTGTGGGATGGCGACAGAGGTACTCAGTGAAAATCACAATGATAGCACTCACAGCATTAAGTCAAAGGGCCAAAATTTGTTAACTCGCACAATGTTTCTGACGTTTTGCAGCTCTTTAGTTATTGATAAGCTGCTGGAGGAAATGGCTCTGAGGGAAAGTCCATTTACAAGGTGGGGTGTTTTTTCCTATTGGGAATTTGATTGCAATCAGACTTCACCTCAATAGGCATTTTTGGGATGGACGCCACTTGACCATTCAAATTGCTCAGAAATGTGGTTCAGGACCATGAATCATCAGGCAGTAAAAGCAGTCAGTGAGGCTATGTCTGCACAGCAGCCTTATTTCAAAATAAGCTATGCCAGAAGAGCTATTTAGGAAGAGCTTATTTCAAAATAACGCTGTTACACACAATGCATTTTGAAATAGCACTTAGTTATTTCGAAATACAGTCTCTGCACACACAGAGCCTATTTTGAAATAGAGCCATTGGCCACACTATGACTTATTTCAAAATAGCCTCTATTCCCTGTCTGCATAGGCCCTATTTCGAAATAGCTGCTATTCCTTGTGCATTGAGGTTTATCAAATTCAAAATAAGCCAACTGCTATTTCAAAATGATTTCAAAATAGCAGTTGAATTGCGTAGATGCTAAGACAGTTATTTCAAAATAACTTTGCTGTATAGACCTACCCTAAGAGTGCTTTCTTGCATTTGAAACTGGCATGCCTTTTGCCTTTCCTTTGTGTTGCAGCTGAATTACTAGGTATTTGAGTCAGTCATTTCTCTAGGGAAGTGTAAATTAGTTAGAAAATACTGAAACAATTGATACACAGTAATTCTCTCATTCACCATACTAAATCCCATGTAGAACACTAGAACTACAGTATAAAAACCAAAGCCCTCCTTTGTTGGGAAGCTTACTTTTCAGAGATCACACAAGAGAGAGAAGGTTGATTCAAAGTTTGGGGGCTAGTTTAGGTTACAGAAAGAATAGAAGAAAAGTGAGTGGGCAGAATACACTGTATCTGTCAGCCCTCCCTGCCCCCAAATCAGATATTTGCACTGAAAAATCTCACTCAATCAGGATCCCATTAAATAAATGTGGGTTCTCCTCTCATTTGTGCATATTAATAAAGCCAAAAGGTAGCAACACCTTATTCAGAGGACTCAAAATAACCTCCAGGTCATTGCCAATGCGCAGCACATGAGAGTGGCTAAGCATGTACAAGTTATGAAAACACGACTGAAAAAACAAAATTCTATCCAGCCCTTTCTCCTATTTTATCTACTGTTCTATATAGGTTATTATACTGCCCTCATCACGATACAGTAAACTTTGTCATATCTGGCCTTCTATTACCCTGAACTCTCAAATAACCGGCATTTTAACCAGAAGGAAATGTTAGTTACATTTTAGCTCAGGGGTCGGCAACCTGCAGCTCTTTAAGGAGTCTGTTGCAACTCTGAGCACTGCTGCCTCCGACTCCTCTTGTAGCTCCCTGCCCTGCTGCTGCTGAAATAAGGGAACTATATGTAATTGGTTTAACAGCTGGCAGGGCGGCAGGAAGGGATCCGGTCGTTAAACCAATTAAATGTAGTTCCATTATTTAAGCAGCAGCAGGGCAGGGAGCCGCCCGTGCTGCGGGGGGGATGCTAAACCCGCAGGAGAGAGTCTGCTCCTGTTGGAGCCACATGGCCCCCACTGAGGAGGCAGCGGCCGCAGGGGAGCAGCAGCAGCACGCGCAGCTGGAGGAGTTCTTGGGCTGAGGTGAGTTAACCTGAGGGATGGGGGGCAGATTTGGGGGCTGAGAGGAGTTAAGCCTGCAAACGGGGAGCGGGTTTGTGGCTCAAGAGGGGTAGAGCCTGGGAATGGGGGGGCGCATGAGGGATTAGTGCGAACATTGCTCCTGTCTGCTTAAGAGCCTGTTCCAGGTGCAGAACTTTCCTTGTCCTCATTTGCTCTCCAACGTAACTAACTTTCCAACTGGTGCAAATCATTGTGTGTGCACTGTTCTTAAAACGGGTTACAAAAAGTGTAGTTTGACGTTATTTATTAAGGACTGTCTCCTATTCATGTGCATTGTGGCTCCTGAAGTATTGATGTTGTAACTCGACTTGAAAAAATGACTCCTCTCGCTATTTTGGTTGCAGACTCCTGGTACAGTGAAATTACAAATAAATACCACAAATACAGTGTAAGCTACAGTGTACAATACTACTGTTGTTGGTACATAAAGTTCTCTGCATACATTTTTGTTTGTTTCTTAATATCTAATCTTGTTTTTCTGTAGTGTTATGCATTGCTAGGTGCACCTCTCTAGTATCTAGAATATTTGAATACCCGGCAACCTCCTGGTCTCAGGGCTGCCGGATATGAAAGAGTTTACTGTAGTATCTGAGTGCTTTCCAGAATTACATTAAGTGATGCGACTAACATCTGTCATATGTGGTTCATTCTTCCTCATCCTCTTCCCTGGTGGGGAGGAAAGAATTCTGTGTACAGTGGAGTGTTGTGGTTTGGTAGGTAGTTTGTTTCTTGAGCAAAAAGACTGCCCATTGTAAATTTTATCCAGTGTAAACACTGAAAAACGGGTAAGGATTGGGCAGCGCAAACAGTTATGGTGGCTGACTTTTCCATCGATCAATCAAAAAAGCCCACCAAAAATGAGCAACAACACTCTTTCACAGGTTCCTGAGTCATGAGTTCCTGTTGTTCGTCTACCTCCAGACCTGCAGAGGCTTTGTAGGGAATAAAAAGACACAATTGTCCTGGAAAGCTAAGTAGATCACTTGTTACTTTAGGTTGGAGAGCTCAGGTTGGATGGGTTGTTCTCCTTGGAGACCCACAGCGGACAGATAGCAAGCCATATTTTCAGATGGAAGATAAAGAGCTGCACTTTCAGGTAGGTTTATAATACGCTCGAAGCCTGCTTCACAACCAGTGAGAAACTGCTGGATGCTTTCAAGAATGACATCGATCCCTAGGAATGTAGAGAAAGAATGGAAAACACGATTACCAATGGGCAAACTACTTGTCCTCATCAACTAAGTGCTAGATCCTAGGAAGCGCTAAAGTTCAGGACTTTGCAGGAAGTGCTTGGAAACTTTCACGTTTGGAAATGGGACAGACCGAAAGTGCTTTAAAGTTAGTAGGAGTCTTTCTATTTGCCTCACTGGGCTTTGTATCATACGTCAATAGCTGAGATGCATGGGAATAAGTGAATACAAATGGCCTGAGACCTTCCAGAAGTGGGTAAGAGCAGCTGTTCTCCCCCACTTATATGTGGCTTCAGGGATTTTTCCATCTCTTCCACTGGCGGTACCCACCAGTTCCAATTTTAGCCCTATGTCATCCTTGCTATGCTCACATGGATATGAGCACAACAGGGATCTTGCAAAGAAGCAGCTAGAATCATCAGACCTTGCCAGGGCAGACATGCATGTTTCATGTAGCACCATCCTAGCATGCCAAGGAATTCTGTCTTCAGCACCTCTGGTTTTTAATGTATTTATTGCACACAGAAGCTCCTGGGCTGAGACTTGAAGTCCGTGATCCATACAAAAGAGCTTTGTAAATGGGGGTGGAGGGGGCAGTACCAGGAAACCACAAGGCTCTGTTTAGAGCAGGAAACAGACTGTTTTAAAATGCTCTAGCTCGTGGATTTCAATTAACACACCTCATGCACCACTAAGCACCTAGCATGGCATTGTGGTTGACCAGCTAGTACATTTTTAAAACCTTGTCTACAGTAGGTTCTCAGTGGACATTTCAAACTCATTTTTAAAACCTCTTTCTACTCTAGGTAAGGCACCAGGCTTTCGTACACAGGGAAGATTTTTCAATATAACGTAAGGTATGAATTTAAATCAGTATAGCTGTGCTAGTACAGATGCCCTATGTGGACAATGACTCTGTTTGAAGAGTGCCTTTATTGTGGTCTATTTTATGATCATAAGGAACAAATTTAAACTAAAGTGAAAAAGCCATTCTAATTCCAGAATATGAGTGTCCACATGATGGGGTTATATTGATATGTCTATACACTTTCCCAGGTAGGCAAGCCCTAAGACAGAAAGAAATGTTACAACACAGACAGCAGCGATGCAAGCACTGTGACATTGCTGAACCATTGTGACTCAATCCTCTTCTGGGAAGACCAGCTTTAGCAATAAACCAGAACTGAATTTCCATAGCCATTCTAGGGGTGGCCTCTCCAAAACTCCTATCAAGGGTTTAACGGAGTGGTTTATTCAAATGGAAGCATGTCTCTACTAGTTGAGAGGACAGATAAACTGGTCTACATTTCACCTAGGTGACCACATAGCAATCAGATGGCAATGAACAATCAAAAGGAGACTGTGGCACATACTGGCAGAAACCATAGATGTTTGCAGTACTATAGACATGTTGGTTCTGGGACAATGGAGAGACAGGATGGATGAGGTAACATCTTTTACTGCAACAAATTCTGTTGGACAGGGAGGAAGCTTGCAAGCTTACACAGAGCTCTCCTTCGGCTGGTCTCTCACCCACTTTGTTTCACAAAAGATGTTAGCAGGAGTGGATAGAGGTGAGTCACATTTAAATCTTGGCACATCTCCAGCACAGCCTGTTCCATATAGTAGCTAACTTAAACTGTCACTCTTAAACCATCATTGAGTAATAACCACTAAACCAAAACACAAGTTAACATTTCTATAATAAGCCTCTGGTCTGCTAAATGGTCGGTACTGGATATTTCACCTAGATATTAAAAATGCTTAACCATTAGTTTCTTTACTGAATTCCCATTCCTGTGTTCTCATAAGTAGCTATTGCTGGTACCTGGGGAGGAGGTGTTAAAATGAACATTTAACACTTTAGGAGATAGCTCATTTACATTCTTCTCCAGATCCACCATGAGACGCTGCATCTTGATGCAAAAATACAAACTACAATGTACAGTTATACAAAGACAGAGAGATGGTTAGAATTAGGCTGTTTATGAAGATCAGTGTCTCATTCCTATAGCAAATAACAACACAGAGAATTGATACAAGTAATACAACGTATTATCACTGTCCCGCTAATCCATCCTGCTGGCGTCTGTTCTAATAAGCAAAATGATGTGCACAAGAGGAATCTCTAGCAAACTGTCGTGCTCCAGTCTATCTAAACCAGGGGTGGAAAATCTCTGGCCCACACACCAGATCCAGCTTCTATTTAATTTGATCTGGCTCCTGGCAAGTCACCATGCTCTGGGCCAGAAGCCCCGAGCCTTGGCACCCCTGCATGGGGATAGAATGCAGGTGCCAGCACTCCAAGCCCTTCCCACTATAGGCAGGGCTAGATTAAGAAAGGGGTTTAAGTGATGCAGCTCTCCGGACTCCAAAAAAAGCAGATCTTTTTGCCAAGCCTCCTTAGCCCGGGGCCCTGGGCTACAGCCCTTAAAGCCCCTTCGCGTTATCTGTTCCTGCCTGGTGGGGGCAGGAGGGAGCAGGGAGGGGTGGCAATGGCTCCATGTGCTTCCCCCCACCAAAGGGGAGATGCCCAGATAAGTACCCTGCACCCCAACCCCTTGCCTCAGCCCTGAGCCACCTCCCACACCTTAACTCCCTCCCGCATCCTGCACTGCAAACGCCTGCCCCAGCCCTGACCCTCTTCCTGCATGCTAAGTCCCTCCCAGACCCCTTACTCCCAGCCCCTGCTCCAAGCCCCCTCCCGTACCCGAACTCATTTCTAGACCTCACACCCCAACCCTAAGCCCGCATCTTAACTCCCACTCAGATCCTACACGCTCACTCCATCTCCTGTCCTGAGCCCCTTCCTGCTCTCCAAACCCCTTGGCCCAAGCGTGGAGCCCCCACCTGTACCCCAAATGCCTCATCCCAAACCTCCTCCAGAGCCTAACCCCCCGCCGTTGGTGCCCTCATCCTTTCCTATTCCCACCCTCCTGCCTCAACCTAGAGCCCCTGCCTGAACTCTGAACCCCTTTGTATTTGGCCCCACCCCAGGGTCTAGGGGGCCCCACAAAATCTAATAGCGCCAGACCTTGAGAGGAGTCAATCTGACCCTGACTACAGGTGAGTTGAGTGAGGTTTCTCTTTTTTTCTCCTTGTGTGTGGCCCCGACTGATTTTTCTGAGGGTCAGTGGCCCTGGACAGAAAAAATATTCCCCACCCCAGACGTAAACCTCAGGTTATCTAGAGTTGGTTTCCATACCTGGCAAACCTACCCAGCACCAAATATGAGATATCCTTGAAGAAGCTTTATTAATAACTATTCTAAATACTACTACTAATAATAATCATAATAATAATTTACTTGTGGTAGTTTTCTCCCTCCTCTTCCACTTTACTCCATGTAGAATATGAGGCCAATGGTGATTGCTTCTTACAGCCAATTAGGAAGATGTGATTATCCTGCTCTTTTTTATTATCCACTCTTTTCAGACTAACTTTATAAGGAGAAAAATGATACCTCCAAAGATGGGGCCACATAAAAAGCAATTCAGATTCCAGCATGCTGCATTTTCATTATCCGAATCAGCTCGCCAAATGAGCTCAGATTTCTTTTAAGTTGGAAATAGGTTCAGATCTAATTTGGGTCACATGTTAAGAGTATCAGCAATCTCAATTTCAGCCCTGGTAGATGCTTATCCACTGTAAAATAAATTCTCCTCTCTCTCCCATAAAACAATGATTCATTCACCACCACTGTACCAGCTCTTTTAATATGAAATGCTGCTTCATAGCTACAGTATTGTTTTCACACAGACGCAAAAACCTCATCTCTTACCGGTGAAAAACTGGCTTCCGTGTCAGTCAGATTCCATTCACTCCCTGAAATATTTGGATTGAAGACCTGCTGGAAATGAGACATTTATTTTCCTGGTAAAATTAAAAGGATTCTACAGTGACTTGATTAATTTCCTTTTCTGAAGAACTGTCCTTAGACTTTGTAGCTTAGGGCAAGGTTTCCAGAAGAGGCCAGAAACCAACGACTCATGATGTGACACTTAATTTAGGATACTATGCTCTTTTGAAAATCAGGCCATTGATGACACGTTCTGATTTACTCACAAAGAGAAGACAAAAGTTATATTTTTGGCAGAAAAATTCCTATGAAGGAACAGTCAGAAGAATAAACAACAATCACTTAATCTTTCCATGACAATCAAAGGAAGTCACAAGTTCAAACACCTGTCAAGATTCAGCTCTACGAGCATAAAAGTGACCTCTTATTCTTATTTATCTACACATTTATTATAAGGATAAATAGGGCACATCAATTTAAGAAATCAATTTTCTTCTGACAAGGGTATTCGTTCCCTATATATGGAACTATCGGACCCTGCAAATAAAACATGAAGTATACAGGGTATGTATGAAACTCCATTGCAATAAAACTCCAATTTGCAATTAAAAATGTCCAGGAGTCCTAGACCGGTCAAAACCCTGATAGAGATAATGTGGCCTCAGCAGCATTTTTAGAAAATGGAGGCAAAGGTAAAAGTGTAATTGGTCCAGACATAATCTAATTGTATGAGGCTGGACAATGCAGATGGAAAATACCATGAAAGGAGAACAGCAATGAAGAATAGTATGAAAGAATAGTATTAAAATGATGTTTGATCTTATGACCTTTATCTCAGCTAAATGAATTGTGTTGTGATATAAGACCTTGGTATATTTGCCTTCACTAGAAATGAAAATGTATGACAAAGTCTGAAGGTGCTCAAAGTCACTGTTGTTGGAGTGCTCTGCAGAGGTGCCTGTATATACAAAGCTAGATAATAGATAAGGGGCCAGTAGATGTGCACAAGAATATGCCTAGAAAAACTATGAACAGGAAAGGTGACTGTCAGACCCAGAAAGTGAGCTCTTAGTACTCACATCCAAAACACTGGCAGGTTCCAGATTATACTGCTGGCTCCTCAGGAGCAGCTGCAGGCCCTCTAAACCAAAATCAGGGCCATCCAGTGGGTCAGAAATGTCTGTTCTGAGACAAGAGAAAAGGAACATTTGCCACAAATATGACAGAGACTCATTTATGTACAAAATACAACTTAGCAACTTCCCAGGCTAAAGCACATGACCAAATTTCATCTGGGAACTCGATGGACCATACTCACCCCTAGGTTATAGCCATTTTTCATGGACTCACCCCAGAAGCACGACCCAGCAGAATGGGGAGAAGACTATTGTGACAGTAAGCCGTGCAAAACTGTTGTGTGCCTCCTAAGGATCCCATGTGTCCGGGAATATATAAATTGGTCACATTCTCTCTGTGGCTCCCTCACACTGAGCTTCTAAGGACTCTCTGGCGAAATTAAAGCCACCTTTTCTGGAGGAAATGCTGAGGGAGGAACAGGTGATCGTACCCCTCCTGCCTGGCTCTGGGATACGTATAAGAGGGGGAGCTGTGTTAGTCTGTATCCACAAACACAACGAGAAGTCCTGTGGCACTTTATAGACTAACAGATTTAAGGATACTCTGGGATACAGCCTCTCTGGTTCTGAAGTCGCTGCAATACACACCTTTCTAGACCAGGCTCAGTTAATCTGATCCAAGGAGCTTTAACGCTGGTGCCTAACTGGTATTCAGGGAAAGGGCCCATGATAGAAAGAGTTTTACAACCCAACAGAGAGCGACACTCTGTGAAGGAGGGGACAGGAACAAGCAGCCAAAATTACGGACTGCCGCACTCCATACCTGCCCCTCCCACCGTCCCGTCCTCCTCAGACCGCTCCCCCTCCTAATCACCCTCTCCCCCCAAACAGCATGGCATTACCAAGGCATTGGCTACCACCACATTGTGCTCTCTACTGCTGTCTTCTCAGTCTTCCTCCACTGTGTGTCTGGTCTATCTATTTAGATTGTGAACTCCTCACAGCACAGCTCCATTCTTGGTCAGCCCTTAAATAAACATGATTTGCAAGAAAAGTACTATAGATCATCAGTGATTATTAGTCCTTGCACCAGTGGGGGGGCACCCTGCGGCCCACGGGGCACACGCTGCCCACTGGGGTTCTACCTGCAGCCCTGTCTGCTTTCCTCCCTCATGCACCTCTGGAGCCCAGCATCCCCTCCTCCCCCTCTCCCTCCCCAGCTCTTTCAGTGCGACACAAACCTGCTGATTCGCGCTCCATCCTCGCTCCTCCCGACCCTCCCAGAGCTTGAACAGCCGCGAACCAGCTATTCAGGCCTGTCCAACTCAGGGTGGGAGAGGGAGGGAGGATGGATCAGCAGCGTTTGTGGGACTCCGGAAGTGCTGGGAGGTCAGGGGAGGAGCAGAGAAGAAGGGGGCACCAGTGCCTGAGAGGCATGTGGGAGAGGAGGGCAGTGGGGGTGAACAGGCCGCACGCAGTCCACTGAGATGAAGGAGAGCCATTGCTGCCCATCGCTGCCTGACTTAAAAGTTCTGTAGAATACAACAGGTTTAGTTTAAAGCACAAGTGTTCTAGAGAAACCATTCTACAGGCCTACAGCACTTAAAAGAAAATTAGTTCTTCTATTAGCCATTTTAACTGCCCTCAAGGATTCCGTAGCACGGATTTGATTTTCTATTATATTCTAAAAATTTGCGCTCCCCGCCGCGATTTCTGTTAAATTCTATTGGACTTTTCAATACAAAACCCCAGAGAAAGGTCCCCCTTTGCAGCCATTCCTGCTCTATTCGCAGGCACCATAAAGAACCAGGTTTCCATGGGTGTCACCAGAAGCAAATGTCTGAACCTTTTGGGAAAAAAGCCTGACTTGTTAGTTTGGGCGAGTCTGCCCATTTGTGTGCCATATAAGAGAGAAGACAAATAGGCTGTAATGCATTTTGATTAGGGGGAAACGAACCGAACAGATTACAAGAAGGAACAAAATTCCAAAAGAGAGATGAAATAAGGGGACATTGTATATTGCAAGAAAACACATAGGCCAAATGGCATAATTAGGTTAGGTACACAGCGTGTGGCAGACAAAATTACTGAGAGGAATGACAGGATAGTTCCGTCTCTAAAATGATTTCCTTGTGCATTGTTTTTACACTGGAGTTATACTACAATTTTAATGGTATGTAAGGTATCACTGGAGATATTTAAGAGCAGGTTAGATAGACATCTGTCAGGACTGGTCTAGATGGTGCTTGGTCCTCCCATAAGGGCAGGGGACTGGACGCGATGACGTCTCGAGGTCCCTTCCAGTTCTAGTGTTCTATGATTCTAAGAGGGTAAATGACTTCACTAAAAACATTCTGAGACAGATTCTAAATTTGAATGTATATTAGTAGCTAATGGAATCTCCAGTGGCAGCCTTATGCGTCTATCTAAGGGCAGAATTTGAGATTTTTCATTAAGAGGAGCCATAGAGTTGGCAGAATGTGTTAAAATGGGATCAATACAAGGAAATGGTGAGTGTCCTCAGAGGCATCAGATTTTATGGAGATGCTTGTTTGCAGCAGTGGGTCAGACTCCTCTCTCTCGAGGATCCTCTGAAATAAGCAAGTTACAACAGGGATTTACTTAACCTTCTCTCTTCCCCTTTTCCATGACAGCCTCAGTTCAGCTCACCCCCGATAAAAAATTTCTCCTCTGGAACTTCCCAAGTCAGCTTGGATTCACTCAGAACCCTTGCTCCTTTCTGTTCTGGCTACCATGTGGTTGTCAGACACGCTAGCAGAGCAATTCTTCCGCTACTGGTTAAACATGCTGTGTATTCAACCATATAATATCACTGCAGTTGAGATAAAAGCCAGAAACGCTTATGGACCATATACAGCAGCTCTTACAAGGGAGCTTTGCAGGACCTCCCCTCTGTCTGATCCAGGAAGAGCTGTGCTAATGCCCTCTCAGCAGGGTTCCAGCCTCTGTGTATCCGCCAGGCCTCATAAATTAATCTGTAATGGGTCCAAGATTCTCAGTGATCCTTCAGGGTTTGGGAACAGAGCTGCATTCCTTTATACCTGGACCTCTTGGGTTCATTAACACACAGAGCTTTGTTCTCCATTCCATTAACAATAGGGTTACTTCATTGTTTCGAAATGTGTTTAAAAACTGCTTTTGAGTAATAGTGCGTGATCATTAATAGTCTCTTCCCAATAAAGGATAAAAGACCAATGAACAGATCTTCAGTCCCTTTCATAAAAGCATTTAGCTCTAGTCAGAGACGGACAGCGATTAAAGCCTGCCTGGGAACTTGTGCTTTACTAACACACGCACTTGCAGGAAATCAGAACCAATGGATGAAGGGACTGAGTACATGGTACCCAAAGGCCTCATCTGAATAATGACCTATGGCCAACAAAGAGTGACTTGTGAGCACTGACTTGTGTGCCAGGGCATGGACAGATGTTCCTGGATGCTTGAAATGTGATAGATTAGGAGATGAGAGGAGTTCAAAGTGAAGGGAGAAGAACCCACATGAGTTCACAGAGCTGGAGAAAGCAGAGAAAAAAAGAAGACATAACTGGCAGCTCTTTGCTAATGAAACATTTTCCCCATGATTTAAACCTGTGTCTGATGGGGGCTTTTTGTCATATCTTATCAGACATATTCCCTACTATGACCTAAGAGGCTAAAATGTGCACAGCTTGCTGTGGGCGGCCAGTGTTGTGTTTCACTGGTTTTAGCACGGTCTGCTGGCTCTGAAGCCCTTTGCAGCACAGAGCCTGCACTGCTACAGTTGTTATTAGTGACCATGATGTTCTTCAGCCACAAGCCATTTCCTGAAATCGGACTGCGACCTCTCAAGTACAGAAGAACCAAGGGACATCTGGAATAATCCTGAGCCCACCAACTGGACAGGAGGCAGTGTGTACTGAGCCACCTTACAGTTCTCCCAGGGTCATCCTATGCAATTGAAGGTGAATGGCTGCTGTCCTCCCCTCACCTGTTAAGAGGTTCCCTTCTGCCTCTTCTTTCAGCTTGCTGTGAACTTGCAGACTGTGATGCCTCGCAGCTCCCTCTGCCTTCTAAAACAGACTGAACCATTGCAACTGGAAGCACAGGGGGTTCAGCACAGGCACTACAGCCAGGCAGAGGGACATCTGGCTCAGATGTGGCCTTCGCTCCAGGGCTAACTGGTTCTTCCTTGATCAGCATGTGGCATTTTGCCCTGAACCAAAGAAAAATGTCAGCACCACACTCCCACGTAGGAGCACCAAGGGTTTGCTATTTGCGGGAACTGGAAGGACTGTAATATTTATTCCCCTCCGCACACGCACACCCACACCCACACTCCGTGTCCAGCTGCAACAGAGCTGGACACATGACCTGTGTCTACACCCATTCTTAAAATTTTAATTTTGGGCCCAGGAAAAGACTCCCATCGACTTCAGTGGGCTTCAGAATAAGCACCCACTTCCCTCCGAGATTCTTCCTCCTTGTGCATGCACTTTGCTCTTCTTATTCCCTCTGACAAAGAAAATGGCGTGGCCACTTTTAATCGATGGCTGCTGTCAAAGGCACAACCTCATGCAAGACAAGCTGTGGCAGAAGGAAAACACCACCTGGAGAGTCTTAGATTTCAACTGTCTGAGGAAGGGAAGTGCGCTGACATTTCACTTAGCCTCCCGCGAATGTGGAAAATACTACAGGCTATCCACCCGAGTGGTCCTAACCAGTGCTTCTGCCCTGGCTATGCCACTGGTGCCCCAAGACTTCTTGTTGTTCTGTGAGACTGTACGCTTTACTTTTCACTTCTGCATCAAACACGGAGACCACGCCGCTAAAAGGATTAAAGGAATCCTGGATGATTCTGGAGTCTGCTTCTTTACTGTTCCTGAATTACCCTCCTGTCTCAAATGCTCCTGATATCATCCCTTGTCTACAAGCAAGCGTGATAAAGGCATATTATAATTCCCGGAGATGTAGGACCAGCTAGAAGAACCCATGGGTTCAAGTTGCAGGAGAGGGCCATTAACACCAGTGGGACATGAATCTCTAAGGACTGTCCTGCATTAAGGTTATTACTACAATTGAAAATAGCCACAGAAGGCCAGATTGTCTGATGTCATAACTCCATTCGCTTTAACAGAGCTATGGCAGAGGGAGCTCTGTCCCGCTGGGTACTCTATGGCTATGTCTATGCCAGCCCCAAACTTCAAAATGGCCATGCAAATGGCCATTTCGAAGTTTACTAATGAAGCGCTGAAATACATATTCAGCGCCTCATTAGCATGCGGGTGGCCGCGGCACTTCGAAATTGCTGTGTCCCATGGATGTCACCTTCTCTACACATGTAGGCCGTGTCTACACTAGCCCCAAACTTACCATGGAGGGCAAGAGGACCTGACTACCAGAGAATGTCTAACTTCTTGGATAAGTATGTACTCAGGGAAGCTACACATCCCAAAGCTAAGGTTGCCATGGCTAGGCTTTATTTTTAGCACAGTGGCTAGTGTAGGTATGTCTTCCTGAGCTAGAAATTACTCCCAGAGCCCAAAATACAGACACACTTTTAGGTTATAATCACTATAAACTCCTTTACCTGTCACCCTCTGGAGGAGAGTGAAGCAACACCACATTAGGTGGCAATGCTTCAGTCACATCTGATATGACTGGCCCTCCAACAACAGCAGGACTGGTTAAGCAAGAGGAAGGTTCTGTAGATGGCTGAAAAAGAACATAGGGGACGATTGGTTGGCGATACACCAGGAAGAATTAAGAAGTTCGTCATGTCAGTTATACATTGATTCGTCCAAGGGCAAAGATGGGTTAACGTGCTTGGAATGGGAATTGTGGCTGATCTCCACCAAACTCCTGGAACAAACTGCCTTGTGGAACCCAGCAGTCCAAGAAAGAATAGGGCATTTTGATCTCCCAGACCATCGCCCTGAGGTGGGACAGCGACACAGCTTCTCCTATAGGGGTCAGTAGCTAATCTGGTCCTTATCACCAGGCGTTGTCCCACTGAATTCAATGGATCTATGTTTGGTATTAAGCACTATCTCTGGTGGTAGCAATTTGCAGGATTGGGCCTTATGTGTAAATCCTGCTACTGTCACTTGTGAGAACAATTCTCTTGCAGCCAATGCGACAGCTGGCAGAACTACTCACATGAGAAGGGTGTGTACCGCATAGTAATCCCTCAGACCCCTCGCCCATCCACACAACCATGACAATACATCTACGAAATAACTATCCAGTTGGGATGATAGTTCCAAGGTGGTTTTAAGGTAGGCAGAATCGGATTACCTACAATTAAGTCTTCCCGAGACTCCCCTTATCTTCCTGGTGGTTGAAGGATCCATGAGATCTTTAAATCACTGCTGGGACCTTATTTTTATACCACAGATGAAAGACGAACAACTCAGCATAAGCCTGTTTTTTTTCCGGTCTCTGCGCACCGCACGCACCGTATGGGAATTCACCTTGTTAAACCAAATATCATCCATGGCAGGGGTGTCCAATACACTCACCACTCACCACATGTGGTGAACAGGACACCACGTTGCGGCGAATCGGGGTTGGCCAACCCAGGGCTCTTGAGTCGCATGAGGCCCTTGGAGCCTTTAAATGCAGCTCCTCCTCAGAGCTGCACACAGAGAGTGCTGCCCGCCTGCTCCACGCACACCCCCCGCCACTGCTGAGTGGGAGAAGTGTGTGGCTGCAGCAGCGCTGGTGAGTCACTGGCATTGAATGAGAATGGGGGAGAGGGGCTGGGAGTGCCTGGCTCTGGGGCAGCGGGAGAGCATTTATTTAGAGTGGGGGAAACGGGGGGGTCCTGGGGTTGCCTGGCTCTAGAAAGATTTGTACAGTATAATGTGGCGAATGTGGAAAGACCACAAGCACAAGTGTGGCGATCTCTGAATTCCTGCTGGACGCTGCTGAGCTATGGAATCCATGCTGGGCAGGGTAACTAAAGAAATCACAGGCTACATAGTGATGATGCTCTGGACGTTTGCAAGGCTATTGTTTTCTCACATGGCCATGAAGCCTCACTTTCTAGCTGCTCCATCTACAACACGCTCCTGTCCTGGGGTTCTCCTGACCTGGGGAGCTAGGAAGAGGCTAGAGGCTGCCTGTCAATATGTAGGACTGCTTTAGATGGGATCACAGAATCACAAAATAGTAGGGCTGGAAGGGACCTCAGGAGGTCATGTAGTCCAGCCCCCTGCTTCAAGCAGGATCAACCCCTACAAAGTCATCCCAGCCAGGACCTTGTCCAGCTGGGACTTAAAAACCTCAAGGGATGGAGAATCCACCACCTCTCTAGGATCTTTATATTAAAGTCCACAGATGGGACTTTGGGACTTGTGCTCCCTAGAAACCTTAGGCAGGGTGGGAGACTCAATGATTAAAGGTAGATTACCAACTAAGAGGACTCTAACTACACAGATCTAACTCAGAACATAGTTCTGCAGGCCATTCACGGCCACAGACCTGGCTAGAATGACGCCTAGGTGTGCTCCAGCTGTCTCTCCTTCTCCTGCCCTCACGATCCTATAAAGAGTAATCAGGGACTACAGGCTGAGACTTTCATGTCTGGCAAACCCTTCTCTGGCAACATCCCTCGTCCAGCAAGGCCATGGATGTTGCTGGAACAGAGAGCACCTGCTGACAGGAAGCACCTGTGGCAGCGACTCCCAGTCGTAGCCCGTTCTGGGGAGCCCCAGGGGCACCTCCAGGGCAGGAAGGCAGGTCTGGGAGCCCGGCTGGGGTTGTGGAACCCCACTGTGGGAAGCCCAGCCCTGTGGCAGGCAGGTAGGCAGGCAGCCCTGCCAGCAGTCCCAGAGCCACAGAGACCCCTGGCAGGCAGGGGGAGCCAGCAGCCCCAAGGCAGGGAGCCAGCTGAGGGGACAGCCCTGCTGGCAGCCTTGCAGCTACCCCCACAGGGATTCCCAACCTATGGGTCGTGATTAGATTTGGTAACAGTCACCAGCTGGGCAGCTCTGAGCCACATGTGACTCTTAAAGGAGCCATTTGTGGCTCTGCTGCCGCTCAGTCCTTCGCCTCCCAGTCCCTGTTGTGCTGAAATGAAACTCAGCTTAATTGACGTAATGGTCGGCAGCAGTGATCCAGCCATTAAACCAATTAAATTGAGTCCCATTTCAGTGCAACAGGGCAGGGAACTGTCTGTGCTGCAGGTGGGGGATGGGACCTGGAGGGCTGAGGGGAGCCACGAAGAGTGGGTGGCGGCAGCGGCCCAGCAAAAGAGTAACAGAGGGCAGCAGCAGTGTGCAGAACTCATGTGAGGTGGTGGGGGGCAGGGGGCTGAAAGGAGTTTAAGCCGGGGGGGGGGGGGCGTGTTCTTCTCCTTTTGATAGGGAGTCAGCTGGGGCATGGAGCCTGCTTGCAGCCCCAGCCAGGCCATGGGAGACCCAACCCCCAGCAGTGAGGAGGCAGCTGGAGTGAGGAATCTCACTGGCAGCCCCACAGCCATTGGCTGGGGCAGAGACCTGCAGACCCGTGGCAGGAAGTCCCCCGCCTGACAGCCCCATAAAGAGAAGCAGTCACAGGGACCCCGGCTGCGGCTAAGGGAGACCTGCAGCCCCACAGCAGGGAGCCAAGGGAACCCGGCGGGCAGCCCAACACCAGCAGGACCCCAGCCAGGGCCAGGAGAACCCTGCAGCCCCATGGAGCTGGCTGGTGTGGGAAGCCCCACTGGCAGCCCTGCAAGGCCTGGCAGGGCCAGGCCAGGGGAGCCCTGAACCCTCCATGGCAGGGAGCCGGCTGGTGCTGGGAGCACCTCCCTGCAGCCTTCAGGACCCCATCTGGGGTGGGAGAAACCAGCAAGCCCATGGTGGAGTCCACCAAGAGCGCCCCCCAACTCCAGGCAGTCTGGAGGCCTGACCTCCCTTCCTCCAGCAAACACCCTCGTTCGGGACCACTCAGGTCCCAAGGGTGCCAGACGAGGGACATACAACCTGTAGTGGCCAGAGCCTCTACCCCTACTACAGCAAGAGCCCCGTCATGTTCTCCTCCAGCCAGGCAACAGCAGGAAAGGACAACCAGAGAGTGCAATGGGCACTGTTCTGCTGCAGAGCAACAAAGGCACAGATAAATACAATGTAACTTTGCAAATCTCTCTCTCCAGCAAAGCTTATAGGCCACATTGGCAAAACATTTACTCTCATTAACCTGAGCTAACAGTTCATGCACAGAAAGATCGCCTTTCCCATAACAGATAAGGACAAACCAGGACAAAAAGAAGGAGTGGAAACAAGGGTCCGCGTTTTAGAAGCAAACCTACCGACTGAATGAAATAGGAATCATGAAGGGGATCCACAGACAAATGTTGGCTGAACTTCGATACTTGTGGAGCTGAGCTTCCATCATCTAGCATCAGAGGTCTGTGATGAGGAGAAAAGATACTTTGTCTCAGCCTTGTGTTAACTGTCTGCCACCTAATTACAAGTGCAAGAAGCGCTTCAATCAATGGTTGACATCACTTGGTAGCTTTTAAATGTTTGTGCCTTATTTATTTCTGATGACCAGTGCTCTCCTGCCTTGTGTCATGGGCAGTGAATTGAAAAGACTGTGTAATAATCACTTTGAATAGATCACCAAGCACCGGGGACCTTTCATGTCCATGCAGAGGAACAGCATCTTGCTTTTCCAGGTCTAGTCTGAAAGATCACCATGGGGTAAATAATGCAGAACTCTATTTATATCCCCAGAAGAGAGAACATCTGAAAAACTCCTGCCAGGATTAGAAATTGCAGTTCTAGGCACATCATACATGAGGCTTGAACCACCAAATTATCCACCCTCTTTGTTTTCCTTTGCACGGTCTGCAACATCTAACATGCAGCTGACGAAGTGGGTCTTTGCTCACGAAAGCTTATGCTCCAAAAAAATCTGTTAGTCTATAAAGTGCCACAGGACCTCTCGTTGTTTTTGCAGCTACAGACTAACTGGGCTCCCCCTCGGATATCTGCAATATCTGTGATTTTAAGCATTTAAATGAAGTGCTGGGAGGGGTTATATGACTCACACTCGAGAAAACCTATTACCTCAGCAACACTGTTAAAGGGAAGTTCAATATGAGTGAAGGCCCTGGCAAGCTCTCAGCGACACCCAGCCATCTGATGGGGACCGTCAAGAGCAGCTTTTGCCCTCTCACCAGAGGATTGAAAAGAAAGTTTCTGTTAACTGATATGGCTGGTTTACTGGTGGCCACATAGCCTAGTGGTGAGGTCACTGACTGAGCAGGCCAGAAAAGGAGGGCACTGGCCCCCTGGCCTGGGAATTCCAAACCTCTTCCTAGTCAAGTCCTTACATTTGGGGCATGGCCCCTAGAGTCCAAATATCCCTTGGTTGGAGCTTCTTAATCGGTTCCCCCTTTTCCCAGAGGGTAAGGTGGGGCTCACTTGCTTGACAGACTATAGTTCGTGTCCTTAGACTGCTGAACAGGGCTCCTGCCTCCTTGCCAGTCAGCCCCCAGACTGAACCAGGCTCCTTCCTTTTCTCCTGCTTCAGGCCGGGCATGGGTTGTAGGTAAAGCAGGGCGGGGCTAGCTGGGACATCTTTAACCCCTGGGACATCAGGCCCTCCCTTCTCCACTCCCTCACACTTGCCCATTAGATTTAATTGTTTTTTTCTACATTCTGTGCTCAGTTTTAGGGTCTCATCCCCATTCTGCCCAGACATGCAATGCAATCCAGTGCCCAAGTATTTCAATAAACCACATTTCTGTTCAGTCAGACTGGAGTCTAAATTCACTACAGTCCCATCAGTTACACATACACATTTCACACAGAAAGGTCTGATTGGAAATCATGTCTCTATTAATGAAAGGAATAGAGAACATTATTAGAACATGTGGGAATGCAAATGTCCAGATGAAGTGCAATCTTTTCTCAGTGTGCCACAACGTGTATTTCAGAAGGTATTTTCATTAAGCGCTGTACATTATCCAGGAAAAGAATTTCATAGAGTCTCATCAATGGCAGAATTTCAGCCTACCTGATTATACTGCATATTGCCTGTTAAAGAGATTACCATGAAGGGAACATTTTGAACTGCGCTGTTTTCTTTGGGATGACCTTGGCATTTTACTTAACCTTAATTTGGGAGAATTTGGGCTTAACGTCAACTGCCATAGCCCCATCCTAAGTTAATCTTCCATTCTTTATAGTGCACAGTAGCCAGGCCCCTGTACACAGATGCCACTCAGGAATTATGTCAAAAGCGACAAGCGGGCTGAGGACCCATCTGAAAATCAGATCTCTTTACAGGGTCTCAAGCTGTGACCCTGAAAACTGAGGTGATCAACACCACTGGACCCTTTTGAAAATTCTGGCCAAATTGACCTCCCCTGGGTACTAGGATATTGCCTTCCCCACGACAGTATTTAAGCACGCCACAATTATTTAGCCTCACACTACCCCTGTGAAATCGGCAATTATCACCCCTTTGTGCAGCTGGGGAACTGAGGCACAGAGAAATTAAGTCACTTGCTTGAGGCCACACAGAATGTTTGTGGCAGAGCAAGGAACCAACTCTCCTAACCACAAAGACACCCATCCTTCCTCCTCTAAGAGCTTCATGTCTTTCTTTAGATTCTGAGTGCAACAGGTCTTGGGAAGTCTTTGTTCTCCCTCCTGTGCAGCTTAAAAGAGTCAGCGCTTACTAATAGGGACAAATAATAAATGAGGAAAAGGACAGTGGGCAACTGGAAGTCCAAGTGGAAAGCTTTCTCAGGCAGACCCCAGTGGTTTTACTCTGGAAAAAACAATGGGGGATGTTTCAAATTGGTATATGGAACAAGTGACTATTTCAGGAAACCTTAGCACATTAATTTTTAAAAAGCAGCCAAGCATATTAATGTCCTTGAAAAACAGAATCTGATGCTGAATGGCAGACAGCTGAGTTTGCAAGGGGTCAGTAATCCTCCTCACAATGAAGCGGCCTATAGATCTAACTTCATAGGTTAGCCCATTCTTTCTGCATCCTCTTGTCATGCCATTTCCCCATCATTGCTAGTCAGTGGAGCTGACAGCCTTGTGATTCCCCTGGGTAAGGTGAGGGGTGGACGGGGTGGGGGGGGGAGTTCCACACTCCCAGAAGGGGTGGGGCCTTGGGCAAAGGAAGAGGGGTTTGGCAGTCAGCCCTGAGCACTGCTAAGAGCGTGCCATGCGGCACCCTCCCCACCATTCCTGCAGCCCTCATGCGCTTGGAGGATGCCACGGCAGCATTTCAGCAGCAATTTAAAGAGCCCAGATACCCAGATGTCACCACTGTTGTAGTAGCAGCGGTGGCAACAGCTGGACAAAAGAATTTGCCATACCAGGGGAGGTCAATGTTGTCTAGCACATTACCAACACCTCCACTGCTTGCAGGCTCTTAGAAGACACTTAGGGGTACATAACAGCTAAATAACAGCACAGAACACTGACAACCAGGACTGGGGGCTGTAAACAAACTTTATGGCACCACAAGAAATTTGGCCACGCCCATGATAAACAGTCACTGGGCTAACTAAAGTCACGCCAGATTGTGGAATTTGCTGGACAGGAGAGTTCCAGATTAGAGAGGCTCAACCTGTCCTTAAAACAGACGAACAAAAAAACAAACCAAGTCTTGCCTGGCTTCTTCCTCTCACTTTCTTGCTTTAAAGAGAAACTGGCTCTAGTCCTCCCAGAGCAGCAGATTGGTTTGCCACGAACATAGAAAGCCTACAGCTAGGGGTGGGGCCAAGGGGGCCTGGCAATTCACAGGGGCCACTGCTGCTGTAGTGGGGGCTCCCTTTAAATTGCTGCCAAAGCCCCACACAGTGCGCTCCAGGCAGCGCTAAGGGCTGGAAGAGGGGGTGCCACTACGGTGCACTCTGGGCAGGGGTAAGGACTGGCTGCCCTTGGCCCTGCCAGCTCCATCTGCCCTAAGCCCGCCCCACCAGCCCCCCTCCCACTCCTTGCCCAGGAGCTGACAGAGGTTGTTGGCTCCCCTGCCCATTATATTTAGCAACAAGTGTGCCTTTATCTCTGTGTATCTTCATGCACCAGCAAGTTTGTAAGCTTTGTAAATAATATTATTTTCAAGCCGGAGAGGACGTTCCAGGTCAGGGGTGGGGAACGTTTTTGGGTCGGGGGACATGCGAGTGAGAAGCGAAAAAGCAAAGTAAAACAAAACCTCACAGATGTGCCCCCAGCTGAAAAGCAGAAGCAGGAGACATTCACCTCACTCCCCCCAAGCTCCACCCCAGAGCCCAAGGGGATGTAAGGCCTGGGGTAGGGTCAAAAAGGAGAAGTTCAATGCACAGGAGGGGACTTCTTGGGAGTGGGCTGAGGTGGAGATGTGGGGTCTTGGCAGGTGGTAGGGTGCAGGAGTGGGCTGGGAGAGAGGCTGTGGGGTCTGGGAGGGACATAGGTGCAGGGTGGGGTCTGTGCGGGACAGAGGGTGTAGGAGCAGGGTGGAGATGAGAGGTCTGGGTGGAAGGGAGGATGCAGGAGTAGGCTGGGGTGGAAGGCAATGCAGGAGCAAGGCAGGAGGGTGCAGGGTCTGGCAGGAAGAGGCAGGAGATGGGGGCATGGGCACCTATCTGGCACGGCTCTGGTGGGAGGGGGAACAGAATGCACATTGGTCTGCAGGGCTCTCCATGCTTCAGCAAAGTGCCCCCACCAGCTCTCCCACTGGCTGCAATTCAGCCAATGGGAGCAACGGGGCTCGCTGCAGGCACGGAGTGCTGCCCTGTCGCTTGCGAGCTGCTTCATCTCCCAGCTACACACAGGGGAAGGGAAGCTGACAGGCTGGATCCAGCCTGTGGGCTGTAGGTTCCGCACCCCTGTTCTAGTGGCGATGGTCAGCGTCTGACTTCAATAGCACTACAGCATCCGCGTTTTGCCTGGCCTTGGTGCAGAATATGCAATTAGTTTCCCAGACCTGAAGCAGAGCTCTGAACATTCCTAAACTTGTCTCTTTCACCAACAGAAGCTGATCCAATAAAAGATATCACCTCACCCACCTTATCTGTCTAATACCCTGGGAAACATCCCCACACCCACACTGGGAGGAGGCGTAAGTGTTTACCGCCGGGCTCAATATTTTATTAATTCTAAGGCAGACTCCATGACGTTATGGCCAGCTAACTGCAGCTTGAACCCCTAATTAGGCTGATTGCCAGAGTGGCTGAACCACATTCCCGGGCCTGCTTTTAAGCCCAGCAATAGCGGTAAGGCAGTAGCTGTCCAACATTTAGGCTGTGTCTACACTAAGCAAAGCGAGTCAACTGCAGACACGCAACTCTAGCTCCGGCAATTGCATAGCTAGAACTGACCGATCTCCACTTGGCTACTTGGCTTTCCCTACTGAACAAGCTCAATAGACGAGTTTCCCCCGTCGACCTCCCTTACTCCTCACACCCCATGAGGAGTACAGGGGTTGACTGCCACCCCTGAGAGATTGATTTTGTGTGTCCCTACTAGACATGCAAAATCGAACCTGAGCAGGTCAATCTCCCAGGCTAGAGCAGACGTAGCCTGACACTTGCAGCTGCAGCCACTCCTGTGCCTGCCTTGTTCTTAGACTTGCCCCACCAGCATTTCTGCTTTGTTTTCAGTCCTGCAGCGATTTCGTTCCTGCTCTGCTTCAGTCTGGCTCCCCGACTTGGTTCTTAACCCGTAGGTCCGGCTCTGACCACAAGGCCTGACTGTCCACGCTCAAGTCCATGACACATTCAGGATGCTTTCATTTACGACCCACAGCAAGCTACCAAGCAGGGAGTGGAGACTCTTCTCGTGAGCCAGGAAACATCACTCCTTGTTCCTTCAGTTCATCCTAATACACAGACGTGCTTCTTCTCGCGTCCAAATGCTACACTGCAGCTACCATAGATCAAAGATCGCCTCATCAAATGGAGATGAGATAAAACTGGAAGACAGGATCCACCTACCCATGAATTTGGAAAAGGCTGCATTTGGATCGGGATCCAAACTTGACAGCTCAGGCCCATTTCTCATCTTACCCAGACAGCATGGCATAGACTGAGCCAGGCTTACACCAAGCCTGAGAACACAGACATACACGGTACAAGGGACCAGTTCTCCACTAACACTAATAGCTGAGAACTGGTGCATCAGATTCTCCTCTTACTTACTCCCCTGATACTGTGGTGTACCTAAACTGGCTTCAGTAGCCCTATTCCAGATTTATACTGGTTCAAGTTAGAGCGAAGTCAGGTCAAAGCTGTATCAGCCCATCACTGTGGTATCCTTGCACTCTGAGTGAAATTCACCCCAGTGAAGGTGGTCAGTGGTGCCCCATTTAAGACCATTTAAGATAAGGCCTGAGTTTCAGCCCTTGCACCAGGGTGAATTTTATGCTAATACCACACGGTTATTGCCGAGCATCTATTACGACAATAAAGAGCAAAGATCACAAGATGTGCGTGTCATCCGCGACCTCCACACAACAGTAATTTACCCTTAAAATGAAAGCTTTAGAAGCAGAATCAGTAACCACATGCAACCAGAAAGATTTTATGTTCATTTAATTTCAGTGACCCTATTTTAATTGCCTGTTTTGGTTGCTCCCACTGATGTCAATGAGAAAATGTCCATTGGCATCAAAGGGAGCTGGATCAGGCCCTCAGTTAGTTAGTTTTCCCTCTTTCAAATAAAGGTCAGAGCAAGCTGACATGGTGGTTCTCTAAAGGCCTCTGAATGAGGAATGTCAGCAGGTCTGACTCAGCCATTCTGCCCCTTTCATTTGTTATCACCATGGTGCTTGAGTCAGGTGACTTCCCACCCCACGCTGAGCTGAGCTGAGCTGGGGTTTTTAATGAAGTGTGAGCATTATCCAGCCGCGTGTGTGTGCGCAACACAAGGGTACGTACAGTTTTCTCTTTATCCCAGCACCGCTCGGGTTTGATTGGAGCTGGCCAAACAGAAACTGAATCAGCTGTTAGGAGAGATCAGAGTCAGGTGTTAATCAGCAGTGGTTCAGCATTCCATGCTCCACAGCACCTTTCATATAATGTATATCCCCCACCCCCATTTTACTAACACACCCTTCCCCCCACAAATGGGATCTGCCAGGCAGAATATAGAATCATAGAAATAGTGGGCTGGAAGGGTCTTGCGTGAGGTAGGACCAAGAAGACCAGCCCTCACAGGGGTGATGGGGATCCCCCATCCTCCTTGGAAGCATATTCCAGAATTGAAAGTACCCTTAGAGTTAGAAAGATTTTCCTAGCATGGGATGGAATATCCAAATCAGACTGTACGAAATGACTTAGCCTGAAAAGGTTCAGGAGCAACCCACACACTTAAAACCAATGGGTCTAATTCTCAGTGAGTGTTTCTGTGTGTTCTCTTTGCATGCATACGACCAGATACGCATAAACAAGGCGAGCTACCCACCACGTGCATACACAGTCCCCAACTAGCCCCATCGTAATCAGGAATATTTTGCAAACAGATACATAATCATATGTGCATCAATGTGCACAGATCTGCTTGACCAGAATCAATCTCTGTTTAAGGTAATGGGCTATTTACAGATTAAAAGGCAATACCCTCTGGGTAGTCCTGGACTGGGCGTCTTGGCCATTTCTGCTGGATTTTTTTTAACTGAAAATCAACATTTAAGGACACCAACCATAAAGCCAAAAAGCTTTTGTAGAGAGAAATCCTTCCTCAGACAACAGCTGACTCAAGCCTCACACAACACTTTCACTGTGGGTCTAGTACAGACCGGGTATTTGTCTCAACTCCTGCATCCAATGTCTACCCATTTCTTGTAGTACAGAAAAGAAAGCAGTGAAAATGCAATGACTGTGTGTGGAGCTTTCACTGTGTCATTGTGTTCAAACATGACTCCATTTTGGAAGCTGGGGAATCACGGTGGGCTTTGCTGTTTCATTTACATGCTGTCCCATAAGTGCTTTGGGGAGCCTCCCTTCCCCCCAGGGAGGCTACATAAGAACACACACGCTGGGTCAGACCATAGGTCCTTCAAGCCCAGTATCTTATCTTCCAACAGTGGGTCAATGCCAGGTGCCACAGAGGGAATGAACGGAACAGGTACTCATCAAGTGATCAATTCCCTGTCACCCATTTCCAGCCTCTTTCAAACAGAGGCTAGGGACACCATCCGTGCCCATCCTGGCTAATAGCCATCAATGGACCTATCCCCCATGAATTCATCTAGTTCTTTTTTAAACTCTACTATAGTTCAGGCCTTCACAATATTCTCCAGCAAGGAGTTCCACAGGTTAACTGTGCGTTGTGTGAAAAAATATTTCCTATTATTTGTTTTAAACCTGCTGACTATGAATTTCATTTGGTGACCCCTAGTTCTGGTGTTGTGATAAGGAGTAAATAACAATTCCTTATTTATTTTCTCCACACTAGTCATGATTTTACATGCCTCTATCATATCCCCCCCCAATCATCTTTTTTCCGAGCTAAAAAGTCTCAGGCTTATTAACCTCTCCTCATATGGCAGACGGTCCACATCCTGAATCATTTTTATTGCCCTTTTCTGAACGTTTTCCAATTCCAATGTATCGTTTTTGAGATGGGGCGACCACATTGATACACAGTATTCCAGATATGTACCATGGATTTATATAAAGGTAATATGACACTTGTGCGTGTAAGCACTCACACGTAGGAGGAAGGGTTGCACAACCTAGGAATGTACAGCCTTTGTGGCAATTTTACAGCAAATTACACAAAGTGCTAGGGAGAAACTGGGCAAGCCCAAAAGTCTATAGCCCAAGGTATTAATGATGGGGAACACCTCTGTGCAAAATAGAAAATGCAAAAAATTTCTCCGTCTTCTTCCCAGTGAAACCAGTGAGAGCTGTGCCACTGGTTTCAATGTAAGCAGGATCAGGGTCAGATTGCCTGTGAGTTACATACAAATACTGTGCCCTAAAGTCACTGGCCTCACTAAGGAGCAATACAAATTCATAATATGAAGGATTTTACCCTTCTTTCTACATGGGCACAGAGCTAGATGTTGAGTCTGAACTTTCCCAGTGCTACCCTGGGCTGCCTGGTTGTACAACCAGATAAAGACGAAGACAGTACAAATATCCATCTGTCAGGCAGAACTTGTTAGCACCCAGGTCAATGATATGCAATGCAATTAGGAAAGAGGGAAAATGCACACGACAATGAGAAATTGAAAATATAATTTAGGATCTGGACAGGAACAGGAGACAGAACTGCATCTATCTGAGAGTTTGCAACACACAGTCCAATACTTTACAGACAACTGAGCCGAGCTGGTCTGATCTCTACCTTGTGGATCACTTTCTGTTGCTGAGAATGATTCTGCCTGAGAGATACAACTTCCCGCCAGAGGACTTCATTCTGTCTGAAAGAGAAAGAGAAACATCCTCTGAACACACAGACATCTCCATCCACAGGCCCTGAATTTGCTACCATGGCACACAGGGCTGCTGACTCTGTGTGATTTTATCTTGAAATATTTTATATTTTTCTTAAAACCCCAGACACTGGAGTCATGATAATCTGAGAGTCTCAACCTTTGCGTTACACATATATATTTAAAATAAATATATATTTAAAATTTTCATGGCTGCAGAGAAAGCATGAAGATACAACATTTCAAAGGCTCAGCAAACATAAGGCACATAAGAAGACTCCAAAATAATCTGTGGTTTCTGACTGGCTTGAGCTGGCAATACTGTACTTCTTTCCACTTCAACTGAAAAGGCACTCCTGTAAATTCAATCCCTCGCAACCCTGAGGAGATATTGTTAAAGGACATATACAGCGGGCCTCTCAGATTGTGCCTCAAAATCCTATTGCCCACATACACCTATCTTGTATGAAAACACAGGTTTTATATGAGCCATTTTATAGGTATTCTTGAAAATTTGGCATCAAGGATCCTCTTTTGAATGCTAAGAACAAGTGAGTACAGCACAGAGGCACCATCTTTAGCTAATGCTCCTGTGCCCTCATTCTCAATGCCACAGCACAAGACAAATTACAGATGGAGCTGACTGAGTAAGTCATTGGGAAAATTGGACTATTCCTCATTATTTGTGATGTGTGATTTTAATTCATTTAAAATTTGCATTAAAGTTCCTCCTTATATAAAGACAAATTCAAAACAGAAAGGAAGACCAAAACCCAATATTATCTCACTGAACACAAAACAAATATTTTCAGTACAGAAAAGATTCATTTGAAAGGTCACACTGGATTTGAATGATATAATCCCCAGAAGTCCAAAGATCTTATAAATACTCCCCAAGATTTGCAACTGTGTTACGAAGCAGAAGTGGCGCAGAACCTGAATACGATCAACTCACTGCTTCATGTCCTGCATTTGACACTCCATGTTCTCCTGCTGACTTCTCAGAATCTGGACTTCATAGAGCAACCTGCTGAGATCCTCCTGGCGCATCTTCGTTTCCTCGCTTTTCACAACAGACACCTGACAAGTGCACATGAAGCAGCATTTACTATAAGATGCTGGGCACAAGAATAAGAGCTCTGTGACAGTTTCTAACTAGGAATATCAGCTAATAAATGATGATATATTAGAAAAGGAGATGCAGTTTTAAGAGTCCAGTGTGGCCCCCGGGAGGGGGATAGAGGCTGAAGAACATGAAGAATACCTTATTAGTGAGGCTAGGGACTAGCATCCTAGTAGATGTGATGGAAGTCTCATCACTGGAGTTATTTAAAACTGAATTGGACAAAAAAGGTACTGCGAGGATCAACGCAGCACTAGTGCCAAGGAAACAAACATCCCTAACATCAGCATTTCTAGAAAGTGGGGTTAGCTAATTTTGTAAGTTTTCTAGCAGCCTTCCAACACCCTGCCCATTTCTTTAATGACATCCTTAGACTCCATGAATATCATCCCCTCCCCTGCCCCCAGGAGAGGATGCACATCTGTCACTCAATTCCCACCTTCCTTTTGATGTGTTCCAAGAGGTGTTCATGGCCTTGTAGGAAATAGAGATGCTGGAACTCAGTGTCATCACGTTCAGGCTTGACAAGACCACCCTGCTCTATATTTACCACTTTCCTGAAGCCATCTAAATGTAAACAGAACTGGTGAGAGTCACATAGATCATACAGGTTGGGAAGAACAAAGAATCCCAATATATGAATTAACTTCCCTCCACTTATTTTAAAGTGCAGTTCCCTTTTCCCTGCTTCTAATCTTTGCCTGAATGTTATGTTAGCTGTTCTAAAAATGCTGCAAGGCACAAGCAATTCATTGCTTAGCTCACATGGTCCTTCACATGCCAGTGGGACAGTCAAGCCTGAGACATTAATGTGTCTAGACGAGTATGTCTCAAACCCAAAACTGGAGGCACCTGATGCTAGCACAGTAGTACAGTCTCAAGAGTAGACCCCAAATTACGCGAAGGTTGTGTTCGAGGACGACCATGCATATCTCAAATTTTGTGCAAGTAAGGAGGAGCTGGAAACCAGGTGTCCTAGCTCCTAGTTCCCCTCTGCTTGCAGGAGCTGGGAAACTGACCAGCACTGCTACACTGGTCAGTTTCCCTGCTTTTGTGAGTAGCAGGCAGCCCAGAGCCTGGCTGTGGGCTGGCCACCTCTCACAGGAGAGGGGAAACTGACCAGCTGCTGCACGGGTCAGTTTCTCCACTCCTGTCAGTGGTGGCAGCCAAGAGTCAGGCTCCCATCCCTGACAGGAGTTGGGAAACCGGTCCTATCAGTGGCGGCAGCCTGACTCTTGCTGCCCCTGACAGGAGCAGGGAGGTGGCTGACCCTGATAGGAGCAGGGAAACTGATCCTGTCAGGGGCAGCAGCCACTCCTTGCATTGGCGGCATCTCAGCTGCTGCCACTGACAGGAGTTGGAAAACCTTGTGTCAGCGGCGGCAGCCAAGTTGGTTGCCACCCTTGACAGGAGTCAGGAAACTGAACAGTACACAGCAGCGCTGGTCAGTTTTTCCTCACTCCTGTGAGTAGCATGGAGATGGCACCTGGATCTGGGCTGTGTGGAACACTGAGTTTCATATCTGAGTCTTGTATCTTATAGTAAGGATACGTCTACACTAGGAGATTAGGTCAAACAGAAGCGAGTCGGAATAGCTCTGTGGAAGCTTGCAATGCCAGACAGCTACTGGTTAGTGGGCAATCAGTTCAGAACAAGCAAATCTACAGTAGGGTCTGCTGTCATCCAAATAGCCAAGGGAATTGATGCCCTTCTGCTATGAAGGAGACTGACTCTGGAAAATGTGCAGGACATAGTGGATGGTTTTGCCGCAGTGTGGTTCCCTAACTGTGGTGGGGCAATAGAAGAAATGCACATCCTTGTCTTGGCACCAGACCACCTTGCCAGGGTTCATAAACTGCAAAGGGTATTGTTCCATGGTGTTGCAGGGATTGGCAGATTACAAGGGTTGTTTCACTGACATCATTGTGGGATGACAAAGAAAGGTGCATGATGCCATATCTTTAGGAACTCTGGCGTGTTCAGAAAACTGCACTTGCTCAGCATGTATTTGAACTGTTCCTTATTGTGGTCCAGGCTGCCTGTGTGTGGCTTCATGAGCCAAGAGAGTAAGGAATAAGATGGATCTCCCAGGATCACTACTGGCATCTCCATGTCTCCAAGGGTATTTTCTGGTCTGGGAAGAAAGTTCCATTCTTCAGTTTTCTGTGTTTCTTCTGCTGCTTCATAGTTCTGCCAGCACAGCTTCATTCCCCCTCACAGCAATAAGGTCCCGGATCTCCTGCATACTCCATGCTGGAGCTTGTCTGTGACCCTGGGAATTCATGACCAGATGTGCTGCCATGGTTTGCTGCTTGCTCCACTCACCATGCTGACCAAACAGGAAATGAAATTCAAAATTTCCTGAGCTGTTTCCTGCACACCTGGAGAACAGCAGAGCTCAACATATTGGCCAGAGTGGTCACACTGGGGCATTCTGGGACCCCTCCATGAGGCCAAGAAAGTCAAATTTTGCAACACTCTGTACGCTATCCTAAAGCTGACCATGCAAGGTCAGTTTTGGTATTACTCCTCATGAAAAGCAGGAATACCAAAACTAACCTTAGGAGCCCTTGAAGGGCAGGTCTAAACTAGTCCTGAAAGTCTATCCCTGATAGACAGTTCCAGCTATGACAATTGCATAGCTGGAACTGACTTATCTAGGAGCGATTTGTCTGGCCACCCTCACTGAGGGAGGTCGATGGGAGAAACTCTTCCATCAACTTCCCTTACTCCTCGCAATAATGAAGAGTGCAGAGGTCAACTGTCAAGCCTGAATAGTTCGATTTTTCTCATTCCCACTATGTACATGAAATTGAACCCCAGAAGATCTAACCTGACAGGGTCAATCTCCCAATAAGTGTAGATATACCCAAAAACATCAGAACAGACGCTGCAATGCGGACTGATTGCTTAGAAAATCAACCTAAGTCAGGGTAAAGTTGACCTAATCTCCCTAGTGTAGACCAGGCCTTAAATTTGTCTGTTGTTTTTATGCTCCTTTTATTCCCTTCTTTCTGAGGTGATGTCTCCATTCTACAATGCTCTCCAGGCATTGGAGTTTTACTTACACATGTTCAGCTGCCGGACGAAGCTGGCCATGTTGTTGTGTTTGAAATACTTGGGCAGGACTTCCTTGGCAAACTGCCCTTGATCAAAAACATGGAAGCTGGTGCCATTCTGCAGAGACAACAGAAAAGATTCACAGAGTCATTCTGGAATCCCCAGAGGCATATGTAAACCAACAAAACGAGAGCCAGGACTCTCAAGGTACAATCAAGTGATCAAACGCAAAGGGGCTGACATACAAAGGTGGCAATTATTGGGTAGCAGTGTGATCCAGTGGATAGGATATGAACCCAGGAAATCTGGGCTCTATTCTGGGCTCTGCCTGTTTGCAAGGAGCTCTTGGGTAAGTCACTTCCCTGCTCTTTGTCTCAGTCTCCTCAGCTGCAAAATGGAGATAATGATATGAACTCTCTTTATAAAATGCTTTGAGATGGACTGAGTTAAAATTATGTCTAACAATTACATGGTAGTTATACTTGACAGATTTCCTCCACAGGAGTTTGATTTTGAGGCAAAGGTCTCAGGGAATAGCGTCTTGACTTCATTTCCGTGCAGATACGAGGATGGCAAAGCCATGCAAGCTGGGATGCAAAGTTAAGTGTATGTGCCAGTATGTGAGAAAGCCGAGGTAGTAATCAGGGTGGCAACCATTCAGACTTGATTCTGATGCTCAATCAGAGAGGAACTGGTTGCAAATCAGAAGGTTTCAGGATGCTTTGGGTGAACGTGGCTAAGCTTGGTTTAACAAAGAAATCTGTGAGCTTAAACACAAAAAGAAAGATTACAGGAAGTGAAAACTTGGACAAATGACTAGGGAGGAGTATAAAAATACTGCTTGAGCATGCAGGCCTGTAATCAGGAAGGCCAAAGTGCTGAGTTGCAGCTAGCAAGGGATGTGAGGGATAACAAGAAATGTTTTTACAGGTATGTTAGCAACAAGAACTTGGTCACGGAAAGTGTGGGACCCTGACTAAATGGGAAAGACAACCTAGTAACAGATGATATGAAAAAAGCTCACATACTCAATACCTTTTTGCCCCAGACTCAAGGGTGCTAGCACTAGGGGTGAGGGAGGTGCAGCAACTCTCCCTGATTTGAAATTAAAAAAGCAGTAAAGTAGCACTTTAAAGACTAACAAAATAATTTATTAGGTGAGCTTTCGTGGGACAGACTCACTTCTTCAGACCATAGCCATACCAGAACAGACTCAATATTCAAGGCATAGAGAACCAAAAATAGTAATCAAGGTTGACAAATCAGAAAAGAATTATCAAGGTGAGCAAATCAGAGAGCAGAGAGGCGGGGGGGGCGGGGAGTCAAGAATTAGATGAAGCCAAGTATGCAAAAGAGTCCCTATAGTGTCCCAGAAAATTTGCATCCTGGTTCAAACCATGTGTTAATGCGTTGAATTTGAACATGAAAGAGAGTTCAGCAGTTTCTCTTTCCAAAGCAGAGTGAAAATTCTTCTTCAGTAAGATGCAAACTCTTAAGTCATTAACAGAATGGCCCACGCCATTAAAATGTAGCCTAACTGGTTTGTGGATCACGAGTGTTTTGATGTCTGTTTTGTGCCCATTAAAGAGTTAATGGGCACAAAACAGACATCAAAACACTCCTGGCAGATGACATTAAGCTGGGGGGAGAGATAGAGATGCTGGAGGGTAGCAATATGGTCCAGAGTGACCTAGACAAATTGGAGGATGGGGCCAAAAGAAATCTAGTGAAGGTCACCACAAGCAGGTGCCGAGTTCTGCACTTTGGAAGGAAGAATGTATGCACTGCTTGCTACAGGCTGCGGAGCTAAGTTCCCCCTAAGCTGTTCAGCTTCCCATTAAGCAAGCTGCACAGGGAAGAGGAGCTACAGAGGAGAAGAGATCTCTCCTCAAAGCCAGAAGCTGCTGCGGCTGGTGCGCCATCTTGAGCACACTCCTGTATCCCAAAGCCCTCATAGCTGGTCCCCCTCCAAATCCCACACCCTCAGCCAAGCACCTGTACTCCTTCCTGCAACCCAGTCCCCAGCCCAGAGCCTGTATCCCCTCCTGCACACCAACCCCCAGCCTTGAGCCCCTCCCCAAACCTGAAGCCCCCTCCCCTCCTGCACACCAAATCCCTCACCCTGGGCCCCCAACCATCTATTCCAGCCTTGAGCTCCTCAACCTCAAAACCACACTAGAGCCCACACCCACAGCCAGAGCCCTCACAGTCCTCCATCCAGCCCTCCACCCCAGCCTTGAGCCTCCTTCCCACACTCGGAGCTTCTTGGCCCCACTCCCACCACATTAGTGTATATATAAACAGGTATTCCGCTCAGGGTGGGAAAAATTTGAGGGAACACTGCCGGGGAATGACTGGCTAACTTGCAGTTCTGCAGAAAAGAACCTGGGGTTACAATAGATGAGAGGCTGGATATGAGTCAATGGTGTGCTCTCATAGCCAAGAAGGCTAAAGACGTATTGGGCTGCATTAGCAGAAGCATTGCCAACAGATCAGGGAAAGTGATAATTCCCCTCTATCTGGTACTGGTGAAGACATATCTGGATTCTTGTGTTCAATTTGGGGTCTCCCACTACAGAAAGGGTGTGGACAAATTGGAGAGAGTCCAGCAGAGGGCAACAAAATGATCAGGGAATTCGGGCACATAACTTATGAGGAGAGACTGAGGAACTGGGTTTGTTTAGTCTGCAGATGAAAAGATTGAGGAGGGATTTGATAGCAACCTTCTTTAACTACCTAAAGGGCCATTGCAAAGAGAATGCAGCCAGGCTATGCTCAGTGGTGGCAGATGACAGAACAAGGAGCAATGGTCTCAAGCTGCAGTGGGGGAGGTGTAGGTTGGATATTAGGAAAAACTATTTCACTAGGAAATTGGTGAAGCACTGGAATGGATTACCTAGGAAAGTAGGGGAATTTCCATTCTCGGAGGTTTTTAAGGCCTGGTTTGACAAAGCTCTGGGTGGAATGACTTAGTTGGGCATTTGTCCTGTTTTGAGTTGGGGATTGTAGTAAATGTCCTCCTGAGATCTTTTCCAACACTAATTTTCTACAATTCTTTATTCCATTATTTTAAGGAAGGCAACAGCAAAACAGGGACCAGGTGCATAGCCACAAGGATCCACCCAATTTGGGGCTGAACACCCCCAAATCCACAGGCTGGGACTCCCAAATCCTGCTTGGTGTCACTCAGCCTGGTCACATCCCCACATCCCCCTCCTGCTGGCAACGTGTACTTTTGGCTCAGTCTCTGACCCTACATAAGAACATAAGAATGGCCATACTGGGTCAGACCAAAGGTCCATCCAGCCCAGCATCCCATCTGCCAACGGTGGCCAATGCCAGGTGCCCCAGAGAAGGAGAACAGAAGACAATGATCAAGTGATTTATCTCCTGCCATCCATCTCCTGCCCTTGTTCTGAAGGCTAGGCCACCATACTTTATCCCTGGCTAATAGCCATTTATGGACCTAACCTGCAAAAATTTATCAAGCTCTTTTTTAAACCCTAATAGAGTCCTGGCCTTCACACTAAACCTAGCACCCTAGCACTAAACCTGCTGGGGGTGTGCCTCCTGAGGGAAAGATCTGGGCAAGGCTGGCACTAGGGCTGGAGACCAGAGCAGCAGCACATGGTGGTGGCAGGAGAGGGACATATCTGGGCTGACAGATAAGGGCCGGGGTCAGGCAGGGTGGGTGGAACTTCCACGACCGCATGGGTGTACACCACAGCCTATGTACCCTAGGTGCCTGCTGAAGAAAAAAGAGGTCGGGAGGGGAAAGCCCCCCGATCCCTTCCACTTCCTGCTTTCGCAGGGCACCAAATCATTCCTGCTCCCCTCCCTAACCCCCTTCCCAGGACCTCCAATCCCCCCGGCCCCTCTCTCTGCCCCCTCTCACCCTTTTTTGACAAGGATAGTAGCCTAGTGAATGTAGGGAAGCAGTAGACATGACATATTGATTTCAGTAAGGCATTTGACACAGTCCCACACAACATTCTCATATGCAAACTAGGGAAATATGATATAGGTATTGCTATTAGAGAAGTAAAAAACTGATTCAAATACTATACTCAAAATGTAGTTATCAATGTCTGATACCAAAATAGGCAGATTTATCTAATTGGCTCTTAGAAGAATCTTTTATAGGTCCAGTACTACTGCCCACCCCCACAAAAGCGGGGACCCACCCAGATATTCTGTCCTCTCTACGCGATTGCTAGGACAACAGATTTCCAAAAGGCAGACTCAAACAAACTTGGAGAACTGGTAGGTGAGGTTCCATGGAAAGAAAATCTAAGGAGAAAAAGGATTTCAGGAGACCTGGCAGTTTTTCAATGGCTCAACAGCAAACTATCCCATGCAAAAGAAAGATTGCAAGAATAGTAAGAGGCCAATATAGCTTCACCAGATTAAAGAATATTCAGGTAAAAACTGAATCTGCACAAATCAGCAAAGTGGGCTGATAAAATTCATCATAGAGTAGCGAAGGAATCAGCTGAAGCAAGCTCAGAACTGTTAGAGATTATCTTCAAGAACTCCCGGGGGATTGGTGAGGTGTTAGAGTGGTGGAAAAGGATAAATAAAACACCTATTTGTAAAAAGGGGAACGAAGAGGACACTGGGAATTGCAGACCAGTGAACCTAACTTCAATACCTGGAAAGACACTGGAGTAAATGACTAAACAATGAAATTGTGAGTACCCACAGGACAATAATAAATGGGCAGCCTGGATTTGTCAAGAAAAAAATCATGCAAAACCAGCCTAATTTTCTTTCCTGACAGGGTCACTGCCCTAATGAATACAGGGAAGCAATAGACATGAGCTATATTGATTTCACTAAGACATTTGACACAATTCCACATGATAGTCTAATATGCAAACTAGGAAAACATGATATAGATGATATTACTACAAGGTGAGTGTATAACTGATTCAAACACCATACCCGAAATGTAGTTACCAATGCTCTAATACCAAAATAAGCAGACTTATTTAATCGGTTCCTACAAAGTTCTTCTGTAGGTCAAGTACTATTCAATGATGACTTGAACAATGGGGCAGAGAGTATGTCTCTCAAATTTGTGGATAGCAAGCTGGGAGGGGCAGCAATCACTTAGGAAAGCAGGATTAGAATTCAAAATGACCTTTACAAATTAGGGAACTGGCCTGAAATCAACAAGATTAAAGACTGATGCAAATTACTGCACTTAGGAAGAAAAAAAAATCAATGCACAGCTACAAAATGGGAACAAACTGACTGGGCCGTAGTAGTTCTGGAAAGGATCCAAGTGTTACAATGGATCACACATTAAAGATGAATCAGCAAGATGATGCAGCTGCAAAAAGGGTAATATTCTTGGGTGTGTTATCAGGAGTGTCAGATGTAGGACAGAGGAGATAATTACACCTCTCTACTGAGCACTGGTGAGGGCTAAGCTGCAATATTGTGTCCAGTTAGAAGTAGTGTGTACACATTGCAGAGGAGAGCAGCAAAAATTATAACAGGTTCAGAAAACCTCACTTATCATAGAATCACAGGGTTGGAAGAGATCTCAGGAGGCAGTCGAGTCCAACCCACTGCTGAAAGCAGGTCCAGTCCCAACTAAATCAACCAAGCCAGGGCTGTGTCAAACGAGGCCTTAAAGACCTCTAGTGAAGGAAATTCTACCACCTCCCATGGTAACCCATTCCAGAGCTTCACTACTCTTAGGCCATGTCTACACTAGCCCCCTCCTTTCAGAGGGTACATGTTAATGAGGGATTTCGAAAGATGATAATGAGGTGCTTCCATGAATACGCAGTGCCTCATTAGCATAATGGCAGCCATGAACAATTCAAAAGTGCCACTTTTGAAACACATGCCACCCGTGTAGACGGGGGCCTTTTGAAAGGACCCCTGATTTTGACAGCCCCTCCTTCCCAAAACCAAATAGGAAGAAGAGACTTTCGAAGTCAGGGTGTCCTTTTGAAAGGCCTCTGTCTACACGGGCGGTGTGCATTCTGAAAGCATCACTTTCGAATCACGCACTGCCACCATTATGCTAATGAGGCACTGCATATTCATGGAAGCGCCTCATTAGCATCTTCCAAAATCCCTCATTAACAAGTCTCCTCTGAAAATAGGGGGCTAGTGTAGACACGGCCTTAGTGAAACAGTTTTTCCAATATCCAACTTAGACCTCCCCCACTGCAACTTGTGACCATTGCTCTTTGTTCTGTCATCACTGCAAACAGCCTCTCTCCATCCTCTTCAGAACCCTGTTCAGGTAATTGAAGACTGCTATCAAATCCCCCCCGCCACTTTTCTGAAGGCCAAAGAAGCCCAAATCCCTCAACCTCTCCTTGTAATAATGTGCTCCAGACCCCTAATCATTTTTGTCTCCAGTGAGTCCACATCCCTGCCAAGAATTGGACACAATACTCCAGATGTGGCCTCACCAGTGCCAAATAAAGGGCACTTCCCTAGATCTGCTGGCAATGCCCCTGCTAATGTACCCCTAGTACGCTGTTACAAGGGCACACTGTTGTTTCTCATCCACTCTCACCACCAGGTCCTTTTGTGCTGAACTGCTACTGAGTCAACCAGTTTCCAGCCAGTACCAAAGTTTGAGATTCTTCCACCCGAAGTGCAGAACTCTTCACATTTCCTTGTTGAACCTCATCTGATTTTTTTTGGCACCATCCGTCAACTTATTTAGGTTTCCCTATCCCTACCCTCCAGGGCATCAACCACTCTCACTAGTTTAGTGTCACCAGCTTATGAGGAAAGATTTTAAAAACTGAATATTTAGTCTTGAGAAGACTCTGGAGGGTTAAGGGGGAACTTGAAAACTATGTTAATGACCGTTACAAAGTGGAAAGGGATCTATTGCTCTCTGTCCACTGAAGATAGGACATGAAGCAACAGGCTTAACGTGTAGCAAGGGAGATTTAGGTTAGATATTAAGAAAAGCTTACTCCCTAAAAGTATCATTGATCTCCAGAAATAGGCTTTGGTGGGAGGTTTTAAGGAACATATTGGCAAACACCTGTCACGGATGGTCGAGGTTTACTTGTTCCTGCCTCAGTGCAGAAGGCTGGCCTAGATGACTTTGTGGTCCCATTCTGTGTTTCTATGAAAAGCATGTGCAATGCCTCCAATAGAGAATTGCAGGAAAGTTATGTCTACACTTTTTTCAGAGGTGTGACAGCCATACATGTAGGCAAGCCACAGATATCTGTGTATTGGCTAGTTTGAATACAATAGTAAGGAAGCAGCAGTAGCATGGACTAGCCAATCAAGTAAATATCCAGTTAGAGGCAACCTTTCTACAGCCTGTGCTGACAAAGCTTCCCTGCTATTGTTATGCAAGCCAGCTGCTAGATCCACATTAGCTCCAATTGCATGACCTTATTGGAAGGGCCACTATCTGAGTTGGGATTGCCAGTCAACATGGTATTCATCATCTGCCAAATGGGGAATGACAAACCCTACAGCCTGTTCGATCAAGAGGATTGATACTGAGTGGAGCGAAAGATGTTGGATGTTGCTATGCTGCATTGGCTGGACTGTTTCCCAGCGAGGTAACATATTTTCATAAACAGGTCTCCATTATTCTTGTCTTCATTGCTACACTGGAGACACAGATATATGCTGATCAAACACAATTTGGGGGTAGGCCAGAAGCCTGGCACTATGCCAGCGATGAGGAAATGATCCACTGTTTAGACAAGCAGGTGTACTTGGCCCTGTCTTACCACACAGGGCTGGGCTAGGTGAGCTCTTAAGGTCCCTTCTAGCCCTACATTTCTCTGATACCACATCATCTAACCTTAACTCTTCATGCCCTTTGTTTAGATTATGCTTCAAGATAACCATAGATAAGTCACAAATGGTAACAATGCAATGAAGACTATAGCTAAAATACAAGGGCTCCGCACACACTTGCATTTCTCTTTCGAAAGAGGAATGCAAATGCGGGAAATAAAATGCAAAGAGGCACCAATTTACATAGCTTGTGCTTCATAAGCATACTCTCTTCAGAAGAGATTCTTTTGAAAGAAAGCAAGTAGTGTGGATGGGGCTCTTTTGAAAATAGACCCCATCTTTGAAAGAGACCACCTTACTATTTTGGTTCAGGAAGAGGGCTTCTTTGGAAGATGGGGTTTATTTTTGAAAAAGTCCCATCTACACTGCTTTTCTTTCTTTCAAAATAATCTCTTTTGAAAACAGATTATGCAAATGAAATGCAAGATATGTAAATCAGTGCCTCATTTGCATTCCTCTTTCAAAAGAGGAATGCAAGTGTAGATGTAGCCAAGGAGTAATCTGGGGTTCTCTACTATGAAAGCTATACCCGTGCAGTCCTTCATGCTGATGTGGCTGCAGTTTTCCACAGCTGAGCACAGTATTACCATTAACAGTATCATACTGGCTTCCTTGTCACAGCCAAACCTAACTTCAACAGATTATTTAACAGTCATTATTTGGTCTTTTGCTCTTTAGAACGGTGGTTCCCAACCTGGGCTTCATGAGGGAAGTCAGTGAAAGATAAATAAATCAATAAATATTAGCATACAATGTAAGTTTTAAATAAATTACAAAGTTACAATCAATTATTTTAAGTTAAATATCTGCCAGTAATGTCATTGCTGTTTGAAAATCTATGTTGCGGTTTCCTTTTTCATTTCATGTGTACATAGTGGCTAGAATTAGCTTTGATGGGAGTCTGTGAAGAGCTGGGGGGCGAATGGGAGTCTGTCAAAGGGAGGGGGATGGAGCTGCAGCTCCACTCTAGTGAAAGGTTGGGAGCCATTGCTTTAGAATGTAAGAAAGGCCATACTGGGTCAGACAAAGGTCCATGTAACCCAGTATTCTGTCTTCATGCAGTGGCCAATGCCTGGTGACCCAGAAGGAATGGGGAGCTAATAATCATCAAATATACCCATCCTCTGTTGTCACCATGCCTGCCAATCCTCACTAATAGCCATGGATGGATCCATCCTCCATTAATTTATCCAGCTCTTTTTGGAACCCTGTTCTAGTTTTGACCTTAACAGCAACTTCTGACAAGAAGTTCCACAGTCTGACTGTGCATTGTGGGAAGAAGTACTTTCTTTCATTTGTTTTAAACCCACTGCCTGTTAATTTCATTTGGGGACCCTAGTTTTTGTGTTATGGAAAGGAGTAAATAACGTTTTATTCACTATCTCCACACCAGTCATGATTTTATATACCTGTATTATATGCCCCCTTAGTCATCTTTTTTCCTCAAGATGAAACATACCAGTTTTATAGATCTCTCTTCATACGGCAGCCATTCCATACCCCTAATAATTTTTGTTGCCCTTTTCTGAAGTTTTTCCAATCCCAAGGTATCTTTTTTGAGATGAGGTGACCACATCTGCATGCAATATTCAAGATGGGAGCATACCATGGATTTATATAAAAGTAATCAAATATTCTCTGTTTTATTCGCTCTCCCTTTCTTAATGATTCTCAACATTGTTTACTGTTTTGACTGCCACTGCATATTGAGTAGATGTTTGCATAGAACTATCTCTAATGATTCCAAGATCTCTCTCAGGAGGTAACAATTTAATCCCCATCATTTCCTGTATGCAGAGAGAGAGTTGGGATTATGTATTCTAATACATATTACTTTGCATTTCTCAATGCTTTATTTCCTCTGCCACCTACCTCTTCAGTCCCTTCCAGCCCCACATTTCTCTGACACCCCATCATCTAACCTTAACTCTACAGGCCACCCTGCTCTTTGTTGCCCAGTTACCTGATTTTGTGAGAACCTTTTGAAACTCTCTGCAGCATGCTGTGGACTTAAGCAGTTTTGTATCATCTGTAAATGTTGCCATGCACTGCTTATTCATAAATGATCTGGAGAATGGGTATGTTGACTAGGATAGAGCTCCCCAGGGTCCATACTGGGACCTACTAGTTACCTCTCTCCATTCTGAAAAATTCCTACTCTTCATTTCCTATCTTTTAACCAGTTACCACCATGAGAGGACCTTCCCTCCTATCTCATGACCACTTACTTTACTTAAGACCTTTGGTGAAGGATGTTGTAAAAGGCTTTCTGGAAATATAAGTACACTATATCCACTGGATCCCCCTTATACACATGCCTGTTGACTCCTCAAAGAATTCTAGTAGATTGGGGAGGCATAATTTCTCTATCAAGGAACCACATTGACTCTTCCCCAACTAATTATGTTCATCTATGTGTCTGACAATCCTGTTCTTTTCTCTACTTTCAATCTGTCCAGTATTGATGTTAGACTTACCAGCTTGTAATTACCATGATCACTTCATCTAAAATTGGCATCACATTAGCTATCTTCCAGATATTTGGTAGAGAACCACAGTTCTGCAATTTCACATTTGCCTGGTACTGATGTTAGATATACTGGTCTGTAATTGCCAGGATCAGTTCTAAATCCCTTTTTAATTATTGGCATTACATTAAAGACTGGAAGACAGCTAGAAACAGAAGATGATTTGAGAGATAGGTTACAAACCACAGTTAATAGTTTTACAATTTCACAACTGAGTTCTTTCAGAACTCTTGGGTAAATGCCATCTGGTCCTGGTGACTTATTATTGCTTAGTTTATCAATTTATTCCACAACCTTCTGAAATTACACCTCAGTCTGGGACAGTTCCTCAGATTTGTCACCTAAAAAGAATGGCTCAGGTTTAGGAGCCTCCTTTAGGTCCTCAGCTGGGAAGACCAATGCAAAGAATTCATTTAGTTTCTCCACAACAACCTTATCATTCTTGAGTGGTGCTTTAACACCTGATCAGACAGTGGTCCCACTGCATATCAGGCTTCCTGCTTCCAGTATACTTTAAACAATTGCAATTACTTTTTAAGGTTTTGGCTAGCTGTTCTTCAAATTCTTTTTTGGCCTTCCTAATTATAGTTTTGTACTTCATTTGCCAGAGTTTATACTCCTTTCTATTTTTTCTCACAAGGATTTAACTTCCACTTTTTAAAAAATACCTTTTTATGTCTCATTCCTTCTTTTATTTGGTTGGTATGGTATTGTATGATGCGACTTTTTTGGTTCTCTATGTTTGTTTGGTTTTTTTTGTTTTGTTTTTAATTTGGGGTATACATTTAAATTGAGCCTCTATTATGGTGCCTTCAAAATGTTTCCAGAAAGCTTACAGGAATTTCACTTTGGGAACTGTACTTTTTATTTTCTGTTTAACTAACATCATTTTTGGGTAGCACCATTTTATGAAAATAAATTCCCATGGTGTTGGGCTGCTGTGGTATTTTTTCTGCCAAAGAGATGTTAAAGGTAATTATATTATAATCAAGTGAACAACCTGTGAATAGCCGTGTTTGTTCTATAAGCCCAAACTGCGGATGGTCCTAAAAAGACGTGGCCACGCCACCTGGCACTGGAATTCATCTTGCACCTGTTATTTTCCCGTGGAGATGGGGCATACTCAACAAAGGAGCGTCTATTTAAGCAATGGGAAATAATCTGTCCTTTGTCTTCAGCAGACCTTTGAAACTGCCTGGCCCACCCAAAGGGCATAAAGAACTTTAAAGATTTATAGACCCAGCTCAGAACACATATCAACTCAGATTTGATTTTTTTTTTACCTGAGATAAGACTGTCTGCTTAGGGTAAGAATTTGCATGTAACAAGTTTCTTAGTGGATTAATGCTAGCTAGCATTTTTGTTCATTTTAATTTAATAACTTATTCTGATCTGTTTTCACTTGCAACCACTTAAATCCTACCTTTTTGTGCCTGGTAAAGACATCTTGTGTTTTTTTTTAATCAAGCCCAATATAAGTAATTTGTACTTATGAAAGTATTTCTCAAAAGTGAAATATATAAATGAAAGGATAAATGGAAACAGGCCTATAAAACAGGCTTCACGTGGTGGTTAATGAATGACATAACTTTCCTTTTAGAGACAGAAATACAACTTACATCCCATTCCATGAATTCCGAATGAAAACTGTACTGAACAATATTTCTGTGGCTAAAACATGTAAAAGTCTGCTTTAATTATAGCTCCTTTTGTGGAAAGTGTTTCCAAAACACAACATACTGGATAATTCTCCACTGAAAAATAAATCACATCTGTTTATAATCTTAACAGTCAGTTCAAAATATTATTTCAAAATACTGCAAAGTCAAATGTTAGTCCTTTAATTGCACTTAACATTTAGAATCACCAAATAATACAGTAAGAAACATCACAAAAATAAAACAGACCTATTAAAAATAAGACCAACCAAACTGCCAAAAATATGCATGTCCCCTTGTCCACAACATGAACCAGTTAAAGTGCTTAGTAAAAGTAACTAATGACCCGGGAGCCCAACTTCAGAGACTTTAAAGGACCCTGATTTTCAGAGAGGCGACATTTATTTGCAGAAAAATCAAGCCCATTTAATGTGTCACACCCAAAAAACAAGATAGCCCCCCGTCTCACAATCATTAGTCAATTTAGAAAATCTTGGCTTCTCTTCAACACAAAGCATAATTTTCAGCGTGTCTATAAAAGTGTCTCATGAAAATTCTGTCTTTTTCAGTTAACAAGCTGATGCTGGCAACATATTTTGAAAATGTAAAGTGCTAGATAAATGCTGTGAAATATGTTTTAGATGCACTGGACTTGTCGATGGCTCGTGCAGTTTAAGTAACTTCTGGCATTAGCTGTACTTACAGTGCTCCAGCAAATTAGATGATTTGTTTCAGGATCTTCCACCAGCGTCCACAGCTTAGTCAGGAATGCTGGCACATTACTGGAATATCCATCCATTGCCAGGGAACTGGGTGAATCTTGCATATTTTTTTCAATGTTTTTCTCACACTGGCTCCATCTCATTCAATATGCCTGTCTCGCCCTGTGTTTGGGTCACAGGGAAACTGAACCATTTAGTTTCATCTAGGTCCAGCTGAGAGTAGGTCCCCACTGAGTCACATCATCAGTGCTGTTTGCACTCTTAAAAACTCAGCACAATACAGCAGTATCACCAGCCCCAGGGAACAATGCACAGAATTAAAACACATGCAGCTGATTGCACAATGCTGTGAATAACTGTGCAGTGTCATGCAAAGAGAACACAGGCTTACACCTTAGGCTGTGAGGTTAGCAAATCACTAAAATAAATTTAAAATCATCTGGCTGGCATGAATTCAGGATGCCAGGAAGCAGTGACCCTGGATTGTTAAGATAATTGAGTTTAAACCTTTGTTAGGCAGCTCGTTTTGAATGTTGATAGGCACAGATAGGCAAAATCTAGACAGGCTGTGCAAATCCAAAGCTGAGTCCCATGTTACCTGAGCCCCAGAACAGTGGTGGCTCCAGAGGGACACCAGCCATATGCCCTTTGCCACCCCAAGCCCCTCCTTTGCCCCACCCCTGCTCCGTGCCTACCCGCCTCTTCCTCTGGAAGCACAGCACTTCAGTGAATGCAGGGGTGGTCCCATCCCTCCCCTCGAGCGTAACAGCCCAAGAATACCACAAACTGCTCCTGCTCACACAAGAAGGTGCTCCAGAGGCTGAAGAGCTGGTTCCTAAGTAACCAGCAGGAGGTGCCATGGCAGTGAGTCATGCCCCATTATACAACTGAAAACGTGGGTAGCTGCAGTCCACCCCGATACAAGAGGAACTGAACAAGAACTCGGTAAACTGTGTCCTGTACATACTGAATAACTGAAGATTGCCGGCAACTGCAGTCCACCTCAATACAATGGGACATGTCACAGGACTAGGTGAATTGCGCTGCTCAGACTAAGGCACTGAGAGATGCTGTGGGTGGAGAACTGAAAGTGGACTATTAGTGGAGGCCCTGGGTGGCTCAGCTCACAAAGAAGCAAAGGTGACTATTCCGGCTGCTGTGGAGGTGGACCCCCAGATATTGTGTCAGGCCAGGGACCAAGGGCAGGAAGCCAGTGCTGAGGCTGAGACTACTATGGCTGTAGGTGCAGCGGACACCTGAGAAGGGAGTGCGCCTACCGGGATGAAGCATGGAGGCCCCATCTGGACAATGAGAAATGCAGGAGAGAATCGCCTGTGAGGCCAATGTGGGGGCCTGAAAATGTTGGGCCTGTGGGGAGCCCAGGCCCATGAAGAGGGAGTGCTCTCAGGGGACCGGCGAGGCCCAACTAGCTCAGAGGGAAGGGATACGCCAAAAGTAGTCGCGGGAACTGTGGCAAAGGGAAGGCACAGGCACACCATATGAAACGGCACTATGTCCAGGGAAGCCAGAGAGGAAGGCTCAACTTGAAGTTAGCCTGAAGGAGTAATGAATGCAGAGACCTCAATCTGGGGAGTGTCTGAGGCACATGGGCTCTGGACAACACGGGGAACACCCACAAGCGTGGGGAGAGCCACTGTGGGGAACCAGTCCTTTGTGGAGAGGAGCAGGCTGCTCCAAAGTATTGAGAGCCTGCAACAGGACATACCTTACAAACCCAGCTGAGGGGAAAGGTGGGGCATGGAGATACTTAAGGGGGAGGGTGTATGCTGGGGCAACTGCCACCTTCCACCAGGAAAAGGGTTAAACTCAGCCCTGAGAGAGGGCTGAGGCTGAAAGAGATACCAGATGGGGCAACTGGCTGACAGTTACAGCTAATTAGGGCTCAGCTGGGACTATATAAATAAATGGCTCATTGAGAAGATGAAGACTCTTGCTCTAGCAGCGTACATGAGAGACCTAACAGTTCAGGAAGCTACAAAAACTTCTTAACCCAGACCAGGGCTGGAGAAAAGGCCAGCAGAGGTGGAGGAGCTCTGGCCAGGCAAGCTCCCGGGCTGCAGAGCTTGAGACAAGGCCTGAGATTACTAAGGCTGCACTGAGGCAGCCAGGACAGCAGAAGGCAGCAAGTCCAACCACTTGCCAGTAAGAAGTGGCCATTTTACACTGCAGTTCACCCCAGGGTAAGGAGCTAAATGATGACTGGTAGTAGGTCACTGAGGCAATGTAGGAATAGGGTTTTGGGGTTCCCTTGGAAGGGAGGGCCCCCAAAGGATATGGGGCACTGCACAACAGCAGCAGCCTGAGGGAGGACACTGTGGTCTGAGAGGGACACAGGTGTTGACATAGGTGGTGGAGAAGAAGCAGGTAACAACGGGCAAGACACTGGCCAGAGGAGGGCACTTTAAAGGTTGAAGAGCTGATTCCTTAAGTAACCAGCAGGAGGTGCTATAGTGGTGAGTCACACCCTGTTACAGGATCCAACATGGTAGTCCTCCAGGTGCTACTACAATGTAAATGGTAAATAAATTAATCATCATCATCATCCCTGAGGTCCTCTAGAAAATCTCAAAGAGCAAACATGACATTCCTGACATTCATGATTAAAAACAAAACACAAAACCCATGGACACCATGCTTTCTCTATGCGAAATAAAGAAACAAAAAGCATTAGTCTGTTTCTTTGAAAACTCTTTGCACTTCCAAATCTACATGCTCAGTTTCCACAGCAAGAGAAATTGTGCTTTCTACAGCAGTTGGGTTGGGATTGAAGAGAGAAGGTTCCTATGTGTGTCTGAATGTGAGGGCATAAGTAGTATGGAGGCAATAAAAGGAACAAGAACCATGGCCTGAACCATGATTCACCTGCCCCGCTTGGAAAATGTTGCTAATGTGACAGAGTTTGAGATTCCAGAATAGGACACAGTGGGCACACAGATAATCTGAAATGGACAATCCATGGAAGACAATCATCCTAAATTTTGAGGGATTCCTGATGGTGAATTAGTAGTGAGAGATGCGGGTTTTGAGGCACTACCCTAAAATCTCCAAAACTCCATTCATCTGAAATCTGTGTTTCTGCATTTTTTTACAGACTGGCTTCTAGTCAGAACAGATACATCACTGAACAACTATTGGTTTCCAGGGGTGATGTTCTTTGACAATCTTCAGAGTGTATCGTTTCAGACTGGTACAGTGAACAAGGAAGGCATCTATCACCTCTTGACTAACCACACAGAAACAATGAATCTCTGTTAGATTGACACACTTCCTTGCCAGATCTATCAGGGAGGAATTCAGATCTTCAGAGGATGTAGTTTTGAGCACCAGCCTCTTTAAGGTCCTGCTATAACTGCTGGTAATAAACCTAACTTGGTTCACCATATACGTAAAAGTATTCAGTCGTAAAGTATCCACAGGAATACTGGGCTTTAAGATCCGTGGTATCTTCCAGGCAGGAACTGTGTGATCAAACTCCAGGTCTACACAGAGTTGAGGATGCTTCTGGCTCACAGCAGCCCAAAGCTCTTCTGAGATGACTGGAATATATTTGTCCAAGCGCTCACAGAAAATATTTAAGCGTTTGAAAGGCCCCCTCTCTGGCTTGATCAGTTCTGCAAACACATCATTAGACAGGCTGGCATAGTAAACTCCCAAGGTAGACAATTTAGTGCATCCATGCAGAACCTCTCTGATAGTTTCTGGCTTCACATTGCAAACCAGAGTGCGGTTGTTGATGAACAAACTGCATAGGTTTGGGCTGCTAGTGGCTATAAGTCCAACAAGCGCATCATCAAGGGTGAAGGGCATTCTCCGAAAATCAATATGCTGAAGATCTATTTGATTTTCTCTCTGGCATATATTTCGTATGCTCTGAAGGATATCCTGGCCAGAGTAGAAATACGGGTTCTCACCTTTGCACACGATGCATAGCTTCTGCAGCCTGTGGTTCTGCCTGGCTAGCATGTCTAGAATACATGTGACATTTTTCCGGTTTTTTTCTTTGGACTGATCGAACACAATTGTCAAGTGTTTGATCTGGCTCAGGAACGGATGTAAATACTGCAGCATATCTTCCTCATTCTCCAAATCACAACTGGAAAAGCATTACAAACACAGTTAGCTGTTTTGCTGGAGTTGCAGTAAGTGAGCACAATATCTATATTTTATTTGGATCACTGTCCATTATTATTAATCTCCTCTGCTGCCTTAGAAGTTAGTTCTCACTTACTGATTAGGGGAGCAGTGTGATTTTCAGGAAACATGGGTTTTACTTAAAAGCCAACCACTGACTTATGTGATGCTGGACAAAACTTTGTGCCTCTGCTTCTCCTTCAAACCCTGATCTGTCTTCTCTATTTAGTATATAGCACCTTGAGAACAGGGACTCTCTGTGTGTTTGTACGGCACAATGGAGCCCCACTCTCTGGTTGGCTCAGTAGTTGCTACTATAATATAAACAACAGATAACATAATTATTTGGGCTCTGTCACTATGTACAACTGAGGAGATAGGTTTTGGTCTCATGGGGCTTACATTCACACTCCCTTTTCCCTCCGTCTCATGCACTGCAGCTCAGACCACCAGCTTCAGCAGTAACATAATAATAATTCCAGTGATGCTGGCTAAAGCTTTCTTTTTGCACCTGAATGTGGCCTTGTCTGTAGAGCAGTATAAACAAGCAGGGGTGCTGGAACATTTTTTATAGTGGAGGGTCTGAGAGCCATTTAACCAAACTGTAAACTCTACATACACAACAGAAACTTCAGGTGAGCGAGTGCAACAACACCTCCACTGCTCCTAGTCACAACAGCAACATAAAATAACTCATTTGTATGAAATAGGAATGCTAATGCTTAACTGGTGGGGGCTGGAGCAGCCCTGGTCCGCAACAGGCAGGCATAGCCCAGGAGTGTTGCAGGCAGGCGTGTTCCAGCTTGGCCAAAGTAACCATTGTCCACCAGGCCTGGAGTGGCCCCTACAGCCACCTCCCATTTAGTTGGTTAACTGATTAAACTTAATGTTTAACTGGTTAATTAAACAGGATTTTATATCCCTCGTATGAAATTTTAGTTTGTACCAATTTTACAGCCTGTTATAAAACTAGGAAAATACCTAGATGAGTTGATGTACCCCTTGGAAGACCTCTGTCTGCCCCCAGGGGTAGGTGCACCCCTGGCTGAGAACCACTCATCTAGCCTGACCAGTATAACACAGGCCATAGGAATCACAGAGGCTGCCGTGTTAGTCTGCAGCTTCAAGAACAACAAGAAGTCTTGTGGCACCTTATAGACTAACAGATACTTTGGAGCATAAGCTTTCGTGGGCAAAGACCCGCTTCATCAGATGCATGAGTGGGGGGGGGTGGTTTCAGAGGGGTATTTAAAGAGTGGGGTCCCAGTAAGAGGGAGGGCTAGAGCTGACAAGGTCTATTCAGCAAGGTAGAAATGGCTCAGTATCAACAGCACTTATCAAAAGAGGAAAAAACAAGTTGTATCAGACAGGGGGATGTGAGCCTTTGTCAGAGTCTAATGGGGAGCCTATTAGCACCCAGAGCAGAGAAACTGCATTTGTAAGCTGTAATCCACAGGCCATGGGACTTCTCTTGACCTCCTTTAATTAATTCCTGATTGAACTAGAGCAGATCTTTTAGAAAAGCAGCTAATCTTGATTTTGAAATGGCTAATGCTACTGAATCCACCACCACCCTTGGTAAGTTGTTGCAGTGGTTTACAAGTATTCATATCTATATGCTATAATCAGCAAAATTTTTTTTACTGAAGAACAGTGGTATAAGATACATAAGTAGTACAGTAAGATTTATTTGAGGTGATCTATACTTCACTGCACAGATACCTTCAAACAGTAGAAACTACCTCCTCTCACCTGATCTCTGTGAAATGCCACACGGAACTAGTGGAAACAGCTGCAGCCCAATGTTTGCACACTTGAAAGATTGTGTATCTATCTCGAAGAGACAGGTAGTAAAATATTTGGATCAGGATTTCTTCTGGGACATAATTCCAAAATTCTGAAGTTACAGCACGCATCTCTCTGATCCAGTAAGCTGCAGCACTGAGAACCACTTTCCAGACTGCCAGTAATTCCTGAGGCTCCCTGTTCCAGAGAAAGGAAATCCATAAACACAGCTTCAGTTTAATGCAATGATATTGCAGTGGGTCAACATTTTTTCTCAAATTTTGTGAATTTCACCAACATTTTGACATTTGTACAAGGAAACAAAAACATCTAGGTTACAAAGTTTGTGGGGATACAAAACTACTCTAGACACTAAGCTTCAAAGCAGACTGAAAAGTTACAAAGGAATCTCACAAAACTGGGTGTTTGGGGAACAAAATGGCGGATAAAATTCAGTGTTGACAAAAGGAAAGAGATGCATTCTGGAAAACAATCACAACTATACGTAGAATATGTTGGATTCTAAGTTCACTGCTACTGCTCAATAAATAGATCTTGGGAGACATTAGCTACAGTTACACTACAGCTATCTGTCGACAGAAGTCACTGTTGGGAGAGTCTTCCCCTCAAAAATCTCTGTCGACAGATCGCACGTATACACCAAAGCAAATCGGGAGAGCGCTCTGCTCAGTCAACAGAACAGCCAGACTGCCTGGGTTCTCTCTCCACAAAACAGGCACCGGGAAGCATAGCAGACAGGGCTGCCCATTGCTGTGAATGCCCTGTCTGTCAAAAGAGGGCCCCTGGGGGTGTTTACACAGCTGTTCTTTCAACAGAAATCTGTAGACAGCAGGGTTCTGCCTCTTTGAGGCAGAACACTGCCAGCCAAAGTGCTGGGTTTTGTCGACAAAACCCATTTTGCGTATAAATGCTCCACGAGTTATGTCGAAAAAACTCTCTTGTGTAAGCGTAGCCATTGTGAATCGTTTTCTGAAAACTTCTACTCAATTTGCAGTGCCAGTCAAAAATCTAACTGAATGTAAAGAACCATTTGGAAGGCAGACAGGTAAGCTGACAGAACTTACTGTAGTATCACTATATAAATCCAGGGTATGCCCACATCTTGAACACTGCATGCAGTTTTGGTCACCTCATCCCCAAAAAAGATATATTGAAACTGGAAAACAAACAGAGACGGGCACCAGAAATGATTAGGGGGATAAAGCAGCTTCCACGTGAGGAGAGATTTAAAAAGACGGGGTGTTCAGCTTAGAAAAGAGATGACAAAAGGAAGACATGGGAGGTCTATAAAACCACGAACGGTGTGAAGAAAAAAATGTTATGCGCACCTTCGTAGAATAGGGGGTCAACTCAGTTAATAAGCAACAGGTTTAAAACAAAAGGAAACATTTTATTCACATAACACACAGCCAGAGGCTGCTGCAAAGGCCAAAAATAATTAAGTATATTCATGGAAGCTAGGCCATGGTTAGCCAGCATGGGAAAGAATGCAAAGCTATGATTTGGGTGTACCTAAATCTCAGACTTCCATAAATTGCTCTGCACTGTTCATTGCCTATGAAGGATCTGGCCCTAGCCACTTTTGAAAGACATGATAAGAACATAAGAATGGCCATACTGGGTCAGACCAAAGGTCCATCCAGCCCAGTATGCCGTCTGCCGACAGTGGCCAACCCCGGGTGCCCCAGAGAAGGAGAACAGAAGACAATGATCAAGTGATTTATCACCTGCCATCCATCTCCTGCCCTTGTACTGAAGGCTAGGGCACCATACTTTACCCCTGGCTAATAGCCATTTATGGACCTAACCTGCAAAAATACTGACCTAGATGGACCATTGCTCTGACCCAGTACAGGCAGTCTTACGTTCTTAAGCACACACAAAAAGAGAAGTTCAGACAAGCGTTTGCCAGTTTTCTCCCTCACCCACTCTATTTTTAGACCAAACATAGAAGCTAGTTGATTTTTTTTTAAATGAAATCCACATTTAAAAAATTCAAAAGTCTGGAAAAAAGGATAACATTTTAAAGATGTGATTCTTTTCTTCATCACCATTTCTAACCCTACAACTTCAAAAAACAAAAGCCAGTGAAAGGTCACAATAGCTATATTAAGAAAAAAAGACAATTTTTAAACAACTCATGATTTTTGAGGCCAAACACATGACTTTTTTTCCAATGTCTTGAGGGTGACAGTCTTGTCTGATATTTCATCTGCTTCTGCCCTATCTCTCACTCCACTACCGACTGCTCAGCAAGATGTTCCTGCTTCCTGCCTGGGAGAAGCCTTCCCACTTTCCTTGTCTCCTGCCATTTTTCTGCTTTCTTCCCTCTGACAATCCCTGCCACAGCTTGCCCTCAGATCTCCTACTTTCGTTTCAGTTTGATGCCGTTTCATTATCTCAGCACTTGCCTAAATCCCAGGACTAATCATTGTCCCTCCTCCTCTATTACAACTGTTGTGACCTTAACAGGAGTGGTGATGCCGGCTTTCTAAATGCTCCGGTTTCTGGAGTGCTGGGAGAAATCTCACATATTTTTTTTCCTCCCCCTCCCCACCCAAAGACAGATCCAGGGGCACCCCAGGGACACAAACTACACACACACATATCCTAGAGCTGGAAGGGACCTCTGGAGGTCCTCTAGTCCAGTCCCCTGCCCTGTTGGCAAGACAAAGAACCATCCCTGACATCTATTTGCCCCCATCCCTAAGTGGCCTCCTCAGGGATTGAACTCACACCCCTGGGTTTAGCAGGCCAAAGCCAGCCCCACCAAGGGAAGCTACAGCGATCAGGGCACATCTACACAACGAAGGACCAGAGATGGGTCAAGACCCTGGTATTGGGCACAATGGCCGGCTCGCACAGGAGGGGCAGACGCCACAGAGAATGGGCGGATGATACAGTAGATCGGTGCGGAGCTGGTCTGCGGAAACTAAGCCGCCCCGCACTGGGCCGGGAAAGGTGGAAGGACACAGCGAGGGGGACACTGGGCCCCACGGGCACCGCGCCAGCCCCTCGTTGCTGACGACGACGGGGGCGAGTCGCGGCCTGAACGCGGGACGGGCAGTGACGGCGCCTCGCTCTCCGCCATCCACAGCCCCAAGCGCTGCGCGGCGGCAGCGCGGCTGCTTGACGGGGATTTGCCGTTAACCGTCCAGCACTGCTGGGGCTCGCCCCCAACGACAGCCCGGCGCCCGGCCGAGGCGAGACGCGGCGCGCGAGGGCCTCAGCAACCCGCGCAGCGCCAGGGGCCCAGCTGCGCCCGCGGGGCCGCCCAACGCGCGTGGGCGCCAGCCCGGGGCGGGGGGAGGGGGGCGACTTCTCTCAGGCGTTCAGCGGCCCAGCTCGCGAGCGCCCCAGAGACGCGGCGTTGGCGCCCCCCCGGGAGCTGGGGGTGGGTAACGCGGACCCCGCCCCGCGGCTCCCCCAGCCCGCCTAAGCGCGCTACCTTCAGAGGCTGGTGCAGAGGCGGCGCTCGCTAGGGAGGGAGCCCCAGGCCCGGCGCCGCGGAGCAGGGCTCTGGCTGCGCAATGTCCGCAAAGGCTGCCCGTCAGATTGCGCAACCGAAGGTACCCGGAGCAAGCGCCGACGAACTGCGCAGGCGCAGTCATCAGGGCTGTAGCCGCTGCCCTTACTTTTGCCCTTACCGGGCTTCCCAGCTTGCAACCCTGTGTCTACACTTACATCCCCCAAAGCGTCCCCGGGGGGTACTGCAGCGGGGCGGGAGAAACGAACCAAACTGGGGGGGGGGGGTCAGTGACCTGCCAGGTGCGGCCAAGGAGCGGCTGGAGGGGGGAGAACAGGCGGCGGGGGTATAGGAGATGAAGACGGACTCTGGAAGCCGCCCCCCGCCGCCTCCTCAGCCCAGGAAGAGACCAAAGCGGGGGGGGGGGGGGTCGCAGCTCCCCAGGGGTGTGAGCCCCCGCTGGGTGTGCACGGCCCGGAGGGGGGGGACACAAAGGGGAGTTTTTATTGCCCCGCTCAGTTTCACACGGTTTCTGTAGTGCGCAGCTTCCTGTTTGCTCTTAAAGCTACGGGTGCACTAAAACTTTGTCTCTCCCGCCTGCCTCAGCCCCCAGATATCCCCCCGCCGGCGCTGGGAGCTGCCCGCAACAGCGTTATCAGTCCTCAGCTAAGCTCACAAGTCTCTCAGCAGGTCTTATCAGTTGCCATTGTCTGAGCTCTCCCCCTCCCTCTTCCCTGCATTGCACTCCCCCTCCTCGTAACCCGTTCCGTGGGAGTTTTGTTCCTTCACAAATGTCACCCCTGAGGCGCCCAGACCACATGCAAAGTAAACAAAGTAGAGTGAACTGTTTGGCACGGGAAACGTTATCATATTCTGATCTCATAGAGACATTGTTTTGTAAATGAATGCTTACTGATGTTCTCATAAGGTTCAATACTGAATTTAGCATTGTTAGTGAATCCTCCTTAATTTTCAGTATTGTTTTGTTAATGAGATCCTGTTCCTGTTCTATACGACCGAATAACTCTACCTTCCTGTAATTTACTTTTTGTTAATAATCTATTGGTACTTGACCTCCTGCTCAATAGGGAATTACCAGAGCGGAATGGCATAAGACCAGTAAGAATTCAGTTTGAGCTGGGGGAGTGGATAAGGGAATTATGAGAGACTCTCCCCTGGTTTGTTGGGAGGGGGTGAACAAAGGAGGAGAGAGGTATAAGTATTGCTCACTGCTTGTTGCAAGGTGTGGAGGCTTTGAGGAGAGATCCCCCTGCACCTTACTTGGCATGCCAAATAAAGATTCTTCTTCCACTCTCGGTGTGTTATTGGGCCAGCGTTGCATACCGGGCACGAACTGCCACTGTGCCACCTTAAGAAGGAGGCAACAGTTTTGGCGTCCCTGGGTGGGCACTCTAAATTAAAGCCTTGCCCGGCTCGCCTCTTGGCGGGGGTAGCGGGAGACGGCGTCAGACTTCCAGCGCGCACCGGTAATTTTACCGGGGAACTCGGCGTCCGGGTTCCGCAGCCCCTGCTGGGGACGACACAACGGTGCAACGCAGCAACGTGGAAGAGAGAGAGGAAACAGAGGGTGGAGCGGCGAGAGCCGGACCTCTGGACAGGTAAGACCCAGTCCCTTTTTGTGAAAGGGACTTCCGGGACGCCGGACGGCCAATATAGGGTTGGGGCGATAGGTTGTGATAAGGATGTGACTAGGTCAAAGTAGCCCCAAGGATAATACTCCCTTGGGCTGTGTCTTAAAACATTGGAAAATTATAGGGGGGGACCCCATGACTAAATCTAGACTAAGGAGACTGTGCACAGTAGAGCGGCCACAGTATAACCTAGAAGGGCAGGAGCGGTGGCCACCAGAGGGATCCCTAAATTATAACACCATATTGCAGCTGCTTTTGTTCTTACAACGTACCGGTAAATGGGAAGAACATATGTATGGCCAGTGTTTTGAATATCTTAAAAATAGACAAGACCTGCAGGAAATGTGTGGATTATCATGTGCAGTACAACCAGCTGTAAATAAGCCTAATGTAAACTGTCACCAGGACCCCCCTTCGGCTTCTGCACCCACACCCCCTCCATACAGGGAAAAGGTTTCCCATAATTTGGGAATAGCCCCCTCAGTTAAACTGTATCTATTAGTGACTGAAACAGTGGTTGACAGACTGGGAGCTGCGGATCAACAGGCTACTACTATGCAGGTGTATTCCCGTGTGCCCTTTAATCCGATCGATTTGGCAACTTTTAAACCCCAAGCCGGGGAGTTTTCCACAGATCCTAGCCGCTTTATTTCAATTTTCAAAGGGTGTTTAGCCAGTCACAAGCCTGATTGGAATGACTGTCAGGTCCTAATGAGAACCTTGTTGTCTGAAGTGGAGCGTAACCAGGTTGTAACAAAAGCCAGGGAGAAAGCAAGAAAAAGGCATGAACTTGGCAGGAGCAAAAAAAAGCAATTTGTCAAATCCCTAAGCCCAGCAATAGGAAACAACTGCGTGCCTTTTTGGGAACAGCAGGATTTTGCAGATTATGGATACCTGATTTTGGGGTACTGGTTAAGCCTCTGTACGAGTGTGTTAAAGAAAGTAACAGAGACTTGTTCTGTTTTAAAAAAAAAAAAAAGAGGCTCAACATGCATTTAAAGCTTTAAAATTGCGTGTAATGGAAGCTCCAGCCCTAGGTCTATCAGATATTACTAAACCATTTCACTCGATTTATGTGCATGAAAGGAAGGGAGTGGCCCTGGGAATATTAACTCAAAAGGTGGGAAGTTGGAAGCAACCTGTGGCTTACTTCCCTAAACAAATAGATACTGTTGCTAGAGGCTGGCCAGCGTGCCTGTGGGCGGTGGTGGCTGCAGCCATCGTCTTAGAGGAGGCAGGAAAACTCACTTTGGGAGGGGAAGTTGAGGTCAACACCCCACACGCTGTCCAAGACCTGCTGGAGGCAAAAGGAGGGCTTTGGCTCACGCAAGCCCGACTCACAAAGTACCAAGCGTCGTTGCTAGAGAGTGCAGAAGTTATGTTGGTAACCAGTCCAACTTTGAACCCAGCCACCCTGTTACCTGAAAAGGGGACAGAGGAAATTGAGCATGACTGTTTAGAAACTATTGACACTCAATATTCGAGCCGCCCTGACCTTAAGGACCAACCACTTTTAAGTGCGGACTTAGAGTGGTTCACAGATGGCAGTTCCCAGGTGATAAACGGAAAAGGAGAGCTGGATATGCGATAGTCAGCCTGCACGAAACTATTGAGGCCCGTCCTTTACCAGTGGGTACATCAGCTCAGCTAGCAGAACTTATAGCCCTCACTCGAGCCCTGGAAATGGCTAAGGATCTGCGAGTTACAATTTGGACAGACTCTAAGTATGTATTTGGGGTAGCACACGCCCATGCTGGAATTTGGAGAGAAAGGGGAAAGCTCACAGCACAAGGGGAGCCTGTCAAATATGGAGAACAAATCCAGGCTTTCCTCCAGGCTATACAGGAACCAAAGGAGGTAGCTATTGTCCATTGTCGAGCTCACCAAAGGGGGGATGGAGATGTAACTAGAGGTAATGCCCGGGCAGACCGAGAGGCCAAACGGGTAGCGAATACGGAAGATATTGCTCTTTTGCCTCTGATTCCCACTCTCCCAAATCCCCACGAGAAGCCAGAATACTCTGCCCAAGAACAGCAGTTAGCTGAGCAGTTACAGCTGAACCTGCGAGAAGGATGGTATGTAAGTGAAAAAGGACAAGTGTTGCTTCCCGGACCCTTGATAAGGCCGACGGTTATGAGTTTTCATCAAGGGACACATGCAGGTCAGGAGGCCCTGATCCAATTATTAGAGAAGTACTTTATAGGAGATGGAATAAGAAATGAAGCCAGACGGGTGGTTAGAGACTGTATGGTATGTCAGAAAAATAATCCCCGAGCAGGAAGACCCGTGGTACCCTCCCCACTACCATCAGCCCCGGGACCGGGACTCGTGTGGCAAATTGACTTTACTGAACTACCTCGCGCCTGTGGGTTTCGGTACCTACTGGTACTTGTGAATCGTTTTACAGGATGGATAGAGGCATTTCCATGTAAAAATTGTACGGCCAACACGGTTATCACTAAAATTTTAAAGGAGATAGTACCCCGGTTCGGAGTTCCAGAATGGATTGAATCAGACCGAGGAACCCATTTTGCGGCCTGATGTGTGGAGAAAGTAGCAGATGGACTCAATATTCTGTGGAAATACCACACTCCATATAGACCACAGGCCAGCGGAGTGGTGGAAAGAGGGAATCAGACTTTGAAAAGACATTTGTCAAAATTGTGCCAGGAAGCTCAGCTTAAGTGGCCAGAGGCCCTCCCCTTAGCCCTCTTAAGGACCCGAATATTACCCAAAGGGAGGTTAGGATTAAGCCCATTCGAAATCTTGTTTGGGCGACCATGGCCAATGAATGGGGTGCTTGGTACAGGTATAGAATGGGGGATAGGGGAGGGGTTTTTAAAGAAATATTTGCTGTCGCTGTCGTCTGTTATGTCTTCAATCCACAGGTTTGTTTGTGACAATCAGCCCATTCCGTTGGACCAAGCCCTTCACGATATTCAGCCAGGAGACAGCGTGTTGCTTCGGACGTGGAAAGAGGAGCCCCTTCAAGAGAAGTGGAAAGGATCCCACCTCGTTTTATTGACCACAAAAACTGCTGCTAAACTAGAAGGAGTCAAACCGTGGGTCCATTTCACTCGATTAAAGAAGGTCGAACTGGCTGAGGAAAAGGAGTGGACTGTGAGCCGTGTCACCCCAGAAGCTGAAGAGGATTTAGGACTGAAATTGTTGTTTAAGCGAAAGTAATTCTGTATGCTGTAGCAAAATGCGTTATTTGCTAATATGTAACTGTTTGTTAGGATTCAAGTAGGTTTGCCATTATTTAAAGGGTGTGTTGGCCTTTTCCACCAATCAGTAGGAATGCATGTATTAAGAGATAACACAATGGGAATGCTACCCATAAATCAGGTTTTAAGTAAGGAATATGAGAAGACTCAATATGGGACATCTTGAGTGTTCTCAAAGGGGGGAAATGTTGGCACGGGAAACGTTATTATATTCTGATCTCATAGAGACATTGTTTTGTAAATGAATGCTTATTGATGTTCTCATAAGGTTCAATACTGAATTTAGCATTGTTAGTGAATCCCCCTTAATTTTCAGTATTGTTTTGTTAATGAGATCCTGTTCCTGTTCTATACGACCGAATAACTCTACCTTCCTGTAATTTACTTTTTGTTAATAATCTATTGGTCCTTGACCTCCTGCTCAATAGGGAATTACCAGAGCGGAATGGCATAAGACCAGTAAGAATTCAGTTTGAGCTGGGGGAGTGGATAAGGGAATTATGAGAGACTCTCCCCTGGTTTGTTGGGAGGGGGTGAACAAAGGAGGAGAGAGGTATAAGTATTGCTCACTGCTTGTTGCAAGGTGTGCAGGCTTTGAGGAGAGATCCCCCTGCACCTTACTTGGCATGCCAAATAAAGATTCTTCTTCCACTCTTGGTGTGTTATTGGGCCAGCGTTGCATACCGGGCACGAACTGCCACTGTGCCACCTTAAGAAGGAGGCAACAGAACTCTCTGCTCTGCGGCCTTAGCCGAGCGACAGCAGGCTCTGAGCTCACGCGGTAGAGCACAGGGCTTTAGTGCATGAGGTTTTAGGTTTAATTTTTTTCTTCCCCGGTGTTACCAGATTTGCCTCGTTACTCTGGGGGACGCTTATTTATGTGGGGGTACAGAGTGAAGAGGTGAATAATTCTATCAGTGTGCTGCTTGTAACACTCGTTCCTAAGGAGCTTTACCTTTCCTTTCTGCTAATTCCCTCTAATGGAGCTATTCTGCCTGGCCCAGGGTCCACGGGATTAAGTTCTTCCCACCCTGGTCTTAATTACACACACACATTCTCTCTCTGTGCCAGAGCAGTTGTACAGCAGTGCCAAGCTGTGGCCGTTATGTGCCCTTGGACTTAGTGGCTGTGTTAAACAGCAGTCTTGGCTGACAGCTTCATATGCCACCCGGGTTCAGCACCCCCTCCCCAACCCCCGCTTTCACTGCATAATCATTGTAGCAATGACCCACTCGATGGGCAACCCCACAGGACTTCTGGGCTTCACAGGGATCTTTTCACTGAGGTATAAGAAGTGTTGTTGCAGAGTGAATGGGGAAGCCAAAACAACACCCCTGAGGAAGAGTGAGCCAGAGGGGAAGAAAAAGAGAAGTGGCCAGTGTACCATTGAAAGTTATTTATTTCTTGGCAGTGAATATAAATTTAATAGTTACAATAGTAAATAAACTGATTACAAATGTTAGGGCTACCAAACCATAAAATAATTACATAAAGCAAGGTTAGGAGGCTATGCTGAGAGGTGAGGAGAGAGAGAGAGAGATCTCACCACTGTGTGGAACTTGCACTCATCGGGGGTCCTGAGATCAGGAGGCAAGCAGAGCCCCCAGCACCATCAGCCAGGAGATAACGAGGTCTCAATGGATCTGATGTAGAGTTTACATCCAGGCATCAGAACAGTTTTGTAGAGACAAGAGGATGGTACAAGAACACTGGATGTGATTACGGATACATAGGCTGTGTCTACACTAGCCCAAAACTTCGAAATGGCCATGCAAATGGCCATTTCAAAGTTTACCAATGAAGCACTGAAATACATATTTCAGCACCTCATTAGAATTCCGGCAGCCATGGCACTTCGAAATTGACACGGCTCACTGCCATGCGGCTCATCCAGACGGGGCTCCTTTTCAAAAGGGCCCTGGCAACTTCGAAATCCCCTTATTCCTATCTGCTGTTAGGAATAAGGGGATTTCGAAGTCGCCGGGTTCCTTTCAAAAAGGAGCCCCATCTGGACAAGCTGCGCGGCGGTGAGCCCCGTCAATTTCAAAGTGCTGCGGCTGCCGGTATTCTAATGAGGCACTGAATATGTATTTCAGCGCTTCATTGGTAAACTTCAAAATGGCCATTTGCATGGCCATTTCGAAGTTTTGGTCTAGTGTAGACATAGCCATAGAGACAGATCAGGTCTGGCTATGGGTAATGTTCCCTGAAGGAGCTCACAATGCAACTAGACAGTTTCATTATATTGCGTATCAATAGGATCATATGCTAGAAATGGTCCGTGAGCAGGCCTGGGTTTATTATCATCCGGAGCAGAGGTTTCCCATCACGTAGTGCTTCTCTGCTTTGGGTATCCCATAGTTGATTGGGGTTCATGGTATGGAAGAGCTGTTCTCCATTCATTATGCTAATGGAGATGTGTTTCTGTTCCATCTTCAATGCAGAGGAGGCTAGGGGTGTTTCCTCAGTCTAATCATTCTCCTTGGTAGGATTTAGGTGTGTCCACCCCTGCCATTTTCAGTGTTTTGTCTTTGATTTAAGCAGAGGCCTGGGGGAAGGGGATTTATTTTTCATGAGTGTCATTCCCAGGCTGCCCAAGAGCACAGGGCTGGGAGGTGGTCATGCTCTGGTTCCCCAAAAACAGAGAGCTGTTAGGTAATAGAGAAGCCAGCTCTGCTGGCCTTGCACAAATGCTATTTTTATTATTTTGCAACCAAATCTGCCTCTAGTCTGGGAGTGACACTGAGCGTGATAGCAGTGCGCGGTTTCAGCTTGGGAGGGTGTAGGCCAGAGATCCCTGAAAGGTGAGCGCTGGGGTGGATGCCCAGGACAGCGTGTGGATTCTTCTGGGAAAAGACTGTAAGCAATATTCTGTGTACATTTTTGTTTGTTTCTTAATATCTAATCTTGTTTTTTCTTCAGTGTTATGCATTGTGAGGTATGCCTTTTTATTTTTCCAAAACAAGAAGAAGTCTTGTGGCATCTTATAGACTAATAGATATTTTGAAGCATAAGCTTTTGTGGGCAAAGACCCGCTCACCTGTCTATTATTGAGAATCTTTTATTATCTGTCTAGGGGTGTTTCCTCAATCTAATCACCATTCTTATACGGTGAGACTGTGAGTACTTCCTTATTTATCTGTATTATGGTGCAGTGCAAGTGCAGCCCAAGGATTACTGGATTCCAACATCAGACGAGGAAAATACAAGTTGAAAACTACAAACTGTGGCATATTGAATAGTAACAGAGAGGGAGCCATGCTAGTCTATACACTATCAAAACAAAAAAGCAGTCAAGTAGCACTTTAAAGACTAACAAAATAATTTATTAGATGAGCTTTCGTGGGACAGACCCACTTCTTCAGACCATAGCCAAACCAGAACAGACTCAATATTTAAGGCACAGAGAACCAACAACAGCAATCAAAGTTGACAAATCAGAAAAAAAATTATCAAGATGAGCAAATCAGAGAGCAAATTAAGCTAATCTAATTCTTCACTTCCTTCCTCCCCCCAGCTCTCTGATTTGCTCACTTGACAATTTTTTTTCCCAGGTTGTCTGTGGATCTGGGATGCTCGCCCCCAGCTTGACCAGCGTGTAGCTCTGTATTTTCAGAAGCACCCGGTGAGGCGGGGTCTCCAGCTTCAGGGCCCACCGACTTGATCTCCGGAATAGTTAAGCGGCTACAATTGCAGCTGAAATCGATAGGCATGGTATATAGGAGGCTCAGCCCTTGAAAAATCAGGCCCTAACCTGGGGACGTCCAAACAGAAGGTGCTCAGAGAAGATGCTCATGTTTGAAAGTGGGGAAACGTACCTCGATTGTACCTGCCCTCCCCATTGTGAAATAGGGAGTAAGAATACTTACCCACCCCTCACATGTAGCTCAGGCCCCAATCCTGAAACTGGCTTTTCATTGGGCATGCCTCAGTGTCTAGGCATAGCTTGCAAGATCAGGGCTTTACATTGGCAATTACTCGAAGCAACTTGGATGGCAGCTGCTGTAGAACTGCAAGGTTCTACTATTCAGTGTCCCCCAGTTATCTCCTTGTGTGCCAACCTGAAGTGTATTTCCTGGGACAGTGTTACGGTGGGAGGCAGGCTTCAAGGAATAAAAGCACGTTGGGAATCCCCCGACCAATTAGCATGATGTCCTACGTTATGGGCTTAACCCTTTCAAAAGAACAGGTGATTTTTATGCCTAGTCTTAATCTCCAAATCAGGGTTGCTGCTGCCAGGCCAACTTTCTGGGCATAAAGCTTTGAGACAAGAACTATCCTATGATCTTAGGTTAAATAACATAATTACCTCTTTCCCTTCAAGTACAGTTTGGTTTTGAAAGATAGACATATGAACGAAAGTTCAGACCAGACTGCTACATATATCAGACAGCAGCAGAGGACCCATCTATGAGCCAGAGAAGGTGAAAATGTACTTGGGTTCACTTTTACAAGGTTATTTCTTGGTCTTGATTGAGGTAGAGTAACGGGGCTTAGTTCACCTGTGGGATGTTTGGACTTTGCAGGCAGGAGCTTTAAACACATTGAAACAGCTGCTTGTTTATTCACCCCTTATCTTCAAAAGGAGTCCAAGCGAGGCTTTCTTACCAGGTCCTCAGGCTTTGCACTATGGAACTTTCCAATCACTAGGGAATATGTAAAATGTCCCCTGGTCCTTTGCTCCTCTCCCCTAGCAGCTGTTATAAACGGATTGCTGAGTATCAGCACAGTTAGCGGAAGAAGAAGGGAAAAAAAACCCCTAGCTGTAGGCATTCTGCTCAGAACCTGAACCTCTCCTCACTGGCTGCATAGGGAACACTGGTCACAAGGAATCACCTAGCTGAGCTCTTTCACGCTGCAAGCCACAGATTCTCACCCACCTCCTCCTATAATAGATCCCCAACCTCTGGCTAGCTACTGGTGCACTCAAATCATGATTTAAAGACTGCTAGTCACAGATAATCCATCATTTTCACTAGTCCATAGCAGCAAGTGGCCTGGGGCCCATGCCGCAGAGGAAGACAAAAAATCCCTATGACCTTTGCCAGTCTGACTGGGGTGAACATTTTTTCCTGACCCCAAATATGGCAGTCAGTTGGACCAGGGACATGTGGGCAAGACCCACCAGCCAAACACCTGGGAAAAAATTCTTTGTAGTAAGTTAGAGCCTACCTCATTCGTGTCCCATCACCAGCTATGGCAAATATTTGCTACTGGCTATGTGCCACCGTAGGCAGTGTCATCTTTCCATCCCTTCCATAAACTTACAAAGCTCAGCCTTGAAACCCGTTGGGTTTTTTCCAGAACTTCACTCCTCTGCTGTTAGGAACTTTTGTCTCATTTCAGCCCGAAACTTGGTGGTGGTCAGTTTATCATCTGCTCTTCTGTCAGTGTTGGTGCTTGATGAGCATCACAGTACGGTCAGGTGAAAGTTTTTCCATCATAGTTTTTGACAGATCAAAAATTCTCATCTTGTGTATTTTTTCCAATGAAAAAAGAGAGAGGAAAGTGGAGAGAAATCCACGAGTAGGCCTTAACTTAAGCTTTGTAGCATTTGCTAATGTTTGATCACAGCAACTAATGTGTGCTATCTACCATCTTGAAATCCTCGTTGAGATGAGACAAACTTCCCATTGGTCTCCAGGGCAATGGCATAGCTAGGACAGGAAAACTGTGGGGGGAGGAGGGCAACTTTCATATGCATGGGCAAGTACAGGGGGTGGAGGAAGAAGGGGTCATCTCCATCCATCTGGCCCTTACTGCTCAGCAGGCACCAGAAGATGAATCTGCCCAGGGCACACAGGCTGTGGGCTGTGCCTATGGGCTGGAAGAGAGGCAGCGCTTGAGCTCTGCCGGGCCCTCCCAGCTCTGTAACCAGCTGACCATGTTCCTCTCCTGCTGGCGCTGCATGCTGCTTCACCAGTCTCTTGACCCCGGTGTGAGTCCAGCCCAAACCTGCCTCCACAATGCATCCCATCTCCCTACCCCGGCTTCATCTGGGATGACTTGCCCTCTCCCAGCCTGTAAATTCAGGGGGCTCCTGCTCTGATTTGTGTGGGTGTGAATGCCAAGTGGGTGAGCCACAGCACACCCAGGCCTCCCCCACACACCAAGTATTCTCTTGTTCCATGGGAGCAGGATTTGGTCAGCTCATCAATTCAGAGCCCCAACATCTCTGGGCTTGCTACATCAGTTATGAAAGCTAAAAAATGAATTGCTTGAGCTCTGGCACTGTTTTCATTATAAATCAAGCACTGCCAACTCATGACTTTATCCTGCGTCCTGAGATGTTTCATGCAGAGCTGTTCTGAAAACAAAGACCCAGCAAATTTGCTCATACAATGACATTGCAATCTCAGCTTTCATTCTAAAAGACGAGGAAGCTACTAACCATTATGGGTGCATCTACACAAGTTCTTTTGAAAGACTTTCTTAAAGATCGCACAGAGTGTCTACACACAACAAGCATTCTTTCGAAAGTAAATTGGAAAAATGTGGTGCTCCTTTTGAAATCGCTCTTCCTTTCCTGTTTCAGGACGAGTGCTCCCTTTTGAAAGAAAATGCGTAGGTGCTCCGCAGGCCCTTTTTTTTGAAAGAGCTGTCCTCATGGGGCCTGATTTTTCAATGGCCAGACTGTTCTTTCAAAAGAGTGGGGACTGTAGATGCTCTCTTTTGAAAGGGCAGATCGCTCTTTTGATCCGGTTTTTGTGTACGGATGCACTTTTTCAAAAGAAGTTCCTTTGGAAGAGCTCTTCCAGAAAAGCTTTTTTCGAAAGATCGAACAGCCCAGCAACAGCAAGGAAATAACCCAACATGTATTTAAAAAAAAAAAAACCTCAGGCTGTTTAAGCCTCTCATGATTTTGGGGGTTTGACGCACAATTTTTGAATCATGACAAAATTACAGCCTGGCTATCCAATGGTGAGGCCAAGGAAGTGCCTCTATTTTGGCATTCAGAACGATCCGTACTGTGCTTAACGTTCTTTCTGCTGACTGGTTCCTCAGTGCTTCAATGTGTGCGCTCAGGGGGAGATGAAAGAGGAGCAAATCTGTTGTTTTTTTGTTACCAATCACTGTTCGTGAAAATTTCAGTAAAAAAATAGGCATGTGCCTTTTTCCAATATTTTCCCAAAACATCGTAACAAATCTCAGCAAATGAAAAATGGCAAGAATCAGTTTAATAAATTGGGGAAGATTTTCAAAACAAAACGGAAAATTAAAAATAAGAGGTCAGCGTCAAACTCTGAAATTAAAAGAACTTCGCGACGTGGAATTTATTTCCCCTAAATAGGCTTGCATTTCTCACAATCCTAGTAATTTCTGTGGCTCTCCAAAAAGGCACGAGTGGGCCCCAGAGCAGGACTAGGGGATGCTCTTTTCTGCAGTTACCGTATGTGATTCGCATGTTATACTTTTATCAGGTGGTTATACACTGCTGCACAGTTCTGTTTGAGCATTGGCCTGCTAGATCCAGGGTTGTGAGCTCAATCCTTAAGAGGGCCATTTAGGGATCTGGGGCAAACAGATTAATTAAAAAAAAACACGGGGTGGTGCTTGGTCCTGCCAAGAGGGCAGGGGACTGGACTCAATGACCTCCCCAGGTCCCTTCCAGCTCTATGAGATGTGTGTGCGCGCTCACAGCGAAGCATGGAGACCACCTTCACCCAGGGCTGCTTTCTAGAGCCGGGAAAATTGACAATCCTAAACCAGCTTGACTGGTTTACCCAGTCATCTGAGCAGAGCAGACAATCCTTCTCCCGCACTCGGTTACGGCCTTCCATTGCTAACCCAGGCCCGTAGGACTGGCAAGAGCTCTGGCCAATAACAATGACTCCTAAAGCGAAGGGGAGGCACAATCCCTGCATACAGGAAAACAGCCTTTCTGAGCCATGCAGATTTGATCTGAGGCACAGGGACCTGTCATCGTGCAAGACTTAACCCTTCTGCCCTAAGCTTCTTCCAGTCCGGGCCACTGGTATTCTGCACTGCTGCCCTGCTAAATGGGTGAACGGGGCTCTCTCTCCGGCGGCCTTGCCGGCTACCTCTGTCGTTACAGCCACATGACCAGGAGGAGTTTTCAGTAACTCACTCCCTTTCGCTGTGCACGGAGGCGGAAGCGCAGGGCGTCTGAGCGCGTTGAGGAGGGAGTGTCTGAACCAGGTAAATAAGCGAGTTCTAGGCGGGTGGCTTTTTGGTGGCCGTGGCATTTAATGTGGTTCTGCTCTGAGCAATCAGCTGCGCTTGTTGCCGGGAGAGATCTGCCGAAAAAGTTCTCTGCCTAGGGAAGCTTTTCCGCCTCCCCCCTCCCCCCACGCCAGTTCTCTCCCCCAGAAACTTGCCACATGAGACCCAAGCCCAGGAGGTGATTTGCTGTGGCAAACGGGTTTAGTGTTACATTAACTCCAGCTGCCCCACCGCCGAAATCGTAAGTTAAAAACAAAGCGACGGAAGCACTTTTTTCCAGGACCACCCACCCTGAGACCAGTTTTCTGCTCTGCGGGTGGGGGGAAGTTTCATCTCGTGCAACAGTTTTTTGTGATCTATCAGTCTGGTGCAGAGGCTTAGTTCTTTCTGTGCTTTTATAGGACCAAAATAGCTGCTGGGGTAAGTGACTGAAATGTTGTTGAAGTCGATGGAGTGGCACTCGTTTACACCCACGGGCAGTTTGGTGGAGACCTTTTTAAGTACTACAGGAAGGTATGGCACATGTGCGATATTGACCCAACTGTCATGGAAGAGCAATGCTGGTGAAAATGGACCAGATTAATAGTACTGGCTGTGAATGAGTATATCTAGTTTAAAATTCTCAAAGCACCCCCAGAACCTGTTTAATGAATTCACCAGCTGTATCCAGAATGAGGTGGGGCTCAGGCTCCTTGACCCATCCATCAGTCCTTGTTTCCGGCTGACAGGCCAGCACTGCTTATTTTTCAGAGACAGGCATTTGTGTCCTAGGAGCTCCGCTGGAAGTCTTTACACATCTCACATAGGCCACTGAATACATCAGCATTTTTAAAATCAACGTGTTGTTGAAGGAAGTCTCTGCCCTATTTCCGCAATATATTTTTTCCTCATATTAGTAAGCCAAGCCACAGTGGTTTTACTGCACGGTGTTGCCATCCTAACAAGTTTGCTGGGCTATTATGGTGGCTACTTTTCCTTTCATGAACCTGTGTATTAACAACAGAACATGATTCAAAATATGGAAAATGAAATGCCACTCATGGTTCATACCAGCTGTAGGAATTCCATGCAGTGTACAAAAGCTATTAACAGAGCATCCTGCTACAGGGGCTATGATGCTGCACTGTGGGAATATTATCCCCACATGAACAGTCTCACCATCAGAGCAAAGGTGAGCAAGATGATGATTCTGTTTACATTTGAATCATGGATTCTCTTTATCTTCTGTGGTTATACAGCGCCTAGCACATGGGTGTCCAACCTGTTGGCTTGCCTGGGCCGCATTGAGTGAAGAGGAATTGTCTTGGGCCGCATATAAAATATATAATATAGTTAATGTATATAAATAACAAACTTCCTTTTTTATTTTTTTTATTATAACATTAAAACAAAAGAGGGCAATATAAACATAAAACTAGTGGGATGTTTGAGCTTGTTTTTGTGAAACCAATGCATCAATGTCTGGTTCGATGGAAGTGGTTGCAATTCTTAGTGAGTTCTCAAGGTGCTCGTCAGAAAATTTTGATCTAATTTTACTCTTCGTGTGCTTCATCCTTGAAGAAAGTTGTTCACAAATGTACGTACTGCCAAAAAGTGATGACATGAATAAGGCGTGATTGTGAAGCGAGGGATATTTTTCTCTGGGAAGATAGGACTTATAAAAGTCTAGTAAGGAGACATGATTAAATTTTTCTTTGAGTTGAATGTCTGATTGCAACTCTATACATTCCATTTCAAAATTCGCAGGTAATGTATTTATGTCGACTGAAAATGGAGTTGCAAATATACCAAAAAATTGATGATTTTTTCGAAAATCTTGAACCTATTATCAAATTCCTGTATCAAAACGGAAAGCAAGGCTGCATATTTTTCACTGTTCACAGGACTGTGTTGAGCCAGTGTAGCAAAATGCCTAAAATTATTTGCCATAACTTGAGCTAGCCATAATTCAAGTTTCATTTCGAACGCTGTTATGGTTTGAAACATAGCACAGATAAGTTGATTTTCACCTTGAAGACGCATGTTTAACTCATTTAAATGAGCGGTCAAATCCACCAAAAATGCTAAATCTGTGAGGCATTTTTCATCTTCAAATTCTGGCACAAATTTTCCTTTTGATTCCATAAATGACTTGATTTAATTTTGCAAATTATAAAATCTTTTCAACAGTTAACCCCGAGTTAGCCACCTTACTTCAGAAAAGTAAATGATGTCCCCATAATCAGCATCCATACTTTTAAGGAACTCCTGGAATTGGCGATGATTCAATCCCCTGGATCTTATGAAATTCACAGCTTTGATGACAATCTGCATGATAATCCATTTTTAAAGCTTTTGCGCATAAATTTTCTTGATGTACGATGCAGTGATATTTCATCAAACGTGAGTTGCCGGCGGCAATTGCACCGTCTTCTATTAGTTTTATAAGTCCCTCTTTTTTACCAACCATAGCTGGGGCGCCATCAGTAGCTATACCAGATATGTTGGCAAGGATTAAAGAAAATCGCTTTAATGTAATTTTTACTGCTTCATACAAATCAAGAGATTTAATTGTGTCTTTTAATGGCACCAAAGAAGCCATTTCTTCAGTGAGATTGTATTCGTTATCAATACCCCTAATAAAAATGGCAAGTTGAGCCGTATCTGTAGCATCGGTACTTTCATCTATGGCCAAAGCATAAAATTTGAAATTAGCAGCTTTACTCTCCATATCTCTTTTGATAGATTTTCCTATTTCTTCACTTTGCTTGGCTATAGTCTGGCGAGACAAACTGATTTTAGAAAAATCTGTTTTTTTATCAGGACAAATTATATCTGCTACGCTTTCCATACATTGCTTAATAAACTCACCATCAGTAAATGGTTTTGATTTTTTTGCAATCAGATTTGCTACCACATAACTAGCTTTCACAATAGAGTCTGTTTGAGTTGTAATTTTTTTTAAAAAAGAATTGTTGACATGACAGACTTTTTTTCAGTTCCGCTATTTTGTCTTTACGAAACATTCCTTGATATGCATTGAATTTGGCAGCGTGTTTTTGCATATAATGTCTTTTCAAATTGTAATCTTTGAAAACTGACATGATTTCCCTACAAATTAAGCGTAGTGCCTTATTATTTGTCTCGACAAAAAACAATTCATCTGTCCATTTTTCACTGAACACTCTTCCTTCATCCACGATTTTTCTTTTTTTGGGTTCTGTTTTCTTTTGACACGATGTTGAAGCCATGCTCGGATAAAAAAATTAATAAATAAGCAACCATTTATTTTTCTAGTATTAACGATGTTGTATATGTAATTATATCAATATCATAAGCAAAAAACTATTTGATTCATTTTTGTACTTACTCCACCACAGCTGCTAAAAAACTATTTTATCTTATTTTAACTTATTAAATTATTTTACAAAGTAATATAACAAGCCCAAGTGCAATAATTAAATAAGAAAGCTTACATGTCTGCTTCCCAGCAACACAACTTAGCGTTTGTTTGCTGGGTTAATAACAATAAACGCCTGTCTTCACAGGCACACACACGTCGTATTATCACACACGTATTATCGGTAATCGTTGCATTTTACTCGCCAAGTTGCATGAGCGCATATAACGTCTGACATGCGGGTTTCGATTCGACTGACTGTGTGTGGCGGGTGCGGGAGGCGAAGTTAGCACTGCGCTGTGCCCTCCCCTACACAGCGTTTCGTTGTTGCCTACGCAGTCTGCGCTTGAGTACCGTGCAATCAAGTCATGAAAAATATCACTAAAAATCACATAATAATGTTAAAAGTTTACGATCTTGTGGGGCCGCATTATTAGCTGTCCAGGGCTGCATGCGGCCCGTGGGCTGTGAGTTGGACACGCCTGACCTAGCACAATGGAGTCATGGTCTGTCACTAATGCTACAATCATACAATAAATGTGTAAAGGCAAATAAGCTAGTTTGATTACAAAATTTACTATCCTGAAACAGTGTAGCAAAATTCAGGTCAGAATCTTGTGTTAGAGTCACAAAGAGGTAGCCGTGTTATCTGTATCTTCACAAAACAAAAAAGCAGTCATGTAGCACTTTAAGACACATAATAATTTACTAGGTGATGAGCTTTTGTGGGGCAGTTAAAAACAATTATTTATAATTATATAGTAACCTAATAAATTATTGTGTTAGTCTTTACAGTACTACGACTGCTTTTTCCTTGTGTTCTAGTGCAGTAGAGTCTCAAGATTTGCACACTTAATGTTCACAAATTCAATTATTTGCAAGCGGCCGAGTGGCCACTTCCCTGGGGCTCCAGGCAGGAGCGCCAGCAGCCACCGCTTCCCTCGGGGCACCGGGCAGGAGCGCCGGCAGCCAGGCTCCAGGCGGGAGCCATATTTGTGAAATTCAACATTTGCGAGGGTTCTCAGCATGGAAACCTGGCGAATCTTGAGACCCTACTGCAATTAAGACAGGTCTTTATTGAAAGTGACTAAAGCAAAGTCTTTGCATCAGTGCTAGTGTAATTTCAATTCCATAGCTAACTTAATGTTTAAACTAAAACTGGCAGCCTGTCTCATTTTTGCATAAGTATAAAATGACAGGTGACAGATGCAAAAGAGACAAGGCAGTAAAGGGGATGTTGTACGTATTGTACAGGTGTACATACTTGCTGGGGTTTTCAAAGCACTCAACTTTGCCTATATTTCTATTGGAACTCTGTAAAGTCATATAGACTTCCACACTGAGAACACAGGTAGGCTGACAGGAAACACTTTTGGGAATCCCATCCGCTGTTGTTAAAATGTCTTCTAGTCACAGGAGTGTGTTCCTTGACAAAGATGCCTGATTGTAGGGATGACGAAATGCTGCTTACCTTCAAAGGTTTTGTTATGTACAGCGTAATTCCCAGATCCACTGTATTTTGACATGGAAGTTCCAATCTCTTAACCTAGGGAAGAGTTTAAAAATCCCACCATTTGACCAATGCTGAGAGCCAATATAAAGAAATCTGGGTATGAGCTCTGTCAATGACAGCAGAGAGAGACAGGATTGGAGCAGGGGGAATATTTTTGACTAACATTAAAACGGCTGAAAAACCTATTTCTCTGTAATTTAAATCTCACTCGTCTTTTCTCTCCCCTTCCATATATCTAGTTTCCTAAATCTCTCTCTCTCTCACTTTCTCTTTTGCTGTGGATCTGAGACACTGGGAGATAAGACATGCACCTGAACCAGAATCTTCCAATTATTTGGGAGCATACAGAACCAGCTCTGAACTTTGCAGCTTAGACCCGTCTCCTCCTTTTGTTCCCCTACGAGTGGCATTTTCAGAGTGTGACTACTGGATTTTAAATTGATGTTAAAAGCTATGTATGTTACCCTTAAATGTAACTGGCACCAAATCTTGTGCCAGGTGGCCTAAGTGAGCTGTCTACTGAGAGCTGGTGATGCCTTGAATCCGTTTATGTTATTTGTATGTCTGTTCCATGTTTGTAGATGAAGTTATAGGTATTGGCTCTTTAGCTGTATTAGGAACGTTTTAGTGATGAGTTTCACAATAGGAGGTGAGATCTCATCACAGGCCTGATTCCCAGACATCAAATACGCATCTCAGGAATTTGGGAGTGTCACCTGGAATGCATCTGGTAGGAGTTTGCCACCACAGCTTACCTGGGTCAGGTGATCCTGACTCTCCAGTGCCTGATGGGGAAAGGAAAAAGAACATTTTCCCTCTACTGGAAAAAAATAGAAGAGGGGCCTGGTAGGGACCATCTTGCTTCTTTCAGTCCTCATGATTTAAGCCTGTCTGGACTGGGGGCCCATCCCCCAAAAGAATGCTCGCAAAGACTTTCAAGAATCAGCATATAACATCGCTGGCCTGCATCAATATGCATCAGTAGCTGTAATTGATATATGTAATGTATCACTTTAATAGGGAGTAAGAATACGTACCCACTGGGCTTTTTGAAGTAGCTGGGAAATCTGTGGGTTTGCTTGTGTGGCTTCTGGCTGGCCAGTGGGGCTGGCAGAGATGCTTTTATAGCTGGTTGGATTTGCCTTAGTGAGAAGGAAATCCCAGCCTGGGGCTGTAAGTGGCTCAGTTTTAAGCAAAGATAGCCTGGGATGATTTCCTTAGCTGTGTCCAGAAACTCCGTCATATTACACTAAGTGACTTGGGAATATGAGTCCTTGGGATTTATGCTCTTAAATTACTGAGGCATTTCTGATACTTCCATCCTGTATACACACGCACGGCTGGGTCTACACATGCCCCTTCCTTTTGAAAGGCCCATGTTAATGAGCAGGTTCGAAATACGCTAATGAGGCGCTGCAGTGAATATGCAGCACCTCATTAGCATAACGGCAGCTGCGGCGATTCGAAAGTGCAGCTTTTCAAATTGCGCGCCGCCCATGGAGATGGGACCTTCCGAAAGGACCCCCCACCCAGTTTTCGAAAGCCCTTCTTCCTATCTGGTGATCGGAAGAAGGGCTTTCGAAAACTGGTGGGGGGGTCCTTTCTGAAGGTCCCATCTCCACGGGTGGCATGCGATTCGAAAAGCCACACTTTCGAATCGTCGCGGCCACCATTATGCTAATGAGGTGTTGCATATTCATTGCAGCACCTCATTAGCATATTTTGAACCTGCTCATTAACATGCCCCTTTCGAAAGGAAGGGGCACATGTAGACCCAGCCACATGTATTTACCTGTGGACAGATCAATAGCTATTTCAGTGCAAAGGTCAGGACTGGTGCTTATTATTTATATTTCAGCAGTGTTTGAAGGCCCCAGTTGGGGACCTATTGTACGAACACAAACTAAGAGATGGTCCTTGTCCTGGACAACTTATGCATCCCTCAGTCTAACGAATATGTAGTACATGCCTCACTTACCCCTTGTGCCCAAGCCACAGAGGATGAGACTCTGCTGCAGCTGTCAGCTAGCAAGCCAGGCTCTTCAGCACCCCCATATTTGTTCTTTCACCTCTTGGGGGTCCCTTGTTCAATGGCTGGTGTGTTAAGAGTTAAACTAACAGCTACAGAAAACAAAAAGTTCAGTGTGACTTGATCAGCTTATTAGATACAACTCCCCAGTAACTGAGGCTTCCTTTCTGCATTGGCAAGAGCTGGACTAGATGATCCAATAGGACTTTTTCATCCCTCACATCTTTGATTTGGGGAGTTTCTTCTTCTTTTTCTCTTTGTTTTTGTTTGTTTGTTTGTTTTGGCCTGAAAGTCTTGGTGCATGTTTTTGTATTTGGTGCTAATATTGTCTGTGTCTACACTACAAAAATAACTTTGAAGTTGCTTACTTCAAAGTGCAACTTCGAAGTAGAGTGTCTACACACCCCGTACTTGACGTTAAACTTCAAAGTAGGGCACTACTCCATTCCTGCGAATGGAGTAAGGACTTCACAGTTGGGCTCCCTACTTCAAAGTTAACTTCAAAGTAAGGGAAAATGTGTGTAGACTCTCTGCTGACTACTTCAATGTAGTGACTAACTTCGAAGTTAACTTTGAAGTTCGTTCCTAGTGTAGACGCACCCACTGGCATTAGCAAGCCAAGTTATAGTAGAGGTATGCATCAGGGAGGGGACTAAACAATCTTATGAGAATATGAATGAGTCCTACCATCCTTCCCTGGGGAAGGCTGATAGCATGTAACACAAAAGCATCATTTCTAAGTATCCCTGTAGCACTAGCCAAAATACACCTGTGTGGAAACAGGATACCAGCCTGGAGCTATGTAAGTCAATGAAATGGTCTGCGCAAGAAGAGGGATCTTTTTATGTCATTTGGGGTCTTTCCAGGCCCCTATTGATGCAGAAGCAGTATTTCCACTGCCCTCAGCTGGGGCTGGAGCAACCTGCCAGTATTTGGAACATCTGGAACTGCCAGGTGCCAGATATCTCACACACCGATGTGGTCAAGCTATGAACTGGCCACGTATCAGCTCTTCTGACTATAGAGATGTTTTCATTTTAACTGGAAGAGGTGCAGTTCGGAGACTGAGCCTGAGATGTTGTGAACTTTCCTCTCTTCGTGGGGTTCATGTTGTCCAATTGGTGTTAATAAGAACATTGCTAATGGTATCAGCTTGTTCTTCAATAGCTAAGCCATTCAGTCTGCAACTGGCTTCATGCAATTGCTAATGGCTGAAATTGGTTTTATTCTGGAGATGATTCCTTTTGTTTATATTTAAGAAGCACCTTTGTTGAGCTCTTGCCTGACTCCTTGGCTTTTCATCACACCTTTCTGCCACTGAATGGCTTTCCCAACACGGTACACTGTAAAGGTGAACTGTGGCAAAAAGCATAATGTGCAGGATTACAAAAGATAACCTAGTGATGGTATCATAGAGAACATGAGGGTTATTTTAAGGGGAATATTTGCATGACCAATTATCATATATTTTTCTAATTGTAAATGTTTTAGACCACTGGAAGAGAAATTCAGCTTAAGCTATGCATCTCCAGCTATGTGTGAATAATGCAGCTGGAGTTGGCGCACCTTGAGTTCAGTTGCTGTGAGTCGTCAGCAGAGAAACTCTCCTATCAATTTCCTTACTCTTCTCATCTGGGGTAGATGAGATGGGAGAGTGATCTGTGGTCAATTTGTCAGGTCTCAACCAATATTCTCTCTAATCTTTTTGATCCATGTACAGATTTTTTCCATCCACGTGCAGAATAAATGTTGCTATGTGCATCAAGGCATGTGCGAAAGTGCACATCCAGGAGAAATGGAAACCTAGCTGTGGGAGCTCTGCTAATCAGCTGGGTGGCATTGGAATCTCTCCTGAGTGACCACACACAAACAGAGCTTGACTAGGCAGTGCAGTATGGGAAGGAGGTGGGCAGCCCTAAGGGGAGAAAGAACAGGTTAAGAACTATTTAGAAAACCTGGACGTAGACAAATCCATGGGCCCACATCAAATGCATCTGGTGGTCCTGAGCGAGTTGGTTGATCTGATGGTAGAGCCAATGGCCATTATCTTTGAAAACTCGTGGTGATAGGGGGAGGTCCCAGATGGTTGGAAAATGGCAAATGTAGAGTCCATCTTTAAAAAAAGGGAAGAAGGAAGAGGAGGAAACTGGTCAGCCTCACCTCATTCTTGGGAAAAATCATGGAAGGGATCCTTGAGGGCTCCATTTTGAAACACTTGGAGGAGAGGAAAGTGATCAGAAATTGTCATCATGGATTCACCGAGGGCAAGTCATGCCTGACCAGCCTAATTCCCTTCCATGACGTGGTGACTGGCTCTTTGGATATGGGGAAGGCAGTGGACATAATATACCTTAACTTTATCAAAACTTTGGATATCGTCTCCCACAGTATCCTGGCCAGCAAGTTAAACAAGTATGGGTTGGCTAAATGGACTGTAGGGTAACAGAAAGCTGGCTCAACTGTTGGGCTCAACAGATAGTGATCAATGACTCTATGGTTGGTGGCTGGTATCAAGCAGAGTACCCCAGCAGTTGTTTCTGGGTCTTGTTTTGTTCCAAGTCTTTATTAATGACCTGGATGAGGGGATGGATTGAACCCTCCGCAAATTTGTGGATGACACTAAGCTTGGGGGGGAGGCTGATAAACTGGAGGGTAGGGGTAAGGTCCAGCGAGACCTAGACAAATTGGAGGATTGGGCCAAAAGAAATCTGATGAGATTCAACAAGGACAAGTGCAGAGTCCTGCACATAGGACAGAGGAATCTCAAGCACTGTTACAGGCTGGGGACCGAATGTCTGAGCAACAGTTCAGCAGGAAAGGACCTGGGAATTACAGTGGATGAGAAGCTGGATATGAGCCAACAGTGTGCCCTGGTAGCCAAGAAAGCTAGTGGCATACTGGGTGCATTAGTAGAAGCACTGCCAGCAGATGTAGGGAAGTGATTATTCCCCTTCATTCGGCGCTGGTGCATCCAATTCTGGCCCTCCCGTTCCAGAAGGGATGTGGACGCACTGAAGAGAGTCCAACAGAGGGTGTCAAAAATGATTAGGGGTTTTGAGCAAGATTATGAGGAGAGGCTGAGAGACTGGGGCTTTTCTGATGTACAGAAGAGTAGAGTGAGGGGGTATTTGGTAGCAGCCTTAAAGCGGGGGGTTCCAAAGAGGATGGAGAGAGTCTGTTCTCAGTGGTGACAGATGACAAAATAAGTAGCAATGGTTACAAATTGTGGTGGGGGGAATCTAGTTTGAATATTAGGAAAGAACTATTTCACTAGGGCCGCATCTACACTAGCAAGTTTTTCGAAAGATTTTTTGAAAGAAGGGGGCTCTTTCGAAAGGTCCCATGGAGTATCTACACACAAAAAGCCTTCTTTGGAAAGTAAACCGAAAGAACATGGCACTCTTTCCGAAAGTGCTCTCCTGCTCCCGTTTCAGGAAGAGTGCCTCCTTTCCAAATCTTCTTTCAAAAGAAAATGTGTGTAGCCACTCTGTGGGGCCGTCTTTTCAAAAGAGCAGTCCACATGGCCCGGGATTTTTCAGTCCCTGGCCCGTTCTTTTGAAAGAGCGGGGGCTGTTTGGACACTCTCTTTTGAAAGAACAGATCACTCTTTTGATCAGCTTTATTGTATGTGGACGTGCTCTTTTGAAAGAAGTTCTTTCAGAAGGGAACTTCTGGAAGGGCTTCTTTCAAAACAACTCTGTAATGTAGACATACCCTACAAGACTGGTGAAGCTGTGGAATGGGTTACCTAGAGAGACGGGAGAATCTCCGTCCCTAGAGATCTTTAAGTCCTGGCTTGACAAAGCTGTGGCTGGGATGATTTTGTTGGGATTGGTCTATCAGCCTTTGCTTTAAGAGATAATAATTAAACATTCTTTAAATGTTACACTTACTGTGCCAGTAACAATCTCATCATTGTTAGTACTTTGTCTCAAATATCAAGTTTTCATTTAGAACAACAAAACCAACTCAGAGTCTAACAGCTTTGTTACAAAGTTTGCTTTACGTTCTGTGTGTTGTGGCTGCCTTGGGAACAAACTGTGCTCACGTACCTGATATTTTAGGTGCTGAGGATGGCTGACAGCTCTGATCTTTGGATTGGAAGCGCTTATGTGTTCCTTCAGTCAACATCTGAGAAGATTGTCCTGCCCTGTCTTTATGGAAGCTCCCAGCTGAAATCTAGCATCTTCAGGGCCCTCAAGCTGGCTTTTGCAGGTACGTGTCATAATCCTGGGGGAATGCTGCGCCACTCCACAATGCAGAATTTGCACAAAAATTAATGTTGTTTGTGCAGAATTTCTTTTTTCTCCCCTCAGAAATGGGCTGCTGGTTGCTCGCAAATAGGAGACCCTACTCGGGGAGAGGGATAGGAGCTGGAGGGCTTCTATTACCTGCAGTTTCGTGCATGGCCAGAAGGAAAGAGGTAGCATGCAGGAAATTCCACACAAGCCAGGACCCATCATCAGGCAGTTTCACTCCCTGGATTCCTGGGCTTTTGGGGATAGGTGTACGGATTTCTGGGCTTGGGGGGTTGTCCACATCTGAGCTCAGAGGCTATCCATGACTGAGCTCTGTGGGACATAAGGGGCAGAAAAATAGGGCTCTTGTAAGGTTTTTCTTCTACTGTCCACCCCTGGGGAAATTTTGTGTGTGTCCGTATTGTTACAGACACACTTGCTGCAGGTATTTTGAAATAAATGACCAAAATAATTGAAACTAGCATGATTATATAATGTTATTTTAACAAATTAAATATGCAGAATTTCTAATTTTTGGCACAGAGTTTTCCCAGGAGTAGTGTCATTGCACTGAATACAAACAGAAATGTCACAATGTCTTATTCCTTTACTTGCTACATTCATTTTTAAGGGATGTTAAGGTGACATTCACTCCACAGAGAAATTTTTAGCAGTCAGACTATAGTTAACTGCAATTTCATGGGTCACATTGCAGGGATGTGATTTTAACTTGTATAGAAATTATTTTAATTGCATTTTGCATGCCAGGAGACATATCTTCTATTTGGATAAGCACATTCTTAAAACAGCTGGTAGTTCATGTGTATGCCAAATATATTATTAATACATTATTTGGGCTGCCATAGCAACTGAATATCCCAAATGAGATGGATGGTCATTGCATTATGCTTTGTATAGGCACTTAGGAAGAGACTGTCCCTCCCCTGAAGAATTTACAGTCTAAATAAACAAAACAGACAATGGTTGGGAATAAGGAAGCATCATTCCCTTTTCACAGATGGGAAACTACTTCACTGATGCTGTGTTTACGCTGTAGCGATCTTTCAAAAGATGATCTTCTGGAAGACCTTCTTTCAAAAAAAGCATGTCCACACACAACAATGTGGATCAGAAGAGCAATCTGCTCTTTAAAAAGAAAGCGTCTACACAGCCCCATGTCTTTTGAAAGAACAGGCCAGAGACTGAAAAATCCAGCACCATGAGGACCGCTCTTTCGAACAAAGGGCCCCTGGAGCATCTACACTGGCTTTTTTTCTGAAAGCGTCTTTCAGAAAAAGGCACTCTTCCTCACCTGGAAGAGGGAGATGGCCTCAGGAAGAGGCACCATGTTCTTTTGAAAGGAACTCAAAAGAGCGCATTTTGTGTGTGTGGACTCTCCACTTTTTCTTTCGGAAGAGGGCCTGATTTTCCAAAAGGACTTGCTAGTGTAGATGTGGCCAGAGAGATCACGACTCCAATGGGCCTACTCGCATGCTTAAAATTAAGCATATGCTTAAGTGTCTTGCTCAATCAGGAGCAGAAATCTGAGCACCGTGACCCCTCAGGGCTGTGGCTGGATGGAGAATCAAACCCAGGACTTCCAAAAGCCAGCTCCAATGCCTAAGCTACAAAACCATCCTTCCTAGTATAGGATCACTGTTCCCACTCTCTTAGCAGTTGACACACGAGAGGGAAAAGTACGCCCCTATTCTTAGGTGCCAAATCTTTCTTACACTCAGATCACAAAATTAGCAACTTGCTTAGAGTTTGTTTGTTTTGTTTTTTGAGCAGTCATTGAAACCAGGACAAGCCAGTGTCACTGAAGTTTCATTAGAGAGCAACATAAGAACATAGGTATTTGTTGTTGCCTTCCATTTGTAAAACACAGGGAGCCAAATTCTTTACCATTTCTTTACTATTCATACCTCTTTTGCTGAATGGTATGACGGCACATAAAACTAACGGGTTCTGGAGGTGCCTGTGCGGAAGTCAAATGTGCTGGGCTAATGAAGCTCAAATGGATTTATTTTGATATAGGAAATGGGCTGCTGACTTGAATAGCCCTTTGAGAACTGTTTCACTGAAAAACAAGGTGTTTTTTGTTGTTGTTTGTCTTTGCTTCATTGGCAAATTCAGGTTAGCCATCACCATCGGAAAGCCCAATGGAGACAAGGCACAGATATTTTTTAACTCAATGTAGCAGATGGAAATCAATGCTACGCTGAGGGTGAGCGAGGGAGGGAGGGGGTCGACTTCCATTTACTACATCGATATGTCCATGTAACAGACACACCTGTCTGAAACAAAGACAAAGCCTCAGACAATAAGGATTTGGGAAGAGTATTTTTTTACACTGGCTGAGATTTTCAGAGCTGCCTCTGGAATCTGGACACAACTCCAATCTCAGCTGCTCTGTCTGAAGCCCAACACAAGAGAATAAAGAGGATAATTCCACAGAAGCTGCATAAGTGAAACCTAAGTAGGACTTACAGCTGCACTAGAAACTTTTGCCCATACAACAGTGCCACTTCACAGGTGATTTATGCTGACATTTCTCTACCAGTAGTCACCATGGCATAGACATGACTGTTCTGACAGTCTTTTTGCTGGTCTGTTAGGGAACTGTTATATACTACACTGATGATGCCACTCATATCAAATAGCAACACTGGCAAACCCTTTCTAGTGTTGACAGGGGTGAAGGAGGATTGGGCATGCAAGCAGGAAGTTGACCGGTAGTATACTAACAGAGAGGAAGCCGTGCTAGTCTATACACTATCAAAACAAAAAGCAGTCAAGTAGCACTTTAAAGACTAGCAAAATGGTTTATTAGGTGAGCTTTCGTGGGGCAGACCCACTTCTTCAGACCATAGCCAGACCAGAACAGACTCAATATTTAAGGCACAGAGAACCAAAAACAGTAAGCAAGGAGGACAAATCAGAAAAAGATAATCAAGGTGAGCAAATCAGAGAGTGGAGGGGTGGGGTGGGGGAGGTCAAGAATTAGACTGAGCCAAGTATGCAGACAAGCCCCTGTAGTGACTCAGAAAGTTCCCATCACGATTTAAACATTAACACATAACATATTATATTATATATATATATATATATATATATATATATATATATATATATAACATGAAACATAACACATAAACATAACATAACATAACTTTCTGAGTCACTACAGGGGCTTGTCTGCATACTTGGCTCAGTCTAATTCTTGACCTCCCCCACCCCACCCCTCCACTCTCTGATTTGCTCACCTTGATTATCTTTTTCTGATTTGTCCTCCTTGCTTACTGTTTTTGGTTCTCTGTGCCTTAAATATTGAGTCTGTTCTGGTCTGGCTATGGTCTGAAGAAGTGGGTCTGCCCCACGAAAGCTCACCTAATAAACCATTTTGCTAGTCTTTAAAGTGCTACTTGACTGCTTTTTGTTTCGGTAGTATAGTGGGTGGAATCTCACCTGTACCTTTATCTCTACAGCAGCCTGGACGTATGGGAGAGGAACACTCACTCTGTAATCTCCTCTGAGATAAATTCAGCTTCCCCCTGGCCTAATGAGATCTTAAAAGTTAAGTCACCAGTTTAGCATAGTTGATTCTTCCCATTGGACTTGAACCACCAGGAAAATAACTTGCTGGTGACACCTGATGCAGCTGTATGCAGATGGTTTAGCTGCAAGTTGGCCAAACTGAAAACACAGCATTGTTACACTTGATTACCCGGCTGTTTGCAGCTCTGCTGTTTTCAGCAGGGTTTATTCTGCCCCTGTTGTTAATCCTTGGTAATTGGGTTAGTGCAGACAAAGCAGCAGGGTGCACCCTGCATGTTACAGGGAGTCAGTTACCCCCACCCCTGCCCCATGTCTTTGAACTACAATATTAATGGGTCTCTACTAGATTCATCTCTGGGATTATTTACATTGCAGACTTCAGTTCAAATAGGTTGTATGCAAAGCACGTGGTCATATAAAGCTTTCCGCTTTCCATCCACTTTCAAATACAAGCTTCCCAACCCAGAACAGTTTATAGTCCAGTTTAAAAAAAGACAGAAAGAAGGCATGAACAAAAGAGGCTGTGGGCACAGGTCTGTCATCAAAAGCTTGAGTCCCTACTCAGGCACAGCTCACGTTCATAATTCATTGTATGGCAAGAGCCAAGCCTCACTCTTTGCCTGCCATTCTGTGCCAGATTCCACAGGCAGTCTGAATGGAGTTGATATACTCAAAGTGCACTGCAGCGAGCCTCACCTGATTATCCAGATTAAATTCTGCATGCAAGAAAACTGCCGCAAATTCCTTCGGAGCTACCGGGCTGGGTTGTTCCGTGACTCGCTCCAGAATCACCTTCAAGTTACCCTGTCAGTGAACGACATACCGGTTGAAGTGGAGCTGAAGGCTGGCAGTGAGCGGCTAGACCACATGCTGCAGGAGGAGGACCGCTGTTTGGAATGTATCTACAAGGAAAAGGTACATTAGAAGGAAGGCCCATCTAGGCTACAGCAACACAGCTGAGTTATTTCAAGAGAACAGCTGTTATTTTGAAATGACTTTGCTGTTGTCTGTCCTACGCGCACACGCTTTAAAAATAAGTTCGAAATAGTGGGTGCGTTATTTTGAAATTGGTAAACCTCATTGCAGGAGGAATAGCTCCTATTCCAAAAGTACTACAGTATTTTGAAATAGGTGCTGCTAAGACTTGGGCTAAAGCTTATATTTCGAAATGAGCACTATTACCTGTCTTAACAGCACCTATTTTAAAATAGGTGCTATTTCAAAAAAAGCACTGTGGCTGTGTCTACAATTGCATTCCACTTTCTAAAGAGGAATGCAAATGAGGGGCATTGAAAAGGCAAATGAGGCACAGATTTACATATCATGAACATCATCTGCATAATCTCTTGGAAGAGATTCTTTTGAAAGAAAAAAAGCAGCATCGGAAGGGTTCTTTCAAAGATGGGGTTTATTTTCAAAAGAGCCCCATCCACACTGCTTTTTTTCCTTTCAAAAGAATCTCTTCCAAATGCAAATGAAGCTCGAGATATGTAAATCAGTGCCTCATTTGCATTTTTGATTTCCCTCATTTGCATTCCTCTTTTGAAAGAGGAATGCAAGTGTAGACACAGACAATGTGAGCAGACTATGTATTTTGGAATAGCTAAGTGCTATTTTGAAATACATTTTTGTGTGTAACTGCCCTGTTTTGAAGTAGCTATATTCAGAGTAGCTTATTTCAAAATAAGGTTTCTGTGTAGACATAACCCTAGTGATTGGGGCCCTAACCTGAGACACAGAAGAACTGGGTTCAAGTCCCTGTTTTGCGAAGTACTTCCTGTGTGACCCTGGGCCAGTCGTTTAAGCCCAAATTTATAAAGGTATTTAGGACCAAAAGATGCAGATAGCTGCCTAGTGGGGTTTTCCAGCACTGCCTACATGCTTAACTCTCATTGAAGTCAATGGAACTTTTGTGACAGTTCAAAAAGTAAGGTAGTTTGGAAAATGCCACTAGGCACTTAAATACCTTGAAAAATCTAGCTGTTAGCCTCTCTTGTACCTCAGTTTCCCATCTGTACAACAGGGAGAATAGCACTGCCCAATCACGCAAGACATGAGACAAGGTGGTTGAGATCCTGGAGAAAAAAGAGAATGGAAAAAGAGCTCTACAGAACACAAAAGCTTGTCTCTCCCACCAACAGAATTTAGTCTAATAAATAAATAGTAAATAATAAATAAATCTAATAAATATTTCTTCACTTTCCTTGTTTATCTCATATCCTGATACCAACATGGCTAAATCATCACTGCAAACATATCATGACATGCCAGTAGTAGTAGTGACTTCTGACATGGTATGAAATAATGGAAAAATACTAAAAAAAAAATATACAAATGAACAATTAAAGCAAATTCGGAAACAAAATTTTGACACTTTGAAACAAACATTTTTTCTCAGTCATAATTATTTGGAAATTCTGTTTCATGAGTAATTCAGAGATGCCCTGTTCCTGGCCTCTTTCACCAGATCTTTGAGCCAGATCTTCAGCTGGTGCAAATCAACATAGCTTCATTGACTTCACTGGAAATTGGAGCCTGAATACGAATAATAATCAGTAATGAGCTTCTCCCCACTGTTTGATCATTTATTGAACCTGTGTGGGAAATATTACCAGTACATGGGAAAGTTTGTGGGGTGGGGGAAAGCCTTTTAAAAATTAAGATTATTTAGTTCAAATTCATAGATTGTAATTCCATAGGGGACTCTTAGGTCACCTATGCTGCCCTCCAGGGTATCAGAAATATGAATTTCACCCAGCTACAACTGTACTGAGCTCAGTAACTTCTGTTCGGCATAGCATATCTTTTAGAAAAGCGTCTGGTCTTGTTCTGAAAACTTCATGAGAAGGACAATCCACCACAAATTACTGGCTTCCACCCCAAATGTTTGCCTTGCAGCCTGATCGCCTGCGGGACGAAGAGATTACTGAGCTGGAGGAATCTTTCAGGAGCCTGACTTTTCAACAGAAGAGCAACAATATGACCCCTACAAATGAGTGCAGGCCTCTAAACTCCTCATCGCTGCCTTATTGTTCTGTGGAGAGCTCTCTGCCCGCAGGAGCCACCTTCATCTTTCAGGAACAATCATTTGGTGAGTGGTTACGACTGAGCCCTCAGAATCTTAAAGCTCTAGGTCTTCCAATCTTTAAACCCCATAAAGAATGGAGAAAGTTTAGGGAACCAAGGCTATGTTCTGGGCAAGTCAAGAACAGAATTTCTCAAATTATGATCATAAACTCATAGAACACTAGACTGGAAGGGACCTTGAGAGGTCATCGAGTCCAGTCCCCTGCCCTCATGGCAGGACCAAGCACTGCCTAGACCATCCCCAAAAGATGTCTATCTAACCTGCTCTTAAATATCACCAGTGATGGAGATTCCACAACCTCCCTAGGCAATTTATTCCAGTGTTTAACTACCCTGGCAGTTAGGAGGTTTTTCCTAATGTCCAACCTTGTAGTCACAGAGTTTATGGTCAGAAAAGACCATAAGATCATCTAGTCTGACCTCTGGCATCCCTCATGTCACCACCAGCACCTGCACCCTAAACCCAATAACTGCTATTAGTCTAAAGTCTCACTGCCCACAGGAGACTATACTATTGCATGGTACAAGGAGAGAACTGCGGGGGGGACCCAGGTGCACCAGTACGCAGGGGACCTGCACGCCCACACTGAAGGAAAAGGTGAAAATCCATGAGTCACTGACATGCACTATGTTTGCACTAGGCTAAGAAAGTCAACCACAGATACACAATTCTAGCTACCGCAATCACATTGCTAAAAATTGACGTATCTGTGCTCCGCTAAGTTGTCTATAAGGGGGGAAGGTTGATGGGAGAGCTTCTTTCTTTGCCCTTCTTTACTCCGCAAGGAGTACAGGGGTCGACTGTGACCCCTGAGAGGCTGATTGCGCTTGTGTCTATCCTCAGGGAAAATCTGCCCATCTGCCTCAGGGAAAATTCCCTCTCTGTCCCCCACAGGGATATTTGGACCCTGAGCAAATGCACAGGAACCAGCCAGCCAAACACCCGAGGGAGAGAGTGCTGATTGCCATGTTGGAGTGCTAGCCAGTGTCCCGTCTCCAGCCATGGCCATCCCTGATGTTCATGCGCTGAAGCATGAGAGTTTATTTCCCTGCCATACTTTTGGGTGCTTTAAGCTCCTGACTGCTGCAGCTCCAGGTCACACTTGCAGCAACAGGAAAAGGTTGAATGGAAAAACAGTGGGTTTTTTCTCTGCATCACACAACTGAGGTCAGCCAGTGGCCTGGCCTAAGTCTGAGCCTAGGAATAAGTCACCCCCCCATCAATGACACCAACATGAGCACCGGTGTGGACAGTGCTCTGTGGGCAAAGGAGCTTCTCCTGCCAACATTGCAACTGCCACTTGTGGGCGCTGGAGTAGTTTAACCAATGACGGGTGCTCTCTCCCATTGGCTTGGAGCAGCTACATTAGAGAGCCTGCAACTGTTCTGCTGTAAATGCTCCAGTGTAGCCAGGCCCTTATGTAAAATAAGAGGAAGATGCTTTCATTTTCAGAAACAGATCTCTGCAAGAAGTTAGGCCCCTGAAGACAGCACTGACTGGGCAGATAACCATCCAAGTTTCCCCTCACAGCTCTCCCACTGTACCCCACCTGTCAGCTGCTGCACCCAGCTGTCTCAGTCCGGGGCCTTTGCTGACTAGAAAGTATTTTGAATGGTCTCGAACTGCAAATTGGGTTTGCTGGGACACAGCAGAGCCCAGCCGGGTCACTGCTGGATATTATTTAGCCCCATCTAAGGATTTTACACAGTATTTCAGGGATTTACAGATACAGAAGGAAGCTGAGAGTGTTTCAAAAAGGAGCAGAGAAAAAGCTTGGAAAGAAGAGCCTGGAGCTTTGAAAAGGGCAAGGACTGACTGTGCAAGGGAAAAGGGGACATCCAAAAGGAGGAAAAAAAAAAAAAACTCATCAAATAATTGAATAGTTGGAGTCAAGGAGAAGTTTTGTCCTGAGACAGAGTGAAGTGGAGGAGACATGTAGATGACCTATGCTCCGCTCGGAGTACAAGGGTTAAGTATCAGAGAGGTGGCCATGTTAGTCTGTAGCTTCGAGAACATCAAGAAGTCCTGCGGCGCCTTATAGACTAACAGATGGTTTGGAGCATAAGCTTTCGTGGGCAAAGACCCGCTTCATCAGCTGCATGGGTGGGGGGGTGGTTTCAGAGGGGTATTTAAAGAGTGGGATCCCGGTTAAGGGTTAAGTAGTAGTAGTAATGCGTCCCAGTGTGATGTACCTGCAGCCCTGGCTGGCCTCACGGTGGCACTCTACACACACGGTTGGTTCAGCCATAAAGCCGGCTTGGTCTTTATTAGTACAAAGTCTCTTCCATACCTGGGTCACTATCCTCATCTCGATAGCAGGTGCTACATGCTCAAAACCAGAAGATGGTACGGTTTAATGGTCACACACAAGTTTCTGCTGATTGCTGCTTAGTAAAGATAGCGCTGTCCTTGGCATAAACGGACACTGAATGTTGTGGACTCAAACCATTCCCTCCTCAGCAGGTTTTATAAAACATACATCCTTCTCTACTCACACAGCAACTACCTGTGGATTTAAGTTACCTAGGACATGGCCTCTCATAGTCACACACAGGGGAGAAGAGATTCTCAGTGGTAGTAACCCCTCTGCTGATAGTGAATCACTTATACTTCATTTAAAGTCAACATTCAGGATGAATTGTAATACGTGCTAAGTGGCTGCTTTTTTTTGTTTTGATAGTACATAGACTCGCACGGCTTTCCCTCTGTTACACAGGAATATACAAATTATATCAGGCCTGCGAATATAGTAAAGCGCTGTTATGTGGCACTAAATTAACCAGAAAGCCCCATTAACCAGCATTTCTGGAATCTCCCAGTACAAATCTCCAGTCTAGTAACTGGGCCTGGTATACTGCTCAGCGCATTGTGCAGTTGCAGAATCTGCATTCTGCTTTTATGCAGAAGAGGCAGAAGACAAGTAAGCAAGTTGAAATCAGAAATGTATTCAAAAAAGCAGCTTCTAGCAGTGTTACAGGGTCATTGCAGACACAGCCCAATCTCCCCCACCTTACATATCAATAATGATACAGTAAACCCTCGATATAGCAGACCTCGTTTTACCGGACGTTGGTGATAACGGACATCTGCTAGCCTCCCCCGAGAGAAAGTACAGTACTGTACTCTAAAGTACTGCAAATGGCAACTCACTAGAGATGCCACAAGTCCCCCTGCGGCTGAGACCGCTGCAGTCGCAGGGTCCCTGGCCACGGCAGAGACCACCACAGATGCGGGGTCCCTGGTCACAGCTGGGATTGCTGGAGCCATGGGGTCCCTGGCTTGGCTGAGACTGCCACAGCCGCAGGGTCCCCGGCCATGGCTGAGACCATTGCAGCCATGGGGTCCCTGGCCGTGGTTTGAAGAGCCACTGCTGCCGTGTCCCCCCCCCATCTCCTCCACGGCTGAGACAGCTGCAGCCACGAGGTCCCTGGCTGCGGCTGGGATCACTGCAGCTGTGGTGTCCCTGGCTGCAGCTTGGGGAGTTGCCACTGCCGTGTTCCCTCACTCCACCACCCGTGGCCGAGATCCACAGTGATGATTCCAGCTGCAGCCAGGGACCCTGAGACTGCGGTGATCCTAGCTGTGTGGGGGGAGGGGGACACAGCGACAGCTCAGAGACAGAGGAGTCGCCGCACTCAGGGAAGAGCACAGGCGGCTGGGAGCCAGAGGAGCGAACTCTGAGAGTAAACCCTCAGATACAAGGGACTTCAGGTTTTAACAGTCTCCCCTTCCCCCATTAGTCTGTTATATCGAAGGCTCACTGTACTTGATGTTGATAAAGATGATCCTGAGACACTGCAAGACCTTGAAGTACCTTCTGAAACACCAAAGAACGATTCAATTATGTTCAGTATCTTTGTAGTGTTGAGTGATCTGGGCATATGGCCGTAGTCATAATTTAGTGTCATAAAATAATTCATTGTATGGAAAACTTTACTTGTAAACACCTAAATTAACCAGAACATTGGATTAACCCGCACCTCCCATTTTGCCAACATGTCAGATGACAAAGCTGTTGCTAGTCTCAAAGTGATAACCAGGTCAGCCTGTAGCTTCACAAACACGCAGTCCTGTAGCAACTTAAAGACTAACACATTTATTTGGTAATGAGCTTTCGTGGGTAACACTCACTTCTTCCAAATAATCTGATTATCGTGAAGAAGTGAGTCTGACCCACAAATGCTCATTACCTAATAGAGCTGTTACTGTAATACCACAAACTGCAGCATCCCTTTTATGTTTTCTATTAAAGTCAAGCATACAAGTGAAAGACCGCTAAGACATGCTTAGAGCAATTACATACTGTGCTTTTAGAACTCCCCACAATCACAGATATTTGTATGGTGGTTTAGCGCTAATGTAAGATTCTGTTGAGAACAAATTTCTGTTTCACTGATTTCAAAATCTGAAATGCATAACTGGAATCAGCTGGCATTTGATCGTACAGGGACTAGGGAGGTTGACCACTGCATCAGCATACAGAGCAGTTTAGTTCCCACAGCTTCCCTCATATGCCGATCTGGATGTAGTTGGAGTGAGCATCGCACTCTTTCCATAACTCCTTCATCATACAGAATTTACTCATTTAAATTCAACCCTGTGACTCTGGTACAAGACCTACATTGCTGTCCCAGGAATGAGTTAATGAAAACTCCAGCTAACAAGGAGTGGGTACAACTCTGTGATAAAGTTTAATACATTGCACACGTTAAGTTTTGTCCCTTTGGGGGCCTTCAGTGTATGTAGGTCCCTGCATCACAAAATATTATGTAGGCTTTAACATGGCCTTGGCTGGGTCCACCCTTGCCCCCAACCTCGAAGGGGGCATGGTAATCAGGGGGATGGGAGATTACTAATGAAGTGCTGCAGTGAATATGCAGCACTTCATTAGGCTAATTCTCCCCGGCAGCAACTTCGAAGTGTCAAAGTTCAGAGTGCCGGCATGCGCGTAGTAGTAAGGAGTAAAGTCACTTCGACGTAGTGCAGGCACTTCAAAGTGCCTGCGGCTACATGCATGCGGGCACTTCAAAGTATGACACTTTGAAGATGGCACGGGGGAAGATTAGCCTAATGAAGCAGCACTTCATTAGTAATTTCCAATCACCCTGAGTACCATGCCCCCTTGAAGTTGGCGGCAAGTGCAGACAAGCCCCTTGTGTTTCATCAGTATAGTTATGAACTGGGACTCTAATGTGGTTTGTGTTACCTTTAAGTCAACAGAACACTCACGCCAGAGGATCATCAAAAATTTGCCAAGCTTGTGTCAAAGAAATGGAAGCAGGTGGGTAGGTCTTTGCAGAAGAACTGCCGTGCCCTTCGTGATCCCGTCATCGACAACTTGGCCCACGAATATGACCGAGAGGGATTGTACGAGCAAGCATACCAGCTCCTTCTCATGTTTATCCAGTCAGAAGGCAAGAGAGCCACGTTACAGAGACTGATTGCAGCCCTGGAAGAAAACAGTCTCACAACCTTAGCAGAGGATCTCCTGGGCCTTCACCAGAGTGAGAATGACACGTCCTAGACAAGGAAGGAAGGAATTTACCTGTTTCAGACAGCTTCCAAGACTCTTGCCAGTGTTCCAGAAATATAAAGCTCAGTTAACCATCATGGTATCCTATTAGTGGAGAATGCCCAAGGAAAAGCCACTGTGTATTTAAAAAGCCAGCATGTGTACTGAATTTCTACAGTGCTGACACACTTCATTGCATACCATTGCCAGGAGCCAGCCAATGCTGTTACAAGCTGGGAAGAATGGCTTCCAGTCATTAGCCCCCCGGGGAAATATGGTGCAATGCACCAAATAATGCTACAGCCCAAGCCGATAGACTATGCCAACATGGTATATGTCAAAGAGCAACTGAGGGCACGGAGAGTTTTATGGGAAACACTCTGCCATTGCTTAAAAATAACGATGCGCATTGAATGTGCTCATTGAATACAGAACACACTTGGAGGGATCCCCCCCGCTTCATTCTTGACAAATAAGGGTATTTCATGAGTAACTCCCTGACCCAGCCCACTGTAAGCTTGCCTGCTCAGGCTTTTCTGCTCCACCTAAAGACATCCTCCTTACTCTGATAAAGATTTAATTTGCCACACAGCAAACAGCTGCAATGGAACAAGCTGAAGGAAGAGTAGGCAAGCTCTTCTCAGAGGTGTTCCGGCACACCAAAAAGCAGCTCAGCCCCCTGCTCACATGCTGAGGGATGTCTCGAAGCAGGTCGTGAGGCCCACACGTCAGTCACATCATTGGTCCTTGGCTTGGCTGGAGTGGCTTGAGAAGGCTGTGCTCTGAGACATCCCATACCAGGAGAGTAAGAAGTTGCACACAGTCGCCCTTTGGCATGCTATGATTCTGCGACAGCCAAGAACCAGCTGTGCCTGGCGTGCCAGGTTCACACACACACTCTGGATTTGAAAGGGAAAGTTGTAAGTACAAAAAGAGAGATGGGGCCAATTTCTCCTCTTGCTTAGGTTGCAAGATCCCCAGTGGCTTCAGTAGGTACTGTAACTTCGCACTTAACACTGTTTCATTGTTAACATCTATTACAGCACCTGCTTGTTTAAAGTTGTTTAGTGCTCCCTTATACCGTCTTTCTCTGGTAAATCAGCCTGGCCACGTGGGAGCTTGGAACCAGGGTGGGCCAGCAGCCTCCCCATCAGCTCCCCTTAATTTCCTGTGGAACACTGTGTGTGGCTGAGCAGCTGCCAGCACCAGTTTGTCTGCCCCTCTCGCCAGTGCCATGCTGCTCCCAGGAGCCCCCTGCTTCCTGTGGGAGGGAAAGGAGGAGAAAGGTGTTGATGTTAGGTCTCCCCAGTTGAGGGCCCCCCCCACACTCCATATCCCATCTCCACAAAGTAGGTTACAGACTGCTACCGATTCCAAAGTCTGAACTGCCTGATGATTTACAGTGCAGTACAATACTTACAAGGGCAGTGTACTCAAAGTGGGGTCACAGTACTTCAAGGGGCAAACATGCACACAGACACACACACGCACACTGTGCATTTGTCTCTCACATGCACAGTGTGTGTGTTTCTGTCTCTGTTTTGGCACTGCAGCTGCGTATGTGCTGTCCAGAGGAAGGCGTGATGAGCTTCAGCCAGCTAGTGTGGGTTCATCCGCATGGTCAGTTTCCGCAGGGAAGTATTTGCAGCCACTGCCCTGCATCTGTTGTTTCTTCTCTCCTGCATCAGTCCATGCTGCCTCTGGAGTTTGAGGCTACATTACAAACCATGTGCTAACCCTTGAGGGCTGAGCCAAGGGCTAGTTCATTTGGTAGGGAAGCATTCCCTGGGAAATATTTCCCCCTCTGAATCCACCACCTTAGCCAAGCTTCACAATCATCATTTCTGTGTACAGTATTAAATTGGTTGCTTAAAACTTACAAGCTGCATCTACCCAAGAAGACTCTGTTGACAGAAGTCACTGTTGGAAGGGATTTCCCGGCAAACTTCTGTCGACAGATGGCATCTACATAACAAAGCAGATCAACAGAGCAATCCACTCTGTCAACAGAGAGCAGCCAGACTGCCTGGTCCTCTCTCCACAGAACAGCTGGCCGGGAGTTCTGCAAACAGGGCTTTCCAGTGAACTACAAGCCCTGTCTGTCGACAAAGGAGACCCGGAGCATCTACATGGTTGTTTTGTTGACAGAACACTGTCGAGACAGGCGTTACACCTGAACGGGGAGAGGTATAATGCTGCCGGCTGATTTGCTGAGTTTTGTCAACAGACCGTTAACAAAGCACGTTTTGCGTGTAGATGCACCATGGGTTTTTCTGACAAAAGCCCCTTTTTGCCAGAAAAACCCTCTTGTGCAGATGTAGCCGTACTGTACAGGTATATGCTGTCTTTTGTCTGCTGAAAAAAAAGTCCCTGGAGCCTAGCCCCCACATTTACATTAATTCTTATGGGGAAATTGGATTCACTGAACTTTGTTTTGCTGAAGTAGCATTTTTTCAGGAACACAGCTACAACTGCCAGCTTGCTTGCCCGCGGCATATTCCTCATGGCATCCTGGCAAGTTATGGAAAGTATAACATTTCAATATGAGATTTTTAGGGTACAGTACCACTCCCATTATTTCACTATTGATGTCAAAGGGAGCAGAATTTGAACCTTATTTGGGGCCCATCTCCATTAAGACACAACATTCTGCTGGTCCCAGACAGTAGAACACACTTTACAGCAAGTCATTTGATGAAGGGCATTTTAAGTAGCACAGACTGGAAAAATCTTTTTTAATCAGTTTTGCTGTTACACTTCACAGCAGCGGTGCTTAGAATACAAGCTGATATGCAGGCTGTCTGGTCACTTTGTAACCCAACATTTCTAAGCTATCAGGTTATAGTCTTGCTTAACTGGGTGTACAATCTTCTACTCAGATAGTGCTAGCCAGTATCAGGAGGAAAAGCTGACAACACGCTGCAGTCAGAAATATACTGTGCTATTCCTCAGGGTCTACCATAAACTGGACTTTTTCGTTGCTGTTGCCATTTAACATCTGTGGTGGAACATGAATTAATTTACCAACCGTCTGCTTTTTATGTCTCTGCCAGTGTTAGTCATGTGTGCTCCCTGATACTCACAGATTTCGTCTCAAAAGTGCCAGAGTTCTTGGCAGAGTATATAAGATAACATCATTAGTAATAGCATTCACAGGTGTCCTCTTTCCGAGAGGTGAAGTAAGAGGGTTTTCCAGTGGCATTACATAATGAAGCTGTCAGGAGTAAGCAGAGTGGGTTAGGATCACTGGGAATGCTTCTGTTTCCTAGCAGATCGTCACTGATCATTCCTTCTAAAATCATTGGTCATGATGTGGTGAAGCCTGGCATCAAACCAACATCTGCTCCACCTCCTCTCCCACAGGAGTTCATTATATGACTTTTAGCACCATCTGGGACTTGGAGACAAATGTAGGCCTAGTGTCAGCAGCTGCAACTCTCATGGAAGTCTCTGGGACAAATTCAGTATTTGATGTAAATGGTCCATAGTAAGCTGCACTGATTTGGCATTCAGTAGCAGTTGATTTCTGATTTCACCTCTCTTTTATATCAATGTGACTTCTGTGAAGGCTGGGAAGTTAGTCCTGATTAAAAGACTGTAGCTTACACAATGGAGGGTAAGAAGAAGACCTGGCTGTCTTCTAATGCCCCCTTGTGTGTTGTACACTATGGTTTGCATAGTTATTAAATTTTTGACCTGAACTTATAGCTTAATGGGAAACTGTCAAGATGTACCTGTGGTTTTCTTCAAGGTCAAACATGCTATTATTTTGAATGCCACATAATGTTAAAACACAAATAAAGAAATTAATAAGCTACATAAAAACAAAATAAAGAGATGAAATGTTAAACAAATAGCAGAGATGAGGCCAAAGTAAATTCCCAGCGGAGACGCCAAAAAGGCTTTGTAGATATACAGATTTTTTCTGTAGTGTTAGTAATGTCTCAGGTTTGTCACAGGCTTTTTTTAGTCTAGCAGAAGGAAAAAGAAATTGATCCAAACCAGCCTTTAATGACTTGTTTTGACACAGCTACGCTAAAGAGTTTAGAAAGCTGTTAAAAAAGAGGGTAACGTTTAAAATGACCACCACATCCACTTTGGCATAAGACTTAATTAGATCTATATGCACTGTAGTTGTAACCTAGCAGTCCCACAATTTTAGAAGGAAAGGAGGGTGAGATAATCTGTTTTACTGATATTACCTCACCCCCTTATGTAACTAGCTTTATGATGTAAGTGAACCCAACTTTGTTTAGAAGTGTAATGAAAGAGAGTATCAAATTGGAGAGACAAGGTGGATGAGATAATAGCTTTCACTGAACCAGCTTCTGCTGGTGAAAGAGGAAAGCTTTCAAACTTACAGAGATCTGAAGAAGAGCTCTATATAAGCTCCAAAGATTGTCTCATGGGACCAACACAAATAAAACAACATGGCAAATATTAAACCAGCGAGAGAGAGGCATTCAGCACATCTGAAAAATCACACCCTAGATTAATTCTTCCAGTTGAAGGAGAACAAACACTGTTGTGGGTGCTTTGGACACCATGGTGGGGACCAGAAAGATACACCATTCCAGGCTCAGTCCTAACCACTGTCACGTACCCACAATGCTCCGATATGTAATCCATGAGCTGTGAACAATTCTAAGAATAATGAAAGTTTTTCAGTAGTGCTGGTCCCAGGCATTCAGAAAGCCCCAGTCAGGACCCAAAAATCATGAGATGATTAAAATAAATGTGGCATTCTTATTTTGTTTCTGGCATGTGCAGTTTTAGGGTTTTACGATATCAATTTTATTTCTGCAGTCGTAAGGGCTAGAAACTTAAGATTTAGGTTGTTGTTTTTCTTAAATTAATCCTAAATTTCTGGCTTCTTTATATGCTTCCAGTGTCTGAGACTTTAAGAAAAACATCAAATATGAGACTTGTGATAAAACTGAGAGTTGGCAAGACTGGGTTTTATAACTAGGGAGTCATAGACCTATGCAAAAATAGTGCAGACATCAGAGGAAAACATGGCTGAGAAGAAGACATACTTTGCGCCCTTGCTGAGATGAAGGTTTAGCCTTGAGAGGTTACACAGGCAATCAAAATGAGGTTGCTCAGATTTTGAGCTACCCAGAGCTCAGGCCGTTGGGCTACGTCTACACTACAGCCAACTGTCTACAGACGTTACTGTCGAAAGATATCTTCCGACAAAACTTCTGTCGTCAGCCTGCAGCCAGACAGCAAAGCAGCTTGAAAAAGTGAAATGTTCTGTTGATAGAGAGTGGCCTGACTACCTGGTTGCTCTCTCAACAGAAAGGCCAACCAGCACAGGGCTGCCTGGTGAACCGGAAGCCCTGTCTGGCAGCAGAGGGCCCCCCCTCAGAGCATCCACACAACTTTTTTGTCGACAGATTCTGCCGAGAAAGGTGTTCTGCCTCGCGGGGAGAGGCTGTCGACAAAAGTGCTGCATTCTGTGAATTAACATTGACAGCGCATTTTTAGTGTGGACGCTCTTTGAGTTTGGTCGATAAAACCGGTGGTTTGACGACACTCTCTAGTGTAGACATAGCTTTAGAAGGAGGTAAACGGATTATTTTTCTCTCTTAGGACATGACTGTTGCCACTCGCCTCTTAGCTGCCACCCACATCAGCACTGAGGTGACAGTAATGTATCACTTTGAGCTCCTGTGGGCCTCCTTGCTAGTCTCTCTCCAGCTTCAAAAGGGCGCCGAGGCTCATTTGACCCTCCGTCGCCCCCATCGTCCCGCTGCATTCCACTTAAAATTTGAAACCAAAGGTATGTGTACCAAGAACAACGAAAAGTGTTTCAGTTCCCTCAAACCACTTGTTTACTTTGATTGGAAATTCTCCGACCAAAATGTCTTGAAGGGAGTGTAATATTTTGTGCCACAACCTAAAGAAACAGTATTGGAAAGGGGGAAAAAAATGGTTTCTATGCCAGAAGCCAGGGCCTCAGAGGCTATGACTTTAGGGGAGATACTCCTTTACACCAGCTAAGGCTCTGGCTTTGCTTTTTTACTGTATTTTGGAAAGTTCAGGTCTGGATGCAAACTCTGTAGGTTTTCCCTGCCTCTACTAAGGGCTAAAGTCCATCTCTGAATTTCCTGGAAGTTCCGCTCCAGATTGAGATTAACAGTTTGCAGTTCCAGTCCAGTTTTGTGAATGTATTTCAGTCCTGCACCCAACTTACAGCATTTAACTTCAATCACATGTATCTGTTATAGCCGAGAGCATTTTGTGCTATTTTTGCTGACTTCTATAAAGAAATATATTTTTGGTGAATATTGATTGCATATATCAGATAATATTTTACAATGATTTTAGAAGGAGAAATAAATGAGCATATCTCTTTGTCTCAGCTTTCATTTCTTACTTAAGAACTTATTAAAAAGAGGAATAGAATCAAATATGGACATCACAAAGGTGAAAGTAAATGAGCATGCTACAAGAAGCGCTGAAGTTTGCTATCTTCACCATCTTTGACACTGTATCTACCAAAAAAATCTGGGAAATGCTTAGATTGTAAGTATCGGGCGGAGCCGTGTTAGTCTGTATCTGCAAAAACAATGAGAAGTCCTGTGGCAGCTTATAGACAAACAGAATTTTTAGATACATCTCACGAAGTGGGCCTTTGCCCACAAAAGCTTATGCTCTAAAACTTCTGTTAGTCTATGAGGTGCCACAAGACTTCTCATCAGATTGTAAACTCTCTGAGCCAGGCCCTTTTTGTTCTGTGTTTGACAGCACCTCATACAGTCGGCCTTGGTTTGCGAGTAGGGCTCCTTAGTCCTTTGGGGTAATACAAATAATAGTATTAAGGAGAATCATATTATCTGGAAACAAGGGTGTGCAAAGCCCAGGAGATATGGATTCTGGTGACAGCTGTGCAAACTTCAATGATATTTGCTTTGCAAGGTTGATACACCCCCCCATCCCTCCCCAACAGTTAAATGCTCTGGTTTTATTTCATAACTTGGCTTCACCACCAAGTTCCACCAATAACTCTGATGTGCATGCGAGAAAAAGAGGTGAGTTGGAAAACATGAAGATGGGCAAAGTTCCCCTAGGTTCAGTGCCATATGTCTATCCACATACATGGCTCTTGCCAACTACAGTAGTCCCTTGAGTGATGCTAGGGTTGGGTTCCCACGCACCCCTGCATAACTCGAATTACATGTAAGTTGGGGGTGTGTGGCTTTTCCCCCCCCCAGTGGAACGCACGTTCTGCAGCTGGGGAAGCAGCAGGAGCACCTAGAGCTCCTTTTGAAAGGTGAGCCCTGGGTCAGGGGAGGCAGTTGGGGAGGGATAAGTCTGGCGGTGGGCTGGGGCTGTGGGCAGGGCATGCTTCTGTGTGCACTTTGGGTCGCTGGGGCCCAGCGGGAGCTTTGTAAAGAGTAGCAGAGCTGGGAAGCTGCTGCTGTGAGAGGTAATGATCCTTGCTCCTCCAGGCTGGAAATGCAGGAGAGTATTCAGCCAGGTACCAGACTCCAGTGCAGACTCCCACCTCCACCTCCTCTGGGGCAAAATAAAAATGAGGCGCTTCCCTGCCTCTGATGGCAGCTTGGTCCCAGTGCCTCCTGAAAGCAGTGAGAAATTTGCCAGTGGTTTCCACAGAGAAGCGATAAGGCCAGTAATGGTGGCCAGGGGCAGAGGAGGTAAGGGGAGAGCTTACATTGGCTGCATTACTTATTAATAAGAGTTCCAAGGGACTGAACAGTAGCTGAAGGTGCTCAGGTGGCCCTCTCCGTATTAGAAGGGTTTACCTCAGATAGCTTTTACACCAGTCGGGTCACTATTGTTGCTCAAAATGCTTTGGCTGAAATTATTATATTACTTTTTTTTTAAACAAACTTTTTTCGGACAATATGAGCATTTTGGGGGGAAAAAAGCATCACTCAAAATTTTCCATTTTGTGTCAAAAATTTAATAAAATCCTCATAAATACTTTTCAGGCTCCCCAGCTCTTCTGTAGCACTTTTCATCAGTAAAGCCCAAAGCATTCCACACAGGAAGGATTAGCTTCATTTTAGAAATTGGAAACAGAGGCACAAGGAGGAAATGTAACTCGCCTATGGTTATTCAGCAAGCCAGTAACTATGAATTCAGATGCAAGGAGTGTCTTTGGTTTAATTCCACTTAATTCAAACCAAAACGTAAAATTATATTATGATTTTTTGGTCCCTCAGTCGATTTAACACCCTCCCCCCCACACACACATTTTTTTTCTACTGGAAAAAACAAAACTCTTTTTCCCCCCACTTTCACTGGAATCCAATTGAACCTAAATGAAAATTTTAACTTAGAAATGCTATACAAAAATATTTGGAGAAAAAATAAGAGTGGGTGAAAAATGTTGGCTACCACAAACATGGCTTTATCATCTAAAAACTTTACCATTTTAGACCAGCCCCAGTGTTCAGTAAAGTGCCACCATGCTTTGCTTGAACAAAGATGGAAGAATTAACCAGAATAAGAAATCGGTGCGCTGGAATCATGTTTTAATCCGCAGCAATTTACGTTTTCTGTCCCTTTTGTAGGAGGTATTAATTTTATTAATCCAAGGACTTTATGTGGAATTCCTTCCAGATCTGACACAGACTTTGTGAGCTACCACGGTACATACAATCAGCCAACCCCTGTTCAGTACAAGCAAACATCTGCACTGAGAGCTCTCTCTAACTTCCCATAGCCTGTGTGCTGAGGCATCTGCCTAAATCACATGACAAGCACTGGGAGCAACTGAGCTACTTTCCCTAGTGCAGCTGCCCCTTTCACCACCACCGTTTTGGGAAGGAAGAAGCACACTCTGCTTTTGCAAGCCACATTAACACACGGACACGCATGCAGGAACTTTGCTGCTGTCCGTAACTAAAATACCCCCAAATGCAGGAGGCTCAGCGTTGCTTTGCTCGGCAGTTTCACGCAGCGGCTGAGGAATGTCTCCACTAAGTGTTTCCAGATGTGCCTACTTGGCAGCCCACTGATGAAACATTACCGAGGGGACACAGGATCTACACTATCAAATTGAATGTAAGTATCTTGTACGTATGTTTGACTGGGGACAGCGGGGGTGGGGGGGGCATGTTATGAACTGGAGACTCTTGTAGGCAAGCTTTTATTTTAGGCACCCTTACAGCCTTTTTGTCCCCGCAGTGGTTTGTAGAAGGTGCAGTGTCGCTGAGTTTACCGTGATTTAATGTACAGCAGAGCCAGTTACAATGACCCATGTCCGGCCAGCTTTGCCCAAACTGGTGTTTTACTTCACTCTAGCATCTTTTTTTGCACGTTTTTAGATTTTGGTTTTTGCACAAGGCGTCAGGGCTTCTTCGCCGGGAGGCGCCAAGTTGCAAGAGGGGCCATTACATTTCAAATGTGAGCACACAAAAATATGGGCATGTTACACTGACAAGACCTTCTTTTTTCAATTTATGCAGTCCTGTTTACCAGATTGTCAGTGCCCTAACCTTTGGAGTTCAAGCCACAAATCCATAGTTTTGCAAACTTAGATATTTCATTAGAATTTAACAAACCATCCCATATAACCATTTTAACAGCTTTTTATCAAACGGTGTTACTGTTACTCTTATTGTTTCTTCTTGATGAGTATCCCACTCAAACTGATAGGGCAGACTTCCATATTTAGGGTCCTTGCAATATATGCAGCTCAAGTGGTAATAGCATTGTCCATCCTTACGGAAGACACTAATGTGAGAATTTGAAATGAATGTTAGTTGCTGTTCTTCAGTGGCAGATCATGAAAAAAAAGCCAGATGTCTCATTTCATGGTGGGTGGTTGAAAGAGGGAGAAGGAAAGAAAAGGAGTGATGCAGTTGTTAGGGAAGAATCTGAGGTTTAGCAGAAGTTGCCTCTTTGAGTATCAGGAAAAACCCACACACTTAGGTTCACTACAAGTCGGTGGAATTATTCTGGAGTTTAGGGTCCATGTGGGTCAAAGTTTCTAAAACCAGGAAGCGAACGGTGAGCTCCTAATTCCGTCTCAAGCTGCTATAATAAGTGGCTCGATTTCCCGAAGGGTGAGCACCTCTGGGCTTCAGTAGGAGCTGCCAGGTGCTAAGCACGTCTGACTGTCCGGTTCCTATGCAGGAGCTTAACTACAGATTTGTGCATTCACCCACAGAGTAAAATTTATTTCAATATCTTGGTTGCGTTCTGCAAACCAGCTGGATGCCCCTTACATTTCAGGTTAGCAAAACAAACAAACAAAACCTTAGAGGAAAGGAACAGACAGTTCAAACATTAACTGGCCCTGGAGTTTATTACATAGCATGGGTCGAAGCTGTGCAGTACGTCACCGTGCAACGGAAGTTGCTTTCTCTCCCACTCCATTCTTCAGCAGCAGGCCTATGTGCCAGTCGTAACCTCAGAAGCGGACAGGACATCCTCATCCTTGGACGTGCACAGGAAACTCCACTGTTAGCATGCACCCACCCTAGGGCACATGATGCCAAAGGTGGTAGTCCATGGCCTTGCACCAGCCCATGTACTGGGTTATGACATGCTGCCCCGAACCAAACTGCGCACTCTGCCTTCAGGGCCACTTGGTACCTCAAAGCTTTCAGAGACAGGTGAGGAGAAGGGTTGTCTCCCTCCGACACACACACACCAGCACTAATGCGAAGGGTGGCCACGCTGTGGGGGAAAGATTATTCAGTCTCAGATCACTTGGGGAAGAAGGGTTCCCAGCAGCACAATCTCTCCTCAACCTTCCCATGAGGTGAAGCCGCCCAGCAGGGCCTGCTGCTCCTCCAGATGTGGCTAAATACTGTAATAACCACCATCAACTGAGGCCTGTCAACCATATCTGTCAGGGACACAGAAATAGGGCCTGATTCTGTCACCCTACTTACACAAGGCCAGGGGTGCCCAACAGGCAGCCTGCAGGCTAGAATCCAGCCTGTAGGCCTGGCTGGCGTGGCGCAACTGGCTGGGGTGCTGAGCCACCACCGGCCCCAGGGATAAAAGCTCCAGTTGGGGCGAGGGGCTGGCAACATTGCCCCAGCAGTCAGAGTGCCAAGCCGCTGCCAGCCCCGGGGGCAGAGTGACATCAGCAGAGCAGTTTGGGGCTGCAATGGAGGGTTAAGCCTGGGGATGGGCCGGGGACACAGGAGGTTTAAGGCTAAGGGCAGGGGGCAGTTTGGGTTTGCAGGAGGTTTTAAGGTTGGGAGCTAAGGTGCGGGGGCAGTTTGGGTCTGTGGGGGGGGCCTAAGCCTGAGGGCTGTGGGGAGTGGTCTGGCGCTGCAAAGGGTTTAAGCCAGGTGGGGGGAGCAGGTTTGGGGCTATTTTGTGTTCAGGCCACCAGAACACATAAAATATTGCCACGTGGCCCTGATGAAGAAAGGCCTTGTACGGGGGGTGGCTGACCTATTAGTGGGTGCCCAATCCCTGGCCACCCTGAGCACCCCGAATCTTGGTGACTTCCAGGGGAGTTGCATGCTTTGAGAAAACCCAGGTCCAGGGCTCCAGGGTTGGACCCAACAGCTGCAAATTGTCTGGGGTTCCTCCCCTCCCCGCCTCTAATATGGGGTTTATTTTACCGTATTTTGCAATCAGAAAATTGCCCTAGCGGCAGCAGCTGCGGTTCAGCTTTTGCCTTTGACAAGTCGATTTACGACAGCGTTTGGTAACTACGAACACAGATAACCCTGCCTCCAAAGCGTACCCAGCTAGTCCTGCCTCCAGAGAGACGTTCTCAAAGTCTAACTTGGCTATCCGTGGCATTGAAAGGGGAAGGCTTATAGAACCAGTGGTGAAATGAGGGGGCCCGACAATGAGATCCGACCCACCAGAAAAAGGAAGAAAAATCTCTTAAAAATTAACAGGATTGCACTTCATTGGCTCTCTGCCAACAGACAACCTAATGAGAATCGTACCAGCCTGTCCGCAATAATCTTGATTTAGTCCATTAAAATGTGCTAGCTTGAGAGGCCACTCCCATGGGGGCACCGTAAGTTTTGGGGCAGGCAAAGTCTATGTTCAGACAGTGTCTAGTCCAATGGTTGTAGGAGCCACAGTACTACCAACAATAAAGATCAGTAACAACTGTTGTACCTTTTAAAGACCCAGAGCTCTGCAGAAGGGTTGCCCTGGACAAACCATGTCTCTTCTCCCGGTTGCAGGCTTCAAAACTTCTGGTCTGCTCCCAAGTGGGTTTTCACAGAAACAGCACAGTACTGATACTATCTGCCACAGTGGCCACAATTACTGCTAGTATGACAATTTTTTTTTTTTTTTTTTGCATTGTGGTAGCAACTAGGAATGCTGGTCCTGGATCAGGGCTCTGCTGGTGCTCGGTGCTGTACAACTACTGAACAAAAAGATGAGAGGTATTCTGGTCTGGTCCCTCCTGGAGCTAATCAGCACTTACTGAAGTAAATGGGAGACCTTTGGCTGAGTTCAAGGGGCTTTGGATCCATGCTTGCTTGAAAAAAACACTTTTCAGCTGTTCAGCCAAACAAAGTTTTCAGCATATTTTCAAAGTTTATTTGTGGATTTGTAAGCTCCAAGGGTGATTTAATAAGTTAGTTTGCTGCTTGTTTTTGTTTCTTCCTTTCCCAGGGCTTTATAGGACATTTGCATGACTTCCCAACAGGCTGTATTACAAACCCTCACATTCCTAGCTCAGCCAAGATTAAGCCACAAAAGGATTTGCTTTGTAACCTTATAACTTCATATAAGACCTCCTCCCAAGACAGCCTTTTTCACGTACCTAGAGAAATCCTAATGGCACCCCACCCCCGTCGCGTGCACTATAAACTTTGGTGAGGTTTGTGCCTTTGCCTGAGGAAACCCAGACGAGATGGGGAGTTGCCACGGGAGAGTCAACTCCAGAAACGGAGCCGAGTTTCTTTTGAAACAGTGGGCCAGCATTTTTTCCTGCTCTCCAGATGCTGGGGGGGGGTGGGGGGGGCTGACAGAATTATTGAGCCCCAGGCCAAGTGGGGAGAGGGGATGAGGCAGCTCTGTATTCCTGGAAGGGGCAGGGCCTCAGGAAGGAGAGGCGGGGGGTAGGGCCAGCCAGCCCTTGGCACCACTCCGAGTGTGCTGCACCCTTCACCTTTGCCCGCGCTCAGAGCTGCCTGGAGTGCACTGCGCACACTCTGGCGGTGATTTAAAGCACCCAGAGCTCCAGCTATTGCCATCGCTGTGGTAGTGGTAGCAACGGTGGCCAGGAGCCCCAGGCCCCTTTAAATTACTGGGTCCTGGGGCACCTGCTCTGTTGCACCCCCGTCAGAGGGCTTTACGGTGACTTTAATTAGGGAGAAACTATTTAGTTTGCAGAAAATGCCATTTTGCCATTTAAAAGACACCTAGTTAAAATTTGCTCCTGCCAAAGAAGCTTGAACTACTCATGTCAGAATTAACACTCGACTGAGAGCTGACGTGATGACACCTCAGAGATGCTCTGAAGGAGCCAAACATGGAGGTCGCCTGCAATAGCAGGAAGGCCTCATCCGGAGGACAAAAACTGCACTAATGGAACTAAGGTGTAACTTTTAAAACAATGGCACCAAACCAATGCGCACCAGGCTATTTACAGGCAGCCCCACTGCAGTGTCCACCAGGTCCTGCTAGGAGTGGACGCTGCTGCCCTGCTGTCGGCCACCTGCCAGCTGGAGGAGATATGATTAAGAATCCAGTAAGAATCTGTTTCACCTAAGCCAAAACGGTTCCCTAACAATGCGCCCACACAGGGGTAGCCACCAGGGGACAACCACTTTAAGTTAAATCAATGGGACTTCCTGTGTAGACGAGGCCTAAGTCTAATCAGAGAGCGGGATCAAGGTACAAGACATGGTTATATTGATCCACTCCCCAGAAGGTGCCTGATACATACTCAAAGAAAGACTGTTTGAAGAAGTGGTTTCCCCGTCATTCTCCTGTCTCACCCGGAATCAACCCCTTGGCAGATTGATCCCTCAACAGAGCTGCAGTGTTTTCCTCAGGCTGGAAATGCAAAGGGAGGAGAAAGGAGGGTTATGTTCATCCATGGGGCACGTGAAAGGTCAATAAGAGGATACACCCCTGGGGTTTTAACTGTCCTAACAGGACTAAGAAGCCTAATTTTTGCTCTAAACAGATGTTTGAGTGTGGAGGGTTGTATATATATAAAGGCTTGTGAAGTGGCTGTGGATGTCATCTGTGACATAAAAGCCCATGCGGTTGTAACGTGTCTGCCAGGTGGAGCCAGCAGCAACCAGAGTCAGGTTTGCTATCTAGGGGTTCCTCCCCATCCATCCAACACACACGTGGCTCAAGCCCCACCCCAGTCATCTGGGAAATTCGCCATTCCTGGGTGCCACTGAGAGGTAATCCTTGCCCAATCCAAAGCACAGAGTCCGAGCACTGAAAGGAAATAAAAGGGAGCGAAAGCACTTGGAACTGATTTGGGAAAACAATGTGAACAGGGTTCATAAACCTGAATCATGAGTAACGTCCCACCCCAAGTAGGTGAGCAGTGTCCCTTTCCTCTCAGGTTCTTAGGGCCAGCAATCTAAACATCCCTTCCCATGCCCAACCCTTCTTTGCACCCCATTCACAGTGCTGCCACTGGTCAGTGCGAACGCAGAGTCTAAAGGTGCATCCACAGGATTCACCTCCCATCCTGGGTGGGGGGAAAGTAAAACAGCATCTTACTCTCCCCGTTGCTCGCCATCACCTGCTCACTGCTGTCTGCCACTGCCCATCATTCCTCTGCACTGGTGCCCTGCTCTCAGCCCCCTGCCAGCTGTAACATTCCTCCCATCCATCTCCCATTGATTTCAACTCTTAGCAGGCAAGGTAGAAGAAACACAGCTCCACCACAACTAACATAAGAAAGAGGCTTCTATGGACACCTATTTAGCTGTATTCTTTGAACAGTGTGGTGGTGATAGGAGGCTGCCAAACCACTGCAGGCAGTACTTCTGGTGAGGGTAGACAGCCTTCTGAGCCGATGAACCTTCCCTCGCTCCTTCTCTCTGAGAGAGCTCTGAAAATTGAGCCCCTGCTTAGCAAGTGTTGAGCTAGTAGGAGAAGCAGAAGTGGGTGGCAACCTGGGCTGCAGCGATCATGAGATGGTGGATTTCAGGACCCTGACAAAATGTAGGAAGGTGAGCAGTAAAATAAACAGACCTTTGATTTCGGAAGAGCAGACTTCAACTCCCTGAGGGAACTGATGGGCAGGATCCTCTGGGAAGCTAATACGTAGGGGAAAGGAGTCCAGGAAAACTGACAATATTTTAAAGAAGTCTTATTGAAGGCATAGGAACAAACCTTTCTGATGTGCAGTAAGAAAAGCAAATATGGCAGGCAACCAGCCTGGCTTACAAGGGAAATCCTTGGCAAGCTTAAACTCAAAAGGATGCATGTAAGAAGTGGAAACTTGGACAGATGACTAAGGAGAGGTATAAATACATGGCTGGAGGATGCAGGAGAATGATCGGGAAGGCAAAAGCACAGTTGGAACTGCAGCTAGCAAGGGATGTGAAGGGTAACAAGAAGGGTTTCTACAGGCGTGTTAACAATCAGAGGATGATCAGGGAAGGTGTGGAGCCATTACTGGATGAGGCAGGTAACCTGGTGACCGGTGATGTGGGAAATGCTGAAGTACTCGATGCTTTTTTTGCCTCTGTCTTCATGGGGAAGGTCATCTCCCAGACTACTGCACTAGGTATGGGAAGGAGGTGAGCAGCCCTCAGTGGGGAAAGAACAGGTTAAAAGCTACACTCATCCCTCGTTATACGAGCACGAGTGGTTCCCAATTTTCTGCTTATAGGCCAAAACTCGTAAGAGGGACACTAAATTACCATTAAATACACATAAAAGTCTGATTGGTTCTTAGGGCTCCTAACTCAGGGAAGGAGTGGCAGCAGGTGGTGCTGCTTTTGAAAGGTAAGTGACCCTTGGGTGGTCGGGGGGAGGTTGCAGAGGGTTAAAACCTGGGGATAGTTTGAGGCTGTGGGCAGGAGGGAGGGTTAAAACTTGGTGGCAGGTTGGGTCTGTGGGGCCAACAGGAGGGCATTAAAGCTGTGGTGGGTTGGGGCCATGGGGTGGGTGGGTGGGTGGGGGGGTTCAGGCTGAGGTGGGTTGGGGCCATGGAGGCAGCGGGGGGCAGGGTTCAGGTTGCGGCGGGTTCGGTGTGTGGAGCTGGCAGGGGGAGGGCAGGCTGCAGCGGGTTGGGTCTGCGGGGCCAGCAGGGGTTCAGACTGAGGTAGGCTGATGCCGCGGGGAGCGGGTTAGGCTTGTATTAGCGGGGGGAGTTCACTCATCTAGTGAACAAAGGTAAGTATGCATGTCCCTCATTTTAGCAAGTACTCATAAGTAAAGTTCTCGTTTAACGAGCAATGAGTGTATTTAGAAAAGCTAGACATACACAAATCCATGGGTCCAGATTTAATGCATCCAAGGGTACTAAGGGAATTGGCAAATGTCATTGCACAGCCTTTGGTTATGATCTTTGAAAACTCGTGGAGATCTGGAGAGGTCCCAGATGATTGGAAAAAGGCAAATGTAGCGCCTATCTTTAAAAAAGGAAAGCAGCACAATCCAGGCAACTATGGACCAGTCAGCCTTACCTCAGTCCCCAGGAAAATAAGGGAGGGGATCCTCAAGGAATCCAATCTGGACCATTTGGAAGAGGGGAAAGTGATCGGGGTTAATCAACAGGGATTCACCAAGAGTACGCCTGAGCAACCTGATTAGCTTCTATGAGGAGGTAACAGTCTGTGAACATAGGGAAGTCAATGGACGTGGCATACCTTGACTTTAGCAAAGCTTTTGATACAGTCTCCCACAATATTCTTGCCCATAAGTTAAGGAAGCATGGATTGGATACATGGACTGTAAGGTGGATTGAAAACTGGCTAGATGATAAGGCCCAACAGGTTGTGTATCTGGTTGGCAGTTGATTTCAAGTGGAGTGCCCCAACGATGAGTTCTAGGGCCAGTATTGTTCAACAGCTTTTTTAATGAACTGGATGAGGGGATGGATTGCACCCTCAGAAAATCTGCAGATGACACTACGCTAGGGGGACAAGTAGAGGTAGGGTGGAGGGTAGGGATAGGGTCCAGAGTGACCTAGAGAAATTGGAGGGTTAGGCCAAAAGAAATCTGATGAAGTTCAACAAGGAGAAGTGCAGAGTCCTGCACTTGGGATGGAAGATCCCAAGCTCTGTTATGGGCTGCCCTTGTAGCCAAGGAGGCTAATGGCATATTGGGGTGCATTAGAAGGAGCATTTTCAGTAGTACTAGGGAAGTGGTTATTCATCTCTATTTGGCACTAGCCAGGTCACATCTGGAGTATCGTGTCCAGTTCTGGTTCTCCAGTATAGAAAGGATGTGGATGCATTGGAGCAGGTTCAGCGGAGGGCAACTAAAATGATAAAGGGCCTGGAGCACATGACCTATGAGGAGAGGCCGAGAGATTTGGGCTTATTTAGTTTGCAGAAGAGAAGACTGAGGGGTGATTTGATAGCAGCCTTCAATGTCCTGAAAGAGGGCTCTAAAGAGGATGGAGAGAGACTTCTCAATGTTGACTCATGGCAGAACTAGGAGCAATGGTCTGAAGTTACAGAGGGAGAGGTGTGGGTTGGATATTAGATAAAAGTATTTCACTAGGAGTGTGGTGAAGCACTGGAATGTGTGGTGAGGAGGAGAGGTGGTGAAATCTCCATCCCTAGAGGTTTTTAAGTCCCATCTTGACAAAGTCCTGGCTGGGATGATTTAGTTAGGGTTGGTCCTGCTTTGGGCAGGGGGCTGGCCCCAGGACCTCCTGAGGTGCCTTCCAGCCCCAGGATTCTCTGATTCTAAGGTTCTTTGTGCTAGCTGTGAGCCCTTTTCTTTTGAACAGCTTGAGCATAAGCCTGCTTTTCTGTATTCCTATAAAAATTACCAACACTGATAAACCTATTTCAGCTCTCCCCACATTTAATACAAACATAGCTAGCGTTGTCCAAAAATTAAGTTCATTCCAGTGATCAGACTACCACTCCATCTACTAACAACAAATCTAAGGGACGCAGAAGCAAACTGTATTTACACATACATACCAGCAATCTCTCCCTCCTTCCAGCTAGCTTTGAGGGAAGCATTCCTTCATATCCTGCTCACATTTTCAAGGAGATCAGACCAGACGATAAGGATGTTCCCCTGGGGCCTTAGAATCTAGGTCCCAGTGCTAGCCTCCATCCGCCCTGTTCTGGGAACCGTTGCATAGTTCCACAGCTTAGTCTTCTTCCTGGCTATGCTTTTTTATTAATAATATATTACTATTTATGTGAAGTGCAGAGAGCGTGAAGGGAGAATGTGGTGTTGGTAGAAAGAGAATATAATAACCCATTTGTTAGAAAAAAAAAAAAATCAATGAGACTGACTTCTGCAAAGACTCTGCAAATAAAACCGTCTTGAAACCTGTCCAAGAGTCACATTGAGTGAGACTGCGCACAGCCTGAGGAAAAAGGCCGTGCATGCAGGAATGTGCGGGATGAATGGACTGAATCCTGAACAGGTGGTGTCACTGTTACAGGATGTCTGGGGACAGAGCAGCCCCTGATTTGACAAGTGTTTGTGCCAACACGCTAGCATGACTGCTACCTCCTCTCTCCTTTCCAGTAGGGAATGGCAGTACACTTGGACCTGAGCTTATCTTGCCTCTCAGATGCAGCATCCTGCTATCATTTCCCTATGTTACTCCATGCTTGGACGAGAGCTAGGAGCCTTTTGGAATCTAGGATGCTGTGCCTGCTCTCACACAGGGTGTGCAGGGCACAGAACCAAGATCTCTGAACCTTTGCAGGCTAGAGAGACAGTATCTTCCTTGGAATTTAAAAAAAAAAATGGCTATTTGCTTAAAAAAAGTTTTTGGCTTCCAGTTCACAATGAAATCTACGTCTGCATCTGTTATTATCAGGAATACTTCGTTGGTTTGTTTTAAACAGATATGAGCGCAACATTTTACAAAGTGGGTTTTGTACAGAAAGCTTGCCACTGAATGTCTTCCAGATCTTCAGGCTGAGCTATGGCTGGGTCGCTTCCAGTGTAGAGTGGGCCAGGATCCTGCTCTGCAGTAGTTTTGTGGAAGGAGGTATTCTGTCCCGGGAGAAAAAAAAAACTAGGCTTCCTTTTTTCTCTTCCCACCCACCTTTGAATGCAGCCTGGGGAGTGTCAGTGAATGGAACTAGAACTGCTGGGGTTACAGAACATCCTCTGAGCAGAGGTCCCAGGAGAGTTCACAGGGTGCTGCACTTAGACGAGACAAAGGTACAATCCATTTAGCAGCCTGAAAGATCTCTGTCACAGCAAACACAAAGTAGCGAACAAAACAACAATAATCAGTACTTTTGTTATGTGGGGTGGCAACCTGCAGGATGCACATGAGACCACTTGCCCCCAAGCCAAAGCAGGAGGAGCTGGCCACAGCCAGCGGGCGACTAGCAGGGCTGGTGAAGCAGGTGAAGTGAGGTGGTTCTCATCCATGATGCTCCAGAGGATGGGACCCCAGGAAGAAGCAGAGCAGCACAGCTGGAGAGCAGCCCGCTTTGGAGCTGCCTGGCTGCGCTCTCCCTTTCAGCTGCTGGTGAGCCTAGGGAGCACGGACTCCTAGGGGGACTAATGGGGGTCACCACCAGGAGGAGGACTCCATGCTGGCCCTGACCCTCCACACTCACCAGCAGTGGAGAAAGCGGGGAGCACAGCAGGGGGCTCCAGCTTGCAGCTGCTCTTGGGCTGTGCGGTGCTGCTTCTTGTGGGGAGTGTGGGAGCGGGTCCCTCCCCTGGAGCAGCAGGGCTGGAGAGCAGAGCACAGCAGAGCAGCCTGGAGCTGGCCATGCTGCACCTTCCCTGCCATCAACCCCCTGGGCCTGCTAGTGCCTGGGGCCTCCTTGGCTAGGGGACAAGGAGGTTTGGGGAGAGGTGGAGCAATGGTAGGGTTGGAGCAAGGACAGGGCAGGGATGGACCAGGGGTGGGGAGGGAGTTGCCCCAGCCCTTCCCCAGGCTGTGGGGTGCAGCCTGTGGCCAGTAGTTTCATCACAGAACACAGGGTCAGCCTGTGGGATGTTGTCGTGGTAAAGTCTTAAATGGGTTTTAAAAAAAGACAAATTCATGGCGGATAGGTCCATCAATGACTATTAGCCAGAATGGGCAGGGATGGTGTCTCTAGCCCAGTGATTTTCAAACAGTGTGCTGTGGCACACTAGTGTGCTGTGAGAAATGTCCACGTGTGCCACGAAATTTCATCAATTCCCCCTTGCTGCAGCCCTTTGCAGAGCCAGCGTAGGGAGTGGGGAGGGGAGGAGGAACTGATGGCCCTGTTCGAGCTGCCTGAGTCCCAGCTGGCATAGGGTTGGCCAATTTCCCCCCCTGCGCTGGGAGGCAACTAAAATGCTGCTTGCACACCCAAAAGGGCTGGTGGGGAGCTTGCCCCCACTCCCTGCTGCAGCAACAGAGGAAGCAGGGAGGGAAGGCGGGAGCCAGTTGGTGCCAGGACATGGTTTAAATGCCATGTCCCAGTTCCAACTGGTTGGGGAGGAGGGGAGCCTACTGCCACCTCCTCCCTGGCTTCCTCAGCAGCAGGCCCAGGTTTCCCACTATCCTAGTAAGTTGCTATTTACTCTATTTCGCATTTTGCTCTGATCTACTGACTTTCAATTATTTATCGATACAATTATTTAATAAAATTTATACTTTCAAAAATATTGCTCCAAATATGAATTGCACAAAGTGAGTGCCACATGTGCATCAGAGTTAGGGCTGTGAACAGTTAGAAATAGGTGAGCTGCACAGATTTTGAAAAGGTGTCTGTGCTCACTGCTGAAGATGATGTATTCTGTGGTGGATTTGAAACATCAATGATTTGATGCTTGTTTAGCTGGTTGCATGCACTGCTCCGTTGCAAACCTCTCTAGTAATTATAGTAAATGTGACTTTCGTGCGCAATTAATTCAGCTGGGACAAACAGGTGCGTTGTGGAATTGTTTGTCCTGTTGAAGCACGCCACGTTGCTGGAAAGGTTGCGAACCTCTGTCCTAGCCTCTGTGTAGAAGCTGGGAATGAACAGGTGACAGACGCATCACTTGATGATAACCTCTTCTGTTCTTTCCCTCTGGGGCACCTGGCACTGGCCACCAACAGAAGACAGGATATTGGGCTAGATGTATCTTTGGTCTGACCCAACATGGCAGGGTCTTATGTTCTATGTCATTAATGTGCCTTAACAGGGAGATAATTTTAGTTAACCCAATTTTACAGGAGGAGGAAAGAGAAAGAGAGAGAGGGGACGTGGCTTGCTCAGTGTGACCCAGATCATCTGTGGTAGAGCCAGGACTAGAACAAAGGGCTCCCAGACAGCTCTGGGGTTATTTTAATTTTTCCATGGGAATGTAGTTTCATTTCACACTGAAATCCTTCTGTCCTCTGAATCTGTGTGTGCTCAAATTCTGCACAGGTGGGTGCAGTAGAAAACTCCACAGGACTGTCAGTTCAGGCCATCCACCCAATGCACAAAATCAGAGCAGAGTAACATCTCTATGCATCTGGATCTAGACAGGGCTGTTTACTAACTTGCTTGAAGTAACTCTTCCTATTGGTATTTCTGTTCTTGAGAAAGAGGGCTGCTTTGTCCTGGAGAGACAGACTCTCGTGTTGGCTGCTTTTTGCATTGCTGCTAAAGGCGACAAGACTAACCAGTGAATGTGTTTCTGGCTGTTTTCAATGTATCATCATCATCATCATCATCAACCCTGGGCTCAGCACCCGTTGGTGTCCGATGCCTCCCTTACCATTTCCTTCCATCTTTCTCCGCCAGTGCAGAGTGGCTTAGTTTCTGTAGACGAGCTCTGCATCAATCTACTGTATCATGTACCCACTCTGTGGGGTCTGCCTCTCCTATTCGAACCATCCATTATGCTGAATACCAGGGTCTTGGTTTTTCATTCATTATTCATTCTGCAAATATGCCTGAGTAGCTGTAACTTCCCTTGTATAACCTTCTGCAGTAGGTTCTCTTTCAGCTTTATCTGCTCATATAATTCCTCATTGGTGACTTTCTGCATCCATTCTACTCTCAGGATCTTTCTATAACAACTCTTCATGAATGCCAATACCCTTCTCTTCCAATCTCTCGTTTTTAATGTAGCAGCGCAACAAACAATGAAATCTGAGCTCCTCAGAGGTGAATGTTCATTTTAGAAGGCGATTAAGACTCACCAGGCCTGGGGCACACCATGTTCCCTTTCTGCAGCTAGACCACCCATCATCATCCTAACCAGCAAGCTTTCAGGTCTGCTGGAAGCCTAGAGTTAATCTATCTTTGCTCAGATGTATACAGGCAACAAGCATCAGGGCAGTGTATTCTTCTCCTTCTTTGAGAGTGAGGAGTGGGTGACAGCACCCTCTTTGTAATGGAAACACAACTGAATCAGGTAATCTCCTGCCAAAAGAACCCTCTGCAAACACCTATGATTTCCTCTGCAGCAGCTTCATAGCTTGGACGCTGCTTATACAGGCAGGGCACCAAGTTGGCCAGGAGCATATTAACGCGTATCCACAAACTCCACAGGGTTGCATTAAGTCTTGGTAGAGCTTTCTGAGTGCTTATTCTGGCTCCGGGGTGTTAGCTCTAGCTCCCGCCACAGAATTAGCATCTTTGTGTCTTTGGGATCCAGTCCTGAAGTGCCTCCATTTGGGGAGAAAGAAGTTGACAATCAGAGGCACTGCAGAGCTCTGCTGTGAATCGAGGAAGAAGTCTGAGCACAGCATTTGCCCCACGCTGGAGGCTTTAGAGCCACAGAGATTAGGATGGGGCTCAATAACAGGTATATGGGGAAAAGAATAGTGTAAGGAACATCTGATAAGTTAGATGTATTCATGTTGCAGGGGCTGGTTGAGCTCCACTTAGGGTAATTGTACCAGGGTCTCCAGGCCCGCACCTCTTCTAAGGGTTCATATCCTGTACCGGCCACTCACCCAAAGTCCCTGGTGCCTGAGTCAAAAAATCATGGAGGGGATCCTCAAGGAATCCATTTTGGAGCACGTGGAAGAGGGGAAGTGATCAAGAAAAGTCAACATGGATTCTCTAAGGGCAAGTCGTGCCCGACCAATGTGATTGGCTTCTATGGCTCTGTGGACGTGGGGAAGTCAATGGATGTGATATACCTTGACTTTACAAAGCTTTTGATGCAGTCTGCAACAATATTCTTGCCAGTAAGTTAAGGAAGTCATGCAGGGCCCCGGATTTGGAGGCGATGGGGGACTTCAACTATCCAGATATATGTTGGGAAACTAATACAGCGGGGCACAGACTATCCAGTGAGCTCTTGGATTGCATTGGAGACAATTTTTTATTTCAAAGATTGAAAAAGCTACCAGGTGGAAGCTCTTTTAGATTTGATTTTAACAAATAGGGAGGAATTGGTAGAGAACTTGAAAGTGGAAGGCAGCTTGGGTGAAAGGGATCATGAAATCACAGAGTTCACAATTCTAAGGAAGGGAAGAAGGGAAAACAGCAAAATAGACATAATGGATTTCAGGAGGGCAGATTTTGGTAAACTCAGAGAACTGGTAGGTAAAGTCCCCTGGGAAGCAAAACTGAGGGGAAAAACAGCTGAGGAGAGTTGGCAGCTTTTCAAAGGGACATTATTAAGGGCCCAAAAGCAAGCTATCCTGCTGCGTAGGAAAGACAGAAAATATGGCAAAAGACCACCTTGGCGTAACCAGGAGATCCTGCATGATCTCAAAATAAAAAATGAATCACATAAAAAAACGGAAACAAGGACAAATTACAAAGGATGAATATAGGCAAACAACACAAGAATGGAGGAGCAAGATTAGAAAGGCTAAGGCACAAAATGAGCTCAAACGAGCTACACGCATAAAGGGAAACAAGAAGGCTTTTTATAAATATATTAGAAACAAGTGGAAGACCAGGGACAGGGTAGGGCCATTGCTCAGTGAGGAGGGAGAAACAGTAACAGGGAACTTGGAAATGGCAGAGACGCTTAATGACTTCTTTGTTTCAGTCTTCACTGAGAAGTCTGATGATGGAATGCCCAACATAGTGAACGCTAATGGGAAAGGGGTAGGGTTAGAAGGTGAAATAAAAAAAGAACAAGTTAAAAATCACTTAGAAAAATTAGACGTCTGCAAGTCACCAGGGCCTGATGAAATGCATCCTAGAATACTCAAGGAGCTGATAGAGGAGGTATCTGAGCCTTTATCTATTATCTTTGGAAAATCATGGGAGACCGGAAAGCTTCCAGAAGACTGGAAAAGGGCAAATATAGTGCCCATCTATAAAAAAGGGGAACAAGAATAACCCAGGAAACTACAGGCCAGTCAGCTTAACTTCTGTGCCAGGAAAGATAATGGAACAGGTCATTAAAGAAATCATCTGCAAGCACTTGGAAGGTGGTAAGGTGATAGGGAACAGCCAGCATGGATTTATATAAGAACAAATCATGTCAAACTAATCTGATAGCTGTCTTTGATAGGATAACGAGCCTTGTGGATAGGGGAGAAGCGGTAGATGTGGTATACCTAGACTTTAGTAAAGCATTTGATATGGTCTCACATGATATTCTTATCAAAAAGCTAGGCAAATACAATTCAGATGAGGCTACTATAAGGTGGGTGCATAACTGGCTGGATAACTGTACTCAGAGAGTAGTTCTTAATGGTTCTCAATCCTGCTGGACACGTATAACAAGTGGGGTTCCGCAGGGGTCTGTATTAGGACCCGTTCTGTTCAATATCTTCATCAAGGATTTAGATATTGGCATAGAAAGTACGCTTATTATGTTTGCAGGTGATACCAAGCTGGGAGGGGTTGCAACTGCTTTGGAAGATAGGGTCATAATCAAAATGATCTGGATAAATTGGAGAAATGGTTTGTGGTAAACAGGATGAAGTTTAATAAGGACAAATACAAAGTGCTCCACTTGGGAAGGAACAATCAGTTTCACACATACAGAATGGGGAGAGACTGCCTAGGAATGACTACAGCAGAAAGGGATCTAGGGCTTATAGTGGACCACAAGTTAAATATGAGTCAACAGTGCGATGCTGTTGTAAAAAAGGCAAACATGATTCAGGTGTGTTGTGAACAAGACATGAGAAGTCATTCTTCCGCTCTACTCTGCGCTGGTTAGGTCTCAGCTGGAGTATTGTGTCCAGTTCTGGGCACCGCAGTTCAAGAAAGATGTGGAGAAATTAGAGAGGGACCAGAAAAGAGCGACAAAAATGGTTAAAGGTCTAGAGAATGTGACCTGTGAAGAAAGGCTGAAAGAATTGGGCTTGTTTAGTTTGGAAAAAAGAAGATTGAGGGACGACATGATAGCGGTTTCCAAGTATCTAAAAGGGTGTCATAAGGAGGAGGGAGAAAACTTGTTCTTTTTGGCCTCTGAGGACAGAACAAGAGGCAATGGACTTAAACTGCAGCAAGGGAGGTTTAGGTTGGACATTAGAAAAAACTTCCTAACTGTCAATGTGGTCAAACAGTGGAATAAGTTGCCAAGGGACGTTGTGGAATCTCCATCGCTGGAGATATTTAAGAACAGGTTAGATAGATGTCTACCAGGCATGGTTGAGAAAGTACTTGGTCCTGCCATTGGGGTAGGGGGCTGGACTCGATGGCCTCTCGAGGTCCCTTCCAGTCCTCGTGTTCTATGATTCTATGATAAGAAATATAGAGGGGTCTGCAGGACTCATCAGCAACCTGTTAGCCAAGTCATTAAAAGGACCTAGAGAGCTTTTCCCACACTGACAAATTGAAACAGAACTGACTCCTGGCTAATAGCCAAGCCCAGGGTAAATACTGTAAAAATATATCCAACATAGACACAAAGGTCCAAATAATTGGATACAAGATCCTGGCTAGCAATTCCTTTTAAATTAGAAGTTTACAGTTAACATTAACCTGTTTTGTCTGAGCATTATATTGCTGTATTTCAGAGTACTGTCCTTCAGTAAATGAAAACACAGAAGAGGAATTGGGCCATTAGTCCATCCATGAAACAACCCAGGATTTTTTTTTTGACTCCTTTACAAGGACCCTACTGCCAGACTCCACAGTTTTGGCAGGATTAATCTGTAAGTCGTGGAAACTGTGAGCTTCATGACACACACACACATTTTATTCCAAGTCCTAGTCAATAAAATTAAATGCAGTAAGGAGCCAGGTTTTTATTCAAGTCCTTAGCTAGCAGCTGGAGTCTGAGAGCTGAGGTAAGATCAGACATCTACATAGAAGAAAAGAAATCCTGACTCCATGGGGGAAGAAGATAGGATTTTACAAAGAAAACACTGAGGACTTTTAACTTGATCCGAGACACAATCACTTGCCAACAAATCCTGGGTTTTCTCATATAGGGGCCAATCTTGTGCAGCCTTCCACTGATGTGTGGAATAAAGTTTGTTATGTACACCAAGGCATGCATGGATGTGCACAACCAGTAGAAACACATGCTGTCAGCTGTGGGCACTCTGCTAATCACCTAGGTGGCCCCTAAATCTCTCCTGGGTGGCCAGCCACCCAGGCAAGTAATACGGTCACAGTACGCTCAACATGGCTATATCTATCCTACCAAAATAACTTAGAATTTGCTTACTTTGAAGTACAACTTCAAAGTTGAGCATCTACACACACCCTACGTCAAAGTAAGGCACTAGTCCATTCCCAGGAATGGAGTAAGGACTTCGAAGTTGGGCTCCCTACTTCAAAGTAAGGGGGGAAAAAAAGTGTGTAGATTCTCTGCTGGCTACTTTGATGTAGTGCCTAACTTTGAACTTAACGGCAACATTAGTTGTTAGTGTAGACGCAACCCACGGGTAATAAATGGGCTGCGTCCTTCTGTATCAGCTGCAGCTTCCAACTGTATTTAAGGATTGCAGATTTGAAAGACATTTGAAATATGGACACATTTCAGGTGTCTAGTTGCAATGGGATAAAAGGCATGGATACTGGCAGTGAGGGCACACACCACAGAAAAGGCCACACTCTGAAGTCAGATGTGGTTGAAAAAACAACATCCTGGCCCCTGCAAATACCACCTGTCCTACCCACAGTAGCCAGAGCTCTTGTCCAACCCTGGATTGTGTACTGGTTGACCAAATGCACACTCTGACAATGGACCACTTCCACATCTTTTACTCACCAATACAACCTCAGATGCGTTCGGTCTGAAACTCAGCCAGATAATTCTCACGTACACTGTGGTCTCAGACGAAGTGCTTAACTGGCTCCCACCAGGCAAGAGGAGATGTAGATGAAGCACACAGGAGGCACCATAGCCCGTGCCCTCTCAACGAAGGCCTGCGGGCTCTCATTGACCGATATGATGGAACCAGTGCACCTTATGTGAGAGCACGTCTGCCACTAACAGGAACAGAACAGAACCACTTAGGAACAGCCCCATCCACTCCTCACCCACTGGAGCTTGATGCAAGAATTACTGTGTAAAATCCAAACCCAGTGACTTATGGTGGGAGTCTCATGTTGCCAGCACTCAAACACCCTTTGAATTTCTAGATATTATATCTGACTATTTTTCCTTAATGTTCTATGTTAGACCACTGCATGACAGATAAAGAGAAACTGATCATAGAACTACATGCACACAATTACAAGTTGATTACATTTCTTCCAACCAGCAAAACACACGCTCAGCTCCAAAGGAGCCTATTACACAAAGCTGAAAACATGTGAGTCAAATGTGCAAGAAGAAAAAATGTAAACTGAAAAATGAGTGATAACTGGGAATTCCGTAATAACATATTTCTAAGGTTCCAAAAAGCTAAAACTACGAAAGAAGGCTACTGTGTGAAAATCTACCAAAAACAGGTTGGCTAGGAGGGAAAGTGAAATTGGTAATTGCAAAAAAACAAAAACAAAAACAAATCAACAAAAAAACTGATGCGATGAGCGGTGAACATAAACAGATTCTAGAAGCTGTAGAAAACTAATAACGGCAGCAAAAGGACACCAGGAGACAGCTAAGGCCAGCAGAGATACTGTCTCTTAAAAAATATATCAGGAGCGAAAGGATCCATAGCATTAGTCCATTACTAGATGAAATCGTAGACTAAATCAACCACTGGGACAGAATCAGTCTTATTGCTGGGCCTCTGGCCTCTATTCAGTCCATTGGTCCCACTTAAGGGCCCAGTTGCCCTTGCTGGGGCAAGAGGTGGTCTGGGGGGAACCTGGCCCCTGCCCACTTATGCCGGGTTCCAGCCCAGGGACCCTATGCAGCTGCTAGTGGGAAGAGTGGACTCCCTTAGCCCTTGGCACAGCAATTATTCTCCCTGGGCCACGTTCCCAGATGATTCCCCCTGGTACCTTCTCCAGGCTGCAGCAGTAGCAAAAGTCCCCTGTTTGATCTGCTGGAGCTCCTCATTCCCTCTCCGTGGTTTCTGGTGTTCCTGAGTCTCTCTTCTGTGCCTCCCAAACCTGCTCTCTCCCACTACTGGGGTCTCCTCGTGTCTCTCCGCGCGCCTCTCACATTCTCTCCCAGCCCTTCCCACTGCGAAGGGTTTTTAAAAGGTCTCTTATGTCCAGTCATGGAGTCAGCTGGGTCTAATTAGGCTGAGCCATCTACTGCCTAGCTGCCTGCGATTGCCCTGCTGGTGTTCTGCAGGCCCTTCTGCTTGTTTGGGCTCCCCCTGAGGGGGCCCTCCACCCTGGCCATACCACACCACTATACAGAAAAGACATATATTCAATAAATATTTCTGGTCTATGTTTGGGAAGAAAGCAGAAAATATAGGCTGATGATGCTCAAAAAAAAATAAAAAACACTCTATTACAACAGTAACTAAGCAGCATGTTAAACAACAGCTACGAGCACGACATTTTGAAAGCAGCAGTTTTGGATAACTTCGGATCAAAGAGAGCAGACTGAGGCACAGTATGGACCGTTAACGTTGATATTTAACAACTTTCGAACCCTTAAATAGTTCCAGAGGATTGGAACAAAGCTAATTTGGGCCATTATTTAAGAAGAGTGGATGGGATGATTTGTCAACCTGACATCAATCCTGGGCAAAATAATGCAATCGGATTTGATTAGTAAAGGATCCAAAGAAGATAATTAATGCCAATGGGCATGGGTGCATGGAAAACAAAACTTGTCAAAGTAAATTGATGCTATTTTTTATGAGTTTACAATTTGGCCAAGTTAGGTAATAATGACGATGTAATGCACAGACTTGGTAAGGCATTTGAGTTGGTACACACAGCATTCTGGTTATGGAACTAGAATGTGACAAAATTAACATGGCACATGTTAAATTGCCTAAGAACTGGCTAATGAAGAGGCTTAAAAATATAATGTTAAATTGGGTTAAAGAAGCTGTGTTGCTAGAGGGCTCCCGCAGGTACATCATTCTCAAGCAGAAGGTCAGACTAGGAAGATGATACATCACAATGGTACTTTCTGGCCTTAAAAATCTATAAATGTAAATTATGGCAAGTACATGGGTTGTAATCAGCTCTAGAATCACAGAATCCTAGAACTGGAAGGGACCCCAAGAGGTCATAAAGTCCAGTTCCCTGCATGCATATACCATAAATGATCTTTTTAAAAAAATCCAGTTGGCGCTGGCAGATTCTGAGCACCTCCTCCCCCTGTGTAGGTTGGGCTTAAATAAACAGAAACACCCTTCCCTGGGGAGAGAGGGAACCAGTTACTTCTAAGGATAGTTGGAATAACTCTTGCTGTCAGTTTACTTCTGTTCCACTTATTTATTTAGCAATTGTGGGAAACAAGGTGGCTACGTGTCCCGAGCAGAAAAAAGATCGGTCTCTGCTTCAGCTGTAGACAGGACAAAATTTAGGTACTGCTTTCTCCAGCCTCGTCACTCTCCTTTTTCTTTTTGCAATTTAGCTACTAACTGAGCGGAAGAGAAGATCTCTGGGAGAAGTGCAAGAGAGCAAAGACATCGTAAATGGTGCAGGAGAAAAGCTGACTTCACTTGTGAAATAAAATCATCTTCTGTAGCCCCCATTTTGGGCAACATTGCATGATTAGAAATGGGTAAACAGGGCCTCTTCTCCCTATCTCTCATGAATCAGATAGTGATTATTTGTTACAAGCAAAGTGAACCAAATGTCTAATTCATTCTGGTAATTCTCCCTTCTCGAAAATGATGTTATACCAATCTAGCATTATTCTATTGCCAGAAATATTTACTGTTAAGGCTCGTATGCTTAACAGTTCATAAGTACTGATGGAAACAACGGGCCGAATGTGCACGTTCCGAAGTGCACCTACTGTGCCCCATTTAGATGAGCAATTACCACTGTGTGCGTGCAGACGACAAGAGCCGCACACAAATGTGTACAGTAAAAGCCCCCTTTACGCGATTTCGACTGGCGTGTTACTTGGATCAACGCGAGTCGGAATGCGCGAGAGAAACCCTAGCTGCGGGTCATTCATATATACACTTGAACACGCTCCTGGGGTTCCCAGGGGCTGGCCAGAGCACAGCTCCTCTGCCAGCTCCCTGTTCCAGTCCCCAGCTGGGGGAAGCCAGGGAGAAAACATGTGCCACAGCTGTCTGCCCGCCCAGATTCCCCAGCTGTGGGAAGTCAGGGAGAAGTCCTGCCACCTAGCCAGTCTGTCCCCCAGCTGGGGGAGCTGGGCAGGCATTTGACAGTTTGGCCTTCAGCTGAGAGATTTTTCTACTTGAATGATCTGGAGGGGACAGAAGAACTAGAGAAGCAACATAATTTTAGGCCAGTTTTTTTTTAATGAGATAAGAGGAATGATTTTAATCATCGTTTTACCTTATGGTCTTCTGGGGCACAATAGTGGGATATTTCGTGGGTTTGCAGAAAGGGTAGAGCAACGACTGTATCAGAGGAGAGGTAATAAGAACAGCTGGATTTCTTACAAAGTAACATGAATTAGAGGTCAGAGCAGAGGACTGGAAGCCAGGCCCTCCTGAATTCAACACTAGCTCAGCCATTGGTTTGCTGTCTAGCTCTTGGTAAGTAACAGAGAGGGAGCTGTGTACTCCACCAAAACAAAGCAGCAGAAATGTAGCACTTTAAAGTCTAACAAAATGATTTATTTGGTGATGAGCTTTCGTGAGACACACCCACTTCTTCAGATCTATTAGCTCTTGGTAAATCACAGTGAGTCTCAGGAGGGCCGTTAGTACAACAAGAATATCAATATATCTTCCTGCTGGGTGTTAAATTAATTTTTACCAGAGTGCTTTGAATATGTTATGCGCTCTGCCCTGATGTATGGTGTGTTTATTTGCAGATGGCTGTGAGGTTCGTGCAGCTTCCCAAACACAGTTTCTAACACTCCTTACAAGAAGAGTGGAGACAATGAGAGTTCATCTCAAAGGAGATGCTATCTGCACCCTTTTCCTGGTGGTTGTGCTTTGCTCTTTACTCTATTTCCAGTTGGAGCATACATCCCCAGCTGGACGCAGGGAACACACACACAAGAAACCTGCACCAACACAGAGGCTCTTTCCAGACCCCAAAGCCCCCAGGCAGCATCCTCAAGCAGAGGTGACATTTGATCAACCCAAAATAATTTCTATTGCTAAAGATGTAGAGGTGGCAAGTAAAAAGACCCAAACTACCACTGCACTACCACTGACTCATTTTGCCTTTGACTTTGAAAGCTACCTTCTAAATAAAGACAATCGGAACTTCAATCTTCTCATTAACCAGCCAAAGAAATGCAAGAAAATACCTGGAGGTCCCTTCCTGCTTATAACCATCAAATCGGTGGTTGAGGACTTTGACCGACGAGAGATTGTCCGTAAGACCTGGGGCAGGGAGGGTTTGGTGAATGGGGTACAGGTTCAAAGAGTTTTCCTCCTTGGAATACCAAAGAACAAGACAGCATTGGCAACATGGGAGATTCTCATCCAGCGGGAGAGTCTGATTTATCATGATATTTTACTCTGGGACTTTTTGGACACCTTCTTCAATCTCACCCTGAAAGAGATCCACTTCTTGAATTGGGCTGATGAATTTTGTTCCAATGTGAAGTTCATTTTTAAAGGGGATGCTGATGTCTTTGTCAATGTGGAGAACATCATTGACTTCCTCCAGACACATGATCCCGCAGAAGACCTCTTTGTTGGGGACATCATTTACAATGCTCACCCCATCCGGGTGCAGAAGAGTAAATACTACATTCCAGAAACAATGTATGGGCTAGGCACATACCCAGTTTATGCAGGGGGAGGGGGCTTCTTACTGTCCAGGAGTACCATGAGAAAACTCTTTCAGGCTTGCCAAGAAGTGGAGCTCTTCCCAATTGATGATGTCTTTCTGGGCATGTGCTTGCAGAGAATCAATCTCCAACCTATTCTGCATGAAGGATTCAAGACTTTTGGCATTGTGAAACCCTCAGCTGCCCCAAACCTGCAGACATTTGACCCCTGCTTTTACAAAGATCTCATGGTAGTCCACAGTCTAAAAGTAGCTGAAATCTGGCTAATGTGGAACCTGCTTCATAGCCCAGGGCTCTCCTGCACCCAAAAGAAGAAGGTGAAGAAGCCTTTCCAATGGAAGAGAAAAAGAACTGAAGCAGTGACAGACAGCAGTCATCTGATAAAACAGATTAAGCGTGGCAGAAGCACGTGAGGAACCAAGCTCAGAGGAACCATGGGCCGTTGCAACCCAACACGGCACTTTATCACATCGTGGTTAAATTATTTGGAGACAAGGCCATGCTATTGCAGACATTTGCCAGAATTCCATATCTGCTTCATGCTATATGCAGTAGGATTTTTCTCTCTTAACCCAATTCCAAGTAATTCACAAAACTAGATTTAATTTATTATTATTTATTAGCATTGCAGTAGTGCTCAAAGACCCAAGATAGGACTGTTGTGCTATACAAAAAAAACATAGCAAAATATAGCCCCAACGATCTTATAATCTAATCTGAGACTTAATGCGACAACTGAATGTGACATAAAAGGGGCAAGGTAGGGTGAGGGCAAGGGAGATGAGGACATGAGTCACGAAAATACAAATCGTTGCTCCATAGATCTGGGATTATTGAGATCTATTAAGAAACACCAAATTGTGCACTAGCTAAAATAAAGAACATCTACACTCTCAAACTGGTGCACAAACCAAACTACTATCAGCTGGCTGGTTCCTTGGAGGTGTCACAGTGGAGATGGGTCTTGAAGGCAATGGTATTATGGGAGTGCCATGAGAGAGGAGACAAAATTGGGAGCTGAAGCAGGTATCACCAGCAGACCAGAGGATGGATGGGGAACAGCGCAATCAGAGATCCACTGATAAGTGAGAAGTGTCAGGGCTGTGAAGGGCACCGAGGGTGAGGATAAGAAGTTTCATTGTTGCTTTTCCTTTCCGTGAATTGATATCTCACTCGTAGCAAGACAGCAATAAAACGCCTGGTAAACTGATGCTGTATCAAGACACAAGTTGGATGGGCTCATGGCAACTTGCTGCGCTGGCAATATTTTTTTGTATTGTAAATTGATTTACTGTCAGTGGAAGCTAAAAATCATCTGACAACAGCAGCTGATCATCTCACCTGGATGGTGCAGCTCCTCATCTGATATCTATCAACCCAGTTCACAAGCACAACAATGGCAAATGCATACTTCTGTCCTATGTATCTTTTTGTCCACTCTTTCAGCTGTAAGAAATTAGTGACATAATGGACTAGTTCATAGATATGCAGGCCTTTTTTGTATTGGATGCACTGAAAAATGAGAAGCAGCTGGGCCTTGTCAGACAGTTGGTGGGAAATACCTTCACACAAAGGCTTTGAAACAAAAGCTCTTCAGAACTTATCGCCGCAGAAAACAAGGAATCAAACAATTTCCTGCTAATAGATAACAATCGGTGTTCCATTCTACATATTTGTCTCAGCATTTGATCTTTTGGGGGGATCAATGGACTGCTTGATTCAACCCTGCCTGGGCAGCATTCTTCCACTTAAATCATTTTATTTACTGATAGCAGGTAACATTAAAAATAATTACTCAGTGGTCATCTTACATAGGCTGCGTCTAGACTATGAGATAAATTTGACTTTATTAATAATGATTTTGTAATTCTGGAATTAATAAGTTCAAATTTGACCATCCTTACCTCTCACGTGTGCCCCACAAAGTCGACTCTTTGCTGCCACACCCAAATTGGCAAACATTGACTGTTGCAGCAGTGCATTCTGGGAACCTACCCCATAGTTTCCTCAATCCCGGAGCATTCTGGGTATGCTTGTTGGTCTTTCACATCATCTTCCCACATTGCAGTTTCCTCATTCCCCCTCCCGTGCTAAGCAAATGCCCGTTTTTCCCGTCAGAAGCAAGGAAAAGTAGGGCATCCACAGAGACAAGGGCCAGAGACTTTTTTTTTTGTTTGTCAAAATTTTCTGGATAGCCTATTTAGCCTGATTTTAAAACAGTTTGTCTGCTAGTAAAATGTCCATATCAAGATACGAATTTATGCCAAAATAAAAATAAAAAATCACATTACCTGGCTAATTATCATAAAATCCCTTTAAAACAAAAAACAAAAAAACCAAAACACGCCAGACCTAGTCCTCCAATATAAAAAACAGAAAAGGCTGCAACAGCTGCTTTTATCAGGCCGCAGAACCTTTTTATAAACAGATCCCAGTGCCACATGATTTGTCTCTGTCCACATCTTGCCAGGAAGGATACCTGAAAGGACTCCCCACCCTAAGGACCTCAGGCTGAGAACTGCTGCTAAGGAACATATGGGGACTGATTTTTCTGAAAGTGAGGCCATAGGTCTGTATTTCAGAATAATACACTGATGTGAGCTGCTTTAGGAAATGAGAACAATTGGCAGCTTGGAAAACTGTAGCTATCTGTTAGACTGAAGGTCCACACACCTACTGTAGGCTGTACAGGCAGCTGAGATTCTAAAATTTAGCTTTTGTTTTACGAGAGGCGTGAGAAGGAGGAATTTACAACACCTGTCGAAAACACAGGAAAGAGTAACAGGGAGGGAGCCGTGTTAGTTTATCCTCCAACAAAACAAAGCACCGGAAATGTAGCACTTTGAAGACTAACAAAATGATTTATTCAGTGATGAGATCTATGAATCTGAAGAAGCGAGTCTGTCCCTCGAAAGCTCATCACTGAATAAATCATTTGTTAGTCTTTAAAGTGCTCCATTTCTGCTCATTTATCACAGGAAAGAGACAGTTACCCTTAGGAAGTGGAGCTCAGTATGAACACCTGTAGTCTCAGAGAGATCCACAGGGAAGAGGAGGGGGGAAGACCAGGGAGTATAGGGTGTAAGTAGCTTTGGGCCTAGCTCATTTCTAACAAAAGGGGGAGAGGATTAAAGCAAGCAAGGGTTGGCCTGGGGTGGGTTCATTTCACCAGGCTAAATTGATATTACAGGGGTGCAAACTCTCATTATAGATACCCTTAAATGGATTTTAAAAACCTCCTAAACTTTTTTAATTTGGTAACTCATTGAATGAAGCCAATCTGGTTTAGTGTCTCTACATAAGGAGTTCACACTGGTGTTTACAGCAGCACCACTGTTAGACATCTACACTGAGGTGGGGTGCGAGTCCCAGCACAAGCAAACATACTTACGCTAGCTCTGATCTAGTAAGCAAAGGATAATCAGTGAAGCTGTGATACAAGCAGCAACAGGAGGGACTACCCGCCGAGAGAACCTACTGCCCAGGATACTTAGTATACATGCAGGGGAGCATCTCTCTTCCACCATAGCAGCTATACGTATGTCCATATACATATATGCTATGATTTCAGCTTACTAGCTCCCTCACAGCTAACACAGGTCCCTGTCCTGAGCTGGGCCTGATACCCTCAATTCAAAGCGCAGAAATAACCTCCCAGTTTGCCTCTCTCAGGATAGCTTAGCAGAGAAACTCACCATTCAGCAGTAGCACACTCCACTTTGATCAACTGATGTCTCACCCTGGCCATCACCAGTAACGTTTGGGATGCTGTTAAAAGAAATGTGGCACAAGACTGATCACGCTCATCCCCCCCATTAGAGAAATTACAGTCTAGACTGGCATTTTTAGAATTCGTAGATTCCAAGACTTTAACTGTGGGTGCGGCTGTACCCATAGGTAGAACCAAGGAAAGGGAGAGAAAGAAACAGGGAAAGAAGAGTTAAACTTAGGGCCTACATTTAGACCCAAAACCACAGGCTCAATCTTATCACCCCACTTTCAAACTGGGATAGGTCTGCTAGGGAAATGCCCATTTACCTTTAAAATATTGCAGTCTGTGATTTGGGGGAAGAGAGCTTGCTGCTGAATGCAGGTTAGCGTCAACTGGCGATGTGGAACCAGGTTAACAGCTAGGTTAACCTTGAAGCTGAAATCCAGTGAAGTACAGCAGAGAGAGAATTACCACTTACATTTCACTCAAGCTCTTGAAATATGTTTAGGTTTCCTGCAGGTGCTTGGCACAGAGAAGTGTTTCATCATGTACGTCAGTTATGATTTGGGGTTGATCAAAATCAGTCTGCCTCATCCGCTCGGTGTCACATTTCAATACTGAAGACAACTTCTTTGTGTCCCCCTCCTTCCTCATTTAGGTGATTTTATTTAGATCTGAAGCATCCTTTAACATATTTGTAAGAAGGGAGTAACACAAAATAGAGTTGTATTGTATTGCAATTATATCCCATCACTCACACTTCTACCACACTGAATTATATTTTACTCCAACTTGGTTAAAAAGCCTGTTATTGCACCATAGCAAACAAGAGTACCTACCTTGGTGCACAAGATGGTGTTTATGAAAAGTGATAACCCTCAATTGCAAGCACTAGGTGAAATAGTGTAAACACTGAAGAATAAAAACTGGGAGTGATGGGAAGCCCACACTAACAAGTGGTAAAAGGTCATCAGTCTGTAAGTAGTTTTGCTACATTAAACAACATCTTGGAACTAGTCTTCCTACTCTAGAGCAAGAACAAAATTAGATTACAGAGCAATCTAAGTCGAGGGAAAGTCTTCAGATGTGTAACAATTGGACTTGCTCAGGCAAGCACAAAATCATGGTAAGACAGGCAGACAAGCTTGGATTTGTGAAAGAGTCTAAATAAGTTAAGGGACCTTAATTCCGTTGAATTCTAATAGGAGTTGGGAGCTAACATACAGAAACTCCCTTTAAAGAGGCCAGCTGGCATCTCTGACTTTTGAACCAGGCTCTGATGATAATGAATCACCATCTTACTGAGATGCTGAGCTGTAGGAAAGATTTGTGCAGTCTGAAATGGAAGAAGTCTTTAGTGCCTTTATCGGTTAGAACTCATTGCCTGACGATACCATTTCAGCATGAAATCTATTTAAAAGGACAGGTGAAATCATTCTAGGTAACAAAAAGTTGGGTTTGCCCAATGGGAAGCTGGGAACAAAAGGTAAAACCAGTGCACACAGATCTATTAACATGGTTGTTTTACTCATCTGAAGTCATGAAATGTGCAGAAGAATGAACAGCATTTGGCCCCATTTCCGATAAGGAGGTATAACGGAGTTGGGCTCACCAGGGTAGCTGATCACACTGGGAATTAGCTCACTCCTAAGCAGGGCTCCACCTCCTGGCCAGAGTCACCCATCAAGGTTCTGTTTCCTTGTCCTGCATTGCTACTCTCTGGCTTTGGACCCAGGTCACCCCCAGGACCACATCAGCAGTGCCCACTAGTCAATTTCTTCTCCCTTTCCAGGGGTGTCAGCAATCCTCAGCTTCACCTGCCACTGGGGCCAACCGCAAGCCACAAACTGAACAGCCCTTTCCACTAGCGGCAAGGTGTTTTGTAATAGAGAAAGGGGGTGGGTGAGGTGGGGAAAAGACCCAGGCCTGCCTTCTACTCTCGGTCCTAGCCCAGGGACCCCCTGGCAGCAGCTTTGCCCTGTCCTCCGTCACACTCCCTTAACCACCTCCTGTTCCCTGGGCCACTGCCTGTGACCCTTTCACCCTCCTGGCCCTCGTGTCAAGGCCTGCAGCCTGGCAGGTGTCTGGCTGAAGCCTCTCTCCCACTCTCCTGAGCCTACCCAGCCCTATTCTCTCCAAGCTGCTTCTCCCTCACCTGGAACCAGTCCTGCACCCTCCTCCTTGGTCAGGAGCCAACTTCCATCTGCTCTCCTGAACAGCCCCTCTTAACAGCAAGCCTCCCTTTCACTGGCTCCTACAAGTCTCCCCTTCTGGCCAGAGTGGGGAAGCTGCCCCACTACAGGAGGGACGGAGAATCAACTTCATAAAGAGAGGGGAAACTGGGAAAAGGTCCACCCCGGGGGACTTGCTAAAGTCTGGCAAAAGGGCTACTCACAAAACAAGACAGTCACATGTGCTGGAGAGTGCTGCATTGGGAAATGCTCGATTAGAGAAATACGATTGAATTCCATATTATTCTGCCAATGAATAAATGTATACAGCTAAAGAAAACAAGAGGTTAATTTACACTACTTAACCTGCCACGGTGCTGTGAAGTTCAGGGAGCTCAATGCATGTATGAAGGCATAAATATGTTCAGAAGCACTGGAATGAGCATAGCCTGAGACGGCCGTTGCTGCACCTCTAAGATACAACCATTTTCTGCAGCATAGCCATCCATGTGCTGTGTAGCACACAGGAACAAGACACATGCCCTTCTAGGAGATTCAGAATGGTAGCTCAAATCCTCATATACTCTACACACCAGGAGACAAACTAAGACAAGATTCCATCCCATCTCCCCTAGTGCACTTACATTATGGACAACTCCAATACAAATACCAGCAAATAGATATTAAAGAGAAAAGAATTACAGCCACTACAAAGCAAAAAAAAAAATCTGCTTATTTTTAGCCTCCCTCACACCATTAAGGCCACTCTCGTCTGCTCCAGCCAAACATCCTCAACTCAGTTGATCAACAGCGTCACTTGATAAAACCTACAAAGACATGTCCCCATTCACACTCACTGTAATCATTGGGTGCAAGTTTCTATACAGCACACCCTCCACACTGCAAATCAGGTCATTAAGGCTATGTCTACATGGCAGAGCTCTTTCGGGATACCTCGGTATCCCGAAATAGCTAGCCTGTATCTTTGGCTCACGCCCGTCATTTCAAAATATTTTTTGAAATAATGGGTGTGCTAGTTTGGCATCCCTGTAGTCCTCATTGCTGGAGGAATAAGGGATGCTTTGAAATAGTGCATTATTTCAACATCTGGTGTTGTTTAGGCTATTTCAGCAGGTAGTGCTATTTTGAAATAAACTCCAAAATCTGCATAGTGCAAATTGCGTCTTATTTAGATTTTAGGGTGCCAGTCATGAATTCTAGCTTATCAAGTCTGTGTGATGCCAATTAAATAAAAATTTAGCTTATGGTACTAGTATTTTAGTTCTTCCTGCTCATCCCTCATACTCCTAACATTTGCATACAGAAATCTAAGATGTTGAGCAAATTCTGCCACAAACTTCCCTTTTGTGACTTATGGCCATAATGTAGTTTCTCATGTTCTTTCCCCACTCCCTCAACCATCTAAGACTGCTTTTAAGGTCACTTTTTTGTGCTTACCTGTGACTGCTTTGAATATAGTTTAAAGTCCTTCTCGCCAGGCTGGCACATTGATGAGTGAAGATCCTATCTCGCCATTTAGTCAGGTGGAATCCACCTCCTCCCAGCAGACCTTCTCAGAAGAGCATCCCATGAGCCAAGAAAGCCAACGCTCTCCTGTTGACACCATCTGAACAGCCACGCATTAATATGTGCATCCACACAAGTACCTTACCCGCAAAATGGAAGGATGGATGAGAACATGAGAACAGAGCAAAGTAGTCACCACTGATCTGCTTTGGGTCAAACCTGGCAGCATCTTCTCATGTGGATGAGCAGCACGAGGTAGTAGTGAGAGCAACAGATGAGCCTCAGTAAAATGCCTTCTATAACATCTGGGATGTGGGCTGCAGGTAGGCAGCATGCCTTGTGAGCCATGTCAGGGTGACAGAAGGACGCCTCTGTCCCTTTCAGAAAGAGGAGCCAAAGAACAAAAGTCTATATTACTCTTGAAGAAGGGTGGGCAGATCCGGTTCCCACGGGGTAGCTCCTGGCAGCCTCCTGCTACCGCATTTACCTGTGCTTCCACAGGGACAGGTAACAGCAATTCTTGTTTGCTACAGATCACCATTCCCAGCCAATGGGAGCTGTGGGAAACAGCCTCCCAGTCCATGCAGCTTCCCACAGCTCCCATTGGCTGGGAACGACAATCTATGGCCAATGGTATGTACAAACATCTGTACCCCTGCAGGCACAGGTAAATCTAACACTGGAGGCCTGCCAGGGGCTAATCACCGCCTTTTTATTGCTCACTGTTCTTCTAGAGGATGGAGAGAGTTTTTCTAACACACACATACCAGGACAGAGCTCCCAATCTGCAGTCTCATGCAGGTCAATTTTCAAAAGAGATTTAAAATTAAGTGTAATAATGAGAAAACCTGTTTTTGCTTTATATTTAGGAACAAACACAAATTTATACGGCACCTTTTATTCAAACACCTTCAAGTGTTCTATAAAAACTTGAGTTTTGGGTATTTAAGTTCTGATATAGACACAGACTAAACCACAGATAGTTCTACTGACTTTTTCCATGTTTACACGTCAGTGTGAGAGATGGTAGCAGAGCAGAACCCTTAAGTCCCTATTCAACAACCGCTGCTCTAACCATTAGCTCACTCCTCTTAAAATACATATATGTTAAGATGTACAAGAGTGCAAAGCTAATCTGACTTAAACATGTATTTATAGTTAAGCACATTGCTGCTTTACCACATCAAGGCTTGAGAGCACAAACGATTCATATGAAAGGTTATTTATAGTACTATGAATGTCTGTAATGTTAACTGAAACGTACAAAAGGGATCTCTAAAACACATAGACTGGACAAAGACATCGCTTACCGCAGGGCCTACAAATAGAGATTTCCCATGCTCTAGTTAAGGAGAATTAGCTAGAAGGAGATAAAGAAAAGAGTGCCATTCAAACACATCAGGAAATGGCACAGTTAAATAGCGACAAATTTTAAAGTGCTTATATACAAACGCTAGAATTCTAAATAATAAGATGAGTAAACTAGAGTGCCTTGTATTAAAGGAGGATATTGATATAAAAGGCATCGCAGAAACTTGGTGGAATGGGGAGGGGAGGGAAATCAGCGGGAGACAGTCAGACCAGGGAAAAATAAAATATATCCAAAGGAGAGAACAGGTTGTATATGTGAAAGAAAATGTAGAATCAAATGAAGGAAAAATCTTAAATGAACCAAAACATTCCACAGAATCCCTATGGATAGCAATTTTGTGCTCTAATAAGAATATAGCAGTAAAGATGTATTATCGAGCACCTTACCAGGATAGTGATAGTGACTACGAAATGCTAAGGGAGATTAGAGAGGCAATAAAAATAAAAAAGCTCTATACTAGTGGAGGATTTCAACTTTCCCCCTATTGATTGGGTACATGTCACCTCTGAACGGGATGCAGAGATAAAGCTTGATACCTTAAATGACTTCCTTCTGGAGCAGCTGGTTCTAGAACCAAGAGAATAATTTTTTGATTTAGCCCCAAGTGGAGCACAGGATGTAGTCCAAGAAGTGAATGTAACTGGACTATTTGGAAATAGTGACTTCAGTTTAATAAAATTTAACATCCCTTTGGTGGGAAAACCACCACTGCAGCCCAACACTGTGGCATTTAATTTCAGAAGGGGAACTACTCAAAAGTAGAAGGTTAGTATAACAGAAATTAAAAAAGGACAGTGACAAAAGTAAAATCCCTGAAAGCTGCATGGAAAATATTCAAAGATACTATAATAGAGGCTCAACTTAAATGTACACAAAAAAGTGCCACTATGGCTTAACAGACAAGTGAAAGAAGCAGTGAGAAATTAAAAGGCATTGATTAAAGAGGGGAAGTTAAATCCTAGTGAGGAAAATAGAAAGGGGCATACTTTTTGTCAAATTAAGTGTAAAAATATGTTTGAAAAACAGCTAGCTAAAAATTCAAAAAGTAATAGCAAAACGTTAAGTGTATCAGCAACAGGAAGTGTGTTAAACAACCAGTGGGGCCTCCATAAGATTGAGATGACAAAGGAGCACTCAAAGATTATAAGGTCATTGCACAGAAACTAAATAAATTGTTTGTTTGGTCTTCATGGCTGAGGACATGAGGGAGATTCCGAAACTTAAGCCATTCTTTTTAGGTGACAAATCTGAGGAAATGTCCTATAGTCAAGTGTCATTAGAGGAAGTTTTAAAACAAATTGATAAACTTAACAGTAACAAATCACTGGGACCAGCTGGCATTCACCCAAGAGTTCTGAAAGAACTCAAATGTGAAATTGCAGAACTATTAAATGTGGTTTGTAATCTATTCCTCAAATCATCTTCTGTGCCTAAAGACTGGAAGACAGCTAATGTGATGCCAATGTTTAAAAAGGGCTTTAGAGGTGATCCTGGCAATTACAGACCAGTATGTTTAACATCAGTACCAGGCAAATTAGTTGAAACTACAGTAATGAATAGAATTTTCACAGACAAAGGGATGAACATAATTTGTTGGGAAAAAAGTCAACAGGGTTTCTGTAACAGGAAATTACGCCTTACTAATCTTCTGAAGTTTTTTGAGAGGGATCAGAAATCATGTGGACAAAGGGGATCTAGTGGAGATACTTAGATTTCCAGAAAGCCTTTGACAAAGTTCCTCACCAAAGGCTCTTAAGTAAAATAAGTTGTGATGTGAGAGAGAGGGATCTCTGATGGATTGCCATCCTCATGGTTAAAAGAAAGAAAACAAAGGTTTAGAATAAATGGTCAGTTTTCAGAATGGATAGTGTTAACTAGTGGTGTCCCCCAAGAGTCTGGACTGGGACCCATCCTATTCAATATATTTATAAATGATGTGGAGAATGCAGTAAACAGTGAGCTGGCAAAATTTGCTGATGATACTACCAACTCATGATAGTTAAGAACAAGACAGACTATGAAGAGCTTCAAAATAATCTTACAAAACTAGGTAACTGGGCAGCAAAATGGCAATTGAGTTTTAATGTTATTAAATGCAAAGTAATGTACATTGTAGTTTTTGTTCCATACAAAATGACAGGGGCTAATTTAGCCATAACCACTCAAGAGAGATCTTGGACTCATTGTGGATAGTTCTCTGAAAACATCCACTCAATGAGCTTCAGGAGTCAAAAAGGCAAACGGAATGTTATGAATCATTACAAAGGGGATAGAGAATAGGAAAAAGAATATCGTATTGACTCTATATAAATCCATAATACAGACACATTTTGAATACTGCATACAGATGCGTTCGCCTCATCTCAAGAAGATATGTTGGCACTGGAAAAGATAAAGAAAAGGATAACTAAAATTGACTAGTGTTTTGGAATGGTTGCCATATGAAAAGAGATAAAAAGACTGGGAGTTTTCAGCTTAGAAAAAGAGGAGACTAAAGGAGGATATGATAGAAGTCTATAAAATGATGACAGGTATGGAGAAAGCAAATAAGGAAATGTTATTTACTTGTTCCCATAACATTGGAACTAGAGGTCACCAAATGAAATTAATAGGTAGTAGGTTTAAATGAAACAAAAGAAAGTGAAGACCAAGACTTCATCAAGGCTCAAAAAAGAACTAGATATATTCATGGAGATTAGGTCTATCAGTACTTATTAGCTAGGATGGGTAGGAATGGTGTCCCTGGTCTCTGTTAGTCAAAAGCTGGAAATGGATGACAAAAGAGGGATCACTCGATTACCTTTTCTGTTCCCTTCCTCTGGGACATCTGGCATTGGCCATTGTTGGAAGACAGGACATTGGGCTAGGTGGACCGTGCTCTGACCCAATATGGCTGTTCCTATGTTCTCCAAGAGGTGTTGCCCATGTCCATTCCTGTAAACCTGCAAATCAATACAGTTCTTCTTCTTGGTTGCAGACCAAACAAAGGGCCTCCCTATCTCCTCCCAACCCTCTGTCATTGTGGATCATAATGTACATAAAGCTGTGTTATGACTTGGCTAAAGTTCTGCCCCCACCTTTCACAGTGCACCGCACTCAAACACAAGCCTCATCATCAGCCTTCCCAGCGTACTTCCCGATTCAGGCCATCTGCAGGGTGGCTATGGGGTCGTCTGTGTGTATGTTAATGACTCATTATACTTTCACCCAGCAATCCCAGAAGGATGCAGCATTCGACACAGGGGTGCTTCATTTAGCAGCGAGTAACAGTCTGACTTTGCCTCCAAGCTAACAGCTGGTAAGTCACAAGATGGGATGCAAACGAGCAATCACTTGAAGAAGAAAGAATGGTTGCTTAGGTGTAACTGTTGTTCTTCAGGACATGTTGCTTATGTCCACTCCAAACCTGTCCACCTGCCCTCTGTCAGATTGTTCTAGTAAGAAGGAACTGATTATGTGCCGGTTGGCGGAGGCATATATAGGCCACCTCAGGAGACATCTCCAGAAGGGGCATAGTAGCTGACCTGCCGAATACTGCTACAGAAAGCCCTCTAGCAACTGTGCCTGTGGCTTACGCACACATGGTGGAACACGATGGAATACACATGAGCAACCACTCCAAGAACTTCACAGGACTCCTTTCCATGAGTTCACAGAATCCTGCCCCAAGCTCAACAAATGAAAGTGTTTAAAAAATACTTACAAATACCTGGTAGGACTCAGACCAAGTTATTTTAATTATACTGCGTCCTAAGAGAATGCACTGCATTGAATGTCAGAAAATAAACTCTGTTAAGATACAGTCAATGATTAATACTCTGTAGCCCTGGTAAAATTAACCTTTATATAATAAGTATCACAGAGGTAGCCATGTTAGTCTGTAACTGCAAAAACAACAAGAAGTCCTGTGGCACCTTATAGACTAACAGATATTTTGGAACATAAGCTTTCATGGCAGACTGCAAAAGCTTGTGCTCCAAAATATCTGTTAGTCTGTAAGGTGCCACAGGACTTCTCCTTATTTTTGTATACAATAAGTAAATTATACAAAGTAAACTAAGGGCATTTACCAGTTTATTACAAAAACACCAAGTGGCTGTACGTAACACAGGATAGTAACTGAGAGTCACATTTTATTTGTCTTTCAGCATACATGCTAGTTATGTGCTCCATTTAATTTAAAGGGCTATGTAAACCAACATGAAAATGGGAGAAGAAATAAACAGATTGAGATGTAGTATTTTCTCAGCAAGCAATAATCACAGGAAACAGACAGAACAGGAGTAACACCTAAAAATAACAAAGGTAAAAAGTAACTTTTTCCTTAGATAAATTCTCACCAGGGAATATTTTGTTTTATTAAAATACTCTAGAATGTCACAGTATACAGGAAGACTAAATTGCAAAGAATATCATATGCACATACTCTCACACTCACATAACACACCATATCACATTTATCCCTGCTACTGGTCCAGGATCCAAAACATTAGTTAACATTTTATTTCCTATCTCCCATTCATTGATAAACTATACAGGATTACACTGTACATGGTGTTAAAATTACAAAAATGTAGTATTTACAAAATCTGTACACACATTGTAAAACTCACAAAATTGTTGTCTATGTATCACAAGTTGCTACACCAAAATATTAAAAATGGGGCAAAATTATATGTTTTCTTTTCCATTTTTAAAAAGCGTTAATATTTCAAAGAACACACACTATTTTCCCCGATAAGACTGTAAGAGAACTATAAACTGAAAGCATGTACTTCAGATAAAATGCACTGAGCAGCATTTCCTGACTAGAGAAAAACCTGCTTCCTGGGAGTAGGGTGGGTGTGCAGTTATTTTACATATACAGAGATGGCAAAACTAGACTGAGGATATATCTTTGGCTAAAACTTTGGCATTAAATAAAAGTTATTCTTCAGAAGTCTTGGGGACAGAAGTTTGTTGCTGCTGGAGGAATTGGGGAATTTTAATTATCTATACACGCACTACAAGTTTTCTTTCTTGTTCTATCAGAAACAGGGAGGAGCTAGGAGTTGGGAACAAACATATTGCTATACATTTGCAGATGAGGCAACTGAATATACTTTTATGGTATGGGTTTTTTTTTTAATTTATTAAGTATGAGAAAAATGGTATAAAAGAAAAGCATCTTTCAGTCATAGGAATAATCTCTCTCTCTCTCTCTTTTTAATGGCATACGAAGAAAGTTATTAAATGAGGCATGGCAGAAAAACAATTGCTTCAGTATGTCAAGTAAATATTAGTGCAGGAAGGTGAACTATTCAATCCACCACATAAATAAGCTTAATGTGCAGCGTACATTAAATAACCAACACACCCTGTACACAGATGCTCCTCAGTGAAAATAACGTTTATCAAGTAATTAAAGTGTATGTAGTGCAAATGTTACACAACCAAGTATTACGCACGTGCTACTTGCTTAATCTGAAGTTACACGAAGATGTGGTGCCTGAAATCATGGACATATGCATACCCTTGTCACACCTGCTACAATGTCCTAAGCCACAGAAATATCAATGTGTTTATATTTGTGTGTGTGTCTGAATCATATTATATATATATATATATATATATATATATATATATACACACACACACACACACTGTATGTATATATAGTTGGTTTCTTAAAATATGACCACATCAATTCAATAACACAAACACAAACTAATATCAATACCTGCTTCCAGATACTCCAAGGCTCAGAAAGTTTGTGCTTCTAATTCTTGCAATCAATAATGCCCCTTCTGCCAGCTCAGGAAGGATAGACAGTCTCTTCGGGTCTGTGCTGCACAGGAGATGGCCTACTGAGGGGAGTAAAACGACGACACAGGCACCTAGTTGCTTTCCTCCATCACTAGTTCCATGCTTTACGATGAAGGATTGAGAGACTTTCCCCTCTGCACCACGGAGGGACTTTATTTTGAAAAAAAATCATACCATGGTTTCCATATAATTGGCAGCAAATGAAGGCACACTGTACGAGTTTTGTAGCATTTCGATTAGCTGATTTTGAAAGTGATGCTTCACTGTGGAAGGTCTGATGTTTTCAACTGGCTGCTGGGCCTTGTTGGGCCATACAAAGTAACAGATGCTATATGATTATTCTGCATCACCTGCAAAAGGAGGCCAGACAAAAAGAGAAATTTAAAAACAAATAAAAATCCCAGAGGACAAAGGGAACTTGGAAAGTTGCCAGTGATGCAATTATAGTATTTCTGTGCCTGCATGTGTATGTACATATATCTATATATAGAAATTAAGTAACTGACAGGTGGAATTTAAAACAAAGACCTTTGTCAGTTCTGAAAAATTATTACTCACTTCCGAGGCTTTATTACATTTGCTGTTTAACAAGGGCATTCGCTACCCAAAAGCATTTAGTGGTAAGTAAGCATATACCCCAATAGCATCGGTCATGGGTAACAGACACACCAGCCTTAAACACAAAAGATAGATTAAACCTGAGGAAAGAGTTAGTAAAAGTCCCATTTGCGTTCCTGATATTACAGCCATAAGTGTATAGGGAAGACCAAAAGCTACATTAAAATCCAGAAGCAAACTCCACACCATCTCCTCTCATCCAAACACACTTGAAACTCTTTTCTCCTAACCTCAAAGATCATTCGCTGCAGTCCAAAACAAAATGTTGATCCAAATGGGTTAGTGTTGTTCGGAGAGGACGACCTTTAAAAGAGAAAAAAATATACTGGTGTATAAGAGGTTGAAATTTCTCAATTTGAAATAGCTACCCATGATTACGTAGACAGTTTGTCACATTTCTCTCATGCTAAAGTTATTAAATTGGGAGGGATGATAGTTCTTTGTACTGTGATGCTATGCTGCTTTTGGATTTAAATTGGTCATTCCCAGAATAGAATAGCAGAGAGGGTAAGGTGGGGAAATAGGTGTGAGGCGCACCTAGAGGGACAAAAAAGCAGTTGTTAATGATTGCAAAAGACAATTTTTCACCAAAGAATGAATGGACACAAATCAGACATCAGGAATCTGAATATCCATAAACTGGTAAGTGAGCATTTCAACTTAGCAGGACACATTACTGCCAATTTAATAGAGTCAGATTACACCAGATTACAAAGGACGACATCTGAACTGGTTTGATACTTATCACAGTGGACTCAAAGATCTCAATTATCTTACACACTACAAGGACAACTTCCCCACCTTTGATATTCGCAGTGATAGCAACATCCCACTTAATAGACACTTGCAGAGGTTACCCCGTTCCCACCCTCCTTCCCCCATCTAGCTGATTCATCACATTTCTTTTTCCACTTTTTATCATCAGCTTTTTTCCATCAGTTTTTTTTCTCTCAGTTATCAGTTATTCTCCAGATCTGAAGAAGTGGGTCTGTCCCACGAAAACTCATCACCTAATAAATAATATTGTTAACCTTTAAGGTGCTACAGGACTGCTTTTATTTGTTTTGTGCAGAAGACAACTTTTATTCACCCAAGGCTGGAAAAGACAAACAGAATGCAATCCAGGCATCAAAGAAGAATGAGCTCCGAAAAAGGATATTTTTAAACTGGACCTTTTTGTGCACACACATCTGCATGCATCTCTTCTCCACACTTTAAGTAAAAATCACCTGTTTTTAATATAAACAAGGCTGACATCTTTAATCTAGCATTTTAATATACAGAAACTCTAGCAAAGTAATTATGTCTGAACTGATATACCTAATTAGTTTATTTACCTTTAAAAATTAATGCATTTCTTGATTTTCACATATATTTCAAACACATTTAGATTATAGAAAAACTAAATATTATTTTGCTTTGTTTTTAAGATAAATGAAACAGTTAATCAAGATGGGGCCAATCCAAAGCCCCCTTGAAATCAAAGGAAAGATTCCTATTGATAATTATGACCAGAGCTATGCCTGTGATAATCATCTGCTATCAGCTCACTTCCTTCAAGGAAAAAAAAAAAAAAAGACAGAATCTTTACCTGTGAAGTACCACTGGCTTTTCCACAGGATGTCCCAGAAGATCCTGAATACTGTCCCACTGTAATCACATCAGAAGTGTGTTAGAGAGATAAAAGCTGCGTTAGTCTGTATTCTATCAAAACAAAAAAGCAGTCAAGTAGCACTTTAAAGACTAACGAAATAATCTGATAATAAAATAAACTGATCTGAAGTGGGTCTGTCTCATGAAAGCTCATCACCTAATAAATTATTTTGTTAGTCTTTAAAGTGTTACATGACTGCTTTTTTGTTCTGATTAAAAGGGTATTAGCTTTTATGTGACTTTCTTATATGTAGGAGGTGGTTCGTATGCACTTGTGGTTTGCAACATCATTACAGCCAAAGACAGGACAGAGTCCCATGAACTACAAAGATTATGTTTAGAAAGTGTTTTGTGACTGAAGCCAGTTTTACTCAGCAGAATCTGCAGCTAGGAGACTATTCCCAACTTAAAAACTAGTTTCCATTTTAGACTGAAAAAAAATAACGAAATGCTATTGTAAGCTCTGTGGGTTTGATGGCAGAAACACAAAGCTCTGTGTCCATCATTTTAAAGAAGTACTTTAAAGAATAAAGTATGTGAAATTTACTGCAGAAAGGCACTGTCTTGGAACAGAGATCAAGTTAGCAACACTGTCTTCTCTCACAAAAGCCTGGCTGGTTCAACATGCAAGGTTTGATTGCACTATATTATTTACTGTGTTAAGAATAAACTGTTTGAAGAACAATTCAACAAAAAAATCCAAATCTGTTAAAAAATTGAAATTAAATTTTGGTGGGAAGAGAGTAATTTGAACTCCAGTATTTTACAACTCCTGTATTTTAAAACATTTCCATTGTGCTATGGTTTCTGTGATACACAGTAAGAGTTGTGGACATGCAGCTGTAATGTTTCTTCAAATTTTTAACATTCTTATGCAGAAAAGATGTTGCTATGTGTTGCAAGGCATTTCCACTACCGATAGAAACATGCTGCCAGCTGTGGGTGCTCTGCCAACATGCTGGGCGGCACACGAACCTCTCCTGGGCAGCTGCCCAAGCGCTCAGCTTACAGAGAGCACGGCTCAGCACCCAGCAGTTTATACTGCAGGGTTGGCCAATAATTTTTGATGAGGGGACGCTCCAAGATTTTGTAAAGTGGTCAAGAGACCACACTTTTCAATGGATGGAGTGTGGGGTCTGGAATGGAGGTTGGACACAGCTCAGAGCTCAGGGTAGAAGACTGGACAGTTCTCCCTCAGAGAACTGACGGACAGGAGCCCCTAGGAAGCTAATATGTAGGGGAAAGGAGTACAGGAGAACTGGCAGTATTTTAAAGAAGTCTTATTGAAGGCACAGGAACAAACCATCCTGATGAGCAGAAACAAAAGCAAATATGCTACACAACCAGCTTGGCTTACCAGCAAAATCCTTGGTGAGTGTCAACTCAGAAAGGATGCGTATAAGAATTGGAAACTTGGACGGATGACTAAGGAGGAATATAAATATATGGCTCGAGAATGCAGGGCAGTAATCAGGAAAGGCAAAAGCACAATTGGAACTGTAGCTAGTAAGGAATGTGACAGATCGCAAGAAAGGTTTCTACAGGCAGTTATTCTAATAATAAGAGGAGATCAGGGAGGGTGTGGGGCCCTTACTAGATGAGGGAGAGAACCTGGTGACAGATGACGTGGGAAAAGGTGAAGCACTCAATGCTTTATTTTGCCTCCATCTTCCCAGACAAGTTGACCTCCCAGACTACTGCACTAGGCAATGCACTATGGGAAGAAGGTGGGAGGCCCTTGGTGGGTAAAGAACAGGTTAAGAGCCACTTAGAAAAGCTATACATATACAAATGCTTGGGTCCAGATTAAATGCACCCAAGGGTCTGAGGAAACTGGCAAATGTCATTGTAGTGCCTTTGGCCATTATCTCTGAAAACTTGTGGAGACTGGCAGAGGTCCCGGACGATTGAGAAAAGGCAAATGTAGTGTCCATCTGTTAAAAAGGAAAGGAGGACAATCCAGGGAACTATAGACAGGTCAGCCTTACCTCAGTCGCTGGGATTCTCAAATAATCCATCGCGAAGCGATTGGAAGAGGGGAAAGTGATCAGAAATAATTAATATGGAATCACCAAGAGCAAACCATACCTGACCAATAAGATTAGCTTCTGTGATGCAGTAACTAGCTCTGTGGATACGGGGAAGGCAGCAGGTGTGGTATAGCTTGACTTTGGCAAAGCTTCTGATACAGTTTCCCACAATATTCTACAATATGCCAGTAAAGGAAGATAGGATAGGATAAATGGACTTTAAGGTGGATAGAAAGCCAGCCAGATGATCAGGGCCAACAGATAGTGATTAACACCTGTATGTCTGTTTGGCAGCTGGTTTCAAGTGGTGTGCCCCAAGGATCAGTTCTAGGGCCAGGATTGTTCAACAGCTTTGTTAATGACCTGGATGGGGGGATGGATTGCACCTGCAGCAAGTTTGCAGATGACACTAAGTTATGGGACAGGTAAGTACATTGGAGGGTAGGGACAGGGTTCAGAGTGACCTAGAAAAATTGGAGGATTGGGCCAAAAGAAATCTGAGAAGTTCAACAAGTCCTGCACTTGGGATGGAAGAATCCCAAGCATTGTCACAGGCTGGGGACCGACTGGTTAAGTAGCAGTGCAGCAGAAAAAGACCTGGGGACTACAGTGGATGAGAAGCTGGATATGAGTCCACAATTGCCCTTATAGCCAAAAAGGCTAATAGCATATTGAGGTGCCTTAGGACCTGTGCAGATCTAGAGAAGTTATATTCTGCTCTGTTGAGCACTGCTGAGGCATCATCTGGAGCACTGCATCCAGTTCTGAGCCCTCTAGTACAGAAAGGATGTGGATGCATTGGAGGAGGTTCAGTGGAGGGCAACTGGGGGCTGGAGCACATGACCTCTGAGGAAAGGTTGAGGGATTTGGGCTTATTTAGTTTGTAGAAGAGAAGAGTGAGGGAAAATCTGACAGTAGCCTTCAACTTCCTAAAGGGGGGGGCTCTAAAGAGGATGGAGAAACGCTCTTCTTAGTAGTGATGGATGGCAGAACAAGGAGCAATCATCTCAAGTTACAGAGCAGGAGGTGTAGGTTGGATATTAGGGAAAAACTATTTAACCAAGAGGGTGGTGAAGCACTGGAATGTGCTACCTAGAGAGGTGGTGGAATCTCTATCCTTAGAGGTTTTTAAGTCCTGGCCTGAGAAAGTCCTGTCTGGGATGATTTAGTTGGGGTTCGTCCAGCTTTAGGCAAGGGGCTGGACTTGATGACCTCCTGAGCTCCATTCCAGCCCTACGATTCTATGACTCAGGTGCAGGAGAGGGTTTTGAGTCTGACAAGGAAGTTCCGATGCAGGAGGGGGTTGTGACCTGGGGCAAGGTATTAGCGTACAGGGTCTGGGAGGAGGCATGGGTGCAGGAGAGGATTTTAGCCAGGGGAGGGTTGTAGGAGCAGGACGCAGGATCTGGGAGGCAGGTGGGATGCAGTGGCCGAGCCAGGCTCTGGGATGATGTGTTTACCTAAGCAGCTCCTGGCCAGGAGCACTCTCAGGCAGGTTCCCCTGTCTGTCAGCAGCCCCATGGTGGCTCCATGTGTCTCTCTGAGCTGGGAAGATGGAGGGCTTTATGCGATCACCACCCCCAGCAAAATCTCAGCCCCCATTTGCTAGAAACCAGCTAATGGGAAGTGAGAAATTAGACTGCACTGCCCTCGCCCCCAGCAAAATCTCTTAGCTCCCACTGTCCAGTTTCTGGCCAATTAGGAGCGGAGAGATTTTGCTGGGGGCAGAGGCAGAAGGCAAAGCCTTCCCTCTGCAGCACAGAGGCAAGGAGCAGCAGGGATGGACCTAATGAAATGGTCTGGAGGGCTGGCTGTGGCATGTGGTCTGTGTGTTGCCCATCCCTGTTATAGTGGCAAGTGTCCTTGTTGGTTTTTTTAAGACTCACCTTGCTGTAGGTTGTGCATGTTTCAGTTGTGCATGTTTCAGTCTGTGAATCTGTACAATCTGTGGAGGGTAAACAAAAAAGACACTTCTGGAAATTACATTTGAGCCAGTACTTTCTTTGAAATTAATGCAACATGAGAGTTTGAAAAATTATTTCAGAGTTTAGAGAACATGAAAGCACCACACCGGAGCACTCAAATTTACTAGTAACTAAAGAAGTCAAGACAACACAAAACAAACAAAAACATTGACTAAACATAAATCAACCAGATTAAACAACAAAACCAGAGACATAATGGCTCATTCACTATGCTAAAACAGTAAGCATTAAAGCTTAAATGAACTGGAGAAAAACATACAGTAGTGAAAGAACACTCACTTCCCTGAGCGCTCAATTGACTTGTCAAAACTGTACAGCATCAGTTATTATGCACAGCAGTAGCAACAAATCAACTCTTGTGGTTGAGCTACTTTGCAAAGGCAAAAAGCATTGTATGCATCAGAAAAGTCACGTTTGGCAAACCCTCTGATGTGACCCAATAACCAGCACAGTTTAACACAGCTTCCTCTTCTTCTCCCTTGCTTTTATCCCAACTCAGACTTTTGCTAATGTGACTTCCATCAAAGCACTGTGTGTTGTTCAGGAGAGTGTTTTCAAGGGAGAAACTTAATACTGCAAATGGACAATATGACAAAGGGATCTCTCACTGCAATTTAGCAAGCATCCTGTACATCTTCTAGGATAGAAAAGGCCCAGTTCAACAAGATACATGTAGACAGGTCTAGGCATGTTATGCAGGAGATAGACTAGACAAGTGTTTCTTAAATTATGTTCCACAAACAACTCACAGGTGTGCCGTTAGCGTCTGATACTTTTTTTTGTTATCATACACTGATGGTATAAATTTTCTGTTATTGAAACCAGATACAATGTCACTACTTCATTTCTATGTTACCAGATGAAATTAGCTTTGTTTTAGCTGTATGTGTTGATGCTTGTTTGTTGGCTTTTTTTCTGAAAATATTTTCTTTTAAGAAAATTTTCATAGGTGTTCTGCATAAAAAAGTATTGTTTGGTGTTCCATGGTCTCAAGAAGTTTAAGAAACACTGGACTAGACTATCATAAAGGACTGTTTTGGCCCTAAAATGTATGAATCCTTAAGTATGTTGTATCCCCATATGTTGAGATTAATCATATGCTTGAAAGTTAGGTACATTTTTAAGGCATTTGCTGAGTCAGGGCCTATGGACAACAACAACAAAAAAAACTTTGCATCCTAAGTCCTAAATATTTTTCTAAGCCTGGAGAATTCCATATGACTGACATGAGCCATGTCTACACGTGCACGCTACTTCGAAGTAGCGGCACTAACTTCGAAATAGCGCCCGTCACGGCTACACATGTTGGGAGCTATTTCGATGTTAACATCGACGTTAGGCGGCGAGACGTCGAAGCCGCTAACCCCATGAGGGGATGGGAACAGCGCCCTACTTCAACTTTCAACGTCGAAGTAGGGACCGTGTAGTCGTTGCGCGTCCCGCAACTTCGAAATAGCGGGGTCCGCCATGGTGGCCATCAGCTGAGGGGTTGAGAGACGCTCTCTCTCCAGCCCCTGCGGCGCTCTATGGTCACCATGGGCAGCAGCCCTTAGCCCAGGGCTTCTGGCTGCTGCTGCTGCCGCTGGGGATCCATTCTGCATGCACAGGGTCCGCAACCAGTTGTCGGCTCTGTGGATCTTGTGTTGTTTAGTGCAACTGTGTCTGGGAGGGGCCCTTTAAGGGAGCGGCTTGCTGTTGAGTCCGCCTTGTGACCCTGTCTGCAGCTGTGCCTGGCACCCTTATTTCGATGTGTGCTACTTTGGCGTGTAGACGTTCCCTCGCAGCGCCTATTTCGATGTGGTGCTGCGCAACGTCGATGTTGAACGTCAACGTTGCCAGCCCTGGAGGACGTGTAGACGTTATTCATCAAAATAGCCTATTTCGATGTTGCCACATCGAAATAGGCTACTTCGATGTCGGCTTCACGTGTAGACGTAGCCATGGAGACATATGCCACATAGCTTAGGGTAACAGTTATTCCTATGACATATTCAAATTACATTAAATATAATAAACAGACCTTGGCCGTGTCCACACTACCACCCTCCTTCGAAGGAGGTGCAGCACTTCATTAAGCAAATTCTGCCCCTGTGGCAACTTCGAAGTTGCCACGGGGGGGGGGTGTGTGTGTGTGTGTGTTCATGTGTGTGATTTGCTTAATGAAGTGCTGCACCTCCTTCGAAGGAGGGTGGTAGTATAGACAAGCCCCTTGAGCATTATAAAGGGAAAGGTGTTTTGAATGATTAGCAAACAAGAGTTTAAAAATTCAACATTAAAGACAGATTGGAAGGATCAGATCAGATTCACATTGCTTTATAACTTTTGGACCTTAATGGACAACATAGTTGATGTTATCAAAGAATGCAGCAGCACTTCTCCAAGAAACTAGCAATGTTGTGTTACAGCCACACAGCTATATGCTTGCTTGGAGTACAGAAAGTTAGCCTAAAAACGAAGCTGGAATGACTAGAGAACTAAAATCTAAGATCTCTCTTCCCCACTATTGTCAACACTTCTATTATCTTCTGTTGTTGAAGATTCTTTCACGAATCCATGGAGCATGACAATGGGTTACTCACCCCGCTTGACAGCTAATGGAATCTTGAACTCACAACGATGGTATCTAGAACATTGAAATTGTAAAGCTGTTACAAAAGAGAGGAAACAACAGAAAGTAGGTAGTACAAAGTGACCTAGAAATGCTTCAGTGTGACTAAGGGCACCTCTCTGCACTGCCCTATAGTTAAGACATGGTGTGCAAATAGCAGTGCCCCCAGCAATGCTGTACTGTAACACTCCCACCTGGATGCCTTGGGCACAAGCTTAAAATGTCCCAAGTTTGCACTACTGTAGTCAAGATAACAACAGAGATTAGAAGTGTGGAAAAAAAATCCACACCACTAACTGAAGCAGCTATATCAGCAAAAGTCCTAGCCAAAGTTGTAACTACAAAAATTCCTTTTGCTACTATATCTTATTTCATTAAGCTAGCTGGTAGATGGTATAAAAGCTGTATTGGCAAAATAACTGATATAAAATGTGTCCCCCCAGGAGGGCTTACTGGTATAGCTATAGCAGATACCCTTCCTAGGGTAGACAAAGCCTATGAAATAGACTACATGGAAAACAGGTCAAAGGCTTATGACATCAGGGCTGCGTCTACACTAGCAAGTTCTTTTGGAAGATTTGAGTTTAGGGCAGGGACTGGGAGGTGTAGGAGTGAGTGGTGGCAGTGGTGGGAGCTGCAAATGGCTCCTTAAAGAGCCATGTATGGCTCAGACACCCAGCTGGTGACCCTTGGAAAATCTAATGGGGGCCTATGTTTGGGTCCCAACCCACAGGTTGGCAATCCCGAATCTACACACACAGGACATCTCTACACTGAAGAAAAACTTTGGAATAGCCACGCTAATGGCCAAATTCAAGAATACTAATGAGGCACTGCAATGAACATACAGCCCCTCATTAGCATGCCGCCGGGCACGACACTTCAAAAGTGCTGCAGTTCGCTCGCCTGCGGCTTATCTACATAATCCTTTTCAGAAGGACCCTGCCAACATCGAAATCCCCTTATTCCTATCAGCTGATAGGCAGGGTCCTTTTGAAAATGATCCCCGTGCAGCTGAGCCGCGGGTGAGCGAACCGTGGCACTTTTGAAGTGCTGCAGCTGGCGGCATGCTAATGAGGTGCTGAATATTCACTTCAGTGCCTCATTAGTATTCCTCAATTTGGCAATTAGCATGGCCATTTTGAAGTTTTTCAAAAGTGTAGATGTAGCCACAAAGCATTCTTTCGAAAGTAAATTGAAAGAATGTGGCGCTACCTTCGAAATCACCCTTCCTTTCCCGTTTCAGGAAGAGCGCCTTCTTTCGAAAGAAAACATGCGTAGATGCTCCACAGGGCCCTTCTTTTGAAAGAACAGTCTTCATTTTCAATCCCTGGCCCATTCTTTCAAAAGAGCAGGGATCTGTGTGGACGCTCTCTTTCAAAAGATGTTTTTTCAGAAGAGATCTTCCAGAAGAGCTTCTTTTGAAAGCTCTCTGTAGTGTAGACGTAGCCCAGATGGGGAAAAGAAACAGTGGAAAAGGAAGAGTATTTGCAAACCATTCTCTTTCATCATACACAGGAAGGAAATGCAAAATGCTAGAAAAAAATTACAAAACAAAATATACCCATTTCTAAACAAGGTTTGCCAGTGGGCACCACCAGCTCTTCCAAAAAGGAACATTTACGGTAGACTACCCAATTACGGGTTAAATCAGCAGTGGGCACCTGTGGCCCCCTGGAGATGCACCTGTGGCCCATGGACTCTGTGGGTGCTTCCCTTCCTCATGCACATCTCACACTCTGAGGTACCAGAGCCCCACGCTTACCTGCAACTCCCCCTCCCTACCAGCACTTTTGGAGCACACATATTGCCTGATTTATGCTCCTCCTGCTTCCTTCCAGAGCTGGAATACCATGAATCAGCTGTTCACAGTGTTCCAAGTCTGGGAGGGTGGGGGAGTTGCAGGGATGAGCACAAATCTGACAATTCACATGCTCCAAAAGTGCTGGGAGGGAGGGGGAAGAGCAGATAGGTGTGGGGCTCAGGTGCCCTCATGCATGAGTGGGAGTAGACAGGGGAGCCACAGGGCTGCAGATTGAACCCCAATGGGCTACAGGTTGTTGCAGTCCACTAAGGTGAAGGTTTCACAAGCTACCTCTATACACTCACATGTTAAAATTGTAATGGCCAGGATAATTTGTATGCAGGACAAATTTCTTCACCTTGTGCGTATTTGCATCAAAAAGAATATCCTGTTGAAGACAAATGAGACAGACAAGAGCAAAACAGTTCAGTGAGGGAATGTAGTTTTTCCTCAATATGCAATGAGTTCTAGTTACATACTAAAAGTAAAAGGACACAAAACAAAATAGCCTTTACAACAGAAGTGTGATTCTACATATAAATTCAAATTCATATTTCTTCCAGAAAGTGCATACTATTATAGTTCCCTTTACACTGGGACAAGATGGAAAGCTAACGTGCCTATGACAGAAGTAACACGAGGTATGAACATGCAGATGAACACGGTAGGAAACTTTGTAACAAACTCCCCGGAAATACAAAATATAGTCAGGCATGGGAATGGAGAAATACACATGAACCTCTCTAATGCAGCATACTCTGTGAAACAGGGTGTGCCAGACTAGGGAATTTTACAGGCCAGGGAGGACATTGTCGGGACTGGGCATGGGGGAAGGACTGATGTCCTGGAGGACACACGCATCTCCGTGCACCCCAGTGCTCCCAGGCACCACACCCCACCACTATGGGAGTGGTGGGAGAAAAAGCCTTGGGACAAGCAGCTGTACTGTTGCTCCCCAGCTGGGGAGGAGTGGGAGCGGCAGCACACAGAGCTGCTTGCTCCTCCCTCCCGCCAGGATCTGAATGGGGTTCCCAGAATGGGGATGCCCAGATTAGGGAGGTTCTAGTGTAGGGGTGTCCAATATGTTCGGCACTCACCACATCTGGCGAACAGGACATGGCACTGTGGCCAATAGGGGGGTGGCCAACCGACGGCTCTTGAAGCCTTTAAACGCGGTTTTTCCTGACAGCCGCACAGGGGGAGTGCTGTCCACCTGCTCTGTGTGTGTGTCCCACCACTTGGTGGGAGAAGGGCATGGTGGTGGCTCTGGTAAGTCGCTGGCATTGAATCTGAAAGGGGGGGCTGGAGATGCCTGGCTTTGGGAGAGTCTGGCTCCGGGGGAAAGAGAAGGAATTTATTTAGAGCACGGGGTGGGGTATGTGGTGAATATGGAAAGACAACCACCACACGTCTGACAATCTTTGAATTCCTCTTCCACAATGCTGTTCTAGTGTACTATCTGCTGGGCATAGAAAATGCTAGATTTCAGCAGCAGGGGCCTTAGTTCCCACACATTCTGGGTAGCGTGTGATCACAGCCTTGGGGAGCTGCCAGAACAAACACTCAAAAAAACAGTCCATGGATCGTGGGAAATGGTGAAATATAATTATTCTAGTCTGACTTAGTTTAAGTATTTGCAGTCCCATTTTTCATAGTTAAAGATTCTGCAGAAAGCCACTGAGTTTTGCACAGTGGTAGCACTCATTTCAAACGCCAGCTTGAGCTACTCAGTCATTCTGAAAGGTAGTAGATGGGATATCTGATTTCAACAGAAAATGCCTTATTTATGTAAGTCTCCAACTTACCACTCCAAGTGTGAAGTAGTTAAAAAAGTAGTCATTGCACTTTGATGGAACCTGCTTATGTGGGGAGGGTGAATGAATTTTCATCTGCAAAGAAACTCACACACAGATTTATTAGAGCTTCCCATATCTAAAGTATTATCGCTATTTTAATTTGATTTAAAACAAACAGTTTACCATGGTCCAGTTACACACAAGTGTCCATACATTTTTCTCCTGATTAAAATTCCAAATTATCTTTGCATACATTATCTTATATTTTACCGCTATGAGTCATCTATACAGTCTGGACTAGGTACAACCTAAACTACTTGATAGCTTCCATTTCAATTAGAAGATAAGGGAATTTTATGGGAATATTTATGTAGCCATCAGCTCCCAACATCTTCAACAGGATGAGCTGGGATTTCTTAGCACAGAAAGATGCTAGACTTTAGTAACTACAGGCATTATACAAAAAGCAAATAAAATTGGTAGTATCCACTTTTCAATACTCCAGTCTCATAATGTTAACACACCATATATCCATGCACCCACAAAGTCAGAAAGGGACAAAGACCTCCTGCTAACTGGAAAACTTATTCTAACACCTAACATAGAAAAAAAGTTCATATCACCTTTCAGTGAAATAAGGGATTAAGCAGGAGTAATTCACAAAGGATACGTCTACACTAGAGGATTTTGTCGACAAAACCCACGGAGCGTCGACATACAACATGCATTATGTTGACGCAAAGTGTCAATAAAAAAAGCCATGTAAGATGCTCCAAGGGACCCTTCTGTCGACAGAGTGGGTCAAAAGATCCATCTGCTTTTATGTGTAAACACGATATGTCAACTGAAGTTTTGTCCAACATCTCTTCTGATAGTAACTTCTATAGACAGATGCTTCTAGTGTAGATGTAGCCGAAGAATTTAATAATGGAAACTGTGGTGGAGGTAGTTTTAAATAAATATAAATGATAATTAGTTTAAAAATATAAAGCCTCATGATTGCACCAGGACTGCCAGCTGCTGATCTGATATGAAGTGCATTTGTGTATCTTATACACATAAATGTTGTGGGTTTTTCATATTGAAACACATAAAAAACACACACACATACAAATTGCATTATATAAATATATAAAATGATCAACCTAGAAGTTACCTTTCGTTTTCAGTAAAAAGAAAAAATAAACCAGAAACCAGCACCTGGTTAGTAAGACTTGTGCATACTCAAAGTTGCAAACAGTTTCAATTGGTTTTAATTTAAAAGTGAATCTAATGTAAGACAGCGTAGACACCTGTAATTTGATTTAAATTAGGTTCATATACATACTTAAATTGATTCTTTACTAAATTAAACTAAACCCACATAAACCAGGTTTAAATCTGGCCCTAAAATTAGGAAAGTCTTTTCCTACCTTGTCTTCTGATTTGTAGAAGACTTTGTGCGGAGACCCCAAAGTGCTCAGAACATCTTGGCATGAATCACCGAAGTACACGCAGCGCTCAAATACCCGCATCTTGGCATCAGCTAATATACCTGGGCCACAGCCTGAAGAAAGGGGAACAAGACTCCCAGATTCCAGCACCACACAATGAATGAATAATCACATACCCCAGCACCTAGCTAGTGAAGGGAATGGAGTGCATACAAGTACCTTTTAGATGCTAATGCTGTGGTACTGTATTCAGATCTGAACTTGGATGTCAGTTTACATGAAAGAAGGTCACATCTGGGCAATGCGGTTGTTAACTGTCAGAGACCACTATCTTAGTGGCTAAATTCAGCAGTGCTATTCCTGGAGAAGCAGATTAAGATGAATTTTTCCCTATGGCTTTTCTCATTTTACAAAATGCATTTTCAACTTATTTGCACTGCAGTCTCAAATTTAATCAATTGGTATCAAGTACAAATGACAGCAGTTAGCAAAGTCCATAAGAGGGTTAACTGCACTACTGGAGGCATATTGGAATCAGTGTGGTTTTAAAGGTTAAAGTGCGTAATCTGACCAGCCAAACAAGTAAGGCCTCTGAAACAAAAATTTTTCATCGGTACTGTTTTAAGACTAAGAAATATATAGCGCTTTCTCACCAATCTTAGAGAGTTTCTAGCTTTTACTAGTGACACAATAAGTAACTTCGTATATACACAATGCTTTTTTAAATAAGTGCACTGAATCACAGCTATATGGTTGAACCACTGAAGTTATGAAAAGAGTCACCTTATATATAGTGACCCATTCCTCTACTTTGCTGGCTATGCATTACAATTTAAGGTATATTTTTCAACTAAAGTACCTTTAACTCAAAACAAACAAACCACCACCAAACAAAAATCAGATTAGCAAATCAGGAAATGAAAATTTATATATTAGAGGACACTGAAGTGCAATGTACCAGAATTAAAGTTTTAACTCAGCTGGTTGCTGGAAAAGTATATTGCAAGATTAATTGTACCACACTTCCAGTGTCTCCATGACCAGAAACTCCCTAAAGTTCTAGCCCTTCGCTGCCAAAGATCAGTTAACTAAGGTGAAAAGGTGCTGAACCGATAGAGAGGCTATACACAGTGTTTTGCTATTTGACTAGGTCTTCACTGGCCTCATGGAGAGTTTAAGCTACAACATGGCCAGCTAACATGGCTTCAGAAGTGTGAGGGTGCAACTGAACAGGGCTTTTCAAAAGTGCTGACACATCTCTCTCTCGCCCCCTCTCACACACCCACACTTTTCTCCATTTTGACATATCATCTCTATGTCTAGATAGTGGATGGGGAGTGATATAAGCAGTGGTTCTCAAACTTTTGTAAAGGTGACCCCTTTCAGCCAGCAAGCCTATTGAGTAAGACCTCCCTTATAAATTAAAAACACTTTAAAAATATATTGAACACCATTCTAAATGTTAGAGCCAAAGCAGAGATTGGGGTGGAGACTGACAGCTCACAACCCTTCATTTAATACCTCTGTGACCCTCTGAGGGGTCCTGACCACCAGTTTGAGAACCCCTAGATGTAAGCCAAGGATAAACATGCCTTGTTTCTAAGAGAAAAGTCTCAAATGTAATGCTGAGAGGGTAATCCAAGTGATTTTTTAATTGATAGAGAATTCAGTTGCTCTCCCCATAATTGAGAAAGTTTTTCTGAGAGCCAAGAGAAGACCAGCTGATGCTGCTTCCTGGTCTATGGTACCTCATAAGCATTACAACAGATGGAGATCCAATCAAGCCAAGTTTGATTTCTTCAGCAAGAGTTACTGTAAGTTAATTCACTTACATAGAAACTCTAATGCTAGAAGGTTGGGGAATGAATTAACTGAAGGAACTAGGTTCAGCTGGGAATGATACATGGCAAGTTTGTCCTTTTGCAAGTTCCAGAAGTGTGACAGCTAATATAACATTTTAAATTAAGACTTTATTTGTTGCTAACAATTTCCTTTAAATCTCAGCATGTATGTTATCTGGACATGACACTCTACCTTAAAAAGTATCCAATTTTTCAAAACCATTTATATTATCTGGATAACATAGCTAACTCCTTCCCTACTACACCAGGATATATGATCCCTGTCCTAGGCAGCTCTCCATTATCTTCCTCTGCAAAGACAGAAGCAAAGTAACTTTAAGAAATCCGCTACATTTTTATTCAGTGTTTCTTACTCCTCATTTTTAAAGCTATCCCGCCCCCCGATTTTTTATCTTATGTGTTCTAGGAATATATGAGAATCTTCTCAACCTGACCACATCTGAAAAAGTCATAACACTGAGGCAATGTTTACACTGAGATAAGTTTGAATGTATTACATTTGATTTTGTAACGCTGGGTTTTATAAATTTGAATTTGAGCATCCTCACCTTCACACAAAATCGAATTAGTGCTGCCACACTAAATTGCCAAAGATCAACTGCTGCAACAGTGCATTGTGGGAACCTGTCCCACAGTTCCCTCAGCCCCAAAGCATTCTGGGTTTTTCTCTCTGCTGCAGTACGGGAAAAAAAATGCACAGCTAGTGGTTGTGGGATTGTGATGTCCCCTTCACATGCTGCATTCCCCTCATTCCCCTCCTGTGGAAAGCAAATGGCCATTTTTCCCGAAGGAAAGAAGGAAAAGTAGGAAACCACAAAGTGTATGTGCTCTGGGATCACACAGGTGACTATGCCATGTCAACTGGTTCCTCAGCTACTTTTACCCCCTTGAAACCACAGTATGGTATGACCTGTCTTAAGGAAGACACTTGATAAGGAATTTGCCAAAAGAAATGAACATTGGAAAGAAAGCATCAACAATGATCACCAAATTAACTGAAATCTCTTGTGTTTGTAACTGACTTAACAAAGATTTTACAAAAAGCAGATGAAAAGAAAAAAAGCAAGGGTGCTCACTTAAACACGTCTGGGTTTCCCGAGAGTTACTGGTTGAAAGAAAGCTATGGAGTAACTGTTAAACCAGTTTAAAAATCACATGCTGTAGATTCACTGGTTGAACTGCAAATAATAATGGAAACAATTCAGTTCACTGACAACAAAAAGTGCTTTCTTGAAAGGGAGCCAACTTTCTGAAGCTTGCTATTGGTATGATGGTTCACTCTATAGGGTGAGGGTGGACACGGAGGGACCAATTGACATAGTCCCTGTAGGGGCTTTCTCCAGCACGGGGCCAGCCCCACAGATCATTGACTGAGGGGGCTGGCCCCCTGAAATACATTGATGGGTGCAGGCTGTAGCTGAGGGACCAGCTGACGTGGTCTCTTCAGGGGCTTTCTTCCAGCCCCTCGTTGTGTGCTGTCGCACTGAAAACATAGCAGAAACCAAGCTCCCTGGCCTGTGTTCCTTTTGAGGGGCGATCCAGCCCCAAAAAGGCTCCTGGTAGCATGGTGCAGGAACCAGACTTGCCCCCAAACATCTTTGCTGTGGGGGGAGACTTCCCCCCAGTGACAACCAACCCCCTAAATCACACCTCTGGAGCCTTCACCGTGCGCAAGCCAGGACATGGTGCTGTCTGGAAGCACAGTCTGCATGTCGGGGGCGAGCCATGTGATGAAGTTGGGCAGTGGATAGAGCCCCGACTTCCTGGTGCCTGTGGAGGAGGGAGGGGCTGCCCATGCACAAATGTGAACTGAAGAAAAGAAGTTTCCGAGCCTCTCATACAAGCATGACCCCCACAGCCTAGCCACCATGTGGTACGGTGGGGTAGGGACTTGTGCCAGCCCTGAAAAAAAATCTCAGGCTCTCTTGCTAAGTCCTGTGCAGGGAAGAAGCCATCACCTGGTACTGGAGCTATTTTTTCCATAGTTAGATGTGATCATCGTGCTGCCCATAAAGAAATGAATTCAAAATGGGCCCAAGTGCCCACTTCAATTTCCTGGGCTCCCTGCTGCTGAATTCAAATTTGCAGGCTTCCTGCTAGCTACTTCCTGTGCACCTGGAGAGTAGCGGAGATGGAAGCAGCCACAGTGGACAACCATGGTGCATTACGGAATACATACGAGACACCTCAGGAGGTCGACTTAAATAAATGCCATGTCCACAGTAGCCTTAATCCAACGTTTTAAATTTGAACTTGGCACTAGGCTGACTCGCATGGACAGAGTAATAATATCAACCTTAGCACTCGCTAAAATCGACCGTAACAGTGTGAAGAGAGTGACATTGTAAAATCGAGCCTAAAGATCAGCTTTATCGTATAGTGTTGACATGGGCTCAGAAAATGGGCCTTGCTACTCAAAAGAAGAATTTGAAATAAACTCTACAGGTTTTTGACAAGATTTCAGAAGCCCTGTAAAGGAGCAGTCACCTATTGACATTTCTTAGCAGGCAATAAACTTTTCTCCTTCTTCTGTAAGTCCGGCCATCAAGGAAACATGGGGCAAAGACCTCATCAACTGATGTCACTTACAGCCTCCACACACAGAGTAAGTTAACAATGAAATGTATTTGGAGTGACAGTGGTGCAGTGTGCTGCTGGTATTACAAGGTACAGATCACACCTACCTGAGTTTATTCTTAAGGGATTTTCTTATAAGAGAAAGCAACTGTTCATTTTTCTGGGCATATACACAGAAAAAAACCAAATTCTACTGCCAGCAAGAAACTCCATGAACTTGGACTCACAAAACATTTCCATGGCCATCTGGGATTTTTCCATGGGTGTGGATGTGCAGCAATAGCAAGATACCATTTCAAAGAGGGGGTCCAGGGTTAAAAGAAGATGGGCACAACATTTTGAAACCACATATGAAAATACTCTAAGTGAGCTAAGCTTATTTCATTCAAGTTTGTCCCTCCTTTCCTGACCAAAAGTGAGGACAGCACATCATCCATTTTCAAAAATACCTGCAGTGAGTAAGCGGAGCCGTAAACCTGAGGGTCCAGTTCCATCTCTCAGAACATCAACATTCTCAGCATACACGTTACCAAGGAAACAGCTGAGGGGCATGACGGGAGCCCTGGAAGAGTTAGGTGGGATATAACAAAACAAACACAGGAAATGCTTAAGCTCAGAACTTTCCACTAACTCTCCAATGACAGACGCTAGTAGAATACATTAAGAGTAAAGCATATGAATGCTGACATGGGAGAATCTAACTTGCCTAGAATGAAAGGGCTAAAGTAACTTCTGAGACACTCAACTTTCATATTACACTAGAAGATGTTTCTGAAAATTTTTGGTTGCAAATGTATTTCTTGTGAAAATAAGGGCCATAATGCACTTATACATGCTTAATTCACAGCTATTGCTAGAACTGGACAAACATCTGGGTGCAATGTGAATGCTTTTACACATGATATGGCAAACACCAATCACGCTTCAGTTAGAGGATTCCTACTACTTCAGTCGTCAACCATTTCTGAAGACAGATGGCCAAGTCTACTGACTTCTGCAGTAGTTTGCTGATATGAGCTAACAAAGTCTATTTTAAGATCACAAAATGTGTCTCCTAGTCTGTGGATTTTAACTGAATCATGTTGTCATTTGTTACCACCTCTAAATATGAAAGCATCTCAATTATTTTAAAGGGACATGTTGAACAAGTTTAAAAGCTGCACCATCTGTTCCTCAGTTCACTCACTAATTCTCCTTTTAAAAATCTCTTTGTTAGACTCACCTAATTAATTGCAACAATAGCAGATAAAGAATACAACTTACATTCAGGAGAGTATGTGTACTTAAAGTTAATTTTTTCCAATAATGTGATGTTTTTCTGTGCCTGAGTGAATACATGACTTCTCAGCAAGGCTTTTAAACGTGCGCACACATGCATGCACTAAACCCCACCACGCCACAGCTGGATATAGGAAATGTTTTCAAAAGTGGAGTACAATGTCCATATACACATGCTCCATTATAATTTATACTTTTCTCCGACTCATTAATCCACCAGTGCATTAGTATTTTCCTGGCATAAATAACAATACTTTCTTCAGAAATACAAATGATGTTATCAATGAAGTAACAATTTACAGAAACCCCTTTATTTCTGATCTTGTCTAGAAATCTCCAGGGAAAATAAATACTTTCAAAAATATTGAACCTTGAAGAAACAGTAACAGTATAATATTGGTTTATATGGGGCTATTAAATGCCATGTCAAATTTGAAGATAATAGTTCATTTAGACAGAAAAAAAAAGACAAGGACTGATTGCAAGTAACTCCCATTCATACTCAGGGGAGTTAGACATGCAAATACCCTGAGCATCAATGGAATGCAAATAAGTCATATATGACATAACATTCATATGCTAAATAAGCACAGAGATTGCAATTTTAATATTTGTATTGCAGTAGAGTTTACAGGCCTTAATCAGAAATTGAAGCTCCATTGGGACAGACAATATACAAACACAGACCAAAAATACTGGTCCATGCCCCAGTCAACTTGACTTACCTAAACAGAGGGCATCAATGTACATTCAAGCTGGGTAGGTACAGTGGCTTTTCCAAATTACAGTTTGTCTCCTCACTCTTGGAATGGGTAATGTCACCGTTGGAGAACATGTAATATCAACTTCCACACTACCTGGCCTATCCTCTGAGCTTAAGATAAAAAGCACTGGGAACGAGCCAGGATGGAACCTGAATCAGCCCATTCACAGTGCTCTGAAAATTCTGGGAGGAAGAGGAGTAAGTGCAGGGCTCCAAAGCCCCAGTGCGGAAAAGGCATGGGGGAAGCAGGCAGGCGGATGTACAGGATGTAGGTAGAACCCCAATGGGCTGCATGCAGCCTGAAGGCCGTAGATTACCAACCACTGGATATCAATCTTGCAGCCCACTGAAATGCAGGAGGGCCACTATTCTCAATTGCCCATCAGTGTTTAATCCATGTCAACAGCACTGATGTGTGGCAGTTAAGTACAATACTTGTTTGCACTCTGGAATTCACATCCTCACAGTCTGCATTGCAGCACAATGTAGTCACATGCTTAGCTTAGTGCAACTAATCTAAATGCATTTTCACCAGATTCACACCAGTGTAAGTAAATCAGAATTTTGCCATTTCATTCACGAGTATGTGCTCTGTGTCCAATATCTAGAGATATCTGAAGGAGCATTACCACAAACAGATGTATTTGGCATCATCCAAAGAAAAGAACAAATGGAAACAGACACTGAATTTCTCATGCATTTGACATTCCATCAAGTCTAAACAATAAATACATGAAGGAGGGAAAAAAAACCCCAGATATTGGTTAACATCCCTTGACAGTTCAGCTATACATACTTGGTATCCTGCAGGCTGTTTCCACTGTAGATGTACATACGTTTCACAGTTGCACCATGGGGAATTTGCAGAGAAGCTAAGCCATGAGCAAAGTTAGGCTGTGGATATATGAAAAAATTCAGGCTATTGCATACGGCACAACAAAAATATAACGCTGCTCTAATCTTGTGGAGGTTGAACCTCTCTAATCTGGTACCCTCAGGATCTGACCAGTGCCAAACTAGAGAATTTGCTGGACAGTGGGAGGTCAGTATTGTCTAGCAGCATTACCAACACTTCCACTGACTACTGGGCTCTCAGAAGACATTTAGGGGTAAATTACAGCTAAATACCAGCAGAGAACACTGACAGCCAGGACTGGTGACTGGAAACAAATTTATGGGACCACGGGAACCTTGCCCACACCCATGATAAGTGGTCATCCAACTATCTAAAATCATGCCGGGATTACAGATGTTGCCGTACAAGAGTGTGCCAGACTAGAGAGGGTCAACCTGTTCTAAAATAAGATGCATCCGTCTGCAATAATTACGTTCTTCCCTAGAAGCTCTGTAAAAAATAGACACAACATTGGCTATTCTCCAGGCTTCTGGTATATAATACCTGATTTTTTTTTTTTTTTTTAAATTTTGCATTAAGCAACTCTGGCAGCCAATTTTTACAATCCTTCCAAACTCTTGGATGAATACCCTCTGATCCTGGCAGTGTATTGCAATTTACTCTATAAGGTTGTTTTCATGCTTTTTGACACCTTATTCACTGACACTATCTTCGTGATCTAGAAAGAACACCTTTTGCCTAGACTCCCTATTGCCTTACTGAGTGTATGTCTACAAAAGGAAATTAGGTCAATTTTACAAAGGTTGATTTTGCAGCACCCAATTTTGCAAGTCAAGGGCGCATGTCCACGTTGGCATATAAAGTTGACAGAGGGGCTCCCGATTAGGGCGTACCACTTCAACTTTCTCAGCAACACAGAGTGGGTACCTATCCCACAGTTCCTGCTGCTTGCTGGTACTGTTAGTTAAGTTCCCAGTAGCTGAAAGGACAAAGAAGTGCCACGGGTGCATGTTGTCAGCTTCCCATAGTGCACTTATCTCCTCCCCCTCCCTTTAGGGAGCAAAGACAAAAACGGTTTTTATTTTTCCATATCCATGCAGATGCCATTGCAAGGCTAGCATGGAACCCATACAACTTCAAACTGTAGTGACAAGTACTGTGAACATCTCATGCATTCTGCTGTGGTATGTGCAGAGCTTAAAGCAACCTTCAGAGCAATTAAGACTCTGAGGAGGACACAGACATATACAAGTGTGAAACACTGGAGAGGATGAACGGGCAGGTGCTGGCTGTGCTCGATACTTTTTACACTACAGAGTGCTGGTTCTGCTGCCGTGAAACAAGCTCAGACTGGTGGGACTGCATTGTTCTGCAGGTATGGGATGATCAGTAGTGGCTACAAAACTTCCGCATGCGTAAGACCACTTTCATGGAACTTTGGGTATTGCTTTCCCCTGCCCTGAAGCACAGCAATACCAAAGTGAGACCTGCTCCGACAGTTCAGAAATGTGTGGCTATAGCTCTGTGGAAACTTGCAATACCAGATAGCTACCAGTGAGGGGCAATCAGTGCAGAGTGGACAAGTCTACAACGGAGGCTGTCGTGATCCAGGTAGCCAACGAAATCAACACCCTTCCGCTATGAAGGACAGTGGCTCTGGGAACTGTGTAGGACATAGTGGACGGTTTTGACGCGATGGGATTCTCTAATAGTGTCGGGGTCATAGGTGGAATGCACATCCGTATCTGGCACCAGACAACCTTGTCACAAAGTGCACAAACCACAATGGGTTCCTCTCCATTGTTTTACAGGGGTTGGTGAGTCACAACGGCCACTTAGTGGAAATCAACATGGGATGGCTGGGAAAGGTGCATGGCACCTTTTGTAGGAACTCTGGTCTGTTCAGGAAAGCTGCTGAATGGAACTCTCTTCCCAGACCAGAAAAATCACCACTGAAGATGGTGGAGATGCCAATAGTGATTCTGGGAGCAGGAGCGCCAAAGTCTCCCTTAAAGTTGGCAGAACGACGCGTGTAGTATGGACTGATTGCTTAGAAAAATGATCTAAGTCTGCTGCATTCAAACTAATGTCCTAATGCAGACCAGGCCTCATACAAAAGTCATTAAGCTTCTTTGCAATGCTCTTAACCTCTAAATGTCTAGTGATCTAGGAATTAGGTGATCCAGTGAGAAAATATGCCACTATGGCTGTGGCCACACTTGGCCAAAAATGCAAAATGGCCATTGAATATTCAGCGCCTCATTAGCATTAGGACGCTTCCGGCCACGGCGCTTTGAAAGCACCGCTTTCGAACGCTCACGGCTCGGTGAGGCTACATGGGGGCCCTTTTCGAAAGGACCCCGCACCTTTTGAAATCCCCTTATTCCTCTCCGGGGAGGGGAATAAGGGGATTTTGAAAGGTGCGGGGTCCTTTCGAAAAGGGCCCCTGCATAGCCACGCCGAGGCATGTGCATTCGAAAGTGGTGCTTTCGAAGCGCCGCGACCGGAAGAGTCCTAGTGCTAATGAGGCACTGAATTTCAATTCAGCACCTCATTAGTAATCTTCAAAATGGCCATTTGCATGGCCATTTCGCAGTTTTGGCCAAGCGTGGACACAGCCTATACTGACTAACTTATGCCTCCTGCTTCTTTCCATTTTTTGTCATGGGATCAGAAACTGTACAATATGTATTGCTTTTAGAAGAGAATGAATCTCACATACAACAGAGGTACTTCAATTAACACATAAATGAGTTACACTTATGCCTCCTTTAGCATTGCCACAGTAAAGTCAGTGTGATATTTGCCACTGGCTTCAATGAATATAGGATTAGGCTCACTTAATCATTATCCTATCAGTAACCTATCAAAATATTTAGTGAATAAGGAAATGCACATTGCACAACACACTTCTTTTGACTTCCAGACTCTCCCAGCTCAAGAACTTTACTATTCACTCTATCCTAATTAGTTGCACAGATTTTTGAGAGACATTTAAACAGAATTTATAGATCACTTGCAATTAACTAAAGCAAAAGCAAGACTTTAACGGAAACATTTTGGATATTAATTGTGTGTTCACATTTGTGAAGGAAGACAGGAGATTCTGCTCAATAATGGCAATAATACTATTAGTTTTGGAAGCAAACCCTTCATCTATACCCTTTTGTGAAAAGTTAAGCATGATCTTTGGCTCTGAAATGATTATGCACAATGAGTCAGAAAGTAATTTAAGATTTAAATTTCACCCAGATGAAGGGTTTGTTTTGCTTGCGAGCCAGGCAGACTGTAGGTAATATTTTCCAAAGGTTACAAAGACAAAAACCAAAAAGGAAGATAATTATCTTTTAACTCAAAATGATTCCTGACCTCGTACTTTGGAGTTTCAGCCCACGAGTCCAATTGAAACGAGAAAGACAGCCCTCTGAAATTGAGGTGAAAGAGTTGTTCAGCTGAGTTGTACACTGGAAAAAAAATAATGAAATTATAGAAACAGGCAGTAATTCTTCTAATTCAGATTAGCAGAGCATTGCATCACTTTAGTCTGATGTTTCTCTGCACGCTCCTGACTCACCAAAATATCTGACAAGAATAAACCACCTCAATGTGATGTGGAATTTTAAGGTTGCATATAATAGCAACATTCCCTGTATACTTAATTCACACACAACAACCTTAAATAGGCTTGTATCACAAACCTTGCTGCTCAGCTTCAGGCACAAGTGTCAGCACCAGATCCTGTGAATGCAACCATGGCAAGGAAGAGGTTCCATGTGAGATTATGCTCTCTATCACAAGAAGAAAGTTTCCAGTGCTTTTTTTTGTAACTCAGCTGGCTCTCTGCCACGACGCTGCCAGGATCCCCTGGTCCCCCAGCTGGGGCTGCCAGAGGGGCTCTGTGCCCCAGCCAGCTCCCCTCTGTGGGGCTGTTGAGATATCCCTCACCCAACCAGGGATCTCGCGGACATGGCTGCCAAGGTGCTGGTATACTGTACCGATATAAAAAAGGCACTGAAGGTTCCTATGGTTGCAGGGCATATGCCATTGAGAGGCAGCTTAGAAAAAAATCTTGCGTCAGTTTTATTAAGCATAGGTCAGAGCTAAGAGGATCGAAAGCAGTGTATAACAATAAAAAAACCTGCCACATTTCTTTGCATTAGTTTCATTTCAATGTGAACAGGGCTATGGTAAGTGGTATAAAGAGCTCATTTTCCATTGATGACGACATTCAAATATGACTTTTCATTCCCTCATAAAGGGACGAATTCCACGGTCCTTACCTTCACTGGGAAGGAGTTACATTAGTCCTATTTATTGAGCTTAGGATAGGACAGAGGTCTGAAATCTGTAGCTCTGTCACTGCATGCGGCTCTTTAAGGATTTATTTGCAATTCTACCATTGGGAGCCACAAAGTAAAAAAACAAAAAACCAAAACCAAAACAAAAAAAAGCTCTTCCTGATTATTTTCACAAAACAGTGAATGTCTAAATGCCCAACAACTAACAACTCATATATAAATAGCAAATGATATATGATCTCGAAACACTGGATAATTCCCCCTTTAATACATGCATTGCATTGTGGGATATGATACTGTATTAGTGTTTTGATTTAACTGCTAATAAGGTATTATTCATATGCATTGCAGCTCTTGAATTATTATTTTTACCAAATTTGAAAAAAATGGCTCTTTTTACCATTTTGGTGGCTGACCCCTGGACTATGAAGTGACATCAACAATTCATTTGCATGATTAAGTGCTATAAAAAAGGAGTTAGGGTGGTAGAGTCAAGCCCTGACGAATGCAAGATGAAAAGACAGGATGAAATCCTGACACACTGAATGACAAAATTCCTGTTTTCTTCAAAAGGTTCCAGTTTCATCCGTGACGTTTACCCCAACCACCAATATGCATTTTGGAGTAAATTAAAGATGCAAATGTTGTGATAATAATAGAATCATAAGGTTGGAAGAGATTGCAGGTTGTCATCAATCCCAACCCCCTGCTGAAACCAAGACCAATTCCAACTGAATCATCCCAGACAGGGCTTTGCCAAGCTGGGACTTAAAGATCTCCAGGGAAACAGATTCTACCACCTCCCAAGGTAACCCATTCCAAAGCTTCACCATTCTTCTAGTGAAACAGTTTTCCTGATATCCAACCGAGACCTCCCACTCCACAACTTGAAACCATTGCTCCTTGTTCTGTCACCTATCACCACTGAGAACAGCCTCTCTCAATCCTCTTTGGAACTACACTTCAAGTATTTGAAGGCTGCTATCAAATCGTCTTCTCTTCTGTAGCCTAAAGAAGCCCAAATCCATCAACCTCTCCTCACAAGTCATGTACTTTGGAACCCTAATAATATTTGTCGCACTCCACTGGGCTCTCTCCAATGTGTCCATATTGGAGAGTAATGGGGGGGCCCAGAACTGGATGTAATATTCCAGCTGCAGTTTCATCAGTGCCAAATAAATGGGAATAGATCTGCTAGCGATGCTCCAACTAATGCACCCCAGTTTGTTGTTAGCTTTCTCGGATAGAATGGCAGACTATTGGCTTACATCCCACTTCTCATCCACTGTCAACCCCAGGTCCTTTTCTGCAGAACTGTGGCTTCCCAGCCAGTAGCAGTGCTTAATAAGAACGTACTATTAAAAATGTTAGCTCACTTTGTGTTAAAAAGAGCAGAAAAATACTAATGCAACTATTCTACATGATAAAGCCAAGCCAACTAATGCATTCAGAAGGTTTGTCATAAAATGTTTATTCATGCTAAACAGGTTGCTAATGGAACACATGGTATTAGCTGGAAGGAGTTTAAATGCAGTGAATAAACAAATTATCTAAATATAAGCAAGAATGCCGTACTTTGTACTGGGTAAGAGCTCAGATAGGCACAAAAGTGCATTTAGGGTCACTGGATGATGATCTTTAGCAATCTTTAGCACTAAACAAAGCTGGTACATGATTTTTCTCAACTAGCATGTGGTTTTTCACAAGCTCAAGATGCGTTTGCTGCATTTTTGAAGAGCCTGAATGCAGATTTACATAGCCACACAAACTGCAACTTGCTATTAGACAAAAGTTCTGCAGCTGTGTAAATATTTTTTATAATCCATGGTCTGGCTTTGTAGGCTTGTGAGATCTCTTTTTCTCTCAAACATTCCCAATAGCTGTATTCATATAATGTTGCAATTTGATTTATGGACAAAAAATCAGGGACATTTGCAGTGTAAAGGCTACAACTCTTCCAGTTTTCACCTACTCCAATTTGCTGTCCAATTACTGCAGCGTCTCTATCCAATTAAATCCCTGGCACCAATACATGGCAGTGCCATCCACACCCATTAATCCCTACAAGTTATCTCAGAAGCGGACTGCAGCATCCAACCCCCTACCTAAATCAGGATCAACCCTGACAAAATCATCCAAGATAGGACTTTGTCAAACTGAGGTTTAAAAACCTCCTGGGATAGAGATTCCACCACCTCTCTAGGCAATGCATTCCAGTGCTTCACCACTCTCCTGGTGAACTAGTTTTTCCTAATGTCCATCCTACACCTCCGCTTCTATAACTTGAGACCCTTGTGCCTCCTCCTGCCATCCGTTACCACTGAGAACAGCTCCTCTTCATTCTTTTTAGAGCCTACCCCCACTCCCGCCTTTCAGGAAGTTGAAGGCTGCTATCAAATCACCCCTCACTTTTCTCTTCTGTAAACTTAAAGAAGACCAAATCCTTCAGCCTCTCCTTGTAGGTCATGCGCTCCAACCCCCTAATAATTTTTGTTGCCCTCTGCTGGACCCTCTCCAGTGCATCCACATCCACTTAGCTGAAAGGTTAGGTGTCTAGCATACAACCTGCTGATGCATGACAAAATAAACAACAACAGGGTCCACACAGTTCATGCACCGCGTTAGAGCTTTTCGCTCCAGCTTGCTGCACAGTAAGCATTTGCATAGACATGACCTGAGAAAATTCTCTCTCCATCGAAACTAGGCAAGACTAAAGGAAAGACCTCAGAATTTCCTTGTTATTGTGAGTTCAAATGTTACCTGAAGATACTATTACTGAGCCACAAAACATTTGACATTATTTTAGTTAAACTTAGTAGGCCACCATTCAAATGTATATATAACGGGAATACCTTGTCAAGTATAAGAATGTGACAACTCTCTGAAAAACAAGTGAACTCATTTGAATTGAGATCAGAAGGGTTTGTCTGCTTCTAATACAAAAGTACAAGAGATATTCTTTAGACCAGTTTATCATTCTCAATGTTAACCAGAAGATCAATTTCATTTGGTGGTGGCCAGTAAATGAAATCTATTTGTCAGGATCTCAAAAATACTGTAGCCTACCTCCTGGATGTGTTGCTCCAAATGATTGATCAATCTGTTCTATAGTTGGAGCAATTGCCTGAGAGTTAAAATGGACTCCACTGAAAAAGAAAACGAAAGCCACTGAATCATTAATGAGCAGACTTTTATTTGGGTCATTATTTAAAATAATATAGATACAAATTTAAGACATGCTTTTGATTTTATTGGAGAAATTCTGCATTCAGCTTACATAAACCATTTCAATAGTAGTCCACTAAAATATTTTACAAGGGTCTTTTTTTCACTCTAACAACTAGCCCTTGATAAGTATGGCTTTCTAAAGAAGCATCTAGATATAATATCATACACTCTATTGTATGTGGAGGTGGGATAATGTTTATTTGATTTAATTAAAATTTCCTACTACCACATTTACACTTGCAGAACAATCAGTAACTGGAACACACAAGATTAAAAATGAAAACCAGGAAAAGAAGCCAGTTTCCAGAAAAATGGACATCTCTTCCAGTCACTAACACAACCACTCTTTACCACCCAAACTTCCATCTAATTAGCATATCCCTAAGCAACCCACATAGTGTGCATCTTTGTGAAACATGAAACCTCAATTGTCTTGCGTAAGCCTTCCTCTCTCTCCCCAGCCTTAAGGGTTCCTGAGGGACAGATGGAAACAACCCTGTTTGTAAAGGTCCATGCTTACCTTTGGGCCTACATATAAATGTTTAATACCACCATAAATACAGAGCATAAAAAGAGGATTGATAATGTACACAAGGAATATGCTTAGCAAGGTTATCTGAATTTTGTTTTCACTATTAGAATATCACACATCATGCCTACTAATCTTAAGCAGTTAGACTTCTTTTCAAAACATACTCACAAGTCATTTCTGTTGAAATTGTTCTTTAATTTGATATACTGTGAGAATATCATCTATAATTTTACTTCTAAATGACTGCATTATTTTTTGATGAAAACTATTCAAGTATTTTCCTCAAGAAAAGTTAATGAGGTGCAAATTCAGTGCAGTTCAATAACAACAACTGGATCGAAAAAGAGGTAGTAAGTAACAGTGTGTGCGGCTCAATGGTATACAGTAAACTTAAATTATTTACCAATATTTTAACTTCACTTTAGTCAAGTCATAAACTTCAATCACCTGAAAGACAGAAAACAAGAAAAATTATTGCAGTTTCACAGAAATCTGAAATAGGATATTTAGGGGCAGACTACTGACCAAAGTTAACTTGCGGTAATAACTTTTTTCCCTTCTCAAATGGAAACTTGTTTGGTTTTAACAACATCAAGACAGATCAGACACACAAGGTGGGTGAGGACCAACTTCTGGTGAATGAGACAAGATTCAAGCTACACTGAGTTCTTCAGGATCTGAAGCTGGTCCAATAAAACATACCTCACCCACCTCATTTCTCTAATATTTTGGGACAAAGATAGTTACAACAACATTGCAAATGAATCAAGATCAGTGAGTCTTGATTTTCTGATCTTATCATACTTCTAAAACAAATACCAAAAACCCTCCAAGCCTGTAACTGACTCTGGAAAGCTGGATCCTTGCATCTGCATAGAACCTGCTAACTTCAATGACGGGCTGCACGAATGGATCGTTTTGGCAGATTGAGGGCTACAGTAGTAGCTGCAGAGCAACTCCTCTTGAGCAATCTCTAATGAAAATGGCACTAAACGGTTACCAAAAGGAGATGGTCTCTTAATGAAAATGGCTAGATGCTACAGGTCATGAAGGATAAAGAAGAATCCTCAGGAAAATCTTCAATCCTAAGTAGTTTGAATAGTAACAGAGAGGGAGCCATGCTAGTCTATATACTATCAAAACAAAAAGCAGTCAAGTAGCACTTTAAAGACGAGCAAAATAATTTATAAGGTGAGCTTTCGTGGGACAGGCCCACTTCTTCAGACCATAGCCAGACCAGAACAGACTCAATATTTAAGGCACAGGGAACCAAAAACAGCAATCAAGGAGGACAAATCAGAAAAAAAATGATCAAGGTGAGCAAATCAGAGAGTGGAGGGGTGGGGTGGGGGGGGAAGGTCAAGAATTAGATTAAGCCAAGTACAGGGGCTTGTCTGCATACTTGGCTTAATCTAACTCTTGACCTTCCCCCTCACCCCCCCACCCTCTGATTTGCTCACCTTGATCATTTTTTTCTGATTTGTCCTCCTTGATTACTGTTTTTGGTTCCCTGTGCCTTAAATATTGAGTCTGTTCTGGTATGGCTATGGTCTGAAGAAGTAGGTCTGTCCCACAAAAGCTCACCTAATAAATTATTTTACTAGTCTTTAAAGTGCTACTTGACTGCTTTTTGTTTTGATAAGTAGTTTAGTGAGACTTTTAAAAACTCTAATATGCTGCATATTAACTGAACAAATAGGGTTTTCAATTAATCTGAATGTCACCAACCAAGAAGGAAATCTTGTTTTAGTAACTGGTGTTGCAAAGATCTCTATATAGACTATTATAATGTACATTAAAATTACAAATCACCACCATCTAGGGTAAGTACTTCAAGTTTAATGGTACAGTACACCCTTGAGTTACGTGCGGGATGCTCGCGTTCCTTGCAACCCCTGCATTACTCAAATTTTGCTTAAGTTGGGAGAAAGGGGAACCAGGCGGCTGCAGGAGCCGAGAAACTGACCCCTGCTGCTAGCGGGACCCAGGAAACTGATCAGCACGTGGCCAGTCCTTTTCCTGGATCTCGCCACTTGGTTCCCACCTCCCCGCCATTAGTGGGACTTGGGAAACTGATCAGTTTCCTGGGTCCCGCCAGTACAGAGGAGCTGGGAACCAGCCATGTGCTGGTCAGTCTCCTGGGTCCTGAAAGTGTTGGGAAGAGGGGGCAGCAGCCTTGTTCCTGTCTCCCAACGGCTGGTGGGAGCCAGGAAACTGACCAGCTTTGGTGGGGTGATCAGTTTCCCAGCTCCAGCAAGCCCAGGGAAGACAGGAACCAGGCTGCTATTTGGTTCCCAGCTCCCCCCTAAAATTGTGGGACCCAGGAAACTGACCACCCCACCATGAAAAAGATCAGTAGTTTAAATATTTTACCATAATCCAGTATTAAAAGAATTTCAGAACATTTACAGATTTTATATTTAATACTTTAAAGGGTGTATAAAATTTGCCAGGCAACAGGAAATGACAGCTTCCCACCACCCCCCTTGGCTGGAAATGGTGAACTGGAGCCAATAAGAGCTGCAAGGTCCCATGGTTATGGACCCTTTAAATAAACAAAGGGGTGTGGGCCTACTAGGGACTTTCTCAAAGTGGGCCACAGTCACACTTTGGGAAACACTGCTATAGCCAGAAAAGGTACAGCCTTGGGTAGAAAAAGCAAGGTTCCATATATCACCCTTCATCAGTACTCTTTTATACAGGTGATGCCAAGTAGCGTGCTTATCCATGCCTTACAGATAAGGGTTTTCTGTTATACTTAAATTTGTCCACTAGAAACAGCATGTAGTGGGGTTTCATTAAGTTGTCTCAACAGACTACTGAATGGACTACATTGACTGTTGATGAGACTTTGGTCCAGAACTTGAACTGGTGACTTAGTAGCGAAAGACTCAGTATCCCACAACTAACAGACAAGTGATTCAGTTGCCTCTAGTTAGATGTTGTATTTGAGAAAGCTTTTTTGTTTTATAGTATCCTAATCAAATCTCTACAGAGTCCCACATGTATACTTCCTGTCCACTTGCGTGACTGAATCATGTATACCAGCATTTTCTATTTCTGACAAAACTGCAAAGCATTCATGGGAGAGGCACCTCCCTTGTTCAGTGTCACTTCAGCTCAATACTGCTCCCTGCAGTATCTCTCATGATCTCAGTCCTTGGCATGAATGCCAATCCAGTGCAAACTGAAATCCATGGAAGAGCACCTGTTTATTTGAATTTGGCCTTCTCAGAGGCCATATGAGTACAGATGCCCAGTGGCTACATTAATACACCATGAACTTTGTTCAGCTGCAAGCAAGAAGGACGGGGCGGGGGAGATGATTAAATGTTTATATTGATAGAACAGAAGCAAAGAATAAAAAGACAAATGGAAAAAACCCAACCACCACCCATACTGAAATCACACAGGCTCTGATCTTAGCCATTTTTAGCATATGACCCAGTTTGGGATAAAGTGGGCCAGACAGGTCACATTTCAATCACTGGCAGTCTTGACAATGCCCAATGGATTTCAAAATGTTAAGGTAATCTTTATTCACAAATAGCTTGAAGCACAGGGGTAGTCTTGTACCACAAGCGTGCTAGAGGGGGCATCTGAACAGTACATAAAAATAAAGAGGATTTGTTAGCTTAAGTGTAAGAATAGGTCACTATCCCAGTTACTTTTTTTTTTTAATAGTTTGTTTTACCTTAAGTCTCTGATTGAAAGCATCAAACAGCAGTTTGATTCCGTCCTGAGTCAAGTTAAGGATGAGGTCATGGCTGAGAGGAGACTGCAAAACAAAAAGAGAAGTTGGGTTAATGAAGAATCCTTCAGATGAAAAGCTGAGTCTTACCTCCTAAATAAAAAGCAATATATACATATATATTTCCCAAGTGGTTGGTTCCATCGGCATGAACAAGCAACCGTTTCGCTCTATGCGTATGTCTAAACCAAAGTACATTTAACTAGCCTCCTTCAGCTTTCCTATTTCATGAAACAAAAGTGTTGATGGTAAGTTCACACCTCACGTGAACTCATAACCAAGTAGGAATACAGTTTTCTTGTTGCTTTTATATATGGAGAAAGGACAACTGAAACTGACATTTCAGTTTTAGAGTGAACCAGTGGAACACTGTGTAGGACAGCTGGTTACTCTCAGCACTGGTAGGCCCATTCTAAGAAGAGAAAACTGAAGAGTAATGATCATACATTATACATAAAGTGGCATACATATCAAATACCAAAAAATATCATAACCAATGCGGATAAGGCTCAAAATGGAATATTTCAGATTTTTATGCTGCAAATTCAGGTTTCCTTAGTTACTGTGATTCATAACAACTAGAGGCCTAAGCAAAAGCCCACTGAAGTGAATGAATTTTGTTCAGACTTTTAAGACTGTCAATTTTCAGTGGCGTGTTTTGATAGCAGTTCCCTACTGTCAACATAGTCCATAGTCAGTAACTCGCCTTTTCCACAGCCAGTCTGATGACATCCTCCTGATCCCCATGTGCACATGTACAAACAAAGAAAATCACCTTTCAAACATCTCCCTGAAGGTGGAAAACTTGGTAGGTAGGCAAAGCAGTCAACTCCAGAATTCACAACCCGGGATAATGCCCAGCACCACAAGTCTTGTGAATCCTGCCCCGTTGGAAGAGCTCAGATGTGTGGACAATATAGTGAAAAGTTTACCTAACATGAAAACACTCTTATGGCAGCAGAACTATATCCAAAACATATCTATGATTTTAAGTCAGATTCCATAATTAAAATAAGCCAACTGTACATATCTCCAGGTGAGAGAAATTAGTACAGGCTGCTGCTCCCAGCACCCTCAGGATCTCAGTGGTACAGAATAAGAGGTTTTGCTCAGCCATGGGAGGTTAAAGCCCCCAGTCCCTGGCTACCCTGCCAGTCCTCTGGCCCTGCTCCCCGCCCAAGGCTGCCAAGGGAAGCTGGCACTCTGGTCCCACCGTTTCCCCCCTACCTGTAGCTGCTGGCAGAAGCCAGTGTTCTTCCCCTGTCCCCCACTGTGCTGCTAGCTGGATGCCCTCCTGCCCCAGCTCTCTACTCCAAGAACATCCTTGGTCCTGCTGGACGAGAGATGTTGCCAGACCACAGAGTGCTGGTTTTAGGAGGTGCAACCTGTGCTATTTTTGTACAGGATAAAAAAGGTTTTCTATACATCAGAATTTCATAGTTTTAAAGACAGATTTCTCATGAAAAACTCAGGATAGGTGCTTTATCCCATTGAAAAACAGAGGCATAACTCTTTAGTGATATATCACTTTCATTGCTACCCCTTTCTGGTATCTTGTAAACTAACCTGAAAACCGCCACAGATCCATAACTGAAGAGAGCTAATCCTGGACCTCAGACTTGGGTGATTTTAAATCCCTTCTTCTATCTAATCTATTTTTTAAATAAAGTCAAAGTTGCAAAATAAATGCAGTTTACGCCGTAATTATTTTGTAGTTAGATCAAACAGGGTTCAAAATGTACATGTACTGTATATTTTCCCCATGATCCGTTTTAACTGCTAATCAAAGAATATACAAAAATGCTTACCAGGAATGCCATATAGGATTAATTTTCCTTTACAAAAGGTACATGTTGGGATCTGTAATCAATTGGCAGTGCCCCTTTAACTGGAAAACACAGTAGCATCTTGAGTTATGCGAGGGTTGTGTTCCCACACACAACTCAAATTCCGTGTAAGTCAGGGGTGGTATTTTTCCCCGGTGGAATGCACGTTCTACAGCTGGGGAAGCAGCAGGAGCACCTGGAGCAAATTTTGAAAGATACGTCCTGTGGTTGCGGGGGGGAGGGGGGGACTTGGCAAGGGATAAGCCTGGCAATGGGTTGGGGCCATGGGAGAGGGCTGGAGAGGGTTAAGCCTGGGGCAGGTTAGGAATGCAGGGTGGATGGGAGGGTAGAGTTGAGCCAGGGCCATGTGCCCCTGCAGGGGGTTGAGCCGTAGCCCACACAGTGGGGGAGAAGTGAGCTGGAGTCCGGGTGGGGTGGGGGGAGTAGTGAGCCGAAGCCCACGCTGGTGGGGTGGGGGTGCTGAGCCAAGGCCATGCCAGGGGGTGAGGGTATTGAGCCAGGGAGAGCCAGATTTTGAGTTGCACTTAACACACGTTCATGCAAGTTAAGTGCAACTCGAACTCGTGCATTTCGAGGGATTACTGTACTTTATTGTAAGAGGGACAGAAACAGACTTGGGAAAACCATCAGAAACTCCCCCAGTAAACATTCTTCCTCTCCCTAGTATTACATCCACCCTTTCAAAAACCTGTAAAGCACTATCCAAGCAATAAGGTAGCTGGAAGAAAGGAAGCATGCAATATGCAATGTCGTCTAGAACTGGGAGATACTTCAGCATGCTATACATTGAGAGAGAAAGGCTCTACTGCTGGCACTTTCAGTCCTGTCTGATGGTTTAGAAGTATGCAATCTCTAAATTCATCTAAGTTAAGAACATCCATTGTGTTATGATGAATATGTTTCTGAATGTATGTGACAGGATCTGCATTTTACAGATTTCAGTAATTCATACCCAGGAAATGAAGCAAATTTGTTAGAAGATTTTAGGCCAGATGTTCATAAATTTAATTCGGGATTACTGTCAACAATGAAAATATTATTAAAGAGGCAAACCCAAGGTCTGAAAGAAGTCTTGATAATTACCACAGCCTGCGTCTCATATTCCCTTATGGAAGATTTTGGGGCCAGCACAAAGACAGGTGGGGACACAACTTAAATTAATATGACTTTTTAGTACTCAAAGTGAAACTTCAAGTATGGCAGAAAATGCCAGGAAGTGGTTGGGGTTAACCTTTCCCAAAAGGAGGGGATTATATCACTCACGTAAGTCTATGGAAAATGGAAGGTATTATGACATCATTGATGGGCAACCTGAGACCCATTGGGTGTGGGGGAAGGGTGTCTGTGTAACACGCCAGACATTTTGTTTACTGTTGCTCATACATAGGGTTTCCAGATATGACTTATTTCTGCCCATGTTGTTCTTTTTCCTAACGGTATTACTAAAGTGGCAGAATGTAAAATGCAGTGCGTGAGGATTGCACGCATTTCCTGTAAGAGCCAGGTGCTCCCTCAGCATCCAATCAAAACACTGCTACAATTCAGTTGACACATCTTGCAAAAACTACCCTACCTGAGATAGAACATCTTGGTTTAAACAGTTCTGCAGCCCACTGAGATGAAGGGAGGGCCACTCATGCAGCCCACTCACTAACCTAGGTTGCCCATGGTTGTAATACATTCTGATGGTATAAGATGGAGAGGGAGATTTGTAAAAACACAAATTGAAGTTAGGAGTCCGGCTCCTGCTGACAGTTTAGAAATAAATATATTCAATATCCACAGACCAAAATTCACGAGCAATAAAATCCCAGAATTAAGCTGTGTCTTCAATTTACTGTTGTAGACAGGTTCATAAAGCTTTCCTGACATATTTCGATATATGTTAGGACCAGAGCCATAACATGAGCTGGCTGAATTTGAGAAGTCTTTTTAGATAAGTTTTTAAAGAAATAAACCGCATTTGCTGCATCAGGATAATAGTCTAGATTCTCAAATATTTTACGCTATTATGTCCTATTGTTTAAAAGTATGTTTTGAAAAACACCCTAGGAAAGATGAGTTATTTTCAATGTTTAAATTAAGGCATATGAGCATAACTCTTTTTGACCACACAACATACAGACACTTCATTAAGACCCTTAAACCAAGTAATTTGCACCACCAGATCCCTGCCGCCAAGAATCCATGACATTAACGAGGATCTTCCCCAGGACAAGGTTGGGCCCACAAGCAACCTGTTGCAGGGCTGAGGCTTAACTATGTAAGTGCTTAGTATTAGGGATGTTAATGGTTAACAGGTAGGGGCTGGAGCTGCCATCCATCCCGTGGACAGGGGTTTGCTCTAGTCCTGCAAGGCTGCCACAGGTTGCTGGGCTCTCCTAAAAACAGGTCAAATTACAACCTCGTTTTGCAACTGAGAACAGACAACTCGTTATATTTTTTCATCTCCCTTCCCCACACTCCCCCAGAAAACTAGAGAAGTTCAAAAATGTATTTTAGAATATCTGCTTAAAACATGTTGCCTGTAGCACACTAGAGCATGCTAAGCAGGAGGAATAGCAAAAGCCAAACATAAGCTAATATTTAAATTGTGCAAAAGCATATTGAAGACATCTTGGCAGTTTAAATTACTGCATCTGCTTTTGCAAGCACGCAGCACAACCACAGATGCTCAGAAGAACAGAAGCAGCATTTCTAAGAGGCTCAGCATCATCACTGCATCAGATTAGACATTAATGGAGAAAATGAGAAGCATCTTGCCCTCAAAAAATACTTCAATACTTGACAGAAATAATGCAAAAAGACTGGAAGATCACTGCTCAGTTATTTAAAGAGCAGAGCTGCAGAAGTCCCTTTTTATAGTATAAAAATCAAACCCAGTTTCAAACAGAAGTTACTTGTTTAAATCCTTTTCTCTATCAAGAGTCAGAACTATGCAATACAGCAACCTTAGCAATAAACTCTCCTTTCTCCACACCTCATTTCCAACCCTACAAAAACATGTCAACATTAAAAAGTAAGAGTTCACCAAAGAATGATGGTGCCTGAAAATTCCAAACTATAGCGGTATCATGCCTTAGAAACAAGTCCCAGGAGCTGACAAAATATATTGATTACGCTCCTCAAAAGAGTTATTTGAAAATCTCCCATGATATTTAACTAGCCACTTTCCCAATCCACACATTTCAGGATGAGTGATATTAAGCAAGAGACGTAGCACATGGCTGAGTCATACACAACATCAAAACATCTTCATAGCTTACTGTTTAATTATCACAGAAATATTACTTTAACAGCCTGGCCCAGTTGTTTTCTACTCACCTGCTCACTGTAGAGAACCTGGACGTTTTTGATAATACGACAGTGTTTCTGAAGAATTGCTACAGCTTGAGCCAATGGCATTCCTGCAAATAAACACATACAGTATTTCTTTAATTTGTCCACAAAGACAATAATATTTGGCCAACAGGTTAAAGGTGAGGTAGAACTGGCTCACTGAATAAATTAAATGAGCTGCATCGTAAGGATATGCAAACAACAAAAGCCTAATCCACTTGTGACCTCAGCACTCAGCCATCTTTCTGGAACAGCAAGGTCTGTGCTTATCCCCCAAGAAACAAAGTTATTTTACATACACACTCTCCAACAAAGGCAAAATAAAAAGCCAAAGTTCATGCAGAAAGAATCCATGGGTTTTTTTTACTTGTATACAGCAGTTTTCTATTTGAATCACCTACACTGGTGAATTTAATTCTCTAATAATGTGTCAAGGGGCTAGCCCATTATATACCACTATTTCTAAAACTATTTCTTTTGCAGAGTCAAGTAAGGCTTGCAAATTAGTAGGAGTATTTGGTCTAATGGTAAGAGCCTGCTGCTTTTCAATTTCTAACAAAGCTAATTATAGATTTTAAACTACATAATCTCTTGCACTGGGCACCTATGTTACATAGACAATTCTAACCAGAGGACAGTGCAGTGTCAGCAACTCTTTAGCAACACGGCCTAAACCTTTGTTGTATCTTTAAATAAAATGGGATTATGTGCAAACAAGTTGTACGTATTTCTGGTTTCCACATCTCAATTTGGCAGCTAAAAAAAGCTAACAAACCCATATAGAAATGTAATTGATTGCTACGTGACAATTTAGCTTTAGTATTTCTGATTTGTTATTCATTTTAGCTCCTTGCCTCTTTCTAAACTTATTTTCTTCGTTCTCATTTTTAAATTTTAAATAAAGCAAAGTGCCCCTATTCTGGAAAACATACCATGAAATGTAACATTTTGGTCAGATTTTACCTTACAATCTAAATACAAATTTTAATTGATGGCTGTGAATTGCACCTTACATTCAATAGTAGCAGAGAGGTAGTCATGTTAGTCTGTCCTCCAACAAAACAGAACAGCAGACATGTAGCACTGTAAATACTAACAAAATGATTTATTCAGTGATGAGCTTTTGTGGGACAGACCCACTTCATCAGATCAATCTAATTTCCAATGCAGATTGACATTTATAAGAACAGAGAACCAAAAAAAAAAAAAATTGCAATAAAAACTGACAAATCAAATACATAGGAGGGGGAATAAGAGGTGGGGGGGATGTTAATTGTCTTGCCTGAGATTATGAAGAGCATCAAAGGAAGGGAAGCGGTCTTTGTAATGCGTGAGGTAACTGATGTCTCTGTTCATGCCACATGTTGATGTGTCAAATTTGAATATGAATTCCATCTCACAAATTTCTGACTCTAATCTGCTTTCAAATTCTTTTTGCTTCAGGACGCAAATTCTCAGGTCTTTAACAGAATGGCCCACTCCATTTAAGTGATCACTGACCAACTTATGTGTACCAAGTTTCATGAGGTCTGCTCTGTGCCCATTTATTCTTTGGCAAAGGTCTTGCCCAGTCTGTCCAATGTACACTACATCAATTACATCTTTATCATTTGGACCCACGGTAAAGAGACTCTGGAAGAATTCCACAGAGATTTTAGCAACCTGCATCGCACCATCAGTCTCAGCCTTGACTATTCCACACGAGAAATACATTTCCTGGATACCACAGTACAAATCACTGATGGCCACATCAACACCACTCTCTACCGGAAACCCACTGACTGCTACACTTACCTACATGACTCCAGCTTCCATCCACCTCACACCACACGCTCCATCGTTTAGTCAAGCCCTTAGATACAATTGTATCTGCTCCGATTCTACTGACAGAGACCAACTACAAGACCTCTACCAAGCATTCATAAAACTTAATTACCCACCGGAAGAAGTAAAAAAAAAAAACAAATTGACAGGGCCAGGCAAACACCCAAACCAGCAAGGCCCAAGAAGATCAATAACAGAACACCACTTGTCATCACCAATAGCTTCCAACTCAAATCCCTGCAATACATCATTAAAAACCTACAACCTATTCTGGATTATGCTGCTACACTCCAGAAGGCCCTAGATGACAGGCGTGTCCTTTCCTAGAGACAATCCCCTAACCTAAGAAAGATTCTCACCAGCAATCACAGGCTACACCACAGCAATACTAATCCTGGAACTTTTCCTTGCAACAAACCCCGCTGCCAACTTTGTCCATATATTTATTCTGGGGATACCATCACTGGACCTAACCATGTTAGTTACAAGATCAAAGGCACATTCTTGTGCACTTCCAGCAACATTATATATGCCATTATGTGCCAACAATGCCCTGCCACTTCGTACCAAAGCCTAAGCCCACTTGAGTCATCCACCCTGGGTGGACAAAGCCCAAAGGCTTCAGCACCAAGCAAGGGGGTCTGTAACCTGAGCTCCGCTGCTCAAGGCTGAAAACCTCAGTCTTCTGCTTCAGCACCAGGCAGTTAGGGTTGCCAACCCTCAAGGCTTGGCCTGGAAACTCCCGAAATCTAAGGTTAACATTAAAGTAAAGATTATGTTTTCTGATGAAATCGCCACAAACACATCCAACCAAAATGGGCATCCTCAGTGGTGGGAATCAGCGCTGGACCCTGTGCCCCAGCAAGCCTCACCGAGCCCCACAGACCCCATTAAAATGTAGGTGCAAACTGTGTTCCCTGTAAGCTGAGCGCTTGGGCAGCCACCCAGGAGAGGTTCAGATGCCACCCTCCCAACCAGCAAAGCACACACAGCTGCCAGCAACATGTTTCTATTGGTGGTGCACATTCACACGTCTTGGTGGACACAATAAAATTTGTTCTGCACACAGATGGAAAAAAGTTAGCCGTAACACTGGCTGCAACCCATTTTGGAGTTGAGGGTCACATTTTGAAAACTGCGGCAATAGCAGAAGCTGTAACAGAGATGTGATGCAGGCATTTTTACCACAACATTGTCAAACCCTTTGTCTCGATCCTCTCCCTACTGCTTCTTTCTCTGGTGGAAAATTATAGGTGTGAAGTTTTCCTGAACAGGTAAATTTGATCAAACATAAGTACTGGATATAAATCTTGCTGCAAAGTTGTTCCCTGGAGTGCATATCAAAGAGAAGAACAAATTTCTTCATAACTGGCAGATTATATTCCCAGGAAACAGAAAAAGAAATACTCAATCACTTTTCAATTATTTTCAGTAAGAACAGAGAAAATGGCCCACAGTGGCAATGCTCTCAGCTGCTGTGTGGGATATTCAGATTCAACTCGAAATGTCTTGCTCTCTCCCATGATCCTCAGCGGCTGGGTGTGCCACAGAGGCTATGAAATACAAGAAAATTTCTGAGCCCGCACCTCAGCGAGGGAACGCGGGGGTTGGGGAGGGAAAGCAAAGACAACAAGAGGAGGAAACAGACACTGAGGTCAATGCAGGAAGAGATGGACCATGATTGATAGAAAATACATTAATTAGGAATGAAAAGGAAGTATAACAAATGCAAGAGAAAAGTGATTTTTTTCCATGCATATCAAATACAAAGTTGATGACAATATGGTACCATTAGACGCAGTACACCATAAAAGCTCTTAATTGTTTTTCAAAAACAATAAGAAGTGCTATGGAACCTTATAGACTAAGATTTCGTGGAACATAAGCTTTCATGGGCAAAGACCCACTTTGTCAGATGCATGTAGACTTGCATGCATCTGAAGAACCAGGCCTTTGCCCACAAAAGCTTATGCTGCAAGAAATCTGCTAGTCTGTAAGGTGCCACAGGACTTCTTGTTTTTGTGGATACAGACAAACATGGCCCTCTGTCAATTATTTTTGCTGCTTTCAGTTTTCAGGAGAGCTGACCATGGAGGTGCACTGGCACACATATGTTGAAGGGACCAGCAAATTCAATTTTCAGGTAATTCTTTCTTGCCGTTTTTCGGCAGTCAACCAGAGCCAGGAACAGAATGCAAGGTCTCGTATACACGAGGGAAAGTGTGCAGATATCTCATACTAAATCGTCTCCATTAGTGGTTTGACATTCAGAGCCCAAGACTTTCAGGAATGGTGTACAGTAATATAATTTTGCTCAGAATAGATGTAGTCAACATGTTGCTAAAAATATCAGGAGCAGCCAGCAATCGATTTGTAGGGGGTCCCAAAATTGCTAAAAGTGGTGAAACTGCAATATTTTTAACAAGGGTTGGAAATCTGACAAGTTACCCTTAAAAGTAGACAGAACTTAAGTGTCTTGACAGCCAGTTAGTCCCCTACTCCAATCTACCTAGTCACACTAATTATTAGGGCCCAACCAATTTCACAGCCACGAAAAATGTGTCACATACCATGAAATTTGCTCTCCCCACCATGGAATCAGATCTCCCTGTGCTGTTAGAAGCCTGGGGGAGGGCTGGGGAGGAACAAGAGTTGTTCTTCCCCGAACAGGGTTAGTCACAGTGGGAAGATCAGATCTATCCTGAGAGGCAGTGCACCCTCACTTCTGCACTGAACAAGTCAGAGAGCTCAGCTCCCAGCTTCTGCCCCCACTGGAGAGCTTCTGCAGCAGCTTAGGGCTTTTTCTCTGCAATGGTTACAGCCAGGGATGGGATTTATGCTCCCTGTACTTGCAGCTGGTGCAATCTGGGCTCCAGGCTCCCCTCCCACTCGGCTGCTCTGGGAAGAGAATGCAGGGCTTCTTTCCCCAGTAGCTCCAGCTGAAGCTGGGGGCATCTGCTCCTGGCAAATGCATGTAGGACAGCCCAGATTCTGGATCAGGACATGGAGCTCAGGGCTTCTTCCCAGCAGTAGCTCCACTGGGGCTTTGTTTCCTGGCAGCTGTAGCCTGGGCTCTGGGTTCTGCCTGCAGCCCCTGTGTGGCTCTGGTATGGAAGTTCAGAGATTCTTCCCCGAGGAACTCACATGTGGTTCAGGCTTCCACTCTCCACTGCTCCATCTGGGCCTCAGGGCTTCTTTCACCATGGCTTCCATTGACACTTGGGTGCCCAGATAGTAGGGACTACAGCCTCTGGGTTTCTTTCCTCAGGGGGTTCATAAATCGGCCACCTCCAGGAACCTACTCTAGCCCTACCCTGAAGGCTACCCAAAAGTCAAGGTGGCATTATTGGGACCCACTCCCCACAGCAGCTTTGAAAACCCACTCCCACCCATCTGCCACATGATCCCATTTTGGGTCAGCACCCTCACACTTAGAACATCATGAAAATTCAGACAAACATCTGAAAGTGTTAAATTGACCAATTTGAAAAATATCTGGCTGTGAAGCCGACCAGAATGCATGGTCAATAGACACTACCAATTAGACACTCATTTGTCAGAGATATGTTAACATTAGGAACTATACAATATACACATGGAACAAGAAATTCAATCTCAATGTTAGGGTGGCATTAGCAGGTTTCTTTGCATTTTTGATGGTGGGAGGGCGCACTAAGGGAAATTTTATCTCCTTGTGCTTGTTTTTGTAAAGGACAGAAAAACAATGAATACTCACACACTGAAGTAAATTTGTGCCATGTGAGATCTATTTTGAAACAGCTTTTATTGAACTTCAGATAATACACACACAGAGAAGTTAAACAGGGCTTAACCAGTAGTGAGCTAGCTATATCAATATGTTATTCGTATAGTAAGAGCATTGACACTGAAAAGGAGGGCTCCAATAACAGGAGTCTCAGCCAGAATACTTCACACACAACCAATCTGAAGACAGAAGTCATGTATTTGCATTGTGGTACAATTCAAATCACTGAACACTGAAATAAATGCATGACCGTTTTTTTTCTGCAGTCTCAGGTATACAATACGGCAACTACCCTGAAACTGTGTAAATGCGAAAACAGTCCTCTGTTTATTTCAAAAAGCAGTCAAGTAGCACTTTAAAGACTAGCAAAATAGTTTATTAGGTGAGCTTTCGTGGGACAGACCCACTTCTTCAGACCGGTCTGAAGAAGTGGGTCTGTCCCACGAAAGCTCACCTAATAAATAATAATAAATAATAAACTATTTTACTAGTCTTTAAAGTGCTACTTGACTGCTTTTTGTTTTGATAGTGTATAGACTAGCACAGCTTCCTCTCTGTTACTGTTTATTTCAGTGATTCTTTGGCTAGACAAACAGGATTAATCAAATTAGTCATGCAATTAAAACAGTAAACAGTGAAATACTGCACAAAGTGCTAGTTTTCAGATGAAGGAATTCAAGACTTGCAAACAAAGCTAATCTCTGAGCTTTTCAAGGCTCATATCCTGCAAAGCATTATACATGCTTAAATTTATGTAATTTAGGCATATTCCCAAATCATAAAGTTAAACATATACATAAGTCTTTGTGGGATCAGAGCCAAAATGAAACAGATTGACTTAGTAGACAAAAAGACAAATACCTTCTGCATCTTTTCTTCCCCTCAAACATGCCCTATGGACTTCAAATGAGCAAGAAGAATTTTATAAAACTATATAAAAAAGAACTTCACTCTGTGGACTGAGAACAAGCATTTAAAAAGTCAGCTTTCAAGAGCAATTGAGGACACTGCATTGACAGGCCAGTGGGGCTTTGAATGGGCTTAAAAGCACTGTTGCTGCCACAATCATAATATACACATTTAAGAGTTACTTTCGAAAAAGACAATTACCTAATATACACGAAATCAAAACTTTCTGCACTTATCAGTTTTATGTCTGGAAAAAAAACATCTGTGTTTAGTTTAAACATGGTGCAGAAAATTTTGACTGACAGCTGCAGCTCTCTCTGTCCTAGCCTTCCCACCATTGTTACCTAAGCAGTGCAAAACCAGCAATACTGGGAAATCACAGGCAAAAAAGCATGGTGCAGAAAACCCTACTACACACACACACACACACACACTGACATAGCCTCAACTGCTTTACAATGCAGACAAACTGTAGTAATGTTTAATGCTGATTGTTCTTTTTGATACACTGCTGGGAAAGGGGAGAAGGAAAAGGGGAATCATATAAAGAAATGTGGTCTAAGGAAGACTGTATGAACCACTGGAAGGAGAAAGGCTAATCACGTGACCTTGGACAAGACATTTGTACTCCATTTCCTCATGGGCAAAATAGAAGTGCCACACAATTCAGATACCCCAATGAAGATGGAACTGTGACTTTTAATCAGTATTTGAAAAGTGCTTAGAGATCCTTGTACAAAAAGCACTATAAAAACAAACGAATATCAGAGGGGTAGCCATGTTAGTCTGTATCCACAAAAACAATGAGAAGTCCTGTGGCACCTTACAGACTAACAGATTATTTGGAGCATAAGCTTTCATGGGCATATCATGCATCTGACAAAGTGGGTCTTGCCCACGAAAGTTTATGCTCCAAGAAATCTGTTAGTCTATAAGGTGCCACAGGACTTCTCATTGCCTTTATAAATGCAAAGTATTAGTAAGCTCTTGAGCACGCCGATGTCATTTGATTGAAATTATTCAGTACGCCCAGGTAATCTCTTGTAGGTGTTACTCAAAATGACTGGTCCAAAATAGCAGCAAGAGGCTTTGGAGGGAGTGTGAATATAAGGAAACACAGATGATAAATAAAACATGAGTCAGTCTAAGAGCATTCTTAAAAACAAACATGAAATATTCTTACATATACACATTAAAATTCTCAGCATTAAATAACATTTCCATTACTCCAACTTTTTAAATCAACTGACAAAAACTAGAGACCAAAAGAAGTCCTGAGAAATCTCATCTTTAGTCATTCAGAATAATGCTCGAAACATTACGGAAGCCCCTGGCCATCTCTTTAGAAATACAGAAATATAATACAGTAAGAGGTGATGACAAGGCAAGTGAGCACTTACCCAAGTTGAATTCCCATTGTTCATTCCCAAGAGATCGCTCGGGAACCACTTCCAGATCTAGCATTGGCTCAGCCAGATTTTTGGACCAGTAGTCACACAGTAGATCACAATGTTACTGCAGATGGACTTGTGCTGGAGCAAGACAAAAACACCTAATTTACAATCCTCATCTGATTCTCGGGGAAGAGCCCAAAACAATATGCAATTATCCCCTTCCTTCTCCGACTGATGGAGAAATCCTGACTCACGTCTAGCTTTGTGATCTTATTCCATTCACTCCTTTGTTGTTGGCTTCAGAACCCATGCGAGCCAAGGTAAGGCCTGGTCTACATCTAAAAGTTAGGTTGATTTAGCTATGTCATTCATGGTTGCAGAAAACGTTGTGCCTTTGCAAAGTAGTTAGGTCAACCTAATCTCCCATACAGATGCAGCTAAACTGACAGAATTATTCTGTCTACCTAGTTACTGCAAATCAACACTACAAAATTACACTGACCTAAGTTACGCCAACAGACACTGCAGAGATTGAATCAGTTTTACATGTCCACAGTATTATATAACCATAACGCTGGAAGGGACCTCGAGAGATCATCAAGTCCACCCCCTGTGGAAAGCTTGGCAACAGTGCGTATCTTCACTGGCATGCTTAAAACAACTTAACTGCCAGAGTAGAGCACTGAGATGGTTTCTGAAAGGCAGCAATACTTGCTGTGAGCAACGCAGTTTCTATACGCCAACCTAACCACATCAACTTAAACTTTGCAGTTCTCACAGTGGTGGAATTAAGTAGGTGTAGTAGGTGAGTTATATCAGTGGGAGCTATACTTTATAATTACTTTGACAAAAGATGCCTTTCATTGACCTAACACTATAACGTAGACCAGGGGTAAGCAAGGGGGGTGAGGTGGGGGGAGTGTGAAATGTCATAACAGGTGCACAGCATGATTGGCTGCTGGGTCTCAGGCTCATCCATCTAACTAAAAGTGTGGAAATATGTTACTGTTTTTACACATGCATGTTCACATTTATACATCCATTTATGTTTTTAAATTCCACATACCTATTTTCTTACATGTGTCAAAAGGTTCCCCCCCCACAAATGAACATAGCCAAAATTTCCATCATTTTGGATTACATTAGACAGGTTGGAGGGAAGGGGGTGGCTCCCAATTGCAGGGATGAGAAGTGGGGCCAGACATAAGAAGTCTGCTCACCCTGGCATAGGCCGCACCTCCCAGAGATGGATGACAAAAACCCCTTCCTCCTACAGAACATGTCTACACTGCAGCTCTTCAGAGGGCCAGGCTACATATATCCCTTAGACTAAAAGCATCTGGGGGCGGGTCTGTTTGGACAGCATTTTTATTGCACATCAGTGCCCTCTGCAGCTATTACACAACAGACGTTCATAAGCAACTGGAAGATACAAGCGGCTGGAAACCAGAAGGGGAAAAGCTCAGCGGCCTCATCCCTTCTGATTTTGCTGTAAGGATGAGAAGAAATCCAAGCTGGGGCCCTGCATTGTCATCGAGCTGCCAGTCCCCAGCGTTAAGACCACCCCGCTGGCCCATCTGTGTGCGCCCATCCCTAGACACCCCCTAGCCCCTGACGAGCCCTGGCTATTGGATAGGTCAGGGCCCGCCATGCTACGTCGAGCGCCCCCCCGCCCTTCCCCGCAAGCGCTTGGGGGCCAGGGCTGCCTTTCACTGCGCCAGTGCGATGCCCAGCTCCCGGGGCCCCGCCGGCGCGTTGCCTTTGACCACAGACACGTCGGACGGACAGTCGCCCCAGCCCTCTCGGGCCCCGCCGCCCGCTGCAGCAGCTCCGGGGGGACCCTCCTGCTGGGCAACCAGCCCCTTCCCCAGGGGGCAGCGGTTCAGGGGGTCCTTACTACCCCCGGGCCTGGGCCTGCGCCTGCCGCCCAAAGCCGCTCCCCGCCGCCGCGCTCACCCCTCGCCAAGAAAGGGAGACCAGCGCCGGCCCCGGCTGTGACCGCGGGGTGCGCAACACCCTCCCCTCCCCTCCGGCTCCGAAGAGCCGCGACTCACCTCACTTGCGGCTGCTGAAAAAGTCGTTTGCAACAGCCGTCAGGCGAGACCGCCCCCCGGGTGGGCGGGGCCTGGCGAAAGCCGCGGGCGGGGCAGCGTTCTCTGAGCGGGCGCGCGCGGCTGGGGACTTCAAGGTTCGAGTCCCGGTTGCGCCGCAGCCGTGTGGCAATTCGCTTACCCTCTGCAGCCGGGCGGGGCTGCGACCCAGAGCCAGGGGATCTCCTGGGAGAAAGGGAAGGCGATGGGACGTTACGAGGCGGGGATATGGGGAAACAGATGTGGTGGAGGTAATGCCGAGAGGGGGCCTCATCCCTCCCATACCAGCAGGAGGAAGGGGGACCCATGTACCCCCTTGGGGGGTGGTTAGACCAAGCAGTGTACTACGGCAGTATGATTGGGAACAGCACCACATTCTAGCATGGTTAGCTCCCTCACATTCAAAAACCATCATGACCCCCCCCAAAAAATCCTGAGATTGCTTTAAAAATCAGAGATAAAAAGTCCTGTGGCACCTTATAGACTAACAGAGATTTTGGAGCATAAACTTTCATGGGCAAAGACCCACTTCACCAGTAAAGCTTTTGGTACCATCTCCCACAACATTCTTGTCCATAAGTTAAGGAAATATGGATTGGATCCTTGGACTGTAAGATGGATAGAAAGCTGGCTCGATGGTCAAGCCCAATAGGTAGTGGTCAGTGGCTCAATATCTGGATGGCAGTAGGTTTCAAGCGGAGTGCCACAAGGCTCGGTTCTGGGGCTGGTGTTATTCAACACCTTTATTAATGACCTGGATGAGGGACTGGATTGCACCCTCAGCAAGTTTGCAGATGACACAAAACTAGGGGAGAGGTAGATAGGTTGGAGGGTAGAGAAAGAATCCAGAGTGACCTGGATGAATTGGAGGACTGGGCCAAAAGAAATCTGATGTGGTTCAGCAAGGAGAAGTATAGACTCTTGCACCTGGGGCAGAAGAATCCCAAGCATTGTTACAGGCTGGGGACCGACTGACTCAGCAGCAGTATGATGGAAAGGGACCTAGGGGTTATGGTGGATGAAAGGCTGGATATGAGTAAACAGTGTGTCCTTGTAGCCAAGAAGGCTAATGGCATACTAGGGTGCATTAGGAGGAGAATTTTGAGCAGATCTAGAGAAGTAGTTATTCCCCTCTATTCGTCACTGGTGAGGCCACATCTTGAATATTGTGTCCAGTTTCGGCCCCCCCCCCCAGTATGAAAAGGATGTGGGTTTGCTGGAGCAGGTTCAGCGGAGGGCAACAAAAATGATTAAGGGTCTGAAGCACAAGACCTATGAGGATAGGCTGAGGGATTTGGGCTTGTTTAGTTTACAGAGGAGAAGACTTAGGGGTGATTTAATAGCAGCCTTCAACTTACTGAAGGGGAGCTCTAAAGAGGAGGGTGAGAAGCTGTTCTCAGCGGTGTCAGATGGCAGAACGAGGAGTAATAGTCTGAAGTTGAAGAGGGAGAGGTTGGATATTAGAAAAAAACTACTTCACCAGGAGGGTGGTGAAGCGTTGAAATGCGTTGCCCAGAGAGGTGATGGATTCACCATCCCTCAAGGTTTGCAAGTCCCGGGTGGACAAGGTCCTGGCTGGGATGACTTAGTGGGGGTTGATCCTGCTTGAAGCAGGGGGCTGGACTAGATGACCTTCTGAGGTCCCTTCCAGCCCTATGATTCTGTGATTCTGTGAGATGCATCTGATGAAGCAGGTCTTTGCCCACAAAAGCTTATGCTCCAAAACATGAGTTAGTCTGTAAGGTTCCACAGGACTTCTTGTTGTTTTTGAAGATTTGGACTAACTCGGTTACCTCTCCAATACTTTAAAAATCAGGCAATTCATCTGTTTGACTGGAAAGCTGAGAGTCTCCTGCACACTCCAGACTGCAGTAGCTGGCACTTTAAAAAACCAAACCAACTATGCATATCACAAAGCAAAACAGCAGTCCTGTAGCACTTTAAATTCTAACAAAATACTTTATTAGCTTTTGTGGGAGAGACCCACTTCCTCAGATCTGGAAAGCTCATGATCTAATAAATTATTTTGTTAGTCTTGAAAGTGCTACATGACTGCTTTTTTGTTTTGTGAAGATACAGACTACCATGGCTACCGCTCGGCAGCTACATGTATATTATGACACTTGTGATTTTGGCACCACTGTCATTTTTCTAAACAGAGAAGATTGTAGATTGCTGAAGCAGAAGACGTAGATGGAGGCTGTGGGATCCTGCAAATAACAATCAAGATTCAGGGAAGCAGGACATCTATTAAACGGGGTTGCTATAGGAACATATTTAGCCATGCCTGTTCTAATATTACGACCCCTTAGGTATAGCTACATTGTGTGTAATAGTTAACTTTCCAGCCTGAGGTCACAGGCTGGTGTTAGTGTGCTAAAGGTAGCTGTGTAGATATTGTAGCTTGGCTCTGAAGCTTGGGGAAGTTCAGAGCCCAAGTTATGTTAGTTATTTTGTGCTAACTAATATGTGGTAAGAACACACTTTTTCTTTCTTAGCGTGGATGAATGCTAAATTGATTTAAGATTATTCATTGAGTTTAACTACACCTGTGCCACTGAGTGAAAAATGTGGGGTTTTTATGATGATAGCCAACTTGTGATAGCTAAAATTTTAAAATCCTAGTATGGATAAGGAAAGGTTAACTGTACCTTGGTATAGCAGACTGAGAAGAAACCTAGACGCCAAACTTTTTCCTCATTTGGTGCTTTTAGATACTTGAAAACTAATATCATGTCTCCTCCCAGCCTTCTCTTTTCCAAACTAAACAAACTCAGTTTTTTAATCTTCTCTCATAGGTCATATTTCCTGGACCTTTAATCATTTTAGTTGCTTTTCTCTGGACCCTTTCCAATTTCTCCACATCTTTCCTAACGTGGGGCCCAGAACTGGACACAGTACTCCAGATTAGGCCTAATCAGTGCAGAGCAGAGAGGAAGAATTACCTCTCATGTCTTGCTCACAATACTTCTGTCATTGCATCCCTCCTGAATCATGTTTGATTTTTTTTTGCAACATTGTCACTATGACCCCCTAGGTCAGGGGTTCCCAAACTTTTGGCATCATGCCCCCACTTTTGATTTTTGAGAAACCCTGATGCTCCCCCGTTCTTTACCATCATCCAACCCCCACTTTTAACAAAAAATTCAATTCATAATTTAAAATAAACAAAACCTTGATATAAAAATGTCATTTCACATTAAAAATAAGCACAAATAGTTTTTATTGACCCCTCACGGGTGCCTGGTGCAGCCCCAGCTGCCCAGCTGCCTGAGCCCCATACCAGCCACCAGAAGTCCCTGTGCCAGCTGCCTGCCAGCCTGAGAGCTGCGCTGCCAGAGCCGCCTGCCTGAGTCCTGCACAGCTGGGGCCAGCTGCCCGCCTGCCCACTGCCTGCCCGAGTCCTGTGCTTCTGGGAGCAGCCACCCACCCTGCAGCTGCCCACTCTGGCCATGGGCCAGGCTCCTGAGCCACCTGCCCAAGCCCCATGTTGCCAGGGCTGGCTGCCAGCCTGCCATTCCAAACCATCTGAGCCCCACGCTGCCGGGACCAGCAGCCTGAGCCACATATTGCTGGGGCCCACCAGCCAGCCCAAGCCACCCAAGCCCCACACTGCCTGGGCCAGCTGCCCAAGCCCCACACAGATGGGGCCAGCTGTCTGCCTGCCAGCCCCAGCCCTGCGCTTCCAGGATCTGCCGCCCACCCACCAGCCCAAGCTGCCTGAACCTTGTGCTGTGGGGACCAGCTACCTGCCTGCCAGCCTAAGCTGCCCAAGGCCCCAGCTGCCGGGGCCAGCCACCTGAGCCCCACACTGTGGGGGCCAGCCGCCCAAGCCCTGTGAGTGCTGTAAGCCATTCCGCTGCCCAAGCCCCACAAGCCCTGTGAGCCACCTGCCCGAGGCCCTCCCCTCTCACAACGCCAGGCACCACCAGCCCCCAGCTCTTACTCCATACCCCTCACCCAAGCCAGCTCCCCAGCCCCACATCTAACCCCATCCTCTTCCTCCTCCCCAGCCCACACTCACTCACCTTTGCAGAAGGCAGCTAGCTCTACATGGGTCTTTGCTGGCTGCCTGCTTTTTATAGCAGCTGCGCCAGGTCACCCACATAAAATAGCAAGGGCTGAGAGGCAGAAGCAAAGGTCGACTCTTTCTTGAGGTGGGAGGAATGATGGGGAGGTCTGGGTCACCTCATCCCCCCCCTCCCGAATTTTTTTAGATTCTTCCAGCGGGGCACGCCTCCCGCCCACACTTTGAGACCATGCCCTAGATCCTTTTCTTCTTCCTTCAGAGGGAGTCCTTCCTATTATGAATGTGTGAAACTGATTGTTCCTCTCTAAGTGGAGTACTTTGCATTTGTCCTTATTGAAGTTCATAAAAGTTGCCTCAGACCATTTATCTACTTTGTCCTTTCTATCATCATCATCAACAACAACAGCAACCATGGGCTGAGTACCCGTTGGTGTCCAATGCCTCTCTCACTAGTTCCTTCCATCTTTCCCTGCCCAGTGCAGAGTGACTTAGTTTCTGTAGACTAGCTCCGCAGCAATCTACTGTGCCATCCACCCATTCTCTGTGGTGTCTGCCTCTCCTGTTTGAGCTGTCCATTTTGACAAATACCAGGGTCTTGATTTTTTGTTTGTCGTTCATTCTGCAGGGGTGCCCGAAATAGCTGTAACTTCCATTGTATAACCTTCTGCAGTAGGTTCTCTTTCAGCTGTATCTTCCTATATAATTCTTCATTGGTGACCTTTTGCATCCATCCTATTCTCAGGATCTTTCTAGCTTCATTCCTAAGATAATTGCTTTGCTTTTTACAGACAAGGAGCAATGGACTTAAACTGCAGCAAGGGAGGTTTAGATTAGACATTAGGAAAAACTTTCTGTCAGGGTGGTTAAATACTGGTATAAGTTATACAAGGAGGTTGTGGAATCTCCATCACTGGAGATAGTTAAGAGCAGGTTAGACAGACACCTGTCGGGGATGATCTAGATGGTGTTTGGTCCTGCCAAGAGGGCAGGGAATTAGACTTGATGACCTCTTGAGTTCCCTTCCAGTTCTAGTGTTCTATGATTCTATGACCTTATCCATCGCCTTCAAACTCATTCTTGCTTTCACTGTTCTAGTCACTATTTCCTTCTTACAGATACATGAACTTCTCGATGTTCTCTTGTTCGATCCCCTCCACACTGATCTTCCTTCCTATTTCCTCATGTCCAAATACCATTGTTTTCATTTTATGGCTGTTCATAATCAGTCTGTACCACTTCCCTCCCTCGTTTAGCACCTGCACTGTTCTCGATAGCCTCTCTTCATCTTCCTCAACAATAACTGTATCATCCACAAACCTCAAGTTGTTAATTCTTAATCCCATGCACAGATATCCCTTCTGCTTCTTCCTTGATCTTGTCCATCGCTCTCTCTACGTGTGCGATGAAGATACTTGGCGATATCAGATCTCCTTGTCTTGTACCTCTACTTGTTCTAAACCAACTTCCCAACTCTCTGCACATCCTCACTGCTGCCTCTGCATTGTCATTGATATCCTTCAACAACTGTATCAGTCTGCTATCCGCTCCGTACGTCTCCAACACCTCCCAAGTCACTTTCTGATCTATACTGTCAAATGCCTCCTCCGTCTGGGCTTGGGACTGGCATGGTGCCCCTCGAGGCTTCATGGCAGACTTTGTCCTCTCTGTGCCATTATCTAAATCATGGGTGTCCAACCTTTTGGTTTGCCTGGGCCGCATTGAGTGAAGAGGAATTGTCTTGGGCCGCATATAAAATATATAATATAGTTAATGTATATAAATCACATAATAATGTTAAAAGTTTACGATCTTGTGGGGCCGCATTACTAGCTGTCCGGGGCCACATGCGGCCTGCGGGCCACGAGTTGGACACACCTGATCTAAATAATTTATGAAGATATTGAGCAAAATTGACCACAGCACTGACCCCTGCGGAACCCACTTGTTTTTCCCTTCCAACCTGACTGTGAACATTGATAACTACTCTCTGTGAACTGCTCTCTAGCCACTGTTTACAGTATTTAATTAACATCGTTCTTGTGTCCAGTGAGCAATATTCTCACTGTTTTTGCATTTAGCAGTAAACAACCCAATGGAAGAGATCAGAACCAGTGTCTTTCTCCAGAGAACCCCTGCATTGTCTGTTGCTAGATCTCTGTAGCTTCCACAGGATGATGCAATGAAGCAGGGCTGTTACTATATGCACACACACAACATTCCTTTAAGAATTTGGGCTTGAATATCTTCCTGGGCGTGGCTGGGTATAACCCACTGTATTTTCTGAAAGTGTTTCAACCCCCAATTTTACTGTTTGAGGCTTGGCCTGCTGGGCCCATAGACTTATCTGGCTTTGGCTCACATACAGATTTTACAACTTGTGCAGGCCTGAAGATGGGCAAAGGGGGCAACTGCCCCAGGACCCTGTGACTTAAAGGGATCTGGGGCTCTGGCTGCAGCAGCAGCTGTGCCTGGAGCTCCAAGCCCATTAAATCAGTGCCAGCCACTGTTGTGCTCCTTGTGACTCTTGGGGCTGCCTGTGGAGGCAGAAGGTGCCATGCAGCTTGCTTCAGTCAGGGCAGGGGTGAGTGCCACAATCTAGAAGTACCAAGGGCCAGCCGTGCTTGGCTCTTCCCCTTGTTCCCTCAACCTCACCCCTTCTAGAAACATGGAACAGCTCCTCTGGCTTGGCTGTAGGCTCTCCTGAACTTGTGTGTGGATTTATCACTAGAGTCTGGGAAGTGTGCCAGGTATGAAGAACTCTTGGGGCGGGGGCAGAGGGCAGGGAGAGTGAGCAGCAGGGTTTGACCATCCTTAGATTTAACCCAGTTCACTACTATGTCTCATTTGCTCTTAGGAAAATATTTCTTCAGTCAGAGGTTCAGAAGCAACCTTCATAGAGGCCCTCTCAGCATGCAGTCCCTCCTGAGAGGTTTACCTATGCCAGCTCCAGTTTGGTCCCCCGTGAAATGGTCTTTAAGCTGTAAGTGTCCATTTTCTCCTCTAGATTTGACTCCATGAAATTAGCCGTTATAGCTGTGGGCAGCTATCCCAGTTGGTTCTGCTGCTGCTGCATCCCAACAATGAGATAAATAACAACAATCCCCATCTATTCAAAGCAAATGCAACAGCAGAGATGCTAGGTTCACAGTTCACCAGGGAAATTCAGTTCTCCAACAGCAGCACAGCCAGCAAGTTTTGGATCCCTCCTGAGGGAGAATCTCTGGAAGTATCAGGGAAGTTTTGCCATCTGTGCCAAGAGGTTGCAATGGGAGGCCTGCTTCAGAAAATTCTGAAACCAAATAAGCAGCATTACCAAATCCCACCTATTTTAGATGAGCACACAGAAGAGGTTAAATTAAACACTAGTTCTAATTTTGTTCTGTTAAAACAGTGCAACTCCCCTGCATTGCTGCTGTAAACAGAATAGCAGCAGTACACCAGAGAGGAGAAACTGCTTGCTTACCTTCAAGTTACTTCAAATGAATAAGTAGCACACCAGAGAAATGTCCACCAAGCGAAAGGGTCTCATCCCTCACCGAGTAACTCATGGTCCTTAGAAATCTGAGTCTGAATCTAAAACTAAAACTAGTTAAAAACTTCCAGTTGTTGCAATGAGGGTAGCCTTTGTCATTGTTGTTGCAGGGCCTGATCCTCAGCTGGTTTAAATGGATGTAAGTCCATTGACTTAGAAGGAGCTGTGCCCATTTACAGAAGCTGAAAATCTGGCCTACACTTTGGTGACGTCACATGTGCCATCAGTGGTTGAAGGTAATCGTCTTCATACTGACTGAATATCACATATAGCCAGTGTGGGGGAGGATTTCTTCCTTCCCTGACAGCCTGCCCTGCAAACTCAGCCTGAAAGTCAGGCTGGGTTCTTCCCAGCCTTCTCATCACCAATAAGAGAGATAGGTAACAATTTTGCTGAAGACTCATGAGTCTGAAGAGAGCTTTATATATAGTTGTTCCAAAACAGTGTTAGTGCTGCAGGGCTAATAAAACCAAGAGGTGGGATAGCTTAGCTTAGTCAATAACATAAGCAGATCTGACTGGGGTTTTCAAAGTCATTAGGCACACAGTTTCCAAAGCTGAACTCCCTTTGAAAATGCCAACTTGTGTACTCAGAGGTAGTGATGTTTTATGCAGTTCCTCTTCAGACCAAAGCCACCCATTAAGTACTTGTCAAACAAGGTGTGGTCTTCTGTGAATGGGAAAGATTCCCAAAAGAGGGTTTAATTTGTTTTCCAGTTTATCCGTGATGTTACAACCATCTGGGTGACAAAGAGGGCGGGCGTTAACAAAATAAGAGGCACAATAGACCAACAATTAAAAAAAAAACGACAGAGCTGCACATCTGAACAGGCTGAGAAAATGACTTTGTTCTAATAATTGTATTTTAAAATGCCTATTGTTAGGTTATGAAGCTGTCAAAGCAAAGTATCTTTTAATATACACAGTAAGCAGTAAACCCCTGGGAAATCAGCCTCTCTTTGAAGACTGATGAACATTGTTCCACTTATTATTTATGCCTCACTTTCTATTGAAAACTAGATTGAGAGACACCTTAATATGACAGAAAGAACAAAAATGCTACTTTCCTGTCAATCTTATTGCAAGATTTGATTGCATGTGATAATTCATTTGGACCAGTGTTATGGTATACCAACAAATCAGAACACAGAGGCTGGCAATACCTGTTGACTTAACTCACAGGAATAATTACAAAGTTTTGAGGAAGATGTCTAAGCTCCATAGGTCCATGTGAACATCCAGGCCAAGAATTTCAGAAGTGACTAGTGATTTTGGGTACTCCATATTTCAAGGAACCAAGTAGTGATTGTGATGAGTTAGGACATGGAGGTCCCCTTGGGGCCATCCCGTGGTGTGGTGATCATACCACAAAGCCTGCTTACTTGCCATCTGTGGCTTCCGTCACTCTGTCCTACTGGATCTGAAGCTCTGGTCATCTCCCAGGAAAGGCACAGAGTTCGGGTAACAGCTCCCCAGAAGAACACCACAACTGCTCAACCAGCTCAACTCTGGGAGGTCTTAGCTATAGGGCCTTTACAGCATCCAGGAGCATGGCCCTCAAACGAGACCAACCCTGCACCCAAATAAACCAGAGTGCTTTATAAAAGTTAGACAGACAATGCTCCCTTTATCAATGGAAGAGAGATATGTATAGTGGTTGCTCTGCCCCCACCCCACAGGTAATATTTATTTTGCCCAAGAAGGCTTATGCCCAAATACATTTGTTAGTCTTTAAGGTGCCATGGGAAGTTTTTGGAGAACGTGGGGCCAACTTCCCGGCGCAAGTGCTGAAGGAACCAACCAGGAGCTATGCGCAGCTTGACCTCTTGCTCCCAACGGGTGTGTATACACAACAAAGTTACTTCGGGATAACAGCTGCTATTCCAAAATAACTTCACGAATGTCTACACAACACACCCACTATTTCGAAATATCAAATATCTTATTTTGAAAGAGGTGAACCTCATTGTAAAAGGAATAGTGCCTATTTTGAAATAGGTATTTCAAAATAGGGGCTGTGTAGACAGTGAATAGAGCCTATTTCGAAATAAGCCATAGTGTGTCCAATGGCTCTATTTCAAAACAGAGCATTTCAAAGTGCATTTTGTGCATAGCTGTCCTATTTTGATATAAGCCATTCCAGAAAAACCTCTGCCAGCAAAGCTTATTTTGAAATAATGCTGCTGTGTAGACATAGCCAATTAATGAGGAATGGGAAGGGAAGGTAGGTGTGTGTGGCAATCTGGGCAGTAGTGGTCATGTGATGGTTGAGTTGAGGATCCTGACCAAAGGAAGAAAGAAGAGCAGCAAAATACCTTGGACTTCTGAAAACCGGACTTTGACTATCTCAGGGAACTAGTGGGCAGGATCCCCTGGGAGGATAAACATGAGGGAAACAGAGTTCAGGAGAGCTAGCTGTATTTTAAAGAAGACTTTTAAAATGCACAAGAGCAATCCATCCTGATGCACAGTAAGAAAAGCAAATATGGCAGGCAACCAGCTTGGTTTTCCAGAGAAATCCCTGGTGAGCTTAAACTCAGAAAGAATGCATATAAGAAGTGGAAACTTGGGCAGGTGACTGAGGAGGAGTATAAATATATTGCTGGAGCATGAAGGGATGTAATCTACAGGCATGTTAGCAAAAAGAAGATGGCTGGAGAAGGTGTGGGACCTTTATAGAATGAAGGTGTTAACCTAGTGAGATGATGTAGGAAAGGCTGAAATACAATGCTTTTTTTCACCTCCGTCTTCACAGACAAGGTCAGCACAGTATGGGAAGGAGGTGGGCAGCCCTCAGGGCGGAAAGAACAGGTTAAGAGCTATTTAGAAAAGCTGGAAATACACAGATCCATGGGGCTGGATCTCAAGCGTCTGAGGGTGCTGAGGGAGTTGACTGATGTGATTGCAGAGCCATGGGCCATTTATCTTTGAAAACTCCTGGTGATCAGAGGAAGTGCTGGACAATTGGAACAAAGGCAGATATTGGGCCCATCTTTAACAAAGGGAAGAAGAAGAAGAATCTGAGGAACTACCCTCCGGTCAGCCTCACCTCAGTCCTCAGAAAAATCATAGAGGGTATCCTTAACAAATCCATTTTGAAGCACTTGACAGGAGGGAAAGTGATTAGGAATAATCAACATGGATTCACCATGGGCAATTCATGCCTGACAAACCTGATTCCTTTCTATGATGAGGTAACTGGCTCTGTAGATATGTGGAAGGCAGTGGATGTAATATGATGTGACTTTAGCAAAGGCTTTGGTATAGTCTCCTACAGCATTTTTGCCAGCAAGTTAAAGAAGTATGGATTGCATAAACGGACTCTAAGCTGGATAGATAGAAAGATGTGGAGAAAATCCAGAGAAGAACAACTAAAATGATTAAAGGTCTATAAAATATGATCTATGAGAGAAGATTAAAAGAATTGGGTTTGTTTTAGTTTGGAAAAGAGAAGTCTGAGTAGGAACATGATAACACTTTTCAAGTACCTAAAAGGATGTTATTAGGAGGAGGGAGAAGAATTGTGAATGCATTGGAAAGAGTGCAGTGGAGGGCAACAAACATGATTAGGGAGCTGGAGCACATGATTATGAGGAGAGGCTGAGGGATATGGGCTTTTTTAGTCTACAGAAGAGAAAAGTGAGTGGGGATTAGATAGCAGCCTTCAACTATCTGAAAGGAGGTTCTGAAGAGTATGGAGAGAGTCTGTTCTCACTGGTGACGTGATAGAACGAGGAGTATGGTTTCGAGATGCAGTGTGGGAAATTTAAGTTGAATATTAGAAAAAAAACTATTTTATTAGGAGGGAAGTGGAGGATTGGAATGGGTTACCTACTTTGGGGGCAGTGGTAGAATCTCCATTACTAGAAGTGTTGAAGTCCCAGCTTGATAAAGCCATGGCTGGGATGATTTAGTTGGGACTGTTCCTGCTTTCAGCAGAGGGTTGGATGTGATGACTTCCTGGGGTCCCTTTTAACCCTTTGAGTCTATAATTATTTACACTGGGTTTGATAATACGTAAAACTGTTTTTATTAAATATAAAAAGTAGGATTTAAGTGAGTTCAAGTAATAATGAACAGATCAAAGTTAGTGAGCAAAAGAATAAAAACATGCCAGCTGAGCCTAATACACGAAGAAAGTTGTTACATGCAAATTTTTTTAACAGTAGTTCTAATGATCTTCTTTCACAAACTATTAGCCTTCTAGTTTGTGCCCAGTCCTTCCTCACTGTTCACTCTTAGGTGTTTGCAGCAGGTGTCTTGGTTGGTGAGTGCAGGTTTCCTGGCATCTGGCAACCCCCCCTACCATTTGGTTTCTCACTTTTCTATCCCCTTTGCCCAAGGCAGAAATCTGTGGTGTTCAGTTCAAGATTTCCTCACCTTCAGAGGAAAAGTACAAGATCCTAAATGGCTTCCACCATCAGGTGGCCTGGGCACATGTCCTTGCAGGACCAACCACAATCCAGGCTTACAAGGAAAACAAGGCTATTCAGAGATCATTGGCTTGACTATTGAGACATTATGTTTCTGGTCTATCACCAGTGGCCCTCATTAGCACATCTGCATTTATAAACAGATTCACACTTCATATTTCCAACTTCACATATAAGAATCATATGTGCATGGACATAGAATATAAACATTCAGCAGACTGTAACATCAAAACTGTATGTCACATGATGCATTTTGCCTAAGGTGTCTTTGAGTTATGTACAGTCATATTCATAGGCCGATTTTCATAAAGCACTTTTTGTGCCATTGCTGGGGGCATGACAGAGATTAAGAGTGTGCCTAGACTTGAGTTTGTGGTTGCCTTTGCCAGTTAACTAACAGGAATGTAAAAAGCTAGTCTAGACACACCACAGATGTTTGTCCCAGGGCAGAAATGTTTGTGCTTTACCCGAATCTGAGTATTCTTTCTCCTAGTTTATTCCTCTTCTCAACTTACTCTGTGAGATTCCACTGGGGTAGGCACAGGGGTCTGATACTAACTTTTTCCAAACAAGAAACAGAACGCTTTTGAGGCACCTAACCTGTAGTGGGGAGAGGAATCACATCTGGTCATGATTTCTTGAGTAAACTGCGCTGCTTTGACAGCAAAGCTGGAAATCTGTGTATTAGTCTGACAGTGATCAAGTTCCCAGCAAAGGGTGGTGCCAGTAAACAGACCTTTAAAATGGAGCTGAAGAGCATGAGAGGATCATTCGGAGTCACATACCCCAACCTCTAAGATCCTGTCTTCATGTCAGGAGTAGCGCGCTGTCTCCAAGCTGCACACCGTGCCGTCTTCTGCAGTGATACTTTACGAGCAGGTTCTCTAATGCCTGTGCAGCGGGGTTGGTGTTCCTGCGGTTCTGAGAATCTGATTGTTCTTCTTGTCTAAGGGATGGGCTCTTGATTCCAGAAAGCACTCTGGGGTCTGGCTTTGGGTCCACAGCGACAACATTTCTAAGGAGAGAGAGAGGACCATTTCGTAATCAGATGGCTAGACTTGACCGTACATCAGAAGGAATGCCACACGTGTTTGCTTGGTGTTACCTGCTTATAGGAAGAAGGTTCTTGTAAGAAGCTTGATTCTAATCTCCAATTACTTATTAAGTAACCATCGCTACACTGAGTACAATCTCCATTTGGGGAGGGTGGGGACGAGTTCACTCATGTTATCAGTTCCCTCTGCATTAGCACTGCACATTTCATTTGTTTGCCCCCTGTGGTGGGGCCCCCAACCCCACACCTCTTCTGAGGGCTTACACCCTGCACCGGCTACTCGCCCAAAGTCCTCAGCAGCTTAGTCTGTAGTCCAGCCCCAGCCTCTGGGGTGATCCAGCCTTGTGGACCCAACAGTAGCACCCTCCCCCAGGGCTATCAGGCCCCACAGTCTAGTCACGTCTACTGCCAGGTCCAGCGGCCCAGTCTCCTTCACAGGTCCAAACTGCACCCCCCCGGCCCTCATACTTAACTTCCCACAGTCCCAAACCATCCCGCCTGCTCCCAGGCTTAACCCCTTGCGCATCCCCAAACCACACCCCCAACCCCAGATTCACTTTCCCAGGAGCTCTGCATGCTGCTGGCCACCATCTCCTCATCACTGAGGCTCTGTGGCTCCCCTCCAGCCCTCTGCCCCCCCCGCATCATACAGCATGGCTGGGGCAGATTCCGTGCTGAAAGTGTTGGACTCAATTTAATTGGTTTAAGGACTGGATCCCCCGCTCCTCCTGGCTGTTAAATCAATTAAATCAAGTCCTACTCTTTCAGTGTGGCAGGTGGGGAGCTGGAGGAGTGAGTGGCAGCAGCAGTGGGAGCCACAAATGGCTCCTGAAAGAGTCACATGTGGCTTGGAGCTGCCCAGCCAACTTCCAAAATGGTGGCGCCAGGAAAAAAGCTAGCGGAACCAGTGCCTTCCACCAGAAAAAAAGCTCTACACTATAGTTCTGAGTTCTTCACAAACATTACTGAATGCATCCTCACAACACCCCTGTGAGAGGAGAGACTATTAGCTCCCTCTTGTGCATGGGCAACTGAGGAAAAGAGGTCAATATATTGAATACGGGGGGAGAGGGAGGAACAGAATGCAGTTCTGCTGCATTCAGCTGCCTTAAGCATGAGCTCATCCTTTCTTTTCCTGTAATCCTCTGTCTCATACCCTACATATTTTCCAACTTCTGTAAGAAATAAGGCAGGAGTTCTACAAACAATTGTCTCCTTCACAACCACGAATCATCCTCAGAGCCAGTCCACCCTATTCACTGAATCAGGCAGGGGTCCTGTTGAAAAACAAAACTATGTAATTATATACCTGTGAAAGGGACCCAATGTATAAATATGCCAGGGTGTCAGACACTAGTTAGTTTTTACAGCGGCAATCAGACAAACCAAGTTTGCCAATATACAAGAGACTCCAGCAGGACAATCCTTTTATGTATAGATTCTAGGGAGCAATTGTTTGCCAGTTTAACACTGGGTTCTTTTCAGATCAGCTTTTAACTTGACAGTAACAGAGAGTTACCCGTGTTAGTCGGTATTCTCACAAAACAAGCAGTCATGTAGCACCTCAAAGACTAAATAATTTATTAGGTGATGAGGTTTCGTGGGGCAGACCCACTTCAGATCTGAAGCTCAAAAGCTCATCACCTAATAAATTATTTTGTTAGTCTTTGAGGTACTACGTGATTGCTTGTTTATTTTAACTTCACAGAATTTCTTAAATCGGGACACTAGTTTATTTTAACTAACAATGTATTAATTCATCCAGAACCACATTAATATATAATCCATGCTCGCTATTCAAATGTAGTCAAAACCAACTGTGTACTACTCAGACAATATAGTCTATCTTGTAAGCAATTATCACAGACCAGCACTGAGACTCAGAAGTTATATCAAAGCACAGTGTAAATGACCAAGATTTCTTATTTACTTATGATCAACGATTCTCAATTGTTTAGAACCTAACATATATATTACAACTTCCCAATAGTGCACTTATCCTTTGAACGTATTTAGTAGATTGTGGTTTCTTCTCTATGATTAGATCATCTTGAAAGGTTGTTAGCCATTCTTAGTTTCTATGTCTGGTGAGTAGTAACTAACCTTGGCTGATCTGTGGGTCTTCAGACCTGTATCTGACATGGTAAGAACAATTTTATTATCTCTAGAGGCAAAACCTGTTCTGGAATAAAAAGAGGTGGATAGTTTTTCTATTTTTTTGTTTCAGGGAGAGAAGGAATCCGTAGTTATTAATCATTTCAAGGCATAGGTGTTCCATGTATTCCTTACTGTGTCATAATGGATAACACAAGTCTTTCTACTTTTGCATAGTGCTAACTTGTTAAAGAGTTCTAGGCTGTGTCTACACTAGCAAGTTCTTTTGGAAAATCCAGCCCTTTTTCGAAAGAACACGTGGAGAGTCCACACACAAAATGTCTCTTTTCCATCTGAAATCGAAAGAACGTGGCTCTTCTTCTGGAAGCCCTCTTCTGGTCCCGGATCAGGAAGGGAGCCTTCTTTTGAAAGCTTCTTTAGAAAAAAGGTGAGTGTAGACACTCTGCACACCCTTTTTTGGAAAGAGCAGTCTTCATGACACTGGATTTTTGATCCCTGGCCTGTTCTTTCAAAAGACCGGGAGCCGTGTGGATGTTCTCTAGTGAAAGAGCGAATCAATCTTTTGATCTGCTTTTCTGTGTGTGGACGCGCTCTTTTGAAAGACTCTTTTCGGAAGCGATCTTCTGGAAGAACTTCTTTCGAAAGATCGTTGTAGTGTAAGGGTGGCCCTAGAGATCACACCCTAACATCCCCTCCTACATGACGTTTTGGCAGTAGAGATGTCAAAGCAATACTAATCACCATTTAAAGATTTTTTATACCAAAGCATCAAATACAGTGAGGTTTTAATATGAGTCATATGCTAATTAAAAATGAGAAGTCAAAATAATTTTATTGTGAGTCATTTAAGTGTTGGTGTTTTTCCCAAAGTCATGTGAAGATAGCAGCATTGCGGTTAAAAAAGGATTCAGCAGCGCTTGGTAAGATGATCCAAGTGCACCAAAAAGGCACAGAAAAAAAGACCACAATTTCATGTGGTTTTAACAATCATGTGCTTTTAGGCTGTAGTTTTGTAAGGCCAGACCTCTGAGGTTTGAGCATATAGTTTGCAGTACTGAGTGCTACATGCTAAAAACAGATTTCAGACAGGCACCCAGTACAGCGCTATGCAACACCAAGAAGGGGCAGTCCAGAGAGTGCTCATAGTACTGCAGTCCTTCCCATCCAGCCCCTTGTGGATTCCACTTCACAGTGCATTGCTAACTTTGGCTGGCGGGGTGCTGTAAATCAGTGTGGACAGGGTGTATCTTTTGTATTGCTGCACAACTGGAAGTCTGCTTTGTTGCATAAGTACAGAGAAAGGATGAACGCCCACCCACCCACGCACCACCAGGGCTGTATTCCCAGAAGAGCTCTGCTTCCATTCAGGCACCAAATTAAGTGTTCATGTTTTCAGGAATGTTGTTCCTCGAGCAGCTGCCACTGGGACATCCTCAGCAGGACATCAGCACCCCACGCCTTTGGCTCTGTGGATACCTCTGGCCTTATTCTGATGCCCAAAGAAGTTTGCCACTCTTGCGCTGAGTCAAGTTGGATGGGAATATTTTTTTCCCTTGGGGAAGATTTTTATGAAAAATATTTTAATTTTCTTTGATGTTCTAAGGATTTTCATTAAACCCCTCTCCCCCCCCGAGAAAAAAAAAACATTCACGTTTGGGTTACTAGCCTGTTTAAAACTGGAGTGCTGGCAAAAGTGCACTGAGTGGGCAAAAAGTGATTTAAAATCCCATTTTCCAGTTTAAAAAGTTTTGATAGAAAATTTTCAGCTATCTATACCAGTGACCCCTTTTTGAACATCTGGCCCTTAACAATAGGTGCCGTTGTCTCCCCATGGCTTTTCAAAAGTCTCATTTGACTTCTCCAGCTTCTCAGCTTCTCTCCCATGCAGCACTGTCAGCATCCACACACGAGGTGCACAGGGCACTGAACAGCCAGAGGGCTCTGCATCTCATGCATTTGATTCATTTGCTAGCACTAAAGAAAACAGATGCGGGTGAGTGAAACTTTCTTTGTTCTATTGAGATCTGAAAGCAGAAAGGTGAATTTTCAGCCAGCAGGGATTTTTTTCTTCAGCCAGTCTCTTTCCACTGATCTGTGCTCTCCCAGGAGTGCCGTTTACAGCCAGCAGCTGCAGCCAATTATAGTTCATTCAAGCTTCCCAGGTAACCTACCCCATTGTCTCTCCTACTAAAGAGGGAAAATTGAATTGTTGTCCTGCTTCTGCCGCAGTAGGAGAATGCCTCAAGTGGCAGCTGGCTGGTGGTACAGCTTGGCCTCACGGAGGCTGTGTCTACACTTGGCCAAAATTTCAAAAGGGCCATACTAATGGCCATATCAGAGAATACTAATGAGGCGCTGAAATGAATATTCATCACCTCATTAGCATGCTGCTGGCTGCGGCACTTTGAAAGTGCTGTGTGTTGTGTGCAGCTTTTCTCCAGGGGGCCCTTTTTGAAAGGACCCTGCAAACATCTGATAGGATTATGGGGATTTTGACGTTTGTGGGGTCCTTTCGTAGTTGAGCCGCGCGCGATCAAAGTGTGGCACTTTTGAAGTGCTGTGACCGGCAGCATGCTAATGAGGTGCTGAATATTCATTTCAGTGCCTCATTAGTATTCTCCGAGTTGGCCATTAGCATGGCCCTTTTGAAATTTTGGCCAAGTGTAGACACAGCGGTAATGTGTTCCCTGTTTGCATGCAGGAGCTCTCACTTTCCTCTGCTCTGCCAACTAAGTGGGACAACCGTCCTTAGCTACTGCCAAATGGGCAGATGATTAGTGAGCAGCGTTCTGACAGGTTTTGATGTATGCGCCTATTGAACTGGCCGTTATGAGATTAGGTGCTGTTCACCAGACATGAAGGCTACCATAGAGTTTAACTTCTCTCATAAGGAGCAAGGTCTAATCCAGATCACAGCCTCTGACAGCATTTGTGTTTTTAAACTAATGGCTAGTCTGATGAAATGAAGTCCATCTCCCTCCAAACCAGGTATTAGCAGTGGGGATCTCTCACCAAGAAGACATGCCAGGGGTGTAGAATGCACTGGTTGTCCTGCCCTTTGTATTTAAATAATACGTGGAATTCGAGAGATGAGACACCTGCAGTCAAGCATTGCTGTTTCTGCAACAGAGTGATGGAGAGCCAGGCAGGGAGAAAATACCACTCACATTTCACAAGTGATAGGTGGAGATCTGAGGAGAGTGGTAGCTCGCCCACTGAACAGTCACTACCAGCTTCTGGAATCACAACAGCAATAAGTTTCCCGTCCATCTGGGCTTCTCGAGCTCTGTGTTGGCTCCATGGCTGATCACTTGCAGTGGCTCTGCATCTGTCGCCATTGCACAATGCCATGGGAAAGGGTTAAGAAGTAAGGAGAGTTGCCCAAGACTTGCTGATTGGCTGTGAACAAGGGGCAGGGCAGAGACTTGCCTCAAGTGGTACAAACAGCCACTGACAGTCTTACTGAACTTGTCTTCATCATTCCTGTGCAGTCTCTGCCAAAGGTATTCACCACTATGTCTGGGTTCCTTTGGGGCTGGGCTCTCCAGGATTCCCTTCCCAGTTACACTTCCTGCATGGAGCATCCCCGAGTGCTGCAGTGCCTCTGAGCCACACACAAATAGGTGGCTTGGGTTGCTTGACAGTTCATTCAGGGCATTTCCTAGGTTGGTACAATACAAAGCTTAGACCTGAGCAGCCTTAGGTAACCTTCCTGTGCAGAAGAAAGGTCACATGCTGTCAGTCTAATGCCAAATACCAGGCCTGTCTCAAACACTGGCTCCCTTCAGTGCAAGACTAGCTTTTTACCAGCTCTTTGTTTGTCCAGACTGAAGCATGCAGACAAGCCGTTCTCACACTGTCATTGACTGTCTCCAAACTCCCCTGACTTCACTCTGCAGGCCAGGCAGATGGATGCAGTAGCGCTGGGAATTCCCCCCACAAAAGGCAGCCTCATGACCTCTGTGTGTTGCCAAAACAGGACCAGAATGTGGCCCGCAGCACTGGGCTATTATTTCAACAGTAATTTAAAGTGACATGTAATGAAGGGCTGCTGGTGCTGCTTCTAGCAGTACAATTATTTCAATACAAGAATGTCTGCTCTGTGAGTGAGCTGTCCAGGCAACAGAACAATTTTTTCCCCCATGCTTTTGGCAACAGCAGTGGGGTCGACAGACTTGCCAGGCTCTTGGGCAAGGATGGGGGGCCCTGCTCTGTCGTCCCTGGAAGGGGTGGAGCTTCAGGCAGAAGGGGTGGGGCCGGGGCTAGCCTCCCACAGGGAGCTTTCAGCATCACCTCGAGCATGCCACACCTCCCCTAGGCAGCTGTGAGTGCGGCCGGGAGTGTGACGTGTGGGGCTCTGGCAGTGATTTAAAGGGCCCATGGCTCTGGATGCTGCCTTTGCCGCAGTCACAGCAAAACCTGCCCTTTTGAAGCACCAGGTCCCAGGGCAGTTGCCCCCTGTAACCCACCCCCATCAGTGGGCCTGGGTGGCAGTAGCTGCCATTCAGAAAACAGGGCCAAAGCTGCTGTGTGGAGTGAGACAGACGCAATTCAGACATCTGCCCAGCACTTGTGTCTCAGTTGTAATTTCCGAGCGGATGGATTCTGAATGAAGATGAGCAAATGAAGGGAGATGTCCGGTGCTTTGTCTTATGGGTTGGGAGGGGCATTTTTCTGATGATGGGGGAAAAGAGGAGGTAGATTTGGGGATTACAGGTTAGCCAGCTAGTATCAAAAATGTACCTTGAACACGAGAGTCTAAGTGGAGTGAAACCAAGTGGCCATGGGACAAAGAGAGGGCACATGCGGAATATTGAGTTTAGAAGTCATCTAATATGTGAAATTCCTTCCTGTGAGCTAGCCTCTGCCAGGATTCTATATGTTAGTATAAAGCACCTGTCCTGAATGGTTCCAGTTATCTGGACCAGTATTTACAAGATAACTCAAACACGAGCAAGTGAGTTGCCTGTAGAAACCCATCTCCCCAAATCACCACCTCCCAAACCAAACCATTCTACCTCTCACAACCTTCCCCTGCCAAACAAGCCACAGCAGAGGAGGCCAGCCAGCCCCGTGTTATACACCAAGGCTCGCCAAGCTCTGACATCCCACCTTCCATTACAACAAAGGCCTGTAAGAAAAGAGGGCAGAGTTGGTAGAAGGAAAATGCTGTCCCACCCCACTGTTACTAATGAGGCAGCACATTGAGAGTTACCTGACTGAAACAGCAGTTTCTCTCTGAAAAGTATCTGTGAGGAACTTCTTACTGTGGCCCATAGCTCAGAGATCTTGGTTATTATTTTTCCTCCTTAGTATTACAATAGCACCTCTCAGCCCTGGTCATGGACTAGGATCCCATTTTGCTAAGCACTGCACATAGTGCATCAGAGAGCATTTGTGGCTACTCGTATGGGGCAGAAGGTTGTGGAACCCAGGTTTCCAAGAATTCAGCTCTCAGTCAGGTGCCTAAGTATGGGCCATATTTTGAAATACTCCCCATCCGGCGTACCTCACCCTACAGCATGCTGAGCACTTTTGGGAACTCTACAGGTGAAGCAAAGCCTTGGGTTGGGGCTAGTGATAACAGCTAGAGCCAAAACATTAAAATTTGCTGTCAAGTCAGAGGTTGGTCAGCCTGTCTGTGTATGAGATTTGTGTCTCACCTTCCACACCTGGACAGGTGTTCCTGTTCTTTATTTCTCTGGCTTTTTATTTCTGGCTTCCCCTGGGAACTCCAGACATGTTTCATTGAGCAGGTTTCAAGGGGAACTGGCTCACTGAAATGTAACAAAACACAGTGGGTTGCCAGGGGATAGGCATGTGAATTTGGTGTGTCTTTCACTTGGTCCTGAAGCTGCTGCCAAATCTGAGCTGGTTTCTTCTTGAGCCACCTAGAAGTCCGTAGCTACATATATTATTGCTAAGTGTGGGCAAGGAGGTGGTGGTCAGTCCTGTTGTCTCACTAGAGGGAACTGTTGGGCAAAAAGAAGAATCTGAGAATCTGAGGGGTAGCCTGGCATCTGTTTCTTTTGGATGTCAGCAGCACTCTTCACTAGCTTGGAATGGCCTCGCCCCATTCTTCTTATAGTGGCAGTCAGAGGAACTCATCAAATGTTACAGTGACAGGCACCCCCCTCATCCCTGGCTGTGTTATATCATGTCCTGCAACTGAAACTATGGAGTTTCATGAACAAGAAGCTCCCACGTTGGGATGCATCAGAGCAAGCCTTGACATGGCAGAGACCTCCTCAGCTCCCTGGCTAGACGGGGTCCCATCAGAAGGACACAGACCCAGGGAAGAGTAGGGGAGTATGGAGAGAGGGAGACCGTGCCTCTCCCAAATAATTTGCACCAGCCAAGATACAAATGGGGTTGACTAGAAAGTTAGTTACTTAAGAAAAAAGAATCTACACTGAGCGAGTCCCTTGCTGATAGCAACTCACCAGTGCATCTGCTGAACACACAGCTGCCGGACTCAGCTGGCTCTCCGTCACACCAGCCAGACCAATACCGGGAGGAAGTTCTGGTTCAGCTCCAGCCCTTAATGCCAAGCCTGCTGTGATTGCATTTGGCTTCCTTTGCCCGTCACCGGCAAAACTGCCTATTAACAATGCAGTAGCTTTTCCAGCTGATGACTGCAGCAAGCACACAGGTGTTACACTGGCCGCCCACATTCGCCGAGAATTGCTGCTTGGAGGAAATACGTGCTGAACGCTGTGACTATGTGGACCTCCAGTGGCTGTTTAGATTCATCACAGCTATTATGCAGTCAGTCAGGGATGAGGAAGTCACTCGCCTTGTGCAGTAATGATGGTTCTTTGAAATGTGTGCCCCTGTGGGTGCTCACTCCAGCGCTCAGAGATTCTTCTATAGCCATGGTTTCCCACACCACACATGTGCAATCGTGCCTCCTCGTACTATTTGGCACGTGGGCCGTGCAGACCCCTCCGTTCGTTCTCTTCCCAGCAAACGGAGCAGGATGCTCCAAACCAGGGGATGGAGGGGCGGAAGTGGAGCACCTGAGGGGACACACATCCCAAAGAACCACTGTTACTGCACAAGGTGAGTAACTTCCTCTTCTTCTTCAAGTAGTGTCCCCATGGGCACTCCACTCTGGGTGACTATAAAGCAGTAGTCAGGGATTGGAGGTGGGTTTGGAGCTCGGAAACTACTACAGTGAATAGCACCGCTTGTCGCACTTGCACGAGGGAAGCAGTGGAAGACAAGAGAGCATAATGTCCTGCAGACGTGTTGGTGGAAGACCATGTTGCCACCTTGCATATGTCCAAAAATGTTTGGTGACAGGATGGGGGAGGAAAGAGAGCCCATCAGCCGTGTGGTGGAAATCTGCCAGTGCCATGGCATGCACCCAGACAGTGCTGAGGGCCAAGCCTGACTTGCGCAGGTGCAGAAGGTTGTCAAGGAGAACAGGAAGAGGCGTAGTATGAAGAGGCATAGGATGGTGTGTGCCCAACCAGTGAGAGAACAGCTTCCATTTGCAGAAGCAGGACTTGCATCTGGACTCCTGTCTGCTGTTAATGAGGACACTTTTTACCTTTTCAGAGTGTGTGATTTTGACATTTTGGAATTGTGAAGGAGCCACATGTGGAGACAAAGCTTGAGTGGATCGGGGTGAAGAGTGCAGCCAAAATCCTGGGACAGACGGTTGCGGTGAGGAAGAAAGGGATAAGGAGCCATTACTGACACCCGATACAGGTGAGGATACCACGTGTGTCTTGTCCACGTTGGGGCTGTCAACATGAGGCAGGCCCACTCCAGTATGACCTTGACCAGAAGCTTGTGAATCAGGGGAAGGGGAGGAAACACATAGAGAAGAGGCGCATCCCACTTGATGGAGAAGGCATCCCTGAGGGAGTGTCTCCCTAAACCAGCTCGGAGCAATACTGGTGACACTTCCTGTTGACTTGGGTCTATGTATGGCTGGCCCCAAAGTCAAAACACATGATTGAGGGCTGCCATATTGATCTCCCACTCATGCTGATCGCTGAAGGAATGACTGAGAGCAGTCACTATGACATTTAGCACCCTGGGGCGGTATGTGCAGTAGGGGTAATGTGATGCCAAAGGCACAGGTCCACAGTTTTATGGTCTCTATGCTCAGGGGCAGGGATTGAACCTCCCCCTGATGACTGATATAGTACATGCAAGTGATGTTGTCCATAACGATGTTGACCTACCTGTTAACCAGGTGCCTCTGGAAATGCCTGCAAGCATAGCAGACCACCCAGAGCTCCTGGACATTGATGTGGAGCACCTGTTCGGTGAAGGACCATTTGCCCTGAACCATGTGAGAGCCCATGTGGGCCCCCCAACCTATAAAGGAGTAGAGTAGAAGACCCTGCCCCGAAACTCGACAGCTCCTGCATGGAGGAGTTGCTGGACCTCTTGCTTGAGAAGATGCTTGTGAGAAGGATCCCTGAAGAGGGAGGGGGTAGGTTGGTGGGTAGGTGGGGTAGAAATAAATGGGATAGAGTATGCCCAGGCCACTAGCTCCAGACCCACTTGTCCAAGCTAATGGCAGCCCAGCGGTGGAAAAGGGGCAGAGGCGATGGTGAGAGAGATGATGCCTATGCTGTGCGATAGCCAGGACAGGAATATCTTCTAGGCTCTTGACCACACCCTCAAAACTATTGTTTAAGTTGTTGAGGGTGGGACACCATAGGCTGTTTTTGCTTTTGCCTATTGGACCATCACCACTGGGACCTATGGAACTGGCGTAGTCCAAAACGTAGTTGTTGCTGTTGTTAGAACTGCTCCCGAGGACTGGAGCCAAGATGTATGCCTCATCACCACGGCAGATGCTGTGACTCTAGCCACTGTGTGTCTGCAACGTCCATTGCAGACTGCAAAGCAGTGCGGGCGATAATGTGCCCCTGTTGAATGATGTTGGCGAGAGCTGGGCGTTGTTGTTCGGGTAAGGCAGGGACCAACTCGTGCAACCTTGAGTAGTTCAAGTGGTTGTAATCAGCCAACATAGTTTGTCACTCGCAGGAGCAATGTGCCAGATGAGTAAACTTTGTGTCCCATAATGTCCCATCGTTTACTGGACTTGTCCTGGGGAGTTGAACAGGAAGACTTTGACTTGTTGAGGACAGTGTCCACCACCCGTAAGTTGGGTTGGGTATGGGTGAATAAAAACTCTGCATCTTTGGAAGACACGAATTACTGCTTGTCAGACCTCTTGTTGGAAGGTGGGATGAATGCTGGTGTTTGACAGATGACATTGATGAGGTCCACAATGGCTTCATCCATGGGCCTGGCAACCCAAGAGGAAGAAGGAGGCTGCAGAGTGTGGAGGAGCTTATATCATTGTATTCCTGCAGATCGTTTTCCTGAGCCTGGGCCACCCTCCAGAAAAGCTCCTAGAATGCCTTGGCATCATCCACAGCACAGGGCGAAACTGAGACTACTGCATCATCTGGAAAGGACGAGGAGGGGTGCAGAAGGGATCTCTGTTTACCCTCTGATAAAGAATCCTCAGTTCCTGAGTGTTGGGATGGTTACTACAGTGCCCGTGTCATAGGCTGTAGTGATGTCATCATGGACGGTGCTGACAGAGCATGGGAGCATGACAACCATGCCTGCTAGGATTACCACTGTGGCAACAGCTCATGGTGACGGGAGTAGCAGTGCACAAACCATGATGGTGGTGGTGGCCGTGTATGCCGTAGTGGAAGACACATCCTGCCAGGTGGGATGGTTAGGACTGGAGTGCTGAGAGGAGAACACGCTGCTGTGGTTGGAACCGCTGCCTCCCGGAGCGAGAGGTCTAGGCCCCAAGCCATGCAAGAACCCTGAGTGCTGGGACAATCACGGGGACGTCGGTGGCTGTGGGGATATATGGTGCAGGCTAAGCAGAGCTGGGCCTGGTGCTGTATATGCCCTGGATGATGAGCTTACATGGCACCACTTTGATGCCTTGCCATGCTCCAGTGCTGAAGACTTCGACAACACCGCATCCCGGTGCCATTTTGATGCCAACTCTGGTGACACACTGGAGTGGGGCAGTGCCTCGGCCCTGGGTACATGCAGTGCCGGATCCTATGTCTGGTGTGAGTGGTGCAGAGATTTTGAATGGTGCCACATGCACTACAGGTCTGGCATGGAAGCAGAGGTCTTGATTTTTGATGACCTCTTGTGCCTCTGAGTGGAGGCATCCAAGGCCGGCGGTGCCGATCGTGACGGGCACACTGAATATTTGCGGCTCGGGTCCAAGAGCTCTGCCTTTGGTGGTGCTGGCATAGACAGTGCTGGGGAAACCACGATAGATTTTTTCCCACTGGCATGGCCCATGGAGATGGCACTGGAGGTCAGGAGGGCCAAGCAGGAGGGGCACCAACTGAGGCAGAGGGACGTGCTAAGTATGTGTCTTCAGCGTCCCATGCGTCCCATGCCGAAGTCTTCGTGGACAGCTGCTCCAGGCCAGTGGTTGGAGGGATTTTTCACAAAGACAAGTTTTGAACCTGTTAGCTTGGTCCCTCCTGGCCCTGGCCGTGAGGCTGGAGCAGTGCGTGCAGGCCTGCCTCTGGTGGCTCTCATGCAAACACTTAATAGAGGAAGCGTGGCCGTCAGAGACCAGCATGTCTTCCCTGCGTGTGGCACATCGCTTAACGCCCAGGGAGCCCAGCATGGCAATGACACAGCAGGAAAAACTCCTATGGGCTAACTAGAACTTATTTTATAAAACTGTCTAACACTTGGACAGGCTATAAAAAGACTAACTACTAACTCACTCACTCTCCTTTGGCAGAGAGAGGATGAAGCTCCATCTATAGCCGAGGGCAGTAGAGAAGGAACTGAGAGGTCCCATGCCGTGCATGCTCCAGATAGCACAAAGAGGTGCTATTACTGTACCTGTGCAGCACAGGAAACCACAGCTATAGAAGAATCTCCAAGTGCCAGAATGAGGATGTACCGACAGCCAGAGTGGAGCACCCTCTGGAGGACACTACTCAAAGAAGTGGTGACTGGATTACTTCTGTTCTTGATATCTTCCACATTCTTGCTTGGGTCCTATTTTTCACAGATGCCTTTAGCTTTGGAAGGGATGCAAATGCTGGCTGAGGAGTGAGCACCATAAGAAACAGAGATTTCTCTGGTCACGCTTAGGTGGAGCCTATACCAGACACAAGGTGCCATACTGTCTACGCTGGGTGTGTGGATGGGTAGAATTTTTCAGATCTAGTCTAGATGTGTACTTAGCTGGGAGATAAGTGATTGGAATATGCCACTGGGAGCCAAGAACGCTAGCGTCTGAATTGGCTCTGACATGAACTCACCTTATATCGCGTCACCTAACCTACCCACTTCAGTCTGTTTATTGGCAGATACCTGCAGTGTCTTTCTGGGCAGGCAAGAATGGGTGGGTGAACCCTGCAATGTGCTTTAGAGATGGCGTTGCATATGTGTGTTCAGCTGCACTGTGTGAAAAGTCTTACTTCTCACACTCTTTCCATATCAAAGGATTTGCTGACTCAGACCCTCCAGCATTTTCAGCTTTGGTTCAGTAACATTTTTGCATTCTCTGTACTGAAGCTGATTTCTCACCCAACATGCAAACTGAGTTCAGCTGAGTGAGAATATGGGAGTAGGCACTAGGCTGGGGGAGGAGGGTTGGCGTGTGAGGGCACCAACCAGTACCCTCCACAGTTTTAATTTAGGATTTTTTAAATCTTAGAAATGGAAAATTTTCTTTCCATATTCCTCAAACAGCTTGGGGGACAGGGGAGATAGGTCCTGGAACTGGCTGGCTGAGCTGGGAGGGAGGGCAGGTGCCCCAACAGCTTGTTTGGGCTGGGAAGCAGCCTTTCAGCTGCCTCCCAGTGTGAATGGAGTCCTGTGGGGTTAGCATTTCCCCTCATGGTGGCTCTGCAAAGAGCCATCATGTGAGGAAATTGATGAAATTTCACAGCACACTTGGACAGTTCTCACTGGAACCCACTGCTCCAGGTACTGGTGTGTCCTCGTGCCCACAATCGGAGATTTTTGCTAGTAATGCTTGGCCATGCTGCACATGTGCAGTAGTCATCTCATAGTGCCATTGGTGCCGCCTTCTCAGGTACGGGACATGACCTCCCTCCATTCTTTCTCTGTCGTAGGATTCAGTAGGTGAACTCCAGAGTAGAGGGAAGGAGGGTGAGAACTCTCAGGAAGGACCATCATTACTGCACAAGGAAACCAACTTCTTCTTCTTCGAGTGCTACCTGATTGCTTTTTTGTATAGCCGGTGTATTATACTGTCGGAGATCCATTTGGAGAGTCGTTGGGAAGAAGATTGCTGTGCCTTTGGATTGTTCTGCTATGGAGATGAATAGTCTTGGGGATTTGTAGAGTGATTTGGGCCTATTCAAGTAGAGGGCCACAGGCCATCTGATGTTGAGCATGTGAAGGGATGCTTTGAGGGCATCCTTGACTGTGGTTTAGGAAAGAATGTAGGTAAGTGTACAGGTTTATTAATGTGGAAAGTGGAAACAACTTTGGCAAAAACTCTGGGTGTGGTGTGATTTTATCTCTTGTGAAGATAGCATATGGAGGGTCTGCCAGAAATGCCACATTCATGGACATTTGGAGTAGGGTTCAAATGAGAGCCTTGTTAGCTTTTTATGGATGTGGTTAAGGACCGAAAGTGGCGCAGGGTTCTGCACTTCAGAGTGTGTGTTTTGGATTCCTGTGAAAAAGCACTTGGTGATAGGGTGGAAGAAGATGGATGAGCCATCCACCGGTTTGTGGAAGGTCACGATAGCTGCTAAGTGAATTTTAAGGGAACTCATGGACAAGCCAGATTCCTTAAGGTCTAACATGTATCACTTGTTTTTGCTAGCACCATAGGGACGCTCTTTTCCACTTACACAGGTAAGCATATCCCATTGTGGAAGGGGTGTAAGATGTGGAGGCACCTGATTGCCTGTTGGGCTGGAGTAGAAGCAGCCATATAATGTTGCCTGTAGTTCACCCAGGGATCCCATGATGACCAGTGCAGGGGGAAAGATGGTGGTGGGTACAGCCATGGTGATTCATGCCACGATTCGTCCAGGCCTCCTTGAGTGGTCTTAGTATTAGTGGGTTCCCAGGGAGCTCTCCTTTGTGTGAGCAAGGCGGGCTGGATAAGAACCTGCTGTTGTATCCACTTGCTCCTGCTTCACTGTGTGGGAAGTTGGGGGCAAGAGATAGAGGTGATTGGTCTGCTCTTGGGGGTTGGTGCGTAGTCCATGCTGAGAAGTGGAGATTGTAGCACTGGCACAATCTCTATGTCTTTGTGGTGGAGAAATGGTGCTGGTGCCAGCTGCTGTTTGGGCATTGTGTGTTTTTACCCTGTCTTATTGGTAATGGTTAGTGCTGCATGAGATCTCTTGGTTGGTGCTGAGGTCTGCCCCCCACCCACAGAGGGAAGCTGGCGCTGGGCAAGGACCTTGCCAGTCTGGGCTCCTTGCTGGAGGGGGAGCCCCAAGCCTCACAGCCCACTTGCAGGATGGTCTGCAGATCACAGTCTTAGAACCAACACTCTAGAGCAGAGGTTGGAAACCAAAAGAGCAAGAAGAGCCATTTTTTTCCAATATGGTAAAAATTTCAGTAGTTCAAGAGTCGTGATGCATGTGAATATGAGATGGTCCTTAATAGATAATGTCAACCCACACTTCGTGTAACCCGTTTTAAGAACAGCACACACACGATAATTTGTAATGTGATACATGTTTACTGAAGGACATTCAGAAACTTTTTATGTATCCTATTTCCTCAAATTTCACGTGTGTGTGTACCACTGTCTTCCTGACTGTCACTCCTGAACCTTCTCTCTCTCTGGAGGACCCTGGTAAGAGTTATCCAAGGTTTCGAGATCACATATCGTTTGCTATTTAGATACGGGTTGTTGCTTGTTGGGCTTTTAGACGTTCACCATTTATCGAAAATAATCAGGAGGGTTTTTTTTTTTTACTTTGCAATTTCACTCATCCCTCGTTAAATGAATACTTTACTTACGAGTACTGACTAAAATGAGGGACACATATACCTACCTTTTTTCACTAGACGAGTGAACTCCCTCCACTAAAACAAGACTTACCCCACTCCCCGCAGCCCCAACCTGCCATAGCCTGAACCCCTGCTGGCTTCATGGCCTCATCTGCCGCAGGCTGAACCCCCCTCCAGCCAGCCCGCAGCCCTGCCCCCCACCCCACAACCTGGCCTGGTCCCCTAACCCACAGCCCCAGGTAAGTTAAGGACTTACTTACCGCTGGTGCAGCCCAGAGGAGCCGCCGGTACCTCCAGCTGTGCATGTCAAAGCGGCTCCGGATGCGTGGCAGGGGCCCACAGCCATGCGGTCAGGCACCTCCAGCCATGCTCCACAGCTCTCCCCCACCTCAACCCCTGGCCCAGCCCCCTCGGCCAGGCCCACTCCCAGCACTCCCCCGGCCTGCAGCATGCCCCCTCCCGGCCTGCTCCCAACGCTCCCCTGGTCCGCAGCTCCCTTTGCACCCCCTGGCCCAGCCCGCTCCCAACACCCACCCCAGCCCAGTCCCCAAACTCCCTGGCCTGCTGCACCTCTCCCCCAGGTACCACTGGTGTAGCCTGGAGGAACAAGGCACCACCTCCTCCACCAGAGCCACCACCAGGTTTTAACCCTTCCTCCCACTCGTGGCCCCAAACTGCCCCCAGCCTTTAACCCTCTGCAACCTCCCTGCAACCCAAGGTTCACTTACCTTTCAAAAGCAACACCACCTGCTGCCACTCCTTCCCCGAGTTAGGAGCATGTGGAACCAATCAGAGACTTTAACGTGTATTTGGTAATGGTAATTTAGTGTCCGTCTTATGAGTTTTCACCTACGAGCAGAAAGTTGGGAACCAGTTGTGCTCGTATAGTGAGGGATGAGTGTATAGCACTGGGAGCCACAAAGAACTCCTTAAAGAGCCGCACGTGTCTCCAGAGCTGCAGGTTTCAGACCACTAGGCCACATCCTGCACTTAGGTACACTAAAGTAAATCTAGAACAACCCTGTGGAATTGCCTCTTGTTTACATTGACATCACTCAGATCAGAACCTGGCCCTAGGGGATTTTAAGAAATAAATTGAAAGATTCCCAATGGTGCTTCTTATGTGTTTAAATAAGGAGGTTGCCTGACAGCTAGCTGGGTTTCCTCTGCTCTCCTGTCTCCTCACAAGAAAACCATTTAGAAGAGCTTCCAAAGCTTTGGACTCCTGTTCGGCACCTCATTTCATTTTACTTTTCTTTCCGTTTGGAAGGACAAAAGACATAAAAATATCTCTGATTGAGACCCAGAAGCTTCTTCTCTGCCCGCCGGAGAGATGTGAGGTGCCCGGTGGCACTGTGTCTATAGCTCAGGGTTGCTCTTGAGCCGCAGCACTAGGCTCATGTGGTTGGGGTTCAGTTCCAAATGAGGTGAGCCTGCAGATGTCACTGGGCAAAGTGGGGATAAATTAACTAGATGAGACAGGCAAAGGTCACATTTAGAAGAGCTTCCAAAGCAAGCTAGCATCTGCGTTCCATGTAACCAAAACTGACAAGAAAAAACTTCAGACGTTTCCCAGGCCGATGGCTCCAGCAACGTTAAAACATCTGGGAGCAAACGTAAATCAGCAACATGCATGTCAGTAACGCTCTATTTTCAACAAGTTACATCCCCAGCGCCTGCTACAAGGCCAAAGCCTTTAATCATCTCCAGCAGGCCATGCACTGTAGGTATGAACATCAGGTCAAAAGGAGGACTAGAAAAAAGGGGAAACCGGTTGGCTGGAAGCAGCGTTGGTGGACACAGAAACGATTCAATTGCAAGAAACCCTGGCTGAAGAGTTCCCCAAAATATGCTCTGAATTTAACCAATTTTTGCCAGGGCAGAACATGGAGACAGTGTTCTAGATGTTCATTTCCTTACAAACCTACTCATCCATCCAGCTAGGTTTCTCACTGCTGTACCATTCATAAGAACATAGGAATGGCCATACTGGGTCAGACCAAAGGTCCATCCAGCCCAGCATCCCATCTGCCGATGGTGGCCAATGCCAGGTGCCCCAGAGAAGGAGAACAGAAGACAATGATCAAGTGATTTATCTCCTGCCATCCATCTCCTGCCCTTCTTCTGAAGGCTAGGGCACCATACTTTATCCCTGGCTAATAGCCATTTATGGACCTAACCTGCAAAAATTTATCAAGCTCTTTTTTAAACCCTAATAGAGTCCTGGCCTTCACAGCCTCCTCGGGCAAGGAGTTCCACAGGTTGACTGTGCGCTGTGTGAAGAAAAATTTCCTTTTATTAGTTTTGAACCTACTACCCATCAATTTCATTTGGTGTCCCCTAGTTCTTGTATTATGGGAAAAGGTAAATAATTTTTCTATATTCACTTTCTCCACACCATTCATGATTTTATATACCTCTATCGTATCGCCCCTCAATCGCCTCTTTTCCAAACTGAAAAGTCCCAGTCTCTCTAGCCTCTCCCCATATGGGACCCGTTCCAAGCCCCTAATCATCTTAGTCGCCCTTTTCTGAACCTTTTCTAATGCCAATATATCTTTTTTGAGGTGAGGAGACCACATCTGCACGCAGTACTCAAGATGTGGGCGTACCATAGTTTTATATAGGGGAAGTATGATATCTTTTGTCTTATTATCGATCCCTTTTTTAATAATTCCTAACATCCTATTTGCTTTACTAACTGCCGCTGCACACTGCGTGGATGTCTTCAGAGAACTATCCACTATAACTCCAAGATCCCTTTCCTGATCTGTCGTAGCTAAATTTGACCCCATCATGTAGTACGTGTAATTTGGGTTATTTTTTCCAACATGCATTACCTTACACTTACCCACATTAAATTTCATTTGCCAATTTGCTGCCCAATCACTCAGTTTGCTAAGATCTTTTTGTAGTTCTTCACAATCTGTTTTGGTTTTGACTGTCCTGAACAACTTGGTGTCATCTGCAAACTTTGCCACCTCACTGCTTATCTCATTTTCTAGATCATTGATGAACAAGTTGAACAGGATCAGTCCCAGGACTGAGCCCTGGGGAACACCACTAGTTACCCTCCTCCATTGTGAAAATTTACCATTTATTCCCACCCTTTGTTTTCTGTCTTTTAACCAATTCCCGATCCATGAAAGGATCTTTCCTCCTATCCCATGACCACCTAATTTACATAAAAGCCTTTGGTGTGGGACCATGTCAAAGGCTTTCTGGAAATCTAGGTATATTATGTCCACTGGGTGCCCCTTGTCCGCATGTTTATTAACCCCTTCAAAGAATTCTAATAGATTAGTTAGACACGACTTCCCTGTGCAGAAACCATGCTGACTTTTGCCCAACAATTCGTGCTCTTCTACGTGCCTTGCAATTTTATTTTTTACTAGTGTTTCTACTAATTTGCCTGGTGCTGATGTTAAACTTATCGGTCTATAATTGCCAGGGTCTCCTCTAGAGCCTTTTTTAAATATTGGCGTTATATTGGCCGTCTTCCAGTCATTTGGTACCAAAGTGGATTTAAAGGATAGGTTACAAACCACTGTTAATAACTCCGCAATTCAAATCTAATAACTCATTTTGGAATAGCACCCACAGGCTGCCAACTCAGACTGGGCCAGGTGTCTGTGGGTGTGTCAGGTACTCTCCAGTCAGAGATGCCAGTGCACCGATAAGCTTACTTATTAACTAGATGAGACAGGCAAAGGAAAGCTTCTTATCCCCACTTTGCCCAGCGACTTCTGCAGGCTCACCTCATTTGGAACTGAACCCCAACCGCATGAGCCCAGTGCTGTGGCTTCAAGAGCAACCCTGAGCTATAGACACAGTGCCACAGGGCACCTCACATCTCTCCAGCGGGCAGAGAAGAAGCTTCTGGGTCTCAGTCAGAGATATTTTTATGCCTTTTGTCCTTCCACACAGAAAGAAAAGTAAAATGAAATGAGGCGCCGAACAGGAATCCAAAAGGCAGCCGAGTTCTATCCACTGCGCTCTCAGTCTGTTTCCAATTTAAATGGAATCCATCCTCACACCCATCAACTGGCTCAGGCAAAACACAGTCTGACTACTCAGGAGCAGTAGCACCAACATCTGCTTATGAGACTCTTTAGATCCACCCTCCCACCCTGGGTGCAAACTTGGACTTTGCGCTAGGGGCCAAACCTGAGGACTGTATTTGAAGAAGAAAAATTTCTAAGAAGAAAATAATAAAGCAATAAAATAGTGGTGGGCGTGGCATTTAACCACAAAATAGCAGTTCCTGCAGAATGCTTACTACTACGCTGATTTCCTCTGTAATGCTTCTTCAGTCACGGCCATTTCGATTATATGAATTTAACAGAACTTGGCCCCTCTAGATATAGTTAAAGCTATGAGTCATGCAGAGTTGGATCTAAATTTGTATGTTTCATTAGAAACAGATGTACAAGTTGCTCTTTATTTGAAAGACAGTTTGCTTTAGAAATAATACATACGGCATGCGGGCTGAGATGCAGTCAGCTCTGTGCGCTTTGAATGGGATGTGGGGGTACAAACTTCTGTCTCTACTTCTAGCTAGCTGAGAGGTGCATAAGGTCTCACCTTTCTAGCTAGGAAATAAAATATACCGGAACGTGGTATAGCTGATACCCAGACATACACCTCTGACATACCAGGAAAACAATGCAATTCTTTCTGTATTACTCAGCAGACACCCACTTACAAATTTGTTACTGATACAGTGAGATGCTCCTTCTCGCAGACAAACATGCTGCTCTTTGCTCTATAGCTGGGCTGTTTTTCCCTACACCTCTGCCAGAAGGGTATATGAGCTCAAGTTAGCAGTCATCAGGGAATTAATTAAGAGCTTCAATAGGAGCTCACAAAACTTGATGAGTGGGCAACAAAATGGCAGATGAAATTCCATGTTGATACATGCAAAGTAATGCGTATTGGAAAATATAATCCCAACTACGCATATAAAACAATGGGGTCTAAATTAGCTGTTACATCTCAAAAAAGAGATCTTGGAGTCATAGTGGATAGTTATAGTTGCCATCAACTTGGATGAGACATTGGTTTTTCTGCAAGTGCTTACGCATATCTATCCAAGTCAGGTGTGCGCACACACAAGCATGGCTGTGATAAAGCTTTTCCATAGCAACTACCAGTTGGGTTGGCTGGGGAGCCTCCTGGTGTGGCACCTTTGCCAAGCCTACATATGACCTAGCCAACTCAACTCCCCCTCAGTTCCTTCTTGCCGGCCACTCTGACAGTGGGGAAGGAGGTGGGTTTCAAATAGGTAAGAGCAACACAACTTGCAAAACGTAGTCATAGTCTTAAAACACGCACTCAATGTGTAGTGGTGGTCAAAAAAGCAAAGCGAATGTTGGTAATCGTTAAGAAAGGAATACATGTTATGACAGAAAATATCATACCGCCGCTATATAAATTCATGTTATGTCCACATCTTTGATACCGAGTGAAATGTGTTGGAAATTGCGCAAATGTGTTGGAAATGAATTGGAAAAGGTTCAGAAAAGGTTAATAAAGGGCTTGTCTACACTACCTCCCTACTTCGGAGGGAGGATGGTAAGTTGGGTGTTGAGAGTTTATTAAATTTTGAGGAGTAAAGGGACTTCGATATTGCCCCAGGCACTTTGAAGTACCGGCGGGTGAGCCACGGCTAGACGCGAGCCGGCACTTTGAAGTTTAACGCTTCGGAGTTGCCACGGGGGAGAATTAGCTCAATGAAGTGCTGCATATGCACCGCAGCACTTCATTAATAAACTCCCACCACCCTACTTACCACCCTCCCTTTGAACTAGGGAGGTAGTGCAGACAAGCCCCAAATGATTATGGTATGGAATGGCTGCCATACAAGAAACAATTAGTAAGACTGGGACTTTTCAAGCTTGGAAAAGTGATGCATAACGGGGGATATAATAGAGGTCTGTAAAACCCTGGCTGGTGCAGAGAAAGTAAATATGGAAAAGTTATTTACTCCCTCCCATAACACAACAACTAGGGGTTGCCAAATGAAATTAAGAGGCAGCAAGTTAAGAAAAAGAAGTATTTCTTTACACAGAGCACAGTCAACCTGTGGAATTCCCTGACAGAGGATGTTGTGAAGACCAGGACATTAACAGGATTCAAAAGAGACCTAGATAAATTCATGGATGATAGGACCATCGATGACTATTAACGAGAATGGGCAGGGATGGTGTCTTTAGCCTCTGTTTGTCAGGGCTAGGAATGGACAACTGGGATGGATAAGATGATTACTTGTTATGTTCAAACCTTCTGGTTCCAGAATATGGTATACTGGGTGAGGTGGTCTTTTGGTGTGAGCCAGTATGGCTATTCTTATATTCCTCTGAGCAGATATATAAAGCTGCAGCTGCGCTTTCAAGGGGCAGGACAAGATACCCTAGGAGAGAACGACCAGCATAGATTTTGATCAAATTTGCTATACTAATTGAGGGTGTGTCCCTGAAATTGATGCATGTGGGTTCATGTAATGAGGAATCTAAGGGGACCCACTGGAAAGTCAAATTACAAGTGTAAAATGCTTGCTGTTCAAAGATTTCAAAAGCACGCAAGTGGGTTTGGAGCGCACAACTCAAGAGGAGAGGAGATTGAGAGGAGCCTGATTTTGAAAGGGGAGGGTGTTCAGCACTTTCTGAAAATCATGACTTGAAGTGTCTCCTGTCAGGCAGCCAGAAGTGGCATGTCCTGGTCAAATCCTGCCTCTTTCTGATATGTGAGCCTAGACTAAATATAGGCCGTTTCTCCAAGCCAAAGAATTCTGAGTCTTTAATGGGTTTTAAATAATAAAGGAGTTTGTTCCATCTTGCTTAATCTGAAGGCATGGCTACGACGCTTCCCAAAGGGTGTATAGATGTTATCAAGATCTGAGCTCATTCACTCAATTCCATCAAATTTCAGTCCTTGAATCATCTCCTTCCCTTGCTGCAGTGATTTTACAGACACACTCATTGCACCTAATTCTGGAACCTGAATTTCAGAAGAGCGGACTTTGACTGCCTCACACAACTGATGAGCAGGATCCCCTGGGAAGCTAATATGAACAGGAAGGGTGTACAGGAGAACTGGCAATATTTTAAATAAGCCTTATTGAAGACAGAGGAACAAACCATCCCAATGCACAATAAGGAAAGCAAATATGGTAGGCACCCAGCTTGGCTTATCAGGGAAATCCTTGGTAAGCTTAAATTAAAAAAGGATGCATATAAGAAGTGGAAACTTGGATAGATGACTCAGGAAGAGTATAAATATATTGCTCAAGACTGCAGGGGGGTAATGAGGAAGGCGAAAGCCCAAATGGATCTGCAGCTAGAAAGGGATGTGAAGGGGAACAAGAAAGGTTTCTACAGGCACGTTACCAATAAGAGGGTGATCAGGGAGGGTGGGCCCCTTACTGGGTGAGGGGAGAGGTAATTAGTGACAGATGATGTGGGAAAATGTGAAGTCCTCAATGCTTTTTTTGCCTCTGTCTTCATGGACAAGGTCAGCTTCCAGACTACTGCCCTATGCAGTATGGGAAGGAGGCGGGCAGCCCTTGGTGGGGAAAGAACAGCTTAAGAACTATATAGAAAAGCTAGAAATACACAAATCCATGGGTCCAGATTAAATGCATCTCAGGATACTGAGAGAGTTGGTAAATGTCATTGCAGAGCCTTTGGCCATTGTCTTTGAAAACGTGTGGAGATCGGGAGAGGTTGGCGATCGGGAGAGACTGGAAAAAGGCAAATATAGTGCCCATCGTTAAAAAAAGGAAAGAACAATAATCCAGGAAACTATAGACCATTCAGTCTTACCTCAGTCCCCAGTCACGGTCCCTGAACCTAACAGGGGCTCTTCAGGAAACCATCCTGAGGACTTTGGTGTGAGTCGAGAGGGGGAGCAGGAGGGCGATGAAGAGGAGGCCAGCAATTTTCACCTGGCATCTGTGGAAGTTGATTGTGGAAGTCCAGAGTGCCTCACACTGGACCTCGAATCAGTACCCTCCTCATCAACACCTGAAGCCATGGTGTCCAACAGTGGTGCCAAGTGGGGCTCTTCTGGTGACTGCCTCAGAGAACTGATGGGCAGGATCAGTTGAGTTTCGCGTCTGCATTTTCTTTTGTGGAAGATATTTTTTTACACTGCTACAAGCGGATTGATGCTCAGGTGTGCGTGATGACTCAATACCCCCTTTTTTAGACAAGCTTGGTAATATTTCTGAGGCTGCAACGCTTACCCTCTTTGGAGATCTTCATAAAAGTGTCATACAGGTACTCATTTTTTGCATGAGGTTTTTGGGGAGGTGTGATTTATTGCGGCTTCCATGATTGCACACCTTGCCATGCCAGGCAACCAGTAAGTTATCTGGTACCATGGCGCCACACAGCATTTTGGCAAATTTTCCAGCCTTTGTGCTCACACAGTTTAAGCATATTTTCTTTTTAAGTCTCAGTTATTCTTAGGAGGCTGATGTCTCCTTTTACAATGTATAAGAAGCGCAGGAATTCTGATTAGAGTTTTTTAATGCTGTTCCCTTGCCTTTTCAATTTCTGAGGACCACCTTGCCCCCGCACCACATGGCTGGCAGGCTCTCCCGCAGGTTCTGCTGCCCTGCAACACTGGATGCCAGGGAACAGAGCCCCACAAAATATGGGACAATTTGCCCATTTTCTTAAAAAAATTGAGGCACCTGTGGGACAGCTAAAATAAGGGACTGTCCTGGGAAAACAGGACAGACGGTCACCTTAATGTAATTACCCTGAAATATGCGGTTAGAATAAAGATAAAGCACTTATAATCACCATGCTTTCAACAGACCTCCAACAGTATGTGAGACCACTGAGGTGTCAGTGCAAGAGAGGGGCTGGGAAAGAGGATGAAAAATCAGTGTGGAGGAAGCCAACAGCTCACTTTTCCTTCTTGCACGCACCTATTGAAATCACTTCCATTCTTCACATAGGATAATGGTTGCGCTCAAATAATTTCGCTGCAAGTACAAAGGGAAAGAAATAGTAGGTGCTAAGAAGCAAGTCCCACATTTCTTTTCTTTTCAAGTCACCAATTGCCACACACTGGGATTTTACACATCGATGCCACATGGGTATTGTCTAATTTCTTGTAGCAAATAAGCCCGTAAGAAATCTTTTTACTAAACCTGCATGTCTAATGGACCAGCAGAATGAAAGTGTTACTCACCCTTGGCAGTAACTGCAGTTCTTTGAGATGAGTGTCCTTCTAGGGCTCCACCTTAGGTGTTTGGGCACCTCTGTGCACCCGGCCAGATGGTTATTAGCAGTGCTTAGTGGGGCTATCTGTGCATGCACAGAGGGCCTTATTGAGAGAGACTACTGAACATAGGCTAGCCCCATTCCCCTCAGTTCCTTCTCTGCCCTGACAGGCACACAGAGGGTGCCCTGAAGCAGAGGGGAGGAAGGGTGGGGGGTGGAGCACCCACAGGGACACCCATCTTGAAGAACTGCAGTTACTGCAGAGGGTCAGTGACCCTTTATTCTCCTTCCAGGCTGTCCCTGTGGGTGCTCCACCTATGCCCCTATGAACTCCAGCATCTGGCTCAGTTGCAGTTGGCAGTTTGAAAGGTTTATCTGCGGGTCTAAGGATCGAAAGAGGCCCATGGTGGTACTGACTTCTGTTTGTGTGTCTCCCCTCTTCTCAGGCCGTCGTCCCAATATGGGAAGATGCACGCTCCTTGCTTGTGCAGATGAGCTGCCATTACCTTGGAGAATACCCTGGAGCAGTGGAGAGGCCAAAAGGAAGTACCATGTGCTGGAAGTGTTGTCCACCCACCATAACTCTGAGGTATTTCCTGCATACAGGCTGGATGGGCACATGGAAATCTGTGTCCTGAAGGTCAAGAGTTGTGGTACTGCAGCTCTGAACCTTTTACTTTGCCAGGCAGAGGGTTCAGTACACGCATTGACAGGGTCAAGCGTGGGGCATTGTCAGATCCGCTATTTTTGCCAGTGGCAGAGCACGGTGTTTATGCCACAGATGCCACAGTCTTCGGTTTTGGAGCCACTTTTGGCTTAGGCTTGACCACCCGTTTGGGCACTGAAGCCAAGTCTTGCAACCCTTGGGGTGCAGAAGGCGATAGCCGCTCCAGCAAGCTGTCTGGAGCCCCTGCAGGGCTTGGAACAGGCTTGGATTTGTGGGATCAGTCTCTCTTGGGTAAGGGGGACTCCCTGTTAGCATTTGCATTTACCCTGTTAGATTGTTTAGACTGAGGTTGCAGAGCTTGCAGCTGGAACAGCAGCAGCTGCCTTATCGAGCGGCCCTGTATATATGATATAATTGGGGTGCACAGAAAAAACACAGAAATTAAGCCGTGAAATGCTGGAAGTGGAATAGCTGCTTTACAGTGTGAGTACAGTTCTTATTTTGTTTTCATTTTTGCGCAGGAACCTGAATGCCCAGTGTGCAAAGGGTGGCTCTGGAGTCTTTTAGGGAGTACAAGGAAACATCCATGGACTCTGCAAAGGGAGGTCCTCAATCCTCGTCTGAATCTCCTTAGGGAAGCCAGAAGCATGAACCCCAGATAGTCTCCTCATAACCACTGCCCTGTGGTGCCAGCGGAGTCGAGAAAGGCCTGTAGGGTTGTCCTCCCTACAGGTGAGCCCTCATTTGTGTTGGCTGTAAACTCCTCCCTTTTCTGATCCAGAACGTATTCAATGCAGGTTGGACATTTGTTCAGTTACGTGGTGTGTATATTTTGCCAGCAACGCTGTATAACGTGACCTACGTAGCTGGAGGGAAGCAGAGGGGTAAGACCTTTCTGTTCATGCTATCAAGTCTCTTCCGCTCCTTATCAGGAGGAGCAGATCTAACTAAAGCCTGTTTAGCCCTCTGCTTGGCAGCATCACCAATGAGGGAATTAACAAGCTGGGGAAGTGTGTGTAAAGAGGAAGTCTGCACCTTGGGAGGCAACCTGATATTTGCCCACTGTTGAAACGGTGGATGGTGTTTGCCACACGTTTAGCCAGATCCATGAAGGCAGGATACAGGGGTAACACCAGCTTTACTGGCAGCGTGGCATGGAGTATGCTGGTAAGTTTACATTGGGTATCAGGCTGTGGCATTAGTGGTATTTCTAACATGTCAGCCACCCTTCTAAAGAGCTCCAGCAATAGTTTGGAGTCATTGCTTGTAAAGGGAGGCAGTGGCAAGAGTGTATCCTCTGAGGAGGAGAGCTGCAATTGAGTGTGTGGTGAATCAGAGCTCAAGCTGGAGTGGCAGCCTCTACTTTATCTGACATCACCATATGAATAAAATAAATGGGATGCAGAGAAAACCCAGAAGCATTAAACCCTGGAGGTGAAAAACTGCCATACTGTGTAAAGGCTGAGACGAAATAGGGCTCGCTTAAGAACAGCCCTTGTCCTCAGCAACTGCCTTCCCCTGCTTCAGGTGGATAAAAAGGCTCTAGTCCCCTGTAAAAAGAAAAAATGACAAACACCCCCTGGTATGCAGGGGAAAACTCCCTGCGGGACTTTCCCTAAGCAAAAGTGACAGCAGAGGAACTCTGCTTGTTCGCAGCTCTGAACAGCAGATTTTTTCCCCCCCCTTCTTTGTTCGTTGTAGCACTTGAGAAGCTAGTTTAAGGTTAGAACTGACAGAAAGGTAGGAGGGAAAGACTAAGGTAAGCCCTGAAGAGAGGAAATGCAGAGAGCGCTCGGCGCTTCCCACTGGTGCTGCAGGCAGCAGAGAAGGAACTGAGGGGAACAGGGCTCACACATGCTCAGTAACTCTCTCAATAAGGCTCTCTGTGCATGTGCAGCCAGCCCCATTAAGCACGGTTAAAAATCATCCAGCTGGGTGCGCAGGGGCATCCAAACACCTAAGGTAGAGCACTCACAGGGACAGCCTCAAAGAAACACTTCCTCTGGCTCCTGCCTTTCAATCCATTTCACAGGCTCGTTGTCACATACAAACCATTTGTTCACTCTTTCCACCTGAGATCTCCCTGTGCCACTGCCAGCACGAGAGGACCAAGCAAATTCTCAAAACATGCAGCTAGAGTTACTAAAAATATTAGTGTCGGCCACATGCCACAGATTTGTTCTGCAGCAGGAGACTAACAGCCAAATGCCCCCAAACACCAAAGTTCTGTCTCGCTACTTAACTCACCACAGTATTATTCTCCTGGACTCATACACAAAACCCAGAAAGGTCCAGATCGAAAGACTGCCATTGGCTTCAATGGGTTTTGGATCTGGCCCCACCAAGAACAGCTTCCTATTTTTCACTGAAATTCCCTCCCCACATTCCCACCATACAAGTGCTTGGATTTGTCATTTTGATGCGGAGCTGAAGAGATTTAAAGCATGTCCATCTGCTGCAACGATTTCTATTAATGGCTATGTGTTGACTTACAGTACCTTGTCTCTGGCTACGTCTACACTAGCCCCAAACTTCGAAATGGCCACGCAAATGGCCATTTCGAAGTTTACTAATGAAGCGCTGAAATGCATATTCAGCGCTTCATTAGCATTTGGGCGGCCGCGGCACTTCGAAATTGACGCGCCTCGCCGCCGCGCGGCTCGTCCCGACGGGGCTCCTTTTCGAAAGTACCCCACCTACTTCGAAGTCACCTTATTACCATGGACTTCGAAGTAGGCGGGGTCCTTTCAAAAAGGAGCCCCGTCGGGACGAGCCGCGCGGCGGCGAGGCGCGTCAATTTTGAAGTGCCGCGGCCGCCCGCATGCTAATGAAGCACTGAATATGCATTTCAGCGCTTCATTAGTAAACTTCGAAATGGCCATTTGCGTGGCCATTTCGAAGTTTGGGGCTAGTGTAGACACGGCCTCTGAGTATGAAAGGTGTGAGGGGGAAGGTTATCGAAGTGTTATATTAGTTTTTAATTATTATAGCCATTAAATAAAATGGGTTTTTAAAATGGTTAGCCCAAGTAGTTTGAAGGTGTGCAGTGGCTAATACTTAGTACATGCATCTCAAATAGTTATTGGTCAAATATAGGACGCTATACAAGGCACAGATCCAAAATAAGAGGTAAGAATAACAGCATGGAAAAATTATAGTAATACTGTATTATTGACATTTATATATGTAACATTGGCTAACACTCATTTTCCAGATTCTGCATTAAGATGCAAATAAATTTATACAGTAATAAAAGTGGTAAAATTAATGAGTTAGTTAAATAAACTGCCTGCACATAACATGACAGACTCAAATACACAGGATAGTATCCAATATAATTTTTGGTTTGGGGTGGGGGGGGGCCCTCACTGGCAGATTAAAAAAAAAGGTTTTTTTCATTAAATAGAATGTGAAATGTCTGGGAAAAAAAAGCCAGAGGAGGAGGATGTCCCCTTATAAGTTTTCACGCAGAGGTTAGAACATTCACCTGCCATGTAGGAATGCAGGCTCAATTCCCCCTTCCACCTCATGTGGGGAAGTGATTGGAAGCTGGGTCTCCCTCATCCCAGGTGAGAGCCCTCACTACCAGGTGATGGACTCTTTGGACTCTCTCCAGCTGTCCCATTGATGCTGTTCTACTGTATATGAAACAGTATTGCCAACTCTCATGATTTTGTCATGAGTCTCATGCTACTGTTTTCCTTAAAGCCCTCACTCCTAGAATCAAGCAGATATGCACAGTCTTCAGTCTTCATTCTTAATGAAAAATGAAGTTTCTAGTCCTCCTAGCTGTTGAGAAAGCTTCAAAATGTGACCCTTACTGCATCTTAAAGGCACAATAAGATGGCATATGAAAAGACCAACAAATCTTCTATTTGTACATTAAAAAAAAGTTTAATATTTAGGGCTGGTGATACCGATTACAATAAGCACTGGAGGTGGGACAGGACTTTGCATCTTCCACCTCTCAGCTGAATGTCCCAGGCTGTAAAGTGTCTGTCTGGCCTTCCAACTCTCAGATTCTCCTATGGCTACTTTTTTAGAACGGACTGCAAATTATTTTCTGAAAAAGCCATTAAAATTAGTAGCATGGACTCTATGACTAATGCATACAAGTGATGTTATCAAGTGGGTGCAGTTTTTTTTGCCAGGATGAAATAAAAAGCATGTTTTTTAGAACATTAATTTGCCATTGTCTGAAGTTGTATGTGCAATTAGAATAAATCTGGCTGTCAAGCTATGCGCAAAAGTGCCCTTTCAAGAAAATAAGTAATGTTTAAACTACTAACCTTCACAGCATACCGCTAAGTACTCTGGGAAAAAATAGTTTTGAAATATTAATGCTAAAAGGGATGAGTTTAAATGACCACTGGATGTCACTGTTGCTTTTAAAATAGGACAGCAAATTTGGAAACCAGAGAATCATAGGGCTGGAAGGGACCTCAGGAAATCATCGAGCCCAGCCCCCTGCCTAAAGCAGGATCAACCCCAACCAAGTCATCCCAGCCAGGACTATGTGAAGCTGGGACTTAAACTCCTCTAGTGATGGAGATTCTATCACCTGTCTCAGAAATGCATTCCAGTGCTTCACCACCCTCCTGGTGAAATAATCTAACCTACACCTCCCCCTCTGTAACTTCAGACCATTATTCCTTGTTCTGCCATCTGTCACCATTGAGAACAGTCTTTTTCCAACCTCTTTAGAGCTCCCTTTCAGGAAGCTGAAGGCTGCTATCAAGTCACCCCCATCTTCTCTTCTGCAAACTAAATAAGCCCAAACCTCTCCTCATAGGTCATGTGCTCCAGCCCCTTAATCATTTTTGTTGCCCTCTGCTGAACCTGCTTCAGTGCATCCACATCCTTTCTATAGTGGGGGGCCCAGAAATGGACACAATACTCCAGATGTGGCCTGACCAGTGCCAAGTAGAGGGGAATAATAACTTCTCTAGATCTGCTGGAAATGACACATGACAGACGTTTGCAATCAAAACCTGTTAGCACAGATTTCTAAAATGGTCAATAATGAAACTTATAGCCATTTGTTTCACTACACAGAAGTTTATTATGAAAGTTAAACATACAACACAAAAGGTAGCAAAAGCAATCCTGTAGCTTAAGGCAACTCTTAAAGGAGACAAATTCAAGAAAGGATGATGCAACTTGTGTTTAAATAGAAATTATGAAAAATATCAAATTGCATCAATAACTTAAAATGTATTTTAAAAAGTCTGCACTAAGCAGCAGAGGGTAAGGGTTTCTGATCTTAATGCCAGCATTAAGATACGATAAGCAGCAGAATGCTAAATGATGAGAGGGAAAGTTCAGTATTTACACAAAGACAGTAATGTTCATATCTGACAGAATGATTTCCCATGTACTTATGGTTTGGAACCATGATCTGAAACCATTAGGAAAATGATGTGAAATAAATCTTCGAATCATTCCATCAAAAATACAGGGAATGGAGAGAGGATCCAGGACTAGAATGGTGGGGCCCCTTAAATATCGAATTACTCAAGCTTTTTAGAAAAAAAGCTTCTTCAGGGAAGGGAAGGAAAGGACAGGACAGGAAAGGAGGCAGGAACCTATTAGCCACAAAATGTGAAACCTTATCTTTCAGAATGGTAACATTTACATTTATGTATCAATACAAAAGTATTTCCATATTATGATACTGTCCCAGAAATTACAGACAAGTGTATTAGTGAACGGTTAGATATTCATGGTATTAACATACAAGGTGTCCCATTCCCATTATTTGTTTATAGTTTTGTGAGACCTCATATAATTTCAGTTCAAATGTTTTGCCATCAGGAAGGGTGCCATATAATAAATATTTAATTATCCTAATAATAAACAATATCAGTTTATTTCCAAAATGCATCCTGAAACCATATTTTTTCATTAACATAAGTGGTTTACCTCCAACATTTCAATATTAAATATTTAATATGACAAAAAATTAATTGAGCTGTACAGAAAGGATCAGGTTCAGACAACGTCAGATGACACTGATGTTTCCAGTTGTTTCTTCAAAGTAATGGATGTTGCTGGAAAATTGAGAATAAGCCTGTTTACAGAAATTATTCATACAAATTAATTTATCCCAAAGTTTACCCTGTTGGAAAGTGTGTGTGCGTGCGTGCGTGCGCGCGCGTGTGTGTGTGTGTGTGTGGTAAATTAATTTTATTGGTAGAAGATTTCATAAAAGAAAAGCACCCTATGGACAGCATGAGAGATTCTGCACACAACCCCAAATCTATCCTTTCATCATTCAGCATAAATTTACAAAAAGCAAAAGATATAAAATACACTTAAAGCAGATATCTTAAACATGATTTTTAATACATCATCACCATTGCAGCTGATCACCTTTGTTCCCAGTTTAACATTCTGTCAAATCCAGTTATGAAGTTGCAATATCCCTTTTCAGAACTATTAAAAAAATCCCTGAATAAAACAGAAGCCAGCCTGCAACTTCCTAGGAGTCTCAGTAGGTACTATATACAGGGCTATATTAACCACCCAAAGTACACACACATTAGATCAGATCCTGGGGCAGAATGCACTGACATGAAAAAAATATTTTAAAAGCACTTTATTTTTAAAAAAATGGAGCCAATGAATTGCTAGAAATTACAAGGATATTGCAACTTTAACAATGAAACATGCATGGTAGAAAACTGATTGACAACTCTGTGTTCCTGGGTTTAGCTTGTAAGATAATGCAAAAAAATATCAGCAGTCCTTAAAATGTGTTGCAAATGTAGAAAATAAAATATTGCAAAAGACAAAAATGCATATCTAAAATAGAGCAGGAGCACAATAACAACAACGAAAGCTTCCAAAAGCCCACATTAAAAAAAAAAAAAAATTAAGCTTGGAAAGACTTGGCTTCCAGCAATTTACCAAAAGACAAAAAAATTGTTATTTGCAATGCCTCGACCTATTTTTAAGTGACAATTTTTTATTACACTTGAGAAAAATGTTTTATAGCTGCTTAAGTTTCCATTTCACTAAAATAGTGCCAACAAATATAAGCTTGCATAGAAAAACAATCTCAAATTGCCTCTGGCTACATGCTTACAATAGAAATGCAGATACTGTAACATAAACATAGTGCAAACCATGGCAGTTCATGCTGGCTGTGACTGCCGCAGGTCAGGAAATAGACCATAATAACCCAGTTATCACAGTTTCTGGTCTTTTATTTAATCTTTTGCCAAGTAGAAGCAATGCATATGCGCAGACCCATGGCACGTCTGCTGCTGCTGTTGATTAGCGCAGTTTGAGGTCATCACCACTTCCTAGGTTAGATCCAGGACTAGGGTCTTGTTGTCTTCTTGCCTGCATCAATAAACATGATGTCCAAGGTCAAAGGTATAGTTTGCAAATAGTTATTTTTTAAAAATATATTAATTATAAAAGCTTGTGACCACAAATAATTCCACAACACAAAATTTACTCTTCAAACTGCTAAATATAAAAATATCATTCATACCCCCTCACCCATCTTTATGGAAAAAAAAAAACCCTGAGTAAAAGCAAGAGTTCACACAACCCTTTGAAGTTCAGAATGGTTTTGCTGGACCACCAGAGGAAGAGTGCTCTGGAATAGAGGACTCTAAACAGAAAATGCCGCGTTGCAAGTTCCTGATGTTCAAATCTGTGTACTGCTCAGTTACTTCTTAATTCAGTGGTATCCAAAAGAAATTTAACCGATTGCCCCATGTGGAGGGGCGCATGCGTGCGTGGTGCAGCCACAGGGGTGCCCCATGTGCACGGCTCTCCTAAGCTGCTTTTTGCCACACTGCTGCCCCATTCGCTACATATTGTGAATGGGGAGCGTATTGGACACTGCAGTCTTATTACAAGAGATAGGAGAAGTCAGAAGTAATGTACTGGCTACTAAATATAGCACAGTCTCCAACTATCCCAGGCTTCAAAGAACAAATTGTGAATTGTTCTTAGAAGGCAACTAGAAGACAGAGATGTCCACAGCACACAGGTACAATAGACTTGCACCTGTGTGCTGTGCAAATGGCAGCATTTTGTCAAAAAATGAAGGGTCTTAAATGGCTTCAAGTGCAGGCCTATGGACAGCATGTTGCAATAATACAAACTGGAGATAACAAAGGCGTGACTAAGTCTATCCCCGAGGACAGACCTTTATAAAGTCTCTCTGTACACCCCCAAAATTGCACACCTCATTTTTAAAACACTGGAAACATCCTTTTAATTGGAAGTGAAGGTATCAATCCTGCTGTTTCCTGTAAATTCATCCCCTACCCACCAGCATCATCTTCCTGCCTGGGTCAAGCTTCTGCTGATCTTTTTCATCCACGCCCAAACTGAGGCCAACCATTTGGAAAACCAAGTGACTTCATTATCTTGGTCAGACAATAACGCAAAACTAAGTGTCAGCATGGAGGCAACGTGGCCCATCCTGTCTCACAATCTCCCGTACCACCTACATACAAAAATTGAACCAAAGTGAGGATAGAAGCCTGCAAAAATGCTTGTGGCGGTGTTGAGAAACTGCCCTTCACCAGCCTCTGGAATCTGTCAGGAAGAAATAAAAGTCACCGAAACACAGTATGTCCACTCCTGTTAGACACTGTGGGGAAAAAGCACCATAACTTCTGATCAGTGCTACTGTCAAAGTTCGATGACAGCTCTAGGAGACTCGTTATGGATACTTAACATCCGTGTGCACCCAGCGTTCTCCATAACAAAAATCTAGAACCTCAATATGGCACATCCATGTCTACAGGGACTCTACTCCCCAGCTGGACAAGCAGCCTGGAGGCAATGGTCCAAATTATGACAAGGATTTGGTTTTCACTCCCCTGGTATCCAAACTTAACATTTTATTTAAGATCTGTAGTCCATCCATCGACCTGTAACCTGAATTCTCTTTTATCTGATATAACTACCATGCAACTATAGTATTTCAAACAACTCAGAATTCAAAGTCAATCTGGACAATACATCCCAATGACTCCAATGCCAGTCCAGAGATAAAAAAGCAGTTAACATGGCCTTTAAATCTTGTGAAGAGATACTTGCTGGAGTTTGTGTGTAAGTAGTCCTATTCAAGTCAGTGGGACACATTTTACAACTGTAAATAGTAAGCATTTCCATGACCTTAGATAGGACGTCTACAGTATAACAGGGTAGATTTACACACAACCTTTACTCCCAAACACAGCCTTTCTGAAACTTATTCGTATGACAGATGTTAACTATAATCCTGTTTTGGAGTGAAGACCTTCCACACACACATGAAATATAAATAAACCTATTAAAATTGTACCAAAGGTTGAGAGAGATCCAGTAAAATCATGTAACAGCAAATATGATGTATTTTCTTGTTCTGACAGAAACAGGACACATTTTTAATGCTGATGCTTGTAAAAATATAAGAAATGAATCTGTTTAAATGTCTGAACCAGTCACAATACCAAACCCATCAGTAACCAAACTAAACAAGCTAACAAAATATTACCTAACAATGAAAAAAGTTACCTCTCTTTCGTAGCGGCTGTTCTTTGAGATGTGTGGCTTATGCCCATACCCACATGTGTGTTGCACACGCAATTGCCGGAAAGCTTTTGCCCAGCAGTGTTTGTCAGGTCATCTGCAGAGCCCCCCTACAGTGGTGCCACAATGGCAGTGCACGTCAGACACTACTGATCCCATCTCCTCTCTCCAAAATATTCAGGAAGAGGGGAAGAAGGTAGGGTTTTTGAACAGATATGAACTCACCCCAAAGAAGTTATGGAAGATATATAACTATTTCTTCTTCGAGTGACTGCTCATGCGCATTCCAACAACTGATTTACCAGCAGTTCCAAGGAGGAGGGGGTGGAACTCATCTCATGGCTGAAGAAAGGATCACCTGCTGAAAGCGATGTCATCTCTTGTGTGCCCTGTAATGGCATAACGTGGCATGATACCCACACTGTTGCTCTCTGTATGTCCCAAATGGGGACGCTCTCAAGGAATGGGGCCAGGAAGCCTGGGCTCTTGTAGCATGTGCCATCAGCACAGGGGATGGAACCTTTGGGATGTCATAACATGTCCTGTTTGATGTGATCCAATAGAAGCTGTGCTGGGAGGAGATGGGAAGTCCTTTCATCCTCTCTGCCAGGGCAGTAAAAAGCTGTGACTTATTTTCTAAATGGCTTTGTGAGTTCCATATAAAATGTGATGGCACGTCAAGTGTCAGAAGTACAGTTTGGTTGACAAGAAATTGTGAGACCACCTTAGGCAAGAATGCTGGGTGGGGGCGTAACTAGACCTTGCCTGTGTAAAAAAATACATATGGGGGTTCAGAGGTGAGTGTTCTAAGCTCTGCAACCCTCTTAGCTGAGCTTATAGCAAAAACAGTAATTAAAATTGTGGATATGGGTGCTATGTGGAACAGGAAGGAGCCCTTTATCACCATATGATAAACTACTTCCATTTTACCAGGTACGTTATTTTGGTGGATGGTTTTCTGCTACTCATGAGGACCTCATGAACTGGGCTAGAATAAAGTAGCTCTAAGAGAGATTCAACCACAGAGCATCCACACAGTGAGGTCCAGAGACTCCAGGTTGGGGTGATGGAGCCTGCTGAGGTCCTGAGTAATGAGGTCCTCACATAGAGGAGTGTGGCAGGTTGAACGAATACTGTCTGGGCCACAGCAGAATTGTATGGATGATGGAAGCCCTCTCCTGCTTGAGCTCATGGAGGACTCTATATATCAGAGGAGTCGGCGGGGAAGGCACAGAATGTGTCCTGTCCAGGTCAGAAGAAATGTGTCGGAAAAGAAGCCAGGACCGTTCCTGAGGCAGGAGCAAAATATCAGACACTTAAGATCAGCTCTTGTTGTGAAAAGATCTATGCAGGGAAATCCTGACCTTTGGAAGATTGACAACAGACTGTTCGCCCTGAGAGACCATTTGTAGCAGCAGAACAAGTGACTGAGCCTGTCTGGCTCACACAGCGCAAAAGAGATGACATCACTGTTATGTACCTCTGGAAGGAATGATGTGGCACATGGTACTGGCATAGACATAGACAATGTGTGGGTGCCTGAGGGCAGAGCAGCTTGTTACGGTCCTTACACTACAACAGTGCCTGGCCATGTGGGGATGCGCGAGGTCATGGGTAACAAAACGCTCACAGCTTTAGAGTCCGGCATCGACAGGAGGTCAACATCTTCATCCAAAAGTTCTCCACCTGGGAATACCACAACCATCAGGCTCAATAGCTGAGCTGGAGCCAATGGTGTGAAGAGCGGAGGTGCTGTGTGTGAGTGCCCTTGCACCGAGCCTGAACCACTCATGTCTCTTTGCAGTAACGTGGCAGGTGACCAGTCCCTCTCTGGCTTTTCTTCTTGGATTGCACCAGGGACTAAGAGTGGTGCTGCATGCTTCACCCCGCCCAGTTAGAGGAGTGGTGCCTCGGGCCTAAGCACTTCTTTGGTGCTGAGGTATTTGGATGCTGGAGCACTGCTCACCGCCGATGCCAAAGTCGGCTCTGGCACCAGTTGGGGTCAGAGTGCCACTTCCGCTCACAGGAATGTGAAGGGGTGGTCCTGGTGAGCATCGCATGCCCTGGTGAAGGGAACCCCCAAATGAAAACTCTTATTTCTATAACTACATTATCACTGGTAACTATAAAATTATCTACACCAGGATACCTAGCTGCTTGCAAAGCACGAGACCAGAGCTGCTCCAATGACCCTCATTGGCAATAAGAAGGAACTGAGAGGGCGGAGGGTTGGCAATATCTTATGTGCACTGCCAGAGCAGTGCCACTGCAAGGGGCACCATATCCTAACCCGATTGATGCCACTAGGGTAAAAGCTTTCCGAAGAAACACTGAAATGCACATGAGCAATCACGTGAAAAAGAGCACAGCAACATGGCAGATTTGTCCTCCTAGTGACGTGCCTAAATGCCTCTCTTGCCTGACTAGTTAGCTTTTAATTCCTTATTGTGCAAGCAGCAGCAAGCTCAAGTGAAGTAGTACCACTGAACAGAATAATGGGATCCAAAAAGTACGAAGAATAGTCTATTTTCTCTAGTGTTTGTTTGCGGGTATTAGAAATGATACTTTACTCGCTCTCTTGGTAGAGGAAATCCATTTAAAGCTGACAAATGGTCAAACGGTTTATTTTTAAATCATATCTATGTCTAGCTGTGTATTCTGGTGAGAACATTCTGAGAAAAGTGTGCAAACAAAATCCCCAGACAAAACAAAACGATAAATCATTAACCTGCAACCTTTTAATCTTTAAAGATATAACATCTTATTCAGATATTTAATATTTATAAAGTAAAAAGTGTCCAAAAGCTATGACCTTCTAATTTGACAATTAAAACATAAGAATGAAATAAGAAAGTAAAGTTCTCTAACCTTAATTCTCTTCTCCATTATACCCCCTTCCTGCCTACTCTCAAGCGTCACAGTGAGTCTACACGCAAGCGCTGGAAATCTTACCAAGTGTCCTGGAACACAGGTAGTTGAGGACAAATTAACCTCCATATACGATAGTGCTTTCTCTGTGGATACATGAGCATTTGAATTTTTCATCTACCATGGATTTATGCAGCTGAGTATATGTAGCCTAAATCTAAATATAGTAAAACCCCTGTTATCCAACATTCCATTTTATATAACACTGCCAGAATGCTGGATCACCTGAGGTGGGATAATTGCTGCCCTGCCTCCTCACATCCTTCCCCCAATTATCCAACATTTCTGGTTATCCAACCATACATCAGTCCCAATTATATTGCATAATCAGGGTTCTACTGTATTTTCATGTCTGTTGCAGCAGGAAGCTTAACTGCTGTGCCTAGTAAAGTGCTAAAAAGTTAATTGTCCTTTTCCATCTCAGCTGATGTCACTGTCAGATCAGGAAAGTTTTTTTTTGTTCCCTCTAGTGTTTTCCAGCCATGCACAGAATAAATTTTGTTATGTGCACCAAGGTGAGTGCAGATGTTCACTACCAATAGAAACAGATGCTGCTGGCTGTGGACACTCTGCTATCTGCTGGGTGGCACCTGACTCTCTACTGGGTGGTCACCCAAATCTCTCCAAGCACGGTTTACAGGGAACACTGGTGCAGACGCTCAGCCTGAGTTTTTGGGACCTTCGCTCCCTGTAGGTCTTAGAGCCTGGGCTCTGGTCCAAGCCAGGATGTTTCCACCACAAATGAGAAGTCCTGCAGCCCAACCAAGCTGGCACTAGCCAGCTGTGGGTTTTTAATTGCAATGTCAATGCATTCGGAAAGACCCATTTCTGCCATATTATTTATAATGAATCAAGCAGACCTGTATGTAATTTGCCTACTGTTTCCCTTTCCGTGACTTTTTTTCCCTACTTGCTTGTGTTAGACTGTGAGCTTCTCTTAGAACAGGATTTCTCAAACTATGGGTCAAGATTACATTTCAAAAGGGTTGCCAGCTGGGCTGTGCAGCTCCACAGGTGGCTATTAAGAAACCACTCACACTCCTGAAGTGGTTCTCAACTTCTTAGTTGGATTAACAGCCGTCAGACTCTCCGTTGGCAATGACGAGGCTGGGGTCTGCCACACTGCTTTCGCCACGTTGGCAATTGTTTTAATGATGGTTAAAGCCACTCTTGTGGATGCTGAGGAGGACAAAAATGTCTGTGACCAAATCTGTATCATCTTCTACCTCCTCGGTCTGCACCCCAAGCTCCTGAGCCATCCTGCACAGGAGCCGCTGAAACACTCTGCTGTCCTCCAACACCGGGGATGCTGATGACCCCGCCACCAACTCATCATGTGAGGAGGAGATCTCTCTATGTCCTGCTGTGGAGCCAGAGCAAAGGGTCCTGCTGGCACTGGTTGGGGTCTCTGCAAAACCTGCGCTTCCTGGTGTCCCACACCCAGGACTGGCTGAGGTGCTGCAGGCACCGAGGGCACTGGTGCTTGAGTTAAAACCTGAAACCAGCTGGTGCCAAACAAAATGGTGCCATGGGGCCCGGCACCAAGGCCGGGGGTGGCCATACCTCCAAAGTCAGTGCTGATGTTTGTGTCAGCGTAGGGATGATGGAGCCAGAAGGTGCCAGTGGTGACGTTCCCATACTCTTGGGCCTGTCCTGGTGTTCTTGGCAGTGTGCCAAGTGATGCCAACAGTACTGACCTTGGCACTGGAGGAGTCCCTGGGAACGACAGTACCCACGGTTTGCTAAACAGAGCTGTCAATTGACCCTGGGCTTCATGGGACACCACAGGGTCCAAAACTGCCATTGGGTGCCTGCCTGACCCACAGAGGAGCTCCTGGCATCCCCAGAATGGTGACTTCAGTGGCTACAGGAGAAGACAGAGCAGTGACTCTGACTCCTGCCCAAGCTGGAGTAATGATTTGGGCTCTGACACTGAGAGATCTGAGGCCGTGGGTCAAGGTGGTGTCACTGGAGGCTGTAAAAGCACCTGGGAGGCCGGTGCCTGCATCAACGTCCCCAACTGGGCTGGGCCCGGGGCAGGTGCCTGGGGTGAATAAAAATGCTCCAACGCCACAGATGGGAGCAGCGTCGGTGCTGGTGCAGCTAAAATTCTCACCGTCAACACCCCAGGGGGTAAAGCAGGGCAGGACACTGCCTGTGGTCCCTCAGGTCTTTGGCCACTGCGCCCATCCTTAGGCAGTGAGGCAGTCGGTACCCTGGGCCTTAGCAGGTCCTGTGCCGTGCGGAATGCCTCTGGTATCGAAGGAAACTCAGGCACTTGCAGGTCTGGCCTTGCATTGGAGTTGAAGCATGTGCCTTTGGCTCACACTCTGGGTGTTACGGCACTGGTGCAACTGAGCCCTCTTGATGCCTTGGTGCTGTAGGGGAGCAGCCCCTACCACACCGTTTCCTTTTCTTCAGCACCGGGGACTGGTTCCTGTGCCTTCTCACCCGCACAAGTGACCTCCTCACAGTGCCGAGCCTCCTTCTACACCAAAGCTGGTACCTGAGCTGGGGCACTCTGCAATAAGGCTAGTCTCCACCCTGAAGGGCTGAGTATATCTGGTTGCTATGCAGTCTCCATGAGGAGTACTTTTAGTCTTTGAGCCCTATCTTTTAGAGTCCACAGGCTACCAGAGATGAATGAAGAGAGAGACAGGGAGCTCCAGCAACCACCAGCGTGGTGAGAAGGAACAGAGTTGTGGGTTGGACAGTGAATATATCGATCGTCATATCAGTGCCACTTCAGTGGGCACCGCTCTGACCTGATGGCTGCCAGCAAAAAGCTTCTGGCAAATTGTCATGTGCCAACACACACACAGTTTGGAATGCACATGAGCAATTACTCAAAGCAGAACATTACTGACTTCCTATTTAAGAGTGCCAAAGTTGTTAACAGATGCAGCCAAACTGACAAGATTGCAAAAAAAACATATTAGAAACTGTGCCTTTAATAAACACCAAAGCCTCCTTAAACAGGATTTTTTTCATTCCTTTCAAAGTGGTAGTCTATTAGGTTACCTCACAATTTTCTAATAGTATATGTAAGCCTTTTACTCAGCAAGCTCTTCTAAGAGGATTTTTCTTATTTGATAGCCAAAGATTTTTTTCAAAGTTTGTTCTTATATTTTTCTGATGCCCAAAAAGGTTTTATAAGTTTGTATTTTTCTCATTTTAACTGTTCTAATATCTTGATGTAATTCTTTGCTTTATGTTTGTACAGTATACAGTAAAATCAGGTCTTATTTCTAGGCAGGACTGCAATGCAACTAATATTGCAGACCATATTCTCAGGTAGTATAAATGATCGTACCTGCAAAGAAACCATTGAAGCTATAATGATTTACAAGAGATGAAGATCTGGCCCTTCATGCTTTTGTGGTTACCACCTAAGACCTCTCTCTTCTTTGCTGACTTTGACTTTAGTTGTTTAAATAATGATTTAGACCCTACTTGAATTGCTGGATGATTGTCAAATAATTGTGGCTGAGTTATGGACAAGACTTGGAAAACTGCAGAAAATCATGGACCTTCATAATTTGTGATAATTTGGAAACCCATCCCTGCCATTAGCCATCTAAGTTGATAAAACTGTGGTGAAAAAAGCCTAAACTTGTGGGATCTGCAATTTCCACAACATCATAAATTAAGTAGAGCCTCAGTAATGATTGAATGCACAAGTCAACACTTAAGAGTACAAATATCGTAATTATAAAGTCTGGCTCCAGGATAGTGATTAAAACAACAATACTGTATTTATTTATTCCCTGTATGTCTTCTAAGTCATAATGTCTGAACTCACTGACTGAAGTTATCCCATCATTACTGTAGTTAACCTAGTCGTAGAACATCCAACTTGCTCACTAGTAAATCCAACTATTAATTATCCTGAGCTCCTAATTGTTTGACACACATGCTCAACTACATTTCCTCCAAATCCCAGACTTTTCATGCTCTCTCATTGTTTCCTCTTCCTTACTCTGAAACCATTACTTTTACCTGACTCCGTTATCACTGCCTTCAAGTACGTTATCTCATCTCTAAACAATATCAACACAACCACAACAGAAGTTTTTTATTGTCTCAAGTATGCTGATGACTCCCAAATTTACTTCTCTAACTTTTTCCACACTGTTCAGGCTGGAACCGTCAACTGTCTTTCTGATGTAGTTTGCTGGATTAATCAGTTCAAACTAATTATGGCAGACGTTGAGCTCTTTCTTCACCAAACAATCTACTTTCTCCTCCATCACTAGTGTGATTTCCACCTTTTTACTGCAATAGAAGCTTGTGACTTGTATTCAGCTGCTTTTATGTTATCCGATTAGACAGAATTTAGCTGCATTCTTCTTTCCTCTACAATTTTTCTAAAATTAATGTTCTTTTTCTATTCCCAAAACAACAACAAAACTTTGTCCATTTGTGGTCATCTGATCTCTTTTGCAACTGACATATCATATATTTCCATTCAATATGAACTCTAACTGCTAAGAACTTATTTCTTCATTGTTCTGATCACATCACTCAGCTCTTAGATTCCTTCCAAAGATGACTTCCCATTCTCTCCAGCCAAGCTCCAGTTCCTTTTCTCATCTTCAAGGCCCTGCACAACTCAAGATCCTGTCTACATCTCATTTACTCCTATAACCTATATGCAGTGCATTTTTTGTCAAAAAAAGAGGAGCCGACGTTTAGCCATCTCCCCGTCTTTCTCCCTCTCCCCACCAGCCGGAGTTCCTGTGGCTGGAGGGGGGGAACCCCAGCATCCCACAAATGATCCTGGGGCGTGGAGATCCACCAGCTGACCTAGTTGCAGGAACCACGGCCAGACAGCAGGACACCCCGACACCCCTGCGGCTGGTAGACGGCTAGGGGGGAGAGTCCTGCTGTCTCGGGGGCAGGGAGGCCTTGGCAGCCCTGCAACTAGGAGCCGGCCGGGGTGCAGCATCACCATTCAGGGAAACACTGATTTATTGTGGCAGAAGTGCCAGTACTCATTACTGGAGCATACCCCACAAAAAAACAAACAAACAAAAAAAAACCCACTGCCTATATGCTTCCCAAGCTTCCCACATAAGTTCCCTTTTATCACTCTTCTTCCATGCAGATCTTATGCTTGAAAGTCCCCACAATTGGTCCATCACATGGCCATTCTCTCGAGTCTCCCTTAAACACACATTTCTTCTTCCAAGCCATTCAAAAATAATCAAATAACTATTGAAAATCAGACATAATTTAAGATCAAAATTTCATCTAGTTATCTGATGCATGCATGTTCCAAACACTGCTGTTTGTCCAATTTGGATTATAGAAACTTTGGTGCATGGATTGAGTCTTCCTTCTTTATTGTACCATCTACGTACAGATACTCAAATAAAGCTGAATTTCTGCCAGCCGCTCAGTTGGGAACTGGAATTGTCAGTTTTCATCATGGTAATGTTTACAAAGCCTATTTTTTCAGAAAGCTTTCTTGTGTGTTGTAGACAACTGAATTTAAAAAAAAAACAGGCTATTAGTTACAAGGGCTGTGTCTGCACTACAAAAATAACTTCAAAAGTTGCTTACAATGCAGTACAACTTCAACGTAGGGCACTACTCCATTCCCAGGAATGGAGTAAGGACTTCAAAGTTTGGCTCCCTTACTTCAAGGTTAACTCTGCAGTAAGGGAAAACAGGGGCAGACTCTCTGCAGGCTACTTCAAAGTAGCGCCTAACTTCAAATTAAACTTCCAAGTTAGTTGCTAGTGTAGATACACCCAAGCAGTGCTAAAGCCTTTAAATGCTAGCAGGCATCCATCCCTTGCATCCAAGGAAGGTTTTTGTAAACTGCCTCCTTTATATAACTACAGAAGATCATTTATACTTTAAGATTTTTTTCATACTGAATAACCTTTTTATAGTGTTAATGGTGGTACAAATTGAATTATTCAGTTTTAGTAGATGAGGCTGCTGTTACATTTTCTTCCAACAAATGGAGAGTTGCCATGCATATTTTTTCTGGCTGCAAAACAAATTTTGTAGTTTTGAAAAAGTATACCAAACTAGCATTGAGACTAACTGGCACACTCTTTAGCATGCATTATTGCTTCTTCTTTCAAAGAATCTCCTTCTGTTTAAAAAAAAGTAGAGGAGCATGATTTTCATTTAAGATATTGATTGACTTTATGCAGAACCTTAGATGAATTTGGGTTATTAAAATTACTTTCAGTGCGTATTTTCCCACCTAGTGGTAAAAAAAAGCAAATCATTTGCCTGCATACTTCTGCTTGAAAAAAGATTCTTTTTCATAAAAATTCCACAGTAATTTTATTGTCAACTCTCCATGAAGACTCCAAAGTAAAAACATATGGTTGCTTTTGTTTTTCCTTATGTGACATTTTCTCTAAATTTATGAAAGTATCCATATGATTTATGACATCACAGCTAGTGGTAGTTTTTCAACAAACCACTGTGGAACTATGACCAGCTCTGCCCTTTCAAATAATAAGTGAAAAGAATGACAAATTATGCTTAAGTGCACTGAAAAGCATTCATTTCAGTATCTTATTATCTTACTTGTAAAGATGGATAAAGAGGTAATACTACATTTCAATGAATGGAGATTTAGATAGGTAATTCTGACATAGTGAAATGACTACTCAGCCCAACTGAATCACCCCATTTATTTGCACGGATCTTCTGCCAAGACATGCGACCACTGTAAATAATAATTAATTACCAGATAGTTCTTTACACCCTAAGAATACAAAAGGGCCGTATAAATTTTACACACACACACACACACACACACACACACACACACACACACACACACAAAATCTTGGGTGGACAGTAGAAACCAAGCAATCTGAAGATGGCAAGAACACTGCATAATACTGACAAAAGTATGAACATTTTTGGCCCTGGACATGGGTGTAAGTTACAACTTTTATGAGTGTGCCATGGGATCTTTAGTATTGACACAAGACAGAACCTCTATTTTCTGTAAGATTGCATCCAGAAAGTACACATAGTACTCCACATAGTACGCTATCTGCAATTCAATTAATCATCCATCACAGAAGCATAACAAATGTAAATCAATTTTGCCAATTTTAAAACCTAGGACACCAAAAATCCTCTGTATTTTAAACCAGATGCTTCCACAACCATAAGCATTCACCTATGGGACTGCAGTAATAAGTCACAAGATGCAGATTTCAAAAATTAAAAATACTAAAGAGCCACACACAGATCTGTTATTAAGCATTGTGCTGTCTGAGTTTTTGAACACTGAAAATAATTTCTGAAGTGAAAAAGATGGATGCAGTTTCTGTTTAAATGAAACTCTCAATCTCATTAAATCTGAAGGGGGAAAAAAATCTCATCTTTTGGCTGTAAACTCCACTTTTCAGCATGATGCTGAAGTTACATTTGAATGAGAGATTTTTTGAAATTCCTAGGCTTTGTTGAACCAAGTATTTCATGATTAACAATGAGAGTTTCATTTTAAAAATTCTGAAATTTAACAGTGAATGCTGTGCAAACACAGGGAGTTTCTAACACCCAAGGAACTTCACTCAGTTTTCAGCACATGAAACCATGCATCACTTTTGCAATACAGAAGGAATTATAACTGGCACCAGGCCATTTAAAACCTCTTAAGAAAGCAGGAGATGGTATGACTGACTGAAAGAAATACAGGAACCTATTCGGCAGAGGACATTTCTTGATACCTTAGTCTAGACTGTTATTTATATTGAAATGGTCCAGATGTTGAAAAAAAAATAAACAGAAGAGATAAGAGTAGAGAATGTACTATGATAGAGTCATACAAAGAGAATTTAAAACAGATAATTCCCATTGTTCTCAATGATGAACAAACGCAATGGCATTAGGAATGAATTGTGCTACTATACTCCTTGGTACGGTCACTGTGGCCAGCTCTGTCAGAATTTAACTCCACCACATGTATACGCCAATGCATAGGACAGCGCGGACTATTTTTTTTTCTTAAGTTAACTTATTACTAAAAAACATATTACAGATGACTCAAAACCAACTATTCTCCAGTTAGATTACAAGCACAGACCGTATTTTTGTTCTGTGTTTGTAGGATGTCTAATACAATGGGGCTCTAGTCCGTAGCTTGTACTCCTAGGGGCTACTACAATAAAAATAACTAATCTAATTGTACAAATTAGAGGTAGAGGTAGTGGGACTGTACCCACGTTCTCCATGCCCCACTGCCTTGTGGGTTATCCTGGAAAAGAGCAAGGCTAAGGGAGTAAACCCTGACAGAAAGTCCGGAGGTGAGTCCTAAGGCGGTGCTGTGCCAACTTCTGGCATTGACCCGGCAACTTCTACAGCTGGTACCAGACGCAAAGGTTATCCTCTCCTTTGGACTATATCAGTAAAGCCGAGAGGGGAACACTGGCGTCTGGGCAGCCCAGGGTCCCAATAATCGCCCAAGCTCGCGCCTGGAGAGGTACTCCAGCATCGCTAACAGCGTTAAACCAACACGGGAGGTAACAGATACCAGTTACAGATGCAGCAAGGACTGTCACTCTCGTGTGGGTCTTCACAGTCACAGCCGACGCTGCAAATGAGGATGCCAAACGGAACTACGAAGGGCGCGATCCATAGTCTACGTAGACTGAAGGACGCTACTACTACTACTAATTGTACAAATAGGTAAAAATACGTCACCATACATTATAGACTTACCCTTTTCTTCCCTCCCACCGTTTCTTACATCCATTTATGCAGTTTCATTTTAGGTCCTGATCCTGCAACAAGCTCTGTGTGGATATTTGGCTTATTGCAGGATTAGGGTCTTGTATTATGAGCTCTATAAGACCTTAATGTTCCTTATCATCACTCATAAATCCATGCAGAGACAAACACAGTTACCTGTTTCCATAATTGGCATTTTTTGAGATATGTAGCTCATATCCATTCAACACAGGTACGTGCTCGGCAAATGCGACAGTGCTGGAAGATTTTCCTTTAGCGCTATCCATAGAGGAGACTGGCTCCAGCACGTCCTGGAGTGGCACACATATACCGCGCTGTAGAGGGCACTCCTGGACTCTCTTCACCCTCAGTTCCTTCTTGCCATAAGCACAGACACAGTGGGTAAGAAAGGTGAGTTGTTAAATGGACATGAGCAACCCATCTCAAACACCACCAGTTCCAGAAACAGGTAACTGTCTTCTCTTCAAGTGCTTGCTCATGTCCACTCAACGTAGATGATGGCTGCAAGCAGTGACTCTGGTAGTGGGTATGAGTTTAAGGAAAGGTCTACCGCAACACACCTCTACCAGAATCAGCACCATCTCAGGCTTGTGTGTGATGGCATAGTGTGCTTTGGATGTATGAACTGAAATCATGGTGCAGCCTTGCAAATATTCTGGATGGCGATTCTGTAAGTCGAGAGAGAACCAGATTAAGGTCCCATTGAGGGAAAGGAGGTTGAATGTGTGGGGCAAAAAGCCTCGAGACCTCTCAAGCACTTATCATGACATGGGAAAACACAGAATGGCTCTGAATAAAGGGAAGGAAAGCCAAAATCGCTGCCAAGTGAACCTTAAAAGAAGCACTTAGGTTTCAGATGGAGGATGTAGTCCAGGATAGCGTGTATGGTGACCTCAGAAGAGGAAATCCCCTTCTGCATAGCCCACACGGAGAACACAATCCACTTCACCACAAAAGTCTGCCTGTTGTTGGCTTGTGGCTTTCCAGAAGGACTCGATCAGAATTTCCCTCCCGATTCAGCCACGCAATAGCCATGCTGCGAGGTAGAGAGATGCCAGGTTGGGGCGGAGCAGATGACTGTACCAGTTCCTCTACCTCAGAAGTCATCTTTCATCTGAGACAGAAATTCAACACAGACTGAGCTGTGTCAGCTCAGTCTTTGCTCGTTTATGCTACAGGGTTTTTGAAGATCACTATCTGAACAGACATGAGCCTTTTTGTCAGTCAAGCCGTTATTCTCCAAACGTTGTTTGGGTCTGAAACTTGAATACCCTACAGACATCACTACAAAAGTATTGAGGGGCATTGCTAACACTGCCTCCACGAGAGCTTGATGATCAAATGGGAAGACAGACATGCTAACATTAGTGTTCTGGAAGAGGCAAAGACATCCAATCTTGAGTCAATGATCTTCAGTCAGCAACTGTCTTGGACTGGTCATGTTGTCCAAATGCCAGACCATTGCTTCCCAGAACAGATCCTGTTCCCTCAGCTGAACGAAGGGTACCATAACACAGGAGGCCAGCAGAAGCATTATAACGAATTGCTGAAGGATAACTTAAAGAAGTACAACATTAACAATGACACTTGAGAGAGACTCATCCAGGATCACCCAAAATGGAGAGAAGTAATGTACAGTGGTCCCCTGCATTTTGAATGTGCCTGCTGGCAAGTGAAGGAGGACAAGAGATGCATGGCACACTGCTTCGCTATATGGCTACTGCTATGGGAAAACCTTCTGGCACTAGTGTATGCCGTGAGCACATACACTCACAATCAATGGACATGAGCAAGTACTGAAAGAACCACCTTACAGCCACAAGCCTACCATCTCTTTGGCACTGTGACCTCATTTCCACGTTGGAGCTTACAGAAGCATCTCTAAGGATTCAGAGATTCTTGAGGAAGGAGCCAGGGGAGCAGTGTGAACAATTCTCCCTTTAGCCCAGTGGAACAGCCCAGAAAAGACAATGACCATACTGGGCTAGACCTAAGGTCCATCTGCCCCAGTGCCAGGTGCCCCAGAGAGTATGAACATAAGAGATAATTAGCTGATCTACTCCCTCTCATTCCCAGCTTTGGACAGACAGATGCTAGGAACACCATACTTGTCCACCCTGGCTAATAGCCATTGATGGACCTATACTCCATGAATTTATATAGCTCTTCTTTTAACCTAGTTATACTCTTGGCCTTTACAACATCCCCTAACAAAGACTTCCATAGGCGACTGCTGACAAAACTGACCCAGGCTATAACCCTTCTCTAGAGAGCCAGGGGAAACTATGGGTAAAACATGAGGGTTAAAACTTGGAGGAGGGGAGACAGAGGACTTCGACAAGATTGCCCTGGTTTGTTATGAACCATTGGGCATCAGACAGATAACAACAGATCACTTCCCCTCTTCACACACAAGATGGAATCATGCACGTGTGGCAGAGTGGACGACAGAATCATTTCACAGGGAATTTTAGACAACATGTTGTCCATGCCAAGAGCTCTCCCTAGGTTCTTCAAGTAAACTAGCCAATGCCTCCAAAAGTACTGGCACAACGGGTTGAGAGAGGAAGTGTACCAGCAAAGAACAATTTTAGAGTCCATAAAATTTTCCCTCAACAGTATTGTGTTTCATAACTACAATTTACTTTTAAGCTTCCTACCCCATGGAACAATTACTGAAAAAATTATTAGACCCAAGTAATTTGGTATTTCCCTGGTGCAGAGGAAGCCTGGGCTAGATAAAATAAGAACAACTTGCCTTAGTCCACTCTACTTTTCGCCATCCAAGGGTATGACAGGGCTGCACATCAGCAACACTTTGGCTGCCAGAGAAGACCTTGGGGAACCATGACAGCCAGCTAGGAGTCTGCTCTACATTGTACTGCAAGCTAAAGCAGTCAGTAGTCTTAGGCTATTTAAGTAAATCAGATGTATGATGTTATGTATCAGATTTGCTGACATACTGTCTGCCTTGTCCTCTTATACAGTAAACTCTTCAAAGCAGAGACCAGTTTACTTATTTTGACAGCACCCAGAACTCTGCAGTGGCCTGATACTGACAGTGTTTTTTGGGTGCTCACAACAAATATTCAAATCATCATGGGTACAAATTTAAGCCAATTCTTCCAAAGTAAAAGCCCAAAGATAGGTTCCTAAATCCCTACATAGGGTTTTAAATAGGTAGCTTGGTTCTCGAAAGCATTGAACACCTTCTAATTTCAGTTGGAGCTACTAAATTTAATATTTTTGAAGCTTTTGTAGACCTTACCTTTAGGACCCCATTTTGGAAAATCATGGCCTTAGGTAACAATACTTTAATTGTTGACAAAAACATATACAGTAACCATTTAAAACAATTTACAGTTTTTAAAGTTGGTTACATTAAATCATGATCAAATATGACAATATAATCTCTCTCAACCATCTCCATGTTTAAAGCATAGTTTTCCCATGGATAGGTGAGTTGGGGAGAGACCAGAAAATCTAAAAGAGAGGATGAATCAAGATATAATCAGAAAAGTCCTTTCCACGGGCAACTGTAATATAACTCTTAATTGTATTTTGGCAGCTACGTACTACTGGGATAAAAAAAAAATAGATAGGCACTATTCTGTGGCATCAAGTAAATAACAAATGAAAAATGGAGCTACATTACCAAATAAAAACTAAACAATGAATGGCAGTTGGCTCCTTTTAGAAGGACTCTACTATGTGCTGACAAGCTCCTAAAATGATTGGAAATATAACATTCAGCAGTTTTCTTGAGAAAGATTTATATAGAACATTTAATATCAACCTCCATCAAGATTCCATTTTGTGTCTCCTGTTGGTTCTATTTGCTAAAGGCACTGTTATTTTACTAAAAACTCAAACAGTTCAACTTCTACTAGATTAGCTGAATTTTGAATTTCAGTGCTGAATGCAACAAAGATCCAAAATTATGCTACTTTTGAACCCAAGCCAAGCTCATCCTGAACCTTCAATCATGCTGCAACTTAGTATATATTGGTAACATGTCTGGTCCAAATGACAAATTGGATCTTTCAAACCTAAGGGACTCCATCACATGATATAACTGACCGTTATTATTTTACAGTAATTAACCGGTATAAAACCAAACAACTTTCTGAAAAAATGTCTGAGAACATAAGAGATAAGTATAGTCAAACAATATAATAATCATTTTGCCATGTTCCACAAACAGTTCAAGACCGCTGATGTACAAGTGCTTCACAGGGCATATATTTAAAAAGCCCAACAATTTTTGTTCTGCACACAATCAATGCTGAATGCAATGCAGAGAAAAAAAATCAATTTTTGCAAATCAGGAAATACTGTAATATAAGCATTTTCTAACGAAAGCTAGAAGACAGTGAGCAACAAAGTACTGACCGACAAAGAAATCAATACTAATTATATATTTATAACATCTATACTAGCCTTTAAGCAATACAACAAAAGAAAACATTTCAGATTCTATCCAAGAAAAAGAACACTTTCATTTCAATATAAAATCTTAACTGTTTTATATTAAAAACTTTTCTTTAAAGTCACATTGTCCCTCAAACTGACATTTCACCACAGAAAACATGATACTGGTTCAGCTCAATTTTCAGCATATGATGCCAAAAAGCTGCAATTTCATGCTACCTTTTAAACAAAGAAACAGCTATCATGATGACTCTAGGCAACAGTACAGACCAGGAATTATAAAATCCAAATTACCAATGTGAATTAATAGCTCTTAGCCAGATCATGATCTTGAGCTCTTGGGGAAAGCACATGGCCTCTCCATGGGTGGCCTGTATACATCCTTGGTACCTTTATGGAGGTGATTCAGAGCTAAGATTTTATGCTGTAGACATAGAAGGATTTCCTTCAAATTTCTGATCCCCCACCCCCCAACTGGGTGAGGGAAGAATTAGGAAGATACCATGTAGTGAGTTCCTTTAAACTGTGAAACTTGCAACTCTAAAAGACCATTTATTTAAGAATTACAATATAACTAAAATGGAGACAAAGTAGTGAGAATGAGCTATAACAGAAAAATCCTGTGGGGGCATTACCAGAGAGACATTCTGGAAACCCATTTGTTACTGTTTGGCTACGGTTACACTGACCGAAACTGCTGGGAGCAGTATACTAATGGGCAGTCTTGAAAATGCAAAGGGATGCTCATTCCCTGGAAAAAATCAGACGACATAAGAGGCTGCCGAGAAAGGCGGGGTAGCGCCGGCAGAACCACATTTACACTGTTTTTTCTGTCAGCAACTGAATATGCAAATGAGCATCCATTTGCATTTTTGAAACGTCTCATTTGCATACGGCTGCCGGCAGTTCGGCTCTGTGTAATCATCGCCTTAGTGTATTCTAGATTTTCAAAACAAGCATATATTTAGTATAGGACAGTGAACAGACCAACTGCTAGACCAGCTTATTTCAGGGAAGAGCAAATAACTTTGCTTCTTTACTTGCAGTGTTGCTACAAAGAGAGAACCGCCATGATATACGAAATAAACATAAACAAGAAATTCAAATCACTGAGTTATTTTTGCATGAAGTGTATTCAGAAAACTATGCACAGCTCAGTTTCATGAAAGTCAGACTTGCAGAACATCTCTGGCTAAACTCATGCACAACAGAATGGGTCGGGAGAAAAATTTAGAATTTGAACTTTTGTCATAGACTGATGAGAACCCAACCTTTTAAAAATGGTTTCCATTATAAAACTGTATTTTCCACAAAACAAAACTAAGCTTAAATGCAAGCTATGTACAGCTCAATCAGGACCATATAACTATACCTAATTCCCTGCTGTAAGATGACCATTTTGGTACCTGCTGCTCCACTAAAGAGCTAGCACCAGGTAGATGATTACAGCTTTCCGTGACTAAATACAGACCATGTTACTTACACAGTATTCTGACTCCACTAGCCTAAGGCCCTGGAATCTCTTCTTCTTCAGTCTTTCTAGCTGGCACTGTATTACAGGTTCAGTTAAAATACCAAGTTAAATTTCTATTGAAATATACTGCAGTATGTCAACACAGCATGGAAACTATCCCTTAATTTCCAGAGCCCTTCAACCTACCAGCTCCCTGATGCAGAGCTACACCTCTGGGGTGGGGACAGCAGGAGCAGCACTAGAAACTTGCAGCTCAGAGCCTCCTACCATCTGCAAGACATCAGCAAAGACTAAATTCAAATAGCTGCTCTTTTGTCCAACCATAATTTGCCTGACCTCCTTTGTCCAACCATAAAATTGTCTGGTCTCTAAGTACCTGAAATAAATATCATCCACAGACCTCACACCTTACCATTCACCTTGGCTTCCTGCTTTTTAAATAAATATGTTAAATAATACCAGTCTTAGCCCCAGTCCCAGGTTCTTCCATATTGAAAACATACCACAACATGAAAACACAGGAAGATGATACAGTATGTCCAAGACTGTATTTTCTAAAAATCTTTTATGATTTGTGTGTGTGTAAACAGATTTTAAAAAAACAAAACAAAACTGCTTTTCTGTTACTACTATTTTCTAGTACGCTTGAACGTCTTTAATTCAGCTACCTTGAGAAATAGGTTATGTCAGATTAAGGAAATTTCTGGACCACGTGTTCATGTGCACTTTTTGAAATGAAAGTGAAAATAAAATCACTTTGCAAAGTACTGCATTTTTATTTAACGTGTAACAGACAGCAAAACATATGGGGGGTCTGGGAGGAGAGGGGGTGCAAAAGCATGCTGGGAGGGGAGGTGCGGAGTCTGAGAGGGAGGGAGGGTGCAGGGTCTGGAAAGTAGGGGGTATGAGGGGGATGGAGGTGTGGGGCTGGAGCGCTTACTTGGCGCTCTGCTCGCAAGGACACCTGTGACTTCGTGCCCCCTGCCATTACCAGGCCCACCCCCTACTATGGGAGTGGCATGGGAAAAGCCTCCAGATGAGCACTTCTCTGCACTGCCATTCTCCAAATGGAGGGGAGAGGGAACAACAGTGCGCTGAGCTGCTTCCTCCTCTCCCTGCCAAGGTCCAAACCATGGGTGTTCCCAGGTCAGGGACATCCGGATTAGAGAGGCTCAAATGTATTTGATTATTCTACCAAAAGTTTAATTACACTGTAGCCATTGCCATCTCTATATTTTGTTTACAGAAGTACCACTGTGCCTAACCTTACTGTTTGTAAAAAATAATATATTCTCTTTATTAACTTAAAATAGTCAAACTGTTCAAATGCCTTGTACAGAGATCATTCTTTGGCAATGCGTACCCTTTGTTATATTTGAAAAATAACCTTCATAGAGACTTTAATAAGCAAACATCTAGCTAAGAAAGAAAGCTGTATAAATAAAGAACAAAATCTGTGATCATTTTCATATGCTGCCAAGTTCTAGATGAATACTTCCAAAGAACTGGCGCCTCTCCTTTGGGTAGGGGTGTGTGGAGTCTTGTAAGATTTCTCTCTCTCGCTCTCTCTAACAAGAATCTGGTCTCTATTAAAGCTATTTCAATTACAGTACTGCAGTCTGAAATTTTCTAATTTTATACAGACATTGCTCAAATCCATAGGAGAACTGATGAGATGTTAAAAGTTTAGCGGTTCCAAGCTCTGCTGATTTTGTCATATGAAAGTGTAAAGAAAAGTTTAAAGATTTCCTTGTTTTTGATATTAATCAAAAGTGTAGCTTACTCTCAAAGAAACCAATATTGCCATTGGTGATGTTTCACCTTTACTGTAAGTTAACAGCTACAGATTAAATGTGCTCAGTTTACAAGACGTTACTTCTGTCTCTTTTGCCAACTTTGAGAAAACTCAATGTTTCCCGTACCGAATTCGTTGCACATGTGAATTCGTTATACCTGTGAATTCACCCCATCATTAGACTTCCCTGGAGAGATACGGAATCTCATTTTTCACTAAAAAAAATAAACACAACCCACAAACAAACAAAAACAAAAAACAAAACACCCAGTAATTTTCTACCCCTCATGGTTGCAAAGAAGGTTGAAATTGTGAACCTAAAGATTCTAGCACCTGAAGGTAAACAAAAGCACCCAACATTTATTTTAAATCTCATGACTTAACCCTATGTCATCTTTGATGGGATAGAGGGGCTGATGACTGAGTTTTAAACATTTGGAGTTGGCAGCACTGTGGCAGTGCTGGAAGTTCCTAGAGTAGAAACAGCAAAAACACCTTCCCCAAATAACCACATGAACTGCCTGAGGTCTTCTTAAATGGCTGTTCCTTAGAGACCAGCCTAGTGCAGCTACGCTTTCACACCCTTTTCTCTCTCAGCTTACTGACTTCCCCAGTCTTCTTAGGCCTGCTGCCCACCTCAACGGACTTTTTGAACCAGCCCTTCCTTCTTGGCCTCACTCCCCACGTTTTCCCTTTTAACTTAGCAAGGAGACAGAGCTCTGCATGACCATGAACCCAGGCAGACAAGATAAGACAACATTAAGTGATATCAGGAAAGAAACCTACTAAAAGCTAGGGAGGAGTAGTGATGTTGCCATTATGGGGAGCTGAATGGTGCAACCTTGAGGGGGCAGCAGTCTCCAGGCCTCTCCAATGCCTGTGGAAAAGGCAGAAGGTGGAAGACCCTCTTTACCAGTGTTAAAATTGCTCTCTTCAAAGCGGCCAGCATTTATTTCATTGGAGGGGAAAAAAGGGAGTGGTGGTGGTGGGTAAATCAGCCTGTCATGAGTCTGCAACCAGGGAAAAGGATGGTAACAACTTAATTTACACAAATAAGACACATGTTCCATGTGCCTTTTCAAAATTTAATAACGAGCAGAAGATTAAATCATGCTTTACAACTTTTTAAACAGATAAATTAAAACAAACAGGAATCTCCCCAACATTGTACAGACAGACAAGTTATAGAAAACAATCCAGATTTTTGGTAAAGTACTAACCAGTTACTGACAGCAGCTGTGAAACCCTCACCTCCATTTCCTCCCGATGAGACCTGTCTCTGTCCTCAAATTCACGAGTTCTTCTCCGAGCTTCTTCAAAGGCTTGTTGTGCCAATGCATCCTCCTGCTACCAAACCAGAAGACACACAAATGATAGTTTAAGAACAAGGTTATCCAAAGGGAATGGTGGAGAAAATCTGACTTCTAAAGTCTATTACTAATGATGACACGGAAGCCAGAAAGAACCGAGTTTGACTTTTAGACTGACGAATTAATGTGTGGGTTTTTCAGTTAGACAAGATATCCATTCACATGTAAGCTGAGCAACTGGTAGACAAATCTGGAGCCATGCAATGCCACTTTATAGAGCAGAACTGCTTTATAAAGAAAATATTGTTTCAAGGCGGAGCCTGACTCGATTTCTTAAGAAGTTTAAAGGAAAACTCTAATCTTATGTTAGAGGCAATAGTTTTCAGTCTTGATCTTGAAAGATTACAAAGTTCTGTAAAATTGAATTATGAATCACGCAGAATTTATTCATGGTAATTCTACAGTTAAGTTTTCAAATACAGACAGGATCTTACTGTATTTTTTTTAATCCTAGTGGAGATCACTAATGGAACTAAACAAATTAATGATGACTGCAAATTAAATAATTAGGTTCTTAATATTCAAATTTATGCTCTACAGCAAATATAACTGGTTAACAATAATATACTTCATCACTTTTCATTTATAGAATAATCTGACATATAATGAATATTTTCATCTGTTAGTGTATCACCTGAGGTACAAAATCGTATAGGAAGTGTAAAAAGCAAGAAAAACATTTATCCTCCCCATCATTGTGTACACAAATGTACGTGCATCCATCCCATTGGAATCAGTGCACTTGAATGTTTTGAAAACAAATAAAGCCCCAGCAGATTTTAGTACATCGTTACAACACAAACAATGGACAATAATCGTAATTTAATTGTTTTCACAAAAGCTATTTAACATTTTCTGTTAAAACGATAACATTTTGAATTTAAGTTTTATGTTGAGCCAATATTACCTGCATATACACTCTATGTAAAGGGATATGTTTTCTACAAATTATTCTAAACTGACTAATTTAAAATAAAAAGGTGAAGTTCTGTTTCTTCCACCGATGCTTCTAAGAATCAACAAGAAAGGTGTTGTCCATACAGGTGAACAATGAAAAAGACAAAAATGAAAAAATCTTTTTTCCAGTCACAGTAATCGTAGATTGCACAACTATCAAGTTATTTTTCAAGCAGGTCTCTCTCTTTAAAAAAACAGAAATGTTAGCCTTGATTTATAGAGGACAAAAATGTTCCACTCCCAAGAACTCAATTTTTATACGCCAAGGGACTAAGTGCATTAACTTAGCATGTCTCTAGTCTAAGAGAACGTCAAATTGCTTTTCCTGCCTCAAGCACTATCCTATACCCTAAAGCTACTTTGTGAAATGATGCAAAAGAGCCTCCCTTGTGACCTAACACAGTTTAACACAAACATGTGGCAATCAATATATTATCACTCAGTCCCCAGAAAGATCTATCAAAGGGCAATGATTACAGCTGCAGCAAAAATATCGTTTTGCCAGGAATTCTATTCTTCTTTATTAATTTTAACGAAAATTGATTTTTAAATGAGAAATAGCAAAATTTTAAGCCAAGCAAAACCAAGGGGAAAAACAAGTTTTCAAAGATAGCTTAAACCTTTTCAAAATATAGTTATGCATATGTAGATGCATATGTTTGTACTAACAAAAAGAAATGCCCCCAAAGGGACTCTTTAATAAACATATGGTAACTGGAAAGCTATTTATCTTTGTCCCATTCTTCAGATCGTCACCGTGCTATGGTGAGTGGGCTTCTGTGTTCCAATGAACCCAACAGCGACGCTGTAGGGAGTCTTGTAACTCCTGGAAGGGTCACCCATGGCGGCAAGGTCAATGGGAAGGGGTCCAGACAAAGAACAATTCTCAAAGTCCTTAACAGCAGAACATGCGGAGGATAGCAAGGGCAATGCTACAATGGCTGTGAAGGCTGCAGCAGATAGGAGACTCCCAATCATCATGGATGAATACCGTTGGACCTGGGCCTTCTATCTGTGAAGGATCATGTGGTGGCTTACAGTGCAAGTCACCCACGTTAAAAGAAGTCACATACAGTGTGTCTTCCTCTATGTACTACTCACATAAACTAAAACCCTACAGCAACTGGCGAATGGCTACAGGAGCAGGAATGTGAAATCTGAAAGCTTTCAGTCATGGACCAGCACATAGGCAGAGGATGTATGTATCAGTAGTTCTGTTTCAAGGACTGAGATGGTAGAGTGGGTCAGCTGCTGCATCCATGACTGAGCAGGCCTGTTTAGGATCTGCTCTGCTCACCCCATATGGGGAGGGAGCTAGAAAATGTGCCTTAAACACAGTCCACGTCAACCCCCTGACTGGATGACCGCAGCCAGTGGGTTCACCTCTATGCAGTCAAAATCCAAAGGAAAACTTTGGAATGTGGAACATTCAAACTCCAGTGGACAACCCAGACAGTGGGCAACCTGAAAAATGCACAGCAGTTATTGCCCACAAACTGTGATGATTCAATATTGATATAGCTGTCCTGGAAGAAACACATAGTCCAGAAGGTAAGCTGAAAGGAGGAGGAGGGTAAATCTTTTCCTGGAATGGAACCCCAAAGGAAGAAAAACTAATTTGTGGAGTAGGATTTGCCATCAAGAATGAAGTGACAAAGATTCTGTCTGAAGTTACTGTTGGCAACCACGAGCATCTCATAACTCTCCGCTTGAAGCCTGCCAAAAACCAACAGGCAACTGTCATCAGTGCTCATGCACCAACTCTAGATGCCACAGATGATGTGAAGGAGAAGGTCTACACCCAGCTGGACACAGTCTTGAAAGACATTCCCAAAGACAAGATTATTCTCTTGGGGGATTTGAATGACAGGTTCGGAAGAGATGTCGACCTTTGGCAGTCTACCACTGGGAAAGGAGGAGTCAGCCACAACATCTCCAGTGGAGCGCTCCTCCTCACAAAATGCATGGAACATGAGTTTGTCATCACCAACATCATCTTCCCCCAGAAAAACAAACTTCAGACTTCATGGCAACATCTTCGATCAAAGCACTGGCATTTCATAGACTGTGTCATTGTCCATGCTTGAGATGGATGTGATGTCATTCTCACACATACAATGACTAGTGCTGACGACTGCTGGACCGATCACTGCCTTGCTCGATCCACGATGGCAATTAGGATTATCACCAAAAGGAAAGCTCAGAAGAAACTGGTCCAACGAAAGATCAATGTACACAACGAAGGAACCCTCAGACGAAGTGACTTCCAGATAGCGCTCCAAAGGAAGCTGCCGACAGTACACTCTGAAGATGTGGAAGAATACTGGTGTCAACTGAAAAATGCCATCATCGGAGAATGTGGAGAAACCACTGGGTACCAGTCCAGAAAGCATGAGGACAGGTTTGATGAGAACAACACGGAAACTGAATGTCTGATTAAGGCGAAAAGGAAAGCCTTTAGAGCCTGGCAAAGTGACATCAATTGCACAATGAATAGAGAAGCGTATGCCAAGGCCCAGGCAGAAGTCCAACATAAAACAAGGACTCTGAAAAACCAATGGTGGACTGAGAGGGTGCAAGAACTCCAGCATCTCACAGACATCAATGATACAAGAGCCTTCTTCAATGACACTAAAGCTGTTTATTGATCAAGAAGCCATGGAATCAATCCCTTGAGATCCAAGGATTGTACCCAGCTCTTGAAAGACAATTAAGCATTTGCTTCTTCCTTGAGGGGGCACTAAATGAGCTCTTGCCCCTCCACCATGGTCCCAGAATCCCTTGAACAAATCCCACAGCAAGATTGTTCCTCAGTGGGTGCAACACCTCCTATCCTAAGGTCCAAGCTGTAATCAAAGTGAAGAAGTACAATAAGGCAATTGGCCCAGATGGAATCCCCACCAAAGTCTTCAAAGGCAGCAGTCCAGAGCTCCATAAACAACTCCACCTCCTGATTCTCAAGGTCTGGGATAGGGAGCAGATGCCTTGAGAGTTCAGAGATAAGCTGATTAACAGTCTCTTCAAGAAAGGTGACAAGTTGGACTATGGAAAACTATTGTGGCATCTCCCTCCTGGCAATGGCAGGGGAAATCATAGCTTGAATCCTTGGAAACCGACTCCTGCCAAACTCAGAAGAAATTCTCCTAGAATCCCAGTGTGGCTTCAGAGCATTCTGAGGAACAGGGGACATGATCTTCACCATGCAGCAATTGCAAAAAAAAAATGTCATGAACAAAACCAAGCTTTATACATGAGTTTCATCAACCCAATCAAAGCGTTTGACTCAGCGTAACGACCTGTGGCCCATCTTTTCAAAGATCATCTGCCCCAAAAAATCATTAGTATCTTGAGGCTGCTTCATGACAACATGACTGCCACAGTATTGAGCAACAATGGATCCAATGGCAACCCCTTTGAGATAAAAATGGGAGTCAAACAAGAGTATGACATTGCCCCACTACTGTTCTGCATCCTCACTGCCATGACCCTTCGTCTCATTGGTGGCAAGCTTCCAGATGGCGTGAAGACTGTGTAAAGAACAAATGGGAAGGTTTTCAATCTCAGGAGACTGAAGGTTAAAAGCAAGACCTCTATGACCTTGATCATGGAGCTACAATACGCAGACAACACAGTTGCTGCTCTTTCTACCATCTTAAGCGCCTTCACCAAAACATACAAGAATCTCAGCCTCACACTGAAAGTCAAAGGTACTCAGATGCTCCATTAACCCTCACCAATGGGGAAGTCAATGGAGTCAACAGAGAACTGCTGGAAAACATGGAGCATTTCTCATACCTTGGAAGTTATCTTTCCGCTATAATCAACATTAACACAGAAACCCAGCATCATCTGGGCTGTGCAAGCTCTGCTTTCACCCACCTGAGACAAAGGGTCTTTGAAAACCGGGACATCTATGCTGAGACAAAGCTTGTTGTATACCGCACAGAGGTTATTCCAATGCTACTGTATGCATATGAAACCTGAACAACATATAAGCGGCATCTGAAAGCACTTGAACAATATCATTAACTCTGCCTCAGGAGAATCCTATGGATCTCTTGGGAGGATAGGTACATGAACACTAGTGTCCTGGAAGAGTCGAACATGACCAGCACTGAAGCCATTATCATTCACCAACAACTTGGCTGGATTGGTCACATGGTCCAGATGTCTGATCCAAAACAGATTCTGCTTTTGGAGTTGAAGGAAGAACAGAGCAGCACTGGGGGCCAGAGGAAGTGATACAGGAACATGCTGAAGGCACACGTAAAACAGTGTAGCACTGGTGTCGAGACTTGGGAGAACTCTGCCCAGGACCATCCCCTAGTGGAGAGTGGTAATTCATGAGGGGGTGGCACAATTTGAGTGGTCCCACCTCAGTGCGGACGTGGAGAAGAAGAAAAGAGCAGCAAAAACTACCCCATGCCCCTCCAACAGCCACCAACACCTGCCCCTTCTGTGATAAGATCTACAGGTCCAGAATCAGGCTGATCAGCCACAAAAGGACTCATAAATAGGAGGGTGACAGGAAGATATCCTACTCATTCTCGAGTGACTGCCAAGAGAGACAATTTTATATACTATATAAAATACATACACACACTTTTTAAAGCATTTGTTGAGATAAAAGGGTGGAAAACAATATAATTCTAATTATTCTATAGTTCTATAATTCTAAGCAGTTAAGCAATGGCAGTTCTGAAAGGCTCCATGGGAACAAAAATAATTAAATAATTATGCCATCTTTTCAGTCAGAATCTCTGTTTCAGGTTGGAAGTCAAGGTTTCAAAAGGTGACAAGTGACCACAAGTTACCTGAACTCTTTTAGGCTTTGGAAGGATATTGTTCAATAAGCAAATTAGAACATGAATCTGTATAACTTCTTTATGCTCCAGCTTCGGACAGAATATTAACTAACCAACCAACCCAGAATAAAACACAAATTAAAACTTCAGAGTAGGGAGAGAAAAAAATCTGCTGATATCCAGACTATGTATGTATATATGTATGCATGCTGATGGCTGAAAGGCTGCCTCATCAATGCCTGGAGGAAAAAAATTCAAGGTTAACATTTTACTAAATATATAAAATTCTGCATTCAGGCTACTGATGCGCACTATGAAGTAAGTTAAATTAATATTCACTGAACACTTTTATAGACAATAGATGTGGAGTGGTAGCTAAAAAAGTTAAGTTTCATCCTGGAAAAATGTAAAATGCAAAAAAAAAAAAAACAAAAAACCACCCACAAAACAGCCCCCCCCACCTAAAATTAGCTAAAACAGGCCCTTGTTTTTACAACAAAGACAGTGTGCCTAGTAACTAAATACAAAGCATCAATGAGCAGAACAAGCAAAACTTTTCATAAGAGCCTGAATACCAGGGGGGCTGAGACACTTGCCAGGCCCCAGGGCAACAGTCAGGTAGAAATGGCAGTGGGAGCAGCTCTGTGCTCCTGGAAGGTGTGGGGCTGAGAGCAGTCAGCACTCCTTAGCCGTGTCTACACGTGCATGCTACTTCGAAGTAGCGGCACTAACTTCGAAATAGCACCCATCACGGCTACACGCGCTGGGCGCTATTTCGAAGTTAACTTCGACATTAGGCGGCGAGACATCGAAGTCGCTAACCCCATGAGGGGATAGGAATAGCGCCCTACTTCGACGTTCAACGTCGAAGTAGGGACCGTGTAGTCGTTGCGCGTCCCGCAACTTCGAAATAGCGGGGTCCGCCATGGCGGCCATCAGCTGAGGGGTTGAGAGATGCTCTCTCTCCAGCCCCTGCAGGGCTCTATGGTCACCGTGGGCAGCAGCCCTTAGCCCAGGGCTTCTGGCTGCTGCTGCGGCAGCTGGGGATCCATGCTGCAGGCACAGGGTCTGCAACCAGTTGTAGGCTCTGTGGATCTTGTGTTGTTTAGTGCAACTGTGTCTGGGAGGGGCCCTTTAAGGGAGCGGCTTGCTGTTGAGTCCGCCCTGTGACCCTGTCTGCAGCTGTGCCTGGCACCCTTATTTCGATGTGTGCTACTTTGGCGTGTAGACGTTCCCTCGCAGCGCCTATTTCGATGTGGTGCCACGCAACGTCGAAGTTGAACATCGACGTTGCCAGCCCTGGAGGACGTGTAGACGTTACTCATCGAAATAGCGTATTTTGATGTTGCTACATCGAAATAAGCTATTTCGATGTTGGCTTCACGTGTAGATGTAGCCCTTGTCTCCTGGAGCATGCAGCACTGTCACCCACCCCATCTCCTTGTGAGCTGCCTGTGCTCTGGTGGTGGTAGCAGCTGCTGGGAGGCCTCAGCCCTTTTGACTCACTGAGCTCAGGGGAAACTGCCACAATCCGTCCGTCTACCTGTCACCCCAATCCCAACTAGTCATCCCAGACACGACCTTGTCAAGCCAGGACTTAAAAACCTCTAGGGATGGAGATTCCATCACCTCTCTAGATAACCTTTCCAGTTCTTCACCACCCTCCTGGTGAAATACTTTTTCCTAATATCCAACACAGACGTCTCCCACTGCAACTCGAGACAATTGCTCCTTGTTCTGCCATCACCACTGAAAAAAACCTCTCTTCATCCTCTTTGTAATCCCCTTTCATTGTTTGAAAGCTCCTATCAAATCCTGCCCCCCGCCCCGCTCTTCTCCTCTGTAGACTATAAATAAGCCTAAATTCCTCAGACTCTCCTCATAAGTCATGTGCTCCAGCTTCCTAACTATTTTTGCCCCTTTCTGGGCTCTCTACAATGCGTCCACGTGCTTTTTGTAATAGGGACCCAGAATTTGGACACAGTATTCTAGATGAGACCTTACCAGTGTCGAATAAAGGGGAATAATCACTGCTGACAGTGCCCCTACTAATACAGTCCAACATGCCATTAGCTTTCTTGGCTAAAAAGGCACATTGTTGCCTCATTTCCTGTAGTTCACAGGTCCCTTTCTGCAGAACTGCCGTAGGATGGTGTGTCAGTCAGTCCCCAACCTGTAGCAGTGTTTGGAATTCTTATGTCTTAAGTGCAGGACTCTGCACTTCTTGTTAAACCTTGTAAACACGTTTCTGACCTGTCCAGAGGTTGGGATGTGTCCTGGCCTAGTCTTACTACCTCTCACTGTTGACCTGCTTTTGTGGCAGGCTGTGCTGTCTCACAGCTTATCAGAACACTGCATTCCTCTGTGTGATTGTCTCTCATTAAGGAGGAGGAAGATACCCAGTGAATTTTTTTTTGTTTGTTTTGTTTATCATCTTTGAAAATCGACACTGGATCTAAATGAAGACCTGATGTTGGGATGCAGCATTATCTTAGTTGTTAAAACACTGGACGACCAGTCACAAAACAGATTTCCTGTTATGACTCAGCCACTGCCCTGCTGTGACCTTGGGCAAGACACAATGCCTCCCTTGCAAGCACTGCAGGCCTTGTCTGCTTAGACTGCAAGCAGTCTGGGGGTAGGAACTGTCTTGCTGTGTGTTTGTACAGCACTTAGGGCCATGGGATTCCAATACAGTAAATCAACAATTCCTGACGCTGCAATAGCTAGGCTCAAAAATCCCTCTTTCACTCTGAACCTTTAGAAACTGGAACGTTCTACAAAATCCTTTTTTAAGTTATACATTTCAGTTGACGAATGGCTGTGTAGACCCTGTATCCAACTGTGTGTTCTAGCTGGCACTGAGGGTTCTCTAAAGTCACTCAAAGAATAAAGGTACTAGACTGATTCTTTCCTCTCACCAGGTTTACATGTAAAATTTAGATTAATCCAGCTATGTCTCTCAGGCCTGTGAAAAACTGCACATCCTGAGCATCATCATTAGGCTGATCTAACCTCTGGTGTATGTGCATTTAGATCAATGGCTGAATTCTTCTGCTGACTTGTTTACTGCCTCTCAGTGGTGGTTTAACTAAAGCAGGGTTGGCAACCACCGGCACGTGAGCTGATTTTTATTGGCTTGCAGGGCGGGAGGTGCGTGCTGCAGGGGAAGGGGCTGTGCACAGGGGACCAGGGGCCCTGGGCGGGAAGAGGCCATGAAGGTGAGGCAACATCTTTCTGAGGGAACATACAGGACCCACACCTGAAGCTCTGCCAGGGCTGGAGGTGGTGCAAACTGGGCACCATACTATAAAATTGCTCCTATGCTGTATGTAATATGCACTGAGACCACTTATCCTCTTAAATTAATCACTTCTGGGGTGAAATAAAGAAGTCATCTATATCATATCTATACAAAGCAGAGTTAGCTGCCATAAGAGAACGTAAAAGAAAAGTAGTAAGATTAAAATGTTCACTTGGTTTAAAAAAAGGAAATGTTGGGCAATATTCAATTGGAATGAGCTTCCAGGGTGTCTACTGACAGCAGTGTACATGCTAGTTATACTAGTTTTATTTATTTATGGGCATATTGTTAACTGATTTTATTCAGGTTTAGTCTGTAACCCTGTTCCCTTAAGTTAAATAAAGTTGTGTATTAATTCTAATTTGGTCTCTTAGATATATACTATTTATAACTGCTGTTTCGGAGTTAAACCCAGATTACAACGGGAGTAAATATTCCAGGAGGTTCCCAGGACACACCAGTAAGTGTGTACAGAGATCAGCTGGGTCGAGGCACCATAATTTTACATACCTTTAGAAATCCAGGTTAGAAAGGGGATTCCCAACTATCCAACATCACCATGGGACACTCGGGATCTCTTTTACTATTAAACCCATCAGGCGCAGAGGCACACAAGTGAGTATTGCCTGCTCCTGAGTAACCCAGGGAGGAAGGAAAAGGGTTACACACTTATTACAGATTCACTACCTGGGTTGCCCGCAAGAGTTAAACACTGCCTTACCTGTGCTCTCTCGTCATCAAATTCCAGGCAGCCCATACCATCCAATCTCTGAAGATCTATCCAGCCTTTCCAGATAACACAGACACCATTCAAAATCATAGGTGCCTTTAAGTACACCTGAAATAGAATCAAGCACATGCATCTGAGTTCCAAAGTGTTTGCATATACAAATGTTTACTGCATGTATTTTTAAACATCTTTCTGTAACTACTATTCTGATACAAAGCAATACTACATTACACAAAAAGTTTCTGAACTGGTAGCTTGACGTTCAACTGAACTGTTTTTTCCCCACAACCAACTACATTTTAATAAAAAATATGTAAAATACTAATCATCAATAATCCTGACATTGTATTTTTCATACTACACATACTGGAATTAATTTCGCTTTTTATAAATCAGTGTTTGGCAAGAATTTTGTTATTTCTTATATTTAAAATCACTTTTGTTTCTTGTCAGACTACCTCTCATGTTCATTTATTTGATGTTATTTATTTTTAGATTAGATAAACAAAGCATATTATCACAAATGTCACATTTATAATAAATTTGTTTTAAAGTATAAGACAAGTATTAGACAAAATGCTTCTCTACTCTCAGAGGGAGTTTTATTTTGCTTTTGTTACAAATGTATTTTTCTTAATACTAAAAGAATAAATACCAACATCTCTTCCTTTTCAAGCCTAAAATAAAGAAATGAAGACTTAAAAAAAGTCAGCGCTTAATGTAATACAATATCCAAACCACAAAGACTTTGTGGGGCACAAAGTAATGTCTTAATTTACAGAAGACTGAGGAAGCCTATGTTTTATGTTTTCTAATATCTGTTAAAGGTAAACTGAAAAATGACAGGGCTTAAATATTTCCACTGAACCATACTTTGCATGGTACCTTACAGTCATAATAAACTAATTGCCACTAGAGATTCTACAGTCTACATAATGGTATGCAATATTGTGATTTAAAGTTAAAGTATTTCCCTCTCCAAAGAGCAGAGATTAATCTCCTCACAGGAAATTTAAAAAGAAATGGATACTGTGTTAAAAGGTTTTGACAACTTACATTTGCTGACTTTTTAAACTGCTCAGCAGAGCAGTGTGGTGCAATTCATGAAAACATTAAGCAACTCTCTGCAGTTAGTACAGAATACTGGCCTGCTCTGTAGACAGATTTTACTCTGAGTAAAAGTTTAAATGTGGTGGAAGGAAAGCAGAAGAACTAAGGTGGATAGCTTTTATCTGTCCATCATAAGCTCCAATTTCAGCAGATGTTTGTGGACCTCCCTGTGATGCAATTCTATTTTTTTGTAGATTAAGAATATAAAGTCATTCCTGAGTTCTTTTTCTCTGTCCTAACAGAAGTCACAGCCAAGTCAGTGATATCTTTATAAAAAAAAATTGCCCTTCCATAAATACAAAATACCATATGGTCCTTCCATGAGGCACAAAAAGAATTTCAGTCTAAGTTTGTCTAAACTGCAAACTGTCAGCAAAAGATATGCAAATTGTTCAACATATTTGCATATCTCCAGCCGACAGTTCTGCTGGGAGGGGCTTTCCTGACATGTGGCCTGTCCACACGAGCCTAAATGTTGGGAAAATCCCCTCTGCCCAGACTTCCCTTCTCCCACCCTTCTTTATCAGTCGGGGTGGAATGAGATTGTCTACATCATGACCTGTTGCTGTGAGTAGCCATCATCAGTGAGTGGCACGGACAGTGAATATGAAATAAGAAACTGCTCAATGGGCATTTCATATAACTTGTTAGCCTTTTTGGGGACAGGCTGGCAAGAGGCAACAGCATACCACACAGATATCTTCAGCTCTAACAACCCATTCAAAATGGGTAGGGATATTCTACTCCTAGAAGCAGCAACAAGGAAACAGAATACTGGGTGAAAGGCTCTTCTTTTCTTCTTCAAGCAGTATTTCAGGCATCACTGCCTGCAATGTTGATGGATCTGGAGGAGTCAGGCCAGAGAACCTCTGAGCTGCCAGATCCTTGGCAAATGAAATATTATCTCCTCACTGTTCAGAGAGCAGCTGATTTCTTGAGGTAACCCCTAATAAGGCCACTGACCCCAAAAATGCTGGTCAACAATCAGGAATTGGGAACACATCCACAGCATGAGGACCCAAAGATGGCATGCATCAAACCACAGGCCTCTGTGCTCCATCCCTTCTTCATCCTCTATCTTTCTCCTGGTAAGTGCCCATGTCTGGATCCAAGACAAAGTGCGGTAAGGTAACAACGGATCCTGCAGAAGTTATGCAGAGCCTGCTCTTTGTGGAGATCCTGTAGGGGTCCCAGGAAGAGAAAGCATATTCTTTTCATGGGAAAGGCCAGCAACTTTTGATCTCCTTTTTCCAACAAGAGACTATTATGGACCAGAATGTCTGGCCTAACAAGTCATAAAAGGAACAAGGTGTAGCACGCCAAACAGGCATCTAGGTTGGGAAAAAATGTCCAGGTCAGCACTAGAGGCAACTGCCAGGCACCACAGCCAGAGGCAAGCCAGAATCAGGGTCAAAAGTCAGAAGCCAACCTTGCTGTCAGATTTGATGATTGGAGGCAAAGAACCAGGGCTGGAACTCAAAAAGAGGCTAGGATCAAGCACGCACCAGGAGCAAACGAAGGCTCTGGCAGTGAAGGTTGGAGATCCAGTGCTGATACTTGCCGGTACCTGTACTAGCTGCCAGAACCCCAATTTAGTGTGTGTTTGTTTTTCATTTTTGCTAAAAAAAACACTGCTAAGATCAAACACCAAACGGGAATAACCTTTTCTCAGGCCGGGGCCACACTAGCATTTTTCATCAAAAATAAATTTCAAAATGCGCGGCTCTTTCGAAATGCGACTGGGAGCGACCCTTGTGGTTTATGTATCCTCCAGCGTTGTGGTGCGGGGCCCGCATGGTTATATGGGTCCCATCAAATGCCCCAAAGCAGTTTGGGAACCCCAGATCGGTGAAGCCTGTGATGGTGGCATCAAGGTCCCCGACACGGATGACCTGGCACAGGAGGATGGTGTTTATTTCACCGACAACCTGCACAGGATGGAGGGCAAATGCGGCCCTTAGCACGTGGTGGGGTGCTATGGGACGCCCCATCCTCTCACTTGGCCCCCTCCCGTTGCCTCCCAAGCTCCCATCCCTGTGATGGGTGCATGACCCAGGCTGGATTACTTGAAAGGAAGACAACCCCAATGGTGGCCTTGCCCACTCCAAATTGGCCACCCTATTCTAGTACTGCAGGGTGGGTTTAAGCCAGTGGCAGAGCTCCATGAACCTCATGGCCTTGGTCATTCCAAAATCCCAGAGGCACCGTTTGTCATCCCACTCCCCCAGGGTGAACCGATCCCACCACTCACTGCTGGTGGGATACCGCCACAGGCGCTGTCAGATCTAGGAGTGCACACCTTGCAGCATGCAAGGGCACCTCAGGAAAGCGGAGAGGCGGCTAGCCATCTGGAGCCACTGCTGGATGGCCAGGAGGAGAACAGCCATCAGGCTGGCCACAGCCTGGAGCAGCTCCCCAGTGGGGAGCTAATGGTGATCCATAGTGGGCGTTTGGGTGTTGGCTGAGCTCTGCTCTGCTCTGTGCATGTGCTGCAGATAGCCTAGCAGCCCCCCACGTGTGCACAAGGAGGGGGTTTGCAAGCAACCCTTTAAGGGAGTGGCTGGCCACAGGTCCAGAAGGGCTTGTCAGCCATGTGACCCCGTCCATGCCATTTCCAGCTCTGTTCTTTTGAAAGAGAGCCAAGGGCTGTGCAGTTGCTCTATTTCAAAAGCACAGAGAAGTTTTTCAGAAGAGCAGATCCATGACTTGATCCACTTTTTGCATGTGGCCTCTATTTCAAAGTGCGAGTTTTCAAATAGTAATTTTTGAAAGTTCGCATTTCAAAATTTGGCTGCAGTGTGGCCAGAGCCTCAGTAACTTAGGACACTGCATAGCCTCTTTAAAATATGATTTTTTAAAAAACAAAAGCACTACAAAGCTAGCAACCTTTCCCAACCCACAAAAGGGCCCTCTTTCACCAAGCCTCCCCAATCTTTCCAATCAACTGTACTGATCAACCACAAAAGGTTTGGGCTGTAAGTTGTGTAGCACTTGCTGCAGTCACCAAATCCACTCTTTGGCTGTGCCTATGATGGCAAGTGAACAAGGTGGTAAATGCTCCCTCCCTCCCAAAAGGCAAAAGCTGTGCTGCAGTAAGTGGAGCACTCCCCACACTGTCACGTCTTCTGCATCGTTAACTACGGCACTGTCATGTGGACAACACAGGCTGGGGGTGGAAGCTGAAGACACACAGAAGCTATGGTACCCGACGTCTGTGCAACGTAGACAAAAGCTATTACACGAACAAAGGAAGCAACTTCCCAAGCCAAGAATCCCATGCTGATAGCTTCTTGCTGTAAGTGCCCTCGCAGTGACTCAAGGAACGGTGTGTGCAGAGTACCTGAGTACCTATGTAATGCCACGGAGCTGCGAACAGACAACCAAGCAGTCAGGATGCAAACCATTTAGAGCTTTGCAAGTCAAAACAAACACCTCAATCTTCATCAGTAACCAAAGTAGATCATGAACTCTGGGATTCCATTGTTAACCCTCAACTGTGCTGCATTCAGCAGACATACATCACATATCGGAATTAATATTTTAAATAACAGTTATATAATACAATCAATTACATTTAAACAATTAATAAAATAACTAATGATTATTTGAAAGGGCGAATTTTTGAATGACCTCCAAGTATGCTAGAAAGACAAGCTGAGTAAAGTAATATCTTTCATAACATCTTTTGCTGAGAGAAACAAGCTTTCACGGTTCACAGAGGTTTTCTTCTGGTCTAGGAAACATACAGTAAACCTCTGAGTTACATGGGCGTTGCACTCTTGCAACCCCTGCGTAACTTAAATTTTCGTGCAAGCTGAGCAGAGACGGGAACCAGGGAGACAGGAAACCACGCCTGTCAGGGACAGCAGCCTGACTTGTGGCTGCTGCACCTGACAGGTGCAGGTAACCACTCCTGTTAGGGGCAGCAAGGGTCAGGCTGCTGCCCTGACAGAAGCGGTTTCCCCACTCCTGCCAGGGTGGCAGCCACGTTAACCCGAGACACGTGCAACTTGATTGCGCGCATCCCGAGGGTTCATCGTACTATCAACTAAATAAAAGGTAGACCAGACAGTTTGGCATAAATAGTTAGCATGTATTGTAAGGATCCATATAAGGTGAAGTTAGTCTAAGAAAAGATGTTATTTCATCCACCTTGGCTCACTAATATTATGGGATTTACACAGCCATGCCACCACTGCATATCAGTGCAGTGATAATATTCAAGTTGTGTGTATATAAATACAAACTATTTTTAATATTTTTATTGGAGCTGTATGTATTTGTCACCCTCCCTCCAGCTACCTTGAAAGACATTTCTCCCATCAAAATATCCAGTACAGCATACTGATAAAAATTCCTTTATTTTAGAAAAAAATGTATATGTTCTTTCTCCCCCTTCCTGGAAAAAGGGAAACAGCTTGCCATAGCAGCGTGAACCGTTTAACCACATATTTCCTTCTTTTTAGATAAAGCTCTGCAAGCTCCCTTTCAATTTCCAAACCTCGACAAATACATCAAAACAAGTTACTGTTGAAGGCTAGTTATCACTAACGCCTCAAAAATCCAAAGGTATGAAATCTTATGAAATCTGATATTAGTCATCCGAACTCATTCATTCAGAAACTGCTAGATGACAGTAGAGTAGTCAAAGACTAAAGTAATGAACATAAGAACATAAGAATGGCCATACTGGGTCAGACCAAAGGTCCATCCAGCCCAGCATCCCATCTGCCGACGGTGGCCAATGCCAGGTGCCCCAGAGAAGGAGAACAGAAGACAATGATCAAGTGATTTATCTCCTGCCATCCATCTCCTGCCCTTCTTCTGAAGGCTAGGGCACCATACTTTATCCCTGGCTAATAGCCATTTATGGACCTAACCTGCAAAAAATTATCAAGCTCTTTTTAAAACCCTAATAGAGTCCTGGCCTTCACAGCCTCCTCGGGCAAGGAGTTCCACAGGTTGACTGTGCGCTGTGTGAAGAAAAATTTCCTTTTATTAGTTTTGAACCTACTACCCATCAATTTCATTTGGTGTCCCCTAGTTCTTGTATTATGGGAAAAGGTAAATAATTTTTCTATATTCACTTTCTCCACACCATTCATGATTTTATATACCTCTATCATATCGCCCCTCAATCGCCTCTTTTCCAAACTGAAAAGTCCCAGTCTCTCTAGCCTCTCCCCATATGGGACCCGTTCCAAGCCCCTAATCATCTTAGTCGCCCTTTTCTGAACCTTTTCTAATGCCAATATATCTTTTTTGAGGTGAGGATCTAGATGGTGTGTGGTCCTGCCAAGATGTTCTAGATGGTGTGTGGTCCTGCCAAGAGGACAGGGAACTGGACTTGATGACCTCATCAGGTCCCTTCCACTTCTAGTATTCTATGATTCTAGCAAGACCCTAAGACTCTTCTTTTTTATTACAAAATTATTTTTTACTATTTATGATTAAAGTTAGGCTAAGAAATTTAGCTGTTAGCAACGGTATCATCAAAACTTACATGAGAATCTATTTTAAGCTAAAACAGTTTCCCCCAAATTTTGCCATTTTTCCCCAATGCTTAGCGTGATATCTGAAATTCTTTCTGGTTTGTGAAGCTCTGATATTTCACAGAATCCTAAAGCAGGATCAACCACAACTAAATCATCCCAGCTAGGACTTTGTCAAGATAAGACTTAAACTTTAGAGAGGGAGATTTCACCACTACTCTAGGTAACACATTCCAGTGCTTCACCACCCTCCTGGAGAATTAGTTTTTCCTAATATCCAAACTACACCCCTCCCTCTGTAACTTCAGACCATTGCTCCTTGTTCTGCCATCTATCACCACTGAGAACAGTTTCTCTCCATCCTGTTGAGAGACCCCTTTCAGGAAGTTGAAGGCTGCTATCAAAACACCCCTTACTCTTCTCTTCTGCAAACTAAATAAGCCCAAATCATTCAGTCTCTCCTCATAGGTCACGTGCTCCAACCCCTAATCATTTTCGTTGCCCTCCGCCAAACCCGCTCCAATGCGTCCACATCCCTTCTATACTGGGGGACCACAACTGGATGCAATACTCCAGATGTGGCCTCAGCAGTGCCAAATAAAGGGGAATAATAACTTCTCTAGATCTGCTGGAAACGCTTCTCCTAATGCACCCCAATATGCCATTAGCCTTCCTGGCTACAAGGGCACACTCTTGACTCATATCTAGCCTCTCATCCACTGTAATTCCCAGGTCCTTTTCTGCTGCATTGCTACTTAGCCAGTCGGTCCCCAGTCTGTAACAGTGCTTGGGATTCTTCCATCCCAAGTGCAGGACTCTGCACTTCCTTGTTTAACCTCATCAGTTTTCTTTTGGACGAATCCTCCAATTTATCCAGGTCACTCTGGACCCTATACCTACCCTCTAATGTATCTACCTGACCTCCTCAGCTTAGTGTTATCTGCAAATGTGCTGAGGGTGCAATCCATCCCCTCATCTGAGTCATTAATAAAGATGTTCAACAATACTGACCCTAGAACTGATCCGTGGGGCACTCCACTTGAAACTGACCACCAACCAGTCATTGAGCCATTGACTACTACCCGGAGGGCCTTTCCGTCAAGCCAGCTTTCTATCCATCTTACAGTCCATCTATCCAATCCATATTTCCTTAACTTGTGGGAGAGAATACTGTGGAAGACAGTATCAAAAGCTTTGCTAAAGTCAAGGTATATCACATCCATCGACATTCCCATGTCTACAGAGACAGTTACCTCATCACAGAAGCTAATCAGATTCGTCAGGCATGACTTACCCTTGGTGAATCAATACTGACTACTCTTGATCACTTTCCCCTCTTCCAAGTGCTCCAAAAGGGATTCCTTGAGGATCTCCTCCATGATTTTTCCAGGGCCTGAAGTAAGGCTAACTGGTCTACAATTTCCTTGATTGTCTCCTTTTCTTTTTTTTAAACACGGGTACTACTACATTTGCCTTTTTTCAAACCATCCAGGACCTCTCCCAATCTCCACAAGTTTTCAAAATTATCAGCCAAAGGCTCTGCAATGATATCTACAAATTCCCTCAGTACCCTTGGATGCATTAAATCTGGACCCATGGATTTGTCTGCATCTAGCTTTTCTAAATAGCTCTTAACCCATCCTTTCCCCACTGAGGGTTGCCCCATGTGCATAGTGCTAAGATAAAGAGCAGCAGGTTGCAGATCCTAAGGGCTTCTTTGTGGCTCCCGACACTATAATTACAAAGTAAAATACACCCTTCTGATTATTTTCATTAAATGGTGAACATCTAAAAGGCCAAATGAACAACTCATATCTAAATAGCAAATGATGTGATCTCGAAATGTTGGATAACTCCCCCTTTAATATGTGAACTGCATTATAGAACATGATACTGTATCTGTGTTTTGATTGTGTTGCTAATGAAATCTTGATTTTGGAAAGGAAAATGAAACTTATGGCTTCCTGCTGCAACATGCATTTTAAAAGAAAATTGAAATTAAATGTGAAGTATAATTGGCATAATTAAATTGGTTCAGGAGTAAAAGTCAGGAAGACAGTGGTACAAACACACAAATGTGAGGAAACAGAATATGTAAAAAAGTTTGTGAATGTCCTGCAGTAAACATGTATCACATTACAAATCATTGTGCGCATGCTATTGTTAAATAGAGAAGGGGGAGGAGTAGCTCAGTGGTTTGAGCACTGGCCTGCTAAACCCAGGGCTGTGAGCTCAATCCTTGAGGGGGCCAGCCAGGATCTGGGGCAAAATAGATTTAAAAAAAGATGGTGCTTGGCCCTGCCAAGAGGACAGGGGACTGGACTCAATGATATGTGTCTCCATATATTATTATTATTATGGTTTGATGTTATTTATTAAGGACCATCTTGTATTCACATGCATCACAGCTCTTCAGTTACTGAGGTTTGTTTTTTGAACCAAAAGTTGAAGAAATGAATATTTGTCTATTTGGTTGCTGACCCTGGTGCTAAGAGAATCTTGAGAGTTTCTGGCAGCAAGCCAAAAATAAACTATATCATGTAAAACAAAGATTTGCAATAGCTATTTTCAACAGGGTGCAATGTGGACAACTCTAAGCAGAACTTCCACAAGACCAGCACCAAGTATATAATGGTTAGATGCTGTTTCCAGAGAGTATTTACCAATGGTTCACAGTCATGATGGAAGACGATAACAAGTAGGGTTCCACAGGGAGCAGTTTGGGGATCAGTTTTGCTCAATATTTTCATCAACAATTTCGATGATGGCATAGAAAGCACGCTTATAAAATCTGTGGATGATACCAAGATGGGAGGGGTTGCAAGTGCTTTGAAGGATGAGGATTATAATTCAGAATGATCTGGACAAACTGGAGAAATGGTCTGAGGTACACAGGATGAAATTAAATAAGGACAAATGCAAAGTACTCCACTTAGGAAGGATCAGTTACATGCATACGAAGTGGGAAATGACCAAAAAGCAGCACTGTAATTTGGCAAATGAAATTTAATGTGGGTAAGTGTAAGGTAATGCATGTTGGAAAAAATAAAGAAAGGTTACTCACCGTAGTAACGGTGGTTCTTCGAGATGTGTCCCCGTGGGTGCTCCACATTAGGTGTCGGGCTCGCCCGGCGCCGCAGATCGGATCTTCCAAGCAGTTTCTGCCGGACCGCGCATGCGCCGGTGCGCGCCGCTCCCCCGCGCGCTCCCGGCCATGTGCGCGATCCGGTCCCCGCCAGTTCCTTGACCAACCGCCTCGGATGCTCCTGCAAAACACTAAACAGAGATCCGGAGCGGGGAGGATGGGCGGGTAGTGGAGCACCCACGGGGACACATCTCGAAGAACCACCGTTACTACGGTGAGTAACCTTTCTTTCTTCTTCGAGTGTCCCCGTGGGTGCTCCACATTAGGTGACTACCCAGCAGTAACCCAAGATAGGAGGTGGGTAATCGGATTATGTGCAGCTTGTCCCCGAGAGGACCGCTGCCGAGAGACGGGTATCCTCTTGGAATACCCTGTGAAGGGCGTAATGTTTGGCGAAGGTGTCACAGGATGACCAGGTCGCCACTCTGCAAATGTCTTTTAGCGCAACGCCCTTGAAAAAAGGCTATTGATGCTGCCACCGCCCTAGTGGAATGAGCCCTGGGCGTGGCCAGTAAAGGAGTCTTTTTGAGTTTGTAGCACATTTTTATGCAAGATACGATGTGCTTAGAGATTCTCTGCGAAGAGAGACATTCTCCTTTTGATTTGGGAGCGATAGAGACTAGGAGCCTATCCGTTCTCCGGAAGGACTTGGTCCTGTCCATATAGAAAGCTAGCGCCTGCTCACGTCCAGGAGGTGTAGGCGCGCCTCTTTGTTAGAGTTATGAGGCTTTGGATAAACAAGGGTAAACAATAGGTTCGTTAGTATGAAACTCAGAAAGAAACTTTAGGAACAAAGGCTGGATGCAGCCGTATGGTTACCGCCTCCTTGGAAAAACAGCGCAGGGCGGCGTTGCCATAACTGCCTCAAGCTCGCTCACCCTGCGAGCTGACGTGATTGCGAGAAGAAAGGTCGTCTTCATCATAAGGAGGCGGAGGGAAACCGTGGCCAAAGGCTCAAACGGTGGTCCCCTTTTCGCATTAAGCACCAGGTCCGAGTTCCACAGAGGTGGAAGCGGTTTCTGAGGGGGGTATAGACTTACCAGCCCTTTGAAGAACCTGGTAACCATGGGATGGGCGAACACCATGTGCCCTTCCTCTTCGTGTCTGAACACCAAAATGGCGGCCAGGTGGACCTGAAACGAGGATAGCGAGAGTCCTCCTCTCTTGAGGTCCAGTAAATACTCTAATATCACAGCCATAGGCACCGAAAAGGGGGCTAGCTGTTTGGTAGAACACCATGCCGTAAAGCGAGTCCATTTCTGCTTGAAGGTCTTCCTGGTGGAAGTCCTCCTGCTACTTTCTAGGACTTGCTGCACTTCCTCCGTACATGTGCTCTCTAGGGAGCTGAGCCATGGATTAACCACGTTTGTAGTCGCAGGCTTTGGGGGTGCGGATGCCCTATGGACCCCTGGGCTTGCGTGAGCAGATCCCGCGCCACCGGAGGGGACATCGGTGGCCGGTCCGACATGCGCAGGAATAGGGGGAACCATTGCTGTCGATCCCACGTTGGGACTATCGGGATCATTCAGGTTCCTTCCCTCCTGGCTTTCTGCAACACTTTGTGGATGAGCACTGTGGGAGGGAAAGCGTAAAGCAGGGGGCCCCTCCATGAGATCGCGAAGGCGTCCCTCAGGGACCCCCGTCCCAGTCCTGCCCTGGAGCAGAATCGTGGGCACTTCTTGTTGTGCTGAGTAGCAAACAGGGTCTATCTGGGGAAAAACCCCATGCGTGGAAAAATCGGTTGCAGCAGATCGGGACGGATCTGCCACTCGTGCGTGAGTGCGAAATGCCTGCTCAGCTGGTCTGCCTTCACATTGCGAGCGCCTGGTAAGTACGAGGCTTTCAAGGTTACATTGTTGGCGATGCAGCAGTTCCACAACCGGACTGCTTCTACACATAAGGCACGGGACCGAGCTCCTCCTTGCCAATTTATATAAAACATGGTGGAGGTATCGTCTGTACTGATCCCGACTACCTTGCCTTTCAGTTGGTCTCGAAAGTGTCTGCAGGCGTTGAACACTGCTTTGAGCTCCAGTATATTTGTGTGCAGTGACTGCTCCATAGAGGACCACAGCCCTTGCGTCACCTCTTCGCCCATGTGTGCTCCCCACCCTATGAGGGGGGCATCTGTAGTAAGAAAAACCAATACGTGTGGTTGGTGGAAGGGTACCCTTGTTAGCAGGTTCTCGGGGTTTACCCACCATTGCAGGGATTTGCGCACCTCCGTTGTGGGCGACGCCATCCTGTGAACAGTGTGTGCTGCCGGTTTGTATACGCTCGCCAGCCAATGCTGCATGCTGCGCATGTGTAACCTGGCGTTCTGTTCTACGAAACGTCGCTGCTGCCATGTGGCCCAGCGGCTGTAAGCACGTCAGAACCGGCACCATAGGGCTGAAGGTGAAGCCTTGCGCGAGGGAGCCGATGGCCCGAAAGCGAGTCTCTGGTAGATACGCCCTCGCTGTAATAGAATTTATGCGTGCCCCTACGAACTCTATGTCCTGTGTGGGGTCTGTCTTTGATTTTGTCAGATTGATAAGCAGGCCGAGCGAAGAGAACGTGCCTGCTGTGACACATATTATGCGTAGTACCTCCTCCTTCGAGGCCCCTTTGAGTAGGCAGTCATTCAGATACTGGAATATAAATACCCCCTGTCTGTGCAGGTAGGCTGACACCACTGCCAAGGTCTTGGTGAAGACTCTGGGGGCTGAGGAGAGCCCAAACGGTAGGACCTTGTAAGTCGAGGGCTGCGAACCAATCTCCCATCGTCTAGTGCCGTAAGGATGGAGGCGTTTGTGATCATCCGAAAACGTTGCTTGCGCAGGTACCGGTGAGGCCTCGAAAATCTAAGATGGGCCTCCCCGTGAGGAAGTACCTCGAGTAGAACCCTCTCCCTTGCAGTTGCTCCGGCACTCTTTCCACTGCCCCTACGAGCATGAGATGGTCTACCTCCTGCTTGAGCCTCGCTACATGGGAGGTCTCCTGGAGGTGGGGCCCCGGGTGGAGGTCATGGCGGTGGGAGCAACTGGGAGGGGATGGCGTACCCCGTGGCTATGATCTCCAGCACCCATTTGTCTGTGGTGATCCTTTGCCACTGGTTATAAAATGGTCGGATGATGGCCTTGAGCACTGGTTTCGTGCCCTCTGGAAGCGAGTCCATGAGGGAGGTCAACCTAATGTGGTTGTCGAAATTATGGTTCGCTAGATGCGCTGCGTAATTTGCCATTGGCAACAGTAGCGTGGAGGAGGAGTAGACCTTCCTGCCCAACAGCTCTAGCTTTTTGGCATGTTTGTCTATTCCCCCACGTTGCGACGACTCCACCACCAAAGAATTTGGTTGTGGGTGGCTGAACAGGAACTCCATGCCCTTCGTGGGCACGAAGTATTTTTTTTTTTTTTTTTTTTTTTCCGCTCTTTTGTGGACAGGCGGAATAGTCGCAGGAGTCTGCCATATCATAGTGGCAGACTCCAAGATTGCGTCATCAGCGGTATTGCTATTTTGGAGGAGGCCGGAGGTCTCAGATTTTTGAGGAGCTTATGGTGTTGCTCTTGCACCTTTGCTGTCTGGAAGCCTTGCGTGAAGGCCACCCTCGTAAAACAGCTCTTGGAACTGTTTGAGATCGTCCGGAGGATGGACGCCCCCCGGGGCCGTAGCCTCATCCGGGGAGGAAAGCGAGGAACCGCTGGGGTACGTCTTTCTGGACCCTTCCGGTTCCTGTTGATGATGGTACACCCTCTCACTAGAGGTGTGCGAGGAAAAATCTCGGGGTTCCATAACCAGTCCCCCCTGAGATGCTTAAGTCTCTGTCCCCGGTCACAATTGCCCTCGGGGGTACGAGATCGTTCGTAGGGATCTTTCCCTAGTAGATTGCCGATGGTGTCTATGCCCTGCGTGGTAGGGGCGACCACGGCAGTATAAGCACTGGTCTTGGGAAGGTGACCTAGACCACTCCCTTGGTGCATACCCTTTGCGTCTGGGGGAGGGAGACCGTCGAGACCCTGGAGAGAGCGACTTTGCCTAATAGTCCAGCGGTTCAAATCCCAGGAAGGGTGGAGGTGGTCCCAGCCAGGGTGAGGCTGGTTGCAGAAATGGAGAAGGGGGCTCCGGGTAGGCCAAGGGGGGGGGGACCCCTGCCTTCTAGTTTGAGTCTGCAACATAGCGGAGGGCTGTGAGAAAGCAACTACACAGCCCTGTGCGGAGAGGGGCTGCAATGCCTCCTCTTGTGTGCAGTCTTCCCCTTGCCTTGAGGAGGTAACTCCGCCCCTGACATACAGGGGATCCCGGCCCCGTCCGCACCGAGCTCGGCACACTCGAAGTCGGTGCCGCATGTGCGGTGTCCTTCGGTGCCGGCAGGCTGCGTGCCTGCGCGCTCTGCACCGCCGGTTTTCCGGGGGTCGGTGGTACCGGCGCTTGTTTAGCTGCCGCCCTGCCTGCGGTGCGGGGCGGCTGGCTGATTATTGAAGGGTGAGCCGCTTGCACGTGGCTCTCCGTGCCGCCGCCGATCAGCTGTTGCTGCGGCTGGGGGCTGCTCGCTCCTCCCGTCCCGCTCGCTGTTGCTGCCGGCAGGGATCGGGCTGGGGAGCATACAGGGCATTCCGGCGTCCGCACCGAGCTCGGCACGCTCAAGGGCAGTGCCGCATGTGCGGTGTCCTCCAGTGGCGGCAGGCTACGTGCCTGCGCGCTCTGCACCGCCGGTTCCCCAGGGGTCAGTGCCGCTGCCCGCGGTGCCGCCGGTACCGGCGCTTGTTTAGCTGCCGCCCTGCCTGCGGTGCGGGGTGGCTGGCTGATTATCAGAGGCTGAGCCGCTTGCACGTGGCTCTCCGTGCCGCCGCCGATCAGCTGTTGCTGCGGCTGGGGCTGCTCGCTCCTCCCGTCCCGCTCGCCGTTGCTGCCGGCAGGGATCGGGCTGGGGAGCATACAGGGGATTCCGGCCCCGTCCGCACCATGCTAGGCACGCTTGAGGGCGATGCCGCATGTGCGGTGTCCTCCGGTGCCGGCAGGCTACGTGCCTGCGCGCTCTGCACCGCCGGTTCCCCGGGGGTCGGTGTCGCTGCCTGCGGTGCCGCCGGTACCAGCGTTTGCTTAGCCGCCGCCCTGCCTGCGGTGCGGGGTGGCTGGCTGAGTATCGGAGGCTGAGCCGTTTCCACGTGGCTCTCCGTGCCGCCGCCGATCAGCTGTTGCTGCGGCTGGGGGCTGCTTGCTCCTCCCGTCCCGCTCGCTGTTGCTGCCGGCAGGGATCGGGCTGGAGATACTTTCCTCCGTTTCTGCGCTGATGGAGTGAGGGAGGCAGCTTTCCTTTTAAGGGCCCCGGAGGGTCCCTCCTGCTGCGGCTGCTCCGGCGCTTCTGGCTGTAGGGCCTTATCAAGAAGCAGCATTTTTTTTTTTTTTTTTTACAAAATAACAACCGGCTAGCTCATAGTAGCCTAAGTGCCTGAAAAAAACTTTAAGAAAAAACAGATAAAGTCGTTGAATACACTACTTGGCCTTAGCCTAGTTGGATTCCGTCTGCAGCCGACGGCGGTTAAGAGGAACTGGCGGGGACCGGATCGCGCACATGGCCGGGAGCGCGCGGGGGAGCGGCGCGCACCGGCGCATGCGCGGTCCGGCAGAAACTGCTTGGAAGATCCGATCTGCGGCGCCGGGCGAGCCCGACACCTAATGTGGAGCACCCACGGGGACACTCGAAGAAGAAACAGGGGATTCCGGCCCCGTCCGCACCATGCTAGGCACGCTTGAGGGCGATGCCGCATGTGCGGTGTCCTCCGGTGCCGGCAGGCTACGTGCCTGCGCGCTCTGCACCGCCGGTTCCCCGGGGGTCGGTGTCGCTGCCTGCGGTGCCGCCGGTACCGGCGTTTGCTTAGCCGCCGCCCTGCCTGCGGTGCGGGGTGGCTGGCTGAGTATCGGAGGCTGAGCCGTTTCCACGTGGCTCTCCGTGCCGCCGCCGATCAGCTGTTGCTGCGGCTGGGGGCTGCTTGCTCCTCCCGTCCCGCTCGCTGTTGCTGCCGGCAGGGATCGGGCTGGAGATACTTTCCTCCGTTTCTGCGCTGATGGAGTGAGGGAGGCAGCTTTCCTTTTAAGGGCCCCGGAGGGTCCCTCCTGCTGCGGCTGCTCCGGCGCTTCTGGCTGGAGGGCCTTATCAAGAAGCAGCATTTTTTTTTTTTTTTTTTTTAAAGCCTGAAGAGGACATTGTTGATGAGTCTTTGAGTTTTTAAGTGGGTACTTAGCACCTTCTTTGTGCCGTTTTCCCCGTCCGATGGCCTGCCTTAGCAGGAGGGCTGATAGCCCTAGCTCCTGGCCTCCGGCGCTTGTTACTGGGACTGGCTGAGCTGTCCCTCTCCTAGCTTGTTCGTTGTTGTTTTTTTTTTTTTTTTTTTTTTTTTTTTTACAAAATAACAACCGGCTAGCTCATAGTAGCCTAAGTGCCTGAAAAAAACTTTAAGAAAAAACAGATAAAGTCGTTGAATACACTACTTGGCCTTAGCCTAGTTGGATTCCGTCTGCAGCCGACGGCGGTTAAGAGGAACTGGCGGGGACCGGATCGCGCACATGGCCGGGAGCGCGCGGGGGAGCGGCGCGCACCGGCGCATGCGCGGTCCGGCAGAAACTGCTTGGAAGATCCGATCTGCGGCGCCGGGCGAGCCCGACACCTAATGTGGAGCACCCACGGGGACACTCGAAGAAGAACCCAAATTACACGTACTACATGATGGGGTCAAATTTAGCTACGACAGATCAGGAAAGGGATCTTGGAGTTATAGTGGATAGTTCTCTGAAGACATCCACGCAGTGTGCAGCGGCAGTTAGTAAGGCAAATAGGATGTTAGGAATTATTAAAAAAGGGATCGATAATAAGACAAAAGATATCATACTTCCCCTATATAAAACTATGGTACGCCCACATCTTGAGTACTGCGTGCAGATGTGGTCTCCTCACCTCAAAAAAGATATATTGGCATTAGAAAAGGTTCAGAAAAGGGCAACTAAGATGATTAGGGGCTTGGAACGGGTCCCATATGGGGAGAGGCTAGAGAGATTGGGACTTTTCAGTTTGGAAAAGAGGCGATTGAGGGGCGATATGATAGAGGTATATAAAATCATGAATGGTGTGGAGAAAGTGAATATAGAAAAATTATTTACCTTTTCCCATAATACAAGAACTAGGGGACACCAAATGAAATTGATGGGTAGTAGGTTCAAAACTAATAAAAGGAAATTTTTCTTCACACAGCGCACAGTCAACCTGTGGAACTCCTTGCCCGAGGAGGCTGTGAAGGCCAGGACTCTATTAGGGTTTAAAAAAGAGCTTGATAAATTTTTGCAGGTTAGGTCCATAAATGGCTATTAGCCAGGGATAAAGTATGGTGCCCTAGCCTTCAGAAGAAGGGCAGGAGATGGATGGCAGGAGATAAATCACTTGATCATTGTCTTCTGTTCTCCTTCTCTGGGGCACCTGGCATTGGCCACCGTCGGCAGATGGGATGCTGGGCTGGATGGACCTTTGGTCTGACCCAGTATGGCCATTCTTATGTTCTTATGTTCTGTATATAGGAATCTAGAGGTCATGGTGGACCACAAGCTGAATATGAGTCAGTAGCATAACACTGTTCCAAAAAACCTATCATTCTGGGGTTTGTTAACAGGAGCTTTGTAAGCAAGACACAAGAAGTAATTTTTCCGATCTACTCTGTGCTGATTAGGCATAAACTATATTGTTGTGTCTCACTCTGGGCATCACATATCAGGAAACATGAGGACAAGTGGGAGAAGGTCCATTAAAAAAACCCCACAAAAATAACCAAAGGTCTAGAAAACATGATCTAGGAGCAATGCACCCTCTAACTTTTTCCTTCTGTGTGCACAATAAATTTTGTTATGTGCACTGAGGCATGCACAGATGTGCACTGTCTGTAGAAAAGCATGCTGCTGGATGTGGGCGCTCTGCAAATCAGCTGGTCAGCTTTTGAATTTCTCCTGGGTGGCAGTGGAAGTAGTCAGCTTTGCAGGAACACTGTCTATGCGGGAAAATTGGAAGAAGTGGTTTGTTTAGTCTGGAAAAAAGAAGACAGAGGGATATAACAGCTTTCAAATATTCCAAAGGTTGTTACAAGGAAGGGGGAGAAAAATTATTCTCCTTAACCTCTATGACAGGGCAAAGAAGCAATGGGCTTAGATTGCAGCAAGGGAGGTTTAGGTTGAACGCTAGGAAAATAAACTCCCTAATTGCCAGGGTGATTAAGCACTGGAATAAATCACCTAGGGAGGTTGAGGAAAGCTCTCTCATTGGAGATTTTTAGGGGCAGGTTAAACAAATACCTGTCAGGTAAGGTCTAGATCCATGTTTCTTAAACTATACACGATGATATATTTTTTTGTGTTACTGAAACCAGATACAATGTTAATGTCTTCATTGCTATGGTACCTGATTAAACTACTGCATTTAGTTTTTGCTGTACAGTAGTGCCTCGATTTACGCGAGGGTTGCGCTCCCACGCACCCTAGCTGCACTAGAACATCGCAGAAATCAGCGGGGGGGGGGGGGGGTAGCTATTTTCCCCAGCGGAACACACGTTCTGCAGCCAGGGAAGCAGCAGGAGCACTTGGAGCTCTTTTTGGAAGGTAAGTCCTAGGGTGGTGGTGGGGGGACAGTTGGGGAGGTTAAGCCTGGTGGTGGGTTGGGGCTGTGGAAGTGGGGCAGGAGGTTAAGCCCCGGCTGGGATAGGGCTGGGGGGAGGTGGGGACAGAGGCGATGGAGATGGGGGGCAGCTGCACTGGGGTAGGGGGAGGGGGTTGAGCTAGAGCCATGCAGAGGGGGTGGTGAGCTGGGCTGTGGGGGTGGGGTTTAAACTGGGGCTGTGTGCGGGGGTTTTGAATGGGAACCGTGCTTGGGTGGTGAGCTGGGGGGTTTGGACAGAGGCCACATGCAGGGGTGGTGAGCTGGAGCCAGAGCCAGAACCACAAGTGGTTGAAGGGCTGAGCCAGAGCTGTGCTCAGGCAGTTGAACCGGGGTCAGAGAGGCTAAGCCAGATCTGTCCTTGGGTGGTGAGCTGGTGGAGGGGGGTACTACGCCGGTGGGGGGGTTGAGCTGGAGCCACACATGAGGGGTAGTGAGGGGGCTGAAGGCTGAGCCAGGGCCAGGGGGAGCAGAATTTTGAGTTGCGCTTAACTCGTGTTAATGCAAGTTAGGCGTAACTCAAAAGTGTGCATTTTGAGGGTTTACTGTACCTGTTGCTGTTCGTTTTGGTTTGGTTTTTTTTCTGTCTGACAAATATTTTTGAAGAAAATTTTCATAGGTGTTCTGCATAAAAAAATATTTTTTGGTGCTCTGTGGTCTCAAAAATTTAAGCAATACTGGTCTAGATGTTGCCTGGTCCTGCCACAAGAGCAAGGGGCTGAACTTGTTGATTTTATGAAAAGGCACTTTATTTATTGATCTATCCCTCTGCCTCACTTCAAAGTCCTACTGTAAAGCCCAGCCCTGGTTAAAATAAATTGCACTTTTAAAAAAAATTCTGACAAACCAGAAAACGTTAAGCAACCTGAACAAGTGTCACTACTACTTCCCACATCATTTACATTGCAGCGTTTCTGCTCACAATAAGTGCACTGCCACATCATGTCTGAATTGCTTTCTGAAAGGTCCAAGATCTGATCTATTGTAAAAGATGCAGTGTGGTGAATATATTTAAGAACTAAAATATGACTGAGTCAGCGGCATTTACTAGTTAGACGAGAAAAAAATTGCCAACTGTTTTGAAAGATAAAAAGAATCATTGTATTTGTATTCAAGCTGCTCAACCTAGTTCTATTTCACATCCTTTTTAAGTCCTCTAGTAAATCCTTAGCACACAATACCCGGGTGATTTATTCATGTGACTCTGATGTTATCTGTACGCTACTTCCACATATCCTGCAGTTACAAAAAAACAGCGCACTCTCTCCTTCAAGCAACCAAGCCATTTCCTCCCCCACAGATTGCACAGAGCTCTCACCACCCACTGACTAATGAATCAGCACTCTGCAGAACACTGTGACAAACTTCATCCCCTCAAGGAAATAAGGGTTCCCAGTGAAGTGGTATAACCCATTCTCTTATTTTCAATCATACTCCAGCATACCGGACCAAGATGCATTCTTTTAAAAGACACTCAGCTCTGACTCACTGCCCCAATCGCATCACATGAAACTGTTTGTTCATAAGTGTTCAGTCAACTGCCTGTTTTGCTGGTTGACCACAGTAATTCAATTCCAATGTTGAGCCCACCTGACTCTGAATCATACTCAACACTAGCTGTTTAAACAGGAGTCTCTCCAATGATTTACTGAACATTGGGGCCCCTGTGTAAGAATACTTATAAAACATTTTTTCTCAGGGAGATAAATTTCAGAAGGTTCAGCCTAGCTTTTTGTCATTGCATGTACTTAAACCCTGCTTTTTGTACAGGGCCCACTAGTTAAAAAGGTAGAGAATTTGTTCCAAAAAGTCAAGTAAACTATTCAATTAGGAAGTTACATATCCATTTTTCTCTTTCAATTAACTCAGAAAACAAATGTTTTCTTATACACACGTCATACATATGTTTACTTGAATCATCAACTTCTATTAAGGTTATCAAGCAAAGCAAGTGGCAGCATCAATAGAGAGTCACAAAGCTTCTTACAGTTACAAGCTGGAGAGTAGCATCTACAGGCCACTTGTGAGATGAAAACATTAACTCTTTGTATGATGGGAGTTATGGCACTACATAAAAGGGATGAGGGCCTCTCTTCCTGAGATTTTCAGAAATTGAAGATCAATTATATGAAAATGGAGATTATAAAAAATTCCCTTTAACACATTAATTTTCATAAAAAGCAAAACTTTCATATAATTGCAAATAAATCCTTTTGCTAAAATAGGATGGGCTACAAACAGTAATTATGTCATGCAGATTACTTAAAGTTTAAAACAAGGTTACAACTTAAGACATCAACCTAAAATGCCTACTTCAAATAATCAATTTACATTGTGATCTTTCACACAAATCTGCTCAAAGAAAGTAAGGAAAAAGTAAGTTACAGATGACACATGCACTAATCAAAATGTTTGTTTGCATAATACAAACAAGTATCTGTGGCAACCAGTTTTCGCCAGTAAGGAAATGATTCATTAGGGTTCTGTTAGCAATCACTAAAAAGATGCAAACTATTATACTGTTGTAGAGGTTCTGTGGCACCTTATAGACTACCAAATTTTCTAGAGCATATGCTTGCCAGGGCAAAAATCTATGTTGTCACATACATCTGACGAAGTGGGTCTTTGGCTACAAAAGCTTATGCTCCAAAAAATATCAAAACAAAAAAGCAGTCAAGTAGCACTTTAAAGACTAACATTTGTCGTCTGGTAGTACCATGGATGTTCCTGGACCAGGTAACCAGGGCTGGAGCCTGCGGCAACAGGGCCATGGCTGGGGCTGAAGCAGTGGGGCAACAGCAGAGGGCTGCGGTGGACAGCATCCAGACCAGGGCTGGAGGTGGAGGGTCCAGCAAGGGCTAGAATTGGCATGGAGGTAGTCTGCAGGCCAGTGGCAGGGGACTTCCTCTTCTGGCAAATCCTTTCTTTCAGGACCTATCAGGTCCTGAGGGTGCTGGACCTGGGAGGCCCAACCTGTATTAATAATACAATGGCTCACTACAAATGGATGAGACAAATCTCCATAAATCAATGAAAGGCAGAACATGTTTTAACTTCAGCGCCAAATACAGTTTATTACTTGTGTAAAATAGTTTAAAGTAAAACAGATAATTTTAATTAAGAGTTGTAGCCAATCCTTAAATTATCATTTGTGAAAGAGTAATTCTGCCTATCAATATTACAGATTAGGGTGATACAAAAGAATAAATAAACTGGATGGCACATTGGACTAGTACAAAATAAGCAAAGATTCAAGTACTAATTTAAGTAATTTGCTACTATCATTAGTCACTTTCAAGGTACATTCTGTTGTGGACAGTGCTATTAGTTCCTCGCTATCATTATAGCGAGAGACTCTTCCACTTTTCCCCTTGCATTACGTCACTTATATCTCACATCTAAAGCAAAGTACTTCTTTCATAGGTCACATTCTAATATGACAGACTTCTTATTAATTTTATATATCACATTCTGCCATTTTTGGAAAGCTAGACTTCAAAATCAAAGCTTACATTTACTACATGCCACTAGCACTGGGGATCTGAGGAAACATGGAAATTAGCTCTCACCAATTACATTCTGAACTATCTAGTAGAAATTATTCCAGCATCTTCTATAACATGAGACAAAATATGTACTGTTTTTAAAAACTGCCTTTCACAAGTCAATATTTCAAAATTAGAAAAAAAAAATCAGGTATTCATTTGTAAATTTTGCTAAATCAATAAGGGACAAAACACTTCAAACAAATGCAAACTTTCAAGAAGTCTTAATGAATTGCTAATAAATTAGTGTGATTTTGCTAAAATTTTGGAAGGCATACTATTAGAAATATCTGAACCTACTGTTAAATAGATAATCTGTTAATTATGTCAGTCTGTTCTGGAAATGAGATTGATGTGAAAAGTGGGTCTGTCCCACGAAAGCTCATCACCAAAGAAATCATTTTGCTAGTCTTTAAAATGCTACATGTCTGCTGCTTTGTTTTGTTAATTACTTAGCCAGGTCTCTATATCTAAGCAAGTCAGCATGCTAGTTGCCTGTGAATTTCCCTGTCCCACCACAGAGCAAAGCGTTGCTCATTCTGGTTTTATATCTTGGAACATCTTACACTTAAACTAAGAAACTAAGAAACACATAGTATTACTAAACTAAGAAACAAATAGTTTCCAGGAATATATGCAGTGAATCAACTTCACCCTCTACAGTCTCAGAAAAGCATGTCATTTATACTCATTGCTGACATCAAAACTAATACATACCATTTTCAGAACCCAAGAACTAGGAGGGAGAAAAATGCTAATTTTCCATAGTTTTAGGTGTAAAATTGGATATTTTTTTACACACAACTGAATAGATTCAGACCTGTCCACTGAAATGCAAAACCACCAAACATTTGAACCTAGGGCTTAAATCATTAACTCTTGGAGCATCTCGCTGCTAAAAATAATACTGAAAAAATGCTGAACAACTTCTAGCCAAGAATGCCCATGCTGACTATATCTAACTCTCTCTCATTTTCGAAAAGTTGCTAGGAAAATAAGTAGTAGCATTGCCCCAGAGTCACCACTCGATATTTAAAAACTTTAGATTCAGAGTAACAAATGTCATAGGTGATATTTATTACAAATCCTAGAGTGTCTCACAAAAGCTGATGAATTGTCATTAAGCAGCTTAGCAACATTTGAATGCTATCTGCTTTTATTATAAATAAAAAACCTTTTTCAGGACATTTATTAAAAGTACACGTTGAGCTTCTCTAATCTGGCACCCTCAGGACCTGGCTGGTGCCAGACAAGAGAATTTGCAAGATCACAGGAGGTCAATATTGTATAGAGCAATGGCGTCCAATAGTAATTCAAGGATCACCACACTTGTGGTTGTGGTCCTTCCACCTTCAGCACAGCCACCCACTCTAACTGAATGTACCCCCTCCCCCAGCTGAATGCTGGCAACTCACCAGAACCGCTGCTGCTGGAGCCACTGTCGCAGAAGTGGCCGCTCTCGCCACACATTTATTCCGCCAAGTGGTAGGGCACATGCACCAAGTGGGTGGAGGTCACTCCACATGTGTAGCTCTGGGGAGCCACATTTAAAGGTTCCAAGAACCTGGAATAGCTGCACCAGTGTCCTGTTCACCACGTGTGGTGAGTAGTGAACATACTGCAGGTCTAGAAGCATTACCAACACTTCCACTGCTTATTGAGCTCTTAGAAGACATTTAGGAGCAAATTACAGCTAAATAACACAGAACACTGAGAGCCAGGACTGAGGGCTGGAAACAAACTTTATGGTACCACAGGAAACTTGGCCACACCCATGCTAAATGGTCCTCCAGACAACTAACGTAATGTTGTATTACAGCTGTAGCCAGGTGAGACAGTTCCAGATTAGAGAGGTTTAACCTGTATTTGTGAAATTAATGGAGTGTTGTTCATTTTTACTATTTCAAAACAAATATTAATGTGTAAAACCCACCTAGAAAAACACTTGTTTCAAAGTTCAAAACTATGACAAACAACTTTCAATATTGCTTCCCCGATTGCCAAAACAAGTTGCTGATACATCTGAGTTTTGGTTTCTGGGACTTAAGGAAAGAACAGAAAAACACTTTTCCCTTTACAGTGAGCTGCACACAATTTTCTAATGTAGCTTTTAGAAAAGTGAGGGTCACATTACTATTAGTGTAACTTTTGCTTCTACAGTGACTATTTAAACATGTTAACTTTTCCAGCACTTTTAAATATTTGGTTAAAATATAAACGCTAATCAGCAGTTTAAATGACCCACACAGCCAGTCTAAAGAAAACTGCTAATAATTACAGAATAGATACGATGAATGAAATTTCCCAATACTAAAGGTTTTATTCCTTGATTAAAAATAATCAGTGCTGTGTTTTTCCAGTGGAGAAAAAAATTAAAAATTTAATTATACCAAAATGTAAAGTAAGTACTTCCCCAAAATTATTTTCTGAAGAGATACAGCCTGCTACAATAGCATTCTGGAATACAGGTGCCAACATGCAAACTTGGAAGTAATTCTAACTCCCGTATTCAAGAATTCCCAACTATTGAATTGAGCATGAGTCTTACATTATATTTGACTAAACCCTGCAAAAAGAAGCTGAAATGAATTAAAAAAGCATCCTGTGGCTTATTCTCTTTAAAAAAAAAAAAAAAATCAAGAAAAGTGATTCTATATTTCCCAAAAGACAGTAAAACAACGCAAAAACAGAATCTGACCTCCAAAACACCACAACAAAATTCAGACAGACACTAAAACAGCAGAGATTAAAATGCCTGGATATATTCATATTAGCAGAAATGCTTTGAAGTTATCCAAAATAAATATCTTGAGAGTCATGTATTACATTACAATGTACTATATAAGGAAAAGGCTTTTGAACTTAAACCTTACCGTGTCTACTACCCAAATGGCAGGTTTTGAAAAACTGCAATTCTTTAAATTTTAATTGGGCACAGTACATTGATTTCTGAATGTACAGTGAAATCAACATTTGTGGATTAAAAATACAGTATTTTCAACTATGTATTTATTTCACTGACAAATTATACTCACAGAACTACTTTAATAGCAATTGTGCTGTTCTGTCCCATGTTTAAACATATTATATGCTTTCCAGCTGGAGTGGGGGAAAAAAAAAAAAAAAATCACAAAAAAACCCCCCAAAAAACAAACAAAAAACAAAAAACCAGCTGGAGAAAATTTACTTTTAATATTTTGATATGGTACGAGAAAACAGAATTACAATTTAAAACTACAAAATGAGCTTCCTGTAATCTAAATGTAGACAAAATACAAGCTTAAACATAACCTAAAGAGTACTGGAGGTGAAGGGGAATTAAGTTTACAAATAAATTAAAACACTTTTTTACATGGCAGGGCCACCATGCTTGCCAACTGGAATTCTGCCACACATCTGGACAACAGACAGAGAACAATCAATGATCTGCAATACTCTGAAACAATACAGTAATACACAAGAACAGGCTACTAAGAATAAAATTGACTAACATGGCATTATTAGTGCAAGCCTTTGCTCTGAAGGGAGGAGGAATAAGTTAGACAGTTTGGAAACACAGCAAAGTAAGTTTCTCTCTCTCTCTCTCTCTCTCTCACACACACACACACACAGAGACACCCCCCGCCCCGGGACAAACAAGAGATGAAGGGAAAACCGATATACCTGAACCAGGAATTATCACAAAACTGGTGGAGTGTGTGAATTTTTCCATCAAGAACATGGAGGCATCAAATCTCAAAGCCAAGTTATTATATATTATATATTTTAGGCAAGGTTTATACTGGGGAAAAAAAACAACAAAAAAACAATTTAAGATACACAACTCCATCTACAAAAATTGCATAGCTAGAGCCTGTGCATCTTAAATTGCCAAGCCCCGAGACTACCATTTCTCAACTGGTGAAGTGAGCTCACAAGTGCACAGCAAGGGTGCACCCACTGTAAATCACCCAACATCTGAAACCAACAAGTGCTACGAGGACCCACGTGGAGCAAGGAGAGGGGCACGAGAGAGAGAGAGAGGCTACGTCTACACGTGAAGCCTACATCGAAATAGGCTATTTCGATGAATAACGTCTACACGTCCTCCAGGGCTGGCAACGTCGACGTTCAACATCGACGTTGCGCAGCACATCGAAATAGGCGCTGCGAGGGAACGTCTACACGCCAAAGCAGCACACATCAAAATAAGGGTGCCAGGCACAGCTGCAGACAGGGTCACAGAGCGGACTCAACAGCAAGCCGCTCCCTTAAAGGGCCCCTCCCAGACACAGTTGCACTAAACAACACAAGATCCACAGAGCCGACAACTGGTTGCAGACCCTGTGCATGCAGCATGGATCCCCAGCTGCAGCAGCAGCAGCAGCCGCCAGAAGCCCTGGGCTAAGGGTTGCTGCCCACGGTGACCATAGAGCCCCACAGGGGCTGGAGAGAGAGCGTCTCTCAACCCCTCAGCTTATGGCCACCATGGCGGACCCCGTTATTTCAATGTTGCGGGATGCGGATCGTCTACACGTGCCCTACTTCGACGTTGAACTTCGAAGTAGGGCGCTATTCCCATCCCCTCATGGGGTTAGCGGCTTCGACGTCTCGCCGCCTAACGTCGATGTTAACGTTGAAATAGCGCCCAACACGTGTAGCCGTGACGGGCGCTATTTCAAAGTTAGTGCCGCTACTTCGAAGTAGCGTGCACGTGTAGACACGGCTAGAGAGAGAGAGAGAGAGAGGAAAACAAACAATCAGCAACTTTCTTTCTCTTCTCAATCCTCCTTTTTCTACCAAGATCAGTCTGAGCACTGGAGGGCATGAAGCCATATCAAAGACTAGCAACCAGTTCCACTGGAGCTGTATTCGCTGAGGAAAGTGGACTGGAAGAGGAGAGAATCCTTACCCGTTCAACCCCTTACTAAAAGCACAGAAAAACCGATGACTAGGAAAACAAATTTCAACTGTTTAGCTTGCATCTGTCAATTATTTTTCTTTTAATCTATTCATTTGGATGTATTTAAATTTTAATACATTCATTTGGACAAATGCACAGTTTTTTCACAAATCAGGTCATGGGACAATTTTTTTGGCTGCTTTTTGGTTTGGTAGATTAAAAAAGATTGAAAGCTAATGCAATGAAATGCAATTATTTGGTTCACCCTCATTAATGAAAACTATGATATATAAAAGACAAAAAAAAAAAAAGCTCAGGTTTCCCAAGGAAAATGACAAAGGACTTTTTTTTATGCCTCCTTGTAAACAACTTCCAGGGTCTTTTTTTTAAAAAGGAGACTAAGATGTCTTGCCATCCACCAATCAAATCCTTGGCTTTACTACTGACACTGCCCAAAAAGAGTGACAGTTATGTTGACTGTGTCATTTGGAAACCTGCCCTAGGAAATGTTAAACTGAAATTTGTTTCACATAGGTCACAGAAATAAATTAATACAAATATTCTAGTTTTGGCTGAAAACAGAGAGACAACAGTTTAGAAAACTACCTGCTTTTCTTACATACTTTGAATACAGGGTTAAAGAAGGAGCTTTCTGAAGGAAATTGAGCACATATGGCACACAGAGCTGTTAAGAATCTAATGCATGAATATCTATTTATTCATTCAGTAATTGGTATAGTATTTAGACAAACTACTGCAAGTTCTTCAATTTTTGTCTTTTGTACTTTTTGCAACTATTTAGTCTTTCATCACGCAATAACATTTTCAGCATCTTGCTTATACAGCATAGAAAACAATCAGCTTCTAATGAAGAAGATGCCCAACAATGGCTAAGAATTTTCTTTAGGAAAAAAAAAAAATCAAAGTAGTTATTTTTCACAAAACAGCCTTAGATAACAATCTTTTCATATCTCACGTTCCTGAAAAATTTTCTAAAAGTCAAAATAATAAAATAGATTTGTTTGTTTTATAGAAGTGATTTGAGGAGAGTCTCAAACACTTGAGTGGATTAATTTCTTATACTCCAATGCAGCATTTACTACTTCCTGACTTTCCGCTCCAGCTGTTCAATTCTTCACATAAAAAGTCCCCACACCCTGACACAAATTACCACTACCTCAAAAATCCATTTAACTCAACTGCGCTTAATAACAGGGTATTGTGTTCCACCCACGTTGAAGAAAAATTAAAAATGACACAATGTTTATTCAGATTCTTCCACAAATGGAAGCAAAGGACCTGCCTGTACATGAGCAGCTGTATCTTCTGATACCTGTATTACAAGACTAGTCAAAATGCTAATCTTGTTTACTCTGATCTTCTCTACAAGTCTGGATGTCAGAAAGCAGAGGAAATGTATGGACCTTCTACTTATCTCAAAAAAATCTGAAGATATAATAATCAGCAAATAGATACGATAATCCTGACATTGACTAACAAACCATGATTGTCACAATAACCTTCAATATGAGAAAAATTATTTTGTTCCTATTTATCAGTACAAAATATGTTGTGGTAGGCCAATAAGCCAATCTGCTTGACTTTTTAGCTGCGTTATCTACTGAGCATTCCATTTCTTGTAACATGCAAAATATCTTCAATTACCAAGTGCTGGGCTACACCACCTTCAACCCCCCCTCCCCCCCCCCCAAAAAAAAACCCTGCTTCAGAATAACTCACTCTCCCTGTGGGGGAAGGGGGGAAGGGTATGAAAAAGCCACACCTAAGAGATATAGTTATACTGACCCAAATTCCAGCATGGAGAGCACTGGCCTGGTAAAGGACTTCTTCTACCAATCTAGCTACAACTTCTCAGGGAGGTGAATCAACTACAATGAGGCATGCAAAATACGTTGTGCTACAACGTCCCACAGCCCAGCAGAACCCTCAGGGAGGCTCCCTGCTTGCTGTTCGCCACTCCTTGGGCCCCCCAATCCAAGCAGCCAACTGCTGGAACCATGTGTGTCTGTATGGTGCGTGCACCTTGCGTGGACGAAAGTCTCAGCGCACTGTCTCTGCCCCATCTCACGGCTCCCATTGTTCTGAAACCAACAGAAGGGAGCTTCCTGGACTTTGCTTGCAGCGCAGGCAGCACATGACAAGCCTTTCACTGACCAAGGGATGCACAGAGGAGATGCACATGGACCCAGCAGCCAGCCACTTTGAGCAGCGTGTGGGAATGCAACAGGCAAGGAGCCTGACTGAGGGTCTTGCTGGACTGCTGGCTAGGAACCACTGAGGGTAAGCGCATCCCAGCTAGAGCCTGTACCTGATACCTGCCCGACCCATAACTCTTTCCAAACACCCCTCATCCCTCCTCCAAGGATTGACGCCCCTGCCAATCTGTGGGCTGGAGCATGAGCGGAGCCCCATCACCACGAGTTGAATGTGAGGTGGTGTCCCCTTTTTAAAAATGTTCTTCTCGCTTGTGTGAGGCCCTTGACTGATTTTTCTGTGGCCGCTGGCCCAGAAAAGGTTTTCCACCTGTGCTTTAAACATGGATGGCCAAGTTTAGACCACTAAGAAAAAGATTAAGCATATACATGCTACTGAATAAAGCAACGCTTCTTTAAAATATAATAAAAGGTCAAGCTGAGGCAAAAGCAATTTTATAAAACTGCAGATGCAAAGTATGACAGAGACCTAAGGAAAAAGCTTTTGAAGAGATCTCTGAGAGATGGTGTCAAAAAGAGACACCATCAACCAGAAGATACAGGATGCATTGTCCTAGGGGTTGGGGTTCCATGACCACTACTCCCATGAGGAGCTGGGTGGTGGTTGGGCACTCCCTCCTAAGGCGGACAGAGTCATCCACCTGCCATCCAGACCAGGAAACTTGAAAAATGTGCCACTTGCCTGCAGCTAGAATTTAGGATGTCCCTGAGAGTCTTCTGAGACTGATCAAACCCTCGGATTTCTACCCCTTCCTACTTCTCCACATGGGCACCAATTCTGCCAATTCTGAACACCATTACTGCCAAGAATGACCTTGAGTGGATCACTGCAGATTATGTGGCACTGGAAAGAAGGATCAAGGAATTTGACACACAAGTTGTGTTCTCATCCATCCTGCCCATTGAAGGAAAAGGCTCAGGTAGGGATTGTTGAATTTTGGAAATGAACACGAGATTGCACAGATGGTGTCAGAGAACAAGCTTTGGATTCTTTGACCATGGGATGATGTTCTGGGCAGGAGAACTTGCTAGGAAGAGATGGCATCCAACAAACCAAGAGAGGGAAGAGAATGTTTGCCAGCAGGCTTGCAAACCTAGCAAGGACAGCTTTAAGCTAGGTTTCCTGGGGGGACAGTGACCTAAGCCCTGAGGTAAATGGGATACTGCGAAGAAAAACAAGAAAGGTGCATCAAAGGAGGACCCCGATCCATACTGCAAAGGTAGGGTAATTGGCTAGTTATCCTAGGAACGTACACAAAGCTCAGAAGCTTGCAAACAAGCAGGAAGAATTAGAAGTCCTTCCACAGTCAAGGAATTATGTAATTGGAAAAACAGAGATTTAGTGGGATGTCTCACATGATGGGAGCACTGTCATGGAAAGGTATAAACTGTTCATGAAGAACAGGTGGGGAGAAGAGGTGGTGGAGTTGCTCTGTATGTAAGTTAGGAGTATGAATGTTCAGAGCTCGACCTGTGGCTCACAGGCTGGAATTGGTAGTGGAAATAGATGTGCGTAACAACCTGGGCAGGAGTAATTCTAAAATGGTCAAGTTCAGCATCCTGACCAAAGAAAGAAAGAGAGCAGCCAAATACAAACCCCAATCTTCAGAAAAGCAGACTCTGACTCCCTCACGGAACTGATAGGAAAGGTCTCCTGAGATGCTAATATGAGGGGGAAAAGGAGTCCAGGAGAGTTGAATGTATTTTAAAGAAATATTGACTAAAGGCACAGGAACGCACCATCCCAATGTCAAGCAAAAAAAAGAGGCAAATATGTTAGGTGACCAGCCTGGCTCAACAGAAAAATCTTTGATGAGCTTAAATTCAAAAGGAAGCTAACAAGAAGTAAAAACTTGAAAAGATGACTACAGGAAAGTATAAATATATTGCTCAAACATGCAGGGGTGTAATCAGGACAGCCAAAGCACAATTTGAGTTGTAGCTAGCAAGAGATGCAAAAGGGAACAAGAAAGGTTTGTGCAGGTATGTTAGTGAGGCTGGTCAGAGAAGGTGTGGGACCGTTATTGAATGAGGGTGGTAACCTAGTGACAAACAATGTGGAAAAAGCGGATGTACTCAATGCTTTTTTTCTTGCCTCTGTCTTCACAGACAAGGTCAGCTCCTAGACTGCTGCATCAGGAAACGCTGTATGGGGAGGAGGTGGGCAGCCCTCAGTGTGGAAAGAACAGGTTAAGAGAGACTTAAAAGGGAAAACATTTATAACGATGATAATTGAAGCATATCCAGAGTTGAAAGTTAAAAAGCAAATGGAATCTGAAAGGACATGAAACCTCATGTTTAAACCAATCTCTAACTCACGGGGTAAGAATGAGACATTCATGTGGGTGGGTCTGCCACATTCATGTGGACCACATCTGCCTACTGTTGGGTTTCTTGAACTTTCATGTGAAACATCTGGAGACAGCCACTGTCAGACAGGATCCGGATTAGGTAGGCCACAAGTCTGATCCAGTGTGCAACTCCTACACTTCTTGAGAGATTTTTATTTTTACAAGACCATTGATTTTATTTTATGAGCTTTAGGTTCTAGAGGCAAATTGTCAAGAATGTATATATGTTTGTAGGTACAAAATAACTAACGGCACTTCTCAGCCTGCAAAGACCTATTCTCCAGAGTCCCAGTAACCATTAAGAAATTAATCAGGGCCTCCTATGTCAGACTCCCATTCCATGAATAAAGAATAGGAGGCCAATTCATTATCCTTAGACAATAAACTTGACTCAACTAAGTAATTTTCTTACAGCTTTGTTAACAAACTGTTCATCTGGGAAATAAAATTGCAAGTTATGGACAAAAACTGATTATAAATGGCAATACTGCATTTACAAATAATCCACCTCTGGGATATTAGTTGGTAAACCAAACATACTGAAACAGTAAATAATTCTAGAATAAAAACACTACAGTATTTATAAATTTAACTTTATCTACATTAATGATCTCAGAGTTATGCCTAGAATAATAATTAAAAAACAACTCCCTCAAAAGTCTGTTTTTATTCATAGAATTAAAAACATGCCTTGCTCGCAAAACTCCAGTGATGAACACACTTTATGCCACTGCCTCAAGAGTTAAAGCTTACAAGAAAAAAAAAAAAAAAAAAAAGGTTGCAGTGAGATACAGAAATCATGTTTTTAAGTTTAGACACAGTTGAATATGTGCAAAAATTCTTAATAAAACTGTGTTTCAAAGTTATAGGCAGAATAAGTGAAAGACAAGTAAAGTAAAAACCACAATGCCATCAGGTAATATGTTTCTATTGATATCATAGTACACAGTATTTTATCCTCGTTGCTTCTTTTCTCAAAATACTAAACGAGCAGGTCACTTTTAAAAAGTTCTGTATATTTCATGCTTGATGTCACGTGCCTAATAATAATGTTAAATCAGGCCCAGGAATTCACAATTTGTTCGAAGTACAACACAACGCTATTCATGTTTTATTTGATCATCTATTTATAAATGGCCGTAAAATGAAAAAATACGGAAACTTTAGCCAGATATCGTGAGAGCTTACTATAAACTAATACGTAAACAGTACAAAGTAGCTTACAGGGACAGAATTACAGTGTAACCTCGATTATCCAACATAAACCGGACCCATGGATGGTCAGATTAAACAGAAATGTCGGATAATGGAGAGGGCCAGCTGCCACAGGGCAGGCTGGCAGAGTGGATATAGGGGAGCGATTATCCCACCCCTGGTTATCCAACATTCCATTTTATCTGACACAGCCCCACTCCAGAAGCCCAGCAGCAACCCGCCTGCTGAGCTGGAGGAGCGGGGTGGTGTCAGATAAAACAGCATGTTGGATAACCAGGGGTTGGATAATCCAGGTTATACTGTGATTTTATGTAGCTTTGCACTAGTATACACTAAATTCCTGCAAATGTAGCAGTTAAAATTGTAGACTGTACAAAATTATTCAAGATTGCAGTCATCTTTGGTGTTAATGCTAAGAATTACAAAAGGGATCTCACTAAACTGGCTGACTGGGCAACAAAATAGCAAATGAAATTCAGTGTTGATAAATGCAAAATTCTGGGAAATCATAATCCCAACAATACACACAAAATAATAAGACCTAAATTAACCATCACCTCTCATGAATGATCTTGAAGACACTGGATTATAGTCTGAAAACTTTAGTCAGGAACAATTAACAAAGGAACAGTTAAGACAAATATAATGCCATCCATGGTACATCTATGGTACATCTATAGCTGAAATATTGTGTGAAGTTCTGGTTGTCTTATTTCAAAAATGACTTCTTAGAATTGGAAAAAATACAGAGAACAGCAACAAACATAATTAAGGATATGGATTAGCTTCTGTATGAAGATAGATGGAAAAACACTGGGGCTGTTCTTCAAAAAGAGATGACTGAGGGGAAGGATGTATCAGATCTACAATACCATGAATGATGCTCCGCTAACAAGAACCACGGGTCACCCACTGAGAGTGACAGGATGCAGGTTTAATACAAATCAAATGAAAATACTTCTTCACACGATGCACAATCAACAGATGGGACTCACTGCTTGTGATAAAGGGCCAAAGCATAAATGAGTTAAAGAAACAGAAAAAAAAAAATTAAAAAATTAAAGAAGATCATGGCAGGCAGGTTTATCAGTAGCTATCAGGGAAACTAAAAAAGAAAATAAAAATCATGGAAATAAAATTGTTTATTTTTGGGATAAGCAGGGTGGATTGGTTTAAATCAAGGTGATTTTAATTACAATTTAAATCACCCCAAAAAAACCGATTTAAGTCAAGTTACCAAAAAAGCTAAAACTGACTGTGTTAGAGTTACACTGAATTTTGGAGTAAACCCCACTGAACTCACTGGCACTTGTATTTTATGGAGAAAACAAGTACAGAATGAGGTTCCCTTGGAAAAGGTGAGTTATGTTGAAGTAAAATAGGGTACAGACTTATGGCATCACCACTGTGGTCTGTGGCCACGATGTTCCAAAAGGTGGTACATGTATTATGCAATAGAAAATAGAAAAATGACACTCAGTGGGCAACTTGAAACTCTAGATTTCTCTTGCTGCAGCTTTCTGTACTGTACAATTTGGTCATAGATTCTGAACCTACTTAATTAAACAGGCCATAAGCCACTTTTTTCCCTAGCAACATCAAATACAGAAAACCGCTTGGGAATTTACTTGTCAAATCACACTTAGAGAGAGTCCTGAAGAATAATGCATTGCAAAGTGAATTATTCAAGTTATTAACCAGTTGATCCACATAGCTATTCATCTTCATCCACATCATCTTCTCCCAATCAGCAGTTTTCCTTATGATGTTTAATTCTTGCGACTAGGCCCTGCATCATCTTTTTACACTGGATACATTTTCCTTTTTAAACCAGGGAAACAATTTCTTCAAAGTATTTCCAGATAGTGTCTTGGTTATGCAAAGAAGCCATGACAATTATTCTCTGACAAATGTGGGGGAATGTAGGAAGCTGTGTGTGTGCGCCAAATAATGTCTTTGCTTTTTCTTTCAGTCTGCTCGAATATTCCTTTCTATGCTGCATCCATCCTTTCCTATACGTATATACATACACATATACACGCACACCAGCAGTTCTCAACCGGGGTACAGGTACACTGGGGGTACACAGAGGTCTTCCAGAGGGTACATTAACTCAGTGTTTCTCAACATTTTTATGAATGAAAAATGTGGATTTTATGTTCATCTAATTTTTTTCTTTATCCCTTTTGCACAATCATATGTATAACAACAGGTTTATTGCCTATAAGAAATTTCTTCCAACCAACCAGTTAAGATTAAGGTTGTTTAAGCAAATATGTTGCAATCGTAGGAAAAAAAAAAACTGTCTGAAAATTGTAGGTATTGGGGGGTACTTATACTTTTTCTTAAAGGGGTATTTTATAAGAAAAGGTTGAGAAACTGTTATATTCTGTTTGTCTTTACGACAACGTCTTGACCGATGTCTCTGTCATGCTTGGCTAAAGGCCACCACCACATAAGCACAGAACAAAAACAAACCAAGCTAGCTTGTATCCTTCTTTGCATGCTACTTTTTAGTCTGCTAGAAACAGAAACTTAAAGCCCAGAACTTTCAAAAAACAAGAACTAGTAAGTAGACTGAACAGACCAGAGCAAAGTCTGAGCAACAAAAAAGCAGCAGCCTCCCAGGGTTAGTCACTGCCGGGCTGCCACCACATTTACCTATACCTCCACAGGCATAGGGCGATCGCAGCTCTCGTTGGCCACGGACTGTCATTTCCGGCAGGAAGCAGTGCAGACTGGGACACCACTTCCTGCCGCTCCCATTGGCCATGAATAGCTCACACGATACCTGTGGAGGTGCAGGTAAATACGGAGGTTGGGCCCTATGAGATTGTATGTGTAGCATGTTTGTTGAAATTTAATTGTTAACTATTACTTTAAATGAGAAATTTAGTATTTTATTGATGATTTTTAAGAAACAAAACAATCCAATTTAAATATATTTTTTTAAACTAATTGATTTTTATCCACCCTGGGAATAAGCAAAAAATAGACTTCAGTTTGCTATGATGCAAGAAAAAATGCTTATTCAGTCATGAGCCAGAATCAATATTTTTCAGTAGGAGACAAACTCAATTCATCTTCTTCACCACAGAAGCCAGTACCCAGCATTCTTCCCACTGCCCCCTGACCAAAATGCATTTTTAAAAACTTTTTGCAGGTTTCCACGGTATGGTACAATAAGTTTACAAAACACAAACATGATATCATCAGCTTGAACTCTAGTTAATTTTAAAACATAAGTCAGAAGATACTTCAGGTAACATATTTGACCCAAGCAAGTCTTTTGAAAATTTCTGTGCTTTTGAATCAGATTTTCTTACTTACATCAATGTGGGAAAGCCCAGAAGTCTATTAGGTAACAAAAATACGTATTTCCTCATTTTTCAGTTTTAATGTTAGTTGCTTGTAACAAAAGTAGGTTGAAAACAGACAGAAATGCAAGTTTTAATTTGAGAAATTCTATTAAGAGCCTTTACAAAAAAAAAAGTTATTAGAAAACAACAATACAGAAAAATTATGCAGCTCTGGAGGAAGTATACCATTATACACTGTATGATCCATAGCCCCATGGTCAACATAAACGTTCCACTTACTCCAATGGATTATGATCAGGCCTATTAGCTACATAGGATAGAGAAACATATCCATTAAGCATTAGTTTTAAGTCATCTTTCTATGCAGTGAGCTATACATTTAAAAACAAACAAGCCCAGTAGGTTTATCACAGTGACCTCTCAAACATTCTTTCTAAGACGACATATATAACCTAAACATTAATGAAGTATGACTGTGCCATTAAGGAATTTTATTCTGCGGATCAACCATTTCAGAACAGCAAAACAGCAATTCATTTAGAGTGATATTTATTCTTTATAATTTACTATTGTGAAAGTCAGGCACAAAATGTTTAGTGGAAGAATAAGAGCAAGCAACTCGCATACTTCACACATATTGCCAATTTGAGTTCTGCCAATTGAATGAGCTCAGAAAGAAATGTTCATTAAACTCAAAGATAACTCACCAGCTAAGGTTTATAATTTTAATGAAGTCCTAAAGGTACGTCTAATGTATATTAACAACTACCAAATTTTAGTTTTTCCCCTAATCATTTTATTAAGTTGATGATGATGAACTGGGCTTCTGCCCTCCAGAATAAATGAAAGTTAACAGAAGGAAAGAACAAAAGTACTGTCCTGCATAACTTTGCAAAACGAACATTAAACTGTTTTAAAATAAATTCGAATTAAATTGATTTTCAACAATCCTTAGGATATAACCGACTTCAACTTAATACGCATCGTTAGTATATTCATAATTAACTTTGTGCACTGAGTTATTGAACGTTAAGAATTTCACACAGCATGCAGTTTATATCAAAAGCCCACTTACATTGCACATAAACATCTTTGATTTGGAACAATTTCCTTCTTACCTTGCCTCCCTCTCTTTCAAAGTCGACATATTCCCGGGTCGGTGTCTGTCGTTGCTCCCCCTGCCAGCTGGCCGGAAAAAACTGGAGAGACAGATTGGTTCCTGTGGCCACAAAAGCCTTTTAGAAAAATCAATAAAAACAGGATCAGGGAGCAAGACATTACATAAATTATGCAGGCAGTCATTTATTTTTACATCAGTTTATGTCCTAAGCCAGGCAGCATAAAGAACATTTGAGTCAAAAACATGCACTCATCATTTTTCTTAAGTATTAAGTTACAAACATCTGATTCCATTTTGACAACATTTGCCATTGGCTGCTTCAGATATAAAGTACAACATGGAATCAATACTTTCTTTCAAATCAGTTTTTGCTGACATTCGAATCTGTTATTTCAGAATTCTGTCAGGAAATCCTGTACCAATATTTCACTACTAAAACCCACTAAAAATGATCACGTTGTAAAAAGTAGCATTTTCCCCAGTTAGAAGAACTTTCAGAAGAAAGTGAGCTGCATAAACTTGTCACTGGGAACACAGATTTCGAGAAAAAAAAATTCCTGTTTTTCAAAGATACATAAATACAGAAGGCATACTACCTGAGACCTACAGACAAAAGTCAAGGGAACTATTTATTTACCCTTATTTTGAATGCTGACAGACAGGTGAGTAAACACACCATCAGTATACCCTTCCATACACCACATAATATTACACTGTCACAGAATCTTGTTGCCACCATAGCTAGTGCACGAGTGGGCAAACCTTCAGTGAAATCCAGCTTTGCAGATGTTCCATGTACGAGAAATCTGTTGTCACCTCTCTCAAAAAACCTTAAAGGGACATTGGTTTAACCTTAATAGCAACGAGCACCCTTGCATTCAAGTAAACCATGCCCTCCAACTTCCTCTGAAAATAAGTTTCATTTTCATTCATAAGAAATTTAGATTCACGCATTTCTCATCAATTCAAACAGATAAAGAAAGCTGCAGTTTGCACAGCTTGGAGGGAGAAAACAACGTGGGTATTTAGAAGTAGAATTCTGATTCACTATTTCAGTTATGATACAGTACAGTATGCATACACAAATACACACTTATACCAGAATATAACCTTAGTGCCAGACAAAATGTCTTGCAATCTAAATTTCTGGACTAACTGCCATTATTCTCTTAAATTTAAAAAGACTTCTAATTCAAAACACAGTTTGTTCATTAAAAGTACATAAAATGAGATGAGCATAAAAGAGATTTTTCCTCTTATCAACTCTGAATTCAGCAAGTTAGTAATAAAGTATCACTCAAAATACAGTTCACGCTGCATCATTTTGTATATGTCATTGTAGTAAAACAAATGTCATAGGCTCAGCATCTCTCACTTCGAAAATGAAACCTGCTTTGCTCTGACACTTTTATAGCAGGAGACAAATATCCCATGATTAGGCTTCCTCTATTGACTTTCTCTTACATACAGTTTTTGAGCATTCCCATTAAGTCAAAAAAAGATGGTCTTTAAAACTGATGACAGCAGACATTAGTATAAAAGAGAGAGAGCACCAGTATGCAAATTTGTTTAGAATATAAACATACAAAGAAAAACAACTTAAACAGCATAAATGTGTTATAAAATGCTAGACAGAAGTACAGCTTAAAAATGTACTCCATCAATAGTTTCAAGTAACATGTAAACCATAAGAAAAATCTAGAGCCATCATTATCAGAACTCTGATGGAATTTCTTTGCATTACATTACTTTTTTCCTATTTGTAGTTTTTTGTTTGCTCATAAGTAAATACAATATTTTGAAAAATAATTTCCAAGACTTAAAACACTGTTCTCAATCAATAATGCAGTAACACTAAACACAGCCAATTGTACTACCATCATCTCAGCCTTTTTAGCCTTTAGAAACTCAGACTTTTATTAAAAACAAACATGAACACACTAATATAAAACACTGAAAGGGTTGACCCAGCTGAATTTTGCAGCTTTCCAGACCACACAATTTTGTAAAGACCCATGCTCTGCAGTAGTATGTTCTATTCAGGGAAAAGAATATCTAGACATCAAGAGAAGAAATCCTTACATGTATCCAGGAAAAGCTTGCGGGGGGGGCAGGGGGGACAGGAAAGACAACAAAAAACATGAATGCACACCAACTCTCACAGACCACTGTGCAGACTTAGCCTGTATCTGGTCCACAGGCCACCTAAAAATAGAGACATTTATCACGTGAATTTTTAGAAGAATTGTGTTTTTCCCCTAAACGAAGTATAACAGATCAATAGTTCAGGTACAAAATTCAATAGCCCACCTAATGCATCCTGTAAACATGGCTATTATTGCCATGTTTCCCCACCACCACAAACAAACCTCCACACAAATCCCATTTTCTGTGGGCTGAGAGTGCCTCTTTTACTCTCTCAATCAACAGAAAAGCATGTCTCACCACTATTGAGATGTACAGTAAACTTTTTCATATCTGGCAGCCTCGGGACTGGGAGGCTGCCGGATCTTCAAATATTTCGGATAATAGAGAGGTATACCTAGCAATGCATAACACAAAAGAAAAACAAGACTAGCTATTAAGACACAAACAAAAATGCATACAGAGAACTTTATTTACCAACAATAGCAGTATTGTACACTGTAAACTTAGAAGCAATCTCCACTACATGCATCTGATGAAGCAGGTCTTTGCCCACAAAAGCTTATGCTCCAAAAAATCTGTTAGTCTAAGCTCCAAAAACTCTGTTGGTCTATAAGGTGCCACAAGACTTCTTGTTATTTTTTGCAGATTCAGATTAACACGGCTACCCCTCTGATACCTGTACACTTATACTTTATTTGCTGTATATATTTGTATCTACTTTCACTATATTATACTGATGGAAAACGTAACAAATTTACTTATGGTTAAAAGCCGGTTATTTGAGAGTTTCAGATGATAAAATGACAGATATGAAAGAGTTTACTGTACACAAAAAATATTGCATAGACCATTCATCATCAATAATGCTTGGTATGGATCTAGTAAGAAGTACAGCCCCATAAATTCTATTTCTACATCTCTGGTTGAACTCTAGAAAGTAGAGAGGTGTCCATCCAGGACTTTTCAAATTATTCCCATGTTAATTAGGTATCATCCATGGAAGTAACTGCCATCTTCTGTTCTTGTCAGGATGTCATTCCCATGAATTTGACTCCTACAAATGATAGCGCAAGCACCATTTAACATCTTAACCAATATTATGAACTCACAATGAAGAGAATCAGGCCACCAGATTAGCATTCTGATACCAAGATTATACACTGACTTCAAAATATGGACAGACTTTCTACAGGTCAGACAGCCAGCAGTTGTTCTAGTTTGGATATGGTGCTGGCCCTTTAAGCTCTTGGCTTTTGTCACTATGAATTTGAAATTAAAAGATTTACTATAAAGATGTATGTGTGATTATAAAATATGTATACACAAGAGACCAATGCTGTTTAAATCCACTATTAAACAGAAAATATGCTAAATACAGAGTTTTAGCGGTTGTAAGTTTCAAAAGTAGTTTTATGGATCAATAGACGGTAAAGGTTAATTTATTTTTCTTTTCCAAAGGGCTTTTTATTACCTAAGAGACTAAAAGAACTTGTTTAGAGCCATTCATGTTAACTGTTTACTTATGTACATTAGGAATAAAGGGGGTCATGTGAAATATTATTGTGGACGCAGGTATGCTGTCTCCTCAAAATAACAAAAGCTATATTTCACTGACAATTTAAGGCTACATCTCAACCAATGACTTGTTTGATTTTAAAAATAGTTCACGAAATGATCATTTTGGTCTGAAGTTAGAGAACTTTGATGCATTTATATCCCAACCCCATTTTTATATGATTTCTGGACACTGTCCTCACAAGACAGAATCCCCCTGTGCAGAGATGAGAATAAATCCTTCATCTATAGCAAACCATCTACATAACTTTTTTTTCACTGAATGAATTGGTTAGTTTTAAAAACTTTGATCATATAATACCCCTCAGTTTCTAAATGGTTGTGTAACAAGCCGTCTTACTGGACCAAGCCGGGTATCTTAGATAAAAAAAAAAAATGAAGCCATTTTACATTATTATAACAGACAGAAAAACTGTGTGTAACAGACATCACCAGAGATTTTAAGGGGCGTAGATCTAGCAGGGAGAGATGGCAGGCACAGAAATGAGATGGTGAAGTGCCAGTAATCTCTTATTTCACAAAAGAGCTCTTCACAAACTGTATTACACTTGCACCTAATTAAAAGCCTAAAACTGAAGTTTTCAGTGAAGTGTTTCAGTTACAGATGTATCCTGTGTCCTGCCACCATCCAAGAACCATAAAAGATAGTAGAAAAATATGTTTTTCCTCCATCCACAATTATCTTCAATAGCAAACCCTCTTAAATTAAAGAAATTAATGCTCAGTGACACAGTTTAAACAAACCTATGAGATTTGCTATGGAGGGGTCTGACTAATACCTACATTTTTTCTAGATTCTCTATAAACCCTACTCACTTACAAAACACAATAGAAAAACACACCCACGAGCTGCATTTATTTGTTGGAAACAGATGATCGCTAGCGTAACAGCAACCTGTTATATTAGAATATTCCCCTCGTCTACTCACAAATTAAAATACGGTAAAATTTTAATAATTGGTGTAAAGGTATGTTCCACTATGTGCATAATAAAATCCTTTGTTTTGGTAAGTTTATCATAAGTATATGGAAGAGTTTTATTAAACCACATATACATCCTAACAAATGAAAGAATTCTTATGAATATTAAAAAAGTTAAATCCTCATCTCACTTGAAATAACCCTTTAATGAAGAGGAAAACTCTACCACCATTTTCACTGTTTTAAATAAAAACTGACGACTTTTCAGTGGGTGTGTTTTCAGGAACTGTGCAAATAACCACATCACTAGCCAATACGCTACAAGGCATAGCTCTTTTTAAAGAAAAATCAAGCAGAAAGAAACCAGAAAATAGCTTCTAATCACTTTTTGACTACATGGAGCATACTGATGGATCAGAGTGTTCTTCTACTAGTATCCCCTATAAAAACACTATTTTAAATTTTAAAATGTATTTTGAAATGTCCGTAATTTGATTCAGAAAAGATTACTTCAAAAATCTTGCAGTGAATGCGTTCCCCTCCATACACACACATTTTAAATTTCATTATACCAAGGTTATGTACTAATACATTTTGGAAATTACAGGTTACAGTTCAGAACAATTTCATTTTAGTCGTATTTACAGCTGGAAGACATGCTTTCCCGGACAAAGGATTTTAAAGTTGAAATAAGCAGCTTGTAATTTCCGCATATGTGACCGTGAAGGAAGTACTGCCAAGGTACTCTCTCAGATCGTTTTGTTGGTCATAAAGTACCTTTTCACATACATAATGATATTTTTAAATCCTAATGTGCAAGTTACTAGGGCAGTAAAAACATATATAACAGAAGAATGCGCTATTACTGTGCAAAAGAGAAGTTTTCTAAAAATTAAGTTTTATGATGCAGAAACTAGCACACAGAGAATATTAATTTTAATGAAAATTTACCTTCCCCTTCTCTGCTAGTGTACAGATATTAACTAAACCTTTCCACAACTGTGAGGTACACTTTAGAAGCATAGCCACTGTATGTTCCAATGCCAGGCCCACTCCCTTGGGGGCAGATGAGTGAATAATGGTTTCAGTCAACATTGGATGTATTTATATCTCAGTACTTAGTTATATCAAGGAATACTTTATAAAAAGTCACAGAATATAGATGATGAACCTTAAGTATTGAAACTAACAGTATTTGTACAAAATATCCCTCAAATAACATCCACTCCGACACATGTGGACCCGCCCATGAGAGTTTTAAACCAATGGTTTAAAGCATTTCTCTTCCTTAAAGAATTTTTAAAACATTACTATACATGTCAGTTAAGCTGCTGGACAGAAAGGCATTCATTTCTTCAAAGAAGTGGATACTTTAACTTAGGCTGCTTGGTGTTTAAGTTTCCCCATTTTTATTCTCCATCAACTGACGAAAACATTGTTGTCCAGACATTTAGGCTACTTCTACACTGGAAACATCTGTCTACAGAAGAGCTGGGTCTGTCCCATGAAAGCTCATCACTAAATAAATCATTTTGCTAATCTTTAAAGTGCTACGTTTCTGCTGGTTTGCATTGTTGGAGTACAGACTAACACAGCTCCCTCTTAGTTACTGTCTATGTAAGTTACTATCCAAAGAGATGATCCCACCACACTTCTGTCAACAGATCCAATCTACACCTAAAAATGGATCCTTCTTTCGATCCGCTCTGTCGCCAAAAGGTTCACAGGAGCGCCTAAGAGGTTTTCAGTCAACAGGTTCCACTAACAAAGTGCACTGTACTTGTAAAGGGGCCGCGAGGTTTGTCGACAAATCTCTGTACCGCCGCGGTAGTAACCTTGGGCTGGGAGCAATAAAACACGCCCTTAAGGAAGGGGCAAAACACCAGGTATTTGCCAGGGGGGGCTCTACTCGACATTGGGCTTGCGGAGTGAGGTAAGAACGGGACTGGGCGCTACAGGAGCGGGCAACGTGCATGAGCAGCTGCCGCGTCCCGCCAGGCGCGGAGCCCGGCAGACGGGGAGGAGGAAGCGGCTCCCGCGGCAACGCGCCGCCCCGCAGCTTTGTTCCGCGCGCGGCGGCCCAGTTCCGGGTTGCTCCGGGGGAGGCGGCAGGCGCGGCACTTACGATCTCGGAGCGGCCGTCCCGGCAGGCGTTCTGGAAGCGGGCCTGGCGCTCCTCGTGCGGCCGGTCGCGGAAGCCGGTGTACTTAATCTGCGCGGGGCGAGAGGCAAAGCACACGCTGGAGGCGGCCGGGCACCAGAGCGCCACAGGCGGCCCCCGCGCGGCGCTGCCCGCCGGCCCGGGACTCCGGCGCGGGGGTGTGCGGGCGCCGGGACGGGGCTGGGGCAGCGCCACGAGCGGCTCCGGCTCCCCGCGTCCCTCCCCTCACCTCACCTCACACTCGCGGCTCAGCTTCCTGAAGAACTCCTCGTTCTCGAACTTGCTCCTCTGGTCCGGGACCACCCGCGGCATGGTGGGGCCGCCGCCTCCCCGCCGACTGCCGAGCCCCGCCGCCCTTTGTTCGCCCCCTCCCCACGGCCGCGCCGCCGCCGCCTCGCGCCCAGTGCTGCCGCCACCGCCGCCGCGCGTCTCGAACCCCCTCCCCCCGACTTCCTCCCGGCTCGTAAACTCCGGCCAAACAGCCGCACCATTCACAACTCCGGGCTGAGGCTGCCGCGCATGCGCGGCGCGCGAGCTCAGCCAGGGGCTCGCGATCCCGCCCTCCTCCCGCTCCCCCGGCACGCGGCGCTGGCCCGGCGGCCGCCACCCCACGGGCGCCCCTCGGCTGTGTTGGCCGCCGCTCTCGGCGCAGGGGACGGGCTTGGGTACCGGTGCTCTGTCCTACTCCACTGGCTCCAGTCGTGCACCTGCCCTCCAGTCCCTCTGCACAGCCGGGGCAGCGCGTGGGCTCTCCCCCTCTCTGGGCACGGGCGTCGTGTTGGGGGCACGCCCCGTGGGGGGATCCACTGTCCCCGGATCTGTCCCTGCTCTGGGGGCCAAAGGCGCTTTCGGGAGTGCCACAAGAGCACATGCGACCCAACCAGAAAGCAGCACTGTCAGATTGCCCAGGGCCTTTAGAAGAAGCATCTTTTCTGGAACCCACAGCGCTTCCCTGGACTGGCAATGAATCCCCTACTTGTGCTGTCGCTTTTATTCCACCCTAACAAAAGGTGAAAACAGCCTTTGAGCAGCGCTGGCCGGCAACCGCTCCCTCGCGCAGGTTCCGCTGGCCTAGCGGCGTTTGGCCGCAACTTGAGTGGCCACTGATTTCGAACGCTCGGTGTCAGACAAGATCGACCCAATGTTCAGAATTGCCAAGCACCCACGGTTTCAATTCAAGTCAATGGGAGTTGTAGCTGGCTGCCCAGCATCTTTGAAAATCAAGTCCAAGCCACTCCAAAGCCAAGGCCTCTGATCTTTATGTTGTTTTTTTTTTTTTTTTTTTTGAATTGTCTATTAATGTCTGAATAAGTTCTCGTTCAAAGCATGGTACTAAATCCTTAGCCTGAGGCCTTGGCTCTTACCACATATATTTTGCAGTCAGGTCCTAATTTAGTCAAAGGGTGCCTGAGAATGTATGTCAGAACTCCCTAATTCTCCACTGGTGAAATGTTTTGAATGAGCACAATGAAATTTCTGTGAATAAAAGGAAAACACTATTTTTGAAGTTACTGACTGTGCTGAATATATGGGGTGCTCTGCTTAGGTGTTTAACTCCCACTTTTTCCTCCACCTTGGTCCACAGAATTCCTGCTGAATCCTGAGGGCACAGCTTCTCTAGGGAGAAGACTGACACTGCTAGAGTTGATTTAGCACAACTAGTAGAAAATTGAACTCACAGGGTGCCCCTGTTGGCACCGGTGCTGCTGCTCCTTGCAAGGAGTAGGGGAAATGGATGGGAAAATTACATCTAAGCTTGCCAGAACTCAATTCTTATTTTTTCATGACACAGATGAACAATATCAATGTTTTTTTAAGCATTTTTTCCAATTGTGGGCAGAGAGGACCTCAGACCATAATTATTTCCAACAATAGAAAGCAAGATTTGTAGTTAAAAGTGTATAACCATTAAAATACAAATTGATGTCCAGATATATAAAGTTAGTGTCCTTAAATCAAACTCTAAGTTCCTGAGTGACATTTTTCTTATTATCCCTGTATGTAAATTTCAGCTATTACCAATGGAACTATTTGTCAGTTTGTTTGTGTATGGTGAAGTTAACATTTGCAGACATTTACCACTGAAAATCTAATCCTTCCAAACATAGTTACAGTATTTCAGATCTATAGATCCCTTCGTAAGGAAATGAGATTTTATAGTCTGCTAGTCACACATTCTTAACTTTACATATACTCATGCAAATCATGCAAAGTTAAAGCTGGAAGGGAGTAATGATTTGCATGCAAGTCTCGTAACTAAAAGAGGAAGAGAGGTGACATCAATAAAGTGGTTGTATCCCTGAGTTCTTAATTTCTAGACTTTCAAACTTAAGGGGGGGATTGTTGTTTTTTGTTTGTTTGTTTGTTTGTTTGGTAGAAGAATTATTCTATGGAAAGTTTAATGCGTTTTGCACCTCTACACAGTATCAACTTCATTAATAATTAATCTCTTTATTACTTTCTTCTTATAGTACGAATGTACCATTTGCCATAACAGTTTTCAACGTCTATACTATGTAAAGGTTATTTGACAACAAAATAAGCGTCCAAAATCTGCTTGTAGAGGGGACAAGACAAGTTAAGTTTGACTGATTTCTTCCCCAGCGTCCTTTACATGTCACTTGTCTTCTTTTAAGTTTTCATCCTCTCTTTCCTGAAAAGTTTTGTTTAAATAAAACGAGGCAATAATATTACTGAAAAGCTCACAACAGAATAAAATAATATGTCCTCTTTGTTGCCTTCATTATTTTTAACATAGAAACAGGGAGGGGATGTCCCCAGTCAACGACTGGTTGGGAAACACTAGCACAGGGGCAGCAACCAAAATAGTAAGGAGCCGTTCTTTTCCAATTCAGTAAAAAGCTCAATAATTCAGGAGCCAAAATGCAGGTGAATACAAGATGGTCCTTAATAAATAATGTCAAACTGTACTTTTTGTAACCCCTATTTTAAGAGCAGTGTGCATACAGTGATTTGTAATGTGATACGTGTTTAGTGCAGGACGTTCACACATCTTTCACATATTCTATTTCCTTACACTTTATGGCCGTTTCTACACAAGCCACTGCCATCTTGTATTCACCTGCATTTTGGCTCCTGAATTATTGAGCTTTTTACTGAATTGGAAAAAAATGGCTCTTCTTACTATTTTGGTTGCTGCCCCTGTGCTAGTGGTTCCCAACCAGTCGTTGACTGGGGACATCCCCTCCCTGTTTCTATGTTAAAAATAATGAAGGCAATATAGAGGAGATATTATTTTATTCTGTTGTGAGCTTTCCAGTAATATTATTGCCTCCTTCAGAAGTGGAATGCTAATACAGGGAATGGTCTTCCAGTCTCCAAATCACATGACGTTATGCTAATGAAGCACGAGGAATTTGCATCCGCTCCTCATTAGCATCTTTTGCTCCCTGTGCCTCTGTAGAAACAGCCTATGAGTGTGTTTGTACCACTGTCTTCCTGACTTTCACTCCCAAACTTTCTCTCTCTCTCTCTGTCTCTGGAAGACGCTAGGGGGAGTTATCCAAAGTTTTGAGATCAAACATCGTTTGCTATTTAGATTCAAATTGTTCATTGTTGGGCTTTTAGGTGTTCACCATTTAGGAAAAATAATCGGGAGGTTTTTTTTTTCCTTTGCAATTATAGCATCAGGAGCCACAAAGAAGTCCTCAAGGAGCTGCTCGTGGCTCCAGAGCTTCAAGTTGCAGACCCCTGCACTAGCACAAAAGACCGTGTGTTCTAAGCTGAGCTGCTCTTTTAAAATGCATTTCTACTCTGAAAAATGAGCCCTTCTTACTCAACAGATAAGAGTCACATCTGCTTGTATACAGAGAAATCATATCAGTGACAAAACTGTTGTTTGGAGAGCTTCAGGAGCATCACAGCAAAGAATGAGCTCGGTGTGGCTTCATGGGCATAACCAACACAGTTGCTTAAGAAGTTCCTCTCAGAGACACAAGTGCAAATATTTTGATGGCCATGGGGTTGGACAGGTATCACCAATGGTCTTCTTTGGACAGCAAATTCTTTTGTGTTGATTCACAAGATAAAAATTTAGCCTTCTTGGTAGCTCTGTAGTAGGGTGCATATTCAGAAAGTAGGCATAGAAATGTCAATAAACATGCTGATTTTGCAATCATTTTTCAGACTAGAACTGCTTGTAAATAAACTTTTAGAAATGCTTAAGTCTTCTGAATATCTTGAAGTCTAATGGCACTTCAGTATTTACAGAGGAGTTATTTTTGAGCCAGGGAATTTTATTCAAAAGAGAGATTCTGTATATGCTGTGGTTGGTTACTAAGTTCTTTTCCAAAGAAAACGCCTTTGGTCCTTAGGTTACAGGTAGCAATTAGCATTATTTGAATGCACGTGACAGGTATTGTACCCCTTTTAATTTAGGCTTCATGCACAGCACAGATTAACCAACAAGATGACTGTGTACCCCAGGGGTCAGCAACCTTTCTGAGGCGGCATGCAGAAATTTGACCTTTTGACTTCTATCTGCAGTCCCAGTGCCGGTGATACTTTTTAAAGTCACGAACAGTCCTACTTGCAACAGGTTCATTAATAAATAAATTAAGATGTGGCGCTTTACTGTTTTGGTCTGTAAATCTCTGTCTGGCTGGGTTTTGAAATACCTACAAATGTCTGGGATTTTAATACAGGTTGAACGTCTCTCGTCCCGGATTCTCTGGTCCAGCAACATCTATGTGGTAGGACCACAGATGATGCTGAACCAGGGAGCCCAGGCCACAGAAGTTGCCTGGAGAGTGGCTTGCCCCACTCTCTGATCATCTGGAATGCCTGCAGTGGGGGGAGGGCAGTGTCTGCGAGTGTGGGAGAAACATCTCTCCAGGGCACCTTCCTCCCCACTGATGTTCCCCCTGCCGGTGCAGCAACAATGCTGCATGGAGGTAAGCATCCCCCCTTCACCCAGCCTGTTCCTGCCACCTTCTGCTGCCCAGGCCATCCTACCCTGCTCCTACATCCCCTCTTGCCCAGCCCCCCATCCTCAGCCTGTTCCTGCACCTACCTCCCACCCAGACTTCTCACCTCCAGCCTGCTCCTGAACCCTCCACTTTACCTCCCACCCAAATCCCCAAACCCCAGCCTGCTCCTGCACCCTCCCTCCCATCCAGACCCCAGACACCCACCCCAGCTCACTCCTGCCCCCTCCCTCCTGGCCAGAACCCACACACCCACCCGCAGCCCACAGGGGAAGGAGAGAGAAACAAGCCTGTGGCAGGTTCTTCAGGGCTCTGCGACAGGGTCTCCGGGGGAGAAGGGGAGGGAACCAGCCCCAGCCTTGCACTTCAGTGAGGATCCGGGGGAGCTCTGGCCCCAACCCCATGCCAAAGCGGGAACTCTGGGGGGGAGACACTCCAGCCCCAGCCCCATGCAGGGCTCTGGGGAGGCTCTAGCCCCAGGCTCGCCACGCACAGGGCTGCAGCCTTAGCTTCTTGTGGGGGTCTATATAGCAGAGCCACTGCGGTAGGGCTCCAGCCCCAGCCCTGCACCACTTTGGGGGCTCTGGGGTAGTTCCAGCCCCAGCCCTGTGCTGCCACGGGGTTCTTCAGAGCAGGGGCTCCAGCCCCATCCTCCAGACCCCTCCGGTGCTGCTTGGGGGAGAAGGGGTGGGGCTGAGCTCCCATCCCACGCCAATTAAAATCACACGCGTGCCAGGGCTTGCTGACTCCTGATCTAATGAGTCCAAGTGACTGCTGTGTGAAGAAAAACTTATTTTATCTAAATATATATTCCACCATATCTCTTGTGAATCAGAGCTGTTAAGATGGAATAGGATGCAGGAGACCTGGGGTCTACTTTGCAACTGACATTATTGTGGGCAAGTTATTCCCCTCCCTGTGCGTCAGTGTTTATAGCTGTAAAAAGGGTCTAATGATACTGGCCTCCTTTGTAAAACACTCTGAGATCTAATCATAGAATCATAGAACACGAGGACTGGAAGGGACCTCAAGAGGCCATCGAGTCCAGCCTCCTGTCCCAATGGCAGGACCAAGTACTGTCTAAACCATCCCTGATAGACATCTGTCTAACTTGTTCTTAAATATCTCCAGCGATGGAGATTCCACAACTGCCCTTGGCAATTTATGCCACTGTTTGACCACCCAGACAGTTAGGAAGTTTTTCCTAATGTCCAACTTAAACCTCCCTTGCTGCAGTTTAAGTCCATTGCCTCTTGTTCTATCCTCAGAGGCCAAGAAGAACAAGTTTTCTCCCCCCTCCTTATGACACCCTTTTAGATACCTGAAAAACACTATCATGTCTCCCCTCAATCTTCTCTTTTCCAAACTAAACAAGCCCAATTCTTTCAGCCTTTCTTCAGAGGTCACGTTCTCTAGACCTTTAACCATTCTTGTTGCTCTTTTCTGGACCCTCTCTAATTTCTCCACATCTTTCTTGAACTGCAGTGCCCAGAACTGGACACAATACTCCAGCTGACGCCTAACCAGCACAGAGTAGAACGGAAGAATGACTTCTCGTGTCTTGTTCACAACACACCTATTAATGCATCCCAGAATCACGTTTGCTTTTTTTGCAACAGCATCACACTGTTGACTCATATTTAGCTTGTGGTCCACTATAATCCCCAGATCCCTTTCTGCTGTAGTCGTTCCTAGACAGTCTCTCCCCATTCTGTACGTGTGAAACTGATTGTTCCTTCCCAAGTGGAGCACTTTGCATTTGTCCTTATTAAACTTCATCCTGTTTACCTTGGACCATTTCTCCAATTTATCCAGATCATTTTGAATTTTGACCCTATCCTCCAAAGCAGTTGCAACCCCTCCCAGCTTGGTATCATCTGCAAACTTAATAAGCGTACTTTCTATGCCAATATCTAAATCCTTGATGAAGATATTGAATAGAACCAGTCCTAACACAGACCCCTGCAGAACCCCACTTGTTATACTTTTCCAGCAGGATTGAGAACCATTAAGAACTACTCTCTGGGTACAGTTATCCAGTCAGTTATGCACCCACCTTATAGTAGCCTCATCTAAATTGTATTTGCCTAGTTTTTTTATAAGAATATCATGTGAGACCGTATCAAATGCTTTACTAAAGTCTAGGTATACCACATGTATCGCTTCTCCCCTATCCACAAGGTTTGTTATCCTATCAAAGACAGCTATCAGATTAGTTTGACATGATTTGTTCTTTACAAATCCATGTTGGCTGTTCCCTATCACCTTACCACCTTCCAATCATGAAAAATGCTATACAATAGTGAGTTGGTATTATTGTCAGAAACTTTTCTGACATTCTTCTACCTGCATTTATGTAGTTTTAAAAAGCTAAGGAACATAAAGGCAAAAAAAAAAAAGGCATTTTGTTATTCAGTAGCACTGAGTTTGCAATGCCACAAAGAGGAACCCTGATTAGTAAGGGAGGCAATACCATAGGCAAACAAGCCATCAACATAAGTTGGAAGTCTGTTTAGATTCTTTCAATTAGCAGAGGGAGTGCAGACATTTTTTCTGGAAACCAGCATGGAATGCAGACTTCAGAACTAATAATTCGTCTGGTGATGCAATGTGGACTGAATTAAAGAGCTAGACAGATTTTCACAGAGAGCTACTTGCATTTTTCGTAAGTATTCATTATTAGAAACATGGATGAGTAAACTGATACCAATTTGCATGATTCTATACCATTTACATACGGTGAGACAGTGGAAACATATGATCCGCCTATTGAAAAAGCTTTTCATTTTAAAGATTACGACATAAACTGAGAAAAAGAAAGAACATCCAGATTCTTGTTTTTAAAACACATGAGAATATCATTTTAACTGGGCAAAAGGCTTGGTTCACACATGCCTGCATATGCAAAAACATCAGTGGTTAGTAACAGGATAATAATCTTTTCAATGTTTCCATTATTTCCACTATTTGCTTGAAGCAGGGGGCTGGACTAGATGACCTCCTGAGTTACCTTCCAGCCCTAGGATTCTGTGATTCTGTGATGTTTTTATTGTCATTGTCTTTGTAGGGGATGCTCTGGCAAAGATAATCACCAAGAATCTATTCATGTGCCCAAGAAAAGATAAATTTTAATTGATTGACATATTAATGTTCATATTATGTCTCACGTACAAAGCATAAAAGACTCAGAGAACTCAGAGACTATGTCCCCCAGAGCTTCCAGTCTGAATTGCAGCAGAACTTTTTAAAATAAAGATTTCCAAGCAGTGAGAAAAATGAGCCAGATCTTCAATCCCAATATATTCCCTTTAGAAGGTCCTGACTGTGCAGAGTGTTGGTAAAGCTGCCCAAATTCTGCATTTTCCCAATATGGAGGAATCTGTGGTTGGCACAAAGCTGTCATAACTAGGACTGCCTGGAGTATGGTTAGAGTGTTTGTGTGTGCCTGTAATCCCCATCTGATGTAACAGTGCTTTGGAGTTTATTAGCAGCCAGAACCAGTTAAATCTGGGAGCAGAACTGGAATTACTCCTGGCCAAACTCAGAATGAGGATGTGGGTCCTGCACAAAGCTGTTTGGCTGGCCCGGAGGATCACTCCATCCCCTGAAATGACAACGGGCCAGATTTGGCTCTCTCACATACCTGTGTAAAACATAACTAACAAGAAGTCCTGTAACACCTTAAAGACAAACAGATTTTTTTTATTAGGTGATGCACTTTCCTGGGTAAGACCCATTTCCTCAGATTGGGTCTTAACCCACAAAAGTTCATTACTGAATGAATAAATTTGTTAGCCTGTAAGGTGCCATAGGACTGCTTGTTATTTGTGAATCTACAGACTAACACGACTAACATGTCACTTACTTGACTTACAGTGTTTTCAAACTAGAAACTCAAGCCCAAAACATGTAATCAAATATGTTCTCCTTCCAGTCCTCTTGAAAAACAGCATCTTGAATACAGCATAGCTTAGAAAGAGCAGTTATTCTATCTTAGCCCTACTCGAATTGATAGTTTTGAGGTATTTCAAAAGTCATCAGTGAAGGGGAGAAACCATAGATCCTGTCTTGCCAGGAAAAGGGTGGTCAGTGGGCTCCCATAAATTCAGACAACTGGATAGGTTCCAGGACAGCAGAAGGTCCACATTTCATCAGAGCTGGGTAGTCTGCCAGCTACATAAGGCCCTGCAGCTGACTTGCCGGCTCTTTCTAAATATGCTCGGGAGAAGCTAAATATAGTTTTTGCAATTTCAAGTTTCAGCTTTTAGAGTCCTATACTAGCTAGACATACATGTGACAATACTTCCATTTATTTAGTCATTTTATATTTGTGTTGATCTTATGTCTCTTCCACTGGGTTGTTAATATCAGTGTATCACTAGTATAACCCTAAAAATATTCTGTGCTTTGACTTTCTTGATCCAAACTAAACTTGTGGCTAACTTCTGAGAGGGAGGTGAGAGAAAGAGCTTATGTGTATAAATCACAAGTATCAGATCCTAAAATCTCTCATCTCTGCTCCTACGTAGCCAGAGGAGAGCATTTGCAAGTCCACATTGTGCAAGACAAACTTTGGAGGTGTCAGCTACTATCAGAGTAGGAAACTCAGATGGCAGGAGAGGGTGAAAGCTACTGCAGAAATTGACAAATACGGCCTGACTCTGATCTCTCAATTTTAAACTCACAAAACAGCACTGGTTTCAGTGTTAGCCATTGTTACTCTATTTAATCTAATCGATTACTCTTAATTAACAGCACTGTTAAATCAGAATCAGGCCTCCCGGATACAATCACTACTAATTCTCAAGTTGGACAGGAAGCACGGGTGTTTTCACAGTGGCATGTGCAAATCCTCCCCTTTCAGTTGTGTTTGCTACTGTGATGATTGCGCTATGTGACAGCATAAGACAAATATCTATAAATAGGAGAAAACTACAAAAATGCACATACAACAAAAAGGCATTTTAGCTCCGTAGTAAACTTAGTAAACAAACATTTTCAGTTTGTGCACCTTCAAATAACACTGACATGATAGCTTACTGGAATGAATAACAACAGCCATCTTGTTCATACAGCCATTAAAGTAAAGTCTTTTCTCATTTTCAAGAAGTTTTTATCTTCGCAGGACTTATTATTTGGGGGCAGAGCCAGGTACCAATCCGGAGCTTCTAGAACCGGCAAGGGGATGGCCAACTGGAGCTTGAGAAGGAGCCAGGGTTTCCAAATGTGCACAGCCAAAGAGCCACAGGAATACATCAGCAGCCGCCATCAGCTCCCTTCCATCCTCAGTTCCTCCCACCTGCTGAGGGCCCTGCCGCTCAATGCCTCCTCATCCCTCGTTATGCTGCCCACCCACCTCAATCAGATGTTTTGCAGAATGCAGGAGACTCTAGGGGGAAGGAGGGAGGAGCGAGGGGATGGTTGGCTGAGGGGAAGAGGTGGAGGATATGGTGGAGGTGGGTGGAATGGTACCAGGGCCTGTGGGAGGGCCAGGAGTTGAGCAGTGAGCACCCCCCTCCCCGAAACAATGGAAAGATGACACCTGTAGCTTTATGTTAGCGCCTGCGCAAAGAGCCACATATTAATTTCTGAAAACTTGCATGTGACTCAGGAGGTACAGATTGACCATCCCTGATCTATAACATGATGCAGTCACACCTGGCTTGCATTGCAGCATATACAAAGGAAAATGGTACGGAGATTAGTTTTGGTGGCATAGCATTTTTTTCATTAATTTTATATTCAATGCATCTGTTAATTGAAAGATTACCAGTGACATTGTTCTTAATACCAGTAACGTACAGAATCATGGTTACTTGGAATATGAGCTTTCAGATTCTGAAGAGCTTATTTCTACCACTGCCCATCTCATAGAGCTAGAAGGGACCTTCAGCGGTCATCAACTCCAGGCCCTGCCCTCTCAGCAGGACCTATCGCCATCCCTGACAGATTTTTCTTTTTTAAATCTGTTTGCCCTAAATGGCCCCCTCACGGAGTGAGCGCAGAACCCTGCATTTAGCAGGCCAATGTACAAACCACTGAACTATCACGTCAAGTCCACCTAAAATTCTGTCCCCTTAAGCTGTGTCTATGCTACCAGCTATGTCAGCTAAATTTACATCTTTCAGGGTGTGTCTACACTTGCATTCCTCTTTCGAAAGAGGTATGCAAATGAGGTAAATCAGAAATGCGAATGAGGTGTACATTTGCCTATTCCACGATTCATTTGCGTATTCTAATTTCGAAAGAGCTTCTTTTGAAAGACGAAAGCCAGTGTAGATGCTGCTCTTTCGAAAGTAAAGCCATTTTCGAAAGAATCCTTCTTCCCATTAAAAAAAGGGAAGAAGGATTCTTTCGAAGCTGGCCCCTTACTTGCAGACACCAGGGCTTTCTGCTTCAGCAATATCCTGGAGGACCACAGAGGTTGCCAAACCAGAGAGGTTCAACCTGTACTGGATTTTGTAATTTATTAATTTGTAATTTGAGCTTTTTGCTGATTTTTTGTGGGCCAACATTAAAGCTGGCTGTTCACTGTAAATCAGGTAGAGTGATGGAGATTCAGAGACAATTATGTGGCATTTGGAAAAAATTCCTCTCCACGTATTCAGAATGAGCTATTCAAGGCCAACTCAGAGGCTTAGACACACAACTGCTATTGACAGAGAAATATCCGGGTTAGTCTGTCTTCTATCAAAACAAAAAAGCAGTTAAGTAGCACTTCAGAGACTAACAAAATAATTTATTAGGTGGATACTCAAACTCTACAATATAAATGTGGTTCATGGGAATCAGCACTAGATCCCAGTTCATCCGAGATTCTTGCTCCTGAACAAAGAACCTCAGCTGCTGAGAAAAAGCATGTGCAAATTCTGGGAGGAAAGCAAACCAACTGACAGAGGAGAGGAGGAGGGCTGTCACCCCAGGGCCCAGTGCTACAAAAGAGCCTGGGGCTTCAAGCTGCTGCTACCACTGCTGCAGGAGAGAGGAGAGTTGGCGCCTGGGGGTGCTTTTAATTGTGGCTGGAGAGCCACCCGGCATGCTCTGGTCAGCTGTGTGGCCGGGATGGGGGGAAGTGGCAAGCACTGTGAATTCCAGGTGGTGCTGAGGGTCATCTGCCCCATCTCCTCGAGGCCTCACCCCTTCTGAGAGTGCAGAGCCCCCTTTTCCCCCCAACACACACACACCTCACCCCAGGGTTCCAGCATGTGTGTCAGTCTGTGTGGAGGAAAGAGTAATGCAGCTTAGATGCAAAATGAGACACCCCTGTTAATAAATCAGCAAAAGGGAACACTTCTCTACATGGAAATACTGCATTTTATTGAAAACTGTAACTATAAAACCTACACATACACACAACATTGACATTGTATCTCAACGCCAGTAGAATCACTCCTGAATCTGTCTCACAAGAAGTAATTCAATGTGCTTTGCCATCAGAAATTCACCCCTTGGAGCAAAATGAAACAGTTTCATCATTTCCTTCATAAAAATAGCCAAGATACATACATAGGTGCTGTATAGTCTTGTAATCCTAACAGCAGGTGGCAGAACTTTCAGCAGGTTTTCTTCTGTAAACTGATGACAGCTGTATTGCTCATGAGTTTATTCTCCCATAGGAAAAGCCACATGTATCTGTAAAGTTTAATCTCCCAAGAAAGCCAATTCCCAAGGAATGTATGAATACAGGAGAAATCTGATTCTTCCCCACTAGAAACATTCCTGACCACTTCAGTCTATGAATTATTTACAGACTATCTGATGCAAAGCTACCACCGGCTACCCCAGTTGTTCTGGAAATTTATCAGTGTTTATGCCTACAATAACAATAACACCCAAAAATCAGTGCAAAAACCTATTAATTATTTTTGTGGGCAAATGTCGCAGTTTAGTTTGGTGGATGGAAGGATGGGGAAAAAAGTCTTCAGCAGAAGAATGCTTTGATGAAGGGAATTCACTGTGGTTTATTGCAGAACTAAACCACAACAGAAAACACAATGCCACCTCTGTATTTAACCAAACAATATCTCTAACCTCGAAATAACATTTTCATTTAAATAAACAATTGACTGTTTGTACTATGTATAGGCTAATAATTCTGTTTCATAACTGGGCCACACCCTTCACATTCAACTTTATTCTCTTCTCCCATTTTTGTTTTGTTTTGTTTTTAACTTTTAAATTTTTCTTCGTGGTTTGAAATGTTTTCAGACACAGAGTCTCATTTTCTCCCCAGTTTAGTGGGTTAGCTCTTGAAGCTAACAGCTTGAAATGCATGTGTGATCAGCATGAGATTCATCAGTAGAATGCATGCATTTTGAAGCTTGCATGCATGCCTGTTCATTCTTTGTGTCTCGTAAGCGTCTTTCCCAAATGTAAAACATTAGCGTATCGCTTTTGGGACTTCGGCCTTATTGGCGAACCTCCTCTCCCCATGCCGCCCCAGTGCTTATCTCCTGATTTTTAGTAATCTATTTTCTGCCATATACCCCTTGAAAAGCTTTTGCATACGTACCACATTTTGGGAAACACTGTTATACACTAATACACAGCCAAACTTCAACTGGCAGCTTTGTATACACACACTCAGTAAAATTAGTTATCATAACACATTTATCTCATGCAACGTATTGTATTTTCCCAATAAAACAAATTATTTTCGTATATCTGACTGATACAAAAGTAGGGTGAAAATCAGACAAAGATCAAATCCTCCTTTTTGTTTTGTAAAATGTTGTTTTTTCTGATTAAAATCAGTTTAAACTTAAAATGAAGGAGCTTAAATATAATTAAAGCTGGATGACTCAGTTTCCTCTTTTGATCAGTGCTCGTATTGCAGATTCCCACACCAAGTTACAGAAGTGCTGTCTGGGAGCTCATTTATCCTTCCAAGTTCAAAATTAGTACCAACATCATCCTCACAGACTATCTAATAAAAGGCTAGGTAGCTCTATGTGGCACTGTGATGGGATCTCTGCCAGTCCTGGCCCCGCAAGTGTTCACCCCAGCCCTGTGAGAGGGCGTTGATTGTGGAGCCTGCAGCTATGGCATATATCAGCCAATTAGGGCTCAGATGAGGGCTGTATAAATGAGGGCTCCTGGCCAGAAGACTCTTGCTTTGGCTGTGGAGCTGGAGGGATTCTAGCTGCCAGAGAAGCCACAGGGGCTTCCTACCAGAGAGCAGGGTTGGGAAAGGCCAGCAGAGCTGGGGGAGCTCCGGCCAGGCTGTAGGGCTTGAGACAAGGCCTGAGGGCACTAGGGCTGCAGGAGGCAGCAGGTCCAACCTCTTGCCAATGAGGAGTGGCCATTTTAGACTGGCTAAAGGACTAGAAGATGACTGGCAGTGTCCCTGCTGCAAGTGTGTATTGGGGCTCAGAATTCCCGAGGAGGTGAGAACCCCAGAGAGACTTGCTGGAGCACTGAGAGGAGAGAGGCAAGCACTACGTCTGGGTAGGAACAGGGTCAGGACTGGAGGTGAGCCTGTGTCCTATGTGGCAGGCCCACCTGTGGCTAGGATCCTGGCATGAGTGGGGACCGCTGCTTGTGGGAGAGAGAGAGATTATGGGAAGCAATGGGATCTGCTTGAGCTGCACGGAGAGGGGAAGGCAGGGGAGTGGAAGGTGAGCTTGACAAGACAGATGGGTGGAGGGGAAGGAGAGTAGATAATGGGGGGCGGGGGAAAGGGGCCAGCAGAAATGGAAGCTAGGCTAGGAAGAGCTGTTGTCAGAGATTAACAGGAAAAGGAGATAAGGGAGGAACTGGAGCACAAGATAATGGATTAAAATCAAGGGGAAGTTGCAGGCAGTAACTCCTACACTAGTTTACAGAGCAGGAATTGGGAAATCTGGGTTGTACCTCTATTTGTGTAACTGCCTCACTGTGTGATCTTGGGCAAATCATATCACTTTCCCCTCTGTAAACGGGCAGGTGAGATGTGTTGCAATATCTTTGAATGAGCAGTGTACCCAAGCATTCTCTGCTAGAGATATCTGTTATGAGAAGGCAGCACAAACTGAGTTAGGAAAAGCTCAGTCGCATCTGTAAATATGCCACTCAAACGCTCTGCTTTATTTGTGCTGTTTGTAGATACATAACCAGGTACTGAGCGGATAAAGGACAAAAAAGGGCCATGACACATTCAGATGTACTGCATTATGCATCCATTTCTGAGCTGCACAGTCACAAGCAGCCATGTGCAATATTTAGACCATGTTTGCCAGCGTTACATGCTTCTAATTTCTTGTGCTGTTGCCAGTACTTGGACTTTATATATGTATTTTCTTGCAAACATTGTACAGTGCTTGGAAGAAGCCACAAATTTAAGTGTGAAATGGTTGGTCATTCCCCATGGAGAATATTAGTTGTTTGATTTTTGGCCATGGAAAGTGCTATTGTTACACTATTTGCGTAGTACCAAAGAACCCACAGTGAGCCCTGAGCTACTTAAACATAACATGCAGAATTAGTGGAATGATGAAGTCGAGAGATGTATAGAATCTTTTGCACAGAAATATCGTGATGTCTGACACACAATTCCTTTGAACTTCAAAAATGCTGTTGTCATTGCAATGATATTTTGACTCTCTAAAACAATACATTTTCTAAGAGTGTTTTTTTTTTTTTAAAGCTGAATGACTTGGCTAAACTATACAGAATAACTCAGAAAATAAAATGCTGGAGTCAGTGTTCACAAAAGCCCCAGCCTTATTTTCTCCAGCTTATTTCAATTCATAGCAATCCTCCAGCCTTACCTCACATGTTGAATAGTAACAAAGAGGTAGCCGTGCTAGTCTATACACTATCAAAACAAAAAGCAGTCACGTAGCACTTTAAAGACTAGCAAAATGGTTTATTAGGTGAGCTTTCGTGGGACAGACCCACTTCTTCAGACCATAGCCAGACCAGAACAGACTCAATATTTAAGGCACAGAGAACCAAAAACAGTAAGCGAGGAGGACAAATCAGAAAAAGATAATCAAGGTGAGCAAATCAGAGAGTGGAGGGGTGGCGGGGGAGGTCAAGAATTAGACTTCGAAGTAGCGTGCACGTGTAGACGCAGCTTATAGGGGCTTGTCTGCATACTTGGCTCAGTCTAATTCTTGACCTCCCCCCCACCCCTCCACTCTCTGATTTGCTCACCTTGATTATCTTTTTCTGATTTGTCCTCCTCGCTTACTGTTTTTGGTTCTCTGTGCCTTAAATATTGAGTCTGTTCTGGTCTGGCTATGGTCTGAAGAAGTGGGTCTGTCCCACGAAAGCTCACCTAATAAACCATTTTGCTAGTCTTTAAAGTGCTACGTGACTGCTTTTTGTTTTGATAGCCTTACCTCAGAATGTGGTCTCAAATTGTTCCCATGCTACATCATGTTCGTCCTGGTATATTATTTGGTGCAGGTGACCATGAGGGAAAACAATCACCAATACAGAACAACCAAAGTGTCTGATTAGGGGTAGCGACTATTTGAAATCCTAACAGGGCTGTGTTGAATGATGTCCAGAATCAGATGATGTTTCTAGCCTATTTTGCATAGAAAACACACCCCCTACCTACAGCTCTGACATAACCTTTTCAGAACAAATAACTTTAGTGCTAATTTCAACATCAACAAAATATAAGTATCAGCTTAAATTTTCTTTCTCGATATGGTCATTCATAGGATTTTTTTCTGCAAGACCTCTTCTGTCTAAGACCCTCAGGAATGGCTTGGCAACCAGAAATTTAAAAGTTACTCCAACTTGTAAGAACAGAAATACTACAGGTTGAAACACCCTTGGGACCTGACTACTCTGGAACAAATTTGCCAGACCAGTGGAGGTTAATAGTCTCTAGTACATTACCAATACTTCCACTGCTTACTGGGCTCTGAGAAAACATTTAGGGGTACAGTAAGTTACAGCTAAGTAACACCAAACACAGAGCCAGGACTGGTGGCTGTAAACAAACTTTATGAGACTACGGGAAACTTGGCCACATCCATGATAAGTGGTCATCTGGCTAACTAAAATCAGGCTGGATTACAGATGATGTCAGATGAGAGAGTTTTGGATTAGAGAGGTTTAACCTGTAGTTCAAAACCACTGATTGTGTTTAAATTGTCAGTACTGTAAACCCTCGGGGTAAGCACAATCAAGTTGCGAGTGTCTTCGGTTTATGCAACTGCTGCCCCTGACGGGAGCGGGGAAACCGCTCCTGTTGAGGCAGCAGCCTGACTCTTGCTGCCCCTGCCCCTGACAGGAGTGGTGACCTGCTCCTGTCAGGGGTGGCAGCCACTCCTGTCAAGGGTGGCAGCTGCAAGTCAGGCTGTCATCCCTGACAGATAGCGGCTTGCAGTACTGATTCTCCCAGCTGGGAGAACCAGCGCCGCAAGCAGCTGTCTCTGCCCCGGGCTCCCCAGTTGAGGAGCCTGGCGGGCACACAGCTGTTTGCAGTGCAGTTTCTCAGAAGCTGCTGGGCAAGCAGCTTTGTGCCCCTCAGCTGGGCAAAGCCGGGGGCCATGTGGCTGCTTCCTCCACCTCCCCCAAGCTACCTGCTCCTCTGAGCCACTCCCTACCCCCTGCAATTTACACAAAATTCTATTTGCGCAGCGGTTGCCCCCAACACAACCTCTGCGTGAATTGAGGGGTTACTGTGCAGGTATTAGGTTTCACAGGACCTATCTGGAGTCTCCCCTTTGTCCTGAGCTGTGTATATAGCAGAGGGTGACGCAGGCGAATCCTCTGCTACAGACAGCACTCCAGCCTCAAGAAACTACGACCAGCAGCCACAAAACATACCACAGGAACACTAGTTAAGGAAACTATCGCTGCAACAAACCCCACTGCCAGCTTCACCCACATATCTATACAAGTGACACCATCCCAGGACCTAACCACATCAGCCACGCCACCAGGGTCTCATACACCTGCACATGCACTAATGTGATGTATGCCATCATGTGCCAGCAATGCCCCGCTGCCGTGTACATTGGCTAAACCGGACAAGTCTCTGCCACAAAGGATGAATGGACATCAATCCAACATCAGGAAATGGAATACACACAAACTTATAGGGGAACGCTTTAACCCCCTGGACAGCCAATAATGGCTTTCACAGTAGCCATTTTCCTACAAAAGAATTTTACCACAAAATTAAAGAGAGAGACATCTGAATTGGGGTTCATTTTCAAATCTGACACATTTATCCTAGGCCTCAACAGAGATCTTAGCTTTCTTATGCATTACAAGGACAATTTCCCCATCTTTGATATTCTCAGAAATGGAACACATTCTACTTAATTTGCTTCATCAACTGGTCCTACTCATGACAGGTAACCCTTTTTATTTCCCTTCCCTCCCTCCCCACCACTATACAAACCCCAGATTCTGTTTTTTCCTGCTCCAATCATCTGCAGAAATTGGTCCTATCCATGAAAAACCTAACCAATCTGCTAGTCTCTAAGATGCTATGTGACTGCTTGTTATTCCTGAAGCATTTATTTAAGTCAAACTGGTTAAGCATGTGCTGTCCTGAATCTGGGCTTGTAAGGCTGTGTCTACACTAGCTCCCAACTCCCTTTGAGGACTAAAGGGACTTTGAAGTAGCCCGGGCACTTTGAAGTACCTGTGAGTTAGCCGCGGCTACATGCAAGCCGCCACTTCCAAGTTTAACACTTTAAAGTTTCTGTGGGGGAGAATTAGCTTAATGAAATGCTGCATATGCACCGCAGCATTTTTTTAATAATCTCCCGACACCCTACTTACCACGCTCCCTTCAAAGTTGGGAGCTACTGTAGATACAGCCCAAGTGACTTAAAAACCAAAGAACAAAATGCCCAAGAGTATAAAAAAATAGAATTGCTATAACATACTAGAAGGCTGCTTAACCCCCTCAGCTTGCATAGGGGTGGCCAACCAGTTAGAGACGAAGAGCCAAAATACTGGTGGATAGAATGCAAAGTATAGACTTATTTTTATACACCTATATATCGATCTATATTTATTTTATATATCTATTTATCAATATAGCTCTATATCAATAGCAATAGATATATAAAAATAAATACAAATCGATATATAGATATATAAAAATAAAGATATAATACATGGTGCAATGCCCTCCCCCTGCCCCAGAGCCAAGCATCCCCCAAGCCTTCCTGCTCTAACTGAATGCCCTCCCCTTCCCTCACAGCCAGGCTCCCCCACCTCCCCCAACCTCAATTCCATGCTGGCGACTCCCTGGAGCCACCACTGGAGCTGCTGTCCGCTTCTCCCACCAAACAGTGGGGTGCATGTGCAGAGCGGGTGGATGGCACTCCCAGCATGTGGCTCTGATGAGGAGCCACATTTAAAACCTCAAAGAGCCACATGTGGCTCAAGAGCCACAGGTTGGCCACCCCTGAGCTAGCAGATCTTATAGACATGATGTCTTGTTATAATTGGGGTGCAAAACTAGTCTTTGAATATACATGGCATCTTTTCATAACATGAGTTATAAGTCATAAAGTGGATTATAATGGGCAAAGCTTTCCAGTTCTCTATCAGCTTTAGAAAATATTCCTGGACACAAGTGGTATTTAATTAACAATTTGTAATGTTTTCTTTGGATTGGATATCTTGCTGAACTTTGATTACAGAAATATACACTAGTAAAAGTTATGCAATGATGAGTTAACAATTTCCTATCATTTTTTATATGTATCATAGTTTTAGCTGGAATAAGTTTGTGCCAGTTAAACAATTCCATTGGCACACTGATTTATTTGGAAATTAAGAGCATTTGAAAGTAAATTTTGAAGTAAAGATAGTTTTAATCAGAAAAAGTAACTTCAGACTTTTCAAAACAGACCAACTATTTTCCAAGATGTGGCAACTTCAAAAGTCTTTCCACTCTGTCAACACAGCTTGGGTTGAAATAGGTGGTTTCTAAAACCTGATGCAGAACTCTTTGCTTCTACAGTTCAGTTATTAGATGTGTCATTGTACAGTCAAGCTAGGCTAAGCTTCCTAGTCCTCTATTAATAATCTGTGGCTGAGCTATCCTGATTAAGCTGGTCAGGAGTGAGCCTTTTGCAACTTTTTATGAAATACTTACATTTTCATTGAGGCAGGGACTAGAACCTGAGTCTCTCATCTGAGTACCTTAATCACTGGGGTATAGAGTCATTTGAATTCTCTCTCGCTCTGGCCCAATGAACATTCAAATACTTTATACAAAATGGAACAGCTTCTATAGGACAGAGGCACATCTCTAAAATAAACGGTAGCCCAGAGGTTAGAACGCTCACCTGGGAGGAGGGAGACCAGGGTGCACACTGCATATCTCAGGTGAGCCCTCTAAACACTAAGGCTATGTCTACATTACAGCAGCCCTCTGAAAGAAGCTCTTTCAGAAGATCTCTTCTGAAAAATCTTCTTTAGAAAGATCATGACCCCACACAAAAAGGTGGATTGAAAAATCAATCCTCTCTTTTGATAGAGAGGCGTCACACCCCGGCCACTCTTTCGAAGGAGCAGTCCAGGAAATGCCACATATCACAAAATCCAGCACCATGAAGGACTGCTCTTTCGAAAAAAGGGCTCCCAGGGCACCTACACACAATTTTTTCCCAGAAGAATCTTCCGGAAAGAGGCGCTCTTCCTCACCCGGGAGTGGAAGAAGGCTGCTCGGAAAAGTGCCCCATTCCTCCGAGGTACTATAGAAAGAAGGCATTTTGTGTGCAGATGCTTGGCAGGATTTCTCAAAAGAGCTCCAGCTTTTTCAGAAAATCTCACTAGTATAGGCATAGCCTAAGTGTAAAGAGGGCACTGCCTCCTCCTCCTGTATCTGTGATTTATGTGGGCCTGATTCAGCAGCCATTGTCTTGGACAGCCACTTAGCGGAGAACACCTACTGGATTGGGCCCCATTGGTGAGTGAGGTGGGGGCAAGCTTAGTTTGAAGATCCCACTGGGGCTCACAAAACTGAGCAGTTCAGCAGCATAAAAATTTAGCTGGCACTTGCTGGCAGAAATTCAGGTACCTCAGAGGCTTTACTGGTGGAAATGTAAGCATCTAGAGGACATCAGTGCCAACAGAGTTAGGTGCCAGTTGAATGAAGTGGCTTTGAGGAGCTACATTTGTTATTTAGGCACACAAAGTGGCATCTAGGCACCTAAATCCCTTTGTGGGTCTAGCTCCACGGGCCTTTGGAAAGGCTCATCCAAACTGTGCATATGAAGCAATGAACAGACAGCACCAGACATTGCCAGTATGAAATATTGCCATAATCATCAGTAAGTCATCATCATCATCATCATCATCAATAACCGTGGGCTCAGCACCCGTTGGTGTCTGATGCCTCTCTCACTATTTCCTTCAATCTTTCCCTGTCCAGTGCGGAGTGGCTTAGTTTCTGTAGAGTAGCTCCGCACCAATCTACTGCATCATCTATCCATTCCCTGTGGGGTCTGCCTCTCCTATTCGAACCATCCATTATGCCGAATACTAAGGTCTCGACTTTTCGTTCGGAGTTCATTCTGCAAAAATGTCCAAATAGTTGTAGCTTCCGTTTTATAACCTTCTGCAGCAGGTTTTCTTTCGGCTGTATTTTCCTATATAATTCCTCATTGGTGACCTTCTTCATCCATCCTATTCTCAGAATCTTTCTATAACAACTCCTTTCGAACGCCAATATTCTTCTTTTCAAATCTTTCGTCATCACCCATGTCTCACATCCGTACAACATGTTGCTGAACACACACTTTTTCAAGACACCCAGCTTCGTTCTTAAGCTAATTGCTTTGCTTTTCCAGATCTTATCCATTGCCTTCAAACTCGCTCTTGCTTTCGCTATGCTAGTCGCTATTTCCTTCTTACAGTCTACATCATAGTTATGTTGTGCCCCAGATATGTGGACTTCTCTACATTTTCTAGTTCAATACCATCCACACTGATCTTCCTTCCTATTTCCTTATCTCCAAATACCATTGTTTTTGTTTTATCGATGTTCATAATCAGTCCGTACATTAGTAAGTGCCATTGCCAAATTTCTGATGATCCCCTCTACCCTTTCTAACACCTGCTGAGATACTCTACTCATCTTAAGTTAGTTGCAAACTTAGATTAATAGTTTATCCTCTTGTGCCTTATGTATCTGCGACTGGAAAACAACATAATTATTCACCAAGACACAAAATTCAGAGAGAAAGGATTGTTGATCCTATAGATTTAGAGAGAACTGAGTAAGGCAAAGTAATTACAGCCTCTGTGAGCAGCAAATGTTACAGTTAAGATTGCTTTCCATTGATTAATGTACCTGTATCTTTTTACCTATTAAACAGCTGCACCTGAAAAATAAACATTTAATATGCACTGCCCAATAAATACTGCCTCTGTATTATGTATTTTGTGCCTTCAATAAATAAAGCCATTATTGCATTCACTAGCTTATTATTAATGGCTGTTTAAAATAATAAACCACTAGAGAAAATTATTTACATTTACGTTAAAATAACAATTCAAATAAATAATAATAACTAGTATAGAGAGCCCAATGGACTCTGATGGCAGACTAGAAGCTTTCACTTTTGGGCCACTAGTTCACATTTGACCAAGCTGAGTGACAGCTATTGATCTCAGATGGCTATTTGATGGTCCATGTGAAATGAGTATGGTGGTTTGAGTTCATTTCCCACTGGACAGATGTCCACATTATAAAAATTAGCGTCACTGAGACCAAGGTTTGAGCAAAGACATGAAAGGTAAAAAGTGATTTTCAGAGGTTTTCCCTTCATGTTGCGGTTGGAGCATGTTGACGGAAAGGAGCTGGAAAGTTCAACAGAAACTTAGGGTATGTTTACACTTACAGCTGGCGGCGTTATTTCCAACTGGATGAGACACACACACACACATGCTGGCTCTCATCCGTGGAGTGCACTCAGATTAGAACATACCCACAGCAGTGCAAGTGGTCAGATGGGCTTCGTCAGAGGCCCTAGGCCTGGGCACATCCTTGACCCAATTAACCTGTGCTGCAGCTCATGTGTCAGAGCTACACTCTATTTTTAGCAGGGTATCTGGGTGACAGCCAATGTGAATACATCTCCTTGAGCTGTGAATGACATCCTCAACTTCAAGTATAGACATGCCCTTAGCAGAGGCTATGAACATGCTGGCGGCTGTGACAGTGTGGCTCCTGGCTCTGGCAGACACCCCCTGCACCTCAACCTAACCTTAACTTTGCAAGGCCACCAGCTGACTCCCTCTTGGCGAGGCCAGAGAGCACGTGAGTATGTGCTCTCTACGTGCTCTCCAGCTAGCAGCTGCACCTGCTCCCTGGTGTAGCCAGACAAAATCTCCCCACTACAAACCAGCTTTTGCCTCCCCTCTAAGGTGCCTCAGAACACACTGGGCACTGAAAAGCAGTTAAACAGCTCAGTCTTTGATGCCTTCCTAAAGGGGCCCAGATGTGCTGGCTCATTGCGACCCTGAGCAACTGAAAACACAGATAGAGGGCTAGCAGGCTACTCGTTAACGAAGGGCCTCAGAGAACTGCCCTTGGCTGGCATTAATGGAGTGATGCACCCACACAGTTATCCCAGAAGAGAAATCTCCGCCCTTGTAAAAGAATGTCCTGTACTTCCAAATTCTTTATCTCCTGTCTTACAAGTGCAAATTAAGTAAGAATTGTCCTTGTAAAAACTGGCGTCACAAAAGACAGACCAGTACGATCTGGCACCGTAGATAGGAAAGAGAATACGTGACCCAAGGGGTATAAAGATGGACCCAGCAGCACTCTGACTCTGAGTGCATCTTCACCAACTATCTGCTGGTTGGGTCAGGTGATTGCCTCCTGAGGTCCGCAACTGGGGACGCCCAACCTTGTATTCGTCTTTCCGCGGAATTGAGTGACCAATCCTGGCTTGGCTACGCTGGTATCGAGAGACACAAGGATGGTAAGATGTACCCACATTAAGGTCTCCTTTTGGTGTACACAGTTAAAGAATTAGAGCTCTATAGATAGATGTTATTGTATTAAGATGGGGTTGTATTGGATTGTAACGTAACCTGTTAACACCTGTACTCTGCTAGCATATAAGAAGTAGACAATAGCCTTTTGTAACTGCACGCTTATAACTGTAGCTTAATAAACTTGTAACTAGTTAAGATCTAAGCCTGACTGCTGATACTCTTTGTCACTCCAACACAGCCAGCACCATCAAAAGAACTTTAACCGTTTGGTTACCACAGCCTGGCCAAAGGTGAGAGTGCTAGGAGCCCAGCGCTCTAGCAGTTAAAGACTCGGATGGTAACAAGGGCATAGTTGGTACCTCACTGCACATTACCCGGCCACCGGCTAACAGCTGGTGGGGGAAAAGATCAGCCAGCAGGGGGCTGAATATGGGGCAATTATCTCCTTTCCTCATATTAATTTGGATGCCTTCCTGCTGCCCAAAATACGGGTCTGTCCCACCCAAAAAGGGACAGATGGTCATCCTCCAGTAGGAGCATTGCCAACAGATCTAGGGAAGTGATTATTCCCTTTTATTTGGCACTGGTGAGGCCATATCTGCATTATTTCATCCAGTTTTGGGCTCCCCATTACAGAAAGGATGTGGACGCATTGGAAGGAGTTCAGCAGAGGCATCAGAAATGAGTTGTGAAAAGAGGCTGAGGGATTTGGATTTCTTCAGTCTACAGAAGAGAAGTGTTTGTGGAGATTTGATAGCAGCCTTTGACTTCCTGAAGGGGGGTTCCAGAGAGGATGCAGCTGCAGGAGAAATGCAGGGAGCATAGGAAGCCACTCTACGTCGCCTTCATCGACCTGACCAAGGCTTTCAACTTGGTCAGTAGGGATGGACTGTTTAAATTGATCTACAAGATAGGATGTCCACCATGCCTACTCAAGATGATCCAGCCTTTCCACGAAGACACAAGAGGAACCATCCAATATGATGGCACATCATCGGATGCCTTCAGCATCAGGAGTGGCATCAAACAAAGATGCGTCCTTGCTCCAACATTGTTCGGAATCTTCTTCGCACTCCTCCTGAAGCACGCCTTTGGATCCTCAACAGAGGGCATCTTTTTGCACACAAGATCTGACAGGAAACTGTTTAATCTTGCAAGGCTGAAGGCTAAGTCTAAGGTGCTGGAAGTGCTCATTAGAGACATGCTGTTCACAGACGACACTGCTGTAGTGACACACACAGAAGGCCAGGTTCAAAAACTGCTGGATCAGTTCTCCAAAGCATGCAAGGACTTGGGGCTTACCACCAGCCGAGAGAAGACAAACATACTTGGTCAGGACATTGCTGAACCTCCATCAATCAGCATTGACAATTACATGCTAGAGGTCGTCCACGAGTTTACTTACCTCGGGTCCACCATCACTGACACCCTGTCACTGGAGTCTGAGCTAAACAGGAGGATTGGAAAAGCGGCCATAACTCTGTTCAGACTTAGCAAGAAAGTGTGGAACAACAACAAGCTCTACACTCACTCCAAAATGCAAGTCTACAGAGCCTGCATCCTCAGCACCCTCCTCTACGGCAGCAAGTCTTGGACCTTGTACGCCCGCCAGGAAAAGAGGCTGAATGTCTTCCACTTGCGCTGCCTCAGGTGCATTCTTGGGATATCACGGAAGGACAGAGCGCCCAACACCGCCGTCCTTGAGCAAGCTGGAATCCCAACTATGCTTTCCCTCCTCAGGCAGCTGCGGCTCTTCTGGCTTGGCCACGTCCACAGGATGAATGATGGAAGGATCCCAAAAGACATCCTGTACAGCGAGCTAGCCTCTGGCAAAAGACCTCCCGGACGCCCCCAATTGCACTACAAAGATGTCTGTAAGAGGGACCTCAAGGAGGTAGACATTGACCCAGATAGTTGGGAAGAGCTGGCAGATGACCGCAGCAGCTGGAAGCAGGAACTACAGAAGGGCCTTCAGAAGGGTGAGATGAAGATCAGACAGCTGGCAGAGGAGAAGCGAGCCCGTAGAAAGGACAGCAAGGACCTGCCCGACACCCACTACATATGCAGCAGATGTAGCAAGGACTGTCACTCTAGTGTAGGCCTCCACAGTCACAGTCATTGCTGCAAATGACGATCTTAAATGGAGTTATGAAGGGCGCGATCCATAGTCTATGCAGACTGAAGGATAGTCTACGCAGGACAGAGGCTGTTCTCAGTGACAGATGAAGAACAAGGAGCAATGGCCTCTAGTTCCAGCTGTGGAGGTCTAGGTTAGATATTAGGAAAAACTATTTCACTAGGAAAGCAGTCAAGTAGCACTTTAAAGACCAGCAAAATAGTTTATTAGGTGAGCTTTTGTGGGACAGACCCACTTCTTCAGACCATAGCCAGACCAGAACAGACTCAATATTTAAGACACAGAGAACCAAAAACAGTAAGCAAGGAGGACAAATCAGAAAAAGATAATTTGTCCTCCTTGCTTACTGTTTTTGGTTCTCTGTGTCTTAAATATTGAGTCTGTTCTGGTCTGGCTATGGTCTGAAGAAGTGGGCCTGTCCCACGAAAGCTCACCTAATAAACTATTTTGCTAGTCTTTAAAGTGCTACTTGACTGCTTTTTGTTTTGATAGTGTATAGACTAGCACAGCTTACTCTCTGTTACTATTTCACTAGGAGGTGGTGAAGCGCTGGAATGAGTTACCTAGGGAGGTGGTGGAATCTCCATCCCTAGAAGTTTTTAAGTCCTGTCTGGACAAAGCCGTGCCTGAGATGATGTAGTTGAAATTGGTCCTGCTTTCAGCTGGGGGATGGTCTCAATGACCTCCTGAGGTCTCTCCCAACCCTATGAGTCTATGATTCTTAAGTTATTGCCAGTGAGGCAGAAAGAGTCTCTAAAATAATTCTCTCTGGAGGGTCATTTATTTTGACAGAAGGCTAATGCGTATATTGTTCTGTCCTGGCTCTACCCTCAACAGACTTTCGACATACGAGTATTGCTATTTTATGTCCTTTGCTTAAATGCTATTAACTGCCTCCCCTACCTTCTTTGTTGCAAGCAACTGTCTGGGCTCAGTTTACTTCTCCTAGGCTACGTCTATACTAGACATAGCAGTCGACTGCTGATATGCAGTTTTAACTATGCCAACTGTGTAGCTAAAATCAACTTAGCAGTTGACTGCTATGGCTGTTTGCATGGAAGAAGGTTGACAGGAGCATTTCTCCTGTCCACCTTCCTTAATCTTCCCCACTCAAGAGGATTTCCAGGGTTGACTTTGACCCCGGAAAGTGCCATTTCACACACGCACGAAACAAAACCATAAAAGATCGACTCTGAGAGGATTGATCTTCCAAGGCAGTGTGGTTGTAGGCTGTGACCTGTTGTCTCCACTACTGCTGTGTGCAAAAACTTATCATGGATGAGAAACTAGAAGCCTGCTCCTACTTACGTGTTGGCTTCACACCAGCGTACCTCAGTTGGCTTCAACAGCTTTGCTCCTGATTTATGTTATTTTCAGTGACAGGAAAATCAACCTGTCTCCAAAATGGGGAATATTCTAAAAATAAGGATGCCATGTCCAGTTGTGTCTTGCAACTAGATCCCGAAGAGAAAAGCAATCAGCCGAGTCCCCTAACTATACAACAGTTGCACACTGTTACGTGTATACACATTGCCACAGCTGAGAACTGTCTTTGTGAGCCAAAGGCAACAGCTACTCCAGAGAAACTGAAAAAAGCAGTTACTTCCCTACTGTTGGAGTAGCCAGCAAGAAGGAACTGAGCTGGGGGCCAGGTCAGCAGTGCCTATATTGGGCACCATAAGGGCACAACTCCAGGGGGTGCCACTCTGACCTGGTGGCTACTGGCTAGGGGAAAAAAATTCCAGCAACTGGGCACACGTGTGTGCGTTCACCTACATTGGAATGCGCATGACAATCACTCGAAGAAGAATGGAGCAATCCCTGCCCATATCAGGAGGATTTCTGCTTCAGTAGTCCCACGGGATGTTGTTCTTGGAGTGCATTCCAACAAGGAAATCAGTAACTAGTGAAAACTGGGGAGATTAAATGTTTGCCTTATTCTCTGTTTTCTGACTGTTGCCAAAATCAAACTTCCATCGTGATCTTCAGACAGAAGGTTCATCCACTTTGAGTGCAGAATTGGACACGTATATCCCACTTCTCCATGAGTGCATGCGTGTGGCTTGCCAGGAACACGGTTGCCAATGTGCACACACAATCAGGGATTTAATCACGTACAGTTACTGTTGTGGATGCAAACTATGTGCCCAAATGTACCCAAGCAAAGGTGATAGGGCCTGGGATTGAAGCTCAGGTCCTTAATTTTGCTGGGCCACAGCATTCCCATAGAGAAAGTGAGAAGAATATTGATCAAAGTTGTGGGACTTCTTTCATTAATGCTGGGAAACTGCACAGAGATCCTTGGACGGACAGTGGAGGGACGCACAAAGCATTATTCTCTTCTGCTTCTAAAGGAACTTAGCCACCAAGGAATCCAAAGGAACAATATTTTTCTCATTACCCTCAACTGGTACAGGACATCAGCACTTGGAAACAAAAGACCAGGCTGCATATCACTTTTCCCTGTCTGAGAAAGTCTGGCCCACGATCTTTATTTCTCCTGAATCCTGGCCTCTTTGCTCTCCTTCTCCCAGGATACTCTGAGCTTAAGGCAGGCTAACCAGCCACAGGAAGATCCCCTGGAGACACAGAGCCAGCATAGCAGCTCCTACATTTCTCCCCTCCCTGGCTGCATCTACACTAGTCAGTCCTTTAGGAAAATCAGGCCCTCTTTCAAAAGGACAGCTGGAGTGTCCACACACAAAATGCGCTCTTTCAAATTCTTTTCAAAAGAACATGGCGCTTCTTCTGGAGGCCCTCTTCCACTTCAAGTGAGGAAAAGCGTGTGTTGGAAAAAAACCTGCTCCAGGGGCCCTTTGTTCAAAAGAGTGGTCCTCATGGTGCCAAATTTTTTGATCCCTGGCCCATTCTTTCGAAAGAGCCAGGGCTGTGTGGACATTCTCTTTTGAAAGAAGAGCTTCCTGAAGAGTGATCAAAGATCCCTGCAGTGTAGATGTGGCCCCTGAGGGGAGCCAGCAGCCCCTAGAAGGGATTGGCAGCTACATAATTTCAGGGTGCTTTTAATTACATTAGGGGACAGGCTTGGGGCACTGCTTGGCCTGAATGAAAATCCATTTTTGTATTCAATCTCCTTGGCCTCCCAGGGTGATTCTAAAACCACTAGAGCACTAGGACCCATGTTTTTAACTTTATTTTCTTCATGGGGAATAACAAAAATGGCAAACAGATGAGTGGCAAAATATATATACAAAACTATACCCAGGGTGTTATTAGTGACAAGAAATCGGGTCTTCCCTTTTTAAAGAAAGCCAGGGTGGATAAGGCACTGAACAGGGAATCAGGACATCCGTGTACAATTTCCAACTCTGCCACAAATGTCTCATGTGTGACTCAGTTCTTCTTCTGTACAATAGGGATAATGAATAACCCATTCTTTCTCTTGCTCTGCAGTTGTCTTGTCTATTAAGTTGCAGAAGTGCAAATACCAAGTACAGATCTGGTTACATGAGGACAGCTAACTTAAATTGCTTAAAATCTGTCACACAAAACGAACTAAATAAAGGCCAATAAATAGGGGACTAATCTTAACTTGACATCTAACAATCACTTGACCATGATTCACGTGAGATCTAAGGCCCTAATTGTGCCACTGTACCCACTCAGAAGTCAGTGGGCCTCTGAGGTGTGCGCAGGATCTGTACACACAGACACGGCTGCAGCACATGGGAAGGGAAGACAAGCTCTTGTTAGTTATGAGAAGAAAGAAAATTGTAGCCTGAGCAGCGGCCAGCCGAGCGGTCCCTTGAGAATGATGCATGGAGTCTACATTTCCAGAATCTGCCCTCAAAGCACTTTTCTTCCCATCAGTTTGGACATTGATGTATTCAAATTAATGAGTCATACTCTGAACCATTTAGTCTTTCTAAGTCCTTTGGGTGTATTTGTTTCATCCAGTGTTAAGATGCCATGTTCATCCACAGATCTCTTCAGTGGCCAGGCTGTGTGTGTGATTCACATTTGGATATTGACGGAGTTAGCTATTTTATTGCTTACCGAAAGTGCCCTGCTAAAATGCTTCTCTGAGTATTCCAAGACCCCTCTCACCTCTTCTTGTGCTCCAAAAGTCCCGGCTGCTTTCTTGCCAACTAAGAAACCCTCTGGCTCGATCCACTACCAGAACAAAAATTCCTGACGCAGTCTAAACTGAAAACAGTGTAAAATATCATCCGTGTAGCGCAAGTAGAGGGGAACTTGGGGATAAGAATAAGGAAGCATTGTTCTAAGCCAGGCATAAAAATGCGGGCATGCAGTGGGGCCATACAGCTACCCATAGCAGTGCCACTGATGTGAAGGTTTAAATCATCCCCAAATCTGAAGTGGTTGTAGATGAGAAGAAAGCCACAAAGCTCAGCAAGCACAGCTATCCAGAGTCCCCTGCATGTACAAATGCATATTTAAACCTTACCATAGTAAGACCCAAACTCTCCAAACACTTGGACCCCACAATGCTCCCCTACTCAAAGATTTACACTTTTGCTTGCATAGAAGTTCTCTCCAAGAATGTGCTCTGTAGCTGTTTCCATTGAAATCTATAGAGAAAATACGTTTGGGTCCTTTATGAAGCAATAATCTATTGAGAATGCTTCTGTGGCTTTGGCCTGCTACTTACTACAAAGCTCAGGGCTAACAGCACTGTCAGAGCCAAGCTCTACCCACTACTTGATGCGATTCCTATAATTTTCTATTAGATTATGGGTATAAAATGTTCAGAAGCTTTTGAAGTACTGGTGTTTTTTTCCTTTGGGAATTAATGCTCACAAAGTGTATTTGGAGGCTCCTGCTTTTTCAAGGCAAGCTGACTCCCATCTTTGAGTAATACATGCTGAGAGAGGCGAAACTGTCAGTAACAATAAATTCAGTCAGGCCATATGAAATTATGGCATTTGTTACATTGCTTGGGCTAGGGAAAGTTTTGGGCACAGGTAACCTGTCAGAGACAAACATAAGCAATGCTCTCAGGGACTCAGCAAACAATGTGAAATTACTCGGTATGTTTATTTATGCATTCCCTGAGAGCCGTAATCTGGGCCAAGGTTCACCTGTAAATCAGATAAAAATCCACTCCTATGCTCCTCCTTTAGGCCCACAGACCTTCTCAGTTGAGCTATTACAGGCCAGATTCTGAGCTCCTGGACACATGCACAAATCAGGAGGAATGTCTTTGCTGGTCAGTGGAGTTACACTACTCTAAAGTTGTGCAAGACAGGCTGGCTTCTAGCCACCTTCAGCAACATCAGCTAGTTTATGCAGAGTATTGGAACTGATAATCTAGAGCAGTGGGGCTGACAGCCTGGCCAGGCTGCTTGGGAAGCAGGGAGGGCCCAGCTCTGTGCCCCGGGAAGGGATAGCTGGGGCAGGGCTAGCTTCCCCCAGACAGCCTCAGTGCTATAAAGCATTCCATGCCTATCCCAGAGCACACCAGGCAGGCTCCAGCGACAATTTAAAGGGCCTCGGGCTACTGCCACTGACACAGTAGCAGCAAAGTCTGGGAGCCCTGGACCCTTTAAAATCACCAGGCCCTGGGGCAGTGGTCCCATTTCTTCCCCTACCCCTGCTGCCACCATTGTTGGGTCTGATCTACAGCAAAGCTGCAAACAACCTGCAGGGTATGCACAGCTCCCAATGAGATCCCTGGCTCAGGATGCTCTTTTTTGTTTTTGAAAATGAAACATTTGCTCTGCTTTTGGTTTGAATGACATGGGATGAGTCATCTTCCATGTCTTTTGAATGGGAGCTCATAAGTTTTAAAAAACTTTCCTTTGATTTTGTTCAGTTGGAAAATTTCACAAGACCTCGTCAGCTTAGTGTGCAAAGCAGCAGTGCATCTTTTCCAAGTGGGAGATGTGTTTTTAGGTTCTCTTGCAGCTTTCTTATGAGGCTGAGATGGTTGCACAATATCTCACCCTTAACCATCCCGCTTATCTGTGAGCAGCTCTCCGAGGGCATACATATAAGCATACACCGTCAGTCACAGAGAAGCCATTTTATAGTTGTATGTCTCCTGTACCATCCTTCTCTTCCAACTGGTACGTAATCTTAGCTCCTGTTTACTTTTTAATATTTTTGAGGGCAGCAGAGTCTCTCAAACCTGTGTATGGAATCATAGAATCCTAGGGCTGGAAGGGACCTCAGGAGGTCATCAAGCCCAGCCCCCTGCACCCCGCTAAATCATCCCAGCCAGGACTTTGTCAATACCTTCAGTGAATTTAATGGAGGTCATGTTTATACTCTGAAGCCCTTAGAGCCATGGGGTCCAATATGCTCCCTCTTCATTGCATGGAGCATGGCAAAGGTGGTTCAGGAGAGCTACAGATGTGGGGTGCTCCTTTGGCCACTCTGTGCAAGTGCCCCCCTTCACAGTGGGATAAGCACATGGCAGCAGCCTTGAAGATGACTCCTGTGGGCCTGGGTGCTCCAGCTGCTGTGCAGCTCTCACCATGTGAGTAATCTGGCTGAGGGGGGCATCCCAGGCTAGAGGGGGTGGCCCCAGCCTACAGGTGGGGGGAGGCTGCTGTGGTGGTTAGGTGAATTTCAGCTGGACCACACTACCTTAGGGGTGGCACCTCCTTCTGACCTTTTGTATTTATTTGTGACACCAACAGACCCAGGTCGCCAGCAGTAGGAATTGAACCTATGATCACTGGGGCTAAAGCCCTGTGTGCTACTGTATGAGATAAAGGCCAACTACCTCTCAGGCAAGGCTACAGAACAGAGACTTCGGTCACCCTAGCAGGAGGTCTCAGTGCCTCTGGGTACTGCATATTCATAACCCGGGTGAAAGTAACAGTTTCTTACAGGCAGTGCACTTTCACAACCTGTCCTTACCCCACCCCGGGGGGTTGCTGCAATAAAACAGTGCTGGTAAGAAATGTCAGGGCTGGCTGGAGTGCAGGGGGGTTCAGGGAGCCAGGTGTTCGAGTGTGAGCCACTGCCATTAGCCTGGATGGTCCACACGATTTTTCACCCATGAACAGAGTAAATTTGTCTAGTACACCAAGGTTGAGGTCCTGTGAGCTTGTGCAGAGCTGTGCCACTCTGGCACTGCACCCGTCACTTACTAATGGGGGGGCATTTTTAAAGCAGGTGTGTGCCCACTCACACACCCACAGGGAAGCCACACACACCCACACCCACACCCACACAGAGGGAAGAGGGGGAGTCCAGTCACTCACACACACAGGGAAGGGGGAGTCCCAACCACCCACCCACACACACCCACACACAGAGGGAAGGGGGAAGTCCAGCCACTCACACACAGAGGAAAGGGGGGAGCCCAGCGCCCCCCCACCACACACAGGGAGGGGGATGTTCCAGCTCTTCCCAGCCCAGACACACACACACATCCTAGAAGGAATGGGAGAGCCCAGCCACAAACACACAGAACATGACAACAGGGGTCAAGAGGGGCACCTGCTCCCGCACCAGCCCTTTCAGGGTGGCTGGGATCCCCCTGACCCCTTTGAACTGCTGTGTGGCCCCTTTGAACTGCAGCCGCTTTGTTTCTCTGCCTCTCCGCCAGCTTGGGCGGGAACCTGAGGGCTAACTGCTCTCAGCCCTGCCCCTTCTGGGGCGTGGAGCTGGGCCTCCTCCCACCTTGCCTGGGACCCAGCGTGCCACCTCCATGACCCCCCTACCAGAACCTCAGTGATACCCCTGCACCATGTGTCAGCAACACCTCTCTGCCATGTACACTGGACTCTCTCCATGCAACAGAATAAATGGAACCATAGAATCCTAGGGCTGGAAGGGACCTCAGGAGGTCATCTAGTCCAGCCCCCTGCTTCAAGCAAGATCAACCCCGACTAGGTTATCCCTGCCAGGCCCTTGTCAAGTCGGGACTTAAAAACCTCTAGGGATGGAGATTCCACCATCGCTCAGGCAGCACATTCCAGCACTTCCCCACTCTTCTGGTGAAATAGTTTTCCTAATATCCAACCTACACCTCCCCCTCTGTAACTTCAGACCATTGCTCCTTGTTCTGCCGTCTGTCACCACTGAGAGCAGTTTCTCACCACCCTCTTTAGAGCCCCCTTTCAGGAAGTTGAAGACTGCTATCAAATCGCCCCTTACTCTTTTCTGGCCATGGAGCATGCAGCAACCAGTACATGTACAGGGGGAACGAAATGGGAATCGCAGGGGTGCCAGGGTGCCTGCCAATTCCCACCCCCGGCCCACAGTTCCCCTTCCTCCTGCTCACCAAGGCTGTGTCTACACTACAAAAATAACTTTGAAGTTGTTTACTTCGAAGTACAAATTCGAAGTAAGCAACTTCGAAGTTCGGCATCTACACACGCCCTACTTCGAAGTTAACTTTGAAGTAAGCGAAAAAAATGTGTGTAGACTCTCTGCTGGCTATTTCAATGAAGTGCCTAACTTCGAAGTTAGTTCCTAGTGTAGACGCACCCCAAAAAGTGACTACCTGCATTCATGCCCACCGCTGGCTGGGCTTTGCGAGGGTGGGACAGAAGGAACCCTCTCAGGAAGGGGGCTAGCACCACTTCCACCCCGACACTGTTCTCTGAGTTCACCCATCCCATCCTCCCACCCCGGATTTGGGCCAGTGACCCGAGACCCCTGTAGGACCACAGCAGGACCACAACCGTCAGCTTCCCTATGCTGAAATGGTTCCCCATGGCGCGGTAGCTGTCTGGAGTGGAAAGTTTCCACAGAGTGATGGCAACTTGCTTCTGCAGGTGGATGGCGAGCCTCACGTGCGTGTCCCGCCATCTCAGGGCAGGGGTGAGCCACTTGCAGAGCTCGAGGAAGGTGGCTGCCATCATCCTGAAGTTGTGGAGCCATTGCTGGTCTCCCCTGTGCTCCAGGACAGTGTGGTCCCACCAGTCTGCACCAGACATTAGATGCCACGGGGCACGGGCTCTAGTCCCTGGCAGGCCGCCTCCAGCTGCTGCATCTGCTCCTCCAGAGGCACGAGTCGGGTCTGCCGCTCAGGCAAGGGGTAGGCTTCCAGCAGCTCCAGGGCGGCAGCCCATAGGAAGTGCTGAATGATGTGCAGGATGAGCAGCAGGGGACAGAGACCAGCCAGGGAGCAGCTCCAGCTCCATGGTGGGGAGCGCTGTGATGTCCTGCAGCAGGGCACACAAAGCCAGCGGTGGCAATGCTTCGCTGCCTCTCGGAGAGGTAGGCGAGCAGGCAGAAAACCTGAGGAGCAGCTGTCCGGGGGGGTCCCTTTAAGCAGGAGCCTCAGATGTCCTGAGACAGCAGCCACAGGAAGCAGCTACTGTCCTAGTGCCGTGCCTGAACTGCTTCCGGGCGGCCCTAGTTCCGGGTTAGCAGGCTAACTGCGTGGCCGACGTGTTTCGAGATAGCCGAGTGCTATTACAGAACACGGTTTTGTGTACAGCTGCGTTATTCCCAAAGGAGATATTTCCAAACAGCGACTTTGAAATCTTTTCCAGAATAGCGCTGCCATGTAGCTGTCGCCATAACCCAGCTGACCTCTTGAGGTTGCTTCCAATCCTAAGAGTCTGTTATTCTGTTCTATCATACTGTTTGAAAAACTGGCCCATGAAATACGCCAACTGGGGAGGCTGCACTGTGCTATATTAGTTAATAAAGGTCCAGCTCCAATCTCAGTTCTGCCAGATGAGTGCTGATTGCTTTGGAGCTCTAGATTTACACTAACGTAACTGAGATCTAAATCTAGCCCATTTTTTCAGCTAAAGATATATAGGACTCTATCCAGGGCAGGGGCCATCTCCCACAATAGGTATGGACAGCATCTGGAACAATGGGTCCCCAATCTTGTTTGAGGCCTTTCATGGGTATGGCAAGAGTGATTTCCCTGCTCAGCATTTAGGGGAGCTGGATGATGTAAAAAAAAAAAAATGTTGCAAATGCAGCGGCCTTTGAAGAGTTTTTATTTCCAAAATGTGTATGGGGAATTGCTCTGACCTCACTGAGGTATAGAATGAGTCACCACTGTACTGCCACTCAAAGCCTATCAGTTCTCCTTTGAAGTGAGCAGCAGGGAGGCCATTTTTCTTTGAGGAAAGCTAAAATATGGTGACTATGCAGGCAGAAGATTAGAAACTGCTCATTTAAAAAAAAAATCACCCCAGCAGATGGAAAAGTTATTGCCAAGCTAGACAAATCACTACCCTAAATCATCTACTTTGCCAGTGACAAAAAGCATAGCTTCCAGTCCTGCCAGACCTTGAACAAACAGAAATTATGTGGAAAAATTCCACAATTCATACAAACAAATCTCCTTTTTAAAGTTTAAACCTATGAAGGGAAACCTGGAGACAAGACCACCTTCAGTAAACAACTCCCTGTTCAAAGAGACTGCTGTAAAACATCCTTAAATGTTCTGAGACGTTATTCTTATTTATAGTCCAGTAGCACTCACAGGCTGCAGTTGAATTTGGGACGTGTTGTGCTAGGTGCTGTACGAAGACATAAGCAACATCTACACTAGAGCGTTTTGTTGACAAAACGCTGGTTTTGTCAACAAAATTCATGGAGCAGCCACACTAAAAGTGCATTCTGTGGATAGTAAATCGACAGAATGCAGCTCTTTTGTTGACAGAGTGATTCACTTCCATGTGTGGCCACGATCTGTTGACAGAAGTAACTTCTGTCGGCGGAATGCTCTAGTGTAGACGTTGCTATAATGAGAAAGCCACACCCCCCCCCAAGAATTTGCAGAATTACTAAACAAGACAGACAAAGGGTGGGAAGGAAAACAGTCGCAAAAGTAAAGCAACAATTAGATACTTGGCAGGGGCATTGTGGCCTAGGGTGGAGGTGAGCAAGGTAGGGGGTGAGCCCCCCACGAGGGGGCATGAAATTGGGGGGGGGCGCAGCTGCATAATCAGGTGCTGGGTCTCAGGCTGATCCACCTCATTACAAATGTTGAAATGTGTCACAGTTTATGTGTGTGTGTGTTCACATTCATATGTCAATTAATAAAGTGTTTACATTCTACAGACTTACATGTGCCGAAAGAAGTTTTTTTTTTCAACGCAACCAAAATTTGCATTGGTTTGAATCACATTAGACAGGCTGGGGGCTCCTGCTAACTGCAAGGATGAAAGTGGAGCCTGATGTAAAATGTTTGCTCACCCCTGGCCTAACGCATAGAACTGAGAAATAGGAGACCTGGATTCTGTTCCTGGCTCTGTCACTGACCTGCTGGGTGACTTAGGACAAGTGACTTCAACTCTGCCCCAGTTTTCTCATCTGTAAAGCACATTAGACCCAGTAGACAAGAGTGCAGAGCAAGGAAGAAACCAGCTGGCTTTTAGCTCACATGATAGAGCCTCCCATTTGTAAGGCTGATGCACCCAGGTCACTGGAAGGAAGGAATGAAACTGCGACCTTAGGGAATAAAGCCCTGTTCTCTACCATATATGCTAAAAAGCCAGCTGGCTCTCAGCTAAGTCTATGGAGCAGAAACTTCACTCTCTTTTGTCAGTGGTCTCAGTGCTTCTGGGGTTACAAACAGAAATTCCGAAAAGAGACCACAACCAAACTGAGAGCATTAAACCACTGCTAGAAACGCACTTGGGTGAAATGATATGCAATTTAACTCTGTGAGAGCTAGCATTCCCCCTTGTCCAAGAGCAGGAAGAAGAGACTTACACCCTGCTATGTTTCCCAGCTCTGGTGCTCACATATGTAACTGGAATATGTGTGCGTAGACAAGCTGAGGTACAGGACTAGAACGCAGAAGAGCTGTGTCACTCACCTGCTGGATGACCTTGCTCATGTCACACCCTGTGCCTCAATTCCCCTTTGTCTATTTAACTGTAAGCTATCTGGGGACAGGGACATCTGTCTTAGGGCCGGTCTACACTACAGAGTTATACCAGAATAGCCTATTCTGGAGTGCCTTTGAAAGTCTCCCCCAGCCATATCAATTGGTCTTAAGTCCCTTAGAATACTCTTCCGGAAGGCTGTGCTTTGGGGAACAGAATACTGCAGATTAAAGCTACCAGAGGAGTTTCTTGTAAATGTTTCCAAGTCAGTTGTAAGCTTTGTAAAAGCTTTGTTGTTGCTGATTGTGAAATACAAGGAGGCTTAAATTCTTTGAGGTGCCAGGAAAAAATAAAAGTCAAGGACTTTCAAGATTTCTTTTGGCTCAAGAGCCCAACCTAAAAAGTGGCTGGACAAAGCATTAGATTTCTGCTACTCAGATATACCCACACTACCAAATGTTGCCAAGGAAACTAATGGCAGTTGCCAATGCATTTGCCTACTTTGAAACAGGCTGTGTTGCGTGGAGAGTGGGTGCGTAATCTGTCTGTCAGGTAGCAGCAGTCAGGGCTGCAACAGTCAGGGCTGAGTTCAATATCACAGAATCCTAGGGCTGGAAGGAACCTCAGGAGGTCATCTAGTCCAGCCCCCTGCTTCAAGCAGGATCAACCCCCACTAAATCATCTCAGCCAGGACCTTGTCAGTCTGGGACTTAAAAACCTTGAGGGATGGAGAATCCACCACCTCTCTAGGCAACGCATTCCAGTGCTTCACCACCCTCCTGGTGAAGTAGTTTTTCCTAATATCTAACCTACACCTCTCCCTCTTCAACTTCAGATCATTACTCTTTGTTCTGCCATCTGACACTACTGAGAACAGTTTCTCATCCTCCTCTTTACAGCTCCCCTTCAGGAAGTTGAAGGCTGCTATTAAATCACCCCTAAGTCGTCCCTTCTGTAAACTAAACAAGCCCAAATCCCTCAGCCTCTCCCCATAAAGTCTTGTGCTCCAGACCCTTAATCATTTTTGTTGCCCTCCGCTGAACCTGCTCCAGCAAATCCACATCCTTTTTATACTGGGGAGCCCAAAACTGGACACAATATTCCAGATGTGGCCTCACCAGTGCCGAATAGATGAGAAAAACTACTTCTCTACATCTGCTCAAAATGCCCCTCCTAATGCACCCTAGTTAGCCATCTTGGCTACAAGGGCATCCTGTTTACTCATATCCAGCCTTTCATCCACCATAACCCCTAGGTCCCTTTCCGTTGTACTGCTGCTGAGCCAGTCGGTCCCCAGCCTATAACAATGTTTGGGATTCCTCCACCCCAGGTGCAGGACTCTGCACTTCTGCTTGTTGAACTGCATCAGATTTCTTTTAGTCCAATCCTCCAATTTATCCAGGTCACTCTGGATTCTCCCTCTACCATCCAACATATCTACCTCTTCCCCTAGTTTTGTGTCATCTGCAAATTTGCTGAGGGTGCAATCCAGTCCCTCATCCAGGTCATTAATAAAGATGTTGAACAACACCGGCCCCAGAATCGAGCTTTGGGGCACTCTGCTTGAAATTGACCGCCATCCAGAAGTTGAGCCACTGAATGTTGGGCCTGACCATCAAGCCAGCTTTCTATCCATCTTATAGTCCAAGGATCCAATCCATATTTCCTTAACTTATGGAAAAGAATGTTGTGGGAGACCGTATCAAAAGCTTTGCTGAAGTCAAGGTATATCGCATCCACTGATTTCCCCATGTCCACAGAGCCTGTTACCTCATCATAGAAGCTAATCAGATTGGTCAGGCAGGACTTGCCCCTGGTGAATCCATGTTGGCTACTTTTGATCACTTTCCCCTCTTCCAGGTGCTCCAAAATGGATTTCTTGAGAATCCCCTCCATTATTTTCCCAGGGATTGAGGTAAGATTGACCAGTCAATATTCCCTGTATTGTTCTTCTATCCTTTTTTAAAGATGGGCACTACATTTGCCTTTTTCCAGTCATACAGGATCTCTCCTGATCTCCAAGAGTCTTCAGAGATAATGGCCAAAGGTTAAGCAATGACATCTGCCAATTCCCTCAGTACCCTTGGGTGCATTAAATCCAGACCCATGGATTTGTGTACATCTAGTTTTTCTAGATAGCTCACAACTTGTTCCTTCCCCACAGATGGCTGCCCCCCATCTTCCCATACTGCACTGTCTAGGACCGTCGTGTGAGAGTTGACTTTGCCTGTGAAGACTGAGGCAAAAAAAGCATTGAGTACTTCAGCTTTTCCTACATTATCTGTCACAAGGTTACCTCTCTCATCCAGTAATGGCCCCACACTTTCTCTGATAACCCATTTATCATTAGCATGCCTGTAGAAACCCTTCTTGTTACTCTTCACATCCCTTGCCAGCTGCAGTTCCAATTGTGCTTTCGCTTTTCTGATTACTCCCCGGCATTCTCCAGCCGTATGTTTATACTCCTCCTTAGTCATCTGTCCATGTTTCCATTTCTTGTACTCATGCTTTTTGAGTTTAAGCTGACTAAGGATTTCCCTGTTAAGCCAAGCTGGTTGCCTACCATGTTTGCATTTCTTACTATGCAGCGAGATGGTTTGTTCCTGTGCCTTCGGTAAGGCTTCTTTAAAATACTGCCAGTTCTCCTGAATTCTTTTCCCCTTCATCTTCGCTTCCCAAGGGATCCTGCTCATCAGTTCTCTCAGGGAGTCCAAGTCTGTTCTTTTGAAATCAAGGGTCTGTATGTTACCGCTCACCCTTTTTCCTTTTGTCCAAATCCTGAAATCTACTAGGGGTTCCTCTCCATCCATGCAATACAGAACAGCTCAAGCCCCTGCCTAGTAATCTGGGAAAATCACACACCACCATGGGGCACCTCTGAGAAGCAATACCTTCTCATGCGCAAGCACAGACTCTGAGAATGGAAAAAAAGGAGTGGAATATGTGGCATTAATCTGGGAAAACACAACAAATTAGGTCCCTAAACATAACTCATGAGTAAAAGTCTCACCCCAGGTAGGTTGGGCAGTCTTTTTCCTTGCAGGTTCTTAAGCTCAGCAAGGTCCCCTTCCCATGCCCAACCCTTCTCTGCACCCCACTCACAGTTGCTGCCTTTGGTTAGAGCAGATCCAGAGTTCAGAGGTACATTTGCAGAGTTCACCTCTCCTCTTGGGTGAGGGAAGGTAAAGAGGCATCTTACTCACTTGGCTGGTCAATCACCATCAGCCTGTTCACTGCTCTGCACCGCCACCCTGCTGGCCACAATTCACATCTCTATGTGTGTGGGAGTGTGTGGGTGTTTTGTGCTTGGGGGTTCTGGGCTTGTTTGTCTGTTTGTTTGCAGGTTTTTGAGTGCTGAGCTGTGTGTGTTTGTTTGCAAGGCCGTGTGCTCAGAGTGGCAGTTGGAAGCTGTGTCATAGTTGGGATTGAAATCTAAAACACTCTGCTCACTGGTCGAGCAGTAGCCAGAGGGCGCGGCTATCAGGAAGGCTAGAGCTTTTTAAACCCTGCTGGATAGAAACCAGCGTGGTTGCAAACCGGAGGGAGTTTTGAGAGGGGTCGTTAGAGGGTGTCATTTCCTTCTGACATATAACATATCATCATCACCATCATCATTAACCGTGGGCTAAGCGCCCGTTGGTGTCTGATGCCTCTCTCACTATTTCCTTCCATCTTTCCCTATCCAGTGCAGAGTGGATTAGTTTCTGTAGACTAGCTCCGCACCAATCTACTACATCATCTATCCATTCTCTGTGGGGTCTGCCTCTCCTATTCGAACCATCCATTACGCCGAATACTAGGGTCTTGATTTTTCATTCGTCGTTCATTCTGCAAATACGTCCAAATAGTTGTAGCTTCCGTTTTATAACCTCCTGCAGCAGGTTCTCTTTTGGCTGTATCTTCCTATTTAATTCCTCATTTGTGACCTGCATCCATCCTATTCTCAGAATCTTTCTATAACAACTCCTTTCAAACACCAATATCCTTGTTTTCGAATCTTTTGTTATCACCCATGTCTCACATCTGTACAACATGCTGCTGAATACACACATTTTCAAGACACCCAGCTTCATTCTTAAGCTAATTGCTTTGCTTTTCCAGATCTTATCTATCGCCTTCAAACTCGCTCATGCTTTCACTATTCTAGTAGCTATTTCCTTCTTACAGTCTAGATCGTACATTACGTTGCTCCCCAGATACGTGAACTTCTCTACATTTTCTAGTTCAATACCATCAACACTGATCGTCCTTCCTATTTCCTTATCTCCAAATACCATTGTTTATGTTTTATCAATATTCATAATCAGTCCATACCGCTTCCCTTCTTCGTTAAGCACCCGCACCTTTTTCGCTACCTTCTCCTCATCTTCCTCAAGGATAACTATATCATCCGCGAACCTCAAGTTGTTAATTCTTTTCCCGTACACAGATATCCCTTCTACCTCTTCCTTGATCTTGTCCATCGCTCTCTCCAGATGTGCGATGAAGATACTTGTGCACGATAACCTTCTCTCACCCCATCTTTTTTCTCATAGAGCTCTCAAAGCTGCCCCAGCTTACCAAGATTCCTTCTGCTCACTGTGAGCCCTTCCATATGGAACACATTTAGCACAATCCTGCTTTTCTGTAGTAACACACATCACAAACCTTGCTAAGTAAATTTCAGCTATCTCCGTATTCATTACAAATGCAGATGGTGTTGAGTAACAAACAATACATAATTGCTGAATGTATAACAATTCTGAGCAAAGTGAGAGCAAACTACTTACACAGACACACCAAGGGTCTCGCCCCACTTCCACCTAGCTGGAAGGAGAACACACTGCCTGGTGACAGCATCTGCCATTAGATGTCATGGGATCATGGAACATAGTGTGGGGCATTTTGGAGCCATGCAAAATATCTCCTAATTCACTGTTTTGTTCTGGTGACCTTTCACACTTTTTTCCAGCTGCCATTCTTTGCTGTACTCTCCAGTATCTGCCCTGAGAAGGAATGGATCCCACACTTCTCTCACATGCTCTGTTAACTGTTGTGAGCACCTTGCACAGGGCAGCAGAGATCATCCTGAAACTACTGGTGGAGAAAGAAGATTCAGGGAAGCCAGACAATGAGTGTGAAACAGACAGTGGCAACCTGTCATTGCATTTGGTAGTCACAGCGCAGCTGTAGAGAGTAGAATGGCACTTTTGGACTAAGGAAAGCGGCACTGATTGGTGGGATCCTGTTGCTATGCCTGGGTGGGATGAGTGATGGTGATCATCTTCCATGGGAGTTGTGGATTCTCAGGTGGCTGATAAGGCATATCCTTGAACCACAAGTTCTATTATGGTGAGGACAGATGTTTCCAAGTGCAGCAGGAGGCCATTGACCATGACTGAAAGCCAGTCTCTCCTTCCTCCTGTGCCTCTTGTCTGCCTCAGTTTGTCAACAGGCAAGTTCAAAATGCAGGGGACCAGAGCATAGGACTTATCTCTATTTTGAGCAATCCTGGGTGAGTATCTCCCAAGTGTCAATGTCAATATTGCACTTCTTTAAGTTACCCTTCAACTAGTCTTTATAACACTTCCATTGTCCTCCCACATTACAGTGCCCTTTTTTCAGCAGAGAGAACAGGACCTGTTTTGGGAGCTGATGATCTGGCATCAAGACAGTGTGACCAGTCCTGCAAAGTTGCTGATGGATAATCATTGTTTCAATACGGACGGCCTTTTCATCTTCTGGAACCCTAATGTTGATACATCTGTCTTCCACTTAATCTTCAAGAATTTGTGGAGGCAGCGTTGGTGATGCTTCTCAAGGATTTTCAAGTGATGTCTGCAGGTTGTCCAGGCTTCAGATCCATACAACAACGTTGGGAGAATAAACAAGAAACTTGGTGTCTGTTCAAGTATTGTGATCTTCAGAAACCCTGTGCCATAAATGAGCAAAGGCTGTACTGGCGCATCTCAGACTGTGTTGGATTTCTGCATCAATATCTGCTTTGAATGAGAGATGACTTCCAAGGTAAAAGAAATGGTCAACATCCCCTATTGAGCGGTACTGAAAATGAACAGAACTCAAATATTGAGGGATATTAGCATATTTAACCCAGGCTCATAAACTCAATAAGTCTTTCCTTGAAGGTGTTTATTCTGACTGCTAAGTCTGGCCTTGCAAAACGGGGACTGGGACAGACTCAGAAATAGCAGCCTACTTGATTTGGAGTGTGAATTGTGTGTGTGTGAAGATCACTTCCTAAAAACGCAGCTGGGGGAGATGTGGACATCCAGCTAAATAAGATCTGATATCTGCTGCTTCCCTTCGCCTCTGGGGGCTGGACTCGATGACTTCCTGATGTCTCTTCCAGCCTTAGGATTCTATGATTCTCTCATAATCCTACTAACCTTGTTTGTTTTTGTGTGGCAATTAAGCAAGGAGAACCACTTGTTTGTCTCTTGGAGTGGGTTGGTTGGTACATATGTGTCTCCATTACCTCTGATTGCAGGATCTGTAAGATATGCAGAAGTGTTTGTCGTCTCTTGAGGCTGGTCCTCATCACATGACAGCTAATGACATTTTGAAGCCCGGCAGATTCTGCTTTAACTTCTGGGGTAGCAGCCACATCTTGGAGAAGGAGGTCTTATAATCCATCTGCTTGTGTTAGTGATGTCCGTTAGGCTACAGGGTGCAGAATAACTTGCAGATGGGAACAGTCTGAGCAGCAACTGGAATATTCTGGTTTCTTTTTAATACTTGAACCAAGCCAAAGATTTGTAAATGTCCTGAAACTAGTTATTCAAGAGAACAAGAGCTAAGCTAAGCTGGAAGCCAGACTGGGTAATCACCAGTTGCACCTTCTATCGTGTATTCCACAGAGACTGAAGAGTCTCTTTTGTTCACCAGGTGAAATAATGGGCTTAGTGAAAATGTTGGCATGTGTTTGAAAAGTGATGCTCCTTTCCCTTGTGGTCAGCAGCTCAGAACTGTGGCGTCCTTTGGCCCAGAGCTGTCCTGTCCATAGGAAAGACTGGAGCAACTGCCCTATGCTCCACACTTTGGGGAAGGGGAACCTGTGCTTCAGGGACATGAGGCATGAGGAGGTTGGGATGAGCCTGGTGCCAGCAGGAGTTGGTCCCATGCACTCCTAGACCCTCCAGACTGAATGTTTACTTCTTTTTCTTGCCTACATCTTAGGGTTCTCAGGCTCTGTGGTCAGCTGCTGTGGGGTCCTAGTCCCAATCCCAACTAAATCATCATAGCCAGGGCTTTGTCATGCCAAAACTTAAAGCCTCTATGGATGAAGAGTCCACCGTCTCCATAGATAATGCATCCAGTGCTTCACCGCTCTCCTAGGAAATAAGCTTTTCCTCATATCCAACCTAGACCACCCCTACTGCAGCTTGAAACCATTGATCTTCGTCTGTCATCCGTCACCACTGAAAATGGCCTCTCTCCATCTCATGACACTCAGCGTATAGTTAACCTGTGGAACTCCTTCCCAGAGGAGACTGTGAAGGCTAGGACTATAACAGAATTTAAGAAAGAGCTAGATAAATTCATGGAGGTTAGGTCCATAAAAGTCTATTAGCCAAGTGTAGGAATGGTGTCCCTGGCCTCTGATTGTCAGAGGCTGGAGATGGATGGCAGGAGACAAATCGCTTGATCATTGTCTTCAGTCCACCCACTCTAGGGCACCTGGCACTGGCCACTGCATGGTCTGACCCAGTATGGCCGTTCTTATTTTCTTATGACCATTCCTCTCCAGACTTCCTTTTTCTTGTGGTGGAACCCTCTACCCGAGAGGCAGGAAATCCTGTGGGAAAGAGGGTGAGGAGTGCAGCTTACTTTGATCCAGCCCCTGAAGCTCAGGGCTCTTTCCCCCACAGTGGGGATCCGGCACTGTTGCTGGTTTTACCCAACAAAGCTCATGATCCAATGAATTTGTTGGTCTCTAAGGCATCACAGGACTGCTTGTTATTTGTAACACCCAAATAGATAAGTTGAATTGCTTGGAAATGTGCCTTCTGGGAATGTAGAGTCACCAGTGATCCAAATTTGAGGACATTTGATAAAGGGACCCCCAATTGACAGGCTGCTCCCCCAAACCTGTTCCCTTTTCCCTACTACAGACAGCAAGGCACTAAATATCTGGACGAAGTGCAGGCAGACCTCATTGTCTGGATGGAGACAGCTGGTGTGCATGGATGCCACTGGCAGTTAACATAACTCAGGATAAGTCAAGCACCACCCCATTAGACAAAAGGGGGTTTTCAATAGATGCCTCCTGGAGGGTGCTATGATTTGTGAGTCGGGGTGGTTGCAATCTGATGAGAATGTGTTGGTGGGATAAGGGGGGAATTAGGCATGTGACGGTTTCCTGGGCAAGGAGCAGTGGAGTTGGGGGAATATACTGGGAGGGAGATGTACTGTGTATTGCTGTGCGTAGGTCCCTCCTCTAGAGGTCTGGGATCGGGGACTGGGAGGTTTGCTTTGTTAGAGGGGTGGGAATTAGTTGCCCTAGGAAAGAAGAGCACTGCTGGTTCCTATTTAAGCAGGATGGGGAAGTCTGCAAGCTGATAGAGGTGGATCAGGGCCTTCTGGCCTGTAGAAAAATGTTGAGGGAGACCTCAGGTGATTTGCCCAAGGACACACATCCCACCTAGGGATGGCCCTCCTTTGTCCAGCTAGAGAGCATATTGAAGTCCTCCCAGTGCTACCCTCCCTGACCAGTAATGGGCGTTATAACCAGGGAGGCCAATCATGATGGATTCCAGGGGAACAAAAACGGGCCATTTGTCATTTGGAGGCTCAAATGTAAAGATTTTACTAACTGCCGCTATTTATTGTACAACCTCATTCTGTATACAAGGCCATCTTGCATTTTACTCCTCATGCAACATGTAAAGTGCTGCTCCAGCAGCAGATCTGAGTAACGTGATAAGCTCTGAAACTTCCTTAGTCATTTGACCTACGAAAATCTGAACAGAGAAAGAACTACTTACAAGAACCCGGCTGTCCCAGGCAAAATTCTGTATCATCCACAACTGAAATGCCATTAATATCCTGCATCATTAATATTAATGTCAGTAGAACAGGCCAAGATTTAGTGTCATTATCAAGTTGCACTAAAAAGCTTTATGCACTTCATTTGTTGCTGAGCAACACTAAGATGTGCATCAAAAGTAACAGTAAAGCCGTTATATCAACAGTAGTAGACATTTTCCATAGAAATTAGAAATGGATGTCGAGGACCATCATGTAAATGTGCTTTCCTGCAGTCATTCATCACTCCAGATGGGCTTCAGCGTAAATACTAATTTGGTTCCTTAACTCTCACCCTTTAAAATAATTGCGTTGACATGTCTGTGTGGAGCTATTTGCCTACATTCAGTGCATCTCTCTGGGTTCTGCTCTTGGCCTCAGAAAAGGAAACAGGTGGGCTATGTCTACACTTGCAGTCCTCTTTCGAAAGAGGCACGCAAATGAGGGAAATTGAAATGCAAATGAGGTGCAGATTTGCATATCTGACACCTCATTTGCATATTCTTGTTTTGAAAGAGCTTCTTTTGAAAGAAGAAAACCAGTGTAGACACTACTTTTTCAAAAGTAAACCCCATCTTTGAAAGAATCCTTCTTCCCACAAAAAAAGGGAAGAAGGATTCTTTCGAAGATGGGGTGTACTTTTGAAAGAGCAGTGTCTACACTGGTTTTCTTCTTTCAAAATATGAATATGCAAACGAGGGGCCAGACATGCAAATCTGCACTTTATTTGCATTTTTGATTTCCCTCTTTCGAAAGAGGAATGCAAGTGCAGACACAGCCGTGGTGTTCCTGATACATATGCAGAGATTTTAAGATGAAAACTTGTTTGCTGGAAGGTTGCAGACTAACACACTACTTTTATTCTTAGACTCCAGGTGGATAAACACACTGCAACCAAAACCAGAAATGCTGTAATTCAAGCAGAAATTAGGAGCACAACTGGGAACTGTGTAATATCTACAAGAGGGCTGACAGGCTGATCACAGTTGGCCCTTCTGGCCTCAAATCAGTTTCTCTAGGAACAGTGGTTCCCAGTCTGGAGTCCACGGATCTCTGGAGGTCTGTGAGGATATTTCAGGGGGGTCTGTGGAAACGAAAGAGAAATAAAAATGATCATAGACAATAGAATTGGCTGTGATGGGGGTTCATGAATGGTTTCAGGAGGATTATTGGGGACTACACTAGTGAAAAGATTGGGAATCACGGCTTTAGAACATTCTGAGGCATGTACAAAGTGGTATTTCTCACAGGCCTGTTCTAGTCCTTTAACCATCCAGCCTTAATGTAGGAATGTTAGTCTCACCAGGCTTGGATTTCCTTCCTATATCGCAGGATGTAATTCCTGAATGACCTTTCCACATCATCTTGTCTTCCTGTTGTTAATTTAACAAAAATAGACAGGTTTCAATAAAAGTAATTTATCTATAGTTCAAAGCAGAATCTGGATTTAATTCTAAAAAATCCAGAGATCAAGTCAAGCACTTTGGAAGGATTATACCAAGATATTTTAAGTGGATGTTATTTCACACCAGCTAACTTTCTTCATGACCCAAATTACTAGAGGCTCCAGATGTGCTCAGATTCATCTGCACTGCACTTAATGGTGTATGTGACAGGAACTCCTTCCAGACTCTAATATACACATCTTAATAAAAAAGCAGACCTGGACATTAAAAGAGTGTACGTTGTTCAGCATACGGGTCCCGATTCAGCTAAACACATGGGCATATGTTTAATTTTAAGCACACAGTCATAGAACATGCTTAAAGCCAATTGATTTCAAAAGGATTTAAGCATACATTTTAAGTGATTTGTTGAACAGAGGTGACATTATGCACATGGCTTAAGTTAAGCTCATGATTAAGTGCTGAGGTGACTCGGGGCTCCGTTTACTGCTACACCAGAATCAACAAGGTATTGGGCTTGATACTTATGGGCTTTAAATGTAGACAGAGGGATTCCTCTAGGCAGACTCACAAGGCCAAATCCTTAGCTGGTGTAAATTGATGTACTTCTGTTGGAGTCAATGGAACTCCAGCTAAGAACACCGCCTGAGGAACTTGTCTACTCAGTGCTTTTTTTGTAAAAAAAGAAGAGACGATAGGCAGCCAGCTCCCTGCTGTGGGGGTGCTGGGGATCCCTGCCCCCTGGACAGATCCTCAGGGCTGGAGCTACTGGTGGGGCTGTGAGCCCAGGCCAGGTCCCAGCCCTGGGACTGCTGGGGTTCCCTGAGCCCCAGCTGCATCCCCAGGGCTGCAGCTGCCAGCAGGGCTCTGCAACCTGGCCAGCTCCCAGCCCTAGGCCTGCCAAGGCTTCCCTGCCCTGGTCAGGTCCCAGGAGTTGGAGCTGCCAGCAGGGCTCCATGCCCCACATGGCTTACAGCCATAGGACTGCTGGGGTTCTCCTGGCCCTGGCTGGGTCCCTGGGGCTGGAGCAGCCAGTGGGGCTCTGTGCCCCAGCAGGCTTCCAACCCCAGGGCTGCCTGAGTTCCCATGGCGAGGTCCCTATGGCTGGAGCTGCCTGGGGGAGCTCTGTGCCCCAGCTGGCTCCCGGCCCAGGGCTGCCAAGGTTTCTCCGGCCTGGCCTGGTCTGTGTCCCTCCCAGCTGCAGGGACCCCATGGCTGGGACTGCAGAGGTTCTGGTACTCTGTACTGGCATGCACCCCACAAAAAAGCCCTGCCCAGAGATGTCAAGAGATGGATAAATCACATTTAGTACAGGTCATTAAAATGGGGCATTTGCTACTCTCTCTCTATGTACAATACACCAGGAGTTGTATCTGTAACTGTCATATTTCTGGCTAAGCAAATATATACATAGCCTCCATCACTGTACTCACTGATGTCTTCACTATCTTTAATCTATTTCCCCTCACAACACCTCTGTGAGGAAGCCGGTAGTGTTATTCCCATTGTACAGAGAGGGAACTGAGCCATGGAGAGGCTAAGTGGCTTGGCCAGCATGACACAGGAGAACTGAGTAAAGAGGGACCTGAATCCGTGTCTTTGAAGTCTTAGGTTAGTTACCTCATCACTGGACCACCCAGCCTGTGTAGCTCATAGTCTAAGTATAGGAAACACCGCAAATACCATGTGTTACTAAGTATCGTGGTTTAGTAAATGTCAATATTTAAATGGTTTTTGTTACAGTTAGTCTAGTTAATCCCTCTTTGGCCATTGCAAGATTGTTCCTTCTTTTCTGACCACAGAAGAGAAGAGGATAAACTCCAACCCAAACTGAACAAACCTGGTATTCAACCAGCCACCCGTGAACACACAGATGCATTGAAGTACTAGCACTAAGATCTTAGCTGTGAAGTATACATTTCAAGTAATAATTGTGTCTCTGCTCTGAACAGCCAAGAGACTTTTTTTTCAGGATTGAGACTGAAAAAAGAGTGTTGTCTAGTTAGAAAAGAGGAGACGGGAAGTCAGGATTCCTAGGTTCAGCAGCCACCTGCCACTCATTTGCAGTGACATCATGCAAGTCACTTTGGTTTTCAGAAGTTCTGAGCTCTCACCACTGCAGCTGAAATAAATTGGAGCTGTGGATGGCCAATACCTCTGCAAATCAGCTCCTTTGTATCTCAGTTGCCCTATCTGTAAAATGGGGATAATACTATTGACCAATGTCAGGAGTATTGTGAGATTCAGTTAATTAACATTTGTAACTTTCTTAGAGATCTTGAACAAAATGCACTAGTGAAATTCAATGTAATAACAAATACTACTTCTGTGAAATCCCACAGGAAGTTGGCCAACCAAACCATTTTTATATAACAACATACTGATATATTTTATATTTAGTACAACTTACTCTTCTGATTCTGTTCCCATTTATTTTCCTTTTCTTAGTCTGTAATTTTGCACTTCACAGTTCTCATCACCTTGGACAAAAAGAAAACCTATTCCACATCAACTTAAAATGAGATGTCAGACAGGCATTTCATGAGCTTTTGGCATACATGACGAAGGATGTCTCCCCCTCCAAAAAACGTACTCTTTTGGCCTCCTACTGAATGAACTATAGATAGGAATCCTTACCCTAAATCAATTTCTGATTTTTAGCATGGATCCAAGAACTTAAATGCACCTAAATGTATAATGGTGTTTTTTTAATGAGGACATACACATGCCCTGAAATTTAGCAGCACTGAAGAAGAATTTCTCGAGAATGAACTCCACTGGATTAATCCAGACAAAACATAGGAGATGAATGATAAGTAAAAATGCTATCAAATTCTTTCTGGGTGTTATATTCAATAAAAGTCTGTTGTGCACAAAACGGGAAAGCACTAGAAACTGGAAATTGCCAAGTGAAATAGTTTTGGGTGGATCACTGCCCATTTCTTTTGGATTGTTTGAATGTAAATTTATTTTCATCAGCATCATCAACAACAATGGGCTCAGCGTCCATTGGTGTCCAGTGCCTCCCTCACTATTTCCTTCCATCTTTCCCTGTCTGTTGAGGAGTGGCTTAGTTTCTGTAGACTAGCTCTGCACCAATCTACTATATCATCTACAAATTTATTTTGTGAAACAATATATTAAAACTTGGGGTGTTAAGTGATTAAACATTAATCATGATTAATCAGGCTGATCCTCAGTAATACAAGGCCATTCATGTATGTATTGTTGGATGTTCTCTGCATTTGCATGTCTTGATTTCAACTACAGCACAAAATACAAGAGCACAGCGCTCACTTTGTGTTATTTTTGATTATAAATATTTGCACTGTAAAAAGCAAAAGAATCCGTATTTTTCAGTTTACCTGATACCACCACTGTACTGCAATCACTTTACTATGAAAGACGATCTTACAAATGGAGAATCATATACAAAAAAACTGCATTCAGAAACAGAAGAATGTAAACTTTAGAGCCTATATCCACACAGTCCTACTTCTTGTTCAGAGAATCGCTCAGACATACCAGTTTATGTACATTTGTGGAAGACAATGCTGTCCACGGTGTCACCCCAAAGTAAGACCAGGTATTCACATGATACTTACGTAGCCAGCATTACAAGACATTTACGTGCCACATGTGCCAAACAGTTGTATGCTCCTTCCTTTTTCGGCCACTATTGCAGAAGACTTGCTTATTAAAAAATAACGCTTTCATTCAATTTGGGACTGATCCCCTTGGGGAGAACTGTATGTTTCCTGCTCTGTTTTACCTGCATTCTGGCACCTATTTCATGGTATAGCAGTCCCGCGTGAAGACCCAGCACATGTTGTTTGTTTTATGAAGGCTTTCACTGCAGATCTGACAAAACACAGAAGAGGTACGAATGTACACTTTCTAAAAAGCTACAGCTCTCAACCCCAGTTAAGAATATGAAGTGCCTTACAAAACTGGTGCAGGCTGAGATTGGGAGAATGCTTTCAGAAGTCTTAGCAGAGCACCTGGCTTTACTTATAAGGTCACAATACAGGCAGACCTCAGCCCCCACAATCATAATCCACATCTCTTCTAGATCATCACCGTTTATCAACTTTCTCTATAGCTGACCTATGCACTTACATCGTCTACATCCACAATTCATATAATCTCTACCTCTTTTCAAGTCTGGTTCAGACAAGGCTGCTAAATCTACAGTTGGAAGAAGCCCCAGATCACAGGGTCTTAATCAGAGCTAATGTGATGTTTATTATTCAAGGCCCCATGGTGGAAGCAGTGGAGAATGAGCTGATTTGCACAGAGAGAGTTCTGGGTGGATGGGAACTTGAACCACGGAAAGCAATCAGGATGACGCAGGCCTAGCTGGGCCACATCACAGGTTCCTCCCTTCCCCTAACAGGAAATTTTGACCCACAGTGCCCTCCACAAAAGTGTTGGAGGCTTTTCCTGGCAAAACTGAGCTTGTGTTGGGAAACACCGCAGAGCGTCTACACGCAAAATGCGCTTTGTTGATAGTTTGTTAACAAAACCAGGCACATCCGCTGGCAGCGTTATACCTCTCCCTGTTCAGGTATAATGCCTCTCTCGACAGTGTTCTGTTGACAACACAGCCATGTAGATATTCTGGGGCCCTTTTGGCGACAGACAGGGCTTGCGGTTCACTGGACAGCCCTTGTTTGCAGAGCTTCTAGTCAGCTGTTTTGTGGAGAGAGGGCTGTGCAGTCTGGCTGCTCTCTGTTGAAAGGGCAGATTTCTCTTTGCTCTGCTTTCATATGTAGACGCAATCTAACAACAGAAATTTTGCCGGGGAATCTCTTCCAACAGTGACTTCTGTCGACAGAGACCTCTTGTGTAGACGTAGCCATTGAGTGTGATTCTCCCCAGCCTCATAGCTTGAGTGCACTCTTGAGTGTGTATCCCTACCACCAATGTGACTGCATGGAACATTTTGACTTGGTAGCATTCTATAGAAAGGTGACTAGGACTACACAAGACACAAGGCAATGGAACATCACATAGTATTACTGTCTGATAGTTGGCCAGGGGCACAGAAGCTTGAAATTCAGAGAGTAGTATAGGATAGTGTGAGGATCTCAAAGCAATTTACAAGCACTGCATCTCATACCACTCATCAGGTAGATAAGTTTCATTACTTCTTTTGATGGAAAAGTAAACTGAAGCACAACAAGCCAAATTCATCCTGGGAGTGATTTTGTCACAGATTCACTTGGCCCGAAGAACATAAGCTGCAGCTTTTCAACAGGATTCAGCTGACATTTAGGTTCCAATTTTCACAAGCCAATGCATCAAACTCTTTGGGAAATCAGGCGTGTATTTTGGTGCCTAAATGAGAGGTGAAATTTTTCTGAAGATACAGCCTTGTCTCTTGAAAAGCTGGTACTGAGCTCCTTTGAAAATCTAGCCCCATGTAACTTATCCAAGCATGACACTGCATTCTCACACTGCCACGGAAATATGGTTTTGATTACGAATACGGATAACTCAAATATGCTTTATGAAAAACAGGTCAAGTAACCTATCGTTCAAGAGCCTGTGATCCCGTGAATGTATATATTCTACAGGTTGTACCCTGCCTCATCTGGCACCCTTGGGGCCTGAACGAGGGATTTTGCTGGACAAGGGGTGGTCAATGCCCTTGGGGATCCCCTCCTGTCCCCCAGCCACTTTCCAGACTTCCTGCTGGCTCTCAGGCTCTGTGGTTCCCTAGCCACTCCCACACCATGGCTCCCCAGCAGCTTCCTGGCCTGTGGCTTCCCAGCTCTCAGCTTCCCAGCTGGCTCTCCACCCCCCACCACACACAGTTCCCTGGCTGGCCCCAGTCCCATGGCTCTCCAGCTGACCGCTTGGCAGCTCCCTGGCCCATGGCTTTCCAGTACTGCAATTCTGCGGCTGGCTCCCAGCCCATGGTTCCCTGGCTAGCTTCCCGCTGGCTCCCTGGCTTCCCAGCCCCCTTGCTCCCCAACCAGTTGCCCAGCCACGGGGGCCTCCATGCTCACTGCTGGCTGTCCAGCCACCAGGCCCTGCTGGCTTCTGCTCCCCACCTTCCCTCTTTCTCCTCCTACAGGGGCATGGCATGGGCTCTCCACCACCCTTGCTGTAGCAGAGCCAGCGAGAGCTCCAGCTCTGGCCTGGGATAGGCTGCCGGCCACTGCTATGGCCCCAGCCCCTGCCTTGCTGATACACATCCTGCCCCAGCCCCAGGACTCTGTGGTCTCGCAATGTCCATGGTCTTGCCGGACGATGGACATTGCCGAAAGAGGAAAACACCAGATTTAAGAGATTGAACCTGTATTTGTGTGCATGTATCAATCTTGTATGTGAAGTTAGAAATATGAAAGGTAAACCTGCTTGTTAACCTAGATTTTCTAGTAAGAGCCATTAGTGGTGCTTAACAGGCTTAATGGCCCAGTGCACAAGACAATGATCTGTAAACGGGTTTGTTTTTCCTGAAAGCCCAAATTGTGGTTGGGCCAATAAAGACGTGATCATGCCGAATGCGGTATTTTTCCATGGGGATGGGGAGGGTTAAGCAAAGTGTTCCCACCCTGGGGAAATTCTATTTAAGGAATGGGAAGCAATCAACATCATCTTCTGCTGGCTTTTGGCACTCCACCCAAAGAGGATACAACCAAAGAAACCTGAAAACAAAGAACTCTAAGGAGAACAGAAGCTGTTAGGCTCAGGCCAGAGAAAAGACCAACTCTGGCTTGTGAAGAATCACATCTGAGATAAGAACTAGGATGAGGAATGTGTTTTGTAACAACGTTACTGAGTGTATTAGGCTTAGCTGGTATGTTTTGTTTATTTTGGCTTAGTAACATACTGTGATCTGTCTGTTTTCATTGGTGATAATTTGAATCCTACTTTTTATACTTAATAACACACTTTTATTATCAAACCCAGTGCAAATAATTATTACCTGTGCATCTCTCTCTTTCATTGATAAAGAGGGCAAGACTCATGAGCCTTTTGCATATAGTACTTTTATACAGAGTAAGACAGACTTAACTCATGGTTGTGTTCCTGGATTCTGCCAAGGTCCTATAGTTGAGCCCTCCAAAGCTGGGTCTACACTGCAAAGCTCTGTCTACACAAGTCACTGTCAACAGAGTTTTGCCAACAGAACCTCTGTCTACAGATCATGTCCACACCTAAAAGGGGATCCCCCTGCTGATGCCCTCTGTCCACAGAGATCAGCCAGACTGGCCAGCTTTCTGTCAACAGAACAGCCAACCGTATGCTCTGCAAACAGGGCTGCCAGGTGAACTGGAAGTCCTCTCTGTCGACAGAGGGCCACCCCAGAGCATCTACATCATTTGTCTGTCTACAGAATCTGTCGACAGAGCCAAACTTTCAAGACAGATCTCTGCCGGGAAAAAGGCTGTGTTCTGTCGACAGAGTCTAGACAGAACACATTTGTAGTGTGGACGTTCCCTAGTTTTGTGGACAGAGGGCCTCTTCTGTAAACAAAACTCTGTAGTGTAGACACAGCTCAAGAGTTTAGCTGGTTCAGTGCCTGTGCTGTTCTGCTGGGGAGCTGTTTCCCCAACTTTGTGCCTCTGCTGGAGGGGGAGGTCACATTTTCTGGTCCAGCTGGTCAAGGTGGTGAGGTGCCCCAGAGGGCAAGTAGGCAGGCCCAGCGGCATGGTCAGCACACTGGGGAACAGCCTCAAGGGGATTCCCATGATTCAACCGATTACATCGAGGTCACACGGGGAGTCAATTATAGAGCTGGAAATAAAGCTTTTTGTGGGTTTTCCACATGACAGCAGCAAGAGAGCTTTGGGAGATGTGCTCAGGTCTTGGGAAAAGAAGGATCTGAAGTCCTATCATAAGATGGCTCTTCCAGCCTTGTGGAGACTGCTCAACCCCTTAGAACAAATCATTGTGTGTTCACGGCAGATCAGTATGACTTGTCTTCTATTAACTTGTTGTCACTGGCCTTGTTGCCAGCTTTCAGTTCCAATAGCAACTGGTTATAATTAAATACTTGCGTATTATTCAAAATGTAGGCTTCACCATTAGGTAATAAAAAGGGGGAAGTCATACAGAACTATCAAGCTAGCTGCAATTGACTGTTATTGTGTCACATTCATTAGCCACCCTTTTAAGTCTGTGTTACACTGGTGGTTACGTATATTTAGGGGACTTTGTGAGGTTTGCAACATAATTAATGATTCATTAATAACTAATGCCAATAGAGTACAGATTTCAAGTCCAGGGTTTATAGTTATTTTGTATGTGACTGACCTTTATAGAGGACAATGTCTATTAGAATCTGAGGCAAGAGGCCTATTATTTAAGTACAGTCCAATACTCCATTAGTATTGATGTTCTGCTTACTCAGCCTTGCCTAAGAAACCACGCCCTTTAATCCATTTGAGATCTGGTTTCCAACCACCTCCTACTGACATCAGCTGGAGCTGTGGATAATCAGCACTTCTGTGAATCCAGACCTGGGGCTATGGATAAGTAAAGACATAAAGACATGCTCTATTCCAAGCATGTGAATGAACCTACGGGCTTCAGTGGGCTTAAACATTAGCATGTGCTTAAGTACACTGTTGAAGTGGGGCTCTGGACCCAGATTTTCAAGTGGTATTAAGACACCTACTGGGATTTTTCGAAATTTATAGACACCCGACACCCATTGAAATCAATTTCACTAGGTTAAGCAGTGCAGGTTTAAACTTTTGCTGCTTAGTGCTTTTCTAGTTTTTGCATATATAGGACCCAGGCCAAGATAATCACCACAGTGGCCAAACGGGATTATAGCAGCTGTTAGATAAAATATAAAATCTTATCTTCAGATCATTTTGTTTGTTGATTATTGCCTAAAGAACCAGCTACAATACATGTGGCAGGACATATGCCCAGTGTCACTGTTTGTCAGGTGTTTTGTACAGCCCAAATAGAAATTATTACCAATCTGCCAGGAGTATCTGGCCGCTCCACTGACTGCAAATGGATAGAGCCCTTTAAATCTGTGGACAGCTGCTTCATCTCAGCAGGTATCTGCATCCATGGATCTGGATGCAGATATCTGCGGCTCATTTTTGCAGATATGAATGCATATGCAGATACACATATTGTACCTAGAACCCAGCAAATTAATGGAAATCTGCTTTACATCTGTGGGTATCCACATCCAAGGATGCCAACGTGGATATCTGTGACTCCTTTTTATGGATATGTATGTAGGTGCAGATATAAATGTTGTATCTGGGCAGGGCTTTACAAATGGAGTGTTAGTTGAAGGTGGCTGCACAAGCAGTGGAAAGGAACCAGCAGCAAATGGATTAAGGAGAGAATGAGGCATTGTCTTCTGGACTTCAGTCAAGCTTGTGACTTTCATGGGTGTGATAACAAAAGAACAAAAGTTTTACCCAGTGTCTTTTTGTAAAAAAGAAACCAGTACTCAGCCAGCTCCCTGCCCCCCACAGCCAATCCTGCGGCTGGGGCCACCAAACTGCTGGTACTCAGTACCAGCAAGTACTGGTTTTGCAATGAAAAGCGCTGGCGTGGAATTTTTTTGTTGGTGCAAGAGCTCTCTCCTGCCACCAAAGAGCACTTACACTCTGTACCTCTGTTGCTAAAAGGGCATAGTATAGACATAGCCTCAGAATCAAGGGCTGTGCAGGAGCTCCTTGGTTCTTAACCTTTGATCTAGCATCGGTCTTACTTTGCATTTCTAACACGAGGAGGACCCCTCCCCAAGGGGCATGCTATGCTCTAACTCCTGGGTTTCTTATACCTGTCTCTGAAGCAGATAATACTAGCCATTGTCAGAAACATTGGCCTGAGCCAGTCTAGCAGTTATTATCGGGTACATAGCAGTAGTAATAACTGCTCTCCACTTGCGAACTGGATACAATTTACACGATGCCCTTACAAATGCTTAATATCTGGAAAACTCACTTAACCATAGACGGCAATACAATGCTGCCTTCAGTTAACCAGAAAAATTCCGATGGCTATCCAGCATCATTTTCTGGCGCTTGCAGAAGTCCCATTTGTTGGATGCCCCTGAGGCAGTAGAGGAGCAGTAAATTACAGTACGGGATGCCGGAACAGTGTTAAAGGGTGTCGTGTTAGGTAAGGTTATCTCATTTCTTAAACATCTTTGTGTTCAGTGTAAAAGTGTGAGCAACTGGCACTTTTGATCGCCCAGAAACCCCCATTCCCCACGCATTCCAGATAACAAAGCTTATACTGTAATTAATAAATGATAATTATGACTCTGCAGGCCTGAGACTGGAAAAAAAGTGTGCAGTTCTATGCACAAACACAGCAATTGTCAATGTAAATGAGGCTCCTGTGCATATAAGCAGCCAGTTGTGCATCTATCTCGTCAGTTTTCCCGGCAAAGGCCCCAGTGGCGTACACAGCACATATACTTGAAAATTAGGTCTTTTTGTTGTTTAAAGGAAAATGACACCAAAAATGTCAACAAAATCTAGAGCAGCTGACACCAGCCTTCAGCAAAAGTGATTAATCTGGGGCCTTTAAAAATCCTTTCTGTTTAACTGCTTTGTGTGAATCTCTTGCTTCTGAAAGGTGGAAGAATGATGGCTTTGGAACAAAAGGCCTCTGTTTATTTGCACAGCAGGTAGACCATGGGCGGACAGTGGCGCTGTGAGTTTTCTAACCCTGCCCCGCCGTATGCCTTTAGCATGACCTAGAGTGGTAATTTCTCTGCTTCAGAGAACAACTGAATCTTTATCTTCTCCGCTGAGATAGCGGATGGCAGCTACCTTAACAATGGTGTGCATGGCTTTTCCACTGGGCAGGAGACTGAGACCACCAAACTCATTCACAAAGGCTGGCCATACTAACATTTGCTTAAAACCAGCCTGGACTAGATTCACAGTGCTAGCGCTTTTCTCTCACCATCCATTTATCCTCAACCAGAATTCACACAGGAAAGGCCTGGTTCTAATCGTCTGTGGTGGCGTCAGTCAGGGCCAGCCCCACTGGATTCAATAGTTATGCTGGTGCAAGTGTGAGGAATACCAGACTTCATAGGTTCAACCTACACGACATGTCAGAGAAGTGACTGCAACCCATGTACACATACCTGAGCTACCTTGACACTAGCTTGTGCAAGTCCCAATAACAGGGATACTGCAGCAGTATGTGGGCTTCATTGCAGGTTGTACAAGCTCATGTTGGACTTTGTGTACTTACTCAAGGGTTAATCAGCACTGAAGTCTGTGATGCCACAGCATCACTGCTACCTCGCTCTCACTGGTGAAATTGAAGCTAGCTCAGGTATGTCTACCCAGTTTGCAATCACACCTCTGATTACAGCACATCTTCCGTTGTGTATGGTGTTTGCTTTTGCTTATAATTCAGCTGTTCTAAGGAACAAAGGAGAATCTGAACTCATTGGCCACACAACACAAGACTATGGTGGGAAGCAAATGCGTCCGCTTAGAGTCAAAGCACTGAAACAAACCTGAATCAGATCATGTTAGTCAAAATAATGCCAAATAGTTTTCCATTCTGTTCGCATCATGGCCATAACAGGAGTGTCTGGAACATGCAGCCACTGGGGTTTAAAAGCTTCTGAGCCCATTAATCTCTGGGCATCAGTTAGCACTTGTGCGTTATGGACACATCATTCTAGCACTTTCAGGTCATTGCTTCATTTTATCTAAATAGCAATCATCCCACACGATGTTAGTGGCATGTTCGTGTTAGCTAGGACATAGATTTGAGGGAAGTGACTTCTCTGGTATGGGTCCATTTTGTGTTAAAAACAGCAAATCTGGTTTATATTGATTGGTGTTTCTCTTAATGTATTCTCACAAGTACTTAGTCAATTTTCATTTAATTATCCCAAGCCTTGTCATATTTTCCTCGGCTTTTCAGGACAAACAACTAATTTAATCAGAAAAAGGTAAATCTTAATACAGGAGTAATGGGGAAAAAGGATTCCTATGGGGACAACTGATGGTATAATGACCTCCTATCTGAACAAACAGAACAACTGAAGCTTATGTAGTACTATTAACATTTGGTATTTCAAAGTACTAAATACCAGGACAGTGGGGGTGGAATTAACTAGGATGCTCTTTAAACTGCAAGAGAAGGGGCACTGATAAACTGACAGCAAATCTTCTAGGCAGAGGTAAGAAAAAGAACAACATTTGGCATTTCTAGGGTATCTTTCATCTAGGCAGGCGGCTGTCCCAAGGCACAGGGATGTGAGACGACTTTCAAAATGCTGAGGGGATGGACATGGGAATGGAAACCAGGAGTCACTACTCCCACTCCACTGCCTCACACAACCCCACCTTCATAAATGTTACACTTCCCCAAAGAGTTTATGTCCTTGTCCAGCCAGTATTGTCATATTGATGGCTGGAAATGGAAGCACTTGGAGGAGAAGAACGTGAGCAGCAATAGCCAACAGGAAGGCCATATGAAGCCTGCTAATGCAGGTTCAAATTTTAAATCAAGCAACAAACATTAGGAACTGGGCTTGGTACAGTGATGTTCTCTGTTGTCTGATGACGAAGAATCATCCCTTCTCCTCTGTCTAGACAGCGCTCCTCTTTGAGCTGCTCAAGCCATTGTTACAGCCTTGAGGAAGCATCAGCTCCCAATAGTCTTGCTTCCTTGCTCACTATGACCCAGTGTCTTGTGCATCTAAGAGTAGTGGATGCAAGGTCTCCACCCCAATCTTTCCCTGACCTGTGTTTACTGCAGCTAGCAACCTGGATTTGTAATCCATTTATGATATTCAGCAAACCAGCTACAATACGCCCAGGTGAATTGTGACCACACCACTGCCTTTTTTCACATGAATGGGAAAACTGCCTGTGCAGGTCCACAACTACATTGATACCTAACTGTGTGTGTATCCCAGGAAAATCCAGCCATGTACCCACAGTGCCTCAGGCAGAGTGTCCTAAGCATTTCCACACAGAACAGCATAAGTGGCAATGAAATTTGGGATATCCTACCCCCCAGAAGGGTGAGAGGAAGGATAATGGGATAAACTGCTTCCAGACAGAATAGAATGACCTATCCATGCTGCAGAGATCATAAGGATGGAGAGAGGCTGTTCTCAGTGGTGACAGATGACAGAATAAAGAGGAATGATCTGAAGCTGCAGTCAGGGAGGCCTAGGTTGAATATTAGGGGAGGTCGAGGTTGAATATTAGGAATTACTATTTTCACTGGGAGAGTGATGATGCTCTGGAATGGCTTACCTAGTCAGGTGATAGAATCTACTTCCCTAGAGGTCTGTAAGTCCTGGGGCACTACAGACTTGTCAGTCTCACCTCAGTTCCCGGAAAAATCATGGAGGGGATCCTCAAGGAATCCATTCTGAAGCACTTGGAGGAGAGGAACATGATCAGAAATAGTCAACAGGGATTCACCAAGGGAACATCATGCCTGACCAAACTGATTGCCTTGTATGATGAGGTAACTGGCTCTGTGAATGCAGGGAAGGTGGTGAACATAATATGCCTTGACTTTAGTAAAGCTTTTGATATGGTCTCCCACAGTATCCTTGCCAGCAAGTTAAAGAAATATGGATTGGATAGATGGACTGTACAGTCAATAGAAAGCTGGGTAAATCCTCAGGCTCAACAGTGCTGTGTCTGGTTGGTGACCATTATCAAGCAGAGTACCGCACAGGTCGGTCCTGGGGCTAGATTTGTTCAAAATCTTTATTAATGACCTGGATAAGGGGAGGGACTGGACCCTCGGCAATTTTGCAGATGACACTACACTAGGGGGAAAGGTTGATATGTTGGAGGATTGGGCCAAGAGAATTCTGATGAGGTTCAGCAAGGACAAGTGCAAAGTCCTGCACTTAGGATGGAGGAACCCCAAGCACTGCTACAGGCTGCAAACCGACTAGCTAAGCAGCAGTTCTACAGAAAAGGACCTGGGGATTACAGTGGATGAGAAGCTGGATATGAATCAACATTGTGTCTCTGATAGCCAAGAAGGCTAACAACATATTGGCATGCATTAGTACAAGTATTGCCAGCAGACCTAGGGAAGTGATTATTCCCTTTTATTCAGCACTGGTGAGGCTGATTCCAGAGTACTATGTCCAGTTCTGGGCACCCCATTATAGAAAGGATGTTGATGCGCTGGAGAGCTCTAGCAGAGGGCAACTATAATGGTTAGGAGGCTGAGGCACATGGGACACATGACGTATGAGGAGAGGCTGAACGATTTGGACTTATTTAGTCAACAGAAGAGAAGACTGAGGGGAGATTTGATAGCAGCCTTCAACTTCCTGGAGCAGGGTTCCAAAGAGGATGGAGAGAAGCTGTTCTCAGGAGTCAAAGATGACAGGACAAGGAGCAGTGGTCTCAAGTTGCGGTGAGGAAGGATGGATGTTAGGAAAAACTATCTCACTCAGACAGAGAGTGATGAAGCTCTGGAATGAGTTACCTAGGAAGATGGTAAAATCTTCCGTAGAGGTCTTTAAGTCCTAGCTTGAGAATGCCCTAGCTGGGATCATTTAGTTTGGATTGATCTTGCTTTCAGCAGGGGGTTGGACTCAATGACTTCTTGAAGTCTCTTCAAACCCTATGATTTTATGATTCTGAAAAAATGGGTTCAGGATGAAACTACATGCTAGGCTCTGGTTTGTAACTCAGTAGCCTGTGATTGCAAACCATTTCTTCTAACTGGGTCCAGACTTGGTTAAAAGTAGGTCCTTAGAAATATCATGCCACAAAATGGGGCTAATTCTGCTTTTTCTGGCGATGCCCCCTTTCCAGTAAAATGCAGTTTCTATCATCTAAGGTTAAGAGCCATCAGAGATAATAGCTGCTAAAGTGGCCAGTATGGTATCTCACTGATTATAATATAGTATTTTGGGATGCAACTAATGCAAGGGTTGGTTTTCTTTCTTGGTCTCTGAATAGAGTTCATTCTTGAGAGATAGTTGCTTTCTTAAAAGCGGATGTTGGTGTTGGCCTGGGATTTTTGTAAAGAAGGGATTATCTGCGTACTGTTTGACCACCTCAGTTCCTGGAAAGGTATGTACACATAACTAGTTACATTCCTCTTCAGATAAGTCAATCTGTAAGGCCTAAAACATCAGCTACGGCTTGGCAGAGTGGCATCTACATGACTTTTCGTATGAATGGAAAACATAGAAACAGCCTAGAAATGCATATCTGGCTTCAAATATAAGGAGAGAGCTCCCAGTGTAATCTTTTCAGCATGTCTGAGTGGTTACATGCAAAGTTCAGAATGGCAGTGCTGGTGCCATCATTTATCTGGACTTTAATAATGAACACATTTATCTGGATTTTGATAATGAACCACAAGGCAGACAAAGACTGCAGCTGAAAAGAATCAAGGTTGTGAATAAAGAACTGGCTTGAAATCACAAAGACATTGAGCAAGGCAGCTCCCATGCAGGCTGACCTAGTGGCCTACTCCTTTGTATATGTGAAGTCTCTTGGTACAAGGACAAAAACTGAGCAGCAGTTTTAGCTCTGAACAATTTAGAAACAAATTAGGAAATCTGTGTATCACACTTCCTGCCAGATTGTTTTTTGTTCGTTCACTGATTAAGTATGGAGATAAGCAGAAAATGGTGTGTCTGTGAATGGGACAGAGAATAAAACACCAACCCTCTTCCAAGCTGCTTAATGCATAAATAGACTCAACATGTGTAGCATCTTGCTAGCAGGGCCTCCGAAGCTGCACAGAGTGCCAGAGTGATGCTCCAGAGTGCTTTAACAGAGTGCAGCAGCGGTAGTGGCCAGGGGTTCCAGATCCCTTTGAAATGTCAGGCCTCTATGCAGTTGCCCCTGTTGCCATCCCTGTCAGCAGACCTGCATCTTGCATTACCATGTAGATTTAATCAGCCAGATTCTTTGACAAATGTTTGTATGAATGGGACTCAAGATCCCCTATTTCCAACAGCTGAATTGTAACAAAGGGAGGTAACAGTAAAACAATGAGTTGGTGTATTAGGGCTCTGGAATTAAAACTCCAATTCACAAAACACTTAAGATATGCTTAAGTTGGAGTTATAAGATCAGAATTAAGGGCCTAACATACAGGCCACTGAAGCCGAGGGAAATAAATTCCCATTGACTTCAGTAGACTTTTGATCAGGCCCCACTAAGATCAGAACTGGAAACTTTAGACGTTCTTTGTGGAGCGGCAGCCTGTGAAACACTGAAACAAATCTGTCCTGGGGCTGAAAAGGAAAATAAAATTGTCCTGTTGAGTGGAGAGTACATTGATTACAACGAAGGCCCTGATTCAGGAAAGCATCGCTGTTTGGGCTGGGAGAGATGTTAGCACACATTCTTGCCCCAAAAGAGCTCAGTTCCACTCAAGTTAAGCATATACTTAAAGTTCTATGCTGTGTTGAACAGGGATGAATCTAAGCATGTGCTCAAGGCATGTTGAATCCAGGTCTTACCTACATTTACATACACTGAAGATAAGGCAACATCAAAATTCAAAGGGCAAATCTTTAAAAAGTTTCAAGACAGCCGCATGAGCCACTCTGGAACTGATTTTAGCTGCTACAGCGCTCAAAGGCCTGTAGGTGATCGAGCCTTCTGAAAATCAGCTTAAGATTACTCAAAGCCAGTGTTGTTCTCAGCCACTAATAATGGGCTATCATTCAAGCAGAAGCATGCTAGAATAAAAGAACATTCCAATATGCTGCAAAGGGGTAAAAACATTAGCATATTGTATTATATTGTTTGAGAAATACTATGTGATCTTGTGATCAATTTCCATTGCATATATGCAGCACCCTATTTGGCATTTTCTGATTTGAATGATTAACCGCATAGCATTGACATATCATTATAAACATGCCTTTCCTTCAGTGTTAGAGTGGTGCAGCATTATTATAACATCTAGTAGTTGTTTTTTTAAACAGATGCTCCCGACAGTCCATGGAGATAAATAAGTAGAATGTATTTATATCACACAGACAAGGCTGAGAACAGGATTCACTTATCAATGTCACAGCGGAGAAGAATCATCTACTAAAAGCCTGAACTTGTCTTTAATAGCTCCAGCATTTCCTGATGCTGCTTTTTTGGAACAATTTTTCATCAGCACAAAGAAGCAGTGCAATCTAGAGGATATTGCACTGTAGTATAAAATTCTTTCAGTGATATCTACTTTAGAACAATGTTATCATAGTTTACCTGTATCTCATGTTAAACTCAGTCTTAAGATAAATATTGCAAAGGAGTATAAGGAGTGTTTGTTGAAACTAACTTGATGTTCTGCCTAAAACAATGCTTGTATTGTCTCTATGCTAATGAAAGCACTCATGTTGTGTGAGAGGAATGTATGTAGTAAGTGCAAGATCATCACCAAATGTTTTAGGGTGGGACAGGCACCCGTACGGCTACACATCCTGATGAAATTGTGAGAAGAGGTCATTTGGATGGACTCCCAAGGAAGGAGCAGGCAGTCATCCATAAGAATCTGCACGATGGGACAATAGATAAAAGATGATAAGAAGAACTTAAGAAAACATTGAGAGACTTCAAAAAAGCACCAGCACTCTCAAACAGGATGCAAAATCCACTGATCCCAGTGGTGCTAAGAAAAGGGGACTGCTCTGCCACAGACTTTAGGTTCATCTGCCAATTCCACTGGGATCCCAGAGGGGGCTGAAAAGGTGTCTGGTCCTGATCCATCCTCATATTTCATTAGCTATTTAGACGTTAGGTGGCTAGACATCGAAATCGCTATTCGTATCCGAAGATAGAAATAGCGCCCTACTTCGACATTCAACGTCGAAGTAGAGCATGTGTAGATGATCCGTGTCCCGCTACTTCAAAATAGCGGGGTCCTCCATGGTGGCCATCAGCTGAGGGGTTGAGAGATGCTCTGTCCAGCCCCTGTGGGGCTCTATGGTCACCGCGCACAGCAGCCCTTATCCCAGGGCTTCTGCCTGCTGCTGCTGCAGCTGGGGGTCCATGCTGCGTTCACAGGGTCTGCAACCGGTTGACAGCTCTGTGGATCTCGTGCTGTGCAGGCCGAGTGTGTCTGGGAGGGGCCCTTTAAGGGAGCGGCTTGGGGCTTTGCTGGCTCCTTATTTCGACGGGGAGCACTTGTCTGTGTGGACGCTCCGCATTTCCTTCCAGGGCGGCTCCTTTCTACGTTCTCCATTGCTACTTCGACGTTGAACGTCGACAGCACCAGCCCTGGAGGACGTGTAGACGGTACGCGTTGAAGTAGCCTATTTCGATGTTCTTACGTCGAAATAGGCTGCTTCAATGTAGTGTGCTAGTGTAGACGTAGCCTATGTGTTAGTGTGTGAGCATACACTAACTACTTTTCTCCTGTACCCTCAACGAACGTGGCATGTTGCCTTTTTCCCTAAAAAAGATCCTGTGTGTTTCTTATCAACTTAACAGCACTAGACGGGTAGTCAGCAGACACGGATTCGATTCCTTACTTTGTCACTGACCAACAGTTTGTTTAACTGGGTGAGTCACAGCTTCTCTGTTGATTTCCCCTCCAACTAATTATCTATTTACTATGTAAGAGCTGAACAGCAGGGATTGTCTCTGCCTCTGTGTAGCTACACAGGTGCCATTGGGGTTCTGATCTTGGCTGGGCTGTAATGCTGGATGGAAATTGTACTGGAAAATAAGTTTCCCTTCTCACATGTAAAGATAAGTGAGAGGTTTCTTGCTATATCTGTATTTCACTTCTGCAGTAAACACTCTGGGACTGGCTCCTGAATATTGTCCACATGCCGACAGCATTACACACACGGAGTCACTTTAGAGGCGAAAAGCTCTGCTAAAGGATTTCATTCTGTTTCATAACCATGCAACCTGAAATTGGCACAAAATGCATTCCAGTGTAACAGGGATTTTCTCCGCACCTTTAAAATACGAGGTTTATAATGAAACTGCCAGTCTTCCCACTCAATAGACTGTCAAAATCTTGTCCTTACAGTTTGGATTTATTTTGCAGTCTGTTGTTAGTTAATGTCTGCCATCTGGAGGACTTCTTAGGGGATATGGCATGCAAAGTGTGCCTCACAACTGCCAAGCAAAACACAGCAGTCCTTGCACCCTTACTGCAAGCCTGATGATGATGGTTCACATCCTAAAACAGACCACAACAACTTATTATAAAACCATTTCACTAGGTCTGACCTGAGCAGCAGTGAAAACTGAAGGGCCACATGGGACATTCATATGGGACACTATATTCTAGACTGGATGCCACCAATAGTCCATTCCACATCTGTATACCAAATTTGCTCAAGCTAGAACACCGTATGCACCCAAACACACATCACAGCCTGTCCCTGGTGGAAATGCTATAGTGGAAGCAAAAGCCTCCTAATTTTGCCATCAGCTTTTGGAGTAGTTTATGAAAACAGCTTTAGCAAAGCTGGGATTTTAGTGGGCTGAGAAATCCTGAATTGTACCAAGGGTGACAGAGAGATTACTTAGGATGCGTCTACACTTGCATTCCCCTTTCGAAAGAGGTATGCAAATGAGGTAAATCAAAAATGCAAATGAGGTATAAAGTTGCATACTTGGCACCTCATTTCCATATTCTAATTTCAAAAGAAGAAAGCCAGTATAGATGCTGCTCTTTTGAAAGTAAACCCCACCTTCGAAAGAATCCTTCTTCCCTTTATTTAATGGGAAGGATTCTTTTGAAGATGGGGTTTACTTTTGAAAGAGCAGTGTCTACACTGGCTTTCTTCTTTCGAAAGAAGCTCTTTTGAAATTAGAATATGCAAATGAGATACCAAATATGCAAAGTCGTGCCTCATTTGCATTTTTATTCAACTCATTTGCATACCTCTTTTGAAAGAGGAAAGCAAGTGTAGACACACCCTTAGTGAAAAGTATTTTGTTTTATTCTTTCTTTTCCCCAATTCAGCTGATGGTATGTACACTATGTAAGCCTTATTTTAATTGCTAGTGATTGCACTGCACTGTAGCAATGATTTACCCTGTGCACAGTTTCACCCTACAATGAACTGTGGGATGCAGCATTCAACCAATCAAATATCACAGGTTAAGAGTATGCACTTAAAATGACTCCATTATTATATTTCATTAATATACTACAGTTCATGCAAGACTGGAATTTGTATGCCAGTCCCTAAGTTTGGTGGTGAGAACAGGGCTGGCATGTGGGTTTAGTATTTGCATTGTAAGACAGTTTAGAAACTAGGGTGGATTCCGGTTAAAAAGCCACCGATCTCACCTCAGGATAACTTCAGACTGCAAGAAGATGTTCATTAAACAGGCATTTCTCAGTCAGTTCCAGCGTGTCTTGCCAAATTCTTACTCATCCCTTGAGACACAGGATTATCAGAGTCAATATAAATTTCACTTCTTTTCAGATTTCCCCAGTCAGGACACTGCTGCAGACTTTCCAGTGTGTGTCAGAGACTCTGGGCACAAGATTTACCTGTGGCTTTACAAGGGTAGAAAGCTGTCCTTAGCAAACCCAGGACTCAGTCCCACAAGGAAATAACACCTCCTGTGAGATCACAGAACATCCCAGGGTTAAATTACATATCTACATTTGTCTGCAGAAGATTAGTCATTGGCTCAGCTCAACCCTGAGAAGTAATAAACTCCCTGCTCCAAATTGTGTTTCTGCACTGGATACCCCGTCCCCAACCCTGCTGTACTGAGGCCAAAGTTAAACCAACACCACAAGCATTATCAGAGACTCACATGCAACAGGGAATGTCACAGATCTCCACTCTGGGACCCAAGCACCAAACACTTAAGTATCACTTCCTCTTTCCCCTGCCTCACAAGCCAGCATGACTTCTGCAAAACATGGCTTCCCCTTTGTTTCTTGGGCACCGCAGGGAGAAATCAGGGCTGCAGCTCACAGGTGACTCCCGGTCAGGAAATGCATGACTATTCCAAGAGCACAGCAGCTGCATCCCTGTTCCTTACATTGCGATACCAAAGAGGAGAAACTTTGCCATGTTTCAGAAGTTACCATTGGTCCTTGAAATGCAGGGGATGGACTGGATCAACTACTCCCATCCTTCATGTTTCCTTGCCTATCCTGGAGTGCTTACAATTCTGTTTGTCCAAGGCTTGGACTGATTCCGTTTCCCAGAGTATTTTTCAAACTCCCATCCTGCATCTTCAGAGAAAGGTCAGTTAAATGATTCATTGCTGCTGCTTGGTGGGGTTGAGGATGTGGGTGGGAGGGAAAGGAATGGAAGGACTCACATATATCATTGTGCTTGGTGTTTATGCCTCAAGAGAAAAAAAGAAGAGAAAACTCCACTTAGGGAAACTCTATTTCTGCCTGAGTGCAGTTGAACAGGCAAAAAATGATACTAGAAAAATATCCTGAAGCCAATGAACGATATAAAATGGTAGTGATAGATCCTGTTATTGGAAGGTAAGGTACCCAGCCTACAGAGGGATCTTAAGAAGGTGGAAGCCACTGCGGCAAGTTCAGTATTATCTTTTAGCTCCATCAGAAGTGAGGCATTGGGCAGTATTATGCAGGTATCCATCAAAAAATTATCTGCTGAAGCATTCCTCAGATGAGTCATGATAAACAGAGATGGATGCAACCGCAATGATAAATCAATCTCTGTAAGAGCAGCGGTCTGGAATTTACACGGCCCCCCATCATCAGAGTATCTGAGCACCTCACAGCCTTTCACCTGTTTATCCTCACAATAGCCCTGTGATGCAGGGCAGCGCTATTACCCAGATGGAGAACTGACGCACATGGGGTATGTCAACCTGCAGCTGGGATCAAGCCTTCCAGCACAGCAGACAGACTTTCACCAACAGGGCTTCAGCAAGGGTGCTTAAAAACAACTGTGTGGCTGAGGCTGTCAAACCTGGGGAGGGGAGTGTGGATGAGCATGGGAGCCAGAGATGCAGTATTTAGCATAATAGTCTGAGTCCTTCCAAGGCCAGTCTGTCTACCAAGCTGGGAGGCTCAGTCCCAGCTGCAGTGCAGACATGCCACGGAGCCAAAAAGCAACGTGACCAGGGCGTCACAGGATGTTTGCAGCAAAACAGCAACTGAGCTCTGGTTTCCCACAGCTCACGCTAGTGCTGTAACCACCAGGCCATGCTTCTTCTGGTGATGGTTTTATTTTCCCCCCGCAACTGGAGCTTTTGAAATCAAGTGGCTAGACGACAGCCAAATTCTTTGTGCTTTAGACTTTTGCCCATAGCGGGGGATTATGGGTCTGGTCCTCTCCCTTTTCTCTGGGGTTTGCTTTCCTCTTGCAAATCAGAGCACGGAGCAGACAGAGGGGTGAGATTTTCACACGTGCTCAGTGTTGGCCTAACTCTGCTCCCTCGGAGGTCAGTGAGAGCTGTACCTTTGGGCTTTGATGAGAACAGAGGTAGGCTAATAACTCTTTTGAAAGCCCTGTTGTAATCGGGGGGGTTGATCCATCTGTCATTGAAAGCAACATAATTTCATCTCTCCTCAGTTTAGCCTTAGGTCTCGTGCTGCCTAGCAGTGGGGAGGGATAGCTTGATGATTTGAGCATTGGCCTGCTAAACCCAGGGTTGTGAACTCATTCTTTGAGGGGGCCATTTAGGAATCTGGGGCAAATAGATTTTAAAAAAAAGAAGTGATGGTGCTTGGGGACTGGACTAGATGACCTCTGGAGGTCCCTTCCAGCTCTGTGAGGGGTGTGTGTGTGTGTGTGTACCTCCACAAGTCCCACAACCTTCCTTTCAAGGCTTCATCCTCTCCACCGCATAGCAGAGACTTCCTGTCAGCCAGCCCTGTTCACTGCAGCTGTCTCCCCTCAGCCTAACCACCTGGCAGATGCAAAAATCCAGCCCCTTTCACTTTTCTTGTACTTCTGGGTCTCTCCCTTTGTCTCCCTGTCTAAGGGTATGCCTCCGATGGAACTGGAGGTGTATCCAGTTTGGGTAGATACTCTCCAGCTTTGCTAAGGCTAGTAGGCTAAAACTAGCAGCATAGTCAGGGAGGCGCAATGGAGGTAAGCACTCCTTAAGCACCGAAGACCCAGTGCCCTGGTACTGTGGGCAGCTAGCACTACACCTCTCTTTTTTGCACACTAGCTTGATCAACTCCAGTACCTGTGTTGATGTACCCAACCAAGCTTTATACGCAATTTTCTATTTTTCACATAGCTAGAAGCAGGCCAGTGATCTACCAGTGCAACGGTCAGTGTTAAAGGTCCCACAGGCATACTGAGACGGGTGCACGCTCCCCTCGGCCCACAACCTGTTATACACACCTCCAGACTTTAGTTGTTGCCATTGCCTGACACACAGCCCCTGCCCTGGAGTTCAGAGCCATGGAGGTGTGTTGCTCCTGGACCTGCAGTGCATGGCTGTGCCCCAGTCCAAAACGCCCACCTGCAGTGCCCCAAAGGGCTGCCCTAGAGCAGTGCTTCACAGCGCTAAGGGATGTGGAGCTTTTTACTGGCCATCTCTCCCTCCCATCTGATTGAGTGGAGCTGCAGCATTTCAATTCCTTCAGCCCATCATCATAGCAAATATTGCATAAAAAATAGGGAACAGCATAAGCATTATAATTATTTCAGCCTGAAATGGGGTAATCTTGTGGTCTTGTTAGGTGCACAATTTTAAAAAGATGTTCCTTATAAAAGGTAGCCTATATTTGCAAGTATTATTTTATAATGTGACAACAAGGTTCTTATCTTGAGTGCTTGTGCTAATATTCATTACTGGCTGTACTCCATAGTTGTGGTCCCCCTCCCTTTCCCCACATCTTACTCGGAGGAGAAATCTTTAATGCGAAATTGTAGCAGTTTTTTTTTACTGCAGGTATGCTACAATAATCTTGAAGTGGGGTATAATTAGGGAAGGGAAAAAGAGTGTTTAATTTCAATGTCTAGCTATAATGTGAGCATAACTCAGGACTATGCTAAAGGAAAGTGGACTCAGCCAAATGCCAAAACCACTTACTGAGATGTATCTTTTCCCAGCAAAGTGAACTGAAGACCTTAGTGTCATAAGGTGGAGGAGCCAGGGATGTTCACTTATTTTTAAGAATAATAAGGCTAAGAAATATTTTGAAAACTACTTACACACGTTAAATAATGCACTTTATGAGTCTGATCCAACTAACATTAAAGTCAAAGCATAATGAAGAATTGGCTTCCATAACAAAGACTCTAAAGTCATTGGCAGTGCATATAATCCCTTTAATACTGCTCATGGAATGATTTATTTAATCTGATAATTAAATGCATTCTTTTAGGGCGCTGGTAATGGAGATTTTGTCTGGCTTTGTGCTCCACATACAGGCTGATGGAGCTATCTGGAGAGTAAAAGATTTTGACCAAACTTTTCAAACTTGGATGACTACAGTTATGCTCCCAAATACATGATGAGGCATCTACATAAATTTTCCAGGGTGCCATTGACTTCAGTGGGATTTGTGGGTGCTTTAGCCCCTGTTAAAAATATCAGGGCATTTAGATGCCACAACATGTATTTAAGAGATTGACTAATAGACACCTAGGTTTGAATACCTCAGTGTTTAATGTCTTATATTGAAAGTTTTTGGTTTTTTTTGAACTGGCCTGACAGTGAACCCAACAATGCCTTGAGTAGACTCTGATGATCAGTATTTTAGCCCTCTGCTGTTAACGGTGGTCTTTGGTATGACCAATTCAGCTGCTGTTGCTGTTGGTCAGGCCCAGTGATGGAGGAGGTGGGCCTGGCATTTCAAAGGGGCCCAGATCTCTGTGACACTGTGACAGTACAATTCCGCCACTCTGTGCAGCTTGGTGGGCCAGGAGGGTGTGTGGAGGAGTGGGGGGACAACACCACAGTCTGAGTGGCACTAAGGGCTAACTGACCCTTCTGAGGGTGCAGAGCCAGCCCCCGCAACCTCCCACTTTGCCCCAGGGCCTGTGGTGACTGTTGGCCCCCCTGCTGCTGGTTACAGAAAAACTAGCTCTCCCACCCCGGACACGTGGCTCACAAAAATACGGGGAAGAGCTAGCCAGGGTGGGAGAGGATGGGAGGTGGTAATTATCAGTCTTAAGAATGACTCTCATGAGCAATTGTTGGATATGTGGCTCTTTCTTACTGTTTATGTGTAACCTTAGCTGGGTACTTCATTGACCTTCTCCAGTGCCTTAAAAAAACCCACAACAACTTCCAGAGGAAAGTAGCTGGCGACCCCGAGTTCAGTCTCTAAGGATTTTCAGTAAGGACTGCACAGGGTCAACCTCTGCCTGTTCAAGTCCCAAAAGGAATCAAAGAAATGAATTTAATTAAAATAACGTTATAAAAATCTTATGAAGAAATAATAGTCGAATTTTTAAACATAACTATCGCGTGACCCACATACTTTACAATAAACTTTTTCATAGCTGGCATTCTATTATCCAGAACTCTCAAATAACCGGCATTTTAACCATAAGTAAATTTCAGTTACATGTTCCATAAGTCCAGTGGAATGAGAGTAAATACAATTAATACAGCAAATAGAGTACACCTATCCCTGAATTTACAAATGTAATTCATTCCATGAAAACTGTTTGTAAGGTGAAAATTCATAAGTTAAAAATGAAATTCCCATTAATTTCAATGTAAAAAATTCTGACTGGTTTCCAACCCCCGCGCCCAAAAGAACCAATATTTTTCCCCATATATGTAGCAATACTACACAATCATAAAAACAAGATCAGTGCTACTTTATTGCTTTTCTATAACATTTATTACCACTAATCAGTTCTTAGAGACTGGTGAAGAAGGTGGTGTTGATGTGAGTTCCATGGGATCATCTGCATCATCATGGGAAACAGGTCCACAGTGACTTCAACCTCCTTAGTTGGGGTTTTATCGTCATCTTTTGGGGTTGAAGGTTGAGGATCAGCTGACAGTGATGAGGGATTAGGAGGAGGTGATGATGTTGAGGGTTGAAAAAAAATGGTAGAATTGAAGTATGTACTGCAGCCCTCTTTTTCCAGATGGCATCAAACAGCTTCATGAATTTGTCACTTGCACGCTGAGCTCAGTTCTAAATTTGGGTCATTGTCGTTGAGAATTTGTGCAGCTGCCTCCAGTGCACTGAAGAATTTTGAGTGTGTTTTAGTGTCCAGGGTTTTTTGTAGTTCACCTAATTCTTCCTGCTCCTTTTCTGATAATCTTTCTGCCTCCAGCTGAATTATTTCTTCATTAGTCAATTCTTCACCATGGCCATGGCTATGCTAGCCCCTGCCTTTTGGAAGGGGTATGGTAATGAGCCACTTCAGGAGATGCTAATGAGGCACTTCCATGAATATGCAGGGACTCATTAGCATAATGGTGGCCATGCATGTTTTGAAAGTGCCGCTTTCAAAACGCACGCTGCCCATGGAGATAGAGGCCTTTTGAAAGGACCCCTGGACTTCAAAAGCCCCTTCTTTCCAAAACCAAATCGGAAGAAAGGGACTTAGAAGTCTGGGGGGGTCTTTTCAAAAGGTTCCCGTCTACATGGGAGGCGCGTGTTTCGAAAGTAGCACTTTTGAAATGCATGCAGCCACCATTATGCTGATGGGGTGCTGCATATTCATGACATCTACTGAAGTGGCTCATTACCATGCCCTTTCCGAAAGGCGGGGGCTAGTGTAGCCATGGCCCATGTGACAATAGCAAGTTTTGAACATCATCTGTGTCTACTTCATTGAATCCTGCTTGAGTTGCCAGTTGCATGACAGAATTTGAATGTTTTTCACTTCACCCTCAAAACCATGGAAGTCCTGAACACGTTTTGGCAATAGCTTTTTCCAAACACCATTCAGGATACTTTGAGTAATTTTATTCCATGTAGTTGTGATATTTTCTATCGCCATCTTGACATTGCAGTTCTTCCACAACTGCTTAATTGTTGGTTTGTCTTCTCCATCTGATTCACATATGAGACATCTCATCACCAGTTGCAGATTGTAAGCTTTAAATGTAGCAATGATGCCTTGATCCACTGGCTGAAGGATGAAAGTTGTATTTGGGGGTAAAAAAAACACTTGAATGTTATTGCCAGTCTTCGACATTGATAGCGTGACTGGAAGCATTATCGAGGATCAGCAGACATTTAACATCCAGATTATTTTCAGTACAATATTTAGAGATGAATGATTAAAGGTAGCTTGTTACGTACTCAGCCAAAACCTGCTTTGTCACCCATGCCTTTCAGTTAGAACTCCAGACCACAGCTAATGATGCCTTGTTTGTCTTTCAGTGCCCTTGGATTTTCTGAATGGTAAACAAAGAGAGGCTTCAATTTCACGTCTCCTTCCAAATTTCCACCAAGAAGTGATATCAGTTGATCCTTTGAGGTCTTGAAACCTGTTCCTTTTGTTTTATTCCTTGAAATAAAGGTTTGAGATGGCGTTCTTTTCCAGAAAAGCCCCATTTAGTCAACCTAAAAGATTTGTTTTGGAGAATATCCACCTTCATCAATTATTTGTTGCAATGCCTCTGGGAAAACGTTAGCTGCCTGAATATCAGCAGATGCTGCTTTGTTGGTTACACACAGACTATGGTAATGTGAATGCACTTTAAAGCACTCAAACCAACCATGACTTGTTTTGAACGTTACTTCGGTGGCCCCAGCTTGCCTCTCTTCCTTGGTTTTTTTCCCCAGGTCCTCAAAGACTGGCTTCCTTCCTTACGATGAGGAGGCTTAAAGGCATTCATTTTGGCTGTCGATCCAATGTATTAAAAGTCTTTCAAGTCTACCCACTATTGTATCCCAAGCCTTTGTTATTTGATGCAACTTTTAGCTCCACCAACATACACTTCTGTAATTCCTTTGATCTTTCTGCATGAATACCGCACACGCTGTCGATACTGACAGCTTCATTGCCAAACACGTCTTTCTATTGCTGTCCCTCTTCAATTTTTTTAATAACTTTGGGCTTGTCTACACTACCTCCTCAAAATTTAACGTAAAGGGAGTAAAGAGACTTTGAAGTACCCTGGGCACTTCGAAGTACTGGCAGGTGAGCCATGGCTCGAGGCGAGCCGGCACTTTGAAGTTCAACACTTAGAAGATGCCGCGGGGGTGAATTTGCTTAGTGAAGTTCTGCATATCCGCAGTAGCACTTCATTAATTAACTCCCAACACCCTACTTACCACCCTCCCTTGGAAGCAGGGAGGTAGTGTAGACAAGCCCTTTAAGTTTGGTAGCCATTACTGCTTTCCTTGGTTTCTTGGCCTCACTAACAGCTCTTGAAGAAACTTTTTCATGTCTATGACCCATGATGATCACAAAAAACAAAGATATTAATAAACTTGATCTGAAGAAGTGGGTCTGTCCTATGAAAGCTCATCACTGAATAAATCATTTTGTTAGTCTTTAAAGTGCTACATTTCTGCTGCTTTGTTTTAGTGTAGTACAGACTAGCACGGCTCCCTCTCTGTTACTATTAAAGATATTTGAACATTAAAATCACTCACAGTCAAGATGACACAAATGCAATGTAGTGCAGGAACCAACTGGGAAGAGCTGGGCGGCTGAGGGAAATGAGTCAGACTAACGCTCTGTTCTGCTGTATTCTTCCACATTCATTACTTACAAAGGGGATGCTCAGAGGAAGGTTGGTTCTTCCTTTCAGCGAAAAGAAGTTTGTAAATTGAAAAACAGGTGAAAATTTACATAATTTGTTGTAGCGAAGATTCATAAATTGAAAGTTTGTAGATCGAGGGATAGGTATATAAGGTTACAGGGAACTTTACTACTATTGTTGGTAAATAAAGTACTCTGCACAGACTTTTTGTTTGTTTCTTAATAGCTAATCTTGTTTTTTTTATTTTTAGTGTTATTCATTGCTAGGTATACCTCTCTATTACCCAGAATATTGGAATATTTGGTAACCTCCCAGTCCCATGACTGCCGGATGTGAAAGAGTTTACCGTATTACCTTCACAGTTACAATAAACATAAACAAAGGGAAAACAAAAGTAAAACTTGAACAGTTCAGTCCATACAAAACATAATAAGAAGAAAGTGAGAGATTCCCAAAAGCTAAGGTTTAGTTCAGCTAAGTCTTACCATCTTTGATCACCAAATCTGCACGATTTGCTGAGTCTGAATCATCTTCCCTCCACTTGCTTGTAGTAATCCTCAGTTGAAGTTCAAGCAGATTTTCCTCTGCTGTGGATCTCTGCTAGACAGCCAGTGAACAGATTTAACTGAGTGACCGTCCAGTCACAAGCATATAGATTTAAAGGAAAACCTCTTATAAGAAAATACAAAATGGAGGCTAACAAAATAGAAATGATGCTTTCCCCAAGACTACGTTTAAAATGAAGTTGATGAATCTAGGGCTTTTTTTCCGATGGTATGTGCCAGAGCTGTGTACTAGCACCTCTTCGCCAGGGTTCCCCCAGCTGGGGCTGCAGGCTGGGCTCTGTGATCCCAGCTGCAGGGCCGTGGGGTTCCCCCGCAACCAGGGTTCCCATGGCTAGGGCTGCCAGTAGGGCTCAATGCCTCAGACAGCTCCCAGTCGTGGGGCTGCCAGAAGCCCTGCCAACCCCAAAGCAGCCCAGGGGCCAGAGGCCAGGAGCCAGAGCCCTCGCCCCCCAGCCGCAGGAACTTGCAGGGTGGGGGAGGTGAAGAGACATATCAGCTCCTCTTTTTTTTCTTTTACGAAAAAAAGAACGGGATGACTCACATTAGCTGAGAAAGCACATCTAAAGTACACCTTGGTAATATGGAGTCTGACCCTGCAACAGACACAGAGCCTATTAAAGTGGATCCCCCGACCACCACACCCAATTCCCAATGCCTCCAAGTGTGCAGTGCTAAATGTGCCTAGCAACAATGACCCACACAGAAATCACTTCTGCTCCCCTGGAGGGCTCTCTTAAGAAGATATCTTCCTATTGGGTACATGGGTTACATATGCATAAAGAATAAACTATGCTAAGAAACTAACATCTTCAATGTACTTTCTGCCGCACTAGGCTAGATCTACACTAAGGTAGACAGTCAGCCTCCGATACGCAGTTCTAGGTACGCCATTAGCATAGTTAGAAGTAGTAGTAGTAGGTAGGCATCCTTCAGTCTGCATAGACTATGGATCGCGCCCTTAAAAGTTTCAATTGAAGACTTCATTTACAGCGTCTATTGTGACTATAAAGACCCACACGAGAGTAACAGTCCTTGCTGCATCTCTTGCAGATGTAGTGGGTGTCTGGCAAGTCCTTATTGTGCTTTCTGTGGGCTCGCTTTTCCTCTGCTAGCTGTCTGATCTTCAACTTGCACTTCTGAAGGCCCTTGTGTAACCTCTGCCTCCATCTTCTGCGGTCGTCTGCTAGTTCTTCCCAGTTGTCCAGCTCGATGTCTACCTCTCTGAGGTCTCTCTTGCAGACATCTTTGTAACGCAACTGGGGGCATCCAGGAGGTCTTTTGCCAGAGGCTAGCTCACCATACAGGATGTCTTTTGGAATCCTTCCATCGTTCATCCTGTGGACGTGGCCAAGCCAGCGGAGCCGATGCTGCCTGAGGAGGGTGTGCATGGTTGGGATTCCAGCTTGCTCGAGGACGGCTGTGTTGGTAACTCTGTCCTTCCATGATATTCCAAGGATGCGCCTGAGGCAGCGTAAGTGGAAGACGTTCAGCCTCTTTTCCTGACAGGCATACAGGGTCCAAGTCTCACTGCCATAAAGGAGGGTGCTGAGGATGCAGGCTCTGTAGACTTGTATTTTGGTGTGAGTGTACAGCTTGTTGTTATTCTACACTCTCTTGCTGAGTCTAGACAGAGTTGTGGCCGCTTTTCCAATCCTCCTATTTAGCTCAGTGTCCAACGACAGGTTGTCAGTGATGGTGGACCCGAGGTAAACGAACTCGTGGACAACCTCTAACGTATAGTTGTCAATGCTGATTGATGGGGATTCAGCAACATCCTGACCGAGTACGTTCGTCTTCTTTAGGCTGATCGTAAGCCCAAAGTCCTTGCACGCTTTGGAGAACCGATCCAGAAGTTTTTGAAGCTGGTCTTCTGTGTGAGACACTACAGCAGCATCATCTGCGAACAGCATGTCTCTGATGAGGACTTCTCGCACCTTAGTCTTAGCTTTCAGCCTTGCAAGGTTAAACAGTTTCCCATCAGATCTTGTGTGCAGCAAGATGCCCTCTGTTGAAGATCCAAAGGCATGCTTCAGGAAGAGTGCAAAGAAGATCCCAAACAATGTCGGAGCAAGCACGCATCCTTGTTTGACGCCGCTCCTGATTCTGAAAGCATCCGATAATGCACCGTCATATTTGATGGTTCCTCTCATGTCTTCGTGGAACGACTGGATCATCTTGAGTAACCGTGGAGGACAGCCTATTTTGTGGAGCAGCTTGAACAGACCATCCCTGCTGACCAAGTCAAAAGCCTTGGTCAAGTCGATGACGGCTATGTAGAGTAGCTTTCTTTGCTCCCTGCACTTCTCCTGCAGCTGCCTTAGAGAGAAGACCATGTCAACGGTAGACCGCTCTGCGCGGAATCTGCACTGCGATTCGGGGTACACCCTCTCAGCAATCTTCTGGAGTCTGCCAAGGATGACGTGAGCGAACAGTTTACCAGTGACGCTTAGGAGGGAGATTCCACGGTAGTTGTTGCAGTCGCTTCTGTCTCCTTTGTTCTTATACAATGTTACAATGTTAGCGTCATGCATATCCTGTGGAACCTCACCCTCTTTCCAGCACAGCATAATCTGTGAACCACAAACACATTCTTCCGAATGAAACCACAGCACAGAGTGTTGTGGAGACACCCACACTCGAAGCACTGGCATCAACTTGATGTGGTCATCACTAGGCGTAATAACCTCAAAAATGTCCTTCTGACACGCAGCTATCATAGTGCTGACTGTGATACAGATCACTCGCTAGTTTGCTCCAAGCTCAAGCTGAGACCCAAGAAGCTGTACCGCTCTAAACCTGCTGGAAGGCCCCGCATTGACGCCAGAAAGACGGCAAACTCGGAGAAAGCTGTAAAGTTCAGAGAGACCCTCCAGGAAAATCTGCGCAGCGGCCCTTGGGGCGTCGATGCGACATCCAAATGGCAACATCTGAGGGATACAGTTTACAACACGGCCTTGTCGGTGTTTGGAAGAAGAGCTAGAAACACGAACGACTGGTTCGAAGCTAACTCTGATGAGATGATTCCAGTCATTGAAAAGAAGCGCGCTGCACTCCTGGAGTACAAACGCTCACCGAGTCAGAGTACCCAGCAAGCACTTAGAGAGGCCAGAAGAACAGTACAGCAGACAGCCAGGTGCTGTGCCAACAAACACTGGCTCCAGCTATGCAGCAGCATCCAGACCTGTGCCGACTTTGGTAATCTCAGAGGAATGTACGAGGGTATGAAGAAGGCATTAGGACCCACCCAGAACAAGATGGCACCTCTGAAATCCAAATCTGGTGAAGTCACCGCTGACAAAGCCAAACAGATGGAGCGCTGGGTTGAGCACTACTCCGAGCTGTACTCACGCGAGAATGTTGTGGTTGACGCAGCCCTCAATGCCGTCGAGCTCCTACCAGTAATGGATGAACTGGATCAAGAACCAACTGTGGATGAACTGAAGAGAGCCATTGACAGCATTGCAGCAGGAAAGGCCCCTGGTCAGGATGGTAAACCACCAGAGGTAATCAAATGTGCCGCGGACACACTCCTAGAACGCCTACATGAGCTACTGTGGCTGTGCTGGAAAGTTAGAAGTGACCTATCAGAATCAACTTTCTTACCTTGTACAGATCGGGGCTGTTCAGGCTCACGCCCATGTCCCTTACTTCACGCAAAAGCGTGAAGTACCAGGGTCGACGGCTGAGTCCAGAGAGATCAATTTTGCTGCATCTCAACACAGGCAGCAAAATCGAGCTCTGGAAGATCGACTGTGATGCGATGGATTGTCAGGTAAGTGTACATCAGCCCAAAGACTCTCTCTGTTATCATATGCTTTGTGTGATGCATTTTCTTTACAGGTGGTTTTCTTTTAATCCCTCCCCCCCGATTGCACTGCAGTTTGTAGTTTCAGCACATTTGATGTGTCTGTTTGTAATCCATACTATGGCCCTGATTCAGCAAAGCACTTCAGCACAAATACAAGCTTAAGTTCCACGGAGTCCCAAAGTTAAGTATATGCTTATGCCTCGTTGAACAGCATTGGACTTCAGCACTGTAGCGTCCTTGGCCCATGGCAGTCACCCCTTCTAGACAGTGTGGGCTGCCACAGCTTGCCCCTTCTGCATCCGGCTGACCCTTGGTCCTGATCCCCTTTAAGGAATGGCTCGAGGCAGGCCCCCATTTAGGAAGCCCGGCCCTCAGTTTGGGGCGGGGCAGCAGACAGACAAGCAGTTTAGAGGCCCAGCCCTCGGTTCAGGGCGGGGCAGCGGATGAACAAACAGTTCAGAGGCCTGGCCCTTGGCGCAGGGGAGGCACACAGGTAAGCAGCTAGCTGCCAAACGGGGTGGCTCGGGAGAGGTGAGGGGCTGCCCCTCCAGATGGAAGAGATGGAAGATCTCTAATTTTCTGAACATTTTTTTTAAATCACTGTACAACTGCCCTGATACTTCGATGAAGAAAGCACTCGTTTATATATTCACTGTCCGCAAATGGCTGTCCTCGTTCCACAGTCTCTTGAGTTGCCACAAAACTAGCCACGGTTATGCTACTTGGTAATTTCACTTGTTTAGGGAACATGTTCTTACTTTGCTCTGCTTTGCGTAGCAGCTCCTCTACAGCTGTTTTTCAGAGATTTCCAGCTGGATGTGGTTCAGCAAAAGTGGTGTGTTTTTTGAGAAAATGCCTCTCTGGGTTGCATTTTTTGTTGTTGGCGAATTTTTCATTGCAAATGAGACGTAAAGGGACCCCAGCCGAACTCGATATAAATGTGAAGGATTGGATCCATTCAGTTTGAAATTCTCTGTTTTCATCTTCAATCTTCCCATTTTTGAAGCCATTCCAATGCCACTTTAATGATGCCAAGTTTATTTCACATTTAATTTCGGTTTTCTTTCTTAAAATGCATGTTGACTTTGACAGCAGGAATGCTGTGAGCTTGCTTTTCCTTTTCAAAATCAAGACTATTAGCAAGATGCTCAAAATACAGATACAGTATTATGTCCCACAATACTCTGCACATATCAAAGGGGGAGTTATCCAATGTTTCAAGCTCACACATCATTTGCTGTTTAGATATGAGTTGTTTGGCTTTTAATTTATTTATTTGTTCTACTTTGCAATTATAGTGTTGGGAGACACGAAGAAGTCCTTAAAGAGCTGCAGGCTGCAGACGCCGGTATGGGGGAAATGATGAAACTGACCATATCCTTCAGTGCTGTCATGTGCACAAATTAAACAAACTGGAAGATTATCATTCTAATTGTTCTCAGTTGTGGTCCTCTTAAAGGTTACTTTGTGCAGGGTGCACAAAAATGTTTGGAGAGAAATGTGATTTTATAAGGGACAGTATCTTTGTAGAACAGTGCATCTGTCAAAATGGGTCTTTGCCCACAAAAACTTATGCTGCAAAAATTCTGTTTGTCTAAAAGGTGTTACAGGGCTTCTCAGTATTATTGTTATTCATCATCATTTGTGTTGCAATAATAGATCCTAAAGGCCCCAACTATATCATAGCACCACTGTACAAGGCACTGCACAAATCCAAAATAAGAGACAGCCCCTGCCCTGTAGAACTTCTTGTCGAAAGAAGACTAAGGACATTGTAGCAGAGTGAGAGAGAGCCTGGTGTAAGATCTAAGCCCTGAACCAGAGGCTGTGAATCAGTCAGGCTTGGTATTAGAGGAGCCATTTCCAAGTTCAGTGTCCAGCATGTAAACTAGGCACTAGCCACTAGATGTTTATATTTATATAAATAGATTCCAGCTAATACAGATACATCCCAATCTAGCACAAGATAAGCTAGTTTGAGATCATAATGAATATGGGTGTTTTGTCCATGACATCAGGAACAAGGGGAAATACGCAAGGTGATGGATCTACGCTGTCTATGTTAGTCATTTGTTTTAGCCTAAAAATATTGTGTACTTTGCTTGATTCTCTGTTCTGCCAATGGAGCAGTGGAAAGTCCTGCCCCAGACTGGGCTGATCCTTGCCAGAGGGCATAGCTGTTTTCATGCTTGTAACTACCAAGACAGGGTTCTAGGACCGTATCTTGATGGCAGTAAACCCGAGCAAGTGCTTTTCTCACTGAATCATGCCTGTGGTCTCTCTTTATGACTAACATCACAGCCTGCTGAACTAGAAAGATGCACTATCTATTAAACCTGAAAGGACAGAAGCATTGAACAGCCTAAACAGCAACAATATCCTGCCCCCAGCACTTAACCACACTGTGTAGTACTATCAAGGTCTGCCAAAACAGCTTTATGCACAGAGCTGGGGGAAAGAACACACACACACAAACCAGCTTATAATAGAGGTATTGTTCTCTTTTTACAGAAGGGGAACTGAGATACTAAATAATTTGTTTCATGTGACACAAGAAATTTGTAGAGGCACCAATAATTGACCATAGAGTGACTGAATCCCAGTTCAGTGTCTCTGCAACACAACTACCTCTCCTTTCGCAATGGGCCACTATTTCTCACACGGTGCTCCTGGACCACCAATGGTGTCCATACAGAGTGGCACATGGCCAGAATGAAGATATGGGAAGAGAGATGGATCCATTATTTGTGGCTCCTTTGTTAAGTTGTCTCCGTAACAATGGAGACAAAGAATAACTGGCTTACTTGTTATTGGAACTTTTATAGTTACATTACATCCTTCATCTGAATCTGTTAGCTGCTTCACAAACATTAATTATGCCCTGTGATACCATGTTACTATTACTATTTTACTGGCATTACAACAAAGACAGAAAGCTCCTGTAGCAGGGCCAGTCTAGAACCCAGAACACACAGGCTCTTGGCTCTTAGCACTGGACAACACATCTTCTGGAAGCATGGAAGATGCGAGAAGCCTAGAAGCAGGGCCAGCACACCATCCCTGCACTGGGGTCATGATTACAGGCTAGCTGCATCTCTGTCCCTTTCCTGGTCTCAGAGGGCACCCATCACAGGTTTTAGGCTTACCCTTCAACCACATGCTGGGCCATATTACCCTGTGTATCAGCTATCCTTAGCCAGCAGGTCGCACAGAATTTGGGCAGCCGCAGTTCTTCTTTCAGGATGTTATGGACAGTGTTCCACATCCGGGGCACAACTGGGGGCTGAAGGACATGCCATGCATGTGGGCCCATGGCCACAGCGGGGCCTAGAGCTCAGCTACAGCTGCTCCCAGATCTCTCCTGCAGACTGCCTTGCTAAGATGTTGAGATGCAGGCAGCCAGGCAGGTGAAAGGGGATGGCTGGGGGTGGGGGCTCCCATCATCCCAGCCAGGGTTCCCCAAGAGCTAGCTGCCCCCCCCCCCCCGATGCACACACATTGCCTGGGGGTGGGGCTGTAGCCAGGAGTCCCTGAACAGGTCTGTATACAGGAATTTCAAGGGGGGGATTTTTTGTAAATACGGATCATCCCGACCCCAACAGTGGGCCCTGCCCCACCACTCCCCGTCTACCCAGCCTGGCCCTGCCCTTCTCCCCGAGCATCTCTGCTGCCAGTGGCCAGGCCCATGCACATGGGGGGCCCTGCTGCCCTACACTTCTCCCTGTTCCTACTGGGGATGTGGGAGTGTAGGAGTCAGGGTTGGGGCATGAGGCTGGAGTGTGTAGGGAGTGAGGAAGCTAAGGCAGGGTGCTGGGAAAGAGAAGTTACTCACCGTAGTAACGATGGTTCTTCGAGATGTGTCCCCATGGGTGCTCCATGATAGGTGTTGGGCTTGCCCCAGCACCGCAGATCGGATCTTTCCAGCAGTTTCTGCTGGACCACGCATGCACCGGCGCGCACCGCTCCCTTGCGCGCTCCCGGCCACGTGCGCGATCCGGTCCCCACCAGTTCCTTGACCAACCGCCTCGGATGCTCCTGAAAAACACCAAACAGAGATCCCAAGCGGGGAGGATGGGTGGGTGGTGGAGCACCCACGGAGACACATCTCGAAGAACCATCGTTACTACGGTGAGTAACTTCTCTTTCTTCCTCGAGTGTCCCCGTGGGTGCTCCACGATAGGTGACTACCCAGCAGTAACCCAAAAAAGGAGGTGGGTAATCGGGTTATGTGCAGCTTGCCCCCGAAAGGACCGCTGTCGAGAGACGGGTATCCTCTTGGAATACCCTGTGTAGGGCATAATGCTTGGCGAAGGTGTCATAGGATGACCATGTCGCCGCTAGGCAGATGTCTTTTAGTGCAATGCCCTTGAAAAAGGCTGTTGATGCCGCCACCGCCCTGGTGGAGTGAGCCCTAGGCGGGGCCAGTAAAGGAGTCTTTCTAAGCTCGTAGCACATTTTTATACAGGATACGATATGCTTCGAGATTCTCTGCGAAGAGAGACCTTCTCCTTTTGATCTGGGAGCGAGAGAGACTAGGAGTCTATCCGTTTTTCGGAAGGACTTAGTCCTGTCTATATAAAAAGCCAGCGCCCTCCTCACGTCCAGGAGGTGTAGGCGCACCTCTTTGTTGGAGTTAGGAGGTTTTGGATAAAACGAGGGTAAGACTATAGGTTCATTAATATGAAACTCTGAAGAAACTTTCGGAACAAAGGCTGGATGCAGCCGTAAGGTTACTGCCTCCTTCGAAAATACTGTGCAGGGTGGCGTTGCCATAACTGCCGCGAGCTCGCTCACCCTGCGAGCTGATGTGATTGCAAGAAGGAAGGTCGTCTTTATCGTAAGGAGACGGAGGGAAACCGTGGCTAAGGGTTCAAACGGTGGTCCCGTTAGCGCGTTAAGCAACAGGTCCAAGCTCCATGAAGGTGGAAGTGGTTTCCAAGGGGGGTACAGGTTTACTAGCCCCTTCAGGAACCTGGTAACCATGGGATGGGCGAATACTGTGGGCCCTTCCTCTTCGTGTCGGAAAGCCGATATAGCGGCAAGGTGGACCTTCAACGAGGATAGGGAGAGTCCGCCTCTCTTGAGGTCCAGTAAGTATTCTAACATTACAGGTATAGGCATGGCAAGGGGAGCTAATTGCTTGGTAGAATACCATGCAGTGAATTGAGTCCATTTCTGTTTGTAAGTCTTCCTGGTGGAAGTCCTTCTGCTACTTTCTAGGACTTGTTGCACTCCCTCCGTACATGTGCTCTCTAGGGAGCTGAGCCATGGATTAACCATGCTTGCAGTCGCAGGCCTTGGGGGTGTGGGTGCACTATAGACCCCTGAGCTTGTGTGAGCAGGTCCGGCACCACCGGAAGGGGCATCGGTGGGCGGTCCGACATGCGCAGGAGTAAGGGGAACCATTGCTGTCGATCCCAAGTTGGGACTACTAGGATCATGCGGGCTCTCTCTCTCCTGGCTTTCTGCAAGACCTTGTGGATGAGCACTGTGGGAGGAAATGCGTAGAGCAGGGGGCCCTTCCATGAGATCACGAATGCATCCCCCAGGGACCCCCATCCCAGTCCTGCCCTGGAGCAGTATTGTGGGCACTTCTTGTTGCGATGAGTGGCAAACAGGTCTATCTGGGGAAACCCCCATGCATGAAAAATCTGTCGTAGCCGATCGGAACGGATCTGCCACTCGTGTGTGAGTGCGAAGTGCCTGCTCAACTGGTCTGCCTGCACGTTGTGAACACCTGGTAAATACGAGGCTTTCAAAGTTATATTGTTGGCGATGCACCAGTTCCACAGGCGGACTGCTTCCGCACATAAGTCATGGGACCGAGCTCCTCCTTGTCGATTTATATAAAACATGGTGGAGGTATTGTCTGTATTGATCCCGACTACTTTGCCTTGTATATGGTCTCGAAAGTGTTTGCAGGCATTGAACACTGCTCTGAGCTCCAGTATATTTATGTGCAGCGACTGTTCCGTAGGGGACCACAGTCCCTGCGTCACCTTTTCGCCCATGTGTGCTACCCATCCTATGTGGGAGGCGTCGGTGGTGAGAAAGATAGATATTTGTGGTTGATGAAAGGGTACCCCTGTTAGCATGTTCTTGGGGTTTACCCACCATTGCAGGGATCTGCGCACCTCTGTCGTGGGCGACACCACCCTGCGGACGGTGTGTGCTGCCGGTTTGTAGACGCTCGCCAGCCAGTGCTGCATGCTGCGCATATGCAATCTGGCGTTCTGTACTACGAACGTTGCTGCTGCCATATGGCCTAGCAGCTGTAAGCACGTTAGAACCAGCACGGTGGGGCTGAAGGTGATGACTTGTACAAGGGAACCAATGGCGTGAAAGTGGGCATCTGATAGATAAACCCTTGCTGTGATGGAGTTTATGCGTGCCCCTATGAACTCTATGTCCTGTGTGGGGTCGATCTTTGACTTCGCCAGGTTGATGATCAGGCCCAGCGAAGAGAACGTGCCTGCTGTAACTCGTATCATGCGTAGTACCTCGTCTTTTGAGGCCCCTTTCAGTAGGCAGTCGTCCAGATATGGGAATATAAACACCCCCTGTCTGCAGGTAGGCTGACACCACTGCCAGGGTCTTGGTAAATACTCTGGGGGCCAAGGAGAGGCCGAACAGCAGAACCTTGTATTGGAAATGTTCTTTGCCGACCATAAACCGTAGAAAACATCTGTGAGCCGGGTGGATTGTTATGTGGAAATATGCGTCTTGTAAGTTGAGGGCTGCTAACCAATCTCCATCGTCCAGTGCCATAAGTATAGAGGCGACTGTGATCATCTGAAAGCGTTGTTTGCGCAAGTACCGATTGAGGCCTCGAAGATCTAGGATGGGCCTCCAGCCTCCTGTTTTCTTCTCTGTAAGGAAGTATCTTGAATAGAACCCTTTCCCTTGGAGTTGCTCCAGCACTCTTTCCACTGCCCCTATAAGCATAAGATGGTCCACCTCCTGCTTGAGTTTCGCTTCGTGGGAGGCGTCCTTTAGATGGGGCCTGGGTGGAGGTCATGGCGGTGGGAGCGACTGGAAGGGGATCACGTAACCCGTGGCTATGATCTCCAGTACCCATTTGTCTGTGGTGATCTTTTGCCACTGGGCGTAGAATGGTCGGAGGCGATGATGGAACATTAGCTTTGGATGACATTGCGCGATGGTGGTGATAGTACAGCCCTCGATCTGTCCGTCAAACTTGTTGCCTTTGGCCTTGCCCCGAGGAGACACGGCTCTGTTGGGAACATCGCCTGGGAGTTCTGTACTGTTGGTGCTGTTGATGCTGCCCTTGCTCTTAGCCCCTTTGGTAGTGAGCACGCTGGGGTTGATACGGGTATCGTCTTTGCTGAGGGTAATACTTTTTCTTCCTGTATGGAGGGGTATAAATCCCCAAGGTTCTGAGAGTAGCCCTTACTGGAATGAAGGACCGAATCAGTTGATTCAGCAAACAACTTCTGTGTGTCAAAGGGGAGATCAACGATCTTCTCCTGTAGATCCCTCGGGATACCCGATGTCTGAAGCCAGGATTCCCTGCGCATGACCACTGCTGTAGCTGTTGAGCGTGCCACCGTATCTGCTACATCGAGGGCGATCTGAACTCCTGTCCTCGAGGCTGCGTAGCCTTCCTGCACGATGGCCTTCAGCACCGGCTTCTTATCCTCTGGAAGCGAGTCCATGAGGGAAGTCAGCATGGAGTAATTGTCAAAGTTATGGTTCGCTAAATGCGCTGCATAATTTGCCATTCTCAACAGTAGGGTAGAGGAGGAGTAGACCTTTCTGCCGAATAACTCTAGCTTCTTGGCATCTTTGTTCGTTCCCCCAGTCTTGTACTGAGAAGTTTTCGACCTCTGTTGGGACGATTCCACCACCAGAGAATTTGGTTGTGGGTGACTGAACAGGAACTCCATACCCTTCGCCAGGACAAAGTATTTCTTATCCGCTCTCTTGTTTATAGGCGTAGCGGATGCAGGGGTCTGCCATATCGTGGTAGCGGACTCCATAATTGCTTTGTCGAGTGGAATAGCTATTTTGGAAGAGGCCGGAGGTCTCAGGTTTTTGAGGAGCTTATGGTGCTTCTCCTGCACCTCTGCTGTTTGGATGCCTTGTGTAAAGGCCACCCTTTTAAACAGCTGTTGAAACTGTTTGAGATCGTCCGGGGGGTGGACGTCCCCTGGTGCCATAGCCTCGTCAGGGGAGGATAGAGAGGAACCACTAGGGTAAGCCTCTCTGGATCCCTCTGGGTCTTGTTGACGGTGATACATCTTCTCGCTGGAGGCTTGCGAGGGGAAATCTCGGGGTTCCAGAATTGACTCCCCCTGAGATATTTGCGTTTCCGTCCCCGTCCGCGATTGCCCTCGGGGACAGTGAACCGTCTGAGGGGACCTGTCCCTGGGGGTATGCCTATGGTGTCTATGCCCCGCATGATAGGGGTGACCATGGCAACACGGGCACGGTTCCTGGGATGGAGACCTGGACCACTCTCGAGGTGCATACCCCCGGCGTCTGGGGGAGCGAGATCGCCTAGTTGATTGAGACAATGTTGAGACTGATTTGTGATAGTACTCCAGGGGGTCAAATCCCAGAAAAGGCGAGGGTGGCCCGAGCCATGGTGAGGCTGGCTGGAGGAACGGGGAGGGAGGCTCAGGGTAGACTGGGGGAGACCCCTGCCTCCTTGTTGGAGTTCGCAGCATAAGGGGAGGGCTTAGGGAGAGCAGCCCTGCAGCCCTGTCTGGAGAAGGGCTGCGGTGCCGGGTTTTCTCTGCTGCCTTTCCCCTCCCCTGTGGGGCTGACTCCGCCCCTTTCTGCACCGGGGATCTCGGCCCCGCTGTCGGCGCCGCGCTCGGCACGCTTCGCTGCAGTGCCACGCGAGTGTTCTCCCCTGGCGCCTGCAGGCCGCGTGCCTGAGAGCTCTGCACCGTCGGCGCCCCGGGGGTCTGTGCCGCTAGCTGCGGTGCCGCCGGTTCCGGCGCTTGCCTGACCACCACTCTGCCCGCGGTGCGGGCCAGCTGTTTGATTATCGGAGGCTCAGCCTCTGCCACGTGCGCTTCCATGCTGCCACCGCTCGTCTGTGATTGCGGCTGGGGGCTATGTGCTGCAGCCGTCCCGCTCGCTGTGGCTGCCGGCAGAGATCGGGTTGGCGAGATTTTCCTCCGTTTCTGCACTGGCGGGGTGAGGGAAGCCGCCTTTCTTTTATGGCCCCCTGCGGGTCCCTCTTGTTGGGGCTGCTCCGGCACATCTGGCTGGAGGGCCTTGTCAAAGACCAGCATTTTTAGCCGCATTTCTCTGTCCTTCTATGCTCTAGCCGTGAGCTTTGTGCAGAAGGGGCATTTTTGGGTTACGTGAGATTCCCCCAGGCCCCTAATACACTGACTGTGCCCATCGGAGGCCGGCATAGCTTCGCGGCATGACTCACACTTCTTGAATCCTGAAGAGGACATTGCGGTGAGTCTTTGAGTTGTTAATAGGGTACTTAGCACCTTTTCTGTGCGTGTGCCCCTCTCAGACCCAGCCTGCCACGGCAGGAGGCCTAATGGCCTTACGTCCCCGTGCCTCCGCTGCTCCTCTTGTTACTAAGGCTTTTATATACTTTTTTTTTTTTTTGCAATAAGAAAAATAACAAGCTAACTTAAAGATTGAAAAACTGAAAAGAAATTCTAAAAACACTTAAAACATTAAATACGCTGACTCTGGCCACAGCCTGAGCGGATTCCGTCTGCAGCTGATGGCGGTTAAGAAGGAACTGGTGGGGAACAGATTGCGCACGTGGCCGGGAGCGCACAAGGGAGCAGCACGCGCTGGCACATGCGCGGTCCAGCAGAAACTGCTGGAAAGATCCAATCTGCGGCGCCGGGGCGAGCCTGATACTTATCGTGGAGCACCCACGGGGACACTCGAGGAAGAAAGTGGAGTTACAAGAATCAGGTTTGGGGTGCCTAATGGGCTCAGGGCAGGGGGTTGCAATGTGGGGGTGCAGAAGTTAGGACAGGGTGCTGGGGATTCAGGGCATGTGAGGGGCTCAGAGCAGTCATTGGGGTTCATGAGGGACTCAGGACAAGGCATTGGGGAGGGGGATACAGGAAGCAGGGCAGGGGGCTGAGAGAGGGGGTTAGGGTACAGTGTGTAGGAGGAGGGGAGGACAACTCTGGGGTCGGGTTATCTTACCTAGCCTCCGATTTTAGATCAGGGTGGTCTTCTGAAGAACTTATTTTAAAAAACTATCCGAAGAGCTGAGCATTTAAGGCCAAAGGAGTTTTTAGAGATGTGACTTTAGAAGCTTCAGCCACAAAGTAAAGAAACATTTAATGCAAATTTTAAACGAAGGTCCTGTAGTCATAATACACGACTGTTTCCTCAATAGATTCGTGGTTGGCACGTGCCTGTTAAATGCTTTTAATTACCACTTCATCTCTCTTTCCCAGGTTCTATGTTATTCTAATAGGACTAACAAACCCGAAGGGTTTTCACTTTTAAATTAAGAAAGCCACTTTCAGAGGTAGATTCATGAGTCTGCAAGCTGCTGTTGTATGAGCCTTCAGGAGGAAGATGGATGGTTGAGTGCTAAGACCCAGGGAAAGCATTGGCTGCAATTGCCTCTTATACCCACTACCCATGCCGGGGCAGGGAGGGGGTGTGTGTGCATTTGCCACTCCTGTTATAAGAAACAATTACCTTCACTCTCTAATCTGGTAAACTCATTACCTGATTGGTGCCAGCTGAGATAATTTGCTGGACCACAGGAGGTCAATATTGTCTAGCAGCATTCCCCACACTCCCACTGCTTACTGGGCTCTTAGAAGACATTTAGGGGTAAATTACAGCTAAATAACAGCACAGAGCACTCAGAGCTGGGACTTGTGGCTGGAAACAAACTTTATGGGATCATGGGGAAACTTGGCCACACCCAGGATAAGTGGTCATTCGGCTAACTAAAATCATGCCACACCTCTGCCCCAGACCCCTCTGAGTTCTGTGCCCCGCCCGCAGCAGATCCCTTGTGAGTTCCGTTGCCCTCACCTCCGCACCAGAACCCCTTTATAAATAGTTCCCTGCATCTCCCTTGTAAATAATTTACTGTTCTGTTTACACAGTTGGGAAACCTTTGCCATAGTTTGAGTAAATGCTTTGTCACCACTCCCATGTCCCTAGTGTATGTTGAGGGGTTATGGGGATGTGGGAGGGAGTTTGTGGTGGGGGGCAGTGGGGTGTGTGTGCAGGACAGGGGGTTGTGGTGGTGGCTGCGTGTGTGTATCTGGTCACACACATGGGCGAAGGCCTCCCTGACCCGCACCCCATCCTGTTGTGCCTAGTGGCGTGGGGTGGCAGCTGGCTGCTTGTAGCCATGGCCAGCCTCAGCAGGCCACCTCTGCACTAAAGGCCCTTGCTTCACCTCCACAATATTGTAGAGGGTGCAACATGTGCACACCACATCTGGCATGCTGGGGAGGCCGAGCTCCAGCCTTGTGAGGAGGCAGTGGAAGCGCCCCTTCAGCCGCCTTGTTGGGCCCAATATATCTCATGTAGGGCCACATCAGCCATATGTGCAGGCGGTATGCAGAAGCACCCACGATGCAGGGGCGCATGGTGGTGTTCCCAATTGGAAGCTCCCGTGAGGGGATGTATGTCCCCTCCTGCATCCTGCGGCTGAGCCACGAGCTGTGGAAGAGGTGGGCATCATAGGCTCTTCTGGACCACCCCACACAAATATTCATAAACTGCCCCTTAGCATCCAAGAGGTCCTGGAGCACCATGCAGTGGTACCCCTTGCAGTTTATGAAGGTGCCTGTGCTGTGCTCTGGGGCCTGAATGGCAATGTGGGTCCCATCCAGAACCCTGAAGCACCTGGGGAAACCCAGCTCCTTGAACCCCTTGAGAGTGATGTCAAGGTCTCCAAGGTGGAAGACCTGGTGAAGTAGGACATCGCTGATCTCCTGGACAACCTGCATGGGGTGGGGGGAGAACACGCCTCTGAGTGCATGGCAGGGTGCTCCACACATCCCCCCTCCCTCCACTCCCCACTACCTGTCCCCAGTCCCTCGCCTTACCCTGCTCCACCCCACCTCACCCCTCTCCCATTCTCCAAGGGTCCCACTTGCCCGGGATCCCCACTCCTGAGCATGCCTTTCCTCCAAGAAGATGGCCCCAATGGTGGCTCTGCCCACCCCAAACTGGTGGCTGACCGACCAGTAGCTGTCTGGGATGACCAGCTTCCGTATTGCAACAACTACCCTCTTCTGTAGGGAGAGCATGGGCCTCATCCATGTGTTGTGGTGCTGGAGGGCTGGAGCAAGCCAGTGACACAGTGATAGAAATGTGTGCTTGGTGCTGTGGAAGTTCTGGAGCCAGTGGTTATTGTCCCAGTCCCCCAGCACCAGCCAGACCCACCACTTGCTGCTGGTGGGGTAGTCCCACAGGTGCCGGACAACCCAGGGGAGGGGGCACAGGTGGTGCCCTGCAAGGGCAGTCTGTACCGTGGTGGCCATCATGGTAGCTCCCCAGAGTGGCTGGAGGACAGCAGCTAGTAGCATGGCCAGCAGGCTGGCCACAGCCTCTACGAGTAGGGCAACAGGGAGCTGCTTGGGGTCCATTCTATGCTTCGAAGTGGCTCCTCCATGTGGTTGGGGTCTACAGTGCTCTGGGTGGCAAGCCAGCACTCAGCATGTGCAGAACGAGGGTGTCGGGGAAGGGACCTTCAAAGGAGTGCCAGGCTGCAGCCCCCAGAAGGCCTTGTCCACCACGTGACCCTCTCTGTGGCGCTTCCTGGCCCTTTCTTCTGAAAGAGCGCCCTGGGATGTGTGGACACTCCCTTTCGAAAGAGGGGATTGCAATCTGGATCCGCTTTTGGTGTGTGGATGCATGCTTTCATAAAGCCCAAGTGTTTGCTGACATGAGGCTTATCTTGAAACAATTTCTCTGCCCACGCCTCCCCTGCAGCCCTTTAATAAATTAAACTAACATATACAGAGAGAATAAATATCCCAATCCCCTGATCAGCCTACTGTATTCCTAAATTATTACAGAGCAGCTCTACATCCATCACAGCAATCAACCATTTTTCCATCCTGACTATGTGCTGGCTCAAATCTCTGGATCCCCTGAGATATTATAAAAACTTTGCAGAATCAGATTTAAACCAGAGCTTTACATTCCTTTGGCGTGACTCAGGTTGGGGATTTTAAACCACACATAACTTTTTTCATTAAAAAGCTGCTATTTCTGCGCACATTTTGTTTTGTCTTTTTTACTGTGTGATATTTTTGCAAGGGAACAGTGCAAGAGACAGCAGTAGCCACAGGTCATCAGTTTAGGAGCCCTTCACAAACCACAGGACTTGTTGTTTTTGAAGATACAGACTAACAGGGCTGCCCCTCTGTGGCATGATTACGAGGACTGCTTCCCTTCCTTTGAGGCTCGTAATTATCTCAGACAGGACAATTAACTTCCCCCCCCCACCTCACCCCTTTTCTTCGACCCATATTTGATTTGTCGGTTTTTATTGAATTTTTTTTCTTTTTAGTCCTCTGTACTTATATATGTCAGTCTGTATTGGAAATTGATCTGAAGAATTGGGTCTATCCCACAAAAACTCATCACCAAATAAATCACAGGATCATAGAATGCTAGGACAAAAATTATTTTGTTAGTCTTTAATGTGCTACTTTGCTCTTGCTTTTTTTTTTTTTTTTTTTTTTTTTTGCAACCCTAACTAAATCATCCCAGAAAGGACTGTGAAGACAGGACTTAAAAACCTCTCAGAGTGGAGATTCCACCATCTCTCTAGGTTACACATTTCAGTGCTTCACCACCCTGCTAGAGATATAATTTTTCTTAATATCCAGCCTAGGCCTCCCCCTCTGTCAGATGAGACCTTTGATCCTTGTTTTGTCATCTATCACTACTGAGAACAGCCTTTCCCCATCCTTTCTAGAAACCTCCTTTCAGGAAGTTTGAAGGCTGCTATCAAACCACCCCTCAACCTTCTCTTCTGCAAGTTAAGGCTGCTTCTACACATGCCACCTCCCCTTGGAGGTGGCATGGTAATGAGGCAATTCAAAGCAGGCTAATGCGGCGCTAAGGTGCATATTCAGTGCCTCATTAGCATAATGGCAGCTGTGCAAATTTCAAAGTGCAGACTTTGAATTGTGGACTGAGAGTGTAGATGGGGGCAGCTTCGAAATAAACACCCCGCTTCGACATTCCCGTACTCCGATCTAGTTTTGTGGAGGAAGGGAATGTCAAAGGGGGGTGCTTATTTCGAAGCTGCCCCCATCTACACCGTTAACCTGCAATTCAAAGCCTGCACTTTGAAGTTCACCTGACCGCCATTATACTAATAAGGTGCTGAATATGCACATTAGTGCCTCATTAGCCTGCTTCAAATTGCCTCATTACCATGCCACCTCTGACAGGAGGTGGCATGTGTAGAATTAGCTTAAATAAGGCCTAATCCCTTAGCCTCTCCTCTTAGATCATGTACTCCAGACCCCTAATCATTTTCGTTGCCCTCCGCTGAACCCTCTCCATTGCATCCACATCCTTTCTATACTAGGGGGCCCAGAACTGGACACAGAACTCCAGATGTGGCCTCACTAGTGCAGAATAGAGGAGAATAATAACGTCTTGAGATCTTCACAAAACAAAAAAGCAGTCCTGTATCACTTTAAAGACTAACAATACAAAAAACATCGAGAAGTCCTGGGGCACCTTATAGACTAACAGATTTTTTGGAGCATAAATTTCGTGGGCAAAGACCTGCTTTGTCAGATATATGTAACAATATCATTTATTAGCTGACGGGCTTTTGTGGGACAGACCCACTTCTTCAGATCTGAAAAATTCTGAGCATTCTGGAAAATTCTCAAGATGTGCTGGAAATGCTCCTCCTAATGTACCCCAATATGCCATTTGCCTTGGCTACAAGGGCTCACTGTTGACTCATATCCAGCCTGTCATCCACAGTAATCCCCAGGTCCTTTACTGCTGCACTGTGTAAGTGGGTCAGGCCAATAGACCCTGTTAGGAATGGGGAAAAAGGCACCTCAGGCCTGCAGCTTCAGCTGGGGACCCAGCTATTTCAACAACTCATGTCAAAGCAACTGCAGTTAAGTAATGAGAGACAGCTGATCCCACTGCCAGCACGCTGGCAGGGTTTAAAAGCCACCCCAATCAGGCAAGGAGGGGAGAGAGTGAGAGAGGAGGTGGAGGGGGTTGGAAAGCCGTTGAGAGAGAGACAAGCAGAAGACAAGACAGATAAGAAGCCCTTGTAGCCAAGAAGGCTAACATTACACTGAGGTGCATTCGGAGACACATTTCCAGCAGATCTAGAGAAGTTATTATTCCCCTCTATTGGGCACTGGTGAGGCCTCATCTGTAGTATTGTGTCCAGTTCTGCCCCACCATCCCCCAGTGCGGAAAGGATGTGGATACACTGGGGCAGGTCCAGTAAAGGGCAACTAAAATAATTAAGGGGTTGGAGCACATGACTTATGGGGAGCGGCTGAGGGACTCAGGCTTATTTAGTTTGCAGAAGAGAAGAGGGGAGATTTGATAGCAGCCTTCAACCTCAAGGGAGGTTCTAAAGAGGCTGGAGAGAGGCTGTTCTCAGTAGTGACAGATGGCAGAACAAGGAGCAATGGTCTGAAGTTATAGAGGGGGAGGTGTAGATGGATATTAGGAAAAACTATTTCACGAGGAGAGTGGTGAAGCACTGGAATGTGTTACTTAGAGAGGTGGTGGAATCTCCATCGCTATAGGTTTTTAAATACTGGCTTGACAAAATCCTAGCTGGGATGATTTAATTGGGTTGATCCTGCTTCAGGCAGGGGGCTGGAATCGATAACTTCCTGAGGTCTCTTCCAGCCCTAGGAATCTATAAGAAGTCCAGGGAGTGTTTACAAAGACAGTCGGGGAGGGAGGTGTGCCTAGACCCCCCGCTCTAGCAGGCTGACAACACTGGCTGGGGAAGGGAAAGAGACTGACCAGCCCACCAGAACAACAGAGATGGATGCAGCCTAAGCCCTCCAGTGAGAGGAAGAGGTGTGGGACCCAAGTAGGAAAAGGCGGCAACTTGCACAACTGCTACTTAGCCAGTTGGTCCCCAGCCTGTAACAATACTTGGGATTCTTCTGTCCCAAGTGCAGGACTCTGCATTTGTCCTTGTTGAACCTCATCAGATTTCTTTTGACCCAATTCCCAAATTTGTCTTGGTCACTCTGGACCTTATCCCTACCCTCCAATGTATCTACCTCTCCCCCTAGCTTGATGTCATCCGCAGATTTGCTGAGGGTGCAGTCCATCCCCTCTTCCAGGTCATTAATAAAGATGTTAACCAATACCAGACCTAGAACCAATCTTTGGGTCACTGCATGTGAAACTGACCGCCAGCCAGACTTCAAGCCATTGACCTCTACCTTTTGGACCCAACCATCTAGCCAGCTTGCTATCCACCTGACAGTCCATTTAGCCAATCCATACTTCCTTAACTTGCGGGTAAGAATACTGTGGCAGACTCTATCAAAAGCTTTACTAAAGTCAAGGTATATCACATCCATTGACTTCCCCATGTCTACAAAGCCAGTTAACATATCATAGAAGCTAATCAGCTCGGTCAGGCACAACTTGCTCTTGGTGAATCCACGTTGACTATTCCTGATCACTTTCCCCTCTTCCAAGTGCTTCAAAATAGATACCTTAAGGATCCCCTCCATGATTTTTCCCGAGACTGAGGTGAGGCTGACCAGTCTATAGTTCCTTGAATTGCCCTCCTTTCCTTTTTAAAAGATGAGCACTACATTTGTCTTTCTCCAGTCCTCTGGGATCTCTCCTGATGTCCACAAGTTTTCAAAGATAAATGGCCAAAGGCTCTACAATGACATTTGCCAATTCCCTCAGGTGCATTAAACCCAGACCCATGGATTTGTGTATGTCTAGCTTTTCTGAATAGTTCTTAACCTGTTCTTTCCCCACCGAGGGCTGACCACCTCCTTCCTATACTTCATTGCCTAGTGCAGTATTCTGGGAGCTGACCTTGTCTGTAAAGACAGAGGCAAAAAAAACATTGAGTTCTTCAGCTTTTCCCACATCATCTGTCACTAGGTTACCTCCTTCATCCAGTAAGGGCTTCACAACCACCCTGATCACCCTCTTATTGTTAACATGCCTGTAGAAACCCTTCTTGTTACCCGGAAGAAGAGCCACATTCTTTCGACTGTGGATTGAAAGAGCAAATTTTGTGTGTGTTCCTTCAAAAAAGGGCCTGATTTTCTGAAAGAACTTGCCACTGTAGGTGTGGCCCAGGAGAATGGGCTGTTCACTAGGCTACACTGTCGGTTCCAGCCATTAAACTACATACAAGCAAGAGGAACAATGACAACCAAAAAAAGACATCTTAGTACAAAGAAAATGACTTACCGCAAAGACCAAAATACAATGGTCAGAGACAAAAACACCAGACTAAATTTTGCCTTGACACATTTGTTCCATCACTGATACAGCTCCACGGAGAAGAGAATTTATACCCTGACCCACACAGAATAACCTCAGTGATCATGCCAAGACATGGAATGGAGCCTTAGGAAAGACTAAAGAGCAGGAGGAGATTTGGTTGCATATATAAAGTACAGCAAAAAGAAACTTTAGGCACCTTAACAATTAGTTAATATTAATACTAATAACTCAGTTCACCAGAAACAAAGCAGAATTATAGAACATTAACAAAATAAGTCATCCAACTAGCAAACCAAAGTGACAGAGTTGCTATCTTGCTATAGAAATCTGTCTTCAATTTTTCCCAAAAAACATTTCAAATAAATAGCTTTTTGCACCATCTCCAGAAGGTCAACAAGTTTGCACCTCCTTCTTCTTCTTCTTCTTTTTTTTTTCTTTCTTTGGATTGAGACAAAGCCAGAGATGAAGACACAGAGAAGGGATACAACAAAAATACCCCATGACCAAATGGAAGTTAATAGTTATATTCTTTAAAAGTTAATATAATTTGCTGATGGAGTGGAGCCAACAGCCCTACTCCACTATCTGATACATCTGATTATCCAATATTTTGAAGCATAAGCTTTTGTGGGAAAAGACCTGCTTTGTCAGATGCATGATTGTTAGCCGATGGTCGGGTAAGATGGCACCTATGCCCTTATTTTCATCCGAGTCTTTAACTGCTAGGACAGACAGCCCCTTTGCAGCGGGCAGCCCGGGCAGGCTGATGGATGCCCCAAGGTCCTAACACCCGAGTCTTTAACTGCTAGGGTGAGAAAAGTCCCTTCGCAGTGGGCAGCCAGGGTGGCTGACAGGTGCCCAAGAGAGCCTGCTCCATGGCCGCAGCATGACTCAGCGCTCAGCTCTTGGCACTCTCTTACCAATGACCAGGCTAATTGCAGCTGAAAAGCATCTGGGTTCTTTGTTTTGTGCTCGGCTTGCACAGGAACAGGGAGAGTCAGGTTACAGCTTAACCAGTTACTTATTTATTGACTAAGGAGACTTAACTCTTATGGTTACAAGATTACAAGATATATACACTTTGTTGCAAGCTTACAAGATTTATACTTTGTTACAAAGATTACAAGGTTTACACTTTGTTCTTTAGTTGCCAATAGCTAGCGTGTAACAATTCATAGATCTATTATTGAATGTGCACATAGAAAACAAAAGGAAAGCAATACACTTAACAGGTCTTATTCTCACCCCTGCATTACCAATGTGGCGTGGCCAGCATTTTCACTCAATCCCTCGGGAAGAAGCAATAAATAACGAGGACCTCAGGAGGCAAAGACCCTCCTGACCGGCTGGTAGAGGTAATTGGAGCTCAGTTAGAGGGGCTGCCGGACCCTTACTTTATACCCATTGAGTCACGTACGCTTCTTCCTTATCTAAAAGGTGCCAATTGAATTAACTCGTCTCAAGACACCAGTTCTCACAAGGCTGGTTCACACCTGTGGGGTGGAGATAATTTTAGGGCCTTCTTTCTTTATGGGCCAGAGATTTTTCCTCCATCTGGGACGTTTGTGTAGGCGAATCAACTGATGGTACTTAGCCAAGGGCAGTCCGAGGCCCGGCTGTTTATTAGCCCATTGTCTCTTGGTGCAGCTCCGGAGCATCAAACAGACTGTGCCTGAGATAAGCACATCTGTGCTCTCGGGCATTCCAGGGCTGAGCTGTTTCTTTTAACCCTTTGGTGCTCTGAAGCACCCAGGAGAGACAAGATGGAGTAGAGAAAAGGGCGGGGGGTTCTGTCTGGCTACAATGACTGATATAGACTAACGTGGCTACCCTCAGATACTTGTCACCATCTCATGATCACTGCAGCACAGGTTGCCACACACTTCTACTTCTCTTACTAGTTCCTCCTGTTTCCAAGCAGCAGGTCAAGCTGCACATGGCCCCTGGTTGGTTTCTTCAGCACTTGCACCAGGAAGTTAACCCCAACCTTCTCCAAAAACTTTCTGGATTGTCTGTGTGCTGCTGTATTGGTCTCCCAACAGATGTCAGGGTGATTAAAGTCCCCCATGTGAACCAGGGCCTGTGATTTGGAAGCTTCTCTTAGTTGTCTGAAGAAAGTCTCATCTATCTGATCTGGTGGTCTATAGCAGACACCAACCACATCACCACCTCTGTTGCTTCTGCCTCTAAGCTTAACACAAAGAGTCTCAAACTGGTTTTTCTCACTCCATATACTGGAGCTCTGAGCAATCATCCTGCTCTCTCACATACATAGCAACTCCTCCTCCTTTTCTCCCCTGCCTGTCCTTCCTGAACAGTTTATACCCTTCTACAACCATGCTCCAGTTACGTGAGTCACCCCACCAAGTGTCTGTTATTCCAATTACATCATACTTTCTTGACTGTCCCAGGCATTCTAATTCTTCCCATTTGTTTCCCAGGCTTCTTGCATTCTTGTACAAACACCTTAGATAAGTAGGTGATTGGCCTGCCTTCTCCATTTGAATCAGGGTTCCTCCTTTGTTGCTCCTTCCTCCTTGTGTTTCCTCGCGGTACCCCACTTATCTCAAACCTTAGATTACCTTGTTGAAAGCTCTCCTCACTAGGTTTGCAAGCCTACCCATTAAAATGCTTTTCCCTCACTTTGTTAGGTGGATCCCATCTCTTCCTAGCAATCCTTGTGTCCAAGACAGAACCCCATGGTCAAAGAAACCAAAGCCCTCTCTGACACCACCGGTGCAACCACTCATATACTCCCATGATTTGATGATCCCTATCTGGACCTTTTCCTTTCACAGGGAGGATGGATGAGAGCACCACTTGCAATCCAAATACCTTGATCATCCTTACCAGAGCTATGTGATCGGTGATGTTCTGCTCACGGACATTCTTGGCTGTATCATTACATCCTACATGGAGAAGTAGGAAGGGGTAGCACTCCAACGGTTTGATCAGTTTTGGAAGACTGTCACTTCCTCAATTCTAGCTCCTCAAAAGCAGCACACATCCAGAGATAGCAGGTCTGGACAGCAGAGGGATGACTCCATCCCTCTCTGAATGTAGAACCCCCGTCCCTAGGACTACACTTCCCATGACTTCCAGTCAGTGGCGTCTTCTTCTCATCCCTTCCCTGAGAGGTCTCTGCCAAAGCATTCCCTACCATAGCACCCATACAGAGAGCCTGAAAGTGGTTACTTACCTCCACTGGAACTGGGGATACCGGCACTGGCTTTCTTCTCCAGTTGGTTATAGACTTCCAATTTTCTTCCTTGTTCTGTGCTGCCCTCACTGGTTCTTCAGCTGGCTGTGCCTGCAGTACTAAATGCTGCCTTCTATCGAGGATGTCTTCATCTTCTCTGATGGACCACCGGGTCGATACTTGGGCCCCAAATTCTCTAAATCTTTTCTTCCAATATGGCGACCAGCTTGCACTTAGTCTAAATGAAATCCCTTCAATCTTCCAGGAGAAAGGCAAATATGGCACTTGCTGTGCAGACCACAACAGCTGACCTATCACTATCCATTTCTGCCTTCCTTCAAAGTTCAGAGATGTTTTGAAGGGCAAAAGAGAAACAAAATGGAAGAAAAGGCAAGAAAAAGACCACCAAACAATATGGGGCTCCCCCCTCCCCAGGCAAATTCCTGTAAAATAAAGGATAGAGAACCTCTTCAAGCTTTTCGATTGCATTATTTTCAATTTCTTTTGCAAACTGACTATGTGGTAAGATCTATTTGTGATTAAAATGGACTAGATGTCCCTCATTGCCTCTTCTCCCTCTCTCAGCTACCAGAGAGGAAAGGTGGGCTATACCCTATATATTTACAGATCAGTTTGATCTGCTCACTGTTCACTAGACCTTCATTGTTCCTGTGCATGGAGATGAACACTATTCCATTCAGTTCAGGTGCCACCAATACTCAATGTCCCCATGTCCTCGATTTTACCATCACACCCCCAATTAGGCTTGAAGATATGGCTCTCTTTTGGCTGCTTCAATCCACTCATAATATTCCCCTCCTCAGCGACTGGAGTCTGTGCCTCAAGAGGAGATTTCAACTGCTTCTGGACGCCACCCCACCAGCAGATAGACGCTTCCTTCCAAGCAATGGCAGTGGAGTCCCACCTCAGCAGGACTGACGTGAGTTAGCAGTGGGTGTTGGGCTAACCAGTTCAACAGCTGCTGCGACTCCTTCTAGCACCAGCTGTCTGCAGACTCAGGCACATACATGCATAGCGTGGACCTGGCTAAGCTTGAATTTCCAACTTTTTTTTTTTTTTTTCGCAGTCATGAGGTCTAGAAACATCACTTAGATTTGGAGGTCGCCATCACTGGAGCTGGAGCTAGCTCTGGTAAAAAATCCATTAAGCAGTTGTGGATCTATCACCATTTTCAGCCTGCTGCTATGGTCAGGGCAGGTCTCTGTGAACTTGCTGCCACAGCACATAACTGCCTACACCCCAGTGTACATCTTTGTATAGCAAACATTACATTTGATGATCTTGGCTCATTGCCCTGTCTGGGAAACCTCAAAGGCAAATCTTGGCTTCTGGAGAGGGAGAGGTAAACAATCCTGGGTTAGGGTTAGTAATGCACAGAATATGAGAAATCACAGCCGACATGAAAGACTAATCAGATCCCGAGGCGTTGTGAGTCAGAAGCTGCAGACTTCTGATCTTATTTTTCTCAGCAGTATAACAGTTTACCAAGGACTTGCATCGTTTTGAGAAATGCCAAGCTCAGGCCTAGAGGCATGCGAAAAACTGAAGAGGGTTCTCAAAGACACAGAAAAGATTTGCTCACGGGACTTCTCCCTTCACATGAGTTTGGAACTAGCAAGAGTTAGAAACTCCCATGTGAATGGAACTGAGGCTTTCCATATGAGGATGAAAGTAAACCAAGGCTCCTCATGATCAGAACCGTGGCACTCCCTTCCTAAGGCTGGGTTGGACTAGATAAGTGTGGGTGGGGGGGTGAGGAGGGAGGGTGGGAGCACTCAGTAGCAGATTCAGAGCCTGATCCAATAAATCATTGCTTATAATGCCACCCCTTTGTGCGCCTCTTTTGTGCCCCAACACGGTCTACTCTGTGCGGGGTGGTGGGTTGTGTGCATAGAGTCTTTAGTGGCAACAGAGCTAGCTCCTCTGATTCCTCCCTCCCTGCACCTTGACCTTGGAGCTGTGGAGGGTGTTTGTCCAGAGTGCATTGCTTGTCAGCTCTACTCATCTAGCACATGGTCCCTTGGAAGCTGTTGACAGCTAGGACAAGCTAGAGCTGCTCTCAGGCTGCTCTCATCTTAACTCAAGACAGAGGTTAAGGGAACCATAAATGGCTTTCTCATACCCCCCTCTCTGGTCCTCATCCAGGCTCAAGTCTCTGAGACAATGAATACATGTAGATGAAATTGTTTAAGATCCTTGACTTAAAGCTCCGCAGACAGTATTTGTTGCCATTTGGGCAGTCATTTTCAGAGCGGGCAGGTTCCTGATCCTACGCAGAGAGTTATATTCTTAAGAAAGCATTTCAGTTCACTTTTGGCAATGCACGTGGGACAGAGGAAAAATGTGGGCTGGGGAAAAAATAATAATGCCACACTAAGCGTAGAGCAGCTGGATGTAATTATGAGGTGAGATCTAAGCAGACATATAAAGCTGAGCCAGAGACAGCATGAGAGCTGGAGCATGAGGAGAGATTGGCATGCCCATGCAAGGGGCATCTCTGCTGATTTATCAAAATATGTCTCAGCACAATGCCCTAAATCAACTGAGCCCTGGGACGCAAGGACCACAGCTGTTGTGGGAGAATGAAAAGCGGGAACACCTACTCCTCGCAGCAGAGCCCAGCATATGCTCATTAGGCCTCAATTGGAGTACTGCATCCAGTTTGGGGCACCACATTTTAAGGAAGATGTGGAGAAATTGGAAACGGTCCAGAGAAGAGCAAAAGGAATGCTTAAAGGTGTAGAGAACATGAGCTCTGAGGGAAGACTGAAAGAACTTGGCGTGTTTAGTTTAGAAAACAGAAGATTTACAGGGGACAGGATAGCGGTTTTCAAGTACCTAAAACAGTGTTACAAGGAGGAGGAAGAAAAATTGTTCTTCTTGGCCTCTGAGGATGGGACAAGAAGCGACGGGCTTAAACTGCAGTAATGGAGGTTTAGGCTGGACATGAGGTGAAGCTTTTAACTGTCAGGGTGGCTAAACACCGGAATAAATTGCCTAAGGAGGTTGTGGCATCTCCATCACTGGAGATATTTAAGAGCAGGTTAGACAGACTCCTACCAGCGATAGACATCTACCATCTACTTGGTCCTGCCATGAGGGCAGGGGTCTGGATTTGTTGACGTCTCAAGGTTCCTTCCAGTTCTAATGTTCTAGGATTCAAAGCTGTATCAGCCAGTTAGAAGAGAAAACGCTCAGCCTGCCAATGTCCGTGACCTGGAGGAGTGTAGACTGCAAACTGTGAGAAGTAATACACGGTCCCACCTCAGTCCCTCCCCGCAAGTCCCCCACACGTATGCAGCCCAGTATATCAGCCCCAAGACTTGGTCATAACTTCTCACAGTCATAAAAAACAAAGAGAAGAGAGGGGTTTGCTGCCAAAGTCACAATGCAGGCCTTTAGACCACTCAGCTTAGGTGGGGATTTTCAGAAACCCAAAGAGTGGGGGGTGCAGCAGAGCTGGCTCTCTGCTGGAGCACTCCCTCATGGATGGGCGTAGCACCTTTTTCCTCCCCAGAGACTCTGGCTGATGGCCACTTTGTTCCTACGCTAGGACTCAGCTCTCTAGCCAAGTTGTGTGTCTGTTCCATGCTTTCAGTAGTAATGGGAAGTCCAGCAGTCCTAACCTGAGGTGGGAAAAGTAATCAAAAGTTACTTAAGTAAAAGTACTGCTGCTTTTAGAGTTGGCTGCTTTGGGAGGAATGTACTTAAGTACAAGTTCTGGTGTTCCTCTGGAAAACTACTTGAGTAAAGGTACACATGCACGCTCCTCGCACCTAGATTGCACTCAAGTATCCAGAAGTGCAAGTAGCTGCACTTTTACTCAAGTAAGTTTGTGGGTACTTTTTCCACCTCTGGTCTGAACCTTACACCTGGTCTTCAGCCTTCAGCTGAGGGCCCTGTGGTCTTCACTCCTTTCTTGAGATTTAAATTACCCTCATGCCCTTACATCAGAGAGCTTCCCAGTGGCAGATAGGGGAACCCAGGCCCACCCTCCACACTGGGATCCAGGTTAGGGACACTAGGACAAGCAGCCAATGTCTGCGCCGTCAGACACCTGACAGCTGCCTCCCTGGTTGCCTTCCTACCACTAACGTTTCCCCACAGTTGCATCCTGTGGTTCCTAGCCTTGGGTCAGGTCCAGTCCCAGGAGCTTGCTCTAATTTCCCCAGCCTCTCCAGGGGAGAGAAGCATCTCTTTTCCTCTCCCTGCAGAAGCATCTCTTTTCCTCTCCCTCTCTGGTCTCTCTCCCACCAAGAGAGTGACTGACAAACTTCCGCCTACTGAGTTCATGTCTTTAGAGCACCCTCATCTGGCTTCACCTGTAATTAGGTCTAGCTCACTCCCCAGAAGCGATCAGATGCAATAATTGAGCTTTCACCTGCCGCATGCCCCGAAATAAGTGGTCAGGGAGATATTTCCAAAAGCACCCTAGAGACAGGAACACAAGCTCCATGGACTCTCTGTGACGCTTGCACTCCTAAGCCTCCTAGGAGTTTTTGCAAATTTCATCTAACAACTCTCGTCAGCCCCACTGAAACTCTCAGCCTCAAAGCCCACACCTGCAATGGAGAGATGGCTTTGCTGATATGTGTACTGATTTACAGGGACAGGCCCTATGACCAGCACAGCGGAGAACGCAGGGTATCATCCATCACCTTTTCCTGCTTGTGAGCTCATACTTAAGGCTAGATTGTGGTGCTGGGAGAAGCCCAGAGCAAGGCACATTATGGAACTCTTGGCAGAAGCAGCCTGGCAAGCTGTCTCTGTGCTGCCTCAGAGACACCCTTCTAAGGCGCAGTGCCCACTTTGCTTCCCCCTTGCTCCTGTGGTGCACCAGCAGCAAATCCTGAGAACGCCCCGCACTGCCCCCTGTGCAGGCTTAGGAGTGCTGGCCAGCACATGGGCAGAAAATGAAGCTACCATTCTGCCCATTTGTTGCCCTCTTCTTGCGCACATGCACCAGGTACAGGGGAAGGGAATGAAGCTTATTCCTGTGAACTACTCAAGGCTGGGTAGCCTACACAGGGGCCAAAGGGGACAGGGTTCCCACCCTCCTGTGTGGGTGCAAAGGCCAGCTCCCGGCCTAGCCCTTTGACAGTGTTTCTAAGCCTGCTGAGTCTTAAAGCCCTTTATGGAGACACAGCAAGTGCATCTTGTGGGTGTGCTGGAGTGAATGCTTCACAGCACACTGCCACACGACACCAAGCCTGAGTCAGAAAGAAGAAGAAGGCTATATCTAATGATTGCGCCCGTGTTATCCAGCAGGGTAGAAAGTCTAGCAATAAGGGGCCACCCTATTATCCACACACCCAGAGTGTCCTGGCCTCTTAACTTTTGTCACATGCTGAATTTCAGTCTCTTATGGAGAATTGAAAACCGGAGACAGATCGGAACTCCGTTATGCGCGGAATAGAGCGATGCAATGGAAACGGGGCTTTTTCTCCTTTTTGTGCAACCACTGGCTACGTCTACACGTGAAGCCAACATAGAAATAGCTTATTTCGATGTAGCAACATCGAAATAGGCTATTTCGATGAATAACGTCTACACGTCCTCCAGGGCTGGCAACGTCGACGTTCAACTTCGACGTTGCGCGGCACCACATCGAAATAGGCGCTGCGAGGGAACGTCTACACGCCAAAGTAGCACACATCGAAATAAGGGTGCCAGGAACAGCTGCAGACAGGGTCACAGGGCGGACTCAACAGCAAGCCGCTCCCTTAAAGGGCCCCTCCCAGACACAGTTGCACTAAACAACACAAGATCCACAGAGCCGACAACTGGTTGCAGACCCTGTGCATGCAGCATGGATCCCCAGCTGCTGCAGCAGCAGCCAGAAACCCTGGGCTAAGGGCTGCTGCCCACGGTGACCATAGAGCCCCGCAGGGGCTGGAGAGAGAGCATCTCTCAACCCCCCAGCTGATGGCCACCATGGAGGACCCGGCAATTTCGACGTTGCGGGACGCGGATCGTCTACACGGTCCCTACTTTGACGTTGAACGTCGAAGTAGGGCGCTATTCCGATCCCCTCATGAGGTTAGTGACTTCGACGTCTCGCCACCTAACGTCGAAGTTAACTTCGAAATAGCGCCCGACGCGTGTAGCCGCGACGGGCGCTATTTCGAAGTTGGTGCTGCTACTTCGAAGTAGCGTGCACGTGTAGACACAGCTACTGTGTATAACAAACTAGAGGAATGCACCAACCTTGAGGGACTCTAGGGGGCAGATTTGCGTGTAATTTACACTGCTGTCACTCCATTGATTTCAGCTGGTCAAAGAATGGTCAGACCCTAGTCTCTTTATCAAGAAGATGAATCCAACACAGGCTGTGGAAATGGTTTGTCTGTGTAGCCACCAGTGGCATAGCCAGGATGGGACAAGTGAGTTGGCCTTGAATTTGGGACCACCTCTCCCCACAACCAACTGGCCATGGGAAAAGGAGAGGTACAAGGGGGTACACAAATATGTCTGCCTGACACTCCGCACCTGGCACACAGGGCTTGCTCTGCTCTGCTGCAGGGTGCTCCTTCTCAGGAGGAGAATTCGAGGCTTGAGGGGAGCAGGATCAGGGTGTGGGGGTTGCCCTGTTCTGTCCACACAGCATTCCTGGTAGGGAGCAGGCCTCCGGCCACCCTCTTCACCTGGTGGGGAGCAGGGTCAAGGCGCTGGGTCTCGACCCACTCTGGCTGCCTGCTGCTGCCAATGGGAAGTGAGGTCAGGGCTCTGGGGCTTGCTCCAGCTCAAGCGTCCCAGCTGCCTGGCAGGATCAGGGGCTTACACGCGCGAACTCCACTCCTTGGCAGGAACACTGGGCAAGCAGAACAGGCCTAGCCTCCATCTCCATTCTCCAGGTCTGGCTGTAGCGCCAGGCAGAGAGGGGCAAGCCCCTGTGTCTGGCCAGGAGCAGAGCCAGGACTGGGGGTGGGTGGACCTGGATGCGAAGTGGGTGGGCCACAGCTCGCCCAGGCTCACCTGTGACTACAACCCTGGTGTCTAGCCAGGCTAATGTGTTTGCACATATTTCCTTTTTAGCCACACCTCGTGGCTCTCCGTCACTCCCCCTCTTCTGGCATCTCCATGAAAACACCTTTCCAGCAAGATGCTTAAAGAGTTTTCCACAGCAAGTGAAAAGTTTAGATTGGACACTGCAGCCGCTCCAGGCCACGCTGTGCTGACTTTTGCAGAAAAGGGGAGCGGTAAAGGCGGGGTAGGAGAGAGATCTCTGTTCTGCATTTGGAGAGACAGAGAAAGTGCGGGTACCCAAGCAAAAATCTCTCAGCTCCCATTGGCCATTTTCTGGTTTCCAACCAAGAGCAGCTCAGAGATTTTGCTGCGGGGGGAGGTGGGCAGGAGCAGGGTGCGAAGCCTTCTCCTCCCCTTGGCATCTGGAGGACAGAGCCACACACAGCCTGCTTGAGAGACCTGGGGCTGCAGCAGGCAGGGAAGCCTGCCTGGGAGGCCTGCTTGCAGGGAGCTGCCTAGGTAAGCACCTCCAGGGCACAGCCTGTCTCTGGCCCCCGAGCCCCTCCCTGACTCCCCCCAAGCTCCATGCCCCAGATTGCCTCCCAAGCCATCTGCACTGCCCATCCCCCAGGTCACAACTCCCTCCCAGACCCTGCACCCCCTCCCCCAGGCCAGGCTCCTCCCCTGCACCCATATCCCTGCCTGGACTGTGGACCCCATGCCCCTGCCCCAGGTCACAACCCACTCCATCACCCAAACTCCCTCTCAGCTCCTGCATCCACGCTGCCTTGCCCAAGTTCCCTTCTGTATCCAACCTCTATCCCAGACCTGCCTACAGAGAAGCATGTGGGCACCTCCATCAAAAACTACTGCCCACCCCCGCTCTAAACTAAGCAGAGGGAACACTACAATGAAGCTGATTTGACAAGACATAGCATTGCCGGGATGTTAGCAGCAACCGCTCCGCAGGTCACTTTCCGAAGCACAGTAACAAGCATGACTGGAGATGGGGATTCTGAGGTGTAAGCGGCCTCCTTTGCAGGCTCAGACGCAATGAGGGGGGAAAGTGGCCATTTGTATAGCTACCCACCAGCATAATGCAAAAGCAGCCAAACAGCAATCTGTACCAGACTTCACTATGGCCATTTATATAGGAGTGTTGCTGTCTCTTGGGCAAATTATCAGGCCTGAATTGTGGTCTGACCTTACACGGACATCCGTGAGGTGCATAAGAGCTCTCCTCAGAACGCAGATTGTGAGGAAACAAGTAGAGAAGCCCCAAACGTCGACTGGCTTGATTTCATTTCAACAGCAGGCAGAAGTGAGGGGGCTGTAAGTCAGAGTGAGGCAGCCCATGAATGCAGTAAGTGGACCCAGACACTCAAGCCTCACATACTTGGAGTACTGACCCCACCAAGGCCCCAATCACAATAGCAAACCACCTGGGGGTTGCTGGCTCCCTCCTTCTAGCATGCAAATCACCCAAGAGGAGAGGAAGAGAAAGGTGGGAGGAGGCCATGGACCTGCCTCTCTCTGAGTGGGGCAGACGCAGCAGTGGACAGATTGGGCCCTGCAGGGAAAGGCTAGATAGTAAGTGAACAGTCTAACCCTTCTTTCTTGCACACACCGAATTAGTACCCATAGGCATTTCTGGACGCAAACCATGGACTGTGAGTGACCCAATTTGCATGTGCAAAGGGACAGGCCTGCATATATGTTAGATTTGCTTCGGAGGCTCATTGAAGATTTGTCCCTTTTATGCCGTCTCTGCAACTGAGGCAAAAAAGGTTCCCAAACGTTCGCTTAGAGTTGAGATAATAAACACCTGCAATATCTAGATCAATATCTTATCGGCACTGAGCCAGTTTCAGGACCTTTTGATCAGCACCCGTCAACTAATTTATAAGCATTTGCACATTAGATTCATCTCAGCTGACTGCACTGCTACAGTTTTCGCCTCGGAGTTGCTTTTATTCTGTACAAAAATTATGCATCACATTGCTTGTAAGTGCTGCCTGCTCTCTGGGGAGTCAGGCAAAAACCTCATTTGCTGTGCATTAGCCAGAGCACCAATTTCGCTGTTTTGAATAAGAACCGTGTCTCACTCACCCTTCCATCTCCTTCCTCTGGCTGGATGCTGCATTCACCTTTCCACTTTTTGGCTGGTACTGATATGAAGAATGCAGAAGCCGGGGATCCAGAAAACCACCAGGAAGCCTTTGTGATATTAAACCATAGGTTAAACTATGACCACTGTTGCAATCCATCCTATATTTGCAACAAGTCTTTTACAAAAGCTGTGTCTACACGTGCCTCCTCCTTTCGGAGGGGGCATGTTAATGAGGCACTTTGGAAGATGCTAATGAGGCGCTGACATGAATACCAAATAGGAAGAAGGGGCTTTCAAAGTCAGGTGGTCCTTTCGAAAGGCCCTTGTCTACAAAGGTGGCAGAATTCCGAAAACAGCACTTTCGAATCATGCATTATGCTAATGAGGCACTGCATATTCATGTCAGTGCCTCATTACCATCTTCCAAAGTGCCTCATTAAGGTACCCCCTCCAAAAGGAGGGGGCACGTGTAGACACAGCTTAAGCATGCCTTGTGAGGTGTCCATAAAAAGCTTATGATGGGCTGGATATAGTTTGCACCATTCATATGCGTATATCACTTTTGTGTTTGGCTATGTACTTGTATTTCAAATGTTTGCTTATGTGGGACGTCAACAGGTGAGCTTGGCCAGCCTATAGTGAAAGAATTACAGGTTGAACCTCTCTAATCCGGAGCTCCTTGTCCAGAAAACTCTGTAATCCAGCATGATTTTAGTTAGCCTGATGACCAGTTATCATGGGTGCAGCCAGTTTCCTGTGGTGCCATAAAGTTTGTTTACAGCAACCAGTCCGGGCTCTCAGTGTTCTGTGCTGTTATTTAGCTGTAATTTACCCCAAATGTCTTCTAAGGGCCCAGTAAGCAGTGGGAGTGTTGGTAACGTGCTAGACAATACTGACATCCCATCGTCCGGCAAATTCTCTCATCCGACAGCAGTCAGGTCCCGAGGGTGCTGGATGAGAGAGGTTCAACCTGTACTAGTCAAGTGAATAGAAGTACTTGACTGATAATAGGCCAATCCACACCTGATGAGTGTTTCCCTAAACGTTCAGGCCAGACCAGTAGTGGCAACCACCTGTAAAAAGCTGGGTAACACACAGACAGGCAACTTGCTCACATGACCAATTCCATCTTCGGGAGTACTTTTACACAGCAAGAACACAATTCCCTCTGCATGGCTGAGAATATATAAAGGACACTTGAAATTTCTTCATCTTGTCTTCACATCTGCTTCTCACTTCTGGAATATCTTTGCCATGAACTAAAGCTCTAAACAAAGGACTGACGGTGCATCCCAAGGTGGACATATTCCTGAGAGTTAACTTAAGCCAATACTTTATTCCATCACTGTTACAAGTCTGAACAGAGACCTCTGCATTTGATGTATGTAAATTGATTCCTCTAACAACTTTAACTCTCATAACTTCCCTTCTTTCTTTTTTATGACTAGCCCTCTAGATTCTAAAGGATTGGCTAACAGCCTGCTGTTTGAGTAAGATCTGAACTATAAGCTACCTTGGAACGTGTCTACTCCTTGGGGCTCAGAAGAACCTTTTTATTTGGTGAGATTGGATTTCATAAGCTCTCAACGGCATAAGGAGTTGTACTGGTGGTGGCACAAGAGAACGGGAGTGTCTGAGGGGGATTGCTTGCATGACTTCTTGTTTAGCCAGCGGTGAGCAATCAGGGCTGTCCCTACGCATATGCAGAGCACTCAGCTGCATAGAGCACCACTTTGCCCTATGCTGCACCTCTGTAGGCCCAGCAGAGCTGAAGGCCAGTGCTGCCTCAAGCAGTCCCAATCCACTCAACTCCTGGATGCAGCCACCCAATCCTCCAGCCCCTGGACCTCTGCTCCAGCTCCCGACCCCACTGCCCAATCCCCCAACCCCTCAACCTCCCGCTCTGCTTCCCACTCCATGGCCCAATCCCCTAGTGCCTTTGCCCCCCCGCACCTCCACTTCCCACCTGTGACCCCATTTCCCCAGCTCCTCAGCCTCCCCTCCGCCTCCAGTGACGGAATCACATCCTGCTCTGATGTTTGCCCAGCTTCCCATGCCTTCCAGTCAGTGGGGTCTTCTTCTGGAATACCCTTAACGGCCCTCACTTAGCACGTCTAGATTAGTAAAACCAGTTTCTAGATCATATCTCTCGGGAAAGATAGATGCACACAAGTAGAACAGACACGTTCAGTAGATTAACTTTCCAGTGATACCTTCCATTAAATTATTTCTCATAAAGGATTTGCCCTTTGTACATGTTCCTATTCATAAGCATATTTTACTAAAGCATGGGGTAGGTCCCCACACATGTGGCTAAAACTCTACCGAGATTGTAAATTTTTTGCAACAGGGGCCATCAGTACAGAGGGCCTCTAGGTGCTACAACAGTCATCAGTTAGACTGGCACTCAGGAGCTCTGAGTTCTCTTCCTGACTCTGCCATGGACCTTGGATGGGTCATTTCCCAGCTTGGTGCCTCAGTTTCCCCATCTGTGAAATAGGGATTGTGATACTGATCTTCTTGGAAAAATGTTTTGAGATATGCATGAAAAGCACTACCATAAAAGTTGAGTTATCTGGAATGCAGATAACCAACATCTTCAGTTAACTGGCATCTGCTCTACCTGGCCAGGGCCAGTGGCCCAGCTGGTGCCGGCAACAACAGGGTCGGGGTCTGGCTACTAGGCCCCCACTCCAGTTTCTGGCATGTTTGATTATCCAGCACCCCCATTTCTGCAGGGGTGTTGGATAATAGCACATTTACTATGTATAAAGCTAGTGTCATCATCCCCATCATCTCAGGCACTCCTATTTTCAGTAGCCTTGCTTGCTCCAGGCAAGAAACTAGCAAGATGGAGGCTAGCATAGGATCTTATTTATTTCATTGAGAGGCACGTCTGAAAAGCATAGAGCAGAGCATTTATTCAGACGGAAGAATAAAAGGCTGTTCGCTTTGTTTTCTTGAAGTCCAAATTTTCCTTTCCATGGAACGGATTTGGCCCCTGAAAATAAGGCAGTGAAATAAAAAGAAAACTGGTGCTGACAGAACAGAGTGCTGAATCAACAAGGAGCCTATTCATATCTCTCGAGTAATATGCATGAGATAGAGGTAGGGCCTGAAGAGCCAAACCATCTGGTGCAGAATGGGCTGGAGACCCCAATGTTTCCATGGAAGAAAAGGGGACCTTTAGATCTTATTCTTATATTTGCCTCTGAGAAGCTGGCCAAGGGAGTCCATTGGCTGGCTGTACTCTGAGTGCCATCTTTCAGTGGCCTGGCACTCTGCTGAAACCATGTGGCAAGCCTAGTAGTGCAGAAAGGGAAGAGTTTTGGAAACCAGGAAAAAAAGCGACAGCAAGAAGCTTGGGGAGGAGGGAAGAGAGAAATCTTTTGTTTGCTATGCCAAGGCAAGATTTCTTTGTCAAGTGAGGAATATGACGTTGAAAATATGGTGGCTGAAGTAAAAACAGTACATGTTATTCAGATAGAGATAGATAAAAAGGGAACTTAACACACATGGGCTATTTCAGTCTTCCAGATAACTTACTGAACACAGCTAAGGGACAGATCGTGGGAAGCCTTGAGCATCCAGCACCCCCACTGAAGGCCAGAAGAGCATTTATCAAGAGCCGCTCAGCTCCTTACAAACCACTAAGACGGGTGGAGGAGGGAGGTGTTGGAAAACTATAACACATAACGTTTTCACCATTTTCTACAGGGTCTCTCCTTTTAGGAGGCTTTGACTTAACAAATAAATATTATTAATCTCAACTGGCCAAACTAAATCTATGCATCTCTGTGCCCCAAGACAACAAATGTGTGTGTATGCAGTTGGTTCATAGTTGTAATATGTTCCTGTCTTTCTCCTTGTACCCACTGATCAGCTATCTTGCAACAGGCGTATACTATATAGAGCCTTCTCATCGGCATGAAGTACTAGCTTACTTAACCCCCTGTACTCCAAGTGGAGCATAGGTCATCTACAATTCTCTTCCACTCCACTCTGTTTTGGGACAAAACTTCTAGCTGACTCCAGGAGTGCCCCAGTTGTTGCTCTTCAACCTCAGTAGATCTTCTCCATCTCATCAGAGATCTTCCTCTTGTGTTTTCCTTGCAGTTTCTGTTTGAGGCCTTGACAGACTATGCTGGATGATGGTTTTCTGAGAGTGTGGCCTAGTCGTCTCCACTTCCTTCTCTTGATTTCAACATGAAGTGGTTCTTGTCCCACTCTGTTCCAAAGCTCCTCATTTGTGACAAAGTCTTGTCATTTGATGTGAAGGATGTAGCTCAGACAAGGTTGCCTATTGCCACCTTTCCTCTTCTTGACCCCAATGGACTGGATTACGAACAGGACAACAGATGGCCATCCACAAGGCATTCAGTGGACGCTGTGCAAACAGCGAGAGGACATTGATTTTGCTGCTGATCATGTTGCCCTCCTTTCTCTACATGGAATAGTCAATAAAAAGTATGTATTACCCTGTGTTTATCATAGTGCTCAGCCTATGCACGCAGCCAGTCCCAATGCTAATGATGAGAGATAATTCAGCTTGAATAATTTAGGTGTTCCTGAGAGAACAGTTCTTTCTACACTATAGATGGCTCCCTGTGCAAGTGATGGGAGTAGAATGAAGCACAAAGCAGCCTGTGCTACAGAACTACTGTCAGGTTACACTGTGTGTTACTAAACACTGCCCATCCCACATGTGTTTAAACAATAAAGTGCAGTCTCCTTCCTCAGTTTTGTTGTAACTGAGAGGACTACTGAACATTCATCTCCTTACAAACAACGAGAAGTCCTGTGGCACCTTATAGGCTAACATTTTTTGGAACATAAGCATCTGAAGAAGTGGGTCTTTGCCCATGAAGCTTAAGCTCCAAAAAATATGTTCGTCTGTAAGGTGCCACAGGACTTCTCGTTTTTGCAGATACAGACTAATGCGGCTCCCCCCAGATACATTCATCTCCTTGTTCAGTGAAAAGGTAACCTGGGACAGTCCAGCCTCCTTACCATTCAAACAAAAGATGTCACTATTAGCTGGAGTTGTACTTGGATTTCAAGTCATGCCTTAGGATAGATCGAAGAATGGCCAAAAGTCATTCCCACCTGGTGGTGCTTCATTGGTCCATGTGAAATGAGTTGGGGCCTCAGACTAGTTCATAAAAATCACAACTGGCACTCATATGTGCCACACACGGCTATCAAGCAACCTCTTCCCTCTCAACAAGTGCAAAGGCCTCTGAGCCAAGGGTGAGGCACATTGGTGAAGTATCCAGGGAAGACTGCACGGCCTTGCCTGAGTAGGACCTATCCTCTGGATAGGACTTCAAACCCCGGTTCTCATAATACAGCCTCTTTCACAAACACTAATTCACCTGAAAAACGATAGTCTGTCTTTCCTCAAATGAATAATCATGGCTTTGGGATGCTGCTTTTTGCTCCTATGCACTTTCACAGCATTTTCTTTTAATTTTACTTCATCATCATTGTGCGCGCACACACCCACACCCACACCCACCCACCAATGAGATCTGACTCTTGTCCAGAAGCGGCAAAGCAATTCAGGGGTCTTATGGGAACTTTGCATGGGAATGCAAAGTGTTATCACTATTAGTCACTACACTGTGCCTTGGTGCAAAGAGGGAACCCTCCACCATCAGGTGTAACCAAACTCCTTTCCGGGCTCATCATCCTGCTTGCACCTGTTTCCATAGCACAGGGTTACAGTGCTCTCTTTCTAAACCAGAATCATGAGTTCAGGTCTGACTCCAGCCGTGAGCTGCATGCTCTTCATACTCAGATACCCTGAAACTGGGTGGCCCTGTGAAGGACTCCAGTAGATAAATCAACTCTTCGCTATTTTTGGGATGGCAAAGAAAGCAGTGTTCACCACGGCACAGAATTTCCTTATTTGTGAAAGTTTAAGTAGGCTGGTTAATGTTCCTTGAAGGCAAGGTGAGTTTTTGCAGGGTGTGTGGTATATTATTATTTTTGAATCATATTACATTAGACTCAGTGCCAAACCACTTGGCACTAATTCAGGTATCTCTGACCTTAGGGATACCTTTATAACTTTGGATTCTAGGGTGACATTTCCTCTTCCCACCCAACCTGCTGTTGGTATTTTCCTATGAAAAGGCCGTAGTATTCCTATGAAAAGGCCATAGCTTCTTTAGCTGCTCATAGCTGGCTGATTTCTTAGAGATGGGATGTCTTCATTGGCCATTCACAACATGCATAAAGATTGAAGGACTCAGAAAAGTTTGAGCCGAGATTCAGTCTAGCAATTGCTTGATATTCCCCTGCTCATGAAGTTGCAGGACTCACCCAAGGGTGCAGTTTGCTAACCTCGTGTTGTTAGGGCTGTGCGGATGGGAGTCTGAGATGCTCTGACCTGGCTCGACTTCCTCTGGACATTTCAGACAGCATGATGTCGCTTTTGGGGGAATGTCATCTCATCAGTGTTCTGCTTGAATCAAAACTTTCTAGGATCTCGACTTGCTTCTCACATTAGTTTTATACCATTGGTTTCATTGGGATCACTCCAGATTGACGTGAGCATCAAGAAAGGGAAAAATCGACTCCTTGTCATTGGATACCATTGAGCCCCTGCTGGGAGGTGCAGTGACCTCTCTGTCTCAGAGACCCTCATAGGCCTCTCATAGACCCAGGTAGGCAGGCTCAGAACACCTGTGCCCCAGCCCCCCACAAAGCAGCAGCTGGGGCCAGCAGTACTGGGGTGGGGCTTGAGGCTCATTAAAAGGCTGGCCTCTGAGCAGGGCAGAGGCCTCAAACTGGGCTCCTGCGAGCCAAAGTTGGGGACATGGGCCAGACTGCCAGGTGCTACCGGCCAGCTGCCTGGACCAACCTGGAGACCCAAGCCTTTAGCCAGGTACTTGTACTTTCCTGGTCTTCTGGGGCCCTCTGGTCTGCAGCAAACCACATGCTCTGAGGCCCCATAGCCAGAGCCTGCCCATAGCCAACTACTCTGGGGGGCCCAGACAGGCACAGGCCTGGAGTCCTGCCAGCTGCCTGCAATGCTGAGGCCTTGGATCTGCCCAAGCCCATGGTCCTGCCCCCCTGCATGCTACTCAAATGACACGGAGATGCCTGACTGGCCAGACCCTCCCACTGCTACTTACCTGGAGGAGACCTGCCTTCCTGAGCTGGCCGAGCACTCCGGCGGACACAAACACCAATGGAGGGGGAGGTAGGAAGTGGCCTGGGGGACACTCCACTTGCGCCCATGGTAGTGTGTTGTGGCCTGGATCCCCACTACCCAGCTCACAGTGAGAGTTGTTGCTAGGGCCCCCGAATGGGACACAGTGGAGTCGGAGGGCCTGCGCCCCGCTTCCCCACCCCTGGAGAGGCCACCCCTCTCCTCTCCTGAGCCACACCACTCTGGTGGCTATTTGTCTGCCCGCTGCCCTACCCTGAACCAGGGCCGAGATCCCTGGCTGTTTGCTGCTGCCGTGCCCTGAACCAGAGCCTGGGTGTATACCCTGCTGGCCGGCAGCCCCATTAAAGGGGACAAGGCTCCGTGAAGATGGCTGTCAGCCCCAAGGTCGGCCAAACGTACACTGGGGCAGGGTGCGGAGCCCTGCGCCACCCAGAGGGGGTGCCTGCTGCTGGCCAAGACTGTTACAGCCCCTTACACAGCCAAGGTTGCTCCACCTGTTACTGTTCTTGAAATAAAACTGACTTCACTTGCACTAAGGACTAGTTTCTATTTAGTCAGCCCAGGGCTTCCCTTGAGTTTGTCCTAACTATGTCACATACCCTGCAAAACTAGGGTGACCGCCCTATGGCAAATACAAGACACTGGCTTCTGGGGATGCTGTCCCACATCAATGCTCCTTGGCAATGGAGGCTGCTGCTCCAGGGTGAGGCACCAGGGATGGGGGCTTTGCACCCTCCAATCGGGAGGCACCAGGGATGAAGGGGAGTAGAAGGTGGGGACTCCAGAACCCCCTGGTGGGGGGGCAGGTTTCAAAGCCTTTGCCTCTATTAAGTGTAGGGCATCAGGGAATGTGGGAGCTGCCCCATTGTGGAGTTTGCCAGCAGTGGGAGCTGCTACTGTGGGGTGCGAAGGAATGGGGCAACTGCCCCACAGAAGAGCTCCCCTGCAGCAGGAGCTGCTGCCACAAAGTGCAGAGCTCCCGAAAACAGGGTAGCCACCCACTGGAGGAGCTCCCTGCCAGGAGACAAGTGCCAGAGGGGTAGCTGAGTTAGTCTGCATCGTCAAGAACAACAAGAAGTCCTGCGGCACCTTATAGACTAACAGATATTTTGGAGCATAAACTTTTGGGCAAAGACCCCCTTCAGATATGTGAGTGAGGGTTCCAGAGGAGGGTCTAAATTTACAGGCTTATGAAAAGGAGTGTGAGTTCCAGTCAAGACGAGGGCCAGAGCTGACAAGGTCAGTTCAATCAGGGAGGATGCGGCCCACTATTAGTAGCTAATGTGGAGGTGTGAACATCAAGAGAGGAGAAACTGCTTTTGTGATTGGCCACCCACTCCCAGTCTGTGTTCAATCCTTGGTTGATGGTGTATGTGATGACCAGTGGTGTTCTGTTGCTTTCCTCATTGGGCCTGTCTTGTAGCAGGTGGCTTCTGGGTATGCAGCTGGCTCTGCCAATCTGTTCCTTCACTTCTTTAGTGAGGCTCAACAAGGAAAACAGAGCACCACTGGCCATCACATACAGCCCCCAGCTACAGCCTCTCCAGCGCATCATCAGTTATCTGCAACCTATCCCGGACAACAATCCTTCACTCGCAGACCTTGGGAGGCAGGCCAGTCCTTGCCTACAGCCAGCCTGACAACCTTAAACAAATTCTCACCAGCAACTAAAGACCACAACACAGTAACCCTAAACCTGGAACCAATCCCTGAAACAAACCTTGTTGCCAACTCTGCTCACATATCTACACCAGCGACATCACAGGACCTAACCGCATCAATTGCACCACGAGGGGCTCTTTCACCTGCACGTCTGCTGATATAATATCATGTGCCAGCAATGCCCCACTGCAATATACGCTGGCCAAACTTGACGTCTCTACTAAAAGAATAAATGGACACAAATCAGATATCAGGATGTTAACATACAAAAGCCTGTAGGAGAACACTTCAGTCTCCCTGGACACTCAGTAACAGATTTAAAAGTAGCCATCAAAAACAGACTGCAAAGAAAAACTGCAGAGCTGCAATTCATTTGCAAATCTGACACCATCAACCAAGGATTGAACAGACACTGGGAGTGGCTGGCCAATTAAAAATCAGTTTCTCCTCTCTTGATGTTCACACTTCCACATTAGCTGCTGATAATGGGCCACACCCTCCCTGACTGAACTGACCTTGTCAGCTCTGGCCCTCCTCTTGACTGGGACTCACTCCTTTTCATGAGCCTATATATTTAGATCTTCCTCTGGAACCCCCACTATGCATTTGATGAGGCAGGTCTTTGCCCACAAAAGCTTATGCTCCAAAATATCTGTTAGTCTATAAGGTGCCACAGGACTTCTAGTTGGGGTGGCAGCCTGTCCTGCCGGGAACAAGACACAGGGTACCAGGGAACAGGAGCCCTGCAAAATATGGGACAATTTGCCTATGTTCTTAAAGAGGCCTGTGAGACAGCTTAAATAAAGGACTGTCCTGGGAAAAACAGAGTGGCTGGTCACCTTAGGCAAAAACTCAAGGCGGCAAACAGGGACAAATGCAGATTACAGCAAGTGGGTGCAATAGGCAAAGGTTCAGCAGTAAGCTAAATGATGGCTGGATACTTGGCCCAAACTGGTCGGATAATGAGTGTAAGGGATAAAATAGTGTATTTTCCACCAGTTTGACACCTGGTACTTGTGCACGTAGACTGTAACCAGGAAAGCCTTACCAGGAAGCTGTATGTTAAAAGCAAAGACCCCCCTGCTACTCACTGTAACTTACATGACCACACATCTTGCAGTACCACTTTAATTCAGGCTGCTGAACTGTCATTAATTTCAGTCGGACTAACACCCATATACACCAGGGACTGAATTGGAATGCTGCCAAAGACCAGCTCTGTATCTGCAAAAACAATAAGAAGCCCTGTGGCAATTTATAGGCTAATAGATTTTTTTGGAGCACAAGCTTTCATGGGCAAAGACCACTTTGTCAGATGCATGCACATTCCATGCAGACCATCTCTGTTTAAGCTGTGCTCCTTTTGTATCACTGATATCCACACTGAATTTGTCTCATGATACACAATACCCCAGCCTGAACCATCCAGTGCAAAGATGCCACCTATCTTCTTAGTTCTGTCTCTAATTATGACTGGAAACACTGACTTGCTAGGGCCACTTTTATGATGGATTGCGCTGCTAGAAAGCCAGCAAATGGACAGATCCATGTCTTAGCCTGGTTGGCCAGTCTGTCAGAGCCGGCTAAAAAGTGAATTTCAAATCCTTTTGAGAGGGTTGGTTTTTTTTCCTCCTGGGCAGGAGAAGTAGCTCAGTGGTTTCAGCATTAGCTTGATAAGCCTGTGGTTATGAGCTCAGCCTGGAGGGGGACATTTTAGGGGTCTGGGGCAAATAGATTTTTTTTTTAATCTGCTAGGGATGGTGTTTGGTCCTGCCAAGAGGGCAGGGGACTGGGCTTGATGACCTCCCAGGGCCCCTTCCAGTTCTATGAGATGCATATATCAGTAGCATTATTATTTAGGGGGAGACATGGCTCAGTGTTTTGAGCATGGGCCTGCTTAAACACAGCACTGTGAGTCCAATTTCTGAGGAGGCCATTTAGGGTCTGAGGCAATTTTTTTTTTTTAAATCTAAATCTGTCAGGGATGGTGCTTGGTCCTTCCAAGGGGATGAGAAATTAGGTTTTATTTCTAACCTCAATGACCTCCCAAGGTCCTTTCCAGTTTTATGAGATGTGTATCTCCATATATTATTGAGCCTGGGGAGGGAGAAACCTAAAACACTGTGTTGAGCTTCCCCAGTGATTTTGTAGCCCATTAAAATGTATTTGTTTGTGGAACTGGACTGAGCATAAGGAAATAACTTAGTTACATCTCCAAACAGAAAAATTTCTGGGTTTTCTCCTTTATAAAGTTTAAAAAATCAACGTTTTCCCCCCCTTACATTGTTTTCCTTCTGCCCCTCCTTACAGCGGGCATAGCCTAGCTGAGGCCTGAATCACTCTGTTATTCACACATGCTGGTCTGCTGAACAGATAGGCTACGATTACATTGGCCCAAAGCACCAGCAGCAGTATGCAAATGGAAAGTCTCAAAAATGCAAGCGGCTGCTGATTTGCATATTTGCTCACCAGCAGACGCTGCCACCAGCACAAAAAACTGTAAATGTGGTTTTTCCAGTGGAAACCTCCTCCCTACCCCCACCCCGAAAGTCTTTATTGGCAGCCTCTTCTGCCTGATTTTTTCCTGGCATAAGAGGCTGCCAACAAAAGGGGGGGTTCACTGACAGAACCACGTTTACACAGCGTTTTTTGTGCCAGCATCTGCTCATGAGCAAATATGCAAATGCACATCTATTTACATTTTTGAGACTGCCCCTTTGCATACTGCTGCTGGCGGTTTGGGTCAATTTAACCATAGCCATAAGGTTTTATTTCTAATCTCATTTAGAAACAGCTTGTCTTATTTGCGCCCCTGCCCCAGGATTCTGTGATCATTCCAGCTACGGGAGCAGAGGCCTTGTGCTGCACCACTTCCCTATTAGAAGTCCTGGGTGACAGTCTCTGGTTCTCCAGAATGAACCATTTTGTTTTGGTGGCACAGAAATTTAATTAGTAGAGCAAGGCAGAACAAAAGGCAGCTATGCTGCTGTCTAGCTTCAGTCTTTGAAATAAAGAAAATAAGACATTCAAAGGGGATTTTTGGTCCTTTAGTTAGCTGTTAATAATTATTTCCTACTGTCCTTTCAAGACATCTACCATGTTGGCAGCTGAGGGCCAAAGAACATATCCCCTCCACTGGGCATGGCTACAAAGTGTTTGTAGATCTCCATCTAAAATATTTAACATCCCGCATGCGACCACTTGCTGGTAGCGAATTCCTTTTAACATCTTCTTTATAATTTGTGGTGCACAATCCCTTGTTTGTCTTTGCGGCTTTAGCATATTTTTGTTTCCCCTTTTTTGAGGGAGGGATTTGAGCTGTTCATGCTCTGTTTTGTGTGGTCTGGCCACCCTTGGTGCTCACTGCTACTACTGTTTCATAAGGAATGGTGTGTATGCAAGGTAGATACAGTTACCTCTGTAAGGCCATACCTGGGGATGGGAGAAACCTTCCAGGATCTGACTCCTATTAATGAGGACTCAGCAGAATATGAAATAGTTTCGATTTAAGGAGAACCTTGTATCGGTGTTTCCCATTATACGTAATGAATTCTAGCCTTGCTTCGCAAATTCATATGAAGCTCTCAAAGTGCTTTACCAATACCCTTGCTACTAAAATGAGGCCCACATTGTCCCTTCCAGTTCCTGTCCTTCACAGGCTTGAATTCTGCAGCTGGTGGTGGTCATTGTCTTTCCTAGGAGCTAAACCAGGACTCTGCAGAGGCAACTGAGTTGGGGGTGCCATCTCCCGCCAGCGTGACTAACTTTTGAAGATACCTTGCCTCCCCTTTTATCTGAGGGGTCTTCACTGTTGCTGAAAATACAATGCCCATCTATAAAAAGAGAAAAAACCAAACGACCCAGGAAACTACAGACCAGCCAGTTTAACTTCTGAACTGGGAAAGATAATGGAGCAAATAATTAAGGAATTCATCTGCAAACATCTGGAGGAAAATAAGGTGATAGGTAACAGCCAACATGGATCTGTAAAGAACAAATTATGCCAGACCAATTGGATAGCTTTCTTGACAAGATAACAAGTCTTGTGGGTAAGGGAGAAGCAGTGGATGTGGTATGCTTAGACTTTAGTAAGGCATTTGACCCAGTCTCACATGATCTTATTTAATCAACTAAGCAAATACAACTTAGATGGAGCCACTATAAGGCGGGTGCATAACTGGCAGGATAGCCATTCTCAAAGGGTAGTTATTAATGGTTTGCAGTCGTGCTGGAAGGGCATAACAAGTGGGGTTCTGCAGGGATCTGTTTTGGGACTGGTTGTATTCAATATCTTCATCAACGATGTGGATCAGCGGTTCCCAACCTTTTCACGACGGGGACCCATTTTGACAATTCAGGAAGACTCTGTGACCCAAGGAAGTTCAAAACTGGGAAGGGAGGAGGAAATTCTCCCCTGGGAAAAATAACCCCTCAGCCCCCCAGCTGAAACCCCTCTCAGCCCCAAAATGCCCCTCCACCTACCTCACATGAGTTCCATGCGCTGCTCCACACTGCTCCTTCACTGGGCCACCACCAACACCTCCTCTGTGCAGCTCCCCACCAGCCCTCCTATTCCCTTCTCCCACCTGCAGCACAGACAGTTCCCTGCCCTGCCCCACTGAAATGGGACCGTTTCATTTCAGTGCAGCAAGGCAGAAACTAGGAGCCAGGGGAGTGAGCAGCAGCAGAGCCACAAATAGCTTCTTTAAAAGAACCACATGCAGCTCATTGTCACCCAGACAGCCACCCGCCCCTAGAAAATCTACTTGGACCCATTTTTGGGTCCCAACCCTTAGGCTGGGAATCCCTGATTAAGATATTAGCATAGAGAGTACGCTTATTAAGTTTGCAGATGACACCAAGCTGGGAGGGGTTGCAACTGCTTTGAAGGACAGAGTCATAATTCAAAATGATCTGGACAAACTGGAGAAATGTTCTGAGGTAAACAGGATGAAGTTTAACAAGGACAAATACAAAGTACTCCACTTAGGAAGGAACAATCAGCTTCATACATGAATGGGAAACAACTGTGTAGGAAGGAGTACTGCAGAGAGAAAACTAGGGGTCATCGTGGAACACAAGCTAAATATGAGTCAGTGTGATGCTGCAAAAAAGGCAAAACAAGATTCTGGGATGCATTAACAGGAGTGTAGTGAGCAAGACACAAGAGGTCATTCTACTCTACTCTGTGATCATTAGGTCTCAGCTGGAGTACTGTGTCCATGCTGGGCACCACATTTCAAGAAAGATGTGGAGGTCCAGAGAAGAGCAACAAGAATGATTAAAGGTCTGGAGAGCATGAGCTCTGAGGGAAGACTGAAAGAACTGGGACTGTTTAGTTTAGAAAAGAGAAGACTTAGAGAGGACATGATAGCTGTTTTCAAGTACCTTAAAGAGGGTTACAAGGAGGAGGGAGAAAAATTGATCTCCGTGGCCTCTGAGGGTAGGACAAGGAGCAATGGGCTTAAACTGCAGCAAGGGAGGTTTAGGCTGGACATTAGGAAAAACTTCACAACTATCAGAGTGGTTAAACACTGGAATAAGTTACCTAGGGTGGTTATGGAATCTCTGTCACTGGAGATTTTTAAGAGCAGGTTAGATAGGAACCTATCGGAGATGATCTAGATGGTGTTTGGTCCTGCCGAGAAGGCAGGGGACTGGACTCAATGACCTCTTGAGGTCCCTTCCAGTCCTAGTGTTCTATGATTCTATGCATTTAAGTAGGCTTCAGTGTAGGCCTTTGCTGGTCAATAGAAGACAAAGTAAAATCTTTATGGTGCTAGAGGAATCCAGAATCAGCTTTCTAGAGTTGGAAGTGGCTGCAAATCAACAGTCAGGCATGAGGGACAAAGAAGTTCACTGTGATGGCTGTAGGAGAGGGATAGCTCAGTGGTTTGAGCACAGGCCTGCTAAACCTAGGGTTATGAATTCAATCTTTGAAGGGGCCATTTAGGGATCTAGGGCAAAGAGATTGGAAAAAAAATACACACACTCCGTCAGGGATGGTGATCTGTGCTCACAGCAGGACCTGCCCAGATGACCTCTGAAGGTCTCTTCCTGCTCTATGAGACAGATATATCTCCATTTGTTTGTAACTCAACAGCCCACTTAGCTCTGATAGCAACAAACTGATGTGTGCTGTTCATGAGCAAAGTTATGCATTAGTGACTCCTGACTTAGCTCCCTCTCGCCCAGGGGAGTGACACCTGCCTTCTGAGAAGTGCAGTTGGTGCCTATTTTGCAGTGTGTATTTTAGGGTCTTAACTATTAATTTTTATAGCTTTGAATTACACATAGCTTGTCCACCGGCGCAGCCATCTGCTGCCCTGTATCCTCATCAGGAGTGGAGTATGGCAGCTCTGAAACTGCGGGACGTCCCACGCAGGCAGAAAAAGATGGCAGGCTGAGCTGGCTGTAGCAAAACATCCATTACTGTGGCATGTTCCCCCTCACTCTTTATCCCTGTGTGCATGTGAGTTTCCAGTCAAGACTTTGTTTCCTTTTAAATGTGATGTGGTTTGTGGGCATATAATGGAAGGTGGATTCTTGAGGACTTTGTGTTCGTGCCAACCTGAATATTTTATAGAGCCAGCCTTGCTGTAAAAAAGAGGCATTTTCCCCTTTTATTAAAAAAGGTTATATGGAAAATATTCAGGACTATCAGAACTGCAGTCATCATAATTAAACACTAAAAGGAGCACAAACCAGCCAGGGCAGGATAATATGGGCCAGTCCAGAACGCCTGGGTTTAAATCTTAACAGACCAATTTAAAACCCTGGCATATCAATTACATTCCACATGTGAGAAAGCACAGGTAAGAGCAAATCTATCTGATAGTGTATTTCATCAAAGCACATTAGTGTTCCAGTCCACAGCAGCTAGAAGCTCTTTGCTTTGGAAATCAGCCAATAGCTTATCTATTACTGGTGTATGCGATGCTGATACAGAAAGCATAAAGGGTTGGTTCTGAGCTGGCTGGCGCCAGGGTAAATCTGGAGTAATCCCGCTACTGTCAAAGGTTTTATACCGGGGTGAAACCAGTGTGCAACAGTTTTGGCTCCTGCCATGGGGAAAAGAAGCTAATTCTCCACTCTCTTCTTAATACTTTTGTGCTGCAATAGGCCCGTTGGTCATGTGCCTCAGTGGATGCATCCGACCCTTGGAGTCAACCCAGTGAAGTTAGTTGTGGTCATGCATGCTTGTGCTATACACAGAATTCACTTGAGCTGTCTGTGAGAGCATCTCCTCTGTTATTTTTTGTCACAGGGTGATTTTCTATAGCAAATAACATTTGAACAGAGCTGAGACAGAACACAATTAAACTCTCCCACAGCAGTGCATCTCAAAGCCCTGGTTTACAGAGCTGGGCTCATGGGACTAGTATGATGGTGCTAAAAATAGCCATATGGACCTTCCAGGTTGGGGTGGAGCTTGGGGTCTGCAACCCAGCAAGAAGCTTGCATCTCAGAGTCCAAGATCCACCCCAAGCGGGAATGTCCATGGGCCTAGAACTTGTGCTATGGGGCTAAAACAAGTCTTCAAAGCCAGGCTCTGAGATGTGCTACCGTGGGTTAGGGGAGAGGTTCGTTTTGCAATGCGGATGGACTCAGACACACCAAAAAACCCAAGACTCATGTCTAAGTCTTCTGATGCCATTGTGAGCAATATTCTGTTAGGAAAGCGACTGCCTTCACGCAGGCAGGAGCACCTTATTGATAAAAAGAAATGATTGCCATTATTATTGTCACAGCAACAGATGTGTTGGAGTTCAGACACACGGTGAGTTTCCAAGAAAGGCAAGGAAAGCATGCATGGGAGCACTGACAAACTATACCCTGACACACACAAAGCTCTGGAGGACGATACTTTTCAGAGTAACTTCAGAATAATTAGCTAGTGAAACAAAGATATTCCCCTCAGCAGTTAAGATATTCCGGGGTTTGCAGCCATCTGAGGGAAGTCTCCCCTGGCGGCTACGATACATGGGGAAGACAACTTCAACTGGTCCCCCACCCAATCCACGTTGCGTGGAACCACTGGGGCTTGCAGCTGCCGGGGGAGTCTCCTCCGCCGGCTAAGATACTTGGGGGGGGGGGGTTACTATTTCAGCATTCCAAGTGGCTCTGCAGCCAGAGACCACAGCACACACCCCCCCAACACACCCCACCATAAATATTTTCGGGAGCTTGCTGTCCAGTGCCGACACCTGCTGGTTTTATATTTTGGTTATAAAATCTTTTTTGCTGACATCTCCTATGTGTCTTCACACTTTGACTCCCTCAGAAACACGGGGAGGAGGGGCTAGTGGGTGGGAGGCAACAAGGCTGGGCTCCAGAACTGTGTAAACAAGACCTGGGCTCCAGACCTGGTTGTCTGAAACTGTGTGTATTGGTGTCCCACCCTGCACCAGGGCTGGGGCGCCGCTGGAACTGGGGGAACTGTGTGTGGGTGACCCTGCTCTGAGCTAGGTTCTGAGGCACCTCAGGCTGCATGTTTGCTGCCCACCCTGCGCTAGGGCCGGGCCCGTTGAGACTTGAGCTAATCTCCCCAAATTGAAACTGTTTGGGTGCTGCCTCTTCCCTGAACCAGGGCTTGGGGCCCTCCCAAGACGGGGTGTCGGGTTGCCGTGCCCTGAGCTAGGGCCCAGGCACACTGAGAGCACGTGGGCGCTGCCCTGACCTAGGGCTAGGCCCTGCCATGAGTTGATCTCCCCAGCGCCCACGTGCTCTCAGTGTGCCTGGGTTGCGGGGCAGGGGGTGGGGGAGGGGATGCTTCACCATGTTCCAGCCCAGGGGCTGTGGTCACAGCAGCACAGTCTGCTGCACGGGTCAGCAGGGAATCCACACCACAACATGCCGACACAAGGCCCTTTAACGGCCCTCTTACCCCCAGGCCACCCCCAGCCTGCCCCCCAGCACATACCCAGGATCCAGCCCACTTCTCAGGCTCACGGGGGTCCAGGCCCGCCTGAGGTCCAGGTGGCCTGTGGGTTCCACTGCCTCAGGCTAGCTCAGGGTGCAGACTGAGGCCAGTCCACAGGCCAGTCTCCGGCATGCAGCTTCCGCTGGGGTCCCCAGGGCACTGAGATCAGCAAGGGTCCTGGCGGCGCAGCGCCCTCCTTCGGGTCCCCTCAGCCCAGGCCCCGCCTCCTTACTTCCAGTCAGGTGCCTGGGAGGGGCCAGGCTCCATATGAAATGCCTGCACCACCACCACCACTACCTGCTGTTGCTGCTTTGGGGGGGGCGGGGGGGGGTGCTAGGCAGCTAACCCCGCCCCACCCTGGGCAAGAAAGGCACCTTGCCCCACCTGGCTGGCCAGCCAACGTCCTCCCACTGCTGCTGCACTGCACCGCCTGCTGAGGGGCCGAAGAAGACCTTCCCCTTGGACTCCGCAGAGGGTCAGTGACTGCGTCTGTTTCTGGGATGGTGGTAACGATTTCATCTGCTGAGAGGGGCGGGGGAGAGGCAGGCAGCCCTCCCACCAGCCTAGCTGCCCTCCCCATCCATCAAAGCCAGCACCACCCACCTTCCCCTCTGGACTGCCTCTTTGCCTGCAGTGGGGCCAGCTGCCAAGCCTGCTCCATCTGGGGCTGTGTTGGGCAGCAGCCTGTGGAGGATTCCCCCATGAGCACCTGGGGGTGCCCCCCAGACTTAGCTGCCCTACCCCAGCTATATGTGTCTGCCCTCCCCCGAGCTTTCCCTTCCTAGAGTTTGTCTGTGGTGGGCCCCACCCACATAGTGCAAGTTAGCTCCCTGCCCTGCCCCATCGCCTGGTTACCCTGGTTTTGAGTTTGTCACCCCACCCCATGGTTGGATGTCTCGCCTGAGCCCCCCGCTCCATTTGTTTACCCCCCCAGTTCTGCTGTCCCCTTCTCCCCGGCCCCCTGCCTGAAGCTCTGGTGTCCCCCTGCGCCTCCTCTTTGAGTTGCCCCTCATCACTGCACTCCCCTGATAGTCGCGTGATTTTTTTTTCCCACCCCAGTGCAGCCAGAGCAGCTGGCCCCCTGCCCTGTACCCTCCATGAGATTCCCCAGTCCTTCCCTAGTCCTCCCAGGGCCCTCCTCTTCCACCTCCAGCCTAGCGGGGAGGAGGGGTTGCCCCCCACTTGTCCCTGCTTCCCCTCCCCACCCCGCCTATCTCAGCAGGGGAGAGTGCTTCCCCTGCTTCCAGTTCCTGGCCCTCCCCTCAAGTGCCCTCCTTCCCCCTGGGAGGGAGTGGTTCCCCTGCCCCCCTCCTCCTGGTGCCCCCCTTCTCTGCACATCGCTAGGCAGAGAGGAGTGGCAAGCCCCTTCCCCTGTAACCCCCATCCCTCCTGTTTGGCATCCCCCTTCCCTGCCATCTGTTTGATGGCAGGAGAAGTAACTCCACACCCGGACACCACTGCCCCTCCTGCCCCAGCCATGATGGCAGACGCTCCCACCCCCAACCCTTCTCCCACCCATCGATCCCCCTATACTCCCCCTCTGTGCCACTGCTCACAGAGGCTGCGTCTACACGTGCACGCTACTTCGAAGTAGCGGCAGTAACTTCGAAATAGCGCCCGTCACGTCTACACGCGTCGGGCGCTATTTCGAAGTTGAAATCGACGTTAGGCGGCGAGACGTCGAAGTCGCTAACCCCATGAGCGGATGGGAATAGCGCCCTACTTCGACGTTCAACGTCGAAGTAGGGACAGTGTAGACGATCCGCGTCCCGCAACGTCGAAATTGACGGGTCCTCCATGGCGCCCATCAGCTGGGGGGTTGAGAGACGCTCTCTCCAGCCCCGCAGCTCACTGGTGGCCGCGTGGAGCGGCCCCTTAAAGGGCCCCTCCCCCGCCCTGACTGCAGGAGGCTGAGGGAACGTGCAGGCTCCTGTCTGCACACGCGGTGCAGAGCCTGCCCAGCCCTCAGCCCCTGCAGCAGCCATGGCTGCCCAGCAGCCCCCCCAGCGCCCCCAGGGGACCCCCCCCAAGGGCAGCCAGGGCAGCCAGCAGAGCCAGAGGACCAAGCAGTCTGGGAAGCGGCAGCGGGGCCCCTCCTGGACGGAGGCCGAGCTGCAGGACCTGCTGGGGCTCTGGAGCGAGGAGGAGGTGCTCCAGGTAGTGGGGAGCAAGAGACGGAACGCGGATGCGTTCGCTCGGCTGGCCGAGGGCCTGGCCACCCGGGGTCACCCTGCCCGCACTCCTGACCATGTCCGCAGCAAGGTGAAGGAGCTGCGGCAGGGTTACTCCCGGGCCCGGGATGCGGCCAGCCGATCTGGGGCCGCCCCAGTCACTTGCCCCTTTTACAGGGAGCTCAGGGACATCCTGGGCCCCCGGCACACCTCCTCCCCTCCGGCCACCCTTGACACTTCGGCTGACGAGCCCCAGCAGGCCCTGCAGCCGGGCTCCAGCCCGGAGGTAAGCCCCGCACCCCGGGGGTCCCCCCCGGAGGCCATCCCCGGGACATCACGGCAGGGGGAGGAGGAGGAGGAGGAGGGGGGCTCCTCCTCCACTGATTCCAGCCTGCAGATCCTCCTCCTGCCATCCCGGAGCAGCAGCAGGGCCTCCGACCCCCGGGGATCTCCGGACCATGGGAGCGGACCCACAGGTAGGTACCCCTCTCTGGTGGATACCCCGGGGCTGGAGGGGCGGGGGGAACAGAGATGTGTCCAGGGCCCCCCACACGCTCACATGGCCATGGCCCCAAGGACACCAGGGACAGGGCCCTCACAGCACTGCAGCCAGCAGCCCCTGCCCCCCGCCACCCTGCATGACAGTGCCTTGCCCCATCCCCAGGCCAGGGGGGAGCGGAACCTCGAGGGGCCCCCGGGCGGAGGGGGTGGGACACCCCGCAGCACCAGCAGGCGATGGAGTGGGGGGAGTGCCAAAGGGAGACCCAGGCTACAGATGAGCCACCCGAGCCGAGGAGCTCCCAGGGCCAAAGGAGGATCCTGGCGCTACAGCTGGCAGGTGACACCTCTGCCCTGAACAAACAGGAGGGAGGAGCCGAGCTGGCTTGGAATTGGGGGGCGAGGGCGGGGGCCACAGGTAGAGGCTAGGGGAAGGGAGAGCTGGTAGGCAGCCAGCCAGAGGAGGGGGAAAGCTGCATCGCAGAGGGGCCCCCCCTTGGGGTCTTCTCCCCACGACGAGTTGGAAGGACTGTCTCTTCCGACAGCTGGTGCTGTCACTCCTGCCAGAAACTGGCCAGCTGTGGCCTAAGAAAGCTCTCCTGCTCTCAGACCCTGCGGGCTGAAGTGAGAGTCGCTCCCACCAGGGGACGGGCTGCAGGGCAGGGGGACCCCTGAACCCCATCCATCACAGCAGCATCTCCTGGGGACGGGGATGGGGAACCTGCAGCACAGGGCGGGGGGGGGACAAAGGCCACGGCTCGGGGACGACACTAACGCCTGTCTCCATTCTTCTTTCCCCCCTCCTCTCCTGTGTCCTGCACCTGCACCGGCACCATCCGAAGGACCGGAAGAGAGCGCCGGCGAGGCGTCGGTCGTCCCGGAGAGTCCTCCGGGACCCTCGCTCCAGGGAAGCCCCCCGGCCGAGGAACCACCGGCCCCGCGGAGGGCAAGACGGCGGACCCCGCGCCTACTGCCGGCGGTGGCCACAGACCCCCAGCTGCTGGCCATCCATCGCCGGCAGCTGGAGGTGTCGGAGCGGCAGCTGGAGGTGTCGGAGCGGCAGCTGGAGGTGTCGCAGCAGTACATCCGGCTGCAGGAGCAGGCGCTGGCCTGGCGCCGCGAGTCATGGGGGGCCCTGGTGGACACTGTCAACCGCCTGGTTGATTTCCTGGCCCCCCATGCCGCGCCAGCCGCGCCACCACCCGCCATGGCCGCTCCTGCAGCCCCACCACCAGCTGCTGCAGCCGCCGCTGGCCCGTCCGCCGTCGCCCCACCACCTCCCCGCGAGGGCCACCGCACCGAGGGACCCCTGGAGCCACCCGAGACTCGCCGGCGCCGATATCTTCTGGTGGAGCCCGCTCCCACCCAGCCGCGGACCAGACTGCAGGCCCGCCGGAGCTCCCGGCCGGGAACGCCCACTGGGGGCCTGTAGGGGCTGAGGGGCCCGGGACGTGGCCCCCCGCCCCGATGGACAGACTTTGGGGACTGGGTGGGTGGGTGCTGCCCCTGCTTGCCCCGTCCCCCCTGTAAATAGTTCTCCCCGTTCTCCTCCCTGCTTTTTGGTTTCCTTTTGTGGATGGCGCACCCTGCTTGGAGTTTATTGTTGTACATAGTTTTATTTGTGCCCATCTTGCTTTTGTTACATGTTTGTCCCTCCTTTTTGCTTTCCCTTTCACATGTGTATATTTTTCTATTTCAAAAAAAAAAAAGGTTCAGCCAAAGAAAACATTTACGTTCACCCACAAGTTCGATCTGTCGTTTCTCCTGGACAAGGGGGGGGGGCGGTGGGGTGCCCCATGGTGGTGTGGGCGTTGAGGCAGGAGTGTGGGGGAGGAAGGGGCGGGCAGTCGGGGGCCTGGGCAGAGTTCACCCCGCGGCCTGGTTGTCGAAGTGGGCCCGCAGGGCCTCCCGGACCCGGGTCCCCTCTGGGTCCACCTGCCGACTGGGGGCAGCAGGTGGCTGGAGGTGTGCCCTGCCGGCCTCGGCGGCCCAGCCCTGAAGGAAGGTCTCCCCCTTGCTCTCGACAAGGTTGTGCAGGGCGCAGCAGGCACCCACAATCTGGGGGATGTTGTTGGGGCTGGCATCCAGGCGGGTGAGGAGACATCTCCATCGTCCCTTGAGGCGGCCAAAGGAGCGCTCCACCACCTGGCGCGCACGGTTCAGGCGCGCGTTGAAGCGCTCCTGGCTGGCGGAGAGGTGGCCCGTGTAGGGGCGCATAAGCCACGGCCGGAGGGGGTAGGCCGCATCCGCAATCATGCAGAAGGGCATGGTGGTGTCCCCCAGAGGGATCTCCCGCTGGGGGATGTAGGTCCCCGCCTCCAGCCGGCGGCACAGGCCCGAGTTGCGGAAAACCCGGGCGTCGTGGGTGCTGCCAGGCCAGCCCACGTAAATGTCCTGGAACCGTCCCCGGCTGTCCACCAAGGCCTGCAGGACGACTGAATGGTAGCCCTTCCGGTTCACGTATCGGCCTCCGCTGTGGTCCGGGGCGCGGATGGGGATGTGGGTCCCATCCAGAGCCCCGAAGCAGTTGGGGAAGCCCAGGGTGGCAAAGGCGGCAATGGTGGCATCTGGGTCCCCCAGCCTCACGAGTCTGTGCAGGAGCATGGAGTTGATGGCACGCACGACCTGCAGGGAAAGCACATGGGACAGCCCCAATGAGGGGTGAGCAGGGTGTGCATGGCCCTGCCCTGGCCCCCCTGGCTCCCCTGGCCTGCCCTGCTCTGCCCTGGCCCCCCTGCTCTGCCCTGCTCTGCCCTGGCCCCCCTGGCCTGCCCTGCTCTGCCCTGGCCCCCCTGCTCTGCCCTGCCCTGCCCTGGCCCCCCTGCCCTGCCCTGGCCCCCCTGGCCTGCCCTGCTCTGCCCTGGCCCCCCTGCTCTGCCCTGGCCCCCCTGGCCTGCCCTGCTCTGCCCTGGCCCCCCTGCTCTGCCCTGCCCTGCCCTGGCCCCCCTGGCCCCCCTGCTCTGCCCTGGCCCCCCTGCTCTGCCCTGGCCCCCCTGGCCTGCCCTGCTCTGCCCTGGCCCCCCTGCTCTGCCCTGCCCTGCCCTGGCCCCCCTGGCCCCCCTGCTCTGCCCTGGCCCCCCTGGCCTGCCCTGCTCTGCCCTGGCCCCCCTGCTCTGCCCTGGCCTCCCCCTGTGGGTTCTCTTACCTCCATGAAGACGGCCCCGACAGTGGCCTTTCCGACGCCAAACTGCTGCCCCACGGATCGGTAGCTGTCCGGAGTGGCCAGCTTCCAGACAGCGATGCCGACCCGTTTCTCCACGCTGAGGGCACGCCGCATGGTGGTGTCCCGGTGCCGGAGTGCGGGGCTGAGCCACTGGCACAGCTCCAGGAATGTCTGTCGGGTCATCCTGAAGTTGCGGACCCAGTGCTCGTCGTCCCACTCCCCAAGCACCAGGCGCTCCCACCAGTCGGTGCTGGTGGGGTGGCTCCACAGCCGCCGGCGTGTGAGGCGGGGGGTGGGGCGGGGTGCTGCAGGGGTAGGGGCTAAGCCCTGCTGCCCCGGGGGCATCTCCTCCCCTGGGGCAGGAAGGTGCTCAGCTGCCCCCAACATGACAAGAGCCAGGGCAAGCCCTGCTCCTGCCAGGAGGGCTGGCTGGACCTCTAGCTGCTGCTGCTGCGGCTGCTGCTGCTGCTGCTGCTGCTGGGGGTCCATAACTGCGGCGCTCGGGGTCTGTGTGCCTATCTGGCTCGTCAGACCGCGTGCTGTGCAGGCTGAGTGTATGTGGGAGGGGCCCTTTAAGGGAGCGGCTAGCTGTTGCCCCGGAAGCGCTAGTCCGCCCTGTGACCCTGTGTGCAGCTGTGCCTGGCATCCCTATTTCGATGTGTGGTACTTTGACGTGTAGACGTTCCCTCGCTGCGCCTATTTCGATGTCGGGCTGCGCAACGTCGAAGTTGAACATCGACGTTGCCGGCCCTGGAGGACGTGTAGACGTTATTCGTCGAAATAGCCTATTTCGATGTCGCAATATCGAAATAAGCTATTTCGAAGTAGCGTGCACGTGTAGACGTAGCCCAAGTCCCCTGTGGCTCGCCTCTTGGCCTCTGGCCCAAACTCAGTTGCAGTCATAGCTGCTGGGCCCTCCACATTGGCCCGTTTTTTGGAAAGAGCAGTTCTCAAGGCACCAGAGTTTTTGATCCCTGGCCCGCTCTTTCGCAGGGGCAGGGGCTGTGTGGATGCTCCCTATCAAAAGAGCAGAGAGATCTGTTTCAATCTGCCTTTTTGTGTGCGGATGTGCCCTTTCAAAAGAAGCGCTTCCAGAAGATTATCTTGCAGAAGATTGTGGTGGTGTAGACACAGGCTGTGTGGGTAGACCCTGCATTCTGAAATAGCTAAGTGCTATTTGTAGATGCATTTTGTGTGTAGCAGCATTAGTTCAAAAAAAGCTGTCCTGGAATAGCTCTTCCAGAAAAACTTAGTTTGAAATAAGGCTGCTGTGTAGACATACCCCTAATCTGGATCCTTCTGAGCAGTACTTGTGGGAGGAAAAAGAGTTCCACTGGCCCCTCATTTGCAGGTATTCTGAATAATCTGTCCAGCAGTCACCAGGGTGTGAGGGCTGCTTGGGAGCCTATGTGTATAGAATCAACAGCAGGGGAACCTTAAAATCAAGTCAGGTTAGTGCTTGGATGGGAGACTTCCAAGAACACCTGAAGCATTGTTCAGTATTCACTGGGTGATGTTCTTCAATTCTAAATCAGTACTGCATGGTCATTTCAGCATGATACTAGGGGTCCCCGTGGGGCTAGAGATGCTGAATGAAATGTATAACCAAAGTTCTGGTCCTTTACAATTCCATGGCCTTATTTATAAGTGTTTGAGGTTAACTCAAGTGTCATGGTCAAATTTTAACTATGATCATTGTTAGTACTGTTCAGTAGTATTGTAGTAGTTCATAGAGGCCTCCAGCTCTGTAATGTTAGGTATTGCACCAAATAACAAAAAATGGTCCCTGCTGCCAAGAGATTACCATGTAAGTATAAGAGGAAAAGCAGCTGGAGGATACAAAAGACAGAAAAAGCTCAAAGTAATTGAGAACGAGTTATAAACTGTGTATTTTGCTCTCCTAAAATTCTCTCTGCAGCTTTAATAAGATATGTCGTTATTGATATTTATTTGGTAAATATGATCACGACCGTGCGCAGGATTTGTAAGCACAAGATATACATAGGCTACATCCACACTACATCATAAAGTTGATTTTAAGGCGGTTAGCTCGATTTTACAATGTCACTGTGTTTGCTGTAAATACCATTAGGTTGATTTTAGGGAGTACTAAGGTTGATACTGTTACACCCACCATTTGAATTGATGTAGTGTCAAGTTTGAATTTAAAAGGTTGAATTAATGCTAATGTGGGAACAACATTTCCCATGCTGCACCAGCAAAAAAACCCAGAATACTACAGTGCAGAGGGAACTGTGGGATAAGTTCCCACCATGCACTGCTACAGCAGATGGTGTTTGGCGATTCAGTGTGGCAGCACTAACTTGACTTGTGGAGAGATGAGGGTACTCAAATTTGAATTTATAAAACCTAGCATTATAAAATTGAATTTAAGAAAATCAAATTTCTATAGTAGTATAGAAGTAGCCATAGTTATATTTTTTTTCCATCCTAACAATGGATACATTTCACTAGCATGATTTTAGGCTTACTAACTAGTCAGCACTGAATCCTGAGATGCCTGCTCACATTCTGCGATGGCCAGACTCTCATTTCTCTCTCTGAGAGTTTTGGCAGCGTAAGTATGTAGGGAAAACTGAGTAACAACTTCAGGATTAGACTTTTGTTTTTATGTAACTATTCTAGGATGTAGGGAGCCAAAGAAGTTCAAAGTACATGTATCCTCGCTTCAAAAGTGTGTGTTAATTAGAGGAATAACTAATGAATGTCAGTTATTCTGCAGCTACGAAGCTTTCTCAAATAGAACAGTTAAATAAACAGATCTTGTTTCACTAAATCTGGAGCAACAAGGTGGAACAAGGCAAATCTTTTACTGGACCAGCTCAACAGCTTTCCTCTCTCACCAACATCATTTGGTCCAATAAAAGACATTACCTTATCCACCTTGCCTCTCTATAGCCTGCGACTCGCACAGCCACAACTACACTAAATTGGATCTCTTCATGTTAACTGTAGCAGCATTCAGATGAAGGGGAGAGTGCAGTTTCTGAAAAGCTCATGCTGCTTTACTGAAGAATGGAAATGAGGAAGATTTATGTGGGTAGGAGGAGTGAGAGCGGACTGATGTTCACACAGTATTTGCATTTTTGTCAGTGCAATTCTTTTCTGAATGAGGGGGTTATCTTTAAAGAATATGCTCTGTATTCTTCCCTATAGGCAGGAGCCAGGTCTGGGTCATCCTTCATGGGACTTTGGGTCTGACAGCAGAACAGCTATGAGAGAGACAGTACTGTTGCCGTATAGCATTCTGGTCTCTTCTCTCAACCATAAAAGCAGACATATGAGCAGAGAGACCACCCAGGAGCATTCTGTACAAGGACTGTCCTCCATGTAGGAGTAGAAACCTAGCTGGGATAATTAGATCCATGTGGTTTGAAGCTGGGTGAAGCTAATTAAGCTGGAAGAGCTATTCCTCACCTTGTCTCTGGTGGTTATGTGCTCTGACCCCAGAGGACTGAACTCTTACAAATTCCACCAATTATACACATCTCTTTGTTAAAGATGTGGCAGTTATATACTTAAGTAAGTAAGCAGAGAACTGAAAAAAGTAAAATGTTACTTTTATTAGGAAAGATAGACAAGGGTAAAAACAGTGGATATTTCCAAACTCTAGGACATTGGCTAACTCACCAGTATAATGCCCAAAGGAAGTATCCGGAGGGAGATTTTATGGCCTGTGTTATACAGGTCAGACTAGATGATCACAATGGTCCCTTCTGGCCGTGCAATTTGTGGATTATTTAGCAAACAAACCCAGAAGATCAAAAGTTGAAGCTCTAGTAGAATAAGCAGCTTTCTTATAGCATGCGCCTTTCACCCTAAAAGGAATATTAAAGTAAAACACTTAAGAAAATCCTTTTTTTTTTTTTTTCTCCTTTCCAACAAGTGTAACCCTTCTGTTAACGCCAGATGCCTGCCAGAAGGGCCAGGTTGAACTCTTGTGGGGTTTTCCTATCAAGGATACAACCAACCGGCTCGAGCCCCCACCCAGTGGCCTGGGACAATTTTACTCCCGTGCTGGGTGCCTGTAAGGTGGTTCTCCCCCCCAACTCGCAAGCACAGAGTCTGAGATAGAAATGGCTTGTTTAATGACCATAACCTACCCCAAGGTTACAGTGACAGATGCAGTATATCTCAGCACAGAAGAGACAAAACCCCTTTTACCCAGATACCATCCCCATATGCAGTAGAACCCAGTCTCTTGCTGGGGCTCTTGGCCCTTTTTCACACACAGTTACAGGGTGTACCCTCTGCAGTGCAACCCCAAACTCAAAGTCCACAGATACATCACCAGGGCAATACCAGCTGTCCACTTGTCTGTAGCCTCCCCTTGCTGTCACCAGCCGCCTGCCAGTCACCATCATCTGCTGCCGTTCCTACCACCCGCCTGCTGGTCACCATCATCTACCACCACTGCTCCTACCAACCACCTGCCAGTCCTAACCCCACTGCTTGGGACTGCCCTAAGGCAGAACCCAGTAATTTCAGCTCTGTGTGGCCTCAGCTACCACTCTGTGATTTCAGCTCTTGGTATCTTTAGTGGGGGGTTTACACAAACACCCTAGTATTCAGCTTTACCTTTCAACAGGTGGGGAGGGTTAGTCAAGCCAGGCTTATAACTATATGGCCAAGGCACAGGCAGGGCCAAGGCACTCAGCAAGCTGACTCAACCAGTAACCCTCCCCTTCTCTCTCACAATGCTTTAAACCAGGGAGCCCTGTGTAATCAATGTCTTACACAGCTAAGGCGACTGCCCTGTCCCCCACAACAACCCAGAGCATTGGTGAGATCTCACAACTCCCGCATTAAGTGTCAGCTTAAATTGTGATTTTACAACTACATGTTTACAATAGACCAAATCTCATGGCTTACTTGCTACCCATTAGGCTTTGCCTGAAAAGGTATCACACATGCACACCTTTTGCATTCTCATGCAGCTGACCTCTGGGAGACTCATTTCTCCCAGCCTTCAGCAGCACTGCATTCCTTCTGCCACATTCCCTACATCCTCCCCCCAGCTGAGAATTTGACGTCCCGGCAAAACACTGTTTCGATTATAACATCCACATGAATTCCCCTCTAATGGCCTGAGAAAGCTCACTATGGCTTCTACAAGTCTGTGTGCCAGATGTATTACATCCTCCCCAACTACTCCAGGTGCCTCATAAGTTAGTCTGTTTATGGGCTTTATGGCTCTATCTCGCCTATTGAGGATAGGGATAACAGGGGCAGGGTCCTCCTCTGGCAGCAGGGGCAAGAGGCATCCACCCAGGGACTCCCCCTCCACCTGCATTGGTCCTTGTGTCTCTTGCTCACAGACTGGGATATTCTGGACGAAAACATCTCCATCAGCTACTGGGGGTGTATTTGCACATGCCTGGTTCTCCTCCAAACTGTTGGCATTTGGGGCAGGTTCATCATCCCAGACTAGTCTTGTTGTGGAAGGAGGGTCCCCAGACTGGGGCCTAAACACTTTTGCTCTGGGATTCAGTGCCAAAGGTGTTGCCCTTTCCCCAGGTTCCTGCAATAGACTCTGGGATCTGGTTCCTACTCTAGAGTGTTCCATGGGAATTTCATCCTCTTCAGAATCATTCTTGAAGGTGCTGTATAAGGGAAGATCATTTTCACTGCACCCACTGCCTGTGTTGGGTAATGGATGTGACCTTGCACCTGGTCGTATGTCATAGTCCATCTCTGCAGATGCACCAACCAACTCTCCCACAGGCAGTAGGAGATTCCTTTGTACGGTCTTTATTGGCCCTGATCCACTCTCAGGTTTAGTCTTGTAAACAGGTAGGTCCTTAAGTCTTTCCACCACCAGGTAAGGTGTTGCCTTCCATCTATCGGCAATCTTGTGTTTACCAGCAACCCCTAGATTCCGCAGGAGAACTCGGTCCCCAGGTTGGAGCTCCTGAGGGTGCACTCTTGCATCATACCGGTGTTTGTTACGATCTGTGTTCCTGCGGGCAGCTGCCATAGCCAAACGCTAAGCATTCCGCAGCTTTTCCTTTAGTCGGGAAACATACTGCAAATGTGTCTCATAGCCTTCCCCATCCCCTGACACCCCGAAACATAAGTTTATTGGTAGTTTGGGCTCTCGTCCAAACATTAGCAAATACGGGGTGGTTCCCGTAGCATCATTCTTTGTGGCATTGTAGGCATGCACCAAAAAAGCAACATGTTGACTCCAGGCCGCTTTCTGCTCCGGGCGCAATGTCCCCAGCATATCCAATAAGGTTCGGTTAAACCGTTCTGGCTGAGGGTCCCCTTGTGGGTGGTAAGGGGTTGTCCTGGACTTCTTTATTCCTGCCACTCTTAGCACCGCCTTTAAGAGTTGACTTTCAAAGTCTCGCCCTTGGTCAGAGTGTATCCGAGTTGGGAGTCCAAACACTGAGAAGTACTTTTCCCACAATACCCGTGCCACAGTGGTGGCTCTCTGGTTCCGTGTGGGGTAGGCCTGAGCGTATCGGGTAAAGTGATCAGTTACCGCTAAGATGTTTCCAATATTCTTTCTATCCAGTTCCAGAGACAAGAAGTCAATGCATACCAGTTCCAAGGGTTTGCTTGTCGTGATGCTCTGCAGATAGGCTGCTCTAGTGCGCAGAGTTTTGCGTTGAACACATCGAGCACACGTCTCACATTTCCTGCGTACATCCTCAGCCATCCGGGGCCAATAGAACCTATTACAGAGAAGCTCAAGTGTTCTTTCCACACCCAAATGTCCAAAATTATTATGCAGAGCCCTCATGGCCAGAACCCTGTACTCGGTCGGTAGTACCAGTTGTGTTCATCGATTTTGCAATGGATCTACGGTGACCCGGTGCAGCACGCCTTGTATTAGTCTCAGTGTGTTCCACTCCCTTAGTAGTATTTTACTTCCCGGAGTGGAGGGAACAATGGTTCGAGGGTCTTGCCCCTCTCTTTTTGCGAGTAGGGTGTTACGGATGTCGGCATCTTGCAACTGGGCTTTTTGCCAGTCCGCTGCATTGAGCGTAGGCAATGGCGATTGATCCAACGCAATATAGTTCACAGAGGCCGACGGCACACTCTCGGGTGGTAAACCTAGAGTTTCAGCAATGCAACGCTCAGGGGCCTGGGACTTGTGATAACTTCCATTGGAAATGGCTCTTGCTCCATCTAGAGGAATCTCAGCAATCTTTGGTGGCTGTGGGTGTCATGACAATGCATCGGCGTCAATGTTGCTTCTGCCCGATTGGTACTGTAGGCTGAATTCGTAGCTGGCCAAGGCAGCCACCCATCTTTGCCCAGTGGCGTCCAGCTTAGCACTTGTCAATACATATGTCAATGGATTGTTGTTTGTCCATACTTGGAACTTAGCACCATATAGGTAGTCACGCAACTTCTCAGTGATGGCCCACTTTAAGGCCAAGAACTCCAGCTTGTGGATCGGGTAACGGGTTTCACTGTCAGACAATCCTCGGCTAGCGAAGGCCACAGGCCTATGTTTGCCGTCCACGTCTTGGTATAACACCGCCCCTAACCCTTCCAAACTGGCATCCGTATGCAAGATAAAGGGTTTGTTTGGGTCAGCAAACACAAGGACTGGAGCATGAGTTAGGCAGTTAATGATCTCTTGGAAAGCTTTCTCACACCTCTCATCCCATTGTGATCCAAAAGGCTCTAGAGGGCCACGGCACTTTTGCCCTGGCAGTCTTGAGGGCCCCCCCTTACCCTTGGTCTTAGCCTTGCTCTTGTTGAGCGGGTATTCACGAGTGAGATCATTCAAAGGCTTGATAATGGACGCATAATGTTCCACAAATCTACGGTAATATCCACTAAATCCAAGAAAGGTTTTAAGCTCTCGGTAATTGTTGGGACGTGGCCATGTGACCAGTGTCTCTATTTTGTCTGGATCAGTACTCACACCTTCCTGGGACACAATGTGACCCACATACTTCACCGATGTTCTACAAAACTGGCATTTGTCAATAGAAAGTTTCAACCCATAGGCCTCCAACTGGTTGAGGACCTTAAGAAGTCTTTCTTTATGCTTCTCCAATGTTCTTCCGAATACGATCAGGTCATCCAAGTAAACCAAGACTTGCAGTAGGTTCATGTCTCCTACAACTTTCTCCATAAGACGCTGGAATGTGGCTGGTGCCCCGGAAATCCCTTGCGGCATGTGTTCGAACTGGTAGAACCCTAATGGGCAGATGAAGGCTGTCTTCTCTTTATCTTCTGCCCCCAAAGTAATTTGATAGTATCCACTTCGAAGGTCTAAAACTGAGAACCACTGGCTTCCTAGCAGGCAGTCTAAGGCATCTTGGATCCGAGGCATAGTGTACTGGTCAGTTACCGTACGGCTGTTTAGGGTGCGGTAATTAATACACATCCGGATTTTTCCATTCTTTTTACAGACCACAACAATGGGTGAAGCATATGGGCTGTGGGACTCTGTAATGATGCCATTCTCTGCCAGCTCTTGAAGATGCTGTCGCACATCTTCCATCTCAGAAAGGGCGATCTTTCTAGATGTCTCCCGGAAGGGTCGAGAATTATGCAGCCTGATGTTATGTTCAACCCCTTTTGCACATCCCACATCCCACTCATGCAGTGAGAATACCTTTGTTCTCTTGCAAAGCTTTTCCCTTAACTGCATCTTCCATTCCTCAGACAGTGGTGAATTTTCAAAGTCGAATTTTTCTGGATCTATCGTTGGGGCCGGAGTACCACACTGGGGCTTTACCACTGCATCGGGCTCAAAAAGGTCTGCTATCTTTTGCCCTTGCTTTACAACAATATCACGACTTGTCTCATTAGCGATTAGTATAGTCACCTCTTCCTGGGCTTCAGCGGGTAAGGCTATAACTCCACTGGGAACCAGCACTCCTTCAGGAAGGCCTTCATCAGCTGGTTGCTCTACCATAGCTAGAGTCCCTCCGCTGCACTTTAGCCAGGTACTCCTAGTGAGCACCTTTTGCTCTGTCCTTGCAGGCACTACTATGGGAGTTGTGCCCGCATATCTCAGGGTACCCATTGGTAGTTCAGGCAACTCCTGTTTAGAATTCTCAAATTTTTTGTAGGCTTCAGCACAAAGTGCATGAATCATCAGGGTGCTCAGGTATTGGTCCCCGGCCCGTCGTCTGCAATATTCTGCCAGTACTTTAAAGAGACTGGAGTTGGTCCCTATGAGCACCGACATGTCAGAGATCCCCCTGGGGTCAGGGCATATTAAGGCAACTGTGTCCACCTCCTCTCTTACCCCCGCCACATCTTCTGGGAACTCTAGGTGCACGATGATATACCCCGCATAGGGGTATTCATTCAGGCTGAGTCCACACAGGCCGAGACCTGTCAATGGCTGGATAGGCAGGTGCCCAAGCCTTTGTTGATAGAATGACTGGAATATGATCGTCACTTGAGACCCTGTATCAAGGACGGCTGTACATTCCACCCCTTCTATTTTCACATTGACTTCTGCTCTAGGTCCTATTAGTCCTCGTGGGAAAGCCGTGGGTCTGTCTCTTCTAGGGGAGCCCTCGCTTCCCGAGGGTGTGGGCGGCTCCTTTCCCAGACCCTGTAGCCGTTTCCCGACTTTTCCCAGGTGGCCCTCAGCTTTTGGTACACCAGTGCTGGATTTTCCTTATTTTGACATCTTGCTGCAGTATGTCCTTCCTGACCACATTTGTAGCAGAAGAAGGATCCTATACTTGGCCGGCCTGCAGAAGTAGCTGTCCTGAGCCCAGTCTTATGGACCGCTGCTGCTAGCTGTTCACCACTCCCTGGTGCCCGGGCTGAACCTACAGCACCCCTCAGTTCGTCCACCTGCACCATCAGGTCTTGCACTCTTTGGGCAAGCTCCTCTCCACCGTTCACCATCAATGTTTTGGGGAGTTGCGAAGGGGCCGTGCCGCCATGTTTGGATGGTTGAGTGCCCCCGCTCTCACTGGTGGCCTGCCTTTCTTCCTCTTCTCGGATCTCTTTAATCAATCACAAATAGCTGGGTGGGCCCACCAGTCGTTCCCGTAACCGAAGGTGGAATAGGATTGGGTGCTGGTATTGCGCTCCCCTCACAATTTGGGACACTCGAGTTCGATCCATTTGCTCCGCTGTGATGGCTCCATGCAAGACAACTCTTTGCAGTAGTTTCTCCAACCTCTGAACATAGGTTGATAACTTTTCGCCTCTCTGTTGTCTGGTGCTCAAGAATTTGCAATAAACTTTCTCCGAATCTTCAGTCTTCCCAAAGGCATGATTGAGAGCTTCTAAGCAGTCATTTGCACTCGCCTCCGGATTACCCAGCTTCAACATGCGAATGACATCCAGTGCGGGACCCCGGAGACTCTCTATCAGTCGCCTTCTCTTCTCAGCTTCAGGTACTGCCCACTCTCGGAGCATTTCAGTGGTATGTTCTAACCAGGGTTCAAATGCTTCTTCCCCGGGTATTGGGACCGCACCACCCGAAAATAAGCGTAACTTACGGTATGAACTAGATTCATGATGAGGTTGCAGGACCTTTTCCAACGCTTGTCCCAAAGCTTTGGCCCATACATCCATAGAAGGGCCAGGGGCCAATGGTTCAGCACTCAGTAGACTTGACACGTCAGCCATAGTCTTTTCTTTCTGTGCCAAAAAGGCTGTCATCTTCTCCTCAAATACAGCATGTGAAGCGGGACCTGTTGCAAAGGCCTTGGCGATCACAACTTTCAAAGTGCCAGTGGGAATCTTTATCTCACTTGGGATCTGCAAAGGGTCCACAGCTACTGGCAATTCACATAGCACCACAAATGCTTTGTCGTCTACTTGAGGTCTACACCCCCGTATGCGACACCTCGTTAGAGAATCAATGGCTTTTGTTAGAAGGGCCTCAATCGGGCCATCTTCCATACCCTCAGGTATCCCTAAAACTAACAGACAATTTCTAGGGTCAATACCCAACTCCTCACACCACTCTTCTAGCATACGGCCAGCCATGGTATAAACTCTAACTTATCCCGCAACAACAACTGCTTCTTACAATGTTATATATATATGTGTGCTTGCGAGGGGTACTACCCAGCAAAAGAGATCCCGGACGAGCCCCCACTTATGTAACCCTTCTGTTAACGCCAGATGCCTGCCAGAAGGGCCGGGTTCAACTCTTGTGGGGTTTTCCTATCAAGGATACAACCAACCGGCTCGAGCCCCCACCCAGTGGCCTGGGCAATTTCACCCCTGTGCTGGGTACCTGTAAGGCGGTTCTCCCCCCTCCTTCGCAAGTACAGAGTCTGAGATAGAAATGGCTTTTTTAATGACTGTAACCTACCCCAAGGTTACAGCGACAGATGCAGTATATCTCAGCACAGAAGAGACAAAACCCCTTTTACCCAGATACCATCCCCATATGCAGTAGAACCCAGTCACTTGCTGGGGCTCTTGGCCCTTTTTCACACACAGTTACAGGGTGTACCCTCTGCAGTGCAGTCCCAAACTCAAAGCCCACAGATACATCACCAGGGCAATACCAGCTGTCCACTTGTCTGTAGCCTCCCCTTGCTGTCACCAGCCATCTGCCATCCACCGCAGCTCCTACCAGCCACCCACTGGTCCTGATGTTGTGTGCCAGTCCTAACCCCACTGCTTGGGACTGCCCTAAGGCAGAACCCAGTGATTTCAGCTCTGTGTGGCCTCAGCTACCACTCTGTGATTTCAGCTCTTGGTATCCTTAGTGGGGGGTTTACACAAACACCCTAGTATTCAGCTTTATCTTTTAACAAGTGGGGAGGGTTAGTCAAGCCAGACTTACAGCTATATTACCAAGGCATAAGCAGGGCCAAAGCACTCAACAAACTGACTCAACCAGTACCCCTCCCCTTCTCTCTCACAATGCTTTAAACCAGGGAACCCTGTGTAATCAATGTCTTACACAGCTAAGGTGACTCCCTGTCCCCCGCAACAACCCAGAGCATTGGTGAGATCTCACAACTCCCGCATTAAGTGTCAGCTTAAATTGTGATTTTACAACTACATGTTTACAATAGACCAAATCTCATGGCTTACTTGCTGCCCATTAGGCTTTGCCTGAAAAGGTATCACACATGCACACCTTTTGCATTCTTATGCAGATGACCTCTGGGAGACTCATTTCTCCCAGCCTTTAGCAGCACTGCATTCCTTCTGCCACATTCCCTACATGTAACCCTTCTGTTAACGCCAGATGCCTGCCAGAAGGGCCAGGTTCAACTCTTGTGGGGTTTTCCTATCAAGGATACAACCAACCGGCTCGAGCCCCCACCCAGTGGCCTGGAACAATTTCACCCCCGTGCTGGGTGCCTGTAAGGTGGTTCTCCCCCCCCTCGCAAGCACAGAGTCTGAGATAGAAATGGCTTGTTTAATGACCGTAACCTACTCCAAGGTTACAGCAACAGATGCAGTATATCTCAGCACAGAAGAGACAAAACCCCTTTTACCCAGGTACCATCCCCATATGCAGTAGAACCCAGTCTCTTGCTGGGGCTCTTGGCTCTTTTCCACACACACACAGTTACAGGGTGTACCCTCTGCGGTGCAGTCCCAAACTCAAAACCCACAGATACATCACCAGGGCAATACTAGCTGTCCACTTGTCTGTAGCCTCCCCTTGCTGTCACCAACAGCCCTCCAGTCACCATCGTCCGCCACTGCTCCTACCTGCCTCCCGGCAGTCGCTGCTGCTCCTACCAGCCACCTGCTGGTCCTGCAGTTGTTTGCCAGTCCTAACCCCACTGCTTGGGACTGCCCTAAGGCAGAACCCAGTGATTTCAGCTCTGTGTGGCTTCAGCTGCTACTCTGTAATTTTAGGTTTTGGTATCTCTAGTGGGGGGTTTCATAAACACCCTAGTATTCAGCTCTACCTTTCAAAAAGTGGGGAGGATTAGTCAAGCCAGGTTTATAACTACATGGCCAAGGCACACAGCAACCTAGCCCAACCAGTAACCCTCCTCTTCTCTCTCACAATGCTTTAAACCAGGGAGCCCTGTGTAATCAATGTCTTACACAGCTAAGGCGACTGCCCTGTCCCCCACAACAACCCAGAGCATTGGTGAGATCTCACAACTCCCGCATTAAGTGTCAGCTTAAATTGTGATTTTACAACTACATGTTTACAATAGACCAAATCTCATGGCTTACTTGCTACCCATTAAGCTTTGCCTGAAAGGGTATCACACATGCACACCTTTTGCATTCTCATGCAGATGACCTCTGGGAGACTCATTCCTCCCAGCCTTCAGCAGCACTGCATTCCTTCTGCCACATTCCCTACATCCTCCCCCCAGCTGAGAATTTGACGACCCGGCAAAACACTGTTTCGATTATAACATCCACATGAATTCCCCTCTAATGGCCTGAGAAAGCTCACTATGGCTTCTACAAGTCTGTGTGCCAGATGTATTACATCCTCCCCAACTGCTCCAGGTGCCTCATAAGTTAGTCTGTTTATGGGCTTTATGGCTCTATCTCGCCTATTGAGGATGGGGATAACAGGGGCAGGGTCCTCCTCTGGCAGCAGGGGCAAGACCCTTGGTCCGTTGTTCCCTCCACTCCCGGAAATAAAATACTACTAAGGGAGTGGAACAAACTGAGACTAATACAAGACATGCTGCACTGGGTCACTGTAGATCCATTGCAAAATCAACAAACACAACAGGTACTACCGACCGAGTACAGGGTTCTGGCCATGAGGGCTCTGCATGATGATTTTGGACATTTGGGTATGGAAAGAACACTTGAGCTTCTCTGTAATAGGTTCTATTGGCCATGGATGGCTGAGGATGTACGCAGGAAATGTGAGACGTGTGCTCGATGTGTTCAATGCAAAACTCTGCCCACTAGAGCAGCCTATCTGCAGAGCATCACCACCAGCAAACCCTTGGAACTGGTATGCATTGACTTCTTTTCTCTGGAACTGGATAGAAAGAATATTGGAAACATCTTAGTGGTAACTGATCACTTTACCCGATACGCTCAGGCCTACCCCACACGGGACCAGAGAGCCACCACTGTGGCACGGGTATTGTGGGAAAAGTATTTCTCAGTGTTTGGACTCCCAACTCGGATACACTCTGACCAAGGGTGAGACTTTGAAAGTCAACTCTTAAAGGCGGTGCTAAGAGTGGCAGGAATAAAGAAGTCCAGGACAACCCCTTACCACCCACAAGGGGACCCTCAGCCAGAACGGTTTAACCGAACCTTATTGGATATGCTGGGGACATTGCGCCCGGAGCAGAAAGCGGCCTGGAGTCAACATGTTGCTTTTTTGGTGCATGCCTACAATGCCACAAAGAATGATGCTACGGGAACCATGACCACAATGGTCCCTTCTGGCCGTGCAATTTGTGGATTATTTAGCAAACAAACCCAGAAGATCAAAAGTTGAAGCTCTAGTAAAATAAGCAGCTTTCTTATAGCATGTGCCTTTCACCCTAAAATGAATATTAAAGTAAAACACTTAAGAAAATCCTTTTTTTTTTTTTCCTTTCCAACAAGTATATGTACCATCATACTAGTATGTGAACAGATACAGTCTGGCAACTTTCTTACTGAGGTTTTATTTACCAGCGGAACACACTTCAGTAATATTTTCTCAGGTAACATATACAATCTGGGTTCTTTCACACTCCGTTAATATATGTGCTGCAGAACACAAGGAAAAGTTGGCCAGAATTAGCAGTAGCTGCTCTTCACACTCAGGTAACAGACAAAGCAAAGCATACTTGATAATACTCAAGGGCTACGGTTACACTACAGTGCTCTGCCGACAGAAGTCACTGTCGGAACAGATTTCCCTGACAAAACCTCTGTCGACAGAGTGCAGCCACACACAAAAGCCAATCAGAAGCACGCTTGCCTCTGTCAGCAGAGCAACCAGACTGCTGGGCAGCTCTCTTGACAAAACAGTCATCCGGAAGCACAGCAGACAGGGCTGCCCATTGTTCTGGATGCCCGGTCTGTCGAGAGAAAGCCCCACCAGAGCATCCACACAACTTGTTTGTCAACAGAATCTGTTGACAGCAGCGTTATGCCTCGTGGCTGAGAGGCAGAACGCTGCCAGCGAAAGTGCTGAGTTTTGTTGATAAACTGTCAACAAACCACATTTGGTGTGTGGATGTTCCACCAGTTTTGCCACTAAAACTGTGGTTTTGTCGGCAAAACTCACTAGTGTAACCATAGCCAAACAGATGCTGCACTGCCCACTTTCACACTCAGGTCATATATATTTATACTCATCTGCAGAAGCTTAGAGAAGATATTCTCAGGCACTGTGTAGTCTGGCTACTTGTGGCAGGGCCACTAACCCCGTGCCTCTTCTGAGGACTTTCCCACTGGCCTCACGCCCCAGTGGCCTAGTCCTTTTGCCTTCCATCAGGCTCAGCAGCCTTGTCAGGCCACAGCGGCCTAGTCAGCGCTTCCCCTTGCTCAAGGTCACATCTCGAGAGAAGGGGAACTTGCCCTCCCTCACCACTGAGGTCCAGCCCAGGCCCTGTTCGTAGTGGGTGTGTCTCCCCAATCAGTTATTTGATACGTTCATCTCTAATTTGATGCATTGTAGCTCTAATATCTTTTTCCATTCTAGACTGCATTCACATGGATTCACTGGGAGCACTCTGTTTACGGTACTGATCGTTCTGCACTATGCTTTAGGGGAGAGCTCAATTTTAGTAGAAGTGCTGCTGTTGGTTTATGCCCAGCACACATTTGGGATCCAGACCCTTAACCTCACTGACTGTTCAGATAAAACAGGGCCAGGTTATTATAACTGAGTTGTTGTGATGAATGACATGGGAGTGGTAATACCCTTCTCTGGACATTCCAGCTAACTGCATTCAGTTCACTATAGTATGTCTCAGTAGTTAACTCTTGAGACCTGCCCCTGTCTTGTTTCTAAGGGTTAAAACTGTAGATGGAGGGTCCTAGAGAGTCCCCAGGAACGCTACAGAAGCAGGAAGTGAGTTGACAGCAAGCATGGAGAACTAATGGAAACAGAGTATGTATGGGCTTTTGAATTAGGAGCAGTAGTCCTTCCTGCTTCTGTTGTGTGACTACAGCAGAGCCTGGGAAGATGTGAAAGGAGTCAGAGCCTGGCATGGAAAATCCAGTGACATCCATGCCTGGGAAAGGACTAAGTGTTAAAACTACAGATATGTGAGTAGAAAAGGGAACGTTTTGCAGACGCTGTCAGGTTAATTTCTTTATTTTGGGTTTGTTGGACTTCGCTGGGCTGAGCACATATAACTAGCCCTTTACTCTGAAACTTTCCAAAATGAATCCTAGGGAAGCAATGCTCTGTGGTTTTTTGAATCCTCTTTTTTTTTTTTCAGTTGCTCCGTGAGACCAAGCAATGTTTCACCACACATGTTCTCATTTTCTGTTAAGAAAAATCACCCTTTTAAAACCATGCTCTGATTCCTGTGTCATAAAATTTGGGATGTTCTGTGTGCACATGACTAAGACTACACAGGCAAAGAGAAATTAAAGCTTTCCAGCTCTCTCCAGCAGTAGGGTTAGAAAAGCTTGAGGGAACGTAACAGGGAAGGAATTCTCACATGTGCATTTCTGAGTTTTCAAGGGAGCTTTTGCATTTAGGTGGTGACTGTTATACCAATCCAACGCCAGGGAATCTGTGACCTAGGGGAGATTTTAATACAAGCCGTTAGCAGCAAGGTATTTCAAAGTCTCTTGTGGGTCTGCACCTTTGGCAAAGTGCCAGAGTGGGGAACAGGGTTGGCAGTCTTCCAGTCCTTGCGTTCAAGCCTGCCCGTTGGAAGGCAATTGAATATCCATCTAGAATAAGTTCTTAGGGAAAGTGGTATGATAGCAATTCAAAGGCACTCAATCGATTTCTCATTTCCTTCTCAAACTCTGCTCCAGAACCATTCTTTTATAATGTATAAAATGTGCATATCCCCATTTGTTGCTTTCATTAGTGAGTCCATTAGTTCTCATCAGCTAACCTGGGGATGAAAAATTACTTTGTCAAGGCATTTAGAAATTCATTCTAGAGATGGCTGGTAAACAGCCTCCAAACTCTGGGCAAATTTTAGATCTTAACATGAACTTTGTGGCTTGAGGTCGTCTCTGTGTCATATTAGACCTGGAGAATGCAGAACTTCAATGAAATCACATCAGGTTGCTCAGCATTGTTAAATCATGTTAAATCATTGTTAAATCATGCTCAGCTGTGAAATCATGGCCTCTTTTGTTTAAAGAGGCTGGCAGCAGAAGAATATGAATATGGCATCTTTGCTCCTCCTATCTGAGCTCACTAATGTTCTCTGTTTGAAACCATATCACACACCCCACGTACCATGGTGATAGCTAAGAGAGGAGATGCACTCCAGTGCATGAGGCTCTGGATTACAAGACTTAGGGCAGGAAGGGTCTGTTCTCAGCGTTGTCACTGGTGTCCTGCATAACACTAGGTAAGTCACTTGGCTGTTTGTGACTTGATTCTCCATCTATATAACAGAGCTATTCATGCTTTGAGGTCAGTGATAGAAAGGGTTATGTGCACAGGCTTTATGAAAATTGGCTCTGCCCTAACACGCCTTAAGGGGAAGCGAAGAACAGTGAAAAGCTGTTGTCTCAAATCAGAGAAAAAACCAGGTCTGGTTTGAAGATTTTACCTGACATGAGAACTGCTATGTGGGGTAAGAATCTGTAGGCAATTAGTTTCTTACTCTATGTCTACACTATGCATATCTCCCTTTCACTGGTAAAGGAGGCTTACCTGATGAGCCCGGAGATGGATTTCTTTTGGGGTTTTGATTCCTGTTGGGGATATGCCCTAGAGCTGCCTCCACCTGAGCAGAAGTGGGTCAGTGTCTGCATTGCTCTCCAGAGGGGTAATAACCCCAATTCTGTGTCTTGTCGGGAGGAGACCAGAGAATCTGTGCCAGTAGGAAAGGGTGGTGGGGACCCCTAGAGAGCAAGAAGGTGGGTATCAGAGGCCTGATCAGCACATTTGGGAACAATCCCACTGGGTCTTCTGTGATCACACCCCATTGCTGTGATTTCCCCACTGTGCTATGGTACCTGCTGTGAGGGTTCTAGCTCCCTCTCTCTGGCAGAGAGCCCCATCTCCCTCCCTCCTGTCTCAGGTATTCCCAGGCTGGGTAATTCCCTGCCTTCACTTTGGTATTCCCGGCTGGGTCAGGTTGCCAAAGCACACCTGTTTGCTTTCTCTTCAAAGGCAGATAACAAAGGGTCAATAGTGGTAAGTACCAAACAATTCATCTTAAGCACACTCATGTTATTCTTAAGGTAAAAGCATTACAAAGAAAGCATATTAAAAACAATAAAGAAACCGATAGCCATGCTAATTAGCTGACCAGAGGAAGCCCCCACCCCTGCACCTTCCCCATCACCAATCCTGACATGGGCTTGGGCAGGTGCAGTATTTCAACTCCTCATTCAGCGGGCTTACTTTGTGGTCACAAGTTCATCAGAGCTTCAGCTCAAAGTAAATACATAGGCTTATGGGGCTTCAGTAGGCCCAGCCCTTCCAACCGTTTCCTAAGGACTGGGGCCTTCCATGTACCAGAAAGCTCATTTTAAGCAGCCTCAGGGCCTTTTTCCTGATCCTGTTTGTTTGCTGGATCAGGACAGAGACCTTGAGCCTGTTTAAAAGCAGCTTATTTATCCAAATACCCTGTCTCTGTTGGACCCTGGAGAATCCAGTTTGACCTGTTATGGTGGTTCTCAAACTGTGGGGCAGGAGCCAAAAGTGGGTTGTGACACAATTTCAGTGGAGTTACTAGGGCTGGCTTAGGCCTGGGGCCAAAGCTGAAGTCTGAGTCTCACCACCTAAGGCCACAATCTGAGGGCTTCAGAAAGGATTCCTTCTAAATTTTTCCATCCATGGGTGAAATAAATTTTGTTACGTGCATTGAGGCATGTACATAAGCCTAATCAGCTGGGCAGCACTTGAACCTCTTCTGGGCAGCCATCCAAATGCTAAGTTTAGAGGGAACACTGGCTTCAGAACTGAAAGCTGGGACTCAGATTATAGGCCCTTTGTCTGGGGCTGAAGTCCTTGGTCTTCAGTTTCCCTCATTCTCCCCACATACATACACAGCGAGGTTTGGGCTGCCCCTGGGGCCATGGAGCTTCAGTGGGCTCAGGTTTCACTCCCCCAGCTGCTGGGATCACGCAGTAACTTTTGTTGTTAGAAAGAGGATCACAGTGCAGTGAAGCCTGAGAATCCTTGAACTAGTATCACCACGGTGATGGATTCAAAGGCTGACAGCAGAGGAAGGTACACATAATTCTGTACCAACACATACACAATTGCATTTTAATATAAATGTTCGATTCAACATTGTTGAATTAATTTTGCTGTAATAAATCTTATTTTTATCCTTTATTCCAAAGGATTTGTCTGGGATATTTTAGGGGATCATCAATCCATTGCAAGTATTTCTTCTTCATAATCATAATCTTCTAACACTCGAATGCTATAAATGGCTTTGATGGGTATGATCTGGGGCAAATGGTAACAGAAAGATGTATGTAAATTATATGAAAATCAGAAATGAGCTACAACTGCAACTTAAGCTTTGAAGGGTTCATTTATAAGAAAAAAAAAAAAGAATTACATATCTTTATATTGGCCCAATGGAAACTTAGGAAAATTTGCTATAGATATTTGGCCATTGGGAACATGGATGTTTAGGATAGTCCAAAGGGTTGTAACTAAAAATAATGGGATTGTATACAGTAAAGAAATAATTAGGCTGAATTTCAGGACAATTTATGTTTTCCTAAGAGTACAAGATTTTAGAAGGTTTAACAGTTTAAATAGTGGAAATGCCAATGCTTGAGATTTTTAATATTGACCTAGACAGGCACAGGAGACTATGATATATATAATCTGACCTCAGTTATGGGGGCTGAGCACATAAATATCGGGATCCAAGAGTGCTGACACTATTAACACTACACAATGCAAATATACTAAAATTGTAGTGTGTGCCTTGAAATCATCACAAAGTTCTGTAAACAAGATGAGGTGTACATTTTTGAAAACACCATCAGTGAGGTTTTCTATTTTGGCAGGCTGCTGCAGTGGCCTAGAAGTCACTGAAGTACTAATCAATGTCTTGGGGTCTTATTTACTTCTCAGTAAAGATGGTGCTTTGTAGAGAGGTGTAGCCACCTGGAGCTGGTTTTGGAAGTTTCAGTAATTGGCAGGCTATTCTGAGCCTGTGCTTGGAGCCTTTGGATTATTTGATGTCAAAATAAAATAATGTCATGGCTACTGACTTACCACCTCCATTAGTGGAGCTGTATTTACAAAAGTCAATAAGAGGGAGAGTGTGAGCACTTGTGTAGCTTTTCATGTCATTAAAATGTCAATGAGCTGAACTAAAAATAGCGGAAGAGGTGCACTCTCTTGAGGTGGACTAGCTGTTTAATTGATGATGCAGCAGACTCGGTCCTTTTCTGTTCTTGCGTTCCGTGATCGATCCTGTAGGTAATCTGTGGTGAACGCCACCTGTCAATTAGAAAGAAAGAAAAGATGCAGCATCAGTCTTGCTTGCGTGCGTGCGTGCTTTCCCTTCTCCCCAATGCTTCCCTTCATTTGGACAGCTCATTAAATACCTTAAACGTTATAAAGTGGGTAAACACAGAATTAGAATCTATCTTTAAAGCTAGCTCATTGCCCCCAGTGTGTGAGTTGTTTACATTTACCCTTCTTGGATTATTAATGGAATGACAATTTAAATACTATCTAATTGGCCCTTCTGCAGTGTCCCTCAGCAGCAGGAATAATTGCAGCATTGGGAGAGTAGAGGTCACTCGGCAGTGTGTACAGTTCCTTCTCTTATGCATTCTTAGTATTTTCGGACATAAGATGACTATAGAGCTTACTCTGTTTGGATTGATCTTTCCTGAGGAAATTAAATAAATCTGACTAGTCTGTTGTTTAGGGAGCAGGAAACACTTGCTGAGTGGTGTTTTGTTAACCATCTTTCTTCTGCCAAATCAGGTTATTGCTTGGCAACATGCTGAGAAAAGCGGCAGAGCAATAGCATATCTGTTCATCCAGTTCCAAACTGAGAATAGGAGTATTCTGAGAAAGAAAAAAAGCTGTGCCAGCTCAGGGAGCAGTCTCTTCCTTTCCCAAATAAGACAGATATATGTTGATTTTCATTTGTGCTACGGCCTCTTTACACTGCTCCACTTTATGTGGTCACCTGCTTTAACACTACTTTAAAGTCGCAGAGCATTTGAATTAGCCTGAACGTTTTTTAATTGGACCAAATGGAATAACATGATGATGCATTAGAAGGCAGGGAAAATGACATTCTACCCATATCAATTTAGGCAGCCTGTATATATGTAATCCAGGCTTCTGCCATGTCTGTTTTTTTTTTTTTGCATAATTTCCTCTATAACTGTAAATCAAGCCGTGACCATGGGAAATCTTGTGATGAGCTCAGCCCAGATTCCAGTAAACACTTGTTAGCATTATACCAATGGTTACCACAATACCCGTCTCCTTTGTTGGCAGACTATGAAGAAGCTAAACGGACAGAGACTGTGTCCTGCCCTCTCTCTGCCTGGGTGCTCCTTTCACATGGAGCTAGAGATTCTGTGGTACTTGGGTGTAGTAGGATATAGCGGATAGAGCCTGAGACTGGGCTCCATTCCAGGCTCTGCTGCCGTGTCTCCTTGCACAAGTAATTTCTCTGTGTCCTGTTCCCCATTTGTAAAATAGAGATAATAAAAATGACCTCCTTTTGCAAAGTGTTCTGAGCTCTACCAATGATAAGAGGTGTACTTGTAATGCAGGAAATAAAGAATTTCAGGCTACCAACCAGTCTATTATTGTCCCTTCATACTATGTTTTTAAACAAACATATTACAAGTTGAACCTCTCTAGTCCAGCACTCTCCGGTGTGGGAACATCTGTGGTCTGGCATGATTTAGTTAGCTGGAAGTCCACTTACCATGGGTGTGGCCAACTCTCCCATGGGCCCGTTGTGCTGATTCTCAGTGTTCTGTGCCGTTATTTAGCTCTAATTTAAGTCTTCTAAGAGGCCAGTAAGCAGTGGAAGTGTTAGTAATGCTGCTAGATAGTACTGACTGCCTGTGGTTTGGCAAATTCTTTCGTTCAGCACCGAATCCATTTTGAAGCACTTGGCATCTGGGAAGGTGGTCAGGAATAGTCAACATGGATTCACCAAGGGCGAGTCAATCTGATTAGCTTCTATGATGAGGTAAGTATTTCCAAATATCTTATTTCAAAATAACACAACCACATGTAAATGCATTTCAAAATAGCACCCAGCTGTTTCAAAGTAGTATTTTGAAATAGTGCTATTGGAGCCTGTGATGGGGTGTACCAACCCTGCAATGAGCAGGGGGGTGGGGGCCAGGCCCATTGGGTGGAAAAGGCCCTGCCCCCAAGGCCCTGCTGGGCATGCTCCTGCTGCAGCCCAGGTATAAAGGCTTGGGAAGCCTGGAAGTTGGGACTGGCCAGCAGCGAGGAGGGAGCTCCTGACGGAAGCTGGGAGCAGCCACCGAGGAGCAGCAGCTGCCCAGAGAGCAGCGGCGGTAGCAGTTGCAGCAGGAGTGACAGTGGCATTAGTAGCAGCAGCAGCCGCCACCCAAGGAGCAGCCACAACAGCAGCAGCCACAACAATACTCTGGGGAGGTGCAGCCAGAGCTGGAGCAAGGCGCACACTCAGCGACTGGGTAGGAAGCAGCCCAGGGCAGGGAACTGGGAGGGACCCTGGAGCTCAATGGGTTGCAGTAGGGATCCCTGCTGAGCTGGAGGCTGGAGGTGACCCACTCACCACCAATAGGGCCCTGGGCTGGAGCTCGGTGGAGAGGGAGGGCCCGAGCTCCCCTAAACCCACCTGCCCCACCAGAAGGGAGAACAGTGGCTGCGTTGCTGGGCTGGTGCAGAGTGACTTGGCGCCTCATTAGCATAATGGCAGCCGTGGCGATTCGAAAGCGGGGCTTTTCGAATCACGCGCCACCCGTGGAGACAGGACCTTCCAAAAGGACCCCCCCCAGTTTTCGAAAGCCGCACTTTCAAATCGCCGCGGCCGCCATTATCCTAATGAGGCGCTACATATTCATTGCAGTGCCTTGTTAGCATCTTTCGAACAGGCTCATTAACATGCCCCTTTCCAAAGGAAGGGGCACATGTAGACACAGGGTAAGAATGCCAAAGTTATTCTGAAATAACTGCTGTTATTTCGAGATAAATTCTGTGCTTGCCTATGTCCACGTGGCCAAGCTATCTCCTCACCATCATTACAGAAGGCAGGTTATGGCCCTTTGGCTAGAACCCTGTAACTGCTGATGTGCTGTGTATTCAAATTACATGGATGTAAAAAGTATGAAACCATATGGCCAGAAGAAGATAGACTCTGGAAAGAGCAGAGCAGGAATGAGTCAAGAGAATTTGAACTACTAAGTGATTTGAAGACCAAAGTAATGATCAAAGTTCTGGGAGGCAAGACCACTGGCAAGCCCTAAATAATAAGCAGAGTTCTAAATAAAAAGTGAAAGCGTCAGATCAGACTGTCCTGGCATGAGGAGAGAAGTGTGCACTACTGGGTGATTGTGCTGGAGAATGGCACGTGGGAATTGTCAGTTAAGTAAATCACAATGAATTGTGCCTTTTAGCTTGCAGCAATTTTTCTCTTTTGCAAAGCTCAGCAGTAAATCCTGGCAAGAAGATCATGTGGGAGCACTAAGGACAGTTATCACCAAGATTTACACCTAAGAGGCTGCAAAATTACAGTGTAAATATAGTAGATTAGCTACTGAGACCTATATCATCTCATACAACAGCAGTGCATTCGGAGCTCTCAGCCTTTCACGCAGAGCTGTGTGGAGAGGCAGAGCGAAAATCAGTGCAAGAGCCTAAGTTAATAGGCAGGCAAGGCAGTCCACATATGCTCAGGTCAAGTTCTGGCTTCCTCTTCTTAGAGAAGCAGTTATTACCTAACAAAATATATAGAAGTCTTGGGGTACCACTTCACTAGGATCTCAGGTTAAATTTATCAATATCGATTTTTTTTAAGCACATGATTTTGTAAAGTCAAAGGTGGCACATGAAGTCGAAGGAGTATGCCCACATTAGGCTGGGCAGCTTCGACTTTGTCAGCATTGCACTGTGGGTACGTATCCCCAGGGCTTTATTTCTGGCACAATGCACCAGAACAGAGTTCTGCCACCTTTTTTCTGTTAAAACACCAGAAAAATTTTCACTGAGAGTCCCACAGCAGCATGCAGAATGGGGCAGGAGCTCCCGCCAGTCCTGCAGCAGCGTGGGGACCGAGGCAGGAGCCCCTGCCACCCCACAGCAGTGCGAGGACCAGGGCATTAAAACTGAACACCTTGGCTACATCTACACGTGCACGCAACATTGAAATAGCTTATTTTGATGTAGCGACATCGAAATAGTCTATTTCGATGAATAACGTCTACACGTCCTCCAGGGCTGGCAACGTCGACGTTCAACTTCGACGTTGGGCAGCACCCACATCGAAATAGGCGCTGCAAGGGAACGTCTACACGCCAAAGTAGCACACATCGAAATAAGGGTGCCAGGAACAGCTGCAGACAGGGTCACAGGGCGGACTCAACAGCAAGCTGCTCCCTTAAAGGGCCCCTCCCAGACACAGTTGCACTAAACAACACAAGATCCACAGAGCCGACAACTGGTTGCAGACCCTGTGCATGCAGCATGGATCCCCAGCTGCCGCAGCAACAGCCAGAAGCCCTGGGCTAAGGGCTGCTGCACACAATGACCATAGAGCCCCGCAGGGGCTGGAGAAAGAGTGTCTCTCAACCCCTCAGCTGATGGCCGCCAGGGAGGACCCTGCAATTTCGATGTTGTGGGACGCGCAATGACTACACGGTCCCTACTTCGACGTTGAACGTCGAAGTAGGGCGCTATTCCTATCCCCTCATGGGGTTAGCGGCTTCGACGTCTCGCTGCTTAACGTCGATGTTACCATCGAAATAGCGCCCAACACGTGTAGCCGTGACGGGCACTATTTCGAAGTTAGTGCCGCTACTTCGAAGTAGCGTGCACGTGTAGACACGGCTCTTAACTCCTAGGAGGAATCCTCAGACTTGAATTCCACCACCTTGTTTTCTAGAAAAAAAAGTACTGCCTACCCCACAGTTCCTGCTGCCCCTTGCATTCTGAGTTAAACTCTGAGTGTCTGTCAGGACAAAGTGGTGTTGTGGGTGGTTCTGGGTCTGTATGGTCAGCCTCCCATAGTGCATTTATTTCCTCCACATCCCTTTAGAAAGCAATAGTAATACATATATGTGCACACTTTCTTCACTGGTCACCCGTGCAGATGCCATTGCAAAGCTGGCATGCACCCCATCCAGTTTCAAACTGTTGTGGCAAGTATTGTGAGCACCTCACACAGAGAGTAAGCAACCTTCAGTACAACGAAGACTCCAAGGAGTACATACGTGAACATGAAACGCCAAAGAGGAAGAATCTTCTCCTCTTATTGGCGGTCGCTCAATAACAAGTAAGACATCTTCATGTCAGCCTCCTATTTGTGAGTCTGTTGATGGCTGATCAGCCTGATTCTGGAGCCACAGGTCTTATCACACAACGGGCAGGTGTTGGTATCTTTTGGATGGGTGTGGGGCAGTTTTTGTCACTCTTTTCTTCTTCTCTGCCTCTCCTCACCTGCTCTGCAGTGGGACCTCTCAAATTGTGCCACACCCTCACAGATTACTACTCACCATTGGGGGCAGTCCTGGGCAAGGTTCTCCCAGGTGTCAACACTGATGCTGCACTTTTTCATGTGTGCTTTCAGCATGTTCTTATATGATTTCCTCTGCCCCCCCCATGCTCCTCCATCCTTCCTTCAACTCCAGAAATAGAATCTGTTTTGTGAGGCACTGATCAGGCATCTGAACCATGTGACCATTCCAACAAAGTTGTTTTCAAATGGTAATGACCTCAATGCTGGTCATGTTCGACTCTTCCAGGATGCTAGGGTTTGTGCACCTGTCCTCCCAAGAGATATTTAGGATTCTCCTGAGGCAGCATTGGTGATATTGTTCAACTGGTGCTTGCATGTTCAAGTTTCACATGCACACAGTAGGGTTGGAACAACCACTGCACGGTGTACGAGGAGCTTTGTCTTGGTCTTTTTGACATTCACTGTGAGGCTGAGATCCTTGTGTGATTTGGTGAAGGTGCTTAAGATGGTCTGAAGGACTGCAGGAGAAAGATAGCGACATGGTTTCTGTTCTGCGTATTGGAGCTCTATGATCAAAGTCATGGAGGTCTTGCTTTTAGCCTTTAGTCTCCTGAGCTTGAAAAACTTCCTGTGCATATCATCATAGCTTGTGGGAGATAATTGCTGTGCATCTTTCAGGTTGCCCCCTGTCTGGGTTGTACATTAGTATCTGAATATTCCATGTTCCACAGTTTACCTTTCAATTTTGACCACACAGAGGTGAACCCACTAGACATGGCTATCCAATCAGAGGGGCTGAGGTGGATTATGTTTAGGGGCCCTTTTCTAGCCCTCTCCCCATGTGAGGTGAGTAATGAGGATCCTAAATAGGGCTGCTCAGTCGTGGATGCAGCAGCTGGACTGTTCTACCACCTCAGTCCTTAACATGGAATGACATACATCCACCGCCTACGTGTTGGTCCATGACTAAAGCTTCTAGATTTCAAAATCCTGCTCCCGTTGCCGTTCACCAGTCACTGTAAGGCTTTAGTTTAGGTGAGTAGTACACAGAGGAAGACACCTGTGCGTGACTTCTTTTAACTTGGCGTGACCATTGCACTGGAGCCACCACACGATCCTTGATGGACAGAAAGCCCAGGTCCAATAGCATGAGACCCATGATGACTGAGAGTCTCCTGTCTGCTGCAGCCTTCATCCGCCTTCACGGTCATCGTAGCATTACCCTTGCTATCCTCTGCCTATTCTGCTCTTGAGGACTTCAGGATTGTTCTTTGTCTGGACCCTCCCCCTTGACATGGCCACCACGGGTGACCCTGCTGGAATTAGGAGACTCCCTACGGCATGGCTCCCAGTTTCATTGGAACACACAAGCCCACTCACTACGACAAGCTGACAATCCAGAGTAGAAAAGGGGAGATGCTGGCTGTGCTTGATGCTTGGTACACTATAGAATTGCTTTCCCCCGCCCTGAAGAGCAGCAATGCCAAAATGAGACCTGCTCTGACGGTTCAGAAGTGAGCAGCAGCAGCTGCTGCTTTGTGGAAACTTGCAACAGACCACTATGGCTCAGTGCGCAATCAATGCAGAGCAGGCAAATCTACAGCGGGGACTGCTCGGATCCAGGTAACCAAGGCAATCAATACCCTTCCGCTATGAAGGACAGTGGCTCTGGGAAGTGTGCAGGACATAGCGGATGGTTTAGCCGCAATGGCGTTCCCTAACTGTGGCAGGGCGATACATGGAACACACATCCCTATCTTAGCACCAGACCACTTTGCCACGGAGTACATAAACTGCCAGGGGCACTTCTTCATGGTGTTACAGGCGTTGGTGGATGACAAGGTCAGCTGACAGGGTTAAGGGGATTTTGAAATGTGCGAGGTCCTTTTGAAAAGGACCCCCTGTGTAGCCGAGCCGTGCACCATCGAAAGCGGCACTTTCGAAGTTCCGTGGCTGGCAGCGTGCTAATGAGGCACTGAATATTCATTTCAGCGCCTCATTAGTATTCTCCGATTTGGCCATTAGCGTGGCCATTTCGAAATTTTGGCCATGTGTGGCTACAGCCCGACTTTCTCTTCTGTGTAAGGTTCCTATGATTCCTAAGTTAGCATTTCTGATGGCAGTAATGCATAATAATAAGCAATTAGCATATACAAATCAGTATAATAGCACTTGTAGTAGGAACATACACTTGGCCAAAATTTCGAAATGGCCATGCTAATGGCCAAATTGGAGGATACTAATGAGGTGCTGAAATGAATATTCGGCACCTCATTAGCATGCTGTCGGCCACGGCACTTCAATAGCCCAGGCCATTAAACGGGGATTCTGAAGGTGGATTAAAGCTACTTTTATTTTCAGAGTCAGCTTGCTTTTCCCCGTAGTCTTTGGCTTTCAGTAGCTTAATTCTTAATTGGAACTATCTTCTTCTCTCATTTACACTGATGTAAATCTGAACTAACTACATTGTCCGCACTGTAGTTACTCCAGATTTACTAAGGTGTAGACACTGCAGATTTGCCACAGTGTAACTGTGAGCAGAATTTGGTTTGCTACTTCTAAATGCTAAAAATTCATTTCAACATTTAACTAAGAAATACACTTGTGCCATTTGCAAGTTCTCTTCCAAGTGACACCATTGGCAGCAAGTATGTGTGACAGAGGTTAATGTGGGTCTCAAATGAATGTCAGATCTTGTAATCAAGTGCAACTGCAAACAATGTTTGCAGATTTTAAATTACCAATGGGAGGGGTGAAAATATATGGAGATTTTATAGGTGATAAGAAAAGTTTACAAGTGTAGCTCTGAAAAATGGCCAACAATTAGGAAATATTGTCATTTGGGCTAAAGAGGGGAAATATCAGAACTCAAGAAAGGATTAACCTGTCACATAATCTGATGACAGCAGGAAAGAATTATACCCCATGTCTTTAATGTGGCTAATTAAAAGAAGATATAAAGAACGTGAAATAGAAAGGGACAATGCAAGAATGTTTTAGAAATGTAAAAATATCTTTAGGAATTAAAAAAAAAAATCCCATTGGCTTTTAATTATGGTTTGGATCCAGTCTTTAGCTCAGGCGATTTAAAGTTTACTAGAGAAAGGAAGCCTGTAATAAATTCATGGAGGAGGAATGAAAGAATAAGTAGGGTGCTAGCCGGAGAGCTGGGTCACAGTCTCGTCTCAGCCATACCTGGACAAGTCACTCAGGTTCCCACAATGCACAACAGGTTGGCGATTGAGTGTGGCAGCAATAAATCGACTTTGTGGGGACTTGGAAGGGAGGGGAGGGGAGAACAGTCAAATTCAAATTTATAAAACCCAGCGTTATAAAATCAATTTTAATAAAATTGAATTTACATCGTAGTGTAGTCGTAGCCTTAGACTCTCTGTGCCTCAGCCCTCCATCAGTAAAATAGGATCAGTAGTGCTTTCTGCTGCACAGGGATGTTACGAAGGTAACTGCTTGGAAGACTGACAGGTATTCAGAAGCTGCAGTGATGGGTGCCAGATTAGTATGTAAAGTGAGACACGTCTAAAAGGCCTTTTTCACCACCACCCAGGCACCTTTACAAGCTTTCAATTGGCCTTAGTATGTATGCAATGTATAAATGAAGGGTCTGTTTCTCCATTACCCTGCAGTTTAAGTAGTCATTTATGCTAGTACATAATAGCTGTGTCTACACGTGCACGCTACTTCGAAGTAGCGGCACTAACTTCGAAATAGCGCCCGTCGCGGCTACACACGTCGGGCGCTATTTCGAAGTTAACTTCGACGTTAGGCGGCGAGACGTCGAAGTCGCTAACCCCATGAGGAGATAGGAATAGCGCCCTACTTCGACGTTGAACGTCGAAGTAGGGACAGTGTAGACGATCCGCGTCCCGCAACGTCGAAATTGCCGGGTCCTCCATGGCGGCCATCAGCTGGGGGGTTGAGAGACGCTCTCTCCAGCCCCTCAGCTCCGGCCCCTTAAAGGTCCCCTCCCCGGCCCTGACTCTGCAGGAAGCTGAGGCAACGTGCAGGCTGCAGCCTGCACACGCAGCGAGCCTGCACAGCCATCAGCCACCCACCCAGCGGCGATGGCTAGCCAGGAGCCCCCCCCAGCGCCCCCAGGGTCCCCCCCCCAAGGGGAGCCAGGGCAGCCAGTCTGGAAAGCGGCAGCGGGGCCCCTCCTGGACGGAGGCCGAGCTGCGGGACCTGCTGGGGCTCTGGAGCGAGGAGGAGGTGCTCCAGGTAATGGGGAGCAAGAGGCGGAACGCGGATGCGTTCGCTCGGCTGGCCGATGGCCTGGCTGCCCGGGGTCACCCTGCCCGCACTCCTGATCATGTGAGGAGTAAGGTCAAGGAGCTGCGGCAGGGTTACGCCCAGGCCCGGGATGCGGCCAGCCGATCTGGGGCTGCCCCCGTCACTTGCCCCTTTTACAGGGAGCTCAGGGACATCCTGGGCTCCCGGCACACCTCCTCCCCTCCGGCCACCCTTGACACCTCGGCTGACGAGGCCCAGCAGGCCCTGCAGCCGGAGTCCGCCCCGGAGGCAAGCCCCGCAACCCCGGGGGCCCCCCCCGGAGGCCTTCCCCGGGACATCGCGGCAGGAGGAGGAGGAGGGGGGCTTCTCCTCCGCAGAATCCAGCCTGCAGATCCTCCTCCTGCCATCCCGGAGCAGCAGCAGGGCCTCCGACCCCCGGGGATCTCCGGACTGTGAGAGCGGACCCACAGGTAGGTACCCCTCTCTGGTGGACACCCCTGGGCTTGAGGGGTGGGGGTAACAGAGATGTGTCCAGGGCCCCCCACACGCTCACATGGCCATGGCCCCAAGGACACCAGGGCCATGGCCCTCACAGCACTGCAGCCATCAGCCCCTGCCCCCCCCCACCCTGCATGACAGTGCCATGCCCCATCCCCGGGCCAGGGGGGAGCGGAACCTCGAGGGGCCCCCGGGCGGAGGGGGTGGGACACCCCGCAGCAGCAGCAGCATGTGATGGAGTGGGGGGAGTGCCAAAGGGAGACTCAGGCTACATATGAGCCACAAGAGCCAAAGAGCTCCCAGGGCCAAAGGAGGATCCTGGCGCTACAGCTGGCAGGTGACACCTCTGCCCTGAACAAACAGGAGGGAGGAGCCGAGCTGGCTTGGAATTGGGGGGGCGAGGGCAGGGGCCACAGGTAGAGGCTAGGGGAAGGGAGAGCTGGTAGGCAGCCAGCCAGAGGAGGGGGAAAGCTGCATCCCAGAGGGGCCCCCCTTGGGGTCTTCTCCCCACGACGGGTTGGAAGGACTGTCTCTTCCGACAGCTGGTGCTGTCACTCCTGCCAGAAACTGGCCATCTGTGGGCTAAGAAAGCTCTCCTGCTCTCAGACCCTGCGGGGTGAAGTGAGAGTCGCTCCCACCAGGGGACGGGGTGCAGGGCAGGGGGACCCCTGAACCCCATCCATCACAGCAGCATCTCCCGGGGATGGGGATGGGGAACCTGCAGCACAGGGCGGGGGGGACAGAGGCCACGGCTCGGGGCCCATACTAACGCCTGTCTCCATTCTTCTTTCCCCCCTCCTGTCCTGTGTCCTGCACCTGCACCTGCACCATCCGAAGGACCGGAAGAGAGCGCCGGCGAGGCCTCAGTTGTCCCGGAGAGCCCTCCGGGACCATCGCTCCAGGGCAGCCCCTCGGCTGAGGAACGACCAGCCCCGCGGAGGGCTAGACCGCGGACCCCGCGCCTACTACCGGCGACAGCGACGGCTACGGACCCCCAGCTGCTGGCCATCCTCCGCCGGCAGCTGGAGGTCTTGGAGCAGCACCTCCAGCTGCAGGAGCAGGCGCTGGCCTGGCGCCAGGAGGCATGGGGGGCCTATATGCAGACATTTAACAGGCTTGTCGACTACCTGGCCCCCCATGCCGCGCCGGCCGAGCCATCGCCCGCCCTGCCCGCTCCTGCAGCCCCACCACCAGCTGCTCCGGCCGTCGCCGGGCCGTCCGCCGTCGCCCCACCACCCACCCGCAAGGGCCAGAGCGCCGAGGGACCCCTGGAGCCACCTGAGACTCGCCGGCACCAATACCTTCCGGTCCAGCCCGCTCCCACCCAGCCGCGGACCAGACTGCAGGCATAGCAGGGCTCCTGGCCGGGCACGCCTAGTGCTGGGCTATAGGGGCGAGGGGCCCAGGACGTGGCCCCCCCCTTGTTGTATATAGTTGGACTCTTTTGTTTTGGTGCCCCCGTTTGCCCCGTCCCCCCCATGTAAATAGTTCTCCCCGTTCTCCTCCCTGGTTTCCTTTTTTGATGGCGCACAGTTGTTTGCTTTGTTGTATTGTTTTATTTGTGCACATATTGCTTTTGTGGAACGTTTGTCCCTACTTTTTGGTTTGTGTTTGACATATATTTATTGACCCAAAAAAAAAAAAGTTTCTGAAAGACAAAAAAAAAGTTTACGTTCAGCCACAAGTTCGTGCTGTCATTTGTCCAGGACAAGTGGGGGGGGGCGGTGGGGTGCTCTATGGTGTGGGCGTTGGGGCAGGAGTGGGGGGGAGGAAGGGGCGGGCAGTAGGGGGCCTGGGCAGAGTTCACCCCGCGGCCTGTTGGTCGAAGTGGGCCCGCAGGGCCTCCCGGACACGGGTCCCCTCTGGGTCCACCTGCCGACTGGGGGCAGCAGGTGGCTGCACGTGTGCCCTGCCGGCCTCCGCGGCCCAGCCCTGCAAAAAGGTCTCCCCCTTGCTCTCCACAAGGTTGTGCAGGGCGCAGCAGGCACCCACAATCTGGGGGATGTTGTTGGGGCCCGCATCCAGGCGGGTCAGGAGACATCGCCAGCGTCCCTTGAGGCGGCCAAATGAGCGCTCCACCACCTGGCACGCATGGTTCAGGCGCTCGTTGAAGCACTCCTGGCTAGCGGAGAGATGGCCCGTGTAGGGGTGCATGAGCCACGGCCGGAGGGGATAGGCCGCATCTGCGATGACGCAGAAGGGCATGGTGGTGTCCCTCAGAGGGATCTCCCGCTGGGGGATGTAGGTCCCCGCCTCCAGCCGACGGCACAGGCCCGAGTTCCGAAAAACCCGGGCGTCGTGGGTGCTGCCAGGCCAGCCCACGTAAATGTCCTGGAAATGTCCCCAGCTGTCCACCAAGGCCTGCAGGACGACAGAATGGTAGCCCTTCCGATTGAGGTATCGTCCTCCACTGTGCTGCGGGGCGCGGATGGGGATGTGAGTCCCATCCAGAGCCCCGAAGCAGTTGAGGAAGCCCAGGGTGGCAAAGGCGGCGACAGTGGCATGTGGGTCCCCCAGCCTCACGAGCCTGTGCAGGAGCATGGCGTTGATGGCACGCACGACTTGCAGAGAAAGCACATGGGACAGCCCCAATGAGGGGTGAGCAGGGTGTGCGTGGCCCTGCGCTGCCCTGGCCCCCCTGCCCTGCCCTGGCCCCCCTGCCCTGGCCTGCCCTGCCCTGGCCCCCCTGCTCTGCCCTGGCCCCCCTGCCCTGGCCCCCCTGCCCTGCTCTGGCCCCCCTGCCCTGCCCTGGCCTCCCCCTGTGGGTTCTCTTACCTCCATGAAGACAGCCCCGACGGTGGCCTTTCCGACACCAAACTGCTGCCCCACGGATCGGTAGCTGTCCGGAGTGGCCAGCTTCCAGACAGCGATGCTGACCCGTTTCTCCACAGGGAGGGCACGCCGCATGGCAGTGTCCCGGTGCCTGAGTGCGGGGGTGAGCCACTGGCACAGCTCCAGGAATGTCTGCCGGGTCATCCTGAAGTTCCTGAGCCAGTGGTCGTTGTCCCACTCCCCAAGCACCAGCCGCTCCCACCAGTCGGTGCTGGTGGGCTAGCTCCACAGCTGCCGGCGTGTGAGGCGGGGGGTGGAGCGGGGTGCTGCAGGGGTAGGGGTTGAGCCCTGCTGCCCTGGGGGCATCTCCTCCCCTGGGGCAAGGAGGTACTCAGCTGCCTCCCACATGGCATGGGCCAGGGCAAGCCCTGCTCCTGCCGGGAGGGCTGGGTGGACCTCTAGCTGCTGCTGCTGGGGGTCCATGACTGCGGCGCCCGCGGTCTGTGTGCCTATGGCTCCTCAGACCGCGTGCTGTGCAGGCTGAGTGTATGTGGGAGGGGCCCTTTAAGGGAGCGGCTAGCTGTTGCCCCGGAAGCGCTAGTCCGCCCGTTGACCCTGTCTGCAGCTGTGCCTGGCATCCCTATTTCGATGTGTGCTACTTTGACGTGTAGACGTTCCCTCGCTGCGCCTATTTCGACGTTGGGCTGAGCAACGTCGAAGTTGAACATCGACGTTGCCGGCCCTGGAGGACGTGTAGACGTTATTCATCGAAATAGCCTATTTCGATGTCGCAACATCGAAATAAGCTATTTCGATGTAGGCTTCATGTGTAGACGTAGCCAGTGTGTGTCAAATGCAGTCATTCTGAGTTGGTAGCACTTTGCACAGGTGCAAGTCAGACATTTTGGGGTGCAGACATTCGTCCCCTAAAATTGTATACAGTCTGAGACAGAAATTTTACGCTTTGGCCGCGTCTCCACTCCAGTGATCTTTGAAAAGATGATATTCCAGAAGATCTGCTTTTGAAAAGAACGTCCACTCACAAAAAAGCAGATCAAAGGACCAATCTGCTCTTTTGAAAAGGAGCATCCACCCAGCCCCAGCTCTTTCAAAAGAACAAGCCAGGCATTGAAAAATCCAGCACCATGAGGACCACTCTTTCAAACGAGGTTCCCCCAGAGCATCTACACACACTTTTTTCTGAAAGAATCTTTTGGAAAAAGGCACTCTTTCTCATTTGGGAGGGGAAGAGGACTTCTGGAAGAAGTACCATGTTATTTCGAAAGGAATTCAAAAGAGTGCATTTTGTATGTGGACACTCCGCTTGCTGTTTCAGAAAAAGGGCCTGATTTTCTGAAAGGACTTGCTAGTGTAGACGCAGCAGTTTTGCGTTGGGTTTTTCGCCATGATACAAAGTATGGTGACTAGTGATTTTGGGTGCTGCCCACGTTGAACCAATGTAAAACCATGTGACTTTCAGAAAGCATTAATAATCCAACCTCTCAAAGTCAGGCCCCTTTCAGGCGCCTCAGATTTGCCCCCAAAATCATTAGTCACTTTAAAATATATAGGCCTATAAGTATTTAAAGGACCTAGCTTAGCAGAACTCCCTGACCTGAGTGGAGCCTCTGTAATGCAACTAATAAATTTTAGTGAGTGCTGAGGTTAAGATCCAGCTCAGAATGGTGTCAGTAATTTATAGAATTAAGTCAGACCTGGTACTTCCCATTGGATTCTGTGCATAGTGTCAGTATGGAGAGGAACTTGGGACAGGCCAGGAAAGAGGGCTCTGGCTTGATTTTGCTGCAGAGCCAATGCCCAGGAATCAGTGGTGGAATGGATAGATCAGCAGCCTGGAAGAATGCATCTGACAAAGCAGGTCTTTGCCCATGAAAGCTTATGCTTCAATAAATCTTTTAGCCTATACGGTGCCACAGGACTCCTTGTTGTTTTTGTGGCCAGAGACTGACACAGCTACCCCTCTGATGCTTGTTGGCCTGAAAGAGTGCTCAGCTGGGGAACCTGTTCCAGGTTAGGGAGACTTGGACTTCAGCGCTGCATTGGTCCCTGGAGTACCAGAGAATAAGCCAATGAAGATATGGTAAAATTTTAAATAGAGATTGCAGGGACATGGGCACATTCAATTTGTCATATAAAATAGCTTGTTTACTTTAGACGCTAACATCTCTTAGGGTTAAGTGAATCATGTTTTCCAAAATCAGGAGGGTAATCTTAGTTTCTAAGTATGAAAATGCTGTCAAAATCATATGCAGAATCAAAATCAAAGCTAAAGAGATATGCATGTTATCTATAGGATAATAAAGGTCTATTTAGATATTGCAACAAGTTATAAAAGAAAATAAAACACATGGTTAAAAAAATCAAAAGCTCACTCAGGCATTAAGGGCTCATGGTACGGCGCTAAAACCAGCAGTGCAGACATTCAGGGTTGAGTTACAACCCAGACTCAGATCCACTCCACTCCTTGGTTTCAGAGTCCAAAGCCGAACAAATATATTGCTATTTTTGGCCCCATAAATGCAAGCCACACAAGCCAGAGACGGTTGACCCAAGCTCTGACACTTGCTACAGCATATCTTTTTATTATTATTTTTTCACAGTTACATACCTTGTGACACATGCATTATTTTAGTTATGTGAGCATGGGAACAATTCTCAATAGCTACACTAGCTGGGGACATCTGGAACTAGTGAAGAAAACAAATGGGTCAGTAAGTTACACAGGCTGGATTCTACATTCACTGGAGTCAGAAAGTCCAGTGAGAGAAGGACAGGGCTTTTCATTATCAAGGTTTTATATATATATATATATATATATATATATATGTGTGTGTGTGTGTGTGTATGTATATAGTTTTCTTGGGAGACTACAGGTTCTATAAAAACAAAAAGCAGTCAAGTAGCACTTTAAAGACTAGCAAAATAGTTAATTAGGTGAGCTTTCGTGAGACAGACCCACTTCTTCAGACCATTCTCGTCCGGCTATGGTCTGAAGAAGTGGGTCTGTCCCACGAAAGCTCACCTAATAAACTATTTTGCTAGTCTTTAAAGTGCTACTTGACTGCTTTTTGTTTTGATAGTGTATAGAGTAGCACGGCTTCCTCTCTTTTACAGGTTCTATAATATGATCAACAAGATTTACCCCTGATGAAGGTCAAGCCAATGTTGGAGATGAGCTGTGATGATTTCTTCTCATTCCCTGTGCCTCCTAATAGAAAACCTGACAGTAGATGTAACTGAGAACCCTGGGCCTGCTGGCATCTGGCTAGCATTCGTTGGGCTTGTGTTTTGTATCCTCATTCCCTGCTCTTTGCATCTTTAGACCTCAATCCCTTCAGGGCAGATATTCTCTTGTCTCTGTGTTCATAGAGCAGATACCTCAGGCTTGGGGTCTCACTGAGGTGGAACCACATGGCACTACAAGTCTAGAAATATTTAACTATTTCAACTGCTATTTGTCAAATGATTCCATAAGAGCAGAAAAGGAGGGACCCAATCAAAACTCCGGATACACTAACAATATAATAATGACATTGCCAAAATTTAATTATTATGGGCTAGTTTTTTTATTTTTTTTCTTAAGGGGGCCCTTAGCTTTTTGCTCCTGCCACTATTTTTGAGTGCAACTGATGTCATTCAGATGTGTGGATGCAGTCACGTACTTAAGCATCTAAATGGCACACTTTTTATCCATGCACAATTACCAGTGCAGATTCCGAAAATCAGTGTTTGAAAATTAGCCATCCATCAAGAACATGCTGACACATCATGTGTACAATCCAGATTCCAGGGAATAAAGATAGAGTTAGTCTTTGGCTGATTGGAGGGAGACAGTTTATCGTCAGTGTCTAATTCTGGGGGATTGGATCCTCTTTTGTGTCAGGATTGCCAAGATCCTTTAATTTTATTCAGGTTATTCACAACTGCTTTTTTTTTTTGAAAGTGCCACATGTCATACGATTACGTGAGAATCTCAGTATTCATTTCTTTAAAAAGTTTCTAGCCCTCTTGGTTGCAGAGGAAAAACTTAAAAATGTGACATGCCCCACACTCCACTGTAGATTCATAAACCAGGAGGCAAATAAAATACCATAGTGAAAGAAGTATCATGATTTTTAAATTAGTCACTTGACTTTTGGGGAATTAGCTCATGATTTTTGAATACTTGGGGTTGGTAGTGCTGGCCTAGCTACAGCTGAGCTTCTGTGATTCATTTGCCATCTTCGTGGTTTGAGCATTGGCCTTGCTAATCCAGGGGTGTGAGTTCAGTCCTTGAGAAGGCCATTTAGAGGTCTTAGGCAAATAGTTTTTGGGTTTTTTCCCCAAATCTATCAGGGATGGTGTTTGGCAGAGAACTGGATCTGATGACCTCTCAAGGTCCCTTCCAGCTCTGTGAGATGGGTATATCACATTCTAAAAGTTGTGTTGTTTCCCAGTTTAGTTGAAGGCTCTGCTTTGAAGCTGCTTTCTTTCGGAGTAGGAAGACACCTAGTGGTATGTTTCAGTAAAGATTTAAACTGGGATTTCCAGTGGAAATTAAAAGAATGTGCACTCAAACTCCATCAGCTTCAATGGTGTTTGGCTGCCTAATTCAGTTAGTTTCCTTTGAAAAGCCAAGCCTTACTATTGTGAAGGGGTGGGGGAAAGAACTTTACATTCTGATCAAGAATGGTTTGATCGTTGATGGATATACATTAAAAAGAGATGTCACTGGAGCTATTTATATTTGACATGTTATCCAGAGACCCAGGTGGAGAGAAACAGAAGAGAAACTTACATGTCTTTAATGTGAGCCATGGTGGGTGATATGGTTTCCATTTGTATAGGCTCTGATTTTCATCCATCTTCCTCTACTGCAGTCACTCCATCTGTGAGCATCTCCATGTTGTGTATGGAAATGTTTGGTCCTTTTGGTGGCTCAGTTACAGAGGCCCACTAAAAAGTGAGCCCTTACTACCATCTACATAGGCATTGCAGGAATGAGTGTGTTCCTTACATAAAACTAGCAAGAGGCCCTCATTTTACTGTGTGAAGCAGGTTTTTCTGACAGTCCTGATGTTCTCCAGTATCTTTGATAATATCCACAAATGATGAGCTGTTTTCACAGCCCTTGCTACCAGAATTTCACCTGGAGATGCAGACCTTGCAGTCAGGAATCTGTGATTGAAGATGTGGGAACAGATGTGGAGTCTTGTCTCTACTACTTAATCAAAATTTTAAATGACGCAGCAACAGTTTTATTGGTCCAGATTCATTTGCAGTCTGGGTCCTTTGCGCAACTCAGTTAAGACCAAGTCCTCCCTGAATTGACCAAACAAGAATTCTCCCAATCAGCTGGCAGAAGCGTTCCACTGGTACATAGGTAGTATAAAAGCTCCTGCCCCAAGCCAGGGAGGGGCTCTTTATGGACCACAACCGTCTTAAATTAGAGCCACTCCTGAGTAATCATTTGGTGTATTTGGGCCTGGCCTGCAGCCCCCATGCAGACACTTTTCTAATTCGCTTGAGAAAGCTCCCTGTAAGACCAGGCCATTGCTACCATTGTTGGATGCCTCTCCATACCATTTACTACGAGGTGCTGTTAACATGACTGTTATTACTGGCACTGGTGGGGCTTCTGATCCGACTTCCTTCCCTCCCTCCTCTCCTTATGTGTAAGCCCTGCCAATGTTCTTTAGCAGTGCTGTACCGATGAGGGGATAATGAGCCATTTGTACCTTTTTTGGTTGCGTGTGATGATAAAACAACTTGTTTTGATGGGTGGGAGATATATCTCAGTCCATGCCGTGAAATCAACCTTCTGGAAGATCTCAGTAATTGTTTTACTTTAGTGAAAACTTTTCACACCGCAAGCTTTTGTCCAGTGGGTTAGGGAGGATATGGGGATATTGAGGAATCTGAGGCTTTTTTGCTTTGGATAATCCAGTGGAGGAAATATGCACTAATACATTTCTGTTCTATTCAACTGCTTCTCTTTAGTCCCTTCTATAATGCTTTACCTAGCAGCAACCTTTGCCCCAAGTGAATCCAATACTGGCAGACTATTAAAACCTGACTATGTTATAGTTCGGACCATGTTAGCCAACAGTTTCTTTGCTGAACGCAGAGATGGCCAATAATTGGATTTATAAAACCATAGTATTAACTCAGTACTGTTTCTGAGAGTTAGGTGCTGTCTATACCGGCCAACGAATCCATGTTGTCTCCTTGCTTTAAATACAGTTCTTTCTGAAGTGGTTCCAGCTATGAATCAGACAGCTATAATAGAAAGGGATGTACTAGGCACCATGCTGATAGCTGGAACCATACACTCACCACAGCCCTTATTAAAATACGTACATTAACACACACAGACAGACACACACAGACAGACAGACACACACACACACACAAACAGGCTTCTATACAGACTGAGTTCCAGCTTGATTTGCGTCCTTTAATAGGGACCCCACCCTGTCTGGGAGTCTGTACATCACACAGAGATCATTAATGCCTGAATAATATACTGTATGCAAACATATAATTATACTAGGCCTTGAAGAAATAGTGAGGACTCTGCTTCTCCACTCTCACTAAAATAACAGGTGAGTTATATCAAGGGTTAAATTCAGCAGGGCCCAAAGGGTTAAATTCAGCAGCAGCTATTTTCAATAAAAATAGGAAGTTGAACTGGTTGGTATATTTCCCACAAAAAGGTTGTAGAAAAGTACCCCCTCCCACCTGCAAAAAATCCACTTGCACAAAAAGCATCATGCTCACAATTCCCTTTCTCATCAGTGAAATGTGTGGAGACATTTATAGGTGAAAGTTTTAACAAACTTGTATTGAAGCTGTTTTAAAAATTGTCATGAGACTTTTCATTTCCCCCAAATCTGGTATAAAGTAATGTGTGGTTTTGTGTAAATAGTATGTTTGGATACAAACACTGGTGAAAGAATACAATGAAATTTTTAATGCAAAACATGAAATAGTCCTATTTCAAACAGAAACAACTTTGACAGTTTTTACATTACATGGTCCCACTTGGCAACCAACTCTACTAAAAAGTAACAAAATGTAAGGACATGGTGCAGTGCTAGAAAACAGAATTTAGAAATTCCTTTCACACAACTCCAGCAACAATATAGACATGCATGAGGATCCTTCGTGCATGAATCGCACAGGCCTGGCACAGTTGCCACAATGAAACATCATAAATCAAATTATGCTGCTTATGTTTCTTTAGTACACTAGGAGAGCGGTGATGCTGTGGAATGTGTTACCTAGGGAGGTAGCATGTCCATCCCTAGAGGTTTTCAGGTCCTCTCTTGACATAGCCCTGGCTGCAATGATTTAGTTGGGTTTGATCCTGATTTTAGGAGGGGATTGGCTTTGATGACCTCCTGAGGTCTCTTCCAGTTCTCTGATTTATGGTTCTATATTGTAACCCCTCTTTTTGATTAATTATTTAGACACCAAGCTGGAGACTGTCAAAATGTGACTATGTGGGTTTTCTGATTGCCTTGAGAAACAGAACACAGTGAGTGACTGTGGCAGGGCCTCCAGCCCTGTGCCTCTTCTGAGTTCTGATCAGGCCTCAGCAGCATCGTCAGCATTCCCCAGTCAGGCCTTAGTGGCTTGGTCAATAGTTGTGGGTTGTGCTCCCCTTTCCTTGAGGTCCTAGGGTTGGGGGGTAGGGGAGCCTGGATCCTCCCTCTCCACTGGGCTCCAGTTCAGGCCACTGCCAGTGGTGGGAGTGCTCCCAACCACTTGCTCAGTGAGGAATTGTCCAACACGCTGAGCTCCCTGGTGGGGGCTTCTGGCTCCTTGCCCCGAACTGCTTCCTACCCCTTCCAGCTGCGGCATGCCGCTCAGGCTCTGGCTGTTCCACCTCCGGCGGCTGCTGCTCCCCAGTCAGAGCAGGAGCCCCTTTTCCCCTCATGGCCAGTCCCAACTGGCATTTATACGTGGGCTGCAGTTAGAGCAAGCCCAGCAGGGTCGCAGAGGAGGGGCCTTCTCCACACAGCAAGCCTGGTCGCAACCACCCCGGCCAGTGCAGGGTTGGTACACCCCATCACAGCGACTCTTTAGATTCCTGCCAGATTTTTCTATTTGATAATAGCGGGGCATTCATCCATGTTTCTATGTAGCCCTGCCAGGAGATGGAGAGAGAAGCAGGAACTATTAGTAGCTTAAGTGGGATCTGTAGAGGCTTGATTGTACATCATTCATGTAATCAGAAACTTGGTTTTGATTCCCTATTCTGCTAATGGAGCAGGATTCTGAGAGACAGCAAAGGGGAAGTTAAAAAGACAGAAGTTGAGGTTTGTAAAATTGCTGAGGTATTTGGATGTCCACACAGTGACTGGATCCTGCAACAACACAGCATGTGTAGAGCTTTGGATGTCCCAGCCCCACCTCAGCCATATTTTGAAGGAGAGCCTTTCGCAGAGTTCTTCAAATACACATTAATCCAAGGAGTTGAGATAAATAAGGGGTGCCACGTGCATGCACGCCCTATGTCTCTTTTGTAATGTACATATTTTAATATTTCTGAGGTGATTTTTAAACTATCACCCTGGTTTGTGTAAAAGGGAATGCGAATTACATGCATAGGGATCCTTTACGGTGTGAGGATCAACACAATGTGAGGTTATGCTTGTATTAAAACTACAATATGGAGTAATTGCCTGGCTCAGCTGTCTGTCTGAGCTAACCAGCTGTGGTAAGTACTAAATGTGAACCTGCTTGTCCCTGAGATTTGGGTGTGAAGTCCTCTGTTCCCTGCCACCATTGCATTGTCCTTATCCTCCCACCTCCAACTTGACCTAAATCTCAAGGACAGCCCTCCATAGGCCAAGATTATCAGTGGAGAGAAGCAACAGAAGGAGGGCAAATGTTATTTCCCTCCCTCCCACTCTCCACCACCCAAAGTGTTTGTGAAATCTACAAAGAATTTGATGCAGTAAATTTTCTTGTCCCTCTTTCCACATTGCAGGCCTCCAACTCCATAGCGAGGAGTAAAAGATGATTGCTTCTAAGAACCATGTTGTCCTGGGGTCAGAAATGGTCAGGATCAGGAAGGCCTAGAGGAGGGATCAGCAACCTTTCCAAGGTGGAGTGCCAAAATTTGTTCTTTTGATCTCTGTGTACAATCTGAATGTTGGTGATTCGCTTAAAAGTCACTCATAGTCCTACTGGTTGAACCTCTCTAATCTGGAACTTTCTTGGCTAGCAGACTCCATAATCTGACAAAATTTTAGTTAAGTGGATGGCCACTTATCATGGGTGTGGCCAAGTTTCCCATGGTCCCATAATATTTGTTGAGAGCCAGTAGTCCTGGCTCTTGGTGTTCTGTCATTTAGCTGTAATTTACCCCTAAATGTCTTCTAAGAGCCCCATAAGCAGTGGAAGTGTTGTTAATGTGCTAGAAAATATTGACCTCCCATCATCCAGAAAATTCTCTCATCCTGCACTGGTCAGGTCCTGAGGCTGCCAGATGAGAGAGATTCAATATGTACTTACAACAGCTTCATTAAAAAATAAATTAAGACTTTACCGTTCAGATGGTGGTTGGTAACATTAATTGGTCTTTTGTTAAAAGAAAAATTAGCCCTTTTGCATGCTTAGTTTTTTCCTTTCCTTTTTATTCTACCATTTTACATTGCAAAAGGGATAAATGTGAGTGGAAATGCGAGGAGGTGAAGAGAGAAACTTTTTGAAAGATGGTTTGTTAAAAATTTCAAAAACCAAAAACCAGTTTTTTTCAGAAGGAAAAAAAAAAAAAACTTTTTTATTCAGTTGTATTGTGAGCCTGACAGCTGTAGTAGCTTGGTCCAGTTTTCCCCTGGCATGTAAAGTTAAAAGAAAATCACACTGTTGAAAGGACCCACTAAAGAGGCCTTTTGACATTTTAATTCTCATCCTGTCTCATGTGATGAAATTCTATATAGCTTTTTCTATGTGAGTCTTCATAGCAATTAGGTAAACCTAAGTTCTGTTAGGGATAGGGCTATTCTAACTACAAAAATATTGCTGCTGCTTATCAACAAGAACTGTGTCTTTGGCTTCTCCTATTATTTTCATCCCAGTAAGGGGTGAAAAGTCCTTCTGTTATTGCAGTTGAATGTTGTATACATGAATTCAAAGTATAGGTGTTTTCAGCAATGTGGGTAAGTGCTGGAAGCATTACAGTTAAAAGATAGAAGTTTTTAAAATTATTTTAAATTTCAAAGGGTAATTGTTCCTAAAAACCTTAAATTTGAGAACCGTGAGGAAATCTTTCTTCCCAATCAAATAAATATATTTTCCAAAAATTACAGTGTCAGTTCCTCAGCTGGTGTCAACGGTCGGAGCAACAATTATTTTTAATGGAGCTATGAATGTACACAGAAGTTGAGAACCTGGACCCTGGCTTTGGTGGCCTTGGCTAAGTAATGGTTGTCCACTGAAAGAAAAAACAAATTCTTCCAACTTCAAACTAGCATTTCCTCACTGTTTACAGCAATGCTAATCTCTTGAAAATACATGAGTTCAGAGGATACAAGGATGGCCCAAGTTTTCCTAGACTGAGGCTGGAGACCTGCACTGTGGATAGTTCTTACATGTTAAGTCAAAGCACGCACAGGTTGCTCCCTACTCTAACTGGTATGAATAGTTGTACAGAGCAAGTACTCTGGTGGACAGTGAACTTCATTCAATACAGGGAGATTGTTATGGGTAGTGAATTGCAGAAGTGAAAGTTTCCCAAAGAACAACCTGGTCCCATCCAGTCATAGTTCAGATCTAAGCACTGTTGAAGTGTCCCAGCTGACTTCTCTAACCAGTGTGATGCACAAGGCCCAAGGAATCTAAGTCTTTAGGGAGCATAGGGCATTCAGTTTCACTTAACCTTTGACTGAAGTAGACTTGAAGGGAGGTAACGTTTAAGGACCTGAAACATACAGAGTGCAGATTAAAATCAAAACCTTAAACTGTACCCTGAAACGGGCATCCAATGAACAGGCTTGATCCTCTGTAAACATACTACCGCTAAAAAAGTGGGTCATTGTAGTCTATGGAGAACAAAGGTAACATTAGCCATGTAGTACCTAGTACCAGTACCCTAGCTGGGAACCATAAGGCTATGCTGATTTATACTTGTATTTATTGTAGTTTGGATATTAGGAAAAACTACTCCACCAGGAGGGTGGTGAAGCACTGGAATGTGTTGCCTAGAGAGGTGATGGATTCTCTATCCCTCGAGGTTTTTAAGTCTCAGCTTGACAAGGTCCTGGCTGGGATGACTTAGTGGGGGGTTGATCCTGCTTGAAGCAAGGGGGTGGACTAGATGACCTCCTGAGGTCCCTTGCAGCCCTGTGATTCTATGATACCACCTGAATGTCTGCCTCCCTTTCTTTATAAGGTTTCTTTGCACTATTAGCCACACAGGATGCGTATTTTGGGCTATTAGCGTAAAACACACTACTAGTTAATAGGCCCGATTGGAGCTGTGCTGATGGATACCTAGACTTCTGACGATCTAGCCCGCTATGTACACTTCTCTTTGAAACAGCTCCCAGGCAAGGGTGACGTTTTTCCCAAAGGCCCCTTGAGGGCTGAACATAGCGTTACTCATTTTTCTTCCCATTAATTGTTATGTAAGTGTACTAAGTCCAATCATCCCCAAAACACGTTATTCTGTGTTATTACACTGGCAAGCATCAGACCTGGGGAGTGTCAAAAAAGAGTGGGACAGTGTGTTCTTTTGCAGCAGACTGCCTCTGATTGGCTGGTGCTATAATGATTCGATGTGAGAGCATTTCTTGGGATCTGCCCTTGTTTAATGGTTGTGCCTCTTGGGGCTTAATTTTAATACTTTTTTATCCCATCACCTGAGCTGTTGGTTTCTCAAACCAGTATGAGTGCCTCACAAAAAGAACTTTTCTCTCCAAATTTAAGTTATGTCTAGGCTTGTTTACTTAATTATGACTGATATCATTTCAGTTGTTCCCGCGATGACTGAAGCTGGCTGTCGTTTAGCAGTCTCTAGTTCAGTCTCTTTTCTTATTGACAATAGTAATTTCATATTGCATTTCCCATGAAGGGCTCTTGAATTCATTTAAGTAGTTTTGGCTGCATTATTGCTTGTATGAGATTGAAGTTTAAGTGAAACCTCTTTGCAACAAAACTGAGACAGTGAAAAGAATGCTATTTTAAAGAGCTTGGACCTCTTCTGAAATCTGTTGTATTAGGATGGAAAATGATACCTTGTATTCCAAATGTTTGCCCTAGTCTTTATCATTCTCACTGGTTTGGAAAATACTAGCCCACGTGCCAAAGAACTGAGATCAGAAAAATTGTCAGTGATCAGAGGCAAGATTACCCTACCCCACCCTGAGCTGACATGTGGAACTCTTTGGTTGATTCAAGATTCATAAGAAGAGATAGCCAACATATCCTGGCTGGATATTTTTGTTATATCAGGTTTCCTAACATAACTCCATCCACCTTGTTGCACAGAGAGCAGCACCCATTAACTTCTGATGACAGCACTGGTGGTGAAAGGGGCTCAGCTCCTTAGCCTGGCTTACACCTGGCACTGATCCTATCCCAGGTGCAAGTGATAGGCATAAAGCAAGAATGAGGGCACCCTTTTAAAAGGCTTTCAAGCCCTGCTTAATTGCCAGAAGGATAGCCAGATTAGCCTGTATCTGCAAAACAATGTGGAGTACTGTGGCACCTTAAAAATGAACAGATTTATTTTGGGTATGCCCGCATAAATCTCTTTGTTGTTAAGGTGCCACAAGTCCTGCTTAGTAATTGCAGCTGGGCAGAGTGGCTGATGTGGCAAATATTGCAAAGGGAAGCTTCTCTTGCTCTGGTATTTGCTTACTTTTTATGTAACGGTTACATTTACATCTGAATGGAAAACAGAACTAACAGGTGAAGTTCTGTCAGGTGCACAAAGTATGGCAGGAGTTCTTGCATCGTCTGCCTCACTGGTATTTGGAGTTAAGTGGAGTTGATAGCCATCTCCCATCGTTGGGTGTAATGAGCACTCCACAAGGGATTAGGTGCAGTGTTGATGCCTCCCCAGAGTTAGCCTCCTCTGGTGGTTGGTGCCACCATGGATCTGGTCTTTCCTCCACCAGCCCTTTGCAGGCACAAGCTGCAGGGGCCCTGCTGTGTTTTTGCATGTCATGAACAAGAGTCTTTTGGGGTCTGATTTACTGCAGCCTCCTGTCTTTCTTCTGCATCCAGATTACACAATCTGCTGTATAATCCCCAATTCTGTAACAGGATCTGCCCTGTCGACTTTTCCCACTGAAGACAATGGGCTTCTAGGCAGGTATAAGGGTCTGCACATGCAGACTTCTTTGTAACACTAGAGCTTTAAGGAGGAATAATATAGCTTGCTCTTGCATCTTAGCATCAACTGGCACCATGCTACTCGACCTATTAAAGAACAAGGGTTACCTTCTCAGAAATAAAATGTTTAGGTCCCTTCCTCAAACCTCCACCTGGCTCACTTCATGTAAAACAGGTATGTAAGGACAGAGAGGGGAGAAAACTGTTTAGGGCTATGTCTACACTAGCGCCCCCCCCCACTTCGAAAGGGGGATGCTAATGAGACACCTGGGGATATGCTAATGAGGTGCTGCAATGAATATGCAGCGCCTCATTAGCATAACGGTGGCCGCAGCACTTTAAAAATGCTGCTTTCAATTGCATGCAACTCATCGACACGGGGCCTTTTCAAAAGGACCCCACACACTTCAAAATCCCCTTATTCCTGTAACCATTTTCCCATCCCCGACCTCTGTTTCCATTGTAGTAGGAAATTGCTTTGGGAATACTGAACAGAAGTTATGTTTACTTAAAAGCAAGTTGCCTCAGCAAAAGCTGACAGGCAAAAATCATTAACTTATTTGCCTGAATTTTTAAAATTTGCCCTGAGTAAATACTCACCACTTCCCTGAGGTGCACTGGGGTAAAGGTGATGGCTCACAGGAAAGACATGAGTGGGAAGTGACTCCAGTTGATGCCATGAATATTTAAAAGCCACAAAGCATCCCTGAGTATTTAGTTCCAGATTTGCAAATAGATTCTAGCATCCAAAAATTACCCCACAGTGAGTTTCTGCTGCACTGTTTTGTAGTGATAACATCAGCCTGGACTGTATGCAGAACCATCTCCTAGAAAACTTTCTGTAACAGGCTCAGATTCCCCACTGGGGTGAATTGAGATAGCTCTGTCAGATGAGGATCTGCCTCATTTTCTTTAGTGCTGGCTGGGGCTCCCTCTTTCTCATGGCCATGAATTTAGGAATAAAACCCATGAGGGTCTTATACTTACAACAAATCGTGGGGTTTGAAACCCAGGACAGCGCTCCATTGAACAAGGCCCTCCACTGAGTTTTTCCCCATAGCTTTGGCTGTAGGTCAGGGGTGGCCAACCTTTTGTCATCAGGGGCCACATGGCAATTTTTTTACGTGTTCTGAGGGCTGAACGCAAAATAGCCCCAAACTGCCCTCAGGCTTAACCCCTCTCAGCACCAAACCACACCCCCACCTCACACAGGAGTTCTGCGCACTGCTGCTGCTGCTCCTTCTGCACCTTTACCAGGCCACTGACTCCTTCTCGGCATGGCTTCACAGTCCCTCCAGCCCTCCTACTCCCTTCTTCCATGCACAGCACAGGCAGATCCCTGCCGTGCTAAAACAATGAGACTCAATTTAATGGTTTTAATGGCCAGATCCCTCCTCCTGGCTGTTAGACCAATTAAATTGAGTTCCATTATTTCAGTGCAATGGGGCAGGGTGCTGGAGCAGCAGGCAGGGGTGGCAGCATCCAGAGCTGCAAATGGCTCCTTAAAGAGCCCCATATGGCTCCAGAGCCGCAGGTTGCTAACCACTCACCTGATAGCCAGCTTTGAAAATGCTTCACAGGCTGGATTCTGGCTCGCAAGCCATGGGTTGGCCACCACTGCTCTAGGTAATCTTAAGTGTAGCTCAGGATGGGAGGGCGAACTGATTTTTTTTAAATCGTTGAAAATTTTCACTCCGAAATAAGTGACTGTTTGGTCAAAGTATCAGAGAAGTAGCCAAGTTAGTCTGTATCTTCAAAACAACTAGAAGTCCTGTGGTACCTCATAAACTAACAGATATTTTGGAGCATAAGCTTTCGTGGGCAAAGATCCACTTCACCCAATGCATGAGTGGGGGCTTTTCAGAGGAGGATTTAGAGAGGGAGTCTCAGTAAAGGGGAGGGCCAGAGCTGACAAGGTCTATTCAGTCAGGGTGGATATGTCAGCTCTGGCCCTCCCCTCTACTGAGACCCCCCTCTTTAAATCCTCCTCTGAAAACACCCCTCACTCATGCATCTGATGAAGCGGGTCTTTGCCCACGAAAGCTTACGCTCCAGAATATCTGTTAGTTTGTAAGGTGACACAGGACTTGTTGTGTTTGGTCAAAACCATTCTTCCTGGGCCTGGTTGCATTTTTTCTGCAATTTGATGACCCCATTTGTAATATCTACTACCTTTGTATTTTTAATAAGGAAATTAAGTAGAGAGATTCAAATGTGCTTTGGACAGTGGGTGGTGCTGTTTGCCAACAAACCTTTTCACTTGGGGTGTGGATGGAGAGATTCCAGGGAAACAAATATTTCTAGTCAGTATTAAGTACTGGTAGTGGAGGCTAGTTGGACTCCTCAATGTGGTATGGTGCACGGAGTCAAAAACCTAATCCTGGCTTTGCTACTTACTTGTGAGTAATTTCACCATTTTGCATCCCCAGCTGGTGTGGGGAGGATACCTACTATAAACACCTTCATCTGCTCAGGAACAATGATAGAGGTGCTAAATTAAATAAATGAAGAAGTGAATTAGAATAAATAAAAAGAAAGGTGGGGATGTTCTCCTATGCACAAGCTGTTGTTCGGACACTAACAGCAGCTGTTTCCTGTCCTCTCCCCCTTACCATTGACGTACGGACTGAAAAAGTACCAAAGGACAAATTGTTGTCCCTTCTCTCTTACAGGTTCCTCTTGTCCCATCTCTGGATGTTTTGCCCTGAATAAAATCTGTCCAGAAATTAGGGACTCCGAGGCTATGTCTAGACCAAAAAGATTTGTGGGCAGAAGCTTTTGTCAGAAGATATCTTGTGACAAAATGGCTGTCAACAGATCAGGGCCAGACTGCAGAGCAGATCAAAAGAACAATCTGCTGTGACGACAGAGTGTGGTCAGACCACCCGACTGCTCTACCAACAAAATCACGACCTGGAACCACAGCAGACAGGGTCGCAGTCCACCATTGCATTCCAAGAGCCTTGGCAAGACACACCCTTTAAGGGACCCCTGCCCTGCAGGCGTCCATTCCCTGCCTATGCTGCAGGCATGCCTACCTCCTCGAGGGACAGCACACCTAGCACAGGGCTTCTACTCTTTCTGGGAGACACAGCTCATTACAGGGAGCCATGGTGCTACAGTAGCCCCAGAGCTTCCACTGAACCTTTTAATTGCTACCCTCCTCTTCCTCATGGAGGATGAGCCTGAGACCACCTTTGAAGACCTTGCTGTTGCTGCAGAAGTCACATTTTCACCCTCTCCAGGTGCACATGTGGATCTGGAGGCACCCCACCAGTTCCTACTGCTAGGAACTGCTGGTCATGGGGCAGTGGGACCAGCAGTGGCTTTCACATACCACCTTCCTTGAGCTCTGTACCTGGCTTGCCCCTGCCCTCTGGAGACAGGACACTGGGCTGCGGTGCACCATCCTCATGGAGAATAAGATCACAGTTGCCCTCTGGAAACTCACCACCCCTGACACCTATCACTTGGTGGGCAATGAGTTCGGCATGGGAAGGTCCACTGGCAGGGCCCTCCTCATGGAGGTAAGGCACTCTTAGGCTGCTGTCCCTGCACAGGGAGGGTGGGTGTGTCCTGCCCAAGGGGGACCCTCAGGAAGTGTGGCTGGGGATGTGAGGGGTGGGGTTGGGGTTGGGGGAAGCCCCACCCCGAGGGGACCATGCCATCCCACCCTCACACAGCCCTGCTGCTGGGGGCTGTCCTCACGCGGGAGCTCCCAGTGAGCTCCATGGGGGACAAGAAGGGGACAGCGATGCCCTGTGGAGCCCAGGGACTCCGTCCCTCAGTCCATGATATGTGTGTTTGGTCCCCTCCCTCTGCAGGTTGTGATGGCCATCAACACCATCCTGCAGTGAAGAGTTATCTGTATTGGAGACATGGGTGCAGTCAGGGCCAGATTCACCACTCTGGGGTTCCCAGACTGCATTGGGGCTATCAATGGGATTCAGATTCCAAGTCGCGCCCCAAAGCATAGCGCAACCAAGTACCTAAACCAAAAAGGATGTTTTTCCATGGCCTGGCTTGACCACTGTGGACAGTTCACAGATGTTTACGTCAGGTGGTCAGGCCAATCATGCAAAACCCATGTGTTCCACCACTCTGGCCAGTACCAGAGGATGGAGGCAGACACATTTGTCCCCTGCCATGAGCTGGTGGTTGGAGACATTCAGATGCCACTCTGCCTCATGGGGGATGTGGCCTACTTCCTTATGCTGCCTCATGAAGCCTTACACTAGCCACCTGGACTCCAGCCAGGAACTCTTCAAAGCCCACCTCAACTGCGCCAGGATGCAGTCTGAGTGTGCCTTTGGCCACCTCAAGGCACACTTTAGGTGCCTGCTCACCCATCTGGATGTGGGAGAACACAACGTCCACCAAGTTGTGGTGGTGTGTTGTGCTCTGCACAGCACTGTTAAAGAGAAGTGGGAGGCCTTCTTCTCTGGGTGGGGGGTTGAACACTGGTTGTGAGGTGCATGCACATGAGCAGCCAGGCACAGCTGTGATCTTCCAGGCCCATCAGGACAGGGTACAGATCCAGGAGGTAGATCCAGACAGCTTCTCCCACAGCCCCCAGTAACTGTCCCCTGGGCCCCCCAGAGGTAGCCTTGGGCCCACAGTCCTACCCCATCCCCACCACGACCCCTCTCTTCAACCCCCATCCCTCTCAAGTCCCTGCAAAATGAAGAGGGATGTGGATCTGGTAGTTTTTGCCCAACAACAAAAAAACCTGTGGGGGAAAAATACAGTGGAATTCCAAACTATTTTTAACAAACTGGAGTGAAGTGAAGTATTTACAGTGGTGAGGGCTTGGGACGGGGTTGTGGAGCTGTGACTCCAAGGGGGAGCAGGACCCCAGTGGATCCCTTCCTGCTGTGGGTCTGAGGCCCCTGTTGGGGCTGGGTTGGGGCCAGGACCAGGGGGAGGTGTAGAGGAGGTGGGGCTGTGGTAGGGTCTGTGGGAGTGTGGGGGACTGCAGCCTGTAGCTCTGTTGCTTCCACACTCTCAGCTTCCTTTCACAGGGTTTCCCAGGCTCCCTGTGACTTTAAGAATGGCCGGAGGCAGGGATCATAGAGTGCTGATTGCTGTAGACAGGGTGCCTCCCAGGGTACCTGTGCGGTGCCCTGGAGGCCTTTTCTGACAACAGAAGCTCCCCCTCCCCGAAACGTTCAGACCCATGTTTTGTCACCAGATCTCTGCTGACAGAGGCATTCTTCCTCTGGCGAGCAGGGTATGGCTGTTGGCAGAAGTGTTGCATTCTGTCGACTTACCTCTCAGCAGAACACACTTGAAAATCTGGACACTCCCCAGGTTTTGCTCTCGGAGACACATCTCCTCTTCTGCCCTGCTGTGCATCAGAGTGCTGCCAGGTGCTGCCTCTTATATTCCTCCATTGGCCACATGTGCCTGTGGTAGCCCTGGGTCCAGGAGGCTGGGCAGGGAATGTGGACTGCTCTCCCCTCGCAGCTGGTCTAGCTGTGAAGGATAAGGAGAGATGGTCGTTAATCCCAGGGATACAGTGCCTGAAGCCCTGCTCCATCTGCAAACCAAGTGTGAAGGTTCTCAGCTCTGTTGGAGCCAATGTGCTTGGAGCCAGGCCATGTGTGCTCTGGCTGGTGTCCCCTGATGTCCCTGGAAGTGGCACGCCCATGTGCAGCACGCGGGGCCACTACATGTTGTGCTGTGCTCTGCTTCCTTCCTGAGGTGGCTCCTGGAGGGAGGGTGCCCCACCCGGGATCAGGAGCATGTCAGGCCTCTTCAGACACTCTGTGCCCAATGGCACCAAGGGCTGCTGTTGCAGCTTCTCAGGGCAGCATGGCACATGGTCCCACATGCACTGGTTGCTGTGTGCTCTGTAGGCAGCAATGGCTAGGTGTGGAGCACCCAGCACGTCCCCACCACCAGCTGGTCAATGATGGCACTCACGCAATGGTCCCTTGCCTACTTTGGACAATGCCTGGGATGGCTCTGCTGGCTGGCCCCTGAGTCCTCTGTGTAGCCTGGCTGGCCACATCCAGGTCCTGGTCATCCTTCTCATGATCATCACTCCCCACTCTCAAGAACAAGAATGGGCATCCCTATGACTTGTGGGGAGGGGGACAGACCTGCCCCCCCCCAGGATCCATTCCAGTTCAGGGTATTAGGGGCAGCTGATGGGCACTGCCCTGGATTGGGGCCTGCCCTCTCTGGCACTGACAAGGAATGTAATCAGTAATAGTCAAGAGAGACTGAGGGATACGAGCTTACTTAGTTTGCCAAAGAGAAGAGTGAGGGGCAATTTGATAGCAGCCTTCAACTTCCTGAAGGGATTCTCGAAAAGGGATTGAGAGAAACTGTTCTCGGTGGTGACATATGGCAGAACAAGGAGCAATGGTCTGAAGTTACAGAGTGGGAGGTATAGGGTGGATAGTAGGAAAAACTATTTCACCAGGAGGGTGATGAAGCACTGTAATGTGTTACCAAGAGAGGTGGTGGAATCTCCATCCCTAGAGGTTTTTAAGTCCTGGCTTGTCATAGTCCTGGCTGGGATGATTTAGTTGGGGTTGATCCTACTTTAGGCGGGGGCTGGATTCGATGACCTCCTGATGTCCCTTCCAGCACTAGGATTCTATGATTCTCTGAAAATGGATTTACCAAGGGCAAGTCATGCTTTACGAGCCTGATTGCCTTCTATGTTGATGTAACAGGCTCTGTGGACATGGGGAAGTCAGTGGATGTGATACACCTTGATTTTATTAAAGTTTTTGATGTGCTCTCCCACATAATTCTTGCCTGCTATTAGGAAGTATGGAACAAATAACTGGACTGTTAGGTGGATACAAAGCAGGCCAGATTGTCAGGCTCAGTGGATTGTGATGAAAAGTTTGTTGTCTGATTGGTTGTCAGTTTCAACTAGAATGTCCCGAGGATCATTTCTGGGGCCTGTTTTGTTCAACATAACATCACAGAGCTGGAAGAGACTTCAGGAGGTCATTGAGTCCAGCCCCCTGCCCAAATATGTTTATTAATGACCTGGATAAAGGAATGGATTGCACCTCAGCAAGTTGGCCAATGACACTGAGTTAGTGGGGAGGTAGATATGTTGAAGGGTAGGGATAGTATCCAGAGTGATCTGAAGAATTTGGAGGACTGGGCCTAGAGAAATCTGATGAGGTTTAACAAGGTCAAATGTTGAATCTGGAATGTGAGATGGAAGAATCCCAAGTATTGTTACAGGCAGGGGACCAACTGGCTAAGCAGCAGTTTGGTGGAAAAGGACCTGGGGATTACAGTGGATAAGAAGCTGGATATAAATCAACAGTGTGCCCTTGTAGCCAAGAAGGTTGATGGCATATTAGGGTGTATTAGGAGGAGTATTTCCAGCTGATCTAGAGAAGTGGTTATTCCCCTTTATTTGGCACTGGTAAGGCCACATCTGGGTTGCGTCTACACTACATTCCCCTTTCAGAGGAGGAATGCAAATGAAGGAGATAGAAAATGAAAATGAAGTGCTGATTCATAAATCTTATGCTTCCTTTGCATAATCTCATGTGATCATGTTGCCAGAAGAGCTTTTTCCAAAACCAAAACCAGCAGTGTAAACGGGGTTCCTTCAGGGGGGAAAAAATATTTTCGAAGGAACCCTTCTTCCTAATTTGTTTCAGGAAGAAGCTTGAAAACAGGTTTTTGTTTTTGTTTTTGTTTTCCTGAAGGAAACTTGTCTACACTGCTATTTTTGTTTTTGGAAAAGACTCTTCTGGAAACACGATCATACAAGATTACGCAAATGAAGTGGGATATATGTAAATCAGCACTTCATTTGCATTTTTGATCTCCCTCATTTGCATTCCCTCTTTGAAAAGGGACTGTAGTATTGACCACCCACTACAGAAAGGATGGAGACACATTGGAGAGGGTCCAATGGAGGGCTACGAAAATGATTAGGGGGCTGGAGCACATGGCCTACTAGGAGAGGCTGAGGGATTTGGGCTTGTTTAGTCTCTAGAATAGAAGAGTTAAGCGTGATTTGACAGCAGCCTTTAACTACCTGAAGGGAAGTTCTGAGGAGGATGGAGAGAGGCTGTTCTCAGTAGTGACAGCTGGCAGAACAAGGAGTCTCCAGTTGCAGTGTGTGCAGAAGAGGGGGAGGGCCGGAGGGTGTAGGGTAGATATTAAGAAAAACTATTTCACTAAGGGCGTGGTGAAGCACTGGAATGGGTTACCTAAAGAGGTGGTAGAATCTCCATCCTTCAAGGTTTTTAAGTCCTGTCTTGAGAAAGCCCTGGTTTGGATGATTTAATTAGGGTTGGTCCTGCTTTGGGCCAAGGGCTGGACTAAATGACCTCCTGAGGTCTCTTCCAGTCCCATGAGTCTATCAGAATAAGACTGAACAAGGTCCAAATGGCTTGGGTGTCGGGGAAGAAGACAGTGTGCCTTTTATCTTGTGGTCACTTGTTCTATCAGTAATAAAGTCTTGGCACTTGGCTAGAAACAAGGACGACTGGTTCGAAGCTAACTCTGATGAGATGATTCCAGTCATTGAAAAGAAGCGCGCTGCACTCCTGGAGTACAAACGCTGACCGAGCCAGAGTACCCAGCAAGCACTTAGAGATGCCAGAAGAACAGTACAGCAGACAGCCAGGCGCTGTGCCAACAACCACTGGCTCCAGCTATGCAGCAGCATTCAGACCTGTGCCGACTTTGGTAATCTCAGAGGAATGTATGAGGGTATGAAGAAGGTATTAGGACCCACCCAGAACAAGATGGCACCTCTGAAATCCAAATCTGGTGAAGTCATCGCTGACAAAGCCAAACAGATGGAGCGCTGGGTTGAGCACTACTCCGAGCTGTACTCACGTGAGAACGTTGTGGTTGACGCAGCCCTCGATGCCGTCGAGCTCCTACCAGTAATGGATGAACTGGATCAAGAACTGACTGTGGATGAACTGAAGAGAGCCATCGACAGCATTGCAGCAGGAAAGGCCCCTGGCCAGGATGGTATACCACCAGAGGTAATCAAATGTGCCGCGGACACACTCCTGGAACCCCTGCATGAGCGACTGTGCCTGTGCTGGAAAGAGGGTGAGGTTCCACAGGATATGCTCGATGCTAACATTGTAACGTTGTATAAGAACAAAGGAGACGGAAGCGACTGCAACAACTACCGTGGAATCTCCCTCCTAAGCGTCACTGGTAAACTGTTCGCTCGCGTCATCCTTGGCAGACTCCAGAAGATTGCTGAGAGGGTGTACCCCGAATCGCAGTGCGGGTTCCGCGCAGAGAGGTCTACCGTTGACATGGTCTTCTCTCTAAGGCAGCTGCAGGAGAAGTGCAGGGAGCAGAGAAAGCCACTCTACATAGCCTTCATCGACCTGACCAAGGCTTTTGACTTGGTCAGCAGAGATGGTCTGTTCAAACTGCTCCACAAGATAGGCTGTCCTCCACGGTTACTGAAGATGATCCAGTCGTTCCATGAAAACATGAGAGGAACCATCCAATATGACGGCGCATTATCGGATGCTTTCAGAATCAGGAGCGGCGTCAAACAAGGATGCGTGCTTGCTCCAACATTGTTTGGGATCTTCTTCGCACTCCTCCTGAAGCACGCCTTTGGATCTTCAACAGAAGGCATCTTGCTGCACACAAGATCTGATGGGAAACTGTTTAACCTTGCAAGGCTGAAAGCAAAGTCTAAGGTGCGAGAAGTCCTCATCAGAGACATGCTGTTCGCAGACGATGCTGCTGTAGTGTCTCACACAGAAGACCAGCTTCAAAAACTTCTGGATCGGTTCTCCAAAGCATGCAAGGACTTTGGGCTTACGATCAGCCTAAAGAAGACGAACGTACTCGGTCAGGATGTTGCTGAATCCCCATCAATCAGCATTGACAACTATACGTTAGAGGTTGTCCACGAGTTCGTTTACCTCGGGTCCACCATCACTGACACCCTGTCGTTGGACACTGAGCTAAATAGGAGGATCAGAAAAGCGGCCACAACTCTGTCCAGACTCAGCAAGAGAGTGTGGAATAACAACAAGCTGTACACTCACACCAAAATGCAAGTCTACAGAGCCTGCATCCTCAGCACCCTCCTTTATGGCAGTGAGACTTGGATCCTTTATGCCCACCAGGAAAAGAGGCTGAACGTCTTCCACTTGCGCTGCCTCAGGCGCATCCTTGGAATATCATGGAAGGATAGAGTGACCAACACTGCCTTCCTCGAGCAAGCTGGAATCCCAACCATGCACACCCTCCTCAGGCAGCGTCAACTCCGCTGGCTTGGCCACATCCACAGGATGAACGATGGAAGGATTCCAAAAGACATCCTGTATGGTGAGCTAGCCTCTGGCAAAAGACCTCCTGGATGCCCCCAGTTGCGTTACAAAGATGTCTGCAAGAGAGACCTCAGAGAGGTAGACATCGAGCTGGACAACTGGGAAGATCTAGCAGATGACCGCAGAAGATGGAGGCAGGGGTTACACAAAGGCCTTCAGAAGGGCGAGTTGAAGATCAGACAGCTAGCACAGGAGAAGCGAGCGCACAGAAAGCACAATAAGGACTTGCCAGACACCCACTACATCTGCAAGAGATGCAGCAAGGACTGGCACTCTCGTGTGGGTCTTTATAGTCACAATAGACGCTGTAAATGAAGTCCTCAATTGAAACTTTAAAGGGCGCGATCCATAGTCTATGCAGACTGAAGGATGCCTACTACTACTACTAAAGTCTTTTTACCTGCTGGCTTTTGGTGGCATGTTTGGAATTAATTGGTGGTTTCTGTACTTATTGGCAATGCGGCTTCATTGCAATACAAGCCACAAAGTATTGTTCCCTTATTGATTGTTGCAGCTGAGAAGTCAAGCTCTTGAATGAATGTGGAGCTTGCTTTACTGAATAAAAAGTCCTACTAGATCTTGGCTGAGTCACAGTTGTGGAAATGGGTACCGCCTCTTTGCCTGTGGACAGAGTGAGGGTTTCAGTCTATGATATGAAAGAGAGGGTAAGTCACGTTGGAATTATGCAGTGCTATTTAAATGAGTAAGTCTGAGCCATCTGTATCAAATCTGCAGAATATTGATTTGTTTCCAAGCTCGTACACACTGTGGAATTCCTGGAAGTTTAGTGGCCAAAATGCACTGGGAGGTTTCCTGAAAGGATGCACCTGTAATACACAGGCTAGATTGTACACTGAAATGAGCATGGGGTTAAACCAGGTTAAACCACGTCTACAAGAGGAAACCACTGACCATTGGCAATTTGACCTTAGGGAAGCTTCAAGTCTGGATGGAAGGCTAAGCCTACACTATGAGATAATATCCATTTTAAGTCATTTATCCTGATTTTACCAAGTGCTAGTCTTCACTGTAAATTCCATTAGCTGAATTTATGGTGCACTATAATCGACATAATATCAGTATCATAATATCTAGTAACCTGGGTGAAGCGTTCAGTTTGAATTTAAAATTCCAAGTGAAGGGTGGTGGGGAAGCACAATGTCTTTAAATCAAATTCATTAGCCTCCAGAGGTGTCCTGTATGTGCCCCTCAGTTCTCTGCTTTGGCTTCTTCCATTTCCACTGCTCTCAGGTGGGGAGGAATTTGGCAACAGGAAGACTGTTTCAATTCGGCCCCTGGAAACCTGTGGCTGTAAAGTCACGAGAGGCTGAGAAATCTTTTCTTTTTCTTTGCTATGAATGTGGCTGTGGGATATGAGGTTCTGTGTGTTCCTTTGCTAGCTGCCTTTTTTTCTGCACTGCATATCGCCAGCCCCTGCACCATGTGGCAGCTATGCTGTGGGTGGGGGTCATGCTTGTCTGATAGGACGAGAAACTTCTTTTCAACCATTTATATGTTGTCCTGCCCCCCACGTCCTCTTCTTCCCTCCCCAGGAGATGCCTCTCATTCTGTACCTTTCCCTCGCCTGCATCACGTGGCAGCTAGTCTGTGGGTGGGGGTTGTGCTTGGACGAGAAACTTCCTTTCAGCCACATAGATTTTGTCCTGACCCCCATGTCCCCTCCCTTCCCTCCCCACGGAGGCACCACACAGTCTGGAAATTTCCAGCACCCAGCTGCATCACATGGCTTGCCCCGAACCAATAAAAGGATGTGCTGTGCAAGGTGCCAAACAGCTTGCACGCGGTGAGGGTCCAGTAGCTGGCCAGGGGAGTTCTCCTGGTCAATAATGGTTTTTGGGCAACAGAAGAAAATACTTTGTCACCATAGCAACTGTTGTCTCAGAGGAAATTCTTGTGTGGGCTTTATCCAAAGGCTAAGGGGCTGTCAATAGTCGGGAGTCTTTCCGGCACCTGGGGGAAGACTCCCTCGGTGGTCACAATTTTTGGATGCTGGCAGTAGTCTGGGGTCTTTTAGCTGCCCAGGGGAAGTCTCTCTTAGCGGTGACAATTTTCAGGTGCTGGCTGTAGCCAGGGGTCTTTTAGCCGCCCTGAGCCGTAACTGTTTCAATGATTCATTGCAGTTTCAGTGTAGCACCCATGTCTACTTAAACAAATTCTTGTTCTAAGGGTCTTCTTTTCCAGGAGGTGCCAGATCCAAACCTAGATCCAAGCCTAGGCCCACTGGTAATAGGGGCAGGTGGTGGTTCGTGTCCTGGAGTGTCAGCAAGCAACCAAAGCAGCCATGACTGATTCAGTGATCCATTGTGTTTTCAGTGTAGCACCCATGTCTACTTAAATATACATTTCAGGTGCAAATTCTTGTTCTGAAGGTCTTTTTTGTGAGGAGATCTAAATCCAGATGCAGTTCATAGATCCTGCCCTGGAGTGTTGGCCAGCATCCTGGGCACCAATGTCGCACTGCTGAACATCCTTCGCTTTCACCTTGACTTCCTCCATGCTGCAGCAGGGGATGGCCTTATTCTGCAATGGTGGTGGCCATCCGGCATTGGCTTGGGCATTATGGTTCTTAACCTTGGGGTCTTGGAGTAGATCCTCCTCACCCCACAAGTTGAGGAGGGTCTGCACCTTTCACCTAGTCCAGGACGGGCCCACCTCTTGGTGTCCCAGGCTGGCTCTTGGGCCTTGGAGACAAAATTATTGATCTGAGGATCTTCTTTCCCAGGAGATCTAAATCCAGATCCAACACTGCAAAGGTCCAGTGCTTTTGCATCCCATTTTGAAAACCTGTCATCTGGGAAACCCAAAATATTTTTTCTAACCATTCCTAAGCACTTTACTACCCCTGCCCTCCCCTCAATTATAAAAAGCACATCCCTTATACAGGCAAGACAGATCTCGCTTGGAAAAAGGGATGTTTGATTAACAGGGCAGGGGAATGAGGGAAATGAGATGTAGGAAATGGAATATGGGAAGATGTCGCCGTCAGATGCCTGCATCCACTGGCAGGGCATTTTTCCCCCATGCTGCACCAGTGAAAATACCCAGAATGCTACAGGGCTCAGGGAACTGTTGGGTAGGTTCCCACAGTACACTGCTACAGCAGTCGATTTAAGCTCTTTCAGTGTGGCAGCAATTAGTCAATTTTGTGGGGAGCATGTGGGAAGGTGAGGATGCTCAACACTGAATTGATAAAACCCAGTATTAGTAAATCGATTTTAATAAAATCGATTTTAGCTCATCACGTAGGCACCACTAGAGCCTTCAAGGAGATGCATGGGGAAGTTACCACAATTGCGTATCTATCCCTAGACTGCTGTATCCCTCTGCAACTTGCATAAATTCTCACTTTTCTGTTACTAAGGCTTTCAATTCCTCCCTTCTTGATTACTGCAATCTTCTTCTTCCCAGCCGTCTTGACACCTATCTCACCCCATTCCAGTGCTTGGGAAACACAGTTGGCAAAAATATCTTCCATCCTTGTCATCTCAGCCACAGAGCCCCCTCTCTTTACATTCCTCCATTAGGTTTTCCTTGTCTGCTTCCAATGAGAAAAATGAACTACCCATTTTATGGTGTTGATTAGAGGCTGAATATGGGGAACTGATGAAATTTAAAAAAACCCACAAATTTATTAAAGAAAAAACTTTGTGCAAACATGTCACATTAATATACAGAATTGGAGCTCCATACTTACTCCTGGAGAGTATATGCTGTTGTCTGTAATTAATCTTGACTGAGCAAAAGAAAATTTAAAAATTCCCAACTATATTAAGATCCAATATTTCAGAGGCCGTCTGCTGCTTTTTTCAAATACAAGCAAGTAAGGGATGGTTAACAGTTACAGAACTAACTAGCAAAAACAAACCTTGAAGTCCTTCTGAGAGCACAATTCTCATTGGCTTTAAAGGGAGGCACTGCATCTGAGAAAAGACAGAGGTCTTCATTTTGTGTCTGTAGTATGCGGGCCGTGGCAGGCTGAGAGAGGGCACTTTGGATGGGAGAGAGAGAGTTTAATTATGATTTCTCTCTATTTTCAGACCTACAGTATTAAACATCCCCCATGAATATATTCATCACTTTTTATCCCCAGTTTTAAAAATCTCTTGATGCCGCTTTACACATATGAACCAACCAAGACATGTTTTCCATAGTCTCAGAGGGCTAGCCCCATTAGTCCATAGCTTCACAAAAATCAAGCAGTTCTGAAGAACTTTAAAGACTAACAATTTTATTTACTAGGTAATGAGGTTTTGTTAAAAACCTCTAGGGAAGGCGATTCCACCACCTCTGGATGTAATGCGTTCACCACCCTCCTAGCGAAATGGTTTTTCCTAATCTCCATCCTACACCTCCCGCTCTGTAACTTGAGATCATTGCTCCTTGTTCTGCCACCTGTCACTACTGAGAACAGCCTCTCTCCGTTCTCTTTTAAGCCCTAGCCTTTACGAAAGTGATCAGCAAGGTACAGAGTCTTGGAATTTGCTGCCTAGATACCTTGGAGGATCTGGACCAGGCATGTCCCGCTGCAGAGCTCTGTTTAGAATGGGATAAGCTAGCTGGAGTGTCAGGGAGTCTGACCTCAACCCCAGCCTGGCTTAGAGAAAGTGCTGAGCTGTTCTCATTTGCACTATCACAATAGAGGCTGCATGGATCCCAGGCCCAATGAAGGACATATGTGGTGGAATTCCAGTTTGCCATACCCAGGCATTACATTCCTCATCTTTGACATATGCCCGTAGTGGGAGGCCCAGTGTTGGTCTCAGTTATGGTATTCTTAGGCCAGCAGTAAGTTCTCCTCTGACACTGGAATTCTCTGCGGGGTATTTTTGGCCAGATTAAATTGTTGGCAATCAGATTGAAGTGTGCCAGATTCTGCCCTACCTCAAACTTGTGTCCAGCCTTAACGATATCAACACCAGTTGATTCAACATCATATATACCTGAATTTGGCCCAGCCCAGAACCTTAAAATTGTAACTGCCCAGCAAGAAAAATGGAATAAAAAATATAAACCAATGGCATAAGGGGTCCTTGAGGGTTCTTTTGCAAGGCATATTGTTTTGTTTTCTTCAATCTCTCGCAAATAAATGCAAACCCTGTTTCATCATCGGTGTAAATCCATGCACTTCAATTGTCACTCCTGGTCTGTACCACTGAGTAAAGAAATCATATTGATACAGGAGTTGGGCCACTGACTTTTATAAACTCCCGGCCCTAAGTACTTGACTAGTTGTTGCCACCTCTGTTTCTTTCCAAGGTATTTGCATCGGATGGGTTGAGATCAGGGGACCTGTCTTTTGTGTCAAGGTTCCATTGGAAGTAGATGTGGGAGGGCATTCTTGGCTTATCCCGACCTCAATGTAAGTACATCCACCTTTCTGACAAGTGCTTAGTGCTCCATCCTAGACCTTCTGTTCATGCCAGTTCTTCTCTGAACATCTGCTGACAGTTGGCAAAGGCAGTCTGGGTCTCAGTTTGTCTCAGGTGCTTATAGAAACTAGCAGAATAAATAAAAATAATCTTTGGAAAACCTTTAAGGTTTCTAGTATGTCTAGAATAAAAATGTATTATAATTACTATTATTATTATTCACTGGTAATGTTAACTCTGGTGACAATAGCGGACTTATACCTAAGATGAATTTGGCTCATTACCTCAAGTTAAAAATAACTGATCTAGGCTATGTCTACACTAGCCAAAAACTTTGAAATGGCCATGCAAATGGCCATTTCGAAGTTTACTAATGAAGCGCTGAAATACATATTCAGCACCTCATTAGCATGCAGGCGGCCGCGGCACTTCGAAATTGATGTGGCTCGCCGCCGCGCGGCTCATCCACACGGGGCTCCTTTTCGAAAGGACCCCGGCCATGTTGAAGTCCCCTTATTCCCATCTGCTTATAGAAATAAGGGGACTTCGAAGCAGGCGGTGTCCTTTTGAAAAGGAGCCCTGTCTGGACGAGCCACGTGCAGCAGCTAGCCACGTCAATTTTGAAGTTCCGCGGCCGCCCGCATGCTACTGAGACGCTGAATATGTATTTCAGCGCTTCATTAGTAGACTTCAAAATGGCCATTGCATGGCCATTTCGAAGTTTTTGGCTAGTGTAGACGTAGCACTAATGTTTAAAGGAGTGGTTAACAAGGCATTGGAAATGCCTGTTGTATTCGGACATTCACTTTTATGGCTCATGATTCATGAATGCTGTTCATACTGGATCAATAGGAAGTTCAATAACTACTTTTGGTGCTGCTTTAGTCACTGGCAATTTAAACGTGCTGAGTGGTCAGCATTCCAATGAGAAGAATGACAAAACAGATAATACGTTGTATGCACTGTTGTAGCCACATCGGTTCCACAGTATTAGAGGTGAGCGAGGTAATATTATCGGATTGGTTTCTGCAGCTGAGAGAGACAAGCTTTCAAGCTTACAAGTTTGAAAGTCGGCCTCTCTTGCCAGCAGAGGATGGCCCAATAAAAGGTATAATCTCGCCCCACCTGGTCTCTCTAGAAACAAATAGGATGTGCTAGATGCATATTATAAAACAGAGCAGGCTCAGCTGTTGGTGCCATTGTGGGTTTAATGGCATTCATAGAATCCTAGGACTGGAAGGGACCTCAGGAGGTCATTGAGACCTGCCCCGCAATAACATAGCCCTGAATTAGCCCTTCACTGAAAGGTGCAAAAAGCTGCCAAAAGTATAAATGAGAGTAACGATTGGGGTCCCCGATGCACCTCCAATCCGTGTTTGTTAGGGACTGAAAGTCATTATTATCTAATACCTGTTTGGAAGCCCAGGCTACTACCAAAATCCCTCACAAAACCACTTCACTTGACAGAGTCTGGGAGCCCCACTGTTCGTCTCAGAAGAGGAGTCAAGTAACTATATTGTAACTCCTAGAAGAGCTCCTTGTGGCTTTGTGGGGGTAAATGAATTAGCAAAGAGATTGTGATGGGGACACTTAAGCTGGCAGCTGTTGCTAGGCTGTGTTTCTGCTGTGGCTAAACAGAAAAGGCCATAAGCCTCCAAGACTCGTGAGCATCTTTCAGCTGGCCAGCTCAGCTTCTGGTCTTGTTCTATCCTTAATGGAGGCAGTGAAGGTGCTCTGATGTTACCCACAAGCCCCTGGGGTATTTAGGTAATCTACGTAATTGCTTCAGTGGTACCTTGTTAGTAGAAATTACTGTCATTTGGCTTAGAAGCTGATTCTATCACTGAAGGATACAACAAACCTCTATTGACATGTCGGTTAAAATGAAAAAAAAGGTTTCCCTTCAGTAGGTCTCAAAGAACTTTACAAAGGAGAGCAGTATCGGTATCCCCATTTAACAAACAGGAGAACTGAAGCACAGGCACTGAGGTGACTCATCAGAGGTCAACCCAGTGACTTGTGGCAGTGCCAGAAATAGAACCCCAATGCCATGAACCCCAGTATAATATGCTGCCCACTTGGTCAGACTGCCTCCAATAGGAGCCTGCGTTTTTAAAAGATGAGCAGAAAAGCTTTTGGAGCAAGGAATGATGTAAACCAATCTAGTCCTAGAGATGTAGCCATCTTAGCCTGAATCTTCACAAAGCAAAGCAATCAGTCCTATAGCACCTTAAAGACTAACAATATTCTTTATTAGGTGATGAGCTTTTGTGGGAGAGATGAAAGCTCATCACACAATAAATAATATTGTTAGTCTTTAAGGTGCTACAGGACTTCTTTCTTTGTTTTGTAATTTAGTCCTGTTAACTTCAATGACTCGTGTCAGTTTATACTTAACTGAGGGTGTGGCCCCCTGTGTCATTAGAATATAAAATGGCACCTTTATGAACCCATTTTGCAAAAACTGGTTGAGAAGTGAATGTGAGGTTTGTAGTGTTTATAATGTCGAACCTCCTACTGGGTACACATTTGAGCTAAATCAGACTCTTCTTCCAGTGCAGGGAGTTTTTAACCCAAAGCCAAGTTTTCTGGCTATTTTCTGGCTGTTACACATTTTACTTCACATTTCTTTTCCCGACTTGAAAGCTGCCCTCATTCTGTAGCATGCCTTGCTGCCAGTTTCTGAAACCACAGTACTAAAAATCAGAGTTCAAGCATAATTTTATTCTTGTCTCTTGAAACTATTTTTGGGCGCTTTCAAGCCAAATGCATACTCCCCAGGAGCTGTCATTGGTAATATGCAACAGATGTGCCAAGAGTCCAATAAGATGGATGGTTTCTGCTGTCTCAGCCAATTACTCCAAAGCGTTTCACTTGGTGATTATGATTTATTGGCAGCAGATTTTGTTTTCTTCAGCATCTAAAGTAGTTGTTATTTTGTCACCATAAAAGGAAGATCTTTCCTATTATGTGTGCAGGTCTTGAGCCAAAGCAAGTGATGTCAATGGAAAGACTCCCATTGGCTTTAGAAGAGAATCTAAATGCTTAAAATGGAGCTACATATTGTCAATGATCTCAAATTTGCCACACGGGTCCATCGTTTCTTCCTCCAGATATATAAACTCATAGAAGTCTCAGCCAAAAAAACTATTCAGGTCATCTGATCTCCTTCCCTCCCATTGTAGAACTGGTCCTTATTGTACACTCATTAGTAGACTGTCCAGTGTAGCTTCAAACATCCCAAATGATGACTTTTTCTACTCCATCACTGGTTCTCACCTCCGTTGGTCCTGGCTGTGTCTTGTGTACCCAAAGCTGACAAAACAAAATCCACCAGAGGGTGTTCACACTTGTTCCTTCTAATGACAGGTCACGTCCATAATGGGGTGCACCATCACCAACAGTGTGTGCAATTCCCAGTGGGTATGAAAGCAGAGCTGATGCCCCTGCATCTCGGGATTCCCTATGAGTTCTCTCCTGGCTTCCTGAGCTCCTGGAAGCAGCACCATGAGTAGCTCTGTTAGCTCTTCATGCTGAGGAATGCCAAAGCACGCGGTCCCATTCCCTCTGTAGCAGCGGCCTGCCTGGGCTGTGTTCCTAGTGCAGAGAAGACCAGGGCTAGTCCAGTTATACGCTCTTTGTTCGTCAAACTCAGCAGCACGCTCAGTTGTTCTTGATCTTTGAATGGAGAGGGGCACAAGCCTGCTGTGGGGCAGAGACCAAAACACTGAGCAGAGCCATCAAGGCAGGCTTTGGCCATGTCTACACTTAGCCAAAATTTCGAAAGGGCCATGCTAATTGCCAAATCAGAAAATACTAATGAGGGGCTGAAATGAGCATTCAGTTCCAGATTAGCATGCTGCCGGCCACAGCACTTTTAAAGAGCCGCATTTTGATTGCCTGCGGCTCGTCTACACGGAGCCCTTTTCGAAAGGACCCCGCAAACATCGAAATCCCCTTATTCCTATTGGCTGATATCAGCTTATCAGCCCTGTGTAGACGAGCCGCGTGCGATCAAGATGTGGCACTTTCGAAGAGCTGTGGCCGGCAGCATGCTAATGGGGTGCTGAATATTCATTTCAGCGCCACACTAGTATTCTCCGATTTGGCCATTAGCATGGCCCTTTCGAAATTTTGGCTAAGTGGAGATACGGCCATTGAGGGGTTATGGCAGAAGCCAGTTCTGTTGACAAAACAAGTGAGTAGCTTGAGTCCTGGCCTGCTAAATCCAGCGTTGTGAGTTCATTCCTCAAGGGGACCATTTAGGGATCTGGGGCAAATAGATTTAAAAAAATAAAGTGGGGGGAGGGTGCTTGGTGCTGCCAAGAGGGGAGCGGGGGGACTGGACTTAAGGACCTCCCAAGGTCCCTTCCAGCATTATGAGAGGTGTACCTCCATATATTTTTTATTTTTTTCTCCTGGGGTGGAAGATTTTTATCACTGAAATTGGGCATTTTTCCTGACAAAAGTCACATTGCTATGCTTGTGTTCTCACTGTTTTGTCACCAAAACTCAGTTTTGAGTGACAGAGCTTTGCAGTGTAAACCCTAATAATTTAATGTCCACTGCTTCAGGCTTCATCTGCCTAAGCAAGTAAAGTTAATTGAGTAAGGGCACCATTTCAGGAAGGTGGCAGGGTAGGGGCAGGGGTAAGGGGAGGCTACAATCACAAATGCCAGGACACTGCTTGCTCTTCCCCTTCCCCTCATGATCAGGGAGTGGGAGGAAAGTATTCAGCTTGCATCACCTCCTCCTCTGTCCCTCCCCTCACCAGCTGGGAGTGAGGAGTGCACACAAGCTGTGTGCTTTGCCCCCACTCCTTGATCATGAGGAGAAGGAGGGGAAGAGCAAGCAGCATCCCCCGCCCTCCTGAAATGCCCCTCTTCGGAAGGAGAGGAGGCTTAATCATAAACCGTGGATGAGGCTGTAAGTGGAGGGAGATCTGCTCGGTATGCAGTCATCTCACAGGAGAGTGTTCTCAGTCCACTGGCTTATAGAATCATTGAATCAGAGAGTGAAAAGAGACCCCACTAGCTCTTTGGGTCCAACTCTCTGCAAAAAGCAGGAAGAATCCCAACTAAATCAGCCCAGCCAGGGCTTAGTTAAGACAGGACTTAAAAACCTCTAGGGTTGGAGATGCCACCACCTCCCAGCAGTCCGTTCCAGTGCTTCCCCACCCTCCTTGTGAAACAGGTTTTTTTGTAATATCCAACCTAGACACCACTTCAACATGAGTTCATTGTTCCTCATTCTGTCATCTGAGAACGGCCTCTCTCCATCCTCTTTGGAACACCTCCCCCACCTTCAAGTAGTTGAAGGCAGATATCTAGTCCCCCCTCACTCTTCTCTTCTGCGGCATAGACTGTGGCTATTGGTTAGAATCCTCATAAGGCTGGGAGGTTGTCTGTAGGAGAGAACAGGCCTGTCACCTAGGGCCTTCTGGAGTGTGGCATCCTGATTAAGGATAGGTTGTAGGTCTTTAATAATTTGTTGCAGTGGTTTGAGTTGGGGGCTGTAGTATTTTTAAGGTTTTTGCAGACCCCCACTTTCTGCACTTGCAATGTCAGGGTGGGGAGGCAGACCTGACACTCTCTCTAGCTTATTGTCTTCTGTAAACTTGCTGAGGGTGAAATCCATCCCTCATTCAGGTTATTAATAAAGATGTTGAACAAAACCAGCCCCAGAACTGACCCTTGGGACACTCCACTCGATACCAACCACCAAACAGACATTGAGTGACTTATCACTGCCTACTGAACCCAGTGATCTAGCCAGCTTTCTATCCACCTTACAGTCCATTTATCCAGTCCATACTTCTTTAACTTGCTGGCAAGACTGCTGTGGAAGACCATATCAAAAGCTTTGCTAAAGTCAAGGTATATTACGTTCACCACCTTCCTCATATCCACACAACCTGTCACCTCATCATGAAAAGCAATCAGTTTGGTCAGGCATGACATGCCCTTGGTGAATCCATGTTAACTACTCCTGATCACTTGCCTCACTTCTAAGTGCTTCACACTGGATTCCTTGAGGATCCACTCTGGGGACTGAGTTGAGGCTGACTAGTCTGTAGTTCTCCAGATTTTTCTTCTTCCCTTTTTTTTTTTAAACAGGGACATTTCATTTGCCTTTTTCCAGTCATCTGGTACCTCCCCCAGTTGCCACAAAATTTCAAAGTCATGTCCCACAGCACTGCAATCACATCAGCCACCTCCCTCAGCACACTTGAATGCATTAGACCTGGCTCCATGGCCTCGTGTATGCCCATCTTTTCTTAAGAGTTGTTAACCTGCTCTTGCCTCAGTGAGGGCTGCCTACCTCCCTCCCATACTGTGCTTCCCAGTGCAGCAGTCTAGGAGCTGAACTTGTCTGTGAAGACAAAGGCAATAAAAACATTTAGTACTTCAGCTTTTTCCACTGGACTTCTCGCTGTTTTTGAAGATACAGACTAACATGACTAACTCTCTGGTACATGCTCCAAAAAAAAAACAAAAACCTCTTAGTCTGTAAGGTGCCACAAGACTTCTCATTGTTATTTCCTGACCACATTCTTATTGCTACCATGCCTATAGAAGTCTTTCTTGTTACCTTGCACATCCCTTGCTAGCTAAAATTCCAGTTTTGCTTTGGCCTTCCTGATTATACATTTGCATGCTTAAGTGATATATTTGTATTCTTCCCTATTCATCAGTCCAAGTGTCCCCTTCTGGTAAGCTTCTGTTTTGTGTCTAAGTTTACCAAAGATTCCACTGTTAAGCCAAGCTAGTCACCTACCATTTTGACTTTTCTTACTGTACATCAGGATGATTTATTCCTGTGCCTTCAATAAGGTTTCTTTAAAATACAACCAGCTCTTCTGGACTGATTTCCATCTTCATGTTAGCATCTTATGGGATCCTGCCCATCAGTTCCCTGAGGGAGTGAAACTCTGCTTTTCTGAAGTCCAGGGTGGTATATTTTGCTCTTCTCCTTTCTTCCTTTGGTGAGGATCTTGAACTTAACCATCTCATGTTCACTGCTGCCAAGGTTGCCACCCACATTCACATCTGTTTTTTTTTTTCCAGAATCCAACCTCCTTCCCACCTACAGAATTTTGTAACTGCAGCTAAGCAGTCTGTTTCAGCAGGAATCATTCTGGAATCAGCTGGCAAGCTCAGTATGTGGAAATATAGGTTCTGATTCTGCAAACAGTACAGCAACAGTGTAATTTTGTGGCTCCTATAGAGGTGAGCAAACCAGAGGGACTATTCAAAGATATACATATCTGCATAAGTGTTTGCAGGAATTTGGGGTCAAGGGACTGCCAGACAAAGGTTCATTGTATGCATAGAGAGTGTGAACAGGAAGCTGCCCTGTGTTTCTGGAGCCCATTTAGGGAAGTATAAATGCAATTTCCTCACACTTAAAAGCTCCTTTACCCTGCAAAGACATGTTTACACTATGCAGTTATTCCAGAATAGTTTATTCTGGAGTCATTATTCTGAACTAAGCTATTCTGAAATAATGTGTCCACACTACAGGGGAGCCCTAGAATAAGCTGTGATTGCAATACCTATGTCAAAATAGGCACTAACTCTTCTCAAACTCAGGACTACATTATTTTGAAATAACCTCACCAGGGCTAAATGTAAATGAGAAACAAGACTGTACTGGTTTAATCTAGTTTAATGGAACTATTGAAGGACCATAAAGGGGAAATTCACAAAGGTCTACCTGAGCTGCCAGTTATACTTCTGTAAGCCTGTCCTAGTTTACTGGGACAGCCGTCATGCCCTGTTACTTATGATGTAGTCATAGATGTTGCTAATCTTACATATGTATGCATCTCATAGAGCTGGAAGAAGCTTTGAAAGGTCATCAGTTCCAGTCTCCTGCCTTCATAGGAGGCCAAGCACCATCTTTTTTTAACCTAACCTTCCCCAGGCCCTTGAAGTGGCCTTCCTCAAGGATTGAGATCACAACCCTGTGTTTACAAGGCCAATGCTCTAACTACTGAGCTATCCCCCAACCTTACTTGGTGTGGATTGTGAGCTGATCTCTGGAAGCGAGTGGGTTTGTGTGTGCATAAGATGTGTGTTGGGGGAGTAGAAGTCTTTGGCTCAGATCTCACCTCAGACTGGGAGAGAAGATCCATAGAACCAGGTTTATCTTTGGTAACCACTGCAGTCTGGAAGGGGTCGCCTTATGTGAAGCCACTTCCCGGTTGTTACTGCTCAGACATACCCCTGGCCCATGTCGCCCATGACAATGGCGAGTGCCTTACCTGGGGCCCAGTCCATTTACATAGTATCTGGATGCTTCAAAGCCAGAAATGAAATCCCCGCCAAGGACTCTGGGGCAAGGAGGATGCTCCCCATCTGACAAGAGGGGGCTAAGCTACAGAGGAAGCATTATGGTCTTGGTTACACAATCCTGGCTGTCTTTCCCCAAGGGCAGCTTCACTTTCTGCCCTTAGTTCTCCTTTCCTGATAGGGGTCTCTGAGGGTGAAATGAATAGGAAACAGGGACGGTAAGGAGGTCCTGGCACAAATCTGCCCCACAAGGCTTTGGACATTGATTACCTGGCTTTAACCTTCCACCTATATCTTGATTCTGGCTTGATATCTATTTGGCTAATCTTTGGTCTCTGATCACTTGGCTTCAACCACTGGCTGACACTCTGGTTCTGATTCTGCTTTGCCTATCGACTCTGATTTTGGTTTTGACCCTGGTGTGTCCCTGGATCTGGATTCTAACACCACTCTTAGCCTAGTCATAATCCTACACCTTGCTGCAACCTACACTCCAGCCTCTGGATCTAATTATCAGATGCAGCATGTGACATCAGGCGATATACAATTTCTTTTCAGAAAGGCAGGTTCTCTGCAAGTAAGTGGCCTATATTCAAAAAGGGACACATCACACCAGGTGTGAACGATCACCTGTCTACAGGAACCTGAGGGAGCATGGCCCTCAAGGTCATATTAGACGTGTCTACTTCCATGATGAATGCTCCAGTTGGATTAGGATGCATCAGAATAGGTGCAGCAGTGAAGGCAGTTCTGACCTGTTTGAGGGCTTGTTGATCCTTAGTTGTCTGAAAATGCAGTTTTCCTTAGCAAGGTTCTGAATTGGGGCCTATTCTACCAATCTCGACTCTTGACACCTGGCATTCCTGATAAATAGCAGGATTATGTGGACACCTTTAAAAAAAATGTGGACTCATTGCCACTGCACTGACACTATGACTGCCCTATTGACCTACAACCTTGGTTAAAAGTTGTCTTCAGCTGCATCTACATGTTCAGACCAGAATTAGTCTCCCCTGCCTCCTAGGCCTTTCCCACAGTTTCCCAGGCCCTTTGTAGGAAGAAGACATGTGGCAGTCTACTCAACCTCTGTGTAGACTGCTAGACCCCGAACAAAGTGATAGTTAGGAACCATTACACCCTGCTCTTAATCCCACAATTGTTGATTCATTTGAACTCTGCACGGGTGTTCATCAAAATACAGCCACAAGGACTTACAGTCTAACACTCTTTGCATGGGAAACAAACGGAAGCCAGATTTCAAACCACAGGAAGGATGTTTTACCTTTCTGGTATGCCATTTGGGCTGACTAATCATCCTCTGACTTCATCAGTGATATATTTGGGAGCATTGTGGATCCATACATAGCCAGCTATTTGGAAGACATATTTCTCTTTTTGGAGAACGCAGAGCAGCACATACACCACTTGGAAACCTGAAGAGACTGCAGCAGCAGGGTGTCTATACAAAATTGGAAAACTGTACCTTCAGCCATCTCTTAACAGAGTTTTCAGGGTACGTCCTCTCCCAAGAAGGTGTTGAGATTGCTCCAAATAAGGTGGAAGCCATTCACAGCTGAGCGAAAGTCTGAAGTACTCAAGAAGAGCAGTTTTACTGATGCTTTGATGCAGGGTTCTCAGAGCAAATAACCTCCATGACAGCACTCCTCCAGAAGATTGCCACATTTGTTTGGTCAACCAAGTGACCAACAAGCCCTCAAGCCGCTCAGAAATGCCTTCACTGCTGCACCTATTCTGATGCATCCTAATTCCATTGGAGCATTCAGCATGGAAGTAGACACACCTAATATGACCATGAAGGCCATGCTCCATCAGCCATGGCTTCTAACATTCACTGCTGGTGCTTGGTCATATCATTCCTGGAGGCTCACCTCACAGATCAAAAATATCTTGCAGTGTCAGGTATTTTTCTCCTATGGGAATCTCCCTAGACCCTGGGAGAAACTTCTTTTTTCTCTTAGAACCAGTTTGCTCAGTAAATCCACTGACACTGACCTCATCTTAGCTGTGTTAATTATCCAAGAGTATCTTTTGAAAATCTTCATATGCGGCAGTGAGGTGGAACAGGGGAGACTGGAGTTCCAGCCGATAAGCCTGAAGGACACCACCCTGCCTTTCTATGCTTGTCTAGGGCTCCCTGTCCACTATGGAGGTGAATACCAGGGGGAGCTACTGGATTGACCTTGATACCCTGATATAGCATGTCCATGTGTGGACGAAGGACCTACATCAGAGAGACAGGCAGCAGCAGATGTACCTCGTGTGGCCGAAAGCAGCTAAACAACCGACACTGATAGGCAGGTAAAATCATGGATAATATAGACATCGTGGGAATTGACGAGGACTGAAACAGGGTCCTTCAGCAGAAGCCCCTCTTACTCAAACTAAAGGGGGTGGGTGACTCTAGGCATGTAGGAGAGCTGCAGAGTCAGTCTGATAGAATGAGTACACAGGGAATCCTGAACTGAGATTACTGGGCCCTTCCTAGGAGCAGGGGAAGCTGCCAGAAGAAGTGGAAAATGAGAGAGGTGTGGGGAGAGGGGGAGACTGAGGTGGAGTTGTTCTGACACTGGGAGATGTTTGCATAGGGATCTTTGGAGAAGAGATGACATCTGAACTGGTTATGGGGGAAAAGCAGACAGAGCCAGACTGGGGCAATGGGGAAGACACCAGCAGGAGAGGAAAATTATTTCACCCACTGTGGTTTGGATGGCTGTCAAGGCAGAGCATGGAGTCACCAGAACATGACCTAGAGTGTTATCAGTAGGAATTGCTTGGATACTCTGTCAAAGAGATCAGACCCTGTGGGAATCTTAGGTGCGCCACACTTGTTTTCACCGAGGCCTCTGGCAGCCACGGACAGAGTTCCATGGAGGAGATTTTCCTTCCCATACAAAGAGTTTCTGTTGTCCCAGATTATCAGTCACTTAGAAGAACATGAGAGATCCAGTGCTGGTGAGCTGGAGAACTAACAGGTGTCACCAAGGGGCTGTGCGGCAGGTGCAGTGTTTGCGGTCACCATGGGCTAAACCCTGCACTCCAGACAACTCAGGTTAAATTTTCTTTGAGTGTGAAGCAGACTTGAGTTTGTGGAATCGGTTCCCTGGTGCTTGTGTCCATAGACAGAGAACTGAGATGTTTTGAGGAGGGTGCTCAATGCTGCATGCAGCTCTATCCAACCAAGCAGAGAATCTTCATTAGAGAATGAAGCTGGGACCGCTGCAGAGCAGCCACGATCAAGCATCCACTGTTAGGAGAAAGACGATGGGTAGCTCACTAAGATGACTAGCAACAGCTGTCAAGGCTCTTCCCAAGTATGGCACGCTGAGTGCAGAGACAGGGGGCCTGCAAGAGATTTAAAAATACCTTTCAATTAAAGGCTTGCATTAAAACTCCCCAAGATCACAGATTCTCTGGCCTTGGATTGGTATGGCTGTCACCACGCAAATGCAAAACCCTTTTGAGAAGCCAGGAAGGCACACCTGGGAATTCCTTCCCATGGGGTGCCATCAAGCTCTTTAACCCTCCCTCTGGAGAGAGCTTGAAAACTATCATTTCTCTGAGTAGCCTGCGTTCGTAGTCTAGAACCTCATGCCATCTGGGACACAGAAATCCGGTGGTGGTCTTAAAAGGATGATTTTTATTAACAAGACAAAGAAAACACTCAGTGAAGCATTACTTGGCTCTTAGGGGTTACCTGTGCTTTTTTTCTGGGAAAAGAAGGTGCTGGACCTCAAGTCCTGCCAGCAGCACCAACTGCGGGATCCTGGGCCATGCGTGTGTGTGTGTGCGTGTGTGTGCGCGCACGTGTTCCACCAGAAAAAAAGCTCTGGGTGTTACAGAGGAACAGCAACAACAAAAGGAATTAAGACACAGACAATTACTTCCCTGAGATTCAGTTAGGAAAATTACAATGTAAAAGGCAGGGGTATATGTGCGCAGCACCGAGAAGTCAAACAAACCCAAAAATAAAGAAAACAACCTGATGGTGTCTGACTAAACAGTCCTTGTTCTACTCCCGTATCTACAATTTCAAGATTTAGTCCTTCCCTAGGTATAAATGTTGCTGGATCCTCCGTGCCTGGCTCCATGCCAAATGAAATGGGTAGCAGGTTCAAAACTAATAAAAGAAAGTTTCTCTTCACACAGCACACAGTCAACCTGTGGAACTCCTTACCAGAGGATGCCGTGAAGGCCAGGACTCTAACAGAGTTTAAAAAAAGAGCTCGATAAATATTTGGAGGTTAGGTCCATAGATGGCTATTAGCAAGGGGTAAGGGATGGTGCCTAGCCTTTTGTTGAAGGCAGGAGATGGATGGTAGGAGACAAATCACTTGATCATTGTCTTCGGTTCACCTCCTCTGGGGCACCTGGCATTGGCTACTGTTGGCAGACAGGATACTGGGCTAGATGGACCTTTGGTCTGACCCAGTATGGCTGTTCTTATGTTCTTATGGCTTCCTGTCTTAATTCATGTCTGTCCAGCTCTGCTCTGATCACATATGCTATGTCTACACTAGCCCCCACCTTTTGAAAGGGGGATGGTAATGAGATACTTCAGCAGATGCTAATGAATATGCAGTGCTTCATTAGCATAAGACCAAATGCGGCAATTCGAAAGTGCTGCTTTTGAATTGCGCACCGCCCGTGGAGATGGGGGCCTTTCAGAAGGACCCCCCAGTCTTTGAAAGCCCCTTATCCTGATTTGGTTTTGGGAAGAAGGGGCTTTTGAAGACTTGGGGGTCCTTTTGAAAAGCCCCCCTCTACCTGGGCAGCACACAATTTGAAAGGGGGCACTTTCTAATCACTGCGGCCGGCATTATGCTAATGAGGCACTGCATATTCATAGCAGTGCTTCATTAGCATATCCCAAAATGTCTCATTAGCATCCCCCTTTCGAAAGGTGGGGGCTAGTGTAGACATAGCCATGAAGACAGGAACAATTCCAATTCAAAAGCCCAGTTAATTTCCATTGGCTCCCCTGACCTCCTGCCAACTCCTGTCCTGTGTCCATAGTGTTCCTGGGGACTCTCCACGACAGGGGAGAGCTAACTTTGTACATTGGGCCCCACTTTTCATCCCTGCACTTAGCAAGGCTCCACAACCGATCTAGTGTCTTCTGAGTATTGAGAGCAGAGAGTCGAAGCACAGACCAGTGTTGTTAAAGCAAAACAGTCAGGAGTGTCAGCTGGCAGGCAGCAGCAGAGCAGTTTCATGAAGCTCTGGTCATGCTCCAGCCCATGGATGTGTAATGTGGCAAGTGGCCCCCCTCGGGGCAGGGGCGTGAATTTTTGTAAGGGAGGCGCAGCATGATCGCTGCTGGGTCTCACGCTCATCCAGCTCGTTAAAAATGCTGCACTCTGGTACCGTTTGATGTCTCTGTGTTCACATTTCTATGCCCATTCATAAGGTTTTGACATCTACATCTTTATTTTCTTACGTGTGCCAAAAGGGTTTGGTTTTTTTCACATGAACAGAACCAAAATTTCCATTGGTTTGGGCCACATTAGGCCGACTGGGTGGGTGGGGGGAGCAGCTAATTGCAGGGACAAACAGTGGGGCCCAACATAACAAGTTGGCTCACCCCAGCTCTAGACAGCCAAGGCAGGACAAAGAGCTACCGTGGGAGCCTAGGATACAATCAGCTCTACACTGTTTTTCCTGGATCATGCTGTAGTGACAGTCTAGAGCCTACAACATGCACCTCTTTCTTGTCTGGTTCACCTCACTGGATGTTAGGTGCATGGCTCCCCAAAGGATCAATACTTAATATGCTCATCCAACAACCTAGCCTACAAAATTCAATGTGATATATGCAATGGTCCAAATATTTAAAAGCCTGTCCTTTTGTTAGTCCTGTGGTTTTCATATTTGCAGTTAAAGTAAGCCAGATATCTAGCTACTTGTGTATTTGGCAAAGTCGGGTGCATGAGCCGTCTGAAATTAATTGAGAGCTGGACTCTGCCTATCCATGGTACTCTCATGCTTCCCAGCAGTGTTCCAGCTCATTTTCCCCACCCCTGAGCAGAAAGAATCTTGTTGTGCACACAAATATGGCGGTGATGTGTGACACATAACGGCTACGTCTACACATGAAGCCAACATCGAAATAGCTTATTTCGACGTAGCAACATTGAAATAGGCTATTTCGATGAGTAACGTCTACACGTCCTCCAGGGCTGGCAATGTCGATGTTCAACTTCGACGTTGCGCGGCACCACATCGAAATAGGCGCTGCGAGGGAACGTCTACAAGCCAAAGTAGCACACATCGAAATAAGGGTGCCAGGCACAGCTGCAGACAGGGTCACAGGGCAGACTCAACAGCAAGCCGCTCCCTTAAAGGGCCCCTCCCAGACACAGTTGCACTAAACAACACAAGATCCACAGAGCCGACAACTGGTTGCAGACCCTGTGCCTGCAGCATGGATCCCCAGCTGCAGCAGCAGCAGCCAGAAGCCCTGGGGTAAGGGCTGCTGCCCACGGTGACCATAGAGCCCCGCAGGGGCTGGAGAGAGAGCATCTCTCAACCCCTCAGCTGATGGTCGCCATGGCGGACCCCGCTATTTCGAAGTTGCGGGACGCGCAACGACTACACGGTCCCTACTTTGATGTTGAATGTCGAAATAGGGCACTATTCCTATCCCCTCATGGGGTTAGCGACTTCGACATCTCGCCGCCTAACGTCGGAGTTAACTTCGAAATAGCACCCGGCGCGTGTAGCCATGACGGGCGCTATTTCGAAGTTAGTGCTGCTACTTCGAAGTAGCGTGCACGTGTAGACACAGCTAACATAACATATTGGTGCACAGAGCAAAATGCATGTGGCGGGCATGGGGCCAACGGGAGGCGGGCTCAGGAGTAGGGCACAGGGTTGGGGTGTAAGCTGTGAGATTATGGGTGAAGTCTCTGGGCTGGGGCTGGGGGGTGAACAGCCCCCCAGGGGTGCAAGGGCTCTGCCTGGGGTTGTGGGTGGTAGGGTGGGCCAGGGAAGAGGGTTGGTGCAGAAGGGTGGAGGGTAAGGGCATGAGAGCTCTGGCTGGGTGTGCAGGTTCTGAGGTGGGGTTCAGGGTTGGAGCAGATTGGGGTGAGAGGTGTGTGGGCTCCAGCTGGGGATACAGGCTGTGAGGTGGCGCCTGGTTTGGGAGGTGTTTGGGGTGAAGGAGGGTGCTCTGAGGCTACTACAAGGAATGAGGACTCCACTCCCAGCTCTGTCGCTATGCAGCAGCACCTGGGGTTGTGGTGGGAACAGCACCTCTCCCCACCGTGGCAGTTCAGTGGCTAGGGTTGGGGCTGGAACCACGCCATGCCGACCACGGCAGGTTTGGTGTGCAGACCGGGGCCAAGCCACCCCAGGCACAGCAGGAGCCAGATGGCCCCAGCTACAATGGGATCGGGGATGGGGACGGGCCACTGTGGGGTCAGACTGCCCTGACCCCAATGTGGTCCTGCTGCACCCACAGTGACCTCTCCTTGTTCCCAGTCAGGGCTGGGGCCAGACTGTGTCAGATGTGGAAGGGGCTAGTCAGACCTGGTCTGCCACTGTCACAGCAGGATCAGGGCCAGGCCACCACATCTGCAGCAGGATCAGGCCAGGGCTAGGCAGCCATGGCTGCGTCATTATTGAGGCCAAGGCTTGGGCAGGTCACCCTAGCCATAGCAGGTTGGAGGATGCACTTGGTGGGGGCTGGAAGTGGGAGTGGGGTGGCCCAGCCAAGGCTGCTGCAGGTCCCTGCCCTAATGGCTTCCTGGAGAGTCTTCATGGTGCTAAATAGGCAGCTGCAGGGTTGTGCAGCTTGCTGGAAACAGGTACACAGGTTTTCTTGGGGGTTTGCCAACTCGTGCTGCCTTATATTTGCCTAGTTTTACATCAGGCTACATAAAAAGCACTAGACAAATCAGTACAAACTAAAACTTCATACAATGTCTTGTTTATGCTGTTCTCTATGCCATATACTGAAACGTAAGTACTATATTTTTAGTCCAATGTATTGATTTTATAATGTGGTAAAAATGAGAAGGTAAGCTATTTTTCAGCAATAGTGGGCTTGGACACTTTTGTATTTTTTATGTCTGATTTTGTAAGCAAGTCATTTTTAAGGGAGGTGAAACTTAGGTACAAAAGACGAATCAAACTCCCGAAAGGGGTACAGTAGTCTGGAAATATGGGGAGTCCTGTTATGCTCCTGCTCTGCTCTCTCGTCATAGCTGTGTGCTCATTTTCTCAGCAAGATGTATGTGTAACTTCCAGTATTGTCTGTCTAGCAGTGATCTATGCGTATGGGTGTTTCTTGTAAGCTGTGCACCTGGGCAGCCACCCAGGAGAGATTCCAATACCTCTTGGCTGATAAACAAAGCACCCAAAGTGCCCACAGGGGGCAGCCTGTGTTTCCTCTGCTGGTGCACATTTGCACATGCCTCAGTGCACATAACAAAACTTATTCTGCATGTGTATGGAAAAAATTAAACAGACTATTGATGCAGATTACATAGAGCTAAGTCATCCTGACTTTTTTATGCAACAACACATTCAAATTTGAGCTGGGCTTGTCACAAGCTGAACCCCTACACCAGAACTCAAATCTGGTCACAGCTCACAGTCCTTTCGATTTTGCAGAAACTGCGTCCTCATACCCATTGTGATACCTCTCAAAGGAAGAACATCTGCAGCACTCCAGAGTGCGTGACTATTGTGCTGATTTGCATTTGTATTGTCTTCCATTGCCAATTAACCAAAGCACACCAGTGATGATTTTGAAGGGGATACTGAATGTGTATAGTTCCTGCTGGTTTCTGAGGGCTCTTCTACACTAAATCTTAGGTTGGCCCAAGCACATTGCTCAGGACTGTGAAAAGTCCACACCACTGAGAGAAATATTTAAACTGACCTCGCCTCTCGTGTACATTAAACCTACGTTTACACTGAGAACTAAATTTGAATTTATTCATATTGATTGTGTAACGCTGGATTTTATAAATTTGAATTTGACTGTCCTCACCTCCCCACATGCTCCTCACAAAGTCAACTTTTTGCTTCCACGCTGAATTGGCAAACATCGACTGTTGCAGCAGTGCATTTTGGGAACCTATCCCACAATTCCCTCATCCCTGTAGCATTCTGGGTATTTTTGCTAGTATTTGATGTCATCTTCCCACATTACATTTTCCTCATTTTCCTGCCGTGCTAAGCAAACGTACATTTTTCCCGTCGGAAGGAAAAAAAAGTAGGGCATCAACAAAAATGGCAAAGTTAAAAGAAATCTCTTTCTTCTGTAGCTGCATTATCAAGCATTTTGTAAAACTCAGCAAGTGTGTGTCTTCTCAAGTGGCCCTGCACTGACTGTCCCCCCTCTCTTTATTGCATCTGATTCCTGGGAATAATACAAGGAAAATGAAAAGCATGAAGAAAGAGTATATAATAAAGATTTGGAAAAAAGAGAGTTGCTGAGGGGAGGATTTTTGGCTTCCCAGGTCACTATGCGGCTTCTGTGCACACTCTGTGTTCTCAACCGGCCATCCGCTGACTGTTCCCTCTCCCTTGATTGCATCTGATCCCTGAAAATAATGCGGGGCCAATGAAGAGCATGAAGAAAGAGTTGATAGTAAAGGTTTTGAAAAAGATTGTTGCTGAGGAAAGGGTTTTTGGCTTCCCAGTTCATTATACAGCTCCTGTGCACACTCTGTATTCTCAACTGGCCCCCCGCCACTCTTCCCTGAGGGAAGGGTTGCAAAGTTAGAAGAGGATAGCAAAGGCTAGCAAAAAAGATTTTTGTCCTCCCTCTTCACCACTCAGAAATTGCCAACCCGGGAGATGGCAGCGACTCCCCAAAAATCTTAGCCTCCAGAGGGGACTTCCGCCCCCCCGTGGTAGCTAGCCTGTCAGGTCTGTGTTGGAGAGCGGTCAGGGAGGTTCAGTGGGCGGCTAGTCAAAGTAGTCTCCCCAGTGGCAGCAAGCCCCCGAAAATCATGGCCACCAGGGGAGACATCCCCTTGGTGGCAGGAAGGCCCCAAAATATTTTTGGTGGGGGGCAAGTTGAAGTAGTCCCCCTGTGCAGCAGAAAGGCCCCAAAAATCTTACCTGGCAGGGGAGACTACCTGCCAGTGGCTCCAAGCCCCCAAAATTCCTTCCTGCCCTTGAAGCCCTAACCACACAAGCCAGGACGTGGTGCTATCTGGAAGCCTGGTCAGCACTGAGCAGCAGGCACATCCTTTTATTGGGTCGGGGCTACCCACATGATGTGGTTGAGTGTGCGAAAGACCCTGACTGCGTGGGGGAGGAAGGGGTGCACACAAATGTAAATCACTGAGACGTTTCTAGGCCTCTTACGCAAGCACGACCCTCACAATGGCCTTGTTGTCACGTGGTGTGGTGGGGCAGTGGCTGGCGCCAAGCAGCACAGAAAAAAGTAAGTGTAGAGACAGAACCATGACCTCTGTGCTGGAGCTAATTGTAATGGGTAGATGCTTTCACAACGCTAATAGCAAAGAAAGAAAGACGTTTCTCAGGCTCTCGTACAAACATGAGCCCACAGCCACAGGCTTCCTGGTCCCGATTTGAAATTCACAGTCTTCTTGTTACCTAATTCCTGCGAACATGGAGAGCAGCGGCCAGGGTAGAGCAGTGAGGAGCATTGTGGGTTACATACAGGACACCTCTAGAGGCCAATAAATTTGCCTTTAAGACGTGGTGCTTCCGCACGGGCCTTTAATTGAACTTCTGAATTTGCGCCTGACGCTACACCCCTCAGGTAACTCTAATTTTGTAATCTCGAGATTAGTGCACCCAAAATTGAGCTAATGGTCTTCGCAGTGAGGATAGTCACGTGGTAAAATCGACCTAACTGAACTAAATTCAAATTTATCTCATAGTGTAGATGCAGCTTCAGGGAGGTGGATTACCTACGTCATCAGGAAAAAATTCACCCTTCGCATTGCGGAAGTGAGCATCTACATTGTGTAAACAAAGACTAGTTCAGCCTTGGACGCAAGTATAATCTTTGCTCGGCATGACTTTTCCTTGCTGAAGTTAAACTACCAACCACCTTGAGGAAAAACTAGGCTCTCCATTTTGATCTGTAGCAGTGTATGGCATTGTCTCCCACACCCCACCCGAGAAGGATGGCATCCTTCTTCCCCTACACAAGGTTGCGGAGAGCACAGCCCATGGCCACAACTCGGGGAACATCGTGCTCCCTCACATCCAGCCAGGTCAGAAGGCACCTAAAATGTGCCTTGAGGTGGCTGAAGGCACACTCCACCTGGTTCCGTGCCTGGTATAGGCAGGCATAAAATAATTCTTGATTTGGGGCCCTGGTGGCCAGTGCACGGTCTCATGTGCCAGGGCATGAGGGGATAGGCAGCATCCCCCACCATGCACAATGGCATGTGTATGCCCCCGACTGCCAGCTCCCAGCAGGGGATGTAGGTGCCTGCCTCCATCCTCTGGCACAGGCCGGAGTTGCAGAACATTCTTGTGTTGTGTGCCCAGCCCAACTGCCCGACATACACATCAAGAAACCATCCCCAGGGTTGACCAGGGCCTGTAGCACAATAGAGTAGTACTCTTTCCGGTTGAGGAACTGGACTGCACTGTGGTCCGGGGCACGGATGAGGATGTGAGTCCTGTTGATCGCCCTGAAGCACTCAGGGAACCCCAGGGTGGCAAATCCAGCCACAAATACATTCACGTCTAGGAGACGGATAACCCTCCAGCAGGATGCTGTTGATGGCTGTCATGACCTGCAAGGAAAGTGGACCAAACACACACATCAGGGGCTGATGGACAGAGCCCCTGGGCCCAGCGGGCGCCCTTTGCCCCTTCCCCAAGGTCTCCAGGTGCCCCGCAACGAGGCTGCCCCCCCCAACAGTGGGACTGTGTGAGGGTGGGATTGCATGGTCCCCAGGGGACGGGGCTTCCCCTCATCCCTCATGCCCCCATCCCATCCTCCCGAGAGTCCCCCTTGGGTGGGACACCCCCAGGCAGGGCCTAACCTATGTGAGGACAGCCTAACAGTGGACTTCCCCATGCCAAACTGGTTTCCCACAGAATGGTAGCTGTCAGTGGTGGTGAGCTTCCAGAGGGTGATGGCGACCCCCTTCTCCAGGCAGATGGTGCACTGCAGCTGCGTGTCCAGTCTCTGGAGGGTGGGGGAGTGCCAGGTGCAGAGCTCCAGGAAGGTGTCCTTCTTCATGCAGAAGTTCTGCAACCACTGCTGGTCATCCCACTGCCCCATGATGAGCTGGTCCCACCAGTCAGTACCGATGCTGTGCCTCCAGACCCGCCTGATCACCTGGGGGTGCTGGCGAGAGCATAGGTGGGCCCATACAGCACTGCGGGTGTGCTCCTTGAAGCTGGTGACAAGCGCGTGCCCCCACAGGAAGTGGAGGACGGACGAGAGGAGGTTAAGCAGCAGCTCAGCCAACTGTAAGTGAGGCCAAGGCAAGCGTGGGGGCTGCTCTGACACCATGGCTGACTGGAAAGCACAATATCTCTCTCAGCAAGCATGTGAGCCCTGCACTAGTTATGCTGTCCCTCAAGGAGGTAGACAAGTCTCAGCATGGTCAGGGAACAGGTGTCTGGGGGCTGTCCCTTTAAGGGTGCGCCTTACTGGGTCTCCCAGATGGGTGCTGGCCATGTGACCCTGTGTGACGGGGCTCCAGGGCCCATTCTGTCAACAGAGTGGCCGGGTATTCTGGCCTCTCTCTGTCAACAGAGCTGATCACTTTTTCAATCCGCTTTCATGTCTGGCCGTGCTCTGTTGACAGAAGTTTTGTCGGAAGATATCTTCCAACAGTGACTTCTGTTGACAGATCACTGTAGTGTTAACGTAGCCTTGGAGTTTAAGTAACAGGGTGGGAAAATGTTATAGCCTGAGAAGGTCTCAAAATTTCTATCTCCATGGCTACGTCTACCCTAGCCAAAAACTTGGAAATGGCCATGCAAATGGCCATTTCAAAGTTTACTTATGAAGCGCTGAAATACATATTCAGCGCCTCATTAGTATGCGGGTGTCCGCGGCGCTTCAAAATTGATGCGGCTTGTCCAGACAGGGCTCCTTTTAGAAAGGACCTTGGCAACTTCGAAGTCCACTTATTCCCATCTGCTCATAGGAATATGGGGACTTCGAAGTAGCCAGGGTTGTTTCGAAAAGGAGCCCCGTCTGGATGAGCCGTGCTGTGTCGAGCCGTGTCAATTTCAAAGTGCCGCAGCCGCCCACATGCTACTGAGGCGCTGAATATATATTTCAGTGCTTCATTAGTAAATTTCGAAATGGCCATTTGCATGGCCATTTCGAAGTTTTTGGCTCGTGTAGACACAGCCCATAAGGTTCACTCATCTCTGCTCTGCAGCGAACTCAGAATCATAGAATCATAGGGCTGGAAGAGACCTCAGGAGGTCATCTAGTCCAGCTCCCTGCTTCAAGCAGGATCAACCCCCACTAAGTCATCCCCGCCAGGACCTTGTCCAGCAGGGACTTAAAAACCTCGAGGGATGGAGAATCCACCACCTCTCTAGGCAACGCATTCCAATGCTTCACCACCCTCCTGGTGAAGTAGTTTTTCCTAATATCTAACCTACACCTCCCCCTCGTCAACTTCAGACCATTACTCCTTGTTCTGCCATCTGACACCACTGAAAACAGTTTCTCACCCTCCTTTTTAGAGCTCCTCTTCAGGAAGTTGAAGGCTGCTATTAAATCACCCCTAAGTCTTCTCTTCTGCAAACTAAACAAGCCCAAATCCCTCAGCCTGTCTTCACAGGTCTTGTGCTCCAGCCCCTTAATCATTTTTGTTGCCCTCCACTGAACCTGCTCCAGCAAATCCACATCCTTTTTATACTGGAGGGCCCAAAACTGGACACAATATTCCAGATGTGGCCTCACCAGTGCCAAATAGAGGGGAACACCCACTTCTCTGGATCTGCTCGAAATGCTCCTCCTGAGGCACCCTAATATGCCGTTAGTTTTCTTGGCTACAAGGGCACACTGTACATTCATATCCAGCCTTTCATCCACAATAACCCGTAGGTCCCTTTCCGTCGTACTGCTGCTGAGCCAGTTGGTTCCCCAGCCTATAACAATGCTTGGGATTGTTCCACTCCAGATGCAGGACTCTACACTTCTCCTTGTTGAATGGGAGCTATAGATATGCCCTGATAGGTTAGCATACCCTTTTCTCTTCTCCAGGCACTTAGCCTGCATGGGGATAGCCACCTTAGGGGATAGCCACCTTAGAGGCTAGACAGATCCTCCACATCTCTAGGGGCCATTTTTTTGCTTCCTTCAAGCGCTACCCCGCCTCGTCCTGGAGGTCTGGATTCACAGTCCCAGTGGGGCCTAATGGTTCTCTTTAATGCCAGCTAGTACATCTCCTTAGCTGTCATTGTTATGCAATATGAGGCACTTAACATCCCTCCAAAGCTGAATGTGCTGCCTCTGCAATGGCATGTAATTTAATATCAGCCGTCGATCTGCTCTTTATTATGACCTTGAGAAAACATACAGAGTTACCCATACCTCATGCGCTCGTTGACCTGCAATAAAGCAAATGGTAGCAGCTTGCTTGTTCCCGTCCGGGAGAAAGACTCTGATTTCCTATGGGGCATGAAGACAGCAAAGCAAACACGTGGAGAGAACGAAATGAAGCCCCACAGAGAGGTGGGGAACAATAAGAAGGCAAGGCACCATGTCAGAGCGCAACACGGTGCTTCCTAGGTTTTTCACTTACTACTACTAACAGCATCAGTGGAAGGCGGTGTAGGCCCGTGACTAGGGTCTGGTGTTGGGTGTTAGTACACCTGGGCTTGCCTTTGCGACTCACACCTCATGACCCAGCAGAAGTTGCTTCCATGCTTCTGACTTGTCCATTGAGACTGTAGTTCTTTGAGCTGTTTTTGTACAGTGTCTATTACAATGGGGTCCTGATCTCAGCTGCAGCCTCTAGGTGCTACTGCAGGACAGAGAACATTAATTGCAGTATAAGAAAGTCCCCTTCCTCATTCAGTTCATCGCTCCCTCCTTCCTTCGTGGCTCTTTAACTCCAGTGAAAAAGAAAACTGGCACCCGGGCTGTCCTCGGGATTTATGTAGCCCCACAGAATCAGGCCTCACCTAATCTTGCAAATGTGAAGGTGATTTTCCAATGTGGTAATTAAAAACACATTTGCAGGTCAGCTGATCTGATGCAGAGCTCCCTCTGAAAAGAATAGGCTTTTGTCCAGAGCCTGTCCAGGATACGTGCAGACTGATAGGCTCTTATTGCTTGCAGTGATGTTGGAACCATGTTGGTTTCAAAGTATGAGAGAAGTTGGGTGAAGTTTAACACCGAGTCTCCAAGTCAACCTGGAGCTGCCCTGAAATGGAGCAGAAACGGATTACTGCAAAGCTTTCTTCTCCTGATCCTCCTTTGAGCTGATTCTCAGGTTCTAACCTTCTTCTTGGCTTGTGCTTGAGAATGTCTTGCCTGGGTACGTGAGATTGATGGGCAGCCGCAGGGGTATGTACTAAATCAAGGCCTCACTGTGCTACACATCATGTAGACAGTCACTGCCCCAAAAAGCTTACAGTCCACAGTTCCATCCTTCACAGCAGAGCCTCTGCGCTTGTGTGCTGTGGACTGCACGGTTTATTATTATTTGTCTTGGGCTGGTGTCTAGGGACTTCAGTCAGGGCCTCATTGTGCTAAGTACTATACAAACACAGGGAAAAGACACATTATTGAGTCAGGGACTAAGATAACTCAGACCCTGAATAGACAGGAGAGAGACAGGCTGGGAGTAATCCCAATTTTGCTGATGAGAACATTAGGAGAGAGGACTCAGTGATTTGCCCATGGCCATACAGGGAGTCTGTAGCAGACATAAGAACATACGAACATAAGAACGACCGTTCTGGGTCAGACCAAAGGTCTGTCCAGCCCAGTGTGCTGTCTGCTGAGAGTGGCCAATACCAAGTGCCCCAGAGGGAATGGACCAAACAGGTAGTGATCAAGTGATCTCTCTCCTGCCATCCATCTGCAGCTTCTGACAAACAGAGCCTAGGTACACCATTCCTTGCATTAATGGCGAATAGCCATTAACAGACCTAACCTCCGTGAATTTCTCTAGCTCTTTCTTAAACCTTGTTATAGTCATAGCCTTCAGAGCCTCCTCTGGTGAGGAGTTCCACAGGTTGACTGTGCACTGTGTGAAGGAGAACTTTCTTTTATTTGTTTTAAACCTGCTGCCCATTAATTTCATTTGGTGTCCCCTAGTTCTGACATTGTGGGAACAAGTAAATAATTTTTCCTTGTTCACTTGCTCCACACGGCTCATAATTTTATAGACCTCTATCATATCCCCCCTCAGTTTCCTCTTTTCTAAGCTGAAGATCTAAGACTAGGCCATTGAAGATCAAGTGTAGAGCCTTAACCACCCAAATATTCTGCCTCTTCATGAAACTGTGGAAAGTGAGAGCTGCATCTGCAGAAGTGTAAATGGTTATTTGCAAATGGTGTTTGTAACATGGCAGTTATGTCAATATGTCCTGAAATGTGTTGTTTGTGTGCGTGTGTGGTGGGGGGTTTCTTTCTTTCTTGATTGGCTTTGATAGCTTGCTCTTAAGCAGTGTTCACAGCCACTAGTGCCTGAGGGAGGGCAGAGTCAGGGGAGCACTTAGCATGTGCTATTAATACCAGCTTCAGCTCTGTGGTGTAAGAATAAGGATGAGACCAACAAACTCCTCTTCCCATGCTCAGAGCCTGGCTTGTAACCCAGGTTTTCAGAGGTGAAGGTGCCACCACATTCCCACCCTGGAGCAGCTTTCGTTGCTAGGTGGGAGAAGAAAAGTGTTGGCTTTGAAAAAAGGTTTTGGCTTTGAATTCTGATCTGCATTTCACTGGGAAGAGAGCACAGTGCTCCAGAGAGTTTACACAGAGCATGTTGGAAAGGGCCCAAGGAAGACTGAGCAATGCTTTCCATCGCTGTCAACGCTGGAACATAGCTGTATGTTATGAACATCAGAGCATGCCACAGTACATTGGCCCCATACTTATCACTGAGGATGACCTCGTCCTCTGTGAGAGGAGAAAATGCAGAGAACTCAGCAAATCTTAGAGGAGATGGAAAGACATGTGTAGACGGGAAGGTTGCTGTACAGGCATTCTCAGGTTGTATCACTTAGAATCACCTGGCAAGGGACATGATACCCATCCACTAACGGATGACCTCTTGAAACTCAGATGGAAGGAATTTTGAAAAATCAGGTTGCTCAGATGCGTTGGTATTCAAAGCATAGCTAACTGCAACCTGCATTTCCATCTCCTATGCTGCCTCAGATTTTGTATCTTTACTACTACAATATTTTACACATACAGGTGACGGTTACTCTGGCGAGTTTTGCTGACAAAACTGGTCGAACGTCCACACCCAAAATGCGTTTTGTCGACAGCTGGTTGACAAAACTCAGCACTTTCGCTGGCAGCATTCTGCCTTTCAGCCATGTGGCATAAGGCTGCTGTCAACAGGTTCTGTAGATAAAAAAGGCTGTGTGGATGCTCTGGCGGGGCCTTCTCTCGACAGCCAGGACATCCAGGACAATGGGCAGCCCTGCCTGCTGGTCCCATTTTGTTGAGCGAGCAGCCAGGCAGTCCGACCGCTTTGTCGACAGAGCCGAGCGCTCTTCCGATTGGCTTTTGTGTGTGGCTGCTCTGTCGACAGAAGCTTTGTTGGGAAGTCTCTTCCAACAGTGACTTCTGTCGACAGACCGCTGCAGTGTAATGAGAACCATATGGTGTAGCTCTTTTGGTCCCTACAGAACCCAGAGGAATTCACAAACTACACGTAAACATGTAAATACTTCTCCCATCATGGTAAGAGAACCTTCTCTGGGGACAACTGTAGCAGCTGCTCCTGCACGCTACATGATAGCAAAGACAAGACTGTAAGAATACCGCGTTCAGTTCAATGGGTTGGCAGAACGCTGTCTAGTGCACTGAGTTGAGTGTGGATTTGAAAGCAAAGAATTCCTACTACCTACCTGCGTCTACACTACAAAGGTAATTTTGAAGTTGCTTAGTTTGAAGTACAGCTTCGAAGTACGCAGCTTCGAAGCTGAGCGTCTACACACACCCTACTTTGAAGTTAAACCTCGAAGCAGGGCACTACTCCATTCCCGGGAATGGAGTGAGGGCTTCCAAGTTGGTCTCCCTACTTCCAGGTTAACGTCGAAATAAGGGGAAAATGTGTGTAGACTCTCTGCTGGCTACTTCGATGTAGTGCCTAACTTCGAAGTTAGTTCCTAGTGTAGACACACCCCACTGAGTGTCACTGAGTCATAATGTAGCCTTCAGGAAGCCCCTTGGTGCCCCAGTCTCAGTGGCCAACAACTAATCTACTATATTGGGACGGCCAACCAGTTAGAGACTAACAACCAAAATAGTTGTGGATAGAGAGCAAAGAGCCATGTATGATATATTTATTTTTCTATATCTATCTATCCCTACATAAAGATACATAGTAACTATCTACATAGAGATAGGTAGATACAGAAAAATAAATATATCATATGTGGCTCAATGCCTTCCTCCTCCTCCACAGCCAGATACCCCAGACCCCCGCTCCCCCTGGCTCTAACCCAAAGCCTGGGACTCGTGGACCCACCACCACACCACCATGCCCTTCTCCCTCCAGTTCCTAAGGCGTGTGTGCAGAGTGGTGCTGAGCAGTCCAGGCACTTGGCTCCAAGCAGAATCCGCATTTCATTGCTCAAAGAGCCTCATGTGGCTCGAGAGCCGCAGGTTGGCAACCCCTGAACTATATATTTGAGAGAGTTTGTCTGCAAGTTGTCTGTCTGTTCAAGAATTCCCCCTAACTGGTAAGAGCTAGGAGCCCCACATTTGGTAGGCAGCCTTTTCTTGTGATAACTTACAGCAAGGTCAGGCTTGGCTTGTGCCGAGAAAATGGGCTGTGCCTGGAATGGGATTGCCTCTCATCAAACCATGCAGAAAAGAGACAGACGCACAAGACAGGTGAGAAGGGCTGGCTGGGGGCATCCTCCCCAATCCAGAACTGTACCAGCCCCGAGCCTCCCAGCCCCCAAGTGCCCATTGCGGGGGGTGGAGGAGCGAGAGTAGCTGCAGCTCCCTCCCCTGCCTTGATTCGAATGGGAACATCACTGGCTCTTCCCCTTCATCAGGGGGCGAGGGGAAAGTGCAGGGTTTGTGCATTCTCTGCTCTGGCTGGGGAGTGCTAGGGACAGATGAACCTGAACCTGCCCCAGGCGGGGGACATACACTCCTCTGCAGCTGTGCCCACTGGAGCTGCAATGGCCGTAAGGAGGTGCTCCTCACCTGGCCGCAAACTGCCGTGGAGAGAGGGCTGGGTATTCCTCTGTCCCCAGGGCAGCCTGCCAGCCTGAGCCCCAGCCCCATCTCAGCACAGCGATTTAAAGGAAGCATGGGCATTGCCATTTTCTCTTCCAAGGAACAAAAATTGAGCAACATCGGGTGAATCTTCCAGTAACTCCCAACAACCGTGCGCCTTGCGTCACGTGAGACCCAGTGAAACAGAACTCCAGAGCAGAGGCATTCGGTGCAAACTCCGCCTTCAACAGCAACTCGAGCCAGGTGAGCTTTCCTCTGACTGGCATCAAATAGCTTAGAAAATCAAACACCGCAGCACTCAGCTATGTCACCTGGTGTGGGGGCTAGGAAAGCAGGAAGACTAAGTGGATCCAGAGGGGCAGCCGTGTTAGCCTGCAGCTTCACCAATAGCGAGCAGGTTTTAATGAGGGTGACCATATCTCCCTGTCCCAAATACGGGACAGGGAGATATGGGGGGAGGGGCGGCTTTTCCAAGCCCTAGGGAGATGGGAAGGAGGTGACAGCTGCCCGGTCTCCCCAACCCTGGGCCACAGCAGCCACCAGCACTCTGGGGAGCTGGGAGGAAGCTGTAGGGACAGGGCAGCCACAGCTTTCCCCTGCAGCCTTCCCCAGGCCTCAGCAGCAGGGATGGAGCAGCCAAAGCTGCTGGTGGAAAATATGGGACAATCGGTCCCTTTTCTAAAACGAGTAGGGGTGCCTTTTCAAACACAGGGCCATCCCACCGGTGCATCACAGCCTCAAATATATCTACCTAATGTTTTGGTTTTTCCTCTCTAGAAATACCAGGGAAGACTGACATGAGCTAATTGATTACATTGAAAACAGCAGTAAAAGTTAATAGGGCAGAGACAGCCTGGTGGTTTGAGCATGGGCTCGCTAAACACAGGGTTGTGAGCTCAGTCCTTGAGGACCCCTTTTGGGGTCCAGAGCAAAAAAAAAGGGAGCATGTTTGGTGCTGCCAAGAGGGCAGGGGATTGGATGTAACAACCTCCTGACGTCCCTTCCAGCTCTATAAGACGCACCTCCGCATGGTCACCCTAATTTTAATCAGACCCAGTTAGGTGCTGTTGTTCACTGTGTCGTGCCACATCAGGTCACAGGCTGATTCATGTAACAGGACTTGCCCCAATCTAATCTACTCAAATGATATGAGGCTCATTGGAACATTTACTGAGGATGAGCTGCCAATTCAAGGAACAGTCTCAGATCAGCCTGGGTTGTTTCTGAAAGTTAATTGCGCCACTAATCACATGCTCAGGAGCACAGACGTTGCCCCTCATCCAGCATCTATACATGGTGTTTTCTCTCTCTTGGCAGCTGCTCTGATCACCTGAAAACTGACAACCCTTTGCAGAGTTCCCTATCCCACACATGCTGCAAAAGGCTTTCAGCAGCCTTTTGTCCTTTGATCTCTTTAAGCTAGTTACATGTGCATGTTGTAAGCTCCAGGCTTGCTCTTCTGCTGTAATGCCTGTGAAACGGCTGCACTCCAGATGCTTAGGCATTCAGCAAATGGACATTTTGGACTCTTTGGCAGTGTGTTCTGGTAGCTTTCCATTAATATTTGATGCTGGGTTACACGTGGCATAGAAATCACCAGACTCTTCCTTGCCCAGTTGAGGCAACCACTGATATTTTAATCAATAGCCTGTTTAAAGTCTCAACATTCTTTTGTTTTGGTCTTTAGCAAAGAGAGAACAGGAAAAGTGCCCTGTGTTCTTTTAGTACTTCCCCTTTGTTTCTCTGTTCATGCTGATCAGCTTTTAGACAAAAGGTGGAACAAGGATTAAGACAGAAACCAGCTATGGTCCCCTCCTTCTTTGATTCCTTTCCTCCCCTCCTGCTTCTCCTCCCCTCTCTTAGCACTGCCACTGAAATGAATCCAACCAAGAAGAAAAGCAGATCTACTCTCTTGGATATCAGTACATTGCTCAAAACCATATGCACATCTGATGTGTTAATCTGTGCATCTGTCACATGCTAACTGCGTGATCCTAGAGGTTGTGGTGGCAGTAAAAGTCTGCCACAGTTTAAAGGGCTGTTTCAGGGAAGGGACGGTCCTTCTGGGGTTGGTAAACAGGGATAAAGAAGACTTAAAAGTATGCATCTTACTGAATAGGAATTTTCACAACACTCTTGAAAGAGAGGCTGCTGAACTCTCTTTTATATTCAAATTCGACACATTAACACGTGGTTTGACCGGGATGGGAATTTTCTGGGTCATTATAGGGGCTTGTGTGCATACTTGGTTTTGTCTAATTCTTCTCCCCCCTCCCTTCTGCCCCTCTACTCTCTGATTTGCTCACCTTGGTAATTTTTTTTTTCTGATTTGTCCACCTTGATTACTTTTTCGGTTCTCTGTGCCTTGACTGCTGAGTCTGTTCTGGTATGGCTATGGTCTGTCCCACGAAAGCTCATCACCTAATAAATTATTTTGTTAGTCTTTAAAATGCTACTGGACCGCTTTTTTGTTTTGATAGGGATAAAGAGAGAATAGGCATGCGAAGAGAGCATAGGAGGCAGTGAGATGGTGACTGAGTGCCTGCAAATCCTATTCACTCTGGGCCAAATCCAAACTACTTCAAAACCAATGTTAGAGCCTTTCCATTGATTTCAGCAGAGTGCGGATCAGAGCCTGGGTCTGACACCCCGGGGATCGGGTCCATCTCAAAAGAACAGGCCAAAATCAAGAAGTTTGGAAGTGTATTAAGAGGAAAAAGTAGAGTCAATAACTTTGCACGTATACCTTGTCCTTCGTCTGCAGGTCTCAAAGCCCTTGATAAAGGAAAGTATTATTATGCATGTTGTAAAGATGGCAGAGTTGAGTTACAAGACAGGTGAATACTCAGAGCACTCAGGTTATGTCTAGATTGAAGTCTGCTGCTGTGGGAGCATTCTGCGAATATCCCAGTCAGCCTCAGTTCCTGGCTATGTCTAGACAAAACAGAAGTTTTGTGGACAGAGTGAGCCTCCAGACTGCAGATCTCTCGGAAGAGCTCTGCCAGTTGGGACCGTTCTGTTGACATCCCTGTGCACCTCATTCCACGAGGCAGAAGGGATGTCTGAACAGAGGGTATTTTTTGACATTTGGCCCCCTGTGGATGGGCCAGATGTCAGAAAAGCCTCTCCCGATAGAACGCTCAGCTCACGAAAGCATTGCTCAAGTTGCGTATCTTTTGCCGACGGTTCTCGGCAATCTAGCCACAGCCTAAGAGCAGCTCACTGGAAGTTAGAACTGGGACATCGAGGCCATGTCTAGATTGCCGAGAACTGTTGGCAAAAGATAAACAAATTGCGCACCACGTTAGTGCATCTCTTACCGACAGCCATGCCAGGAGAGGCTTGCCCAACATTTGGCCCATCTGCAAAGGGCCAAATGTCGAGAAAACTCCCTCTGCTGAGACAGCCCTTCTTCCTCATGGAACAAGGAAGACGGGGATGCAGTCAGAATGCCCCTGACATGGCAGGCTTCTGCCAAGAGACCTCCAATCTTCTGACAGAAACCCGCAGTTTAGACATAGCCTGTGAGGAAGCAACTATATCAACAGAAATATTCTTCCATTGAGTTAGCCGTGTCTGTATCTGGGGTTGGCATAGTCACGCTGATTAAGGATAAGGAGACTCCTCACCTTGAGCGACAGTGCTATCTCCAGGCAAAACATAAGTGTAGACCAGACCAAAGGTACTGAACCAGGGCTCAGGTCCCAGCTCTGACACAGATCACCCTTTGGACCTGGGACAAGTCACTTAATCTCACTGTTCCACGTCTCAGACTGGCGTAATATTTCTTTTGGCCACAAGTGTGCAACTTGTGGCTCCACAGCCACATGCAGTTCTTTAAGGACTGCTTTGTGGCTCCAACATTATACTTGCAAAGTTAAAAAAAAACAAAATAACTTTTATTTTTGACAAACAGTGATAATCTAAAAGCTCCAAAATGAACAACTCTTATCTAAATAGCAAACGATATGTGATCTCGAAACATCGGATAACTCCCGCTAGCTTCCTCCAGGGAGAAAGAAGGTTTGGGAGTGAAAGTCAGGAAGACAAGGGTACAAACAAACACGTAAAGTGTGAGGAAATAGAATATGTAAAAAATCTGTGAATGTCCTGCAGTAAACATGTGTCACATCACAACTCATTGTGTATGCGCTGCTCTTAAAATAGGGATTACAAAAAGTCTGGGTTGATGTTATTTATGAAGGACCATCTCATATTCACATGCACTATGGCTCTTGAATTGTTGAGCTTTTTACCGAAAAAAAGGCTCTTCTTGCTATTTTAGTTGCCGACTTCCGCTTTTGTCAATTTAGACTGCAGCCTTTTGGTGGTAGGGACTGTCTCTCACTATGCCTTTGACCTGGGGCCTCTGAGGGTATGGCTCTATTTAAGTTTGGAGGTGGGATTTCCAGTTTGATCCCACACTAGTTCTGCTCAGGCTCACACCTAAAAATAACACCCTGGCTGCGGCAGCCTGGAGAGCTGCTCAGACTAGCTAGCTGAAGAACAATCCCACCACTCCTGGTCTGTATCCAGGCAGCTTGTCCAAGCTACTGCTTATGCCACAATGGCCAGGCTGCTATTTTTAGGCAGTAGATTGAACAGAGAGAGCATGAGAGCGCCCGCATGTGCTGGGAATCGCACCTCGTAGTACAAATGTAGATGTACTCTGATAATCAGCTCACCTCAGGCTCCTAAGCTCCTCTGTCACCTCTTGACTTGGATGAGCATTTCAGGGGCATAGCTGTTCCCAGGTCTTCCGTGCAATTACACAACTGTATTTCTTACAGGTCCAAAGGAGGTCTAGGGGAACAAACTGCCCGCAGACATAAAAGTGTCCAGCCAAGATTGCACAGCGAAACACTTGGTGGCTCTACCATTCAAGCCTTCACCTTAGGGGCTCTTTAGAGACCAGCCCAGGAAGGGTTATAACAGAAAAATGTGAGGTGGTGTGGAGGATGCCCATGCTGAAGTTAAATGAGTTACTATAAAGACCCTGCTGGCCTGTCTGCAGCTACCACTCCCTTTCCCAGGTAGCAGAGCTACTGCACCAGGTGAAATACTAAAATCTGAGCTGCATGGGAGTGGAGGTGGGGGCAGGCGACAGCAGGTTTCCACAACTGGAGAAACCGCCCTGACCTATTTTCTTCTGCTGCCTCCTGGGCGACCTTATCAGAATCAAAAAAAGTAGTCCTGTGGTACTTTAAAGACTAACAATATACTTCTTAGGTGATGAGCTTTTGTGGGACAGACCCACTTCTTCGGATCTGGATGCAAGCTCATCACCTAATCAATTGTTTTGTTAATCTTTAAAGTGCTCCAGGGCTGCTTTTTTGATTTGTGAAGATACAGACTCACCCGGCTGGCTCTCTGTGACTTATTAGGATGGGGCAGTGGTCCAGCTGGCTTGTTCCTGAGCCCTGGAATTCTGTTTAGAGCTCACCTCTGGAGTCAGCCCTGCTCTCTGATCTCAGCTCCTGTAGAATAGCAATCTCTTGTGCAGCCCCACTGTGGGCTCTTTCTGAGATCCTAAGGGATTGTATACAAACCCATTCTCACCACCCGGTGGGGTAACTAACAGATAACATTAATTCTTCTCTCTCCCTGTTTCATCACACAAAATGAAAGCAAGTTGCGGAAAGGCTCATTTTGGGTCTGCACCTCAAGAGCTTTCTTTCTGTTACCCTTTCCTATGTGTCCTCTACTACTTATGGAGACACACATCTCATTGGACTTGAAGGGACCACAGGAAGTCATCAAGTCCAGTCCCCTGCTGTCTTGGCAGGACAAAGCACCAACCCAATTTCCTTCTTTGTTTCTGTTTTTTTTTTAAAGTCTATTTACCCCACAGCCCTGATGGCCCCTGTAAGGATTGGGCTCACAACCCTGGAGCTAGCAAGCTAAGCCCGAACCACTGAGCTATCCCTCCCGCCTTCTCTTGGTAAGGCTAAAAATAGAGCCTCAAGAGGTGGATTTGCAGACAACATGACCAGCAAGCCACTTCCAAACCAGGCTCTCCCAGCGAGGCAGTTCACATTCCCACTTCACTCCGAGCGCTCGTCACCAGCTCCACAAACTGTGTTATCAACCTGCCTCGCTGTGGTCCATCCCCTTTTATCTCATCACATTGGCAGTAAGGGCACAGTACATAGCAGCATCCACCAGGCAACAGCCGCTGGGTATGCTGAGTACTCAGAGAGCCCTGATAAGCAAACTCTGCTAGACGAACTGAAATGCTGGTGCTGAAGTGCAGTGAAGTCAATGGGCAATTTTCCACTGCCTGCCACGGGCCTCAGAGCAGACCCTAGGTCTGCTGTTTGCACTGGCAATATGGCCTGTTTACGAGAGGCAAAGAAATCCAGTGCTTGACGTGCACATTCGCGGTGGGAGGGAAGGCGAGCTTCAGAAGGGACCAGCAGGACAAACTGGAAATCACAATATTAAAGAAATAGTAGCAACACCAGACATAATTATTAGGCAGGTTAACACACAAGGGTTTTCCTTGAGGTGTGATAAGTGCCGTTCCAGCCTTGGCTGCGCTGTACTGAGGCTGAAGCCTGCAACCCTTTCTGCAATCAAAACAAGTTATTAAAAATAATAACACGGTCCGCACTTGTTTATTCTCTACCCTTATAAAGCATTCTCTTTGCTCGATTTCTATGGCAACCAGAGAGGGCACATGCTGTAGCTAAACTCCGTATTATTTCCCACCCTTTGGGAGGAGGCTCTGCACTGAATCTCTTTTTTTTTTTTGGCTCTGTATTTGTCTGCCTACTCTGAAAGGGGGCAGTGGGAAAGAGTGACATGTAACACTACCCCCCACGCACACACACCTGGGAAAAGGAAAAGTCACTGTAGATCTTTGCTTAACTTTCTAAAACTGGATCCACTCAACTCGCACCTGCCTAGTAACTCCTACAAGGCTGGCAGCATGTCCTGGCTGGCCAGTGGCAGGCAGGCAAAAGCCTGACGGGAGCTATAAATCAGTTCAAATTAAATAATTCATCTGCCTTTCCAGTCCGCGAGCCCAGGGTGGCCCTACGGGGGAGCATGGCCGTCCTCCCGTTTTGTATCATCCTGCTGATGTTCCTCTCGACGCAGCATTGCGCATCTCACTGCTGCGTTTCCCATCCCCCGCCCACACACGATGCCCGAGCTTTTCAAACGGAGCCTTTAAAATCCTAACCAGCTCTTGGTTCCAGATCCCCTTTGGCTGGAGGCCTTCCAACGACAGGCTCTGAAGGGTTGAACTGCAGACCCTCACCAGCTCTCGGCATTGAGTTGGAGGCCAACAAACGTGGTGGGTCTTGCAGGAGGAAAAGCCAGAGAGCAAAGTGGGTTATCTGCCACCTCTCTAGTCTGACACACAGGCCTGGCTGGTGGGGGAGATAGTCAGGTGAGGCAGGTGGCATTGATATCAGCACAGATGCTGGTCTCTGGATGCTTTGCATTGCCCCCAGCTGGTGCAGCGGAGGCAGCAGATGCTCTCTGTGCATGGGCCTGGGGCTGAGGTTTAGCACTGGGGCTGTGTGCCAAGGAGTCTGCATCCAGGCTCAGGCAGGGCAGGCCCTCACCGTGTGTTGAGATGCCCAGCTGGCTGGTGGGGCAGCACCAGCAGCTCTGGTGTCCTCTCTCCCCTGCCCTGAGCACCCAGAGCAGCTGCCCGCCCAATTCCCAGCTCTGATCCCCCACCACAACTGGCCTTACACAGACAAGGGCACCTATAGATCTGGGGCATCACTGAGTCCTAATGTCCACCCATCCACCTCTTCCTACCCTGTCTGGTGGCTCTGCTTTCTCTGGAGAGGAGCTCGTTAACAGTGAAAAACCCTGCCAGAGCTATTAGCAGCAGAATGCGTGACAGAGCCATTCAAGTGGTAATGAAGCCATTTAACCCGCTGGTGCCTACCCCTGTCAGTTTCTGAATTTACTGTGTTAGTCTATGGGACCTTCTTTAAATCAGTGAAGGGCCACAAACAACTAACTAAACCCCCCCCCCCAAACCAAAACCATCTCACTGACCTGGCCCCCAAGTGAGAAGGAAGAAAACCCCCAACCTCCCTCACAGGTGTGGCCCCCAACTGAGAAGCAGAAACAAGCCATTTGCCTCTCTCTGGCCAAGCTCCACCCCAGAGTTTAGGGAGACTGGGCCTACCAGATTCTGTGGGGGCCCCCTCAGCTCTGGAGAGGGTTCCGTGTACAGGAGGGGGCTGCTAGGGAGCAGGCTGGGGTAGAGATGTGGGATCTGGACAGGAGGCAGGGTGCAGGAATGGGCTGGAGGTGAGAGTGGGGGGCTTGGGTGGGACATAAGGAGCAGGAGATTGGGGAAGGTGGGGGGGAGGGATCTGCGGGGGAGGGAGGGACAGAGGGTGCAGGAGTGGGGCAGGGGTGAAGGGTCTATGCGGGAGGGAGGGTGGCTCAGACAATGACTCCAGAGCTCTGGATGCGAGGGAGGGTGAAAGAATGTCATGGGAGTGGGAGGTCAGCATAGGCTGGGAGTCAGGGGTAGTGTCTGGAAAGGGGGGTGCTGGAGTGGGGCAGTGGTAGGTGGCCTGGTGGGAGATGGGTGCAGGAGCAGGGTCTGGGCAGAGGACTGGGGCATCAGCCTGGTGCAGCTCTGGGTGTGGGTGGGCGCACATGGCTCCGCATGCAGCAGGGAGCTGGACCTGGTGCTCCAGCCACAGCGTCCCTCCCCTGCCCCCAGGTGGCTGGAGCACCAGCACTGGCTTGCACCTCTGCAGGGGAGTGGGGAGCCCTGAGCCTTGAGGGCCCGATCCCAGCTCTAGGTTCCCCACCTCAGTTTAAAATATTTCATTAGTCTTACTGATGATTATAAAATCGCATCTCTAAGAAATCATTCCCCCCACTGGCTGCCACCGGGCTGTGGGGCACCAATTTAACAGCACTAGATAGGGCCACATAAATCCTAAGGACAGCCCTGCCTCCCCCAGGCCACCCTCCTTCTCCTCACTCTGCCAGGCCTCACCTTCCCACCCAGCCAGCTCCAGCCCCTGCCTGGTCCAGAGGAGAAGCAGAGCCCAGGCTGCCCCAAGTCACACTCTCCCAGGTACACGGGGAGGAAATATTTCTTTTGGAAAGATGGGTGATCCCACATAACACTTCCATTGCATGGGCTGCTTGGCCTCACTGCCCCTCACCCCTCCACACACACACTTCCACCACCCCTGGTGGAATGTCTATTCGATTGTGGAATAAAATTATTCTTTGCTCCTATGTTCTTGACTCCTTTGACACACTCAGGGAACTCACCACTCAACAAGTGATATCTTCACAGTTGGGTTCACCATCAACCTTCCCTGCTTTTTTGATCTCACAGTCTTGGATTGCCTCACCACTTTGGAAGGGCTGGGTCCAGATGAGCAAGTCGAAGTAATGGATAACAGAGAGCAACTGCAACAGTGATAACTTCAAATAAATAAATTCAGTTTTAAAATTTAAGTTCAGAAATGCCTGCTCCTCTATTGTTCATGGTGGGATGCAAATTTCAAACCTTCAGTGACCTTTTCTATGCATCCATTGCATGCTCTATGCCTGACTTCATATAGTGAAAGTCACCTGACCGTATCATTCTCACCCGAGTGTAAATCACTAGATTTAGTGTATGTTGCCTGGGTGGGGAGCACTATATCGTGCTTGCTACTGATTTAGTGCCTCCTGCCTCCTACACCCTCCCTCACCCCACACCTTATTGGGCAACCTGCTCCCTCCAGGGCCTGCACTCTCTCCCTCCAGCCTCCCCCAAATGCCCTCCGAGAGCCTGCATCCACAACTCCCTCCCTCTGCTCTAGATCAGATCCAACACCCAGATTCCATCCCAGAGCCTGCACCCGTCACCTCGGACCCTTGAGGGACTCTGCTAGTTACCCCTCTCCATTCTGAAAACTAACTCCGCCATGAAGCCTCTAAGAGCTCCATGCTGATACTGACTGAGAGACTAAGATCGTAGATAGAAGAACACATAGCAGATGAGCAAGCAGGGTTCAGAAAAAGATAGAAGTACCATACAGCAGATGTTGGCGCTAAGACTGATAGCAGAGAAAGCTCAACGAAAGAACAAGAACATATACACTTGCTTCGTCGATTTTCAAAAGACAGTTGACAGTATAGATCAGAAAGTGACTTGGGCGGTGTTGGAGTCATACAGAGTGGATAGCAGACTGATACTGTTGTTGAAGAATATCAATGACAATGCGGAGGCAGTGGTGAGAATATGCGGAGAGTTGGGAAGTTGGTTTAAAGCAAGTAGAGGTACGAGGCAAGAAGATTCAATACTGCCAAGTATCTTCATCAGACATCTGGACAGAGCGATGGACAAGATCAAGGAAGAGGTAGAAGACATATCTGTGCACCGGATGAGAATTAACAACTTGAGGTTTGCGGATGATATAGTTATCATTGAAGATGAGGAGAAGATAGCGAAAACGGTTCAGGTATAAATGAAGAAGGGAAGTGGTATGGACTGATTATGAGCATCGATAAAACAAAAACAATGGCATCTGGAAACAAGGAAATAGGAAGGAAGATCAATGTAAATGGTATTGAACTAGAAAATGTAGAGAAGTTCACATATGTGGGGAGCAACATAACATGATCTAGACTGTAAGAAGGAAATAATGACTAGAATGGTGAAAGCAAGGGCGAGTTTGAAGGCAATTGATAAGATCTGGAAAAGCAAAGCGATTAGCTTAGGAATGAAGCTGAGCATCTTGAAAACGTGTGTATTCAGCAGCATGTTGCATAGATGTGAGACATGAGTGATAACAAAAGATTTGAATAGAAGAATATTGGCATTTGAAAGGAATTATTATAGAAAGATTCTGAGAATAGGGTGGATGCAGAAGATCACCAATGAGGAATTATATAGGAAGATACAGCCGAAAGAGAACCTGCTGCTGAAGGCTATAAAACAAAAGCTACAACTATCTGGGCATATTAGCAGAATGTACAATGACTGAAAAAACAAGACCCTGGTATTCGTCATAATGGACGGTTTGAATAGGAGAGGCTGATCCCACAGAATGTGGGTAGATGATATAGTAAATTGGCGTGGAGCTAGTCTACAGAAACTAAGCCACTCTGCACTGGACAGGGAAAGATGGAAAGGAATAGTGGGAGAGGCATCAGACACAAACGGGCGCTCAGCCCACGGTTATTGATGATGATGGTGATTCTGAAAATTGACCATTTATTCCTACCCTTCCTGTCTTTTAACCAGTTGTCAGTCTTTTAGAGGACCTTCCTTCTTATCCCATGACAACTTTCTTTACTTAAGAGCTTTTGGTGAGGGACTTTGTCAAAGGGTTTCTGGAAATCTAAGTACACTGTATCCATTGGACCCCCCTTATCCACATGCTTATTGGCCACGTCAAGAACTCTAGTAGTTTAATAAGGCATGATTTCCTTTTACAGAAACCATGTTGACTTTTCCCCAACAAATTATGTTCAATTATGTGTCTGACAATTTTAGTCTTTACTATAGCGTCAACTAAGTTAAAATCCGCTTCCTACTCCTAACTGCTCATACAAGAATGATACATACACAAAAAACACAATCTAGAGCCTCAGCAGATTGTAACTTTATAACTGATATGCCACAGGACTGCTTTTGCATAAAGCATCTTTGAGTTATGCATGTTCATAAGCCAATTTTCATGAAGGCTGGGGGGCATGACAGTAAGCTGTTTGAGAGGCTGGGCTGATGGAACTCCTCAAGTCTCTCATTGTAAGGCATGCTTTCCAGTCCTCAAATCATTCTTGGAGCTCTTCTCTTCACTCTATCCAATAGAGACCATAACAGCTGGCTCTGAAAAACAACTGAACATGTTCCTTATTTTTTTATGTCAGAACGGCTTCCAGATCATATTTGCTCAGTTTGAAAGTAAGAAGTGTTTTTTTTTTTTTCTCACTGACAGCCCTGCAAACTAAGCATAGACTCTGAAGGCTGGGTTCTGGCTGATTCATGTGTAAGAAAGATTCTGAAATGAGAATTTAGTTACAAGTTGTGTTGATAATGCCCCAGCAAGAATAGAATCCAGCTCACACTCCCACAGCTGCAATGTCTCTGCAGAGCTAATGGGAAAAAAGAACTTATAAACTTATTTTAAGGAATAAAACTGCACACAGGGAACATGTCTGTTGTATAAAAGGGGGCCATTTTTGCACTGTCATTTTTCAGAGTAGCATACTGCTCCACAATGATCTTTAACTTCACGCAAAGATTGAAAATATACTGTAGATTTAAGCAATTCTCTGACCAAGCACACCCAGTATAAGGGCCATAGAATCATTGGAGATTAGGGTTGGAACAAAGCTCAGGAGATCATCCAGTTCAACCCCCTGCTCAAGGCAGGACCTACCCCAACTAAATCATCCCAGCTAGGGCTTTGTCAGGCCTTAAAAAAACTCCAAGGATGAAGATTCCAGCACCTCCCTAGACAACCCATTCTAGTGCTTCACCGCCCTTCTGGTGAAATAGCGTTTGTTAATATAAGAGTTAGATGTCCCACAGCACAACGTGAGAGCATTGCTCTTTCTTCTGTTGTCTGCCACACTGAGAACAGCTTGTCTCCATTCTCTTTTGAACCCCCCATCAGGTAGTTGAAAGCTGCTATCAAATTCCCCCTCATTCTTCTCTTCTGGGCTACCTCTACACGTGAAGCCTACATCGAAATAGCTTATTTCGATGTAGCAACATCGAAATAGGCTATTTCGATGAGTAACGTCTACACGTCCTCCAGGGCTGGCAACGTCGATGTTCAACTTCGATGTTGCGTGGCACCACATCGAAATAGGCGCTGCGAGGGAACGTCTACACGCCAAAGCAGCACACATCAAAATAGGGGTGCCAGGCAGAGCTGCAGACAGGGTCACAGGGCGGACTCAACAGCAAGCCGCTCCCTTAAAGGGCCCCTCCCAGACACAGTTGCACTAAACAACACAAAATACACAGAGCCGACAACTGGTTGCAGACCCTGTGCCTGCAGCATGGATCCCCAGCTGCCGCAGCAGCAGCCAGAAGCCCTGGGGTAAGGGCTGCTGCCCACGGTGACCATAGAGCCCCGCAGGGGCTGGAGAGAGAGCGTCTCTCAACCCTCAGCTGATGGTCGCCATGGCGGACCCCGCTATTTCGAAGTTGCGGGACGCACAACGACTACACGGTCCCTACTTCGACGTTGAACGTCGAAGTAGGGCGCTATTCCTATCCCCTCATGGGGTTAGCGACTTCGACGTCTCGCCGCCTAACGTCGAAGTTAACTTCGAAATAGCGCCCGGCGCGTGTAGCCGTGACGGGCGCTATTTCGAAGTTAGTGCCGCTACTTCGAAGTAGCGTGCACGTGTAGACACGGCTCTGAAGACTAAATAAGCCATCAGCCACTCCCAAGAAGTGAAATGCCTCAGCCCCCTAATCATTTTTGCTGCCTTTTAGTGGACTCTCTCCAATTTGTCCCCATCCTTTCTGTAGCGGGGGCCCAACATTGGATACAGTACTCCAAATGCGCCCCACCCACTGCTGAACAGAGGGAAGTAATCACTTCCCTTCTGACAGTGCTTCTAATGCAGCCCAATATGCTTTTAGCCTTCTTGGCAACAAGGGAACACTTTTGACTTATAGCCAGCTTCTGGTCTACTGTAATCTCTTGGTCTCTTTCTGCATAACTCCTGCTTAGCTGATTGGTCCACAGCCTATAGCAGTGCATGGGATTCTTCCGTCCTAAGTGCAGGACTCTGTATTTGCCCTGGTTAAACCTCATCAGGCTTCCTTCAGCCCAATCGTCCAATTTGTCACTCTGGGCCTTATTCCTCCCCTCCAGCATCTCTACCTCTCTCCCCAGCTTAGTGTCATCTGCAAACTTGCTGAGGGTGCAACCCAGCTCATCACCCCGATCATTAATGAAGATGTTGAACAAAACTAGACCCAGGACCGACCTGTGGGGCACTCTGCTTGATTCCAGCTACCAACTAGACATCAAGCCATTGATCACTACTCATTGAGCCTGATAATCTAGCCTGCTTTCTAGTCACCTTATAGTCCATTCATCGAGGCCATACTTTTTTAACTTGCTGTGAGGATACAATGAGAGACTCTCAAAAGCTTGGCTAAAGTCAAGGTATATCATATCCAATGCTTTCCCTTTACCCACAGATCCACAATATTCCTTATTTTTTGGCTCTTGCTGTTTCATAACAAAGAATCTGGGTCTCCTGTGGCTGGAAGCTTTCAAGTATGCTTTATTTCACTTATTTTGTGAGAAAAAGCCTAAATCACAGTTGCAAATTTAAACTGATTTATCAGCCATAAGCTCCATAAGCTCTGGCATGCCATAAATAGCAGGATTGAGAGGGCTCTGCAAATCGCTGTTCCCATGGCAAGCTCCAATGCTGCAATTTTATCTTTTGGGCCTCTTCGAGCAGCCAAAATTAATAAATAAGCCATGGCCAGATCTGAATGCAGGGATTGTCATAGGCACAAAAGCCTGATGTAAACACCATTGAACTCAATGGAAGCACTTGAGTGGATTTTGGATCAGGTCCATTAAAACCTGTGAAATTGATAAAAGAGCAAAATATTGGTAGCTCCGCTTTCCCAAACAGGCTACTAAGCAGCTTGTAAATCTTCACTGACAGGGCCTTGTCACTTGGGCTTTTATACTTTTTATAGCTTGACCCTATGGTCAAAGCTATGTAAAGAGCCCTCCAATCCAGTCTCACATGCAGCGGGCACTGGATTAAGTAAATGGCAGACTTAAAGCAACAGTCAGCTATAAGCCAAACACAAAGGGTAATTTAACAATCACTGAAACTTTTACAGAACAAAGTAGGCGCCAGAAAAAGGTACAACTTTTGCAATGATTGTGCCCAATCGAGACCCTTAATTTCCAAAGCAAAGAGAGGTGTAAAGTATGTTTTGCAAATTTGTTTATGGATTTGATTAAGTTACCTCAGGATTTTAAGACCAAGCTACATGGGACGTTCACTATGTTTAATGGATAAGGGTTTGTGGTTTTTCTCTCCTAAGAGCTTTAAATATAATACAATAAACTTTAATATCTAAACCAGGAAGCAGCAAGCACCAACAACCACACAAAGCAAAATATTAAGCATCAGAGAGAAGAGATGGTTGTTGGATATGTTAAGTAACATGATGTGCTTGCGGATTTTGTTCTTAATTATAAGTAAGGCAGTTATACAAGGGCTCCAAAAGAACAGCATTCATATTTCCTCAGTATGATAATGCCCCTCAGTAATAGAAGGCAACATTGTCTGTTCGGTTTGTTTGGGTAAGAAGTTTTCTTAGTTGGAGAGACAAATGCGAGGTTAGTTTCCAGCCTGATGTCTTCTCATGTATCTGGAAATTAAGTGTATCACACAGCTGGTCCTCCAGGCAGGATCAGGTTGCGCTCTCTTCCTCTGGTGGGGTGCAGCCATACATTAGGTAGTCACTCCGCATGTGAGGCAGCATCTGCAGGCTCCTGAGCCTCTGCCCTGTAAGTACTTCCCAGATGGGCAGACCTCAGCTTCCACTGATGTCACTGGGGTTTTGCATGTGTGTAACAGGCCGCTCGCACAGACCTCCGTGCAGTGAAGGTAATGTAGAGCAGTGTTGCCCAAATGGTGGGTTCCATGAAGGGAAAACAAGGGTTCCGCAAGATATTCCACTCCTGTAGCTGACTTCAGCTCCCTGCCCTGCCGCCGCTGAAACAGTAGAACTACATTTAATTGGTTTAATGGCCGGCAGGATGGCAGGAGGGATCCAGCCGTCAAACCAACTGAATTTAGTTCCATTATTTAAGTGGTAGCAGGGCAGGGAGCTGAAGAGATCCCCTCATTTGCCCCTCTATCTGAGCAGCCAGACCCCTCAGCTCACCCCCGCCAGTGGAACACCTCCACAGCAGCCTTCCTTCCGCTGGTGTATGTGGCCACCCAGCGCAGGCTCCCCAGACAGTGCCATGGATGGGTCAGTCCTGGGGGGCCGGTTTGGGGCTCAGGCGGAGTAACTCTGGGGATGGGGGAATGGGTTTGGGGCTGAGACAGGTTAAGCCTGGGGATGGGGGGTGGGTTTGAGGGCTGAGGGGGGTAGAGCCTGGGGATGGGGTTCCACAAAATTCTCTCAGGTTTAAAAGGGTTCTGTGGTCAAATAAAATTGGGAACCACCAGCTGTGGGTTTACACCAGATGGAGGACCCCAAGTAAAGACTTCTCTGGTCCCGGACTTGGAGCAGACATAATAATGAGCAGAGGAAGTTTGTTTGCTAAATAAGTAACCGACCAATACATAGGCAGGTGCGAGGGATGTGAATGGCCCCTGACCCCTATTCTCTGCTCTGCTGGCCTGGCCCCCACCTGGTCCCCAACCAGCCTGGAGAGGCCATGGGGAGAGACCTCCTGTGGCTGCTGCTGCTGTCTGTCACCCATCCACCTGGAGCAGCGCCTGATGAGTGCGAGGGAAGCTGCAGGGTGATCCCCTGCGGCTGCTGCCACCACCACATCCTGTCCGCGCCTCCCTGCCCAGGAGTAATGTGTAACCCTCTCCCGCCCAGGCTGACTGGTGAGCGAGGGCATGCGGGGGGAGGGGAGCGGGGGAGGATGGTGTTCAGGCTGAGTGGGGGTGGGGTGGGGGATGCTCGGGCCAAGCGGGGGGTGGGGTGCTCGGGCCGAGCAGGGATCTGTGTTCAGGCTGAGAGAAGGGACATGGGGCCCTTGAAGGGAGGGTCAGTCTGAGCGGCTGTGGGGAGTGGGGGCGGGCCATGAGCTGAGTGGGGGTGGGCAGGGAAACCTTCAGGCCTGGTGGGGTGGACTGGGGGGCTGTTCAGTGGGTGGAGAGGCCAAATTGGGGGTAGTCCTGCTGCTGTGGCTCCAGCAGATGTGGTTCCGGTGGCCGTGGCCTTGGCTGTGGTGGTGGCCCAGTTCCGATCTGGGCCCAGCCCCAGTGGTCTGGGCCCCAGCGGCCAGGCAAGATAACCCGGTCCCACAGTTGTCTCCCCCTCCCCACACGCACTGTACTCTACTGCCTCAGACTCCCCTGCCAACGCCCTGCCTCCTGTACCTCCCCGCCAACGCCCTGCCTCCTGTACCTCCCTGCCAATGCCCTGCCCTGAACCCCTCATGAACCCTCATGCCTTGTTCTGGGCCCCTCACATGCCCCAACACTCCCTCCTGAGCACCTGACATCCCCAGCTCTCTACCCTAACTTCTGCACCCTGACATTGCAGCCCCCTACCCTGAGCCCTTGGTGCACCTCAGCCCTGATTCCTGCTCCTCCATGTCCCCAGCACCCTGCTGTAACTTCTGCACCCGCTACACACTCCAGTCCCGTACCCTGAGCACCTCATGTACCCCAACCCTGACATCTGCACCCCCAGCCCACTGCCCTGAGCCTCCCATGCTCCATCCCATAATTTTGGGAGTATTTCTAATTGGCTCATAGATTTGTTTAGCTTCTTAAAGCTGAGCTGTGTGTGTGTGGATAACATGCATTTTGGTGTGTTCACCAGCTTGAGTGGCTAGAAAGGAGGATAATACGGGTGCTCAAAGAGTAGTGCTCATTTTTCAGCTGATTTCATGTTAAATGAATTTCATTAGCATTGCTGCTGGCTAATTATCCCTTGTTTGAATATATTTTCTGCCATGCCTTTGGACTGTTTAGAATATATATTTAGGTCTCGGTTTCCTGGTGCACATCCATGCACTACCTCAGTATGGGTGTTGCACATAATTAATTTTAACCCGCCCTAAAGAAAATTCAACCCATCCAAAGATGGGAAAATTTTCGAGAGAACATTGTCGCCCTGCCCTGCGCACCATCAGGAGGAACTCTGGTGCGTGGGCAGGGCTGGGGCAGCTAGGAGCCCCTGGTGCGTGGCAGGCAGGACTCCAGCAGGCAGGGCGGGTAAAAGGTGGGGAGAAGGGTAGGGCAGTAGGGGCTGAGGGAGGGCAGGGCCAGGCTGCTGGAAGGGGACCAGAAGAGGTGGGGGTGGGGTGCAGGACCAGCTGGAGGGCGGCTGTAAGGGCAGGACCTGCTGTCGAGGGCGGTGGTCCACATTTACAAGGAAAGCACCCTCACTCCCAAAATTCCTGCATACAGGCTGAGTAACAAAATAAATACATACTATAAAGTATTTAGAAGCTTATACAAAGCTTCCAACTGCAGAGAACCATCCTTTCAGTCAAACATTTCTTCCCCAGTCCCAGAGGTTTTGTGAATTAAAGATATTCTAGTAAAAACTTTCCTGTTTTCAGGTAGAACATCATTATTTTTGCCTTTTAAACAATATCCTCTACAGTGCATTTTTTGTAATAAAAAAAAAAAAGAGGTGCTGGTACTCAGCTGATTCCTTGACCCCTCTCTCCCAGACAATCGCATGGCAGGGGCTGCCAAGGTGCCAGTACTCAGTACCGGCAAGTACTGGCAAAAAAAAGCACCAATCCTCTCCTGTAGAATAAATATATGGATTGACTTTTCATCTAGCAAATCCACCGAAGAGGCACATTGCCTCGGTTAATTGGCATAGAAGAAAACTAATCAAGCCAAATTAGATCTATAAAACCCCTTCCGTTTTTCTTAAGGGAGTGCAGGAAAATTTGCATTAATCTCCAGCCTCCAAACTCCACAACCAATGAACCACACGTTTTCCCCACCCTCTGCTACCAACGCATGTTCATTAGGAGGCCAGAAGCAACGCCAACTGTTTCTGAGAGACACAGCCAGTGAGTTCTGCGTCTCAGAGGAAAAAGAGCCTCAGGTGCCTGAACAGGAGATGATTGTTTTGTGAGCTCTCTGAGCTGTGCGTACTTCTTAGTTCAGTTTAATGGGGTGGTAGCAGAATCAGCAAGGAAAGTATCTGGTCCTGTGTCCTGTTCTTGGAGGGAAGCTGAGGCAGGGGGAACGTTATGTAGACCAGTGGTCACCAGTCAGTAGTATGGGCTCTACTGGCATATCCTGGATGGGTGATCTTGACTGGTTTGGCCAAGAGGCTATGAAGGCCGGCTGCTACCCTCACTGCTGTGCTGCTTTGGCTCTCTGCCTTGGAGATGGCCCCTGGGAGTCTCCTGCTTGCTGTGCTGGATGGGGGAGGCAGCCCTGGGAGTCACTGATGTCAGGCTGTCCCCTCACCTACCCCTTTAATCCATCTCCAGAGAGTGAGCAAGGCAGGGCCTGAGGGAAGGAGGCAGCAGGAAGGGTGTTTGGGTTTGAGGTTGATCTTGGACTGATATAAATGCAAAAAGTGGTCTTGTTCTTAAAAAAGTTGGACACTACTCATGAAGCCTGAACATAGGCCCCAGTTTGGGTCAGTGGCTGAGCATGCTCTTCATTTAAAGCACAGACTTCAATTCTACTGATTTTAATTGGACTTTACTGCATACTTTACTTTACTTTACTTTACATACTACATACTTTACTTTTACATACTACAGACTTTACTGCATACCCATGTGCTTTCCTGAACAGGGATGCTTTCTTGCAACAGGTCCTAACAGAGCTGGTTACACCAGGACAATGACAGGCTCAAGCGTATTCACGAACAGACAGACTGACTTCACTTCATTGCCCTGTGCGGAGTCATCCTCTTCCTGACCACTGGAAAATGTTGGGGAAACATCTGCAAAAAGATCCCAGAGCTTTCATACATTAACCCACATGCAGATTCATACCTTGGCTGTGAGAACAAGAAGTCTTGTGGCACCTTATAGACTAACAGATATTTTGGAGCATAAACTTTCGTGGGCAAAGACCCACTTCATCTGATGCATGAGTAAGATATGTGGTCTATAAGGTGCCACAAGACTTCTTGTTGCTCTTGAAGGTACGGACTAACATGGCTACCTCTCTGATAGCTTGGCTAGATCTTCATCCATATATTCCTGGGCTTTCCCAACATCAGCCTCATTACCCTGTTCGTCTTCATCTTCCACAAGCTGCTACAGCTGCTCCTGAACTGGAATGCAGCCCAGAGCTCATGTTCAAAACGACCCACTTATCCTTATGCCTGTGTAAACTGAGCTGACTGTTCACTCTGAATTAGAAAAATAAACCTTATATCTCTGATGGTTTTCACCAGCCCTCAGCGAGTACCCGCAGAATTTCCCTAGAGTGATCCCTGTGTCACTCCCCTACCTTGCTGTCTTGTTACTTGGGCATTTGGAAGATGCCATGAAAAGTTTTGGAAAATATTTTGCCCCCCAAACAAAAACTGGTCCTTTTTTCTCCTAAAAGAGAAAAATGTGTGACGATTTTTTGTTTCATTCTAAATTTTCCACATTATTAATGTAAAACAAATCTCCCTAATCGGCACCGTTTTCTTTCTGATTTGCTCTTTCCTCCATGTAGTAGAAACTTATTAATATTGACTTTTTGTTTTAAAAATGTAACATTTCTGCATAGAATTTTGGGGGAGAAAGTGTGTTTCATTGTAAATGTGTCATGAAAAAATAAAATACCTAATTACAAGCAGCTCGTTAACATCACTTCTGCTATTAACACGTGTGCTATTCAGGGGAAGGATCATATCTGCCTCCTGTTTGGAGAAGGGCATAAATTTGGGTGAATGATAGTCATAATTTTTTCAGTCTGGATTTTAAATGCTTACCAGGAGCACATATTGTGTGTTCTCAGGTAACCAACAGAAGTCTGTGAGAGTGCTCAGTGAGCTGATTCTCAAAGAATGAAGTCAGAGCCTCAAGGTCTGGATAGAAGCTCAGGTCCACATGCAAAGATGTGTGAGCAGCTGCAAAGACCAAGCACCAAACATGTCTACTGAGGCCCTGATCATCAAAACTTGTAAGTAAGGCTAGGTTGCCACACTGGCATTTCAAAACCTCCCCTTCTCAAGACAAAAAGTTTTGCCAGGAGAAGTGCCAATGCGAATAGTATGTTGTCAGCTGCTAACAATGCAAATGCCACTCACTGGGTGCTGGAAGTACAGGTTGAACCTCTCTAGCCCAGCACTCTCTTGTCCAGCAATATCCATAATCTGGCATGAATCGGTTAGCTGGATGTTGAAGTGACCATCTGTCCTGGTTTTCCTGGGCCAGTCCCTTATTTAAGCTGTCTAACAGGTGTCCCAACTTGTTTTAAAAAAATGCATAAATTGTCCTGTATTTTGGGGGGCTCTTGTTCCCTAGCACCTGGTGTCTCGGGGCAGCAGCCTCGCACTGCAAGCAGCTGCCCAGTTCCCTGGTGCCCCATGCTTCGGGGCAGCAGCTCCTGCTGCAGGGGAGTTCCTCCTTGGAGCGGCTGCCCAATTCCCCAGCATAGAACTGCAGCATCCCCCTCTGCTGGTGAGCTCCACCTCAGGGTGGCTGCCTCATTCTCCAGCATCCCGTGTCTTGGGGAGGCAGCTTCTGCTGTGGGGAAGCTCCTCTGTGGGCAGCTATCCTGTTTCTCAGTGAGGCCAGGAGGCTGTAGAGCCCCTATTTTTGGCACCCCCCCAACCGCCCGTCACTCCCTCTCATCAGAAGACTGCAGAGCTCCCATCACCAGTGCCTCACCATGGGGCAGTAGTCCCCATCACGAAAGAGGCCTGACATAGTACAGCAGACCCCATCCCTGGAGGCTGGTGTCCTATTTGCCGCAGGACAATGTGATCACCCTACTTAACATTGATGTGGCCAAGTTTCCTACAGTACTATAAAGTTCATTTCCAGACACCAGCCCTGGATCTAAGTGTTCTGGGTTATTATTTAGCTGTAATTTACCCTGAAAGGTCTCCTAAGAACCAAGTAATCCGTGAAAGTGTTGGCAATGTGCTAGACAACATCGACCTCCCATTGTCCAGCAAATTCTCTCATCCAGCACTGCTCATGTACCGAGAGTGCCAGATTAGAGAGGTTCAACCTGTGCTTGGTCCGCAGAAGAGCCAACAAACAGCGGCTCTGCTGCTCGACTTCTGATGACACAGTTGTGTCGACACAGCCATATCCCTAAAAGCAGCATGGGGTAGACAAAGTCTCAGTACTTTCTTTTCTCTAAGCACGTTGTTAGTACCATTGACCTTAACAGAACCAGTTAAATGCACATGTTACACATGTGGTTAAGCACTTGCTTTCTTGGGAGCAAGTTTGATAATTCCATGTGACCAGTTGCACCTTGTTGTAAGAAATGCAACTCGAGGCCTTTAGTGTTTTGAAAAAATCAGACCTTCAGTGTTATCTTATCGATGTCCTTTCTTTCTGGTTTAATCATATGCAGAAAGAGCAGAGTGTCCTTGTCCCCACAAGCCCAGAACCTTATATTTATCTCCTGCAAATTGCTATGCAGCAGAAATGACTTCATTGCTGAGAGTACAGTGTGGAGGGCCACATTTTCAAGAGTGCACAGCACACAGATTTAGGAACAGCTTCCATAAATCACCCACACTCCCTTCCAAACAGGAATAAAAGGTTTATACAGAGCTCGAAGCATCTTCCTTTACCAAATGTGTGTTTGAGCTGAGTGAATATTGCAACAGAAATGCCCATCCCCCCCCCCACACACATGAACACTGTGTGGCAGGTGTTTGTTCACTGTGAATTAATTTTCTTTCACACACTCCTTCTGCAGGCACTTTCTCCTGCTTCTCTAGCAAAGGAATCGACTGTTTGGAACCAGAAATGAAGCTCCTATTACAGAAGCACATTTGAATTCACAATCATGAATATCAAAAACGTGATGCTAACAGTTAGGCTCATCAATTTAGAGCTCATCCAGCCATAAATTTAATTTTTCATTGTCGGAGACCACTATCACCCTGACTAATAGAGTATCAACGAGTCCCTATGCTCCCATCTGTTTGTATCCACCTGTTCTCTCATGTCTCATACTTAGCGTTTACATGTAAGTCCTCTTTGGGACAGGGACCATTTTTTGGTTCTCTATTTGTACTGCACCTAGCACAAAGTGGAGCCTGCTCCATCCACATAATGAATGGTAAGTTTACACTGCCCAAATAACCTCTGTCTTTGGGACATGGATTTGTAGACTGAGTGTTTCCTAGACCCTCTTTGAGCACTCAGGCTGCACGGTAAATGCAATGACAGGACTTTGAGGTCTAACACACAAACCCCACTGACATATGCATAGGGCCTGTGATGGTGTCACTTGCATAGATATGTGCACAGAATTGGCAATGAGGTTTGTTCCTGGGTTAGTGTTTCTGTGGTATGGTGTGTGGCTGCTGCTGAGTATTGTCTTGAGATTGGGTCTGAGTACTGTCTTGGGTCTGTAAGAGAGGACTGGCCTGTCACTCAAGGCCTGAGAGAGTGAGGGAGCATGTAGGTTGTCAACGATGCGCTGGAGAGGTTTAAGCTGGGGGCTATAGCTGATGACAGGTGATGTTCTATTATTTTCCTTGTTGGACCTATCATGAAGTAGGTAACTTGTGGGTACGCGTCTGGCTCTATCTTCTGCTTCATTACTTCCCCAGCTGGGTAATTAAATTCTAATAATTTCTTGATAAAGCTCTTGTAGGTGTTTGTCTCTGCAGTGGGACTGAAGCAAGTAGGGGTGTATCTTAGGGCGTGGCTGAAGACAATCAACTGTGCGATGCATCTTGGATGCAAGCTGGAGGAACGTATGTACGAACAGCTGTCAGTGGGTTTCCGTTACAGTGTAGTGTTTACGTGACCATTATTGATTTGTACTCTAGTGTCCAGAAAATGGATCTCTCGCATGGAATGGTCCAGGCTGAGGTTGATGATGGGGTGGGAACAGTTGCAATCCCTGTGGAATTCTACAAGGGTCCTCTTATAAGGGGTCCCTATGATGAAGACATCTTCAATGTAGCATAAGCAGAGAACAGGTGCTAGGGCACAGAAGCTGAGGAAATATAGTTCTAGGTCAGCCATAAAAATTCATTCATTCTTTCGCAAATCTGACACATTTAAACTAGGCCTGAACAAAGGTCTTAGGTGTCTTATGAATTACAAGGTCAATTTCCCCACCTCTGCTATTCACACCCTTCTTAATTTGCTTCATCAACTGCTCCTGCTAGTGACAGGTAATCCCTTTTTCCCTCCCCACTTCCCCTGTCATATAAACCCTTGTTTCCAGTTTTTGACTCCACTTTTCATCTGAGAAAGTGGGTCCTACCCATGTAAACTAATAACTAGTAACTTAATAACTTTGTTAGATTCTAAGGTGCTACAGGTCTGCTTGTTATTTATGAAGCTACAGACTAACACAGCTACCCCTCTGAGACTAGTGTGGAAGAGCCAGCCCCTAACACAATCACTTTCTGCAAGTCTAAAGCTGCTGACACAAAGCTCACAGCAGCAGTTGGATGGGAAATTTGGTCTTTTACATTGCAAGTAATGCAGGCATTAAAATGGGAGTCATGAAAATCACAAGATGCATTTTAGACAGAACAAATTTCACATAAATCTGACAGGCTTACGCACTTGCCTAACTTGAATTCAGTGGGATCATTCATGCTTAAAACTAGGCACACACTTAAGTGCTTTGCTGGATCGGAGCCATAAAATGCAGACTGTGTCAAATGGAGGAAAGTGGCAAAGAAAGGTTAAGTCTCTCCTTAAGGCAAACAAATATTATTGACACCAGCAAAATGCCCCCGGCCACTGATTTGCTGTTTCTCTTCTATGCATGTGTTTTCAGGGGAATAATTATCCCACTTGGGTTTGTTAGCTCTTTAATATGGAGGGTAAACAGAGCATCCTCTTTGCAGCTTCATAAATACCATGAGCACATAAGCGACTACAGCAGGGCTGGGGGCGGGGAAGAGAATGGTCAGCAATCCTCTTTAACTAAAAATGGGATTGGAAATATGGTAATCTTCTAAATGGGCCCGACTGATGAGTTGATAAACAGAACTCTTTTTTATTATGGTGATGAGGTTGCTAGAATGAGTGTAATCCCAGCCCAACTGGGCTGGTAGATTGCTGTCAAACCTCCCCCAGATCATCACATTAGTTTGATGGGAGAAAGTAAATGCACTCTGCTCTGGCTGTGTTATATAATGTCCCGGAAAAGCAATGGAGCAGGGCATGACGTGTGCTATGGGTCGGCACTATTGTTTAGCCATTAATTAGTTAATGGTTGGTTTGCCTTTGAGAGTGTAAGGCGCTATCGAAGATTCATTATTAATGTCTTTCAGTGCAATACGTAATAGCTATTAACATAGGGCTGAATATACTGTAAGAATAAGGACTTGCCACACTTGGATCAAACCAGTGGCCTCTGTAGCCCAGAATCATCCCTCTGCCTGTACCTAATCACACCTGCTTCACAGGAACCACCTAATTCCAAGGAGTAGCTCAGTACCGCTAGTTTTCCAGCACACATGTTAGATGCCCAGACCCTGCACCAGAGAACTCACAACCAAAATTAGCTGAGATACAGTAAGATTTAAGAGAAAAAAGCTGTTGCATAGAGAGGCACAGTGAAGGGAGTTCCATAGCAGAGCTACGAAGAGGAACAAGGTCTCTTAATTACCAGGGCTGTGTCTACACTACCATGAACCTTCCAAAGATCACGTCTCAGAAGATCTCTTCCGGAAGACCTTCTTTTGAAGGGTCGCATGCACACGCAAAATAGTGGATCGAAAGATCAATCTGCTCTTTCAATACAGAGCATTCATACAGCCCCTGCTCTTTCAAAAGAATGGGCCAGGAATCAAAAAATCTGGTGCCACGAGGACTCCTCTTTCCAAAGAAGGGCCCACAGATCCCTTTTTTTTTTTTTGAAAGAAGCTTTCAAATGGAGGCAATCTTCCTGATCCAGGAACAGAAGAGCCACATTCTTTTGATTGCGGATTGAAAGAGCGAATTCTGTGTGTGTTCCTTCAAAAAAGGGCCTGATTTTCTGAAAGAACCTGCCAACTGTAGGTGCGGCCCAGGTGAGTGGGCTGTTCACTAGGCTACACTGTCGGTTCCAGCCATTGAACTACATATAAGCAAGAGGAACAATGGCAACCAAAAAAAGACAACTTAGTACAAAGAAAGTGACTTACCACAAAGACCAAAATACAATGGCCAGAGACAAAAACACCAGACTAAATTTTGCCTTGACACATTTGCTCCATCACTGATACAGCTCCACGGAAAAGAGAATTTATACCCTGACCCACACAGAATAACCTCGGTGATCATGCCAAGATACGGAATGGAGCTTTAGGAAAGACTAAAGAGCAGAAGGAGGTTTGGTTGCATATATAAAGTACAGCAAAAAGAAACTCTAGGCACCTTAACAATTAGTTAATATTAATACTAATAACTCAGTTCACCAGAGACAAAGCAGAATTATAGAACATTAACAAAATAAGTCATCCAACTAGCAAACCAAAGTGACAAAGTTGCTATCTTGCTACAGAAATCTGTCTTCAATTTTTCCTAAAAAACATTTCAAATAAATAGCTTTTTGCACCATCTCCAGAAGGTCAACAAGTTTGCACCTTCTTTTTTTTTGGATTGAGACAAAGCCAGAGATGAAGATACAGAGAAGGGATACCACAGAAATAGTCCATGACCAAATGGAAGTTAATGGTTATATGCTTTAAAAGTTAATATAATTTGCTGTTTGATCTTGATGCACTAATTTTGAAAATTATGCAAAATAATGATTTCTCCCACCTGGACCTCTGGGAGAGCCACATCCCACAGGTGGTGGCTACGTGCTGCATCCTCCATAATCTGTAGGGGAGAAAAGTTGGAGGCTTCCCTGCCTGCATGGGGAACCAAGGCTGAATGCCTAGCCAGGGCTTATGAACAGTCATGCATGGCTGCCATATAGGAGGCCCAAAAAGGGGTCGCGTGCATCTGGGAGGCCCTGAGGGACAGCTTCTTCCTGGAACAGCAGTGACACCATCTTCTGGGACGCCCAACTGGGGGCTTCGGCCACACCCGTCCCTGACACACACCCCCATCCCACCCCCTCCACCCCTCCTTCCCCACTATGCAATAAATAGACATAAGCCTTAATCAGAAATGGGGTGTTTATTTACAAGGAAGCAAGTTGTGAGCTGGTTGATTGAATATCCAAGTGTCTGTCTATCTGTCTGAGCGTTTGTTCTGCAGTTTGAAAAAAGGGGCATTTTGAAAGTGTGTTTCGCAGTTTGATAAGTTTGAAAAGTGTGAATTGGGAGTGCTTTATTCCAAGTGGGCCTTCAAGGGCTGACTGGATTGGAGGCAGCCACAGTGAATGCTGTGAACAGTGAACAGGGCAGCAGCCAACAAGGAGTTTGCCTGGGAGATAACCTTTGGGGAGTCCCATACCGTTTGGTCTTTTTCTTATAGTTTTGTTGCTCTTCTGCACTTCAAGGTGGCAATAAAATCATCTAAGGAAACTCTCTGAAGAAAGGGTTAAATGGATAGTGACAAGTCAGATGTTGTGACCTGTAGACCATGAGCTATGTTTGTCTTCCTCCTGAAAGACAGAAGGAATTTTGTCTCTACCAAGTGCAAGCTGGTCGCCATTTTGGAAGAAAACATTAGAGGACTTGAGGTGCAAATATCAACCCTCGGCTTCATCAGAGGAGGTGAAGACTTCCTCAACAGAATACAGCATTGAGTACTGCAGGTACGGCAAGCTGAGCAACCAGTGAGGGCATTACAAAATAAGGTAGGTAACTGGTAGCATGTAACTTCCAGGAGAAGAAAGCCAGTTCAGGTATCTCCAATTCCAATGGAAGTAAGCAACTGCTTTCAGGCTCTCTGCAGGGGTGATATGGTGGGGAAAGCTGTGGCAAAGACCTCTCAGGGAAGGGATCAGAAGAAGACCCCACTCACTGGAAGGATGGGATGCATAGCTGTAGGGATGGGGCTTCCATGACCACCAACACAAGAGAAGAAGACAGGTGTTGGTGGTCAGGGACTCCCTCCTAAGTGGGACGGAGTCATCCATCTGATATCCAGGCCTGAAATCTCAGGAAGTTTGCTGCTTACCAGGAGCTAGAATCAAGGATGTGACAGAGAATCTTCCAAAAATCATCAAACCTGCGGATTATTACCCCTTCCTACTTCTCCACGTAGGAACTAACGACACAGCAAAGAATGACCTTGAGCAGATCACTGGGGATTATGGAACTCTGGGAAGGAAGATCAAAGGAATATGGAGCACAAGTGGCGTTCTTGTCCATCCTCCCTATTGAAGGAAGGGGGCCAGGTAGGGATAGTCGAAACGAGGAAATAAATGCATGGTTGCACAGGTGGTGTCAAAGAGAGGGTTTTGGTTTCTTCGACCATGCGAATCTGTTTTGGGAACAAGGATTGCTAGGAAGAGATGGGATTCACCTAATGAAGAGAGGAAAGAGCGTCTTTGTGAGCCGGCTTGCAAACCTAGTGAGGAGGGCTTTAAACGAGGTTTATTGAGGGAGGGTGACACAAGCCCTGAGGTAAGTGGGGAACAACAAAGGAGGACACCTGATTCAAAAGGAGAAGGTAGGCCAATCAGCTTATTATCAAAGGTGCTTGTACACAAATGCAAGAAGCCTGGGAAACGAATGGAAATAATTAGGATCCCTGACACACTTGAAGTATGAGGCAATTGGAATAATGGACACTTGGTGGGATGACTCACAAAACTGGAGCGCTGTCATGGAAGGGCATAAACTGCTCAGGAAGGACAGGCAGGGGAGAAAAGGAGGAGGAGTACCGCTGTATATAAGAGAGCAGTATGATTGCTCAGAGCTCCAGTATATGTAGGGAGAAAAGCCAGTTGAGAGTCTTTGGGTTAAGCTTAGAGGTGGAAGTAACAGAGGTGATGTTGTAGTTGGTGTCTGCTATAGACTGTCAGATCAGGAAGATGAGGTAGACGAAGATTTCTTTAGACAACTAAGAGAAGCTTCCAAATCACAGGCCCTGGGAGACTTTAATCACCCAGACATTTGTGGAAAGACCATTAAAGCAGCACACAGACAATCCAAAAAGTTGTTGGAGATAACTTCCTGGTAGAAGTGCTGAAGGAACCAACCAGGGGCCATGCACAGCTTGATCTGCTGCTCACAAACAGGGAGGAACTCGTAGGAGAAGTACAAGTGAGCAGCAACCTGGGCTGCAGCAACCATGAGATGGTGGATTTCAGGATCCTGACAAAAGAAAGGAAGGTGAGCAGTAAAATACAGACCCTTGATTTGATAAGAGCAGACTTGGACTCCCTCAGAGAACTGATGAGCAGGATCCCCTGGGAAGCTAATATGAAGGGGAAAGGAATTCAGAAAAACTGGCAGTATTTTAAAGAAACCTTATTGAAGGCGTAGGGACAAACCATCCCGACGCACAGTAAGAAAAGCAAATATGGTAGGCAACCAGCTTGGCTTAGCATTGAAATCCTTGGCAAGCTCAAACTCAAAAAGCATGTGTGTAAGAAATGGAAACTTGGACAGATGACTAAGGAGGAGTATAAATATATTGCTTGAGAATGCTGTGGAGTTATCAGAAAGGCAAAAGCACAATAGGAACTGCAGCCAGCAAAGAATGTAAAGGGCAACAAGAAGGGTTTCTACAGGCATGTTAACAATAGGAGAGTGATCAGGGACGTTGTGGGGCGGTCTCTGGATGAGGAAGATAAGCTGGTGATAGATGATGTGGGAAAAGCTGAAGTACTCAGTGCTTTTTTGCCTCTGTGAATCCATGTGGACTATTCCTGATCACTTTCCTATCTTGCAAGTGCTTCAAAACGAATTACTTGAGGATCCCCTCCATGATTTTTCCAGGGACTGAGGTAAGGCTGACCAGTCTATATTTCCCTGTATTGTCCTTCTTTCCTTTTTTAAAGATGGACACTACATTTGGCTTTTTCCAATCATCCAGGACCTCTCCTGAGTGCCACGAGTTTCCAAAGATAATGGCTAATGGAGCTGCAATGACATTTGCCAACTCCTTCAGTACCCTTGGATGCATTAAATGACCCATGGATTTGTGTATGTCTAGCTTTTCTAAATGGCTCTTAACCTGTTCTTTCCCCACCGAGGGCTGCCCACCTCCTTCTATTGCCTAGCAGATTACTGCACGAGGCACTTGCAAGATGGGAGAGTGATCAGGATTAGTCCACATGGATTCACCAAGGGCAAGTCATACCTGACCAATCTGATTAGCATCTATGATGAGGTAACTGGCTCTGTGGATATGGGGAAGTCGATGGATTCGATATACCTTGACTTTAGCAAAGTTTTTGATATAGCCTCCCACAATATTCTTGCCCATAAGTTAAGGAAGTGTGGATTGGACACGTGGAGTGTAAGGTGGATAGAAAGCTGACTAGATGATTGGGCCCAATGGTTAGTGGTCAATGGCTCAATGTCTGGCAGTTGGTTTAAAGTGGAGTGCCCCAAGGATCAGTTCTAGAACTGGTATTGTTCAACATATTTATTAATGACCTGGAAGAGCGGATGGATTGCACCCCCATAAAATTTACAGATGACATTAAGATAGGGAAACAGGTAAATATGTTGGAGGGTAGGGATAGAATCCAGAGTGAACTAGATAAACTGGCAGATTGGGCCAAAAGTAATCTGATGAAGTTCAACAAGGAGAAGAATCCCAAGCATTGTTACAGGCTGGGGACCAACTGTCTAATTAGCAGTGCAGCAGAGAAGGACCTGGGAATTACAGTGGATGAGATGCTGGAAATGAGTCAGCGGTGTGCCCTGGTAACCAAGAAGGCTAATGGCATAATAGGCTGCATTAGGAGGGGCATTTCCAGCAGACCTAGAGAAGTTATTATTCCCCTCTATTCGCCACTGCTGAGGCCATAGCTAGAGAACTGCATCCAGTTCTGGGCCCCCCAGTATAGAAAGGAGGTGGACGCATTGGAGAGGGTCCAGTGGAGGCCAACGAATATGGTTAAGGGGCTGGAGCATATGACCTGTGAGGAGAGGCTGAGAGATTTGGGCTTATTTAGTTTTCAGAAGAGAAGAGTGAGGAGCGATTTGATTGCACCTTCATGTTTTCTGATCGGGGGCTCTAACAAGGACAGAGAGAGGCATGAAGCCCAGGCTGCATCCATGAGCCAAGAGCACCAGGTCTGGGCTCTGCTGCAGCTGGAGCGCTGGGAGCCAGGCCCTGTGCATTGTGGCCACTGGCCTCTGCTTTCCCTGGGTGTGGAGGTGCCACGGGAGTGTGGGCATGGCCATGTGGGGCACTGCTGGGTGCGCGCATGTCGCACTTGTCCCTGCCACCATCCTGAGGTGGCTTTGGGGAGGGGGTTTGTCCTGGGAAGGGCAGGTCTCCCCTGACACCCGACGCCCCATAGGCCAGGGGCTCCTTGTAGCAGCCTTTGGGGCTGCGTGCCCAGCAGCCAGCATGGCATGTGGTTCCACGTGCACTGCTTGCTGTGTGCTCTGTAGCCAGCCAGGGCCAGGCCTAGAGCACCCAGCCTCCCTCAACTGGTTGGCCTCCTCCCTCCTGTACAGAGGATGGTGGTGGCACTTACTTGATGGATGCACACCTGCGTCGGATGACACCCATGACGGCTCCACCCTCAGCCCTCTGGTCCCCTCGGTAGCCTGGCTGGCCTCGTCTGGCTCCCGGTCATCACCCAGAGTCCCCTCCTCAGCTCCGTCCTCTCTGCCTGCCTCCATCTCAATGATCGGCAGGTTGAGACTGGTGTCAACAACTGGGGCAGGGATGGAACCACCCCACCCCCTCAGGATCCAGGCCAGGTCAGTGAGTGGGGAGCTGGTGGGCGCTGCCCCTGACCTGGACTGTCTCTCCCTGGCAGTAGGCCTGGCAGAGCTCTTTCACCTTCATCCGCGCCTGCTCCTGGGTGCAGATGTGGCCCCTGGTGGCCAGAGCATGGGCCCTGCAGCCATAGACAGCCACGTTCCTGCATTAGACATGGAAATCCTGAGGATGGTTTCACCCCATAGACCTCAATCAGGTCTCGGCTGTTCATGGCTGACCAGGAAGGCTCCCACCTTCAACATGCCCAGGTAGGGTCCTGGAGTTGGAGGGGAGGCCGGAGGGGGCTGGGGCAGGCTTCCTGGGAGCTGTGGGTGGTAGCTCTTATGCTTATGCTAGCTCATGGCAGAGCACATGGCAGCTGGCGGCAGAGCCCTGGCTGTGGGCTTGCTGGCTGCACACAGCCTATGTGCCATGTTGCCTTTAAGGGCTCTGGGGATGGTGCAGGGACCAGTGAGTCTTCCTGTCTGTGGCCAGAGCAGATGACTGGCCAGAGCAGGGCACCCTGGGGAGTTCGGGAGGCCCCTTATCTAAAAATAGGCGTTACTGCCTGTCTAAACTGCACTTATTTCAAAATCCTTATTTTGAAAGAAGAGTTATTCCTCTCACATTGAGGGTTAGCAATTTTTTTAAATTATTTTGAACTAACCTATGTGTAGTCTAGACAATGTGTAAGTTATTCCAAAATCACTGCAGTTATCTTGAAATAACTATATAGTGTAGACACAGCCCAAAAGTGTAAGTTATTTTTGCGCTACTCAGCAGAAGTTAACTATCATTTAAGATTGCCACATGCGATATGCAGATTCTTCAGATGCCGGTGAAAGAGTTTGGCCTTGTTTCCAATAATTATATTCCCCTTATAAAAAATATGTTAAATTGGAGATTAAGTTGAGGATATATCAGTATATTTAAGGTGGGGGGAGGGAAGCATTACAGTGACCTGAAGCATTGTCAACCCAAATCACGAGATTGATTTAAAAATCAGGAGTTGATTTTTTTAAAAAGAACATTACATTGAAATTTATTTTTTCTTTAGCTTTATTTTATTTATTTATTTATTTAGCCTTTGATAGAGTGAACTAGATGCAAACACCCTGGAGGCCTCAGCGTTCTGTCACACCCATCCAAGGAAAGGACCCATGGCACAGTCCTCCAAGCAAGGTAGAAAGGCTGCAGAGGAAGCAGCCAATCAGGGCCAGTGGGGCCACGTAAAAGCAGAAGCACACAAGCAACAGTCAGTTGCTGCTTGGAGCTAATGAAGAAAGGACTGTAGGCCTGGCTGCCAGAAGAGCAGCAGGGCCATGGACTGTTCAGTGTGGGCAAGCACTGGGAGAGTAAGATGCTCCTGGCCAGCTGCTAGGACGGAGGAAAAGACAGTCTGCTAGCTGGGGCTGGGGTGAGGGGGATGCTCCTAGCTGGCTGATAGGACTGAGTAGGGACTGAGCCTGGGGAGGGCTGTGGAAGATAGTGTCTCCTGAGAGGAAGCCCTGGGGATCAGCCCCATACCAGAGTTTGCTTACTTAGAGACCAAAGCCCAGTGAGGGCTAGAGAGAGAGCGAGAGATCTCACCAGAGGAGTACTGAGATAGGGCCCGATGGAGTGTACATGCCAGAAAGGGTCTGTTGTGGTTAACATGCAGACAGCGTGAAAACCAGCCAGAAGCTACGTCTACACGTGAAGCCTACATCGAAGTAGCTTATTTCGATGTAGCGACATCGAAATAGGCTATTTCGATGAATAACGTCTACACGTCCTCCAGGGCTGGTAACGTCGACGTTCAACATCGACGTTGGGCAGCACCACATCGAAATAGGTGCTGCGAGGGAACGTCTACACGCCAAAGTAGCACACATCGAAATAAGGGTGCCAGGCACAGCTGCAGACAGGGTCACAGGGCAGACTCAACAGCAAGCCGCTCCCTTAAAGGGCCCCTCCCAGACACAGCTGCACTAAACAACACAAGATCCACAGAGCCGACAACTGGTTGCAGACCCCGTGCATGCAGCATGGATCCCCAGCTGCAGCAGCAGCAGCCAGAAGCCCTGGGCTAAGGGCTGCTGCACACGGTGACCATAGAACCCCGCAGGGGCTGGAGAAAGCGTCTCTCAACCCCTCAGCTGATGGCCACCATGGCAGACCCCGCTATTTCGATGTTGCGGGACGCGGATTGTCTACACATGCCCTACTTCGATGTTCAACTTCGAAGTAGGGCGCTATTCCCATCCCCTCATGGGGTTAGCGGCTTCGATGTCTCGCCGCCTAACGTCGAAGTTAACTTCGAAATAGCGCCCGACGCATGTAGCCGTGACGGGCGCTATTTCGAAGTTAGTGCCGCTACTTCGAAGTAGCGTGCACATGTAGACACGGCTAGAGTGCTGTCCCGTTGGAAACTGCCCCACCCCAAAAGGGGTTACCAGAACTGAGGAATGCAGACATGCCCAGCCGGAGGGGTCAGTCATGAGACACTCGTGAGGTAGGTGCCAACCCTGTTACAGAGCCGTTGGGGAGCACTCGCTTCACGTTTTCAAGCATTTTTTCCTCACAGCTATAATGGCTAAAAACTTGACTTTAAATTAAAAAGCGGATTCACAAGGAATCGGTTGATTCTAGCAGTCAAGGTGGTAACAAAACCCCCAAATATTGTGAGACTCAAACAAAATTTGCAAGAGCTGACAGCAACAGACACTAATTACCCACAACTCGAGCATTACTATGCTGCCAGCAGCTACCATGTTCTCTGAAGGCAGCGTGGATTCATTCTTACTGTAAAAACTGGGTGCAGTGGTCCATTTTGCAAGATGGGAGTTCTTTCTGGAATTTTGTGTCGTGGAATCATTATTTGTCAGCCTCCGCTGAAGGAGAAATGGTTATAAAATGGCAAAAATGACCACTAACCTTAAAAGAAATTCTTCAGAGGTGACCAAAGCATAAGAGCTCGGTGAGTTTTAGCTATCTGGTGGGCTTGAAGAGTTTGTTTTCATCTGCAATGAAGATCATTTGGGACAAAGAAATGGGCCACCACAAGGTATTAAAATTTCTTATCGGACTGATTTTTAAATTTAATGCATGCATTAACAAATTGATTTCCCAATTCTCATAAAATTCATACTGTGCTCAAAGAGCAAATGCCATAAGTTTGGGGTTATGATTGTAAATATCAAACAGCTGCCTCCCTGTTTTAGGTACCGAACTCTGCCCGTTGATAGGAACTGAAACAAAATTGGGTATCATCCCTATAACTAAATGAGTGGATGAGTGGAGGAGTAAGTGGGAAAATACTGAAACATAGCAAGGTGAACCTGGAACTGGCTGGTGTGACTGACCAAGCAATAAAATGGACAATTGATAACAGTAAACAATTCTGAATAAGGAAGTTGGACGGGTTCATGCAAGGTAACTATGTGGCTGGAGGAACAAGATGCAGTCTGGAGCTGCATGAGCAAGGATGAGATCATTTGGAATTAGTGTACATGACCAGCCAGAGATAAAAGGCCCAACCACTGGGGATACTGTGGAGATGAACCAGCAAACATCACACAAGGCAGCATGCGCACCACCACAGCTCCAGCCTCCAAGCTTCACCCACGCCTTGGGTTGGCCACCCAAGGATGAGTGCATAGGATGTGTGAATGAGCACAGGAAAATTCTGCTAGTAATTGGGGAAATAAACCAATTTTACAGAGGTGTGGCTTCCTCTCTATAAGGTCCTGGTATGCGGTCTTGATCAAGCCTTGTTGTCACAAAGGCAGTTTAACACCGTCCTTAACTATAGAGCTGCATCAACCATAGTTTTGTAACGAGGGGAGGTCAAGGAGCAGCATACAGCCAATCTGCTCTTTCTCATTATCCCTGATTTACATAGAGGCAACCCGAGGCAAGGAGGTAGAATATAATTTACCCAAGGCAGTAGCAGAACCAGCAATAGGCAACACTTAAATCCAGGCTACTGTGCCAAATTTCTGCTGTCTGTGACAAGTAACACCAATTGAGAATTTGGTCCATAATATCTAAAGGCCAGATGACTGAAACAAGCTATTCTAGTTAAAAAAAAAAAAAAGAACTTCCGAAAGTTTACAGACTTGCATTTCATAGGCTGTTGCAACGTCTGCACTGAGTCCTGCAAGTGAACTGACCTAGCCCGGGATTAGGTCAACCTGGCTATACTACACGGGATGCAAAATTTTTCACCCTCTTGAGTGATGTAGCTAGGCCTGTCTAATTTTTAGATGTAGCTGCTCACTCCCTGAGGCCTGGTCTTTCTCCCTTTTGTTGTTTGACATTGCTCTGAACCTGATAGTTAAGCCATCAGTTGACCCTTGGCTTGGTTTAAAATCCTAGCCTGCCCCAGGATATAAACTGATGAGTATTATCACTTTTATTGACGTCTTAAAATGTTGTTATTCCATTATGGCGAACTAGCTTACTGTGTCTGCAGTCTTTATCGATCCCTGGGCCAGCCTTCCTGTTTGAGAGTGGTGTAATTTCTCAATGGTGTTGGGTGCAGAGTCCTGTGAATGAGGGGATTAAATGCACAGCTGCGTCTCTCCTTGCTGGCGGGGAGGCAGAGAGGGGCCGTGTGTTTAGTGCTGGAGGGGAGGGAGGGATGGCTGGAGCCGATCAGAGTTAGCTGCTGCTGCTGCTGCTTCAGCTGGATGTCTGTCTTGAGCCTGGGCTTCTACTGCGGCAGTGCTCGAGTACACGCCCTGAAACAGATTGTTTAAAAAAAAAAACTGAACTCATTTTGCTGCCAGCCAACATCATCTCTATTCTCTTTAAGGCAGCTTACAAAACCCATTTACTATATTAATACTAACAACATGGTGCCCTCCTCCTCCCAAAAAGCACAAGTTGGTTTTAAGAGATTAATTCTGCATGTGAAAATCCAAGCCCTGTCTCCATTGCTGCTATCACAGTATTAGCGGGGGGCGGAATTCAGTTCAGCTGCCATATGAGTAGTTCCAGGGGGACATCTATTTCAGGAGACTGCAAGTCACATGGACTACATTCCAGTTCACAAGGCACAGAAGAGCCTGATCCTGTGAAGTGCTGAATGCCCTCAGTTCCCTGGGTTAAGGCTGCTCAGTGGTAAAGTGGTGAAAGCCAGACACGCTGTCCTTCCGTACACCGTATCATCCCGAAGCGTCACTGAATTTGTCAGATTAGTTTCCTAATCTACTTCTGTTGTAGTGGGTGGTAAAGAATTTCACTCAAGTAGGGAGTTCTTTCTCTCAGTGACAGTTCTGCTTACTTTTATTAATTCATTGCTAACTATCCCACGAACAAAGTAAATTAAACACGGATTCTAACTTTGATATGTTAATTGCCCTACAAGCCGCAAGCACCAACGGCATTTCATTTGAATCCCTATGTCTGCCTCCTGTTGTATCTTTAATATCAGCCAAATTTACAATGCCCAATTTTTCACGTTGGATGGAAAAGTCATAATACTTATTCTATATGACCTGCTGGAGGAATAGACCACAGCAATACTTCTGTAACCCTTCTATTCTATTCTATTCTATTCTATTGCAGGTGACCGCAAGAAGGGCCAGGTTCAGTTCCTAGGAGATTCCACCAAAAATGCCACCAAACTAGCTCCAGCCCCCACCCAGTAACCTGGGACAATCTCACTCTACTTGCTGGGTACTTGTAAAGGCAGTTCTTCCCCTCTCAAAAGCACAGTCTGCAATAGCTTGTTTAATAACAGTAGCCTAACATAAATTTACACAGCGACATATGTAGTATTCCTAAACAAAGGAAAGGGAAACCCCATTAAGCAAGGCACTGTCCTCAGAGTCTGCTAAGACAAGTCCCTTGCTTACAGCTCTTTATCCACACACCTCCACTGATAGGCTACGTCTACATTACAGCAATCTGCCAACAGAAGTTACCGTTGGAAGAGATCTTCTGGCAAAACTTCTATTGACAGATCACGTCCACACACTAAATTGCAATCCACTCTGTCATCAGAGAGTGGCCAGACTGCCCATCCACTCTGTTTACAGACTGGCCATCCAGAAGCTCAGCAAACAGGGGCTGCCTGGTGAATCAGAAGCTGTCTGTCAACAGAGGGCCTCCTGGAGCATCTACACAGCTTTTTACCAAATCCTCGTCGAGGAGAGGCAGAACGCTATGGCAGAAGTGCAGAGTTTTGTTGACTGATCGACAAAATGCATTCTGCGTATAGATGCTCTGTGAGTTTTGTCGACAAAACTCTAATGTAAACATAGTCATAGAGCGTAGCTCCTCCTCGACTCTATGCTCACAGCACGGTTTGGTCCACGTGAACCCAGATTTCACAGGTACTTCAGCATGGAATCTCTTGCCACACAGTGGCAGGATCCCCTGCCAGCTGCCCCTTGTTGGACACTTTATGGATGTAGATCTAGGCAATACCCTATGATTTCAGCTCTCAGTGGCTTCAGCTCTGGGCCTAGCCACAAAAATCTCAGTGTCCACCAGGGTGGATTCCCACAGAATAGCTACAGATTCCAGCATGTCTGGGCTTTAGTTCTACCTTTGAACGGTGGGAAAAAATTAGTGAAACCAGGTTTATGGCTGTATGGCCAAAAGTCTCCCAGTCAACCAGTACTCCCTCCCCACTTCTATTTCACAGTGCTCTGCTAAGGAGAGCCCTGTGTGATCCACCTCTTACACAGCAATGCTGACTGCTCTGTGTCCCAACAACAATTTCAAGCATTGGTAATATTCCATAATCCCTACTCTGGGTGATAACATAAATTTGTGACTTTACAGCAAGTTGCTTACAATAGGCGAAATATCACTGCTTCATCCGCTACCCAGCAGGTCTTGCAAACAAAGCAACTATTTTCACAGACACATCCTGCAACAACACATTCCTCAGATTCCTTCAGAAGGGTTGAGCTCCTGCCCCCATGTTCCTTCCCCTTCTATATCTAAAGATCCAAAAACTTTGGGGAGTGTTTGCAGTCTGAAGCCAGATTCAGATTTGGAATCTGAGACCTTCTCTAGCAGGGCCAAGCCACACAGGAGCAATTCTTATGGGCTTCCACCATTCTGCCCTTCCCATTCAGCTGCAGAGGGCCTTCTGTCTCTCTGTCTGTCTGTCTATCTCCATTTTTACTTTGTGCCTATCAGCAACCGAGGAGAAAGCAGCAATCAGTTACAAGCTCCTTTTGTGATCCAGCAGGTGGAGCACAGGTCTATGTGAGCTAAAGTTTTGGTGAAAGAGCAGAAGGAGAGGGTTGGGCAGGAGGTTAAGAGGTTCCATTGTTTTGGAAAAATCTTTTTCAAGAGTGGGTAGCCATACCAGCTCTCTGAGCTGCTTTGCAAATGCAGTAAATCTTCATTTAACCTTTCTTGATCTGTGTAAAGCAGGGCTCTCAATTAATGGGTGTTAACACCTGTGATTCACGCAGGGCAGATTTAACACGTTAAAAAAAATTATGCATTAATCGCAGGCGTTAATGCACCTTAATTGACAGCTGGAGGAGCCCCGTACTCCAGCTGGCTCCCAGCCATGGGACTGCCCCAGTCGGGTCCCATGGCTTCAGAGCTGCTAGCAGAGCTCTGCACCCTAGCCAGCTGCTTGCCGGGGGGGCTGCCCCCTGGCTGGGATCCCATGGCTGTGGGGAACCCAACTGGGGCTGGGGGAGCCCTGGAAACCCTGTGGCTCTGAGCGGCTGGGGCATGGAGCCCTGCCAGCAACCCCACAGCCATAAGGACCCTAACTGGCACTGGGGGAAACCCTGTCAGCCCTGCAATTAATCGCACAATTCATCAAGCTTAATTTTTTTAATCATGTGATTAATCACGATGAATTTTTAATTGCTTGACAGCCCTAAAATAACAAAGCAGGAGGATCTTCCTTTTTCATTACAGAATTTTGAAGTCATTTCTATTTCTCGGGGGTTTTAGTAAGCAAAAAAACACTGATAACCATTTTAAGAAACAGCTTTGAGAAGGCTTTTGGTTTTTTAAAAGGTCACTGAAAATGTTGTGAACAATGAAAAAATCATAAGAGTCAAAAATTTCTGGCAAAACCTGTGCACTTCTGAAGGAGACCATTTGGGGGCCAGAAACCCCACTGAACTTATTTAGGCAACTTTTGTCAATGTGTTACCATCTGAAAGAGGTGAGATTCCCATTTTAATGCTATTTATCCTGTTAGTCCAAGATAATGCTATAAAGTCCAATAAGAGAGCTCCTGGTTGGTGCTAAGACAAAGACACCTAACAAGGCCATGAAATAACATTTCTCTTGGCCTCATGCATATTACTGTCAAAGTAGTTGATCAATGAGCATTGCATTGTAGTTAGTGCAATGGCTCTGATACTTTCATAGCAGGAACCATCAATGTAGAAAGGATGGTTGCTGTGTCAGATGCTATTTTGCAACGTTCAGGTGGAGAACCTGTTTCTCAGTGGGAAGAATCCCGAAGACATCTGCTCATCTTTGTCCCCATTGACCAAAAGCCCTAACATTGACCAGGAGACTAAAAGGTAATGAGCTCATATGAATCAATTACATAGATTAAGCAATCATCACCATATAGACAAATAACTCTTAATGTCTCCCAAGTTAAAATCCCAAAAGTCTTTTAGTTCAGAAGGATTCAACTGCTGCAGCAAAATGAGACACTAACTAGCTTTGATTGTGTCTAAGTTGTAAGGCAAGATATAGAGTTTGTCTGTATTAGCCCACATTTTCAAATATGCCAGGGATGTAAGGTAGCACGCTGGAAGTATGGTGGTGTCATCCCACAGAAGCATTCAGCTCGGTCACCATATAAAGAAAGCAGTGCTGCATTTTTCAGTGGAAGAAGAAACCGGTACACTGCTGACTGTTAATATCTTAGCTGTTTTTTCACATCTGCTCGGTAACCTAAGGAATTCGAAAACGAATCAGTGGGCCAAAATGCATCAGGAACATAATTTTAAAAGTGTCATTTGGGTTCAGGTTAACAGATAAATTCTTCACAAGATCAAGAGCTAAACCCCAGAACTGACATTTCAAAAATCAATATGTATTTTGACAAGTCGACCAGAAGATCTAGCCACAGAAAAATAGCTATGCTCAAGACAAAGATGGGGAGAAATAAAGGAATGTAAGAACAGCCACACTAGGTCAGACCAAAGGTCCAGCTAGCCTAGGGTCTTGTCTTCTGACAGTGGCTAATGCCAGATGCCACAACCTGTGAACAGAATAGGTTCAAGTGATCCCTCTGTACTATCATGGGGGGTTCCAGGCACAGCTGAGAAAACCAACACAGGGTATATTGCCTACAGCAGGCCCAGGCTGTGATTTCCTTCTCACTAAGGCAAATCAAACCAGCCACAAAATTACCTCTGCCAGCCCCACTGGCCAGCCAGAAGCTACACATGCAAACCCCCAGATTCTCCAGCTTCTCCTAATGCCCAGACCAGCAACCTTCCTACTCAGATGAGAGGTTATGAAAGCTTATTCCACCAAATCCACACAGAATCTTTCAGCTCCCAAAGGGACCAGCCACACCCCCAGATCAATATATCCTTAGATCTTACCCAAAACAGTACACTGTGGCACTCTTTTAGAATTTGAAAACTAATGGTTTATTAAGAAAGAAAGAAAGAAAGAAAGAAAGAAAGAAAAGGGTGAGAGAGCAAATCGTTAAAGTGGTACACTACATACATCAATTGCAGCTGTTGATGCAGGCCAGCGATGTTATATGCTGATGGGCCACTCACTCCACACAGGCTTAGTTTGTGAGGACTGAAAGAACAAAGAAGGTCACTGCCAGGGCCATCTTATAGCTTGTCACGTGGAGGGAAAAATTCCTTTCTTCTTCCGTAGGCAATAGAGTATCACCTGACCATGTGGGCTGCTGTGGCATTTTGCCATTGGTTGCTGGGTTCACCAGCAAGCCCCAATCCATTTACACAGTATGTGGAATCAATGTCTGGGCATCGGATCTCTGTTCCTTTGTTAAGTCCATGTCACCTGACGGGAGAGGTGATCACACCTCTCATTGTGAATCTCAGAACTAAAATGTTTCTGATACAGATGAAGAGCCAATATCTATAACTTTACAAACTTGGCAAAGATACACAGGTAACAGGAACAGTTTCAGGGCATTATTAGCTCATCAGACATCTCACTTGATGCTTTCTCCCAGGCCTTTTACCCTGCCTTCTGGTTCCTTGTGTCCCCTGTCCACACACACACACACAGAACTGGAAGGGACCTCAAGAGGTTTTCAAGTCCAGTCCCCTGACCTCACAGCACGACCTATCACCATCTCTGACATTTTTTTTTAAATGTAACTTGATGCAGACCCTTTAAAGGCTGCCTTAAGGATCAAGCTCCTAAGCCTGAGCTTATTATGCCAATGCTCTAACCACTGAGCTATTCCCTCCTCCCCCCAGCCTGAACTTGATTGAAAGACATGCCCACTGACTTCAATGAGCCTAGCTCTCTAGCTGGTTGATGAAGTTGCAAGCGGAAGAGTGGTGAGTTTCCCTAAACTTTAGCTTCATTTTGCAGTTGAAAATGTTTGTTTCTGAGGTCCCCAGTGCAGTTTTCACTCTCTCTGGCACTGGTAACTTTCCTCCTAAGACAGTCAGCCTATTTGTCTGGTGCCTCAGCCTTCTTGTCATTCCTGACAGAGACTACTATTTATCAACCCCATATCTTCAGATTGCCCCAAACAAATTAACTCATGCTGCATTTGCCACTGGCAGGGTGAAAGACATCTCTGGTTTCCAGGTTTCTTTGATCCTCCCCTTTCCTCAATAAAAATCCCTATGTAATGAAGATTTTTTGTTTGACACAAATATGAAATAGTGAAAGGAAATTTAACGCAAATGTGCCATGCTCTACAATGTGTAAAGAGCTAATCAACAAAGTCTTTTAACTACTGGAGTAATGATTTAGATGTGCAAAACCTTTGACTAAATGTGCATAGCTAATTAAATAATGAAGCACAGCCTGACAACTCAGGAACATAACTGTGCAGCCAAAAATCAAAACTACATCCTAGGCTTCCTAAGCTTTCATGACAGCAAACTGGAAGACATTCACCATCCTTTTGCACACTGTACAATCTGCTATCGAAAGTTAGTTGCGCATCTGTCGATCACCTCAATAGTCTCTTATCCCTGCAGGTTGCTTTTTAAGGATGCCTCCAACTGTAGTTCCAGTTTTAAACGTTTTATCCTCACCCCCCCGCCCACCAAAAAAATCCCAAATTCTAAGTTTAAGAGAGTAGCAACATTAGAAAGAAATGACTGAGGTTGGCCCCATTATATAAACAGAATCCCTAGTATCCATGAGAGATATCTGGGTGGTAACTTACTAAACAAATCTCTGTTGACCAGCAAGAGCCACCTAAGGACAAATGGGCTCATTACTAATGAAAATTGCAATGCCTCTTTCAGAACAGACAATCTTTCTGCCTTCCCGAAGAACACAATCGTCCAGCTGTTTCCCCCATTGTTGTCTTTGCATTCTTGGCCAAATGACAACTCCTTTCCAATGATCTGTGGAAATGTCATTCTCTGGTCCTATCAGAATGAGGACACAGACCAGGACATGGCATGGAAATCGTCTGGAGAATGCTAATTCAGTGCCTGGAAGTTGTGGATGGAGGGCGAACCTTAGTGCTCATACTATTCAGCCTCTCTGCAGCCTTCAGCAGTCAGTTATAACATGCTTCTGCCCCAATTAAAAAATCAAAATAGCCTGGAAACTGTACCACTGCAATGGCTTCAATCTCTCTTCGTAGAAGGAATCCAGAAAGTTATGCTGGGTAAACACAGCCTTAGACCCACAAGGTTTTCCCGTTAGCATGACCAGATAGCACTTGTGAAACACTGGAATGTCTATTTTTTTCAGGGGGAGAGGATGTCATTGCTTATACAAAACCAAATGGGAAGAAGGGACTTTTGAAGTCCTGCGGGGGGGTCCTTCGAAAGGTCCCTGTCTACACAGGTGGCATGTGTTTTAAAAGCGGCACTTTCAAATCGTGCTCAGCTGTCATTATGCTAATGAGACCCTGCATAGTCACGACAGTGCCTCATTAGCATCTGCCAAAGTGGCTCATTAGTATGCCTCTTCCGAAAGGCGGGGGCTAGCATAGCCATGGCCAGAGACATAGCCGTGTTAGTCTGTGTCTTCACACAGCAAAAAAAGCAATCCTGTAGCACCTTAGAGACTAACAATATTATTTATTAGGTGATGAGCTTTTGTGGGACAGACCCACTTCTTCAGATCTGGAGAATACTAATAACTGAGAGAAAGAGAATTTTAAAAAATAGAAAAAAAAATGAAAAAAGTGACAAATCAGCTAGATAGGGCAGAAGGAAGGGGCTGGGGAAAGAAAAAAATAGCCTTAGAATCATAGACCAATAGAGCTAGAAGAGACCTAAAAAAGCCATCAAGTCCAGCCCCCTGCCCAAGGCAGGACCAAACCCATCAGATCAGCCCAACCAGGGCTTTGTCAAGGCGAGACTTAAACACCTCCAGGGATGGAGACTCCACTACTTCCCTGGATAGACCATTCCAGTGCTTCACCACCCTCCTAGTGAAAAAGTTTTTCCTGATGTTCAACCTGGACCTTCCCAACCGCAACTAGAGACCATTGTTCCATGTTCTGCCATCTGTGACCACTGTGAACAGCCTCTCTCCAGCCTCTTTGCAACCTCCCTTCAGTAAGTTGAAGGCTGTTATCAAGTCCCCCCTCAGTCTTCTCTTCTGCAGACTAAACAGTCCCAATTCCCTCAACCTTTCTTCATAAGTCATATGCTCCAGCCCCCTAATTATTTTGGTTGCCCTTCGCTGAACCCTCTCCAGTATATCCACATCCTTCCTATAATTTGGGGCCCAGAACTGGACACAGTATTCCAGATGCGGCCTCACCAAAGCCAAATAAAGAGGAATAATCACTTCTCTGGATCTACTGGCAATGCTCCTCTTGATGCAACCTAATATGCCATTAGCCTTCTTGGCTACAATGACACACTGTTGGCTCATGTCCAGCTTCTCTTCCACTACAACTCCCAGGTCCTTTTCTGCAGAACTACTACGGAGCCAGTCGGACCCCAGCCTGTAACAATGCTTGAGATTCTTCCAGCCCAAGTGCAGGACTCTGCATTTGTCCTTATTGAACCTCATCAGATTTCTTGCAGCTCAGTCTTACAGTTTGTCTAAGTCACTCTGGACCCTATCCCTACCCTCCAGCATATCTACCTCTCTCCCTAGCTTAGTGTCATCCGCAAACTTGCTGAGGGTGGAATCCAACCTTTCATCCAGGTCATTGATAAGTATGTTGAACAGAACAAGACCCAGAATCGAACCTTGGGGCACTCCACTAGAAACTGACCGCCATCCCAACATCGAGCCGTTGATCACTACCCGCCTTCCCAAGTGTCTGTTAAGTTACGTGGCATGCCTCCCATCACTGTGAATACCACAGGTAGGGAAATTGTCCTGGTAATGCACAAGATAATTGAGATCTTTGGTGAGTCCACGGTGATAGGTTTCAAACTTGAAAATAAATTCCAATTTAGATGTCTCCCTTTGTACTCTGGTGTTAAAATCTCTGTTTTGAAATGCACACCATGAAGCCTACGTCTACACTTAGGAAAAACTTCGAAACGGCCATGCTAATAGCCAAGTCGGAGAATACTAATGAGGCACTGAAATGAATATTCATTGCCTCATTAGCATTCAGCCGGCTGTGGCACTTCAAAAGTGCCGTGTCTCACTCACATGTGTCTCATCTACACGGGGGTCCTTTTCAAAAGCTGATAGGAATAGGAGGATTTCATATTTGCAGGGTCCTTTCAAAAAAGACTCCCATGTAGACGAGCCATGTGTGAGCAAAACGCAGCACTTTTGAAGGGCCATGGCCAATAACATGCTAATGAGGCAGTGAATGTTCATTTCAGCGCCTCATTAGTACTCTCCAATTTGGCCATTTTGAAGATTTTCCTAAGTGTAGACATGGACTAAGTGTTGAATAATGTGTCCTGCCAAATTGAAATACTCGCTTGCTGGTTTAGGTGTATTCAAATTTCTAATGCTTGATTTGTGTCCATTCATTCTTTGGCAAAGTGATTGTCTAGTTTGTCCAATACACATGGCAGAGAGGCACTGCTGGCACATGATGGCATAGCCTCCCGCTTCGATCCAGGACACATCACACAATCCATCATTTATAGTCGAGCCCTAAGACACAACCACATCTGCTCCAATCCTACTGACAGAGACCAAAAACTTCAAGATTTCTACCAGGTATCCATAAAACTTAATTACCCACCAGGAGAAGTAAAGTAACTGATTGACAGAGCCAGACGAACACCCAGACACCAACTACTTCTATATAGGCCCAAGAAGGTTAATAACAGAACACCGCTTGTCATCACCTCAATTCAAACTCCTCCAGCACATTATCGACAATCTACAGACTACACTGTAACATGCTGCTGCACTCTCACAAGCCCTAGGTGACAGGCCTGTTCTTTCCTACAGACAACTGTCCAAGCTCAGGAAAATTCTCACTAGCAACCAAGTGCCGCACCACAGAAATACTAATCCTGGAACCTTTCCTTGCGGCAAACCCCATTGCCAACTCTGTCCACATATTTACACTGGTGACGCCATCACTGGCCCTAACCATGTCAATTACACGATCAGGGGCTCATGTTCCTGCACTTCCCCTACAGTGACATATGCCATCAAGGCTATGTCTACACTAGCCCCTTCTTTTTGAAAGGGGCATGGTAAACAGAGAGGTTGGAAGATGCTACAGAGGTGCTGCCATTAATATGCAGCACCTCATTAGCAGAATGGCGGCCACAGCAATTAGAAAGAGCCGCTTTCGAATCATGCACTGCCCATGTAGACGGGGGCCTTTCAAAAGGAACCCACCCGGACTTCGAAAGCCCCTTATTCCAAAAACCAAATAGGAATAAGGGGCTTTCGAAGACTGGGGAGTCCTTTCGAAAGGCCCCCGTCTACACGGGCGGCACGTGACTCGAAAGCGGCACTTTCAAATTGCCGTGGTCACCATTATCTAATGAGGTGCTGCATATTCCTGGGATCACCTCATTAGCATCTTCTGGCGTCGTTCATTACCATGCCCCTTTCGAAAAGAAGGGACTAGTGTAGACGTAGCCCATGTGCCAGCAATGCCCTTCTGCCATGTATATGGGACAAACTGGGCAACCACTTTGCAGCCTGACATGCCACACAGTTCCCCACAGAGACCCCCGTATCCTCTGCCTATGCAGAATGTGCTGCACTGCCACCTTTGGTTCTGTGAATACAGCCCCTGCGCTGGGTGTTTAGGAGCCAATCCACTCTTATCTGCTGAGGCTGCTGTCCCAGTGGCGCCCACATTTGTGGGTGCCCTGCACAGCTGTGTACGTCACGTATGCCTGAGGACAGCCCTGACTAGCACCCATTTGGCTGGCTGCAGGCATGTGAGCTGGATGCAATTTACACCCTTAGGCTAGGGCAAGGGAATGTGTCAAAAAATTAACTCACAGAGGGGGAATAAATAGCAGGAGCTCTCTCCCACACAGTCCGCACAGTCTATACTACTGTACCAGCCACTGACATTGGAGAAATCACTCCTTACTTAAATCAGAACTGGCTCTGGGCCCCTCTCTTTTCAACGGTTGCCTGGAGGTTTAGTAACACAGCTTCAGTTGCCATTCAGTGGTATCTGGGCACCTATTTCCCTAAGCCTACCTTCACAATGCAGCCTGCACGGCAACCAGTGTTCCCTGTAAACTGAGTGCTTGGCTGGCCCCCCAGGACAGAATCAGGTGCCACCCAGCTGATTAGCAGAGTGCCCAGAGCAGCCAGCATGTATTTCTAGGAGTGGTGCACATCTGCACATCCCTTGGTGCACACAACAAAATTTATTCCACCCGTGGATTAAAAAAACCCACGGGAACTCTGATGGCAGCTCTTGATTGCTGATATGTGTTCGTCTCAGTCTGAGCTTTGTTGGAACTTCGGCAGCTATCAGACATTGTCTGGCTTGAGTACACATTTGATGCATTCGCTGGTGTCTTCCAGTAGCTTGTGGTCAGTGATCTCCATTTCTGGAGGACTTGAAGCAGAAGTTCTCTTTCACTAAATCCCCTTCCCCGTATGTCCCATTGCTTGGGAACAAGAGCTCTGAAAGGCAGGAACAATCTCATAAAGGCACCTCTCACTTCACCATGGTTCCACTGAGCTCAGTCTGGTTACACAGCTGGGGCCGGTAAGAGCAAAGCTGGCCCTCGGCTGAGCATGCATTTGGCACGGCTTCCCCTCTTTTGCACTGGCACGCCAGTTGAGAAGGTGAAACCCTAGCGGTCAGTTGCACGTGGGGAGGATGGAGGGAAACAATAAGGATCGAGTCCAGATCTGGTGTCTGTATTTTGGGAGGGTTAGGGAAGGCAGGAGTTTTATTACAGAGGAAGAAGGTGTGCCCATAAAGGCCCTAATACTATGAGAATCGTTGTGATTCCCCCAGAGTGTGTATGTAATTAACACCACTTAGCTCTTTCTCAGGCATGAAATCAGCTTGCACCTTGCACCATGCAAAGCTGCATTATGAATAGAAACTGTCAGCCTGGCAAGAGCCAGGAGTCAAAAGATTTTCAGAGCTACAGGTTCAACAGCATTGTCTGCACCAGACTAGAACACCAGAGTAAAACCAGCCTGAGATCAGGCCTTCTTATTTTCTGGGATGTCACTTACACATGCCTCAGAATCAAAGCTCAGTCAGTGAAGGACAATAACTTTCGCCCCATCCACATACACAGCTCAAAAGGTTAAAAGGCACAGTGAAGAGTAAAGAAATGAGAGATTCATTCTCCCCCAACTTGTCAGGCAAGCTCACAGAAGCCGTTTAAAAGATGAATACCATGCTGAGCAGGCTAAAGACACTTTTAAAAGATTAATTCTTTTTAAACTCAGAGGCCTGGTTCAGACCATTACAAAGTGGATTCACTTCAATTCGCCCAGACTACCACCTCAAATCATCTCCAGGAAGCCTTCTTTGACAACATTTGCATCCGTACAACATGCTGTCAGGAATATCAGTCTGTGATCTTGGGTGTGGGCCTGGGTGCTGAAGTTGGAGAAGAAGAGAAGCTGGGGAAGGAGAGAAGGAAGTCTTCAGAAGGATTTGAATGTTGCCAGTGTTCTACACATTTTGCTATTGGTTCCATGGCCTGGTTACCTTCTAGTCCAGCTGCCCGAGAAAAATTGCCAACAACCTCTCTGAATAATAACAATAATAATCAGACAACTTCTGGTTAGATTCTGCGTACTGCCAGCATCTCTACAGTCATTATCAGGGTTTGCATGTCTCTTCACACTGACACTAGAAGAGTATCCATTCATTAGTTATCTCTTCTCCATTTAATGTCAGGATGTTGATGCCAGGATATTGGGGTTGATCCTGCTTTAGGCAGGGGGCTGGACTAGATGACCTCCTGAGGTCCCTTCTAGCCCTAGAAATCTATGATTCTATGATTCTGTGCTAGAACTTCTTGCTGGTCCCTGGACTATTGCCTGCATACTGGTGAAACTTCAGGAAGAAATTATCTTTCTGGCAAGAGAGGACTGGGTTCACCCTTTTGTATACAGGGCAATGCTGCTACAAAGATGAATTTTGGCAGCCATCTTTTTGAGCACGGTACCCATACAAGCATAAGAGTATATTTGGATCCCTGAGCTCTTCAAATCAGGCATGCACAGTAGCAAATTTGTCTTGTAAGGACCAAGCAAATTCTAATGGGCATTTTAGTTATGTGATAGGTCAAACAAATTGACTGTAGTTGGCACTTTCAGCAATTGTATCCTGCTTTACCTGTGGTCAAATGACATTGAACAAGTGGGAAATTCTTTTCTGTTTCTGAAAACATCAAAGAATTTCTGGTCCTAACAACTTACACCTCGTAAGTGAGACCCAAGCCAACACACAATGGCTACATCTACAGGACAGAGATCTTTTGAAAGAAGCCCTTCCAGAAGGTCTCTTCCAAAAGAACTTCTTTCGAAAGAGCAATGAAGGGTCCTGTGGCACCTTATAGACTAACATCTGATGAAGTGAGTCTGTGCTCACCAAAGCTCATGCTCAAAACTTTTCTGTTAGTCTATAAGGTGCCACAGCACCCTTTGTTGCTGTTACAGATCCAGATTAACACGGCTACCCCTCCGATCTTTCAAAAGAGTGCAGCCACACACAAGAAAGCGGATCAAAAGAGTGATCTGCTTTTTCCAAAGAGAATGTCCACACAGCCTGCGCTCTTCTGAAAGAACAGGCCAGGGATCGAAAACGAAGACAGTTCTTCCGAAAGAAGGCCCTGCCGAGTGTCTACACACATTTTCTTTCCAAAGAAGCTTTCGAAAGGGGGCACTCTTCCTGAAATGGGAAGGGAGGAGTGATTTCGAAAGGACCACCACATGCTTTCGATTTACTTTCAAAAGAACACTTTTTGTGTGTAGATATTGTGGGATCTTTCAAAAAAGGTTTCGAAAGAGCTTGACAGTGTAGAGGCAGCCAATGGCAGATGGCTACAGGATAGTAAAGTGTTGCTTACGTAAAAACTGGCTCCCATTTAGTGAAATTTGAAGCTGATTTAAATACATGCAAACTTCTGTGTGGACAATCTTAAATTAATTTTCATCAGGCTTATGTAAACAGGTTTTAGCTAAACGAGTGCAAACTTTGTATAAGGCTGTGTGGCTAAATGCTTGTTATAGGCAGTTTGCCGTAAAACTCCAAAGGTATGTAAGCCAGTTGAAGCTATATACACATCAGCATCTTTACAGAGAGCAAGAAAATCATTTCATGGGACCTAGAAACATAGCCGTTCAAATCCCATATGTCTGTTTTAGGAAGAAAAATATCCTTGCCCTAGGAAAAATCTTTTAATAGCAACATAGATATTAAGAATAAACTGGGAAAGAATCAGAATTACCCTCCTTGCCATGCAGCTCAATATAGTATAATAATGTGGCAGTATGGACAAGGGGTTTGTGCAGCTGTTTGGGAGTCAGGTAATCTGTGTTTTGTAGCCTTTGCTTTTAAATATTAAACATAAGTATTGAACAACCACTGTGTGTATCACTTTACTTCTGCCTCCTAAGTAATTTACAGCAATATTTTCAAAACCTCCTTGTTTGCAAGACCCACCTCCAGAAATGACATAAGCACTTGGGCACTTAGATCACATTGGTGCTTAAGTTACTTTTTAAAATTGCACTTAGGCTCCTAAATCACTTTGAAAATTTTACCCTGCCCCATGGCTGAGCCAAGTAGGGTCCGATTTTCAAATATGCTCCACACACACAGTCACGGACAGATTGTCAAAGGAGCTAATTTTAAAAACCCAGCTCTAAGAGTCCAACAGTGGTTGCTATAAAAAGATCTGGCCTTTACTGAGGTGCCTAATTGTGAGCCTCTGTTGTAAAGCCAGATCCAAATGTGGGTACTGAGTATTCAAAGATCTACTTCACAGACCCTCAGCTGTAGTCTTGCTTTCAGTTCGAGATATAAGTGCAAAGTAATCCAGATAGACTGTAATTTAGTGTAAAAAAGCCAAGCCGCCCTGAAGCACCTTCAAGACTAACAATTTTATTGATTAGGTCATGAGCTGTCATGGTTACGACCCACTTCTTCAGATTTTGAAGCAAAAATGAGAATGCAGGTTGTACATGTAGAGGGAAGGGAGAGGGGAAAGGAAGAATAATCAGGGGAAGAGAAACAATAATAAAACCCCCTCCCCATCTTGTTGTTGTTATTTTTCTTTTCCCCTGCTGCTTCTTCCTTCCCCCGCCTCCCGTCCCTGCTATGTACATGCCCTGTATTCTCATTTTTGGCTCCAAATCTGATGAAGTAGGTCTTGCTCTACAAAAGCTCATCACCTAATCAATAACATTGTGAGTTTTTAAGATGCTACAGAACTATTTTGTGTTTTTGTGAAGCTATGGACTAACCCAGCTGCCCCTCTGAGACTGTAATTCAGCGTGTGACCTGAGTCCAGCCTTTAATCTCTCAGTACCTCAACTGGGAGATTTCTGAAAGCTGTGTAATAAAGAGGCACCATCTCGCTCACATGGGTATTTAGTAACTTATTTGTGAAGCACTTGATACTTGTTTGAAAGGTAAAATAAAAGGGAAGAATAATATATTAAATATTAATACCCATTGTCTTAGGACAATTCTAGGGGGGTCTGAGCCTTCTGCATTGAGCCATCTCTCTGGCTGGATTACTTTGCTTTCTGCTCCAGACTAAAACCTACCATTTGGAGCCGGTGACACACACTAATTTAAGAAAAGGTGCTAGTGCATAATGGTGCATCAAAATGAAACAAATCTCTGCTTTGAAAATTGGGATCACAGTGACGTCACTTAGCCTTTCTTCAAACCCTTCTCTGAAAAAGCATCTTCTTTGTTGCATTGAAAGGCTCCATGTTCTCAGAACACAAACTAAAAGTGTCCAAGGAATCCAATCCTGTTTCTAGCTCTGAAGGCAAGGTAACTCAGCCAATTAAGCACTGGCCTTTCCTACTCCTATTCCTATTCCAATTAAACACTCTTCCGTTCCTATTCAGGATAAATCCCAATCCACCATGAGGCTAGCAGTTGTGAGCCATGCATGCATGCAGCAACTGTTTTGTGGGGGGACGGGAGGAATTATTTTATATCCCTGAAAAGCCAAAGTCCACAAAACAAAGGCACTGTGTAATTTATGCAAGTTTATCTTAGGGGTTTCTATCCCTGAAAGAGGCACCACACTTGACTGAGCACAGAAAGTGTAGCCTGCATTTATTCACATACTGCTTCAGGGCCAGTGAATAGGAAACAGCTTTGTGCTTTCCACTGCACTTTAAAAAGATCTGAATCCCCATGGCCTGCAATAACCCCTCCCATCTCAGGAACCAGAGAGAAGCGTCTAGTTTAGAAGATATGGGTTTGCCCAAAGTTTTGGTTAATAACTCAGTGTGCTGATGGCATATTGGCTTTATGTTCGTGGGTAGCCTGAATTTTTTTTCTGGGTCCCATGAAGGACTGGGTTTCTGAATGGATCCATAGTGACTCTCAAAATAGCAGTTCAGATTAAATAACGATAAACATCCACCCACCCCGTTCTGCCATCTGATTAGCGATAGTTACCTGGAGTTATTGTGGGACACTCAGGCAGGTAATGGCTTTGAAGAGGGATGTTCCCAGGCAAGGTGATGTTCACGTCTCTGGTGGCTGGTTGCACTCCATAACATGGTCTTGGAGAAGGCTACTTCACTTTCTCAGCCACAAGTCACATATTCCAAATAGGCTATGAGTCAGGAATGATAGATTATTCTATGTGGCGAAAATAGCCCAGCTGAAGGCTGAGGGTAACTAGCTATCTGTACCTTCATCACTGAGTCTAACTCTACATAGTCTTCCGGAGTGTGAAGTCCTCCTTGTCCTTTGCTATTTAGAATATATTGTTGTGGGAAGGGAAAAGGACAAACCTACAAAGTTGACTCCTCCAGTGGTGTAAATCGGTGTTGTTCCATTGGCTTCAATAGCAATATGCCAACTGACACCATGAGACCATCTGGCCCAATGCCTTTATAAGGCAGAAGAGCTAGACAGCTACACTGGTATTTTGTCTTTTTGTATTTTAATGAACATGATCAAATATTGGTGAACATTAATGCACAAAATTGATCAACCAGGTCAATTTCACAAATGGTATTTTTTTCCCAGCTCTAATTGCTGTGACTATGGCAGCCAAGCCAGAATTTCAAAAAATAAAAGACCCATCTGTAAAGTTTTATTTAATTGAAGCAAAAACATCCCCCCCAGCATTCCCGTAAACCTGCAAATGCGCATAGAGACACACCGTGCGATAGACAGTTTACAGGGAAACCAGCAGTTCTGAAGCGTAATCCTGAACAGATGGCAGCTCCATGCATGGAGTCTCAGAAGGGAACTTTTACAAGGAAATAGCAACAAATGGTTTGGTGCATAATGCATGGAAATCTACATCTTACAGAAAGCGTCTTCCAGTAGCGAGAAAGTGCTTGTGATAAATTACTAGGGTGACCATCCATCCCGTATTGGGTGGGATGGTTCTATTTATAGGATGCCAAAAAGACATCCTGAGTTATTTTAAAGATGGGACTAACTGTCCTGTTTTTGGGCCCTCCCCCCCCGCTTCCCTCCCCCTCCCCCTCCCCGCTGACTTCTTCTGCCAGCAGTTGCGCAGGTGCAGCTGCTGACGGGAGTCAATTCCCTGAGCCTCAGGGAAGCAGGGGGGAGTGTGGGCAGCTACCATGTTCCTGTCACTTCCCCAGGGCTTGGGGAGTGCTGGGGGCTGCTGCGTCCCCTGGCGCTCCCAAGGATGGCCAGCAGCTGCAGCTTCCCCAGGGCTCCTGGGGAGTGCCAGAGGTTGCTGCCTCCTTCACAGCTCCCCGGGGTTTGGTGGAGCCAGGAGGAGCTGCCCCTCCTGCACATATCTTCCTGGTCCATACTTGGGACAGGGAAATATGGTCGCCCTATAAATTACACATAAAAGTGAAAGGTGTAAAGCAAAACTGGTTTAAAAAACAACAGAATCATTCACTGAAAGTCTTGCATCTGCACTTTGCTATGCAAACTTTCAGACCTGTAGATTTGCTCTTCTTTCCCCCAGCCACAGACTAAGGGACTGATTAAATAAAAAAGCAGCAGATCCATTTTAAATGTGGAGGACGCATACAAACAGTCTGGAAGCTAGTGGCCCAGGCAGCTCTACGGCACTCCTGTGATCTGGCAGATGAACATGTGGTAACAGAGTTTGTGCTGGCTGGGAAGTGAGTATTTCTGGGCATATCCATAGACAGTCACTGAAGGGTGTGGAGTGGCTCTTCGCAGATGGGAGGGCCACTGTGTCAGAAATTAGGGTGATCATCTGTCCTGTTTTCACTGGGACAGTCCCTTATTTAAGTTGTCTCACAGGCCATATTGTGTGTTCTTAGGTGACCAGCAAATGTCTGTGAGAGTGCTCGGTGTGCTGATTCTCAAAGAATGAAATCAGAGTCTCAAAGTCTGGATAGAAGATCAGGTCCACATGCAAAGATGTGTGAGCAACTGCGAAGACAAAGCACCAAGCAGAGGCACAAGTGTCTACTGAGGTCCTGACCATCAAAACTCGTAAGGAAAGCTAGGATGCTACACTGGCATTCCAAAATTTCCCCTTCGCAAGACAAAAAGTTTTGTCGGGACCAGTTCTAGGGCCGGTATTGTTCAACATCTTTATCAATGACTGGATGAGGGGATGGACTGCACCCTCAGCAAATTTGCAGGTGACACTTAGCTAGGGGGACAGGTAGATACATTGGAAGGCAGGGATAGGGTCCAGAGTGACCTAGGTAAATAGGAGGATTGGGACAAAAGAAATCTGATGAGGTTCAACAAGGACAAGTGCAGAGCCCTGCACTTGGGATGGAAGAATCCCAAACATTGTTACAGGCTGGGGTCCAAATGGCTAAGTAGCAGGGCAGCAGAAAAGTATCTGGGAAGTACAGTGGATGAGAGGCTGGATACAAATCAACAGTGTGCCCTTATAACCAAACAGGCTAATGGCATGTCGGGGTGCCTTAGGATGAGCATTTCCAGCAGATCAAGAGAAATTATTCCCCCTATTTGGCACTGCTGAGGCCTCATCCGAAGTATTGTGTCCAGTTCTGGGGTCCCCAGCGTAGAAAGGACGTGGATGCATTGGAGAGGGCCAAGTGGAGGGCTTATTTAGTTTGTGGAAGAGAAGAGTGAGCGGTGACTTGATAGCAGCCTTCAACTTCCTGAAGGAGGATTCTAAAGAAAATGGAGAGAGGCTGTTCTCAGTGGTGACAGATGGCAGGACAAGGAGCAATGGTCTGAAGTTACAGAGGGAGAGGTGTAGGCTGGATATTAGGAAAACTTTTTTCACCAGGGTGGAGGTGAAGCTCTGGAATGTGTTACCTAGAGAGGTGGTGGAATCTTCATCCTTGAAAGTTTTTAAATCCCAGCTTGACAAAGTCCTGGCTGGGATGATTTAGTTGGGGTTGATCCTGCTTCAGGCAGGGGGCTGGATTCGATGACCTCCTAAGGTCCCTTCCAGCTCTAGGATTCTGTGATTCTATGAGAAGTGCCAATGTGAACAGTATGTTGTCAGCTGCTAACATTGCAAATCTATTCACTGGCTGCTGGAAGTACAGATTGAACCTCTTTAGCCCAGCACTCTCTTGTCCAGCAACATCCGTAATCCGGTACAGTTTGGTTAGCTGGATGACCATTAGGGTGACCATCTGTCCTGGCCTAGGACAGTCCCTTATTTAAGCTGTTTCACAGGCATCCCAACTTGTTTTAAGAAAATGGGCAAATTGTCCCGTATTCTGGGGGCTCTTGTTCCCTGGAACCCATTGTCTTGGGGTAGCAGCCTCTGCTGCAGGCAGCTTCCCAGTTCTCTGGTGCCCTGTGCTTTGGGGTAGCAGCTTCTGCTGCAGAGGATCTCCTCTGGGGGCAGGTGCCCAATTCCCCAACATACCACTGCAGCATCCCCCTCCGCTGGTGAGCTCCACCTCAGGGTGGCTGCCTCACTCCCCTGCATCCCGTGCCTTGGGGAGCAGTTTCTGCTGTGGGGAAGCTCCTCTGTGGGCAGCTATCCTGCTCCCCAGTGAAGCCAGAAGGCTGCAGAGCCCCTATTTTTGGCACCCCAACCCCTACCAAGAGCTTGTTGCGTCCCCTATCCTCCACTCCCTCTCATTGGAAGGCTGTGGAGCTCCCATCTCCAGTGCCTCACCGTGGGGCAACAGCCCCATCACCAAGGAGCCTGATATGGGACAACAGCCCCCCCCATCGCCGGAGGCTGGTGTCCTGTATTTGCCATAGGGCAGTGTGGTCACTCTACAGGAAATGAGTTAGAGGAAGGTAAGAGGTGTGTGTCCTGTGTCCTTAGAAAGAAACCAGAACTGTTGCTACTGGCAATACAATTATGTAGCAAGAGTCCTACTGCATCTTGCAGGCACCGGAAGAGCCCAGGCCAGTATTTCATACAGATCAGTATTTCATGATCTTACCAGCCCTGATGGAAGACATCCAAAGAAATCCCAGGTGTAGCTTAGAGTGGTCAGGTTGCATCATTCCCTCTGTAAAACTACCAAACCACTCCCCAGTATAAAGTTTGCAGCCGCTCTGCTCCAGGAGATGCAGTCTTTCAGGAGAGAGCTCAGGCACAACTTGTGTCCAATGAGGTTCATTAAGGATCCCACTGGACATTTTGTAAGCATAAGGCTCTCTGTGTCACAGGCAAAGAACAAGCCAAAGTTCCCACTGAAATTTCTGCTGTTAAAGATAATCTTTTTCACTGTGTCCTTATGCTGCGTTGCATGGCTGGATCCAGTGAGAGCACCTGGACACATTATTCCAAAGGACAGGGAATAGACCAGGACTCAGAGGGAAACAGGGACACAAACAGTTAAACTAGCAACCCAAGATGGCCATGACAAACAAAGCGTGAGCACCATGAACCTCACATGGTCATTGTGACATGCAAAGGGGTGTTGTAATATATTAACTAGCATATGAATCCCAGCTCTGAGCCCACATACTGCAGATTTCCTAGCAATTCCTGATGTCTCCCTGCTTCCAATGAGCCAGTGTCAGAGTGTCACTTTCCCCTGCCCAGAACAGCCCTTTGCCAGAGGGATTCAGTATGGAAGGGGTTCATTAAAAGCGGTGCTTTCTTTGCAAAACAAAGAGGATCCAGTACTCTCTGCGTTCCACCCTCCCCACCCTCCCGCCACCATCCGATCCTGCAGGGGGGGCTGCCAAGGTGCCGGTACTTGGTACTGTCAAGAAAAAGCACAAATTAAAAGTAATAGGATGGTGGCGCCTTTACATTCATCCTTCCTGCCCATGAAACAGGTAAATTCAGGAGTTTCCACTTCAGGATTTTTCTCCTATTCTTTTGCTGGGCGGAACTGAAAATGGCGAAGGGTGTTCGACCTGGGTAACACCCCTCGCTGAACAGCCTTTAAAAATCATAAAGGCCAGGACAGTTCAAAAGGGCCCTTTACTTCCACAATGCTGTCAGGCACCCTGTCCTTCTCTCCATCCCCAGGACACTAGGGCTACGTCTACACGTGCAGCCAACATCGAAATAGTCTATTTCGATGAATAACGTCTACACGTCCTCCAGGGCCAGCAACGTCGATGTTCAACTTCGACGTTGCTCAGCCCAACATCGAAATAGGCGCAGCGAGGTAACGTCTACACGTCAAAGTAGCACACATCGAAATAGGGATGCCAGGCACAGCTGCAGACAGGGTCACAGGGCGGACTCAACAGCAAGCCGCTCCCTTAAAGGGCCCCTCCCAGACACAGTTGCACTAAACAACACAAGATACACAGAGCTGAGAACTGGTTGCAGACCCTGTGCCTGCAGCATAGATCCCCAGCTGCCGCAGAAGCAGCCAGAAGCCCTGGGCTAAGGGCTGCTGCCCACGGTGACCATAGAGCCCCGCAGGGGCTGGAGAGAGAGCATCTCTCAACCCCCCAGCTGATGGCCGCCATGGAGGACCCAGCAATTTCGACGTTGCGGGACGCGGATCGTCTACACGGTCCCTACTTCGACGTTGAACGTCGAAGTAGGGCGCTATTCCTATCTCCTCATGAGGTTAGCGACTTCGACGTCTCGCCGCCTAACGTCGAAGTTAACTTCGAAATAGCGCCCAACGCGTGTAGACGCGTGTAGACGCGACGGGCGCTATTTCGAAGTTGGTGCCGCTACTTCGAAGTAGCGTGCATGTGTAGACGCAGCTTAGAGGACCAATGGAACATGCCAGAGTCACCCCTTCTTTCCATGGTGCCCAGAACATCGCCTTTGAGAGGACTGGGGGTTGGATTTTTTAACACAATTGAGGTACATGAGCGAGCTAATTCTGACTGAGTCTGTTTCAGTGTACAGTGTACACAAATATTTGCAAACCGGTACTCTTCCCTCTGAATTCATGCTCCTGCAGTTGTCCAGCATGTTATGAGGGGCACTAAGATATTGGAGGTATCATCTTCCAGGTTAGATGTACAGCTGAGGTCCTGACAATTTATAATAATTAAAAATTGTGTTCCCTTCTTGGTTCATTTCTGTATAAAAGTAAGGTGTTAAAACCTTTGTTTTCCAGCCAGATTCCTGATCTGCTAACTCAATTCCACCTGCTTAAGTCTTCTCTGTAGTTTTAATTGCATATGTCATCTCTCTCCACACCCTCTCTAAAAATCACTGTAGCATCTTGTGATGTGCTGTTAAACTGCTGCCACGTTCCACCTCCAAGCTGGCTGCTGTTGGTGATGGGCTGGCTCCTCTACATAGTTATGCAGATCTGGAGTGTGCAAATGTGCCATGGTCCTTCTGCTCCTGTCTTCTTATCAGTCCGTTTAAGGCCCTCCCTGCTGGGGGATGCCATGGTGCAGTTTAATGACAGGGATTTACTCTGCCAAATTCTGCATATGAGTACTGCTGCTGTAATTACAATGGGATCCAGGTTGCCTGACCTTTCTCAAAAAAGAAACAATCCACCTCTCTTTTGTCAGCACCCTTCCAGTCCACACTGCTGCTTTTTCCCCAGGTACCTTCTCCCTCATCCCTTTATTTAGTCTCCTTGTTAACAGGTGTAGTGGGGTGAATGCCCAATACTGCAAGGAAGGAGTTAAGGCAGGCTGGAGGAAGCCCGCACAACAGTCCCAGCCAATGAATGAAGGGCTCCTGGGGGTAGCCAATCAGAGGGCAGCTGGCTGGAGCAGCCCTGCATATAAGGAGTTGCTCCAGCTGTGCTGAGTCAGTTAGATCCTGACCAGGGAAGGTGCAGGAGCAAGCACCTCAGGAGAGCAGTACCGGGCAGGCTAAGGGGAGTTAGAGAGAGGCTCCAACCTGGCACCTGCCAGGCTGCTGGCCTGGACAGAGAGTGCCAGAAGATGCAAGTGGTCATAGGAGAGTAAAGCAGTGAAGAGCAGGGCAGGACAAGGCTGCTGCCAGAGGGTCCCTAGACAGGGACTCAGTAGTGGGCAGGCCTGTCCTTCCCCCACCCCACTCCCCTCTGGCACTGCATCTAGCTGCACCATCTATGGCCAATGCAGGCTGTGGCTTGCCCTGAGGTAGTTAGCTAGACAGAGGCTGCAGCTGGCCATATTGGTGGGTACCCTGAAAAAGGGCTGCTGGGACCCTCGGAAGTGGGCAAAGGAAGGCAGTGGGCAGTGCTGGAGGACAGCCTCCCGAAGAGAACCTGGCAAGCCTGGGAGTGACATGGGTCCTGACCAGAGTACAAAGCAGAGCAGGAACTGAGTGGACAATGCACTGACCAGAGGGAGGCGCCAGCTGAGGAAATCAAGATAAGACCCTCATCGACCAGCAAGAGGTGCCATGGCAGTCAGTTCACCCTGTGACAGAGCGTTGTTAGCAAACCTCCATTGCATCCCCACCTCGTCCCATTTCTCACAGACTCACGTGACGACTGACTTTAGTGCGCCTTAGTATGGGTGCAGGGATCTTCCTACACAGAAAGCGGGGGAGGGATAATTCAGTGGTTAGAACATTGGCCTGATAACCCTGCAGTTGTGAGCTCAGTCCTTGAGGGGGCTATTTAGGAATCTGGGGCAAATAGATTAGAAAAAAAATAACGTGAGGGATGGTGATAGTCCTGCTGTGAGTGCAGGGGACTACAGTCAGTGACCTCCCAATGTCCTTTCCAGTTCTATGCACGTGTAAAGAAGTTGCAGGATCTGGGCTGACACAGGATGCAAATGCCATCTCTTAACCTCAGTCTGCCTGTGAATAAAGTTACTGATGTGAGACTTTCCTCTTTGGAGGAGAGCTAGAAGGATTGGGCTCTTAGACAACTTACAAAACACTGAGCTTCTTTATAACAGCAAATACTGTTAGGAATAATCACTTCCATTTTTCACACTAAATCTCTCCCTGTATTGAATGGAGAACCCCTGATTTGTGTTCTTTTGTTTGCAAAATATAATAAAAAGTATAAAAGGAGCTGTTAGGTTTCTAAGGCTATGTCTACACTGCAAGATAAATTCAAATTTATTGAAAAGCAATTTTATCATGCCTATAAATTCAAATTCATGAAAAAGCGATTTTATAATGCCTTTTTTAAATTCGATTTTGAGTGTCCTCACTTTCCACAGGCTCCCAACACATTCGACATATTGCTTCCACAATCACCAAACATCGACTGTTGCAGCAGTGCATTGTGGGAACCTATCCCACAGTTCTTTCAGCCCTGCATCCTGAGCTGGGAGCCAGGTGAAGCAGCCTTCGTTACTTTCCTGACTCCTGCTAGTAGTGGGGAGCTGGGAGCCAGATGCAGCGCATAGCTTTGTGCTAACTCCTTTAAATTTGATTTTCTCTCATAATGTAGATGTGGCCTGAGTCAGCCATTAGCCTCACAAACATTGTGTTGTAACTGCAGGTACTGTGCCAGCACAGCATAGAGCTCTCGGCTGTCACTCAATAACAAGTAGAATGTCTTCATGTCACCTTCCTACTTGTGAGTCTGTTGATGGATGACCAGCTGAATTCTAGATCCGCAGGTCTCATCACACCAGGGGCAGGTGTTGGTAGCTGTTGGAGGGATGTGGGATAGTTTTTGCCTCTTTTTTCTTCTTCTCCGCCTCTCCTGATCTGCTCTGTGGCAGGATCTTTCAAATTGTGCCATCACCTCTCGGATTACTGCTCTCCGCTGGGGACGGTCCTGGGCAAGGTTCTCCCAAGTGTCAACACTGATGCTGCAGTTTTTCATCTGTGCATTCCGCATGTACTTATATCGCTTCCCCTGGCCCCCAACCCTCCTCCGTCCTTCCTCCAATGAGGAAAACAGAATGGCTGCATCTACACTACAGCTCCCTTTTGAAAGGACGGCTTTCGAAGCTTAACATCGAAAGACGGCCTTTTGAAACAGAGCATCCACGCAGGCAAAGGGGGACCAAAGGTTCGACCTGCCCTTTTGAATGGTCCCCGCTGTACTTTCAAAAGAGAGAGTCCAAACGTCCCAGTGCACTCTTTCGAAAGTATAGTGGCAGGAAGCACTGCAGGCAGGGTCACATGGTGGACAAGCCCTTCCAAGGCCACTGCCTGCTGTCCCTTTAAAGGGTCCCCCACCCCAAGCCTCACCGTGCACGTTGATGGCCAGCTACCTGTCCCCAGGTACGAAGGTCAACAGAGAGCAGAGAAGGCATTTGCAGGCACCCGTGAACCCCAAGCAGCTCCACCTCCCATCAAGGCCATGGCCAATGCACTGGCCTCAGTCCTGGCTGCCATGTATCAGTGGCTCTGGGTGGCCACCCTACTAGTCACCTTCCTGGAGGCCATCCTCAGGGCACGACATCCCCACCCAGTCCCCTGGGTCATCTGGTGCTTGTGGAGCTTCCCCACAAGCAGAGACTGGTGGGACCAGCTGGTGCTGGAGCACTGAGGCAGCCACCGTGTCTGCAGAACTTCAGGATGCCCAAGGGGACATTCCTGGAGCTGTGCCACTGGCTCACCCTAGCCCTCCAGCACCATGACACCCAGCCGAGACCGGTGCCCTCACTCCAGAAAAGGGTGGACATCACCCTGTGGAAACTGGCCACCCTGGACAGTCACCTATCTGTCTGCCACCAGTTTGGGATGGGCAGGGCCACCATCAGGGCTGTCCTCAATGAAGTAAGACATGTCTGGGTCACACCCCCACCCTTACAGAAACAGCTTCTCAGCCCTGGTTGTTCATATCTCCCCATTAGACTCTGACAATGGGCCTGTCTGATCTGACTTGTTTTTAACTCTTATGATACGTACTACTGATAATGGGCCATTTCCACCTTGCTGAATAGACCTTGTCAGCTCTGGCCCTCCCTTTTACTGGGACCCCACTCTTTAAATACCCCTCTGAAACCACCACCCCCCACTAATACATCTGATGAAGCGGGTCTTTGCCCACGAAAACTTATGCTCCAAAATATCTTTTAATCTATAAGGTGCCACAGGACTTCTTGTTGTTCTCGAGGATACAGACTAACATGGCTACCGCTCTGATACTTGTCACTATGTAAGGCACTGCATTTAGCCGTATGGGGTGGAAATCCATCAACCTCACGCAAAAACTTGCACAGATACAGACAGACACCATCTTCCTCTCCAAATGCAAACAGAAGGACATCAGACCAAAAGGACTGAAGGTGAAAACCCCACTGAAATCAACATACTACACAGATTATAGAGAGAGATTGTGCCACACAATCTCTAAGAAACTGAGGAACCACCTGATCAGCATCCTGTACAGCAAACAGGAAAACATCAAAAGAGAACTTTCAAATCTGGAGACCCTCATAAATCAACGATTTTCCACACAAACCTCCACACGGCTGGACTTTACTAGAACAAGACAGGAGATTTACAATGCACATTTCTCTTCTCTACAGAAGAAGGAGGACTGTAAACTATCTAAACTCCTGCTTTCCACATGGGGCTACAATGGTGGTACCCCTAACTCACCCAGCAACATTGTCAATCTATCCAACTACACGCTCAGCCCAGCAGAAGAATCTGCCCTTTCTCGAGGGCTCTCTTTCTGCCCCACCAACCCCCAAACTTGATACAGTTCTCTGGTGATCTGAAAGCCGACTTTTGCCATCTACGACTCAAGGAATACTTCCAACATGACACAGAACAGTGCGCTGACCCACAGGTTCCCTCCCACCTGCGGTACAAGAAAAAGAATTCCTCGTGGACTACCCCGATGGTCAAAATGACAAACTGGACCTTTACATAGAATGCTTCAACCAATATGCACAGGCAGAAATTGTGGAAAAGTGGCATTGCTTACCTCATAACCTAAGCTGTGCAGAATGCAATGCCATCAACAGCCTCAGAAACAACTCTGACATTGTCATCCAAGAGGCTGACAAAGGAGGTGCTGTTGTCATCATGAATAGGACAGACTACCAAAAGGAGGCTGCCAGGCAATTCTCCAATACCACATTCTACAGGCCTCTGTCCAAGGATCCCACTGAGGAATACACAAAGAAACTACAGCATCTGCTTAAGGACCTCTCTACAAAAACACAGAAACAAATCTACACAGACACACCCCTTGAACCCAAACCAGGTTTATTCTATCTGCTGCCCAAGATCCATAAACCTGGGAATCCCAGATGCACCATCATCTCAGGCATTGGCACCCTCACCAAAGCATTGTCAGGATATGTGGACTCTCTGCTTAGACCCTAGGCTACCAGCACTCCCATCTTTCTTTGAAATACCAAAGACATCCTCAGGAAACTACAATCCATTGGTGACCTTCCTGAAAACGCCATCCTGGCCACCATGGAGGTAGAGGCCCTTTACACCAATATCCCACATGAAGATGGATTTCAAGCAGTTAGGAACATTATCCCTGATGAGACTGAGGCACAAATGGTGGCAGAGCTTTGCAACTTTGTCCTCACCCACAACTATTTCAGATTTGAGGACAAATTATACCTTCAAATCAGGCCACATGACCCCACAGTATGCCAACATATTTATGGCTGTCCTGGAACAATGCTTTCTCAGTTCTCGTCCCCTAGCGCCCCTCCTTTACCTGTGCTACATTGATGACATCTTCATCATCTGGACCCATGGGAAGTAGGCTCTTGAAGAGTTCCACTGTGATTTCAACAGTTTCCAACCCACCATCAAACTTAGCCTGGACAAGTCAACATAAAAGATCCACTTCCTGGACAGTACTGTGCAGATAAGCAATGGTAAATACATAAATACCACCCTATACTGAAAACCCATGGACCACTATGCTTATCTACATGCCTCCGGGTTCCATCAAGGGCATATGACACGATCCACTAAGGTACAACCAGATTTGCTCTGATCCATCAGACAGAGACAAACATCTACAAGACCTTCACCAAGTTTTCCTCAAACTACAATACTCATAAGAACATAAGAACATAAGAATGGCCATATTGGGTCAGACCAAAGGTCCATCCAGCCCAGTATCCCGTCTGCCGACAGTGGCCAATGCCAGGGGCCCCAGAGAAGGAGAACAGAAGACAATGATCAAGTGATTTGTCTCCTGCCATCCATCTCCTGCCCTTGTGCTGAAGGCTAGGGGCACCATACTTTATCCCTGGCTAATAGCCATTTATGGACCTAACCTGCAAAAATTTATCAAGCTCTTTTTTAAACCCTAATAGAGTCCTGGCCTTCACAGCCTCCTCTGGCAAGGAGTTCCACAGGTTGACTGTGCGCTGTGTGAAGAAAAATTTCCTTTTATAAGTTTTGAACCTACTACCCATCAATTTCATTTGGTGTCCCCTAGTTCTTGTATTATGGGAAAAGGTGAATAATTTTTCTATGTTCACTTTCTCCACACCATTCATGATTTTATATACCTCTATCATATCACCCCTCAATCGCCTCTTTTCCAGACTGAAAAGTCCCAGTCTCTCTAGCCTCTCCCCATATGGGACCCGTTCCAAACCCCTAATCATCTTAGTCGCCCTTTTCTGAACCTTTTCTAATGCCAATATATCTTTTTTGAGGTGAGGAGACCACATCTGCACACAGTACTCAAGATGTGGGTGTACCATAGTTTTATGTAGGGGAAGTATGATATCTTTGGTCTTATTATCTATCCCTTTTTTAATAATTCCTAACATCCTATTTGCTTTACTGACTGCCGCTGCACACTGCGTGGATGTCTTCAGAGAACTATCCACTATAACTCCAAGATCCCTTTCCTGATCTGTTGTAGCTAAATTTGACCCCATCATGTTGTATGTCTAATATGGGTTATTTTTTCCAATGTGCATTACCTTACACTTACCCACATTAAATTTCATTTGCCATTTTGCTGCCCAATCACTCAGTTTGCTGAGATCTTTTTGTAGTTCTTCACAATCCCTTTTGGTTTTGACTGTCCTGAACAACTTGGTGTCATCTGCAAACTTTGCCACCTCACTGCTTACCTCATTTTCTAGATCATTGATGAACAAGTTGAACAGGATCGGTCCCAGGACTGACCCCTGGGGAACACCACTAGTTACCCGCCTCCATTGTGAAAATTTACCATTTATTCCAACCCTTTGTTTTCTGTCTTTTAACCAATTCCCGATCCATGAAAGGATCTTTCCTCCTATCCCATGACCGCCTAATTTACATAAAAGCCTTTGGTGTGGGACCGTGTCAAAGGCTTTCTGGAAATCTAGGTATATTATGTCCACTGGGTGCCCCTTGTCCACATGTTTATTAACCCCTTCAAAGAATTCTAATAGATTAGTTAGACACGACTTCCCTCTGCAGAAACCATGCTGACTTTTGCCCAACAATTCGTGCTCTTCTACGTGCCTTGCAATTTTATTCTTCACTATTGTTACCCACCTAAGGAAGTGAGGAAACAGATTGACAGAGCCAGACGGGTACTCAGAAGCCACCTGTTACAAGACAGGCCTGACAAGGAAAACAAGAGAACACCACTGGCCATCGCATACAGCGCCCACCTAAGGCTTCTCCAACGCATCATCAGTGATCTGCAACCCATCCTGAACAATGATCCTTCACTCTCACAGACCTTGGGAGGCAGGACTGTCCTCACCTATAGACAGCCTGCCAACCTTAAACAAATTCTCACCAGCAACTATAGACCACAACACAGTAACTCTAAACCTGGAACCAATCCCTGCAACAAACCTCGCTGCCAACTCTGCTCAAATATCTGCACCAGCGACATCATCACAGGACTCAACATCAGCCACACCATCAGGGGCTCCTTTACCTGCACATCCACTAATATAATATATGCCATCGTGTGCCAGCAATGCCCCACTACCATTCACTACAAACTGGACAGTGTCTACGTAAAAGAATAAAGGGACGTAATCAGACATCAGAATGGTAATGTACAGCAACCTGTGGGAGAGTATGTCAGTCTCCCTGCACAGTCAGTAACAGATTTTAAAGTTGCAGTCCTAAAGCAAAGAAATTTCAAAAATCAAATGGAGAGAGAAATCTCTGAGCTGCCATTTATTTGCAAATTTGACTCCATCAACCAAGGATTAAACAGAGACTGGAAGTGGCTAGCTCCTTGCAAACGCAGCTTCTCTGCCCTGGGTCTTAATATCCGCCCATTAGACTCTGACAATGGGCCACATCCCACTGTCTGATATGACTAGTTTTCTCCTCTTTTGATACATACTACTGATAATGGGCCATTTCCACCTTGCTGAATAGATCTAGTCAGCTGTGGCCCTCCCTCTTACAGGGAGCCCACTCTTTAAATACCCCTCTGGAATCCCACCCCCACTCATGCATCTGATGAAGCGGGTCTTTGCCCACGAAAGCTTTTGCTCCAACATGTGTTAGTCTATAACGTGCCACAGGACTTCTTGTTCTTAATGATGCTAACAGGAACTTTAGAGAGGACCTTTGTCAGTTCATTCCTGATGGCAAATCCTACTCCTTGAATTCGGTTTTCTTCCTTTGGAGCTCCTTTTCAGAAAAAGGTATGCCCTCTGCCTTTTCTTAGCTGTCCGTCTGGCTACGCATTTCTGCCAGGGCAGCTACATCAATGTTGACTCATCACAGCTTGTGGGCATCTTTTGGATTGCCCACTCTCTGGGTTGTCCATTAAAGTTCAAATATTCCATGTTCCAAAGTTTACCATTCAATTTTGACTGCATAGAGGTGAACAAACTGGACGCGGTTATACATTCGGGGGGCTATATGTACTACGTTTAGGGCACCTTTTCTAGCCCCCTCCCCATGTGGAGTGAGCAGAGTGGATCCTAAATAGGGCTACTCAGTTGTGGATGCAGCCACTGAACTGTTCTACCACTTCAGTCCTTGAAGTGGAACAACTGATATATATATCCACCACCCACATGCTGGTCCATGATGAAAAGCTTCCAGATTTCACAATCCTGCTCTGACTGCCCTTCACCAGTCTCCGTAGAGCTTCAGTTTAGGAGTGTAGTACACAAAGGAAGACACCTGCGCATGACTTCTTTTCACATCGGAGGACTGTTGCACTGCAGCGAGCACATGATCTTTAAGGGATGGAAGGTCCAGGTCCAATAACATGGGAGCCAGGATGACGGGGTGTCTTCTGTCTGCTACAGTCTTCATCAGCCTTCGCAGCCGTTGTAACATCACCCTTGCTATCCTCTGCTGTTCTGCCATTGAGGACTCTTGGGATCGTTCTTTGTCTGGACCTTCTCCCTTGACCTTGCCGCCACAGGTGACCCTGCCAGGAGTACAAGACTCCCTAGAGCATCGCTCTCAGGTTCATTGGCACACACACAAGCCTGCTCCCCATGACAAGGTGATGATCGGGAGAGTGAGCACAACATAGAATAGTTTGGGCTCAAGGAACACCTGGGCAGATGTTCAGTGTGATGAGCACAAATGCCCAGTGTGATGAATGGATGGATGAGTTCCTGTGCAGAGAATCAGGATTTATTACACCACTCATAAAACACTTTTCCTGGTTCGATGGGCCTGTCCCAGAGTGATTAACCAATGGAACAAACCACCAAGAGAAGTGATGATTCTCTGCAACATGAAGTCTTCCAATCACAATTTCTGACTTCAGGTGAAATGCAGGAGTAACTGGATGAAATTCTATGGTCTATGTTACGCAGGAGGTCAGATCAGATGTGCTTATGGTCACTTTTGGACTTAAAAATCTCTGAATCCATGTCTCAAATGTAACTTGAACACCTCCAGGAACGGCAATTCCATAACACCTCTGGCAATGTCTTTGGCTGACAAATTGTTCTAATGGTTAGATACTTTTTCAAATATTTAACCCAAAGTTTCCTGGCTACAGCTTGACTGGATGATTTGTTGCTTCTGTCCCTCCTGGATGACTGACGTGAGTATGTGCCTTTATGTCTTGGTAGGGAAGATGCTAGTCCCGTAATTCCCACAATCTTCCATTCTCTTAACAAGCACTTCCACATGAGAGTTGGAGCCAAGTCACTATATTCAGATCAGGATTTAGCTCTGAACCTGAACTTCTCCCAAGTTTGGAGCTGGTGTTTCAATTTGGCCTATTATAGAGCTGGTCTGGAGTAGTATAGTGAATTGTGGGTTAGATACTTTCCCTTCAGGTTGCTTTCTGCTGGTTTCACTGTAGAGGAATCACTGGTTGCACAGGGGCAGCATTGGTGTTCCCTCTAATTTTGCCCATTCTTGGGCAGAATACATTTTTGTGATGTGCATTGTGGACATACTGGTGGCTGTGGGCAGCTCTGGGTTCTCTGCTAATCTGCTGGATGGCATCTGAGTATCTTCTGGGTGGCCACCCCAGCACTTAGCCTACAGGGAACACTGGCCAGCAGAACAGCTCCTAGAAACTTACTGGCCAAGCTTTCGGGATATAGCTAGGAGAGCTGCTAACAGCTTAATGGAAGTTCTGTCTCATGCTGGCCACAGGGCCATGGATTTGCAAAGCTGTCTTACGTCTCCTTGGCTTCCCATGCTCCAAAAAATGTGCTAAGCACTGCTTTTCCCAGGACAATAAATTAGCTTTCCATTGTCTTGATTTGGATATAAATGTACCCTAAAATTCAAAGTGAGCCAGAAGGGATAGAGCACGGGGGGGGGTGGGGGGAATTTTGTCTTTGCTGCTCTCCCACCCACCCAATTTACTGACCACCACAAAAAGAAGTAGCATTAAGTGGATGGCACAATTTGCTGCTTGTATTGGGTATGTCTTCACTGCCTGGAAGGTCAGCCCGGTCATGGGCCATCTTCCAGGGTGTGATTTTTCATACCTAGTTGGGACGTACAAAATCCAGCTATTCAGGGTCAAGAGTAAACCTCTGTACTCCTCAGTATCACAAATAGTAAGGGATGTCCCCGGGAGAGTGTCTTTCGTTGACCTTTCATTGTGAGGATGGTCAGGTAAGTTGATTGTAGATAAATTGATTTCTGCTGTGACTTTAGAGTCTAGTGTAGACCTGGCCTAAGACACACCCCCAAGGGAAGCAGGAGGTGAACTGTGCTCAGAAGAGTGGCACAATTCCTCCAAGCACCACTGCTTGGGTGATGCAACTTACACACCACCCCTTGCTCACGTCCCTGTCAAATGGCACAGTCTAGCCTTAATCTAGTGCAAAGATGTTGTCTCTTCTGGACTGGCCAAGGTGTTTCTATATATTTTGTTTTGGGCCACTGTTCATATCAGCAGAATCAGCAGATGAGCTGAGCAGCAAATTCATAGCAAATAATTTGCTCCGCAATGTGACCTCTTTTTCTGCTCAGAAAATGTCTGCGAGCAGATCCCAATTCCCTTAAATTTATTCATTATTTCAGTTTATTCGACCCAGATCTTCCCCCCACTGTATGGATGGATTGGGAACAGTCTGACAGCAGATCAAGCTGTGTTTATTTGTGTTGTTACATAAATCATGAGTATAGTTGCTGTTCCGTCACTGAAAAAGGGTAACTTTTGCTTTGTTGCATATTAGTTCGAGGAGGAATTAGACCACTCCACCAATTACCCTCATTTGCTTGTTAATGTTTAAAATAATATCACTTGATTATTTTGAGATCATTTGCCCAGAGAAACTGACTCAGAGTTTGATTGATAATACCTCAAGAGCAGAGCAAACATAATAGAATCTTGTACCTTCTTGCCTTCACAATGACCATAGGCAGGAACAAACTCAGAATCATGAGCCATGCATCCAGCGGGCATTCATCAATAAAGCCAGCAGGTCAGGAATATCCTAGGAATAGGCTATAGAGGATCCATAGCTTTCATGCTAATCTCCAAATCTACCACAGTTAGAGCTTATTATCCAGCATAACAAACAGCTGCTAAGTCCTTTCTTAGACTTTGTTGTAGAGAAAATACAGTTGGCTAAACTTAAATTATTTCCTGGTCTAAGCATATTTAATGCAATGGAATTACACCCAGCGTGATTTTATCCCCAGTAGATTCAGCCAAGGTATTTGAAATTCAGCATGCATGGACCAGAGTCTACTGCATTTTGGTAGCCATGGAAAAAACTCACTGAAGTCAATGGTGCAAGGTCAAACCTTAATGCTGGTTCCTCAAAACTTGTGCTATTGTGGTTTCTCTATGCAAAGACACTTCCATGGCTCTCACCTACTTTACACACCAAACTAACAGAAGGAGACAGTGAAAAAGAACCCAACACGGGAATAAGAGTTTATTTATTCTTGCAAACCTACCCAGGTCTACATCAACACTAGCACACTACATCGAAGTAGCCTATTTCGAAGTAAGGACATTGAAATAGGCTACTTTGATGTGTATCATCTACACGTCCTCCAGGGCTGGTGCCGTTGACGTTCCATGTCGAAGTAGCGATGGGGAACATCGAAAGGAGCCGCCCCGGAAGGAAATGTGGAGTGTCCACACACACAAGCACTCCCCGTTGAAATAAGGGGCCAGCAAAGCCCCAAGCCGCTCCCTTAAAGGGCCCCTCCCAGATACACTTGCCCTGCACAGCACAAGATCCACAGAGCCGACAACCTGTTACAGACCCTGTGCATGCAGCATGGATCCCCAGCTGCAGCAGCAGCAGCCAGAAGCACTGGGCTAAGGGCTGCTGCATGTAGTGACCATAGAGCCCCACAGGGGCTGGACAGAGTATCTCGCAACCCCTCAGCTGATGGCCACCATGGAGGACCCCACTATTTTGAAGTAGCAGGATGCGGATTGTCTACACATATCCTACTTCGATGTTCAACGTCGAAGTAGGACGCTATTCCCATCTGCGGATGGGAATAGCGATTTCGACGTCTCACCGCCTAACGTTGATTTCAACGTCAAAATAGCACATGGCACATGTAGACGCAACGCATACTATTTTGACGTTGTGCCGGCTACTTCGAAGTAGCTGGCTAGTGTAGACACACCCCAGGTAGCAGCAGCAAACCAGGATAACTTTCCCCAAAGAGAAGAGCATTCAAAAATAAAAGAGGCTACAGGTTGACCCTCTCTAGTCTGGCACTCTGAGGATCTGACTGGTGCCAAACGAGAGAATTTGTCAGACCACAGTAGGTCAATATTGTCTAGCAGCATTACTAACACTTCCACTGATTAGTGGGCTCTCAGAAGACATTTAGGGGTAAATTACAGCTAAATAACAGCACAGAACACCGAGAGTCAGGGCTGGTGGCTGGAAACAAACTTTATGGAACCTCGGGCAACTTGGCCACACCCCAGATAACTGGTCATCCAGCCAACTAAAATCATGCTGGATTACGGATGTCGCCAGATGAGAGAGAGCGGGACTGTAGAGGTTTGGACCTCTGTTCATAGCTTACCTTTCTATAGAGCTGTTCACCCCCAAAAGGATCCTAAAGCACTTTCCAAACTGTGCAGAGGTGGATCGTGTTACCTATGACTGCCCTGCAGCCACTTCTGATATTGGAACAAGGTAGCAATTGCACAGTTCCCAACACTGCCCAAACGCTTAGGAGAGGAAGCAAAAAAAATACCCGATAAAAAAAACACTGCTGGGAGAACTTAAAGAGCCAGAAATAAATGGCCATTCACATAACTCATTCGTGAGGAGCCAGGCAGCATATCAGGGATCCTAGCAAGTTGTCAAAACCGCTGAGCCCTGAGCATGGAAGAAACTAAGGCAGCTATGTATTCTGACATGAGTCCCAGGGAAGTTTGTAATGGCATCATTTAGCTGGATTAACGACAACTGCCATACCACTGTGTCAATGTCGATTGGAACTATTGAACATATATGTTTAAATACTTCCACAGCCATGGAAGGAGCACTTTCAATCAACTGCAGAGGCACAGGATGGGATCTTCTCCCCTACCTTTGGGTCTTTCAGGGAAGGAGCCAAACGTATCTTACGTCACCTGGCCCTCCATAGAAGCCTGGCCCATGCTGAGATATATGTTTTATCTCATCTCTTGAGCTGCTCATGCAGATCTTTCATTCTAACAGGTCAAACACAAGCTGTGATGGTGGGAGTGGTACTTAGGTGCCTGAATACCTTTGAACCTTGAGGATGTGATCCTGACCCCATAGAAGCCAAAGAAATTTGTGCTGTAGACTTTAATGGAGCGCAGGTTTAAGCTAAAAGGCACAAAAGCCTGCAGACTTTACTGAAATGAGCAGTCCTTACATGTGGAAGTACATTTTCCCCTGTGTTCTAAACATAATCAGACCCTGTCTCCACCTAATCCTTTGATCTCACTTGTTTTACAGCTGCTCCTGCAACAAATGCAAACAATTAGGCATTTGCCTTCCTTGCAATACTATTTCATTGCTGACTAATACTCAGATTTCTCATCCATTTCATCTTGTCTGCACATCTCCAATATGCTCTGTACTCTTCCATTTGCATCTGAGTACCACCTTACATCCAAACCTGATAAGCCTATGGTGTGGGATAAAACATTACTAGAACAAATGCAATAAAGAAATTTAGCGGCATTACCATACAATATTATATCCACCCCTCATTTAAAGAGTACTTTACTTATGAGTACCCATTGAAAAGAGGGACACATATACCTACCTATGTTCACTAAATGAATGAACTTACCCCACTTATATGAGCAAGCTGTGGGGTCTCTAGCCAGGAAACAGGGAGACCCACACCACCCCTAGCAGCTCCAAACTGCCCCAGCCTTAGAACCCCCCTGCAGCCCCAAACTTCCCCCAGTCTTAAACCCACCCCCATCCTTAAGCCACCCCAGCCTTTGATTTCCAGCCTCCACCCACCTGCCCACAGCAGCCCTAAACAGCTCAAGCCTTAGACCCTCCTCCTCCTCCCATAGCCTCTTCACTGGGGCTGCTAGACTGGGTGGCTCCCCGAGCCCTCCTACTGCCAGCAGGTAACAGTTGTTAAAACCAATTAACTCAAGTGTTAAGCTTTCAGCACCTAAGCATAAGGTCATTGCTATCTCCAGTGATAGATATCTGTCTGAGGCAGCAGTGTTAAGAAACTGCAAATGGCTTCTTTAACAGCCACATGCAGCTCGGAACTGCCCAGCTGGCCACCCTTAACAAATCTTATGGTGACCCATGTTTGGGTCCTGACCCATGGGTTGGGAATCCCTGCTCTGCTTACATATACCACATCCTATTTCTGTTGCCAATCTCTTCAAATACATCAGAAAAGTACCTAAACTCATCTGGCTCCTGTCAAGTTATAAGCACTTAGAATAAATCAGAGACTTTTACATGTATTTTAATGGGAATTTAGTGTCACTCTTATGAGTTTTTGCGTATGAGCAGAAATTTGGGAACCAATTTTGCTCATATAACAAGGGATGAGTGTACTAAGCCTGGTATTTTATATTTGAAAAATAATGCTAATTTTAAATAATGTATTGCATGCTGCTAATGGAGAAACTCAAACAAATGGTTCTAGATTACACAAGGGCTACAATTACGCTACAGTTCCCGACAAAACTTCTGTCAACAGAGAGCAGCCACACACAAAAGCCAATCGGAAGAGTTCTCCACTCTGTCAACAAAGCAGCCGGACTGCCCGGCTGCTCTCCCGACAAAACAGGCACCCGGAAGCACAGCAGACAGGGCTGCCCTTTGTTGTGGATGCCATGTCTGTCGAGAGAAGGTCCCAACAGAGCAGCCACACAGCTTTTTGTCAACAGAATCTGTTGACAGCAGCGTTATGCTTCATGGATGAGAGGCAGAATGCTGCCAGCGAAGGTGCTGAGTTTTGAGACACTGTCAACATATCTCAATTTGTTTGTGCACAGTCCATGAGTTTTGCGCTGGCAAAACTCAGCAGTGTAACCATAGCCATGGAGAGAGGTTGGGTGTAAAAAATGGTAGAATTTATGTTTAGCCAATTACAGAATATTTGCCTTAACTGTAAAGCTGTATAGCTGTATGTGCTGGAAAGCTGTAGGCATTTGTATTTTTATAGTATCATGTTAATTTCCTTCAATGGCAGCACTCATACAATTAAAGTCTACTCATGTGAGTAAAGGCTGGAAGGTTCTTGTATCCTAAGGCCTCTATACAATCCAAAAAGCCCTTCTTGTATCTTGATGCAGCATTTTAAAGGGCATGTCCTGATCCTGCCTTTCATGATAGGGTATGGGCTGAATGTTGCATGTGTGCTATCAGCTGCCTGCTCAATACCTCTAAATATTATACTTTAAAATTTAATTATGGACAGTGATCACAAGTGGAGAATGATAGCTCTACGTATACACAGATTAGAGTGTGACTATCTATCATCTTTATGTGGATTATTTACATAGCTTTCCATGGCAGCTTGTTGAAGTGCCAAACTATTGTTGAAGTGCAGTATTTTCTAATACAGAACTTTGACAGAGGACATTATGCAAGAATCAGATAGGGTTGGAGGAGTAGGAAATGGCGGTGCTCTATTTAAACGTCTCCTCAAATCCCAGACTCTTGTAGACATTCCCCTTTTACAGCACACTTGAATGTTTCTTACAAAAAGATCAGCAGAAAAGTGTTAGCTATTGAAATTGAGAGCTTCTTTCAGCAAAGCCCTTGCCTTTTTATCTGCCATGTGCCAGCTGATATATAAATACTAATAATATTGGCTACGTCTACACGTGCACCCAACTTCGAAATAGCTTATTTCGATGTTGCGACATCGAAATAGGCTATTTCGATGAATAACGTCTACACGTCCTCCAGGGCTGGCAACGTCGATGTTCAACTTCGACGTTGCTCAGCCCAACATCGAAATAGGCACAGCGAGGGAACGTCTACACGCCAAAGTAGCACACATCGAAATAAGGGAGCCAGGCACAGCTGCAGACAGGGTCACGGGGCGGACTCAACAGCAAGTCGCTCCCTTAAAGGGCCCCTCCCAGACACACTTTCATTAAACAGTGCAAGATACACAGAGCCAACAACTAGTTGCAGACCCTGTATATGCAGCACGGACCCCCAGCTGCAGCAGCAGCAGCCAGAAGCCCTGGGCTAAGGGCTGCTGCCCACGGTGACCACAGAGCCCCGCAAGGGCTGGAGAGAGAGTATCTCTCAACCCCCCAGCTGATGGCCGCCATGGAGGACCCCGCTATTTTGATGTTGCGGGACGCGGATCGTCTACACGTCCCTACTTCGATGTTGAACGTCGAAGTAGGGCGCTATTCCCATCCCCTCATGGGGTTAGCGACTTCGACGTCTCGCCGCCTAACGTCGATTTCAACTTCGAAATAGCGCCCGACGCGTGTAGACGTGACGGGCGCTATTTCGAAGTTAGTGCCGCTACTTCGAAGTAGCGTGCACGTGTAGACGCAGCTATTGACATTTAGAGAATCAGTAGTGTTCAGAGTGAACAATTAGTGAGCAGGAGTGCATGCCTCCTTAGAAATAATTGCTCAGATTCTCTTCTCATGTGCATTGCTGTAAATCTCGAGTAATGCCCCAGATGTCATTGTTTTGAGCCAATTGTGAACTTACACATGCAATGCACTGGCTCTTATTGGGGGGGCTTTTTCACAATTAGAAGATTCAGAAATGATTTTCTTTTCCACGAAAGCTTAAATTATGCAGGGAGCTTCCAGAGGATATGCTGATGCAGTACTTAATTAGGAGTAATGGTTCAGTCCGGTCAGCACCTTGACGTGTTTGTGGAAAGTTACTATGTTTTCTTCAGCATTTTATCTACAAGGGCTTACCTCACTGCTTTTAGCTTTCACTTTTGTTCCTCTCCTCTGAAGACTCTCCAAGAGCCATAAGCATTTTAGTTCTTCAGGTGGTGGTTAAAGCTGAATCCAGAACTTCTTTGGGATTCAGTGTGGAGCGCAGTGAAATCTCTCTGTCTTCAGGTTTTGTACTGCGACTCATCACCCTAGCCGATAACCAGCTTCCTTATAAAAGAGATTGCCGTGTGCAAAGTCTAGTGGACTTCATGGAGTTTCTGGCTTTGCTCCCCTTGGATATTATTGAAAGCTTGGTGTAGGACTTGTTTTTTAAGGGAATCGACAGGAGGAGAGCAGTCATATAATTCTGCAAAAACAACAAGATGTCCTGTGGCCCCTTATAGACTAACAGATTTTTTGGAGCATAAGCTTTGGTGGGCGAAGACATCATGGTCTTTGCCCATGAAAGCTGATGCTCCAGAAACACTTGTTAGTCTATAAGGTACCAACAGGACTTCTCATTGTTTTTGCAGATACAGACTAACTTGGCTACTCCTCTGGTAAGTGTTATTCTGGTGAGGGAAGAAAAGCTTTATGAAAGAGGAAGATTTTATAACATTTTCTAAACATGATCAGATTCTGTCCCCATCTAATCTAATGATCTTGCTTGTTTTATAGATGGTGCTCCTATACATGTCAATTAATATGGCATTTTGTTTCTTATGTTACTATCCCACTTTTTATTCATATTCAGTTCTTCATTTAATAATCTCTCCCACACCCAATCCCTTCCGCTTGTGTATGTTTTGTGTAGCTTGTATTTCTCCATGTAATGGACTGAACCTGATCTTTACTCACTTTGAATGTCTCTCTCACTCTGGAGACCTGGGCAGAGAGTGAGTAAGAAGTACAAATCTTTGTGATTTCTCCCAGGCTTCTCTCCTCTGCTGTGTTCAATGTGCTGACATGACACATTGCAGCAGAGCTACTACTGAATCTAATGCTTGAGGAAGAAAACGTGTATGTGGACGACAGAGTGACAAGGAGACAGCAAGCTGGCGTTGCACTTGGCTGACACACAACACCTGTGCAGTGTAGACCGTCTCTTTTGATCTAGGAGGACCAGCCCTGAGTGGTAGGATCACATTCTCATGCCGGTGTGGGATAAAGACCAATGGTTACAGAACTATAGGGTGTGTCAAGCAACCTTCCTGGAGCTGTGTGCTGAGCTGGCCCCAGACCTGTGGTGCAAGGACACCAGAATGAGGGCTGCTGTCACAGTAGAGAAGTGTGTAGCAATTGCATTGTGGAAGCTGGTGAGCCCTGATTGCTACTGTTCAGGTGCAAATCAGTCCGGAGTGGGGAAGCCTACCATTGGTGCAGCACTTTTGCAAATATGTGGGAAAATAAACCTTATTTTTCCACATAGGACTGTGACTCTGGGAAATGTGGGTGACAGAGTGGCTGGGTTTGCAGGAATGGGCTTTCCAAACGGTGGTGAGACAATCAATGGCACATGTATCGCACATACAGCATAACCCCACCTCACCACAGAGTACGTCAGTCAGAAGGGGAACTTCTCCATGGTGAACAACAAGAAGTCTTGTGGCACCTTATAGACTGACAGATATTTTGGAGCATAAACTTACGTGGGCAAAGACCCGCTTCATCAGATGCATCTGATGAAGCGGGTCTTTGCCCATGAAAGCTGATGCTCCAAAATTTCTGTCAGCCTATAAGGTGCCACAAGACTTCTTGTTGTTCTGGAAGCTGCAGACTGACACGGCCACCTCTTTTCTCCATGGTGCTTCAGGTGCTTGTGGATCACTGAAGGCATTTCAATCATACATGTGGGATGGTCTGGAAAGGTACAGGAGGCACACATCTTCAGGAGCATAAAGCTGCAGGCAGAGGCTTTCTTTCCAGACAACAAAATAACTGTGGGGGATGTGGAAATGCCTACAGCTCTGCAGTAACCCTGCTTACCCAGTACAGTCCTGCCTCATGAAATCTTACATGGGACATCTGAACAGCTGTAAGGAGCAAGTCAGCAACAGGTTAAACCAGTGCTGCATGGTTGTCGAATGCAACTTTGTAGGATTGATGGGGAGAAGGAGGTGTCTCTATGGGAGGCTAGATCTTATGGAGGGTCATATCCCCAAGGTTGTGACCACATGCTGTTGCTTACATAACTTAAGTGAGCATAAGGGGTTTGCTCATGGGTAAAACACGGAGGCACAGCCCCTGGGCATGGAGTTTGAACAGGCAGACACTTGGGCTGTCAGAGGACAATAGGGTGGCCATCAACATCAGGGAGCTTCTGAGGAACCACTTTGTCAATGGGGAGTGCTGACATTTGTCTGTTTTGGGGTTGCTACCCTGCCTCATTCCATCACTCATCCTGAGCAAGGCCTTCCCATGAATCCCAGGGATGTTACAGGGTTCCCTTGGGGCCAAGCCAATTGGTGTGAGTTGTGAAACACGAAATAAAGTCATTGAACTTTGCATCAGTTTTTCCCTTTATTCATCAGTGCAAATCATGGGCACATACAAAAGGAGAATGGCTGCTGGTAAGCAATTTTGTTAATGTCCAACTATCAAAGTCACAGTGGAGCTGGGGAGTGGAGTGTGCTAGTAAAAAACATTTTCGGGCAGTGGAAGATCAGAAGGGATGTTTCTGAGAGGGTGGAACAACAATATGGGGGGAAATGCAGTGAGGTAAGGAAAGCGGCCAAAAAGAATAAGGTGAAATGGTTAGAGGAGCAGTGTGAAGATACAGAGAGGTATTACAGGAAAGGTAAGACCAGGGAGGTGTATAAAATGATTAGGATTATTAATAGGAAGGGGCAGCCAAAGCAGATGGCGATCAAAGATGAGAACGAAGAGGTGCTCATGAATACGGAGATGATTGTGCAGTGATGGACGAGATATTGCACCAATCTATACAAAGCACAGTTGGACCCGAGTGCCTCAGAGAGACCAATGGAAGAAGTGAAAGAGATATCTCCACTGAACATCGAGAGCAAGACTGATATTTCAAAGGAGGAAGTAGAAGAACAGTGTAATGACTAAAGAACAACAGGAGCCCTGGAAACGGTGAGATCGTGGGAGAGGTGATTGATATGGCAGAGAAAGTATGATTCAAGAAATACACCAACTATGTAATATAGCATGGAAAGAAGGGAAGGCACCTAAGGAATGGACAAGATCCATTCTAGTGATAGTACACGAGAAAGGAAGCATACTGGAGTGCAAGAACTACAGAACGATTGTCCTAGCGAGTAGTCTAGGCAAGGTGCTGATGACAATACTGAAGGAGAGACTAAGATCGAAGATAGAAGAACATCTAGTGGACGAGCAGCTGGGGTTCAGGAAAGACAGAAGTACCATTCTGCAGATATTAGCACTAAGACTGATAACAGAGAAAGCTCGATGAAAAAGCATCTACACTTTCTTTGTCGATTTTCAGAAGGCATTTGACAGTATAGATCAGAAAGTGACTTGGGAGGTGTTGGAGTCATACTGAGTGGATAGCAGACTGATATGGTTGTTGAAGGATATCAATAACAATGTGGAGGCAGCAGTGAGAATGTGTGGGGAGTTGGGAAGTTGGTTTAAAACAAGTAAAGTTATGAGACAACGAGATCTGATATTGCCAAGTATCTTCATCACACACCTAGAGTGATGGACAAGATCAAGGAAGAGGTAAAAGGGATATCTGTGCATGGGAAAAAGAATCAACAGCTTGTGGTTCACAGATGATATAGTTAGCATTGAGGAAGATGAGGAGAAGCGAGTGAAAATGCTGCAGGTGCTAAACGAGGAAGGGAAGAAGTATGGACTGATTATGAACATCGATACAACAAAAACAATGGGATTTGGAGATAAGGAAATCGGAAGGAAAATCAATGTAGATGGGATTGAACTAGAAAATGTAGAGAAGTTCACCTGTCTGGGGAGCAACATAACGTATGGTCTAGGCTTTAAGAAGGAAATAGCGACTAGAATAGCAAAAGCAAGAGCGAGTTTGAAGGTGATGGATAAGATCTGGACAAGTAAAGTGATTAGCTTAGGGATGAAGCTGAGCATCTTGAAAGCGTGTGCATTCAGCAGTAGGATGTGAGACATGGCTGATAACGAAAGATTCGAAGAGAAGAGTATTGGCATTTGAGAGGAGTTGTTATAGAAAAATCCTGAGAATGGGATGGATGCAGAAGGTCACCAAATGAGGAATTATATAGGGTATACAGTCGAAGAAGAACCTACTGCAGAAGGTTATACAGTGGAAGTTACAGTTATTCAGGCACAGTTGCAAAATGAACGACAAACTAAAATCAAGACCCAGGTATTCGGCATAATGGACAGTTCAAATAGGAGACACAGATCCCACAGAGAATGGACAGATGATATAGTAGATTGGTGCAGAGCTAGTCTACAAAAACTAAGACACTCCGCACTGGACCGGGAAAGGTGGAAGGATATAGTGAGGGAGGCATCAGACACCAACAGATGCTGAGCCCATGGTGGTGGTTGTTGATGATGATGATGAGACAGTGGAAAGGAGTGATTCCCTGAGAGGACATCCCATGAGGAAAACTCCATGCTCTGCCAGCCAGCAGGAAGTGGATTTTAAAAGTTCCTGAGGCTTGTAGGGTGGAGAGGCACATTTCTATTTATCATCAGAGTTCAAAGTGCTAACTCCAGCGTTGTGGGAAACATCCTAGAGTTCAATACACTTAAAAAAAAAAAAATCCTCTTTTAGTACCTGCTGCATGATTGTCCAAAGTCAAGCGTAGGAGGCAAAAAAATCCATTGTGGGCATGGAAGTTCTTTGCTGCCAAAACTGTGGGTTTTGTGGGACTTCTGTCACTTTGCAATGTGAATGTTCTCCAGGCTTTGTTGCCAAAAAATGGGGTTTGGTGACAAAACTTGCTTGTGTAGACATGACCTTAGACACCGATGTAACTTCTGAAACCTTTCCCCAATGACCTAGGGAATAACTAATTGCTTCATGTCACATACCTCATAGAACTGGAAGGGACTTTGAGAGGTCATCAAGTCCAGTTCCCTGCCCTCTCAGCACCACCCCGATAGATTTTTTAACCTATTTGCCTCAACCCCTAAATGGCCTCTTGCAAGGCCAATGCTCAAACTGCTGAGCTATCCCTGCCCTGTGGGCCATATGCCACTGGAGTTTACCTTGCATCAGGGCTGAGTGAAAACTGAGTCTTCGGTTGTCTCATTGCCCGTACATGGCTGTACAGGGATTTCCTGTGCATTCATTCTTCCCATCAATTCACCAGGCAGAGCATTCAGTCTCCTCCATTGTAGGAGATGAAGTATCTGACTCTTTTTTTTTTCCAGAACAAGAGACAAAGAAGGGTGCTTTGATGCTACTCGAGTACTACCCCTTGTTTGAGTGTCTGCCCGAAGTCTCAGTAGTGCTCTGGGTGAAGACTTCAGCATTTTTATTATTCTAACCAGGCAATTGTTCATTAGTTTTATAGTAATTCCATCCAGTCTGCCTTTCACTCATTTTCCTGTAATAATGCTGTGTGGTATTGTATCAGATTATCAGGGTAATACTGAAATACTAACCCTCCACTGCATTTCCTATATTAGCTCTGCTTGTTATTCTCTCACAGAGAGAAATTAAGTTAGTTTGGCATGTTTCAGATGAATCCACAATGTCTAATCCTTACCACTTAATTATCCTTCAGCTGTATACAAATTGATTGCTTTATTATGTAGGGAATGTGGCAGAAGGAATGCAATGCTGCTGAAGGCTGGGAGGAATGTGTCTCCCAGAGGTCATCTGCATAAGAATGCAAAGGGCAGCAGGTGTGATACTGAGGCTGGGAGAAATGTGTCTCCCAGAGATCATTTGCATAAGAATGCAAAGGTGTGCATGTGTGATACCTTTTCAGGCAAAGCCTAATGGGTAGCAAGTAAGCCATGAGATTTGGTCTACTGTAAACATGTAGTTGTAAAATCACAATTTAAGCTGACACTTAATGTGGGAGTTGTGAGATCTCACCAATGCTCTGGGTTGTTGTGGGGGACAGGGCAGTCACCATAGCTGCGTAAGACATTGATTACACAGGGCTCCCTGGTTTAAAGCATTGTAAAAAAGGAGGGAAGGGGCACTGGTTGAGCTGGCTTGCTGAATGTCATGGCCCTGCCTATGTCTTGGCTATATAGCTATAAGCCTGGCTTGACTAGCCCTTCCCACCTGTTGAAAGATAGAGCTGGCTACTAGAGTGTTTGTGTTAAATCCCATATAACAGATACCAGGAGCTTAAATCGCAGAGTGGCAGCTGAGGCCACACAGAGCTGAAATCACAGGGTTCTGCCTTAGGATGATGGCAAGCAGTGGGGTTGGAAGTGACAATGGTGATGGGTGGGCAGCTGGTAGGAGCAATGAGGGTGACTGGCAGGCTACAGTGGGTGGCTGGTGGCAGCAAGGGGAGGCTGCAGATAAGTGGACAGCTAGTACTGCCCTGGTGATGTATCTGTGGGGTTTGAGACTGCACTGCAGAAGGTACACCCTGTAACTGTGTGTGGGGTAAAGGGCCAAGAGCCCCAGCAAGAGACTGGGTCCTATTGCATATGGGGATGGTATCTGGGTGAAGGGGGTTTGTTTCTTCTGTGCTGAGATATACTGCATCTGTCACTGTAACCTTGGGGTAGGTTATGGTCATTAAACAAGCCATTTCTATCTCAGACTCTGTGCTGGCGAGGGGGGCGAGAACTGCCTTACAGGCACCCAGCACGGGGGTGAAATCGTCCCAGGCCACTGGGTGGGGGCTCGAGCCGGTTGGTTGTATCCTTGACAGGAAAACCCCACAAGAGTTGAACCCGGCCCTTCTGGCCGGCATCTGGCATTAATAGAAGGGTTACAATTAATTGTTCTAGCACAGGGGTTAAAAGCTCCACTCATCTATGGCAAACAGGACATTGTCTTCACTGAGGTGGAGAGCCTCATGCAGCATTACTGGAGAATTTACATTTTCATTAAAAATGTGTCCAGCCTTTTTGTTCAGGAAGATAATCTTCCAAATGTGAATGGGTGAATTGCTGGCTTCTTAAGTCTATAGACAAGAAGGTTTATCATCAGAGAATGTTTTTTTCTTTTCCTCCATGGAAAATTTCAGTGATTTTTTTTTTCATTTTCATCTAAATTTTCAGCAGAAAATGTCAAATTTTTGTCCAAAATGTAAACCCAACAACCAAACATTTTTCAGGATTCATCACTTTTCATACTGACTTCAGGCTGCTAGTTTTAATCCTTGCGTGAGTAAATCTTCCAAGCTTTGAGCAGATATTAAATTCTTAGCACACTCACATCACTCACTCAAGTAACATTAGTATGTGATCAGGACAAGAATTTGGTTCACTGGTCAATAATTCTACAAGTCTCGGTGTTTCTTATATTGCACAAATAATTGAACATATTTACCCCTTTCAATTCTCTGAAACCTTAGCTGTGTTTATGAAATAACTGAGTTCAAATGTTACTTTTGATGGTTTCTTTAAAACTCTAGTGAACTTTGTTGGGTCCTACACATCTGAGTATTCTCAGAGAGGTAGCCATGTTAGTTTGTATCTTTACAAAACACAAAAAGCAATCCTGCAGCACCTTAAAGACGAACAACATTATTTGTTAGGTGATGAGCTTTCGTGGGACAGAACCACTTCCTCGGATCTAGAGAATAACTGATAACTGAGAGGAAAAAAATCTGACAGAAAAAAAAAATGAAAGGAAAAAATCTGATGAATCAGTGAGGTGGGGGGAAAGAAAGAGGGAGGGAAGAGAACTGAGATCTTTGTTGAGTCTACAGTGATAGGTATCAACCTTGAAAATAAATTCCAGCTCCAACATCTCCCTTTGTAATCTGGTTTTAAGATCTCTTTGTTTTAAAATGCACGCCATTAAGTCAAAAATAATGTGTCCTGCCAAGCTGAAATGGTTTAGTTGTATTCAGATTCCTAATGCCTGATTTGTGTCTGTTCATTCTAGGGCAAAGTGACTGTCCCGTTTAGCCAATATACACCTGTTTATGTTTTTTTGGTGTTCTTTAATATTTCTCTTCTTGACTCGTCCTTAAAACACTTCCGTTGACTCATTAGCCATCAGCCATATTCTTCCCCTTCACCTACTATGTCCGAAGGGAAGATGGACAACTCAGTTTTGAAGGGGGAAGCTGAGAAGCCATGTGCAGATGTTTTTTTCTCACCAGAGATGATCCTCTCTTTATACCATAGCTGGGAAGGTGCGTGGCCAAAGGAAAGGGGAAGAAGCATGTTCCTCTGGCAAACCCTCAGGAAATGCAGTATTTCAAGCACTGTAAGTTAGTGCTGCATGCAGGAATTCCAAAACCACTGAAATCAATGCAGCAGAACAGAAAAGAAGCCCAGAGGGCACAAAGAGACAGTCCAAAATGTGGAAGGTCCATGGATTTGTGATTTGCACCTTCTAAGCAGAGCCCCAGGGCCTGGCCACTCCTCTTTTCCGCTCTGTTCTAGTGAAAACCCTGATTGTCAGAGTGGGACAATGTGGCACATGGGCAGCAGCTGAGGATTTTCTAAGGATTCATAGGATTTGGCTCTATGTTTGTACATAGCCTCCTGTGATAATTAACATTTTTAGAGAAGGCTGAATAAAAGTAGCCAGTAAGCATTCACGTCTTCCCTGTCACGTCTGTAATTTGCTTTATCTCACTATTTGGTAGCAGACCTCCCTTTGCCATCTTCTTGTTTCTTATCTATTTATAAAACATTCTTTTGGTTCTCCTTACATTCTTTCTCGATAGCCCTCCATTTTGTTCCTTGGCCTGTGTTGTGCATTTTCCCTCTACCTAACCTTCTCTGTTTGCATTCATCATTGTGTTGCTAGGTATCATTCATGGTCAGATATCACAACATGCATCAACTTTATGTGTTAAAACAGAAAATAAATAGCACGTCTGTAATACTATGAAAGAGTTGTAAACAATGTCATTATTTACCTAAGTTTTCTCTACTAACACTTTCTTATTCTCCTCTGTTTCACAACTTTTATTTAGAATCTAACTGATAAAATTAGCCAGGAAATGCAGAATTTTGCTGGCTGGAATTCTAAAGCAAGTGTCAGTTTTGCAGGTGGAGAATAATAATCCAAATTGAAAAAATAATTTGGCCAGGGGGATATTTTGATTAACTGGCAGTGAATGGCCCACAAGAGGAATAATCTTGTTCATCATAGCGATTCCAAACATAACCAAAATACTAACATAAAAATGGCAAAGCTGGAGTATCTGAAGTCAGGAACCACCATCTTTCAGATTAAACAACATTGGTCAAAAAAAAGATTTGACATTATATAAGAAAAGTCTGGAACTAATATAATTTAATAAATAAATCCTTCATTTTTGTGTATCTTTTTAAACATTAAGAGACTGACCAAAAATTCTCTAATAAAATAATCATCTGTTACTACTACCATAACGCATTATTAAGATAGAGTGTGAAATATTTAATTCACTTTTCTTCATAAATGCTCTTTATTTTTTTTGTATCCTGGATTATAGAAATAAACTAGTCAATTTTACTTCAGTAACAGAGAGGGAGCTGTGTTAGTCTGTACTCCAACAAAACAACGCAGCAGAAATGTAACACTTTAAAGACTAACAAAATGATTTATTTGGTGATGAGCTTTCATGGGACAGACCCACTTATAGTGGCCCTGTCCCATGAAAGCTCATCACCCAATAAATCAATTTTACTTTAGTTTACAGTCAATTTCATTTTTTGTTTCTGGTGCAATAGCATAATGCTGCAAGACCTGGGTGGTAAACAGTGCAAAGATTAATTTTCAGCTTTAAAAAAAATTTAAAACAGTTTTATTATTTTTAAATAATATGAATTATTTCTATTAATATTTGGGGTTTTACAAAGCAAAAAATCTCACTGTTGCACCCACACACTGACAGCATCCCTGTTGGTGATTAATCTAACTACATCAAGAAATACTTAAATACGCTCCATTCCAACTCCCCAGGGAACACAAACTTCCAGTTAAATCTGCATATATCTGCATGAAAAAAAGAAAAACCAACAATTTAATTAAGATTATAGGAACATAAGACTGGCCATACTGGGTCTGACCAAAGGTCCATCTAGTCCAGTATCCTGTCTTCTGACAGAGGCTAATGCCAAATGCTCCAGAGAGGATGAAAAGAATGGGTAGTCATCAAGTCATGCGTCTCTACAGACACGTCTTTGTATGAACCTGGGATGAGATTTCACCAGGAAAACCATTTCTCATTTCATTCATCCGTCCCCCTGCCCCACACCAAATTTGCATTGGCCTAACAGAGCCCATCTTTGCAGTCAGATGTATTTCATAGAGTCGGTTATTATGCTCCACCCATAAACAGCACCTACAAGCTCTACCCAATCCACAGGCTAGGCATGTATGGTACATGCGCACACTCAAACACAGTCCCAGTCCCAAAGCATTTACAGTCTAAGACCCTAAATAAAGAAAAGAGACAATGAGTGGGAGAAAGGCCTTTTTCATGGGGGCTGGACTAGATGACCTCCCGAGGTCCCTTCCAGCCCTAGAATTCTGTGATTATATGATTTTGTAGAGGAGAAACAAAGGCACAGAAAAAAATAAGTGACCTGTTCAAGGCCAGCACAGGAAGTTACCTGCAGCCCAGGCTAGAGCCTTTTCTCTCCTCACTGTCCAAGTTAGCTAGGACAGACCTACATAGGCTACGTCTACCCTACAGTTATTCTGAAATATTTCAAAATAGCTATTCTGAAATAGCTTATTTTGAAATAGCACCGCTACGCACAAAATGCATTTCAAAACAGCACTCTGAACACATAGCACTATTTTGAAATAGTGTCATTGGCACCATTATGGCTTATTTCAAAATAGCGCCCAGCCGTGTCTTAGCAGCGCCTCTTTCAAAATAGCAATTTCGAAACAGGCGTTATTCCTCCTGCAATGAGGTTTAGGACACTCATAAATAACGACATTCGTAAATAACGGATGTCTGTTATTTTGAAGTAGAGGCAGCCCCAATGACCAGGGAGGAGACTAAGGATTTACACGGCTAAAGCAGCTCCGAGTCCAGAAGCCCGCGTCCTGCAAAGCAAGGGGCGCCTCTTGGGAAGGCAACAAGGGCACTGCTGCACCTGGCACCTGCCCCAGGTCACAGAGCGAGCCCCCGCCAGCCTTTGCCATGGGGCAGCGGGTGAGGTCAGACAAGGAGACCCAGCAGGTCCCTGCCCCCGAAAGCTGATGCTCCAATAAACCTGGTAGTCTGTAAGGTGCCCCAGGCCCTCCCGTGGTTTTTGCGGACACAGTCTGCCAGGGCTCCCCCAACGCCCTGGTACTCGGCGCTGTGACCGCCCCTGAAGGCGGGGAGAGCTTTGCTGAGGGATGGAAGGGAGACGAGGGCAAGTTGTCCAGCCCCCGCTCCCCCTCCCCCTCCTCCTCTCCCCCAGGCTGCAGAGCCGCGGGGGCCCGCACTCCATCCCGCCCAGACAGGCCGGCTGGCCCCACAGCGCGCGCCCCGGCTGCTCTCCCGCCGGCTCCCGGGGCCCTGGCGGCCGCCGCCCTGCGCTCCCGCCCCAGGCTCCCGGGAGCAGCAAGCCGCCGCCGCCGCCGCGCGCGCCGCTCGGGGAGCATGCGCGGGCGGGCGCTGCGGACGTCACGGAGGCAGGCGAGCCCGTGAGTGCGGACCCCTGGCGCAGCTCCCCCTCCCTGGCTCGCTCTGCCCCTTCTGCCTCCCTCTCCGCCAGGAGCCGCCGCACGATGCGATCGCTCGCAGCCCTCGCCGCCGCCCACTAGAGACCCCCGCCTGCACTGGAGGAGAAATCCCTGCAGCCAGGGCAGGAGCCACCCTTCTCCTCCCCGCCTCCGGCAGGAAGCGCTCAGCCCTCGCCCGGCTCGGCTCGGCTCGGCAGCACTGATTGCTCGGGAGCGGCGAAGGAGGGGCGGCCGTTGCAAAGCGGGGGGCGCTCCGCTGCTTGCCGAGGGCAGAGGTTTTCCGGGGGGCGTTTCCCCCTTTCCCTGGGAGCGCTGAGCGGGGCGGCGGCCGCCGAGGGCGTGGTGGTGGTTTTTTGTGTTTTTTTTTTTTTCCGCTCTTGGGGGGCCACCATGGGATGTACCCTGAGCGCGGAGGAGCGGGCCGCCCTGGAGCGCAGCAAAGCGATCGAGAAGAACCTCAAGGAGGACGGGATCAGCGCCGCCAAAGACGTGAAATTGCTCTTGCTGGGTAAGCAAACCCCCCCTCCCCCCCCCCGGCCACATCCCGGCCCGGCTTCCTCCCGCCCTGCGCCGTCTGCCCCGGGAGGACCGGGGGACGAGCCCCCACCCCCACCCCGCCTCCCTGAGCACAGCTGCCCCCTCCCGCGGAGGCGCCCTGGCGGCTGGGGGAGTCTCGCGCTCACGCCTCTCCTCTCCGTGTCTGTCCCAACAGGGGCCGGCGAGTCTGGGAAAAGCACCATTGTCAAGCAGATGAAGTAAGTGCTCGACCCCCTCCCCCTCCGCCGCCGCGGTGATTTGTTTGGGGGGCGGGGGGAGGCTCTCGGGGTGCGATCGCCTGTGCCCGCCATGTTTGTCTGAGCACCGCCGGGCCGGCTCTGTTGTGGCTTGTGGCCCCGTTGCAATGGCACGTCTGCGGCGCTGCTTTCTGCACGGCGGAGAAGATGGAGGGAGGCAGCGCCAGGCGGCGGCTCGGCGCGGGCGGGGGGAGCCGCTGTCCGCTGTTCCCGGCGGCGGTGCTGAATGGAAGGTAGCGGGGCGGGGTGGGGCGGGGATGGGGAGGGCGGGTTTCCGAGTGGAGGTCAATGGCACAGGTGTATCCAGGGCCCCACCGGCTGGGCTGTCCGCCCCCCTCCCCCCCGCAGCACAGTCCCAGCCGGGCCGGCTGCCCGACACAGGCAGGCGCTGATTTCTTCCTTTCTCGAACCCCGGCTGCTCGTGCGGGTTGCAGGCCGGAGCCTCGCTGCCGGCGAGCCCCGTCCCGGGATTTCAGCCCTTCCGGGGCCACTAGCACACCGGGGGAGTCGGACAAGGAGAAAATCGGTGACACGCGGAGCCGGGGTCGGCTCCTCGGAACAGCCCTGTCCGAGTCGGAGCGCGGCTCCTCCGGCTGGCTCCCCCTCCGCCGGCCCTTGCTCTTGGGCGCCGGTGTTTGCAAAGCTCACGAGCCTGGCAGGGAGCGAGCGAGGAAAGGCGGTGCGGGGCGCGGGGCTGGGCCGGCCCAGGGGCTCCACAGGGGCACCTTTGCGCGCGCGCACGGTGCCTCATTGGGCAGATGGTGCCGCGCGCGCGCGCACACACACACGCGCACGGGTTGGCACTACTGCTGCAATGGCTGCCACACACACGCACGCACGCACACACACGTTGGCACTACTGGTGTAATGGCTGCCACACACGCACACACACGTACATGTTGGCACTGCTGGTGCAATGGCTGCCACACACACGTAAGTGTGTTGGCACTGCTGGTGGAGCGGCTGCCAAACACACACATGTTGACACTGCTGGTGGAGTGGCTGCCACACACACACACACACACACACACACGTGTTGGCACTGCTGGTGGAGCGGCTGCCACACACACACACACACATGTTGGCACTGCTGGCGGAGTGGCTGCCCCCCCCACACACATACACACGTGTTGGCACTGCTGGTGGAGTGGCTGCCACACACACACACACGTGTTGGCACCGCTGGTGGAGCGGCTGCCACACACACACGTGTTGGCACTGATGGTGGAGCGGCTGCCACACACACACACACGTGTTGGCACTGCTGGTGGAGTGGCTGCCACACACACACACGTGTTGGCACTGCTGGTGGAGCGGCTGCCACACACACACACACATACACACGTGTTGGCACCGCTGGTGGAGCGGCTGCCACACACACACACACACACACACGTGTTGGCACCGCTGGTGGAGTGGCTGCCTCTCCTCTGCAAACTGGGGGTGGGGGCGAGCAGGCTAGTGCAGGGAGGGTGCTTGTAACGGGTAAAGACGCGGGGCGGGGCGGGGCGGGGTGCCGAGCTCGCTGCACAGGGAGCCGCTGCTTTGAGGCCCGGCTGCGCGCGCGCCCGCCCGCGTGCGGCTCGGCAGAGGCTGGGGGCGCAGGGCGTGGCCGGCTGCTCTCTGCCGGAGGTTGCAGCCCCGTGGCCGCTCAGCCGGGGGGCCCCTGTGCAGATGAGGCGAGGGAGGGGCTCCGCCCGAGAGCCGGCCCGGGCCGGGGCGATTTCAGGCGTTTCGAGTGGTGGACAGCGCCCAGCGGCGCCGGGGGAAGTCGATTGGCCCGGGCAGCTCGGCAGAGCTCGGCGGCGTCCGGAAGCCGTCGGGAGACACAGACCGGCCTCGGCAATGGCCGAAGGGGCTCGGAGCCGCTCGGGCTCTGCTCCCCGCCCCCCCTCCGCGGGCGGTGCTCTCCAGCGCACGGCAGGGAAGGGGCCCCATGGCACTGAGCAGGATCGGCCCCTTCCTGCCTGCCGGCCCCCACCCCGCTGTCCAGCTGGGCGGGGGCACGATCTGCATTCACACCCGCGGAGGGCGGGCATCCCGGCAACCCAGAGGGAGCAAGGGGCGGGGTGGGGGGGGGACGGTTGCTGGTTCCCACGGAGCAGACGCTCCCTGGCTCTAGCTGCCGGGCAGCCCTAGGCGTCTCGAGCGGCTTTTCCGAGTCCTGTGCTTGTGTTTCGACAAAGACGGGCTCCGCTTTCCCTGCGCGCAAGGGCTGCTTTGCAAACCTGCCTGTGGTCTCCCGGCAGATCTGGAGGAGGGAGGGGCCACTGCCGACAAACACCAACACCTGGTTAAATGCATGGCTCCATCCGATTGCCTGCGGTAGACATCCCCGGTAATGGCTGTGTGTGCGCGTGCTGACAGCCACATAGCTGTGCCTTCCCTTCACCCACCATACACCCAAATCACCCGCAGAGAGGAGGGGTAGTCGGGTGACGTCCATTGTGGGACTCTTGGGCATACCAAGTCACTGGAGAGTAGCTCTGTGCGGCAGCATTCATCTTTTTAAAACAAGACAGAACAGGATAAAATAGCGAGCGGATGCTACTCCGTTAATTCAGTAATAATGGTTGTCTTCCAGAGATTTTGCACAGTAGATCTCAAAGCAACATGTGGCATGCTTGCGGGTCTATACCTGAGTTAAATATTCACAGAAACCTGCCTTGGTGGACCTGCTTACATTATCAGCAGTCAGAACTGGGAGGTGCCTTTTACTGTGGAAACTCAGGAGAACTGTAGGGTGGAGACAGCAGTGTTGCTATGAATACAGCAGCAGGCATAGTCAGAGAGAGGTGTTCAAAGCACTGGTATCAGCTATTATGACCGTAGAATGAACAACTTGCTGGTATTTATATTGTGGAGGTTAATTAAATAATGATATGTATATTAGGATTGTACCTTGTGAAGCAGTCTGATAAAATATTTGAAAGTAACACCTGATTATTCTTACTTCTGCGGTGCTGTTGCTGGCGGCAGCACCGCCTTCAGAGCGGGGCATTGGAAACTCATGAAAGGTCTGGAGAAAGCGAAAAAGGAAAAATTGTTTACTTGTTCCCATAACATAAGAACTGGGGGTCACCAAATGAAATTACTGGGTACCAGGTTTAAAATGAATAAAAGGAAGTATTTCTTCACACGGCACACAGTCAACCTGTGGAACTCCTTGCCAGAGGATGTTGTGAAGACCGGGACTTTACTGGGGTTCAAAATGAATTAATTCTTGGAGAATTGGTCCATCGATTTTTAATTAATTATGATGGGTAGGAATGGTGTCCTTAGCCTCTGTTTGTCAGAGGCTGGAAATGTGTGACAGGAAGTGTTACTCGTTCTGTTCACTCCCTCTGGGGTACCTGGAATGTGCCACAGTTGGAAGACAGGATGCTGGTCTAGATGTACCCAGTATGGCTGTTCTCATGTTCTCCCAGCCAGCAGTCATGGAGCTTCCTGTAGTCAGGGAGGCTCCTGGAGGTGGTTCTGACCCAGCCCCAGAAGCATCCATGCAGGGGAAGAAGAAATCTTTGGAGTGTGGCTAAGGCCTGGTACTACAGCCTGGTGTATAGTAGAAGACCCCTGGTTGGGAAATCCAGGTTTGGTCCCAGCAGTTGGGGGTTCAGTGTGCTTTGGCCTGACTGGGTGGAAAGGGGCAGGAAGTATTAAAACAGCACCCTTCCTACCCTGCAACCATAGCCTTCACCCATCCATAAGGCCAGCCTTGCCCTTACCCCAAAAGTGATGATTCTCCTTCCATATTATGCCACTTCTGCAGACAGCAACGCTGCCTTCAGAGCTGGGTGCCAGGCCAGAAGTCGCCGCTCTTCAGCCACGGAGTTCTGAAGGCAGCAGAGAAGTAAAGGTGGAAATACAGCAGCCCCCTGATAAATAGCCAGATTTATTGGTGGCAAATTTCACAGTCTGTGATGGATTTTTCATACCCATCAATTTGGTGGGGCCCCAGCCATATTGTTAGGTGCTGACAATTCGTGGATAGCACCAGAATGTCAAGAGATTGTGGTAGTTTTCATGGCAAGATTATGGTTTGACAATAAGATTAAACAATTTTATGTTGAAAAATGGTAAAATAAAGGACTATGTAATAGCATACGCTGGTAATAGACAACTGCGAGCATTCCTCTGAGACTAGTTGATTGTTGAAGTGCTAAGGAATGTATTAAACATGGGAGATAGAAATGACAGTAATTTAAGAGATGTATTTAGGATTGTAATTAGGATTAGAATGCTTTTATAAAACCGAATTATAGAGACTTTAGTGAGGGACTATGTATCTTGCGGTCTAATAGTTTTCATTCAGCAAACAAGGATGTTCTAGTGATACGCAGATTTAGAGCATATGCTCTCTGAGTGTATTGCAAACATTTAATTATAATTGCAAGCTAACAATGAAGATAACTTTGATGCACTATCACCCAATGATTTCAGGTGTATTTGTAGAATTAAAAATTATTTGGCACTTTGAGAACACTATGGCTTGTTACTTTTTCTTCTTATTCTAACAGTACAATCCTGCAAAATATGGCACTTGGGCAGATTACTTCACCCATGCATTGAACTGCAGGATCAGGGCCATGTCTGCCGCCCTTGACCCCCATTCAGGTAAATGTGAGCAGAAGTCACTTTTTAGAATCAGGCCCTGGTTCTACTATGCTTTGCTGCAACATAAAATAATGATTCTTTTAAATGGCTGTGTCTGAGCCATTTGATTATGAAAAATAAAGCACGTGATATGGAATTCTTTTACAAGAGAGGAAATTACCCATTTGTATTTAGGGTTCAAATAAATGTGTCAGTATCTTGTGTCTTAAATCTTAAAATAAATGTAGAGATAATGATAAGTTATAATGCAAAGCTTTCATTTCTGTACTATCTCTAATGCAATGTAAAATCTAGACAGTTATTTTTTAGCATAATTGGAGTTCTAGAGTGACTGGATCTATCTTGAGACATTTACCAAAGAGACCCCAGCTCAGGAAAGTATTTAATATGTGCCTAAGTCCATCCCTATTCAGGAAAAAATAAAAGAGATTGCTTTCTTAAGTGCTTTGCTGAATATGACTGTTCAGTTTCGACCCATAATTATCATTCTGCCCTGACAGAGAAGCTGCAGAATAATGTTTTTTTGCTAATGGATCTTCATTTTTTTCTTGTTCTGTGTACTCTAAATATTAAAGCAATATTTTGCAGAGGTACTAGTGAATTGCATTGCTTTCTTTCTTTTGAAATCTGGTGTGGAACTCTTTGCCGTGAATTCAGCTGTCATTTGATGACATGAGACACCTAGCCTTTTTGAAAGTGTTTTAGCAAACAATCTACATGCAGGTAGTACCCGAGATGAGTTCTGAAGAAGTACAGAATATTTTTTATAAGCTTACTACAGTGGATATTTTGGCTTGACTAACCAGCCAGATGGAAGACCTGCAAAACCCTAATCTGAATCATTACAAATTTTCAGAAGAGTCACTCATTTTCCTACTCCTTGAGGACACAGTTGAATACATGCAGGACATTCCTAAACATTGGTTCAGCAATGAACTGTAATTAGCATACTGGCATAGCTCCTTAGGTTTTTGCAGATTTGTGTTGTTTGTATGGATTGCATTGCCTAATGTTTAGTGTGCAGGGCTAGGTGGGAGGGCATGGATTCAACCCTGGGCTCAGCTATCATTTCGTTGTCTCTCTGTTTCTCAATTTCTCCACCTGTTAAGTGTGGGGGGGATCCCACTTAATTAGAAAAGCTAGACATACACAAATGCATGGCTCCAGATTTAATGCATCCAAGTGTACTGAGGGAGTTGGCAAATATCATTGCAGAGCCTTTGGCCATTATATTTGAAATTTTGTGGAGATCGGTAGAGGTCCTGGATGACTGGAAAAAGGCAAATGTAGTGCCCATCTTTAAAAAAGGAAAGAAGGACAATCCAGGGAACCATAGATCCATCAGCCTTACCTCAGTCCCTGGAAAAATCATGGAGGGAATCCTCAAGGAATTCATTTGGAAGTACTTGCAAGAGAGGAAAGTGATCAGTAATAGTCAACATGGATTCACCAAGCGCAAGTCACGCCTGACCAATCTGATCAGCTTCTATGATGAGGTAACTAGCTCTGAGGGCATGGGGAAGTCAATGGATATGACGTACTTTGACTTTAGCAAAGCTTTTGGTACAGTCTCCCACAATACTCTTGCCTACAAGTTAGGGAGGAATGGACTTTAAGGTGGATAGAAAGCTGGTGAATAGATGGTCGAGTCCACAGGTAGTGATCATAGAATCATAGAACAATAGAGCTGGAAGAGACCTAGTAAACATATGATGAATGGCTCGATGACTGGTTGGCGGTCGTTTTCAAGTGGAGTGAACCAAGTATCGCTTCTTAGGGGAGTATTGTTCAATATCTTTATTAATGACCTGGATGAGGGGATGGATTGCATCCTCTTCAGATTTGTGGATGACACTAAGCTAGGAGGACAGGTAGATACATTGGAGGGTGGGGATAGGGTCCAGAGAGACCTTGACAAATTGATGGATTGTGCCAAAAAAAAATTTGATGCAGTTTAACAAGGACAAGTGCAGAGTCTTGCACTTGGAATGGAAGAATCCCAGGCATTGTTACAGGCTGGAGACTGACTGGCTAAGTAGTGGTGTAGTAGAAAAGGACCTGGGTACAGTGGATAAGAAGCTGGATATGAGCCAAGAAGACTAATGACATATTGGGGTACATTAGCAGGAGCATTGCCAGCAGATCTAGAGAAGTTATTGTTCCCCTTTATGCGGCAGTGGTGTGGCCACATCTGGAGTACTGCGTCTAGTTCTGGGCCCCCCCAGTACAGAAAGGATGTGGATGCATTGGAGAGGGTACAGTAGAGGGCAGCCAGTATGGCTAGGGTCCTGGAGCACATGACCTAGAAGGAGAGGCTGAGGGATTTGAGCTTATTTAGTTTGCAAAAGAGAAGACTGAGGGATGATTTAATAGCAGCCGTCAGCTTCCAGAAAGGGGGTTCTAAGGAAGTTGGAGAGAGTCTTTTCTCAGTAGTGACAGATGGCAGAACAAGGAGCAATGGTCTCAAGTTACAGTGGGGGAGATCTAGGTTGGATATTAGGAAAAACTCTTTCACTAGGAGGATGGTGAAGCACTGGAATGCGATCCCTAGAGAGGTGGTGAAATCTCCATCCCTAGAGGTTTTTAAATCCTGGCTTGACAAAGTCCTGGCTGGGATGATTTAGTTTAGTGTTTGGCCTTCTTTGGACAGGGGGCTGGACTCGATGACTCCCTGAGGTTGCTTCTAGCCTTTGGATTCTATGATCCTATGATCCTGCTACCTACATGCCAGAGGTTTAACTGGTTAATTTTTGTAGATCATTTTTAAGTCCTCTGAAATAAATATACTGTAGGTTTACCATTTATTACCTCGTATACTCTTCCCAGTTATCAAAGTAATATAGCATATTGTTTGTGAGTTTTTTATTGTCATAAGCTCTCCATGCTCTTTGTGTAAGTCGATTATGTGTAACCTGATAAAAGTTCTTGAATGCAATAAATAGTCCCCATCCACTGTGTTTCCAGCCAGTCTAAGCAATATCATGACAAGTGACATTGGAAGCAAACAGTGAATACAAACATCAGCTTGCTGTCTTGTTTCTTTCTAGAAGACAAAATGCATCAGAGCTTCAGTGCTTTCACAGGGTCAGCTGTACCCCAATGTGTGGCACTAATTTTTCTCCCTGAACACGCCGGTTCGGAGCAGGCCCGTACGCAGGAGTTTCTGGGGGGTGCCATAGTAGTCCCTGCTCTTCTCCCACCTCCCTCAGCTCTCCAGCCGACCCTGTCCCCACTCTCACCCTGTTTTGCCCTCCACCCTCCAAACAATCTCCCCTCCCACCCCCCACACAAGGCCCTCCCCACCCCCAGGTTGACCCAAGGATCCCCTCCACCCTACCCCCTCTCAGACTGACTCCCCACAAGCCTGCAATACCCCCCCGAACACTTTGTCCCCACTCAGACTGAACCCCCTCGTGATTCCCCAATGTCCCCTCCCACCTGAACAACCCCCCACTTGGCCTGAACACCCCCTCGTCCACCTCCCCTCAGATTGAACCTCCCCACAAGGTCCAAATATCCCCCCTACCCAAACAAAGTCCCTTCCCCAGCCCAAACACTCCCCGGCTCTGCCCGAACCCCCACTCCCAGGCCCCCCCTCGGCCCAAGGACACCCCACCCGGCTCATCCTGAAGATTCTCCTCCTCCCCACTCAGCCCAGGAGGCAGAGGATTACCAGGGCAGGTGGCTCTGCCTTGGCCTCCCAGCCTGCAGAGCCTCACTTCTCTGCAGGCAGCTGGGAGGCCTTTGCAGGCCGGAGGCAGCAGGCAGTGAATGATGGGGGCAAGGGGGGCCACATGGAGGCGATCCCCTGTGGCTGCTGCCTCTGTCTGCCCCCTGCTCCAGTAATCTCTGGCTATGCAGGCTGGGGAAGGAGCCAAGGGGCAGGGTGGGTCAGCAGTGGGGCGGCCCATTGGAGGCGGTGCATTCGAACCCCAGCATGTACAGGTACAGTTGAGGCTGGATGGTAACTATGAAGTCTGCCCTGTGCACGTGCTGGGGCATGGCTGCATCTCCTTAAGAGACCACCAGGCACAGTCTGTGATGTAGGGAGTGATTCTTTGCCCTCCTTCCCTCACCCCTAGTGGTCTGAGGAGAAATTGTTACTTCACCCTCGGTCATGGAGCTGCTGCCTTGTTCCAGTGAGTGATGAGGCTGCAGCCAGGGCTCCTTCCACACTCTGGGTGGTTTGGGAAGTGAATCTGAATTAGCTACAGGGGAAGGTTTGTTCTGAAGAGTCTCAGAGGGAACTAGGAAGTTCCCGCTTGCTCCATGCTGCCTTTCCTTGGCTTGTTTTATGTCTTGCGACCCGATCCACCAGGTGTTTGTGCACACTGCCACCAGTAGTAGCTGTGTGCACAGCATCACAAGTGAGACCTTGGTGGGACTACTCCTAGTAGGAAAAATTGCGATTGGTAGTAAATTTTGCAGCACTGAACCCTGGATTTTTTTATTTTCATTTCTTCATGCTTGCAGATGTGTAGCGTGTGCAGGTGGTAACTTGGAAAAGCATAAAAAATAATGTCAGTTTTTTGTTGTTTTTTGCTCCTGAACCTTTGTTTCTTGTGCGTGGCTGTATGAATATGAAAACACGTCTTGCAGAAATGCTCTGTGCAGCTCGAAAGCTTGTCTCTCACCAATCGAAAGTGTCAAAACAAAAAGCAGTCAGGTAGCACTTTAAAGACTAACAAAATAATTTATTAGGTGCTGAGCTTTCGTGGGACAGACCCACTTTTTCAGACTACAGCCATATCAGAACAGACTCAATATTTAAGGCACAGAGAAACAAAAACAGTAATCAAGGAGGACAAATCAGAAAAAAAAGATCAAGGTGAGCAAATCAGAGAGTGGGGAGGGTGTGGGGGAAGGTCAAGAATTAGATTAAGCCAAGTATGCAGATGAGCCCCTATAGGGATTCAGAAAATTCCCATCCCAGTTCAAACCACCGTGTTAATGTGCCGAATTTGAATATAAAAGGCAGCTCCGCTGTTTCTCTTTGAATAGTTCAATAAAAGATACCACCTCATCCACGTTGTCCCTCATCTGTCTCGCAGAGGTAGTTCTGTTTGAAATCTAGAGCGGCACCTTTTGTGGGGAGTCATAGGCTGATGTGGAACGTTTAGTTCAGTAGCAAATGCTTTAGAAAGCTAACAAGGCCCTTGACGAGTTCTGAAAAGATGGGGGCTGTTTGGGGGATGTTTGGCTTGATTAGCCAGCAGGTAGTAAAAGATGGGGAAAAAAATAGCTCAAATGTGTTAAAGAGACTCAACCAGTTTCCTGCTCTTTGAGCACACAGCGGAAAAGAAACTGCAGGGTCTCATGGTCCTCTCAGTTGTGCTGTTTTACACTAGTGTGAGACTATAATCAGACCCCTAAATATCACCTACATGATTGCTAACTATCCCATGTGCTTACTCTGGGGAGGGAGCGGGGTTGGCATGGCTCCCCAGGTTGCTGATGGGGGTCAAGAGAATAGCCACTGTGGGGCTGTTACGTGTTCCCTCTAGCAATGGGGTTGGGCAGGGGTGGGTCATGTCTCCAATTTAGTAAAGCAGCTTTTTTCTTTACCAGGCCATTTTGGAACTAATTATTATATTTTGATTTTGCTGACGTGTTTGTTCTCCTTTTACTTCTGTTTTATTCACTGCATCCTGAAACTGTAAACTCCTCCCAGGGTCTAATATGCAGTCACACATAATTCAATGATATTTGAGGCCACTGAGAGCAGAACTTTGTAGTATCAGACTATGCAGACAAATCCCCTGCACTGAAATGATTAATAAAAGGTGGGATGTGTGCTATTCCAAAAGTTCCATTATCCCTCGTATGACGAGGGGTAGCGGAACCGGAATACCGTGCTCGAAACGGCAGTGCTATTTTGAGCACAGGGAAAAGCTGCAGCGTTGCTATTTCGGGATACATTTTTATCCCGAAATAGCAGTCGTCATATAGACATAGTCTAAAGGTCCTTCAGGAGTGGGGTAGTGAGATTTTAGCAGTCTTTGATTCAAGGCTAATTTTGGATCTAAATCCATGAGTGCATTTTATAGGGCATGTGTAGACACTTATTAGAATGGCAGAAGGGGATCTTCTGCCCCTGCAATAAATCTACCTCTTCAAGGTCAGGTCAAGGGAAGAATTTTCCATCAGCTTAGCTGTATCTACATTGGAGGGTTAGGTAGACTCAGCTTTGTCACACAGGGCTTGTGATTTTCAGTGTTCTGTGCTGCTTAGCTCTGATTTTAGCCCTAAATGTCTTCCAAGAGCCCACTAATCAGTGGAAATGTTCGTAATGTGCTAACTAGACAATATTGACCTTCCGTGGTCCAGCAAATTCTGTCGTTCAGCACCAGCCAGGTCCCAAGAGTGCCGGACTAGAGAGGTTCAACCTGTATCTTGCATTGATCAGTGAAACTGGCAACCATTGAGCGCTAAACAAAGGGCACTCTGATCTAAGGCTCAGTTATTGTCTGTGTGTTGTAGTAATATAATAAAAGCGCTTAAGAAATATCTCTTAGTGTACTAATAGAAATGTTACAGCCCTGAGTGATGTAGCTAGCTTAACCTAAATGTTAGGTGTCACTCAGGCCTCAGTTAATTTTTACTTCATCCTTATTTGTCTTAAACCCTTGCAGATATGGAGAAGAGCTTGAAACTGTGACCAAGTGTAACCCAAAGGCTCAAAAGCTAGACAGAAAATAAAATGAACCCCAGTTTTTTTAAGTCTCATGATTTTTACACAACTACGTGATTTTGAGGAGCAGTGACTCCTGATTTTGAATGTTTTGGTTGGGGTATCTGATCTATTCATCTCTATTATTGGTACTTTAAGATCAATCCAAAGTCAATTGGGAAACTTTCTATTGACTTTAAATGGCTTTGGATTGAGCCCCTCAGCACAATGTTTTTAAAATCAGACTCTTTTGAATGGACTTTCTTCCTGCCGTCCCAGGGCTCAACCACATTGCTTTACCTTTTAGGTAGCATTCTGATGCTGAAAAGTACATTTATGAAGTATATGACAAGTAACAGGGAGTAACGGATGTAGGTGGGGACCATGCTTCTTCCTTTACCACTACAGATGACGAAGAGAAGGGGGGAGTACAAGAGGCTGCCATTTTAGACATAGTGCCGTTTTCCTCTCTTGAAATTTAATTTGGCCTCATTTTGTTTATAGAAAATGTTAATGGCTTTTATTATGGTTTTCGTAACACAAAAATACGAGACTGAAAATCCCTCAATGGTGTTCATTAGATCACACTGATTTTGTAAAACCATTCGTGCAAGTTGCATGGGTTGAAGAGGGCAGAAAATTACAGACCTGATTGCAGGTCAAGAAAACAAGAAAGTGGAAAATATTGAAGCAGAATAATAGTACAAGTTGAATATCTCTAGTCTGGCACTTGCTCATCCAGCAACTTTCATAATGTGGCAAAGATTAGCCAGAAGACCGCTTATCGTGGGTGTGGCCAGATTTTCCATGGTCGCATAAAGTTAATGTCCAGGCAACAGTCCTGGCTCTCAGTGTTCTGTGCTGTTTAGCTCTGATTTTAGCCCTAAATGTCTTCCAAGGGCCCACTAATCAGTGGAAATGTTCGTAATGTGCCAACTAGACAATATGGACCTTCCGTGGTCCAGCAAATTCTGTCGTTCAGCACCAGCCAGGTCCCAAGAGTGCCGGACTAGAGAGGTTCAACCTGTATCTTGCATTGATCAGTGAAACTGGCAACCATTGAGCGCTAAACAAAGGGCACTCTAACCTAAGGCTCAGTTATTGTCTGTGTGTTGTAGTAATATAATAAAAGCGCTTAAGAAATATCTCTTAGTGCACTAATAGAAATGTTTCATTTCCTGTGCTCTGGCGCTAGCTGCAAGAGATTGAAGGATCTTTTTAGCAGTGGGAATTGGGGAGATATTTGATATCAGGTCTCTGTTCAGTGAGAGATCAATAAAAACTATTTTTTACAGTTATGGGAAGTTAACAGAAGCTGGATGGAAAGAGATGTGAAGGGCTGGGAAAAGCAAATCTGTGCTTTTGCTTTTGAAGCCTGCACTACTCCCATTGTCAGTCTCCGTCTACTCCAAAGTTCTCACTTGTAGCTCCTCAGCAGAGCTTTCACGTGAATCTAATTTTGATGGTACAAGCAAACAAGCAAAAGTCTCTGGGATATTTAGCGGTTGATCTTGGCTCCTTACTCAGCTGACTCGCTGGTCCCCTGAGTAAATAGGCTTGGTGCAAGGGACAAACAGAGCTTATGGGAACATATCTTTTTCTTCCAGCCCAGAATTAAAGTGTTTGGTGCCCCTTCAGTTGGACCGTGGCTGCTATTATAGCCAGGAGATAGTTCGCAGTATTTTGGCTCCTTCATGTCTGGGAGAATTTTTTCCTAAGTCCTTACTGAGGCAAAACTCCCATAGACCTTTGACAGGAATTCTATCAGAATAAAGACTGCAGGACTGGAACCTTTGTGAATGAACTAGCTGGAACAGTCAATAGCTATTAAATGGTTAGATGGTGCAGTGGAGCTAGCTCATTTAGCTGATAACTTACAGGATGGTTTGGAGCGTGTTCAGGTATGTGACTGTCACTTCGTAGACATTCAGTGATGGGCACAAATAAGAACCTAAATACAAAAACTGTTCAGAGCCATCTTTCTGAATTGCCTGAGTCTAAAAGACACCATAGGCCCAGCACAAGTACTTTATCCCGTCATGTGGCTTCAAGACCATAGAATCATAGGTGGGACTGGAAAGGATCTCAAAGGCATTTAGCCCAGTCCCCAGCACTGGGGCAGGACTAAGTATTATCTAGGCTATCTCTGACAGGTTGTTTGCCAAACCTGTTCTCAAAAACTGCCAGTGATGGAGATTCCCCCGCCTCCCTAGGTAATATATTCCAGAGATCCTTACAGAGTCAGCTTTTCCAAATGTCTAACCCACATTACCGTTGCTGCAATATAAGCTCATTGTTTCTTGGCTTGGCCTCAGTAGACAAGAAAAAATTGCAATCCTCTGCTTCATAAAAGCCTTTTTACATATTTGATGATGATACTTGAAGATGTTGCCCCTCAGTCTTCTCTTCTCCAAACAAAACAAACCCATTTTTTTTTCAATCTTTCCTCTTAGGTTGCTTGTTGGTCTCAGCTTTTCTGATTTTTCCTCTACACAGAACTGGACGCAGTACACCAGTTGAAGCTTTCTCAGGGCTTAGTAAAGGGGAAGAACAGTTACTCATGTCTTGCTTACAGCATTACTAGTATAGGTAGAACTCCTCTAGTTTGGCACTCTCTCAGCTGGCAACCTCCGTAATCCAGCATGATTTTAATTATGCAGACAACCATTTATCATGGGTATGGCCACATTTCTCCTGGTCTCATCATGTTTGTTTACAGCCACCACTCCTGGCTCTCAGTGTCCTGTGCTGTTGTTTAGCTGTAATTTACCCCAAATGTATTCTAAGAGCCCAGTAGGCAATGGAAATGTTGGTAACGGTGCTAGACAATATTGACCTCCCATGGTCCGGCAAATTCTGTTGTCCAGCACCAGTCAGGTCCCAAGAGTACTGGACTGGAGAGGTTCAACCTGTAATACATACTACAATAATGCTAGCTTTATCTGCAACAGTATTACTCAGTTGACTCCTATTTAGTTTCTGATCCACTACAACCCCCATATCCTTTACTGCAGTACTCCTTCCTAATCAGTTTGCATTTTATATGCGTGCAGCTGACAATTCCTTCCTAAGCGTTGTACTTTCTGTTTATTGAATTTCATCCTATTTAAGCCATACTATTTCTTCAGTTTGTCTACATCATTTTGAACTCTAATTCTGTGCTCCAAAGCTCTTGCAACCCCTCTCAGCTTGGTATTGTCCACAAACTTTAGAGATGTATTCCCTATGTCTTGGTATCTAAACCATCTATTGAATAGATCGAACCCAGAAAAGGTCTCTGAAGGACCCCACTTGATATGCCCTTCCAAACTTTGACCATAAATCAGTGATAACTACTTTCTGAGGACAGTTTTGCAGCCAGCTGTGCATTAACATTTATAGTAGGTTTGTATCTAATCTGTATTTCACTAGTTTGCTTATGAGCAGGTCATGTGAGACAGTATTGAAAGCCTATTTGAAGGTGAGGTATTAGATAATATTTAATCTCTTAGCCAAAAGCTGAGTAGCAAGTTGAGTAGCTGCTTCTCCCCATCCACAAGCCTTGTGGGCCTGTCAAAGAAGGATATTAAGACGTATGACAATATTTGTTCTGGACAAGTCCATGTTTACTGTCGCTTATCACTATGGAGTTTTCAGCTTACCATTGGCTGGTCCTTGGCTTCCATTCCATTCCTTAGCTTTGGCCATTCCTTAACTTTACCAATGAGGATATGATCTGGCCCTAAGACCTGGATCTTTCTCCCACTGAAATCAATAGCTAGACTCCCGTTGGCTCCAGAGGGGCAGGACTGAGTATTTCATATAAAAGCGATAGAGCCAGATTTTCATTTAAAGTACTAATTCTTTACATGCTTTTAAGATCCTTGAAAGTGGGTCTAAATATAACTTCCTCCCATTAAAAGGCCTCTTTACACTGCCAGAATGGTGTAAAATGGTGTAAATGTAAATCCGATCTTTTGCCACGAAGATAATTAATGTTTTCTTGCCTTGATGGGCGTAGTGCTCAATGATGTGCTTCTTTCCATGCTTTGGGGGTCACTTCTTATCTTGTGTGCCTGCAAAGCATATTAACCATAATGGATATTAATAGACATTAATATTAATGCAGCTATGCACTTCAGAGACATTATGTAGTCCTTAGTGCACATCAGTTGTATAAGTTCAAAGAGCCAGACAAAAAAAAAGAAAAGAAAATTACAGTTACATACATATATCCTACAATGCCATCATGCTTTTAGTTAAATAGCTTTCGTGAGTGATTACTTGGACAGACTTAACAAATTTTTCCACTTGAATGAGAAAACATTTACTTAATAAAGCAGAAGGCTGCTAGTAACCTGCCCCCATTTTCCTCAATTTAGCTACAGATCAATTGATATTCTCCTGATTTACAGCTCAGAAAAAGACAAAGTGCTATCCACTTGTTAATTTCAAGGTGGCTGCTGCCTGGCCAATTTTTAACAGGAAACCTGATCTTTCTAGACATTTGCATTCAGAATATGCTTAAATAGAAATTTAGATATTTGAGGTGATGATTATTGCATTTTTAAACCCCTTTTCCTCACACACACTAAAAACCTCAAAAGTAACTCCAAAGGGGAAGTAAAGTGCATTTTCCCTGCTACAATCTGATCTCAAAGGCTGCATCTACACTACAGTGATCCTTGAAAAGAAGTTCTTCTGGAAGATCTCTTCTGAAAAAACTTCATTTTAAAGATCGTGTCCATGTTAATGATCCCCTCTTTTGAAAGAGAGTGTCCACACAGCCCCTGCACTTTCGAAAGAATGGGACAGGGATTGAAAAATCCAGCAGCATGAGGACTGCTCTTTTGAAAAAAGGACCCCTGGAGCGTCTACACGCGCTTTTTTTCTGAAAGAATCTTTTGGAAGAATGTGCTGTTCCTCACCTCAGAGAGAAACAGGGCCTCCAGAAGAAGTGCCATGTTCTTTCCCTATGAAAAGAGTGCATTTTGTGTGTAGATGGTCCACGGGATCTTTCAAAAGAGCCCCCGCTTGTCCAACTGTTCTCACTAGTGTAGACGTAGCTAATGGGTTTGTAGTTTTCTTGCAATTTTTAATGTCATCATGATGCTTTAAAAACAAGCCAGGTGCCACATTTGCACTCCCCATTTTGGCCACGATCCATGGTTGACAGTTCCATTTGAGAACAACAAGAAGTCCTGTGGCACCTTATAGACTAACAGATATTTTGGAGCATAAGCTTTCGTGGGCAAAGACCCATTTCATCAGATGCATGAGTAAGATACGTGGTCTTTGCCCTTGAAAGCTTATGCTCCAAAATATCTGTTAGTCTATAAGGTGCCATAGGACTTCTTGTTCTCGAAGATACAGACTAATATGGCTACCTGTGCGATACTTGTCACCATGCAAGTTCCATGTGAGAGATGTGTTCTCCTAAGTAGCCAGAAGTGGTACTGTTATGTAGCATGCCCCATCTGAGTGAGACGTTCGGTCCCTTGTTGGAAGCTGCCTTTTCATCTTCGCTAATGGTGCGTCTGCTTGGCCATCATCTAATTCAAGGGGAAAGAATTTGTAGACAACTGACAAAAATAACTTAGGATAAACCTAAAATGTTTTTGAGAAATTGAGTGGAAAAACCACTACAAATGGAAATTTGTCTGCCAGGACTTGTAGCAGGTTTGCTTTTTTAATAAAACACCTTTCCTTGTCATTTTCTTCTGGCCAGTGGGCAACAGGCTGTGCAATTCAAATAAATCCTACATATAGCTGAGTCCATAATCTACAGTTAATAATTTGGTAAACATAGCATCTTTTTCTGCATGGAGACTATCTCCAAGCAGGGTCTGATTTCTCTGAATTTATTCTTAAGTAATGTTTTTAGTATTTTTTTACCTGTGAAATGATCAGTTTGATCTGGGTTACTTGACTGCGATTGGTCAGATGCCACATTTTATTCTTCTCTGATTCAGTAAGCACTTCCCATAAGAATCCTCGCTCCTATGGCTTTAAGATTCAGTTTTTCACAAATACTCAGCCACGTGACTTTGAAATTAGCTTTCCACAAGTGTTGGTGGCAGTGAAGTTTACTTGCTTAAAAGCTCACCAAAAACAAATGAATTTTAAAATTGGGACTATAGGCCCCAATTTTCAAAAGTGACCAATGAGCTTCTCCATTCTAGGGGTGGACCCACGCCCCTATGTTAGGATTAAATATTAAATGCAAGTTTCATGCTTTATGAGGAATTTCAGGCAGAAAGAGTGGGGTTCCAGCACGTTGCATTTACAAACATGGCCTGGCTTGTGGAGAAAGAAGCCCTGGCTTTGGAAGAAGAAATTGTTTTGTTCCATGTATCTGTGGGCAGATTCTGTTTGCTCTGCAGGTTCTTTCACACGGACAAGCACAGAAAGAGGAGGAGAATGAATTCTATTTAAATATTGAGTCTTGCTGTGTCATGCCCCAACCCTGCCCGCCCGGAAGGGAGACCAAGTCCCAGCTGATTGAAGGTTTTGTGGCATTTTGAATTTTGGAATGTGATGATTTAAGAGAGTGGCTGAGATGCAGCAGAGCTGTTTATTGCTGTCTGTTTCAGTTATACATGGCAGCTGCAGCATATATGTCTTAAGCCTTTGGTGCTCCTTTTCTATCTGAGCAGCTAATCAAATGTGGGGGCCCTGGGGTTTTTCCAGGTGAAAGCAGAAATTAAAGGACTTTGGTATTTTCTGTGGTGCAGCTTGGCTTCTATAAACACTACTGGCCCAGATGTGCCTCATCATGGACGGGCTTTAACTAATTTAGCTGCTTCTGAATTTTGGGGAAGTTCTTATCTGGGTGTAACCAACTCTACGTACGGTATTATTGCCCCCTGCTGGTGTCATATCGCACAGGCAGCCTTCATAAAACCATCCAGACTTTGGGTTTCAGAGAGATTGTAGGGAATTCAAATCAGAACAAGTCATGCATCCCTGCCATCAAAAGTGTCTTACAGTGAATTTATTTTAGGATACTTTTGCATTGCTGAATTAGTATAGAGTCTTAGCATAACTGCGAATCAGGCCCAGACTCTCTAATCTTTTTCAATTGGCGTCATTTTAGGTGTTACTTATAACAATACCAAGTAAAATATTTTCAGTCAGAGTTACAAAGACTTAGATGGACACTACCCTTTTAAATGAGATTAAGTAATTAGACCATCTGGAGTTGTTTTGGTCTAGACTGTTTGAGAACAGTGACTAGTGTCTTAGAGGATGGCCGTAGGCAGAGCGAGGCAGCATACCTCTCTAGCACGTCTGGTGAAGACGTTCTGTGCTGTCAGAAGAGTGCACCTCTACAGCCTAAAAAAGGGACAAGAATCTTTCAGAAACTCTTGGGGTTTTCTTCTGCTTCCCTTCCTTGCCAAAGAGTTTCTCCCACTGTTGAATGGCCAGTAACTTTCATGAACCCAGAGAGAGGCATCAGCTTGTCCTTTTGAGCACTGGTTTGCCCAGACTTGTCCAGCAAGCACATTTCAGACCTCATTTCAGCTTATATGTACGAGTTTACATATGATGCTGGTACATGCATTTTATCATCCTACTATTATTGACTAGTCAGATGTTCGTTTTCACATAATATCTCACCAGGCATATTCTGTAGAAGGTGAATACTGGGCTGAATTCTAACATGCCTTAATATTTGCATAACAGTAGTCGCTGCTGTGAATGGACGCTGGTCCTGCCAAGTGCCGAGGGGGATGCGGGGGTTGAAATCCTGGCCTCTATCAGGTTAGTGGGATAGTAAATGAATTCCAATCTCATGGTGACACTCCTGAATGTTCTACTGTAAATGAACAGCTTTGACATGGCTCCGCAAATGACCCCTCACCTCAGTTTCCCTTTAGAGTCCCCAGTAACTTCATGGACCTATGTACTCAAGTCAACCTCACTTATAAACAAAATGTAGCTCAAAAGTCCCAGAGGAGAGTCCACATCAACACAATGCAAATAGTCCTTAAAACCACATATTCTCCTGGCTATTTACATAACACAGCCCACTTTCTAGCATGCTGCACTTGATTCTGTCAGTCCTCTTTGTCCCTCTACCAGGAAAGTTTCTGTCTTCTCCCCTTGCCCCCCGCCATCTGCAGGCTACTTCGACGTGTATCGTCTACATGTTCTCCAGGGCTGGTGCCGTCGACGTTCAGTGTCGAAGTAGCGACAGGGAACATAGAAAGGAGCCGCCCCGGAAGGAAATGTGGAGCGTCCACATACACAAGTGCTCCCTGTTGAAATAAGGGGCCAGCAAAGCCCCAAGCCACTCCCTTAAAGAGCCCCTCCCAGACACACTCGCCCTGCACAGCACGAGATCCACAGAGCCAACAACCGGTTGCAGATCCTGTGAATGTAGCATGGACCCCCAGCTGCAGCAGCAGCAGCCAGAAGCCCTGGGCTAAGGGCTGCTGCACGTGGTGACCATAGAGCCCCACAGGGGCTGGACAGAGCATCTCTCAACCTCTCAGATGATGGCCGCCATGGAGGACCCCCCTATTTTGAAGTAGCGGGACGCAGATCGTCTACACACGCCCTACTTCGACGCTGAATGTTGAAGTAGGGTGCTATTCCCATCTTTGGATGGGAATAGCGATTTCAACATCAAAATAGCACGCGGCGTAGATGCGACGCATGCTATTTTGATGTTGTGCCGGCTACTTCGAAGTAGCTGGCTAGTGTAGATGCACCCACGAAGACAAAAGAAACAGCCTCCGGAGTCTGGAAGCAGCTCTGGCCCGAGAATCTGGTCAGCAAGATTACTGGGCGCACGCAGGGAGGGATTTCACCTTAAACTGGATTGAGGTTGTTAAATTTTGACCTTAGGAAGCATTTTATCTTTATTTCTCCTCTAGGTGTGTCTGACTGCAGTGCCTGGTACTCCCACTCACTTAAGACATCTCTCTTTGTCATTAAATACACTTGGTTTATTCTTTAATTGGTTTTGTTTAAACTGAATTGCGCGGGTAATACCATTTAAAGTACCAAATTCTTGGCTATTGATCCCCTTGGAGGGGCAACAGGTTAAAATATCTGAACTGTCCAGGAGAGGGCTCGACTGTGCACATGTTCAGAGGGAAATTCAGGACTGGAAGTATGATGGGGTCATTCTGATAGCGATGACCAAGCCTGGTGGAAGCCAGAAAGTGAATAGTGGGTTCAGGCAGGCTGCAGCTACGCACAGAGGCTGCACCTACACTGCATGCTTCTTTCGAAAGGGGAATGCCAACAAATGAGATCAGAAGTGCAACCGAGGCACAGAGTCACATATCTCGTGCCTCATTTGCATATTCTTGTGCAGTCTTGCTTCTGAAAGAGACTGCTTTCACAACAAAAACAGCCGTGTCGGCGGGGTTCCTTCGGAAACAAAACCTTTTCGAAAGGACACTTCTTCCTGAACCAAAATAGGACGAAGGGTTCTTCCAAAAATGGGGTTTGTTTTCGAAGACACCCTGGCTACACAACTGTTTTTGTTTCGAAAGCATTCTCTTTCAGAAGCAAGATCATGCAAGAATATGCAAATAAGTCAAGAGATCTGAAACTTTGCACGTCATTTGCATTTCCAATCTCACTTGTTTGCTTTCCTCTTTCGAAAGCGGAACATAGTGTCAAGGTGTGACCTACCTGATGTTTGGTTGGTTGTCAGCTGCCCAAAGCAGCAAAGCATCGTGAGGCCCCAGGTTGCAAGACTCATGGTGACACAGTGCCTCGCTGGTCCGGATTGCCTTCCAGAATGTCGTATAAGGACACAGAGGGATAGCCCTGCTAGTCTGTAACTTCATAAATAACAAGCAGTCCTAGAGCATCTTAAAGCCCAACAAATTAATTTATTAGGTAATGAGCTTATGCAGGTAAGACTCACTTCATCAGATTAAGACCTAGTTTTTTTGAAGGCAGGCATCCTTCTTCGTTACAGAGTAAACTAAGGTCATGCCTACACAGTAAAGTTATTTCAAAATAACTTTGCTAGCATCTACACAACACAACCGCTATTTCAAAATAATTTTGTAATCATGGCTGGCTTTTTTCAAAATAGATAAACCTCATTCTGGCTGTGTCTACACTTGCACTCCTTCTTCGAAAGAGGCATGCAAATGCGGGAAACCAAAAATGCAAGTGAGATGCAGATTTACATATCTGGCACTGTGCAGACATGCCTCTTTCCAAGGTAAACCCCATCTTTGAAAGAATCCTTCTGATAAAAAAAAGGGAAGAAGGGCTCTTTCGCAGATGGGGTTTACTTTCGAAAGAGCCACATCTGCACTGCTTTTCTTCTTTCGAAAGAAGCGCTTGTGAAAGAATATGCAAATGAGGTGCCAGATATGTAAATATGAACTTCATTTGCATTTTCCATTTCCCATTTTTGCATGCCTCTTTCAAAAGAGGAACGCCAGTGTAGACACAGAGAGCCTCTCTGAGGAATAGCACCTACTGCAAAATAACCAGAGTTAGGGACAGGGAATAGAGCCTATTCTGAAATAAGCCAAAGTGCATCCAGTGGTTCTGTTTCAAAATAGGCTCTATTGTGTGTAGATGCTCTGTTTCGAAATAGCTGAGGGCATACGGGGCTGGTGACAGAGGGGCTTTTTGCTGGCAGGGGCACGTCCACACATCCTCTTTATTGCCAGCACCCACCTCTGCTGAGACCGAGCTCTCGTGCGGCTATGTTAATGAACACAGGACCATGCTAATGGGCAGCCATTTGCAATTTTGGGGCTGCTCATTAGCATGGACGTGTTGGTAGAGCCATGCCATGTAGACCCAGTCACCCAGAATAGATTATTTTGGAATAATGCTGCTGTGTAGACATGTTGTCTAAAGGAATACTATAGAAGAGCTAGCAAGTATATTGGAAAGTAGAAAAGCTGCCGTAAAGAGTGGACAAGACAAGCTGCGACTCTTATACCTGACAGAACTGGATGACACGGTGTAAGGCCTTGCTGGAAACCTTGGCCAAAACAGGAGACAATAGACGTTCTTGCTGGCAGTAAAGCCATCTTCTACTGCTTCATATTGGACCTGAGTGTCCCTCATATACGTTTCCTATCAGTGGAACTCCATTGACTTCAATGGCTACTTTTGGTTTGCACTCCAAGAAGAGGGAGAATCAGGCATCTTGTATTTATTTAAATGACTATTAATTTCACTTCTCAGCAGGGAGGGTGGAAGTAAAGGGCATGACGGAGAGGTTGGGGCATTGCCAATCAAAAAGTGGAGAAAACAGTAAAGAGTAGTAGAAGAGATCTTGAAAAGCATGAACAAAGAGCTTCGGAAAGACACTTTCGAATGTTTAAAAGAGAAGCCAAAGGATACCGTATTAGGGAAGTTGGCTTTTACATAATTAAAAGGGTTTGCAAAGACTTGATAACATTTTCTTAAATGTCCATCCAGAGCACTTTGACAGATAACAGAGAGGCGTTTTTGGCATGAAGGTGTGGAGCTAAAGGATACTGCTGTTCTGATGTGCAAGATTTGCTAAATGCAAGCAAATCGGATTTGGAAAACTAAGGATAGAGAACTGGCAGGAGAAATGGATAGGCAGCTAGCCAAAGGGAAAAGTGCTGGAGTACTATTTTGGCTATGTCTGGATGACAGGTATTTGTCGACAGAAGTTTTCGTTGGAAGATACCTGCCCAGCTGCTCTATTGGCAAAATGGCCAGCCAGATGCACAGCAGCCAGGGCTGCCCAATGGCCCGGAAGCCCTGTCTGTCGACAGAAGGCCCCCAAGAATGTCCAGACTGGCTTTCTGTTGGCAGATCTCTGTCAACAGAGGCGTTATTCCTTGTGCGGAGCAGGGCACAGCTGTTGACAAAAGTGCTGCGGTCTTATTGTTAACCTATTGTTAACAGAATGCCTTGGGAATCTGGATGCTCCCCAGGTTTGGGGGCATGATTGGGGGTTGGTATGAGTGAAAAAGTTGGGAACCACTTGCTTAGATGAATCTTTGTTAAAGGTGCAGTCTACTTGCTGCTCATATCTTAGACTTGACAGGGAGACTTTTAGGACTCTTACTTGCCAGTACTTTTAGAGTGTTTTTTAAAATGGCTGAGCATTGTCCTCACAAATTAGTATAAGGATAAGAGTTTTACCATTGATTTCAATGGGACAATAGTTAGGTCAATGCTCAGCGCTTTTAAAAAAACACTTTAGTAGGTCTGGCTAGTAATAGTCTTAAAAGTCTTCCTGTCAAGCCGAAGATTCTTGCCATCGAATGAATTCTATTGCGTAATGAGAGCCTGAAAACAAGCCTTTTCTTTTTGCAGGACAGGTCAAATGTTTCCAGCTTCTGGGCTTCTGTACATAGAGTGCCACTTCAGCTGGATATGCCTAAGGGATATACAGCTAAGGTGGCTGGCAGCAGTGCGCACCAAACATGGCCCAACGAGAAGTTTTTAATAAAAGTACCAATAAAAAACCCTCACCTAAGATGAGATCTTGTATCCAACAGGAAAGTCATGCTGAATTATTATCAGGGTGGTGAAAAATTGATGCTTTAAAAATAAATATATGTGTAGGGTTTTTTTAATTTAATTTTGGATTTTTTATTCTTAAATCATCCTTAAGATGCTAAATTTCTCATTTTGAAAATAACAGTTACAATTAAATCTCCTCACAACCGTGCTACACATACACTTTCAGTCGGAAAACATGATTTAATGGCTCCAGACTGTCCAGCCTAACCACTAGCTCTTGCTTCTTGAAAGTTCTGGGCTTTCAGTTTCTGTTGTCTCAACAGACTAAAACAATGGTGTCCAAAACCGACTGAAGTGATCGCCAAGTGCCCTGTCCCCGCCAGGCACCCAACCCCCAGTGGCTTACTAGAGCCACGCCTCCCAATCCCCAAGAGCCACCTGTCCCCTGAGCTGCACCGTGCTGCCCATGGAGCTGCTCCACGCTGCCCGAGCCCTGAGAACCACCCATGCCCAGATTTGCACTGCCTGAGTCCCAAGAGCCACCCACGCCCAGAGCTGCACCATGCTGTCCAAGCCCCAGAGGTCCGCACTGTGCCACACCTCCCAAGCCCCAACCGGACCAACCCCGAGCCCTCCTGTGGTCTGAGTGAGCCACAGGAGGAGCCACTTCCGCCACGCCTGTCCCACCAAGTGGTGGGGTGCTAGCATGGAAGGGCGGAGAGTGCTCCATGCATGGGGCTCTAAGGACCCGCATTTGCTGCATCACCCTGTCCAGTTCGCCATGTGTGGTGAACGGGCCGTGTATAGGACACCGCGGGACTAAAACGTAACATGTGCAAAGAAAGATGCAAGCTGGCTAGGACTGTTTTTGTTCTGTGCTTATGTGGTGGTGGACCTTATCCAAGCACGGCAGAGGAGTAAGTTAAGGGTTGTCTTGAACACAGAGAGACTATATAGGGAAGAGCAGAGGCAGCATAGAAAGGAGCAGTGGAGTGGACTGGAAAGAAGAGTGAAGACAATGTTTAGCACATACACAGCTTGCTATAATCCCCCCAGGCTTTTGTCACAGAAGAACTGTCCTGGCTGAATGGATCAACTGGTTAGTAACTTAAAAAATTCACTCTGCAATGGATCAAGATGCTCTCTCTGCCTTTTAGCATAAGCAGGATTTGATAAAATCCCAAAGTGTCTCCTGTGTTGGATGTTTCTACTAAAAAAAAAAAGTTTATCTTAGCTAGTCCTTATGGCTTGTTTAATTAGTTAACTAGGCTTAGAATCTGTCACCCGAGTACACGGTTCAGAAAGCTGCCTTAAGAGAAATCTAGAGTTGCTGCTCAGTGTCATTTTTTTATTTTATATCGCATAAGACATGCCTTTTGTTTTGGAATATCATGGCCATAGACCATAATGGTGACGCTGTAAGTGCGTTCCTTATTTTACTTCAGCGTAACTCAGCTTTTCCAAGGGAACTTCATACTGCACTTGTTCTCTCGAAAAACAGAAATGCCAAAGAGTTCAGTGGGGCTTGTCCAAAATTAAGTGCACTTGAAGCAAAGTCAGTCTTAGTTTTTTTGGTAACTTGATTTAAATCAGTTCTTTTTTTCTTGATTTAAATTGTGATCTTGTGAATCACTATTGTCTGACAACATGGCAATCTTTCAGTAGTACTAAAATACGCCCCCAACTCCCTCTAGGTGTATCATACTGAGAAGCTGATGTCTTGCAATGATCTCTCAGAAGTGGATGGAGTCCTTTGTTCAGGAAAGTTGAACTGTCTATTGAGAAGTAACTTCTGGGCTGAAAGTTCCTTTGGTAGAGGGTGGTGAGGACCTCCCAAACCATAAAGTTGCCCTTGTTGTTGACAAAATGGCAAATGGTTTAAGAAGAATAGATCTCACCATTGGAGAGATTTTTCCATGATAAGGTTTAGGGGTGAAATCCCAGCCCCATGAAGTCAATTAGAAGTTTATCTTTGCTCTGCTGAAGGTCTGTGATGAAAGAGAGCTATACCCAGAAATGCAATGGAGGGCTGTGCAAAGCCTTGTTGAATCCCCAGATTGATAGGAAATAGGTGCAAAGTGCTTTACTACTTTGGGATGGGGGAGAGGGAGAAAAATGTCTCACTTGTTGTGTCTCAGAGTGCTGGCAGTAAGTTGGTGACAATGCAACCCACATACGGACTGGGTGGGATTCACTGTCCCATGCATTGACGCGTAGACCACTTGCACGCAGAAAGAAAGAGTCTCCTCTGCAGCCTGAGCTGAAAGCTGGCTGGCTTTTAGCTCAAACTGTAGAGGCTCCTGCATGGAGCTCCAGAGGTCCTTGGTTTGGGTCTGTCTGGTGGTGGTTACAACCCACTGTGTCAAAGCATCCAACTTCTCAGCTGAAAGCATAGTATGACATGATGATGATTTATGGTACCTTGGCAAGGGGAAACCAGATAGGTAAGAAGCTCAGACAAACAAGAGGGAATGTACAATTACTTTGGGCCAGTTTCATCGATGAGTCGAAGTGAATCCATGACGGTGTAATTTGTGTTACAACAGAATTGCCTAGAGGGTATGGGCAGGAGTCGGCAATCTGTGGCTCTGGAGCCGCGTGCGGCTCTTTAAGAAGTCATCGGCGGCTCCCGAGGCTGCCGCTGCTGACTCTTCTGTGGCTCTCTATTGCACCGCTCTGATGAGACCCCTGGGCAAGATCTAGCCACAGAGCTTGCCTCAGGCAGGCTGCCCGATCCACTGTCAGGTTGTCGACCCTGGAACACGACAGAAGTATGGGGGGATCTGCACTGGAGCCTCAAGTGGCTCTTTGAACAATAAAATGCTCAGAGCCATGGGAGCGCTATTCACCGCTGTGCACACGCATCCTGCTCCAGCACTTCGAGGGAGAAGCGCACGACAGTGGTGATGGCAGCAGCTTCAGTGAGTTGCCGGCATTACATAACAGTGCGGGGAGGGAGCTGGAGGTGCCAGGCTCTTAGAGGAGGGGAGGGAAGAATGGGTTAAAGAAGGGAATGGGGCTAGGGGTGCCTGCTCCTGAAGGAGAGATTTGGATAAAACTACTGAGGGGGTTGGGGGTGCCTGGTCGTGGGGGAGGGGAGGGGGTTGGGGGGCTCCTGGCTCTGGAGGAGGGGAGAGGGGATTGGATTAAAGCAGGGGAGGGCTGGGAGTACTTACACTTTTTTTTTAAAGGGGCGCTTTATTAAAAAAAAAAAAGGGCAGAGAAACACTGGTGTGAAGGTTGGATGTGCTCATTGCTCCTTCCTGCTCCAGAGCCTATCCCCTTGTCCTCATTTGCTCTCCAGTCCAGAGGTGGAAGTAACTTATATGTTCTAACTGGTACAAGTCATTGTGTGTGGCTGTTCTTAGAACAGGGGTGACGAAAGTTTGGTTTGATGTTGTTTATTAAGGACTGGGTCATATTCAAATGCGTCGCGGCACTTGCAAGTATTGAATGTGTAACTGAATTTGAGAAAAGGCTCTTCTCGCTGGTTGGTTGCTGACCCTTGGGCATGGGGGTCTCAAGAAGTGACTCTGAGAGGAAGCCGAGGTATAGGCTTCCTGTTTCGCGGACAAAGCAAAACACTTGTGTCAGAAATGCTGGGAGCAGGAGGGAAGCTGCCTCTGTAGACTCTTACAGTTATACAGAGATGTGGCTCTGTGTTAAGTTGAGTTTGTGCCAGCGTCATTCTTCCCAATATTCAGCACACCCGTAACGAGATCATGAGGTGACAGAACTATGCCTTTTCCCATCACCTTAGCCTGTAGGTTGCATCTCATTTTAGACTCGCCTGGACTTACACCTGTTAGCCATGGGTAACTTGCATCTCTTCAGGCAATGCTTGTGAGTAGAGTCCTCTGAACCTTGTCACAAGATCCAGTTTCAGAAAGAGCTTTTCTGCTCATAACGAAACTGGTCTTTTCAAATAGCAGGCTTCAAGCCTCACAGAACAATCACTGGTGTCATTTGATGGCTTGGTGGTTTTCTAAAAGTAGAAGATGGCCAAGAACTCTTAATTTCTGCAGCTGGTGCCTGCAGAAAACATTTGCATGGATGAGTAGAGAGCAGGAAAAGGAGGGGTGCAATAGGCCTAGGAGGAAAAAACAATTAAGAAGACACATGAAAATTTAATTAAACAGAAGACAAGGGAAATTCAGACCAGCGCCAATGCCTTGCTTAAGGCAGCTGGTGACAGCAGAGAGAGCTGAAAGCACGGAATCGGAGAACTGCAGGACTGGAAGGAATCTCTAGAAGTCTTCTAGTCCAGTCCCCTGCATTCAAGGCAGGAGTGACTATTATCTAGCATCCAGCTCTAACACGGCACAAGCACACAAAAGGCCTCCCTGAAGGACCGAGGTGGTCCCATGGAAAAAAGGCTTTAAATGATTCCAAGGTAAGTTGTTCACTTTGCAACTGCAGCGTGCCTGTGGCCCATTCAGCAGCTTTCTCCATGCAGGTGTTTTATTTTTAACTCTCCTTAAACTGTTCATTCATTCATTCATCCTTGGGAAACGCAATCAACCTAACATTGTACAGCATCCCAAGTACTCATTTACGACCAGTGCAAAGGGAATGCTGGACAGGTGAGCTAAGAATAATAATGTTTTATGTCCACTTTGCATCCGTGGAGAAGATGCAGGGCCAATAACCAGTCTGGAAGCCAAAGGGTGTGTAGCTTGGCGTCTGCCTTAGCTCTCAGATAATTACAGCAGGGTCTCAACATTCGCGAGAGTTCTGGGTTCAGAACCCTCGCAAATGTTGATTTTCGTGAATGTGTGTGTGGCAGGGTGGGGCGTGTCTCAGGGTCCTGAGAAGTGGCAGAGCAGGTGCTCCCTGTCCGGGGGAAGCAGCGGCTGCAGATGCTCTGGCCCTGGAGCCCTGGGGAAACGGCAGCTGCCAGCACTCCTGCCCAGGGCCCTGGGGAAGCCACAGCAGCCACTGGCACTCCTGCCCCGGAGCCCTGGGGAAGCGAGGCCACTCGCGAATAATTGAATTCACAAATGTGACGCTCGCAAATGGCAAGACCCTACTGTACTTATCGTTCCTGTTACATGAGCTGAGCTCAGTGATGTTAGGCCTTCCATTGCTTTCAGCGGGCTTTTAGTCAAGCCCTAATGGCGAAGTGTTGTTATTTGAGGGCATTTGAAAACCAAACCACTAACTGCAGTTAACATGTTTTGTTAGGTGCTTATTGGTGCACCTCCAGGGTTGTTCTCAGCAAAATCAATAACTAACCATTTTCAAGAAGATGGCATTGTTGTAGCTATGGTGGACTCAGGGTATTAGACAGACAAGATGGATGAAGTCATATTTTATTGGATCCATTTCTGTTGGTGTGAGAGACATGCTTTGGAGCTCACACAGAGCTCTTCTGACCTGAAGAAAAATTCTGTTTAAGCTCATCTTTCTTACCAACAGAAGGGGGTCCTATAAATGATATGACCTCACTCCCTTGTCCTTCTCTGTTTCAGAGAGAGTCTCTGGCATTTTGCAACAACTGCTTTAGACACTTTATAAAAGCAAACTAAGGGCTTGTCGGAGCTTGGATCTGATGGGCCTCTGGCAAAGGGTCTTTGTTTTGCCAAGCATTGCTGGGGAAAAGGAATTGGGTGTGAAGCTTTAGTGTTGATGGGCAGGTCCTTTATTGGCAGTCAGTCAATGTGTATGTGTTATTGTTGAGTTACTATTTTACATTATGTGTATTAGCTAAGCAATGGATGATTACTGCATTTTAAAAATCTAAATACATTAAATAACTAGCCAAATCAGGAACTGTATAGCAGTTGAGTTTCAAGTGAGAGGGATTTCGCTTATTCATGATGATCCTTGCACCTTCTCTTGCAGTTATTTTTTATTATTATTTTTCGAACGTTTTCTGTGATTTGCCCTTTAACATTCCTCTTACCTTTGCAGCTTCTCTTTGCTTACATTAGCTGAAGAAATACCATTCTATACACCACCACTACAGTGTTGGTATGAGCCGGTGGAAGGCAAGGGTTTGCATGCCAATATCGTTCTTGTCCTGCTAAGCAGAGCCTGTCGTTCCCTGACACCAAACTGGCCTTTGCTAATGTGCAGTGTTTTCTTATTTTGTGGAACACATTGTGTTTTGGTGCCATCCCATTTGTGTTTGAAAATGAAAAGAATCGGCCCTTCATGGTGGGGACAAAGGGAGAGGGTGAATGAAGTTATAGCACTGGGCCTTTTGTTGACATTATCGTGTTTTCATAAAGAGCCTTTGTTAGGTTCATTTTTACTTTAAGTCTGAGTTGCTTTGTTGCCAGTTAGGTTGGAGCTAGACTGTTAAGGATCATCTCCCCCTCCCGCCTCAATGAAAAATACAAAGAACTCATGTTTCGTTCCCTGACCAAATGACTGTCAAACAGTGGAATAAATTGCCAAGGGAGGTTGTGGAATCTCCATTGCTGGAGATATTTAAGAACAGGTTAGATAGATGTCTATCAGGTATGGTTTAGACAGTACTTGGTCCTGCCATTGGGGCAGGGGGCTGGACTCGATGGCCTCTCGAGGTCCCTTCCAGGCCTAGTATTCTATGATTCTATGACTTTGCAGCTACACATCTCTCCCGATGCCATCCAACGCATCTCCACCAGTCCAAGTATATAACATCAGTACCTCTCCATCTCATTTGAAAACACCTCTAACTTTCCAGTTGCGCAAAGCATTAGAGAGGAGCTGTTATAGAAAGATCCTGAGAAGGTCGCCAATGAGGGATTATATAGGATGATACAGCTGAAAGAGAGCCTGCTGCAGAAGGTTATACAATGGAAGTTACAGCTATTCGGGCATATCTGCAGAATCAACGATGAATGAAAAATCAAGACCCTGGTATTCGGCATAATGGCTGGCTCGAACAGAAGGTGCAGACCCCACAGAGAATGGGTAGATGATATAGTAGATTGGTGAGGAGCTAGTCTACAGAAAGCAAGCTACTTTGCACTGGAAAGGGAAAGATGGGAGGAAATTGTGAGAGAGGCATTGGACACCAACGGGGCACTGAGCCCATGGTTGCTGATGAAGAACTCATGTTTTCCAAGGCTTTAAGGCTTTGTTTCCTCTATACACCACTGAAGAGCATCAAGACTATATTTGTTAGAATAAGGTTCCAATGAAATCACGTTAGCACGTGACCAATTTCATTCTTATTGGAACTCATCAGACACGAGTAAATCAATGTCCCTAGCATCATTTGAACCCAGGACGCCTTCACCGTAGTCAAGGATGATACCATATCTCCATGGGTTCACAGCATTGGTTGTGGGAAATGAGTATATATAGATCAGTTGGATTGATCGCTTTCCCAGATAATTGGACCAACAGCTGTTGGCCACGTGTGCTGCGTTCACTTGCTTGTGCAAGTAGCACACATGGCCAACAGTTGGTGGTCCAATTATCTGGGAAAGCGATCAGTCCAACTGATCTAAGTGTCAAGACTGTTAACACAGTAGTATTGGCCATCGTAACATCTGAAACTGAATTGCTGGGGTATGATGGTCCTGTGGCCCATTATGAAAAAATGCCAGAAAGTATTTCCAACCTGCAGTGCAAGTTGATGGCAGTGGAATCTTTATCCAAAATTTCCTCAAGCTCCAACTTCGAGAAGCTAGAGGCCACCTTTCTCTGCCTCAAAGGAAGCCAGCCCACAACGCCAATTTCTTACACTCAAATTCAGGGCTGAGATTTCAAATACTGGTGGGGGGCAGATTTAACCATGACTCCTGGGCTGTTTGGGCACTTGGAAAGTCTAGTTTCCTGGCAGATAATTTAGCAGTTAGCTCACAGGAGCCCTGTTTCTAGTTTCTATGTAAAAGAAAAATATTAGACCCACTTAGCTCTAATAATAATACGTTATGACATCTTGTGGCAAGGCACTTAAGGTTCTAGCTCAGCTCTGGAAGGTGAGTGGGATCTAGCAAGTTAAGCAGGGGCAAATACATCTGGGTTCTATTCAGTGATTTTTCTGTAAACTAAAAAGAGAAGCCAGTACTCAGCCACCTGCCCTCTCCTCCCCTTTCCCCAGCCAATCCCATGGTTGAGGCTGTCGAGGTGCCAGTACTCAGCACTGGTTCTGTGTAAGAACATCAAAACGGCCATCCCTAAAGGTTGGTCAAGCCTAGGATCATCTCTTCTGAGAGTGTAGAGCAGTGGCCTTGTAAACCGAGTTTGTGAGTTCAATCCTTGATGGAGCCATTTAGAGGTCTGGGGCAAAGAAAAAAAAATCTGTCAGGAATGGTGATGAGTCCTGCTGTGAGCACAGGGGACTGAACTCAGGGACCTCTCAAGGTCCCTTCAGCTCTATGAGATAGGCACTTCAGAGGGAATGAACACAACAGGAAATCATTGACCGTTTCATCCAATCACACATTCCCAGCCTCTGGCAAACAGAGGTGGGGGCCATATAGAACGTGGTATTGAGTGTGTGCCCACACTAGCTAGTAACCATTGAAGGATCTATTCTCCATTGACTGATTTAGTTCTTTTTTGAACCCTGTTATAGTCTGGAACACACCAGAATAAGACAGTTTTCCCCAGGTCTGGCCTATTTCTAAGTACACTGCTCACATGCTTATGAATACTTTCTTCCCGTATTGGGTGTAGTGACTACTTATTTGTAGGCCGTTAAGCATGTTTAGAGCAATTGTATCAGAGAATCAGAGAATCCTAGGGCTGAAAGGGGCCTCAGGAGGTCAAGTCCAACCCCCTGCCTAAAGCAGGATCAACCCTAATTAAATCATCCCAGCCAGGACTTTATCAAGCTGGGACAAATGAGGTCCCTTCCAGCCATAAAATGCTGTGAGTCAGTGAACTTTGTGTTCCCACTTCCTTCTCGTGGCAGGGAGAGGTGGAAAGTGGAACTCAGCTGAGGGAGCTGGCACAGCTGAGCCGTCATTGGGAAATAGCTTCATTTGGCTAGTGATGCAGGTCAGCAGGAACTACCAGTCCCCGGAGTTATCAGGAAGACAGAAAAGAATGGGACTAGAGTTGGATTTCTGAGAGACAATGACTACGGGGGCACTCCTTGCTTATGGCTCTTCCTACAGGCACAATTTTGCTTTGTACACGGGTAATCCCTGAATGGGAGGGTTGTGGTACAGTGGCTGGTACAGGTTGAACCTCTCTAGTTTGGCGCTCTTGGGACCTGACCAGCATTGAACGAGAGAATATACCAAATCACAGGAGGTCACTGGTGTCTAGTAGCATTACCAGTACTTGCACTGCTCACTGGGCTCTTAGAAGACATTTAGGGGTAAATTCGAGCTAAAAACAGCACGGAACACTGAGAGCCAGGACGGGTGGCTGGAAACAAACTTTACGGGACCAGGAGAAACTTGACTACTCCCGGGATAAGTGGTCATCTGGCTCACTAAAATCATGCTGAATTACAGATGTTGGTGGATGAGAGAGTGCTGGGCTAGAGAGGGTCAACCTGTATACTTATGGCCAGAGTGAAGGTGCACATCTCCTTTGTGGGCACGGTTTGTGTCTGCAAAATAAATTTGCAGCTGAAATGTGAGCACTGTTACAGATTCAATTTTTGTACCACTATTAAAGCAGTTACAGGCACAAGTACCCAAATTGCTTCCTGCAGTTGATATCTAGCAAACACACTCTTTTGCATCTTCTATTATTATTATCCAGAATGTTGGACGCCGCAGACCAATATCTTTATCCAGCCCATTACACCATTTGTTCAAGTGAATTGATATTTAAAACAATAGTGTCCCTTGCGGAAGACTGCCCTTGGTGTAAGCCCCACTATCATGTTGCTTTTTTTAGCAGCTTGAATTTTAAATATCGATGACTGTTAACAGCTGGAAATTCAAATTTGGCCCTTGTCAGTAGTAAACGAAAATGATCATCTCTTGGTCTGTGTGAAATGAGTATTACGGTGCTGGCCACTCACTAACTTTCATGGGAGAACTCAGGTGTCCTGCAAATGTTGGCTTAGATGATTCAATAGGTAAACTCTTTTTCTTGGATGTGGTCCTGAGCTAATACTCGGGTGTGCTGTTTGAAGGAACAATGCTCCTGAAGGAAACACAACCAGAACAAGTGTAAAATCCCCAGGTGCTGATCACTTGTGGTCATTAAAGGTCCCAAGGCACTTGGGCTAAAGGAGAGTGGGAGAAGCCCATTGTTCTGTCTCCCTATTCATGAATCATGATGCCGTAGCATCTGAGTGACTCCCCAATGAGTAAGAAGAGTTTTATTCATGATAAAAACAACAAGAAGTCCTGTGGCATCTCATAAACTAACATATTTTGGAGTATAAGCTTTCGTGGGCAAAGACCCACTTCGTCAGATGCATCTAACGAAGTGGGTCTTTGCCCACAAAAGCTTATGCTCCAGAATATCTGTTAGTCTATAAGGTGCCACAGGACTTCTTGTTGTTTTTGAAGATACAGACTAACGCGGCTACTGATACTTGTTCATGACAAAGTTAGTTGTCTTGCTTTTCTCTTGTAGGAGTGAGGCCCACATTGCTGTGAATATTTTTTTCTCCCCACAGTCCTGAACCTCCCCTTGCTGGCTGATTGTTTCATTGTTCCAATGGAATATAGCTATCATGGGAGGTCAGAGCTGCCAAGGAAGAGACGGTTTTCGAAGCTAGCTTGGGTGAATCCTATGGAGAGCTTTGAATATCAGGACAGAGGCTTTGAACTGGACTGCGTGTTCCATAGGGAAACCAGTAAAGATATCTGTGCCTCTTTATTATTCTTATTATCAGAGAGGTAGCCATGTTAGTCTGTATCTTGGAGAACAAGAAGTCCCGTGGCACCTTAGCTGATATTTTGGAGCATAAGCTGTCATGGGCAAAGACCTGCTTCGTCAGAGGAGTAAAGGGACTTTGCACTTCAAAGTACCGGCTGGTTAGTTGTGGCTACATGAGAGCCGGCACTTCGAAATTTAACACTTCGAAGTTGCCACGGGGGTTTGGGGGGGAAGAATTAGCTTAATGAAGTGCTGCATATGCACTGCAGCACTTCATTAATAATCTCCTGACACCCTACTTACCATGCTCCCTTTGAAGTAGGGAGCTACTCTAGACACAGCCTGTGTGATTCGCCACTTCCTGATGTAAACCTAAAAGGAATCACACTGAGGGGGTGAGGAAGGGCCAGGATTCCAAAGCACTTTACAAACAGCTAGTTCTCTAATTACTCATGTGACCTAGGCCAATAGAGCAAATATTTTACTGATTCCCATTGGAACAGTTTTTTTGACCAAACTTGTGGAAACTTCTTCCTAAAAAAGTACTTTTTATTTGTTAATCCACGCCAGTAAATATTGCGATGCCAATTTACAGATGTCTGACAGCAAGATAGTTGAACAGCTGGATCAACAATCTAGAAATCCTGATTCCCAGTCCTTCCTTCTAACCATTTCTTCATTTGACCTGAAATCCCATCAGCTGCAGACCAAGTATGCCTTAAAAAATTGCCTTTGAATTGTGCGTGATGAACACCATGTTCAACAGTTTAAGCCAAATTCAGAAGGTGTCAGGGGTATACTGGTCAGGAAATTGATGTAAGTGGGCGTAAATAGTGCAGTAGTATAACTTGTAGCACTCTGGCTCTCTGCAGATTTGAAAAACGAGTACAAATGAGCATAATGTACGTTGATGTCGTGTGGGGGTGGAAGCAGAGATACAGGCGCCGCAATTCAGGCTCCTAAGTAAAGTTGCCTCATCTTTAAACAAAACAAAGCAAAGCAAAACAAAAAAAAAAAAGAAGCTGGAAGTACGCTCTGTCGGTCAAGAAAGCAGGAGCCATGGTAGAAATGGGTGTTGGGATGAAGGGCCTCAATCTGAGGGTCTGTTCCAAGAAAAACCCTGCTTGTGGTCAGTGATGCTCCTCATTTTTTCTTTCTAAATGTACCCTTTCAGTTGTGCTTGTTTTCTGCCCACACCCAACGGCAGCAGCTGCAGATGTCAGTTGTAATCCTTTCTTGAGTGTTGGGAGGAATGTTAATACTGGGGAAGATTATCGGGGGAATAACCTACGTAACTATCCAAAGGGCTGGCTATGCGGTTGGAGTGTGCCACACTGCTCTTCCATCAGAAGGGGTCACGTAAGAGTCTAGCCTCCTTACCCAAAGACTGTGTCTACATGTGCCACTTCTTCCGGAAGTGGCATGGTAATGAGCCGTCCCGAAGATGCTAATGAGGCGTGGATGTAAATTTCCTGTGCTTCATTAGCATATGGGCACATGGTTTGGAGTCTGGAAGAAGCTCAAATTTTGGGGAAGAAGGGGCTTCCAGAAGGAGTGTTTTCGTCCGGAAGATTCCCATGGGCCACGTGCCTGCACGTGTATTTTGGAGTCCAGAAGAGTTTCTTCCGGACTCTGAACCACGTGCCCATATGCTAATGAGGTGTGGGAAATTTACAGCTGAGCCTCATTAGCATCTTCTGGAAGGCTTGTTACCATGCTGCTTCCGGAAGAAGTGGCACGTGTAGACACAGCCAAAGAAAAATAAATTGTCCTCTTCTCAGCTATTAATCTCCAGTCCCACCAGTCTTCATGAGAAGATACACAGCATATCTGCACTCCACTGCAAAGTACCAGTGAGCATTTCTCCAATGAGATGCTCAGCATCATGATCCATACTAGGTGGTTTGTGTCCAGTGCTGAGTCGCACACACTGAAGTAGGGGATAATGGGGAGTTGATATTCAGGGCATCGTATTTCGAATGATCTTTACCAGCACTATAATCCAAATCAAATATGTGGCTCTCTGGCTTTGTTGTTATAGCTCATCCTCCTACTTTCTTTCCCCTGTCACCATTTAATAAGATTCAGCCCCCTAGCTCTCACCTAATATGGTTTATCAGTAGAGCTCAAACTGTTTTTACCCTGACTTGACAGATGGAGAAGTTGAAGTGCAGCTCAAAACTGAAGTAACTTGCCCAAAGTCACTTTGGAAGCTGTCCAGTCCAGTGCTTCACTTTTCTCTTACTACTTACCATGCTACCATGAAGCATCACCCACACATTCCCCAGTTCCCAGAGACAAGAATCCCCAGGGTATATGCTTGGAAAAGCTCAGTTGCACAAAAGGATTTTGGAATAAAAGGCCATCATTTCATTAGCGCAATAAACCATTGTAAAAGATGTTGGGTATGGAAGGCTCTAAAACATGTGGAACTGTGCTAGTCTCTCCAGAATTTCTATAACCTGGTCATCAAAGTTAGACATGGTCTTACAGGGTGGATAGATTTAAATAACGTTCATTTAAACAGTTGATTTAAATCACCAAAAATGTCACTGATTTAAATCAAGTTACCAAAAAATCTGAGATTGACTGCACTTAAGTTTGGAGTACATTCCATTGAACTCACTGGCACTTCTGTGTTTTTGGAGAAAACAAGTACAGAATGAAGTTCCTCTGGGAAAGCTGAGTTATGGTGAAGTAAAATAGGGAACAGACTAATGACATCATCATTATGGTCTGTGGCCATGATGTTCCGCAGTAAGGGGCATGTATTATGTAATATAAGATAAGAAAAATGACAGTGGCAACTGGCAGTTCTAGATTTCTCTTACTGCAGTTTTGAGTACTGTACGCTAGAATGGCAGATTCTAAATCTCTACTTAATATGAGTTATGAGGGAAGACTGAAAGAACTGAGCTTAAGTTTGGAAAAGAGAAGACTGAGAGGGGACATTGCAGAGGTTTTCAAGTGCATTACAAGGTAGAGAGAGAAAAATTGTTCTCCTTTGCTTCTGAGGATAGGACAAGGAGCAATGGGCTTAAACAGCAAGGGAGGCTTAGGCTGGACATTAGGAAAAACTTTGTAATTGTCAGGGTGATTAAACACTGGAATAAATTGCCTAGGGAGGGTGTGGAATCTCCATCCCTGGAGATATTTAAGAGCAGGTTAGATAGATGTTTATCTGGGTGGTCTAGAGACTCTAGGTGGTGCTTGAAGGCAGGGAGCTGGACTTGATGAACTCTCATGGTACCTTCCAGTTCTAGTATTCTATGATTCATCATCATCGTTGTCATCATCAACAGCCATGGGCTCAGCACCCGTTGGTGTCTGATGCCTCTCTCACACTTTCCTACCATCTTTCCCTGTCCAGTGCAGAGTGGCTTACTTTCTGTAGACTAGCTCCACACCAGTCTATTATATTATATAACCATTCTTTGTGGGGTCTGCCTCTCCTATTTGAACTGTCCATTATGCTGAATACCAGGGTCTTGATTTTTTGTTTGTTGTTCTTTCTGCAGCTCTGCCCAAATAACTGTAACTGGTGTTGTACAACCTTCTGCAGTAGCTTCTCTTTTGGCTGTATCTTCCTATGTAATTCCTCATTGGTGACCTTCTGCATCCATCCTATTCTCAGGATGTTTGTATAACAGCTCCTCTCAAAAGTGAATATTCTTCTCTTTGAATTTTTTGTTATCACCCATGTCTCACATTTGTAAAACATACTGCTGAATACACAAATTTTAAGACGCTTAGCTTTGTCCCCACGCAAATTGCTTTGCTTTTCCGGATATTATCCATCGCGTTCAGACTAGCTCTTGCTTTTGCTATTCTAGTCACTATTTCCTTCTTACAGTCTAGATCATTCATTATGTTGCTCCCCAGATATGTGAACTTCTCTGCATTCTCTAGTTCAATCCCATCTACACTGATTTTTCTTCCTGTTTCTTTGTCTACAAATGCCACTGTTTTTGTTTTACCAATGTTCATAATCAGTCCCTACTGCTTCCCTTCCTCATTTAGTACCTGCACTGTTTTCGCTAGCTTCTCCTCATCTTCCTCAATGCTAACTATATCATCTGTGAACCAAAAGCTGTTAATTCTCATCCCGTGCACAGATATCCCTTCTATCTCTTCCTTGATCTTGTCCATCGCTCTCTCTAGATGCATGATGAAGATACCCAGCAACAGCGGCTCTCCTTGTCTCACACCTTTACTCACTTTTAACCAACTTCCCAACTCTCCTCATGTTCTCACTGCTGCCTCTACATTGTCGTTGATATCCTTCAACAACCATATCACTCTGCTCTCCACTCTGTATGATTCCAACACCGCCCAAGTCACCTTCTGATCTATACTGTCAAATGCCTTGCGAAAATCAATGAACCAAGTGTAGATGTTCTTTCGATGAGCTTTTTCCGCTTTCAATCTGAGTGACAATATCTGCTGTAGGGTACTTCTATCTCTCCTGAATCCCTCTTGGTCATCCACTAGGTGTTCTTCTATCTGCGATCTTAGTCTCTCCGTCAGTATCATCATTAGCACCTTTCCTAGATGACTTGTTAGGGCACTCATTATGTAGTTTTTGCACTCTGATGCACTTCCTTCTGTATTGTCACTAGCATGGATATTGTCCATTGTTTAGGATTAGCTAAAGCAAACTTTGTTTTCTTCTAGCAATATCCAACACAGCAAACAGCTTGGGAATTTACTTGTTAAACCACGCTTATAGTAAAAGGCATAGAGAGAATCTTGAAGAATAATGCATTTCCAAGTCAATTATGTTAGTAGCCAGTTGATCCACTCAGCTATATCCAATAACCAGTTTTCCATACGATGTTTCATTATTGCAGTTAGGCCCTGCATCCTCTTCTTGCACCGCTTATAGTTGACATGTTTTCTTTTTTAACACCAGGAACAAATTTTTTCAAAATATTCCCAAGCAGGGTCTGTCTTATGCCCAGAAGCCATGACAGTTTTTCTGTGGCAAAAGTGTGGGAGAGTGTAGGAAGCTGTGTGTGTGCTGAAGGATGTCTTCCCTTTTTTCTGTTTTAGTGCACTCCACTGTTCGTTTCTTGTGCTACCCCCGTTCTTTCCTATAGATAGTCTCTCTGTCTTGAAGACAATTTCTTAACTAACTCCTCTGCTGTGCTTGGCCAATGTCCACCACCGCATAAACACAGAACAAAAATAATCTTCTGGGAGTGTCTTTCTTTGCATGTGTTACTTTTCAGTTTGCTGAGAAATAGAAATTGAAAGCCCAGAATTTTCAAGAAGCAAGAGCTAGTAGTTAAGCTGGGCAGACTGGAGCCATTAATTCATTTTGTCAAACTGTAAGTGTATGTGTAGCATGTTAGTGATGAGATATAATTGTAAATGTTATATTTAAATGATAAATTTAGTACTTCATTTGTGATTTTTTTCAATAAATTGATTTAAATAGAAATATGATTTAAATAAAAGATATATGATTTGATTTATTTTTTTTAAATCATCAATTCTTATCCACCCTGTGATCTTGTTTAGATGAAGGATGACTTCAACCATTTTACCACTGAGATGAAAAGGCATGGAAGAGCACTGTGTATCTTTTCACCGGAGTGCACTGGCTTATCCATGATGTGTTTTTTTAATATTTGGCGTGGAGCTGGTGGTACCATACCACTAGGGATAAGGAGCAGTACACTTAGACATATCTAATGTTCCAAGATTACCACGACGATACGTAGATATTTCTTGAACACACACCAGTGTTGAGAGGTGAACATTCAAAAGGCAGCACAGAGCTCCATAATGGGTATGCTTGTGTCTTGTGGCTCAAACCCATATGGAGTTTCAGGGCATTGTGGTCCCATTGGCCACCAACTCAGCTGCAGATGTTCAAACCCAGCTGTAGTGTCTATAAATGTCTGGGGGTCACTTCATGTAGTCTTAAACGTGGCTTCTTCATGGCACATAACGAGCGCTGTGGTGTCTTTGGAAAGCACTCGCATCTGTTGCTTTAATTTGATCAGATGCGGTTTTCAAAGCAGTGAGCAACAGGTGAACGCTTAGTTAGATATGAAGCGTGAACCCATTTAAATCATTACAAAAGCTTGATCAAACCCAGAACAGAGACCTTCCATTTCAATAGCCTCCTCAAAATTACAAAACAGATGGAGTTACACCTGCTAGTTGCTGATTATATTCGTAATCAGAAAGTGACGGTCATGGAATAAATGATGCCCAATGACATCCGGCGGGCGCGAGGGGATTGATGAGGGATGTGTCATTATTGGGAATGTCCAGGAGAAGTCTGCTCCTGCTCCCATCAGATCCAATCTCATTTTCCTTCTTCGGGCTGTTTTAAAAAGCTACTTTTAATGTAAATCTAAAGCTGGTTATTGGAAGTTGAATGTAAATAGACTAATAAAGCTCAAATAAACTCCCACGAGCATCTTGTAAGGACCATCGTTTTAAAGGACTTAATCAAAATGAATGACATTTTTGAAGGGCTAAAGATTCAACTACCTGTAGTGGCCCCTCCTTTCCTCTTCCCTACTGGCTTAAAGGATTGCAGGTGAGGTTTAAGAGAGAACAATAGTGAACCAGTCACATTCTGTTATCCCAGAACAGAGTCATAACATGGTGACGGTTTCTCATTTTAAAAAAATCCACTTTTTTGCTGAAAAAATTGCTGGTATTTCCCTGATGGGCTGTTTAAGTGATAGCCGTTTCCCTGGGCTGTTCTGTAGGCTGTTGCACAGACTAAAACGTCCACAGCACTCCCAGTCCACAGCTCCAACCCCCAGCCCCGCTCCTGGGGTGCATCCCGCAGCAGGATTTATAAAGGGGTCCTCAAAGGCAGCCTTATGTCTGTCTTCCATAATGCCTGTAGTGAGAGACTCCTCGCCCCAGGGGAACCAGGATTCTCTGGCTCTCTTTCTGACACTCTGAAGCTTTTATGTAACGTAAAGGGTCTCAAGCGAGGGAGTGAGGCTGTCACCTCCAGTCTTTCTTTATTATTTGCTGACGCAGACCTACTCTCTATGCTTAAATCAGCTACAATCGCACAAGAAGCCTGAGACACTTTAAACTAGCTTCTTGCGGAAGGGTGTTATTTGTTGGAGGTGATCTCCAGGAGACTAGCGTACAAACACTACCATAAAATTTTGACAGGTTCAGCTTTTGTGCAGCTGTTTCATCTCCATAAAATTTAAACGTGCTTAGATTTGTATGCCTGATTATTGAACACAGCTACTGATTTGCCAAAGCGGCAGACCATTAACCTCCAAGGTCTTTTTTTGTCTTTGTTGTTTAATGATGAAAATGTTGCGTAATCTGATGTTTTTAAATCACAGAACCAAGGGGAAATGGGTGGAAAGTAAAACCTACAAGCTTATTGAGAGTATTCATTAATTAATATTTTCTTAGATGTAGGCCACGGTGACTGAGTAATCAGTCTTTAATGGCCTTACCCGTTTTGCAAGGCTTGGAAACCTGCGAAGGCAGAGTTTGTTTCCCAATTTTATTTGGCCCCAGAACCCTTTTAAACTTAAAAGACTTTTGCGGAACTCCATTTTGAGGCTCTATCCCTCCCCATCCCCCAAGCCCACCCCCCATCTCCAGGCTTTACTGGCCTCAGCCCCGAAAACTGCCCCCCCATCCCCAAGCCTTTCCTCCATCCCATAACCTGCCCCCATCCCCAGGCTTAATCCCTCTCAGCCCAAAACTGCCCCCCCTCAGGACTAACCTATCCATGGCGCTGGCTGGAGAGCCTACACTGGGTGGCCACATGTGCCTAGCGGCAAGAAGGCAGGTGCGGAGATGTTCTGCTGGCAGGGTGAGCTGATCCATGCCCACTGGAGGGGTGTGGCCACTCAAGTAGTTGGACGAGTGAGGGATAACACTCACACTCAACTCGGGGTGCCAGAGCTCTGCTCAAGCTCCAGCCCTGGGTGGGGGGACTTGCTGTGGGGCTGGAACACATGTGCCAGCTTGCCCTGCCGAGGGGGAGCCCCGAGCCTCACCATGGACCACATCAGTGTAAGCTGGGGGCCAGGGCTGGCCCACAGGCCATAGGTTCCCCACCCTTGTTTTAAACGGTGGGCAAAGTGTGATAATATGCCAGCACAATTCAGAGGGCTATATGGGTCTGCACTGGAGAGTGACAGGACATTGGTCTTGTTTACTCATCCTTTTGTTACCGGTACCCTCCAAAGGATGATAGTGTGTGATGGTGTGATGGGAGCAGTGCAACAAGTAGGTCAGTCTCAGCGTATCCATGTCACATTTATACCAATCTTATAGTTACTTATTTTTACTGAACTTAGAAGTGGTCTGGATGCTTTGCCCAGCAACTGAATGGGCATCCGTAACTCTCGGATCATCACAGAGAGACGTAAGAGCTCTGTTTAACATATGTCAGCATTCATATAACCATAGATTAGGGATAAAAGAGACCACGGGAGGTCATCTACTCCAATCTCCTGCACAAAGCTGGAACAACTCTCACTAAATCATCCCAGCCAGGGTTTTGTCAAGCCTGGCCTTAAAAACCCCTAACGATGGAAATTCCACCACCTCCCGAGGCAACCCATTCTAGTGCTTCACCACCCTCCCGGTGAAGTAGTTTTTCCTAATATCCAACCTAGATCTCCCACACTGCAGCTTGAGACTATTGTTCCTCCTTCTGTAAACTATCCCCATCGAGAATAGCCTGACTCCATCCTCTTTGGAACCCTTCTTCTAGTTGTTGAAGGCTGCTGTCAAATTCTCTCTCCCCACCAGTCTTCACTTCTGCAGACTAAATAAGTCTGTTTCCCTCCGCCTCTGCTCATCAGTCACACACAATGTTTTTGATTGACCTCTTCCATTTGTCCTCATCCTTCCTGTAGGTGGGCAGTGGGGGCACCCAAAACTGGGTACAGTATTCCAGGTGCAGCCTTGCCAGTGCCAAATAGAGGGAAATAATCACTTTCCTTGATCTACTGACAATGCTCCTACTAATGCGGCCCAACATGCTGTTGCCTTTCTTGGCAACAAGGGCACACTGTTGACTCCTGTCCAGCTTCTCACCTACTGTAATTCCAAGTGGCGAGTATTTAACTACTGAGGGGTGAGTATTTGAAAGCTAGCACGAGGAGGTTCAAATTAAGGGTGTTCCCTTCGCTAGCCAAACTTCGTGCCTTTAACCCATGGTCCCACGTGGACTCTGATGGCCCTATAGCGACTAGATTATTCATCCTTTTTCATTTCTCTGTTTCTCCTTCTCTGCCTGTTACTTCAGACTTGAGGGAAAATAAGTGATGCCATCCAACAGGTACCATTAGGTAGTCAACTTTAGGCTCAGCAAATATGCCCTTCCCAGCTGTTCTAGGGCTAGATTGTGTCTTCAGGCTTAGCTCAGAGGAAGGGGTGATGGTGCATTTGCACTGCTCCACGGTAAGTGTAATGCATCAGGAGCATCAGCTGGAGGCACAGTGACTTCTCAGGGACCTCTGTGGTCTTAGTGAAGCGTATTATAACGTGTCCTTTTCAGGGTGCGGTTTGTTCTTCCCCCAGCATGGTGAGATAGCCGGCTCTGCTGCCAACATGTGAGGGAGGAGTTGCTATTTTTTTCTCAGGAGGGAGCATCTGGGATTCAGCCTCCACTCCCTGCTAGGAGTATCAGCCTGAGGAGCAATGAATCTCCTTGTTGCAAGGCTCATTTTGTTTTGATTACGTATTTTATATACATAAGAACACATACAAAACCTTCATTAACAGAGCAGTATTAAGGCTGCAAAGTCAGTAGGACTGCTAATGTGCCTGAAATTATGCGAGCGACTTGATCACAGTTTGAGTAGCTTTTCTGGGAGAAAAGGCTGAGATGTATAGGGCTCTCTAATGTAGTGGAGAAAGCAAAATAAGAAGCAGTGGCTGGAAGTTAAAGGCAGACAAATTCAGATCAGAAATAAAGGACATGGTTTTAACAGTGGGTGTTGTGTAGCATTGGAACAAACTGCTCAGTGAGGTGGTGGGTTCTCCCTTTCTAGAGGTCCTCAACCCTAGACTGGATGTCTTTCTGAAAAATGTATCAGAGAGGTAGCTGTGTTAGTCTGTATCTTCGAGAACAACAAGAAGTCTTGTAGCACCTTCATCAGCAGGTCTTCACTGACAAAAGCTTATGTTCCAAAATATCTGTTAGTCTATAAGGTGCCACAGGACTTCTTGTTTCTGAAAGATGCTTTAGCTAAACACAAGAGCCACATCTACACCACAGCAACCCTTTGCAAAAAATTCTTCCTGAAGTTCTCTTCCAAAAAAACCTTTTTTTGGAAAAGCACGTCCACACACAAAAAAGCGGCTTGAAAAAATCGATCCGCTCTTTTGATAGAGAGCATCCACACAGCCCCCATTCTTTGGAAAGAACAGGCAAGGGATAGAAAAATCCAGTGTTGTGAAGATGGCTCTTTCGAAAAAAGGGCCACCAGGGCGTGTAAACACATTTTTTTTCTGAAATGGTCTTTCAGAAAAACGTGCTCATCCTCATCTGGGAGAGGAAGAGGGTGGCTGGAGAAAGTGTTGTTCTTCTGATTTAATATCGCATTTTGGGTGTAGATACTCCATGGGATTTTTCAAAAGAGCCCCAGCTTTTTCGAAAAAAAAAACCCAACCCTCATGAGTGTAGACATAGCCAAGATGTTGTCCTCCATACAGGGATAGCAGGGTAGACAGGAATATAAGCTAGAGGATTTAACAGTGTGTCTGGTCTTAAAATCTTCCAATCTATAGCAAAAAGCAGTGAAGCACCTTGCTGAGATATGGTCTGTCAGTCATTGAAAGCCTTTCAGAACTTCTGTACTGATGTAGAACAGAAGCTTTGGAAATGGTAGGGGGCCTGCTTTCGGGGGGGTTGACCCCTGGCAGCTCCCAAGGATCCAGAGCAGATTAAGGTACAACAGTTGTGGGTGGTGAGCACTGTTGGAAATCAAGCCCCCACCGTCTTTTCAAACCGGTCTGTCTGTCCTTGTTAGCAGATACCTTTCTCACCAAGAATGTTAGTTACTTATCTTCTCTCTGACATTGACAAACAGGGAGAACTTTCATTTGGCAATGTTGGTGAAATGAAGAGTACCCTTTGCTGCGTGCCGCTGAAGAATCCCAGGGCATGTGGGGAACAAATGGAAGGCAAACCAGTCCCATTTGTGTCTGACTAAGCCAGTGGTTCCCTGTTTTATTTGGCCACAGAACCCTTTTAAACTTGAAATTTTTGTGGGATTTTGCCAAACCCCTAATAACAGCCTTGTATGTAGAGCTGAAAAAGTAGACCGCAAATAATAATCATAAACAAATGCTAAGCCAGGTCATGAGAGCACCATTTTGTTTAACTGTACATATTTAAAAACAAAAATCACATTTAATTTGTACAAAAATAAAGTTCAAAAAGTGATGTGCATTATAACGGCAGTTTTCAATAAAACTGGCAATTTACTTCCCCAGCTGTATCCCTCCCGCCTCCCTGCTGGCCGTTAAACCTATTAAATTTAGTTCTACTGTTTCAGTGGCAGCAGCATCCGGAGCTGCAAATGACTCCTTGAAGAGCAGCAAGCGACTCCGAAGCTGCAGGTTGCCGACCCCTGATTTTAGTCAATTTATATTTATCATGGTTAAATTTTTAAATGCAAGAAATTGCACGACTGTACGATATTCATATCTGGTCACCCGCGTGATCCACACTCCCCGAGAGCAAGTACACGAATTTATGGTGGTATATAACAGGTGATCAAACCACTGACGGACTATGCATAGCGCTAAGTAGTGACATCATCGCCCCCACTCTGGTGAAGCTGGCATTACCCAGGGACACTTATGGTGGCAAACACAAATGAAAATTGTTTTTAATAAAAATTCGTAAATGCTTAAATATTAATTATTATTTCTGAAGTATGACATGTTACTGTAATGGAGTTTTCTTGCAGAACCCTTATTTTTACTCCATGGAACCCCGGGGTTCCACCGAATACCACTAGGGAAGCACTGGACTCAACAAGTATCAGAGGGGTAGCCAAGTTCGTCTGTATCTTCAGAAACAACAAGAAGTCCTGTGGCACCTGATAGACTAACAGATATTTTGGAGCATCAGCTTATGCTCTGAAATATCTGTTAGTCTATCAGATGCCACAGGACTGAACAGGTGCATTAAAAGACCATTGCAGGATTTTCTCTTACAGTCCCACTGTGGACTAAACACTCTGTCTGAGATGCAGCTCTGCCTTCCTTAATGCCGGGACCGGTTAACCGCCGATCAGAGACAAAACGTGCTTAATTTCGTTAGGTAAAGAGTGGTAATGAAACAGACGGTTTGACATGGCCAGGCAATGGGCTCCAGGTGGCAGAGCCATTGAAAAGAAAAGCCAAGGTGCTGCTGGGACACCTGTTTTGAAAATAGGAGACATTTGAGCGTTGACAATGTTCTTTTCCAGTGAACGAATGTGTGAAAAAAGTGAGTCATTAGGCACTATAGTTCTCGTTAAATCAGAAGGTCTCTCTTGACGTATGGACAGTAACATTTGTTCACTGTAGCATTATTGGAAAGCTGCCTCTTGATAGGATTAGAGAATAGGTGTGTTTTGTTTCTTTGGCAATCAGAATGATTCCATTCACAAAAGCACTTTTTAAAAGCATTCTGTACACTTACAAAGTTGATAATTGAATGTCCAGTAGATTAATCTGATTGTGGCTGACTGGTGTTTTGAGTATTGCTGCCTTCTGCTGGAGCTGGTCTTGGCTCAGATTTGTGTCACAGGCCTTGAGCTTCTTAACGGCCAAAGGTGATAGGTAAGTGGGTGGGCCCTGGTGCGCAGCTCCAGCAAGAGCTGGCTGAGCTGTGGCAAATGCCAGCAAGAAGTATTTAAAGAGCTAGCAGGGGCCCGGGTTGCAATAGACCAATACTACATTACTTTCACCCCAGTTAATGGCAAATGGAAATTTCCCTTTGGCCAAGTGGTAGGGGTGCATGAGTTTGGAAATGGAAAATCCTACTTCTACTTTTGCTGCTAAATTCTTTTTGGCGTCTACCTACAATAAAATATCACCTGGGAAATTTAAAGCTGGTGTTACGTTATAAAGACAAATGCTCCATTTTACAGTTTCACTGGCTAATCTTCATCACACTGGACAGGGTGGCAAGATAATTTTACATTTGAAGTGGTAGAACCCAATTCTTTACCAACTTTCAGGATTTATCCATGTGACGGATGATGCAGACAAAGCATTTGCTATTTATTGCACAATAGATTTTGCAAATGTATAAGAGCTTCGTTTATGTAAACATTTGCATAGTTAGAATCTTTTTGTATCGTTTACCAATTACGTCACTCACTGAAGTTATCCCAGCACCTCCTAAACTTTTCCAGAATGATGTTTGCAACCTTTGGCCCAAAGTCTATTGTCTAAGATGAAATGTATCAACAGGACTGAGTTAGGTCAATAACGTTTGACTCTTGGTGAGTTTTCAGCCTGTGGTTTTTCACGTGTGGCTTTTCAGAGAGCTCGTGTGACTGCCTATTGAGTACAATATTTTTCCCCTGAAAACCCCTTATTTTCCCAAAGCCACGGGGATTTGTGAGCCCGTCAGACAGTTTCATTGTTACCTTCTCCTCCCGTGCCCCAAAAGGCAGCACAGGCTAGAAGAGAGGCTACTGGCCTGGGAGCAGAGTGATCTGGGGTCCGTTCTGCGCTCTGCTCTTGGTCTGCCGAGTGACCCAGTGTGGAAGGAGAGAAGGTTAGCACTCCCTTTGATAAGGATGGAAGAGGTCCTAGTGGCCTTTACACCACGTGTATGGTTAAGGCATTGCCGCTTACTTTGTTGCATCTGACCCTGGGCGAGTCCCTCCTGTCATTGGTGTCTGTTGAGACTGTGGGAGCTTTAGGGTAGAGAAGGACACATTTTGGTAAATCGTGGGAGACGGGAGAGATTCCAGAAGACTGGAAAAGGGCAAATATAGTACCCATTTATAAAAAGGGGAACAAGAATAACCCGGGAAACTACAGGCCAGTCAGCTTAACTTCTGTGCCAGGAAAGATAATGGAGCAGGTAATTAAAGAAATCATCTGCAAGCAATTGGAAAGTGGTGAGGTGCTAGGGAACAGCCAGCATGGTTTTGTTAAAAACAGATCATGTCAAACCAATCTGATAGCTTTCTTTGATAGAATAACGAGTCTTGTGGGTAAGGGAGAAGCGGTGGATGTGGTATACTAGACTTCAGTAAAGCATTTGACACGATCTCACATAATATACTTATCAATAAACTACGCAAATACAACTTAGATGGGGCTACTATAAGGTGGGTGAACAACTGGCTGGATAACCGTACCCAGAGAGTAGTTATTAATGGTTTTAAATCCTGCTGGAAAAGTATAACTAGTGGGGTTCAGCAGGGGTCTGTTTTAGGACCGGTTCTGTTCAATATCTTCATTAACAATTTAGATATTGACATAGAAAGTACACTTATTAAGTTTGCAGATGATACCAAGCTGGGAGGGGTTGCAACTTCCTTGGAGGTTAGGGTCATAATTCAAAAGGATCTGGATAAACTGGAGAAATGGGCTGAGGTAAACAGGATGAGGTTTAATAAGGACAAATGCAAAATGCTCCACTTAGGAAGGAACAATCAGTGTCACACATACAGAATGGGAAAGGACTGCCTAGGAATGAGTACAGCAGAAAGGGATCTAGGGGTTATAGTGGACCACAAGCTAAATATGAGTCAACAGTGTGATGCTGTTGCAAAAAAAGCAAACATGATTCTAGGATGCATTAACAGGTGTGTTGTGAACAAGACATGAGAAGTCATTCTTCCGCTCTACTCTGCGCTGGTTAGGCCTCAGCTGGAGTATTGTGTCCAGTTCTGGGCACCGCAGTTCAGGAAGGATGTGGAGAAATTGGAGAAGGTCCAGAGGAGAGCAATGAGAACGATCAAAGGTCTAGAGAACATGACCTATGAAGAAAGGCTGAAAGAATTGGGCTTGTTTAGTTTGGAAAAGAGAAGATTGAGGGGGGACATGATAGCAGTTTTCAGGTATCTAAAAGGGTGTCATAAGGCAGAGGGAGGGAACTTGTTCTTCCTTGCCTCTGAGGATAGAACAAGAGGCAATGGACTGAAATTGCAGCAGGGGAGGTTCAGGTTGGACATTAGGAAAAAGTTCCTAACTGTCAGGGTGATCAAACACTGGAACAAATTGCCAAGGGAGGTGGTAGAATCTCCATCACTGGAGATATTTAAGAAGAGGTTAGATAGATGGCTTTCAGGGATGGTCTAGAAAGTGCTTGGTCCTGCCACGAGGACAGGGGGCTGGACTCGATGGCCTCTCGAGGTCCCTTCCAGTCCTACTCTTCTATGATTCTATGATTCTAAGTGTCAGTGCTTCCAGTCCCTTCTGTAAGCTAAATAATAAGAGTAAAGCAAGGGCAGGTCTGCACTAGGCAGGTAAGTCCACTGTAGATAACGCAGTTCTAGCTAGAATGGACTTATCTGCAGTCGGCGTACCTGGCTGTCTTCACAGAGGGAGGTCAATGGAGAAATTCAGATGTGTGCTGGGCCCTCCTTAGGAAATGTCACCCCCCCCCAGGGGACCCACCCCCCACTGCGCACACCGCTGGCCTAGGCGAAAGGAGAGCTCAGCGTGCCTGAGCCCCGAGGTATGGATCCTCTCCGGCTCTCTGCGCAGCCAAGCAGTGCTTCCCAGCTATTGAGCTGGAGACTTTCTCTGACCGCCCCCCCACCCCCAAACCCCAGCCAGAGCCTTTCCCAGTGGCACGTCACTACACCCACTGACAAGTGTGGCTGCGTCCTGCCTGTCACTGCAGTGTAGCACCTGTGCTCTGTGTAGCCATAGCCTGTGTGTGTGATGGGAAGCGTCTTTAGCTGTGGTGGTAAAACTGCCCATTCTCTGAAGTATGGACACAGCCCTGCACCACTGACCCCAATGGGAGTTTTACTGTTGACTAAGGTAACCACATTGCTCTATGGAAAATATGGGACACTGGCCTCCAGGGCTGGGGTCAGGGCTGCTGCTCCAGGTTGAGGCACCAGAGATGGGGGCTCTGCAGCCTCCAAAGGGGAGGCACCAGGGATGAAGGGGAGTGGAGGATGGGGGCTCCAGAACCTGGTGCGGAGGTGGGTTTCAAAGCCTCCCGGCGAGGTGGGGCCAGGAAATAAAGCAGGAGCTGCCTCCTTGAGTAGTGGGAGGCTGGGGAAAGAGGCATCCGCCATGGAGGCGCTCCCTGGTAGGAGAGGCTGCCAGCCTGAGACACAGGGTGCCAGGGAAGAGGAGCCATGCAAAATATGGGACAATTTGTCTGTGTTCTTTAAAAAGTTGGTACACTTGTGTGACGGCTTAAATAAGGGCCTGTCCTGGGAAAAACAGGCTGGATGGTCACCTTGGCGCTGATGTTAAAGGGACCAGCAGCAGGACTTTGGTGAATTTTCGTCAGAAAAATTCTGCTCTCCCTGATACCGGCGTCAATTCAAAATAACCCCACTCTCTTCAAGGCTGTTTCTCCACATCGGAGAGAGATTTAAACCCAGGGCGTGTGTGCATGCTACAACTCAGCCCCACTAATTTAGTCCAAATGGACTCTTCAGGATGATTGTCTTGCCACTTGTAGCTGCTCCGCTTCGATCACTTCTCATTGGATTCAGTGGGTGTCTTGCCTGAGTAAAGACCTCAGGAATTGTCCTGCTGTTACAGCCAACTCCTTGGGCCATCTGCATTTTGCTGTCACCCGCTGTATTTCAATGACAAACTGAATACACAAACAAACCTTTACTTGAGCATGTGCCCCTGAAGAATGCTGCATGATCAGTCCTCTCTCTGAAGCTCAGCCAATGCCCAGTTGTGCTGTTCATTGTTTTCCTTCATCTGAATATAGAAGTCCAGATCCTGCACATGGTCCTTCGTGGTATGAGTAATTCTTCTGGCTTCATGGACAGACAAGTCACACAAGGGAGGGTTTGCGTTGTCAGAGCTTTAAGTTAGTGCTGTCAGAGGGAGGCAGTAGCATCTCCAGAATAAATATTGTGTGTGGTAGAAAACCAAAGCACAAAAAGAAGGAATTTCGTGCAGCCTGCTTATGCTGAGCTAATATCCTGGCCCACTGATCACGTTAATGAAATGCACTCTGTGTACCTTGCCCTCTGGTATTTCATAGATTCAGTTGCACCCAGAGAGGCTGTGTGAAGTACGGTATGTTAGTCGTCTGCATTATTTCAGCTTGATGGGAGGTAGCTCAGAAAAGCTGCAGCCTAGAAAACAGTTTCAGTATGTCAGCTGCAGCTGGCTTCCCTGTACTGTCCCCCGGGGAGGCAGTTTCAGGTGGGTGTGTATGTGCAATTCAAGGCTCTCGGTGTCTGTCCTGAATGGCTGCAATCAAATACCGCAGCTTTATTCAGTATGTGTTACAAACTAGTGTTGTTTGAAACACTCTCCAGGACCAAATACTACAAGGGACTGTGGGAAAGAGGAAGACTGCGTAGTCAGACGTAAGACCAATAGGAGAATGCTCAAGGAATTAGGAGATGGAAGATGTCTGAAGCTGGCGGTTGTATAGAGTCAGTGAGGCAGAGGGATACAGAGAAGATGGCCTGCCTGGCCTGAGCTGCAGGGGAGACTGTTCATTCACCTAGAGAGGTGAGCTCAAGAGAAATAGTGGTATGCACTACCCCAGGCCAGCTCCCCCGGCAGAAAGGCAAAGGTAGTTAAAAGTGAATTCCAAGAGGAAGTCTCTCGGGTAAACCCCACCCTGAATATCTGTTCTGCTGTTTGTCACACCCGGGAAGAAGAGGTGAATGATTTTGTGTCCAGGGGCCTGATCCTGCGCACCCTGCAGGCACGGAGCTGCCATTGATTTTAATGGGAGTCCCATCGGCAGTGTCCTGGTAGGTTCGGGCCTGTGTGCATTTGGTGCAGTGTCATTTCCCTGGGCAGCTCCTGAGATAATGTGAGGGATTCTCATGGTGAGGAGTCTACTTTTCAAACAGAAAAAGGGGTGGGAGGTGGAGGGGAGGTACCACTCCAGGATGGAGGGAAGGTTCTCACGTTCTCCATATAATGCCATTTGTTTCGTGGTGAAAAATACAGTCCAGTCCCTATGGAGACAGACATACCACATTGTTACGTGTACTGTTCATAATCAAGCCCTCATTGTGGTTGGGTGGTACAGCCCTGGCAACCTTATCATCTAATACTGTGCAATGCAGGATTCCCAGGCAAAATATGACTATTTGTTGGCTTCTCTTTCTTTTCCTTTTCTTTTGCAATCTCCACTTTCCTGCCTCTTTTCTTCAGCTCTTTTCAGTGTCTAACTTCTTCCCATTCTGCCTGTTCATCTTTTTTCCATACTTTTGTTTAATTTTCTCTTTAAAGCCCACTTATTCTTCAAGACCTTTGTGGGTTCATCTCTTTCCTCTTATATGATTTTACCTTCTTTCCTCCTAGTATAAGAAGGATGTGGATGTGCTGGAGCAGGTTCAGTGGAGGGCAACAAAAATGATTAAGGGGCTGGAGCACAAGACCTATGAGGACAGGCTGAGGGATCTGGGCTTGTTTAGTTTACAGGAGAGAAGACTTATGGGAGATTTAATAGCAACCTTGAACTTCCTGAAGGGGAGCTCTAAAAGAGGAGGGTGAGAAACTGTCTCAGTGGTGTCAGATGGCAGAACAAGGAGGAATGGTCTGAAATTGAAGAGGGAGAGGTGTAGGTTAGATATTAGGAAAAACTGCTTCACCAGAAGAGCAATGAAGAATTGGAATGCGTTGCCTAGAGAGGTGGTAGATTCTTCATCCCTCGAGGTTTTTAAGTCCCGGCTTGACAAGGTCCTCGCTGTGATGACTTAGTGGGGATTGAGCCTGCTTGAAGGAGGGGGCTGGACTAGATGACCTCCTGAGGTCCTCTTCCAGCCCTACGATACCATGATTCTGTGATTCTAGGGACTGGGTTTAAGGCTGGCCACATTTTTAGCCAGCTTTAAACTCAGTCCCGAGTTGTGGCTGCAGACGATCTTGTACGTGTAGTTGTTTCCTCTAATTTTCTGTGTTTGCTTTTCTCAGGCAGAGGTGCAAGGGATGCTGCCTACAGATGCGGTCACCTCACCTCAAAAAAGATATCTTGGCATAGGAAAGGGTTCAGAAAAGGACAACACAACACAAATTGTTAGTGGTTTGGAATAGGAGCCGTGTGAAGAGAGATTAAAAATGCTGGGGCTTTACTTCTTAGAAAAGAAGAGACTAAGGGGGATATGAGAGAAGTGTATAAAATCATGCCAGGTATGGAAAAGTAAATAAGGAAAAGTTATTTGCTTGTTCCCATAACATCAGAACTAGGAGTCACCAAACGAAATTAACGAGTAGCAGGTTTAAAACTAACAAAAGGAAGTTTTTCTTCACTCAGCGCACATGAGGCTATTGGAACTCCTCGCCAGAGGATGTTGTGAAGGCCAGGACTTTAACAGGGTTCCGAAAAGAACTGGGTAAGTTCGTGGAGGCTGGGTCCATTCGTGGCTTTTAGCCAGGACACATAGGAATGGTGTCCCTAGCCTCAGTTTGTCAGCAGCTGGAAATGAAGGACAGGAGAGGGATCACTTTGATGATTACCTGTTCTGGTCCCTCACTCTGGGGCATCAGGCACTGGCCTCTGTCGGCAGACAGGCAACTGGGCTGGATGGACCTTAGGTTTGACCCAGTGTGGCCGTTCTTATCTTCTAAAGGCATCAGAGAGCCGAGTTTCAGATTGTGCCCACTCTATGAAGTGCAGATTTCAGCAACGTACATTAATTTGCAGCCGTTCTCTTCACTTGGATCCAGAAGGGCTTTCGGAGATTAAGAAGGAAGTTCTTGTCTCACAACCTCCAGTTTTGCACTGGTGTAATGCTTAACTCAGGTCCATGCTCAGCAAGGAAGTGGAGTGGGTTGGAGAAAACAGGCTGATGTTTTGATCCCTAACAAACAGTAGAGAAGTACTTGCAGAAGAACTGGCAGCGGCTCAGGATTCAGCGTTCCTCCCTTGTTATTTTGCATCATAAAAATTACAGATGTGATGATTTCAAAGGGTAGTGAAGGGGCTGAAGTTGAGAACCATTTAGCTCAGATAAATAAGGATGTTGACAGCACGGTGCCGGTCTTGGATGTGTCTGACCTTCTCTTTCTGCCCTTGTAGTGGTTTTATGACAAGCAAGATGAAGGAGTGATCTCTTCCAAATAGTCTTCAGTTTGTTAAGCTTGTACAGAGCCACAAGAATGGAATGCACTGCAGGACGGAAAGGGATTAAAAAGCTAGGCTGGGATACCCTGGATGCTGCGCACTGGTAGAAAGGGCTCTAGTGAACCGGAATCTCTCTTTTGTACAAATGCACTCGAGGGGCCACTTCCAATCTGTTCATGCCAGTAAGTCTTGCCTGCGATAGCCACAGGCTAGCACAGGCTGAATATATATATGCATCTCATTCCTTCCTCCGCTTGGATTCCTGTTACCACTCGCTTTCCTGGACCTGCATCTCTGCTGTGCAGAAATTGCAGTGCGTGTGTTGGAATAGTGCAGGAGCCACTCAGAATCAGCCACCTGTCCCACTTGGAGGTGGGATTCATTCAGAGGAGAGGGACTTGGCATATGGCTGCTGGAGCCCTTGTGTAGCTGCTGGAGCTCAAGAGATGACTAGCCGCCGCCAGCTGTCCCTTACAAACTGCGTAGCTGCACATAGCCGCCCGCTAGGCAACACGGTTCCCTCTTTCTTTGGCACCCATCCAGAAATGTAGCATTTTAACTTGGTTGCATCTATCTTCTTATAACACTCGGTGTCAACACATCCTTCGCTTGAGCTGCGCCGGGTCGGAGGCAGTGCGTTCACCAAGGGCATCTTGCTCACCAGCCTCTTGGACTGGAAGAAAAGCAATAATCATGAATGGTCTCTTTTCTCCCACCTGCTCCCCAGAATTCCTACACCAGCCTCAAAAATCATGGCACGGAGCGTACTGAAGTCTGCCCGAGCTAAAGCTCATTCCTAAAGAGCGATTGACTTGAAGTGAATCATCTCAAGTGCCATCTAAAAGGGGAGTGGAAAGGCTTTGCATCTGAATGCAGGCACTATGTTGATTCCCTGTGAAACTCACTATAGAAGGATAATACAGTAAACCCCCCCCCACAGCTTTACACAATTTCAACATACATGTTAATCGTATTAATGCAAATTTTGAAATCCTGGGCTCCAGCTGTACAGCTGGAGCCTGGGAGGCCACAGCTTTCCCCTGGCCTCTCCCCGCCGCGGAGTGCTGAAAGGAGCGGTCCTGCTGCTTCCCCCGGCTTTCCCTGAGTGGGGGAAGTCAGGGGGATGCCGCTGCGGGGAGGAGAGGGCAGGAACGAGAGGGGAAGCCCCTCTGACCAGAGAGCCAGGAGCAAGCAAGCAGCCCAGCAAGGATCGGGGAGCTGGGAAACTGACCAGGCACTGCTGTGCCTGGCTCTCAGCTTCCCCTGGTTGAGCAGGAGCCTGGAAAATGACCAGGCGCTGCTGCCCCTGGCTCCAGACTTCCAGGGACTTGGAGGAGGAGGGAGGGGTCCCTCTATCCCGACTTGCGCAAAATTTGAGTTACGCGAGGGTTGCAAGGAACACAACCCCAGTGTAACTCGGGGTTTTACTGTATAGAGGCAACTAGCTTAGAAAGATGAAGAGAGATGATAAACATTTGTAGACAGGGGTTCCAAAAGGGTAAGTGTATGTGCAGGTCCCCCATTTGGCATGCAGATTGGGCAGCTGTGCTTCGGAAAATTATTTTCAGGGCATACTCCCCGTAATTTCACATGGGGTTTTGTGCATGACTTTCAGACTGTTTGACTCTGTGGCTATGTCTACACTAGAGAGTTTTGTCAGCAAAAACTCGTGGAGCGTCCACATTCCCAAGGTGTTCTGTCGACAGTAAATGGACAGACCGTGGCACTCCTGTCAACAGCATTCTGCCATCCCCCCATGAGGCAGAGATCTGGCAACAGGAAGCCAGTCTGGACATTCCAGGGGGCTCTGCATTGACAGACAGGGCCTCCAGGACACCAGCTGTGCTTCTGGTCAACCGTTTTGTTGAGAGTGGCTGTGTAGTCTGGCTGCTCTCCATTGACAGAGCAGATCACTCTTTTCATCTGCTTTGCTGTCTGGCCACACGCTGTCGACAGAAGCTTTCTCAGAAGACACCTTCCAACAGTAACTTCTGTCAACAGGTCACTGTAGTGTAGCCATAGCCCATGTGAAAGGTAATAGCATCCGCAGTTACAGAAGAGCCGTGTCTACACGTGCACGCTACTTCGAAGTAGCGGCACTAACTTCGAAATAGCGCCCGTCACGGCTACACGTGTTGGGTGCTATTTCGATGTTAACATCGACGTTAGGCGGCGAGACGTCGAAGCCGCTAACCTCATGAGGGCTACGTCTACACGTGAAGCCTACATCGAAATAGCTTATTTCGATGTAGCAACATCGAAATAGGCTATTTCGATGAGTAACGTCTACACGTCCTCCAGGGCTGGCAACGTTGATGTTCAACTTCGACGTTGCACGGCACCACATTGAAATAGGCGCTGCGAGGGAACATCTACACGCCAAAGTAGCACACATCGAAATAAGGGTGCCAGGCACAGCTGCAGACAGGGTCACAGGGTGGACTCAACAGCCAGCCGCTCCCTTAAAGGGCCCCTCCCAGACACAGTTGCACTAAACAACACAAGATCCACAGAGCCGACAACTGGTTGCAGACCCTGTGCCTGCAGCATGGATCCCCAGCTGCCGCAGCAGCAGCCAGAAGCCCTGGGCTAAGGGCTGCTGCCCACGGTGACCATAGAGCCCCGCAGGGGCTGGAGAGAGAGCGTCTCTCAACCCCTCAGCTGATGGCCACCATGGCGGACCCCGCTATTTCGAAGTTGCGGGACGCGCAACGACTACACGGTCCCTACTTCGACGTTGAATGTCGAAGTAGGGCGCTATTCCTATCCACTCATGGGGTTAGCGACTTCGACGTCTCGCTGCCTAACGTCGAAGTTAACTTCGAAATAGCGCCTGGCGCGTGTAGCCGTGACGGGCGCTATTTCGAACTTAGTGCCGTTACTTCGAAGTAGCGTGCACGTGTAGACACGGCTGAGGGGATGGGAATAGCACCCTACTTCGAAGTTGAACATCGAAGTAGGGCACGTGTAGCCGATCCGCATCCCGCAACATCAAAATAGTGGGTTCCGCCATGGCGGCCATCAGCTGAGGGGTTGAGAGACGCTCTCTCTCCAGCCCCTGCGGGGCTCTATGGTCACCATGTGCAGCAGCCCTTAGCCCAGGGCTTCTGGCTGCTGCTGCTGCAGCTGGGGATCCATGCTGCATGCACAGGGTCTGCAACCAGTTGTCGGCTCCGTGGATCTTGTGTTGTTTAGTGCAACTGTGTCTGGGAGGGGCCCTTTAAGGGAGCGGCTTGCTGTTGAGTCCGCCCTGTGACCCTGTCTGCAGCTGTGCCTGGCACCTTTATTTCGATGTGTGCTACTTTGGCGTGTAGACGTTCCCTCGCAGCACCTATTTCGATGTGGTGCTGCCCAACGTCGATGTTGAACGTCGATGTTGCCAGCTCTGGAGGATGTGTAGACGTTATTCATAGAAATAGCCTATTTCGATGTTGCTACATCGAAATAAGCTACTTCGATGTAGGCTTCACATGTAGACGTAGCCAAGGTAAGATAAAAATAGGATCAATGCTTATGCTGCAGAACATAAGCTGGGCCCATTAGAACTTGCTGAACATTTTCCAAAGGAATATATTTCCCTCAGGAATTGTTGTTTCATTGGAAACAAATCTTTCCATGGAAATGTGTCAATTTTAGCAAAATTTTATATAAAAACCATGAAATGCAGAATTTCAATAACAGCGAAATATTTTTAACTTCTGTGTATGTATTGTATTGTAAATGGTGAGCTAATGTAAATATTTCAGCAGTGAAAGTCAAAACCACTAATTTTGCATGATCCAAAATGATTGTTTCCACATTGTCCAAATTTGGTTGGACATTTCAAAAATAGTTGATTTTGTCTGAATGCTGAAGAGAACAAATTCTGAAGACTCAGGATTTCCCAAGCAATGGACATTCCAGCTTTTGCGATACAAACCTTCTCATTAGCCAAACATCTTCCGGACAAAGCTGTGGGTTGCAGAGCAGAGATGCAATGGCTAGGAAAGCCTCATGTAGCTGGAGAGAGAAGACTAGCACGCTGCTCCTTTAGCTGCAAAAATGCAAGTCTCTGGTCACCTGATCTAAAGGAAAACTGCCCTAGCTGGCTCTAAAACCTCTGTGTGTGTTGTCCATTAGAGGACAACACTGTGCACATGTGCAAAGGGGAGATATTTCCATTAGGATTTTTTGGGCAATATGTACGTTTATGGACTCAATGCTTTATTAACGTCCGCGTTCTTGTTGAATAATCCATTGTGAAATCATTCAGGACGATACCAGAGCAGACCTATTAGGTCTTTTTAATTAGCGCTTTTTATTCAAAGCCTGGAGGGTGCAGTTCCTCTCCAGAAACCGAGGGTTGTCTCGTTCTAGTACAACGGCTCTTCTCATTGCTTTGGTAGTCTTAGTTGGACACAGAGGGGCCAATCTTGCTGTCGACTGGGGTATGTTGTAGTTAAACAAGATGCTGCAGGAGAGAGAGGGATGTAGGTGTCACAATTCATTGCGCTGTGACTGTCATGTATGCCCAGATGTGGCTATGTTAGGCATTATAATATGGAGATACACATCTCGTAGAGCTGGAAGGGACCTCAGCAGGTCATTGAGTCCAATCCCCTGGCTTCTTGGCAGGACCAAGCAACATCCCCTTTTTTTTTTTTTCTTTTTTTTTTAAATCTATTTGCCCCAGATCCCTAAATGGCCCCCTCGAGGACTGCGCTCACGACCTGGGGTTTGGCAGGCCAATACTCAAACCGTTGATCTATCTGTCCCACCCCACGCTGACCTTTCTGCAGCTAGGCTGATGGCAAAATTTTCCAACAGCCCATGCAGTGTCAAGTGCCCTGCCAATGAAGCAGTCACAGATCTAGAGTATAGGGGCAGGGACTGTGTCTTTTTGCATGGGGGTGAAGGAATGCTGGGGTCCTGGGAGCGTGCAGTGAACACAGCTGACATGAGTTACATGTTGTGTAATACATGACAGATTTGGAGTTAATCACCTAAACCTCCAGCTGGAGGAATGAGAGAATGTACCTTACAGGCCTCAAGGCCTGCATTGGCCAGCTTCCTAGTCTTAGTAGCAATCACACCTGTCAGACTGTCTCTCTTTTCCCACATGGGATGAGAACTGGTACCGTCTCTTTGTTTCACACTTGTACAGCACCTGCACAGAGGAGCCAGGGTCAATGACTGGGGCTCCCTTCTGTAATTATGTAACCGCTGATGAAAGGAACCTTCCTGACAACGCGGGGGGTGAAGTCAGCTGCTGAGCTACAGAAGCATTACCCTTCCTATCCATTGTCTCCCCTCCAGGCTTGCGAGAGGACGTGAGTCTCTAAGTCTTTGCTTGAAACGGGGGCAATTAGCGATGGAGACAACCAACTTATTTCACATACACAACCAAAAAGCCTGTTGATTTTTGTCTAACTGGGATTCACCCAATGACAAGTGGTGAAATCCTTGTCTCATTAAAGCCAATGTTGATGCCATCATTTCAGCCAAGCTCCGTAGTCCGTTGCCAGTCAAATCCCCTAAAATATTTACTCTCTGCTCATAACAAGGGGGCTAATCTGCAGTGCAAACTTAACTGGATACTGGCTGATAAGCCTTCTGCCACACATGATTTTGTAACTGTATCTAGGATGGTGAAATCCTAGATGGAAATCCAAAGGGGAGTTTCTGGGTGGACATCCTGAATTTTTTCTTTGCTCTGGAGAAATGGAGACTATGGGGTGGTAGTTGATAAAATAGGAGCGGTCTGGTGCACAGAAACCTTACCAAATAGTCCAAATAAGCTTGTACAGAACTTTTTTTTTTTTTAAAGTTAGAAGCACAGATGGCCTCCAACTGGTCCTCTGACCAGGATAAAGATAGAGACCATCTGCAAAATGTAGAGGTAAGTCAAAGACTGGAATTCTCTGATACCTGGGGATGATCAGGTATGACATTTTAATTTGATCCATTAGCCAAATATAGATGCAAACTAGGGCTGGACTCCAAAACACAAGCCCCTGGCCCCTTAAAAGTTAGCCTTGTTTGTATGTAGGGTTTTGGTGTGGGCCCCTCTGTAGCTCAAGAAAGATGAGTTGTGTTTTCTTCAGGTTTTATTTCAGCTCACCTGTGCCCTTCTGGGTTCTAGCTGGGACCAGGAGCTCAAGTGGTGCAATTTAACTCTCCAGGGGCTCTGACCCAGGGTATTTCTGGCTCAGACAGAAACAAGATATACTAGAAATCTCACCGGGGAGACTCTTTCTGTGTTATTTCTAGCCAAATTGTACAGCCCCAAATCAGCTACCCTAACTTACTTTGGGGCTAAACAAGCCCCTGGATCAGGGAACAACAAACATGGTGTGATAAAGGCAGCTTTGCCTCCCTGCCTTCCTGCTGAATGAAGCTCTGCCACACCCAGGGATCAGGGTCCCTGTGTTCCGAGCCCCTGGGTTGCCTGTTCTGCAGGCAGTACTGAATTGGGAAAGTATCAGAGAATTAGCCGGGTTAGTCTGTATCTTCAAAAACAACAAGAACTCCTGAGGCACCTTATAGACTAACAGATATTTTGGAGCATCGGCTTTCGTGGGCAAAGACCTGCTTTGTCAGACGTATCTGCTGAAGTGGGCCTTTGCCCACGAAAGCTTATACTCCAAAATGTCTGTTAGTCCATAAGGTGCCGCAGGACTTCTTGTTGTATTAGTAAAGAGGCTGATTACAGTTGGGTGTCCTGTGAGCCAGAGTAATTTGACAGCGCTCCACTGTGGAGCAGTTTGGCTTTCTATTTAGTGTATATACAGGACCAGAGCCACTGCCTGTCTCCCACTCTCTGCCACTGTCCGTCTTTTTCCACTTAACTGGATTATTTTATCCCTCTGCTTGCCTTCCCTACTGCTTCTTCCAGCAGCTCCCAAGCTAGGTGCAAACCCAACATCCTCTGAGCCCACACTGAACTTCTGAACCGACCTGCCATGGTCGGGCGGGTTCTAAATGAAGCCAAACGTGTGGAGCCGGTCCTGACAGTCTGATAGCAGGCAATTAGCATTTGGGAAATAATAGACGTTTGCACAGTGGCCACCATGCATGGCAGGAAGAGCGCTTGTTGGCTGGAAGTGTAGGCTACAACAAGCCAGCATTCAATGGGACATTTTAGTAACATCCCCTATGCAGAAGGGCTTGTGCCTGGAACCTCATTTTTTCCCCTCCACTCACACAATTACCAGCTAGTGAGATGGAATTAAATCTATTCAGACCACTGGAACATTCAATGTTCATTTTCCATGTGGGATGAGCTGCTCATGGGACTGTCGTCTGCATTTTTTACCTGAACCACACTTCCCATTCTTGTTGCTTAGAAGCAGGGCCGCTGCTTTGGCTGATAAACCGCCATGTTCCAGATAGCTCGTGGAGCTCAGCCCAGCTCAGACTGACCTTTGGGGAAAAACCATGGTTGCTAATTTGTTCCAATTCTGGAGACAATGGAGCACACGGCAGAAGAAGCAGTTCAGGATATTGACAAACACAATAAGACAAATTCACGCCTGGTGGAGCTAAGTCGTCTTCAGCAAAATGACACCAGGGCTCAGGCTTTTCCAAGATGATTTAGCCCCTTGCTTGAAGTGGGGAGAAAAGTTACACAGCTGTGCTTTCCGGCCTGGCACCAGCTCGCAGCCCATGCAATGGGTTATCAGCCAGGGCTTGAGGGAAGGGTTGAGGAATAGCCCGTTGGTACCAATACTAAGTTAGGTACCTCCTAGATCCCTGCCCTGGTTCCCTCTGAGCTGCACGGCAGCGCAGGCCTCAGGGCTGCCATGGCCAGGGGAGAGGGGCCCCTGGGTGCGGCAGCCCTGAGGCCCTGCGCAGCCGTGCAGCTCAGAGGGAGCCTGGAAAGGGCTCTAGGAGGTACCTAACTTACTGCTGGCAGCAACGGGCTATTCCTCAACCCCTCCCTCAGGCTGCTGCTCTGATAAGCCCCCATCACATTGGCTGCTAGCCAGCGCAATGCCCCTGCATTTGGGGCCAGCCCTTCCTGGGTGGGGGGTGTAGGGAGGTGGCGGTTCCACACTCTTTTATTCCTTGCCCCACCCACCTGGAGCTGCATCACTGCCTGCACCAGGAAGCTCTGTCCCAGCAGCTCCCATTGGCCAGGAATCAGCCTGGTGCCTGCAGGTGAGCATAGAGCAGCACAGAGCCGCTTGTCCTCCCACCCGCCTGCCCAAATGAGAGCTACCCCAGGTAAACTCCCCACACCCAACTCCCTGTCCAGCCCCAAGCCCCTTCACTACCCTAACTGCATCCTAGACCCCACACCCCAACCCGGAGCCCTCTCCTGCGCAGGCCCTGCCCTCATCCCATCTCCTAACCTCAGCCTGCTCTCGCACTCCAAACCTGTTGTCCCCAAGTCTGAGCCCCCTGCCGCAACCTAAAACCTCCTCCCCAACCCTGCCCCAGAGCCTGCACCCCCGATCAGAGCCCTCACCCCCCCAACCCAGAGCCAAACTCCAAACCCCTCAGCCCCACCTCCGCCTCAGATCAGCCCGCCGCAGAATGAATTTTGTTATGTGCACCAACGGGGACGTGATGTGTCGTAGATTGTTTCCAGAAGGGTGCACCTAGGAAAATTCGTTGCGCACATGGATGTTAGAGGGGACATGGCCTGGGGCTGTGTAAATCCCAACTTGGGATGGGGGGCTTTAGGCTGCCTTTCTGGCACAGGAGGGCTACGTCTACACGCGCACCCAACTTCGAAATAGTTTATTTCGATGTTGCAACATCGAAATAGTCTATTTCGATGAATAACGTCTACACGTCCTCCAGGGCTGGCAACGTCGATGTTCAACTTCGACGTTGCTCAGCCCAACATCGAAATAGGCACAGCGAGGGAACGTCTACACGCCAAAGTAGCACACATCGAAATAAGGGAGCCAGGCACAGCTGCAGACAGGGTCACGGGGCGGACTCAACAGCAAGTCGCTCCCTTAAAGGGCCCCTCCCAGACACACTTTCATTAAACAGTGCAAGATACACAGAGCCAACAACTAGTTGCAGACCCTGTATATGCAGCACGGACCCCCAGCTGCAGCAGCAGCAGCCAGAAGCCCTGGGCTAAGGGCTGCTGCCCACAGTGACCACAGAGCCCCGCAAGGGCTGGAGAGAGAGTATCTCTCAACCCCCCAGCTGATGGCCGCCATGGAGGACCCCGCTATTTCGATGTTGCGGGACGCGGATCGTCTACACGTCCCTACTTCGATGTTGAACGTCGAAGTAGGGCGCTATTCCCATCCGCTCATGGGATTAGCGACTTCGACGTCTCGCCGCCTAACGTCGATTTCAACTTCGAAATAGCGCCCAACACGTGTAGACGTGACGGGCGCTATTTCGAAGTTACTGCCGCTACTTCGAAGTAGCATGCACGTGTAGACGCAGCTGAGGAGAGAACTGGAAGGGCATTCACAGCACAGAAAGATGGGCTGTTTGAAACACAGGGAAGGAATAGTGGCACTGAAGCACATCTTCACCGGGAGCAAAAATCAGATGGCACAGGGCGTTTGGGTGCTGCAGAGATGCGAGAGCCAGTGGCTAGAAGTTGAAACTGGACGATTTCGGATGGGAAATAAGGTGTGTCTGTTTAATAACTAGCTGCGCTTTCTGGAAAAAAAAGGTGCTGATGGTGATTCCTCACAATGCCCTGGTCCCCGTGCTGCTGTGTGGGGCGGAGGCTCCTGCCAGGTTCCCACACTGCTGCAAGACCAGTGGGAGGCTCCTGCCCTGGTCCCTGCATTGCTGCAGAACTGGTGGTGAAAATTTTTCTGGTGTTCTAATGGAAAAAAGGTGCCAGAACTCTGTTCCAGTGCATTCTGCCAGGTAAAAAGGCCTGAGGGTAATTACTCATTGCGACAAATCCCCCACCACTGGCATCTTTTATATTAACATTGGATTCTTTAAGAATGTAAGATCTAGTTCAAACACAGGTTAATTCAGAGAAGTCCAAGGGTCTGTGATATTTGGAGGGTCAGACTAGATGATCGCAGTACGATCCTTTCTGGCCTTGGAAGCTGTAGATCTAGCTATCCAGCCAGCCATGCTGTTTGGGAGATGCCAAGATACCAGGGCAGTGTACTGTAATAAATGGCTAATGTTGCAGACTTTTGGAAGGATAAAATCAAGAAGAGGAAAACGATACACGGATTGAATGCTGGTAACAGGAAACTGAACTGAAGTTTCATTTGTTACAAATATAAATGGGATGAGAGCGTGAAGGCTGAATTAAGTATAAAAGAATATGAAATATCAAGGAGGGTTCACCGCAGAGGCACGCAAAATGAAACCGCAGAATGAAAGTCCCATTAGTGAGGAGTGATATCCAACGAGCAGAGGCACACATTTATATAAAGACTTTGGCTGACGCAGAGAGTTTGGCTAAATGGACAATGAGCAGAGTCAGGCAAATGCCGTGGTACTAGACCTCCGGGGGCAGTTAAAAGCAGGCAGGTTATAGACAGAGAGGAAGAACCTCACATAAGAAGTGAACTTTGAGAAAGAAAGAATATAATTGATCAGTCAAGGGGAGATGATACAGTAGTTTTGCCTGGGGTGGGAGAAAGAAGAAAGCTCTTCAAGGAGCATTTCCTTGGTGCAGCTGTAACCACCAGCAGGTGGACTCAAAGCTGGGCCCTTTGAAGCTTAGGGCAGGAACCTCACCAGCCTGAGCTAAAAGCCAGCTGGCACTCAGCTCAGGCTGCAGAGGAGACTCATTCTTTCTCTCTGTAAGTGGTCTTGGTGCCACTGCATGGGACAATGGGCCAGGTTACTTTCTTCCCCTAGCCAGGGAAGCTCATGCCAAGCTTCCGAGACCCAGTCAAAATCCTGGACAAGCCTACGCTTGTAAATGCCCACAGGCAGGCTGGGACCTGGAAACTCTGGAGCTCAGTGTAGAAGCCGCTACAGTTTGAGCTGAAAAGCTAAGGCTGTAACGGAGACTCATTCTTTCTACGTATGTGGTGTAAGTGCCGCTGCATGGGACCGTGAACTGCACCTCCGTGGGTGGATTATACAGCACCATGCCTGTTTCCACGTGTTAGTTTGTGTCCGCAAAAACAGCGAGAAGTCCTGTGGTACCTTATAGACTAACAGATATATTGGAACATCAGCTTTCACAGACAAAGACCCACTTCAGATGCATGCGTCTGATAAAGTGGGGCCTTGCCCATGAAAGCTGATGTTCCAATATATCTGTTAGCTCACAAGGTGTCACGGGACTTCTCGTTGTTTCCACTTTGTTGTCCAGAAATATACTGGGGAATAAGGAGTTGCTGAGACTCTGAAACTAGTTGACTTTCCGAGGTGTAACGTGGTCGGGCCAGCAGACTCCAGGTGGAAGGGTCCACTGGAGACCAAGAGTGTGGCCCACAGCTACAAGATCTTCTCTACAAAGGGGTAGTCACTGAAAAGCCCTGTCCCAAAATGATTTTAGGGGACAGCTAAAAAGAAAACAGGGATGTGTGTGGAGGTCATAGGGTCAAAACGAGGGAACGGGACGGGGACACCGAGCAGAGAGCCCCGGACAGTGCCCACCGATCCCCAAAGGTGCTGAGGGAGCCAGTAGACTCTGCCCAGAAGAACTCTGCCTGGATGCATAACGGAGCAAGGAGTGAAAGTTGCAGTCCCCCATCTCAGCCAGCTTCCTGTCCCTGTCCCCGTCCAGGAGGAGGCTGATGAGGTTCCGCAATTTTGTGGGGCCACAGAGGGGGTATGAGAAGATCAGGTGGTGTAGGAAAAAGTGCAGCCAGAACCTCAACAGGAGGTTCTGAAGGAGCTGGACCCAGGTGGAAGGGTGGAGGGCAGCCCAGGGCCCAGCCTGGGTTAGTAAGGGAAGAACAGAAAGAGTTAATTAAGCTCCTGGGTGGAGTCAATAGGGTGTGATGACAGGCAATCAATTAGCAAGGACCAGCTGAGCTGACTGCTCTCCCGCTTGAAAGCAGCCAAGGCAAACAGAGCTGGGGGGAGAATGAGAGAGGTGGTGGAGGAGTTTGAGAGACATTGTGAGGGAGATAAGAAGAAGCCAAAAGCAGATCAGGAGGGGAGACAGTGCCTGCAAGTGAGCTGGGGAGGGTGGAGTGGCAGAGCTCCCCTCCCTCAGCGAGGTGTACAGCTCTTGCGGAGAGAGAGGAGGGAAGGAGACTGGCCACAGACCAGAACAGCAGGGGTAGCTGCAGCCCAGACCCTACAGCCCGGGGGCAGAGGCCAGGGACCCAAGACAAAGGGGCACCTTGCCACATAGGATAAACCCCAAGTTAATGAACTCTGGTACTAGGTTCCCCATCTACGTCAGAGCCATACCTTCTACCAGTCATAGTTTTCAGGGACATGGCAGCCACTAGTGGGAGGATGGAAATGAAGAACACGTATTTCAAAGGAGTTTCTGGGGAGCATCAGGAAGCAGCACTAGGCAAAGCAGGCACATTTGAAAAGCCGGGAGATTCCAAAGCTACTCTGCACGGCCCTGGGCCTTATTCGATCAGTGCTATTTACCACATGCGCATCACTGCCTGAGAACAAGGGGAGACAGCTGTAACCTGACCTCTGAATTTCCTAGTTCTTTGAGTTAATTTTTAAGGGTCAAATTCTTCCATCAGTAACATCTTTGTAATACCCAGTATCTTCCAATTACCCCGACTCTTATGCATCCCATAGCCTTCAGCTGCTTTACTGTGGTGCCACTGAGAGCACAACCTGAAGATAAGTATCGGAGGGGTAGCCGTGTTAGTCTGGATCTGTAACAGCAACGAAGGGTCCTGTGGCACCTTATAGACTAACAGAAAAGTTTTGAGCATGAGCTTTCGTGAGCACAGACTCACTTCTTCAGATGCTATCACCTGAAGATAGTGAACATAAGTTCTAGTGCTATGACCTGAAGATAGTGAACATAAGAACAGCCATACTGGGTCAGACCAAAGGTCCATCCAGCCCAGTAGCCTGTCTGCCGACAGTGGCCAATGCCAGGTGCCCCACAGGGAGTGAACTGAACAGGTAATGCCATCCATTTCCAGCTTCTGACAAACAGAGGCGAGGGACACCATTCCGTACTCATCCTGGCTAATAGCCATTAATGGACCTAACCTCCATGAATTTATCTAGTTATTTTTAAACCCTGTTATAGTCCTAGTTTTCACAGCCTCCTCTGGCGAGGAGTTCCACAGGTTGACTGTGCACTCTGTGAGGAAAATCTTCCTTTTATTTGTTTTAAACCTGCTGCCCATTAATTTCATTTGGTGTCCCTTAGTTCTTGTATTATAGGAACAAGCAAATATTTTTTCCTTGTTCACTTTCTCCACAGCACTCACAGTTTTATAGACCTCTCTCATATCCCCCTCAGTTTCCTCTTTTCTAAGCTGAAAACTCCTAGTCTTTTCAATCTCTCTTCGTATGGCACCTGTTCCAAACCCTTAATCATTTTAGTTGCTCTTTTCTGAACCTTTTTAAATGCCAGTATATCTTTTTTGAAATGAGGAGACCACATCTGCACACAGTATTCAAGACGTGGGCACACCGTGGTTTCATATAAGGGTAAGAAGATGTTCTCCGTCTTATTCTCTATCCCGTTTTTAATGATTCCAAACATCCTGTTTGCTTTTTTGACAGCTGCTGCACACAGCGTGGATGTTTGCAGAGAACTAGCCACGATGACTCCAAGATCTCTTTCCTGATTAGTTGTAGCTAAATTAGCCCTCATCATACTGTATGCATAGTTGGGATTATTTTTGCCAGTGTGCATTACTTTACATTTATCCACATTAAATTTCCTTTGCCATTTTATTGCCCAATCACGTAGTCTTGTGAGATCTTTTTGAAGTTCTTCACAGTCTGCTTTGGTCTTAACTATCTTGAGCAGTTTAGTGTCGTCTGCAAACTTCGCCACCTCACAGTTAAACTCTTTCTCCAGATCATTTATGAATAAGTCGAATAGGATTGGTCCTAGGACTGACCCTCGGGGAATGCCGCTAGTTACCCCTCTCCATTCTGAAAATTTACCATTTATTCCTTACCGTCTGTTTCCTGCCTTTTAACCAATTCTCAGTCCATGGAAGGATCTTCCCTCTTGTGCCATGACAACTTAATTTACTTAATAGCCTTTGGTGAGGGACCTTGTGAAAGGCTTTGTGGAAATCTGAGTACGCTATGTCAACTGAATCCTCCTTGTCCATGTGTTTGTTGACCCTTTCAAAGAACTCTAATAAATTAGTAAGACATGATTTCCCTTTACAGAAACCATGTTTTTTTTTACCCAGCAAATTATGTTCTTCTATGTATCTGACACTTGCATTCTTTACTACAATTTCAACTAGTTTGCCCAGTACTGACATTAGATTTACTGGTCTGTAATTGCCAGGATTGCTTCTAGAACCCTTCTTAAATATTGGCATTATGTTAGCTGTCCTCCAGGCACTGGGTACAGAAACTGATTCGATGGTTAGGTTACAAACCACAGTTTACAGTTCCACAATTTCACATCTGCGTTCTTTCGGATCTCTTGGGCGTATGCCTTCTGGTCCCGGTGACATGTTTCTGTTAAGTTTGTGGATTTGTTCCAAAACCTCCTCTGGTGACACCTCAATCTTGGACAGTTCCTCAGATTTGCCACCTACAAAGGATGGCTCAGGTTTGGGAATCTCCCTAACATCTTCGGCTGTGAAGACTGGAGCAAAGAATTCGTTTAACTTCTCTGGAAAGACTTGGTTGTCGTTGAGTGCTGCTTTTGCATCTCGATTGTCTAGGGGTCCCACTGGTTGTCTAGCAGGCATCCTGCTTCTGAGGTACTTCAAAAAACATTTTGTTATTGCTTTTTGAGTTTTTTGCTAGCTGTTGTTGCAACAGTGGGTTTGCACAGTGCCCCCATGGGCCTAATTTAGCCTGCAGAACCTGAATCATGGCTGATGGCGCAAGATCTGGGAAGCTTGTTTGTTGGAGCCCAAGGTGAATTTTTAGGTCTGGCGGTTAGGAAAAAAAAAGTGTAAGCTGAGTGTGCTCGCCAGGATTGTCAGTGCAATCCAGCCAATGGGACACCCCACAAAGCTCTTTTATTGTCACCTTTGAGGGGACAGCCACGGTTTCACATCACCAAACCATGCCCCGCTGTTTGGAATTGGTTGGGTTGTCGCCAGGCTCAGAAGAGAATCCAAGAAGACTGACATACCTTCTCATCAGTGAAGGTGGTACATCCAGGACAGGGTTGAGACAGAGTAGTGGGGCATTATGGGAAAATGCATGGCACTGCTGTCTGAGCAGTAGGTGGCCTGTAGATTAAGAACTAAATCCTTTAGAATTTTGGAATGACATCTGTCCATCGGCGTGTAAAATGACTTGTATCTCCTGCATCCCTTCCCCCTGCCCGCCCTCCCCTCATGCATGGTGAACGTGTGCCAGGCTTTCCTCTAGGATGTGGGTTAGTGACACATGAGGCAGTAAGAGTGGTCAGTTTGTACTTTAGCTTTCCTGTGCAATCCTGTGCATTATAACTCACAATTGATGGTAGTCTATGTTGGTAATGAGATTTTGTATATGGAAATTAACCCTAGAGTGCACTCTAGGATACACCTGGGAATCCACACAATACTGAGAATGAACAGCTATTGTAAGCATCGGATGTTAATGACCCTTTTATTCAGTCTCTTCCTTTATGTGTACATCCCTTATATCTAAGCAGTTTTTACAATATTGGAGAGAGAAAGAAGCTGGATCCATAATTCTCTTTTTTCTTTTGCAATTGGATTACATTTAATGACCAATTTTAGGGTTCTTTTAAGTGAGTCTATTTTAACTGATTGTGCAGTATTCCAAACAGTGCTTTTTAAACCAATATTGGAGGATGGTTTTCAAAACTGAAAATGTGTATCTCTTTTGTGAACCGTTATTGCAATTGCACATGCAAATTAGCTAATTGTGTTAGCAAATTGCAAGTCAGACACCCAAAACATATCAGCACCAGATTTGCATTCACAATTCCAGCAATTACTCATGAAAAAATTAGATATGCGGTTAATTCTGCATGCATTTTTGCACCTGTAATTTCAAGTGCCTCATTTTGACACTCAGTCCCATTTTTTCTGTTATTGTGGATGATCCTGTTACTATAAATAACCACTGAGCTCAGTGTAATGAACCAAATGTGAGCTGATAGAAGAATACTGGAGACTGGCTAGCAGGAAAAACCCGTAATGGAAAGACCTGTTACGTTATGGATTAGCTTCAGTGGGGAGGAACTGAAAGGCAAAACCCCAGTTGCTTTAGATCTTTCAATCTAGACAGACCAAAAAAAAGAAAAAGAAAAAATCAATCGCAGAATGTAGGGAACACTCTTGCTTCATCTTCAGGGACGCACCATAGGATTTGCCATAGTCAGTTTCTCTGATGTTGTCAGTTGCCCAGTGCTGCTGAGCTGAACCCAAAGCCAGGCAGAACTTACGATGCAAAACTCTAGGGCTATGTCAGACTCAGGGTATCTGGATGTCAATTCCATGATGAGCTTTTCAGTTTTTCCTGTTCTTTTTATCCCCAACGCTAAGTCTCTTGTTTAAAGCTCAAATCAGTTGTGCCAAAATTTCAGAGGGCAAATGACTCCAGGCCTGAATGATTCATGATGCGCTTCCTCAAAGCACCAAAGCTTGTCGTATAAAGCATACACATGGTACGCCCTGTCGCACGTTATCTGGCAGAAATTGCTGGAGTCGCAATGGGTTTAGGTCAGCACTCAGCTCCGCTGTAGCAGGGTGAGGAGGGCTGCTCCAGAGGCAGTTTTCTCTTCCATCACCAACTGGATAACTTGCCCTGCACCAACTGAAATGGCAGCTGCAGAGCTGCTCCTAGCTGACCTCCAGCTGTCTGCAGAGATACAGTCGCTATCTGTCTCTTGAGAGAGATACATGAAGGATGAATCTTTTCACCCCCGTCTCCTTAAAGTGCCAGAGGAACCGCTCAGAGCCTGAGCTAATTTGCCAAGGCTAAAAGGCTCCCCGCTTTTGCTTCTGCACCACAGGAGAGGAAACCCTTTCCATATTGCACGTCCAACAGGGTACAGTCCATAGCAGCGTTGGGCTGCCGTTCAGGTGGATTTTGTGGTTTCTATCAGTGAAATTAGGGAGCTCTGATTTGGTCCTCCATTCAAACCTGTGTCAGCTTTTAATGATCCCCTGGAGGCCATTATGCTGTCTGGAAAGTGCAGCTCACTCCCTAGGGGCATGCTCCCAACATGTCCCCATGCCATAGCACCACACTCGGGCCTTTGAAGCATGGGCCCTCATTCTGTATTGCCCCACTTTACAGCAATGCAAGGTAAGTGCATACACTAATTATCTGCTCTGGGAGGAGCGTGCACCCTTTCTATCCCGACAAGTGACAGCAAAGCCGAAAGCCCATGGAGCCCGGTCATCAGCAGGTGGGAAGGAACCTGGGACTTTAGGGGCTAAAGCCATGAGCTTCTACCACGTGAGCTAGAAGTCAACTGCCTCATAGTTAAGGCTGTGGAGCAGACTTCCTTCTCTCTTCTCAGTGGTCTCCGTGCCTTTGGCTTACAAAAGAGAATTCAGTAGTAAGTAGGAATCCTCTTTTTCTAATATATCTATACAGCAGGTGGCAAAATAGCATGCTGGTCCATGCCTGGGTTTCCTCAGTGCTATGCCGTAGTGAGTTAGTTATGTCATTATTAAGGTCACAAAATCGTTCACTCAGAAGTTCAGAAATGCCAGAATTAAGATTGCTCATGCTACCAGCCCTGCTGAGATTCAGAATGAGGTGTATGGCATTGGAGAATTAGGCCCCCAACTTGGGAAGCACAGTAAAAGCTAGGTTGCCCAACGTTACCGATTGGTCTAGCTCCTTCGATTATGATGGAGTTATACGAGACATAGATTCAGCCTGTTGTGCCCGTGTGCCCTAAAAACGTTAACACGTCACAATAAAAGCTCCTTGTAACAAAATTCCATTGGTTTCCAAGAGGCGTTATAAGCCAACGTTCCTAGATATGCAAGTCTCCTCTTCCACGGGGCTGGCGTTGGAACCTAGGTTACTCAGATCTAGATGAGCCCTATTGGACCAGCCGATTAGCACTTAGCTTGATTTAGTCCGTTTAGTTTTATCAATTGATTAGTTAATGAGCCATTTGTTTGCCTTAGGTTACTCATCACTATTGTCCATGTTTATAAGTTGGAGGATGTTTTTGTCTCACATGTTTTCCCACATCTTGTGGGCTGTGGAGCTATTATATAGGCTTTAGTAAACTACAGTTGTCATTACTTAAAGGGGCATTGTCATTTCTAGGAAACTCAAACTCTGATCTAACTCTTTTCTGTGTCCAGCTGTGCAAAGTCCCAGTAATGCATAGAATCGTAGACTCCTAGGGCTGGAAGGGGCCTTGGGAGGTCATCTAGTCCAGCCCCCTGCTTGAAGCAGGATCAACCCCAACTAAACTATCCCAGCCAGGACTTTGTCAAGCCAGGATTAAAAACCTCTAGGGATAGAGTTTCCACCACCTCTCTAGGCAACCACTCTCCCAGTGAAATACTTTTTTCCTAATATTCAACCTACACCTCTCCCTCTGTAACTTTAGACCATTGCTCCTTTGTTCTGCCATCCTTCACTACTGACAACAGTCTCTCTCCATCCTCCGTAGATCCCCCCTTCAGGAAGTTGAAGGCTGCTGTCAATTCACCCCTCACTCTTCTCTTCTTCAAGCTAAATAAGCCCAGATCCCTCAGCCTCTCCTCATAGGTCACGTGCTTCAACCCCCTAATCATTTTCATTGCCCTCCGCTGAACCTGCTCCAATGCATCCACATCCTTTCTATACTGGGGGGCCCACAACTGGGTGCAGTACTCCAGAAGTGGCCTCACCAATGCTGAATAGATCTCTAGATCTGCTGGAAATGCTTCTCCTAATGCACCCCAATATGCTGTTAGCCTTCTTGGTTACAAGGGCACACTGTTGACTCTCATCCACCATAATCCCCAGGTGCTTTTCTGTTGCACTATTACTTAGCCAGTTGGCACCCAGCTTGTAACAATGCTTGGGATTCATCCGTCCCAAGTGGAAGACTCTGCACTTGTCCTTGTTGAACCTCATCAAATTTCTTTTGGCCCAATCCTCCAATTTATCTAAGTCACTCTGGATCCTATCCCTATCCTCCAATGTAGCTACCTGTCCCACTAGCATAGTGTCATCCACAAATTTGCTGAGGGTGCAATCTGTCCCCTCATCCTGGTCATTAATAAAGATGTTGAACAATATTGGCCCTAGACCTGATCCTTGGGGCATCCCACTTGAAACTGAGCGCCAGACAGACATTGAGCCATTGATTGTGACCCATTGGGCCCAACCATTGAGACAGCTTTCTATCCATCTTATAGTCCATGTATCCAATCCATATTTCCTTAACTTAAGGGCAAGAGTGTTGTGGGAGACTGTATCAAAAGCTTTGCTAAAGTCAAGGTATATCACATCCATTGACTTGCCCATGTCCACAGAGCCAGTTACCTCATTGCAGAAGCTAACCATTATTTGCCCTTGGTGAATCCATGTTGACTTCTCTTGACCGCTTTCTCCTCTTCCAAGTGCTTCAAAATGGATTCCTTGAGGATCCGCCTCCATGATTTTTCCAGGGATTGAGGTAAGGCTGACTGGCCTATAGTTCCCTGGATTGTCCTTCTTTCCTTTCTTAAGGATGGGTACTACATTTGCCTTTTGTTCAATAATTCAGGACCTCTCCCTGGGCTCCACGAGTGTTCAAGTAGCCGAAAGCTCTACAATGATACCTGCCTATTCCCTCGGTATCCTTGGATGCATCAAATCCAGACCCATGGCTATGTGTATGTCTAGCTTTTCTAAATACCTCTTAACCTGTTCTCTCCTTGCCGAGGGCTGCCCACCTGCTTCCCATGCTGCATTGCCCAGTACCATAGTCTGGGAGCTGACTTCTTCCGTGAAGACTGAGGCAAAATAAGCTTGTGTGCGTGTGTGTGTGTGTGTGTGTGTGTGTGTGTGTTAATAACAAATTTCAATTTCTGTAAAGGAAAAAATTACTATTTCCTGCATGCCAGCACTTACAGTGAACCCTACAGAGTAACCATCCAAAGCAGGCAGGGCAGCCATCCCTCAATCACCAATGTGCAGGTGAGATGGAGGGAAACAGCTGCATTTAACCAACAGTATCCCTTTAGTGAGATACATCAGGTGTGCAAGGGTGCCCCCAGCTCGCCATGACAATGGGCCTTGACTCCACTCTGCAGAGACTAACTCAAGTGGTGAGAAGACAGTTTAGCCTGTGACCATTCAGTCTGGTACCAGACAGGGTTTTGACATGTGCCTTTTGCATTATCCACAAATGTAGGGTGACTGAATAGTTCTCAGTCTTTGATTAGTACCATACTGAGGCACTGACAGCAAGATGCTCCTTATCCACCACCACCAATTTCTCTAGCTTTCTGGGCCTCCATGTTTCTTAACCAGAGGGTTCATTGGGATTGTGGCATTCCAAGGTTTCTAACCACTGTCTTGAAAGTGAGAACTCTCTAAATGTTCTCTTTGGAAAAGTGAAGGTCTGCACTGCAAAATCAAAATATTGTGTCTTTGGAATGCCTGCGACATGCTGAATTTGTAGGGGAGGATAGAGCCAAATCAGCCTAAACTAATTAAATCCCAGCCAGTATAAATCCTATCTAAGCTGAGATACTTCATTAGAAGGGGAAAATGTTACATGGAGAGAATATTCATTATATTGGGTGTATGTGCTTCCAACACAGGCAATGTCAGAGTGTGTAATTATTATTATAGAACTGATATACCAGCATCCAGCCTTTGTAATGAATTTAAGACAACCACTTGGACCTTTGTGCATCCTGGGTCCCTGATGAAATTAGACACCGTGAAGATGGAAGTATGTAAAAATCCAATACGGACAGGATTCTAAATCTGGATCAGAAACCAGTGTAAGATTGGATGACAAAGTTTAGTGTGGATGAGGTGGAGAGGCAGATCTGGTTTCCTGATGTAACCTGATTTCTGGTACAAGGGGGAAATGTTTTAATCTTACCCAAGTAATGGGACACCGCTGTCAGATCTTCCTCTGGAGTCAACGTTGCATCGGCTCATCCACACCAAGCAGAACTGGAGCTGGTGCAGACCTCTCATAAAGACGGCTTCCTCAATGGAGCCTGTCTTCTTCCTTGCAACTCTAATGGCTGCCAAATAACGTAATGGTGCCTGGCAGTCAAGCCAGCTCTTTGTTTGCCATCCCAAGAGATTCATTTCCCTCAACTCTCTGGGTTATGTCTTGGTTGCATAGCACTCACACAGCTCACATTACTGCACTCTGGGCTCGGCAAAACAATTTAAGTGCAGGCGTGGCTCTCAGCCAAGCTGTCCGATGCGAGAGGCCTTCTGGTCAAGCGAACACCTTACCGTACATAAAGACTTTTGTCTATCATTTCCAGTTTCTCACAACCACCAACAAGCTTTATTAAAAGTACTGAGGGAACGATCCATAGTGAATCATTCCTCTGGTAATCATTCTGACCCTTTCTTTTTTTCTTGTGAGTTACCTGTGAGCAGAGTTGGATTTTACTGAGTTTTGTTCGGTATTTCAAATTGTTCTTGAGACATACTATGTGAACATATTGCCTCCTATGAGTTGGTCACTTTGACGTTGTCTGGCTGTTCATGGGAGCTGATTGTCCAGGAAAGTCACATGCTGATGTTTCTGCTCTGTGAATAAATAAACTTTTATTTAAAAAGTAGAGGGAAATCAAAGACATATCAAAATAGCTGCTTCCAGCAAGATCTTTTACATGAACACATATTTGAGGAACTATGTGCTTTCACTTCCTGTAGCCATTTTTGTGAACGAACCACTGATTGTCCAACTATTTGAGGGCAAGTAAGTATGCCCTGTGTGTGAGTCCCAGGGAAATCAGCAACAGGTGCTAGGGAGGTGAGAGACCCAATGCTAATCAGAGAACCTGTTGCAAGAGGAGGGTTTATAAAGGCGAACCACCCATGGAGCTGTTCCACAAGCCCTTTCTTGTTTGCGGGAATTGCTGTGCTGAAAGAGCACGTCCGTCTCTTAAAACGTAATGGGCCCTGTACCTCACGCCTACTGGTAGGAACATTTTTCGTGTACCATACAATGTACTCGGGTGACATGAGTGTACTGAGCCATTCTCGGCCATGATTTTTATAAGATGCCACAAAGTTAAGTTAGGTGTTTGTTTCCTAAGGGCCAGGTCTCGGGTCATGGATGTCGGGGAGTTTTTGCATGATTTCAGAGAGACAAAGGCTTGGTCCTTCTCGGCCATGATTTTTATAAGATGCCACAAAGTTAAGTTAGGTGTTTGTTTCCTAAGGGCCAGGTCTCGGGTCATGGATGTCAGGGGGAGTTTTTGCATGATTTCAGAGAGACAAAGGCTTGGTCCTAATGAATTAAGAAAAAATTAGCACGAGACAGGATACCATTGGTGGGTTATCGGAAAGTTCTCAACAATGGTTACAAACGGTGTCAGACAGATCCACTTCTAAGCCGAGGCACTTGAGAGTGCCATCACTGTTGACAATTTTATTGTGCACAGTGGGACAATTTTCTGAAGAACATAGAATCATAGAACACTAGAACTGGAAAGGGCCTCCAGAGGCCATCAAGTCTGGTCCCCTGCCCTCACAGCAGGACCAAGCACCACCTAGATCTGGAGTTGGGAATCCCTGGCTTGTGGTACAGATCTGGACCGTGGCTTGCCGGGATCCAGTCCCCGAGGCTCTGGACTGCCCTCCCCACCATCCAGCCCATGGCAGCATTGGGGCTGAGGCGTCCTGAGCCTTGAGGGCCAGAATCAGGCAAGCCCCAGGCTCTGGCGGTGTAGGGGAGGGCAGGAAGCAGGTCCAAACTGTGCCACTGCTGTTCCTCCAGCCGGGGCAAGGGGATGGGGAGCGGCAGAGGCAGCAGGCAGTACTGCCCAGAGGCTTTATTCCGCTGCTCTGCTTGGCCGGTGATGTGGGGAGAGCGCAGAGCCAGGTGCGTCTGGGGATGCTGCGCCCCCATCACCCGGATAGCTCCTGCATGTCCTCCCGCCCAGACTCCCATGTCACCCCCTCCTGCACCGACACCCACTGCCACCGCTTCCGGCACCCTGACTTCCCCACAAACCCTCCTGCATCCTCCTCCCACCCAGCCCCAACACCCGCACAGATCACCCACCCTCCTTCCTGCACTGATCCCACACGCCAAGCCCACTGCCTGGTGGCCCCTGTCACACTGAACCCCTCATTCCCCTCACACACCAGCCCAAGAGCCTAGGGGGGCCCACAGAATATAGTAGCCATGGCTCCGCTCTAGGCTGTGGGGCTGGTGTGTTAGGGGTTTGGGGTGAGTACGTCCTTTCCTTGTAAATCACTCAGGGACCACATCAGCTCTGTCTTTCTTTCTTTCTTTCTTTTTCTTCCCTCACTCCTGACTGATTTGTCTATGGCCCCAGACCCAAAACTGACTCCTCACCCCCGGTCTAAATCATCCCTGCTCTTAAATAGCTCCAGCGATGGAGATTTCGCAACAATTCATTCCCATGCTAAACATCTGGGAGCAAGCAGGAAGGGCTCCTTCTTCTGCACCTGGCAGAGTGGCTGGCTCGGAAGAGGACATACAGCTGCTCCTTTCATAAAGAGGTAGCAAGGACTGCCACTGAGTGCCTGCCCCCAGTCTTGGGGTGCCCATACACCCCCTTTGTCCAGGATATCCCTTTGTAAAGCCCTGTCCCAGCCCTGCTGAATTTTGGCAAAAACAGGCATTTGTTCCATTTGGCAAAGAATGCTTGGGAGTGGGGGCGAGGCAGGGCTGTGGTGAGCAGTGATAGGGGGTGAGGCAGGGCTGTGGTGAGCAGTGATAGGGGGTGAGGCAGTGCTATGGTGAGCAGTGATGGGGGCGAGGCAGGGCTGTGGTGAGCAGTGATGGGGGCGAGGCAGGGCTGTGGTGAGCAGTGATGGGGCGAGGCAGTGCTTCGGTGAGCAGTGATGGGGATGAGGCAGGGCTGTGGTGAGCGGTGATGGAGGTGAGGCAGGGCTGTGGTGAGCGGTGATGGGGGCGAGGCAGGGCTGTGGTGAGCGGTGATAGGGGGCGAGGCAGGGCTGTGGTGAGCGGTGATGGGGACGAGGCAGGGCTGTGGTGAGCGGTGATGGGGGCGAGGCAGGGCTGTAGTGAGCGGTGATGTGGGCGAGGCAGGGCTGTGGTAAGCGGTGATGGAGGTGAGGCAGGACTGTGGTGAGCGGTGATGGGGGCGAGGCAGGGCTGTGGTGAGCGGTGATGGGGGCGAGGCAGGGCTGTGGTGAGCGGTGATAGGGGGTGAGGCAGGGCTGTGGTGAGCGGTGATAGGGGGTGAGGCAGGGCTGTGGTGAGCAGTGATGGGGGCGAGGCAGGGCTGTAGTGAGCGGTGATGTGGGCGAGGCAGGGCTGTGGTGAGCGGTGATGGAGGTGAGGCAGGGCTGTAGTGAGCGGTGATGGAGGTGAGGCAGGGCTGTGGTGAGCGGTGATGGGGGCGAGGCAGGGCTGTGGTGAGCGGTGATGGAGGCGAGGCAGGGCTGTGGTGAGCGGTGATGGGGGCGAGGCAGGGCTGTGGTGAGCGGTGATGGGGGCGAGGCAGGGCTGTGGTGAGCAGTGATAGGGGGTGAGGCAGGGCTGTGGTGAGCGGTGATGGAGGTGAGGCAGGACTGTGGTGAGCGGTGATGGGGGCGAGGCAGGGCTGTGGTGAGCGGTGATGGGGGCGAGGCAGGGCTGTGGTGAGCAGTGATAGGGGGCGAGGCAGGGCTGTGGTGAGCGGTGATGGGGACGAGGCAGGGCTGTGGTGAGCGGTGATGGGGACGAGGCAGGGCTGTGGTGAGCGGTGATGGGGGGCGAGGCAGGGCTGTGGTGAGCAGTGATGGGGGTGAGGCAGGGCTGTGGTGAGCAGTGATGGGGGGCGAGGCAGGGCTGTGGTGAGCGGTGATAGGGGGTGAGGCAGGGCTGTGGTGAGCAGTGATAGGGGGTGAGGCAGGGCTGTGGTGAGCGGTGATGGGGGCGAGGCAGGGCTGTGGTGAGCGGTGATAGGGGGCGAGGCAGGGCTGTGGTGAGCGGTGATAGGGGGCGAGGCAGGGCTGTGGTGAGCAGTGATGGGGGCCAGGCAGGGCTGTGTTGAGCAGTGATAGGGGATGAGGCAGGGCTGTGTTGAGCAGTGATGGGGGCGAGGCAGGGCTGTGGTGAGCAGTGATAGGGGGTGAGGCAGGGCTGTGGTGAGCAGTGATGGGGGCCAGGCAGTGCTGTTGTGAGCTGCAACATCAGCTGCATGGAGGGGACAGGATTTGGGTGAGTCATGACAGCTGTGATGTGTGGGGGAGGCAGGGCTCAGGTGAGCAAAGATGCCAGCCTCATGCGAGGAGCAAGCTGAGCTTAGACGAGATCCCTCAGCAGGGGATGAGGTAGGGCTGAGGCCAACAGCTTGGTTACCCATTTGTACAGTGGTAAAGAGGAGATGGCACAGGCCAGCCCCACATATGGGTGGGGGGCAGGGCTTGGGCAAACAGCTTGGACCAGTCCTTTGGGAAGTGTGGTCCTCCTACCCAAGCTCCCCTGAAAACATAGCGGCACAACTTCTTGGCTGATTGAGATGCCATGACTGTAACTCTGCCTTCCATGTTCACCAGCTCATCAAGCCATAATTCAAGCCTTTCTCCAGCCCACTGCCTTTCCAAATGCTTTACCGAGTGACATGAGCCACATGAGTGCATTGTGGTTATCCAGGCACTCAGTTTCCATGGTGATGGGCACCGTGCGGGAATAGACAGATAGAAGCAGGACTAGTAGCACGAGACAGTGGTATGAAGACGTTCTGGGATGAATGCAGACCTTTGCCACTGTTCCCTGGCTGAACCTCTTAATGTCAGGACAATGCAGCTAAGAACCAGGAAAGAAGCTGAGTTCTGCTCGAATGATGCATTTCGCATCCCAGCATTCTCGCTGTAAGCAAACATGATCGTTCTGGAATGATGGGCTGCTCAGGGGAAACGTGTCCTGGAAGCTCCCGTCAAACAGAATGCAGAAACCTTCCTTTCATACCAAAGAACATACAAACCCTGGAGCCAAGGCAAAACTCTTGTTGATGTGAAGGTGGTCAGGCTGGAGCGAAGACCAGTTGTCTAATATTTTGTCTTCCAAAGTGGACAGTTCCTGATATTTCAAGGTCTTTCTAAAATATTAATTTGATGGGCTGAATTCACAGCTGGTGTGAGCGGGTGCAGCTGCCTATTGTCTTCAGCGGGGTTGCGTCTACTTCCAACCTCAGAAATTGGAATTCTCTGTCTAGAAGCGTATGGAACATGAGCCTGGAAATGGTTCTTTCCCTTTTTTTAAAGTGCTCCTTTTGAAGCACAGCTTTATTTATCAGTCTCTAGTTCTCATGCAGCAGGCAGTGTAGGACGGAAACAAGTTTGTCTATTAGCCTTTGAAAGGCATTTGCTGGGTTTCTGAGCTCCATTATGTGTCAGATCTAGCAACAAGGGGAGGGAGAGGGCGAGCGAAGGCAGTGGCGCGCTGCTAAGAATTTCTAAGAGGGAAAGGAATTTGGCTTTGAAATGGGTGCACTGAGTGTGCCCCTGGAAGACCAGCCGAGCTGCAGGTCCTGCTTTCTTCATTCTCAGGTGGAGCTGAAGAATTCACTTACAAGTTTCCTTCAAGCCTGGTGGAAGTAATTATTTGTGTATTTTTCAGTCCGGACATGTACCGGGGCATACGTCTGCATTCTTTGGCAGCTAAAAGTGCATTACTGAAAAGGGAACTTCCATACTGTCCCTGTATTGGGAGATGTGTTTTTGTGACACATTGGCTGTGTCTACACGTGCACGCTACTTCGAAGTAGCGGCACTAACTTCGAAATAGCACCCGTCGCGGCTACACGCGTCGGGCGCTATTTCGAAGTTAACTTCGACGTTAGGCGGCGAGACGTCGAAGTCGCTAACCTCATGAGGGGATCGGAATAGCGCCCTACTTCAACGTCGAAGTAGGGACCATGTAGACGATCCGCGTCCCGCAACGTCGAAATTGTGGGGTCCTCCATGGCAGCCATCAGCTGGGGGGTTGAGAGACCCTGTCTCTCCAGCCCGTGCGGGGCTCTATGGTCACCGTGTGCAGCAGCCTTTAGCCCAGGGCTTCTGGCTGTTGCTGCTGCAGCGGGGGATTCATGCTGCATGCACAGGGTCTGCAACTCGTTGTCGGCTCTGTGTATCTTGTGCTGTTTAGTGCAAGTGTGTCTGGGAGGGGCCCTTTAAGGGAGCGGCTGGCTGTTGAGTCCGCCCTGTGACCCTGTCTGCAGCTGTGCCTGGCACCCTTATTTCGATGTGTGCTACTGTGGCGTGTAGACGTTCCCTCGCAGCGCCTATTTCGATGTGGTGCTGCGCAACGTCGATGTTGAACATCGACGTTGCCAGCCCTGGAGGATGTGTAGACGTTATTCATCGAAATAGCCTATTTCGATGTTGCTACATCGAAATAGGCTACTTCGATGTAGGCTTCACGTGTAGACGTAGCCATTCTCACATGATCCCAAATTCCAGTTAATGCCCCATCTTATGCAGGGAACTCCAGAAGGATTTTGCACTGTAACCCACACACCTATTAGGTGTGTGTGGTTCACTGTTCGTATCATGGCACCTAGCCCACTTACACAGAGAAAGAACGAGTCTCTTCTATAGCCTTAGCTGAGAAGCAGCTGGCCTTTAGCTCATACTGTAATGGCTCATGGACCAAACTCCAGGGGTCCCTGGTTCAAGCCCACCTTGGGTAGTTACAAGTAGGGGCTCATCCAGGATTTCAGTGGGGTCTCTGAAGCTCAGGATGCACTTCCTCAGCTAGGGAAGCATGTAACCTATATTGCAACTGGGTGAGGCTGGCCAGCTGGCCTATCTAGTGGCACATAGACCACTTACAGAGAGAAAGAACAAGTTTCTTCTACTGCCTTGGCTGCAAGCTAGGTGGCTTTTAACTCAAACTGCAGTGGCTCCTGCACTAAACTCAAGAAGTCCCAGGTTCACATCTGCTTGTGGGCCATTACGCTCCCTAAACAGAAGTCCACGCAGGAACAATGCCACCTCACTATAGAGCCAAATTTGGAAAAAATCACTAGAACATTATTGGGTTTTATACCGTAGATGTGAGGAAAAGAAACAAAGCTTTGAATACTGTAGTCTTTGAGCCATTGCTCAAGCCAAACTTAAATTTTGGATAACCTAACTCTGAAAGGACTTCATAATTCATAGACTTGTACTATTGAGCCATTGCCCTAAATTAATCTAAGAGATAACTGGGGACCATTCTAGCCATAGTTTCCAAATTTCTGTGAGCCTAAACCCAATGCAGGGTTAAGACTCAGGTGCATGTTAGCTCCTTGCTCTCTGATATCCTTCTTCACATACGCGTAATTGATGCCTGTGCCTTGTCCAGGTCCTAGTTATCAGAGGCCCAGCCCTCCCGTACCCACAGGACTCACAGAATTTAATGCAGTCGGGGACTGCAATGGGAAACAGAGCAGTGGTCGTAAGCAAATCAGATCTTTCTAATATACACTGGGTGCCTTTCTAAGTTCTCCTCGCTCTGTTTTGGAGCTTTCCACCAAGATATTTGTTGACCTACCCAGAGGATTAACAACTGTTTATCCCATGTGAAATATGTTAGTGGGCACAGTCCAGTCCTTTACTCAAATATGAAATGGCAGAACTACTAACCGTGGGATGTAACGTAATGCTTAAGTCAGATTCTGTAGCAGAGGACCAGAGGATAGCTAATGGAATGCCCATTTTTTAAGAAAGGGTCCAGAGGCGATCCTGGCAATTACAGACCAATAAGCCTTCAGTATCTGGTGAATTGATTAAACAAAAGAATACTCAGATGCATACATGAACACAGCATGTTGGGGAGGCAACAGTGTAACTTCTGTAAAGATAAATCATTGAACACTGTTACTGGATGGGACCTTGAGAGGGCATCGAGTCCAATCCCTTGCCCTCACAGCAGGACCAAGCACGGTATAGACTATCCCTAATAGATATCTATCTAACCTGCTCTTCAGTATCTCCAGTGGTGAAGATTCCACAATCTCCCTGGGCAATTTATTCCAATGTTTAACCACCCTAACAGTAAGGAAGCTTTCCTTAATGTCCAGCTAAACCTCCATTGCTGCAGTTTAAGCCCATTGCTTCTCCTAATCTCAGAGGTTAAAAAGAACAATTTTTCTCCCTCCTCCTTGTAACCCTCTTTTAGGTGATTGAAAACCACTATCATGTCCCCTCTCATTCTTCTCTTTTCTAAACTAAACAAGCCCAGTTCTTTCAGTCTTCCCTCATAGCTCATGCTCTCTAGACCTTTAATCATCCTTGTTGCTCTTCTCTGGACCTTCTCCAGTTTCTCCACATCTTTCTTGAAATGTGGTCCCCAAAACTGGACACAATACTCCAGTTGAGGCCTAATCAGTGCAGAGTAGAGCGGAAGAATGACTTCTCATGTCTTGCTCACAGTACTCCTGGGATGTTAATGCATCCCAGAATCGTGTTTGCTTTTTTTACAGCAGCATCACTGTTGACTCATATTTACCATGTTGTCCACTTTGACCCTGAGATCCCTTTCTGCAGTACTCCTTGCTAGACAATCACTTCCTATTCTGTATGTGTGAAATTGTTTCTGCCTTCCTAAGTGGAGTACTTTGCATTTGTCTGTATTAAACTTTATCTTATTTACCTCAGACCGTTTATCCTGTCTGTCCAGATCATTTTGAATTCTGACCCTATCCTCCAAAGCAGTTGCAACCCCTCCCAGCTTGGTATCATCTGCAGATTTACTAAGTGTGCTCTCTATGCCAATATCTAACTCATTGAGGAAGGTATTGAACAGAAGGGGTTCCAAAAGAGAGCCTTGTGGAACACCCCTTGTTATGACCTTTCAGCATCATTTTTAACTGTAAATAACTACTCTCTGGGAACGGTTATCCAGCCAGTTGTTTGCCCACCTTTTCATAGCCCCATCTAAGTTGTATTTGCCCAGTTTATTGGTAAGAAGATCATACAAGACTTGTTATCCAATCAGAGAAAGCTGTCAGATTGGTTGGACATGGTTTGTTTTTCACAAATCCATGCTGGCTGTTACTTATCACCTATTTTCTTCCAGATATTTGCAGATGAATTCCTTGATTACTTGCTCCGTTATTTTTTCTGGCACAGAAGTTAAACTGACTCGTCTTGTAATTTCCTATGATGCTCTTATTCCCCTTTTTCTAGATGGGCACTACATTTGCCCTTTTCCAGTCTTCTGGAATCTCTCCCGACTTCCATGACTTTTCAGTGATGATAGCGAGAGGCTCAGATACCTCCTCTATCAGCACCTTGAGCATTTTAGGATGTATTTCATCAGACCCTGCTGACTTGCAGACATCTAACTTTTCTAAGTAATTTTAACTTTTTCTTTTTTTATTTCACCTTCTAAACTTACCCCCTTCCCACTAGCGTTCACTGTGTTTGGCATTCCTTCATCAGACTTCTTGATGAAGACCAAAACAAGAAAGTCATTAAGCACCTCTGTCATCTCCAAGTTTTCTGATACTGTTTCTTCCTCCTCATGGAGCAGTGAGACTACCCTGTCCTTGGTCTTCCTCTTGTTTCTAATATATTTATAGAATGTCTTCTTGTTACCCTTTATGTTTCTAGCTAATCTGAGCTCATTTTGTGCCTTTGTCTGTCTATTTTTTTCCCCTGCATACACATAGGCTGCATCTACACTAGCAAGTGGGGGTTCTTTCAAAAGAGCCAATGAGCATCTACACACAAAAAGCATTCTTTCAAAAGCAAATGGAAAGAATGTGGTAGTCCTTTTATAATCACTCTTCCTTTCCCATTTCAGGAATTGCACCCTCTTTCGAAAGCTTCTTTTGAAAGAAAAAATGTGTAAATGCTCCACGGGGCCTTTCTTTCAAAAGAACAGTCTTCATTTTCGATCGCAGGCCTGTTCTTTCGAAAGAGTGGGAGCTGTGTGGATGCTCTCTTTCAAAGGAGCAGAACAGTCTTTTGATCTGCTTTTGTGTGTGTGGACACACTCTTTTGAAAGAAGCTCTTTCAGAAGAGATCTTCCGGAAGAGCTGCTTTCGAAAGATCTCTGTAGTGTAGATGTCGCCATATTGTTTGCTTATATTCATTCTTTGTAATTTTTCCTTGTTTTCGCTTTTTATATGACTCCTTTTTGTTTTTGAGATCATGCAAGATCTCTTGGTTAAGCCAAGTTGATCTTTTGCCATACTTTCCGTCTTTCCTACGTAGTGAAATAGCTTGCTTTAGGGCCCTTAATAATGTCTCTTTGAAAAATTGACAGCTCTCTTCAGTTGTTTTTCCTCTTATTCTTGCTCCCTATGGGACCTTACCTACCAGCTCTCTCAATTCATCGAAATCTGCCTTCTGGAAATTCATTGTATCTATTTTTCTGTTCTCCCATCTACCATTCCTTAGAATCATGAACTCTGTGATTTCATGGTCATTTTCTCCCGAGCTGCTTTCCATTTTCAAATTCTTAACCAGTTCCTCCCTATTAGTTAAAATCAAATCTAAAACAGCTTCTCTCCAGTAGCTTTTTCAGTGTTCTGAAATAAAAAAAATTGTCTTCAGTGTAGTTCAGGAACTTATTGGATAGTTTGTGCCTCACTCTGTTAATTTCCCAACATATGTCTGGATAGTTGAAGTCTCCCATTGCCACCAAATCCTGCCGTTTGGATGATTTTCTTAGTTGCTTAGAAGAAGCCTCATCCACCTCTCCTACATGAGTAGGTGGCCTGTAGTAGACCCCTAACATGACATCAACCTTGTTTTTTTACCCCTTTTAACCTAACCGAGAGACTCTCAATGCTTTTGTCTCCTATGGCCATCTCCACCTCTGTCCAAGTGTATACATTTTTAATGTATAAGGCAACACCTCCTCTCTGTTCAACTCACTTATCCTTCCTGAGTAAGCTATACCCATCTATACCAATATCCCAATCATGTGTATTATCCCACCAAGTCTTTGTGATGCCAGCTATGTCATAGTTGTGTTTATGTATTTGGACTTTGAATTCTTCCTGCTTATTACCCATACTTCTTGCATTTGTATAGAGGCATCAGAGATACTGATTGGATTTTGCCTCCCCATTCTTTCTAGTCCCTCTTTTTTCTCTATTATTATAGCCCATGTTCCCTTCCATTTCTGCCCAACGTCCAGGTTTCCATATTTTTCTCTTACCCGTGGGCTTTGGTCACCTGCCTTCGTTGAACCTAGTTTAAAGCCCTCCTCACTAGGTTAGCTGGTCAGCATCCAAATATGGTCTTCCCATTTCTCAAAAGATGAACCCCATCCCTGCTTAGCAGTTCCTCTTGGAACAGCATCCCGTGCTCGAGGAAACCAAAGCCCTCCTGGTGATACCATCTTCGCAGCCAGTCATTCACTCCAGGATGCAGCTGTCTCTGCTTGGGCCCCTACCTTTGGTGGGAAGGGTTGAAGAGAACACCACCAGCACTCCAAACACCTTCTCCCATACTCCCAGAGCCCTGTAGTCACTCTTGATCTGCTCCATGTCACCCTTTGCAGTATCTTGTGTGCCCACATGGGTGACGAGCATGGGGCAGTAGTCAGAAGGCTGGATGATCCTCGACACCGCCTCTGTAATGTCCCACATATGGGCCCCTGGCATGCAGCACACCTCCCGGCACATAATGTCAGGGCCACAGATGGGCGCCTCTGTCCCTCTCAGAAGAGAGTCTCCAATCACCACTGCCCTGCGTTTCCTCCTCATAGCGATGGTTGCTGACCTTCCAGCCTTGGGGGGGCGTGGCTTCTCCTCCTCCTCCTCAGTGGAGGATTTCTCGCCTATGATATCCAGGGCAGCATAATGGTTCTCCAGAACCACAGTGGGAGGTTTGAAAGCAGGGGTGGAGCACTACCTGCTGCCAGTGCCCCGCCTCCCCCCCAGCGAGACAGACATCCCCTCCTCCACCCGTGGTTTGCCATCAATCCACTGTAGCTGAATAGGTAGCTCAGCCTTTGATGTCTCCTCATGGGTCCTCTCCAGGAATTCCTCATGGGTTCAGACGCTGCTCAGCCTCACCACTTCCTCCTGCTGCTCGCCCACCTACTGCATGAGAGATTCCACCACATTGGATGGTCCCCTCAGCCTGGATTTCAGTAAGCAGGAAATGCAAGTCGTAGTCTCTGCAATACCACACCAGGGTCTGGGTAGAGGCATCCATGATCAGGTGGTCTGTGTGGCTACAGGCACAGGTGGAGGAGACAGGAGCAGTGCTGGTGCAGGTGCTGCAAGTCTTCCTAACAGTGTAGGACTCCCTTGGTCTCCCTCTTACAAACTCCCTCGCAAAGTGCCCTGTTTACAGCCCTCTTGGCAGCTCCCAGCTGGTCACACTCCCACTGGTGACTTGGCCCCAGGCTTTTGAAGCCTTCTCTCTTTTTTCCCCTCTTACCTCCTGGTGAGTGACAGGGAGAGAGGCTCACTCACTCCCTGACACATTAACTGCCACAGGAACTGAGCTCAATCAGTAACTGAAACTCAAATTCAAACACTCAGACTAGCAGACAAACTCTCCCACAAGTAACTGAAATCATGCCTCACCAATCTGTTAGCATCGTTTGTGGGTCTCAGCAAGCATGTGGACCAGGGTGATCCAGTCATTAAAGTACTAGGATTTTGCAAAAGCCTTTGACAAGGTCCTACCCCAAAGGCTTATCAGAAAAGTAAGCAGTTGTGGGATAAGGCGGAGGAAAAGCTCATTTCATGTACTGGGTTCATGGGTCAGTAACTGATTAAAGATAGAGAGCAACGGGCAGGAATGGATGGTCAATTTTTAAAGTGAAGAGAGGTAAATGACACAGTCCCCTAAAGACCGGTACTGGACCTGTGCTATTGAACGTATTCATAAATGATCTGGAGAGTCTGTGAACAGCGAGGTGGTAAAGTTTGCACATGATGAAAAAGTCGTCTAAATAATTGAGTCCAAAGCTGACTCTGAAGAGTTACCAAGGGATCTCAGTCAAGTGGGTGACTAGGTGAGAAAATGGCAGATGAAACTGAATGTTGACAGGTGCAAAGCTAGGCACATTAGAAAACATAATCTGAGCCATACATATAAAATGGTGGAATCTAATGGTGGGATTAGCTGCTCAAGGAAGATCTTAGAATCTTCATGCATAGGTAGGAAGGGAGGACATGGGAGGGACAGGTGGAGGATGACAGGAACACACAAGTAATGCAGGGACCCCTTGGGGCACGGGGAGAGTCTCAGAACTGGGCTTGCGTGAAACCCTCCCTCAAGGCCTCTCTGATGAGCATGGCCCCTTGATGTGCTCTCCAGATGACACTGGTGGCCAGCTGCTCATACTTCTTGATCAGACGTTCAGCCTCAGCCCCACACCCTGTCTGTGTCTCCCCCCTTGCTGTCACAGATGCTGTGAAGCACACAAGAGGCCGTCACTAGGGAGGGAATGTTGTGACAAAAACTTCTGTCGACAAATCACTCTAATCTAGACATAATCTTGTAGACTGGGATCAGATTGAATGCAACTTTGTTACAGTAATATATAGCATATAGATGTCCGCATGTCTCGTGTGATCCTAAAGCACTTTAGAAACCATATCAGTGGTTTTCCAACTTTTTGACTGTGACTAGTTAACCATGTGCATCAATACTTATAGAACATGTTAGGACAGGTCTTCAGAAATAATCTATTCAGTTGAAACCAAAAGCATGGGAATGCCTTTTGCTGAATTATAGGGAACACAACCCCCAAACTAAACATACATAAAAATTTTTCTAGCAATATAGACATTCCTAGTGTTCTAATTCCTATAGCATATAGGTTCAAATGGAAGCATGTCTCCTGTACGATGTAGCTAATTGTTCAAAGGGAAACACTCTTAGTAGTTTCACAATTACAGCTGTTCAGCTGTGTATTTAAACTGGATTAAATTCCATTGCATACTGCAACAAACGAAGTTTATTGCCATATTTAAGATGCTTGCTTTCCTGGGGACAGCTGGTATTTTCAATTTGGCCAAACTTTAAACATTTCTTCTGCCAAAGATTAGCCCTTTTTAACTTTAAACATTTCTTCTGCTGTGTTGCCAGCAAAAGTAATTTAGGTTTGACACTGGGTTCTGTGAATACAAAGATGCTGAGCAGCTACTTGTCAACACAAGTAGTTTATTGTCTGGCAAGAGCTTTAACTAAAAGGTATGTCAGGAAAGTCGCACTTACGGCCCTTCAGCACAGGGGACTCTGGACAGCTGCGGATGGGTGGGAGTTATTCTCACAGTTCCGAGGCACTGCTACCGAGGTCCATCAGTGCAGTCCAAATTTCATTCATTTCTGTGTGGCTTATATGCAGTTCTTTTTTGCCTGATCAGGCAGTTGCTATGGTTACTCATTACCATTTAAGGTATTTGTTGTAATTGTCCATTACTGGTTCGGCTTTTTCTTTTTTGTTCCCTATTTTGCTTATGTCAGACTGTTACATCTGGTTACACAAAATCATTACATATCTGTTCTTTCCTTATCCACATAAATTTTGCTGCAGTGGCATTGCGTCTGATCTTAAGTGGGGGATGCCCTCATACGTGCTTCTGGCTCATCTGCTGTAGGGAAGTGCATACCAAACTACCCCTAAGCTATCAAAACAAAAAAGCTGTAAAATAGCACTTTGAAGACTAACAAAATAATTTATTTATTAGTTATTTGTTAGTCTTTAAAGTGCTACTTTACTGCTTTTTTGTTTTGATAGTATATAGACTAGCATGGCTCCCTCTCTGTTACTACCCCTAAGCTGTCGCATACAAAGTTCTTCCACAATTAACCCCTACATGCCAATGATAAGCCCTTTTTAAAATATATCCTGACACCTTAAGGACTTTCTGGCGGTGGAAGCCCTGTTACTAGAAGCTCCTGGTTTCACACGAATACACTTTGGCTATGTCTACTCTAGAGTGATCTGTTGACAGATGTTTCTGTCAGAAGATATCTTCCAACAAAACTTCTGTCGACAAAGAGTGGCCAGACCGCCCGGCCACTCTCTCGACAAAACAGCCAGCTGGAAGCACAGAACCAAAGGTAGCTCCTCAGAACCAAAGGTAGCTCAGCAAAGACAAGCCGAGAGAGTTGCCTAGTTACCTGCATGCATCAGTGCTGTCCGGCTTGCTGCTTTGAGTCTGCCCATCACCCACACCTGTGCCTACAGACTGCTGTATAACCACTGAGCCAGGCAGGCAGGTGGGGCAGCAGGGAGTCCAGAAGAGAGTGAGGATGTGCTAGTGGTAAGAAACCAGGTGTGATGGTGGGTTGTGGAGGCTGGGACAGAGGGGAAAAGCAAGTCTGTGCAAGGGATCTGTTGTGGATGAAGACCAATGTGGTACTCCTTTGAGGCACTGGTGCCTGGGGGATGAGAGGGGAAGCAGCAGTTGCCTTGCTGTGCAAAGTGCTAATGACCTACCACAAAGCCTGGGCTCTCTGTAGGATTGTGCTTCAGCTCCACGGCCCACCAGGCAGCTGTGCCAGACATGGGCCGAGTGCCAAGTGCTTCAGAATATGGGAAGTGGACTTCCTCCAGGTTTCCTCTCCACAAAAACACACTTTCCCACTGCGACGCTGTTGACAGGCCACTTATCTTAAGCCAGCTCAGGAGGGTGTGTTTGGCAGTAATTCTGGGGAACTGGATGCAGGCACTGGACTCTAATTCAAAGGGAGTGCAGTGGGGACCTGAATGCTAAGGCCCATGAGCTGAAGTTAGTGTAGGTGCACATGTTGGCTCAGCTGGTGGTTTCATTGACTTGCAGTGAGCACGTAGATCAGGAAGCAATTGAGCAGCCTTCATGGTGACCGAATACTTGTGATGAGGGCATGCGGCATATACCCAGAGCTGTAGATAGCCGCTGCTTCCACAGTCTGTCAAACTATTCCGTCTCTGTTTACTGTGCCAAACCATAGTAAACGTGCTCCTCTTTTTAAAGAATCAGATTTACTTTCAGAGCAGAGCAAAGAGAACCAGGGATGGCTGCTCACATGTTCATCAAAGGCAGTTAATGCTCCCCCCAAAAAAAAAATTCAGATCCCAGACCAAAAGTCTGTTTTGAGGCTATGCCGACACTGCTCCACAGTTCACACTGCAGGGCTGTGAATGATGTAACTCCTCTGTGTGGATGCACCCGAAAAGTTTACTGCTTCTCACTCATATCGTATCTGAGGAGAAGATGAATGCCAGCAAGGAGCCTTTTAATTCATGCCTGAGGTGTCCACACAGGGAAGTTACAGCACAGTCCTTTACTGCACACTACTTTTGAACCCCCAGGCCTAAAAGGCCACCGTTGGGTCGTGCCACCAAGCCCTGAGAGCCCATTTTCATTGTTGCCGGCAGGGCATTGTTATTAATCCATGATGCTTCAGCTAGGCTTATGGTGAGAAATTGATGCCAGCGTATGGAGACCCAAAGGAGTCTATGGGACTCGTGTATCTGGCTCCCATTGAATTTCAGCCCTTTTGAGGCCCCAGCCTACCTCCTAGTTCTACCTACTGCTTAAGTCTCGCTTAGTTTAGATGTTGGTGCTTGCTGACCCTTGGGGGAATTTCACCCATTTTAACACTGTTTGTTTATTTCTGTATATCTTCAGAGTCTAGTGATAGCTGTAACCATCTGAATACAGATGCATTTTGTTAAACAACCTATGTGTGGTTTTTTATTTTTTGTGTTGCATACAGAATATCATCACTCACTTGGTTATGACAAGTATCAGAGGGGTAGCCGTGTTAATATCTGTATCTTCAAAAACAACAAGAGGTCCTGTGGCAACTTATAGACTAACAGATATTTTGGAGCATAAGCTTTCATGGACAAAGACCCGCTTCATCAGAGGACTTCTTGTTGTTTTTGGTTCTGACAGCAGGTCGAAATACTTTTGGAAAACCAAGTTGCTCTCAAGCTAACAAGTATTTCAGATGAGACAGGTGGGAAAGCAGAAATATTTTTTACGATTGGGTGGTAAAATCAGTACCGAATCCATTTGGTTCGCTTTCTGGCTTTGATGATAGTTAATGACAGTTTGGAGGTGTAGTAAATGATCTTAAAAACATTAAAAAGCTGTTTTGTGCCTTTCCAGTTTGTTGGATACATTTAACTGAACCATTACGGATTTTAAAGCATCATTTTGACTTTCAAGAATTGGCTGTGGGACATTCCAACTGTACACTGGGTTTATGTGCATCTAAGAGATCAGTTAAGAGGATAAAGCCAAACAAGTTTAATTCAGCAAAATGACATTACGTAATATTAATAAGGAATTATTGAGAATTCTCGCATGTGGGTCATTGCTAGCCAGCAGATTTTTTTCCCCCAGGGACCTCATTTCTCCTCAGGGTTGAGTGGACAAAGCAAATTGACAATGTGACATATTTTATAGGATCAGCAAATAGTCACCCAAAACAAGACTTTTTTACTTAAATTCTAGGAAATATGAATTGCTGGTAATACACAATGGAAGTGAACACAATTGTTGCTAGAATCAGGAAAAAACATTTTTGAGAGGGCAGTTTTCTGTCAAAAATAGAGTTTCATTGAAATCAAAACGTTTCTCTAGAATATATAGATTTTGGTGATATTTTATAAGAAGAGGAAATTAAGTGTTTGGATTTTCCCATTTAATTTCAATAATCATGAAATCTTTTATTGTGATAAGGGAAAATGCTTAATTTTGTTTTGATAATGTTGAGAATGCTACATTAAAATACTAATTGTAGCATATTCCTTTTACATCCATTTTATGTACACATTAAAAAGAATATTTAAGACACAGGTAAAAAAAATCATTTTGATAGTCCCAAATTGAATTTTTTTGGAATTTCATTTCACACAAGTGAGATGCGGCACTGGTGGGATTAAGTGGCTGCCAAGTGGAGTTTTGTGGATCTCAGTGGGAATTAAGCATCTAAATACTTTTGCAGGGCTGGGCCTAGGGACCAGCTCCCCAGTGGTTCTGAATCATGGCTGAGTCTGTATTATCCGGTTAGACGACCTTAACTACTTCGCTCTACATTCTGGAAAATTTCATTCCCTGTGCAAAGTAGTTGAACCAACTTAACATTGAAACCAACCCCGCAAACATAGAAATCCCCTTATTCCCTTATTCGTATCAGCTGATAGGAGTAAGGGGACTTCAGTGTTTGCAGGGTCCTTCCAAAAACGGCCCCGTGTAGCTGAGCTGCGCACGATCGAAACATGGCACTTTCGAAGTGCTGCACCTGGCAGCATGCTAATGAGGCACTGAATATTCATTTCAGAGCTTCATGAGTATTCTCCGATTTGGCCATTAGCATGGCCATTTTGAAATTTTGGACAAGTGTAGACACGGCCTTCTTGTTGTTTTTATAAGCCCTTAGATACTTTTTTTGTTATATAGATAGGAAATCTTAGTAAAATCGTAGCTATCCATACAAAATTCTTCATTTTTCTATCCAATTAACTGTGTTGTAAAGTATCCAAGTTAGTTATGATTTCAGTCTGCGGTATTCATTAGGAATCACGTCAAAGGCAAACAGATTAACTCTGTATCTGTGGTAGAATTAAATCACTGATGCAAACATTCTTGATAATGGGCTTTTAAAAAAAAAACAACAGCTTGCACACCTGAGTTCCTCATGGTCCATTCCTTGTTGTGGTGAGGTGGCTTGTGTGTCTCAAGGACTGGGAGAGCTATGCCAGCGGGAGATACAGCTCCAGGAAGGGTCACCCAAACTGGACAGGTCAAAGGGAAGAGACCAGACAAATTTGGATCACCTCTCCCTAGCGTAAAAGGGGTTGGCTTAAGGTTAACAACTAAAAAAAAGTTACAGAAACGTCTACAAAGAAACCTACAACTACACAAGTCTTTGGGGCGAGGAGCTGACAATCTGCTCAGATTGAGCGTGTAGCTTGGCAGGGAAAGCCAAAAGGAAGCTGCCCTGCAGATGACTCTTCTCTTACCCGGGACAACCACCCAGTTTGGTACATGGAAAGTTCGGACTACATATCAAGAGGGAAGACAGTGAGGATCAACCAGTCCAACAACACCACCGTGATCACACGGGGGTGGGATGGCCTGAAAGATGTGGAGCAGTTCACCTACTTGGGGAGTATTTTGGGCATTGATGGAGGAACAGATAAGTATATCAATGCCAGGACAGGGAAAGCAACAGCTGCATTCCAGACTCTCCATCCCATATGGAGTTCACAAATAATGTGTGCGAAGATGAAACTGTGGATCTTCAGCACAAATGTGAAGAGTGTGCTCTTGTATGGATGTGAAGGGGAGGGCAATGAAAATGATTAAGGGGCTGGAGCACATGACCTAAGAGGAGAGACTGAGGGATTTGAGCTTATGTAGTTTGCAGAAGAGAAGACTGAGGGGTGATTTAATAGCAGCCTTCAGCTTCCTGAAGGGGTGCTCAAAAAGGGTTGAAACTGTTCTCAGTGGTGACAACAGCAGAACAAGAGGCAATGGTCTGACGTTACAGAGGGAAAGAAGTAGGTTGGATATTAGGAAAAAATACTTCACCAGAAGGGTGGTGAAGCACTGCAGTGCGTTGTCTAGGGAGATGGTGGAATCTCCATCCCTGGAGGTTTTTAAGTCCCGGCTTGACATAGTCATGGCTGGGATGGCTTAGTTGTGATTGATCCTGCTTGTAGCAGGGGGCTGGACTCGATGACCTCCTGAGTTCCCTTCCAGCTCTGTGATTCTATGGTTTCATGATTCTGTGAGACCTGGCATACTAAAAAGTCTTCAAATCACAAGCTACATACATTCATAAACAGATTCCTGAGGCACATTCCTCACATCAAATGGCAAAACTTCATCGCAAATGAGGAGCTTTAGAACAGAGCGGGAGAAGAAGGCAATTGACATTGAAATCAAGAGAAGAAAATGGGGGTGGCTAGGTCACACTCAGAAAACCATCATGCAGCATGTTCCGGCAAGCTGCCACATGGAACCTGCAAGGAAAACGCAAGAGGAAGACCTCGAACAATGTGGAGAAGGTCTACTGAGACTGAAGGACAACAACTGGCATACTCTTGGAGCCAACTAGAAGTTTTGTCCTAAGACAGAGTGAAGTGGAGGAGACTTGTACATGACCTATGCTACATGCAGAGTACAGGGGTTAAGTAGTAGTAAGTAGGAGTACCCCTGAGAAACTCTCTCACATGAGCAATCCTATCCTTAGGGTTATGCATGTGAGTAAAGTTACCTACATGCTTAAGTCCAGGCAGGCTCAGGCTCAGTATGGGTAATAAATAGGTTCTTACTGGTGTGACTTCAGCCTCAGGTGCCTGGGTTTGCTTCCATGTTGCTAGTTTTTACAGAACGATTATATTCAGCCAGGCTACGTCTGCACTAGAGCAACCTTTCGAAAGATGTTCTTCCGGAAGGTCTTTTCTAAAAAACCTTCTTCTGACAAAGTGCGTGCACATACAAAAAAGCACACAGAAAGATCGGTCCAATCTTTTGATAATGTCCACACATCCCCCTCTCTTTCAAGAGAATGGGCTGGGGATTGAAAAATCCAGCACCACGAGGACTGCTCTTTCAAAAACCGGGTCCTGGGGCATCTACATACGTTTTTTTCTGAAAGAACCTTTCAGAAAAAGGTGCTGTTCCTCATCTGGGAGAGGAAGAGGGCTTCTGGAAGAAGAACCACGTTCTTTCTATTTCAGCTCAAAAGGGTGCGTTTTGTGTACAGTCGCTCCATGGGTTCTTTTGGAAAAGGCCCATTTTTTTGAAAGAACTTGCTAATGTAGATGTAGCTCCAGTCTTTAGATGCACGGGTGAGAGTAATTGAATTCTATTTCTGTGCTCTAGTCTTACCTTCCTTGTAATTAGTAGTGGATCTCTTTACTGGTTTACTACATTTACTTTCTTCCCCGTCACCTCCTAGAGTTGCATCAGGAAATGTTTTGTTTTCCATTTACTAGCATATTTAAAAAGAGAGCAAGGGATTGCTCCATCACTTGAATTCTTAACCGTGTATTTGTTTTGTGATTTGATATTTATCATTGACATTTCCTGACATGATAGTTCATTTTCATGTTCTGATATGTGATGCAAAAATTAAATTAAAGGAAAATATATGCTAGTTTGGGGTAAGTACAGTGACCCCTCATAATATGTGGCTTCACGTTGCACGTAACTTGCTTTAAGGTGAGTTAAACACAACTTGCAGCTGCTCTGTGGCCCCTTGCCCCTGCCTTCCCCCAGCAGAGTGGCTGTCAGGCTGACAGCCCCACAGCTGGGGGACAGAAGCGGGAAGGGGCTTTTAGTTTGCCTAGCTGCTCAATGCTGTGGGCAGCAAGGCAAACGAGAAGCCTTCTCCCTGCCTTCCCCCAGTGGCGGGGCTGTCAGGCTGACAGCCGCGGCACTGGAGGAAGGCAGGGAGAAGCAGCTAGGAAACTGACCAGCCCTCGAGGACTGGTCAGTTTCCTGGTCCCACAAGCAGAGGGGACCTGGGAACCAAGTGACAGCCTGGTTCCAGGGGGCCCTGTGCTGGCAGAACCAGGAAACTGACTAGCCATGAGATGGTCAATTTGCTGGGTCCTGCAAGTGGCAGGGAGACAGAAACAAGGCTGCTCCCTGTTTCCTGGCTCCCCACCACTCTGGGAGGCAGCAAACTGACCAGCTGTGGTGGGTGGTCTATTTCCTGGCTCCTGCAAGCCCAGGGGAGCCAGGAACCAGGCAGTAGTCTGATTCCCTCTCCCACCAACTTGCGCGAAAATTCGAGTTATGCGGGGGTTGCAAGAACGCATCCCCCCCCACATAGCTCAAGGGTTTACTGTATGCTAATTCTAGAGCTGTACAGTGTAAAATCAATATTAAGCTACAGTAAAGTAATGATGCATCAGGCTAGGTATGTCTATTCACTGATGTACCTGTTCCAAGTTCAGCCCATTGGTGCAGCATGGCCTTGACATTGCTGATCCGTCTTTCCATCCTGCAGGGCCTAGAGCTTTCAACAGAAAAGGGTAGCCCTGCTGTGGAAATCTCCACGATGATTACGGGAAGACGGGTTCTCTAGTAAGCGCTATAGGTTTGTAATGTCTATAGATCTTTATGTAGTATCCATGAAATCCTGTTGGTTTTTATCACTATTAAATTCTCTAGGACTTCGCCATGAAGAAGCTCAGTACTGTAAGGCGTCAAGCAGTTCAGCTGCTATCTAGCAAAGTGCTTAAGTGCATGCGTAGTCCTCAGCACTCTGGCTCCAAACCAATGGAACATTTATACATGAGCTTAACTCACAGAATCACAGGGCTAGAAGGGACCTCAGGAGGTCATCTAGTCCAGCCCCCTGCTTCAAGCAGGATCAACCCCCACTAAGTCATCACAGCCAGGACCTTGTCCAGCCGGGACTTAAAAACTTCAAGGGATGGAGAATCCACCACCTCTCTAGGCAACTCATTCCAATGCTTCACCATCTGCCTGGTGAAGTAGTTTTTCCTAATATCTAAGCTACCCCTTTCCCCCTTCAATTTCTGACCATTATTCCTTGTTCTGCCATCTGACACCACTGAGAACAGTTTCTCACCCTCCTTTTTAGAGCTCCCCTTGAGGAAGTTGAAGGCTGCTATTAAATCACCTCTAAGTCTTCTCTTCTGTGAACTAAACAAGCCCAGATCCCTCAGCCTCTCCTCATAGGTCTTGTGCTCCAGACACTTAATCATTTTTGTTGCCGTTCACTGAACCTGCTCCAGCAAATCCACATCCTTTTTATACTGGGGGGCCCAAAACTGGACACAGTATTCCAGATGTGGCCTCACCGGTGCCAAATAAAGAGGAATAACTCTGAGATGTGTATCATCCCTTTGTGTGATGTGCTCCACTGAACCAGTGCCAGAGTGCTCAGCACTTTTCAGGATCAAGCCCTGTTTCTTTGGGTGCCATTGAGGAATTGGGAGCTATATTTGTAAAGGATGCATCTGTGGCTGGGCTGCTGCTTCTCTCAGAGTGTGGTTACCGTTCCTTCATAGGCTGCATATACCTCATCAGAGAGTTTTGTGATTAAGAACAGCCAAATAAAATTTCTTCGGATGTGTTTAGGCTCCCATTCAGCTTGGGAGTGATAACGTGCCGAGAACTTTCAGCACATGAGATGTTCCATTTAAGTCATTGGTGCTCCTCCCGGGGGTGGAGTTAGGGCTTGTCAACAATGACAACTAGTCAATGGAAAGCTGGAGTGTAAATCTGCCCCACACTAACCTGCCATACGCCGAGACCATCTGGAGGCTGCCTCTGACAATTCCCTTGTGCGGTTTGATGTAGTCAGCTTTGAGACTGGTGTCTGTGTAGATAAGCACACGCTTAAATACTTTGGTGGACAGCCTGATCCCCCTTCCATTGAGGTGAGCAGGAGGTATGAAACTGACTTCGGAGAGACAGGAGCAAACACTTAGTGGGCTTTGGCACTGGCTTCCACCCTTTTAATTGATATTTAATGGGAGAAATCTTGTCTGTGACACAGCGTTCCATGGTAAAGAATCCTTCTCAGTGGCCTTGCTGACCTGTTTTGAGATTAATACAAAACGATCTGTGCCAGCTGAGGATCTTGGTTTCTCAGTATAATATGCTGCCAGTTTTCACCAACTGATGGTCTGGTCATCTGAGTATAGTATGGTGCTCTCAGCATCATCGTCTGGGGGCCCAGTCCTGATCTGAAGTGAAGAAAGCAAGCCACCACCAAATCCAAACCGAAATAATTTATTTTTTTCAATTGGATTTTAGCTTTTAAGATTTGTAACACGGACACCAATTTAGATTCTTTTTCCTTTAAAATACAGTCTTATAGGCACATATGTGTACTTTTCTATCAATTCCAGATGCTTTCTAGCCTGAATTGATGCAGGACAGGCCATTGAAGCAAAGAGAGAGAGGTAGGAAGATATTAATTGTGGTAAAGTTTGAAATACAATATAGTTCTGAACTGTATCTTTGTGGTCATTAACCACAAGGTCATGAGCATCTGGTCCCACATGTTGGTTTAGCTACACATAATCCAAGATATTTTTAATCCTACTTCAGATTAATGAATGGCTGGGAATGGAGCAATTGAAATGTTAGCTTTATGGAGGGCACTGTAGCTTCAGACCTCTCCTGATTGCACTTTTAAAACCTTGTATCAAGAAAACATATAGTCTCACTAGAGCTGATGGAAAAATGTCCATCCAAATTTGGAAAAAAAAAATGTCTACTTATCTGTCCCCTTTGTGACGTGCATCTGTGTTATACCACGTGAGGACCAGCTGGACTTTAAGGTGAGCCTGCAGGGCTATCAATCAACAACCTCTCTGACATTGCCAAGGAGCAGCTGCTGTGTCCAGGGCATGCCCTGCACCCCACATTCTGCAGAGGTTGCCATTGGAAGTTGTGCCTCAAGGGAAGTGATGGACAGTTGTCTTAGCGATTGACTCCCAGAACCTGTGTAAGCCCTGGGGCGTACCAGGAAATGTCTAGGCAACACTGTCGCTCCCTCCCTAGCTGCCACATCTTCCTGCTTGCGAACTCTCAGTATTGACCTCAGCTCTAGCTTGGATTCTGATTCCTGACTGACCCCTGTGCAGTGTTCCCTGAAAGCTGAGCGCTTGGGTGGCCAGCCAGGAGAGATACTTATGGCACCCAGCTAACTAGCAGAGCACCCACTGCTCCCACATCTGGCAGCACGTGTTTCTACTGGTGGTGCACATCTGCCTTGATGCATATAACAAATTTTATTCCACAAGTGGACAGAGAAAATCATAGTGAACACTGTCTGGGACTACAACACTGACCCAGATAACCTGGTATTGACCTGTTGGTCTGATTCCTGACTTGGGCTCTAGCTGTCATTCTCAGTTTGGCCTCTAACTCCCGTCTTCAGTTCCTAATTCCCAAGCCCCCACCACTAGTCCTGCCTACCATCCCTCAGGCTCCTGAGGCACACAGTACTGATAGATCCCGGGAGTGAAATTCACCACACGCAGAATATCTCTGCAGCACTGGTGTCCAAATTTAAGGGCTTCAGTGGGGCATAGACTGTGGGACCAAATCTCAGTCTCTCAGCAGTGGAGAAAAATATCCCCAGAAAAGCTGTGAAATCTGAGGGGAAATTAAGTTCCACTCGTTTCTGTCACAAGCAAGAGCCTGGAATCAAAGAGTCAACAGCAGGCTCCGCTTCCTGCACACTGCGAGCCATCTTTCACTTCAGCTAAGGAAACACTTGTTCAGGACAGCTGTGTGTAACCAGTTAAATGCCTTCCAAGTCGGCCCTGGCCCTGGCCTGTTGCTCGTGTCAGCAGGACACCCTGACTCGGAAACCCAATGTCACTTTTGACAATAGAAATCAGAAGTGCTGAGCATCTGGCCCCTGACGTTTGACTGATGTGTGAACTACTCCGGCTTAGTTCAGTAGGGTCTGCAGAGGGTAAAGACAAAATATTAGCCATTGCTGTGTCCTGACTGAGGCTATATCTTTGTGCCATTTATGAAATGTATGTCAAAGACTGGTTCTTATGGTAACAGAGAGATAGCCGTGTTAGCCTATATTCTATCAAAACAAAAAGGCAGTCCGGTACCAATTTAAAGACTAACAAAATAATTGATGAGGTGGTGAGCTTTTGTGGGACAGACCCACTTCTTCAGACCATAGCCATACCAGAACAGACTCAATATTTAGGGCACAGACAACCAAAAAATTGTTATCAAGGTTGACAAATCAGAAAAAGTGTAATCAAGGTGGGCAAATGAGAAGAGCAAAGAGGCAGTAGGAGGGGGGAAGTCAAGATTCAGCTAAAGCAAAGTATGTAAAAGAGCCCTTATAATGGGCCAGGTAATTGGTGTCCCAGTTCAAACCACGTGTTAATGTATTGAATTTGAATATAAAAGAGAGCTCTGCACTTTCTCTGTGCGGGCGATCCTTAAAATTCCTTTTCAGTAAAACACAGACTTTCAGGTCATTAACAGACTGGCCCACTCCATTAAAGTGCTGGCTTACAGGCTTGTGAAGTAAGAGTTTTCTGATGTTTGTTTTGTGTCCAGTTATTCTTTGTCAAAGAGTGTTTACCATTTGCCCTACAATCATAGTATGTGGGCATTGTTGGCACATGATGGCATATATGATATTAATTGAGGAACATGAGAATGTGCCTGTAATTCTGTGAGTAACCTGGTTAGGTCCAGTGATAGTATCTCCAGAATAGATATTTGGGCAAAGTTGGCAATGGGGCTTGTTGCAAGGAAAAGTTCCAGGGTTGGTGTTATTGTGGTATAGCCTGTGGTAGCTGGTGAGAATCTTCATAGGGTTGTAAGATTGTCTGTAGGAGAGACAGGCCTCACACCTAGGGCCTTCTGGAATGTGGCATCCTGATTAAGGGTAGTTTGTAGGTCTTTAATGATGCGTTGCAGAGGTTTGAGTTGAGGGCTGTAGGTAATGACCAGTGATGTCCTTTTGTTGGTTTTTTGGGCCTGTCTTGAAGTAGCTGGTTTCTAGGTATTCGTCTGGCCCTGTTGATTTGTTTTTTTACTTCTCGTGGTGGGTAATTTAGGTTTATGAATATTTGGTAGAGATCTTGTAGGTTTTGGTCTCTGTCGTTAGGATCAGAGCAAATGCGTTTGTACCTAAGGAGTGGACTGTAAACAATGGGTCTTGTTGTGTTTGCAGGATGGAAGCTAGAAGCATGTAGGTAAGTATAGTGATCAGTGGGTTTCTGGTAGAGTGTGGTACTGATCAGGCCATCATTGATTTGTACTGTAGTGTCCAGGAAGAGTATCTCTCATGTGGAGTAGTTGAGGCATAAATTGAGGGTGGGGTGCAGATTGGGAAAGTCTCTGTGGAATTCTTCTAAAGTCTCTAAACCATGGGCCCAAATCATAAAGATGTCATCGATGTATTGTAAGTGAAAGAGGGGTAATAGGGGACGAGAGCTGTTCCAAGTCAACCATAAAATATATTAGCCTATTGTGGGCCCATGCAGGTGCCCATAGCAGTTTCACTAATCTGGAGGTATAAATTGTCCCCAAATTGGAAATAATTGTGGGTGAGAACAAAGTTACAGAGGTCAGACACCAGATTGGCTGTGGTGACGTTAGGGATGATATTCCTGATGGCTTGTAATCCATTTTCATGTGGAATATTAGTGTACAGAGCCTCTACATCCACGGTGGCAAGGATGGTGTTGTCAGGAAGTTTTCCAATGTTTTGTGATTTCCTCAGGAAGTCCGTGGTGTCTCGGAGATAGCTGGGAGTGTTGGTGGCATAGGGTTTGAGGAGGGAGTCCACATAACTGGATAGTCCAGTGGTAAGGGTGCCAATACCCAAAATGATAGGGCTTCTGGGGTTTCCAGGCTTGTGGATTTTGGGAAGTAAGTGGAATAATCCAGGTTGGGGCTCAGATCGTGTGTCTCAGTAAATAAGGTCCCACGTAGCAGCCGGGAATTCCTGAAGTAGTTGTTGTAATTTCTTTTGGAATCCCAAAGTGGGATCAGCGGAGAGAGGTCTTTAAAATGTGGTGTTGGAGAATTGTCTGGCTGCCTCCTGTTCAGAGTCTGACTTATTCATGATGACACGCCCTTTTTCTGGGCATGTTTTGTTTGTTTCAAATGTAAAGGCAGAGGGTCTGACCATAATCTCACTTGAACTGCTGTACAGGTTGGATCCAAAGTCCCATGAACTCAATAGAAAAACAAATATGAATCTCATATGGCTTGGAATCAGCTCCTAAATTCGAGTTTACTCTAAGCAAATGTTTACATCTGTCCCTATTCAGCAAAGCACGTGCTTAAGTTCTGCAGAAGCAAATGGATCTTCATGTTCTTAAGTGATTTTGTGAATAAGGATAGGGTTACTCTCACGCCTACAAGTTAGCATGCACTTAAAGTCTTTGGTCAACCAGAGCTCTAAGCATCAGAGGGGTAGCTGTGTTAGTCTGGATCTGTAACAGCAACAGAGAGTCCTGTGGCACCTTATAGACTAACAGAAAAGTTTTGAGCATGAGCTTTCATGAGCAAAGACTCACCAGCATCTGATGAAGTGAGTGTGTGCTCATGAAAGCTCATGCTCAAAACCTTTCTGTTAGTCTGTAAGGTGCCACAGGACCCTTTGTTGCTGTTACAGAGCTGTAAGCGTGTGCTTCAGTCCAACTGAAGGCAGTAAGATTTCAACACGTTTAATGTTAAACAGAGCTTGATGGTGCTTTGCTGATTCAGGGCATAAGTGTGAACAGAATAAGGCCAATGCACTCCTGAGCAAGATCCCTTTAATTTTAACACTCTGTATATCAGTGCAATGGAGTCAAGATCATTTAATGGTTTTATATGATGAGTTAAATATCATTAAAATAGTTAAATGAATTTTACTGTAATATAAAGAATATTTCACCTAATTTTCCTTGACAAACAACTTTTAATGCATTAAAAACTGTGTGCCGCAATAGGCTCTTTTTGGCCTCGATAAAGCTAGGGTTCCCCCACCTCTGCTCTCCATGTTGGTTTCTTGGGTTTTTTCTTTGCTGTGACAAACCATTTAGACATTCCATTGAAATAAGAAAGTAAGACAGGCAAATATGATAGGCAACCATCTTGGCTTACCAGGGAAATCTTTGGCATGCTTAAACTCAAAAAAGATGTGTATAAGAAGTGGAAACTTGGACAGATGACTAAGGAGGAGTGTAAATATGTTGCTGGAGGCTGCAGGGGAGTAATCAGGAAGGCGAAAGCACGACTGGAACTGCAGCTAGCAAGGGATGTGAAGGGTAACAAGAAGGGTGTTTACAGACATGTTAACAATCAGAGGGTGATCAGGGAGGGTGTGGGGCCCTTACTGGGCGAGGGAGGTAACCTGGTGACAGATGATGTAAGAGAAGCTGAAGTACTCAATGCTTTTTCCTCTGTCTTCACGAGCAAGGACAGCTCCCAGACTACTGCATTAGGAAGTGAAGTATGGGAAGGAGTGGGGCAGCCCTTGGTGGGGAAAGAACAGGTTAAAGGCTATTTAGAAAAGCTAGATATACACAAATCCATGGGTTTGGATTTAATGTATGCAAGGGTACTGACAGAATTGGCATATGTCATTGGAGAGCCTTTGGCCATTACCTTTAAAAACTCATGGAGATCTGGAGAGATACCGGATGATTGGGAAAAGGCAAATGTCATGCCCATCTTTAAAAAAGGAAAGAAAGACAATCCAGGGAACTCTAGACCACTCAGCCTTACCTGAATCCCCAGAAAAATCAAAGAGGGGATCATCAAGGAATCCATTTTGAAGCACTTGGAAGAGGGGAAAGTGATCAAGAGTAGTCGACATGGATTCTTCAAGGGCAAGTCTTGCCTGACCAATCTGATTAGCTTCTATGATGAAGTAACTAGCTCTGTGGACATGGGCAATTCAATGGATGTGATATACCTTAACCTTAGCAAAGCTTTTGATACATTCTCACACAATATTCTTGCCCACAAATTAAGAAAGTATGGTGTGGATAAATGGACTGTAAGGTGGGTAGAAAGCTGTCTTAGACAGCCAGGCCCAATGGATAGTGCTCAATGGCTCAGTGTCTCGTTAGCAGTCGATTTCAAGTGGAGTGCCTCAGGGATCAGTTCTAGGACTAATATTGTTCAACATCTTTATTAACGACCTGGATGAGAGGATGGATTGCACCCTCAGCAAATTTGCGGATGACACTAAGCTAGAGGGAGATGTAGATACATTGGAGAATAGGGATAGGGTCCAGAGTGACCTAGATAAACTGGAGGATTGATCCAAAAGTAATCTGATGAAGTTCAACAAGGACAAGTGCAGAGTCTTCCACTTGGGACGGAAGAATCCCAAGCACTGTTGCAGGCTGGGGAATGACTGATTAAGTAGCAGTGCAGCAGAAAAGGACCTGGGGAGTACAGTGGATGAGAGGCTGGATATGAGTCAATATAGTGTCCTTGTAGCCAAGAAGGCTAATGGCACACTGGGGTGCATTAGGAGAAGCATTACCAGCAGCTCTAGAGAAGTTATTATTCCCCTCTATTCTGCACTGCTGAAGCCACATCTGGAGTATTGTGTCCAGTTCTGGGACCACCAGTATAGAAAAGATGTGGATGCATTGGAGTGGGTTCATTGGAAGGCAACGAAAATGATTAAGGGTCTGGAGCACATGACCTATAGGGAGAGGCTGAAGGATCTGGGCTTATTTAGCTTGCAGAAGAGAAGAGTGTGAGGCAATTTGATAGCAGCCTTCAACTTTCTGAAGGGGGGCTCTAACGGGGATGAAGAAAGGCTGTTCTCTGTAGTGACATATGGCAGAACAAGGAGCAATGGTCTAAAGTTACAGAGGGCAATGTGTAGGTTGGATATCAGGAAAAACTATTTTACCAGGAGAGTGATCAGGCATTGGAATGCATTACCAAGAGAGGTGATGGAAGCCCTAGAGGTTTTTAAGTCCCGGGTTGACTAAGCCCTGGCTGGTATGATTTAGTTAGGGTTGATCCTGCTTTAGGCGGGAGTCTGGGCTCGATGACTTCCTGAAGTCCCTTCCAGCCCTAGTATTTTATGATTCTATGATTCTAAATATGATTACCTGAAATCGTTACAGCCTGATGTTGGGTCTAGCTAAAAGTTAACACTCTATAGCTGTGTCTACACGTGCACGCTACTTCGAAGTAGCGGCACTAACTTCGAAATAGCGCCCGTCGCGGCTACACGCGTCGGGCGCTATTTCGAAGTTAACTTCGACGTTAGGCGGCGAGACGTCGAAGTCGCTAACCTCATGAGGGGATCGGAATAGCGCCCTACTTCGACGTTCAACGTCGAAGTAGGGACCGTGTAGACGATCCGCGTCCCGCAACGTCGAAATTGCCGGGTCCTCCATGGTGGCCATCAGCTGGGGGGTTGAGAGATGCTCTCTCTCCAGCCCTGCGGGGCTCTATGGTCACCGTGGGCAGCAGCCCTTAGCCCAGGGCTTCTAGCTGCTGCTGCGGCAGCTGGGGATCCATGCTGCAGGCACAGGGTCTGCAACCAGTTCTCAGCTCTGTGTATCTTGTGTTGTTTAGTGCAACTGTGTCTGGGAGGGGCCCTTTAAGGGAGCGGCTTGCTGTTGAGTCCGCCCTGTGACCCTGTCTGCAGCTGTGCCTGGCACCCTTATTTCAATGTGTGCTACTTTGGCGTGTAGACGTACCCTCACAGCACCTATTTCGATGTGGTGCCACGCAACGTCGAAGTTGAACATCGACGTTGCCAGCCCTGGAGTACGTGTAGATGTTATTCATCGAAATAGCCTATTTCGATGTTGCTACATCGAAATAAGCTATTTCGATGTTGGCTTCACGTGTAGACGTAGCCTATGAGGGTCAATGCGTAGGTTCCTAGCTAAACTTTTGGAAGGATTAGGAATAGGATTTGGATTCAGGCCTCTCTTTACTACTACTACTACTACTTAACCCTTCTACTCCTCATGGAGCGTAGGTCGTGTACAAGTCTGCTCCATTTCACTTTGTCTTGGGACAAAACTTCTATCTGGCTCCAGGAGCACCCCAATTGTTGTCCTTCAATCTCAGTAGACCTTCTGCACGTTGTCTGTCTTCCTCTTTTGTGTTTTCCTTGCGGGTTCCAAGTGAGAGCTTGACGGAGTATTGTGGATGACGGTTTTTTGAGAGAGTGGCCTAGCCATACCTACTTTCTTCTCTTGATTTCAGTGTCAGTTGGTTCTTGTCCTGCTCTTTTCCAAAGCTCCTGATTTGTGATGAATTCTTGCCGTTTGATGTGAAGGATGTACCTCAGGAATCTGTTTATGAATGTCTGTAGCTTGTGATTTGAAGACTTTTTAGTATGCCAGGTCTCACATCCATACAAGAGCACACTCTTCACATTTGTGTTGAAGATGAGCAGTTTCATCTTCAAAGATATTATTTGTGAACTCCATATGGGACAGAGAGTCTTGAATGCAGGTGTTGCTTTCCCTTCCCTGACACTGATATCCTTATCTGCTCCTTCATCTCTGCTCATAATATTCCCCAAGTAAGTGAGCTGCTCCACATCTTCCAGGTCATCACCTTCCACTGTTATGGTGGTGTTGTTGGACTGGTTGATCCCCATTGTCTTGGGTCTTTCCCTTGTGAAGGCCTCTCTTTGGGATCCTTAAGTATTTGTGACTGACCCATGAAAATGGAGTTTGTCCCACCACTTGCAATTCTGAGTGAAGCCTAACTCCAGCCACTACAGCCAGTCCCTCACTTTCACACACACACACAAGGTCCCTAAAAGGTCAAGGGGAAGGTGCATTTAATCATTAATAGCTAAGGCCAAGGCATTAACTAGGGATTAATAGCTGTTGATGGAGAAGTAATGACCACAGGTAACTGAAGATCAGATATAAATCTCATGAAATTGCCATCCGCACCATCGGGGGCTCTATCACCTCTACATCTACTAATATAATATATGCCATCATGTGCCAGCAATGCCCCGCTGCAATATACATTGGCCAAACTGGACAGTCTCTACGTAAAAGAATAAATGGACACAAATCAGACATCAGGAATGGTAACATAAAAAAAACCGGTAGGAGAACACTTCATTCTCCCTGGACACTCAGTAACAGATTTAAAAGTAGCCATCCTACAACAAAAAAACTTCAAAAACAGACTGCAGAGCTGCAATTCATTTGCAAATTTGACACCATCAACCACGGATTGAACACTAGTAAAGAGTAAAATTGCAAGGCACATAGAAGAGCACGAATTGTTGGGCAAAAGTCAGCATGGTTTCTGCAGAGGGAAGTCGTGTCTGTCTAATCTATTAGAATTCTTTGAAGGGGTTAATAAACATGCGGACAAGGGGCACCCAGTGGACATAATATACCTAGATTTCCAGAAAGCCTTTGACACGGTCCCACACCAAAGGCTTTTATGTAAATTAGGTGGTCATCGGATAGGAGGAAAGGTCCTTTCATGGATCGGGAATTGGTTAAAAGACAGAAAACAAAGGGTGGGAATAAATGGTAAATTTTCACAATGGAGGGGGGTAACTAGTGGTGTTCCCCAGGGCTCAGTCCTGGGACCGATCCTGTTCAACTTGTTCATCAATGATCTGGAAAATGAGGTAAGCAGTGAGGTGGCAAAGTTTGCAGATGACACCAAGTTGTTCAGGACAGTCAAAACCAAAAGGGATTGTGAAGAACTACAAAAAGATCTCAGCAAACTGAGTGATTGGGCAGCAAAATGGCAAATGAAATTTAATGTGGGTAAGTGTAAGGTAATGCATGTTGGAAAAAATAACCCAAATTACACGTACTACATGATGGGGTCAAATTTAGCTACGACAGATCAGGAAAGGGATCTTGGAGTTATAGTGGATAGTTCTCTGAAGACATCCACGCAGTGTGCAGCGGCAGTTAGTAAGGCAAATAGGATGTTAGGAATTATTAAAAAAGGGATCGATAATAAGACAAAAGATATCATACTTCCCCTATATAAAACTATGGTACGCCCACATCTCGAGTACTGCGTGCAGATGTGGTCTCCTCACCTCAAAAAAGATATATTGGCATTAGAAAAGGTTCAGAAAAGGGCGACTAAGATGATTAGGGGCTTGGAAAGGGTCCCATATGGGGAGAGGCTAGAGAGACTGGGACTTTTCAGTTTGGAAAAGAGGCGATTGAGGGGCGATATGATAGAGGTATATAAAATCATGAATGGTGTGGAGAAAGTGAATATAGAAAAATTATTTACCTTTTCCCATAATACAAGAACTAGGGGACACCAAATGAAATTGATGGGTAGTGGGTTCAAAACTAATAAAAGGAAATTTTTCTTCACACAGCGCACAGTCAACCTGTGGAACTCCTTGCCCGAGGCGGCTGTGAAGGCCAGGACTCTATTAGGGTTTAAAAAAGAGCTTGATAAATTTTTGCAGGTCAGGTCCATAAATGGCTATTAGCCAGGGATAAAGTATGGTGCCCTAGCCTTCATAACAAGGGCAGGAGATAAATCACTTGTCTTCTGTTCTCCTTCTCTGGGGCGCCTGGCATTGGCCACCGTCGGCAGATGGGATGCTGGGCTTGATGGACCTTTGGTCTGACCCAGTATGGCCATTCTTATGTTCTAACAGAGACTGGGAGTGGTTGGCCAATTACAAAAGCAGTTTTGCAGCTCTTGATGTTCACACCTCTACATTAGCTATTGATAACAGGCCACATCCTCCCTGACTGGGCTGAACTGAACTGAACTGACCTGATTTCTCCTCTCTCGAGGTTCACAACTCCTCATTAACTGCCAATAATGGGACACATCCTCTGTGACTGAACAGACCTTGTCAATTCTGGCCCTCCTCTTGACTGGGGCGCCCTCCTTTTCATAAGCCCATATATTTAAACTCTCCTCTGGAACCCTCACTCATGCATCTGATGAAGCAGGTGTTTGTCCACAAAATCTTACGCTCCAAAATATCTGTTAGTCTATGAGGTGTCACAGGAGTTCTTGTTGTTTATGTAATTGTCGAGATCTCTCCAAATACCTTCTCTCCCAACCACTCCAAGAAACCCCATCTTTTCCCACACACGTGGGGACTCAATGCTTTGTCATCAGCTAGAGCAAATTAGACAAATTTAAAAAATCTTGCATCCCGCTTTGTGTTAACCACTTATTTAGGCCCAAGTTCAGCAAAGCACAGAAGTTTGTGCCTAATTTAATTTTGAGCATGAAGTACTTTAATAAATGGTGAGCAAAGTTAGTCAATCAATTTGAGGTTGCTGTTGTTGAGGAGTCCATTTATCGCATAAGTAAGCAACAGAGACACTCCGCATTTCTTCAGAATTGATGTCTTCTTGGGAAGTAGTGGAAGATGTAATATGCAGCTGCGCCATTTATCCATATGAGCCATCCTTCATCATTGTTGCTGTTGCCATTGTAAAATGAAAAGGACGTTGTAATAGACAGCATATCGATTGTGTTGATGCTGGGGGACTAATATGCACTAGACATGACTAGGATGCATTAGCCAACCAACCTGTTTCAATCACTTCTCAACATTCCACTCAGCACAAAGTGCTAATCAATTTGTGAATGAAGTGCTTTTTTCTTAATTGCTCAGAAGTCTTACCAAATTAAAATGGCTCTTTCATTCACATTCCTGTACTCTTTTTCCATCATGGGGCAGTGAGGAGGGACCCGTCCACTGAGAGTTTTCATTCCCCTTATATGTGTTCGGAAATGTAGTGAAAAGGAGACGGTAAACCATCAAAAATACAGATTGTGAATCTCCAGGATGCTGCGCTCGTATCAGCTTTTGTTATTATGTCCCAGGACCACACCTGATCACGATCTGATTTTCAGAAATGCTCAGAATTGCCTTTCATTTGCATCCACACACTACTTGTTTTCATTAGCCTCAGGCACACTGTCCTGTTTTAATGATTGTAAATGGCTGCCGTAGCTAAGATGCTGGGAAGACTAGCAAAACGCAAAGATGACCCATTGTCTTGAAAATGATGTAAATAGCAGAAGTGTGTCTTTAAATGGCAGTGTTTTTTTCCAAACGCATAAGTGAAATGCATTAAAGAATCACGGAGAAAGCTGTAAGAAGCTTTAAATGATACGCCAAGAAGAGAAGAGGAACACGTGCTCAGCCATATAGTAAATGAAACAATAGAAGCTTAGATTTGATTATCCAAGTATTAAATAGCCAGAAGATGTCTCTCAGGAGTGTCACCACCTAAGTATTATATAGTGAATGGAAACATTTTAGGAGCATGGCTGCTGAGCTATGAATTAGCAAAACTATGATCATTTCTAGTTCTCCTGTCATGAGTACCTTCCCAGCTTTGAAACCCACATACAAATATCTAGAAGTGCTTTTTTTAAATAGAAATAATTTTTATGGCTATACTTCAGACACAAGAGCTAATGGTATTACTGTGGTGACCAGTCAGCATTATCATCACTCGGTGAGAAAGAGGGCTAAATATAGTCTCCATTATTTAATTCTCTGTCTGGAGAACACAGAGACCACTGATATTCAATACAGAGGTTGGCCACCCTGAAGCAATTCACTGGCAGTTATGATAAAACTTCCAAATACTAGAGCGATGTAACACCAAGGATGTTAGGGAATCTTCCATAATCTAGGTGTCCAGGTGCTTGCAATTCACAGGTTAAAGCAGGTGTGAACACTGATGGCTAATCAAAGAGTTTGCCTATATCCAGAACATTATGATAACTAATTATTTGAAAATCTGGTATGATGTGGTGCCTGACCCCTTTGTGACACACCTCAGAATTTCATCCTTTATACCAAGACGTGGATAAAGAATTTCATTTCTATGAAAGAACAAGGCTCACCTTCTTTTCCACACAGTCGTACAATTCTCTAGGCACAGAAGGGCTCTCTAGAATCAAAGAGGTAAGTCCCAGAGAACTTCGTTCTGTTCTCATCCAACAGTGCTGAATATAGTTGTGTCAAGCAATTCTTGACTTTCTTTCCTTCCGTCTTCGGGAACCCAGACACACCGTTTGCAAGATCAGCATGGCATAAGTGACTACATATATTGTGTGTGATGCATTTGAAGGAGGCATTCAGCTTGGAGTTTCTTTTCTTTTGGACTGTATCTACACTGGAGAGTTCTGTCAACAGAACTCAGGGAGTGTCTACACTCATAAAGCCTTCTGTCGACAGTGTCTCGACAGAACTCTACTTTTGCCTTGACAGAGTTCATCCCTCAAATTTGAGGCAGAACTGTCTGTCGACAGAGTACTATCGACACAAGTGCAGTATAGACACTTCTGTCGGCCGATGTGGCTTCTGATTGCAAGGCGGCCCTGTTCGCAAGAGCTGCCATCCTGTTTTCTGTCTCGAGAGGGCGGTGCAGCTTGGCAGCTCTCTGGCGACAGAGCAAGTTGTGTGTAGCGGCAATCTGTTGACAGAGGTTTCGTCGAGATTTCTCTGTCAAGAGTAACTTCTGTTGCCAGATGCTTCTAGTGTAGACATAGACTTGCATGCCTTAAATCACTCTGTGCTTGTTCAGGAACAAGGAAATGTTTTTTGCTCATTTCAGATTTTTTCAAACTGTGCCTTCAATTTCCTTCTCTACCTATTTCAGAAACATCTTTTTAAAAAATATCACAGTTCATGATCATAACCTTCCAAATAAGTAAATTCTTGGTCTGCACCACTGAAAAACTCCTTGCTTATAACTGGCAAAAACTATTGCAGGATGCAGCATTGATATAGCATGTTCCACCAAATATGGGTATTCCAATTTTGGTTTGGTTTGTTTGTTTGATTTTGACTACATGCATCTGACAAAATAGGTCTTTGCCCACAAAAGCTTATGCTCCAAAAATCTGTTAGTCTGGAAGGTGCCACAGGACTTCTCATTGTTTTTGCGGATACAGGCTAACACCTCCGTCCCTCTGGTGCTGATTTTGCTGTGGCTTTTGGCAAAATCCAGATTTCCCTGAATGTCGGAGAGTTGTCACAGCGAATATTTGGAAAACATTATATAGTTCACCGTTTTCCAACTTGCTAAAACTGCAAATGCTACTGCTTCAGGCTTAGCCTCGGCCGTTTGAGAATTGAAGAATATGATCAGCTCTGATCTAATAGGACAGTGTCAAGATGTGAGCAGACCAGACAGTTTTGACTTGCGGCATCCATTGAAGTTGAAAGTTTGCTAGGTGTTCAAAACAACTTTGATCATTTGTTGCTATTGCATCATCAGTCTTATGTAACATTAACATGAGACTGATGACATGGGCTTAAGCTTAAGCTCTCAGATGCCTACATGTGCTTTCTCTGCCTTTGTCTCCATTGCTACATGCAAATCAGAAACTTGATTTAAATACCAGCAACGAAGGGTCCTGTGGCACCTTATAGACTAACAGAAAAGTTTAGAGCATGAGCTTTCGTGAGTTAACTCACTTCTTCAGATGCTGGACCAGCATCTGAAGAAGTGAGTTAACTCACGAAAGCTCATGCTCTAAACTTTTCTGTTAGTCTATAAGGTGCCACAGGACCCTTCGTTGCTGCTACAGATCCGGACTAACACAGCTACCCCTCTGATACTTGATTTAAATACTGCATTTAAACATATCTGTCCCAACAAAGTCTAGTGAGAGGGAACACGGCATCCGAATCCCTTGATCCCCTTTGCAATGCCGAAATGAAGAATTTGAACATGAAAACTAAGACATATTGGGTCAAATCATGCGATATTCAAGGCAAATGAGACTCCCTCATGATGAGGAAGATCAATGCAAGGACCTACATCCTGATGCAGTGAGCCAAGGCTAAGGGCTCGTATGAAGAGAGTCAGATCTACTGTAGGCAAGCCACTTGCTGGAGACATCAAAAACTTTTATTTTTGGTTGCACATCCCCTCTGGGGCTGTGTCTACACGTGCCACTTCCAGAAGAAGTGGGACGGTAATGAGCTATCTAGAAGATGCTAATGAGGCATGGATGCAAATTTTCTGCACCTCATTAGCATATCGGCACGTGGTTTGGATTCCGGAAGAAGCTCTTCTGAACTCCAAAGTAGAGGTGCAAACAAGCAGCCCGTGGGGATCTTCTGGAAGGCAACCCTCCTTCCAGGAGCCCCTTCTTCCTCAGAATTTTGGGGAAAAAAGGGCTTGTGGAAGAGAGGTTCTTTCCAGAAGATCCTTGCAGGACCCACGTCTGCACGTGTACTTTGGAGTCTGGAAGAGCTTCTTCCAAACTCCAAACCACGTGCCGATACACTAATGAGGCACAGATAATTTGCACCTAAGCCTCGTTAGCTTCTTCCGAATTGCTCATTACCATGCCACTTCCAGAAGAAGCGGCACGTTTAGACACAGCAAGTCCAGCAGGGGTCAGATTCTGATCTGCTTCTCACCACTGAAACTCTGTTGTCTTGAACAGATTTCCTCTTGGTTTGCTGAAGTGTGAAAGCAGACATTGGCCACCAAGCTGTAAAGTGCAGACACAGAATCTAGAAGCCAGTACCTCGTACCTAGTATTGGCCTAGGAGAAACCAGTACGTGAGGGGCTTATGCTGTCGGGATCATTGGGTTCAGCAATCAGGGTTTTTCTCTGACGTTTTCCTGGGAATGTATTATGACTTTTTTCCCTAATGATAGTTGCATTTGCAGAGAGGGAAAAATTGGGCAATCAGCAGAAAAGACAGTGTTCATGAAATTTTCAGATGAACAAACAAAAGGAAAATAAGATATTTCAGAGGAAGGGATCCACTCAGCTCTCCAAAACTGCTCTTTCAGAATTTAAAATGTGGTAAATTACAGGTCCAGATTGTGGTTCTTGAGGTCTGCCTGCTTTGTGCAACCCTGAGGTAAGGGCGTCCCCGGTGACTGAGTCAGCAGAGCCAGCCCTAGCTGTGGGGACGTGCGAGAATCGTACCTGGAAGGAGGCACGGTTGGAATCCTACTGCAGGGGTTCTCAGCTAGGAGTGGCCTCATGGCAGCTGTTCCCTCAGATCTCCTGGAACTGAGAAAGGGTTAGGGTGACCTCAGTGCCCTACGGCAAACATGGGACACCGGCCACTGGAGATGGGGGCAGGGCTGCTGTCTCATGTCAGGGCTCCTTGGCGATGAGGGCTGTTGCTCCAGGGAGAAGTACCATGGATGGGGGCTCTGAAATCTCCCATATGGAGGCAACAGGGATGACGGGGAGTAGAGGATGGGGGCTCCAGCACCCCCTGGTGTGTGTGTGGGGGGTGTACAAAAGCCTCCTGGCGGTGTTGGGGAGGGCAGGGAATGAGGCAGGAGCTGCCTCCCTAAGGCGTGGGAGGCCAGGAACAAGGCAGCTGACCTGTGCAGGGGTTCCCTGGCAGTGGGAGCTGCCTCCCCTAAGTGTAGGGCACCAGGGAATGAGGCAGCCGCCCTGTTGTGGAATGTTGTGGGGGGTGCCAGGGAATGGGGCAGCTGCCCCACAGAGGAGCTCCCCTGCAGCAAGAGCTCGAGAGAATAGGGCAGCCACCCAGCGGAGGAGATCCCTGGCAGGAGAGGCTGCCACTCCAACACACGGGGTGCCAGGGACCAGGAACCCCACAAAATACAGGACAATTTGCCCATGTTCTTTAAAAATTTGGGAAAAACGGGATGGATGATCACCTGAGGAAGGATAAAATTGACTTTAAGGGAAAGACTGACAGCACTGGCTAGAAGTAAAGTCAGGTTCACCCTTCCCCAGTCCCTGGGTGGGTGCAAAACCTCTCAGAGAAACCAAAACTGAGAAAAATCCTTCCTAACAAAATGTTCTTTCCCTGCCAGGAGTCTCGGCAGGAGGTGCGGGTTTCCCAGTGCACCTCCATCACGGTGTGGAGGCAGAGTCAAAACAATTCAGTGTTGTTTTTCCTGGCTAAGGAGAGGTTAGCAAGGCACGCCTTTTCTGCCTAGGAAAGCGAAAAAGCGGCCATGTAGCACTTCAAAGACTACATAACTGATTTTTTGTTTTCATAGAATACAGACTCTCTCTCTCTCACTTTTCTGCCTAGTGTCACCCAGTGAGGAGGGAAAAGGCAGGTTACAGGCTACCCCCCTTCCCAGAATCTGTCCTGAGTTATAGGAAGGAGGGCCGAAGGATGCCTGAGAAGCGAGCTCTGCCCTACTCCACACTGTAGAGGTCTGGATCCTCGGTCTTAAAGAAATCAGTACCCTGAAAATTTTCCAGACTCTAATTGTTCACCTGGAACTATTCCATCTCTCTCAGCAGCTACCTGTGTGTCCCCTAGGTCTCTGTCTGCTGCAGAACTGCTAGAATTGGCTAGCCCGGTCCCTGGGCTTTCCCCCACTGGCTCTTGTGGGCCAATTTACCCCCATACAATGCTTCCTCTTGTTTAAACGAACTCTGCTTCAACATTAAATAAGTGAGTTGTGCACCGGTGCTGCAGCCTGGGGAGTCTTTCCAAGAGCTGCATTTGAAGGGGATGAGACATGTTTCTCTCATTGCTGATATTCGAGATCAGATTCTTTTTGTAATACCGCTCATCAGCTGATAATAAACAGCTGGCGTTCAGCCCCAAATTCCAATGCCTTCTGGCCGCTGCGTCATACTGCAAGCTCATCTCGCGGTTGCTAGCCTCCCTGCCGGCAGCGATGCAAAACTTGGGCAGGAGGTTGGCTTATGTATGCCTGACTTGGAGCAGACCATATGGCTACAATGTCATTTTTTTCAGGGACAGCATAAACAAAAAGACCAATAAGTCTTCAGTGAGTTTAAGAGTAAGATTCAAGTCTCAGAGAGGTAGCCATGTTAGTCTGTATCTTGGAGAACAACAAAAGGTCCTGTGGCAGTTTATAGATTAAGAGATATTTTGGAGCATAAGCTTTCGTGGGCAATCTGAAGCGGGTCTTTGCCCACAAAAGCTCATGCTCCAAAATATCTGTTAGTCTGTAAGGTGCCACAGGACTTCTTGTTGTTCTCAAAGAATAAGATTGAAATTAAAACCATCTGTGAGCACTGTCCATTGTCCTTTAGGATCCAGAGAATGGTATATAAGCAATTATTTTTTTCACTAATTAGATCATCCTAAAAATAGGCTTTGGAGCTGTGTAACTGATAACGTCTGACAGATTTTCATTTTGAGGAACTCTTAACAGAATTAATTCTGCAAATCCTAATCTAGACACATCCAGAGCTTAAATACTGAGATATTAGAGAAGGATTTCGGGGGGGGGGGGGGGGGTCATCTTCCCAGGCCGTACCCATGTGTTACCAGAGAAGAAGGGAATAAGGATTCAACGACTGGCTTGAGCTCTCGAAAAGGAGAAAATGTGTGGCTTCTTTTCGACCCATGTCTGCCCCAGCTCAGCAGCTGTCACACGTTGAGTATGCACTTAAGCATTGAAGCTCAGAACTGGGCACCATCAGTGCCTGACACTGTAGACTCCAGCAGATGTAGAGCCCACAATTATTACCCATCAAACCCCACTGGGAGAAACAGGGCCCAGCCTGAGCTACACCAGCACCGCTAATCAGAACTGAGCTGTTCGAGTTGCTGATTGTGCACGGATGGAAATGGAACCCAGCTCGCTTTCCAGTAGCTCTGCCGGTTTTGTAAATCATCACCAGGAATTGTGCAGAGGGCCGACAGACTTGCTGAGTCCCTGGAGGAGGTGCTGTCTCTGCACTCCCGGAGGGCCATGGCCTCAGCCCAAAGGGGCAAGCCTGGGGGTAGTCAGCCATCAGCACCACCTGGAACACGCTGCCCCATGCCACAGCCTCCAGCCGTGAGAGCTGCCTGACGCGCATGCTGCTCCAGCAGCGATTTAAAGGGCCCAAGGCTCCAGCCACCACCACTCCTGCCAGAGTGGTGGCAGCAACCGAGAGCCCTGGGCCCGTTTGAATCACCAAGCCCCAGAGTAACGGCTCCCTTCCTCCTGGGGGTGGGCCTGGGATTTTGTCAGTCCGGAGAGTAGGTTATGACTTGGAGGCATACTGCAAGTGCATATATTGCATGGGTGAGGAATCATATTTACACAGTCCCTGTGCTGACATCAATCCCAAGCAGGATTTTGGCATTTGGATGTTTAAGTAAGGATATGGGCTATCAGAAAATGGTAATCTAACTCCATGGGTCGCATCCGTTTTCTGCAGCGGGAGGTCTGACTAAATAAATAATTCATTTGTCATCCTGGAGCTGGCTAGAAATGAGTCCAGTTCCCAGTTTGCATCATTTAGGTCTGATGATTATTTCTCCTTTATGATGTTCTCTTTGGTTTCCCTGTAGCGGGCTTCACGCAATGCTTGGTTTGCCTGAAGTTTGCAGCGTGTTCAGTAATTCCGTGTGAAATTGCTATCTGGTGAGCGAGACAAAGCGCCAAATTTTTTAAACAAGTCTTCAGTTTGGTATTTTACAGGGTGTAATTTGGCACCCATCTCTTACCACCTTCAAGTGGGACTTTTTGCCACTTGAATCCAAGTGATCTCGATTTTCCTGAAACACTGGTGTAAACCAGGACTAACGTCACTGAAGTAAAGGGAGATGCACCAGTGTAAACCAGTGAATGAGATTAGAATCATCACACCTAATACTATTGTAGTACCCAGAGGAACCAAGACCTCATGCTAAGGTGAGCAAAGTCTTTGCTCTACAGCCTCAGCTCAGGTAGTAGAGCAGAGGGTTTTAGCTTTTATGATCACAGGTTCAATCCCTGGTGCTGGCAACCTGGGTCTGTTGGTGTTATGCTATCATGCCTTAAAGTGTGTTGAGCTCTCATTTCCTTATCCCCTACCGTACTCCAGCTGTGCTACAGAGCTATGACTCAGCTATTTTGCAGAGAGAACTGGTGAGATCTTGGGCTCTCGTGTATTTCAGGGATGAAAGCTGGTCATGTAAGGTGTGTTCTGCCTATAACAAAAGCAGGAGCAAAGTAGTGATGTGGAATTTGTTTGCATTCATTTAGATGCTCTTCTTTTAGATGCCCAATCAGATATTGAGGCACAGAGCAATATCTTGAGCTATGTTTCTTGGGCATGTTACTGGTTGGTGTAAATCTAGTCCTTAGCAGCTGCCTGTGAACATCATGAAAAGCAATACACGATCCTGCCTCTCTCGTGAGGTATTTCAGCTTCTGCTCTTCCCCCACGAGTTTTACAAGGCTGAGTGATTAATATTAGTGCAAGGGTTGCCAATCTTGGATTGAAAGGCCCTGTATAAATCCAGATTAGCATTAATTACATCATCGGCAATGGCAGGTTTTGAAGAGGTGGAGGACTGGATAGGCGGACATGGAGACTGAATTCATGTCTCTTGTTGCTTCAGTCGATCTCCTCAGGTACCCATCGTGAGATCTCAATCAGGTCGCCTGTTTATTTTCTGCATTGTTAAGCTGTGGTTTTGTTATTAACAGTATTATTATTACTGTTGTTGTTTTGCTGTAAGGTGAAATGTTGGACTCTGAAACCACTCTCTTAATTAACACACATGCCATCATGTGCCAGCAGTGCCCCACTGCAATATATATTGGCCAGACTGGACAGTCTCTATGTAAAAGAATAAATGGACATAAATCAGACATCAGGAAGGGTAACATACAAAAACCGGTAGGAGAACACTGGACACTCAGTGACAGATTTTAAAGTAGCCATCCTGCAACAAGAAAATTTCATAAGCAAACTCCAAAGAGAAACTGCACAGCTGCAGTTGATTTGCAAATCTGCCACCATCAACCAAGGATTGAACAAAGACTGGGAGTGGTTGGCCAATTACAAAAGCAGTTTCTCCTCTCTTGATGTTCACACCTCCACATTAGCTACTGATAATGGGCCACACCCTCCCTGACTGAAGTGACCTCATTTCTCCTCTCTTGATGTTTACAGCTCCACGTTAACTGCTGATATTGATCAGAGAGGTAGCCGTGTTAGTCTGTAGCTTCAAGAACAACAAGAAATCTTGTGGCACCTTATAGACTAACAGATATTTTGGAGCATAAGCTTTCGTGGGCAAAGACCTGCTTCATCAGATGCATGAGTGGGGGAGTGGTTTCAGAGGGCTATTTAAAGAGTGGGGTCCCAGTAAGAGGGAGGGCCAGAGCTAACAAGGTCTATTCAGCAAGGTGGAAATAGCCCAGTATCAACAGTACTTATCAAAAGAGGTTAATCGGCCACATCCTCCATGACTAAACAGACCTTGTCAACTCTGGCCCTCCCCTTGACTGTCACTCCCTCTTTAAACCCTTCTCTGGAACCCCACTCATGCATCTGATGAAGCGGGTCTTTGCCCACCAAAGCTTATGCTCCCAAATATCTGTTAGTCTATTAGGTGCCACAGGGCGTCTTGTTGTTTTTGAGGATACAGACGAACTTGGCTACCCCTCTGATACACGTTGGACAGGTAGTGTTCCATTTGCTTTTCTGTGGGTAACCTGAAGGACATTCATTTTAAATACTGCTTGCAGGTGTATTTTGCCAGGAAGCAACTAGTATAGTGTGTGCCACTGTGGTCCTGTTGCCCTTATTAATGTAGAAATTGGCACAACAGAAGGTCAATAGACAGGGATTTGGGCTCATGGGCATAAAGGTATCTGAACAATTAAAAAACCCAAACCGCCTTACTCATCCAAGAAAATGCTACTTCTGTGGCTATTTCCAGTGCCTGCAGCATAAACTTTAGAAAGGATGAGCTTGCTCATCAAAAAGCACTGAAGGTTTATAATAACAGTCAGGTCTGCCTATCAGTTGTACTACAATAAGACCTTTTAGCAATAGGAATCCTTGATTTGTGTCCCACTCCACTTGACTCATGCCAAATGAGATCCTAATTGCTGGACGTCACCAAGAGGGTTGTGAATTTCTCACATCCCTTCTGAGCAAGGATTCAACTTCTGCAAACCAAGCTGGGACCCCAGTGAATCATGCTTCTAGGGTGAGGGAAGGACCAAGAGTTACCAATATTTTTGCCACTTGCTGGAATGCAAGGCCTAAATTTGTGGTAATTCCATCTTTGAAAGGCCTATGACATATCCATCTCCACAGCCGCAGTGGGAGAAAGAAGACCGTTTCCCCCAACTAAAACAAGGTTGTGTGAGTGAAAGTATTAAGATGAGAAAGCCTTGATAATAGAAGCAACAAGCCATTAAAATAAAGCATCCGAAGTCGTCATTCCCCGATGTCTGTTACTGCCTATCCCTCCCTCTTTTTTAAAGGATAGCTTCAGCCTAGATTTGCGTGGTTTGCAGAATATGGCTGACAAGACCATCCCCAGCACCTTACACACATTGCAACACAGGACTGTACAAGCATATGGTTTTTCCAAGATTTAAGGGCCATATCTACATCTGAAGCCTCTGTCAACAGAAGTTACTGTCGGAAGGAATTTCCCAGCAAGATCTCTGTTGACAGATTGCGTTTACACACAAAAGCGGATCGAAAGAGCAGTATGCCCTGCCAGACGGGCCTGGCCCTCCCTCAACAGAACGGCCAACCAGAAACTCCACAAACAGGGCTGCCTGGTGAACTGGAAGCCCTGTCTGTTGCCGAAAGGGTCCCAGAGTGTCTACACGGCTATTTTGTTGACAGAACACTGTCGAGAGAGGGGATATACCTGAATGGGGAGAGTTATAATGCTGCTGGTGGATGTGACGAGTTCTGACAACAAACTGTTGACAAAGCACATTTTGCGTGTAGATGCTCCGTGGGTTATTTCGACAAAAGCCCAGTTTTGCCGGGAAAAGCCACTCAAGTAGACGTGGCCAAGGAGTTTCTTCAGCCAATGCTGCTGCTCAGCGAACAAATCCCAGGAAGATCTTTTCAAAAGGCATTTAGTGGAATTCACCAACTGTCCCGGGCTGTGCATTCGCCATTCAACCCTCACACTTGCACCCACTCCAAGCAAGAACAAAGTCCACCTTTTCTCCAAGAGTCACCCTAACTGCCCTTAACGAACCCTGAAATGGCAGACCATCTTGCCAACAAGCCATGCAGGCTCAGTGCTACCAGTTACTCTACGTATTATATTATCCCCAACAACATGGTGAGCAGCATTTCACTGTCTGGGTCGTGACACCATTTCTTACGCTTATGGCTGCACTGGTAGGTTTGGGTTATTTTTTTCCTCTTCCTTTTTTCATAATGCCAGATCTTCATGTGGATACTTTTGGTTTTGTCTTTTTCCCTTGGTGCTGTGGCAAGTCCAGACGTCATCTGCCAGTTGCAGTACCATCCCCTGGGCTCCTGCGCTATGCTTACATGCTCTCATAAATGGCAATTCATAATGGCTGCTTTTGTTACTCTCCCTCTTACTTATTGCACTAGGCCTGAACGTGGCCCATGGCCCTCTCACAGTTCCCAGCCACTGCTTCGCCCCTGTGGCTCCCTCGGTTTACGGCCTGTTTTAGCAGCTAGACTAATGCATGGGAGGACACAAAGTGAGTAAGACGTGAATTAGGACAGTGGCCTAAGCCAAGAGGATGGGTGCACACTTGGATTTGGACCGGGTGTTTAGTGTAAGATCTATAGACCTGACCGTCTTCTTACCCTGGAGAAAACCAGGCATAGCGCAAATAAAGCTACACTGGTTTAAGGCTAGTGAGAGAAGAATCTATGGCAGAGATCTGGGCGGCTTTATATTAACATCTATGAAGTCGTATTTTGTGGGAGGGCTGGTGGCAGATTTCACTGGGCCCGGGGCAATGTGCTGGGACTCAGCTCCAGGCCCTGCGGAAGGGGCAGAGCTTCACGTGAAAGGGGCATGGGTAGGGCCTAGCCTCTCCTAGCCACCCCTCGGTGCCATCCAAACTGCTCTGCATGGGGCCCGAGCTTCAAAGGGCTCGGGGGCTTTGGACGTGTCTGCTCCCACGGTAGCAGCAGTGGGGGCTCAGAAGCCCAGGCCCTTTCAAACTGCCGTGTAGTTGCCCCCTTTACCCACCTTTTGGCAGCCCGGTTTTCTGGTTGAGTGGAATATGTAATGTTGTTCCGGTACATTCAGTGCGCGATGGGAAGAGAGACTGGAGGCCACAGGGCATTCGGAGGGATGCAAATGGTTTCTAGTGCACAGAACTGATGTACTGCAATAAGTAGAATTTCTGTGCAGGCTTGGGTAAAGAGAACTTTGTGGCATGACTAATGTTATTAGCTCTGCTTAGAGCGTGCAGATGGCAAAGCTACTTCTGGTAATCTTGAATATTGATGTGTTAAAGCATTGTGTCTGTCTACCAGCCTACAGGCTGGATCCAATTCCCATTGGAATTAAGGGAAATGTTCCTGTAGGCCTCAGTGTGAGGTGAACTGGGACCTGAAACCTCATCCTGACTACCAATGACTGCTGCTCTCATACAATATGTGGCCATTCGCGCTCCGCGCCGAGTTCGGGTGTGTGCAGTTAAATGGGAGGCAGACAACAGCAGTCAACTGATGCAGCTACGGATGGGAAAACTAAAATGTCACTCTTGAAAGCCTGAAGCACCGCTAATGGGAAGCGCCGCTGTGGTAAAAGAAATGTCAAAGAAAATTAGGCCGATCAAGTTATTAAATACATTTTTAAACAGCTTTGTTCTAACACTTGAAGGCAAATGGCATGTGTGTCAGGTCTTTATCGTTTCTTTTTATGTAGGATCATTCACGAAGATGGTTTCTCTGGAGAAGACGTGAAGCAGTACAAGCCTGTGGTCTATAGCAACACCATTCAGTCACTGGCAGCAATCGTCCGTGCTATGGATACCTTGGGCATTGAATACGGCGATAAGGAGCGAAGGGTAGGTCAATACCCGATAGCAATGAATGATTTTGAAGGAACTGATTTAGCGGAACAACTGGAGGTGACATAGCTTGAAAAGAGGCGTAGTTACACAACCCACATGCATCCAAGGGACGATTTTCAAACCCTTGAGTTGTGCCTTCACATGACTAATTAGATCAGTTTGTGCTCAGTGTGTGTGCAAGTGGCAAACTGAAATGATTTGCATATGCCATTACTTAACATGCACGTGCATTTGTGGTAACTATAGGCACAAGTCCCTAGCTAAAGAATGTGAAAATCAGGCCACTGGTGCTTCCACATTACAAAAATCCGGTGCCTATGGATATGACAGGGTCTGGTTTCTTTTACAGGTCACAAATTGGTTCCTGTATTAGTAAATAAATGTGTGATAACAGTAGAGTGGATTTTTCTATCCATCGGGAGTTTGCTTGAGGCTAAAACCCAAATATTTCACGTAGAAATGTCTGCTAATGTTCAGGTATCTCCCTGGGGTCTTGTGTATTGAGAAGTTTTTGGGTTTTTTTTCAGAATAATTTTAGGTTTTTTTCAGGGTAAATGACCTTGTGTCCACACTTAAAATTTCTTTTTGTCTTTTTTTATTATTATTATTATTATTATTATCTTGTTTCCTATTCTGCATTAACAATCCACTGTGGAAATGAAATCACTGCTGGGATGGGGGGGTTAGGATTTCTTTCAGAACAAGGCTTGTGTGGAAGCCTGCAGCAGCTGTAGTATTTCAGATTAACTGTCCCACTCCCGGCAGTCTTCCCACTACTATCCTGCGCTGTTTAGAGTCTCATTTGGACTGGCATGTCTTTAACCTGTGTGCTCTGTACTGCTCTGGAGTCATTTGGATCCATTGTCATTTTGCCCAAAGTCAGGAGGTCTCAGTCTTTCTGGATTTTCCATTAGGAAACTAAATCCTGGTGGTGTTTTCTACCACAGTTTACAGCATAGAGACTGTACGTCAATGGAACTCTCATGAGCAGTGTGAGAACCAGTATAATGGTTTTTCACTGTAAACTTTAATCTGTTGATTATTCTGTGACTCAACTCCAACCAAAGCACATAGCTTCTTTGTACAGAAAAAATCATTCTCCATGTCTGATAGTCTGTGACAGATGGCTTTAAATATAAAATTTAATTTTTTATGTATGAAATCCTAATTCTCTGAGGTGAAACCCATCCCACTTAGATTCTGGCTTCACCAACTAATGGAGGATCTCAGTAATCAGGACTATGATTAATTAAAAATTGCTGCCTGAAACCTTTGGATAGCATTAAGAGTTATGTCAGTTCTTATCGCTGCAGAGAAGGTGCCAACAGGAGGCTTTGATTTGATGTTTTATTTTCCTTCTTCTCGCCTAGGAAACCAAACACAAGGGCCAGCTCATGTTTTTCAGATATAGAAGTATTTGTGCAGGGTTAAAAAAACATAGTAAAAAGCTGCCATTTCCCCTAGGCATCCCTAATGACCGCCCCTCATGTTCTCCCTACCTCTAGGAAAGAGTGTCATGGTGGCAAAAAGAGAAGGCTTGCTTGGATTGGTCCTGACTCCCCACCCCTTGCCATTCTGGGCTAAATTTTTACAGGCAGCCTATTTTGAAGCCTGCTGCATAGAGAAAGGCTACCTGCTGTAGGCAGGGCACTTGCCAAAGGCTTTTAGTGTAAAGCCTGAATCAACCTTGTGCTGAATTGACTTTCCTGAAGTTACTTCTGATTTACATAGGTGAAAGTGAGATCAGAATAAGGCCCTTGTGTTCAGCAAGAAGCTTATGAGTTCATAAAAAACACAACATCAAAGACAAACATGCTCTGGGATGTTCATAACAGATCCTTTCATTTTCTCTTAGCTGATTTCTTCATTCTCCCAGCTCTGGCTATTGTAGAAACCAGTTCTCCTGGCCCTTTGCTTACCATTGGCTCCTTTCTCTTAGCCATTCTTTACAAACGTTATTGGCTGACGTGTAGAATAGTATTGGTTTTAATCTCTCAAGAAATAGGGAAATAATACAGTTCCTGTTTCCCAGCATTTATTAGCGCACACGTTCTGAAGACAGGGGTTTGGTCCTGTTAAACAGGCAGTTTGGCCAGTGTTATAATTGTACAATTTGTCCCTTTCCAGGAACGTTTTTCCATTTTAAATCATTCCTTTTCAGGCAGGTTGGAAGGCTGTTCTTTGAGGGCAATGTTCACTATTATTTGCAGGTCCTGTGCCCTCCCGATAGGTCACAATAATCTGGCCTTTTGCTGGCCCTCTGCGCCGTGGTCAGTTTCGCCCGATGCTCTTTAGAGTGGTAATCTTTTCAGCCTGAAAGAACTTACTTCATTTGTGAAGTGTGGCTGAGATGAATGGGCCTGGGTTTTGTTGGTGATGTAGGAAATCAGATATGTCTATTGCTCCTCTCGACCCCTTAATGACACATTTGTGGTTTCAGACATAAAATATCACCTGTTTGTATTCATCTCACCCGCTTCCATTAGGCTGTATTAAGCTTACAGGAAGAGTCATAACTGAACCCTTTAGCTTTTCTCAGCCAAAGCCAGTAGATCAACATAGTCAATGCTATATATAAATGCAATCAATGGGCAGTGGGTTTAAAACAAATGAAAGGGAAATTCTTCTTCACACAGTGCGCAGTCAGCCTGTAGAACTCCTCACCAGAGGAGGCTGTGAAGGCCAGGACTATAACAGGGTTGAAAAAAGAGCTAAATAAATTCATGGAAGTTAAGTCCATTAATGGCTGTTAGCCAGGATAGGTAAAGAATGGTGTCAGTCGCCTCTGTCTGTCAGAGACTGGAGATGGATGGCAGAAGAGCGTTACCTATTCGGTTCACTCCCTCTGGGGCACCTGGCATTGACCATTGTTGGGAGACAGGATGCTGGGCTGGATACTGGGCTGGATGGACCTTTGGTCTGAGCCAGTATGGCCGTTCTTAAGTTCTTATACCAGAACAGAGATCCATTAATTAGCAGCCTATCTCTGACTAAGTCTAATGCCAGATTTTTAGTGGAAAAAGTACCAACAGCCTAAGATACTCTATGGGCAGCACTTAATAGGTAAATTTCCTCCTGACCTCAGCTGGTGATCAATGTTTGCCCTGAAGCATAAGCATGAATGACTCTTGTGATGTTCTTTTAATTAGCCCAGCTGCAGATACTGTTCTTATTTGTATGCATCTAATTTATTTTGAAAATTCCTACAAGGCCAACAGTGGAGTTCAGGGACAGGAAGAATTCTCTTCTACAGATTCTACAAATTCTCTTTTTCAATTGGTCATTGTTATTCCTATTACTAGTTGGAAGTGCAGGCTGCCATTTAAATTTGTTTCACTGAGTGAAATTTAAAATTAAGAATCTGAGCTATTGGTCATGACAAACCTTGCAGTACAGATGGGTGCTGTCCTCAAAACATGCTTGTAACAGGCACCCAGTCAGTAATAGAAACCCTGCATTGTGGCAGCCACACTGAGAGAATCCAGATGAGTTTCTAAATTTTAGTGACCCACACTCCCTGGCTTGCCTAGCCATACATGCATCTCACACGCTTGAGGAAATTATTCATGTGTGTTGATTTCCTCTTGCTTACTGGTATTTCACAAGAAGGGGTGGAGGATAACTTAGCCTGCTTGAGTCGGTTTGTACTGACACAGTGTAATGTAAAGCTTTCAAGTTCTTAAAGGATGATGTGTAGTTACATAGCTCCAGTCTGAGCCTGGAAGTGCACACACTAAGGCTACGTCTACACTAGCACACTAGTCGAAGTAGTCTAAGTAGTCTACTTCGAAGTAAGAACATCAGAATAAGCTACTTCGACGTGTATCATCTACACATCCTCCGGGGCTGGTGCCGTCGACGTTCAACGTCGAAGTAGCAATGGGGAACGTCGAAAGGAGCTGCCCTGGAAGGAAATGTAGAGCGTCCACACGCACAAGTGCTCCCCGTCGAAATAAGGGGCCAGCAAAGCCTGCAGACGGGGTCACAGGCTGGACGAGCCCTTCTGGGGCAACAGCAAGCCGCTCCCTAAAGGGGCCCCTCCGAGACACACTCGGCCAGCACAGCACGAGGTCTGCAGAGCCAACAACAAGTTGCAGACCCCGTGCACAAAGCATGAACCCCCAGCTGCAGCAGCAGCAGCAGCAACAGCCAGAAGCCCTGGGCTAAGGGCTGCTGCACATGGTGACCAAAGAGCCCCGCAGGGGCTGGACAGAGCGTCTCTCAATCCCTCAGTTGATGGCCGCCATGGAGGACCCCACTATTTCGATGTAGCAGGACGTTGAACGTCGAAGTAGGGCGCTATTCCCATCTTCGGATAGGAGCAGCGATTTTGATGTCTCGCCGCCCAGCATCGATTTCAATGTTGAAATAGTGCACGGCGCTTGTAGACGCGACACGTGCTATTTCGACGTTGTGCCAGCTACTTCGAAGTAGCCGGCTAGTGTAAACGCACCCTAAGGCTATGTCTACACTGCAGCTTTTTTTCAACGTTACTTATTTCGATGTTCTAATATCTGAATAAGTAATGTTGGAAGATCGCGCTCACACAGCCACAGCATTGAGAAGTGGCGCGTTCTCATTTACAGCTGCTGTTCCTAGCCACAGCACCGGGAAAGGCACCTTCTTATGAGTCGATAATAGCTGTGCTTTGTTCGCACACGTTCCTTTTCAGTGCTGAAGAGGTGTGAGGCAAGTCAGCAAAAATCTTTCTGGCAGCTGGAGTAATTATTTGGAGGGGAAAGCCCTCGTATCTCGAATTACCGTGCTTGGCTGTGTGAGCATTTTGGGAGCTGGGGTTTGTTTGTTTGGTTGTTTGGTTGTTTTTTGGAAAAGGGGTTTTCCTGGAAGAAGAACCCCAAAACCCCAAATGCCCAGTGCAGACAAGCTCTAGGGGACTGTTTTACAATGCAGGCTGTTGACCGAAGACACTCCTGCCCCTGTGTTCCAGCCCTGCCTGGTGGGGAGGGGAGAAGGCTCCATGCTCTGTTGTTCCTCCATCTGCCGCTTCCCTCACCAGCGGGCTCAGCCTCCACAGCTCCCAGTGGCCAGGAATCAAGGACAGTGGGAGCTGCAGGGGGTGGGGCCTGCGGGTGATTGCAGGGCAGCACACACAGCCTCCTGCACCACCAAAGAGGAGCTGCCCTGGGTAAGCACCCTGCCCCCTGTCCTCTGCCCAAGCCCTTCCCACACCCTAACTCCCACCCAGAACCTGAACTCTAACCCCATCCCTGGCCCTTAGCCAGCTCCCACACTCCAAACTTCTGGGCCCCCACCTGGAGCCCCATCCCTGCACCCCAAATGCCTCACTCCCAGCCCCTCATCCCCACCCCAATGGGAGTTCTCACCTCCTCTCCCATACAGGCCCTTAACTCTACCCACAGCCCCTCCTGCAACCTGAACTCTCACGTGGGGGCCCCCAAGAATCTAATAGCCCTGGGCCCCAGAGAAGATAATCCAGCCCTGCAGCCAGGAGCTGCCCAGATGTCCCATTTAGAATCTCCGTCTGCCTCCTCATCTTCCTCTTATTAAACTGCCCTTTCCTCAAGCAGCATCCAGCATCCAGTGTTCTTAGCCAAGTGACGTGTTTTCTGCTTGGTTTAATTTCTAGTATTGCAACAAGGTTGGTTTCTGCTATTGTCCTTTTGTGGGCCACCCTGGGAACCGGGCCGTCCCTAGGGCTTATGGGGCCCTACACAGTGCTGTTGAAATGGTGCTCCTCCGCCGATGGCTGCCAAGGCTGGGGGGTGTGATTGTTTCCGACATGTGATTTGATAATCGTTAACGATGCACTCATGAAAGATTTTTAAAACAAATTTGAAACCGGGGTGGGAACCCATGTGCTGGTTCAGGCCCACAGTGCTCAGGGCTTTCCCCCTTCCCCGCCCCGCCCCACCCCGCCACAGGGACACCAGCTGGCACTTGGTGCTCCAGCCAGGCAGGAGAGCCCCGCCTGCATGGCACCCCGCACCGGTGCCCACCCTGGCCAAATCGTGGGCAGTCGGAGTGGCGGAGGGCTGTTCCAATGGGGATCACTTCCCTGCCACATACAGAGATGCCCTAATCCCCTGCCACAGTCTGCCAAGGCCCCTCAGCCTGCTCCTGTACCTGCTTCCATGAGGTCCCCTGCCCCACTCCTGCACCCCCTTCCAGACACCCCCCACCTCCAGCCTATTCCAGCACCCGCCCTCCCATCCAAACCCCTCTTACCCCCAACCCTTCTGCATCCTCCCTCCCACCTAGACCCCACACCCTACCACACTCCTGCACCTTGTGAAAGAAAGAGTGAGTTAGGAACCTCAGTATGGAAATCTTCCAGCTGGTGGCTTCCCAGCAAAACCAATAGCACCTGCCACTTACTAGCTGGATTATATTTGTTATATTTCTCCATCCTCAATAGTTGGAGCTGTGTTACTGTATTACTGTGGTACACCTTTGCGGGAGAATTGTTTTCTAGATTAGCCTGGTACCTGGGCTCTGCTTGTTACAGCTGATGAGGTTTGTGGAAACCTTGTGTGGGGTTTATGATAAAAACATAAAATTCACCAGCCTCTTGGGGCGTGACCTGATCAAGATTTTCAGATATGGGGCTTTGCACAACTTTTGCCGTGGTAGGTCCAGCAGCTGTTCTAAATTCTGAATGCATTTTTCTATTGATGTTTTCCTGATAATGGTTATGCATGGTATAAAAGCATCCCAGTGGGGTTTTGTGTTTGTACATCTAGATTCCCATTGTCTTAGGCGTTCCATAAAATCAAGCGATGAAGTGTGAACTAAGTTATAAAAAATAGTAAGAATTGACATGTGCTGTGGTTTGTCACCACAGGGTAGTTGTTAAAATATTGATTATGCAGAAAAATAAGTTGGGAAGCTTCTATTCATGAACACAATTCTCTTTGCTAGTAATTAGGGCCGTCAAGTGAGTATAATTAATCTCGCAATTAAAAAAATTAATCTTGTGATTAATTGCGGGGCTGCCGCTGGCTGGGGTCCCCGCAGCTGCAAGGCTGCCCTCAGCTGGAGTCCTGTGCCCCAGCTGACTTCCCGCAGCTGCAGGGCTGCCCATGGCTGGGATCCTGTGCTCCAGCTGGCTCCCAGCCATAGGACTGCGTCCGGCTGGGGTCCGAAGCTGCGGGGCTGCCCCAGTAAGGGTCTGTGCCCCTCTGGCTCTCAGCCACTACAGGGCTGCCCCTGGCTGGGTTTCCATGTCTGCAGGGCTGCCTCAGGACAGCCTCACAGCCTCAGGACCCTGGCCGGGGGCAGCCCCATGGCTGGGAGCTGGCTGGAGCATGGGGTCCCATCAGCAGCTGCAAACTAGGAGGTGGGCACAGGGGAAACCCAGCAGCCCTGGGGTAGGGAACCAGCTGGGGTGCAGACACCTTCCAGTAGCTCCAGCCTCCGGGATCCGGCCAGGGCTGGGGGAACCCTGGAATTCCTGGGGCTAGGAGCCCTGCTGGCAGCTCCAGCCCTGGGGACCAAGCTGGGGCACGGGAACCTCAGCAACCTCAGGGCTAGGAGCTAGCTGGGAATGTCAGTTAATGCTTGCTAAGGCTTGCGATTAACTTGCATTAATTTTTTTAACACGTTAAGTCTGTCCTGTGTTAATCATGGGCATTAACGCACGTTAATTGACAGCCCTACTAATAATGATTGATTGAGGCATAATAGGATATTGCCATGTCTCAAAAAGATGTAAAAGGCAGCTTACATAAATCTGCGGCCTGAAACAATGAAGAAACAAGAAGGACTTTCACAATCCTTATCCTCATTCCCCACCATTTTTTCCCGAGAAGAGAACTGCAATTTGGTCTTGGAGGCTTCTTCACAGGAGGTCTGCTAACCCAGGGGGTTTTATTTCACTTGATAAGCTCTGTTAATGGCTTGGTTTTGTCTTGCAATCTCTCTGTTACAAACATAGTGTACGGCTGCTGCTGCTCAGTCTTCTCCATGTTCCTAGCAGAGACATTCACAGCAGGCCCTACAAATGTCTTTGGTGTCCACTTTTGACTAAGTCCACACTCTCTTCTGGGAAGGGGGTCCTCTTCTCTTCTATGTCATCAGCAGGTGCCTTGACAGGTCATGCAAAAGAAGGCTAGACACCTTTCAGCTGATCATGGTGCTTTCATCCAGTGGTTCAGTTTTTGTCTGCAGCTTCAAATTCTCCCATCAACCTGGCCACGTCTGCTCCTTCTGGTCGGTGGTGCTGAAGGGCCTCTGGCCTTTCTGCTACTCTACCGCCTCCACCATCCTCTTTGATTGTGCCGTAATTTTGCCCATGAGCTCGGTAAAGTTCGATTGCGGACAAAACATGCTGTCCATGCAAACTGTAAAGTCTTCTTTTTAGAACATTCTAGCTGTGTCTGGAAACATAGTGTGAGGGCTTTACCATATCTTGGAGGTGAGCAGGCATCAACGAACAGGAACCCAATGGGCAACTGTTAGAATGATCAAACACAAAGACCAAGGCTGACAGCTTTCCAAGGTGTTCAATGTGTGCCAGGTGGATTGACAACATATTGGATGAAGTGTAACAAAATAATGTATTAGTTAGTCTTTAGTTAGTTTTGTTAGTGTTTAAGGTGCTACAGGACTGGTTTTTTGTGTTGTGAAGATACAGACTAACATGGCTATCTCCCTGTGACTACTGGACAAAGTGTGATATGTCAGATAATTTTTGGGTGTCACATTCTTTACAATATCGTGCGTGACTCATCTCCCTTGGGAATGCTGGGTGTGTGTGCATTTTGGAGAAAGATACAGAATACTGGCAGTGGGGCGCACCTAATGCATGTGACATGAAATGCTTTTGTGAAGGAATCAGCCATTCCTGGTGGTGCCGCTTCGGCATGAACAGGAGCTTTTAGTCAGCCTCCCATCAGCTTGAGATTTGCCATCTACAAATGATGACGACCAGCGTAAAGACAAGTTTGTCTTCCCTGTTCCAGCAGGTTGGGCCCACCATATCTGCTTGGGTGTGGTGAAATGGGCTGGGTCCATGGTCAGTGTAAGTGGCTTACATGATGTGTCATTGCTACAGACTTGGAACCATCTGGAAAGAGAAGAAGCACAGTAATGGGCAGAATCTGGCCCTAGCTGTTTGCTGACATGGTAAGCTGCCCAGTAAATGTCTTGACCTCCATTAAAAGTATTCAGACTTGCTACTTGCCTTACTTGTTCCAGTCCTCTGCATTTTTCTTGCAAGGCTTAGCTAATCAGTTGGCAGTCGGTCCTGATTTCAACATTCGTAGGAAGGATGGTTTTCTCTGAGATCAATGGAGGGACAAGTGTATAAGGCTTGGGCAATAATGATGTTGGTCTTCTTCTCTGATGCTGCAAAGGGTGGGAATTCCAATAACAACGCCTTCCACTGGAGCACTAGGATAGTGAAAAAGTGATATCCCAGTTCTGTGGAAGGATCTGACACTCTTGTGGTGCTGAGGTTGGTTGTCTGTGTTGTCTATGGCCGCAGTAGTGAGCAGAGCATCGTAAAGTTTTAGAGGACAAGTGATATTGTCATCCTGCAAGTGCTGGTATGAGCTCTTTGCCACCCTGGTAGAGATTGCCAGTGCTGTCGAACAGGGATATTCCAAGCTTCACAAAATTATCTGCTAACTTACTTTTTCATTTCTGTGCATGAAGGATCAAACCAGCACTGACTGGTAAAGACGTGCCTTGGATTTTGTTGTCGTACACAATTTTGTGCCTTCATGGCAACGGACGTTTTCTTGAACACAACAGTTGCAGTACAAATGCCAGAACAGCTGGTTTAATGGACAGTTGTTCTGCATGTATTTTAATGTTCGGGTTACCCAATATCACGGACATCAGTGCCAATAGTGACAAGGGCACAGGTTTTGCTTGGGATCCCAGGTTCCACAGTCGAGCAAACTGTGTTTTAATGTGAAACACGTGCCTTCAAATAAGTTTTGTTCTTTGGGACAGGTAAAGTGCTTATTCATCACGGTCTTCCTCATGTGTTTTCCAGAGGGCACATCCAGTAACCTGGTTAAAGGCGCACAGCACAGCAAGTCTTATGTGTTCTTGAAAATCTGGAATATGGCAAAACACACAGGATTTTAGCGCAGTGCTGTGAATACGCTCAGCTACTCTCATTCCGGATATTCTAGTGTTGCTGTATAGAGCCTTGGGAGACCTGCCGGTGCAAAGATTGGAGCCGTATCTTCAATCTTGTCTCTTCAGTGTATACTGTCAGATCAGCAAAGACAATCCCATGACTGGTCTTCTCAGTATTGGCCTGCTGAGTTTTCTGGTCCCTGACCTTGTCAGAGAGAGACACCCAACATTTTGCATGAAACTTTGTCCCTTGGGCTGCTAAGTCTCTTCTTGCATTGAGTTCTGTAGGCAAGCTCTGGTGCGCACTTGTGGACTCACAACCAATACTGAAGGTAGAAGCTTCATGGCGGCCTCCTGATAGTAGGTTCCTGTCACAAATAAAATGTTTCTTTTCTCCAATATTTTTCCTCCCTTTTAAATTTGGTACTGTTGAAACTTGCTATAGCAGGATTTGTGCCAATGTCCATTGTTGTAGATTAGAGTCTTTACAAGACCATCCTGTAAGCATTCAGCTTATGGGACTGTCTGATATTGTTTGATACACAGAGCAAACAAGCTCTTTTTGACTCTGTTTTTCTGATCCGCTTGGCAGCTTCCTGACACATGCATGAGCCAATCAATGTAGGAACAGGGTAGATCTGGCTCACAAATAAATGTGTGTCTTCTTGCTACGTTGGAAGTGCTAGTAACAGCCAATAGTAGTCTAACATCTTTTGCTGCTGGGCACAGTTATTACCAAGCAGCTTTCACAGCACCAATGGAGCATTTGAAAGAAAAGACAAGACATGTGGTTAAATTCTGCCAAAACCACACTGACAATCAAAAGTGATACAAAATGTTTCCGCAGGCCAAACCTAAAGTCACAGGGAAGCAAAACCAAAAATACACCCCTCGTGCGTACAACTGTAAAACAGCATTATTTGCCAGTTAAGACAGTATTGTTAAATTAGCAGCCACAGCCAACGTTGCATGACTCAGCAAAGGCCCCATATCTGAAAATCAGCATTAGGCATAAGACTTGGGTAAATTTCATGCTTTACCTGTAAAGCCCACAATTCCAGCATGCTTTGCACAGATCTGATCAGCTGTTGTAATGGAAATGAAGCAAAAGGCCCAAATGTTAATTTTAAAGCGCTGCAATGGCTTCAAAGACCGCTGTGTGAGAGAGATGTTGATGAGTTCCTATACGTGTGGGCGCACCTGGGTGTGCCAGAAAGGGAGCCGATGTCTGTGTTTCTCCCCCTCTCCTCAGCACACGTTCACCAAGTTAAATTTCTACAAAACATTCCCGTAGGTCTCCATAGGGCCACAGCTACCTGCTTAGGTGCAGCTCAGACCCTCCCTGACGAAACCATCTTTAAATTTGACTATATGAATACAAAGAAATCTGCAGCTTGCACCTCCCTTAACCGGGACTCGCTTGTCTGGCAATATCCAGGGTCCTGCTGGGCCAGAGAGTCCTGGTGGCCAGGGCCGGAGGGCTGGCAGTTCAGGGGAGCTGGGGCAACCCCAACTCCTAGATCTGCTGTGGCTCCTGCAGCAGCTCTGGAGGCCCCAGCTTCCAGCCCTGCTGCGGTGGCAGTGGTGGCAGGACTGGGAGTCTGGATCGCGGTGGAGCTGGGAGCTGGAGCGGTGGCGTTAGCTTCCATGGAGCTGGGACCCAGGGCTGCCATGACAGCCCGTGGCAGGGCTGGGAGCGAGGGCCAGGGCAGCCTGTCTGCGGCCAGTGGCAGGGTGGCTGGCCCGGGCAGAAGTGAAACCAGTAGCACTGGTGGGGAAGTGAGCAGCAGGAGTCCAGCAAAATCCCTCATTCAGAACTGGTCTGGTCCCAAGGGAGCTGGACCAGGGGTGTCCGACCTGTACTTCAGTTTTCCTAGTACACGTGGGAGCCATGAGCAAGGAATTTTGCAAGAAAAGCAACTAACAAAGAAGAGAGCAGTAAAGAAAAGTCACTCTCAGTTTAAACACTGACCTTCCTTGCCCCTTTTCTGAGCGGGGCTTCACTGGAAGTCTACCAGCACCTTACCCGTCCTATTTAGGGTGATGCTGTGAGCATGCAAGACAATTCAGTGGGTGGAGAACTTAAATGTTAATCAGTGAAATCAGATAAATCCAAAGATTTTATTTAAAACTCAACTATACCACGGCCCAGGCAGCAGTGTTAAAACTTCCTACTTTACATCTAATGGTTTGGGAAGAAGCTGCTTCATGTTCCGTCACAGATCTTTATAGAAACCATAAAAGAGACAATCCTTGACATCATCCATTCCAAGGTTTACATGGAACTTGATTGCTTGCTCAGGACATTTGGGGATTTTATTTCATTTCCGGCTGAGAAGTGGTCATGCTTGGTGTATCCTGTTCCTCTTCATTTTATTATGAGAGCTTAGTGTATTAAAAAAGGCTTTTAGTAACTTGGAACAAAATCGAGAGCTGGTAGACGGGAAGATAATTTGCAGAATCAGGTGACTTTCAAAGGAATCACAGACATTTGTGACACCTTCTCTTGCCAGTATTTATTCAGCGGCATGAGACATAGAACGCCACATTGTGCTTCATGTTGTGGAGAATACAGCCAGCACCTGCCACACTTTTATAAAGTCGATTTGTCATAAGAACATCAATTATATTTTGTTGCAGCTAAAAGAAATTTCCACCTTGGTGAGCTTCATGCTGACACATTGCCAAGGACTGCTGTCCCTGGTATGCATTTTAGAAACAGGTGCCCCAATAATAAATAGATTGATGGCTCTTTATGTCCATGGCCAAGCCATGTCTCCCTTCATCACCTTCCTGCCCACTCTTCCTTGAATACCTGATACAATGAGGTGTGTTTCAGTAGCCATCACTCACATTTCTGATCAGCAGAGGAATATCAAAAAAATGCAGCGAGTTTCTCAGGGAAAAAGAGAGCAGTGCTTGTTATTTCCACAGGCTGCCTTGTTGCTATGGGAGACGGTTGGCTCATTCAGGGACCGATTTTTTGGGTCCCTGGCTGAGATGGCCAATCCATTTGGTTTTAACTCACAAAAAAGAGAGGGAGGGAGAGAGAGCAATTTAGAGACAACTGGTGATGAATGCTGGGGAAGGGAAGTATGTTCTGCACGTACAGTGTATGCCCCCAAAGCCCCATTACCAATGCAACAAGAATCTCTGAAGGGAAAAGCAGATTGATACACATTAGGTTAATGCTTTTTCTTCCGTCCTCCCCCATGCTACCCTCCTCCAGTCCCCTGCAAAGTGCTGAGATTGAAGGAAATCTCTCTCAGAAGAACAAAACAGGCCACGTCTTGCGCAAAAGAAGTGTATTTAAAATGCTCTTTGTGTTGTGTAAAAATTATCCCATAAAAAGAGAAGTCAAGACGCTAGGTGTAGGAATCCGCCTGTGGGAACTGTTTGTTGTCTCACCCTGAGTGAGGGCCAGCACTCCTCTGACTGTGTGCTTAGCCTGACTGCCGGCCTGAGCCTTTGGACTACAGTTGCCTGCCCTAACTGAGGGCTTGGGCCCATTCAACTGTCTGCTTGGCCTGATCACAGGCCTGAGCCCTGGGACTAGTACAGCTGTTGAGACCAATTTCCTCACAGGTGACTGCAGTGAGGTGAGGCGACCTCTCACTAACCCAGAGGGGGAAGAATCCCTCCCCGAGCCCCACTGGGCTACAATTATCCTTCACCTTTATTCACTGTCACTCAAAAGCTACTTAGGATCTCGGCAGCATCTCACATAGACAGAACTAGAACCCACGGCTTTCTAAAACGCAAGGTCACTTCACTACAGATCATCAGTCCTTCTTCTTCCAGCATGTCTGTGTGCCACAGGGCTCTTCTGTGGGTCTGCATCATGAATTCTAAGAGGAATGCATTCAAAGCAGCCATCAGAGCAGGAGCCTGGAAGGTCACTGCCATCTGTAACCTGCTAAATTAACTCTACTGAGTCTAAAGTTGGCTTATTCACGCTCTGGTAGTATATGCCAGTCCCCATTTCCTATAAGGACCATATGAAAAAGGCTCAGTGCTAGCTTTGCAGAAGAAAGAAAGCATGGAAGTCCGAAGAGCTGGGGTGGGGGGGGCGGGGGCTGGCTGGGGAAAGGGTCACTCGATTAAGCCTGGGTTGATGCTAGCTACTCAGGATAATGCACGGCTGCAGAACAAGTTGTCGTTTCTCTGAATAGAGGGTAAAGGACGGCCCTTTTTAGAGCAGAAGGGGAGGCTGCTCCCCTAGATTGTCAAATACAGACACATTTTATGCCAATTAATATTTCAAACCAATTGACTGACAGTAAGCCTGCTTAGTTTGCTGTTGGCACCGTGGGCACTGAAATAAATAAATGGCAAGCATAGTGCACATGTTACTCTGGATTTGTGTATGAGTAATAGCTTTGGAGTTAATTATTTTATTGAGCTTTTGCCATGGCTGAATAGAACGAGTACCATTAGGACCCCTTGAACTCTTTGCAGGGAAGCCTAGCTCCACCCAAGATCAGAATGATGACCCTTGGCCCACGAAAACTCTGCAGGCCCTGGGTTCATATCATCCGATCCCTGCACTTCCTCTGAGTAGGCAGGTTCCAGGCTCTGCAGGGAGATCTGCAAAGAGAGGACAAAACTTCATGACCCTCAAGACATTTCAGTGTGAGCATGGTACAACATCTGGAGGAGAAAGAGAGAGAGACAGGACAGTGGGTGTCTCGTGTGGTAGATGAATGGAAGGAGTTGTTTTATCTATAGACCCCAAGCCCAAATCCCATAGCACATCCAGCAGCAACATCCAAGATATAGCACATTTTGTCTGGGACTCAGTATTGAAATGCTCTCTGGGTAAACGTTTAAAATCAGTATGTGAATGATAATACATGAATTAATCACAGCGATGCACTGGATTACAGAGATGTCATCAAGGGGGGAAATTTTGGCATTTATTGATGAAAGGCAACTCTCTGGACTAACCAATCAAACAGTGGTTTTGCCAAGGCAGTGCAAACTCTTCAGAGTCAACCATATGCTCATGCTACAATTAAAATTCTTAATGGACCGATTTAGTTATGCTGCTGTAATGCTGGACTGACTCCAGTACAGTCAAGAGAGTTACTTCAGCTTTCCATTAGTGTGAGAGAGCACAAAAAATGGTCCATTATTTTTACATAAAGACTTAACCTGTGCCCCTTAAATAAGTTAGAAAACCCTCATTGCACTCCATGGTGCAAGATGGGATCCTAACGTCTGTGAATCAATTGCATTAGACACTTCGCTGAAATAAAGACTTTCGCAACAGATGAAAATCTACAGTCCCAAGACTGGCAAAGGAGGTGTTCCCAGTGTGGGAGAAATGCAGCCCCATTACTTCTGCAGGATTCTGTACAAGGATAATAGTTCATGCTAGCAAATCCAATTGCAGGATTAAGACCTAAGTGAGAGGGGCTAAAAGGAGCCCAGCAACGATCAAGATCAGGTCCTAAGATGCCTAAGAATAAATCAGCCCCAAAATCAATCCTGCCAGAGGATTTGGGCCTGATCCAATTCCCTTGAAGTTAATGCAGGGTTTCCCCTGATCCCAGAGGGAGTGGGAGCAGGCTTTAAATGAGAGACTCATCACTGCAAATTGGGAGAAAGCGAACAAGGAAAATTGCACCACCGCCCAGAGATTTTCCTTGATAAAAGGGGAGGAAAGTGTGAAGTGGAAGGAGGTGTCTATCTGACAATAGATCTTTCAGTTGCATGGGGCATTTCCTCCCCAGGGATCCCAACATCCATTGCAGTGGACCAGATCCCAAAGTCCAGCTCAGACCCAAAGTAAGGATTGAGTAAAGCCATCAGGATTTGGCCTGGCACACATTCAGATAATCACTTCACCACCCAAAGGCAGCCCAGTCTGGAGCAGAGCATGGTATCTCTTCTCCAGTCCGCAAGAATGCCATGTGCAAGCGGAGGGGAGATTCATTACAGTAACGTAACATTGTCCCAGCTATTGTTGTGCCATTGGTATGGTCCGTACCTATTAGAGCGCATGCTTGTTAAAAGTTGGACAGGGTTCCCTTATAATGTCATTTGGCCTCTTGCTTTGTGCGCTACTGGCAGGACTGGCCTGTCCTTGAGAGGTTTGGAAACCCATGTGGACTGGCAGCCCCCCATCAGCTCTCCCCCACTGTCCTGCTGCCCTCTGCCTTTGAACTACTCCTAGGAGCCTCCTGCTTGCAGGGGCAGGGGAAGGAGAGGGGGGCTGATGTCAGGATGTCCTCGCTCCCCACCAATTGAGCCGCCCTGCTCCACAAAGCAGGATTTCACAACTACATATTCTTGAGTCTGAACTTCCTGATCTACCGTACGGTACTTTCAAAGGGAGAGCACTTAAAGTGGATCCTGTGTATTTAAAGAGCCAGTGCTTATATCTGTCAGCCTTTCTCTCAGATGCACACACTCTCTCTGTGGCTACGTTTACACTGCAGCGATCTTTTGAAGGAAACTCCTCCATAAGAGATCTTCCAAAAAAACCTGCTTTCGAAGGAGCGCCGTCCACACACAAGAAACCAGAGCAAAAAATCAATCTGCTCCATTGACAGAGAGCATCCACGCAGCCCACGCTCTTTCAAAAGAACGGAACGAGGATCGAAAAATCCAGTGCCACGAGATCCGCTCTTTCGACAAAAGAGCCCCCAGCACGTCCGCACACATTCTTTTCCAAAAGAATCGTTCAGAAAAAGGCACTCGTCCTCCTCTGGGAGAGGGAGAGGGCCGCCGGAAAAAGTGCGGCATTCTTTCGATTTCAGATCGAAAGAGCGCATTTTGTATGTGGGCGCCCCCTGGGATCTTTCGGAAAAGGCCCCCCCTTTTTTTTTCAAAAGAACTTGCTAGTGTAGATGTAGCCTGTGTGTGCATAGCCCTTTCTCAGACATAGTGGCCATGTCTACACTAGCACAGATCTTCAAAATGGCCATCCAAATGGCCATTTTGAAAATTACTAATGAGGTACTGAAATGGATATTCAGTGCCTCATTAGCATGCCACTGTCTTCGAAAATGCCGCTTTTCGCTGCCGCGCGGCTCGTCCAAACGGGTCCTTTCCGAAAGGACCCTGGGAACTTTGAAATCCCCTTATTCCTATCAGCAGATCAGCAGATAGGAATAAGGGGATTTCGAAGTTGGCGGGGTCCTTGTCAAAAGAGCTCCCATGTGGATAAGCCGCGTGGCAGCGAACAGTGGCAATTTTGAAGAGCCGCGGCCGGCGGCATGCTAATGAGGCTCTGGATATGCATTTCAGCATCTCATTAGTAATGCAAACGGCCATTTCAAAGATTTGTGCAAGTGTAGACATAGCCAGTGTGTGTTTCTCTGCCTCACCCACACCCACCCTTCGGCTTTGCTCAGCTGTGCATGTGCCACCTGGAGGAGTGCGTGATGTGCTCCAGAGAGATAGTGTGGGTTCCTCAAGTGTTTGCAGCCACGGCTGTGTGTTTATTGTGTTTCCTCCCTTCTGCCCGAGTCCTTGCTGCCCTTGGCGTGTGAGACGACATTAACAACCACACGTTAACCCTTGAGGGCTCAGATGAGTGCTAGTTCATCATTTAATAGCAAGATGTTCCCTGGGAAATATTCCACCCTCTTACTTCACCACCTCAATCAAGCTTCACTGTCATCATTGTGGTGTACAGTATTAAATTGTTTAAAATTGTTTAAAACTTTACACCGTTGATGTACATACTGTCTTTTGTCTGCTGAAAAAAAATTTCCCTGCGAACCACCCCCACACCAATTTCTTATGGGGAAATTGGATTCGCTTAACATCATTTGGCTTAAAGAAGGAACATAAGCGCAACGTCAAACGAGGAGTTACTGTAGGCAGAATATATTCATGCATACTGAGTCTGACATCCCTTTATAAAATGCTGTCAGCTGTATGCTAACCCTGTGGCTCGTACAGCATAGGTGGGGTGTTTGGGTTCATAGCTTCTCCAGAAGATGGCACCTTTAGATGCACAGTGCTGCTTACTGACATTTGGTGGGACAATACAAACTCAGGTTGTATGGCATCTCTCCACTCAAGCTCTAGTGCAGTGGTGTCCAGCTGGAACTGAAAGATCACCACACTTGTGGTTGTCATCTTACTATATTCTCCCCTTCTCCCCTCCCTGAGCTGAGGGGCTGCCGGGGTTGGAGGTGCCAGGGCCACCGGGCTGAAGGAGCACCTGGGGCTGCCTGGGCCGCTGGGTCCACCCCTGGGGCTGGAGCAGCAGCCGTGGCAGTGTGAGTGAATTCAAAAGGTGGCTCTGTGTCTTTGTCTGATGTGCATACGTATCCCTGGGCATTTTTATCTGGCTCTTGTCTTCGGCAGTAGAAAGGGAAATCTGTGCTTTTAACTCACGTTAACAAACATTTCTGTTGCCTGATCTGGGCAACAGACCTAACAATAATTCTAAGTGAAATCTTAGTCCATGGCTGAACATTTTCCAGATATATGTAGTGCATCAAGTGTCTCACTGGCCCACCGAGACTGAAAGTCATCTGCAAGAATGCTCACCCCATATTCTTCTCATCTAGACCAAGCCTTCTCTGTCCTCTAGCACAGTCCCTAGCAGGAGTGTGACTGACCCCTCAGGTTGATGAGTTCTGTCCCCTGCCTTGGGCAGGTGTGTGCCCTTCATGGATGCTTTTACCTTTCTCTTCCTCTTAATCTGCACAATGGAAACCTATACAGCCGCTGTCATTTCATCAAGCCTCTCCCTTTAGTCTAGCTGCCATCTGCAAGGTGAGGACAAGCACTGCAATGGACAGTACCTCTTCCGAATGCCATGCTTGCGATGGGAGTGCACAGGTGTCCCACCCTCCGGCACCACCACCACCTCCTCACCACTGACACTGACTCTCCACCTGGGGTGCCTGTTAGCCATCCGTTAGGGAACAGTGAGACTGCGGGGCGGGGGGGAGGCGATAAAAATGGTGTCTTTTGAGGTTGTTATTCATTTGTTCACAGTGACAGTGGGTTCGGTGGCTTCCAGACCGAGAAGAAGGAATGGCCACTACCCCCAAGGAGCTGACAAGGTTAGGAGGAACAGGCACACCAGCTAGACTCTATATAAGCAGCACGGCCGCAGAGGGTCTTCAAGAAGGTTTTAAACACAGAGCTCAGAGCATGCAGAAGAGGTGAGAAGAAAGAGACGGGAAAGTGACAAATGGTATGGAAGAGGCATGGTAACAAGCAGCCCAGAAGATGCAAATGAGGCACCGATGTAAATTTGAGGACGGGGCGGCTGCCGGAAGGAGGGTTTCCTTCCGGGAGAGCCCCACTGGCCGCGCGTCTACATGGCTATTTTGGAGTCCGGAAGAGCTTCTTCCGGACTTCAAATCATATGGCCATATGCTAATGAGGTGTGGAAAATTTACATCCCCACCTCACTAGCATCTTCTGGGCTGCTTGTTACCGTGCCTCTTCCGGAGGAAGGGGCATGTTTAGAAGCAGCCAAGGAAAGGAACGCTGGACAGAAGTTTGATAAGAGAAGGGCAGAGTGAGATAGACAAGATGGCTGAATTTGAGGTAATAAGGGTGGTTGAGGGAACAAGGTGGTTCCCACAGGCCTCTAGAATACTGTGTATCAAAGTACGTCAGTCCATATGACTAGAGCTGGGATAGGGCTAAGTTCTACCGGTAATACTGGGACTGAAGCACAACCCTACTGTTTCAATCAATTCCACCCATCACTGTCCTAAAATGGGACTTTTTGAGAGTTACGGTCTTAAAAATGATGCTTTATTGTAGACCCTAGAGCCGGGAACGAGGTCCTGTCACAGTCCAGCTTTGTGTATTTCCTTTGCTCCTTGGAACAAATCAATTACTCACTGCCACCAATGGAGATGCTAGAATCAGAATTTAGCTAGGCGTGTGGCTGGTCAAGCACAAGGTTGCATCTTTCCAGCTGTAGGATATTGGTTCTGCATTGCTGACGCTGCTTAGGGTTTGGTCAGTAAATAAAGAATAGAGGAGGATCTTCACCGAGTGAAAAGTTCGTTATAATACCAGGTTTCTACTTCCGTAGATTCACTCTACTAATAAGAACCTGTTAATTTACAGTGAAAACTAATCATGTCCACATGTCACAGCCATCAGCGTGGGCCATAGCTCAAGAACTGAGTTTGGCTTGAGATGTCAGCCCATTAAATAGACAGGCTGGTGACTGACTTAGCACCAAGTAATCATTCGGAGTTCAAGTGGAGTTTGTCTCTCTTCACGTGGATATTCAGGAAAGAAACTGACATTTAGCATCAGGTCAAAAATTGCTCCTATAACTTTCATTATACGGATCGCAAATGTCTATTTTTCCACCGTGTAAAACAGTCAGCTCTTTCCAATCTGGCAGCTGTGGGACTGGGAGGTTGCCGGATGTTCACATATCCTGGATAATAGAGAGGTATAACTAGCAATGCATAACACTAAAGAAAAAGAAGATTAGATACTAAGAAACACACAAAAATGTATGCAGAGTACTTTATTTACCACCAGGGCTATGTCTACACTAGCCAAAAGCTTCGAAATGGCCATGTAAATGGCCATTTCGAAGTTTACTAATGAAGCGCTGAAATACATATTCAGTGCCTCATTAGCATGAGGTCGGCTGCGGCACTTCGAAATTGATGCGGCTCGCCGCCGCGCAGCGCGTCCAGACGGAGCTCATTTTCTAAAGGACCCCGCCTACTTCGAAGTCCCCTTATTCCCATGAGCTCATGGGAATAAGGGGACTTCGAAGAAGGTGGCGCCCTTTTGAAAAGGAGCCCCATCTGGACGCGCCATGCGGCTGCAAGGCTCGTCAATTTCGAAGCGCCGCTGCCGCCCACATGCTAATGAAGCGCTGAATATGCATTTCAGCGCTTCATTAGTAAACTTCGAAATGGCCATTTGCATGGCCATTTCGAAGTTTGGGGCACGTGTAGACACAGCCCAGCAGTAGTATTGTACACATGAACATATACTGTATTTATATGCGTTTACTGTCACTGTACTGCACTTGTGGAAAACCTAACTAAAATTTACTTATGGTTAAAATGCTGGTTATTTCAGATGTGCAGATAATAGAATGCCTGATATGAAAGGGTTACTGTAATAATGGTGTAACTTTTAATCTAAGTCTTTTAGGAAATGTACCTGTGCTTGATTTGGGAAATACGTCTCTGATAGACGAACATAAAATAAGTCCAGTTTTTTTATACATACGTATTGTGACAGTTTCCCAGTCAGCCCCCTGTGGGTCCCTGTGTTTCCTGGCAGTTTCTTGTGGTGCCTCAGAGACTCACGGTGGCCCCTTGGCTGCCCAGGTCTGTCCAGAAGCAGGGGCCTCCGCTTAACGAGCCTCTCTCATCATAGGCAAGTCCAGAATGGGGAGGATAAAGCCAGCCCCCTTGCAGGCCTTCACCTGCCTCATCAAGGTAATCCTCTGGGGAAGGGTGGGGGGAGTCCAGACCCGCCCTCTACCCTTGACTCTGGCCCAGGGTCCCTAAGAGGACAAGAGGCAGCTGGCAGGGCCTTCACCCCTGCTCCAGTGTAGCAACCTCACCCTGGGCCACTTTGTCCACTGCTTCCCCATGGTACCTTCTTGCTCTGCTCTGCTCTGCTCTGCTCTGCTCTGCTTTGCTCTGCTCTCTAGCACACCTTCCAATTCCTTCCTCCCTGCTACCAGGCAGGGAGCTTTTTATAAGAAGTCCAGGGACTCAGCTGACCATGGGTGCTGATTAGACTCACCTGTGGCTGACTCCTAACGAGGTCCCAGCTGCCTGTCCTAATTAGGCCTACTCAGGGAATAGAAAAGCGTTAGCCCACCAACTGGCGTATCTGCCTTGTAGCAGGCTCCTGCAGCCTACAGGCAGCAGTCTGCCACAATATGTGTATATTTTTATGCAAACATCAATGAAAGTATGGTTCCAGGGCCTGTATCCCCAGACTCCTCTTGCATACCCCTAAGGATACGCGTGCCATGCATTGAGAAACACTGGCCTAGACCTTTCTGAAACTCCATATTATGGTACAAAAATAGAGAAAAAGCGCTGTTGTGTTCCATAGGGGAAGGGAAGGCCATGTTGATTTGAGATCAAAGAGAGGGGTCAGAAGTATGCAGTGTCGTGTTCTGGAAAATGCCATCTTTTAAGCATTTGAAGTGCCAGCATGACATCTCTGAAGTCTACTCTCCATCGTGGTGTCTTTGTGTTGTCCTGGCAACATTTTAATCCTCACTTAAAGGTAAATGTGTGGTCTGCTTTTTTGATTGTCTTTGAACCTTTAGCGATGTGCCAGGGTGCTGAGTGTACAGCAGGAAGTACTTGTGAAATGCTAGGTAGCAAGGGATTCGTTCTTCTTCTGCACGTTCAGAGAAACCCACACCTCCATATTCTGATAACAATTACTCCATTCCATCGAAGGTGTCTCTCCCAGTGACACAGGGAGCAGAGTTCAGTTCTGAAAATTTATCTCTAAGAATAAGCTGTGCTGGAGTATATAAATGTCACTTTACTGGGCCATATAATAGGAGAGAGGCCAGTTGACTGAATCATGTGTTAGAACAATTTTAGGTATAAATAATCTGTGGTGGGCTAGTTTTCTGTTAGATCAGTGGTATTCCCTCTGCTCCGCACAAACACACTCTGTCTTCCTGATTCTGAGAAGAGCTCTGGGTGCATGTCTGAGCAAGCAGTGGACAGAACAGATGGCATCATTTAAAATTATCCTTTTAATTTTGGTTTAAAGAAAACCGAATAGGAAACTGACTTTCTCAGGGGATTATTAATGGGAAAGGGATCACATGATCATCAGTGCCTTTCTGGCATCTGTTTGATAACCTTGTGAAAATGAGCTGGACTTCTGACAGCCCAGCTCCAAAATCCCCACCCCACCAAAAATAAAAATAAAAGTAAAAAATGTTTCCAGTATATTTATTTAGCACTTTTTGTGATAAAGAATCTCAAAGTGTTTTACTGTATCCACTGAAAGAGACAACCAGGACCGTGCTCCGTGTTGTAATAAGGAATCATTATTAAAATAACCGCTACGTGAGTTTGTTTGGCCTGCAGTTAAAATCCATTGGTACCAGGTTTTTGCTGCTCCTCGGGCTGGTCACCTAATATAGATTTAGTACCACTGAAAGGCAGCCCCCTCTGAAGTGGAGACAGGAAGCCAAGGCCATTTTTGTAATCACACAGTACCATGTACTTGCGTAAGAGTGGAGAGAGGAGAACTGTAACCAAGAACACTAGGTAGATATTAGTTCAGAGAAAGAGTCATAAGACACTTTGTGTTCATTCAGTGCATTTAGCATCTCACTTATTAATGTTTCGAAGGCGTGTCTATTTCACCAACAGAAGTTGGTCCAATAAGAGATGTTACCTCACTAATCTTCGACTCATAGAATCATAGGGCTGGAAGGGAACTCAGGAGCTCATCTAGGTCAACCCCCTGCTTATCTATCTCAGAAGGACTGTTTGTTTCCCAAGCCTGAAGAAGAGCTCTGTGTATTCTCCAATGTAAGATATCACTCTCCCACACCTTAGCTGCGTCTACACGTGCACGCTACTTCGAAGTAGCGGCACCAACTTCGACGTTAGGCGGCGAGACGTCGAAGTCGCTAACCTCATGAGGAGATAGGAATAGCGCCCTACTTCGACGTTCAACGTCGAAGTAGGGACCGTGTAGACGATCCGCGTCCCGCAACGTCGAAATTGCTGGGTCCTCCATGGCGGCCATCAGCTGGGGGGTTGAGAGATGCTCTCTCTCCAGCCCCTGCGGGGCTCTATGGTCACCGTGGGCAGCAGCCCTTAGCCCAGGGCTTCTGGCTGCTTCTGCGGCAGCTGGGGATCTATGCTGCATGCACAGGGTCTGCAACCAGTTGTCGGCTCTGTGTATCTTGTGTTGTTTAGTGCAACTGTGTCTGGGAGGGGCCCTTTAAGGGAGCGGCTGGCTGTTGAGTCCGCCCTGTGACCCTGTCTGCAGCTGTGCCTGGCATCCCTATTTCGATGTGTGCTACTTTGACGTGTAGACGTTCCCTCGCTGCGCCTATTTCGATGTTGGGCTGAGCAACGTCGAAGTTGAACATCGACTTTGCCGGCCCTGGAGGACGTGTAGACGTTATTCATCGAAATAGACTATTTCGATGTTGGCTGCACGTGTAGACGTAGCCCTTGTCTCTCTAACAGATCCACAATCAATTAAATAAGTGTTCTTCAGCTGAAGTGCTTCAGAAGGCTCAGGGGTGAGTTGAACTTCTTGGGGTTGAGTTGATGGTTCCAAACAGCCTATGTCTTAACCCATTAAATCACCTCCTTTGGCAAGGGCCACACATGCATAGTACACCTGGCACCAAGGGAGGCCTTATTTCCAGTCTCAGCACACAGGCTGGGAGTTAGATGAGCTGAACTAGCCTGTTTCCCATAGAAAATAAAGCAATGTGGTCTAGCGGACAAGAAACTGGGCTGGAAGTCAGGTTCTTGTTTCTGATTCTGACGCTGGCCTACTGTGTGACTTTGGGCAAGTCATTTCAGTTCTGTCCCTTCCATCTGTCTTGCCTGTTGTAGTGTTGACAGGACATGGACAGTCTCTTCTGTGTATATCCAGGACTTAGCACCATGGGGCCTCCCTCTCTACAGCAGCCTCTAGATGCCATTGATCTACGTAATAGAAATAATAGGAGATGGTCTTTCCAAAGTCAAGGGTGAAGCTTACTGACAGTAGGGGAACCTGGCATAATTGGCGCTTTCACACTTCTCCAGACGTTGCCCATGAAGGATTTCACTGCCAGGGGATGTCAGTCCAACATACAATGCATTTTATGACCAAAATCTGCCTTCCCACCATTGCTCCAATTAAACCCAATGTGGCAGAAGAGAAAATCCACATGACCCCTGTAGGGAGGCAGTTTGGCTCCCCTCTGCTGCAGAAGAGGAAGGCTGGCCCAAGGACCCCTGGTGGGCTGGGCCAACTCCATCTTGCCCTACCGCCAGGAAGCAGAGGGGCGGGGCTGGAAATGCAAGGACAGGAGCCGAGAGTTCCCCTGGGCCCCAACTGTCGGAGGACCAGCTGCCTCCCCGAGCTGCCGAGGTGGGAGGCTGCTGTGCACTGACGACCCCACACCCAGAGGAACTGCTGCCAAGCCAGGTGTGCTCAGAGCGGGAAGAGGGAAGTAGCCTGGGGGAGCTGAACCTGGTCAAGTTGAAGCAGGGCCAGTGAGCGAGTCGCTGTGCTGTGGTCAGGATCCCCGCTGAGCTGGCTGCCACTGTTAGGGCTCTGGGCTGGGATGCAATAGAGTGGGTGGGCTTGTGTCCCATCCCTTACCCCCACCCACCACCACTCCCATCTGTGGATCGCAGTCTGGCAGTCTTTCCCCCACTTCCGGGCAAAAGCCCACCCTTGTAGCTCTCCATCAGAGCTAGGAGACTGGGCCATTCCCCACTGTTTGCTGCCCTGCCTTGAGCTAGGGCCTTGGCATATTAACGGTTTGCTTGGTCGGAGCACAGGCCGGAGCCCCTGCACTGTTTCAGGCCCCATCCTGCACCGGAGCCTGGGCCAGACTATTTTCCCATTCTTCCTGTTTGTATCAAGGAGGATAGCCTCCCTCTGCCCCGGGCAGCCTCACCCTGGCACACTTACCACTCTCCCTCTACACACACACACACAAATATCACTTAGGAAGCAGTTTGCCCAGCCTCGAATAGTTTCCCTCAAAACAGAGAGGTCAGTAGACTCTGAAGCACATCGATAGCACCGTCTCTGGAGACACGGGCATCTGAAATTCTGCTACCTAGTTAATGCAGTTTATATAAGATGTCTGAGAGGAAGCAGGGATGTACGCTGGCTGAGGAAGGTGTAACTTCAGAATCCTCAGCCTGGAATAATGGTAATATAATAGCCAGCTGGCACATGCAGGTACAATTCCATTGTCTTCAGAGCTGTGCCTGCTTACACCAGCAATGAATTTGCCGTTTTGTGTTAGGTATCAAGTTTTAACAAATACACGTTTTATCTGGTGAACTTAGCCATTTTACTACTCACTGAATAGCTTGAAGTCATTTACAGTTTCCCCAGATTTGACCTTTAAAAGAACAATTAGTGAATTTGTTTTGATCAGGAACATCTGGGCTGCACTTTGCAGGTGATGATTTGTCATCATATATAAAGCATGGGGAAGAGAGAAAAAAACGCTCTGTTGCTTCTGTCCCGCTCTAGGTTCCTGTCACTGCAGATCTATGTGTAAATCAATGTCATTATTAAATCCGTTGGTGGATGAAGGCTAAAGACAAAGAGCTATTAGGATGCGGGGAGGGGAGCAAAAGAGAGGAATTAGTGAGGGTGATAGCTACACTCCAGTTTGACATAGATTCAGCCACCATTTGTGACTCATATTCACCATCTTCTGAAAGGCCAGAAAGCGGGGAGAGAAGACTTGCAAATATATCTGGCTAGAAGAGTGTGGTGGGTTTTTTCCCTCAGATACGGGCCTGGCTACCATCAGAACCCCCTTGGAAGACTAGCTGGCTACAATGTGCTCTGTATGGAGCTGGCGCTAGGCGGGGGGCACTTGGAAGCTTGAGCTACTGGAGAATGGCTTTACCCATTTGTGGAGTGGGGCATCGTGCATGTTACTAAGAGCTTCACTGGCTTCTGATTAGTTTCGTGGAGCAGTTCACGATAGTGGCTTTCCCCTGTGAAGCCCTCAACCCTGTAAGACCTACTCACCTGTGGGACCACCCCTCTTCTGGGATCACCAGCATGCCACAATTTGCTGCCAGTGAGGCACAAAACCTGGAGCTCCTTTGATACATCAGTAGGGGGCTGCTATGAATGTCCTTTGTTCCAGAGTACATTTCCCTAATTGGTTTGTCGGCATCCGGATTTGCTAACCTTACAGGCATGTGGTAATTGCTAACTTTTCTTGCATGTATTTGAGGTCTATTGACATCAATGGGAAGGCTCCTGTTGACTTCAGTGGGTTTTTTATCAGGCCCTTAGTGGATATGGGAGTTATTAGGTGGAGGCTCAAGATAGTGAAGGTTGATTTAGGTAGAATTTTATGGCAAGAACTGTTTAGATGGGTGAGTTTTTTGTGGGAGGGTCCATTGACAAATGTGTAATAGGGATGACTTGAGGTACTTATATTTGACAAATATTTCTTGAATTTTAGGATTGCCTTTAGCTCTGGATAATCCCAAGAGAAATCAAATAAAATCCCAACCCATTGATTCTGTTCCCACCTGAAGAAAATTATAAACACTTGAGTCCTGACCTATAAATTCCAATTCCAGGAACAATCCAGGGGTGGCATTGAAATTTGCTTTCCACATTCATATAGTCGTCTTTTGCTGGCACAACTGTTCACAGAAAGCCGAATGCAGATGGGACCTGAGTATGATCAAAGCAAATTGCTGTATACTACAGCTTTCATCCAGCTCTACACTTGGGCATCTGCAACATTTACGATTTGGTGCAGTTGTAAGTGTGAAAGAAGCATCACAGCTCCTAGAGGCATGACTGGACTTAAACTGTCTCGTTGCTAAGTCTGGAATGTGTATGTGTGAACTTGAATAGTTAAGTTAAATTACGTCGGTATTGATAGAAACTGAAGTGTGTAATTGAGGATGCTAGCTCCTCTTCCCCAAGTAATCATAATGCAAAGGGAGAGGTTTCCAGCAGGTTTCACAGAGAAATAAACATCTCACTCTACTTATCATTCATGGGAGTTATTCATCTAAGCCCAGATCAACAGCTGTCAAAGCCAAAGAAAATTCCAGACGACTTCAGGGGATTGTGGATCAAGACCTTGATTTCCAAATGCAAAGCTGACGGTGTACAGTAACCACCGATGCACATTGCAGTGGTAGATGCTGATGGTGATTACTTAGACCGTGGCAGCATTCAGTGGCACCTATGCTGGTTCCATGGAGGAGACGGCAGAGGATTGTTGTGGTGTGAAGCACAGCCTAAATGCAGCCACATATAGCGAGCATATTACATGGCCCCGTTGCCCAAGTCCAGGAATCAGGGAATCACTGAAGTTAGAGATGATAAAGGTCTGTTTTGTTACCTGCCCATCCTCTTGCCAGTGCAGGATTGTTTGTAATGCTACATGGAAGAGCTTTAATCACTTTACTGTAAACTCATTGCCAGAAGCTGCACCCATTTTCCCTTCATCCCAGCCTGTAAATCCATTACGCTGAACAGTCACTCTTCTCCTTCGATGTTTCCAGTCTTCTAGTATGTGTATGTTGTCATGAACCTGCCCTAGATGTCACTTCAGCAAAGCACATGCTTAAGTCCTTGAAATACGGAATTCAAGTTAAGCACCATGCAGTGGTTCAGGTCTTTGCTAGACTGAGGCCTGAGTGCTCCGCCCCCTGCAGGTTGACGTCACTGTGACAGAGAGAAGAGTTCGGAGCAGAGACTTTGAGCAGACTGGTTTCCATTTTGCTAAATTTCTGTTTCAAAGAATTATAGCAGGAAGTTCGGCTATTTTAGGAATCTGCGGCTGAGGAGCCTATTAACTTGGAGGTTTCCTGGATCTCCCAAGTTACTCTAAGTCAGACTTGTAGCCTTCATTAAAACAATTTTCAGACCCACTCTCAGATACCATGTCGTGAAAACATGGGCTAGGCAAATGACCTATGTTTCCATAGCCATTTGGGGCTTCCCAGTATTTCAGTACTCAATGTCAAACCCTTTAGAGAGTCTCATTTTCAGACAGTGCAGAGCGTTCACCCTGTGAAAATCATCAAGCCCCTTTAAAGCCATATGAAGTTGGGCATCCGAAAACAAACAGACCCAAGTTTCTTATACCCCTTTGAAATGGGCAGGGCCATGATTACCCCCTGCTTCCTCATAAGTGTTGTCCTTTTCCTTGGGCAAATGTCGGCGGGGAGGGGAGTTCTCATGGGTTTTTTTCAATGGATTGGAGAGAATTTCTCAATGACTGTAGTTATCAGTGTCAGAGAGAGGCCACCACAACTCATGGCAGGTCACCCTCACTGCTAAAAACATCCGCTTTATTTCCAGTCTGAATTGGTCTAGCTTCAACTTTCAGCCTTTGAATCACGATATTCCTTTGTCTGCTAGATTGAGAACCCCCCTATTAAATGTTTGTTCCCCATTTAGGCACTTGCAGGTCTGTAAGTAAGCTTTCTCTTTATTAAAACGAATAGACTGAGTCCCTTGAGCGGATCACTATGTGGCATGTTTTCTAATCCTTCAGTCGTTCTCAGGACTCTTCTCTGAACTGCAGCACAGCTGACTGTTTTATTCTGAAGTTTATTCTTAAAATATACCCGTCATGTCAGAGCTGCTGCTGTGGGACCGTCAAATAGAGGCAAAGGCACAATAAAAGAGGTCTAGAAAAGACTGCTGCTTGTGTCATTAGCACAGGATTAGTGATGAGAAAGCCGTGGGGTAGATCTTCGCTGCAACAGAGATCATGGCAGCCTGTGACTCATCCTGGAATCTGGTGGACAATAATGGTAGTGGGCTACAATAGAAAATGGAAATGAAGAGCCCTGCATCCAGGGTCACACAATTGACAAAACCCAGGGATGGTTAGCCTCGCAGGGGGCCTGGACCAAGCCCCCAAGGCAGGCAGTGGGAAGACTCCCATCAGGCCCAAAGATCAGTTCCTATATAAATCTTCTCCAGATCTCATTAGCTGGGCTAGGTGAGGTTTGCTCCAGGAAGAGTGAGAAGACATGGAAACACAATCCTTCCCTGTATGGCCCAGTGCATGGATGAAATATGCCGGCTGCAATATCCTTCAGGGCAATGCAACCTGCTTCCTGCAGATACCCAACTGGTGTGGAGGAAAGACAGAGCAGAGTCACAGCCCTGCCTCACTCCACGCACTTGGGTGCGACATGGAGGGATCATCCTTTGTGCCCTCCCGAATCACAGTCTGGCCCCTTAAGCACTATTTCCTGGTCTGACGCTGGAAAACTACACTGGTTACAAAGGGAAAACAGCCACCAGACAAGTCATCACTCATGCATCCAAATTTCCATGGGATGCATCTGAACCTTTGCCTCCGAAGCCCAGGTTTTGCCAAATGCTCCCTCCCTGGTTTGAGACGGGTCACTGTGTCAGGCCTCTTGAAATTACTCATTGAAAATGTCTCAGTGCCGGACTCCTGCATAGTACATGGACCCAACTCCATCCTTTCTGGGTCTGGGTCTGTTCTATTCCTTTGCGTGCGAGGGGATTAGGGCGTCATTGGCAGGTTGGTACCTAGACCGTGCTTATCTTGACTGCTGTTTGATATGTGCCATTCAACAAAAGCTCAAGGAGAATAGTTTACCTGAAAAATCAGAGGTGAGCTGGCCAAGTCTAGTCTAGTCGAAGTACAGGGGAAATGGGTTCTGTCTCAGCCCCCAGGTCAGAACCACTGCACCAGGGCAACTTTCATAGCCACTGAAACATGAATCTGTCTGATCAGCTCGTGTATAGGTTCATGCGCCGAGTGCAACAGCAGCAGCTCAACCCACTGTTGGCAAGACCACTAACGAATTGAAAACTAACTGGATGAAGGTAGCAGCTACAGAAGAGGAGGAAGGGGTCCAGACTGCCAGGTGCTGCTTGGCTGTAACTGAAGCCATCCGAGGCGGACAAGCCGCTGGGCCTCTTCGTACACAGTGCGGCCCTGCAGTGAGGCTGATGCACTGCGCCATGGAACAGAAGCAGTGGCTCTCACTGTTGTGCCATCACAAGACTTGAGCTCAGCGGATGCAGCTGATCCGAAACCTGTTAATTCCTAGGCGGGTTGTGCAGGGCCAGACTTACATTCGCTCCAGAAACCTCGGCAGAGCTCCGGTGACAGCCCACAGTACCACAGAAATTATTGTATCACAGGCACTGACTCGGTGGTTCAGTCTCCGGCCTCTCATCGCCTAGGAGCGCAACACGTGTTTGCCTGCCAAGGCACTCCCGTCTACGTTGTCCTTCATGCCTCAAGGGCCTCCCTTTTCCAGTGCACCATTTCCTTCAAAGCAGGATCTCACAGAGCTTGCCACATCTGGCAGAACCACCCGCCTCTGCTCAGCCATGCACGTGCGTGCCTCCCCCAGAACGGTATCCAGGATCTAGTACCTGGGATCTAGGCTGCCTATAGTATCGCCTGCTGTCCATTTCAGCAGGGCCTTTTGCGCCAAGACCTCGGTGTGATGTACAAGTCTCCCAAGCCCCCTGTCATGAAGGGCGAGCTGACGAAACAGGGAATCTGAGGCACAAAGCAGCAAAGCTCCCCCCCAAGTCGAAGCACTCCAGGTCTGTGCGTGCAATTGAAAAGTTGGGCAAGTCTGTGGTTTGTACAGCTCCAAGCACAAGAGGAGCCTGGCGCCTGCCTGGAGTCCCTGAGAGCTACAATAACGCAAATAACATACCATCAAGGAGAGGCTGAGTTCCGTATGCCATTCACTAGTAGAACCAGGAATGTAGCCCGGCAGTCCTGAATTACAGTCCGTATTTCTAATGCAGTGCCCTAGACAAACACGCCAGGAGGATGTGGCTTACTACTGGAACCTTTGTTCAAATCTCCTCAAGCAGCACCTGCAGCTCAGGGCCAGGAGGCTGTCTGATTGAGAGGCTTGATAAGGAAATGCTGAGCCTTTTGTCTCTAGGCCGCTGCTTTGAACCCAGCCCAGGTAAGTAGCATTGTTGCTGCTAGATGATCACCAGTGCCCTTGGGATGACAGTGCAGCAGTGCGTGTGAAATAAGCTTGGGATTTGATCTACTTCCACAGAACCATCAGAAACAGCCTGAGCTGGTGACCCTATGAGCGGTGTCAGCAGTAGGCCAAGTGCTGTAAGGAAGGGGCAATGGAGGGGAAATTTACCCTGCCACTGTCCAATGCTGGGCCTGCTGTGCAGAGAAGTACAGGGCTTTGCTTTCCAGGGCTGTCAGTATTGAGAAAGTTCCATACTAATGCTGGGCCCTAAGCTTTGCGAACAGTCTGTTTATCAGCCACTTGGTTGTTACAAGCTGCTGATAGCAAAGTGCTTAAAAGCTTTCCCGTTGTGCACAATCCATCAGTCAAAAGCCATTAGCATAATTATGTTCTGCTTCCCCTCCCCTCCCCCGTTCCTCCCCAACCCCAGACTGCAGGGAGAGTTGCTCGTAGATGTACTCTTGGAATGCAAACCCACTGGTGACGTTAGGAAGAGGACGTCCAAGGGCTCCTTCTCGTCATTCATGAAAGAGTAAATGGGGCAGGTTCGGAAGTTCTCAGCCAGAGGTTCCCCACACAGTACACTGTATGCAGCTCAAAAGCTACCCCTCCCCTGTGCCCCTGGTTGCACCCAGCACCAGGTGAAGGCAAAGCTGGGGGTAGTCTGAGAAGGAGAAATCTGAGGTCCACATGGAAAGAAGATAAAGAGATGAGACTGAGAATCAGGCAGAAAGCGGGATGTCCTGGGAGGCCAGCAAGGAATGTGCCCTGCTTGAATGGCTTGACGTGGTACCTTCTGATTCACTTGCACTAGCTCTGTGCTGTCTGCCTTGCCTTCTGCATCAAACCAGACCTGGAGATCTACTCGTCTCCACCACTAACCCCACACTAGTTGCTGGGGAACCCTTTACTGGTCCCTCAGTCTGCTCCAGTTAGTTCAGTAAATGGCCACCACACAGGTAGTGTCACTTAGAAATATTGTTTGGAGGCAGCAAAAGGGACCTACCAGCATCTAAAGCCTTGGGTCTTTCCCCAGCTCAGCTATATTTCCATACAGGGCTCCTGCACATCACACCAGTGAGAAATGAAGCTTACTGACATCCTGCTTTGGTTTTGCATGGGGCTTTCAAAAGCACCTATGTGATTGAGGAGCACAAGCTCCATTAGAAGGCAACGGGACTTTCGGCTTAGCATCCTTTCTTCCACGGCCATCCGGCTGCATTGTGTCCAAATGATGCTCCACCTCCTTGTTTCCTGATAGATACTTTCTTTCTTTCACTTATTTCACACACAATTGGAATGATGCCACTCTCACTTAGCTGGCCAGAAACTAGTGAGAGATAGTCTTGTGGCCTGCAATCTGTTGGACGATTGGAACAGAAGTGGGCTGCCATTCAAATTCCCAGAATCACTGATAGCTTCAGTAAGAGTACGCATCTCAATAAACTCCATCTAGAAGCAGGTCTCCCTCAGTGAGTGACGGGGTTCAGAATTCTCCAGCGTAGGTTTCTCCTGTTAGTCCTGTTCTGAACATTTTGGGACTGCTCCATACGCTCTGTGAGTTTATTCAACCAACAGCTATTTCAGATCATTCCAAACTGCTCTGTAATTTGTAAATATATGTCCATTATTAACTGAATTTATTTTCATCAGCATTCTCAAACATTTGCAAATACAACTGAGTCACTTCACTTAGTCATTTTTCAGGGTGACAAAATTTGTTTTTTAAATGGCTGAAATAACATGCACATTATTTAAATGTCTCTAGAAAATATTTAGCAAGGCCTCCGTGGTCTTTATCAGCTTTCTCTTGAATAATTTTCGTAGCAGCCTCAACTTTAGAAGTCTTGTGTATGGGAGGGGAACCTCTTGGTCATTTCATTTAAAATTTAAAATTTATTTAGCACTTACAGGCTACGTCTACACGTGAAGCCAACATCGAAATAGCTTATTTCGATGTAGCAACATCGAAATAGGCTATTTCGATGAATAACGTCTACACGTCCTCCAGGGCTGGCAACGTCGATGTTCAACTTCGACGTTGGCGCGGCACCACATCGAAATAGGCACTGCGAGGGTACGTCTACACGCCAAAGTAGCACACATCGAAATAAGGGTGCCAGGCACAGCTGCAGACAGAGTCACAGGGCGGACTCAACAGCAAGCCGCTCCCTTAAAGGGCCCCTCCCAGACACAGTTGCACTAAACAACACAAGATCCACAGAGCCGACAACTGGTTGCAGACCCTGTGCCTGCAGCATGGATCCCCAGCTGCCGCAGCAGCAGCCAGAAGCCCTGGGCTAAGGGCTGCTGCCCACGGTGACCATAGAGCCCCGCAGGGGCTGGAGACAGAGCATCTCTCAACCCCCCCAGCTGATGGCCGCCATGGAGGACCCAGCAATTTCGACGTTGCGGGACGCGGATCGTCTACACGGTCCCTACTTCGACGTTGAACGTCGAAGTAGGGCGCTATTCCGATCCCCTCATGAGGTTAGCGACTTCGACGTCTCGCCGCCTAACGTCGAAGTTAACTTCGAAATAGCGCCCGACGCGTGTAGCCGCGACGGGCGCTATTTCGAAGTTAGTGCCGCTACTTCGAAGTAGCGTGCACGTGTAGACACAGCTACAGTGTGTTAGGCTTGTTGCAACTAGTAATAGACATGAACCATGCATCAGGGGCTTTGTAATCTAAAAAGAAGTCAAGAGGAACCGAATGGATGTGCTCCTCAAAACACTTCATTCCCTGTGCCGTGAGGAAACTGGGAATATGAGTTTTGCAGCCGGGGGGGTGGGGTTGGTTAATCAGAGTCTAGGAAGTTCATCTGAGATTCAAAAATGTAAAGGAATACAAATGGCCACCAAATGGCAGGTTTGTCCCCTTCATGTAGTATTTCTAGGATTCTGCAAGGAACTGTAGGTATTTTGTAGTGAGGCCCAGTCATCCTGTGACTCTGGATTTTTTCTGTAGGTATCTGGGTCCCATTCCAGGTTGTGAAGACGGGTGGTAGCAATAGGTCCTGATAGTAGCCATCTCTGTGGTGAGATGCTTGGTAAATATCAGGGGCCAGATCCTCACCTTCTGCACTGAAGTCAGCGGAGCTTGGTTGATTGACACCAATTCAGGATTTGTTCCTAGCCCCCCAAATGTTTGATGAACAGAAAAATGCTGGAATGGCTCAACCCGAACTCCAGCCATCGCAGAATGTGTACAGCCTGGCAGAACAACCAGATGCCATATATTGGAAATAAACGAAAAAACAAAGCAGCCTTTTACTGCTGAGAAGCAGTGAGGACTACAGGATGTCAGCTCCCTGCTGCAGGTGCAGGATTTCATTCTTCCTTTTTCATCATGCTCATTCTATGGAATTCTTCGTCTTCGCCAGAGTCCTTGGGGGACAACCTACATCCTGATTCTAGTCCTATTGCTGCACTTCCCTGCTGGGTTTCTTTATGTCGGCATCCTTTGTATTACTTCTGTTACCATACATCTGTTCTTACCCCATTTTCGTCATTTGTCGTTATTTAATGTACAAAATCCTGAAGCACAAAACTCAAGCTATCAGGCAGAGAATGCTACTGAAGTTAACCATTTCCAGGCAGTAGCCCCTCTTGCCCATATGTCCATGCATGCTCACATCCCCTAAGCAGTATTCCTTAGACCGTGTCTGGAAAATGGCAGCACTGTAGGAGTTACGGTAATGAAGGCCAAGGGCCATGCTGCATTTCAAGCATCTGCACTAAGGTATTACATCCTTGCTTGAGTCACCTAAAGGCTCTCTGTCACTCATTTCACTTGCAGCAGTGGCAGAATGACATGCCCACTTCTGAGTCTCTGACTCAGTGGAGATCAGTTTTATCACCTGCTTAATTTCTCCATCCTCCATTTGGTATATAGAGTCTCTTGACAGGCATTGCCTGGGAATCTGAATGACAGCTGATTCCACCATAGGTTTGAAATGAGCCCAGACAGGGTGAAGAGGCTGACATGAAAATGCCATTTCATGTCCTGTGGCCAAGAAACCTCAGCCTTCCATAGATAAGATTCTGCAGAACTGATGAACTAGGAGACCACAAACCTTGATACGTCTTTCCAGCCAACGCTTTGTTCTTCAGCATTCAGAAATCACACCACTCCACATGCTGCATCCAAGCACTGTTCTGCCCTGTTGCTCTGTCAGATAAACAGCAGCTGTTTGCTACACGCTCCCTCCATATGACTGACAGCTTTCACTTCTCAGAGCTCAAACACTGGACTCACAGTGCAGCCTTACTGCGCTCGACTAAGGAGATATGCTCTCTTACTAGCGTGACTTTCATGCTGATTTTATATGGACAGTCCTGATACTGAGAACTTTTTCTGATATAGGCGCCCAATAGCCTCCATCCTGTCATGATTTTTCACACTTGCTATTGAGTCACCGTCTGTCTTTCAATGGAAAGGAGGTACAGAATGACTCAGGTTGCAGCTGTAGTCCCTAATATACCTGCTGGGGTAATGCTGCATTAAAAACTTGGAAGTCCCCAATAACAACAGAAAGCATAGAATCTGACACACATGAAGAGGGGGATAGTTTACCTTCAATGATTGTCAGTATCCAACCGCTCAGGGAAATACTTGATGTAACAGGTAAGCGGGAGGTACCACAGAGTTAAACTTCATGTGCTGGGTAGTTCGTATGCCAAAGCTTGAGGCTTTCTAGCCCTCGTAAGAAATGCTGTGTCAGATCACTTTTAAAACACACTATGCTGTTTGTGCCTCATTCATAGAATCGTAGGGTTGGAAGAGACTTCCAAAGGTCGACTCCAACCCCACACTGAAAGCAGGAGCAATCCCAATTAAATCGGCCCAGCCAGGACTTTGTCAAACCAGACTTAAAGACCTCTAGAAAAGGAGATTCCACCACCTCCCTAAGTAATCCATTCCAGCATTTCACCACTTTCCTAATGGAATAGTTTTTCCTACTATCCAATCCCCTTATTCTATCATCCATCACCACGGAGAACAGCCTCTCTCCATCGTCTTTGGAACCTCCCTTCAAGGAGTGGAAGATTGTTATCAGATCCCTCCTCACTCTTCTCTTCTGTAGAAACCCAGCTCCGTCACCATCTCCTCAAAGGTCATGTGCTCCAACCCTCTCATCATTTTTGTTGCTCTCTGCTGGACTCTCTCCAGTGTGTCCACATCCTTTCTGTAATGGAGGGCCCAGAGCTGGACTCAGTGCTTCAGATGAAGCCTCACCAGTGCTGAATAAAGGGGAATTTTCACTTCCCTAGATCTGCTGGCAATGCTCCTATTAGTGCACCCCAGTATGCCACTAGCCTTTTTGGATATGAGGGCACACCGTTAGCTCATATCCAGCTTCTCATCCATTGTAATCCCCAGGTCCTTTTTTGCTGAATTGCTGCTTAACCTGTCGCTTCCCAACATGTAGCAGTGCTTGGCATTCCTCCGTCCTAAGTGTAGGACTCTGCACTTGTCCTTGTTGAACCTCATTAGATTTCTTTTGGTCCAATCCTCCGATTTATCTAGGTCTCTCTGGACCCTAGCCGTATCCTTCCAGGTACTCCACTTCCCTGCTTACCTCAGGGCTTAGGTCAACCTCCCCCAATGAGCATGATTTACAGCCCTCTTCATTAGTTTTGTGAGTTTGCCAGTAAAAATGCTCTCCCTCTCTTGATTAGATGGATGCCATCTGTTCCTAGAAATCCTTCTTCACAGAACATCATCCCGTGGTTGAAGAATCCAAAGCCGACTTTCCAACATCACCTGCATCACCAGGCATTTACTTCAAAAATTTGACAGTCCCTACCTGAGCCTTTTCCTTTGACAGGCAGGATGGATGAAAACACAACTAGCACCTCAAACTCCTTGATCCTGCTTCCCAGTGCCACATAATCTTCAGTGATCCACTCAAGGTCATTTTTGGCAAAAGCATTGGTGCCCATGTGGCGAAATAGGAAGAGTTAGATGTCTAAGGGTTTGATCAGTCTCAGAACGCTCAGTGACATCCTGAATGATAGCACCAGGCAAGCAGCACGTTTCTTGAGTTTTCCAGTCTGGATGGCAGGTGGATGTTTCCGTCCCCCTTAAAAGGGAGTCCCCAACCATCACAGCCTGACTCCTTCTCTTGGGAGTTGTGGTCTTGGAACCCGCATCTCTGGGACAATGCATCCTAGGCCTTCTGGTTGATGGTGTCTCCTTCTGACCCCTTCTCTCAGAGGTCTCTTCCAAAGTCGTCTTTACCACAATATAGCCGTGTCTACACGTGCACGCTACTTTGAAGTAGTGGCACTAACTTCAAAATAGCGCCCGTCACGGCTACACGCGTCGGGCGCTATTTCGAAGTTAACTTCGACGTTAGGCGGCGAGACGTCGAAGTCGCTATCCTCATCAGGAGATGGGGATAGCGCCCTACTTCGATGTTCAACGTCGAAGTAGGGACCGTGTAGTCATTGCGCATCCCGCAACTTCGAAATAGCGGGGTCCTCCATGGCGGCCATCAGCTGAGGGGTTGAGAGACGCTCTCCCTCCAGCCCCTGCGGGGCTCTATGGTCACCGTGGGCAGCAGCCCTTAGCCCAGGGCTTCTGGCTGCTGCTGCTGCAGCTGGGGATCCATGCTGCATGCACAGGGTCTGCAACCAGTTGTCGGCTCTGTGGATCTTGTGTTGTTTAGTGCAACTGTGTCTGGGAGGGGCCCTTTAAGGGAGCGGCTTGCTGTTGAGTCCGCCCTGTGACCCTGTCTGCAGCTGTTCCTGGCACCCTTATTTCGATGTGTGCTACTTTGGCGTGTAGACGTTCCCTCGCAGCACCTATTTCGATGTGGTGCTGCACAACGTCGAAGTTGAACATCGACGTTGCCAGCCCTGGAGGACATGTAGACGTTATTCATCGAAATAGCCTATAGCCTAATAAGCTATCTCGATGTAGGCTTCACGTGTAGACGTAGCCTATTTGTGCAGAAAGCCTCAAAATGGTTACTTGCCTCTATCTGAGCTAGGGACCCATGAGTAGCCTTTCATCTGGAGGTCACATGGTGCCAGTTTTCTTCCCTGTTTTGCACTGCCCTCTCTGGTTCTTCAGCACACTTCACCTGCAATATTAAATGCTGAGTTGCGTCCACAAAGTGTTCATTTTTTCTTTTGGGTCTCTCAGTGTCTGGGTTGTGCATCAGAGTCCGACTATTCCGTGTTCCAAAGTTCACCATTCTGTTTCAATTTCGTCTGCATGGACGTGAACCCACTGGACACAGTTAGCCAGTCGGGGGATTGAGGTGGACTATGTTTAGGGCACCTTTTCTAGCCTCCTCCCTATGTGGGGTGAGCGGAGCGGATCCTACATAGGGCTGCTCAGTTGTGGATGCAGCAGCTGGACCACTCTGCCACCTCAGTCCTCGAAACGGAACGACTGATACATACATCCACCTCCTACATGGTGGTCTGTGACTAAAAGCTTCCAGATTTCACAATCCTGCTCCATTGCCATTCACCAGTCGCCTTACGGCCGTAGTTCAGGAGAGTAGTATGCAGAGGAAGACGACTGTGCATGACTTCTTTTAACGTGGCGGCACTGTTGAACTGCAGCCACCACACAGTTCTTGATGGATAGAAAGCACAGGTCTAATGGCTGTCAGGGTCAGTGGACCATACATGTCCACTGACGATGACGAGGTGATGATCCAGAGAGTAGGCCTCTTATGGGACCTTCGGTCTGGTTAAACAACTATTAGGAAAGGACTCCTTTTCCTTGCCCTCTCCTCAGCTAACTTGGGGAAATATCTCTTCTGATCTGTGGTATAAATACTGCTTGCTAGTGACAGATCCAGACACTATTAAAGCGCACACACACACTTGTCTTAGCCTCTCAACGCTCCTAATGGGAAAGAAGAGTGCTTAGAAATGATTGAGGCACGGAGACATGGAATCAGCTGTGCCCACAATTGCAGACCAGCATAGAAACTCAGACAAAAAACCGATTGTGGGCTTAAATGGAGATATTGCTGCTTTAAGGGAGGGATGTGGCTGAGGAATTCAGCGAGGGGGACATACACAATACTAACGGCTTGGTTACTGATAGGAGATTGTGGGTGGAACTTTGACCTCATGGAGGTTTTGAGTTTTGACATTGATGTTAGTGGGGGCCTATAGATGGTAAAAGGGGGAAAGCAATCAAGCACCTGATTTGGTTTCCAGAGTGTAGTTCCAAGTGTCCTTGGCTGTTTTCCCAAGAAAAATATTTCACAGATTTTGCAGCTATGTACAAAACCCCCAAAGATCTGTTGGGAAATGGGATCGTTTTGCAGGATAGTGAAGTTTAACACTGCAGTTAAAATAGATACAGAAATGGAGCAGAAAAATAGGAGAGAGGATCAGTGGTACCAACAGAGATGGGCAAAGGGCCCAGCTCCATGCCCCGGAAGAGGCAGGACCAAGAGCAGGAGAGGCAGGGTCAAGGGACGTCAGTCCTCAGCATCATCCAGATCGTGGTGCTGTCCACCCCCACCCCCACTCCCTTACAACTGTGGGCAGCCAGAGTAGCACTGCTGTGCCATTTCAAAGGGGCCCGGGGCAATTGCCCTCATCCCCTCCCCTGTCGGCAGGCTTGGATATGATCTTTCTAGGTGTGAGGTTTAGTTTCTTTAATAGATGGCTCCCCTGGCTCCAAGGTGCCTCATCCTTTCATGTTGGTGATCTGCATCTTCAGGTCTTCTCTGGGCAATGTGGCACATTCTTCCGAACTGTCAAAGCCTGCTCGGGAACTGACAGCGTAGCTCAGCAAAGCCAGAGTGAATCTCATCCACAGGGCTAAGCGCTGCATCCCAGCCAAGCATAAATACCTCCTTTTTGCTGTGATCTTCATTTTTCAGGCCCGCAGGAGTCTTTGGCTTGCAGGGAAGTTTTATCTGGGGCATGAAGGCTGTTGGGTGCACCGTCCCTTATAAAACAGCGAAGTCAGCCATGTACAAGTAGCAGCCCGTACTTCAAGGGAAGGAGCACACAGTCTCAGCTCGCCCACTTTAGTCTTTGAGGGAACAAAAGTCTGACACTGTGCAGATTCCAGCACAAGGCCTTTATTATGCACAGCTGGCTGAGCGTCACTCACTTGTTAGGCTCAATGAAACTGACAAACCACTGATTACAATGAATAGCATAGGATGCCAATGGGCGGGGGGAAGCAAAGGGGCTGGGCATTTCCCAAGACCCCAAGACAGATGCTAGCAGCAAGACATGATGAGCGCAAATAAGCCAATCATCTAAAAGATCACATAAGTGCTCCACCTGTGGCTCAGGTTTACATCCCATAAGTTTCCTCTTGTAGAAGATAGGTTAAATTCCAATTCCTAGTCTTTAGGAATGTCAGGTAACACCTTCCGATAGGTGTTTTCCATAGGTATGTTCCTGTATGGTCTTGAGACGTAAAGGAACAAATAAGCAGTACACATATTGGTAGAATTATAAATGTTACCCCCCTTTCTGGGCTCAAATTGACATCTGCACCATCACTCATGCTGTCATGTTAGACCTTTTCTTGAACTGGGCTGGGGAAGATTGTTTATCTTTCTTTCTTCACTGAAAATCAGACTTTTGGGCACCTCTCCAATGAATTACGATGCTATAATTCAAGATAAGACACAATTAATGCTTTGACACCCAAGGTTTATACTGAGTAACTACAACATGCCTTTGTGAAAATGAGCCATGCCTGGCGCACGTAGATGAAAGGTTTGGGCCTTGTTTGTGTAACTTCGCGTTAAAGCTTTTTGAACAAAGACTGTGACCAGAATCCAGCATAACACAGTATCAGGATCTTGGCCCCTCAGTCTTACACTAGTCTGATTCTGCATTAGCTTCAGTGGAATAATTTCCATGTCAGTGAGAGAAGGGTTAGATGTGCACAAGTCCATGGGTCTGGATTTAATGCACCCCAGGGTACTGAGGGAATTGGCAGAGGTCATTGCTGAACCTTTGGCCATTATCCTTGAAGACTCTTGGAGATCGGGAGATACCAGTTGACTGGAAGAAGGCAAACGTAGTGCCCATCTTTAAAAAACGAAAGAAGGAGAATCCAGGGAACTATAGACCCGTCAGTCTTACCTCAATCCCTGGGAAAATAATGGAGGGAATCCTCAAGGAATCCGTTTTGAAGCGCTTGGAAGAGGGGAAAGTGATCAAAAGTAGCCAGCATGGCTTCACCAGGGGCAAGTTCTGCCTCACCAGTCTGATCAGCTTCTATGACGACGTAACAAGCTCTGTGGACATGAGGAAGTCAGTGGATGTGATATACCTTGACTTCAGCAAGGCTTTTGTTACGGTCTCCCACAACATTCTTGTCCATAAGTTAAGGAAATATGGATTGGATCCTTGGACTGTAAGATGGATAGAAAGCTGGCTTGATGGTCGGGCCCAACAGGTAGTGGTCAATGGCTCAATATCTGGATGGCGGTCTGTTTCAAGCGGAGTGCCGCAAGGCTCGGTTCTGGGGCCAGTGTTATTCAACATCTTTATTAATGACCTGGATGAGGGACTGGGTTGCACCCTCAGCAAGTTTGCAGCTGACACAAAACTAGGGGGAGAGGTAGATACGTTGGAGGGTAGAGAGAGAATCCAGAGGGACCTGGATAAATTGGAGGACTGGGCCAAAATAAATCTGATGCAGTTCAATAAGGAGAAGCGTAGAGTCCTGCACCTGGGGCGGAAGAATCCCAAACATTGTTACAGGCTGGGGACCGACTGGCTCAGCAGCAGTACGATGGAAAGGGACCTAGGGGTTATGGCTGATGAAAGGCTGGATATGAGTAAACAGTGTGCCCTTGTAGCCAAGAGAGCTAACGGCATACTGGGGTGCATTAGGAGGAGCATTTCGAGCAGATCTAGGGAAGTAGTTATTCCTCTTTATTCGGCACTGGTGAGGCCACCTCTGGAATATTGTGTCCAGTTTTGGGCCCCCCAGTAAAAAAAGGATGTGGATTTGCTAGAGCCGGTTCAGAGAAGGGCAACAAAAATGATTAAGGGTCTGGAGCACAAGACCTATGAGGATAGGCTGAGGGGTTTGGGCTTGTTTAGTTTACAGAAGAGAAGACTTAGAGGTGATTTAATAGCAGCCTTCAACTTCCTGAAGGGGAGCTCTAAAGAGGAGGGTGAGAAACTGTTCTCAGTGGTGTCAGATGGCAGAACAAGGAGTAATGGTCAGATGATGAAGAGGGAAAGGTGTAGGTTGGATATTAGGAAAAACTTCTTCACCAGGCGGGTGGTGAAACATTGGAATGCATTGCCAAGAGAGGTGGTGGATTCTCCATCCCTTGAGGTTTTTAACACCCAGCTGGACAAGGTCCTGGCTGGGATGACTTAGATGGGGTTGATCCTGCTTGAAGCAGGGGGCTGGACTAGATGACCTCCTGAGGTCCCTTCGAGCCCTATGATTCTGTGATTCTGTGAGAAGGAACAGACCACATGCCTATGTCAGATCAGAGACAGTGGCAGGATGGGGAAATGTGTTCCATCCTGCAAGAACAGACCAACCGTGATTTGTTGCCATCACAGGGCAGTACATATGGGTGGTGGTTTTTTGTTTTTTTAATACGTTCGAGGTTTTTTTAATGTGTATACAATATGATAGCCTCAAACATATCCAGTGCAATGTATTAACATGAATGCACTCTATCCACGCAAGGCAATGTGTTAAGTGTGGGCACAGCCAGTCAAGAGTGAGAGAATATTCTCTTGGAAAATAGATTACAATTATAGGAACAAGCGAATAGGAGAGCAAAAATAATGCATGCAGTTAATACTTATAATGCCGACCAATAATACATCAAACGAGAGCAGGAACCGAAGCTGATTCTAAAGTAGTTGGTCACGGAGGAAATCAGAGGGGTTTGGACAGTTCTGGCCGTACGCTGCTGCGGAACAGCACTGTTGCACAATTGGGCATACTTCCCCTGCCCTTCGCAACCCACAAGCTCCAGGGTAGAAAATTGGAGCTTCCCATAATGAAACATGGCGATTGCAAAGAGGATGTGAACCCAGAAAGCACACTACATCCCAGTGCGCTGCCTAGGAGGGAGCATCCACCACTGGGCTGTGTGTAATGGTGCTGTGACGTCCTTGTGAAAAGAATGATAGAATACAGGAAAGGAAATTGTTGGAAAAATCACCATCATCTCCAAATCAGGTGGCCCCGTGATAAGCACCCTGAGGGGATTCACTGGTGCAATGCGTTTATTTTTTTTGAAAAATCATGGTGAAATGCAGAGGTAACAGAAGTTTAGGGCACACAAATGTGGTAGTAGGTAGTCCGTTGTGTCCAACGATGATGTCTTGAGCTTGCACAGGCTCATCGGTTGTGGACTCACATGTGGCTGGGGAGTCCAAGCTTTGAACTGCATGGGTGTTCATGGTGGGGGCAAGGGAATTGTCTTGGCTCTGTTGGTGCAGCTGCTGCTGTTGGTTTCCTGGTACCAACCTTGGAAAGACAAAGGTTGGTGCTGGCACCTACTGGCTGATAACTCTGATTTCACTCCCCCGTGGAAGCAGAGAAAATACCAAACCTTATTCTTGTTAATAAGGATCAGACCGTCACTCCTTTCCTCTGGTAGTTATCATCCCCACAAGTCCGTAAGAATGTCCACATAGGATGACGCCAATGGCCCGTCAGACCCAGCATCCTGTCTTGTGACTGTGGCCACTGCTGGATGCTTCCCAGGGATTGAGCAGAACAGGGCAATGATCAAGTGGTCCAGCCCCTGGTACCCATTCCCAGATTCTGAGAGGGACATCTAGAGCATGGAGCTGCACCGCTGGCAATCTTGGCTAGTTACCGTTATTAGTCGTATCCTTCACAAACTGAGCGAATGCTTTTTGTAATAAGAGAAACTTTTGGCCTTCTCAGTATCTGTTCTGTTCCAGGGGTTGACTGTGTGTTGTGAGAGGTACATCCTTTGGCTTGTTTTAAACCTGCAGCCTTTTAATTTCATTGGGTAATTCTTGATTATGTGAAGGGGTAAATCATACCTCCTTCTTCGCTTTCTCCACACCTTTGCCATTGTTTTCGGGCTGTGATTAATCTCCGTCCCCCCCCCCCCACAACTTTAGTTGTCTCTTCGTTGAGCTGACCAGGCCTAGTCCTTTTATTTCCTGTTGCACAGAAGCTGTTCCAAATATATACATGCTGGAATGCGCATAGTTTTCCAGGTGTAGACCATACTTTAGATTTGTACTTTCTGTTTCAGTATCTTTCCCTTTCCTAATGGTGCTTATCAATTTGGCTTGCTTCTTTGACTACTGCTGAGCACTGAGCAGATGTTTTCAGAGACCTAGTCACAGTGACGCCAAGCTCTCCATCTTGAGAGATAACAACTAATTTAGACCCCATCATTTTATATGGGTAGTTGGGATTATGTGTTCCGATGTGCATTACTTTGCATTTATTTACACTGAATTTCATTTTTACAGTTGCCCTGTTTTGTGAATTTTCTTTTGTAACTTTTGGCAGTCAGTGTTGGACTTAACGGTCTTAAATAATTTTGTATCATCTGCAAACTGTCACTTCTTCCAAACCATTTATTAATATGCTGAACATCACGAAAGGTACTGGAATTACAGTAGATGCTAGGGGTGCAGCTTGAGATGATTTCCATTATATATAGGATTTACAGATTGATTCAATGGCTCTCAGCAGCCTTATTATAAAAATTTTTCCAGCACCCCTGGATCATTGGTCTCCAGTTCAGATCCTTAGGGGACCCTACTGTTTCTCTCTCTCTACTGTGAAAACTAATACTTTATTCCTTCCTTATGTTTCCTGTAATTTAGCCTGTTACCAAGCCATAAGAGAACCTTCCCTCTTATCCCATGAAAGCTTAGTTTTCTTAAGAGACTTTGGATGGGATCTTGTCAAGGGCTTTCTGAAAGTCCATGTCTACTGTATCTACAGCATCACATGCTTGTTGATATCACTCTATTTGAATTAGTTGAGTGTGAGGCCTGATTTCCCTTTAGATAAGCTATGTTGACACTTTCTCAACATTTCATGTTCATCTCTGTGTCTGATGATTCTGTTCTTTATCATAATTTCAACTCATTTGCATGGCACTGAAGGAGGGCTTCAGCGGCTTCATCATCATCATCATCAACGTCATCATCAACCACCATGAGCTCAGTGCCCATAGGTGTCTGATACCTGCCTCACTATTTCCTTCCGTCTTTCACTGTCCAGTGCAGAGTGACTTAGCTTCTGTAGCCTAGCTCCACAACAGTCTACAATGAACAATCATCTACAACTATCACCTGTGAAGGAGAGTTTACTGGCCTGAAATTGCCAGGCTCACTGCTGGAGCCTTCTTTAAAAATCTGTGTTACACTAGCTATCCTCAAGTCATCTGGTACGGAGACTGATGTAGATGATAGGTTACGCACCACAGTCTAGGGTTCTGCAATTTCATGTTTGAGTTCCTTCAGAATTCTTGGGTGAGTATCACCTGGTTCTGATACCTTTTTATTCTTTAATTAATCAGTGTTGTTCCAAAATTGCTCCTGTTTTTCTTGGCCTAATTTGCTCAGCATCATTCTACCCTTGTAGCTCTTCTTTTTTAAAAAACACTAAAATGCAGGCCTTGACAACAAGTAAATAAAGATCTATGTTGAACTCAGAGGTGGGATTTTAGCCTGTGCTTCTGACTAAATTCCAATCACCTCACTTAGCTAAACCTCCTCTGACTTTTCACCTGAATATAGTGTTCTTCTTTATTTATGTCCTAAACCAAAGTGTACTGCTAAATTGCTACCATTCTGTACCCCAGGTAGGTGTCCCTCACCAACCTGTACGTGATCCTTTCCCTGTAGTTTGTTGATTTCTTTGGAGTCCCTCTTTATGGTCTGAAGTTACTGAGGGAGAGGTGTGGGTTGGATATTAGGAAAAACTACTTCACCAGGCGGGTGGTGAAGCACTGGAATGTGTTGCCTAGAGAGGTGGTGGATTCTCCATCCCTCGAGGTTTGTAAGTCCCAGCTTGACAAGGTCCTGTCTGGGATGACTTTGTGGGGGTTGATCCTGCTTGAAGGAGGAGGCTGGACTAGATGACCTCCTGAGGTCCCTTCCAGCCCTAGGATTCTATGAAAGACACCATATAAAAGTTCCCATCCTGTGTTCCCTAATACAGTCAGCAGGGCGGGGTTTGTAGGGCATGGTGAGGGGAGAGCGTCTCATCTGGCTTATTTGACTTTACTTGAAACTCAAGCAGTTCCCAGGAATTTATTCTGACTTTGATGTTTATTTAGTGACAAGGACCCAAACCGAGGTCAGCTCGGAATCCAGCGCACACTCTCGTCTTCTGCTGGCTAAGTTCCAGCTTGAAGTCAACAACTATTATCCCCACAAGGCCTTGCTAGCTGTGCAATACATTCAGCTGGTGCCAGCACGTCCATTATAAATCCTCCTTTACAAGCGCAGTGGGTTGTTGCCTCATTAGCAAAAATGAGCTGTTGCTTGAAAATGTCTGAGCCAGTCCTTGGGCTGGGAAGACACATTTCCCTTTAAGCGTATGTAAGATTACGGGATCACATCTTCCCTTACTTATGAGGGGCCAGGAGGTGTAATATCAGCTGGCTCCTCTGATCACTGGGAATGGAGTTTAATGATGTCAGTGATGTTCCTAGTGGGTAAACTGCACTTGGCTCCTTTCTTGGCAGTTTCTGCAGAGGCCAAAGATTGAATGGGCTGGGGAAACTCAACTGTTCTCTTGGCTTCTAGATCTGGATCGATTCCACCCATGTCATGTTTGAAATGCTTTGACAGGGAGTGCAGGAGGCTTGCTCAAACTTCCAGATCGCTTAGACAGTGCCTCTCTCTAACTTGCCACTCAACCCAACTGACTGGATTTTGCGCCTTTGTTTTCTTTCTCCCTCTGGAGATAGAATAATCTTTGAAGAGCCGGATGCTTATCCCCTCCATACCTTCCCAGTGCTACCATAAGGGGTGCAATTTCAGGTTAGGGAGCAGCTCAAACTCAATGGGGGATCTTCAACTCTCCCCATATTAACGTCACCTCAGGATGGGCTGCAGAGAGAAAGTGACTGCTCTTGGAAGCAGCTGGTTCTGGAAGCCACACGAGGAGAGGCGATTCCTGGTTTAGTCCCAAATGGAGCACAGGATATGGTCGAAGACGTGCTTATGGCTGGTCCACTTGGAATATAATTCAGCTTTACATCCCTGTGACTGGAAAGACACCAGAGCAGCCCAATGCTGTGACATGAACTTCAGAAAGGGGAATGCACAAAAAATGAGGTTAGTTAAACAGAAGTTGAAAGGTACAGCGTCAAAAGTGAAAACTTGGCAAGGTGCATGGAAACGTGTTCAAAAACACCATAATAGAGGCTCGACTTAAATATATACTCCAAAGTAAGAAACATAGTCACACCCCCCGCCCCCCGCAAAAGTGCCATCATGGCATAACAACCAAGAAGACGTGAGCAATTACAAGGCATTGTTCAAAAAGTGAAATTCAAATCCTAGGCTACGTCTACACTAGCACACTACATCAAAGTAGCCTATTTCGACGTAAGAACATCGAAATAGGCTACTTCGACGCATATGGTCTACATGTCCTCCAGGGCTGGTGCCATCGACATTCAACATCGAAGTAGCGATGGAGAATGTGAAAAGGAGCCACCCCGGAAGGAAATGTGGAGCATCCGCACACACAAGCACTCCCCATAGAAATAAGGGGCCAGCAAAGCCCCAAGCTGCTCCCTTAAATGGGCCCTCCCAGACACACTCGCTCTGCACAGCAGGAGATCCACAGAGCCGATAACCAGTTGCGGATCCTGTGAACGCTGCATGGACCCCCAGCTGCAGCACCAGCAGCAGCCAGGAGCCCTGGGCAAAGGGCTGCTGCACGCAGTGACCACAGAGCCCCACAGGGGCTGGACAGAGTGTCTCACAACCTCTCAGCTGATGGCCGCCATGGAGGACCCTGCTTTTTCGAAGTAGCGGGGCACGGATCATCTACACACGCCCTACTTCGACGTTCAACGTCGAAGTAGGGCACTATTCCCATCTTCGGATGGGAATCGTGATTTCGATGTCTCGCCGCCTAATGTCGATTTCAACGTCAAAATAGCGCGCGGCATGTGTAGACACAAGGTGTGCTATTTCGACGTTGTGCCAGCTACTTCGAAGTAGCTGGCTAGTGTAGACGCATCCCTAATGTGGAAAATAGAAAGGCGCATAAACCAGCTACTGAAGTGTAAAAATATAATTAGGAAGGGCAAGAAAGAATTTGAAGACAAGCTAGCCAAAAATTGAAAAAGTAAGAGCCAAAAAAAAAAATAATAAAGTACATCAGAAGCCTCTTGAACATCCAGGGGCTCCGCTGGTTGTTTAAGATGCTAAAAGAACGCTCAAGAACAATAAGATCATTGAGGATAAACAAAAGGAATTCGTTGCATTGGTCTTCACGGCTCAGGACACGAGGGAGGTTCCCAAACCTGAGCTGTGTTCCCTGTAATATGAGCGCGTCAGTGGCCGCTCAAGAGAGTTTCAAATGATGGCCGGCTGAATGCCCACAGCTGGTAGCATGTGTCTTTACTGATGGTGCCCATCCACACATGGACTGAGTATGCAATGAATGGCTACAGCCATGGGTCAGATGCTGACTATTTGTACAAGGATGTGGATCCATCTGAGGTTGTATTGGTTGCTCCTCTTTGGGCAATGAAACATTTGTGGCTTTGGGGGATGTTATTTTTCCTGTGATGAGCAGGTCCACTCTGTTTAACAAAATCTTCTGCCCCTACTCATGGTGTCAGAGGACACAGAACATTCTGTCCTGCATAGTTGGTGACCACTCACCTCATGGCACAGGGACCACTATCCAGTATTATTTTCTGCGTTGGATGCTTCACAGTGTTCCTTGAGAAATCACTAACACAGCTCATTGTCAGGGCTGGTTCTTCATTGTCACGCTTTTCACTGGCATTGCTGGGATCCTTCTTTGAAAAAATGACAATATATTCCTATGCTGTGATGGTACAGGGGCCATTGTACACAGGGAAAAAATAACTTTTAAGCATAAAAACAAAATAATAAGAATAGTGTAAATTTTATTTTTTTGCTATATTTGCATTAAATATTTTTCTAAGGCAACGCTGCAGGTCCTTTCAATGAGACATTGAATACTGTGCAATTAATGAAACAAAAACATCTATCAATTATGAAGAAAAACAAAAACAGTGGGTAACTGATTTTTCCTTGTTTCCTTCTATTTTCAATAACATGGAAGGCTTGTTAATTACTGCTACTTCCTTCTACTCTAGCTTGGTAAAACAGGAAGCCAAATAATAGCATGCAGTTTAAAAAATACTTCCCAGTGCGGGTAGAAAACCAAACCACATCTGAAAAGCAGAAATCTTCCAACTTCCAGCAGCGTGTGTGTGTAGACATGGGACCCTTTCCATTCAAATACTGGCACCATGAGCTAATAAACTGCCTGATGAAGTGAAAAGCACTCTGAGATGGGACTGGTACGAATGAATGAACTCATCAAAAACAGAGTTTGAGATTTCTACTGAATCCACAATCATTTAAACGATGACTTAGCCCAATCTAAATATTTTTATTATTGCACTAATCTACATCTTTAAAAAGAACAATAGAGTAGAATTCAATGATGGACCTCAGCAGCATACATCAATAACAACCAAATTTTGTCAGCCAGACCTTGGCTTTGGTTTATGTGCACTGAATGGTTTATGCAAATAGTTATGAATAAGTGCAAAGGATTTGAAGGACACTCCTAATATGTTGCTGTAAGGATTTGAGAGTGCAAATATAACCTCAGTGAAACTCACCAAAGGTATTCAAGTTGGTGAGACTCTGCCACCATCAGAAATATCAAAGAGTAAGTTAAATAGAACCAGAGGTTATTTACCAGTTGACAGAGCAGACACAGAGCTATAAAATGGCTGGCTTCTTACAGCAGCATTTGTTTGTACCTGCACGTGTGAAGGACCAGCAGCACCTCAAAAGGTGTTGTGGGGAAAAGTCCTAGGATTGCAAAGTGCAGCTGCCTCTCTGCCAAGTAATCGGCTTTTGTGCAAAACAGTCTATCTGGGCCTACCTGGTAACCAATGTTCCCTCAGAACTTTTCCATCCATGCGCAAATTTTTTCCATCTTCGTGCAAAATAAATTTTTTATATGCACTGAGGCACGTGCCAATGTGCACCACCAGAAGAAACACAAAGCTATCAGGGCAGCCTTGAATCTCTCCTAAGTGGCTGTACAAGTGCACAGCTTACAGGGAGCGCTGTTGCTATCCTAGCCTAAAGCCCATTGCCATGAAACAAAAGACCCTCAGGCTGCGTCTACACTACCAAGTTCTTTCAGGAAAAAACGGATCTTTTCCAAAAGAACCCATGGCACAGCTACACATAACATGCTCGTTCGATATTAAATCTGAAGAAAGCAGCGCTTTTTCCAGCGGCCCTCTTCCTCTCCCGGATGAGATTCTTTCAGAAAGAAACATGCATGGATGCCTTTTTTCAAAAGAGCAGTCCTCCTGGCACCAGATTTTTCAGCCCCTGGCCCGTTCCTTCGAAAGAGCAGGGGCTGCGTGGACACTCTCTGTCGAAAGCGTGGATCAGTTTTTGTTCCGTTTCTCTGTGTGTGCACGCGCTCTTTCGAAAGAAGGTTTTTGGGAAGATCTCTTCCAGCAAATCTGCTTTTGAAAGATCGCTGCAGTGTAGACGTAGCCTCCCAGAGGAGTGTGACGAAATGGGACCGCAGATGGCCACCCGGGGGGAGTGCCTTTCCCCAAAAACTGGAGAGTGGGGAAAAAGTGGAAATTTTAAGTGTAATTTTGGGGTGTGGCACCTCATGTTTGTTTCTTGACAGCAGGGAACTAGCGGGGCAGGGCCAGCGCCACTTCCTGGCAGCAGGCGTCAGCCTCCCCCAGCCCCGTCCCCACCCCACTCCGAGCTCACCAGCAGTGGGAAGTGGAGCAACGTGGCTGGGAGCCAGGGGAGTGGAGTGGGCTGGGGCCGGGCACTCTGCTTCCCGCTGCCGCCAATGAGTGCGGGGGAGGACAACCTCTGCTGCCAGTGCCAGGCCTCCCCACTAGGGCCCCCCGAAAAGCACAGGGTCTGGAGCAGTTGATGAACCAGGCTCTGGCTGCTGGCCCCTTGCCCCGCCCTCCCACCTCATTTGCATCCTGCATCCTGTGTAAATCTTAGGGTGGGCTGGCGCCCCCGGCAGGGACTGGGCCTTTGTTCCGCTGGACAAACGTGCGTTCCTTTCACTTGGCTGGGGGGTGGGGAGAGGAGTAAGCAAAGAGCCCTGCCTGCTTCCCTCTTGCTCCTGGCAAGTGAGAGAAGGCAGGAGACAATGTCCTGCTGTTTCTTAGGAAACTTAAGGGGCTGCAGCCCATCCACTCCCCCATCCATCCAATTGGCACCGTCGGTCACCAGGCCTCTTTGCAGAAGGAAGGTGTTGGACGGCCATCCCCTCGCTCCTGTGCCTGCAGCAGAGCCTGCCTTCGGGGCATTCGGACTATGAACAATACTAAAGCACGCTGGCCAAGATGCACTTCCTTCCAACCTGCTGAGCCGTACATAAGCATCACTCTCCACCCGTCCCCCCCATGTGGCCTGGAAGAACAATGGAGGCCAGCAAGATAAGTCACTTTCCACTTGCATTCAGTCCTCTGCATGAACGGACCTCACCTGTTTCTGTCACAGAATAGTTCTTGGTCACTAGCCACCAGCTCTAGATTCAGAGCAATGACCAGAAGGCTACACTGGACATTCAGTCTTAGTTCCCAAACCCACTGCATTGCCCAAAATAAGAACCACACATCCGGAAAGTTTGAAAAAATAATTCTGGTCTAAAATGGATGAAAATAGACTAGGGGAACCCCTGAGCTCCACGTTTCTTATGGTCATTAACCTTCCATCAAAGTAGAGAACAGGACACTGTGTTTGGGAGCTTAAGCCCTGTTGTTAGAGGTGTTCCAGGAGAAGTCAAAGAAAGCTCTTGAAGCTGAGGGGGAAAGGAAATCCGCTCCCTGGGCAGGATTGTGGAGGATCTGACTAGGAGGTTCTTTCCAGCTCCATCAGTGAGAAGTCTCAGAAGAGTTTTTATAAGTGGGCGCTGGTGCAGTGTCTCTGCAACTGGATAGGTCTTGCTTTGGGGATTGCTGTTCCTACCCAACATTCCTCTGCCATGGCCATTCTTCTCATGTACACATTCAGCCTCCAGCCAGAGCTGGCTGATGCGCATACTGCTGTGAGTTGTGCTCCAGCTAAAGGAGAATGGCTGACCACCAAACCCAGTGGCAAGTGCGTCTTTCTGAGAACTGGCTCTGGCTCTTCAGAAATAGCAACCAACCAGGCAGACACGTCACATGCCTTGTGTGGTAGTTGTGTCCCAGATTCCATTTTGCTTCTGAGCATGCAAATACTGCATTGCCCCCGGTGGAAGAGCACTGCTACGGCCTGTTGCTCCTGCAGGCTTTGGTGTTCTTAGGGTCATTAACCTTCCATCAAAGCATGGATTCTGTCTGCAATGATCTACACCCCTGTAAGCTGCCCGCTGAAGGCCTTTTTCTCAGAAGATCCCTTTGCTGGTTGGACAGTTCGGTCTGCGTAGAACAAGCTTACGATTAGGAACAGCATTCTGGGCTAAACCTTTCACCTCTGGGAAGTCAGGAAAAAGCTCCTCCTCCCACTAGCCTCCCACTATATGCTAGAACAATTAGTTCTGGAGTGAAGAGGTAGCAGAAATCATTGCTGAGGAATCAAGGATTTTACTACATGCAATTTACAGAATCCAGGCCTAGTGGAGCTGGCAGCAGGTTGGCTGCAGGGGCAGCCCGTATGCATGGGAAAGCTATGTGCAAATCCTGGAGGTGCACTGTTACTTCCTGCATCTATGCAGCTAACCAAAGGTAAAGGTGTCTCACATCTGCCCCGAGCCACAGTTCTCCCTTGTGATATAGACAGGGGCTAAGACCTGCAAGAGTCAACGGGAGGAGACTGTAAGAGAGCAGGGAACAAGGACTTGTTGGCTTGGGAAGAAAAGGATGAAGACCGGGGGCCTATTAAGACCTGGCTGAGATGGTTACAGAGAGGTGGCGTCAGAGTTAGAAGATGATATCAGGGGTGGCAAACATCCAAACACAAGAGCTGACAAGCCAACGGGAGCTGCTGAGTGTGTTGCACCTCCGTTAAGAGAGCATTTAAAACGAGCTTAGATTTAAGGGTAGGAGAGCAAGAGCAGTAGAAGGGTCTAATTTGGTTTCTTAGCTGAGCCATATAAGGGAATTGTCCAGCTTCGGGGAGTAGTCCTCCTGCACCTCATGCCTGGAGCAGATGCTGCTTTTCCCTCTGTATATGTGCACGCTGCTGCTCTGGTTTGTTTGTTTGGGTTTTTTTTGCGGGGAGGGTCATGCCCCATACAATCCACAGTCATTATTATTGTGTCTCCTCCTCCATCACACAGCTTTAATCAGAGAGGACACGTGTTTATTTGACAGTAGCATATAGAGGCCCTGTTACTCTAGGTGCTGTGCAAACACCGACAGCCCCTGCCCCAAAAGTTTTCAATCTGAATTAACAAAACAGGCAGTGAACAGAAGTGGAAATAGAGGCACAGAATGGTGACATGAGTCACCGAAGGTCACAGAGGAGGCCGTTGGCAAAGCTGAGGCTGGATTTATGCCCTATCCATTGGAGAGTGGTGAAGCTTTGGAGTGGGTGACCTAGGGAGTTGGTGTAATCTCCATCCCTAGAGGGCTCTAAGTCCTGGAAAAGTAGCACTTTAAAGAGTAACAGAATGATTTATTCAGTGATGAACTTTCGTGGGACAGACTGATGGACAGAACTGAAGAAGTGGGTCTGTCCCACGAAAGCTCATCACTGAATAAATCATTTTGTTAGTCTTCAAAGTGCTATATTTCTGCTGCTTTGTTTTGTTGGATTACAGACTAACACGGCTCCCTCTCTGTTACTATTTAAGTCCTGGCTTGACAAAGCCCTGGCTGGGATGATTTACTTGGGACTGGTCCTGCTTTCAGCAGAGGATTGAACTCAGTGGCCTGCTGAGGTCTCTTCAAACCTTATGAGTCTATGACCACAATGCCTCTTGGAGATCACTGTGCAACACCAGACATCTCTTTGGTCCAATCCCCTTTTCTGTTCTCTCCTCACCCATCTTCCTCTCCCCTGAAGTGCAGTTTTCTTAATTAAAGGAAGTGTCCTGCTGATTACAGCCTCACACAACTCTGGGAGATTTACTTTCCATGGCCTGTGTACAGTTAATTATAGATAGAAGCACAAGCGAACTTTGTTTTTTATTGGGAAGTTGCATAATCTGAATCCTACCCAGCAAGTTAGTTAAATAATGATTATGGGCAAAGAGCCCAAAATCAGGCCACAGTACTGGCTGCTCCTCCCTTTCCCTCTCCCTCCCACAGATCAAAGTGCCTTGATAGCAATAAAGCCATGGAGAGACACTTCCTGAACAGTCTCTTCTGAATTAACAGGCAGAGAAATTTACCACAGTTCCCCCAGCTGTTACAGGTACCAGAGAAAACTGGTGTGTATTCTGTATGGGGCAAATTCACACCCCATTGGGAGACATTTTAAATGTCAAGAGCAATTCATGGATTTCAGTGGTGTCTTTAAAGGAAAATTTCTGATGTTGCTACTGTAAATACCAAAGGGGCTGAATCCATCCCCGTCTCTACTGCCTTACTCTGCAGGTAGTCCCACTGAAATCAGTACAATGGGAGTAAAGGAGACGTTTGTCTGTCACGTATGGAGAAGTGTTTGTCCCGTTCTCCTTGGCACTGCTGAGGCCTTGGCTGGATACTGGGTCAAGTTCTGAGCACTCTGACTGGAGAGAATCCAGAGGAGAGCAATAGAAGTGATCAAAGATTTAGCCTTGTGAAAAGCTAACTCAGCAGGGACCTGATAATAAGTCTTGTTACAGTAAGGGCTGTTATATAGAGGACGGTAATCAGTTGTCCTCCAGGCCCACAGCAGGTAGGGCAAGAAATATTGAGTGAATCTGCAGCAAGGGAGTTTTAGCTCGGATAGTAGGAAGGACTGTCTGTTCATCAGGGTGGTTAAGCTCTGGAACAGACGTCCAGGGGAGGTTGTGGAGTCTCCCTCACTGGATGTTTTTGAAAAGAGGCTTGGCCAGGATGTTCTCGGCATACTTTGTCCTGCAAAGGGCAGCTTGGCTGGACTAGCCTAGTGAACAGAATGCCTTTCTCTGCCTGGGCTACCATCAACATCACTCCTCTTCCTGCCTCAAATCTCAACTACTCCCCTGCCCACCTCTCTGGTCTTGAGAAACGCCCTCTTGCCTTTATAAAAATTCAAAATGCTGCAACAAAGATCATTTTCCTGGTTTGTCGTTTCAGCCATGTCTTTCTGGCTCTGGCTACACTATTTTGGGACCACCACTAAACACCGCGCTCTTAGTAGCAGAGCTATTTCAAGCGCCATATTTCGCTCCTGCTACCCTTCATCCTGAGAAAGGTAGTGGGAAGTTCGAAGTTTGGATGGCACCAAGTTCTAAATAGGTTACCTCAAAATAACTTAAGCAATTTGTGCAACAATGCAACAATGTAGCCGTAGCCTCTGGTTCTATCTGTCCTCTTTCATGCTACCAAGATGTCAACCCCTCCCTTTCGTCTTAGTCTTGATCACTACTTTTTATAAAGCATCTTTGCACTTTCACCCACGCTACCTCAAAGGTGAGAGGAGATCCCAGTAAACATCCCTGAAGCCCGCTGTTGGCCCTCCTTCAAACTATTCTCTGTTGTGATGCCTAGTAAAAAAGTTTGACAACAATCAGGCATCTGGCCAGCAGTGGTACTATGTAATATCAGTCGGTATTCTTTCCTTCTGCTCCACCCACCTGTTTGTTGTCATGGTTGATCTTCGGGGTTTCGATTTAGTGATTTAGTCAACCCAGGTACTCCTCATTCTCACGAAGAATAAGGGGGGTTGACGTGGGAGTTTCTACACAGTTGTCATAGGTCTAATTGCGTATCTAGGATCGACTTTGAGGTCTAGTGTAGACCTGCCCTTGGTCTCTGACCCAAAGTGTTTACAGATTCATTATGGCCATGGCTACACCAGCCCCCGCCTTTCAAAAGGGGTATGCTAATGAGCCACTTCGGCAGATGCTAATGAGGTGCTGTCATGAATATGCAATGCCTCATTAGCATAATGGTGGTCATGTGTGTTTCAAAAAGTGCCGCTTTCAAAATGCACGCTGCTTGTGTGGACAGGGGCCTTTCAAAAGGACCCTGTCCCCTGAACTTTGGTAGCCCCTTCTTCCCACAACCAAATGGGAAGAAGGAGCTTTCAAAGTCTGAGTGGGGGTCCTTTCGAAAGGCTCCTGTCTGCCTGGGCAGCATGCAATTCGAAAGTGGCACTTTTGAATCTAGCACGGCTGCCATTATGTTAATGAGGCGCTACATATTCATGGCAGTGCCTCATTAGCATATACCAAAGTGGCTCATAAGCATACCCCTTTCTAAAGGCGAGGGCTAGTGTAGCCACAGCCCATATGTTTGCACAGTGCCTCAGACAATGGGGCCCTGATCTCTAGATTCTTACCAAAATCCAGATAAATAAATAATGATTACCAGGAGATCAATTTGATGATGAAAAATAGCACTAACAGAATCTACTTGCTGACTAGGGATTACACTGTGACCTGAATGCTGTGCACATACAGGAAAGTAAAAACACAGTATATCTGGACCCTGGGGCCTGGGTAGGCCCTGTGTACCTACTCCAGTCTGGCAGCACCAGGGATGTCAGAATGAGTCAAAGATGTTGTAACATTCAGCATCGAGAGCAGCGTCCTGGCAGTCCACACTATTTCCCACCGCTTCCATTGGCTCGGAACGGCGAACCACAGCCGCTGCGAGTTGTGGGGGCCAGGCCTCTCGATGCTCAAAACAAACAAACCGTCTCCTGGCCCATCAGTAGATCCCTGATCTAGGACAAAATGTGACTAATAGAAGATTAAGTCTGACGTGAACTCGCCAATTTTTTTTCGTTTTTGTTATTAGAGATGGACCCGAATCAAACCTCCAGATTCAAAATACCCCAAAACTTTGTGTGATTAATTTTCAGAGTGGGGGTGCTGAGCAGTGGGGCTGGAGCTATCTGTGGGGTGGGAGTGCTGGACTGCGCCCTCCCCTCCGTTTAGACCTGTTGAGACTCAGTGGCCGGCTCTCCTGGGCCGGACTCCCTTGCTGCAAATGGCCTCCAGTCCAGGACAGTGGGCAACCCTCACCGCCCCAGGCTGGGGTCAGAGCTGGGGCAGCTGCAGAGCTCTGGGCCAGCTCTGGGACTCCAGGGCTGGTAGGGCCAGTAGGCTATGGAGCCTGCAACAGGGCAGCAGGACGCCAAAAACCAGAGGAGCCAAAGGGGGGGCAGGTGGTGGTGGGACCCCCGAGGGCCCAGTGGAGCCTGTGGCAGGGCCTGTGGGACCTGGGGAGGGGCAGAGTTCAAGGCAGGGATGGCAGGACTGGGAGGCGGCAGAGCTCAGGGCAGGGATGGCGGGACTGGGGTGGGGCAGTGGAACTTGTGATAGAGCAGGTCGGTGGTGGGACGCTGGGGAGGCCGGCAAAGTTCATAGCAGAGCTGGTGGGCCTCACAGCAAGACTGGAAGACCCCAGGGGGCTGTCCACAGGCTGAAACCTGGGGCTGTGGAGGCAGCAGCAGGGCCAGCCCCCAGGTGTGGGATAGACAGGTGCAAACTAGGGGATGTTGCTGAACCCCCTGATCCCCTACTTCCAACGCCTATGTGCTGAGCATCACTGAGCCAAACTATAAACCCTGTATACAAGGGAAACCCCTTCAAACCAGCCGATGCCGAAGCACCCTTCACAGCCCTAGTTCCCGCAGGTCTGTGTGACTCCACATGTTGGCTTCAAACTTTAGATATCAGCTCCATCTCTTCAAAACAAAAAAATAGAATTTCATTGGACGTGTCTGATCTCTGTAGACAAGCCAAATCTTGCACTCGTACTCTGCATCAAGGAAGCAGCTTTCTTGTTTAGGGGGACATGATAGTGGTTCTCAGCTATCTAAAAGGGTGTCATAAGGACAAGGGAGAAAACTTGTTCTTCTTGGTCTCTGAGGATAGAACAAGAGGCAATGGGCTTAAACTGCAGCAAGGGAGGTTTAGGTTGGACATCAGGAAAAAGTCCCTGACTGTCAGGGGTCAAACACCAGAATAAATTGCCAAGGGATTGTGGATTCTGTATCTCTGGAGGTATTTAAGAGCAGGTTAGATGGACGTCTATCAGGGATGGTCTAGACAGTACTTGGCCCTGCAATGAGGGCAGGGGGCCGGACTCGATGACCTGTGAAGGTCCCTTCAAGTCCTAGCATTGTATGATTCTGTGATTATTCTTTTCTCATTATATTTAAGATGTTTATTATTTAGTTCAAAAAATAGGATGCTTTGCAATTACCAGAACCCCTTTTTCTATTTCACTGGAGCATTAGTCTAAACAAAGGTTTTAAGGTTTAATTAAATATCAGGAAGGAAGACATCTGCATAAGGATTGAAGTCAGTGACTCGTTCAAGGCAATGGGAATTAACCCGTCTGATGTTTGAAAATTCTGGGTTATTGTCACTGTTGGAATCCTGCTAAAACGAGGGGTGGATTGATCCAACATGCCTGGGAAATGGAAAGCAAACTCACCTAACTAGCTAACAGCACATAATTTTGCACAGGAGAAAGGATAATTAGGAGGTTTACTTTCTGGTGTGATCATCCATCAAAGGAAAAAAAAAAGAGGCCTAACCCAATGCATAGAAGTGACTGCCCTAGAATTCTGGGAGCATTTGAACCAAACTGTGGTTTACCCATATCTTTTTAATTGGCTAAACTTCAAGGCGCACAAAAGTGAATGCTCTCTGATATTAGGATAGTCCCAACATGGAGCTCAGGTGGCCTGGACTTCCCTATAATGGTAAACACCCAAGTTCCTTCACTTAAGCTTGAAAACTGTTAATTACTTGAGCGAGATCATGAAAGCTGTTGAAACACACAGCCTGCCCTATTGGTCTGTGCAGTGTCAGCCTTGATATTTGCCAGGGTTAAATTCAGCATAACTAATTGGCACACGGCATTGCAGAAATTGTGCATGCAAATTACATCTGTTTTGGGCATTCATTTTTGTGTGCAAATTACATGTTAACATGTGCATCACAGTTGCGCACCTTGCGTGTACGAGCACTAATTGGATGTGCACATGCCAAGTTGTGCATCTAAGTGGCCTACTTCCCCGCAAAAATATCAAAGTGGCCCCCATATTAGTGCTAAATGTGCAGACAAATTAGACATGCATTCATTTCTGCAAACAAATTCCATACTTAACGGTACATGCATTATGCTGTGGTGTCCTGGGGTTCTCATTCTTGAAAATCTGAACCTTAATGCATTTTAACACATTTGTGTGATGCTTTCATAGTCTGGTGCAGCAGAGTTCAAGAAATAGGCTAGGCAGCATCCTTCTAATTTCTATGTATTTTGTTTTTCTTTTGAGGAGCTCTACTTAGCTGGTTAGCAAGACGGTCCAGTTGAAACATAGCTGCTTATTTAACATGTCTGTGCCTGCCTTTTCCCCTCCCTGCCTGACACCTCACCTCTGTCCTTAAGACTAAACCTTTCAGGTCCTGCAACCAAATAATAGTACACTTGAATTTCTATTGTTGATGCCTTAAGTTGTTAACTACCCAAGGAATAAAAGATTAATTAGGATCCACTATTGAAATAAGCCAAAACAGATCCCTCCTTAGCTGGAATGCTAGGTCAGAAGCAAGCTGCTCAACAGTGGATCATTTCAAGAGAAGGTATTTCCTCTAGCCTGTTTCATCACCTTTATCTGCAGTCACCTCTGTCTCATATGTCTCCAAGAGGGTCCTTTGGATCTCTTTGCAGACCTAAAGGGTGTCAGATTCTTGGTTGTTATAAACCAGAGCTACTCCACTGAAATCAGTCTGGCTTCAGAGCTTGTTTTGCTGCTTTACAACAGAACCTATAGTGTAACATTTCATAACATTCGAATGAAGTACGTTGCAGAATACCCAAGAGTCCAGAAATAACAGTGTCCCTTGGCAGAGAAAGGAAATCAAAGGCATTTATTTGTTACCTAAAATGTCAATTTTTATCCCTTTCAGTGATGAGCAGAGATTTGCAATAGTGCAAGTTCCTGGAAATACTGCAGTTGTTTCCCAAAAGGATTTTTAAAAATATAATACGCATCTATAGAAAACATCTAAATCAAGGAGATCTTCAGAGCCGTAGTGAGCTGCAATATCTTACACATGGGTAGCCCTTATCATCCTGAAATGTTTAACACTTCTGTCCACTGACATAGCGTTTTGTCACTGACTTGAGTCTGAGCAGGACGTACGCTTTTCTACATCAGAATCTCTTTACTTATCACTGAAATTACAGCCACTTCTGAGGTGAAATGGTGAAATCAGTATGGCAGAAACTATAGCGAAGAGTAAGAGAAGACGTGAACAGGATTGTATCTCAAAACAAAAAAGCAGTCCAATAGCACTTTAAAGATTAACAAAATAATTTATTAGGTGCTGAGCTTTCGTGGGACAGACCCACTTCTTCAGACCATAGCCAGACCAGAACAGACTCAATATTCAAGGGACAGAGAACCAAAAACAGTAATCAAGGAGGACAAATCAGAAAAAAATGATCAAGGTGAGCAAATCAGAGAGTGGAGGGGTACAAGAGGCAGGGGGGAAGGTCAGGAATTAAATTAAGCCGAGTATGCAATCGAGCCCCTATAGTGACTCAGAAAATTCCCATTCTGGTTCAAACCACGTGTTAATGTGCTGAATTTTAATATAAAAGATAGCTCGGCTGTCTCCCTTTCAATAGTGGTGCGAAAATTTTTCTTCAGTAACATGCAAACTCTTAAGTTAGGATTGTATCCCATATTTCAAAATGCAACTTGCTTTGAATCTGGTGGGTGAATTTTGGTAGAAAGAAAGTAATTATTCAAACTGGAATTTGGTCAAGACACTCAGATAACTGGCTACCCTTTGGAAAAAATGATGCTTAATAGCAAGTGGTCAAGACCTCAGTTTTACATCTGATTAAAGAAAATCACCATCTCTATCTGCCTTGCTCTCCCTTGCGCCAGACTGTCACTGTTTCACTGAGAAAAATAAACCACGTTCTCAAGTCCCCGCATCAATTCAGAAGTGACAGCAAGAAAGGCAACGGAAGCTTACAAGATGACAGACATGCCCAGATCACAAGGGTGTAAATTGGCACAGCTCCCTTATCTTAAATGCAATAGACATATCTCCACTTTGCTTTGACTTCTAGTATTTCATCCACCACTTTGACAGCTCCTTTAAAGGACTTTGGCTTGTTGGTTTTTTAAATGTATTTGTTACTCGTAATTATGTCATAAATAGATGCACAGACTCCCCCATCTTCTCTTGCAATTACAGTCAGCAGATATTTCTTTACACAGAACTGGCACTGGGATGGAAATGAACATTGTACTCTGCAATGCCGTTGCAATGGCGTTTTCCACAGCGGCTTAGAATTCTGCCAGTTCAAGGTGGGAGTATGGAGAGAACCATTACTTCCAGGTATATATTAGAGTAAGCGTTCTCTGTCTTACTACTAAGGAGAAGTCGAGGAGGTGTTGCCTAGTGGTTAGGACACAGACTTGTGAGGAGTTTTCAGCTCTCTCGCCAGTTCTGCTACTGTCTCGCTAGGTGTCACTGGAGGAAGTTCACGAACCTTCTGAGAGAAACTTCCGTTGAAGTTCTGCATGCAGTAAACCTGCAGGACTTCTCTCTTAATCTCCCTTTGACTTCCTTTCTCCATCTGCATTAGAGGCATAATACTTGCCTACCTGGCAGGATCATTGTTAAATTGAAGCATTAGGGGTGGCCATAGCTGGAGATGGGACATGGGATAGCCAGGACCAGGGCTGTGAGAAGGCACCGAGCAGTCTATCTCTCCTGGCTGGCTGGCTGTTGCTCACATACTACTGGTCCAGCTGATTATCATATGTGAGGCTGTGAAGACATTTTTCCCCCAAATCAGATTAGCAGTAGTCTTGGGGGATGGGGTGGAGGTCCATCTTCTCCGGCATTGTGTGGGTGCAGGTCACTTACCAGAATTATCTGGGTTTATCTCATGGAATCATCTTCCTGCCAGTGCAAGTGCCTCAAGCATGGGGCGGGGGCCGGGGGGGCGTGGTTGTGACCTCTCCTAGCTCTGTCTGTAGCACAGGCTCGTCTGCTATGGGTCTCATTTCCATTGTTGGGTTGAGTGTGTGGGTGCTTGGTTGGTGGTGGCAACCTGAGACGCACAGGAGAGCAGAGTGGATTATCTGGTTGTCTCTTCTGGCCATGACAGTGACTATAGTTTATCAATAGTGAGATACTCCCAGGAAACGTGTTATGTGTGCACAGGCCCATGCATTAAATGTCAGCATAGCACAATACACAATCCCAACACCTCTATCAAGGAGTTTATTCAGGTAACGGGAATTGCAGCTCATGCTAAGAGGACTCATCCAAGACCAAAGTGATTGACAAAAGCATCAGATTCCCAAAACCCTCTCCCAAAACCACCTCACTGAGGTTGATTCTGTTAGTAAGTGGGTGGAGTGGTATGGAAAGTATTCTCACTAGAGGACACCTCTTTCAAAAAACGTTTTCCTACAGAGCGATACACTTGCACCAGGAATGACCTTGTGATCGGCGCCGTCTCCATTTACAACTGAATCTAGGAAGCTAAGCACATCTCGTGTCATTCTATCCTCTGAACTAACTCCCAAACCCCAATGAGGTACAAGGGACGTAGAATTCTGCTTATTTAGTAAACATTGTTCCCAATGTCATCATCTAAAGGAGTTGGTCTGCTCAATTTTGTTTGTTTAGCCATCCCACTAATGGAGAAAATTATTAAGTTTGGGTCTTGAAGTATATTTAATACTGTTTTCTTGATCATACTTTCAGATTACCAGCCATCCAGGTTTGTGTGTGAAAGGAGCCTCAATATGACTAAAATATAATTGTAGAAGGACCCAAAGATTGGTACTGAGGTACTTGATTGCTCACTGTTAATTACAGCTTCTGGAAGTTATTGAAAGGGGAAAATTTTGAAAATGAGCTTGAATATTAGTGATTTCATGGCAACAACAAAGCAGATCCTGAAAGGCAGAGCGTAACTCACAGAAGGGTTACTGGATCATTGCACAGCAAGGCTGTGTGAAGTCTGAGGGGAAAAAATCCTTAAAATAAGATATTAGCACATTTGTGACAACGAGGCTGTGTTGCTAAAAGCCAACCGTCCCTCCTGACGATGTCAGTGGTGTGCAACTGTGAAACTTTTTGCTGAGAAATAAGTCTACTATTCAAAGAAAACAGACCCGTTTTGTTTTTTAACGATCCCACTTTCAAATGAAAATCAGTTTCCATTCAGGTGAGACATAATATTTGGACCATTGATCATTTTCTATAAAGCAAATTTCCTGGGGAGCTAAATTATCCCAGAACATGATGGTTTGGGGGGAATATGATGTGGAGATAGTCCTCATTTTCAGACGCCACTTAATGGAACAGCACAACTCTCACTTAATTGTAGCGAAGTATTTACTCTGACTGGCATGTTTACACCGCACATGTGTATTTAGAGAATATTTCCCCATGCACTAGATGGCCCCACCTTAACACTTTGACTGTCTTCTGGGTGTCTCTGCTGCTTACTTTTCGATAAATTACCTGTAGAATTCCCATTCCTACCAGATACGGAAATACTTGTCGGCCGCACTCAGCTGATGCCAGCTTTGCCAGCCTCACTCTGCAAAGAGAGAGGCCGTCTAGCACTAGATTTTTGTATTTTGTGACTGAATCTGCCAATGGTGGCTTGTGTTGCCTTCAGGGCCTGTATTGCCTGCCTGTAATGAGCTAATACACCTTTCAAGATAATTACCAGAAAATGGATTCCTGCGGGCCATGGCTAGAGAGCTCTCAGTCACCCAGGTTGACAGCTGTATGGGAACAATTAAAATAGGTTGTTCCGTAGCCAGAGAAAACCTGCTGAAAACGACATGCAGGGGATTTGCCTGATGAAGTAGCACCGAGGTCTGATGAAAAATATATTTTGTGGATAAGACAAATTCACGGTGCTTTTGTGGCAGGATATATTGTGGGCTTGCCTCTGAGGTCCGAACATGCGAACTGTACATACAGGTGTACGCATGCTGCTCGAGTCTGCATGTATGTACGCTACAGTGCAGCCTAGGTTGCACTGAAGGAATCATAGTCTAAGAACAGCCCTGTCTGTGAAGAAAAGGCGGGTTGAGAGCTGAGATGGCTGCTGAACAGTGTGAATCCAGATGACTGAAATCTCAATATTGAATATACAGGGTCCCATATGGGGAGAGTCCCATTGGAAAGGGTCCCATATGGGGAGAGGCTAGAGAGACTGGGACTTTTCAGTTTGGAAAAGAGGCGATTGAGGGGCGATATGATAGAGGTATATAAAATCATGAATGGTGTGGAGAAAGTGAATATAGAAAAATTATTTACCTTTTCCCATAATACAAGAACTAGGGGACACCAAATGAAATTGATGGGTAGTAGGTTCAAAACTAATAAAAGGAAATTTTTCTTCACACAGCGCACAGTCAACCTGTGGAACTCCTTGCCCGAGGAGGCTGTGAAGGCCAGGACTCTATTAGGGTTTAAAAAAGAGCTTGATAAATTTTTGCAGGTCAGGTCCATAAATGGCTATTAGCCAGGGATAAAGTATGGTGCCCTAGCCTTCATAACAAGGGCAGGAGATGGATGGCAGGAGATAAATCACTTGTCTTCTGTTCTCCTTCTCTGGGGCACCTGGCATTGGCCACCGTCGGCAGATGGGATGCTGGGCTTGATGGACCTTTGGTCTGACCCAGTATGGCCATTCTTATGTTCTTATGTTCTTATGTTCTTACAGGGTAAAATCATAGAGTCATAGAATCCTAGGGCTGGAAGGGATCTCAAGAGGTCATCCAGTCCAGCCCCCTGCTTCAAGCAGGATCAACCCCAACTAAGTCATCCCAGCCATGATTATGTCAAGCCAGGACTTAAAAACCTCTAGAGATGGAGAATCCATCCTCTCTAGGCAGTGCATTCCAGTGTTTCACCACTCTCCTGGTGAAGTAGTTTTTCCTCATATCCAGCCTACTCCTCCCCCTCTGTAACTTCGGACCATTGCTCCTTGTTCTGCTGTCTGATACCACTGAGAACAGTTTCTCATCATCCTCTAGAGCTCCCCTTCAGGAAGCTGAAAGTTGCTATTAAATCACCTGTCAGTCTTCTCTTCTGTAAGCTAAATAAGCCCACATCCCTCAGCCTCTCCTCACAGGTCATGTGCTCCAGCCCCTTAATCTTTTTTGTTGCCCTCCGCTGAACCTGCTCCAGCACATCCACATGCTTTTTATACTGGGGGGCCCAAAACTGGACACAATATTCCAGATGTGGCCTCACCAGTGCCAAACAGAGGGGAACAACCACTTCTCTAGATCTGCTCAAAATGCTCCTCCTAATGCACCCTAATATGCCGTTAGCTGATGGAAATAATGCCCTATTGAGTCGGATCTGGGCATATGAAATTATTTTAGGGAATTAAAAAGGAATGCCCCCTAAATTTTCTGGAAGACTTGAAGTCAGGTGAGCAAGGGAGAAACATATCAGTATAGCCTGTGTGATTCCAACACAGGAAGTTCTAGGAACAAGGCCAGGCTCAGAATGCTGGCTTGGCTTGTTTTGCTCATCTGTGTCCTTAGTTCTGCCTACCTTCATGTCTTTGTTGAGCCACTCACCTGAGTCTCGCAAACTGGACCTGTGTTTCTAAGTCCCCAAAACAGATGAGTTGCTTGTAGATACATAGCTCTGCTGGAACACTTCACACTCGTGCATTTATATTGCACAGCATCTATAGTTAGGAGGATCACCGGATTTTTCAGTATTGCTGAGGAACCAGCACCTCCAACTGGATGTCAGTGGGATATGCAAGTGCCCAGAATTTCTAAAAAAAGCAGGTGGCTTCCATTGAGTTGCCCACCTTTGAAAATGCTGGCCACACGGTAGCTAAGGTTGAGTTCCAAGCTCCAGCTACCCTCCAGCCCCCTTTTTCAGCTGTGTGTACATCTCTTCAGCAATTTTGGGGGGGTCTGAAGTTTTCAGGATTTGGGCATAGCCAAAAAGTGAATTTTTCATCATGTTTCCGTTATAAATTTTGCATGTGGCTAACTCCAAAAGCAAGTAGATGTTCAAATTTGTTTTGTAGCTTTCATTAAAATAATCAAATAATAAACAGACAAATAAGAAGAAAGTCAGTCCAGTAGATTTTGGGTTACAAGCTTGTGTAATTGGCAATATGAAACTTTGGATTTGTGGTTTTAAATGGATTCCAAGCTACAGCCCTTTAGAACATTAGAGAGGTTTGAATCCTGGTAGCTTTAAATCAACCTAAACTGCAGCACCTATTAAATAAGGGCTTAAAAGAGGCTTATGTAGTTTAAGACTCCGTGAATGCTAAGAGAACAAAAGTGGGGGTTGGTTTGTTTTGTACTGTAGTGGAGGTTCAAATGAGGGCACAATAGTGTTGGGGATGGCTGAGTTCTGGCTAAAATCAGGTGACAAAGTAAACAGCTTTGGATCAAATAATTTGTAAGCTCTACCATGTCTGGCAGTATAACTTGTGAGGAATCACAAGCTATGTGGAGAATACTTTTCTTCTCTCTTAAAAAACCTGAACAAAGGAACATGGGAATTAAAGGCAAAAAGCTAGCTGTACAAAGGTTAGAGCATTGGCCTTGCAAACGTAGGGTTGTGAGCTCAATCCTTGAGGATGCCTATCAAGGTTCTGGGGCAGGTTAGATTGAAAGAAAAAAAAAATCTGCCCAGAATCTTGATAGGTTCTGCTTTGGGTGCAGGAGGCTGAACTAAATGACCTCTTGAGGTCCCTCCCAGTTCTGAGATAAGTACGTAACATCAAGGTTCAGAAAACAAGCCCTGAAATACAGGAGATCAAAAACTCAGCTAAACTGGAAATTTATTATATTTTTGTTCTAGAGCATGGGTGTCCAACCTTTTGGCTTGCCTGGGCCGCATTGACTGAAGAGGAATTGTCGTGGGCCACATATAAAATGTATAATTTCGTTAATGTGTATAAATCACGTAATAATGTTAAAAGTTTACGATCTTGTGGGGCCGCATTACTAGCTGTCCAGGGCCGCATGCGGCCCACAGGCCACGGGTTGGACACGCCTGTTCTAGAGGACCCGTAAAATGTTACTTGCTATGAATGGGTGCCCTGAGATACATATACCTGACTTAAATTGGGAGGCAAGTATCAGAGAGGTAGCCGAGTCGTCTGTATCTTCAAAAACAACAAGAAGTCCTGTGGCACCTTATAGACTAACATATTTTGGAGCATAAACTCTTGTTTATCAGATGCATGAGTGTGGGGGGATTGTCAGAGGAGGATTTAAAGAGGGAGTCTCAATAAAGGGGAGGGCCAGAGTTGACAAGGTCTATTCAGTCAGGGTGGGTGTGGCCCATTATCGGCAGTTGATGTGGAGTTGTGAACATCAAGAGAGGAGGTTTCCTCTATACATGATTTCTCCTCTCTTGATGTTCACAACTCCACATTAACATCCACCCTGACTGAATAGACCTTGTCAGCTCTGGCCCTCCCCTTTACTGAGACTCCCTCTTTAAATCTTCCTCGGAAACCTCCCCACTCATGCATCTGACAAAGCAGGTCTTTGCCCACGAAAGCCTATGCTCCAAAATATCTCTTAAATTGGGAGAGCAGTTTTAATTTCTTGACTTCCACCGATATACTGCACTTATAGTACCCTGCTGCTGCCTTCCCCAGCCGTGCCAAAGCAGGCCATGTGAACCACTGGCAGGAGAAATAATCCACTCCAGGACTATGGTTGGTGCAGATTACTTCCCCTCCACAGAAAGAAGGGAACCAGGAAATATGCTTCCGGATCTGATCCGAGTAGAGTTCCGCCCCAGCTCAGAGCTTCCAGGGTACTCAAAACAGAAGTCTTAATACTTCTCCTTCCATTTTAGCAGTTGGAAGAGCCTGTCATCATTTAATTATTAACTATGAGCAGTGCTTTTTTTGTGCCAATACTTGCCAGTACTGAGTACCAGCACCTCAGTAGCCCCAGCTGCAGGACTGGTTGGAAGGGTGGGGTGGGTAGGGAGAGCTGGCTGATTACCGGCACCTCTTTATTTTATTTTATTTTTTTTAAGAAAAAAAGCACTGACTACAAGTGGATGGTCCCTCTTGTACTTCTTGCTGTCCGCCTGTTTTGTGCGCCACTGGAAACTTTAGGCAACATCTTTGCACATGTAGCCATCAGCCAGAAGCAAATTAAAAATCCACTCGTCTGTGTAAAGACTCAGTGTGGGGGTGGGACAGCAGCCCTCACCCCGAGATGTTTGTTGACAGTAGCTGTCATTTCTTGCACTGTTGGAGAAAAGACATTCCCTTTACAAGGATTTGTAGGAGGGTGAGGGTAAAGTATTCTGGAAAAGATGATGCAATACATCTAGAGAGGTGACTGCATCAGAGGCAAGGGATTCACCCAGCACCTCACCCCCTTCTGCATAATGGCAAAATATCCACAACAGCAACTTGCAGGAGCCTCTCACAAATCCTGCTGCATATGACTGAGATTTCCATAAGTGAGCATGTAGGATATCTAGAGTGGCACCTTAAGGGTGTGTCTACGCAGCAAAATTATTTCTGAATTTGCGAGCATCCACACAGCAAACCCTCTGTTTTGAAATAATAGCAGGTGTCTTATTTTAAATTCTGTAAACCTCATTCTGCGAGGTATAGCGCCTATTCCAAAATATCTCTTTCGGAATAGGGGCTGTATAGACAGGAAATGGTGTTAACCCGGGCGAAAGGTAGCAAGATATGTAGGTATATAAATTTGGGAAGGCTTGCCAATCTGACTTAAAGTTGAAGATTATAGGTTCGCATGTCCCCCGAGTTAATGGTGAGATCTGAGGCAAAGCCAGAAGTGAGTTTTCGGGATTCCCAGTCACAACACAGACAATGATCTTAACAATACCTATGCTTTATTTAATAGTACAAGAATACATGTGCAGCACTTAGCCAAGACAATACAAAAAATATATCGCGGTTAGTACTTAAATTACAATCAAAGATCTTACTTAACAATATCACTAAGCAATACCTATTGTTTTACTGGTTAACCTTATGGTTTTATCCTATGTCTAGCAAACAGGATGCAATATTCACTGACTTCTTTTGAACTCTTTAGAAGCAGAGACCAGCTCGCTTCCACCTGTCAAAAGGGAGTTATTGCAGTGGTTCAGAAAAGGAAGAAGTTAGCTAAGGGTCCTAAGAAATAACGAGTAGAACATAACAAGAAGAGAGAGAGACAGAGGGAGAGAGAGTTGAGGTGATAGGCACCCCGTTGGTGCGGGTCCATCTGGCACAGCTTCACACACGTCGCGTTGGGCGTTCGTTACGCGTCCCTCTGTTCTCCCAAAGGATTGTTTTATACCCTTTATCCCTTGTGCTGACTAAATTAGGGTCTGACATAATCGAATCTTGAATACCTACGGAGACCCCTGTATGTATGATGACCTATTCTATTCATCCTGTTTTTCTCGGAACAGAGTTTAAAAGGGAAATTCCCATCTTAGCCCTTTTACCTGAATATATCGGATGACCTTTTATTCTTTCCCGTAAGTGAGAGAAGGTTTGGGCGTCTTTTGCTATTTGAGAGGTGTTTTTAGATGTCCCAGACTGAAATGATGCACCATTACTGACCTGACCTTAAACCTACTTATAAAAAGATACTTTGCCCAAGCTTTCCCCCCGCATGCCCTACTTACTGGGCAGGCCCCTTGCGTTTCTGCTGACAGGAGAGAAGGTAAGCATAGATTCTTCTAGGCCTCAATTAGCCAAAATATCATGGCTTCCTCATATCTACCCTAATTCTAATACTATAAGCTAAGCACAGGCAACAATGGGGCTATTTTGGAATACACTATTCCAGGATAGCTTATTCCAAAATAACACTGCTGTGTAGACATAGTGCTGTGTCTACACTGCATTCCCCATTCGGAAGGGGAATGCAAATGTGGGCTTTGGGAAATGCAAATGAGGCAGTGATTTACATGTCACTTTCCTCATTTGCATAATGGTACTCGCTGTTCCAGAAGTGCTGTTCTCGGAAAAAAAGCCAAGCACTGTAAATGGGGTTCCTTTGAAAACAAGCCCTGTTTTTGAAAGAACCCTCCTTCCTGAAAAATATAAGGAAGAATGGCTCTTTCAACAATGGGGTTTGTTTTGAAGGAACCCGATCCACACTGCTTGGGGATTTTTTTTGTTTCTTTGTTTGTTTGTTTGTTTTTAAGAAAATAGCACTTCCGGAACAGCAAGTGGCCACCATTATCCAAATGAGGCACATGATATGTAAATCAGCACCTTATTTACGTTTAGAATCATCCGCCTTTGCACTCCTCTCCCGAAAGGCGAATGTAGTGTAGACGCAACCAGCATAGAATAGCTTATTTTAGAATATTAGTGCTTCCAGAGCTCTAATCTGAAATAGGCTCTATTCTGTGGATGCACTATTTTGAAATACATTTTGCCTGTTCCAGAGCTTCCTTGTAGTGTAGACACATTATTCTGGAACAACTTATTTCAGAATAATAACTCCAGAATAAGGTATCCCAGAATAACTCTGTAGTATAGACATACCTCTGAGTTCAAGTAGTTCCCTTGTTAGCCGTATCCCACAGCCTCTCTTTAAATGGCTTGTTTGTAGACAGACAGCACCGCCTAAAATAACCAGAGGGAGAACATTTTATCCTCCCTGGACATAGTTCTATCACCACTGATTAATCACTTCGCTTGCCAGCCTTTCAGAACCAGAACCATTTGCCACCACTCTATTAGTCTCATTCCTTGCAATAAACTTACAGACCGCCAAAGCAAATGTTATTTCTCTTTATTTTCTTGTGAGGGAGCTCATTATTCGTAACCTCATTACTTGTATACCTCATTATCCATACGCCTTCATATCCTGTAGTTCCTGGAAACATGCTTGCTATAGATGCCACGCCAGTTGTATTTCATTTAATGTGTGGTAGACAGTAAAATAAGGCTATGCCTAAACTGCAGTCTTCTGTCGGAAGACTGGAGGTCTCTCAACAGAAGCCTGCTGCATTGGGAATGTTCTGCCGGCATCCCTGTCTTGCTCATTCCACAGGCCAAACGTCAGGAAAGCCTCTCCTGACAGAACTGTCTGCAGGAGATACGCAAATGCACCGAGTAATTTGCGTATCTTTTGCTGACAGCTCTCAGCAATCTAGACACAGCCTAACAGTTATGAAAAAGTACGTTTTAGTAGGAAAGGGCAGTGATAAGTACCCCACACTAAGATGCTTGCTTGCGAAGATTGCTACACTGCGGTGATCCCTACACACACACACACACACAATCACTGGTGTTCTCTCCAGACCACAAACTTCAAAGCAGCCTTCATTAGTTGCTCACCCATATCCCACATCCCACTGTCACTGATGCTCCTGGGGCATATCAGGTAGTGGTCATCACAGAACCTCAAGCACTCTGCAGTCTTCCTGGCCGGGCACCTTTGTACAGGCCAGAGCCACAATGGTGTCCCTTGTCCCATTATTGCAACAAATTCCCTTACGCCCTGCCTGTTTGTGGAGGAAGCCAAAGCAGAGACATGACCAGGTTATTTTTTTTCCCCATCTCCCCTTGACCTGATTGACAGTAGCATAGACTTTGCTTCCCTCTTAAAGGAGCAGCGCCAAAAACTCACAGCTGTGGCATCTAACAGAAGGAGCTGTCCTGGCCCCCCTTTAATAAGAGCACTTTCACTTCTCAGCGCATCATCAGAAGTACAACACTGAGGAAAGCAGCACCCTGCTCTGAAAACAATTGTCCTGCCAACCAAAACTTGTTTCCGTTAGCCCACTTCCAGTGGTGTAAATCAGGAATAACGCCACTGAAATCGAGAATTATGTTGGTGTAAAAACCAGTGTAAGCAAGTTGAGAATTCAGCCCAGTGTTCTAAGCAATCACGACAATTAGCATCACCTGGTGTTTAGTTTGCATGGAAGTGTGCAGCAGATGATGAGAGATAACGAGCATTGTTGGATGCCTTCACTCCTTATGGTCCATATTTCAGCTGGTGCTGTCCTGAAAACTGAAAGATGAAAGGGTAGGACATTATAGCTGCGTCTACACGTGCACGCTACTTCGAAGTAGCGGCAGTAACTTCGAAATAGCGCCCGTCACGTCTACACGTGTTGGGCGCTATTTCGAAGTTGAAATCGACGTTAGGCGGCGAGACGTCGAGGTTGCTAACCCCATGAGGGGATGGGAATAGCGCCCTACTTCGACGTTCAACATCGAAGTAGGGACGTGTAGACGATCCGCGTCCCGCAACATCGAAATAGCGGGGTCCTCCATGGCGGCCATCAGCTGGGGGGTTGAGAGATACTCTCTCTCCAGCCCTTGCGGGGCTCTGTGGTCACCGTGGGCAGCAGCCCTTAGCCCAGGGCTTCTGGCTGCTGCTGCTGCAGCTGGGGGTCCGTGCTGCATATACAGGGTCTGCAACTAGTTGTTGGCTCTGTGTATCTTGCACTGTTTAATGAAAGTGTGTCTGGGAGGGGCCCTTTAAGGGAGCGACTTGCTGTTGAGTCCACCCCGTGACCCTGTCTGCAGCTGTGCCTGGCTCCCTTATTTCGATGTGTGCTACTTTGGCGTGTAGACGTTCCCTCGCTGTGCCTATTTCGATGTTGGGCTGAGCAACGTCGAAGTTGAACATCGACATTGCCAGCCCTGGAGGACGTGTAGACGTTATTCATCGAAATAGCCTATTTCGATGTCGCAACATCGAAATAAGCTATTTCGAAGTTGGGTGCACGTGTAGACGTAGCCTATATTTCCCGTGATATGTGCTGAGTCTGACAGTTAAAAAATGTGATTTTTATTGAATGATAATGTTAAACTTGCTTCCCACCTCTTCACAAGAAATAAATCGCATACCGAGTTCTTCATTATTTAAGCCAGCCTCACTGAGACATTCTGTGTGCTTTGCCAGCCATATTGATTACTGAAGAATTTCTGGGATTCTTGTCTGTGGGAACTATGAATAACAGCTGCAAACGGAGGCATTTATGGATCTCAAAATTAATGTGTCTGCAACTTTGTGGAATATTTTTACCTAGACGTATCAATTTGCATCCAATGTGTTAGTGTAGAGTTAGGCTGAGCTATTGTAAAGAGCGCTGTCAGCTACAGTTAGCTTGTTTCACATTATTATATTGATGATCAAGGGTAATCTTTCTCTTTGTCGATGTTTCATAAGGACACATTCTGAATGACAGGAAGAGAATATCGGTGAGCAATGCAACAATCCATTTTTTGAATGATAGAGCAAGAAAAAGAGCCATTTTTATCAGAACTTTACATCCATGTTAAATTCCCCGTGCTATTATGTCAAAGGAAGGGGCGAGTTAGCACCGACACTTCCTGGCTATGGCTACACGAGCAAGTTTTAGCAACAGAACTTGCTGCACATCCACGCACAAAATGGGTTTTGTCGACAGTCGACAAAACTTGGCACCTCTGCCAAAAGCCTTCTGCCTCTCCCAGATGAGGCAGAGTGCCTTTGTCGGCAGACAGGGCTTCCAGGATACGGGGCAGCCTGTCTGCTGTGCTTCTGGTTGGCTGTTTTCTCGAGAGAGCAGCCGAGCAGTCCAGCTGCTCTGTCAACAGAGTGGAGCTCTCTTCCAATCTGCTTTAGTGCATAGCCGCACTCTGTCGGCAGACATTTTGTTGGATAATCTCTTTCGACAGAAACATCTGTCAGCAGACACTTTTAGCGTAGCCGTAGCCCATCTGTTTGACAAATATAACAGAATAATTTTCTGTTGAAATATTCAGTTGTATCTGTGATGGGTTGGCAAAACATATTTCCTCGCCCTACTCCTTATTTCAGGTAAAATTCTCCAAGCCAACTTTTCTCTCACCCAGGTGTAATAGCTTCTCCCCTCACCAGTGTTCTTTGTTTCCAGGTCTCTCATTGTTTCCTCTTGTGGAGGGGAGCACTTTATCAAGTCAGCTGAAGACAATCATGGTTTGCCCCCATTAAATAGAATTTCCCTGAGCTGGGAATGCTTTTTTCAATTCCCACCCTTGACCCCAGAAGAATACAGAATTCAAGATGCACTAGAACACCGGGTGGCATGGTCATGTGTCTTTGTAGGGCCAACCACAGTTTGGGCTTGCAAGAAATCCAAAACCATTTACAGATCATTTTCTTGAGCACCGGGCCATTAAGTTCCTTAAGTATCACTAATGACTTTCATTGAAAGAACTAGATTAATAAGGACAGACACATAGCCCTATTAGTCTGTATTCTATGAAAACAAAAAAAGCAGTTATGTAACACTTTAAAGACTAGCAAAATAATTTATTAGGTGATGAGCTTTCATGGCACAGACCCACTTCTTCAGATCATGCTGGTATGTTGCTGGTATGGCTGTGATCTGCAGCTTAGAGTTGAAGGACAGAGCCCAAAACAAGAGCTTGATGTGTTACGACCCACACATCTATGTAACCTTTCAGTTTCTGCTCCATGAGCTTGATTCGTTGGCATAATGGACTGAACTTTATGCCCCAGAGCCCGCTGTGTTTTCAGCCACTTCCATTGACAATTTAAGTACCATGTTCTATTCTTATTACTACAGCAGTATATTGATTTTTTATCTAAATTCTGTACAAATTTCCATATCAGACCTTTGTCCTTTCAGAGGCAGACCATCTCTTATCTTGTGCACAGCATTATTCCTTTGATACGTGATCTGAAAATTCAATTATAAAACCAATTTCTGATTTTGTGAGATTTACAAGGGAGACATTAAACTTTGATTAAGTTAGAATTCCCTCTTGACTGATCAACAGTGAAACTGAAATGAAGTTGCATTTTAATAGCTTTGCTGCGTTCTGATGCATGAGCGGCATCTTACTTGCAACGCTGTTGACCAAAGAAGAGAACCCTAAATCCTAACCAATGAAACAAACTACTTCTGTCATTTTAAAAATAAATATTTAACAGGCATGGTATGAAAGTGCTGCGGGATCACCCATTCAAAACAGATGTGAAGAGGCAACAGTGTGATTATAAAGAGTCACTTCACATCAGTGATGGCCGGAAGAAAACCCCTGAAAGCAAATAACCAATGATTGTGGATGAGTTTATATTCAGATCAAGCTGCAGACTTCCCAGTTCTGTGGAGTTTCACAGTACAGTTCTGGTGTTCAAACTCTCCAACAGGTCTAAGGGGCTGAAGCCTGCAAAAGGTCATCATCCTATCATCCCCGGGGAGAACACCAGCGTGATCACAACTAGATTCTAGCATCTATTCTTAATTGTTCCTCTCTTCTTCAGCATTCCCTAGATTGTTCACCCATCATGGACAGGTAAAAATCAGCACAGAGAAAGACCTTCTGCAGGGAGGTGAAGGATGAGAGGCAGAGAAGGGCAAAAGCACAAGATCTTAGTAGAGGAATAAAATATTTTTAAGACAGCAGCAAGGATGACCAATGCAAACGTATGCAAATTTAATGGGGGGAGGGGTTGTTGAAGGTGTTGGCAGCTATGTGGCTGTTCCATTGTGGGGCTGGTAAGAGCATTTTAACCAGAGATCTGTGCTGGATAAGAAAGATCTCACAAATACAAAGCCCCTGGTGTTCAAGCAATCGTCACTGACTCTCTGCTTTATCACAGACGTATTTCTATTTTCACATCCAATTGAAAGAAAATTGGATTGCCATAGCCCATTTCTGTCTTGGGCTTGTTTGAGCTGTTTCCCAGTGAAAGTTCTTCCGAGGGGAGGAGTGGAATTGGTGAACCGATGTCACTGGGGGGAGCCTGGGATGACTGCATAGATAGGTCAGATGGACAATAGCCCTGATATTGTGTGTGATGTGATCACATGGAATGCAGACACCCGCCCTTTGTTGTGTTGTATTTGCTCCACTCCTGCATTCCTGCCACCCCAAAACACCCGTTCACCTCAGTGGCGGATTGTGTAGGGTCAGGCCCACTGAGGTCAGACTTATCAAATCAGTCACGAGTTAGAAAGTAATGAGCGTTCGTTTCACCGAGGGTTCGGGGTTGCATTAAGGCAGCGCAGAGAAACCTGTTCCGAACTCTAACCTACACACCTTGTGGAGCCAGGCTTTCCTTTGGCAGAAGATGACATTCCGGGACCTGCTGTGTCCAAAGCAGGGGCACGACAGAGACAACTACAGATCACTAGTATGGCAGGCTTCCTTGCCTTGCCCTGGGATACAGATGGGGTGCGTCTACACTTGCATTCCTCTTTCGAAAGAGATATTGCAAATGAGGGAAATTGAAAATGCAAATGAGGTGCACATTTGCATATTTGGCTCCTCATTTGCATATTCCCTTTATTTAATGGGAAGAAGGATTCTTTCGATGTTGGGGTTTACTTTGGAAAGCGCAGCATCTACACTGGTTTTCTTCTTTCAAAAGAAGCTCTTTTGAAATAAGAATATGCAAATGAGGTGCCAGATATGCATATATGCACCTCATTTGCATTTTCAATTTCCCTCATTTGAAATACCTCTTTCGAAAGAGGAATGCAAGTGTAGATGCACTCATGATGTTTCACAACCCCAATTAAATGCCCATGAACTCTAGGGCTGTGTCTACACGTGCCCCAAACTTCGAAATGGCCATGCAAATGGCCATTTCGAAGTTTACTAATGAAGCGCTGACATGCATATTCAGCGCTTCATTAGCATGCGGGCGGCAGCGGCGCTTCGAAATTGACGAGCCTTGCCGCCGCGCGGCGCGTCCAGACGGGGCTCCTTTTCGAAAGGACGCCACCTTCTTCGAAGTCCCCTTATTCCCACGAGCTCACGGGAATAAGGGGACTTCGAAGTAGGTGGCGTGCTTTCGAAAAGGAGCCCCGTCTGGACGCGCCGCGCGGCGGCAAGGCTCGTCAATTTCGAAGCGCCGCTGCCGCCCGCATGCTAATGAAGCGCTGGATATGCATGTCAGCGCTTCATTAGTAAACTTCGAAATGGCCATTTGCATGGCCATTTCGAAGTTTGGGGCACGTGTAGACGTAGCCAAGAAGATGGGTCTTAGGGATGGGGTGACCATCCAGCCCGTTTTTCCCAGGACAGGCCCTTATTTAAGCTGTTTCACAGGCATCCCAACTTTTTTTAAGAAAATAGGCAAATTGTCCCATATTTTGTGGGGCTCCTGTTCCCCTGACACCCTGTGTTTTGGGGTGGCAGCCTCTCCTGCCAGGAGCTCCTCTGCTGGGTGGCTGACCTGTTCCCCGAGCTCTGCACCTTGTGGCAGCAGCTCCTGCTGCAGGGGAACTCCTCTGAGAGGCAGCTGCCCCATTCCCTGGCACCCCATGGTGGCAGCCGCTGCTGCCACAGAGGCCTCCGTGGCAGTTGGCTTGCTTTCTAGTCTCCCATGCCTCAGGAAGGCAGCTCCAGCTTCATTCTCTGCCTCCCATCTCCAGGAGGCTTTGGAACACCACTCCCCCCCATCCCTGGTGCCTCACCTTGGAGCAGCAGCCCTCATCACCAAGGAGCCCTGACATGGGACAGCAAATGTCTTTGGAGGTCAGTGTCCCATATTTGCCATAGGGCAACGTGGTCACCCTCCTTAGGTGGTCTACTTAGGTGCTCTACATAGGGCAACGTGGTCACCCTACTTAGGTGGTCTTCTTAGGTGCCCTACATAGGGCAACGTGGTCACCCAATTTAGGCACTGTGGGCAGGGAGCGACCTGCTGTTCCTTTCTTTTAAATGAATATAGGCCCTGGAAAGGCTCTGGATTGATTAGTTTGGAGACAAGTCATCTACCTGCCCGTTTACACAGAATTCTTTACACCATGCTCCTCAGTGAGTCCATCTCAGCATCTCTGTTCCACCCCAGGATTAACCCAGGCATATGCAGTGCCCCACCTATGTGCTGGCTCTTTGCCAAAAAGAGAAACATCTGACTGGGAGAGGGGAGAGTCAGGTCTTTACGGCTCATCCAGTTTTTTGTGCCTCTCTTAGATTGACGCTAAGGTGACCCTTGGATGGGAAAGAGCTTTAAAGGTCTTAAACAAAGCAGCATGGCAGGTCTGGGACAAAACAAGGAAGAGAACCCGAAGCTTCTGGCTCCCAGTCCCTGCTGTGCTCACCCTGAAGTGGTGCTATAGAGCAGAATAATAAATGCCATCTTTTAAATATAGCTAATGCTTGCAGATGGTATTGAACTCTGTCTCCTGAGCTCTATTGCTTCCAACCTGTAAGAGAGTGAAAGTGAGACCATCTGTCCCAGAACTTCCATGCAAAGGAAGATTCCTTCAGGGGTTTCTATCCATGAAAACTAAAGCACTGATGCAGGAGATAATGAAGTAAAACTGAAAATGATTCCTTGTCCTTTTCTCCTTCTTGATATTACTTTAAATAACAAAAGTCTAAGATATTTGATTTTCATGATATTGAAACCCTTGATTGGAGTGGATCTAATTGGCTGGACTTCTTGCTGCACTCTCTTCATGAAAATCTGAAATATACCAAAAACGTCCCCTGAAAGTGGCCCTAATATTGCTCTGATTAATAAGATCTTTGGAAGAATAATTCCTACCTGATCAAATAGAGAAGGAATCACCAAGGAGTTCCATTTGGACCATGACACCGATGTTATTAATAAAGCTCCTGATAAGTCTAGTGAGGTTAGTAATCATATCATATCACAGAACTGGAAGGGACCTCAAGAGGTCATTGAATCCAGTCTCCTACCTTCTCAGCCGGATCCCTTTCTGCTCTTCTGAATGCTTTTCTGAAGGTTGTTGCCATCGAGATTGAAGCTCCATTGATTCTTTGTTATTTAAAAACTATCATAGTGACACCAATGGATCCAGATAATAAGTATTATTTCACACAAAAGTTGAATGGATGGTGCTTCATTTAAACTTTAATATGGAGTACAGTACTTTTGAGATTTGCTCTGGGCTATATGTGCCTACACCTCAGTTTCTTTTGATAGTTTTCATCTTTAATTTTGCTACTATAAAGTACCTGTACTAGCACAAAAATGATGTCTTATGGTTTCTGCACTGGGCGCTAGAGCAGAAAGCTGGCAGGGACTATTATTTACAATTATCATATTTGGGGGTAAGAACTATAGGAACTTAGCAAATCTTTTCAAGCCAATGTCTGATAGAAACATCTAATATAAATTTAATGATCCCGAAGTTGCTCTAGCTTACGTTCCTATAAGAAAGGCCGTACTGAGCCAGACCAAAGTATCCTGTCATTAAGCCGTGGCCAATGGCAGATGCTTCACCTATTTTAGAGACTTATGCCTATTTTGTTCTGATGTAGTGCCATTGACTTCACCTGAACTGTTCCTGCTATAAATCTTTGTGAAATCAGAATCAGGCCCAATATGCCATAAGAAGCCATGTTTATTGACGTTGCCCCACTTGTGGAGATGAGTTATTCTGTGCCCCTCATACAAAGTATTTCGGAACACTTTTCGGCGAGAACAGAGTGCTCGCACTGCAAGTGAAGGCTTCCATTTATTTAGAACATCCACTTAAGGTCATGTTGGACCACTGGGGCCATCGTTGTATAGCACAGGACATCAGATTCTACTCTGTGAGTCCTAAAATGGATATAATTATTTGTCCCTACTATTTAAGTGAACATCACTGGACCCAGCTGGGATGGGCCCAAAATAAACGTGTGGAAAGAAACGCCATTTATCCTTGAAAAAATCTGAAGATGAACTTGACAGCCCAGGCCTGTCTCTAACCAGCAACAGTACAAATTTGCCCCATTTCAACAGGAACGGGGCTTCAAGCATATTCTGGAGAGGTCTGTTAGCACAGAGGGGGGTTTCCATGCTTCTCCAGTCCTTGCTTGCCATGGAATTTTTGTAGAGCTGTCCTAGGATCCTCAAAGGGCCAAATTTGGGGTAAGACAATGAGTGGAATTGAACTCCTTTACTCTGTGTCTGAGTTTCACTCACCGAGCACATAGGATTCTGCATACAGACCGCATAATTAAGGAGAGTTAACTTACGGTCCTCTTTTTGAAGTGTTTTTGTTGATGTACTATTCCAGGCTTTTTGACTCTGACCATTTGAAATAATAATTTCCTGAATGATTAAACAGTGCATCTTCTCCTTTAATGGATTCCTTTCAATGAAAATGCATTCATATTTAGGTAGGACAAATGTTTCAGAATGCTTTTAAATTTGCATAGCAAGCTGGCACAGCTACCATCTTACCACAATAAAGATGATGAAGAAAGCAGTCTTTGCAGCACCATGGAAATATTTACAAACACACGTTGAAAATCCTGGTTGGCTTACCAAGAGAGGTGGTGGAATCTCCATCCCTAGAGGTTTTTAAGTCCCATCTTGACAAAGTCCTGGCTGGGATGATTTAGTTGGGATTGTTGCTGCTTTAGGCAGGGGGCTGGACTAGATGACCTCCTGAGGTCTCTTCCAACCCTAGGATTCTATGATTACCCACGTGGGTAAATGAAAACAGTTAACATTAAAATGGAAGAGTTACCTTAAAGGTGGAAGTTACTAAATCAAGTGACGTTGCTGTTGTTGTTGTTGTTTGTGATAGTAAACACAACCCAAAAAGAAATTGCAATTTGGGGTGGGGAGAGGGAGGTTGCAGGAATTGATTTAACCAAAAGAGTATAAAGATCTTACTTGGGGATGCAGTGTTGTCCAACAGAGAGAACTTTACATTGAAGTTCAGGAGATGTAGATTAAATGACCACTCACCTTTCATGTGACTTTACATCTGTCTGTCAGTTTATCTCTCTGTGCCTCTGTTCTCCCTCCCACCTTGTGTCTGTGTTTTTTCTATTGCAAGATCTTCAGAGCCATGTTTGTACAACACTCTCGTATTCTGTTCTGCATTGAGGGAAATACATGTTGTACATGCGCCCAGATCTCTGCCTGGGAATATTTTAAATAACTCTAAATAGGCATGTGGAACAAACAAATGTAATTGCAGAGCTGTATATCTCTTAGGCCTTATGACACAGAAAGCCAGATTGTTCGTGTACCTGGTGGCATTTACTAAAGCAATAAGTAGGCTCAGCATGTAGTCCAAGTGGACTTTACACTCCTAAATACCTTTGAGGCCCTGATGCCTCTTGAAAGTCATTGGAAGTTAGACACTTGGTTCGCTTGGATACTTTGGTTCCCCCTGAAGGAGTTCACTCAGTTTAAGTTAGAACAGCTCAGGGTGTCTCCACCTGGCATTCTGTTTGCTACAGAAGACTAACTGTACAGCAGTACACAGCAAGGAAACCAAAGACATGCAGCTGACATCTTGCCATTTATTTCTACACGATCTGGGAGGCTCCCTTTACCCGGAGAGTACTTTTGGTCAGCTGTAAGACCCCTTTATGCCGCCAAGTGGCATAAAGAGAGTAACTGAAAACCAGGCCCATTATTTACAAAACTGGTGTAGAGTAGACAGCTGTAGGTATAATGAGTTTGTACATCTAGCACAGCCATGGAGATACGTCCTGTGGTATGACATGACCTTCTTCTGATACACTCAACACAATATACGTTGTATTTCTCTTGATAGTGGGAGCAGTCTCTACTACCTGGTGGCTTGGCTTTGCTCCTCCACTTGTACGTTAAGCATGTGTACCAACCTCATGAAAATAGAATTCTAGCAAATGCACTTAACCAATGTTTGGAGTCATTTTAGCCTGTACCTTCTAGAGCTGTTTCCTCTTCAGATGTCATAAGCTAAATTGGTATCAGTACTTGGAAGGGAGATCTCCAAACGGGAAGCATTTTCCAAGGTGAAAATGAGGTTTATGCAGGATGCAGCTTGAGCTATTCATATGTAGCACCTCAACAAGTCAATACGTGGCACAAGACACATTTATCCGCTGAAGGTATTGTCTTGGCATACAGATGTAAAACTCAGATCTTGATCACTTGTGGTCTCGAGAGGGCTAGTGGCACTTTTTGTAAGAATGGAGTGGAGTCTACAGCAGTGCTTTGGCCAGATTGCAATGTGTGTGTAATTACATTCTGCCTCTCTAAATGTCTCTTGCGGTTTCTATTAGCTACAAAAAGGCTTAAAGCAACAGAGCAGCTCCAGTCAGTGGCACTGCATTGGTGTTAATAAAAGGAGAATCTGGCACACACCTCTTTTTTCACTGCCCTTGCTAAACTGCTGTGCAGCTGTTACTGGCTCATTTTAAGTTGCCTCTGCGTTCCATTCTGGAGGCGGCTGCATTTCAGCCGTGGGCGAAGGGGCTGCTCTGTTGAAGATGAGCCGCTTATAAAGTTATATGGGATTAACTACATAGACTTCGTGACGTGGGATATTTTCGTTAAACCTCCAGTCCTGTAAGTGACAAGTAACTTCAGAAATTCCCAACCTGTCTCAAAATGTAGCGGCTGCAGAGAGGCAAATTAGTCATTTTGGGCTCTAAACATTTAACGTCTGCGCTAAAACTGAGGAGCCGTGGGAATGACAGAGAGAAGAGGAATCAGAATGCAACTGAGGTCAAGGGGCCAGATGCTCAGCTGAGGTAAAGTAGCACCATGCGAATGAATTCTAGGAAGCAAGGCCAGTTTACGCCATCCAGGGCCATCTAGAGTTTCTCTAATTGAACAACATTAAAGACCTATCAGTGTGATCTTTTAAATATTTAAACTGAAAGTCAACAGTGATTCTTCTTTAATTTTGGTACTGAGCAGAGTTTAAAACCAAGGCAAGAAATCTGACTTCCAACATGTTGCCCACAGACACCTCCGGGGAAGTGAAAGGAACAGCTTTGGATTTTTCTCCTTTGTGGGGTGTGGGGGAGGAGGGCCCTTTGGAAAGACAGAAAGCTGGGCGTTGCCAAAGAGAGAGAGGAGAGACTACCAAATATGGGCCATGCTGTGCCTTTAAGGAGATCCGTGGAGAAGATCTTTTCCTGCGAGCTGAGGCGTCAATAATATGGACAGGAAATGAAACAGTCAGGCCTCTCCTCGCTGTTTAGAGCTCTCTGCTCTTTCTGAGGGCTAGCAAGCGTGAAGCAGAATCACTCGCGCTGTCCCCTTGTCCCATGGGCATCAGACCCAGGTAGCATCCTGCATGTCTCCAGTCACAGTGCTGGCATTCCAGACCGGCACAAGTGCTCTGTCTCTCGAGCTCTCTGTTCTGTTTGATTAGCTCCTCTTCTCCTGGCTGCTGAGGGAGCACGTGGCAGAACTGGCCACTTGCTTCTGGAAAAGCTGAATAAAGGAAAGTCGGATTGTGGCAGGGATAAGAGAAACATGCTGCTGTTAAATCAATGGCCTCTTTGCCAGCCTCTGTGGCTCCCAAGAAAAGAGGTTTACAGGAAACTTAATTCCGATAGGCCAACCAGAAAGGGAAGGAATTTTCAGCAAGGCCTGTTGGTCCAGAGAGAGAAGCTCGGAGGACAGTTGAAAACTTGACACTGTGGTAGCTTGGGAAGGATCTGATAATTGTCTGCTCCTTTGGATCTTGCCTTGGGTCTTTGCAGTGAGGTCATGCCATGTGGAGGGGCCGGAGGGTGGTGGACAACGTTCACAGCTGTGTCTTGTGTATTGTGTGGCTTTGGGGAACAAGGTGTCGAGGGCTGGCTTTGAATCAGAACCACTGCAATGTACGAACGGAGTCAGTTCCTAAGCTCTCCTTTTCAGGCCCTCTCTGCACTTTAACTGACCGTTCTGTGAGCAATTAAAAGACTTTCTAGTAGAAGTAATTTTATGTATAAGCACAGCATTCAGAAAAAGATTGCATGGGATTTTCAAAAGAGCCTATCTCACTTAAGACCCATGTCACATTAAAAAGTGTCACTGAAAGTTACTTAGGTATTTCTAGTAATATAGGTTGAATCTCTCTTGTCCAGCACCCTCAGGACCTGACCCAGGCCGGATGAGAGACTTTGCCAGCCCACAGGAAGTCAATTCTCATTACCAACATTTCCACTTCTTATAGAGCTCTTAGAAGACATTTAGGGGGTAAATTACAGCTAAGGAAGAGCCCAGAACACTGAGAGCCAGGACTGGTGTTATGCGACCACGGGAATCTTGGCCACAACCGTGACAAACGTTTGTCTGGCTAACTAAAATCATGCCAGATTACGAATGTTGCCGGATGAAAGAGTTCTGAATTAGAGAGGTTCAATCTGTAGTGTCCATTGGGATGACATTGGATTAATATTTCACCTCCACTCCACTGACCCTGTGCCGGACCTCTTCATAGTCACATAAGCTGGGTCTACAGTACAGAGTTCTGTCGGCAGAAGTCACTGTCGACAGATATTTTCCGACAGAGCCTCTGTCTACAGAACATGTCCGCACTTAATAGGGGCTTCTCCGTCGACGTCCTCTGTCGACAGAGAGCAGCCAGACTGCCCAGCCCGCTGTCAACAGAAGAGCCATCCGGAAGCTCTGCAAACAGGGCAGCCCAGTGAACCAGAAGCTCTCTCTGTCGACAGAAGACACACACCCCCAGGTCCCGCCCCTGGAGCATCTACACTATTTTTTGTCAACAGAATCTGTTGACAGAGGCGCTGTGTCTCGTATGGTCAAGACAGAACTCTGCCGGGGAAATTGCTACATTCTGTTGACAGAGTCTCGACAGAATGCAGTTGTAGTGTGGACACTCCCTAGTTTTGTCGACAGAAGGTCTCTTCTGTCAGCAAAACTTTGTAGTGTACACATAGCTATAGAGCTTATTTTAGTCTGTTCAGCAACCTCAGAGGTTTTGCTAAAGGGGAGAGAACACTAAAAATAAAGTGATCTAGTTTATGAATCAAAATAATGCCTTTTATCAAGTTTGAAGGTATTGTTGTTTTTGAAGTTCTGTCTTCATCTGTTTTATGAGAGGGAAAAAACAGGGCAGACTGTGCTGATTGTAAATACAAATAAATATTAATAATACATCAAATGGGTTGACAGACAAAAGGGAAATTGCTAGGTCTCATCAGTTCTTGGGTGGGACTCAGGGTTAATATCAGACTTTCTTTCTTTTCTTTTCTGCCCATGTTCTTTCTCTTGCCCTCAGAGAAGAGCCTTGTCGATTTCCTTTGCGAAGCTGGAGTGGTATGCTCTGTCTTGAAATCACAGACCTTTTGCTTTTAACTGCAATCTGTTGAAAATGAAGAGCCATGTATTTAACCCTGGCATCTAATTTTGCCTGTCAACAACCACATTTACATCTGTGACTGCATGCATACATCTAGCAAGTTAGCCCTGATTTGTTAAAGCACTTACAGCAACTTCTTAAGTGTAATGCTTCAGTTTCAGTGAAGTCCATGGGTTAAAGTTAAGCAAAGCTTAAGAGCTGTGCTGATTTGGGGTATATGCATTATCATCTCTGCATGTGGCCACTGGTGCAAAACTAGACAGAGACATATCCTACAGGTTGGATTTTCAAAAGCATTCAGCATTGGCCTAAAATGGCTGCCACTGACATCAATTTCCCATTGGTTCCAGTTGAAACAGGGTTAGACAGTTTCATATTCTGAAGAATTTGGCGGTCCACTTTGAATGAATGATGCCACAACAATGGGTGAGTTATTGTAAACATTTCGATAGGCAAATCGCTGCCGCGAATTCACTTGTATCTCCGGGTGTTTTGCATTTACTGCACAGAAAGAGCTCACAAGGGTTGTTACTGACACTGGTGCTGTTGTTCATCGCATGGGACAGACCCCTGGGCCAGATTCTGATGGTGGAATTCCAGATTAATTCATTGGAATTACTCCAGTTTTGAACCGCTGTTCGTAAGACAAAGGAGAAGACAAGCCTTTATCTCAAAACTTGCCAGAAGTCACCCTGTGCTTATTGTAGCTATCTGGATAATGAATAAGTAACCAACACTGGGTGCAGACAGGTTAACTCTCCACATGGCATGGAGCAAACAAGGAATAATTCACGCGGAAACCTGAGCCAGCAATACTCAATTCTGCAAGTCTGTTGCTCAGGTTGTATTGATTGCAAGTGGGGTATAAAGTATAGACTTGAGTCAAATAAAATGCTTTCACATTAGGCAACATATTGACTACAAAGCTCTTCATCATCAGAAAGAGCCCATGGGGAAAAGGCGAGTGAGCACAGGATGGCTGGAACAGCAGGAAGGTGAGAAAAGTTCGTGTGGAGATCTTTAGCAAAAGGAACCAAATGGAGAAGGAAAAAGAGAACATGGAGCCAGGCAGAAGAATTCTCCCAAGCTGGTCACCTGAGTATGAAGCATCAGCAGGGCCCAGACTGGCCTGTTATGTTTGGTGGGCTTCAGCTCAGGGCCTAAATGTGCCCTTCTGAAACAATTAAAAGGCTGGGCAGCTCACTGTGCTTTCAAGGAGACGTGGCAGTGTAAGTGAAAGAGCCTGGGGAGAAGGTAGGCTGATTTCGCCTCTTGCACTGGTGCAAGCCTTTTCACGTCAAGCCTGATCACTAGGAAGGTTGAGATCATGGGCCTGCTTCCACATTCTGCTGTACCTTGAGCCATCACTCTTACAGAAGTGCCGAGAGGGCACAGCATACTACTGTTTAGACCACTGCGCACCCACTTTGCCCAGGGATAAATGACTAGACAATGTTCCAGACAACAGAGAACAGCTCTGCCGAGTTATATTGAGCAAAGAGGCTGGGGTGCAAGACACGGTCCCTCACCCTGAGCACCCAGGCAGCAGCTGGACGAAAAAAAGCTGCCAAAGTGCTCACCAGAGTGCAGGACTGTGTGAGACTCCTGTGATTGCTGGCACTGGACACACTAAAGGAGGAAGGGAGAAGAAGAGCTGGAGAAGGAAGGAGTAGGCTCAATCCACAGCATGTTCTCTCTGTACCTGAGACCCAGACTTCCCTGCTGGAGCAGCGCAAACTGTAGAGGCTCCTGCACTAAGCTCCCTCAGGTCCCTGGTTTAAGTCAACCTGTGGGCCATGAGACAGTAGGGAAGAGCTGGCTTCAGCACAGACCGTGGCTCAGTGAGGGTACAATGCATCCCATTGAACCCGGACAACATCCACGCTGGTGGCGTGATGTCCAGCTCAGTCAACATACCCATGCTTGCTGTGACTGAGGCAACCCTCCAGGAAACGGCAGCAGGAGGGGCTAGCTTCCCCAAGGATTAGCTCGTCTGGAAGCCTGGGTACGCGCTCAAAGCAGCTGGCTGATCCTTCCACGCACGAGCTCAGTCACACCTAACGCGTGTACATCTACCAAGCTGGAAATAACTCTTCCAACTCCGGTGGATGCAAGGAGGACTTTCCCATCCAAATATTTCAGGTGTAACATTCTGCCTTATCCCTGGGACTCTAATTAATAGGCGGGATGCTTTCTATGGGCCTGGCCTGAGAGATTCAGCCAATGAGGAGGAAGGGCAGGGCCTCCCATTTGGCCTTGCTGGGGTGTGTAATTAACAAGGCTGCTCTGTAGCAGATGGACAAGTTATGGGAGTCCAGAAGGATTTAAAATCAAGGGCAAGCTGCAGTCCTGTCTGGGAGGCTCCCAGGAGGGCAGCTGTCCTGGCCAGTGCTTTGTTTTTAACTAGCGAAGGTCTCTAAGCATGGTAGTTTTTTAAAAGTAGCTATTTGTGCCCTCCTGCTCCCACCCAGTCAGCAGCAGTTGGGCCTTGCATTTCATTGGCATGGGGCTGTGCCTACCTTTGCCTTTCTGTGCTCTGTGCAGCCAGTCTTGGCTCAATCAGCTTTTCTCTTTCCTGGCCCAGGCCTCTCCCCGGCAGATTTTTTGTTGTCGTCACTCTATTCATTTTCCATAGGCTGCCTTCATTGTCATGGTCTTTCGCAGCTAGGAGACAAGCTGTTGCCTTGGTAACTAAGCCCCTTAGATGTTTGGAGTCTCAGGGATCACTGCATCTGCTCCAGAGTAATTTTAGGTTATTGTTATTAGCCAGACAAAGATGCAGCAGGCTGGTAGCTAATGGAGAAAGTAGCCATGGGAGATAGAGGGGAGGGGGACATGTCTTTCTGGCACCAGGCACTCCCAGTGGGCATCCTTCCCCTCCTCCCCCGCCTTCAGTGCGCCACTGACTTCATGTCTGCACAAGCAATTGCATCTCCTGAGAATACAACTCAGCCCTGGGTGTTATTGGGAGCTGAACAGAGAGTGCTTAGCATCCTCCCTCTGGAACCTGAGACATTGCAATGCAAAGGAAAGAGGCAAATCACCAACTACACAGGCGTGATACTCAGACCTCAGTGGTTCAGGAGCCAAATTAGCAATCAAGGAGTCAGAGCCGCGTGAATGTATTGTTTTGTTTACTATAATACTGTATATTCACATTTAAATGCAGGATGGGGAAATGTTTTGTCTGCGTGTCCATGTGTGTTTCATTCTCGCAGAAAAATGGCCAACCAAATACTCTTATTTTATCAACTACAGTTGGTTCAGATTGTAACAAGAGCACCCTGATTTGGTTAATCGTTTGAACTGGTTAATAATTAACCAGCCAGTGTTTGAAGGAGCCACAGAAGATATATTAAAGAGTCATTTGTGACTTGTAGGCCTTAGTTTGAGTAACACAGCTCTACTGTACCGCCCAGCTCGTTATCTTCTAAAGAACAGCTAGCTGCAAAACAAACATGGCCCACGCTCTTCTCTTGCTTCTACTGAGCTTACGTCTCTACAGTTCTGATGTGCTGCTCCTGATTTGTACCTGTGTGTCACTGAGCGGAGACCCGGGACCCAGGTGCTCGTTGCCATGCAGGGGTTAGAAAGTTTTGTTCTCCTGTCTCCCACACTGACAATCTGGGGCTCAGGAGAAGAGATGGAGATGCTGGGAGAGGTGACGGGGAAGGAGAGCAGGGAGTAAAGTGGAAGGTGAAGGGGAGGATGAGCGGGGCGTGAAGGAAAGCCAGGGCAGAGAAGGAAGGGCGTCAGGACTAGATCAGGGTCGTTTTTAAAGTAAGTTCTAAATTCACCGAATACTGCTCTTTTCGCAGCACAGGAACTATTCCAGCAAGAACGTCCCTTCACATCAACGTGCAGAACGTTTTGTTTCACCCAGAACAATGTTTTCAAAGATTTTAATTTGTGAGAAAAACTTATTTTTGCTACAAAGCAATTTGGATTGGGAAACTAACCAATTTTATGATTATTATTGTTTATTTTAATTTTTCACTTTGGCCACCAAACTAAAAGCAGGTACAAGTTGAACTGCTCCAGTATGACACTCTCTTGTTAGCCAGACGCCCGCTTATCGTGGGCATGGCCAGGTTCCCCATGGTCCCATAAAGTTTGTTTCCGGCCACCAGTCCTGGCTGTCAGTGTTCTGTGCTGTTATTTTTCTTTAATTTACCCCTAAATGTCTTCTAAGAGGCCAGTAAGCAGTGGGAGTGTTGGTAATGTGGTACGAAATGTTGACCTCCTGTTGTCCTGCAAATTCTCTCATCCGCTACTGGTCAGGTCCTGAGTGTGCTGGATGAGAGAGGTTCAACCTGTATTCACTCAGCCCTAGTCAAATGATCTGGGTCCTGCTGTGGTTTCCCAGACACACAGAGCATATACTTTCAGTGAGAATGTGCTTTGTTTTAGATTAAGATAACAACAGCAAGGAAACTGTCCATGAGTGTGGGTGTGCCTGGACCACCAAGATGGATGCCTGCCTCAGTCCTTAGCTTTGTAAAAGGTGCGCTACAGAGAAAACAAAGACATTGCAGTGACATAGTAAATACACCACAGCTGAGCCCTTCGACACTGTGCAGATGATTTTGACATCGAGTTCCCATTATTTCGATGGAAATTGGGCCTGCAAATCCATTAGATAACTCTGAATATCTGTCGACCAGTTCTATTGGCAGTTCTGGTGTGTCCAATGCAAGATGTTCGGATCCTATCATCGCAAATCTTCTAAAAATGGTCGATAATCAGGTCTTTGTTTTGAAATTACTCATAGAACCATGGACTTCATTCAGCCTTGAGCACAGCTCTTTTAGTTGTAAATAGATCCCCTCCATTTGCCTAGGAGCAGCAGAAATGCTTTCAAGGCCTTCTGCACTTGATGGCTACGTCTACACGTGCACCCAACTTCGAAATAACTTATTTCGATGTAGCAACATCGAAATAGGCTATTTCGATGAATAACGTCTACACGTCCTCCAGGGCTGGCAACGTCGATGTTCAACTTCGACGTTGCTCAGCCCAACATCGAAATAGGCACAGCGAGGGAACGTCTACACGGCAAAGTAGCACACATCGAAATAAGGGAGCCAGGCACAGCTGCAGACAGGGTCACGGGGCGGACTCAAAAGCAAGCCGCTCCCTTAAAGGGCCCCTCCCAGACACACTTTCATTAAACAGTGCAAGATACACAGAGCCAACAACTAGTTGCAGACCCTGTATATGCAGCACGGACCCCCAGCTGCAGCAGCAGCAGCCAGAAGCCCTGGGCTAAGGGCTGCTGCCCACGGTGACCACAGAGCCCCGCAAGGGCTGGAGAGAGAGTATCTCTCAACCCCCCAGCTGATGGCCGCCATGGAGGACCCCGCTATTTCGATGTTGCGGGACGCGGATCGTCTACACGTCCGTACTTCGATGTTGAACGTCGAAGTAGGGCGCTATTCCCATCCGCTCATGGGGTTAGCGACTTCGACGTCTCGTCGCCTAACGTCGATTTCAACTTCGAAATAGCGCCCAACACGTGTAGACGTGACGGGCGCTATTTCGAAGTTACTGCCGCTACTTCGAAGTAGCGTGCACGTGTAGACGCAGCCGATATGTGTTACACAACACCCCTCACAGATGAGAGATATGACTTGAGCTAGACTATTCACAAGCACAGACACACCACATGTGGATTTATGACTATGGCATTCAGAATATTGGCTTGACAGGACTATAGTCAATGTCCCCCCATTCACCTCTCAGTGCGCTCAGCCAATCCAAGCCATTCGTGCTTCCTCTTGGGTTTCCCATTGCCCTCTTCCTAAGCAAGCTTGCAGTATTGTTAGAGACAAGGGTGCAACTTTCCTAGTGGCAGTCTGGTCTAGGAACTAGGTCACTGGACTAGGCTCAGGAGCTGGTGGATGTTATTCCTGTCTACTGCTGGCTGCTCTTGAGTAAGTCACGTCCCCTCTTGATGCCTCAGTTTTCCCATCTATAATAAGGAGGACAGTGATGCCGAGCACTTTGTAAAGCACTTTGAGACCTCTGGGTGAATTGTGCCGTATTTGAGCTAGTTATTATTGTTGCAATTTTGAGTGAGTACCACGATCAATTACAGCGCTGCCCTTGCAAAGGCAGACACCTGTTACCTAATGAGGACCTTGCAAATTTTAAAACACCACTGTAGCCTGTTAACACTTTTGCAGCAGGGCCTTCCAAGTCCTGACTGTGGGCCCATTACTCTGTTAACAGTATACTGCCATCTGTGGAGTGTTAGGACTAGAGCTGTGGGCGACATTTCGAAAAACATCCATGTGGCTTAGGAATCGGGGTCCCATTTTCTAACGTGAGTTGAGCACTCCTTGGCCAGTGTTTTAGAAAAGAGCCATGGACTGAAAGGCGTGGCCCTTGGTGTGCTGAACAATAAATAACAAAGGGCTACACCCTCAGATGGCATTAACTATGGAACATGAATTCTTGCACTGAAAATTATTTGGCGAGCTGATCTGTCCATGAAATAGAGCATGAAGGGCCTGGCTACCTAAATACAGTGTTGAAAAATGGCTTTAAAGCAAATGGGCTTGACTGGTCAGAGTTTTCAGGATTTTTCAGCCTGTTCAAAAAAGGGGACCAATTCTTCCTTGTCTCAGCAGTTGCTGCATTGGGCTCTACTCTGGTCTGGTGTGGGTTGGTATTTCAAGGAGCTGAAAGGCAGTTGTGTTTGAAGTCATAGTCAGAAAGTACAGTTCCGATCTCACTTTTACCAGAGTAATACAAAGTAAATTCACTGAAGTAATTCCAGTTACACTAGTATAAAACAGCCCTAAGTGGGACTAGGATCAGGCCTATAACTATTATTAAGGGGACATTATTTCTGTGTCTGTGTTACAGGGGTGATTTTTCATTAAATTCTCTACATAGTGTAAGATTGCAGCCATTGACTGCTACAAAATCATCTGGAGGATTCATCAAACAAGCTAAGAGAACTTGACTGTCACTGAACAAAAGCAGAAAGCAGCAGGAACATCTTCTGCCCCTCGAAACTACCGTATCAATGTGGCTACTGACTGGAAACAACTTACTTCGTATTCCAGTGTATCCCCAAAGGGGCTTACGTGAAAATCTCTCTTCCTCTTCTCTTCAAACAAGCCCTGTGTAGCAGGAGAGGGCGTCATCTTAGGGAGGAAGGGGAAGGCACAATAGGTTTATTTTCCCGTTTAAGCAAGAAGCTCTATCCTTGCTATAAACAAGCAGGCAAGCGCATTGCGTTTTATGAAGAGACAGTGGAGCAAAGCAAACATTCAAATGATGGGTGATCGTGGGCAAGTCATGTCACCTTTTGGTGTCCCCAAGTCTTATACCCTTAACGATTGTAAGAGAGAATTTGCACATGGACCCCAACACTGACCTCTTGTGAGGCTCATTCCAGCGCAGCCTTTGGACATGGTTATTAATGATTATTAATGTTAGTTTCACCATGGCAGCTGGGGTTATATCATGCACCAGGACACCAAGGTGCGAGGTGCTGCATAAACACAGGACAAAACAAAGACGGTTCTTGCCCCCCAAGAGAAAACAAGTAGGTATAGGTGGGGAATATGACATAAACAACAAGTCAGTAACGCTCAGCATGCTTATTGGACAGACACGCACATGCAGTGTGGGCAAGGCCTCCGGGGATGCCAGCTCTGCAGAGGTGCACAGCGTCCTATGGGGAATAAGGGTGAGCTGAGGCCATGAGACCATGGCAGGGAGGGAAGAGAGGGCAGTGGCATTCCCCGATGCTTTTAATGCTACACCACACCTACAGCTTCTTAGAGCAGCTGGTCCTGGAATGCGAAGAGGAGGAGCAAGCAGCACTGGCCGCTGATGGAAGAGAGGATACTTGGCTGGATGGCCCTTTGGTCTTACCCAGTATGGCCATTCTTATGTACGTTCTTGTGATCACACCTTGCTTCACTGCATTAAATGCTGAGTTATAATGTCTTGTGGCCCTGGACCCACCCATTACATCTTTGCATTCTGTGCATGGGCCAAAAAACTCGGTGATTTATACATACCGCAAGGCACTCTCCCATCCGAGCGCAGCATGGTTGGAAGGAAACAGACCGAACATTTGCTGGCACGCGCCGGCGTCCTGCTCACGCGTTGAGAGGCCCCAGGGAAGGCAGTGCTGTGCATATTCACTGCGTGAAATGAACCTCACATCTACCGCCCGTTCCCCAAGATGCACTCAAGGAGGTTGGGCTGCTGAAGAGGATGCACTAAACCCTCCATTTTCCAGACCCCGATTTAGTGGACTTCAGGAGCAATGGACCCATTGTTCCAAAAATCCGCTTCACCAGCACCCGTAAAATGCTCAGTACCCACCCGCCTTCACCCCCAATGGACTTACTGCTGCAGAGCCAGAGCCGCCGCCACCTCTCTCCCCAGAGCCGCCACGTGCTCCTCTCACTGGGAGTGGTGCATGTACATGGGCAGACAGCACTTGCATATGTGCCCCACCGCTGGTGGGAGGAGCGCGTGGCAGCTCCAGCAGCGGTGGTGGCTCTTGCAGGTGGTAGCGGCTCCCCCAGCTGCAATGCGGCTTTTGCTGCTGCATGCAGCGGTGCCCCCAGGCATGGCAGGACAGGGGCCCCAGCAGTGGCGGAAGGCTCTGGCAGCTCCTCCTGTGGCGGTGAGTAGAGGGCATTTTGCAGGGGGGGGAGTGTAGGGGCTGGGGGAGCCTGGTGTGGGTGGATCATCATCAAGCCTCTGTCCAGGTATAACAGACATCCCTTCCCCCTTATTAGTCGGTTAAATCGAGGATTTGCTGTACCTAGCGTTTGGCTGCTGATTCAGGACTGGAGGGCTGGACTGTGCCTGATGCCTAATGAAGAGAGCATCTCCAGCTTGTGCAACCCATGCGGTGGCCAGGCAGAATTCCAGAGGAAGCAAAGAGGAGGTGGGGTTATAGTGCCACCCACCAAGGTTGGCCAGAAATCTGATTTTTAACCAGAACTCCCGGTGACACAGGGACCCTGGCTCTGATCAGCATTCAGTCATAAAAAGCTTGGTCGGGGGCTCAGTGGCGATCTACAGCTAGGCCGGGCTACTTGTCCATGCGGACCCCAGAAGCAGCCGCGTTGTTCCTGTGGCCCTTAGGCACAGGAGAGGCTCCACACAATGTCCCTGCCCTGAGTGCCAGCTCTGTAGCTCCCATTGGCTGGGAATTGCAACCCATGGGGCCACAGGGACCTGGCGACTGCTTCCTCAGATCCATGGGAGGTGCTTCTGGGACCCAGCACTCTGCTGGCTTTATGGTCTTGAAAGAAAGACTGTGAGGCACTCACTTGCTATGACAAAGAGGACCCTATAAGTGCCCAGCCTGACAGACAAAATTCCAACTCTGCAAAAAGTATTTCAGCAGTCAAGTCCTTCAGTCACAACATGGTTCCCAACCACTTTGGTGGGCAACTGCCGTTTGCATCCGCGTTGTACCATTAAGCAATCCTTTCTCAGAAGAAAGGTCTTGCTATGTCTGAAGAACACTGACAGCAGTTCTCGAGGGTTTGATTTGGACTTTTCCATCGGAAAAAAGAATTCTGTGTACCTTTTTGCGCCTTCCTGCACAAACGCTGTAAAATAGATTACCCGAAGGTAAGTAGCCGCACGGTAGCACTTGAGACCAGAGGAAGCATTATGGAAAAATGAGCACACATTATTTTTAGAGAAAATCACTAATGCATTGCGCCTATGCTCGGTTATGCGTTCTGTCAGTGTTCTCTCGGTACACAATACAACTTCTGTAGGGCATTTATTGGCCTGGCAGCTGAGTGAAATGGAGATGAGATGATACACTGCCAGGAAGATGTGAAGGACTGGTGGGTGGTAGAGAAGAATTAGAATCGGAATGAACGTGAAAGCAAGCACTCCAGGATTGAAAATTTTAACAGGTGTAATGGATGCTATTAAATAGACAGCATCCACCAACAGTTACCACAGCAGAGTGCTTGAAGTATTTCAGTTATTTCCTCTAAATCCTGTGTACAGAAGGGTCTCAACATTCGTGAGGGTTCCATGTTGAGAAGCCTCACGCATGTTGAATTCCGTGAATATGGCAGGCCCCAGCCCTGGCTGCCAGCGCTCCCTGCCTGGGCCCTGGGAAAGTGGCAGCCATGGATGCTCCCCACCCTGGAGCCACAGGAAGTGGCGGCTGCTGGAGCTCCTGTGTGGAGCCCAAGCGGCCGCTCACAAGGAATTGAATTTGCAAACCTCAGGTTCACAAAAATATCGAGACCCAACTGTATTTGTAATGTGCCTAAGGCCTTATGTAATCTTAAGCAAAGGCAATTTTAATGGTGTCCACTTTATGTCCTGGAAGCGAGATCATTTTAAGGTAGCCATGTGTGGTTGCCTGACTAGTGAGCACACTGTTTGCTGCTCCAGTCACGCTAGGTGACTCAGCTTCGGCTTAAACACGGACTCGGTTAGTGGGGGAGTTGGGGTTACGTCCGTAAGGTTTAGATTACCCGCAGCTGAGGTGGTGTGGGTAGTGGTCTCCTCCCTTTGACCAGTGGCAGGGAGTGAAGCCATAGTTATTTTCAGTGGGATTTGTGGCCCTCAGTTCACCCCCCAAGCCAGAGGTTGCTGGAACTGAACTGTGCTCTCCTGGCCCCACTTAGGCCTTGCTGGCACACTCTCAGATGTACTGAGTTTACATTATTACAGTGCTGGTTGAAACTTTAGTGCCCCCCTAAAATCTACATCCCTCCCCTCCAGACAGAGGCTGCAAGGACCAGTTTTCACGTGCCCCAGTGCAACAAGCACAGACTCTATGCCAAGGTGGGTTACCCAGGGCTCCAGGCTGCTATATCCCACCTGCCTGAAAGATTACCTTCCACTGCTGCATCAGACCATATTGTCTTTTTTGATCACAGGAGGCCTCTCCTTTACTCAGCTCTTTCATCCAGCAAGATGGTGCCAGAGCCACCACATTGGCAAGCCCAGCCTGTCAAAACGCCCACACGCCTTTCTTGTGATCTCTGTGACTTGTCAAAACAAAAAAGCAGCCCCGTAGCACTGTAAAGACTAACAAAATACTGTATTAGGTGAGGATCCTCATTCGCACAACTGTGGAATAAACTCTGGGTTCCCTTTCAGCTCGTGGTTGGTTTTGGCTCCTACAACTACATACTGACGTGGTTGTGGTGGTGTAGGACAAACAAATTCTTTGCATCTGAAATTTTTGATACTGTTTGTGTGACAGGTGAAGAAATAATAAATATGTAGAAGGTCATCAAAGATATCCAAATACAAAGGGCTCATAACCTACTTCTGCCTCTCCATCCTTAGCAGCTAGCATGTTTGAGGCTTACATCGCTGCTTCTTCGGGATTGGTCATGTTGGTGCTCATAAAACGACATGGAGAGATGATGATTCATTGGTCGTTGTGCAAAGTACCCATGGGCGTCGGGTGGGTTTGCACTTGGCTCTACTAAGCCATTCTGCCGCTCGCCACTGCCTGTGCTACCCCCCTCTCCATTGCTGTTTTTAGTATGCTAACGCTGTAGGGGAATTACACCCGCACATCTTCATCCTTCCGGGTCTGACGATTCCAAGGCCTCCCTGCAAGGAAATGTTAACAAACAACTGAAAGTCAGAGGTGGTGAGGAGCAGAGATTGTACAGCGGGAAAGTCAAGTCCAAAAGCTCACCAGTTCACCAAGGCTACATCAACACATGACCCTCCCTTTCGGAAGGGCCATGTAAATGAAGCGGGTCGAAAATGCTAATGATGCACTGTTATGACTATTCAGCACCTCATTTGCATAACAGGGCCGCCCACTGCGTCGGAAGTGCTGCTTTTAAATGGCAAACTCTCTGTGTAGAAGGGAGCTTTCAAAATCGGGGTTTCCTTTCGAGGGAGCCCCATCTGCATGGCTAGTTGGCAATTTGAAAGCAGCACTTGTGATGCTCCATGTGGCTGTCATTATGCAAATGAGGCACTGAATATTTATATCAGCGCCTCATGAGCATTTTCAACCCACGTCATTTACATGCCCCTTCCGAAAGAGGGGGGCATGTGTAGACGTAGCCCAGCTGCTTCTCACTTCATCCCATGGCTTTCACATGTTGACATAAGAACATAAGAACGGCCATACTGGGTCAGACCAAAGGTCCATCTAGCCCAGTATCCTGTCTGCCGACAGTAGCCAGTGCCAGGTGCCCCAGAGGAGGTGAACCGACGACAATGATCAAGTTATTTGTCTCCTGCCATCCATCTCCCGCCTTCGACAAAAGGCTAGGCACCATACCTTACCCCTTGCTAATAGCCATCTATGGACCTAACCTCCAAATATTTATCGAACTCTTTTTTAAACTCTGTTAGAGTCCTGGCCTTCACAGCGTCCTCTGGTAAGGAGTTCCACAGGTTGACTGTGCGCCGTGTGAAGAAAAACTTTCTTGTATTAGTTTTGAACCTGCTACCCATTAATTTCATTTGGTGTCCTCTAGTTCTTATATTATGGGAACAAGTAAATTACTTTTCTGTATTCACTTTCTCCACACCAGTCATGATTTTATATACCTCTATCATATCGACCCTCAGTCTCCTTTTTTCTAGACTGAAAAGTCCCAGTCTCTCTAGCCTCTCCTCATGTGGGACCCGTTCCAAACCCTTAATCATTTTAGCTGCCCTTTTCTGAACCTTTTCTAATGACAATATATCTTTATTGAGGTGAGGAGAGCACATCTGCACACAGTACTCAAGATATGGGCTTACCGTAGTTTTATATAGGGGAAGTAAGATATTCTTCATCTTATTTTCTAGCCCTTTTTTAATTATTCCTAACATCCTATTTGCTTTACTGACTGCCACTGCACACTGCATGGATGTTTTCAGAGAACTATCCACTATAATTCCAAGATCCAATTTAGACTATAACTCCTTGGGGCAGGGACCGTTCCATTGTATATGTGTGTAAAGCACTAAGCAAAGCATTACTGCAGTGCAAAAAATACATAATAATCCTCGTGCTTGCTACCTTCAGTAAGAATATCCTTGTTCATTGAGTTTTCTCTAGTTACCTGCATCAGCAAAGCACTCCAGTGAAAATCCTAAAATGATGGAATATTTACAAAATGTGAGCTTGTTCTCTGTGAAAATCCTGCCCTCCCCTTTGTAAAGTAAAAAATGACTGTGTAGTTTGGGTCCTCCTTCCAAAGGTTGTCTTATTTAAATACAGTACGAAAATTAATGCAGACAGCGCTACTCAATTCTGGAGCTGGACAAAACGTTTTGACCACAACTTTTTTCACCCAAAAGAAAAATGAATGCAGATTAATGTCAACCAAACATTTTTGCAAGCTAATCTCAAATTTGCTAAATTGTCTGGACTAAAACAACAATGCAAAACATGACTAACCAAAAAAAAGAACCTCGGAAAGCAAATATAAATGTTCATTTCTCCATTCTGGAAACAGAATGTTTTGATTTTTCCCTTTGAAACAGTTTTGTATGATTTTTCCTCATTTTTATTTTTTTTAAATAAAAAAGGGAGTTAAAAAGCTTGATGATAAAATAAAGCATTTTGTTTGGGGTTGAATACAACATTTTACCTAATCTGAAACAATTTGTTTACCGAAAAATGGTCAGTACAATCATCAAATCAAAAAATCTCTGTGGTATCTTGGGGAGCGGGGATGCCATTTTCCTAATTTACTAATACACCTGTTCATCAAGTGTACGAAGAAGTTCTCTTATGTTGAGTATTGTGACCATAAGCCCCTAAGGAGACTATTTAGCTCTAAGATGTTGTCCCCAACTGTCCTGAGGGCTGACCTGCAAAGGTTTCTGGCACCCAGGTTCCACTAGGGAGAATGAGACAAGCCAGATCATTTGTTGCTAATTAAACCACCTGTGACTAATTACCTAGGCGGCTGGACAACAGTAATTAGTTAAAGAGCTCCTGCCTCTAATAAAGGGTTCTGAGACCACAATCAGGAATCCCCACATCACAGGAGCTGGCTAGGAACCACTCCCAATGGGGTCTCCCTGGAGACTGGAGGATGACGAAGAGAGAAACAGGGCTGGAGAGAAAATCTCTCCCAGGCAACGGAGCAGGGCAGCTCAGGATCATGGACTGGCTCAGCAGAGAGCAGTGCACTGGACAGGGAAAACTGTCATCTGGCCAAGCATCTAGTGGAGACCCAAAACTCCATGCCGGTATTTAGCTTGAGAATGCTCCAGAGAAGAGACATGAGACTGAGTATCATAGAACCATGAAATCCTGGACCTGGAAGGGACCTCCGGAGGTCATTGAGTCCAGCCCTCCAGGGCACTAGCCCACGAGTAGCCCAAGGGCAGATGGTCCCTGGCGGAATAACCATCTGAAGCTTTTTTTTATATTTTCGTGGTGGCCTTTTCTCTTAGCTGAGTGGAAACAAGTAGGCCTCCTGCGCACTGTCTCATGGCCTTCACGGCTCTGCTCTTTATTCTCCTTCTTCCCCACCCCTTGCAGATAATCCACAGGGCTGTTTGATCAATCACCAAACTTACTGGGTCTGGGTTGATTCAGATAAATACAGCTAAAACTCCAAGTCCCAAAAATCAGGCCCCAGGGCACAGCTTTTCCCTCAGAGCCTGGCTGAGCAATAGGTTCCCTTGTTTGATGAGTTCTTAGAGGGCTACCCGTGCAGGGGTTCACTTTGCAGCTGTCCTGTTCACAGCTGACTCCCCAGAGCCAGTTCCCTCCAGGAACTGCACCAACTCTCTTATCAGGAACCAGTAGCTTGAGGGTCTCTCCTCTCAGCGGGTGTCTCCAGCCAGCTCATTTAGTCAGCCTAGGCTTCAAGTCCCCGGCAGGCAGCTCCGTCGCAGAGAGATCCAAAGAGAGCAGCCTTTAATACTAGAAAGGCGCTCTTAGGGTACAGCTACACTACCTGGTAGATCGACAGGGTCAAGGCTGATCTTCCAGGGTTCCATTTTACGTGCCTGATAGGGATGTGCGAAATCGATCTATCGGGGTCAACAGTCGACCCATGCTCTCCTCAGTCGCACAAGGAGTAAGGGAGGTCAATGGGAGAGTTTCTCCCATCAGCCTCCCTCAGTGAGGACAGATGAGTAAGTCAATCGTAGATAAGTCGATTCCAGCTACACAGCCGCCGTAGCTGGAATTGCGCATCTATGATTGACTTTGGGGTCTAGCGTAGACCTGGCCTCAACTTGTTTGCAGCCCAGGCAAGGGGTACCGGGGTCAGAGACTCATTGCAGTGCCATGCCTGACCACGTGGGCTGAACTGGAGTGACGGCCATGCCATTACACCACACGGTAACCCAGTCATTTGTCTCATTAAATACATGGATGTGAGATAAGTCAATGGAGGGCAGGTGAGTTGCTCTGCATATGCTAACACATGCAGTTACCAGAGCAGGAGTAAAATTAGATTACTTTGGTTACCCTGGGGGTCACCCAAGGAGGTAAAAAGTCTTCAGGGACCAAAGTGTTAGGCCAGTCTCCCACACATACACAACCCTTTGGGTTTGTGCATTTTCATCTGGAAGTATAATTTTTGCACATTTTGACTGGCACACACATGATAGACGTTCCTCCCTGCCCAGATTTCCCCGACTTCTCCAGAAGTGCTGTTGCTCCAAAGCTGCATGAACATAACTACGTGTGCAAAAAAGACGACTAAAATGAACCATTCTTGGAAAAATTGGTTCTTCAAGATTGAACTGAAGAACATAAGAATGGCCATGTGGGGCCCTTGAAGCCCAGTATCCCGTCTTCCTCTAGCAGCCAGTGGCAGAGGCTTCGGAAGGAATTAATTTAGCAGAGAGATTATAGAGTGACCCTTCCCCTGCCATCTGTCCCAGCATCTGGCAGTCAGAGGTTTAGGGACACCCGAAGCATGAGGTTACACCCCTTCCCATCTTGGTTAGTAAGCATCGCTGGGCCTGTCCTCCGTGAACTTATCTAAAATATGTTTGAACACATTCATAGTTTTAGCTTCCCTGCAATGCAGTAGGAGCTGTTTCTTCGTGCTAAATCTTGTCACCCACAAGTGCCTCAATGGCAGCTTTTCTTTGGAGCCGTCAGTGTTGAGAACAGGGATTGCAGGCCAGTCAGGAGCAGAAGAGTTCGTACAGTGAGTCTGGATTAGAATGCATGCTGGGCAAGGGCAGCAGCTTGCAAATTCCAGGCTAGGAGGCGAGCCCCAGCCATGTTGAGTTAGTATCTGCAGGAAGTGATGTCACTTCCATCCAGGCACCAAAAAGAAATGACCAGTCCCTCTTTGCAGTCATAGGAGGTGTCATCACGGGCCTGCTGTTGAAGACGTTTGAGTGATCAGCACTGCACGTACTCGAGGAGGAGAGTTTCAGAGGGGGAGCCGTGTTAGTCTGTAGCCGCAAAAACAATGAGAAGTCCTGTGGCACCTTGTAGACTAACAGATATTTTGGAGCATGAGCTTTCGTGGGCAAAGACCTGCTTCATCAGGAAAAGGGAGTTTGCAGAGTCCAGTGGTGGTCTCCTGGAGTAGGGGAAACTTAGTGAGGATGCAGAAAAAACACCCTGTTGTCAGTCCATCTCATCCCCAGAGAAGCCTGTTTTCAGCATTCATTTCCGGGCAGAAGCAGGATTAAAAGATGGGGAATATCTTTCTGATCATGCTAATGAAGCCTTCTCAGGGGCAGTCCACAGCAACCCACAGACTTTGTCCAGAGCCCTGCTGTGCACTGACAGATCTGTTACATTAATTGTGGAGGGACTATTCGTACCCACCTTTCAGCATCCAGCTCTAAGAATTAAACTAATTGCCAGGTTCCAGCACCGCATGGCTTCCCAGCGGGAAGACGGTGCCCTATAAATCATCATACATGAGCGGCATTTAGCCACAGATGTCAAAAAATGTCAGTATCTCTCCAAATATCCACTTGCTTTGTGTTATGAATACTGCCTCTCTAGGTGCCATTTTCCCTTCTCCTAAAAAGACAGGAGTCCTTTTTCCTATGCGACAAAACAGTTCCCGAATCAAAATTAACATGATCGCTGCCCATCACCCACAAGCAAGTGCCTGGGAGATCATTAACATGGAAGTTCTTAAACAGGCTAAAGGAGTGAGGGTTGTGCGGGCTAAAAGCAGCCATCTCCCTTTATTTTGGAGCATGAGCTTTCGTGGGCTCTTTGCCCACGAAAGCTCATGCTCCAAAATATCTGTTAATCTATAAGGTGCCCCAGGACTTCCTGTTGTTTTTGAAGGTACAGACCAACTTGGCTCCCCCTCTGATGCATCTTCCTTTAGACACTGATCCTAGCACCAGCTTCTGGGGACAGCAAGGACCTTAGCTGGCCTTCAGTTCAGAAGTGTTGTAACAGTCCGTAGAGGCGATCGGCAGCCGCCCTCTGTAGATCCGTGGTGTCCAATAAGCTCTCCATTTGCCACATGTGGTTGCTTTGTGACGAATGGGGCTCCTGGAGCACAGCGTTGGGGATGGAGCTCTACACCCTGCTGCATGGACCCATGGAGCAGGGGGAAGGGGCTGGAGCCCAACTCCCTGCCACAGGGCAAGTCCCTGCTGTGGGCCCCCGCCAGAGCACATGGGCGGGGCCCCTTCTGTAGTGCAAGGCCTGAGCCTCTTCCACAGGGCCCCTGCTGGGACACGGCACTGGACTGGACCCTGAGCCCCTGCCACAGGGCCTGCTGGAGAGCTGGGCCAGGGCTGGAGCTTCCTGCAATGGGGGATGCAGGGCAGAGGGCTGGGGAGGCCTAGGCAAGAGGCCCAGCCAGTCACTCGGCCTCAGAAGAGTTGCTGACCCTGGGCTAGGGCATGTCGGGCTCTGGAGAAGGGCAGGGCAGTTAGTTAGAGGCCAGAAGGGGGGGCCAATGTGGCAAACAGGGAAAGATGATAAACGCAAGTGTGGCAATTTTAAACTCCTATTGGACACTGCTGGGTTAGATCCTTTTCCGTAACTGTTCCTCCCAACCCCCATTGCACCTACAGCTGCGATGTTTTCCAATCACTCAAACAGGGGACTCTGGGGCTTGGTTAGTTAGTCCTTCGGTGATACGTTCCCCAAAAGGCAAGAGAGAGTCTGTAGCAAGTGGTATTCAGGAATCAGTGTAGATGGCATTCTTCCTTCTGAATGCCGGAGAAATGGTGGTGCTGAAGATGCTGTGACCTTTCCAGCAAGATAAAGGGCTGTTTGCAAAATTAGGGGATTTTAGTCCTGGTTATTTTCTAGTTCGGTAAATTGCTGGCCTAAATTCCACCTCTGTTCTCTGGCATGCCCTAAACTTCTGTGTAGTCGTTTTGTGTGCTGTTAAGCAGTTGCCATAATCTACCCCAAAAGTAGCTGCATTTCACTGGCCAGGAAGTTCCTTCGTGGTTAAACACATAGGCATGGTTTGATTTGTAAAATGCCTGGTGACCCTTTGGATAGAAAGGTGCTCTATAAATGCAAGCCAGTGGTGTATTTTCCTGCAGTACGTGATATCCCACCCAAACACCATTATGCTTATTCCCTGCCTGCTCTCCCATGATGAGACGCCATCCTTAACACCTGCTCCAACGTCAGCATTTCAAAGCTGTTCAATTTAATGGACACTTTTGCTTACCTTGCATATAAGAATTCTAGAAAGATGCCATACAGAGGAGGGTGGGTGGTTCTAGAACTGCATTACAAGGATCTCATTCTCAAGTCCATATAGGTTTTATACCACCCACATCCCTCGAGTATCTGAGCACCTTCCAGTACTGTACTGCGCAGTGACTTGTCAACCCTTCAAGTTCCTGTGGCGTATCTGCTTCTGATTTAAAACGCTGAATTTCTTCACACTTCTCTTTACACACTTAGAACATTCTGAAATATCCATTTGGCTACTGCCCCAGGGATGGTTGTCAACAATCCTGGGTATAGTGACATCTGATGAGCCAGGAGATGTCCTTGTGTCATGCAAAGAAACCATCCAGCTATTAGCTCACACTCAGCCCATTCCATCACCCCTCTCTACAACTCTGCTGCTTTGACAAAGATCCTTGTACGTATTCTGGTAGTAACAGCCCTGGTAGGTGTTCTGATTCTATGGACTAACAAGAGATTATGGAAGTTGCGACAGTACAGCTGATCCACCTTTCAGTGCAAGTACAGATTGAACCTTTCTCATCCAGCATCCTTGGGACCTGACCAGTGCCGGACAAGAGAATTTTCTGGACAATGAGCGGTCAATGTTTTCTAGCCCACTGGCAACACTGCCACTGCTTAGGGAACTCGTAGAAGACATTTAGGGGTAAATTACAGCTAAATAATAGCCCAGAACACTGAGAGCCAGGAGTGGTGGCTGGAAACAAACTTTACAGGACCACAGGAAACTTGGCCACACCCATGGTAAGTGCTTATCCGCCTCACTTAAATCATGCTGGATTATGGAGTTTGCTGGACAAAAGAGTTCCGGATTAGAGAGGTTCAACCTGTAATAGCCCACGACATAGTATAAGAAAAATTGCCGCATTTTCAGAGGTAGAGAGGAAAAGCATCAACAGCCATTCCTCCTACAGAACACCACATCCCTAATTCCATGTTTGGAAATATTAGCTGTGTTACATACAACATTTGTCCCCCAGATAAAACCTCCTTCTGAATTCCTTGCTGTTTGTAATCTAGAGACAGGGTGTTAACACTTGGTGCCCTGGCCAAAATTATGTAGTTTGGGTAACAGCATGCTGCTTGGCTACCGTCCTCTCTCCATTTTAATTAGACATGGTATTCATCTTCACTTCCAATTGTGTTGCAGTGTTTTGTTAAACAGCTGTTGTCCCACGGTGACTACACTTCAGAAATCCATACTCTTGTTCTCTCGTATCTCGTAGTACTTTGGAATCCTTTAGAAATACAACAACTCTAATTTGCAAATTACAAACTGGAAGCTTTTCAGAAAGATCTGCTCCAGGAAGTTCTCTGACCAGTGCTATACAGAAGTCCTGTGGCACCCTATAGACTAACAGGTATTTTGGAGCACAAGCTTTCCTGGGCAACGACTCGCTTCATCATGGATTTTGCCCACGAAAGCTGATGCTCCAAAATATCTGTTAGTCTATAAGGTGCCACAGGACTTCTTGTTCTCGAAGATACAGACTAACACGGCTCCCTCACTGATACGTGTCACAGTGCTATACAGTTTAGAGTAGCCGACCACAGCCTTCTCTTCTGGCCTTGGAATATAAAGCAACGAGCATTGTACGTAGCGGTGTGCGATAAACAGGGCTCAACATAGAAATTACGAGTGAATGCTAAAAATAAAAAAGTTACTGGAAGAAGAAGACAATGAGGATATGAAAATCAGTTAGGAAAGTAAGTCCCTCAGTGCACTGTCAGCTGAAAAGTACGGTCTCAGAGGAACAGATCTGCATGTCACTGTAGCTGTTGATTCATGTTTGTCTATAAAATTGTGGTGATAGCTTCTCCTGTCAGCTGAAGGCCTTTCCTTTGGCACCTACACAGTCTGCAGTGCTTACAACCAAGACACAAGGTGGTTAGCGGGCCATTATAGACAGCTGGCTTACTCTAGCTGAATGTTGTTTTCAGGCTTACTTTTATTGTGTGATGTGAATTAGCCTGGCAATCAGTTTGAGTTTTACCCCGCTGTAATACCATTGATTTCAGCAGAGTTATTCCTAATGGATTAGCAACATCCCAAAAAGGTGCTTTCCAAGCAAAACTGCGACAAGAATGCAGGGCTGAATTTTCAAAAGTGACTACAGATTTTGAGAACAACAAGAAGTCTTGTGGCACCTTACAGATTAACAGATATTTTGGAGCATAAGCTTTCGTGGGCAAAGACCCGCTTCATCAGATGCATGAGTGGGGGTGGTGGTTTCAGAGGGGTACTTAAAGAGTGGGGTCCCAGAAAAAGGGAGGGCCAGAGCTGACAAGATCTATTCAACAAGGTGGAAATGGCCCATTATCCATAGTAGGTATCAAAAGAGGAAAAAACAAGTCAGATCAGACAGGGGGATATGAGCCATTGTCAGAGTCTCATGGGGATATCTATCAATGGCTCGTATCCCCCTGTCTGCTCTGACTTGTTTTTTCCTCGTTTGATACCAACTATGGATAATGGGCCATTTCCACCTTGCTGAATAGACCTTGTCAGCTCCGGCTCTCCCTTTTTCTGGGACCCCACTCTTTAAATACCCCTCTGAAGCCACCCTCCCACTCATGCATCTGATGAAGTGGGTCTTCGCCCACAAAAGCTTATGCTCCAAAATATCTGTTAGTCACAAGACTTCTTGTTGTTCTCGAAGGTACAGACTAACATGGCTACCTCTCTGATACAAATTTTGGAGTGCCCCAACGGAGACATGTTATACTAGCCTGATTTTGGGGAAGCAGCTGCTAAGTGATATTTACAAATCAGGCATCTTGCAGGGCTTTCAGATTGTGTATGCAAAAATTCAAGGGTCACTCAGCAGTGGGAGAGCAACAGAAAATCACAGAATCATAGAGTCCTAGAGCTGGAAGGGACCTCAGGAGATCATCAAGTCCAGTCCCCTGCCTAAAGCAGGATCAACCCCAACTAAATCATCCCAGCCAGGACTTGATCAAGCCAGAACTTAAAAAGCTCTGGGAATGGAGATTCCACCACCTCTCTAGGTAACACATTCCAGTGCTTCACCACCCTCATGGTGAAATAGTTTTTCCTAATATCCAGCCTACACCTCTCACTCTGTAACTTGAGACCAGAGCTCCTTGTTCTGCCATCCACCACTAATGAGAACTGCCTCTCTCCATCTTGTAGAGAGCCCCCCTTCAGGAAGTTTAAGGCTACTATCAATTCACCTCTCACTCAAAATGTTACAAAGGCAGAAGGAAGCATGGGTAAGGAGGACACAGACTGGAGAAGAATAGGGGCACTTTACTGCAGCTACCCAACTCTAAACGCTCCAACCACAACTTCCAAAATGTTGAGTTTGCTTCTACTAATGGGCCACATCTTTCAATGCTTCTCTGGTGCACAGCCAAACTCTTTGAAATCTTGAAAGCGGGGTGGGGATGCCACTAGAATGGGCTTCCTCATAAGATTTGCCTTGTTTCCAGGTTTCAAGCAAGATGGAAATGCCGTGAAAACCACTAGCTTTATGTGCGATACCATTGTATTTCTGCTTCCAATACTGCCTCACGTCAGATACACAACCAATTTCAATGTTAAACCAGCTGTTTCTGACCTTAACTTGTGAAGTTTGTAACATACGTATGGGCTTTGTCTACCCTCTGCCCCAACTTGAAATTAATAACTCGAGTTAATTTCGAAATGCAGCACTATTTCGAGGCATCCCTTGCCCTCCCCTCAACGAGCTGGACAGGAATGCTGAAATAGCGGGCGTGTTTCCTAAACGCAGAGTTACAATTTCTGGATACGTTGGTATCCTGAAGTAGCTCTTCTGTGTAAACATAGCCAGACAGCTTCAGGAATCTGCTAAGCCAACATGGTTTGTGGACCTTCTTGTGTATATACCCAAAGGTTCCCACAGGCAACACATCAAGGCACATCGTGCTCAGATTTTGGTGCCAGTTGGAATTAGTGCTTATTTTCATGACATCAGTGACAGTGGAGAAAGAAGCACTGGTATGAATCTCTCAGATAGTTAAGTGACAACATTGATCAATCAGAGGAAATTACAGCTGCGGTGACATTTACTGGGATTTATTGAATCAAAATGTGAAATGTTCTGCAATAAGTCACCCTGGCCCAGATCGGCAGCTGGAGTAAATCACAGTAGCAACATTGAGTTTAGGGAGCAAAAGCTGTTTACTCCCTGCCATTCTGCTTCTCCTTAACCCTTCCGTCCTATACGCTCACTAGTTTATGGAGACAAAAAGATGTTCATAAAATCTCTAAGCAAATTTTATACGGTTATGTTCTGAATTCAAGTCAACACTCTCCTTCTCCAAAAAAAAGGTGATTTACCATGAGAAGATTTCTGAGGGAAATAGATTAAAAGAGAATATTCTGCACTGTTATAGTCTTCTTCCATCTGTGTTTAGATCAAGACCTCTGTGAACATCCTAGGTGGCGAGCACACCATGGAGAGCATGGGGAGGCACGTTCCATAAGCCTCAGCTGATTCATCTCCCCCAGGCTCTCTGCTTCTCCAGGTCTCTGGAGCTGAGAAGGAAGTGGGGGAGACAGGGAGTCGGGGCACTTTGCCTCTGCAGCCCAGGAGCCAACGGGAGATGGTGAGGAATAGTCAGGTACTCAGCTAGGCAGTTCTCCTGCAAAGCTTCCATCAGTTTCATGGGCAGAAAGTGAAACTGACAAGCAGCGTCCAGGCAAGCAGCCAGGGAACCTGGTTTCCATGTTCCTGAAATTTATTAGCAGTACGGAAATTCCCTCAGAAAAGTTCAGCTTTGTGGAAAAGGCATTTTTTCATCAGAAAATGATTCCGTTAATTTTTTTTCCCCAACAGTTCTATAAAATCTACTTTTGCACCGTGCAAGTCATTCAGACTTGACCTGCTGGGACAGGGCGAAGAGCTAAGCTTTCTTATGTTACCCACCGGTTACTCTCACCGGAAAATCTGATCTGCATTTGGGCACATTTGAATGTTTAAAACTATTATTTATTGAGTCAAACTTGACTGTCATTTTATTTGACTGACCTGATCAGTCACATCTGCTTGTGCCACCCGGCTGGGAAGTGAAGAAGTGGGTCTGTCCCAAGGAAGAGTACCAGAGGGGGAGCTGAGTAAGTCTGTATCTTCAAAAACAGCAAGAAGCCCCGTGGCACCTTCGAGACGAACAGATATTTTGGAGCATAAGCTTTCATGGGCAAAGACCCACTTTTGACGAAGCAGGTCTTCTGCCAGGTCTTCTGACGAAGTGGGTCTTTGCCCACGAAAGCTTATGCTCCAAAATATCTGTTAGTCTATAAGGTGCCACAGGACTTCTTGTTGTCCCATGAAAGCTCATCACTTAATACATTATTTTGTTAGTCTTTAAAGTGCTACAGGACTGCCGTTTTGTTTTGTAAATAAACACAGGAACAGTGTATTCCCTGGGAAAAAATAATCGTAGATTTAGATATATGGGAACTAAATGGACAGCCTTTGCATGACCCAGTAAAAGTGATACAAGGGGGAAGCCTAGACTGCTGGTTAGATTCAGACTCAGTCTCTTGATTCGCTGAGTTTGTATTCACCAGCTAACATACACAGGCACCCTGTTTCCTACCCAGCAAACAAATATCCCTGGCTTTACCACTGTCTAAAGATTTTGCTGTCTCGTGAAGTCCTAGCCCACACCGCCCACACGGAACCTGTCAAGTTCATCAGCCAAGGTGTAGGTTTGCTTAAATCCTACCATTTTGCTTAAGAAAAGCTCTTTTGTTTATAAGGAAGCCCAGTGTAAATGGTTATTACCTGGGGGGTGGGGCTACCACTGTGCAGATCCCTCTTTCACTGACAAAGGGGCTTATCTAATGAGCCCTCCCTATGCAGCTAGAGAAGCAAATTTGTCTGAGGTTTTGAGCCCTTTGGGGCGTTGAATCTCTGGGTGCTGTGCCCTAGAGCTGCAACCACCTAGAGCTGTGGTTAAACAACCTCTGCATTGCTCTGCACAGCAGGTGGAGGAGAGCAGAGGATCTGTCTCAGCAGGGCAGGATGGTGGGAGTCCCAGAGAGCAAGAAGCTGGGTACTAGTGCCATGATCAGCACATTGGGGGAACACCCCCAGGGGTAGTCTGACCACCCCCCATCACACTTCACCTCTGAAAGCCTGTTTTCCTCCATAAAGTCACCTGCATCTGCCACTCAGGAGCAGCAGGAGGAAGCTAGAAGGTCTGATCACTGAACAGGATTACAGCAGGGCAGTTAGCAGTTCCCTGGGCTTCTGCCCTTGGGTCCGGGTCCATTGGGGAGCAGCTGTGAAATTATACTTATGGGGAAGGAAAAGGAGCAGAAAAACAGCTGGAGCTCCTGGTGCATTCACTCTTGCTTTGGCAGTCCTGTGGGTGACCCGCCAGATATTTTTAGCTCTTGCATATCTCACATGTCACCGTGATACTTATTAGAGAAACCCCCCGTGGGATGGGAAGAGTTGGGGGTTTGTCTTATTTAATTGCTCACTTCAGTACAGATGGCAGAGCGTGGCGGGAGTCCCAGTCTCACCACCCCGGGAAGAGAGAGAGAGACAGGCCAAGGGGAGGAGGCAGGGGGCGGGAGGAGAAAAGTCAACAAAGCCATATTTAAAAATCTGCCTGCTGGGCCCAGAGGGGGCTGGAGATGTTAAGGTCAGTCACAGTTTGAGCTGTGTCCTGGAGAGTGAGGAGGAGAAAAAAAGGTGTGTTTTCTCGTCTTGGACTGTTAATTGCTTGTTAAGTCAGCTAGCAAATGTACACATTGATGGATGGTCCCATGCCCTTTCAGTCCGGGCTTGGTGGGCCTGCCTGCTACGTCTCTGTAGCGAAGTTATCGGCTAAAAATCTTTTTCTCTTGAATGATTCCTCCTCTGGTTCCCCTTCTGTTGCCTATCGAGGTTCTGGTTTCCCCACTTTCAGGGCCCCTGGGAGAGGTGCCTGATCTTCCCAGAAGTTAATCCCCGCTGGGTGGAGGGGAGCTGCACACTGCACTGATTTGTGCTGTGCCAACACACCACTGACCTGACTGCTTACAGAGTCGCAGATTCCAAGGTCTGACCCTCTATATCACACGGGCCAGAGAAATGATTCCCCCAAGTAACGCTTAGTTTGGAGCTTTTCAGAACAAAATTCTAGGCGTAGGAGAACCTGCCAAGACTCAAAAGCTCTACCTTCTTTCAGGCCAGAATTTGTCTAGTTTCAACTGCCAGCCCTTGGGTCACGTTAGCCCTTTCTCTTGGTTGAATACTTGGTCCCCGTGTAGAAACGTGTGGACTCTAACCGTGTCACCTCTCAACTTTCTCTGTGTTAATTGAGAGGACCTTGAGCTCTTATCTGTGCATCAGCCCCATTCGAGGATCAAATAATCACTATCGCAGGGAGGCCTATCAGCAATCTCATTTTGTCTCCATTTCTCCTGCATCATCACTGTTCATCTGTGTCCTTACTTTATATCCAGCTGCATTGTGTCATAAGTCAGCTATTCAATGGCATTTTTCTTGAGTAAGATGCCTGCTCTTAAATAATAATACAACACGATTGCTTAATTACAAATACTGGAAGTCCTCTAGTTGAGCACAGAGCTCCCTAGAGTAAGTGGGGAAGGGTCCGCAGAATGTCACAGAAAAGTTGAGAAGGATTTGGGACAGTTTCGCAAGATATAGTATTTTAAATGTGGTCTTGAGACCACAGAGTTAATGAAAACAAGCTATATTTATATAAGCTTTCATCCGCTACATTCTCAGATCATGGTACAAACTAATGAAAAGGAATCACTTCACATCTGCCACTGAAATGCAGTCATCTCTGGGGTTGAGACACAGCAGCTGGCTAGAAGCACAAAGCCACTCGCAAAAGAGTTTGGGATGGAATTGAAAGACTCTTGTGACCAGTAGAAGTCACTGGAAGACAAATTTAATTAGGCAGGATGTGGTGTAATTATCTCAATTGAAGAGTTCAGGGGAATCCTTGGAACATCAGCTGATCACAGCTTAGTTTTCACTGGCACCTAAACATCTCATAGAGCTGGAAGGGACCTCAAGAGGTCATCAAGTCCAGTCCCCTGCCCTCTTGGTAGGACCAAGCACCATCACTCTTTTTCAATCTATTTGCCCCGGCTCCTTAAATGGCCCCCTCAAGGATGGAGCTCACCACCCTGGGTTTAACAGGGCTCAACGTTCAAACCGCTGAGCTATCCCTCCCCACATCTAGCAGTGCTGTGTTGGCAGATCCTGCCACGCTGGTTAAACATGACTTGGAGGGAAAAGTGACATCACCTGATCACCATGACTTCCTGCAGCTCTTCTGTTTTCCTTTGCGTGCCCCTGTGTAAGTACGGACCCCATGTAGGTTCCGAGAGCTGACAACATCACCGTCAAAGAGAGATTTGCTAATTGCAGTTTTGGAACTTTTACAGAAGCCTGGAAAGAGAAAAATAATTTTACGTACTCTCCATTATGTGGATTATTTATGAACATATCAAGTGCAGCAAAAATACCTCTAAGATAGAAGCAAGCTCAACTGAACGTACCAAGGCTCTTCATTTGTCTTGATTTTGGGATGAGAATCAGATGCTATGTTTGGAATCGGTGTACTCTATATAAGGCTAGGAATGTTTCTGGCTGCTGAATTCAAATCTAGGTGATCTGTTATGAAGGCTTTATGTTCATAAAAATCTCCAGTGCATAAAGAGTTGAGCCCATAGTATTTCAGGCACTGAAGTCTCCATGAGCTGTGCTGAAATCGCATCAGCCCATGAAGACTGCATGGGCTGAAGACTTCAAGCACTGGTCCAGGATGCAAAAGTCTTCAGCAGCTTAAGTCTCCACTGCTGAAATGTTCATGTGCTCAACATAGGGTGACCATATGTCCCATGGTGACATACGGGACGGGGGGTGCTCCCCCCATTCCCTGAGCCTCAGAGAAGCATCCGGGATGGAGCAGCTGCAGTGTTCACCCCCTACTTCCCCGAGCGTTGGAGAAGCAGCCAGGATGGAAGAGTTACAGTGCTCTCCAGCAGGCAGCTGCGCCTGTGCAGGAAATACAGGACAATTGATCCCTTTTATAAAATAAGTCAGGACACCTCTGTGGCGCCACAAATAGGGGACTATCCCACCAAAAACAGGACAGAGGGTCACCCTAACTCAACAGAAGTGCCTGGAGCCTTCTGCCTGCTCATGGACAGAACATAAAGACGTTGGATAGTGCCTTATGGAGTATTTATCACCTTCCCTGATGACCCATCCTTGACAAGGAAGCTGTAGGCATACCTCTTTATGTACCACTGGTGCCACTGGCTATTTGAACACTCCCTGTCCCTTTTGGTGTGCATTGTACCTCACACCTAAGAGGGGTGGGGGGGACACCTAGGCATTTCTGGAGGATGAAGCATGGCCAAACGTTATACCCTGGGGTCGTGGCAGGTTCTAACAGTGGCAGAAGTGACTGTAAAGCTAGTGGAGGTTAACCTGACCACACTCAATGTGGCTACTACCCCCCTTCTTGGTGGTCCTCTTGCTGGAACACGGTTGTTCAAGCATCTTTTCGGAAAAAAACCTACCCAAATCACACATGGTGCATCTCACAGGTTCTGAGGCCTTGTCCCACAGCACTCTTCTGTGCTGAAGTGACCATAAGCACACTGAGGCAGGGACCTCAAAGGCCTTTTCATCATTGGCCCGTCAGGTCCCTTTTTCAGTTCTCCAGGCACTCGTGCAGTACAAAAGGTCGGTAATAATGGCAGGAGGTTTGTAACACAGTGGTCATGGCCACCATTTGAAACTGATGTGGACTGTTTGGTTTCTGTCAAGAGACACTTTACCAAAACCTGAACTCTGGTTCTAGCGTAAAACTCTACAGCAGAAGGTGAAGACACCTGCAGTTTTCTTTCTGGCACAGCAGTCATTGTGTCATGGGATTTTAGGTTCCTTCTTTCACATCCTTAGTTCTGAACCAGTGATAGAAGCAGTAAGATAAACCTGAGTTAGTTTGGCATTAAGGATAAGAGGAAATGTCAACATCTCTCCTTTGCAATCACCCCCCATGATAAATACTCCATGAGGCCACTGTGCAGTGGGATCGGCATCACCCACGTGGTCTCAGCCCTGAAGCATGGGCTTCCTTGATGAGTCTTGCAGAAGTTAGGAATCAAACAGGTTAGGGATTTGGTGCTACTTGGATGACCCCAGCACAACTGTCTGGGGGGGTCTCATGGGACTCAGAAGAATCGTAAAGCCCTTGACAGGCTTCACACTCATCCTGATGTCAGCTGTGCCCACACAATTCATCCTGCGTCATTCACAAAATTGTTCACAGTTCGGAGAACACGAAATCAGGCAGGTGCAAGTCTAGTGAATTCATGCTGGTACGATTTGTAGTTTTCTGTCTTTTGGGCAATATTTGAACCATGAGGGTCAGGTTCTCGGTTTGTGTCAGTCCCCTGAGGTCACTGCAGTTACCCAGGAACGCGTTTTGATCCAAAGAGTTTAAAATTCCCTCCCCCGGGTTTATGTGTCTGATGGCACTGAAGAAAATGCTGAAAGATAGGAGAAGAATCCTACCCCTCAAAAGCTGTGAGGAGCCACTGCCTTCTTCCCCCTTCGAATTACACTGCAAAATCCAAAGATCAAGCCCTCCTCTTGTGTAAAGTGTCAGCATTCCATAGACCTCAGTGGCACTACGACAATTTCCCCCAGCTGCGGGTGCAGCCCAGCCCTACCAGCGGCCAAGATCTCCTGGGGACTCCGCACTCCTCTGTAATAAAGTCTTGCCACTCCTATCCATTTTCCTTAGCAACTTTTCTCACTTTATAGTTGCCTGCAAGATGCCTTTTCCTGTTATTCTTCCCTGCCAGCTGCTTGCGATTCTCAGCTGATGCAGCAGCTGTATTGGGAATAACCAAATACCTTGCAGCCAATGCACTGGCCTGTCTCCCAAGGGCCAATTTAAGTACTTGAGGCAACACATTACAAGTGAAGGTCACTCTGCAGGTTTACCAAGGCCAGAGAGTGCATCAAGAAATTAATCACATATTCTAATGCACAGCTGTCTCAGCAATACTGTGCAGGTCGTGCTCTAGCTGCAGTTGTTCACGTTGCAGTGTAATAACCTGCAGGAATCTAGTCACCAAGAGCTAAACTTTCCAAAATATCCTTCGGCTGCTGCATGTTGTTCTCAGCACAGTGGACTGTAATGCGACCCATTTACAGCTGTCCAAAAGTGCAGCAGGCGAGCACAAAACCTAGTCACTATTTCAATCCCACTTATGCCTTAGCATAAGGCCTGCGCTGGTTCTTTGCACAAGGGTAAATTACATGCAAAATGCATTCATTCCTCTGGCATTGTCCAAGTGCAGATGGTATTTTCTACTTGGAGAAAATTCCTCTGGCTGTCCATACCTTAAGACAAACTTTCTGGGGGGCTGGGCTGATGCCCGGAGATAACATATTAACTAGCCACACCTTTGGAAGGATGAGTTCAACTTCCAGGCTCCACATTTGAAATCCAGGCTACACCAGTGGGAAAAAAAACCCTCCACTGAAGTGAATGCAGTTGCTCCAGATTTATACTGTGTACGTGACATCAGAACGTGGCTGAAAATCCCTAACGATTTCTCGTCCACAACTGTAATGTCCACCACTCCCTCCTGAGACACCTACGATTGTGATAGCCTAGGGTGGGGTGGGTTAGGTGTACAGTGCTCGCAGGATGCTGGGCTGGAATATAGGAGCGGAATGGAAGGTTGAGACTTAGATGTAATTTGGAAGCCCGTGGCTAGGGTGGGAGTAGCAGCTGGAAAGCCAAGTACATTGTCAAGAGTGTGTCTGAGAAGGTTGCTGAGTGCCTTCACCATGCAACGCGCTAGCATGAGCTGTCAACCTCCCACCTTTATGAGTGTCGAGTTCGCCCAAGTTTTTTGTCTTTAGAAGAAGAAAGAAAAGCTCCTGGTTATTAAAGTAGGGAAGGGAAATTAATAAAAATACATGAAACCGGATCATGGGGATGCTCTGCTGAACTGAATGGGTTCTGATTTGGCCAATGTGAGCTACTTCATCTTTGTTACCTGAAGCTTTTTTGGCACTTGCACCAGCTGGCACCAATTAAAACTTGATGGATGCTTTTAGGAGGAGGTTGTTGACAATATGGTCTAAATGATCTTTGGACAACACGTAACAACCATAAAAAGTGAAGAGATACCAGACTTGTTCTTGAGATGTCTTTTCACTCTTGTTCTAGGTGTGCACACAGGGGAATGGGCCCGGGAATGGGAGAGCGTAAGAGCTCAGCAAATAGGCTAATCAGAAAGTAGGCTTAGAAGGCTCTCATTTGCATTAGTGAATGTAGCTAACTGTCTATTTCACTATGCACAGAAACTGATGACAAATGTTTCCACTGTTAATAATCTAAATACATGGATAAAGTAAGCAAAATACTGCTTGAGAACTTAACTTGATTTAAGGCCATTTGCTTTGTATATTTTGGTATATGATATTGACAAATGGTATTTTAGTAGCGATGAACCTTTAGAATCTCAACGTTGACTGTCATTACATTATTATCTGACATACCACAACTATGGAAACTGAAATCAATAAAACTGGAGGACAGCTTAACACACATAATTTTCACCAAAGGTGAAGGTTTAAATTGATTAAAATTGAAAAAAGAGTAAAAATAATCAATATGATTTGTCAAAATTATAAACAAAAAATCTACCAAGCCTATCAATAAGGCGGAAAAAGGAAGGGAAGCCATGGAGCATCACACAAAGCCTTGAGGAGTCAGTAAGAGATCATCTTAAAGTTACTTCCCTCCTCCTAGCCCTCCCTCACCTCTTGGTTGTGGTCATTATCGGATATGCAGAAATCAGTATTTCCCAAACTAATTTGGCCATTGAACACTTTGGGGTTGGAATATATTGATGGAACATGTACTTGCTGGTAAAGGAGGGTGGGGGGAAGGAATACGGAGGGTTTCATACCAAAAAATTGCCACACGTAATGCTCAAAGGTTGATTTAAAAGAGTTAGGTTTTTTAGATGTCTTTTTTAGCAAAAAATAACAAAAGAAAATCATAGAATCAGAGACTCCTACATCTGGAAGGGACCTCAGGAGGTTATCTTGTCCAGCCCCCTGCTTCAAGCAGGATCAACCCCCCACTAAGTCATCCCAGCCAGGACCTTGTCAAGCTGGGACTTACAAACCTCGAGGGATGGAGAATCCAAAACAACTAATGTTTAACAACTAACAACTAATGTCCTGATGGAAGGATGGTTAGCAACCCTATAATTAAGTTTAAAAATTAAGTACAAACCCCAGACAAAACCTCAATATAACAGCCGAAAGAAGGATGGTTAATGTCATTCTTTTGTACAAGAGGAGAAAAAAATAATATTGTTCAAAAAGGATTGTCCTTCCTTAAAGCTTAAAAAATGTTTTTAGGAAAAAGAAGTGCAAAACAAATTAAGTATGAAAAATGTTCTTAAATTTTAAATTTTGTGTTTTCACAGACTTGTTATTTTTACAGAAAACTACTGGAAAATAAAAAAAAGTACCATTTGATAGTTTTTTCAGTGGGGAGAGTGTTTTTGCATCTGTTGATCACAAAAGCGCTTCCTATTAGGAACCATGCTAGAGAGTTGGATTGTATCAGGTGCAGCATCATGTGATTTCTCTGAACACTGCTCATGCCGAAATAATCCGAATCGACTGATTGTTTCGGCAAAAACCGCATAACTACTATACTCTCATAAAAGGTGTTATAAATATTAATATACCTACATTCTAAATACTAGCCAAATGCCTCACTGTGATCCGCGCAATTTCATAATTAACATTTTAGAAGGCGAAATATCGCTAGCGTCAACATTTTTTCACGGAACACCTGCTCGTGTCCTGCGGAACGCTGTTTGGGAAACACTGCCGTAAATGCATCCTGACAGGAGAGCTATATTCGTCAGAATTGTGTATCACAGTGCACGTGTACAGCATGTAATTATTATTAGACACGATCAGTAATGTCATCACATGCCGATGTGAATCGTGAAATAAGAAGAAAAGGTGGACAAATCTGACACAGTTTAAGAGGGCTGAATTCCGCTTGCCTATTGCACAGTAACGCTCCTTACATCAGAGGGGTGACCTGTGTGGCTAAACAAACAGAATTCGGATCACCTCAGACCTCGCCTTAGTGGTAATTTACAGTGCGGTTACATATGTATGTATCTGGGGTATTGGAGTTGCTGACTAGCCCCTGCCATCATGTGAGTTACAGATATTGGTCTGTTTGCTAATTGGACAGACTCGGCAACCATAACTTTGTATAGTGTGGATTGTGCAAATGTGCAGTGGGAGACCATCGCTTCCTTGGGGCTTCTGGTCTTAGTTCTGGCTGCTGTAGCAGATGACTCTGCTATGAATCCTAAGACAGCTCTGTGAAGCGTGTGGACCCCTAGCCGAGGACTCTGAATTATTTCGGCGTCTCAAGAAGGCGAGAACAATTCTCCAGCTCCAGAATACACCTTGTGACCTGTTGCTTCTTTCCTCTCTAGGCTGATGCTAAGATGGTCTGTGATGTAGTAAGTCGAATGGAAGACACAGAGCCCTTCTCTCCAGAGCTGCTGTCTGCTATGATGAGACTCTGGGCAGATTCTGGAATCCAGGAGTGCTTCAACCGGTCCCGGGAATATCAACTTAATGACTCTGCCCAATAGTGAGTATCCCATTCTGTAGGCTCCTGTACCCAACAGAGGGGATGTGTTACCTTTGGCCTCATTAAACCGTGGTCTGAAATGTCCTCTAAGGAGCTCAGCTATGTCCTGACAGAGAGAAAGCCATGCTAGTCTATATACTTTACTGCTTTTTTGTTTTGATATGTCCTGACAATGACACTCTTAGGGCTTGTCTACACTAGCTCCCTACTTCGAAGGGAGGATGGTAAGTAGAGTGCTGGGAGTTTATTAATGAAGTGCTGCCCTGCATATGACAAAATTTTGAGGCGTAAAGGGACTTTGAAGTTGCCCAGGCATTTCAAAGTACCGGCAGGTGAGCTGTGGCTACATGGGAGCCGGCACTTCGCAGTTTAACACTTTGGAGTTGCCGCAGGGGGGAATTTGCTGAATGAAGTGCTGCATATGCACAGAAGCTCTTCATTAATAAACTCTCAACGCCCTACTTACCATCTGCCCTTCGAAGTAGGGAGGAAGTGTAGACACAGCCTTCGAGGTGGTGTTTGCCAGACTCCTGAGAGCTAATGCATCATACAGATCTAATTCTGACCCATCAAGGGTTAGTCTTTTTGCCCTTCAAATAGTTCTTCCCAGGCTTCATCTGGATGTTATAATGGGGATGCCTCAAAGTAGCTGGCTCCATACCCTGGTCTGTGGATCCATTCATGGGTATAGTTGACTTCTGGTCTGATTCATACATAATAGGATAGTTTGTTTACCTGGTTCATAGGGCAAATGGTAGCACAACCTAGTTGAGTCAATTTCCACTTCCCCCACAGAGCCCATTTTGGTGATAGGCAACCCAGGAATTCAGAGACAGGTTCTAGTAAATAGATGAACTCTGTGCTGTTACTGTGGTGGTGTTTTCTTGTACTATTAGTGTTATTGTTGACAATGAGCTCATGCAGCAACGAAGGGTCCTGTGGCACCTTATAGACTAACAGAAAAGTTTAGAGCGTGAGTCAGATGCTGGTCCTGGAAATCTGCAAGGCCAGGTATAAATAGGCCAGAGCAAGGCTGGGGATAACGAGGTTAGCTCAGTTATCCCCAGCCTTGCTCTGGCCTATTTATACCTGGCCTTGCAGATTTCCAGGACCAGCCTCTGAAGAAGTGAGTTTACTCACGAAAGCTCATGCTCTAAACTTTTCTGTTAGTCTATAAGGTGCCACAGGACCCTTCGTTGCTGCTACAGATCCAGACTAACACGGCTACCCCTCTGATAATGAGCTCATGGTACACATTTAGAACCAGATCTACGTTTTCTCAAAGACCACAAGTGTTTGTGTCTTGGAGGCCTTGGTTCACTTCTTTATGAAGACAGCAGGGTCACCAACAAACTTCTGATCTGGCCCTACATGTAGATATGAATTTCTCCAGGGCGTGTTTTGGCTTGGACCCAGCTTTAAACATCCAGCATGAAATCTCTCTGCTTCTACCTAAGACTGATTCTAAAACAACTTCATTTTGTAATTTAATCAGTGATGCTGTCTGGGTTGTTTTGCTTCTGTGATAAAGCCTGGGATCAAACATTCCCCAACAGAGATCAGAATTTTACACCAAAATGCTGGGACTGTAACTGATGGCACGATGTTGCCTCGTGACATGATGATGCTTTGTTGCTTACTTGTGTCAAGCTGGGAGGATACAAATGTTGCGATGTCATGACATAGCATCCTCAGGTCAGATTCAGTATAAGGGACGGCACTAGATGACCTGGTGGTCCCTCCCAGTCCTAGGTTCCATAATTCTATAAATAGCAGGTGACCCTGACGTTATGCCAATTCTAACTATTTATGGTCTAGCTCAGTGTTCAGCAGCTTTTCCAAGGCCCAGGGCAGAAATCTGACCTTTAGATCTCTATGTCTGGTGATACTTTTTAAAGTCACTGATAGTCCTTCTTACAACAGCTTCATTAGTAAATAAATGAAGATGCAGAGCTTTGTCATTTAGGTGACGGTCAGTAGCATTAGCTCGTCTTTTGTTAATCTGCAGGCGGCCTGGCTTTGAACAAGCCCCTGGCTGCGTGGCGGAGGTGGGGCCAGGCTGAGCTCCCACCTCACATGCCGATGAAAATTGGCTAACATGCTGCTCTTGGCACGTTCCAAGGGTTGCTGACCCCGGTCTAGCGATTCACATTTAATCCATATTTCACTGACTCTAATGATAAAACAGCCATTTTTTTGCCACTGCACACTTTCATAGTACTCTTGTTAAGGTTGCACTGGTCAAGACTTACGGGTTTATCTATACCTATACAGTTAGATAGCTATATCTGTGGTCTGCATCCTTCTACCTCCTGTTCACACCCTGTACCCACAGTCCTAGTCTGCTCTAGTAGCCTACTTCCTGCCCAGATCTTTGCCCCACCCCAGCCTGCTCTTGCACCCTACTTCCCACCCAACACCTGCAGCTCCACCCTCATCTTTCTCCTGCACCCTGCCTCCTGCTCAGACCCTATCCCCCCAGATCCCTGTCCCACTCTTGCACCCTACCTCCCCCCCAGACCCTACACCCCACCTCCAACCCCCTTCTGTACATTGCCTTCCATCCAAATCCCACCACCCACCCCCAGCCCCCTCTTGAACCTTGCTCCCCCACCCAGACCCTACTGTCCCTGTCCACTCCTGCATCCTATCTCCCACCAACATCCCCCACCTCCCCCCTGCTCCCTGGCAGCCCCCTCCAGCAGCTGAACCTCTCATTTTTGGCCCCATCCTAAAGCCTGGGGGGGACCCACAATATCTACTAGCCCTAGAGCCCTAGGAAAGTTAATCCAGCCTTGCCGACATTTGTAATTTTAACACATGCATTGCTGAAAATGTCATAGCACAAGGATTACCAATCAGCATGAACTTCAGTGGACAGTGTGTTCTTTGGAAATCTCTGACACACGCAAACACAGAGTGGAAGAGAGAGAAGGAGGAGCTAAAGAATGAAGGGAAAAGAAGAATTAAGGACTGATCCTGCTACTCTGACCCGCAGGAGTGCCCCGTTGAGGACAACGCAACTACTCACTTGGCCAAAAGTTGGAGGATCTTGATCTAGGTCAACAAGGTGCTCTTGCAGATCAGTCACGAGTGAAAGAAACTAGTGTCTTTAAAGGGCTTCACTCTTCCTATTCATTTGTGTCATCTGCTGCTACTCTAGCCAGATGAAATCATAGAATCCTAGGGTTGAAAGAGACCTCAGGAGGTCATCAAGTCCAACCCCCTGCTCAAAGAAGGACCAACCTCAATGACCTAATCCTAACCCAGTCCCAAAATCTGCACCTCTGTCTCCTAAAAACAGCTGGGGATTGTGCTGTGACTGCAGAGTGGGGTCTGCGAATTCAACGGTATCTTCAGCAGAAATATCCAACACAATGAAGTCTTTTGTGTTTTCAGATCAGTTGCTGTTTAGGAGTTGCTGATAGCTTAGTCACCAGAACTGGAGAGTCTGTCGTATGTGAAGGGCATTGTAACATTTCCAGAACTCCCCTAGGCTGTGGTGCATTGTGCCAGATGTTAACACAAGTGACAGTTCAGTCAGTGCTTGTGAAAGCCCAGCAAATCTCTTTTAAAGGCATATTTTTCATTTAACTCTTGAACCCCATTACTGTAGCTCGGAATGGCTTTTAAATCACCAGCACGTACAGAAGTTGTTTCCTTTTAATAAGGAGAAGGATTGGCTCAAACCAAACCAGAATCTGAACTTCCCCCAAATCGGCTGATGTTTGGGTGCAGCGATCTGGTCTGCACCTCTATGGAGACAGAGGTAGCGCCTGTCTTGGTTTGGACCCATCTTTGTTTTAAACATGTAATCGGTATCTGTATAGTAGAACAGAGTTTACAATACAAAATGTTTCATATGCCTGGGTAGTCCTTGGCACTTCTCAACACATTGAATTGTTTGCACTTGTGCAGTAATTATAAAGCATAGCATCTGTTTGACAGGGATTTTCAAAAGAACTCACGTTGGCCTAACTCTGTCCCCATGCCCCCTTGCTTTCTGAGAAACCAAGCTATCTGTCCAACTTCGAGATTTCTAAGGCTCTGTTATTTTTTGGCATCTCTATACTATTATGTGCTCATCAGCCCTTGAGTTGTGGGCATTACCCATACATCCTTGGACACTTCAATGCTAGAGTTGGACGCAACCCATCAGTCCTGGCCCGTCTGCCTTGGTCATCACGCAATTGGGAAAATGAATGAAAATGGTCAAAGTCTTCTCAAATTCAGCTCTCAGAATCAGTTCTACATCACTAATGCTTTCTTTAACCTGAAGGAGTGTCAGAAGGTTTCATGGTGCCACCCCAGATCTGGTTACTGGCATCAACTTGATCTTGTACGGGTACGCAGGAGACATCTCAACACTGTCAAAATTACATGAACGTATCACAGCACAGATTGTGACACTGATCACTCCTTGATCATCAGCAGAGTGAAAATCATCTGAAAGAAACTCTATATAACAAAGGAATCCAATAAGCCAAAAATCAATACCCTCAATATTAGAGATGTCCTGAAATGGTCTGTCTTCGCAGGTGATCTCACTGGCAAAATGGATCACAAACCTGACCAACAAATCATTGACGAACCATGGTCCATGCTGAGAGATGGAATATATGAATGTGCCAAATCTGCTCCCCAACTAGGTGAACTGCTCCATGTCTTTCAGGTCATCCACTCCCAGTGTGATGGTGTTGTTGCTGGACTGGTTGATCCTCATTGTCTTGTTCTTTCCCTTCTTAATGACCAGTCCAGTCATTTCAGCAGTTTGGTTGTGACCTTTTCCTCCACGGTTTCATGTTGATGTGAAAGGAGGTTGACATCATCAGCAAAATCAATGGGTTTTAGCTGTTCGAAAAGTGTCCACTGAATGCCTTGTTGATGGCCATCTGTTGTACTGGTCATAATCCAATCCATCAAGAACAGGAAAGGTAACACTAGACACCCCTCTTGCACTCCTGAGAGTATGCTGAAAGATTCTATCAAGACACCACTGGGAACAAGTTGGCAATTTGAGGGTTTGTACGTTGAACAGATCAAGGTAATAATTTTGGATGGGATGCTATGGTGTTGCAGCAGTTTCCACAAAGTGTCTTTATCAACACAGTCAAAGGCTTTTTCAAAATGTACAAAGGTATGTAAGGGGGTAGTTCCACTCAAGTGACTTGGAGAGTTGCTATTTGCTCAGTACAAAATCTCTCACTTGGGAAGCTGATCTGTTCTTCCCTGAGCTATCGATTTCTGTCTTCATGCTCTCCAAAAGAATCCTATTGAACAGTTTATCTGGAATAGACAGTAACGTGATGCCCCTCTACTTCTTGCATTCCTCCAGTTGCCTTTCTTTGGTAGCTTGATAAGGCAGCCATGTTTCCAGTCTTGTCGGATCTCTTCAGTGCCCCACATTTTCCCAAATATTACACATCATGTTGACTGATATCTCACTACCTGCTTTGATTATTTCTGCGGGGATGTTGTCTGCACCAGGTGCTTTGCCGCTTTTCAGATGGGCAATAGCTTTTCTGATTTCTTCTTTTGCAGGTCTGTATATTTGTGGATGGCAACTCAGGAAGTTCCATGTGGGCAGGGTGGTTTAGTAGCTAGCTCTTCAAAGTATTCCTTCCATCTACTGAGCTTCTCACCTGGGTTTGTTAGAACATGCCCTTCCTTATCCTGTACTGGCTGATCCACTGAACATGTGTCCCAACTAGCTTTTATGTGATGTTATGGAGCTCTTTGAAGTTTCTCTCTCTTACATCTTGTTTGGCTTGATGTGCAAGGTTTTCCACAAAGTTCTTCTTGTCCCATTTTACAGCCTTTTTAATTTCTTTGTTGGCTTCTAAATACAGTCTCTGGGCTTCCACTTTGGCTGCTCTTGTTTTGCTGTTGTTGACTGCATCGTATCTGTCCCTTCATTCCTTCACTTTTCTCAGTTTCTGCTGTGATCCATTCTTTTTGATGCCTTGTCCTCTTTCCCAATTTTTTATTGCAGGTTTCTTTCCAGGCTGTTTTAGGGTGTTCCCAAATTTGTTCCACGGTAGCATCTTTCAGGATGAGGTTTGCCAGAAGTGCCTATCTGTTGGAGAGCTCCACTTGGAAACCAGCTCTTGTTTCTTTATCCTTCAGCTACTCCATGTTGAATGTCAGTCCTGGCTTGGTCTCTTTTGTGGTGTACCTCTTAAGCTTGAACTTGAGTTTTATTGTGACCAAATGGTGGTCTGAACGTACATCTGCTCATCTTCTAGCACGGACATCCTGCATCAATCTTCTGAAAGAACTGCTGATTCAGATGTGGTCAATCTGGTTTTCTGACTGGTGGTCTGGTGAAACCCAAGTGACCTTATGGATCCTTTTATGTGGAAAAACACTACACCTATCACCAATCCATTGAAGGAACAAAAGTCACTGAAGCACCGCCCATTTTCATTCATGTTGCCGAGGCCTTCATTTCCCATGGTCTGTTCTCTGCCTATATTTATGCTTCCACTTTCACAATGAAGTCATCCATCAAAATCAACAACATATCTTTCTTTGCTTTCTGGTTCATCACACTTTGTCGTCTCTCATAGAAATCTGATTTACATTCCTCAGCTGTTGGTGCATAACATTGCACAATTAGTACCTTTCACACTTTTGGTGTAGAATCTGGCTGTGATGATGCACGTTGATACTGGTGTCCGCTCCATTAAAGCACCAGATGCCTCTCTTTATAACATCTTCTCTGTGTGGTGCGCCCTCTTCTTCATGTCTTGAGCAGATGAGGGTTTCACCTGTTGCCAGATGTAGCTGCCCAGATTGTGTCCATCTTGTCTCACACAAGCCCAAAACTGCAAGTTTCATCTCCACTGCAATCTGTGCTGTCTTCTCCGCTTGATACATGGTCCTAACATTCCATGAACCAAACTGGGTGGTTGTCCTAGGTCAGACAACAGTCATCTGCAGGGCAGCTTCCTTTCGGCTTTCCCTTCGTACTCAATCTGAATGGATTGCCAACTCCTCACAAGATTTGTGTAGTTGTAGAGTTCTTTGTAGATGTTTCTGTAAGTTTTTTTTAATAGATAGGGTTGTTAACCCTAAGCCAACCCCTTTTACCTCAGGGAGAGGTGATCCAAATTTGTCTGGTCTCTCCCCTTTGACTTGTCCAGTTTGGGTGACCCTTCCACACAAGCCACCTCACCACGACACTGAATGGCCCATAAGTTTCATACTTGCTTCCAGTGAGTCTTCCTTCCAACCTCCTCGCCCACCTGCCTGCTTAACACTTCTCTCCTGTGTGATCTCCCAGGAAGCTTTATCTGGGTTGCAATGTGTGCTCATTTCCCCATCACAGTGTTCTCCTGGAAGACAGCTGCAGTTTGGAAAAGGGAGCCTGATCTTCCCATTATTGCTCCCATCAGACACAGCAGAGTGTCTCACTGCCTGCCCTATTTGTCCTGGCTGCTTAGCTTCCCTCTTCCCCCCGCCTCCTCCCACCATAACTCCCATCACCCTGGTTTACAAAGCCTTGAATTAAGCAAAAGGAAGAGGGAACTGCATGTGTCTCAAGGGTCACTGCACACGAACCTTAGCAAAGCTCAGCGCCCTGCAGTGTTCCCAGCCCCATCCCTTCTCCTGCTGCAGCTGGAGCTAGCTTTTGTTAACACAAGGTCAGAGAGCTGCTCAGGCAAAGAAGGCTGGTTCTCAGAACATAACATCCTCGGCCCCTATGGCAGGGCCACTCACTGACAAGTGCCTAGAAAAAGAGTCTAAAAGGGGCGTGCTAAGAGGACGATTAAGCGTTGGCTGTCAAGAAGAATTGCCGAACAGAGAAGTCTAATGATCTGAGAAACAGTTGTCCAGAGGAAAGGCTGGATGCTTGATGACCTGGGACATTTGTGAGCAAAGCCCTGGAGAATGTAGTGGATACTCCTACACTGATAGGACCTGGGACCGGAAGACACTAGGGGGCTTTTTCCTCACTAGCTCTGACTGTAATGAGCCAATGATATGAGCCATTGAGTTTCCAATTCCTCAGAAAACTCTCTCCCCTCCTCTCCCTCCTCATACAGTACTGATTGTTGGATCCTGGTTTTTTCCCCTTGTAGCAGCTGACCTAGGAGGGAGTATAATGAATCCTGCTGCAGACATGAAAGTAAAGGAGTGTTGCTAGGGACACAAGGACAGGGGCTGAACATGGCTAGAAGATGGATATTCACTCCCATTTAACACAGCAGGTCTAATTTACTGCTTCTGTAAGTACCATTCCTGTGCTTTATTACCCTCCGTTCAAATGTCATGTGCTCTGGAGCCATGTGGCATTGCGAAATTAGTTTTACCAGCAAAGTAAATATTCAGCTTGGGTGACTTGCTAGGTATTACAGCTTTATACATAAATTCGAAGGCAAAGCACATTTTAATGCACTCCAATTACTAGAGGCTCCTCTCAGCTTTAAGAAAGAAATATTATAGGTCATGGTTTTTTTCATTATTATTCCCCTCAGATGTGCAGATTCTATTTTCTCATTGCTTTTGTACATGAAAATGTGTTTGATGTGGTCCCTCCTCTGTCTATGCTATCACTCAGCCTCACTTACGCTTAATTGGAAGGAATATCAGTATAAGTGAACAATCCAATTAATTGAGGTGAGCCTTTTGGGGTAGTTATTGAACAACCCACCTGTACACCTTAGGCCACTACTACCAACGAGACACAAAGAGATAATTGGCTGTGTTAGTCAAGTCAGAACTGTAGATTATCTTAAGCTGGACTTAGATTTGACTTATCTTCGCAAGTAAATCCGCAAGCAGTTGCTCACGTCCGTTCTGCGTTAGGTGCGTGCTCTGGCCTTGTGCGCTGGTGCCGGCAGACATTCCCTCGGCAGCGAACAGCTCAGGCAAACCCCTGGAGCGGTGCTGCTGTAGGGCAGGATAAAGGGAGCTGCACGCCCCTCCCCACTTTCAATTCCTTCTTGCTGCCAGTGGTGGTACCTGGGCCCTGCTGGGTTCGACTGTTCGTCGCTAGCGCTCCTCACTTGGGCAGCTTTTGTAGATAGCTCTGCAGTGGTTTAATCTCAGGAGCAGTGTAGACTCCCATGCTATGACAGCGCCCCTTGCTGGGCGGCACGGGCTACCACAGGTTGCCCACAGTCCTAGCGGAAGCCAGGCTCAGTCTCATTTAAGGAACCGGCTGGCGGTCAGCCCCAGCTGGGGAGGCTGCCCCCGGCCCGGGTGGGGCAACAGTGGAGGCTCGCCCTTCCCTCAGGGCAAGGCAGCAGTCCGCCCGCAAGTAGCTCGGATGGCCCCAGCCCTTGCGGCAGGGCGGGGTGACAGGTAGGTCTGCAGCTGGGGAAGCCCAGCCCTTAGTTCAGGGCGGGGCAGCAGTTATACAGAGGCGGCTCTCCCCTATGCGGGATTGGCTTTAGCACGACGAGGGTTTACCCCACCGGGGAGGGGTAGGGGGTCGCAGGTCCTCCCGCTCCACTGCGACCCGGCCCAGGGCCCTGTGGTCTATTACACCTGCCCGTGGCAGTGGGGATCCTGGCCACAACACACCGCCATGGGTTCCGGTGAAGCGTTCCCCGGGCTACTTCCTACCTCCACCTCCATCTGGGTAGGGTCCCAGTCAGCCTGGTCGGCAGGTCCCGGTGGGTAGGTCCCTGTTAGCCGGTGGCCAGGTAATGTGCGGTGAGGTACTCCCCTGGGTCCTAAACAACCCAGTTTTTTTACTGTTAGAGCAGACAGCTCCTAGCACTCTCACCCACGGCCAGGCTGTCGTAACCAAACGGTTAAAGTTCGTTTGTTGTGCCGGCTGTGTTGCAATGACAAAAGGGTTAACAGCAGGGTCAGGCTCAGAGCTTAACTGGTTACAAGTTTATGAAGCTACAGTTATAAGCGTACGGTTACAAAAGGCTATTGTTTACTTCTTATATCCCAGCAAAGTACAGGTGTTAACAAGTTACGTTACAATCCAATACAAAGATATCTGTTACCGTCTAACACAATGATATCTTGACACTAGTTACAGAGCTCTAATTCTTTAGCTGTGCACAAAAAAGTCAGAGACCTAGCATGGGTGTATCTTACCCTCTCTGCGTCTCTCGATACCAGCGTAGCCAAGCCGGATCGGTCACTCAATTCCGCGGAAAGACGAATACGAGGTTGGGCATCCCCAGCTGTGGACCTCGGGAGGCAATCGCCTGACCCGACCAGCAGGTAGTTGGTGGAATGCACTCAAAGTTAGAGTTCTGCTGGACCCATCTTTTATACCCCTTTTGTGTTACGTATTCTCTTTCTTATCTATGGTGCCAGATCATACTGGTCTGTCTTTGTGACGCCAGTTTGTTACAAGGGCATTTCTACTTAGTTTGCACTTGTAAGACAAGAGATAAGCAATTTAGGAGTACAGGACATTAAGAATAAGAACATAAGAACATAAGAATGGCCATACTGGGTCAGACCAAAGGTCCATCGAGCCCAGCATCCCATCTGCCGACGGTGGCCAATGCCAGGTGCCCCAGAGAAGGAGAACAGAAGACAATGATCAAGTGATTTATCTCCTGCCATCCATCTCCTGCCCTTGTTCTGAAGGCTAGGGCACCATACTTTATTTTATACATTCTTTTGTGCGGGCGGGGCACGTCCCCTTCTGGGTGATTGTGTGTGTGTGCATCATATCGATCAATGCCAGCTGGGGTGATTTCTTGAGGGTCCCCCCTCCTCATGTTGACAGTCTGGCCTGTTAGCCTTCTAGCTGTACTTTCTGCTTCTCAGGGTCACGATAAGATAGCATATCTGGGCCTCAATGAGGGCATCAAAGACTGTGCTGTCAGCAGCCATTTCCGTGCCCTGTGTGCTCCTCGGTGGGGGGAGGGCAGCGAGCAAGCTGGCTTGTAAGGGGGAGACTCTGTCTGGCTACATTCCACCCCCTGATGCACCACACTACATCCCAGAACGCAAGGTGGTGGTGATGCCAGCACCTTTTGCCCTCCTTGGGGGAAGTCTAAAAGTGCCCAATGATCCGATCAGTGGCTACGTCTACACGTGCAGCCAACATCGAAATAGCTTATTTCGATGAATAACGTCTACACGTCCTCCAGGGCCGGCAACGTCGATGTTCAACTTCGACGTTGCTCAGCCCAACATCGAAATAGGCGCAGCGAGGGAACATCTACACGTCAAAGTAGCACACATCGAAATAGGGATGCCAGGCACAGCTGCAGACAGGGTCACAGGGCGGACTCAACAGCCAGCCGCTCCCTTAAAGGGCCCCTCCCAGACACAGTTGCGCTAAACAACACAAGATACACAGAGCTGACAACTGGTTGCAGACCCTGTGCCTGCAGCATAGATCCCCAGCTGCCGCAGAAGCAGCCAGAAGCCCTGGGCTAAGGGCTGCTGCCCATGGTGACCATAGAGCCCCGCAGGGGCTGGAGAGAGAGCATCTCTCAACCCCGCAGCTGATGGCCGCCATGGAGGACCCAGCAATTTCGACGTTGCGGGACGCGGATCGTCTACGCGGTCCCTACTTCGACGTTGAATGTCGAAGTAGGGCGCTATTCCTATCTCCTCATGAGGTTAGCGACTTCGACGTCTCGCCACCTAACGTCGAAGTTAACTTCGAAATAGTGCCCGACGCGTGTAGACGCGACGGGCGCTATTTCGAAGTTGGTGCCGCTACTTCGAAGTGGCGTGCACGTGTAGACGCAGCTAGTATGTAGGGAATCGCGGAACTGGCTAGGATCACTTGTCAGCTCCATGTATCGGATTTGCGTGGAGGAGATAGCCACATCAGTTAATCTCCTAACGATGCACAGTGTTATGCAAAACACAACTACTATGATAAGAACAATCAAAATAGTGGTTACAATAGAATGCAGGAATGGAGTAAGAGAAAATTCTAATTGTTGAGCTAACCATTTTAACCATGAGATAGTTACAGCATGTAAGATTTTAACTGCATCTTTGATGGCAGATACATCCTGTTTAATCTGTTCTGAGTGTTTACCTAAAAGCAGCAAGATTGGTTAATTACAGCACAAACTCTTCCTTGTTGGGCCAGGACTATATACTTTGAGACCCACCCATCAGTTGCTGACACCCAGACAGAGAACAATTAGACAGGAAGGCAGATGGGAATTATGGTCTAATCCAGAAAGTTCAAACCAGTTACTTCTACCCCCACCAGCTTGGCTGGGAGGACGGGACAGAAGGGCCCATCTTAACCTTGGAGCTTCCTCGCACGCGATGGCTTCCACTCCGAGGAATTACAAGCAAGACACTCAGTTCCACGAAAGTTTAAACTGGTTACCTCTACCCACACCAACTTGGCTAGGAGGACGGGACAGAAGGGCCCAGCTTAACCTTGGAGCTTCCTCGCACGCGATGGCTTCCACTCCAAGGAATTACAAGCAAGACATTCAGTTCCACCCTCCCAGCACCCGGGACAACAAGGTTGTCAGGGACTCAAATCCCAGCAAGCCTCATCCCGTTACAGGGTACAATAACAAAACCAGAACCAGAACTTCCAGATTCCTTATCCAAGTAGGAGTTCACCCTATCGCAGCATGAACCCCAGGGGCTGCGGCGAAGGTAGGAGTGGACGTCGCTGTCATCAAAACAGACTGGTCCCCACCGGAAGATGTTGCTCTTGTCCCACCAATCATTCAGGTTCAGAGGGACAAACTCAATTCCCAATGTGGTAGAGGAGTTCAGCAGGGTACACATCCAGCAATCTGTGGCACCAGCGGTGGAGACGATGGACTGGATGGTATTCCTGAGGGGATTCTTAGGTGTGGCAAAGGTCAGCAAAGTAGTCAGGAAGACGATGAGGAGTTGAGGTGCCATGCTGTCATCTGGGTTGAAGGTAGCTACAACACAACTAGGCCTATAGCAATTACTAAGAGTCTATTACTATTAATATGGCATCTAGCAGCATGCATATATTATATACATTAAAGTTCTTTGGTGTGTACTGATGTTACAGGTGGTCATTGACTTGCTTCCTCCCAGGGAGGTGTGTATTCCAGGTGGTTCCTTCTTTTCTGGAGAGAAAACACAAGGTCAGCCAGTCTTGGATGTGATCCAAGCCTTGGTAATGGTTATTGGTTCCCTTTTAGAGTCTAAAGCAGTCTACACCCCCACCTTTGTATGAGTGCAGTACATGAGCCTGTGTTCCCAGGCTAGGGTGTTTAATTACAACAGTATCTCCAGGATTAGATTTGGAGTCCTTGAGTGGTGCAGCCGAAGTTGAGGAATTTTCCCTGTGGGGAAGAATCCTCTGCTGATTGGACTGCCCATAGGGGTTTGCTCATTGTTTAGTCGCTGCACCACCTCATCCAGCCTGTTTTCCCAAGTGCCAGCCGTGGGCTTCAAGTGGCTTTTTAACAGCCCATTCCAGCGCTTGACTATGCCGTTGGACGGGGGTCGGCAAGGGCGGTGGTAAGTCCATTGAATTCCATGCTTAGTAGCCCACTCTTGTACTACTTTGTTTTTAAAGTGTGAGCTGTTGTCAGACTGGATTTCTCAGGATGCTGGGACAATTGCTGTTAAGCAGTTTAGTCCCATAATTGTGGACAGTCCTGTTGCAATGGGGCAGGGTGTGCAAAACCAATTCCTGAAACAACTTCCATTCCAGTCAAGAGGTACTTACACCTTTGCCTGGTAGTAGGAAGTGGGCCAATGTAATCAACCTGCCAGGTTGCCCATAGTGTTTTCCCATCTCTTAGTCTGGCAAATCGCTGTGCTTCAGCTATGTGTTTTCAGGTTTTAGCACAGATAGTACAGGCTCGCAACAGGTCTCTGGCCTGTTGGTGGGTGACAGGCCACCCCCTGATATGTGCTTGCCGCACCAGCTCATCACTCCCTCTGTGCCCCAGAGTCTCATGCAGCCATAGATACAAATGTTCCCAATCTACTTGGGTGGCAGAGATCTGGGCTGCTGCATCTGCCAGGTTATTTAGCTGTGCAGCCGGGGTGTTATTCTTTTGCTGGGCTGACGCATGTCCTATACTTAAGGGTTGCTGGGTGGCATGGTGGTACTCACTAGGCATTCCCACCTTCCATAGGGATTCCTTAATTAAGGTGGAGTTCTGTGCGGTATCAGCTTTCCGGTATGGACATTCCTCTACCCACCCCGAGAACAAACAAACAATAACCAGCACAATTTTTAAAAGATTTACATTTGGGGAGCTGAATGAAGTTCATTTGTAACTTCAGGAACAGTCCTAAAGGCAGAGATCTGGTTGCCAGAACTGTCTTTATAGGTTTGCCCACGTCGTGGGCTTGGCAGACAGGGCAAGCCAGACAGTTGTTTGGGCCACTTAGGAGAATTTGGAAGCAAATCAATTTGCTTGAACAGCAGTAATCATCCCCCTGCTTCGCTTACATGAGTCAGGCTGTGGTGCATGCAAGCAAGATAAGGGAGAAGGACCTTGGGTGCAACCAGGCGGCCGTCCGGGGAGCGCCAAAGGTGTTCAGGGTGCAAAAGGCATTCATCCAGTCTCCAGATTGTTTCTTCTGAATTTACGGCCTGATCTTGGAATAGTGCAGTATCAATAAGGGTTGCAATAGGAGACTGGGAATCTGCAAAAATGGGAAACAGGGAAGTGGCCCAAGAGGTGAAAAGGTCTGCAGCTTTAGCTGCTGTGTCAGCCAAGGCATTTAATAAGGCAGCAATATACAAATCATTTTGTTTTCATGAGCCCATGTATATTTTAACTTACCAACATAGACAATTTGATAATGCTATTAATAAGATGAGCGCAAACATAAAATACAAAACCACATTCTTCATTTTAAAAGGAGATTCATGATGTTTAGGTTGTTCTTCAGTAACTACCAGCTTTGCCTGTGTTTCTGAAAGACAAAAGAATACTTTTCTACCCCCTTTGGGGTGGCAGGTTACATATTGGAATATTCCATTTACAAATATGCTCAGTTCTTTCTAAACTCTGCAAGTTACTGACTCTGAATTTTCTCCAGACCCTTCAGAGTTAAGGACTTACTCACTTACTCTTAACCTCAAATCACACGCTTATTTTCCAAAATAACATTTTATTGGATATTACCATTTTAAGTATTACAAAAGGGATTTAGATCTTTATACCTATATTGAAAGGTGTCCATATCGGAAGGCGTCCCCTCCTCATGGATGCACCAGCAGGACAAACAGACAGACAGACAACAAACAACATTAAACAAAACTCCATGACATGACACAAACACGTGTTAGCAAAACAATTAATGTGAACAAAACTCCATGACACATACACATATACCACAACATAAATGTTTACATAACTACACTTTGTAACACAAAGGCTACGTCTACACGTGAAGCCAACATCGAAATAGCTTATTTCGATGTAGCAACTTTCGATGAATAACGTCTACACGTCCTCCAGGGCTGGCAACGTCGATGTTCAACTTCGACGTTGCGCGGCACCACATCGAAATAGGTGCTGCGAGGGTACGTCTACACGCCAAAGTAGCACACATCGAAATAAGGGTGCCAGGCACAGCTGCAGACAGGATCACAGGGCGGACTCAACAGCAAGCCGCTCCCTTAAAGGGCCCCTCCCAGACACAGTTGCACTAAACAACACAAGATACACAGAGCTGACAACTGGTTGCAGACCCTGTGCCTGCAGCATGGATCCCCAGCTGCCGCAGAAGCAGCCAGAAGCCCTGGGCTAAGGGCTGCTGCCCACGGTGACCATAGAGCCCCGCAGGGGCTGGAGAGAGAGCGTCTCTCAGCCCCCCAGCTGATGGCCGCCATGGAGGACCCAGCAATTTCGACGTTGCGGGACGCGGATCGTCTACACGGTCCCTACTTCGACGTTGAACGTCGAAGTAGGGCGCTATTCCGATCCCCTCATGAGGTTAGCGACTTCGACGTCTCGCCGCCTAACGTCGACGTTAACTTCGAAATAGTGCCCGACGCGTGTAGCCGCGACGGGCGCTATTTCGAAGTTAGTGCCGCTACTTCGAAGTAGCGTGCACGTGTAGACACAGCTAAAGAGTTAAGAACTTGAACTAAAGCTTTCAGAGTTGGGCAGTTTCTTCAAGGTCTTATAATCTGGGCTTTTGTCCAAGAAGCTGTTTCTAACAGCCAGATACAACTGCTCCAATATTCCTTTTTCCCTTTTAGTTTACAAGCAGTTCTCTGCTTACAGAGCTGCAACCATGATTCCTCTGATTGTCCCCAGTTCTTTTCCAACATTCCCTTGTCCCATTTAGGGTCACCCCATCCTTCCCGGGTGAATTCCTTCTCTATGTTGGGGAAATCCATGTTGTTTACCATGACCGGTTTCATTTTGTCACTGTGGTACAGCCTGTGTCACAACCCTGCTCGCTGTGCCAATTCTGTTAGCCGGTGGCCACGTAATGTGCGGTGAGGTACTCCCCTGGGTCCTAAACAACCCAGTTTTTTTACTGTTAGAGCAGGCAGCTCCTAGCACTCTCACCCACGGCCAGGCTGTCGTAACCAAACGGTTAAAGTTCTTTTGTTGTGCCGGCTGTGTTGCAGTGACAAAAGGGTTAACAGCAGGGTCAGGCTCAGAGCTTAACTAGTTACAAGTTTATTAAGCTACAGTTATAAGCGTAGGGTTACAAAAGGCTATTGTTTACTTCTTATATGCCAGCAAAGTACAGGTGTTAACAAGTTACATTACAATCCAATACAAAGATATCTGTTACCATCTAACACAATGATATCTTGACACTAGTTACAGAGCTCTAATTCTTTAGCTGTGCACAAAAAAGTCAGAGATCTAGCATGGGTGTATCTTACCCTCTCTGCGTCTCTCAATACCAGCGTAGCCAAGCCGGATCGGTCACTCAATTCCGCGGAAAGACGAATACGAGGTTGGGCGTCCCCAGCTGTGGACCTCGGGAGGCAATCGCCTGACCCGACCAGCAGGTAGTTGGTGGAATGCACTCAAAGTTAGAGTTCTACTGGACCCATCTTTTATACCCCTTTTGTGTTACGTATTCTCTTTCTTATCTATGGTGCCAGATCATACTGGTCTGCCTTTGTGACGCCAGTTTGTTACAAGGGCATTTCTACTTAGTTTGCACTTGTAAGACAAGAGATAAGCAATTTAGGAGTACAGGACATTCTTTTGTGTGGGCGGGGCACGTCCCCTTCTGGGTGATTGTGTGTGTGTGCATCATATCGATCAATGCCAGCTGGGGTGATTTCTTGAGGGTCCCCCCCCTCATGTTGACAGTCTGGCCTGTTAGCCTTCTAGCTGTACTTTCTGCTTCTCAGGGTCACGATAAGATAGCATATCTGGGCCTCAATGAGGGCATCAAAGACTGTGCTGTCAGCAGCCATTTCCGTGCCCTGTGTGCTCCTCGGTGGGGGGGGGCAGCGAGCAAGCTGGCTTGTAAGGGGGAGACTCTGTCTGGCTACAGTCCCCTCGAAGTCATCTGCCCTCGGGGGCTCCAGCCAGTCCGACATCTCCACGTCGTTGGGGTAGTCTGGCGGCGGCAGCATGGGTGGTCCAAGGCAATCGGGGGCTTCTGCACTGCAGGGGTCCGGCCGAACTCCGGAGTTGGCCGCTTCCAGGGCCTCTGGGAGGCTAGCCCCAGGCCGTCTGTCTGAGCCTGGTGGACCCTCTGGGGAGGGCTCTGGTAGATCCTGGAGGGCTCTGGTAGATCCAGGAAGTCCGGATAGGTCCCCTGGGGCATCCGTATCTGTAGCTGCCCAGGCTGGTCTGGGCAGCTGGAGGGGTAGCTCTCGCCGACAGGCCGGGCGGCAGTGGACTCCCTGCCCCTGGCGCCCAGGAGCCCAAGCAGGAGCCCCCTCCCAGTTAATGGGTCCCGAGCCCCGCCCCTGGCCCTTCTGGCTTTAGGCCCCGCCCTCTGAGGGCGGGGCACCAGTGTTCCAGCTCAGGGCCCACCCACCAGGGCCTCTGAGCAGCCTCCTCCACCTCTGAGTCTGGGGAAGGCCACAGTGGCTCGCTACAAGCAGTTACTTTAGTTAGAGAGCGTGTTCATTGTGTCATCCTGAACTGCACTTTGCCTAGGGCTGAGGCATGTCCTGATCCCTACACTACAAGCCTGGACTGAACTGGAAGGGACTGGATTGCACCCTCAGAAAGTTTGCAGATGATACTCAGCTAGGGGGAGCGGTAGAGACTTTTGAGGGTAGAGATAGCATCCAGAGTGACCTAGATAAATTGGAGGATTCGTCCAAAAGAAAACTGATGAGGTTAAACAAGGAAGTGCAGAGTCCTGCACTTGGGATGGAAGAATCCCAAGCACTGTTACAGACTGGGGACCGACTGGCTAAGTAGCAATGCAGCAGAAAAGGACCTGGGAATTACAGTGGATGAGAGGCTAGATATGAGTCAAGAGTGTGCCCTTGTAGCCAGGAAGGCCAATGGCATATTGGGGTGCATTAGGAGGAGCGGTTCAAGCAGATCTAGAGTGGTTGTTGTTCCCCTCCATTCAGCAGTAGTGGTGAGGCCACATCTGGAACATTGTGTTCAGTTTCGGGCCCCCCAGTATAGAAAGGATGTGGATGTGCTGGAGCAGGTTCAGTGGAGGGCAACGAAAATGATTAAGGGGCTGGAGCACATGACCTATGAGGAAAGGCTGAGGGGTTTGGACTTATTTAGTTTGCAGAAGGGAAGACTTGACAGGTGATTTAATAGCAGCCTTCAACTTCCTGAAGGGGAGCTCTAAAGAGGATGATGAGAAACTTTTCTCAGTGGTATCAGATGGCAGAACAAGGAGCAATGGTCTGAAGTTACAGAGGGAGAGGAGGAGGTTGGATATTAGGAAAAACTATTTCACCAGGAGGGTGGTGAAGCACTGGAATGTGTTGTCTAGAGAGGAGGTGGATTCTCCATCCCTCGAGGTTTTTAAGTCCCAGTTTGACAAGGTGGTGGCTGGGATGACTTAGATGGGGTTGATCCTGCCTGAAGCAGGGGGCTGGACTAGATGACCTCCTGAGGTCCCTTCCAGCCCTAGGATTCTAATTTTCTATGCTATGCAGTTCTGTTAGGTCACTCATCACCACTTAAGGTATTTCCTTTTTTGTTAGTTATTGATCTATCAGTACTTGTTCCTTATTTTGCTTACGTGTGTTTGGTGCATCTGGTTGCACTAGATCACAACATGTTTGTTCCCTTCCTTTTATCCTTATCTACATATGTTCTGCTATGGTAGCACCACCCCTTATGTGGAGAGCTTGTTCTTCCTAACTCATGTCCTTAACTCATCAGATATGGGGGAGTGTGTTGCCAAAAGACCCCCTAAACTGTCATGTACAAAATTCCACAAGTAACCCCTACAATAGACCAACAGATTTTTTGGAGCATAAGCTTTTGTGGGCAAAGACCCGCTTCATCAGATGCTTATGCTCCAAAAAATCTGTTGGTCTATAAGGGGCTACAGGGCTTTTTGTTGTTTTTGCAGATACAAACTAACACGGCTCCCCCTCTGATATAAATCACTCTCCTTCTGTGTGACAGCCATACCCACTGATATTTCCTACTCGACCTTGTCAGCTGTGTATGTGGGCCCTGAACGTAGCACAAGAACATCTTTGAGTAACGGGCATCATGGACAGTCTTCCTGAGCTGCCGAAAGAGTGGCTGTTGTATAATGGCTCAAAGCTGGAAGGGGCAAAACAAGGGAAAAGTGACGAGATGCAGATAATTGTGCCCATCTTTCCCAAACCAGCCGGGAAATGTCAGTTTCAGGATTGTTGGCCTTACCAGAGAAAAAGCTAAACCACAACAGGGAGGATTAGAAGCCTGAAGTGCTGACTAAGCAGAGCGCTTTGTGCCAGGCATGAACCGGGCAGCAAATCCATACATATCAGAGATACCCATTTCTCATAAACAGTGCTGTTTAGATTGTGTCAGAAACACTCATCTAAGCAGTCTTCACGCATTTCCCACTCAGTTCTCAAACCTTCATTATGAGAAGAATCTTGGAGCGTAACTGCCCTCAGGCAGGCTCAACTCAGGGACCTCTGGAGCTCCATGCAGGGCCCACTTCGGCGTGAGCTAAAAGCCAGTTGGCGCTCTGCTTAGGCTGTAGAGAACACATTTGTTCTCTGTGAAGTGGTCTAGGTACCCCTAGAAGGGACAGTTAACCACCCCCAGGTCTGTGGGTTACACAAGGTCTCTGTGCTGTGAGTCAGCCAGTACAGTAAACCCTCGATTTTACAGACCCCAATTTAGTGGATTTCGGAAACAACAGAAATCCGCCCCTCCCCCGCTTTCGTTCCCAAAGTCCATTGGGGTCCGTAAAGTCACCCCCCCAAAAAAAAAAAAAAGTTGAAAGACTTACAGCTTTTGCACCCTGGAGGAACTTCCACCTCCTCCGCTGGAGCCACCATGCGTATGAGGCGGCGGCTCCTCCAGGCCGTGCAGTGGCGCTGTGCTCAGCGAAGTGAAACAGTGCGTCCAGCCACGTGCAGCGAGGCAGCTCCAGCTGCGTGGTGGGACGCTTCCAGCCACGCACGGTTAAGCAGTTCCGGCTGCCCAGTGCCTCCAGCAGCTCTGGCCATGGTGCTTCCAGCCATGCGCCGAGGCAGCTCCCGCCCTGCAGCTGGGTGCAGCAGCTCCTCCATCAGCAGTGGATCCGGTTAGTGGCAGGGCTTTATTTTTGTTGTGGGGTGGGGAGGCTGGGGGACGGGGGGGAGTGTGCAGTAAACCCTCACATATAATGGACTTGCGGGAATAGTGGACACCCTTCCCCGCCTATTAGTCCGTCATAGCAAGGGTTTACTGTATTCCTGCTGGGGACTCACAGAGGAGACATGGCAGAGCAGTAGCTCTTTCATGCTCAGAAGGGATTCACTATATTCCCTAACACGAATCCAACCAGCTCTGCTGGCTGTTGCAGGAAAGAGTGTGGGGCCATGACCCGGCTTCCACGCTACCTCCTTCTGCTCCCCTTTAGGCCTTCAGCAGCTGTGGAGGTCGTGCCAAGCTGGAGAGCAGGGAAACTCCTGGCCGGCACTTTCACAAGATGGGTGCCAGACAAGGGAATGAGCTTGCAAATGACTTCCACTTGCAAACTTATTCCATTGCCTGGGCTCGTTCATCCATCCTTTAGCGTAGGCAGAAGTCGTCTGCACAAAAGGATGAGCCAATCAGATGGACTCCTGCTGGCTTCTGTAATAAAGGAGTTCATTAGAGCCGCTGCTGAAAGAGAGTAAATGACAAAGCAAACTGGTAGGTCCTGCTCCGTTCGGGTAGCAGAAGTGTCCTAGATTTCTATGAAGGTTGTATACTGCATGCAAAAGCCATCTTCGTCTGTGGTGCGTCTTGACTGTAAAGCAAGGAAAGTGGAAGGGAGAGCTCAGTGGTGAGAGTATTGGCCTGCTAAACTCAAGGATGCGAGCCCAGTCCTCAAGGGGGTCATGTAGGGCTCTGGGGCAAATAGACGTATCTAAAAAAAAATGAAAGAAATTGTCAGGGAGGGTGAAAGGCTCTGCTGTGCAGGCAGAGGACTGAACTCAGAATCACAGAATCATAGGGCTGGAAGGGACCTCAGGAGGTCATCCAGTCCAGCTCCCTGCTTCAAGCAGGATCAACCCCATCTAAGTCATCCCAGCCAGGACCTTGTCCAGCCGGGACTTAAAAACCTCAAGGGATGGAGAATCCACCACCTCTCTGGGCACCCTCCTCTTTAGAGCTCCCCTTCAGGAAGTTGAAGGCTGCTATTAAATCACCTCTAAGTCTTCTCTTCTGTAAACTAAACAAGCCCAAATCCCTCGTCCTATCCTCATAGGTCTTGTGCTCCAGACCCTTAATCATTTTGACTTCCAAATTCCCCTTCCAGTTCTTTGAGCTAGAGGAGTATATCTCTTCGCTCAGGCTAGTTAACTCAAGTTAAAACACCAGGGAAGGCTCAGCCACTCAGGTTAGCAGCTCAAATTCAACCGCAGCCTCTCCTGTAGGCTTTAACTTGAGCTGCTGAATAGGGATATACAATCCAGTTAATTAGTTAACTGGTTTACTGTTTAACCAGTTAACCAATTCAATGGGAAAGGGTTGTGGAGGGCCCTGAGCTGCCCCAGCCAGGCTGGAGAGCCCCTGCCCACATTGCTCCCTGAAGAGAGGATGCCACATTTGTGGGATTTAAAAGAGAAGTATTGATAAGAGCTATTGATGGGCATAAGTGAAAGTTATCGCTGGCTGAATCCAGTGTTCCCTGTAAGCTGAGCACTTGGGCAGCCACCCAGGAGAAATTCAGGTGCCACCCAGCTGGTGAGCAGAGAGCCCAGAGCACCCACAGCCAGCAGTGTGCTTTTTTCTACTGGTGGTGCACATCTGCACATGCCTTGGTGCACATAACAAAATTTATTCCACTCCAGATGGAAAAAAAATTAGTGGGAACACTGACTGGAACATAATTCCATCACTGGGGCATTGGCATTCTGTGGCAGGGGATACTAAATTCCACAGCCAGTGTAACCCACACACGTACTGGGTGTGCTTCAGTCCCATGTAGCGGTATCTAGACCACTTATGCATAGAAAGAGTGAGTCTTCTCTGTGGTGTTAATTGCGTGCCAGGGGGCTTTTCACTCAAAGTGCAGTGGTTCTAACACTAAGCTCGGGTGATCCCAGGCTTGAGTCCCCCCCTGTGGGCAGTTAAACCAGCTCTGCAGCAAGGCAAATGCCAAGCCGTATCTGTCTCCTCTGCAGACAAGTGGGGATCTCATCAGAGAGGTAGCCGAGTTAGTCTGTATCTTCAAAAACAACAAGAAGTCCTGGGGCACCTTATAGACTAACAGATATTTTGGAGCACAAGCTTTCGTGGGCAAAGACCTCTTTCCTCAGATGCAGAAGCAAGTGGGGATCTTGTTATTTTTTCTCCCAATAAGGTTTACAAATGCCTTTTGGAATATTTCCTGGAGATAGGCCAGTCTGGATAATTAATTTTCCAGCAAAGAAGACTGTGTGGAAACTTCCACCTCTCTGGCATTTCATGCCGCCTTCCAGAAGAATAGTTAGACTCCTTTGCCTTGTGGATTGAACTCTCCGTGCCTGGATTAAATGAGCTGACTTAATCAGCCTATAAATACCTACAAGGGGAAGAAATGTTTGTTCATGGGCTCTTTAGTCTAGTCCACAAACCTGCAGTAAGGCTGGCCGGATGTTCAAGCTAGACACGCTCAGGCTGGCAATAAGGTGTAAAGTTTTAACAGTGACAGTTTACCAAAGGCCACAGTAGATTATCCCTCATGGCAATTTCTAAATCAAGATTAGATTGGTTTTTTTTAACAAGATATGCGGTAATTCAAATGGAATTAGTCTGGGCAGTTCTCTGGGCTCCGTGATATAGAGCAGACTAGATGATTAAAATGGTCCCTTCCGGCCCTGGACTCATATGACTTTGGTGCGGATACTCATGATCCTAAACAGGACCACAGGATTTCTGATTGACCTATACTGATTTTTCAACCCACAGTGATGGAACCATACATGTCATGTGCATAGTCCTTAATGCCCTGTTTAGTAGCAGAAGGAATTTGACAAATGATGGGGGGAAAAGGGTATTCAAATTCTGCAAATTATTGTGAAGAAAAATCCAGCTTTTTAAAACCCAGGAAATGTCCTAGAGCATTCTCGTCATTCCATCCGAAATGGTTGCCAGGGGTTGGGGGGAGGGATAGCTCAGTGGTTTGAGCATTGGCCTGCTAAACCCAGGGCTGTGGGGCTGTGAGCTCAATCTTTGAGGAGGCCATTTAGGGATTGGAGCAAATAGATTCCAGGGATGGTGTTTGGTCCTGCCAGGAGGGCAGGGGACTGGACTAGATGACCTCCCAAGGTCCCCTCCAGTTCCAGGAGATGTATATCTCCAATAAAATAAAATTAAAAAAAAATATGCCATGTGCCTACCCAGAAGTAGCTGCACTTCTGAAGGCCTGATTCTGACACCTTTACTTACACATTGCGCTACCCCCAAACTCAGTGGACTATTTATGTAGTTAACTTCTCCTCCACATAAATACAATGACAGACTCAAGCCCTACATTAACTTTTTTTTGTCCTTTGGAATTATCTCATTTGGATTTTTAAAAAAATCAAAGACCAGACAGGCATTAGACACATAATTGTCTGTAGTACCAGGCTGCGAGGACTTCATGTAGAGAGCTCCATGTTTCAGAGACATCGGTGCATCTTGTTGCTCGTGCTTCCTTCCTAACCAGGAATGCACTTAACATTTTGAGGAAGAGTTGCTAGGTAGAGGGAGGAAGTAGCCCTGGGCCAAGCAGTCATAAATCCAGAAGTTGGACTTATGCTTTGTCCTGAAGATACGTATGGAGTCCCATTGTTAATCGCTATGTAATCTGCTCACATGTGGCTGACAAATTATAATAAGAAGAATGTTACAGCGAAGATTTGGGGCACATATTTTAGTTCTCTGACTGTGTATTTTTGGTTATTTCTTTGCTCTTTTTTTTTTTTGGTGGGACGTTACTCTTTTTTTTCAATTAGTGCCACTTATATGTGTAGACCCCCTTTACTATAGGAGACTCTGACCTTTATTAGCAGGCTCCTGTGTGCTGCAGTCTAGCCTTACAGACTACAACTCCATGATACCTTGGGGAAAAGGCGGGGAAACAGCTTTCTCCCAGGACTTCTCAGGGCAGAGAGAGCAGGTGTGGGCTCCATTTTTGCGGAAGGGAGCCACATTGCTGGTGCGGAGCTCCTTCCAGACGGGGAGCTGCTGCCGGGAAGCAAGAGCCTGCTGGGGTTTGATCAAGCAGGGAGCTCCAGAAGCTGGAGGGACTCATAAATCTTGACTGCTACTGTGAGGTCTTTGCATGCACAGTAACTCACAAGGAAAGACCAGGATGATTAGACCACAACTGGAGTGCTGTGTCCAGTTCTTGGCACCATATTTCAAGAAAGATGTGGAGAAACCGGGGAGAGTCCAGAGAAGAGCAGCAAAAATGATCAAAGGTCTAGAGGACATGAGCTAAGAGGGAAAACTGTCAGAAGAGGGTTTGGTTAGTGTGGAAAAGAGAAGATGGAACTTGATAGCAACTCTCAAGTCCTAAAAGGGTGTTACAATGAGGAGGGAGAAAAATTATTCTCCTTAGCCTCTGATGCTAGAACTACAAGCAAGGTCATTAAATTAGAGCAAGGGGCGTTTAGGTTGGACATAGGAAAACATTCTAACTGTCAGGGTGGCCAAACGCTGAAATAAGTTGCCTGTGAAAGTTGTGGAATCTCCATTGCTGCAGATATTGAAGAGCAGGTTGGATAGGCATCGGTCAGGGATGGCCAAGACAGTGCTTGGACCTAGCATGAGAGCAGGGGTCTGGACTCAACGACCTCTCAAGGTCCCTTCCAGTTCTAGTGTTCTAAGGCTTCAACATTCACGTAAAACTGTTTAGAAATTAAGCAGAAGGCCGGGATTTCGAGTATCGTCAAACACTATTGCAATTAGAAAGGAATATATATATATATACATATATTAAGTGGTATTTGTTCACATCAGCAGTCAGGCATTCGAAATCAGGGCCAATCTATTACTTTAACAGTCACAGTCTGCAATAAATACAGTCTTCATCTCAGTACTTGTGATTCTCTTTTTACAATTGTTTTAAAGCATCTTAATTTTTTCAGGGGCACGGCATCTCGGGATCCTGGATTTCTGGGGGTAAGACTTGTGTGGCATCTGGGTCTCAATTTAAAGATGCCCTCCCTTAGCATGCTGTACCCTAAAGGAGGACCAGGAGATGCTAGGGAGTTACCTGGCAAAGGGAGGGATGATTTATACTTCTTTACACCAGCTTGGGGTCATCTCGTTCATGGAGCTCAGTGGAGTACTGTGCAGGAAGGACTCTCCTGGCAGTCATGGTCCCGCAAGGGTTGGGGGCATTACTACAACAGTGGTTTTTAAAGGAAAAGCAAAGAGGCCATTGTCATACATAGTAGTAACATGCAACCAACATGTAACATGTCATCAGGCAGAGCTGTCAGGAGAGCGGCAGAAGAAAACGATTAAGCCGCATGGCCGAGTTCTTATTTGTTCAGTGGCCCAGGTCCAGACCTCTCCATGCAAAGGGAGTTTCTTAGAGATGGCGCTTAGAATGTTGGCGGTTTTCAGTCGCCTGAGAACGGTGGAGTCATGAATTCCCTCTAGCCGGATGTCGCACTGAGCAACCTCACTTCCCTTCTGCTGATCGACCGGCCTCTTGAGTATCCTTTCGGTCAGACTTGGATTGTCGTGGTTGGTGCCCGGGCTCAGGCTGCAGGAGGGAGAGAGAGCTCGCCCCAAGCCCCGAAGATGCCAGTACTGGCAGAGAGGAGCCCCTCCCCACCAGCCCTAGCACGCAGCTGCTGCCGCCAGGGGAACAGGGCCTGTCCTCACTGTCCCCAGCAGGGTGCCACCCACGTAAGCCCAAACCCCAACCCCCTGCCTCACTATGACTTGTCGTGCAAGTCTTTGATTTTATAATAAGATGGCAGAAAGTCAGCAAGTTTCCAGCAGCAGCCTGCTGTGGTAGTTTTGCGTTGCTTTTGTCAGTAAGTAGTTTTTAAGTGAGGTGTAACTTGGTGGTATGCAAAACAAATCTGACTCCTGAAAAGGATGCAGGAATCTGGAAAGGTTGAATGGGACTTGTGTCAAGACCTCACCTTACCTTCGGACCATGTTTCTCACTGACCCTTCGTGGCATGTGAGAGAAGTCTGGGGGTACTTACAGTTTTTAAAGGGGTATTTATAAAGAAAGGCTGAGAAACTGTTATAACACGTCATCCTGATTTGCCACCTGATTTGCATGTACATCTGGTCCAGTGCAATAAAACGCACACTGGATTATTTTTAGAAGCCAACTTGGTGAGCTCTGCTTTCCAGAGGAGCTCCATGATTTGCATTATGATAGGAAGACACAATATCACCACAGGATGGGTGCAGAGGGCCATATGTTACAGATGGCACCTCCACCACAGGCTGCTGGCCTGTATCCATTCCCCATTCATACAGTGCACTCGACCTCACCCTCTGCCTGACACTGATGGTCCGAGTAGTGTAAGGCAAAGGGTCTTGAGCAAAACAGTTTTTTCCTTTTGTGAAAAAATGCAAATTTGAGTCGACAACAGCTGTTCTGGAATCCTGCTTGATTTCAGCAAGTTATTGTTATCGTCATAATCATCATCATCAGCCGTGGACTCAGCACCCATTGGTGTCTGTTGCCTCCCTCACTTTTCCTTTCCCTGTCCGGTGCAGAGTGGCTTAGTTTCTGTAGACTAGCTCCGCACCCATCTACTACATCATCCACCCATTCTCTGCCTCTCCTGTTCGAACCGTCCATTATGCCGCATACTGGGGTCTTGATTTTCCGTTCGTCATTCATTCTGCAAATATGCCCAAACAGAATTCAGAATTCAAAAATAATTTAGTCTGTTTCAGCATTTTTCAAATGAAACATTGTGACTTTTCCTTCCAGAAAGATGGTGTGTTTTGGAATTTCCCTCTACTTTATTTTTTTTTATTTAGAATATTTTTCTTTCAACATTGAGATGAAACTTTGATATTTCAGTTTACAGAAAATTTCAGAGTATTTCCTTGTGGGTTGTGCCAAAACAATTTTTCCTCCTTTTCCCCGTGTTTCAGATCCACACCCAAATCAAATATTCAGTTGCTCACACAGTACTAGTCCCGAACACCATTCGCCCTGATGTTTAGGAAGCTTTGTTAAAACAGCTGAGTAAATTCCTAAGCCAAGGCAGTGTTCCAGTATTGTCACCTCTCAGAGCTCTGCAGGATGTGTTTACCTCTCTGCCTGAGCCCTTCCAAGCAGTTGTCAGACAGGATCAGGCAGAGTCTGTCATCTGTAGACACATTAAAACATGTTATTCAGTGGAAACTCGCTAATGAGCACAGGGCTGTCATGGAGCAAATTAATGTCATTGTCAGATGGTTAGTTGCTGGGGGATTTTATTCTTAGAGGCAGAGTAAGATGGAGCTATTATTCTTGATCATCAGTAAGGCCTTGAATGGGGAAGCGGAGAGCACAGGAAGGGAGGGGAGGGAGAGCTGAAAGGACTCAGCATGGAGGTGAACTGCGTCAGACTGAAAGGAGAGCTTCTGCCATGCAGAACTGTCGGCCTTGCCTGGAGACTTCACTGAGAGGTTGTAGAAAACTGGGTCTCCTGGAAGGATGCTGTCCTGTCGATCTGAGGTGGGGAGCTGAGTCCAGAGGGCCAGAAAAACGGAGTTCAGATGTTGCCACAGTACCGGTCTGCTGGTGGGAATCTGGAAAGGCAGGAAATCCTTGTACAGTTGCAGCCTGGGCATGGGCGGAGAAGCTAAAGAAGGGTAACTCTCCTACCGCAGGTCAAAGCTAGAGTAAAGCCTGGTAGCTGTAGTGAAGTCAGGGACAGCACTGAAAAACAGGCCTGAACAGACACCTGCGTCATCTCTCTGTTCTGTGTCTCTGCCCTTCTGTCTGTCCTTTGCATTTCATTGCCATTGACCTTTTTCTTCTTCTTCTTCCTTTCTGCTCTGGTGAAACAGCCAAATTATCCTTGTTTTAATTCATTCAAGAGGCGCACTGGTGCACAGAGCTTGCTCCCTGGGCCCAAAAGTCCTTCATCCTAATCTGAGTGGCTGGGGGGCCTTGCCCAGAGGATGAGGAGATGGGATATCACTACATGGAGAGAAGCAGATGTAGGTCACCCAGGCTGGGCATAGGAGAGCTATGGAGCTCAGCTTCATAGGACCCACATACATATTGCCAGGAACTCACAGACCCATGGATTAGGAGTCTCAAGGACCATCCAGGCTGGTCCACTGTCAACAGGTAGGTTTCATTCTGTCCAAACCATCTCAGGCTGTCCAAAACACTTCCCGCGAAGGAGAGTCCATGATTTCCCCAGCCAGTCTGTTCCATTGTCATACTTAGCGTTGCAAAGCTTTTTCTGAGATTCAATCCAGCTCTGCTATGCTGTAGTTTCAATCCCAGGCCCTCTGTCCTGCTCTCTGCATCTGAAGAAGTGAGTTAACTCACGAAAGCTCATGCTCTAAACTTTTCTGTTAGTCTATAAGGTGCCACAGGACCCCTCGTTGCTGTCCTGCTCTCTGTGGCAAGAGGATAATTTGTCTCCATCTTTTTATGGCAGCCTTTCAAGTATTTGCTACTCCTTAAGCCTTTGTAGTCCGTGTCAAGTCTACAAGTTTCCTCCACTTCACTCTGTCTTGGGACGAAACTTCTAGCTGACCCCCCGAGTGCCCCAGTTGTTGTCCTTCAATATCAGTGGACCGTCTCTGTGTTGTCCAAGGTCTTCCTTTTCGGGGTTTTCCTTGCAGATTCCCTTTGAGAGCTTGAGGGACGGTGCTGGATGATGGTTTGCTGAGACTGTGGCTTAGCCGTCCCCACTGTCTTCTCTGGATCTGAAAGTCAAATGGTGGACCGCTACAATATCCCCCCACCCCACCCCCAACCTCTTCTTTTCCAAATTAAACATACCCACTCCCTTCAGCCTTTGCTCCCGTGGTTTGGATTCCACACCTTTGACCAACTTTGTCTCGCACCTCTGGATCTTTTCCCATTTCTCTGCAACTTTTCTCTATAGCAGTGACCAAAGTAGGACACACTACTGTAGCTGAGGCCTAACCAGGGCTGAGTGAAGGGGTACTGCCACCTCCCATGAGTTGCATGCTAGGCCTCTGTTAATACAATCCAAAACTGCGTTTGTATTTTTTGCAACAGCCTCACACTGGAGTGGGACAGGACATGATCAGGGGTTCAAAAATTATGTTTTCCAGCTGTTCTCTGCAACCAGGCAAGCTAGACCTTTGCCTTTCATTCTGCGGAAGCTGAGTCTCTCACCTCAGCACATGCTCCTGGAGCTGGGGCCTGAGCGAAAAACAACAAATCTGGTGAGACTCGCAAGACCGTGAGAGCTGATGGAAGTCAGGCGGTGGGTCCAGAGCTGCTGGCCAGTGGAATTACGGTCTAAGGCCCAGGGCTGGGATAAAACAGATCTGAGATCTGCATCTGAGTAGCCTTGGACAAGCTAGCTAGTCTGTGTTCCAGATCCCCACCTGTACACTGGGGACTGTTAATACTTCCTGACCCTCCAGGGCTGTTGTGACGATAAATGCATTAATGTTTACCTGGTGCACTGAAAGCAGCAGTAGAAAAGGCACAGACGAGGGACCTTTGGACCCTTACAAGGCAGGCAGAGTCCGGTCTAAGGGAGCTGCTCGAGGAGTTTCACTGCTAATATCATTTCAGGAGAGGATCCCAATTCCCAGTACCCAGCCAAGGGTTTCATGTGGAGTTCAGCTTTGGCCTCTGGGAGCCTTGGGCCCAGCAATAATCATTTCACACCATTGATTTAATAGCTCAAAGGATCCCTAACTAAAAGCCACTTTCGCCTATCAAGAGGTAGATGTGTTCCAGTTATTCAGCCCGTTCCGATTGCCGCCTTAGCATTTGTGCTTAGAAAAGAGAGCAAACCTGGGCTGTTCCCACTCTTCGATACAGCGCGTTCTTTGTCCCGGCTGGCCAATGCCCCCACCCCCCAGCCGTACGCCTTGCTGTCACTTCCAAACCCTTTGCCTCTGTTGGGGACACGGAGAGCTCCAAGTCCGATAAAAAGGCCAGATTCCTTACCGGAGCCTGGAGAGAGCCAGACCGGATTCACCCAGTGTAAGCCTCTGCTCTTCTCAGCAGCAGAGCGCTTTCTTGCAAGTCTTCCATGCCCCAGCACGCTAATTGAATTACTTCCTCAATGCAAGTCCCTCCAGCTTCCTAGCATCTCCCCGGGCATCCCTGATGTACAGCGGGGGTCCCTGCAGCAGCATAGGGGTGGCACGATTCAGATATATGTGACCCTTCACGTTCTACTGGTAGAGTAAATGCAGCTGCAAATGTGGGCATTTGTTGGGCCCAGCAGGTGCCAAGCCTCTAGATTCCAAGGTGGGATACGTTCGGGCATACGTGCCCGCATTCAGTGGGCGAGGAGGGATGTTTGTCCAGTGCATCCTGACACTTTGTGTTCAGCAACCAAGGGCCACATGCCTGGGCACAGCTTTTACAATAGGCGGTGGCTCAGATAAGTCACGACAAGCATCAGGCCTTCTTACTTTCCTTCAGGCTTCGCTAGAAAATCTTCCGTGAATTTTGCACCCGACCGCGGTTCTCCTGAGGTGTGCAGATATCATGGAACTAAGTTGCATAGGACTTTTGTCGCCAGCATTGCAAGGTATTTACATGCTAAACATTCATATGCCCCTTCCTGCTTTGGCCACCATGCCAGAGGACACACTTGGATGCGAAGGACGCTTGTTAAAAACAAAATGTGGTAATTAAATTGTGACTGAACTCCTTGGGGGCGAATTGTCTCCGGCTTTCTTGTGCCATATATTTCCTGTCAGAGCAATCTCAGGCGTCGTTCGGTTGGAGAACGCTTTCGCTGCAGATGTGACAAGAGACAAAGACGGTACCAGTCTGAGATTTCTCAAGATAGTCTGGCAGATCCAGACCAGTTGGCTGCAGTTGGCTGGTTTCTGTTCCCTGAGTAACCAGGGCAGGGGCTGCTCCAGAGCAACCACGAATGTACTAGAACCAACTGAGTCATGGGCAGCAGATGCAAGAAGCAGGGAAGGGATTATCTTCCCAAACTGGCAGTCGGGCCCGATGCACACTCTGCCGCCAGATTGCTCCCTGCCTTAGCTCCAGGGCAGGAGTCTCGGGACACCTGTCCTTCCCCTGCTCTGGGACCAGGGAGGCTCATGTAGGGGGCTGGAGACCTGTCTTTGTGGGGGAGAGTTGGCTCTCAGGGGGCACAGCCTCGGGAGGAAGGGGCAGGATTGGGCGCTAGCCTCCCGCATCCATCTCTGCATCCTAAGGCACCTGGAGCCAATTAAGAACATGCCCGGACTTGTTTAAATGGCTCCCCTTGAGGGAAGGTGGCACGTTAGGAGCTGGGAGGATGAGTGTGATCTGGCACCAGGAGAAAGGGGCTGGGAGGGGCTCTTTGGGGAAACAGACCAGGGAAAAGCTATAGCTCTGGTAGTGGAGGAAGAACTACCTGTCATCGCTGCCCTTGCGGGGGCTGGGGCCCCCCACACCGCTTCAGGAACACTCCCTGAAAGGGAAGGCTGGGGCTGAGCAGGAGGATCTCACCCCACACCCAAATGACGGGCTTACAGCGCAGGTGGCTGTGATCCTTGCATCTAGAAGGGGAGGGGGGCCCCTGTGGTGAGTCACAGGGAGCTGCTGAAGCAAGCCCTAGCTACCTATGAGTGCAGAACCCCCCAAGGCAAAGCTGGAGCTTTGCCACAATAGCTGCAGCATGCCACCCCTAGGCCTGAGGGGGGGAATAGCCCAGTGGTTAGAGCCTTGGTTGGGTAACCCCCATGTTGTGAGTTCAACCCTCAAGGGGCCCTGCCTGCAGTAGATGAGATACACTTTAAAAAAAAAATTCTGTCAGGAATGTTGCAGGACTTGATAACCTCTCTAGGTCCTTTGCAGCTCGACAAGATGTGTCCGTTTCCATACGATGATTAAAAATCTGGCATGCCTTCCAAAATCTGAGAAGGACAGGCTTTGGGGCACACAGTCAAGTGTCTTAAAAGAGCAACACTCCAATGCAGAAACTGCAGAACCTGAACCGCCAGAAAAGAATGTCAGCCTTCTGGTGGTGACATCTGACTCAGATGATGAAAATAAACATGCATTGGTCTGCACTGCTTTGGATTGTTAGCAAGGAGAACCCATCATCAGCATGGACACATGGCCTCTGGAATGTTGGTTGAAGTATGAAGGGACATATGAATATTAAGCTCATCTGGCATGTAAATATTTCAGGACATAGGCTGTGAGGGGTTGGATCACAGAAATCCCCTTGGGTTGTCACATGGTGCAAGGATCAAGCCAGTGGTACCCACCTTCCTGCCCTCTGGGGCTTCCTATCAGCGTGTCCTTCTGGATCAAGAGCTCTGGTCTCCCCAGGCCAAGGCACAGAGCTGGGGTCACTGTCCCCCCCAGTAAGGCAAGAAGGACACTGAACCAGCTAGCTCTGGGAAGACTCAGACATAAGACCATTGACAGCACCCAGGAAACCAACCCCCAAAAGGCACCAACATCTCACATAAATCTATTACCTTGTGCAAAAGTTTGAGACTGAGAAAGCTCTCAAAGATGTCCCCCCCACATTATCAATGAAGGACAGATGTGTACAGTGGTTGCTTCCTTCCCCATCCCCTCCATAACACCTATTTACACTGGGCTTGATAATAAACAAAAGTGTTTTTATCAAATATAAAAAGTCGGATTTAAGTGGTTGCAGATGAAAACAGGCAGATTAAAGTTACTGAGATAAAATGTACAAAGGATGCCATTTAATTCTAATATACTATAAAAGTTATTACATGAAATTGCTTACCCTAAAAAGTTGTTCTTATCTCAGGTAAAATGCTTCAAATCAGAGTTGATCTTTACTCTGGCCTGGGTCTGTCGCTTCTCAGAGGTCTTTAAAGTTCTTTGTTTTCAGGTTCCTTCATATATATCCTCTTAGGATGGGCAAGGCAGTCTCAAAGCCTGGCTGAAGATAAAGCCTGGGTTGCTTTCCATCCCTTAAATACACTGTTCCACAGGGTGGGAATCCTTTGTTCAGTCTCCCCAGCCCCATGGAAAACTGGTAGATTCAAGATGGATTCCAGAAGCAGGTGGCATGGCCACTTGTCTTTCTAGGATCAACCACAGTTTGGGCTCACAGGAAAAATAAAATTGTTCACAGTTTGTTGGTTTGAGTACTGAGCTATTAAGTACCCAAAGTATTACTAATGGCTCTCAATAGCACATTTAGCATTAAAACTAGATTCCCACTTCATATTTCTAACATCACATGCAAGAATGACTCAATGACCTCCTGAGGTCTCTTCCAGCTCTGTGAGATGTGTATCTCCATATATATTTAATGATACATGCACAAAAATAAGAAGTATAGATGCAGCAGCTTGTAATTTGAAAATTGACATATATTATATTATCTCTTGGGCATAAAGCATCTTCTAGTTCTCAATATTCATAAGCCAATTTTCATAAAGCATGAGGGGGCTTGACATCTCCCCCCTGAGATCACTGCTAGCGGGTTGGACAGTGTCTAGTACAGAAGCAGTGCGTTCAGAAATTCTCTTAGGTCTTGATTACACAATCCCCAGTGTCAGCAAACCCTGTGGTGTCCTTCATGGGTGTTTTTCCAAAGTTCATAGAATCATAGGGTTAGAAAAGACCTCAGGAGGTCATCAAGTCCAACCCCTGGTTCGAAGCAGGACCAATCCCAACTAAATCATCCCAGCCAGGAATTTGTCAAGCCAGGACATAAAAACCTGTAAGGATGGAGACTCCACCACCTCTCTATGTAACGCATTCCAGTGCTTCGCCATCTTCCTAGTGAACTAGTTTTTCCTAATTTCCAGCCTACACCTCCCACTCTGTAACTTGAGTCCATTGCTCCTTGTTCTGTCATCTGTCACCACAGAAAACAGCCTCTGTACATCCCTTTGGTAACCCCTCTTCAGGAGGTCTAAAGCTGCTATCAAATCCCCCTCACTCTCCTCTTCTGTAGAATAGTAAGCCTAAATCCCATAAACTCTCCTCATAAATCATGTGCTCCAGCCCCAAACCATTTTGGTTGCCCTCCGCTAAACTGTCTCCAACATGTCCACATCCTTTTTGTAACGGGGGGCCTCAGAATTGGACACAGTATTCCAGGTTTGGCCTCACTAATGTCTAATAAAGGGGAATATTCACTTCCCTAGATCTGCCGTCAGTTCTCCTACTAAGGCAACCCACTATGCCGTTAGCCTTTGTTGGCTACAAGGGCTCACAGCTGACTCATGTCCAGCTTCTCATCCACTGTAGTTCCCAGATCCTTTTCTGCTGCACTGCTGCTTAGCCAGCGGGTGTCCAGCCTGTAATAGTGCTTGGGTTTCTTGTGTCCTACGTGCAGGACTCTGCATTTGTCTTTGTTAAACCTCATCAGATTTCTTTTGGTCCAATCCTCCAATTTGTCGAGTCACTCAGGACCTATTCCTACCTTCCAGTTTATCAACCTCTCCCCTCAACTTAGTATCATCCACAAACTTGCTGAGGGTGCAATCCATCCCCTCGTCCAGGTCATTAATGAAGATATTGAACAAAACCAGCCCCAGGACTGACCCTTGGGGGACTCTAATTGATACCAATTGCCAAGCAGACAGTTCTGGGTTTCTGTCCTGAGCTGCATGAAAGCAGGTCGGGGTGCCCCCAGAATGCAGATAGCAATGTATTTTAATGTGTAGGTGTCTTGGCATTTAGCCACCAGTTCCGTAAGTGTGTGCCTCAGTTTCTCCTTCCTTGCAGAAATGTAGGATAGTTACGCCTTCCTCCATCCTTCCCCCTTCTTGTCAATTGCCTAGTCTGCCTGGAGAAGAAGCAAAGAAGCAATCTTTTATTTCCTCCACAGCGCCTGTGGCTTTCCATCTCCTTCTGGGATTTCAGCACACAATCCCTTCTTGCTGCTAATAGTTCCTGGGCTGAGTAGTTCAGCCAACTCAGAAAAGTATGATCCCAAAATAAAGGATGCTAAGTTCTCTGACAAAGCAACAACAGTTACCTCAGTTTGGTTTTGCTCTCTCTGAACCTCTACGCTTGCCAAACGTGCAAAGATCTTATGGCCACCACCCAAATCTAATTCAGCCGAGTCCCCATCGAGGATCTCTTGTTCCTTAATCAAGTCCTTCTGGACCACAGAAATTTCTGCCCCAGTATCCCTCCATGCAGGGATGTCTTGGCTGCTCCCCCTGACAGACGTCATGTGTTTACTGCCTGGCTTTGAATTAGCCAGCTTTACAAACCCGGTGTCATAAGTAGCCACCGTCAGAGAAGCAGCATTTCCATGAGTCTCCTGCTGCTTATACACCTCCTCCACCCCCAACTCCTCCACCCCCTGCTCCCCAGCTCATAATGCTCATTTGTTCCTGAAGGAGAACACCCAGCCTCTCATTCACCCTCTTTCTTCCCAGCGGTAAAGCAGGGACCTTGTCTCCTCCAAGACTTAAACCCTTGTGATTTTCTCCTTCCAGGTGCTTGTGATTGCTCGTACTGGTCAACATAACCAGCAAGAATTTCCACTGATTGGACCACTGTGTCCCTCAAGCACTGCTTACCATACTCAGGAACTGTGTTCAGAAACTGTTCCTGAACCATCAAATCACACCTGCCTCCAAAGCTTGTCATTCCGTTTCCTCTCACCCATTTCTATAGCAGATTTTTCGTGTGGTTCACAGGAGCTAAATTATTTAGCCCGGCCTGTCTTTTAAGGGGTCTAAATTTCACCCTCTACATTTCAGGTGGAATCTGAAACTGCTTTAAAACCAAATCCTCGACTTTACCGTAGTTTGAAGCATTGGCAATAAACTTTTTATTGAATACGTCCAAGGCTCTCCTAGTCAGTTTTGCAAGCAGAGTGGTCATCTTCTGATCCCCAGGAATGGAATGGATGGTGCACAGTGATGAAGCGTTTGGCGACATTTGCAGATTCCCCAGAAGCCGCATGCCATAGATCCTACTCGTGGATTTTGCAGAGGTGAATCCTGCTGCATTGGGGTGCTGACTCTTCCAGTCCCGTGCAGCCAGTTCCTGCAGTCTCTCTTTCTCCTTCTCTTCTCAAGCAGGCTTTTGGGCTTCCTTCTCAGCTTCCAGTTCTTTGTCTTCCCTGGCTGTCTCATGGCAGCCTTTTCTCTGGTAACTTCCACATCTGTCTCAAGACCCCTTAATCCCAGTCGTCTTCTGTGTCCAATTTCCTTCTGTGCAGCTTGGGTCCTGTGAAGTTCCCGTTTCTTTTGGGCCTCATTCGCACTCATTATGCTGATTTTCCCTGACCTGAAATAACAAAAGACAATAACAAACCAGTAACCCCTTTGTGTGCGCTCCAGCCACCACACTTGAAATCACCACAACCGTGCACATCACTTTGCTTGACTATGCCACTGCAGTGGGTTAGATCACAAAAATCCCCTCGGGGCCGTCACCCAGTGTGCTGATCAAGCCACTGATGTCTGCCTTCCTGCTGTCAGGTGTTCCTCCCAACCTGACCTGCTGGGCCAGAAGCTCCGGTCCTCTCTCAGCCATGGCACAAAATTGGGGTTACTGCCACCAGCAGAGCAAATAGATTATATGTTGCCCCTGCAGCTCCCTACCTAACAGCCATCACCACCTCGTTGCCTGGGGTTTTGGCAAGCATCTCCTAGCTAGGAAGAGCAAGGACCCAGTAAAGCAGAGAGTCCAAAAATATGCTAGGAACTGAGACCCAGCATTTGGTTTTCAATATGCTGCATTGCATCCTCTGGCAACGTAGGGCTTGTTGAGCTTCTCCTCTGCTCTGCTCAGAGGAAGCTTGCCGCTTGTTACCATAACAATAGCACTGTACTGTCTGCATGCATGATGGCAATCTCCCAGCAAGAATGTTATTCCTATTCTACAAAGGACCTTTTGCAATATTGCCTCCTGCCCTGCCTCACAGCTCAGGTGTTCTGAGCCTGGGACTGAATGCCCCAGTGCTCAGCTGCCCGGCTTTGAGAGCCTCTCTGAGCAAGCCTAAAAGCACCTCAAGATGAAGAGAAAATATCTCGATTGCCATTAGAACTACAGCTGCTCTCCTGACAACGTGCTAGATTCTAATCTCAGCTGAGCCAGTGAAAACGCAGAGTAACACTCCAGTTTCTGGGAGCAGAATTCTTGAGGCACTTCCATTTGCTCATCTGGGCAGTGAACCTCCTCTCATCATAGTCTCAGGGTTCACAGGATTAACTTCTGCCCTGTCCCGTCTGTGTGCACCCACATGTGCACCTTACTGAGCACCTTATTCCATCAATTTGTTGTGCTGACAGTGGTATAAATAACTCGCACCTTACTGCCAGCTCGCCCATCCCACCTGAGAACCCCACCAGTGCCAAGTGAGGGGGTAGGGCTTTTCCACACTCATGCTCCCCTCTCTCTCCATCTGCTCAGGTGTTATAATGCTCCCATCATAGCACTAATGGGGCACCAACATTTAAAGGGAATGCAGAAGAATTCAGGCAGGCAGGCTCTTTTGCTAGCTCAGCTGTTCTTCCTGAGTTCTTAAGGGAGGGTGCTCCCCCTTCCCACTCCTTACTTTTCAGCCCACTTAACTTTCCAGCTCCCTCAGGCCTTTATCCCTAGTAGGTGCTCCGTTGTTCCTCAGCCTGCTCTTGTGAGAACTGGGCCTCTGTGGAAAAAGGGGTGGGAGTTTGTGCTCTTAGCATTAACATATGAGCGTATGTTATGCTGCCTCACGACCAACAACACAGCCGCGTGTGAGAGCTGAGCCGGAACAGTCAGCCCCGCAACAACAAACTAGCAAGGGCAGCAAGCAGCATGACAAGAATAGACCATTCTGCCACAGCACACATTTGAATCTGAGCATCGTTCCTGTGACTCATGAGTTTTTTTTTCTCTTTGCAGAAAGAACCAGAGTCTCTTTATTTTTAGGAAGCTTCCATTCGACGTGGCTAAGCTTCCCTCAGCTGGCGCTGTCCCGCCAAACCTGTAGAGCTCTTCCATGTCTGTCATTACTGCGTGGCTTGTGTTTAAAGGCACTCCTGCTGAGCTGCAATATTCAACTAAATCCTCCTAGCAAAGCATGAAGTATTATTGGACGAAGCAGTGAAGTGCACGGCTGTGAGTGAGCATGGGGGCCAGGGCTGACTGCCTAAGCCCTACCCCTTCTGTCCTTGGCCCTGCCTCTTTCAGGAGGGGACCCTCTCACCTTGCCCCCAGCCTGTGGTGATTCTCGGGCCCGCCGGGAGTGTTGCTCACTGGTGGGGTGAAAGGGCACCGTGTAGCAGACTCTCCTTTCAAGGCCCCAGCTGATGGTTGTTCCATTCCTGTGGTGCTTTGCCCGTTCTCCCTCCAGCCACAGCATCCTTAGCCCACCACTTCCAGGGTAACACAGTCTAATGGAAACAATGTCCACTCCCTTTGTCCACTCTGCCCCTTGTGCTTCTGGGCCCAGTGGTCTGTACACCTTCTCACAGGGGATTCCCGACACCTTACCAGTGGCTGGGAGGGGCACCAGACAGGCCTGCCTCTCCAATGGGTTACCTCAGATAGGCGGCCAAGGTTCACCTCAGCAATCTCCTTGCTGCCACCTCTTCCCCTCCACTGCACGCCTCTAAGCCTTTCCCTCAGCTTTCTGTCACCCTGCAGAGCCTGTTTCATAGAATCATAGAACACTAAAACTGGAAGGGACCTGAAGAGGTCATCAAGTCCAGTTCCCTGCCCTCTTGGCAGGAACAAACACCATCTAGATCATCCCTGATAGGTGCCTGTCTAACCTGCTCTTAAATATCTCCAGCGATGGAGGTTCCACAGCCTCCCTAGGTAACTTAGTCCACGGTTTAACCACCCTGACAGGAACTTTTTCCTAATGTCCAGCCTAAATCTCCCTTGCTACAGTTTAAGCCTGTTGCTCCTTGTCCCATCCTCAAAGACCAAGGAGAACAATTTTTCTCCCTCTTTGAGGTGCTTGAAAACTGCTATCATGTCCCCTCTAAATCTTCTCTTTTCTAAACTAAAGAAGCCCGGTTCTTTCAATCTTCCCTCATAGCTCATGTTCTCTAGACCTTTAATCATTCTTGTTGCTCTTCTCTGGATCTTTTCCAATTTCTCCAAACCTTTCTGGAAATGTGGTGCCCAGAACTGGACACAATAGTCCAAATGAGGCCTAATGAGCGCTGAGTAGTGTGGATGAATGACTTCTCGTGTCTTGTTCATAACATTCTTGTTAATGCATCCCAGAATCATGTTTGCTTTTTTGGCAACAGCATCACACTGTGGACTCATATTTAACTTGTGGTCCACTATGACCCCAAAGTTCCTTTCCTCAGTGTTCCTTCCAAGACAGTTGCTTCCCATTCTATATGTATGAAGCCAATTGTTCCTTCATAAGTGGAGTTTCCGTCCACATCTCTCCACTCCCATTTACCAGGAAAGAGGCTGAAGAATCTCTCCCAGCAGCCCCTGCCCATTTCAAAAGTGCTGTGTTTGTAGCATCAGCCAGCCCCTGCACAGCTGGGTTTCATCAGTAATTAGGCCTGGCCGCGTTCCAGTTCGTTAACTAGCTTCCCCACACAAAAGTTACCTAACCTGTTATGTGGGGGTGTCACGTGCCTGTAATTTTGGTTCTGTAAGTGGCCTTGCAGGGAGGGGACGTGGTTATGATTATTACACTTTGACCACACCAAAATACGGTCCGATCGGCCGTAATGTGGGGATTGGTCAGCTGCAGTAGCAACAGGGTGATGAAACACAGGTGCTGCAGAGAGAGGCTGTGTTTAAAAAAACAGTGTAATTACATGAAAGGAGAAATGGAGGGGGAGCAGAGAGGATGCCTGAAAACAGCCGATTGATTGTCAGATTTCCATAAATACATTCCCAAAGCCTCCTTCCTCTGAACTGGAATCAGAAGACCTAGCTGGTCGTCCTGCCCTATTGGTTTTTATCTGTAGTTTTATTTTTCACGTCCTTTATGCTAACTCATTAAATAAACGATAGACAACATGTAATATCCTCTCTAGACTTAAAGGGGGAAATGGGATGGGAGTGTATTTTCTATGCGCAGGAATTGATCAATAAAGGCGCTTGTCTGCATAGGTTTCCAGGATTTCATATGTGATGATTAATTAAGGGACATGTTAAGCTATGGTTGTGTGTGTTTGCTGACTGATTGCAGGGTCAGGAATCATATGTACGATATCAGGCGTGTTTTCTATGCTGCAGACTGGAATCCAGTACCATAGCATGTGTGGTTTACCTATTCTCCAGAATGCTTATTGGGGAAAGGCGTGACTGATATGGCGAGGGGTCGTGTGCATCTTTGTGCATGTCAGAGAGAGAGTGAGACGACGTAGGATCACGGTATGTGTCTGTCTGACCCCACATAGCTGAATTAGGGGTGTTTTCGTGCCTTCGACAGACATTACCCACAGTTGGTGGAATGCGTTGCCTAGAGAGGTGGTAGATTCTCCATCCCTTGAGGTTTTTAAGTCCCGGCTGGACAAGGTCCTGGCTGGGATGACTTAGTAGGGATTGATCGTGCTTGAAGCAGGGGGCTGGACTAGATGACCTCCTGAGGTCTCTTCCAGCCCTATGATTCTGTGAGTTGTGTTTGTTTTGTGTGTGCGTGTGTAAATTATCACTAGAGGCAACTGTGCTTTTGCAGATCCCCTACCCGTGCTCTATCAGTCAGGTGCCATGTGTTTGTGGCTTGATTTTCAGGTTACCAAATCAGAGCTATTGTTAATTACACACTCGGGAGTTTGTCCATTGAGCAAAGAAAACAAAAGTGTAGTATCCAGGCTTGAAGCATGTGGGGGAAAAAAGATGCATAGTGATTACTACTAATACATCAACATTTACCATCAGTTATCACAAAGTAATAATGCTGATAATCACAGATGACTCTCTACTGAGAATAGAAAATAGCTGGAGTAACTGTTCGCAGACACCCATTTCTTTTCTGTTCTTTTAATGCCAGGAAATTAGGCTACCGGGTACACCTCATGTGCCTCTTTAGACAGAGAGAGCATATGAACCTGAATCCACAATGCCCATGTGCAGGGGCAACACACAGCTTACATGCCCCTCCATAGAACACCGAGAGGAGCAAGGGCCTGCAGGCAGAGCAGAAAGGGAAGAATCAGGGCCAGAGCCTTTCCTCTTTGGTTCTAGCCACGCTACCTGGTGCAGAGCAATTGCTGTTCTCCCCCAGGCATCTGTTGTGTTGCACCAGACAGTGACCTAGGCAGGCAGCAGGGCTGGAGGCTGCCTGGGAGAGGACAAAGGACCTCTTCTCCCACCCCACTAAGTAGCATGTTATGGGAACGGGCTGAGGGGCCCTGAGATGGGGGCAGGAATAAGTCCTGGGGTGGGGTGCGCTGTGTTTTATCTGTCTCCCACTATCCTATGCATGTGGAATGCTAAAGGATCACTTTGATCAAGGATTTGGACTGTTCTTTTAATGTGTATTTTTCCACGTCCTGGAATATGAAGCGTAATCTCCCAGGGGAGGAGTCGGCAACCTGCGGCTCCAGAGCCACGTGCGGCTCTTTGAAGAGCCACTTGCGGCGCCAAGCGCTGCTGCCACTGACTCCACTTGCAGCTCTGGAGGCTGCCGCTGCTTAAACAAAGCCCACCGTTAAAACTGGATTTTGTGTTTTTGTTTAAGCGGGGGCAGCCTTCAGAGCCACAAGTAGAGTCAGTGCCAGCAGGGAACCCAGGAAGAGGAAGCCAGCAGGGCAGGGAGCCGCTCACGCACTGCACTCAGGGGAAGGAGAGCTGGGGGGAGGGGCATTCGAGCCTGCCCTGATGGGGCCCCACTGGGAAGGAAAGCAGTGCACGGAGCTCGTTGGCTCAATCAGATAAAACCTGGGGTTGGAGGGGGAGGTTAGGGCCTGAGAGGTGTTAAGCCTGGGGATGGAAGGGTTGGTTTGGGGCTCATAGGGGTTAAGCCTGGAGGTGGGTTTGGAGCTTATGGGGGATTAAGCCTGGGGATGGGAGGTGGATCTGTGAAATGGGGAGTAAAGTTTGACATGGGGGGGGGCAGGTTTGCGGGTAGAGGTGAGTAAAGCTTGGAGATGGTGGTAACTGAACATGCGAACTTGTACAAATCATTGCGTGTGGCCGTTCTTAAAATAGGGGTGAAAAAAGTGCGGTTTGACGTTATTTATTAAGGACTGGCTCGTATTCACGTGCATTGCCACTCTTGAAGGATTGATTTTTGTAACTCTGTTTGGAAAAATGGCTCTCTTTGCTGTTTCGGATGCAGATCCCTGTCCCGGGGAAAGAACACACTGTAGTATATCTATCAAAAAACATGCTAAGGGGGACTGTATCTCTAGTATGCAGCTGTCCAGGGAGAGCTCTCTGACCTGCACTCTTACACCCCTCCTTTATAGCTTTTCACATGAGGGCATAGACCACCAGATGTGTATGAACGACTTAATTTACTATAAAGCTAGCTGTATACTGGGACAGTAAGAAATTAAGTTCTTCAGACAACCGTCTTTTACAAGCTGACAACCAGTTGTAAATAGAATGTGATTATGTCTGCAGCCATCAGAACGAGGAATCTTATTACAAAGATGAGCTGATACAACCCCTATTCGTATATCCAGGGCCCATCACATATCTATTAAGGGAGCATCTATCACAAAATCATTATGTTTTTAAATGCTTGACAAAGGGCACAGTGGAAATAATTAGACTTTGCAATTTCCTTGAGTGATGTAATTCTTGTGATTCTTCACTGAAAATGAATAATGAAAATGTTCAGAGGCAAACATATAAGCTGAGAAGAGCAGCTGAGCAGCGGGTTTGTTTTTCAGGGTTTCAGAGGATGGCTTGCTTTTTTTCAGTTTAGTGAACTGTACCGTAAGAGTAGGGAATTTAGTTAAAGATGCTTCCAGTCCCAAAGAAACTCAGGACACAAATAAATATTAGTTGGCAGGTTTTAGCCTGTTTTCCCATTTGCTGCACATCACAAAACCCGCACTGGATCAGACAGCAGTTTGTTGTGATTTATACTCAGCCAGGAATCCATCTGGCCTTGGATTTTCAACGATCCATAAAGGATTTATATGACCAAATCCCAACAAATTTCAGTGCTTGCCTAATTCCCTTCAGCTCTTTGAAAATCCCAGCCCTTAGCTATTTGTCTAGGAACTTATTTGGCCATCATCACCACAGGGTGTGAGAACTTTCCAGTTTTAGGAACTGGCAGAGAAAAATTCTGTTCCAGCTGAAGTCAGTGGGGATTTCAGTGGCACCAGGATTTCACTCTGTCATGGGACTAGCCATATGATTAATGAAAATATGCTTATTAATATAAGGCAAAAAGCCTCATGGAAGGTATCATTGGAAAGCTACTGAACATGATTATCCCATTTGTATGCATGCATCCTTCCTGTGGTTGAAGTTAGAAATATAAACTGTGTCCATGAAGTAGCTATGCTAAGTGGGGACAGTGAATTGTAAATGGACTTGGTTTTCCTGTAAGCCTGGGAGAGAGAGCAGCTATGTTTGGTCCTGAAAGGGATCTTGATTTAATGCAAAAAAAAAAAATTGAACGTGCACGCCTCAGGTTTGAATGTTGGGCCCGGTTATAGGATGAATCATAGAATCATAGAAGAGTAAGACTGGAACGGACCTCAAGAGGCCATCGAGTCCAGCCCCCTGCCCTCATGGCAGGACCAAGCACTTTCTAGACCATCCCTGAAAGCCATCTATCTAACCTCTTCTTAAATATCTCCAGTGATGGAGATTCTACCACCTCCCTTGGCAATTCGTTCCAGTGTTTGATCACCCTGACAATTAGGAACTTTTTCCTAATGTCCAGCCTGAACCTCCCCTGCTGCAGTTTAAGTCCATTGCCTCTTGTTCTATCCTCAGAGGCAAGGAAGAACAAGTTCCCTCCCTCTGCCTTATGACACCCGTTTAGATACCTGAAAACTGCTACCATGTCTCCCCTCAGTCTTCTCTTTTCCAAGCTAAACAAGCCCAATTCTTTCAGCCTTTCTTCATAGGTCATGTTCTCTAGAACTTTGATCATTCTCGTTGCTCTCCTCTGTACCCTCTCCAATTTCTCCATATCCTTCCTGAACTGCGGTGCCCAGAACTGGACACAATACTCCAGCTGAGGCCTAACCAGCGCAGAGTAGAGCGGGAGAATGACTTCTTGTGTCTTGTTCACAACACACCTGTTAATGCATCTCAGAATCACGTTTGCTTTTTTTGGAACAGCATCACACTCTTGACTCATATTTAGCTTGTGGTCCACTATAACCCCTAGATCCCTTTCTGCTGTACTCATTCCTAGGCAGTCCTTTCCCATTCTGTATGTGTGACACTGATTGTTCCTTCCTAAGTGGAGGACTTTGCATTTGTCTTTATTAAACTTCATCCTGTTTACCTCAGCCCATTTCTCCAGTTTATCCAGATCCTTTTGAATTATGACCCTAACCTCCAAAGAAGTTGCAACCCCTCCCAGCTTGGTATCATCTGCAAACTTAATAAGTGTACTTTCTATGTCAATATCTAAATCGTTAATGAAGATATTGAACAGAACCGGTCCTAAAACAGACCCCTGCGGAACCCCACTAGTTATACTTTTCCAGTAGGATTGAAAACCATTAATAACTATTCTCTGGGTACGGTTATCCAGCCAGTTGTTCACCCACCTTATAGTAGCCCCATCTAAGTTGTATTTGCGTAGTTTATTGATAAGTATATTATGCGAGACCGTGTCAAATGCTTTACTGAAGTCTAGGTATACCACATCCACCGCCTCTCCCTTACCCAAAAGGCTCATTATTCTATCAAAGAAAGCTATTAGATTGTTTTGACATGATCTGTTTTTAACAAAACCATGCTGGCTGTTCCCTAGCACCTCACCACCTTCCAAATGCTTGCAGATGATTTCTTTAATTACCTGCTCCATTATCTTTCCTGGCACAGAAGTTAAGCTGACTGGCCTGTAGTTTCCTGGGTTATTCTTGTTCCCCTTTTTATAAATGGGTACTATATTTGCCCTTTTCCAGTCTTCTGGAATCTCTCCCGTCTCCCACGATTTTCCAAAAATGATTGCTAAATGAAGGGTTGTAATGACTGGGAAGTCCAGAGGGGCTAAGTGAGTCAGTCATCAGAGCTCACACGAGAGAGGTTATGGCCAGGGGAAAGTATGGTAACTATGGTTGCTAGGCGAGGTCAAGGGTGGTGAGTGGCCAGCAAGCTACTCAGTCTGGTGGGTCTGAGTAGCAACTAGCAGGCAATGACTCATTGTTTAAACAAAGCCAGGCAAGGACATATATAGAGTCACCTCCCAATCAGGGTCAAGGCCATGTAGCCAGCCAGGAAGCAGGTTGTAGAGTCCTAGAAGATGGCTCAGCCATGTCTGTAAATTCCCTGTGTTCCCTGTGAGGGTGTCACATGATACCCAAGGTGGCAGCTCAGCTACCCAGTGGGCCTGTGCTGGAGACAGGAGTGGCAAACGTTCATCGATTTTAAGACCAGAGTGGACAGTTGGGTAGATTTTCAAAAGCACCTAAATGACATGATCCTAAATCCCTTTGTCAAAAATGACATCAGCTCATAAGTCGCTTTGGCGCGTTTGAAAATTGTACATACGACTGTCATTTTGTCTGGTTGCCTTTATTATTTTTACTCAGCTTACACTAGCACAGTGTTTGTCTGGTTGGGTTTTATGTTCTGGATGGCCGGAGGATTTGTTCATGGTACTTGGTCTCCAGGGACCTAGGGTCATTTCTAAATTCTGTCACTGCCCCACTATGCAACCTTGGCCAAGGTACTTGCAGCCTGAGCCAAAGCCAACTGACATTAATAGGAGTTTTTTCCACTGATTTCAATGAGTTTTGGATCAGGCCTTACCATGCCTAGGCTGCAATGGGGATTGTGACGGGTTGGATCACAGAGATCCCCTTGGGACTGTCAACCAGTGTGCTGATCATACCCCTGGACTTGCTTACCTGCCCTCTGGGATGTCCCACCACACCCTGTCCTGCACAGCAAGAAGCTCTAGTCTCTCCCAGCCAAGGCACAGAGCTGAGGTAACAGCCCCAAACTGGGTAACACAGACACGAATAGATCTGGGAGGACTCAGTTATAGAGGTTTGCCAGCACCCAAAAGCACAGGCCTCAAAAGGTACCAAAACCCCAACTAAATCTGCCTTACTGTGTATGAAAGTTTTACACAGAGAAAGCTGGTGAAGATGTTTGCTCTATTTATCCATGAGAGATATGCACAGGTGTAATTCTCCACCCCTCCCCCAGCCAACATTCATTTACAATGGGCTTTATAATAGACAAAAGTGTTTTCATCAAGTATAAAAAGTAGGATTTAAGTGATTTCAAGTGAAAATGGATCACAGTCAGTTACTAAGCCAAAATAAACAAAATGTGCCAATTAAGCCTAATACGCTAAGGCTATGTCTAAATTACAGGGGTGTGTCGGCAGAAGTTTTTGTTGGAAAATATCTTCCAACTAAACTTCTGTTGACAGATCGCCGTCAAACTGCCAAGTTGTCTGCTCTGTCGGCAGAGTGTGCCCGGACCGCCCAGCCACTCTGTCAGCAAAACGGCCAAGCAGAAGCACGACAGGCAGAGGGTCCCCAGGACGTCCAGACCGGCTTTCTGTCAACAGAGGCGTTATTCCTCGTGGCCAAGCGAGGTTCAGCTGTTGGCCATGTTCTGTCGATTTGCTTGCAACAGAGTGCCTTGGGAAATCTGGAAATTCCCTGGGTTTGGTCAGCAAAAAGGCCATTTTTGCCAACAAAACCCTCTAGTGTAGACATAGCCTAAGAGAAAATGTTACAAATAGATTTGTCACCCCTCTGCTTGTTCCAGGTAAATTCCTTCAAGCCAGAGCTGATCCCTACTCTGGCCTGGGTCTAACAGCTTCTTGTCTATTCTCTTAGGGAAGACTGTTTTCAAAAGCCAGCTGAAGACAACATTAATTGCTTCCTGTTCCTTAAATAGAATTTCCCCAGGGCAGGAACCCTTCCCTCAGGAAAACTACCAGTTTCAGATAGATCCCAGCACCAAGTGGCCTGGTCACATGTCTTTGTAAGACCCACCATAATGTGGGTTTATACGAAAACTATTTACAGATCATTGGCCAGTGAGCCCCTGGTGCGCCACTAATGGCTTTCCCTAGCAATTGCAGATTTAATAAGCAGGTTCACGTCGTTTCTAACTTCTCGCACAAGAATGATACATGCACCCAAATAGAATATTCACTTTCACAGAACTACAGGCTCTTGTATGACAGGTTTCTTTACTTATTTTGCACAAAGCATATTTGGATTATGCATATTCCTATGCAAAAACATATTTCCATCAAAATATGGGGCCACAGTGTCACAGGGAGGATAACTAGAGCTGATCCAAAACATCCATCAACAAGTTTTTTTTTTCAGCTAGCCCAACTAGATATGTTATAAAATCTTTCCAACTGCTGTTTGCAAGTAATTTCCATGACCAGACTATTTGCATTGCTACCTGTGGTGGATAAAGGGAGTACCGCAAATACCTCAGGAGTGATGGTCAGGCAAAAAATGTAAAGCAAAATGTTTAATGGAAACCACAGTATTTATCTGCTTACCTAACAGAATATTTTGCAAACGTGGCTCTGTTTTTTAAATGAAATAATTATGCAAGGCTAATGTAGAGTTGGTTTTGTTCCAGCCTTTTTATTTCTAGGCATTGCTGCACACAGTTCTTCTTCACTTGGTAAAAAAGTGACACGTCAAGCTCAGTGCTGTAAGCTTGTGTGGCTTTTGAGGTCTCTGAGTAGTTTCACTGCTTTTAAATGGATTACCGAGGTGTTATTCATTGGACCACAGTGCTCAGCTTCTAGCAAGATCAAGCGCGCGTGCGCACACGCGCACGCACGCACGCACGCAAATAACAAGCTACCAAAAGTGACAAGAGACAAAATTTTCAAACTTGGGTGCTGAAGGTAAGTGCCTAAATAAGAGGCCTTTGCAGATCAGGAATTTAATTCCCAGACCTACGCCTGAGACTTCCTTATATGCATTCTGTGCCTTTCTTTTCTCATGTTCACCTAGCATTACACCATTCTTATTTATGTAAAAGGAGCAGCCAAATGTGCAAGGAGCTGCAAAGCTGCCAGAGGGGAGAGGACATTTGCAAAGAGCTTGCAATTTGAAAAAAAAAAAAAAGAAAAGAAAATGAGCATGAAGTCAATACAGTAGCATTTTACAGTTATGGGCTAAAACGCTGCTGCCGAGGAGAGCTTTACTGGAGTATGCAGAACAGTAGTTTGAAAATAATGCGGGGCTTTAAAAAAAGCTATTTGGAAGCTCTTCAGGACATTTTTGTTTCGTGTGCGTTGAGCGCTGTGCACAACGAGGTCCTCTGACACCAAGAGAAAATATCGGAAATACCTATTTCACACATTGAGCTCTTCATAGCTAGCAGAATATGGTCACCTAATTTTCTGCTTGCACTTTAGTGAGAGATCTAGTACTTGAGCCAGTTGTCTTGTTTTTTTCTGTTTTCTCTCCTTTTTTATTTTTTTCCCAAGAGAGGATTTTATAATATAACCAAAGTATAAACAGCACTGGAAAATGAGAGACAATAATTAATGTGTTTCTTATTCTCCGGTGCTCTTTTTTTTCTTTTATAGCTACCTAGACAGCTTAGATCGAATCGGAGCAGTAGACTACCAGCCAACAGAGCAGGATATCCTTCGAACCAGGGTCAAAACAACCGGCATTGTAGAAACCCATTTCACATTCAAAAACCTCCACTTCAGGTAAGTCTGACGTGAATCCACTGTTGTATTTTCAGGCAGTGCAAATATCACCATTATATGACTGCAAACTTATTATCCTGGCCAAAAGCTCTCCCCCAGTAAGCCGTACACCCTACTTATTTGACCAGCTTTTATCCTCCATCCCAGAAGTGGCTGCATTTTGGCGGGTACTAGTGTATGGGCTGTAAAATTGTTTGTACATGAGGCAGAGGACACTCACCACAGACACACCTGCTCATGGCTACGTGTGGCACCGAACCTGTCTCCTCTCTAACACCCCCTTCTGACAGCTTCCCCAGCCCTGTGGGAAAGGCGGTCCCTCCTTGTGACTCAGCCCTTTACCCAAGGCACACTTCAGTTCCTACCTTCCCATGGTAATGAAGTCCACCCCAAAAAAGTCTGGTCTCTCAATCTGATGTGCTGGCCTTGGGTTTGGGACCTGTGGTCCATTCACCTTTTCTCAGGGCTTTCTGTCATCTGTATGTTCTTCCGAGGGGCTGTCGGAGAAACTCCTACCCACTAACCAGGTTCCAGTCCAGGAACCTAGGAGAAAGCCTGGGTCCATTCGTACAGATTCCTTGCTGCCATGACCCTGGGCTTCTTTGTGCCAAGTCTTTGTCCTGGGCTCGCCTCTCCCTGCCAGAGCCTTCCTGTTCCCGAAAGAACTCTTCACTCCCTGTTCCCAGGACAGTGACTGCAGAGTTTCTCCCTTTAACCTTGTTCTGTTCCAGACTTCCACATGTATACTACCACCAGCCCTTTCCCAGCTTGGTTTCATCAATAGCTGGCCCTGGCCCACCCTGCAGGTGCAGCCAGGTGGCCTGATAGGCCTCTCCGGCCCACATTAATTTTTTCAGCACTTTTCATGGGGTAGGCACCAAGGCACTGCTAGCCTTGGCACAGAAAAAAAAAATCCCTTTTGAGCAGTATCAGAGAGGTAGCCATGCTAGTCTGTATCTTCGAGAACAACAAGAAGTCCTGTGGCACCTTATAGACCTACAAATACTTTGGAGCATAAGCTTTCTTGGGCAAAGACCGGTTTCATCAGATGCATGAGTCATGCCTCTGATGAAGTGGGTCTTTGCCCATGAAACCTTATGCTCCAAAATACCCTTTTGAGCAGGTTGTTCTAAATGGTCCAATCTGGAATGGCCTGTGTTCATAAATCACAAACATTTAGCCTTTTGTTGTCTACGTGGGATAGTCACAGGTAGGCCATTAGACATTCTGCATGCTGCCACTCCTAGAGTTTGCCAGTAATTCTACGCTCAAGTGCAGACTGGATGGAGGTTTCTATCTCTCTCTCTCTCTCTCTCTCTCTCACACACACACACACACACACACTCTCTCTCTCTCTCTCTCTCTCTCTCTCTCTCTCATCTGTATCATGAACAAGACTGGGAGTTCAGCCCCTTAAATCTGTAGATCCCCTGAGGTACATGCAAATTTCTAATTTCTAGGGCTCTCTGGAAAGCAAGAGCTGTCAGCATTGAGATCCTTTGCCCAGGCGCTGCAATGAGTCCCTCCCCACCTGATACCGTAGGCCCTGGACAGTCTTCAGGAGCAATGCTGTCAGGGGTTCCCCTAATTGCTCCTGCCCCTAGAACACCTCCTTGGGCAGGGAAGGACTGCAGACCTCCAGGAAGGGAGAGGCATGAGCTACTGCAGACTCTGTAGTCCTATGCCAGGAGCCTCCAGGGATGAGCACGTAGAAATACAAAAGGGATGGCTAATACATGCCCTTTTGTGGACAAAGAATAAATGAAGAGACGTCCCTGTTTCCTGCACAGGCTGTTCGATGTGGGAGGTCAGCGGTCAGAACGTAAGAAGTGGATCCACTGCTTTGAGGATGTCACAGCGATCATTTTTTGTGTCGCTCTGAGTGGTTACGACCAGGTGCTCCACGAGGATGAAACCACGGTGAGTGCTTACGGGGCAACAAAGGCCCTGGCACCTTATTGCTGTTCTGTTGCACAGCTGGCTATTGCTCAGGGATCACCTTGCTCTCTAACATAGGTTTGTACCGGATCAATGGACTTTTGTTAATCACATGTCTTCCCTTGAGTCCGAAAAGACGTAGAGATCCTTTCTTCACTCAGCCCCTGGAAATTAAGTCCTCCACTACCCAGGTTGGCAGTCGCCCCAAAACAAGAAACTGTTGAGCTTTGATATTTTCTTTTCTCTCAAGCTGATCAGTGCAAAATGCTGCAGGATATAGACAGCATCCTGAACCCAGAGGATAGAATGAAGAGCAATGAATAGGGTGCTTTTGAAAACAAACTTAAGGAGATAAATAAGCAGCACTTGGAACATCCAGACACACAAAGGTGTAGCAGCACCACAAATTCCTCAGGCGGATTCAAGATATCAGGGTAATCTGCTTCTGAATGCAAAAGAAATCCATTTTCATGAGTGTGTCTGGAACTGTTTGACTTTTCAGTGGAATATGTTTATGTGAGATTGGATTATCTCCTACAATTTCCCGCTGTGATACTAGGCATGAAATGTTGCATGGAGATTGAAAATAAGGGAAATCGGAACGCACTAGCTTCCAGATGATTGTGTGGCACATCCATTAATCTGAAAGTGTTAGATGTATGCGCATGTACAGGGTGAGAGAACGGTCACTGTTACTTTTCCATGACATGGTTTTACACCTGTGCACGTGGCGGGGTGGGCTGTGGATAACAAATGGAGCATAGCTTTAAGAGTAGCCAGATATTGTCTTTTAAATGGAGTTGCAGTTGCCCAGCATTGAAGAATGAAACGTCAGAACTTGGTAACTATTTTTACATGCCTAATGTGCAAGAAGACAATGGAGGGGGTCATTGGCATCAGTTTCTGTAGGAGATGCTTAAGGTTTATTTCCTCTTTCCTGTTGGTAAAGGAGCGGAAGTTAGAATGGTTAAGCACTGACGGGAAAGATTCTAGAACTGCTTGTCACTTGCAGGCAATAATGTATTCATGAAAATACTTTTGGGCCTCTGACATTTTACATCTGCTAGGTCAGATTCATAAACTCTGGTGAAGAGGCCACCTGCTTGTGGAACTCCTGTGTTCGTTAGTTTGGGTTACGCTGACACCAGAATTTAGGCTGACATTAACATCCTTGTATCCTCATTCCTCTAGATCTACAGAGTTGGAGTCATGTTCTGAATCATCCCACCTCATTCACAATCCAGAAAAAATTTAGGATGCGCCAGCTGCTTTGTAATATTTGTATTAACTAAGACCCCTTTCTAGGCAATATTTTCTTCTTCCTCTGTATCTGTTCCAGTAACCAAGATATTGGCTGGAGTTTTCAAGGGCCTACAGATGTTAAGTGAAAGTCAGGGGAAACTTGAAGCTCTTTGAAAATCCTGCCCATCAACTCTGTGTTCAATTTTCTATAGAAACATTAGTGTTACGTGCTCTGTAGATCTAAAATAGTAGGGTATGACAGTTCTGTTCTGTTGTCCATGAGCCACACGTTTCCACGGCTCTCAGAACACATGCACCCATCTAGTAGTCTCTTCTGGAATGGGAAGTCTGCTGATCACATAATATGAAGCAGCATGTGCAGTGGGGCAGGTAAGGACTCAGTTAGAGAAACCGCATTGGGTCTGATGTGCAAAGATGCCATTTACACGGTGAAGCTGTGAGATACCAGGACTTCGGTAAATGAGGTTTATGCTGTCTCTCTTTAGGCACCAAAAATACGGAAGCTCCTGCAATTAATGGTCATTTTTTAGTGCTGTGGGCTTAACCTTGGATTACCATTCATAAATTGGGACAAAATTTATTTACAGGGGTGTTGTGAGGCTGTTACTTAAAGTTCGGTGCTCCTCACACCACCCATTCTTACAAGCACGTCCGTGAGCTCCCTAACAGAAATACAGTGCTGATTGTCAAGGGGAGCGCGTCCTCATGTTTTATTAGGTCTTTTAATTCGCACTACATTTCTGAACCCCAGATGCAGGCAGGAACATTAAAAATACTAAGTGTGGATTCAGTTCTCAAACTTTTTTCTATGTAAGTTTCATTTCCCAATTTGCACCCTGTACTTGGGCAACAGGAAGAAAGACACAGCTTCTGGTCATTTACGCGTCTAAACATTTGACTGGGCGGTTGTCAGTGCACGTTAAAGAGGTGGGTGAGGTAATATCCTTTACTGAACCACCTTCTGCTGGTGAAAGAGACAGGCTCTTGAACTTCCACATAACTCTTCTGCAGGTCTGGCGATGGGCGACAGGGAGGCTAGGATTAGCTCCATCCATTCCCCCCACACCGTAGGCTGAGCCCCAAGACTCTTCACCTCAGCCAGAGGAGCCCTGAGCCAGCTGGAGGCCCATGACCAGCTCCCCTCCAGTAGCCAGAGCCCCGATATTCCCTCCCACCCTGGTGGCCAGCGTAGCCTGAGAAATTGCTATATATAGGAATTTACTGCCTCAGATAGTAGTTTTTTACAATCTGGTCCATATGAATACGTGCTACAGGTAGTAAATTCCTAGAGGGAGCAGCTTCTCATACTATAGCAGAGAATACAAATCCCCCTACCCCTGCCCTGCCCTATCCTACCCAGAGGGGCCCTGAGACATACCCGCTTCAGCTGGAAGAGCTCCAGGCTGGCCAAAGCCCAGAGCCTGCACGGGGGTGGTTCAGGTCCAGCCAAAGCCCCAAGCCCACTCCAGCGCATCTCCTCCCTGGACCTCAAGGCAGTCTGTACTCCCCCAGGATCGGCACTGCAGTAATTGATCCGCAGGCCATCAATGTAACGCAGATGTGTTGTGAACAAGACATGAGAAGTCATTCTTCTGCTCTACTCTGCGCTGGTTAGGCCTCAGTTGGAGTATTGTGTCCAGTTCTGGGCACCGCAGTTCAAGAAAGATGTGGAGAAATTGGAAAGGGTCCAGAAAAGAGCAACAAAAATGATCAAAGGTCTAGAAAACATGACCTATGAAGAAAGGCTGAAAGAAATGGGCTTGTTTAGTTTGGAAAAAAGAAGATTAAGGAGGGGGAAATGATAGTGGTTCTCAGGTATCTAAAAGGGAGTCATAAGGAGGAGGGAGAAAACTTGTTCTTCTTGGTCTCTGAGGATAGAACAAGAAGCAATGGTCTTCAACTGCAGCAAGGGAGGTTTAGGTTGGACATTAGGAAAAGCTTCCTAACTGTCAGGGTGGTAAAACACCGGAATAAATTGCCTGAGGAGGTTGTGGAATCTCCATCTCTGGAGATATTTAAGGGCAGGTTAGATAAATGTCTATCAGGGATGGTCTAGACAGTACTTGGTCCTGCCATGAGGGCAGGGGGCTGGACTCGATGGCTTCTTGAGGTCCCTTCCAGTCCTAGCGTTCTATGATTCTATGATCCTGTCTCCCTAGACACAATAAAGCAATTTGCATCACTGAAGTCGACTGACAGCACTGCGTAGGGTAGACACGTCCCCAGATTCTCCTCCATAACGACCTATTGCAATGCCCCATGCGACTTCCAGGGCAGCTGAGAAAGTGTTATTTGCTACTCAGCTTCCTGGGTTCAGCACCAATCTTCCTGTAACCCAGGGAAGGTGAACATCATGTATTGTACTGCCTCCTCAGCCACCCTGGAACGTGCATGGAGCGTAATAAATGCAAAACTTCCTCCAAAAGCCCTGCAAGCAGAGGTCCAAGTGAATGTAGCAGCACCAAGGGAGGCTGAGCCACCCTGGCCTTGTGGCCCTGAAGTGATGTTGATGCTATGGTTTAGCCTAACTAAACAGCGCCGGCTGCGTATGAACACACGTAGTGAAATAAGAAAGTAACACATTCAGCATCCTCAGCCCTGCTGCTTTCCTAGCTCAGATCTCACATGCAAGTGACCCACTGAAAACACAGCATCTACTGACAGCTGGACCTTAGTCAATTTCACTCCTACCATTCAATTTCACCTGCTGCTTTAGTCACCACAATCTTCTCCCTGAAAATATAGTTCTGCTTTAAACGACTGTGGTGGTGGCCTCCTCTGGGTCAGGTGATTTAGCTTCCAAGTACATCTGCTGCTTTTATTGTGAAAAACGAGCTTTTACTGCTTCATACTTGTTAGCCCAAAGGCGCTAAGCTGTGTTGTGCTCTTCCTTGTGCATCCGCTGTAGAAACTCTTACCACTGAAGGCCCTGAGAGCGCACAGGTGTCACTAAGGGTATAAAATAATTTGCAGACTCTTTATGACTGGTGACAATGATACACGAGAAAGAACAAACTCAGCTCGCGTGTCAGATCTGAAAACAAGTTTGCAAAAGTGGTACTTGGAAAAAAAATATTTTTCCTCGTAAACTGACCATGGCATTGACAACTAGAGGCCTGATAGCAGGTCAACTTGGGCTGGAAGAAAGTTCTGGGCAGAAACTTGTAATACGCATCCAAAGTAGATGGGCCGGGCCCCGGGCTGGGTTGGGGAGGAGCTGGCAAGGTGCAGTGGGGGTCTCTGTCGGGAGGCTGGGCCAGGCCCTGCACTGGCTGGAGAAGGGGCTGGGGCTGGTAAGGTCGGGGGGGCCCTGTTCGGGAACTGGGCCTGGCCCTGTACTGGTCTGCGAGGGCCTGAGGCCAGCAGAGTGCAGCAGGGGAAACATAGTAGAACCTTGCGCAGGCAGATAGATAGACACAGCAAAAATAGTATATATGATAACCATGAGAACTCACCATGTTAATACGTTTCTGAATAAAACTGTACATTAACAACACAAGCAAGCTGTAACCCAGTAAGCATCCCGGATTTCTCTCACTGTACTCAAATAGGGGACCAGCTGTTTAAAACAACCGAACCTCGAGGTCTCCCTGTCAGCGAGCTGAACATTCCTGGCAGCTTCCAGTTTTGGGTCAGCCCTATCAATAGAAGTAGGTTGAACAGACCCAGCCCTTCGGCAAGACGTTCATTCTTGAACCTTGTCGAAAAGGAAGGGGGGAATGAGTGGAAATAAAATCATAACTGATCCAAAGCTTCCCCTCAAAGTGAAACCTTGAAGTTCAGAAAAGTTGATCATTTTTAATCGACTTGTCATGACCCTTGTTGCAAAAAACATGCCACCGTTTCCCATTACCATGGTGCCTTGTGTGCGCTGTAGTGTTTGTGAGACCACTGCTTTCTCTTACTGTCATAATTTGTGGTAAGGGATGCCGCTCCACGTCTGTATTTTCAGCCAGGAACAGTAAAATACGCCATCAAAGCCAGAAGAAAGACTAGTCCTTTTGCAAGTCCAGCTTGGCCTGAATTAGCAGTCTCATGAGATTTCTAGACCTGCGTTCAAGTACCAGTTCAAGCTTTGCATACACAGCCAGGCTAAACATCCTGAGTTCAGCCACGTACAGCTCCACTCTCGGCACACTCAAAGCCTTCCTCATATGGTGATCCAGCCCCCAGCCTGACTGCAAGGTGCTGAGTGTGCTCCACTCCCAGAGGCAGGAGTAGATACCCAGAGTGCTGTGCAGACGTCATTGGTTGCGTACCCGTTCTGTAGGTAGAGCCAGCAAAGCAAAATTAAATGTCATGCCAAGTCTCCGCCTAAACCCTCCCATTCACTGCTCATAAAAGCTTTCCTCCAAATGGTTAAATGGGCCTCATGCTGCTGCCTACGGCAGGCAAGATACATCTTCATCGTCCATGACTAGAACTGGCAGTAATAAAATGGGGGCAAGATTCAGTTACTAAGTGACTGAGCAGATCAGTGGATGGACCTGGCACAGTCAAGCTCTCTGTGAAGGAGTTCAGTGACTTTCTTAGTCTTCATAAGACAATGAGGTGAAAACCACCCCAGACCACGTCAGGGTCTCCCAGGGTAGAAGATAGCGGAAAAACCGACTAGGAACATTCATATATAACACTGGAGTGGAGTCTAAGGGTTTTTATTGCTCCGTATGACATGTTAGAAAACAATGGGGCATGGGGTCTCCTGTGCGAGCCTGTATTATCCTTCGCAGTTCTTCCTTGTATGTGCTGGAAGAATTGGTGGGCGTGTGTGGTACGCTTTGCTTCCTTTGGAATTAAAGTATTGTTGCCTCTGTATCTAGCTGGTATATGAAGATATTATTGGTGTCCTAGTTATGGAATCTGTAACACGCTTACAGCCTGGTGCAACTGGCCAGGTGTTGGAGCCTCAACCACATCACTCAGTGAGTGCCAGTTCCTCGTGTGTTTTCCTGGCTCTAAATGTGCAATGGAAATTAAATGGTACCAGTCATCCATTTGCTTAGAAGCAAAGAGCAAGTTCAAAGATCTTTTCCATCTGTAGAAGGTGTAACTAGAAGCTGCACATTGGGAAGCAGAAGAGAAATACGGTGTGTTGGGTTTTTTTTTTTTTTTTTGTTCTGATGCACAACAGTCCTGACCAGGGCAGTAGCAAGCTCAGAGAAGCAATCATCTCTTCTTTGCCACCAGAGCACAGCATAAGAAACAGGAACTGCTGCATGTGAGACCTGCTGGCAGGAAACAAGGTGAGAAGTGCTAGAAAACTTTCTTTCCTTCCTGCACCATAAAAATGGCAAAGGAAGTGCATCTAGAATGAGGCACAATGCGGTAAAAAAAAAGATATCTCGAGAGGAGTCAAACAATTATACAGAGGGAAATGTCGTGGTTTCCCATCCTTTAATAAGCTCTGTGAGAAAGGCCCTGTTTACCCCATACATTACAACAAAAGGACTGTTGAGACAGTGGGTGAAAGAGAAAACTCAGCAGAGTAGTGGCAATATTCAGCAAAATCGGACAACAGATCTCGGATGTTATCAGGAGAATGATCTCCCAAGTCCAGGGGGACAATATTAATTCATCCTGGGAACGCCATAAGAAATGTCCAGTCCTGGTCCTGGAATCCGGAGGGGCTAAAGAAATGTTTAATGTAAGTGCTGTCTTCTGCAGGGGTTTGCCATTTAATTCTTTCTGCTCTGTGTGTGTGGGTGTCTGCATGTATGTAATGGTGAAGGCTTAGTAACATCAGTTACTATTACTCATGGAGAGAGTGCCATTTCCTTGCAGATGTAAATGAAAATTTAAAGGAAAAAAGTCACTAGGATTTAAACACTCTGGCTGCTGTGGGAGTCTGACAGCACCACAATGAGCTGGCTTCTGCTCACCTTATAAACCAAGGCTTTTGTTCGTCGTCGCTTACCTTGTGTGCTTCGACTGCAGAATCATACAAACGCTGCTGTTTTAACCTGTTCTGTACTTTAACCATGGTATAATTATGATGCAATGAGCAGAAGGTAAGTATCGTAACAGTCCCAAGTGCATGGTCTCTGTTCTTCACTTAATCCCAGTAGCCATGTTTACATCTTGCTGTGTTTGCATCTTGCTTTAGCAATTAAAAATAGTAGCGAATGGCGCAAATAAAGTTCTGCAAGGGACTCTGGTTAAATATTACTATGTGCATGTAGGTTCCTGTCCCCTTCTACCCTGCGTCCACTTCTCTGCCCCTGGCAAACAGTCTTAGAAAGCCGTCGTTCATCTGAGCCAAGTTTTTACCAGTTTCTGATTTTGATTCCACCTCTTGGTCAAGGGAAGCAGTGCTCTGTGTCCTACAAAATGCTCAGTAAAAAGAGAGGTGTTAGCACCTACACAGTTCAGTACTTCCCGGTGATGCTGAAAAAGGAAAACAAATGAGAGTTCACCCAGCTAAGAAAAAGGTGAATAGAACTGTCCTTCTGTGGAATGTTGAATTATACGCAAGCAAACCTACTTTGCAAATGCCTGAACTCATTTATAGGTGATCAAAAGGGTGTTCAGTTTTTTGTTTTTTGCAGCTTGCACCGTTAAATTTCATGATGCCTTCTTCCCAGCCTCTTCCAGGATCCAGGAGAAACAGTGGAGTCCAATAAACAAATTAATGATGAAGTTTGTAGCCACATCTTTGGCACACATCATTACCATACATGCTGGAGGGGATAGCAATTCAATTTACCAGACACCACAGCTTCTAATCAAAGATACGTGACAAGTAAAACAGTGAGGTTTCAATGCTAGTTCTTCATTTGATGCTGTATCTGATCCAAGGTTCAAATATTTCCCTTGTCCATAGAATCATTCTTATCTAAGGAAAATGTTCAGTGATCAGTGAAGTGTGTTCATAAAATGGGAAGTGCTAACAACAGGGCAGCCGCTGTATGTGTGTGACTCAGCAGGAAACATAGACAAGCACTAGCTGCAGAAAGGGACCTACTGCACATGCGTCGTACAAGCATTCTGTGGGACTAAATGCAGTGGGCTGAAACGATTTATGATGGTGAGGTTATGTACCACTTTTGTATCTAGCCCGTTGCCTGCGTTCATTGTACTGGCTACTAGTCTTTGTAGGAGTGTTGGTGGAGTTCTGCCAATGAGAAAACCAAGCAAGCGGTCCGGTTTAACGTGATTTGCCTTTGATAATCCCCTGACTCTTTGGGTGTGCTTCGTCCTCATTATGCCTGCTTTCTCTGCTATCCCGTTCCCGGCTGGGAGGCAGCCGCACAACCGGCATGCGCACTCCGGCTTCAGCCTCTTGCTCCAAACAGCACCAAGCTTCAGCACCTTCACAACTTTTCCTCGGCCGTCTGACCTTATCTAACCAAACAAAGGCCAAAAAATGAGATTTTGAGAGACCCACCAAATTTGGCAGGTATGAAGCTTCTCTTGAACCAAGAAAAATGAGTTAAGAGTTGAAAGCAGCAGGGGAACATGACACTACTGGGTGACTTTGCCGTGAGCTCCTTTCACTACCATAGACCACCTGGCGGACTTTGCCACTTCCTAACCAACCTATTTCTTTTCTTTTGCTTTATCTGTTTCTGTATCTTTTGTCGTTGCATCACCTAAAACTAAAAAGCTGCCTTCCCCCTGCGTGTGTATTCGAATGCTTGGTTCCTTTACTGGCAAACAAGCTAATGTTCATCTGCGAGGCATGAGCTAACAAAACTGGTTCTATGCTGACTTGTAGTTTGGTTGTTCTTAGATAGATTATAGATTTTTTTTCCCCCATACACACATTTTCTTCTGTTAATTTTTTTTTGTTTGCTAGATGCTTTTGGTTGTGCCATCCTTCCAAAGAAGCCCACACTAAAAAAACAAACCAACCAGCCCACTAAACAAAATAACAGAACAAGGCTAAGGTCACGGCAAGGTCATTAACGAGAAGATGTCACCTTGCTGTCTGCTTCCAACTCTGGATTAATTCAAGGATCTCACCAGTCCTTGGTTAATGTATCCAACTGTGTGCCATACACACATACCCACACCAATGATGTGAACAAGTTTAACAAGAACATTTTAGAAAATCTGCATGACCTGGACCTACACATAGATCTGACCAAGGGGCAAAAATAGCTTGCCCTGACATGCATGGTGCATGATGATTTATATGAGCTGAAATCCTGTAAACTACCCTCTATCCAAACTAAACAGCTCTGTGTAATTAAATGCCCCTGTTACTAACTGTATGTCAAATACCATAGGGATTGCATCTGTGTATGTACATATTCACCTGTATGTATACATAAATTTCTCACATATGCCGTAGTTTTTATTTTTTCCTCCTCAGTTTAGATGTTTTAGATTTCCCTACATGTTGACCACCACGCGGTCACAGTCTTTAGCCTGATACGCTCTCTCCTTTATATTGCAGAACCGCATGCATGAATCATTGAAGCTGTTTGACAGCATCTGTAACAACAAATGGTTCACGGACACATCCATCATTCTCTTTCTAAACAAGAAGGACATATTTGAGGAGAAAATTAAGAAGTCTCCATTGACTATCTGCTTTCCTGAGTATACAGGTAACAAGCAACTGGGAGTCCTTTTTAAACCAGGTGCACAAGAATGCCCAGTCAACAGACGGATGGCTCAGGGTAATGGGTTTTGAGGTACATCTCAGGCAAGGATGATAAAGGTTCCAATCATAGGGCAAAACTCCCATTGACTTCACAGAGAAGTTTTCTTTGAACACAGGCTGCAGAATCAGCTCCCGACAGCTTCCGCTGTCTGACAGCTGTGCAATGGCTCATGCGAAATATGTGGGTGATTTAAGCCAAGTCCTAGGGGACATGACACCACTGTCACTAAAATGACCACAGGTGCCACTAGCTGAGCCCCTTTTGGCAATTTCAGCAAGAAGATCAAGGCCTGGATGAGCCTGGAGTACTCCACTCCCATCTCTAAAAGCTCTGCCTCTACTTGAGGTTTATTGGCTGGGTGCTTTGGCGAAGGTTTGAAGAGTTTGTGAGTGTTTAAGCATTCAGGAAGGTGACGCCTCTCGCGAGCACTGTGATTCTCCAGAAAAGACACAACTGGCTTTTTCACAAAAATGAAAAAAGTGATCGCCACTTGATAGACACAGTATGGCTACGTCTACACATGAAGCCTACATCGAAGTAGCCTATTTCGATGTGGCAACATAGAAATAGGCTATTTCGATGAATAACGTCTACACGTCCTCCAGGGCTGGCAATGTCGATGTTCAACATCGACGTTGCGCAGCACCACATCGAAATAGACGCTGCGAGGGAACGTCTACACACCAAAGTAGCACACATCGAAATAAGGGTGCCAGGCACAGCTGCAGACAGGGTCACAGGGCGGACTCAACAGCAAGCCGCTCCCTTAAAGGGCCCCTCCCAGACACAGTTGCAGTAAACAACACAAGATCCACAGAGCCGACAACTGGTTGCAGACCCTGTGCATGCAGCATGGATCCCCAGCTGCAGCAGCAGCAGCCAGAAGCCCTGGGCTAAGGGCTGCTGCACACAGTGACCATAGAGCCCTGCAGGGGCTGGAGAGAGAGCGTCTCTCAACCCCTCAGCTGATGGCCGCCATGGCGGACCCCACAATTTCGAAGTTGCAGGATGCGCAACGACTACACGGTCCCTACTTCGACGTTGAACGTCGAAGTAGGGCGCTATTCCCATCCCCTCATGGGGTTAGCGGCTTCGACGTCTCGCCGTCTAACGTCGATGTTAACATCAAAATAGCGCCCAACACCTGTAGCCGTGACGGGCACTATTTCGAAGTTAGTGCCGCTACTTTGAAGTAGCGTGCACGTGTAGACACGGCTTATGAGAAATACAGGCCGTGCCATTTACAGGTAAAGCCGATGAGTCTATAGCACACGGCCACTCCATTTCTCCTGCTTCAGATGGCCAGCTCTGTTTTCATGTGCCAAGCATTAATAATACTAATCCTTGGCTCTTATGTAGTGTTTCCCATCAGGAGATTCTGTGTTATGCAGGAGGGCAGACCAGATAATGGGCCCTTCTTGCCTTAGAATCCATGAACTGCAAAGCACTTTGCAAAAGAAGTCAGTATAATTGTCCCCAATTAACAGGGATGGAAACTGAGGCATGGAGCACTGAAGTGACTGCCCCAGATCACACAGCATGCCAGTAGCAGAATCAGGGCTAGTTCAGCGCTCTGTCTGCTAGGCTGCACGGCCACTAGGTTACTCCTACAGTAGCCCACAGGTGTCCTTCTCTAACCCAGTCCTCAGAGGATATGAGTTGGTAGAGCCACCACTCACAGAGCTGGAGCTCTTCAGCTCAGCTGGTCTCAGATTATCACTGTGAACTCGAGAGGTTCCCAGCATCAATTGTCAGAGTATTAAGTGTTTTTCTGCAGACATACTTAATATTAAATGGAGACGTACATTAGCTTGCCCTGGCGATCAGAACTGAAATGCTGCAGCAGCTCAGCATGCATTTCTTTTGCCTAACTGCCTCACGCCTGACCTGATTAAAACATTTCCTCCTGCAAAGTTAGCGCTTACGTTCTGCTGCTCCACTCCCCATCTCGCCATCTTCCACAAACCTTCATTAAAATTCTGAGCTGGCATAAATATAAACCTTTACAGTAATGAATTATTTACTCTCGCTGGAGACATCCAGCTGAATCAAGCTGACAGAAAGAAAAGCAGGTCTCTTTGTCGGCCAGCATGGTTGCAGACCGCGTATGCCAAGATGGGGGATGCCAACAAATTAGGAAAGAGTTCCCTGTATCTGAGCACTTGATTCTCACTCTGGCCCCACTTCAGCAATGCTCTTAAATATTTGCTTTGCTTTACGCACATGCTTTGGGATTTAACCCAGTGCTTCAAGGTCACTCATGCTGCAGTGCTCTGGGACTTTGGGGCCAAAGTGAAGACGTGGTTGGGAAAAGCTGAGTCGTGTCTCCAAAAGGTCATCTCACAAATGCCACAGAAAACAAATTGCCGACGGAGCATCCACAAGCCAGACGCAGGGTGTGGTGAAAAAGCCATGCACCAATGGAAGGGCGCTCTCTTGCTATGGAAAATTAATTGAGGCGCATACAAATCGAATAAGGGGGAATCAGGAGATCAGCAAAACGCTTTCATTACAGTGATGATCCACAGGCCCATTAGTTCTACTGGCTGACACAGAGCTAGTGGAAGAATTTATCTTCAAAGCAACTGTTGCATTCTAAGGCACAATTAGTTTCCTGCTCCTTAATTTACCCATGCTTTCAGCTAACCTGAAACACTTGGTAAAGTTATGTCAGGGTGACATGGGGCCATCTGATCATGAGTCACCATACTTCATCCTGTTACTCTCAGTGGGAGTACAATGGATAAATCCTGGGGCCTCCTACTGTTAAGTTTTCCTGGTATTAAAAGCCTACGTATTTATATTGGCACAAACAAGAACAACAAGAAATTCTAACTGTTAGTCCTGCAAGTCTTACCAAGGCCTGTCTCTGCTCAGCGTTACACATAAGCACAAGCTCAACTTTAAGCAACGTGCTTAAGTTACATGTAATTCATTAACAAGTTTCAGGGCATTAGTGAACGGAGATGGATGAATAGTAACAGAGAGGAAGCCGTGCTAGTCTATACACTATCAAAACAAAAAGCAGTCAAGTAGCACTTTAAAGACTAGCAAAATAGTTTATAAGGTGAGCTTTTGTGGGACAGATCCACTTCTTCAGACCATAGCCAGACCAGAACAGATGATGAGATGGATGAGAGCATGTGTTTAAGTGCTTTGTTCCATCAGAGCTTGAGCTAACTCAGGCAAAACTCAGAGAGTTCGGGACAAGAAATTAAGATGTACCAATGGAAGTGCACAGACAAAAAATGTAATTATCTAGCCTGGAGTTTGGCCAGCAAAAAATGAAAAAAGAAGTTTTGGGGTTTTTTTTGCATGTGTCTGCTTCTATTTAAAAATGAAATCAGTATAAGCAAATGATAAGCTTTTGGCATAGACATTTGGCTAGGGAAGAGGTATAAACCATTGTGATTTATTTGACGCAATCCCGAGCAGATGTCACTGCAGAGATTAAGAATTATTTCTAGAACTGATTGAAAAATGGGAAATTTGTGGAAGAACATTCATCCATTTTTTACGTAGACATTTTAAACGTGAATGACATTTTTTCAGAGAAATTTTGAACACTTTTGCAAAGAACTCATCCTGGCTTTGAAATGGGAAATTCCAATGAAAAATTTTGTCAACAAATCAAAATTTGGGAAACGTTGGCCAGTTGGATGACCTTCTGGGCACTCACCCGTTTCAACAGGATTATTTAGCATTCCTTCTTCTTCCCTCTTGAAATGATTTTAGTCTGCATTGTCCCTAACTGCCCCTATGCTGTCCATTGCACCTTCGTTCACTATCATAACAAGGTACCAGTAATCCAGAAAGAAAATGTAATTGGGGTCACAAGATGGAAGACATTCCCAGTCAGGAAAGCATCGGCTCCCATGCTAATTTTATATTAGCATAACTCTGTGACCTTCTTTCTTGCAAGTGAGAGGTAGGTCAGAGCCAGAGCTGATTGTTCATGGTGCCCAATAAGAACTAGCCATGTTAGAACGCTGCTATAACACTGCTAAATTCCCACTGTCAGTTGAAGCAGATTTGGGCCCTGTGTTTGGGGCTTATTTAATGCATGCTTTCCTTTCTTCTTGGCTTCTCTTACAGGTCCTAACTCTTTCACTGAGGCGGTGGCCTACATCCAATCTCAGTATGAGAGCAAAAACAAGTCCCCCAACAAGGAGATCTACACGCACATCACCTGTGCCACGGACACCAATAACATCCAGTTTGTCTTTGATGCTGTTACGGATGTCATCATCGCCAACAACCTGCGTGGATGCGGACTCTACTAAACCCTTCCCGCTGCTATTCCCATGCGCTCCAGGAAACACTCTCCCAGTCAGGTTGAAAGATTTCTCTTTTTTTTTTCTTCTTCTCCTGCAAGATGAAGATAAAGAAGAAATTACATAAATCCCTCCCCTCCTGCTTCCAAAGAACCTCTGCAGAAAATTCTGCTTTCCCCTAAATATCAATCCCTCCTCCTCCTCCTTTTTTCTTAACCCTTTCTATGTCTCTTTCCACCATTCAGTTTTACAGTTGATAACCAGTATTCAGGATACTGTAGCAGGGACTAGGAGAGCCCCAAAAATGTATTTCAGCGACCAAAAGAGGCTCATTTTAAAAACAAAACTCAATTTTTCAAAGCCTTAAAATTATTTGATGTCAAAACCACAGTTTTTTCATAAATTTGAGGGATGTTTTTAATCCTTATTTTTTCTTTCATTCGTTGCGGAAACTCTGGATACAACTTGGAAGTAGATTGTGACTCCAGTTTCTGTCCCAAAGTTGAAAAGGTCAGGCTCGGTGGAGTTTGGCAATTGTGCGGGCTGGGCAGGGTGAGCACCTATTGAATGACTAAAACAGACAGAATAAGGTTTGCTGGTGTCTTTTCCTAAGAAAGACGTGGTATCAGAAGTTACTAAGCGTTATCTTAAGGCATTTGTTACCAGTAACAGTTTTACCTCAAGATTTCAAAATTAATATTGAAACTATTTCTCTAGCATTTTTGAATAACACTTTCGTGACTCAAAATCTCTTCTTATTCTCTTCGCTTGATAGGATAGCGCTACTGTACTGTAAGTGAGTGGTTTCTGGACATTTGCGTTAACAGGAATGAAATGGGACTGTAATGGCAAGAATTGTTCTGCGCAACCGTTTTAGTAGTGAATGTTTCCTAACCTAGCTAATGGAGTAAGACCATAGTTCCAGACAGGAGAGAGAGAGAGAACAAGAGGGAGTGTCTGTGTATCGGCGGCAGCCTCATTCTATAGGTCCCTCAGAGTAGTTGGGTGCTCTTGAACATGTGGTAGGTTCCACCACAGCTACAGGTGAATGTTTGCTCTTCAATGCAAAGGGAACATTTTGTGTGTGTGTGTGTGTGTGTGTGTACAAATTCATGTTCTCCAAAGCAGAGCCACATTAACTCTTTGGGCAGCCGGGGACTATTAGATTTTGTGGGGCTCCATAGTCTCCACGGTGGGACCAAAAATGAGGGGTGCAGTGTGTGGGAAAGAGTTGCAGGCTGAGGCAAGAGGGTGAGTATTGAAGGGCATGAGGGCTCTGACTGGGGGTGAGGGCTCTGAGGTGGGGCTGGCAATGAGGCAGTACATCTGAGGGGCTTCTGTAACTTAGGCCAATGGCCGAAGGGCTTAGGCCAGTAGAAGACTAATATGGAGAAGTTGTGACACACCATTTACAGATTTGCCTGGAATATCTTTTAATTTTTCTCAGTGTTGGGCTTTGAATTAGAAAAAAAAATAATATGCAGCTACTTGTGAAGCAACTAGCAGTTCTTCAGAAGAGATTCTCTATTGCTTTTTCCAGTTGGCTGATGGACACCTCCCTTTGATTGGTTCTTTCAGCTTAAAAGGTGTAAGGTCGAGTATTCACTTCCCCTTGGAAGTCACTGTCACTTCTGGTAGCTCTCAGGGCTGAAATTAGTGTCGGGCCAAAGGAGGTAATTTTGGATGCTTTGATGTAACTCTGACGCAGTTTTGGTGTTCAGACCCCAGGACTGAGCTTGGTCCATAACCGTCAGTGACAAAGTTGAAATATGGATTCAAGTTGTTGCACAGGTCAGTAGTAGTCACCTCTGGGATTCTGCATGAGGCTGACGTCACGCACCTCTACATGGACATGATAGGTCCGGTGTAACGTTTTAACTACGTAGACAGTGTGATGGGTTATTGTTACGCAAATGCAGTTTTCTGCGGGACGTGGGAGTTGGGTGTTACCGTGCTCAGTGTGATGGAGCAGGAAGGAAAGGTGAGAGCAGGACCAGATGGAGAGAAGGAGGGGCAGAGGTGTGGGGGTGAAAAGTGTGAAGAATCAGGCATGCAAGAGTGGAGGGGGAGGAAAAGGTGCTGGGATGATCACAGGCTGAGTGCACTGAGGGGAAAGCAGATGAGTGGTAGTAGTACACCGCCAGCTTGTTGAAGTGCAGGATGGTGTAGTGCTGGGGTGTTTGCTGATGTTGTACAGCTGAGGTCATGGCTGTACCTTCAGGAGGAGATCAGGCAGGCTTCTGCTGTGGTGGTTCAGGACTCTGAGGGGAAGAGGCAGGGTTCAAGCTGCTTCGGGATGCTTTAGTGGTGGCTGTGTGCAGAGGGCACCTGTGGGACCCACTGTGCTCGGGCCAGTCTTATTGGCTCCTAGGAGAGGGCAGGGAGGACCTTGCTGAGACTTAAGTATATTTTGCATGTGTACCCATTGGCCTGTCCATGATCCTGGTCTATGTGAACTGTCCCATGATGTCTCTGGATGGGATTATGGTCCAGTGAGCTCACACTGGTCTTTATGCAGAGTTAATGACTGATCGGCTGAACAGGACACCATCAAAATATTTTTCACAGCTTTTTAAATAATCTTTTCCCTCTCCGGTTACACTAACTATAGAATGCCTGACTAGTTCCTTAAAAGCACAAACCTGATCAACCCTATATTATTTCGGAAGATCTCAATGTTCAGTTGTCCACCTGACCCAATTACACCCTACTTTTGGAGACATTCATAATGTAGATTACAGCTACGTGCTACAATGAATGCCACAGCAGAGAAAGACATATGAATGCAACGAGTCTTGGCAGGTCTAGAGTTCTCGTTGTGGGGCCTGGCATGAAACACTCTGGACTTTCGTACAGCTTGTGTGCCCAGGCCCACACTTGACTGACCCTGCTTCAGTTCAGCATGTGAGAATTAGTGAAAGAAACAAGGATGACAGGAGGGGACTGTGAGGGAGCAGGGAGCTGGTGTTGGAACAGGCATGTAAAGTGACAGGTGTGGCTGAGTTGACAGGAAGGTGGCATGAGGAGAAGAGTGATACCAGGACGACTGGAGAAGACTCTCAGTCTGGGAATATTTGGATCTTCCAGGAGAACAAAAAAATGCCCATAGGATATTCATGGTACTAAAAGTAAACAGATAGTTTCACTTGGTAGTATCCTCCAGCTGCAAGAAATTAACCAACTGTCATCTTCTTATAAAAGCAGGGTAGTAGTGAACCTACAGAAGCATATCTATTATTGTATATTCATATGTCACTGTCTGAGAGGAGGTATCTGCAATAGCACCAGGAGTGGTTCCATTCTAGTATTGTCCCTTGTATTTCACTGCCAAAGAATGAAGCCTTCTTTCTCCCCATCTGCAGTAGACTATCAGCATTCACCCTGAACTTCCAAGTAGCTCCCTAGGGGACAGCGGCATTCATGGAAAATCAGTCAGTGTGTTTAGTATTCTCGCTCCAAACTCTGAATCTCGGTTGGAGGAATCACAGAGTAGATCCTTGTTTAAGACTTTGCAGAATCATGGCCTGTGATATCTCCTGTAAAATCAGTGGAACTACTCAGGGCCGTAAATTTAAGCAAGTGGGCGCAGGTTTGGGGCCATAGTGGGCAGGGCGAAAAAAAATCCACTACGGGGACGCTTCAGAGAGTTTAAGGCCAGATGGGACCAAGCTAAGCCCACCAAAACACACAGGTCATCCTGTCTTCTTAGGTGTATATCGCTGATTTCAGTGAGGTTCTACTAGAGAAAAGGAAACCTGCAGAATCTGCAAATAAAATCCAAGATAATAACGAATGAGCTCAATTTCTAGCCGTCCTGTGCAAAAAGACAGAACTGGGAACCTGGAGCCGCCTCTTCCATTTCAAGGCTTTTGAGAGCCAGTAGTCCCCCATCCCATCTAAGTGGAGTCATTTCCCAATGCCCTCCTATTCCCATAAATTACAACACCTCCTCAAATTTCAATTCTTGAGGAAAGTACTTCCAGGAAAGACTATCACCGCTCTCTGGTCCTTAGAGGCGATTTACCAGGAGAGGATGAGAGGGATATCGCTAGTAAAATGTTGCCCTTTGGCAACTTCATTTCTTTCTAAAATCGGGGCCAAAAATCTGACTATGACACTCGGTACATAGCACTGAGGACCGATGCTGATGACTAATGCGAAGGCGATGCTCATAATTTAAATAACGGAGCTATGAAATAACATCCATTTATCTAAAAATATAGACTAATATAATGCTCTGTATGCTCCATACCTATATATAACTACTCGGCACAAAGTGCAATGCGAAACATAGGTAGCACAGCACATCAAAGCCTATCTCATTACAGCTGGTAGAAAAAGCTTTGGCTTTCACTGAATTTTAAAAGACGCAGCTGCTGGGTAACAGTAGAAATTTGGGGCCTTTTTTAGTTTTTGCTGGGGGTAAAGTATGATCCTGTTTAGTATAATTGAATCTGAGTTCTTATTTAAGATGGCTCTGAAGGATAGGGTCTGATTCTCCACTGCCTTCACACCTGGGCAGTCTGTTACACCTGGGCAAGATGAGTGCCAGGCGTTCCAATCTGACTGAGAGCATTTTACCCCCAGTGTACGCTACTGTAAACGGAGAGCTGGGCAATGGAGTTCTTATCTGGAATAAGAGCCTGCTCCAGAGCTCTTCAGAGATTCAGGGGGGTTCAGGTACCGTGTCCGGGGTCAGAATAATCTCTCCTGGAGTTCTTTACAGAGTAGAAAATAAACTGTGTGTTATGTGATCTGCACAGATTCATCTCCAGGGGCTGAATCCTCTGGTCCTGACTCAGGCAAAACTTCAAGTGAACTCCAGGAGATTTGCACAAGAGAGTCAGCAATAAAGAGTGCAGGATTTTGCTCTGGTTAATACAGGGGTCTGCAATGAACACTGTACAGTATTCAAAAGGATTTTAAAAGGGGGGTTAAAAAAGAGCAAGCTGGGGGGTAGAAAAAAATACGCCACTTACCTCGAGAAACAATTGACCCATTGTGGTCCCATTTGGATCTCTCCCTTGTTTGTACCTGTGCATTTTCATTCCTGCTGTGCACACAGACAGAGAAATGTGTACACAGTGTGAACATATGCATACATGCATGGCTGGAGACCTAATTAGTCACATGTCGGGGTATGAAATCTCACTGTGCACTCACCGATCAGCTCCTTTGTGCCCAAGGGAAACTCACCTTTAAACATGCACAAATGAAGGGATCTTTTTTTCTTTTTCTTTTTGGTTTTGGAATTAGCCAACATTTAATTCACAATGCCTCAGTGAGTCAGCCTCCTTTGGGCATTTGACCCTCTGCAAAGCCTCTCAGAGGACCAGCCAGCAAGCATCTTTCATTGTTTCCAGGTTAACTGGATAGAGGGATCTGTTTTAGCCATGCATCTGTTCTTAGACTTTGCTCCCTTCTCTCTAGGCTTGCTGATGCTATATGGGGTTTCAAGTTTCAAATACATCAGGGTGAAGTAAATCGTTGGACTTAAATTAATTTGGACCAAACTACTGTAAATGCGAGAGCGCACTATGTGCCATAATAATTCATTTCAACACAAACATGCGAGAGACCAAGTAGGCTGAGCTATGCATTCTGTTCCCACAACTCCCTCTGTGGCTCTGAGCTAATCACTTAGCCTGCCTGCCTCAGCCTCTCAAATTTAATTGGCTATGACCCTTATCTGCCTCACAGAAGATGTGTCAGGATTCACTAACAAATGTTTGCACAGCATTTGGAAGATGAAAAAGTCTGTGCTAAATACTACTGTGATTTCTTCTATAGACTTTGCCTCCAAAATCTGTCCCAGGGCATTACTCATCAATAGATTTTCTTTCCTCCCAGTTCCTTTCTGGTGGGTTTGCCTTAAGCAGCCAACCTCATGCCCAGTGCTTGAACTGTGTATAAAAAAAATAAGGAGATGCAGTACCCGGCCTTACTAAAATCTTCTTGTCGCATAATAAGGCAATCCCTGCACTCAGGTTGCATGCGTCAATCGTCAGATCCTTTGAGCCCCCTTTCCTCCCCCCATACACACCATCGTACATTGCATTGTTACATGAAATCACACCCAACATTCTTTTGGGTGTGAGAATGGTATGACCTCATAAGAGGGCGTGAAAACCAGCTGTGTGTATACCTCCCGGCACTAGGATGCTAATGTGGAAATGGCCAGCCATGAGTTTTTATTCTGCCAGTGTATTTGGAAAGCTCTTTATGTCCCCAGCACACATCACTGGCCCCTGTGAAGGTGTCACGCTGCAGGAGTTGCATTAGCAATCTTGGAGTGGGCTGTCAGCAAAGGCGCCAACCCCATGGGTGCCCTAGCACCAGAGCGCCCATGGGGGAAAATAAGTGGGTGCCAAGCACCCGCTGGCAGCCATGCCGCCCTCTGCCACCCTTCCCCCATGCCTCTTACCCACTGATCAACTCCTCCCCGGGCCTCCAGAGTGCTGCAAGCAGCTGACTTGCAGCATTCAGGAAGCTCCAGGAAGTGGGGAGAGGAGCAGGGACAGGGCGCAGTCAAGGGAGGAAGATGGGTGGGGGACTGAGGGAAGGAGTGGAATGAGGGAGGCCAGAGAGAGGTCCAGCACCTGCTGGCTAAACGGGAAGTTGAAACCTGTGGCTGTCAGCATTAGTAAAAACTGTCTGAAGCCCTTGACTTCCCAGTCTTCAGTAACAGGTTGTATTTCTCTGCTGCAATCAGTCAGCATATATCCATTGAAATCAACAGAGCTGCATTGGCATATGCCTACATTCTAGATGCAGCCAAGTGTGAAGTTAACTGTCATTTCTTCATAACATGTAGTTATTACATAGTCCCAACCTGAGTGCAGGGACTGGACTAGGTGGCCTATTGGGATCCCTTCCAGTTCTGTACTTCTATGAGTCCTTGGTATGTCTCTCCATGTCATGGCTTCATCATATTTAACCCTTGGAATAAATTGCCAAGGAAGGTTGTGGAATCTCCATTGCTGGAGATATTTAAGAACAGGTTAGATAGACGTCTATCAGGGATGGTTTAGACAGTACTTAGTCCTGCCATTGGGGCAGGGGGCTGGACTCGATGGCCTCTCGAGGTCCCTTCCAGTCCTAGTATTCTATGATTCTCTGATATACAAAAGACCCTACGTGACAGAGCAAGCGTTTGGATATAAGCACCCAAATACTTACGCTTATACACAATGCCTAGTAATTTATTGCACACACACAATCCCATGGATTTCAGTGGGATTACTCATGTAGTGGGGAGCTACTCACCATGAGTATAGCTGGCAGAGTCGGGACCTCCGATAGAAGAACCAGTAACAGAACTGTACTGGAAATGTCCATGCTAGTTATAGTCGTATCCATGCCAACGGGTACAAGTCAGTTTGTCTTTCACAAGCAGAACTCACACCTCCACTCTTATATGCAGCCTGAGGAGGCTAATCTAGAATCAAAGAAAGGTAAAGATCTGTTGGGTGATCTGATCCTTCCTCGTGCCAGTGCAGGCTTGTTCCCTGCAGTCTCTGCTGGAGGTTTTGCCCCATCTAGTTTCCAATGAATCAGCTGGTTGGGCTTCCACCACTTTCCTTGAAGAACTTGAGCCACCACCAATCTCAGCTCTCTGTTAGGAAGGTTCCCCATCATTCATTCATTATGCCTAGTTTTGTCCCATTCCTCTGAGTTTTCCCTCTTTGGACCAGCTCATGCCCATAGGTATATTTGGACCTACCAGAGGAGAAGGCTGTAGACACAAAGAGAGCTGACAGCAACATCATTGTCTGCTGTGCTCACTTGATTGTTTCTGCAGCAAAACTGAATGTGAAATGAAAGTGGGCAGTGGTCAAATGTTTAAAGGGACAGGACCCCAAATTAAGCCTTGTTGTGCCTCTGACTTCAGTAGAGCTGTGTCCACTTCCGCTACAGCTGAATTTTGCCCTAGCCTTACCAGGTAGCTGCTCTGTGGCAGTAGGATGGGCCAGGATGGAGATGTGGTGGAGGACTGTGCTGTGTTGTCACTCAGTACAGTTGTGTTTTACATGACCTACGTAATAACTCATTAATGCAATACCCAGATATGTGACACATGTATTTCCTATGTAATAACTCATTAATTACATGTTGGCAAAGTGCTACATAATTACAGGCTAAGTCACATGGGAGCAATTAGCTGGTTATTGTCTTCCAAATTACTCTCATTAAGGGATCTAAAATGAAAATTACATTCTGTACTACAGAGCCTAAGTAGAGCAACTTCTTGGGTAATACACACTTTGCTTAAATAAACCTGCAATTACATAGTAATTACACTTCCCTACAAAGTGACATGGAAGTGGCACATAAGCCCTCTACATGCTGCCATTGGAGTCTGTGGCAAAACTCTTTTTACTGCCTCTAATTTCACACCAGTTTAACTCCACTGATTGCAACAGGCATTGTCATCAATACACATGCTCTGCAGTGGGCAGTCACCCCAGCCAGGGGGACCGTGAATGATGGCATTGCTCCAGACATAGTGTAGTCAAGTTCCCAGATCTGACTCAATTCTGTGACACAAGAACCTCTGCAGCGGCTCCAGGCAGGGTCAGGGCATGCACCCTTTTGCACCTTGAGAGACAGTATGGCCAAAGTCCATAAAATGCCACTTTGGAAAATAGTGAGTGATAGAAGGGAGGCCAGAATTCTGCAAGATTAAGACATTTGATGTAGTCACACCACTCCATGCCCAGGGTCTGCCACTAGCAGCTGCTTCAAGTCTGACTCATAACAGAGTTATTGCTGATTTATATCAGTGTAAATATATAGTAGTTGGGTAGGTGCTCTGTTCAAAGGTTGCTCCTGGTGAAAGAATGTATTTTTGCAATTGGTTCTCAGTTAGTTGCTCCAATCATCAGGCAAACCTGAAAGGCTGTTTTGCTTAGAATTAGATATGTAGACTGTATGTTTCCAAAAGCACTCTGTGTTGGCCAAGAATAAAGTATTTGGAGATACACATCTCCTAGAACTGGAAGGGACCTCAGGAGGTTATGTAGTCCAGTCCCCTGCCCTCTTAACAGGACCAAGCACCATCCCTGACAGCTGTTTGCCCTAATCAGCCTCCTCAGGGATTGAGCTCACAACCCTAGGTTTAGGGAGCCAATGTGCAAACTTCGGAGTTGTCTCTCCCCCACCCCCCAAGTATGATTCTGAGTAACTACAATGGAAGCAGAAAGAGGCCAGCACTGAGTGCATTTGAAACTCCTGCCCATTCATATTCTTTCATCTTTCAAATTCATGATCCATTCTACAGCTTCCCTCTGGAGCAGGATCTGAGAGGGCAGCAATTCACTAGACTGGCCACGGTTTGGATGATTTCTCCACATTCTTCTCTCAGGCTGCCTTTCATTTTCCAACTGGATAGGTGCAGCATCCATATGAGGGTGTGTTACAGAGTGCTTCGATCCAGGTTTTAGGTGGGTTGGTGAAGGCCACAGGTTGTTCTGGAAGATCTCTAATCAGGTCTTGATTCTTGACCCCACAGTTTTCCCACCACATCTGCCTCTTGTCTTTTTTGACAAATCCCATCAACAGTGCTTGTTCACCATGTAAACTCTCCGGCCTTTCAGAATCTAGGTGCATTGGAGAACTGACTCACAAACGTACACACATCTGCCTCCACCTTTGACAAAAGCTTGCTGCCATTACCGCATCCGTGATGTAGTCATTCCAAGCACAGTGCTCTCACTGATGTTCTGCACTGGGAAGACTGCAGGTTGAACCTCAGAAGAGCTACATTTGCGTACTTGCTAGAAATCATGAGAATTCCACAAACAGTAACAAATGACCATTGTTAAAGCACACAAGCAGCAATATCCAGTGAGATCTGCCAAAGACATTGCAATTCCTAATTGCACACGAAGGGGCTGGTTGTGCCACCAGCCCCACCACTGAAATCTATGAAAGCTTTGCCACTGGCTTCAAAGGAAGCAGAACTGGTTCATAATGAGGTTGAATGGATAAAAATAGAACAGTACATGTGACCATAATTTGGTTTGTGCCAGGCAGGTGAATCTTTTAGAGGCAGGAGCACATAACCTATGAGAAGAGGCTGAAGGATCTGGGCTTATTTAGTTTGCAGAAGAGATGTGTGAGGGCCAATTTGATGGCGGCCTTCAGCTTCCTGAAGGGTGACTTTAAAGAGGCTGGAGGGAGGCTATTCTCAGTAGTGATGGATGGCAGAACAAGGAGCAATGGTCTAAAGGCACAGAGGAGGAGGTGTAGCTTGATATTAAGAAAAACTATTTCACCAGGAGAGAGGCGAAGCACTGGAATGTGCTACCAAGAGAGGTGGTGGAATCTCCATCCCTAGAGGTTTTGAAGTCCCAGCATCACAAAGCCCTGGCTGGGATGATTAGATTGGGTTGATCCTGCTTTGGGCAGGGGGCTGGACTCGATGACCTCCTGAGATCTTTTCCAGCCTTAGGATTCTATGATTGCTGTGAGCATGGTCAAGAATTGTGCAGAAGAATAAATATAACATACTTGTTCAAGACATGATCCTGAGTGGTCTGGTGCCCATGGAATAGCGGTTGGTCAACACCTCTCAGGATCAGGACTCAAATCCATTTCACTTGTGCGCTGCCTGCCCAGCACCCACATCACACACAGGTGACCAAGTGCCTGGGAGACCTGCCAGATCTGAAGAAGGGAGGTACAAGCATGTCCGGAGTAGATGAAAAAGCTGGCCATGTTTAGGCCGCCATGTCATTTTCCATCAGTAATTATCAGATGAATATCCAATGCATCTGACGAAGTGGGTCTTTGCCCACGAAAGCTTATACTCCAAAAAATCCGTTAGTCTAAGGTGCCACAGGACTTCTCATGTTTGCGGACACAGACTAACATGGCTACCCCTCTGACACTTATCACGTGGGAATAACACGTCCTGTTGTAAGCTATGATTTCCGAGCTCCTGCCATTACATGATACCATGGTGTTAGCATGGGACCTGCTCAAGATATTATACTGTGGGTGTGATTCTGAAAATAGACAATTCTGTGTTCAAGCCAGCAGCCCAAGAGCTCACCAGATGGAGCTTTCACTCTCATTGAAAAGTACGGTCACCAGGTGCAAGTTGTAGTAAAGCCGAGCAGAGCTATTCATTCCTAGGCAGTGATATTTTTGTCGCCATCCAACCAGCTCCTTCATCAAACGTAGGCAACTCCATGTTAGTAACCTAGAAGAGCCAAACCGAAGTCTTTTCCCTAAGACTAGTTCTAAATTAAAGGGGCTGTCTGGTGCCCAGTGCAAAGATTACTGTGACTTGGATTTCAGATTGCTAGTGGGACTGTGCATGTCTCAAATGCAGTGGATGACATGGCAAGGCATCTATCCCAGAAGAGGAAGTAGCATGTGAACCATAACAGTGATGTGTAACGCAGCGCTAAATTGGCTCTGCCACAGCAGAAGTTACATGGGTTCATCTTCACCCAAATTCCTTCTCTCTCCCTGCAGCAGGACCTCAGGACGGGGTACAATGAAGGATACTGTTTGTTTGCAATGGCTTTCCAGTGCCCTAGAGCAGCCAGCCACTTTCCCCACCTCACACACCCCATTCTCAGCCAGTAGTTCTGTCTTTGTGGCCATTCAAGATGGCTCTCCCCTTCTTCCCAGCAGCAGTAAAACAGCAGCTGTTCGGATGTATTGGTCACCACTGGACGCATCAACCTGTTCTTTTCTTTGTACTCAGCACTTATGGAAGCTGCCTCGTTCTACTGCTTAAGTACTGGTTGAGATGCACCTTGAATTGTTGGGATTAGTCTCCGAAAACCAAACTTTCACACCCGTTCTGTCACACAGGAGACCCACAGGAAAAACACACAACAGAACCAGGAGTCTGAATCTGACCAAAGCCTAGGTAGTCACTGATAGGATCCAGTCTGAGAGCACTGTTCCGTGGAGAACAGTGGGCTACTGGCATTGCCAGAGGTCTGGTGAGTGGCAGAGGAACATGCTTGCTGAAGAAGGTCTCTGATCCTCCTTCACTGCTTGGTTTTATTTTTACCCAGAGGGGTCTCCTGTTCCACTAAATCATGAATACGTGGCTTACAGGGGAAGAAAGCCTTTTCGCTGTGCTCTGCCGTATGGATTAGCTCACTGTTGAACTGAGATATATGGTATTTCACCATTCCACTGCTGCTGCCTTCCTTCACACTCCCGAGTCAGTTCTGAGGTGAGCATCCTGTGGATCTCCTTGTGATGTTACATCTCCAGTAGGCTGCATGGTGATAGGTGCGGAAGGTGGAGTGGGGAAGTGAGTTCCTTGTCTTTTCCTGGGAATCATTTCTACCACCCACCAGCTACAATGGAATGATCCTTAGCAAGACCAAGGGTGCTATGAATTCCACACCCCTACCCTGATCACCTGGTTCCCTGTGCCCCATCCTGGCTACTGTATACAACATTGCTCTTTCTTCTCTAGGATCTGGACGCAGGCCTAACAGCATTCATTGTGCCGGCCCTGCCTCTCAGCTAGGGGTCGCGGTCTGGGCCAGCGCTGGAGTGCCAGGCCCAGTCTGTGGCGTTACAAAATATCAGCCTAGTTCCATTCAAGTGGCTTGTGGAAACAGATCAATAAAATCAGATTTTTCTGACCCAAAAATTACTAGTAAGTAAGTGGGGCGTTACCTTGCACTTGTTTTGTCACAGGTATTGTATTACCCCATGTGTGTGAGATACCTCAGAACAACTAGGAAGAGAGAAGAATAAGGGTTTTACCGCCTAAGCCATGGCATCCTGACTGGTAGCACCAGTAGCTAGACAGTGGAGGACTTGTATTCAGTTTCGGGCTCTGGAGATAAGGTGTCACGACAAGCCAGTGACACGAGCAATGAAACGGGTCTCTGAGCAAAAGCATCCTCAGGAACGGGCATAGCATTGTAGCCCACCTTCAGAAGCAAATGGCCTGTATTGTACTTGATCATGTCAAAGAGACAAAGCTGTGTCACTTCTCCAACCCAAACATGAGTACATCCTCACGTGTGGCCTCTAATAGTGAGGCCTCCATTTTGCATGCCTAAGACCTGCACGTGTCCCTTGGACACATTAGGGGTGCAAATTTAAAGGCTGAGTAGTGCTTATTGTCAAAAGTAGACCCGTGTATGTTTCCCCCCATTGAGTGCTATAAAGGAAACCCAGTCATGCTGTGGTAAATAGCAGAAGGCAGGTCAGAGAGCTGCAGACACATCCCAGCAGCAGCAAGAGAAGGGCCGTGAGAGTCTCTGCCCTGAAGTTCTATGACCTCTCAGTTGTGACTGCTGTGGTCATAGTGGGAAAGGAGTTTCTTGGCCAGCCCTTGTATTGGGGGTAGAAAGATTTGGTAAGGATCTGGAGCGTGAGCTGACACAAGGGTTGATTGCTCGTATTGACCTAGCTTCCCCTCAGAGTGAGCTCTGCAATAAGAGGAGGTGGGCTTTTACCCTTTGTCTTGCGTGTTAACCCTCCAAAGACAGGAACATCAAAACCCACCTGATGTCCTTGAGATTCAGTGAGGAGGATGGGCAGCTCCCACACAGGGGATGAGTCAGAGGGCTCTTGGAGGAGGGACATCTCCTCCTCTGCATCATCTTGCCAGGAGAGATGTCAGAAACAGGAGCAGGAGCTGGCAGTGCAACGCCATTGCCTGAAGGAGAGAACTAGAGAAGTTACTGACTTCCTTGTTTCATGTGGCTACCAGAGAGGGAGCCGTCCTGCCATGGGGAGGGAGCTCTGTAGGTCCCCACAGTCAAACTGTGGAGCATGTCACTGTGTGAAAGCCAAGGAGAAGTGGCGCTGGGAGGGCGTGAATGCAGTGTAGCTCATAGGTTAAAGCCACTACAGCTCATGGGAATGGGAAGAGGAGGCTGGTGGTCAAAGAAGGTGCAATTTTTTCTTTCCTTGCAGAGCTCTAGGAAGTAGGTTCATGACCAACACCTGATCGACGCGTGATGCTAACAGTCCCCACCAGGGATGACAGTGAGACTGTCACTGTTGCCTCGGTAACCAGATTAATCAGCGTTTCCAGTGCCACGCTGACTGGACGGCACTGACAGACTGGACAACACACTGGTCTTTCTGGCCATTTTGTGCTTTAAACCAGGGGGCAGTGACAGTCCCCCACAGCACACCTTCTGTGGCAATAATGTAGGGCCGAGAGGACTCCGAGGTCATGGAGGCAAGGAGAGCATCGCTCCGGGGTTTCGTAGGCAGGCCTGAGTTGATACAGGTCTGAGAGTCACAGGTTTATTCCCACAACTCAGCTGTGATGCAAAGGGCCAGATGGCTGAGGGGCTTGGAGACACCACAGAAGAAGCTCCCCCTAGCTCTCCTTTAGAGGTAGTCCTTTAAGCCACCCCTTTCATGCCAGTTTTGGGAAGAAACCAGGTTGTTTAACGACAGGCCATTTACTAGACTGGAGAGTTTGTTCATTACCTAATGTATCCCTCATTCTTTACCATCTGCACCGCCATGTCATCTAGGCCTGTGCTCATAACCCGGCCCTGCCTGAGTTAAAGCCTGCTGTGTTCCTCCCCCTCTTTCCCTGCCAAGTGCATAGAGGAAAAATAACTTTTAGAATCATTCATTTCTATTCACAGGCAATAGAGGCCCTTAACCGTCCTTCAGCTCCTGCAACCCCGCCCCCGCCCCCCGCCCCTTACTCTCATCTCTCTTTTGTTTTTTTAAGGAATATGGAATCCGTTTTTTTTTTGGCAATCCCTTGGTGAATATTTTTTCTTGCATGTTCAATGGCCCAACTTGTATTAACTGCAATTTTGTACGGGGAGTGACTGTCCGTTTGTTTAATAGATTGTTAGTGTTTGTAATAATTTATTGATTGTCAGTAATGTATTTATTAGTTACAAAATGTTAATAAAGTGACAGCTCTTTTCTAGCGTGAGAGAGTTTTATTGCGTCTCCCTTTGAAGTCTGAGAAATCTCCGAGTTTACAATCTCTGTGCCTGTTCTGTGCGCTTTCACACACACACACAGCTGTGCCAGGACTCTGATGGAACCATGACTACACTACAGCAGATGTTTTCCCGATCGTCATTCTCTTGGATGTACGGGGCCATAAAAGGATGCTGACAAAAGGTATTTTTTTTTAAAAATAACGTATATCTTTTTTCTGTTAAACTCAGTTTTGTTTTCAGTTACACTGGGGAGGCTTCAAGGCTGTTTTCTTACAAAAATATTTCAGTACCATGTAGTCATGTTGGTAAAATCATAAGCACCTGTGTGACTAGCTGTTGTCAGAGTTTGGGGGTATCTGTGTATATTAATTATCTGGTGAACCTGGTATCAGCTGCTGTCTTGTACAATGACCCAAAATTTTGAAAAAAACACGTATATTAGATTTAAAAAGCCCACCCTTATATTAATGCAGTATTAACAAGAATAGTTTGAACACCGTTGGCCCCAGTATTAACTCAGCATATAAATGATTCAGTTCCTGGTTCTGCCAGTGGCTTGCTGAGAGCTCTAAGGCGAATCACTTTGGTGCTCTGTGCCTTAGTTTTCCTGTCTTTAAAATTGAGATAATGATCCTGACTTCCTGTCTTAAACACTTTGTTAGGCACCTGATGAAAAGCACTAGCAGAGGTAAGTATTACGATGATGACTTTTGTATGCACAGTTGAACTGATTTAACTCCAAAATGTTGTTTTAAACTGGTTTACATCAGCTGAGTCTTTAAGCTGGTGCAAAATCCTGTGTAAACACTATTTTCTTTCACTTCAGAGTGAGCCTACCTTAGGTTAGCTTAAGCTCCTTTAGAACAGGTTGAAGCTAAACCAATGGAGGGCTCTCAAACCAAACTGAGTATCCGTGAAGGAATTTGCATCCTTTTAACTAAGTTAGTTTAATTAAACCAATATAAGTTTACATGTAGACAAGGCTTCAGCTGATACACATATGCACCGTGGTTTTCATTCCTTGTGAATTCTGCTAGTGGTGTTCTCAGCTACATTGAGGGCAGTGTGGCTGAGTTAAATGTTGCTGTGGGAAGTTTAACTACCTGAGCTTTGTTCAGAGGTCGGATTATTCAGAGGCTGAATAATCCCCCTGGGCCCCATGTCATGATTGGTTCTATCAGCTCATGATGATGGCATGTTCATCCCATAAAATAAACAGAAAGTTATTATAAGCCAGTGTCATTCAGAAAGCAGCATATTTGTTAGCTGATGTTCTGGCATCATAATTCGATGGACATGGTGCAATCACCTTTGGTTTTAGGTCTATAATTTAGTTACGTTCTTCTATTTTCTGTGTGGTTTTCTGGTTATTTTATGCCATTGGACAAAGCTTGCAGTGGTCTCTGGTGCTACTCAACATGCGATGTGCATGAAACTCCATTTAAATATAACAGCATTGTTGGTTGGGAAGAAATATGGCTGTTTCCCAAGTAAATAGTATGTTTATTCTGACCGCTCTGGTATTATAAATGTTGTTGGCAGTCATTAGCTTGTAATCAGTTCATCTCAGCCTCTTCATTTTTTTCTTAAATAATTCATTTGTGAACCTAATACAAGTGGGAGTTCTCCCATTCCTCTTAATTCTGTGCTAAATATGATTCACACTTCTATGGTGGATATTTGTATTTGCAGCCACAGAAATGAAATGGTCTCCAGGGTGTTGAACAGGTATCTATCTAACTTTATTTCAATTTCAGTAAATCAGAGCATTTCCCACCATACAACAAGCAGGTAGGCTATGTCTCTCCTTTAAAAATAGCACATGCATCTGTTTTGTGAATTTAGACCAAGATCATTTACAATTTCCAGAAGACATAAAGACAATGATCGTGTCATTTTCACTCATCCTGTGTCTACACGTGCCCCTTCCTTTCGAAAGGGGCATGTTAATGAGCAGGTTCAAAAGATGTTAATGGGGTGCTGCAATGAATATGCAGTGCCTCATTAGCATAATGGCGGCCGCGGCAATTCGAAAGTGCGGCTTTTCGAATCGCTTGCCACCTGTGGAGACAGGACCTTCCAAAAGGACCCCCCCCCAGTTTTCGAAAGCCCTTCTTCTTATCTGGTGATCGGAAGAAGGGCTTTCGAAAACCGGGGTTCTCCTTTCGGAAGGTCTTGTCTCCACGGGCGGCACGTGATTCGAAAAGCCGCACTTTCGAATCTCTGCGGCCACCATTATGCTAATGAGGCGCTGCATATTCACTGCAGCACCTCATTAGCATCTTTCAAACCTGCTGATTAACATGCCCCTTTTGAAAGGAAGGGGCACATGTAGACACAGCCTCAATGATTTCATTTTCATTCAAGGGCATAATTAACTCCCTCCAAAAGTGTATCTTGCCTCATCTAGTTTTCCTCCCTGGATGATATCCCCTAAACAAATGGGGGTTCCAGATGGGGCGCAAATATGACACATTGTTATGGAAACCTGAAGAAACCAATAAAGTGAGGAGCAGTTTGAAGCGGATTCCAGGAAGGTGTGCCATATGTTTGTTCTTTTTTTCCAGATATGGACTTTTTTATTGTTTGTTTGAGTGTGGAAAAATAACTGCTCTGCATTTGTGCATTTGCATTTGGTCTTTGTTAGAAACCTACCAAGTTATCCATAAGAACATAAGAATGGCCATACTGGGTCAGACCAAAGGGCCAGTCTCCTGTCTTCCAACAGAGGCCAATGCCAGATGCCCCTGAGGCAGTGAACAGAACAGGGAATCACCAAAGCAATCCCTCTCCTGACATCCATTTCCAGCCTCTGACAAAGACAGTCTAGGGACACCATTCCTACCCAGCCTGGCTAACAGCCATTGATGGACCAAACGTCAATGAACTTATCTAGTTCTTTCATAAATCCTGGCAAGGAGAGCCACTGGCCTACTGCGCACTATGTGAAGAAAAACATCCTTTTGTTAGTCTTAAGCCAGCGACCCATTAATGTCGTTGGGTGACCTCTTGTTTTATTGTTATGGAAACAAGAAAATAACTTTCCTTATTCACTTTTTCCACACCAGTCATGATTTTATAGACCTCTATCACCCTTAGTCTTCTCTTTTCTAAGATGAAAAGTCCCAGTCTTTTTAATCTCTCTTCATATGGCACCTGTTCCAACTCCCTCATCAGTTTTGTTGCCCTTTTCTGAATATTCTCCAATGCCAAGATATCTTTTTTGAGATGAGGCGACCACATCTGTACGCAATATTCAAGATGTGGGTGGATTTATATGGATATGGCTTCATATAGAGGCAATAAGATATTCTCAGCCTTATTCTCCGTGCCTTTTTCATGATTCCTAGCATTCTATTTGCTTTTTTGACTGCTGCAGCACATTGAGTGGATGTTTTCAGAGAATCATAGAATCATAGAACGATAGAGCTGGAAGAGACCTAAAAAAGCCATCAAGTCCAGCCCCCTGACCTAGGCAGGACCAAACCCATCAGATCAGCCCAGCCAGGGCTTTATCAAGGCGAGACTTACACACCTCCAGGGATTGAGACTCCACTACTTCCCTGAGTAGACCATTCCAGTGCTTCACCACCCTCCTAGTGGAGAAGTTTTTCCTAATGTTCAACCTGGACCTTCCCAACCACAACTTGAGACCATTGTTCCATGTTCTGCCATCCATGACCACTGTGAACAGCCTCTTTGCAACCTCCCTTCAGGAAGTTGAAGGCTGTTATCAAGTCCCCCCTCAGTCTTCTCTTCTGCAGACTAAACAGTCCCAATTCCTTCAACCTTTCTTCATAGGTCATATGCTCCAGCCCCCTTATTATTTTGGTCACCCTCCGCTGGACCCTCTCCAGCGTATCCACATTCTTCCTATAATTTGGGGCCCAGAACTGGACACAGTACTCCAGATGCGGCCTCACCAAAACTGAATAAAGAGGAATAATCACTTCTCTGGATCTACTGGCAACGCTCCTCTTCATGCAACCTAATATGCCATTAGCCTTCTTGGTTACAATGGCACACTGTTGACTCATGTCCAGCTTCTTGTTCACTACAACTCCCAGGTCCTTTTCTGCAGAACTACTACTGAGCCAGCCGGACCCCAGCTTGTAACAATGCTTGGGATTCTTCTGGCCCAAGTGCAGGACTCTGCACTTGCCCTTACTGAACCTCATCAGATTTTTTGCAGCTCAGTCTTCCAATTTGTCTAAGTCACTCTGGACCCTCTCCCTACCCTCCAGCATATCTACCTCTCCCCAAGCTTAGTGTCATTTGCAAGCTTGCTGAGGGTGCAGTCCAACTCCTCATCCAGGTCATTGATAAATATGTTGAACAGAACAGGACCCAGAACCGAACCTTGGGGCACACCACTAGAAACCAACCACCATCCTGACATCGAGCCGTTGATCACTACCCGCTGGGCCCAGCCTTCAAGCCAGCTCTATCCATCTTACCATCCATTTATCCAATCCACATTCCTTTAACTTGCTGACAAGAATATTGACAAGAACTATCCACAATGACTCCAAGATCTCTTTCTTCAGTGGTTATAGCTAAATTAGCCCCGCATCATTTTATATGTATAGTTGGGATTATTTTTTCCAATGTGCATTACTTGACATTTATCAATATTAAAATTCATTTTCCATTTTGTTGCCCAGTCACATAGTTTTATTAGATCTTTTTTGGGGGATCTTCACAGTCTAGCTTGCTCTTAACGTTTTGCAGAGGGATAGCTCAATCGTTAGAGAATTGGCCTTGTAAATCCACGGTTGTGAGTTCAGTCATGCAGGGGGGCCTTTCAAGGCTTTGGGGTAGGTTAAATTTAACAAAAAAAAATGTCAGGGACGGTGATGGGGCTTGCTGTGAGTGCAGGGGACTTGACTTGATGACCTGTCAAAGTCCCTTCAGTTCTATTATATAGATATAGATATAGATATCCATGAGGCCAGTTTCGTATCATCAGCAAATTTTGCGACCTTACTATTTACCCCTTTTTCCAGATCATTTATATATAGGTTGAACAGGATTGGTCCCAGGACAGACCTGTGGGGGACAACTCTCTCCATTCTGAAAACTTACCATTTATTCCTTCCCTTTCTTTCCTGTCTTTTAACCAGTTTTCAGTCCAGGAGCCAGCACTCCTTCTTATCCCATGACAACTTATTTAACTTAAGAGCCTTTGGTGAGGGACCTTATCAAAGCCTTTCTGGAAATCCGAGTACACTATATCCACTGGATCCCCCTGTCCATATGCTTATTGACCCCCTCAAAGAACTCTAGTAGCTTGGTAAAGCATGATTTCCCTTTACAGAAACCATGTTGACTTTTCCCCCCACAAGTTATGTTCATCTAATGTCTGACAATTGTATTCTTTACTATCGTTTCAACTAATTTGCCCAATACTGATGTTAGACTTACTGGTCTGTAACTGCCAGGATCACCTCTATATCCCTTTGTAAATATTTGAGTCACGTTAGCTATCTTCCAGTCAACAGGTACAGAAGCTGATTTAAACAATAAATGACTAACCACAGTTAATATTTCTACAAATTCACATTTAAGTTCTTTCAGAACTCTTGGGTGAATGCCATCTGGGCCCGGTGACTTGTTACTCTTAAGTTTATCATTGTGTTCCAAAGCTTCCTGTAATGACACCTCAGTCTTGGATAATTCCTCATATGTGTCACCTAAAAAGAGTGGCTCAGGTTTTGGACTCTCCCTAACATCCTCAGTGGTTAAGACCAAAGCAAAGAATTCATTTAGTTTCTCCACAATGGCCTCATCATCTTAAAGTGCTCCCTTAGCATCTCAATCATCCAGTGGCCCCACTGGGTGTTTAGCAGGCTTCCTGTTTCTGATGTACTTTAAAACATTTTGCTGTTACTTTTTGAGTTTTTGGGTAGCTGAGCTTCAAACGCCTTTTTTGGCCTTTCTTTTTTTTTTTTTTTATTATGTCTTTACACTTAACTTGACAGAGTTTATGCTCCTTTCTATTTTCCTCATTGGGATCTAACTTCCACTTTTTAAATGATGCTTTTTTATCTTTCACTGCTCCCTTACCTGGTTGCTAAGCCACAGTGACATTTTTTGATATTCTTACTCTGTTTTCTAATTTAGGTGTACTTTTAAATTGGGCCTCTACTATGGTATTTGAAATGTTTACATGTAGATTGCTGGGGGTTTTACTTTTGGTAATGTATCTTTTAATTTCTGCTTAACTAACTTCATTTCTTCTTCGAGTGTCCCCGTGGGTGCTCCACAATAGGTGTCGGGCTCGCCCGGCGCCGCAGATCGGATCTTCCAAGCAGTTTCTGCCGGACCGCGCATGCACCGGCGCGCGCCGCTCCCTTGCGCGCTCCTGGCCACGTGCGCGATCCGGTCCCCGCCAGTTCCTCTTAACCGCCGTCGGCTGCAGACGGAATCCGAACTAGGCTAAGGCCAAGTTAGCGTATTCAATGGTTTTAACTGTTTTTTCTTTAAAGTTTTCAAGTTCTTAGGCTACTGCAAGTTAGCCAGTTGTTATTTTTCAAAAAAAAAAAAAAAACAACAACAACAAGCGGGACGGCATTCAGTCCAGTCCCAGTAACAAGCGGAACACCGGAGGCCAGGAGCCCAGGGCCATCAGCCCTCCTGCCGCGGCAGGCTATCGGAGAAGGGGAAAAACAGCACAGAGAAGGTGCTAAGTACCCATTAACAACTGAAAGACTCACCAACAATGTCCTCTTCAGGATTTAAGAAATGTGAGTCCTGCCGAGAGGCAATGCCAGCGTCTGATGGGCACAGTCTCTCCATAAGGTGCCTGGGGGAGTCCCATGTCATGCAGAACTGCTCCTTCTGTGCAAAACTAACAGCCAGAGCAAGGAAGGACAGGGAGATGCGGCTTAAAATGCTGCTCTTCGACAAGGCCCTCCAGCCAGACGTGCCAGAGCGGCCGCAGCAGGAGGGACCCTCTGGGGCCCATAAAAGGAAAGCCGCCTCCCTCACCCCATCAGCACAGAAACGGAGGAAAGCCTCCCCAGCCCGATCCCTGCCGGCAGCAACAGCGAGCGGGACGGGAGGAGCGCGCAGCCCCCAGCCGCAGCAACAGCTGATCGGCGGCGGCACGGAGAGCCACGTGGAGGCGGCTCAGCCTCCGATAATCAAACAGCCACACCGCACCGCAGGCAGGGCGGCGGCTAAACAAGCGCCGGTACCGGCGGCACCGCAAGCAGCGGCACCGACCCCTGGGGAACCGGCGGTGCAGAGCGCGCAGGCACGCAGCCTGCAGGCACCGGAGGACACCGCCCGTGCGGCACCGCCCATGAGCGTGCCGAGCACGGCGCGGACGGGGCCGAGATCCCCTACACGTCAGGGGGCGGAGTTACCTCCTCAAGGGAGGGGGAAGGCTGCACACAAAACGAGGCACCGCAGCCCCTCTCCAGACAGGGCTGCGGAGTTGCTTTCTTTCAGCCCTCCGCTTATGCTGCAGACTCCAACCAGAAGGCAGGGGTCCCCCCTAGCCTACCCGGAGCCCCTGTCTCCATTTTTACAACCAGCCTCGCCCTGGCTGGGACCACCTTCACCCTTCCTGGGGTTTGAGCCGCTGGAATACTATCACAAATCGCTCTCTCCAGTGTCCCAGGTCTCTCGACGATCTCGCTCCCCCAGACGCAGAGGGTATGCACCAAGGGAGTGGTCTAGGTCACCTTCCCAAGAACAGTGCCTGTACTGCCATGGTCGCCCCTATCACGCAGGGCATAGACACCACCGGCAATCTACCAGGGAAAGATCCCCACAGACGATCTCGTATCCCCGAGGGCAATCGCGAACGGGGACAGAGACTCAAGTATCTCAGGGGGGACTGGTTATGGAACCCCGAGATTTTCCCTCTCAAGCCTCTAGTGAGAGGGTGTACCATCACCAACAGGAACCGGAAGGGTCCAGAGAGGCGTACCCCAGTGGTTCCTCGCTCTCCTCCCCGGACGAGGCTACGGCCCCGGGGGACGTCCATCCTCCGGACGGTCTCAAACAGTTTCAAGAGCTGTTTAAGAGGGTGGCCTTCACGCAAGGCATCCAGACAGCAGAGGTGCAAGAGAAACACCATAAGCTCCTCAAAAATCTGAGACCTCCGGCCTCCTCCAAAATAGCAATACCGCTTGATGAAGCAATCTTGGAGTCCGCCACTATGATATGGCAGACCCCTGCGACTATTCTGCCTGTCCACAAGAGAGCGGATAAGAAATACTTCGTGCCGGCAAAGGGCATGGAGTTCCTGTTCAGCCACCCACAACCAAATTCCTTGGTGGTGGAGTCATCGCAACAAAGATCAAAGACATCTCAATTTAAGACAGGGAGAACAGACAAAGATGCCAAGAAGCTAGAGCTGTTCGGCAGAAAGGTCTACTCCTCCTCCACTCTACTGTTGCGAATGACAAATTACGCAGCGCATTTAGCGAACCATAATTTCGACAACTACACCAGGTTAACCTCCCTCATGGACTCGCTTCCAGAGGACAAGAAACCAGTGCTCAAGGCCATCGTGCAAGAAGGCTACGCGGCCTCGAGGACGGGAGTTCAGATCGCCCTGGATGTTGCAGACACAGCAGCACGTTCCACAGCTACGGCAGTGGTGATGCGAAGGGAGTCCTGGCTCCAGACTTCGGGTATACCGAGGGATCTGCAGGCAAAGATAGTCGATCTTCCCTTCGACTCGCAGAAGCTGTTTGCTGAATCAACTGACTCGGTCCTTCATTCCAGTAAAGATTCAAGAGCCACACTTAGGACCCTGGGGATTTACACCCCTCCATACAGAAAGAAAAAGTACTACCATCGCACAAGGTCATCCGAAACGGCTATTCCACCATCGCCTCCGACCATTCTACGACCAGTGGCAAAGGATCACCACAGACAAATGGGTGTTGGAGATCATAGCCACGGGGTACGCCATCCCCTTCCAGTCACTCCCACCGCCACGACCTCCACCCAGGCCCCACCTCCAGGAGGCCTCCCACATAGCGAGGCTCAAGCAGGAGGTAGACCATCTCATGCTCATAGGGGCAGTGGAAAGAGTGCCGGAGCAACTGCAAGGAAAAGGGTTCTACTCGAGGTACTTCCTCATGGAGAAAAAGACAGGAGGCTGGAGGCCCATCTTAGATCTTCGAGGCCTCAACCTGTACCTGCGCAAGCAATGTTTTCGGATGATCACAATCGCCTCCATCCTTACGGCACTGGACGATGGAGATTGGTTTGCAGCTTTCGATTTGCAAGACGCGTATTTTCACATAACTATCCATCTGGCTCACCGGCGATTCCTCCGGTTCATGGTAGGCAAAGAACATTTTCAATACAAGGTCCTACCGTTTGGCCTCTCCTCGGCCCCCAGAGTCTTCACCAAGACCTTGGCAGTGGTGTCAGCCTACCTGCACAGACAGGGGGTATTTATATTCCCATATCTGGACGACTGCCTACTCAAAGGGGCCTCGAAGGAGGAGGTACTACGTATGATACACGTCACAGCAGGCACGTTCTCTTCACTCGGCCTGGTTATCAATCTGGCAAAATCAAAGATAGACCCCACACAGGACATTGAGTTCATAGGGGCACGCATAAATTCTATTACAGCGAGAGTATATCTACCAGAGACTCGCTTCCGGGCCATCGGCTCCCTCGTGTAGGTCATCACCTTCAGCCCTACGGTGCTGGTCCTGACGTGCTTACAGCTGCTGGGCCACATGGCAGCGGCGACATTCGTAGTACAGAACGCCAGGTTACACATGCGCAGCATGCAGCACTGGCTGGCGAGCGTATACAAACTGGCAGCACACACCATTCACAGGGTGGTGTCGCCCACAGCAGAGGTGCGCAAATCCCTGCAATGGTGGGTAAACCCCAAGAACTTGCTAACAGGGGTACCCTTCCACCAACCACAAATATCGGTTTTTCTTACTACAGATGCCTCCCTCATAGGGTGGGGAGCACACATGGGCGAAGAGGTGACTCAAGGGCTGTGGTCCTCCGCGGAGCAGTCACTGCACATAATATACTGGAGCTCAGAGCAGTGTTCAACGCCTGCAGACACTTTCGAGACCATATACAAGGCAAAGTCGTCGGGATCAGTACAGACAATACCTCCACCATGTTTTATATAAACCGGCAAGGAGGAGCTCGGTCCCGTGCCTTATGTGCGGAAGCAGTCCAGTTATGGAACTGGTGCATCGCCAACAATACAATCTTGAAAGCCTCGTACTTACCAGGCGCTCACAATGTGAAGGCAGACCAGCTGAGCAGGCTTTTTGCACTCACGCATGAGTGGCAGATCCGTCCCGATCTGCTACGACCGATTTTCCACGCATGGGGTTTTCCCCAGATAGACCTGTTTGCCACTCAACACAACAAGAAGTGCCCACGATTCTGCTCCAGGGCAGGACTGGGACGGGGGTCCCTGGGGGACGCATTCGCGATCTCGTGGAGGGGCCCCCTGCTTTACGCTTTTCCTCCCACAGTGCTGATCCACAAAGTCTTGCAGAAAGCCAGGAGGGAAGGAGCCCGAATGATCCTGATAGTCCCAATGTGGGATCGACAGCAATGGTTCCCCCTACTCCTGCGCATGTCGGACTGTCCACCGATGCCCCTTCCGGTGGCGCCGGATCTGCTCACGCAAGCCCAGGGGTCCATAGTGCATCCGCACCCCCAAGGCCTGCGACTACAAGCGTGGTTAATCCATGGCTCAGCTCCCTAGAGAGCACATGCACGGAGGAAGTGCAGCAAGTCCTAGAAAGTAGCAGGAGGACTTCCACCAGGAAGGCCTACAAGCAGAAATGGACTCGCTTCACGGCGTGGTGTTCTACCAAACAGCTGGCCCCCCTTTCGGTGCCTATACCTGTAATATTAGAGTATTTACTGGACCTCAAGAGAGGCGGACTCTCACTATCCTCGTTAAAGGTCCACCTTGCCGCCATTTCGGCGTTCAGACACGAGGAGGAAGGGCACACGGTGTTCGCCCATCTGATGGTTACCAGGTTCCTCAAAGGGTTGGTAAACCTATACCCCCCTCGGAAACCGCTTCCACCTTCGTGGAACTTGGACCTGATGCTTAACGTGCTAACGGGACCACTGTTCGAGCCCTTGGCCACGGTTTCCCTCCGCCTCCTTACGATAAAGACGACCTTTCTTCTCGCAATTACGTCAGCTCTCAGGGTGAGCGAGCTTGCGGCAGTTATGGCAACGCCACCCTGCACTGTTTTTTCCAAGGAGGCGGTAACCATACGGCTGCATCCAGCCTTTGTTCCCAAGGTTTCTTCTGAGTTTCACATTAACGAACCTATTGTTTTACCCTCGTTTTATCCAAAGCCTCATAACTCTAACAAAGAGGCGCGCCTACACCTCCTGGACGTGAGGAGGGCGCTAGCCTTCTATGTAGACAGGACCAAGTCCTTCCGGAAAACGGATAGACTCTTAGTCTCTCTCGCTCCCAAATCGAAAGGAGAAGGTCTCTCTTCGCAGAGAATCTCGAAGCACATCGTATCCTGCATAAAAATGTGCTACGAACTCAAAAAGACTCCTTTACTGGCCACGCCCAGGGCTCATTCCACTAGGGCGGTGGCGGCATCAACAGCCTTTTTCAAGGGCGTTGCGCTAAAAGACATTTGCAGAGCGGCGACCTGGTCATCCTACGACACCTTTGCCAAACATTACGCCCTTCACAGGGTATTCCAAGAGGATACCCGTCTCTCTGCAGCGGTCCTCTCGGGGACAAGCTGCACATAATCCGATTACCCACCTCCTATCTTGGGTTACTGCTGGGTAGTCACCTATTGTGGAGCACCCACGGGGACACTCAAAGAAGAAAGACAGGTTACTCACCGTAGTAACGGTGGTTCTTCGAGATGTGTCCCCGTGGGTGCTCCACCACCCGCCCATCCTCCCCGCTTCGGATCTCTGTTAGTGTTTTGCAGGGGCATCCGAGGCGGTTGGTCAAGGAACTGGCGGGGACCGGATCGCGCACATGGCCAGGAGCGCGCAAGGGAGCGGCGCGCACCGGCGCATGCGCGGTCCGGCAGAAACTGCTTGGAAGATCCAATCTGCGGCGCCGGGCGAGCCCGACACCTATTGTGGAGCACCCACGGGGACACATCTCGAAGAACCACCGTTACTACGGTGAGTAACCTGTCTTTTTGTGTCATTCCCCTTTCTGAAATTAAATGCTACAGTGTGGGGTTGCTGAGGTGCTTTAGCCGACATAGGCTACGTCTGCACTAGAAGCACCTGTCGACAGAAGTTACTGTCAACAGGATAATCTCCACAGAACCTCTGACAACAGATTGCATCTATACACAACTTGCTGGCTGCAGCTACACTTGCATTCCTCTTTTGAAAGAGGCATGCAAATGAGGGAAAATGAAAATGCAAATAAGGTGCAGATTTACGTAGCTGTGCTTCATTTGCATATTCGTCTTCTGAAAGAAAAAAAGCAGTGTAGACGCTGCTCTTTCAAAAGTAAACCCCAGCTTTGAAAGAACCCTTCTTCCCTTTTTTTGATGGGAAGAAGGGTTTGTTTGACGATGGGGTTTGCTTTCGAAAGAGCTACGTCTACACTGCTTTTCTTCTTTTGAAAGAGGCTCTTTCGAAAGAAGAGTATGCAAATGAGGCACCCGATATGTAAATCTGCATCTCATTTGCATTTTTGGTTTCCCTCACTTGCATGCCTCTTTCGAAAGAGGAATGCAAGTATAGACACAGCTGCTCTGTCGACAGAGAACTGCCAGACTGCACTGCCTTCTGGTGCCGGAAAGCGGAATGGCAGCTCTGCAAAGAGGGCTGCCTGGCCACTGGAATCCCTCTCTGTCAACAGACATGTCTACACTACACTTCTGTCGACAGCACTCCAGTGACAGATTGCTATGCCTCAAATTTTTGAGGGATAATACTGTCGAGGCAAATGCAAAGTTCTGTTGAGAATCTGTCGACAGAATGCTTTAAGTGCATAGATGGTCTCTGAGTTATGCCAACAGAAGGTCCCTTCTGTCGACAAAACTCTCTAGTGTGGGCCCAGCCAATAGAGGTGTTAAATTTTATTACATTATGGTCACTATTTCCAAGTGGTTCAGTTATATTTACCTCTTGGACCAGATCCTGTGCTACACTTTGGACTAAATCAAGAATTGCGTCTCCCCTTGTGGGGTCCAGAACCAGCTGCTCCAAGAAGCAGTAATTTAAGGTATCAAGAAATTTTAGCTCTGCATCCTGTCCCGAGGTGACATGTACAAATAGGTGATAGTCACTGTGCGGATAGTTGAAATCCCCCATAATCTCCCTCAGCGTTTCATAGTCACTATCACTATCCTAGTCAGTAGTAAAAGAGAGGGAGCCGTGCTCCTCTGTATACTATCAAAACAAAAAAGCAGTCAAGTAGCACTTTAAAGACTAACAAAATAATTTATTAGGTGATGAGTTTTGTAGGACAGACCCACTTCTTCAGACCATAGCCATACCAGAACAGACTCAATATGTAAGGCATAGAGAACCAAAAACAGTAATCAAAGTTGGCAAATCAGAAAAAAATTAAGGTGAGCAAATCAGAGAGCAGAGGAATCGGAGGGCAGGGGCGGGAGTCAAGAATTAGATTAAGCCAAGTATGCCAAAGAGCACTGATAATGTCCCAGAAAATTTGCATCCTGGTTCAAACCATGTGTTAATGTGTCAAATTTGAATACGAAAGAGAGTTCAGCAGTTTCTCTTTCTAAAGCAGACTGAAAATTCTTCTTCAATAAGACGCAAACTCTTAAGTCATTAACAGAAATGTTGACTAACTGGTTTGTGGATCAGGAAAGTTTTGCTGTCTGTTTTGTGCCCATTAATTCTTTGTCTGACGTCTGTCCAATATACAAAACATCTGGGCATTGTTGTCACATGATGGCGTATATGATGTTAGTTGAGGAACATGAGAAATGTGCCCATGATTCTGTGAATAACCTGGTTAGGTCCAGTGATGGTATCTCCAGAATAGATATGTGGACAAAGCTGGCAGCGGGCTTTGTTGCAAGGAAAAGCTCTAGGATTGGTGTTCCTGCGGTATAGATTGTGGCTATTGGTTAGAATCCTCATAAGGCTGGGAGGTTGTCTGTAGAATAGAACAGGCCTGTCACCTAGGGCCTTCTGGAGTGTGGCATCCTGATTAAGGATTGGTTGTAGGTCTTTAATAATGCGTTGCAGTGGTTTGAATTGGGGGCTGTAGGTAATGACCAGTGGTGTTCTGCTCTTGGCTTTTTTGGGGCCTATCTTAGAGTAGCTGGTCTCTGGGTAGTCGTCTGGCCCTGTCGATTTGTTTTTTTTATTTCTCCTGGTGGGTAATTCAAGTTTATGAATATTTGGTAAAGTTCTTGTAGTTTTTGGTCTCTGTCAGTTGGATCAGAGCAAATGCGATTGTACCTAAGGGCTTGACTGTAAACAATGGATCTAGTTATATGTGCAGAACGGAAGCTAGAAGGGTGTAGGTAACTATAGCGATCAGCGGGTTTCTGGTACAGTGTGCTACTGATCAGGCCATCCTTGATTAGTACTGTAGTGTCCAGGAAATGTATCTCTTGCATGGAGTAATCGAGGCATAAGTTGATGGTGGGGTGCAGATTGTTGAAGTCTCTGAGGAATTCGTCTAGAGTCTCTATACCATGGGTCTAAATCATAAAGATGTCATCGATGTATCGTAAGTAGAGGAGGGGTAATAGGGGACGAGAGCTGAGGAATCGTTGTTCCAGGTCAGCCATAAATATATTAGCATATTGTGGGGCCATGCGGGTGCCCATAGCAGTTCCACTAATGTGGAGGTATAAATTGTCCCCAAATTATTGGTCTTTAAAGTGCTACTTGACTGCTTTTTTATCCTGGTCAAGTGGTCGGTAATATACCCCTACTGCTATATTCTTTTTATTGGAGCACAAAATTACTATCCATAGACAGTCTATGGAACATTTTAGTTCATTTAAAATTTTCATTTCAGTTGATTCTATGTCTTCTTTTATGTATCGTGCCACTCTCCCCACCAGCATGACCTGCTCTGTCCTGCCGATATATTTTGTACCCTGGTGTGACGGTATCCCAGTGATTGGCCTCATTCCACCAAGTTCCTGTGATTCCTATTATATCAATAGCTTCCTATAATTCAGGGCACTCGAGTTCACCCATCTTACTATTTAGACTTCTAGCATCTGTGTATAAGCACTTTAAACATGTGTCACTAATTATCTGCCCGCCTTTTCCAAATGTATTTGTTTCTCATCTGAGTTTACCCATATTTCATCGTCTTCAGTCGTCTCCTCCTTAGTAGAACATGGAGAATCCCTATTTATAGACCCTCCCATAAGACACGCCTCTGTCCGGTCTCTGTGCTCCTCTGCGCCCATCGGCTTTCCCCCAGCCTTTAGTTTCAAAGTTGCTCCGTGGCCTTTTTAATGTTAAGTGCCAGCAGTCTGGTTTCATTTTGGTGCAGGTGGAGCCCATCCTTCCTGTATAGGCTCCTCCGACCCCAAAAGTCTCCCCAGTTCCTAATGAATCTAAGCCCCTCCTTCCTTAACTCCCCCAATTCAGCCACCCTGGCCTCCAAAGCCAGTATGCTTTCTCGGAGGGCCAGGAGCTCCTTGCATTGCATGCACACATAAGGCAGGTTATCATACACGCCGCAATGGGTTCAGTAAACAGGAAAAACCCCCCGCTCTGCTGCTGGGTTTCCGTCTGCATTTCCTCCTACAGAAAACTAGATTTTCAGTGGGGTTTCTGATTTAAGGTCGTTTTCATTTTAGCTAATTTAAAAGAGGTTTTAAAGAAGGTCAGATGTATCTCACACCCTTCAAAACGCCCCCTCTAAACTGCCACACGAAACTCCCTGTTAGCTGCTCCTGTTAGTTCAGCTCCCTGGTCACAAGCTCTCTGGTTGCTTGACTAGCAGGCTTTATATAGCTTTGGACTTCCTGGGTTACAGGGTTACTAAGATGAAATCAGACATCTGCTAAATACTGCAATGTGACTTTCACATTCAGACCGTCCTTAATAGGATTATCCATTAATAAAACATTCATTATAGGCTAAATGTGTAACTGGAACATCTTTTTATTAAGAAACACACACACAAGGTCTGGCTCTGCTCAGCTGTCTTATATGCTACATAGCCAGAACAGACAAAACATGTCAGAGCAGCCCTGAGGCTGCTCTAATTTCAACAGGAGCCAAACAAGGCCCTAAATAGTCCCAAAGGTGAGGTGAAAGGATGGCTTGAAATAACTGAGCACTCTATCAAAATATGTAACAGTATTAAGAGTAGTGACTTTTTGCCCTGCCTATATGTATATATTACAGTAATGTCTAGGGGATTGCCCAGTGGTGACATAGTCAGAAGCAGTGTGGCCTGATGGATGCAGCACTGTAAGGGGAGTTGGGCTCCATTCCCAGCACTGTCCTGGGCCTGCTGGGTGACCTTTGACACGTCACTTCCCTGCACTGTGCCTCAGTCTCCCCATGTATAAAATAGGGCTAATGATGCTGATCTCCTTTGTAAAGCTCTTTGAGACCTAATGAAGATGGAACATGCACTATGACAGCTACTTTTCATTATTATTAATTAGTAGGAAGATTTTAATAGAGAGTTATTTGTATATGAAAGAGGGGTTTTTAATGGGGCACTTGACTTTGCTCTAAACAAAAAGCAGTCAAGTAGCACTTTAAAGACTAAGAAAACAATTTATTAAGTGAGCTTTCGTGGGACCGACCCACTTCTTCAGACCACAGCCAGACCAGAACAGACTCAATATGTAAGGCACAGAGAACCAAAAAAGTAATCAATGTTGACAAATCAGAAAAAAGTTATCAAGATGAGCAAATCAGAGAGTCGAGGGGCAGAAGGGGGAGGGGGAAGTCAAGAATTAGATTAAGCCAAGTATGCAAAAGAGCACCTATAATGACCCAGAAAATTCACATCTTGGTGATGTCAACCTTGTCAACCGTTTATCAACCTCGATTACTTTTTTGGTTCTCTGTGCCTTACATATTGAGTCTGTTCTGGTCTGTCTATGGCCTGAAGAAGTGGGTCTGTCCCACAAAAGCTCACCTAATAAATTGTTTTGTAAGTCTTTAAAGTGCTCCTTTACTGCTTTTTTGTTTTGATAGCATATAGACTAGCACGGCTCCCTCTCTGTTACTACTTGACTTTAATCTGTGCCAGTATAGTGACTCTGCCACTACTCCGAGCACTGCCAGAGGCAAAATGCTAAACTTGAGTGGAATTTGTAGGGCACTTTCCCTCTTCCCAAAGATATTAAACTAAATACAAAGTACTTAGGCCTGTCAGACACCGCTCATCAAGTTAGCAAAGATCCTATGAATTCCACTATAGCCTTCATTTTCTAGCATGGAGCTAAGTTTTCAGACTCCGTCATGATCAGCAATAGCAACATTTGCTTGTTCTCCATTGAAATCATGAATCAATTTGCACTTTTACTGAGCAACTCTTTCTCCGTATATTTCACAGGAAATACACTGACATACCTGTGGCCATATTTAAGGAGCTCCATGGAAATCAAATGGAATGGTGATGGTCTAGCTGGCCATCAATCAATACCAAAAACGACCCTGCAAATCGTTCCGCAAATGTACATAATCAGTTTCTGTAAATTATGCGTGTAATCTGACCATTGAAGCATGCAACTACTGAGTCACACGATGGTGACAAGTATCAGAGAGGTAGCCGAGTTAGTCTGTGTCTTCAAAAACAACAGGAAGCCCTGTGGCACCATAGCGACTAACAGATATTTTGGATTATAAACTTTGAAGCGGGTCTTTGCCCACAAAAGCTTATGCTCCAAAATAGCTGTTAGTCTATAAGGTGCCACAGGACTTCTTGTTGTTTTTGAGTTACACCAGCAATCCCAGTATACACCGTGCAAATATAGTGCACAACTGCACTCAAATGTTTGTGCAAGAACTTTCGAAAAGCTGTCCCTTAATTGTAGCTATTTCAATTGCCCTTATGGAGCTAATGAAAATGGATGATAATAACATTAACTGCCGAGTAAAATCAAGGCAAAAAGTTTTCTAGCTTGTAAAACAAGGAGTAATTATATAAAAGGCCTGAGAATTCAAATACTAAAACTAGCTTTTCTACAAGACCCTGCCTGAAGATAAATCACACAAATTATGGTAGGAACATAGGCAGGGGTCCCATACTCTGGCTAGATTAAGAAACAAACTGATGGCAGGACTGCTGAAAGAAACCTTCCGCTGCAAGGAAGAAGGAGCCAATGGGGAGCAAGGAGACCTACAAATGCACAGCCTTCCTGGACGATCCTAAATTCTCTGGGGTTTCCATACAGAGCATCCTTCAGGATAAACTGCTCAGACTTTGATGGGATGGGATGGGATGGGATGATTCAGAGGTACACCAGCAGTGACAATTTTGGGAGCTTTCTGGACCCAGCACAGGTTTTTGCCTTCATGGGTGACAGTAAGGCCTGATGAGTACTGCAGGTGTCATTCTCTAATTGCACTCTAATTGCCGTGGTTTTTGAAGTGCTCCTGTGCAGCCAACGTACTACTCAGAACATTAATATAGGGATTGAGCCTGGTAAGAAAATGCACAAAGTATAGAAAGGTATCATGGGCCAAATAAGTCAGCAGGAAGGAATTTGACCCAGTATATTTGTTTTCATAATGTTAAATGAGACTGAACATGGGACTCTTTGTACCTATTGTTCATATTTCCAGTGCTCATTGCATAATGAGGTCTACTTTCAAAGGAAATGGAAAGGAGGTTTCTTTTTGTCACATTATCAAGCATTTTAGGCCTAATACTAAGATTTTCTATTATTATTATTATTATTATTATTATTATTATTATTATTATTATTATTATTAACAGCTAATGGGAATAGAAATGTTTAAATGATTTTTTAAAAGTACAGCAATGAAACTAGGCTTTACGGATTTAAATTTTACCCTGAAATGCTGGCAGCACTAAACGCGACAGCCTTGGAGCTAGTGCTAGAAAACAGAAAGTGAAATGAACTAGAAACTGAGTGAAACAAACCAGTCTGGTGCTAGGGTCCAAGCACAGTGATACGCAGGGTATAAACAAACAGCCAAAATGGTGACAAGGGACAGAGGGGTAGCTGTATTAGTCGTATCCTCAAAAACAACAAGAAGGCCTGTGGTACCTTATAGACTAACAGATTTTTTTTGGAGCATAAGCTTCTGTGGGCAAAGACCCACTTTGTCAGAGCTGACTGAAAAATCTGTTAGTCTATAAGGTGCCTCAGGACTTCTCATTGTTTTTGCAAAATGGTGTGAACAGCCAGTGAAAAGTCAATGAAATGTTTGGTATTCTCTGGGGTTGTATTATCGAAGGTGTTCTTAGCAAGGTGAGTCGAGGCTATGTATTAATCCATGTGGTTTAATTATGCCTCTCCCGAGACAAAGCTTGTTCATGTTATGCCAATAAGTCTCCAAAGACGGTGCAGTCTAAATTGGATAATCAGGCTATCTCACGAGTCTCAAGCCAGCCAGCTGCAGTGTTACATGCAGGACCAGAGTCCAGTGATTAAAGCTCCCAGTGCTATCTTGAGCGGCAGGCTGTGTAGACACAGTGAGCCAGACTCTCCGTGCGGGTGAACTGCACTTCGTGTATGCCTGCCTTCACAAGGCCCCTTCCTATCACCTATGCTAGATGGGTCAGGAAGTAAAGAGGCTGCCATTAGGCCAACGTAGCCTATGGCTGGGGAATATTCAGCTGCCCCGTTAGGACCATTTTAAGGGCCTTTGCACTTTCTGGCCCTGCAGAAGGACTTAGTGGGCCAAGTTCTGACATGTTAATAGGCGTTCCTGCATTGTCTTGCAGCAGAAAACTAATGCTAACCTGGCAGCACTGAGCAACCAGGCTAGCTCCAGGGGAGCTTGAAGAAACTGCTCATTTTGAGCTGCGCAGAGCCAAATGTTGTGGATGAGTCAATCCATGGATAAAATTTCTTGCCTAGCTACCTGTCCAGTTACTTATCACTGTTGTTTGCTAATGTCTCCCTTTCCTTAAAAGACGGTAGACTTAGTGTATGGGTTTGCATTTTTAAATACATGAATCTGTGCAAACGGGGGTCACTCCTGTGGGAAAGCTGGGGAAGAGAGCTAGCGTTTACTTTTGTAACGGCTCTTAAATTAAAACTGGCCTAGCGTGGCGTCCAACGTTCTGCTCAAATGGTGCTTGATAAATTTGTGGACAAATAAATGAATAAAAATCCTGTCTTACAGAAACAGCCATGGGACAGTCAAAGAGACTCTGTTATTTCTTTCCACAGTGTGCTAGCATTAATTGACTCCAGAATGGTAATGGCATGTTATTGGGCTCAAGTGTACATTTGAGCTTTGGTTTCCTCTCCGTGATGTTCTTCAAACATTGATTTACTTTCCACTGATTTCCTTTAGCCAGGGCTCTTTTCCTGATGCGATTTGTGGATTTTTAATCCCAAAGACTTTACCAGGCAGCCCATTGTACGTACTAGCTCAGTTTGTTTGCGCGTATTTTGGAAATGCCTTATGGTCTGTATGTGCACCTTCATGCAGCTGCTTGGTACGTTTTCTAAAATCACAGGAAAAGCCAACCATCTTCCTGCCAACGCAGGCATTTCCGTCATCTGTCTCCATCTATTTATCAGCATTTCTAGAGCCCTGTCTCCCTGGGAACCAGATACAGCATGGAGATTATAGAAAACAATTGCATCTATTCTGAAGGGACAGTCAATTCTCCATTATAAATTTCTGAAAGTATAACTGGCTCCTTCCTTTGACCATGCGTCCAGACTTAACTTCTGCTCTGGTTCTTTGGGAAGTGTATTAATGAAGAGTGCATGTTGCTTTGTGGCCTGAAGTTAACAAGTGTAGGACTCTTAAGCTGTGTCTACACGTGCACGCTACTTCGAAGCAGCGGCACTAACTTCGAAATAGCGCCCGTCACGGCTACACGTGTTGGGCGCTATTTCGACGTTAACATCGACGTTAGGCGGCGAGACGTCGAAGCCGCTAACCCCATGAGGGGATGGGAATAGCGCCCTACTTCAAAGCTGAACGTCGAAGTAGGGCACGTGTAAACGATCCGCGTTCCGCAACATCGAAATAGCGGGGTCCGCCATGGCGGCCATCAGCTGAGGGGTTGAGAGACGCTCTCTCTCCAGCCCCTGCAGGGCTCTATGGTCACCGTGTGCAGCAGCCCTTAGCCCAGGGCTTCTGGCTGCTGCTGCGGCAGCTGGGGATCCATGCTGCATGCACAGGGTCTGCAACCAGTTGTCGGCTCTGTGGATCTTGTGTTGTTATTGCAACTGTGTCTGGGAGGGGCCCTTTAAGGGAGCGGCTTGCTGTTGAGTCCGCCCTGTAACCCTGTCTGCAGCTGTTCCTGGCACCCTTATTTCGATGTGTGCTACTTTGGCGTGTAGACGTTCCCTCGCAGCGCCTATTTCGATGTGGTGCTGCCCAACGTCGAAGTTGAACATCGACGTTGCCAGCCCTGGAGGACGTGTAGACGTTATTCATCGAAATAGCTTATTTCGAATGTAGCGTGCACGTGTAGACGTAGCCTATGACTGACATTCACCTCTGCACCCTTTTCTCCCTGCACAACTGAAAAAGTATGCTGTGATGGGCAACTTGGAAGTCACCTGTAGAACCCACTGGGAACTTTCTGACAGATTGCTCAGGAAACAGGGCTGGGTTTGACAAATTTTCCATTTCAAAAAATATCAAGAGGAAAGTGTCCCAAGTTGTTGGAATGGTTTGTTTCAGCATTTCCTAAATGGAAAAAAAAAAAAAAAAACCTCAGGATCAGAACAACTTTTCATCTTGAAAAAAAGGTAAGCTAATCTAAAATGCTAAAGGTGGGTTAACATGGTTAAAAATGGGAAAAAAGTCCAAGTCAAAATAAAACACTTCAAAAGAAATCTAAAAGTTCCAGATAACCACAACACAAAAGTGCTGTTTTTCAGTTCTCCAGTTTCAGGATGATTTTGATCTTTTGTCCTCTTTTAAGATGGGGGAAGAAACAGTAAACTCTTGAAAATGTTTATGGGGGTGGGACTGTTTCCCACCCAGCCTGACTCACCACTGCATACAGGTAGCTAACAAGAGGCATCACCCTGCGTGGAAACGTCTGATTTCTCTGCCTTGTGTAGTGAGCCAGGGCTACACCATCCCACTCAGCAGAAATGACAGGCCATGCAAAATTGGGATTGGGTATCTGAAGATGGACTTCCTTATGATTTCAATAAACGGGTTGATGTGATAGACATGAAAAAGGCCCTGCAGCCTGCTTTGTTCCCCAGTGTTGACCATTTCCTCATTCTCCTGAGTTTGAAAGCATGCCCGGTAACTTTAAGACGAAGATGTAATTCTTACTAGACAAAGACGACAGTACGGAAGTGTCGGGCTTCTGGACATCTGCTGATAACTGCAAGATTCATGGAGTATTTGCTCCCATCCCATGTTCTGCACTACAAAAATGGCCAGGCACAATCTTGGGGGCACTTCACCATTCTTTGAAGCTTCAGATATTGGTCACTGCTGGAAGCAGACTTCGGTCCAATCTAGAACTGCAAATATAGACGCCATATTGGGTCATGTCATCATGGGGCTCTTTCGCTCTCCTGTGCATTGTGCTAGGATTGTGTTCTGTTGAAAATTAAGCAGCTGCAATTTGCTCTGATCTGAAGAGAATCAAGCTGTCTCCTCGTCCTTTGTGAATGTCTTGTGTTATTTAAATGTCCTGTTTAGAACATGTACACTCTAGCCGCTTCCCAGAATTTGCCTTAGTGAACATGCTTCTTTCCTAACTCTAACTTTTCTCTCTTCTCTCTGCCTGTCTCTCTGTCTCTCTTTTCCTTTATGCCCTCCTTCCTGCTGCAGAACCGCATGCATGAGTCTCTCATGCTCTTCGATTCCATCTGTAACAACAAATTCTTCATTGATACCTCCATCATTCTCTTCCTCAACAAGAAAGACCTATTTGCTGAGAAGATCAAGAAGTCACCTCTGACCATCTGCTTCCCTGAATATACAGGTATGTGCCATGACTCAGACAGTTCAACCTGCCAGGCAGGAAGTAATCTTGCAAGACTGAGGTGGGGGGTCCTGGACATGTTCGATGCACCCTAAAATTATACAGTGCCTTGTGGGGGCATGTCTCAATGGTGATGGCTGATTTGTGGACGGTTCTTGTGGGAGTAATACCGAGCAATCCTATTGCAGTCCATGAGAGACACAAATCTTGAGAAACCCTGTGAACTTCTGAAGCACCACAATGTAAAACTTCACCGATTACTAATGGAATGATGCAGGAGGGTTAATTGTAGTAATATCAAAAATGTTTTTTCTCCTTCCATGTAAGCTCATGATCAAGATCTGTCCCTGAACCTACTTCTGAAATGTTAGTATGTTTAGTTTTCAAAGGGATCAACAATGACTGAGTGTGAGGTTCTAGTCCGACAAAAGCAGAAGGTCCTTTTAGTCATAAAGACCAGGCCCTGGCTTTATCAGGCAACCCTGTCATAGCATATTACAGTCAAATTAATACGCATGCCTAACTTTACTATTACCACTGAAACCAATTGACCCACTCAGAGTTCTAAAGTTCACTGCATGTGTAAGTACTTGCAAGAGTGGGGCAGGAGTTAGCTTCTGAGAATATGGCCCCTTCTTCCAGAGGGTGGGATCTTGAGACCAACCTGTTCTCTGGTGCTTGCTTTGGTTACAGATGGTTGGTTGTCAGAATAGAAAAGTGCAAAGGTTCAATTTTTTTGTTTGTTTGTTTTTAGGGAAGTTCATGGTGCGCAATAGTTTGATGGATATTTTGTTTGGTGTATGAAATTATCAGAAAAATAGAATACGTCATAGAATCATAGAACACTAGAAGTGGAAAGGAGATCAGGAGGTCCTCATGTCCGGTCCTCTGCCCTCATGGCAGGACCAGGCACCATCTATATCTTCCCTGTTAGATATTTATCTAACCTGTTCTTAAATATCTCCAATGGTGGAGATTCTACAGCCAACCTAGGTAATTTATTCCAGTACTTAACCAGCCTGACAGTTAGAAAAAATTTCCTAATATCCAACCTAAACCTCCCTTGCTGCAATTTAAGCCCAATCTGCTTTACCATGCAGTATAAATTATTAAGCACTGCTGAGTAGTGCTAACCAAACAATTTAAAGCCTTCCAAAGAAAGTCCAGAGCACATTAAACTTATAGGCTGCAACATAGGCTAAAGCTCATGAAGTCTTCCTCCAGTAGCAGGCTGCCTGAGATGACAAAAACGAGTGCTTTTTATAGTGAAAAAGCCTTCCAAGTTAGTTGCTTTTGTCACACAAGTAATTAGCTATGACAAACAAACTGCCTAATGTTGGCAGACGCGTGTCTCATGGGAATGTAGCAGTTACCCAACTGAGTCAGACGTGGTCCATCTACTAGCATCCAGCTTCTAACCGTGGCCAGTCCTCAGTGTAAGGTGTAAGAACCCCAGGAGTAGGCAGATGGTGGATAACCTGTCCCTCACACTAGGTCTTCTTTATAAACAGATTGCAGATTGGTGTTATGCATAGAGAAAACTGTTTAGAGCAGTGTACGATCTTCAAGCAATACCACCCCAATGAGATAAATATCACAGCACAGCATCACAGAATGCTAGGGCTGGAAGCAACCTCATCATGTGATTACATCCACTTTACAGATGGGGAAACTGAAGCATCCAGAAATGCCCAAAGATGCACAAAAAGACAGTGCTAGAGCTGGCTCTAGAGGGCATATGTGCCAACTGCTGGTGTAACCTCTTAGCTGACACTGGCTGGCTGGTCTGTTACGTGAGGACTGCAAAACTGTATGGATGCAGGATGTTTCAAGTGCTCATCCATCCAAACCATGATGCCAAAGTGAATGGCTTACCTAGGGTGACCATACCATCCCTGGCCAAATATGGGACCTGGGGAGTCCCGGCCAAAATGGGACGATGGTCACCCTATGCTGGGAATCAGGTGGTGGCAGCCCTGTGGGGGCTGCCACCGTGCTGGAGGGGCTGCGTGGGGGGGGCAGCTGCAGTTCTCGGCTGCCCCATAAGTTGGGATACTGGGAAAGGGGCTACCGCACCACTAGCAAAGCTCCTGGCTTCCACCAGCAGCGGGAAGCCAGGCAGGAGCCTCACTGAGTCAGCTCCTGCCAGCTGGGGGAAGCTGGGTGGCAGCCATGGGAATCCAGCTCCCCCCAGCCGGGGGGGGAGTCAGGTGGCAGGTGTGTGCGTCTGGCTCCCCCAACCAGGGGAAGTCAGGCGGTAGCTGTGTGGTTCTGGTCCCCCCAGCTGGGGGCACCAGGTGGCAGCTGCATGGGTCTGGTTCCTCCAGCCGGGGTAACCAGGTGGCAGCTATGTGGATATGGTTCCCCCAGCTGGAGGAAGCCAGGCAGGTCCGGCTCCCAGCTCCCCCAGCCGTTGGGAGCCAGAACCAGTGGCTGCCGCCTGCTAAAAAAGCAGAATATGGGGCAATTAGCCCCTTTTGCAAAATAAATCAGGACACTGGGGCGGCGCCTGAAATATGAGGCTGTCCCGCCCAGAATGGGACAGATGGTCACCTTAGGCTTACCAGCATTGTCAGCTTTAGCAAACATCTAGGATTGGTCACATTACTGTGCAAACAGATGGCGAGTGAGCCAGTTCAGGGAGGGAAAAGCACAACAGACTTTGGCAGGATTATTTTACACTCTCGAGCCTTTTTGTGTGTGTTGCAGGAGACGTTTGAGATATGTTTGCACGTGCTGTTCAGCTGAGTTCTATATTACCCTCTGCTTCAACCAAATCCATATGCACAAGTCTATACCCATCAAAGGGCAGAACGCAGCATAAGTACAGCACTCGCAAAAGTCTGCATTGTGCAGCACACAGAAAGGGAGAAAAGCCTTTAAATTAAAACCTTCTGGCTGCGTCTACACTGCAGCTGCCTCTCAAAAGGCTTTCGAAAATAAATGTTGGAAGACGGCCTTTCAAAAAGGAGCGGTCACGCAGGCAAGCGGGGAGCGAAGGGCCAACCTGCCCCTTCAAAAGGTCCCACCACACTTTCGAAAGAGAGAAGCCACACGGCCCAGGGTGCCCTTTCGACAGTACAGGGCCAGGAAACCCCCCAGACAGGGTCGTGTGCTGGACGAGCCCTTCTGGGGCTGTTACCAGCTGCCCATTTAAAGCCCCTCCCGCCGCCAGAACCTTGGCCTGCACATGCTGAGGGCTGGCTACTTGTCCCCAGGTGGAGGAGGCATCCTGGGCCTCACTGGACCAGAACAACTCCCCCCACCCAATCGGCCACATGCTCCATGTGGCCACCCTCCTGGAGGTCATCCTGAGGGCGCAACACCTCCACCCAGTTCCCCTGGGTCGTCTGCCTCTTGTAAGGTGTCCCCACAAGCAGCGACTGGTGGGACCAGCTGGTTCTGGAGGACTGGGGGTGACAGCCAGTGGCTACAGAACTTCAGGATGACCAAGGGGACTTCCCTGGAGCTGTGCCGCTGGCTCGCCCCAGCTGTCAAACACCATGACACCCACATGAGGCCGGCACTCCCACTCCAGAAGTGGATGGCCATCGGCCCTTGAAAACTGACCATCCCAGACAGTCACCGACCCATCGGCCACCAATTCGGGGTGGGCAGGGCCACCGTCGGGGCTGTCCTGAACAAGGTAAGCCATGCCCAGGTCACACTCCCATCACAGGCAGGGGTGAGGGGGCTCCCCAGCACGAGGCACTGTTGGGAACCAGGGGAGCAGCCCTCTCTGAGGATGTGGGAGGGGTGAGGTGGGGACAGGCAGGCACACAGGGGGACGGTGCCCCGGGGAGGCATGCCCTGTAGGGGACAGGGCCAGCCGGGCATGCTGCTCCCACCCCACGCTCACGAGCACGTTGTCCCCCTGCCCATGCCCTGCAGGTCATCCAGGCTGTCAACAAAGTGCTCCTGCAGCAGCTGATCTGCACTGGGGACCTGGCCATCTGGGACTTCATGGAGCTGGGCTTCCCCAACTGCTCTGGGGCATTCGATGGCACACACATTGTCATCCAGACCCCGGAGCACAGCAGCAGGGCCCACGTGAATTGAAAGGACTACCACCCTGTGGGCCTGCAGGTGCTCGTGGATGCAAACGACATCCTGCCTCCTCCTCATGGCCGCCAGGACATCTGCGTGGGCTGGGCCGGCCACACCCACAACACCAGGGTGTTCTGGAACTTGGGGCTGGGCCGCCGCGTGGCCGAGGGGACCTTCATCCCGCGTCGGGCGTTCCCCATTGGCGCCATCATGATGCCGCCCTGATTCAGGGCGGTTGCAGCCTACCTGTTGCAGGCCTGGCTGATGAGCCCCAACAGGGTCACACCAGCCTTCCCAGGGTGTTTTTAATGAGCAGCTCAACCAGGCCTGCAATACGGTTGAGTGAGCATTCAGCTGCTGCCTCTGCACCAGGCACATCAGGGACTGATGGACGGCGCCTCTGCGCCCCAGCACGCTACCCGTCTCCTCCCCGCCAGGATCTCCGGGTGCTCCCCCTGGGAACCTGCTCTCCCTGGCAGTGGGGCTGATTGAGGTTGTCATGGCATGGTCTCCCAGGGATGGGTTCACCCTCCCACCCCTGATCCCACTCCCTGAGGGTGCCCCTTGCATGGGACATCTCCCCCACCCATGCAGGGTCTGCAGCCCAAGAATGCCTTACCTGCATGAGGCCAGCCCCAACAGTGGACTTCCCCACACCACACTGGTTTCCCACGGAGCGGTAGCTGTCGGGGTGGCGAGCTTCCAAAGGGCAAAAACGCCCCACTTCTCCAGGAGGCTGGCGAGCCTCGGGGGTGTTCTGTCTCTGGGGGGAAGGAGCGAGCTGGCCGCAGAGCGTCAGGAAGATGTCCTGCTGCACACACAACTTCTGGAGCCACTGCTGGTGATCCCACCAGTTGGCACTGATGCTATACCTCCAGCCCTGCCTGAACACCCAGGGGGGCAAGCGCAGGTGGGCCCGTACAGCTCTGAGGGCATGCTCCTTGAAGCCGGTGACAGGCGCGTTCCCCCAGAGGAGGCGGAGGACAGCCATGATCAGGTTCAGCAGCAGCTGAAGCAACTATGACTGAGGCCAGTGCAAGCCCAGAAGCTGCTCGGGAATCATGGCTGACTGGACGGTGCAAAGTCTCTCTCAGCAGGCATGTAGCCCTGCACTCGCTGTCCCTTGAGGAGGTAGGCAAGCCTCAGCAAGGGCAGGAACCGGGGTCAGGAAGAGGAGGGTCTTTCAGGGCCTGCCAGGCCAGGGCTCCCGAAAAGGATTCCTAGTCCTGCGACCCTGTCTGAAGTCTGGCCTCTCTCTGGTGACAGAACAGATCACTCCTTTGACAGATGTTTTGTCGCGACAGCTGCCAACCGTGCCATCTGTCGACAGCTCACTGTAGTGTAGCCTCAGTCTGTAATGTCCTGGACCAACATGGCTACAATAATACTGCAGCCTTCATAAACTCTGCCGTTTAGCGCCTTTGGCAATGGTTTTCAACCTACAGCCCTTAGTCACGTGAGTAAAGGCTGCAGGATCGGGCCCACTGGTTCGCAGAATGTGCAGCTATGGTTTTACAAAAGTTGTGAAAATTGTTGTTTGCGCTTTTAGGCCCTTGAAAATGTTTAGGTTTTGTCACAGTTCAGGCAAAAGGCTATAAAATCCCCACAGCCCGTATTGTCTCAGGGGAAACGCAGCATGATGCGGGCTCGGAAAACCAGGACCAGTTCTAAATTTGCAACAAGAGGCAAGAAAGCTCAAAAGTCCGAGGGTTTCAAAGTATGCTGCAAATATTTTACACACCCCTGAAATCTCTCTTTCGGCGTGTGGGTCTGGTGATCATACAAGGAATTCTCTAGTAAAGCTACCGGGCGCTCTGCTCATTCTTTCTGTCTCCAAGACTTAACACAGCCAATGTGCTGGAACCAGTTGTTTAGTGGAGGTGGTGAAAGTCTTTGAACCAAACCATACATCCTGTTTATAAGGGAGCCTGCTTTGGGCAGGACCCCCCCACCTCCCCGGTTTCAGCCCATTACCTGGTGCCTACCTAACAGGGCTTCCTTATGTCCCAGAATAAAGAATGGAATGGACAGTTGTCTACCATCAAGACTTCTCCACAGTTCTCTGAAACAGAGTTCAGCGCCATTGGGGCCCCTTAGTGCAGCTGCATCTGGAGCTCAGCTCTCACCCCATCTGACAGCCCCTCCTGTCACTGCTTGCACGATAGCGTCTCTCTGAACTCAAGCTGCTTCCGCTTCATTCTTGACCCTCCAGCCAGGTCACTATAGTCATCTCCTCACCTTCTGGGGTGTTAAACTCTGCCCATGGTTTCAGGAAGTCTTCTAATCTACTTTAAAGTCTGGCCCACTTTCCCAGGGGCCAGCAGTGGAACCAAGGCCCACCTACTACACAGGGTTCCACCCCAGGGACCCAAATTCTGATCCTATTGGCTTGTCCATGAGCCCTCTCCTTTCTCCTGTATCTTCTGGCCAACCTCTGGGTTTACCTCGGGAGCTTCACCCACTTCCTGTGGCTACGTTGCCCCTCTCAGCTTCCCGCCAGAGTCTCCCTCTGCAATTCTTCCTTGCCCCCCCGCCAACTTCCCACCCCTCTAGGGGATGACTGCGGGCCACCATCCTGGAGACCTTTTCCCCTGTCACCAACTCCCTCTCTTACAAGCCTAGCCCAGCTCAGCCTGCAGCTGGGTTTCATCAGCCAGGGTTAATTAGCCAGTTTTAAAATCCCATCACACCCTCTCAGAAGGATTATTATTACTGAGTGACTCAGGCCTAGATGTCCAAAGCTAATTCGGTACTGACCCATGAGCTGTGCCAATGTACCATCACTCACCTTCTGAGTGTGTCCATTGAGTGACCAGAGCGCACCCTGCGGTCTCAGCCCTTATCTCGAAAATACATTGTTGGTCATAAGACTGTTCCTGAGGAACCCCAAGGATGGACCGAAGGAGGTAATCAGCTGTACCTGCTGAACAATAGACTTGTGTAGCTCTTCTTAATCCAGCCCCTGTGGTCCACCCTCAGCTCAGAGCAGGGGTTTCAGTTCTTCTGCTTCTCTTCTTTCCCCCTCAGCGCTGCACTTCTGCAGATGATGGGGTGGGCACCACCGGAGGTGGTGAGGGGAGAGGGATCAGCCCAGGGGACACAAGGCACAGGGGAAGGAGAAAGAGGAAGAGCCCTACAAATCACAGACCTCCCCTGAGGTACACTTGGCCCCGACAGAGTGGTCTGGCTGGCACAGAGGCCTTGCCACAGGTGCCAAAATTTTTGTGTGAATCAGAGGAAGGCCATTTTACAGGGCGCTATAATCAAAGTCGTCTTGGGTAGGGCTGCTGCTTACACCTTCCAGCACACCTGGGAACTCATCATCCCCTCCATGTGGGCTTCCTGGGCTTGGCATGCACAGCGCCAGCTAGGCTAAGTGGGCCCAGCAGTGTTCCCATTCCCATCGTCCCTGTTTACGGCACAGCCCAGCAGACCGTGAGCAGCGCCTCTGTGGCTCAAGTCAGCCTTCCTCTCCCCTTCAGATATGCGCTAACACAGGGAGCTCTGCTCCTTCAGCCATAGCGTTAAAGTAAAGGCGCAGAGCCAGAGAAGGAGCGCTTGAAAGGCCAAATAAATCTCCAGCTAATAACAGCTCTTTGCGAGATGCCTGCAGCTGCATGAAACCATCTCTGTGCATTTCCGCGAGGGTTCAGGCCTCGCCACCACAAGCTGCTTGGCGTAATAACATGTATTTTCCAGCACTCATGACCGGCCCTCTGTCATCTACAGACCAAGCAGGCCGATTTGACAAGCCTGCCCAGACTTCGCGTTCTGCCCTGTAGGTGCCGGATGGGCCAGTAGAAAACAATGGGCCGTGTGTTTAGGCAGTACAAAGGGTTGCGGCAGTACAGGGGGTGGCACCTCGAATAGGCCCAGGACAAAGCTGGCCTCCAAATACCCCGTGATTAGGTAAAGGGATGAGGCTCTCAAATGAACCTGCACAAACCTGGCACTGATGGCGGGGCGGGGGAGGGGTCAGACCTGCCACATGGGGGGTGGGCAGGATGCCTGTGGATGGAAGAGCAGTCTGCCACCCTAATCACGGACCCTCTTCTCCTACCTCTGCCTACGAAGCTGCTCATATCCACCCCTTGGTCTGCAGGGCCCACGCAGGTCAGCCTGGGTGATGCCGGCATTTGCCAGTAGCGGTACTGGTGTGGCCCAGCTGCCCCTGGTGTCCCCCCAGAATCTCTGCTCTCCCGGGAGCAGGACCGGGAGGGCATCACATCCCACAGCCACTGCAGCTTGCCTTGTGGGTGGAGAGAGCTGCCAAGTACAAACTCAGACACTAAAGAATCCTCTTAGAAGGCTCCAAAACCCCTGGCTGACTGCAGGAAAATGGAGCTGTCCGGGCAGACAGGGCACCCTGGGACTTGACTGGGGAGAGTATTCAAGCCTAGCACTGAGTTTTGCAGCCTGGATCCAGACCTTGCAACGCGCCATCTGCAGTCGGGAGCGAAGGGAAACGTAGCCGGCGCTTAGCAGCTCTAGAAAAAGCTTCAGGGCGAAACCTGCAAGTTGCTAAATGGCCATCTTAGGGCTTCAGCTGCTTGGCGTGGCTCAATTTAAAGGGTCTTGTCCAGAAAGCCTGGAGGGAGGGAAGAAAGTTACGCAACACTGGGTGAGTTAATAAGACACAGGCAGAGCCAAGGCAGGTTTGCCCGGGGCCGGGCGTGCGTTGGATGTGTGTCATCACTAGTTCCCTGCACGCAAAGGTGATACCACCGACAGATGCTTTTACTCAGCACGGAGAAGAGGGCGGCCAGAGCAGGAAAGCCACTAAAAGCAAAGGGCCCCTCCGAGTTCAGTGTAACCCCCTTCACCTGCTGTCACTGCAGACTGCTTATACATCGGGGCTGAGCAGGGTCTGTCCTAGGTGCTCTCCAGACAAGAGCATCGTTTGGGTCTCTGTCCAGTCTGCACATGTCTCCTGCAGGGTCAGGCCTCCATTAGGCTGCTCTGACTTACGACCACCTGTCCACACCCTCAACAGTCCATGCGGCCCACCAGTCCTAGGGGAACCACCCAGCCACAGTAGGCTAGTAGAGCAGATGCCCTACCATTAGCTGAGATCTAGCCTGGCACATCTCAGTATGGGAAAGAAAGAGCTCCCTAACTTGAGATGCCTGGGCTTAGTTAGCTCCACTGTGTCTGCTTGGTGCGACCACAGGAAATCCCCCACTATCCAGGTAAGCCATAGCACTGCCAAGGCAGCTGGAACAGAGGCTAGACTCTGGCTTCCTGAGCACAGGCCCATCATTCCTTGGCTACACCGCTCACTGCTTCCTGCACGTATTCACACAGGCCACGACTGAACCAGGATGTTGCAGGAAGGTCCTGAGAAAGCAGCAGCAGGTCTCTGCTGCTTATGTGGTTTGTGAAAATCACTTTCTCCTTGGTTGGTAATAAGGATAATGTGCTGGAGTTAGCGTCTACACTGTTAACTTAGCAGCAATTTATTACCCTGTCTGTGCCTCCACCGGGTGTGTTAGCCCCTAATTGGAAGTGTCTCATCTCATTGTGACAAAGCTTCATTGTTCTGAAGAAGTGCCACTCTGAGCCACCGTCACACATCAGCGTCATGGCTGGCCGAAATTGCAGTTCAGTTGTTGTTGGGTTTTTTTTTTTTTTCCCTTCTTAGCCACATTTTAGTACATTTCAATACCACTGACCCGGACAGCGCAGGCGAGGGAAGCTGAACTGGAGAAACCAGGCCGAGCTAAAACTGGGTAGTTCCCCTTTTTGGAAAAATTTGAATCTTGGTTAAAATTTTGCAGTTGGCCCCATCATGGTGAGAGAGCTAAGCCCCAAATCTTAAGCCCCACTGAACTGTGGGGAAGTTCAAGAGTGGGCACTGCACAGCAATCCATCCTGCCGACGTTGACCACAAGAGACCACTTGTAGGGGTGACCAGGTTGGTCACCACAAGGGTCACCATCGGAGCAGACTGTCTCCAGTGGATAGTTGTGTCTGTTTCTTGGAGAGGTTGGTTAACTATCTACTGGGGACCACCTGCTCATTCCACAATGACAGCTCCTCTCCTCAGCTGGTGCAAAGCTGGGCTGGACTTAAGCAAACAGAGATGAACATCCCCATCATCATCCCCTTGCCAATGCCCCAAGCCACACATTGCTTCTTGCTTTCCTCTTCTGCATGTCAGGTTGTGCTGCCATCAAATCTGAACCACACAGCAGCCAGGCTGCAGTTAATTTGATTTAGTTAGTGCTCAGCAGACTGGGTGTTGGTTTTGCATTTGGTTACACCTGTCAAGTCTAGTCCCTTCTATCTACTTGATTAATGTTACAAGCCTGATTCCAGTCTCCCTCACAGCAGTGTAAAGCAGGAGTAATCCACTGCACCAAGCGAGGAGAAACTGGCTTTGTTTGATAGCGTTATTAGATGTGCCCAATGTCCTGTCATAAGCTACCCATGGGATTTACGGGCAACCTCCATTTCTCATGGGTTGTTATACTGTCTGTTCTAATGAAACTGACCAGAATAACCCACTTACTGGGTCCCGCTCATTGTAGGTGTTCTGCGGCAGCTTGTCATTCTGAGTGCATGGGTGTAATCCTGGAGGAATTCTGCTCTGTTGTGGAATTTACTCTGGCTGCCTAATGTTGTAAACTGTGAGCAGAATGCGTTCCAGGGCCCAGCGTCACAAAAGGAGTAAGGCCCTACTGCTGATTGCAAGGAAAGTCTGAAGCCTTTGTGGATCTGGGCCCAGTGTCCTGAATTCAGTGGCCTCTTTGCTTTCCCTATTGCATGATGCCTTTAAACGGTACAGCAAGAGAAGGAGCTCAGGGGTGCAGCTCCCAGGGTTGTTGTGGGGAACTGGGTTTCAAGTGGAATGCAGAAAAGCAAGCCTGTGGCTAAGCCTTTAAATGCATTTTCAAGTCATCTTCCGCTCGTTATATGGACTCACCTATAACCATTCTTCCCATGGCACTTCACATAGAAGGGATCGGCGTGTTCCAAGCTGGTCACTGAGGTCCCGTTTGTCCTTTCCCGGGGGGTAACAGAGCGTGACTCCACCGCACAGCCTGGACCCTACTAAAGTGAGCGCTGGGTGTAAGTTTAGCTGACTCCTGCGCTGTTGTTGCTTAGGGCAGGTCTGCACTCAAAAAGCTGCACGGTAGCGCTTTGAGTGAAGGCACTATGATGCGGATAGGCAAACTTTGCTTTTCACTGTAGTTAACCCATCGCCCCAGGAGGTGGTGGCTGTGTTGATGGGAGAAGCCTGGCTACTGACACAGAGCTGTCTGCCCCAGGAGTCTGGGTGGCATCACTGTGTTGCTCAGGGGCATGGGTCTTCCATGCCCCGGAGTGATGGAGTCAGACGGACAGACGTTAGCAGCATTTCCTATGTTTGTTCTGCTGTGCCGTGATTTGCAAGTCTCCCACTTTACCTGCCCAGCTGTCGGGAAACAGGAGTGAGAACTTTCCAGACCTGTGAGGACAGAGATGTAGAGCGCTGACTCAGAAGGAGAGAGGCTCTCCCCTGCGCTTTCAGGGGGGCTGAGTGAAATAGGTGTAAAAAAACCAAGGAGGAAGCTCTGCAGTAGGTGTATGTGACTGAGGGGAGCGAGCCAATTTACACTAGCTGAGGCGTTGGCTCAAAGAGTTCTCAGTTCCCTTCTCTTCTCAGTTGCCCATGTGGTATTTGCAATGTCGTCTTCCCTTAAGCTCTCCAGCAACCCTAGAGAGGTGGTGGATTCTCCAGCCCTAGAGGCTTCTAAATCCCGGCTTGACGAGGTCCTGGCTGGGATGACTTAGATGGGGTTGATCCTGCTTGAAGCAGGGGGCTGGACTAGATGACCTCCTGAGGTCCCTTCCAGCCCTAGGATTCTGTGATTCTAACCCAGAGTGTCCCCTGGGAAAAAGGGGATGGAGGTGTAGATTAGACCTGAATCTCTAACGTAAACTACAGGCATTACAAAATGCTTCCTTCTTGCATCCACCCACTTTCCGCTCTGCAAGTGAACTTCAAGGGCCCATCCCCTCTCCTAGCCCATTTCTTTCAGCTCTCCCTAGAGCAGTGGTGCTCAACCTGCAGCCTGTGGGCCAGTTGTGGCCCAGCCACCAGCGGGGGCCCACGTGACATCTTCAGGGGCAGACATACACAGTCTGGGTGCTGCCCAGCTAACATACAGAGAGCTGCGTGTGTGGCCCATGACGGTAACTAGGTTGAGACCCACTGCTCTAGAGCGTACGAGGTGTCTCGAAGATCTCTGACAGGAGTCTCTCTCTTTTCCTGTTTGTTTGCCCACAGGCCCTAACACTTACGAGGACGCAGCGGCATATATCCAAGCACAATTTGAAAGCAAAAACCGCTCCCCCAACAAGGAGATTTACTGTCACATGACTTGTGCGACGGACACGAACAACATCCAGGTGGTCTTCGATGCCGTCACCGACATCATCATTGCCAACAATCTCCGAGGCTGTGGCTTGTACTGACACCTTCTTGTCTTGTATAGCAAAAGCAACTCCTTTGGTAATGATCACGGCGTGAGGAAAAAAAATTTTAAAAAAGAAAAAAAGTGCAAAACAAAACAAAACCCGAATCAAATGACAAAACCCACAATCCTAATACTAATAATGCAAGCTGGTAAATAAAAAGGCATAATGACAATTATATATATATATATATATATATAAATATATATATATAAAAACACAACAACAATCTTTTTAGTTTGTCTCAAAGAGCGGTGGGCAGAACTGAATTCTCTGGCAGGCTGTAGCCCTCCCTGGTATTGTCACTGTAGAAATCAAATCAATTAAATAAGTCAAAGAAAAATTACCTGGACATTTGCTAAGTGGTCTGCCCACCTCTTGAGCCCAAGGCATTTATGAATTGTAAAAGGGATCGTTTTCTTCAAACAAAGAGCGGATTTTTTTTTAAACTCTTCTTTGTGGGGTGGGACTGGGGAGTAGAGTGAAGAGGGAAAGGCAAGCGTTTTTTTTTGTTGTTTTTTTTTTTCTTTCTCTCACCCCCATCCCTGTTTCTTGGGGGTTTAGGTTTAGCTGGTGCCATACTGCAGCCTGGGCCATGTGGGCTGGGCTTTCCGCGCCTCTCGGTTGTGTTCAGCTCTTCTGGGTTTCAAAAACAAACAAGGGCAAAAAAATCTCACTCCAAGCCACAATGTTTTAGGGCTTTTTTTAACTGCAGCGCAGCAGGAAAGCATATTTTGTGGACCAAGCGCTTGGAATGTAATTTCCTCCTAAGCTAAAGCACAGGATGGGGAACTTCAGGCATTTTACCAGCACAGGTTCGGCAAGAAAGAGAAGGGCCCCTTCCATCAATCACACCCCGGAAAACACGCACCACACCCTGAAAAAAAATCAGGGGTGTATTTGCCCCTCAAATTCGAACTGTGTGTCGGTGCCAGCCTCATTTTCAAGTGGACTGTGGACAAGGGAAGGGAGATGCAATTTAGTTTTGCAGAGAGTTAAGGAAGTTAATGGTGTGATGCTTGGCAGTGAGGAATTCCCTTTCGGATTTAACTGATTTTTTTATTTGGTTTAATGGTTTTAAGCCTGAGCTCCCTTCACTCTCTCTCTCCAGACCACCTCATGGACTCTCCTGTTGATGTCCTCCTTACCGGTAGCATGCCCTTTTGGCCTTTTGCATAAGATACAGTCTTCTTTTAGTGAAGCAGTGTGTGATGTTTTGACCATGGAATGGCGGGGCTGTGCGTTTCCCTAGGTTGATGTAGATCTGGTTTTAGCTCAGTCTTTCCATTTAGAAGCTAATAGGTTAAAATAGAAAAAAAAAAAGGAAAAAAAACTTAACAAAACAAAATCAAAAAAGGAAAAAAATATTCCTTCCCATTTTCTTCTCCCTCCCCTCACTTCATTTAAAAAACAGGAAAAATCTTTTGCGACAGTGCTAAGGGGTGTTCTTCTCTTCTCCGCTCCTCATTTTACCAGGAATTCATTTCCATTGGTTTTTCATTTAATTTCCCTTTTTTTTAAAACAAAAAAAAATTGGTGTTTATTTGTGCCCTGCCTCTTTAAAAATTAACAAAGGGAGGTCTTTATTAGCCTGGAGTGAGAAGACTACACTGCCTGACCATGACTGTGAATCCGGTATCTCGCGGCCGTGGAGTGTGTGAGTGTTTCTGTTTTATATTTACTAATTTATTTATTTATTCTCCCCCACCCCCTACTTTAATGATGGCCCTTTGGTCTCAATTGTCTGTCTCACACTCCAGGTTTGTATCACAAAAGCACAGTGGGCATAGGCCTGTACCAGCCAAATTATCCAGAGCTTTGTCCTTCTCTTGACTTTTTCGCTCTGAAGAGTGTTGTGTATGACGTACCAGATAGGCCTCCTCTTCTTCCTGATATTGTTTTGGGGGTTGGTGCAGGGATCTCAGAGGGATAATTTTTTCTTGGGTTGTTCTGTTGTTTTTTTTTGTTTGGTTTTTTTTTTTAATTGTTTCCAGTGAATGCTTTTTTTGTGCAGCTTTTTTCCTCCTCTTATCCTTCCTTTTAGTGAATGGTGTTTTCTAACTCTCTTCCCGCTCCCCCCCCCCACGTGGGGATGTTTGTGCTGCAAAAAACAAACAAAAAAAACCACAAAAAAAACCACAAAAACACACAAAAACACAAAAAAGAAAGAAACCATTGAAAATTTCAGAACGCACCCACACACAGAAAAAAATCACAAAAAAAAATGAAAAAAAACAAACTCAAATGTAGTGCTTACATTAAAGCCACCATTCTCATGACCAACCCTTCGTCATTTCTAACTTTGATTAGTAATCAGACATCTTCACAGTTTCACTTTTCAGAGTTACCTTTGCTGAAGAAGACCAATCACACTTGTTTAAAATAAAATGAATTAGTAAAGAGGAAACTAAATATAAATATATATATATATATATATATATATATATATATATATATTACAAAAGCACCAGGTCTTTCTAAGCCTTTCTATTACCAATCAGTGAGGTTTCTGTGGTATATTAGACACTGCCAATCTCTTTCTCTGACTAATGGAAAATTCATGTGTAGCTCAATAAAGAGAATGTTTGTCTGTAATCCCGTCTTTTACCTTCTGCTTTTCAGACTACCGTTATTTCATTACTAGTTTTCCTTAGAGGGGAAAGGAAAAGAAGAAAAGAACATGAAAACTATCAGTGGTACCACTGCAGGTATTCCTTGGGGATGTGGAGCAGGTCCTGGGTCCCCTTCCCCATAGGCACTCATCTAGGGAGCCCCCCCTTTCTCTGACCCACACAGGGCTGTGTGGAAAACAGGATCTCTGTGTGGCCTGTCACAGGATCACTTGCTGAACCTTGGCTAGGGCACCCCTCCATCTCTATGGAGGGGCAGCTGTTTCAAAGAGCTGTAGCAATGCCCCGGATGTCTCCAGCAGCAGCACTAGTAGTACTGCATGAGTGCAGGACCACAGCTTGAAAGAGGTCAGGCCATGACACGCCCACCTACCTCTCTGTGGCCTGGTGAAAAGCCCCAGGGGAGGGGGGGTTGATCCTGCTTGAAGCAGGGGGCTGGACTAGATGACCTCCTGAGGTTCCTTCCAGCCCTAGGATTCTGTGATTCTGGGGGGAATGTGCCCCCCCAACCCTTCCTAATTGGCACCCCAGGCAATTTCTTGCACTTCTCATGTTGCTGCAAACAGCTATCGCACGACAGCAAGAGCCAGATGTCTTAGAAAAACGCAGCTCCTGGGCAGGTAGCGGGGTCTGTGGCGAAACTGACAAGAATTCAGCCTACGGGAGGGGTGCGTTTGGAAGTCGGGCCCCACCTGTGGAAGCTGTGTGCTACTACATGGCCCTGCGGGAGTCAGGAGAGTGTGACTCATGGGCCTTTGGGCTTTGAGCTAATACCTCCCAGCCCAAGGCCTGGTCTTGCAAGTTATAGTGTGTAGAGCTGACCCCCGCCCCACAGGACTCGGCCCATAAAATCAGGACCCAGGTCCCCTTCAGCTGGTCGTCGCTGCCCTTGGACAGTGGCTGGTAGCCCATGTGAAATGGACTGGCTGGTCCGTCAGCAACACTCATTGCAATCTCATGAACTGTCTCAAGCATAGAAACTCAATGGCCTCCTGCTCCCTCTGGGAGGGTGTCCAGGTCCAGGCTTGAGACACACCGCAAAGCCATGCCAGCTGGCTGGAAACAGAGACCTCATCAGTCTCAGCGGCTGTCTACCACAGGTCTTTGATGAGCATCGAAGTGCCTAGTACATTGTAATGTCCTGTCCATAGGGGCTGTTGATATGTACACTGCTGGTGCAAGGTGCTTTGAGATCTTGGGCTTGAAAAGCACCATGGAAAAGCTGCAAATTTATTATTAATCACGATTAAATCAAAATAAAGCTATTGAAATAGCAAAAGAAATTGCACGAATTGGCTCATCGCGCTAATTTTTCTGCTTTGGCGCTTTTGGTGGGGAAAGGTGCTGGGCTGACCTGGAGCAAGCTGCTTACCCCTACGGCTGTCGCACAAGGGGGGTACCAGCCTTTTCCCATTCCACCAATATGGGCTGGCCTGGGACTGCAGGGATCCCCAGCACAGGTGGCATGGCAGGTACAGCCCCAGTCGGCAAACATTCTCCCACATGTGTAACTCGAAGCTTCTGGGGACAGCTCACGTGCTTAAACACACAGTTAAGTGTTTGCAGAGCTGGGGCCTAAATAGTGATTCCCACTCCATCCTTGGCTTCTACTTAGACTGGCAAACAACAATGGCTAGCAGCGCCAATCGAGATGTAGATGCCCATCCATTAGGATTGGTGTTAAGATTCCCAACTCGTTTCACAAACTGAGAACTGCCAGTAGCCACACTGGGTCAGACCAGAGGTCCATCTAGCCCAGTGTCCTGTCTGCCAACAGCAGCCAATGGCAGATGCCCCAGAGGGAATGAACAGGACAGGTAAGCATCATGTGTCACCCATTTCTAGCGCCTGACAAACAGGTTAGGGACACCGTCCCTGCCCAGCCTGGCTAATAACCATTGATGGATCTAGGCCTCCATGAAGCTGGCTAGTAGCCTTCACAACATCCTCTGGCAAGGAGCTCCACAGGGTTGACTGTGCGTTTTGTGAACAAAAATTTCCTTTTGTTGGCTTTAAAGCTGCTACCTCCTCATATTTCTTTTGGTGGCCCTTGGGTCTTGTGTTATGAAAGGGAGTAAATAGCACTTCCTCATCTAGTTTCCCTACACCAATCATGATTTTGTAGACCTCTGTCATATCTCCCATTAATCGCCTCTTTTTCATGTATCAGAGGGGTGGCCAAGTTAGCCTGTATATTCAAAAGCAATTAGAAGTCTTGTGGCACCTTGTAGACTAACAGATATTTTGCAGCTTAAGCTTCAGTGGGCAAAGACCCGCTTCATCAGATGCATGAGTGGGGGTGTTCAGAGAAAGCTGAACAGCCACAGTCTTATTAATCTCACCTCATATGGCAGCAGTTGCATATCCCTTACATTTTTTCTTGCCCTTTTTGGAACCTTTTCTAATCATAATATACCCTTTTGAGATGGGGCGACCACATCTGCACACAGTATTCCAAGTGTGGCTGACAAAGGATTTTTATAGAGACAATGCAATATTTTCTCTTATTAGCTATCCCTTTCTAATAAGTTCCCAACCTTGTGTGATTTTTTGACTGCAGCTGCACATTGAGTGGATGTTTTCCCAGACCTATTCGCAGTAACTGCAAGCTCTCTGGCATGAGTGATATCACTTAATTTAGACCCCATCATTTTATGCGTGTAGTGGGGATTCTGATGTTCCTTACTTGGCATTTATCAACATTAAATTTCATCTGCCATTTTGTTACCCAGTTCTGAGAGATCCTTTTCTACCTCTGAGCAGTCTGTCTGGGATTTAACTTATCCTGAGCAGTTTTGCGTCACCTGCAAAATGTGCACCCCTCCTATTTACCTCCTTTTCCAGACCTTTATGAAGATGTTAACTAGGGTTGGTCCCAGAACAGACCCTGGGGGACACCCCTAGCTATCCTGCTCCATCAGAAGGTGATGACTTAATAATGCAGCCCAGCTTTTGGGATATATTCAAACTGATGATCATAGAATCCTAGGGCTGGAAGGGACGTCAGGAGGTCATCTAGTCCAGTCCCCTGCTTCAAGCCGGGTCAACCCCAACTAAATCATCCCAGCCAGGACCTCAAGCCAGGACTTAAAAACCTCTAGGGACAGAGATTCCACCACCTCTCTAAGTAATGCATTCCAGTGCTTCACCAACCTCCTGGTAAAATAGTTTTTCCTAATATCCAACCTACACCTCCCCGTCTGTAACTTCAGACCATTGCTCCTTGTTCTGCAGAGAAAAAGATAACTCCAGCAACAATTTAATGCCACTGGGAGCCATCATCAGTTTACTCCCACAAGAAATTCAAAAGAACGGCTGAAAGAGACTGGAAATTCTGCATACTCCATAGTAAAGACAATTCATTATGGCCGGAAATGGAACCCGTGATAGTTAAGATGTTTCTCTCGTTTCTAACATACTACAGCCCAGTCAAGGAGAAAGGGCACCATCAACTGATGCAGGAGAACAACTGGGTGAATAGCCCAAGAACATTTGACAAATACTGACTCAGACTGAAATTACAGCAGGCTCGTCACCTATTCTGTTCACGCTTCACAAATTTTCCAGCAAACGAGCTCATCAGTAGAAACATCCACTGAAATAATGAAGTATAAGCAATGGCTTAGAGGATCTTTGCAGAAAACCACAGGGGCACATGTAGATGCACAGGGGACCTGGTTCCAAGTATCAGAGGGGGAGCTGTGCTTGTCTGTATCTGCAAAAACAATGAGAAGTCCTGTGGCACCTTATAGACTAACATTTAATGGGGCATAAGCTTTCATGGGCAAAGACCCACTTCAGCAGATGCCTGTGATTTTGCTGATTCCAAGAGTTACACTCATCCTGTCAGGGAACAGAAACAATACTGCTGAGCTAACCAGCACCGCGTGCGTCTCAAATATTGAATTCTCTTAAATCTCTCAAGAACAGGCTAAAACCCAGGCATTTTATTTAGAAATGATTTGAAGACTGGATACATTTATGGCAGTTTTTATGCTCCTTGTAGAACATCCACAACCAGAAAAAAAGATGAAATGCAGTGAGCAAATTGCTAGATAGGCATGATTTGCTCACAAAACAAGAGCATGCTGCCGCACAAAAGGCCTTCGCCATTTGTACAAATGTGGGCTTTTTGGTTTGGTTGGGTGTATTTTGGTTTGTTTTTGGTTTGGGTGGAACACGCTGTTCTGCTCTGCTGCACAGGACACAGGATAAAGTTCCTACCCATTCAGACTGGCCTTGGTGATGTAAAAGTGTGCACCAGACCAGCCTAGGTTAATATCCCGACCAAGCTCTGTTCCCAGCTGCCAGCCCCTGTTCTCAGCCCTAGTCAGGCTCCACTCCTGGCCTCTGGTCCAGCAACATCTCTGGCCCTGCTGCACTGTTTTCCACTCCTGGAGGCTGGGTCACTGAGGCTGCCAGACCACAGATGCTGCCAGCCTGAAGAGTCCTGGTACTACAGCAGTTCAGCCTGGATAACTGTAACCTGCCCAAAGGGAAAAGATTTGATTTTGCTGGAATATCACACCAAGCCCCTCTTTAACATATTTGGAAGCTGACTTCTGACAGGAGAGGCCCCAGCATAGGAAGAAAAAATGAAAGGGGCTCGTCTTTGTTACTGGAGCCCAGGATTTAATGACCAGTGCTGACTGCTGTTCTCATTTGCTGCATCCACAGTGAGAATAACCCAATCAGTGCAGAGAAATAAGCATGGGGGTTATCGCTAGGTGCAGGAATACAACCAATTAACCAAACGCAAATTAATTTTTCCAGTATGAGCCCTTTCCTTGGCACCCCATATCCAGGCCCACCAATGGCAGGGAACGGACACAGCACAGAGGGAGTGGTTTCACAGAGGCCTGGCATTTCACAAGGGCCCAGAGCCTTGGCCTCCATACATGTGCTACTGCGTCCGGTGGTCTGGGCCCCTTTGCAATGCTGCACCAGCACCTCTGCACAGCTTGGGGGAGGCGGGGCAGGCGGCCCATCACCATGGTCTGAGTGGCGCTAATGGCTGACTGCCCTAAGCCGTGCCCCTTCTGCCCTAGGCCACGCCCCTTCCAGGGGTGCAGAGCCAGTTCCCTCCCGCCTTGTCCTTCTGCCCATATCAAAAGGCACCAGTTCCATGTGGAAAGGCCTGGCTTGGGTTTTTTTGCACCTCGGGGATGCGCCCATTGGTACAGCGTACGGACTAGTCCACTTTTTTCACCACTCTGCTTTTCTCTCTTTACCAGACTGAATACAGAGTGTCACTAGGACACAGATTCTAAGGCCTCACCCACAAGATCAGGTAGTAACAACGATGAACAAGTGTTACGGTGCTTCAGCAAGCTGCTGGCTTCTGTCCTTAGCATGCAACATCTACGTGATGCCGTGTGCCCAGACACAGCCAAGTTATCACCATCATGCGCCAGGAGAGTCAGCTGGCAGCTCGTTAGCGCCGGCCCGTGGAATGGGTATGCAACAGTAACTGTAAGATCAGGGGTTTGCAAACCTCAGGCTGTGACCTCCCGCCCCAGGGGGCTGCGCGATTATTAGGAAGGGGTTGCCATCTGCCATCCTCCACCTCCAACCCCCCCGCAGCAGAATTTATAATTAGTGATAAATATAAACATGTGTTCTCAATTGACCAGGGGGTCAGGCTCAGTGGCTTGCCACGTCAAAGGGGCCGTCCAAACAAAAGCTTGAGGACCGCTACACTAGCGGTAGTGGCTACTGACTCTTGTTACGTAAGGGGAGTATTAATCTGTGTCACCCTGACCTGGATCAAGTGACGGGAGATAAGTAATAAAGATCCGGTACCTCGTCCCAGCCGTCCCGTGTGGCACATGTGGGTTGGTGATGGGGGGAGGGCTGCTGATATAGTGGAGGTCAGATTAGATGACCTGGTGGTCCTTTCTGGCTATAAATTCTACACATTCTCTGAAATGGGCTCAGAAGCCAGCAACATTTCTGTGACATGCCCCAGTTCCTCTGACCCTGCTTTTTCCATACCATCATACAAGAGCTTCACTTTGGGAAACGACCCCCAAGCCGTTATTCCAATCAGAAGCACTTGGCAAGAACGATGGTGCAGCCAGAAGGCAGGGCTGAACTGCAGATGTGTGCAGGTGCTCCAGAACGGTTGTCTTGAAAGTGATTTCGCCGCATGAGCGTAAATCAAGGGCAAGCAGCACAGCCTTTCATGTAACATTCCTGCAGTGTCTTCCACAGCCTGGACCTATTCCAAATCTCCTCCAGTTCAATGTGAGTAGGCCGGCTCCGTTGAAGACGATGATCATCAGAAAGGAAAACTCTTCCAGATAACGCATTTGCAACTAGGAGATATTGGGCCTCAAGTGCTCCAGAACCAAGATAGCCTGGGAGAAAACACCACACCACTCACTGAGGCATCGACATTAGTTACACCCCCACGCTTCCTGCTCTCCCCGGAGGTTGGAAGTAGCTGAGTCAGCAATAGCCACCGGTCCCACAGGCCATTGAGCAAAGGTTGACTTTCTCAGAGTTCCCCCCGCTTCCCAAGTGACAGAGCAGTGTCGCTGTGCCAACCTAACCCCAGGATAGACACCGCGAGGTTGGCAGCAGAATGCTTCTGTGTGTGCCTCTCTCCAAGAGGAAATACAGCTCTCGGCAAGGTGGCTGGATTGTATGTACAGCTCAGAAGAGTCCGGTGGTTACAATGTCGCAGAGAACGGGTCCAAAACTTTTTCCTGGCTTTGTTTCACATGGTGGGGAGGCTTATCTTGCGAAGCATCCATCTGGGAGAGGGGTTCAAGTGCATCTCAAACCTCAGTTGAAAGCAGTAGCATTTACCTAGAGATGGGGAGAGAGTAGAAATTTTGGACCGTGGCTTCTCGTCAAAACCAGTTTGGCCCTGGGGTTGGGTGAACAGTGAGCTGTGCCAAAAGTGGAACAACTTTCTGGTTTATAAGAAGCCACCAAACAGGTAAATGTCACGTGGCTTTGCCTTTGGAAACTGTGGTACCACAGGTAAATCAGCCAGTGATGACATGGTACAATCTGACTTTGGTGCATTGGCCAACTGCCGTCCTGTCTGTCTTATGGCATCAGAAACCAAATCTTTGAGGTGAAGTTTTGGATGGCACACACACCTGCCACAACAGGGAATTTGAATGGTAACTCACACGCAAAACTGGGCTCAGGACTTTCAAAGTAGCTGTTCCAAGAGGCAGAAGACAAAGCTGTCAGCCTGCGCTGGGAAAGTCTATGCCCTCTGGCAGAGACCTTCAAATGGAAACCTAGCTTGAATGAAAAAGTGCAGCATCAGAATGCCACTTCTCTATCTAGTCTACCTGTGTCTCTACCTGTTCTTGCTGTACATTTCTAATTGACTCATCACTGTCAGATCAAGGCAGCCAAAGAGAACCCAGCCTATGTATCACCCATCACCTACCTTTCACGCTGTTTTCTGGCTCTTCCCCATTTCACTTGATGGTTTGTCTGCTTTGCAGGTGTATGGAACACTCCTGTATGTAACATAGGGAGATTTGCTGCCATTGGTGAATAACTTTCAATTTTTTGGCCGGAACATTTTTGCAAAGATTGTTTCAGGCTTTCGCCTGCTGATGAGCCCCAGGAGGCAGACTGCAGCAGCGAGGATTTTTACACACACAGCAAAAGGAGCACAAGTCAGCTTTTTGCACATATGCATGTTCCAGAAAGGTGGCGTTATTAAAACGCGTGCAGTTTTATTGCTGTCAAAGTGTCACTCATTGCTCACCCCTGCAGGAGACTGGTCATGTGGCACTGGCCCGGCTGATACCATCAGCTGATCACTCCATAAAAGCCAAATCAAAGGCTAAACCCCCAAAGTCTCTGCAGATAATACAGTGTGGGAAATTTGCTTTCCTATCCCAAATGGAGCAGTAAGCTAACCCCACACGTCACCACTTATCACCATGAACACCAAATTCCATTGTCTTAGCCTCATGTCCTGACAGGAAAAAAAAAGACCTTCTGAAGATGTTCCTGAAAACGCATTCTCCAGAGTGGGATCCAACATTTAACAACCCAGTTCCATCCTAAATGGGAATAACATGGAGCAGGAAATGCTCTTCAACTTGTAGAAGTCTTCTAGGCCTGAGGAACGTCCAGAAAGGAATCTCCTGGAGTAAAAACTCATTTGTATGCTGGCTGAACCCCACTGACGGCAAAACCTGCTACAAACAGAAAGAAGCAGCTCTCTGAATACACTGGAGAGGCTCTTGACACTCAGGCGTCGTCTATACTTAAAAATTTAGGTCAGCATAGTTCTGATGGTGAGGAGTATGATGAAAAAGCCACAGGAATGTTGCTGTGCCAACCTAACCCCAGTATAGATGCTGCTAAGTTGGCAGCGGAATGCTTCTGTCAACCTTGCGACTGTCACGTGGGGAGGTGGGAGTTCTTATCACAATGGCTATTGTTGGTGTTATAAACTGTCTACGCTACAGAGTTATGGCAGTAGAGCTACAGGGCCAGCACTGCTGCTCTAGTCCCCGGAGTGTGGCAACGGCCTAGACAGCTGTCTCGCTCCAGAACAGACTTTCTCAAACTTTTCAGGTTGGCGACCCTTTTGTCAAAGTCAACAATGTTCACGCCCCTCTTACAGTTATTAACAGCAGAGTGACCATCTGGCCCATTTCTGGCGGAACACCCCTGTAATTCTGGCACCAGGAAGGTGGCCCAATTGATTTTCAAAACGGGGCTAACCGCCGCTTAGTTGCAGAAGCAGTGGCTGCCGCCCAATTCCTGCCGCACACCGCCAGGGCTGCCGCCCGGTTCCTGGCTTCCTGCAGCTCAGCAGAGCTGGGACCCAGACCTGCATGGCTGCAGCCTGGCTCCTGGCTTCCCAATGCGCCAGGAGCCCATCTGTGCGGCTGCCGCCCGGTTCCCCACACCTCAGTGGAGCCGGGAGGACCTGCCCTTTCCCCCCACTCCCCGTATCTCCCTGTCCCTGTATAAAAGTCAGTGTAAAAACCATCCATCAGTGATAGCAACACTCAGCCTGTATAATTCATTTGTGTTTGTGTTTCAAGCGGCTGGAAGAGAATATTTCATCATGAAGGGTAAGGGTGTGCGGGGAGGAGGGTTTGCTTTAGCTTGTGTAACTTTTTAATGCCTTTCACCCTCCCACCACCACCAGATTGGATTTCATGACACACACGCCCAGTGGTTCTCACCTGGAGGGGCGAAACTTTGCCCTACAACAGCAGTTCTCAAACTGTGGGTCAGGATCCCAGGGGGTCTGAATCAGTGGTAACCTTGTAAGCTGGGCGTGTGTGTGGCCACTCAGGAGAGATGCAAATGCTGATTAGTGGAGGGTCCACAGCTGGGTGTTTTGGTTCTAGTGTGGTGCACATTTGGACAGGCCTCTGTGCAAGTAACAAAATTTATTCTGCGTATGGATAGAAAAAAAAATCAGCCCAGGGATGCACAAGATTAGCAGGAACACAGGTTGTGACTGCCTACGAATGGTGTTGCCGAGGCAGAAGCTGGAGCCCCGTTGCTTGGGAACAAGGCTGAAGCCCGAGGCCAGGTGGACTCAGGTTACAGGCCCTCTACCTAGGGATGAAGCCTCTGTGCATCACTTTGCCCCCTTCCACAATGAAACCCAGGTGTTGGCCCCCTTATGTGGGACATGGGTGGGCTCAAGCCACAGCCCTGCTCCTGGGGTGGTGGAGAAGGTTTGTTGTCAGAAGGGGCCCTACTGCATGGAGAACCCCCGGGGCCTGCAGAATCACAAGCCTGGGGTGTGTAGCAGCTGGAATGGGAGTGGGCAGGTCTCCAGAGCCTGGGCTTAGGCTTGGAATGGTGGTGGTGGTGGTGGTGGGCGGCCAGGCTGGGAACTGAGCCGGGCATGTGGGAGATGGGAGGCGGGCTGGGGGTGTGGGGGAGCCAGGCTGAGAACAAAGCCAGGCAAAGAAGAGCAGGTGGGAGCGCAACTCTGAAACTAGAGCCAGGCACGGGGGTGTGGGAGAGCCAGACAAGGCGGGGGCACAGGAAGAGGCCTAGGAAGGGAAAAGTGTAGATGGATGGGGGCAGACGCAGGGCGAAAGGAGGTGAGCTGGGCACAGGCATGCAGGGGGCAGAGCTTGGCTGGGGGCAACGGGTGAAATGCCTGAGTTGGGTATGGGGCTTTGGGGGGCTGGGCTGGGCTGGGGGTAGGGGATAAGTAGCTGAGGTGGGCACAGAACTGTGGGGGGCTGAACAATGCAGAGGGGGAAGTAGCTGCAGGGGGCAGAGCTGGGCTGGGCCCACAGGCCATCGTGTGACCTAACAAACAAGGTGCCTGGCTTTAGATCTCACGTGTCAGGGTTCAGGTCCCTCGTTGCTGCTTGGGGCAGAGGGGGAAGTAGCTGAGCTGAGTCCAGGACTGCAGGGGGCATGTCATGGAGTGGGGGGAGGTCCCCAGGACCTGCCTCTGATCCACAGTCAGATGTGACGCACTCAGCAGGGAGAACAGAAGGGTTATTGGCCGACAGGAACACAGCATGGAAGAGACTTGTCAGCACAGAAACAGTCAGTGTGATCCATTCTGATGAGAGCGGGACCCCGAAGCCAGGGTCCTTGCCCTCCTGTATCCCTCTCCACCAGCTGAGACTGACTGCCTTCCAAACGCCCAGTTCCAATGCGAACCAGCCAGGCCCTTCCTCCCTCCTTTGTCATGTTTCCCAGGGAACAAAGGTATCACCTGGTGGCAAAGTTCAGGAACTTCATTGTCTACATCTGAGAAGTCACCAGGCTGAAACTCCTACTACTGCTATGCGCCGATGCTGTGCCGAGGCAAACAGGCACACACCTGGTGTTACTACAGGGCAGAAGGAAACGTGCAACCTAACCAGGGAAATACAACCCACACTTTGTCCCTTGTCTCCCAACGTAGCAAGTGACCTGGGGAAGTTCTGGACCCTCCCTGCGTGACAGGGTAGCTGCTATATCATTGTTGCTCCCCTTGACACCACTACCACGTCAGAATCCTGCAGGACCAACACGACGCCCAAACAGGTATGACTGAAGCTTCCCAAGAGCCCACACCATGGCCAGGCATTCCTTCTCTATGGCTGTGTATTTCTCCTCCCAGGGCAGCAGATTCTTACTCCAGTACACAATGGGGTGAACGAAGCACCTCTCTGCTCTCCATCTGCTGGGCAGGGGTTAGCTGGTCAGAGAGGAATAGATTCCGGCAAGGAGTCATCTCCAGTCCCAGGGAGAAGATCCACCAAGGAATCATCCCCGCATCCCTCCCAATGCCTGCACAGAGCCAGCACCAAATTCTCCCAGTGTGGTTTCATTGTGCTGACTATGATTCACCCGGTGGTGGTGGCCCCAGTTAGACAGTTCCACCACGTAGTTCACCTCATTTATCTGTCTGCTGACCTTGAAGGGACTGTCTCAGGCAGCTTCCAGCTTGCTCCTCTTCATGGGTTTGAGAACCATCAACTGGTCCCCGGTGGCATAGGTACAAGCCCCGGTGGTGCAGTCATACCAAACCTTCTGCTTTTCTTGGGTCTTGGCCATATTCTCCCTGGCCAGGCTCATGAGCTCGCTGAGTTTTTCCTGTAAGGTCAATACTTACTCCACCACAGATTCCCCACCAGGAGAAGCCTTCCCCTCCCACTCATCTCGTAGCAAGTTCTGGGGTCCCCATACTCTCCCCCCTGTACAGCAGCTCAAATGGAATGAATCCTGTGGATTCCTGGAGAACCTGCCTCTATGTGAAGAGCAGGTAGGGCAAGTACTTAGCCCAGTCTTCCAGGTGCTGGGTCAGAAAGGTTTCCAGCATCTGCCTTAGGGTCCCATTGAACCTCTGCACCAGCCTGTTGGTCTGCAGGCGACAGGCCCAAGCGTGCTGGACTTCATGCTTCCCCCACAAGCGTAAGAGCAGTGCTCGTTTGAACCGTTCATAGTCTCCTGATTGCACTCTGTCCATCTGGCTGAACATCCCTACGACTTGGGATCCAGGAAGGGGGAGAGATGCCATAGCCTGTCGGCTGGACCAATCCAATGCAGGTCAGGGGCCTTCTCAAAGCCGTTAAGGAACGCATCTATGTCAACCCCCTTCATTAAACTGGGGCAGGTCACTCATATCAAGGGCCCATGAAGTGTGGGGCTCCCCTACCCCCTCTTGATTTACCACCGCAGGAGTCTCTTTAGCCTCAATTTTGCCATCGCCCGCTCAAGCTGCCATTGCCTCTCTCAGTCCTGCCAGCCTTCCTCCTGTTCTCAATGGTCTTTCGTCTCATCTTCCAGCCTCAGGTCCATTTCTAGATGCCGCAGCTCCACCGAGGATGTGCTGACCAGAGATGAGCTGTGGCTGACTGAGTGGATTCTAGTAGCCCTCAGGTTTGTCCGGCTGCCCCCCCCCAACCCCTTTCTGGCCCTCAGCTGGGTAGATGCCTGAAGTGCCCTCAGGGGCTCTCTGACGGCTCCCCATGGGAACAGGCCCCCGATCCATGGAGCAATCATTCTCTTCCAGCTGGGCAACGAGCTGGGCTTTGGTGGATTCGCCGTTGGGCAGGCCCCTATCTTGGCACAGCTCAACTATATCCTTTTTAAGGAGATGGTTATATGCCAGCTCCCTGTTGTACCAGACTCACAGGCCAATGCTCGCAGCTCCTGAACGACTCCCCGAAGAACCCCTTCAATGGGCCAGCCTCTTTGTGGGTCACACCCATCGCAAGGGTTAGGCCATAGGCCACTCTGCCTTTTGGGACCAATTCCAGCAGACTCCAGGAGTAACCCCTCCCTGGGTGTGACACACCTCTTGAGCACCACAACCACATCCTCTTGTGGTAAGCCACAGGCCTGTCCACCTCAGGGAACTGCACCTTACTGCCCTTCAGCACACCTGGATTTCACTTGCTCCCCATCTTCCTCCTGCACTCCTGTCACTCTCTGCCAGATGCACCATTCATAGGGTGCAGTATACCCCACTGCTGCCACCAGATGTCACAGAGTGTGGGGGTCCCTGGCACCTGCAGCCCATGCACAATGAGATGTGACTCTCTTTCAGCAGGTAGAACAGAAGGTTTATTCATTGACAGGGACACAGTATAGAACAGACTTTTCAGCACAAAAGCCATCAGTACAATCCATCTTAGGGAGAGAGGGCCCAGAGGGGCATCCCCAAATTGGGGCTCTGGCCCTCCTTCATCCCTCTCCAGCTACATGAAACTGACCACCTCCAACTGCCCAGTTCCCAGTCAAACCATCCAGGTCTCTCCTCTCTCTTTTGTCCTGTTTCCCAGTGAACAAAGGTCTCACCCAGCGGCAAAGTTCAGGCACGTCCACTGCCTATCTGTGAGACATCATCACACTGAAACTCCCATCATCACTTTGCCTAGGGAAACTGAATAAAATTTCACAGACCCACTTTGTAACCAGGGCATCGGTGGATGTGTAACTGGGGGGTCTATCGGACAAGGCGTCTGACTTCAGATCTGAAGTGAGAGGATTCAGGTCCCCTTGTAGTTGCTTTGGGCAGATAGAGAAGTAGCCACGCTGGGTACAGGAGTTTCGGGGTAGAGGGGGAAGCACCTGGGCTGAGCTGCAAGGAGCTGAGCATGGGACTGTGAGGGGAAGGCTGTGATGTTATTAGATTTTGAAATGAATATGAGAACCATTCATTGTAACCACTGTCATAGTTTGCACTGTCTTGTGCCAGGTGGGCCAAGTGAGGTGTCTAATCAAAGCTGCTGAGTCATGAATCTGGTCACGCTGCTTGTCTCTCTCTCTTATTTTTGTATGTGAAGTTGTAAGAGTGGCTCTGTACTTGTATTAGAAAAGTTAAGTTCTGGAAGATCACCACTGGGAAAGGAGTCCTAGCCAGGTAGAGCATTACTTACCTCCACTCTACATCTCTGGAATTCAGCTGTGGACATTTAGTCTGGCCAAATATCCCAGGAAAAACAGTGCCAGGGGACCTGTTCATTTGCCTCCATGGGGTAAGGCTGCTTAAGGGTCTGCAGTCACCATCTCTTACCTGTTACAAACTGAGCCCGCACAAACTGCTGACCCATCCTAACAAAGGACGGATTCCAGCCACTATTGAGATAGCCCTCTATGGCTGCATCAAGAAACGTGTAATTGCTGTATGCAATTCGATTACTTTAACAATTTCACTCTCACCTTATTCTTTATTAGTAAACCTTTGTGCTGTAGATACTAAAGGGTTGGCACAGCGTGCTGTTTTGGGTAACATCTGCGGTATAAATTGACCTGGGAGCGTGGCTGGGCTTTTGGGATCAGAACCTGTTTGGACTTGGTGAGACTGGTTTTCACATCTTCTCATCTGTGTAAGGAGGGGACTGAATAGGGCACCAGGGAAGCTGGAGAGCCTGGGGGATTTGCTTCTGTAACCTTCTCCTGGCCAGGAAGGCAACAGCGGTGCTCTTTGTGGTTGGTCTGGTTTGCCTTATAGTGGGGCACTAAGTGGTCTTGTTCTAAGCAATTTGCCCAGGTTTGGTTCTCTCAGCAGTGCCTGGGAAATCTCCACATAGTACAGGGGAAGAGAGAGCAGAGCTGAGCAGAGTGAGCAGCAGCTCAGCTGGGCACAGGACGGCGGGAGGCAGAGGTGGACATATGGTGCTGATGGCTAATGGACAAGGCTTCTGAGTTCAGATCAGAAGCATAAGGGTTTGTGGCTGGGCAGGGGGAAAGAGCTTAACTAGGGAAGGCACAGATGTGAGGAGGCGTGCGAGAGGATTTTATTCCCCTGGTTAGGTTGCGCGCGTTTCCTGATGCCCTGTAGTAACACCAGGTGTGCGTCAGTTTCCCTAGGCACAGCATCAGTGCATGGTTGTAATGGGCGTTTCAGTGTGATGATTACTCACATGTAGACAATGGGGCTCCAGGCTCTTTGTAACTTTGGCAACCATGTGGCACCTTTCTTCCTTGGGATGCAGGAGGGGCACTAGGCTGGTGAGAATGGGAAGGGGACAGCTGGGGAGGACAGCGATATCGTCCAGCTGGAGAGGGAGGAAGGAGGGCCAGGCCCTGCGTTGAGGACCCCTTCTGGGCCTCTCTCCCCAAGTTGGATTGTACCCACAGCTTCTGTCTCTGTGTTGACAAGTCTGCTCTACACTGTCTCCATCAATCAACCTTCTGTTCTACCTGTTGAACGACTCACAGCTGGCTGCAGATGGGGGATGTAGGGCCTGGGGACCCCCACACTCCATAACAGCAGAGCTGGGCTGGAGGCAGAGGAGCCAGTAGCTGAGATGGGTACAGGACTGGGGGAGGCACAGCAAGGCTGGGGGCATAGGTAGAAGGAAAAGGACCTGGACACTAGACTCAGGGGAAAGGGGGTAGGTTTTGGGTGAGGCCAGAGAGGAAGTAACTGAGCTGGTCACAGAAGCCAGGGGACAGAGCTCAGCAGAGGCATCTCTAGGCAAATGGGGAATAGGTGTGTGAGCAACCTGGGGGTGTTGCGAGGGTGGTGCTCGGGGTTTCTTTGGGGGGGGGGGGGGGGAACGTATGCGGTGTGGCTGTGTCTGAGGCAGGAGTCAGGGGGCCAATTGCTTGCACTGCCCTAGGGCCTGGAGATCCTGCACTTGAGTACAGAGCCACAGCTGCACCCTAAGCTTACACCAGCATAACTGAGTCACTCAGGGCTGACATTGGGATGGTCGGCAGAGTCCGTTTGCCAACCTACAGCACAGGTAATTGCTAACAGTGGCCCCGGAGAGCTTTTTAGAGAAGGAAATAAGCAGAGGTCGTTGGAGCTCAACTCTGTTGTCCAGAGGTTCCCCTATAACAGGGAAAGATGTTTCTAAAAAGAAAAGTTTGATCTTTGCCATTCAAACACTGGGTCTAAAGCACAAAAACTCCCCGTCCTCCTGCCATTGGACACAGCTTCTGGGGATTGGATTTGAGAGTGAATTTTCAGCAGAACTATGGCCAGGGACAGGCTACCTGCACTCTCCACCGTCTTTGGAAATGCACAGGGCAGATTTTCTCGTACTTTTTGAGTGGAGTTGGCCATGCAGTGGAGCTGGAAAGTAGTTGGACCTGGCCAGCTGAGAGTTCCCTGCGTGCTTTCGCCCATTGGCACAGGCCTCAGTATGGCTACGTCTACACATGCACGCTACATCGAAATAGTCTATTTCGATGAATAACGTCTACACGTCCTCCAGGGCTGGCAACGTCGACGGTCAACTTCGAAATAGGTGCTGCGAGGGAACGTCTACACGCCAAAGTAGCACACATCAAAATAAGGGTGCCAGGAACAGCTGCAGACAGGGTCACAGGGTGGACCTTAAAGGGCCCCTCCCAGACACAGTTGCACTAAACAACACAAGATCCACAGAGCAGACAACTGGTTGCAGACCCTGTGCATGAAGCATGGATTCCCAGCTGCCGCAGCAGCAGCCAGAAGCCCTGGGCTAAGGGCTGAAGCACACGATGACCATAGAGCCCCGCAGGGGCTGGAGAGAGAGCGTCTCTCAACCCCTCAGCTGATGGCCGCCATGGCGGACCCCGCTATTTCGATGTTGCGGGACGCAGATCGTCTACACGGTCCCTACTTCGACGTTCAACTTCAAAGTAGGGCGCTATTCCCATCCCCTCATGGGGTTAGCGACTTCGACGTCTCGCCGCCTAACGTCGATTTCAACTTCAAAATAGCGCCCAACACGTGTAGCTGCGACGGGCGCTATTTTGAAGTTGGCGCCGCTACTTCAAAGTAGCGTGCACGTGTAGACGCGGCCTATAAGGGACAAAAGGCCTGTGCACACCAGTAATCCAGGGAAAACACACACGCAGATGCAAAGCTGCCACGAGGGATCACAAAAGAAGTGAGGGAGAGGGAGGGAAGCATGCTGGGGAGATTAGAGAATTTTGCTTTGAGAATCTGATTCAAGCTCTCAGCTTCCACTTCAGTTTTACTGCCATGAGAGCACAGGGCTGGCCAAGGTCCACACACCAGATGCCTATGCACAGGGTAGGGATTCAAGGCACAACGTGGCTTTTTACTCAATGTCTGTTTCCTATCATGACCTCTGACTCAGCAACTTGGGCTGCAGCAAGTTGTGAAGCTGGACTGGTCTCTGCTTGTTGGCTGAGAACAGACCTGCGAATAAATGACTGACTGCAGAGGCTTATTTGTGCTGCTGCAACAGCTAACAAAGTGTCAGCATTTCCAGCAGCTTTGTGACTTGGCCATTACACAAGCTGGTTCAGGAAGACGTCTGAAGGAAATCCCAGCATGGGAACAACATTCCGACCCACTGGGAACAGGCTGAGAAACCATCTTGGGGGACCTGGGTGTTCAGACCAGGGCAGAGACACAGCCCTTTCCTAGGTCAGGAGGTCTTTCCCCCTTAGATTCTCTTCCTTACAACTATCCTCTCTGCACACTCTGAGGAATCCCTGTCTCATTCTCCCCTCGAGGGGTGGAATTCCTGCAATCTACTGATGCTCCGAGCAGGCCTGGAACTGCCAGCACTACAGAGCCTTGTGCTCTGCAGGGAAACTGGGACAATATTGAGGTTCCATTCTGAACCCTGTCCTGCAGATCTGGCTTAGGACCTCTACGCGAGAAACGGAAGGGAAGCTGTTTCTCAGTGGTGTGCAAACCACTGTCCTGTGCCTGTGAGAGGTTCCCCTGAGCAGGGTACAAGAGTGGCTGCCATTAGGATTTGTGTGCTGAGTCAGTCTGTTCAGCCTACAGGACAAGCAATTACTAGGAAACCCTTCTGTTTGGCTACAAGGAAGTCCAGCTTCCCAAAGGCCATGGAAGCAGAGAGGATGAAGTCTGTGTTCCCTAATATATGCTTGCAATAGAAAATCCTGAGATTTTCCTTGCACCTGACTTGTGTCATCATTTGACTCTAGGAATCTACCCTTTAAGGGAAGGCATCAACCATAAAATAAGGAATACCGTTCAATTTAGCTCAAACTAATGCAGAGATCAAAAGCTGCATCCCCTGCAGCCTCCCTGATCACTCTGTTTGTAGCATTCATGGGTTCCAGTACCAACAGCTGCTGCATGATTAAAGTAAAAATTCTCCAAAAGCCTGTTTAGCAAATGTGTTTCCTCTACTCTTAACAAAGGAGGTGACTTGACTAACTGCCCTGTAAGACCTAACTGAGCCACCTGCTGCATTGGGAAGAAGAAAAGTTACATTAAAGAAACTTCAGGATGATTTCCAACACTGATCAAGAGGTTTTTTTTTGTTTGTTTTTTTTAATTTTTTAAACAACACAAACAGCTGTGCTCTGAGCAAAACCAAATCTCTCTCTCACACGTATATTTTAAAGTTTACTAATAGCATTGCAAGGTAAGGCATTCCAAAGAGAGTTATGAAAATAAATTATCTTCAAAACATTTCTGTGATTCATCCTTTCATTAAATTCACTTAAAAATTACCAATAATTCTTGATAATACTGACCTCCTTCCAAAGGACAGTGACACCAGACGACACTCCTCAAAATATTCAAAATTAAGCCACTGCCAGGTAAAACTCAACTACACAGTCTAGGATTGTAGGTTTCAAATATGTCTTCCGTCCTAAAAATTTTGAGGGAAGTTAGGGGATATATTCACAGCTAACCTGAAGTCCAGAGGTCTTCATTTTCCTTGTGTCTGTAGGCTCGATTAAACACATGGGTGTATTACTACACAATACAAGGTTAAAAAAATAAAATGCAAGAACCTGTAGTTATCAGGCATCTCATCAATCAAGTCCCATCCATCCATCCATCCACATGTGGACGCTTCTTGGCATGTCCCTCGAGAGACCAAATTCGTGTATCTCAACTCTGATCCACCAGCATATTGTAACACTGAATTCCAACGTCTAACATACCTATTTCAAGCCCCCATTTTTAATCTTTATTCTCAGCTGCTCATCTGCCGCTGGAACAAAATTCACAGAAAAATAAGTACCCCAGTCAGAGAGCCGAGCTAGAAATCAGAAGTAAGGTGTAGCTCAGAAAAGGTCAAAAATTGTTTTTCTGAGACCAGTATGAGTGAGCGTCTCCCTGTCTGACCCAGGCTTTACTTTTAAATTGCGTAGCTACACGATTACCATTCACCCAAAGGATTCGCTACCCAGCAGCATGCTGTGCTGTACTGCTCCTTCTTTCCAGCATTTATGGATGTCTGAGCCAGCCTCTGTAACATTTTGACTCATTTTTGATACCTACAGAAATTTGGCTGGGGCTGTCTGCTGTCTTACAATGAGGCTCATTGTGAATCTCAACGCTTCAATTCTTTCGTCTAACACGCTCTCCTTAGAAAACCTCAAGCAAAACGCGCAAGCGCCTTCAGTGACCTATGCACGCAGCTATTAATCTAGGCTGGAGTCTATCCCTTGCCTCTGCTGCAGGCCTTCACCTTATGCTAGCCGCAGAAATACACCCAGGGTTTAAAAAATGCATGTTTGTGAAAGGGAGAAGTGTCACATAGAAAATATTACCGAAAGAAAGGTTAATCTGCCAGCTGTCCAAACACTATTAGACCACATGCTTTATACAGCAAAGGTGCAGCCAGCTCCCTCATCAGCACAGCTCGCCCAGCTCTGAAGAGAGACCTCCTGCTGGTATGGAGTGCAGGGTTTGTCTATTTATTCGTTTGTTTATTTAAACACCAGGAGGCGGTGGGAGCAGCCGGGTGTGCTAAGAGGTCTGTTGCATCTGCAGCCTCCGTTCGGCAGCAGTGGCTAACATTCTGCGGCGGACGGTGACAGCGTCAGAGGCAGCGCCCTCAGACACAGAGGGGCCCTCGCAGGTGGAGTCCTCGTCGGAGGTTTTGTTTAAGTAGCGCCTATAAGGATAAAGGGAAAAGATGGGTGAAAATAGCAGACGGGATCATGCTGGCTCTGAGAAGCGGTCATTCAGGGCACACCTGTTCAGAAAAGCAAGGGAGAGCTTAGGGTTCGGGAAGGTGGGAAAGTACCTCATCTGCAAAGCCACAAGCAGCATAAACTCAGACTTTCTCCCTGCTTGCCAGAAAGAGGACTAGATTATCTACCATGCACTTTATACATAGCGAAAGAGCACCCCGCGTAAACTTTGAGAAGTTTCTTGTGGTGAAAGTACAGCACCAGAAGTCTAAAGATCCAGGTTCTGTTCCAATTTCTTACACCAACTGAGTGTGTGGCTTTGGGCAAGCCACTTAATCTCTCTCTCTCTCGCTCCACGTATCCTTCCATAAAATGGTTTAGTACCTGTCCCACGAGATTTAGTTCAGAAATAACGGAAAGTTCTAGGAGACCGATGGATGGTGTGCTAATGATGCAAAGTATTAGATTATCAAAAATATACAAAAAAGCCATTTCCGGAGATGGCATCCTGCTATACGTTCAAGTGAAGTGTAAAAACAACAGTTATGAGCCCAACAGGTCTAAAGATATAGCTTAAAATTGGAAAGAAAGAATAAATTTGCCTCCATGATAAGGAAGGAAGGAAGGGTCTGGGGACAGGTATATTTGAGGACAAATTTCTCGAGAGATTCTCAAAATGCACCCGCATGTCCATTAGAACACAAAAGGACGTATTTGAAAACCTGCAAATACCATGCAGACACTTCTTGCAGGACCCCTTTAACATACTGCCCTTAAAAGGCCAGCACAAAAACTTGTTCAACAGAAATTAACCAAAAGCAAAGAAATCTCGTTGTATGGTGCATAATAATGGTTTCTCACTTACTGAGCATCTGTGTGCATCAGCAACTGATGTTTAAATATTATCTATCAGAGTTTATCAAGCTTCGCTAATATGGGCAGAATTTGTAAAATGCAACCACCACATTTATTAGCAGCCAAAAGAATCAGTTTACAATCAGTCATTGCATTTTGTGGGGTGGGGTTGAACTGTCAGTCTTATGTAGAGTTTAAATAAGTGGTATCATAACAGACCTATGTCACTTGGAGTTCATGCAGATGTAAAATCTTGCTCAGCCCTTGAAAATAACTGTGTCAGACACAGTAACTTCTGTAGCACCAGCAAAGCCACAGCCTCTGCCAGGAGGCAAGATGAGGGTTTACTAGAACTAGACGTGTAAGTAACAGAGAGAAAGCCGTGCTAGTCTATATACTATCAAAAAAAAAAAAAAAGCAGTAAAGTAGCACTTTAAAGACTAATAAAATAATTTATTAGGTGAGCTATCGTGGGACAGACCCACTTCTTCAGACCATAGTCATACCAGAACAGACTCAATATTTAAGGCACAGAGAACCAAAAATAGTAATCAAGGTTGACAAATCAGAAAAAAAAATTATCAAGGTGAGCAAATCACCTTTTAAGCGATACTGGTTCTCTTCTTCATTAAGTCCTGACCCAAAGCCCACTGATATCAGTGGGAGCCTTTCCATTGATTTCAGTGAGCTCTGGATATGGCCCTAGGTTAGGAGTTTATATTCACATCCTGTTGAGAAATAGACCTAAGACATCATTTCCCAATGGTGCTTTCGATAATAATGCTGGAGCAGACAGAATCCTGATCCCGCTGCAGCAGATACAGCTAGTGCTCTCACTGTATTTTGCATTAACACATAAAGACAGAAAAGAAGAAGTCAGTGACTGCAATCCATACAGACTGCACTTAAACCAGGCACCATTCTAATGAGCGGGGCTGTACTGTGTGTCAAGGACTGAGCATACTTGCGAGCTTGCTGCAGCAGGTCCTCCTTCCGCTGAACTAACATACGCTGCCTTTCATCAGCTGACTTGGAGAAGCGACTTCCTCTGGCCTCAAAATCTTCAGTCTCACTGGGCTCTGCTTCCATTTCACTGAACTCCTCCATTTTTTCCAGTCTTGAACTGAGTTCAAGTGGCACTCTCTCAGTCTAGGATAAAGATAGGAAAGGGAAAAACACGGAGAACTGTCAGGTTATAATACTGACTGTGGATTCAGTAACAGATTAGCCATAAGATTAGTTTCATTTCCAAATGCAAAAACACAGCACCTCTTGCCCTATATAAAAATAAGCAAAACAACAAACCCCCAGACACAAGCTTTCTACAGATGAGCAAAAAGCCCCACAACAAGACGCTGTAATAAAAAGTCTGTACACTTAACAGCACAGATGCAAACAATTAAAAGGCAAGAACAGTTCATAAAAAAATCTCTAAATATGGCACAATGTATTTCCTGCCTTGTCTGTGGCTCATCCCCCCAACGACAATTCTTTGGGTGTCAGTTTCCTGCTTTTGGCTTTTGAATCCTACGGCATAGCTGCGCTATGGAGAAGAGTGGTGCTGCTGCAGTCGATCTCCAGAGTTCAACTGAGTGTGTCTGGTAGGGATGTGCTAAATCAAACTCACAGGGAGCCCCCCGCAACTGTGATGCTGGCACTCCTGCTCTTCACAACCACCCACAAGGGAGACAGCACAGAAGCTTGAGTTAAGGTACGTCAATTCCAGCTATGTAATTAACATAGGTGGAGCTGTGCATCTTAATATGACCTTCCCCTTTAGTGTATATCTGACCTTAAAGTCTACTAACCACAGACATATAAACTGCCACTGACGTCAATGATTTTTTGGGAGCTAGGTCTGCAGAATCAGGCCCTTGTTTTGTAGCTGACGAACAACAATGCAACATATATATTGAAGAGAAAATAAATAGAAAGGGACTCTTACTCCTCGACCCCCAGCAGTTTGTTGCTGCATCTATATTTCCTGCACACCTTCAGTCAGATCCTCATGCTAGTCTGTTACATGTTAACATTACACATCGTACTGTTCAGGTAACCTTCTCAGAGCAGGAGGTTCACTCTTTGCGTTCTAGTTGGCATATTGTACATGCAATCTGTTAAGTAAGAAACCATTATGTGTTCTGTTTACTGCAGACTGAGCTGCTTCTGCTTTGGAAGCTGAATATGGAAGAGCAAATGCAGGACAATGAAACTACCGGAACCTGATGTTATCTATCAAACTCTCGATTAATGCATTCAAATTCACAAGAAATTCTATAATGACTATTCACCAAAATACATGGGCACAAATGACACAGCTCAAACATCCACTGGAGATGGCACAGAAATATTATTTTGACTTGTAAACTGAGTAAGTTTAAGACCTAGTCACTAACAGCAACATTAAGCTCTTTGTTATAGTCACTCTTCTGATGAGAAAGGCATTTGCTGTTTCTTGAAAACAGCTATAATCTCAATGCAAAATGAGAATTTTTGCATTCCATCTTGGAGTGGGGAAATCATAAATAAACAAAGGTCTCTAATCATCAGAGGAATGGCATTTTGGAGCAGCAGTCTAAGGGGAGTAATGAACCTCACTGGCTTCAAGACTGAGCTTCATGTATTTATGGAAAGAATGAGACAGCCTACAGCTGACTGTCCTATTTGGGGCTGGGATGCAATTTTCCTCCCAGGTCAGACTGGCAGAGAGCCTGGGAGGTTTCTGTGTTCCTCTGCGGCATGGGTCATGTGCACGTTTAAACTAGTGTAAATGGTGGATTCTCTGTAATGTGAAGTCTTTCAATCATGTTTTGACAGCATCAGTAGCGCAGCCAGAGGTTACAGATCTATTAATGGAGTGACTGGGGGATGTTCAGTGGCCTGTAATGTTCAGAAGGTCAGACTAGAACATGATGCTCCCTTCTGACCTTAAAGTCTATGACTCTAGAACAACAGAACCACTTAGCTCTTGGATAGTGCTTTTCATAGCATCATTATACACCATTTTACAGATGGAAAAACTGAGGCATGCAGCAGTGAAGTGACTTATCCCATGTCATCCAAAACAACTGTGAATAGAACACAGTTTGTTGAGTCTAATCCAGTGCTCTATCCTCTAGGTTACACTCTCTCTACAGAAAGAGCTATTTCTACTTCCCCTAGAAAGACTTATTCCAGATAAGCAGGAAAACCATCACAGTGATCTTAATTCTGCAACCTGTTTAAGACTCCCCACTCTGAATGATTTAAGCTAAGCCGCCCTAGCTCTGTTAAGGAAGCACTCACTAAAACTTGCAGGATCAAGCCTTAAGATACAATAAATTCAACCCCAGAATTTTTCTTACCACCAAAATAATTTTAATAATGAGCAACACAAGAAGAAAAGGGCCCCAACCCTTGAAAGTAATTAATGTGAAAGGACCCAGGTACATTAGCAACTACATCTCTGTCAAGAAGCCTCTGGCAAGACTCAGCTCACAAAGACCAGGAATAAAGGTATAAGAGCTGGAGAAAAAGCTCTCTCTGAGGTGACTCAGTTGTGGAATGAGCTTCCTAAGATCAGGCTGACACAGAAGCTGACCACTTTCAGGTTCTCCTCTGACAAAACATTTCCCACATGAAAGGTCTCCTTGCTCAGAGGAGGAGAACAGACACTGAGCTCCGTATATTCCAGAATCCAGCCCTGAAACTGTGGCATTTAAGGACTTTGTTGCTTCCCAGTGTAATCTAAGAGCATTAAACAAAGTTGTTGTTGTTTTTTTTTAACTGTATTTGATGATTTGGAGAGAGAGAAAAATTACTTCCCTGTAATAAGAGCTCTCTGCAAAGCAGGATCCTCTACTGAGTCATACTCTTGCACATTGGCACGACAGTAAAGTTTGGAATCATTATGATGAAGTAGCTATCAACAAGTCTGCAGACGGTATGTGACGTCCTCTAAGTACGCGCCTGGGTTGCCCACAGCACAACTTGCAGAATTTCTGCAGAGGCTGTGGTTTGATTTCCCAGGCATTTTAAAGAGCTTTCTAGCTTTTCCAACTGAGTGAAGGAATGAAAGTACTGCATGTCAGCACAGGAACACATCTCAACTGTTACTAGCAACACTGCATCCAGAACTTCGCTCCCCTTAACAAATGCCTACCAGAGCTCACATGTAAACTGCGCTGATGAACAATGACACAGTTAAGCTACTTTAAGTGAAGCAGCCAGCCTATAATGATCATACCCCATCACATCCGGTCAGCTTAAAAAAAAAGTTGCTAGCTAGCGTTAACCGTGGTAACTCAGACATGCATTACCTCAGCCAACAGCCTAAGCACTTAGGTGTCATTGACCATCCAGGCAGACTGTCCTGACAGCCAAAATACATCAGGGGGTAATATGTTGCTTATGTCACCTTCTCCTGCTTAGTTGCTATGACTCCAAATCATCAACTGTGTCTACTTCAACATTCACTTGGGCTGATGGCAGCCTGCTGACAGCATAAATCTCCACAGCCTGGACATGCAAGTTGTAAACTGTGGAACACACAGATTTCAACAGCTGGTGAGCAAAACAAATCTTTTTTAAACCCTAGGGGACAAATCAGTGCTCCCATCCTGCTGATACCAATACCCCTGAAGCATAAGCAGCGACACGTCAACTAATCTGATGTCAGCAGAGGCACATCTAACATGAAATGTTCACAGCTAGATCACATGATGGAGCTGCTACTGCAGCAATCTTCAATATCCTCTTTATGAAAACCAAGACATGACCTTCATGGGCCTTTTAACAGCATGGGGAGGGTTTATATCATTAGCCTACACATTGAGATGGAAGTGATCTAACAAAGCTCTGCATTTCCCTCAAAAAGTCTTGGAGCAGATGAGTAAACTCACTGTCTTGGATCTCTATGATGAAAGAATGGAAGCAGCCTAGAATGATCTCCTTCAGGTCAACACAGGTGCACAGTAAAATCACCACAAGCCCACAGACAACTATTTCCAGAGGAGAGCAAACCTAGAAAAATCAGTCTGCACTTGTGACCTTTACTCTTCTCTAGGAAGTCATCAGACACTGAGATGAAGATTTTATGTCGTACTAACAACTAAAGCAAAACTGAAAACAATCCAGGCGAAATGAAAGTGTCTGAAGCTAGAACACCACTGTGTCCCAAACTTCTCTGTTACTCAGCAAATGAAAAGTGAGACAGGCACGATGATCAACACCACAGGTTTGTTTTTTAAGTGGACTGGGAACTGTTCTTGAAGGAAGCCGGTAACCTAACTAAAATCTTAGCCATTGCAGTATGAGAGAGAGCATTATTCCAAAACACAATAATAAAGGTTATGACAAGCCAAAAGATCAATCCAGCACTCAGATGCAATCACGTTCACATTTCAGAACCAATTCCTCTTACAGACTTTGAGAGAAAAAATTGTTGATTGCACTGGGAGAATTCGGGACGCCTGCAGGCAGTGCTCCCCTGTAAGCTGAGCACTTGGGCAGCCGGCCACCCAGGAGAGATACAGGTACAGCTCAGCCGTCTAGCAGCATACCCCCAGCCACTGACAGTAACAGAGAGAAAGCCATGCTAGTCTATATACTATCACAACAAAAAAAGCAGTCCAATAGCACTTTGAAGACTAAGAAAATAATTTATTAGGTGATGAGCTTTCATGGGACAGACCATAGCCATACCAGAACAGACTCAATATTTAAGGCACAGTGAACCAAAAATAGTAATCAAGGTTGACAAATCAGAAAAATATAACCAGGGTGAGCAAATCAGAGAGCAGAGAGGCGGGGGGGTGGGGAGGAGGGAAGAGTCAAGAATTAGATAAAGCCAAGTGTGCAAAAGAGCCCCTATAATGAGCTAGAAAATTCTGATCCTGGTTCAAACCACTGTTTAATGTGTTAAATTTGAATATAAAAGAGAGAGTTCAGCAGTTTCTCTTTCGAAAGCAGACTGAAAATTCTTCTTCAATAAGACGCAAACTCTTAAGTCATTAACAGAATGGCCCATTCCATTAAAATGTAGACTAACTGGTTTGTGGATTAGGAGTGTTTTTATGTCTGTTTTATGCCCATTAATTCTTTGTCTTAGAGAGTTTGAAGTCTGTCCAATATACAAAGCATCTGGGCACTGCTGGTACATGATGGCATAGATGATGTTAGTTGAGGAACATGAGAATGTGCCCGTGATTCTGTGAATAACCTGGTTAGGTCCAGTGACGGAATCTCCAGAATAGATATGTGGACAAAGTTTGCAATGGGCCTTGTTGCAAGGAAAAGTTCCAGGACTGGTGTTCCTGCAGTGTAGATTGTGGTTATTGGTGAGAATCCTCATAAAGTTGGGAGGTTGTCTGTAGGAGAGAACAGGCATGTCACCTAGGGCCTTCTGGAGCGTAGCATCTTGATTAAGGATTGGTTGTAGGTCTTTAATAATTCGTTGCAGTGGTTTGAGTTGGGGGCTGTAGGTAATGACCAGTGGTGTTCTGTTCTTGGCTTTTTTGGGCCTATCTTGGAGTAGCTGGTCCCTGGGTATTCATCCGGCCCTGTCAATTTGTTTTTTTATTTCTCCTGGTGGGTAATTCAGGTTTATGAATATTTGGTAGAGAGCTTGAAGTTTTCGGTCTCCGTCAGTAGGATCAGAGCAAATGTGATTGTACCTAAGAGCTTGACTGTAAACCAGGGATCTAATTGTGTGTGCAGGATGGAAGCTAGAAGCGTGTAAGTAAGTATAGCGATCAGCGGGTTTCCAGTAAAGTGTGGTACCGGTCAGGCCGTTCTTGATTTGTACTTTAATGTCCAGGAAATGTATCTCTCACGTGGAGTAGTCGAGGCATAAGTTGATGGTGGGGTGCAGATTGTTGAAGTCTCTGTGGAATTCTTCTAGAGTCTCTATACCACGGGTCCAAATCACAAAGATGTCATCAATGTACTGTAAGTGGAGGAGTGATAACAGGGCACGAGAGCTGAGGAATCGCTGTTCCAGGTCAGCCATAAATATATTAGCATATTATGGGGCCATGCGGGTGCCCATAGCAGTTCCATTAATTTGGAGGTATAAAGTGTCCCCAAATTGGAAATAATTGTGGGTGAGAACAAAGTTACAGAGGTCTGACACCAGATTGGCTGTGGTGACGTCAGGGATGGAATTCCTGATCGCTTGTAATCCATCTTCATGTGCATTATTAGTGTACAGAGCCTCTACATGCATGGTGGCAAGGATGGTGTTGTCAGGAACTTTTCCGATGTTTTGTAATTTCCTCAAGAGGTCAGTGGTATCTCGGAGACAGCTGGGAGTGTTGGTGGCATAGGGTTTGAGGAGGAAGTCGACATAACTGGATAGTCTGGTCGTAAGGGTGACACTACGCAAAATGACAGGGCGTCCAGGATTTTGGGAAGTAAATAGAATAATCCAGGTTGGGGCTCAGATGGTGTGTGTCAGTGAATAAGGTCCCACATAGCAGCAGGGAGTTCCTTAAGTAGTAGTTGCAATTTCTTTTGGAATTCCAAAGTGGGATCAGAGGAGAGAGGTCTGTAAAATTTGGTCTTATGTCTGACTTATTCATGAGAGCTCATAGTCTGACAGTGTTTCTATTGGTAGTGCACATCCACAAATGCCTTGATACATAAAACAAAATTTATTCCGCCCATGAGTGGAAAACATTAAAGGGAACACTGCCTGCAGGGGTTCTCCGTAGCAGCCATCACCAGGTGACTGAAGCACGACCAAAACACGCACTTCTCAATTGTGCTATCCGAGGGTGTTCGGCTTTACCCTGAAATCTCTGTAAAGCTTGGACGTCCCTGGTCCAGCACCTTCAGCACCAGACCACTCCTGAACCAGGGAATCTGCTGGACGAGGAAAGGTCAATGGTGGCTCTGCCAGGCTCCCCTCTTGGCTGCCAGCCCTGGCTGCTGCTGCTCCCCCACCACAGTCAGTCAGGCTCCCAGCTCCCAACTGATCACGCTGTTGCTGCCACCGGCCCAGCAGGCCCACTGGTCACCAGCACCCTGCCGAAGGCCCAGATGTGCTACCAGCCACCTGGCCCCCTGTAGTCCCCTCCTGACTGCCAGACCCGGCTCCTGCTGGACCAGGCACAGGCACAGTCAGGCTCTCCACAGGCACAGTCAGGCTCCCAGCCACTGGTCCCACTGTTGCTGCTACTGGCCCAGATGTGCCACCATCCACCATCCCCGCCTGCCACCAGACTTCCCATTCGCTGGGGCTCTCTGGTCCAGGAACATGAGTGGTCCTACTGGATCACGGGTATTGCTACACTAAAGAGTTCTGGATTAGAGAAGTCCAATCTGTGTTAAGTCAGCTCCTAAAGATCTGTGACCACTCTCTTAAGATAGGATATGTCCCTTTGGAAAAGTGAAGACTCCATTAATCTTAAAATAGATGGATTTTAATTTGAATGGAAGTTTAAGCGTGAAGGAGCTGACTAGAGTCAGGGTGACGTGAGACACCTCAACATTTTTATTGGGCCAAGAGTACAGAAAAACCCCAAAGAAGGAAAGAAAGTTAAATGGCGAGGAAGACGGAAATTCAATCTCCATGGGCTATTTACTGGTTTTGGCCTCTAATCATAGAGTCAGGAGTGCCCACTTTGCATCACGGTTGCATAGCCAGTAGGAACAGGATAAAGACCACCAACTCCCTACCCACACACCCGACAGCCATCACTCATACCTTTCAGTCACAACAGACATAGGATGAGAATCACATCCCGTCACTTACGGGAGAAAAGGTTCCTGCTGTGCTTTAGAACGAAAGCTTAACATTTCCTGCATGGGTGTTACCAATGTGCACCACTTGCCCGGGCACTGAAGAATACCCTCCAGCAGAATTTACTGGTATGGTAGGCTGTTTAATTTAATTTCTCTGTTACTTTGGTTTCCTTGTACTAATGTGCTTGGGTGCTTTTTGTGCCAGCTTACCTGGGTAACAGTTTCTGCTTCCTCCTGATCAGAATTAAGCCTTTCCACAGGACTGTTTGATGGGGGTCTAACACTATCTGGACGCTACAATACAAGCAGAGATTTAGTGTACCAAATTAAATGAAAAAATAAATACAAGAATAAGTTCAAGTTCTATCTTACACCCCATAATGTGTTGTGGTCTATTTAAAATAAATAAATTAGCAAGAAAGAGAATCCATATCCGAGAGTGTCAGAATTACAGCCACTTACCCCCACACCCTGATGGAAGGCACCTATCAGATAATACAACACATCTGATGTGTGCAGCATCACAATTAGGTATCCTTACCAACCCAAATGTGGTTCCCAGACTGTTTTATTGTAATCCAGAAAAAATAAGCAGAACTGAACATTATTTTGCTGACTACTTTCCTTATAGAAACCACTCCCCAATGACATAACTCAGCTGTACATCAGCAGGGAAAACTGCTGCCAACACTATAAAGCTAGAGCAACGTGACTGAGGCGAAGCTTTGAAATGTTCCGTGAAAGACATCATTTACGATGAAATTTCTTACATTTATTTTCCACCCATTTTTGCTATAGGAGACGGAAAACATGGTGCTCCTAGCAAAGCCAGGGAATTACATGAAAAAAACAGGTTACTAAACAGCACGTTTGAGATTTTATAGGTGCAGAAGTCGCAATAATTGCAGACACAAAATCCACAGTATTAATATGCCTGTCACCTTCATACCACACAGTTAAAAGGGGACCTGACCAAATTGCTGGACCCATGGTATGGGAGGGCCCAGCTCTGTGCTCCTGGAAGGTTGGGGCCTTGGGCAGATGGGGCCACGCTGGAGCAGGCAGCCCTCAGCACTACCCGGACTGCACCATGCCCCCTCTCCCCTCAGCCAGCCCTCATCGCTGCTGAGTATGTGCAACATGGGGCTCTGGCAGTGATTTAAAGGGTCCAGGACACCAGCCACCACCACAGTAGCAGTGGTGATGAATCACTGTACCTCATGGCAGTTGTCCCGTCAGGAGACCTGTAGTTAAGGCATTCAGATTAACTCCTGTCATGTAATACTAAATGACATATTACATGCAGGGGCCGGTGCGTTAAGGTGGCAGACAGACTCACCAGACTTTTATGCAGATGAATCTGTACAAGAATGTTGCATTAACGCCAAATTTGATAGAGCTAGGTCTGGATGGCCAACCTTTTTTCATCGGGGGTCACATGGCAATTTTTTACATGTTCTTGGGGCTGAACACAAAATAGCCCCAAACCTTCCCCCAATCCCCAGTCCCAATTCCTCTCAACCCCAAACTGCCCTCCAACCCCAAGCTTAATCCCTCTGAGCCCTTGCAGCCCCAAACCCAGGACTGACTAACTTTACATATAAGCTCCAGGTACTGACCACACACCCCGCTGCACCCTCACCAGGCTGGCACCTCATCCTCAGCTCAGCTACACCACTCCCCCCGAGTCCTCCTACTTCCTCCCCTACCTGCAGCACTGTGCCCTGCCACGCTGAAACAATGTGACTCAATTTAATTGGTTTAATGCCCGCATCACTCCTGCCAGACGTTAAACCAATTAAACTGAGTTCTACTCTTTAAGCGCAGTAGGGCTGGGAGCTGCAAGAGTGAGCGGTGGAAGCCACAAATGGCTCCTTAAAGAGCCACATGCAACTTCAAGCCACCCACCCGGCTTTCAAAATGATGCCGCTGCTGGTTCCGCAGGCCGGATTCTGGCCCATGGACTGTGAGTTGGACACCCCTGAGCTAGTGGATAAAATACAAGAACTGGAGAATCCGTGTTACATTTTCTTAGCTTGTTCTTAACATTCTCATCCATGTGATGAATCTAAAACATAGGTGAAGCATGGGCCTGTCAAAATGTGATCTTAGGACTAACCTGTGTTGGGAACGGTACCTGGATGCGCCCCTCTAAGATGTTGTCAGTTGTTATTTCTACAGAGCGTGTCAGCTGGAGATCCTGTAGGACTATATGGTAAGGAACCTGAGGGAACATCTCTTGAATTTGATGGGCCTGTGAAAAGCACAAATTTGTAATGTGAATATCTGTGTGGGGAAAAAAAAAAAGTCTTAATGACAGATTTTCAGAACTATGCAAACAAATGCCTCTCTTGTATTTGCAGTGACCACAATTCTGTTTCAGTTGCAGTAGACCTGAATGCAATTACAATAACTGCAAGAGCAAACTGGACACACCAGTTCTTGGTGCCTCTCTGTGTCTTGAAAAAAAAAAAAAAAAAAACTCAGAGCAACTGCACTGCTTGATGGAAGCACTGTGCATGTCGTATGTTCCCAGGAGCAAGAAATGAGAAATTATTGCTGTTGCCACCTTGGCAAAGGTGCAAGAAAATTCACAAGAACAACTCATTCGAGAGACTGGTCCTGAGGCAGAAATATTATACCAGTCTGACAATCACTTATAGAATGAGGTGAAATCCTGATGCCACTAAAGTCAATGGAAAATCTCCAACTCACTCACCTGGAGCCAGGATTTCACCCTGAAACTTCACTCTTGAAAGAATAAATACACACTTTTAATACAGGTCTTTTCCCTTGATTGTTTATACAGTAACTAATCTTTCAGTGACTGAAAATGAGCTTGATGTTTTAAGATTTACTATACTGAATCCCAGACCAACACCAAAATGGCATTGATAACCTAAGAGACTTGTAGTTTCAGTTTTAAATAGTCTTCTCTCTCTTGCTATCTCTCAGGCTGTTCACCCTAGATACTGATGGTTTACCATCATCTGATCGCCTGAGAAAACAGCTTTCCAATTGATTCTGATTCCACATCCTAAGTGCGTGAGCAACAAACAGTTCAAGCTCTTTCAATGATGTACTACAGAAACAGAGAAAGGCAAGAAGAAAAATCAAAATAATGTGCTTGTGATGGTCCGAAAAAGTCCTGCTAACTTCTAGGGCTAGAAAGATACTACAGGCCCAGAACAAGTGCTTTCTGGTTCAGTAAGCCTTTCCAATGCTTGGAAAGTAAAAAACATGGCAAATGGTGTGTGTTGGATAGTGGAGAGAGAACCAGGCACATACTGGATGGCACTTTTAACTAGTACACAAAACAACTTCCCTTTTTATTCATCTGTGACAAAAGTAACAGATTCAGCATCTCAGCTACTCTCTTGGAATACTCTACTACGATGTTTCTCAGATAACATGAAGCAGAAGTTTCCTTAGTTTCCAATCTAAAACGCATAATAGTTGAGTTTACTAATACTCGGGCCTTTTTCATCATATTAGGCAATTTAAAGTACAAAGCTGAAATACATTCAAATAGGTAGGACCCTTATAAATTACTAGTCACCCTAAACAAAACCTCCATCCTATGTTATCCTGCTCAGCAAAAAAGAGCAGCTGATGTCTATTTAAATATGACATATACATGTAACTGGCATAAAGTTATTAGAATAGACAGTCTGCAAGCCAAAAATATTCAAACTGTGGCCTTCCGCCGCCCACAGATCCAACAGCAGAGATAGCACTGCAGAGAAGTCCTGCATCAGGAAAGCTTCATTATTTTTTACAAGATACACCAGTGAGCTATAACTACTACTACTTCCTCCTTCTTCTTGGCAGTCACTCAATAATGAGTAGGGCCTCATCATGTCAGCCTCCTATTAAATAGAGTCCATTGATGGCTGATCAGTCCTATTCCAGAGCCACAGATCTGCGAGCAGAATGGATCCTAAACAGGGCAGCTCAGTCATGGATGCAGCAGCTGGACTGGTTTACCACCTCAGTCCTTTGAATGGACATCATTCCACCTATGTGCTGGTCCATGACTAAAAGCTTCCAGATTTCACAATCCTGCTCCCGGGGCCATTCACCAGTCAGGCTTAAATTTAGGAGAGTAGTACGCAGAGGAAGATGTCCGTGTGTGACTTCTTTTAACACTGGGGGACTGGTGCACTGCAGCCACCACACGACCCTTGATGGACAGAAGACCCAGGTCCAATGGCATAGGGACCAGCATGACTGGGAGTCTCCCATCTGCTGCAGCCTTCAACTGCCCTTGCAGCCGATGTAGGATCACCCTTGCTACCCTCTGCCTGTTCTGCCGTTGAGGACTTTCAGGATGGTTCTTCATCTGCACTCTCCCACTTAGCCTTACTGTCATCGGTGACCCTGCTAGGAGTACGAGACTCCCTGCAGCATTGCTCTCATGTTCACTGGAATACACAAGCCCACTCAACAAAACAAGGTGACGATCTGGAGAGTGGGAACTATTACTAGTATACTCTGGACTTGATATAGAATTGGATATCAGAAATAAGTCAGACTGAACTATACTTGTCACATTAAATGAACTAAGTACATGTTATAATATCATTTCCTTGACTTTTTCTATCATGGGATATCATTTATGCATTAATCCACAAAATCTGGTAGCTTGTAATCAGTGTCCCATTTCTGACGGACTTATGGGTTCCCTTTCACTTGTTTCCTCCATTGTTCATTTATTTTCACACATTAAGCACTGCTAACATTCAAACCCAGCTCTACCGAAGTCTGTTGAGCTGCCCCCAACCTAAGCTAGGGTGCCTTTGAGGTAAAACCCTGAACTTGGCATCTGCTTGACATTTCAGTGTCCCCCCCCTCCACTTGCTCTCAATCCACTTAAATCCCTTTCAAGCCAACACAAACTGGCAGGCATAAAAGAGTACAATCTAGTAATCTGTTTTACCATAGCATTAAGTTGCGAGTTGCTTGCTTGTGCAATACCCAGGATATTAGTAGTGTGCATCACTTCCACTGAAAAACTGGGCAGCCAGCTAGCGATACGAGAGCCTAAGAGCAAGAAACCAAAACAAAAGTCAGGCGGGGTAAAAGATTTTCAGCAATATGAGCTTTTTCCGGTGTGTTTAATCCCATCATCTAGAATTGCACAAAATGAATAAGGCAAATTCTATAATGAATCCCATTCTAAGCATGTCTGCCAAACAAGAAGGTAGAAGCGAAGACAAATGTACCCCTCTCTTTATAAATCTTCCTATTTGTTTGAAACTCACATACAAATATTTCACTAAGCCAGCCACGGCTGATCTGTCCCACTAACTATGGTGCTTTCATTTTTAAAGCAAAACTCGTTTATGATAGAGGCAGCATTTACTAGTTTGGGGGCTTTCGGGGGATCAAGAGGACATCCCCGGTAACCTATACTTACAGCACCAGTAACGGATACTTAAGCCCTAGGCTGTGGAGTAAAAATACCTACTCAAAAAAAAAAAGGGAAAATTCAGACTTGGTGTAAGCATTTGCAACTGCATCAATGCCAGTACAGATGTGCTAGCTTATAAAAGGCAGCTGTGGCCCCTGTTGTTTCATCATCATGCCGCCATTATCAGAGAAAGTGCTGCTCTGCAGGTGTGGAGCAAGTGTACGGAGTAATCCTCTACCTTCTCCCGTGGCAATTACAGGATCAGGCCCACCAGAGAATGAAAAATGGATATAGCCTCTCTTCCGTTCCATTCCTCATTTCTAGTTTCTTGACTGATCGGTACGCGTTGCTCTAAGCAACGTTCAGTCCTGCCTTCACAGCAACCTCGGTGGCCCTCTGAGTGAGCATCTGAGGAAAGGGAGCTTATATTTGCAAACAAAGCCAACACAGAAAAAAAAACAGTGAAGAGGCTGTTTGCAGTGATGTGTAGTGGGTGCACCCAAAAGGGACCAGAATTTCTTCATTTGGTTTTATTGATTTGAAAAGTGAGATTACAAAACGAGAACGGCCAAATAAAGGCTCGTTGTGTTCGTGCACCTAAGTGAGAACACCAGCCGTGAGCATGCTGGGAACGCAACTGCAGCTGCCTGTCAACATGGACACATGCTTAAATGAGGCTTTAAAATTACTCTCAAGTGGCAGAATTCTCCACTGCTTGGGGAAAGAAGGTACATGCTGATGACAAAGGCAACAAAATTTGGCAGAATCTTTGAGTTAATGGACTTTTTCTGCACCACAAACAGCTTATGTACCAGCATGCTGGGGAACAGCCTGAACCAGAACCACTGAGAAGTCCATGTGCTTTGTGCATATACAAGTTAGATCTCTCTTGTCTTGCACTCTCGAGACCTGACCAGTCCAAACGGGGGAGTTTGCTAGACCAGGCGAGGTCAAAGCCAGCCACTCTACTGCTGGGCTCTCCCCTGGCTGCCAGGCTCCCCTGCTCCCAAGCTCCTCTCCAGGCCACTGGGTCTGCTGCTGCTCCTGGCTTTTTAACTGCTGTTCAGCAGCGCTTCTGGGCTCCCAGCCGCTGGCCCTGCCATTGAGCATGAGAGTGTCTACAACAAACAACAGTTTTAGAATTGTTAATCCCATACAACTCTAAGTGGCTATTCCCTTTGCCTTACTGAAGAAAAGGAGCTTTCAAGAAGTCTCTATAGCTTTGGACAGTCCTAAAATCATATGTTCAAGTCTCTCCAGAAGTGTGATGAAAGCAAGCGAAGACACATCTGAGTTAGCTTTCAGCTAGCAATAGCAGTGAAGCCATGACAGCTGGACTGGCTGTCCAAGCCCACCTGGGAGCTTTAGTATATATTTGAGCAGCCATCTTGTGGTGCTGTGGCTTCACTGTTATTGTCACAGGTTTACACGTGCTGCAATCACATCTCTGATTGCAATGCAGACCTGCCCTATGAACTAATATTACCTGTAACTAGAAGGAACTGTATGTCTGAGAAAGCTGAAGGGGAGAGGGAATGTTTGTATGGTTTAAGTTTACACTGGACCACAATGAGGATGCACTTGTACAGAAGGTTGCTGCTCTTCTGTTTTGCTTGATAACATCAAACTTTAAAACTTCGTTAACTAACCATCAAAGTGGAAGAAGTGATTGTGCTGGTTCAAGCGAGGTCTGCCTTCTGCTACTGTCACAGGGACCAAGTTCTCATCCAGGTTTTCCCTCTGATGGTCCTCCCTAGCTTGGTGGTTTTCAGTGATATTGAGAGACATTCTGCAGGTGGGGCAGGATGTATCCTGTTCAAGCCAGGACCGCAGGCATGAGCTGACAACAAAACAGGCAACAGAAAACCATCATGAACATATAACATTTGTGTGAGGTACCGAGACCACTGGTGCACCAAGAAGTTGCAGTGTAACAACCACACCTCACAATATTCTCTGCAACACATTAACATGTCGTATTGCGCCGTGATATTTTACGGCTACCTGAAATGGCAGATTATCTGACCAGCTTCTGATGACCACATCCCTTTGTCTGTCTTTTCAGCTGAAGAAACCTAAGTGAAACTGTTGTGACCTTGCTTCTATATCTACACTTCCAGACAGACCCTCCTCACATCTAGAAAAGCCTTGTACAATTTTGCCAAATAGCTCAAAGCAAGAAAATTTTGGTTTGGAAGGGTACATGAAATGATGATCATCATAAAAAGCAGATGATCAGATTCAGTGGTTGTGCTGGTACATGTCCAAGGCATTTTTAGGCAGGCTGATCTGGAATTAGCATTCCAAAGAACGGTTAATTTTGTTTTTTTTGTTTTTCAGATAGTTAACCTCACTTCTAATTACTGACAAGGTTCCTATCCCTTTGAGAATTTTGTGGACTAAGATGCACTGATGCAAGCAATAAGTTGTTTATTTCTTAGATTCTTTTACATCTACAGTTCTGGGGGGTCCCAGGACTTACAGGGATCCACTGAACTCTTTTGTCTGCCTTCTGACTCAAACTGGTATGACCGAAATGACAAGGCTACAATGAGAAAATATGCAGAATTTAAAATTGCATTTTTCTGCCAAAATTCAATGCCATTTCTTAAAGTATACACTCAGTGCTCATATAACACATTTAATCAGAAGCTCTCAGTGCAATTTACAGTGCTCATCCCCATTTTACAGATGGTGAAACTCAGTTGAAAGAAGACTTTTTCAATGCCAAACAACAAGTCAACAGCAAAATTAAGACAATAACCCACTAGACTCAGTGCAAGGCCATCACTGGTGGGAGGGACAGAACAGTGGTTAGAGCATGGGCCTTATAAATCCTTGAGGAGGCCATTCAGTGTTCTGGGACAGGTTTGATTATCTCATCTCAAATAAGTCCAGGGGACTGGACTTGATGACTTCTCAAGGTCCCTTCCAGCTTTGAGAGATGTATATCTCTGTGTTTTGTGATATGTTTTGCATACCTCACTGTTTCTCTTCCAGCAGCGCAAGCTGTCTATGTACATATAATAAAGGTGCACAAATTCATAGTTAGGTGTGATGAGAACATTAGTAAAGAAAATTTAGTCAATTGTATATGCTTGGTCCTCAGAACAGTGTACCAAGCAGCATACTAGTGGGGCCAGTGCTATTAAAGCATCACTTACTGTAGCAAACAAGTGCTGGAGAGTGGAAGAAAGAAAATTCAAAAAGAATGTTATTAAAAATTAAAGATGGCATTTTCAAAGGCACATAAAGGAGTGAGGTACCTAACGGTCAGTGAAATTTAGTAGGGTTTGGGACAGCATTATGTGACCCCTTTGAAGCCCAGCTTAAAGGAATAAGTCTGAACTCAACCACGTGAATGCTGCCTGCCATCTATTTCTGTACCTCTTGCACACATGCAGGCTCAGTTTATGATTTCATGCCAACAAAAGCTACTCCGCCACCTCCCAACTTTAAAAACAAAAAGCTATGGACTCCCATATACCTGACAACAAGGATGAAAGCTAGTAGCAAAAAAGAAGGGTACTTTATTACATCTGCATTTAAGTCATCTTGAGTCAGGCTGCCCCTCTTGCTAACGTAAAAACAGACATACTGGGTCAGACCAAAAATCCCACCTAGCCCAGTACCCATCTTCTGATGAGCTGGCGCTGTGCAGCTCAGAGCAACCTGAGTTCAGAAAGAATGCAAAGATACCGGTTTTAGATATATGGAAAAAAGCATGTCTGAAGAGAGCCTATGTTTCTCAAGAGGCTGGCTGGCGATTAAATATTCATAGGGTTCTGTACATTTGTAAAAGGAGTTTCTGCAACAGCGACAAATTATATCATTAGAGGCTTCTTGGAATGCAGATAAATATTTATGAAAAGGTTCGCAGTGAATGACAACAAATTAGCCCTAGATCATAGCCTCTGATGTGATAAATGGCAGACAGGAGAATGCCACAGAAGGCACTATTAGCAAAAGTAACAATTGTACAACACACGGATAATGAATTTAACTGACCCATTAAGTTAGTCAACAGGTACTTCAGAAAGTCCATGCCTCCCGACCAAGTACTGTTTGTTTGTCTTAAAGCACAAGCTTGTGTCTGTTTTTTATCTACCACTCAAAAAATAATCAGTCCTCCTGGAGGAATGTTGAGATAGAGGGGGGAAGAAAACTGGACTTACTCAAACCAAAAATCTATACACAGAAAAGTACTTTCTGCCTTCAGTTCTGCACTAAAATCTTCACAAGATACATACTTGTGGAAGAGGTGCCCACATGGGAGCTTACGGGCAGTTTGCATGGAGTCCCAGCAAATGGCGCAGTCGTCATTGTTGACAGCTAGCTCTTCAGGTGTTGCAACTGCAAACCTACAACAGGAAAAACCCAAAACATGGTCATGCCGACCCCAGCACAGCTTAACACCTAGAAGTTCTTCCATTACAAGCCCTTATTCACTGCACAAACCATTTACTCTGGGTGGGTGCAGAGCTGTTTTTTTCCCATAACACTACCACATATTTAAGTGTACATAGAATCATAGTGTTCAAAAGACACATCAGGAGATCATCAAATCCAACCCCCTGCTGAATACAGGACCAGTCTCAATGAAATCATCCCAGCCAGGGCTTTGTCAAGCCAGGACTTAAAAACCTGTAGGAAAGGAGAGTTTACACCTCCCTAGGTAACCCACTCCAGAGCTTCACCACCTCCTAGTGAAACAGTGTTTCCTAATATCCAACCTAGACCTGTCCCACTGCAACAAGACCATTGCTCCCTGTTCTGTCGTCTGTCACCATTGAGAACAGTCTCTCTTCCATCCTCTTTCAGGTAGCGAAGGCCGCTATCAAATCCCTCCCTCACTCTGTTCTCCTGTAGACTAAATAATCCCCAAACCCTTATCCTCTCCTCATAAGTCATGCCCTTCAGACCCTTAATCATTGTAACTGGTTATTTCCCCCATTGCTGCAATAAATTCAATCCCAGATTGCTATTAGGCCTGGGGCTGGGTCCACGCTAAGTTACGCCAGTCAGATGCATGAAGAACCCACGCCTGTGCGCTGCGGTTAAGCTGATCTAGTCCGCATTCGGACAGCACCAGGCTGAAAGAAAAATCAGTCCATCAGCCCAGCTGCTGGTCCTTGGGAGGGGAATTCCATGCTGATCAGAGAATCCCTCCTGTCACTGTAGGTCAGAGGTGAGGAAACCCTGGACCGCTGTACAGATCCAGACTGTGGCTTGCCTGAATCTGTCCCCCAAGGCTTGGGGCTACCCACAGCCTGCATGCGTTGGTGGAGGGTGTGGATATGGCTCCAGCCCATGGGCTGTGCCGGGCAGGAGCAGGAGGCAGCTCTGCCGCCGCCTGTGCCTCTGCTGCTTCTGTCTCCACTTCTCCTCCCCGTCCCCCAGCTGGGGGAACAGGAGCACAACACTGCCTGGAGAGAGGCTTTTCCTGCCATTCTGACCGGCCGGAACTCCTGCTGGGTGAGGACAGCAGCGACGGCGGTCAATGCCCACCCTCCCGTTCGCCAGCCCACATCTGCACCCTCCTGCAACCTCTGACCTCCAGTCTGCTCCTGAACCCCTCACCCACTGCTACCTCAGCCCGTTTCTTCACCCTCCCTGCCGCCCAGACTTCACATCTGCTCCCCTGCAGCCCTCTCCCACATACCAGTCCCTGAGCCCATGAGGTGTCTCGGTCCGGGGTTCGTCTGGGGTTTTTTGCTTCTCCCTTCTGTGTGGCACTGGACTAAATTTTGCTGTGGGTCAGTGGCCCCAGTCCAAAAAAGGTAACAAATATACTGAGGAGTTGCAGCGTCACAGCAGTGCCCCTACAGCGTTTTAAGCATGGACAAGCACTAAGAGGTGTCCAACGGGAAGGCGAGGGGGGCAATGGGGAAACAAAGCCACAGCATCAGTGTGATCACTTATTACGTGGGCAGGCAATAAGTTCTGATGGGGCGTCACTCTGAGATTTTGGGCCACAATTGTCTGTGGATGGGTTATGGGGTCTGGGATGGAGATTGGGTGTAGAAGGGAGCCCAGTGTAGGGCACTAGGGTGAATGAGAGGGTGTGGGGGTCTGAGAGGGAACTGAGTGAAGGAAGGGGCTGTGTCCAGGGTTCCCTCTAATTTTTTTTTCCGTTCACGAGTGGAATAAGTTCTATGTGAACCACGCTATATGTGGACATGCACCACTAGTAGGAATATGCTTCAGGCTGTGGGCATTCTGCTAATCAGCGGGGTGGCACCTGAATCTCTCCTGGGCAGCCGCCCAAGCACTCAGCTTACAGGGAACCCGGGTTGTGAACTGGGGCAGGGTACTGGGGTGCAAGATCCAGGAGAGGTATGGCTGCAGAGAGGATTCTGGCCTGGAGGAGTGCAGGAGGGGGTGCAGAGTCAGGGGAGGAGTTGGGGTGCAGGAGGGTGTGGAAGGCCAGAGGCAGGGTCTGGTTGGAAGATGTCTGCATACAGCTCCCACTCTCAGGCCAGCTTCCCTGTCCACCAGCAGCCCCAGACTGCTTCCTGGGGCTCCCTGTGCTCTGGGGGCAGGGCATCGCCCCCACCCCCAGCAAAATCTCTCAGCTCATACTGGCAGAAACCAGACAATGGGAGCAGAGAAGTTGTGCTGCACTGTCCCCACCCCCAGCAAAATTTCTCAGCTCCCATTGGCTAGTTTCCTCAGCGCAGAGAGCCGCAGAGAGCGGCCAGTCACTTTAAATGTGGCTGTTCGGTGCTACAGGGTGGGCCAGGCTGGATTAAAAGGGTTGGTGGGCTGGATCCAGATGGCAGGCCATATCTTGCTTGCCCCAACTTATTATAACTGAGAAGATTTGACAACTGGATCATGAAGTTTGTGTTTCACAGGCCCTTTACATTAGCATATGGTAAGCAGCATGACCTCCTCACTCCCATTCCTTTATCAGGAAGCTCTCTCATCAGGTCTTTCACCTCAGCACTTTACCCTCGCTCGTCACTTGCTCACCTCGCTTCCATGTTTCCGACCACACGCAGATAGTTCTTGTGGCGACGGATTCTGCGCTGAACCTCATGGAACAAATAACGCAGCTGCATAAAGATCACAAGGCTGGCCATCGACAGCCAGATATTGCCAAACAGCTTTGGAAGAAAACAAAACAAAACAGCATTCAGAATGAATTCCAGGAAACAAAACAGAAGAACTGAAAAACAGTAGAAAATGCAGTTCACGATACACGCAAGTCGTTATATGTGGCTAGCTAAGTAGAGTGTTCCAGTCTGAACGGCTCTGAAAATTCCAATCTCTGCTTCAGAAAAAGAACAACTTTTAACAGTTGTCCCATCATCCCACATGAGAATTGTGCCTGTAACTTATGTTTTCAGAGAAAAATTGACTCAGTCTTTACAATATATGGTGGGGGGGGGGGGGGGGGGAATTCTTTCCGCCTATGGGAACTGCATGAGGTTCTTAAGAGCAGTAAGAAAGAGAGAAACCAGTAATAACCCAGGTTATTTTGTATTCCATGTTCAAATTTAATCACAAGAACCTCCTCCAATTCACACTGCTGACATAATTTTACTAGTAAAGTATTTACAACAAAAAACGTTACATTCACTCCTGACGAATTTGATGTCTCTTGATGGGGATGGAATTAATTTCTCCCCAAGAACATATTAATTTTAACAGCGTGTTAGCTGTATTAGTCTGCTTTTTTGTTTTGTGAAGATACAGTCATGCAGCACTTCAAAGACTAACAAAATAATTTAATAGATGATGAGCTTTCGTAAGGCAGGCCCACATCTTCAGATCTGCAACTAACTCAATTCCAGATCTGAAGAAGAAGTGGGTCTGCCCCACGAAAGCTCATCACCTAATAAATTATTTTGTTAGTCTTTAAAGTATTACATGACTGCTTTTTTGTTTTATATTAATTTTAAGGCTAATAGGTAACTATGCAACACAGATAACTATACAGATAATAAAAACACCAAAACAAAATGGTTTACAGAAAGGTCAAAGAGACAGGAATGCCTACAGAGCAACCTGACATTTCCATCTCTTTATTTACACATCTTTTATGTAATGTTCAGTCCCGTAGAAATTAAAAGTGCCCAGAGCTGAGTCACTTTAAATTAAGACAGTTCTGTTTGTTTGACTAAATGTTACATACCAGCATGTGAATATGATGCATCAGGTCCAGTGAAAGCAAGGTTAGCTCCATGACAAAATCTGTATAATACACATACGTTCCCTTGCCCTCCCAGGTTCCTTCATGGTTGAGATCCCAGAGATGAATTACATAACTGTAACGAGAAATCAAAGTCATTTTTAACAAATTTTAGAACTTGATTCTAACAACACTACTGATTTTACAATATTTTTCTCTCCTTCCGCTTTCTCCTCTTCCCATCATACTTATATCTATCTTACTCATCTGACTAATTAATTTAATTATTTCAACAGCACTATTCATGATAAGCAAGGCAATAAAAATTCGGTCCTTGGTCTTGGGATATGTTGGCATCAGAGTTAGAGGATGGATCCGACTGTTCACTGAGGTAAATTTGTACGCAATAAAAGGCAGCATTCTGCCTGTTGTCATGCATCCTGGACAACAACCAAATGTATATTACCACAGGTTGCTAACTAACACTTTAAACCCTGTATGGTTACATTTGACTCAACTTAATCTACACCATTATTTGTAACTTCTTTAGGTCTAAGCTCTCTACTGTACTACTGATTTTCACTGAAAATTACTATCTACAATAAATAATGTCTCTCTGTGTCTCAGGAAGTCCCACTTGCAAACAAACCAAAGAACTAAGCATCACCTTCAAAGTGAAACAGCTGTGTGCATCTTGGCATGGTTAATAACATATCTTACTTACCGTAAAATCACATGGGCAGTTCTCACTGTCACAAGTAGAGACTGTAGGGAAAAAAGGTCAGTCATTAATATAGCTCCTTCCCATTTTACAGATAGAGATACTGAGGCAGAAAGTGGAAGTGACTATACAAGAAGTCACAGCGGCAAATCCAGGAATAGAGCTAAGGTCTCCTGATTGCAAACCTTTTATCCTGTCTTCTGGACCATGCTGCCTCCATAAGGCTTAATGCTCTAAAACCCTGTCCATGCTCATATCAGAGTTTTGCAAGCTCACTGCAGCCATACATAGCACAATTCTCAAACCCCTGTGGACGGGGACAAAGAATGAAGCTAAGGGAAACACTGATGCTTATTAGCAGTTAGAAGTTTCAACTCGGACCAAGAAAAGCATTCCTTCTGTTGAGGCAGATGTGATCATTGCAGGAATAATTTCTGTCTCTAGCCCATATTAGCCTGAGCTGCGAGAAGAAAACAGTTAAACCAAAAAGCACGATTCACTCGTGTACCTATTCTAAAGACAAGCTTCCAGGAAAACTGGCTGAAATAGCTCACCTGGCATGCCCATGCCAATGGGTTTTGGAATGGCCTTCCATGCATTCTCGACTTCTGAAAGCCCAGAATCTCCCTTATTAACCTACCACACCTCTGCAGCCTCATAACCTCTGTTTTTAAAGCTGAGGGAAGTCTGTCCCCATGGCCCCTCAATTAACTGGAGGGGTGAGTACTGAGTAACCCAAGGATAAACTGGTGTTTCCAGTTGATTTGACTGCGTATCAATTTTTATAGAGTTATTTCACAGGCTAAAATTAAGCATAAAAAGGAGTTAATGATCGTTAAGAAATTTGAAAATAAATGCCAAGTTCTACATAAAGCAATCACGTTGTAGTTTTGCTTTCTTTCTACTGATTTTTAAAGCACTTTTAGAACATTCTTCAGTTTGTATTTAAGCCTTTAGTAATAGCCATATCATCGCTGGCTGCCTTCCTGGGGGCTTTGGAATACATGTCTAGGATTTTTTTTTTTTTTTTTTTTTTTTTTACAATAATGCAGCCATTTCTCTGACTGAAAACATCACATTTTATGACTGGTAAAACATGCAAGCAACATATACAGGTCAGTGAAAAAGCACAAATGCCAACAAATCCCACAGTACTGTACTTGGTCATCTTTCATAAAATAGTTAAGTCAGCTACACAACCTGCTCCTGTTACATACACTACAATGAAAGCTTCTTATGTTGTTGATGCAATCACATACCAAACAAGAGAAACAGAAAAGTCACTGTACTTTGTTCTCAAGAGGCCGCTAGTTACAGGGAAATTTCCTGAGTATGCCAATCAGCAAAAGTAAATATAACATACAAATTCAAACCTTGTGGTGATACAGAACAATTATAAGATCTGCTAGATGGATTAGCTGAACACAGATTTACAACAAAGCCAGGACATGGCATAAAATGCCTGAGAAGGAAAACATCTGTCAAAGGAAATCTCAAACTCTTTACCCCTACAGGTTAGCTACTTTAAGGCCACGTCTACACTAGTCCCCTTGGGAAATGGGAGTAAGGAAATTTCAAAGTTGGGTGCGTATTTCTAAGCGCCAGTGACTGGACCGTCTGTCAGTACTTCGAAGTTAGGAGCTTCAAAATTTGTGCAACCGCCATTATGCCAATGAGGCGCTGCCATGCATATTGGTATTCCCTGGTCTGTGTCATTTCCATGCCCCCTTTGAGGAAGCAGGCTAGCGTAGACACGGCCTAAGAGTTGTAATATGATGGGCTGGGTGCTTTGGAGTCTAAATATTTTATTTTAGTTCATCACTTTGTTGTACTATTTAGCATTCAGGCAGCAAGGACAGCAAAATTTAAGTGGGATGAGGTGATCCCTGTATCATATATAGAAGTCATAAACACACACTGATCCTTCAGGATGAGGAAGGCTACGCTGAAAACAAAATACTGTACCCCTGGTTAATGCAAATCTTCAACTGAAATTTTAAATGAAGGAAAGGGCATTTACATTGTCCTGGCAGCTGTAGCAGCCCAATACATAAAATCACTCCCTGTACGTCTTCCTCTGGGAAAAGGATGAAAGAACAAACATGGTAGTTACTACCTTAATGCACAACTGGATGGCACTCTGATACGACAGTGAAGAGTATGTTACAGGAACCCGCATAGAATTACACCTTACATCTAGTATTATATAATATTTACATGCTGGTTATCAGACAAGGTGTTACCTTACTTTACTACTGATATGCAGTATGATCCAACTATGACTTATCAGAACCACACCAGAACGTCCTGCTATTCTGTATGTAACATGTACTATTAACAATTTAACCCTATGTTGCATATATGCAATTTTTTGCATTAAATTTAGTTTAACTACAAAAGATTTCAGAAAAAAATTGATTAATCTGATAGGACATACTCAGCTGTACATCTGGAGCACTGCCCTGTTGTACGTTAAAAACTTATTTGGAAGCAAAATACCACCCTTTACACTCACCAGGTCCTTTCAGAACACAACCCTATTTCCTTACCACATTCACATGCCTCCCAAAACTAATTATCTGTCACCCAATTGATGAGAAGAAGAATGGTTGGCAACACAGAGAGAAGGGAGAAGCCCAGCTAAAAATATGAGACCCACACTCATATCACTCCAGTGAAAACACAGAGGAATAAAGCAAAACCAAAAAGAAAAGTCAGGAAAGAAACTAATAGGGTACTTTCAAAAATCCAACATAATTACGTATACAAGGAGCCAATGTAGTTAGGCAATGCCCTTTTTGAAGGCTGCCAGCAGAAAAAAAAAAAATAAAACCTTTCAAAAGCATTTTGCTGCAGTTTTTACTACTTTTGCCTTTAAGTATGGGAATCACCACGTTAGGAGACATATAGAAAAGAACACAAGTATACCTCCTGAAGCTCAGTCTTGCAGACACACACAAGAAATGTCACTCACATGAGCACAGGCCAAGTGAAATCTAAGACTGCTCATGCGAGTGCTGATGGGACAGTGGCCCTAGTCTGTTAATCAGATGCCTGAGCATCTACATCAATTCATATGGACACACTTTTTCTATAATCTGTTTTATTTTGAATACACTCATATGACATAAGGTGAACCAGCTAATTCTTAGGAGGCATGTCAACTAGTTCTTCCTGTATTTCTTGAGAAGCATGCTCATTTGTTTTTTGGGCACAGATGTTTTGATTTCAGCTGTGTTGAAAGTAGGCAGCAGTGAATGGATTTATCTACCACCCCTTCAAGCAAAAATGGTTTGCATACCTAAGTTGAACACCAAGATAAACACAGATCTGCTGGCTACTTTGCAATAGGACAGTAGTTATTTTAATTCATTCTGGCTGGAGACTTTCAAAAGCAAACTGCAGAAGCCCCCAGATAAACCAAAGTTAAGATGGAAACCAAAGTACAAATTAACTTGCATATAAAGTTAAGTCTCACCTCCGCTGCCATGAAAGCTAGAGTGTGCATTCCATGTGTATAGCCGACAACTCCACAGATAATGGCTAGACCACAACAGGAGAGTAACATGGCAATCAGAAGGGTCAGGACTCTCACGTGGCTGCTCATTGGTGTGGTGGGAGAGAAGGAAAGCTGCAACATATTAATACAAAACAGTGTTAAACTGCTCCTCTCCCTGTTGCCTTCACCCAGCACCCATTCAATTGAACCTAATTATTTCCTGAATAACATAGCTAAACAAGCAGCTGGTTGAGGTTGCAATGTGGGCTGGGAAAAAGGGAGGGGTGGGGAAGAACCCGAAAACCAAAATTCTCTCTCTCTCCCCCGCTCCCTCCTTCCTTGTGACTCTAGCTTTCATGTACATTAGATGGTGCTTGGTCCTGCCATGAATGTTGGCAACTAGACTTAATGGCCTCTCAAGATTCCTTCCAGTGCTATGATTCACAGATTCTGAAGTCAGTCACACCGGTCTCTTCTATCTAGTGTGACCTCCTGAATAACATAGATCCAGAAGCTCATCCAACACTTCCACATCAAGGCCTTAACTTTTGCTTGAGCTTGACTATATGTTTTAGAAAGACATCCTGTCTTGATTTAAAGACATCAAGTGACACAGTTCACAGCTCCCCTAAGTCAATTGTTTTAACAGATCTCGCTGTTAAAAATTTGGACCTTATTTCTGGTTTGGATGTGTCTAACAAACTTCCCACACTGGACCGTGTTGCACCTTTTTCTCAGAGACTGAAGAGCCATCAAAAATTTCTCCCTCACACGTTCACCTTTTGATCAGAAAGCTGAAAAATATTTCCTTCATTTTATTTAAGATTACATAGAACTTAACTGAAAAAAATCTTATATGCTTTGCTTACGCCAAAAATACAGTCATCTTAATTTCAAGGTTGAAAGAATCAGGCAAAATATCTACAGCCATCACAAGTGGGAGTCAAACTCTGAGTCTGGGGTGTTTGGTTTATTAAATTGGCTCACATGTTTCATGCATTCCATTGTTAAATTAATTCTTTTTTCTCTATTTGAATTGGACTGAGCTTCATAATCCCCTTAATTCAGCAAGTAGGGCAGACCAAACACATTTATAAAAGTGTTATAATCCCAACTTTAATGTTTCCTGCAATCAGAAAGGAAGTCCCAGTACCACAGCTCCCTTCTTAAGGATTCTGGATCAAACACAATAAGCATTTCTACCTTTACAGTCTGGTCTCTCTCAACCTTCTAGAAGATAACTTTAGTACACCAAGAACTGCTAGATAACCTTCCTGTTGACTGGGCACGCTGGAATAATTGTAAAACAGCAGTTTCATTCGGCTGAAATCGCTCAAGGCCGCTACACTACTCAAATTGCTAGAAAGGCAGCCCTTTCTAGTTTATGAAACAGGAAACATTGCCAAGGTCATAAAATAAACGGGTAAGAATAAACCAGAGGATTCAGGCTAGCTCAGGCTTTTATTTATGGATGCTGGGGCTACGGAAGTAGAATATACATTGTAGATATTCAAGTGGCTAAGACACTCAAAGTACAAGGTTGATTTTTCTAATCCCAATAATAGTTCATAAAAGAGAATGTATGAGCTTGTCAAGTAACATATATCGTGTTAACACATTACTATGTGAAAGCTTTACATTTTATCTACATTATATTCTTATTCAGATGTCCCACACAAGAGACAGACCTAGCTCAGCAAGAGGGAGCAACAGCATGCAATTTGTTTATTTAACTAAAACTGAATGGACTCTCCAGTCATTTTAAGAGCCCCATCAAATGTGCACTTCATTAAATTACTCACAGGAGTTTTTTTCTCACTACTCTGCTCCCTTTCTCATTTAGAGCCATCCTAGCTTTCCCAATCTCACTGATATTTGTGCAAAAGCCATGTCCTCTGCAGCTTCTGATACCCAATACAGTCTTTTGCATCCACTCTCTCTTTTCACCGGATATTTGAAATCTATTTCCTCCTTTCCTGAGCCCTATTCACTACTCTTCCCCTCAGTGACTCACTATGGAACTCTCCAAAAACAGATACAGTTTGGGATATAGTTTACAATGTTTAGTACACATGAAGATGCATTTTTGCACCATCGCTTCTCGATAGAGGCACAATAATCTTATGGATTTCAAAGCACGAAAACAGCACAGAAACTATAAATACGCAAAGAAATCCAGTTCCCTCTACTTTTCGTAATTTTACTTTGAGAAATCAAAAAACTTTAAACCCACACAAAGAGGTTACCTGAGTAATGGGGCATCAGGTCAAGGGTGATTTTCTAGAATGCTTAGCTAAGGCAATTTGAGGAGGACACTTGTTTTTGGAGGAAAAAAAAAAAGAGGATATTTATAACAGTAATTCTAGGGAAGGCAAGAACATATAGAACTTTACAGGGTCTGTCAGCATTTTATGAACGAAAACAAGTATATTTAACACATGGGAAAACTGAGGCAGGGAGCCTAAGGATCTGACATTGAGAGGGGCTGAACATTATCAGCTCAGTGTGACATTAACGTGTGTGAATCAAGTCGTAAGTGACACAATCAAGGCAACATCATGAGTCAGCACTGGCCCTGGGAGCAATGCTCACTTCTCCCAAGACACAGGCATTGGAAAAAACTTACATATTCAAACCGATCCTTGCAGAGCTGAACCATGAGGTGAAGAAACACAAGGCCAGAGAACCAAAGGCACCACATGACCACCTCTTCCACAGTCTGAACATTCAGCACACCAAAAATAAAGATAAACTTGTAGAAGATGAAATTCCAGAATTTGTCTTTGAGATGCTAAAAAGAAAGACATTGCAGTCTGTTGATAATCAAAGCAGTTACAACGCTCAAATACAAATCTATACTCTCTCACATCACATGGCTATTTTATTACTGTAATAAAAAACCCATCATACTTTGCACTTATGTAGATTCTTTGTCTGCAATTCAGGACAGATTTCACACCTATTTAATCTTCACAGGGCAGCAGAGAGACTGGAACACACCTTTTTTTCCCACAAGCAGGAAACTTGCTACACAACAAGCCAGTGGCTTAATGAGGAGCAGAACCCCCCAAATCATGGTCACTTGCAGTACTTGCTGTTATCGTTTACCCACATGCTTTAGGACAGCATTTACTATTCCCACTGTGTCACATAAGGGAGAGAGTAAAAGGACAGTCCCTGCTCCAGGGAGCTCTAGTTTAGCTGAGAAGCAAAAGGTGAGTGTAACAGGTAATAGGCAGAAGTGAAGGTAGGAAGATGAAGGAAAGAGAAGTATGAAAATGTGAAATCATGGGCCAACTACATGCACAGCTACACAGGGATATTTCTTAAAATGACAGGATACGAATAACATAACAATAAAAAATATTAAAAATTCCTGTAATCAGAAATAGATTTAAATAACATTTTAATCACTAGTTAAATCAGTTAAGTAGGAAGCTTTGATTTAAATCAATTTTAATCATGACATTAAAGTACATTTTAACTTTTTAGTTATTTTTCTTAAGAAGGTTGATTATTTTGGTAACCATTAAAATATATTTGTTTGTAAACACATACAGACTTTATAGTAAATTTGACGCTTCTTTCTGCTAACCAGGAAGGTGCATTATAAAAATATTTATTGAAGCAATTAAACAGTTTAACTCACAATTTTCCACATTTTTAATTTTTTTGAATATTCATTTAAATAGACATGGACACAAATCCCAAATTACAACCCTCCCTCGTTTTCTAACGTAGTTTAAACGTGTAAAAATTAATAATGTACAAAACCAACTTTTTCATTCAATAAAACTACCTTAAGTGCACTGAAAACATAAGAAACAAGATTAGCAAAACATGTTTTGCATTTAAAACTGATTAACTAAACAGGTTCTCTATATAAAATATTTATCCTTAATTAACAAACTGAACTAACTGTTTTTAGTTACCATATCTCTCAAGATATTAGAAATGGCAGATCTCATCCTCACACTTAATTTTTGTTTGTAGATTGGAAAAAGAAAAACAAGCTTTCCTGTGTTTCCAATTCCTAACTGATTTCTTAACTCTGAAGGAACTTGAATAATTTGAAATGAAGAAAATATTCCGTCTGCACCTCCAAAAGAGGAAACTGCTGTCAGTCAAAAGGTGGTTTAGCATGTCAACAAACTTTCGTTCCAGGTGTTTATCCAGTCCTTTGCACCACCCTCAGCGGTGTGAATTTTTTAAAGCTTGGTGACAATCATCTTCTAATACTATTTTAATACACTGTAGTATATATTTAGACTTTAACATAGTTTGTCATTAAATTTTAAATCATTCATTATAAAATCCATGATGCCTGCCATGTACCTAGCCTCCACTAGAAACCACTTTTTCTTAAGGAGTATTGACAAAATTATTTCTTTTGTACCACTGCAACAAGATAAGTACAACACCCTACATAAATGTTTTTCTACTATGCATTTATAAAGTGTCTAATACAATGAGATCCTGATCTCAACTGGGTCCCCGATTACCATATCAATGTGCCTGCAAGGCTACCAATATAGCTATTTTTTATTTCTAGATTACTGGCATATACATTATTGAACTTTTCTTTGGCCACTAAGTTAAAAAAATCTTGCTCTCTAAAAATACTCAATGTATGAGACACTTGGCCTCCAATATAATGGCTACCTGCAAGAAGGGAGAAGATGAGCACTAGTGAGACAGGAAAAGCATTCTCAACACACATGCAAACAGAAAGACAGTACTCTGATTAAGTTACAGCAGGATAAAAGTTGCCATACAATTTGCAGGTCTTCGGCAGGTTTTATGGAAAAAAAAACCAGTTGTATCAAATCACACATGTATCATAAAAACATAATGAAGTCACCAGCAAAACAGCTAGAACAGGCTAGTAATTCCTTGAGGCTGATCACATTTTTGACCTACCAGCACACACAGATCATCTTTCAAAGGAAACTATCAAAATATGTTTCAATCTTCAAAGGAGCAGTGAACATACTAGAAACTGGAATATTTCACAACCATACGGTCACCAGGAACAACCAGAAAAAAGTCTAACACAAAGCTCTGTGACAGTGCCTCACCTTTCAAGACAGGCACTACTCCATTTGCACTGCATGCCTGTTACATTAAAAACATCTGTGGCTCAGTTTTTTTTAAATGACTGCAAATGTATACATATATATATAAGTGTGAAACCTATTTTGAAGGACACAGTTTGATTTATGAAAAATAATTTTCAGATAGAGCAGAACTTCCTTAAGTCTTTTTAAATATATTTTAAAAAAATGTTTTTTTCCTGCCAATGTTCAGAAAAGGGGCAAGCCTACTGTCATGAAGGGGAAACATCCTCTCTTGAAGAGGCTAAAAGCACATAAGAGTTGTTATTCCAGAACAGGAAGAAAGAACTATAATTGATCAGTAATAAAACAGTGAAACTGACTATGTGGAGAAGTACTATCAAATGCACAAAGTAAACTAAAAATCAAGAACAGAATTGCTTTCTTTGAATTTATTTCATCATTAAGAGCACTTGTAAGCACAGGAACAAAATTTATGGTGGAATTATAATTTCTTAGTTGACAGTTGTCCTATTACTATAATATAGAAGTTGACAAAAATTAATGCTCCTCTTCAGAAACCAAAGAAAAGAATTATGGATGCTTATGTATGGCCTGAGTAGTTTATTCATAAGAGAACTGTGAAGAGTTTCCTTGGACTATTTTCTGAATGCAGAAGGGTAACGAGTGTTGTTCCCCCAGGGTCAGTCTTAGGACCAATCCTTTTCAACTTATTCATAAATGATCTAGAGAAAGGGGTAATTCGTGAGGTGGTAAAGCTTGCAGATGATACTAAACAGCTCAAAATAGTCAAGACGAAAGCAGACTGTGAAGGACTTCACAAAGAGCTCACCAAACTAAGTGACTGTGCAACAAAATGGCAAATGAAATTTAACGTGGATAAGTGTAAAGTAATGTACAATGGAAAAAATAACCCTGAGTATACCTACAATATGATGGGGGCTAATTTAGCTACAAATAATCAGGAAAGAGATCTTGGGGTTATTGTGCATATTTCTCTGAAAACATCCACTCAGTGTGCAGCGGCAGTCAAAAAAGCAAATAAGACGTTAGGAATTACTAAAAAACGGATAGAAAATGTGACAAAGAAAATTTTACTGCCCCTTTCTAAAACTATGGCATGCCCACATCTTGATTACTGTGTACAGATGTGGTCTCCTCACCTCAAAAAAGACATCTTGGCATTAGAAAAGGTTCCGAAAAGGACAACTAAAATGACTAGGGGTTTGGAACGGGTCCCCTATGAGGAGAGGTTAAAGAGACTGGGACTTTTCAGTTTAGAAAAGAGGAGACTGAGGAGGGATATGCTAGAGGTATATAAAATCATGATCAGTGTGGAGAGGGTAAATGAAGAAACATTATTTCCCTGTTCCCATTATATAAGAACTAGAGGACACCAAATGAAATTAATGGATAACAGGTTTAAAACTAATAAAAGAAAAGTTCTTTTTCATACAGCACACAGTCAACCTGTGGAACTCCTTGCCAGAGAAGGCTGTGAAGGCCAGGAGTACAAGTTAGGGGCTACTTCTAAGTAGCCTGAAAAGCATCTACACACATTTTCCCTAGCTTCGAAGTAAGGGAGCCCAACTTCCAATCCTTACTCTATTCCCGGGAATGGAGTAATGCCCAACTTCGAAGTTGGGTGTGTGTGGACTTTCAACTTCGAAATCTCTTATTTTGAAGTTATACTTCGAAGTAAGCAACTTCAAAGTTATTATTGTCGTGTAGACATGGCCTAAGAGTGCAAAGAAAAGCTAGATAAACTCATGGAGGTTAGGTCCATAAAAGGCTATTAGCTGGGGGTAGGAATGGTGTCCCTGGCCTTTGTCAGAGGCTGGAGATGGATGGTAGGAGACAAGTCGTTCAATCATTGTCTTCGGTCCACCCCCTCTAGGGCACCTGGCACTGGCCACTGTCAGCAGACGGGATGGTAGGCTAGATGGACCTTTGGTCTGACCCACTAATGGCCGTTCTTATGTTCCATAAATGTTGTAGGACGCGCATTCCAAAAAATCAAAAGGGGCTCTCTCTAAATCATCAACAAATCATTTTCTAAGTCTGGAGTTAAAAAAATAATTTTGATGGAAAGATGGGCAACATTAATCTTACTTCTAAAAATTAACATTGTAAATCATAAAAGTTACATTTGTATTTGTTTTAAAAACTGGTACCGTGCAACTTTCAACATTCCCAAACTGGATGTTAAAACCATTCATCTAAAGAAAAAAAAATACTTGTGGCAATAACCTGGACACAAGCAGTGCCTTTTTGTAAAAAGCAGGGGGAGGGCATGCCAGAACTCAGCTGGCTCCCTGCCTCCCACTCCAAGCCAGTCCCAAGGCTGGGGCTGCTCAGGTGCTGGTACTCAGTACCAGCAAGCACCTGTACAAAAGAAAGCACTGGAGACAAGTATCTGATAGCAAGGCAATTCATCTAGAACCATCATGCCTTTTACTTACCTGTCTCTCACTAACTCGAAGAGGACCAAACACCGCATACTGGATTAGTTTACCAATCAACATCAGAAAACAGCAGGCAGTATTTACCAGTACCTAAAAGGAAATCAAATGTATTTTAGTCTTATGCATTCAAGAGAGCACTATTCTTAGCCCCCGTGTTACTATGCAGTAGTTGTTTCAGGTAAACTATAAATATGTCCCCTCTTAAAGCACAGCTTCCAGGCAACATATGGTAGCATACATACATCATTATCATTTAATTTTGGAAATACTGTTCTGTCAGCCTGAGGGACATTCAGATCAACAGCATCGTAACACAGATAACCAAGATAGCTCACTTAAATTTAAAAAGTAACCAATTTCTTTACTCAGTTATGATTAATACCTTACATTATAAAAATTAAATAGGTCAGAATTTGATTGTCTTTTCACTATACTTTCAGTTTACTTATTATACCAATCTCACAAAACAAAAAAGCAGTCATGAAATACTTTAAATACTAACAAAATAATTTACTAGGTGATGAGCTTTCGTGTGGCAGACCCATTTCTTCAGATGTGGAAATATATGAAAGCCTGATGAGACTAACAAAATAATTTATCAGGCTTTCATATATTTCCACATCTGAAGAAATGGGTCTGCCACACGAAAGCTCATCACCTAGTAAATTATTTTGTTAGTATTTAAAGTATTTCATGACTGCTTTTTTGTTTTGTGAAGATACAAACTAACACGACTACTTCTCTATAATGATATATGACTCTCAGTTTATATAATAAAAGCAAACAAATCAGATTTACTTTTGTTCCCAGTAAATTTTATTTTCTGGTTTCCACTGGCTTTAAATTTAGCAATAGCTCATTTATGACGACTCACATCATCAGATCAGTGGCATTGAAAAATGACTAATGAGTTGTTCAAAACATTTTTTTAATTTAAAAACCTAGCTTAGACTAGCAATTATCATTTAACTGGACTAGTTTAATAAATGAATAGAAAACTTCTAAACTTGCATCATGTTTAGAAGTAAGTACAAACTATTGTAAACATTTTCTAGACTGAAGCTCTTTAACTTTAAACTTTAAATTAAAAAAAAATACAATACTTAAATGGGACACTGTCAATTTTAAAATCATATATTCTGCAAAATTTGTCCTATTATAAACAGCCCAGACAATGAAAATAAACGAAGTCAGTTTCGCTTCTACTTATAGTCGGTGTCATTTTCAAATTCTTAATTTTGAAATATTTGCCACCCAAATAATGCTGGAGAATATTTGCTGAAAACACACAGTTTCCGTTGAACTTAAAAAAAAAAAAAAAAAAAAAAGCAGTCCTGTCGCACTTTAAAGACTAACAGAATAATTTATTAGGTGAGCTTTTGTGGGACAGACCCACTTCTGCAGACCATAGCCATACCAGAACAGACTCAATATTTAAGGCACAGAGAACCAAAAACGGTAATCAAGGTGGACAAATCAGAAAAAAAAAATTATCATGGTGAGCAAATCAGCGAGTAGAGGGGCAGAAGGCGGGGAGGGGAAGTGTCAAGAATTAGATTAAGCCAAGTATGCAAACGAGCCCCTATAGCGACCTAGAAAATTACCATCCCAGTTCAAACCACGTTTGCATACTTGGCTTAATCTAATTCTTGACTCCCACCCGCACCCCACCCCATCTGCCCCCTACCCTCTGATTTGCTCACCTTGATAATTTTTTGTCCCTGATTAGTCCACCTTGATTACCGTTTTTGGTCCTCTGTGCCTTAAATATTGACCCTCTTCTGGTATGGCTATGGTCTGAAGAACTGGGTCGGTCCCACGAAAGCTCACCTAATAAATTCTTTTGTTTGTCTTTAAAGTGCTACTTGACTGCTTTTTGTTTTGATAGTATATAGATCAGCACACCTTTCTCTCTGTTCAACATGCAAGGCACTTTTTTTTTTTTAAATTGTGGAATATCATTCTAAAGTTTGATAAAAAACACGCTAGCAAATTTTACGTTTGGGGACAAATACAAATTTACAAGGTCCTTTAATGTGGAATTATTTTTAAAATAATCACATTTTCCCCTTCTAAATTTTAAGTGCATATTTTAAGTTTCCAAAAAAGCAATGTAAAGAAGCCACACAAGATTTTTTATGCCTGATGCCAATATGTAAATCACACCCTTACAGAGGTAATGCTTTTTATAAAACACATCAAGCAAAATTAGGCTATAGTGGGTCAGTGCTGAAATTTTCTAAATCTACCTCACTTTTATATTTAAACTGTTGAACATAAGTCAGAATACTCTAGTCTGACCACGTTCACTGTTCAGAATGACATCATTCATACCACGTCCCAAAATCCAATCAATAAAACTTATCTGTAATTGCGCAAGTTAAATATCTTTGGGATTACAGCGCTTGACATTTATTTCAATAAAAACGGCAATGAGTGGAAAACATGGAACTGCTTAAACTGACTTCTCATTTTTTTTGCCAATCCATCCTAACTTTTGAACTATACAAGACATAAGAAGTCAGAAAAGAAACAATGAGAGGATATATTCCAGTAACACAACACTGTAAAGGAACCCTTGGTTAAATTTTCAAAACACCTAACAAATTTGGGAGCCAAATATCTCACTTTCACAACGACTAGGCACCTTTAAATGTCCTAAGCACTTTTGAAAATTTAACCATAGTTAACTTAAAATCATATATCGTAAATCAATTTACCTACAGATTAACAACATAAAGAGGAGTTACCAAACACGCAGGAATTTAAAAATCTAACATAACTAGTCATTCTATGCTCTTTGTTGAGCTTTCTGAGTGTCAGTGAGCATGGGCCGAATTAAGTCTTTTTATTCTGTTTTTACAACACCTCACACACTGGGGTTTTGGTCCATAATTAGGGCTCCTAAATACTCTCATAACACCAATAACAATAAATTGTAGTCTTCTACAGTCACTTCTATTTTCAGGTTTTCATGCTGCATGTTTTGATTTCACTCACTGCAGTGGATTTATTTTTCTTTTTAAGTTTGTAGTAACAATTTCACTGGTTTTAGTTTTTCCAAAATCTTATCTTTGTGACTTCTAAAATACTGCAGAAAAGGCAGAATCTGTTCTTACAACCATTTATTACCAGGTACCATGCAGGGATGTTACAGGATAACAAGTGGCTGAGCGACTGCTCCCCAAGGTCCACAGCCCACCACATCTATCTTCTAGTTCAACATGTGTGCCCCAGGGCACCTGTCCCCTCACCTCCCTGCCCCAGGATCCCTCTCTCCCTTCCGCCCCGGCCCCCACTGCCTGCCCCAGGGCCACAGTTCAGCGAGTCCATTCCCCCATCCCTCGCTGCCCTCCACAAAGCCCCTGTCTCCCCAGGGCCGCTCTGCCCCCACTCCTACCCCCCCACCGCTTGCTCCAAGGTCCCCTCCACCCCAACTCCCTGCCCCAGGGCCCTTCTTCTCCCCATCCCCAGTCCCTGCCCCAGGACCTCTCTCTCCTCCACCCCCTGCCCCCTCCCACCCCAAGGCCCCTCTCTCCCCCCACTCCCAGGCCCTGCCCCAGGGCCCCTCTCTCCCCCACTCCTGGTCCCCCAAGTCCTCCAAGCCACCCACCCCAAGACCCCCTCTCCACGCCTCCCTGCTCGCCTTAGGGCCCCATTCCCCACTCCCAACCCCCACCCCTGGGACCCTCTCCCACGGCTCCCCTCCCAGCCCCCCTGCTCGCCCCAGGGCCCTTCTCTCCCCTCCCCCCCCCCGACACACGCCCCCGGCCCCCAACTCCAGCCCCCCGCCGGGGCCCCTCTCCGCCCCGCTCACCCAGACGCAGAGGCTGTCGGACAGCAGGTAGTAGGCGACGTCCAGCGGCTCGGGCCCGCTCTCGGCGGCGGCGGCGGGCGCCTCGGGCTGCAGGGGCCCGCGGGGGCCGGGCTCCGCGGCGGGGCCCTGGCGGAGGGCGCGGTGGGCGCTGAGGACGCTGCCGAGCAGGGCCAGGGCGCTGAGCCCCGCGTAGGTGCGCAGGCTGGGCCAGGGGAAGCGCTCCAGGAAGAGCAGCGGCATCGCGCCCGCGGGCCTGCAGGGGCCTGGCCGGCTCTGTGCGGCCCGCTCCGCCCCGCCCCCTTCCCCCTACGCCTTCCTCCCCCGGCGGCGGCTGCTGCTGCTGCTGCTGCTGCGCGGGGCCGGGAGGGGAGCCCGGCCTGCGCCCTGGCCACGCGGCGGCGGCTGGAGTGGAGCTGCCACCTTGCCCCCTAGTCCGGGCGGAAACCAGACCCCCCCCCACCCCCCGCGGGGCCCTGGCCCTGACGCTGGCCCTGGGGTGAGCGCTGCTGGCCTTCGTCACCCGGCCAGGGAGGCTCCAGTCACCCGGAGACCAGCCGGGCAGCGCACAGACCAGCCAGGAAGTGTTTGGAGAGGGTCAGAGATCGCCCCCTGGTGCAAGGGCTGAAGGAACCGACCCCGGGGCCCTGTGCAGCCTGCCCTGCTGCTCACAAACAGGGAAGGACCGGTGGGAGAAATAGCAGCGGGTGGCAACCTGGGCTGCAGCGACCATGAGGGTGGCTAGCTGCACGCTGACAGCAGGAAGGAAGGTGGGGCAGTAAAATACTTGATTTGAGAGGAGCAGTCTTGGACTGCCTCAGACAGCTGATGGGCAGGATCCCTTGGGAAACGGGTATGAAGGGGAAAGGAGTTCAGGAGAGCTGGTGGTATGTTCAGGAAGTCTCACTGAAGGCACAGGAACACACCATCCCGCTGCGCAGTAAGAAAAGCAAATGTGGTAGGCGACCAGCTTGGCTTACAAGGGAAAATTAAACTCAAAAAGGAGGCATATAAGAAGTGGAGACTTGGACAGATGACTAAGGAGGAGTATAAATCTATGGCTGGAGAATGCTGGGGAAAGCAAAAACACAACTGGAGTTGCAGCAAGCAAGGAATGTGGAGGGCAACAAGCAGGTTTTCTACAGGCATGTTAATAAAAGGGTGATCAGGGAGGGTGTGGGGCTGTTGCTGGAGGAGGGAGTTAACCTGGTGACAGATGATGTGGGAAAGGCTGAAGTACTCAATGCTTTTTCTGACTCAGTCTTCACAGACAAAGGCAGCTCCCACACTACAGCATGAGGCAATACAGTAAGGGAAGGAGGTGTTGCAGCCCTCGGTGGAGGAAAATCAGGTTAAGAGCTACTTAGAAGAGCTAGATGCACACAAATCTATGAGTCCAGACTTAATGCATGCAAGGGAACTGAGGGAACTGGCAGATGTCTTCAGCTGTTATCTTTGACAACTTGTGAAGATCGGCAGAGGTCCTGGATGACTGGAAAAAGGCAATTATAGTGCCTATCTTTAAAAAAGGAAAGGAGGACAATCCAGGGAACTATAGACCAGTCGGCGTTACCTCAGTCCCCCGAAAAATCATGGAGGGGATCCTCAAGGAATCCATTTTGGAGCACTTGGAAGAGGGGAAAGTGATCAAGAGAAGTCAGCATGAATTCACCAAGGGCAAGTCGTGCCTGACCAATCTGATTAGCTTCTATGATGAGATAACTGACTCTGTGGACATGAGGAAGTCAATGGATGTGATATACCTTGACTTTGGCAAAGCTGTTGATACAGTCTCCCACAATATTCTTGCCCACAAGTTAAGGAAGTATGGATTGGGTATGTGGACTGTAAGAAGGATAGAAAGCTGGCTTGACCAATGGGTAGTGTTCAATGGCTCAATGTCTGTTTGGCGGTCGGTTTCAAGCGGAGTGCCCCAAGGATCAGTTCTAGGGCCAGTATTGTTGAACGTCTTTATTAGTGACATGGACGAGAGGATGGATTTCACCCTCGGCAAATTTGCAGATGATACGAAGCTAGAGGGACAGGTAGATACGTTGGAGGGTAGGGATATGGTCCAGAGTGACCTAGATAAATTGGAGGATTGGGCCAAAAGAAATCTGATGAAGTTCAACAAGTAGAAGTGCAGAGTCCTGCGCTTGGGACAGAAGAATCCCAAGTATCGTTACAGGCTGGGGACCGACTTGCTAAGTAGCAGCGAAGCAGAAAAGGACCTGAAGATTACAGTGGATGAGAGGCTGGAGATGAGTCAACAACCTTGTAGCCAAGAAGGCGAATGGGTTATTGGGATGCATTAGGAGAAGCATTTCCAGCAGATCTAGAGAAGTTACTATTCCCCTCTACTCGGCACTGGTGAGGCCACACCTGGAGTATTGCGTCCAGTTCTGGGGCCCCCAGTATAGAAAGGTTATGGACGTATTGGAGCAGGTTCAGTGAAGGGCAAAGAAAATGATTACGGGTTTGGAGCACATGACCCATGAGTAGAGGCTGAGAGATTTGGGCTTATTTAGTTTGCAGAAGAGAAGACTGAGGGGTGATTTGATAGCCGCTTTCAACTTCCTGAAAGGCTGCTCTAAAGAGGATGAAGAGAGACTGTTCTCAGTGATAACAGATGGCAGAACAAGAAGCAAAGCTCTTAAATTATAGAGGGGGAGGTGTAGGTTAGATACTAGGAAAAGCTATTTCAGCAGCAGGGTGGTGAAGCACTGGAATGCATTATCAAGAGGTAATGGAATCTCCAACCCTAGAGGTTTTTAAATGCTGATTTGACATAATCATGGCGGGGATGATTTGGTTGGGGTTGATCCTGCTTCAGATGGGCTGGGCTTGATGACCTCCTCTCATGTGGTCAAGTATCAGAGGGGTAGCCATGTTAGTCTGGATCTGTAGCAGTAACGAAGGGTCCTGTGGCACCTTATAGACTAACAGAAAAGTTTAGAGCATGAGCTTTCGTGAGTTAACTCATCTGACGAAGTGAGTTAGCTCACGAAAGCTCATGCTCTAAACTTTTCTGTTAGTCTATAAGGTCCTCTCATGTGGTGAGGCCACATCCAGAGTGTTGCATCCAATTCTGGGCCCTCCAGTATAGAAAGGCACCTTCCACTGCTGCAATTCCCAGGAGAGCCCTGTAGTTCCACATCTACGGATTTAGATCCAGAGACATCCCCATCCATGAGCATAAATCTGTATCCACACTGGGCTCGACACATAAGCCAACCAACCATCAGCTGGGTGCCTGGGTTTGGGGGTTCTGGGCCTGGGTTTGTCTGTTTGTTTGGTGTTTGGAGTGCTGAGCTGTCTGTTTGTTTGAAAGGCCGTGTGCTCAGGCTGCGTGCCGATTGGCTGAGCAGTAGTCAGAGGGAGGGGCTCTCTCAGGTAGGCCAGAGCTCTAAAGCCCTGCTGGCAAGCGACCAGGGTGCATGCGAACAGGGTGGTTGCTAACAGGAGGGGGTTTTGAGAGGGGAATTTAGAGGGGGAGCGTAGAGGGAGCTAGTTTACTTCTTCAGGTGTAAGAGGCAGCATCATCCCCAGCTGCTGGCTAGAGCTGAGGGACCTGCTGCAGCATGAGGAGTCGGGGGGTGGCGGGGGCAGAGATCAGGGGATGTCAGTGGTGGGCAAGTGGTTTGGGGGCGTCTGGTATGGCTGTGAGGATGGCAGCAGTCACAGAGGCTGCTTACGGCGTGCTGGCCGAGATTGCCTGGCTTCCAGGCCCAGTCCTGTGCTCCCTGCATGCACGCGCCACACCAGATCTGTGGGGTTCCAGGGACAGCCGTAGCCAGATGAAGAGTTGGTTGCTTTGGCTGGGGCCCAGGGTGCGGCTGGGTTGCGAGATCGGCGCCTTCCTTGAGAACGTGGGGCTGCAGCAGCGTGTGGCCAGGTGCGGAGAGGCCAGGGGAAGGGGAACCTGGGGGCAACGAGAACTGATAGGGAGCAGTGTGGTGCAGTTGGGAGACATGGGAATGGATGGGGGAAAAGGGGACAGGGAGGGAGGATCTGGGGGTGATGGTAGCTGATGGGAGGCAGAGGGGTGGGGAGGAGGGTCCTGGGGAGGCGAGGTGGCCATCCCGGGGAGCTTTGGGGATATGTGGTGCCAGGGAGGTGCAAGAGGTAGTGGGACCGTACCCACGTTCTCCGTGCCCCACTGCCTTGTGGGTTATCCTGGAAAGGAGCAAGGCTAAGGGAGTAAACCCTGACAGAAAATCCAGAGGGGAGTCCTAAGGCGGTTCTGTGCCAACTTCTGGCATTGACCCGGCAACTCCTGCAGCTGAGCTAGTACCAGACATAGAGGTTATCCTCTCCTTTGGACTACATCAGTAAAGCTGAGAGGGGAACACTGGCGTCTGGGCAGCCCAGGGTCCCAATAATCGCCCAAGCTCGCGCCTGGAGAGGTACTCCAGCATCGCTAACAGCGTTGAACCAACATGGGAGGTAAGAGATACCAGTTATAAGCTCTTGCTCGATTGACGTAGAGAACGAGCACCAGGGATCGCCTCCGACGGTGGGAGAGATCGTCACATCTCACTGGACAGTCACTACCCGCCTCAAGCTGGGCAGCCCCGAGCCAATAGGGTACTGTCCCGCCACAGGTCACCTGCCTCACTGGGTGCGTGAGGCTTAAGGTTCCCAAACATGACAAGTGACTGGAAAGCTGAGCACCAGGCAAACCAATAAGAAAATCAACAAGAAAAGGAAACCATCAAAGCTTTAAGCTTCCTTGCTGGAACGTGCAGACCATGCTGACAGGTCTGACTGAAGATCTTCAGGACACCAGCGACACCCGAAAAACTGCTGTCTTCAATGAGGAACTGAAGAGGCTCCAAGTTAACGTTGCTGCTCAGATTCAGGATCTCTAAAGGAAAAGGACTACACCTTTTTCTGGCAGGGTAAAGCCCGAGAAGGACCCAGGGAGCATGGTGTTGGCTTCGCCATCAGAAACACCCTTCTACAAATGGTGGAATTAGTCATGGGTGGATCAGAAAGACTCCTTCAGGTCATACTTCATACTCGTGCCGGTCCCGTCCACCTGATCAGCGCTTACGCCCCAACCCTGTACGCCACACCAGAAGTAAAAGACAGGTTTTATGACACGCTTAGTGCTGCCATAGTGCAAATACCTGCTCGCGAACAACTGTACATTCTGGGTGACTTCAATGCGAGAGTTGGAGCTGATCATGACTCGTGGCCTTCCTGCTTACGCCACTTTGGTGTGGGAAAAATGAATGAAAATGGTCAGCGTCTTCTCAAACTTTGCACGTACCACAATCTGTGCATCACAAACACATTTTTTCCAAACCAAGCCACAGCACAGAGTGTCGTCGAGACACCCACGCTCAAAACACTGGCATCAACTAGACGTGGTCATCGCTAGACGTGATAACCTCAAAAACGTCCTTCTGACACGCAGCTATCATAGTGCTGACTGTGATACAGATCACTCGTTAGTTTGCTCCAAACTCAAGGTGATTCCCAAGAAGCTGCACCGCTCTAAACCAACTGGAAGGCCCCGCATCGATGCCAGAAAGACGGCTAACTCAGAGACAGCTGAAAAGTTCAGAGCGACCCTCGAGGAGAATCTGCGCAGCAACCCTGGGGGTGCCGATGTGACATCCAGATGGCAGCATCTGAGGGATACAATGTACAACACGGCCTTGTTGGTGTTCGGAAGAAGAGCTAGAAACACAAATGACTGGTTTGAAGCTAACTCCAATGAGATGATTCCAGCCATCAAAAAAAAAAAAACGCGCTGCGCTCCTGGAGTACAAACGTTCGCTGAGCCAGAATACCCTGCAAGCACTCAGAGCAGCCAGAAAAACAGTACAGCAGACGGCCAGGAGCTGTGCCAATAACTACTGTCTCGAGCTATGCAGCAGCATCCAGACCAGTGTTGACTTTGGTAACCTCAGGGGAATGTACGAGAGCATCAAGAAGGCATTAGGACCCACCCAGAACAAGATGGCACCTCTGAAATCCAAATCTGGTGATGTCATCACTGACAAAGCCAAACAGATGGAGCGCTGGGTCGAGCACTACTCCGAGCTGTACTCACACGAGAACATTGTGGTCGACTCAGCCCTCAATGCCGTCGAACTCCTACCAGTAATGGACGAACTGGACCAGGAACCAACTGTGGATGAACTGAAGAAAGCCATCGACAACATTGCAGCAGGAAAGGCCCCTGGTCAGGATGATATACCACCAGAGGTAATCAAGTGTGCCACAGACACTCTCCTGGAACCCCTACATGAGCTGCTGTGCCTGTGCTGGAGAGAGGGAGAGGTTCCACAGGACATGTGTGACGCTAACATCATAACCTTGTATAAGAACAAAGGAGATAGAAGCGACTGCAACAATTACCTTGGAATCTCCCTCCTAAGCATCACGGGTAAACTGTTCACTCACGTCATCCTCGGCAGACTCCAGAAGATTGCTGAGAGGATGTATCCTGAATCACAGTGTGGATTCTACGCAGAGAGATCTACCGTTGACATGGTCTTCTCTCTGAGGCAGCTGCAGGAGAAATGCAGGGAGCAGAGGAAGCCACTCTATATTGCCTTCATTGACCTGACCAAGGCCTTCGACTTGGTCAGCAGGGATGGACTGTTCAAACTGCTCCACAAGATAGGATGTCCGCCACGGTTACTCAAGATGATCCAGTCTTTCCACGAAGACATGAAAGGAACCATCCAGTACGATGGCACATTATGGGATGCTTTCAGCATCAGGAGCGGCGTCAAACAAGGATGCGTCCTTGCTCCGACACTGTTCGGGATCTTCTTCGCACTCCTCCTTAAACACGCCTTTGGATCTTCAACAGAGGGCATCTTTTTGCACACAAGATCTGACGGGAAACGGTTTAATCTTGGAAGGCTGAAAGCTAAATCTAAGGTGCGGGAAGTCCTCATCAGAGACATGCTGTTCACAGATGACGCTGCTGTCGTGTCACACACAGAAGACCAGCTTCAGAAGCTGCTGGATCGGTTCTCCAGAGCATGCAAGGACTTTGGGCTCTCCATCAGCCTAAAGAAGACAAATGTACTTGCTCAGGACGTTGCTGTTTCTCCATCAATCAGCATTGACAACTACACGTTAGAGGTTGTCCACGAGTTTGTTTACCTCGGGTCCACCATCACTGACACCCTGTCCTTGGAGACTGAGCTAAATAGGAGGATCAGTAAAGCAACCACAACTCTGCCCAGACTGAGCGAGAGAGTGTGGAGTAACAGCAAGCTGTGCACTCACACCAAAATGCAAGTCTACAGAGCCTGCATCCTCACCACCCTTCTTTACGGCAGCGAGACTTGGACCCTGTACGCCCGCCAGGAAAAGAGGCTAAACGCCTTCCACTTGCGCTGCCTCAGGCGCATCCTTGGAATATTGTGGAAGGACAGAGTGTCCAACACTACCGTCCTGGAGCAAGCTGGAATCCCAACTATGCACACCCTCCTCATGCAGCTGCGGCTCCGCTGGCTTGGCCACATCCACAGGATGAATGATGGAAGGATCCCAAAAGACATCCTCTATGACGAGCTAGCCTCTGGCAAAAGACCTCCTGGACGCCCTCAGCTGCGCTACAAAGATGTTTGCAAGAGAGACCTCAGGGACGTAGACATCAAGCCAGACAGCTGGGAGGAGCTGGCAGACGATTGCAACAGATGGAGGCAGGAACTATACAAGGGCCTTCGTAAGGGTGAGCTGAGGATTAGACAGCTAGCAAAGGAGAAGCGAGCCCACAGAAAGCACAGCAAGGACCTGCCAGACACCCATTACGTATGCAACAGATGCAGCAAGGACTGTCACTCTCGTGTGGGTCTTCACAGTCACAGCCGATGCTGCAAATGAGGATGCCAAACGGAACTACGAAGGGCGCGATCCATAGTCTGCATAGACTGAAGGATGCTACTACATCAGCTGGTAAATTTTGGTTTATTCACTTAAGTCGAGGTGGGGAACCTTTCTGGATCAGGGGCCCATAACCCACAGAAAAATCAGATGAGGGGCACACAAATGAGAAACAAAAAAACCCAAAAAACAGAACAAAAAAGAAACAACCAACAAAAAATTCCCTAATCCTGCATCAAACATCCACACACAATACCCTCAATTGGAACATCCACTGAGTGCCGGGCTCAGGTCCCCTCTTCATCTTCACAATGTAGACCCTCCAAAGTGGTCGTCTTAGCAGAGGGTAACTATTTCTCACCTGTAGCAACATCCAAGGCTGGAAGCTGGGACAGACTATCAGCTACCTCTTATGGGGATTACAATAGCAATCAGTGTCTGTTTTAGGGAGCAGGGCAGGCAAAACAGGATTTAGAATTAATTTGTAAGTTTAATACCCTGACTGGGAGTTTCTCCCAAGATGCTGCCTCTTCTTACAAAGCATGGTTTAGGCATGGAGAAGTAAGGACACTACAGGTTGGACCTCTCTAATCCAGAGCTTTTTGGTCCAACATCATCTGTGGCGTTGTCAGCAGCAACATGACCAGCAGCCCTGCCAGGTGGCAGCAAAAGAACAAGCAGCATGGCCGACAGCCACCATGAGCCCGACAGCTGGGAGAGAGCCTGGAGACCAGCAGCAGAGGGGCTGGTGTTGGCCTCTGTGGGTCTGGCAAACTCCCTGGTTTGAGTGTCAGACAAAGGAGATCTAACCTGTAGCAACTTAAAGACAAGTGAGACAGGGAAGAGACCTTGTAGTGCTGGTTAATAATAGGGCACAAAGCCAGCAACAGTTTTCATAGCCTGGGTGCCTGAAACTAAATTCCTAAATAGAAGCGTCCAGAGATTGAGCACCTGCACTTCCTGTAGACGTCTGTGAGCATTCCACATCACAGAATTTTTTCAGGCACCGAGCTGGCAGACTCTTTTTTTTTTAAATTCTTAAACAGTGGAGTGCCAGTATGTCCCCCCCTCCACCCAATATTTCAGCACAATATATTTTAAGGAAGTTTTGTTTATATTTTTTGTTGTTGTTCCTAGTGGAGCTTAAATTAGTCATTGGTACAAACTATGCATGGATGGGTAAGGGTACTTTTAAGAAATTACTGGACATGTATCATTAGCGTACCTTTTATTCGAATTTATGGAAGGCAGCTTTTAAAAACTAATTTGAAAAACCCAAAAAGAGAATTGTAGTTGTTCAGCTACGTTTAATACTTGCAGTAGATTGAGGTAAGCTTAGAAAATAAGATTCCCCCACAACCCTGAAAAATCCTTTCTGATAAACAGCAATACAAGTTAAACGATTGGAGCTCTGCTCAGTAAGGACACAGCTTCCAGGGACTGGGCTGATACATGTTTCAATGCAATTACCAGTATAAATACAGCTCTACAACCCTGCCCTCACGGTCAGAAAGGTGCTCCTTTAAGGCTGTTTAGGGTATTTTCTCATTTTACCTGGAACCCATTGGTTAATATAGGGCAGTCCCATGCAAGGTTTTTTGATTGAAATCTTTTGCTTTCTAGACAACTCCACTGAAATCATCTGGAACAAGCAGTTAAGCTCCCACACCAGTCAGCATTTTTACTAACAGTATTGGCCCAACCTGCCGCTTCACACTTCCATTCTAATCATAAGGCAAAGTACTGGGCTCCTGGTTTTAAGTCACTCATATCTTGACTGTGGGTACTATTTTCTCTCTTAGGCTATGTCTATACTGCAGGGTTTTTCTGGATTAGCTTATTTCTACTTCATTAAGTTATTCCTGAATAGCATGTTTGCATTGCAAGAACATTTCCAAACTGAGTGTTCACAGTTCAGAGCCCTATTCAGAAATAAGAACCGTGCATTCTGGGCATATAGCCCATCATGCCTTGCCTTGCTAGACATTGTGGGATGTCAACAGGAAACACAAGGTGCCCTGGGAAGTAGTCCCATGAGCCACTTCTCTGCCTGAATCTCCCACCCTGCCAGTTTTCTGTTCCTTTCCATGCCATTTCAAAATGCTACAGTGAGCCCAGCTCACCCGCATCTACAAGGAAGCAGCCATGCAGCTGTGACTTAATGGACTCCTCACCCCACACATTAAGGGTCTCAGAGATCTCTCCTGGGCTCCATGCTGGTGCCTTCTTGCATCAGTAACCAGCCTGAGAAGAGCCCTCTGCAAAAACCATGACTACAAAATAAAAGCAGAAGAAAAAGCAGGCACAGCACTGTGCATTGAATTAACCCGTAAAATAAAATAGAGAAAAATGGAACCAATGCATAGCTAGTGTTTGGTTGCTTTGAAATCACTCGTGAGGGGTTTTTAAATTACTGTAGATCGCAGGGGGAGCTGGGGAAGGGATGTGCCTGGCTGGGGGAAGCGGGAGGGATCAGCTCCATGTGTGGAGCCAGAGAATTATGTACATTTTGAACAGTGAGAGTAATTAATCAACGGAACAATTCACCAAGGGTTGTAGTCATAGGAGCTGACTACATGGGTGCTGTGGGGCTCGAGCACCCATGGGGAAAAAATCAGTGGCTGCTGAGCATTGCTGCCAGCCATGCTCCCCTTCTGCTGCCCAGGGTGCCAGAAAATTTTTAGAGGGGGTGTTGAAAGCCAATGAACCAAACTGTACATCCTGTACGTAATGGAAACCACTTCAAGTCAGGGGGTTGCTGCAGCACCCCCCGCATCCCATCTTCCAGCACCTATGCCTGCTGCACCTCTCATGTGCTGTCAGCTCCACTGACCTGCTCCTCCTCACCCTCCCAGCACTTCCAGAGCACCACAAACAGCAGAATCATGGTGCTCAGGAAGCTCGAGGTGATAAGAACGTAAAAATGGCCATTACTGGGTCAGGTCCATGTAGCCCAGTGCTAGTCCATCTGCTGACAGTTGCCATGCCAGGTGCCCCGGAGGGGGTGGACCAAAGACAATGATCAAGCGATTTGTCTCCTGCCATCCATCTCCAGCCTCTGACAATCAGAGGCCAGGGACACCATTCCTACCCCCAGCTAATAGCCTTTTATGGACCTAACCTCCATGAATATATCTAGCTCTTCTTTCAACTCTATTACAGTCCTAGCCTTCACAGCCTCCTCAGACAAGGAGTTCCACAGGTTGACTGTGTGCTTTGTGAAAAAGAACTTTCTTTTATTAGTTTTAAACCTGCTACCCATTAATTTCATTTGGTGTCCTCTAGTTTTTATATTACAAGAACAAGTAAATAACTTCTTTTAATTCACCCTCTCCACACTGCTCATGATTTATGATCTCCACGCCACTCATGAGCTAAACTGTTTTGCTTCAAACAGCATTTAGCCAGTATACTTCATTCACTGGTACAGTCCAGTCGGACGCCAGGAGAAATCATTTCAGCAGAACAAATCAGGCAGTACAGAAGGGAAATAACCCTCACTCACTAGGGCCAACAAACCATTTACCTAATATGTTGGCTGCCTCACAGCTTATAGGATTATATCATGAAAGGCACTAAAAGGTTGCAATTCTGTGAGCTGAATGAATTATGGTAGTAATGTGCAGCAAATGGGAACATATTACTCATCAGTTCTTTGGCTGTACACCTCATTCTCATGTTTAAGGCCTGGCTAGTGTGTATTCCTTTAAATAGATTGGTAACTCTCAAGTGAGTCTTCATCTAGTGCAGAACTCATTAGATCAAAGATGGGGGTGGGGTGTGTTTGGGGAGGTAAGGGTGTAATGGGGTGGGACAGTGCATCTGCGGGGCTGTGAAATAACCAATGTACTTCACCAACACCCCAATATTAATTAGTTTACACTGTTGTGTTTTTTGTGCTCTGGTAGCCCGTGGAATTCCGAGACTCTTAGATTGCACTGTGTAGAGTTCCACTGTAAACCAAGAAACTGAGACAAATGAATATTATTTTTTTTCTTAAAGAAAAGTGGCTGTATGGGAAAACAAAAACTAAGGGTCCTTACAAAACAAAGTTCAGAATTTTCCAGATCTGAAGAAGTGGGTCTGTCCCATGGAAGCTCAACACCTAATGAATTTCATTAAAGTGCTACAGCGTGGTGGGGTTTTTTTGGTTTGTTTTGTGAAGATACAAACTAATACAGCTACCTCTCTGTGACTAAGGGTCCTGTTTAGCAAGGTACTTAAATACATGCTCAATTTTAAGTAGGTGAGTTTCTCTTCTCTTCAATAGTGTGGCAAGGGAAGCATGTTTAAAGACATGGCTGAATCGGAACCTGATTGAGAAACAGAAATAATTCAAATAGGAAGGTCACTATAGGTCCTGATCCTGCAAATATTTAATCACATGCTTACATATGAGTTGTTCTAATAGCTTCAGCATATCTACTTACATTAATCATATGCATAAGTATGTTTGAAGGATCAGGGCCATTTGAAGCACTTTGGGCTATTAACGATGCTATGAATTGAATATGTTCTTGCAGAATGAACCCAATTCTGCCCTCAAGTATGTCTGTGTAGATCCATTTTGTGCAAATTTGTATGTGACAGCAAAAACTGGATTATATGTGTTCAGTGTGGAGTAAATTAAAAGGCTTGACAATTGTGTGTCAATTTGGAAGGTTTTTAAAATGTCTTTTATACAACGGTATCTTGAAAAATATTGTATATTGATATATACAACAGCCTTCTATTAACTGGAAAATAAGAAGATCCCACACACATACACACTCACCTAAACATTTGCCCCTGAAAAGGGTCAACCCACAAACTGGGGGCCATTTAAACCCTATTTGAGTGCTCAAAATAGGACTTTAATAGTGCATTGGTTTTGTGCTTGCCTAGTGTAGAGGGTTTATTTTCATCTGTGGTGCACCCTCCCGTCTCTTGCCTCTCTAGATAACATTCTCCTGCAGTGATGAGTGAGAGCTAGAAACCACACCAAGTCATAGAATACGCTAAGAAAAAAAAAAGTCTAATCTCTTCCAGGTAGTCTCATCCAAACATTTTTTGATTTCTAAGAGCCATTTTTAATGCCCCAGTATCTGTTTATTGATTTGGTGAAATGTACTTGAGTTTCACAGTAAAACTGGTTAAATTCAGTAAACTGGCATGCTGAGGAGCTGGTTACTTGGCTGGGGCCAACTGTCCCAGCTGCCAGAGCATCAGTTACCCGGCCAGGGCTGGCAGAGCAAGCCAGCTGCCCATCTGGAACTGGTGGAGTGTGGCTGGATCCTCCGTGCTCAGTAAGCAGGGGTGGAGGTGGCGCAGATTGGGCCAGATGCCCCACTGGTGCCCCTCTTGGAGCCCCACATCAGGACTCGAGCTGCAGGCATGGGAGCCCCACTGTCAGCCCGAGCCCCACATTGGGGCTGGAGCTTGGAGCACAGGGCCTGTCGGTAGCCCTGCTGCTGCCCCCCCATGCAGCACCAGACCGGGGCTGGAGCTGTTGGGGCAGGGAGCCCCTCTGTCACCCCATGGAGCCCCAGATCAGGGTTGGAGCTGTGGGCCCAGCGAGCGCCGCACTGGGGCTGGACCTTCAGGTGCAGGGAGCTCGGCTGCCACCCCACGGAGCGCCAGAGTGGGGCTGGAGCTCGTAGCACGGTGCCAGAGCTCAGGGCCAGCAGGGAGACCTGCTGCAACTCCATGAAGCCCAGACCCAGGAGTTAGAGCCCTGCTGAGCCAGCGCTAGAGCCCCCAGCAACCAAGTGCCAGAGGCTGCTTGCAGCCCTGCAGCATGGCTGGAAGAACAGGGATCCCAGCAATTTGGGATACCTGGGAAAAAGATCAAAGAATTTGCAGAGCTGCCTAGAGCGGCTACTAACTTGAGCTTGATGGGATGCCTCCCAGGAGGCCAATTATCCCGTACTTAGCTTTGCTCTGTACACACTGATAGAACTGCAGACACAAAAGGGAGGGAGACAGCAGGAGTCCTGCATTTAGATGGAGCTGACAAAGCAGGTCAGAACGTTTGCGAAAGAAGGGTCTTCCAGAAGTCAGATCTCACGGGAATATGCTAATGAGGCTCAAGATATTTTAATCCATGCTTTATTAGCATCTTCCAATCCGCCCATTACCCTGCCCCTTCTGGATAGGGTGGGCGAGTGTAGGTGGGGCCTGGAAGAAAACATTAGCTTTAATTGCTCACCCACCCTCAGTAAGACATTTCAAACCACTAAAATAACAAATGGACAAACATAATCCAATCTACTTTGTTTAATGTTGTACAAAAAAAACCTGGTGACTATTACAATGAAAAGTGATTAAAACACTGAATCACATTTGCCATCCCACTATCTAAACAGTTGAGATTCACTTTGCTATTCAGACAATAGAAAATTTAGCGGTTTTCAGGAAAAAATGACATAAAAAAATCCTTGTGTCACATGTACTCTTCCCTCTACATCTTAAAGCTGTGCTCACAGAGACGGCTTCTTCTACCAAACTCTTCAAGTATATGGGAATTCAGTTGTAAATAAAATTGAATCTAAAATAAAAAATAGTTGCAAGAGATTTATTTTCATCATTTGTAGGTAGAAGGTAATTAAATGAATTGAGTATACAGTATTTACATTTGACCTGAACAAACTAACACCTGACAGAAAGCAAAGGTTACGTTTGCATTCAAGAAGTTTTTGTACCTCAGGCAGTAACTGTATCTACCAGATAGACATTAACCTCAACTTCACACACAACTATACTAAGGCGCCCAGTCCCGTACAACTAGTTCTCAAATCTTCAAAACAGCTTCTCTGACTGAAAAGCCAGAGTTTCACTTCCATAAGGGGAAAAAAATAGTCTTACAGCGTGGAAGAAAATTGCTACTGGACAAACCCTGCGTATGTCAGGAGTCAGTCATGAGCAAGAAGCTTCAGATAAGAATTATAATTTTTTTAAAACTGCAGTTTGCAGAGTCAGCACTGAGACTATTATGCAAGAAATAACTAATCTAATTTTTGCTGTCAAGTATGTATTAATCTCAATTTTCAGTTGTCCTGGCTTTTAACAGCTGCTTAGGACCCTGGTGTAAAGATCTGGGACTCCAGATCCAATTAAGCTATTTAAAGTAGTAACTAAACAGTAATACAACCATTACCTGCTTAAAGATCAGCACTGTGTTAGTGTTTTGGAAGAGGCTTCTTTTGGGGTTTTTATATAGTAAAAATAAAAGCTACATCAGTAGCTGTAGAGGTTGAGAGCAGATAAGGGAGATAAAGGATAAGGCTAGTACAAAGCTTTTAGGATTAGAACCGTTCTGACATCTCAAAGAGATTTTACCATGCAAATGGATGGAAGTAACCTAAGTTTCCTCTAAGCCACATGACCCAGGGGCTGAGTAGCTGTCTAGCTCAGGATGGCAGCACAGAGCCATGGTCTCTGCCTGGCAGCCCCAGAATGGAGCTGTTGTGGCCAGGGCAGAAGCACCTCTCTCTGCCAGCTTCCTATCCCCCAGCAATGGCTACTATGTGCTGAGGGAGGGTACCCAACACAGAGCTGCTGCTACGTGGGGGGACACAAAACACTTCCTTGGCCCCCACCCAACCTAACCTGGACCTGCCCCAGCTGTGCCTCCTATTACTGCGGTGGCTGTGGAGAGGTGCCTCTCACCTGATCCCAAGCTGCTGTGTGAGAGAGGGCTAGGGTTAGCCCTTTCTCCCCAGGACAGCCTGCGCTCTAAACCCTTCACCCCTGCCCCCACCCCCACCAACCAAAGTCATCACCCCAACCCTTTGCCCCAGCCACAAGCCTCCCTCGCCCCCCCACAACCTCTCAGCACCACCCCGCCACACACTATGTATGGAACACTTATATTACGTGATACATCCCCTCCATATTGGTACACATTACAAACGTGTTTCCACACATGGGCCTAAAAATTAGAGAAACTGGGTGTGACTTGTAAAGGATGGAACCACTTGCACTGACAATTGACAAATAAAAATGTGGGTTGCATGGCAAATTACTCGAGCAGATGCTTAGCAACACAAAACACGATGAGTGAAACCAGTGAGCTCTCAATCCTCATGAAGTACAAAGTATTTTCAATGAAGGAGAAGGCTAAGGAATGAATATTTCTCAGCTGAATGGCAGTGATGTACTGCAAATACATTACAAAAATGCTGAGGAATGTATTAGTCAGCATAGTGGCTGCTTACACTGTGAGTCTGCTGCATACTATACCTGCTCAAAAGTTGAGGAAGGCTGGAAATGATAGGTCCGTATCCTGGGGCATTGTCATAGAGCTCAAACAAAGGTGCAGCTACCAGCTTGTAATTTTTTGGGACCGCAAACAAAGCTAAAAGTTAACACAAGACAGAATTAGCAATGGAAAAGTTGTTTCAAACACTTTAAAGCTGAGGTTTCACTAAGGGTCCCTTCCCCCTTTAAAATAATACCTCTCTGAACTCTCATCCAAAACTGCAGTGTTCCAATGGGCTTATTTTAGACCATTACAGGTGGAGCTCTTATGCTGGGGTTTTGTACATAAGCACTCCATCCCAGTTTGAGGACTTAACATCATGGCAGATTAGAAAAACCCAAAGAAAATTAGATATTTTTATTCCAGCTTCTCATATTTTATACATATTTATTCTACTTCAAATTACATTTGAAATTTAAAAAATCTGTCGAAATAAGACTGAAAGCTTGTTTTTTCCCCACCCGGAGTAGCCCAAAAGAATTACCTCACCCACTTTGTCAACCTGTGTTAAAGCCTACAAACTTCTACTCCATTAAAATAATTTAAATTAAATATGAAAATAGTACGTTTGCCGCCAAGCTTTAAAGAATACTGACTAGTCATTTTCTCTGACTATATTTTAATTATTGTTTTTATTTAGAGCATCAGATCCTTTATGCCTCTGCCTCTCCCCCATTCTACTGAGGAGACTTGGTTTATGGACTTTCCTTTGCAGATAAGGACAAGCTTGTCTCCATGAGGATAAATTTAAACCATGTTTGTAAACCCCGCCCTCCACACACAGATTAGAACTTCTGCTACAAACGCTTACCTTTTTCCTGCAGCTGAACCAAGAAAAGCTTTTTGTGCTCCTTAGGTTTTGTAATATGAGCTGGAATATATGGATACTAAGAGAAAAAATGTTTAATTAATTTGTACAGCACTCTGAAAATAAAAAGCCATCTGTAAATGCTTCTTAAGAGTTTCATAGATGAATCATGAATGAATCCTTCTCAAAGACATCACCGCATGACATGCGTAAGAAAAATCCAGGACAGCAAGTGAAATTAAATCACATGCCAAGCATGTTATTGTTAATAAACAGCTAAAAATCAAGTTTAAGGGGGATGATCTTGTTTACAGGACAGGTGTACATACTACACAACATTTTGCACATATAAAGCCCCAACTGTAGCTGGAATCTCTAGTGCAGTCAGCAAAAAAACAAAAAAACAAAAAACAAACTTCAAGCAAACCAAAAAAGGAAACCTCACATGCCATGATTGCCCCTAAAAATGATTAATAAATTCACTTAGTTTTTGCAGATACAGTTCATGCTAATTATTTTAATCTCCAGAATTTATGCGGACACAGACACTTACTTGTGGCGGTTCAAAGTTTGGTCTCCACCAGTTACCAATGCAGTCATCTATCACCCAGTCTTGCTGAACTCCATCCTGACGTCCCAGTATCTGTCAAAATCCAGCTGCAGTCAAAAAAACCTCTACATGCTCCATTGCTAGTATTCTTAGGAAAGCATTAAGGCATGCTGTAATAAGGGTTTAATGCAATTCAGAGCCAAGCTAAAGTAGTCTTATATTAGCGTTACAATACTTGCATACTAACTGATATAGATGTTTGTCATAATCATGTTCCAGGATATTGGATAAAACTAGGTTTCACTACCAAAACAAAAAAGCAGTCCAGTAGCACTTCAAAGACTAACAGAAAAATTTATTAGGTGATGAGCTTTTGTGGGACAGACCCACTTCTTTAGATCATAGCCATACCAGAACAGACTCGATATGATCTGAAGAAGTGGGTCTGTCCCATGAAAGCTCATCACCTAATAAATCATTTTGTCAGTCTTTAACATGCTACCTGACTGCTTTTTTGTTTTGATAGAATACAGACTAATATGGCTCTCTCTCAGGGAGGAATTTTGCACATATATATAACTTTTCAGCGTAGATCAGCCTTTAGAAACAATTTTGGGAACAAATCGTTCACAAATGCAATGAAGTGCAATTGGCCCTTGCAGCTAGAATATAAAGCCACAGAGAAGCTGTCTATTAAGTATTCTCCCTGATGTATAAATCAAGCACCTAATTCAGCAAGATAGCGGACATATGAATTGGTTGCACAGAGCTATCCACAACAATGCCTTGTTCACTGACTGTCTCTATCATCCCTGCTGCATCTGAGCACCTTAACTCGATGTATTTATTCTCACAATACCAGTGTAAGGTAGAGAAATGTTAGCCCCATTTTACAGATGAGAAACTGAGGCACAAAAAGGCTAAGTGACTTGTCTGAAGTTGCCTCACATCACATAGGAAAGTCTGTGGTGAACACAAAATTGAACTGCAGTTGCTTCAAGTCCTAGGCTAGTGCCCTAATCACTAATTCTGCTTCCTCCTGGACTATCACATGACTTCACTTGTTTATTTATATTATATAATACTATATGAGCTAACATAATTAAGTTAGTTGTGAATCACTGAAGCAATCAAAAGAACAGGAATGGCAAACAGGCTCTTTTAATGTTTTGTCCAAAAAATTTCTAAAATTATTCAACATTCAACTTCCTTTATAGATCAGGTGCAACAACAAAACAAAAAATGAAGAAGAAAATATACCTCTGTCATTAGACGTTTGAGTCCTTCTACCTCATCTTCTCCTGGATTGAGTTCACCACCTGGTCTGTGAAAAATTAATGAAAACTAATGTTTTCTTTTATTTACAAATACATTCAAAGATAACTTTAAGGGGTCTCACTTGTAAAGTTTTAGGGATTTACAGATTTACTTTCAAATGCTTTATCAGGGATGTTATATGGTTAACCAGTAAGCTCACCGATAAATGTGAAGCTTACTGGTATGCTTACTAGTTAACTGACCCTTGCCAGGGAACTCCGGCAGTGGCCAGCTGCACCAGGCCACAGCAGCCTTGGCCACGTAGGAGTCAGAGGCCCCACAGCCACAGAATGACCAGCCAGCAGACTCTAAGTTAAAACACGTTACCTGTTTAAGCGCTGGTGTTTAAATGGTTTAGTATCCCTATTCTTTACAGAAAAAAATAACCAAAAAAATTCAACTTTCAAATGTCACGTCGCTGGATTTATTACAATTTCATAACTAAACAGGATAGCATGCACAATCACTATGACTTTTAAGACAATCACCTTCATTTTTTGTCATAGCTACAATGATTTATTTTCAGCAAAGGCACAATAAACAATAATATGCACTGTTCCCACTAGGGCTCCTGAAAAGAACACAGTTTAAACTACAAAGCAGAAAGAGCCTAATGATTTTAGAAAAATGCAAAAATGGTGAGAGGGTCGGTCCGGCTACAGTCATTGCTCCAGGATTTGTTTTAACTGAGAGAAAAGCGCATGCACACACACACATAAAAGTGCACAAAAACTACAAGATATGTCATTATGAGAGGAAAATCTTGCATTGATTTGGTGGTCTCTCTGGATAACCCAACCAGTCTTCTCACCTTTAATTTGAAAATTTTGTGAAATTTACAAGAATTTGGCTCCTTCCTTCCATACCAATAAAAGCACAGAAAGAAAACTTAGAATTTATAAGCAGCTAGATTTTTAGAATTCAGGTTCAGTGAATTAAGGTGCTAAGTGTGTTCACACACAATTTAGCTTCATGTCCATTCACTAAGGGGGCAGTAACTACTGGTGATGAATTCTAAAATTTTATAGCGCATCAGCTTTCTGCAGGAGCATGAGGATTCAGTATAGTTTGCTACATACAGCTTTTGCAGACGTTTAAGAGACCTTTCAATCCATGCTTAGTTAGCATAGTTGAGCAGCCTGTATACTTGCTGTACAACTAAACTGTTATATGGCAATGCTTTATGGATTCTACTAAATGTTACTCTGGTGTCAAGTTCCAACAATATACACTTACAGTTTGAAGAAAGTTGTACCTAGCTGCAATAATAGCACATGGGGCAGCCTGTGCTCATGCACAATCAGAACACCCTCTACAGTCCGTCTCATTCCAATCTTGTCAAATTCTTCCCTCATGCGCTGAAACCGGGCTGCCACTGAGCTGTCTTTCTCATAAAGGGGCTCCTTTGTACCAAAGGTATAATTCGTAAGTGGATACCTAGAAGATAAATCACATATTACTGTGCCATGAAGTCTTATCCAGATCTCATTAGCACAACTATATAGTACTAATCTTGAGGATAACCTACTGTAGTCTTACCAGGTCTTCCCTACCCTTTGCACCCCTCCCAGCAGATTTGTCAGTTTTAATTCTTTTTTTTTCTATGTTATATATTCATCATGCTGGTTCACTTTTCAGCACTACTTCCAGATTTGAAGAAGTGGGTCTGCCCCATTAAAACTCGCCACCTAATAAACTATTTTGTTAGTCTTTGAAGTGCTATGACTGCTTTTTTGTTCTATGAAGATGCAGCCTAACACATCTACCTCGCTGCAGTTGTACAGTTAGCTAACACTGATTTCAAAATATTTATAATGGGAAGTGCACACACATACTCCCCCATTTGCTTCTGGATGCATTTCAGGGCACTGGTTATAATCTACAGCATTCTAACTAAATGATTTGGGCTCCACTTATCTGAGATGCTGCCTCTCTGCCACTACAAGAGTTAATTACTGGTTCACACTCAGCTATACCAAAACTTAAGACCCTCCACAAATGGCATAAAGAATGTAAGTAGAGACCCCATACTCCTGTGACCTACTGGATCGCAGAGCCTGCCTGAGTTCTTAAACTTACTGTTTCAAAATCTTATTTGAGACTTTTGAACACTCATTGTAATACAAGGAAATTAGTTTGTTAACACGTAGAGAAAATTCCTCATACTTTGTTGACCTGTGCTTGATTTTTATTGATCTGTGATATGCAGGTGCTTTGATGCAAGATACCAAGAAGCATTTCTAAATAAATCCTGCTTGAAACAAAATGACCATTAAGGTAATTATAAAAAAGATTTCACGTAGAACGTTTAGGTTCTTTTCTAAAACCTTAATTTTTGAGGCAGCAGCCCAAATTTCACGTTCACCTTCACTTTCCAGAAGACACACCACAAAGGCTTGCCTTCTGAATAGTAAGCCAGTTCTCATGCATACTGCTATTCTATGAACATGTCTAGTCTTAGAATGAACATCAACCAGACGTCCTGACAAACACAGGTTCTTTGCTTCCTGATCAATGATGCCTTTATTATCTTCATTACCATTCTCCTGTATTCTCGCCTCTTTATCTGTGGTTTCATGATGTCACCACTATTTTCTTCTTATACTTAAATTATTCTAGAAAGCTAAAATTATAATCTTATAAGTATAAAAGAATATGTTTAGCACACAGTAGCGTTGTCCTCTTTATAAATTTGTCACGTTCCTTAAAAAAAGACCCCAAAACATTTCTAGTTATACACAGAAACACAAAAAATTATAACTTCCCGCTGACAGTTTTTTCTCTCTCAACAAAAACCCTGTGCATTTTCACTTTTTAAATGAGTCATCCATTTTGGCTGTGAACATAAATTAAGCTATGTTAAATGATGCATGGCCATTTCTTTGAGTAACAGTTAATTGCTGAGTACTATTACATTTGTTATTCGCCATTACTGCAACTTCACAAAGCTATTTATCAAAGAAAGCACCAACATGTTGTCCACCGTAAAGCAAAGCCTGTTTGAGTAGATGGCCCATTATGGCGGTTACATAAAGATGTTTTCATTGCACATCAGCACTTACATCTTTGTTACTCAGTGCAAATCACGCTGCACACTGCAGCGCCCAACAGCCCAAATATGTATGCATTTTTACTGTAAAGTCAGTCAACACCGAACAACGTACACGCACGGTGTACAAATTTTTACGTCCCACCCAGGCATCACCGTGGTAGGTGGAATACGAAAACCTCAGTAGAACAGGTGTGCAGGTTACTAAGAGCAACCCGCTCTTCAGTGTCGCTCTACACCAGCACTAGATTTACACCTCCAGCGAGGGAGAGTTTGATGGGCCGGTCTCCTCCAGGCCGAGAGCCTCCTGCCATTACAGGACCCTTCCCAGTTACACAGAGTTCAGTCCTCCCCAGCATGAGCGGGCGGTGGGATCAGAAGGCACCTTTCCCCCAGCTGGGAGGAAAGGCGGGGGCCGGAGGCACAGGCGGGGCCGTGGGGAGAAAGGGCTGCTAATGCCCTTCCCCAGCGCCAGACGCGCCGCGGAGCTCCGGGTTTCTCCCCGCCCCCCGAAGCTGGGGGAGCGGGATGTAACCGGGAGGGCGGCGCGCTCCCAGGCGGAGGGCCCGAGGAGGGGGAGCTGGGAGGCTCCCGCGGGGCCGCCCGGCACTCACAGGTTGATGGTCCGCTCCAGCGTGAGCGGCTTGGCTTGCTGGATGTATTTGTTGCCGAACTGGTTCACCCCGCGGGGCCAGCCGGTCTGCGAGCGGTTGGGCGGCACCACAGACATGATGGGGAGGCGGGCGAGCGGGCGAGGCTGGGTCACTGCGCGGCGGCGGGAGCAGCGGCCACCATTAACATCCCCGCGCGCCAGGCCTCACACCCCGCCAATGGCTCCACCGGAACCGACCGGCCGCGCGCCGGAAAGGGCGACCATCGAGACGAGCGCACAGAGCGCCCGGAGCATAGAAGGCGGCCAGTGCGGCGCCACTGTCGCCCGACGCGCGCCCACCATTGGCTGCTGTAGCCTCGCGCCTCCAGCCCCCCTCCACCACGGGCGTCTCGAGCGCTGCCGTGCCCCGCCCTCCTCGCGGCTCATTCCGATTGGCTGCGCGGGCGGTGATGGGAGTTGTAGGCGCCGCGCCGCGGCTGGCGTCCCGCGTGCCGGCGGAGGAGGAAGCCCTCGAGCATGAGCGGGAGACGGCGCGGCCCGCGGGCCGGGGACGCCCCTTACGGGGAGCCGGGCAAGAAGCGGGACAAACGGGAGTTGCGTGGGGAGTTCTCGGCGGCCATCAAGGAGCGGGCCCTGCGGGAGAAGGCAGCGGCCGCCTGGGGCCATAGGGACTCCCTCAGCCACGGTACGAGTCGTGAGCCTGAGCCGAGGCCCCCGCTGCCTGAGCCGCCCAGGCCAGGCCGGGCCTTCCCCAGGAGCGGGCGGCGGGTAGGGCCTATCCCCCGACCCATGTCTGTGAGCACCGTCCCGAGCGCCAGGACCGAGGTGGGCACCGGGCTGGGGGCCGCAACGCTGAGCTGGGCGTCCCGAGCTTCACCGGCACCTGTTGTCTCTCCTCAGAGGCCATCGCGGTGGATCCTGTTCCTTTCAGTCACTGCGTGATCCCCAACTTTATCCAGTGCTCGGGCTTCCTGGACGGGCTGCGGGAGGAGCTGCTCGGCCTGGATTTCCACGAGAAGTGCAACGACTTGTACAAGTTCAAGCAGGTGATGGGACCCACGTCGTGCGCTTGCATCCCACTGGCACAGATCGGACAGGGACGCTGTGTGTTTCTATAGCAACTTTGTCAGGGTTCCTGTGGCTACCACTACGTTAGAAGCATCTGTCTACAGACATTGCTGTCGGAAGAGATGTTCCCACAAAAGTTCTGTCGACAGATCGCATTGACACCTAAAAGCGGATCGATCTTTTGATCCGCTCTGTCGACACCCGGGCCCCCTGGAGCGTCTACATGTCTTTTTTGTCAACAGTTTTTTGTTGACAAAACTCATTTTGTGTGTAGATGCTCTGTTTGTTTTGTCTACAAAACTCTGTAGTGTAGATGTAGCCTGGAAGCACTTATAGATGCTTGTGAATTAAGGTTTTATCTCCGTTACTGCTTTTGTCAGTCTGACCTCTGACCAACGTCAGTTTTGCCACCAAAAAGATACCATGTAGAGGTTGCTATGCTGGTTGGAAACCCTCATTTGCCAAGAAGGAGCAACTACAAAGGAGACCTTCCAACACACAACTGTAACAATATATTCGTGCTGCTGTAAAGTTCATAGCATAGACATAGCCTAAGCCTCATGACACCCTGGCAGAGCCTGGGGGGTACGCAGTTGGCCAACCAGAGGTGTGGAAATGTTAAGCAAGAATACGTTATGTGGCTAATGGTGTCAAAATCTGTCACTGAATGTTGAATGGCTCCATTTTTAGATGTCTGCTCTGAGATAATTTAAACCAGAGAACGTGTAACTCTTTCTGACTGATTGCAGTCCAAGGTGTTCATCGTCTCTGAAAATCCAAACCAAGGAATTTTGAGAGAGTGACTCAAAACCCCTGGCTGTTTTCGGAAAACTTGGCTGTATCTATCTCCTACATCTCAGCTTGGAAAGATTAGACTTTTATGAGTAAATTTCAATTTCACCGTATGTACAAAACCAACAAAGCTCAGGCTCTCTCCTGTTATACCCTGAAGTTTGTCAGCTGTAAAGCAGGTTAAGGAAGATCATTCTTGGGGTTTTAGGTGTTATGTTGCTTGTCTGTCTGTCCCCATATGAGTATGAAACAGTATTTACTCATGACTTTTGCAGAATTTGAGGTGAAGACTGAGTGCAGGAGAATGAAGGTTTAAACCTAAATATTAGACATTAATAGTCCTGGTTTCTCCACCCCCTAGTACTCTTAAAAATTGGCTGGTATTCCTCTCTGTCATCTGAATGGGAGATCTCTCCTGTACAGTGCTAAAAGTAGAGGTTCTTTGGTGGTGTGGTAGCCCTAGAATAGAGACGTTCCTTTCTCATGGGCATACATTTCCTTGGCCATGTTAATGACCAGTGCCCTGAGGCCTTTTCACTGAGGTGGCTGGCATTGTGTCTAGTAACTTTAGGGTTAATTAATTCCCATTTTGCCATTTTTTGCCCCCTGCTGTCCATTCGAGACTCCTGTTCGCAGAATAGCTGTGAAGATGTTAGGCTGATGATGATCATAGATATGGGTGTCTTTTTTTTTTTTTTTTTAAAGTTCTATCCTTAGTTATCTTTGCAACCATAACTTATAGAGCATAATCTAAATGAAATAATTGTTCTTATTTTCCATTTGTGTCCATAGTCGGATGATCTGAGAGAGAGAAAAGAGCCTCATATTTCAGCATTAAGGTAAAGTAATTCCTTAAAACCCACATCATGATTATTTTTCTAATACATTTATTATGTTGTCAATGTTTTGGAGTTTTTCATTAAAATTTCTTTTTTTGTGGGGGGGGGGGGGCGCAGCATTTTTTTCAAAAAATTTCAGTTTCCTGTTAGAGTAATAAAATACCCTATTAAGGAGATGCATGTTACAGGAAGGTACAAATTAATGCAAAGCACAGAAGTTGTGAATCTCTCACTTTGTAAGATGTGTGTTAATGAATGCACCTAACATGCTATTCTGCTTAACTAACCCAGCATCTAACTCTTCTGTGGAGGTATATATAACAGTAGGCAGTTACTAGGAAAAATTGTAAGTGATGCCAGACACGCAGAGATGTGCCAGCAGCAGTGGGCTGCTTTGGGGAGCAGGTTTGGCCTGTCTGTGCACCATGGGCACTTACCAGTGGTAAGTGCCTCCTGGCCAGCACCTGCACCTTGCCCCCACTCCCAACCACTGCTCCACAGCAGATTCCCTTCCGGCACCCAAACTCTCTCCCAGACTGATTACCCCCTCCCACACCCCAGCCCCTATCTCCCTCCTGCACCCAGACCCCACACGACCTTCATTAATAAAGTAGAACTGTGTAGTCCATGATGACTTAGTACCATCTGTTGAGTGGCTCTGTTCAAAAAATTTATTGCCCACCCATGTCTATATTAATGGAATGTCCTTGGCATCAAACACCACAAAAACCACTCCTGAAACTGGCCTTCTTGCTACCTTGTGGGCAGCCTCAGAGAGGCCAAGTGTGGATTTGGTGCTACAGAGAATTTCTTCTGGCCATTTCAGGAGGAAGTGTCCCAGTTCAGGGCAACTACAACTGTACTTTCTCCTTGTGGTCCCACAAAGGCACCTATTACAAGCTCTCTGCTGTCCCTTGTTTGGGCTGAGGACTGCATCTCTCTCCCTCCTCACCTGCACAGTTCCCTAGCTACACTGGGATGTCTCAGCAAGTCAGACTGCCTACAACAAGCCTGCTCCGCTTTCTCCTTGCAGGCTATAAACGGTGTGGTTGCTCTACAGCTGGTAGTTACCATACGGCTCTTTCTAAGCATTTATTTTCAAGGTGGAAAGATTACAGGAAAAATTAATTCATTAAAAGACTTAAAATATGTTTGGCAATAAGTTCATGGGAGATCGCCCCCCTACCTCTGAGGGATATGGCAGGTCCTTCAGACCCCACCAATGAGGTTTCCTGTGGTTACAAGTTCACCGCAACTGTTAGAGCAGAACCTCTGTGAATCATTCATGTTTTCCTTTGTACAGGCTGGGCTTGGATCTTGCCCTTACATAACAGGTGGCCAGGAGTCAAAGGGAAAATTTTCAAAGGGCTGAGTTCTTGCATAACCAGAGAGGGCACATTTGCATACACCTCCCCCTAGAGCAGGGCTCAGCGACCTGTGGCTCTGAAGCCGCTTGGGGTTCTTTAAGGAGTTATTTGTGGCTCCGGATGCTGCTGCTGCCGACGACCACTCTGCGGCGCCCTGCCCTGCCACCACTGAAACAACAGAGCTATGTTTAATTGGTTTAGTGGCCAGCAGGGCAGTGGGAAGGATCCAGCTGTTAGACCAACTGAATTTAATTCCATTATTTCAGCAGCGGCAGGGCCGGGAGCCACAGAGAGCCCCTCACTCACCCTGCTACCTGAGTGGCCACACCCCCCTGGTGGGTGTGGCTTGGCTTACCCCTCCCACAGAACATCTGCACTCCTGCCTTCCTTCCACTTGGTGTGCTTGGCTGCCCAGCATAGGCTCCCCAGCCAGAGCCATGGATGAGTTAGTCCTGGGGTGGGACTGAGGCAGGCTAATCCTGAGTATGTGGAGCCAGGTTTGGGGCTGAGAGGGCTTAAGCCTGGGAGTGAGAGGTGGGTTTACAGGATGGTGGAAGGGGTAAAATTTGGGGATGGGGGAGGATTTGAGGGCTGAAGCGGATAAAGCCTGGAGATGGGGGTGGCTTTGGGGACCAAGGGGGGTAGAGTCTGGGAATGGGGTGTGTGTGGGGAGGCTTGTCACAAACATAGCTCCTTCCTGCTAAAGACCGTGTCCCCAGGCACAGCATTTTCCTTGTCCTCATTTGCTGTCCAACCCAGACGTGAAAGTAACTTAAACGTTCTAACTTTTACGAATCATTGTGTGTGGCTATTCTTAAAATAGGGGTTACAAAAAGTACGGCTTAATGTTCTTTATTAAGGACTGTCTCGTGTTCACATGTATTGCCGCTCTTGAAGTATAGATTTTTTTTTTGTAACTGAATTTGAAAAAGTGGCTCTTCTCGCTGTTTTGGTTGCAGACCCCTGTCCTAGAGGTTTTCTCGGAATCACATGTATCTTTGGTTGTCCCAAAGGTATATTATCTGCCCTGTTGTTTAAAATATCCTTTGAAGAGTATAACATGTCCTGGGTTTAGATGGGCTGTCTCTCCCCAGGAGAAGTTACATATTACCTTACAATAACACGTAAACTTTGTACTTACAGAATGATGGATTCCAAAGCTATTTAAACTTAAGATCTCACAGAGGTGTTCCAGGAAATTGCTGTATCTGTCACAGGAAGTCCTCGTCTCCCCACTCCTCAGGGGACAAAATATTTTTTATTTAATTGCATACTTTGCTAATTGAGCCCCCTCCCCCTGCAACCCGCTTCTGTAACTGACATTTGTGTACAGAGAATCTTACAACAACCTCCATGGCCCACACCACGCCACCTACAGCTGCGCATGGCCCTTGGGCAGGAGGTCGGGGGACCCTCTGGATGGAGCGGAGCTGGGGCATCACTCAGTACTGTCTGGAGTGCTCTGCCCCCCTACCCCAGTGCTGCTAAGAGTGCGTTGTTCGGCACTGCTGCAGCAATTTAAAATGTCCAGGAATAGAGTCACTGCCACAGTAGCAGCACTGGCAACCAGGAGCCCTGCGTCCTTTTGTATCCCTGGGCCCTCTTTGCATCTCTCCCATACCCCTAGCCCTACCATTGACAGGCGTGGACCAGTACAAACCTTCAGATGAGGTAAAGGGTGTCATGTCATTTTTATGTACATGATCATTTTAATTAGATTCTCCATCTACTTGTTTGTTAAAGCTAACACCTTGCCCTACCCAAAACCCCATTCATCTCCAAACTGGGGCCAGTTGACTCAACCTTGATACAAAATGCTTTACTGTTTTGGTGGGGGAAGGGGAGAGAAATGCATAGCTTTCCCTTATTTGCATAGGTCTAAAGATCATCAGCATTTCCACTTTGATTGCTTCCTCTTGAACATTTGTCTTCTCACCTACTGTTCCTTCAACACCCTTCATTATTTTTTTTTAATCGCTGTAAAATTGCCATGCATAATTAAACTTGGAAGTCTGAAGCTTTCATCCATTTCCTAATTAATTGCTGTTTCTCAGCAGCAGTGGGGCTACACTCCTGGATGTTCACTGATGGGTTGCCCAGGAAGTCTGTCGTTCGCTAGTGGCCTTTAGAAATTGTAGCAATAAGTTGACCAAAGCTCATGATGCTCTGTGTGGCAGCACCTGAGCATTAACGGTTTCCTAGGCTGAGGGGCGATAAATCCCATTTGCTGAGTATTTGTCTTCCCAGGAAAGTTCTGTTTGAAGAGTTCCGAGAGTGGCTGTCTGTGGTTACCCAGGTGGAGCTGGAACCAACCGTTGACCTATCCTGTGCAAAGTACGAATATACAGGTGAGTGAGCAGGATGCCTCTAAGAGAGGGTGAAGAGCACTTCTTTGCCACAGGAGAACCCAGGTTCCAAGTGCCCTGAGAACACATGCTCCTGGAAGCTGTCATGCAGCAAAGCAAAGATTCAAAGGTCTCTCTAGCCCCGTACCCTGTCTCCAACAGAGGTCAGCGTTAGGTGTCCCAGAAGGAACGAACAGAACAGATAATCATCAAATGGTCCCTTCCCTCTCACCCCTTTCCAGCTTCTGACAAACAAAGGCTAGCAACACCATTCATACCTACTCTGGCTAGTAGCCACTGGTGGTCCTTTAGCAATATTTCCTTTTGTTTGTTTTAAACCGGCTACCTATTAATTTAATTTGGGGCCCCCTAGTTTTTTATTTTATGGGAGCGAGTACATAACATTTTATACACTTCTTCTGCACCACTCATGGTTTTATACACCTCTCCCATATCCTTCCCTTAGTCTCCTTTTTTTCTAAATGAAAAGTCCAAGTCTTTTAAATATTTCCTTATATGGCAGCTGTTCCCAACCCCTGGATTTATGCAGAGGCAATAAGATATCCTTTAGTTCTTAGTTAATGTTATCTTAACATTCCATCTGCTTTTTTGACTGCTGCTGCTGCACCTTGGGTGGGGGTTTTCAGAGAATTATCCATAATGACTCCAAGATCTGTCTGAGTGACAATAGCTCATTTAGTCCCATTATTCGGTATGTATTTTAGGGTTTATGTTTTCTAATATGCGTTAGTTTGCATTTATCAGCATTGGCAGATGAATTTTCATCACCCAGTTCTGTGATATCCTTTTGAAACTCTGCTTTGGGCTTACCTGTCCTCAGCAGTTTAATATCATTTGCAATTTTTGCCACCTTTGCCCCTGTCTCCAGATCCTTTTATAAACATGTTGAGTGTGATAAGTTCTAGTATGGAGCCCTGCCAGACACCACTAGTTACCTCTCTTCATTTAGACCATTGAGTGTGTTTTACTAGTTTAAACTAAGCCTAATTAATTCAGGACATTGCTTCCCCTGGAAGAAACCCAAATAATGTTCATGGCCATTCCAATGGCTGTGTGGCCCCAGGAGGACTAGAGCTACGGCTTCCAATTCTGGAAGTTAAGGTTTTCTTGATGTTTGTTGTTAATACTAATCTCCTACTTGCTGACACAGGATTGAGTGGGTCACAGATCCCAGAATCTCCCGAAAGCGGTTCTCGAGGGTAGGATTTATCAATCAATGGGGTGAAGAGGTGGAAGCTTACTCTGGTGCTATCCAGTAGACAAAGATCTCTTCAGTCACCAGCGTTGTCAGGAGAACATTGCTTGGCAGCAGGGAATTCGCTCCAAGTGCATTCTGGTGCAGTTGTGGTTTCCAGAGAGAGTGTTTGAATCATGCCAGGAAGCTGAGTGTGACTGGTTCAGCTGATGTAAATGTAATGGATTCCAGAGGAATTTACACCCAAAGGGTCTTGACATCAGAGTGGCTGGTGGTCAGGTGAGAGTGTCCCCTGGGAAGAGGTTGGGTGTTGTTTTTCAAAGGTGTCAGGTTGAGGAATGGCTAATGAGAAGAGAATTGCGCATCCCCAGTGCAAGCGTGCTAACACCTGTGATTGCAGATGCCCTGTTGTGCCATGATGATGAGCTGGAGGGACGGAGAATTGCCTTCATCCTGTACCTGGTTCCACCGTGGGAGAAGGGAGACGGGGGCACGCTGGACCTGTACAGCACAGATGGTGAGCTCCTGGGCCCTGAGGTCATCAGCCATAGGAATGAATTTGGAACGCTGGTATTTTGCTTGTGGGGGTCTTACCAGCAACCCCCATTACGTGATTAGATGGCAGAGTGAGGGGACGCAGCTGTGTTCGGTGGAGGCTGGTGTGACTGGAGGAAGCTGCCACTGGGGGTTGTGCTGCTGGGTGAGGGGTCCATTTGAGGACAAGCAGATGTGGGAAGCATTAAGTGTACAGCTGAAGAGAACAACCGAGGGAAATGAAATGGGGGGGGTGATAGCAGCCATATTTCTGCCCAGTACGATCTGTAGACGGGACTAAAGTGACTGTGATCCACCAAGACAGGCTCCCTAAGACAGCTTCTTAATCTCCCTCCTATGAGGCCTACAAGACTTAACAATCCCAAGTGGTTCTGCGTAAGGGGCCCGTGCGTGCGGACAGGGGCTCAGTGTCTGACCGCAAAGAACATGCGTGGTGTCTTCTTACTCAGGCCACTTTCAGCCGCAGCAGGTGGTCAAGTCGCTAGTCCCGACGTGGAATTCCCTGGTCTTCTTCGAAGTGTCTCCAGTCTCTTTCCACCAGGCAAGGAGCTGCTGTTCTTTCCGCAAGTGCGATAGCTGTAAGCATTTGTTAGTGTATTGTGGTAGCTCCCTAAGGGCCCCAATCAGAGTGGAGGCCCTATTGTGTCTGGTGCTGTACAGCCATGGAGCAGGACAGGCTGTAAGATCAAAGTCGGAGTAACTTGCTGGCTCTGGTGTCATCCACCCCGTTCTTTATGTGAGTGCCAAATAAAAACATCTCACCAAACCCTGAAATACCTCAGGGTGGGACGGGCAGCAGAGAATGGGTTAACGTAGGCCAACTGCATGCCGAGCTACACAGCTTAGGGGCTTATTTAATATATAAGCACCGGATACTTGAGGTTGACAGAAGGCCCTATTTATCATTCCTTTGGTTGCTCTCCATCAGAAACCTGCCGGGGGTATGTAAAGCCACATGACTGCCTAGCTTAGCCTTTTGACTGCCTCTTGTGAAATGAAGCTTAGTCCCATGTTTGAGCAACAAACGGAGTCTTTGACACGTTTAATACAGACATTAGAAACCAGCTCACCGTGCTGGAAGTGCCTTTGGGCAAAGGCTCCCAGCCACAGGGCCCACCACGTCTCCCAGGGTGAAGAGCCTCTTTTCACCCAGGAGCCCTGACCCGCATTAAAATCAGTCAGGTGAGAAGAAAGAAAATTAGACTCCCACGTGTGGCTCTCAACGTTGAAAAACCCCCAAACCTTCACTGGCTGCCAATTCGCCTCACTCGCACTCAGCTTGGACCTCCACTTGCGCGCCAGCCCTGCAGAAAGGCACTGAGATTTAGGGGTAAAGGGCACTGAGGTTTGGGGCTTCCCCCCACAGCAGGGCAAGCCAGCACTGGATCAAAGTAAGCTGGGGGCTGGATGTGGGCCACAGACCATAGGTTCCCCACCCTTGATTTATCCCCTAAGAGTCCTTGCAGTCATTGGATCTCTTCATTTGATTCTTTCATTAATGATCTAAGTGTCTTTGTGTTGCCAGGGGACAGCTGAGTGAGTGAAGGTCAGTGGAGCTCACAGCAGAAACAAGCAAAAACCCAGTTTTCTCAGACGTCCAGCAAGGAGAACGTCGCTGTTACTTCTGAATATGCCTCTGAGGCTTGGTCCAGGCTTCCCTTTTTCCTAGCGTGGAAGTGAGCTGGCAGGCAGGCGTGCCTCATACACAGCAGCTACCCATCACTGGGTAGACTTCTGAGCTTCGTGTGGCAGGCTTAGATGTTGGTGGTATCTTGGTTTTCTAGCAGTTTGGGGAGTTGTTGCAACCACCCCAAATTACTCAGATCTTTTTCTGCCCAGACTGTAAACTCTGCGTGGCAGGGACGCTCTTAAGAGGTGCATGTACAGCAGCTAGCACAATGAGGCTTTGAGCTCAGTTGGGGCCATTAGGTATTGCCATAATACATGCACAGTAGATGCTAATCATAACATGATCCTCTCCTTTCCATTTCAGGTGTCTGAAGTTCTGACCAAAGGGAAGTGCCGTTTGTCTGTGAGTGGTTGGTTCCATGGCCTGTCAGTGGCAAGGCCTCCCCGCTACATTGAATCCCTCTTGCCTCGGAGTCCACATATCCCATATGATGTAAGCAAAAAAAAGGCAGGTCTAATGTCTCCTCCATATCTGTGGGCTGCTCACATTTAGGAGGGGCACAGTGGAGGCAATGAGCTCCTCGAATTTTTCAACTCCCCACTTTCCTCAGTGTCTGTAGCAATCTCTTGGATGCTTTCAACTGAACCTTCTTAACTTCACTCATTGGCTTCGAGGTCAAGCATGAAAAATGCCAGGTTGTATTAGCAGCAGTGGTCCAGGAAGAGGGCTGGAGATTTCCGTTTTGGTGGTGGGGGTAGGCTACGGAGAGCTTAGTGTAAGGAATTGGGTGCCCGTTGCAAAATGTTGCTGGGAGTGCAGCAAATGCCATGGGCAATAAGGTTGAGGTAATGACCAGCCCAAGGCCATTGTGATGGGAGATCCCATTATCTCCATAAACTCAAATCCAGCCTTCAGACCAAGATGATGTTTCTATTTCAGCATGAAATCTTACAGGAGTGGATCAACCCGGTTTACTTAAGCATGAATTCCCAAGCTCAGATCCAGGAGGAATTTGAGGAGCGATCAGAGATTCTCCTGAAGAACTTCCTTAAGGTGGGTGCACAATGATGTGCTATGTGGGGGGCTTGTTCCCCAGCTTGTGGTGCTGGCGGGTGTTGTGTGGAACATGAACTGGTTATAAATGCAGTTGACCATTTGTGCAGCTAAGCCAAAGCTCCAGCCGTGTTTTCCCCCACCCTCCCCTTCTCTTGGTGGCTTCAGGCAGGGATGGAAGAAGCGGTGACCACCCCCGCTCCCCCTGCAGATTTATCCTGGTGAAGCCAAACGGACTGGAGCTCCTTTCCCTGCACAGGGACACTCCAACTGAAGCACTAATACTGCTCTTCTCTCTTCCCTGCTCTGCCGTCTTTTCCCCAGCCCCGGTTTTGGTGGAATCCCCACCCTGAGTCCCTGTATGGTATAGACCAGTCTCCAGACCAAGAAGCCCTGTGCCCCAAAGGAGAGGGTTTCTCCAGCACTTGTGACATACATGGCCAGTAGCCGTTGTGCTCTGTGACTGGGCTTCCCTATGGAAACTGGGTTCTGGATATGATTCACCCTACCTGGCTGTGGGTGAGAGCACAGAAGGCTCATCAAGCAGCATTTTATGTGTGCTGGTGTATCTGGTGATGCCAGCTGCAGGGCAGTGGAGGATCAGAGTCTTCATCCCAGCATGACAATTTATCTAGCTCCTGCTGGCCTGAGAGGGACAAAAAGCAGTTCAGAGAACTAAAGCTGGATGCTTGCAGAGCAGCGCCGAGTATCTGCTGTTGGTGCACCAGGGAAGCTCGTGGAGCAGAGGCATTATAAGGCTCTGCAATGTGTTTGGCTCCTAGGGAGAGAAGTTCCAGCTTGTGTGTGAAGCTCTGCAGAAAGAAGACATCAAATGGAGCAGCCGAGGGCCCCCGAATAAAAGGTATGGTTATGGCTGTGCTGCCGACTCCTGCTGGCTAAGTAGTTCTGCCGCAGAGCTGCCTAGCAGATATTCTCCCCAGTCTGAATACTGGATGCTCTCCAGCTGCCTGCTTTGCATCCCCACTCTCCTGCAGGTATTACCACAGAGCTGAGGAGGGGAGCCTCCCCGACATCCTGAGGAGGAGCCTGGAGTTCTTCCGCTCTGAGGCTTTGTTCCTGCTGCTCTCCAACTTCACAGGCCTAAAGCTGCACTTCCTGGCCTCCTCGGCTGAGGAGGAGGAGGAGGAGGAAGAAGGAAGGGCCGCAGATTGTGCTGGACACAGCTCTTCCAAACCTAAGCAAGGAGAGAGCAGTCAAGAGGCCGACAGCAATGCTGACCACGTGGAGCTGCCAGAACATGCCCCCCCGAGTGGAGAAGGTGAGCCGGAGAAGAGTAACAGCACTAGCGTAAACACTTGCTCCCCATTGATGTCAACAGCAAAACTCCCCTTGCCTTCATGGAGGCCAAGATTTCACCCCTACTAGTGTCAGGAGGTTATAGAAATCAGTGTCCTCTCTTACTCTCCTACCGCATGAACTTCCCCACGTCTGTTTCCCTGTTTCTGTGCGGTCTGTTCACTCCCACTCATTGTGGCTGCCGTGATGGACAAGTGGAGCATGGGGCTAAGGGTTGAGGGGTGAAGCACGCTGAATTGTGGGGCTGCGAACCCTGAGAAGAAGGTCCCTCTTTATCCTGAGGGATCCCAAAGAACTTTCCCCAGTTTGATCTTCTGACCCCCTTGGACAACTGAGTACACTGGTGCTGGGGAAGTTTGAGGCAACACCCTATTCCCATTGAAGCAACTAGGAGCGTTGGTGCCAGGCAGAGCAGCGGATGCTGGGTCTGAACTTACACTCTGAAAGCCCCACAGACAGGAAAGCCATTGGCACTCTTCTGTTTGTGAGAGGCTGGTAAAAGCATCGCTTGAGGCCACATCATAGCCTTGCCTAGGCTCATCTCCTGGCAGCCCTGGGCCCCCTGAAAAATGGCCCACAAAAGGCACATCTGAGAGTTGCCTGTTGGAGACTGGGCATGATGTTGATGTGGCCGTGGCTTGTCCTCTCCTCGTGCTCTTGGCGGGGCTGCCAGACCCAGTCCAGCTGCTTTAAAGAGGAGGTATTCCACCGGCAAAATGCAAACAGCACATGCTCATTTGCCTGCCTGCCTTCTTTGGGGCAGCGGGCGTTAGCTGTTGTGCAGCTGCTCTTTCCTGGCTGATTAGCTTCTTGCTTTCCTCCCCTAGGCTCAAGTGTCCCCATGTGCATGGGGGAGTTGAGGCACTGGACAAATGGTCACTACACCCTAGTCCATGACACGCAAGTAACGGAGTTTGCCCTCGACTTGCTGTTCTTCTGCGGCTGTGAAGGTATGTCAGGGGAGAGTCATGTCTTCCCTTGCCTTGCTGCTAAGGGGAAAGAAAAAGGACTTTTGTTAGGAGTCTTCAGGCCTCATCTGTTGAATATGCAGCTGTTTTAAAGCCACCAAACTTTCTGCTGATCCATAAATAAAAGGCTTCTTCCTGCATCTCTCCCACCTCAAAGAAATGTCAGCTGGCACCTCTGCGGATTTCACAGCAGCATACAGATCGCTGACCTAGGCCGTTCCTACTGTAGTTGGCTCTGAATTGCCACACAGTAGTGCTGGGTTATTTCCCAGTGGATGATGCTCTGCCTCCTTGAGCCAGGCCAGGGCAGAGCCCTCTGGGGGAACACAATGTGTCTCACAGCGTAAGCCACGCAGCAGATCGGGAGCGTTTCTGCTGCAAATGGGCTTGAACCAGAATACCTCACTACCTGGAGTCTCCACCTTCACTGCGTCAGAGCGTGCAGTTGGGGTTCAGGTCACACGCAGCAGAGTGGAGGGGCTATTCCTTTGATATTTCACGTGACACTATCACCAAATCCATTTTGGTAGGGTGTTTTTTTTTTAAAGACACACTGTTGAAGCCTGTATTTTCCAAACCAGCCAGCCTGAGAGAGGGCGTCAGGAACTGGCTCATTGCTTCTGAAAACCTAAGCCTAAAGGGCCAGAATTAATCTTGCATCTTGGCCAGTTGCCAGCAGGCTGGTGAGGAACACCCAGACTAGAACCAACGTGAACATGCTGTTGGGCCCACCAGGCCTGTCCTAACCAGTGTTTTGAACTTACACCTACAGCCTTTGATTTGTCTAATGAGTGGGAGATGTCTAGCTTCTCCTTCCAGCGTAGCTGGGTAGGTGGAGACTTAAGGATACGTGGTAGGTTTCCTGGGGCCAAGGTAGTGAAGTATACTGGTTCAAGCCCATATCTTTGAAGGACACCACTTGACCATAGGTGACTGGAGGTAGAGTGGTACCTAGGAATTTTGGAGAGTAGGGTGGAGGTGCTACTGATCTAGGTGGGTCAGTGGGAGTACTGATAAGCGTTGAGCTTTCTAAGTCTCTCTCTTCCATTTCACCTTATGCAGATTGGGAAGCAGAATATGGTGGCTTCACAGCCTACATTGCAAAGGATGAAGATGAGGAGGTAAGCAACTTGGTGCCCTACTTCTTAAGCCTCAGCCAGAAGACCTGTTCTTAAGGGCTGTTACAATTCGGCTTAGCCAAAGCAACACGGAGGTTGCTCTAACCGACACTAGGGATGTGGATAACACAGAAGCAGCTCTAGGACTGAGGGGCAATAAAATGTTGCCTGGGTCAGCTGTAGCCTGTGATTTATTGTGCACAGCTGCGGATTCAGCCCAAACTGTGTCTAAAAGCTGCCCTGTTGTCATCTCTTCTGAGGGTTGTTTGTCTTTCCCTCTGCTTTTCTTTGAGACCCCTACGTGCGTCTAAAACAAGAAGTGTGGTATTGGGTCAGTGATAGGCTCCTCTCAGATGAGGCAAGTGACAGTTGACTAATAAAGAATCTTAGATGATGGTCTTGAGATGCAGTGGACAATATTGTTCCTGGGCTTATGCTCGAGTCACGCTCCTTGGTGGCAGCCTTCAGGCACTCGTGCTGTTCTCCAGCTGTCTGCTGTAACCTGGCTTACAGTAGACCCCCAGGTTACATGAACTTTGCATTCCTGGGCAACCTTTAGTAACTTAAAATTTTGTTTAAGTCGGGAGGAGCTGGGAAGAAGGTGGCAGCTGGGCTTTCAGCTCCCCTGCACTTGCCAAAACCAGGTAACTGACCAGTACTAATGTGGCTCCCAGAGTGTGGAGGGCTGGGAAACTGACCAGTACATCACCGGTCATTTTCCTTGCCCCTGTCCCTAGTGTTTGCTGAACCTCAGGCTCTTGACTGCCCCCTCACAGGAGCCTGGAAACTGACTAGCACAGCAGGTGGTCAGTTTTCCCCACTCCTGACTGGCAGGGAGCTGGTGCTTGGCAGCCTGGAGCCAGACGCCAGCTCCCCACCACTCAAAGTCACATTAAGCTGAGATTCAGGTTGAGTGGACGTATCTCGGCATTCTACTGTGTTTTGATGCCGGTTCTCAGATAGGAATAAGATCGTGAAATTGTTTTTGTGCACATAACTCCTTCTTCCCCTTGTAAAATAAGATCTGCCTTGTCTGTTCTAGCTGCTGACAGTGAATCCAGAGAACAACTGCTTGGCTTTGGTTTACAGAGACAAAGAGACTTTGAAATTCGTGAAGTATGTTAACCATTGTAGCTTGGAGCGCATGGAAAAGCATCCAAGCAGAGCTGGGTTCTGGGATTTCTCTTTTGTCTACTATGAGTGATGGCACCGGGCATGGCCATCTTCTGAGAGGAAGTGGCAGAGATACAGCAGTGGGTTTTGAATACTCTCCTGCATTGGCTCTTGAGTAGGTGCACGGTCAGATGGGGCCTTCTGGTGAACCTAGACTTGATTTTTAGGCTGAGCGCTAACTTCACCTGACAGCATAGGAACTGTCATGCTGGTTCTGAAGTCCTTGTGACTTTTCCAAAGGATTCTTTTTAATGACAAATGGAAGCAGCGTTCTGTTCTCCCTGCCTAACTTTTACTTGTCCATTTTAGTCCTACTCCTTCCATCTGAGGGAGTCTTAGTGGGCTCTGTAACACACTGTTCTTAACTAGCTGCTTTCCATAGTATTCCCACCCAGCAATCTTGCTGCGATGCAAATCCAGACTTTGTGTAACACCAAATCAGAGACTGCTGGGAGCACTGCACAGATGTGTCTCTGAAACCTTCAGTGGCTCAACCAGACTTTCTTCTAGACAAGGGTTTCCCGACTTAAATGTCAGCTGTCTCCTGTGCATTCACTCTCACTGCAGCAAGTAACAAAGGGGGTGGCCATGTAAGTTGCTATATTGTTTAGGGAGTTGGTGGATAAAAGAAGCTTGTGAAAGCGTCTGCTAAAAACCTGCTCTGTTTTATTAAATGAAACCTGTGAACCTTGTTATCTGTGGGGAAGAGGGGATAATGGAGGGGGAGCCTCCAGCCTCAATCTACTTGACCTGATACAAAAAAGGGTTTTGGGGTGGGGGGCAGGAAAAGGGGCTGAGGAGGACATAGGCAGGTGTTTAAAAAAAATCTACGTACTGGTGAAAACTACAGCTATGGGCCTCTGTGATCTTCAGCCTTGGGCAAATATACAGAGCAGCTGCAGTTGCCATCCCTGTTGTGTCTTTCACACCACTGGCATTCAAGCTGTGACCTAGCTTTAGCCAGGCAGGGGTGTGGCCTCTGGCCATCAGCCTACCCCCGATGACTGATGGGCCAGCAGCTGGCAAGCAGGGATCCAGCCAGCAGCAAGACCCACCAGCACTGAGAGGAGAGGGAGGAAGGAAGGAGGGGTGCTTTGCCAGTTCTGAATCAAACATTTCACCTGCGGGGGTGGCTGGTTACCTGAGCCCTACTGAATTATTTAAGCCAGGTTTAACACAGCCTGCTCTCCCTACCTCTTGTGCTTAGACACATCCCTGACCACTGGGGCAGTGGGAAGCCCTCTCCCCAACCCCCCTCCTGTGTCCACCAGAGCCTTTGAGGTAGGCACTGCTGGCGCCAGCCCAGCCCACTGGGGTGTGACCTTGTCCTCTGCACCCGGGTAGCACCCCCAGCCTGGGGATAGTGTGGTGCCAGTCTCCCTGAGCTCTGGGCAGCACAGCCCCAGAGAAGAGAGTCTGGTACCATGGTCTCAGCCCCACAGCTCCTGCAAGGAGAGTTGGGCACTGCAGTCTCAGCCTCCCCTCGCCCCAGAGGGGAGAACAAGGAGGTACAACCCTAGCCACTGGGCCATCCCTGCTGACCCAACCCTTGCCTATGAAGCCCTGTCACTGAGCTGTCAGGCCCAGCACAGGGGGGCTAGAGCAGCCCCTGCACCAGGAGGACAGTACCGCACCCCAGCCTCAGAAACAGCAGGCTGGAGGAGGTGCCTGGAGGACTCTGTTGGAGCACAGGTGAGGCGGTCTAGAAAGGCGTTGCTTCCAGTGCCTGCCTGCCTTTGATTCCTGCATGCACTGCTCCCAAGGATCAGTTTACTCAGAGTGAATAGCCAGAGGTGGAATTGCCACAAGGCAAAGGAGGGGGGCATAGTGTTACCGTCAAAAACGTGACCAGTTCTTAATGGAACCTAGGACCTGGTTAACTGCCTTTTGCATAAAGCCACGAGGGGGAGCTGTGCGGGGCCCTTCTCCCTCTGGCCTCTCATCTCCCATCCAGCCTTCCCAGGGAGACCTGTCCTGCAGCTGACAGCAGAGGAATCCCAGGCTACACAGACCACTGGCTGATAACTAGGGGTGGGAACAAACAGCAAAAATCAGTCCTGGATCTCAAACTCCCCAAGACAAGGGTGCCTTAGGAGCCAAGATTATGGTTTAGACCCATTCTGAACTCGGGGGGTTTGAGCCAAAAGGGCAGTATATTAATAAAGAAACCTCTTGCTTGGTATAGTTTGTGATCAAACAAGAACAAGTCATCGTCCTGTGGCACCTTATAGACTAACATGTTTTGCAGCATAACCTTTCGTGGGCAAAGACCCGCTTCGGCAGATGCCACAGGACTTCTTGTTCTCGAAGATACAGACTAACATGGCTACCTCTGTGATCAAAGTGTATGTCAGCTATGTGGCCAAAACCTCAAAATGTGTTTCATGAACAAAGTTAACAATTGTGCATCTGTGCAACTGAATACATCTAGTGGGATAGTCTCAGAGGTCTATGTTTTAATGGAACATCTAATACCATAAGTGCAAAATATATTAAATTCCATAATAAGTTACAGTAAGAAAAATAACTATTCCAGTACTATACAACTGCCGAGTGACTTTCATAAATACCACATTGTACGTTTGAGCCTTTCTCCATATATTTTCCTACCCTTTAGCCTCCAGAGTAGCACATTTGAACTGGTGGCTTATTGTAAAAAAGCTGACTAGGATTCCAATTATTTCATTCTAGAGTGGGTTGCTGGCTGATTTAACTGCTTGTCAATATTGATCCCCTGTCCATTACTACACATTGCGTTCCCTGCCTTTGCCTCCCAGCAGTCAAAAAGAAAGCACTACAAGGCATCTCTCCTACGACGTCTGTTCATTTGTCTACGTAGGATCATCTCCGCGCAGTCAATATTCCCCTCTTAGGAGGATGCAGTCCCCACGCGCATTACCCTGAAGAGCATATTCAGATTGTTGTTTCTAATGGCATCCCGGCACGCAGTGATCACCTGGGTCTTGGGTTTCCCAACTGGAAAGGGGGGAAAAAAATAAAACAAATCAGTCATTAAAGAGACATTTGCAGGTCAGAGTTGGTCTCCCACAATTTAAATCTTGTAAAACAAACTTTTTTTTTAAACAAAAGCAAACTGTAGGCACATTTTCCCTTTTATTAAATTCCACATCAAAGGGGTCCAGTTATTATTTGTATTACGAAACTGCCTATGGGCACCCTGCAAATAAAATAGGTCCTTCCCCAAACAGCTGGTTGCAGTACAAGAACTGAAACACTGCTTATTGCAAGTGAGGCGGCCTCATATTCTTTGATAGGAGAAAAGCATAAAGAAATCAAACAGCAGCAAAAGCCAATACTTAAAGGTCCTTTTTAATAACTTAAGGTGTTGCTAGTAATGTAGGTAAACTTTACAGTAGTCAGACTTGACCTGATTGTGTCTCCTTCAAACTTCTGAGCCAGAAATGATAAATCCAACTTCAACTTTTCAATTTATTCTGTACAGTTTTAATCAAAGCAGCGTCTTGCATTACTCAAAACACTGTTAATGGGTTTGAATTGTTTCACCAGTGTTGTCCCAAGGTCAAATTTGGAGCCTGATACCAAGTTCTGTTGAGCATCCATAACTTCCTGACTTCCCTGAGACTCTAGAGTACCCAGCCACTCACTCAAATCATCAAGTCATGAATGTAACAGAAATACCAAGGATGCTTCTTCCAGCCAAATATCTAGGAAAACAATAGAAATAATTTTTTTTTTTAAAAAGCACACAAATCAGGTTTGAGATTGAATTTCTGGCCCAAGCCCAGCAATTTCTCACCTACCTCCATGCTCTCCCAACATGCATATCGAGTCTGAGTTTGTACGTCAGTGGTGACAGGGCGGATGACTTACAAAGTGGGCAAAGCTTAACCAACTCGCCGCAGAGTTCAGAAAGAATGTGGGGGTTTTTTTCAGACTTCATGCTCTAACACCCACTTAGCCAGACTTGGATGCTTTAAGTTTCATACAGCGAAGGGGCCTAATTTGCAAGCTGCTCTGCACAGACTGAACCTAGTGCACTCTGCTCTTTCCATACAGTGCCACTTGCAGGATGTGGCTCAATGTGAATAGCAAATCCTGGAGATTAGGGGCTGAATCTTACACCTTGTAGAGCTCATTTGTATATATCTTTTAAAGTGAGAGTAACACCGCTGTTTAAACAAACGAGATTTCATATCCCTCCATAGCTGAAAACTGAAATTCCCAGTATTAAGTCTGGGACCAGACAACAAAATTTATCAGGCCTTCAAGACAAGCTAACAATCCTACATTTGCTCTTCCATGCACCATTCACCAAAGCAGAATACCCAAAGTAGAACCCAGCCCTGGACTTACCACGCAGCCGCCCTGCTCTCTGGATAGCTTGATTTACAGCTTTAAGATTATTTAACAACTCAGTGTGATTCGTGCAGCGAATTTTATATTCATTAAGTAAATCTCTGTTAAGATCGTAGAGTTCCATGTACCGTTTCTTCATATTTCTTCTGTGAAAATGAGCAATCGGGACAAGAAAACTGGGTGACAAATCACGTTTTATTAATGTAAACAAGCAAAGCGACAATATTAAGTTACTATGGTGACTGCAGCTACCTATTGTTCTCCAGGTGTCTGAAGCTAGCCGGCTGAATGCGTCAGAGATTAGGTAGGTTGGAAACCCCATCTGTCATGTTTAATCACAGGGAGGGAGCCATGTTAGTCTGTATCTTCACAAAACAAAAAGGCAATCCCACAGCACTTTTAAGAGTAATAAAATAAAGTATTAGGGGATGACCTGTTGTGGGCCAGACCCACTTTTTCAGCTCTGGCAATTCTGAATTCAGAAAGTTGCAGACCTGAAGAAGTGGGTCTGCCCCACGAAAGCTCATCCCCTCATTCATTATTTTGTTACTCTTTAAAGTGCTGCAGGACTTCCTTCTTGTCATGTATGTTACTCCTGATTTCTTACACCAGAAAAACTAAGTCACTCAATACATTTACTCCGCTCTCTCACTCTTTCACAGGCCTCCCACAATAGCAATTGCTCCTCAATGCTGGATTAAGGATTGGGAGCCCTGGGGAAAGGAGTTTGTTTCCCCAGAAGACTTAGTCTTGCCGATCATTAGCTGCATTAGATCCCTGGACTTCTTGCAGCGGACAGTCGTGATGCAGACATTAGCCCTTAGCTTCAGGACAGAGCTGTTCGGAGCAAGAGATCAGTGCCCTGAAAACGCAGGAGAGACCAAACTCTAGCTCCACTTCTTGCTCACACTGCTTCCGTCCCCAGCCCAAAGAGGACAAGGCCTGCCCAGCTGCCGCGCCCTTCCTCTTGAGACGATGGGCTCAGTCTGGCCGAGCTGAGAGCCTACTGACACCATCCGGGAGGAGGGCACGAAGGGTCGTGTGCACCTCTTCCAACACCGTGGGGGAGGGGGCCAGCAGCTGGCAGCACCGTCCTGTCCAGTGGACAGTTTGGGCAAGGCTGGGGGATGGACAGCTGAGTGGTTTGAGCATTGGCCTGCTAAACCCGGCGTTGTGAGCTCAGTTCTTGAGGGGGCCATTTAGGGGCCTGAGACAAATAGATTAAAATAAAATAAACATCTGCCAGGGATGGTGCTTGGTCCTGCCGAGCGGGCAGGGGATGGGATGTGATGACCTCTGGAGGTCCCCTCCAGCTCTAGGAGATGTGTGTGTAACCACTGCGGTCCCCTCTGGGGTGTTCCACGGGGCCCAGAAGACTAGCAGAGGGCCTGGGAGTAGCAGAGGTCAGGCCCACCCCTGCACTCACTGGCGGAAGTGGGGCGACCTGGCCCCAGCCTGCTCGGCTCCGCCGGTGAGCATGGGAGCTGCAGGGAGCAAAGCAGGTTGGGGGCTGTCTCTCTTTGCCACCCACACCAGTGAGTGCAGTGGGGTCTGACCACTGCTGCCAGGCCCCGGACTACACTGCATGGCGGAGTGCGCGAGGAGGGAAGAGGTGTGACCTGAGGGAGTTGTCCCAGGCCCACACCATCCTCCGGGTGGCTCTCCCCTGGGCTAAAAGAGGTGTGGGGAGCAGTCCCATGGCCCGTGCTCCCTGCTTTGAGTCTTTGCCACATTCTACCCAAGTATTCCGCCTGCTGGCTCTCAGCCTAAAGAACAGGCCAAGAACACGCTGACATGTAAATAACGCACACCCAGATTTAAGGCAGCCGAGCTCCATGTCTAGTGCTGCTGTTCTGTACCACAAAGCAATGACTGCGGGTACCAGACAGAGAAACGCAAAGGCTGCTCACATGTCTCTGATGAGGCGTGAATCTTCTGCTCGAACCAACATGCTCCGGATCAGGTTGGAGTGGTCCGCCATATCGGCCGTGAGTTTCTGATGGACTGAATGAGACTCATCCACCTGTCGAGAGTAAAGACACCCGACCCTGTGCAAAATCTACACGCCGTTGAGAGAGTTCGGGTTTGCAAAGTGGAGACTGCAGCAATTTAACGTGGAACAGTTCCCTGTCCCTCGGCCCAGCTCCTTGCCTTGGAAGATCAAGTTTTCAGGGCCTACTGACCTCCCTGGTTCACTCAGGCATGATCTAAACCATGCCACTCAATCCACTCAGGGCTTCCAATCTCATGGTCCGAGTAACAGAATGGGAGAACCGTCCTCAACATCAACAGCCAGGAGGAGACGTGGATAACAAGGACTTTTAGAAAAGGGGCTGTCACTCGCTCCTCAATTCAGAGCACACCACAAGCCATGGTGGCAGATTTCCATGGCAGGAAGCCGCAGAAAATTTAGACAGGGAGAGAGAGGAAGAAGTCACAAATTTGGAGGCCCCCTGTCCACCACCAAATCCCCTGCCAGTTAGACGTGGTTGGTGCCTGCTCACCTTAACTAACACTTTCCGCAGCTCCTCAAAGTACGCCGGGAAATCCGCGTCCACCTGCAGTTCTTCAATCGCCAAGAAGGAGGCCATTGACTGGATAAGGTCACCGGCTAGATCTATGTCATCTGTGCGGATCGAAAGCTAGCAGGGAAGAAAACGATACCTTGCAGATTTCCCCTCTCTTCAGTGTTCTCCCCCCAGGCACATTTTGCCAGTATTATCATGAAGGAATACTTCTGTTGGAAGCCCTATTACTCCAACTGTGCATTTTCATGGACTAAAGCACAGTGGGCTAGATCTGAAATCAACGGGAATCCTTCCACCGACTTCAGGAAACTCCAGATCTAGAGCAGAAGGGGGAAGATACCACTATGCAGAGGGCCAGCACAAAGCCTAGTTATGTGCCACCTTAGCCCTCAAAATAACGTCGCCTCTTTGTACAGGGGTGAAATTCATCACATCAGCATACACTGCATCAGAAAACTGAAGGGCCACCAGGCTCTATTGTCCATATCAATGGCTGGGATGGGAATTTTACTCCCAGATAGGAGAGTGGGAACAAACTGCCACTGCCGGAGAATGAAATACACCATGTGGACAATCTCCTACTGAAAACACTGGCATTTCATCTGCCTGCGCTGTCACCTAAAACAATGAGACACTGGTGCCACAATAATCAGAGAATCGTAAACTAAGAAAGGATCTCACGAGGTTATAGAGGACAGTTCCCTGCACTCATGGCAGGAATAAATATAATAATGCTTAGCTGAACAGAAATAACAAAAAGCTGGTGACAAGAATATATGAATGGCTAGGTCCCTCCTGCACTTGTTCTTTGACTCCTTTGACTCCTGTCCACATTCCCATTTGGGCATCTCCTCCCAGTTTCTCTCCTCCTCTTTAACAAGACTAGAGCTAAATACAGCAGGGCACGAGAAAAAACTACCTCCCCGCTGGGTTTGATTTTTATGCACAGCTGTCCTGCATCACGCAGGGAAGTGAAGCAGACTTGAAAAGGTGCATTCTGGAGCTCTGCATCCTCTGGTAACAGAAAGCTCTGGTTCAACCACATGACGACCTAGAAAAATTAACACATGGCATTACCCTTCACATGGAGAAACTGTCTAGAATATGTTTGCAACAGATGACCCTGGTCAGCACATATTGTGAGCATATGCACAATCCTACTCTGGGTCATAAAATAAAGGGCTGTTATTAGAAAACAGAACCCATCCGGAAGTTTGTTGTGATCATAGCTCCCCTCTGGACACAACAAACTGACACGACTGCTCCCACCTAATGCTCTGGGGATAACTGGCTATGTTATAAGGGGCAGGTGGGAGGGATGTTCTAAGCATGGTTTTGTATAGTATTACTAGTAAGAGGATCAAGTAAGTAAGATGTAAGCCCTTTGGGGCAGGAACCATCTTTTTGTTCCAAGTCTGTTTATCACTAACGTATGTCCATAACCCCAGTTCCGGTCACTACACTAATAAAAATAACACTTGAGAAACTGACAGATGAAGCACTGTTCAATGGTTAAGACAGTAGATAGGAGATGGAAGTCCAGGGTTCAAATCCCTGCAGTCACATATTTGCTGTGAGACCTGCAGCAAGCCACTTGGCATCTCTGCAACCTCAGGTTCCCATCTGTAAAATGGGAATAGCACTGCCCCCTGTCACAGGCTGATGTGAGAATAAGTACATTACAGCTTGCGGGATGCTTACATGCTATGGTAACAGAAGCCATAAAAGCACCAAAGATAGTTGGAGCTCAGTGGGGCAAAGCCAAAAAGTTTTCCTGAAAGCAGAGTATTACAGCTGATCAACCTGCCATCAACCCCCAAGTCAGCAATACTTTTGTTCCAGTAATTTCCATCCAATGAAAGTATCGGAGGGGTAGCCGTGTTAGTCTGGATCTGCAACAGCAACGAAGGGTCCTGTGGCACCTTATAGACTAACAGAAAAGTTTTGAGCATGAGCTTTCGTGAGCACAGACTCACAGCATCTCATGAAGTGAGTCTGTGCTCACGAAAGCTCATGCTCAAAACTCTTCTGTTAATCTATAAGGTGCCACAGGACGCTTCGTTGCTCAGACAATGAAAGTTACATATGCACAGTAGAGCCTCATTCTGCCACTCCCAAGAACTGGCCAATTCTCAGCCCTGGGTGCAGTGAGCTGCTTAAAATATTTCCAAGATCCACAGTACATTTGCCCATCCATTATGAATGTGAATTGAATTAAACAATGAAGTAAGATAAATCACCTCAATGCTTTATTGCATTTCCCCATATTTCCTTATTTACAAAATTCAGTCATTCACTATGACGCCCTTCCACTAGTGTGAACTAGACAAAATACAATGAAGGAACAAGTGACTACAAGAACTCTGGACTTGTGCAGCTAATTCCTGAAGAAGCACAGAAACTCCGCAAATGTTTCTGGAATGTCAGCATTTTTTTTTAAAAAGCAGCATCAACTCAAGTTGTAAGCTATTTCTGTTAAACACAGACTCCTATTGCCAGTAGTGAGTAAATTACATTATTTCCCGTTGCTCTGGGGATTCTCCAGTTAATTGCAGACACTTCACCTTACACAAAAGCATCCTCTACACTCAGAACCAGAAAATAAGATGTAGAGCACAAACTCACCCTTTGCACCCTCTCACTGATTGTAAAGTTAACAAAGCTCAGAGGTTCAGTGGCTGAGTCAGGACTGCTCAAGGCATACATTGAAAAACGGGGGAGTTGTCTTGTCAGCTCAAAGACATGGAATTGTGTGCTGGAACAAATCCAAAAGGAAAAGAGAGAACTTTACCAACAGACCAGTGATTTTCTATTGCACCCCTCTATTAACAAATTCAAGATGAATCACCACAATCTCTGCAACAAATACAGCTTTCACCAGGAAAATACACTGAAGATACAGCACTGAAGATGTTTTATTCAACAGTACAATTCAGCCTTATAAAGTAACATTAAAGACGAACAGCATCCCTGAATTCCATTCTCTGAATTGCTGCTGCAGGGGTGGGAGGGCCTCAATGACAGTAAAGGAAGCTCTGGTCCAGGGGTCGGCAACCTGCGGCTCTTCAAGGACGTACTTGCAGCTCTAAGAGCTGCTGCCGCTGACTCCTCTTGCAGCTCCAGAGACGGCCACCACGTCAACGGAATTTATTTATTTAAAAATCAATTCTGTGGAAGCGGTAGGAGCTCCAGAGCGGCTGAGCAGTCAGGGGCTGCAGGGCAGGGAGCCCAGAAGTGAAAGCTGGCTGGTTAGGGAGCCACTCCATGTGGACAGAAGCCAGCCGGCAGGAGGGCTGGAGGGAGGGGCAGCTGAGCCTGCCTCTGTTGGAGCTGCACATCCTCCCAGCCTGCCAAGTAGGCGTCGGCAGCGTGGAGCAGTGGGGGGGAAGCTGCGGTGGAATTATGCACTGAGGGGAGTTACTCCTGGGGGGGGGCGTTGTATGAAGAGGCGTAAGGCCTGGAGATAGGGGGCTGATTTGGGGGCTGAGGCGGGTTAAGCCTCAAGATGGGGGTAACAACTTTCTAACTGGTACAAATCAGTGTGTGTGCGCCTGCACTGGTATTAAAATAGAGGTGATAAAAAGTACAGTTTGACGTTATTTATTAAGGACGGTCTCTTATTCATGTGCATTGCTGCTCTTGAAGGATTGACTTTGTAACTGAATGTGAAAAATGGCTCTTGTCATGATTTCAGTTGCAGACCCCTGGGCTAGTCCAACCATGGACCACTCTGCCACTTTTAGTAGAGATACAACTAGCAGGAGCAGGGGAAACAGAACCTTAAACTCTGGTCTTGGCAGGCAAACCAAAAGTAAAAATGATTCTCAAATGTAACTTGAAATGAATCTGTGCAAATTTTGCCCTCAAATATGGGCCCAGAACTTGTGCTAATGACGAAGAGAGCTGAGGACAGTCAGCAGCTGGCAAACTAACTAACCCACACGATCACAGAAATGTAGGGTGGGAAGGGAGCTCACCAAGTGCAGGCAGGCTGCTGAGTCCACACCAAGTAAACCTAGACCATCCCAGACAGGTGCGTGTTCAAACTGCTCTTAAAATCCTCCAATGATAAGGATTCCACAACCTCCCCTGGAAGACTGTTCAAGAGCTTAATCACCCTTCTAGTCAGGAAGTTTTTCTAATACATAACGTAAGGCTCCCTCAATGCAGCTTAAACCCATTACTTCTTGTCCTGCCTCCAGAGGACAAGGAGAACAGTAAGTCAGGCTCTCTAAAGCTGAGGAAGTATGGATCAGATACATGGACTGCAAGATGGATAGAAAGCTGGCTTGATGGACGGGCCCAATGGGTACTGGTCAATGGGTCAATGTCTGGTTGGCGGCTGGTTTCAAGTAGAGTGCCCCAAGGAGCGGTTCTAGGGCTGCTATTGTTCCATATCTTTATTAATGACCTGGATGAGGGGATGGATTGCACCCTCAGCAAATTTGCAGATGACACTAAGCTAGGGGGACAGGTAGATACATTGGACGGTAGGGATAGGGTCCAGAGTGACCTAGACAAACTGGAGGATTGGGCCAAAAGAAATCTGATGAGGTTCAACAAGGACAAGGCTGGTGACTGACGGGCTAAGTAGCAGTGCAGCAGAAAAGGACCTCGGGATTATAGTGGATGAGAAGCTGGATATGAGTCAACAGTGTACCCTTGTAGCCAAGAAGGCTAATGGCATATTGGGGTGCATTAGGAGAAGCATTTCCAGCAGACCTAGAGAAGTTATTATTCCCCTCTACTCGGCACTGATGAGGCCACATCTAGAGTACTGAGTCCATTACTCGACCCCCCAGTACAGAAAGGATGTGGATGTGCTGGAGCAGGTTCAGCGGAGGGCAATGAAAATGATTAAGGGGCTGGAGCACATGACCTATGAGGAGAGGCTAAGGGATTTGGGCTTATTTAGTTTCCAGAAGAAAAGAGTAAGGGGTGATTTGATAGCAGCCTTCAGCTTCCTGAAAAGGGGCTCTAAAGAGGATGGAGAGAAACTGTTCACAGTGGTGACACATGGCAGAACAAGGAGCAATGCTCTGAAGTTATGGAGGGAGAGGTGTAAGTTGGATATTAGGAAAAACTATTTCACCAGGAGGGTGGTGAAGCACTGGAATGTGTTACCTAGAGAGGTAGTGGAATCTCCTTCCCTAGAGGTTTTTAAGTCCTGGCTTGACATGGTCCTGGCTGGGAGAATTTAGTTGGGGTTGATCCTGCTTTGGGTGCGGGGCTGGATTCAATGACCTCCTGAGGTCCCTTCCAGCCATCGAATTCTATGATTCTAAACCTTTTATTGTTTTCACTGCTCTCCTCTGGACTCTTGCCCATTTGTCCTCCTCTTTGCTAAAGTATAGCCCCCCAAAAGTGAACATGGTACTCAAGCTGAGTCCTAAGTACAGTGAGACAACTACATCCCGTGCTTTATATGAGACACTCCTGTTAACATACACCAGAATATTAGCTCTTTTTGCGACTGCTTCACATTGGCTTGTATTCATTGTGCGATCCACTGTCATCCCCAAAGCCTTTTTGGTAGTTCTACAACCCCAGCTAACTTCTCCTCATTATGTAGTGATGCACTTGATTTTTGCTCTCTCAGTGAACTATTTTGTCCTTAATCACCATTGAATTTCATTTGGTTGATTTCAGACCAGTCCAGTTCTCCAATTTGTTAAGCTTGTTTTGAATTCTAGTCCTGTCCTCCAAAATTGCTTGCAACCTCTCCTAGCTTGATGTCATCTGCAAATTTGTAAGCATATTCCACACTCCACATCCAAGTCATGTATAAAAATACTGAATGGTATCAGAGCCAGGATTTACCAACTGCAGGACCCCTCCAGAGGCACTGGATTAGTCAATAAGTGGACATTGAACCAAATCTGGACCACTAGACACTTGAATAGACCCCATTTTTCATTTATTTATTATCATTATTATTAATATTTTTTCCTTGGCAGTTTGGACCTTGACTAGACCTTTAACCAAGAAATTTGTACATTGACAAAAATAATTCATTACACTGAGATACACCAGCCCAGCTGGATAATGAACCGTTGATAACTGCTCTTGGAGAATGATCTCTGAAACATCCACTTTATAATAATTTCACCTAGACCTTTTTCTCTTATATTCCATTAGCACCCAAGCTGGGTCCACAGTAGTTGTCCACAGCTGTCAATGGCAAACCTGCTGCAGACTATCAAGAAAACAAGATCAAGACCCTTGAATTTTCAAGGATACAGAGCTTCCATTTTCAAACATCCTGGCATCTGCAGCTTCAGCTGAAGTCAACGGAAGCTGCAGGTGTTCAGCATCTCTGGAAATCAGGCTCCTCGTTTGTGTTTTTAAAAAAGCATTTCAGTTCTCTTTTACTTGGTAATCAGAATGCACAAGAACTAGGTCTGAAGAAATTAATGAAGTACTTGTCACAGACCTTCTACAATGTAAGGGCACAGAAAGATACTGAATCTATATCACTGCTGCATTTCACACCAAATACAGCAGATGTTGGAAATGAGGCTTCACACCATACTGTACCCCAAATCTTACCTGTTTCTGTAACCCACAAAGGCTTTGATGTGTAAATCCACTGGGACATCTTTGGAAGGGGTGAGAGGAACCTGAATGTGACCTGACAGATTCTGGAGACTGGGATGAACCACATGGCTCTCACCTTCAAAGATCCCTTCAGCAAAGATCAGCACGGCTCGGATAATTGTGTCTTAGGAAAGGGAAGAAAGTGATTTATTAATTAACAGTTCTCCACTGGCAGTAACTCTGCACCACTTTCAGAAGTGACTGGTGGGGAGTTTTCTGGGGGGAGCAGGGGAGAAGAGGTTGGATTACAGACATTTAGTCCTCTCTGCTGAGACCCACATTCAGCTCAGCCTCAAGGCTGCATACGCTGCATTGCATCTAGCCACTCCTACAGGTGACATGAGGAGGGCTACATGGATCATTAAGACTGATGTACTTCACTTCACATATCAATTGCAGGGATGAAGGAACAAGCAGTAAGGAGTTAGTAAGGAGCAAGTTACAATAAGGAGTTAGTTAGGCCTTTAAGATACCAGGGGGATGAAGGTCACAGAAATACCTATTCAGATTGTTGGAATACTGGTTCATTCAAAAGTCTTGCAAAAGAAAAGCACCAGGACCAAGGAAACTGAGGATGACCGACCAACAGGGAAACTACGGGTTAAATGTACCAAAACATTTGCAATGTGAGGTTCCAAGAAACCATCAACAGCAGCTGCAAATTATTTCTCACCATTAGATGTGGAAATAGACAAGTTCACATGGGCGGGCTGGCTGTCAGAGGCCAGGTTCACTGACAGGGCTGTCTGGAGCTGGGTGTTAGCTGGAATCACTCCCCTCTGCCCATCAGCTTCATTCACTGGAGCGCTCAATTCAACCTGCTGCAAGGCACACATTTTCAGCTCAGCATGACAAGAGCAAAGCATTCAGGAAAGCCGTTCTCCTCCAAAACCCCCACCACCACAGAAGGGGATCCAGTGCAGTAACCTTCGTAGATTTCAAACATCTGTCAAGAACGATTCGATCACAGGCTTCTCCTCAGACTATTGTGGCTGAATCTGACTTATACAGTGCTGGCTGCCAAACATGATTCTCTTTACAGACCTCAATTTAGAAAAGCATGAGAGGTTGCTTGGGGCAGCCCTAAACTTTAAGCACATACTTACATCCCCTGGGACAGCAGCACACACTTAAGTATATTGTTGAATCCAGGCCTTAACCATCACACCAACAGCACGGACCTACTCTTCCTTGTGCCTGTTCTTAACCTCAGCCTAACTCTGCCCTTTGCTTTGTATCGCCCATTTGTCAAGGCTGCCCTCGTCCCCTGCGCTCCGCCCATTGTTTCCAAACACATCTGTCTGTCAGATTCTCACATGATCACCTCGGAGCCCTCTTCTCACGCAGGCAGCATCAACAATGAAGATTCTGCCATTAGAAATTACGCTAACCATTCAATAACATGAGCCAGAATAGAATTCAGCTCCATCTCCATTAGCCCTGCAGAGCCGACACATTCAATGGACTAAAAAAGTAGGGAAATACTTAGTTATTAAAGTAAGAAGAGCTGGCACTGAAAACACACACGGAACAGGCCTATTGTATAAGATGTCTCGATTTTACATAGTCACTACACTCCAATTCTTCTCATAGCATATTGGTCTGGGTCTTGTTTCACTTTACCACTCCCTGGCCTCAGTGGAATTACTCCTGATTCATGCTAGTGTGAGACCAGAGTTGGGCCCTACATCTTGTTTTGAGAAGTACCTTTGAGTTTTCTTCATAGTTTCGTAATTCCAGCAGCAGATTGTGTTTCTTTTGACTAAGCTCCCGAATCAGATCCTGTTCTGCACTACTGTCCATCAAGTTTCCTTTCATCTCCTGGCTTCCTGGCAGGTAGCCACGTACTACACAAAAACAAAGCACAGAATAGTTCAAACATGATCTTTAGCAGCAATCTCTAGACTTCCACTTTTGCAGCATGATGGACCCTACAAATACTATTGGTTCAGCCTGTCAGTGGGCATAACAGGGCGTAGCTCCACTGAAGTACGTGGAGTTATGTTGATTTACATAGCTGAGAATGTGTCCCACTATACTTGCCATGTCAACATGGCTTGACATTTAAAGGGATACTTATGACTTCTAATACATTTGGAGACTTCCAACTTTCACTGATTAGAAGGAGTGGCAGAACAAGGCAGATCTTTCTGTTGGAATTTTCTTTTATATTTTAGTTTAAGTGAGTCTTAAGTTACTAAAAAGTAGCTCTCAACATTACTCCACTCTGAACCCACCTATTTTTCTGGGAATTTTACAGGGGTCAAGTGTTCTAGTTATTATCTTGGTATGAATGCAACTCACCATTGCCATCTAGTCTGGCTAGCCAACCCGCATTGCTTTCCTAACCTATCTCCTATTTTTCACCTAAGGACACCTAGCTAGAGGGCTAATACTTGCTTCATAATGGTCAGGATGAGCAGAAGGTTGGGTCCCTGCACCTGAGAAGTTGGGAGGGGATACTGAGGCAGAATAGCTCAAGTAGGAGGCTAGGAACCAGAGAACTGCCTGCAAAGGCCTTTCACTTTATAAGATGCCTGTACCCTGTAAGAGAAGATGAAAACCATGGAGGAAAAACCAGCTCACTCAAGAATTACTGAATGTTCTGCCTGACTGTGCAGCACCAAGGAAAAGGGATGAAGAAGCTGAAAACCTCTGTGAGTATAAGGGCACACCATCCCAATGACACACACACACACACACACGTAACTATTTCCTTGACAGTCAGTCATTCGATGTATCTAGTGGGAGGGAAGGAGAGAGAGAACATTGAAAGACAGAACAATAGCTGCAATCTTGAAACTAGCTCAACATGGTTGGATCTTGTAGATAAAGTCCTGAAAGGCATAAGGTTCTGTGCATATGCGCCTGACTGCAGGATTATCATAATTTAGTATCTCAAACAGTAGCGCCAAGAGATTCCAACAAAAATAAAGGGCCCCACATTGCCATGTACTATGTATATCTATATGTGCAGCAAAGGATAGCAGCCCCAGCCTGAAAGAACGAGATCAAAGTCAATGATATTAACCTATAGGGCTTATTTAAAATGAGTTGCTTTATTAATATGGCCCTGTCCATTGGGTGTTTACTCTCCAGAAAAAAGGGTTTACACAGCCTAACATAAGCAGGGGCTTCTCAGTAACAGGGAACTTGGAAATGGCAGAGATGCTCAATGACTTCTTTGTTTCAGTCTTCACTGAGAAGTCTGATGAAAGAATGCCCAACATAGTGAATGCTAGTGGGAAAGGGGTAGGGTTAGAAGTTGAAATAAAAAAAGAACAAGTTAAAAATCACTTAGGAAAATTAGATGTCTGCAAGTCACTAGGGCCTGATGAAATGCACCCTAGAATACTCAAGGAGCTGATAGAGGAGGTATCTGAGCCTTTAGCTATCATCTTTGGAAAATCATGGGAGACAGGAGAGATTCCAGAAGACTGGAAAGGGCAAATATAGTGCCCATCTATAAAAAGGGAATTAAGAATAGGCCAGGAAACTACAGGCCAGTCAGCTTAACTTCAGTGCCAGGAAAGATAATGGAGCAGGTAATTAAAGAAATCATATGCAAGCACTTGGAAGGTGGTAATGTAATAGGAAACAGCCAGCATGGATTTGTAAAGAATAAATCTTGTCAAACTAATTTGATAGCTTTCTTTGATAGGATAATGAGCCTTGTGGATAGGGGAGAAGCGGTAGATGTGGTCTACCTAGACTTTAGTAAAGTATTTGATACGGTCTCTCATGATATTCTTATCAAAAAATTAGGGAAATACAATTTAGATGAGGCTACTATAAGGAGGGTGCATAACTGGCTGGATAACCGTACCCAGAGAGTAGTTCTTAATGGTTCTCAATCCTGCTGGAAAAGTATAACAAGTGGGGTTCCGCAGGGGTCTGTGTTAGGACCGGTTCTGTTCAATGTCTTCATCAAGGATTTAGATATTGGCATAGAAAGTACGCTTATTAAGTTAGCAGATGATACCAAGTTGGGAGGGGTTGCGACTACTTTGGAGGATAAGGTCATAATTCAAAATGATCTGGGTAAATTGGAGAAATGGTCCGAGGTAAACAGGATGAAGTTTAATAACGACAAATGCAAAGTGCTCCACTTAGGAAGGAACAATCAGTTTCACACATACAGAATGGGGAGAGACTGTCTAGGAACGACTACAGCAGAAAGGGATCTAGGGATTATAGTGGACCACAAGCTAAATATGGGTCAACAGTGTGATGCTGTTGCAAAAAAAGCAAACATGATTCTGGGATGCATTAACAGGTGTGTTGTGAACAAGACACGAGAAGTCATTCTCCGGCTCTACTCTGCGCTGGTTAGGCCTCAGCTGGAGTATTGTGTCCAGTTCTGGGCACCGCAGTTCAAAGAAGATGTGGAGAAACTAGAGAGGGTCCAGAAAAGAGTGACAAGAATGATTAAAGATCTAGAGAATGTGACCTATGAAAAAAGGTTGAAAGAACTGGGCTTGTTTAGTTTGGAAAAGAGAAGAGTGAGGGGAGACATGACGGCAGTTTTCAGGTATCTAAAAGGGAGTCATAAGGAGAAAGGAGAAAACTTGTTCTTTTTGGCCTCTGAGGATAGAACAAGAGGCAATGGGCTTAAACTGCAGCAAGGGAGGTTTAGGTTGGACATTAGGAAAAAGCTCATAACTGTCAGGGTGGTCAAACAGTGGAATAAATTGCCAAGGGAGGTTGTGGAATCTCCATCGCTGGAGATATTTAAGAACAGGTTAGATAGATGTCTGTCAGGAATGGTTTAGATAGTACTTGGTCCTGCCATTGGGGCAGGGGGCTGGACTCGAGGGCCTCTCGAGGTCCCTTCCAGTCCTAGTGTTCTATGATTCTCCTGAAGACATACAGTAGTAGTTCTCAGGCGTATGCATAAAAAGTGATTCGCTGTGCTACTTTTTTAAATATATTTGGATGTGTGTTCAAATAGATTGTGCCAGGCTCTTGTGTTGCCACAGAGTGGGTCTCCGTCCCACAATCAAGACGGTCACCCATAAGTAACAGCAGCCTTTCCTCTGATCTCCCCTGCTTATCTGTATATTCAGCTTGGAAAAGTTGAATAAAAAATACCCTCCCTTTCAACCAAGTTTAATTTCCTTTGTATGGGACAATAAAAATTTACAAGATCTCCAGTCAGCTACAGCATCCTCCATGAAACACAAGGTTATTTCCTAAATTGCTAATAATTTTTTTAAAAAAAGGGCATAAACATCTTTAAAAACCCTGTTTCAGACTTCCTTTATCTATAAAGAAGCTGAAGAGATCCCATAGGGCTTTTCCCCTCATTGTTCACATTTAACAGCATGGCTTGAGGTATCCCTGCACGTATGGAGTACAATTCTGTCCCACTCTCCTAGCAAATCAACTTTCTAGGCCCACGGGTCATCATAGAGAAAACAGGCTTGATTGTTTATCACTCCACGGGCAGTATGCAAAATCTTGTTTTCACAAAGCTTGACCCTTCTATTCTCTAGATTTTGCAAAGGATGACAGGCAAAAATTCATGCAAGCTCAAAAGACATTGAGCAGATATAGTAACTAATGCTATGTGCGTAATGCACTTGGCATTTCTGCTTAGCTTCAACTAATGCATTGATACTACAAAGAATCCTTCAGGCTCTTACCTTCACCATCAACAGAACAGCAGATTAACTGGGTGTTACCATCCATTCTGTAATCCCCCTCTACAACTCCTGCAATTGAGGAAGCAAAGTTGTCCTTAAAGATGACCTCCCCAGTTCGGTCACTGCGTGCATCAACCTGAAACACAGAACATTCCCAAGATGCAGGGTGAAAAAGAACACTAACCTCACAGTGAAAATCAGGCAGTGGTCTAGGACGTAAACTGAGGAAACCAGCCGCACTTGTGGATGTGCAGCTCCTTTGAGCAGACAAAGAAAACACCATCAAAATGACCTAGCGATGACAGGACCGGTGCAGACACCAATGGAAAAATGAGCCGCTCCTCAGAGAGGCTGTCCCCTGAGAAAAGTAAAAAGGAAGAGAAAGAGGGGAATTGCAAGCCTGTGCTGTCAAGGTGACGCCTACTATTGAAACAGCACTGACTGCACCAAACCTTAAGGCAGCATTTACTGTCTCCAGCCTTATTCATAGTTTTTGTCTGATGAAATGTGGAGGGTTTTTTGCACAAATATCAGGCCCTTTAATCATCATTTCATGGGGCATTTTTCACCTTTGCTCTTCCAAGACACAGGACACAGCAACATGCTTGTAGAAGCTGGAGACTTTCAAAATCAATGAACAGTGAGGATACTGTAAAGGAAAGACTAGACAAAGGAGGAATATGCATGTTGAGGTCTCCTACACAACAGTGTTATATCAGGCTTAGCAGCTCCACAACACAGGTTCCAATGAATCCTGGGGCTCTAGGTTACTAGCCTGAGGAGAACTAAATCAAATTCTCCTGACATAATGAAGGGAGACAAGAGTGAAAGGAGTGTAGATTAACAAGAAAACATTGGCAAATGGTATCCTTGGGAGACTTGGCAGCTAGACCAGCCATTTCTAGCAAGCAACTAAGCTAGGCAATTGTGTTAAAAGAAAGAAGAACTGAATTTTATATAACGAGTTTATATATTAATTATCTTATCAAATGTATGACGCATTTATTATGGAGTGGGAATAAGTAACTCTCCCGCAGTTAAGATTAAAGCTACCTTCTGTATCATCTAAAAGGCTTCCTTCATTTTTCACTTAAGAACAACCAGAAACCGCAGGGAAAGTTACGAGGGGTTCTCAGTATAGAGAGCTGGGAAGGAAAGGAGCACCTCAGAAGACCTACATCATTTCCACTACAATAGGAACAACCTACTATGCTGTAGCAACTGATTTCGAAATATCGGGGGGAATGTTTTTCCTGGAAATGATGAAAATCTGACAGTGTATTCATAAGCTGAGACAGGCTGACTGTAATCTTTCTTCAGTGCTCAGTCTAGTTTTTTGAATAGTTCCTCTGTTCAGCTTTGTACTACAGGCAGAACCTCTCTAGTCTGGCAAACTCCATAGTCCTGCATGATTTTAGTTAGCCGGACGACCCCTTGTCACGGGTGTGGCCAAGTTTTCCATGGTCTCATAAATTTTGTTTACAGCCACCAGTCCTGGCTCTCAGTGTTCTGGGCTGTTATGTAGCTGTAATTTACCCCTAAATGTCTTCTAAGAGCCAATAAGAAGTGGGAGTGCTGGTAATGCTGCTAGACAACATTGACATGCCGTTGTCTGGGAAATTCTCTCATCCAGAACCAGTCAGGTCCCGAGGTTGCTGGACAAGAGAGGTTCAACCTGTACTAAACAGCTTTGTCTAAAAGCAATTTCTTGATTCACAGTTTTCTCTCCATTTAAACTCACCTTCCCATTGGACCAGCCAGTGATCAATTCACATACTCCATCAGAGTTAAGGTCAAACGCGTGTATGCTCATTGCATGATTTTTAGACTGGGGAAAAAAAAAAAAGAACAAACACATGAAGGTACTGCTATTGGTGCTGGTATTGAAACATAAGGGTCTAACAAGACGTCTCCTAGCCATACGTGTTGACTCCATGGGTACTCCAGTGCTGGAGCATCCATGGAGGAAAAAACACAACCATAGGCAGTCAAACCTCCCCGTGTGCCTCTCATCAGTGGAAGTGGCCAGTGGCTGTGCTGACCAATGCTTCCCCTTTTCTCCCAGTGCTCTCAGAGCTCAGCAAACAGGTGATTTGTGACAAACAAGAAGCTCCAGGAGAGAAGGGGAGGAATGGGGACAGGTTGCGCTTGGGGGAGGAGGTGGAGCTGAGGAGGCAAGTTGGGGGAAGAGAAGGATTTGGGCTTATTTAGTTTACAGAAGAGAAGAGTGAGGGGTGATTTAATAGCAGCCTTCAACTTCCTGAAGGGGAGCTCTAAAGAGGATGGAGAGAGACTGTTTCCCGTGGTGACAGACAGCAGAGCAAGGAGCAATGGTAGGAAGTTACAGAAGGAGAGGAGTAGGTTGGATATTAGGAAAAACTGTTTCACCAGGAGGGTGGTGAAGCACTGGAATGCGTTGCCTAGACAGGTGGTGGATTCTTCATCCCTAGAGGTTTTTAAGTCCCAGCTCAACAAGGTCCTGGCTGGCATGACTTTGTTGGGGTTGATCCTGCTTAAAGCAGGGGGCTGGACTAGACGACCTCCTGAGGTCCCTTCCAGCCCTATGATTCTATGAATGGAGCAGGGCAGGGCAGGGGCAGAACATGGGAGAAAGAGTGGAAAGTGGGTTAGACCTGGGGTAACCCCCTGCTAGAGGGGAAGCCAGCACCTACGCTCCCAACAGAACGTCCGGCCCTCCTACCTATAAGTCATGTACCTCTAAAACCTGAACACCTGCATTACAGATACAGGTCAACATTTTCTCTCCAACAGGTTTCCATCCAAGAGGATGATCGTGTGCACGTCCTCCCATGAAACCAGGGGAACATACACAAACCCGATTCACTGAGCCACAGTCCTGGCAGTCTTATTAATTTTGTTTGCAAGTAGGAAATACCCTTAGGGCAAAGCATATAATTTCCATGTGATTTTCAATACCAATTGCTCCAGCCAGTGTCAGGATGAAAATTAAAACCGAGTATCAAGAAATGATCTTCCTACTACCAATCTCTACTAGAATGTGGACTAGTCCCTCAACAGAACTCGGGGAAACCCACTACTTCAGATATTTAAAACCATACTGGTTAGAGCACTTGGAAACATACTGAGCAGGGAACTGAACTAGATGAGCAAAGAGGTATTTCCAAGTCTCACCTAATGAAGTTTGCGCCTATTCTTGTTAAAGTTCATTAGTTATTTTGTGAAATCAACAGCAGTCCAAACAGACACACATTTGTATGGAAACAATCTTTTGGGAAGTTGTGCAATGTGAGTGGAGTCTTAAGATAAGAGATCAGCTGTGTTCGGAGAAGACTTGGGAATAGCAGCATTCTGTTGTGTCTTTTCCCAAAGCCCTTTCTTTGGGCATTGTAACATATACAAATCCTACTGAACCGTCTCACCTACTCTGTGGGCAGAACAGAACAGTCACAGCAGGGCAGAAGTTAACTGATGTGCTATTCAGTTTCTGTAATTACATTAGTTCCATAGTATAAAGAGGCTGAGATTTAAGTTAACAAGAACTGAGCACCAAAATCTGTGGGTGGGTTTTGTAAATCTCAGCCATAATGTTCCAATGTCTTTCTTCAGAGTATTTTCGACGGTACTAACTTTGATTCTCCAGTAGCGGGCTGCCTTGTCATAAACTCCTACAGTACCGTTAGACAGAGCATAGCCAAATCGACTGCCGTACATGGGGCTAAGTGCAGTGATGGTCTGAAAAATAGAATACACCAGAGTTAATATGTATCTCTACTTCTAGAGTTTAAAGTAACTGACAATCAAAGGCAAATCCTGTACCAAATTAGCTGTTTTATACATTAATTGGTGATAACTTTCGTCCTTAAAGAACATTACCGTAGCAGGTAAAGCAAAGATTAGTTTAAAAATCACTAAAAAGCCTGTGACAATGAGAGGAAGAAGCACAAATGTAGAGAAGATGCCTGTGGCCACTGGTGTTTACAATATAGAGTCATTTAGACCCACTCTGCTTAGACAAAAGTCCCTTTAAACGAGTGGCGCAAGGTTATTACCACTGGTGGAACTGGAACAGTGCTAGCAACAGTAGGAAGTCTTGGCCACAAATCTCCTGTAACTCAACTCTTTTCCCAAAGGTGCACCACATGAAAGTTAGCTGCTAAAGTAGCCCCTCTATGGCCACATCTACAGATCTTTCAAAAGAAGCCCTTCCAGAAGATCTCTTCCGAAAGAACTTTTTTCTAAAGAGCGCGTCCGCACACAAAAAAGCAGACCAAAAGAGCGATCTGCTCTTTCCAAAGAGTATCCACACAGCCCCCGCTCTTTCAAATGAGCGGGCCAGCGATTGAAAAATCAGGCCCCAAGAGGACTGCTCTTTCGAAAAAAGGGCCTGCGGAGTATCTACACACATCTTCTTTCAAAACAAGCTTTGGAAAGGAAGCGCTCTTCCTGTAACAGGAAAGGAAGAGCAGAAGCACCACATTCTTTCAAGTTACTTTCAAAAGAACGCTTTGTGTGTGTGTAGACGCTCCATGGGATCTTCTGAAAGAACGTGCTAGTGTGGACGCAGCCAATGTGACTAGAAGAAATGTTCTAATGCCAATGAAAATTATGGACGAGTCATTTCCATGCTCACAAGGGATTTCTGTGATCCGTTAGGCTGACATACCTGTCGCATTGGCCACATGACTTCCCTGAATTAATTCCTGGTCGAACTACAGTATATCTTTTAGAACAGGGGTATCCAATACATTTGCCACTTGCCACATACGGTGAACAGGACACCGCGCTGTGGCAAATACAACTCTGGAGCCACATGCGGCTCTTAGAGTCTTTAAAAGCAGCTCCTCCTGAGAGCTGCACGCTGGCAGTGCCCTCCACCAGCTCTGCACATGCGCCCCACCCCTTGGTGGGAGAAGCACGTGGCGGCAGCTCTGATGAGTCATTAGCATTGCATTGGAATGGGGGGCTGGAGATGCCAGGCTCTGGGAGATCAGGGAGGGCATTTATTTAGAGGGGTGGGGCTGGGGGGTACCTGTCTGTGAAGGAGGCTGGGGGTGGCTGGGGTGGGATGTGGCGAATATGGAAAGATGACAACCACAAGTGCAGCAATCTTTGAATTCCTATTGCACACTGCTGTTTTACAAACATATTCAATCTTGATTTAAGTTTGCCTGTGTTGGAAAATCCACACACGCTTTGATAAGTCGTTCCAATATTTAACTGCTCAGTTAGAAGTTTGCACACTTTATTTCATGTCTGAATTGGTCTAGCTTCATCTTCCAGCCATTTTGGCCTTCTTGTAAGTTTGTCTGTTAGACTGAATAACCTATTATTAAATTTCTGTTCTTAATGTAGGTACAGTACAATAATCAAATCAGCTCCTAATCTTCTCTTTGACAAGCTAAATAGATTGAGCTCTTTGAGTCTGTCAGTAGATGGCCTGGTTTCCAATCCCTTAATCATTCACGTGGATCCTCTCTGAATTTTATCCTAGTTTTCAATATCTCTCTCAAATTTTGGACACGGAACGGGACAGAATAGGACAAATACAGAGGTTATTTAACCCTTCTACTCCTACTCCACATATTCATTTTACTTCCAAGGACCACTTTAGCCCTTTTGTACATCATCACCAAAAAGTTACATGTACAGTCTTTTAAAATGACTGCAGTGCACAAAAGCCATAATTCAAACATGTTACATAGAATTTACCTTGCTACACGAAAGAGTTAGTGGGCTGTTGAGTACCCCTTTAATTTAGTATTATAAGAGAAGAACAAGCTTCTTAAGGAAACTGGAAGCATGGCTTTAGAGCATGATCCATATGTAGGGTAAGAAATAAATGTACGAGCTTGATCTACTCTAATTCCATCCAACTGCTCAGTTAACTAAAAATCAAGATTGTATTCCAGAACGTAATTTTCCAGGATTCTGGTATTGACCAGCTTGAGGCTTTTAACAGATATTCTCAGCTGCATGCTACACAGCTTTGCTAGATAAATCATGGCTCTGGTGCACTGGTAAGTGCTGAAAACACCTAACCTAGCAGCCATACCCAACAGCTTCAAAAGTACAAAGGACATAAAATTGCTCAATCCAGGGAATCGTGTTAAATTCTAATTCCAGCCACCCACCTCTAACAAGACTGCCCTCCTTTAGCTTTAATAGCTCTTTCATGAGTGGTTTAGCAGCTAAACCTTTTATCCCTAATGCCAGCAGTAAGTTTCCTCCCACAATACCCTTCTCCTCAGATTTTCAAGTGGGCATGCTTCCAACTCTACTGCTAGTCACAAAGCATTTTTCTCCCCTAAAAGCAACTAACCCCAAACAGTGGGGATCCTTCCCCAGCCTTTCAGCTGCAGAGTGACAACTCCAACATCCTTCTACTTTCTTCCTCACTCATTCCCTCCCTAAAAGGCTTCCAATTCCACAACTGTAATTTAGGCCCAATCTATGCTCCAGGTGCAGCCATGTTTTTTAAGGGGTGCGTATCTTTTGAATCTTTGACCTGGTTACAACAAACCATCTTTCGTTTTGTCCAGCCAGCCTTTTTTTTTTTAAATGTACTCTTGCTTCAATCTGTATTTGTGCAACCGCAAGCTGCTTATTCATGTTTGTGTCAATGCATTCTAGACACAGCCGTTCCACTAGTCTGAGAAGATATAAACATAAAAAATCCAACTGGTCTTATTAACTACTGAACTTCTTGCACTGGAGGTACAGGCACTGACGACATAGTCACAATCTCACCTTGCTTATTGATTTTTACAATTTTTGGGAAAAACATTTTAACTGTCTTATTCACAGCTTCTCACTGAGGGTTAAATCTATAGCCGACTGACATAAATGGGATCATTGCATTAACTTCAGCGAAGTAGGATGGGGCCATAATTTTCTGACAAAAAATGTTTTCTTTTTAAAACTGGACAGGCTGTTAGTAAAACAGCACCATAAAAGTCACAATTCAGGTGGCTTACATCCATTATTAAATTGTAATTTTTAAAGTGTTAATGAAACAATAAAGTAGTTCTGATTAAATAATTAACTCAATTGGTTATTATAGCAAACGTAAGCCACTGTAGATTTATGGTGGGCAGTATTTTATATCTGATAAATGCTGCTTAGAAATGGTTTACCTCTGTTTCTGACATTTCTGCCACAATCTCATCTTCTTTAAAAACCCTGATGTCAAAGTCCTCAGACCCAACAAGAAGCTAAAAAGAAAGAAAGAACCTTAAAATAGTTTATTTAACTAGCAGTAACAACAACCAAGCAAAGATACTTCGGATTTCGCGAACAAACAAAGCTTTTACTGAGTGAGCAAATATACTAGGTTCAGTCTTCTAGAGTTTTTAATGGAGATATGAAAAGTTTGCAACATGCTCTGGGACTAAAGGGTGCCACCGACTCTAATTGTGTTTGAGTGTTAGTTACCATGTAAGGCAAGGATGAGGACAAGCACTCTAGTACTGCGGGATTCAGGGCACGTCTATACTTACTGGAGGTCCGACGCTCTGTGGTCAATCCGCCAGAGTTTGATTTTGCCGCATCAGTGAGGGTGCAGCAAAATTGAGCTCTCTGGGCTCAGCCAACAACCCTGGTACTCCACGCTGCTGCACAGAGTCAGAGACATCAGCATGAGTCTGAACAGCCCTGAGCTACACCAGGGAACAAAGTCAATCCTGATATGTCGATTCTAGCTATGTTAATGGCATGGCTAGAATTACCTATCTGAGATCGACTCTGATCCCCAGTGTCGACCAGGCCATAGTTGTGTCCCACCGTCCATTCCAATTCAGTGTAAACAATTTTATTACGTGCAGGACAATGCTGACTTGGGCCATAACTGCTCAGGCACTTAATTTTTTCAGTGCTTTTCCTGAGCCCTACTTCTTCAAACAAGGAACATTAAAAAACCAAACAAGGCAATGTAGAAAACCATGTTACAAAAACTGGCAAAGTCTTTACTTGCATTTTACGGAAACTGATGAGTAGAAAAGTTGAATGACGTGCCCAAGTCCAGCACTATAGCTCAGGTCTAAACCCCTCTCTGGCACCCTCCTCCACTGAGCCTTGCTAAGGTGATCACTAAGGCAATGGCCACACCGCAAAGTTATTTCGAGATAAGATCTGTTATTCTGAAATAACTTTGTGTGTATTTACACTACCCGCGTCCTATTTCGAAATAAATCTGAAATAGCTGGTACATTATTTCAAAATCAGTAACCTTAATTGCAGGAGGAATAATGCCTATTTTGACACAGGCGCTGTAAAAACATGCAATAGCGCTATTTCAAAATAAGCCATAATGGCTTCCAATGTCACTGTGTGTCCAGACATGCTATTTCAAAATGCACTCTTGTGTGTTGCTGTGTTATTTTAAAATAAGCTAGACTGGAATAGCTATTCCACAATGGCTTATCTCAAAATAGTGCTGATGTGCAGACATAGCCTAAGCGATCATCTCCATCATCACTCGGTATATTGCTTTAGTTGTCCACCATCCCCCTCACATTTCATGCAAATAAGGTTGAAAAAAGGGGTGGGTGAATTGACTGCGCTCTCCGTCCTACTACTACTACTACTACTATTACTACTCCTCAGTCCTGCAAACGGATTGCTTCAGGGAGGCTCCACGCAGGTAATTTTGTCCACACAGCCTTTTTTTTTTAAATGTACTCTTGCTTCAATCTGTATTTGTGCATCCGCAAGCTGCTTATTCATGTTTGTGTCAATGCATTCTAGACACAGCTGTTCCACTAATCTGAGATGATATAAACATAAAAAAAACAAAGTGGTCTTATTAACTATTGAATTTCTTGCACTACAGGTCTGTATATTTGTAAAACTGGACCATGGCTGTACAGAAGAAACTCAGATTCCATCTATGATGCATTTGTGTCAAAGGTACAAATGTGAGCCCACTCAAATAAGGCTACTCCAAGTAATAAGATGGAAAGAGGAAGTGAAGAAACTAGAAGTTAGCACAATGATTTAACAACCTGTACATTCACACTTGAGGGAGGTTAGGAACATCGTTCTCTTGCCGCTCACATTTAAGACCCTGATCCTGCAATTTACAACATGTGGGGAGATCTCCACATTTAGGTCCACCTACCTACTGTAAATAGCAACAATCTGGACATTGCAGTTTTTCCGACCCTTGCCTTACATGGTCTCAACAGCAAGGAAATTATTTTCAGTCCTACACTAATTCAGTGAGTAACAGTTAATCATTGTGTCATTATTGAAAAGATGCACTTTGACTGGATTTAAGAATGGGTAAATCAAAACCAAGCCCAACCATAAACGAGATTATTTATAATACAGTTTTACAACTGTCCATTTTAATGAATAACACAGTTGCTAACTAAGCGTTGTTTGACTCTTTAAATATATGAGTCCTTTAGGGGGTCCAGCAATCTGGCTGCTTTTTTGTGTTTTTATGTATATTTAAGTGTATTTGAGGAAAAAATACACAGCAAGAACAGCTTCAGAAATATGATTAGTGATCAACACATCAAAAGCAGGGCTCCAATCCAGCAAAGACTTGTGTTCACACTTGCCTCACACGGTGATGAGTTCCATTACAGTCAATAGGGCTTTGCATGGTGTGTGAAATTCAATATGCGCACCAGTGTTTGCAAACAAGGTCCAAAGGAAGAACTATAATTTCAAGCAGTTAAATCTAACATGCAATACAAAGGAGTCAGATATGATAATTCTGTGATTTTCTCTCATGATAAATTCATGGTGGGACACTACTACAGCTGAATTCACATGCAAATAATCCATCACAAACTAACCTCTTTTTTCCCATCTCCATCAAAATCACACAATGCTAATGAACGAACATTGTCCCCAGTAACCTAAAATTAAAAGAAAAGAGTTAGCAATACTAATGATAATTTAGCCTATGACAATTAGTTTTATGTTCTTAATTGCCAAGAGAACAAAACCATTGGAACATAGTTGGCTTAAGCTCAAATTGTTGTATATACTGAATCAATTACAAATAAACACAGTTTATCAAGAATCTTAAATTAAGAAAGACTTCTGAGCTATTCAAGAATCAAATTAATAATGATCTCATTCAACATCAATGGAATCTGAGCTATCAAAAACACTCTTGTAGAAGCATCAAAAGGATTATCTGTCTCTTTTACCGTCCAAAAACGATCATTTCCTTCATGATCAAAGCCCTGCAGAGCACAGTTTCCACCAATAATAACAAGAGGACATGAAATGTCTCCAAGCATTCCAAGCACTATTGCATTAGCTCCATCTGTAACCTGCAGAGACGTGAAATAATACAGAAATACAGCAAAGATTATACATTTGCAACCTGCACAAGCATCAAAGCAAAATCATCCAGGGTTTCATTAACCTCACACTGCATGCCATAACCCAGAAGTTATTCGTCAATTACTGTAAAATACATACTGTCTAAAGGGATGAACCAATAACCAGAAATTAAACAAAACAGAAACAACCAATTGCAAACAAACAAAAACAGCAAAATCTATGCTCTATTTAATTGTACATGCTGAAAGTTGTAAGCATGTCACATGTATGGCTTCAGGACAAAAATGCAACTTTTAGGGTTTTTAATAACGTATCAGTCTTCATAACCTACCCTTGTAAAACTGGCTGTTTATGTCCCTGCGGTGTCATTAAGAGAAAGTAACCTGAATTGTAATATTTTAGTATCTTTTCATTTATCATACCCAAAACTGTGTTACCTGTGAAGTGCCAAGCATGGACATGCTCATTGTCCTACAGAGTTTACTGTCTAAGGTCCCAAACTTGCAATGCAATGTGTGCATTTGCTCCTTTGTACGTGTGCAAAGGCTTGTAGAAGTCAACAACACAGGCAAACTCTTTCACTCTGCGCATCTCACTGGGAGATGGAGGTTACAGGATTGAACCTGTGGCCATACAGATCCAAGTGCAGGACTGGGGCCTAACTATGAGACACAACCAGCAAGAGTAGCAAGCAATGAGGAGAGGATACAGTATTAAGGTTGGTCACCTCAGTTACTTATGTTGGTTAGAATGAAGGTTACAATAAGGTCAGTCTCCAATGACCCAGGCTAAGTGTTAACCTTGTACTTACGAGTGCTTCCCCACCCTCATACTCTTTTAATCTTTTTTAAAAATCTAGTTCATTTTTTTTATCCTCCCATTCCTATTTTAAAAAGAAAATGGCAATGAATTACCAGTTTTAGATATTTAACTGAAAAACAAAGAAAATATTTCCCAAATAATGTTAACATTTTAAATTTTATTTATAGTTACAAAATTTGTGACTCAATGACAAACCCATACCTTTCCAAAATACTATTCCAAGCAGACTTAGTTGGGATATCAGGCTGGAATATATACTTCAATTCTAATTACTTTATTTCAGCTCTGAATAGGTTTGTAAGTTTTAACTTACAACTAGTGAGCATATTAAAAAGAAATCTCAGTCACTAACAGGCCACGTTAACATTATACTTTCATCTTGAAAATACTGATTTTCAAAACATGGAAGTCCTCTGCCCAGAAAGCCCTGAATCTAATTATATCACTGATTTGAAAAAAAAAGTAAAGCATAACAATTAAATAAATTAACTTAGAATGTATAAATCTAAACTGGTCGATAGCGAAGTATAAAAAAAGAAGAGGAGGAAAAAGAGAGATATGAAGGCTAAAAAAGAAATTAACTTGCCTCTTTGTAAAACAAATCGGAATTATTGTACACATCATAAGCCAATAAATTAGTCTGTGTTCCAACTAGAAGACAATCATAGCCAAGCTGGGGATTTAGCACTCCTGCAGTTAGGCAGCTGACCCCTTGGTTAATGTTGAGAAGAGAAATATCCGAATCCTGGCTGCTTTGCATCATACGATTTGCACTTACATGCTGGCCACGGGCATGAGGATTATGAATAAAAACCTACAAAAGAAAATGCACATTTCAAAGAGATTGTTCTAAATCTTGCTAGCTACCGTATATATTAATGAACAACTACTACAGTTTTGGTATTTAAGCAGGGTTTCTGAAGTCTAACAAAATGAGATGGATATGGGAAGATTTTTTTTCTGTTGCTGCTTCTTAGAGCTTCTTTAGGTTCTACACTACAAAATCAGCAATTTCAAGGATGCATTATAAGCACAACTGTGCCAGTATGGCAGAGGTGTAATGTTGTTAAAATGGTTATGAAAATTGAGACTGACTAGTATTAGGAATGTTGCACGCAGCCTAGTTAGATGTGCTTATTCCAAGATCTGAGACAGACAAGATGGATGAGGCAAGATGCAAGAGACAGGTTTTTAAGCCACACAAAGCTCTTCTTCACATCTGGAGTCCTGCATGGCTCAAAAGTCTGTCTCTCTCACCAACACATGTTGGTCCAGTAAAAGACATTACCTCATCCACCTTGTCTCTCCAGTATCTAGAATTATAAATATTTTAAAAGCATTTAAACACTCTGGTAATGATGTTAGCAAAAACAAAGGCTACTATAAAAATTTAAGTGCTATGTGCACCTTCTTCAAGGTTAACTGCTTTAACAGTATAATTAATCAAAGTCAATTACTACGAATGCCGAGAAGCAATGTTTTACACATACCCCCCATTTCTTGTGTTAAAACCCACATCAAGTTTTATGCCACAATCCTGCAACTTGATCTACGCAGCCAAAGCACTAGCTCTGTGTGGCGTCCCACTGTAATCCAGAGAGCTCCGCATACGCATAAGGTCCACTCAGGAAGACCTGAACTGACCAGAGTTCCTAAAGATACGCACACCATGCACCTTTCCCAACCACCGCATGTTGATGTTGGTGAAATGGCCCCTGTGATCCACCAATGCCAGCAACACCACTGAGAAGTACCCCTTGCAGTTTATGGACTCTGAGGCATGGTGGCCAAGATAGGGATGTGTGTTCCATCTATCGCTCCACCGCAGTTACGGAACCCCATCACAGTAAAGCCATCCACTGTGTCCTGCACATTTCCCAGAGTCACTATCTGCCATAGCAGAAGGCTATTAAAACAAAAAAGCAGTAAAGTAGAACTTTAAAGACTAACAAAATAATTTATTAGATGAGCTTTCGTGGGACAGACCTACTTCTTCAGAGCATAGCCATACCAGAACAGACTCAATATTTAAGGCACAGAGAACCAAAAATAGTAACCAAGGCTGACAAATCAGAAGAAAAATTGCCTGGACCACAGCAGCCTGGATCATAGCAGCCCCGACTCCAATTTCCCCACGTTGAATTGATTGCCCACTGAAAGGCACTGCAAGCTGCCACAATGCTACTGCCACTTGCTTCTGAACTGTGAGAGCGCGTCTCATTTTGGTATCACAGCGCTTCAGGGCACGGAAAAGAAATTCACAGAGTTCCATGAAAGTGGTCTTACACATGTAGAAGTTCTGTAGCCACTGCTGATTAACAGTGTGGTCCCACCAGTCTGAGCTAGTTTCCTGGCACCAGAATTGGCGCTCCCCTGCATGCAAAGCATCGAGTGCAGCCAGCATCTCCCCCTTCCTCCTCTCTGGCGTTTCTCATTGGTGTATGTCCGTGTCCTCCTCAGAGTCTTCATTGCTCTGACAGCTGCTTAGGCTCTGCACATACTGCCCCACAATCCATAAGGAGCTCTCAGTATTTGTCATAACAGTTTGAAACTGCACGGGTTCCATGCTAGCCTTGCAATGGCATTTACACAGCTATCCAGTGGAAAAAAAAGCACAGAAACACTTTTTGCCTTTGCTTCCCAAAGGGAGGAGGAAGAGATAAGTGGCTGATGACATGCACCCAAAACTACCCACGACACTTTTTTGTCCCGTTAGACACTGGGAGCTGGGGCAGTAGAACTGTGGGATAGCTATCCACAGTGCATGTTGTCAAAGTTGAAGCTGCCCACCCTACTGGCGATGCACTCCACCGACTTCATGGGCCAGTGTCGGCATGCAGCCTCAGCTGTACAAAATTGTGTGCTAAAAAAATTGGCCTTAACAAATTTAACCTAATCTCCTAGTATACACATACCCTAACTGATGCAGACACTAGAGATATTACAGAAGGTAAGGACCCAAACATCTTGCATAAGCAAATGAAGGTAGGGCTGCTTTTAGCCATACTGTAACTTAAAAAAAGCTTCACTTATTTACAAGTATATGTTTTATAACCTGTTAAAACAAGAAAAAGAAACAAAGAAAACAAATATCAACTTTCCAGAATCCAATGTCCAGCAACGTACATTGCACAACCTTTAAAATGGTCTAAGGGGCCAAATGAACTGAATTGGCATAGGTATATTAATTTAATTGTTTTACGGCTCGATCCTACCACGTGGTAAATGTATTCCATTTGGTGCTCACCAACCTCAGTTCAGGCAATGGGAGCTGGCAGGTAGTAATCACATTGCAGGATCATGCTCTTTGGAGGCTGAGGTGGGGGTCATGGTTAGCCTTTATACACAGAACCCAATTTCCTCTCTCCAGGTGCATAGGTGACAACAATAGTAGGAAACCTCGTGCAGACCAGCCATCGGTGTACAACCAACATGTCATCTAATGCTGCAGACAATGCAGTGGTTACCACCAGCAGAATGCAATACTGGGAAGTTTTAGGTAAATAATTTTTATGTTGACAGACTACCAGAGGGCTGCAGTGTTATTGCCATGATACAAGAGCTAAATACATTATGTTAAACATGAGCTTCTGTCTATCAGCCTGTAGAATATAACCCAGGCTGTTAAAAGAAGAGGGAACACCCTTCTGTGTTTTGAGCATTTTATTTATTTATTTTATAGATCTCCATTTCTATCTTCCAAGAGTGAATCTAATTTTCAGCAATAAGGAAAACTCATCTCTCTTGGTGGTCACTCAATAACGAGTAGCACATCAATCCGGAAATAACCACAAAATCAAGAACAGTAAATGGCAAATCTTTCCAGGCTCAGTTCTGCTCCCAGTAAAGTTAATGGTAAAATACATTTGCTTCCCTAATTGAAGGATCAGGTCCCCAATCTTCAAGTGAGATGTTATAAAGGGCTGTGTGTATCACATATTTTTGCTGAGCTGGCTTATGCAATGCCAGACCCTTGAACAGAGCCCTATGGAGATACAAAATTGGTATCTGCATCCTCATCTGCAAAAATGATCTGCCGATATCAAGATACCCTTGCCTATAAAATGGATATCCACAGCTACAGTGTAAGCAAAAAGCCGTGTTTCTTTCCCTGCCAATGGCAAGGGGCACAGATATGATGTCAGTAGCCACAATTTGGATAGCCGATTTATATCCATAGATTTGTAGGGTTTTACCCACTCACAAGCAACACTGCTCCACAGCATAGGCACTGTGAAAGCAGTGTCCCATCTTTCTTGTTGTAAAATAAAGGCAAGCCAAAGCACCCAAAGACACATCAGAGCAGCCTGTAAGAGTCACAGGCACGAAAAACATGGCTTTTAGACAACACTAAGACGCTGGCAGAGACAAGCCAAAAATCATTTTCAGATTAGGCCTTTTTATTTTTGCAGAGTATTTTTAAGTTTGGGGTTTTTCCACTGGCAATTGCTGTGCATGACAAATGAGGCAGAATCATTTCACTGGGGAAAGTGGAGGGAAGGTGTGGCTGCTGACATCATATCTGTGCCTGTTGCCGTTGGCAGAGGCAGAAACAGATTTCTGTTTGTTGCGTTGAACAAGGCTCAAATACAAGTTTCACAAGGTTTACTGTGGGCATAAATTAATGGCCTAATTTTCAGAGCTCATGAACACCCACAGATCCCACTGAAGTCAACAGATGACAGAGGAGGGGAGACACTTAGTGCTTGGCGTTGTGTTTCCTGTCCCTAGGGGTGCCTCAGTGAGGTGATGTCCCCTGGCAGGCACTAGAGCTGCTGGAGCGGGCAGATGATCTGTGGGTGTCTCCACAGTCAGGGACCCCATAGCAGGGATGAAGGGAAGTCTTTTGCACACGCTCCTTTGTCTAAGGGCACTTCAATGAGGGGTCCCTGTGGTGGGAGCGAGAAAGAGCCTCATGGAGATCCCTAGGTCTACAAGTATCTCTGCAGGGGGATCTCCATGGCAAAGACTGGGGGCAGTCCTATGTCTATGGCTATCTCCATGGAGGGGGTCCCTCTGTCCACGGCAGGTGTTTTTTCATGGAAGGGAACGGAAGACCTGTCAGGGGTGGGTGTCTCTATGTCTGTGGGTGTCTTCATGGGAGTTCCAAAGGCAAAGAGTGGGGGCTGCTACCAAGGCATCCCCATGTCAGCACTCAGGGGAGTCTCTGCGGGAGAGATCCCCCACGGCAGGCAGAAGCATTCCCTGCAAATGGTGCACTTGTGCAGCCACTCAGGAGAGATTCAGATGCCGCCCAGCTGATTAGCAAAGTGTTCACAGCTAGGTTTTGGTTTCCATGGTGGTGCACGTATACATGTGCATCAGTACATAATTTGTTCCACACGTGGATGGAAAAGCTTGGAGAGAGCACTGGCAGTTAACAGGGGCTGTATTGGTGGGGGGAGTGCTCTGGTGGCAGCAGAGGTTCCTGCGAGGGACAACAGGGGGTCCCCATGACAGGCCAGGGTGGCCCTGGGAGGGGTCCCTGTAGCTGGCTGGGGTGTTCTCTCAGGAGGGGGAAGGGTTCCTGTGGCAGGCAGTGGTGGTGTGCCCATGGCAGCAAGCACCGGTTGTCCCCGGGTGGGAGTGTCTCCATGGCGGGAGCAGCTGGTGGGGTACCTATGGCAGGTGTTGTCCTGGTGGAGGGCTGAAGAGTTCCATGGCAGGCGGTGGGGGTTGTCTCAGCAGAGAGGGCCTCCGTGGCAGGGGCAGGCGGTGAGGGTCCCATGGCAGGGGCAGGGGTTGTCTCGGCAGGGGGAGCGGGGCCTGGGGCGGGGACGGGTGGGGGGTAGCCATGGCAGGCAGCCGGGGTTGTCTTGGCAGAGAGGGGTCCTGTGGCCAGTGGTGGGGGCAGGTGATGGGGTACCCGTGGCGGGCAGCAGTGGCGGGGGGACAGGTCCCATGGTGAACAGCGGGGTACCCGTGGCAGGTGGTGGGGGTTGTCTCAGCGGGGGGGGGTCCCGGGACAGGCAGTGGGGGCAGGTGTTGGGGTACCCGTGGCAGGTGGTGGGGGTTGTCTCAGCGGGGGGGGGGGTCCCGGGACAGGCAGTGGGGGCAGGTGTTGGGGTACCCGTGGCAGGTGGTGGGGGTTGTCTCAGCGGGGGGGGGGGTCCCGGGACAGGCAGTGGGGGCAGGTTGCGGGGTACCCGTGGCGGACGGCGGGGGGCGGCGGGGGCAGGTGACGGGGTCCAGTGGCGGGGGCGGTCTCAGGCGGGGCGGGGGGCGGCGAGCGGTTACCTTGCCCGCCTGGGTGGCGGCCGCCAGGCACGGGTGGGCCCCATCGTACTTGCCCAGCGCCACCATGCGCGGCAGGATCCTGTGATTGAGCTTCAGGGTGAACACGGGCACCAGCATCTCGGCGCCGCTCGGCGGGCGGGGCAGCCGCCGGGCAGGAGTCGCTCGCGGCCGCAGGCCCAGCGCCGCCGCGGCCTAGCGCGCCCCGCCCCAACGGGGGGCGTCTGCGCGTGAGCCGCAGACCGAAGCGGGCCGAGCCGAGCCGAGCCGAGCCGGGCCGCGTTGGGCGGGGCGGGGCGCGGCGGGCACTGCCGAGGGAATCGGCGCTCGTGGGAGACGGTTGGTGGTGGGATTTTATGGTTGATTTATCCCAGACAGGGGGGACCGCGGCGCATGGGCCGGATGCCTCCGCGCACGTTTCCTGGGGAGTAGCGGGGCTTACGCCAAATCGTTTGTAGCTGGGTAAATCCCCCTCCCCCACCCCGCCATTAAATGGAGCCTCGCAGCGTCCCTGTGAGCTCATGTCGGTGTTACCCCGGGTGGAGAGACTGACACACACATTCACATTGTGGCCCTGGTTCATCAAAGCAAGAACGAGCCTAGCGAAGGGATTACTCCCATTGACAGCTGTTCCTTAACCTCTGTTCTTCAACGCTGTGCTCAAAGCTGCTCTCTCCCCCCTCTCTCGGCAGTCACTCGATAACGAGTAGGACGTCTTCGTGTCTGTCAGCCGACGGCCAAGGATGTTTGGTGAGGTGCCAGCTATGCCCGTTTTATACCATCTGTGACTGTAACCGCTAGGACTCACTGTCCCTTCGCGGCGGGCGGTCAGGATTGACTGACAGGCGCCCCAAGAGTTTGCCCCGTGGAGGCGGCACAACTCAGCGCTAGGCTCTTAGTACTCTCACCTAATGGCCAGGCTTTATAGCCAAAACGGCTGAGGTTCTTTAATTGTGTTGGCTGCTTTACAGTAAACCAGAGAAACAAGTCAGGCTTATGCACAAACGGTTACCAAAATTTATTAAACTAGATCCTAATCATGTGGTTACAAAATTGCTAGTGCCTACTTATTTAAATGTATAGATGTTACACACACAAACAAGTTACAAAACTGAAGCCACGATCCTAAAGAAAGAAAACAAAGTATAGAGCTCTATTTCAAAATATGTGTACACTAAAGATAGGAGATCAGGTGTGGGTGCTTCTTACCCTCCTTGCATCTCTCGATTCCAGCGGTGCCAAGCCAGGATCGGTCACTCAATTCCGCGGAAAGACGAATAGGGGACAAGGCTTAGGGACCCTTTTAGCTGCAGAAGCCTTGGGAGGCTGTCACTTATCTGACCAGCAGATAGATAGTGAAAAGCACTCAAAAATCATGGTGCTGTAGGTCCCATACTTATACCTCTGTACTCCTTTATTCTCTTTCTCCTTTCTTATGCCAAATTGGGGCTGGTCTGTCTGGGTGACGCCAGCTCTCGCAAGAGTAGTTTACACTTGCAAGGGAGAGAAACAATAAGTTTCGATTACTGGACATTACTTTTATTAGGGTAAATATCTTTCCCGTCTGGAATGTAAGTGTGTGTGCATCATCTCATCAGTAGGGGCTAAGAGCCATGCCTGTCACAGCTCCTCTGTCTGCTGTGAGCCTAATCGTTGTATATGTTCCCAGAGGCACATTGTAGCAGCACACCTGTGCTTTCTCACAGCTTCAAAGGCTGTGCTGGAATTTACGTTAAGTGCCCTGTTGTTTTGGCTCCCTTGTTTTCCCAGCAATGCTGGTCTGAGAGGGGGCTGGCTGTCTGGCTACAATGTCACCCTCCTGTTTGTGAGTCTGTTGATGGGCGATCAGCCCAATTCTGGAGCCGCAGATCTTACCACCGAAGAGGCAGGGGTTAGTAACTGCTGGAGGGGCATGGGGGAATTTTTGACGCTCTCTCCTTGTCTGCGCTGTGGCGGGACCTCTTGAATCGCGCCACCCCCTCGCAGATTACAGTTCTTCACTGGGGATGATCTTGCACAAGGGTCTCCCAAGTGGCGACACCAATGCTGCACTTTTTCATGTGTGCCTTCAGCATGTCCTTATATTGCTTTTGCTGGGCCCTAACCCTCCTCCATCCTTCTCCAATTTGAAAAACAGAATCTGTTTTGGGAGGTGCTGATCAGACATCTGAACCACATGACCAGTCCAACAAAGTTGTTGATGAATGATAATGGCTTCAATGCTGGTCATGTTCGACTCCTCCAGGATGCTAGTATTTGTGCCCTGTCCTCCCCAAGAGATACTTCGGATTGTCCTGAGGCAGCGTTGACGATATTGTTCAAGTGCCTTCAGACGACACCTGTACGTTGTCTAGTTTTCACATGCATATAGTTGCGTTGGAACAACCACTGCAGCGTATACAAAGAGCTTGGTTTTCAGATAGAACTGAAGGCCCTTTGTCTCAGGCAGGCGAAAGCAGGGCTTGCATTGGCTCAGATGATGCTGGATTTCCACATCAATGTCAACTTTAGCAGAAAGATCACTTCCAAGGTATGGGAAGTGCTCCACATTTTCCAGCAGTTCTCATTGACTTCAACAGAAGGTGTATGAGATTGTCCTGTCTGTGAAAGTTGATGGAGCACCTTGGTCTCTTTGATGTTCAGTGTGAGGCCAAGATTCTCGTATGCTTCAGCAAAGGCACTTAAGACAGTCTGAAGGGCTGTGGGAAAAAGAGCAACAATCATGTAATCTGCGTACTGGAGCTCCATGATCAAGGATGTGGAGGTCTTGCTTTTAGCCTTCAGTCTCCTGAGATTAAAAAGCTTCCCGTTTATTCTGTAGACAATCTTCACATCATCTGAAAGCTTGCCATCAATGAGGCGAGTGATCTTGGCGATGAAGATGCAGAACAGCGATGGGGCAGTGACGCAGCCTTTGACTCCAATTTTGACCGCAAAGTTGCTTTGGGATCCGTTGTTGCTCAATACCGTAGCAGTCGTGTTGTCGTGAAGTAGCCTTAAAATGCTCATGAATTTTTTGGGGCAGCTGATCTTTGAGAGGATGATCCACAGGGCAGTATGATTGACTGAGTCAAATGCTTTGGTCAGGCCAATGAAATTCATATATAAGGCTTGGGTTGCGTTCATGACATTTTTCTTGCAGTTGCCAGGCAGTGAAGATCATGTCCGCTGTTTCTTGGAATGGTCTGGAGCCACACTGGGATTCTGGGAAGATTTCTTCAGAGAGTGGCAGGAGTTGGTTTGCAAGGATTTAAGCTAAGATTTTCCCTGCTGTTGCCAGGTGGGAGATGCCACAATAGTTTCCACAGTCCGATTTGTTGCCCTTTTTGAAAAAAACTGATGATCAGTGTGTCTCTGAAATCTTTTGGCATCTGCTCCCTATCCCAGATCTTGAGAATCAGGAGGTGGAGCTGTTTGTGGAGCTCTGGCCCACTTTCTTTGAAGACTTCAGTGGGTATTCCATCTAGTCCGTTTGCTTTGTTGCACTTCAACACTTGGATGGCAGCTTGGACCTCACTGAGGGTAGGAAGTGTTGCAAGATTGTCTCTAGGCAGTTGCTGATGGATTTGGTCAAGGGATTCTAGGACCATGGTGGAGGGGCGGTTCAAGAGCTCATTATAGTTATCCCGCCAATGAGAAGGAATGGCTTCATTGTCTTTCAATAGTTGGGTACCATCCTTTGATTTCAGGGGATTGATTCCATGGTTTCTCAATCCAAAAACAGCTTTGGTAGCATTGAAGAAACCTCTCCTGTTGTTGATGTCTGTGACATGCTCTGTGCCTTCTCAGTCCACCACTGTTTTTTCAGAGTCCTTGTTTTACATTGCACTCCTGCCTTGGCTCTGGCATGCACTTTTCTCTTTGTCGTGCAACTGATGTTGCTTTGCGAGGCCCGAAAGGCTTTTCGTTTTGCCTCAATCAAGCATTCAATTTCCACATCTTTCTCATTAAACCAGTCCTGATGTTTTCTGTTTTGGTAGCCAATGGTTTTTCCACAAGCTCCAGTGATGGCATTTTTCAGTTGACCCCAGTGTTCTTCCACATCTTCAGGGTGCACTGTCAGCAGCTTCCTTTGGAGCGCTATCTGGAAGTCACTTCGTCTGATGGGGTCCTTCAAGCCTTGTACATTGATCTTTTGTTGGATCTGTTTCCTCTGACTTCTCCATTTGGTGACAATCCTCATCCCCATTGTGGATCGAATAAGGCATTGATCAGTCCAACAGTCGTCAGCGCTAGTCGTTGCATGTGTGAGAAGGACATCACGCCGATCCCGAGCATGGACAATGACCTAGTCTATGAGGTGCCAGTGCTTCAATCGAGTTTGTTGCCATGAGGTCTTAAATTTGTTTTTCTGGCAGAGCAAGGTGTTCAGGATGACCAGCTTGTGATCCGCACATTTTGTAAGTAGGAATATTCCATTGGAGTTGCTGTTGCCAACTCCTTCTTTCCCAGTGGTAGTCCTGCCAGAGATCTGCATCTCTTCTGACCCTGGCATTGAAATTACCCAATCATTACTGTGTCCAGTTGGGTGTAGAACGTCTCCTTCACATTATGTTCGGTGTTTAGAGTTGGTACATAAGTTGCCTGTTGGTTTTTGGCAGGCTTCAAGTGGAGAGTCATGAGGTGCTCATTGATGCCGACAGGGACTTCAGATAGGGTCTTTGTCAGTTCATTCTTGATGGCAAATCCTATTCCATGAGGGGTAATTCAGGTTTATGAATATTTGGTAGAGATCTTTTAGTTTTCAGGCTCTGTCAGTAGGATCAGAGCAAATGCGATTGTACCTAAGGGCTTGACTGTAAACAATGGATCTAGTTGTGTGTGCAGGATGGAAGCTAGAAGGGTGTAGGTAAGTGTAGCGATCAGTGGGTTTCCAATTGAGCCTGGTATTGATCATGCCATCCTTCATTTGTACTGTAGTGTCCAGGAAATGTATCTCTTGAGTGGAGTAATCCAGGCATAAGTTGATGGTGGGGTGCAGGTTGTTAAAGTCTGTGGAATTCTTCTAGAGTCTCTATACCATGGGTCCAAATCATAAAGATGTCATCAATGTATCTTAAGTAGAGGAAGGGTAATAGGGGAGGAGAGCTGAGGAATTGTTGTTCCCATTCAGCCATAAATACATTAGCATATTGTGGGGCCATGCAGGTGCCCATAGCAGTTCCACTACAAAAACCAAAAAACAAAAACAAATCGACAGGGCCAGACGAATACCCAGAGACCAGCTACTCCAAGATTGGCCCAAAAAAACCAAGAACAGAACACCATTGGTCATTACCTACAGTTCCCAAATCAAACCACTGCAATGCATTATTAAAGACCTACAACCTATCCTTAATCAGGATGCCACACTGCAGAGGGCCCTAGGTAACAGGCCTGTTCTCTTCTACAGACAACCTCCCAACCTTATGGGGATTCTCACCCACAACCACAGTCTATACTGCAGGAGCATTAGTCCTGGAACTTTTCCTTGCCACAAAGTCCATTGCCAGCTTTGTCCACATATCTATTCTGGAGATACCATCACTGGACCTAACCAGGTTATTCACAGAATTGCGGGCACATTCTCATGTTCCTCAACTAACATCATATATGCCATCATGTGCCAACAATGTCCAGATGCTTTGTATATTGGACGGACTTCAAACTCTCTCAGACAAAGAATTAATGGGCACAAAACAGACATAAGAACACTCCTGATTCGCAAACCGGTCAGCCAGCATTTTAATGGATAGTAACTGTGTCCAATATACAAAGAATCTGGGCATTGTTGGCACATGGTGGCATATATATACATATTTTAATGGAGTGGGCCATTCTGTTAATGACTTAAAAGTTTGCGTTTTAATGAAGAGGAATTTTCACAACTGTTGAAAGAGAGGCTTCTGAACTCTTTTATATTCAAATTTGACACATTAACATGGTTTGAACTGAGATATGAATTTTCTGGGTCATTATAGGGGCTCTTTTGCATACTTGACTTAATCTAATTCTTGACTTCCCCCTCCCCCTTCTGCCCCTCGACTCTCTGATTTGCTCACATTATTTTTTTCTGATTTGTAAACCTTGATTACTTTTTTGGTTCTCTGTGCCTTAAATATTGAGTCTGTTCTGGTATGGCTATGGTCTGAAGAAGTAGGTTTGTCCCATGAAAGCTCACCACCTAATAAATTATTTTGTTAGTCTTTAAAGTGCTACTTGAGTGCTTTTTTTGTTTTGATAGTATATAGACTAGCACAGCTTTCTCTCTGTTACTACTCCATGAATTTGTTTTTCTTCCTTTGGGGTTCCTTTCCAGAAAAATTGTATACCCTCCACCCTCTTCTTTTAGCTGTCCTGTTTCTGGGCAACATGTTTCTGCTAGGGCAGCAATATTGATATTGAATTGTTGCAGCTTGCGGGTGATGATTGCCGTGCATCTTTTGGGTTACTCACTGTCTGGATTGTCCATTAGAGTTTGAATATTCCATGTTCCAGAGTTTACTGTTCAATTTTGACTGCATGGAAATGAACCCACTGGACACAGTTAGCCAGTTGGGGGATTGAGGTGGAGTATGTTTAGGGCACGTTTTCTAGCCCCCTTCCCCTGTGGGGTGAGCAGAGTGGATCCCAAATAAGGCTGCTCAGTTGTGGATTGGCTAAGTGCATAATCTAATGTTTTCATCTTTGTCACAAGTATCATAGTGCCAGAAACACTATACAGAGCTAGATAAACTAGTGCAGGGGTCAGCAACCAAAGTAGCCAGTCAGCAACACAGCAATTCTGTAAAAAACTCAGTAATTCAAGAGCCACAATGCATGTGAATACTAGACAGTCCTTAATAAATAACATCAGACCATACTTTTTGTAACCCATATTTTAAGAGCAGCACACATCCACACACAATAATTTGTAATGCAATACATGTTTACTGCAGGGCATTCACAAACTTTTTACTTATTCTGTTTCCTCACACTTTGTGTGTGTCTGTACTATTGCCTTCCTGACTTTCACTCCTGAACCGTATCTGTCTCTTGAGAACGCTAGGGGAAGTTAGCCAACATTTTGAGCTCGCATATTGTTTGCTATGTAGATATGAGTTGTTAATTTTTGAGCTTTTAGAAGTTCACCATTTATGAAAAATAATCAGGAGGTCTTGGGTTTTTTTACTTTGCAATTATAGCATCGGGAACCACAAATAAGCCCTTACAGAGCTGCATGAGGCTCCAGAGCCACAGGTTGCAGACCCCTGAACTGACAGTGAAGTGATGTGGTCCTTTGGGAAAAGTCTTTGTTACTAATCAATTTTTCTTCTTTTGCCTAAAAAGACTTTCAGATCACGTCCATGAAAAACATAAGTTGTTTTTAGAAAAGCGAGTTAGGACTTTCTGATTCACATCTAGAAATATCGGAGGGGTAGCCGTGTTAGTCTGGATCTGTAACAGCAACAAAGGGTCCTGTGGCACCTTATAGACTAACATCTGATCTAGAACTATGTAGCATATAGCCCCCTGGTTGCTAATTTTATGGAATGAATATTAAAATCCTGTGATTTTGTGTTTGTAGGACATTAGTCAACAGCAGCTTTACTGTTCTGAATTTGAACGGTAAGATGTCAAAGGGAGCACTCGTGAAAAATAACAAAGAATCAATACAAACTAGGCTACACATTGCAGGCATGGCTTTGGTTCAACTTTATGTGAATCATGCAGCTCTAAATGTGGAAACAAGCTTTTGCTTTTTGAATAGTTGTTAAGAAATCTTCTGGCAACTATTTAAATGTGTCACTATGTTGTCTAATGATGAGACAGGTGCTGTATGTAGCATATTAAAGAGAAGTTTTTCATTTTCTGGAACTGTTGTGGATGGAGTACAACTTTCATGTCCAGTCTTGCAAGGCGTGGTAGCCAAAGCAAATAAGGATTTGCATAGCAGTCCATGGGCATAATGCCAGCATAAACTCTAATCATCAACAAGTTGTTTTAAAAGTCCAGAAACTGCCACTATCCTTCCAGGGAATGTAACAGCAAAATCATTAGTGCAAGCCTTGGTAATTTGGAGCACAGTAAACCCTTGAGTTACACAGGGGGTTGCAGCACAGCTCCTCTCGGCTTGCAGGAGCCTGGAAACTGGTTAGTGTCGTGGCTCCCAGAGTGATGGGGAGCTGGGAACCAGGGGGCATCCTGGTTCCAGTCTCCCTGCAGCTTGTGCAGCCTGGGAAACTGACCAGCTCCTGACAGTTTCTCAGGTCCTGCCAGTGCAGGGGAGCTGGGAACCAGGCTGCCACTTGGTTTCCAGCTGCCCACCCCTTGCGGGAATTGGCAATCTGACCGGTCATGAGCTGGTCAGTTTCCAGGGACCTCGTGGCTGGCTCTGCTGGCCAGGTGCTGCCCAGCCAGCTTCCAGCCACAGGGCTACAGGCCTCCCCGCCCCCCACTTGGTGACCTCCCAACTGGCTCTGGCAGCCAGGCACTACCCAACTAGCTTCCAACTATGGGGCTGTGGGCTTCCCCGCCCCCCCCAACCAGGGACCCCACAACTGGCTCTGCCAGCCAGGCACTACCCAACCAGTTTCCAACTACAGGGCTGTGGGCTTCCCTGCCCCCCAACCAGGGACCCCACAACTGGCTCTGCCAGCCAGGCACTACCCAACCAGCTTCCAGTCGCAGGACTTCAGGTTTCCAAGCCCCCCAGCTGGGGAACCTGCAGCAGGATCTGCTGCCGGGCACTGCCCACTCAGCCGTGGGGCTGTGGGGTCTCCTCACCCCCTGGCCGAGGACCCCATGGCTGGATCTGCTGGCTGAGCACTGCAGGCAGCTAGGCAGGCTAAAAGCCTTCTGCCTGCTTTTCCTCAGTGGCACCACTGTCAGCCTGACAGCTGCACAGCTGGGAGAAGGCAAGGAGATGGGGCTCTTAGCCTGCCTAGCTGCCTGCAGCTGTGGGCAGGCTGACAGCCACAGAGCAACTTCAAACTGACGTTAAAGCAAGTTACACGCAACTTAAAGCTGCATATTTTGAGGGTTTACTGTATGTTCTTTCAGGGTTGTATAAAGCCAGTCAGGTGGAGCTATTAAATGGAAAAAGCTATACTGATGTAATGATACAGATGGGTAAAACTTTAAACACATGAAGATGTACTCTCTCTCTCTCTCTCTGTGTGTGTGTGTGTATATGGCATAAGGTACATATATTTTGTGTCACTGCTATAGGGTGTTAACTTTTAGACTTTCATGTATATAATATCTGAATTACAATTGCTTTGAGAGCTCTAATTTAGAATTTCCTGGATTTGGGATTTTTAAAATTCAAACCATAACTTTTCTGTCATTTTTAAAATTTATTTTCCTTGGTTTAAAAAGTGTGACCTGTGTACATTTGAAAGCAGCCAGTGCACAATCAGTCACAGTTCTGCTAAGCTCTAATGCAGCTGGATCTGGACAGGCAGACTAATATTCCACGTGGATCCATCTGTAAGATAGGGATCTTAGGTTTTTATTCTTTGGTTTTTTTTCTGTGAATAATGTCAACTGTTGTTATATGTTGCCAGACAAGAGAGTAGCTGGCCAGTGCAGGAGCCCTCACCTGCTCAGGGCAGCAGGGACCAGGTGTTTGAATCCCTGCCTGTGCCCTGGCAGCAGGGTCTGGGAGGCTGCCATGGGGCAGGGAACCAGAGCCCCCACCAGCCCCACAGCAGCAGGGGCTGGGAGCTGGAGCCCAATAGCAGCATGAGGCAGGGAACCAGAGACCCCGCCAGTCCCGCAGCAGCATGGGGCTGGGGGCCAGATCCCCCACTTGTCCTGCACCATCAAGGGCTGGGAGTCAGAGCCCCCACCTGCTCTGCATCAGCAGAGGGGCCAGGAGGCTGCCACAGGGTCAGGAGCCAGATCCCCCATGGCAGAGCAGGGCTGGGAGCCAGAGCCCCCGCCACCTCATGGCAGCTGGGAGGGCAGGGGCTGGCTGGCGTCCCATGGCAGCCCCTGGAAGCCTGGGCTGGGGCTGAGGCTGCAGCAGCCCCAGAGCTCAGGGCTGTCTGCTTACAGAAGCCATACACCTCCCCTCATCCAGCAAATCCTCTTGTTTGGGACCTTTCAGGTCCCAAGCATGCTGGATAAGTGGGGTTCAACCTGTAGTGGAAATACCATTCTGGAAGCTAAAATAATTGTGCACTGTTGTGTGAAAGCAAGTCTTTGTGTATAAGTAGGTTCATTCAAATCCCTTTGCTTCCTCCATACAGATGTCTGTGTCTCTATTTAGCACACATGCAACATCTGGGGAAGAAATGAGAACATGGGATGCAAAGACAGGTCCCTTTACACGTGAACAACAAGAGAACTAAGAGAAAATCTGTATCAACTAGCAGCTGTACCAGGGTTTTATCTGCCTTGTACATCAGCGGGAAGAGGGAGACAGTCACAGAGATCTGTGCTCAGGTAATTAATTACACACAAAAGAGAGCAGAGGTACAAAATACACACTATGTTGTAAAAATAATTTAAAACTATTTTCATAGATCTACAAACAAAATGTCAGAGGGACATCCTACATATGTAAAAGGTGGGAGTAAACCACATTTATCATCCAAGACACCTTTGAATTCAAAGGGCTTTTCGAAGTGTCACAGCTGAGTGTTGTCCAATTTTTGAAAAAGTATTCATTCAATTCCAAAGCTCAGTCTCCTTATGCACTGGGAGTTGATTTAATTTTGTCTTTCTTTTTAAATCCCTGGAGCGGCCTTTAGACATCAGGTTAGAGTCAAAGGCTTCACTCTGTAATAGACTAACCCACAGCAAAAGCAGTCATTGGTAACGTATTGCGATCCCATAACTCAGAAGCAACTGAACTAATGTAGTGAAATTTTAAACCGCTCAGTGTCCTTTATGAATTCATACCATGTGTGCTGCCTCTGTTGCAGATTTTAAAAAAGTGCCAGATGTTAACTACTATCCAGGACAAAATATTAGGAGTGGACACCCTGGGCTTCTTGGTTTACTGTGATGGTCATTTCCAAAGGATAGAGCAACTTCTAATGCTGTAACCTAAGTCAGGAGATTTCGAAATGGGATTGGAATGACCTCGTGTTATCACTGTGTGGTGGGAGTTTTCTTTCCCTGATAGTGCTGTTTTACACTGGTGTGAGCCTGTTGGTATGGTTGAAATAAGTGGATAATCTTTCCACTGTATTTTATTTCCTTTGTTTTATAACACTTGTTTATCAAAAACTGTGTGAGCACATGTACATTTTAGCAAATATGTTACTTAATAAATCGCCAGGCAAATAAATGGCCATTACTAATTGGGTGTGGATCCTAGTATGCATAGTACACGCCAGCACATGCAGTAGCAGTAACAACAGGGTGAGCTTTCCTCTGTGTACCTTGGCAAAGTGCTTTGGCCCTGCCCTGGAGGGACAATCTCTAGAGGCTACGAGAGCTGAGATTGCCAATAAAGGGGCCAGTTTTGATGGCATTTCAATTACAGGTGAGGGTTCTGATGCGCATGGCCCCTCAATATGCCAATATTTTCATGGCTGACCTGGAACAGAGCTTCCTTAGCTCTCGTCCACTAACACCCCATCTCTACTTACGCTACAGTGATGACATCTTCATCATCTGGACCCATGGGAAGGAGACTCTGGAGGAATTCCACTGGGACTTCAACAACTTTCACCCCAACATCAACCTCAGCCTGGAACAGTCCACACAGGAGATCCACTTCCTGAACACCACAGTGCTAATACATGATGGCCACATCAATACCACCCTGTACCGTAAACCCACTGACCGCTATGCCTACCTTCATGCCTCCAGCTTCCATCCCAGACACACCACACGATCCATTGTCTACAGCCAAGCACTAAGATATAACCGCATTTGCTCCAACCCCTCCGACAGAGACAAACACCTACAGGATCTCTACCAAGCATTCTTGAAACTGCAATACCCACCTGAGGAAGTGAAAAAACAGATCAACAGAGCCAGATGTGTGCCACAAAGCCTCTTACTACAGGACAAGCCCAAGAGAGAAACCAACAGAACACCACTAGCCATCACCTACAGTCCTCAGCTAAAACCTCTACAGCGCATCATCAGGGATTTACAACCCATCCTGGACAATGATCCACCACTTTCACAGGCCTTGGGAGGCAGACCAGTCCTTGCCCACAGAGAACCTGCCAACCTGAAGCAAACCCTAACCAGCAACAATACACTGCACCACAGTCACTCTAACTCAGGGACCCATTCATGCAACAAACCTCATTGCCAGCTCTGCCCACATATCTACACCAGCAACACCATTACAGGACCTAACCAGATCAGCCACACCATCGTGCGTTCATTCAGCTGCACATCTACCAATATAATTTATGCCATCATGTGCCAGCAATGCCCCTCTGCTATATACATCGGACAAACTGGACAGTCTCTACGTAAAAGAATAAACGCACACAAATCAGATATCAGAAATGGCAATATACAAAAACCCATAGGAGAGCACTTCAATCTCCCAGGCCACACAGTAGCAGACTTCAAAGTAGCTATCCTACAGCAAAGAAATTTCAGGACCAGACTCCAAAGAGAAACTTCTGAGCTACAATTCATCTGCAAATTCGACGCCCTCAGCTCAGGCTTAAACAAAGGCTGTGAATGGCTGGCTAAATACAAAAGCAGCTTCCCCTCCCTTGGTGTTCACACTTCCAGATCAAAAGCCTCACCCTTGCTGACTGAGCTAACCTTGTTATCCCCACCCTTGCTCTGGCTTATTTATACCTGGTCCTGCAGATTTCCAAGACCAGCATCTGATGAAGTGAGTCTGTGCTCACAAAAGCTCATGCTCAAAACTTTTCTGTTAGTCTATAAGGTGCCACAGGACCTTTTGTTGCTGAGGTAAGGGTTCAGTGTTTCACAGGAAGCGCTTTACACCTTAAAATGCCCAGTTCCATGGGACTGGATCCTATCTATGCTTTAATTTTATCTCGGTCCGCTCCTTTGTTTCAACCCTTCCATGGTGCCACAGTTCATGGGAACTGTATCTGTGTTCTCCATGCATAGTCCTGTGAGGACGTACCTTCTCTGTTCCAGGGTCCTTGCCCATCCCCTCTCTTGGGCAGAGATCTGCTGTGTCTCTCTCCCTCTAGAGCCGGGATTTTCCAGACATCACAGTTTCTTGGCTATCCTGATATCCCCAACAAGCTAAACTGCTTAGAGGCCAGTGTCTGAGCTCATTTTCCTCTCAGAAACCTATGTACAGCAGTGATTGCCAGCAGTTATAAGTTGTTGCACAGCCATTTGTAAGCAAGAAGTTTATTCTTAATGTGAAAGTATTACAGAGAAGACAATGAAAAAACCTTGATGCATACGAATAAACCAGCACACTGACTGGGCAAAACTGAATGTTTCTTTAATGCACCTTCAGCCCTTGCTCTCCAGCCTTCCAGAATGGGCAATATTAGACAATCACCCTCTCCCTGAGGCTTGGTTTCAAAAGACTCAGGTTTTTGCGTAAGCAGAAGGAAGAATATTTGCATTCCTCTCCCTCTAGATATTTGACAGGAAAGTCACTACATATATATTCTTATTAAAAAAAAAAAAACCAAAAATAAAACCATTCTTGACTGCCACATTGATCAAAGGACAGTATTGAACATTCGGACCTATAGGAGACATAACCTTTGCATTTAATACAATGGACTCCAAAGATACATAAACTTAATTGTTGTCTGTATTGGAAATGAGATTGATCTGATGAAGTGGGTCTGTCCCATGAAAACTCATCACCTAATAAATCATTTTGTTAGTCTTTAAAGTGCTACATTTCTGCTGTTTTGTTTAATTCAGTAAGATCTCCTGGAGGTTGTGATGGGGTTCAGGGGTCCCCCTGCACTGCACCCCGTCCGCTGGCAGGAGTAACTCTCACTCAGCAGGTACAACAGGAGGTTTATTAGGCTACAGATGCCCAGTTTCTTACAGAAGCGACAGTACAGCAGCCAGAGACAGTCCTTCCAACCCGTCCTGGGGAGAAGACCCTGAGGGGTGCCCCTCTGGGGTGTAACTTTCCCCCTCCTCCGGCTGGCTGCCTTCCAGCTCTCTCCTCCCCTAGCTTCCTAACTGCCGCCCCCGATTCAAAACCCAGCTCAGCTCCTCCCTCCTCTTTGTTCAAGGCAGAGGTGTTACAGCCAGTTGTAGCCCCAGGGTCATCCTTAGCCACTGGGAGCTGCTGCTTGCCTCAGACATCCAGCCTGACTCACACATGCACTCCCCCCACTCCATCACAGAGGTACTACAGAAAATTCCCATATCTGTCACACACAGTGTCCTAGGTTTTAGTGAATACTTCTCTAAAGCCCTAGGTGTTGCAGTAGCCAATCCAACACATTCTTGTCTATGGGAGGAAATTGTTGCATGAAGGCTAGAGTGCCAAGACTTCTGATATACAAATTGTCTACTGGTACTGATGTGGGTACCTTTTCCTCTTTATTCAAACATGTTTCAACTTTATATAATTGTTGAAAAGCCCACTGACAAACAATGAGTTGTCATTACAGGTATAAGGGACCAAAATATGTGTTCATTGCATAAAGGTTCATTGGCAACGTTTAGAGGCAGAATGGCTCCAGACCTATATCACGTTAGCAAAAATTGAATATAGTAATCTGATAATGGGCCTTGCTGGATCACGTGAATTGTAGTAAGCCTCTAAGTTAGCATTTCCATTCACATCCCAGACATCAGAAACAGGTGATGGAAGTTATGTGTTGGCAGTTTGGGGTCTTCTTATAAATGAGTTGACTTGTATTAATCAGGGGATTTGATTTTTATCAGTAAATGTTAACCAACGTTAACTTCACTGTACACTCACAAACTAACGAAGGAATACTGTCAGTTCTCCTGAACTCCTTTCCCCATTATATTAGTGTCCCCAGTGATCCTGCCCATCAGTTCTCTGCGGGAGTTGAAGTTTGCTCTTCTGAAATCCAGGGTCTGTATGTTACTGCTCAACTTTCTTGCTTTTGTCAGGATCCTGATATCCACCATCTCATGATCACTTTAGCCCAGGTTGCCACCCACTGCTATTTCTCCTATTTAATTTCTTTGTTCCCTGTTTGTGAGCAGCAGGTCAGGCTTCACAGGGCCCCTAATTGGTTCCTTCAGCACTTGTACCAAGAAGTTATCCTCAACGTTCTGCAAAAACTTCCTGGATTGTCTGTGTGCTGCTGTATTGGTCTCTCAACAAATGTCTGGATGAATAAAGTCTCCCATGAGAACCAGGGCCTGTGATTTGGAAACTTCTCTTAGTTGTCTGAGGAAATCCTCATCCACCTGATCCGGTGGTCTATAGCAGACACCAACCACAACATCACCTCTGTTGCTTCTGCCACTAAGCTTAATCCAGAGACTCTCAACTTGTTTTTCTCTCTCTGTATATGGGAGCGCTGAGCAGTCACACTGCTGTCTCACATACAGCACAACTCCTCCTCCTTTTCTCCCCTGCCTGTCCTTCCTGAACAGTTTATACCCTTCCACAACAGTGCTCCTGTTATGCGAGTCATCCCACCAAGTCTTCATTATTCCAATCACTTCATATGTCTTTGATTTTGCCAGAGCTTCTAATTCTATTTGTTGCCTTACATTTGTGTACAAACAGCTTAGATAACTAGTTGATTGGCCTGCCTTCTTCTTTTGAATCAGGAGTCCTCCTCTGTTGTTCCTTCTTCCTTCCCCACTTACCTCAGGGCTCATGCCATGGGCCCTGACAAACCTAGTTTAAAGCCCTCGGTAGGTTTACAAGCCTGTCCGCAAAGATGCTCTTCCCTCTCTTCAACACCACCTGCTCAACCACACATTTACTTCCATGATTCGACGATCTCTACCTGGACCTCTTCCTTCAACAGGGAGGATGGACGAGAAGACCACTTGTGCTCCATATTCCTTGAGCTTCCTTCCCAGAGTTACATAATCTGCAGTGATCTGCTCAAGGTTGTTCTTTGTTGTGCCACTAGTTCCTGCATGGAGAAATAAGAAGGGGTAATAGTCCACAGGTTTGATGATTTTTGGAAGACTGTTACATCCTGGGTTCTAGCTCCTGATAAGCATCAAACTTCCTAAAATTCCAGGTCAGGATGGCAGATGGATGACTCCGTCCCTCGTAGGTACTGGTGGGTTCATTAGTACTGATGAGTTCTATTGCTGTTCATGTCCTGGCTCGCCAGCTACCCACCCACCAGTGGCAAGGGGTCCAGTGGCTGCCGCTGGGCATGGATGTGAAAGGCTCATGGTCAGGCAAAGCTGCGGCATGTGGGGCCAGATAATTTTTTTTAAGCAACAAAATCATCCAAACCACAGAACTTAGTGTTGATGGGGGACTTCAGCTATCCAGACATCTGTTGGGAAAAGAATACAGCAGGGCACGGATTATTCAGCAAGTTTTTGGAATGCACAAGAGACCATTTTTTAATTTCAGAAGGTGGAGAAAACTACTGGGGAAAAGCTTTTCTAGATTTGGTTTTAACAAATAGGGAGGGGCTGGTTGAGAATTTGAAAGTGGCAAGCAGTTTGGGTGAAAGGAGTGGCGAAAGGAAGAACAGCAAAATAAAGACAATGGATTTCAGGAAGGCAAATTTTAATAAATTCAGAGCTGGTAGGTAAGGTCCCATGGGAAGCAAGAGTATGAGGAAAAACAGCTCAAGACAGTTGGCAGTTTTGCAAAGGGACATTACAAGGGTACGAAAGCAAAATGTTCCCCTGGATAAGAAAGAGGAAATGCAGCAAGAAACCAGCCTAGCTTAACTAGGAGACCTTCAATGATCTACAAATCAAAAAGGAATTGTTTAAAAAATGGAAACTAAGTCAAAGTACAAAGGAGGCGTATAAACAGATAACAAAGGAATGTAGGGGCAAAATTAGAAAGGCAAAAGTACAAAAGGAGCTCATCCTAATTTGAGACATAAGGGGAAACAGGAAAACAGAGAAGGGTCAGTGTATGTGCAGGCCTAGGACTGAAAGATTAGCTATCAGAGTGCAGCTTAATTTCTTCCTTTTTGTTTTCAGACTCTCTCCTAAGGGAGGGTGAAGAGCTTGGGGTTACCCCACAGGGAGATAGCCCGAGTGTGTCTGCCTGGGTTCTAAAGAGGGGTTTTCTTACTTGAGTGGTGGCAGCTACTTGCCAGGTCAGGGAATCTGTGACCCTGGGAAGCTTATAAGCAAGAGCCAATAGAGGCAAAGGATTTTCAAGGTCTCTTGTGGGCCCCCCACTTCTGCATTCAGTTCTTGGCCAGCAGGTCCCCCTCATCCACACGCCCGGCCCTGTTTCCAGCCAGTTCTGGCTAGTTGCTGCAGTGGCTGGCGAGTGTGGGCAGGCAGTGGCTGGTTTCGTATCACCTCTGCTGCCCACACATACCCTTTACATGCTTCCCTGCACCCAGTGCTGCTGACAGATTCTGCAGGCCCCAGGGCAAGATGTGAGGAGGACCCACCTCTGAGCTCCAGAAATCGGGGCTGGGGGTCAATAGGAGAAAGGGGGGCCTAAGGCATTCAGCCCTCACCACTGCCAGGACTGTGGTGCTGACCCCCCTAAGCTGCATGCAGCCAAAGCCGCGCTGCTGTGGCAGTTCAACGGGGCCCAGAGCTCCAGCCACTGCCGCCGCTATTTTGGCAGCAGAAGTGACTGGAGCTCTGGATCCCCTTGAAAGGCCAGGCCCAGGGACAAGTGTCCCCTTCCCCCACTCCTCAGTTGGTGGGCCTGCTCCCCCACTTCACTGTCCTCTCCCTGCTGTGCCATTAACCCTCAGGCCTGGTGCTCCTCCGTGTCTTCCCACTCCCACAGCACAATGCATTTTGCTCCCAGCGCTGCACAGAGAAACAACCGCTGGTCAGCAACAGAGAAGAAGCCATGTTAGTCTGTATTCTATCAGAACAAAACAGCAGCCACATAGCACTTTAAAGACTAACAAAATAATTTATTATGTGAGAAGGTTTTGTGGGACAGACCCACTTCTTCAGATCATAGCCATACCAGATCATAGCCATACCAGAACAGACTTGATATATAAAGCACAGAGGTTCAAAAATTGTTGTCTAGCTTGGCAAATCAGAGGAGCAGGAGGGCAGCGGGTGTGGGGTGGGGTGGGGAAGTTAAGAGTTAGCTAACACATCAAAGTATGTAAATGAGTCATTATAAATTAATGTATGTAAAAGAGTCATTGTAAGGACTATTTTACATACTTTGATGTTTTAACTAACTCTTAACTTCCCCACCCCACACCCCTTTCCTGCCGCTTCTCTGCTCTTGTGATTTGCCAACCTTGAAAACAATTTTTCTGATTTTTCAACCTTGGTTACAATTTTTGGACTTCTGTGCTTTATATAGTGAGTCTGTTCTGGTATGGCAGTGATCTGCAGAAGTGGGTCTGTCCCACAAAATCTCATCACCTAATAAATTATTTTGTTAGTCTTTAAAGTGCTACATAACCCCTGGTCAGATCATTCAGCTCACCAGCAGCCTGACTGGAAGTTATGGAAAGTTCAAGACGGAAGGAAGAGATGACCTCTGCAAAGACACGGAATAAGTCATCCCTTCTCTCCATGCACCCCTGTAGCTGGAGGCCACTCCTGTACCTTCCATCCTGCCCAGAGCTCAAAGGTTGCTGCTGGCCATTTTCTGGTGTGAATGCCCACAGATATCTGGAAGGGAGGGGGTGTGAACCTGCGTGCCCTGCACATGTTGCCTCAAAAAGATGCAGGACCAAGATGCAGTCCGAGGCCCAGCCAGGCATGGAGGGTGGCGAGCAGTAGGCAGGGTCAGGTTGGTCAGACACTCTCATCCCTGTTTGAGAGAGGTGTATGGGAATGTGTGTGTGTCACTTTTCCCCAAGCAAACCTTACAGATAAGAAGGTATATAAAAGACTCCAGCTGCACAGTATTTCTTTTTAACGGATTCCATCAACTTGATGTTAACGTGAATGTTTGTATTGCACGGTTCTGACTGATTGCCAATGAACTCACTTGAGTAGGAGTAATTTAACCAGGTGATCCATATTCAGTGTAGGGAAATATGATCAACCTAAATATAAAGAACCTAGGCAGACAGCCCATGTGCAGCATCAGGTGAGAAGACTGCCAGTTCTAGCTTCTGCAAGTAAGCACGGACACATGGGCTGTATGCAGAGGAGACTTTTCTCCAACACAGCTTGATCTTCCAAGCAAAAGGAATGGGAAGTCCCTCTTCCCATTTACCTGTGTGACAGAGTGAGCACGCACTGGGCCCAAAGGGGTTAGTATCACACTAGGGCCAGAGGAAAGGTCCTGCCCCTCTGGCTGTACTGAGCATACTGAAAGTGCTCAGCTCAGTGTGTGAGAGTTGGATGAGAGCAAGGACATGTGGTGGAAGTGTCTACCTGCTAAGAACTGCCCCCCGCTAAGAACCAGCCACAGACCCTCTCTGTTGGAGATGAGGACCCATGGGCTCAAACTAAGCTTCCGCAGCCCACAAAGAACCAGCGATAGCCTGCACTGAGGGACCTGGAAATCCTGAGATTTCTTGAACTGATGTTCCACCAGCTATAGAGGGAAGCACCCCAGGGTGGGCAAATGGACTATAGAATCCTCGGGTTGGAAGAGACCTCAGGAGGTCATCAAGTCCAACCCCCTGATCAAAGCAGGACCAACCCTAACTAAATCATCCCAGCCAGGGCTTTGTCAAGAAAGGACTTAAAAACCTCTAGGACGGGAGGGAGATGAAATGCGGTGCCAGAGGCAGGCTGGGGCCAGGAGGTGCTTACCTAAGCAGCTCCTTTCCAGCAGCACTCTCAGGCAGGCTTTCCTCCCTACCAGCTGGCCTTTAGCTCATGCAGTGGAGCACATGGCTTTAGCCCCTAAAGTGGCAGGTTCATTTCCTCCTGTGGATGACCAGGGACTGTCATCCTTACGGACAAGTCCCTGCCAGCAGCCCCCACAGCTGTTGCATGTGGCTCTCTGAGCTGGTGGGAAGACTTCCAGGACTGCCCCCACCCTCCTTTAAAATCTCTCAGCTCCTATTGGCTGAAAACTGGTCAATGTAAGCACCATGGGCCAGTTTAAAAGGCTTGGTGGGTGGGATGCGGCCCACTGGTTGAATCTTGGCTGCCTCTGCCCTTGTGTCCGTCTTCCTCCAACTCTTGGCAAGCCAGGAAGGCTGAAATGGCAGCTGGTGGGTCATAGGGTGGTGTACAGGCCTACACTTTGTCAACCAGTCTTCTCCAGCCTCATTCCCTCTCCTTTTCCGGATGGAGAAAGGATTCAGTCCTCCCCACGTCAAGCACTGATGTAACTCCCATTTACATTTATGAGCCTTACATGTGCACATCAAAGGAAAAAAAATGCTTTAATCAGCCAGACATGTCAAGACACTCACCACTCAACCCAGAAAGTGCTGATGGCTTATTAGAGCACTCACGAGGCTCACCCCAGTTGTTTCACTACACACCCTGCACACACATGCTATCACAGCAGAAAGGGTATTGACCCACTTTCGTAGCATCCCATGAGATGGTGCAAGTCTCGGAGACGTGGAAAAAAAAGCTCATTGCTTTTCCCACTAGACCAAGTCAGTTTATCCCTGATGTAATGAATGCCTTTGATGCTGTGTGAATTTGTTTCCTCCTCCCAAAAGAGGATAAAAACCATTAAAGCTCCACATGCCTTTATACAGAGGGATAAGCATCACAATCTTCAATTTCCATATTTACAAACTGAGGTGCAGGAAAAGAATAATGTGACTTACCCAGGCTAGGGTCGTACAACTTGTCACTAGTACAGCTGAGACTCAGACTCAGAACTTACAGGCTCACAAACAAGTGCTTAGTAATGCAAAGCAAAGTAGTAGATTCTATTTCGCATCCTGACCTGTTTATGGGGAAAAAAAATAATTGATTATATCCTTAATGCAGTAAAATATTTCCAACATGTACTAAGAACTGGGAGACCCGTTGTGACTTATTGACTGACCCATTGAGAGGAGTGAAACAATCACTGTGTTGCTTGTTCATACAATGAGTTAGTTTTTAGTTTCCATAATATTACTTCCTAATTTGCTAGTGAATGTGCATTAGTATCTGTACTGTGTCGTCTTCCTTGAGTTAATCCCAACAAATGGGACTGGTGCTACAAACCCTTTTCCTCCAAAGTGCTCTGATCAGGGCCATGTCTTTTGTTATGCCACATGCCCAAGGGGTCATGGTCAATGGTTCAATGTCTGGTTGGCAGTCGGTTTCAAGTGGAGTGCCCCAAGGATCAGTTCTTGGGCCAGTATTGTTCAACATCTTTATTAATGACCTGGATGAGGGGATGGATTGCACCCTCAGCACATTTGCAGATGACACTAAGCTAGGGGAAAGAGTTAAATATATTGGAGGGCAGGGATAGGGTCCAGAGTGACCTCGATAAACTGGAGGATTGGGCCAAAAGAAATCTGATGAGGTTCAGCAAGGAGAAGTGCAGATTCCTGCACCTGGGACAGGGGAATCCCAAGCACTGGTACAGGCTGGCTAAGTAGCAGTGCAGCAGAAAAGTACCTGGGGATTACCATGGCTAAGAGGCTGGATATGAGTCAACAGTGTGCCTTTGTAGCCAAGAAGGCTAATGGCATATTGGGGTGCATTAGGAGAAGCATTTCCAGCAGATCTAGAGAAGTTATTCCCCTCTATTTGGGTGCTGGTGAGGCCACCTCTGGAGTATTGCATCCAGTTCTGGGCCCCACCCCATGCAGAAGGGATGTGGACGCATTGGAGTGGGTTCAATGGATGGCAATGAAAATGATTAAGGGGCTGGAGCACATGACCTATGAGGAGAGGCTGAGAGATTTGGGCGTATTTAGTTTGCAGAAGAGAAGATTGAGGGGTGATTTGATAGCAGCTTTCAACTTCCTGACAGGAGATGGAGAGAGACTGTTCTCAAAGGTGACAGATGGCAGAACAAGGAGCAATGCTCTGAGGTTAAAGAGGGAGAGGTGTAGGTTGGATATTAGGAAAAATTATTTCACCAGGAGGATGGTGAAGCAATTGAATGTGTTACTGACAGAGATGGTGGAATCTCCATCTCTAGAGGTTTTTAAGTCCCAGCTTGTCAAAGTCCTGAATGGGATGATTTAGTTGGGCTTGATCCTGCTTTAGGCAAGGCCTGGAGTAGTTAACCTCCTGAGGTCCCTTCCAGCCCTAGAATTATATGATTCTATGCCAGTGGCTTTCTTTATGACAGCCCACCACGTCTTCTAATTGTCTACTCCAAGCAGCTGAAAAAGTGGGTCTCACCCACAGTAGTTCATTAGCTAATACATTTGTTAGTCTTCAAGGTGCCACAGGACAGCTTGTTATTTGTGAAGCTACAGACTAATGTGGTCACCCCTCTGAGACCTCTTCTGCCAGCTTCTCTGGCTTTTTCTTGCAGATACCCTTCACTGGACTCTTACACAGAGCTGTGAGGAATGTACCGTAACCAAACCATCTGAACCCGCACTTCCTATTTTTTTTACATTTATGGGTGAGTATCTCTGTAACATACACATTCCTCATGTGACCCTTCCTCCTTACAGAACTCATCCATCTTAACATTCGTATTTTTTTCTTCTTTGCTGCTCAACATTCATTGCTGTGTGTTAAAATCAGACAGTATCATTTTATAGCCTTTCCTTTTAAATGTTACTGATATTTTACTGTCACATACTACACCACTTCTCCCTCTCCATTTGAGCCAGGCATTTATGATCTTAGTGCTAATTTAATCCTCCATTTCCCTGAATTCTGTAGCACGGATGTTTCAAACTTTGCATTTTAGTTATTACCCACTCATCCAGTTTCCACAACAATTCTTCAATATTCACAATATTTGAATTACATTGTAAAAAGCAAGATGCTCTAATAATAGAGTTCTCTTTACAGCTCCAACCATTGCTAAGGGGCCATAGACTCACAGATTCCAAGGTCAGAAGGGGCCACTGTGATCATCCTATCTGATATCCTCCATAACCCAGTTCCTAGAAGTTCACAAAATAATTCCTTGGGTATCTTTTAGAAAACTATCTGAGCTTGATTTTTAAGATTGCCAGTGGTAGACAGTCTACCATGACTTGGTAAATTGTTCCAATGATTAATTACTCTCCACTGTTAAAACATTGTTTTATTTTTGGTTAGTTTCAACTTCCAGCCATTGGATTGTGTTAGCTCTTTCTCTGATAGACTGAAGAACCTCTTATCAAATATTTGTTCCCCCATTTAGCTACTTACAGACTATAATCAAGACACCCCTTAACCTTTGCTTTGTGAAACTAAATAGATGGACATGTTTTTAACCCTATTGTAATGGCTCTTCTTTAAACCTCTTCTAATTCAGCAACCTCCTTCTTGAACTGGACTCTAAACTGGTGCCACACACAGAGATGAATTAACTTCTACTCTTACTTAAGCATTCACCCGAATGCTTTTCACCACTGCATTGCAGTGGAAGCTCATGTTCAGAGGGATTATCCACCACGACCTCCCATGCAGCTGTGTGGACACAAGCCTGGGGGTAAGTGGTGGTCCAAAGGGCAGGTGTGAACATAATCTGTGTAAATAGTTTTTCCAGTGGCACTGCACCCATAACTCCTATATCACTGCAATTTGTGCATGTAGACATGCCCGTAGCTATCCAGGTGCCTAACTCCCACAGATTCCAGTGCGAGTGAGGCATCCAATTATCTTTGAGGATCTGGGCCCCAGTGTCTGTGCTCCAGTCATTGATGGGCCATTTGCTGGAGTTAAGTCAAACAGGTTTAGTTAGCTCCCCGTAACGTGCAAAACAGATGTCGTGGTGAGAATATTGCTTTGGGGTACTATTCACCAAGGTCATTTGTACGACAGTTAGATGGTCCCTTTACCGGTGCATATTTCACTTATACATGCTCACATGCTGACCTGTTTGCATCATTCTGGCCTCTAGTTTTATGGCGAGTGGCCACCAGGCCATAGCCAACTCACAGGAGAATACAGCTGTCAAAAGCACATATGGCACAGCTCATTACAGGCAGAATCAAAGTTAAGCCATCTGTACATGATATACATGGTAGTAAGTATCTCCAAAGGAACATCTCACGAGGATTCATTGAGTGTCCCACACTGAGATACTTCCCATATCTAAGGAGGGCGACCATTCATCCCATTGTTTCCAGGACAGTCCCATATTTCAGGCATCAGGAAGCCATCCCGACTTATTTTAACAGAAGGGCTTATTTCCCATATTCACACCCCCTGCTGAGCTGCCCTTCTTCCAAGTCAGCTCAGTTGTAGGAACCAGATGTTGGCTGGAGAGCATGTGTAGCACGTACTGACCAGCCAGGTGTGCAGCCAGCAGCAGGAGAGAGAGCCAGGGACCCCATTATACAGTAAGGAAGGGTATGTTGTGCCAGAGGGAGGTGATGTGTGTTCCTCCGCTCGCTCCTTGGTTAATATTTTGAGGGGACCTGGTGCCCCACTTTGCAGCAGCTGTCCTTCCAGCCAGGAGACCTCTGTGGAGAGAGATCACCTGCAGGGCAGCTATCCCTGGAACTGGGGAACTCCCCCATGGGGCAGCTGTCTTCCACAGCCAAGGAGCCCTCCCCCAGGTCAGAGTGGCAGCCCTGTTCCTGGCAACCCATGGTGTGTACATGATAACAGTTGGTCAATGTTGACTTTGTAATATCATATACACCTCACTGCAAGACAAGAAGAAAGCTTTTACATTAGAAGCCATGGACACATAGTTTTGTCCATTACAAGCTTCTGGCTAACTTCAGTTCAATTAAAATATATAGTTTTAAGTTTTCTACATTTTAGTTATTAAAATGTGGTGTATCTGTTTAACGGGCGCTCAGTAACAATGTTATTTTGAACGTTTGTACAGCATCAGTCTGATTTCTGCTGAAGTCCGAGCAATTTTACCAGGTGTCATGTATTTGGCACAGGGAAAATATGGTCAGCTGAGGGAACATGGAGGTTGATTACAACTTGCATCTGCATAAGTGTGATTCATGTTTATTGTTTATGATAAGAGGGGGAAGGCATTGGCTGTGTGTGTTGACGAATATTGATAGGCTTGTGCACGTTACAGAAGAGCTAACAATGAAGATTAATGATGACAGCAGTAGCAGCTTCATTATCCACTGTTGAATGGATGCCAGGATATGTCAGTACCACAGGACTGTGCTCTTCAGAAGTGCTGAGTATCCACAACCCCAGCTGAAACCAACAGCAGCTGTGAAGGCATAAAACTTCCAAAAAACTAGTCTGTCCAACTCCCTTTAAAGTAACTGATTTCAGTTGAAGTTGGATGAGGCCCTTCACTGCTGGTCATTCTTAGGCATCAGTAAATGTCATTGTAGGCATGGTTCCTGCAATGTTAAAGATGCCATGCATAACAAATCTGAGATGTATAATCAGTGCTTTATTTCTAGAAAAAAAGGTGCTGGAACCCCTGTGCAGGCTGAAATCACCACTAGGCTTAACCTACTTCAGCTCTAAACCACCCCTCCCCAAACCCAGGATTTACTTACTTACCCAGGAGCTCCACATGCTGCTGCTCCCTTCTGCTCCTTTACTGGCCGCCGTCTCCTCTTCACCACGGATGCATGGCTTCTCCCAGCCCCCCACACGTACAGCACAGCAGGGGTAGTTCCCAGTGCCCTGCCATGTGGAAAGAGCAGGATTCAGTTTAAGACAAAAGATATCATACTTCCCCTATATAAAACTATGGTACGCCCACATCTTGAGTACTGCGTGCAGATGTGGTCTCCTCACCTCAGAAAAGATATATTGGCATTAGAAAAGGTTCAGAAAAGGGCGACTAAGATGATTAGGGGCTTGGAACGGGTCCCATATGGGGAGAGGCTAGAGAGACTGGGACTTTTCAGTTTGGAAAAGAGGCGATTGAGGGGCGATATGATAGAGGTATATAAAATCATGAATGGTGTGGAGAAAGTGAATATAGAAAAATTATTTACCTTTTCCCTTAATACAAGAACTAGGGGACACCAAATGAAATTGATGGGTAGTAGGTTCAAAACTAATAAAAGGAAATTTTTCTTCACACAGCGCACAGTCAACCTGTGGAACTCCTTGCCCGAGGAGGCTGTGAAGGCCAGGACTCTATTAGGGTTTAAAAAAGAGCTTGATAAATTTTTGCAGGTTAGGTCCATAAATGGCTATTAGCCAGGGATAAAGTATGGTGCCCTAGCCTTCAGAACAAGGGCAGGAGATGGCAGGAGATAAATCACTTGATCATTGTCTTCTGTTCCCCTTCTCTGGGGCACCTGGCATTAGCCAGCATTGGCAGATGGGATGCTGGGCTGGATGGACCTTTGGTCTGACCCAGTATGGCCATTCTTATGTTCTTATGTTCTTATGTAATTGGTTTAACAACCAGATCCCTCCTGCCAGCCATTAAATTGAGTCCTACCCTTTCAGGGCAGCAGGCAGGGCAGCTAGAGGAGTGAGCAGCAGCAGAAGCTGCAAATGGCTCCTTAAAGCTACATGGGGCTTGGAGCCGCCCACTCAGTTTCCAAAATGGCAGCGCTGGGAAAAAAGGTGCTGGAACTCCATTGCAGCGCGTTCCACTGGGGCAGGGGGAAGGCCCATGTGTAGTGTATATAAAGGGATAAAGGTTCTTTGGAGTTGTAATATACCCTACATCCATTTCCTCTGCTTTTGAGTCTGATCCGCTCAGTGTAGCACTGCTGTGTGCCAAATTGAGATACCCAAGTGATGAAGGCTGGAGTCCAGCTAAATTCTTGGGAAGCCAACTGGAAATAGATGATTCTCTGATATAATTAACATAGCTGGAGTTAAATAAAGCAGCAGAAATGTAGCACTTTAACAAAATGATTCATTTGGTGATGAGCTTTCATGGGACAGACCCACATAAAGTAGATGTGTCCCACGAAATCTCATCACTGAATAAATCATTTTGTTTAGTCCTTAAAGTACTACATTTCTGCTGCTTTATTCTGTTGGAGTACAGACTAACATGGCTATCTCTCTGTTACTATAGCTGGAGTTAGCGTAGCATAGGCTGACTTATTGTGATGTCTGCATCATGCTGGGTCAATGCGGGCAACTCCCATCAACTTACCTTACATTTCGCATTCCAGGGGAGTTCCGGAGTTGATGGGAGAAAAATCTGCCGTGAACAGTTTTGACCTCGTAGTGGAGCAGCCAAGCTCTTAGTTGGATCAGATGCCTTGTCATTTTAGCTGCTAGCCTATTTATTTACCAAATTTAGCACAAACATTCAGTTTTCAACCTCGTTCATTTACATCCCAAGTCCCATCTTCCAAAAAATTACTCCTCCTTCCATGTGTTCATTATTCATGTCAGGCCATGCCTCAGCTACAAACCACAATAGAAGTAATGTGGTACATTCATTGCATCTAAACATCTGTTTGGCCTCCTCCAATAACCAAACTATAGTCAGGAGTGACTGTTGCCCTGGTAACAAAATACCTCCTCGAGCAACCGTTGCCACTTGGACCATGATGAGATTACGACTACTTGAAAGTAACGATACTAACAAATCCAGCTTGCCCTATCAATAATTACAGAGTAACCTGTCTGTACAGACTCTGATTTTATAGTACAGGTGTCATGAATGAATGCCTATAAAGGGTTAAACCCAGAGATAGTAGGTTCTGTGTGGGCCAGCAGCCAAGTGAGGCAATGGGAAGAGAGGGGGATTTTTGAAATGAAGCAGTTACCTGCTGGGAGGGTCTTTTGTGTGCCTGGAGGACAGACATAGAGGCTATGTTTAGATTGCTAAGAACTGTCAGCCAAAGATATGCAAATTGAGCAATACATTTGTATATCGCCTGCTGATGGTTCAGTCGGGGAGGGGATTTCCCGACATTGGCCCATCCACACAAGGCCAAATGTTGGGAAAACCCCCTTCTACCAAGACATCCCTTCTTCCCCATAGGACGAGGATGACCAGAATGTTGGCAGAACACTCCCAAAGCAGCAGTCTTCTATTGGGAGACATCTGGGCTCCAGACAGAAAACTGCAATTTAGACATAGCCAGAGATGGTTTAAGTCTGAACGAGACTTGGAGGATTTCAGAAAATATCCAGGCTTCAAAAAAAAATATGGGCATGCAGATATGTAAGTAGAAAGGAAATGTTTACTCAGAAGCTAGAACCCATTTTTTATTTTGGGTTTGTAATGCAATAATTTGATTCCTGTGCCCGAGAGAAGGGTCTGTGTATATATCTGCCTAAGGCTGGAAGTTCAGCTCTCTGAGATTGCAGGGTTGTTTTTTTTCTTGTCTCTCTTTGTTTTCAAGCTCTCTTCTAAAGGAGGGTTAGGAGCATGGAGCTACTCCATGGGGAGACATCCCAAGTGTGTCCTTCTGGATTCTAAAGAGGGGTTTGTCTCATTTGGGTGGTAGCAGCTCCCTCCCAGGATTTGTGACCTTGGGAAGCTTTTAAGAAAGAGCCTATAAAGGCAAGGTATTTTTAAGGTCACTTGCAGGCCCCCACCTTCTGCACTCAGTTTATCAGAGCGGGGTAACAATGGGTAAACAGAATTGGTGTGATAGGCGCAGAACACCAGTACAGAGCTGCACAGAATTCTTAAACAAATCACATTCGGATGCCAGCTTAATTTGGTTTTGGTTTTGTTTTGTTTTTTTGGTTGTTTGTTTTTATTTTTGCTTTTGTGCCCAGATATTTTGAGGTGGTGGCTGATGTCTGTTTGCCTTGGACAAGTAATTTACTTTTTTTTGCAGATGGGTAAAATACGTTAGCAAGTACATGTTATATCTGGACTGGTACATTTTAATCATGGTTCGGCAAGGCAGTGTTCCAGCAATGCTCTACCGAATAGCTTTGTGAATGTCATGTAGCACGTAAGTGCACATGGTTTGTTATCTGACTGCATCTCCCTTGTGAATGGCTGGTGTGGTTTCCCAGCTTTCTCTTGGTGAGTTTCCTGAGACAATACTGCCCACAGACTGCATCTGTTGTCACCAATGCTATCAATCCAATGGGTTGCTTTGGCATGATCACATATTTTCATGCATCTCATCCAGTGTCCCTTAGCATGTACTCTAGGAAACCCCTTAACAATTACGTCTCCGTTATGTGACGCAAGGTTGCTGATAGGACTTGTAACCAATCACCTGTCTGACAGTGTCAAGCCAGGGCAAGGACATCCCAGTAAATCATGGCTCTTAGTGCCTTTCAGGGTTTCACCAGCAGCCAGGTATCCTGTAGCCATCTAGGCAGCTGCTTGTTCACCACATGCAGTGTGGGTATGCAGGGGCTGTAAGTGTGGCAAATGCGTGCACAGTCACCACATGCAGCTGTCGGTGTGTTAGCCCTGAAACAGCAGTCAGCAGTGTCCTTTCCAGTGGAGCCTGGAGCCTGTGTATGACTCACTGACTCATTCTAGTGAATCTGCACAATAGTCAGAAAAGAGGCTCTTAGTGATACTAGAGTCATGACTACTGGAGCCCCTTATTTCCCACAAATGTAAAAACAAAACAATCCCAAAAGCCAAAATCCCTGGAGCCCAGAGTCACAGCACCATTCCATTTTCCCCAGCTGCCTCTTACCCACCTCATGGCTAGGCCAAACCTGAGCAACAACAGGTCAGACCACCTGGTGTGAGGATCCCCGCCCGCTGCTGTGGGATGATTTCGGTCTCCAGCTCCCTTTGCTTCCTCCACCCTGGAGCCTCCAGTCCTCGGTGGGAATTTCAGGAACTTCATTTTCTTTCGTGTCATCTCCCCCAAGCCCTGCCACACCCCTGCATGGGACAAAACACAGCCAGAGGTAACTCAGGGGAGGTAAAATGAAAAGTTACAAAGATAAAAAGAATTTCACGTGTTTCTCATGCTTGCCATAGAAATGCTGTAGATTTATTAATTTTATAAAAACTGAAGGCATACGTGGGATATGCAAAAATGTTTTCAGATCATTTCCACTACTCTTCACTAGATATGTGCCTACAGATACCCTGGGAGGTAGAGCACTTTGATGAAAAGTAGGTAAATGGAGGGCCTATGATTTTCTCAGGGTCACTGTAATGGGGTGATCTGCCACTTTGAAAGCCAGGGAGCAGCTGACACGTTCTAGATCAAAGCCCAGCCAACAGGCAGGTGCTAAGAATCGTCTGACCCATCTGGATAGCGTCAAGTGATTTGGGTCTGATTATTTCTAGTCAAAGAATACAAAAGAGGAGCCCCACTGCCATCAGGGAGTCTTTGGGCTTGTGAAGGACTAGCATACAGACTGAGAGTCCTGCCCTCATGCTTGGCCATTGAGCTCTTACCGAAACCTGTGAAAAACTGTTCTCATTTATCAGATGTAGCTGTGGGCTTGTGTCACAAATAGGCATCAGAGTCACTGAGTGCACCTGACCTGTCAAATCAGTTACTTTTCCGCAGGGGTGCTGCTGAATGCATCTGTCTGCGTGCATGGAACTGCAGCCTGTGGAATATCCTCGAAATGCCTTAACCACTGTGACAGCTGCTAGGCCGGGAGCGGACTGGTCGCCTGGAGAGTCATTCTGTCTTTCCTCCTTACGCAATAGTCTCAGGACAGCTGCCACATGTCCAGCCCTGGCCAGGGCCAAAGAACAGTGGTTCATGAAGCAGTTGGGTGATTGGAGATGAGGGCTAGATGGCAATGGGTGCACTATAAATGACTAGACAGATAGATAAGCAGATGTCTTACAGTGTTTCCTTTTTTGGGAGGCACATGAGTTGATATCTCAGTATGACTTATGCTTGAATATCTGGGGTAATTTTAATCATTCTGTGGCCAATGCTTCTGCAGCCTGTCATGTTGGCTGCATCTGCACTGCCTCTCCCTTTTGGAAGGGGCATGTAAATGCAGCAGATTGAAAATGAGGCGCTGACATGCAAATAAGACACTGAATATTCATAATGGCAACCACTTGCTGCATCGAAAGCGCTGCATTCAAAATGCAAACTAGCTGCGTAGACAGGGTTTCTTCGAAAGGAAGCCCTGCTTTCGAAAGGAGCCCTGTCTACACAGCTAGTTTGCATTTCGAAAGCAGCACTTTCAACGTGGCAAGAGGCGACCATTATGCAAATGAGCCCACTGAATATTCATATCAACACCTCATTAGCATTTCCGAGCCACTGTATTTACATGCCTCTTCCGAAAGTGAGGGGCAGTGTAAATGCAGCCATTGAGTCCTTGGTGCATTTTTTTCCCATGGTTCTAGGCATGTTGGTTTATGCAATCATATTTCCTTTTGCCCATCCAATACACAATAGCTTTGGACAATTGCCAGCCCTCAACATCACAGGTACCTAGTGCTTCTGGCACCAGCAATTTCTTGGCACATTCTTGGTACGGTGTACCCTGCATGATGAAGGCATAGAGTCACACACCAATGCCCTAGCACCTAAATGCTTATATGACCTAACATCCATCAGGGCTACATAGTGGTTTGGTCATTGCAATCTGCTTTCAGATGCTTTACGTACATAACTGGCAAAACGCCAGCAACACTCCTTACAAAAGCTACAGGTGTCTTGAGTTTACCTGGGGCAGTAACGTAGTATGCCTGCATGGCTGGTGTCGGGATGCGGGGATGTGACGTCCTTTTATTGTAGCCTCGCTCTTACTGACCCTTCCATACAATTGCCTGCTAGCAGCCTGTGCATCCACGTGTGCATTTTCACACAACCCTTTTCCTCCCATGTGAAGTGGCTTCAGTTACCTGCCTCTCGCACATCTGGCACCTCTCTTTCCATTTGTGTGCCCACACAAGCCTGGGCTCTGATCCAAAGTCTATTCAAGGCAGCGGGCTCTGGATCAGGCGCTCAGAGAGAACAACCAGATGTACACTGTGAGATGCATTTCCTCCTTCTGTCAACATATTTGGCCAACTTCTACTATTGTTTTCCCCTGAATAACCTTACTGAATTGAGTGGGGTTCACAGTGTCATAAAATAAGGGAAGCTAGAGACGGAAAAGGTCTTTTAAATCATATAGTCAATTTCCCTTCCGGGCAGGAGGCTCAAGTGCCATTTGTGTAACTGAGAACAGAATTGACCCCAAGGGTTGTATCTAGACTTTAGCTTTTACTGAAACATTTCCCACCATTGCACTAGCATTGGAGTTCCACCCATGGGAGTGTGAGTATGGACAGGCCACCAGCATTTTTATGACTGTCATATAACAAGCTCAGAACAAGTTCAGACAACCCTAGAGTAAATGTACCACCAGCTGCCAACGCTGGGGATCTATACTAGCTATCTCACTATCCCTTGTCACCACCAGTAAAGCTGCCAATAGAGTTGCACGACAGAGGAACTTGAAGCTCAGTGTAACAACAATCATGGTGCGAAGGCGCTTCCTCCAAGACAACTACCTGTCTGTGTATGAAAGCACCTGTGGCTGCTTTGCCAATGAGCAGGGTATGTGAGTGGGCGAGTGAATGAAGGAGGTGATTGTAATGCTGCTGCTGGCTGATTCATGGCTCCTCGAGGGAGCCATGAGCAAAGAAAACACATTTGCTTGCCCACTAGATGCTAAATTATACTACACATATATAATTTCAGATAATTAAAAGGGATCAGCCTTTGAAACAGAAGATTTGCCCGAACCTGCAGGACAAACAGCCCAGCCATATTTTCCCTTCATCAGCTAATTTGGATATAAGAGGCAGCATGGTTGACTGGAGGGGGCCTGGGTGATGCAGCTGTTCTTCAATTTGAGCCTGGTTCTGACAATTTGTTTTGTGGCCTTGGGCAGGAGTCTCTTAGGTCACAATTTTCAAACCCAGGTTCCCATAGTTAGGCTCCTAATTCTATATTTCGACAGCTAGGCGAAAGTGACCCATTTTTGGAAGTAGTGAACACTCCCAACTTCCTGTAGAGTCACTGGGAGCTACAGGGTCGGCACAGCCCTGAAAACTGGATCATTTTCATACAGGTGCCTAGCCTTAGGCTCCCACGTTTAAAAAGCTTTGCCAGAAATGCTGCTGGCCTTTCCCTTCTATAAAATATGGATAATCACACTTGGCTGCCTTACCTGTTGTGCTGCTTTTCTTAGGGGTCATGGTATGTTTGGAAGAATAAAACTGGATAAATTCTAGGTCTCTTTGGGTTTTGTCATATTAAAAGGTACACAGTAACCCCTTACATGGTGCACATTTATACAGCGCATTTTTGACATAATGCTGTTTTCCTTTAGTGACCCATTGTTATGTTGTGCACACTTTTTATATAGTGCCCTCTACCAGGAAGAAATGTGGGGGCAGGAGAGTGCTCACAGCGGAGGTTAGGGCACAGAAGGGGACTCAAGGTGCTGGGCCCAGGTGGGGCTCCCATGCGCATGTGCTGCTTCCAGTTCCCAGCTGTGCTGAATGCTTGAGCCACAACCTGCAAAGTGCAGCTAAATTCAGCAGCCTTTGTAGCTGGGCAGCGCCTTCTTTCCCCCCAGGGCTGGCTCAGTGTGGCTCAGGCAGCCTCTCCAGCTGCCACTCTTGCTGTCTGGTACCTCAGAGGACAGATCCAGCCTGCTGCAGCTGCTGTGGCTAAAGTAAGAGCATCCTGGTCCCCTCCCCAGCCCAGCTTCCTGCCCCACCACAGAGGGAACATCCCAGGCAAGTTTTCAGCAAACTTTCCTCCCTCCCTGTGGTCCTGAGGAGCCCCTTGCTAACTCATTCAATACAATTTAATATTAACTATTATATTAAAATGCTGGACCCAGGTGGGGCTCTCCTTGGACAGCTCCCTGCAAGCAGCCCCCATGCCTGCCGTTCCTGGCAGAGATGGCAGCACAGCCAGGTGGCTCTGCAGGCTGCCGCCACTCCCACAGTGAGCACTCAAAGAGGGATGAGGGCAGCTCACAGAGCCACCTAGCTCTGCCTGTACCAGGAACAGCAGGCACAGTGGTGAGCACCCCACAGATCCCATATCCCAAGCCCCTGCTCTGAACACCCTCCCAGGTCCAAACGTCCTTCCAGAACCCCGGCACCCTCTGCTGTATCCACCAACATGTACAATTTTGTCATGTCTGAGAACATAACCCTATATCCCTTTTACTCCTCAGCTTCTAGAATGGGATTTTATATAAACCAGACCCCTACTAAATTCAGGGTCCATTCTGATCAATTTCACAGTCATAGAGCTTTTAAAAGAGTCAATTTTGTGATTTCAGCTATTTAAATCTGAAATGTCAAGATGCTATAATTTCAGGATCCTGACCTAAAAAAGAGTTGTGTAAGGGCTGCAAGGTTATTTTGGCGGGGAGGGCGGGTTGCGGTATTGCTACCCTTACTTGTGCACAGCTACTGGCAGCAGCAATGCCTCCAGACCTGGGCGGCTGTTCTGGTGGCTGCTGGCGAGGAACTCAGCTCTGAAGGCAGAGCCACCACATGGCCAGTATGGTCTTACCACACTCACTTCTGTGCTGCTGCCTACAGAGCTGAGCCCCCACTCAGCAGCTGCCACTGTGTCCACTCAGCTCTGAAAGCAGCAGTACAGAAGCAAGAGTGATGTGTATGGTATTGCCGCCCTTACTTCTGGTGGGGTGCTGCTCCTGGTGGGGTGCTGCCTTCAGAGCTGGGTGCCTGGGCAAGAATACAACCACCGTTCTCTAGCCACCTAGTTCTGAAGGCAGTGCAGAAATACTGTGACCCTCCTAAAATAACCTTGTGAACCCCCTTTTGAGAAACACTGGTCTCCTTGAAATCTGAATGCTATAGGCGAGGGGAACCCATGGCCTCTGGATCAGATCTGGCCCATGAGGCTCGGGCCTCCAGCCTGCCTCCTCCCCTGTTCTCCCACAGCAGCATTAGCTGGTGCTGGCACTCTAGCCATGCAGGGGACACAATAGCTGGAGCACCACTGCCTACTGGCTCAGGCCACGGTGGGGGGAGCCCTGAGCCTCATGGGCCTGATCCAGGCAAGCTGGGGCCTGATCTGGCTCACAGGCTCTGCCTGGCACAGGGAAGTGCTCCATGCAGGCACTGCCCCCCCATTGTTGCCATTGGTAGAATCAAAGCCAATGGATGTAGCGGGTAGGGGTGCTGATGGCTGCCTTCCGTGCAGCATGCAAAGCTGAGTGGAGCAACGTGCCCCCCCCTCCCCACACTGCAACAGGTAGGCACTCCCTCCCCTATCCCCCACCTTCCAGACCTCACACCCTGAACCCCTCATGCACACTTCTTCTTGTCCAGACCTCCCACCTCCAGTCCACTCCTGCTCCCTACCTTCCATCCAGAGCCCAGGCCCCAAGCTCACTCCTGCATCCCTCCCATGCATTGATCACTGAGCACACCAAAACCAGAATCAGGCTCTCCTGACTCTCTTAAAAAATGTTGTTTCCAGAGTAAACTTAGCAGGAATGTGCTGGTGCAGCTATAGAGAGCACAGAGAAAAGCCCCTGCCCTAGCCGTGGCTCGCAAGCTCAGTCACCTTCGAAGATGTGACAGCAAGGGGAGTGGTGTTACACACTTTAGGGGACATATCTGACATCCAGTTGTGCAGGTCAGGGTCGAGTGCAGGAAGGTGCTGCTCAGTCTGCACTGACTGCATCTGCTTGAGGCTGGCTCCCGCCGAGGCTCCTCTCTAACCCTACTGTGGAGAGTTGAAGACTGAGGAGGGGGGTTACAGCAGAGGATGATTTTCTGTAAGTTTGTCATTGCCTCTCTCTCTCTCTCTCTCTCTCTCTCTCACACACACACACACACACACTCACTCACAGTGTCACTCTAACATACACACCCAGGGTTAAAACAAAAAAGCAGTCATGACGCACTTTAAAGACTAACAAAATAATTTATTAGAAGATGAGCTTTTGTGGGACAGACCCACTTCTTCAGATCAGCCAGATTCCAGTTTTGGTCTGCTCAATGTATTGTGCGGCCTCAGTTTCTGGGTCTGTATAATGGGTCTTCTGAGGCTTTGTTGATGTGTTGCAAAGAACTCTGAGAATCTTGGAAGGTGCGGTACAGATGGCTTATTTTTTAGTGGCATTTAATGACTTTTCAAATAGGAGCAGTTTAAAAAATTATTTTGTTGGTCTTTAAAATGCTACATGACTGCTTTTTTGTTTTGATCCCATAGAGACTAACACGGCTATCTCTGTCACACCCAGTGTTACTATCACACACACAGAGTCATTGTCACACACACAGCGTCACTGTTCCCCCAACACAGTGCCACTGTCACACAGTGTCACTCCCCCAACACACACAGCGTCACTGCCCCCCAACATACAGTGTCACTGTCACACACACAGCGTCACTGCCCCCAACACACACAGTATCACTGTCTCACACACAGCGTCACTGCCCCCAACACACACAGTATCACTGTCTCACACACAGCATCACTGTCACACACACAGTGTCACTCCCCCAACACACACAGCGTCACTGCCCCCCAACATACAGTGTCACTGTCACACACACAGCGTCACTGCCCCGAACACACACAGTATCACTGTCTCACACACAGCATCACTGTCACACACACAGTGTCACTCCCCCAACACACAGTGTCACTGTCACACACACAGCGTCGCTGCCCCCAACACACACAGTGTCACTCCCCCAACACACAGCGTCACTGTCACACACACAGCGTCGCTGCCCCCAACACACACAGTGCCACTGTCACACGCACGATCCCACTAGGGGGCAGCGGCCCCTGGAGGCGGCGGGGCGGACCCTGCTTGTCGCGGCCCAGCCCACAGCCGGGGCCGTCGCTCACTGCCGTGAGGCGCTGGGCGGCGCCGGCCCGCGGGCCGAAGTGGGCGGGAGCGGGGCCGTGCGCAGCGCTGGGGCGGCGCGTTGCACCCGCGCTTTCCCGCCCGGGCTGGATAAATAGCGGCAGCGGCCGCTCCGCAGCCACGTCTCCCCTCGGGTCTCCGCGGAGCGGCCGGCGCGATGGACCCCCAGGACTGTCCCTGCACGGCGGGTAAGTGACCGCCCGGTCCCGGCACCTTCCTCTCCCAGCGGGGCGCGGGCGCGTGGAGTGGCGCCCGGCGTGTTCTTCCGCGCCCGAGCTCCCCGCCGGGGGTCCGGGCTGTGGGGCTGGACGCGCCTCCCGCCCCCCACTGCGCGGCCGGTGTAACCTCGGTAGCTGCCGCCGTCCCGCTTCTCTACCTCTACCAGCTGCCAACCTACAAGCTGATCAGAACCGGCTCTGTCGCGGTTTGCTGCCCATGCGCGTTGAGCTTGTCCCGCAGACTAAGGCTGCGTCTACACTGCCAGATAAAATCGAATTTAAAGGAGTTGGCTCAATATTAAAACTTCACTGTAAATCCCATTAGCTCGAATTCGGGAGCCCCAATACTGATAACAAAATGTGGATATACCGGGTGGGTGTAGAGTCCATTTTGAATGTAAAATGTCACCTAAAGGCTAGTGTGGCAGTGCCGTGTCTTCAGTTTGAATTTATGAGCCTCCAGAACTGTCCTGTATGTATCCCACAAAGCTGCGCGGTGACCCTCTGCTGCTCTCCATCCAGGTGTGCAGCAAGTAGGTCCCAGGAAGCCCAGCTCCAGTCAGCATGAGCAGTGCAGCTGGGATGACAAACGCCAACAATTGTCTGTTTCAGGCATTACAGGGGCCCTGCAAACCCACTCTTGTCTGTCCTTGCTGGAGCTCCTCGCTCTGCCCTCAGCGGCGTCTCAGGAGCTGCCTTGCACTGCCCTTCCCGGCTGTAACAACTAACCCAGCATGCGCAACACGGGGTCGGCGGGTGGGTGGACATGTTTCAAAGGCAGTGCATACTTGCCTCCTACCTCAGGCTGCCCGCCTGGGGCTAGCAGGGCAGGGCCCTGCAACATAGCTGTTGAGAGCTGGCTGTCTCCTACGCAGTGTGTTTTCATGGGAGATGCTTACATACACATCTCTTGTGTGTTCATTTTAGGTGGCACCTGCACCTGTGGTAACAACTGCAATTGCAAAAACTGTAAATGCCCATCATGCAGAAAAAGTGAGTAGCTCAGCAGACTTCCGTAACCAATCTCACATGTAGCGTTTACAGTCCAGGTGTATATAAAATGTGCAGTTCTAACATTGTTCTAATAGAACCCATTGCTTGATATATGAAGCCAAATGACTCCCTGGAATAACTTGTTTTTTTCCCCCAGGCATGAATCTGACACTTCTCATAACCACCATCAAACAACTTTCTCTTTTAATTGTAACAGACCTCAGAGCACTGTCAGACTACCAGTTTAATCTCACTGCCATCTGGGCACCTGTGTGTCCTGTTCAGCGTGGCAGAACAGGGCTGGCATTGCAAGCAAAAATAACATGAGAGCCTTGTCTGCCTCACTTTATGGCCACTTCTGTGTGCCATAGAAGTTCCTTCCCCTCCTCCACAATGAAGTGCAGAAAGCAGGGGAGGAGGGGAGGCTGATAGACCGATTGAAATATTAGTCCACCTTTGTTGCCAGCAAAATGGAAGACAGTGGAAGAGAAGATGCCAAAGCAGGAATACACCCCAGGAGGTGGGGTGTTTTCAAATGGAGATCAGAAATAGGAAGATGAGGAATGACTAGACTAAACCAGAGGTGGTGAGGAAAGAGAAGGGGTTAAGGCATGTTGGGGAAGAGGAACAGACTGCAGAAATAGCAGTAATTTCCCATAAATAAAAATTGGAGATATACATTTCTCAGAGCTGGAAGAGAACTTGAGAGGTCGTTGGGTTCAGTCCCCTGCCTTCACAGCAGGACCTGTCACCATCCCTGGCAGAATTTTTTATTAATTTAACCTTCCCCAGATCCTTGAAAGGCCTCCTCAAGGATTGAGGTCACAACCCTGTGTTTACAAGGCTAATGTGCTAACCATTGATATATTTCTCCCCCACCCCCAGTATGTCCCCATATTGCTCCACATGACTTCCTCCAGGGGATGCAACAGTTAAGGGCTCAACTGTGTAGTCTGTTTAATTTCCCATTGAAATCAATGGGAATTCCCATCTGAATAAGAACTGTGGGATTGGGGTCTCTAAGTCTTAGATGGTGGTTCAGTTATAATTTATCCTCAGTACAAAAATCCTGGAGGGATCTTATGTCGCCTTGGCTGTGGATGCTTGTTTTGCCTGTTTCAGCCTACCACACGTGCCCCTACATGATGGGGTCACTGTTTGGCTTGGACCTCTTCTGACACTGTGTTTTTTATTAATTCCTCATTAGGCTGCTGTTCCTGTTGCCCACCTGGCTGCGTCAAGTGTGCTCAAGGATGCATCTGCAAAGGACAGCCTTCAACTCAATGCAGCTGCTGTAAATAACGTATGCTGCTTTCCTCCTTGACAATGATCTGTATATTTGGTGACATAACTATTACATTATTGTGCTTTTTTGTATATTTGTCCAAATACAATTACTATTTGTGATGTGACCAAAACTGCCTAAATCAATAAAACTACCTGTGTGTGTATGTACACATGCTTTGGAAAAGCTCTGGCTGGTAACCTTATTCTTGGACAGCACTTGTCTTTGACCTAGTGCACTCTTCCCCACCTTACACATGAGTCCCTTGCAAAACATACAAGAAGCGAAATAGCTTGTACATAAAACTCAGTCAGGTATTTCCCAGGTCTTTTTAAAAAAAAAAAAAAAAAAAAAAATACACCTGTTCCCCTCCCTTTTGATTTGTTAGGTATTAAAATCTACTCTTCAAGGTGGGGTATATTTTCTTTCTGTGAATGGGTTTGTTAAGGTCGCATCCTGTAGCCCTTCCTCTGGCAAAATTCACCTAGGGTCAAAGGCAAGTTTCTGCTTTAGTGCTCATGCAACTCCATGCTAACTCCGCAGGCTTTAAGGGCATGCTTGGGTAAAACCCCCACTGCAGTGTAAATTGTGTATAAAGCATGCTTTGATCAGCATGAGCCCTGTCAGCTCAGCATTCGGGTTATGTTACCTGTAAGAATCTCTGAACTATCTCTCCCTTCTTTTTTAATAAGAGCCAAATCCTGCTTGCTTTACGTTCGAGGAAGTCTGTTCCCAGTATGACACCAACACACCCACCTAGAGTTTGGCAACGTCTAGGTCTCCTCAACACCTTCTTGCTGCAGGGGAGAGCTGACAGCCCATGGAGGATCAGGCCCAATGTAAAATAATTGTGATAATATAGGTTTATGCTCAGAATATAATATGTACATGGCAGAGGCTAGCTCCATCCATTTTGAACACCTGCTACAAATACTCCCTTCTAATGATTGTTGGTTGCAGGCAGTGATAAAGCGCTGAACTGTTTCAGCGATTTTGTATTTCTCTCATATTCCTCCACCACAGTTTCCTTCTTCTGCAAATGCTTCCCGGGGGTGGATACAGAGCTATCCACTGATAGAAGTAGGAGCTCTCCAGTACATTCCCTATATGGGACCTTAGCCCACCTACCCAACCAAACCTGGGACGTGGGATGGAATTATCCAAAGGAACAGGAGCCCATTACTTTGTAATCACAGAAATGCAACAGAAGTGTGCCCATCTCCCACATCATCACATGATACCACAATCGGCCAGTGCCATGTCAGCAGTCTGATGTGCAGGAAACAGACTACATAAACATCTCTTCTATGTAGATCAATGCTAAAAGTGCTCAGTCAGTACAATATGTCACTCATCCACTATACTCAGTCTCATTTGTTCTCTTGGAGAACCTTTCTCTGATTCATCTTATTTATCCTCAGCCACTCCAAGCTTTGTTGTTTCAGTCTCGATGGATCTTAAGGTTTGATACTTGCATGAATGGCTTCCAGCTGCATGAGGTTTTCATTGGATACACCAGATAGATCATTTTCTTTTCCCTTAACTGATGTCCAGCCAGCCACCCAACAGATTCCTACAAACCAGTCTTGCTAAGAGGTGCAGTCCTTTGAGGGTTTCTCACCTTAAGGAAGAATTCAGTAGTGATTGTTACAAAGAGGGTTCTTTGCTGAGGTTCCTGTACGTATACAGACTCTATAATTCTCTCTGTCTTCCATGCTAAGTAACATAAGTTAATGTCACCGCACAGTGTCTCCATAAATCTGGGACATAGAATGGGCTCCCGACTACATTCCAGTCCATATCAACATTCAAACTCCAGCCATTTTTAATGAATCCCAAACAAAAAGTGGCTCGAGTTTTTTAAATGAGAAAAAAAGAACGTTTTATTAAACCTCATTGAGACTGGTTGGTGTAACAGCTGCCTCTCTTTTGGGACTATGTATGAAACAATTTAGTTCCAGTATAGTTCCAGGAACCAGGTAGCTGAAACAATGAGGGCCTCCACCCAAAACAAAACCACATACAGGGTTGGAGGAACAACTGAATCATGCAGTCAAAGTGTGAACTGGATAGGACTGATACATCTTTATAGCCGCGTCTACACGTGCTGGCTACTTCAAAGTAGCCGCGCCGACTTTGAAATAGCGCCCGTCACAGCTACACGTGGCGGGCGCTATTTCAAAGTTGACATCGACATAAGGCGGCAAGACGTCGAAGTCACTATCCCCATCAGGAGATGGGAATAGTGCCCTACTTTGACGTTCAACATCGAAGTAGGGAACGTGTAGCCGTTGCGCGTCCCGCAACATCAAAATAGCGGGGTCCACCATGGCGGCCATCTGCTGAGGGGTTGAGAGACACTCTCCCCAGCCCCTGAGCTCGATGGTCGCCGCGTGCAGTGGCCCCTTAAAGGTCCCCGCCCCCTGCCTTCCTGTGCAGGAAGCTGAGAGAGCCTGCAGGTGGCAGCCCAGCCACGCGGCCAGCCTGCACGCTCCTCTGCAGCCACATCAACCCCCCACCGCTGCGATGGCCGCCCCCCAGCCCCCTAAGTGCCCCCAGGGCACCCCCCCCAAGGGGAGCCAGGGCTCCCAGGCTGGCAGCCAGGCCAGGAAGCGGCAGCGGGGCTCTGGAGGGAGGAGGAGGTGCTCCAGGTAACGGGGAGCAAGAGGCGGAACGCGGATGAGTTCGCTCGGCTGGCCGAGGGCCTGGCCGCCCGGGGTCACCCTGCCCGCACTCCTGACCATGTCAGGAGTAAGGTGAAGGAGCTGCGGCAGATTTACGCCTGGGACCAGGATGCGGCTGGCCGATCTGGGGCCGCCCCCGTCACTTGCCCCTTTGACAGGGAGCTCAGGGCCATCCTGGGCCCCTGGCACACCTCCTCTCCTCCGGCCACTCTTGATACCTCGACCGACAAGCCCCAGCAGGCCCCGGAGGCAGAGTCCGCCCTGGAGGTAAGCCCCGCACCCCAGGGGCCCCCCCAGGAGCCCACCCCTGGGGCACCAGAGGAGGAGGAGGAGGGGGGATCCTCCTCCAGCGATGGGGGTTTCTGGATCCACATCCCGTCCCGGAGCTCCAGCAGGCCGTCCGCCCAGCGGGTGTCCCCCGACCATGGGAGCAGACCATCAGGTATGCACCCCCGCTGGTGCACACCCCCGGGGTTGAGGGGCGGGCGTAACAGATATGACCAGGGCCCTCCACATGCCCAGATGACCATGGCCCCAAGGACAGCAGTGGCATGTCCCTCAGAACAGTGCATCAGCCCCTGCCCCCTCAGCACGACAGTGCCATGCCCCATCCCTGGGGATGGAGGGAGCGGAACCTAGGGTCCCCCGGGGGGAGGGGGTGGGACACCCATCAGCAGCAGCAGCAGCATCTCCCGGGGATGGGGATGGGGAACCAGCAGCAGAGGGGTGGGGGAACAAGGGCCACGGCTCGGGGGCCACACTAATGTCTGTCTCCACTCTTCTTCCCCCTTTGTGTTCTGCAGCTGCACCATCAGAAGGACCGGAGAGCGCCGGCGAGGTGTCAGTGGTCCCGAAGAGCCCACCGGGCCCATCACTCCAGGCCAGCCCCTCGGCGGAGCACCGACCTGCCCCAGGGCGGGGACGACGGTGGAGCCAGCACCATCCGAGGACGGCAACGGACCCCCAGCTGCTGGCCATCCTCCGTTGGCAGCTGGAGGTCTCCGAGCAGCGCCTGTGGGTGGAGGAGCGGCACCTCCAACTACAGGAGTGGGCGCTGGCCTGGCACCAGGAGGCATGGGGGGCCTTTATGCGCACATTTGAGCGCATCGCAGACTACCTGGCCCCCCATGCTGCGCCGGCCGCCGCTCTGCCCGCCCTGCCTGCTCCACCCGCTGCTCCACCCACCGCTGCACCGCTGTCCACCACTGAGGGCCCTTCCGCTGAGGGGGACCTGGGGCCAGCTGACACCCGCCGGCCATATCTCCCAGTCTGCCCGGCCCCCAGCCAGCCCCGGCATGGGCTGCGGCCGAGGCGCGGGTCGCGGCCACCCACCCCCAGCGCTGGACATTAGGGGGCGTGGGGCCCAGGATGTGGCCCCCCCCTTTGTATATATCCCCTTCACTTATCTTTTGTAAATAGTTTGTATTAGACCCCTGTTCTGTTATGTTATGATGATACCTGCCCTGCCCATGTAAATAGTTCTCCCCTTCCTTGTCTTCCCCTTTTTTTTCCTTTCATCTTATAATACGTATATATATAATATTTATTTTGGCTGTACATAGTTATGATATAATAATAAGAGTTCAACATATACATTCTGGTTTCACAAAAAATGTGTCTGTTTTTATTTACAAGAAAAGTGGGGGGGGTGCTCTTGGGTGCTCTGTGGTGTGGGCGTAGGGGCAGGGAGTGTTGTGGAGGATGGGGCGGGTGCAGTGGGGGGCCTGCCAGCGTTCACCCCATGGCCTCGTCGAACTGGGCCCGCAGGGCCTCCCAGACCCGGGTCCCTTCAGGGTCCACCTGGCAACTGGGGGCAGCGGGTGGCTGCGAATTGGCCCTGCCGGCCTCCACAGCCCAGCCCTGAAAGAAGGCCTCCCCCTTGCTCTCCATGAGGTTGTGGAGGGCGCTGCATGCGCCCACAATCTGGGGGATGTTGGTGGGGCCCGCATCAAGGCGGGTGAGGAGACACCTCCAGCACCCCTTGAGGCGGCCAAATGTGCGCTCCACCACCTGGCACGCATGGTTCAGGCGCATGTTGAAGCGCTCCTGGCTGGCTGACAGGTGGCCCGTGTACGGGTGCATGAGCCAGGGCCGGAGGGGGTATGCTGCGTCTGCGATGATGCAGAGGGGCATGGTGGTGTCCCCCACAGGGATCTCCTGCTGGGGGATGTAGGTCCCCGCCTCCAGCCGGTGGCACAGGCCCGAGTTCTGGAATACCCGGGCGTCGTGGGTGCTGCCAGGCCAGCCCACATATATGTCCAGGAAGCGGCCCCGGCTGTCCACCAAGGCCTGGAGGACTACTGAGTGGTAGCCATTCCAGTTTAGGTAGCATCCTCCACTGTGCTCCGGGGCGCAGATGGGAATGTGGGTCCCATCCAGAGCCCTGAAGCAATTGGGGAAGCCCAGGGTGGCAAAGCCCGCGATGGCGGCATCCGGGTCCCCAAGCCTCATGAGCCTGTGAAGGAGCAGGGCGTTGATGGCACGGACGACCTGCAGGGGAAGCACATGGGAGAGCACCAGTGAGGGGTGTGCAGGGTGTGTGTGGCCCTCCCCTGCCAGAGCTCCCCTCCCTTCCCCTCCCCTCCCCTGCCAGGGCTGCCTCCCCCTCCCCCCGTGGGTCCTCTTACCTCCATGAGGACAGCCCCGACGGTGGCCTTGCCAACGCCAAACTGCTGGCCCACGGATCGGTAGCTGTCTGCAGTGGCCAGACAGTGATGCCGACTCGTTTCTCCACACTGAGGGCACGCCGCATGAAGGTGTCCTGGTGCCTCAGTGCGGGGGTGAGCCACTGGCATAGCTCCAGAAATGTCTGCCGGCTCATGTGAAAGTTCTGGAGCCAGCGGTCGTTGTCCCACTCTGCGAGCACCAGCCGCTCCCACCAGTCGGTGCTCGTGGGGTAGCTCCACAGCCGGCAGCGTGCGAGGTGGAGGGGGGGCGGGGTGCTGCAGGGTTGGGGGTTGCTTCCTCCTCCCCTGCGGGCAGCTCCTCCTCTGTGGCTAGGATGTGATCAGCTGCCTCCTGCATGGCATTGAGCAGGGCGAGCACTGCTCCTACAGGGGCGGCTGGGTGGACCTCTGGCTGCTGCTGCTGCTGCTGCTGCTGCTGGGGGTCCATGACTGCGTCGCTCGAGGTGTGCACGCCTATGGCTCTGCAAACCGTGTGCTGTGCAGACTGCGTGTGTCTGGGAGGGGTCCTTTAAGGGAGCGTCTAGCTGTTGCCCCGGAAGCGCTAGTCCGCCCTGTGACCCTGTCTGCAGCCGTTCCTGGGACCCTTATTTCAATGTGTGCTACTTTGGCGTGTAGACGTTCCCTCGCAGTGCCTACTTCGATGTGGTGCTGCCCAATGTCGACGGCACCAGCCGTGGAGGACGTGTAGACGTTATTCATCGAAATAGGCTATTTCGATGTAGCGTTCACGTGAAGACGTAGCCTATGTGTGTCAGTGAAGCAGCAGAAACAATGGAAGAGAAGCAGCAGAAAGTCAAAGACCACAGCCAAAACAAGCACTGGGAATGCGGCCTTAAGCAAAAGCCTGGAGAGAGAGCTCTTGGGCTAAACAAACACTGACAGGAAAAAAGTATAGAATAATGAGAAAAAGAACTGTTTCCTGCTGTTTGGTTACTGCTCTGTTCAGGGAAGCAGGACTTTGTAAATTCTTTAGAAATAAGCAAGATTGAATCCAAGGTACCTAATGTTGTCACTAGTTTTTCCTCTTAATCCACTATATTCTGAATTTTGGCTAATCACTCAGGTCAAAAAATGCATAATACTATTTCTTATCTCATGAAAACCAGAAGGGATTTCAAGATTTTCTTTCATACTTCCGGCAACAACAATAATCATTTTTGACAAATGCCAAGCTTGGAAATGTTACGTTGAAAGTTGAATTTTTAAAAAATAGGTGGGGTCAAAACAAGCATGGTAATGAAAAGCATTTTACAATCTTAAACTTCAATCTTGCCAAGACTTCTGCACTTGCTCAAGTTTACACACTGCAGATAGGTCAGGGGTCAGCAACCTTTCAGTAATGGAGTGCGGAAATTTGACCTTTTGACCTCTATGTACAGTCTGAGCGCCGGTGATACTTTTTAAAGTCACTAGTAGTCGTACTTGCAACAGCTTCATTAATAAACAAATGAAGACGCGGAACTTTACTGTTTTGATCTTTAAATCTCCGTTGGGCCAGGTTTTTTAAATACCTAAACATGTCAGGGATTTTAATATAGGCTGAACATCCCCTATCTCAGATTTTCTGGCAGGACCACATGTTGCTGATCTAGGGAGCCTCACCCACAGAGGTTGCTTGGAGAGAGGCATTCCCTGCCGCTCTGATTGTCGGGAATTCCTGCCAGTCAGAGCAGTGGTTGGGGTCAATGTCCGAGCCCATGGGAGAAAAGTGTCTCCAGGGCATTCTTCTCCCGGCTGATGTTCCCCCTACCGGAGCAGCAACAATGCTGCAGGGAGACAAGCGTTCCGCCCCGCCCCCCATCACCCAGCCTGCTCCTACAACCCCTCCTGCCCAGACCCTCCCACCCCCACCCTGCTCCTGCCCAGATCCCCACCCGCAGCCTGTTCCTGTACCCTCCCTACCACCCAAACCTCTCACCTCCAGCCTGCTCCTGAACCCCCCACTTTACCTCCCACCCAAATCCCCAAACTCCAGCCTGCTCCTGCTCCCTCCCTCCTGTCCAGACCCCAAACACCCACCCCCAGCCCACAGGGGATAAGGAGAGAAATAAGCCTGAAGCAAGTTCTTCAGTGTACTGACCCTGCCACAAGCTCTGAGGGGGCTCTAGCCCTGCAGGATCTGGAGAAGCTTCTGGCGGGTGGGGAGGCTTTGGCCACACACTGTGTTGGGCTCCGGTCCTGGCCCCATACCATGGTGAGGGCTTGGAGGGGGGTGCCCTCTGTCTGCGTGCCGCGCAGGACCCCGGCCGCAGCTCTGCACTTTGGGAGGGAGAGCATGCCACCAGGGCCCCAGCCATAACCCCAGCCCCATGCTGCAATGGGGCCTTCGCAGCAAGGGCTCTGGCCCTGTCCTCCAGTCCTCCCCTGTGCTGCATGGACGGAAGTGGGGCGAGGTTGAGCTCCTGACATATGCCACTTAAAATAAGCTCACATGCCAACAGTGGCACGCATGATGGGGGTTGCCGACCCCTGAGATCGGTTCATTGACTACACTACACGTATTCAGGGTGTAAATTTATGCATATGCTTAAGTCTATGCAACAGTAGGACTTTAGCTATTATGTACTACTCAGTCTCCACCATAAAAATTATTAATCACAACTTTAAAACAATTCACAAACTTTAAAACAATCTGTTTTATTCATGTTTCTGCACACTTGGAAAAACTGTGTGCAAAGTTTTAAAAAGTAGGACTTTAAAAGTTAAGCTCTTATGTCTGTATATAGGCATCTACAGGAATGAGATAATGGTCAAAAGCACTGAGTATTCAGCACTGACGTGGTGGGGCTACATGAAGGCGTGATGTGTAATGCATGTTTTATGGACATTCCTTTTGGGATGCCCTGCCTAACTCATTCCTTCTTTCATGAAAAGAGCACCCATTAAACATTTCCACTATACCCCATTACCATGTAGTCTCCATAGCCCACGTATGCCCCTGGAAAACTAGTTTAGGAATGTTTCAGAGCTTCCTGTATTCCCCATGCTTAGTGAATGCGAAGGACAGGGAACCATTGCTTGCGCTCTGGGACTGAATAATAATACTAATTACTCTCATGTAGTGCTTTCTTTCCGCTGATGTGAAAGCACTATTCAATGGATGCCAAGACTCATTATCTGCAAGGAGTTACACGTGGAACAAGAAAAACCAGGGAGAGCGTGGATGCAGTCTGAAGAAGAAAGAGTTACATGGAGGATGAATGAATGAGAGGAGAGAGTGATGTTGGCTTGCTTTAAAACCAGGGAAGAAGTGGCAGGGTGGCCCTGAAAGAGGTTTGAATAGGAGTGTGGTGTAGCAGTGCATCTATTTTAGCATTACTTAGGCTGGGGAGTGAAAGGGGTGATATTTGTATCTGCCCAAGGAAGGTACAAGTGGATCTTTGCCATTGTTACATGAATCGGTCAAATCACTGCGGGACTTGGGCTCTGACCAACCTCCCTGGCAGGGTCCTAGGACCTGGTCCTAATCACTCGCTGACTGATTTGTAAGGATACATCTACATTGCAGACCCCACAAACTCTGCAGCAGCAAGTGTCGGAGTCCAGGTCAACTGACTCAGGCTTGTGGGGCTCCTGCTATGGGGTTAAAATTAGCAGCATGGATGTTTCCCTGAGGTTTGACCCTGTGCTCTGAGATGCACCCTACATTTTGGGTTTCAGAAACTGCCCAAGGGGTGAGGTGTCTACACTGCTCATTTTATCTCCATACCATGAGGAACTCCTAGGCTATGTCTACACAAAGAAATACATTCAAATTTATTAAAACTGATTTTGTAACCCTGGGTTTTATAAATTGAATTTGAGTATCCTCACCTCTCCACAAAGTCAACTTATTGCTGCCACACTCAATGGCCAAACATCGACTGTCACAACAGTGCATTGTGGGAACCTATCCCACAGTCCCCTCATCCCTGTAGCATTCTGGGTAATTTCGCTGATGCAGCATGGGAAAAAAATGCCGTACAAGTGGTTGAGGGTATGTGAAGTCATCTTCCCACAATGCATTGCCCTCCTTCCTGTCCCATGGAAAGCAAACAGCCATTTTTCCAGGAGGAAGGGCATCAACAAAGATTGCCAAATTAACTGAATTTTCTTGCTGCTATAACTGAATTGCTTTTTATAACTGTAGCTGTAACTCAATTATCAAAGATTTTACAAAAAGCAGCAGGTGCCTGAGTCTTCTCAACTGGCCCTCCAGCCACTGTCCCTCCTCCTTTGATCACATATGATCCCTGAAAATAATACAGGAACAATGCAATGCTTGAAGAAAGAGTAGCATAGTAAAACAAAAAAGCAGTCCAGTAGCACTTTAAAGACTAATAAAATAATTTATTAGGTGAGGAGCTTTCATGGGACAGACCCACTTCTTCAGATCATAGCCATACCAGAACAGACTCGATTTATAAAGCACAGAGGAGTGGGCCATTCTGTTAATGACCTGAAAGTCTGTGTTTTACTGAAAAGGAACAATAGTCTACAGAGGGAGTCCTCAGAACTGTCACTTATATTCAAATTTGACACATTAACATGTGGTTTGATCGGGGACAACAATTACCTGGCCCATTATAAGAACTCTTTTACATACCTTTTTATCTAACTCTTAACCTCCCCACCCCATGCGCCCCTCTGCTCTTCTGATTTGCCAGCCTTGATAACAATTTTTCTGATTTGTCAACCTTGATAGCAATTTTTGGACCCCTGTGCTTTATATATTGAGTCTGTTCTGGTATGGCTATGATCTGAAGAAGTGGGTCTGTCCCACGAAAACTCATCACCTAACAAATATTTTGTTAGTCTCTAAAGTGCTACTTGACTGCTTTTTTGTTTTGATAGAATACAGACTAACATGGCTATCTTTCTGTCACTATTTAGCATGGTAAAGGTTTTGAAAAAAGAGATTTTGTGAGGTAGGATTCTTGGCTTGCCAAAGCATTACACAGCTTCTGTGTCCTGTGATCACCCAGCAGTCTGTGTCTTCTCAACTGGCCCTCCATCCACTCCTCCCTGTGTTAAGGGGGCTAAAGCTTGAAGAGAGGCTAGAAAAAATTAGGAGAAAAATTCTGACCTTCCCACTACACTACACAGAGTTGTCCAACAGGGTGGATGGGGCATGCCAAATTTCAACAAGTGGTGATGCCCAGGTGCAGGGGGCAGCCTGGATTGACTGTTAGGGTGCTGGGCCCCCTCATCCATGGAGGGGTTGGGTGGACTGGAGGATGAAGGGCCAGTTCACATGGTCCCCCAAAATTTTTTTGGGTGGGGGGCATGGGGTCTGTGGCTCAAGGGCCAGTTGAAATGGTTCCCTCAGTGGCAGCAGGCCCCCAAAAATCTTAGCCACCGGGGAGACTTCCCCCAGTGGCAGCCAGCCCCCCAAAATATTTTTGGGGAGGTGGGGGGCCAGTTGAAGTGGTCCCCCTTGGCAGCAGCAAGCCCCTTTGCCCCGGTGGCAGCTAGCCCCAGAAAATATTTTGGGGGCTGAGGGGGTCAGTTGAAGCGGTCCCCTCAGCAGCTGCAAGCTCCCCCAAAATCTTTCCCACTCTTGGAGCCCTCACTGCGCAGCATGGTCCGCACTGAACAGCAGGTGTGTCCTTTTATTGGCTCCAGGGTTAGCCACGTGATGTGGTTCGGTGTGGGAAAGACCCTGACAACATGGCGCCTGTGGAGGAGGGTGGGAGTGGCTGCACAAATGTAAACTGCAGAAAAGAAGTTTCTCCAACTCTCATACAAGCACAACCCCTGCAACAACCTAGCTGCCACGTGGTGCGGCAAGGCAGGGGCTGGAGCCAGCTCAGGAAAAAAACCCAAGTGCTTAGCTAGTGGAGGTAGAGACAGAACCATGAACTCCACCTTGGGGCTATTTGTAATGGGTAGATGCACTCCCCACACTGCTAACAAAGAATGACAGATGTTTCTCAGCCTCTCATACAAGTATGACCCCACACCCACAGGCTTCCTGGTCCAGAATTCAAATTTGCCAGCTTCAGGTTACCTAATTCCTGTGCACCTGGAGAGCAGGGGAGATGGAAGCGGCCAGAGTGGAGCATTGTGGGGCATTGTGGGATACATAGAAGATACTTCTGGGGGCTAATGAATTTGATTTTAAGACGTGGCCTTCCTTCAGACTTTTAAATTCAAACTTGATGCTACACCCAGCTGCTTTCCATGATGTTATGACATTGCTATTAATGCTCCTGAAATCGAGCTAATGCTATTTACAGTGGAGAGAGCCACGCGTTAAGTGCCTTCAATTTGAGTTTATCTCCTAGTGTAGACGTAGCTCTTGTCCATTCACCTAATTGCTGAGACTCTCTGCCAGGGGCTTTGGGTTATGCCCGGAGGCCAGAAGGGGCATCTGGGCTCAAAGCTGGGTCAGAGCTGGGACTTTACAGTGGAGAGCACATAGCCACATGGCAGCTTCGCACCAGCCTTGTGCCGGTGGCCTTGCACACGGCTGCTCCAGTGCAGGAAGAGGTATGGCTGGAACTATTTCTGTGTCAGCTGGTGTAAGGGCGAGGCTGCTCCGGTGAAGAGTGTAGTTACCCGAGGAACTGCCCACCAGCTTGCACTGACGCGTTGACATCAGCGAAGACCAGCTGAGGAAGTGGCGAGTCTGCGGGAAAGGGAGGGGGGTTGCACTCCGCGCGGGGTTTGCAAAGGGGGACGGGCTGCGCTCAACACGGGGACTGTGCGGAGGTTGCACTCCGCACGGGGTCTGTGGGAGGAGGCTCTGCACTGAGCGCAGGATCTCTGCGGGGCGGGGGCGATGGCTGCACTCAGTGCGAGTCTGCAGGAAGGAGGGGGTTGCGCTCTTCGTGGGGTCTGTGCGGAGGGGGCTGCACTCAGTGTGGGGCCCCATAGGGGGAGGAGGTGCGCTCCGCGCGGGGTTATGCTTGGGGGGGGGGGGCTGCACTCAGCGGGGTGGGGGGGGTGACGGAGGTTGCACGACTTGCTGGTCTGTGCCGGGCGGGCTGCACTCAGTGGGGTGTGGTGGGGTGCACTCAGCGTACTGTGGAGGGTGGCGGGGGCTGTCCGACTCGCTGGTCTGTGCACTCAGCGTGGCGGGGGGGCTGCACTCAGCGGGGTGGGGGGTGACGGGCTGGCTGCACTGCGGAGTTGTGGGGGGGCTGCACTCAGCGGGGTGGGGGTGACGGGGGGCACTCAGCGTGGCAGGAGGGCTGCACTCAGTGGGGTGGGGGGGTGCCGGGCGGGCTGCACTCAGCGTGACGGGGGGGCACTCAGCGTGGCGGGGGGTGACGGGGGGCACTCAGCGGGGTGGGGGGGTGCCGGGGGGCTGCACTCAGCGGGGTCGGGGGTGGCGGGGGGGCTGCACTCAGCGTGGCGGGCGGGCTGCACTCAGCGGCGTGGGGGAGTGCCGGGGGGCTGCACTCAGCGGGGTCGGGGGTGGCGGGGGGGCTGCACTCAGCGTGGCGGGCGGGCTGCACTCAGCGGCGTGGGGGGGTGGCGGGGTCGCACGACGCGCGGGGCTGTGCGGGAGCAGCGCGCCCACGGCACGCCGGAGCGCGGCCTTTCCACACGGCGCCCGGGGCCGTGCGGTGGGGCGCGGGCTTTGCACACGACCCCCGGGGCGTGCGAGGCGGCGGGCACCCGGCGGGGCTTTGCACACCGCGCGCCGCACTCGGGACGGGCGGTTTGCACGCGGCTCTGCGCTGAGCGGAGCTCGCACCGCCCCCCCCCACCAGGCCCTGAGCTGCTCAGGCCGTGTGCAGGGCGGGGTTTTGCGCTCGCGCCTTCGCCTGGGCCGCCGGGATAAATAGGGGGCAGCGGCGCAGCTCGGGAGCAAACGTGCGCTTCGCCCCCGAGCCCGCCGCAGTGAGCAACTGCCCGAGGAGCCCCGCGAGCCATGGATCCCCAGGACTGCCCCTGCGCTGCCGGTGAGTGACTCTTCCCCGGGGCTGCGTCTCCCGGGCCAGCTTCTTTGGGAGTCACTGGCGGCAGCCGCGTCTAACGGGCGCCCAGTAGAATAGCGATAGCGGGTGTGTGGTTCCGGTCCAGGTACACCTCTGCTGCATCTACACTAGGAAGGTCTTCCGCAATAGCCAGCGGAGCAGCTGCAGGCGAAAAGCGTTCCTTCCATCTCAGACTGGAAGAACGTGGCACCTTTTTCCTGCACCCCTCCTTGCTCCCAGCGTCTCTTTCCAAAAACTCCAGGGGCTCTTTCCCCCCCCCCCCCCCCGCCCGGAATAGCAGGCCTGGTAGCACTGGACTTCTTGATTCCCCAGCCTGCCCTTTTAAAAGAGTGGGGGCTGTGGGGCCCCTCTTTCTTGGAAAAAGCAGATTTTTATATGCTTTTTTTGGTGTGAGAATGTGCTCTTCTTAAACTTTTTTTTTTTTTTTTTTCAAAGAGATCTTTGGGAAGAGGTTTTTCTGAAGGATTGCTGCTGGGTAGACATAGCCTGTACCAGGTCGTACTTCTTTGAAAGAGGCATTTTGGAATAAATTAGTTCAGAATAGTGCTACTGTGTAGCCTGCAGAAGAGGAGGGAGGGATTTGGGAGCAGCCTTCACCTACCTGATGGGGGCTCTAAATAGGCTGAAGCTGAGCCATACTCAGTGTTGGGGGGATGATGACGATAATGGGAGATACACAGCTCCTAGAATTGGAAGGGACCTGGGGAGGTCATCTAGTCCAGTCCCTTGCCCTCTTGGTAGGACCAAGGACCATCCCTGACATTTATTTTGCCCCAGTCCCTACATGGCCTTCTCAAGGATTGAACTCCCAACTGTGGGCTTAGTAGGCTAATGCTCAAAGCAGTCAGTGAGTGAGCCTTCCCCAACCCTCTGGCAGAAAGAGAAGCAGGGGTCTCAAGCTTCAGTGGGGGGAGAAACTATTTTTCTAGGAGGGTTGTGAAGCACTGCAGTGGGTTACCTGGGGAGGTAGTGGAATCTCCATCCTTGGAGGCTTTTAATGTGAGGCTTGACAAAGCCCTGGTAGGGATGATTTAGTTGGTGTTAGTCCTGCATTAAGCAGAAGATTAGATGAGATGACCAACCCTAAGCTTCCTTGAAATCAAACTCCCTAACTTAAATGTCACTTGCTTTTTACCTGAGCGTTGCAAACTGGCTTGTAAATATCCTTTTAAACTGATCTGCACACCTGGAAAGCAACTTGACCATACATAGGCATGGAGCATGATAAAGATTCTGCAGTGAATTTTGTAAGATTGGAGCAGCAGAAAATATTCAAACTAAGGGATAACCTGGAAGTAACTTACACTTAGTAGAGCAAGTGAAAGCAACTGACAGAGATGGAATGTATTTGCTTTTCTTTTTTTAAATGCTGGTGATTAAAATTCTCCTCTTTGATGTGGACTGTTATATTTACTTCAGTTATAATATTCATTTTCCTCCTTCCCCCTGCCCCCCATCTGCCTTCAAGGTGGTGCCTGTACCTGCAGTGGCTCCTGCAAATGCAAAAATTGCAGCTGCAAGTCTTGCAAGAAGAGTAAGTATTTCCCTCCTGCCCTTTTTTTAGTGTTGCGTGCAACTCCTCTGTGGCCAGCCTTGCTAAGACTGAGAAGAAGATATTCAAACTAATTCCCATCAAAGGGAACGTGAGTCCTACATGTGGTCGAGTAGGATCTTGGATCAGGTTATAAATGCTTTGCTGACTGGAGATTGGTGTGTGTGTTTGTGTTTTTTTTTTTTTGTTTGTTTTTTTTGTTTTTTTTTTTAAAAGCATATGCTAAAAGATCAGCGTGCTTTGCTGAAGTAAGGCATCTGAAGTAGGGCATGATAAAAGGACACCCACTATTGAGGTGTGGGCCTGTAAGGTAGAATGAATGTCCTTTCCAAGATGTTCTGGGTGTCTGGGCAGCAGGACTGATCTTCATAAATACAACTTGTAAAAACTTCCAGTCTTTCCACCATAAACCAGTTGTTTCGTTTTTTTTATGCACTGAGAATATTTGTCGAACTGCTGTCAGACAAAGAATTCTGACCAGCGTTTCCTGCAAGCTGAGTGCTTGAGTAGCTTCCTAGGAGAAATTCATGTGCTGCCCAACTTATTAGCAGAGCACCCACAGCTGCCAGCATGTATCTATTGGTGGGGTACACCTGCACATACCTTGGTGCACATACCAACATTTATTTTGCCCATGGATGGGATAAAAAAATTGGCAGGAACAGTGATTCTGACCTAGACTAAGGTGGTCAATCAGCTAGTATCTTCCTATCTTGGCTTTTTGTGTGACAGCTTTATGGGGGATAGTTATTAACAGTACAACTGTGAGATGTGTTAATATTTCACAAGGTCTAATTCAGGGCATGGTGTTGCTCCTTATCCCATTCATGTTGAGCTTCTGGAAACTCATACAGAAGGATGGTTGGTTGCTTTTTGTCTCTGGTAGATCTCCACTAATTTGTCTTGACTTTTTTGTCTTTTCAGGCTGTTGCTCCTGTTGCCCAGCTGGATGCAATAATTGCGCCAAGGGCTGTGTCTGCAAAGAGCCGGCATCCAATAAATGCAGCTGTTGTCCCTAAAATTGGCTATTCTCTGTTCCCTTGTAAATACACTGTATGAAAGGAAAAATGATATAGCAGTGGCTCTCCTGTACCTTTCATAGAAATGTCGGTTTCAGATTGAATGACAATAAAAGCTCTGATTGGAGAGAAGAAATGCCTGACTTATTCAACATGTTTGTTTGATTCTGTGGTTTCCAGCTTGAAAGACTAAACCCTCTTCAGATTTTAGTTCTTGTACAGGGTGTTAGCTCCACATCTCATGGGAACATTAACAATAGCCTGGAGACTAAAGCTTCACGCATGAGCTGCATCAAAGGCTTGGCTCGGCTTTTGCCAGCAGAGCTTCAAGCAAAAAGAAATGTATTCAAACACAATATTTCTCTGGTGTTGGCTGTGAGGTGGGGGTTTTGTTCATGGGTTTTTTTTTTGTTTTGTTTTTTTTTTCTCCCCTCCCCTCCCCTCTTGGTAGCAAGGGGAAGCGCCTTCAGAAGCATTCTGTCTAGAATACAGGCTCTAGTTCTGCAAGTTGCTTTCATCAATTCATGGTGCCAAATTCAGATGTGAGTCAAGGACTGAGAGTCTAGAAGAGTGGATTATAAGCTGCCATAAACATACCTTCATTCTGACTTTCTAATACATATATGGGATCCACTCAAGGCTTAGCTATACTGCCACTTCCAAAAGTGTTTATAACTAGCTAGTGACAGGGCTGGCTCAAAATGACGTGCAGATGCAAAAGATGTGTTTAGTAGCTGCAGTAGCTCACTGTGGCCCCCAGGTCTGGAACATGCCTGTTTCTGTAACCAGGTCACAATGCTTTACTGTCTGGAGAGGACTCCCCAACTCCACAGGGGTAACAGATCTGGTTTTCTATAGGAGGAAGTGCCAGACTAGGTTCCTGTAACCCCAAGGATGGTAACTCGGAAGAAGTGTGGGAAATGTTTGGGGGGTGTTGGAAAAGAGGAAGCACAGCTGTTAATGCATGAACTTTGCTTGCATTGCTACTGCTGGAAGTGACAGAACTGTTAAATTGGTGCAACCCCTCTTCATTGTTCCCCCCCCACCCCCCCTGAAAACAAAAAAGAGGCCTTTATAGGCAAGCTGTTCAGCATGCTACAATACAAAGATACACAGGCATGGTATCAGACAGGGCCAGCTGTACCAGGTTTGGTGCCCTATGCAGCCCAAGCATCTCCATGTGTGTGTGGTGTGGAGGAGGGAAGCCCGGGGGGGGGGGGGGGGGTTGTGCTCAGTGCTATGAGGCAGTGGGAGGCAGCAAGAGTGGGGACTGTCCCCACAATCACTGGCGGGAGGGGGAAGCAGAGTAACCTGGCCTCAGCCTGTTCTATTGCCCTAGCTCCCAGTCATAGCAATGTGGGGAAGGGGTCAGGACTGTCCTTACACTCACCTGTGGTGGTGAGGAGCAGATCAGCTTGGTTGGGACCTGGTGGAGAAGAACAGACTGGGGCTGGGTAACTCCATTCTGCTGCTAGTGAGTGTGGCATGGGCCCTACCCCTGCTGCTGGGGCCTGGCCCTCAACTAGTCCATGGGCCATATAAGTCAGGGGAGGTGGGGAACTGAAGCAAAGGGGTGGAAAGGACAGGGCAGTAGTGGGAAGAGGGGAGTGAGGGGGGTGGTGCTAGGGAGTTTTCCTGGGCCCCCCACCTCCCTACAGTGGTCCAGCAGGGGGCAGGAATGGGTCTGGTTGCTGCTGCATGCGTGCATTTTGTGAACTGGGGGGGAGCCTGATGGTAGACTTGGACATAAAATGGCTAAGGGGGGAAAAAATCTGCCTTAGCTGCAGTCTCACTTATTAAAAACCCAGAGTTCATTAGAAACTGTAAACATTTAACTGTGTTGGAAGGAGCAGGGACTCAATGGCCCTCAGATCATCCTGTTGGGGTAGCTGGCTTCCTGGTCACTTGCCTGGGGTTTGCAGCCTCTCTGTTGGTTGCACAGGTACCTGTTTGTCTGTCATGGGGCTCTTATAAAAGGGAAGGATGTAGAATGTCATTCTCAGCCAGAGTAAAACACACCCTGGGACTGTTCCCACCATCTGTAGGAGAATGGCTTCTGAGCATGGGACTGGAGAGAGGGTAAACATGTGCAACTGCAAACAATTGGAGGAGAGAGTAGGATGTCCCAGGGTGTGAGATTTTTAGGGTGGCCTTCTGAGGAATTCAGAAGTCTAGTGAGGAGGTCCACTGGGAGGAAGGATTGACATTAGGTTAGCATACAGCCACCACAGTAATTACTGGGATGGTTTATGTGCACACTGCCTGCCCATGGCTGGTATGTGACCTCACCGAAAGCATTTCCACGAACTTAACTGTCTGTGTCATGGCACTGTGGGACACTAGAGTCCCCCAGCCCAGAAATGAGTGGGTCAGGCTGTCAGCCCCAAGGTGGCCAGGCTCAAGATGGGAGTTCTGTGCAGGACTGACATCCAACCGGTAAGTAACACAGTGGCTGCACAGACACCGTGTCACTCTACCTATGTTGACCTAAGTGCTATGGTTCTTGTGGAGGGGGAGTTATTAAGTCAATGCACAAGTTGAAATCTCCAGTCAGCAACATCCATGATCTACCATGACTTTAGTTAGCTGGATGACCACTTATCATGGGTGTAGCCAAGTTTCTTCTGGTCCCATGAAGTTTGTTTCCAACCACCAGTCCTGGCTTTCAGTGCTCCATACTGTTGTTTAGCTGTAATGTACCCCTCAGTGTCTTCCCAGTAAGCAGCGAAAGTGTTGATAATACTGCTAGACAACACTGATGTCCTGTGGTCCAGCAAATTCTCTTGTTTGGCACTGGTCAAGTCCCAAGGGTGCCAGACTAGAGAGGTTCAACTAGTGATGGGCAATTTAGGAGCAACAGTGTACTGCAGCCACGGACAGAGTTAGCTTGATATAACATGGTTATGTTGGGGTGGGGAACCTTATTTGGGTAGGGGGATACTAACCCAGAGCAAAATCCACTGGGGGAGCCACATGCAAAACAAACAACCAAAACCCTCATGGATGTGGCTCCTAACTGATAAGGAGAAAAAAAAGAGAGAGAGAGATTCATCTCAGTCATGTAACTCAGGATGCTAGGGTTCCCCTTGCACTTTCCCCAGGGCCAGATGAGTTCTTCTGGCAGCCTAGGGCTAATAGATTTGGTGGGTTCCCATAGCCCCTGGGCTGGGCCAAAATGAAAGTTCAGTGTGTGAGTGGAAGGTGCAGTAGTGGGCAGGTGAGGGTCTGGGCAGGAGGAGGGTGTGGGAGGAGTCTGGGGAATTTGGACACAAAGCAGCAGCAGGTGTGTAATGGGGATTCAAGGTCTGGGCAGCAGAGGGTGCAGAGAGGTCTGGGGGATCTGGGCAAGAAGGAGAGTGCAGGAGCGTGATGGGAGTGCAAGGCCTGGGAGGGAGGATGAGTGCACAAGGAAGCTATATGTGTGGGAAGTGGGTTGGGAGGGCACATGAGCAGGATGGGGTTGTGGGTGTGGGGTATGGAGGGGAGGGGGCATGCAGGAGGGGACAGAAGATTGGAGTGCCTACCTGGTGCAGTTCCCATGGCACAGGTGGCTCCACACTGCCCTGCGTTGGCAGGCACTGTCCTGCACAGTCCACTCTTCCTGGACAATAGGAGCAATGGGGATGGAGCCTGCAGCCAGCGCAGGGGAGAGAGCTTCCCTGTGTACCATTTCCAGTGGAGAGCTGCTTCCTCCCCCTGCCAGGCACAGCCCACAGGATGGATATAGCCCCTAGCTTGCTTTGATCTGGCCCACTTCTTCAGACTATTGGAGTAGACAATTAGAATCAAGGGTTTTTATAGGCGGAAGGAAGGGGGAAGGAAGGAAGAGGGGGAAAGGGGTGAGCTGTCATTAATAGGATCAGTAGGTGAAGCAAATTAACTTAAGTAGGATGTATGCCATTCCTGCCACTATCACAGATGGGGAAATTGCCTGTGGGGGCTGGACTGTTCTGGTAAAGGAGCTGCTATTGTCACATTTCAATATTTCTTTACCCTTATCGAGCACTAGGCCTTTCCAGAATGGTTTACATGCATGCAAGGAGTTGTAATCATGACGGCATGCCAGGAGTTGTAATCACTAGGGCTAGGGCTACACTATAGTTGCTATTTCGGGATATTAATGTATCCCGAAATAGCAACTCCGCAGCTAAACTCTGTGCTGGAAATAGCAGCGCTATTCTCAGCACTCTATTCTGGTGCTCCTACCACTAGTCATATGAACGGATGTGGAAATGTCAAAATACCAACTTATTTCAAACTTTGGGGCTGTGTGGACAGCACCAAGTTCAAAATAAGTTAAGTTGCATACATTATTTCAAGTTATGGCTATAATATAGCCCTAGTCTATGGGTATGACTACACAGCAGCCTTATTCCGAAATAAGCTATTCCAGAATAGTATATTTCAAAATAACTCTACTACACTCCAAAATGCATTTTGAAATAGCACCTAGCTATTTCGAAATACAGTGTCTACACACATAGTCTATGTCTATATATGCCCCTCCCTTTCGGAAGGGGCATGTAAATGAAGCGGGTCAGAAATGCTAATGAGGTGCTGATAATGGCTGCCACCTGGAGGCTTGAAAGCGCTGCTTTTGAGCTGCAAACTAGCTGTATAGACAGGGTTCCTTTGAAAGGAAACCCTGATTTCAAAAGCTCCCTTCTTCACAATAAAAAAAAACAAACAAACTGGGAAGAAGGGTGCTTTCAAAACTGGGGTTTCCTTTAGAAGGAACCCTGTCTACGCAGCAAGTTTGCAAGGAAACCTTGATTCACTGTATTTTATATTTGGGGAAACTGAGACACACAGAGGTGAACAGATTTGTTCGGGATCAAAAAGCAAAAGCTAGAAAAGGGCAGGTCTGCTTATAGCTGGTCCTGGGCCTTTGCCTCGGTTATCTGGTCTCTCTGTTCTAACTTCACTCACAGACTGAGGAGAGGTTTTCGTCATCTCCATGTCCTTTAACTCCATGTCACTGCACAAGAAAGATTTTCTCTTAGCCAACTGGCTTTAATGTACATGGAGGTTTTCCCTGAAAGGCAAGCGCAGCCTCAGTCACGTTAGGAGTTCGCTGCAGAAGCCTCTCGCTGACAATCCAGGGCATGTGTTCCACTGGAGGTCCAGCTGGATGGATGCAGTGGTCCCTTCTGACTTCCCAGTTGTTCTGTTGCCCAGAAGAGAACTCAGGGCCTATTTTTCCGCAGTTGCTGTCAGTTGCAGTAATTTAAATCCAGCCCAAAGGATTTCCTCTCCCTTTTTGTCATCAGCATCTGTCCCAACAAACAGTGTGACCGCCTAGGTGTTCAGCATGAGCCTGTCTGGAGGAGATGGCCACCAAAGGGGTTGGAGCTCACCTACACCTAGCCTAAGTTAGGCAACTCCACAGGGGATGGGAATGAGGGCAAGGCATGACATGGGAATAAGGGCATGACAGGGAACAGAGTACGTAAGAAAAGGGACAGGGCAGAGGATAGGGGTGCCTACCTGGTGCAGTTCCGCTGGCACAGGTGGCTCCACGCTGCCCTGCGTTGGCAGGTTTAGACCTCCAACCAGTGTGACCCAAGACCAGGACCACCGCTCCCCTGTCATGTGCACATCTCTCTGCACCTGTGCAGACACTGCAGCTGGGACAGGAGCTGGGGGTGCCACACTGCTGGCCCATGTACCCAGTATTCTCCCCTGGAGCAATTGGTGCTGCTCCTTGCTCCACCTCTCGTCATCCAGGCACCTCTGGAGCCATTTGTCTCCTCCTTTGCCATTTTGAAAGTGAGATACTTTTTCATCCTCCTTGCTCTGTCTTCAAAGCACCTGCCTGGTTCCTCTTCCTCTGGCCCACTTGTTGCTTCAGGGGTTTGGACAAACAAGGAATGTTAATGTGGCCACCCGGTGTTGGTGCCCCTGACAGGAGACCAATTCGACCCCCAGCCCCATATCTGTCTCCAGGGAATCGGTGATTAACAATCCCTTCTCCGCCCCATCTGAGGGTGAGAGGAAAAAGCAGATGGTATGAAAGGGACAGAGACAGGCACTATAGGAGGATAATTTATAGAGCAGGGATGGGTGAAACACGTAATGAGACTGATAAACCCAAATAACAAACACTGGAAGTGAACAGAACAAAACCCGACTATAACAATCTCTTGGTTAGGTGGAAAGTAACGGAACATTGACCCCAACCGCATTAACCTTTATCTCATCTTCTCACAGGACTTTAGCAGTGATGGCAGCACTGCCCAGGACCTGCAACTCTTGGCTAAGCTGAAAAGCCATGGGGAGGGTCACTGGGGAGTCCGCCGATGTCCCTGGAGCTGTAATGAAGAGGAACTGCAGCATGATGTAAGTTGTCCAGGTGGTGGATGGTTTGTATCCATCTTCTTCCTGCCAGGTGCTGCTGGACCTGTCCCTTGGAGATAGATGGTGACCGGGGGTGGAAACTCCCACATGGCCACCAGGGCCGACGGCCCCAGATGATGTCAGTGGGGTTCTTATATAGGTCTAAGGCAGGGAAACGCTTGAGCCCACGTGGTCTTTTTGGCGGGAAGATCCTGAGGGAAATGGAATGTTCGGGGCTCAAGGTGGGAAAAACCGGTTCAATCCAGTATACCAACAGCCAGTTCTCAGGCAAAACCCTGCCCCACCTGACAGACTCCATTTTCAATCACCAACAACCTCCATTTTGAATTGCTCTTGCCCAAGGAATCATACCCATAAAACATACAGAAACCCCAGCACTGCGTTGGTCGCTTCTTTCACCCACAGTCCCAGGCAGCAGGCTTGGTCCAGTAGGTGTGGAACCACGGCTAGTTGGGGGAGCACCTCTGTTATCCTGGAAGGGACATGCCCACAGAAAGAGTGAGAGTGGAGCTGGGGCCCATCAGCTCTCCACACAGCCTGGACCGCCATCACAGCCATCCACGCCCCTCAGCCTTCAGAGCAATCCAGGGTACCTGGTGCAGTGGAGGAAATTTAAAAGGCCCAGAGTTTGAGCCACTGCTGCTTCCACAGTAGCACATACACACTCTTCCCAGTAAGGGCTGGTTTTTACACTGATTTTAAGACCAAGACTGATTTTACATAACAACATAAAAACAGTCACACTTGGCCAAAGGTCACACAATCCCAGGCTCGTGGCTTATAACAGAAGCAAATGCCAGGTGTTGCAGCCGTAATGACCACACAGGTAATCATTACGGGGTTCTCAGGAGAGGGATGGTTATGGCCGAAGAAAAGCTGAGGGAATGGATTGGGTGACTTCTCCTTGGCCAGTGTGGCAAGAGAAGAGCTCCATGTGCCTGGTTTCATGGGCCTTGGAGGGGAGGACCCCCCAGTCTCGGTCTCTAAGCTGCCCTGTTAGAAGGGATTTGCCTTGGTGTGGCTGTGATCAGCAAAATTTGCAGTGGCCCAAGAGCAGAAGCTGCTTGGGAGATTTCCTGTCCCCAAAGCCATGCCCTGACATGGAGTTGAACCAAGATTGCTGCAGCCACAGCGCAGAGTATTAACTGCAAAACAAGCACCTGTGTGGGTGGGTGACTGGTGGGTGCTGAAGGGAAAACAAGTAAGGTATGCGCCTTCAAGGTGGCCACCGACCAGACTTGGAGCCACAGGCGTTTCTCAAGTCTCCCCGTCAAGCTCCCACTTACTGTTGTCCCAAAAGGCAAAAAGAGAGGAAGCCAGCCTGCTGCTGGTCCCGTTTTCTCCCTCCTTCTTACTTCCCTCCCTCCCCACGGCCTTGTGCAGAGGATTTCCATTTGCAAGTCTGCAGCTCTCCCTGACGGGCAGGTGTTGAAGCTGAGGCTGATGGTGGAAGATGTGGTAAGCAGTGTTGCTTAGGGTAAGTGGGCAGGAGTGGCAAGGTGGAGTCATTGTCTCTGTGGAGGTGACAGTGTAACCCTGGTCAGATAATCCAGGTCACTCTTTGGTGGGCAGGGACAGGCGTTCGCGCGTGAGGAAGCTGAAGGCCATGTGGCAGCAAGGCGGCCTTTCTTTCCCTGGCCGCAAAAGAGGCCCATTGCTCCTCATTGGGGAATTGAACCCCAGTCTCCAGCGTGACAGGCAGGGATACTCACCACTATACTAACGAGGAAAGGGATGCAGACTTGGCTTAGAGACCCCTCCCCCTCACCTGCTGCGGGTGGCGTACTGTGCCCTCTGGCCCACTTTGCCCCAGGGACTCTTCCTGTTTTCCTTTCAAAAGACTCTGGCTGCGCAGACTAACAGCCCCTCCCTTTCCCTCAGGCCTTTGCCCAGTGACATGCTTCTGCACGCTCCCCAGCTCCGCTCCCTGGGACCTCTCCCTCACCGACAGGCACAACAGCCTCTCACAAGCCTTTCTTTCTACCCTGGCCCTTCCTCCCTTGCCACGCTCCTCAAAGTCAGCCCATTGCAAAGTCGGTCACGGACCCTTTGGCTTTTCAAGGGCCCTTCCAGGGCTGTATATTCCCTGGACCTTCCGTCCTTCCTTTCCACGCTGCCCATTCCAAACACAGCGCTTCCCACCCGGGAAGGCCCCGCTTAGGGAGGTCAGCGCCTGCAGAGGTCTCTCTTTGCTCTTCTGCCTGTCGATGCACCCCACCCTCTTGCCCTTCCCAAGCCCAAACCAGGGACCGGCTGCTGCCTCTCGTTGCGAAGCGATGCAGTCAGACTGAGCCACCTCTGCCATTGTTGGATTTGGAGAGGAACACGCAAGACATTCTTGCAACCGCTGTTTCATTTTTGCACCTAACTTTGGGCCAAGCGGGCCAAGTGAGGGGTCGATGAAAAGCTTAGGATTGGCTGATCGTCTTTCGCTGCTCATCTGCATAGATCGATTTCATATTTGGCGTTAAAAGCACGGGCTCTTCCTCGCCCTGGAAATGGTAGTGTCTGGGAGGTGTCAGTCGGAGGTGTGGCATCCTATTGAGAAACTGTTCCTAGTCAAGGCAAGCAGGACTTGAAAGACAAAGTATGTGATGGGGTTGCAATCCACACGGGAAGATCTCCTGTGGGAAGCTGTAAGCCTGCAGACAGGCTAGGGCAGATTGCCTCAAAAGGACTTGAAGAGGTGAAGCAAGCACCCATGTGACAGGCTCCACCTGGGGCATGGTTCCACACAGGGAGAAGAATGGAATTCCCTGCCCGTGGGGAAGGGTCTAAAGAGGACCCTGTGAGAGCCCCTGCAATTCTCTTCACTCCAGGTCATGACTGGAGGAGAATCTTTGCCATGAAGTGATGCCAGAAGTCTGGATGAGCCACCCTAAGAAAGGCTATATTCCAGAAACTGTTCCGATAGCAGCCTGCTGCCCCCCTGCTGCAAACCTGCCTCGAGAGCTTTTGGCTTGGTGTGTGTAATTTCATTGCTTTCAGGAATTTTACCCTCAACCCTGCCTTTCCTGCTTTCCTTCTGCTTTCCATTTCCAAATCTAAAGTCTGGAGGCGGCTTGTTGTTTCGGCTAAGAGTTGAGGTATAACTTGAGCTGGGGATGTGCCTGTTCCTTTGGGACTGGAGGAAGCTCTTTGAATTTGGTGAGATTGGTTTTCATAAGCTGGGGTGGGGGACTCTCGGGAGAGGAGCGGTTGTGGCCCACGAAAAGCTGGTGTGCCTGAGGGAAAGGATTGTGTGACTTTTTCTTGGCCAGTGTGGCAAGAGCAGAGCTCCGTAGGCCTGGTTTGATAGGCGTTGGAGGGGAGGACCCCCAGTCTCGGTCTGTAAGCTGCCCTATGGGAAGGGATTTGCCTGAGTGTGGTTCTCTCAGCTGTGATCCGCAAAAACTTGCAGTCGCCCACGAGCAGAGGCTGCTTGGGCGATTCTGTCTCTCAAAAGCCATGCCCTGACATGGCATTGATCCAAGGTCACTGCAGCCACAGCACAGAGTACTGACTGCTATATGATCACAGCAAGCACCGGGGTGGGTGGGTGGCTGGCTGGCTGGAGGGTGCTAAAGGGAAAACAAGTAAGGTATGCGCCTTCAAGGTGGCCACCGACCAGACTTGGAGCCACAGGCGTTTCTCAAGTCTCCCCGTCAAGCTCCCACTTACTGTTGTCCCAAAAGGCAAAAAGAGAGGAAGCCAGCCTGCTGCCGGTCCCGTTTTCTCCCTCCTTCCTTCCCTCCCTCCCCACGGCCTTGTGCAGAGGATTTCCATTTGCAAGTCTGCAGCTCTCCCTGACGGGCAGGTGTTGAAGCTGAGGCTGATGGTGGAAGATGTGGTAAGCAGTGTTGCTTAGGGTAAGTGGGCAGGAGTGGCAAGGTGGAGTCATTGTCTCTGTGGAGGTGACAGCGTAACCCCAGTCAGATAATCCAGGTCACTCTTTGGTGGGCAGGGACAGGCGTTAGCGTGTGAGGAAGCTGAAGGCCATGTGGCAGCAAGGCGGCCTTTCTTTCCCTGGCCGCAAAAGAGGCCAATTGCTCCTCGTTGGGGAATTAAACCCCAGTCTCCTGCGTGACAGGCAGGGATACTCACCACTATACTAACGAGGAAAGGGATACAGATTTGAGTTAGAGACCCCTCCCCCTCACCCGCTGCGGGTGGCGTACTGTGCCCTCCAGCCCACTTTGCCCCAGGGACTCTTCCTGGTTTTCCTTTCAAAAGCCTCTGGCTGCGCAGACTAACAGCCCCTCCCTTTCCCTCAGGCCTTTGCCCAGTGACATGCTTCTGCACGCTCCCCAGCTCCGCTCCCTGGGACCTTTCCCTCACCGACAGGCACAACAGCCTCTCACAAGCCTTTCTTTCTACCCTGGCCCTTCCTCCCTTGCCACGCTCCTCAAAGTCAGCCCATTGCAAAGTCGGTCACGGACCCTTTGGCTTTTCAAGGGCCCTTCCAGGGCTGTATATTCCCTGGACCTTCCGTCCTTCCTTTCCACGCTGCCTATTCCAAACACAGCGCTTCCCACCCGGGAAGGCCCCGCTTAGGGAGGTCAGCGCCTGCAGAGGTCTCTCTTTGCTCTTCTGCCTGTCGATGCACCCCACCCTCTTGCCCTTCCCAAGCCCAAACCAGGGACCGGCTGCTGCCTCTCGTTGCGAAGCGATGCAGTCAGACTGAGCCACCTCTGCCATTGTTGGATTTGGAGAGGAACACGCAAGACATTCTTGCAACCGCTGTTTCATTTTTGCACCTAACCTTGGGCTGAGCGGGCCAAGTGAGGGGTCGATGAAAAGCTTAGGATTGGCTGATCGTCTTTCGCTGCTCGTCTGCATAGATCGATTTCATATTTGGCGTTAAAAGCACGGGCTCTTCCTCGCCCTGGAAATGGTAGTGTCTGGGAGGTGTCAGTCGGAGGTGTGGCATCCTATTGAGAAACTGTTCCTAGTCAAGGCAAGCAGGACTTGAAAGACAAAGTATGTGATGGGGTTGCAATCCACACGGGAGGATCTCCTGTGGGAAGCTGTAAGCCTGCAGACAGGCTAGGGCAGATTGCCTCAAAAGGACTTGAAGAGGTGAAGCAAGGACCCATGTGACAGGCTCCACCTGGGGCATGGTTCCACACAGGGAGAAGAATGGAATTCCCTGCCCATGGGGAAGGGTCTAAAGAGGACCCTGTGAGAGCCCCCGCAATTCTCTTCACTCCAGGTCATGACTGGAAGAGAGTCTTTGCCATGAAGTGATGCCAGAAGTCTGGATGAGCCACCCTAAGAAAGGCTATATTCCAGAAACTGTTCCGATAGCAGCCTGCTGCCCCCCTGCTGCAAACCTGCCTCGAGAGCTTTTGGCTTGGTGTGTGTAATTTCATTGCTTTCAGGAATTTTACCCTCAACCCTGCCTTTCCTGCTTTCCTTCTGCTTTCCATTTCCAAATCTAAAGTCTGGAGGCGGCTTGTTGTTTCGGCTAAGAGTTGAGGTATAACTTGAGCTGGGGATGTGCCTGTTCCTTTGGGACTGGAGGAAGCTCTTTGAATTTGGTGAGATTGGTTTTCATAAGCTGGGGTGGGGGACTCTCGGGAGAGGAGCGGTTGTGGCCCAAGAAAACCTGGAGTGCCTGAGGGAAAGGATTGTGTGACTTCTTCTTGGCCAGTGTGGCAAGAGCAGAGCTCCGTAGGCCTGGTTTGATAGGCGTTGGAGGAGAGGACCCCCAGTCTCGGTCTGTAAGCTGCTGTATGGGAAGGGATTTGCCTGAGTGTGGTTCTCTCAGCTGTGATCCGCAAAAACTTGCAGTCGCCCACGAGCAGAGGCTGCTTGGGCGATTCTGTCTCTCAAAAGCCATGCCCTGACATGGCATTGATCCAAGGTCACTGCAGCCACAGCACAGAGTACTGACTGCTATATGATCACAGCAAGCACCGGGGTGGGTGGGTGGCTGGCTGGCTGGAGGGTGCTAAAGGGAAAACAAGTAAGGTATGCACCTTCAAGGTGGCCACCGACCAGACTTGGAGCCGCAGGCGTTTCTCAAGTCTCCCCGTCAAGCTCCCACTTACTGTTGTCCCAAAAGGCAAAAAGAGAGGAAGCCAGCCTGCTGCTGGTCCCGTTTTCTCCTTCCTTCTTCCTTCCCTCCCTCCCCACGGCCTTGTGCAGAGGATTTCCATTTGCAAGTCTGCAGCTCTCCCTGACGGGCAGGTGTTGAAGCTGAGGCTGATGGTGGAAGATGTGGTAAGCAGTGTTGCTTAGGGTAAGTGGGCAGGAGTGGCAAGGTGGAGTCATTGTCTCTGTGGAGGTGACAGCGTAACCTTGGTCAGATAATCCAGGTCACTCTTTGGTGGGCAGAGACAGGCGTTCGCGTGTGAGGAAGCTGAAGGCCATGTGGCAGCAAGGCGGCCTTTCTTTCCCTGGCCGCAAAAGAGGCCAATTGCTCCTCGTTGGGGAATTGAACCCCAGTCTCCTGCGTGACAGGCAGGGATACTCACCACTATACTAACGAGGAAAGGGATGCAGACTTGGCTTAGAGACCCCTCCCCCTCACCCGCTGCGGGTGGCATACTGTGCCCTCCGGCCCACTTTGCCCCAGGGACTCTTCCTGGTTTTCCTTTCAAAAGCCTCTGGCTGCGCAGACTAACAGCCCCTCCCTTTCCCTCAGGCCTTTGCCCAGTGACATGCTTCTGCACGCTCCCCAGCTCCGCTCCCTGGGACCTCTCCCTCACCGACAGGCACAACAGCCTCTCACAAGCCTTTCTTTCTACCCTGGCCCTTCCTCCCTTGCCACGCTCCTCAAAGTCAGCCCATTGCAAAGTCGGTCACAGACCCTTTGGCTTTTCAAGGGCCCTTCCAGGGCTGTATATTCCCTGGACCTTCCGTCCTTCCTTTCCACGCTGCCCATTCCAAACACAGCGCTTCCCACCTGGGAAGACCCCGCTTAGGGAGGTCAGCGCCTGCAGAGGTCTCTCTTTGCTCTTCTGCCTGTCGATGCACCCCACCCTCTTGCCCTTCCCAAGCCCAAACCAGGGACCGGCTGCTGCCTCTCGTTGCGAAGCGATGCAGTCAGACTGAGCCACCTCTGCCATTGTTGGATTTGGAGAGGAACACGCAAGACATTCTTGCAACCGCTGTTTCATTTTTGCACCTAACCTTGGGCTGAGCGGGCCAAGTGAGGGGTCGATGAAAAGCTTAGGATTGGCTGATGGTCTTTCGCTGCTCGTCTGCATAGATCGATTTCATATTTGGCGTTAAAAGCACGGGCTCTTCCTCGCCCTGGAAATGGTAGTGTCTGGGAGGTGTCAGTCGGAGGTGTGGCATCCTATTGAGAAACTGTTCCTAGTCAAGGCAAGCAGGACTTGAAAGACAAAGTATGTGATGGGGTTGCAATCCACACGGGAGGATCTCCTGTGGGAAGCTGTAAGCCTGCAGACAGGCTAGGGCAGATTGCCTCAAAAGGACTTGAAGAGGTGAAGCAAGCACCCATGTGACAGGCTCCACCTGGGGCATGGTTCCACACAGGGAGAAGAATGGAATTCCCTGCCCGTGGGGAAGGGTCTAAAGAGGACCCTGTGAGAGCCCCTGCAATTCTCTTCACTCCAAGTCATGACTGGAGGAGAATCTTTGCCATGAAGTGATGCCAGAAGTCTGGATGAGCCACCCTAAGAAAGGCTGTATTGCAGAAACTGTTCCGATAGCAGCCTGCTGCCCCCCTGCTGCAAACCTGCCTCGAGAGCTTTTGGCTTGGTGTGTGTGATTTCATTGCTTTCAGGAATTTTACCCTCAACCCTGCCTTTCCTGCTTTCCTTCTGCTTTCCATTTCCAAATCTAAAGTCTGGAGGCAGCTTGTTGTTTCGGCTAAGAGTTGAGGTATAACTTGAGCTGGGGATGTGCCTGTTCCTTTGGGACTGGAGGAAGCTCTTTGGATTTGGTGAGATTGGTTTTCATAAGCTGGGGTGGGGGACTCTCGGGAGAGGAGCGGTTGTGGCCCACGAAAAGCTGGAGTGCCTGAGGGAAAGGATTGTGTGACTTTTTCTTGGCCAGTGTGGCAAGAGCAGAGCTCCGTAGGCCTGGTTTGATAGGCGTTGGAGGAGAGGACCCCCAGTCTCGGTCTGTAAGCTGCTGTATGGGAAGGGATTTGCCTGAGTGTGGTTCTCTCAGCTGTGATCCGCAAAAACTTGCAGTCGCCCACGAGCAGAGGCTGCTTGGGCGATTCTGTCTCTCAAAAGCCATGCCGTGACATGGCATTGATCCAAGGTCACTGCAGCCACAGCACAGAGTACTGACTGCTATATGATCACAGCAAGCACCGGGGTGGGTGGGTGGCTGGCTGGAGGGTGCTAAAGGGAAAACAAGTAAGGTATGCGCCTTCAAGGTGGCCACCGACCAGACTTGGAGCCGCAGGCGTTTCTCAAGTCTCCCCGTCAAGCTCCCACTTACTGTTGTCCCAAAAGGCAAAAAGAGAGGAAGCCAGCCTGCTGCCGGTCCCGTTTTCTCCCTCCTTCCTTGCCTCCCTCCCCACGGCCTTGTGCAGAGGATTTCCATTTGCAAGTCTGCAGCTCTCCCTGACGGGCAGGTGTTGAAGCTGAGGCTGATGGTGGAAGATGTGGTAAGCAGTGTTGCTTAGGGTAAGTGGGCAGGAGTGGCAAGGCGGAGTCATTGTCTCTGTGGAGGTGACAGCGTAACCTTGGTCAGATAATCCAGGTCACTCTTTGGTGGGCAGAGACAGGCGTTCGCGTGTGAGGAAGCTGAAGGCCATGTGGCAGCAAGGCGGCCTTTCTTTCCCTGGCCGCAAAAGAGGCCAATTGCTCCTCGTTGGGGAATTGAACCCCAGTCTCCTGCGTGACAGGCAGGGATACTCACCACTATACTAACAAGGAAAGGGATGCAGACTTGGGTTAGAGACCCCTCCCCCTCACCCGCTGCGGGTGGTGTACTGTGCCCTCCGGCCCACTTTGCCCCAGGGACTCTTCCTGGTTTTCCTTTCAAAAGCCTCTGGCTGCGCAGACTAACAGCCCCTCCCTTTCCCTCAGGCCTTTGCCCAGTGACATGCTTCTGCAGGCTCCCCAGCTCCGCTCCCTGGGACCTTTCCCTCACCGACAGGCACAACAGCCTCTCACAAGCCTTTCTTTCTACCCTGGCACTTCCTCCCTTGCCACGCTCCTCAAAGTCAGCCCATTGCAAAGTCGGTCACGGACCCTTTGGCTTTTCAAGGGCCCTTCCAGGGCTGTATATTCCCTGGACCTTCCGTCCTTCCTTTCCACGCTGCCCATTCCAAACACAGCGCTTCCCACCCGGGAAGGCCCCGCTTAGGGAGGTCAGCGCCCTCAGAGGTCTCTCTTTGCTCTTCTGCCTGTCGATGCACCCCACCCTCTTGCCCTTCCCAAGCCCAAACCAGGGACCGGCTGCTGCCTCTCGTTGCGAAGCGATGCAGTCAGACTGAGCCACCTCTCCCATTGTTGGATTTGGAGAGGAACACGCAAGACATTCTTGCAACCGCTGTTTCATTTTTGCACCTAACCTTGGGCCAAGCGGGCCAAGTGCGGGGTCGATGAAAAGCTTAGGATTGGCTGATCGTCTTTCGCTGCTCATCTGCATAGATCGATTTCATATTTGGCGTTAAAAGCACGGGCTCTTCCTCGCCCTGGAAATGGTAGTGTCTGGGAGGTGTCAGTCGGAGGTGTGGCATCCTATTGAGAAACTGTTCCTAGTCAAGGCAAGCAGGACTTGAAAGACAAAGTATGTGATGGGGTTGCAATCCACACGGGAGGATCTCCTGTGGGAAGCTGTAAGCCTGCAGACAGGCTAGGGCAGATTGCCTCAAAAGGACTTGAAGAGGTGAAGCAAGCACCCATGTGACAGGCTCCACCTGGGGCATGGTTCCACACAGGGAGAAGGATGGAATTCCCTGCCCGTGGGGAAGGGTCTAAAGAGGACCCTGTGAGAGCCCCTGCAATTCTCTTCACTCCAGGTCATGACTGGAGGAGAATCTTTGCCATGAAGTGATGCCAGAAGTCTGGATGAGCCACCCTAAGAAAGGCTATATTCCAGAAACTGTTCCGATAGCAGCCTGCTGCCCCCCTGCTGCAAACCTGCCTCGAGAGCTTTTGGCTTGGTGTGTGTAATTTCATTGCTTTCAGGAATTTTACCCTCAACCCTGCCTTTCCTGCTTTCCTTCTGCTTTCCATTTCCAAATCTAAAGTCTGGAGGCGGCTTGTTGTTTCGGCTAAGAGCTGAGGTATAACTTGAGCTGGGGATGTGCCTGTTCCTTTGGGACTGGAGGAAGCTCTTTGGATTTGGTGAGATTGGTTTTCATAAGCTCGGGTGGGGGGCTCTAGGGAGAGGAGCAGTCATGGCCCAAATAAAGCTGGAGTGTCTGAGGGAATGGATTGTGAGACTTCTTCTTGGCCAGTGTGGCAAGAGAAGAGCTCTGTGGGCCTTGGAGGGGAGGACCCCCAGTCTCACTCTGTAAGCTGCCCTATTGGAAGGGATTTGGCCTGGTGTGGCTCTCTCAGCTGTGCTCTGCAAAACTTGCAGTGGCCCCAGAGCAGAGTCTGCTTGGGAGATTCCCTCTCTCAAAAGTCATGCTGTGACTTGCAGTTGAACCAATGTTGCTGCATCCCCAGTTCCGAGTATTCACATCTGTGGCCCAAGAGCAGAGAGTGCTTGAGAGATTTGCTTTCTTCAAATCTGGCTGTGAGTTGAATTTGAATCAAGGCTGGTGCAGTCAGAGCACAGAATATCAACCACTATACCACCACATCCACCCCCTGTATGGTTGGCTAACTGGCTGGGTTCTGAAGGTAAAAGCAGTCACGTATGCACACCCAGAGCGGCCACCTGTCTGACTTGGAGCCACAGGCAGAGCTCCTGGAATGTCTCCCTGTTCATTTGGAAATTCTGTAGCCATGAAACGTCATCCCAGTCCTCTAGCACCAGCCACTCCCACCAGTCGCAGCTGCTGAGGTACCTCAAGAGGAACCAGGGAGCTTGGGGTGGGCTCAGGCAGGATCTCATTCAAATAGGTGCAGGGCCGTTGGGGTGTGGATCACCCACATGAGGAGTTGGAGGGCGGCAGTGAACAACATGGCAAGGTGGCCAACCATGGCGTGTAGGGTGTCCAGCTTGATGACAAGGTGCTGCTGGGGGTCCACTGGGACAGGCTTCTGTGCATCATCCTGTCCGTGCAGGGGCACTGTGGGGCTTGTGATGGCTCTGCAGGCCTGACCAAATGCAAGGCAGGGGTGTTTGGAAGAGGCCCTTTAAGGGAGTGGCTGGCTGAGGGCTCCGGAAGGGCTTGGCAGCCATGCAACCCCATCCATGGTGTTATCTGGCTTGACCACAGGTGTGTGGACACTTCCTTTCCAAAGAGCATCTCGAAAGTTTGATCCACCTTTGTGTGTGGACGCACGCTTTCGAAAAATGATCTTCCAGATGATATCATCCAAAAGACTGTCCTTCCAAACAGCGCTGTAGCGTAGACGTAGCTTTAGTGTCGAACAGGGAGGAACGAGCAATGTGAAAGAGGCTACAGGGCTTTATTCTTTCCTGTACGAGATACCGATCTCCAAGAGGAAAGTCAAAAACAAGTCAAGATGTCTTTGATACATTGCCTTTCTTGAGATTCTGGAGAAGGCAACTTCTGTGGGGCTGTCAATAAGCAAACTTTGATTTTCACTTTGTGCAGACTGTTGCTCTTCTTGCCTTGCCAGATGCCATAATTGTGCCAAGGGCTGTGTCTGCAAAGAGACGAACTCCAGCAAATGCAGGTGCTGTCACAGAAATTGACATTTTCTCTTCTCCTGTGAATAGTTTGTATCTTCAAAAGTGATTGTACAACTGAGACTTTGTCTAGACTGCAGGCTTTTTCAGCTATAACTTACTATGACATTCTAAGGTTTGGGGAAAGCTTTGAGGAAGGCTGTCTTAGCTATTGTAGCTGTGCAAGCCAAATCTCCAGGGCAGAAATCACGTCAGCCATGCTAATGTTTCTCAGACAGGATGTGTCACACCCCTGCAAGAATTCCTCTTGTCAGCATGTACGGCGATCACATTAGGTGGCTTTGGGGATGTAGCTACACCGGTATAGCTGTGTGGACAGAGCTAGAGTGATGTAAACAAGGCCTAAGTGCTTTAGCGTCCTAAGGCTGGAAGGGACCTCAGGAGGTCACTGAGTCCAACCCCCTGCTCAAAGCAGGACCAACCCCAACTAAACCATCCCAGCTAGGACTTTGTCAAGCCAGGACTTAAAAACCCCTAGGGATGGAAAATCCATTGTCTCTCAGTTACTCATTCCAGTGCTTCATCTCCCTCCTGGGGACGTACTTTTTCATCATATCCAACCTAGACCTCTCCCTCTGTAACTTGAGACCATTGCTCCTCCTTCTGTCATTTGTCACCACTCAGAACAGCCTCTCTCCATCCTCTTTGTAATCCCGCTTCAGGCAGCTGATGACTACAATCAAATCCCCCCTCACTCTCCTCTTCTGTAGACTAAATAAGCCCAAATCCCTCAGCCTGGCCTTGTAAGTCATGTGCTCCAGACCCCTCATCATCTTTGTTGCTCTCTGCTGGACCCTTTCCAAAGGATCCACATCCTTTCTGTAACGGGGTGGGGGCCAGAACTGGATGCAATACTCCAGCTATAACCTCACCAATGCTGAGTAAAGGGGAACAATCACTTCTCTAAACCTGCTGGAAATGCTTCTCCTAATACACCTCAATATGCCATTAGACTTCTTGGCTACAAGGGCACACTGTTGACTCATATTCAGATGTCATCCATTGTAATATCCAGGTTCTTTTCAGCCAAACTGCTGTTTAGCCAGTTGGTCCCCAGCCTGTAGCAATGCTTGGGATTCTTCCTTCCCAGGACTCTGCACTTGTCCTTGTTGGATAGCTTCAGATTTCTTTTGGCCCAATCCTCCAATTTGTCTAGCTGTGTTTGCTGATTCCATGTCTTACTAACAGGAAGGCTTAAAGCGCTGTTCTCTCCTAGATGGTACTGTGAGAAGTCTGTTGTGTCTGAACAACTCTAGCTCAACTTTACTTAGTTGATAAGTCGTGAGTCCCTTGGAAGTGCTACATAGCTTCCCTTACCCCAGCTAAATGTTTGTGTCTTCTGTGCATTTTGCTATCCATCTGATCACTCTCTCAGATTACTAAGGAGTATATTAAGCAGCGCTCGTCCTGCTGCAGAGTCCCTTGGCACTCTACTATTAGTTGTCACGATGACACGTGACCATTTCATTTAGCCCTGCTCTTTGTTTCCTGTCTCTTTACCAGTTCCTGATCTGTGACAGAACTTTGCACAGCTGAGGATTAGCTAGTTTCCTTTGTAGCCTCTTCTTGGAGGCTTTTTGAAAATCCAGATAAGTTTTGTATCCACCCATTCTCCTTTATCCACTGTTTTGTGACAGGCTTACAGACCTCCTCTAGATTAGTCGATCATGCAGAGTAGGGTGTCTAAAACTTTTGGTGTGGACAGTCCAATTCTGCACAGGTTTGCCCTGCGTGGTCCAGCATCCTTGTGACTTTAGAGGTCCCAGACCAGGGATTTTACTTGACCAGGGAGGTGAATGCTGCCCTACTGGCTTGCCACCCCACTCCCAGGCTCCCCTTTCCTGTTGCCATCTGCAGCTTCTTGGCCACAGCCCCCTGCTCCAGACCCCAGCCCTGGTCTTCCTGCTTCCCTGGTCCTAGGCTGCCCATTTCCAGGTATCACCCCAAGTTGTCTGCTTCCCCAGCCCCAGCATGGGGCCACCTGATTCCTTAGTCCCGGACTAAGGCCAGCCACTTCCCTGGTCCAGCTGGCTCCCTGGCCCAGGAACTGCTCCTGTGCCACTCTGCCCACTGGCCCGGCTGGGGCTTAGAGTTGCTCGGATCCCAGCTTGCCTTCCCTCCCAGCCACCACAACTCTCGGGTCCTGCAGGCCCACAGATGTCGCTGGACAAGAGAGTCCCCAGATTTCAGTGGTACAACCTGTGCAAAATTATCCCACTGGACCAGGATATACACGTGAGATTCTATGTTCCACTTAGCTCACAGCATTTTCCACTGTGGCCACTGAGGCCAGGTCTCCACTAGACCTTAAAGTCAACTGTAAATATGCAATTCCAGCTACTGCAATCTATTTAGCTACAATTGACTTAGCTGGCTGTCCTCACAGAGGGAGGTCAACGGGAGGAGTACAGGGGTTGACAGCTGACCCCAGATTGTTCGATTTCACACATCCCCAGTAGTCGTGCAAAATCAAACCCCAAAAGATCAACCTTGATCAAGTTGATCTTCCGGGTAGTGAAGACATACCACGAGAGGTGTGCAGAGAGACCAGCTGCATGGGCTGGAGATTTACTTTGCTCTTTCAGTGAAAGCTGAGATTCTGATCAACATCTGGTGGAGCCACATAATACGTCAGCTGGGCAGGATCTGGCCCAGGGCAGTATATTTCACACCTTGATCTAGAAATTTTATAACTCTAATTTTAATAGTAACAGAGAGGGAGCTATGTTAGTTTGTACTCCAGCAAAACAAAGCAGCAGAAATGTAGCACTTTAAAGACTAACAAAATGATTTATTTGGTGATGAGCTTTCGTGGGACAGACCCACTTCTTCAGATCAATTTCATTTCCAGTACAGACTGACAGAAGGCTTTAGGTGACAGGGCTGTTCTTTCCTATAGACAGCCTCTGAACCTGAGAGAGATTCTCACCTGCAATTGCAGCCTACGCCACAATAATATGAATCCTGGAACTTTTCCTTGCAACATACCTCACTGCCGACTTTGTCCACATATTTATTCTGGAGATACCATCAGCAGACCTAACCACGTTAGTTACAAGATCAAAGGCACATTCTCGTGCAATTCCAGCAACATTATAAATGCTATTGTGTGCCAACAATGTCCTAACACTATGTACATTGGACAGACTGGGCAAAACCTTCACCAAAGAATAAATGGACACAGAGCAGACATCAAGAAACTCAATACGCATAAGCTGCTGAGTGAACACTTTAATGGAGTGGGCCATTCTGTTAAAGACCTGAGAATCTGTGTCCTGCATCACAGAGAATTTAACAACAGATTAGAGCATGGAACTTCAGAGTTAGAGTACATATTCAAATTCAACACACTAACACGTGGTAAGAACAGACACATCAGCTTCCTCACGCATTACAAAGACTGCTTCCCTTTGATGCTCATAATTATCTCAGACGGGACAATTAACATCCCCTCACCTCACACTCCCTTCCTTCTATCCTATTTGATTTGGCAGTTTTTATTGCAATTTTTTTTTCTTTTTGGTCCTCTGTAATTATATATGTCAGTCTGTATTGGAAATGAAATTGATCTGAAGAAGGGGGTCTGTCCCACGAAAGCTCATCACCGAATAAATCATTTTGGTAGTCTTTAAAGTGCTACATTTCTGTTGCTCTAATTTTAATGATTATTTCAAGCCACCAAGGTGGGACAGAAGTAATGCTGCCTGTAATTCTCAGGATCACCTCTAGATGCATGGTGCATCTGATGAAGTCGGTCTTTGCCCATGAAAGCCTATGATCCAAAATATCTGTTAGTCTATGAGGTGCTACAGGACTTCTCGTTGTTTTTGTGGCTACAGACTAACTTGTCTACCCCTCTTTAGTTAGCTGGTCTGCCAGTTCTTTGCAAAGCCCCTTCAGAACTCGTGGGCATGTACGTCTCGTCCTTGTGACTTGGAGATTGATCTAGTTCCTACAGAAGTTCAGTGGCAAAGCTCAGACTGACTTCAGTGACACAGCATTATTGGCCCCCTGTCTGCACTTCAATTTATTGATGTGTCTGGCGCCTTCTCTCATGACACCAGGCAGTCTGACAGTGCCTCAGCTTCATTGCCTGAAAGAACAGGGGAATGAAGTGGTTGAACTGCTGACAAATAGAACCACAAGAAAGGGGAGGAAAAGAGAATGCAGAGGGAGGATACCAGGGCCCTTCTGTTGTGTTTAACTCTTTAGTAAGCTTGCTGCTTCTCACAGTGTATCTGCCACAAACCAGGGACTCTCTGGCCAAAGTTACGGTAAGTCTTTGCTGCCACCTGGCTATCCTTTCCTTCATCACATTCCCAGCTGAGGCCTGAAGGCCAGGTCTACGCTAGACCTTAAAGCTGATCTTAGAAACGCGAATCCAATTGTGTAGCTGGAATCGGCATATCTGCAATCAACTTATCTGGCTGCCCTCACTGAGGGAGGTCGAGGGGACCTCCCTTCGGACCTCCCTTTCTCCTCACGAGATTGAGGAGTACAGGGGTCAACTGTTGACACCCAATAGTTTGATTTCACACGTCCCCACTGGGGACACGAAATCGAACTCTGGAATATTGACCCTGACTGGGTCAATCTACCAGGTAGCGTACGTGTACCCTTAGATTATTCCTTTCCCAACCCAGCCTGGCCATCCACGAGGAGAAAACTTGGTTGCTCTGAACTGTATGAGAATGTGGCCTCATGAGCAAGATGGGCCCATCTTACACTACAATTGCAGAAAAAATGAGTGGACTTGGTTAAATGGTGGGGAGGGTTGCCAGGACCTTAACTGCAGCCACGGCTTTAATCTGGTTCAGGAATATGCAAATTTGGATTGCTTAACCCATGGTTGTGAGTTCAGTCCTGGAGAGGGCCATTTAGGGATCTGGGGTAAGATAGATTTAAATTAAAAATAAATAAGGAGATGGTGCTTGGTCCTGCCAAGAGGACAGAGGACTGGACTAGATGACCTCCCAAGGTCCCTTCCAGCTCTATGAGATGTGTAAATGAAGGTAGAGGACCCCAGTGTCAAAAAATCTGATCTAGAGGCGGTTGTACCGGAGGGAAGCAGCAGCAATCTACTCTCCACGTAGGGTCCTGTTGAGGCATAGCAGCACAAAGGGCATGACAAGCTGGAGAGGGGCACGGCCAGGGTAGGAACATAGGAATTGGACTGGACCCAAAGTGTGCCTATGAAAGGATGAGGAGAATGCACTTATTTGGCACATCCCTAGTGCAGGTTTTACTAGCCAGGTTGCTAGGAGCGTCTCTCCTGAAGAAACCTCCAAAAAAGGGCAAAGATAGTAATGCTTCCTGCTGTTCCCAGGATGCTTCTTGCCTAGAGGCTTGTGCCATCAGATCTGATTTCCCTTCTAGGCCTCCAGCCAGCCCAGAGCATAACACGGGTCAGCATCACCCACCACGTCTGCCATGATACACCCAGACCCGAGCTCAGCCATGCTTACACAGTGACTACAAAGGCTTACCAGACAGCATCTGAGCAGAACGCACACTGGGGCTGGAATGATCCATAGAGACAATAGTCCAGGGGTCTGCAACCTGTGGCTCTGGAGCCGCATGCAGCTTCTGAAGGTCTTTTTTGTGGTTCACGACGCTATAATTGTGAAATAAAATAAAAAACCTCCTGATTATTTTTGGTAAACGGTGAATGTCTAAAAGCCCAACAATGAACAACTCATACCTAAATAGCAAAAGCAAACAATGTGTGATCTCAAAATGTTGGATAACTCCCCTGTAAGAGTGTGAGAGGCAGGCCAGGCAGGGCAGGGGTTAAACAGGGCCTGTTTGCCCAATGAGCCCCACCCCGGTTCACCTGCAGCCAGTGTCAGGCCTGGAGGAGTATAAAGGGAGGAAAGCCAGCCCAGTTTGGTGCAGACCAGCCAAGAGGCAGGAGCTGGCTCTGAGGCAGCAGGGCCTGGGCCAGAGCTGCCACCTGGCTGGCTGTTGGAGGGCAGAGCCTCAGGCCCCTCCCCCAGCCACAAAGTGGGGAAGCCCCTCCTAGGGAACCCCTCTCTCACCTGAGGGGAAATCAGATTCTTGGGGCCATGCCCCAGACTTATCCATTAGACTCTTGGGTGGGGGGCTAAAGACCCACACCCCAGGCCCTGGCAAGGGAGCCTAGCCCCTAGGCCGCCCTATCACTGGTGAGACCTGCTCACACCCCCCTTTGATATGTGCAGTGCATTGTGGGATATGCCACTGTGTCTGGGTTTCGATTGTGTTGCTAATAAAGTCTTGATTCTGTAAAGGAAAAGGGAGCTTGCAGCATTCCTGCTATGAAGGGTGACACGTGTTACAGGAAAGAAAACGGAAATTAAACGTGAAGTAAAATTGGCATTGTTAAAGTGGGCTTGGGAGTGAAAGTCAGGAAGACAGTGGTACAAACACACACGTGTAAAGTGTAAGGCAATAGAATATGTAAAAAGTTTGTGAATGTCCTGCACTAAACATGCAGGGCATCACTAATCACTGTGTGCTCTGCTCCCAAAATAGGGGTTTCAAAAGTATGGGGTCGTGCTGAGGAGGCCTCCCAGAGACCTTGGTGGGCAGGCCCAGAACACGGGTGCCCCGCCCCACAGAGAGCAGTACCTGGGGCTGGAAGTGCTGGGGTGAGGCCCGAGGCTCATTAAAAGGCTGGCATCTGAGCGGACCAGAGGCTTCTGATTGGGCTCCTGTGAGCCAGTGCCAAAGGGCCCGCGCCAGACAGCCAGGCCAGCTAAAGCCACCAGTCAGCCGCCCTGGCCAACTGGTGGGCTGCAGCCGAGCCTGCCTTTAGCCTGGTACCCGGAGTTTCCAGATCTACCGGGGCCCTCTGGCCCATGGCAAGCCCCGCGCCCCGAGGACCAGCCTAAGCCAGTGAGCCTGACCACTGCCAGCTATGCTGAGGGCCCAGACCTACCTGCACAATGGGGTCCTACTGCCTCTGGTCACCCCGAGGACCCGGACTGGCACAAACCTGGGATTCTGCCTGCCATTAGCTGAGCCCTGGGACCTGCCAGACCCAACAATCCTGCCCCCGTCCGTTCCCTGAAAAATGTGGAGATGCCCAGCTGGCTGGACCTGCCAGCTGCCACTTGCCTGGAGGAGACCTGTCTTCCTGACCTCCCCAAGGACCCCGAGTGGGACCAATCACCGATGGAGGTAGAGGTAGGAAGCGGCCCGGGGGGATGCTCCACCAGAGCCCATGTGTTGTGGTTTGGATCCCCACTGCCTTGCTCCTGGTGAGAGCAGTTGTTAGGGACCCGGGGTGGGGGTAGTGGAGCGGGTGGGCCTGTGCCCTCCCAATCCTACTCCTGGAGAGGCAGCCCTCACCTCTTCCAGCCCACACCTCATTTGGTGTGGCTACGGCCTGGCCCTGTGCTAAGGCAAACTTCTGAACCAGGGCCTGGGTTCTCTACCTGTGTTTGCTTGCCACCTGCCATCTACCAGGGCCTGGGCTCTCTAACTGCATTGCCTGCTGCCCCACCCTGAACCAGGTGACCTAAACTGCTAGCAGTTTGTCCGCTGCTGCCCTGAGTCAGGGCTGGAGCTCTCTAATGGTGTTTTCTTGCTGCCTAGGATCCTTGAACTGCTAACTGTGTTTGATGTTTGCCCGCACCTAGGGCTGTGATTGGGCTGCAAGCCGGCCCCCACCCAGGTCCTGGGCACGTACATTACCGGAATGCAGACCCGTTAAAGGGGACTAGACTCTGGGGAGACGGCCCTCTGCCCAAGGTTAGGCAGCGCTCAGATTTGGGAGAGGTTCGGAGGCCTGTGTCACCCAGAGGGGGCGCACTCTACTGGCTAACATGTCTACAATGGTTTGATGTTATTTATTAAGGACTGTCTCGTATTCACATGCTTTGTGGCTCTTGTAGTATTGAGTTTTTACCAAATCTGAAAAAAAAAAAGTCTCTTCTTGCTCTTTTGGTTGTGGACCCCTGTGATAGCCCATTCTTGCCAGAGGAACTAGAACAAGCTTCTCAAAGCCCAGAGAAGTCCGTGTGAAATTTTCCAGCTGCTCAGCTCCCTGGACAGGTCTAAGGTGTAGTAAAAACTCCGTAGCATGACCTAGGTCAGCCAAGTGGAACCTGGCTCTGAGACACTGCGAGGGGGTGGGCCCCAGAGCCCAGGCCTCAGCCTAGAGGTCTACATGGCTTTTTTTACCCCTGCAGAAGGCTAAAAGCCCCCAGAAGCTCTGAAGCTCTGAAACTTGGTGCCATAGGTGTATGGTGGTGTAAACATGACCCCTGTGGTCTTGGAAGTTTTACTACCATAATCCCAGCTGTGTGTCCAATTCTCTTCCAGAAACAGCTGGAGACTTGATTGAATGAGTTTTTTTATTCGTGTGGAGTAATTCAAACTGGACCTTTGCGTACAATCCCATTAAGGGACAGTTTAGAGTTTCATCCAAAACCACCTGGGTGAAGCCAGGAAGCGGGCTGCCCTGACATGGGGCTACATATATAAACAGGGAAAGGACGTTGAGGAAGAGATTGGCACTTAGAAGGCGACTGGGTGGGATGAGTCACAGCAGGCTCCATCATCCTCACAGGAGCAGAGTTTTCGATATATGTTTGGTTACCCACTCAGGGCTGTGAGGTAACGGCCTTTTGGGTTTGGTTAAACTGCTCCCTCCCAGCCTGCTGCCTAAGAGAAAGGGAGAAAATCTGCTGCCTCATAGAGCCATAGGAGAATTAGGAACACAGCTGGCCAGAGATGGCTTGGACTGGAGGCCTTTTTAAATGTTTTTGCGGCAGGGTCAGCTTCACTCCTGGGCCCAGCCCCTTGTTCTGCTCACAGTCCCACACGTAATCTGGGCACTGTGGTCTGGGCCCCACCTGCCCTAGATGCAGCTTGGACTTATGCCCCTGGGCTGATGGGAGCTGGGATGGGGGTCCCCTAGTCTGACTGGGCTGGATAAGCATTTCTCCCCGGCCTCCTGCTGGCCCTGGTGGTCACCTGCAGGGAGAGGAGCCCAGACACTCCCTGTGGGAACTCTTCACCTCCCCCGGCTGTCTCTGGCAATGCTGGTGTTCTTCTCATCAGCTTTCTAACTCTCTCTCTCTCTCCCCTTCTCTGTTCTCACCTCACTCCAACCTCCCCTTCCTCTTTCGTCCCTTTCTCCCAGCGGGGGCGGGGGGGGGCAGGGGCTTTTTAAAGGGTTCCATGGCAGCCTCAGGCGAGCTCAGCTGGCCCTAACTGATTTACAGCAGCTTCTTCTTGGCTGCTTCCCCAGGTCCTCTCTGCCCTGGAGTATCCCTCAGCTGATTAGCCAGACCATCTCTGCCTGTTCAGTGTTGCCTCTCTCCTGTCTTAAGCTAGATCATCTGGACTGATCCTGTCACCATTTGTTTGGTTTGATTTTGCTCTTCCATTCTTTGAGCTGATGCACCTTCCCATGAGAGAGCCTTCCCAATCACTTAGCCCAGCAGGAGTAAAGATACTGGGCCCACCCATATAGAAAGGGTGTGGATGCATTGGAGAGGGCCCAGCGGAGGACAACCAAAATGATTAGGGGGCTGGAGCACACGACCTATGAGGAGAGACTGAGGGACTTGGTCTTATTTAGTTTGCAGAAGAGAAGAGTGAGGGAGGATTAGATAGCAGCCTTCCGTGTCCTGAAGCAGGGTTCTAAAGAGGATGGAGAGAGGCTGTTCTCAGTGGTGACAGATGGCAGAATGAGGAACAATGGTCTCAAGTTACAGTGGGGGAAGTCTAGGTTGGAGATTAGGAAAAACTATTTCCCCAGGAGGGTGGTGAAGCACTGGAATGCATTGGCTAGAGAGGTGGTGGAATCTCTATCCCTAGCAATTTTTAAGTCCTGGCTTGACATAGCCGTGAGTGGGATGATTTAGTTGGGATTTGACCTGCTTTGAGCAGAGGATTGGACTCGGTGGCCTCCTGAGGTCTCTTCCAGCCCTAGGATTCTATGATACTATGAAACTCATCCTCTGCTGTCCTTTCTTCACCCCTTTCCACCCACCCCATCCACCACAGGAACATCCCGCTAGTGCATATCTCTCTCTTCTTGCCAGTCACTCAATAACGAGTAGGACGTCTTCATGTCACCCTCCTATTTGTGAGTCCATTGATGGCCGCATGTCTCTGTTGCAGAATAAATGGTGCATCTAACAGCTGTGCAGATGGTGTCTTTCCACACTCAGCTTTCCCTGAGAATGACTGAAAGACCTACTGTGGGGAAGCAGAATGTGAGAGTCTTTGACTTGACTTCGGTGGATTTGGATTATGCCAAAAGACGAGTGAAGAAAGTCAAGTCTGTTAGAAAATACATGGTGGACCTGATTCTTCTGGTCTTTACGCCTATTTGATATCACAAGTGTGATAGCGGGGACTAATCCTGCTTAGAGCAGGGGGCTGGACTCGATGGCTTTTTTTAGGTCTCTTCCAGCTGTATTGTTCTATGATTCTATGATAATCCCCATGGCCCCCTACAGGAGGACAAAGGACTTACCACACCCTTTCCTAGCAAGAGGAGCAGAGAAGAGGTCCTCCAGCCAGGACAGAGTTGTTGTCTCTGTGGCAGCCTATCAGGACCCAGTAGGCTAGTATAAAAGAAGATGCTGGCCTAGGGCCTGGCAGTTCCTCAGAGGAGCTTAACCTAGGCAGGTCTATATATTGCCTGGCAGAGCAGCAGCACCATGGACAGCTCTGAGTGTAAGCTGAACATAGACCTGGGTAAGGCGCAGGTCCACTGGCTGAAGACTGGCCAAAAGCCTAATCCAAAAACAGACCAGCACCATGGGCAGGAACAGTCCTATCCTAGCCTCAGAACCTTGACGATGACCAGACAAGGCAGCATCCAGTGGAAGTGACCAAAGGATCAAGGAAAGTACCAGATGACCAGGCAAAGTCCTTTTGTGGCACCCCTTTGCCAGAGGGGTGCTCATAAGTGGGCAGATCCTGTTACAATGAGTTATGTCATGTCAGCAGAATGTATGTCTGGGTAAAACAGGGATAAATGAGCTTAGAATCCAACCACAGTAACAAGTCAGCACAGAACACAAAAACCCTGCCTCTGCTGATAGCAGCCTCCTGTGAGATTTAACAGGACAGTAGGCAGAAATCAAAACAACAGTTATTCAGCTGACTGCATAAACGTGGCGCTGCAGAATGATGTTATTACTTTGAGAGTGATAAATAGGTGGAAGGCAGTAAGCTACTCTGTGATAATGGAGTCACGCAGACTGATAAGAGGTCCATGCAAACCGTTGCTCTAACTAGAGAATTAAGGATGTGAAGCAGCTTTGCTTTGGCATATCTGAATTTATCCATTTAACCTTAATGCCACTTAGCCACAATCTGGGGATTTTAAACAAGAGGTCATCAATTTGCATCTATTTGCATATTATTTCCCTTTATTCCTCACTGGTGAGGCCACATTCAGAGTATTGCATTCAGTTCTGCCTGCCCACCTCCACCCCCCGTAGAAAGGATGTGGAGCATTGGAGAGGGGTCCAGTAAAGGGCAACCAAAATGATTAAGTGGCTGGAACACATGACCTATGAGGAGAGGCTGAGGGATTTGGGCTTATTTAGTTTGCAGAAGAGAAGAGTAAGGGGTGATTTGACGGCAGCCTTCGACTTGCTGAAGGGGGCATCTAAAAAGGCTGCAGACAGGCTGTTCTCAGAAGTGACAGGTGGTAGAACAAGGAGCAATGTCTCAAGTTAGAGTAGGAGTAGGCTGAATATTAGGAAGAATTGTTTCACCAGGAGGGTGGTGAAGCACTGGAATGCGTTGCCTAGAGAGGTGGTGGAATCTCCATTCTTGAGGTTTTTAAGTCCGGCTTCACAAAGTCCTGACTGGGATGACTTAGGGTTGGTCCTGCTTTGGGCAGGGGGGTGGATTCAGTGACCTCCTGAGGTCTCTTCCAACCCTAGGATTTTATGATTTCTATGTCTAACTACCGAGCTTACAAAATTACAATTGAACCAGAAACAGAGCAAGACAGAAGCACCCTTCCATTTGATTTGGAAGTTGATTGTAAGGCCGTAAACAAGAAGTAAATCAAAAAGGGTGAGGGTGGGTGAAAGAACGAGTGCTTCTGACAGATTAATGGGGCTTGCTCTGGAGCTGAGGAAGAAAACTGAATGAAGTCAAAAGGCAAAGAAGCCTTTCTGGGAGGGGAATATTTAATTATCTTGTGACTGACTTATCCGTGATTAGTATCGGAGGGGTAGCTGCGTTAGTCTGGATCTGTAACAGCAACGAAGGGTCCTGTGGCACCTTATAGACTAACAGAAAAGTTTTGAGCATGAGCTTTCGTGAGCACAGACTCACTTCATCAGATTTCCCAGACCAGCATCTGATGAAGTGAGTCTGTGCTCACGAAAGCTCGTGCTCAAAACTTTTCTGTTAGTCTATAAGGTGCCACAGGACCCTTCGTTGCTCTTATCCATGATTGATATCCAAGCAGTGAAATGCTGTACCAGTCCTGTTGCCTCTGTTCTCTTCCATCTGCTTAAAAGGCAGCGCCTGATGGTACCAGTCCAGTGCCAGCGTACATACAGTTAACGTACTGAGTTCTTTGAGCAGAGCCTCAGGGCCATCTCTGATGCTCATTGCAGAAGTAGGGTGTGGTAGTAGCTGCTCTTAACAGGCCATTGCAGCTTGTTCTGGTGTGAGCTGTAAAGTCATGTCCCACATCAGACAGCAGAGGGTGCTAGCAGATGATCCAGCTTTTGACTTGCTCTCTTATAAATGAATTCCATTGTTCGGGAGCAGCCCTCTGTAATACTGCAGTGACACTGCTGCAGTCTCTGGTGTCTGGAGCCATTGCTGTGATCTTGCCGAGTAATCAAAGGGGAGTTAGGCCCAAAAGCTGTTTCTTTCCAGAGCTTTGAAATTTCTAATTCCCCTGGGGAGACAACTCAGCCAAAAGGGTTCGGGGAAGTCCATGGGGCTCATATCCTGCCCCAGAAACCAAACTCTGAGCATCCCTCAGCAGCTCTTCGGGAGCGTGGCCATTAGCAGGAGCAGAACAAGGTCTAGGGGGGACTGTAGGAGCTGCGGCAGAGGTCCCTACTGCAGCAAAGCCTACCAGGTCACATTCTAAGGACAACAACGCTGGTGTAAATCTGGAATAATTCTATCAGCGGTGGAGGGTTTGGTTTGGCACTTGCATAACCCAGAGCAAAAGCTGGCCCTCTCTTGAGAAATGTAAACAGAACAAAGTGGGTACTCTATTGAAACACTAATACTTGTCTGAACACACAACCTGGGGCTTAACAACGACCTCAATTATTTTATGCATTACAAGGGCAATTTCCCCACCTTTGATATTCACTGGATTGGCACCCATCCCACTTAATTTATCAAAGGTGGATAAAGTCCCCAAAAGTTACTTGAGTAAATGTACAGCTGCTTTGGGGGAGAGTGTGCTTGAGTACAAGTCACCAGCGTCCCTCTGGAAAAGTACTTGAGTAAAAGCACACACATGCATGCATGTACCCAGAAGTGAAAGCAGCTGCACTTTTAATCACGTAACTTTGTGTGTGCTTTTTCCACCTCTGCTATGAATGGCAGGTGACTTCCCCCCCTTTTTTCTTCTTCTTTCTTCTCTCCTGCCTGATAAATACCCTGTATTCTCATTTTCGCTCCAAAATCTGAAGAAGTGGGTCTTATTCGCCAAAACTCATTACCTAATAGATAAAATGATTCACCTTTAAGGTCCTACAGGACTGCCTGAGGTTTTGTTGTGACGTTACGTACTAACACAACTGCCCCTCCGAGATTGTCAGAACACACATTAAACATATGCTCCAAGGACTCCTCCGTCTTTATTCATGTTAGGACCTAGCGTAAATCATGCATGCTTTTTTAAGTGAGAAAAAAAGAGTTACACTGAGATAATGGAGTGTTTAATTTTTCCAGAGAAAGTAGAGTAGGGCAAGCAAAATCAGATGCTGCAAACCCCCCTCTTTAAAAAAAAAGTGGGTATTTTATTTATAATCAACCCCAATGAGCTTGTAAACCTGGCAGGATAATTAGACAAAACCAAATCTATTCATAGCATGCAATTTCCCCTCTGCAGCAGGCTGGGGCGGAGAGGAGATTTTCAACAGCTCCGTGTCCCCAGTATTCTGAGCTGCACTAGGAACTGAAATAGCCCCAGCTAAAAGTGGAGCAGCCTCGGATGTGCTCTGATTTCCAGCCTTCTCCCAAGCTCTGTGCTGGGGCTGCTCTGCAATCTGGAGCAGCCCAGGAGCTCCGTATGCTCGAGAGGCTCCTTTGCATGGCAGCGGCACTGGGACTTGTGAGGGGAGGGAAGCAATGTAGGACAGCTTGTGTTTGAGCATTGAGAGGAGACAATCTTCCCCAGGGTTAATACCCCACTTAAGTCTCACTTAAATCCTCATAATGGGCTTGGATGGGACTTCCGTGGCTCCTATGCCAGCACTCTGCGTGGGCAGGGTTCCATCCCAAGCACTGCTTAGATCCGCAGGGAGCTCCCAGCCATTCAGGGAGAGCTGCCAAATCATTTGCTAAAAGAGACCCTTCCAGTCCTGCTAGTGAAGACAGCTGCAGCATGAGATCCAGGCTTGGCCGGCATTCAGGCTGCAGAGCTTCTGCCTCTGCAGAGCCGGGCTTTCTAGGGCATCCCCCATCAGGGCTCCTGTTCTTAAGCAGTCCAAAATGGATAGATTCTGCTTTTGGAGATGGCTGGGCAGAAATCTCCTCACATCTCCTCAGTTAGGAGACTTATTTCTTGCCACATTTTATTCCTCCTGCCCAATTCCACTTAGCAATTGTCTCCTGGGGTTGCAGGTTGCACTGGGGTGCCATTTACACCCTGCAGAAAGCCTGCACAAGAGCAATGTGTCACCTGCACAGCTCAGAGTGTGGTTCGCTGTCCCAGGTAGTGACACTTAGATGGAAAACAAACTGTCCTGTAGCACCTTAAGGACTTACAATACTAAGATTGTTTGTCTTGCAGGTGCCACAGCACTGCTTGCTTTTTGCAAAGCTACAGACTAATCTGGCTACCCTTCTGAGGCTAAAGAGAGAAAGAATGAGACTCCACTACAGCCTGAGCTGGGTAGGCAGCTGGCTTTTAGCTCTACCTGTAGAGCAGGGGTCAGCAACCTTTCTGAGGCGGAGGGCCAAAATTTGATCTTTTGAGCTCTCTGTATGGTCCAAGTGCCAGTGATACTTTTCAGTCACTAACAGTCCTACTTATAACAGCTTCATTAATAAAACATGACACAGAGCTTTAGAGTTTGGGGGTGGTTGGGAGCATTAGTTGGTCTTGTATCAATCCACAGGCAGCTTTGGGTAACCTCCCAGGTGCATGGGAGCCAAGGGGGTAGGGCTGAGCTCCCCTTTTCACATGCCAATAAAAATCAGCTTGTGTGCCATTCTTGGTCCAGATGCCAGGGCTTGCTGACCCCTGTGCTAAGCTCTAGCGATCACAGCTTCAAGTCCACGTGCAGGTTGCTACAAGTAGGGGTTCCTTGGAGATTTCGAGTCTCTGAAGTTTAGACACCTAGACCACTTACACAGAGAGAGAATGAGTCTCCTCTTCAGTGTTAGCTGAAAGCTGCCCAGCCTTTAGCTCAAACTGTAGACCCCCTCCACTGAGGTCCCAGGTTGCAGCCTGCCTGTAGGACATTACTTATGCACCATACTTATGCCCTGTTTTGGAGACTTTACTCATACCTGTGCCTTGTAATGACCTTTGCACGAGTGAATTTCACTTGACCTTTTAAAGAGCCATGCAATATTCTCCAAAGCTGGGCAGTATCCCTTCTCCTCACTGCACTCTGGAGTGGAGTGGGCTGTAAAATCCTCCTGGGTCCTGATAGGCTTCCCTGATTTTCCAAAGGATATTGCTATCCCATGGCACCTAGGGAATTGCTGCTCTGCTGTGTCAACCATGAGACGGCTACCACCAACCAGGGCTGTACAGCTACGTCAGGCAATTACATGGTAAAGAGAATGTGGGCATTTGTCTCCTCCGATTTTTAGCCCAGGAAGAGCACACAACAATGTGTTTTTCTTGTCCCAGTTTTCACTCTGCTGGAGGGACGGGAGGAGCACCAGTGAGGCAGGTCTACACAACAGTAGAAGGTTGAATTCAGGTGTACAATTCCAGCTATGTTTACATAGCCCAAGAGATGTAACTTCTGTGCCATCTCCACTAAGGGAGGTCGTACTCCTTTCGATCTTATTCCTAACAAGGGGCAGGAGTGCCAGTGCTGACACAGGCTCCCGATAACTTCAGTCTAGTGTGTCCCGAGTAGGTGCACTACACTGAACTCAGGAAGATTGAGTGTGGCAGTGTTGATCTTCCCTGTAGTGAAAATGTACCTTAAGGAACAGTGTCTCGTGTTGCTTAGGGCATCAGGCTCAGTAAACTCTGCCCCTTCCAATCCCATAGTTTTCATAGAATCCTAGGGCTGGAAAGGGCCTCCTAAGATCATCAAGTCCAGCCCCCTGCCTAAAGCAGAACCAATCCCAACTAAATCATCCCAGCCAGGGCTTTGTCAAACCAGGACTTAAAAACCTCTAGGGATGGAGGTTCCACCACCTCTCTAGGTAACATATTCCAGTGCTCCACCACCTTCCTGGAGAAATAGTTTTCCTAATATCCATCTTACACTTCCCCCTCTGTAACTTCAGAGCATTGCTCCTTGTCCTGCCATCTGTCATTATTGAGAACAGTTTCTCTCTATCCTTTTTGGAGCCCTGCTTCAGGAAGTTGAAGTCTGCTATCAAATTGCCCCTCACTCTGCTTTTCTGCAAACTAAATAAGCCCAGATCCTTCAGCTTCTCTTCATAGGTCATGTGCTCCAGCTCCAGTTTTGCTCATTTAAAAAATATGCAGGGTGGGTCTACTTGAAGCCTCCCATTTTCCTTGGAGCGTATCTGCAAAAGAGCATTCTGCTGTTGAAATGAACAAGGATGCTGCATGATAGCCTCTTGGCCAGAGGGCTCAGCAATATTCACATGCGGCAGTGTACAAGAAAGTCAGTGCTGCCCCCCCCTGAACACACCGGGCTGGATTCTAATTGTGCTGACCCTGGTGCAAACCCAGACTAACGATTACTCTAGTTTATGCTGGGGGCAGAATCTTGTCCTCAGTGAATGCAAAGTGTCACTTCACTGGGGCGTTGTTACAATGGAATAAAAAAGTCCCTGGAGCTCTGGCAACCAAGGTACAGAAGACCAGCGGCTAATTTAAAAAGATGAAAATCTATTTCCCATTGATCTTAGTGGTGGGATCTACACTTCCCCACCCCCAGGTCTCTGATGTCAGTGCACAACTTCATGGTAATTGCTTTGATACAGCCCAGTGGAAATAAAGCTCCAGGCAACAGACTCCTACATGGTGAACTCTGCAAAGGCGGCCAGACATGCCAAAATCAAATAGTCCTTCAGGAGCATTGGGCTGCCTCATATACTTGGCTGTCTCCATGTTAAAAAAGATGATAATGTGGCACCAACCAGTCTGGGGCTCTAAAAGCCCTATTTTTGTAAGCCCCTGTGTTAGAACCTCCTGTCTGCAGGATGAAAGCGGAGCTCTGGTGGAAGGAAAGAAGAGATGACTTGTCTTTTTGCACTGGCGAGCACTGGGTGCATTCTGCTGCTGCATTTTGCTGTGCTAGACTAACTTCCTGGTGTGACCGATTTAAACCGGATCTCAGCTGGTGAATTTCCAGATCTGAAGAAGTGAGTCTGTCCCATGAAAGCTCATCACCTAATAAATTATTTTGTTAAAGTGCTATAGGACTGCTTTTACATTTTCTGACCTCAGCAGAGTAATTCTGGGTTTACACTGAAGCTATTGTTGCCATGTAGGTGACCAAGCTGTCACAATGAAAAAAAGAAAAGGGACAAATCTTTTGTGGTAATGCTTATTTAGAACAACCGACTTTGCATGGTCACATGGTGACTGGCCCCTTTAAGAGGTATTAGGTCCAGCACCACTTGAGCCCCAGTCACTCTCTGTTCCCTGTAGGGAAAGTTGTAGATAAATCTCTGCATTAAGCATTTTCATGTAACTTTGTATTAAACCTTTTCTTATAGAAATTTAGGATTCAGTCTTTTTATATTGAAATTTTGGATTAAGTCCTAAACTGCATCCCAGCTCCGGCGGGCTCCCACTCTCCCTCTCTCTGGCTGCAGAACAGAGTGAGGGCCATCATTACCCCCGTCCCGCACTTGTCACCCCATGTTGGCTCTGCAAAGAGCCACAGCACGGGGAAGTTGATGACATTTTGCTGCACACTTGGACCGTTTTCATGGCACACCAGTGTGACACAGCCCCCTAGAGGAGGGCTGTAGGGCTCCTGAACCAAGAGGGGCCAAGGGTTAGATCTGCCGGGCTAAAGAGCAATCAGTTTGCTGACTCATTGGGGAAACTGCAGTTTAAAAGAGTCTGGAAGTGATGATTTCCAAGAGCTAGGCAGGGGAATAGAGGGTGTGTACCTTCACGGCCATGTGCACAAGTGGCCATGGAGAGGGCGGGTTGCCTGTTTCAGAAAAGAGACAAAGAGACACTTAAAACAATTAGTGTTCTGGTGTTACTCCTGCCAGCTTCTGAATCATTCAGTGATGTGCATATTTCTCAGAGAAGAGAACTCCCCCCAGTTACTCAGTGTCCTGACTGAGTTAATCATGAATCACCGAACAAATGTCATAAACATTCACTTTGAGCAAAAGTACAGCTTAAGCAGTAGCTCCACTTAAGTGACTTTTCTCTTCCTTCCAGGTCTACTCATTATGCTGAACACTCATTCCACTGGACTCAAGCTACGTCACTATGGTGGGCGCTATGTTGGGATACAGTGGTATCCCTGAATAGCTGCCCACATCTAAGAAATGTGACAATTGTCTCAAAACAATTTTCGAGATAACGGGCACGCTATTCCAGCATCCCTGTACTCCTCCTTGCTCATTAGGCAGTACCACATGCTGAAATAGCCTATATTGAAATCATCTCAAAATAATCATCTGCAATTTGCATAAATTAGAATTTGAATTCTGCAGCTATCAGACCTGCAAATATAAAGGTCCAGACACAGATTTGACGGAATTGGGTGGGGGAGGACAGGCCTGATAGCACAGCTGTCCACTGCTATGCCAAAGTCCTCAGAGAATGCATGGCACAGGGGACCTGGGCAGGTTTTGGGGACGGCTGAATTCTGTTACTCAGTACTCTGAATTCTGGGACAGTGCTTTGCATTCTGGCATTTTAACATGAAACACTCACAAACAACCGGGGCTAAGGCACTGTGGGATAGGTACTCACAATGCACTGCTCATACTGTCAAATTTGCATAGGGAATGGAAACTCGACACATGAAAATGGTGGATCAAATTTCAAGGTTTGTGGACACAAATTCGAATTCATAAGAACTAGGTTAAAAATCAACTGTATTAAAAACTGAACGTATCTCGTAGTGTAGACATAGCCTTAAAGACTATGAGAGGCTCATAAACTGCTGTAATGGGGTCCTCCTGCTCATGAGTGCCCCTCTGTGGTGAAGGGTGCTGCGTAAGGTCTTTTCTGATTGTCTCCAAGGCTCTGTGAGGACCAGGGATCCACAGTGTTGTCAGTTGTTGTATTTGGCCTTTCCCAGGTCCAAGTTCAGCTTGCACTTGGAGCTGTCTAAAGCACTGTTGGTCTCCCAGACAGTACAGAGACCTGCCTGGGCCCAGCTCCTGAGCGCAACTGCCAGGCTTTAAACTAGCATCTTCTTTTATATCGACCTGCTGGTCCTTGATTGGCTGTGCAGAGAGAGACGCTCTATCCTCTTTGGAGGACCTCTTGTTTGCTCCTCTTGCTGAGATGGGGTGTGGCCAGGCCTCTGACTGCCTGTAGGGGGCATCAGGAGTAGTGCACCCCATCACAGGATGATGTAGGTAGCTGAGACAGATGAGGGTTGCAGCTGGCAACACTTTGGCCACCTCTGCATTGATATAGGCAGGGGAATAAATATAATCAAAACAAAAAAGCAGTCCAGTAGCACTTTAAAGACTAACAAAATAACTTATTAGGTGGTGAGCTTTCGTGGGACAGACCAAGCATCAGGAAAGGTAACAGCTGAGAAGAAGAATGTAGCCGGTTCCACATCGCAGAATAGCCGAACAATTTATTTTCCCAGAGGCACCAGTGTTACCTTACGGTTCATCCAGGCTTTGGGACAGCAGCAGAACTGGCTTTAGTCTGCAAATGAAGTCAAGTGTCAAGAAAAGATTCCTTCTCCTGCTAGAAGCATGTGAATGACTTTATTAGGGAAAGGGATAGGAATGTGGTCACGGTAGTCATTCTTATGGGAACAAAGGATGACAAATCAGGAGACAATGGCTGCGTCTACACGTGCACGCTACTTCGAAGTAGCGGCACCAACTTCGAAATAGCGCCCGTCGCATCTACACGCGTCGGGCGCTATTTCGAAGTTAACTTCGACGTTAGGCGGCGAGACGTCGAAGTCGCTAACCTCATGAGGAGATAGGAATAGCGCCCTACTTCGACGTTGAACGTCGAAGTAGGGACCGTGTAGACGATCCGCGTCCCGCAACGTCGAAATTGCTGGGTCCTCCATGGCGGCCATCAGCTGGGGGGTTGAGAGATGCTCTCTCTCCAGCCCCTGCGGGGCTCTATGGTCACCGTGGGCAGCAGCCCTTAGCCCAGGGCTTCTGGCTGCTTCTGCGGCAGCTGGGGATCTATGCTGCAGGCACAGGGTCTGCAACCAGTTGTCAGCTCTGTGTATCTTGTGTTGTTTAGTGCAACTGTGTCTGGGAGGGGCCCTTTAAGGGAGCGGCTGGCTGTTGAGTCCGCCCTGTGACCCTGTCTGCAGCTGTGCCTGGCATCCCTATTTCGATGTGTGCTACTTTGACGTGTAGACGTTCCCTCGCTGCGCCTATTTCGATGTTGGGCTGAGCAACGTCGAAGTTGAACATCGACGTTGCCGGCCCTGGAGGACGTGTAGACGCTATTCATCGAAATAGACTATTTCGATGTTGGCTGCACATGTAGACATAGCCAATGTGTCTTGTGGGCCCAGCACTAGGCAAGTGGTGAGGAGGGATGTGTCTGCACAAGAAAGTTATTTCGGAATAACAGCTGCTATTCTGAAATAATTTTGCGAGCATCTACACAGCAAAAACTGTTTATTTTGAGTTCTGTAAACCTCATTCTACAAGGAATAGTGCCTATTGTGAAATAGATATTTCAGAATAGGAGCTGTATAGACAGGGAATAAGGGCTATTTGGAAATAGGGGACCTCCTGCCCTAGCCAGGGTGCCCTATCAGTGCAGAGCCTCTATTTTGAAACAGCTGAGCACTGTTTTGACATGCATTTTGTGTACAGACATGCTATTTTGAAATAAGCTATCCCTGAAAATCAGGGTGACTGTGTCTACGCTTGCCCCCTCCTTTCAAAAGGAGCATGTTAATGAGGCAGTTCGGAAGATACTAATGAGGCACTGACATGAATATGCAGTGCCTCATTAGCATGATGGCGGCCATGCACAATTCGAAAATGCTGCTTTCAGAAACATGCCACCCATGTAGATGGGGTCCTTTTGAAAGGACCCTGACTTTGAAAGCCCCTTCTTCCTAAAACCAAGAAAAGCTATACCTAAGAGCTATTCCTAAACTGCTAATTTTGAAATAAATAACATGTAAATACAGCCACAAGGTCTACACACATACAGCCTACTTTGAAATAGAGCAAATGGATACACAGTGGCTTATTTTGAAATAAGCTCTAGTCCCTTTCATAACAGTACCTACTTCGAAATAGCTATTTTGAAATAGGTGCTGTTCCTCGTAGAATGAGATTTACCCATTTTGAAATAAGCCAAACCGTTATTTTGAAATAGCAGTTCTATTGTGTAGATGCTAGGATAGTTATTTCAAAATAACGGTGGTTATTTGGAAATAACTTTTCTGTGTAGACCTACCTTGAGTTTTGTGTCGACCTACCTTGAGTCTGCCTTCGCCTTCTTGAAATCCATTGTCGTTATTTTGCTGTTCTCTCTCCTACCACTCCTTAGATTGAATCACGAACTCTCTCATTTTCATGATCACTTTTACAAATTGGTGTTTGGTCCTAATTTATAACATTCTAGGGAGAGATGTTAAAACGGTTAACTAGTTAAACAATAGTGGCATTACCTGCAAAGGCTCGTTAACCAGTTAACAGCTCTAATTTTAGGAGGAAGGGGGGATCCGTCTAGCCATGGCTCACCTGCTGGTACTTCCAAGTGACTGGTTAACTTTGAAGTGCCTTTACTCCTGAAAATTATGAGGAGTTGCCCAGGCACTTCGACGTACTGGCAGGTTAGCCGTGGCTACAAACGAGCAGGCACTTCAAAGTTTAACACTTTGGAGTTGCTGCAGGGGAGAATTAGTTTAACGAAGTGCTGCATAAGCAACGCAGCACTTCATTAATAATCTCCCAACACCTACTTACCATGCTCCCTTCAAAGTAGGGAGCAAGTGTAGACATAGCCAAAGAGAGTGATCACTACATGCTTTCTTTCTCTCATTATCATACAATTATATAAGTCACAACTATTTGTTAACTGTAACCACAATACTGCATTGCCTGCTGGAGGGATGGGATCATATAGAGCTGAGGGCTTTTGGAAGCAGGTAACATCTTTAGGGAAATTCCTAGGTCTCAAGGCCTGGTTACTGACTTTGCATCTAGAAGGCACAGAGCCTGTAGGGCTACATGCTGTACCCTAGCTTTAGGCCATCTCTGTCACTGCTCCAATCCTGCCAGGTACATAGCGTTACCTTCAAAAGGTACTAAATTGCCTTCAACTCCAATAGGAGCTGAGAGGACTCAGTACCTTGTTGGATCAAACCCAGGGAGTTCAATAACTGACCAGCCCTTATGGTGGGATGCAAGTGTCGGAGAGCGTGGGGGTTCCCAGGCCCTGCACCCCTTCTGCAGTTAGGCGTGACTCTCATTCAGCAGGGAGAGCCTAAGGGTTATTAGTCATCAGGGACACAGTCTAGAATGGACTTGTCAGCCCAGAAACTAGAAGCAGTCAGTATAATCCATTTTGGGGAGAGGGGGCAGAGGGGATCTCCGAGCCAGGGCCCTAATCCTCCTTCCTCCCTCTCCAGCCACACAAGGCTGCTCCACTCAACAGCCCAGTTCCAGTTCAAACCATCCAGGCCCCTCCTCCCTCCTCCCTCCTTTGGCCTGTTTCCAGGGGAAGAAAGGTGTCATCTGGTTGCGAAGGCCATGGCGGGCCATTGTGTACGAGTCAGGAGGCATCACACGAAAACGCCCATCACTGCTGTGCACTGATACTGTGCCTAGGGAAACTGAGGCACCCACTTCAGGTTACTACAGGACACTAGGAAACACAGTCAAGCTAATCAGAGGAATAAAATCCGCACACACCCCACTTTGTCACAGCAAGGAAGGAGACCTTCTGCACCTACCCCCTCACCTTGCAAATTTGTGCCAATGTAGCCTGTACTAAGGACCTGGGGTCTTGGTTGAATCTTGCAAAAAATGGGAGATGTTAACCAAACCCCAGCCTAGCAGCCTTCCTTCCTAATCAGATTGGTTGGAAGAACAATCATCTGCCCAAGCCAAGGGCAAGGGCATCCCTGTAAATTCCTTGTGTTGCCTGTGATTTTGCAAATCACCATTATCCACTGTGGAATCTTTAAAGGACTGGAGGGAAAAGGAAGAAAATGGTGAGAAAAAAAATCCATCCTCTATTACCTCTATGCTAAGCAGCTGGCATTTTGAACTAGGATGCTAGATCCAGTGTCCTTGACGGCTGGCGTCTGATGCTGGCATTATGAATGTCAGACACCAGACGATCACGCAGCTCCATGTCACCAGTGAGGCAGACAGCATGAAACAAATCCAGATGGCAAGGTAAGAAACTGCTAAGCAGGGGGGAGAGCTGTTCTCTGGCTGTCTTTTAAATACTGTTGCTGATCTTTCAACAAAGCACTTCAAAGCCTTCAAATGGGCAGCAGCTTTACCCATTTGCCCTCTGGCAGCAGCAAATGGCAGTAAAATATGATTGAGAGAATCTGCTCCTGAGGAGGATTTGTTTGTGTTAGTGTCATGGGGGAGAGGGTCCCCAGGCCCGGCACCCCAGATGCAGGCAGGAGTGACTCTCACTCAGCAGGTAGAACAGAAGGGCCGCGTCTACACATGCACGCTACTTCGAAGTAGCGGCGCCAACTTTGAAATAGCGCCCGTCACATCTACACATGTTGGGCGCTATTTCGAAGTTAATTTCGACGTTAGGCGGTGAGACGTCGAAGTCGCTAACCCCATGAGGGGATGGGAATAGCGCCCTACTTCGATGTTCAACGTTGAAGTAGGGAACGTGTAGACGATCCGCATCCCACAACATCAAAATAGCGGGGTCCTCCATGGCGGCCATCAGCTGAGGGGTTGAGAGACACTCTCTCTCCAGCCCCTGCGGGGCTCTATGGTCACCGTGTGCAGCAGCCCGTGGCCCAGGGCTTCTGGCTGCTGCTGCTGCAGCTGGGGATCCATGCTGCATGCACAGGGTCTGCAACTAGTTGTCAGCTCTGTGTATCTTGTGCTGTTTAGTGCAAGTGTGTCTGGGAGGGGCCCTTTAAGGGAGCAGCTTGCTGTTGAGTCCACCCTGTGACCCTGTCTGCAGCTGTGCCTGGCACCCTTATTTCGATGTGTGCTACTTTGGCGTGTAGACGTTCCCTCGCAGCGCCTATTTCGATGTGGTGCTGCCCAACGTCGACGCTGAACGTCGATGTTGCCAGCCCTGGAGGACGTGTAGACGCTATTCATCGAAATAGACTATTTCGATGTCGCTACATCGAAATAAGCTATTTCGATGTAGCGTGCACGTGTAGATGTAGCCAAGGTGTATTAGTCAACAGGACACAGTGTAGTACAGAGGTGTCAGTACAACAACCAGAGTCAGTCCAATCCATTTTGGGAAGAGGAGGCTGTGAGGGGGGCCCCCTAGCTGGAGCCGTGGCCCCACTTTGTCTCTCTCCCACACCTCAGGCTAACTGCCTTCCAACTCCCAGTTCCAATTCAAACTGCTGAGCCCCACCTATCCCCTTTGTCTTGTTTCCCAGGGAACAAAGGTGTCACCTGTGAGCTCATATTACCACTATCAGAGAGGTGGCCCAGTTAGTCTGTATCTTCAAAAACAACAAGAAGCCCTGTGAAAACAAAAAGCAGTCAAGTAGCACTTTAAAGACTAGCAAAATGGTTTATTAGGTGAGCTTTAGTGGGACGGACCCACTTCTTCAGACCATAGCCAGACCAGAACAGACTCAATATTTAAGGCACAGAGAACCAAAAACAGTAAGCAAGGAGGACAAATCAGAAAAAGATAATCAAGGTGAGCAAATCACTTTCTCTGATTTGTCCTGCTTGCTTACTGTTTTTGGTTCTCTGTGCCTTAAATATTGAGTCTGTTCTGGTCTGGCTATGGTCTGAAGAAGTGGGTCTGTCCCACGAAAGCTCACCTAATAAACCATTTTGCTAGTCTTTAAAGTGCTACTTGACTGCTTTTTGTTTTGATAGTGTATAGACGAGCATGGCTTCCTCTTTGTTACTATTCAAGAGGCCCTGTGGTACCTTATAGACTAACAGATATTTTGGAGCATAAGCCTTCATGGGCAAAGACCTGCTTATTACCCCTATTCACTAATGCTGCCTAGTGAAACTTAGGGAAACTTCAGGGAACTGCAGGGCATCAGAAAAAGCATGCCATCCAATCATAAGATAAAACCCTCACACTCCCCACTTCCTCACAGCTAGCAAGGAGTATAGTGTATATCAGGAGGGAGGAAGGGGGAAGCAGTCACTTTCTCTTACTTCCTTGTGTGGCAATTTGAGTTCTTGATTCCACACGGCACAAGAGAGCATCAGTCACATTCACATTGTTAAGTAAGACAAGTATTATGCCTGGATGTCATAATCCAGCTACACCACACTAGCCAGCTACTTCGAAGTAGCCGGCACGATGTTGAAATAGCACACGTCGCGTCTACACGCACCATGTGCTATTTCGACGTTGAAATCGATGTTAGGTGGCGAGACATTGAAATCACTATTCCCATCTGAAGATGGGAATAGCACCCTACTTCAATGTTCAACGTCGAAGTAGGGCATGTGTAGACGATACGCGTCCCGCTACTTCGAAATAGCGGGGTCCTCCATGGTGGCCATCAGCTGAGGGGTTGAGAGACGCTTTGTTCAGCCCCTATGTAGCTCTATGGTCACCGCGTGCAGCAGCCCTTAGCCCAGGGCTTCTGGCTGCTGCTGCTGCTGCTGCAGCTTGGGGTTCATGCTGCGTGCACAGGGTCTGCAACCAGTTGTCTGCTCTGTGGATCTTGTGCTGTGCAGGCCAAGTGTGTCTGGAAGGGGCCCTTTAAGGGAGTGGCTTGGGGCTTTGCTGGCCCCTTATTTCGACGGGGAGCACTTGTGTGTGTGGATGCTCCGCATTTCCTTCCGGGGCATCTCCTTTCGACGTTCTCCATCGCTACTTCGATGTTGAACGTCAATGGCACCAGCCCTGGGGGACGTGTAGATGATATGCGTCGAAGTAGCCTATTTCAATGTTCTTACGTCGAAATAGGCTACTTTGACGTAGTGTGCTAGTGTAGACATAGCCCTAATGGAAGATTGTAGTAGGATGATTGCCTCAGTCTGGCAGGAAAAGGCTTAAACTGAGCCCTGGGAGAGGACTGAGGTGAAAAGAGCCAGCAGCTGTGGCAGTTAGCTGCCAATTAGGGCTGAAGCTAATGGTGGGGAGGGGACTTTATAAATAGGGGGTTCCTTAAGAAGCTGTCTAATAGAGCAGTGTTTGGGGAGCTCTGCCCAGGCAAGCTTCTAGGCTGCAGGGCCTTAGACGAGGCCTGAGCGTGGTAGGGAGGCAGCAGATCCAACCCTTTGTCACTGATGAATGGCCATATCAGACTGCAGTTTACCCCTGGGGTGAGGGTCTAGATGATGACTGGCAGTAGATCAGAGGCATGGTGGGTATAGGGCTCTGGAGTATGCTGGAAGGGAAGGCCCCAGAGAGTGTGGGGCACTGTGATGGGGCTGTACTTTAAGACAAGGACACTCTGGTCTGGGAAGGATGTGGGTGTTGACATGTGTGGTGGAGAACAAGGAGGTAGCCGTGGGCAAAACGCTGTCTAGAAAAGGGTGTTCCAGAGGTTGAAGAACTAACTGCTGAGGAACCATCAGGAGGCATTACAGTGGTGAATGCTGCCCTGTTGAAAAGATGTTCACTATCTAGGGTACATTCTGGATGGGGTTATGTTGGCAAAAGCCCTTCCTTGAAATGGCAAACTGGCTAGGCTGTGGGGCCAGAAATGGATTTCAGTCCTTGGGGGTTATCCAAAGGAACCTGTACAGCCCTCAAAATGGGCAGCAGTGGCTAGGAAGTGGCTGGGGCTGGGGCAGGAGTCTGAGTCAGTGGGTCTCTTCGGAAGCCTTAACTAGCAGAGCTACCTGGGTCCTACCTGTAAAGCAAAGCTACTCAGCTCCCCAGGAGTAACCTTGAGCAACAGGGTGGTGATAGCATCACAGGTCACTAGCCTTTGAACATCTGTGTAAGTAATTTACATCTCTCTGCAGCAGATTGTGGTCATAGAACTGGAAAGTGTATAAATGGGGCATTTGTAGGAATCCTGGCCTCTGCACCAGACTGAAGAATAAGAAAGTATGGACCAAATCCTTCTGCTGGTGTAAGGAAGTGCAAATTGCACCTTAATGCAGCCTCTCTCCCCCATAACTAGGGGGGTGATTAATGCTGATACAAAGGTACGTTACCTACTCAGTAGGAAAATCCCTTCTGATAGCACAGGTGACTCTTGAAGTGCTACAGCAGCACAGGACAGGGGGGGCATAAATCAGGAGTCACTCTGCCGCCCTCAGTGCAGCACACAGCTGTAAGATGGGTGGGGGAGTAAGCTCATGCTCATTGCCTGCCAAGCGCCTGCAGGAAAAGCCACCAGGCCTCTGCCTGGCCAGTGACCACGTGCCTTTGTTTTCCCTTTAGTTGACTTTGCCCGCTCGTGGGCACAAGCTGCTGGGCCCTGCCGCCTGCTTTCTCTGCCTGCTCTGGTGCAGCGAAGAGAGCTCGCTGAGGGCAAGCCCGGCTGCTCTCGGCTGGGTGTTTGTACAGCTCCTGGCACCGGGGGGGGGGCGAGGCGGCGCCACTCAGCTGCCAGCCCCAGCAGGGATCTGGTGCTCAGTGCTGCCGCTGGAAAGCAGACGAGGCCGAAGCACCGGCCCCGCTCGCCGCTGTTGAGAGGTGGCTCGGTCAGCCCCCCGCCAGCTTCCCAATGGGCTCTGCCCCCCCGGTGGCCTCTCCAGTCCTCGTGTCTCCGGGGTCCCATACGGCACGGCTCACCCACCAGCCGGGGGACTCTTGGCGGTGCCCCCCCCCCACCGGGGGTCCCCCGCCTGGCTCAGTGCCCACGTCACCGGAGACCACTGGCGCCCGCCCACTTCCCGTGTCCCTCTCGAAGCTTGTCAATAAAGTTCAGCGGACGTCCCCGGCGCGGGGGCTGCTGGGGGATCGGCGCCTCCTCCAATCAGCGCGCGCGGCGCGGAGGCAGCGGCTCGCGCGGCGGAAGGCGGCGGTGGCGGCTGCAGGTAGGTGCGAGCGCGGGGTGGCCTCGTGCTCCCCTCATCCACCTCGCGCCGGCGGGGCGGCCCCAACTACTGGAGGCCGGCACAGCGGGTGCCGTCGGCCAAGGGGAGCGCCCGGAGCCTGGGCCGGCGGCTGGAGCCTCTCTGAGCCCCGCCGGCCTTGGGCACCTTCCTTAACCCCCGGTGCCTCAGTTTCCCCACCGGTGGCCCGGGGCGAAGAAGCGGGTAACTGCGGTGTCAGCGCTGGCGGGTCTGCCGCGGCCCCGCCAGTCTGCGCTTGCGGGGTGCTCTGTTCTCCGCTCGGGGAGGGGCTTCCTGCTGCCTTCCTCATGGCGAAGGTGTCTCAAAGGTGCCTCAGGGAGGGGCGCCCCAGATTGCGGGGGAGTTGGGGGGGAGAGCCCCCAACCCCCCCCCCCCCGGAGAGCCCACGCCAGGTGCTTTACACGCTTGTGCACAATACTAGGGCTGCCATGTTTGACCTTTCAGAAAAGAGGACACCCCGGGAAGGACAGTAGCAGAGAGGGAGCCGTGTTAGTCTGTATTCTATCAAAACAAAAAGGCCGTCCAGCAGCACTTTAAAGGTCTGTCCCACGAAAGCTCACCACCTAATAATTATTTTCTTAGTCTTTAAAGTGCTGCTGGACGGCTTTTTTGCCCTGAAAGGGAGTGTCTGTCAGCATCCACCAGTGCACTTGGTACAGCTGTGCTCTGTGTACTATCTAGTGTGCTGTATGTACTGTAATACATTCATGCAACATGTGTTTGTAGGTGCTCATACAGATACACTCCCTGCCAGGGGACGTCCTCTTTTTAAAATGGTAACCCTAAATAGTACATAGGGGTTCCTCCATCAGCTAATGACCTTAGCCCTTGTGGGTTGGTTCCTGGTGGCATTGATTTAATACTGGGGGAGCTTTTTAGGGTTGGGGACAACACATTAATGAGAAGCAAATCCTTCTCCTCCAAACACCTCAATGACCTGGCCTCCAACTGAGAAGCACCTCACTTTCTTCAAGCTCCAGACCCACAGTGGGGGGCAGAAGAAGTAGTGATGTTCAGGGTTTACCCCCAGGCCTAGATCAATTTCTGGGGACCTGGGGATAGGTGTTGGGGTGGGGTCAAAAACAAGGGGTTCAGTGTGTGAGGGGGCTGCTGAGGAACAGGCTGGGGTTGGAGATGCAGGGTCGGGGCAGGAGGGAGTGTGCAGGACTGAGTTGGGGGTGTGCAGTTTGGATAGGAGGGTGGGTGTAGGTTCTGGTGGGGGGGAATGTATATAAGTGGGCTGGGGCTGTAGGGTCTAGGCAGGAAGGGGCAAGGAATTGGGGTGCCCTATTGCAGCACCTGGGGATGGCTCAGGTGGATCTATGTCGCTCTGTGCACTGCATGGAGGTGCCCCATGCAGGCATCATTCTCACTGGCCACAATTCATGGTCAAAGGGAAGGATGGAAGGGCGATGCCTTTAGGGAGCTCTTCCCTGCCACCCACAAAGCTTCTGCCTGCCCCCGCGCCAGACAGAGCCTTCCAACAGGATGTGGCTAGTGTCTTGCCTTGATCTGATCCACAGGGCTTGGATCTCCACCTCTCTGCCACAGCGGAGCTCCCGCTGAGGCATCTCATGCATGGCTGGAGTGTCAATGCCAGCAAGGCAGGGGAGCCCCAAGCCTTGGGGGGTTGGAGCAAGGGAAGCCACAGGTGCCCCATCTGTGCTGTAGAGTAACACAATAGAACTATTTAAGACATGGCTTTCAAGAAAATATGTGGGATCTAATTGAAACTCCATTTGGGAATTTAAGTAAATAGAGTCTGAGGTGGCACTGAGTAGTCTGTCCCTTAGGTGCTTGATTGGCTGGTTCTTGCTCATATGCTCAGGGTCATACTGATAACTGTGTGTGTGTTGGGGGGGCGTTGTCGTCATCATCATCATCAGACAGTGTCATTGGGCAGCGGGGGGAGAATTTTCCTTCAGCTCAAATTGTCAGTGACTTGGGTGGGTTTTTGCTTTTGCAGTGTGAGGGCATGAGGTGGGTCATTTGTCGTATTCCCTGCTCTTGTGGCAGCCTCAAGATGTTGGTGCATTTGGATCCTTGTTATTCTCTGCCTGAGACACATAACAGTTTAGTCACCTGTGGGCTGTAATACTGTGATGTAATTTTGGTGGTCAAATTCAGTAAGCAAGTGATTTGTAGTGGTCTGTGATGGCCAGGATGTCCATGTAGATCAGGGGTCCTCACACTTTAGTTTTCTTGAGCCCTCCTCACAACATGCCATAAAAAACTCCATGGCCCACTTGGGCCACGACAACTGGTTTTCAGCATATAAAAGACAGGGCTGACATTAAAGGGTAGCAAGCGCAGCAACTGCTGGGAACCACGATGAAGCTAAGTTTGCTCAGGCTTTGGCTTCAGCACCAAGTAGTGGCATGGCTCATGCCCTCAGGCTTCAGCCCCCTGTGGTGTGGCTTTGGTTTTCTGTCCTGGCATCCAGTGGGTCTAATGCTGTCTTTGCTGGACAACTCACTGAAACTTGCTGGTGGCTCCCTGGGGGGCCCTAGATACCTGGTTGAAAACCATTGACCTAAATGACCTGGTGTTCCCTTCCAGCCATGAATTCTATGACTCGAGTAGCCTGAATTAGAATCTTGGGAAAAATGCTACGAGATCTTTATCATAAGTGGCTGAGATCTCTGTTTAAACCCAAATCTAAAACACTATTGTCAGCAGTACAGCCCCTTGTAACGCCACATGAGACTCCTTTGCAGTAGACCCCCGACTTATAGAGAGGTTGAGTTCTTGACAGCCTTCGCATAAGCTGAATGTTCACCTAACTTAGGAGCCAGGAAACTGACCAGTGCAGCAGCCAGCCAGGCTCCAGCTCCCCAGCACTCACAGGAGACAGAAAACTGGCCAATGCTGGTACCAGGGAGCCAAGCGTGGCTTCTCCCTGGCTTCCCCCAGCTTGGGGAGCCGGGAGGGCAGACAGCTGCCGAGTGGCTTCAAGTTGCACTTAACCTGCATTAAAGCAAGTTAAATGCAACGAAAAATCACGCATTTTGGGGGTTTACTGTAGTCTTTTATTGATTTGGGGGCAAGAGTGTACATACCCTGATGATCATTTTATTGTCCTTTGGTGATCTCCCATCCAGTTACTGTCCCATTCTACAATGCTTTAGCTTGTGAGAGTTGCTGGGAGTACATTATTCAGGTCACGTGACATGATAGTTGCCTGGTAGCATTTTTAAATTGAATGTGCTTTGTTAGAAACAGATTTGGAACAGCAGAAATAAGATTTTCCACGGTGTCGGATAAATGCATGCAGGGCAATAAAAACCTACATTCAAGTAATATCTGAGGCTTGGTCCACAGTTGGCGATTAGGCCAAAATTAGGTGGCTTTGGTCAGATTGCTAAGAAATCAGTCCACACTGTAGGAGCCGTTCCGTTGTCTAAAGTCAACTTCTGTATTCCTACTTTTCATGAGGAGTAACACCAAATTTGACCTTGAATAGTCAACCTTACAGTAGTACCGATGGAGCGTTGTGAAATTTGACTTTCTTGACCTCCTGGAGGTATCCCACAGTGCCCCATTATGACCATTCTGGCCATCACGATCAGCTCTCCAGGTGTGCAGGAAGCAGCCCAGGAAAATTTGAATTTCATTTCCTGCTTGGGCAGCGGGGCAAGCTAAGCAGGAAGCAGACCTCAGGTGCACATCTGACCATGAATTCCCAAGGCCACAGATGAGCTCCAGCATGGAGCGTGCAGGAGATCCACAACCTCATTGTTATGTCGGAGGACAAATCTGTGCTGGGAAAACTCTGAAACAGCAAAAGAAATGCAAACATATATATGAAGATCTCACAGGGCATGGAGTTAAAAATGATACACCCGGGATGCCCAGCAGTGCTGTGTGAAAATTAAGGAGTTCAGGCAGACATTCCATAAAACAAAGGAAGCAAACAGATGTTCTGTTTCTTTGCCAAAAACTTGCTGCTTTGATGAGCAGCTGCATGGGATTCTAGGGAGTGACACAATCACTGTCCCTAAACAGTCTATGGTTACCGACGAAAAGATGCCTCAGGAATCCTCTGGCAACAGCAAGGAGGAGATGATGGATGAAGAAGTGGGCAATGACAACAATAGTCAGCAAGTAAATTGAGCAGCTGATCTCGTTGACAGCTAGGAACTTTTTGTAATGCTGGAGCTCATCTCCTCCTCCCAGGATGTTTCACAGCTGGATCCTGATGGCGGGGAGGGCATGTCTGGTGAGTTCTCCTTGTTATCATCTTACAAGTGGGCTAAGGCAATTGAGTGTGATCTGTGGTGGCTGCTGTACCTACACAGCCTGGGACCCCTGGTGCAACTTTTTAGTGTATCTGGGGACCTCCTTGACAAGACACCTTTCCATGCCAAAACACCGGTCAGTAATCTAGTGTCATGGCACTACAGAGCAATCCAGCATAACAACTATCCTTGTGACCACTTTCAGTTAGCGTATGTTTTTTATCAATGTTTAAGAACATAAGAATGGCTGTACTGGGTCAGACCAAAGGTCCATCCAGCCCAGTAGCCTGTCTGCCAACAGTGGCCAGTGCCAGGTGCCCTAAAGGGGGTGGACCGAAGACAATGATCAAGCGATTTGTCTCCTGCCATCCATCTCCAGCCTCTGACAACCAAAGGCTGAGGACACCATTCCTATCCTTGGCTAATAGCCTTTTATGGACTGAACCTCCATGAATTTATCTAGCTCTTTCTTAAATTCTGTTATACTCCTAGCTTTCACAGTCTCCTCTGACAAGGAGTTCCACAGGTTAACTATGCGCTGAGTGAAGAAGAACTTTCTTTTATTAGTTTTAAATGTGCTACCCGTTAATTTCATTTGGTGTCCTCTAGGTCTAGTATTATGGGCACAAGTAAATAACTTCTCTTTATTCACCCTCTCCACACCTGTCATAATTTTATATATCTGTCATGTCCCCTCTCAGTCTCCTCTTTTTGAAACTGAAGAGTCCCAATCTTTTTAGCCTCTCCTCATACTGGATGTGTTCCAAGCCCCTAATCATTTTAGTTGCCCTTTTCTGAACCTTTTCTAGTGCCAGGATATCTTTTTTTAGGTGAGGAGACCACATCTCTACACAGTATTCAAGCTGTGGGCATATCATAGATTTATATAGGGGCAGTAAGATACTCCTTGTCTTATTTTCTATCCCTTTTTTAATAATACCTAACATCCTATTTGCCTTTTTGACTGCCTCTGCACACTGCGTGGATGTTACTCTAAGGAGACGAATATCTCTTTTTTGTAACCAAGAGGAAGGAGCATAAAGCTAATATATGACAGTATAGCAGAAACTTCTCTGCCTTGCTTGGACCACCCCCCTTCCTTTCTCGGGCTGCTGGGGTAAGGGAAATTTTCACTATCCCAGCCAAGAGGGTGGTGGTGGTAGGAGATCATGCAGTGACTGAGAGAGCCAGGCACCCATGATGACTACCACTGCCACAACCCCTAGTTTCTTCCCCGCACCCCCAATTATCCCCTGGCGGCATGCACAGCTGCAGGAACTGCTTGTGCAATCACAGGCTGGAAAGCATGCCTCCAGTCTGTACCTTACAGTGGCTGGAAGCAAACTGTGTCAAGCAAGTCCCTTAAGATCTCTGTATAGTACCTGCTTCACAGAGGACCGTAAAAGGCAAAATTTGTCCTTAAGGGAATACATGCCTATGGTCTTTCACAGAGGTTCATTCATGAGATTCCTTTGTGTGGTGTTACATTTGCTGTAGGTAAGTTTATCTCCTTAATGTCTGATCTTCCCTTATGTTTTGGTGCTGTGGGCTCTTTGAGCACTGCTCACCTGTCCTCACCCAGCACAGATCTGCAGGAGAAAACAAAGGAGGGAAGATGTGTTCATAGAGTGCATGGAAGCCACCTGCATGGAAAGAATACCATTAAATGCGTGGAGGAGAGCTATTCTGGAGAAGACATGAGCTGATCAGAAAGAAAAGCACATTGGGGGCATGAGTGTGTGAGCACAGAGAGCATGAATTGGGAGACCCAGAGGGAGATGTTACAGCTGATAAGGGAGCAAACAGGCTTCTGTGGTCCCTGGTACGGGAGCATAGACCCCTTACTGTAGGCCGTGATGAACCATATGCCCACCTCACCATCTTCCCTAACGTTGTCCCCCCTCATCACCCCAGAATGCAGGGGGAGAAGTCAAGGGCAGACGTGCATTCCACTCGTGGGGTGCTTCTGAGAGCAGAATGCTGATGCTCCCCCACCCTGTGATGGCAAAATGCCCTTGCTTACCCACCACCGAAGTCCCTGCCGTGAACTCCTTTAGTGTCCAATAAATAAAAATTATTATGCTAAAAAAAGGTGTCTTTATTGCTTGTGTGGCATGTGGGGCGGGGCTTGCAGTCTTTACAGGCAAGTGCATATTCTTCAGGGGGGACCTCTTGAAGGGAACAGATGTGACTGCATGTAACTGTCTGGTAATTCATAACACTGTTTTTCAAATCCTCCCTGATTAGCTGTGCCCCTCACTATGCTCTCTTTGTTGTCCTGGTGACTAGCTGCTCATAGTTACATGCTTCTACTCTTCAGCCTGGTGTGAAATTTTCCCCCTTGTTCTCACATAAATTATGAAGCACCCAGCTGTCTGCCACCACCATGGCAGTGTTGCCTTCTTGAGGTCTAACCAGCTCAGGAGGTTCCTGAACCTGGTTTTAAATGGCTAAAACCATGTTTTACTACTATTGTGCATTTGCTCAGCCCCCTAGCTGGACTGCTCCTTACTGTGGTCCAGGCTGCCTGTGTGTGGCTTCATGAACCAAGGGAAGAAGCGGCAAGGTCGGTCACCCAGAATCACTGCTGGCGTCTCCATATCTCCAATGGTGATTTTCTGGTCTGGAAAGGAATTCCCATTCTGCAGCTTTCTAGACAGACTGAAGTTCCTGAAGATGCACGCGTCATGCGCCTTTCCTGACCATCCCACATTGATCTTGGTGAAACAATCCTTATGATCCACCAATGCCTGCAATGCTCCTTATGGTTTAAGTACTCTGGCCAAGTGATCTGGTGCCAAGATAGGGATGTGAGTGCCATCTGTTGACCCACTGCTGTTAGGGAACCCCATTGCAGCAAAACTGTCTGCTGTGCCCTGCACATTTCCCAAAGTCCCTGTCTTTCGCAGCAGAAGAGTATTTGTTGCATTGGCTACCGGGATGACAGCAGCCCTCACTGAAGATTTGCCCACTCCAAATTGATTGTAACTGTCTGGCATTGCAAGCTTCCGCGGAGTAATTGCCACAGACTTCTGACCTGTCGGCGGGTCTTATTTTATTCTTGCAGCATTTCAGGGCAGGGGAAAGCAATTCACAAAGTTCCAAGACAGTGGCTTTATGCATGTGGAAGTTTTGTAGCCACTGCTGATTGTCCCACACTTGTGGTTCCATCAGTCTGAGCTTGTTTCATGGCACCGAGTGGGTGCTCCACTGTCTACAATGCATTGAGTGCAGCCAGATTCTCCCCATTCCTCCTCTCCAGTGTCTCACATTCGTATATGTCCATGTCTTCCTTGGAGTCTTCATCAGTTTCACAGCTGCTTAGGCTCTGTGCATACTGCAGCACAATGTGTGAAGTGCTCATAATATTTGCAATAACAGTTTTAAGCTGTACAGTTTCCATGTTAGCCTTGCAACAACATTTGTGTGGGTATGAAAAAAGGGCATGAAAATGCTTTTTGCCATTGCTTTCCAAACGGAGGGGGAGGAGAGAAGTCGACCTCGGCAGTGCTAATGGGAATACACTCAGAATCACAGGGCTGGAAGGGACCTCAGGAGGTCATGTAGTCCAGCCCCCTGCTTCAAGCAGGATCAACCCCCATTAGGTCATCTCAGCCAGGACCTTGTCCAGCTGGGACTTAAAAACCTCAAGGGATGGAGAATCCACCACCTCTCTTGGCAACGCATGCCGGTGCTTCACCACCCGCCTGGTGAAGTAGTTTTTCCTAGTATCTAACCTACACCTCTCCCTCTGTAACTTCAGACCATTATTCCTTGTTCTGCCATCTGACACCACTGAGAACAGTTTCTCACCCTCCTCTTTAGAGCTCCCCTTCAGGAAGTTGAAGGCTACTATTAAATCACCTTTAAGTCTTCTCTTCTGTAAACTAAGCAAACCCAAATCCCTCAGCCTATCCTCCTAGGTCTTGTGCTCCAGACCTTTAATAACTTTTGTTGCCCTTCGCTGAACCTGCTCCAGCAAACCCACATCCTTTTTGTACTGGGGGGCCCAAAAGTGGACACGATATTCCAGAGGTGGCCTCACCAGTGCTGAATAAAGAGGAATAACTACTTCTCCAGATCTGCTCGAAATGCTCGTCCTAATGCACCTGAGTATGCCATTAGCCTTCTTGGCTACAAGGCCACACTGTTTACTCATATCCAGCCTTTCATCAGCCATAACCCCTAGGTCCCTTTCCATCGTACTGCTGCTGAGCCAGTCGGTCCCCAGCCTGTAACAATGCTTGGGATTCTTCCGTCCCAGGTGCAGGACTCTACACTTCTCCTTATTGAACCACATCAGATTTCTTTTGGCCCAGTCCTCCAATTTATCCAGGTCCCTCTGGATTCTCTCTCTACCCTCCAACGTATCTACCTCTCCCCCTAGTTTTGTGTCATCCGCAAACTTGCTGAGGGTGCAACCCAGTCCCTCATCCAGGTCATTAATAAAGATGTTGAATAACACCAGCCCCAGAACCGAGCCTTGTGGCACTCCTCTTGAAACAGACCGCCATCCAGATATTGAGCCATTGACCACTACCCGCGGGGCCTGACCATCAAGCCAGCTTTCTATCCATCTTATAGTCCAAGGATCCAGTCCATATTTCCTTAACTTATGGACAAGAATGTTGTGAGAGACTGTATCAAAAGCCTTGCTGAAGTCAAGGTATATCACATCCACTGACCTCCTCATGTCCACAGAGCTTGTTACCTCGTCACAGAAGCTAATCAGATTGGTGAGGCAGGACTTGCCCCTGGTGAATCCATGTTGGCTACTTTTGATCACTTTCCCCTCTTCCAAGTGCTTCAAAATGGATTCTTTGAGGATTCCCTCCGTTATTTTCCCAGGGATTGAGGTAAGACTGACGGGTCTATAGTTCCCTGGATTGTCCTTCTTTCCTTTTTTAAAGATGGGCACTACATTTGCCTTCTTCCAATCATCCGGTATCTCCCCTGATCTCCAAGAGTCTTCAAGGATAATGACCAAAGATTCAGCAATGACCTCTGCCAATTCCCTCAGTACCCTGGGGTGCATTAAATCCAGATGGACTTGTGCACATCTAGTTTTTCTAGAGAGCTCAGAACTTGTTCCTTCCCTCCCAGATGGCTGCCCTCCACCTACCCATACTGCATCGTCTAGGACCGTCATGTGGAAGTTGACTTTGTCCGTGAAGACTGAGGCAAAAAAAGCATTGAGTACTTCAGCTTTTCCTGCATCATCTGTCACTAGGTTACCTCCCTCATCCCGTTATGGCCCCATGCCTTCTCTGATAACCTGTTTATTGTTCGCTTGCCTGTAGAAACCCTTCTTATTATTCTTCACATCCCTTGCCAGCTGCAGTTCCAATTGTGCTTTCGCTTTTCTGATTACTGCCCGGCATTCTCCAGATGTATGTTTATACTCCTCCTTAGTCAACTGTCCACGTTTCCATTTCTTGTACGCATCCTTTTTTAATTTAAGCTGAGCTGGTTGTCTACCATATTTGCATTTCTTACTATGCAGCACGATTGTTTGTTCCTGTGCCTTCAGTAAGACTTCTTTAAAATACTGCCAGTTGTCTTCAACTCTTTTCCCCTTCATCTTCGTTTCCCAAGCGATCCTGCTCATCCGTTCTCTCAGGGAGTCAAAGTCTGCTCTTCTGAAATCAAGGGTCTGTATGTTACTGCTCACCTTTCTTACTCTTGTCCGGATCCTGAAATCTACAATCTCATGGTCGCTGCAGCCCAGGTTCCCTCCCACTTCTATTTGTTCTACTAGTTCCTCCCTGTTTGTGAGCAGCAGGTCAAGTTGTGCATGGCCCCTGGTCAGTTCCTGCAGCACTTGTACCAAGAAGTTATCCCCAACATTCTCCAAAAACTTCGTGGATTGTCTGTGCGCTGATGTATTGGTCTCCCAGCCAATGTCCAGATGATTAAAGTCTCCCATGAGAACCAGGGCCTGTGATTTGGAAGCTTCACTAAGCTGCCTGAAGAAAACCTCATCTATCTATCTCATCTCCCTGATCTGGCGGCCTATAACAGACACCAACTACAACATCCCCTCTGTTACTTCCACCTCTCAGCTTAACCCAAAGACACTCAACTGGATTTTCTTCTTCCTCATACTGGAGCTCTGAGCAATCATACTGCTCCCTCACATAGAGCGCAGCTCCTCCTCCTTCTCTCCCCTGTCTGTCCTTCCTGAACAATTTATACCCTTCCATGACCGTGCTCCAGTTATGCGAATCGTCCCACCAAGTCTCCGTTAATTCCAACCATCTCATACTTGTTTGACTGTGCCAGGGCCTCTAATTTTTCCTGTTTATTCCCTAGGCTTCTGGCATTAGTGTACAAGCATCTTAGAGAAGGGGCTGATTGCCCCACTTTCTCCTCTTCACCCTGTAAACCCACTTGATTGTTCCCTCCTCCTTCCCCACTTACCTCGGGGCTTGTGTCACCTTCCCCTGACAAACCTAGTTTAAAGTCCTCCTCACTAGGTTTGCAAGCCTGCCCGCAAAGATGCTCTTTCCTCTTTTAGTGAGGTGGATCCCATCTCTTCCCAGCAATCCCTGTTCACGAAACAGAATCCCATGGTCAAAGAAACCAAATCCTTCCGTGGTACACCACCTACGCAACCATGCATTTACCTCTGTGATTCGACGATCCCTACCCGGACCCCTTTCTTCCACAGGGAGGATAGACGAGAAGACCACTTGTGCTCCGTATTCCTTGATCTTCCTTCCTAGGGTTATGTAATCTGCTGTGATCTCGTCAAAGGTGTTCTTGGCTGTATCATTGGTTCCTACATGAAGAAGTAGGAAGGGGTAATAGTCTACAGGTTTAAGAATTTTTGGCAGTGACTCTAATATCCTGAATTCTAGCTCCGGGCAAGCAGCAAACTTGCCGGGATTCTAGGTCTGGGTGGCAAATGGATGACTCCATCCCTCTTAGGAGGGAGTCCCCGACCACCGCCACTCATCTTTTTCTCTTAGGGGTGGTGGTCATAGAACTCCCATCTCTAGGACTGCGCATCCCATGCCTTCTAAACCATGGGGACTCTTTCAGATACCTCCCAGGGATTGTATCAGCCCCAGTTATCTCCGCCGTATCACCCATGGAGAGAGGCTGAAAGCGGTTACTTAACTCCACTGGTATTGGAGAGACCTGAACTGGTTTTCTCCTCCTGGATGTAACATGCTTCCAGTTCTCCTCTTGGTTTTGAGTAGCCTGCTGTTCCTGCAGTATTATGTTGCCTTCTATCCAGAAAGTCTTCACCCTCTCTGATGGACCTGAGGGTTGATATTTGTGCCTCAAGTCCTTTAACTTTCTCTTCTAAAATAGATACCAGCTTGCACTTGGTACATAGCAAATACTTTTCTATCGTTCGGGAGGAAGGCAAACATGGCACTCTGTCAACTTTATGTATCAGTGTGAACATGCACCTTTGACTTTCCAAAATTGGGCGTTAGAAAATCAACCTTAAAAATTTTGATCTAATTTAATAGTGTAGACATACACTAAACTTTAGTGTTTTTCACTCAAAAGCAATGTATAGTGGTAAGTGTAGCTGACCTTACAGCTTCAGGCTCTCCATGTGAGACATACCTGCCCAAATTGTGGTTAGTGGGCCCATATGGCTTGGCAGATGCTATTGTTTCCTACCAGTGATTTCCCACTCACTTCCCTTTTTCTTTTGTTGACCTAGTGCAGAAAAGGGACAGAAGGAGAACAAATGTTACATGAAAAGCATCCCAGGTGCAGGGCTGTAATCTAAAATTTAAAATAAATTAGGTGATTGATTTGTTCTGATCTCCCTTATTTTTTTTTCCGTGTATCTTCCACTTCCTGCTTCTATTGCTTTCTTTCCAGCTGCTTGGGATATGGCCTTTCAAGAGCTGATTCTTCTTGGCCAGCTGTATGCTCAGGCACAGTCAGCCGTTTGGGGTACTAGATTTGCTGACTCTTACTAAATAGAATCCTCTCCATGTTATTACTCCAGTGTTTACAGGGCTGGAACACAGAGTGTAACAAGGGTGTAACACTGCTTGGTCTTCTCTATACAGGCAAAGCAAGAACTCATAACATGATTTATAACGTAGTACTTTTGTGTTAAAATACAAACTTCTAATGCAATAAGAATTACTGTGTAGACAGCAGCTAATATGGAATGATGGGTTCCCAGCATGGCATGACACTGTTATGCCCCGTAGCTGGGGAGAAGAGGACAGAACTTTAAGTCCCTTTCTTGGATACATCATAGTTTTATAAATTATCTTGAGGATCTGGTCTGTTCAATCGTCATGATAGGGGAAACACCAGTGTCCAGTACAGAATTCATACATAATTAATATTCCCCTTACAGTTTTGTTTTTTCCCTACCGAATTTTCCATCCCTCCCCAGCACTCCTGCCTGCACCTTTCAAAGTCAGGTGGGGCTGCTTCTGTGAACCCTGAGCACCTGGGGTTTCATGTTGGAGCATGATTAAGTGTGTTCGTTTGACCAAGTGTGCATGTTTTTTAGTTTTTTGGCATAGAATTCCTCCAAGAGTATAGCATATATGAGCTGCTATAGTTTGATTTTTCAATAGAGGTATCTTGGAGTAGTTTTTAAATTTTCTTTGTAATAACTGCTGCCAGATCAGAGAGGGGAGGGGGCATTTAGTTTGATTTTTGTCCAAGGATTTTCAGAAACAAAATTACATACTTGATGTAATCAGTTTTCCATACAGCAGAGGTTAATGGTGGAGTGTCCCAATGACCTGTGCTAAAATCAGGTACCATTTAATATATTTATTGAGGAATTGCGGAAGAGGATGAATGATGAGGTTACAGCATTGACAGGTGACACTCTTAATTAGGATAGCTAAGACTAGAGAAGTTTGTGAGGCAGTTTGAAGTCAGATGGCAGATGAAAGTCAGTGTTGGTAAATGCTGGGCAATACACATTGAAAGGATTAATTTGAAATCCCCAGACGTGTTGTTGGGTCCTAAATTAAATAATGAAGGTAAGCTGGGTGCACTTATTTATCTTTTCTCAGAATTCGGGAGCAAGGGAGGATTGAATGAAAGTGAAATACAGCACATTTAAAACTGATGGAGACAAATTCCTTTACACAATGCATAATTAATTTGTGGAATTCAAAGCTACAAAAGATAAATCAAACCAAGAGCTTAGTAGCAGTTTTTGGAAAATTAGACTTTTATATGGTGTGACAGGCTGCTGCCTGGGGGCTACAGAATTCTGAAGGAAGGCAAGTATACTGGCTGGTGGGTGAATGCTTTCCTGTTACCCAATTAAGGCAGACAGCTGGGGGCCTCATTAACCATTAGCCACATCTGAGTCTAATCAGCGGTCATTGGCTAGCTGAGGCCCTGCACTCCCTATAAAAGGTTCCCCCTAGCAGACTGCAGGGAGAAAGGTTTTGGAAGGCGTACGCAAGAGCGAGAGCAAGAGGTAACACAGGGAAGTGGTGGGTGAAGTGGCCCGGGGTAGGTTGCTACATTGGGGCAGGGGAGAAGGTCCTGCCAGCAGCCACCTGACCTTGTAGGGACCCTGGGCTGGAGTCCAGGGTAGAGGGTGGGTCTGGACTCCCCCCACCCTTCCCTGAGGGCTATTCCACTAGAACAGGTGCAAGCCTGCAAGGGGACTGGCTTTATTCTGTCCCCACTTGGGACTTGCCTATGATGAGGATGGCTCACTAAGCGGAGACTCCGGCCTCTGAAAAGGCCTGGGCAGATAGGGGGTCTCCATGAATCTCTGAAGCACAACAGAGAAAACTGCCAGGAAGTGCAGGATCCCACAGGGGTTGACAAGGGACTTTGTCACAATGGACAAATTGAAATCCACAGTTAAAATAAATAGGATTAAGAATATCTGATCCAAAAACTAATACGTTTTAGAAACTAAAAGTTGCCCATTATCGATATTCTTGCCCTCATTTGAAATATTTGTTCCTAACCGGTGCTAGAGACAAGATACTGGACTAGATGAACCATTGATCTGATCTAGTATGGCAGTTCCTGTGTTCCTAAATGGCATTTATATTTTATCTGCCTTGTGATATCCCTTCATTCTAATGTGCTCAGTACTTGGAAGTGTTCTCAAACTGGATATCTTGCATGCTTTTAATTCATGGGGAAAAGCACAGTTTCTCTGAAAATGTCCAGCTGCCTTATAGTTTCAGCAGACCATTTCTACCTGTGGTACTCTAACTTCAAACTGGTTTTCTTTAGAGCACTTGTCTCAGAGAGGTAGCTGTGTTAGTCTGCAACTTCAGAAACAGCAAGCAGTCCTGTGGCCCTTAGAGACTAACAAATTTGTTGTCATATCTAGTGCTTTTCATGGTTTTTAAAAAAACAAAACAAAAAGGAGCCGGTACTGAGCAGGTTCCCTGCTCCCCACCCGCAGCCAGTCCTGTGACTGGGGCTGCCGAGGAGCCGTCAGATGTATGTTTAGTTAGAAAACCCACTGTAAAATTTGAGAAGCATAAAAACAGACTGGCAATCAAAATTACTAAACAAAATTATTTTTATACCATAGACAAGATGTACCTGACACAATTCAGTTTCTAAATTGTTGTTATGTAGAAGTAGTAATACTAGAAATACTGGTGCATGTTGAAAATCTGGGCTTGTTCTTTTGTTTTTTTATCCCCCTCCTTATCCTTCTCCCACAGTGTTCCCTGTAAATTGAGTGCTTGGGCAGTTGCCCAGGAGAGATTCAGGTGCCACCCAGCTGATTATCATTGTGCCCACAGATCCCACAGCCCATGTTTCTACTGGTGGTGCACATTTCCATGTGTCTTGGTGTGCACAGCCTTTATTCTGTACATGGATGGAAAAAATTGGAGGGAACATTTTTCCCCACCTCCACCAACTGATCTGAAATATTTGTCAGGCATTTCCTATCCAGACGCTAGCATGAAACATAAAGGGGGTAAAATGGGGATTTCTTACTGTAAGGAAAAAGTATTAGAATTCTTGCCAGGGTGCTGTCGTGGAACCTGTTCAAATGGTCCTGTCTACCCCTTCACTTATATACAGAGCCCTAGCTGTTGCAAGGGAAAGCGGACAAAATAAAACAATATGTAATTGGAGGCGCACACCTCCTAGAACTGGAAGTGACCTCAGGAGGTCATCTAGTCCAGTCCCCTGCACTCTTGGCAGGACCAAGCACCACCCCTGACATCTATTTGCCCTAATCCCTAAATGGCCTCTTCAAGGATTGAGCTCACAACCCTGAGTTTAGCAGGCCAGTGCTCAAACCACTGAGGTATCCCTCATCCTTACCTTTGGTATCTTCTGTCCACGTGTAATTATCTCTAATTCCAAATTCACTGTTAGCAGTTTTTCTAGGAACAGCAATGTGAAATTGACCTAATTTTTGTCTCTCTCCCCACTGCTGGGATTCTGAGTAGAAGCACTCGTTGATTTCACGTTGCTGAATTCTCTGCAGTGGAGCTGTCTTGTGGGTGAGGGTAACATTGGATTTATTCAAATTCATGTAATATTTCAAAGTTTAAAAAAAAACAACAAGGCACTGTATTGGTATGTATTTTTAAATAGAAGCATGAATTATAATCAGTGTATAGTTGAGTGGCTTATAGTCCTTTGTTCTTCAGTGAAAGTTTCTTGCAGGTAATAGTCATGTAGGTCAGTGGTTCTCAAACAGGGGTTTGGGGCACCCTGGGGAGGTGTGGTGGCCAGCTGCAAGTAAATTTCAGGAAGTCCTCCAAGCGCAGCTGGCATTAAACTTGCTGGCATGCAGGGCAGAAATCTGAAGCCACACTGCATGGAGCTGAAGCCTGAGACCTTGAACCTTACCGCTACTTGGGGCTGAAGCCAAAGCCCGAGCAACTTAGCTTTGCGGGGGTGCACCTCTACCTAGGCTCCCTGGCAATTGCCCTGCTTATTATCCCTAATGCTAGCCCTGGATTTTATTTGCTGAAAACCAGTTGCTGTGGACCATGGAGTTTTTACAGCATTTTATAGAGGGCTCAGAAGAAAAAGATGGAAAACCCCTTGTATGTGTCTGTTTTTGACAACTTGAGTTTTTGAGTTTTAATGTCCATTTCAAGAGTTGGATTCTTCTTTATCTGTTACATTTATCTGTTTACGATCCTTTTCCAGTAATAAAGGTATTTAAATTTTTGGCCCATATTACTGAAAACTAATAAATTAGATGATGCAAGCCATTCAGTATCTGAAAGATAACGCACTGTTCACGTGTTTCAATATTTAAGATTTTAAATCTTTTTAAAGTCTGTTCAATAAAATATTCAGCATGGCTGTATTTGGAATACAGTAATTACAACATTCTTTATCAGACAGTGTATCCATGTTCTTGAGGGAGACTTGGTTTTTTTAATAGGAGACCATCTTTGAAAATACTGTGTCTGAAGTCAGCAAACCTATCGTTGGCTATGTCTACACGAGCCCCAAACTTCGAAATGGCCATTCAAATGGCCATTTCAAAGTTTACTAATGAAGCGCTGAAATGCATATTCAGCGCTTCATTAGCATGTGGGCGGCTGCGGCACTTGGAAATTGACGTGGCTCGTCCCGACGGGGCTCCTTTTCGAAAGGACCCCACTTACTTCGAAGTCCCCTTATTCCCATCTGCTCATGGGAATAAGGGGACTTCGAAGTAGGTGGGGTCCTTTCGAAAAGGAGTCCCGTTGGGATGAGCCGCGTGGCGGCGAGCCATGTCAATTTGGAAGTGCCGCGGCCGCCCGCATGCTAATGAGGTGCTGAATATGTATTTCAGCGCTTCATTAGTAAACTTCGAAATGGCCATTTGAATGGCCATTTCGAAGTTTGGGGCTAGTGTAGACACGGCCATTGTGTCTTATGAGTGCCTTTTGGCTTAAATTCAGTCAATGAATGCAATCTTCAGAGGGTATTCTTGGTTTCAGAATGTTAGAGAACTGTTAACATTTAAGTTTTAGTGGCTGTTTTAGTTGTAAGTGAAGTAATAATAATAATAAGTTTTAGTTATAAGTGAAGTAAGTTATCAATGTTGTTTTATGTTAGAGTTGTGCCAGTGCTGACTTTTAGCCCCAGTTGATCTACCTTCACAGAAGTTAATTTTTTTCTGTCTGAATTGTCTTTCCCTTAGGTGTCAGTTGTTGCTCTTTTCCCAGCCAGACATGAAAATCTGCCATGGTTCTGCTCCTTACTATTCCCACCCTGAACAGCAGCATTGAGTCAGACTGCAGTCTTTTGAATGCAGTAAAGTGTGCCTGCATAAAGGCTGTCATCTTTGAGCTATTGTTCTGGCTAACAATTTTAATGTTTAGAAAAAAGCTAGTTTTCTGATTGATCTCTAGATGAGCAGTGAGTTCTCATTACCCCAGAGTTGTAATAACTACAGTTAATTTAGTGTCTGGTTAAAGTACGTGCAGTTTATTTTATATTTACCTACATTGATCTTGGAAATTGTCCCATATCTGCAAATTTATGGAACAAAGCTTGTTTGTTTGTTGACACTGAGTCTGTGGGTAAAAGTGCAGGCTTGGGAGCAGTTTTACACTGCACTGACTTTTCATGCTTTGGGTTTGTGTTCTCTAAGAAGTTAGCTCCTGCTTGTGCGGCTCCCTTTTCATCTAGGTAGTTAATGAAAAAGGGAAGTGGACCGGATCAAATCAGATCAAACTAAATTCCGTGCAATTCTTGCAGTCAGTGCCGCACATGCTGCTCCCTCAGAAACTGACATTAGCAGTCTTGACTGTATGGGAGTGTGGTTATTTTTGTCGCTGTCTGCCAGCAGAGGCTGCTTCTGGCAGCAGAGCACAGGAGTTCTCTGCCAAAGGGAAGCAGTTCACAAGTAAACACTGAAAAGATGCCCTATATTGCATTGCAGTGTCTTTCTTCCACTGGTCTGCTAATCTTATTTAACAAATCCAATACAAACTATGCATTCGGGTTTGTTGGCTAGCATAACCCTGGTCGCCACCTGTATCCAGAACAGTTCAGTATCTAGCCCGCAGTGCATGGAGAATGTTTTCTGGACCATGGGTGTTCATTATAATGAAAGGTAAACAAAGTTTATTACAGGTTACACCTCTCTCGTCCTGCACCCTAGGACCTAACTGGAGCTGGACGAGAGCATTTTCTGGATGATGGGAGGTCAATGCTTACTATCACATTACTAACAGTTCCACTGCTTCTTGGCCTCCTAGGAGACATTTAGGGGTACATTACAGCTAAATAACATCACAGGACACCAAGAGCCAGGACTGGTGGCTGTAAACAAATTTTATGGGACCATGGGAAACATGGTCACACCCATAATAAGTGATCTTCTGGCTAACTAAAATCATGCCGGACTGTAGAGTTTCCCGGATGAGAGAGGTCATGTACTCCAGCCCCCTAATCATTTTTGTTGCCCTCCACTGGACCTGCTGCAATGCATCCACCTCCTTTCTGTACTGGCTCAACCTGAGAGGTTCAACCTGTACAAAAGCTTTTGTATGTACAAGCCATTATAGAGTATTGTACGTGTATAGTGTCATAGGATAAATCCTTAATGCACTAGTCACTGTTGACTGTTTCCATATCTGAAGAAGCGGGTCTGTCAATTAATAAATTATTTTTTTTAGTCTTTAAGGTGCTACATGACTGCTTTTATTTCCTTAATGCACTGTATTGAAATAGGAATGCACTGGGATTACGGGTATGGTTTCTATGGGGGGAGGGAGGGAGAGGAAAGGGGTTGGAGTGGTCAGTTTACCCAGCATCCTTAAGAGTTATAAGGAAAAGCTAGACATATACAAATCCATGGGTCTGGATATAATGTATCCAGGGGTACTGAGGGAATTGACAAATGCCATTGCAGAGCCTTTAATCATTATCTTTGAAAACTCATGGAGATCAGGAGAGGTCCCAGGAGATTGGAAAAAAGCAAAAATAATGCCCATCTTTAAAAAAGGAAGAAGGACAATCCAGGGAACTATAGACTGGTCTGCCATACCCTCAGTCCCTGGAAAAATCATGGAGGGGATCCTCAAGAAATCCATTTTGAAGACTTGGAAGAGAGGGAAGTGATCAGGAATAGTCAAAACATGGATTCACCAAGGACAAATCATGCCTGACCAATCTGGTTAGCTTCTCTGATGAGGTGGGGGGCTCTGTGGACACGGGGAAGTCAGTGGATATGATATACCTTGGCTTTAGCAAAGCTTTGATACAGTCTCCCACAATATTCTTGCCCATTAGTTAAGGAAGTATGGATTGGATAAATAGACTGTGAGGTGGATTGAAAGCTGTCTTAGACGGTTGGACCCAACAGGTAGCAATCAGTGGTTCAATATCTGGAGGATTGGGCCAAAAGAAATCTGATGAGGTTCAACAGAGACAAGTGCAGAGTCCTGCACTTGGGATAGAAGAATTCCAAGCATTGTTATAGGCAGGGGACCAACTGACTAAGTAGTAGTGCAGCAGAAAAGGACTTGGGATTACAGTGCATGAGAGGCTGGATGAGTCAACAGTGTGCCCTTGTAGCCAAGAAGACTAATGGCAACTGAGGGTGCATTAGGAGGAGCATTTCCAGCAGACCTAGAGAGGTTATTATTCCCCTCTACTTGGCACTGGTGAGGCCACATCTGGAGTATTACGTTCAGTTCTGGGACCCCAAGCATAGAAAGGATGTGGATGCATTGCAGCAGTTCCAGTGGATGGCAACAAAAATGATTAGGGGGCTGGAGTACATGACCTATGAGGAGAGGCTGAGGGATATGGGCTTGTTTAGTTTGCAGAAGAGAAGAGTGAGGGGAGATTTGATAGCAGCCTTCAACTTCTTGAAGGAGGGCTCTAAAGAAGATGGAGTCTGTTCTCAATAGTGGCAGATGGCAAAACAAGGAGCAATGGTCTCAAGTTGTAGTGGGTGAGGTCTCGGTTGGATAGTAGGAAAAACTATTTCACCTGGAGGGTGGTGAAGCACTGGAGTACGTTACCTAGAGAGGTGGTGGACTTTCCATCCCTGGAGGTTTTTAAGTCCCAGCTTGACAAAGTCCTGGCTGGGATGACCTAGTTGGGGTTGGTACTGGTTTAGGCAGGGCTTGGTGACCTCCTGGGGTCCCTAGGATTCTATGATTCTTTTCTAGGATTCTATGATACCCTGTTGTTCCCAAGCACTACTCCATGCTGTTCCCATTGGCTATGATTAGTGGCCACTGGGAGCAATGGGGGGAAGAGCATCCAGACAAATGCTTTGCTGTGTTGGTGTTCCGCCAGCCAAAGGGAATGGGGAGCAGCAGCATGTAGAGAGGCTTTCTCCTCCTCTTGCCAGGCAAAGCCCATGGGCTGTATCCAGCCTGCAGCTTGCCTGGACGTGGCCTGTGAGGCTCGGAGTTTGCCAAGGTGTTCTGGGTCATTCAGCATCCCCAAAGGTAGCTGCCTGTTCGGATGTACTGGATGATAGGACAACAGTTAGCTTTTGGCTGTTCCCTCCTATTCAGTTGGACGGCTCATGTGCTCCCTGTATTTTCTGTGCTTCCTCCCTCTGTCACTGGTATAAACTACTCAAGTGTGCTTATCGAATATCTCTTGAACAACTGAACCGATGGAAAAAGAAGTACAAAATGCTCTCTTGAGTAAATGCATTTCTAAATAGTTACGTTTCTTTTGGGAATGTTGAGATGTTTAAACTGTAGACATTTTCCTTCTATAAAATAGTCCTGTTTTCACATTGGACTCATTTGCTGTTCAAATAAGCAAATACAGTTACTTCCTGTCATTCTCTTGCAACAAACTAATGTTAAAAATAATCAAGCAGCCATAGACCTTAGTTTGTGTTGTCTGATCACTTAGAAAGAAAGGAGGGTTGCTAATTTCTCTTCCACGTAGGGACATTTTACGGGTCTGGATAAAGGAGGTTATTTGAGGTAGGGGCATTCTAATGGGTTACATGAAAGTTCAGATTTGGTTTAGGGAGAATCCTAGTTTGTGGATCCATGCATGGAGGCTGTTATGAATGTAGGGTGCTTCCAGAGCTCAAGCAGAGGAGATGATAGTGGAGAGTCAGCTGGATTTGTGCTTTCCATGTAAGGCAAAGAGTACTTGAAAGTTTGTGACCTGTACTTAGAGGACTCTTTAGGACAGTAACCCTGCTTTGAGAACAGGGTCATGGCCAAAGACACATGTGGTGCCATTTTAATTGCCAGGGATACTCCTTTGTCTGATATATATGTTAAGACAGAGCAAAACCCATCAGAACCCAGTGGGTTTAATTTGACTAACCCACATTAGCAAACTTGGGTTAAAATAGTAATGAAGATATGGCAGCTCTGCTTTTAACTCAGTTTAGCAGATCAGATCCAAGATAGGCTTGTAATCATGCTGCTAATCAAGTTAACAATATAACTTGTTTATTTTACAATGTAGACACACCCTTTCAAGAGCTATCGACTATATTTGTTTTTGCTGTACAGTAGACCCCCAACTTGCATACAAACTATGTTCTTGGGGAACCAGGCATAATTCAAATTTCGTTCAAGTTGAAGTGGGGGCGGGGCTGCCAGCTCCAGCCAAAGGGAGCTGCCGGAGCCGGGGAACCCAGCAGCAAAAGGGCTGGGAGCTGGTCAAAGCTCAGCGCTCTGCTGCTGGCACCAGCCCCTGGCTCCCCAGCTGGGGGAAGCTGGGCAGCAGTCATGCCTGTCTGGTCCCCAGCTCCCTCAGCTGTGGGAAGCTGGGCCCACTGGCTCCAGCCCCCAGGGAACTGCTGGGGCTGGGGGAATCCCTGGCAGCAAAGGAGCTGAGAGCAGCCAACGGTGGCTCCGTGGGGTTGGAGCGGGTGAACTGCTACACATCCTTAGCTCCCATCCTCCTTAATGCCTGGGGATTACCTGGTCGGCAGTTCCCTGTGTCTGGAGCTGCTGCTGGGTCCCCCTCGACTCTCATTAAAATGAGAACGTGCCAGTCGGGTTGGTGTATTTCTGGAACCTACTGTACTTTGAATGGTGCAAAATTATTTTCTAATAAGGATAATGGGGTTGAGGCTGGGGTAGTGAATGGACCAGGTTCCATTATTGTAGTTCATATAAGCCTTCCCATACTGCATATGTGAAGTATCTGGATCATTTAAAAAATGGATGGCAACTAATTAGTCTGTTCTCAGAAAGCTTAATATGATTCTGAATCTGCATTAGAGTGGCCCTTTTTGTGCATCAGTTCACCTCAGATTTTGTATCGGTCCAGTTTCACTTTCAGTATCTTGTGCTAGTAGTGTGGTTGCCACTGCACTTTGCATCAGAACGCTGCACCTTGGAAAATCTTGTTTATTGAATGCCAATCATTACAAATAGTTTTAGAATAATAAAACCTTCCTATTCTGGGTCATCAGGCCTTCATGTAAGTTTGGCCACATGTTCTCTGCTGGGACAAAGAAATCCATTAATTAACTTCTGCTTTTCTCCTTTCTTTTCAGACTTCTAAGTTTATTGGTTGCATGGAGGTGGATATTATTTATTATTGCTAGTGAGTTAGACATGTCAATCTTTTCATAAAATGGAAAATAAATCCCATCTACAACTGGTGATATCTACAGAACTGCATCAGCTTGCACCTTTTGTATATCTGTCCCAACTTCATCTTGGGTTGAAAACAGCCACTGTGATATTTAATTCTTGCCAAACACATCAAAATTCAGGAACTTTGGGCTGCTGCAATTTAAAGAAGTCAGAGTCCTTTTCTAGAGCACCTTTTATCTTTCGTTTAGGCTTAGGTGCTTCTTGGACAATATATGAATCAAAATATTCTGCTGCTTTTGTCTTTGTGTCTTGCCTCAGCCTGAACAGGGCTGTCTTTCCAAGTTTGTTAGAAGAGCTGAGGTAACATTTTCCAAACTTAAAGGTTAAGAACTGACATAAGATATCTGAATTTCTCTTTGACTTGACTGTGAAGTTAATGGATGCATGAGCCTAATTTTAGGCATCCGGATTGGGATGTTGGAACCCTTATCTCTCATTAACATGAGTTTCTTTGTTGAAACTAGAAGAGGCCTTTCAACATCAGTCCCTAAAAGTCTGCTTTCCCAGTCCTTTGTACAAATCACAGTTACAGTTCTAAATTCAGATTTATATCATGCAGTAGTGACCCTATCAGTTACAGCCTTTTTGTTAGTCACACTTTATACTGTCCACTTCCTTCAGATGATAAATTTTGCCTTCAGTGTATGCATGTAATTCCCATTAACACTAATGAAAGTTTCCCATGTGCACTGAGGGAAGACTATCTTCCCTTCAAGATGGAACAGCCTGCCCATATTTTTTCCTATCTATGGACTTAGTGATGCATGGCTTTATATGCTTTCCTAAAAGAATAAAATAAAAAAGACAATACATGCAAGTTGAAACAGAAATAATTTAAACATAAGACTACATTAATACCAAATCCTGCATTTGGGTAGTTGTACCTTCTAGTCACTTCCACCTCCATATACAGCTTGAACCTCTATACTCTGGCATCCTCTGCACCTGACCAGTACTGAACAAAAGAATTTGCTTGACTACAGAAAGTCAGTATTGTCTAGCAGCATTACAACACTTCCACTGCTTATTGGGCTCTTAGAAGACATTTGGGGGTAAATTACAGCTAAATAACCGCACAGAACTCCAAGAGTCAGGACTGGAGGCTGTAAACAAACTTTATGGAACCATGAGAAACTTGGTCACACACAAGATAAGCAGTCATCCGTCTAACTAAAATCATGCCGGATTATGGATGTTGCCAGGCGAGTGGCTACCAGAATAGAGAGGTTCAACGTTTATTTGAATTACCTATAATACAGATAGAAACTCCCAAAAATAGCATTATCTCATCCGGCAACATCCGTCATCCAGCAGGACCATGGATGTTACTGGGCCACAGATACCAGGGTGGGAGATTACTTTGTTGGGAGAGGTTGGCTGCCTTGGGCAGGGGAGCCCAGAAGGGCTTGTGTCCCTGGCCAGAGAAACAGCTGGAGCTGGGGTTGCACAGACAGCCTAGCTGGGGCTGCGCCGGGTGCCTGTGGGGCTGGGGCTCTGCTGGCGATCCAGCCAGGGCCTGAGCCAGCTACCATGGGGCCAGGGCCAGAGGTGGCCTCTAGCCTGGGAGGCTATGCCTGCAGACCAGTTGGGGCTGAGCCGTGGCTGTGTCCTGAGCCAGCACCCGCATGTTTGGCAGGCTGGCTGGGGCTGGTGTGATCTCCCCGGCCATCAGCCTGAGGTGGCCAGGTTGGTGTGGGCCCAGTAGTGGCTGAAGTTGAGGCAGGAGGTAATGGGGCCCTGGGGCTGGAGTTGGCGGGGGTCAGGATCAGCTGGCAAAAGAGAAGCTGGCAGCCAACTGGGTGGCCAGGATAGTGGACTTACCTTCATTTGGGAAATTTCCTCATCTGCGACCAGTCAGGTCCTGAGGTGCCAAATGAGCAAAGCGGAACCTATGCAGTACTTCATATGACTTGCGTTAAGTTCATAAACCTGAACTAATAGTCTCCTATCCACTAAGCAATTGCATATCTTAAGAGTCCACTTTAAAGTATCCCCAAGACTTGCGTCAGAATGGGTATGATCAGTAGTGTGATTATTCTGTACTTGACAACCAATTGTTTGACGCTGAGAATAGATGTTACTGGGATTAATGAGGGATCTTTTACTTGTTTTGTCAAGCGAGTCTCTCTCTCCTCTCTCTCAGGGGTTTCTGTGTGTCTTGTGTAGGACCAGCTTTGCACATGGACACTGAAGGGTTTGGAGAACTTCTCCAGCAGGCAGAACAGCTCGCGGCTGAGACAGAGGGAATCTCTGAACTCCCTCATGTAGAACGCAATCTGCAGGAGATTCAGCAGGCTGGGGAGCGCCTGCGATCTCGGACTCTGACCCGCACGTCGCAGGAGACTGCAGATGTCAAGGCGTAAGTACCTCAATTTTTGGAACTCTGTTTTGAGGTAACAATGCTGAAGAAACCACCTGTTAGCTCATTTAATTCCTCATGAAAAAGATCGTATTTAAAAGTCTTGCAGTGGAGTTGTGAAGTACTTTGGGTGGAAAGCTCAGGAGCCTCCCATGTCTATAAAGAAACACACATCTAGTTGTGCTGCACAAGTACTGCTTTCAATGGTGGTGATTTGATAAGTGTGACTGAGTCTCACCAATGGTCTCTTGCCTCTTCTGTGCATCTGTTTATAACACGTTGCTTGGTATCCCTCAATCCTATCCAAATTGGTTGCAGCTCTACCTACCAAGAATCAGGACACATCAAAGATTTTCAATAATACTGACTTTATAAAGCCCCGCTTCATGTTTGGTTTGCCTGTGGCTTTTGGAGATTTAAATCCAGATCATGCCTTATGCACAGGGACAGGATGCACCTTAAATTTTAAAGATAAACCTTAAATAAACCTCTGGCTTATTTATACCTGGCCCTGCAGACTTCCAAGATCAGCATCTGATGAAGTGAGTCTGTGCTCACGAAAGCTCATGCTCAAAACTTTTCTGTTAGTCTGTAAGGTGCCACAGGACCCTTCGTTGCTGTTACAGATCCAGACTAACACGGCTACCCCTCCGATCCTTAAATTTGGTTACCTGCCTAATGAGTGCATTTTAGTAGGAAGTCAAAATGAGTTAATGAAACCCAGAGGTGGAAAAAGTACTCAAAACATTATTTAAGTAAAAGTTCAACTGCTTTAGGAGGGAGTGGTGGGTGGAGGGTGTACTTGAGTACAAGTCATTGCGTGCCTTTGGAAAGCTACTTGAGTAAAAGTACACACTGACCCACCTCAATTATACTCAAGTATCCAGAAGTAAAAATGGCTGTACCTTTACTCAAGTAACTTTCTGGGTACTTTTCCCAGCTCTGCAGCCTAATCCCACACCACACTTGATGTGCTTGGTTGCGAATAGGCTGCTAAATTACTCTGAACTGCACATTAAGGAGGGACTATGACCTGGTGGGTCAAATGTTGGATTAGGACACAGGAGGTGAGGTTTCTATTCCTGCTTCTGCAACTAACTCCCTGTGCCGCCAATGGCAAGTCACTTGATCTCGCCGAGCCCTTGTAAAATTCAGATTATGACACTGACCTGCATCACAAGGGAATTTTAAGGATAGCTAGGTGAATGTTTTCATAAAGAACTTAGATATTACTGTATAGGGCCATGTCCGAAGGCAGAGAGGTTGGTTGACTGGCATCTCTGGCTTCCGACCGAACGTGAAAACTACTCAATTCCCTTGTGAATAACAGAGTGTAGCTGTGCCTTCTAATGCAGTTTGTGAGAAAACCTGTGAAGTTAGCCATTTGTACTCTTCCTAACATGGAGCCTGGGGTAAACAGTTGAGCGGAGCCGAAGTGAGCTGGATGGGCAAATAATTTAATTTCTTCTGCCACTAGGTCAGTAACTCAGAAGCAGTGAAACTCACGTGAGAAACTGGGGATATTGTTCACTTCAGGTTAAAGGTCTTGATCTGGAGTGGACTCCAGATTTTAAGTGTAAATGGGATTGTCAACTTTGTGCACTGGGAAATAAGTAAACATTTTGATTATGTATGTACTTAGTCACCAGCTATGATAGGAGTTTTCCTAGACTTCTTAAGAGAACGTCCAATTCACGTTAAGAGCTCTGTCCCTGCATTCCATATTTTTACACTGAAATTCTCTGACAGAAGTGCATTGTGTCTGGTTGGCTGGCTTTCTGGCAAGTGTGTTCCGAATTTTTATTTAGAAAGGACAAAGGGTCTCCATTAGGCTAAAGCTCTGTTTTTTCACAACTCGCAGTCTATTTTAAATTCTGCTTTCTCTGATGGTTAAAGAAATGCGCCCAAAAGCTGAACAGTTACCTGGTTAGGTTTATGGTCCTGGTAGAAGGTGAATGTCTGCATCTTGTGTGGAGGGGGAACCCGGTGGTTACAACACTGAAACTTTAGATTTAAACATCTGAAACCTTGAAATTTACCAATTTTCAAACCTTAGAGCTGTGAAATTGACCAGAATTGACCCTGAATTTGCTAGGACCCTACACACAGTTCATCTTTTCTAGACCTTTAATGATTTTTGTTGCTCTTCTCTGGACTTCCTCCAATTTGTTCACATCATTCTTGAAATGTGGTGCCCAGAACTGGACACAGTCCTCCAGTTGAGACCTAATCAGTGTGGAGTAGAGTGGAATAATGACTTCTGCCTTGCTTACAGCACTCCTGTTAATGCATCCCAGAATGATGTTTGCTTTTTTTGCAACAATATCACACTGTTGATTCATGTTTAGCTTGTGGTCCACTATGACTGCCCAGATCTCTTTCTGCAGTACTCCTTCCTTGAGAGTCATTTCCCATTTTGTTTGTGTGCAACTGACTGTTCCTGCAGACAGAGAGATTCCTAAGGGGAGAATCTATTCATGGAGATTTGCCATGTCCTAGTAAGAAGAAGAGGATGCGAAATGATAAAACACAGGCACAGGATCTGATCAGAAACAGTCAAATGAAAAATATCAGAGGGGCAGCTGTGTTAGTCTGTATCTGCAAAAACAATGAGAAGTCCTGTGGCACTTTATAGACAAAGTTTTGGAGCATAAGCTTTCGTGGGCAAAGCTTGTGACAAAGTGGGTCTTTGCCCATGAAAGCTTATGCTCCACAAATTCTGTTGGTCTATAAAGTGTCAAATAAAAAAGTGTATCATGCAAAAAGTAACAAGTGGTTAAAGTACTTACATGCCAGAAGTAGGAATCTAAATAATAAGATGGGTGAGGTAGAGTGCCTCATATTAAATGAGCATATTGATATAATAAGCATAAAAGAAGTTTGGTGTACCAAGGATAATGTGTGGGACATAGGAACATTAAGGTACAAAATATATTGGAAGGACAGAAAAGGTGTTGCTGGTGGGGGAGTGGCATTGTATGTAAAGAGAGACATCAAACAATTACTTGGTTTATTAATAAACAGAAGAGACTTTCTCAAATACTAACAGATGTACCTGGCATGGTTGCAGATTTTTTCAATGACAATTTTTTTCAGAAATAAAGGCTGGAATGAAGGTTTGGGGTGAGGAGGGGTAGGGGTGGGTGGCTTAGGGCAGAGGGTTGATGGGGGCTCAAGTCAGAGAATGGGGTTACAGAAGTTAGGGCAGGGGTCTCGGAACAGGGGGCTTACTAGGGCCACCCATGGTGGTGAGGGAGGGATCTGGGGCTGCATACGTGTTGGATGGGGATTTGGGCTCTGTGGTCTGGTATAACCCTTCAGCTGCCCTTCCTGGCCTGCAGCCTGTGGGGGCACAGTATGCTGGGGGCAAACCCCAGCCCATTGCTGCCCCCTTGCCACCTCCAGTATCTCTTGTGGCTTACAGACTGTCTGGGGAGGTAGTAGGCTCTGGAGACTACCCTCCCTCCCTGCAGACCCTCCAACGTCTCGTATGCTGTTGAAGTGGAGGCTATTCTCTCCACCCACCCATCGCAGCCTGTAGGCTCTCCACAGGGGGGAGGGGGCAGGCTCTGAGTTTGGGGCTGGAGAGCTACTTACTCATTTTCTGAGGCAGGCAGGGTGGTGCGGCCCTCGTCCTGCTGGCCTCTTTCTTGATGCTGCAGCTGCCCACAGTGGCCACTCTCAGTATTTCATCTCTCCTCTCTGTGACCCTCCCTTTCACCACCACCTCCTCCTCCTCCTACCACCCTTTCCCTTTCCATATTCTGGGAAGTCCTGGGATTTCAGTCATTTCCCGCTTTCTAGGCACAACCAAACCCTGACCTTGGCTTAAGATAAGAGGAAGCTACCTACCAAATGTTGTCGTCTGAGCTCTTATGGTTTGAGAGAAGATCTTGAACAAACATAGCACAGGTACACGCTCTAAAATATAGATAAATATAGACTATAGATAAAAGGGTATGAAAAGATTTAAGTGGTATTAAGAAATAATAGAACAAAGTTGGCTTCTAAACAAAACAAGCTAAGCTTAATACTAAAGAGACTAGTGACAGTAAACTCTTTCCTCTCTGGCAGTCCTGGGACAGAGAGATTGCTGGATATTCATATATTTTGGATAATAGACAGGTGTTGCTAGCAATTCATAAAACTAAAGAAAAACAAGATTAGATATTAAGAAACACACAAAAATGTAGGCAGAGTACTTTATTTACCAACAACAGTAGTATTGTACACTGTAAGCTTGTACCGTATTCACTGTATTTATTTGTATTTACTTTCACTGTACTGTACTTATGAAAAACCTAACTAAAATTTACTTGTGGTTAAAATGCTGGTTATTTGAGTGTTCTGGATAGAATGCTGGATGTGAAAGAGTTTACTGTACATGTAATATCTCGTGCTCAGAGGTGTTTGAACAAGCTTCTTTCACAGACTCGAAAACCTTCCAGTCTGGGCTCAATCCTTCCTCCAGTTCAGCCTTAGATGGTTCAAGCAGTAACCTTGGGTTGGGTAGCCAGAGAGAACTGGTGACATATATCACCTCACTCTGAAGTAGGATTTGCGTAAGTGGCGAGTCCATTGTTTTGTTTGTCGTCTTCTCAGCTACTCATGGAAAAGTACGTGGTTTAAGATGGATGCCAGTACCAGGTGACATGATCACATGTGTCTGCAAGATCCCTGTCTCCATATTTCACGGTCTGGTATACACATTCGCAGGAAGCCTTAAACTTCATAGTGTCTTTGCCGATGGTCTATTACAGCCCTTAAGTACCATTCATGACACTTACTTAGCATCACTATATTAATACCTTCATAATCTTCAAAGATGATAACTTGCCTACACAGAATCATATTCAGTAGATAATAACTTTTCCAATGATATCTTAGATGAGGTATTTTGCATAAAGCATACTCTAGTTATTCATATTCATAAGTATATTTTCATAAAGCATATGGAATGTTCCATTGCAGAAGAGTAAAAATATACTTAAGAAGGCCAAAAAAGAATTTGAAGAAGAGCTAGCCAATGAAATAATAGCAAAAAAAAATTTTAAGTGTATCAGAAGCAGGAAACCTGCTAAAACAGCCAGTGGGTCCACTGGACAATCAAAATGCTAAAAACATTCAAGGATAAGGTCATTACAGAGAAACTAAATGAATAGTCACAACTATCTTCACAGTTGAGGACATGAGGGAGATTCCCAAACCTGAGCCATTCTTTGTAGGTGACAAATCTGAGGAACTGTCCCACAGTGAGGTGTCATTAGGAGAGATTTTGGAACAAATTAATACATTAAACGGTAATAAGTCATCAGGACCAGATGGTATTCACGCAAGAGTTCTGAGGACGTCAAATCTGAAATGGCAGAACTATTAACTGCAGTCTGCAATCTGTCCTTTTAAATTAGTTTCTGCACCAAATGACTGGAAGATAGCTAATGTGACACCCATTTACAAAAAGGACTCCAAAGGTGATCCTGGCAATTATAGCTTGATAAACCTGACTTTGGTATTGGGCAAACAGGTTGAAACTGTAGTAAAGAACAATATTGTCAGCCACATAGATGAACATAATTTGTTGGAAAAAAGTCAGCATGGTTCTCATAAAAGGAAATCATACCTAGAATTCTTTGAGGAGGTCAGCAAGTGGATATAGGGTACTTAGATTTTCAGAAAGATGTTGACAGGCATCCTCACCAAATGCATGTAAGCAAACTAAGCTGCCATGGGATAAGAGGGAAGGTCGTCTCATGGGCTGGCAACTAGTTAAGTGATGGGAAACAAAAGTTAGGTATAAATGGTCATTTTTCAAAGCAGAGAGAGGCAAATAGTGGTGTCCCTAAGGTGTGTTCTGGGACCAGTTCTATTCAGCGTATTCATAAATGATCTGGAAAAAGGGGCAAACAGTGAGGTAGCAAAATTTGATGGTGATATAAAACTACTCAAGCCCCATGAAGACTGTTAAGAATACAAAAAAAATCCTGTGAAACAGTGACTGGACAAAAAAATGGCAGATGAAATTTAATGTTGATAAAGGCAAAGTAATGCACACTGGAAGACACAATTCTAACTATACATATGAAATGATGGGGTCTAAATTAGCTGTTACCAATCAAGAAAGTGATCTTGGAGTCATTATGGATAGTTCTTGAGGAACATCCACTTGGACCACATCTACACTGCATTCCCCTTTTGGAGGAGGAATGCAAATGAGGGAGAGCAAAATTGCAGATGAAGTGCTGATTTACAAATCTTGTGCTTCTTTTGGGTAAGCTCGCACAGTTACATTTCTGGAGGAGACTTTTCTGAAAGCAAAAACAGCCATATAGATGGGGTTCCTTTGGGGGAAAACCCCATTTTTGAAAGAACCTTATTCCAGAAATGAATGAAGAATAAGTGTTCTTTCAAAAAAAATTTTTTTCCACTGAAGAAACCCTGTCTACGTGGCTGTTTTGCTTTCAGAAAAGTCTCGTCTGGAAACACGATCGTGTGAAATTACACAAATAAAGCGCAAGATTTGTTAACCAGCACTTCATTTGCATTTTCATTCTCCCACATTGCATTCCTCCTCTGAAAGGGAAATGCTGTGTAGACATGGCCTTAGTGTGCAGCAGCAGTCAAAAAAGCAAACACAATATAGGGAATCATAAAGAAAGGGTTAGATAATAAGGCATAAAATATATCACCTTGAGATGAAATCCACAGTATGCCCTCATCTTGAATATTGCATGCAGATGTGTTCACCCTATCTCAAAAAAGGTATATTGGAATTGGAGAAGGTTCAGAAAAAGGCAAGAAAAACTATAAGGTGTATATGGAATGGTTGCCACATGTGGAAGAATTAGTAAGACTGGGAATTTTCAGCTTTGAAAAGAAGTGACTAAGAGGGATGTGATTGAGGTCTATACAGTTATGATGATGGAGATAAGGAAGTGCTTATTTACTCTTCATAATACAAGAACTAAGGGACACCTGATGAAATTAACAGGCAGGAGGTTTAAAACAAACAAAAGGAAGTTTTTCTTCACACAATGCACATTCAGCCTATGGAACTCTTTGCCAGAGAATGTTGTCAAGGCCAAGGCTGTAATAGGGGTTGGAAAATAGAGAAATTCGTGGAAGATAGGTTCCCTCAATGGCTATTAACCAAGACTGGTAAGGTCACGGCTGGGAATGGACGAGAGGGGATGGATCACTTGATGATGATGTACTTTGTTTATTTCTTCTTGGGCCCCAGGCATTGACCACTGTCGGAAGATAGGATACAGGCCTAGATGGACCTTTGGTTTGATTCAGTATAACTGTTATGTTCTTTCTAAGCAAAATACTTTGCATTTGTCCTTGTTGAATTTCATCCTTTTTACTTCAGACCAGTTCTCCAGTTTGTGCAGATCTTTTTTATTTTTAATTCTGTTTTCCAAAGGACAGCTAGCCAAAAAAGCCCTTCCAGCTTGGCACTGTCTACAAAGATTATAAATGTACTATCTATATGTCAGTATTGCCACGTGTGATGATGAAGATGCTGAACAGAAATGAACCTAGAACTGATCCCTCCACCCCTCTTGATCTGCCCTTCCAGTTTGACTGTGAGTGCCTGATAACTGGTCTCTGGGAATGTTTTTCCAGCCAGTAATGCACTCACCTTATAAAAGCTCAAATGAGGTTGTATTTCCCCAGTTTGTTCATGAGAAATTCATGCCAGATAGTATCAGAAGCCTTATTTTACTCAATATTTATCGTGTCTTCCTATCTACAAGGCTTATTGCCCTGTCAAAAAAGCTTTTCTGTTATCTCTGTAATATCTGAGTTTTCTTCCTACACCAGTAGTTCTGGTTTCTCCATTTTGTCACCCCTGTTCCTTGCATGGGTATACATCTTAGGCTATGCCTACACTAAGCAATGTAAGTCAACAACAGATATGCAGTTCTTGCTACGGCAGCTGTGTAGCTTAAATTGACACACCTGCGCTGTACTGGGCAAGGTCGATGGGAGAGTTTTTCTCACATTGACCTCCCTTATTCCTTTCATCTTGTGAAGAATACATGGGTTGACTGTGACCTCTGAGAGGATGGTCTTGTGCATCTATACTAGACACATGAAATAGAACCCTGGAAGATTGACCCTGAGTGGGTTGATCCTGCCTGGTAATATTGACATAGCCTTAGTTGTTTCTGTCTTGCTTTGCCTGATTCCTTGGTTAATTAAGTACAGTCATTCTGCTGCCAGTGTCACCTCCCTGACTTCTAGCTTCATTCCTACTGGGATTATATTTCCTCTTAATACTCATTCTCCTACCCACTATTGTTCCTTTCTCCACTGCTGTGCCTCTCTTGTGTGTGTGTTTTTAATTCTTTCATAGTCTGTATTCAGCTCAGGCATGGAGATTACATGAGCCTGTCTCAACCATTTTCCCCAAGTTTTTGGTTTCAAGCTCTTTTGTCTTCATCCCCTCCTCTTTTACACATTCCATATCCTTTGTGCCCTCCCTAATGTATAAATCCACTGCTCACGTTATTTTACAGACAAATTGCATAGTCAGCTGTAGCAGGAAGGCATGGGGTGTGTCAAGTTCTGGGGTGCCCTCTGCATCATATTGAGGAGGAGGCATATAGTGTAGCTTTTGGGATTTTGGAAAGTGGTGGGAGGGCAAGGAGAAAGAGAGATGACCAAGGTAAACAGTTTCACTCCCCCTACCCCCATCAGAAGCTTAACAGAAGAAAATGCTGGAACTTTGAGTTTTTGGTAAGTGTACTTACCTGTTGAGCCACCAGAGCTACGCCAAACATTTAAGTCAAAGGCTGCAGTATTCTGTTCTAGGATTGTTACGAAGGGCAGCATTTGATAGCTATACAGTTATTCAGTGAGCAATGAGACCAGTATTAGTTTCGCAGGGGAGAGCCTGTTTTCTCTTTATATCCTTTCAGGGCTGATAGGACTGGATGTTATAGCTATACAAATATTTAAGAAGAGAAACATTCTTTCTCTCTACAGCCACTATCTTGATATTTGTAGTGCAGAAGTTCTTGTTCCAGAGACTTTAAAAGTAGCCTTGCCTGTTAATACCCGTTTTCTCCCTCTCCCCATCCAGATCAGTTCTTCTTGGGTCCAGAGGTCTTGACATATCCCATATCTCTCAGCGGTTGGAGAGTCTTAGTGCAGCCACTACATTTGAGCCTCTGGAGCCTGTGAAGGACACTGACATACAGGTAAGGGCACTCTGTGGCCTATAGGTTACTCACATTATCCCAGCAAAAAATGGTATGTAGTGTTTTGTTTCTCTTGAGCCCAGGCTCTTGTAAGCTGGGTATTTGCAGAAGCATTCTTTCCTTGTGTGTCACTTTCTAGCAAGGTGAAGCACAAATTCAAGACTTTGATGCAGTCAGACACCTACCTGAAAGATTCTGGGGTTAGGTTTTTGGGTGAGGTGGTAGGTAGGAGTTCTGTTTGTAAAACTGGATTGTAACAGGCTACTGCACCCTACTAGCTTTAGACTTTGCTTGTGTTTGGGTGCATGAGCCCACGATGTTTCGTTCAGTGATGTTCAGTGCCTGGATTTGGAGGCAGCTGCTCTTCTAAATCAAGCCAGCTTGGTTCAAGGAACATGGGAATTGAGCAGCCTTTTTCTTATAAACTTCTGTATTGTGGATCTTGTGGTTGTGAGACATTGTCCTCTTGATAAGCTTGCATGCCTTGTTTCCTACTTCCAATCACAGTCTGGCATAGTTTATCATCTATTTTTCTTGTAGATCAATTTTACAGTATACAGCTATTAACCAGCATCTTACTAGTTACATAGTTTTCAGTGTGATTTATATTATCATGGTCTTGTTTTTACCTTGTAATTTCAGTAGTATAGCCCTTTCCAACACCGAGAAAAAAATTGCTCGGTAAATGGCTTGGTTTAAGAGCTTGTTAGCTGAGTATCTGTAAGTTTTGAGAAGATTTAATGGCGCTCATCATCCTGTTTAATCATTTAGAGCGTTATCCTCATTTTCCTGCTGATGTATAGATAATTAAGGCTATCCAGGAGGGATATGAGCCCTCATAAGCCAGTCTCTACTGGAGCTGTAGGCTGCTGACCTATCTCTCCAGCCCATGGCAGACTAGAACCACACCTGCAAGTCTGGCCAAGCTTTCAGGGCACCATTTTCTTTTTCAAATGCAACGGAAGCCCATTTGTCTGAGTGTTCCTTATCTGACTCTCGGCATTAACTGAACCAGGTGGTGGAGCTGGCAGCTGGAACCTTGCCTGTTCTTCATATTACCTGGATTTTTGATGATCTGATCTGGCCCTGGTCCCAATTATGTTTTAGAGTCAGATTTCCACTTTATAAAGCTCATAAAGTAACAAAAGGTTGTTCCTCTGACCAAAGCAGGCAGCAGAGTCCTAGATGCTTTTCCTTTGATGTTTCTCTCCTGCTTCAGGGCCAGCCCCAGAGGATCCAGGCTGCTTCCCATAAGTCTCCCTAACTGAGCTCTTTCATATGAATTGTGTGGCTTTTTCTGAGCTGGATCTGAATATTGAAGAGGCTTGTCCCCAGGCCCTTAGAAGGACAGGCCCCCTTGTTATTACTGGGGTTAGAAGGAAGCTTTCCCTGGGGACAGGTTAGTTTATCTGCTTACTTCAGGGGTTCGTGAACATTTTCTGGAGTAGCTGGCACTGGCCACTTACTGAGGCAGTGTACTGGGCTAAATAAATGGTTGGTCAGATCCAGACGAGTGATTCATATGTCTTCAGATTAGTGTCAACAATGGAGAATTTGTGTGTAAACAGCACTAGTCAGATTTCTATATCATCTGTTTTTTTGTTTCTACTTTGTGCCTCTTTACCAAGTCTAGCTGTTCCTGTTTTTCTCCCTTTGGGAGGTTTTGCCACTCTTTCTCAGCACAGATTAGCAGGTTTAGCAGACTTTATCTGTTGCGTGATCAGAGCATTAGCTTTTACCGTTGCTGGTATTATTCACTTTTTGTCTTTTAAAAGTTTTCTTCTTTATTCCAGTTCCTGATGTCTCCTGTTAGCATTTATTAAATTTACTACATGTCTTTCTTGACCCCAGTCCGTCTTGCTTTCTGCAGGAGCTGCATCTAGGCTTACTTTGAACCTCTCTAATCTGGAACTCTCTCCTCTGGTAACATCCATAATCCAGCATGATTTTAGTTAGCTGGATGATCACTTATTGTAGTTGTGGCCAAGTTTCTTGTGGTCCCATAAATTTGTTTACCACCACCAGTCCTAGCTCTGTTTTGCTGTTATTTACCCCAAATGTCTTCTTAGAGCCCAGTAAGTAGTGAAAGTGTTAGTAATGCTGCTAGAAAATATTGACCTCCCTTCATCCGGCACTGGTCAGGTCCCAAGTGTGCCGGACAAGAGAGGTTCAGCCTATATCAATTCTTTTTTGATTATGGGTGTTTGTCCTTTCGTTTTGTAAGAATATTAATAGAACAACTTGCAACAGATTCTCAAATCCCTAGCAATAATGCGAACATTGATGTTATTACTTGGGTACCTGGGTTGAATGCTTTCATGTATTTTTCATCCTCTTTTATATGCATGTGAATCTGTTTTTTTTTTTTCTTTTCCTTTTTTCTTGTTTCAGCATAAGAACTTTAAGGTTTTCAACAGTTAAGGTTTCAATCAATAGAAAGGTTATTCGATAATGTTAATCAAATGTTCCTCCTATTCTTAATTTTTTTTTGTGTGTGTTTGAGGTTTAATACCTGAACTTTAAGTCTTGAGTGTTTCTTCACAGCCAGTAAAACTATATGTTTAAATAAAACAGTGATGTGAAACAGGAAACATGACAATATTCCTGGGTTTGTAATTTACTTTAACAGATATAAGAGAGCTCCAATTCTCTGCCTTTGGTTCCTGTATTATTCAATTTAAGTTTAATATAGGCAAAAAGGTTTTGAGTATTTTCTGCAAGTTTTCAGGACATCATTCTCTGCTTTGTCTGAGGACATTTGTAGTCGCATCTTAAGTTGTCTGGCTGATGCTGACAATTGTGCGTGTCTGAAAATATCTACCCAGAATGCAGACAAGGCTGTGTTGTTGTCCAGAGGTCCCAGTACACAGATGTAAGCTAAACAGTCACAAGTCTCCAGGACCAGACGGTATTCACCCAAGGGTTCTGAAAGAACTCAAATGTGAAATTGCGGAACTATTAATGGCGGTTTGTAACCTATCCTTTAAATCAGCTTCGGTACCCAATGATTGGAAGAGAGCTAATATAACACCAATATTTAAAAAGGGCTCTAAAGGAGACCCTAGCAATTATAGATTGGTAAGTCTAATGTCAGTACCAGGCAAATTAGTAGAAACAACATTAATGAATAAAATTGTCAGATACGTAGAAGAACATGGTTTCTGTAGAGGGAAGTCGTGTCTGACTAATCTGCTAGAGTTCTTTGAAGGGGTTAACAAGCATGTGGACGGGGAGATCCAGTAGACATAGTATACTTAGATTTCCAGAACGCCTTTGACAAGGTCCCTCACCAAGGGCTCTTATGTAAATTAGGTGGTCATGGGATAGGAGGAAAGATCCTTTCATGGATTGGGAACTGGTTAAAAGACAGGAAACAAAGGGTAGGAATAAATGGTAAATTTTCACAGTGGAAGGGGGTGACTAGTGGCGTTCCCCAAGGGTCAGTCCTGGGACCAATCTCGTTCAACTTATTCGTCAGTGATCTAGAGAAAGGGGTAAGCAGTGAGGTGGCAAAGTTTGCAGATGACACCAAACTGTTCAGCATAGTCAAAACCAAAGCAGACTGTGAAGAACTTCAAAACGATCTCAGCAAACTGAATGATTGGGCAGCAAAATGGCAAATAAAATTTAATGTGGGTAAGTGTAAGGTAATGCACACTGGGAAAAATAACCCCAATTATACATACAATATGATGGGGGCAAATTTAGCTACAACAGATCAGGAAAGGGATCTTGGAATTATAGTGGATAGTTCTCTGAAAGCATCCGTGCAGTGACAGTCAGAAAAGCAAATAGGACGTTAGGAATAATTAAAAAAGGGGTAGAAAATAAGACAAAGAATCTCTTACTTCCCCTATATAAAACTATGGTATGCCCACATCTTGAGTACTGCGTGCAGATGTGGTCTCCTCACCTCAAAAAAGATACATTGGCATTAGAAAAGGTTCAGAAAAGGGCAACTAAAATGATTAAGGGTTTGGAACGGGTCCCATATGAGGAGAGGCTAGAGAGACTGGGACTTTTCAGTCTAGAAAGAGGAGACTGAGGGGCGATATGATAGAGGTATATAAAATCATGAATGGTGTGGAGAAAGTGAATACAGAAAAGTTATTTACTTGTTCCCATAATATAAGAACTAGAGGACACCAAATGAAATCAATGGGTAGCAGGTTCAAAACTAATAAAAGAAAGTTTTTTTGCACACAGCGCAGAGTCAACCTGTGGAACTCCTTACCAGAGGACGCTGTGAAGGCCAGGACTCTAACAGAGTTTAAAAAAGAGCTTGATAAATATTTGGAGGTTAGGTCCATAGATGGCTATTAGCAAGGGGGAAGGTATGGTGACTAGCCTTCTGTCGAAGGTGGGAGATGGATGGCAGGAGACAAGTCACTTGATCATTGTCTTCAGTTCACCTCCTCTGGGGCACCTGGCATTGGCTACTGTCGGCAGACAGGATACTGGGCTAGATGGACTTTTGGTCTGACCCAGTATGGCTGTTCTTATGTCAGCAGTAGCATTTGGACCTCTGAGAATAATGTTTATCAAAGTTTTCCCTGGCAAGAAATGTTGGTTCTTGGATGACTCCGATTATCCTTTGCCTGTCTCGTTAGTTTTTTAAATCATGTGGGTTTAATTTATTTGTTATCTTGGGCAAAAGCTTCTGAAACCAAACCTTTTGTGGTATTTTGGCTTGATGGATGTGACTGTCTCTTTTGCTGGTTTAATAGGTACTTTTCTAGAAGCCTTGTGGTTATTTCAAATCATTTTGCTTCTGTGGGGTCCAATTATACTACATGTTGGACTTCCTCTAATCCAGAACTCTCTTGTGCAGCAACATCCGTAATCTGTCTTGTTTCCTGTGGTCCCTAGAAGTTTGTTTCCAGCCACCAGTCCTGGCTCTCAGTGTTCTGTGCGGTTATTTAGCTGTACAGTAATCTATTGAGATATGCACATTCAACATGCAGGGAGACCCTGCAGTCCCACGGCTGGAGCAGAGCCAGCCACAGGGTCCCTGACTGTGGGGCAGGGAGACCTGCAGCCCTGTGTCTGGAAGTGGGCTGGGCACTGCCAGGCTGGCAGAGTCAGCTGCGGGGTCCCCAGCCAGGGGATGGGGAGACCTGCAGCCCTTTGGCTGGAGCCTTCTCCCTCCCTTTCCCCAGCAGTGTGGCTGTCTGACAGCCGCATGAGCAGGGGAAAGGAGGGACAGCTGCCTGACTGGGGGATGGGAGGGAGAAGGCTCTTAGCCAGGTTCCCATCACGTGGGAACCGGGAAGCTGACCAGCCCTGAGCTGTTCAGTTTCCCAGGTCCTGCAAATGGTGGGGAGTGGGGAAGCAAGAGTCAGGTTCCCAGGTTCCTGCACTGGCAGTTCCAGGAAACTGACCAGCCATGAGCTGGTCAGTTTCCCAGTCCTGCAAGCCATGGGAAGACTGAAACCAGGGTGCTACTTGGTTCCCAGCTCCCCTGCTTCTTAGGGGACCTGGGAAACTGACCAGCTCATGGTTGGTCAGTTTCCTGGGTCCTGCAAGCAGCAGGGAGCCAGGAACCAAGTGGTATCCTGGTTCCTGGCTCTCTGCCACTCTGGGAGCCAGGAAACTGACCAGCCCTGGTGTACTGTTTGATTTCCTGCCTCCTGCAAGCCCAGGGGAGCTGGAAGCCAGGCTGCAACCTGGTTCCCAGCCACCCCCAACTTGTTTTAAAATTTGAGTTATGTGAGGGTTGCAGGAATGCAACCCTTGCATAATTCAAGGGTTTACTGTAATTTATGCCTAGATGTCTCCAAAGACCCCAGTAAACAATGGAAATGTTGGTAATGTGCTAGACAAAATTGACCTCCCTGGTAACTGCTGTCTTGCTCCCAGCTTTCCGTGCCTATGGGGAGCCAGGAGGAGCACCGGCAGCTGCTGCTTCCTTCCCGGCTCCCTGAGGCATAGGAAGCCAGGAGTCCACCCGTGCAGCTGCCACCCAGTTCCTGGCTCCCCGAGTCTCAGTGGAACCGAGAGGAGCTGCCTTTTTCCTGCACCCTCCCATATCTCCCTGCCCTGTATTTTGGGATAGGGAGATATGGTTGCCCTACTTTTCCTATTTAATAAACACTGTATAAGAGATATATTTTTAAGACGTGTACGAATCTTTTGTTAATCAGGTGTTTGCCAGGAGCTTACAATTCTAGTCACTGTTTCTTCTGTGGCAGCAGAATGTCACTGCAACTCCTGAATTGGTAGAACTGTCTGCTCATGCCCATTACATTGTGGGAGTAGGGGTGATCTTTGGGGATGGAAATGTGGGATCTACGGTGAGACCTGGTCTCCAGCCTTTTTTCATTCTTGTTACTTAACTGTGGGTTTAAAATAAACATATACATGTAACCTACACGCTTAGGTGTGGTTCCCTGTCCCACGTAGTGACATCTGGACCATTTACACAGGGAGAGAACGAGTGTCCTCTACAGCCTTAGCTGAGAGCCAGCTGGCTTTTAGCTTAAACTGCAGAGGTTCATCAACTAAGCTGCAGAGGTCCCAGGCTTGAGTCTGGTTGTGGGCGCTTACCTAAAAATCTTTTACAGCTTTTAGGGCAGTGCTAGCTTTAAAGCCAGTCCAAGCTTCCTGCCCAGGAAAATACTAGACTTCCTTTGACTTCCCATCATTCACTTTTACATCTCTTCCATGCATAGAATACTAGAAAGAATTTTCAGGATCTTATAAGAGAAAAATAACATTTTGTCTACAGCCAGTTTGTCTCTCATGATTCTAAGCTTTTTTTTTTGTCTACATTATTTACTTATTTTCTTCCTGTCTCCTGATGTTGCTGTGCAAGTCATGTTTCATAAGCGGGCAGCATGGAGAGATTAGAATCTAGCAAATTTCTCTGAGAGTAGTCAGCAAAGCAGAGACATGTTTCTAACAAATTTATGTTCCCTGTAAATAGAATGGATTGCAAAAGGGAAAGACAACAGAAGGAGAGTCTTGGGGGTTATAAAACTCAGAAAGTGAGAGAAGTCAGGATTTCAACTTATTGGCAGCCTCACCCTCTTTGTTTTTGTCAGCAGACAGTCTCGCTACGTTGAACCCATTTTATACTGTGCTCTTTGCATCTCTCTGTAGTCAGCACTAAATTGCATCTCAGTCAATTATCTGAATTATTTATCAGTAATAAAACGTAGAATACTTGTTCGTTAAAGGGGCTAGTCCGGGAAAGTCTCCCACTAGAGTGGCTGAAAAACTTGTGATAAAGGTTTTGGGTTCCTGGCACATAAGTCAAGAATATTTTCCCTCATATTTTAGGAATAATGGTCTTAAGTTAAGCCCCGTTCCAGCAAACGGCCATAAACACGCACACTACTTCACCTGCACACTGACTTAAGTGACACAACTGTCTGGATGCACGCCATTGTAAGACTGGGGTCTTATCTTGTTAACTGTGTATGAATGTGCAAACTACCTTGCCTCTACAAAATTTATCTCCTCAGAAGAGATTATGAATGTTGTATTGTAAGTGGCGCAATATGCGTAGTTTTGGCAGAATTTATTTTTAATCATATCAATTGAAATTTTCAGAGTTGCACAAAATCATTAATTGTCTTAGTTGTGGGAAATAATGGTGGGGGCAGTCAGGCAATAATTTTTTTTAATAACAGCAGACATTGAGGTTCAAAAAGTTAAAGCTTTATAGCCACTAAAACACAAATTGTAAACATCTATGCCAAATAATCTTAAATAAAACTCTAATAAATTCTTAAACAGCTTTATCTAAACTTTATCTGTACACCTGCACTAACTGTCAATGGAAATTTATTGTGTGTGTGTGTAGGGCAATACCAACATTTATTGACATTGATTTCTAAAAAGCTAATTCTTCCAAGCCTAACTATGCACCAGCGTACTCTGGTATGAAATCACAATTACTAGACCAGTGGTTTAAAACATTTTCTGGATTGAGTTGCAAGTCTGCAGTAGAAACTCAGAACGCTAGTTACAACATGAGTAGTCAACCACATATCTCATTTGGAACCAGAAGTACACGATGAAGCAGCAGCCCCTGAAAGAGGAAAAAAATGAATACTGTCCAATACTGTGTCTAAGAGAAAATACTGAAAAAACAAAAAGGCAGGATTTTTCTTCTGCACAGTAAAAATTTCAAAGCTGTACCAAGTTAACGTTCATTTGTAACCTTTTGGACAAGCAACCATAACATTTTGTTATGTTACAAGCATTTCAGAGTCTCAGGGCAGTAGCCATGTTAATCTGTGGTTTCAGAAGTCACAAGCAGTCCTGGAGCACCATAAAGACTAACAAATCCACACAAGCTCATTACCGAGTAAATTTGTTAGTCTATACAGTGCTTCAGGACAGCTGGTTATGTGTGAAACATTTCAGAGTTTTTAGAAGTCTCCATTTCTCAGGTTTGGAACTCTGAGATTCTGCTGAGCTTGTTTTCTCAGTTGAAAGCATAAGAGCTGTGATACAAGCATTAGAAATGTGCAATTCCCCACTTCTGAGGCTGGATCCAACTCCCAGTGATGTCAATGTAAAGGATTCTAAGGATGCTGAATTCAGGCCTCACTGCATACATTATTTTAACTGCTTAGAGAATGTCGGATAAAATCCTGGCTGCATGAAAGTCAATGGGAGTTTTGCCTTTGACTTCACTGGGGCTCGGATTTCATCGTTTTATCTGAGGGTCCCATCTTGCAATCCTGACTCAGGCAAAATTACCATTGAGGTCGCTCATTTTATCTATTGTTTCTGATGTATATATGCTCAGAGTATTGACTACATGCATCTTTAAAAATCCAAATCCATAAAGTCAGTAGGAGTTTTGCTTGAAAGAATTAGAATTAGACCTTAAATTTGTCCCAATAGAAGTTGAGTGTGATGTAAGTTAGACATCTTATATATTTTGAGGTTTTTTTCCTCCTTAACCCCATACATTTCTTATCAATGTTTAAATGTGACATTTTTCATTTTGAGGTAGCATCTCAAACCATTGTACCAGTAAATTAAAATATACCTCTCTTTGTCTGTGTGTGTGTATGTTTTATTTTCTTACGTGTGTCTGTGTATACACTCTATTTACAAATGCTTCTTGTGACTTCAGTGGCTGAAATTTTGTAGGAGAAAGTTCAGGTCGTGAGTTTTGTTTTATTTTTGATGATGATCATTTTGTACTCCTATGAGTAATTAAATTAAGTTTTTATAAATGGAAACACTGACAAAACGTTGAAGGACAACCTCAAGTACCGATTACAGTCCATTGTTTGCATTATCTTAGTCTGAAAATGCATTTTTCCTTCTACAGATTTTCTCCTTCTCTGTTTGCCAAACATTGATTTTTATTTCCTCCTTTAGTTGTAATGGAGCTTGAAATGAACATAGTAGTAGTTTGTTTTTGTTTTGTTTTGCTTTGTACTTTCCTTGTTTGCTCCAATGGGTGATATAAGTCCCCACAGCTATGCTGACAATGATTGCAGAGCCAATATAGGAAACAGAAGGGCAAACTCCTCCACTTCGGCTATGTAAGGTCAGTTGATTTGATTTATCCCAAACAGCCATTATCTTCAGGAGGAATGACAGACTTTGAAAATGGTGTCCCTCAAAAGTCATTTTACTTGGTTACGATCAATGCAATGTTTGCTCCAAGAGCCAAACCCCACTTGCAATACTTGCTTACCTAGTCCTGTTGATACCCAGCAGGATTGAATATGCGCAAACAAAGGAGAAGATAAATATCCAGAGAATAAAAAGTGGCCAAAGACCATTTGAAATGATAAAGGAAATGGTGGAAAAATGGAATTAATCAATATCTGACATGCCCCAGTCAGTTTTAGGAGTACAGTTTGGAAGTAGGATTGGACACCTCTGAAATATAAATAACATACAAGAAGGGAGAAATCTGTGCCACCTCAGAACCGGGGGGAGGGAGATTCTCTAACGTATCTTAGTAAAATGAATTTAAATAAATATCTTTGTTAACACACATCAGTCCCACAGCCAACTGCAGAACAGCAGTATTTCAATGATTGCAACAAGAATCCAGTATTTATTTGTGGCCAGATCTACACTAACGAGAATATTAACGCTGCCACAGTCGCTCTTTTGGCGTTCGATTTTAGCATGCTTGTGGGGATAAACTAAACAAAACTCATAGGGCACCTGTGTTAGCGTCCATATGCCTGCTCCTCATTCGGAGCAAGAGACCTCGTGCAGTGGAAACGTCAAGGAAGCCTGAATTAAGTTTTGTTGACTCCAGCTGTGTAATTAACATAACTGGAGTTACGTACCTTAGTTCAGCCTTTTGCTGTAGTGTAGACCTGGCCTTTGAGTGGTGAGGCTTCATGGCTTGCCGTATTCGCCAGGCAGTTGGGGGATAGTCAGTCAGCTTTGTTGAAATGCTGCCAGTACTTGGTCTCACATTTTGTCTCTCTGAATCACCAAATGGGTTGTTTGTCAAGCATTTTTTTAGTCAAGTCTTCCAAAGGCTGTTGGCAATAGAAAGTTAGTTGGCCTCCATCACTGTCTTTGAACACTCCCATCAAAGCCAAAGAAAGGAAGAGGCCAATTATTTATCCCTTGCAGGACAAAGGACAGGCATCCCCTGAACTCTTTGATAATCAATTGCACAATGTAGCAGGAAACAGAATACATTGTTAATACAATTTTCACACTTGGTAACTTCCCCACTCCATAGTTTACAGTAGACTATGGCAGGACATCTTGTCAGAAATATAGCTCATCTAGCAGCTTAGTTCCTCTAGCACAGTGCTGGAGCATTGATTCAGCATTGACTGGGCCCTGAACAATTCTTGTTTGTGAAGTATTATGCTAACTACTGAACTGATTAACATCAGCTTCACATGCAATTAAACTATTATAAGCTATGAATGTGCAGTGCAGGAAAAACGTATCTGTCCTATTTCATCTATAATGATTATTGAACTTGAACTTCTGTGAGAAGAAGCAGTATTTTAGACACAGGTCTCTGTAATCTGGCAGTTTTTGCTTCTCCCATTTATAGCTTGTAAAGGCAATTACACTGGTTCAAGGGACCTATTGATTTTTTTGGGGCTCAGAATGTAGTTTAATGTTTCACAGATCAGTTTTGTTTTGTAAAACATTGATGTTCCCATGAATTTTAAAAAGAAAACTGAAAACAATGACTTTATTGGGATGGATTTTAGGGTTCCTCAGCAGCTGTTTGCAGCCAGGATGTAGCAGCAGTGTGCTTGTGAGCAGGAACTTGACTGGGAAATTGGGCTATAAACAAAAGTGAAACTAACAGCTCTTTTCGCCTTCTCCGAACTGGAAAGAGTGGAGAATTTTAGTGAGAGAAAGTAAATTAGATTTATAAAATATTGTCTAAACTCTTGTTGATAACAAAGGGAATACACCTTGTTTTCAGAAATATATAACTTTTTAACTTGACAGGGTCACTCGGAATACAAATATCACTGTCTTTCACAGAAACAAAAATTGTAAATAAACATGGATGCTTGGACTCTGATTCAGTGGCTAAACTTTGTTCAAGGTCATGTATAAGTTCCAATACTATTGCTTTTCTCAGGTGGTAGCAGCTTCTTTGCCCCAGTGCGATTGGGACCAGCCATTTTACCCCACGTTAATGGAGACACTGGAGATCTCTTGCCAAAGGCAAACTGAAAGCTAGTTTCTTTAGTAAACTGGCTAATGATTCATTAGCTAAAAAAAGAAATGAGAGATAGTAAGAGGTTAAAGCATGTAAAATACAGCAACAAGAGAGTCAAATGATAGCAGAGATGTAATAATTTGCCAGTATCCCAAAGGCCTTCAAGATTTCCCAAGTTAACTTTTGGGATCTCTGTCCACTTGCTTAGTAATTGCACTCTGTTAGAATCAAAGCAGTCCAGAAACAAGGCTTGTTCCCAGGGTTCCCTTTTTATAGGTGGTGTTCTGGAAAACCAGTCTGTCAAGTGTTTTCATCACAACAGGGGTCTACAAATTTCTCATTGTTGGATGCAATAAGTCATACCTGGAAGGTAGCATGCTTTTTATTTTCACATGTAACGCTAGAATCCTGGTTATTGGCCAATTCAGTTAGAGACATATGTAATGCATTTTATTGGAGCCATCCAGGCAGCTCTGCTGATGTGGGGGAGGGGGGGGTTTGCAGACACAAAGGGAGCAATTGTCCAGGCACCTAGGCAATTTAAGAGGTCCTGGGGTCCCCTGGCCACTGCTGCAGTGAGAGCCAGGCCATTTAAATTGCCCTGTCAGACGGCAGGGCTCATGGAGTCCTAGTCATGTGTCCAGAGTTCCAGTTCCTGCCCAGCGGAGCTGCTCTGCACTTCACGGCTAGTGTTGCAACCTGCTGAATAGTGGCAGCAGTGGCCCTATGCGACCAGAGGGTGAATCAGAATAGCAGACCTGTAACGGGGGCACCCGCTTGTGACGGCCCCTCTGTGGCAAAGGGGTGCTGCGTAAGGTCTTTGTCTCAACGGCTCTGTGGCTAGGGTCTGGCTAGCCCTGTCAACAGTGCTGTCAGTTCTTGGTTTAGGCTGGTGGGCAGTCTTCGGCCACTGGGCCTGGGCCTTGCCCTGGTCTAAGTTCAGCTCCCACGCAGAGCTGTCCAAAGTGCTGCAGAAAGTGTAGAGACATGCTTGGGGAGAGCTCCTGGGAGGCACTGCCAGGCCCTAGCCCAGCATCTTCTTTTATTTCCTCCTGCTTGGCCCTGATTGGCTGCAGCAAAGGCAGACGCTCTGTCCTTGCTGGAAGACCTCTTGTCTGCTCCTCTCCACTGAGATGGGGTGTGGCAAGGCCTCTGGCCTCCTGTAGGGGGCATCCAGGGTTAGTCTACCCCAACACAAGACCCTAGCTGGGCTGGGAGGATAGAACCAGTGGAGGAGCTGCCCCAGCTGTGGCAACAATCGCCGTGCGAGGAAGCAGGGCTGGGAATGGAGTGAGGCTTAACTAGGCAGGGACAAGAGGGCAGAACCCAAGCTCCAAGGGTAGAGCTGAGCATGAGACTAAGGCGGGGGGCAAGGCTGTCGATGCCTGGGAAGAGCCAGATTGGGAAGAGAAAAGAGTGCAGTGGTGGAGACAGAGGTAGGTTGGTATGGCTGGGTGAAAGGAGCCGAGCTGGGCACAGCATCGCTGGGCGGTAAACGCGAGACAGGGCTCAGAATGCAGCAGATGCTATCCAACATCTGCAGCAAAGGCGCTGTCAGCGCCTGTTGGGTGCCGGCTTTCTCTGGGGTCTGCCAGGGAGAAGAAGGGCAGGGTGGGGTTGGGAAGTGGGAGGGAGGGTGTTTTGCTGACAGCACTGGCCTAGGGAGCTGGGTGGCATTTGAAGCTGTTTTGATTTGCTGTTTCTTTAGGGTCAGGTGGCTGACCTCACAAGGGGATTATCGCTGGTATTTGACGCTGGCTTGGGGATGATGGAACAGTTGGAGATGAGGGGCTTGCAGTTGGGCATGGGGATGTGTTGCTGTTGGAAAGGGAACAGTGACAGAGGCTTACCAGAGGATTTATTTGTGTTCACTAATAATAATCCTGGTGGAGGACCCATCACTGCCTGTTTTAAAATCAAAAGCTGAAAGATCTGCTGTGAGAATTATTTTGGAGGTTACTTTCTTCTGGCCTTGGAATCTATGCATGAGAATGGAAAGCCCCCCATGTTGCTCCCCCCCACCCCCACCAAAAAAAAAAAGAGACAAACCAAAACGAAACAAAAAAACAAAACTTTCTTGAGTGGTAACAGCTAATTTAGACCCCATAATTTTACTTGTATAATTGGGATTATGTTTTCCAGTATTCATTACTTTGCAGTTATCGACATTGAATTTCATATGCAGGTGGCTTCCCTGTCACCCAGGTTTGTGAGATTCCTTTGTAACTTTTGCTGTCTTCCCGTTGTCTGGTTTAGAAGCTGATTTGAATGTTAAGTTGCTTTCCATGGTGGCATGTTTGAGTTCCTCTAGAACTCTTGGGAGAATACCATCTGGTCCTTTTGAATTTTTATAGTTTATATTATTAATTTGTTCCAAAACCTCCTCTACTGACATTTCCATTTGGTTCAGTTCCTCACCTAAAAAGAATAGCTCAGGTTTGGCAATCTCCCTTATGTCCTCAGCTGTGAAGACCATTGCAGAGACTTCATTTAGTTTCTCTTTAATGGCCTTATCATCTTTGAGTGCCCCTTTAGCAGCTTTTTATTGCATTTGACTGCTTTCTTTCACATACAGTGCCACTCACCAGCATAACCTTCTCTGTCTTTCGTATATATTTGGTATTCTGATGTTCTTCTTCGAGTGTCCCCGTGGGTGCTCCACCATAGGTGACGGCTTGGCCGGCGCCGCAGATCGGATCTTCCAAGCAGTTTCTGCCGGACCGCGCATGCGCCGGTACGCGCCGCTCCCTGGCGCGCTCCTGGCCATGTGCGCGATCCGGTCCCCGCCAGTTCCTCTCAACCGCCGTCGGCTGCAGACGGAATCCGACTAGGCTAAAGCCACATAGCGTATTCAACGACTTTATTTGTTTTTCTCCCCCCAGGCGACGCTCACAACAGGGCCGTACGTCCTCGGGGCGGGGCCAAAGGCCACAAGTTTGACATACAAATCCAGGGCTGCGCCATCACCACCATTGCACAAGATCATCCGAAACGACTTTTTCACCATCGCCTCCGACCATTCTACGACCAGTGGCAAAGGATCACCACAGACAAATGGGTGCTGGAGATCATAGCCACGGGGTACGCCATCCCCTTCCAGTCGCTCCCGCCGCCGCGACCCCCGCCCAAGCCCCACCCCCAGGAGGCCTCCCATGTAGCCAGGCTCAGGCAGGAGGTGGCCCACCTAGAGTTCATAGGGGCGGTGGAAAAGGTGCCGGAGCAACTGCAAGGGAAAGGGTTCTACTCTCGGTATTTCCTGACGGAGAAAAAAACAGGAGGCTGGAGGCCCATCTTAGACCTTCGTGGCCTCAACAGGTATCTGCGCAAGCAACGTTTTCGGATGATCACTATTGCCTCCATCCTTACAGCACTGGACGATGGAGACTGGTTCGCAGCCCTCGATCTACAAGACGCGTACTTCCACATAACCATTCATCCGGCTCACCGACGTTTTCTCCGGTTCATGGTGGGCAACGAACACTTCCAATACAAGGTCCTGCCGTTTGGCCTTTCCTCGGCCCCCAGAGTCTTCACCAAGACCTTGGCAGTGGTGTCAGCCTACCTGCACAGACAGGGGGTGTTTATTTTCCCGTATCTGGACGACTGCCTGCTCAAAGGGACCTCGAAAAGGGAGGTTCTCCGCATGATACGCGTCACAGCAAACACGTTCTCCGCACTTGGCCTGGTTATCAATATGGCAAAATCAAAGATAGACCCCTCACAGGACATAGAGTTCATAGGGGCTCGCATAAACTCAGTCTCGGCGAGAGTATACCTTCCAGAGGCTCGCTTTCGAGCCATCGGTTCCCTCGTGCAGGTCATCACCTTCAGCCCTACGGTGCCGGTCTTGACGTGCTTGCAGCTGCTGGGCCACATGGCAGCGGCTACGTTTGTGGTACAGAACGCCAGGTTGCACATGCGCGGCATGCAACATTGGCTGGCAAGTGTATACAAGCCGGCAGTACACACCGTTCACAGGGTGGTGTCGCCCCCACCTGGGGTGCGCGAATCCCTGCAATGGTGGGTAAACCCCGGGAACTTGCTAACAGGGGTACCCTTCCATCAGCCGCAGATATCGGTTTTCCTCACTACGGATGCCTCCCTCATAGGGTGGGGAGCGCACACGGGCGAAGAGGTGGCTCAAGGACTGTGGTCACCCACGGAACAGTCTCTGCATATCAATGTTTTAGAGCTCAGAGCAGTGTTCAACGCCTGCAAACACTTTCGAGACCGTATACAAGGCAAAGTCGTCGGGATCAGTACAGACAATACCTCCACCATGTTTTACATAAACAGGCAAGGAGGAGCTCGATCCCGTACCTTATGCGCGGAAGCAATCCGCCTATGGAACTGGTGCATCGCCCACGATATAATCCTGAGAGCCTCCTACTTGCCGGGCACGCACAACGTGAAGGCAGACCAGTTGAGCAGACGTTTTGCGCTCACCCACGAGTGGCAGATCCGTCCCGATCTACTACGGCCTATTTTCCACGCATGGGGGTTTCCCCAAATAGATCTGTTTGCCACTCAGCACAACAAACAGTGCCCACGATTCTCCTCCAGAGCAGGGCTGGGCCGGGGGTCCCTGGGGGACGCGCTCGCGATCCCGTGGGGAGGCCCCCTGCTTTACGCGTTTCCCCCCGCAGTGCTGATCCACAAGGTTCTGCAAAAAGCCAGGAGAGACAAGGCTCGGATGATCCTGATAGTCCCAACATGGGATCGCCAACCATGGTTCCCCCTACTCCTGCGCCTGTCGGACCGCCCACCGATGCCTCTTCCGGTGGCGCCGGACCTGCTCACGCAAGCGCAGGGGTCCATAGTGCATCCGCACCCCCAAAGCCTGCGACTGCAAGCGTGGCTAATCCATGGCTCAGCTCCCTAGAGAGCACATGCACAGTGGAAGTACAGCAAGTCCTAGAAAGTAGCAGGAGGACTTCCACTAGGAAAACCTACAAACAAAAATGGACTCGCTTCATGGCTTGGTGTTCTACCAAGCAGCTGGCCCCCCTTTCGGTGCCTATACCTACAATTCTAGAGTATTTACTGGACCTCAAGAGAGCAGGACTCTCGCTATCCTCGTTAAAGGTCCACCTGGCCGCCATCTCGGCGTTCAGACATGAGGAGGGAGGGCACACGGTGTTCGCCCACCCTATGGTTACCAGGTTCCTCAAAGGGTTGGTAAACCTATACCCCCCTCGGAAACCGATTCCACCTTCGTGGAGCTTGGACCTGGTGCTTACCACACTCATGGGACCACCGTTCGAGCCCTTGGCCACGGTTCCCCTTCGCCTCCTTACAGTAAAGACGACCTTTCTTCTTGCAATTACGTCAGCCCGTCGGGTGAGCGAGCTTGCGGCAGTCATGGCAACGCCACCCTGCACTGTCTTTTCCAAGGAGGCGGTAACCATACGGCTGCATCCAGCCTTTGTTCCCAAAGTTTCTTCCGAGTTTCACATCAATGAACCTATTGTTCTACCCTCGTTCTATCCAAAGCCTCATAACTCCAGCGAAGAGGCGCGCCTACACCTCCTGGATGTGAGGAGGGCGCTAGCCTTCTACGTAGACAGGACCAAGTCCTTCCGAAAATCGGATAGACTCCTGGTCTCCCTCGCTCCCAAATCTAAAGGAGAAGGTCTCTCATCGCAGAGAATCTCAAAGCACATTGTATCCTGCATAAAAATGTGCTACGAGCTCAGAAAGACTCCTTTGTCGGCCACTCCCAGGGCTCATTCCACCAGGGCGGTGGCAGCATCAACAGCCTTTTTCAAGGGCGTTGCATTGAAAGACATTTGCAGAGCGGCGACCTGGTCATCCTACGACACGTTCGCCAAACATTACGCCCTTCACAGGGTATTCCAAGAGGATACCCGTCTCTCTGCAGCGGTCCTCTCGGGGACCAGCTGCACATAATCCGATTACCCACCACCTATCTGGGTTACTGCTGGGTAGTCACCTATGGTGGAGCACCCACGGGGACACTCGAAGAAGAAAGAGAAGTTACTCACCGTAGTAACGGTGGTTCTTCGAGATGTGTCCCCGTGGGTGCTCCACTTCCCGCCCATCCTCCCCGCTTCGGATCTCTGTTAGTGTTTTGCAGGGGCAACCGAGGCGGTTGGTCGAGGAACTGGCGGGGACCGGATCGCGCACATGGCCAGGAGCGCGCCAGGGAGCGGCGCGTACCGGCGCATGCGCGGTCCGGCAGAAACTGCTTGGAAGATCCGATCTGCGGCGCCGGCCAAGCCGTCACCTATGGTGGAGCACCCACGGGGACACATCTCGAAGAACCACCGTTACTACGGTGAGTAACTTCTCTTTACCATGTCCCATTTATTGTCTGTACCAAGTTTGTGTGATGCTAGTATGCCCGCATCCTCATGGGAGCCTCATTGGCTCTTAAAGTGCTGTCCACAGGGTATCATTATTCCTATTTTACAGTTGGGAGGACTGAGCCCATGCCTTGTTATTTAAAAAAAAAAAAAAATTCATGGTACTGAGTCTGTTCACAAACAGCACTGAACTCTGGATCATTTCCCTCCAACAAAGCTGCTGTTAACAGAAGACTGCACCTGCTCTAGCTCTCGCTGTGATTAATATTAAACCTTTTCACTTCCAGTGCATTTACTGTGAAGTTACTTAGCTCGTTAATTCCACTGATTTATTTGATTTACTTGTCTGAGAAAGGCCACGGGTAGTATGCTATATGTGTCGTCTCCTCTGTTCTGTAGTAATTAGCTGTGGTGACTGCTTTCCAAAGTCTTACAATCTAGGCACCAACTAACAAACGTAGCGGCTTTCAGAGGTCTCCAAAATTATTTGAGTTCAAACACTTCCTGAGCGTAATAGCACCTGAAATCTCTGGAGTATACAGATAAAACTGTCTGTTGGAGAACAAACTGAGTCAAGTCTACCTTTAGCACTCGTCCCAAACTTTGACCTCTTAAAGCAAATCACTCCCTTTCTAAGATGGATCTGAGAATTATAAGAATTACGGAACAACAAGAAGTCCTGTGACACCTTGTAGACTAACCACAGGACTTCTTGTTTTTGAAGATACAGACTAACACGGCTGCCTCTCTGATAAGAATTATGGAGTTTATCTCATTCAGATGGGTCCTTCTGTCTGACTGTTCTCACCTCTGTACCCCTTTTCCAGCTCTCCTCATTCAGCTGTCCCTTCTCCTTTAATTTCTGATCCCTTCTCTCCCGTTTTGTTCTTGAACTCCACCCACGCTCATTTTCCTGGGTTTCAGTCTTCAGCTCCGTGATTCCTCCCTTGTCCCCATTCTTCATACAGTTTGAAGAACACAGTAAACCCTCAGTTTAATGGACTTTGGAAAAATGGGTGCTGTCTGCCAGCCCCCCACCCCCTCTCTCCCTAAATAAGTGCCGAACAACTCACCAGAACTGCCGCTGGGGCTGGAGGAGCCGCCAGAGCATCTGGGGCCACCGGGGCTGAAGAGGCCACTGCAGTGGCTGTAGCCAGCACAGCCTGGGGTGAGGCTGGGGGACTGTGGCAGGATGCAAGAGCTTTCCCCCCATTCCTGTGTGTGTGGACCATATCTGTGCCTGGCTGCTGCTGTCTGCAGTGGCACTGAGCAGCAGCCGTGGTGTCAGAGGCTATTGCCTGCTGGCAGGCTGGGGGCGGCCACGCTCTGCCTTTGCATGGGCGGCTTGGAGTTGGGAGCTGGAGGAGCTGAGAGTTGCAGGAGGTGGAAGGAGTCAGGCCATCATTCAGCTCCTCTCCTGGTAATTGAGAAAGGGAGATGGAAGTGTGAGGGCAGGAGGGTGGAAGGGAAAGCTGGGTAAAGGACAGGACTGAGTGATGGGCTGGGAAGAATAGTGCATCATCATGCAATGTAACCATTTGGATGTAATGGGCTTTTGGCATTAATGGACCCCCCTTCCCCCATGAGTCTGTTAAATCGAGGGTTTACTGTATTATGTTCTTCAATAGGTCATTTATTTGCATAGAGCTAAATCCTGTGAAAACAGAAGCTGCTGCAAACTTCCTCTTGTGGTTGTTTTCCCTATTAACCTTTTGTGGCTGTCATGATCTATAGAAGTTAGGGAAGCCCTAGCTAGGAATTCATGTGCATCCCACCAAAACAAGCAAGAGTACAAGAATGTATTCTGTGCTTGAAACAACAAGGCTCTGCAATTAATTTAACTGAATGTCACTCTTGTGTTCTAAGACAGGGGGAACCAGATATATCTGGTGTTCTTTCTCATTTTATAGACCTGTATGGGATCCACAGTAAATCTAGTCTTGTCAATCTTCATATGAGAAGTTTTTTTTTAAGGCTCTTGATCACTTGTCATCTTTCTTTGAAGCCCTTTTGGTTCAGTGGTATCCTTTTTGAGGTGGCCATACCATTTACGTTTGACATTCTGATGTCCATCTAAACAAAAACCTAGTCAGGTTGAAAATGGTAATAGTTTGCTGAAGGTTTGATTCTAATCTTGGGTAAGTATGTGCCAGTGGGAGCTTCATACCGTATCTTGAAAAATTGTCTGCTCTGAATTAATTTGGAATTCTGTAGGCTAGATTCTAATATCTAGAAAGAGAAGCAAAAAAGAGATTTCCAAACAGAAGATGAGGAATAAAACCAGCATTGCAGTGAGATATGTGGAAACCTACATGCTATCTGCAAATCCCATTGACAGTAATTGATTTTGCCTGCTGTGGTTACCATAATAGTAAGTCTGATGAAACATTCCTTATTTCTTTCCTCTTCTGCCCAGAGGCTTATAACTGAAAATGGTGTGTCTGGGCCCTTTTACTCCATTAAATAGTTAGAAGAAGCTAAAAGACTTTGGTAGGTCTGAAACCAGCATAAATTCAGCAGTGAAAGGGACCTGCTATCACCCTGACAGCTCTGCCATCCACATTTCAGAGAATGCCGAATTGTGGAATTGTAGTGCAAAGATGCCTTAACTTTGGAATGACTCCATAATATTTTTTTTGCATAAAATAGCATTGTCATATTTCTCTTATTAGTCCATGCCCAGACCACCTTCTAATTTTATTCTGCTGAGAATTAAAGAAGGCATATCCAGTTCGTTTTAAGTGCATTTATAATGATAAAGAGAGAGATGATTACTGAGACCTGGCTGCTTTAGTAATGTTGTATATTAACATTATATTTTCTCATCTGTTTTCATTTCAGTGTTTGACTTGAAGTCTAGGTCTTTGGCTTCACATTTGCTGGTAGGATGCAATGCTTAATGGGCTTGTGCATAATTTGTTAGCAATACAGCATACTGCTTTTCTTGCTGTTGCTTCTCTGTGGTTAAATCCACATGGGAGACATCCTATCCTCTATGCTCTCTAAAGGCATCTTCCCCACCCCCACCCCATTAGTCGGGGTAAGTTCTTATCTTCTCAGCTTCTCTTTTACAAGCTTATTTTATAAGAGGTACCCGAGCTTGCAAACCAGCTCTCAAGTGATTGAAAGACTCTGGCGGCCTTTAATCAAGGGTGTGGTTTTGGGAGGGCCGGGTGGAGGGTTGCCGGGGGCGGGAGGAAGAGGAGGAGCAGCCATGCATACTAGGACACTGCTTGTCCTCCTTCCTGTTCCTCAGTCAGGGACTGAGTTGAAAATACACAGACTGTGTGAATGACTCCTCTGCCTCCTCCCCTCACCAGCCAGGAGGGAGAGGAATGCGTGCAAGTAGGGTACTTTCTTCTCGCTTCCTGTAATGGTGCCCTTGTTTACCGTTTCTAGAAGTGTGAAGAACGGAGAAAATGCCTGGACATCTAGGTCAAGATTACTCCCCCTGGCCCTAGAAATATGACAGGTCCCCCTTTGAGATGTCCATCTAAAATATTGACTCAGAATCTATCCTGCAGTTCGTCTGCTCAAATAGGGTTTTTCTCTTACTAATAGCACCAGTAGCAGCCAGTAGGAAAGGTAACCAGCTAAGCAGTTACGTGTTGTGATTTTTTGTGTGGGATAGAAAGATCAGTCTGAATCTTCATCTCTGCCTTGGGTGGCTTCTCTCTCCTTAGTTGTCATGTTTGCTTTATCTTTATTTCCGTTGTCAGTCTCTCTGAATTTCCTTTCTGAAGAAGGAGATCCACTCTCCAAGTCTGAGCTTCAGTCCCAGATGGGTGTCTTGGAGTGGGGCGGGGTAGGGTGGGGGGAAATCTGCATAGCATTTTTTTTTTTGACTTGCTGTGTAATGTTGAAGGCTTTCAGGAAAATATAGTTCTAAAGGTCACTCTCTGTTCCTGGCAGAAATGAAACAAGAGAGGGCTCTTCCTGTTTGTATTTCAGCATGGGAAAATAATGGCAATAACCTACGTCACATCTATGGCCAAACTGACTTCCTCTAAATCTGGTCAGCAGGTTGTCAGGCAAACTTTCCAGGTTTGGTGGCCCTTTCCCTTATGGGAGTAACTCCATCGGAGGTAATGGAATAATTCTCTTGTAGGTGAGTGGAGAATCAGATCCCTGCTTTAGGGGTTATGCAGTTTCTACAGCAGTTGACGTGGTCTTTCTTCCATTCAGTGCCTCTAACCCTTGAGGGGAGCTGTCACACCTCTCTGATCATTAGGTGCAGTGTACCTCTTTCATTTGGCCCCTCTGATCAAGGGGTAGAAGGCTTTGTCTGCATTAGGAAGGTTTTGCTGATACCACTATACCAAAACCCTTCTAATGGAATTGCAGCTTTTGTTCTCCAAATGAAATGAACTATATTGACTTAAGGACCTTTTAGCTGTTATAGGTGTGTCTGTGCCAGGTCTTTTTTCCAAAATAGCTTGTGATGGTTAGAGGTGTGGAATTTTATTTTTCACTTTCTTAACTGATACAGCTATGCCAACAAAACTTTTGAATGTAGACCAGACCTAAGCTTCGCTTTTCCGTGGGTAAACTGGTGATAATAGACAGACTTGAAGATAAGATTTATGGAGAAAGGAATCTGTCCCATAGCAAACCTGAAAGACTGTACGAATCTTTCTCTCCTGTCGTAAAACTAGCTGCCTCCTTTGTGTCCCAATACATCATTGCTGTATTCCAATCTATTCTCTTTCATTGTTTCTTCCTCAAATTCGTCCCTCAGTACCTCTTCCCATGGTTCTCCCACCTTCTCTCACCCCAGGTCAGGAACATGTTGTTGGACTAATCCATTGGCCACTTGTAATCCATCCAAGGAGAATGTCCCTAGGTGCCCAGAGGTTTCTGAGTGTTTTCTTCAATGACAACTCTTGGAATAGAGAGGATGTGTGAATGAATTTGTACTTCAAACATCCATATCTCACAGTGGCAATGATGGAGGTGAGAGGCATTGTGCTGCCTGTGCCTATGAAGGATGTACATCTCCATGGTTCCTTCTCATCCCTCCTCTGTTTAGTGGTGCACTGGCATTTTCAGAACTAGGCTCAGTTTTTTGGGGCTGATGCTTTTGCCAAGGGTATTTACCAAACTCAGGTCAGCAATGGCAACTCAGTTTTGTTGAAAGAAACACATGCATTGCACCAGACCTGGACAATTAGTTTCCAGGGGACACCATCCATGCAAGTCTTACAGACTGGGGAACCCACATGGGATCATTAATACTTCAAGGAGTGTGGCCTGTGAGTAGGATGTTTATACCGAAACCTACTCCAGGTTCGTAGCCGTCATCTTGGCTTTGCTACCTTTCCAGTTACAGTGCAAAAGAAAACATGTTCTCAGTGACTGACATCTCAACTGTGGTTGTCTACCTCATATGCCAGAGGGGAACTAGAAGCAGATCTATCAAAGGCTGACCCATTTATAGATCATCCCAGCCCGATGGGATCAATGTATGCTGCACATCCTGGAAAGACCTTCGATACCACAATGATCACATCTAAGGGAAATCTACACAGTTTGTGCCTGATTTAAGTACAGTAGTCCAGTTTCTGGACCAGTTTAGTTACAGTGATGCAATTATCTGGTGTGGACGCTATTAAATCAGGTTAAGTAGCTCTAACAGAATGACTTGACCCTTCAGGACAGAAAATCTGAGGCTAATCAGCATTGGATCTCTTCTCTGTGAGCTGACATAGGTACAGTTCGTGCAACTGCATGTGAACTATGGAATTCTATTAGGGACCCAGGAGAGAGAGATCCAGGAAGCTATTTGATTTTATGCACTGATGGGTAAGACATCAAAATGCAGAAAAAGCAGTTATTCTGGAGGTTGCCGAATTAGTTGGCTCCATTTTGTATGTCTCTACATATCCCCATTTCCCACATCTGTTTCTATAGTTTTGGTACCAGGCCCCCCTAGGTTCAGCAATGTTGGATAAACTGTTAAACTGGATACACAGAGAGGGCCAACTGTTTTACCAACAAATCAAATATGACACCATGGCTGTGTCTGTACTGGCCCAAATCTTCGAAATGGCCATGAAAGTGGAAATGGCCATTTCAGAGATGACTAATGAAGCACTGAAATGCATATTCAGTGCCTCATTAGCATGCCGGTGGCCGCAGCTCTTTGAAATTGCCGCTTTTTGCTGCCACACGGCTTGTCCAGATGGGGGCCCTTTTCAAAAGGACCCCAGGAACTTTGAAATCCCCTTATTCCTATCAGCAGATAGGAATAAGTGGGTTTTGAAGTAGGCTAGCCAGCTACAAAAGTTGTTTGTTCAATCTAGGATTCAATCAAAGGGATTGGCTGGCCAACTGCAAAAGTGGTTTCTCCACTCTTGGTGTTCATACCTTCACATCAGCTGCTGAGTGGTCCACTTCCTCCCTGACCTGAATTGACCTCGCTACTCCTGGCCTTCCTCTTTATTGGTACTCCTTTCTTTTCAAGTGCCTGTATATTTATACCTGCCTCTGTAATTTCCACTCCATGCATCTGGTGAAGTGAGTCTTTGCCCATGAAAGTTTATGTTCCAATAAACCTATTAGTCTATAAGGTGCCACAGGACTTCTAATTGTTTTTGAAGATAAATCCTGATAGTTTACAAAGCTTTTAGCAGATTGTCTGCAAACTTCATAAAGTCGTTAGTTAATATTAAACCAAACACTTTTTCTATACACATTTCAGATAACATAAAGCAGGGGTCAGCAACCTTTCTGAGGCGGAGTGCTGAAATTTGACCTTCTGATCTCTATGTATGGTCTGAGTATCAGTGATACCTTCTCAAGTCACTAGTAGTCCTACTTACAAGAGTTTCATTAATAAATAAAGGTGCAGAGCATTACTGTTTAGATGGTGATTAGTAGCATTAGCTGGTCTTCTGTTAATTTACAAGTGGCATGGCTTTTAGCAATCTCTCGGCTGCATTGGGGAGGTGGGACAAGGCTGAGCACCTGCCTCGCTTGCCAGTGAGAATCAGCTCCCATGCCACTCTTGGCACATGTGCCAAGGTTGGTTGCTGAACCTTCACCTACAGATTCAGCTATATTTGGCATTTGGAAAAACAAGGTGTGTCTGTTTCATTCTGTCTTATTCAAACAATGTCTTTTTTTTAATCTGACAAAATATACTATTCTCTGTTTTTTCAGGAAGGTCTAATAACAGAGGCATATAATTATTTCATAGCACACAGTCCTTTGTGAAAATTGATTGAATGGAACACCAAGCATTGGGACTTTCAAACCAAAGGTTATAAATTAGAAATAAAATTTGGTTATGTTCCTCTCAGGTCAAGAATTTGGAACAAAGCTTCCATGAATAGACAACAGTATAAGATTTCAGGGCTTTAGCTTTATCCATTTGTACTTCCAGACTGAAAACAGCACATTCAAAACAAATGAGTAAACTATTGTCAGATATGTTCTGGACAAGCAGATAGTGGCAGGCTCTTCGTTTTCACAGAGACACCGCAGGGTATGAGAAAATAAGGGGTGTCATTTATACACTTTGAAAGTAACAGATTGAAATAGGTTCCAAGAGCATTCTGGAACAAGAATGGCAATCCAAATATTTATTTAGAGTTTTAGTGTGCTGATTCAAATATTAGACTGGCACTAGTCCATGTCAGTGAACTATATAGTCTGACTGGCACCCTGCTGTGGTCTTATTTATTTAGAGAGAGGAGGAAGTATGCCTGGAAATCCTAAACTTTAAAGCCAGAACAGACCACAATATCATCAGAATTGGGGTCCAATCTTGTTTTCAACATCTACTTCATTTGTGACCTTAAGATAGTCAATTACTTTTCCAAGCCTCAGCTGTTCTTACTGTACAGGGTGGTAATGCTTGCCCTTGGATAGGGCCTTACCAAGTTTATGGTTCATTTTAGTCAATGTCATGGTTGTAGGATTTTAAAAATAATACATTGCATAATTTCATCCATTTAAATCTGAACTATGTTGTAACTGTAGGGGTTCTGATCCAAAATGGAGTTGTGTGGGATCATATTGCAAGAGAGGAGAGCGGTACTGCTATCCTTGCTTCTGTGCTTGTGTTGGTGGCAGCACTAACTTCAGAGCCGGGCAGCAGGAAAGTGGCATGTACGGGCCAGGAGCTCATCTCTGAAGGCAGGTCTGCTGCCAGCATCAGCGCAGATGTAAGGACAGCATGATAGAGGATTGCCACCTTTCTGAGTTGCTTCTGGAGCAGCACTGCCTTAAGAGCTCAGTGCCTGACGAACGAATGCTGCTATCTGGCCAGCGAGCTGTGAAGGCCGCGTAGAATTAAGCATGATGATAAAGCAACACCTGTAAAATAATCCTGTGCCTGCAACTCCCTTTTGGGTCAGGATTTCCAGTTTGACAAACACTGGTCTTCTCCATGAAATGTTTGTAATATAGGGTAAAAGCACACACAGCCAGATTTCACAGACTGACAGGTTTTTCATGGCCATGTATTTGATAGGGCCCTGTGTATGGATCTCTGGCTTTTGTGTTGCTTAATTAGCGCTTATGAAATGTTTTGAGGCCCTCTGCAGGGTAGTATGAGAGTACTACATACTTTCTCTTTATTGTCACTCAGAACCTCTTTAATAACCGCTAATGTGTTTTAATATTCATGAGTATTCTTCTCATAAACCCTAATAAACTCAGAATATTGGATAAAAATGGACTTGCTTCTCAAAAGTGGCTTAATGCTCATAGATGCTATTACTCTTGCCAGCTCCATATATTTTTGGAGTGAAGTTGAGAGCAGTGGGAGAGTTTCTTCACTGACCTTAAAAATAAATAAAATAACACTTTTGGTCTAATTGCTAGAAAACAAGTGTCTTGTTTTGTTTTATTTTGGAATGTCAAAATATTTCAAGTCAACCAACCTGGCCTGGCTGTAAGTCAATTATGTAGGGCTTGCCACTCCAGAGTTAACTCAAATTATAGCTGTTGCCTGTTACAGGTTGAACCTCTCTTATCCGGCACACTCGGGACCTAACTGGTGCCGGATGAGAGAATTTGCTAGACCATGGAAGGTAAGTATTGTCTAGCACATTGCCAACACTTCCACTACTTACTGGTCTCTTAAAGACGTTTGAGGTAAATTACAGCTAACTAGCAGCACAGAACCCTGAGAGCCAGGACTGGTAGCTGTAAACAAATTTCATGGGAACATGAGAAACTCAGCTGCACCTGTGATAAGTGGTCATCCAACTAATTAAAATCATTGCAGATTACATACGTTGCCAGATAAGAGCATTCCGATTAGAGAGGCTCAACTTGTACTTGAGTTCTGTCCACCCATGAACCCCCTCAACTTCAGGGTGGTGCTGCTTTTTGCTTGCGTTAACTAGATGTGAAGGAGTATAATCTACCCCTTGAGTTAGCACAGCCTATCGTCACCCACCAGTCACTTTGTGCTGCTTATAAAAACGCTCAGTGCAGGCCAGGTGTTCTTTTGTAGTGTGTTTGAACTTGTTTGAGTTAGGCTAACTTGAGAGGAGCTACCATGAGCAGCAAAGGCATAGTCCTGGTGGCAAAACCCAGCTTTTTGTATCCCGTTAGCAAGCTGTTCCAGCATTCTAACCCAGTTTGCCACTTTAGTAATGCAACTTTTGGAGGGAGAAAAGTATGACTGAACTGCTTTTCTTGGCAGTCACTCAATAAAGAGTAGGACGTCTTCATGTCATCCTCCTATTTGCGAGTCCCTTCATAGCTGATCAGCCTGAAACTGGAAGCACAAGTCTTATCATAGAAAGGGCAGATGTTGGTAGCTGATGGAGGGGGCTGGGTCAGTTTTTGCTTCTCTTTTCTTTTTCTCCACCTCTTCTCGTCTGCACTGCGGCAGGACCTCTCATACTGTACCATCCCCTCATGGATTACTGCTCTCCACTGGGGATGGTCCTTGGCGAGGTTCTCCCAAGTGTCAACACTGATGCTGCACTTTTTCACATATCCCTTCAACACATCCTTATGTCACTTCCTCTGGCCCCTGACGCTTTTCTGTTCTTCCTTCAACTTGGAAAACAGAATCTGTTTTGGGAGGCAGCGATCAGACACCTGAACCATGTGACCAGTCCAATGAAGTTGTTGGTGAATGCTAAATGGCTTCAATGTTGGTCACGTTCGACTCTTCCAGCAAGCTAGTGTTAGTGCTCCTATCCTGCCAAGAGAACTGCTTCACAAAGCCCACAAATCGCCCTTCTGAAAAGACAATGGTGCATGTGCGTATAGAATGTTGGCTACAACATTGCATTGTCTCCTCTCTGAACTTCCTCATCTCCAGAAGATCCATAGTCAGAGATTGGGCATTATTTTTTTTTCCAGTGGGTGAGAATGTAATGTGTCAGCAGAAGAGAGTGAATGTGTAGATGCCCAATACCTTTTGAGCACAAGGAAGAAAATGGAAAATTCAGCCTGGGGTATTTGCAGGAGCTAAAAGGCATGCTTGGCAAGACATGACTCAGTTCTCCTGCAGTGGATTGAATGAGCCTGCGGGGACGAGATGATGATCACTTCGAGTATGCTTCTGCTTTCGCATGGTTTCACTGTGTTGGCTTGATAATTGCAACGATTTCTCCTCCAAAGTATGGTTTAACTCAGCATATCGCTAAAAGAAAAATAGCCCTCTAAGCTTAGTAAAAAAAATTATTTTATATTGTACAGTCATAAACTTAATCAGTTGATAGGAGGATCCCATGAATGGCTCAGCAGTCCATGGATAGGTGATGTCAGATAGAAGTTAGATTTTAGGCATTCATTCTTGACCAGCAGGAAATAAGGGGTGTGCTTATACTTTCTTTTTTGCTGGAAGTCCCACAGACACCCACTCCAACATCCTGTCCCTCTTTTGCTAGTTTTTCCAGACTGGTCCAGTGCGTTGAATTGCCTAGATACCATTGTGTTGGGGCCATTTTGGCAATGCCAAAATAAAGGTAGATATAATGCTAACACATGGTAGACTATGTGTAAACTTTTTTTGCTTGTATTCTAGTTGATACTGTTTTTTGTTTTGTTTTTGGAGAGATAATATGTCTAAATTAATTTACAATAGCTGGTGGCGGGGGTGGAAGTGTGTGTCTTTTTTTAAGTGTTGCTGTTCTACCTGCTGAACTGCCAGATTCACTTACCATCTGAAGTTCTAACCTTTTATTTCTTCAGCATATGCTGCCCTTCAGATAAAGAATAAAAAATTCTGGGCACTATTAAAGGACTGTTTGCAAATAAGTTATTTCAGTCCTCTCTTGATACTCTCGTTTTACGTAGGGAGCTGAGCATGACAAAGGGAAGAATGAAGCCAGAAGCAATTTTAGAGGGTACATCACATACTTACTGTAATACTGCAGTATTGATTGCTGACTTATTTGTAGGCTTAATGCAGAACCATTTCCTTACTTAGTGTTTGAATATCCATTAAATTGTTGTCCCAATGCCAGCATGTTGAAATCCTGCCTTCATAATATAATTTGGCCATCCAAGCATTCTAATGTAGTTTTGATTTTAAGAAGCTGGCATGACTTTGAGTTTCCAGGCTTTAGTATTTAAATTCTACATACTGGAAAGAATCTGTAAAATAAGAGGTTCATATCGGTCCAGAAAAACTAGCTGTGCGGGGGTGGAACGTGTGAAGCCGTTCATATTAGAACCTTCAAGGTTCACGTAGTTGGTGAGGTTTTTGGTAGACGTTGGGAGAAGCATAAGAATGTTGTCTCATTGTTTGCGTCTACTCCTCTCCCAATCGATCCATATCACAAGTTCTCATACTGCGTGTCGGGACCCCAAAGTGGGCTGCAGCCCATGGCTGGTTTAGACTTGCTGGAGCCCTGGGGTGGAAGCTGAAGACTGAGCTCCATTACCTATGGCTGAAGCCAAAGCCTGAAGGCTTCATCCGCAGGTGGTGGGAATCAGGTTATAGGCCCTTCACCCAGGGCATTGAGGCTTTGTGTCCCTCTCCCCCACCCCTGGAGGGGGGTACTGGGGCTGTGGCAGGCTTAGGCTTCGGTCTCTGTGGCCATGTAGTAATTTTTATGTTTCAGAAGTTGTCAGAAGCGGGTCGCGGTGCAAATGAAGTTAGAATGTCTCTGGTCTATATCCATTGTCTCTTGTCTTGTACTTAGATTAATTTCCACAGCCCACATGTGCCACAACCAGAGCCATAGGACAGTTAGGGGCAGTTGCCCCTGCCCCTGGGCTTTGGAGGGCCTCTCAGTGGCTGCTTCACCCACCCTATGCCCCTCCCATATTGATAGCTGAGTGGCCCAGGGCAACCTAGGGGACCTCACCTGGTGCAGGCGTCCAGGGTCGTTCCCCCCCTTTTCCACACACTGTGGCGTAGGGAGCTGCGGGAAGCGGAATGCCACAGCAGCCTTCTCTGCTCTGCCCTCTCCCAGCGGCATCACTCTGCTGCACCGTGGCACACAATACAGGGTGTTGGGGAGTGCAGGGAAATAGACTGAGACCAGGGCGTTCCACTTCCCCCGCCGCAGTGAAGCGGGGCGACCCGGCTGGGAGATAACGACGGAGTGGAGAAGGCTGCTGGATTGCTGCACTTCCCACGGCTGCCACCACCGCAGCGAGTGCAGGGGGCCTGACCCCCCAATGCTGCCCTGTGCCAGGCCCCTCGGTAATCCCCTGGGTTGCATCTCTTGGGCGAAGGGGCTTTGGGAAGGGTTGCAACGGATGCGGAAGGGGTTGAATGGTATGGGAAGAGGCAGGGCGTGCGGTGGGGCTTGGTGAAAGGAGTAGAGTGAAAGGGAGGTGGAGCATGGGCAGAGAGGTGGGGTGGGATCTGGGGCAGAGGAGGGGTTGCCCGTGGCCCTGCTCCCTGCTAGAAATGGCACTGGTTGCAACACTTGGTTTTCTGTGTATAAAAACTAAGACCAGCATTAGGGGATAACAAATATTGAAGTTGCCCAGGGCCACATGCCACAAGGGCCACTGTGAAGCTACATGGTTCACACTTTGGCTTCAGCACTGGATGGCAGACCTCAGAGCCCTGGGTTTTAGCCCCATGTGGGCTTTCTGACCTGAGCCCCAGAGAGTCTAGCCCTGGCCCTGTTTGTTGTCCCTCTAAAACCTCAGGAGGCCCTAGAGCGCTGGTTGAGAACCACTGGCCTAGCACAGCAGGTCCCTGGTTCATGACTGAGGTGCTGGCAGGGAGGCAGAGGGGAGCTACGTACTGGCTCCTCTCCTTTTTTTCTCTTTAACACAAAAAAGCACTGGAGAAGGGTCCTATGAATGATAATACAAACCATAAATAATCCTTATTCTGCCATTATTTGTCCCGTTTTATAGAAAACTCTATTTTATATTGTCTTTTCCTTTTGTTCACAATTTTGAAAGATCCTTTTCAATTAAAAGCTTAATATCATTTTATACACAAACAGATGCCTGTCATCTTCTCATAACTCATTGCAGCTGAGCTGTACAGTGCTGCTTTCTCATCCGCAATTTAAAACCATTGGTTCCTTGCTCCGTCTCTTGAGGGTCTGATCCCTACATATTGTATTAAGTTACCTGAGAGTAATTCTTGTTTTGCAGGGTCTGCCCAGAAACTGAAGGCACCATGTTGCTTAGATGGTTTTCTGGGTTGCAGAAACCAGAAAGTCAGGTTATTTAAAATAGTAGCGGAGAGAGAGCCATGCTAGTCTATATGGTATCAAAACAAAAAAAGCATGAAAGGTCACCTATTTTGTTAGCCTTTAAAGTGCTACTTGACTGCCTTTTTGTTTTGAGGTTATTTAAAAGTAGAACCTGACCTTGCCATTCTTGCTGAAATGGGTTGTCTCATCCATAATGATTATTCATCTCCAGAAGAATGGCAGGGTTGGGCCTATAGTTAATGTGTTAGGATTAGAAGCAAATACAGGAGGTTAAAGAAGATTGCTGTTTCACCATCAGCAACTCAGACCATGGCTTTGTACTGTACCAGCTTTGGGGCAACAGCATGTAGGTTTCTTTGAGCTGAGAATTTTTTTCTGGGCAACTCTCCTGAGCTTTATTGAGTCTTTTTCACTCAGACTTCTAGCTAAGACTTATTGCAGTCTGTTTCCTGCCTTTCTAGTTTTCCATTACACGATAGTATTTTGGAAGGTAAGTTTATCACCTGTTAGATCATACCTTTTAAAAAGGAAATGAGCAGCTTGAGCTTGCCAAAGGGCTTGTGATTTTCTCTCAGTGGGACCTTATAGTAATTGTTCAAACTTTAAAGTGAAAGCCCATTTGAACCAGCAGTGGTGTCAACTGAAACTTAGGGTGACAAACAGCTATGTTGAAATTTTCCTAATACTAAGGGGGAACTTGGATAAATTTGTATTGCAAATCCTTATACTGTCTGTCTTTCTTCCCCACCTCTCTTGCCATCAAGATGCAGTACAGTGAACTCTTTCATATCTGGCATTCTGTTATCGAAAACTCTCAAGTAACCAGCATTTTAACCATAAGTACATTTTAGTTATGTTTTTAAGTACAATATAGTGCGAGTAAATACACATAAATATAGTTTACAGTGCACAATACTATGGTTGGTAAATAAAGTACAGTAAACTCTTGATTTAACGGACCCTGATTTAATGGACTTGGGAAATGAAGGATGCTGTCCTCCAGCCGGCCCCCCCCACCCTAAATGCTAGTGGCTCACCAGAGTCACTGCTGGGGCTGGAGGAGCCGCCACAGCAGCTGGGCTCACCGTGGGTGGGTCATGAGTGGCTTGTGGCAGGTGAGCCCAGAAGCTGTGCTCTGTAAACAGCGCAAAGAGCCTGCTGCCGAGCTCTCTGTCCCGAGCCAGCTGCATTCCTCCCACGTCTCGGATGGATTGCTCCATGCTGCGCCTTACAAGGTGCCTCTAGTCCTGCAGATTTGGATTTAATGGACTTTTCAACATTAACTGACACCCTTTCCACCCATTAGTCCAGTAAAGTGAGGGTTTGCTGTACTTTGTGTACATTTTTGTTTCTTAATATTTAATCTTGTTTTTCTTTAGTGTTATGCATTGCTAGTTATACTTCTCTATTATCCAGAATATTTGAATATCTGCCAAACTCTCGATCCCATGGTTACCCTATGTGAACGACCCATGAGAGCTCATTTTCTTATAAATAAAATTTTTAGTCTTTAAGGTGCTACAGAACTGCTTGCACTGTTTAAACTTTTTCTTTTTTGTTGTTTCATACCTGGCTACTCCAAGCTCCTCATTTTATTATAGTTTGATTGCAGACATCTTTGCATCAGCTCCCTGATATATAAAAGAGAGAGCAATTATGAAACAATTTGGAGATGATGAATCTTCTTGTCATTTCCATATTTAATGGAAGAGAGAGACTCTAACAAAGTTGTTCTTCAGGGCTGTGTCTACACTAGCTCCAAACTTCGAAATGGCCAAGCAAATGGCCATTTCGAAGTTTACTAATGAAGTGCTGAAATACATATTCAGCACCTCATTAGCATGCGGGCAGCCGCGGCACCTCAAAAGTGACGCGGCTCGTCCCGACGGGGCTCCTTTTCGAAAGGACCCCGCCTACTTCGAAGTCCCCTTATTCCCATCTGCTCACAGGAATAAGGGGACTTTGAAGTAGGTGGGGTCCTTTTTGAAAAGGAGCCCCGTCGGGATGAGCCACGCGGCGGTGAGCTGCGTCAATTTCGAAGTGCCGCGGCCGCCCGCATGCTAATGAGGCGCTGAATATGTATTTCAGCGCTTCATTAGTAAACTTCGAAATGGCCATTTGCATGGCCATTTCAAAGTTTGGGGCTAGTGTAGACATAGCCCAGATGTTAAACCCATCTTTATTTCTATGGAATAGGCTACATAATTCTTTAAGAAGTATGTCACACTTTCTCCGCTGACTGCTATGACTATAGTCTCTGAATACCTGACTTTAATCAGGGCTTAGTTTTCAAAGGTAGGAAAGAGAGAGGGCATCACCATATAACATTTTAATTTATAGAGTGGCAACTACTATTTATAGACTTTAAATAAGTACAATGCCAATTCCAATTTAAGTTGACCTGTTCTACTTTTTTAGATTCTTGCAGTTGCAAGAGAAGATAAACCATCTCTCTACAGGAGGGTAAATTAATAGGTGTCCCAGAAGACCTGGAAGTGACAGGATTTGATTGCATTCCTTGAACTCCTAATACCTAAGGCTTTCAAATTAGACAGCAAAGGGATCTGTTTAAAGAATCCATGGTCTTGTAAGAAACGCCTTTGTTGATAATGAAGGATTCAGGGTGTCAGTTATTTTGGGAGTGTTAGACTACTTCAGGAGGTGGAAGATCCTAGTTGTAGTAAATAATATTAAAGATATTTTAAAAGGAAATAAAGTATTTCCCTTCACTGCAGGCCCCCCTTTCCAAAGTGAACATGGATTAAAAAAATATTATTACCAATAAAGAACTGGTGTTATGGCACTGCTACCTGTTCATTGGGATACACATAAGAGAGATTCAAGTTCCTGACTGAAGCTAAGTCAACTACAGTGCATCTCTGAGTAGTAAACACTATAAAATGAGGTTGTAGTTTTTACTTCTCAAACCTGATGGACATTAAACTCTGTTATATCTGGCATTCGATCATCCAGAACTCTCAGATAACTGGCATTTTAACCACAAGTAGATTTTAGTTAGGTTTTCCATAAGTACAGTACACTGACAGTAAATACAAATAAGTACAGCAAATACAGTAGAAGTTTACATGTACAATACTACTGTTGTTGGTAAATAAAATACTCAGCATACATTTTGTTTGTTTCTTAATATCTAATATTGTTTTTCTTTAGTGTTATGCATTACTAGGTACACCTCTCTATTATCCAGAATATTTGAATATCCAGCAATCTCCTGGTCCCAAGGCTGCCAGATACGAAAGAGTTTACTGGACTTCACTGTACAAGATAAGAGCTAGATGTTCATATTGTAGGTATGTGGTCAGGGTTTAGGAAGACTTGGTGTCTTAGGGTCCTGGGCTCACCCAATATCCTTACTATATTATCTGCTGTTGGTTGATATATCTGGGCCTTAAGCATCCCCTTAATCAGTAAAAAGGATATTTGTGTAGGATCCTTTCTTTTGGGCTCCTTCTTGAAGGACTTGTTGTAACATACTCCCCGTTTTCACTGTGCCTTTCTTGAGTCTGCAGTGTAGCAAGGCCCTGAACAATAGTGGAAATCTCTTCTAGTCTAGAGGGTGGTGGGGAAATGCATAATACTCGTGTTAATTTTGTGCATCATATAAAGTTAATATATTAACAAAATAAATCAGTTTTACCTGAAAATATATTGAGATGTGAGCAGTGCAGTTGTGATGGGATCTCTGTACTCGCCCCGCATAGATGTGGAATGGGTATCTTTCTAAGTGTAGCACTCTCATAATTATAGACATTAAGCAATAAACAGTTGTGTATCTCAGCTCTTTGTGGTAATTGTTGCAGCCGCTGAAGGTCCTGGCTTGACAGTCCGAGAGAATAAAGTCCTCAATATATCCACTGATGCAGGTATCAGGCAAATAGAGCAGGTCAATCATTCCCACTCTGCCATTGCACCACAATCTTGACCACTCATCAGGTTCTTGGCTCTACTTCTGGGCACTAACAGAAATGCCCGTTAGTGTGAATTTTTCTGGTGATTTTAGCTTAGATGCTTGTCAAGCAGGAGCCGAAGAAAGATGAGTAACATTTTGCCAAAACTATTGACAGGTCTTTAGATGTAAAGAGCTGTTGGGTCACTGCTGATCTACATTGCTTCGGAGCTGGTGATCTCCAGCTGAAAGATGCTGTGTCCTTTTGCAGTTCCTCTGAGACAGCCCATATCACTTCTTGAGAGAGAGTATCTCTGTTTTTATCTGTACACTTAAAAAGGTTGACTCTTGGTGGAAGACTAATCCCTATTTTGTATGGCTAAGCCCAGCGCTGACCTTAGGGAAAATGGTGCCCTTGGTACCCATTTTCCCTGGTACATATGGGCTCCACAACCCCTTCGCCCCCTTTGCCACAAACCTCTGCATTGTGCCGCCTTTACCCTGAACTTCTGCACGGTGACACTGAAAGCTTCATACGTATCCCTCTCACCTGTGCCACCAGCCCTGCACTGGCCCCCTTTCCCACACCTTCCACCCCCTTATGCCCCGCAGACCCATGCCCATCTCCCTCCCACACCCCGATCCTCTCCCACACCCTGCTCACGCTGTCGGTGCCCCTCCCGCAGTTCTGCTCCCCACAGCTGTCCAGCATCCCATATGGCTGAGGGAACACACTACCAAAAATGAAAAGTTCCGTGCACGCCATTATAAAATTGTGCACGTTTTATTTGTCATCAAATAAATGCGGAGGCTCCAGCATCGCAGTGACAAGCACAGGCCAATGGCTGTGTGGAGGTAGGAGCTCACACAGCTGTGGTTCCCTCTCCTCCCTCTACTGTCCTCCCCTCCTAGGGTAGGGACTGGACAGTGAGATACCTCTGTGTGTCTGGCAAAAGGTCATGGGGAAGTGTTTTACACGGTGGCTGGGATGTTCCTAGCCTTGCCCAGCTTCCTCTCCCCTCCACTCACTCACATGCACTGAAAGATTTTGTCCCCGTGCTGGCTCTGCCCTTGCCTAGCACCGAGGCAGTTGATCTGCACAACTCTGGGCTACTGGGCAGCGTTCCCTGTAAGCTGAGGCATGGGCAGCTGCCCAGGAGAAATTCAGATGCTGCCCAGCTGATTAGCGGAGCTCCCCCAACCACTCACTCTGGTGCACGTCCGCTCTTGCCTTAGAGCACATAACCGAATTTATTCCGCTCGCGGATGGGAAAAAATGAGGCAACACTGCTACTGGCAGCGGGGGAGCCGGAGCCCTGAGCCTGAGGAATGACTGGGTAGAAAGGAGGAGCCAGCGCCAGGAGTCAGGGAGAAGCCCACCAGCCTGGGGCTGGAGAGGGTCTGCAGAGGAGTCGTCCACGCTATATGTGGTCAAGTGGAGTCCCACTGCAGCCAGTGAGGAGAAGCCTGAGTCTCCTGTGGTGCCCCTGCCTACGGTACCCTCAGCATGGGCCCAGTCTGCCCAGCCCTAAGGCTGGCCCTGGCTTAGCACATTGCCTGAAATGAAAGCCTCAGCGTACTCTCCTTATGCCTGCAGTGCTGCCTTGTTCCTCTTCTAAACAGACAGCTAGCACCTCCGTTTTCTTGGAGCCTCTGTTGGTTACATTGTCTGGGGGAGGGCTGGGCAGGTGTGATTGAGGGGTGTGAAATTATAAACTTCCCACATTTGCATCGTTATCTCTCTGCTGGGGGCGAGGGTGTGACTCGTCTTGGGTTTCACCTTTCTCTTGGTGCTTGTTGCTTGCAGAGGAGAACCTGCGCAAGCACACTGCTTCGACCTCTGGCATCATGCCTGATGGCAGACCTGACCCCCAAGATTTCACTTCCCAAACTTACTGCCTTCATCCCTCACCACGCCCTACTTATCTACCCTGCTCTGGCACTTTGGAAAGAGCCATTCTATATCCTGGCTTCTACGCTACCACTGATTAGAAAGTTGTTACCCCCCGTCTCCAGGATTTACCTGCCTCATCCCCCAGATCTGCCCTCCTATCCCCATGCTTTAACCCTCCATCGCCAAGGTTAGCCCCAAGCCCCCCACCTCAGCATTTACCAGCCAGAGACACACGCTCTGCATGCTGCTCCTCCACAGATGCTGCCTTCTCTCGCTGCTCTCCCTTGCTGCCTCCTTCACAGCGGGACTGCAGCAGGGAAGGTTCGGCTGCCCCTCCTGCCAGCTCTCCTTCCCCCTGTGCCACCAGCAGACAGCTCCCTGCCCGGCCGCTTCCTCTTCCTGGGCTCCCTGCTGCCGCTGACTCCACTTGCGGCTCTGAAGGCTGTCCCCGCTTAAACAAAACTTTTTCTTTAAGCAACGGCAGCCTTCAGTGCTGCGAGTGGAGTCAGTGGCAACAGCGCTCAGAGTTGCAAGTTGCTCCTTAAAGAGCTGTAGATTGCCAACCCCTGGGTTAGGTTAAAATGGGTCAAAAACAAGGGCGATGTCATGCTAGGAGTCTACTCCAGACCACCCACCTTGGTAGAAGAGGTGGATGAGGCTTTTTCTAAGCAACTCACAAAATCATCCAAAGTGCGGGATTTGGCGGTAATGGGGGACTTCAGCTATCCAGACATGTGTTGGAAAACTAACACAGCAAGGCACAGACTATCCAGTAAATTCTTGGACTGCATTGAAGACAATGTTTTTATTTCAGTGGGCTGAAAAAGCTGCTGGGGAGAAGCTGTTCTAGATTTGATTTTAACAAATAGGGAGGAACGGGCTGAGAATTTGAAAGTGGAAGGCAGCTTGGGAGAAAGTGACCATGAAATCACAGAGTTGATGATTCTAAAGAATGGTGGAAGGGAGGACAGCAAAATGGAGACAAAGGAATTCAGGAAGGCAGATTTTGGTAAATTCAGAGAGCTGGTAAGTGAGTTCCCATGGGAAGCAAGACTGAGAGGAAAAACAACTGAAAAGCGTTGGCAATTTATCAAGGGAACATTAGTAAGGGCCCCAACGCAAGTGGAGGAGAGAGAACGTATGGCAAAAGACCACCTTGACTTAACCAGGAGATCTTGCGTGATCTCAAACAAAAAGGAGTCATATAAAAAGTGGAAACTAGGACAAATTACAAAGAATGAACACAAGCAATCCATAAGGTACGCAGGGGGCAAGATTAGAAAGACAAAGGCACAAAATAAGCCCAAATTAGTTGGGGACACAGGCTGTGTCTACACTAGAGAGTTTTGTTCACATCCTCTGACCCTTGGGGCCACCTAGGGAGCAGCCAGAGGGGTCCCAGGAGTCTCCCAGAGCAGAAAACACTGGACCCCCTCATTGACTGGGCCCAAGATCAAGGACTCCTCTGCAAAAAGGAACAAGGCACCTGCCTATTCCTGGCTGGCCACCGCCCTAGGGGCACGGGGCTACCCTGTCTGCATGATGGAACAGGTGTGGGCCAGAGTAAAAGAGCTCTGGCAGGAGTATGTCCAGGCCCTGGATGCCAGCTAGAGGTCAGGGGCAGGACCCACCACTTGCCCCTGTTACCCAGAGCTCCACCACCTCCTGAGGGGCAACAACACCTCACCTCCACCTGCCCCTGTGGACCATGCCAAGGAGTCCCCTGCCCCACAGACAGAGCCGGAGGAGGAGTAGCAGCTTGGGACCCAGCCGGAGCTAGAGGTGGGCATGTGGTCTGGGGCCAGTGAGTGCACACTCATCGTCACCCTGGACACGAGCCCCTCCAGTCAGGCCACCTCCTGGGCATGCGTCCCCAGACCTGTTCAAGGGACCCTTCTGTAAGTACCCAGGGTGTGGGAGGTGGGTACAGACGGGGCGAGCTGAGAGCCTTGCCAGGTTGGCTTGGACGGGACCTTGCACTGTGGGCCCGGCATGTGGAACCAGGTGAACGGCAGTGTGTTCCACCCGGATCTAGCAGACAGCCCCTGGGCATGGGCACCAGCCTCATGGGAGGCCAGACAAGCCCCACGCTCTGGGGCAGAGGAGGCCCACCAGCCCTTGCTACGGCTGGAAGCAAGCCAGCCACACGGGCACTGGCCTGACCCCAGACACACCGAGGACTATAGCTTCCAGCACGCGGGCGTACCTGCAGGTGACGGTCAGTATTTACTCCCACGAACAGCGCTGTGAGACGCACATGTGTGAAGGCCCAGGGAGGGCCAGGCTGCGCTCGGATCACCCGCCGCCCATGTGGAGACCCTTCTGAGGCCAGACACCCCGCTTTGCCACTAGTCTGTCAACTGGGGGTGGGGGGTGAAGAAACGGTCTGCCTGGTCCCTGAGGCACCGTGGAGTCCCCATGCAGCAGGGCCCGCCGTCCAGGTCACACACATTGAGACAATTGCAGCTCCATTGTCACTGGATGCTGAGAGCATGGGTAATTCCCTGGATTCCCTGTTAAAAAGACTGTAGTTAAAACCAGTTTTTGCTCTTGCGTCTTATATAAATATGGACATGAGGTAGTTCAGCGACACATTGTCAAACTGCTGACCTGGGTGCACATTCTCTCTCCAGTCTGCTAATTGGTATGTGGAGCGCGGAGGGCAGGAACAGCATGACTAGTGCCAAAAGAAGAATAGTTTCACAAATTTGCCTGATCAGAAAAGCAACTCACACTAACACCATGTACCCTATCCCCTTGACTTGTGTCTGGCACAGATGTCAGGAGACCCCGGGGAGGAGCTTGTCTCTAAATGCAAGACTCCTTTTGTGCTGTGCTTTTAGAAGTTTGATTCTTCGGTTTGCTGTTTTTCCGTGAGGTAGCGTGTTGTAGTACAGGCATGTCAAGCTCAAAGCCTGCGGAGGGCCACACAAACGAATACTGCTAGCTTTCAGGGCCACCAAAGAAAATGTACTTCTATCGGAAAGGCATAATTATTTATTATTATTAGATTATGCTTTAGGTATATTTTATTAAATTTGTTCATGTTTTGTTTGAATATAATACAATAATTGAGAATTTAATACTTAAAGTTAATTGTTTTAAAAGTTTATTAATAGCTCATAAAATTTGGTATGTAAAATTGTTGGCTCATTTACAATAACTTTTAATTTAAATATAAATTTTAAGTGCTGGGAGAAAAAGGGAAGGAAGAGGTGGTGGGGAAACCATATCAAAAAGAGTGAAACTGAGGGAAAGTGTTGGTGGAGAGATAAAACAGAATAGAGTCAGTAGGGATATGGGGAAAGTACACTGATGGTATGGTGACCCAGTTGTTCACATGGGGGGGTTAGAGAGGGTAGGGGAAGATAAGATAACGTATGCTGTGGGCGAGGGGATGGAGTTGGGGTAAGGGGTGGTGGCAGGCAAGGGATAAAGTGTGGATACAGGTTTGAGCTAGAAAGTGAAATGAAGGAAAAGATGGTTGCACACTGAGTGGGTAGTGGAGCTGTGGGAGGATGGGGCTGTGAAAGAGAAAGTGAGAAGGGCTGGTGGGAAATGGAGTCAGTTTATGGTCAGGTGAACAGGGATCCCAGCAAGTTTGGAGCCCCCATAAAAATAGGTGGCTCTGTACCCAACCTGCTCTACCTGCCTGGCGCTCCTGCTGTGGAGTGGGGCATGTCCCCATGTCCTGACCCCATCTCCCTGGCAGGAGTAAAAAGATGGGGCATGTGCACTGACCCAGGGCCCCTAATCCACCTGTGGTCCCCCTCAGATGGGGGGTGGGTAGCAATTAGGGGAAGGTGGAGAATGGAGGGAGAAGGGTAGTAGTGGGGGGGGTGTGGTGGGAAAGGGGCAGAGGGGCTCCCTGCCCTACCAAAGAGGCTGTTGAATCCGTCCCGGGGCAGCCAGCCCAGTGTTGGTGAAGGATGATGCTGAGCAGGAGGACGTGGGTGGGGGTGCGCAGGCACTGGAATCGGGCATACAGCAGCAGCAGGTTGCAGCACAAGACCAGGATGCTGATAGTGGTGATGAACAGCACTAGGGGGTTGCAGGTGCTGGGGCTGAAGAGGGGCAGGTCCCCGCACTATTCCTGCTGCCCCAGGTCAGGTGCCAGGCTGGGGCCACTGTTGTTCCTAGAGTACGTGTCTTCAGGGCTGGCTGACTGTGGCTCCTTGCACCCAGCAGCAGCAGCTCCCGGCCAGCTCCTCAGCCTGCTGCCACCTGAACCAGTGGGAGTGAGGGGAGGAGGAGCTGCCGCCACCCCCATCCGGTCACTCACGGCTCCCTGCACGGGCAAGCAGGAGGCGGGGCAGCCAGGCTCCCCTGGGGCAGGTGTGCAGGCTGCACTCACATACTTTATCAACATGTAGTCTTGAGCCACAAAAAAGTTCGATTGGGCCGTCTGTTTGGCATGCTTGATGTCATAGGAGCTCAAGCACAGGTCTGAGAACAAGGAACCGAGCTCCAGTCGTAGGTCCGGCACAAACTCTTTCCCTGTCCTTAGACAAGCTACGCCCACATTAGTCCAAAAGCTTTATCAAGAGCTGCCAAGCCCCTCCAGTGAATGGGATTCAACAGTAATATACATTTAGCCTCGCTGAAATTTTGTTCTGTACTGTTCTCATCTGAGCACACTTGTATGATGCAAAACAGGAGGTTAACATGGAGCCTGATGTGCCTTTCTCCTGGGTGCCCTTTTATCCTAATCTGCTCAGTGTGACTCCTGCACTCAAAGTCCTACTTATAAATCCCTACACGCCAAGAGGATGACAAGCACTTTTCTGCAGATCTGCTCACATGAGCCGTATGTTGGGTGGGTGCTGCTGCCCTCTTTCTAAAGCAACTTCGAGTGTCACTAATACTAGATTACCAGTCCCCTGGTCGAGGGAGTGAATTCCTTAGATTGCTCCTCAAAACCAGTGTAACAGTTGAGTTGTTTAGTACAGCTTTTGTTGCAGCATTGGATTATCTGGGAGAAAGATTTTCAGGAAGAAAGCCGCCTGCCATTGTTCTAACTGATTGCCAGCAATGCTTTTCACTGGCCAGTGCTCACACAGTAGATGCAGAAGCTCAGACGTGGACAGGTGGAAGAAAAGGTCTAGGAGTGCTTTTCATGCTCAGTTCTGTCTCAAGTGAAAGAAATAAAGAACAGAGTACTTTGAAGCCCAAGTGATTGTATAGTAGGTTGTTTTATGGAAGTTATTGAATTTAAGGCAGGAAATGGCAGCAGCTTCTGCTTTTCTGTTTGTACTGAAAGAAACTGTCCCTTCCTGCAGAGATGTAACTGCACTCGAAAGGGAGGAAGTCTTTCTTGGGGAAAGATGAAGGGAGTACGCATGCACTCATGCACGCACGCCCGCGCACACATGAAGGAAAAGAGGATGGGAAATTAGAGTAACCCCAAGAGTGCGCTGTCCATAATTTAAAAGTCTGCTTGATCTGCATAGGATTTCTTGCCTCAAAAGGCGAAATCCGTTCAGTTCCTTAGACACGTATCTCTTCCCTCTCTCTCTCTCTGATAGGATGTTCAGTTGTCCCTGCTGGAATATTGTTGTGGATGCCAGTTGCCCAAGTGGCTGATGGGCACTTCACAGATTTTTAGAATAGGTCATTCAAAATGGCTCATAATCTTTTGTATACTCGTTCTGTTTCTCTGAGCAACTCTACAGTAAAGCGGAATGTGGAATTAAGGTATGCATCATTACGTTAATTACGTAGGTGGAGTTGATGCACCTCAATTTGGGCTTCCTTATTTCTCCACTGCTCCCATCAACTTCCATTACTCCTAATGAGGGGCAGGAGTACCGGCGCCAACGTACACGCCTGTGAGTTCAATTTAGTGCATCCCTACGGTAGTATGGTGGATTTACTGCTGTGGTGTCCTCGCGGGTCTTTGGCTTCATGAGTGATGATATCCAGAAGGCTGCTTGCGTATCTGAGCGCGCGTGTGTGTGTTCAATGAAACGGGCCCAGTGACTGCAGCCGAGGCTTCCCAAAAACCACAGACCGGGTAAGGATGGAAGGCACCCAGCCGGGATTTATTGCCAATAAGGTACAAGTGACGGTGATTAGGTACAGTATACTGTCCTGTTACTCTGTACATATGCACCTGCTGCAATGGACTGACACAAACAGTGGAAATTCCACCACCCTCCTAGGTCATACAAAGATGGTCCCCCCCAAGATGTCACATTATACACAGGTACAAACAAAGCACATCTTGCTGCTGATGGTCACATTACCACCCTTTGATGTTGTCAGGTTACTCCTTCTGATGCTACTTAGATACCATCCATCACACTGTACCTCGTGGTTTGGTTCGATCATCTGTATCCATCACGCTGTCATTTTAGTCCCTTTCCTGAACCTGGGTCTGTATCTGCGAGGAGTAGGTATCAAGGCCTTTTTTAATGAGCTGGCGAGACCTTGTGATTTCAGCCAATTATTGTTCTGTCCTGGGCCAATTATCGTTGAACGTTTTGTACTCTCAGCCCTATCTGTGCCAAGTTGTGTTAGCAAAGGCCTGCTTCTTACTCACAGCTTAGCCTTGCTTTGAGACGTTTCATCCATTGTTGCTAGGCCTTAGGCTTCACACCAGGCCTGTGCTGTCTGGGCTTAGGCCTTCCATCTTACTACGCCTACCAGGCATACTAAATCCAACTCTGAAAGATGACCAAGGGAGCATAAATCTTCCTGGAAGTGAAGACGTAGCCTCTCTCCTTGTTCAGGACGTAATACATTATAGTAGAAAGTAGAATTTGCAAAACTCCCCACTAGCCCTCTACATTACTTCCATAGATTCCAATGACAGAAGGAACCACTGTGATCATCCTGTGTAACCTGATGAGTAACAGAAGTCAACCCATTTCCCCCAAATAGAGCAGATCTTTTTTTAGAGCAGATCTTTTCCTGCGGGGAGAGGGGGTGGATGCGGGGGGGGGGAATCTAATCCTGACTGACAATTTTTAAATGATAGAGAATCCACCATGATCCTTGGTAAACTGTTGCAGTGGTTGAGTACCTGTACTGAAAAAAAAATTTACATTTTATTAGGTAAACATTCTTTGCATCCATCAGAGCAAGGACTGAAATAAGCTTAAAATAAAACTGTAGATGTAAAGCATAACTTGCCACAATTTATGTGGGAAAGAAGAAAAAGCAAACCTCTGCTTATTTTTATTTAAAATCGTGCCTTGAGGCTGCAGCCAGATTCACGGCTCCATTGTGATAGTCACTGCCCAAGTGCATGCTTACACTCCAAAATACCTTTTCTTTCTTCCTGTACAGTAAACCCTCAAGTTACGGGGGGTTGCGTTCCATAACTCAGACTTTCGTGCAAGTTGAGGGAAGATGGGAGCCAGGCTGCTGTCTGATTCCTGGCTTCCCTGGGCTTTCGGGAGCTGGGAAACTGACCTGCCATGTTCTGGTCGGTTTCCTCGGTCCCATAAGCAGAATGGAGAGGGGAACCAAGCAGCAGCCTTGGTCACTTTCCTGGCTCCAGCCAGTGGAAGGGAGAATGGAACCAGGGGCAGTCTGGCTCCCAGCTCCCCTCCACTACTTGGAGCCAGGAATCTGAATAGGCTGCTGCCCTGGTCAGTTTCCTAGCTCTGCAGGCGGAGGAGAGCTGGGAGCCAGGCTGCTGCCTGGTTCCCAGCTCCCTGCTGCTCCCAGACTGGGAAAGCCCGAGTGATTTCCCCGTCCCTGTCAGGGACGGCAGTCTGACTCTCAGCTGCTGCCCTGACAGGAGCAGGAAACCACTCCTGTCGGGGTGGCAGTCACATTAACGTGAGACGTGTGGTTAAAGAGTGAAAGCAATCAGTGTGCCCAACATGTGGCATGATACAGCTGACTGTACAGAGTGGGCTAGTCAGGTGGGGAGCCTGTCAGAAATACCACATACCTGGGTTCAGGTCGCAGAACTTTAGATGTTTCTTTCCTGTTCCTGAGAGCGGATGAGCTTCTGAAGTGTGCGCAATTATCACGAGTCCGTCAGTAATTGAATCACTTGGAATCAAGTGGAGAAAAAAATTAATTAGATTATACCTATGAAAGTATTTCAAAAGCATCCTTCTCCTTTCCCTTGTCTTCCAAAATGGATTCTACCCAACCTCATTGGCAGCTTGTCAGTAGCGTTTCCTTAAATGGTACTGACTGGAGGATTTCTCTTTAAGAACATCAGCATAAGCCCATTCTCACCTGTGAGACTTCTGGTTTGAGGCTTCAGCTGCTCGGTACAGTAGTTACTTGATCAGAAACAAGGCAGGTTTACTTTTTTCAGTGCTAAAAGAAAAATTCCCACTGGATTATCCCTTGTTGCAGTAATCTGAGCCAAAGATCAAATTGGCTAATTTCAAAGCAGAAACACAGTGTCGTGAAGAGACTGTTGTGCCACTTGAGAAGCTCTCTGTACTGTGAAGCCTTTGAGCTGGCCTTACAGGTGCCCGGTGTTGCCTCTCAAATTGATAAATCTGAGTCACAAATCACGTTCTGCAGATCTAATGGCTATTAAGTGACATTGAGACCCAGTTAGTCTTTGCTGCATGGAAATAAATTGTACAGGTTGAACCTCTCTAATCTGGAACTCTCTCAGCCTGCAAACTCCATAGTCCGGCATGATTGTAGTTAGTCAGGCAACCAGTTCTTGTGGGTGAGGCTAAGTTTCCCATTGTCCCATAAACTTTGTATACTTCCCCAGCCTGGCTCTCAGTGTTCTGTGCTTTTATTTAGCTGTTATTTACCTTAAATGTCTTCTAAGAGCCCCATAAGCAGTGAAAGTGTTGGTAATATGCTAGAAAATACCTTTCTGGCACCAATCAGGTCCTGAGGGTGCCAGATGAGAGAAATTCAACCTGTACATCTCTCTAGTGCTACTGCTTTTCCTAACTGTCCCCCTTCTTGTTCATTTAGTGGTGTTTTTAACTAACCAATGGATGTAGTGAATTAATTTGATGGTGATGTTGGTGCTGTGTATGAATTCAGTGTTAACATGCATTCAAATACTGCTCTGTTCTTCATATTTAAAAAATAAAAAAAGCTCAGATGCCAGAGACATTTGGATTTTTGTGAGCAAATTTTAAGTTTGCATTTAGTTGGTAAGATTTCTGCGTGAAGTGCATTTAGAGCATGGTTGCATTGAAAAGCTCTAAAATGGAAAGTTCTGTGCATTTAAAATATCCACCAACAAATTGTTAAGCATAGAGGGAGCTGAACCGTTCATTATGTGTTGAGTATGTTAAATGTGCAGTTTGTGCGTGTGTCTAGCTGTCTGATAGTGATATGCTCACATATTGCAAAGTACTCAGTCATGGTTGTGTATTTTGGAGAACATCAAATGCGTCTCTTATTTCTTTGGTGCTTCTAATTTTTTTCTTTAAAATGGGGTTGGTTTGTTTCTCGATTTTTCTCTGGCTTTCTGCACTGTAATGATGGCACCATCACCTGACTGCTGGAATATACTGGCCTGAATTTAATCATCGGGTGACTGGCTCTTTCCATGGTTTCATCTCTCCTGTTTTACATCCTTTCCTGTAATTGCATGATTGCTTGCAGCATTGAATTTCTATTGGTGACTACGAAAATCAGGCTAATATTTTACATAACCTGTTACTTTTCATTTGATGATTAAGATATATGTGAGGAAGCAATACTTTAAAAAAAATCTCCTTCTAAGCAGCATATTTTATTCTTCATAGTCAAGACACGCCTATTATGTATTGCTTAAATATAATGCGGAAGGGTGATAGTTTAACTGCATGTTAATAAAGGGTATGCATTTTCCTGTTGCTGAGGGTTTCATTAGGCTATATATGCATGCAATGCAGTAACCTCTGCTTAAAACTACAATTAAGTCCCAAGATAAATTTGAACAGTATCTGCATCTTTAACCACCAAATAACCCAGACAGATAAAAGCAAAAGAGAAACAGACACCAGATAGGCCACTGTTAAATTAAGCAAACAAGGTATATATTGTTTCAACATATTCTGCAAGTCTAAAATGGCAGAAGCTCTCTGTATAAAATCTAACTACCACTTATTTCAGCCTCATGGTATGTGAAAATTCATGCTGCTCAGTTAAGAGAATAGCTTCACAACTGGTGTTACAATCTGCGGCCACAGCACTGCATCACAATGCAGCAAATGCATTTTCCACATTAACTAAACATGACAGCCGAAATGATGATTATTAACCATGCAAGATGTCGGAAGTCATCAAAAATTCACATCAGAGTAATTGCAGTGGCTTGGGGGGAAAAGAGTAGACACTTTCCCCTTGCCTTGCCTCCCCTTTTTTATATCTTACATGGTACAGTCCATTAACAATAAAATATCCTTCTGTAACCTATAAACTGCTACTCCCATCAGTTACTGATTTCAGACTGAAGCTTTCCTTAGAATTTGAATAAAGCACCACTGAAAAAATTATGTAGATGCTTTACAGACAGTGGTGTACAGCGGTTGACGAAGCAGCTTTCTCATTGTCTTGCTGGACTCTTCACTGTCTCAGCCATTTCAGGACTTGCAGTTTTTTTTTTTAAAGATGAAAAAACTTGAGCATTAATACAGAAAGATACAACTGTATAAGCCCAAATTTTAGGCATTTGAAGTATTGCAGCGACAGACAGTGTTAACAGGTTTGTAACTCCTCAGTTCTGTGACCTACAGTTAGGGCTGTTTATATTTTAAAATCTGTATATAAAAATTAAGGTAAAAGCTTACGGTTAAATAGGCAGTTGTTTTTTTAAGGTTTCATATCATATTTTTTTCTTGTGGATATTGCCATGGTTTGTTTAAATTTTGTAGGTAAGGAATTGTGAACAGGTGGATCATTTCAGAGCAATAGCTGCCTAATCAAAAAGAAACCTTAAGATCTATGCTTTTCTGGTCTTGTAAGTATCCTTTAGAACAGCTCTAGGGTGGGGCAGTATGGTGTTGGCTTTTTAAGATCCTTTTTGAGATTGTAGCTTTTGTTTGATTTTAACCAGAAATGCAGTAGTATAACTTCTTGTGTGTCCTTATTCCTGTTTTTCTCATCTAGGATATAAAACATCTACCAAAGTATTTAAAAAAAATGACAGTATTTGTAATATGGGTTTCTATGATATCACCCTGGAAGAAATATATATATAACTATGGAAAACTTGCTCGGTTTCCTCTATTCATTTAAAAAAAAAAAAGCACTTTGTGATATATTTAGAAGATGTATTAAACCTTAATTTGGGGAAGGGTGGCATAGAAAATACAATTTGGAGATGCTCCAGTGCAAAATATTTCCCATTTTCAGTAGTAAAGTAATAGCTGGTAATATTGTCTTTTGTTAGCTATTTAGCTGACAACCTAAAGAAACTAATATAGATACTCTGAATTTGAGATTCACTCCTCCCCTTCAGGGAGGTAAGAGAGAACAAGACTAAGCCTCCAAAATCATTGGAATATTAAATACTCAGGAATAAAAATAATATATTGTATATGTATCTTAAGGACCTGGATTAGTTGGGTGAGTATCAGCTGATTATTACTGTAAAATTCAGACTCTCAAACTGCATGCTAATTAGCAGCTCTGTCTGCCTGTCTTTGGAATGGGAAACGAAACTATAGCTTTTTCTTGGTTAGACTCTATTCATCCTCTATGGTGAAAAGTGGCTCCATCAAATGTACCATGCTGGGACCACAACTGTGCTTGTGGAGTCAAGACAATAGAGAACTATCAGCCCACTTTGGAGATTCATCTTCAGGTATCAAGGTGTGAGTGTGTATAATGCAACCTTCACTCTTTTCTATTGTTAAGTGGGAATGTGTGAACTGTTCAGGATAGAGAAATGTTGAGGGACTGACATTTGCTTGACTAAAAAGTTCTACGTCTAAGCAAGATGTCCTGTTTTAAGGAAGTCGAACCGCAGAAACAGTAGAGCAAGAAATTGACTCCTTTGATAAAAGATAATGAAATGAGTAGTTTGCATGTGTGAAAAGATGGAGGAAACCATCAGCACTGACCCTGTGTGGGAGATGGCTCAATTATCCTTGCAGTTGGTACAGTGTTGCAAATTATTTTCCTTTGTCTGAAGTGGGTGGGAGCCAGAGTTCAACTGAGCTTTGTAAATTAATGTATGGAAAAGACTGAAGGCACCATTTTTAACAATTAGCACTAGATCTGTTGTAATAGAACTCTTTGATATCTACTGGCAGCAGCTGAAGTTGGCATATTGTTTGCATTAAAGTCTTAAAGCTCATGTGCTTTGTTAATGTAACTGCTTATAATGTAGTAATGCTTGTATACAAAGGGAGAATTCCTTAGCAAGGGTGGAGTACAGTCGGGGAAAAATGGAAGCCTTTTGTCTGCAGTGTACACTTACCACGTGTAACAGTCTAAGTATAAAAAGTTTAAACCACAGGTGTAAACCCTACATAGGTAGATTTTAAAATAACATTTTCATTAAAATGTATGATTGATTGCAGTATAGTTTAATACATCTTTTCATCACCACATACTGTAATGTATAACCATTCAGATAATAATAGTATAATTATAACAGGCATGTTCTTACTGATTTCTGTATTTTTACTGTAATGATAACAATCAATCATAAGTAATTTAAATAATTAGCTTTTGGAATGTATCGGTGATATGGCACAAAAATATTTTAAAGGCTGTGCAATGTATAAATTTAGCATTTAAAGATATCGTTATCTATTTTAATTTCTTTCCTCAAAATAGCTTTGTCTCCACCATGGAAAAATGATTTCTGTATTTTCCATTGGAAATGCTGCCATGTTGGAATCACTTAGAACGTTAACCAAGTATCTATGATTACTTAAAATATTTGGAAATAATGAACAAACCAGTCCAGGTTTATTTTCAGATTTGTCTGAATGATTTTGCTAATGTTGCCTAAATGTTTGAGAGTGTATAACTTCAGTTGATTGTTTCAGAACAGTTTTATATAAATAGTGTCACAGAAGCCTTGTAGTTCTTGAAACTGACATAAGTATAACCCTATCTCTTTCTTTGTAACATGTGCTGTGTACCAGCGTGTGATTTAAAAAAAAAAAAAAAAGAAAGTGTATTTTACTTTTCTAAAAGTTTTTCCTTTTGTAAGTGGAGTTGTTAAGACATTGAATTACTGGAAAATTTTACAGTAAATACCATTGTGAAAGTGCTGCAAGAACTAAATGTCTGCGGTGCTTCTATAATGGCATCCTAGTTTGACTTGGTTGTCGTATTTATAATGCTAGCAGTTTTTTTTTTTTTTTTTTTGAGGTCTTTCTGAATTAGACATTGTCTCTCTGTCAAGGGGCATATCTGCACAAAAGTAATGGACGCTTAAAATATGGTTAGAGGGTGGAAGCGTCACACTTGTATCTTTACATTGAAGAAGAAGTGTTATTAGTACTCCCAAGGATTGTGCAGGAAAAAGGTACATACGGGTTTCCTGTAACATGTTGAAAACATGGTGTTCAGAATCCTTGGGTACGATTTTATTTGAGAATTGAAACTGTGTCAAGCTCAAAGCATTGAGCTAGCTAAATAAAGGGACAAGAGGAGAGAGAAGGAAAAAAACCTTTCCATTTTACATAGAGTGTTAAGTTATTTTTTTAAGATGTAACTTTTTATATCCTTAAAACTGTGGAAGTATGCAAATACCGATCAGAAATGTGATCAGTTTCTAAAAAGCTGAAGACACACATATATTGCACATAAGTGATAGGGTTTATATTCTAAAATAAAACAGCTCATCATAGAAGAATACAGCCTCTGTAGCAAAAGTAGTGAGTGGCAGGAGCTAACAACGAAAGAGGGATTACATTAAAATGTGGGAAATGGCATAGAGAGCATTGGTTAAGTTCTAATTACCAGACTGTTTGTCTAATACACTTTCTCTTGCCAGTGTACGATCAAATACCTGTAATAATCTAAGAGTGGCCAGTCTTTTATCAATCGGATTGGCAGGTTAGCATTCAGATTCCAGCTATGTTTTGGAAGAAACTAATTTCCTATCTGCTGTTTCAGTTGGTTCTTGTCTGGCTACACGTTACTGATAGCGCTGAGTAAGACTGTCATGGATATTGTTAATACAGCGAGTGCTTATCTCCTTTGTGCCTTGTTGCCTTTTCATTGAACGCCCATTTTGTCTAAGGATTCATAACGGAACCTGGAGAGAAATCTGCCTGCCTCTATGGGGACTGCACGTTCCCTCTGTTCTGTCCATTGGTTCTGACAGATTTCCAGCGACTGGTTTCTCAGCTCAGACAATCTGACAAGACGCCCAGCCCAGCCCATCATTGCAAAGAATTGAGGTGTGGCCCTCCCGGGTAACAGTGAAATGAGCTTTCCTCCCCCTTGGATGTGAGAGCACGGCACTAGTGGCAATTAAAGAGGAAAAAGTACAATTGTGTTCATTTTTTAGCGATTGTATTTATCACTAAATAATTTGACCATAGTTTCACACTAGAGGAGAAAGCATACAGCTTTAGTTTTCTGTAAAATGTATGGTGGCCACAGTACTAAAATGGCAGCGGAAGTAGTAATAAAATGGCGTCATCCACATCATTTTAGTTTGGGTGGCCTGATAGTGTTCCTCTGCTTGATTTGAGAAAGAGATGCCATCAGTGGCCAGTATTACATTGCGGTGCTAGTTATGACCCTCACATTTGAAGAGGAGGCAGGAACAATGATTCGTTTTGGTCTTCGTTTAACCCCAGTTTCACTTTTGAAGGAATGATACTGGAAGACGCTGGATTAGTATCGCTCGGTAGTGAGGATCTGAAATTATCCTTCTGTATTATGTTACCTTGCTTCATTACAGTAAACCCTCAATTTAAAGGGCTAATGGGGGTAAGGGGTGTCCATTAATGCCAAAATTCTGTTATATCTGAATGGTTATACTGTATGACGATGCACTGACCTTCCCAGCCCATCAATCACCTGTCCTCTGTCCCCGACCCCTGCTTTCCCTGTCCTGCCCCATTCTGCCCCTCACCTCTCCATATCCCTCTCTCAATTACCAGGAGAGCAGCTGCACGCCAGCCTGACTCCTTCCGCCTCCTGCAGCTCTCAGTGCACTCAGCGCTGCAGCTTCACTGGCATCAGTGGCCCTGGTGGCCACAGCTGCTGCAGTGGCTCCTCCAGCCACATCAGCTCTAGCAGTGGCAGCAGCTCCGCTGGCTCTGGTGAGTCGCCAGCCTTTATGTGGGGTGGGGTGGGGTGGGGCAGGGGAGCTGGCAGATAGTGTTCCTTATTTCCGAAGTCTGTTAAATCAAGGTCCATTTAATCGAGGGTTTGCTGCATTGCCTCTGATAGAAGGTAGCGTTTGGGATTCCAAAGCCTTCAGAGAGAAATACATTATAATTTTGTGAATTTCAAGCCAAACTGCTGGCTCCTAAAAACAGCTGAAGTGCAGTGTTCTGTTTTGACTCTGGATTTGTAATAATGGTTCATTGTTTCTGCCTCTTTTTCTTTTTTTTTTTTTTAAGTCAGGATGCTAACACAAGTATATTTATAAGACAGGAACAATAAAATAGCTCTGCACAAAATAGTTCTAAACAAAACCACTGAGCAGATTCTTTCTCTGTGTTTAAAAACAGAATAAAAGATATTCACTAGTAGATTAGAAAATTGCTGAATTATCTAAGATTACAGTTTGGTAAGATTAGTCACCACCTCACCTTCTGGTGTGTATGATTCATTCATGTCTAATGGTGAAACACCTTGGGTCAAATTGCTGTGGGTGAATGAGTCTGTCGGGGTGGGTCTCTCTCTTATTTCAAATAATTGTATTGTGAGCAATGCTATAAATACAATGATGCCCTTGAACAAAAATGTCAAATTATAATTGTTCACAGTCACTAATACGAATGGGAGAGCTAGGAGAGATAATTAGGGTTTTTTTGTTTTTTTTTGTATTCAGGTATATTGTAGCAGCGTGGTTAGCAAGCTGAATTAGCACTTTTGGGACGAGCAGTTTAATAGTTATTCTATTTTAAACAGTATACAGCAATACACTCACCTGGGTTCTTTGTTGGATTTTTACTTTTCCTTCTCTGTTAGGCCTTTTGTCCCTTCTCAGGTTTGGTGCTTTTGTTATTTGCCATAATATCTAAATAGATCAGAGTTCTCAGTAATGTAACATTTTGTTTATTACTACCATGGTATTTATTCCTTATACAGTGAACAGAGTCTGTTAGGTGCTTTATAGAACAATTAACACTTAGTCCCCAATACCAAAGTGCTTCAGTTTATTTGTAGATGTACCATAGGAGGTGAGAGTATGAGACTCTCTAACAATTGAGAGGAGAGGAATAGGAGAAGGAAGTCGGTAAATCCTTGTGCTGTTTCAGTATATTATGTCAATGGCAATTCAGAAAGCTGATGTGCACGTATAGAGATTCTGTAACATTTCCCACAATTTACCATTTGAAAGAGGCAATTTGCCCCAAATGTAGATTTTATAATAATGTCGTCATACAAATTGAAATGCCAATAGACATGTTTGTGACTTTAAACAACAATTCCTAAAGAAACAATTTATTTATCTGTCCATTCTTCTGTCTGTAATTGAACCATGGCAATGCTGTGGTGGGGTTTTAGAACTGGAAAGCAAAATTGGCTGGTACACAAATCTGAAACTGGCTATTCTCGTTTCATTGTCTTAAAGTTGGAAAATAGATTTTAAAAATTTCAGTTTTTGTGAGTCACAAGTAATACAGGTACAGGTAAGCTTTGGTAAGGCTGTGCTTTGTTAACAATACCTCTGTGATTTATCTATCAGGATACTGTTCCTTTTCAGAGTAAAATATTTTCACATTCATCGTCAGATCTGGGGTTATTAAACCTTTCAAACTCCTGTAATATTAGTAAAATTAGACCACAAAACAACATTAATTAAAACATTTCTGTGGATTTCCATGTGCTGTTAGGGATGAAGTGAATTGTAAATATTTATTGTAATACAATAGGAGATATAATAAAGCAAAAGGTACAGCAAATAAAATTATATTGAATTAGAAGAAACCAAAATCAAGATGAGATTCCCATATTCCCTATGCAAATAGTGATGGTATCTGCTCAAGATCTCTGCTCAGAAGCAATACGGCAAAGCAGGAATTTTGTTATATTTTATGGCTGCGGTCTAAGTGACTGACTCTATGTACCAGCAGGAAGTAAATGGTAAAGGGTGTTTCTATATCCTGTAAACACCTTTTATTCATCTAGATGGCTGTGTACCGTAATTATATTTCAGAAAGTTAATATTTGCTACATGTGGTGCAATGGAACTATTTCATATCAGTAGAGAGTACTAACTGTGTGCCTGTGCTGAAAGGTAACCTAGAGTACAGGACTGGGAGTGAGAAGATACGGATTCTAATTCTAGCTCTACCAATACACAATTACCTCCTTCATAAACATAATTTGAAGATTGAGAGATTTATAGATCATTTAGAGATCGTTCTGGGTATGGAAGAAAGTAGAAGAGTGTGCAGTATAGTTAGTCTGGTAGGTAAGAGACAATGGACATTGCTCAGCCTAGTGAGTTCAGTTGTTGTGTTCCTTGCAGCCATTGTAAACCCATTTGGGCTGCCCTCTTAGTCACTCAAGCCGGTTTACTTTGTCTCTTTGCCAGGTGGACTTAGATTCCTTTTCCTCTTCTGCTTCCTTTGAAAGTTACCAAGAGTGAGAAGCATGATTGAATTGGTCCTTCCTCCCTGAAAATGTGATCATTGCCTGCCTTTTCTAAAGCCAGTGTGTTGTAGTACACCACTGTCTTCTCTGCATTAATCAGTTGAAGTGCAATGCCTGGTCTTTCATTTCATTATGGAATTTACGAGTGATCTCTTTGTTTAGTTACTTTGTCACTAGCAGTGGACATGCTTGTGAGTGTGAGAAAAGCCTAGAGCCATCTTATGGGCAATACTGTGAATTCTGGAGCTTTATTCTGCATCTCAGGCTGGTGGAACCGGGAGAGTTTTTTCAGCAATCCTGCCTCACTGTATCAGTCCTCATATGGTGAGCTCCTATCCTATTGTATGCCTGCTTTAGACTTAGGGTGTGTCTATGCAGCAAAGTTATTTTGGAATAACAGCCGGTATTCTGTAATAGCTTTGCAAATGTCTATACAGTAAAACCTGAATTTCAAAATCATTTAGAAATAGGGGACAGCTTATTTTCAATTCTGTAAACCTCATTCTACAAGGAATAATGCCTATTCTGCGATAAATATTTTGGAATAGAAGCTTTTTAGACAGGGAATGGGACTACTTCAAAATAAGCTGTTTTGGAATAGCTTATTCTGAAATAAAGCTGCTGTGTAGACATAGTATTTTGATTAGCGTCCCTGGAAGCACTGCTCTTATTAGATATGGGCTCCTATTGTGTGTGAACACACTATTTTGGAATAAGTTTTGCTTATTCTGGGGCTTCGCTGTAGTGTAGATGGGTTATTTCAGAATAGTTTATTTTGGAATAATAACTCCAGAATAAGATATTGCCAAATAACTTTGTAATGCAGACATACCCTTTGAGGGCCAAATTTTCAAAAACAGGTCTCTGGTTTTTGCAGTTGCAAGTGCAGGTTGAACCTTTCTAATCCAGGATTCTCACATCTGAAAACATCTGTAATCTGGCGTGATTTTAGTTAGCCAGATGACCACTTATTGTTGTGGCCAAGTTTCCTGTCGTCCCATAAAGTTTATTTACAGACACTGGTCCTGGCTCTCAGTGATCCGTGCTGTTGTTTAGCTGTAATTTACCATTCATAGACAGATGCGTAAGGTACATCCTTTGCATCAAATGGCTAGACTTTTTCACAGAGGAGCAGCTTTGGAAAAGAGCAGGACAAGAACCACTTTTGATGTTCAAATCAAGAGAAGGAAGTGGGGATGGCTAGATCACAGTCTTAGAAAACCATCATCCAGCACAGTCTGTGAAGGTCTCAAATGGAACCCGCAAGGAAAACACAAAAGAGGAAGAATTCGTACCACATGGAGACGATCTCCTGAGATTGAAGGACAACAACTGGGGTACTCCTGGACTTGGCTAGAAGTTTTGTCCCGAGACAGAGTGAAGTGGAGGAGACTTGTATATGACCTATGCTGCATTCGAAGTACAAGAGTTTAAGTCAAGTTACCCCTAAGTATCCTCTAAGATCCCAGAAAGCAGTGTAATTGTTGGTAATGTGCTCGGCAAAATTGACCTCCCATGATTCAGCAAATTTTCTTGTTTAGCAGTGGTCAGGTCCCGAGGGTGCTGGATGATAGAGGTTCAACCTGTACAGGAACAGTGATAGTCTCAGATGTCTGGACTGCCTGATTTGTGAGCACAAATGTTGCATGTGTTCAGAAAACCAGTAGATGCAGTCTGTGATTTGTACCTGTAATTGATACAGGATACAAAGTTAATAATGGTTATTGGCAGGCTAAATCATGAAGGGAGCTTTTCCTGTCAAGATGAAGCTGGTTCATAGCTCTCATCCTTACCTTAGAGGCATTGTATTTGTCCAGGAAGAACATGTCACATCTCTGAGGGTTAGCCATGCAGTCTGCAGCTTCACAAAAAACAAGCGGTCCTGTAGCTCCTGAAAAACTAACAACTATATTTAGTAGAAAGCTCATTATCGAATAAGTAAAATTGTTAGTCTTTCAGGTGCTATAGGACTGCTTGTTTTTTAAGATTTCATATCTCCATTTACCAGATCCAAATGGTTTCAGCAAGATCCAAAGATTATGTGCCATCTTTCTTGCTTTAATGGCAAAGACATCAAGAGTATATGCAATCTTCAAGAGAAACTATTCTTTGAGCAGTTTTGAGAGCTTTTCCCGTGGTAGCTAAGAGCAACAATGATATTACAGCAATGGAACCCAGCACAACCGGATCTGACTTGTCTAGAATGGTTAAAACAGTGCTAGCAAAGACTTCTCACTGCAGACGCTAACCTACAGCATGGAGCAGTTTGCTTGTAAATATTTGCCCTAGGCTCACTGTGCAAGACAGAGATTAAAGGCTGCATTTAAAATCGAGCTCTACATCAATGACACCCTGACAGAAGGGCAGAGAGGTCTTGCTCCCACCTGATGCCACATATTAAAGCAAAAGTTGCCTCTTGCAGTTTCAAAACAGCATGCAGCTTCTTGGAACAGCCTTCATGGCAAGTGGCACACCACCCCCTTTTAAGTTTTGGAATTTATGTTGCCCCCTGATGAGTTTGAGCAGTTAGTTCTAAACATAACTATGCAGCAAGAAATCATACAGTTATACAAAAACATTATCATGGCTATATATCAGTTTTCTGCCCAGCATTTTGTTATTGTCAAAATAAGTTCTGTGGTCCTTGTCATCTGTAATGAATTAACATGTTTTAAAATATGTATTAAAATAGCCTTGCCGGACTTAAATTGCCTGCTTCCATGTGTTGGATAGTTTTACTTCGTTTAAAAAAAAAAAATTAGGTAAATTATCTTAGGACCCATTCCTATGACCTGAATGACAGAGTGTAGTTTGTTTGTTTGTGCCCGAGTAGGTATATTTTCATGATTTAATATATTCAAAATGCTAACCACGGCAAACCGTATGTCGCTCATTGTTAAAATGAATTAAATATGACCCACCATCCCATGGTGCTCTTAGGCATGGCGCTGGTGAGGAACTGGTTGCCAACCTCTAAGAATGCAGCCAAAAGAGCAGTAAATCTCCCTTGAGCAAACTATTTGAATTTATCAGTGTAGTGTTCTGTGTAACGATTATCGACTCTTACACTGTACCCCCTGAAATGTCAACATGTTTACCCCTTGAGTGTTCTGTGATGCTGAGTAGCTAATTTCTGAGCCATAGGGAAATATGAATACTGCCAGTGTGCTCTGAGGCCTTTTTTCAGCTCAATCAATAATGGAAATCTCTTCCCACTTCAGAAATTCCTACAGGATTTCTCAGCATAAATATAATGTCAGGGAACAAACTAATGTTGTTTGCAGTTTGACAAGCTTACTGCCTTTCTCAGATTCTGCCAACGTTCCTCTCTGTTACACCCTGAAGAGGTAACTTCATCCTTCACTTCTCATTGAGTATTAACTTGTGTAACTTAAAGATGGAAGAGGTAGGTCTTATTGCAACTCTCTATTAATAGAGAACATCTGTTCTGCCACTGAGCATAGGACATTTTCCCCTTCACAGATTCATCTTTAAAGTGTGTGTTTGAACAATGTATACTCAAGACATTGCTCTGTATAACGTGGTGAGCCCTGTTCTACTTTTCTTCTTCACTTACCCATGCATTCTAACTTACGATTTGGCCATACACTCCTTACTTGCACAAAACTTCCATTTGACATCTAGGCCATGTCTACACTAGCACAAATCTTCGAAATGGCTATTTCGAAGATTACTGATGAGGCGCTGAAATGCATAGTCAGCACCTCATTAGCATGCCACCAGCTGTGGTTCTTTGAAATTGCTGTATTTCATGGCTGCGCGGCTCATCCAGACAGGGGTCCTTTTAGAAAGGACTCTGCCACCTTTGAAGTCCCCTTGCTCCTATCTGCTGATGGGAATAAGGGGCGTTTGAAGTTCTCGGGGTCCTTTTGAAAAGGAAGTATCCATCACTTTGTTAGTTCAAGTGGCAGAGACCTTTGCAGTGGATCTAAAAGTTTGAACCCTGCTGATGACACACGTGGGTGTTACATATTCCACATGATGAAATTTCTATTCTCTAGTTTGCTTGTTTTAAAATTCTGGTAAACAGTTCACATACACTGTTAAAAGAACATTATTAAGATTTCAAGGACAAGCACTCAAAAGTGATTTTAATTCATCCCCCTTGTGCATGGGCATGGTCATATAATCTTAGATTACATGACCACGTGCTCTTTTTCCAGAGGACTCTTACCTGATTCAGTCCCCAGGGAGACATAGCTCTAGCTGAGAGGATTTAGTCGGGGTTAGTCCTGTTTTCATCAGGGGCTTGGACTCAACGACCTCTGAAGGTCTCTTCCAACCCAGTGATTTTGTATTCTGCGGGATGAATCAGGGTTGTGTTGTGAAGGAATCTGTCATCCCTAGGGCCCCCTTTCTTTTGTTGCAGAAATTGGAAGGTGTATAGTGAATAAAGCAGAGGACTACAGGAAGAGAAAGAAGAAAAGCTAAGCATAAGACCTGGATTCTATCCCTGCAACAACATTTCTTTAGGATGCTAGTCAAGTCACTTAAATCTAACTTTTCACAGATTGCCACTAGTGATGTTTCTTTTTCTCTGTGTCCCCAACTTGGTACTCTGGGGTCTGATTTACGGAAGAGCTGAGTGTGCACAGCTGTAATTGACATCAGTGGGAGCTATGCATTGAAAATACAAACACTAAATGCTCAGAGTGATCAGATCCTAAGTGTCTCAAACTGTACGCACAAAGTTAGTGAAAACCTTTGATCTTCAACGCTATCAGCCTCACAGGAGTGTTGTGAAAATAAATTAAAGTTGGTGAATTGCATCTCTCTCCATCTGCCCCTTCTTCTACCCCAGTCTATCATCCTCCCTGGTTCCAGAGAGAATTTTCCTTAAAGAAGATCTATGCAAATACTCATCTACACTGAAAAAGAAAAAGCATTATGCCACTAGGTGGCAATGTAATCAACATATAAGGAGTAGTAGCTGATCCTTCTTTATTTCTTAATATATGCCTATTTTGGTTACAGACCCATATGTAACAAGTGCTGGAAAAACAGTTCCAGGAAAAACAATTAAGTATTTGAGATAAATTCCAATGGCTGCTGCTGGAAACACAGAACTTGATTATCTTCTGTTTAAACTTAAAAAGTACTTATGTTCAGACCCAAAGTTTGACATGAGGTGAAGCTTCATTTTAAAACCAATATGTTCTAGAATAGGCCCGGGAGGGGGTTTCTGTTGCCCGTAACCCTAGCACGGCTGGCTGGAGTGCCTCCTGCCACTGCGCTCCCACCTCCTGGTTTGGTCCGTAGGTTGTTGGTGATGGAACTGCCTAGGAGGAGGGTGAGGGTTGAAGTGTCTTAACTGGGTCACAGGGGTGTGGAGCGCCGGAGACCTCGGGGTGGTCCTTGAGACTGTGCAGCCTTTTATCAGTCTTTTCCAAAAACGATGTAGGCCCCTCAAAGGGCAAATCCTGTATTGTCTGCTGTACCTCATGGGGCAGGCCAGAAACCTGCTGCCAAGCCCCATGCTTCCTAGCCACCCCAATGCCATAACCCATGTCGCCGTATCACCAGCATTCAGGGTGGCTTGAATGGCTGCATGGAAGATTTACCTATTTTTTCTCCACCACTGTTGTGAACTGCTGTTTAGCATCTGGGGGATCAAGTTCTGAAAATTTAGACAGTGAAGACGTTTTGTTAAGAGTACCTGCTCACGAGGACCTGCTGGTTTACTAAGCCTAATTGCAGGCCCCCTGTAGAATAACCCTTGCTCCCATAAAAGTCTAATTTTTTGGCTTCTCTGTTTTTGGATGAGCGCCTTGGAAGCCTTGTTGATCCCTATGGTTGGCTGTGTCATCTACCAGGGAGTCACGAGGGAGATGTGTAAACAGGTGCTCATTCCCCTGAGAGGGCACAAAGTAACGCCTCTCAATTTTTCTGGCTGTCGGTTGGACAGACGACAGCATCTGCAATACAGTTCCAGCTGTTTTGGACAATTGTCTTCATAATAGGCAAAGGCACTCTAGTGGGGCCTGAAAATGATAAAATGTCTGTCATTGGGTTCACCTCATCCTTAATCTCCTCTGCCTGAATGCCCCAGTTCTGGGTAACTCTGCAGAGGAGCTGCTGGAGAGGTCGACCATCCGCTAACACCAGAGAAGCAGATGATCCAGCCACTGCTTCATCCGAGGAGGACAATAAGGAGGTGCCAGCCTGACCTGAATAACCCAGGTTCTTGGCACCAGAAGGATCTGACACAGCGGCCGCCAAAGGCAGGAAAAACAGTTGAGGCGTCGATGCCATGGTGCCTACTGGAGCCGATGCCAAGGATAATGCTTCTGGTGGAGGCATGGGGATTGTCAAGGTCACCAGCGTCGATGGTACTCATGTATATGGCACTGAGGGGGGAGGCAGTGGCACTGATAATGCCAGTGTTGGCAGCAGCCCCGCTAGGGTTGGCGTTGTGGCAGGAGATGGCATCGAAGTTGGTCTCTCTTCAGGAGGCAGGTGGTCTGGCAGCACGTCCCATTGTGGTACTCTCAGTGCCACCACTGGCGCCGCATGCGATACCCGGGGAGCTCCCAACACCGTCACCATGGTCTGCAGTGGAAGAAACTGCCCTTGGGACTTGTATAGCTCCTACAGGGTCTAAAAGGGCCACTGAGGCAGAGCCTGCCAGGTTTGTTGCCCGTGTTCCTGCATTGAGTGCTGGCTCCACTGGGAAGAGAAATGGCTGCTGCTGCTCCTGTCTGATCCCGAGAAATATGAGTCTGTCTCTGATGCCGAGGACCAGGGAGGCCCCTGATCCTCGGACATCCACCTCGGCACCAACTGGGCCGGTGTCTGCACCAGCACCACAGTCATTGTCTGGGCCGAGGGCATTGACGGGCATGTCACCCAAGAGGCTGGCTGTGCACATGCACTGGTGGCATCAAAAGTCCTCGGCAGCAAAAAGGTGCCATAACCCATAGGAGACTCTCCCCCACTTGGAACACCTCCAGCGTCGATAGCATCACTGGTGAACCAGGGCTGGGCCTTCGAACCAACATCAACGCTCTGCCTTCCGAAGCATGACCCTGCTGCAGTTCAGCTGTCAATGCTTTGGTCTCGTTCCTCCTTCTCGGCACCACAGGGGACCAGCACCTGTCGTTCTTCTTCCATTTATGCAGCACGGGAGATTGAAACTGTCTCTCCTAGAAAAGTGCGGTGCCGGCCCATCACCGCATCACAGGTGCATAGGAATTAGGTAACAGGATGACTGAATTTCAAATCAGGACCAGGAAGCCCTGTGCCTGTGGGCTCATGTTTGCATGAGAACCTGAGAAATATCTTTCTTTCTTTGCTTTTGGCTCTGTGAGTGCATCTACCCATTGCAAGTAGCCCCAGCACGGAAGTCATGATTTTGTCCCTACACTTGCAATTTTTTTCTGTGGTGCCTGGTGCCAGCCAGTGCCCCACCACACCAGAGCTGTTGTGGGGGTTGTGCTTGCATAAGAGACTGATAAACTTCTCAGTGGTTTACATTTGTGCACTAGCTCCCCTGCTCCCCAGCAGGTGCCACGCAGCCAGGGTCTTTCCTGGGCTAAGCCACATTATGTGGCTAGCCCCCCGACCCAATAAAAGGACACGTCTGCCGTTCGCTGCTGACCATGCTGCCAGGCAATACCATGTCCTGGCTTGTGCGTGGTTAGGACTCCAAGGACGGGAAAGAATTATGAGGGCTTGCAGCTGCCAGGGGGAAGTCTTCCCAGCGGCTAAGATATTTGGGGGCTTGACATCACCAGGGGAAAATCTCCCCCCAGTGGCTAAGATACGTGGGGGCTTGCTGCTGGTGGGAATTCTCTCTCGGCTGCTAAGGTATTCGGGGTGGGGGGGGGACTAATTCAACTGGCCCACCACTGAAACGCCCCCATGCCTTTAGCAAGGGACCCATGGGGCTTGCTGCTGTCAGGGGGAGGTCTCCCACGGCAGCTAAGATACTTGCAAGCTTGCAACGGTCAGTTTGCCATTGAATGTGGCAGCAATAAGTCGACTTTGTGAAGAGCACGTGGGAAGGTGAGGATAGTCAAAATCAAATGTACAAATTCCAGAGTTAGAAGATCGATATTAATAAATTCAATTTTATCTCAGGGTGTAGATGCAGTCCTAGAGCTCTGGCTCTGGACTCACTCTATACTGTTCCACAAGGACAAGGTTAGATTGAGAACCCAATCTGACTCTCCTGCCAAAGGTGGTCTCTTCTTTCCATGTCAGTCAGGATATTTCCTCACCTGTCTTTTATCCCAAACCTAATGCTACCTTGAGGGAGCAGAGTTTGCACACCTTAGACGTCCATAGAGCATTAGCTTTTTATATTGACAGGACCAAACCTTTTAGAGAGTTGCAGCACCTCTTTGTAGTCGTGATGGGCAGGATGAAGGGCCATCTGGTTTCCTACCAGAGGATCTCCTCCTGGGTGTAGTGGCATGCATTAAGGAGTGCTACAAGCTGGTGGGGGTGCTCCGTCCTCTGATTAGGGCTCATTCTGTGAGGGCGCAGGTGTCCTCAGCAGCATTCCTGGCCCATGTCCCAATTCAGGGGATCTGTAGGGTGAGAAATAAACACTGTTACGGCCCATTACGCAATTATGCAGCATGCTAGAGAGGGCTCTGCTGTGGGCAAGGCCATACTGCAGTTGTTCTAGGTCTCTGACCCCACCTCCTAACATCAGCGTTCATTCACCAGCATTGGAATGCACATGAGCAATCACTCGAAGAAGACAAGACAGTTACCTGTTTCTGTAACTGGTGTTTCAGATATTGCTTGTGTCCATCCTCCGCCCCGCCCTGCACCTTTCTCCCACTGTTGGAGCAGCCAGCAAGAAGGAATTGAGCAGGGAAAGGATTGGGTGGTGTATATATTGGTCGCCATATCAGCACCACTCCAGGGGGTGCCGCACCAGTACCAGCTCGGGGAAGAAAACTTCCAGCAAATGAGCATGCATGTATGTGTACACCTGCACTGGTTTGGACCAGAAAGGGTCATTCGAACCATCTAGTGTGCCCTCCTGTATATAATGCAGGCTAGAGAATCTAAACCAATGTACCCTTCATCAGACAGGCTTGTAACCTCTGGTTGAGCTAGAGTGTATCTTTTAGAGAAGACTCCCAGGCCCGATGTTAAAACTTCCTGGTAAAGAATCCACTGCATTCCAAGGTAGATTGTTCCATTTGTTAATTACACTCACTATTAAATTTGGCCCTTTATTTCTCAGCCAGGCACTTGAGCAGTCATATCTCTAACCTCCCCGCCCTTAAGGCAATATCCTGGACATTGCTTATATCACAGTAACAGCTGTCCCCCATGAAATCAATTATGTCTGGGCTGATGGCTCTTCTCAGTGGAGTAACAGGCTCCTTTAAAGGTGCAGGACATCTGGGTCACATCTCCCCAAGTGAAAGCGGGGAGCTGAGCTTACTCAGGGAGGTGAGAATTTTTGTCCATTACATCATGATACAGCTCTGTCTGCCACTCTTCTGTGAGAGTACATTCGTCACAGGAGAAAGAAACTGTAATCTCGTCAAGTGTGACAGGGACATGGAATTTCCATTGTTACATTGAGCAACTTCAGTTTCCATCCTATCCAGATATCTGCAGCTCTGAGGCTCAGGAAGAGGTTCCCCCGCCCTACACTCTATGAAAAATGAACAGCAATAACTAGAGGACAGGAGGCATGTGCCATTCTCTACGACAGCACAGTCCTCCTGGAAGGAGAGGAGATTCATCCTCCTCTCAGTATTATGGACAACAAGCCTTGATATCCTGGAGGTCCTCAAATTTAACAGAGAAGCGTGCAAGGACTGATGCCCTGAGGACACAGCAGACCTTGCCAATTACTGATATTGGAAGGTGAGGTTAGGAGAAGAGCTAGTCAAAGATTCAATCCTGTCTGTTGATAGGTACGTACAGCAGTCACTGACATCTCTAGTGATTGTCCCCAACTTGGCAGTTCAAAGGTAGCGCAGAAGGATCAACCCTCTTGATTTACCTTGAGAATTTTCAATTCATTTTTCGCTGGTGCTCAATTTTATTTAAATGATTCAGTGAAGGCAAAACACGTGTCACCTGCATTACTGTCTGTGGGATGTTGCTGTCTAGTGGCGGAGGCCTAGATAATAGGGACCTTGCTAATGTTGCCAGCTAAGAAGTTTTCTAGCTGCTAAGCTAGTTCAGGCCTGGCTATTTTGGGGAATTGAGAAACAAGGCATTACCTTCTGGATACCTGCGTGTGTGCATCTTGTATAGCAATTGCCTGACTGTGTAATACATAAACCTATTACGTAGTTCATGTAGTGCCAGCATGTCACCGAGAGATAGCGTCATATTTATATTTTAAAAAAATCTGTACACCCATCCCCCCAAACTAAAAGTGTTGCACTCGGATTGTATAAAACTGTCATCCGCTCTGTGTGTGTGGGTACATGGCTGTGCTTAGAACCTAGAGAAGGTTTCCTCTGTTAGACTCCAACCTATGAGCAGCAGGGTGCTGTCCTAGCCCATGGAAGTCAGTAAGCGTTGAGGAAACAGAGCATTCAAGAGCCTCAGCACTTATTTGGGAATAGGAATGGTACCGATAGACTGTAATTTGTGGTGGGGGGGTGTGATGGTGGGGCAAGGGCAATCTAGTTGTGTGTGTGCAGAGCATAATCCAATGGGCCTCCAGTTTGTGGTAGGGACCACTAGCTGTTGCCACTACTGCATGCTCCTGTGATTAGTGCATATGTAACCCTTCTATGGGAAGGAGTCAGCAGCAACCAGGGCTGGGGTTCAACAACTAGGGATTCCTTTTCATCCATCTCACATAGAACCGGCTCGAGCCCCCACCCAGTAGCCTGGGAGATTCACACATCCCTGGGCACCTCGGAGAGGCAGTGCTTCCCCACTCGCAAGCACAGTGTCTGAGTGTAGAAAAGAAACTTTTAATGAAAGAGGCAGAAAAGTCATAAGGCGTAATCTTAGGAAAATACCACACCCAGAGTTCATAACCAGTCTTGGATTGAGCAGTGTTCTTCTTCGAGTGTCCCCGTGGGTGCTCCACAATAGGTGACGGCTTGGCCGGCGCCGCAGATCGGATCTTCCAAGCAGTTTCTGCCGGACCGCGCATGCGCCGGCGCGCGCCGCTCCCTGGCGCGCTCCTGGCCATGTGCGCGATCCGGTCCCCGCCAGTTCCTCTCAACCGCCGTCGGCTGCAGACGGAATCCGACTAGGCTAAAGCCGCATAGCGTATTCAACGACTTTAATTGTTTTCTCTTTAAAGTTTTCAGTTATTTAGGCTACCATAAGTAGCCGGTTGTTATTTTGTGAAAAAAAACAAAAAAAAACAAACAACAAACAAGCTACGGAGGGACAGCTCAAGCCAGTCCCAGTAACAAGCGCCGGAGGCCGGGAGCTAGGGCCATCAGCCCTCCTGCTGAGGCAGGCCATCGGACGGGGAAACAGCACAAAGAGGGTGCTAAGTACCCATAAACAAACTCAAAGACTCACCAACAATGTCCTCCTCAGGCTTTAAAAAATGTGAGTCCTGCCGAGAGGCGATGCCAGTGTCCGATGGGCACAGTCTCTGCATAAGGTGCCTGGGGGAGTCCCATGTGGCACAAAAATGCGCCTTCTGTGCAAAATTAACAACAAGAGCACGGAGAGACAGGGAGATGAGGATTAAACTGCTGCTTCTTGACAAGGCCCTCCAGCCAGACGTGCCGGAGCGGCCGCAGCAGGAGGGACCCTCCGGGGCCCTTAGAAGAAAAGCTGCCTCCCTCACTCCATCAGCGCAAAAACGGAGGAGAGTTTCTCCAACCCGATCCCTGCCGGCAGCAACGGTGAGCGGGACGGGAGGAGCAAGCAGCCCCCAGCCGCAGCAACAGCTGATCGGCGGCGGCACGGAGAGCCACGTGGAAGCGGCTCAGCCTCCGATGATCAGCCAGCTGCCCCGCACCGCAGGCAGGGCGGCGGCTAAGCAAGCGCTGGTACCGGCAGCACCGCAGGCAGCGGCACCGACCCCCGGGGAACCGGCGGTGCAGAGCGCGCAGGCACGTAGCCTGCAGGCACAGAAGCACTCCGCACGTGCGGCACCGCCTTCGAGCGTGCCTAGCACGGTGCTGACGGGGCCGGGATCCCCCGCCCATCAGGGGGCGGAGTTACCTCCCTTAGGGAGGGGAAAGGCTGCACACAAGAGGAGGCACTGCAGCCCCTCTCCAGACAGGGCTGTGGAGCTCTTTTCTCACAGCCCTCCGCTCATGTTGCAGACTCCAACCAGAAGGCAGGGGTTCCCCCTAGCCTACCCGGAGCCCCCTTCTCCTTTCCTGCAATCAGCCTCCCCATGGCTGGCACCACCCTCACCCTTCCTGGGATTTGAAACGCTGGACTATTATGCAAAATCGCTCTCTCCAGTGTCTCGACGATCCCCCTCTCCCAGACACAGAGGGTACGTGCAAAGGGAATGGTCAAGGTCACCTTCCCAGGAACAGTGCCTATACTGCCATGGTCGTCCCTACCACGCGGGGCATGGACACCATCGGCAATCTACCAGGGAAAGATCCCCACATACTACCTCGTACCCCCGAGGGCAATCGCGATCGGGGACAGAGACTCAAACGTCCCAGGGGGGACTGGCCGTAGACCCACGAGATTTTCCCTCGCATACCTCCAGCGAGAGGGCGCACCATCACCATCAAGAACCGGAAGGGTCCAAAGAAATGTACCCCAGCGGTTCCTCGTTTTCCTCCCCGGATGAGGCCACGGCCTTAGGGGACGTCCATCCTAAGGACGATCTCAAACAGTTTCAGGAGCTGTTTAAGAGGGTAGCTTTCACGCAAGGCATCCAGACAGCACAAGTGCAAGAGAAACATCATAAGCTCCTTAAAAATTTGAGCTCCCCGGCCTCCTCCAGAGTAGCAATACCGCTTGATGAAGCGATCTTGGAGTCCGCCACTACCATATGGCAGACCCCTGCAACTATTCCGCCTGTTCAAAAGAGAGCGGATAAGAAATACTTCGTGCCGGCGAAGGGCATGGAGTTCTTGTTTAGCCACCCCCAGCCAAACTCCTTGGTGGTGGAGTCCTCGCAACAAAGACTAAAAACATCTCAATTTAAAACAGGGGGAACGGACAGAGATGCCAAGAAGCTAGAGCTGTTCAGCAGAAAGGTCTACTCCTCCTCCACCTTAACGTTGCGCATGGCAAATTACGCAGCGCACTTGGCGAACCATAATTTCGACAACTATGCCAGATTAACTTCCCTCATGGACTCGCTTCCAGAGGACAAAAAGCCGGTCCTCAAGGCCATAGTGCAAGAGGGCTACGCGGCTGCGAGGATGGAAGTTCAGATTGCTTTGGACGTTGCGGACACGGCAGCACGTTCCACAGCAACTGCAGTGGTGATGCGACGGGAGTCCTGGCTCCAGACCTCGGGTATACCGAGAGATCTGCAAGCGAAGATAGTCGACCTTCCCTTCGACTTGCAGAAGCTGTTTGCTGAATCAACTGACTCGGTCCTTCATTCCAGTAAAGATTCAAGAGCCACACTCAGGACCCTGGGGATTTACACCCCTCCATACTCAAAGAAAAGGTACTACCCACAGCAAAGGCGGTACCAGTACCAGCAACAGCGCCCCCAGTATCACAGGGGTTACGAGCAAGGGCGGCATCAGCAGCACCAGCAGTACAGAACCCCCAGGCGACGCTCACAACAGGGCCGTCCGTCCTCGGGACGGGGCCAAAGGCCACAAGTTTGACATACAGATCCAGGGCTGCGCCATCACCACCATTGCACAAGATCATCCGAAACGGCTTTTTCACCATCGCCTCCGACCATTCTACGACCAGTGGCAAAGGATCACCACAGACAAATGGGTGCTGGAGATCATAGCCACGGGGTACGCCATCCCCTTCCAGTCGCTCCCGCCGCCGCGACCCCCGCCCAAGCCCCACCCTCAGGAGGCCTCCCATGTAGCCAGGCTCAGGCAGGAGGTGGCCCACCTCGAGTTCTTAGGGGCGGTGGAGAAGGTGCCGGAGCAACTGCAAGGGAAAGGGTTCTACTCTTGGTATTTCCTCACGGAGAAAAAGACAGGAGGCTGGAGGCCCATCTTAGACCTTCGTGGCCTCAACAGGTATCTACGCAAGCAACGTTTTCGGATGATCACGATTGCCTCCATCCTTACAGCACTGGACGATGGAGACTGGTTCGCAGCCCTCGATCTACAAGACGCGTACTTCCACATAACCATCCATCCGGCTCACCGGCGTTTTCTCCGGTTCATGGTGGGCAACGAACACTTCCAATACAAGGTCCTACCGTTTGGCCTTTCCTCGGCCCCCAGAGTCTTCACCAAGACCTTGGCAGTGGTGTCAGCCTACCTGCACAGACAGGGGGTGTTTATCTTCCCGTATCTGGACGACTGCCTGCTCAAAGGGACCTCGAAAAGGGAGGTCCTCCGCATGATACGCGTCACAGCAAACACGTTCTCCTCACTTGGCCTGGTTATCAATCTGGCAAAATCAAAGATAGACCCCTCACAGGACATAGAGTTCATAGGGGCTCGCATAAACTCGGTCTCGGTGAGAGTATACCTACCAGAGGCTCGCTTTCGAGCCATCGGTTCCCTCGTGCAGGTCATCACCTTCAGCCCTACAGTGCCGGTCTTGACGTGCTTGCAGCTGCTGGGCCACATGGCAGCGGCGACGTTTGTGGTACAGAACGCCAGGTTGCAGATGCGCAGCATGCAACACTGGCTGGCAAGTGTATACAAGCCGGCAGTACACACCGTTCACAGGGTGGTGTCGCCCTCACCTGGGGTGCGCGAATCCCTGCAATGGTGGGTAAACCCCGGGAACTTGCTAACGGGGGTACCTTTCCATCAGCTGCAAATATCGGTTTTCCTCACTACGGATGCCTCCCTCATAGGGTGGGGAGCGCACATGGGCGAAGAGGTGGCTCAAGGACTGTGGTCACCCACGGAACAGTCTCTACATATCAATGTTCTAGAGCTCAGAGCAGTGTTCAACGCCTGCAAACACTTTCGAGACCGTATACGAGGCAAAGTCGTCGGGATCAGTACGGACAATACCTCCACCATGTTTTACATAAACAGGCAAGGAGGAGCTCGATCCCGTACCTTATGCGCGGAAGCAATCCGCCTATGGAACTGGTGCATCGCCCACGATATAATCCTGAGAGCCTCATACTTGCCGGGCGCGCACAACGTGAAGGCAGACCAGTTGAGCAGGCATTTTGCGCTCACCCACAAGTGGCAGATCCGTCCCGATCTACTACGGCCGATTTTCCACGCATGGGGGTTTCCCCAAATAGATCTGTTTGCCACTCAGCACAACAAACAGTGCCCACGATTCTCCTCCAGAGCAGGGCTGGGCTGGGGGTCCCTGGGGGACGCGTTCGCGATCCCGTGGGGGGGCCCCCTGCTTTACGCGTTTCCCCCCGCAGTGCTGATCCACAAGGTTCTGCAAAAAGCCAGGAGAGAAAAGGCTCGGATGATCCTGATAGTCCCAACGTGGGATCGCCAACAATGGTTCCCCCTACTCCTGCGCATGTCGGTCCGCCCACCGATGCCTCTTCCGGTGGCGCCGGATCTGCTCACGCAAGCCCAGGGGTCCATAGTGCATCCGCACCCCCAAAGCCTGCGACTGCAAGCGTGGCTAATCCATGGCTCAGCTCCCTAGAGAGCACATGCACAGTGGAAGTACAGCAAGTCCTAGAAAGTAGCAGGAGGACTTCCACTAGGAAAACCTACAAACAAAAATGGACTCGCTTCATGGCTTGGTGTTCTACCAAGCAGCTGGCCCCCCTTTCGGTGCCTATACCTACAATTCTAGAGTATTTACTGGACCTCAAGAGAGCAGGACTCTCGCTATCCTCGTTAAAGGTCCACCTTGCCGCCATCTCGGCGTTCAGACATGAGGATGGGGGGCACACGGTGTTCGCCCACCCTATGGTTACCAGGTTCCTCAAAGGGTTGGTAAACCTCTACCCCCCTCGGAAACCGATTCCACCCTCGTGGAGCTTGGACCTGGTGCTTACCACACTCATGGGGCCACCGTTCGAGCCCTTGGCCACGGTTCCCCTTCGCCTTCTTACAATAAAGACGACCTTTCTTCTTGCAATTACGTCGGCTCGTCGGGTGAGCGAGCTTGCGGCAGTCATGGCAACGCCACCCTGCACTGTCTTTTCCAAGGAGGCGGTAACCATACGGCTGCATCCAGCCTTTGTTCCCAAAGTTTCTTCCGAGTTTCACATCAATGAACCTATTGTTCTACCCTCGTTTTATCCAAAGCCTCATACCTCCAGCGAAGAGGCGCGCCTACACCTCCTGGACGTGAGGAGGGCGCTAGCCTTCTACGTAGACAGGACCAAGTCCTTCCGGAAAACGGATAGACTCCTAGTCTCCCTCGCTCCCAAATCAAAAGGAGAAGGTCTCTCATCGCAGAGAATTTCAAAGCACATTGTATCCTGCATAAAAATGTGCTACGAGCTCAAAAAGACTCCTTTGTCGGCCACTCCGAGGGCTCATTCCACCAGGGCGGTGGCAGCATCAACAGCCTTTTTCAAGGGCGTTGCATTGAAAGACATTTGCAGAGCGGCGACCTGGTCATCCTACGACACCTTCGCCAAACATTACGCCCTTCACAGGGTATTCCAAGAGGATACCCGTCTCTCCGCAGCGGTCCTCTCGGGGACCAGCTGCACTTAATCCGATTACCCACCACCTATCTTGGGTTACTGCTGGGTAGTCACCTATTGTGGAGCACCCACGGGGACACTCGAAGAAGAAAGAGAAGTTACTCACCGTAGTAACGGTGGTTCTTCGAGATGTGTCCCCGTGGGTGCTCCACTTCCCGCCCATCCTCCCCGCTTCGGATCTCTGTTAGTATTTTGCAGGGGCACCCGAGGCGGTTGGTCGAGGAACTGGCAGGGACCGGATCGCGCACATGGCCAGGAGCGCGCCAGGGAGTGGCGCGCGCCGGCGCATGCGCGGTCCGGCAGAAACTGCTTGGAAGATCCGATCTGCGGCGCCGGCCAAGCCGTCACCTATTGTGGAGCACCCACGGGGACACATCTCGAAGAACCACCGTTACTACGGTGAGTAACTTCTCTTTCTTTGCCTCTGAGGCTCCCCAGTGCAACATTGTGAACAGCCAATATACCCGCCCAAACTTTCTCTGTACCCCCCTTCAAATGCCTCACTTACAACTCTGTCCAGTCCTTGCAGGCCCTGACACATCAGCCTGATGCATTCCCAAATTGAACCTGAGGCAATGCCATCTTTGTGCTGGTCTGGCATTCCACTTGCCCCCTTGCCAGCTGTTCCACCGGCCATCTGCTGCTTCTCCTGCCAGCTGCCCACTGGTTGCACCTGCCAACCGCCTGCTGCTGCTTTTACTAGCCGTCCTCCGGTTGCGCCTGCTGGCCACCTGCTACTCCTCCTACCAGCCGTCTGCCGGTCGCTCCTACCAGCCATCTACTGCTCCTCCTACCGGCTGACCGCTGGTCACCCACTGCTGTCTTGTGGGTTTTTCTGTAGGCAAAACCCTGTGATTACAGCTCTCCATAGCTTCAGCCACCAGTGATTTCAGCTCATAGTGGCACTCAGCTCTGGGCCTAGCCACAGCATCTCAGTATCCACCCAGGTGGATTCTCACAGAATAACTATAGACGTATTTTATGTCTACCTTTTGAACAGTGGGGGTGGAGGGAGAACTGGTCAAATTAGTCTTACAGCTGTATAACCAAAAGGCTTCCAGCCAGCTGGTTTAACCACTATCCCCCCCTCTCCTTTTACCTCACAATGCTTAGATGGAGGGAGCTCTGTGCAATGCATATCTTACGCAGAGGTGATGACTGCCCTGTACCCCCACAACAACTTGAAGCATTGGTGAGACTCCACAATTCTTACATTGGGTGATGGCATAAATTGTGACTTTACAACAATATGTTGTTTACAACAGACAAAAGTTCATTGCTTCACCTGCTCCCGTTAGGCTTTGTTTACAAGGCACTACGTATGCCCACCTTTGTATTTTCATTCAAATAATCTCTGAAGGACACATTCCCCAAATCCTTCCGCACTATTGAGCTCCTGCTGGCACGTTGCTCACACATAGAACATCAGAGATACAACATGCTGAACTTCCGCTCTTAATCCAAGAGCTTTCTTCACTTCATGTGGAGATTTAAATTGCTCCTATTTATCAGCCATTGTAATTTAATATTTTAAAGGGAAATGAAAGTTGATGTGTGGGGTATTTTTTTAAACTTACTAATGAGTTGTCTCCGAGCCCAGGAATAACAAACCTGGATGATCTGGTATTTGGATATACATCACAGCAAAATGACAAGATAAAGCTGAGTAATTCTCCTCTAATAAAGGCATTTTTGTTGGTCTTACAGTTTTCTTCTTAAGGTAGAGGAGGGGAGAGACTATTTGCAAACTTTTCCAGTGTGTTTTTAATTGTTTAGTCCAGTGGTTCCCAACCTTTTCACTAGTACAGACCCCAAGTTACCTCCCCCAGGCCGTTTATGGACCCCCAGTCACATCTCCAGATGGTTCGTGGACCCTCCAATGACCTTCACAGACCCTGTCAAAGCCAATTCTGGCTGCTACGTATGCGTCATTAAATGAAAAAGGAAACCGCAACATAGATTTTCTGACAGCAATTAATAACGTTATTGGAAGATATTAAAATTTAAAATAATTGATTGTAACATAGCAATTTATTTAAAACACATTTTCTATGATAATTTTTATTTATCTTTTGTTTTTTTCATGGACCTCCTGCAATGCCCTTGGGGATCCATGGACCCCAGATTGGGAATCATGGGTTAGTCATTTTACCCTTTTGCAACTATTTCTAAATTTCTCTTTCTCGGTTTTCAGTTGGCCTCTAGAACTCTGCTCTTGCCAGAAGCTAGCAAGACACAACCTTTTTTACTTACCAGAGTCCGACTAATCTTATCTCTCTAACAAGCTTTCACCCAAGTTCCCTCATACAGAGAGCAACTGCGAGAGGAACCATTTGCTGGGACAAGGAGATAAGAGAATAGAAGCAGGACGCTTCACTAGGATTTAATGCATATTAAAACAGGGGATTAATGTTATTTTAATTTTCACACTGAGCTTTATGGGCATCTTACTGTACCTTGAGTGAAATGAAATGACCTTTAAACTTTGCAGGAGTGTACTGGGGAGAAAGCTGCTAAGATTTTTAAAGTTGAGGGAGCTGAGTAGTGCCGCATGCATCTCATTTAAGTGTAAGGCTGGTGGGTTTCAACCAAAACTGTATTTCTCCTTCTTTCCATAGGGTTTCCTGAAAAATGAAAAAGATAATGCATTGCTGTCAGCCATTGAAGAGTCCAGGAAAAGAGTAAGTTGAAAAGGAGTATTTAAAAAAAAAAAAATCACAATGGACATTTTTACAAATTAAATGCTGAATTTGAAAAGTAGACCACATTTAAAAGCTCTTGATTCTTTCACAGTGTGTGGAACAATTATAAATGGTTAGTACCACTTACTCCTTGCTCTGTGAATAGACTCTTGTTTTTGTGTACATAACCTTTGAAACTGTGATTTCAAAAAGCCCTTGCTGTATAATGAGTTTGAGAATGCTATAGTTCTGTTAGCAAGTGGAGTAGCCCATTATGTATCTGACAGTAGATCTGAGACACACATAAGAGTGTTGGACGTTAGAACCTCTGTATTAAAGTGGTAAAATCCTTTTGTGATGCCAAGAAACACTCTTATCTTTATGACTTGTCTTGGGAAGGGAGCACAACTGGATGATGACAACTTTCCATAAAAGGACACTATGAAGTAGATCTATACTCAAGCGAAGATTGACTGCGGAAAGATTCATCTTCCAGAGTTTGTTTTTGATATGGCAAGACTGACCTATCTTAGCTTGGCCGCCAACCCTGTATTCCATGCTATTACATGGTGTAAGGGACATCAACACAAGACTTCTGAGCCCTGGACTACACTAAATAAGAAAGTCCATTCTGATGCGTCCATTCCAGCGACACAAATGGTGGAGCTAGAATTGCATATCAGAAATCCACTTTCTACCCTAGTGTAGATCTAGCCTATGCAATGAATTCACAGTAAGCTTGTCTCAGTTTACACATGCAGATGCTGAGTTGTGATGCTCTCTACATACAATGAAAAATTGTGTTCAGTGTCCAACAAAACAAAAAAAAGTCCTGTAGCACTTTAAAGACTAGCAAAATAATTCATCAATAAATTATTTAATATTTAATAATTTAATATAATAAATACAATATATGCAATACCTTTATTAAATACATTTTTATTATATTTATATATAATTAATAAATTATTTCATTAGTCTTTAAGGTGCTACAGGACTACCTCCTTGTTTTGTGAAGCCGCAGACTACCACGGCTACCTTTCAATGTCTAACAAGTTATAGTGCAATGAGATTTAGTTATTTGTATATAACATTTGAATCATCCCTATTAAATGGTTTGTTTTAAGTGGGTAAATGTTCAGAGCTAAATTCTTGTAATAATGAAATTATATTTGATGAAGATGTGTGCAAAAATATTGCACTACTGTGTTTCCATGTACACGCACACACATTTGAAACATTTGTTTTAAGACATACCTTTTGTTTCTGTTTAACCATGAAGATATTGACAGTACAGTAAAGGAAAAATGGAGCCTAGAATCATAGGGCTGGAAGGAACCTCAGGAGGTCATCTAGTCCAGCCCCCTGCTTCAAGCAGGATCATCCCCAACTAAGTTATCCCAGCTGGGACATCCCAGTCATCCTAGCTGGCTCCATGTTTATTTTAATATTATACAGTACCAAAACCTCACGGCCTAGGCATATATGTATTAGAGCAATTAAATGTTTGCTGTCAAATGCCATGGTCTTTGATGAAGTCATATATACGGATGCATGTTTTTTTCCAACAGAGAATATTCTAACATTGGGTCATAATTAGATGAAAAAAAATAGTTCAGCCAACCAAAATATATGGTTGCACACCACAGCACAAAATTGTTGGTGCGTGTGAAATAGAGCTGGATGACAGAAAGGAGGTGAAGATATAAGTCAAATAATTCAGACGAGCAATGTTCTGACATCTTCCTTAAATCTAGAAAGAGACATGATCTTAGATATGGGGTGATCAATTATTTTGTCAAGGTTCAAATTTCTCGGTTAAGGTACAGTCGAGGTCCAAACTCCAAAGAAAACAATATAAAAATAATAGTGAGTATGGCAATTCAGATTTGGCCCTGTATACAGGATGAACCTCTCTAGTCCAGCACCGTCGAGAGCTGACTGGTGCCGGAAAAGAGAATTTGCCGAGCCACGGGAGGTCAGTATTGTCTAGCAGCATTGCCAACACTTCCACTGGGTACTGGGCTCTTTAGAAGACGTTTAGGGGTAAATTAAAGCTAAATAACAGCACAGAATACTGAGAGCCAGTACTGGTGGCTGGAAACAAACTTCATGGGACCACAGGAAACTTGGCCACACCCATGATGATTGGTCATCCAGCCCACTAAAATCATGCCAGATTATGGAGTTTTCTGGTCAAGAGAGTTCTGGATTAGAGAGGTTCAACCTGCAGTCAATAAGCAGACTCAGGGCCAAATCTGAATTGCCATACTCATTATTATTTTTATATTATTTTCTTTGGAGTTTGGACCTTGACTGTACTTTCACCAAAAAATCCAAGCCTTGACAAAATAAAATAATTGGTCACCCCATCCCTAAGAATCTCTCTTTCTGGAGTTAAGGAAGACGTCACAATATTGCTCATCTCAGTTATTTGCAGCTGCTTGCACTATCACACCAAAAATTAATGGCACTACAATGAAGCAGCATCTCTTCTGTTGCTGTGTGCATAGGGAGCAAACCCCTTTCCATTTGTGAGTTTAAAAGTAATAACTAAAGAGTGTGACATCTTAGCAGTTGTTGGTTTTTAAGGATAAGTTGATCCTATTTACTTCCCTGAGTTTTGGAAAGGCTGAGAGAATGGGGCTACTTCAGGACTAATCCTGAGGTGTGCTGAACTTGTGAGCTGCAGATGTTCAGTGCTTTCAGGATCCACACTTTAAGAATTGTTTTCTATACCTCACAAAGGCCTGTTAGTATTTCTCACAACATTGCATGGCTTCTCCAACATCTGTCCCCTTTCTTCAGGGTTGTATGTTGAATACCATTTTCCTGGACAATATTAAGGGGGCTGCCTTCACCGCCTGTGAGCTCCGCTCCCGCTCACATGCTGCCATGACACTTACAGCCTGGCAGGCAGATGACAGATAATGAGAAGTGTTGTTTTTGCTGTAAAACTTTGCTGATTTAAGCCCTAAATGCCACTTCCGTCCTTGAATCCAACCTTCTGAACCACAAGAAGACTCAGTTAAGTCCCAGAGTATCTCTTCTTAGAGCTTTGAGGCGTGTGCCAAGCCAAGTGATGGTCCTGATACCAACTGTAGTGATTTCACCACAATCAGATAAATACTGTACCTGCATTCAGTACGTTGTTTATAAGCGAGAGGTCCTAGTCAGGATCAGGGCCCTATTGTTCTAGGCGTTGTACAAATGCGTAACAGGACACTTGGGCACCCTGAATTTTGATCCCTCTTCCCTGATTTTTTTTTTCTTTTTAAATTCTTCAGCCTGCTTCCTGAAATACTGAGGAATATCTCATAAAAGCATCCGAATAAAGCATGGGCATGAAACATGCATTTGTCTTTCATGCTGTATCTTTTAGATTTGTAGCAATACAGTGAAAAATTTGCTTTAGCTGGACTATGCAAGAGCCCATCAAAAGTACTTGCCTACTAGAGCAGTGGGTAGAACAAATTTGACCTGGCAATTGGGGGTTTACTGTAAAGCCAAGAACAGAGACGGATGTAGAGGAGGAAAGCTTGCCTCAAGGAATAGTCCACAGTGCGGATTTCACTCATGTTGCTCTTTAATGTTTCTGTGAGGGCGGGAATGGGCTGTCTTCTCCTTGCACTGGGAGAGACATGTAGCTCTGTCTTCATACTGAGAAAGCATTAGCACCACCCCTTCCCAGGACAGTCTCGCTAAGGCAGCAGGGCGGCAGACATAACTCTAAGGCACACCAGGTGATGGCGGCAGCGTGGGGATGGCATGGCACGCATCGAAATGTTGCAGACTGTGATTCCCTGACTTCCATTTAACTGGCCAATCTGAACCAAAAGTACTCCTGAAGTTCAGCTTATAAGAAACCTCTTCTGCTGTTGATGCACAGTGCTGTGGACAAATATTGAATCATCTCTTGTTTTTGCTCCAGACTTTTTGGAAACAGAAGCTGCAGTTGGTACCAACTGATGAAAGTTGGGAGTTCAACCAATTCCCTGTAGTGTGTCTGATAGTGATGGCACGAGCATCAGATGGCTCTGTGTGTTGAATCAGTAATTCACATCTTTGAATGCAAACCTGTTAATATTATTTGTATGTACAGTGGGGCTTCCAACCAGGAGCAGAGCTTGATTGTGCAAGGCATTCATTTCACAGTGAGATGTGTGTGCAGGTGCCTTCATTTTGCTAGCCCCTTGCTTGTGTTTAAGTTACTAAAACCCTGAACAGTAATCACTTCTAGATTATTTGCTGCGGGACCCTGCATCTGGAAGGCGCTCTCAATATTTAATTAGTTAATGTTTTATTTTGCTTTTGACTCCTGTCTGTGTTACACTTATAGCAGAGCTCATCAGTGGTTATAATTTATATTGCCCTTCAGAGACTGTTTAGTGTTTGTGTGTTCTTTAGCTTTTGTCATTTCTCTGCAAATAGACCTTTGGTATGGCAGAAGAGTACCACCGAGAATCAATGCTGGTCGAATGGGAGCAGGTGAAACAAAGGATTCTTCACACACTACTTGCTTCAGGAGAAGATGCTCTTGACTTTACCCAGGAGAATGAGGTATTTCTGAAACTTGCCATACGTTGCGCTGGTGATACATGCTGCACGCACAGCTAGTAATCCGGTGTTGCTGAATTCAATGTGGATAATTATACTGACCTGATTTTATGAAAAAAGACAGTTATTTGCATTTATTTAAAACCGCTAGTGAATTCTAAAGTCACCAGGACTTATTTTAAAATTAGCTTTATTTACTTAATGATTTATGCAGCGTAACGACTTTTTATATCCCCATATCATACAACAACTTGCATAGGCTGGAACTTGTCAGACATGTTAACTCCATTGGGAAGCACTTTGCTGTCACTGATACCAAGGCAAAACAAAACAGCAGTCATGAAGCACTTTAAAGACTAACAAAATGATTTATTAGGTGATGAGCTTTCTTTGGGCAGACCCACTTCTTCAGATCTACAGACTATCCAGTCCAGACACAGTTATGTAGTACAGAGCTCTAAAAAAATTGCAATAAAACCTGACAACTCAAATACATGAATGGCAGGAGGTGGGTGCAGAGGGGAGGATGTTGAGTGTCTTGCCTGAGATAATTATGAACTTCCCTTTCTGTGAAGACTAACACAGCTACCTCTCTGATACCAAGGCAGTTTGGTTGAAGTCACTGGAGCTGCTTGGGTATAACTGAGAGTAGTGTTTTCAATCGGCAGCGGTCAAAAAACAGCCCCTGGGCCGGATGCAGTTTGCCAGAGTTAGCTCTGCGGATTAATCTGCGGATCCTGTTAGCCTCAGATCACCATTACTGGCTAATGGGAGCGGCTGGAAGCAGCAGAGACTGGTTTGCTACTTCCTGCAGCTCCCACTGGCCAGGAACAGTCAGCAATGGCCAACAAGAACTGTATTCGCTAGGGTTAGTCCTAATGGGCCACCAAACACTTTATTTACCTGTGATCTATTTATCATGTGGGTGTATCTGCAGACCTGCAGGTAAATAAAGCTTCCGGTGGCCCACCTGGGTGAGCCACAACTGTGCCATGGGCTGTTTATTGATCATCCCTAGTTTAGATTTTACTCTCTTCCTGCATTTCTCCACTGTCATCTCACCCCAGCCTGGATAGATGGCATTCTTTCCAGTTAGTGGGGCAGCTGCATTCACTTGTTTGATTTGGTATGGGCTGACGTGGAGAAACCAAATGTATACAGAAGTGTGGGAGTGTGAGTTGGGTTAGAAGGGTTTATCCTCCAAGTTTCTCTGAACTGAGACCAGCTTAATTGCAAGTTGCCTCTAATTCACATACAACAGCAACGTCAGCTTGGGTTTCTGTTGAAGGGGCCATTTTCTGCAGCGGTTGGTGCCGTATGCTTTTGAGACCTCTACTGTAGGTTTGTACAATGCTAATTAGTTAAAATGAATAAAAGAGTAAAATCACTTGAGTAAAGCCTGGTCCCTTTGTTTCAATGCTAGATATATGCTTATTCACAAATTTGAAAAAAGTATCCGGTATCCTCCTCAGAAGCTCCATATTGTGAGTAGAACAGCATGCAGCTGAGCGCAACGTTGTGGTAACACTACTTCTTTTGTTCTGGAAGCATCAGGCCAAAGTATGTCCCGGGAGTGTGCAGTTCTGTCCCAGCCCACCAGCCACTGTTCCATGCAAAACTATAACCTTGAAGAGGAGAAGCAGCCTATTACTGTCTTTAAGGGCCTGAATACAGCCCTATTTTTAGCATTGCTTTTTTCTCCTCTCTGCTGCACAAAGATGCAGCTGTTGGAGAAGTTTATGGCATTGCAAACTGTGGGTTTGCCTCTTATTTTTTTAATACTGGTATTAATGGGTTATCATCTGCATAGGGATTTGGCAATAATTAAAATTTGTTAATGAAATGTTCCTTATTTGACTGCCACTATCTTAAATATAGGTTAATCCCAGCTAATACATTTCTTATTATGGAAACACCTTCCCTCTGTTCCCTATTTTACAGGTGCTTTTCTTTGACTTCCCAGCAGGTTGTCCAACTTTGCTGCCTTAGGAAAGGAAAATAATACAGGCTGAACTCATTTAAAACTAAGCAAGACCATCCATTGTCTTGTGACATGAAAGTCGTAAGATTCAAGAGCTATTCTGGAATCTTCCAGCAGAGAGAGAGGGAGAAAAATGGAGTTTCCTTTTGCTTTTCCTTGAAGCATCAGCTACGTGCTTCTGGCAAAAGCTGGGTACTATAATTAGGAGCTCAACCAACTGCTCTGATACGGCAAATCTTGTCTTCCTGCATCTTTGATATAGAAATGAACACTAACTCCCTCCAGGGCAGTGGAGACACAGAATGGCAAAATGGCGAAAAGAGATTTCCCTCAAAGATTTTTGTGAATGAACATTAGTGCAGGTACAGTCTTTATATGCCTGTGAAAGTTCTTGTGGTACCAATGTGTAAAGAGCATTTAAAATCCTTAATGAATTCCAGTCCTTGCCTTGAGAAGTCAAAGGTCTGAGAGGCTTGAAGTGCATCTACTGTGTTAAAAGCTGGTTATCCCACAGCAGGTTGTTTGTCTAAGGTCTTGTTCCAGTCAAATAAGTTTTTTGTGTGTGTGCGTGATACAAACAGGTACAGCGTGTAGAACAGAACAGAGTTTTAATTAATATCCTCTGGAGGTGCAGAATCAGGTAGAAAGGCACAAATCCAAACACAGCAGGAGGCAGGCCAGCCACTGAACCAGTTCTTAGACTTTGGGCAAGCCTATTTGGGCATACTGAAATTACCAGCGTGTTACTCATGGAAATAAGACCAATTAACAGGCAAAGCTTACAGTCCAAACAAACCAGTCCAGGTCTTGCTTCTGACTCTGCTCCTCCCCTCACCCCCAAAACTATTTCTTGCAGAGAGCATGTGTGTGGGTAGCTGGCGGAGATCAGTTTTTTGTGCTACCCACCTAAACCTGGCTTCATGTTCCAGCACTGCTCCTGTAATCAGACCAGTTCACATTAATTCTTAGGCCAGTGGTTCCCAACCTTTTCAGTCACATGGCAAACTTCGGTGAGACAGACAGTTCCATGGCACACCCACTTGCTCATAAACATCGCATTGACATATATTTACTGTGGCTACAGTCTTACCAGAGAGGTCTGCAACATAGCAGTGCACACAACAGGCTAAAGGAGGAACAATGGCATTAATGTTTCAAATCCAGTGCAGAGTACACTGTCTTTGACAGTGAGCACAGGCAGATTTTCAAAATTTGTTCAACTCCACGTTAGTGATGTTGAGTAAATGAGTAACCACTGAAAGCAGCTCCCCTCCCTGCCAAGCCCGTTGGAACCAGGGCGCAGCATTTAAATTGCATCCTGGCTCCAACAGGCTCCTGCCTTCCCTACTCTCCCCTTTGCTACTGGACACAGTAGGGGCAGGCTCCCCACCAGCTCGTTTGTGCCTGGAAGCAGCATTTCAGCTGCCTCCCAGTGAGAATGGGGTCCTGCGGGGTTGGTGTTTCCCCAAACAGTGGCTCTGCAGAGAGCCACCCCAAGGGGCAATTGACTCAATTTCATGGCATGGTTGGACAGTTCTCACGTCACACCAGTGTGCCACGGCACACTGGTTGAAAACCACTGTCGTAGGCTTTTCTTTTGCCCTGTTATCTTGAGCTGCTGCTTTTTGCTCTGTCCTCTATCTTCTTTTTCTCTTGTAAAGCTTTGCTGTCAAATAGCTCATTCCTGCAGTGACAAAGAGGCATTTCTATTCTAAATCCTCCTTCAGCTCGGTATATCATGCCTGTAAATTCCCTGAATTCTGGGACTTCACAACACTTTCAGGCAGCACTGCACAAAGATGTGAGTTTTCTGACCGATGTTCTTCCATCCTGATCTCCTGCACAGTAATGCACTGTGTATACTGGCCAAGCCATTCGGAGAGCTGACGAAATGTCTGCCCAGGTTTCTGCCTGCAAATATTCATATGCATATAAGGCCAATGAATAATGCATCTTTATAAGCATGTGGTTTGGTGCACAAGTGAAAATGAATGCTCGCATGAGGATAAGTGAAGGGAGAGTCCTTTGAGAAGACGGCATTATTGAGCAAAATTAATTTAAAAGCAGAAGCATGATGGCAGTGCCATCAGAGTGCAGTTTTTGGAAATGAATACTTGTGAAAATAAGTGTGGAAGTCCCAGGAAAAAATGTTCTTGAAGACACAAATTCTTGAGAAGAAAAAGAACATGGTTTGTAAAACCAGAGCAAAGCGACACTGCGTAAACGTAAGGTTGTGGATGTGACAGAATAGATTTCTGTAATTCAGCCAACATGCTTGTCAGCCCTGTTCCTTTTCCTGATACTGTTACATTTAAGGTGGTATCAAAATACAGTGTACCTTATCCACTGCTAGTCTTTCTCTCATATTTTAGAATCTCCATCTTTTTAAATATTTAAAATATCATCTCTGTCCTCCTGCTTGAACAATCCTAAATGAACCCCTTTCCTCATTTCTCAGTAGGTATAGCTCTGTAAGGTTGCTGGTTATAAAGAGACAGCTTGCATAGTGTTCTGTTGTTCCATTTTGGGGTGGAGAGAGGCAAATACCTTTTCCCATGTTAACTGGCTGACTTAATGTCAGCTTTTCAAAATGAGCTTAGAAGTGTTTTTTTCCAATTTCCATGTCAATTGGAAAAAGAGGTGAAGCTGCTGTTCTTCCTTGTGTGCTTGCTCACGTCAGTGCCACGTCTGCTGTGTGCATCAGCTCCAGAAGATTTTTGTCCGCTAGAGGTACCTATGGGTTGGCTGTAGGGCTCCCTGAAGTTACACCTTCATGGCGGTGTTTAAAAGTCCCTGCTGACTTGTTGCCTCCTTGGTTCCTTCTTACCACCACTGATGGTTATTGGAGCGCCAGTTCTCTTATGCTCAGCACTCCCCTAGTGGACTTTTCTTGTACCTGTAAATAATTGAGAACTTAGTTCAAACAGTTCATGGTTAGTTTAGCTAAGTCTCCCCCTCCCCTCACATTTCATAGAATCATAGAACCCTAGGACTGGAAGAGACCTCAAGAGGCCATCGAGTCCAGCCCCCTCCCCTCTTGGCCGGACCAAGTACTGTCTAGACCATCCCTGATAGACGTCTATCTAACCTGTTCTTAAATATCTCCAGTGATGGAGATTCCACAACCTCCCTGGGCAATTTATTCCACGGTTTGACCACCCTGACAGTTAGGAACTTTTTCCTGATGTCTAAACCTCCCTTGCTGCAGTTTAAGCCCATTGCCTCTTGTTCTGTCCTCCCAGGCCAAGAAGAACAAGTTTTCTCCCTCCACCTTATGATACCCTTTTAGATACCTGAAAACTGCTATCATGTTTCTCCTCAATCTTCTCTTTTCCAAACTAAACAAGCCCTCCTGGAGATCAGGGCTTACCTCCACTTCAGGGATTCATGTTGTGAGTGTCCTGGTCTGAAGCCTATGCCAAAGGGAGACCCATGCAACTCCTGCTTAAAGTGTTGGGGGAAGCCCATCAGACTGAGAAGTGGTAAAATGTGTGGAGGCTTCCATGCAAGGTCTAAGAAAGAGGGGGACTTTAGACTGAAGCTGCCGCATACGGAATCAGCCTTTAGTTCCCAGCCAGCGCAAGAGGCATCCAACCACAAACCCAGCCCTTTGGTGTGGAGTGCCCAAGCCTCCATAAGAAAAGTTGCAGCACCAAGAAAGGACTCTGTCTCCAGTGACCTTTGGCACCTTAGCTCCCCAGCGCCAAAGTCCTCCTCTGGTGTGATTGCCCAGCACTGTTCCCATTCCCTGGTCCCAGACGAAGGAAGAAAGAGAGGTCATTCTGTTACTAGAGCAGTGGAGTGAGGAGGCATGTGTGGGATACAACCTGCAGCAAGACACCCTGCTCTGGCTCTTAGCTGGCCAGCACTATCTACCCCAGCCTTGCAGGGAGGTCCATCAAGTCCAGTTCTAATGACATCTTTAATGCAGGAGTGCCAGGAGGAGGGCTTAGACCTTCCCTCCACACCAGACACCTTTTAGCTGCCAAGGGACATCGTTGCGATGGTGCAATCATCAGCATAGGTAGCCCAAAGATGCACGTTGCCTCCCAAGGGCCAGCCAGTGATGAAGCAGTGCTATTTGCCCTCATGTTGGTACTGCTTCAAGCTGCCATCTCCCTTTGTGCCACTTAGTTGTTGAGGTCAGAGCCCTTGTGGGAGTTCTACACCTCTAGGTGAAGCTGGCAATGTGCCAGCCCAGAGGAGGGGCTGAAGAAGGGCAGCTATTACACGTGATGCCATGGCCACTGCAGTGGCTGGTGCCAGCTCAATGGCCTTTCTGGACCCTGTACACCTGCCACCATGCCCAAAGGCTGGGGTCCAACATCACATCAGTCCACTTAATTGTCTTACTACAGCGTTTCTCAGCAGGCTAGAGATGATGCAGTATTTGGCAGAGCAGGGCTGCAGTCTGTGACTCGATGAACTCCAACCCTCCTCTTGAGGATTGCTTGCGAGTCACTTATTCGGCATCAAAATGAGCAAGCACTCAAAGGAATAAAAATAGTTACTTACCTTTTCTAACTGTTGTTTTCAAAATGTGTTGTTCATATCCAATCCAAGACCTACTTAACTAATCCTCTGGTAGAGTACTCTGGCAAGAAGGAAGTGAAGAAGCAGCAGATCAGAGGGACCTATATATACTGCTATAACGACACAACTCCATGGTGCTCCATAGCCAACCTGACGGGTACCGCTGGGGAGAAACCTTCCAACAATTATTCACACAGAATGTAGGCACTTACTTGGAATGGACGTAAGCTACATATTTCAAAAAACAGTTAGGAAAAGGTAGGTAACGTTTTTTCCATTACACTGGCTCATCTACAAAAATTCCATAGGAAAACCTGATTTAAAAAGAATCCAAAGGTATATCTGAAATTCCGATTCAAGTGGAAAAAGAGGAAGTAAACCTGCCTCTGAGCCCCTTTGAATAGGAAGTGAAGGGTGGGGTGGAAGAATGTAAAAGGAGTGGAAAACCATTTTGTAAACACCTGGAGGTGTTTTGTTTTGGTTTTTTTTTTTCATTATTGAAAGGTGGTGATAATGTTCTTGTAAAGAATGTGCTGCTGCTGCTATTGCAGTTGTCACATCTGGTTTTATTAGCAAAAGTGATTTTCAAAACCATAAAGATTATGTTGAAATTAAAACTGGAGGAAAGTAAAATAGACAAGGTTACAAAAAATCTGGTAACAGTTGTTTACTAGTTTCGGATGTACACTTTAAAATCAAATGTTAATTTATGCATTTTGGTCTGTCAGTCATATAGTCGTGTAAAGCAGCAGCCATATATATATATATATATATATATATATATATATATATATATATATATATATAAAATATGTTCAGAGCTTCAAAACAATAGCGGAGGAAAAAGAAATCAGATTCTGATATGAAAGCCTCCATCTGTATATTTGTGGTATTCAGGCATTGACTGAAAAGTGACAGTAAGTCACAACTAACCCACCCACCCTCGGCTTGTGTTAGCAGTTGAGATCTCGTCAGTGAATAGCAATGGTGTCCGTAATTTAGCATTTCTTTAAATAGTTCTACAGTTCATCTGGGATGGCATAGCAGGGAGAGACTGCAAGGTACAGTTTCTGCCTTCACCTCTGTTTCCCAGGAAACCTGCTTTTAACAGCTTCTTTGTTCTTCAGAACAAAGCTTTTGTCATTATTAGGTGGGTTCACACTATAGGAACTTGTATCAGCTGATTTAGCACTGGAAGCATACGAGCACTTCTAAATATTGAGATCCACTAGGAATGATAATTAAAGATTTTTAAAATATGAGTTTATTGGAAAATAATATGTTTTTAATTTGAGGCAATTATTAGTGTTGATACTTTAGTTCACTTATCTTTTTTTTTTTTTATAATCTCCTGGGCAGGTTTTTCAAATTCTAAGTGTCTCCATATTTTAAATAATTCTTCCCTGTACTGTTGCCAAGAAATGAAACAATGACGGAATCCATATCCATTAGTCTTTATAAAGTAGCTAAAATGATGGTCCAAATTTGGCTCAATATTGTTTGAGCCAAGGGGTTGTAAAACACCAACTTTTTGAGCTTCTGATAATTTTTTGGGTGAAATACCAGGTTCTGGGACCCTAAAACCTAAGAAGAAAACTTTGCTTCCTTGGCTGTAGTACTGATCTTATATTTATTTAAAGGCACCAGTCCAAAGGTCTTAGGCTACATCTACACCACAAGATAAATTCAAATTTATTAAAAATTGATTTTATGATGCCATTTTTTTTTAAATTTGATTTTGCATGTCATCACTTCCCACAGGTTCCTAACAAATTTGACATATTGCTTCCACACTGAAATCAAAAACATCCCACAGTTCCTTCAGCCCTGCATTCTGAGCCAGAAACCAGGTGCAGCAGCCCTGGTCAGTTTCCTGGCTCCCACTAGTAGCTGGAAGCCAGGTGCAGTGCGTAGCTTTGTGGGATATATGTGGTACATTTGCGGAGGCTAATAAATTAGAATGAAAGACATGGCACTTCCATACTCGCTTTTGTTCGATGTTTTAAACTTCAGATTGACGCTATACCCGTCAGTTAGTATTGACTTTTATTGATATTAGGGCACACTAATATGAGCTAATGACATTTACAGTGAAGACAGTGACGTTTTAATGTCGTGCTAACTCCTTTACATTGGATTTTATCTCGTAGTGTAGGCGGCAGCCTTAAACTCTTCCACATTGACAGTCACAGAATCCATGCAGGACTGTTTACCTGGCAATGTAACAGAAATTGAATGAAACAAAAATTAAATAAGCTTAACAAGCTCTCCAGTCAAAGCAGAAAAATGCTGTCCTTTCCTTAGGCTGGGGAGACAGAGCCCATCCTGCCAGCAGTTCCTTCTCAGCTATACCAAGGGATGTCTGCTCTAAAAATCGACACTGATAGCAGCTGTGGGATTAATACAGAGAGAGAGAGAGAGAGAGAGTCTTTGATATGCAGAATCCAGGCCATTTAGGGATATACATATTGGACCATGGCAGAATCTCTCTAAGCCAGTGTACTGTATCTGATAGTGCCAATATGAAATGCTTTAGAGGAAGATGCAAGAAAACCCTAAGTGGTAATTATGGAATGACCTGCTGATAGGTGGAGAGGTGCCTAGAGTTTTGGATAGATGCCAGAGGAGTCAAACCCAATCAGTCAATTAGCTAAGCCTCATTTCCAAGTCTTTGCTGACATAATCAATGATTCTAGCACAAACACACTGGGAGATAAACAAAAAACAAGTTAACGTAAATCCTTGTTAACATCAGAGGGGGAATCAGTATTTTGTCAAATGCAAAGGAAATAAACTGGGAGGCAAAAGTTTTTAAAATATTTTCAAGTATCTGCTTGATATACTTTAATAGTAGTAGATAATAAACTTGGCAGTGTGACTATAATACTGTCTTATGATTTTTTTTATGTGAAATACTGATTTCAAAGCAATGTAGGAAATTCAGAAGTAAAATATAATATAGGTTGAAGCTCTCTAGTCTGGCACCCTCAGGACCTGACCAATGCTGAATGAGAGAATATGCTGGACCAGGAGAGCTCAATCTTGTCTGGCAGCATTACCAACACTCCCACTGCTTACTGGGCTCTGAGAAGATATTTGGAGATAAATTAGAGCTGAATAACAGCACAGAACACGGAGAGGCAGGACTGGGGCTGTAAACAAATTTTATGGGACTATGGGAAACTTGGCCACACCCATGATAAATAAATATCCGGTTAATTAAAATAATGCTGGACTACAGCTGTTGCTGGACAAGAGAGTTCTGGATTAGAGAGGCTCAACCTGTAATGTACAGTTTATCAGAGGAGAGGTATATAGAGATCCCCATGAAGGCAGCAAAAATAAGTAACTGTCTAGTTTCAGATGCTGAATAAAAGTGTCATTTAATGGAAGATGGGTATTATAGTGAAATGACTCTCAATGGCATCCCAGTACGTGCAACCAGAGCACAGCACATTTCAATAGACCTGAAGATAGCTCGGCTAGACTGAACACCCATTCTGGAGCTGACATTTCAAGCACAGACCCGACTTGCTTAGATAGGCAGTCATGGCAAATTGCGCCTCTCCAATAATGGGTATAACACAACATTACACAACGTCTTTCGATGATCCACTGTGCACCCAAGAGACTGTTAATACTCTGAATAGGTTACAAAATGGTCAAAATCAGACGTGAGAAAATTGTTAAAGTGAACTCCAGTAGGTAATGGCTGGGTTCTGCCAGCCATAACTGGCTTAAATGTTAAAGTGCTTATTTTTACAACTGTCCAGCTCCACATGCTTTTTATGGCCACGTCTACATGGGCAGCTTCTGTTTACAGAAGAGCCCTTTTGTTGATAAATCTCGCTGAGTGTCTACACGGCTAAAGCGCTCTGTCTAGAGTTTCTCAACTAGTCAGGTGTGCAGTCAGCAGCGTTACACCTCTCCCCGTTCATGTATGCAGCCTTTGTCGGCAGTGTTTTGTCGACAGTGCCTGTGTAGACAGTTCCGTTGACAGAGCGGGTCCTCCGTTGTGGCCGGGAGACAACCTCTCCACAGCCGGCAGGGCTCTGTGGTTACTGTTTCCACCCGCCCTTGAAGAAACAGGACTCCAAGAAGCCCCGTGTAGGAAGCTGGCAGCATGTGTTCAGTTGTATGCTACTCCCTAGCCAACACAAACATGGCGTATGCTGCCCGGGACCGCCCTGGCCCATGACACCATAGTGTCCCCATCCAACATGGCCCGCTGTCTAGGCTGTGCTGCAGGATGAACCCAGTGATCCTCTCACCCTAGCAATGCACTACCTAGGGGCCAGGCTAGCCCCACCTCCCAGCCAGGCAGCCCTGCCCAGGACCCCAAGCCAGTGGGACTGTTGTCGCCTAGGGAGGACATATCACTGCCCCTGATGTGCACCTGTGGCCCAAGGCACAGTTGCCACCTGGCAGAGGATGGCTACTGGGTGTTGGCAGCTGTCATCTGGGAGCAGAACGCCATTGCCCAGGAGTTGTGAGTTGACTGGGAGAAGCTACAGGTGGAGCAGGAACAGCTGCAGGCCTGGGTGCAGTCCTCGGAACTGTGGCTGGCCCGGATGGACGATGCCCTGGATCTGTTGAGGACTGGCTGGCCCAGGATGCAGCTTCCTGGGGCCCTGCTGCCCTCTGCCACTGATGTCTTCACTGCTGCCTCCGAGCCCATGCCCCAGGTGCTGTTACAGGCCCTGTGGTGGGCAGTGGTGGTAGCCCCCGCTCACATCCCCCAGGCCTCCCCTGCTGCCCCCACGTCCGCTGCTGAGCCCGACCCTGCAGCTGCCCACTTCCACCTGCTCATGGCCCCGAGGCAGACCCTGGGCGGACAGGGAACCTGTGGCCCATGTGGCTCGAGGCCATCTGCCTGCTCCCTAGGATAGTGCCTCATCCCAGTCCAGATGCTCCCTGTCCCCAACGCACCCCTATAGTTATGTATGTAGTTCACAGATGTACATAATTCAAACAGAAGTCTTTATTTTTGTATATTTAGTTGGTTTAGGTCGTTCACGGTTATCTGTTGTTTGGCAAATGGTTTCAGTTCTTGTAAAGGTTTGGTTCAGTACTGAGCTAAATAAGAGGATTGGAAAAGCAGCCACAACTCTGTCCAGACTCAGCAAGAGAGTGTGGAATAACAACAAGCTGTACACTCACACCAAAATGCAAGTCTACAGAGCCTGCATCCTTAGCACCCTCCTTTATGGCAGCGAGACTTGGACCCTGTACGCCCACCAGGAAAAGAGGCTGAACGTCTTCCACTTGCGCTGCCTCAGGCGCATCCTTGGAATATCATGGAAGGACAGAGTGACCAACACAGCCGTCCTCGAGCAAGCTGGAATCCCAACCATGCACACCCTCCTCAGGCAGCGTCGACTCCGCTGTCTTGGCCACGTCCACAGGATGAATGATGGAAGGATTCCAAAAGACATCCTGTATGGTGAGCTAGCCTCTGGCAAAAGACCTCCCGGATGCCCCCAGTTACGCTACAAAGATGTCTGCAAGAGAGAACTCAGAGAGGTAGACATAGAGCTGGACAACTGGGAAGAACTAGCAGATGACCGTGGCAGGTGGAGGCAGGGGTTACACAAGGGCCTTCAGAAGGGCGAGTTGAGGATCAGACAGCTAACAGAGGAGAAGCGAGCGCACAAAAAGCACAATAAGGACTTGCCAGACACGCACTACATCTGCAAGAGATGCAGCAAGGACTGTCACTCTTGTGTGGGTCTTCATAGTCACAGTAGATGCTGTAAATGAAGTCCTCAATTGAAACTTTAAAGGGCGCGATCCATAGTCTATGCAGACTGAAGGATGCCTACTACTACTACTACTACTACTACTACTACTACTACTACTACTAAAGGTTTGGTTGTTTTGAGACTGTGCCCATGTGCTTCCTTTTAGGTCTGGGTAGGGGGGCATTGAGGGGGGACAGGAGGGGTAACTCAGGGAGGCTGGAAGGGCTGCAGGCATGGGCCAGCCCCTGGAGTTGACCCAGGGAGGGTTATTGGGGACTGCGGGCAAGGTGTTCCCACAGTGCCTCCTGGATGCAGACCCCCTCGGCACGCACCTGACGGCTGGGCATGACACCCACCTGTTCATAGGAAGCGTTGCCCTCCAGACCCCTCCCCTGCTGAAAGTCCTCCCCCTTCCGCTGCACCATGTTGTGCAGGGTGCAACAGCCAGGCACAACGTGGGGAACATTATGCTCCCCCATGTCCAGCTGGTTCAGGAGGCACTGGAATCTCCCCTTCAGGCGCCTGAAGGCAAACTCAAAGGGGTTCCGTGCCCGTGCCAGCCTGGCATTGAATTGTTCCTAGCTGGAGTCCAGGTGCTCTGTGTAGGGTCTCATTAGTCATGGGAGGAGTGGATAGGCTGCATCGCTGATGATGCACAGGAGAATCTGTGTCTCTCGGACAGCCGGCTCCCAGCGGGGGGGGACAGGTACCTACCTCCATCTGCTGGAACAGGCTGGAGTTCCAGAACACCCTCGCCTTGTGGATCCGGCCCAAGCACCCGATGTAGATGTCAAGGAATTGTTCTCAGTGGTCCACCAGGGCCTGCATCACCACAGAGTGGTAGCCTTGCCTATTAAGGTATTGGGCGGCACTGTGTTCAGGGGCCTAGATTGGGGATGTGCATCCTGTCCAGTGCCTCGAAACAACTGGGGAAGCTGATGTGGTTGAAGCTGGTGACAAGGGCGTCCACGGCACTGATCCACACTAACATCCACAGCAGGATGGTGTTGATTTCTCGCACCACCTGTGGGTGGGGGAGACTAGACACACCTGTGGGGGTTCTGGGGGGGGGATAGGACCCCTGGACTATAGTGAGCCCCACATCCCTCAGCCCCCCCACCCCTTCTCCACCTGTTCCCATCCTCCCCTTCTCCCTCTGTCCCCACTCCCACTGCACATGGCCTGCGGCCTGATGGTTTCTTCTTCCTGTATCACAACAGCCCTGACAGGGGACCTCCTAAGGCTGAATTGGTGACCCATGGAGCAGTGGCTTTTGGGGTGGCCAGCCCCATGTTGGTGTTGTGGTGTCTTAGGGCAGAGGCAAGCCAGTTGCACAGTTCCAGGAACGTGTCCTTGCGCACCCCAAAATTCTGTGTCCATTGCTGGTCCCCACATTGCCCCATGACCAGCCAGTCCCACCAATCGGAGTTGGTGGGGTGCTGCCAGGTATGCCTGTGCACCCAAGGGGGTGAGTGCGGTGGGGGGCACTGTGCCGTTGGGGGCCTGGTCTGCAGGCTGTCTCTCGGGGTCGTCGCCCAGATGTGGCCATAGAGACCGGTGATGGACAGTGGCAGGGCCAGCAGGAGCTGGTCTGCAGTCCCAGGAGCTACTCTGCCATGGTCATGGTCGGGAAGGGAGGGAAGGATGGGGAGAGTGTGTTGGTTCAGGGAGGGTGTGGGCTCCAGGGGGCTTAGCTGTCAGGGTGTCAGGAAGGGTGGAGTGTCAGGTAGGATGAGAGGTCAGGAGAGGAGAGGTTTGGAAGGAGCCGTGTCTCTCACAAACAGCAAGGAGCCCTGCAGCAGCTTTGCTTTCTCTCCAAGGGGAAGGCCACCCTTGGCACAGGCGTGGAGTGTGGGCCCGGGGGCCCTGTAAGAGCTCGCAGAGCCTGCGTTCTGGGAAGGGCTTTGCCTCCATGCATGCCTGCCTTCCGGGGTTACGGGGCCGGCTCTGTTGACAGAGCAGCCAGTGTGTGTAGACGCTTTCTGTTGACAGAGGTTTGCTCTGTTGAGCCGCTTTTGCGTGTAGATGGAATCTGTCAACGGGTGGTGTTGAGGTTTCTCCATCACCAGTGACCGCCTGTGTAGACGTAACCAATCAGAATAAGCAACTAATTCTTATTTAGATGCCATACAGATGGACGTAAGTTGTGTATTTTATAAACCAAAACACAATGTACCTATATTTATAAGGGAGACTCTCCAAAGGGTCGCTCGCATGCAAAATGACCCCCCCCCACCGCAAGCAAAACCAGGGGACATATCGACAAACATATTGTGACTGGATAGGGAGGCGGATTGTAGTTGAGTAAAATTTGATGGTGTCTGATCTAACCACTTGCTCTGTCTTGATCAATATGTTCCATTGGAGGTAGCCTTTTTCTAATGGTATTGAGCACCTTTGCCTACAGCTGTCCCGACAAACATCCCCACAGCTCGTGGTCGTCATTTGACAGTGCAGTGTTGAGTTGCACCATAGTAGTTCATTCCATCTTTAATAGAAAACAGAATCTTACCACAGAGCTGTCATGTTTCAAGCCTGGATTACAAAAACGGCATATTCCCCAAGTCCAATCGTTCACTAATGTCTCCCTGTTAAGGTTGCCAACTGTGGAGCACCATTGCTGGTAGACAGTGCAATACTCTTATTTCTTTTTGTGTCTCTATACATTTCATTGGGACAAAATAGGAGCATATAATAGAGCCAATAGTCCTTTGAGTTCAGTGTCTGTCTCTGACAGAAGCCAATATCAGATGCTTCCACAAAGATATAGAACATTGTACAGGTTGAACCTCTCTCGACCTGCACCCTTAGAACCTGACTGGTGCTGAACAAGAGAATTTGCTGGACCATGGAAGGTCAATATTGTCTAGCACATTACCAACACTCCCACTGCTTACTGGGCTCTTAGAAGACATTTATGGGTAAATTACAGGTAAATAACAGCACAGAACACCAAGAGCCAGGACTGGTGACTGTAAACAAACTTTATAGGGCCACGGGAAACTTGGCCACATCTGTGATAAGTGGTCATTGTGCCAGATTATGGATGGTGCCAGATAAGAGAGTTCAGCCTGCATCAGACAATTTTTCAGTAACCATAAGCATATAAATAATCCTTTCTCAGAATGTCTCTTCCTAATCCTAAAAAGCTATTGCTTGGTTAATGTGCTGAGTCAGGAAAGCTTCTGCCTTTTTATACACTAAGTATGAAGTTATGTGCTGTGCTTATAACAGAGTATCTCAGTGATGCTGAGCATGGGTTTCTGCAAGTGAAGTGTTTGGAAATATGTTGCTTTGTTTTGCCTCTGAAGCATGTCTGGCCACAAGTAGTTTGGCATTCCCTGTCTCGTGACTGGGTGAGAGTGAGAAACAAACACACTGGAGTGGTTTTACCTGGTCAATACAGTGCACGACAAAGAGGCCGAACTAAAAATGTTTGCTAAATAGCTGTGGAACATATGAACAACAGACTACTTAATCACTGCTGTGCTTCTTGCTAAACAGCCCAGTTGCATCAGTGAGTCGGGTCCTCCAGGTCGCAGCTCTTTGGATAGCGTGGAGATGGCATATGCCCGACAAGTGAGTATGCTGAAAGTGGACAACAATTAATTGCTGATGTATCCTAGCCACAGCAGACATGGGGGAACAAAATGGGAGAACCCCTAAGTGAAAAGGGTACATCAGGACAGACATGACAGCACCTAGCTGGGATTAAAGTGCAGTCAAGAAAAGACAAGAAAATTAGCTTGTTTTTCTCAGGAATGTGCTTCTCTGTCTACTGCAAAATTTGCATCAAAAGGTGATGTTGATACCAAGTGTAATTATCCAGATCTCTCATGGTTATATAGTAAATAGAACCTATTTTATCCTTTTTATAGCAAGCTTTCCAAACAACGTAGAAATACTTAAAACAATACCATATATTTTTGTAGCTTTTCAAGTTCGAAAGATGTCCTTTGTGATTTGCGAGCATGGTAAGGAAAGTGACTTAAATAGTAATTATGGCAGTTGTAAAGTTATATCCAGTTTTAGCAGGATCACTAATGAAGAACAGCAAAACACTGGTGCTGAATTAGAAAGGTACATTAGAACTGATCTGAAAAGATATAAATCTATTCATAACCATAACCAGTTAACTCTTTTTATATTCAAAAACTAGGGTTCTGATTACCGGCAATGTTGGAGGCAAAAGAAAAGACAGGGACTTGATTTTCAGATCTGCACATGCAAAATTGTATGCCCAGTACATTGCACTGAATTTCCGGGATTACATGCATAAATTTAGGTATTTGTGCAGGCAGATGGCTAGTTAAACATCTGTTTTGACATTTCCGTATGCAGTCATAGTAACTGTGTACAGAATTAGTTATATACTAATAGACATGTTTGAAAAATTTTTTAAAAGACCCTCTGTTCACTTAGCTCCAGTTCTGATTCTGTTCTACTTGTTGTTAATCCATAATTAAATAGTTGGTTCCTATCTACACAATAGAACTACTGTGCTAAGCCCCCCCAAGTTTTCAGATTACAGGAGGATATTCCTCATTTTTCTGCAATAGACTTAGTTTAATAGCTTATGAATATAGAAATTGCTTCTAAATTCACTAAATAAACTGTCAGAAGCCCTACTGCACAAACTGAGGACTTGCATCTCAAAAGTACTAACACCTTCAGCTGCTATGAATTTTAGTGGAAGGTGAGGCTAAGCACCTCTGAAAATCAGACGGTTGCTACATATTGTCTCAGTAGCTGTTTAATAAAACTGCACTGAATCACTTGCCAATACAGGATAAAAATAATTGTTCCATGCAGCAGCCTACAACCATTCATAGGAACACAGTGAAGTCTAGTTTAAATGACTGATAATGGAATAACTCAGGCCAAACCCACTACTGTAGTGGTAGGGGAATGTGTTAGTGTCAGAGAGGGCAGTTTGGATGCTGAGCATGGTTTCTTGCATCTCTGCTAGAAACAGAGAGAAGCAGTTTTTGCAAATCTTCATCTAACTTCCAATGTACAAATAATTGAACTGTAATGGAAAATTGATGTGCAATGTATATATTTTTCTATGCATCAATTACAGTGTGCAGGATTTAAAAATTGCAAGAAGAGAGGTCAGTGTTAGAGCAGCTTGGTCAGTAGTTAGTGGAATTCATTCTGCAAGGCAGATAATCTCTTGCAGGACTAGAGAAATGTTAAGGTTCTAGGAGGGTTATGAAACACCTCTTGCAACACCCCTTCGTTTAATAAGTTCCTGATGTACAGGTTGCTTTTGGTCAGGTTTTATAAACACTACCGCAAAGGGACTTTATATTATGGCCAGTGTTCCCTGCAAGATGAGCGCTTGGGCGGTTATGTAGGAGCGATTCAGGGTGCTGCCCAGCTGATTAGCACAGCACCTACAGTTGGCAGCACTGTGTTTCTGTGGGTGGTGTACATCCTTGGTACGCTTAACAGAATTTATTCTGCCACTGCATGGAAAAAATTAGAGGGAACACTGCTCATGGTTTCTGGAATTCTGTTTCTGTCTTGTCAATAAAAATGCAAATGTGTGTCATGGACTGTCACTCTGGCAGTTCTATATCTGCCAGCACTTTCCCTCCTACTTTGCAATTATTCTGACATAGCTACCAGTTCAAAGCTCTGCTATGGATAACTGTATTGTTCCTGACGTTTGGGCAGGTCTGGGGCTGTTTCATTCTGTGGAGGTGCTTTTCATGTTGCTTTCCATTCTCCCCACGCTACCTGCACAAGCACCTTGTGTGCTGGGTAGAAGGCAGTTGATGTGGGAAGAAAGCTAGCTAGGGACCCCAAAGACCGTCCAGTTTGGAAGCCTGTTTCAAATTCTGCTACAGTAGCAGCGTGGAGAAATGAACTAGATGCATTCTGAAAATTGCTTACTTTTGATATGTTTCAGATTTATATTTATAATGAGAAGATAGTGAATGGACATCTGCAGCCTAACCTGGTAGACCTTTGTGTTGCTGTTGCTGAATTGGATGATAAGGTAATGCTAACAAGTTAACATAGGGAGATGTACTTAAACTGCTGTGATGAGCAGCCTGCTGACATTTACAAAAACATACTGATATCACACCAAAAAAGAAATTGCATTGCTTCTCAGGAAATACTGAGCCAGGATTGCAATTTTTCTCAGTACAAGCAGGGCCCATGTGGTAAACTCTGGGACTGAATTTCTATTTACAGCAAGATAGAAAAAGATGTCTTGTTGATTCATTGCCTTGTGATCCTTAGAAACAAGCACTATGCTTTAAATGACTCCTGTTGTGTCTTACTTTAAAAACATGACCTCCTGATAGCCACATGTGCTTTTGTTTACACGTTCTTTCAAAGAGCTTGTGAATAAAAGGGATAATCGGGATTATTGAAAATATATTTTGGTCCCCAGTCTTGTGTTTAAACCCAAAATCTAGCTAAATAGCCTTGCAGTGGCTTAAAGCAACATTAAATCTGCTTCTCTCCCTCAGCTGAATTGCTACAACAGCAGACTTGTCGAAATATATTGTGCTGTGAATTTGAATTCATCAAGTCTCAGCTTTCCTATTGTGCCACCTGTATGGGAGACCACTTCACATTTTTGCTGGCACATGGCAATCTCTAATAATGCTATTGTAAAATATCACTACTTCTCAGCTTTCTTCAGTTTTTGATTGTTTAATGTTCATCTGAGTTATCCTTTTAAAGAGCTCTGTGAAGAAATTATCAGTTGGATAGACATTTTGCATTGGATGAAAAGAGCCTGACTCTGCTCTCAGTTCCTTTGGTGTAAATAAGGAAAGACTCCATTGCAATGGAAAAGCAGTTTAGGTAAGATGAGGGTCTCATTTTGAGAGCTCTCTGGTGAAAGGAAAAATAGCAGGGAGGGGCTTTTATCAAGAAGGTTAAAAAAGGTGTTTTTATTGTTGCTATCCAGACATCAGTGCCCTTCACACAACTGTTCTCAATGAGATGATTGTAAGCTTTGAGCAGAAGGGTTTTAAGGAGGGATATTAAATACATCTGACTCATGCTTGGGGGAAGAAAGGAAATTCTAGATCAGTACAAATAATAGTGACTGCTTATAACACTGCCCCACTTACCTCCAAAATGCGCACACGCAGACTGTGGAGAGCAAGGGGAAGAGGACAGGAAAATGGCCAATGATCTGTTTACGCAAATCTGGAAGATCAACTTGCTACGGGTTGATCTTACGGGGTTCGATTTCATGCATCCGGTAGTGACACGGGAAAGTAACTTATCAGGGGTCAGTATCAACCCTTGTACTCCTTGCGAGATGCAAGGAGTAATGGAGGTCAATGGGAGAAACACTGTCACTGACCTTCTTTAGTAAGGGCGGCCAAGTAAGTCAATTGAAGATACATCAATTCTAGCTACACAATTGCCATAGCTAGAACTGCCTATCTGCAGTTGACTTTCTTTCCCTAGTGTAGCCATAGCCTAATACTGGAAAGGAAACCCAGTGCAGAGGTTGGCAAACTGAGTGTCTGAAATTTCTTGGCCATCTTACAAACCTAAATGACTCTGAATGTACACCTGTAATTGAGATCTAGTAGACCTTGAGGGCTTTGGGCAATTCTGCGTTCAATTTAACAGAGCAACTCCGTGAGTTTCGGTACTATGGTGACATTGTGGCATCAAGGGTGAAATTCTGACCTCATTGGAGTCAGTGGCAAAACCCCCATTGATTTCAGTATGGTCAGGATTTCATCCCCTGTGTTTTACAATTTCAGTAGAGGAGGACTAGTTCTGTGTGTATTGGTAACTTTAACTGTCATGAACGTGTAGATCTGGGTCACGGGGTCTAAACATTTTTCGTAACATGGACCACATCTGAACAGAGAGCCTTGTAGATACATTCTCTTCTGTTTGGAATTGTATAAGTTCCCAGGATAACTACAGCAATTGTTTATCCAGAAACTGTGGCCAGGAATACATTTGTTTACATGGATGTATTGACAGGAAACAAGGAAGGAGACCCTGCACCCCAACTGGGCTTGAAATCTTTGAATGCCACTAGTCAGTCAACAGTCAGTCGCCATCAGGCAGATTCTCCTTTTCATGTGGTGGTGGCAGGGGTGGGAGGAGTGGGAAGGCAGGATGGTGATGAAGAAGGAAAGGCTGGGAACATGGTTATCCACCTAATTCTGACGTGTTGTGCCACCTCGACTCATTCTTTCAGGCAGACAGAAGTGGCTTACTCTGGTGGGTGCTTGTAGTGTCTTCATTAGAAATCTCAACTAGCTGTAACCTGTTTTTTATGTAAAACTATCATACTGCTCAGACTAGGGTCAAGTATCAGAGGGGTACCCGTGTTAGTCTGGATCTGTAACAGCAATGAAGGGTCCTGTGGCACCTTATAGACTAACAGAAAAGTTTTGAGCATGAGCTTTCGTGAGCACAGACTCACTTCATCAGATGCTGAAAGTCAGGGACTTCAGTCTGCAGCTCCAGAGCCACAAGTGGCTCTTTAAGGACTTCTTTGTGGCTCACAACACTGTAATTGCAAAGTAAAAAAAAAAAGCAAAAAAAAAAAACCACACCCTCCTGATTATTTTCGATAAACAGTGAATGTCTAAAAGCCCAGCAATGAGAACCCATATCTAAATAGCAAACAATATATCCACTTTTAGTCCCTGCAATTAGCAGGGCCCCTCCTACCTGTCTAAGGTAATCCAAAAATTTCAGTTATGTTCATATGAAAAAAAACCCTTTGGCATTGGTAAGAAAAATCTGTGGAAAATAAAAACTATATTAATAGGTATATAAATTTGTATTTGCACACACAACTCCCCCTTTAATATGTGCAGTGCATTATGGGATATGATACAGGGGGTCCTCATTGTAAGTCCAGGTTATGTTCCTAAATAATGCAACTTACAGTGAAATGACTTACAAAGGGGAATTAATATCCTTGAGGAATAATGTTAATTAGCTTGAGATATGTTCCCAACACACACAGTTCACAAATGTGTAGTACGTATTATGTACCCATAACCCACAAAAATCAATAAATAGAAATTGAATAGAAGTAAATAGAATAAATAGATAAATAAGTAATAGTAAATAATAAGATAAATAAATAAATAGAAAAAGATAAGCCAGCTCCCTGCCAGCCCTACCCGCTCCCCACAATTCCCTGCTGGCTTCCTGCTAGCTGTCCCTGTAGCTTCCCCAGCTACCTGCCAGCTCCACCCTGACTCCTCCTGGCTCCCTGTCAGTCCCCGATGACTTCAGGGCTCCCCTTCTGGGCCCCTGCACTGCAACACTTGCCACCCGGCCACCACAGAGCTCGGCTATGTTCCTGGCTTTTGGTCCCTCGGCCCCTAAATGATGTAAGTGTGGAATCAGTTTGACTGACAAAGAATCTACTTTCCTGAATAAACAACTTATCTGCAAAATGACTTATAGCAAAGTGACTTCTAACGAGAACCCCCTGTACTGTATCTGTGTTTTGATCGTGTTGCTAATAAAGTCTTGATTTTGAAAAGGAAAAGGGAGCTTGCGACATTCCTACTGGAAGGGGCAACGTGCATTTTAAGAAAGAAAATTGAAACTAAACATGAAGTAAAATTGGCATCATTAAAATAGGTTTGGGAGTGAACGTCAGGAAGACAGTAGTACAAAGAGACATGTAAAATGAGGGAGTAGAATATATAAGACGTTTGTGAACATTCTGCAGTAAACATGTATTGCATTATAAATCGTGTGCACTGCTCTTAAAACAGGAGTTACAAAAAGTATGATGTTATTTATTAAGGACCATCTTGTATTCACATGCATTGCAGCTCTTGAATTGAGTTTTTTGCCAAATTCGAAAAAACGGCTCTTCTTGCTGTTTTGGTTGCTGACCCCTGGACTCGATGAATCCATAATGGCTGTAATAACCACTTTTGTATGAACTGGTTTCTTCACAGAATATCTCTGATATGTGGGCCATGGTTAAACTAATGACAGATGTATTGCTGGTTCCTGCAAGCGACGCTTTGAAAGTCCGGACCAGCATGGAGGTGCGCATGGAATTTGTCAGGCAGGCTCTGCGTTACCTGGAACAAAGGTAAGGCAAGGATAAGGGAGAGAAGCGTTCCACGGCAACAACTTTTCTGTGACTCCCACTGGTAGTCTCTAGATAGATAGATAGATGCACACAATGAAGGTTAGTGAATAAGGCAGAAGAACCTAATTCTGTCTTCAGAAATGCCTGTTTCCCATCATGCTGCTGCTCTGCTTGACAAACAGCAGCCACTTGGATGGAAAACTATTTCAATTTTTGAAAAAAATCTTTGAATCCGTTGGGAGACTGTTTTGAAGGTACAACTGCTCTTTATTATTCCTTCCCAACACACTTGTCATAGTGGTGAAAAGGTGTTTGACGTAATGCAACTAGTTGGACTAGGTAGATTATCTCCATCTTTACAATAAAGTCTCCCTCTTCATCATTCACTTTGGGATGCTAATGACCTGGAGAAATGAGATTGGGGTGAAAGTGCTGAGCATGCTTTGCTGTAACATGTAAATACAGTTCTCCTTTCTTTTTATGCAACAGAACTAAAAATTCTGCTTTTGGAAAAAGCGTTTTCCAGGAAGCTGCAGTTGAGTTGACGTGTATGAAAATGACCAGTGGGGAAACGCTTTGCTAACCCCATGCTGTCAGACTGCAAAAGAATCTAGATGTAGCCTGTTTGTTCTCATTCGGGTTTGCAGTTGATATCCTGCAAAATTTGTTTGTGCGCTAAGCAAAGCTTGTGAACAAGCCCACTAATGTAGGGGTGAGCAGACATTTGTATGTCGGGCTGCACTTTTAGTCCCTGCAATTAGCAGGGCCCTTCCAACCTGTCTAATGTAATCCAAACCAACAAAATTTCAGTTATGTTTGTCTGAAAAAAACCCTTTGGAGTCTGTAAGCAAAGTCTGTAGAAAATAAAAACTGCATTAATTGGGATGTAAATATGCATGCACAGACCTAAAAACAGTAACAGATTTCAACATTTTTAAAGAGATTGATGAGCCTGAGACCCGGCTGCTGATTATTCTGCGCCCTCCCTTATGAAATGTCATGCCCCCCACTTTGTAGACCCCTGCACTGATGTGCTTGTTCATAACAATTAAGAAGCCTATTTTTTTCCCACATGCTTCTCCAAGTTACTGCATGAAAGCCCTGGTAAATCTACAGCCTACGTTTTGTTGGTTTGCTTTTAAGAAAGAGGGCCAAACAAGGTAGGAGAGAATTTAGATCAGGGAGGCCGGACATGGATCATCAATCCCAGCAAGTATCGGCAAGAACTGAGGCACAGACTCTCAGAGCTTGATCCAGGTGAATGCACTGTTGCACGAATAAAGCAACTGCAGCAACAGTTAGTGTGCCTGCTGACTGTGTTTTGAGCACGTCAGAAACTGAACTGTTGCGTGCACAGTCACAGCTAAATGAGTGTCCTGCCAGCCAACAGCTGCCATCACCTGGAAGGTGTGATGGTGGAGAGCAAACAATAGGTATCGCCTACTCCACTCCTGTGGTGGGGGATCTAAGGCACTGGGCCATGATACAGTACATTGGGATGAGGGAGTTTTCCCCTCCCATCATCGCAGCCTCTTCACCATGAACAGTTGATGGCCATGCGTCATCAACACTCTGTCACTCGTGATCACTCCTGGGCTTTGTGGCAGCATATGCATTTATTTCCAGATGAACTGACACATCAGAAGACTTCTCAGCTTCCAGTTCTTCAGCAAAAGCAATGAACATTTGGGTCTTCACTCAATTCACTGATTATCTAGCTTGGTAAATTATCACAGCTGCATTAATGGCAAGCACAGAGCAGACATGCAGCTGCTTGAATGGTTTTTGAAATGAGTCCCTTCAGTCAGTCTGTTTTTAAAGCCCAGCTAACATGCTTTGCAGCATTAACTTTTATGTGACATAAATTGGACTGCTGGCAAAGAAGACGCTAATGAGAAAGCTGCAGATATCACACCCCATAAGCCTTCAGGTATGCTTTTGGTAAATATCAGTCACTCACAGCTGGCCTTGTGTCAAGTTACTTACAGCAGACATCTATGGTCTTAAACCCTCAGGAGCACGTACTTAACCATAACTCTAGAGTTCCTACCAGCTGACATAGAATCCTAGGGCTGGAAGGGACCTCAGGCGGTCATCTAGTCCAGCCCCCTGCTTCAAGCAGGATCATCCTCAACTAAGTCATCCCAGCCAGGACCTTGTCAAGCCAGGACTTAAAAACCTCTAGGGATGAAGAATCCATCACCTCTCTAGGCAGCGCATTCCAGTGCTTCACCCCCTCCTGGTGAAGCAGTTTTTTCTAATCTCCAATCTACTCCTCTCCTTCTGTAACTTGAGAACATTGCTCCTTGTCCTGCTATCTGATACCACTGAGAACACTTTCTCTCCATCCTCTTTAGAGCATCCCTTCAGGAAATTGAAGGCTGCTATTAAATCACCCCTCAGTCTACTCTTCTGTAAACTAAATAAGCCCAAATCCCTCAGCCTCTCCTCATGGGTCATGTGCTCCAGCCCCTTAATCATTTTTGTTGCCCTCTGCTGAACCTTCTCCAGCACATCCACATCCTTTTTATACTGGAGGGCTCAAAACTGGACACAATATTCCACATGGCCTCACCAGTGCCAAATAAAGGGGAACAACCACCTCTCTAGATCTGCTTGAAATGCTCCTCCTAATGCACCCTAATATGCCACTAGCCTTCTTGGCTACAAGGGCATGCTGTTTACTCATATCCAGCCTTTCATCCACTGTAATGCCTAGGTCCCTTTCCACTGTACTGCTGCTTAGCAGTTGGTCCCCAGCCTATAACAATGCTTGGGATTCTTCCGTCTCAGGTGCAGGGCTCTACACTTCCCCTTGTTGAACGGGATCAGATTTCTTTTGGCCCAGTCCTCCAATTTGTCCAGGTCACTCTGGATCCCATCTCTACCCTCAAACTTATCTGCCTTCCCCCAACAAGCTGACACTTTACTCAATTTAACATTGCATGCATTTCAGTCTCATGTATTAGGCTTGGTCTACACTAGGAGTTAAGTCGACTACTGGTACGCAATTCTAGCTATGGCAATTGTGTAGCAAGAATTGACTTATCTTGAATCAACTTACCTGGCTGTCTACAAGGGGGGGAGGTCGATGGGAGAAACTCTCTCATCAGCCCCCTTTATTCCCCATGATATTGAGGAATACAAGGGTCGACTGCCAACCCCAAGTAGTTCAATTTCATGCATCTCTACTAGCCGTAGTTTAGACATACCCTTAGGCTGCGTCTACGCTACGAGATAAAATCGACTTTATTAATATTGGTTTTGTAACTCTGGAATTTATAAGTTCCATTTTGACTATTCTTACCGCTCCACGTGCTCCTCACAAAGTTGACTTATTGCTGCCATGCTCAATTGGCAAACATCGACTGTTGCAGCAGTGCATTGTGGGAACCTATACCACAGTTCCCTCATCTCCACAGCATTCTGGGTATGTTTGCTGGTCTTTGACATCATCTTCCCACATTGCAGCTTCCTCATGCCCCTCTTGTGCTAAACAAATGTTCATTTTTCCCGTTGGAAGGAAGGAAAAGTAGGGCATCCACAGAGACAGCAAAAAAGTTTTCAGAAATGTCTTCCTTCTGTAGCTGAATTTTGAACTGGCCATCCACTGAGTGTCCCCCCTCCTGCGATTTCTTCTGATCCCTGAAAATAATACAGGGACCCTGAAAAACTTGACGAAAGAGAAGACAGTAAAACTTTTGGAAGAAAAAGAGCGTTGCTGACGGGAGGGGTGTGGGCTTTCCATTGCACTCTAAGGCTTCTGTGCACAGGCTGTGTTCTCAACTGGCCATCTGCTGGCTGTCCCCCTTCTCGTGATTGCATCGGATTCCTGAAAATAACACAGGGACAACTGTATTCCCAAAATTAGAAGGAGGAGGATAGAAAAGTCTAGGGAAAAAGATCTTTGTCTTCCCTCTTCACTACTGAGACATTGCCAGCCTGGGGGATGGCAGTGAAATCTCATAGACTGAACTTATAACGGAAACACTAATCTCAACTGGCCCTCCACCCTGCATTTTTGGGGAGGTCAAAGCATGAAGACAGATAGGAAATGTGAGGAAAAAGATTTTGTATCGAAGTAGCAGGTATCTGCAATGGGTGGCAAGCCCTGAAGATATTTTTGGCAGGGGCTGTGAAATGTTGAAGTAGTCCGCTGACTATCTTAGCTGCTGTGGGAGACTTCCCAGCAAGGGCTGCAATCCCCTCTTGTCTCTTGCTGGGGCAAGGGGGGGGATTTTGTGGGGGGGGGCCAGTTGAATTAGTCCCCCAGACTATCTTAGCCACCAGGGGAGACTGCCCAATGGCAGCTGCAAGCCCCTGAAATTCTTTCCTTCCGGGGGAGACTTCCCCTCAGTGGCAGCAAGCCACCCAGATGCTTTCCAGCTGGGGGAGACTTCCACACCAGAGGCAAAAAGGCCCCAAAAATATTTTTGGTGGGGGGCCAGTTGAAGTAGCCCTCCCTGAATATCTTAGCTGCTGAGAGAAACTTCCCCCTGGCAGCTGCAAGCCCCCAAAATTCTTTCCTGCCCTTAGAGCCCTAGCTGTTTGCAAGCGAGGACATGAGGAGTATTGTGGACACCTCTGGAGGCTAGTAAATTTGATTTTGAGATGTGGCGCCTCCCCACTGGCCTTTAATCAAACTTTTGAATTCGAGCTTGACGCTACGTCCATCAGGTTCCAATGATATTTTAATATCGATATTAGTGCTCCTTAAATTGAGCTGATGGTATTCACAATGAAGAGAGTCACGTAATGTCGAGCTAACTGCCTTACATTTGAATTTATTTCGCAGTGTAGATGCAGCCTTAGTCTTCTAGCCTGCTTTTCTGTAGCTTGCGTGCTAGGCAAAGCTATTAAATTTCATTAGTTCATTACTGGTGGAAGAAAAAAACCAGGAGCTCATCTGTTTCAGCTATCCATATGGTGTCGCTACAATTTTCTAACTCCTATTCCTGCCTGTTCGCTGTAGTTTCAGTACATGGATGTTTATTAGCTTTCATTTGGTGAGTTAATGTCACTGCTTCCGTAAGAAGGTGTTTTGCATATAGAGGTTTTTACATATAAGTTCCCCTTCCCCTGTGGTTCCCTTGTGGTAAATCAATACCTCTGAAGTTTATCAGTAGAGCTCTTTTGAATTTGCAGTATTGTAGAAATTGCAGTTTCCACAATATTAAACTTCCTTCGCAGTTTTGAGTTTTAATTACCTTGCCTTGCACATTCTGCAATTTTGCATATATTTTGAGGTTTTCAACACACTTGTCTCACAAGAAGTCCAGTTATATCCTAGTATCTGATCTAACAGGCTCCATGTGTCAGTTCTACCCATTAGTGACTGTAATGAGGTTAAAGCAAACCATCTGATTATTTAAAAAAAAAAAAAAAAAAAAAAAAAAAAGCACAAATGCCCAGCAGACATAATGCAATATGGGAATGCTTATGTTGTTCCAGCAAACATATATATTTTGGCTTTTCCAAATTACTGCAATTAATGTTGGTCCATTTTACCTTTCCACAATATTCCATGTCTTCCCTCAATTATTTGGTAATCAAACCAAAATTCATAGGGCCTTTTTTTATCATTGCTCCATTATACAGATGAGGAGAGCGGACATATGGTACCTTATGTGTTACTTTGTGCTAGTTAGTTAGCAGAGTTAGATGGAAATATGTTTTGCTAGCATGAAAAGAGAACTGCAGAGCACTGTGATATTCAAAACGTACGATTTCTCAAATCATTTCCACATAGAACCCCTAAAATAAGGAATGTAACTCCATGGATCCTATTGCTGCCACAATAGTGTTTGCACATCCAAGTAATTCACTCAAAACTAGATGGTTCTGTTGAAGAGGAAAAATCAGGCTTTTTGCAGGGGTTGTGTTTTACTTTGTTAAAATGCTTTCTTACAGTTACAAGGACTATACGTTGGTGACAGTCTTTGGAAACTTACACCAGGCACAGCTGGGTGGAGTACCTGGCACCTACCCACTAGTCCACAGTTTCCTTAATATTAAACTCCCAGCACCGGTCCCCGGTCTCCAGGTATGCGTAATACAACCAAAGTGCTGTACGTCTCTTCACACTAGTGTAGGCAAGATGCCAGTGAAACCCCCAGGTGATTTTAGTTTGTTTAGATTGCATTATGTAATCTTGTTTTTTTTCCCCCTGGCTGAGTAATAGTCACTGGCATCATGGAAAATAATAGATAGAAATCACTTAACTTGCTTTACGAACTGTTTCCAAATGATGATTTTTCTGTATTTTAGCCTTAGAATTATGCTGTTAGATTTTTTTTTTTCTTAAAAGAGCATTCAAATATATTAAACTGTTTGCTAGGGGAAAGAATCATACAGCTGGTGTTTTAAAGAGCTAAATTTAAACACAGTGAAAACTGTTGTCTTTTTGCTGCTGTGGATTGCAGGTGCAAGTAGCTGTGGGCATGACTTTGCACCTATATTGCTCCTGTGATGTCTAACAACTAAACTTGAAGCACAGGCAGAAATCAAGTATTCAGCAGTCTAACCAAAACCATCTCCACGCTCTTTTAACTGTTGTGCCTCTGTTTCCTGTGGGTGGGATAATGCCTTTTATTGGACTGACTTCTGGCGATGAGAGAGAGAGAAACTTCGTTCAGTAAAAGATGTGACTTTGTCTTTCAAATCTCCTGGGAGTGACCAGCTGTATAGTGGAAGACAGATGAGGCCTGGCCAGTTCCGTGCCCAGAAGTGCCACAGTAATACTAAGCAGAGAAGGAAATAGTGGGAGAGGCATCAGACACCAATGGGCACTGGGCCCATGATTGATGAAGATGATGATGATGAGAGGGTAGATCTACATCCAGAACACTGTTAGTGAATCAAATCCCATTCTTGTTCTCTTCCCATTGATTCCCTCTGCTGTTGTCATGCCTTGCAGCTGGAAGGTATAGTCATTCCCTTCACAGCCCTTGAAAGTGCACACAGGGCTAATCATGGACTGCCTAATCATCCTCTTAGACTTGTCCCATTGGCATGCAGCATGTCATTGTTGATGTGGTTGGGTGCCACAGATCAGGCTGGCTTGTGCTTTTCCTACCAAAGTGGGCAAGTCCAAGGGAAAAAATATATAGATGCTACTACAGGTTGAACCTCTCACATCTGGCACCCTCCGGACCTGACGGGTGCCAGATGGGAGATTTTTTTTCGGACCACAGAAGTTCATATTGTCTAGCAGCATTACCAACACTTCCACTGCTTACCGGGCTCTTAGGGATAAATTACAGCTTAACAACAGCCCAGAACACTGAGAGCCAGGGGTGGTGGCTGTAAACAAACTTTACAGGACCGTGGGAGATGTGGCCACACCCATGATAAATGATCATCCAGCTAGTTAAAGTCATGCTGGATTCTGGAGTTTGCCAGACGAAAGAGTTCTGGATTGGAGAGGTTCAAGCTGTAGTATGATTGGAGACTTCTCACCCCGAGGGGAAAATGTGGGAGAGAGGGAGTTAAAAGCAGAATATTCTTTAATAGCCACAGCCATGCACAGCATTTCTTGATCTTAAGTCAAGTGGGCCTGACCCTGTATTTTTGTTACATAAGGGGAATTCTGTCTGAAGTCAGTGGAGACCTGGATACGACAGAGGGCCTGAGTACTCTACTGAAACAAAATACACTAGGTGGTTAGGGTGTGTAAAGAAAACTAAACCAAACTATTGTGCAAGCTGCTATTTGATTTTAAACATTTTCCTTTATTTTCAGGACGGGGAGGTGGAAGGCCATCCGGTTTGGGCATTGATTTACTATTGCATGCGCTGTGGAGATTTAATCGCAGCTTTGCACGTGGTGAATCGGGCCCAGCACCAGCTTGGAGAGTTTAAAACCTGGTTCCAGGAATATATACACAGTAAAGATAAAAGGTATTGTGAGCTGAAAAAAATCTATGTTCAGTGAAAACCCTGATGTCTCCTCTTATGAAAATGGTTGGCTAATTTGGGCATTGCCTATTGATTTTACACATAAGAAATTTTTGCACTTTTAGTTCATGGCTTTGAAGTCTACAACCATCCAGTGAGAGAGAGAGAGCAAGAGAGGAGGGAGAGGGAGATATCTGAGGACATGCAAAATTTGCACTTCAAAACTAATTTATTAGCTGTAGCTTCAATTATATTAATGTATGATCCATTTTCCAGGTCAGGGTAAGATATTATATTGGACTTGACAGATCGAAGATCTGCTCTATTATCTACCCTATATTTTACTTGTTGCTGGGTCTGTTTTCACACAATAGCTGTGCAGCAAAGGAAACTCATGTTTCTTTACATGATGAACTCCAGGATGATCCCTTGTAAAGGACTGATGTCTCAGGCCTGACCTAGGCCTGTTCTCCCTCCACTTCAGAGTGCAGCTGACTTAGAGCTAGTCCTGCTGAAATTGGTGAGAAGTAACCTGTTCAGGGAAGAGTGGGTGACAGTGATGCTGTCCAGGACCTGAGGAATTGAGGGCCCAGGACAGCAACATCTCTAGGACCTGCGCTCCTTCGGGGATATCTCCACTGCAACTACACAGCCACATCAGGCCTGTGCTAGCTGACTTGGGCTTGCAGGGTAAGGGTTGTTAGGCTGTTTCATTGCAGTGTAGCCGCCTGAGCTCAGGCTGAAGGGTCTGAGAGCCCAAACATCTACCCCTCAATTTTATAGCCCCATAGTCCTGATCCCACAAGCTTAAGTTAGCTGACCCAGGACAGCTGTGAGTCTTTTATTGCAGTGTGGACCAGAGGTGTCCAACCTGTGTCTCCCGAGCCACACATGGCTCTTCAGAAATTAATATGTGGCTCTTTGCATAGGTGCCAACTCTGGGGCTGGAGCTACAGGCACCACCTTTCCCATGTTCTAAGGGTGCTTGCTGGTCAACCCCCAGCTCTGCTCCAGGCCCTGCCCTTATTCTACGCTTTACGGTATAGATCCGTGGTGCCCAACGCACTAGCCACATGTGGCTGTTTGGGTGGTTGAGGTTGGCTGGCTGGGTTGAACGTTAAATACAGTTTCATAATATTGTGGCTAGTTCTCTGAAGCAGTAGCCACTAGTTGGACACCCCTGGTCAGGTGGTGCTTGGACTTGCCATGAGTGCAGAGGACTGGACTTGATGACATTGTGAGGTTCCTTCCAGTTCTGTGATTCTGTAATTGCCCAAGTCCCACCCCTTCCTGCCCCCACCTCTGAGCCGGCCACATCCTCTCTCCTCCCTCCTCCTCTAGAGCCTCCTGCATGCTGTGACACAGCTGATCACAGTGGGGAGAGGGTACAGAGGGGTAGAGGAAAGTGCTGATCAGCAGGAGGTGGGAGCTGATGGGGGGCCGCTGACATATTACTGTGGCTGTTTGGCAAAGTACACTGGTAAATTCTGGCTCCTTCTCATGTTTAGGTTGGCCACCCCTGTGATAAAGGGCTTGATACAACATATCTTTACTTGTTTGAGTAATGTATGTTCATTTTTATGTGTAAATACAATCTGTGGGGTGGGGGATTACCTTGAGGGAACAAAAGTGCTTTTTGCATGTTAGGCAAATTACATTTGTGTTAAGACTACAGGTTTGCTGTGATGGTGAAAAAGTAATAGATATGGTGACCTCTCTCCACCTGGAGCTTCTGCATGGAAATGCTCTATGTGGTTCATCCCACTGGCCCAGCGTGGGGGGTCGTTGTAGATAGGGACCACCCCACACTTGTGCCTTATTGTCGGCTCCTGGGTCCCATTGGACCTAATTCCCCGCTCTGGGTGTTGCAGTCTGGTGCACAGGGACACAGTGCCATCACAGCAGAAGGGCAGCTGGGACAAACCTGGGCAATGCTGTAACTGTGTGTGCCAGGTCACAACGCCCGGATCAGGAAGCCAGCCCCAGCCCAAGGCGATTGCAAGGGAGGGATCACTCTCTAGTGCTCCTTCCCCTCCTTGAGCCCTTACAGGCCAGGATTAAGGTTGAAGAACTGGCGTAGAGGTTGCCGCTACAGGTGGCCATTTTCTCCTCAGCGTGATCAGGAAGAGGCAGTGGCAGAGGAGGACAATTCTGCATTGCTAGGTTTTTTAAAAAGTATAGTTACGTTTCACTTTTCAGGGCATTTTTTACCACAGAGTAAAAACCTGTAATTTTTTTTTTTTACTAAATTTACCACAACAGCGCTAAGTTGTTTATGCCATGACAAATCTGCAGCTCTGATGTTTGTTTGCAATCATAAGAGGTAAGTGCAAGGATTGCCTTGCCACAGGTGTTCCTCAGACATTTACGTGCATTCCACTTGTCCCTGTGATGCTGTGCCCTGCACATGTTTATCTCGCTGTTTAAATGTGTTCTTACAGGGAGAAGGTTGGAATCAGTAGTGTGTATCAAGCCTTCATATATCAGCATTTATTTTATTATATTTTTCAGATTGTCCCCTGCCACTGAAAACAAGCTTCGTCTCCATTACAGACGAGCCCTGAGAAACAATACAGATCCTTACAAAAGAGCTGTTTATTGTATCATAGGCCGGTGTGACATTGCTGACAACCAGAGTGAAGTTGCTGACAAAACAGAAGATTATCTTTGGCTGAAGGCAAGTGTGATTGTAATACTTACATTCAGTGGGACGCACCCTCAGTGAATCCACGCTGATGTTCACGAGCTGAAGGTCTGGCCTTAGTGTGTATGTAACTGTTGGAAGTTGGCTCTTCTTCTAGCATTGCTCAGAGTTGTTCTGGATTCCAGTGCATTCCCATCATAGGGCTTTCTGTTCCATTAACATGACATGGTTTAGGGCCATTGCAGTGGCAAAATGAGGGCAGAGACCTGTTCCAACTTGTCTGTTGTTTCCTGTGCCACCAGAGCTGATGGTAGTGTGAAAGCAGCATAGCTCTCCTCAGTCAACAGCAATCTCCTTCTGCTGGTTGAGGAACATAACTCACTGTTGCGAACAGAATCCTTTATTGCTGATCCTTTCATGATGGATCTTGGCTCCAGTGTTGGCTTGGGAGTTGAGAGAAGAAAATGTGACTGTGACTCCAGGGTGCTACAGTGTTGAGGGTTCCACTGGGGGAATATGGGTAAATACCGGTTATTTGGGTATTTTTTCTCCTGTTTGGAAGCCAGGGGATTAGAACAGCAAGGTTACCATGTAAGTGCAAAATATTGTCATTAGTGTGGTGGCTTGTGCCCAATGGATTTAATTTGATTGCATACATAACTAAGGTGCGTGGAAGTGGAATTCTGCTATTCTTCTTTCTGATATCTTCACGCTCTAGCCATTGATTTGACCTAGTCCCTCTTTCTGACTCAAAGTGGCTGCTTAGTCAATTGGTCAACTCCTGGAAGAGCATTTTTCACTTGCCTCGGTCATGCAAGAGAAAGTAACTTAATGGTCCATGTCTCTCCCTTTTTTGTGTTTAGCTGAACCAGGTGTGTTTTGATGATGATGGAACCAGCTCCCCCCAGGACAGGTTAACATTATCACAGTTCCAGAAACAACTTCTTGAAGATTATGGTAAGGGAGCTTTTGTGGGACTGACTCTTCTGCTGGGATTCTACCTGTCTGCTTGAAGCACTTTCTGCTTGTGTAAACTCTGAAATTCAGTTACATCCTTCAACTGCCTAGTTGTTACCTCCGAGTATCTTCTTCCCTCAGAGGAACATGGTAGTTCACTAGAACTGTTGAATGGTTCAAACACCTTTTTGTCATTCGAGGTCATTAGTACCCAGGTGCTGTCCATAGGAGTCCCTTGTGATATATCAATTCCAACTTGCAGAACATTTTTTCTTTTCCTGAATCTGCTCAGGTGTTCTAGTAGAGCTGCCAGTTGTTGGAAATGAGGGAAGAAAATGGAGTCTTAGTTGTAGGAATGGCTTTTCTTTCCAACATGGATGTCTGAGCACTTGAATCCCCGAGTTACTACGCCGAGATGACCATACCAAGTCACTCACTGAAGACTCTAACCAGTGAATGTGGCAGGAGCTTGCCCATATAAATCATGATCATTTCCACTTTGGATGGTTTTAGAAGTGGGAGATTGATGAAGTGAGAGGATTCAGTTCTGCTCCAGATGCCTATCGTTTATCGGGTAGTTCTGACTGCTGAAGAAATTCAGGGCCTGATTCCGCTCTGCCCTGCACTTGTCATTTACACCCTTGTATAGTGAGTGCAGAGAGTGTAAAATGGTTCTGATCTGGTGATCTACCACTTGCTTTGTACAGGAGTAGAAGTTGACGTAGTTCAGGGCAGTGGAGAATCTCTTCCAGTCGAGGCATCTAGTTCAGGAAGAAGAAGAGGGACTCCTTTCATGATGAGCAGCTGTGGGCAGGTCTACACTAGACCTGAAAGTCGATCATAGATACACAAGTCCAGCTACAGCAGTAGCATAGCTGGAATCAACTTATCTAGGATCGACTTATCTGGCCGTCCTCCCTAAGGGATGTGAACAGGAGAAACTCTCCTGTCGATTTGCCTTACTCCTTGGGAGAATGAGGAATACAGGGGTCAACTTCCAAGCCCTCATAGTTCGATTTCGTGCATCCCCACAAGGCGTGCAAAACCAAACCCCAGAACAACAACTCTGAGTAGGCTGATCTCCTGTCAAGTGTAGATGTACTTTGTGTTCCTTCTACCTTCCAGATATATTGTTTATACTGCAGTCGTTCATCAGGTATGTGCAATGGGATCATTACAGATAAGCCAGAGATGTGTGATTAGATATTCTGTTTTGTCTTGTGCATTTATTTCCATATGGATTGAGTAAACATTGGGGAGGTACTGTGACAGGAATCCCCTGCTGTCATAGATCTCAGCTGCAAAATCATCTTCACTCACACATTTGTTTCTTTTTTCAGGTGAATCGCATTTTGCGGTCAATCAGCAGCCCCTTCTCTACTTCAAAGTATTATTCTTGACAGCACAGTTTGAAGCCGCAATCGCTTTTCTCTTTCGGACCGAGCGCTTGCGTTGTCATGCTGTTCACATTGCTTTGGTTCTGTTTGAGTTAAAGCTGCTCCTGAAGTCTTCTGGGCAGAGCGCACAGCTTTGTAAGTCCTGCATGCTTCCTGGCGCTGTAAAGGTCTTTCCTTTAACACTGGAGAAATTGCAGATGGATGTATCCATCCAAAGCTATCATTTGAGCAACAGTCTGCAGTATTCCAACTTTCCCTAAGGGTTAACCACATGGGGCTGTTTAGGTATTCCCTCACTCTATGAATGTGTTGCATGAAACATTGCTTTGATCTTCAGGTTAGTGTAGGATGGTTCCAAAATATCTGATGCTAAGAAATCTTGTTTTGATCCCTATTATTTCCAATACCAAAGTAAGCCATGAAGTTGGTGACCCTCCTGGAATGAGGCGCCTTAATTTTGTCCGCCTTTTGATGCTCTACACCCGTAAATTTGAGTCAACAGACCCAAGGGAAGCACTGCAGTATTTTTACTTTCTCAGGTAGGAACCTACCTACAAGACTCGTTAGCACGATTATACTGCGGTAATAACCATAAAAAAATACACACAGGTTTTTTTTTTTCCTTTTGATTTTATTTTGCAGGAACGAGAAGGATAGCCAAGGAGAGAACATGTTTTTGCGTTGTGTTAGCGAGCTAGTAATCGAAAGCAGGGAGGTATGCTGTGATAGCCGGTTTCTCCCTTCCTCTCTTAAGGTCAAATTCACCCTTTGTAGAAGGCCAGTTTAAGGCCCATGTACTGCTTAATCCAAATGGGCCAGAGAAATCTAATATGTCTTATGATCTGTTTCTGTCCCCCATTACAACCGTGGTCAAAGGGAGAACAGATCTATTTCTCAGAAAGGTCATATAACCGTATGTTTGGTGTTGGTTTAATGCAGCACCAGAAGAGTTTGCATTTTTATGCATTTATTTTAAATAATAATCTTGACTTCGCTGAGTGCTCTGTGCTATACTCGGCACTCTAACTTTAGGCTACTGCAACTGTCTTGAGTAGCTATACAGCTAATTTCCTTTCTTTATTCTTTTTTCTTTGTGCCTGTAGTTCGATATGGTTCTGGGGAAGCTTGAAAATGATGGCAGTAGAAAGGTCAGTTGAAACCATTTTGTGTGTGGGGGGGGGGGGGTGTACGTACACACACATTCTCTGGCTGTGGATGTGTGTGTATACAAGTTGACTGTCCAGTTATTCTTGAGGCTATTTCTGGTTTCCCTGCATTTTGTCACAGCTAAGTCATACAATAATTGTATGCACGCTCTTGCTGCAAACACAAAGTCATTCTGCCAGATGATCTGTGAAGTGCGTAAATGTGAAAGGGGTGATGGTTGGCAAATGATAAGGAGGCCTGAAAGAACAGGTGGTACAGTTAAAGTATATCTCTAAAGAGACAAAAGAGATAGGGTGAAATCCTGGCTTTATTGAATTCAGTGACCAGATTCTCAGTTAACTTCAGTGAGGCAAGGACTTCATTTGTTCTGTAGTCTGGCTGTAGAATATTGGCATTGAATTCAGAGGCCATGTCTCCGTAGCAGTGTTATTTCTAAAGAGATTTGCTGGTAAAGCTTATTGCGAAATACCACTGCTACACAAGGATGCTTATCAAAATAGCCGTCAGCGATTTTGAAATAGAGCACCTACACACACTAAAGCCTATCAAGAGATAGAGCCATTGGACACGCCCTGGCTTATTTTGAAATAGGTGGTATTCCTCGTGAAATGAGGTTTACCTATTTCAAAATGAGCCAGCTGCTATTTTCAAATTATTTCAAAATAGCGGTTGCGTTGCGAAGATACTCGCAAAGTTAGTTCAAAGTAACTTCATCATTTGAAGAAAGCTTATATAATAAACTAGAGGCTGTGCTCACAAATGGCCTATCAGGCTTTTTTTCTTTTGTTAATATTATGTACTCACTCGCTTCAGAGGAGAAAGGTGTTGCAGTCCCTTAGAAATCCTTGTGATTAAGGAAATGAGGACTAACAGGCCAGAGGCATATTCACAAGTAATTTCATCCTGTCGCTGCACAAATGAAGATGAACATCTGATCAAAAAATCAAGTCATAACTGAGTGATGCATCTTCACTTTCCCCCACCCTTGGTGCATGCTTACATAAAGAGTATAATAAATAAGGGCATGCAGGTTTGGAAAATGAATAAAAAGTCACTGTTCACTGAAGGCCCATTTTCCCTTGTGCTCCTCCGTTTGGAGTATAAACCCAGTTCCCTAAACATGTTCAACTCTCAGTAATCTTGCCAATGGTTTACAAGTGTCGAAAAGTGTGTTTCATTCCTGACAGGACTTTTCTTTGGACATTTCTCCCCTGTCAACTTTTGTCTGTTTTCATGCTACATATGTCAAGCCTGGGCTGTCCTATTTTCAGTGATCCTTTTGAGATGATTTCCCTTGTTATATTTCTGTATGTGGTATTTTAAAGAGAAAGGGGTTCAGATTACTTTCAATGATGAGTCTGGTTTGCTTGCTTTTTACTTGATTCAAGTTTAACCACGTTTGTTTGTGAATGTAGAGAGAACAGAATTCAGAACCATTTTTAGTGTAGCAAATGTTTCCTGGAAATTATGTGATCCCATTTTTATATATCATCTGTGTCCTCTTTAGAGCATTGGGTCTTGTTTATTTTCCTCTCCCTATTTAGTATATACTTTTTATTTATGCTAATAGCACTTGCCTTTTGTTTGTCACCCTAACATTTCATTTGCAACCTGCTGAACCATATATACAACCTTTTAGAAGATGGTAAAATGTATTCACCCAAGTATTTTGGTTTTGCTGTTCTCCCTGGTAATGTCTTCAGCAAATTAAAATAATTTAGAATTGGACCTATTGTCTGGGTTATTTTGAATACATTAGAAACAACTGATATAGCAATGCTCACTCCCCAGTTGAAGAACTGTTCTCTTATAAGAATTCTTTGGCTGTGTCTACACTACAAACATAACTTGGAAGTTGAGTGTCTACACACACCCTACTTCAAAGTTGAACTTTGAACTAGGGCACTACTCCATTCCTGGGAAAGGAGTAAGGACTTTGAAGTTGGGCTCCCTACTTCTAAGTTAACTCATAGCTGCCATTCATAACTACCTATTTCATCATATTATTTTAAAACGTATCAACCTTGATCTGAGAGTCATTTTAATCTCAGAACATGAACTGTCTTATTAAGGTCTTATTAAAGTCAAATTTTGCTCATCTCATTCCGTAGCTGTTCTGTTGGTTTTACTGGGATGACTTGTGAGTAAGTCAAAGTGGACTTGGGCCTTAATGTCCAACCCATACTGGTATTTTGCCCTAAAATCCTTAAGCAGTCTGGGTTCTTGATTGATATCTCATCCACCTTTCAAGTAAGTTAATTTCAGAGTAAGGGAAAATGTGTGTAGACTGTCTGCTTGCTACTTCTGTTTTTAATGTGACCTTATTCATTCCCATGGAAACATACAGTCCATTCTAACCACAGGCTAGCATGTAAAAGATGTATTGCCTTGGAAAAAATATACCAGGAATTTAAAACCTGTATGATTTCAAATGCCTTTTCCCCACCTTTTCTCCTTTGTCTTGTCCCATCAGCCAGGAGTGATAGACAAGTTTACTAGTGACACAAAACCTATTATTAACAAAGTTGCTTCGGCAGCAGAAAATAAAGGATTGTTTGAAGAAGCTGCAAAACTTTACGACCTTGCAAAGGTAAATGTGTTCTAATAGCTGCCATCCGGAGCTATCTATTTCGTCATATTATTTTAAAACATATCAACCTTGATCCTAGAGCTATTTTTACCTCAGAACATGAACTGTCTTATTAAGGACAAAACTTGCTCATCTCATTCTATAGCTGTTCCGTTGGCTTTACTGGGACGACTTGTGAGTAAATCAAGCTGGACTTGGGCCTTAATGTCCAACCCATACAGGGATTTTGCCTTAAGATCCTTAAGCAGTCTGGGTTCCTGATTGATATCTAGTTCACCTTTAAAATAATTGTTCCTATGAGCAAGATTGTTCTCGCCAACAAAGAATTTACCTGGTGTGTGTTCTTCATATTTAATTGGCATAGCATTTGGAAGCAAGGCTAAAATAACTGGGCCCTTCTTGCAATAGGTCCACCTATTTGCCTCTTGAAATATATCTGAAGTCAAAGGGAATAATGAAAGGTATAGCCAGCGATTTATCAGAGATTTGAATATCACTCTGATTTTCCAATATTCTGATATAACTGCAGGCAATATTTGAGTGCCTAGCCCTGCCCTTAGCGGGGCAGCCCCAGGTTCAATATTTGTTCACCAAGTGCACTAGCCACACTCTATAACATGGCTTTTTCTTGCATGTATTTTTATTACTCATCAGAATCCAGATAAGGTGTTAGAACTGATGAATAAATTACTCAGTCCCGTGGTTCCACAGATCAGCACTCCCCAGTCTAACAAAGAGAGACTAAAGAATATGGCACATTCCATTGCAGAGAGGTAAGACTTCTGGCTCTGTTGAGACTGTTAAGTGACTAGTGTGTACCTGACCATTCCAGTTCAGGTTCCTGTGCCGCCGATAGTCAGTACACTGGGAGGTTTCTTGACCTTGTTCATGTTAGCTTGAGCAGCGTCCTTAGTGATGTGTTCAACCGAGAAGGGTCAGAACTTGCCCTGCTATACTCTGCTTTTAATTACTGTATATTACACAAATAGAAAATGTAATCTTGTGTTCCTGGTCAGATGAATTTGACAGAAGCAAGACATGTTACTCTAGGTCAAATTAGAAAAGGAGACCTGCAATATTACTGGAAAAGGAGGAGGGTGGGAGAAGGGAGAGAAAATATAGACAGCAATAAATGTAACTAGTTGTATATTTTAGAAAGAGAGTCTTTAATGAAATTTCCCAAGGCAAATTATCTACGAGTGGTTCTTAGTGGTAGGGCAACCCAGTAACTTAAGGTTGAATTAACAATAAGGTTTAAAGACCGGAGTTGTTCTGAGAGATTTGGAAGCCATTTGGAAGTGCTGGAGGTTAGCATCCTGAAAGCTTTCTTTTCCAAGAACTAGGTTTGTTTCATTGCTGTCTTACTAAAGTAGCAACATATTAAAAAGGCAACACGTTTAAACTCCAAACCGATAAGGCAGTTGTACAGAAGATGAAGTTAACCGATGGGAAGGACATTAGGGAGATAACAAACATTATAAGAAATCAGAAAAGAGAGATGTTTATATGAACAATAAGATGGTGATTTGCAGCTACAGTTCACTAACCAGGTTAAGCATTTACAAGGGACTTCAGCCTGCATACCACCCACCATCTGGGGTAGCAGTAAACTGCTTTCATTGGCATGTTATTGCAAATTTTTGCATCTTTCTCCAAAACATCTGATAGCGGCTGTAGTCAGAGACAGGACGTTGTATGATGCTTCTGATGAAGTATGGAAATTGCTGTGTTTTCACTGAAGGGAAATCCTAGTACTTTTAGAACGCTTCTTAATTCTTAACAAAATGTAAGTAAAATAAACTAAGCGAATCTCCAAGCATGTCTATGTTTTAAAATGAAAACACACATAAGTAATGAGTTTGTCTGATATCTTTGACTTTCTGTTCTTAATTAAAAAGCAATGTTTTCAAGTTCCTATTACGATCTATCCTGTGTACAGACACTGAGGATTAAAGCAGAGTGAAAATTAGTACTCTATTGACCAAATAGAATATATATAACGATTTAGCAGTCTCCAGGAGAGAGTTTTTTTGAAATATTAGTGTTCTCTTGTACTGCTTCACAGCCGTAATATCAATAGAAGACTCAGCCACCTCTGCCTTTTCTCTCCACCTTCGGTTTCTTAACATTCAGGACACTTGACTAGATCTGGGTTTCTTTTTCTCACATAATTAATGTTTAGGGCTTTTCTTCTGCTCAAGTCGTGGAGAATGGTTTTGTGGGTGATCATTTTTCATGGGATTCCAAGATTTTCGTAAGTGGTCAAGAGCCAGACGTTTTTACAGAGTGGGTGCAGAGTCCGGGATGGAAGTTGGGTGCAGAAGGGACCTCGGGGTAGAGGACTGGAGTGCAGGAGACAATGGGAGGTCTGAGAGGGAGTTTGAATGAAGGGAGGAGGTTGTGACCTGGGACATGGTATGGGGACCAGGAGGGGGTCTGGGTTCAGGAGAGGATTCTGGCTTGGTGAGGGGTATAAAAAAGGGAGTGCCAAGCCTGGGAGGCATTGGGGTGTGGTGCCAGAAGCTGACTCTGGAGAGAAGGCACTTATCTAAGATGCTTCTGGCTAGCAGCGCTCTCAGGCAGGCTTCGTTGACTGCCAGTAGCCCCAACCCAAGTGTAGTTCTATGTGCAGGGAGAGAGGGCTTCTTGTTCCTGTCCCCAACAAAGTCTCTCAGCTTCTATTGGCTAGAAACTGGCCAAGGGAAGCTGAGAAATTGTGCTGTACTGCCCTGGCCCCCTGGAAATTCTCTCAGCCCCTATTGCTCAGAAACCAGCCAATAGTTGCTAGAAATTGTGCTGCACGCTCCCTACCCTCAGCAAAATCTCTCGGTTCCCATTGGTCAGTTTTGTGCACTGCTTCTGCCCCCAGAAAAACCTCTCAACTCCAATTGGCTGGAAAGCAATTTTGCTGGGCGTGGGACAGTGCAGCCCAATTTCTCAGCTCCCATTGGCCAGTGTCTGGCCAATAGGAGTTGAGAGAATTTCCTGAAGCAGGGGTGGGGGAAGCATTTGAAGCTCCTTCCCCTCTGCAGCCCCAGGGGTCTGCCATGGACTGGATTAAATGGCTGTTGGGAATGGATTCAGCCCCCACCACCACCTCCCAGCTCTGTCTTGCTCACAAGTTTGGTGACACAAGCAGTACTTTTTTTCTTATCATTTCTTGGGCACAGAAGACATGCTGTATGGAACAGACCGAATCCATCTAGTTTGGTACAGGCTAATACCAGATGCACCAGAGCATGGATAGAAGTCTTTTAATGCACTCGGCCAACTACGCTGTACCACTTAAGTGGGGAAAGCAGTCTGGCTCAGCTGAGAGTCCGTTCAGAATATAATGAATGAGGATTGGTAGCCTTTTTATTTCTGTTCTACGCAGGATAGCTAGAAATCGTTTTCATAAGCTTCTAGCCCTTTTTGAGTCTTATTGAGGTACTTGCCTGAGACAGCAAGTTTCACCATTTTATAAAAGCTTCTACAACCCCTGCTTATAAGATAAATAGGATTCTAGTTTCTGTGCCCAGTTGGCACATGCAAACATTACCAGTGCAAATGTTGTTTGTGAGAAATAATTAAGAGCGAGAAGAATAACTGAAGCGAGCCAAAGAGAAAGTTTCAGAAACTCTTCTTTATGGATAAGAGAAATGAAAGCTGCCCTTTGATGCTTTGGTCTTTTGCTTAAATGCTGAACATCCAAGAAATTGCAAGCTAGGGGCTCACATCTATAAGTGGATGTTCTTTTGCACAGTAAAATTGTAAACACCTTTGTCTTTCAGGTATAAAGCTCAAGGGATAAGTACAAAGAAATCCATTGACTCCACTTTCTACCTCCTGTTAGACTTGATCACATTTTTTGATGAATATCATGCTGGTCACATTGACAGGGCCTTTGATGTAAGTTCCAAAAGTTCCATTTGAAGTACAGACTTACCCTTTATACCCTCACAAACCCAAAACATGTTATGTACCATCACTTAAAACAACAACAAAAGCGTCATGGTATCTATCTCACAGTGAAGGAGTTAGATGGTGCCGTGGTGATATAGGAATTATAAAAGTGTACTTTATCTTTCCTGTAATTTATCATTAGGATAAGTATTTATCACTGTTTTTCTTGAGACAGTTTTGTAGCTCCACAACAAAATATTTCTGCCACAGCAGTGAATAGGTAAGCAGTAAAATACTGTCTGTTAAAGTAATTGGGTGCAACTGGGGTTCTTGGCAAACATTTAAAAATTACAAACCTGCATGTGGTAGAGAGAAATTACACTTAAAATCTGCTCTTATTCCTGCTGTCCTTTTTTTGCAGATCATTGAACATCTAAAACTTGTGCCCCTGAGCCAAGACTGTGTGGAAGAGAGGGTGGCTGCCTTCAGAAATTTCAGCGATGAAGTACTTAACACTTTGTGCCCTCAACCTTTTCCTGTTTGTCTTGTCCTGTAGTTTTGCTATTTTATAGTTTGTAACTGGAAATATTGCTCAGGTCCAGATTTCTTCTATATTCTAGTCTTTGATCTCAGTGTTTTCCAGTACACCGGCAGGGCTCCTCCATGCTGTGTTAAGATCAGACACTGGAAATCTCAGAACTTGGTGTCTAGTTTGTGGAACAGAATCTGTCTGGAATGGAATCTCTCATACCATTATTTTAGAGTTCTGAGTGCAGTAAATTTATCTGAAGATTCAACATTTGTATTGAATTAGGCCCTCATTGCTTTCAGCAGCCACTTAGCATGTGAAGGAATGTGGGTTTCTTTCCTTCCAAACTAAAGGAAATTATAACTGATTTGCAGGCACTAATCATTACCCTGGGAGATTGTCCATTGAAATTGACATGCTAGGCACAAAACTTTACTTTGGACCCTTATATGTTTAGATATAATCTAAAAATATATTTAAAAGGATTTTTAATGGCATAATCATTTTTTGCTGCTAAGTGAACTTGTCAATGAAGTGCTTGTGAATGAATGACATTTCCCCTCAATTCTTAAAATGTATTGATTTCCTTCCTGGCTCATACATGTGGTAGCCTGTTGCCCTGAAGCCACTTCCCCATAATCAAACTGCTTTAGATTCTAGCAGGCACAAATCCAGCTGAAGAGTTTAACGCCTTGATGCTTGACTTGTCAATTAAACCATCTTCAAAGTACTAGGTGAGGTGGTAAAAGAAGGGCTTTTCTACCTTTATTCTGTCATCATGGCGGGATGAAGTGTCTTGAGCAGCCTTTTCTGTGTTTTTTATCATCTGAGTGCAAAAGCTGGTATTGATATGACCACCATCCAAGAGCAAACACTATGGAATTTTAGACAACAAAATCTCACTAGTGTAGCATAACATAAAAGTCCCTGGTGTTTCCATGGAAAATTTGGGAAGCCATCCTGTTTAGAAGCAGTTCTGGTGATGCCAACAGTAAGGACTCGGTGCTGACCTGTTCTTCATTCTCTTGTGGTTTTTTTTTTTTTTTCTTTGCACAGGTCAGACACAATTTATCTGAGGTCCTTCTTGCAACCATGAATATTTTGTTCACACAGTACAAGAGGTTGAAAGGCACAAGCCCTGCCACTCCTGCCAGACCCCAGCGCGTAATAGAGGATAGAGATTCGGTAAGGCTATGGTCCTTATCAATCAGTGATGTCTGCTGAATGTGATGTTCTTTTTGTTTCAAGATTTTGGGTCTCAAATGCATGTAATGATGAACCTCAATCATGAGCTTAGACTGACGTGTTCTTCATTTGCAAGGCAGCTTGCTTAGGGTCTCACTACACTGCCGAGTTAACCCAGGCTGTTGGCTGGGTTTTAGCCTCGATTTCTCTGTGAGCTACACTCAAAGAGCTCTGACCCGAGCTGAGAAGAGGTTTAAGACTGAGCTACCTGACCCCGCTGAGGACATGAGTTATAACCCAAGGGCTGTGTTGCCTCAGGCTTGAGGGTTCCCACTTTGCACTGAGGATGCTGGCTTTAAAAAGGATAACGACAAAGATTTATGGAGGCTCAACCCTATAGTGTTTGGAAAGAAAATTGTTGTAAATTGCACTGCATCATTTTTAAAAGGTAGTTAGACCCTGCGCACGCCTCTTATCAAGAAAAAGGTGTAACGAATGTGCTCATTATGGAATTTTTATTAGCTATTGCCCCATAACTAGTGCACTGAACTGCAATGATTGATGCAATGGATTTGACTATTACATTGTTTGCAGTTAAGAACCTGACTCTCCTTCCTCTTGTCATCAATATTAATGCTTTGTCCCCGATGTTGCAAAACAGATTTCTAGGTCTTGTTTCCATTTACACCTGGGTGGGGAGGGGTGGAAGAAGAATTTAAGGGATCCCCATGACTCTCAAACTCCCATACCAAGGAAACATGGAATTATGTTAGGAACATTTAGAAAGTACTCAAAGGCAGTGAAGTAAACCTCCGGTATGTGGCACTGCAGGAACAGATATAAGCCAAACTAGAGAATTTTCAGTGCTGAGTAATAGCAGAGGTAAACTTGTTGTCTTTACTCAGGTAAGCCTCCCACAGCAGATGTGAGTACAGGAACTCAGCCTTTATTTTAACTGGTTCATGGGAAAACATCAATTCACCTTTCAGAGTTAATAACTCAGTTCACAGTCTGCTTTATTTCACGTGTGTATCACATAGTAGGCAAATACTGGAGCTTGACTTCACACGTCAGTGCTAGAGAGACAGATACAACGATAGATACATTTTGCTCTCAAGTTTACATTTTTTAAAAAAAAAATCAAGGTGGTGTAATATACTTTTTTGCTTTGATGTAAAGTCTATAATTGAATAGGATATTTGACTACAAAACCCAACTTTGAAATTACAGTTGTAGTCAAGACCAGCAAAAGCAAGGAAGAACTTTTAGCACTTGGGCTGTCGTGTCACTGTTACCTCGGGCAAAGCAGTCTCAGAATAATGCAATGTAGTACTTGTGAGATTTGCCCCCAGAACTGACTAATGGGTAGAGAAATTGCAGCCTTAGCTCTAAAGCCCCTTGCTTTGAAGTGGAGCCCTCTGTTTCTGCTGTGTGTTGTGCTCATTTTTCACCACACTGTGTGTTAGTGTGTAGGTTCTGCTTTTTACCATCCCTTGACTTACTTGACCTAAACCCTTGTTCTCTGTGTGGAGCATAGGTAATCTACAAGTCCCCTGCACTTCACTCTGTCTTGGGGCAAAACTCCTAGCTGACCCCAGGAGTACCCCAGTTGTTGTCCTTCAATCTCAGTAGATCTTCTTCATGTAGTCCGAGGCCTTCCTTGTTTGCATTTTTCTTGCAGTTTCCATTTGAGAGCTTCCCTGACCATGCTTGATGATGGTTTTCTGAGAGTGTGGCCTAGCCACCCCCACTTTCTTTTCTTGATTTGAATGTCAAGTGGTTCTTGGCCTGCTCTGTTCCAAAGCTCCTCATTTGCAACAAAGTCTTGCCTTTATGCAAAGAATATGTCTAAGGCATCTGTTTATGAATGTCTGTAGCTTGTGATTTGAAGACTTTTTAGTACTCCAGGTCTTGCATCCATACAAGAGCACACTCTTCACATTTGTGTGGAAGATCTGCAGATTTGCCTTCAATGGTATTATTTGTGAACTCCATATGGGACAAAGAGTCTTGAACGCAGCTGTTGCTTTCCCTATCCTAAAATTGATCTCCTTGCCTATTCCTCCATCTCTGCTCATAGTACTCCCCAAGTAGGCGAACTGCTGCACATCTTCCAGGTCATCCCCTCCCAGTAAGTTGGACTGGTTGAGCCTCAATGTCTTGGTCTTTCCCTGGTTGATGCTCAGTCCAGTCACTGAAGAAGTTTTGTCTAGTTTTCTACCCTCTCTACTAAGGTATAATTCCAGCCAGTCTGCATAGTTCTTCAGGGAGTAAAAGGCTGATCATTGGTAGGATTAGCTGCTAGCTAGCAGGACTTTGCATAGAAAGAAACCAGTATCTTGCCCGGAGTCTTAATATCGTTAGTGTCTTTGCTGTGAAGCTGTTCGTTGAGCGGGGTGTGCATTCGCCTGCTGCTGCCATTGTGGACAGCTGCTGATTGCTTTTCCTGTTTAAAATCCTTTAACATTTGTATTTCAGACATGAAAGCATTCACCATGGTTTTCTAGCCTAGTTCTGGCCCTTAGACGTTTGGTTCTCTTCCAAGCCGCAGCTGGAATTCTGTTTCAGTACCATCGCATTTCTGTGCAACTGGAGGTTACGATGGACTGTTGCAGGGAGCAGCATGCCTGCCAGGCCCTGTTCCAGTGGAGCTGCTTTTGTGATAGGCAGAGAGGCACGCTGATCATAACTCCACAAGAATTAATGCATCTTTCTCCTGTAGAATTAGTTACATTTACTTGGGGATGTAAAATAACCACTGAACTGTGGCCACCACATGCCCCTCACTTCTGCAAAGAGGCACTCATGTATCACAGATTTGACCCCGGGACATGGAAGGAGAGAGAGAGTTAATGGCTCTCTAGCATGCTTCCCTTTCTCCTTACCATGCAGAAACCCCACCCAGGGGGCATGACGCCAGCATTATTGTTGGGGGGCTTACGTTGCTGGGGGAAGAGAATAGTAGATGAGAGAAGGAAGCAAACTCCACCTTTCCGCAAATCATCAGGGAAAGCCAACACAAGTTCTTGTAGAGCACTTCCGCCTCTGCAGCTTTGGAAAATACACTCTTCCTCCACCCTGGGGGCTCAAAGCTTTTGTCAGCCTGGCTCTTGCCAACACTGTACTGGGGAACTCAGCAAGCCGAGTAGAGGCTAGGCACCAGCGAAGAGTCAAAGTTTATTCACAGACACACTACAACCTCTAAAAATCTGCAGCTGCCTCCTGGAGCCCCTTAGCTTCTTCACTGTAGGGCAGTATTTCTTTAATCTATGTTCTGTGGAACACTGGTGTTCCGTGAACAACTCGCAGGTGTGCCGTGAGCGTATGGAAGAAACATCCTGCTGGTCTAGGGTTTCTGTTATTAAAACCAGTGACAATGTTAACGTCTTCACTGCTATGATACCTGATTAAATTACTTCATTTTGGTTTTGCTGTGTATGTTGCTTTTGGGGGTTTTTTATTTGGTCCGACAACAATTTTTTGAAGAAAATTTTCTTAGGTGTTCTGCATAAAACCTATTATGTCTTGGTGTTCTGTAGTCTGAGAAAGTTTAAGAAACACTGCTGTAGGGGACTCCTCCTCTCCTAAGGAGAATCAGTAGGAAATGTCAAAAGCAGCACATCATGAAGTTTCCCATTGCCATGTTGGTTCCTCTTATTCCAGGCAGAACGGGACCGTGAGTTAGAAGAATATAATTCTCTTAATCACCACTGAAGTGTGCCCAGGGTGAGCCATATGCCACTGAATTTGGGGGCCTGTGTAGGATTGCCGAGTGTGCAAAGCAGTGGGGATGTGTAAGAATATCACCAAGTGGTAGTACACATGGACTTCTTTGCTTCTTCAATCTTCCTGCTTCCATTCAAATAATTACCATTTCATGCTTTCCTAGTTCCAGTTCATAGCCAAGCTGCCTTTGAAAATATGTTTTTTAAATAGCCAGGTTTTTAAACGAGAGCAATTTTGGGGAATTTATTTAGTGATGACATCACCAAAAATGTGGTTTGAGGCTTTTTGTGCATTAATTGGCTTCATGGAAAAGGAAACAAAATCCTCACTAGCCTCCACCTGATGTGTTTGCCAAGTTTCAGTCAGGTGCAGCTTACAGCAAGCCAAATTACGATGTGAGAAAACACTGTTTTAATGACAGTGGCAGTGAAAGCCTAATTAACATGTCACTGCTATGTAATAAACCCACCCAATCATTTGTTACTAACTCTTTTTGGAGCAGCTGAAGGGCATTCTCCTGGCAGAGAAAATATGAAGTCAAAAAGCCCTTGTGCTCTTTTTATTTGCAGTTTTATTTCAAAGCACAAGTGGAAGTTGCATTTTTTGTTTCATTGATTTTCTTCCTGAATGCTCATTAAGTAATTACAGCCAATGGAATGCCAACACCTCTAGGTTTCTTTTAACCTTCTCCGAAAACCTCAATATGTTACTGATGAATTGCTGCAGGTGCTCGGAACGGCTTTTTAAAAATAGGTTGGCTCCCATATCCTCACCCATGAAAAGACAAGGCGAATGACAAATACGTGGATTTTCAAGATATTTGCTCAATGTTTATTCACTGCTCCTTAGCATTAGTATTCATCGTAGTATATCCTGTTTCAAAACAGTGCTCCCGGGGCTCTAATTCAAAATATGCTCTGTTGTGTGTGGATGCACCATTTCAGAATAAGTTTTGCTTATGTTGGAACTTCCCTGTAGTGTGGATGTGTTATTCTGGAATAGCTTATTTTGGAGTAATAACTCTGGAATAGGCTATTCCAGAATAACTCTGAAGTGTCGATATACCCTCACAGGCTTGACCGATACAGTTCTACTTGTTGATTACTTCACTCACCACTGAAATGCAGCCACCCATGGGGCCAAATGTGTCTGCACAGCAACTTTATGCAACTGTTTAGGGAGAGCAGAAGAAAAACATTGGCTGTGGTAGAAGGGGCAGGTGTGATTCCGCAATGGAGCACAGCGGGTAGTCACCTGATTTGGGATTTGGCTAGCATACTATGATTAATATCCTATATATCAATCATTTTCCTGCCATTGTAGAGACCCTGGGTATTCGTGGCATACAACAGTTTAGGCTCCTGGGGACTGAAAGGCCTTTGGGTCAGACTCAAATCAGCTGACCAACATTACGGAACCCTGGGCTTGAGCACCTACATGGTATCTTAATCCTCTGTTAAATCTTGTCTCACCCATGCTCGACCCCAGGGCTCCAGTGTCCACTATGTAGTGTGCAGATCTGATTTAAAGTAACTATAGTCAAGAGTTCCTAGTGCCGCCTCTTGCCCTGTGAAATGTGGTGGGACCATGCTGCACTGTGGGATGTCTTTACTGCCCACCCTGCATGTTACCAGGAAACAGCTGGCTTGGCCAAAGGCTTGAGCTGTTTGTTCTCCATTGCAAACCCAGGCAGCTCTGTGACAGTGTGCTTGCAGAGCAGTGATGAGAACAGAACGAGTTAGCGCTGACCTGAGCTGCTGCCCTGGGCCCCTGCCCTGGGCCCACGTGGGGGCTTCCATTTTCAGCAGAGTGGATTGCAGATTGTTGGGATGGAGAGAATTAAGGAAATTGTCCCATGGAATTGTGTGATATTTCTGACTCCTGGTCAAGTGGGGTCTGCATCATTTTGCAGCACAGTAGGGCTTGGACCCTGGATCCAGGCTTAACTCAAGCTCCAGTCCTTCAGCTTTGCTGATTCCTGGCACCCTGGGTTAGCACAGTTACAGTATAGATGCACCCAGTCAGTAAAACTCAACTGGTTATTGGACTCAACTGAGGACTAGGTGTGTGAAATTTAATAACTTGTCACATACAGGAGGAGGGTCCCTTCTGGCCTTACATTCAATGAAATAGATGAACTAACCTACTATTGCATAAATTGCAGAGGGATCTGAGTGACTGTAGAGTGTCAGAACCTTATCGTTGCTTCACCATTAGGAGGTCACTTCAGCTGTACATTGCCCCTTCAATACACTGCTGCTCCCTTGAATGGAAGTGTGTCTGTATGAATAACCAGCAGTACTGCTTACGTGGTTTTGGGTGTGTCTCGTCCATATCGAAGTTCCTAAAAGTGTTACAAGGAGGAGGGAGAAAAATTATCCTCCTTGGCCTCTGATGATAAGACAAGAAGCAATGGGCTCAAACTGCAGCAAGGGAGGTTTAGGTTGAACATTGGGAAACGTTCCCTGTGAGGGTGGGTAATTACTGGAATAAAGTGCCTCGCATGGTTGTAGAATCTCCATCATTGGTGATAGTTAAGAACAGGTTAGATGAATATCTAACAGGGATGATGTAGATGGTCCTGCCATAAGGGCATGGGACTGGACTTGATGACCTCTTGATGTCCCTTCCAGTTCTTGTGTTCTATGATTCTATCCATATCCTGCCCAACATTGCTTAACTTGTGTTGGATTACCAACAGGACTGCAGCACCAAATCAAAATGTAGTGATGTGTTGCAGCCATGCTCTCTGGTTTTGCCTAGTGCCATCCTACCTGTTTCCATTCCATTGGCCAAGTAACCTGTTTAATGTTGTACTGAAAAGGGATAGTCTTGCCCAGACAGGGTTAAGGAGCAGTTGTAACAGCTTCCATCTACACAATATGGTTCAGTATCTCTGGGGTTTGTGAATCCTAATATCGTGCTTCATTTTGCTGTTCTTTAACCATTGATTTGCCACACAATCATGGTTAGTTCAACTTCTCACTTCATGCAGCAGATTGAAGAATGATCTTTAGTCCCATTATGTCTCTAAACATGTAAATGTTTCAGTTTAACTATTTAAGGATACTTCATGTTTAAGAGGAAAACTTTACTGCAGGCTCACAAAAGCCTCTTTTTCCAGCCTCTTATTTATTACACACAGCATATGGCAAAACTTACCTTGTAACCAGGAAACATTCTCCAGCTATGTGAATCATTTTTATGCATTTTTTTAATGTAGAAAATTTATGAAAAATAGTTTTGCATTCTACAGTTGCAACATAGCATCCTTATAGCTCATGTCATGTTTTCTGTCACTGTGTATGTGGTTGACTTTTATAGGCTGATTCTCAGCTACAAGTTTCACTGCCGTGGCAGAGTGAAGCAGTGTAATGCACTCTTCCAGTGTGGTGTAAGGACCTTAGTGTAATGACAATGAAGACCTAAATGTATGTGCAGTGTGGCTGAATGCTTTGTGCTTTGAAAGTATTAACTGTCTCATTGCATTGATGTGATTTTTGCATTTCTCAGTCTTTTTCTTTTCTTTTAATCTAAAGAAGAACTTTGATATGGTGACGGAAATCAGTAGGATTGTTCTTCCAGCAGCGTAATACTCTGTTGCTGAAAAAGTCTTTTGTAGGGAAATATTTCATCAATAGGATTTTGAAATGAATGGGTGACTCAACGTTTGACAGTCACAAATAATTGGATTTCATTGCTAAATGTAGAGAAGCATTGTTGGAAGAGAAACAGCATGAAATCAAAGTTATCTGTGCCTATTTGATTTGGGAATGTTTAACATACGAGTCCATAAATGAACCACTGTTCAGAGTAGAATGATGTTTTGAGGGACCTAATTTAACGTAACCAATACTTTTATTTTTATTTCTTAGCAACTCCGATCCCAAGCTCGTGCATTGATAACATTTGCTGGAATGATCCCCTACAGAACATCAGGAGACACAAATGCAAGACTGGTGCAGATGGAGGTCCTTATGAATTAGCGGAGATGCTTTCAGTTGGAACTGTAGCATCCAATTCCTGTCATTAAATCTATAAGAGAATAGGCCCAATATCATTTTGTATCCTGTATTTTTGTTGATGAAAATAAATTTTTTTTGCGTTCTATTTGTTTTTGACATCTTTTTATTTTCCTTGATTTTTTATTCTTTTATTTTAAACTGCTTTATAGAAAAACATGCTTCAGGTAAATGGGCCATCTGGCGAGAGATGTAATACAGGTTGCACTCTGGTCCATCAACATCCCTCATCCAGCAGGACTGGAGGTGTCCCTGGACCAGAGAGCTGAGGCAGGAGGGCAAGCAGCTAGCAGCCTCTCAGAGGAAAGTGAAGCCAGGGCCAGAGGTGGTGTTTCTGGCAGCCCCACGGTGGCCTGGAGCCAGAGCACTCATGTCCCCTGGCAGCCCCAGTGGGGGCCAGAGCACTGGGGCGAGCTGCAGCCAGAGAGCTCGGGGAGTTACATCCGGAGGGCCAGTGGGGGCCAGCCAGTGACCAGCAGCATTAACCTTCCCTAGTCTGGCAAAATCCCTCAGTTGGGTCTACTGAGATCCCAAGGGTGATGCACTAGGTAGGCGTAACCTGTACCTTTTATTTTTAGAGAGATCAATAAACTACTATGTAGCACAGTTAGGAAGTGAGTGTGGAAGCTTTAAATGGCAATGTTGTTTTCTCAGAATCGAGCATTTAATAACTGTATATCTTGGAAATCTTAAACTTGTGGGATTTCTTTTAAAAATGAAGGTAATTTACAAATGAAAATGTGCATATGTACCTTGCATTATACAACAGGTGCTGTACATAGCATGCTGTTCTCTCATGGATAACTATGTACTTTATATACTCCCGTTCAGCTTTACATAGACTAGCTAGGCTTGGCAGAATTAATCTGTATTTCTGTATAATTTTGATGAATAAAGTCAACGTTTATTTTAAGTAATTTTCAATTTTTATCCTTTTAAATTTCCACAGTTGCAGGACACTGAGTTTTAAGCATGTTTTTCTATTGCTATCTAGTCTAAATTTTTACAGTTCTAGGAAATTCCAGAGGGATCAGACAATAATTATTTAATGACCTTACAGAGAATCAAAGCTTTCTAATGCAAAGTTTAATACCTTGTCAAAATGTACAACGTAAGTAGCCTTAAATCAAACTATAATAATTTCTGAAGCCGAATTTTCCTTGTTTTGCTTTTCTGTAAATTTCGATGATCATCAATGGAAAGATTTGTTCATGGGTTGGTGTGTATGGGGAAATTGGCATTTACCAGCATTTTATTGATAACAATCTAATCCTCCCAAGCCTGAGGCTAGGTAGCATAAATTAACATGTCAGAGTAAATTTAAATTATGAGACCAGATTTTGAGCTCAAGTAGGCTGATGAAGTCCCAATCCAGCTGCAGTGAAGCCTGTGCAGGAAACAGTGAGATTACCAAAGAAAAATGGAAGTTATTGTAACTGATTCAAAATGACTATTTCAGAAAAAGATTAGAACAGAAGAATCTGACTGACTATCAGTCACTTTATGGCAGTGCTTTATTTTGTTTACAAATAAATAAATACATAAATAAATAAAGGAGCCGGTACTCAGATGACTTTCCGCCCTGCCCTCCCCAGCCAGTCCCACAGCTGGGGCTGCCGAGGTGCTGGTACTTAGTACCAGCACAAAAAAAAAGCACTGCCTTTTAGCCAGCCAAGACTACAGGTTGCCGTGACAGTTTACCACAAGGGTAGAATGTTAGAGATCTGACAGAGGAAGACCAGAATGTTCAAACATGGGTGCCTGAAGCAGGCTATAGTTTCTGTGGTAGCAAATAAATTCCCACAATTCCTACTGTACTCAGAGAGCACTGGGTGCTTAATATCTTTGGAAATCTGTGCCTAGGGATGGATTGCAGATGACTGTACTTAGGCACCCAAATTTGATTATGCTGGTTGAAATGTGTCATTAGGAAGGCCCAGGGATTCGATTGTATGAAACTCATTGTGTATCGCGATCTATCCATCTTAAAAATGGGATGGGATGCATACTACCTCTTAGCCTTTTTGTTCCTGATCCTCCATAGCACTTACTGTGTACCTTTTCAGATCACTGAAATGTCAAGAAATATATGGTGAAAAACACAGCAGGTGTGTGCCAGAGGGACAACCCAACAGTGAAGAGCATAATGTTTAGAACAAGCTTTCCTATTTCAGTGCCCAAGCTGGGAAGAAGTAATTTCCCATTTTGCACAAGTGTATGATGTATAACGTATGTAGGGAGAGAAAATAAATACACTGCTGGGTGCTGTTCTTATGAAATATTGGGTCAGATTTTTCTAACTGCCTTTTACAAAGCCTTTGTTTTATATCTACTTTTATCAACTTTTCTTCGCTTGACAAGCAACCACAAGGTAGCATGAAGAGGAAGACTTGGTCCTCAGGCAAGCTAGACCATGGCACTAACCTGCTAGAAAGATGACTGTTACTGGTATTAATCATGTCCGCAGCACTACAGACGTACATGACAATGTACAAAATAATGCACATTCTCTGACCTGAAGAGGATACCGTGTAAGACAGGACAGGAGGCAGCATAAAATGGCAGCACAGGTAAGGGAGGGGATGGTAAGATACCTGAAACAGTGTTGGAAGATCACAAGAAGTCCTGTGGCACCTTATAGACTAACAGATATTTTGGAGCATAAGCTTTCATGGGCAAAGACCCGGTTCATCAGATGCATACCAGCTACCTGCCTTCATCGTAATTTCATCGGGAAAAAATCATCAGTAGTCCAACAGACTTTAATATTTCTGTTTTGTTCCCCATTTAGTATGTTCTGCTAGAGAACACAGTGTTGTAAACCACATAAGAGAGGGAGGCGTCTTTTCTGAAGCCTGCTGTTTAATAATCATTGAACGAGTTATTTCACTTGCGTTTTTTCAGGTGAAGTCCAGGCCCCTCTCTCTTCCTATTCCAATTCTCCATCTGTTTGTTTGCCAGCAAGTGCATAACAGTCATTAGTCCTTAGTCATTACTGTATTCTGCCGTATATGATGTTGGACCTGAGGAAGCTTGCCTTGTCCTGAGGGAAGTTCTGGAAGAGACCATCGTGCAAGGAGGAGGCCTTTTCCATGGAGGGCCTTCTCATTTACAATTTTGCCCCTTTGGGTATTTGCATTGGTGCATTCTTCATGGGATGGAAGACCTTCTCTTGCTTGTTTCTAATACTGTAGTCTCCAGTGCATGTTTATCTTGGTGGCTTGTGTGTTATGTGTTCCCACTCTGGTTAACTATTAAGCCATGTTATTTTACTGGTGTAATTCTGTTCTCAAATTTGGCTGATTAAAGGACTCTTGGTCTGTTACAGAGCTAATGATTTTTTCCCAATGCTGTTCTGTTAGGGTGGTGTTTCAGAGACATCCAAGGAACATGGGGTAAGTGGTAGATGTGATATATTTTGATTTTCTGGAGGCTTTTGACACAGTGCTATGACAGTCTCACGAAAATTACAGAAATGTGGTGTAGATGAAATTACAGTAGGGTAGGGTGGGTGCCCAACTGGCTGCAAATCCTTACTCAAAGCTACTTACGAATGATTTGTTGTCAAAGCATGAGGCTGCATCTGCTAGGTGGTCCCACAGGGGGTTAGTTCTGGGTCTAGTACTATTAAATATTTGTATTAATGGATAATGGAATGCAGAATATGTTTAAAAATTTGTGGATGATGCCAACCTCTTGAGCATTCTGGAGGCCAGGATTAGAATTCAAATCAACATTGACAAATTTGAGAATTGGACTGAAATTTAGTGCAGATGAGTTTTTTTAGTAAGGAAAAATGCAATGCATAGCTACAACTGGTTACACGGTGTTCTTGCTGAAAAGGATCTGGAGGTTGTAGTGGAACACAAACTGAAAATGAGTCAACACTGATATAGTTGCTAAAAAGCTAATATGATTCTGACTTATATTAGCAAGAGTGTCATATGTAAGACATGGAAGGTAATTGTCCCACTCAGCTCAGGACTGGTGAGGCTTCAGCTGGAGTTCTGTGCTCAAGTCTGTGTGAAAGATGTGGAAAAATTAAAGAAAGTTCAGAGGAGAGCAAAAGGGATATCCAAAGGTTTAGGAAACCCGGTCTATGAAAAAACATTTTAAAAAACCCAAATTTGTTTAGTCCCAGAAAAGAAGGCCAAGGGGGCACTTTAGAAGGAGAGTGGTGATTAGTCCCTGGAAGGGAAGACAAGTAATGAGATGGCTCTGCAGCAGCTAAGAGCTAGGTTAAATATTAGGAACAGCTCGCCAATGGTAAAAGTAGTTAAATTCTGGAAGAGAGACTGGGGAATTTCTGTCACTGGAAGCTTTTAAGAACAAACTGCAAGAGGGAGGTTTGCTGGGTCTTGCCTCAGTGAAACAGCCAAGACTCCACAACTTTTGAAGATCCCTTGTAGCCCTAGATTGGTATGATCTCACATCCTGAACACACGCCCACTGATAAGCGATGGGGACAGAAGGCAAAGGAAGCAGTTGCCCTGGAACTCCAGGTGCCTCCACTGCTACCTTGACAGTGGTGGTCAGAGCTTTGGGCCCCTTTGAAGTGTCATGGCACCGCTGTGCCACACAGCTCCAAGCATGTAGAGGGAACCAGAGCTAAAATCTGAGCTGCGCTAAGGCCAAACTGCCTTTGGCCCTCCCCCTTCCTCCCTTGGCCCCACCCTTTCCTGGGTGCAGAGCCAGGGCTCCCTTCCACTTTGCCTCAGAGCCCACAGTGGCTGTTGGCCCCACTGCCTGAATACAAAATTGCCAAAAAACCAGACCCATTGAAGCAGACAGTGAGATGTGCACAGACGGACAGGCCACCATGATGAATAAATTGTCAGTGCAATACACTGTTGCATTTCAGGCTACGTTTGTAGGTTTCAGATAGGCTTAAAGCCGGGCTATTTGGTGATCTTACCTATAGTCCAGATCGAATCTCCAAGTGTAGTGGGATGGCCTTATCTCATGAGTACACTGCTATCTTTGTAAATCTGCCCTTGCGGGAAGCTCATGGACAATTGTGGCTGTCTGTGTGGTTTGCCCACGTTTCCAAATCCCACCTTCCTCCACTGAGGCGGTTGATATCACTGAGGGGAGGACTCCACAGACATAAGTGAAGAGCTTTGGCTGATTTCTATTCCCTTCACTTTTTACAGGCCTGGTTGTTCTCAGGGAACTGTTCTCAGTGCAGGCTGTGCTAATTCTTGAACAAGAAATCTCCTTTATGTTCCTGGGACAGGAGGCTCTGCCTTGTTCACTCTTTTGTATTCTGTATCTCGTAAATCTATCTCTGGTCTGCCACAAATAAGTGCTTTGCTGTATAGAGCTGGGCATACGCAGTTTTGCTGCATCAGGGCCTTAGTGACTCTCCATCTGTTTCTCTGCTGCAGCTGCTGTAAGCATTTGATATTAAATAAGTCTTGCGATTACAATTTTCTTCTTAGCAAAGTGGGAAGTGTTCAGTTTGTGCTCTCTTGGGATTCTGCTATGTAGAAAAAAACTTTTTTGCTTTATTCAGCTGGCCTATTTTTAGCTTTAGCCATTCCTAAGAAGTTCTGTGTAAACACCTTTGGTTTCAATTCTCTCTGCCCTTGCCCTAGTTTCCAGTTGTTTATCGCTGTGTTCTGTGTTCAGCTGCCCATGGCAGGAAATGTTTGCCTCTGTACCATTGCTCACAGGTGTCCTAATGTGTTTGTTTACTCTCTAGTTATTGAGTCTTTAGTGAGGAGGCACAGTAGTTTGTAATACAGGTTGAACCTCTTTAATCTGGCTACATCTGTAATCTGGCATGATTTTAGTTAGCTGGACGACCACTTATGGTGGGCGTGACCAAGTTTCCTGGGGTCCCACAAAGTTTGTTTACAGCCACCAGTCCTGGCTCTCAGTGTTCCGTGATGTTATTTAGTTGTAATTTACCCCTAAATGTCTTCTAAGATCCCAGTAAGCAATGGGAGTGTTGATAATGTGCTAGACAATATTGACCTCCTGTGGTCCAGCAAATTCTCCTGTCTGGAACTGGTTAAGTCCTGAGGTTGCCAGACGAAAGAGGTTCGAACTGTATTGCTAATTTTCTTCACATATTTTCGTTTGCTGATTAGTTGGTTGGGATATTTTAGTTTCCTCATCTAATTGCTCTGCTCTTCTCAAATATAGTCCTCTCCTTTTCTGAGACATGGTATCCAGTGCTCTGGCTACAGTCTGGTCTCAGCTGGTAGAACATGGTATTATTCATCACAGGGTGGGTATCGGAGCCACATGTTGGGTCTGTTGCTCTTCAAACTTCTACTGTTCTATACATATCCTGTAGGGAACAATCCTGTGCTGGTTCAGAGATGGTCTAAATGATCCAATAACCCTTTTCCGTCTTTGTTCTGATGCTAACTGATATTTTAAGAGGAACAATATCAGTTCTACCTGAAGTGTAAATGAGCTGTCGTTCGAGGTGGTATTATGGTGCCCTAGTTCTCCACCATTCTGGTAAACTTCAGGCCTGTGATGTTGGAGCAATGCAAGTGGAGTTAGCCTGATCTTTTTCAATAGTCCTTGCATAACAGCATCCTAACACAGGTGGTGTGAGTGCTGGTGGTGGCAATCAGCTCATGTTCTCTCCATTGTTAAATGTGACTGTCTAAAAAAAACACCATCTAGGCCTGTTTTGTCTTGAGAAATGAAGACTGAAGAAGTAGTGAAGGAGAGCTTTATAAGTCTTGAACTATGTTATGGGCTCTTGTGAAGAAGCTGGTGATCAGTTGGTCTCCATGTACACTGTAGGTGGGAGGAGAATTGGCCTTAATCTGCAGTGAGGAAGATTTAGGTTAGATGTCAAAGAAAGCTTTCTAATGATATGGATATTATTAGAATAGGAATGGAATAGGCTTCCAAGGGAGGTTATAGAATGCCTATCATTGGAGGCTTTTAAGAACAGGTTAGACAAATATGCGTCTGAATATACTTGCTTCAGCACATGGGGATGGACTACAGCAGTGTTTCTCAATGGCCACTCTGTGGGCTGTTGCTGGTCCCCGAGATCCTGCTGACATAATTTGGGAAGGCAGCAAACCAGTCCCTGGTATCAAAAATGTTGAGAAGCACTAGACTAGAGATGACCTCTTGAAGTCCCTTCCAGCTCAACTTTTCTATGATTCTATGAAGAGCTGATGCTGGAGCGCTGAGGCAGCATGGTCATGCTTTTGCCAGGGTCGTCGTGGTAGCACTTTTCTAGGAAACAGGAATGTAGGAAGTTTCTAAATGGTACAAATTTCCACTGGCCAAAATACTTACCTAAACATGCTGATGTTTCCAGATCCTCTAAGTACTGAGGTAAGGTGCAGTTTGGCCTAGCCTACGCTACCGCAGGCCATTGATCTAAGAGATGCAGCTTCAGTTCCGTGAATGGCATACCTGAAGTCAGCATACTTAGGTCTACTTCCCATGGTGACTTTGCAGCGGTGAGTCTATGGCAGACACTCTCTCATTGACTCAGTCTGTGTTTCTCATTCTGCAGGTGTACCAGAGTCGACAGGAGAGCGCTCAGCTATCAATGTATTGTGTCAAATCAAACACTGCCAATGTAGATGTGTAGCCATGCCCTTATTCTCTGAAAAGTGACTGTGGGGTGTTATTTTTTCCATTGGTGAGACAAAATTTGCTGCTGCTGTAAATTGGCAAAACTCCATCGAAGTCAAGTTGTGCTCATTCGTATTGGAGAATATTTGCCCCACTAGTCCCCAGTGATGTTTGCTCAGTAGATAAGTGAAAGTGTGGTATGAGGCTTTGGAGGTTTCACTATCCACACTGCAGACTACAGCTGGAAGCTGACACTACAGTGAGAGTCTTTCTGGCTCCCTGCCTCATCCCCAAAGATTTTTGAGTTGGAACTTAGCAGTTCCAAGGATGAGTCTCAGGAGTCAGTTGAATGCACCTGAGTTTTAGTTGTGTTAGATCTTGCAGTGAGCAGGGGTGGCCGCTCCCTGAGCAAGGGGGAGAACCCTTCCCTGAACCCTGGTGGACAAAACCTAGCCCCGCCCCCTCACCTGACCAGAAGACAGGAGGCGGGACTACCTGTATAAAAGCCTTAGCCAGAAGCTCAGTTGGGCCCCATCCACCAGAAGAGCCAGGCTGGGAAGGTGATCCAGACCTGCAAGAAGTGGTAGACTGGCCAGGACCACTGGGCCCACAGTTAGACCGCATGGAGGAAGAGCTACCAGCCAGGACATTCTACCCAAACGCAGAGGAACTTGACCAGCCACCCAGCAAGGTATGATCTAAGGGGGAGTTTTGGAAGTGGCCCAGGGGTAGCTGGGTGAGAATGTTGCGGTGTGGATCTGCTGCTAATAGGGCACTGGGCTGGGGTGCAGTGGAGTGGGAAGGCCTGTGACCCCCTGGCACCCCTAACCTGGGGTTAGCAGTCTCCCCTCCTTACTGTTATAGGCACACGCCCGGGTCTGCCAGCCCTCCACCTTGTGAAGACCTTACCCTGAACTGGTTGTTTGGACACACTATTAATCACTTAATGGCTTGTGTATTACAAAGATATTTTAACACCAGATTACAAAGGGGGACCTCTGAACTGGAATTCTTTTTGAAGTTTGCTGCCTATCACCATGGACTCAACAAGGATCTCAATTATCTTAAGCGTTAACAAGGACAACTTCCCCTCCTTTGATATTCGCCGTGATGGCAGCATCCCACTTAACTGACACTCCACAGAGGGCTTTTTTCTCTTTTCCCCCTCCCCCATCCTTCCTTCCTTCCTGCTTGTTTACCTGACTCCTCAGTTTTTTCCTCCATTTTTTTTCTGTCAGTAATGCTCCAGAGCTGAAGAAGTGGGTCTGTCCCATGAAAGCTCATCACCTAATAAATAATATTGTTAGTCTTCAAGGCACTTTCTTTGTTTGTTGCCCTGTTCTGAACCACGGCCTGGGCCTGGCAATTCTACACTAACCTGTCATTTATTTATTGCCCTGCCCAGAACCAGGGGCATGGTCCTAGTGAGGCCTGAGTGCAGTTTAAGTGCACACTAAGCTCTTGCTGGCTGAGATCCCTGAGCACCCTCCCGAGCCCCAGCATTAAACTTTGGTGGCTAACAGGTGCAAAAACAGTACATCGCTCTGTTGAAGTAAGTAGCAGAGTTATTGTGCAGAAAAATGCCATTTTAGTCCTCACATTTCTGGTTGTACTGTCTCTCCAATGAAACATCTGTCCATTTCTTGAGTTCCGTATAATGGGTCTTAAGGCTTCATGGACTTAGTTAATTGACAAAGCAGAATAGACTGCTCCCGCTGTGAATGTGTGTGTACTTAAGGACATTTTAACATATGTTTTTTTGCAGGGGAAGGATGATGAGTTTACATAGGGGGAACGTTTTAGCAGAAATCATCACTGAGTATTTCTAGCATGTTACTTGCCCAGTAAAAGAACAGATATGAATGCAAAAACCCTGCTTCTCGCTCTCCCGCTGCCCCAGCATTTGTTTCAGCTAGATAAGGAGTGTTTGCTGGAGCTACATAAGCTAAATCATGAGTTATTTCTGGCTGTCAAGATCCCTGACCTGCAGTCATTCCTCCGACTGGCTGAAGGCCATTTGTGGTTAACCTGCAGGCCGCTGCCTTTCAGATGTGTCTCCTGGTACTGCATGGAGTTTAGCCTTGAGCTGTAAGTAGAAACATTTGCCTGAGCTGGAGCTGAGTGGAAGATCTGCCCTTGGTGAGAATTCTTTGCTTCTGCCAATGAGGAGAAAGTCCATTTAAACATATTTCCAGGATGTTTTCCTGTGTTCTCCCACGAAGTTTGCTGAGGTCAGCATAAGTTCAGTACAGCTCCTCAGAGCAGTGCGTTTTTAAGTAACGATGCAGACACTCACCGCACAGTGGGTGTTTCTTTAGAAGTGTTTTCAGGTTGTATCGTGATGCTCAGCTACTGAGAGAGTGGCCATTAGAGCCGTTTAACAGAGTCGTTCCCAGGCTGGGGTCCGTGAGGGTACTGCAGAGTGTCCATGAAAAAAGTAAAAGATAAATCAAAATGATCATAGAAAATATGTTTTTTAAACAAATTACAAAGTTACAATCAATTATTTTTAGATGCTCTTCCAATGATGATATTAATGGCTGTCCAAAAATCTATGTTGTAGTTTCCTTTTTCATTTAATGAAGTGTACATAGTGGCTAGAATAGGCTTTGATGGGGTCTGTGAACAATTTTTTTAAGGGGGTGATCAGGCCTCCATGCTAGTGAAAAGGTTGGGAACCACAGATTTAAAGCTTCTCAATTAAAGGCCCAGACCACAGCCCATAGATTTCAGTGGGGTTAAACACATGCTGCTGTGCTTATGAATGAGGGGTTTGATGCTCTTTCTTCTTTGTGAGCAGCCTGGCACTACCGAATGCACTCACAGGCAGGAATGCAGAACGCCAAGTGGAAAGAGAGCCTCATCTGGAGAATCAGCTTCACTGTATTTTGAAAAATCCGTCATGTCATTTGTAAATACCTCAATAGCAATTTTATATCCTATTCTGTTACAGGAATGTCCTTTGCAGCTACATCACCATCTGGTAGAGCTATGAGATAACTGTTGCTGTGTACCAATGTTGAAGCAGCATGGGGATAAGGTTTTGTTGCAGTGTTATAATGTTTTCACCTCTGTGGTTCTGTTCTTTCGCCACAGTCCTGGCTGCTGAGAGGAAATGGGTGTAGTACAGTTTGTTTCACCTTTCTTGGTGTAGGCTCCTTTCCTGCCTGTGACTGGAGATGCTGGTAAATTGATCCTGCCGGATCTCTCTGCTCTATGGTCTCCACATTGTCAGATATAAGTAGCTACGGCAGACCTATCGATCACACTGAGGCTTTGTCTACCCTTACTGACACAGTCAATCTACTTCAGCTACAAAAATAGTGTTGGTGAAGTCGACATACCATGGCATCTTGCATGGGGTACGATCAACAGGGGCTGCTCTCCTGTCCACATTGGCTACTGTTCCTGTCTTGGTGAAGTACCAGTGTCTGTGGGAGTGAGCTCGGAGATTGATTTATTGTGGCTATAGCAGACACGATAAATCAATGACTGGTGGATCAATCCCTGCAGCATCGATCCACCACATAGTGCAGACAAGGCCTGATAGTTGTAACACAGTATAAATTGGGCGTCAGCGGTGGTATGCTGCCTCTGTGCCAGTGTAAGGGAGGGGAGAATCCAGTTTATAGGCACCAGAGAGACAGCGAAGGGCCCTGAAGGACAAGCTATGGCTTGCTTACCAGTCACCAAAGGAGAGAAACACATTTAAAAATGTTCGTAAGGTTATGTCTGCACTACACAGACAATCGACCCAGTCAAGTTCAATCTTCCAGACAGTTCAATTTCACGTCACTAACCAGGTGCATGTAATTGAACTCCAGAAGATCAACCCTCAGCGGGTTGATCTTTTGCATATTCTAGACCAGTGTTTCTTAAACTATCTTCCATGGAACACTGGTGTTCTGCGAACAACTCACAGGTGTGCTGTGAGCATTTGGAAATACACACTGACGGACTATATTTTCTGGTATTGAAACCAGATACAATGTTACTCCTTCACTGCTATCGTACCTGATTAACTTACTTCATTGTGGTTTTGCTGTGTACGTTGCTGTTTGGGGTTTTTATGAAGAAAACGTTCATAGGCGTTCCACATAAAAAAAACAAACCCATAGTTTGGTGTTCTGTGGTCTGAAAAAGCTTAAGAAACACTGGTCTAGACATACCCTAAGTGAGAGACTGCTGTTCCCACTATAGCTTTGCTAAGCCGCTACAGTGACTCCTGCAAGCACATGGCTGGGACCCATGCTATGGGTTTGCTCCTTGTAGAAGATGAAACAGCACTGAGCCGCTGCTTTTAGAATGAAAGGTTAAATCCGTTATGTTATTAAGCTTTGTTTCAATATGCTGAGCATCCCCCTCAGGGCAACTCCCAAACTGCTCAGAAAGAGAAACCCAGAACCTCCCAGGTAAGTAAGCCATTTCTCCATGGGCTGGGGAGGAAGAAAAAGTGATTGTTCTTGCTGGATCTATTTTTAAATACTTCCTAAGAGTGGTGCTCAGATCCTGCTGTGATAAGATTTGACGTCTAATTCTGTTCCATTCTACTCAGACCCTCCTCCCTGTGACATCTGAAAAGGGAAAATATACAACTTGTTCAGCCAGGTTCTCAATATCTTAGAGGTAAGAAAAAATGGCCCAGGGCCCCGTCAGAGTTCCCTGCAGTTTCTGACATTCAATTGCATCCTGCACTGTGTATTTTTCCATGCTCAGGCCCTAGGTATGTGTTATTGGAATGCAATACCTCTCTGTTCCTGAACGGTCCATATCCTCTTCCCTGGTGTGTACTAGAGATGGTCAGTTAAAACCTTGTCCTGATGGTAACAGCTCAGAGAAATAAACTGCTGGCAGCATGTTCAAAAGCAGCTGTAGCTAAAGCACCGAAATGTTTCTTCTTTTAAAACCAGATTGAGGTTCATTTGTTTATATTTAAGAGCCCTAATGGGCCAAAGGAAGCCGCATGGACTGAACAGAGGCCCTGCAGCAGCAGTATGTTGGCATCTCTTCACTCTGTGAACGAGGCTAGTTCCTCTGGACTCATTGCTTGAATGCACTGAGTATAATGTTTAGCCTTTGATTAGAGTCGCTTAGATGGATTGCCCCAGCTGTCTCCTGGCATGCAGCCCAGTCGAGCCGGTGGGCTGCTGCTTGGTGAACGGCTGAAAGGAATTCTGCTGTTGTGTTCAACTGTTTGATGCCACTGGGTTGCTGCTCTCTGGAGTAGAAGCCAGCCTTGGAAAAGGCTTTAGGGCAGGGGTCGCTAAGCAGTTAGGGACTCAGAGCCAAAATAGCTGTGGGTACAGTGCAAAGAGCCATGTATTATATATTTATTTTTATTTATCTACAGTAAATGCTTTCATACCCGGCAGCCCCAGGACTGGGAGATTGCTGGATATTCAAATATCCTGGGTGATAAAGAGGCATACCTAGCAATGCATAACGCTACAGAAAAGCGGGATTAGATATTAAGAAACAAACAAATGTATGCAGCGTACTTTATTTACCAACAACGGTAGTATCATGCATTCCGACCTTACACTGTATTTGCTGTATTATTTGTATTTACTCTCGCTATACTGTACTTATAAACGTAACTAAAATTTACTTATGGTTAAAATGCCGGTTATTTGAGAATTCCAGATGATAGAATGGTGCTTAAGACAGAGTTTACTTGTGTCCATCTAGAAGATAAAAATAAATATGTAGTATGTGGCTCAATGCTCTCAACCTCTCACTCCTCCAGAGCCAGGCACCCCCAGCCCCCCCTCCGCTCTAACCCAATCCCCCGCCTCTTCCCCAGAGCCAGGCACCCCCAGTCCCCTACACTAACCAGTCCCCTCCTCCCCTGCAGAGCCAGGCACACCCAACTCCACTGCTCTAACCCAATACCCACGCCCCTGTCCCCCCCGCTCTTAATGCCTAGGTTTCACCAGCCTAGGTTTCACCACATGCTTCTCCCTCCAGGCCCTGGGGTGCATGTGCAGAATTGTAGTAAGCAGAGTTCATTGCTCAAAAACCCTTGGGTTGGCCACCCCTGCATTAGTGCTTAAGCTGGACCAGGGCAAATGCTTTCCCCTTCTACAAAACAAAGGCTAGCTCCAGATGCTGTTTTCAGAAATTACGCCAGAGCGGGAGGAGCTGCCTGGTGAGATGCCAGCCCAAGGCAGAGGTACAGTAGCTGTGGGGGTTTGCTTGAATATGCTGTGACCACAGGAGGGGTCGATTGAAATGTTTCCTCAATCACGGCTGATGCTGCCCTGCATGATGTAACTGAGACACTCTTTGCAGAAGTGTGGAAGGATCCTGGACTCTCAGGATGGTATAAGGTATTGTTGCTGCAGCTGGTGTTGTGAATCAGGCCGACAACAAGCTCATCCTACTATCCGGCTATTTCACGACACCAGGGTTGCATCATACCACTCAACTTCTCTACGCAAGCGGCATCATGAGCCTTCCGCATTCTTCTACCACTGCTGTGACAACTTTGATCCTACGCCTCCGGGCTCCAGATTCAATGTACAATGGGAAAAGCCGATGCCTGTTATGTTGCTAAAATAAAGCCCTCCCTACAAGGTGTCTGTGCTTTCTTGGTCTGGCGTTCATTTGAATGGATGATCCTGCAGAAGGAGAGACACTGATGAACTACAGCTGAGGGATGCCCAATGCAATCTAGTCAGGAACATTTGTAGGGAAAGGTTTTATCTCACTTTGGGAGCCCTGCAACCACCTCTTGGTTGGAGGTCTCTTGGTTTAAAACAGAACCTTTTATTTACCTTGGACCATGTCTGCAGTTCTGGGAAGATCGACCCGGTCAGGGTTGATCTGGAGTTTGATTTCAAGCGCCTGGTGGAGATGTACAAAACTGATCTGTCTGGGGGAGGCAGTCCACCCTGTAAACAGGAGCATTTCTCCCATTGACCTCCCTCAGTGAGGACAGACCTTAAAGTTGCCTGTAGATACGTCGATTCTAGCTGCGCAATTGCTGTAGCTAGAATTGCATATCTGCAGTCAACTGCAAGGTCTAGTGTAGACCAAGCCTTAGTGGTAGCAGTTGGCGGTGCTAAGATGGGGTAGTCATGCATCTGTTTCGAGCTGTCAGTTGCCTCATCAGTCGAGAAGGCATTTGCTTTTGACCTAAGGAAGAACATGAAGTGAACTAAGGGCCTGCAGCAGGAGTTGGCTGGCATCTCTTAACTCCATGGATAGAGGCTTGTTCTCCTGGACATGCTGCTTAAATGAACTAGGTGTTGCATTTATCCCTTGATTTAGTGTCACTGAAGTAGCTTATCCTGACTGCTCCCCGGCACGCAGCCCAATAAAGTGCATTGGGCCAGTCTTCAAGGAGCTGCTGAGTAGAATTCTACCGTAGTTTCTTGAGTCACTTAGGGATCTTAAGTAGTTTTGCCCACAGCTCAGAGGATATTGTCTGATCCAGTCACCTGCTCCAGGACAGGCATGTTCCAAGGGCTTTGGCTGAATAACACTTTCTGATAAGGAACCATAACAAAATCTGCCGCTCCTCATGCAGTCTGCCTTACAGCATGCCTGCCTGCACCAATGCTGTTGAGGGGTAGAGATTGCCCCCTCTGCTATGCATGGCAGGGTGCTGAACCATTACCCTATCCTTGAAGTCACTGGTGTGTGTGGCTCTTTGCAGAGGTACCTCCGCAGCCGCTGTCCCCCCAGTGTTAAGCATCCACAACCACTTCCAAACAGCTTAATTAAAGGGGATTTTATTAGCAAGTGATCAAAAAAAAAGACAGGGAAATACCAGCCTTGAGATTGATGCTCTGACAAGCACAGCTGGGTAGGAACAAAGCAGGGGACTGGAACCTCACAACAGAAGACAGTGTCTCAAATTAAAAGCCTTCCTTCTGATAAGTCCTGTAGTGAAGGGACGACGTGTTTGTTGCTCTGGGTCATGTGCCCTGGAAAGGGTCAGAGTAACTCACTGCCTTTCTTTCATAGGGCCTCGTTTCCTAGTGCTAAGCCTCCAATACTCAGCTTCTGGGGGATGTGCCTCTCATAGAGAGGCTGGTCTCTTCCCAAATGGTGGCAAAGAGAAGTGTGCATCTCTCTTTTGGAGTTCCCCCAAGATCTCTTCCACTCAGTTCCCCATGAATTCAGTTCCTTTAATTGCCATACAGTAAAGCTACAGTGAGTTGAGCAGACCCAGGCATAAAGGAATGGCCATAGGGTGAACTGCAAAGCCCAAGTTACACAGCAGAATTCTTCCTTTAGATCTGGGGTGCCAGCCACTTGATAGGTTGGGTGAAATTTCATAAGGAGGAGGCGCAGCAGGATCGGCTGGTGGGTCTCAGGCTCATTAAAAATGTTGAAATCTACTCCTGAGTTTGTCTATGTATTCACATTGACATACCTATTAATGAAGTGTTTACATTCTACAGGCTTATTTTCTTCCATGTGTCAAAAGGGAATTTCTTATATGAACACAACTGAAATTCCCATTGGTTTGGGTGACATTGGACCAGGGCGGGGGGCCCTTCTAACCGAAGGGATGAAAAGTGGAGCCCAGTGTAAAAGGCTGGCTCCCTCCGCCCCACCTTGGATGCATTACACACTACATTGCATTGACTGGCTGATATAGCAAATGTTTTGGGATTGGCTTGGCTGTAAGAACTGATCCCTGTACAATGTGTTCTGTTGGCACGCTGGCTATACACTTCCTCCTTATCTTATACAGTATATGTTCTCCATTGTCACCTTGCCCATTGTAAATGGTTCCCTGGGGGTTTGCCTTTATCTTGGCTAGTGTGGACATTGTTTCTAGCCTGCTGATCCATTTAGCTCCATATTCCGTCTCCCAAGAAATGAGGCCTCATGGATGTCTAATTACTTATGTCAAGCCAGGCCTCCAACCTTCCAGTCAACAGCTTGGACCAGATATGTGCAGCTGGAAATGTCAGCATCTAGAATCAAACTGTTATGTAGCTTTCGTTCAACATTAGGCATTCACATCAGTTTACTCAGAGGAAGACTTGGTGTTCATCCCTACTGAAAACACTATGGTAGTGATCTTAAGAAAAAAAAAGTACACATGGACCATCAATGTAAACTTAAATCATAGCTCTTTGGAGCCTGACCATGTTGTGCTAGGTGCTGTACAAATCTGCAACGCAATCTCTGTCCCAACAATTTACAAGCTTCCCATAAAGACAGATTTTCCGGGGGTACTAAGGTCACTTATTGCTTTTGAAATAAGAACTCAACATATTAGCACTGTCTAAAAAAATCATGTTGATGGACCTGGTTTGTTAGACTGATCTTAAAAACAGTAAGTTTGAACGAAGCAAGCCAGGGGAGCACAGTTTTCACAGCCTGTGATTTTTCCTTTCTGGAGAGCAAAACCTTGTTTGGTTCTCAGACCATACCCAACACGCTTGCATCTGGGCACCTTCCAGCCATGCATCCAGTACCATAACTAGTATCAGAGCCTTGGACTGCAGAAAAACAGATCATGACTCCCTCTGGTAACTGATGGGCAGGATGCCCTGAGAGGCTCATACGAGTAAGAAAGGAGTCCAGGAGACCTGGCTGGATTTTAAAGAAGCCTAAATGAGGATACAGGAACAAAGCCTCTTAAATGTGCAGAACGAATAGCAAAATAATAGCAGGAAACTTGCTTGGCTTAACAGAAATCTTGGGTGAGTTTAAACCCCAAAAGGAAGCTTACAAGAAATGGAAAGGTGGACCGATGACTAGGGAAGAGTAGAACCACAGGCTGGAGCATGAAGGGTGTAATCAGTAAGCCCAAAGTGCAGTTGGAATTGCAGCTGGCAAGGGATGTGAAGGATAACACAACAAGGGTTTCTACAGGTTATGTTAGCAACCAGAATGTCAAGGAAAGATTGGGACCCTTACTGAATGGGGAAGACAACCTAATGTGGAAGAAGCTGAAGTACTCAATGCTTTTTTTTGGCCATGATCTTCATGGCTATATCTCCCAGACTGTCGCACTGGTAGCACAGCCTGGGGAGGAGGTAAGCAGCCCTCAATAGTGAAAAGGACTAGTTAGAAAAGCTGAAGCAGCACAGTTCCATGGGGCCAGATCTAATGCGTTCAAGGATGCTCAGAGAGTTAGCTGAGGCAATTGCAGAGCCACTGCCCATTATCTATGAAATCTCCTGGCAACTGGGGGAGGTCCCAGCCAATTGGAAAAAGGCAATAGTAGTGCTTATCTTTTTTTGAAAAAAAATGGGGAAGAAGGGGAACTACACACCAGTCAGTCTCATCATCAGTCCCTGGAAAAATCACAGAGCAGGTCCCCAAGGAATCCGTTTTGAAACACTTGGAGAAGAGGACAGTGATCAGGAACAGGCAACACATTCACCAAGGGCAAGTCATGCCTGACCAATCTGATTGCCTTCTATGATGTGATAAATGCCTCTGTGGATAGGGACATGATATACCTTGACTTTATCAAAGCTTTTGCCAGTCTCAACAGTATTCTTGCCAACAAGATAAACTAGTATGGATTGGATGAATGGCCTATAAGGTGTATAGAAAGCTTGCTGGATCACAGGGCTTAACAGAACCATCAAATGGCTCAGTGTCTGCTTGGTGATTGGTATCGGGTGGAGTGCCCCAGAGGTAGGTCCTTGAGCTTGTTTTAGTCAACATCTTCACAAATAATCTGGATCATGGACTGGTTTGCACCCACAGCAAGTCCATAGAGGACATTAAGCTGGATGTGGGGGGAGAGGTAGATACACTGGAGGTTAGGGATAGCTTCAGAGTGACCTAGAAAAACTGTCAAGTATCAGAGAGGTAGCCATGTTAGTCTGGATCTGTAACAGCAACGAAGGGTCCTTTGGCACCTTATAGACTAACAGAAAAGTTTTGAGCATGAGCTTTCGTGAGCACAGACTCACTTCATCAGATGCTGGTCATGGAAATCTGCAGGGCCAGGTATAAATAAGCCAGAGCAAGGCTGTGGATAACAAGGTTAGCTCAGTCAAGAAGGATGAGGCTTACTACCAGCAGTTGATCTAGAGGTGTGAACACCAAGGGAGGGGAAGCTGCTTTTGTATTTAGCCAGCCATTCACAGCCTTTGTTTAAGCCTGAGCCGAGGGAGTCGAATTTGCACATGAATTGTAGCTCAGCAATTTCTCTTTGGAGGCTGGTCTTGAAATTTTTTTGCTGTAGGATAGCTACTTTTAAGTCTGCTACTGTGTGGTCCAGGAGATTGAAGTGCTCTCCTATGGGTTTTTGTATATTGACATTTCTGATATCTGATTTGTGTGTGTTTATCCTTTTACGTAGAGACTGTCCAGTTTGTCTGATGCATATAGCAGAGCGGCATTGCTGGCGCATGATGGCATAAATTATATTGGTAGATGTGCAGCTGAATGAACCCACGATGGTGTGGCTGATCTGATTAGGTCCTGTAATGGTGTTGCTGGTGTAGATATGTGGGCAGAGCTGGCAACGAGGTTTGTTGCATGGATGGGCCCTGAGTTAGAGTGATTGTGGTCCGGTGTATAGTTGCTGGTTAGGATTTGCTTCAGGTTGGCAGGTTCTCTGTGGGCAAGGACTGGTCTGCCTCCCAAGGCCTGTGAAAGTGGGGGATCATTGTCCAGGATGGGTTGTAAATCCCTGATGATGCGCTGTAGAGGTTTTAGCTGAGGACTGTAGGTGATGGCTAGTGGTGGTCTGTTGGTTTTTCTCTTGGGCTTGTCCTGTAGTAAGAGGCTTCGTGGCACACGTCTGGCTCTGTTGATCTGTTTTTTCACTTCCTCAGGTGGGTATTGCAGTTTCAAGAATGCTTGGTAGAGATCCTGTAGGTGTTTGTCTCTGTCGGACGGGTTGGAGCAAATGCGGTTATATCTTAGTGCTTGGCTGTAGACAATGGACCGTGTGGTGTGTCTGGGATGGAAGCTGGAGGCATGAAGGTAGGCATAGCGGTCAGTGGGTTTATGGTACGGGGTGGTATTGATGTGGCCATTGCGTATTAGCACCGTGGTGTCCAGGAAGTGGATCTCCTGTGTAGACTGTTCCAGGCTGAGGTGGACTAGAAAAATTGGTGGACTGAGGCAAAAGTAATCTGGTGAGGTTCAGCAAGGACAATCACGAGGCCCTGCACTTAGGATGGAAGAATCCCATGCTCTGCTATAGGGAGGTGACAGCAGTTATCCAGAAAAGATGAGAAGCTGGATATGAGTCAACAGCATGCCCTTGTTGCTAAGAAGGCTTATGACATATTGGTCTGCATTAGGAGGATCATTGCCAGCAGACTGAGGGAAGTCACTCCCCTCTATGTAGTACTGGTGAGGCCATATCTGGAGTATTGTCTTGTTCTGGGCCTACTACAGAAATGATGTGGACAAATTAGAGAGAAAATCCAGCAGAGGGCAATGATTATGGCTGGAGCACATGACCTATAAGGCACGCCTGAGACATTTAGGCTTATTTGGTCTATAGAAGAGAAGACTTGGGGGGGATTTGATAGCAGCCTTCAACTACTTGAAGTGGGGTGGCTCCAAATAGGGTGGAGCCAGACTATTCTCAGTGGTGGCAGATGACAGAACAGGAAGCAATGGCTCCAACTTTCAGTGGAAGAGATTTAGGTGGGATATTAGGAAAAAACTATGTATCGCCTAGGGAGATGATACAATCTGCACCCTTACAAGTTTTTAAGTCCCAGTTTGCGAAGCCCTAGTTGGAATGATTTAGTTAAGGTTGGCCCTGCTTCAACCAGGGAGTTTGGAGCAGATGACTTTGAGGTCTCTTCGAACCCTAATCTCCTGTGATTCAGCCAAATGGACCGTGCCATTGGAATAAAGTAGAGGGATTACCCGTTAGGTGGCCCTTCACCTGGTTAGAGTTACTCTTTCAGTAGCAGTGCTGCTATTTAGGATAGACAGATGCTCATGAAGCTTCTGGACAGGCTTGTGATGGTGATGCTGTGCTAAGCCAAGACTAAGCCTGATGCCTGCCCAGTGCAAGATCCCTGGCACAGTAGAAGCTGTGACTTGGTATGCAAGAGGCAAACAGCTGGATGCGGGCAGCTTAAACTCTGCATGTTTTCTATGTATGTGGGACATGAACTGCTGAGGAGTTAGAGGGCAAGGAAGAGAGGCACCATTAAGACATGTTGCTGCGTTTCACTCTTCCCTCCGGGAGGGGTCCTGATTAAGCAATTCAGGATGAAGCTGAACATTCTCTATACAGGTGGCACATCGTGTAGAATACAGGACTGGTGCTTTGTGGGGAGGGTGTGGTCTGGGTTGAATTCCCACGTCTGATACATCCCACGACCAAGTCAAAATGACTCAGTTCCCAGATGTAAAACATCAGCAAATAATGCTACTCCCCCTCACTGCTTAGACTGCAAGCTCCATGGGGCAGGGAGCTCCTCTTGCTTTGAATCTACGGCCCGTAGCACACAACAACCCCTATCTTGGTTGGAGAGTCTAGCTGCTGTTGGAATACAAACTGCTCTCCAGTTGTGGGACGTGGCAGATTGTGGCTCTGATTGATCAGTTTCCTGTTCCAGATGCATCATTTCTATTGCTAATCATCTCATTGCCTGTAGCTTTTCTGGCCCTCTGTCCTACTGCAGCATTCTAAATGTTATTACATGCTGCCCTGGTTTCTACTGCTATTGCGTCCCTTCCTCGGAAACTGTTTCTCTCCTCCCTCACAGGCTGTGGGTCGCTTTACCTGCTGTAACCAGACAGCTGGCCTCCAGGCAAGTTCTCATTATGCAGTGTTTTACATGGAAAGGTTGTGTCTGTTTTAATTTCCCTCGATCCCTTTGTGTCTCACAGGCAAAGCTTGCTTGAGAGGTTTGCAGGTCAGACACCAGAGAGGCCCTTGAGTTAATGCTGTGCCAAGCTCCAGGCAGTTTCCTTCCCTAACTTTGCTTTGTGTTAGGGAGTTGAGGTTGTTTTGTATTTACTGGAGACCCAATCCATGAGGTCTAGTCTGGATCCTGATCTGCACTGGCAAGATGGACTTGCTACTCTGCTGCCTTGGACCAGAATTCAAGCAAGCTAGCTTCAGCTAATCAGCTCTGCCACAGGCACTCTGAGAGACCTTGGCCAAATCACTGAATTAGAAAAATCAACAGAGTGCTCCTTTGGTTTGGCTAGTGAGAGTTTTTTGGGGGCAAGGACACACTCTTGCCATCTGTACATCTCCTACCCTAACAAATCTCTCCTAAACTGCTCAAGCACTGAAAATTTAGAAAAATCAAAATATTTATGAAATTTATAATAGTCTGGCGTGTCTCAGGAATGCCTCAGGCACTAGATCAGAGTTATGTGTTGAACTGAGACTTTAAACAGAGCAGAGGTCTTTATGTACAGTCTGTCTCTCGGCCCATCAGGCATGCAGTGGACAGAAAACACAAAGATTACATCTCTGTCTCAGACTCCAAAGGAAAAGCCCTTCAGCCAGATTCAGGGACAAGGCCTGCCCTGAAACCTGAAGTTTTGCACAATTTGAAGACAAGCAGCAGCATTGGTTCATATAGTCTAACCTTGAAGGAGGCGAATTTACCCCAGTGTGTGTAGCAGATCAACCACCACTCCTGCAGCTGTAATTTGGGTCTTTTTTTTTTTCTTTAAAAAGTTGTACGGATGAATACAAAAGTATGCCCAAGCACCTGACAAGTTAACAGTGCAGTGGTGGGGCTTGATCCAGTAAGGTACCAAATATTCAGGCTCTGGTTCTGTACAGCGCTTAAGCATGTGCTTAAATTAATCACTGCCTGAAGTGCCTTGCTGTGGCAGATCTGTCATGCTCTCCATGCTGCACATTGAGCCTAGGGTAAAGCTGACTTTTGATTAACTACATCCCTTTTCATGACAACTGATTATGCATCCTTGCCTTGAGGGTGAGATGCCCTTAGCTGTGTCACTGAAAGATGGGGCTCCTCTCTCTCAATACTCTTTGTGGCCTGCTGGGAAGTTGTGTAAAAACCCACAGGCGGCCTGGAACCTGGGCTCTCTGGCGCTTAGTGCAGGAGCCTCCACAGTTGGAGCTAAAAGCCAGCAGGCTCTCAGCTAAGGCTGTAGAGGTGACTTGTTCTTTCTCTGTATAAGTGGGCTAGGTGCCACTGCCGAAGGTAGTGGGCCACACCTCGGTGTGTGGGTTACAGCTACACTACCTCGCTCCATCGCGGTATGCTGCCAACCCAGTTCTGTTTTTCAGGCCCTGGTTATGAGCCACCCCTCTGGCCAGTAGCAGTCTCTGTCCTCTGCAGGAAACCAGCAGGGTGGCTCTAGGGGGTTAGACAGCTCTAGGTCTCTGCGCTTCTCAGCTGCGGTTTAGGGGAACCAGGCCAGTTTACAGCACTGGGTGCTTGTCTGGAGCACAGGCAATTCCTCTCAGGCTTGTTCTCTGCAGGCTTCCCCAGCCAGTGCGCTACTGCGCCTCTCCTGGGAGCGTTGGCTGAGCAGGAAGCTTCTCCCCAGCCTCCTGGAGGCCCCTTTCTCCTCAGGCCCTCCCGTCCCACCGCAGTCCTTAAGTGCTCGTTACGCTCAGGCACATCTCTGCCTAATGGGCTGTGCCCCACCACCCTGTGCAACTTGCTCAGTGTGTTAACTTCTCCCCAGTGAACCTGACCTGCCTCTGCCTGTGCCTGGCTGTTCTAGCTGAGGGTGTCACAGGGATATCACCTGCCAATGGCCAGGGTGGAGGGGCTCGGCACACTCCCCCCTGCCTGTCACCCCCTGCCTGAGCACAGCCCAGCTCAGCAAGGATAGCCCCACCTCGGTGCCAGGACTACATGGTGCCAAGCTGGGCAGGGTACAACAAGCAGCATGAGGCGAGATGTGTCCACAGAGGCCTGGCGTGGTGCTGGAGGCAGACCTGCTGATGGGGGAAGGGCAAAGGGATGCCTGCAGTCCTGCCCCTTCTGCCTGAGGTACCACCTCCTCCCCTACATGGAGTGCCGACCCCACCTTGCCATGGGGCTTGCGGTGGCTGTCAGCCCCCTGGCTGCAGGTAGAGTCAGCCCCAAGTGCAGCCCGTGCTCCATGAGCTAGTCCTGTCCCTGGCGTGCTGGCAGTGAGTCCATCCCTCCCCACTGTCTGTGAGGGGAGCTGGGGGTGCCGACAGGCAGCTGGCCCCAGCTAGCTGCAGCAATTTGCATGGCCACAGGGCTCCCTGGGTGCCACCTTTCCCCAGTCCCCTCCCAAATCCCCCATCAGAGCACCTCAAATAACCCCTCAGTCTCCCTCCCATTTCCTTCCATAACTCTCCCAATGACCTGCTCCTGCTCCCCCCAAGACCTGCTTCCCTGCTAATGGCCTCCCAGCCATCCACAGTACCCATCCTGCCACAGCAGCCAAGCAGCCCAGCTCCCCACAACAGCAACGTCTACCAGAGACCTGCAACTAACTGTCTCTTCTGCAGCATCCTACCCACGCCCTAGAGACCTCCTCCCACCGGCGACCCACAGCTAACCCCCTTCCCACAACCGCCTCATTCCTGCCAGTGACCCACGACTAACCCCCTTCCCACAGCCTTCCCTGCACCCCCACCAGCGGCCCACAACTAGCTCCCTTCCCACAGCCTCCCACCCACCCCCACCAGCGACTCACAACCAACCCCACTACTTACAGCCTCTCACAGCTCCCCGCCCCTGCCATTGACCCTCAAATTACCCCCTTTGCACAGCCTCCCACACATACCCACTAGATTCCTCCATAGCTCTCCTGCTCCAGCACCCAACCTGCCCTCCCAACCAGTGCCCTAGACCTGTAAGTAGCTTTTTTCCACCACATCCTACCCACCCCATAATATCCCTCTTCCCCTCCCACGGAATCCCCTAATACTCCTCCTGCCCCTAGCTTTCAACCTGCCCCTCTCCAAGGTCCCCAATGAACCACCTCCCACCCACCTGCACTTCACATCCTTCTGCCATGGCTCATCCCAGCTCCGGGCTATACCAGTCCCATTGCCTCAAATAAACTCATGCCCCCTCCACTGCTCCCCATTTGCCCAGAAACCCACCTCTTAAAGCTCTGCCCCATCACCCCATCCTCACTAGCCATGTCCCTCCCCACAATCTCCCACCTCAGCACGTCACCCGCCTCCATTGTTGAACCTCTAACTCCGCTTGGGGCCCGTCTGTGGTCTCCATCAGCTCCCATTTCGCCAGCACCTGGCTGCACCAACTACCCCTCACCCTTCCTCAATTGCTCCAGCCTGCTCGGGCTTGCCCAGGAAACCTCCCCAACACCCCTCACTCCCTTAGCCCAGCAACCTCATGCTAGCCTCATACCTTCATGTGGGCTGGTGACCTCCCTCCTGTCCCTGAAGGCGATGGGAGGGCTAGATCCCCTCATCTGGGAACCCGCCACAGTAAATCTGAGGTGGGAGAGCAAAGGGGGGACCCTGCAGGATAGGAGTCACCACTGCAGGTTGAGCGTGGGGCAGGCTTGCACTCGTCAGCTGAAGGCGGCCCTTGGCAGTGCCTCAGAATATAGAGATGCACACATGGGGGGCGGGGACTGTCAGTTTTACTCACCCCCTTCCTCAAGAGCATCTTCCCCAGCTGCTCACGGTTGTACATCTAATTAGCCTCTTGCCTGTGTAACAGCCCACAGGCAGGCTCGAGCCTGGGACCACTGGAGCTGACTGCAGGAGCTGCAGGAGCTGCTACAGGCTGAGCTAAAAGCCAGTTGACGCTCAGCCAGGGCTGCACAGGAGAGTCATTCTCTGTGTGTGTAGGTGGTCTAGCTGCCACTACATGGGCCAGTGACCCACACCCATTACACGTGTGGGTTACACACTTCCCCTAGCTGGGAGGGCGCATCCCGAGCTTCAGAGCCGCAAATGAAACTCTGGACAAGCCCCAAGTTGTAACCGCCAACCGGCAGACTCAAAGCGAGGGACCTCTGGAGCTGAATTTAGGAATCTCAACAGTCTGCGCTAAAAGCCAGTTAATTCTCAGCTGAGACTCCAGGGGAGACTCGTTCTTTCGGTGGGTAAGTGGTCTAGTTGCTACCAGCTGGGCCAGTGAACCATACCTAGGTGTGTAGGTTACACTGGCACAACTCTGGGAACTGGAACTCCTGGCTCCTTCCCCCACCAAGCCCAGCTAGCAGGCAGTACTAGCTTCGATGGGAGAGTGAAGCTTAAACTGTCTTCCTGAACATCAGGGGACTTCAGCTTGGGGAACCCACCACAGGCCTGAGAACTTTGGTACTTTCCTCAGTATCACCAGAAACAAAGGGACCAAACAGCTGCATGTCTGGCCTGGGTAATGTTACACAGGGGTGACTGGTTTGTGAGGCTCCAGAAATGTCCCAAGCGGATAAGTGTGCTGGTGCAGGTTAGTGTGTGTTACTGGGGGGTCTCGTGGGGTAATTTGTGTCATCTTTAACCAAGTGAGGAAGGGTTCATCAGAGTGAGCATGCTCATTGCTGCCGGTTGGTTCACGTGAGTAAGAGCCAGTCCTTGGGAGTAAGAGGTTTATAACCTAGCCTCTGCCGCCTGCATGTGAACCAATGCAACCCAGAAGGAACTAAGCCCCCTGCAAGCATGGCAGGCAAAAGCTGCAATGGGAATACAAAAGGTTGCCGGAGGCACTCGGAACAGACTGAATTTTCCATTAACCCGCCAGAGTACACAGAGCTGCATTTCAAATGGCTTTTCTGATGTCACATTCCAACTTTATTACCTGACTTCTATTTGCTGTCTTTAGCGATCTTATCTGTAACTGCTTTTAAATTGACATGTGATGCTGGAGAACAAGCCTCCCAGTGTTCAGTCTGTACACGCACCGTCCTGGTCAGAACTTTCCTGTTCGATCAGCTGAGATGAGCGTTTAGGCCTCTATTCAGGCAGCTGGTCTCTGTCCAGGGCAGTGCTTGCAAACATGCTTGTCTTTAAGTGCATGGTTATGCTCCAGTGAAGTTGACTTGAAACTTAGGGACTGAGTCCCTTATTGAAACCAGCGGAAGCTGGTTTGGGGGACTGTCCTAACCAGGAAAAGCATTCAGCCCAGGTAACCCATGCACTTCCTAGGTGTGGGTGACTGTCCCATGCAGTGGCAGCTAGACCACTCACAGTGAGACAGAGACTGAGTCTCCGATACACCCTTAGCCGAGAACCAGCTAGCTTTCAGCTCAAACTGTAAAGAGGCTCATGCACTCAGCTCCAGAGGTCCCAGGTCTAAGTCCCCCTGTGGGCAGTAACACCTGCACTTACCTGGCATTCTGCATGGGGCCCATGATCTCTGGAGCTTTCAAGCTGTGGTTTTTAAAAAATAGGCCCCCTCTGGGGCTACTACAACATGAACAATAACTTCAGCTTAATTTAGCATGTTTGAAGCATATTCTACATGGGTCCAGTATTGAGTGGTGCTGAGACGACAGAGCATACCAGGGAGCCTATAGAAGCTGTAGCTACTCGGCCTGTGAGGCATGAGTGTTCTGCATAAAGTGACTAATCCGGTTCCCATGGGGTATATTCACTTCTGCACGAGGCAACTCCTGTTAATGCCAGTAGGTATTTCACAGGCCTACAGCTACTGCAGATGTTGTGTATACAGATACCCATTTGAAAGGCAATTTCTGGTTCCGGATGGCTCAAGGATTGTTAATGGTTCATGTGAGCTTTTACCCCTCGAGCACTCATCTGAGGCCAGGCCTGGCCAGGACTTGTTACCAGAGGATGTATATTTGAGGTCCAAAGTGGAATGCGCTCATTGACTGGTGTCCACATGGCCACTATGGGTAATGGGCGCCCTTGATGCCAATCTAATTCTCGAGGTGAGTGTCTGAGAGTATGTCTACACTACCTGGAAGCTCAACCCACTCAGGATTGATCTTTCTGGGTTCGATTTCACATGCCTGGTAGAGACACACAAAAATCAAACTATCAGGGGTCGCCAGCCAACCCAGGTACACCTCAATCTTGGGCGGAGTAAGGGAGGTTGCTGGGAGAAAGTCAATTGCAGATAAATGAGTTCAAGTGGTGCAATTGCTGTAGCTAGAATTGCATATCTGCAATCGACTTATCTGCCTAGTGTAGACCAAGCCATAGTAAGAAATGAAGGGTGCTCTCCCCATGTTACGTCTAGGTGCTGCATGATGGGGCAGGAGCCCATTGGGGCACCTCAGCCTGCTGCTGACCCTAGCACTGTACCTATTGTGTCGCTGAGGCGGAACTAATCTTCACAGCAACACTAAGATCCTGAATCAACAAAGCATTTGAGCCATGCCAAGGTCTAAACATATAAGAAATCCCTAGCAAATAGGGGCCTGACACATGCGATGACCTCCTAAGGTCTCTTCGGCTACGTCTACACGTGCTCCAAACTTCGAAATGGGCACGCAAATGGCCATTTCGAAGTTTACTAATGAAGCGCTGAAATGCATATTCAGCGCTTCATTAGCATGCGAGTGGACACGGCGCTTCGAAATTGACGCGGGTTGCCGCCGCGCGTCTCGTCCAGACGGGGCTCCTTTTCGAAAGGACCCCGCCTACTTCGAAGTCCCCTTATTCCCATCAGCTGATTGGGAATTGCACCACTTGAACTCATTTATCTGCAATTGACTTTCTCCCAGCAACCTCCAAATCAGCTGATGGGAATAAGGGGACTTCGAAGTAGGCGGGGTCCTTTTGAAAAGGAGCCCCGTCTGGACGAGACGCGCGGCAGCAAGCCGCGTCAATTTCGAAGCGCCGCAGCCGCTCACATGCTAATGAAGCGCTGACTATGCATTTCAGCGCTTCATTAGTAAACTTCGAAACGGCCATTTGCGTGCCCATTTCGCAGGTTGGGGCACGTGTAGACACGGCCTTTCAGTCCTAGCATTCTATGATTCGTGCCTGGAGACTCCAGTCCAGGATCTAGGCCCTCTTGGGCTAGGCATCACAGATGTGTGATAAGACAGGCCTTGCCTTACAATCTGAGGCTACAATACAACCAGTGGAAGGGGCAAGGGAGAAAGAACAAATCCCTGGGATGTGATCACCATTAGGACAATACGCAGCAGTCTTGGCATGTGGCAGTGTGGCATTTCATGGATTTTTACTGGGAGCTCTTCCCATGCAAAAGGTGCATCATGGGAGAAAGCCTGAAGAGATTTGATGGAAAACTGGATGGATTCACACTAACAGCTCACACAGAATAGGCAGCATCTGGCTGCAAGTTAAAGTTGACAGTGAGGCTAAGCCCAGGAGAGCCTGAAAAGTAAAGGTAAGACACATGCGTCTGTAGTGAGGAAGGGAGGAGTCAGCAGAAGGATGCAGTGAGGGGGTATTCATCGGAAGATAATCGCAATATCTGATTGGCTGCTGGTTTCCCTATCACACTAGTGCCATATTCTTTTGCACTATTTGGTCTCAGCCTCTCGGAGATATGCTGCAGGTTTGGAGCAAGAGGTGTTGGTGACATCCTGTGAAAGGCATTTGCATAATAATTTCCTGCACTGGCTCTGCCTCAGGGTTATACATCTGTCCTGGGTTTTCGTGGCATCTAAGGCCCCAGCTCAGTGAGCGTTTGTTTAGACAGCCAAATTATTTAGAAATAACAGCCGCTATTCCGAAATAACTTTGTGAGCATCTACACAACACAACTGCTATTTTGAAATACAGCAAGGTCGAGACATTCACTAGTGCAACGTTTGCGAATTCAATTATTCGCAAATGGCCGCCACATCCCTGGGGCTCCGAGCCTGCTGTCTTCCTGAAATTCAATATTCACAAGGGTTCTCAACACCGAACCCTCGCAAATGTTGAGACACTACTGTAATTTCAAAATAGCATCTGGCTTATTTAGCATTTAGTACACACCATTGTACTAAGAACAGCAGCTATTTCGAAACAGGTACTTTGGGTTAGGGATTGTGTAGACGTAGTATTTCAGCTTAGTGCCCCTGGAAACAGTCCTTTCAGGGGCTCTAATCTGAAACAGGCTCTGTTGTGTGTGAACACACTAATTTGGAATAAGTTTTGCTTATTTTGGAGCTTCCCTGTAGTGTGGACACATTATTCTAAAATATCTTATTTTGGAATAATAACTCTGCAATAAATTATTCTGGAATAACTCTAGTGTAGACATACCCTGAGGTACCAAAGGATGTATGCATCTATAACCACTCTTATTTGTTCTTCCCAGGTTTTGATGGAGAACTTTGTGGAAGTCACAAAGATTTCTCTCATGAACTCTCAGACCTTAAGTCAAAGGCCAGGAGAGTTTAACTTTTGGGTTGTTTTCTTTTCCTTTTCCCCTCCCAAGAGACTGAGATGATGGCATTGGCAAAAGCAAAGTTTTAAATGATCTGATTTGAAGCTTCTTTTCCCCATTTAGTTTTCAGTCTCTTGAGATGGTAATTTCTCTAGCTCTCCAGTCACCATGGAATAGGCAAGAGCTGGATTTATAATACTTAAAAAAGCCTAATTTTTTCACAAAACACTTCAGGTTTTCTCTTTTCATCATAAAAAAGAAAATAAGTACAAAGAATTTTATTCCCCTGTGCAGGCCACCTTCAAATACCTTTCCAAAGGTTTCTCAGGCAACATCAAAAAAGTTCTTCTTGGTCAATTGTTCCATTTTTACACCAGACCTGTTTGTCAAATCCAGCTATTTGCATAATACACTGTGCTCCATATTCTTGCCTTTACAGAGCAATTGCTCTGGATTATATGCCACACACAATTTTTTTACCCAGTCATTTAAAAAAGATCCCAATTATTGGTGTGCACAATAAAATATACCCTCCCTTGGCCATAGCAGGTGTTCACTGGATCACCTTGAGACTGTCACCTGTAGTGCTGATCACACCACTGCACCCAGCTACTTGCCCTCTGGGGCTCCCCAGGTCCCTGTCCTGCTGAGCCTGAAGCCTTGGTTTTCCCCAGCAAAGGCACAGAGTTGAGGTAACACCCTTCCCAGTAGAGTGACACAGGCACTGATGATAGCTCAGCTTTGGAAGTGCTCAGTTACAGGGACTTGACAGTATCCAGGAGCACAGTCCTCCAAAGAAACCAAATCCTCAGATGACTCCATCTCACTTTGTAATAGTTTTACACAGAGAAAGCTCGTAAATATCACTGTCTTTATCAATGAAAGAGAATGATGCACAGCTAACATTCCCTTCCAGGTAACAATTATTTACCCTGCTTTTGATAACAAAAGTGATTTTATTGAGTATAAAAGGTAGGATTTAAGTGATTGCAAGTGATGACAGGTCAAATCACACTACTAAACTACAATCATAGAACCCTATAAATCATAGAATCCTAGGGCTGGAAGACACCTCAAGAAATCATCATGCCCAGCCCCCTGAATGTGAGAACATAAGAACAGCCACATTGGGTCAGACCAAAAGTCCATCTAACCCAGTATTCTGTCTTCTGTCAGGGCCAATGCCTGATGCTCCAGAGGCCGTGAATAGAACAGGTGATCAAAAAGCGATCCCTCTTCTGACGTCCATTTCCAACCTCTGACAAACAGAGGCTAGGGACACCATCCTTACCCTATTTTGGCTCATATCCATTGATGGACCTAACCTCCATGAATTTATCTAGTTCTTTTCTGAACCCTGTTAAAGTCTTCATCTTCACAACCTCCTCTGGCAAGGAGGTCCACAGGCCTGTTGTGTGAAGAAAACATCTTTTTGTTAGCCTTAAACCTGCTACCCACTAATTTGATTTGGTGAGCCTTAGCTCTTACGTTATGGGAACAAGTAAATAATTTTGCCTCATTCATTTTTTCTGCCCCAGTCATGATTTTATAGCTCTTTCACGTCCCCCTTAGTCCCTGGAGACACTTCTCTTTCAACCATCTCTGACTGCATCTTTCTGGTTTATTGAACTTGATAGCTTCCTTCTTCCATAATGCAAAGATCTTTGGGAGGCTTTGTGTGTAAGAGGAGGTACTGTCTGAGCTAAAACTACACTGTGAAACGGTGAATTTGACCGAGCATGAAGGTGCATGACACAACAGAGTACTTTCCTTACCCTTCCCAACCACCGCCTATCTGATTCCTAGTAACAGAGAGGAAGCCGTGCTGGTCTATACACTATCAAAACAAAAAGCAGTCAAGTAGCACTTTAAAGACTAGCAAAACGGTTTATTAGGTGAGCTTTCGTGGGACAGACCCACTTCTTCAGACCATAGCCAGACCAGAACAGACTCAATATTTAAGGCACAGAGAACTAATATTCCACATAAAGACGGATTACAAGCAATCAGAAATATCATCCCTGATGCCACCACAGCCAATCTGGTGTCTGACCTCTGTAACTTTGTTCTCACACACAATCATTTCCATTTTGGGGACAATTTATACCTCCAGATTAGTGGAACTGCTATGGGCACCCGCATGGCCCCACAATATGCTAATATATTTATGGTTGACCTGGAACAACGATTCCTCAGCTCTCGTCCCCTATTACCACTCCTCTACTTAAGATACATTGATGACATCTTTATGATTTGGACCCATGGTACAGAGGCTCTAGAAGAATTCCACAGAGACTTTAACAATCTACACCCCCACCATCAGCTTATGCCTCAATTACAACATGCAAGAGATACATTTTCTGGACACTACAGTACTACTCAAAAATGGCCTGATCAGTACCACACTGTACCCAAAACCTACTGATCGCTATACTTACCTTACCTTCTAGTTTCCATCCTGCACACGTGACTAGATCCGTTGTTTACAGTCAAGCTCTTAGGTACAATCGCATTTGCTCTGATCCAACTGACAGAGACCAAAAACTACAAGAACTTTACCAAATATTCATAAACCTGAATTACCCACCAGGAGAAATAAAAAAACAAATCGACAGGGCCAGACGAATACCCAGAGACCAGCTACTCCAAGATCGGCCCAAAAAAGCCAAGCACAGAACACCACTGGTCATCACCTACAGCCCCCAACTCAGACCACTGCAACCAATTATTAAAGACCTACAACCTATCCTGAATCAGGATGCCACACTCCAGAAGGCCCTGGGTGACATGCCTGTTCTCTCCTACAGACAACCTCCCAGTCTCATGAGGATCCTCACTAACAGCCACAGTCTATACCCCAGGAATACCAGTCCTGGAACCTTTCCCTGCAACAAAGCCCGCTGCCAGCTTTGTCCACATATCTTCTCTAGAAATACCATCACTGGACCTAACTAGGTTACTCACAGAATCACGGCACTTTCTCATGCTCCTCTACTAACATCATATATGCCATCATGTGCCAACAATGCCCAGATGCTTTGTATATTGGACAGACTTCTAACTCCCTTAGACAAAGGGTCAACGGACACAAAACAGACATCAAAACACTCCAGATCTACAAACCAGTTAGTCAACATTTTAATGGAATGGGGCATTCTGTCAATGACCTAAATGGATGTGTGTTATTGAAGAAGAATTATTGCACCATTCTGGAAAGAGAAGCAGCCGAGCTGGCTTTTATATTCAAATTCGGCACATTAGCACATGGTTTAAATTGTGATGGGAACTTTCTGAGCCACTATAGGGGCTCGTCTGCATACTTGGCTCAATCTAATTCTTGATCTTCCCCCCGCCACCCCTCCACTCTCTGATTTGCTCACCTCGATTATCTTTTTCTGATTTGTCCTCCTTGATTACTGTTGTTGGTTCTCTGTGCCTTAAATATTGAGTCTGTTCTGGTCTGGCTATGGTCTGAAGAAGTGGGTCTGTCCCACGAAAGCTCACCTAATAAACTATTTTACTAGTCTTTAAAGTGCTACTTGACTGCTTTTTGTTTTTATCTGATTCCTGAATTACAGGCTTAAACTCAGCAGCTCTACCTCAAAGTCTCTGAGTAGGGTGGGTGGTGACAAGGAAATACCACTGTCCCTCCTCCACAGCCATTTTACAGAGGCTATTCAGGCTCAGTAATAGCCCTGAGACAGATGTGTTGTTTTGTGGTTTTAGGTAAGTTGTAGTGGGAACAGAATGTACCTGGCTAGGCTGCAGGGGAAACAGAACTCCGCATTCCCTCACTGATCTGTCCTTGGGACTTAATCTTTGACCTGTTATCGCAGCTCCGATCAGTCACTAGGAGGCAGTGATTCTAGTAACAGGCATTTTGATACCTTCAGGCTATTCTTTTCCATGACCAGCTCTGGGTGGTTCAAGCCAATTAGTTTTCCCTGTGAGTAATTGATTAAGTGGGAGGCCAGTTGGTTCGGTCTGGTTTCACTGTGTATAAAGTCTCCATACTCTCCAGTGTGCTGCCTATAGCATCACAGCCCCATCATCCCTTGACCACGAGAGACCCAGGCAGAGAGACGAGCCGGGAAGAAATGGCAGAGTTGCCAGTCACAGAATTAACTCTTGACTCAGCCCACTCTAGTGGCAGGTTCACCATTAGCACCCTGATCAGCACCGAGGACAGCAGCAACCCTCACTACGGACAGCCAGATGCTGCCACCTGTGACCCGATCCATCCCAGCCATCTCACCCACAGCAGCACTTTCTACATGAGGACCTTTGGCTACAACACCGTGGATGTTGTGCCTACTTATGAACATTATGCCAACACGAAGGTGGCTGGGGAAGCCAATAAAGTTAGGCCTACTCTGGCAGATCTACATTCTTTCCTGAAGGTAAGTCATATAGCAGGACTGCCTCTAGCACTGATTTATTTGAGCCCTGCTGTAGTTTGTGTGTAGAAAATGCTCTTGGTGTACCTATTGCAGTCCCTTCAGAAGAAACAGACTTTGAAATGAGCCTACTGCACACACAGGTCATAGAAAGATTCACTAAACTAGACAAATTCATGGAGTTTAGGTCCATTAATGGCTATTAGCCAGGATAGGTAGGAATGGTGTCCCTCGCCTCTGTTTGTCAGAGGCTGGAAATGAATCATAGAATTCTAAGGCTGGAAGGGACCTAGGAGCTCAAGTCCAGCCCCCTGCCCACAGGAGGATCAACCCCATCTAAATTATCCCAGCCAGGACTATATCAAGCTGGGACATAAAAGCCTCTAGGGATGGAGATTCCACCACCTCTCTCGGTAACACATTCCAGCACTTTACCACCCTCTAGGTGAAATAATTTTTCCTAATAGCCAACTTACCCCTCTCCCTCTGTAACTTCAGACCATTGCTCCTTGTTCTGTCATCTGTCACCACTGAGAACAGTCTCTCTCCATCCTCTTCAGAGCCCCCTTTCAGGAAGTTGAAGGCTGAAATTGCATGGAGGACAGGACAGGGATCACTCAATGATTACCTGTTCAGTTCGCTCCCTCTGGGACATCAGGCATTGGCCACTGTCAGGAGACAGGATATTAGCCTAGACGGACCTTTAGTCAGTTCCAGTATGGCTGGTCTTTATGCAGAGGTCTGCAGCCTGTGGCTCCAGTACCACATGCAGCTATTTAAGGAGTCAGTTGCGGCTCCCTGCCCTGCTGTTGCTGAAACAATAGACCTAAACTGAATTGGTTTAATAGCTGGCAGGACAGTGGGAGAGATCCAGCCTTTAAACCAATTAAATTTAGTTCCATTACTTCAGTAGTGGCAGGGCAGGGAGCCACCCATGCAGCAGGTGGGGGAAATGCTAAGTCCACAGGCGAGCTGGGGAAGGGGTGGCCAAGTCTGCCCCTGCTGATGCAATGCAGCCCCGCTGAGAAGGAGGCAGAGGAGTGCCAGCGCATGCAGTGGGAGGAGCTTGTTGGCTGAGGCGAATTAATCCAGGGGATGGCAGGGGCAGGCTGGGGCTGAGAGGGGTTAAGCTTGGGGATGTGGGGGGCAGGTTTGCAGAAGTGCTGAGTTTTGTTGACCAACTGTCAACAAAACACATTTTGCCCATTTCTATACAGGTCGCTTCCTTCGGAAGTGGTATGCTAGTACATGGAGCAAAAGATGCTAATGAGGCATGGATGCAAATTCCCCGCACCTCATTAGCATAGCATCACGTGATTTGGAGTCCGGAAGACCGTTCTTCTAGACTCCAAAACACTGTGTAGAAGTGTGGCCCTGGGGGGGCTTCCAGAAGGAAGTCCTCCTTCTGGAGGCCCCTTCTTCCCAAAAATTTTCGTGAAGAAGGGGCCTCTGGAAGAAGGACTTCCTTCCAGAAAGCCCCCCTGGGGGCCGTGCTTCTACACGGCGTTTTGGAGTCCAGAAGAACCGTCTTCCGGACTCCAAATCATGTGACGTTATGCTAATGAGGTGCGGGGGATTTGCATCCATGCCACATTAGCATCTTTCGCTCCGTGTATTAGCATGCCACTTCCAAAGGAAATGGCCTGTGTAGAAATGGCCTTTGTGTGGAGACTCTCTGTGAGTTTTGACACAACTCTGTACTGTAGGTGCAGATGAAGCCCTTTTGGCTTTCTGATAAAAACATGGCCTGGCTTTTTTCATGTTCCCACACAGTGAAATCTGTCTCTCTCCAATTTTGGCGTCTGCCCCTCTTTGGTCCAAAATATGGAATCATAAAACCCTAGGGCTGGAAGGGACCTCAGGAGGTCATCGAGTCCAGCTCCACTGTCCAAAGCAGGATCAACCCCAACTAAATCTTCCCAGCCAGGACTATGTCAAGCTGGGACTTAAAAATCTCTAGGGATAGAGATTCCACCACCTCTCTAGGTAACACATTCCAGTGCTTCACTACCCTACTCATGAAATATTTTTTCCGAATATCCAACCTAGACCTTCCCCACTGTAACTTGAGACCACTGCTTCTTGTTCTGCCATCTGTCACTACTGAGAACAGCCTCTCTTCATCCTCTTTAGAAACCCCTTTCAGGAAGTTGAAGGCTGCTGTCAAATTGTCCCTCACACCTCTCTTCTGCACGTTAAATAAGCCCAAATCCCTCAGCCTCTCCTTGTAGGTCATATGCTGCAGGCACCTAATCATTTTGATTGCCCTCCCCTGGACCCTCTCCAATGCATCCAAATCCTTTCTATTCTGCACAGTGTGGGGCACAGAAGTGAATGCAATACTCGAGATGTGGCCTCACCAGCGCTGAATAATGAAATATCCCATGCCCAATGCTCTTTGGAGCACCTTTTCCCTCCAAGCATGACAAGGCGGGGCTATGGTAAAATTGTAATTGGGTTAGGATGGATTTATAAGTTGTGCCAATAACATGTACCTAAGTGACTCTTTTTTAGCATTTGTGTAAACTGAAGTAAACAAAGAAGAGGGAATAGCCTGCCAAGGGAGTTGCAGAACTCAAGTTGCTTCCTAACAAAACCAGGTCTAAGATCACTGCCCATGAATCCACATTGTAAACCACAGTATGGGGTTAGGTTTCCTTCCTTTCATTTCCTGGAGGGGTAAAAAGAAGATCGTTGAAGCCTCTCTCAACAGCTATGCTCATTTACCTTTACATTGTAGCAAACGGGTGTGCATGTAGGTTTTATTTTTCAAGTGAAATTAGCACTGCTGAAAGTTCCCAGCTTGATGAACCTAGAGACTCAAGTCCTGTATTTAGCCTACAAACAGAATGCCCATTTTCCTGAACCTGCCCCAACTATCAGACCCCCTTATCTGGATAGCTGCCGGAAGGAGGAAGAAATCTTCATGGTCTATTATATCCCTGTTCTTATGGGTATCTAGCTGCATCCCAACCCAGGACAGCCTTCTCTGTTGCCGTAATTCTTAAGAAAGTGCTCATGGAGTCTCAGTCATTTCAAACCAGGTGTTTCAAGTTCTCTTGCTCGCACTATTTGGGAGGGTTGCCCCAGCAGCACGCAGCAGTAAAGGACTTCAGTGGTGTGTGAAAAGGCCTGATGAGAGTCACTCTGGTGCTGAGGAGCATCTCAGAGGGAGAGCTGTGTTAATCTGTCTCTGTTAAAACAATGAGGAGTCCTGTGGTGCTTTGCAAACTATCAGAATTGTGAAGGCATAAGCTTTTGTGATTAAAATCCACCCATGGAAGACTATGGCCTAATAATCTGTTGGTCTCTAAGGCGCTACAGGACATTTCTGTTGTTTTGGAAGGGTTACAGGTCCCCTCCCTTCGAGGTCTTTTGCAGTCCATTGATGGAGCTCCATTAGAGGAAGTCAGCGTCTGGCTGGCAGTCAGTTTCAAGTGGAGTGCCCCAAGGATCAGTTCTAGGGCCAGCACTGTGCAGCATCTTTATTAATGACCTGCATGAGGGGATGCATTGCACTGTCAGCAAATTTGCAGCTGACACTAAATTGGGGGGGGGCAGGTTGATACATGGGAGGGTAGAGACAGGGTCCAGAGTGACCTAGCCAAATTGGAGAATCGGGCCAAAAAATGTGATGAGGTTCAACAAGGGGAAGTGTAAAGTCCTGCACTTGGGATGGAAGAATCCGAAACATTGTTACAGGCTGGGGACCACTGGCTAAGTAGCAGTGCAGCTGCTGGGGATTACAGTGGGTGAGAGGCTAGATATGAGTCAACAGTGTGCCCTTGTAGCAAAGAAGGTAATGGCATATTGGGATGCATTACGAGAAGCATTTCCAGCAGATCTAAAGAAGCTGTTATTCCCCTCTCCTTGGCACTGATGAGACCTCATCTGGTGTACTGTGTCCAATTCTGGGCCCCCCAGTATAGAAAGGATGTGAATGCATTGGAGAGAGTTCAGCAGAGGACAACGAAAATTATTAGGGGTCTGGAGCACATGACCTATGAGGAGAGACTGAGAGACCTGGGCTTATTTAGTTTGCAGAAGAGAAGACTGAGGGGCAATTTAATAGCAGTCTTCACCTTTCTGAAAGGGGGTATCTAAAGAGGATGGAGAGAGACTGTTCTCAATGGTGACAGATGGCAGAACAAGGACTAATGGTCTGAAGTTACAGAAGGAGAGGAGTAGGTTGGATATTAGGAAAAAATACTTCACAAGGAGGATGGTGAAACACTGGAATGCACCGCCTAGAGAGGTGGTGGAATCTCCATCCCTAGAGGTTTTAAAGTCCCAGCTTGACATAGTCATGGCTGGGATGATTTAGATGGGGTTGATCCTGCTTTAGGCAGGGGGCTGGGCTAGATGACCTCCTGAAGTCCCTTCCAGCCCTAGAATTCTATGATTCTAGAGGTCTCAACATTCCATGGACAGACTAGTTTCTCTGCACTCTGTAATTAACACGCTCCTGGAGCTTCTTCTTTTTGACACTGACATTTGTGTTGTCATGACAGCACTGATGAGAAAAACCTTCTGAAGCACACTCTGAACTCAGTATTTTTCCCATGCATTTTGCCATCTTTACTAATGGACAGGGTTTTTTCAAGTATTTCAGCAACTGAAGAGACAAATGTAGGTTGAACCGCTAATCCTCCGTCAACATCCATAATCCAGCATGATTTTAGTTACTCGGATGGCCATTTATCATGGGTGTGGCCAAGTTTCCTGTGGTCCCATAATATTTGTTTACAGTCACCTCTCCTGACACTCAGTATTCTGTCCTGTTATTTAGCTGTAATTTACCCTCTAAATGTCTTCTAAGATCCCAGTAAGCAGTGGAAGCGTTGGTAATGTGCTAGAGAATATTGACCTCAGTCCAGCAAATTCTCTCATCCGGCACCAGCACAGTCCCAAGGGTGCCAGACAAGAGTCATTCAACCTCTGTTTACTCATGGGGGTTTTCAAAAGCACCCAGACACCTCACGGAAATCACCTGCATTTTTAAGCACTCAAATACCTTTTAAAATCCAGCCTTTCGGCTCTCTGTGCCTCTGATCTCCACGTGTAGAATGGGGATAACAGTGCTTCCTGGTCTCCCTGGATTGTGCAAAGATCAATGCATTAATGATTGTGAGGTGCCCAGATCCCACAGTGATGGGGAGCCAGGTCAGTTCTTAAAACAGACTGATTGTAAACAAAAAAAAAATCTCTTTCATGGTTCCTAATATTTTACAGCACTGTGCAAATACTATCTAAATGTGGAGCAAAAACCCGAAGTCTCCATTCCCCAGCTCTGCCACTACTGAGAAAAAGTGCTATGTACAAACCAGGCATCATTGTTAATTGCATGTTCTCACTTACAGTATTTTAAGAAGCAGCAAGAGTGTGTGTCTACTTGTGGGTGTTATTAGTAAGTTCTATAATGGTGATGTGAACTGAAATTGGGATTACCTGGTGCTCCGTGCTGTGCAGAAATGAATAGTAACAGAGAGTAAGCCATGCTAGTCTACACACTATCAAAACAAAAAGCAATATTTTTTTAGTGAGTCACTATAGGGGCTCGTCTGCACACTTGGCTCAATCTAATTCTTGATCTTCCCCCCTACCCCTCCACTCTCTGATTTGCTCACCTTGATTATCTTTTTCTGATTTGTCCTCCTTGCTTACTGTTTTTGGTTCTCTGTGTCTTAAATATTGAGTCTGTTCTGGTCTGGCTATGGTCTGAAGAAGTGGGTCTGTCCCACGAAAGCTCACCTAATAAACTATTTTGCTAGTCTTTAAAGTGCTACTTGACTGCTTTTTGTTTTGCAGAAATGAAATGAGAGTCATTTCCTGCCCAGACAAATCTCGTTAGCACAACAGTCCTGCTTACCTCTGGATGTGATGTTCAGGATGAAAAATTTCTGACTTGGATCTGAAAATTGGCAAGATCTAATATTTTCCCAGGCTTCCGCTTTTACTGTCCCTCCTCTTCATCCTGTAGTGATTGATTTATCTCTGTTTTCATCAGTTGGACAATACCCATCTCCACAATCCCATATATGAGCCCCAGAGAAATAGTGGCCTGAATAATGAAGCAACGGAGGAAGATGGTGGTGAGGGTGGAGAAAAGCCTCAAGGAGAGCCTGTCCGATTTGGATGGGTGAAAGGGGTGATGGTAAGTTTTGTTTTGTACCGTTTTTTTGCTGCCTTCTGTCTAAGATCCTCACCTGGCTTTATGAAAATTGGCTTATGGATATGTATGTAAACTCAAAGACACTTCAGACTAAGTACCTCTTCTAACATCAATTTTACTGTTACAATCTGCTGACTGTGAATATCCTATTTTTGTGCATGTATCATTCTTGTATGTGAAGTTAAAATATGAAGTGTGGGTCCATTTATAATCCTAAATGCACTCATCCTAAATGAGGCTCATCACTGATGTCCTGGAACCTGGATTGCTCGGTGATCAAGTCAATGGCCTTGTGTGTCCTGTAAGCCCAAACTGTAGCTGGTCCTAGCAAGACATGTGTCCAGGCCACTTGAGGCTGAAACCCATTTCAGATCTGGTAATTTTCCACTCAAGGTGAGAAAAGTTTGAGCTAAGCCCAAAGAATTCCCACTTTGAGCAAAAGGGATGTAAGGGGTGAGGGGAACAAAGAATAGCACAGATGCCAAATCTCCCTCTTATTACCTACAATGCCTGCTGGAAACATCTCCGACTAAACAGGGAGAGGCATCTGTCCCTAGCTAGGAGGCTGCTTAGCTTGTGAAAGAGATATGAAAGTAACTGTTCAGGCTAAAAATTTTCATGTAACAAGTTTCTTAGTGGAACTGAACTACCTAAGCATTTTTGTTTGTTTTAATTAGTAGCTTACTTTGATCTCACTCTTTTCACTTGCAACCACTTAAATCCTACTTTTTATACCTGGTAAAAAACACTTTTGTTTATTATCAAGTTCAGCATAAATAACTGTTAACCTGGAGAGGGAAGCAACCACTGTGCATAGCTTTCTTTCATTGATATAAAGGGCAGACATCCTTATAAGCTTTCTTGATGCAAAACTTTTGCACAATGTCAGACATATTTGTTTGGGGTATGGCAACTGCATAGCTAGAACTGACTTACCTGCAATCGATTTATCTGGCCATCCTCACTGAGGGAGTTTGATGGGAGACTTTCTCCCATCAACCCCCCTTACACCTCACAATACTGTTGAGCACAGGGGTCGACTGTCAATCCCAGATAGTTCTATTTCACACATCTCTACCAGATGTGTGAAATCAAACTCTGGAAGATCAACCCCAAATGGGTTGATCTTCCCCATAGTATAGACAAGCCTTAACACAGATGGAGCACTGAGGCCAGGAGCCTAGCAGGATTCCAACACAACTGGTCTCTGGGTGACAGTGCTGCCCGGGGGGGGGCAGAACACTGGAGAGGGATTCCTGAAATGGGATCCCATTCTCTGGTTTGCTGCTGGGAGGCTGTGAACAATTCACTCCCAAGCCTCAGCTTCCCCACCTGTAAAATGGGTGACAATAGTACTGACCTCCTTTGTAAGGATTTAAAAACTTGTAGAAGGGAAATGAAGTTGCATGCTTCAGGACATGAAACAGACTTTGACTGAAGAGGTTAGGAGGAAACTTTCCCGTGGGCAACTCACTCCACTTCAAGGATCTCAAGTATTTGGTATTGGCCACTACTGGGGATAAGAGCCTGGATTTGCAGAACCAGGGGTCTGAGCTGGGAATTCCACCATTCTCTATTCACATGGACTGTTGGTTATGTATCAGAGAGGTAGCCGTGTTAGTCTGTAGCTTTGTTTCAGAACTGTCACCCTTAAATCTGCCACTGAGTGTCCAGGGAGACTGAAGTGTTCCCCCAAAGGCTTCTGTACATTACCGTTCCTGATGTCTGATTTATGTCCATTTATTCTCTTGTGGAGAGACTGTCCAGTATGGCCAATGTAAATTGCAGTGGGGCATTGCTGGCACATGACGGCATATATTATATTAGTAGATGTGCAGGTAAAGTAGCCCCTGATGGTATAGTTGGTGTTAGGTCCTGTGATGATGTCACTGGTGTAGATATGAGAGCAGAGTTGGCAGCGAGGACTGTTGCAGGGGCTGGTTCCAGGCCGAGAGTCACTGGTTTGTGATTTGTAGTTGCTGGTGAGGATTTGTTTCAGGTTGGCAGGCTGTCTATAGGCGAGGACAGTCCTGCCTCCCAAGGTCTGTGAGAGTGAAAGATCATTGTTCAGGATGGGTTGCAGATCACTGATGATGCGCTGGAGAGGCCTTAGATGGGGGCTGTATGTGATGGTCAGTGGTGTTCGCTTGTTTTCCTTGCAAGGCCTGTCTTGTAGCAGAAGCCTGTGGGGGACCATTTCAGTCTCCCTGGACACTCAGTGGCAGATTTAAGGGTGACAGTTCTGAGACAAAAAAAATTTTAAAATCAAATGGAGAGAGAAATTTCTGAGCTGCAATTTATTTGCAAATTTGACTCCATTAACCATGGATTAAACAGAGACTGGGAGTAGCTCACAGCTTACAAAGGCAGTTTCTCTGCTCTGGGTGCTACTAGCTCCCCATTAGACTCTGACAAAGGCTCACATCCCCGTCTGATCTGACTTGTTTTTTGACTCTTTTGATAAGTACTGCTGATACTGGGCCATTTCCACCTTGCTGAACAGACCTTGCCAGCTCTGGCCCTCCCTCTTACTGGGACCCTTCTTTAAATACCCCTCTGAAACCACACCCCCACTCATGCATCTGATGAAGCGGGTCTTTGCTCATGAAAGCTTATGCTCCAAAATGTCTGTTAGTCTATAGGTGCTACAAGACTTCTTGTTGTTGTGTTGGTTATGTAGATGATCACATGGGATTAATGTTGCTTTTTCCTTCTAGATTCGTTGCATGTTGAACATCTGGGGTGTGATTCTCTATTTGCGATTGCCCTGGATCACTGCACAGGCAGGAATTGGTAGGTGCAATTCCGTTCTCTAAGGCAGAATTTGTTCCCAATTTTATTTAGCTGCAGAACCCTTTTAAACTCGCAAGAATTTTGTAGAACCCCTTTCCCAGGCTCTACCTCCCTCGGCCCCCAAGCCTGCCCCCCTATCCCCAGAATAAACCCTCTCAGCCACAAACCTGCCCCCCATCGCCAGTCTTAATCCTTCTCAGCCCCAAACCCACCCCCATCCTCAGGCTTAACCCCTCTGAGCTTCAAATCTGACCCCTCCCCACATTCCCAGGACTAACCTGCCTCAGCCAATGAGCTCCTCCAGCTGCACATACTACCACTGCTCCTCTGCAGCTGCCACCACCCACTCCTCTTCCTCCTTTTCAGCGGGACTGCACAGCTCCAGCAAAGGCAGGCAGGGATGCCCATCCCCTAAGCTGTCCTGCTCACTTCCCCCACCCGCAGAGCAAGCAGCTCCCTGCCCTGCAGTGCAGAAATAATGGAACTAAATTTAATTGGTTTAATGGCTGTATCCCGCCCACTGCCCTGCTGGCTGTTAAACCAATTAAATTAAGTACTATTGTTTCAGCAGCAGCAGAGCAGGGAGCCACAAGAGGAGTCAGTGGCAGCAGTGTTCGGAGCCACAGATGGCTCCTTAAAAAGCCACATATGGCTCCGGAGCCACAGGTTGCCAACTCCTGACCGTGGAACCCTTAATTTCACTCAGCGGAACCCCAGGGGTCCAGGGAACACCAACTGGGAAACACTGCTCTAATGTTTTATTGTATTTGGTATACTCTGTAGAACTGTCAGCACTGGCAGAGTGTTTGGCAGTATACCGACACAATGGAAACAGTCGTTCCCTTCCTGGAGGTCCTGAGACCCAATTTTTAAAGTTGTGCAAGGGGTTGCTCTGCCTCTATTGCAAAGCCTAGTTGATTTAGGAGCCTAAATATTATTTCTAAAGTTATTTGGACATTTAGGAGTCTAAATCCCATTTACTCAGGGATTTAACTCCTAAATACCTCAATCTCTTTTAAAAATAACATTTCGACTCGTAATGTGTAGTGCAGCAGAAAAGCACCTGGGAGATTACAGTGGATGGGTGGCTAGATATGAGTCAAGAGCGTGTCCTTGTAGACAAGAAGGCTAAAGGCATATTGGGTAGCATTAGGGAGAGCATTTCCAGCACATCTAGATAAGTTATTATTCCCCTTTATTCAGTACTGGTTAGGCCACATCTGGAGTATTGCATCCAACCCTGGGCCCCCCCAGTATAGAAAGGATGTGGATGCACTGGAGCAGGTCCAGAGGAGATCAATGAAAATGACTGGGCAAGGGGGACTGAAGCATGTGACTGAGGGATTTGGGGTTTAGTTTGCAGAAGAGAAGACTGAGGGGTTATTTGATAGCAGCCTTCAACTTCCTGAAGGGGGGATCTAAAGAGGATGGTGAGAGGCTGTTCTCAGTAGTGACAGATGGCAGAACAAGGAGCAATGGTCTCAAGATGCAGTTGGAAAGGTCTAGATTGGAAATTAGGAACAACTATTTCACCAGGAGGGTGGTGAAGCACTGGAATGCGTTGCCTCGAGAGGCAGTGGAATGGGATGATTTAGTTAGAGTTGATCCTGCTTTTGGCAGGGTTCAGGACTTGATGACCTCATGAGGTCTCTTCCAGCCCTTGGATTCTGTGACTCTATGAAATCAGTTGGTTTTTCAACAACATGTAGCTCACCAGCACTTAAATACCTTTCAACAACTGCGCTTCAGTGTCTATGGCACAGCAATGGAGAAGGGACAGGGATAGGGCCAGAGCAGATGCAGTATATAAACTGGGCTCAGCAGAAGACATGGGCCCCTACAGACATCACAGAAAAAAGGGGGTTGAGGAGGGGGGTGACTAATGGATCAATGAATGAGGTACCATGGGAAAGGCTCAGAGATGGTGGTTACTTCACCAAGCAACGAATTGAAAATGATTCCTCTTCTCTGCAGCACTCACGTGGCTGATTATCTTCATGTCTGTAACAGTGACAAGCATTACAGGCTTATCCATCTCTGCCATCTCCACCAACGGCAAAGTGAAATCAGGTAGTGTTTGGCTCCCATTTTCCTTCTGTGGGCACTTTTCTCTCATTGTACATTCCAGCTTCCTCCAGGTCCCTCATATTCTGGTACTTGACATACTCCACTGGTCTCTCCTATGGGAGAGGCGGAGGAAGAGGTTCTGGCTGATCCTGGTGTCTCTCCATTGATGATGTTCTCTCTCATTGGAGGGGAAGGGGCAGAGGTCTTGGTCAGTCCTGCTATCCCCAGTGGGGCAGGTCCAGGCAGACTCTCTCACTTAGGGCCAGTCTTTGGAGATGGGGAAGAAGTGGTGATAAAGACTCCGGACCCCAGGATCCCCAGACCCAGCTCCCTGCTTTCATGAACTTTGGGCCACCATCTCCCCAGGCTACCCCCCACCATCTCTTCTGCACCTGGGCCCATTCTGGAAGGAGAGACAAGGACATTCCCACAGCTTTGTGGTGGAGTCTATGGCTGAGAGGGGCAGTCCTGCGTAAAACCAAAATATGCAGTCTCTGATGTGTTAAATTAGGGGTGGCCAACCGGTTAGGGAGTCAGACTCACAGTCAGAGTGCAAAGAGCCATGTGGGTAGAATGCAAAGACACACATATTATCTATCTATCATCTATAATAGGTAGATACAAATAAATATATAATATGTGGCTCAATGCCCTGCTGCAGAGCCAGGAACCCCCAGCTCCTCGCTCTAACCTAATCCCCCACCCTGTCCTCCAGAGCCAGGCACCCTAGTCCTCTGCTCAGAATCTATGCTGGCAACTCTCTGGAGCCACCGCTGCTGCTGCCACCATGTGTCTCTCTCATCAAGCACTGGGGCACCTGTGTCCAAGCAGAAGCCACATTTAAGCCACCAGTGGCTCAAGAGCCATGGATTGGCCACCTCTGTTTTAAATAAAGGTTCAGTCTGTCTTTGTCTGAGCCACACCTATTTCCATCATGCCAATTTCTCATGAGTTTGCTCTTGTCTAGTTTTAACTCACTGTTCCAGTCTCCCTTCAAACTCTTCCCTTCTTCTAGGTAGTGATTCTTTATGAGCACAAAATTAGTACTTTTCATTAGCGATGGGCCTGAGCTCAAACCCCAGATCCAGACTTCCCTAAACTATGATGTTCAGATCCTGGTAAATTGCCTTTAAAATGTTGAACATCTTATCTTAACTCCCTGGGTCATTTTCACTCACTATACACACCATGTGTGGATACAAGTAGGCATCTGCCACGCAGGCCCTAGCATCCTACTTGTCATTCACTTGTATGGAGAACAAAGAGTCATTAAGGGCCCATTGTTTGGTGTGTGATCACCTCAGATACTTCAGTGTTGCTCCTGCATGTGAAGTATTTAAACAGTAGAATGTGTCTGGCATGTGTTAGGTGGCACGTATTTCCTCATCTCAAGAAGCCTTGGACCAGAGCTGGGGGGTTCCATTGGTCTCATATTTGCCTTTGCGAATGCTGTGGCAGTGGCTATGCACACGGTGGGCTTCGCAGAAACTGTTCGCGACCTGCTCCAGGTAAAGAATCAGAGTTGTTGCATGGTATGGTCCCCTTCATCCTATCCGCAAGCACTTTTAGCATTTAAGTTCATCTTCCACGAGGCCAACAAGGAATCTAGTTGTACCCAAAAATCTGTATTTGTTCTTCCTCATTCCCCTAAATGCTATCTAATTGTCTGACGTGAAAATTTTTGCTAATTATATGCCATTGCATGTGCCATCGTAAGCAAATTATCACTCAATACTTGATAAATAACTGGTAATTAATCTTTTATAGCCACTGATTGGGGGAACAAAAACTCAAATCAATAACCAATAATTAATAATCAACCAACAACAATCAATCATGGAACTTAAGCTCGTTAGAGATGACAGTGACCTACTTGCTGTTCCACTCATATGTCTGCTGGTTCAGGTCTCTACCATACAGCATGCTCCACCTGGTTTGAAGTGGAAATAGTTTTATAATTAATCCACTTTTTAAATATCTTTTAAAAGCTGCTTATTTAGGAAGTGTAAATATCTTTACAGATCCTTATAATTAACATATCCAAAACTATACAGACCCATCCATTCACTTAGCACTGTATGGAGCATAGGAATGACACAGCCCCAGAACTGAAGAGCTCATTTTTGCTCCAGAATCTGATGAAGTGGGTCTTACTCACAAATGCTTGTTACCTAATAAATTAAATTGTTAGTCTTTAAGGTGCTACAGGACTGCTTGTTTTTATTGTGACTGGCGACTCTGAGACTATTCACAATCAACAGTGTGTCCATAAGACTTCAACGTAAAATATGGGTCTGGAAAAATGCCTGGCAGACGAGATTTAAAGAAACCCCCTAGTGAAATGACTTAGCTTGCAGAATGTTGGTATAATGAATGATGGCTTTAGAAGGCCCTATATTCTCTATTCAGTTTCCATAAGAATAGGAATTAAAAACCACAGAAAGATGAAAGGAAAAGAAGGAGCCAGGTGCTGTCTGTATGGTTAGGGTCAACTCTGCCATCATCTACTAGAATTGCAAAGGCTAATGTGGGCTTCTTTTCCTCAGGAAAATAACTCGCCCATTGTAGACCCCACAAATGATATCCGCATCATTGGGGTCATCACAGTGACAGTGCTACTTGGGATTTCCTTGGCTGGAATGGAATGGGAAGCAAAGGTAATGGTCTCAATTGTTAGGATGAACCCAGGAGTTTCCAAAACACCACCCACCACTGGTCCTTTAGCCCAGTATCCTGTCTCCAACAACAACCAACACCAGTTGCTTCACCCCTCTGATAGCACACCTAACTGCAAGTTTCTTATCACTCAGGAAAATGCTTCCTGACCCATCCAGGTAACCAGCTCTTTCCCAGAAACATAACCATTGTCAGCTAACCTATGATCTTCTTCTGACTGTTGAAACTGAAGACACTGCTCTCACTCATACAAATATCAAAATCTCTCTTGAACCTTATCAACTTGTTGCCATAGCGTTACTCTTTGGCTAAGTCTACACTAGCCCAGAAGATCAACCTACTCAGGGGTAATCTTCCGGGGCTCAATTTCCTGTGTCTGATAGGAAGACGCAAGGAGTAATGGAGATCAGTGGAAGACACTTTCCCACTGACCTTCTTCAGTAGGGACAGTCAGTAAGCCAAGCATAGATACGTTGATTCTAGCTACAAACTGCTGTAGCTAGAATTGTGTATTTGCAGTCAACTTACTTTGCCTAGTGTAGACATAGCCTTAGTCTTGTTCATTCGTTCATTCAGATGCTGCAGGTTCTATTTGTGTCCTTTAACTGGCCACAAAATCCAGCAGGCTAAAGAAACCTAGAGAGACAGGCAAACAGAGGAGAAAGTGCTAGGCACATCTCAAGACTCACACTGCATCTTGTAGGACAGGTCTACCTAAAACTGATGCTTAGCTTAGCCCGTGGGGTTGGATGAGATCCCTCTGTTCCCAATATTGTAAGAAGCAGGGTACAGAAGAGAGGTTGGGGGGAGGACACAGCATGTGTTGCTTCTTTGCACCAACTAATATTAGGGTATATAGAGCAGTACTGCAGTTTGGGAGGTATGCACAGGTGACTAACCCTAACCCTACCCCTCCCAGTCAGATGGCAGAATATTCCTTCAGGAGAGCCTGTTTGCAGCTTCCCAGTTGGGAGATGGGTTAAACTTAAGTAGGAGATGCCCACCTGTATGGTTCACTATAAAACGTGTAGAGTTTGCAGCAGGTACCTAAAGAGCAGATTGTTTAGCTGGATTCTTTTGGTGTCTCAGGCACAGGTGCTGTTCTTCATAGTCATCATGATTTCCTTCCTAAATTACATAGTGGGGACGGTGATTCCAGCCTCTGAGGAGAAACAGGCAAAAGGATTCTTCAGTTACCGAGGTAGGTCCCAGAGGCAGCAGTTTGGGGGAACGCTCGTGAATGACTACAATGTGCAATTAAGCAAACGGCAAAAAAAAAAAAAAAAAAAAAAGACAAGTGCATCCTCCAATGGAAGGATGGTCCAGTGATTATGGAGGCAGCCTGGGAGTGGGAAAGTCAGGTTCAATTCCTTGCTCAGCAGCAGACTTCCCACATGACATATGGCAACTGTCTCTGTGCTTCAGGCTATGTCTATGCTAGGGAAAGAAAGATGATCGCAGATATGCAGTGCCAGCTACGGCAACTACACAGCTAGAATTGACATATCTGCAATCGACTTACCTGGCTGTCCTCACTGAAGAAGGTCGATGGGAGAGTTTCTCCCACTGACCTCCCTTACTCTTTGCATCTTGCAAGGAGTACAAGGGTCACCTGTGACCCCTGAGAGGTCAACTTTGTTCATCCGTACCAGATGTGTGAAATCAAACCCCAGAAGATTGACCCACTAAGGGTTGATCTTCCGGGCTAATGTAGACATAGCCTCAGTTATCCACCTGGACAATGGAAATAACAGAGTTCTGTACTACACAGCTGGGTCGGGAGAATAAAGATAGAAAAGATTGTGAGGCATTTGTGTACTAAGGGGATGGGGACCAGATATGTACACAAGCCTGCTAGAATGTATCTTCAGTGTATTCATTTACTTTGTCAACTGGTGTTTGTCTCTAATGATGATGGTGGAATGGAAATGCCACCACAGTTAAGGTAGCACCAGAGTTCTCAGTTCCACAGAATTTTTAATTGTCAGAGTGCACTAGTAAATATTCTTTGGTACGTGTGCAAAATGAGGAAATCTTGGTGCTCTGAGATCTCGCCACAATCTCTGCTGTTCCATTTTGGTGGGTATGGCCTGGTCATTTCTTTGTGGATGAGAACGAGTTGGTTCTTCTGTACCAGCATGATTATTCTTTATGAACAAAGGAACATAAATGAATGTCTCCATGTAGTCATTTTGTTCTCAAGGTCCTAGCTGGTGATGATTAATCTACAGTAGGGCAGCATTCAATGGAAATGTATCTTGTGCAGATCTGTGATATGCCTGCAAGGAAAATAGTCTTTCATATTAAGCATCCACACCGGTATGCGTAGTCTGAGTAAGACCTGTATGGTAGTGAAAAGGCTTCCTGGAAGACAATGACACTTTATTGATTGTTCTGCTGAATGTTTGCAAGATGCTGGAGGCCCACGAAGGCCTACATCCAGGGACAGACAAGTGACTGGTCCAGCAGCATGTCTGGGATGGACCTAGCTAACCTGTGTGATGGGTGAGGAACCCAGCCAAGTATGCACACAGACCCCGTAGGATCCTTGCTCTGAGTAAAAAGTGACCCGGGTGATCCTAGAAGTATTGTGGTTGTCATCTACCAAGCATACAAGCACTGCATAAGCTTCATTTTCACGGGGGTCCAGCACCCATAGATCCCATTCATTTCAAATGGAATAGTGGCTGCTCTGCATTTTGGAATATCAGGCCGGAGGTGTCCTCACTCCTGAGGATAATTTATGCTGACAATTTTCTTAATGATGGTGATGGGGTGGACTAAGCCCTGATGTCCCTTACAGGAGGCCAGAGGCCTTGCCACACCCCATCTCAGCGAGAGGAACAGAAAAGAGGCCCTCCAGGCAGGACAGAGTGCCTGTCTCTGTGGTAGACAATCAGGATCCATCAGCCCAGTAATAAAAAGCTGCTGGGGTAGGGCCTGGCAGTTCCTCATAGGAGCTTGACCCAGGCAGGTCCATATACTGACTGGCAGACCATCAGCACTATGGACAGCTCCGAGTGTGAGCTGAATCTAGACCTGGGCAAGGCCCAGGCCCTCTGTCCAAAGACTGGCAACAAGCCTGATATAGGAACTGACAGTACTCTGGAGAGGGCTAGTTAGATCACACCCTCAGAACCTTGAAGACAACCAGATAAGACCTTATGTGTACCCTGGGCTGCAGAGGGGCATTCACGAGCAGGTGGACCCTGTTACAATGATCCTTTAATCTTTGACATTAAAAGATCAAAATGAATTGGCTGAACTTGTCTATTTGTCATTGTCACACAAAATGCCCAGAAATTGGGCTTACCACTGAGAGAGCTTGATGGATGGATGGATGAAAAAGCTGTGATAATTAAGGCCATGATGAGATGCTTCTCTTTTAAATAGTGAGTGACCCCATTCCTGCCTGAATAATTCCAAGCGCCGGGAGCTAAATTTCCAGACAGGCACAGGCAGAATATGTTTTTTTACACATAAAAGCATCTTTAATTTGGATTTCCCCAGTCCACTTTAAGGTCTGATCCTATAATGGACTGAGGAGTAAAAATAGCAAACCAGAAATTAGCTCCTGACACACCCTTTCCCAGCTCTCTTTAGACTTTGTGTTGTCTGTGTAGACCTTGACTCCACAATCAGATTGGCCTGAGCAGACCCGTACATCCTCACAGGAATCCGGGTCTGAATTTGTAAAGGTATTTAGGCTCCTAGGTCAATTTTGAAAATGGAATTTAGCCACCTAAATAACATACGCCCAGCTTTCAAATACCTTTAAAAATCTGGATAGAAGCATAAGCAAAACTACTGAGCTGCTTGCATAATCAGTGTTTTAGATTGTAGACTCTGATCCTGCTTTAAGACAACAAAGCATTCAGAACATTTTAGGTTGCTATATAAATCACATGAGAACACTGCCAGGTTGCATCTCAATAGCAGTTTGTCTCTCTGGCTACTGTTTCAATTATTGTTTTTAAAATGAAAGAAATGTGATTAAAATAATTGTGTCGACTGGAACTGACTGAAAAATACTTTCCCTTCCAGCTGATATTTTTGCTCAGAACTTTGTGCCAAATTGGCGTGGACCCGATGGCACCTTCTTTGGTTTGTTTTCCATTTTCTTTCCCTCAGCAACAGGCATCTTGGCTGGGGCCAACATTTCAGGTGATTTGAAGGTAGGTTTTTATTACTCTTGGCCAACAGAATCATACAGGTTGTGTATGACAGGCGGGCTGTACTGATCGAGCTGTATGTGTCAGAAATGGGCAAACTCTGGAGTTGGCAAACTTCCTTGATTGGCTTTTGAATTGTAAATTCGAGACCAGGCAGAGTCTGGATCCAGGTCCCATTTTATCTGGAAAGTTTTCTCATCTATCTCTGTTTTAGAGCTAGCCCAAATATTTTTATTTAAAAAAATTATCCAAATTCTGAACAAATTGTAAAAATAATTTTAAAAAGCACAACAGAAATGTTTCATTAATTTTTTGACCAGCGACAGAACTGGTTGACTCTTTTTTAATTTTAACGCAGAATTCCAAAAAGCGTTCATGAACTTTTTACTGAATTTCCCTCTAGCTTTACTCAATAGAGTCTTAGGTCCTGCTCCATCAAGCTGCTCTGGCTGTGCTGCCTCCATCACCCAGCGACACCACTTCAGTAGTCTAATGCCCAAAGTCTCTTGAAGGATTAAAACATTAGCTTGCATAGCGATGAATGCACTACAAGACTCTAAATAGAATAGAAATAATACAGCCTGAACCCCTCTAATCCAGCACCCTCGGGGACCTGATCAGTGGTGGATGAGAGAATTTGCCAGACCATGGGAGATCAATATTATCTAGCACGTTACCAACACTTCTATCACTCACCAGGCTCTCAGAAGACATTTAGAGGTAAATTATAGCGACAGAACAGCTCAGAATACTCAGAGCCAGGATTGGTGGCTAAAAACAAATTTTATGGGACCATGGGAAACGTGGCCACACCCATGATAAGGGGTCATCCAGCTAACTAAAATCATGCCAGATGAGAGAGTTGTGGATTAGAGAGGTTCAAGCTGTACTTGGCTGCCTATATTTATTGCTTATGTATGGTTGAATAGATTTTGACAAACCTTAGAGGTTAGAGAAAGCTTGATAAACTTTGTTTCTTCATTTCCATGGGTCTCTGCCCTATCTACCTGGGACATGAGTACCAAAAAACATGAAAGGAAGCCTGTTCTGCAGAAGTGTTCATCTAGTCACAGATTAGGAATGATCAGAAATCTCTCCAAAGACCACAGGTTTAGGAGAGTCCCAGCTCATTTTCCACCCCAAACAAATATCAACGAGTTTTTGCTAATCCTCCAAATTTAATCAGTTGTAGGTGGGCCCAGTGTGTTAACCTGGACTGGCATTCAGAACACTCCAAAGTTTCTCAGGGGGCTTGAATCCAAGGTTTTGGGTTGTATAACATATGGAATCACAGCTCTCCTTAAAGAGGAGGTGCTTTTTAAAGACAAGAGCAGCAAAGTGTATCAATGCATACAGGCTTCATAGAATCATAAAAAACTAGAACTGGAGGGACCTCAAGAGGTCTTCATATCCAATCCCCTGCCCTCACGTAAAGACCAAGTACCATCTAGACCATCCCTGACAGATGTCTGTCCAACCTGCTTTTAAATATCTCCAGTGATGGAGATTCCACAACCTCTTCAGGCAATTTATTCCAATGTTTAACCACCATTACAGTTAAGAAATTTTACCTGACGTCCAACCTACACCTCCCTTGCTGCAATTTAAGACCATTGCTGCTTCTCCTTTCTTCAGAGTCCAAGAAGATCAACTTTTCTCCCTTCTCCTTGTAACTTGAAAACTGCTATCATGTCCCCTCTCTGTCTTCTCTTTTCTAAACTAAACAAGCCCAGTTCTTTCAGTCTTCCCTCATGGCTCACGTTCTCTAGACCTTTAATCATTCTAGTTGCTCTTCTCTCGACCTCCTCCAATTTCTCCACATCTTTCTCGAAATGTGGCACCCGGAACAGGACACAATACTCCAATTCTTCATAGCCCAACTCCCAACTTTCCTTTGTAATGGTTTGTTCATACAGTTAAAGGGGCATTTCAGGAACTTTTGATCCTCATTTCAGGCTGGACAACTTTATCTGTTTAGTTGATTTTATAGCCTTACCTAACATTAAACCTTAGCTCCTCCTGTACCATTGGGCAGCCCAGTTCCTTTATCAATCAGAATCACTTGGTATTTGTAATACTTCTCAGATAAGGCCAGTGCATTCAAGATCCTCTGGCACTGTCACATTAAATAGATTAAAACAACACCTAGTATAATGTACTCTGAGATTTCCAACACACCAGCCTCTCAATACCACTTAGTCTCCAAACACCTAACAAGGAAGACCTATGTCTACACTACAGAGTTATTTCAAAATAACTTTGCGAGCATCTACACTATGCTCACACTATTTTGAAATACATTTCAAATAGCAGTATGGTATTTCTAAATGGGTAAGCCTCACTGCAGGAGAAATAACTGCCTGTTTTAAAATTGCTATTTCAAAATAGGCACTGTTAAATCACAGAGGCTGTCTCTACACTAGCATAGCACTTTTGAAAGAGGCATACAAATGAGGAAATAGGAAATGCAAATGAGGTGTAGTTTTACATATCTGGTGCATCATTTGCATATTCCACTTTGAAAGAGTTTCTTTTGAAAGAAAAAAAGCAGTGTGGACACAGCTCTTTCGAAAGTAAACCCCCATTTTCGAAAGAATCCTTCTTCCCATTTTTTTTTCTTTTTTTGGTGAAGAAGGGTTCTTCCAAAGATGGGGTTTACCTTCTAAAGAGCTACATCTACACTGCTTTTCTTCTTTCAAAAGAATATGCAAATGAGGCACCAGATATGTAAATCTGCACTGCATTTGCATTTTCAATTTCCTCACTTGCATGCCTTTTTTGAAAGTGCAATGCTAGGGTAAACACAGCCAGAATAGCGCTATTTTGAAATATGCCATAATGGCATCCAATGGCGCTATTTTGAAATAGTGCTATGCGTCCAAACATGCCATTTCAAAATAGTCAGGTGCTATACTGAAATACATTTTGGCTGCGGCTATACTGCATTCCGCTTTCAGAAGAGGTATGCAAATGAGCAAGATTGAAAATGCAAATGAAGTGTGGATTTACATATCCTAGTGTGATCGTGCTTCCAGAAGAGGCTCTTCTGGAAGCAAAAACAGCCATATACATGGGGTTCCTTTGAAAACAAACCCTGTTTTCGAAAGAACCCTTCTTCCTGAAACAACCTAGGAAGAAGGTTGTTTTGAAAACAGGGTTTGTTTTCAAAGGAAGTCTGTCTGCACAGCTGCTTTTGCTTCCGGAAAAGCCTCTTCTGAAAGCGTGATCATGCAAGAATATGTAAATGAGGCTTGAGACATGTAAATCTACACTTCATTTACATTTCCAATCTCACTCATTTGCATTTCGCTTCCAAAAGCGGAATGCAGGGTAGCTGCAGCCTTTGTGTGTAGCTGTGTTATTTTGAAATAAGACATTTCAAAATAGCTGTTTTGAAATATTTTGAAATAACTCTGTAGTGTAGATGTGGACAAGGTGATCTTTGCAGAGTGCCCAGCAGGTTAAGAAATTCAGACTCTGGATAATACAAATATCAGGTTGAAAGCTGCCCTGTGGTTGATGAGTATGTGAATGTTTTCTCTTCCTTTAGCTGCAAAAATGAGAGATAATTTTGTGATGTCCCTGCAATGCTCTGGTGTAACCCTGCGGTTCCTTTGCTTAGGATCCAGCTGTAGCCATTCCTAAAGGCACCTTAATGGCAATTTTCTGGACAACAGTATCCTATCTGGTTATTTCTGCTACAATCGGTAAGCAACGGGGATGCACATGGTGAAGAAGTGACATACGATGAAGTGTTCTTGGGCAAAGGCCATCTTCATTCAGCATAGGTCAGGTGTCCATTCTTATTCTGGGTACCAGAAGGAGAGCAGAGCAGAGGGGAGTTAAATATAGGTTGTACCTCCATCACATGGCACCCTTGGGATCTGAATGGTCCCAAATGAAGAGATTTGCTGGATGAGGGGAGGTCAGCGTGGCTGCTGGGAGGGAGGGGGCCCCTCTGTCGGGGTCCCCGTGGTTGCAGGGCTGCCAGTGGGGCTCAGTGCCCAGCCAACTCCCTGCTGCAGGCCTCCCCTACCCCTTAGGTCCTGTGGCCACAGGCTGCCAGACAGGCTCCACACTGAAGCTGGTTCTCTGCCAGGGGGCTGCCAGTTTCCCCCAACCCTAGCCAGAGTCCCCGCAGCTGCGGCTCTGCGCCCCAGCCAGCTCCCAGCAGCAGGGCTGTGGGGCACCCCTCACCCCCCAAAAGGCTGCAGGGCTTCCCCAGCCCAGCTTATTCCAAAATAACACTGCTGTGCAAACATAGTATTTGGATTAGGCTCTACTGTGTGTGAACACACTTTTTCAGAATAAGTTTTGCTGGTGTTGGGGCTTCCCTGTAGTGTGGATGCGTTATTCCAAAATAGCGTATTTTGGAATAATAACTCCAGAATAAGCTATTCCAGAACACCTCTGTAGTGTAGACGTTCCCTAGATGGGCTCTCCGACAGACTTATTTCATCTGTGGAGCAGGCACAGAAGGCCACCTGTAACACACACTCAAGATTATACAGGGACGTTGGTTAGAGACATCTGGGCATCATGTGCCACGTTGGAAAAGACAGATGGGAAGTGAATGGGAACTGTTCCCTTCTAGGTGCTTGCGTGGTACGTGATGCCTCCGGGATCTTGAATGACTCCATTCCCATTGGCTCTCTGGGCTGCGAAGGACTTGCCTGCAGCTATGGGTGGAACTTCACAGAGTGTGCTCAGAAGCAGAGCTGTCATTACGGACTCAGCAATTATTACCAGGTTCCGTGACTCTCAACAGCAGGGGGGAGGTCAAACTGGGTTGCAAGCACCCCCAACCCTTGCCCGCCTCAGTTCCTTTGCTTTAATCAGTTAGGCTTGCACTAGTGTCCTTCCTAGCGGAAATATGAGTCACAGCCCAATGCAGCCTGTAGCCTCTGAGGGTAGTAGGGCCATTATCTGAATTGCTGCTGGCCGCCTTTTTAAAAAGTAATTTATAACAAACACAGATGGGGTCGTAGGGTAGGTCTATGCAGCAAAGTTATTTTGAATAACTTTGCTAGCATCTATGCAACAGAATTGTATTTCAAAATCATTTTGAAATAGGAGTTGGCTTATTTTGAAATAGGCAAACATCATTCTACGAGGAATAGTGCCTCTTTCAGAATCACTATTTTGAAATAAGGGCTGTTAAGCCAGGGAATAGCGTCTACTTCAAAATAACTCACAGTGCATCCAATGGGTCTATTTTGAAATAGGCTTTGTGTGTGTAGATGCTGTATTGTGAAATAGCTGAGTGCTCTTTTGAAATGCATTTTTATGTGTAGCAGCATTATTTCAAAATAAACTGTTCCAGAATATCTCTTCCTGAACAGCTTATTTTGGAATAATGCTCCTTGTGTAGACATACCCCTAGAGATTACAGGCTCCTTCACCACACAAACCTGATGTCATTCACGTCATGGAATATCCTGTGATGTGAACAAGGTGAGGCCCTGTCGGGGGGAAGCGAGCATGTGACCACGCAATTAGACTTCATTGTCATGGATATGCAAGAGACGGCCGAGTTAAGGTTGCACTGGCAGCCTAAATATGGGCGTGTACTGTCTTTTGAATGCTTGACTTTGACATCATCAGGTTTTTTGACGTTGGGTGTTTTTGGCTGTATAGTAAACCCCCGAGATATGCGCATCCAAGTTGCACACGTCTCGGGTTAATGTGACTGCCACCCTTGACAGGAGCGGTTTCCGGCTCCTGTGAGGGGCGGCAGCTGCGAGTCAGACTGCTGCCCCTGTCAGGAGTGGTATCCCCGTTCCTGGAGTGGCAGGGAGCTGGGAACCAGGCGACAGCCTGACCCCCAGTTCCCCTCCACTTGCAGAGCCTGGCAGCAGCCCTGGCTAGTTTCCTTGCTTCAAGGAGTAGAGAGGAGCTGGGAGCCAGGCTGCTGCCTCATTCCCAGCTCCCCGCTGCTTGCGGGACCTGGGAAACTGACCAGCTGGGACACAGTGTCCCACAAGCGGCAAGCAGTGGGGAGATGGGAACCAGGCTGCCCCCTGGTTCCCAGCTCCCTGACATTCTGGGAACCAGGAAACTGACCAGCCCTGGTAGGTTGGACAGTTTCCCGGCTCCAGCAAACCCAGAGGAGCAGCCTGGTTCCCATCTCCCCTCGACTTGCACAAAAATTTGATTTATGCAGGGGTTGCAGAAATGCAACCCCCACATAACTCCAAGCTTCACTGTAATGGGATGTGCCCTGAGGAGCTCTAAGTGGTTGGTGTTGGAGTCTGAGGCTTTCAGAGCAGGAGCCCAAGATGTCAAGTCTCTTCAGCCTTGCCTTGGCCCATATCCTTCTGTTATTGATGCAGAGTATGAGCATGGTGTCTGGATTTGCACCCCTAATCACGGCTGGAATCTTCGGGGCCACCCTCTCCTCAGCTTTGGCCTGCCTGGTGTCAGCACCCAAAGTCTTCCAGGTGAGATAGTGGCACGCGTGGGGACCACGAAAAGTCTGTAGTGTTGTCTCTGTGTGTATACTAAATACAAGTCTGGAGCAAGCTAGCACACCACTGGGATTTCAGAGCCATAATTGCAGGTCGCATTTGTACCGCATATAAGCACTGTGAGTTCCATAATAAGCTGAATAACAACCATGATTAGGCCCCACAATGTGTGGCTGGAAATCACCAGCTTTCTGGGCATATTCTTTAATATAATACTCTTGGTGCTTCTATGGCTTTTGCCTGGAGCTGAGTCCCACCTGATCCCACCATGCAGTGCTGCCTGCAAGCTGGGACAGATGCACCATGCTAGATTTTTATGTTTCCTCCTTGGCTTTCCTCGGTTTTGTGTAATCCAACGGGCCAGGTTCTGTCCTCGGCTGCTCCCAGGAAGGTTGCTTCATTTCAGTGGGTTTGCAGGAGTAGAAGCAAGGCAGAATATGCCCATTGCTTTTGTTTATTGAAAATAATAATAGTGACATTTCCTACCCTTGCCATAGTGTCATCAGTGGCGGCAATGTCCCTTCAGCAAAATACAGTTGTGCTAGGACTGTTACCACTGACACTAGGAGGAAAGTAGAGTTACTGCAGTTGGCTTTTTCAAAGTGAAGGGGACCTCCTAGCTAGCAGGAGTGGGCAAACGGCTTCTGAAAACGTAAACACCCTCTGAGTGAAGGGCCAAATTCCCTTCTCCCTCTGTTGTAAATCTGAAGTAAGTCTACTCAAAAACAAGGCTATATCCTGCAGCAGTAGAAGTGCTTGGAGCTGAGCCCTCGTTCAATTGATTCCCAGTCTCAACTTCCCACTGCGTCCCTTATCCTCAGCTCTAACCACCAGTCTGCAGTGCCTGTCAAGTAGAGGTGATGTATTTCTTTCCACAGTGCCTGTGCAAGGACCAGCTCTACCCGCTGATTGGCTTCTTTGGGAAGGGCTACGGGAAGAACGATGAGCCAATCAGGGGTTACATGCTGACCTATGTTATAGCAGTGGGCTTTATTCTTATCGGTAAGTGCCTTCAGTTTAATAGGCTGCCCGGTACAGCTGGGAGCATTCTCTGCTTTTTATATAAGCTGATTAATAAGCCATGCAACGCCAGGGGGCTGTTTCTTTGCCAACCCAATTACCGCCTTTGTTAACTTCTTCCACCGGGATGTGAAAAGTGGTCTCAAGCTTTCTGCACACGCAAGGCTGGAAGATAAAATTATATTCCACCAAAGGATGAGCTCAAGGTGGATTGTTAGAGGCTGAGGGTATGTCTACACTTACTCGGTTGAAGTGTCACTCTCCCAGAGTTCAATTTTACGTGTCTGGTAAATACATTCAAAATTGATCCCTTTGGGGTCTACAGTCAACCCCCCCATACTGCTCTCATGAGAAGTAAGGGAGGTCAACTGGAGCGTTTCTTCCATTGACCTCCCTCAGTGAGGACAGACCTTACAGTCGACTGCAGATACACTGATTCTAACTGCCGTAGCTGGAATTGCATAACTGCAGTTGACTGTAAGGTCTAGTGTAGACCAAGCCTGATTCTGCCCTCACATACACCTGTGTCACACTGCTTGGCTAGCCTGGAGTTGAGTTACACCATCTCTATAGCCAGGGGACAGGAGAGTGGGCCCAGTGTCTGCCCCATGAAAGTAAGGAACATGTCACATCTAAAGACAGCTGTGCCATTGGCTCAGCAGGAGGAGTCTAAGGGCTACTTCTCAAGATCTACTGAAACCTGAACAGCCAAACTGGCACTGAGCATAACTCCCTCCCATCAGCAGGGAGCTCAGGCTATGTCTACACTAGGCAAAATAAGTCGACTGTTTAGATATGCAAGTCTATCTATAACAATTGCGTAGCTAGAATGGACACATACACAGGGAAAGAGAGAACTAGAAGCCCAGCCCGTATCTGATGGCTCTTAAGTGATAACTTTAGCAGGTATTTTAGCAATCCCTATGGGTATATCTACAGAGTAAAGTTATCGCAGAATAACAGCTACTGTTCCAAAATAACTTGTGAGTGTCTACACAATGCAACTGCTATTTCAAAATAATTTCAAAATAGCAGATGGCTTATTCTGAATTTGGTAAACCTCATTCTATGAAGAATAGCTCCTATTCTGAAATACATATTTCAAAATATGATATCCCAGAATAGCTTATTCTGAAATAATGCTGCTGTGTAGACATAGTCTTTCTGATTAGAGCCCCTGGAAGCTGTCAGGGGCTCTAACCTGAAATAGGCTCTATTGTGTGTGGACGTACTATTTCAGAATAAGTTTTGTTTATTTTGGGGCTTCCCTGTAGTGTGAACGTGTTACTCTGGAATTGCTTACTTTGGAATAAGAACTCCAAAATAAGCTATTCTGGAATAAGTCTGTAGTGTGGACATACCCTATGATAGGTGGAACAATCAGGCAGGATTCTCAATTTCTTTCAATTTTCACCTCTCGCCCATTGTCATACGCTTAGGTTGGCCAGAGGGTAGCAAATGCACTAACAAGCCATCCTGCTCTTTCCCACCCTGCAGCTGAACTGAACACTATTGCCCCAATCATCTCCAACTTCTTCCTGTGCTCGTATGCACTCATCAATTTCAGCTGCTTCCATGCCTCCATCACCAACTCACCGGGTAAGTGATCCCCCACTGGTGATTGGTAGCTACCCCTCTCTTGCAGGCTTTGAGGCAGCAACAAGCGTCTCTGCTTCAAGGGTCACTCTCTGCAGCTGGGTTAGGTTAGGGTTACAGCCCAATAGCTTAATAGTCACCTCACCTCCAAAAAGATATACTGGCACTGGAAAAGGTTCAGAAAAGGGCAACAAAAATGATGAAGGGTTTGGAATGGCTGCCATATGAAGAGAGATTAAAAAGACTGGGACTTATCAGCTCAGAAAAAAGGAGATGAAGGGGGGGACGTGATAGAGGTCTATAAAATCATGACTGGTGTGGAAAAAGTGAAAAAGGAGAAGTTATTTGCTTGTTCCCACAACATAAGAACTAGGGGTCACCAAATGAAATTATTGAGTAGCAGGTTTAAAACCAACAAAAGGAAATTTTTCTTCATGCAGCACACAGTTGGCCTGTGGAACTCCTTGTCAAAGGATGTTGTGAAGACCAAGACTTATAAATTCATGGAGGTTAGGTCCATCGATGGTTATTAGCCAGGATGGGTAGGAATGGTGTCCCTAGCCTCTGTTTGTTAGAGACTGGAAATGGATGACTGACAGGGATCACTTGATGATTACCTCTTCCGTTTACTCCCTCTGGCCACCGTTGGAAAACAAGATACTGGGGGCTAGATGGACCTTTAGTCTGACCCAGTATGGATGTTCTTATGTTCTTAATAGTAAGAAGCTTTTTGAGCTGAACAAGGCAATACACTTTGGGGATCCTTGGTTATTAGGGGGGGAAGTATCTTCAGTTCCAAAAACTGAACACCTCTGCATGGGAAGGGTTGGGTACAGGCAGCTGCTCCTGCTCTGAGGGACGTTAGGTTCTCTCTCCATCTCTGCCTTTGTCTCCCAGGGTTACAGAGAGAGGCTGAGCCAGTGATTTGGGCATTAGCCTAGGACTTGGAAAATGTAGGTTCAGTTCCTGGGTCTGTCACCTACTTGCTGTGTGACCTGTGGCAACCCACTTAGCCTCCCCATGCCTCAGTTTCCAAATTAAAGGTTGCAAGATGCTAGTGTGTTGGAGGCCAGATAACTACCTCAAAGAGAGCGTCCTGTCACACTGTCTCTGCTCAGAGGCTGAAGGACTCCTGTACACACGAATTTAGCCATGTGAGTCAATAATTGTACTTTTGTATCATGGCTATGCAGGATGGAGACCGTCGTTTAGGTATTACAGCAAGTGGGCTGCGCTTTTTGGTGCCGTGGTGTCTGTCGTGATCATGTTTCTGTTGACCTGGTGGGCAGCTCTGATAGCCATTGGCATCATCGTCTTCTTACTGGGATACGTGCTCTACAAGAAGCCTGGTAAGTGGGTTTCTTGTCCTTAAGCAGAAGGCAGCACTGGTGAAAAGGTCAGGCTGAGACATCTGAAGGTCTCAGAACATTGTTCAGAGCATTGATCTCAGAACAGTGCTCCTGCCATACTCTCTCATGGGCCCATACGTGATGTCTTGGAGCCTCTGCTGGGTCTGCCCACAAGGGAGTCAGCTGGGAGAGAGGTTTCTGGAACGCAGACAAATATGCTGTGGCAATTGAACTGAAATCCTCCAACTTGCTTCATGCAAGCAACTAAACCAAATAATGTGTGCACAGGGCAGGCCCTTGGGAGCAACCCTACAATAACAAAGCAATACACGCATATGCCTACCGCATTGCTAGTACCCAGGTGTTGCTTATGTCTCTTTTTAAATGATTCATTTGGGTTCCAAATGATTGTTCCTCTCCAGAAGTGAACTGGGGCTCGTCTGTGCAGGCAGGTTCATACAACTTGGCCCTGAACTATTCCGTGGGACTTAATGAAGTCAATGAACACATTAAGAACTACAGGCAAGTAGAAGTGCTGCATGGTGGTGGGTGGCAAGGGAACATTACCCTCATTCCCAGTGCAGAAGGGACTTGCGTTTAAGTAAGTCCCCCAGATTCCCCTGAAAAATATAATTTGCCAACTGAATTCCAAAGGAGACTTTACTGAGCGTGAGTAACTTTGTTTAAATGTCTGGTTGTCTTTGTACCTCTGGGTTGCAGCCAGGATCAGAAGAGAAGAATTTTCATGCTCTTTCAGTCCAACTAGACACAGGAAATCCTTGCAAAGAAGCCTGTTTTACTGAGATCTCCAATCCAGTTGCATACTTCCTTGAGGATCTGATAGTTTGGTAGTAAAGGACCCAGGCTGCAAGGTTCTCTATCTCATCCAAAAGATACTGCTTCGATGGGGTGGGTGCCATTAACAGGACAGCGACTTAGTGGTCAAGTCCCCACCAGAAGATCTCAGAAGTTACTTCTTATTCTAAATACCTATATCTATATACCTATATAAAACTATGGTACGCCCACATCTCGAGTACTGCGTGCAGATGTGGTCTCCTCACCTCAAAAAAGATATATTGGCATTAGAAAAGGTTCAGAAAAGGGTGACTAAGATGATTAGGGGCTTGGAAAGGGTCCCATATGGGGAGAGGCTAGAGAGACTGGGACTTTTCAGTTTGGAAAAAAGGCGATTGAGGGGCGATATGGTAGAGGTATATAAAATCATGAATGGTGTGGAGAAAGTGAATATAGAAAAATTATTTACCTTTTCCCATAATACAAGAACTAGGGGACACCAAATGAAATTGATGGGTAGTAGGTTCAAAACTAATAAAAGGAAATTTTTCTTCACACAGCGCACAGTCAACCTGTGGAACTCCTTGCCCGAGGAGGCTGTGAAGGCCAGGACTCTATTAGGGTTTAAAAAAGAGCTTGATAAATTTTTGCAGGTTAGGTCCATAAATGGCTATTAGCCAGGGATAAAGTATGGTGCCCTAGCCTTCAGAACAAGGGCAGGAGATGGATGGCAGGAGATAAATCACTTGATCATTGTCTTCTCTTCTCCTTCTCTGGGGCACCTGGCATTAGCCACCGTCGGCAGATGGGATGCTGGGCTCGATGGACCTTTGGTCTGACCCAGTATGGCCATTCTTATGTTCTTATGTTCTTAAATTATCAGCCATTGTTTTTATTTCCTTTTTAGACCCCAGTGCCTGGTCTTAACGGGGCCTCCCAACTTCCGCCCAGCCCTAGTGGACTTTGCAGGCACTTTCACCAAAAACCTCAGCTTGATGATTTGTGGGAATGTGTTAGTAGTAAGTATTCTTTGTTCATCTGCTCTCTGTCACCTCCACAAGAGAGAACTGTCAGCAGTGCAAGGTGCAGTAGGATGCCAGCATCTGCACCAAGCCTACTCTGGGCATCCATTCACTGTTGACCAGCACAAGCAGAGCAAGCTGTGTGCTATATTCCCTGGCTGGGCCCTGAAAAACAATAGCCAGAGTTGTTAAACGCCTGGGGCTGACTCTTCCAGGCCTTATGTACCCAGTGCAAACTGTAGGGCTCTCTTCTGTCGTGTGGCTGGGTCACCTAAGGGAGTTATGAGCCTGATATCCTTTCCCACGGCAGAGCTTCGCTCATGTGGTGGAGACTTGGTTTTAAGCTCCTTGGTTCAAACTTCATTAATGGTCAAAGAGCTGGTTCAATCTGAGTTTTGCGTGAGGGAGAATTTCAGGCTTTGATGCCCGGACTTTTGAGGTGTTAGCACTTACATTACTAACCTGCAAAGTTCTGTTACCATTGCTAAATGAACCACCACCTACAGTGCCACACCCATCTGTCACAATGCAGTTTGCCAAGTCCTCTGAAAACTGGAGATAAAATATTTCTTAGCTGAAGGATTTAACCATGGCACAAGCTTGCTAAGGGAATCAAAGTAATCCAGAGTCAGGGCACTCTGTGGCCAAGACACAGACCCTGCTCTTTTACAGATTATACCAACTTGATGATGATAAATGACAAATATTCTCCAAGCAGGGACCTCTTAACCAGGGTGAGAAACTCCACAAAGACCACTAGGAATCTCATCATGGAGATATCTGGGAGTCACTTAGATACTGTGGTGGTCTTTCTTCTGCCTTAAAGCCAGCAATGTTAAATGCCCAAGTCTGGACTAGTATCAGAGAGGTAGCTGAGTTAGTCTGTATCTTCAAAAACAACAAGAAGTCCTGTGCAATCTTCTAGATTAACAGATATTTTGGAGCATTAGCTTTCATGATGAAGCAGGTCTTTGCCCACGAAAGCTTATGCTCCAAAATATCTGTTAGTCTATAAGGTGCCACAGGATTGGTTGTTTTTTGAAGTCTAGACTAGTGTTCCAATGGATTGGCTCAGGTAATGTGGGGTGGATAGCAGAGATGTCACTGGGATATGATGGTTTGGGACACTGACGGATGAGGTGCTTTGTAGTTTGAAGTCCATGTTTGCAGTCACAGATAGGATTGTGTTTAAGCCCCCTTTATGGACAAGGCAGGAGCAGATGTTGTGGGATGCAGTTTAAAGTGGACATATTTTTATGTGGGAATGAAAAACAACTGGATCCTTTGGTTGGGTCCATGATGTTTGCTTGGGATGATGACATCCTTCCACCTTATTCACTGTGCTGATGGATTGTATCAGAGACTCAGACATTGACTGCCAAGCCAGATTCTTTCTCATGTGCCTGTGATTTAAAATGTTTAGAGGAACTATTAAATGACAAGTAGTCATTGCTGTTGGAAAGATCACAGGTTAATTAAGCAATATTGGTGACAGCATTGTCATGGGCTAATGGCCTCCTGCTTCAGATGAAGATAAGGCATTGCATAAGGATAAGTCCATCAACAGTGACTAGCCAAGACAGTCAGGGATGCAACCCCTTGCTCTCGGGCAGTGGTTTTCCACCACAGTGCCATGACACACTGGTGTGCCACAAGATCTGTTCAAGTGTGCCAAGAAATTTCATCAATTTCCTCTCACCATGACTCTTTGCAGAGCCACTGTGGAGGAAAATTGATGACCCCATGCCTGCTGGGGATCAAGTAGCAAGGATGCCTGAGTCACAGCTAGTGTGGAGTTTGTCAATTTCCCCTCACAGTGGTTCTGGCAATGCAGGTAGGAGGATGGGTGGGAGCCAGATGAAACTGAGACATGATTTACATGCCACATCCTGGCTCCAAACGGTGGTGGGGAAGGGAGCCCCTGCTCTCTGGAGCCATCTCCTTCTCCACCCCGTGAGTAATCGAGTGACTGCTAAAAATGTCACCAACATCCCATTTGATCCTTGTTTAGCTTGTTGTATGCACTGCTATCTTGCAAACCTCTCTAGTAAGACTGTAAGCATAGCAAATGTAAGTAAATGTGATATTTATGAGCAATCGATTTTAGCAGAAAAAAGTGGATGTGCTATAGAATTGTCTGTCTCACTGAAGTGTGCCCTGTTACTGAAAAGGTTGGGAACCACTCTTGTGATCCCAAAATCTCTAACTGCCAGAAGCCAGGACTAGATGACAGTCCATCCTTAGAGGTTTTTAAGGCCCTGCTTGACCACACACAGGCTGGGATGATTTAATTAGGATTGGTCCTGCTTCAAGCAGGGGGTTGGAGTAGATGACCTCCTGAGGTCTCTTCATCACTTCAAAAATTGCCCTGTTCTGTTCAGTGCCTCTGAAGAATCTGGCACCATCCATCGATGGAAGACAAGATACTGGACTATGGGTCTGACCTACTGTGGCTGTTCTTATGTCATCACACAGATCACACAGAGGCTAGAGAGACTGGGACTTTTCAGTCTAGAAAAGAGGAGATTGAGGGGCGATATGATAGAGGTCTATAAAATCATGGATGGTGTGGAGAAAGTGAATATTGAAAAGTTATTTACTTGTTCCCATAATATAAGAACTAGAGGACACCAAATGAAATTAATGGGTAGTAGGTTCAAAACTAATAAAAGAAAATTTTTCTTCACACAGTGCACAGTCAACCTGTGGAACTCCTTGCCGGAGGAGGCTGTGAAGGCCAGCACTCTAACAGAGTTTAAAACAGAGCTTGATAAATTTTTGGAGGTTAGGTCCATAAATGGCTATTAGCCAAGGGTAAAATATGGTGCCCCTAGCCTTTAGTCAAAGGCTGGAGACAGATGGCAGGAGACAAATCGCTTGATCATTGTCTTTGGTTCACCTCCTCTGGTGCACCTGGTACTGGCCACTGTCAGCAGACAGGATACTGGGCTGGATGGACCTTTGGTCTGACCCACTATGGCCATTCTTATGTTCTTATCCTGGGATTAAGATGGGATCTTCTATATGATTCAGGAGACTAGGAAATTGAACTGCTTGGTGCAAAGTAAAGCATATTAACATATAGGAATAAACTTAAAACCACCAGTTAAAAATGGTTTGTGTGTCACTAACAGGCTGGGCTTTAAATCTCCAGCTGTGTCCTTTCCTCCCACTTCACCACAGGGGCCATGCAAGCAGAAGATGTCAGAATCCAGACTCACCTCCAGCGGCCATGCAAAGTGGCTGACCAAACGAAAGATCAAGGCTTTCTATACGTATGTGGTAGCTGATGACTTGAGAAGTGGAGTCCAAATGCTTATGCAGGTAAAGGCCTAAGCTGGGTATCAAAACATGAAGGGACTGCAGTCTCCTGCTGTGAATCCTGCTTCAAAGAATTTGTTAATGCTTATAAGGGGCCTTCAACCTTTTCACTGAGGCTGTCAACATCGGCCTGGAAGAGGGACCCACTTAGGGTTGATCTTCCTGGGTTCAGTTTTGCACATCTGGTAGGAATATGCAAAACGACCTCTCAAGAATTGCAGTTGACCCCTGTGCTCCTCACAAGACATGAGGAATAAGGGAGGCCGACAAGAGAAACTCTCCCATCGAAGTTCTTCAGTAGGGATGGCCAACTAAGCTGAGCACAGATACGTTGATTCTAACTATGCAATTGCCATAGCGAGAATTGCGTATCTGCAGTCAACTTACTTTGCCAAGTGTGGACATAGCCTGAGAAGCAGGCTACTGCGGTTGAGACCAGTGTGGTTTGCTAAGGGATGGACTGTGTACATACCCATCCAAGAGAGTAAAGGGCAGTAAAAACCTTTTCTGGTTCTCCTTTCCGGGCTCACCAGGCCTTGAGCTATGCACTCATTCACTGCTTCCCTGGAGCATCTGAGTGGGGAATGAATGGATTCTTGGCTGCAGTCTCCTTTCTCACTGGCCTGTGTTATACTTTGCTATTGACCTATTCCTCTGGAACAATATGCCCAGTCGCCATGGAGCAAAGAGGAAGAGTTAAGAGTTGGAGAGGTGTCTCTGAGACACAGAGCCTCCTGGGACTGCACCAGGCATGCTGAAATTTACACACCACTCCTTGCTCAGAATGGTGCCTTGAGGATACTGTCCTGAAGCTTGTTGTTTCTCTGCATGTGATGAGACATTCAAACAAACTAAATGCATATGTGCATGGCAGGTTCATGTAGAGAGACACTGAAAAAATCTATTAACACAGGCATCTGGCCTTGGGAAGATGAAACCCAATACCTTGGTGATGGGTTACAAAAAGAACTGGCAGACGGCTCACCCTAGGACTCTGGAGGAGTACACAGGAATCCTGCAGTAAGTTGGGAGGCTGGTTATGGTAGCATTGCTGGCTTTGTTTGTTTCCAGATGAGCGATAGGGACTTCTGGGTGAACTTGGCAACACTCAAGCAGGAATAAGGTGGTGTGTAACCAGTCCACTTTCTTGGCTAGCCATCTTCATGAATCCACTGCAAAGTTTGACACCGGCAGCTTCCTTTGAGTCCTTGTGTAGCCTATGAAAATCAGTGGTGTATATGCGGATGTTCAGTGCTACTGCTGCCACTGTCTTGCATCAGAGGGGAAGGAATGGCTGGAGAATAAACCAAGAAACTTGAGAATCAGGAGGTCTGGCTGGAGAACTGGTTTATATTACTGGCTTCCTGTGTGACCTCTGGGAAGTCACCAGCTTCTCCATCTACAAAGGGAGATAAGAGCATCTACCTTGACCCTGAATTGTAACTTTCTTTATAAGGGCAAAGCATTATCACTGTGATTGTTTCATGAGCATGTGTTAAATCATGTGGATTCCAACCATCAGCATTTCGCTGCTCCCCACTGTTCTCAGTTACCCTCCCACTTCCTGAAGGGGGGCTCTAAAGAGGATGGAAAGAGGCTGTTCTCAGGAGTGACAGATGGCAGAACAAGGAACAATGGTCTCAAGTTACAGAGAAGGAGGAGTAGGTTGGCAATTAGGAAAAACTATTTCACTAGGAGGCTGGTGAAGCACTGGAATGCATTACCTCGAGAGGAATCTCCACCCCTAGAGGTTTTTAAGTCCCAGCTTGGCAAAGCCCTGGCTGGGATGATTTAGTTGGGGTTGATCCTGCTTTTGCCAGGGGCTGGACTCTACAATCTCCCAAGGTCTCTTCCAGCCCTATGATTCTATGATTATTGCAGACCTACACCAATTACACCTCACCAGCAGTCTTGCCCACATCCAATAGACAAAGGCAATCTCATTGACGTATCTGCTTTACTTTAGCTCCAGTGAGAGACTGATCAAAGTGATGATCACAAGTTATCGCATCAGTAGCATGTCCAGGCATTTGCAGAAAGAATGTCTTGCCCACCCGCTCCATATGCGGAGAGGACCATGTCTGCAGGAAAAAGAAGGCAACTCCATTGCCATGGACCAGTGGACTCTGGAAGTGTACTTTGATCCAGGGAGATCTAAGGCCACGCTCCCCAATACTTCCAGTGTGAAAGGGAAACACAGCCACTGTGGTATCTGGGATGTGCCTTTAAAGGACTGAGGTTCCCAGGTAGTCTGGGTGGGGCACGAGGAAGATCTTGATAGGCACAGCCAGCTATAACTGGACACAGAAAAAAGCATTCACCTTAAGCACCTAGTGGTCACTGAATAGCACCTCCACCACAGCAGATACTGTGGCCCTGAGACTGAAGTGAGTCCCTCTTACACTGCTCTGAGCTACTGTGGGAAGACTTCCTTTCTCCTGTATGTCTCTGGGACTCCTCAAGGTGTAGTCTGGCCACCCAGAATTTGTTCTGAGGGTAGGAGTTGCTCTGCAGTAACATCAGTTGTGGTGGTCACTTGAATGCCATTTGTCAGGAATTTGTGGTTCACTTTTAAAGGCCTTTCTTACCGGAAAGGATCAGAGGTCGGGTTCATTAGGTGTCTTATCTCCCAAGCCAGGTCTACGCTAGACCTTCAAGTCGACTGTAAATATGCAGTTCAAGTTACAGCAATTGCATAGTTAAAATTGACTTATGTACAATTGACTTATCCAGCCTTCCTCACTGAGGGGGGTTGAGGGGAGAAACTCTCCCATCAACCTCCCTTACTCCTCACGATATTGAGAACAGGGGTCACCTGTCGACCCCAGATAGTTCAATTTGTGCATCCCTACTAGGCACACCAAATCAAACCCCAGAAGATCGACACTGACCAGGTTGATCTTCCGGGTAGTGAAGACATACCCCTAGAGCAACGATACTGCACAAGTTGGCCAGCCAACTGAATGAAAGGGACAGACCCTCTGGAGCTGGGCCTGCTCCCATAGTTTTGTCAAAAGCAGAGAGTGTCCCTAACATGTCTGTGTTCTGTCTCTCGTTCCAGTGATGCATTCGACTTCAAGTTTGGTGTGTGCTTGATGAGAATGAAGGAAGGGCTGAATGTTTCCAGAATGATGCAGGCTCACAGTAAGTGTCCATTGCAGCCACCCTTGCAGGAGCTGCATCAGTTGCTGATGGGGTGAGACTGTTAGTTCCATTCCATAAGTAGCAGCGAGCACACATTGGCATATCAGCTAAATGGGTGACACAGTAAGGCAACTCCACTTGTTCTTTGCAGCTCAATAATGTGCCACTCTGGTTAATAATTAAACAAGATGTCAAATATCCACCCTTCCTCTGCCCCCCAGAAGGACTTTGACACAGACCTGTGACTGTAAGTGGCCAGATTCCTTCTGACTCCCCAAACTCTTTCAAGTATCGGAGGGGTAGCCATGTTAGTCTGGATCTGTAACAGCAATGAAGGGTCCTGTGGCACCTCATAGACTAACAGAAAAGTTTTGAGCATGAGCTTTCGTGAGCACAGACTCACTTCATCAGATGCTGGTCTTGGAAATCTGCAGGGCCAGGTACAAATAAGCCAGAGCTAGGTGGGGATAACAAGGTTAGCTCAGTCAGTAAGGGTGAGGCTTACTACCAGCAGTTGATCTGGAGGTGTGAACACCAAGGGAGGGGAAGTTGCTTTTGTATTTAGCCAGCCATTCACAGTCTTTGTTTAAGCCTGAGCTGAGGGAGTCGAATTTGCACATGAATTGTAGCTCAGAAATTTCTCTTTGGAGTCTGGTCCTGAAATTTCTTTGCTGTAGGATAGCTACTTTGAAGTCTGCTACTGTGTGGCCTGGGAGATTGAAGTGCTCTCCTACGGGTTTTTGTATATTGACATTTCTGATATCTGATTTGTGCACGTTTATTCTTTTACGTAGAGACTGTCCAGTTTGTCTGATGTATATAGCAGAGGGGCATTGCTGGCACATGATGGCATAAATTATATCGGTAGATGTGCAGCTGAATGAACCCACGATGGTGTGGCTGATCTGGTCAGGTCCTGTAATGGTGTTGCTGGTGTAGATATATGGGCAGAGCTGGCAACGAGGTTTGTTGCATGGATGGGTCCCTGAGTTAGAGTGACTGTGGTGCAGCGTATAGTTGCTGGTTAGGATTTGCTTCAGGTTGGCAAACTGTCTGTGGGCAAGGACTGGTCTGCCTCCCAAGGCCTGTGAAAGTGAGGGATCATTGTCCAGGATGGGTTGTAAATCCCTGATGATGCGCTGTAGAGGTTTTAGCTGAGGACTGTAGGTGATGGCTAGTGGTGTTCTGTTGGTTTCTCTCTTGGGCTTGTCCTGTAGTAAGAGGCTTCCTGGCACACATCTGGCTCTGTTGATCTGTTTTTTCACTTCCTCAGGTGGGTATTGCAGTTTCAAGAATACTTGGTAGAGATCCTGTAGGTGTTTGTCTCCGTCGGACGGGTTGGAGCAAATGCGGTTATATCTTAGTGCTTGGCTGTAGACAATGGATTGTGTGGTGTGGGTTGTGTCTGGGATGGAAGCTGGAGGCATGAAGGTAAGCGTAGCGGTCAGTGGGTTTATGGTACAGGGTGGTATTGATGTGGCCATCGTGTATTAGCACCGTGGTGTCCAGGAAGTGGATCTCCTGTGTGGACTGTTCCAGGCTGAGGTTGATGTTGGGGTGAAAGTTGTTGAAGTCCCAGTGGAATTCCTGCAGAGTCTCCTTCCCATGGGTCCAGATGATGAAGATGTCATCAATGTAGCATAAGTAGAGACGGGGTGATAGTGGACGAAAGCTAAGGAAGCGCTGTTCCAGGTCAGCCATGAAAGTATTGGTATATTGAGGGGCCATGCTGGTACCCATAGCTGTGCCGCTGATTTGAAGGTATATATTGTCGCCAAACCTGAAATAGTTGTGTGTGATGATAAAGTTACAGAGCTCAGCCATCAGATGTGCTGTAGCATCATCAGGGATACTGTTCCGGACAGCATTTATTCCATCTTTGTGTGGGATGTTGGTATAGAGAGCCTCTACATCCATGGTGGCTAGCATAGTGTTTTCTGGTAGGTCATCAATGTATTGCAGTTTTCTCAGGAAGTCAGTGGTGTCTCGGAGATAGCTGGGAGTGCTGGTGGCATAGGGTCTGAGGAGAGAGTCCCCAAAACCAGACAGTCCTTCAGTGAGAGTGCCAATGCCCAAGATGATGGGGTGTCCAGTATTTCCAGGTTTGTGGATCTTGGGTAGTAGGTAGAATAGCCCCAGAAGGGGCTCTAGAGGTGTGTTGGTATAAATCTGTTCTTGTGCTTGTGTAGGGAGTGTCCTGAGCAGATGGTAGAGTTTCTTAGTGTATTCCTTGGTGGGATCTGAGGAAAGTAGCCTGTAAAATTTGGTATTGGAGAGTTGTCTGGAAGCCTCCTTCTGGTAGTCAGACCTGTTCATGATGACAGTAGCTCCTCCTTTATCTGCCTCTTTGATTATAATGTCAGGGTTGTTTCTGAGGCTGTGGATGGCATTGCGTTCTGCACAACTGAGGTTGTGAGGCAAACAATGCTGTCTCTCCACAATTTCTGCCTGTGTGCGTTGGCGAAAGCATTCTATATATAGGTCCAGACTGTTATTTCTACCCTCAGGAGGAGTCCACGTGGAGTTATTCTTCTTGTGCTGCTGGGAGGGTGTCTGTGAAATGGTGTGCTGGTCAGTGTTGTGTTGAAAGTATTCTTTGAGTCTGAGACGGCGAAAGTAGGCTTCCAGATCACCGTAGAACTGTATTATGTTTGTGCGGGTGGTGGGGCAAAAAGAGAGTCCCTGAGAAAGAGCAGACTCTTCTGCTGAGCTGAGTGTGTAGCTGGACAGATTGATGATATTGCTGGCTGAGTTAGCGGTACCACTGCTTACTACAGGACAAGCCCAAGAGAGAAACCAACAGAACACCACTAGCCATCACCTACAGTCCTCAGCTAAAACCTCTACAGCGCATCATCAGGGATTTACAACCCATCCTGGACAATGATCCCTCACTTTCACAGGCCTTGGGAGGCAGACCAGTCCTTGCCCACAGACAGCCTGCCAACCTGAAGCAAATCCTAACCAGCAACTATACACCGCACCACAGTCACTCTAACTCAGGGACCCATCCATGCAACAAACCTCGTTGCCAGCTCTGCCCATATATCTACACCAGCAACACCGTTACAGGACCTAACCAGATCAGCCACACCATCATGGGTTCATTCAGCTGCACATCTACCAATATAATTTATGCCATCATGCGCCAGCAATGCCCCTCCGCTATGTGCATCGGACAAACTGGACAGTCTCTACGTAAAAGAATAAACGTGCACAAATCAGATATCAGAAATGTCAATATACAAAAACCCGTAGGAGAGCACTTCAATCTCCCAGGCCACACAGTAGCAGACTTCAAAGTAGCTACCCTACAGCAAAGAGATTTCAGGACCAGACTCCAAAGAGAAATTTCTGAGCTACAATTCATCTGCGAATTCGACGCCCTCAGCTCTGGCTTAAACAAAGACTGTGAATGGCTGGCTAAATACAAAAGCAACTTCCCCTCCCTTGGTGTTCACACCTCCAGATCAACTGCTGGTGGTGAGTCTCACCCTTGCTGACTGAGCTAACCTTGTTATCCCCACCTAGCTCTGGCTTATTTATACCTGGCCCTGCAGATTTCCAAGACCAGCATCTGATGAAGTGAGTCTGTGCTCACGAAAGCTCATGCTCAAAACTTTTCTGCTAGTCTATAAGGTGCCACAGGGCCCTTCCTTGCTGTTACAAACTCTTTCAGTTACTTCAGCTGAAACTACTATTCTTCACTTTCTGTCTTAAACCATTTCAAGGCATGGTGGTGCTCCAGGGAGTGATATTACCAGTATCACATCCAGCTGCCCTTGCCTGATGCCTCAGGTACCTATTTTGCTGTTGGCTGAACTGGTGGTGACTTTCACTGGGAGATGACATGAGACTCAAAGCCACAGACTTCAAGCAAGGCCCTTAACAACTCAGCCACCTCATCCCACCACTGATTGCAAAATTCAGGGCTTGCTTGACCAAGTTCCAGCATCTGAAATCAGTCTGGTAGGCTGGTTCTCCTTAATATGTTGCAACAGAAATTACTCACACGACGACCATTCACTCCCATGCAGGGGGCTGGCACAAAGTCTATGCACCACTGAAGACCCACTCAGATGGTGCCTGCACCTTGTGCCCTGCCTTGGGGTAAGTTCACCATTGTGAGTAGCAGTCCTATGCCATGCACATCTCTGAAATAACTGAGTTGCTCTGCCCAGGAGTTCCTAGGCCAACAGAAGCTTAGTTTGTCTAAGGTCAATTAATTTCTGCTTTTTAACATGCTTTAAATCTTTGTTAGGTTCAATGATGGTTCGCCAAGAATGAAAATTAACTCCTGCGCACATGAAATCTATGGACCATTTAAGTCTGCACTACACGGCTTAAGTGGAACTTAAATAGTGCCTTTTCTGCACAGGAAGCCACTGAAAGAAGTTAATTTCCCCCTAAACTAGCAGGCATGCAGCAGAATTAATGCATGTAAAACTTTTTCTAACTTAGCTTTACCCTTTCTGTTCAGAATGTTAAAATTAACACAAATGAAATGTCCATTGGATTTAGCCACAATAGTGTTCTAAGCAAAAAGAGATTTCCATTGTTTTGTCTTTCACATCTGTATTACTTTTATTCCTCTCACCTTCTCTTTTACAGTCAACCCAGTGTTTGACCCAGTGGAAGACCCCAAGCAGAATGGAGAAAATGGTGTGGTACCCACTGTGACAGGCACATGTTAGTTTTAACCATGTACATCTTTGTAATATGAAATACTCATCCTCCAACCCGGAGTGAAAATGAATGATGTTCTAGCAAAGTCAGGGCCAACTGCTGAGTGATTTTTTGGCCTTTAGTTACACAGGGATCCTGACTGCAAAGTCTCGATCTGAACTTACTTGAAATTTGATGGTGTCCAGATCTGGGAGCTGGGTTTGTTTGGTGGAAAGCAAAGGTACCAGTCACAGGGCTTGGGCTAGCAGGGCTTGAGATTGTTTGAATCTTGGGTTTTGCCCAACCAAATACGGAAATAGGATTCAGCTACTAAGCTTTGTTCTGAATCACACATTTATGGATATGGCCTAGGTAGAAGACAGCATTTCACTGTAGCCTGCCAGGAAGCTTAAGTCTCTAAATAGGAAGGTCCTACCACCTATTGCAGAGAGTCAGAAGAACAGTAAACACCTCACTCTTCAGGACCAGTATCTCACACTGCGGGTTCTTTCCCCTTTGCTAGTGGATCCTGACGCCCTTATAGCAGAACAGCAAGCAAGTACCATCTTCCAGACTGACCAGGGCAAGAAGACTATTGACATCTACTGGCTCTTTGATGATGGAGGTAACCTTTGACCTTAACAAATACACACAGCCTGCACATAGACTTCGAATTTTTTCTGTTATTGCACTCCTGCTCCACACAGCTCATGAATGATACTGATTGCCAAAGGTGTTCCCCACTGCCACTGATCTGAAGCCACGACCGTGCAATGACCTCTTCAGATCTGCTGACTCCCATCCAATCATCCATTCTCAGCCATTTTTTTTAGCAGCATCAGGGCCAAGTTTTCCTGAGGACGGTTCCTGCCCATCCCCTTCCAGCTTTCTCCAGGATGAAATTTGGATCTAGGGTTTTGCCCTAGATCAGCTGTGTCCATCCAGCCATTGTCAAGCTACTCCCTAATCATGTTGCTTTTAAGTTCCACCACAACCTTGCCATGCTTGGCCATGACGATCTGCTGATGACATACAAACAGAGATTCTTGAAGGTAACTAAGAGAGTTAGGTGTCCAGTGGGATTTGGGTGCCCAATTCTCTGACATAGTTTTACAAATCTCACCCATACTTTATTGGCCAACTTTCTCCTGGTCTTCCCTTTCTACCAGGAGGCTTTTAATAGAATAGTTCTGAGCAGAAAAGTTAGACACGAGCCTCCTAACCTTGCTCAAGTCTCAGGTTTCCTTTCCAATATATAAGAGCAGTGCTACTGAGACTTGCTTTTGTTAATCATGTGTGCCTATGATGGCTTCTTGTGACCTATCGAGATTACGGTTCCAAGGCGCAAGGCACAGTACAGACAAGAAGCAGTAAGCTATCTCTGCCCAAAAGGGTTACAATCTCAATAGACCAGACAGTCCAGAGGTAGAATAGAAGGAATACAATCTACAAGCAGAGCAATCAATGTGATGATAGCAAATGACATATTTGCTCCATGATTTTTCCACCCCAAGGGTGATCATAGAATCCTAGGGTTGGAAGAGACCTCAGGAGGTCATCGAGTCCTGAAAGCAGGACCAATTCTAACTAAATCATCCCAGCCAGGGCTCTGCCAAGCTAGGACTTAGAAACCACTAGGGATGGAGATTCTACCACCTCTCTAGGTAACCCATTCCAGAGCTTCACCACCCTTCTAATGAAATAGTTTGTTGATATATCCAACCGAGACCTCTTCCACTGCAACCTGAGACACTCCTGATAACAGCCTCTTTCCATCCTCTTTAGAACCCCACTTCAGGTAGCCAAAGATTCTTATAAAATCCCACCTCACTGTTTTCTTCTGTAGACTAAATAAGCCCAAATCCCTCAGCCTTTCCTAATAGGCCATGTGCTCCAGCCCCCTAATCATTTTTGTTGCCTTCTGCTGGACTCTCCAGTGCATCCACACCCTTCCTCTAATGGGGGCAAGGAGCAGGCAGGACAGGAAGCATGAGATAGGAGGGATCAGCAAAACAGAAAAGCAATAGACGGAAGAGGAGATTGGAGGACAGAACAGAGGAAAACGGAGCACAGGAAGGTATGGGGGCAGCTATGGAATGAAGCTGAAATGAGCTGCTGTATGATTATAATTTATTTGTACTGCTGTAACACTTAGGGGCCTCAAACCTGGCCCAAGACCCCACGTGCTAGGTACTGGACAAACACAGAACAAATAGCTTTTTTTTCAGGCTTGTTTGTGCTAAGCCACCAGCTCCGAGGCATTGTCTGTGGGTCCATTTTGGAATTTTAAAAGAAGGGAGCCAGATGATGGTATAAATAGAGTTGAGAATTTCACACGTGTAGAGTTGCAGCACAGAAAGCTTGACTTGCCCAAAGCCACGCAGGGTAGGTTTGGCAGGGCAGAGAATTGAACCCAAGTGTTCCGAGTCCAGGCAAGCACTAGATCATCTCTCCTCTCACTTTCACATGGGGATTATTACAGGGCCTGGTGCAGGAATAAAGTGAAGAGGGAGAAGGATTCAAACAGATACCATACATGAGGGAAAAATAATTATTTTTAGGCAAGGGGATGAGCTTCTCCTTTCCTGGGATCAACTGCAACCCAGACACTGGGCAATGTGATGTGGGATTTCAGTTGATGACATTTAATACTACAGGTTGAACATCTCTAATCCAGAACTTTCTCATCTGGCAAACTCCATAATCTGGTATGATTTTAGTTAGCTGGACAATCACGTTTCCCATGGTTCCATACAGTTTGTTTACACCCACGAGTCCTGGCTCTCAGTGTTCTGTGCTGTTATTTAGCTGTAATTTACCCCTAAATGTCTTTAAGAGCCCAGTAAGCAGTGGAAGTATTGGTAATGCTGTTAGACAATATGACCTCACATCATCCGGCAAATTCTCTTGCTCAGCATCAATCAAGTCCTGAGGATGCCAGATTAGAGACCTCCAACCTGTAGATGGAGCAGCGTGCTGGAAAATACATCCTGGAGCACACTGTTGCATTGACAGGAGGATGGGCTGGCGAGCCCACAGGGTCTTGTGCATCTCTGATTCAGAATTTTGAATAGCCTTTTGGTCCCCAAACCTAAGCACCAATCGCCTTGCTCTTCTCTGTGGCAGGTCTGACGCTCCTGATTCCATACCTCCTCAGTCGCAAGAAGCGGTGGGGCAAGTGCAAAACCAGGGTGTTTGTCGGTGGGCAGATCCACAGGATGGATGAAGAGAGGAAGGCGTGAGTGTATGACTGGGCATTGAGCAAGTCAGCTTGTGAGACCATTAACTGACACTAGTCCCATAAGATAATGCACAATATACCTCCTCAAAAAAAAAAAAAAAAAGGTCAAAAAAACCCACATATATACCATGACCTGTCACCTGCCCTATAGGTTGGATTATTTCACAGACATTCAGCACCCTTTGGGGAGCTACAACTGGAATTTGGCTGTTTACCCAACACCTTTCTCATTGCTACAGAAATTTCAGAAGCTCTTTGTTTTGGTTTTGATCATTTTAAAAAATATATTTGTTCTTCAGGGTATGCTGTTGTCCTGGCATCAGCCTGTGTAAATCAGCAAAAGTCCATTCCAGTTAATGCAATGATGTTGATTGACATCATTGGAGAATATGCCCCATTTGTTTGTCTGTTTATTTTTAAAAGATGCTGTTTGTAGGAAAATGTATTATGAGGCTAGCGAAGCTGAGAATAAAAGAACGCTAATATGATTTTTAAAAATGCCAACCACACAACATGCTAAGGACCATGGAAATGAAACTCCTACTGATAAGATGCTTGAACTGGGTATCTTGTAAAATTACAGGAACAGAATACAGAAAGAGCTGTCACCAGTAATTGGGATAGTATTTAGTCAAATGCCACTCTGCACTGTGCTACAGGATACTAAAACATTTACCCGGCACTTCTCAGAATCTTAACTCAGATAATTTTTGTTATTTGGAAAATTCAATGGAAATGTCCATACTTCATTTAAATCATTGCTCTGAGGTGGGGCTGGTGATGAGGCTAGCAGGCTGCTCTCGGCAGAGATGACTACCCCAGCCCTCTCACCAGAGTTGCTTGGGGCCAGGTGAGAAACACCTCTCCGTGGCTGCTGCAGCTCCACCAGACAAAGCCAGGGGAGGGGTGCATGCTCCCTGGCTGGGTCAGGTCCAGATTCATCTGTCCCCTGCACTCCTCTGCCACAATGACAAATGCAGCAAACCATGCACTTTCCCCTCACTCTCTGATGAAGGGAACAGCCAGCAATGTCCCTGTACAAATCAGGAGCCGGGGAGAGCTGCAGCCACCCTTGCCCTCCCTAAGGGGCACCTAGGGGCTGGAGCAGTCCCAGACGGGATGAGGGTGCCTGTCTCCTGTGCGTTACCTGTCTGGTCTTTCTATCTCATTTCTGTTTAGTTCTATGAGAAGTAATCCCATTCCAGGCACATCCCATTTTCCAACACTGCAAAGCCTTGGCCTGCTTCAAATTATGTTAAGAGGAAGCTGCATATCAAATTTGTTGGTTCCAACTCTTGCAGTTTAGGAGGCATTCTTGAACGGACAGACTCTCAAATATATACCTGTTGAACCTCTCTAATACAGAACACTCGCATCTGGAACCATCCATAATCCAGCATGATTTTAATTAGTTGGATGACCACTTACCATGAGCGTAGCTAAGTTTCCCGAGGTCCCATAAAGTTTATTTACAGCAACCAGTCCTGGTTCTCAGTGTTCTGTGCTGTTAGTTAGCTCTAATTTACTGCTACATATCTTCCAAGGCTCCAGTAAGCAGTGAAAGTGGTGGTAATGCTACTAGGCAATATGACCTCCCCTGGTCTGGCAAATTCTCTTGTCTGACACTGGTCAGGTCCCCAGGGTGCCGGATTAGACAGATTAACATGTAGTATAATATGGTAGGTGGGAGATATTGTTAAATACTCAATGGATCTGAAAAAGAAAAATTGTCCACACCTTGAAAGCTCCTCCTGATTCTTTTTACCTTGAGTATGACCATGCCAATATTTACTATGTGGCTAAGTTATTACTACCATGAATGGATGGCAATGGAGCATTCAGAGTAGAGAATACAAGTCCTGTGTCTGCAGGCCTCAATAAACAGACACATATTTTATTTATAGTAATATTCTGCTTTTGAACTTTTCACCTATAAATCTCCATGCACACCACAAGAGATCCGTAACAATATCCCCATTTTATAGATAGAGAAAGCTGAGGCACATTTACTTGCCCATGGTTACTCAGCAGTCTAGTGGCAGAGCTGTGACTAGAACTCAGGTCATCCGAGTGCTCTAGCCACTAGGCAGGATTGCTTCCCTTGAATCTTCAAGTGTTCAGATCACCTGAGAGTGTTTCTGGGATGGTCAGTAAACCATTGAGTAGGAAAAAATGAGTAGATTTTTTTAAAAATCCCCCTTTTTTTCCTGTTACAGGATTGTCTCTTTATTGAGCAAGTTCCGCCTGGGGTTCCATGAGGTGCATGTCCTTCCAGACATTAACCAGAAACCACGCCCTGAACAGTAAGTTATTTTTGTCTGTGTGTGTGTGGTTTGTTTGTTTGTTTGTTTGTTCAGCTTCTACCAGATAGGGCACATGAAGTTTGGAGGAGAGAAAGAGGAAACCATAAGCGTAACCCAACCATTTCCTAAATTTTAAAGGAATTTCATACAGAAGAAGCATGCCCATCCTGGACACTGATGTTGGTCTTCAGTCACAAAAAATCTGTGTTATAAACTGTCACAGTTTCAGAACAAGTCTCATGGTATTTGGCGATTTATGCAAGGTCGCAGATTCCAGCCATATTACTAAGGAAGAACCTCAGTTTTCATATAAAGGAAAAAAATAGGTATCCAGCCCTCCTGCATACTGAGACAAGTTTGAAAATATGTTTCCTAAAGGCTCATATACCAGAAAGCAGATTAAAAGAACTCATATTATTAAAAAAGAAAAATCTAGTGATTGTAACTTTTTTTAGCATTTGACATTAATGGATTGGCAGGACAGGACCATTCTCAACTAGGGATGTTAATGATTAATCAGTTAACCTAAATGAATGAGGCTTATCAATTATGGTTAACTCATAGGGGCTGGAGCAGCACCAGCCTGGCATGGGCGGGGGGTTGCTCCAGCCTCTCAAGGCTGCCGCAGGTAGGGGGCACTCCAGCATGGCCGGAGCAGCCCCTGTCTGCAGCGGCCCAGGGTGGGGGGGCACTGGGGAGAATGGAGCAGCCCCCCCGCAACAGACAGGGGCTGCTCTGGCCCAGCTGGAGTGGAACCACCAGCAGCATGCCTGGGACTAGGCCAGGCTGGTCTGGCTGTGCTGGAGCAGCCCCCGTCCCCAGCATGCTGCAGGTGGGGGTACTCCACCCCAAGCAACCTCCCCAGCTTCCCGCCCCCAGCATTTAACTTGTTAACCCATTAAATAGGATTTTACATCCCTATTCTCAACACAGAGAGAGGAAGATCAGGATTATTCAGTGCTGCCGAGAGAACAAGCTTCAGCCTTGGTTTTGCCCACATCACCACAGGAAGATGGACTGAATGAATGAATGGAGGACATAGAAGGATGAATAGAAACCATTAGGGTAACATCTCCATAGGATTGTTCAGTTGGCTGAGGTAGTCAACAAAGGGACTGATCTGTAACACAGGACTGAAGTTCCCAGGGCAGTTGAACTAATCTATTCGAAAAGGGAAATCTCTTCTCAAAAAAAATCATCATGCATTGGGATGAAAGGCCCAAAACGTGAAATTTCCAGACAATTCCATCTTGGAAGAACTGAAATGGGCATAAGTAAAAATCTGCAGCAGACAGTGAAATCAACTAGACCCTTCTAAACAGATAGCTGTCATTTTGGTTTTCCTACTGGAAAAATGGACATTTTTCAACAAAGAAAAGAGAAATTTCAATTTTTGTGAAACAGGCTTTTTCAGAAGATTATTAGAATGTAAGAAGAGATATATGGGGTCAGACCAATAGTCCATCTAGCACAGTATCCTGATCCCAATAGTGGCCAGGACTGGAGCTTCAGGGATTGCGTACTGAACAGGGCAATGCTGAAGAGATTGTACCCCTGTCATCACCTCCCAGTTTCTAGCAATCAGAAATTTAAGGCTCCCAAGCATGATTGTTATATGCCTGACCATCTTGATTAATAGGTCCATTGCTGTCCAACATGAGCTTATACAGCATTTTGTTAACCCATTAATACATTTGGCCATCATACCATCCCCAAGAATCATAGAATGCTGGAACTGGAAGGGACCTCAAGAGGTCATCAAATCCAGTCCCTTACCTTCATAGCAGGACCAAGCGCCATCTATATCATCCCCGTTAGATATTCATCTAACCTGTTCTTAAATATCTCCAATGATGGAGACTCTACAACCACCCTAGACAATTTATTCCAGTGGTTTACCACCCTAACAGTTAGGAATTTTTTCCTAATGTCCCACCTAAACCTTCCTTGCTGCAGTTTAAGCTCATTGCTTCTTGTCCTATCATCAGAGGTCAAGGAGAATAATTTTTTCTCCCTCCTCCTTGTAACACCATTTTAGGTACTTGAAAGCTAATATCATGTCCCCTTTCAGCCTTCTCTTTTCCAAACTAAACAAACCCAATTCTTTTAATCTTCTTTCACACGTCTTATTTTCTAGACATTTCAGCATTTTAGTTGTACTTCTCTGGACCCTTTCCATTTTCTCCACTTCTTTCCTAAAATGTGGGGCCCAGAACTGGACACAGTGCTCCAGTTGAGGCCTAATCAGTACTGAGCAGACAGGAAGAATGACTTTTTGTGTCTTGCTCATACCACTCCTGTTAATGCACCCCAGAATCGTATTTGCTTTTTTTGCAGCAGCATCACACCGTTGACTCATGCTCGGCTTTTGAGCTGTAATGACCCCTACATCTTATAGCAATGAGTATGACAGGTCAATTTATGTATTGCATGAAAAAATATATCTTGTTGTTTGTATTAAACTTGCTGCCTGTTAATTTCACTGGCTGACCCCCTGGTATTTGTGTGGTGGGGAAGTGTAAATAACATTTTTCTGTTCACTTTTTCCATACTAATTATTCTTTTAAAGACCTCCATCATATACTCTCTTACTCATCAGTTTTCTAAAGCAAAAAACCTTCATCTTCTAAATCCCTTCTCATATGGAAGTTGATTCATACCCTTGATTATCTGTGTTGCCCTTCTCTGAATCAGTAACTAGTACCTCCTGCTGGTTACTCAGGGAATTAACGCAGTCCAGTATGTGAAGTACCCTTCTCCAGTTGATGCCTCGAATGCTGTTGCCTCCTCTTATTAATGGCTCCACCACCTTACGTCAGGACCCAAATTGCTTCCAGATCACAGTGTCTCTTCCTTTGCAGTACTATCCCATGGCAGTGCCCCTGCACTCAGGGGTTCTCCCCTTCCAGAGAATCCCCAATCCTCCCATCTCCACCTTGCCTCAGTGACCCACTTCCTGTTGTCATCCTTCACAGGGGCAAACTGCAGTCTGAAATGGCCACTCACCATTGGCAAGGGTGCTGCTGCTGTCTCCTGCCCTGGCTGCCTCACAGCAGCCCTAATACCCCTCAGTCCTCTCCTGCTGGGTCTCAGGCTGGGTGTTCCTCAGACTAGCGCTCCCCCGGCCTGCCCTGTCTTTCCCCAACACTGCTCTGCCGAAGGTACCTCACTAGCAGGCAGCTAGGTTCCTCTCCCAGGAGCTTTTCTTATAGGGCCTAGCTGAGCCCTGATAGGCTCCCTCTCATTGGTTCGTCAGGCAGCCCTCTTCCAGGTCTGTTTTTAACCCTTTTCATTCCAGTGCGGTGCAAACACCCGATCGCATCACTTTGTCCTTTTTTAAGATGGGGAGACAAGAATGGCATGCAGGATTCTAAGTGTGGGCATATCATGTGTTTCATGAAGGCATTATCATATGCTTTATCTTATTTTTCTATCCAATAGTCCCTGACACACTGTTCGCCTTCTTGACCATTGCTGTGCATTGATCTTTCTTCAGACGACAGCAACAAATAACAGTTGCCATCTTGCTAATGATACCCCCCCGCTCTTCTTATGTTCACACACCCTAGTAGCATTTATCCAATAGAGCAAATGTCAGGCTAGAGCTCCAGTCCTCTCATGCTCTTTACTTCTTTGCAGCATCAAGCGATTTGATGACCTGATCGCCCCCTTCAGGCTGAACGATGGGTTCAAGGATGAGGCTGTGGTGAATGAAATGAGGCGTGACTGCCCCTGGAAGATTTCTGATGAGGAGGTTAATAAAAACAAAGCAAAGGTAGGGACATTTCCACTGCTATTGGAAAGGATTCTTCTGTCCTAATCCAAAATTCAAAAAACTCTTCTTGCTTCCAGGATTTTCCAGAATCCTGATCCTGCAAGGTGCTGAGAGCCTCCTGTGGGTTGCTGAGCACCCCCATTCGCATTAACATTGCTACAAGGCAGTAACATTTAGCACCTTACAGGACTGGGCCCTTAATGATTTAGGGGCCCTCTGGGCTCAATCCTCTAACACTGGATGTCCATGGAAGTGTTGGCATTCACTTCACTGGTTGCATTCTGGACCTTCTGTGTGCTCTTCTGCTGCGGTGATGAGTTTTTTAAAGCTAATTCCACACTGAAGCAATGGGAGGGACCAAAAAGTTTTAGAAGGAAACACCTCTCAGGACAGGTTAAGGGAGGTGTCAGGGTTGACTGGGGACATGGTCAGGAGGTAGACCCGGCTGCCTTGAGGAATGTCCAGTGTGGTCAGCTAGTGGGTCACTGGTAACCAGGTTGAGTCACACTCACGATTGATCCTTAGTCCTGTGGACCAGTCTTGAGTTTCCGAGATCTCATCTGTGTCTGGCCCATGACCACAGCCCTACAGCCTGCACTCAGGACCAACATAAGTTAATGGAATGACTCCCACAGGGGACAGTGCATGTCGGATCAGGGAAATCCATGTACTTTCCAGGTGGACACTGAGTGGTGTACTTTGTGCTGATGTGATCTTTACTTCTCGCTCCTTAGTCACTTCGACAAGTGAGATTGAATGAGATTTTGCTGGATTACTCCCGGGATGCTGCTCTCATAGCCATGTAAGTAATAGCAGCTCCCAAAGTGATCAGGGTCCATAGAGTACCTTTTATCTACTGTCTTCTCTGGTGAGTCAGTTTATTTACAAGCTATTTTAGTTCTTGGATAGATTACTTTAGAAACAGTCTCTAAATCTTCTCCCTTCAACATACTAAGAATTAAATGGATACTACCAATCCATTTATGCCCTCAAATATACTGCCCCTTTTATGTAGCATCTGCAGAAAAGCCCAGATAAAAATACTGCAACAAGTCCTGACACAATTTACAGCAGCCTCAGAGATGCTTTAAAACAATGGCTCTCCATGAGGTGTATGCACTACCCCAGGAGTCATGTGGTATGCAGAGGTCTTCTTGGGTATGTCGACACAACACTGTTATTCCGAGGGTGTGTGTAGAAGTGAGCTACTCTGGGTCTATGCAAGGTGACAACGTCACATTGCTGGGGAATTCTCAGAGAGGGAGGCCCACCTACTTTTTGGTCCCTGTTACTCCTCCCAAGTGGTGCAAAAGTGCTGGATTCCACAAGAAACTCTGGCCTATAAGGCCTAGCAGGTACAGTATTGGAGGATACATTCATAAGATCACCCACAGGCAACCAGGTGTCCCTGCATCAATGATGCTATTAGATTTTGATTTTTGTGAGACTATCCTTCACTCAGAAACAAGAAGTAGTCCTGTGGCACCTCGTAGACTTACAGATCTTTTGGAGCATAATCTTTTGTCAGACCCCGCCCCCCCGACTCATGCAGCTGACAAAGCAGGTCTTTGCCCACGAAAGCTTATGTTCCAAAATATCTGTTAGTCTATAAGGTGCCATAGGACTTCTTGTTTTTAGAGATACAGACAAACTCCGCTACCCCTGATACTTACCCTTCATTCAGAAATTCTTCCCATCCCTCCAGACAGTGTCGGTCACAAGTGACACAGGAAGCTCAGTCTTTCTTCTGTCAAGGCCAGCTGACTCTGAATTCACTTAACTTCTTTCTGGTCCCTGCCCTGACTATAAGGGTACTTCTAGACTACACAGAAGATCGACTTCACATGATTTCACGTGCCTGGTAGAATTTGATTTCCTGTGCCTGGTAGAGGCACACAGAATTGAACTGTCTGGGGTTGACAGTCAAACCCTGTACTCCTCAGTATCATGAGGAGCAAGTGAGCTCGGCCAGGTAAGTCGATTCATAGCTAGAAATGTGTATCTGCAATCGGCTTACCTGCCCAGTGTTGACCAAGCCTGAGATCTCAGTCCCTAGCACTTAACCCACCCCACAGTGTGTTGCTGCATGCCACATACTGCCCAATTAAGGATTCATTTATGAATGCCTGACCTAACACAAACTGTCCTTGGAACTGAGTCTTAAACTGTGGAGCAGGCTCTGCAAGTATCTATAGCACAATAACCATAGGGCCAGTCAAGTTCGTAAGTTCTGCCTAGTCTTATTGTAGCACCAATAGTGCAAAGAATTCCAAGGGAACTGGATTCAGTATTGTGGACAAAACCCAGAAGATGTGCAATTGTTAAAGTTGGTGGCACACAGGGTATGAGGTATTGATAATAGGATATATAATCTACATGGACTCTTCAAAGACAGGCTAATACTCTTCCAAAGCAAAAATAGCAATGGTTGGTCTCCTCCCTTCTTCTTACCTCTCTGTTCTTTTCTTCTCCTTTCCAGAACCATGCCAATAGGCAGAAAGGGGCGGTGCCCCAGCTCCCTCTATATGGCTTGGCTAGAAACCCTCTCACAAGACTTGAGACCTCCCGTCATTCTGACCAGAGGAAACCAAGAAAATGTTCTGACATTTTACTGCCAATAGATTGTGGTTGAAGACATGGCCGGTCCAGATGAATGAACTCTTCTGATTTTGGGGTGGTAAAAGCAAACTCTCCTGGTTTCAGCTGATCACAACCATAGATAAAGGATTGCTGGTGGGAAATGACTAACTCTGAGGGCACGTCTTCACTACACAGAAGATTGTCCTGGTCAGGGTCGATCTTCTGGGGTTCCGTTTCAAGCACCTACTGGGGATGAGTGAAATTGGACTATCCGGAATTAGCAGTTGACTCCTGTACTCCTTGATATCTCTGGGAGGGCCGCCAGTTAAGTCAATTGCAGATAAGTCAATTCTAGCTATACAATTTCCATAGCTAGAATTGCATATCTACAACCACCTTTAATATCTAGCGTAGACATGGCCTGATTTACACCAATTGCCCTCCCCTTTCTGAACACTGATCTTGCTGATCCTAATCCTTGCACATCCCATGAGCACCTTAATACCGCCACAAACTAACAGGGATAATGTGTTTGAGTTCTCAGATGCAAATTCCTGGGTGGTACCCATTAGGCAACACACAGGAGCCAGAACTGTGGCAAACTGATTGAAGGAAAATTCAGAGCTTTTACAGAAGATTTAAAAAGCAGCCTAAAAGATGAGGGTACACACATGAACAGGGCTTCCAGTTCCCACGAAATATCATCCATCCCATTTATTCTCCATGCATTTGCAGCCAACAGCCCCATGATTCCAATCAGAATGCGACTGCTGGGTGTTAAAGGCTAGGGGATGCACCAACAATCTTAACCATAATTGTATAATAGCCATGCACTCCTTTGGCAGTGAAAAAAGAGGGAGCTGAGAGATGAGAAGGGGGCAGGAGGAAAGAGGAAGAAACATTAATAGGAATGGGGTTGACCTGAGAATTTTGGAAAGAGATATGCCATTGTGCTACAATCCCATGCTGTAGCATAAAGGTTTGTGCCCACACATTGTTCTGCTGCTCTGCCTCCTGTGTCCCCACAGAGGAAACCTCACTGTTAAAAATGTGAACTGTGTCACCCTCCCACCCCTCAGTAAGTCAGGCTTGCTGACTCTTAATTAAAGCAGAGGAAATGAAGGCAGAGATGTTGAGTGGCCCAGGGCCACATTAGGGGTCACTAGCAGAGCTAGGATTAAAACTCAGCAATCTGGCTGTGTCTACACTACAAAAATAACTTTGAAGTTGGGCACTACTCCATATCCAGGAACGGAGTAAGAACTTTGAAGTTGGGCTCCCAGCTAACTTTGAAGTAAGGGAAAATGCATGTAGACTCTCTGCTGGCTACTTTGATGCAGTGCCCAACTTTGAAATTAACTTCCAAGTTAGTTCCTAGTGTAGACGCACCCTCTGACTCCCACTCACCCTATCCACACTGCCCCCCTCGTTCTTGTAGCCATTTTAGAGCTGGTGATGTGTAGGTACAGGCAGTGATTTGCTCAAGGTCACACAACCATCCTCAGCCTAACTCTCTGGTGGTAGAATCATTGCAGCAGAGGTCTAAGGAACCCCAGTATAAATCCACAGTCTCCAAAAAGGATGCCAAAAGGCTGGATCTGTTTGGGAGAAAAGTCTATGCCTCTTCTACCCTCTTATTGCGCATGGCTAACTACTCTGCGCATTTGTCTAATCATAACATTGATAACTATACAAAACTAACGACTCTCACGGATCACTTACCAGATTACAAGAAACTTATTTTTAAGGCAATTGTCCAAAAGTGTTATGCAGCATCTCGTACAGAGAGCCTTAGGTGTCACTGACACAGCTGCATGTTCCACAGCGACAGCTGAGGTTATGAGATAAGTATCCTGGCTCCAGACCTCTGGGATGCCTAAAGAATTACAGGCCGAGGTCAAAGACCTGTCTTTTGACAAAAGCAAATTATTTGCTGAAGCTACAGGTAGATACTGTATTACATTCCAATAAAGATTCTCGAACAACACTGAGAACTGTAGGGATGTATATTCCGCCATACAAAAGAAAGAGGTATTACCCATATCAATTACACGTACCAGTGGCAGTCCTATCAGCAGAGGAGCTATAATCAATCCAAACTACCCCATAGGCCATCTAGAAGGTGGAATCAACAACAAAACAATCCATCTCCGCAAAACCCAATGCAGCAACTTTGACTTCTCTGTCGAGGCCTGTGCTACCGTCTCCATGGTCCAATGCAAACCACCAGCACGGTATCTGGGGGAAGGGAGAGCTCAGCAGTTTAAGCATTGGCCTGCTAAACCCAGGGTTGTGAGCTTAATCCTTGAGGTGGCCATTTAGGGACCTGGGGCAAATAGATTTAAAAAAAAGGGCAGCAAGGAGAGGGATGGTGCTTGGTCCTGCCGAGAGGGCAGAGGACTGGACTTGATGATGTCCCAAGGTCTCTTCCACCTCTATGAGATGCAGCTCTCTCTTTTTATATCCACTTGAATGAATGAACACTGCAGTGGCAGACTTCTGGTCTCCTGAGTCCCAGGCCAGTTTCTTGATCAGTCTCCTCCTAACATACAGCCAGAGGCAGATTGTGTTCCGAGTACCTGCTAAGGGCACCGTGAAGCACAGGATTTGTCAGTGCCACTGCCACATGTGGACTGTCTATCAGCACACCTTGCTACCACTGGCTCAGGCCAGCCAGCTGCAGTCATGGTGGTAGTGCTGGTGAACACAGGGGCCTAGGGATAAACCAGCTCAGAGTAGGTCAGTCTGGCATGATGTGTAAACCCTGGCAGGTGCTGGCGGCATGTCTCCACCAATGCTCCCATGTTTGAAACCACCATTGAAGCTAACCCAGTGGTGGCAGAGTGGGAGTGCTTCACCTGTGCTCTCATGAGAGCAAAGCTGAGGTCACCCTAACCTTGGCATCAGTGGAAGGCTCTGATTTTTCACAGTCCCCTTTGGATTGTTTTCAGCCATGTGTGACATGTGCAGCACAAATGGATCAATTACCAGTGCTGACCTGGGGTGGTGGGGTGTTTTTCCACCTGAAGCTGCTTGGGTAAACTTATCCAGGGTGGAGCAAAATTCCCCCAGCCAGTACTTCAGGGGTGTGAGTGAAAGGGCAGCCCGGCCCATTCATCTCATGGCTTTGTGATAGTGAAAGCTGCTGCGTTTACCTGCAGAGTCCAGTTCTCTCTGTCCTCAGAGCACAGCATGGGTAGCAGCAGCGGAAACTTTTCGTTTGCCATGTCTCAATTCAAACCAGCTGTTGTGATTGGGTTTCCTTGGTCCTTTAAGTCCTTGGCCCCTCTGCTGAAATTGTCATCGTTCACATCACAGACTGTGGAACAGGCCTTTCCTCCACTCCATCACACAGCCCAGAACAGGCAGGGCTCAATCCTGCCAGGCGCCATGGGGTCTAGACCCCACACTGCAAATCGCTAGAGCATGTCAACAGCGGAACTCTTGCGCTCAAAGCCAAGCATGCGCTTTAGTGCTGTACTGGATGGACACCAGACAGCTGCTGAGCATGCGTCCAAGCACAAAATTCTCTCTTCTAATGTAAGCACTGGCAGTGAAACAGTGGCTAATTCCTCAGAAGAGAGAGAGCTTAATGAGGTGCTGGAGAGGCTGGGCGGCCAGCCTGCTCAGTGTCAGCCCAGTACAGTGCTGCTGGTTGAAGGATTTGATTCTGGGCCTCCCAGTCCCCTTTAAATATCAGCTCCCAGCAGAGCAGCTGGCCCAGAGCTCTATTTTAAGGCCTCAAAGGTGAACTTCACATCCAGGGTTCATGTGCAAAGTGCAACCGAAGGCACAAACCACTTTGCCTGCTATAGATATTCCCTCCCCTTTGCTCCCTTCCCAAGTAGGATTAACAGACACCAGAGGTGTCCTGAGCTGGGACTAGCTGTTCTAATTCCTGGCACTTCCCCTCAAACCACTCCATCAGCCAGTCTTTTTCTTACTGATGAAAGGTCACAGGCACGCATTCCCAGAGTTTATTTATAGCAAACAACCCAGAGAGGATTTCAGCACACGAGCAGAAAGGAGACCTAGACTCAAAGTACATAACAGGCATACAAGCATTTTTATCTAGCATGTGCCACAGAAGACTCCAGACAAAATTAATAAGCTCCCATGCTGCCCATTGTGCATATAATGCACTGGAGCAGTGGAGATTATCTACCAATTGTGTAGCTGTTGTTCCGACAGGATCTAGTGTCGGTTTGAGTTGTGGTCCTCGTTTGTGGGCAGCTTGCTTCCAATGATGAGTTTGGTGAGGATGGGGAGTTATTTGAAGACAGTAGTGTGTTCTCAGAACAGCCCTGCACAAACATCAGCTTCCTAGGCTTATGAGCAGCTTCAGTAATGGAAGCCTACACACAACCATCGACAAGAAATCCACTGATCCCCAGTCTCACCTTCACGGATCCACTAACCAACCCAAACACACCCCAAGAATTCCATTATTTACTGCCAGACACTCAAATGCCATAGAACATGCCCCAAGGAGAAATTTCCAGGATACATTCCTTTACACAGCCTTCACTAGCTCCATCAGAGAAACAGACTACCCAGAACAGAGCACCCAAAGACCCCAAGAAAAACTACTTCAATGGTGGGGCTACACACCAACTACACACCTCAGCTGTCACCTGCCATCTCACAATGAAACTCATATACGGTATCATTAAACCATTACAAGCAATCCTCCACGGGGACCTCATCCTGAAAGAAATCTTTCCCCCAACCTCACTCTTATACCTTCAAGCATCCTTTCCCCCATTTTGGCCAAGCTCAAATCAGAAGCAAGCTCTCCAGACAGCTAAGAACTTAAAATGGTGCCCAACCCTGCCATAGTACCAGATGCAAAGCCTGAAGATATCTCTCCAGTGCTACAATAATCAGCATGCCCTCACAACAAACCTTTCACAATCCATGGGCCCTCCCTCACATTCCTGTCACAACAGGTGAGGGTACCCCTCATACTATGCAATAAATGCCTCAGTATGCAAGGCTGTGGGTTAGAGTACTACTGTGTCCTCAAATGACCTCACACAGGAAAATGATAAAAGACAAAAACATCATATTACTCATGGGTGAATGCTTTTCACACACTCTGTCTGACCCCTCTGTCCTCCTCCTCTACAACACCTTCAAATGAGAAGCCGTGCAGTTTAAATTCATAACTTTGCTAGACACTAAAAATCATGTTCTTAATAAAGACATGAGGTTTATGACTTTATCCAGTGCTTTTTTGTGTGCCAGTACTTGCTGGCACGAAGTACTGGCACCTTGGCAGCCCCAACCATAGGATGCGCTGATGGGAGTTGTGAGGGGTGGAGAAGACGGCTGAGTACCAGCTTTTGTTTAAAAAAAAAAAAAAAAAAGGCTCTGATTGAAACCCACTAATAAATATTTTTCCCCTGGGTCTGCAGGCGGGTAAACTGACCCTTCACATTGAATGGGCTCTTAGAATATGCAACTACTGATGCTAAACTATCAGTTCTAATGAGTATTTAGTTGTGATAATGAGCATCTTTCCCAGACTTGAAGAAGAGCCCTATGTTGATCGAAACCCCTCCTTCACCAAGAGAAGTCAGCCTATAAACTATATGGCCTCACTCACATTGTCTAATATTCTTGAACCAACATGGCTACAAGTAGACTGCAAATCTTAATTTTGGCATTTCCTCACCTTTGAGGGCTTGACTTTGCAACTTTAAACTTCTTTTAAGATCATGTGTGCATGCATTTGTGTGTGTGATGTAAATATTGAGCAAAATGAAGATGGCACCTTCCAAGCCTCATGGGAAGTGTTTTGAAACTGAATTCTTTACTACCTCTCTGATATTTGAATTCTTTACTGTTTGCAAACTAATTTTGACATCAATTGGTTGAAGGCCCAATGTAAGCAAGTGTAATATCTGTTGATGTTATAATTCAATTGCAATTCCAAATTCAGGCAATTTTCCTTTGCCTTTATCTAGGTTGTTGTTGAATTACAACTGTCCAGTTGCACTTTACATTTGAAAAGGGAACATCTTTTAACTTCAGGCATTAGAATCTTGCATTAGCAGGAGTGTTGTAAGTAAGCTGACAATCTTGTCTAAAGGACTTCAGTCTGCTGGGTTTTACACCAGTAAACACGGTTGATTTCAGTAATTTATTCACACCCCTGTAAGTGTAATCAGAATAAGGCCCAGAAACTGCCACTGATATATAAAGGCCTTGTCCCTGCACTTTTGCACATCAGAGTTAACTGCACAATAGGATGTTTTCATCCTGTCCTGGTCACCCCATGTTCATCAAGTTCCTTCCAAATATGAGTTACCACAGAACAAAGACTAAGTGAAATGCAGAATAATCATTGATGATATGTGTTCTTGCCTTATCTTAAGGCAAGAACAAAAACCTAGATAAAGGCAAAGGAAAATTGCCTGAATTTGGAATTGGGATTGAATTATAACATCAACAGATATTACACTTGTCTTATCTTAAAGTGCTCAGGATCATCAAGCACTGCAACTGGCACACACATGGCCAGATTTTCAGATATGCCTAATCATTTTAGACCCCTCAGTTCTTGGGATCCTGTCTTTAGACAGCTTGGCCTTGATTTTTAGGGAAGCTGAGCACCCACAGCCTGAGATGTCTCAAGTAGGGCGCCCAAAACCAGTGATCACTTTTGAAAATGTCAGGCCCAACCCCTGCTTTTCTGCAGAGTCAAAAAGAGGATGACGCCTCGTCTGCTCCTTCCCCATATTTTGGAGCCTGTTGAGTGGCAATAGGTGAATGAAATGTAGCTGCCTACAAAGCTTGTGAGCACAGTACTTTCAGGTTCTTTGGAAACTGCAGTTGTATGCCATAAGGTCTTACACACAGATACGTTAGGCGCGCAGCCTGGGAAATTCCAGTGTTCCAGGCACTAACGAGCATAACAACGCTTTGCTTTTACATGGCACTTTGTATCTTCAAACAGCTTTTTAGGTGTTAATTGATGTTTCAGTACACAGCATGGATCATTTCATGGGCAAAACTCTACCTGATATTGACAATCGGACTACTGTAAACATCCTCATCATGCAGGACTTGACTGTGAGAGATCCTTCCAGGGTTGCTTGTCCAAGCAGAGGACACGAGGAGCATTTCCCAATCTTGCATCTCCCCATCCAAGCACAGAGCACTTCATCAGAGCACAGACTCTCTCTGAGCACCTCTAGGAGCCTATGTTGTCCCAAGAAATTGGACGATATGAGGAAAAGAGGGGCCACTGTTCTTTTCTGCTTCCCGCATTGGTTCACAGAAGAGATCAGCCAAAATCTGGGGGACCAGGTTGCCCTGTATTCTGGGGAGGGAAAGAAGAAATTGTCCAAATTGCTCCCCAAAACTCAGTGCAGCTCTATAGTGCCTCTCTACTTAGGCTGGTATCTCAGTAGTATGAACTACCCCCTAAAGAAATTCTACAACTGATGTAAATCAGTTCCTCCAAAGATCCCTCTCTCCCATCTCTCAGGGTCTGTCAGAGAGCCAAGGGCAACCGGATCCAGGATTAAGGTGCTTAAAATGTAACAGAACTGTATACAGCCCAAGCACGTCATCCCCTTTTCTCTGTGCCTGATCAAAGCCTTTGAAAAATGCATTTGCCATCAAGGGAAGTGAACAATGAGTAACCATGCAGCTCTCCTCTCTAAACACACAACAGAGGTGTGTGTTTTCGAGACAGCAGGCTCCAGAGTGCTGGAAAACAAATAACTTGCAGAATTAGGGACATTAAAGGAACCATACCAGACTCATGGGTTCAGCAACAAGCTGCCACTCCAACTCAGCTCCATGCCTGCTGGAGCAGACAATTCTTTTTTTGTAGGGGATCTGACTGATCTAATAAAAAGCCACAGCTCTATGAGCATCTGAACACACTGTTGGTTGTGCCTGCGCAGTTTAGGAATGCTGCCTTGTGATTTGCTGTGAAATGGGAGAGCTGATTTTTTTTCCTAGATATTTATTTACAAAGAAGCTTAAAGCACCAGCTGCCAGCCACAGAGGCTTTGCTTTCACTTTTCCAAGTTCTAAACCATTCTGTGAAATGCTTGAATCTGATCGCTGGGATCTGTATATTGGAGTGGAAATGGAAGGAAATCTCTTTCCGAGCAGCACTGATTTCTTCCTTCGATCCCTTACCAACAAAACATATATAGCTTAGAATCATAGAACACGAGAACTGGAAGGGCTCTCGAGAGGTCATTGAGTCTAGTCCCCTGCCCTCATGGCAGGACTAAGCATAGTCTAGACCATCCCTGACAGGTGTCTGTCTAACGTGCTCTTAAATATCTCTAGTGATGGAGATTCCATAACCTCCCTGGGCAATTTATTTCAGTGTTTAATCATCCTGGCAGGTAAAGTTTTTCCTAATGTCCCTAAACCTCCCTTTCTGCAGTTTAAACCCGTTGCTTCTTGTCCGATCCTCAGAGGCAGAGGAGAACAATTTTTCTCCTTGTAACACACTTTTCAGTACTTGAAAACTGCTACCATGTCCCCTCTCAGTCTTGTCTTCTCTAAACAAGCCCAATTCTTTTAGTCTTCACTCACAGCTCATGTTGTCTAGTCCTCTAATCATTCTTGTTGCTAATCCCTGACCCTCTTCCAACTTCTCCACATCTTTCTTGCAATGTGGTGCCCAGAACTGGACACAATACTCCAGCTGAGGCCTAATCAGTACAGAGTAGTGCAGAAGAATGACAAAGGCTTCCCTGCCTTTGTCCTGACTGATGCTTAGGCTGTAGCCTTTTCTACCATTTCCAGGTTTCGTGTCTGTATCACTCAAAAAGAGTAAAATGCCCTTCTGCTGTTGTACGCATCCATGGGATCTGGTTAGAGTCAACTCTGGTTCCAAATACACTTCTAGTCCTGGTGGGGCAGTCACAAGAATTCTGGAGCCTAGAAGAGGCTTGGTAAAGCTCAGCGGTATCACAGCAGTCTCTGGGCTCTGGGAATACATGGAAGTGCTTGGTTGCTACATTCGGTACTTTCTGGTTGGCTTTTTGATAGAAGACATGATTATTAGGGCATGTGAAGGCATGGAGCACGTGCAGCTGTAGAGCAATCCAAAGACACAGTTTGCCAAGGCCTACAGATTCAGGGGTTATGCCCCAACACTGCTTATCCCTGGGGATATATGTGGTGCCTACCTTCATCACATGCTCTGTTTGACAGTGGATTGGCTGTTCATACTACATACACATTAATAGCCAGCTGCATCTTCCTCACTCACGCTTTTGCTGAGTCTCCTGATGAACAACCAGACAGGGTTGCCAACTCTCATATACAGGATGGACTGGATGCCATTGCTACAAATTACAGATTGCTAGACTGCACAGCCAACATGCCAGGGGACTTTATTAGAGATTGTTCAGAGCCACAAAGTTTGCATCCTCACCCTACCTCTTCCACAGAACAAAATGGGAAGCAGTCCCATTGAGAATGAGGGATGTGTTACAAACTCAGAAGCTACCCAGTTGATCCAGTTAAAGCTATTCCCTCACCCTCCTTATATCTCTAACCCTGCAAAAGGCACAAACATGAGACAAGTGTAAAATACCTGCTGTGAACCAACTGTTGCCCTGAAGTACAGTCTCCAGCAGCCAGAGAAAACTGCGCACCTAACGAGATGTACAGAAAAATAAAAAAACTTTGGGTTAGTATTTATCACAAATCTTGCTTATTTTTTAAATCACACTGCAACCACCATCCAATTCACACTACTAATTTTACCACTGATGCCAATGCAGCTGGACTAGACTCTTAGGAATTGTCTACACTAGCCCCTGCCTTTCGAAAGGGGAATGCTAATGAGGCACTGCCATGAATATGCAGCACCTCATTAGCATAATGTCAGCTGCAACAATTCGAAAGTGCTGCTTTCGAATCACGCGCCACCCATGTAGATGAGGGGCTTTTGAAAGGACCCCTCAGTCTTGGAAAGCCTTTATTACTATTTGGTTTTAGGAAGAAGGGGCTTTCAAAAGGCCCTCATCTACATGGGCAGTGTATCATTTGAAAGCAGCACTTTTGAATTGCCACAGCCAGCATCATGGTAATGAGGCACTGCATATTCATGACAGCATCTCATTAGCATCTGCCGAAGTATCTCATTAGCATCCCCCTTACAAAAGGCAGAGGGCAGTGTAGATATAACCTAGAGGAGGAAAAAGGGTTCAGCACAAAACTACGATTGGGAAAAAAAGAGTCTCCTCGACACTAAGATCATATCAGGGAGCTTGTCCTTGACTTTTAGGACTTAACAGCACTTCTACCTCTTTGATAAGATGTCTTTTGTAATTCCCCCCACCATGAAGAAATTTGTCTTGTACCTCAGACATTGGAAAAGAAAACACAGTCTCAGTACAGGTGCTCCTCTTTAGGGTTAGACTGAAGCTGGAGAGGTGTTATTTCTGTATCAATACAACGGTACCTAGAGAGTCAGGCTGAGACTGAGATCCTATTATTTTTTGCATTGTACAAACAGGTAAGAGACAAGTTCCTGTTCTAAATCCAAGCAGACAAGACAGACAAAAGCTGGACAAGAGGAATTCCTGTTTCTTGCCCTCCATAGCACCCTGGGCTGAATCGAGAACTGAATGAGTTCAGCGGGCAAAGGATGCATTAGCACAGTGGTTTCCAACCTTTTCACTAGTGCAGACCCCCATGCATACCCCCAAACTCTTTGCAGACCCCCCATCAATGCCAATTCTAGACACTATGCACAATTCATTACATGAAAAAGGGAACCACAACATAGATTTTGGGGCAGCAATTAATCACCGAACATTTAATTTAAAAATAACAATTGATTTTCATCTTGTAATTTATTTAAAACTCATGGTATGTGACCATGTTTTCCCTGGACCCCTTGCAATGCCCTCGCAGACCGCCGTGCGCTCCTGGTGAGGTAGCACTGCCGTGCCCCACGAAACCGACCTGCACGAAGGCGAGCTCGCTGCGCGGACATCACTGTCACACGGCCACTGCACTGACTGATTTTACTCCTCCCTCCAGCCCCAGCCCGAGAGCACCCAACCATCCTGACCCGCTTCCTCCTAGCCTTGCCCGCTCACTCTCTGGGCGGATCGGCTCTCTGATAGGCCCACGTATTGCCACGTTCCCCAGGAGGAGCCAATCCGCTGCAGCCACAGCGCACTGAGAGCAAGGGGGAGGGGCGAGGGGCGGTGAGGTTATAAAAGGGGCCGGCGTGAGACGCTGCCCGTCGTCGTGTAACAACTTGATGCTCCTTGAGCGCGGTGGCGCTGCCCCACGGACCATGGAACCCGGTCAGGACGCGGAGCCCTTCACCCTGCTCATCAGGAGCCCCGCCCAGCGGCACCCGGACCTGCGCCTCCGCGGGGAGCCCAGCTGGACCGTGCGGCAGCTCAAGGCCCGGCTGCGCCAGCTGCACCCGGACGGGCCGGTGAGGACCTCGGGCCGGTCCCTCCCTTCCTCGGGCCGCCGACGGCCCCGCTCCCTGCTTTTACGCGACCGGGGTGTCTCCACCGCCCCCCCCGCCCCGCTCCGCTCCAGTCGCCACACACGCGCAGCCCTATCGCGGGGCTCCAGAGGGAGGCGCCCGGCGCGAGCCCCCGCAGCCAACCCGCGGGCGAGACTTTCTGTTGACCCCCCGGGCGGGAGGGGCCCGGCGCGAGCCCCCGCAGCCAACCGCCGCGCGCGAGACTTTCTGTTGACCCCCCGGGCGGGAGGGGCCCGGCGCGAGCCCCCGCAGCCAACCGCCGCGCGCGAGACTTTCTGTTGACCCCCCGGGCGGGAGGGGCCCGGCGCGAGCCCCTGCCGCCGAGCGCGAGGCGGTTGACTGACAGGTCCCTCCCTAGGAGCCCCCCCTGGCGGGGCTGCGTGTGTCGGGGCGGCTCTTCCTGGCCCGGGGAGGCCGACTGGAGGTAGAGCCGGTGTCACTTCCCCGCGCCCCGTCGCTTGGCCTCCCTCGTAGCGCAATAAACTCCTCGTGATGGCGGCCGTGTTCTGCCCTCTGCGGCTGGAACTGGAAGGCTGTTTCCTTCTCTCCCCCTCCGCCCTTTATTTTTAATGGGCCGATTTCTGATGTTGAGGGGAAGAAACTTCCGCAGCCTGAGCTGAAGGGCCTGTACCGGCACCCCACGAAGGGCTCCGGGCCCGATCGAACCCCCCCCCCCCCCCCCCGCCCCAGCAGAAGTGGGGTCGATACAGGTTGAGTCTCTCTCCTCCGGAAACATCCCTAATCCGGCATGGTGTGAGTTAGCCGGACCATCGCTTACCATGGGTGTGGCCAGGTTTCCCGAGATCCTGTAAAGTTTGTTTCCAGCTCCTAGTCCTGGCTCTGTTTTCAGTGCTAAAGAAAGCAAGCAGTCCTGTAGCATGTGAAACCCAGCGCGAGCAAACTCGGCCCTGCAGTGAATAGCCCCCCCAGTCTTTCAGATGTAATTTGATGGAAATTTCAGTTGTGTTCATATGGGGGGAAACAAGTTTTGGGTACCTGTAAGAAAATAAGTCTGTAGAATGTAAAATATTTTATTAATTGACATAGAAATGTGAATACACAAACAAAAACAGTAACCTGCTTCCTCATTTTTAATGAGCTGGATGAGCCTGAGACCCAGCAGCCAAAATTTCACATACCCCACTTTGTGCTCCTGTGTCTTAAAGAATCTGACGAAGTGGGTCTTAATCCACAAAAGCTCATTACCCAGTCAATGAAATAAAATAGCGAGTCTTTAAGGTGCAACTCTTGGTTTTTTTGTGACACTACAGACTTACATGGCTACCCTTTTGAGAGTGTGTTGTGTTGTTATTTAGCTCTAAGTTACCTCTAAATGTCTTCTAAGAGCCCAATAACCAGTGGAAGTGTTGGTAATGTGCTAGAAAATATTGACCTCTTTGGGGGCTGGCAAACTCTCTCGTCTGACACTGGTGATGTCCTGGGGATGTTGGATTACAGAGGTTCAACGTGTACAAAGATATTGCATCATCCCTTTGGTGTCTGTGTATGTGTTCAAGGGTCAGGAAATTACAGCGTGTATTTGCTGTCTCTTTAAAGCTTGATGACACAAAGCCAAACAGTTTTTTTTTCCAGAAGATTCCAGCACACCTGCTTTTTGCATGGTTAGCTCTTTGCAAATGTTACATTGCAATTCAAAACAGTTTGTAAATATGTTACTGAAACTTCTTGTAAATACAGAAGCGAAACTTGTTCAAAATATGGTGAAACTGTTTGGGGGCTTTTTGCTTTGTTCCTGTTCAGCTGCCACTAGATGCTGACCTTTTTTAGGAGCTTGTTGGATGCTGAGGTATATAATTGGCGTCTCTGTTACTATTGGGAAAAACTTTATCAAGTGGCAGTGTAGGCAAAATAAACTTTTTTTAAGTGTTGTAGGCAAGGCGGGAGTTAGATGACTGTTATTTTTATGTCAAAAGAGCACTTAGTTATGAAATAACAAACTAGTCTGTAGGTATTAGCTTGAGAGAAACCTTTTTGGACTTAATATTTTGTTCCTACTAATTCACAGTGTACCAAGCAAGTGTTATTTTTAGGAGTATGCAAGATGTTCTGGTTATCGGCAAAATAGGAAATTCTGAATAACTATTCTAGATAAATCTTAAGATGAATCAAATAATGTTCCATTAAAACATGCAAATTGGAATGATGAAGAGTGGCAGTAGGCACACTGTGTGCTTTTAAACAGGGTGGGTTGATTTTAAGTCAGTTTTAATAAGCTGCCAGTCAGCAAGCAGGAAACCTTGGTGTAATATATAATATATTTTAACTGTGGTTTTGCATGCATTAGTAGCTTTTAAAAAGTTTTTGATAACAAGAAGTCCTGTGGCACCTTATAGACTAACATATTTTGGAGCATAAGCTTTTGTGGGCAAAGACCTGCTTCATCAGATGCATTGGGGGGCGGGGGGGGCTTCAGATGGGTATTTTAAGAGTGGGGTCCCAGTAAAATGGAGGGCCAGAACTGACAAGGTCTATTCAGCAAGGTGGAAATGGCCCATTATTAATAGTACATATCAAAAGAAGAAAAAACAAGTCAGATCAGACAGGGGATATGACCCATTGTCAGTATCTAATGGGGAAATGTTAACACCCAGGGCAGAGAAGCTGCTTTTTGTAAGGTGCGAGCCACTACCAGTCTCTGTTTAATCCTTGGTTAATGGAGTCAAATTTGCAAATAAATTGCAGCTCAGAGATTTCTCTCTGATTTTTGAAAAAGTTTGATTCTTTTTGGTTAATGACTGTTAATACCTGTTGATTTGTAACAAAATAAAGATTTTGCACTAAACTTGAATAGTTTGAGAGGTAGACGTGTTAGTCTGTATGTTCACAAAACAGAAAAACTTTCTTGTAGCACCTTAAAAACTAACAATATAATTTATTAGGTGAATAAGATTTTGTGGGACAGACTGTCTTGGTAAAGACACGCTACTTCTATCCATACAAAAAGCAGTCAAGTAGCACTTTAAAGACTAGCAAAATGGTTTATTAGGTGAGCTTTCGTGGGACAGACCCACTTCTTCAGACCATAGCCAGAACAGAACAGACTCAATATTTAAGGCACAGAGAACCATTTTGCTAGTCTTTAAAGTGCTACTTGACTGCTTTTTGTTTTGATAGTGTATAGACTAGCACGGCTTCCTCTTTGTTGCTTTTATCCATATGTATTTAAGCGAGCTTATGTTTTTTAGCTTTCTGTTATGTTAGGAAACACTAACATATGATGCATTTCCCTAACTGGGTTTATTTTTTTACTTGTGGTTTGCAGCAAGCTCTGCTTGGATCGGGATTCAAATTCAGTTACCCTGTACAAACAGTTAAAATTGTTGAACTTCTCCTGTATGTGCTGGAAACGTACTAGTTGAAACCCCTAAATCCAGCATTCTCTGGTCCAGCGACATCTCTCGGCAGGATAACATATATCAGTGGACTAGAGAGCCAGGCAGTAGGGTGCAGCCTGTGACCTCTGGCAGCCCTGGTGGTGGGGCTGTAGTGGAGCTGGTATCACCCGGGGCTGGGGGCGGTGTGCAGGACTGGGGCTGTCAGCATCTGCCAGCAGCCCCTCAGTGCTAGCTTTCCCCAGCGGAGCTAGAGCTGGAGTGGGCTTTCACCTGCAACCGCACAGGGCCAGAGCTGCCTTTCCACTGTACCCTCTGGAGTTGGGGGACAGCCTCCAGCATGGACCTGAGCCAGCTTCTGGCAGCCCCAGAACAGAAACTATGGGAGCAGCCCGGTGGTGGAGTGGCAGCTTCGGGGCTAGGCAGGGAGCCTTCCCTTGTCCAGCCAATTCTGTTTTCCAGGACTGGTGAGGTCCTGACCAGGCCAGGCAAGCAATCGATTTCCACCTTTCAGTACTTTGAAATTCATTCAATTTTGGGGCCCCCATTATAGAAAGGATGTGGATGTGCTGGAGCAGGTTCAGCAGAGGGCAGCAAAAATGATTAAGGGGCTGGAGCACATGACCTATGAGGAGAGGATGAGGGACTTGGGCTTATTTAGTTGGCAGAAGAGGTGAGTGAGGGGTGATTTGATAGCAGCCTTTAACTTCCTGAAGGGGGTCTCTAAAGAGGATGGAGAGAAACTGGATGCAGTGCTGACATGCGGCAGAACAAGGAGCAATGGTCTGAAGTTAGAGAGGGAGAGGTGTAGGTTGAATATTAGGAAGAACTACTTCACCAGGCAGGTGGTGAAGCACTGGGCGGCATTGCCTAGAGAGGTGGTGGAATCTCCATCCCTAGAGGTTTTTAAGTCCTGGCTTGGACAACTTTGTTGAGGTTGATCCTACTTGAGGCAGGGGGCTGGACGCGATGGCCTCTTGGGGTCCGTTCCAGCTCTATGATTCTATGAATTTCTTTAAAACTTGCAGCCAAATGACTTCACAAGGTTCAAAACTTAAGCCTTAACATAAATTGTAAATTTCAAGTTTAATTTTAAGTATGTTTAGTTTTAAAACTAAACCTACCTACTTAATTTAAATGAAATCTTATTTATTGTGATGAATGTTTATCCACCCTGCTTTCAAGTGGCAGATGAGGATGGACACTTTGACAAAATTCCATGCATGTTATGAAGATACGCTGCTGTGGGAGATGCTGTCTGTTTCTGTCAGCAGAAGGCTAGAGGTCTTCATATGCTGCTTTGATCTGCAAAATGGCTTCCATCAGTGCTCAATTACATGACCTTTTTAAAAAAAATCACATTGAAGATTGGTTTTCAGCAGGCTTTGAAGACTTAAATTTGGAAGCAGCTGTAGTAGGGACTCTTGTTTTGTAGGTTAGCAGAGCAGGCAATTTCCTGTAGGGGGTGGGAAACTGGGATCTCTTGCTACTGGGCAGCTCCCCATGACTGTATATTGTTCCAAGGAAGATTTCTGTATAAACAGCTGCTCAAATATTTACTGGATGAGAGATGGTGAGAATTATGTCATAAGATTGCAAAGTGCTTGCAGGGCTGTTCAGGTTGGTCAGTATCCCAGAACTCTTGATTAAAGGAGTGTAGATGTTCCTTTTTGCAATGATTGTAGTGGAGATAGCAGATACTGGGCTTCTGGCCTGTACTACAAAATTAGTCTATCATATACTGGAGAAAGTGTTTTTATTCTTGTTCTGTGTACATTTGTCAACATGTCTACGGTATTACAAATTCTTTATAAAAATTATGGCCTGAATTAATTTTTACAAGCCAAATTTTTTCTTAAGAGATGCACGCCCCTTCTGTTGGATTTGAGAGCAGCATTTATGATTTGTGTATTTGACAGCAGTGTGTAATTGCTGATGATTCAGTGATTACTTACACAGCTTTTCCTGTGTGAAGCTGACTGTTTTCGGGTATTTGCATGAGTTTGAATTAGTAACCAGTATACTTTGTTTTCTCTCAAAGCCTGAGGAGGACCAGAAGCTGATTTATTCTGGGAAGCTGCTGCTTGACCATCTATATTTGAAAGATGTGCTGCCCAAGGTACAGTAATGACATGTTTGTGGTAGCTGCACTGCAGCATCAATTAAGTCAAACAAAGTATAAAAGCGGAATGATTATTTTAAATGATTTGATTTTTATTTTAGCAGGAGAAGTTTCATGCTGTTCATCTTGTGTACAACTCAAAGACACTGTCAAAAATGCAAGAAGCCAGTGCAAAGGTATGTTAAATTTAGACTTTTGTTCTGCATCAGGGATTGGAAAGATCAACGAAGATCACATTCTGCAGATTTAGTTGTTTAATTACTGTATATTTGTAAAAGTTGATACTATGGCAAAAGCAGGGTGGTAACTCTCATGTATTCAGAGTTCTGTTACTAAGGGTATGTCTGTACTTAGCAGGAGATTGACTCTGAATGGGTCGATCTTCCGGGGTTTAGTTTCATGTGCCAAGTGGGGGCATGCAAAATTGAAGTATCAGGACCCAACTGTTGACCTCAGTACTTATTATCACAGGGAGTAAGAGAGGAGAGTTTCTCCCATAGAACTCCCTCTGTGAGGATGGCAAATAAGTTGATTGTAGAAATGTTGATTGCAGCTACGCAATCGCTGTAGCTGGATTTGTGTATGTAAGGTCAACTTTCAGGTCTGGTGTAGACCTGGACTTAGTGTTTTGACAATATTGCTTCAGAGTTGTATGAGGGCTGTCTGGAAAATATTTACACTGTTAGAATAATCTCTGAGGGGTAGCTGTCTTATTTTGGGGACAGATGGATGCGCACAAACACACAAGCAAATTTAGCACCTAAATAAGTACTTTAATTGGAAGAACTTTGTGGAGCTTGAAAGCTTGTCTTTTGCTGACAGAAGTTGGTCCAATGAAGTATTTCACCTGGTTTGTGTCTAACTTGTCAAAATTGTTTCCAATTGTGTAAACTTGAGATATTAAATATTTAATCTCATGTAATTTAATTGTATTAAATGGCTAGTGATACCTCCTTATTCCAGACTCTTCTGCCAATAATGGACGGTGGTTAGGTTGCATGCAAAGGGTGAGATTGTAGGGCCTGTTCCTCATGATTAGAGTTCAATCACACTGATGGTTATTCTCATCAATGGGAGAGAAAAGTGATTGCCAATTGAATAGGGAGTGTCCGTCATGAATTTTACTGGGTTTTCTTTGGTAACAAACCTTCAGAAATCTGTGGAAGAGGAAATTGAAACTAAAAAGTTAGCATTAGGTTGTCAATTTAATATGTATTGGGTCTGTAGAAAGTACCATATGATGTCAAAAATATTTGTTTTTGAAGTTAGGTCATACGACTAAAATGCACAAGCTTCATATCTCAACGCATAAATTTCAACCCTTCTTGAAATCAGAAGTGAACAGCCTACAGAAGGTTCTAATTCCAGTTGGATATTTGTCACAACACAAGTGGCAGAGATCCTAAGGTCTAGAAATACTCAAGTTTTGCCTTTTGATTAAAGTGCATTGTCCTAATTCTGAAGAGCAGTTTGCAGCACAGCCACCCACATGCTTCTAGGACTTAAGACCTAATTTCATTAAATCTAAAATTGGTTACACATTAAAATTCTCGTATTACACTTACTAGGACAGATTATTTGCTTTTAAAGGGGACCTAAAAAAGAATTAAAAAAGGGAAGGGTGAAAACAATTTCTTTTTGCTTTTTGATACAAAAACTACTCGAAGAAGCTTAACATTTTTATGCTTGCTTTCTTACTTTAGAGTTTCTCTAAACACACCAGTTGTTCCATTTTAGCCATACCAGTATAAAGGGGTCCAATATTTAGTATGAATGAATGCATTTGTACCATTATGAGGATACTTACACTGTTATAACTTACTCCTGTGGAGGAATGGAATAGTTAGAACAGTATAGCTTGTATTTAGACAAGCATAAAGTTACCCCAGTTTCAGTTGGTACAACACAAGATTGTATAGACAAGAGTACAGTTATTGCCTTTTAAACAGCACGGGATCTGCATGTCTAATATTAAAAAAAAAAAAAAAAAACCACCAAGCAAATCAAATCTTTAAAAAATAAACTCTGATCTTTGTGTATCATGAAACTGAAGTGGGTGGTGTCACAAAACTAATAGTTTCCTTTTCAGGTCACCTTTAGAAGAGTATTGGAAACAGAATATGTAGGGAAGGTCTGGTTGTAACAAAGTCTTTGGGTATCTTTATACTTACGTGGGTTCAGTGTGCCGTGATTGAGCCTCCAGAGTTTGATTTTTTGGCACATCTGTGAAGACGCAGCAAAATCAATTTCTCTGGGCTTGGCCAGTGACCCTGGTATTCCATGCTATCGCATGGAGTAAGGGACATTGGTGTGAGCCCGAAGAGCCCCAGTCTACACCAGGGAACAGAGTCAATCCTGATACATCAATTCTAGCTATGCTAATGATGTAGCTAGCATTGCATGTCTGGGATTGACTTTGTTCCCTAGTGTAGACCAGGCCTAAGACTATGAATATGTATTGTGTAATGACCATTGTCAAAAATCTCACAAAGCAATTGGTAAAATTTGAAGACAGCATTCAGTGCTTTCTTTTAGCTTTGGAACAGATAGTTTGTGTCTGATATTGTTCTGAATCAGCCCAAGTATTAACTGTATTATTATTTAGATTGATGAAACCAAGCAACAGCCAAAGGTTGTTTCAGGACCTGGTCAAGCTCCTTCTGTAGTTATTTCAAGTGATGGCTTGAGACAAAGGGAGATTTCCAGCGACCAGTTTTCTACAGGAGAAGCCAATACTAGGTAAATATGCTGCACATGGTGATAACTTTCTGAAAATGTGGAACATCTGTGGTCAACAATCATTGTTTTATTTTTGTGGGGTTTTTATTGGACAGTCTAATCTGAATCAACAGCACCTCATGCCATAGAATTGTAAATGTCTGGGGAATGTATGTGAGGTGTTCTACTCTTTTGGGAGTACCCTTTGAGAGTAAGGGAACTTTGAAGCTCAGTGTGTACTTCAAAGCGCCTGCAGCTATACTGCCTGTCGGTGCTTCAAAGTTCCTGCGGCAACCATTATGCTAATGAGGTGCTGCATATGCATCACAGCACCTCATTAGCCGTCTCTGACCTGCCTGCTTATTAGCATGCCCCCTTCTTTGAAGGGGGCTAGTGTAGAGACACCATTTGGGAAAGGTAAGTTGACTTTGTCGTGGTTAATGGATGAATGCCTTCCCAGCTGGTGTGGAAAGAGTTATTTTTCCCTACACTTACATGGAAAAGTAGAATTGCTGTTAAATTTTCAGGGAAGCATGAACCCAAGAGCTATTTTTCCCCTAAATTCTTATGCAGGTAGACCCTATAATTGTGTCGTCTTCGTTAGGAGATATTTTTCTCTCAGGAATTGTAGTTTCTACTATTCTGTTGAGTCTCTGAAGGATAGCTGGAGGGAGCTTGCTTTCCTGAGATCATAGTACTTCTTTCTGAAACATTCCTTAAGCATTGCTGTTTTGTTTGAATGAATCTGAATTAAAAATAGAAGCAGAATATCAAACCATTTCATCAGAAAGATGGTATTTCTAATGCAGTTAGGTGTAAGACTGTTTTCCTGTCTGTAAGACATCCTGTCCCCCTGATTTTGCAACAGCACAGTTTCAGGCTAAAATGTAGGTTTCTGCTTTCACGCTGCTAATAAAAATGTTGACTGATATTTCAAGCCCAGATTTAAGGTAAATTTTACTGAAAGTGTATAATGTCTGCTTGACTCGCTGTAAGATGCACAGCATGGCAAAAGCTGTTTCTCTCTTTAGTGGTACAGGTAGGGAAAGATTTGGGGAGGTGGGCATGTCTTCTCTTTTGTAAACAAACCATGCTGTGTTTTATTCTTTTGAATAAGGGTTGAAACTGCCCAGCAGCCTCACCATGGCATTGATCCTGGATTCTCTGCATATGCTACTTATAACATATTACAGATGTCCTGGTTTCAGCAGATTTATGCAAGGCAGTACTACATGCAATAGTAAGTTTTTCCTTTTTTGTTTCACATGACTGGGAGCCTTGAAATGTTCAAACTATTTAATGAGACATTGTTTTCTTCCTTTAAGTATAATGTGGCTGAAAGGTATCTTTCTTAGTCTTGTATCGGAGGGGTAGCTGTGTTAGTCTGGATCTGTAACAGCAACGAAGGGTCCTGTGGCACCTTATAGACTAACAGAAAAGTTTAGAGAATGAGCTTTCGTGAGCAGACTCACTTCATCAGATGCTGGTCTTGGAAATCTGCAGGGCCAGGTATAAATAAGCCAGAGCAAGGGTGGGGATAATAAGGTTAGCTCAGTCAGCGAGAGTGAGGCTTACTACCAGCAGTTGATCTGGAGGTGTGAACACCAAGGGAGGGGAAGCTGCTTCTGTATTTAGCCAGCCATTCGCAGTCTTTGTTTAAGCCAGAGCTGAGGACGTCGAATTTGCAGATGAATTGTAGCTCAGAAATTTCTCTTTAGAGTCTGGTCCTGAAATTTCTTTGCTGTAGGATAGCTACTTTGAAGTCTGCTACTGTGTGGCCTGGGAGATTGAAGTGCTTTCCTACGGGTTTTTGTATATTGACATTTCTGATATCTGATTTGTGCACGTTTATTCTTTTACGTAGAGACTGTCCAGTTTGTCCGATGCATATAGCAGAGGGGCATTGCTGGCACATGATGGCATAAATTATATTGGTAGATGTGCAGCTGAATGAACCCATGATGGTGTGGCTGATCTGGTTAGGTCCTGTAATGGTGTTGCTGGTGTAGATATGTGGGCAGAGCTGGCAACGAGGTTTGTTGCATGGATGGGTCCCTGAGTTAGTGACCGTGGTGCGGTGTATAGTTGTTGGTTAGGGTTTATAGTTTCTTAGTCTTGGAGATTCAAGTGTCTGTAAATGCTGTATGTGGTTCTTAAAATGTAATTCAGTTTAGTTTTAGTTGCAACTTTTTTCCTATATAAAGCTAAGCTGGGTTGATTTGATTTTAAATCAATGATTTTTTTTTAACCAATTACCAAAAGGCTAACACTGACTGCTTAAAATGCACTTAATTTTGGAGTAAGCCCTCATGAACTCACTAGCACTTCTGTTTTCTGAGAAAACAAGTAGAGAATGGGGATTCCCTTGGGAAAGCTGAGTTAAGTTGAAGTAAAATAGGGAATAGACTCACATATGGCTGTGTCTACACTAGCAAGGTCTTTAGAAAATCAGGCCCTTTTTGGAAAACGTGCGGCGCATCCACAAACAAAATGCTCTTTTGATCCAAAGTGGAAAGAATCTGGCTCCTCTTCTGAAAGCCCTCTTCTGCTCCCAGATCAGGAAGAATGCCTCCTTTGGAAAGCTTCTTTTGGGGGGAAAAAAGGATGCGTAGATGCTCCATGGACCCGCTTTTCAAAAGAGTAGTTGCCCGTGGCGCTGGATTTTTCTATGCTTAGCCCAGTCTTTGGAAAGAGCGGGGGCTGTGTGGACGCTATCGAAAGAGCAGTTCGATATTTTATGCGTGGACACGCTCTTTCGAAAGAAGATCTGAAGATCATCTTTTGAAAGATGGCTGTAGTGTAGATGTGGCTTTAGTGTCACCCTTATGGGCTATGGCCATGATGTTCCAAATTCAGGGGCAAGTTGTATTGTCATATAAAAGAAAATGACGCTCCAGGGCAAATGGCATCTTTCCATTTCTCCTACTGCAGCTTTGAATTGTATGTTTGAGTGGTGGACTCTAAACCTAGTTAACTAAAGCCATAAGGATTAGCTAAGCTGAACTTTTTTATGTAGCAACATCCAGGACTGCAAACAGTTTGGGAATTTACTTGTCAAATCAGACTTACACGAAAAGGTACAGATGGAATCTTGAAGAATGTTGAATTGCAAATTGAAGCATTTAAGTTACAAACTAGTTGAGCCAGTCAGCCATATTCATGTCTCCACCCACATTCTTTTTCTCCCAATAATCACTTTTCCTTACGATTGATTCTTGCCAGTAAGCCCTGTATCTCTTTCTTGCACTGCTTACACTTGACACATTTTCCTTTTTTATCTAGGGAATGATTTTTTTTTCCCAAAATTCCCACATAAGATGTCTCTTAAACCCAGGATTTAAACAAAAATCCAATATTTTGTTTAATAAAGCACAGTTGTTATACACCCTGAAGCTGTAAGTGCTTCAAAGGTTCACACAGGGTTTTGTAAGTACCGAGCTTTTGAAAGATTTCAACAGTTGGCTACTGAAATAAACCCTTTGTATTCCAGCTTTATGAAGATGGATGTTGCTCCATTTTATAGAAGGTGAAACTGACCTACAAAATACAACTTGCCCGGTCACTGGCATAAGCAGGATTGATTTCTGTCACTGTTGTAACCACAACATGCTGATTCCTAGTTGCACATGAAATTCTTATGCTTACGTTAGTAACAGAGAGAGAGCCATGTAAGTCTATGTTCTATCAAAACAAAAGAGAGGTCCAGTAGCACTTCAAAAACTAACAAAATAATTTATTAGGTGGTGAGCTTCAGATGGTCTGAGGAAGTGGATCTATCACACGAAAGCTCGCCACCTAATAAATTATTTTGTTAGTCTTTAAAGTGCTACTGGACTGCTTTTTTGTTTTTATACTTACCTTATTATCCTTGCATAGCTTGGCCAAGTCTTACTGCCTTTATCTTATTTTCAGCTTGGCTGCCATTTCTGCTGATAGATCATCTACCCAGAGGTCACAAGAGATACCACTGGCACCAGTTACAGCACCAGTTGCTGCTCCAGCCCCTCTTCCAGATGCATTTCCTGCACAAAACTTGCCTGGAAACCATAACGCACCTCAACTTAATGCAGGGGCCAATCAGAACTTGCAAATGAATGCCCAAGGGGGTCCTCTAATGGAAGAGGAGGAGGAAATGAATCGAGATTGGTTGGACTGGCTGTATTCAGCAACCCTGTTCTTCGTTTTCATCAACATTATCTACTTCTACTCCAGCCTGAGCAGGTTCCTAATGGTAATGGGAGGCACAGTGCTGATGTATCTGTAAGTATGCGTGTTTTATGAGGGAAACCTTTCAGTGTTGACTGGAGTCATGCAGGTGACTGTTCTTAAGAATAGTTTGTGTCTACCATGATAGTGTTATGCTTAAACAAAGCACACAAAATCTTTTGTGGGGGAAAAGGCAGTATGCCACATTTATTGAGAATATAACAGTAGCATATGCTTTTTAGACACACACAAACACATACAACACACACACACCAGGTACAATAGCAGGGACCACTCAATGCTGAAAGCTCACTCCATCCAAGTCTTTAACTGCTAGGATGAATTGTCCCTTCGCAGCAGGCGGCCAGGGTGGCTGATGGATGCCCCAGGAGTCTGCCCCTTGGAGGCAGCAAGACTCAGTGCTCAGCTCTCAGCAGTCATACACTCACACACACACAGAGTCCTGCCAAATGATGTTATACTTACCAATCCAGAGCCTGGATCAATCTAGTGGCCAGCGAGACTGATCACAGAGGGGGAGCAGGGCCGTTGGTCGCAATCCAATGCTGTCCTGGAGTTGGTGGCAAGACAAACCCAAAAACCCATGGCAAAGCACCCTGCTTTTGTAATCCTTTCTTCACTGAGGTTTGCTGGGTCAGTCTGTGACTGGTGTGTTATCTTTTCGATACCAATCATTCTCAAAACATCTCCGAAAAGCTCATCCTGTAATTGATTGTCCTTAGTGGTGCCTGCTCCATGCTTTAGAGTCGTCAATCTGCCAATCCAGTCACTTCTTAACTGGGGTACGCACTGATGGTCCTTCTCTGATGCCTTGGAGTCTGTCTTCACCCACGCTTTGCCCCTCCTTTCTTGACCATCTGGCTCTGGGTATAACTTTCACACCTTTATCTCAACACAGACACACCACTTTCACACACACACACAATTCTTACAAGGAGACTCAGAGAAAAGCAGAGCAAAAGGCATTGGCATTGTAAATCAAGCAATTAAGGCCTCAGCCTTCAACATCATCTTGTAATCTTCATTAACATAGACACAATTCCAAACTTTCTTTCTTTCTTAGTAAATTCACTAAGCTCTAAAACAAGAGACACATATTCAATTGAAGAACTTATTCAGTCAATAAAATCAATGTGTTACATGTGTTAATATGTTACCTTACATTGTTACCTTGTTAAGTTTAAAATTCAAAGTTTAAAAGAGAGTAAAAGAGAATAAAATGTTCAACTTCAACTTTCAACTCCAACAATAGTCTTTATCATGAAGTCTCTTACAGCATGTCTATGCATCAGTTGTACCACTTTAATTCTAGTGGTATAGTTAAAACAATTCAGTTCCTGAATGTGTATGCATTCATAGTAGTATTAAAGTGCTTTTACTTATGTAGCTTATTCCCATATGGGACAGGAAGGTGCTACACTAGGATAAGATCCTTTTATACTGGTTTAACTGTATGCACATCAGTGCTTATTAGTACCACTAAGAAATAACCTACCTAGCCAAAATAATTGGGTGGGTGAGGGAGAGAAGTAGCTTGAGTGGCTGCGTGTTACTCTGTATGTTATAACCCCTGTTTGTGAGCCTCACAGGATGACAGAGCTGTGCCAGCATTATAATTGCAGTTATCCTGCTAACACAGGGCAGATATATAGAAAGCCCAGACGGGGCACTACAAGCTGCTTCTTAAAAAGGAGCACTAAGTCCTCGTTCTGGTGCTACTGCAACTCTTGCCAGTCAACACCCCTTAGGTTGTGATGCATCAGTGTGTACAGAGCTGTATGTGCTGCTTAAGTGCTATGCTGTCCCTTACTGCCATAATGCTGGGTGATAGGGATTGGGACAGAGGCGGTCTTGGGAGTCCTTTCTCCATAACTTCAACAAATCAGAATGTATCTTAGCATCCTGGGGACCTGTATTCTTGTGTGTATGTTCAAGTGTTTTCTAGACCTGACATGTAGCAAGGCAGGAGAAATAGTTAGCCAACGGCTAATAACAATATTCTTGTCTTCCAGGCACCATGTTGGATGGTTTCCATTTAGGCGACAGCGAATTCACCCTCTTCCAAACAACATTCTTCCCCAAGCTGTGGTAAACCAGGACCAAAACAATAACTTACAGGTATTGATTCAATATTTGATGTGCATCAAAGGGAAATCCTCAAAGTGTTTAGTTTGTTTTCCAAACCTATGAATTAGTATAGATGGAGAGTTCCCGCAGAATCTTTTGCTGAAAACTTCTTCCCCTGGTCGAATAATAGTTGAACTAGTTTAATTTTCTTCTTAATAAGTTATAGAGTTGGAGTTATATTTTATGGCTACCAACACCAACCAACTACTTTCATGCTAAACCCAGCAACTGAAATTAGATAAAACAATAACAGCATTCAAGAAATTAAATTATGTGCTGTGGGTGAAGAACAGGTGGGATCTACTTACTTCCTGCTCTATAGCTAGTTACTGTTTCTAGTTGTTAGCACTGTAATAAAACCAAAGTGTCTTTCCTATCATTTGTTGGGAATTTTACTCTTTGGTTTTGAAACTTAACCCTGGCAGTCTCTGGTAGTTGTTCCAGAAAATCCCAGCTTGCAAGTGCTGCTATAGCTGTTAACAGTATGACAGGTTGAACAGTTCTTTCATATTTTGGGAAGAGGCAAATATTTGCAGGACTTGTTTACGCTATTGCAGCAGGGGTAACAGTCCCACCACAGCTTATCTCTACTGAAAGTCAACTGCTGTCATAATTGCAGGTAGAACTTAATCTGGTACTGGAGTTATAGACAATGTTTCTCTGCATGTTCCATTAGTGGTCCATGTTCAAGTTGGCATTTTCATTTGATCTGTGAGAAATTATGCTTTTGGTACTGAGCACTTTACAGCTAGAACCAGACTAGCAGCTTGTGTGATGTATCAGATGCATCATTCCCACTTCTAAATCTGTCATAAAATATTTTCATTTAGCACCGGACAGGACAGATCCTGGTGAAAATGATTGTGTGTCTTTCCTGTGTTTCAGCTGTGTAGTCTCGAGTTATAATTCTGGGACAAAGGATAATAACAAAGGCATGAAATACAGCAGCACATTCAGGGCAACTAACAAGTCATTAACACTCTTCAGCTGGAAAAAAAACTAAAATGGCTTGTTTTGGAAAGGAATCTGTTGTAGAGTTTGGTTTGGTTCAAACAGCTGTCCCACTTCTGAAATACACTTTATGTTCACAGGAGGAGAATGCAGGTGAAGGTGAACCTGAGGCTATTCCTGATGAAGGAAGAGCTTTACCAGAAAATCAGCAGGACAGGCCTTCGCTTATGAACACAGCCTGGCTTTTCTTCAAGACTTTCTTTGCATCCCTTCTGCCAGAAGGGCCTCCGGCTGTGGCCAACTAACCTATTTTGATACTGATGTACTAAACCATCTGTAATTCCAGCAAATTACTCTTATGTCTACCTGATTGGTCTGGACACCAACTTCAACGTTAATGACCAGCATCAGTGGGATTTCCACATCTTATAGCAACTAAGCAACCTGAGAGCTTCAAGACGTTTTAGACCATTACAGCATACAGACTAAAATGAACTATGCTTTGCATGTGTTCATTCCAAAGAACTTCAATGTGTTGTGTAACAGGCATTAAAATAGAGGACCTAGCATTGTACAGCTGTGCAGTAAATGTACAGACAGTAGGCAGGTTTGTATGGAGACGTAAGAGAAGCAGACTGCTTCTGCCAGTGCTATTTGATTCCCGTTGGAATGTTTCAAATGCTATTTAAATTACACTGAGTGTAATACCTCATATAAAGCAAGGAATTGCTAGTTAAGTATTAGCAGAAATTTATTCTTAAATTGCTTAAAGGAATGCAATGCTTAATCTTAAAAAAAAAAAAAAAAAAAAGGCAAATCATGTTTTCTGTATAAATAACTTTCCATGGAGGATATACTGCGTAATGTGATGGTTACCTACGTTGTCAGAAAATTCGATTATCAGAGCCTTAGACAAATAAGTGCACCAAATGGATTAGCTAAGTTACAGAGTGAACTTCAAGTTATCAAATTCAGGTGGATTTTAAAAATAGTTTTTCTTTATTTTCTTGTAAATCCCAAAGCTGCTTACATCTAGAAGTTCGGTTGTGCATCTTGTAACTGCTTCTAGGATGCTCAGTTTAAATAACCTAGAGGTTCTGTGTTCAATCAGTATAACTTTCTGTGCTGTTGCAAAGACCAGTGCCAAAACCCTCCTTTTTGTTATCAATTTACAATCTTGGAATTGTAAGTTTCGTGTTTTACCTTTGTCAGCTACAACTTTATGATTCCCAGAAGCTGGTGACAAATAGCTACTGTCCTTTTGTGCTTGGCCACAAGTTTAAAAAATGGACTTCCACTTTCTATCTCAGAATATATGCAAGAGAGAGACACCAGACGCATCAGCTAGGATTTTACATACCAGTAAGCACAAGATGGCTCTGGAACAGCTTTTTTACTATACTAATGTCTTCTTTCACGGTGTCCTTTTTAAGCTCTAATATTTTCAAGGGCTTTTTTTCTTCCAAAAAGTGTCAGCTCTTCTGTGCACATTTGATCACAATCAGAAAATGGCTCTGTGCATGTGGGTGGTATGCACATAAATTGCTGTCTGCACACCTAGTCGCTAAGTTATACATATAAATGCACAAAGCCTTTCCATGCATTTAAAATTCCAAATGTACTCCACAGCAGCCTATAACTTTGTTTCCCAGTGTGCCTTGGATAGCTGATCTTTGCACAAACAAGAGAAGCTGAAGTTGCATGGTCATAGCAACTTGTAGGTGTTCAGGAAAATTACTTGATTTCAGCCCCATGGTCTGAGACTCCTTTTGACATATTGACGTGGGTAGATTTGCAATGGATTGTTTTAGCTCAGGGATAATATTTTATTGCTAAGTAGCCATCTCATTTTTCTGGGGTGCTGTTTAATCTCAGAATCTATTGTCAGTATTGCTACTTGTAGATGGCAAAACTGCTTTATAAAGCTGTGGAGCAATGTGTTGTCATGCTAATGTGCATGAGTTTGATCTGTACAGTTGGCCATGTAATTATCAGTGATTCTTAATCCTGTTCTTTCTGCACACTGCACCTATCCATTAAACATGGCTTAAGGATTATCAGTGTTTTGTCTAACTCAATTAAGCCTTTTAAAAATTCCTTACGATAACAGATTAGCTTGAGAACAGTCATTCAACACTGCATAATAGCGTTCCTGTTTCTGAAACTTTCAGCCTCTGAGAAGTTCTCACTCCTGTAAATACCTGAGGTGGCAGTAAACAGGTAAATTAAGTAACACATCCATTACTAAATCTTTACAAAGCCTGATCATCTGTATCCTTGAGGGGGTGAAAAGTCTCCATGCTTATTGTTCCAATATAACGTGGTGGAAAAAGTCTTCCATGGCCTTGTTTTCATATTATATACAAAAGTTCAGAGGCACCATTTAATGATGTTTATGGTTGGAAAGACTACAGTCTTGTTGGTAGATGGTGGTGACATCTACACTGGCGAGTATTTTCAAAATACCTGAGCCTTTTTCAAAAAAAACTTGTGAAATGTCTGCACACACAATGTGTTCTTTTGATATTAAATCAAAATGGCATGGCACTTTTTCTGGCAGCCCTCTTCTGCTCCCGGATGAGGAAGAGCACCTTTCTTCGAAAGACTCTCCCAAACAAAACAAAACAAAAAAAACAACCCAACCTGTTTAGATGTTCCAGGGGCCCTGTCCTCCATGGCACAGGACAGCTGGAGCTTGGGGACACCCTAGCCAGCACTATTGGAGTTCTATGCTGTGTCCAGCTGCCTTGAAGGTGTAGGGAGCCCAGAGACCCTGTAGCAGGAAGCTGTGTGCATGGAGACAGCAAAGAGCCGATCTGAGCAGCCCCACAACTTCACAGCCACCTACTGCAGTGCCCATCCTGAGTGACAGCCAGCTGCCTCACGTCCCCCAGGGACCTTCCAGGGAGCTAGCGAAGGGGTCCCAGGAGGGCCCTATCCTGGACATAGCCTGATTTCCTGGGCCTGTGGGAGGATGAGAACATCCTGAAGGAGATAGGCGGGGGCATGGGGCATTTACCTCTGGCCAATGGCTGGCTAGCTGCTGGCCTGGCGGCTAGGGGACATGCTACCAGGACACTTGAGCAGGTGCACTGCAAGGTAAAGGAGTTGGGCCAGGGGTATGCTTGGGCCAGGGATGTGGCCAGGCAGTTGGGGGCAGGACCAGCCACTTGTCCTTTTTATCAGGAGCTACACAGCCTCCTCCAGGGTGAGGACCGCTTCCCCCATATCCTTCTCAACACAGTGGCACAAGAGTCCCCTGCACAGTCCAAGGAGGAGCCCGGGCTGGAGGAAAACCAGCTGGGACCATCCAACCACACCACCGTGCTGGAGCCAGACGCAGACCCCATCTGACAAGTTGAGTGATAGAACCCTGGTTCTTGTCGTGCCCTGGGGCTCATCGAGCTGGGCAAGCTTGAGCAGGTTATCCCCAGACATCTTCAATGAACCCCCCAGTAAGTGCCCAGCTCTTCGCACACCCCAGGATATGGGGAGGGGACACCCACCCCTGCCATGGCTGTAAGCAGGCCAGTCACATGGGCGGCAACTGGACCCTGGACACACCACCTAAGAGTGAACCCCCAGCATGTGAGCATGCCTGCAGATGACAGTGCTGCTGGCCTCATGCATGTATGTTGGGGGAGAGGTGGGAAGGACCAGGCTGTGCCCAGCTCACCTGCCACCCATGCAGGAACTTCTCTGTGGCCAGACACACCTTCTTGGCTGTAACAGGGGGCCTGCAATGGTCAGCCCCATCCCCAAGGCACTGCAGAGTCTGTGCGGCAGGGCCCACTGCAGAACACGCATGCCGGTGCTCCTAGGACATTCTCTTTTCTCCACCTGGTGGTGGGAGGTGCTGCCCATGGGGGGGCGGGGTGGGAGGCACAGCCGTCAGCACTGGAGTGTGGGACTGATGTACCAACTCTACCCTTCCATCCTTACAGCTGCACCATCTGAAGGCCAGGCAAGCCCCACGTTTAGGGCTGTCCAGCTCATCGGGCTGGGAAGCCCAGGACAGGCAGAGGCACATCCACCACCAGTGCCCAGGTAAGTCTGCACCCAGAATTCATATTGCCGCTCGCAGGAAGACGACAATGCCCATGCAGCCACCGTCCGCCACCAAAATGACCTGGCAGAGTGGCCACTGTGCCTGGACAAGGTGGACCTGGCATGGCTGCAGGAGGCCTGAGCTGAGCTCATGGGTAACCTAAGGACAATTGGCTGGGCCCTGATGGAGCAGCCAGCCCAACTTGCTGCCTCCCTGCTCCGCCCCCAGAGCCCTGCTCCCCACTAGCCATTATGGTGGGCTTTGCCCGGTGGCTCATGCTTATTTATTTCAGCATCCCCATGTCCCTTGTTACTGTGGGGGAGGCGGGTGGGTTTGTGGTGGGGGAGCAGTGAGGGTTGGATGGGCGGCACAGGTTGTGGTGGGGAGCAGGGGTGGGGCTGTGGATCAGGGAAGCCTGCAGAGCCCACCCAGCAGAGGGTCACTGGTGCCCCCGGGCAAAGTTCTCCCGGAGACCCACCAATATCCACAGATCAGCAGAGTGGGCTTGGCAGTCCAGGGCCAAGGCTGACTGTTCATCCAGGGGGCGGGTCTCAGCCCTCCACCCTGGGAGGAAGGATTTCCTCCTTGACATTCATGATATTGTGGAGGGCACAGCATACCCCACAATCTGAGGGATGTTGTGCACCTCCACATCAGGTGCATGAGGAGGCACCTGAACTGTGCCTTGAGGTGGCTGAAAACACACTCCACCAGGTAGCGTGTCTAGCCCAGGCAGCTTTGGAACGGCTCCTGGGTGGGGTCCATGTGGCCTGTATACAGCTACATGGGTCTAGGCTGCAGGGGGTAGGCAGTGTCTTCCATGCACAAGGGCCTGGTGATGTCCCTGACTGCGAGCTCCTGGGGGGGATGTGGGACCTGTCTCTGTCCTCTGGCAGAGGCTGGAGTTGTTAAAGACCCATGTGTCATGGGCCTGGCCCAACCAGCCCATGTAATGTCCACAAACCCCACCCCATGGTCCATCAAAGTCTGCAGCACTACTGAGTGGCAGCCCTTGTGGCTGAGACAGCAGGCCATGCTGTGGTCCAGGGCGCTGATGGGGATGTATGTGCCATCAATGGTGCCGAAGCAGTGTGGGAAGCCAAGGGCAGTGAACCCAGTGATGGCTGTGTCCAGGTCTCTGATGCGGATGGCCCTCCAGAGGAGCAGCATGTTGCTCACCCTCACGACCTGTAGGGGATGGAGAGCAAACATGCTCCCCTGGCCCCTTGTGGCTCCCTTCCCTCCCACAAGCCCCTAGGCACATCCCCTCCATGAGGCTGTCCTTCAGACAGCTGGTCTGTGTGGGAGTGGGGTGACATGGTCATCCTGGGACTAGGCCTTCCTAACTCCCCACCCCAACCCCATGTACCCCCTTGTACCCACAAGCTGCTAGGTCAAGCCATGGACCCACAGCAGCTCCAGCACCGCCCCTAAGCAGCCCCCTTCCCTGGGAGCCCCCTCCCCTCTCCCTGGGCCAGGCCAGCAAGATGAGCATGACTTACCTCCATGAGTACAGCCCCAACGGTTCACTTGCCCACCCTGAATTGCTGCTCCACCAAGCGGTAGCTGGCTGGGGTGACAAACCACACGGCAATGGCTATGCAGTTCTGAAGGGGCAGGGCGGGCCACATGTGGGTGTCCTGTCTGTAGAGGGCAGGGGTGAGCCAGGTGCCGAGCTCCAGAAATGTGTCTTTCCACATGCGGAAATTCTGGAGCTGCTGCATGTTGTCCTACTCGCCCATCACCAGCCAGTCCCACCAGCTGGAGCTAGTCAGGTAGCACCAGAGGTGCCTGATTGCCCATGAGGGATGAGACATGGCCACGGGCCCTGGTG